>NC_081359.1:98610946-104485946 GCF_030684315.1 Stegostoma tigrinum
CGGGACAGAGAGAGAAGGGGGCGGGACAGAGAGAGAAGGGGGGCGGGACAGAGAGAGAAGGGGGCGGGACAGAGAGAGAAGGGGGGCGGGACAGAGAGAGAAGGGGGGCGGGACAGAGAGAGAAGGGGGGCGGGACAGAGAGAGAAGGGGGGCGGGACAGAGAGAGAAGGGGGGCGGGACAGAGAGAGAAGGGGGGCGGGACAGAGAGAGAAGGGGGGCGGGACAGAGAGAGAAGGGGGGCGGGACAGAGAGAGAAGGGGGGCGGGACAGAGAGAGAAGGGGGGCGGGACAGAGAGAGAAGGGGGGCGGGACAGAGAGAGAAGGGGGGCGGGACAGAGAGAGAAGGGGGGCGGGACAGAGAGAGAAGGGGGGCGGGACAGAGAGAGAAGGGGGCGGGACAGAGAGAGAAGGGGGGCGGGACAGAGAGAGAAGGGGGGCGGGACAGAGAGAGAAGGGGGGCGGGACAGAGAGAGAAGGGGGGCGGGACAGAGAGAGAAGGGGGGCGGGACAGAGAGAGAAGGGGGGCGGGACAGAGAGAGAAGGGGGGCGGGACAGAGAGAGAAGGGGGGCGGGACAGAGAGAGAAGGGGGGCGGGACAGAGAGAGAAGGGGGGCGGGACAGAGAGAGAAGGGGGGCGGGACAGAGAGAGAAGGGGGGCGGGACAGAGAGAGAAGGGGGGCGGGACAGAGAGAGAAGGGGGGCGGGACAGAGAGAGAAGGGGGGCGGGACAGAGAGAGAAGGGGGGCGGGACAGAGAGAGAAGGGGGGCGGGACAGAGAGAGAAGGGGGGCGGGACAGAGAGAGAAGGGGGCGGGACAGAGAGAGAAGGGGGGCGGGACAGAGAGAGAAGGGGGGCGGGACAGAGAGAGAAGGGGGGCGGGACAGAGAGAGAAGGGGGGCGGGACAGAGAGAGAAGGGGGGCGGGACAGAGAGAGAAGGGGGGCGGGACAGAGAGAGAAGGGGGGCGGGACAGAGAGAGAAGGGGGGCGGGACAGAGAGAGAAGGGGGGCGGGACAGAGAGAGAAGGGGGGCGGGACAGAGAGAGAAGGGGGGCGGGACAGAGAGAGAAGGGGGGCGGGACAGAGAGAGAAGGGGGGCGGGACAGAGAGAGAAGGGGGGCGGGACAGAGAGAGAAGGGGGGCGGGACAGAGAGAGAAGGGGGGCGGGACAGAGAGAGAAGGGGGGCGGGACAGAGAGAGAAGGGGGGCGGGACAGAGAGAGAAGGGGGGCGGGACAGAGAGAGAAGGGGGGCGGGACAGAGAGAGAAGGGGGGCGGGACAGAGAGAGAAGGGGGGCGGGACAGAGAGAGAAGGGGGGCGGGACAGAGAGAGAAGGGGGGCGGGACAGAGAGAGAAGGGGGGCGGGACAGAGAGAGAAGGGGGGCGGGACAGAGAGAGAAGGGGGGCGGGACAGAGAGAGAAGGGGGGCGGGACAGAGAGAGAGAGAGGGGGCGGGACAGAGAGAGAAGGGGGGCGGGACAGAGAGAGAAGGGGGGCGGGACAGAGAGAGAAGAGGGGGCGGGACAGAGAGAGAAGGGGGGCGGGACAGAGAGAGAAGGGGGGCGGGACAGAGAGAGAAGGGGGGCGGGACAGAGAGAGAAGGGGGGCGGGACAGAGAGAGAGGGGGGCGGGACAGAGAGAGAAGGGGGGCGGGACAGAGAGAGAAGGGGGGCGGGACAGAGAGAGAAGGGGGGCGGACAGAGAGAGAAGGGGGGCGGGACAGAGAGAGAAGGGGGGCGGGACAGAGAGAGAAGGGGGGCGGGACAGAGAGAGAAGGGGGGCGGGACAGAGAGAGAAGGGGGGCGGGACAGAGAGAGAAGGGGGCGGGACAGAGAGAGAAGGGGGGCGGGACAGAGAGAGAAGGGGGGCGGGACAGAGAGAGAAGGGGGCGGGACAGAGAGAGAAGGGGGGCGGGACAGAGAGAGAAGGGGGGCGGGACAGAGAGAGAAGGGGGGCGGGACAGAGAGAGAGGGGGCGGGACAGAGAGAGAAGGGGGCGGACAGAGAGAGAGCGACAGAGAGGGCGGGACAGAGAGAGCGACAGAGAGAGGGGCGGGACAGAGAGAGAAGGGGGGGCGGGACAGAGAGAGAAGGGGGGCGGGACAGAGAGAGAAGGGGGGCGACAGAGAGAGAAGGGCGGACAGAGAGAGAGGGGGGCGGTCATGAGAGAGAAGGGGGCGGACAGAGAGAGAAGGGGGGCGGGACAGAGAGGAGAAGGGGGGCGGGACAGAGAGAGAAGGGGGGCGGGACAGAAGAGAAGGGGCGGGACAGAGAGAGAAGGGGGGCGGGACAGAGAAGAAGGGGGGCGGGACAGAGAGAGAAGGGAGGGCGGGACAGAGAGAGAGGGGGCGGACAGAGAGGAGAAGGGGGGCGGGACAGAGAGAGAAGGGGGGCGGGACAGAGAGAGAAGGGGGCGGGACAGAGAGAGAAGGGGGGCGGGACAGAGAGAGAAGGGGGGCGGGACAGAGAGAGAAGGGGCGGGACAGAGAGAGAAGGGGGGGCGGGACAGAGAGAAGGGGGCGGGACAGAGAGGAGAAGGGGCGGGACAGAGAGAGAAGGGGGGCGGGACATGAGAGAAGGGGGGCGGGACAGAGAGAGAAGGGGGGCGGGACAGAGAGAGAAGGGGGGCGGGACAGAGAGAGAAGGGGGGGCAGGGGAGGGGGGGGGGGGGGGGGGGGGGGGACAGAGAGAGAAGGGGGGCGGGACAGAGAGAGAAGGGGGCGGACAGAGAGAGAAGGGGGGCGGGACAGAGAGAGAAGGGGGGCGGGACAGAGAGAGAAGGGGGGCGGGACAGAGAGAGAAGGGGGGCGGGACAGAGAGAGAAGGGGGCGGGACAGAGAGAGAAGGGGGGCGGGACAGAGAGAGAAGGGGGGCGGGACAGAGAGAGAAGGGGGGCGGACAGAGAGAGAAGGGGGGCGGGACAGAGAGAGAAGGGGGGCGGGACAGAGAGAGAAGGGGGGCGGGACAGAGAGAGAAGGGGGGCGGGACAGAGAGAGAAGGGGGCGGGACAGAGAGAGAAGGGGGGCGGGACAGAGAGAGAAGGGGGGCGGGACAGAGAGAGAAGGGGGGCGGGACAGAGAGAGAAGGGGGGCGGGACAGAGAGAGAGGGGGCGGACAGAGAGAGAAGGGGGCGGGACAGAGAGAGAAGGGGGCGGGACAGAGAGAGAAGGGGGGCGGGACAGAGAGAGAAGGGGGCGGGACAGAGAGAGAAGGGGGGCGGGACAGAGAGAGAAGGGGGGCGGGACAGAGAGAGAAGGGGGGCGGGACAGAGAGAGAAGGGGGGCGGGACAGAGAGAGAAGGGGGGCGGGACAGAGAGAGAAGGGGGCGGGACAGAGAGCGAAGAGAGGGGGGCGGGACAGAGAGAGAAGGGGGCGGGACAGAGAGAGAAGGGGGGCGGGACAGAGAGAGAAGGGGGCGGGACAGAGAGAGAAGGGGGCGGGACAGAGAGAGAAGGGGGCGGGACAGAGAGAGAAGGGGGCGGGACAGAGAGAGAAGGGGGCGGGACAGAGAGAGAAGGGGGCGGGACAGAGAGAGAAGGGGCGGGACAGAGAGAGAAGGGGGCGGACAGAGAGAGAAGGGGGGCGGGACAGAGAGAGAAGGGGGGCGGGACAGAGAGAGAAGGGGGGCGGGACAGAGAGAGAAGGGGGGCGGGACAGAGAGAGAAGGCGGGCGGGACAGAGAGAGAAGGGTGGCGGGACAGAGAGAGAAGGGTGGCGGGACAGAGAGAGAAGGGGGGCGGGACAGAGAGAGAAGGGGGGCGGGACAGAGAGAGAAGGGGGGCGGGACAGAGAGAGAAGGGGGCGGGACAGAGAGAGAAGGGGGGCGGGACAGAGAGAGAAGGGGGGCGGGACAGAGAGAGAAGGGGGGCGGGACAGAGAGAGAGAGAGAAGGGGGGGCGGGACAGAGAGAGTGAGAAGGGGGGGCGGGACAGAGAGAGTGAGAGAAGGGGGGCGGGACAGAGAGAGTGAGAGAAGGGGGGGCGGGACAGAGAGAGAGGGGGGTGTGGGACAGAGAGAGAGGAGGGGGGGCGGGACAGAGAGAGAGAGGAGGGGGGGCGGGACAGAGAGAGAGAGGAGGGGGGGGCGGGACAGAGAGAGAGAGGAGGGGGGGGCGGGACAGAGAGAGAGAGGAGGGGGGGGCGGGACAGAGAGAGAGAGGAGGGGGGGCGGGACAGAGAGAGAGAGGAGGGGGGGCGGGACAGAGAGAGAGGAGGGGGGCGCGGGACAGAGAGAGAGAAGCGGGGGGCAAAGAGAAGGGTGAGGTGGACGGAAGGTGGATTGGTAGAACCGTTTCAGGGCTGACAAGATTACCGGAGGGTTGCAGTGGGAGACAGATCAACTGAGGTTTTTCCAGAGGGAGGAGAGTAACTTCAAGGTAGGCATCTTTAGAAAAGGCTTTGCAGTGGGCTTAAAATTGGTTCAGAGATAGCAGGTACTGTCGATGCTGGAGAATCTGAGACAACAAGGTGTAGAGCTGGATGAACAGAGCAGGCCAGGCAGGAGAGCAGGAAAGACGGACTGCGTTCTCGCTCTCTACTCAGATTCTCCAGCATCAACAGTTCCTACTATCTCTGAATCAGTTTTAATCCCACTGCAAAACCTCTAAGGATGCCTACCTTGAAGTAAGTACCTTCCACCCTCTGGCAAGACCTCAGTGGATCTCTCCCACTGCAACGCCACGGTAATCTCTTCGGCCCTAAAACTTCTTGACCAATCCATCTTCCATCCACCTCCCCCCAGCCCCCTCCATTTATTTCAGAATCTCCTCCCCCCCGCCCCTATTTCTGGAGAAGGGGGCCAGACCCGAAATGCCACCTTTCCTGCTCCTTTGAAGCTGCTTGGCCTGCTGTGTTCAGCCCAGAGTACAGCTGGCTGAGTCCATGACACACATTTCCTGGAACAAATAAAAAAAACCTCGAACAGAGTTCTGTTACGTCATTTTCTCATATGCTTCAGACACGGAGTTTGCAATGTAACTTGGGAGCTTCCTTTCGATAAAGGCAGACATAGACAGTCAAACTCATCCTTGCCTTCAACAGGCCGACTCAGCCTTTGGTAGATTATGAAAGAACAGTAATTGAAGGATACCAGCCAGTCATGATCACTGTGCTCCTCTGTTTCAGGCATGTGGACAACCTACACACGTCACTTGAAAGCACTAGTGAGGTAATAATACTATCATCTTCACAAGATCCTGCAAAACTGAATGTAAGAAAGATGGTCCAACATCAGTATCGTTTCTTAAGCCAGCTTGACCAACACTAAAAAGAGGCTAAAGTGTGGAGTTGGATGAACACAGCAGGCCAAGCAGCATCTCAGGAGCACAAAAGCTGATGTTTCAGGCCTAGACCCTTCATCAGAACTCTGCTTTGAAGGAGGGTCTAGGCCCGAAACGTCAGCTTTTGTGCTCCCGAGATGCTGCTTGGCCTGCTGTGTTCATCCAGCTCCACACTTTAGCACCTTGGATTCTCCAGCATCTGCAGTTCCCATTATCACTAAAAAGATGCTAATCACTGCTGGGCAGTACAAGTCAGTCATTTCTATAAATGACACTGGATCCCCATATAAACTTCTCTGTTTAGAACTTGGCTGTGGCAGGAAACTCCTAGGATGACAGCAATGATGTAGAGATGTCCTCAAAGCAGTCTTGAAAAAAGTGAAACATCTCCAAACTCATGGAGACCCTGTCTTTTGACCAACTGAAATGGTGCCTTCAAGGGAGATTTCTCCAACACTTTGTTAGGATCGTGCAGACATAAATTCAAGGCATTGGAGGGAGTACACAGTATGCCATCTTGTCAAGCTTTCAAGCATCACCTGTCACTTGTATTAGAGAGTGTGCATATCAGTTATTTCTGACCAGATCAAACCAACAGTGAAATTAAGATATTCCTTGATACCAAGGGATGTCGAAAAAGGTGATTTATCACCACTGGTGCATAACAGCTGACTATATAATATTCACTGCAAATTTAGAGTGAGTGAGTCATTTCAAATAGAGACAGAGTTATGAAATAACATGGTAAATTTGAGATGAGGCGAAAAGGCCAGGAAGCAAACAGACAAGATTGTCTTTCTTGGCCTGGATGTGTTTAAAGTAGTCAAGGAAAAGCTGTCCAGCTTGATAATTAAAATATTTAATCCAACTAATATGCATTAATATGATATGTTTATAACAAATTTTATACCTGAATGAATATTCTATAAAAAGAGAAATTGATTTTCTGCTTCCACCCTTTCTAGTTTTCTACTAAATCAAAAAACCACTGACATCTTAAGAATATAAAGAATAGAGCATTCGAATACACAACCTCATTCATTCAAAGACCGTAATAAAAAGGAATAGGAATAGGCTAGTCGGTCCCTCAAGCCTGTTCCACCATTAAGGACCATGGCTCATCCATAGTTCCTCACATCCACTTTCCTGCTTTTCATCCACAACCCTTGATTGCCCTACTGATGAGTTGTGCACATGCCTGTGTGTGCGTGCATCTATCTCAGCCTTAAAAGTATACAAAGGACCCTAGCCCCACAGTTCTCTGGGCAAGGAATTCTAAAGACTCAAGTCTCATAAGAAATCCATAAGAATTATAGCCTTAAACTAGGGCCCCTTTATTCTGAAACTATATCCTCTGGTCCTAGAACTCCCCCATGAGGGAAAACATTCAGTATTAAAACCTGTTAAGCACTTTAAAAATCCTGTATGCTTCAACGAGAATGCCTCTTTCTTCTAAACTCTGGTAGGGTCCCTCTTTAGCCTACGCTCATAAGACAATCCTTCAACACCGGGGGCATTCTAGGGAATCTTCTCTTCACTGTCACCAATGAAATTATATCATTCCCCAAATTAGCTTGATGCAGATTTTTTCTATATAAATACTGTAATTTTGATTACCCTATCAAAATGAACAATATTTTCTCACATTATACTTCGTTTGCTAACTTTTCACTCACTCACTTAACCTATCAAACATCAACATCTGTAATCTGTATTATCCCCTTTATAACCCACCCTTTCACCACTTCGTTATCTGCAAATTTGACTACAGTTTGCTTCCTTCCTTCAAGTCATTATTATATATAGTAAACAATTGCAGTTCCAGCATTGATCCCTGTGGAACCCCAACAGTTACGGGTTGCCTGTGTATAGAATACAGCCAGCCATTTCAAAAAGTTCAATGTTGAAGGCAAAAAAAAGTGACCAGTATACACAGATGTACTTGAAGGGGTATAGCAGCAAAAACAAACTTACACAGCAAGTGCTACACTTGCCCCCACACCTCCTCCCTCACCCCCATCCCAGGCCCCAAGATGACTTTCCATATTTAACAGATGTTCACCTGCACATCTGCCAATGTGGTACACTGTATCCACTGTACCTGGTGTGGCTTCCTCTACACTGGGGAAACCAGCAGAGGCTTGGGGACCGCTTTGAAGAACACCGCCGCTCGGTTTGCAATAAACAACTGCACCTCCCAGTCGCAAACCATTATAACTCCCCCTCCCATTCCTTAGACAACATGTCCATCAAGGGCCTCCTACAGTGCCAAAACGATGCCACCTGAAGGTTGCAGGAACAGCAACTCGTATTCCGCTTGGGAACCCTGCAGCCCAATGGTATCAATGTGGACTTCACAAGCTTCAAAATCTCCCCTTCCCCCAGTGCATCCCAAAACCAGCCCAGCTCGTCCACGCCTCCCTAACCTGTTCTCCCTCTCACCTATCCCCTCCTCCCACCTCAAGCCGCACCTCCATTTCCTACCTACTAACCTCATCCCGCCTCCTTGACCTGTCTGTCCTCCCCGGACTGACCTATTCCCTCCCCACCTATACTCTCCTCTCCACGTATCTTCTCCTCTGTCAATCTTCAGTCCGCCTCCCCCTCTCCCCATTACCCTCTCTGATGAAGGGTCTAGGCCCGAAACGTCAGCTTTTGTGCTCCTGAGATGTGGCTTGGCCTGCTGTGTTCATCCAGCTTCACACTTTGTTATCTTACTCTAGCCTTTCTTTTCATTCTCTTGAGCCCTGGTTATTTGCTCCCCAAAGAATAAAAGTGTGAGGACACACAATAAATTAACTATAAGAATGATCAAAGTTTCACAGTTTGCTCAAACAAAGTTACCCTTGTGCTGTACATTTCAATTTACAAAAAGGCCAAATAATTCCCATAAATATTTTATGCTGGCTGAAGATTATTTGCTGGTTTTTATTACTTTTTCTGTAAGTTTTTACTTTCTGTTCCAACTAACTTTCAATGCAGGTGCAAATTTCAGAAAGTGTCAGCTTATGATAACTTACTTAAGTTCTGCATTTGGAGGAGAAAAGAACAGATGGAAAGCGAAAAGTAAAGAAATTCACTTTTCCTGAAACTGACATGACTTGGTAGAGAAACAACCTGGATTTCAAGGTACGCGGTTTGAAATTTTTATCTTTTACTTCAACAACAGATTTCAACACTACTAGAGTTGGCAATAATTACAGTTGATTGCTGGAAATGAATAAAGGCCGACAGTTGATGAGTGTCAATTAATGGATTGAAGGCAGTTTTCATGATTTACCTTAGAAGTCAATGCGGTACACACATTTTTCTTTATTGAAAAGATTTTGACTTGCAATAGGGGCTAAGTATTCAAAACTTGCTGATCACACTAAGTTGACTGTAAAAATAGAGATTCATCAGAGGGGTCAAAGGAAGAATAATCAAAAGGGGAAGATGTGACTTGGCAGAGTCAAAGAGATGGCCATAATTTTTTTTTGATTTAGGCATACAGATAAATTAAGCCAGAAAAGATCAATAATATTTTGAGTTTTATAAACATGGGCACACTATTTTCTTTATAATAAGATAACAAAACGTGAGGCTGGATGAACACAGCAGGCCAAGCAGCATCTCAGGAGCACAAAAGCTGACGTTTCGGGCCTAGACCCATCAGAGAGGGGGATGGGGTGAGGGTTCTGGAATAAATAGGGAGGGGGGGGGAGAGGCGGACCGAAGATGGAGAGAAAAGAAGATAGGTGGAGAGAGTATGGGTGGGGAGGTAGGGAGGGGATAGGTCAGTCCAGGGAAGACGGACAGGTCAAGGAGGTGGGATGAGGTTAGTAGGTAGATGGGGGTGTGGCTTGGGGTGGGAGGAAGGGATGGGTGAGAGGAAGAACAGGTTAGGGAGGCAGAGACAGGTTGGACTGGTTTTGGGATGCAGTGGGTTGAGGGGAAGAGCTGGGCTGGTTGTGTGGTGCAGTGGGGGGAGAGGACGAACTGGGCTGGTTTAGGGATGCAGTAGGGGAAGGGGAGATTTTGAAACTGGTGAAGTCCACATTGATACCATTAGGCTGCAGGGTTCCCAGGCGGAATATGAGTTGCTGTTCCTGCAACCTTCGGGTGGCAGAGGTTCACCTGCACATCTGCCAATGTGGTATACTGCATCCACTGTACCCGGTGTGGCTTCCTCTACATTGGGGAAACCAAGCGGAGGCTTGGGGACCGCTTTGCAGAACACCTCCACTCGGTTAGCAATAAACAACTGCACCTCCCAGTCGCAAACCATTTCCACTCCCCCTCCCATTCTTTAGATGACATGTCCATCATGGGCCTCCTGCAATGCCACAATGATGCCACCCACCGCATCCCTAAACCAGCCCAGCTCTTCCCCTCCACCCACTGCATCCCAAAACCAGTCCAACCTGTCTCTGCCTCCCTAACCTGTTCTTCCTCTCACCCATCCCTTCCTCCCACCCCAAGCCGCACCCCCATCTACCTACTAACCTCATCCCACCTCCTTGACCTGTCCGTCTTCCCTGGACTGACCTATCCCGTCCATACCTCCCCACCTATACTCTCTCCACCTATCTTCTTTTCTCTCCATCTTCGGTCCGCCTCCCCCTCTCTCCCTATTTATTCCAGTTCCCTCTCCCCATCCCCCTCTCTGATGAAGGGTCTAGGCCCGAAACGTCAGCTTTTGTGCTCCTGAGATGCTGCTTGGCCTGCTGTGTTCATCCAGCCTCACATTTTATTATTTTGGATTGTCCAGCATCTGCAGTTCCCATTATCTCTGACACTATTTTCTTTACCTCTTTGCTTTAATACTCAGGTCACAGCTGTAAATGCTGCTCCTGCAAATATACATCACAGGTTAAGATGCAACAGACTACAAACTGCAGTTATGAGAAGCATAGAGATTTAGAAATATTTCTAGTAGAACAGCAAAGACATTAAAACTAAAACAAATTTGATTTTTGTGAAGCGCAAGAAAAATTCATACTGCAGAACATATTGAGACCATCTGAACTCATTCACAATATCTGTTCTAACCGGGAAGTCAGCGACCAAGTGTTGCCAATTTAAGACTGCAGGTGAAAGAGCAATGAGAAAGGTTAGAAAATGCTCTACAGGGAGGTTTGTTGTGTTTGGAAAGATTTGCTAGAATCTCTGCTTCAGCTCCACTCTGTCATTTTCGATGCAGTAGTGGATGCATATTTGAAGCAAAACTGGAGTTGTGGCGCATAAGACAGCAGAATTAGTTTTGAATTGCTCCAACAGATAGGCAACTAAATGGCTCAGCTCGAGGCCAAAAATTCCATCCCAGTTTGTCATTTCTGCTTCCATTTACATAATGGCACTTCTAAACATACTTGATTTCCTTTTTGGAAGGTTCGTATGTTGATTAGCCATGTGACCCCAGCCCTGCACTGTATAGAACTCCGAGCTTCAAAATCAACAAGATAAAAAAGGTCCCTCATCCTCAACTTAGGTGAAGTCACACCTGACCTGTTTCCATCTCATGCAGAAAGCTGG
Source organism: Stegostoma tigrinum (assembly GCF_030684315.1). Lineage (NCBI taxonomy): Eukaryota > Metazoa > Chordata > Chondrichthyes > Orectolobiformes > Stegostomatidae > Stegostoma > Stegostoma tigrinum. The sequence continues at coordinate 98,621,736 of NC_081359.1, forward strand.
AGACGTTTAACTTGGCAGTTACTACAGTTGAGCATTTCAGATTTGTACTTAACAACTGAGTGTTCATTACGTTCATGATATTTTTTCACTATATATTAGCTCCTGCAAAGCTAATCTTGAAGTCCATAGAATGTTAAAACACAACATTCTGGGTCCAACCAGAGAACAGATGCTACTAGACCTGACAATGTGCAATGAGAACAAATACTTTGGGAATTGCATCTCGAGGTACCAACAATCAAAATTTCACACTTAGTTTAAGGTAGACAGGAGTGGGTCCAAGACTAACATTTTAAACATGAACAAGATCATTTCAGAACATGAAACTAGAGCTAGCTAAAGTGAATTGGCAAATTGGGTTAATGATTTATCAATAGAAATGCAGAAGCAGACATTTCAGAAGTTATCTATTCTGCATATTTTAACAAGAAAAAGATGTCAAGGGAAGCACAAAGTATTGAAAATAGCATCACACTGAAAAGTAAAATGAAATAACTGCACAAAGTCAGGCAGCAGAATATTGAAAAAAGATTGACCAGGAAGTTAACAAGGAGAATGGAAAAATTAAGTAGTAAAAGCAAAAGCTAGCTAGAAATATAAAAACAGAGACTTTCAACTGATATTTAAGCAAAGTTAACAAAGTGAACGCTGGTTCTCAAATAGAAGATCTGGGCCATCATCTCATCTGTCTGAGGCACTCAGCACCAAATGTCCTTAAACAGCTTTTGATTTTAGTTGTGATAATGGGAACTGCAGATGCTGGAGAATCCAAGATAACAAAAAGTGTGAAGCTGGATGAACACAGCAGACCAAGCAGCATCTCAGGAGTACAAAAGCTGACGTTTCAGGCCTGGACTCTTCATCATTGTGTCTGAGATGCTGCTTGGTCTTCTGTGTTCATCCAGTTTCACACTCTTATCTTTGATTTTAGTTGTATTCATGTTCTGGCATATTTCAGCTGCCCATCTGTTAGTTCATCTCTGCCTCTGTATACGTCCCCATGCTATACCATTTTGTGTCATTTAATTGTTTAATACCACATCACTGCCTCATACAGGTGACCAAAATATTACATTTGATTCAAATATTACTGTTCTGGCATTTAAAAAAATCACAACCCATTAAATGCCTTTGTAACAGAAGTCAGAGTTCCTGTCTCTAAACTTCCACTTGTGGGTTTTCTTCCTTTTTTCAATGTCTTAAAGGCAACACATTTATTTTGCTTCCAATTATTACAGGACAGTAGTCAGTTTAGTGCACTAAAATCCACATGTTGATTACATTAAGTTTATAAATTCCTGAAGAAAGGAAAAGAAAGTTGAGCTTCACTTTTTAATTCTTCCACTGCAATGCCAGCATTTGATGCCCAACCATAATCACTTGAGAAGATGCCAATGAACTACCTTTTTGAATATGTGCAGTGATAGCAAAGGAATAGTGATCGCAAAGGAATAGTGATCTAGTTCCAAGTTAAGATAGCGTGACTTGGAGAGGAATTTGTACTCCCCAACTTTTTCCAGGACACCACATGTGCACCTTCCCTTTTTTACTTTACTGGTTTCTTCCTTGGCACAGCAGCTGAGTGGTTAGCACTGCTGTCTCAATGCCTGGAAGATTGGTTCGGTTCCACCCTTGTTTGACCATCTGTGTGGAGTCTGCATGTTCTCCTCATGTCTGCGTGGACTCCCTCCCACAATCCAAAGACGTGCAGGTTAGGTGGACCGACCATGCCAAATTACCCATTTTTGGAGAGTTGGTGTGGACTCGTCAGGCCAAATAGCCTTTTTCCACATCGTATGGATTCTACGGATAATTTTACTAAAGGTCACCAGTTTCTAGTTCACCTCAAGCTTGAAATGAAGTGTCCTGGCTAATATCCAGGTTTTTTTGGGAGGGGGGGGGTACATGTGACAAGTAATGTTCACATCACGCAAGTGCCAGACAACGACCGTCTCCAACAACAGAATCTATCCACTCAATATTCAACAGTATTACCATCACAATCTCCCATATCATCCTGGTGTTTATCAATGTCTGGTAACTGAACTGGATGATCCATATAAATACGGTGACTACAAGAACAGGTCTGAAGCTAGTTGAATACTCATCTTCCAATTTCCCATAGCTTGTCCACCATAACAAGGCAAGTCAGAAGTGTGGTGGAAAACTCCCTACTTGCTTGGATGAGCGCAGCTCCGAAAACACTCAAGAAGCTGGACACCAGATTGGGGACAGTCAACACTGTGTTGAGTGGGAAATCATGTCTCATTAATTTTGTTACTTCTTCAAAAAACTGAAGAGGATTGATGAAAGTAGAGTGGTGGATGTGATCTATATGGGTTTCATAAAACGTTCAACAAAGCTCCTCATGGTAGACTTGTTGGCAAAGTTAGATCACACGGAATACAGGCACAGCAAGTTTTTGGATTATAGAACTGGCTCGAAGGTAGAAGACAGAGGGGGGCAGTGGAGGGTTGCCTTTCAGACTGGAAGCCTGGGATCAGCAGTACGGAACAAGGATTGGTGCCAGATCCACCGCTTTTTGCCATTTATATAAAATGATTGGCATGTGAACATAGGAGGTACAGTTTGTAAGTTTACAGATGACGCCAAAATCGGAGGTGAGTGAAGGTTACCTCAGTGCATGTAAATCACCCGTCAGGAGTGGCAGATGGAGTTTAATTTTAGACAAATGGGAGATGCTGAATTTTGGAAAGGCATTTCAGGCCAGAACTTATATAGTTAATGGTAAAATCCTGGGGAATGCAGCTGAACAGAGTTGGAGTTCAGGTAAATAGTTCCTTCAAAGTGGAATTACAGGTAGATAGGATAGTGAGGAAAGTGTTTGGTCCACTTGCCTATATTGCTCAGTGCATCGAGTATAGGAATTGGGAGGTAATCCTGCAGCCGTATAGGTCATTGGCTCAGCTACTTTTGAAATACTGATTGCATTTCTGGTATGCCTCCTACAGGAAGGCTGTTGTGAAGCTAGAAAAGGTTCAGAGAAGATTTACTAGGTTGGTGCCAAGGTTGGAGGGTTTGAGCTATAGAGAGGAGCTGAATAGGCTCAGGCTATTTTCCCTGGAGCAGGAAAGGCTGATGGGTGACTCTATAGGAGGTTTATGAAATGATGAGGGTATGCATAGGGTAAATAGGCAGGGTCTTTTTTCCAGGGTGTGGCAGTCCAAAACTAGAGGTCATAGGTGTAAGGAGAGAGGGGAAAGATACAAAAGGGACCAAAGGGATAATTTTTTTTTGCAGAGGGTGGTATGTACATGGAATAGAGCTGCCACATGAAGTGATGGAGGCTAGTACAATTACATTTAGAAGGCATCTGGATGGGTATATGAATAGGACAGGTTTAGAGGGATATGGGCCAAATGCTGGCAAATGGGAATTGATTTATATAGGGTATCTGGTCGCTATGGAAGAGTTGGATCAGAGGGTCTTTTTTCATGCTGTATATCTCTACGATTATCTAGGACAAAGCTGCCTGTATTGTTGGCATCACATTCATAAACATTTACATAAATATCCAACACCAATATGTAATAGCAGCAATGTGCGCAATCTACAAGATGCAATGTAGCAATTCAACAAGGCCCCTTACAAACCCACAACCATCCAGAAGAACTAGGGCTGCAGCTACATGGGATCACCATCACCTCTAAGTTGCCCTCCAAGCCACTCACCATCCTGACTTGGCCATTCTTTCATTGTTACGAGGTCAAAATCCTGGAATTCTCTCGAGACCATTGTGGGGTTACATACAGCACAGAGTGGTTCAAGGGTCTAGCTCAATATTACCTTCTCAAAGGCAACTAGGGACAGGCAATGCATGGTGGCCAGCTAGTGTTGCCCACGTCCCTAAGAAATAAGAAACAAAAATTGCTGGATTAAAGTCATGGAATTCACTACTTAACATCAAGTGAACACAATTAGTGGTTCTAGGAGGATATCCACTTTTACTCTTCATAGACTCAGAATCCCTATAAGTGTGGAAACAGGGCCTTCGGCCCAACAAGTCCACACCGAACCTCAGAGCATCCCACCCAGACGCATCCCCCTATAACCCACCTAATCTACACCTCCCTGAACACTACAGGCAATTTAGCATGGCCTGCATATCTTTGTGACTGTGGGAGGAAACTGGAACACCCAGAGGAAACCCACAGACATGGGGAGATTGTGCAAACTCCGCACAGATAGTCGCCCAAGGCCGGAATCAAATCTGGGTCCCTGGTACTGTGAGGCAGCAGCGCTAACCACTGTGCCGCCCCTTCTAGGGTAACCAGAGAAAAGGTGCAACTTAGTCAGCAAACCATGTGCAAATAAATAAGACGATGATATGAAATAATAGCTTTAGATGATGAATGTTTCTCAAAAGTTTTTGATTAATGCATTTTTAATATTTTCATGTTATCATGGTGTGCCTTGTTTGGTTTGGTTGAATTTCTGGGGTTAAAGTGAAGTATACTAAGTGGAAATTGGGGCACTGAGTACCAATGATGATTCTCAGATAAGGTATAACAACTTGAACAATTCAGGATGAAGCTCTGACTTAAATCTGAAAGAACTGTGGATAGTGTAAATCAAACAAAAAATTAGAAATTGCTGGAAAAGCTCAGGAGGTCTGTAGCATCTGTGCAGAGAAATCAGAGTTAGCATTTTGGGTCAAGGTGATGGTCTCGTGGTATTATTGCTGGACTGTTAATCTAAAGACCCAGATAATGTTCTGGGGACCTGGGTCCAAATCCCACCATGGCAGATGCAATAAATATCTGGAATTAGGAGTCTAATGCTGACCATGAATCCATTGTCACTTGTCAGAACAACCCATCTGGTTCACTAATGCCCCTTAGGGAAGGAAACTGCCATCCTTACCTGGTCTGGCCTCCAAGTGACTCCAAAATCTCAGCAGTGTGGCTGACTCCTAACTGCCGTCTGGACAATTAGGGATGAGCAATAAATGCTGCCTGGCCAGCGATACCCTCATTCCATGAATAAAGAAACAAAAAACCAACTGGATGAGCACTTATTGGTCATCCCTAGTTTCCCTGGAAAAAAGGTGGTGGCTGTGCTTCACCACAAATCCGAAAAAATACAATTAGCCACAAATGAAGAGACAAGTGACATTTCAAATAAAAGGAAGTGAATTTCACTTTAGATTGCCAATGCAACAGAGTTACATCTTATATATCCACAAGCACCCTCATCACCATCCATCGATGTGGCAGCATACACAATTTCTCAGGTCTTTCCCACTCAACTGATTAAGCCCTTGAGTTGCATTCACTATCAGATGCACAACATATAGTGTACAGGCAATGTCAGTGGATGAGAAATTCAGAACTACAAGTTAATGTTCTAGGGATCTGGGTCTGAATTGCACCATGATGAAATGTGAATTCAGTAAAAATCTGGAATGAAAAGCTAACCTGTTGGCACTCGTGTAACCACTGTTGATTGTTGTAAAAACCCATCTGGTTCACTAATCTCCTTTAGGAGAGATCAGAATTTAAAAACAACGTGGCTGACTGTTACAGCTCTTGAGCAATTAGTGATAGGTAATAATTGATGGACGAGTTAGTGATTCCTAAAACCCATGAAGAAATAATTAAAAGAAAAAGATGAATCAAAAAGAGGTTGATGGCTTGAATGCACAGGCTGACTTAAAATGTCTAAGTTTTAATTGCCATTATGGAGATATAACCACAGGGTGAATGTCTAATAATATTCAGCGTTTAGAGATGAATAGGCAAAGTGGAGGTATATCATAAGGATGAAATCATTAAGAGATGATATTATCTCCAAGTATCAAGATGTAGAAACAGTTTGGATGAAGCTAACAAATAGTAAGGGGCGGCTGACATTGGTGACAGTTGCTTACAGGCCGAACCATTGTGGTAACGTTGGTCATAGTATAAATGAGGGCCTTCGCAAATGCATTTAATGTAGGTAATGGGTTGGTTAGTAATGCAGTGTGATGCCAACAGTATGAATTAAATTCTTGTACCAGCTGAGGTCATCATCAAGGTTCCACCTTCCCAACCTTGCCCCTTGAGGTGACATTACATCAGGTTAAATTCACTAGTTGTCATCTCTAATTAAACAGTAATTCTCTACTTCAGAGGGCTGTGGAAACTCAAATCAATGTTCGAGCATTGTCCAAGACAGAAAGCAATAGATTTTGAGAGACTAATGGCATCAAGGGATATGGAGATATTGCCACTTTCCCACACAGAGGTGTCATGTCATTTGAGAGGTAAATGAACAATGATCTAACTGAACAGCACAGTAAGCGCAATAGGCCTGCTCTGTCTCTATGTGGCAGGTACTGTTAACATAGACAGCACAAGTCAATGAACACTTTCACTTGGATTGTGTTAGTTTTGATTCGGTCATGTCACGATAATGGTTAGAAAAAAAGTGAACTAACTTCCATCATCTGTTTTTAATACTAGCGACCTCATGATCTAAAATGGTTTTAACAAGGTCAATCACAGACTTAATAAAAATCGGAAGGGCAGTGGATGCTGTAAATCAGAAAAAAACAAAATTGCCGAAAAAGCTCAGGCAGTCTGGTAGTGTCAGTGAAGGGAAAAAAGAGAGTTAACGTTTCGGGGCCAGTGACCCTTCCTCAGAACTCCTGTTTTTTTTGTGTTCCTGTGTTAATCACAGACAACGATCACCTGACCACAGACTGAGGCAAATTCAGGAAGCTAAATGGGATATATAAAACTGGCTGAACTCAAATCATTTAACCTAAAGACACAAACCAGTCGAATGAATAAGGGGTCAAGAAACTGGTATCTTCAGCTACAGTTTGCATGTGCCTGATAAGTGGTATACATTTAGACATGAACGATTGGCAGCAGGATATCAAGCTTTAGTGCAGAGACCACAGATCCAAGATAACAAAAAGTGTGTGGGGCTGGATGAACACAGCAGGCCAAGCTGCATCTCAGGAGCACAAAAGCTGATGTTTCGGGCCTAGAAAGGGTCTGGCCTGGCCTGCTGTGTTCATCCAGCCCCACACTTTGTTATCTGGGATTCTCCTGCATCTGCAGTTCCCATTATCTCTGACCACAGATCCAAACCTGGTTTTAAATGCAGGCACTCTACTTCAGTAGTTGTTTTTGAGCAGCACAGCAGAAAGAAATATGGACTCACAACAGCAAGAATTGGAAGTCTCTTTCCCTTCCTGTTTCCTCATTAATTCATCTCTCCTCACCTGATAGCAACAGTAGGTAAATAGGGCTCCTTTTCAAATGAACTAACACTGCTTAGTTCACAATCAAGTCTTCTGGTATGAGTCCTTAGTATTTTTGCATGCCTGAACTACTTGGTCTACTTTTTAGGATTCAATCCCTTTTAGCTTGCTTAAGCATCACTTCCCAAAAAGCCTGTCGAACTGTATTTTTCCTGTCACTCGCCAAAATTAAAATTGGAACTTGTCATACCAGCTTTGCTAGCTTCTTCTCAAATTGTTTTCCATTTTGTCTGCATTTCTGTGCTAACACCTTCCAGTTTTCCTGCTTGTAGCTCTCTTGTGTACGGCCACATAGCGTTTGCCTCAACTTCCTTCCATTTCTTGGAAAGAAGACAATTACAAAGGTTGAGATTGATTTTTTAAAAAAAATCAGAACGGCAATCAAGGGTTACAGAGAAAAGGCAGGAAAGTGGGAGTTGAGAATTATCAGATGTTATTGGACCCCTCCACAAAAAAAATTACATTGACATATTTTTTCAAAAAATTCATTATCTTAACTCCTTAATGGATGAAACAATTTGAACTAACTCTTCTGCAGAAATTACAAGCCTACGACCCACTAGCTTTGTGGTCAGACTTTCAGAAAACTGAGTCCACACAATTCCTGCTATTTTTAATAATACTGTATTATGAATATAATGCATTCTAATAATGACTCGAGAGAGTTTATTTAAAAAGACTACTTTTTTGTGTCTGAAATACAGACTTCAATAGTTACAAGAATGAGTTCTATATCAGATACAAATCTACCACTTAATTGTAGTAGCTTTGACAAAAGAATGTAAATGAACAATATGAAGCCAGTACCATCCAGATTAACTGCAACCCAACGAAGTTGGTGACACTTTACTCAGCTTAACCAAACATAAGGATACAGAGCCTCAGTGAAAACATGCATTGAATTACTGTGAAAATTAGAGATACGTAAAACGTATAAAATCTACAAGATAGCCAAATGTTTACTTTCTGTGCAGGAGACAATGAGAAATACTGTTCAACTGCTTCACTCTAGATGAGGTTCTTGCAGAATACCATGAAGCCAATACTAACTTTTCTTTTGAAGGAAGGATTTGAAAAAGGGTTCTGGAAAAGAGAAACCAAATCACTTCATAAAAACGAAAAAGTAAATTTTACATGCTGTGTCTAACCTTTTCTAATTCAACTCAAAAACTCACTTTATTGAAAGTCTTGTAACAATTTCCCATATTGTAATTATGACAACAATGTGCATTTATATAGAAGCTTTAGTGTGATAAATTAAAACACTGAGGTTGCAAACTGGTCCAGTTTGAAACTGGAAACCAGTGTCAGTATCTATGCAAGCTCTATTTCCCAAAATGTGGCTTTGATCTTTCCATGTATAACTGGGGGGAAAAGATGGCTTCACCAGTTGGCCAAGTAGTTTGACAACATGGCAGGATTGGAAGGGTTATCCAGGGTGGGATTAGACAGCTATGGCTGACAAAGGAAGTCAGGCAATATATCAAAGAAAAAGAGACAGCCTATAAAGTGGCCAAGAGCACTGGGACATCAGAAGATTGGGAAGGCTACAAAAACAAACAGAGGATAACAAAGAGAGCAATAAGGAAGGAGAGGATCAAATATGAGGATAGGCTAGCTAGTAATATTAGAAGTGATAGTAAAAGCTTCTTTCAATACATAAGAAACAAACGAGAGGCAAAAGTAGATATTGGGCCGTTGCAAATTGATGCTGGAAGGCTAGTGATGGGAGATAAGGAAATAGCTGAAGAAGAACTTAAGTACTTTGCATCAGTCTTCACAGTGGAAGACATGAGTAGTATGCCAACAATTCGGGAGAGCCAGGGGGCAGAGTTGAATATGGTAGACAATACAAAAGAGAAAGTACTAGAAAAGCTAAAAAGGTCTAAAAATTGATAAATCTCCTGGCCCCGATGGGCTACATCCTAGAGTTCTGAGGGAGGTGGCTGAGGAAATAGCGGAGGCTTTGGTCGTGATCTTTCAAAAGTCACTGGAGTCAGGGAAAGTCCCAGATGATTGGAAAATTGCTGTTGTTACCTCCTTGTTTAAAAGGAAGGATCAAGACAAAAGATGGAAATTTACAGGCCGATTAGCCAAACCTCGGTAGTTGGTAAAATTCTAGAATCCATTGTCAAGGATGAGATTTCTAAATTCCTGGAAGTACGGGTCAGATTGGAACAAGTCAGCATGGATTTAGCAAGGGGAGGTCGTGTCTGACAAGCCTGTTAGAATTATTTGAAGAGGTAACAAGTATGTTAGACCAGGGAAACTCAGTAGATGTTATTCTATCTAGACTTCCAAAAGGCCTTTGATACGGTGCCTCACGGGAGGCTGCTGAGCAAGGTGAGGGCCCATGGTGTTCGATGTGAGCTACTGGCTTGGAGTGAGGAATGGCTTTCTGACAGAAGGCAGAGAGGTGGGATAAGAGGCTCTTTCTCGGAATGGCAACTGGTGATGAGTAGTGTCCAGCAGGGTTCAGTGTTGGGGCTGCAGCTGTTCACCTTTTATATTAATGATCTGGATGAAGGGACTGGGGGCATTCTGGCGAAGTTTGCCGATGATACAAAGATAGGTGGACAGGCAGGTAGTACTGAGGAGGTGGGGAAGCTGTAGAAAGATTTAGACAGTTTAGGTGTGTGGTCCAGGAAATGGCTAATGAAATTCAAAGTAAGTAAATGTGAGGTTTTGCACTTTGGAAAAAAGAATAAAGCCATGGACTAGTTCCTAAACGGTGAGAAAATTCGCAAAGCAGAAGTACAAAGGGATCTGGGCGTGTTGGTCCAGGATTCTCTAAAGGTTAACTTACAGGTAGAGTCCGTAATTAAGAAAGCGAATGTAATGTTGTCGTTTATCTCAAGAGGGTTGGAATATAAAAGCAGCGATGTGCTTCTGAGGCTTTATAAAGCTCTAGTTAGGCCCCATTTAGAATACTGCGTCCAATTTTGGGCCCCATACCTCAGGAAGGACATACTAGCCCTGGAGCGTGTCCAGCGGAGATTCACACGGATGATCCCTGGAATGGTAGTTTTAACATATGATGAACGGCTAAGGATCCTGGGATTGTACTCATTACAGTTTAGAAGGTTGAGGGGAGATCTAGTAGAAACTTACAAGATAATGTATGGCTTAGAAGGGGTCGACGCTAGGAAGTTGTTTCCGTTAGGCGGGGAGACTAGGACACGTAGGCACAGCCTTAAAATTAGAGGGGGTAAATTTAAAACTGAAATGAAATGACATTTCTTCAGCCAGAGTGGTGGGCTTGTGGAATTCATTGCCATGGAGTGCAGTGGAGGCCGGGACGATGGATGCCTTCAAGGCAGAGATCGACAAATTCTTGATCTCACAAGGAATCAAAGGCTACAGGGAGAGTGCAGGGAAGTGGAGTTGAAATGCCCATCAGCCATGATTTAAACGGTGGAATGGGCTTGATGGGCCGATCGGCCTTACTTCCACTCCTATGTCTTATGGTCTTAGGCTGAGCAACATGATCACATTGTAACTTTTCCAGCAATGTAAATATAGCAAGAATACTGGGCTAGATATTACAGTCAGTAGAACAGCTGCCTGTAGTACTTTCATGCACTGTTTCACTGTAATTTACAGTAATCAGTGATCCATTTCAGGGGCCCTCTACCTTGGATCCAGGGTCATTTTTTCAACAAATCAGATTGAAGAACCTGTTCTAGGACAGCTGTAAACCAAGTGTACACTTGATTTGTGTGTGTAAAATTTTGGAAAGAAAACAAAATCCTACTGAGCACAAAGATGGAGTTAAGAATTATAGAATGCTTATAGTGTGGAAGCAGGCCATTTGGCCCATCAAGTCCAAATCTACCCTCATAAGGGCAATGCATCTCATCCCACCGACCCATGGCTAATCCACCTAGCCTGCACATCCCTCGGCATGACAGGCAACTTAGCACTGTCAATCCACCTAACCTGCATTTCTTTGGACTGTGGGAGTACCCCAGAGTACCCGGAGGAAACAGACACTGACATGGGGAGAATGGGCAACTGTCTGTGTGCAGTTTGCACAAAGGTGGAATCAAACCTGGGTCCCTGGTGCTACAAGGCAGCAGCACTAGCTGAACCACCTGTGTCAACTCAAGGAGGAAGAGGCAAACATTTTTAAAAACTCCAACAATAAACTAAACTCTATTTATAAAAAAAGGTGAGTTTTCTGTGCCAGGCATATTGTTTGGTAACAACCAAGATTTATTATGCTGCTAGAAATACAAATATACTTGTATAGATAAAACACTTAACCAGCTTAAGTATTACCACAAGTTCATGCCTTCCACAGTAGCTCTAAGTGCAGCAAAACTTGGAGAGGTAAAGGGCAATGTAGCTATGATGCAGCTTCCTGATTTTTGAGGGCATAGATCTAGGGTGAGAGGGGAAAATTTAGAGGGACACAAAAAGCGGCAATATCTTCTCTCCCCGCCCCCCCAACACAACATGGTGTGTGCATGGAATGAATTGCCAGAGGAAATGGAGGAGACTGGTACAATTACAACATTTAAAAAGGCATCTGGATGGGCTTATGAATGGGACAGGTTTAGAGGGATACGGGCCAAGCACTGGAAAATGGGATTAAATTTAGGATACCTGGTCAACATGGATGAGTTGGATCAAAGGGATCAGTTTCTGTGCTGGACATCGCTATGACTTTATTCTGGGGGCAGTTAGCTCAGTTGGCTGGTGGCTCTTTGCAATGCACAGTAAAGTCAACAGGATGGGTTAAATTCTAGAGGTTACAATGAAAGCACTTTCTGTCTTGCCCTCTCCCTTTGTCAGAGGTATGGTGATGCCCGGGTTAAATCACTACCAGTCATCTCTCAAATGTGACAGCAGTCCTATGGTCCACTTGACTATGGTGACTTCACCTTTGGGTTCATTCTCTAAGTTCCTGCTTGACTTACTCCACGATAATAGTGTATATTGATACGCCCACTAGTATTCCAAATAAACCCTGGCTGACGTATTTACAGCTTAAGCTGTAAGAGAAACTTGCAAACTGAAGATTAAAAAAATACATCGAGAATGGAGACAATGGGATCCAGTTATGGCCAAATAAACGCAAAAAATAAACTCCTACCTAGCAACAAACTACAGAATCGTTGGCTTATAAAAACGTGAAATAACCATTAGTAAACAAGGACAGAAACAATTTGTGAATATAACGTATTGCAGCTACACGGTCTCAATTTTCCATATGACAAGGCGAATATTAAGAATTTGCTGAGCAGGATAGTCAAAAATTCCAAGGAAGGGAGGGGTTAGACAAAAACCGTAAATGAAGCTACTGCAGTTGCAGCATGTATTTACTAGCAGCTGAGCACAAACTTTACAAATTTCAACAATTTCACCCAGGTTCAATAGAGATCTCTTTCTCCTTTTTTTTGAAACAATAAGATACACAGCAAAAATTTTTTAAAAACTTTATGTATTGTCAACGAAGATCAAGTATCACTGCATAAATCTCAAGTAGTCAAAATTATTTTGTGAAGAATTCAAGTTTGGTAGTTATATACTGCTTACCTATTTTATACAATTTACTTAAAACATAGTTTCTTAAAAATACAATTGTTTGTTTATTTACAAGACAGTAACACCTAAATGATAAAACCATGTTGCTCAATTCTATTCCAAATATACAATTAATTATTAGGTCCTGAGCTTCTTATCAAGTGCTGAGTCACTAATGATTCACAGTGCACGTGGTTTCTTCAAAATTTAATTTTAAGACAAAGAAAAACTAAGTCCAACCTGGACTTGCTGAAAAGCCTTCAGCCTCCTCTTAAATCTTGATGGAAAGACAAGGTCACATCCCTGGGCTAGCAAAGCCAATTCTTTCCGGAGGTCTGGATCTTGCCGCAGTGAAGTATCTTTAATCATCATTGTCAAAGATTGGGCAAGAAAAGACTTAAATTGGAAACAGTTTTGCAAAAATCAAGTCCAACTGAAAAATGAAAGACGAATTGTGGCAACAAAACAAAAAGCTTCCTTGCAGCTTCATTAAACCTACTGTGCTGCAATATTCAGGGAAGGCTTAACATAGTCTCCATACATCACAGATTCTTGGCTTAGGCAACGTACAAATCTGGAGAGTCACTTCAGGCTCTGCCTTTTTTGCAGGCCACATTCCAAAGCCTTAATGGGTGGTTGTGAAAAGAAACAAACCTGTTGTTATTTGGGAGCCAGTCATGCAGACACAGGCGATAATCAATCCAGCCAAAAACTACGGCGATATGAAAGAATGCTCAGAAGCTCAGCTTTCACAGCTGCATCTTGCTGCCACTTGATTTCAGTTACAGACTACACAGAGTAGCTTGATTGGCCCACAGCTGGAAACTTCAGTCAAATCATTGTCAGGTCTATCAAACAAGTTTCACTTGCCTTGTTGATTCTGCATCTGAATGTGGCCTCTAGCACATTTGCAAGAGTTGCAACTGCGTCATTCATATCAACAGGCCACCTGTTTGTTACAGCAATAGCAGGCTTGAACTGAATCTTTGTGATTGCTATAAGTTTGCTTTAGAGAAACTTCTCATGCAAGACAAAAAGGCTAACCCCAAGACATAATTACCTTTCTATTACTTTTCAGTTTAACTGCTCAAATTGATCTGTTTTTTAAATGACAAAACAGGAAAATGTGTAAGTAGAATATGTTTTAGTATTCAAAAAAATACTTTTCCCAGCAAGAGATGGAAAACTCAATGGTAAAAATAACTTTGGATCGAATAATCCCAGCTAATTCAAAAGTGACATTGATGTGTTCTAACTGTTCTGGTTAAAATGGTTGCAAGATCCTGCACATCACAGAATAAAAGAAATCAGAAGGGGTATTTATCACTGATTTTGTTCCACCAACTCTTACTCGGGGGCATTAAACCAATTTATAACAACAGGGCAGCTAAGCAAGAAGGATTTAAACATCAAGTTAGAAAGGACATTCAGCAAGAAGCATCTTCAAATGCCTCTTGTATAAAATTTGGAACTCCAAGACAAAAAGCCTGGAGTTTGCTACTATAAACAATGGTGAAAGTCCATTTTTGTTGTCATTATAACTAACTATGAAACTGTCAACAATACCTGCTGTTTTCAAAATAAAAAAAAACAAGTTCAGAACTCGCTGTCAATAAGTTCCTGCTCCCATAAGTAGGTACATTACCAAAGATAGAGCAGACTGTAATTCTTCAGAAAAATTGTTAGAACGGACATGAACTTCCTTTCTTTGCCGGAATAATGTCATAACAAGGCCACAAACGTTATGTATTGTTGAACAAGTTACAACATACAAGTAATACTGAATTATAAACAGTCTCTCTGGCCGTGAAACTGATGCATCATCCATCCTAACTAAAAGAGCTAACTTTCTAAAAACTTTGTGACACAGCACAGATAAAGCTATATTAATCTGGTCACATTGAGTGGTAAACTTGATCGGGAATAGAAGAAGTGAGGAGTTATTGGTGTTCAAGTTGTACAGGTTGACAAAGATTATGTACAGTAGTGGCTACAATTTAAAATATGCCACATCTTCTACTGTTCTTTTGTATAAATTACGTACTAAGGGGTAATGTACACAAGATACATATATATTATGACCTCCAAAATAATGCTTTAGTGTTCTAAATACCAACATGAGCTAAGCTATTTCTTAAAAATATAGTTGAACATGCAGCTGAAACTTCACTTCTTACTTTATCGGAAGCAAAAAGAATGAAATAGTAACATACCTTGCAAAATGCTTGTAAATCCAAAATCAGACAGACAGTTAGTTATTAACTTTTTCTATTCTTCTATTTTTGAGGCAGATTCATCTGACCTTCATAACACCACTAAGAGGAGATCTTGCTGGCAAATTTGTGCAAAATCTATTTTCACACTGGGTAATTGGGTAATTCAAACTGAACATAAGCTGAACTATGGTCTACTAAAAATGTCTGAAACAAAAATGGAAAATGACTACTGACAAAAAAAAGGTAAACTTTAAAAGGATTGGAAGTTCTAAAACCAAGAGGAGAGAGAGGATTCTGTCAGAAAAATTAAAGTCACAGCTTGCCTATTACTCAAAATGAAAGTTAACTGACTACAAACTAGCCCTTGTGGTTTTTAATATTACATGCTACTAAAAAGTTTAAATGTTCCATGTAAAGTCAACAATACAGCGTTACTGGAAAAGTTGTTGGTAAACTCTTCCATCATACAATAAATTAAAACAACTTGCTATTTGATATATACATGGCATCAATATATTGATAGTTTGTCCCTACTAAGGTTATTAAAGATGTGGTATCATTAGTAAGATCATAAGTGATTATTAACATTTTTATATTAAAGTCTGCATTGATTTACGAAAGGAAAATCATCCTTACCAGATCTATTAGAATTCTTCGAGGATGTAACCACAAATGGTGATAGGGAGCCAACAGGCATGGTTTATTTGAACTTTCAGAAGGCTTTTGATAAAGTCACACATAAGAGATTAGCATTAAAATTAAAGTGCATGGGATTGAGCACAGTGTAATAAAATGGATTAGATTAGATTAGATTCCCTACAGTGTGGAAACAGACCCTTTGGTCCAACAGGTCCACACCGCCCCTTGAAGCATCCCACCTAGGCCCACCCCCCCTATAACCCACACACCCCTGAACACTTTGGGGAATTTAGCATGGCCAATCCCCCTAGCCTGCACATCTTTGGACTGTGGGAGGAAACCGGAGTACCCGGAGGAAGCCCACACAGACACGGGGAGAATGTGCAAACTCCACACAGACAGTCGCCCGAGGCTGGAATCGAACCCGGGGCCCTGGCGCTGTGAGGCTGCAGTGCTAACCACTGAGCCACCATGCCACCTGCACGGTGCATAGGTAGCAGGAATAAAGGAGTCTTTTTCCAAATGGCAAGCAATAATCAGTGGTGTACCACAGGAATTAGAGCTATGTCCCCATCTATTCACAATAGATTTTAAGTATTTGGATGTGGGAAACTAAATATAATACATCCAAATCTGCAGATAACACAAAGCTGGGTGGGACGGTGAGGCAGGAGAAAGATAGATGTAGAGATGTTTCAATGGTTTTGCACAAGCTGACAGTGAGTGAGCAAATGCATGGTAGGTGAAGTATAATGTGGATAAGTGGGAGGTTTTCTACTTTGGTAGCAATTACTGGAAGGCAAATTATTATTTGAATGGCTGTAAATTGAGAGAGGAAACGTTCGAGACAGAGTGTCCTCATGCAGATCTATAGGTTGAAAACTCTATTCCTGAGCTATCTGGTCAAAAAAACAACCACCTTAGTATTCTAATCCCATTTTCCTGCACTTGGACCATAGCCTTGTATGCCTGGCATCGCAGTACACATCTAAATACTTCTTAAACGTTGAGGGTTTCTGCCTCTACCACCCTCAAAGGCAGCAAGTTCCAGAATCACACCACCCACTGGGCAGAAGAGGTTTTCCTCCTCTTTTAAACCTCTGACCATAAACCTACAGTCCAACAAGGTGGAAAAGTCTTTTTCCTGCCTACTCTAGCTATACCCCTCAAATGTTATACATTCCAATCATGCTGCTCCTCAATCTCCTCTGCTCTAAAGGAAAAACAACCACATCTATCCAATCTCTCTTCATTACCAAAACTCTCCAACCCAAGCAACCCTCTCTAGTACTATCAAATATCCCTTCTGTAATACGCATTCCAGAACCGTATACATTAAGAACAAAAGCAAAAGTTGCTGGAAAAGCTCAGGAGATCTGGCAGCATCTGTGAAGGAGAAAACAGAGTTAACATTTCGGGTCCGGTGACCCTTCTGCAGAACTGATGGTGACTGGGAACACGTCAGTTTATGTTCAGAAAATAGGGAGGTGGGTAGGGTAGGGAGTAAATGATATGACACAGACAGACGCTGCTCACGATCAGACTTGGGAGGATGAGTCGTCGTTAATGGGGACTGTTAGTCACTAACAACAGCAGGTATGTAGTGGCAGGCTGTGGGGTAACAAGGCCTGGCGTGTGGGATGGGGGAGCTGGGACATGGGAGAGTTTAGACCCTAAAATTAGTGAACTCAATATTGAGTCTGGAGGGCTGTAGGGTCCCCAAGTGGAAAATGAGGTGTTATTCCTCCAGCTTGCATTGGGCTTCATTGGAACACTGTAGCAATCCAGAGACAGATGTTGGCTAGGGAGCAAGGTGGTACACTGAAGTGTGGCAGACAACAGGTAGTCCAGGATCTTTCATGTGAGCAGAACGCACATGTTCTGCGAAGCGGTGCACAAGTCTATGCTTAGTTTTTCCCAATGTAGAGGAGACCACATTGTCAGCAGCGAATGCAGTAGTCTAGATTCTTGGGAGTGCAGGTGAAGTGTTGCTTCACCTGGAAGGTATGTTTGGGGCCTTGGATTCTGGTGAGGGAAGAGGTAAATGCACAGGTGTTGCACATTCGCCAGTTACAGGGGAAGGTGCCGTAGGGCTAGGGGTAGGTGTTGGGGGTGATGGAAGGGACCAGGGTGTCCCAGAGGGAACAGACCCCACAGAAGGCAGACAAGCAAGGGGAGGGGAATGTGTGTTTGGTGGTGGCATCTTGCTGGAGATGGCAGAAATGACTTCTGATGATCTTCTGGATATGGATGCTAGTGGGATGGTAGGTAAGAGCAAGGGGAATTCTATCACTGTTGCAAGAGGGAGAGGGAGTGAGGGTTGAAGTGCGGGAGATGGGTTGGATCTGGTTGAGAGCCCTGGTCAACAATGAAGCTGAGGAATCCTCATTTGAGGAAGGTGGACGTTTTGGAGGCTCCCTTGTCAAAGTTGACCTCATCTGAATATATGCAATGGAGCCAGAGGAACTGAGAGAATGGGATGGATTCTTTACAGGAAGTGGTGTGTGAAGGTGTATAGTCCAGGTAGCTGTGGGTGCCAGTGGGTTTCAGTGCATATATTAGTGGCCAGTCTATCCTCAGAAATAGAAACAGAAATGTCGAGGAAGGGAAGGGAAGAGTCAGCGATAGACCAGGTGAAAGTGAGGGCAGGGTGGAAATTGGAGGCGAAATTGATGAAGTCTTCCAATTCCAGATGAGAGGGAAGCAGCACCGACGATACCACCAACGTATCGGAGAAAGAGTTGTGGGTGGGAGCCGGAATAGGACTGGAACAAGGAATGTTCCATGTACCTCATGAAGAGACAAGCATAACTAGGGGCCGTGCAGGTACCCATGGCAACCCCTCTTATCTGAAGGAAATGAGAGGAGTTGAAAGAGAAGTTGTTGACGGTGAGGACAAACTCGGCCAAGTGGAGGAGGGTGGTGGTGGGTGGGGCTGGTTCAGGTCGGTACACATTAAGTCTAGATGTGGCCTAACCATTGTTTTATACAGTTCCAACATCACCGCCTCGCACCTAAACTTGATGCCTGGGTAAAGGCAAGCATACCTTCTAAGCTACGCTATCCCACCAGTACTGAAACTTAAAAGGGACTTGTGTACGTGCACACCAAGATTCTTCTGATCCTTGGTGCTTCCAAGGTTTCTTCCATTCATCAGATATTCCCTTGCCTTGTTTGCCCTGCCCACGTGCACCACCCCATTCAACTGATGGAATTCCATTTGCCATTGCCCATCCTGTTAATATCCTTTGGTAATCCAAAATTATCCACTTCACTGTTTACGCCCCAACAATTTTTTGTACCACATACAATTACAATTCCTCAAAAGGAGTGCACCTCGGCCTGTCAAGTTCTTTCAACATTTGAAGTTGAGAAAGAGAGGTCCTGACTGCTTCAACATTTAAACTACCAGTGTACTTTTAAACTGTTTAGTGGCATTACAGCTTTGCCCTGACCAGAAGATTCAGGCTCTAGACTTCTAACAGGCATTCAAGTCAGTGTCATATAAAAGACTGTGACATAGGATCAAGGCTCATGGGATAACACATCATTTGTGTCCTTGCTATTAGTGTTATGATCCTTGTGCAGAAAGCATAAACCAAAATAACAAATCTCATGAAAAAATTACCAAAAAAAGCCACATT
The DNA here is from genome assembly GCF_030684315.1 of Stegostoma tigrinum. NCBI lineage: Eukaryota > Metazoa > Chordata > Chondrichthyes > Orectolobiformes > Stegostomatidae > Stegostoma > Stegostoma tigrinum. Next base: position 98,641,037 of record NC_081359.1, read on the forward strand.
TTGTAACTTTTACTTTGATACAAGTTGGGATCCAAATACAAACATGAACAGGAAAATTATGGTCCATATGAACTATAAATTATACAAGGAACAGTACATACAAAAAAAGTTATCCCACAAGATTATGTGCATTTGCATCATTCGTAGCATATGGTGCCACATTTATGCAATCCCAACCTATCCAATGTCATCAATGGAAAACAGGACCACTTAGTCCATGGATATGGCTTTCAAGAAACCTGCAACAGCAGTCCCACTTCATCTACATATCTCAGAGACAGAGACAACTGTCACCCTGAATCCCAGAGCTCTGTACACTCCTGCAGAAGCTCCTTAGGCTAAGTTCATGAGAATCTGATAGCACAAATTTCCCACAGACTTTAGTGGACTCCTTGAATAAATCCAATTAAAAGTGACCCAGTTAGCTTTGCAAAACTGAAGCAAAGCAGTTATTATAACCGAGTGAAGAGCGGTGAATCAGCTCTTGTTTTTAAATCCTTCAAAGATTTTTAACTTAGCATGCAGTTACATCAGAGCTGAACTAAACACAGTTTGTCAGATCACAAACAAAAAGAAGCCAATTACAACAATTGAGCAACAGAAGTAGAATTTAATTGCTTGCTAATTCTCAGAAAAATAATAAAAAATTGACACTAAATGCTCAAGTACAGATATAAAAAGTTTCAAAAAAAAGGGAGAGTGCACACAAAAGAGGAAAAGTCAGAAATCATTCGACACCAGGTAACAGTCCAATAGTATTATATGAAGTCACCAGCTTTGGGAACACTGCTCCTGTGTCAGGTAAAGTGACTTAAATAAACCTGTTGAACTATAAGCCTGATGACGTGTGACTTCTGACTTTGTGCATCCAGTCCAACACAGCAACTTCAAACCATGATAAAAGAGGAAAATTAAGAATTTGTAGTTTAAAACATTGATTATAGAGCCAACCTGAGACTATGGTTGTTTCAGAGATAATGGGAACTGCAGATGCTGGACAATGAGATAAAAGTGTGGAGCTGAATGAACACAGCAGGCCAAGCAGCATCTTGGGAGCACAAAAGCTGACGTTTCGGGCATAGACCCTTCATCAGAAAAGCGTTTCTGATGAAAGGTCTAGGCCCGAAACGTCAGCTTTTGTGCTCCCAAGATGTTGCTTAGCCTGCTGTGTTCATCCAGCTCCACGCTTTGTTACCTCTTACTATGGTTGTTTAATTGGTTACTTCTTTATTTGGAGGATGTGAAGTTTGCAGAATTTCTCATTGCATGCCTATTTCATTGCTTTTCTTTTCAACAAATACCTCTGAGCACAGAAGCAAGAAAAAAGAGCAAACTAGCCGAGCATGGCCGAGAGACACAGCTGGATTGAGCAGGGTTTCGAAACCTGTACAAGAAAAATACACAATGCATTGTTGCAGCTGTATAAGGCTTTGGCAAGACCACACCTGGACTACTTAGTAGTCTGGTCTCTAACCATGAAAAGACATTCTGACCTTAGCAATAATGCTAGAATGGAGGCTAACGCATTGAAAGATACAAATTCCAACTGACAATATTGGGCCCAGAAACATTGCTTGACACACCAAATTACTTTTAGACAGAATACAAAATGTGGTAAGTAGGCAGTCTGAAACGCCATTTACTTTTACTGTTCAGGAAATATCACTAGTCTGATAACGGAATCTGAAAATTACAGTATTGTGATGGGTCTTATTTACTACAATGTAATACTGGTCTAATAAATGAATAGAATCTTGGTATCCCTATAGTGTGGAAATGGCCATTTGGCCCTTCATGTCCACGCTGACCATGTGATGAGCATGCTGCCCTGACCCATCCCCTTACTCTGAATTTCCCATCTCTAATCCACCTATTTAAACTATGATCAGAAAGTGCTGGAAGTATGTAAAATTAGTCAGTCAGCAAATACACAGTTATATTATTGTTGCAGATGCAGAATTCATCAGTTTGATATTGCTTTTGTAGGGACTTGAATGAAGGGTAAGTGACATTTAGAAATGATAGGTAGATAGGAAAAGTCAAAGGATTTAATTGAGAAGAGATTAGCACAATAGAAAGACAGGAACCTAATTCTGGAAACCAGGATATAGGCGGATTCTGGGTAGGGGATGAGAAATGATAACAGGCAAGACGTCATTTGTGGGAGTGGTGTAAAGACTCGCTAACAGTCACCACATGGTAGAACAGGGTATCAAGAAAGAAATAGCAAGAGCTTTCAACAAAGAAGTACAGTAAATCATAGGGAGCTCTTGATACATACATAAATCGTTGAATGTTTAGGGACAATTTCTTATACCAGCATGTTATGGCATCAGAGACAGTAGACTATATATAATAGACCTTGTTTTGGGACAATGAGCTGGGACTAACTATTGACCCCAGGTGAGAAACTGCCCCTGGGTAACAGACCACAGTATGACAAAATTAATATGAAAAATGCAGGCCCCAGAATCTAAACAAGGGCACAAAATCAAAGCCAGTGAAAAGTAAACTGGCAATTTAAGTTAAGGGACAGATCAATAGAAATGCAGTGGCAAGCATTTGAAGGGGATATTCCAGAGAATGCAGAATAGATACATTCCAACAAATGAGAAAAACGCTGCAGGACAGGCCTGCAACTCACTGTTAGCAAGGAGTCAAAAGATAGACAGTATCAAACTCAGACTGCACTTCTCCAAAGATTGGACTGAATTTGAATAACAAAAGAATTACTAAAAGATTAATAAAGGGGAAAGCTAGAATATGACTAGACAGCTGATCAAAAATATATACAACAGATTAAAAAATAAACTGAAGAAACTTTTTCAAGAAAGTTAACAGTGTCTGTCTGGCAGCATCTGCAACGAAAAAGCAAAGTTAACGTTCTGAATCCGTGGACCATTCATCACAACAGCACCCACAGTTCTTTTGGTTTTTAACAAAGTGTTTGATACTGTGGAAAATAGGGAATTAGCACTGAAGGATAAAGAGATCATACTGGTGTTTTCAGAGGGTAGTTCATACGTGGCTCGCACTGCCAGAGGAAGTGGTAGAAACATAGAAACAACAGGTATATTAAAAGGAAATTGTTGGAGGGACACGTGCCAAATGGTCAGCATGGACAAGGTCTGTTTCCATGCTGTATCACTATGACTCAAGATGAATTAAACAGATACTTGTGTCAGTCTTCATTACAGGCGATACAAATAGCAGTCTTGAAATAACTAAGTCAGGAATTAAAAGGGCAGGGGGAAGGAACATGAGGAAGTAACAATTTCCAAGGAAGCAGTATTGAGAAAATTAACGATAAAGTGTGGAGCTGGACGAACACAGCAGGCCAAGCAGCATCAGGAGCACAAAAGCTGATGTTTCGGGCCCAGACCCTTCAGCAGAGGGGGGGACGGGGAGAGGGAACTGGAATAAATAGGGAGAGAGGGGGAAGTGGACTGAAGATGGAGAGAAAACAAGATAGGTAGAGAGGAGAGTATTAGGTAAGGAGGTAGGGAGGGGATAGGTCAGTCCAGGGAAGACGGGATGAGGTGGTAGGTAGGAAATGGAGGTGCAGCTTGAGGTGGGAGGAAGGGATGGGAGAGAGGAAGAACAGGTTAGGGAAGTGGAGACAGGCTGGGCTGGTTTTGGGATGCAGTGGCGGGGGGGGGGGGGGGGGGGGGGGGAGAGATTTTGAAGCTTGTGAAGTCCACATTGATACCATTGGGCTGCAGGGTTCCCAAGCAGAATATGAGTTGCTGTTCTTGCAACCTTCGGGTGGCATCATTTTGGCACTGCAGGAGGCCCAGGATGAACAAGTCGTCTGAGGAACGGGAGGGGGAGTTAAAATGGTTCGCGACTGGGAGGTGCAGTTGTTTGTTGCGAACTGAGCGGAGGTGTTCTGCAAAGTGGTCCCCAAGCTTCCGCTTGGTTTCCCCAATGTAAAGGAAGCCAAACCGGGTACAATGGATACAATATACCACACTGGCAGATGTGCAGGTGATCATCTGCTTGATATGGAAGGTCATCTTGGGGCCTGGGATAGGGGGGAGGGAGGTGGTGTGGGGGCAAGTGTAGCACTTCCTGCAGTTGCAGGGGAAGGTGCCGGGTGTGGTGGGGTTGGAGGGGAGTGTGGAGCGGACAAGGGAGTTGCGGAGAGAGTGGTCTCTCCGGAAGGCAGACAAGGTGGGGATGGAAAAATAGCTTGGGTGGTGGGGTCGGATTGTAGATGGTGGAAGTGTCGGAGGATGATGCGTTGTATCGGGAGGTTGGTGGGGTGGTATGTGAGAACGAGGGGGATTCTCTGGAGGCGGTTGTGGCGGGGGCGGGGTGTGAGGGATGTGTTGCGGGAAATGCAGGAGACACGGTCAAGGGCATTCTCGACCACTTCGGGAGGAAAGTTGCGGTCCTTGAAGAACGTGGACATCTGGGATGTGAGGGAGTGGAATGCCTCATACTGGGAGCAGATGCGGCGGAGGAATTGGGAATAGGGGATAGAATTTTTGCAGGAGGTTGGGTGGGAGGAGGTGTATTCTAGGTAGCTGTGGGAGTCAGTGGGCTTGAAATGGACATCAGTTTCTAGCTGGTTACCTGAGATGGAGACTGAGAGGTCCAGGAAGGTGAGGGATGTGTTGGAGATGGCCCAGGTGAACTTGAGGTTGAACCTTGAGGTTCTTGCAGAAAATAAAAGCTAATGCTGTCAGAAGTAACACTTTGGCAAGGTTCGAAGATTGTCTTGCTATCACAAAGCAAAGTGGAGGTTAGGAATAGGCGAGTCTTTTGCAGGCTGGTAGGATGTCTTGTGCTGTGTCAGAGGGGTTGATGCCGGGTCTCAACTCTTTACAAATCGTACAGATGAACTGTATGAAGGAATTGAAGTTATGCTAGCTAATTTTCCGAAGATACAAAGCTACATAGGAAAGTTAGTTGTGAAGAGGACATATGGAGCCTACAAAGAAATATGTAGATTAAGTAAGTAGAGGCAGCAGAACTCAGATGCAGAGATCTGGGAGTCCTGGTGCACAAATCCCAGCATGCAGAAGGTCAGCATCCAGGTGCAGTAAATAATCAGGAAAGCTAGACCCGAAACGTCAACTTTCCTTGTCCTATGCTGCTCCTTGGCCTGCTGTGTTCATCCAGCTCTACACCCTGTTATCTCAGATTCTCCAGCATTCGCAGTTCCTACTATCTCTGAAGCTAATAGAATGTACATTTTATCGGAAGGGGGGCTGAATACAAGAATAGAGAGGTTATACTTCAGTTGACAAGGATTGGTGTGACTTTATTTGTACAATACTGGGCACCATATCAATGGAAGGATGTTAATCCATTGGAAGCAGATCAAAGAAGATTTACTACACTAATACTTGGAATGAGCAGATTGCCTTATAAAGGAAAGGCTAGACAGGTTAGGCCTACATCACAGAGTGTTTACAAGAGTCAGGGTGACTTAATTGAAACACAAGATCTTGAAGGGACATGACCAGGTGGATGTTGAAAGAATGTTTCCACTTACAGAATCTAGAACTGGGGGGGGTCACTGTTTAAAAATAAATGGATCACCAGTTAAAGGAGAGATGAGGAAACATTTTCTCTCAGAAGGTTAAGATTCTTCAATTCATTCTTCAAAAGCCAGTGCATGCTGACTCTGAATATTTTAAAAAGGAAGAGGTAGATAGATTCTTGATTAGCAAAAAGATGAAATGTTTTCAGGGATATGCAGGAATTAGGTTAAAATCAGATCAACTATGATCTTATTAAATGTTCGAGCAGGCTTGAAGGGCTGAGTAGCCTCCACTTATGAACAGGAACATGTTCATATTTTCAGCAACTAGTTCTTTTAATTTTGCCTGAGTTAATAATTTCTTTTGCAAATTGAAATACATCAAAATCAATCCGAAACCGATGTACTACCCTTACAAATGTAGCTTAAAAGCTCTCTTTAGAGGCAACCAAAGCATTCAAAATCAAAAGTGCATTGCTTGGGGGTGTGTTCTCTCTTCAAAGCATGCAGAGTATGAAACGTTCCCTCATTTGCTGTCCTACTTTACTGAAATTCTAATGGTAATGTGGACTATGCATTAACACTGGTTTTAACTGCCAAATTTAGCAAGAGGAAACAAAGTATGATTAAATAAGGCAAATTGACAGAGACCCTACTGGTTCTCACGTTTTCAGATTGGGTACAAGCATTCAGAAAAAATGTTTTTGTTGGTCACTATTTGACTGTCTGGATGAAGGAAGTTCAATCTTTTATCATCTGTCATCTCAGTGAATTTTAATGAGAGGGTCATTTGTGTCTCTACAAGTTTTAAACTGAAAACTACAGAAATTCGCACCTGGCTATCAACCAATTTCCTTTCTTTCCCCCACCACACCACCAACTGGAGGCAATTATTTCTTCCACAATGAATAACAGCCAAATACATTCCTTTTTTAAAAAATGTTGAGGGAACTAAACATTTCCTTTATTCTTAAAATTAGCATTATAATCTCTAGTATAAAGCTAAAGTGACGCCTAGATAACAGCCTACATCATTTTAAAGGCAAAGAAAATTATGTCAGTAATGAAATTCCTACTACACTAGATCTGGAAGTCTGGATACAACACCAGCTTTAAAAAATAATTTGTAATTCATGTTTTTAAAAGTTACATTTAGTTAATTCAGTAATTCAAAATCACAATGAGGCATGGTTATGTTTGTGAATAGCTCATGCTACAGTTAAGCACATACACAGCTGTTCTGCACTGCATCGGTGGGATACAAATTGTATTTTTAAACTAATCCTTTCCCGAATGCCCTTGGATTCTGGTATTTTATCATTTCTTAAATTAGAACATTACAGTGTGCAAGATCAGCAAAGTATTATGATAAACAACTTGACAGTCTCCAATAAGTATTATAAGCTTATGCAATTGACTTTAAAAATGATGGCGCTTTGAAATTATAGCCTTATCAATTAAACATGGGATTTTAAAATTGGAAGAATCATCTCCCATTCAGCTAAACCAGGCCAATGCACATTTTCTTACACATTTCACATTATTGTGAAGAGGGGGAAGATAGTATAGTGATATTGTTGTTAGACCAGTAATCCATAGACCCAGGTGATGCTTTAGGGTCCCAGTTTCAAACCCCACCAGAGCAGATTGACTTTTAGGCATAATCACAGAACGGGGGTGGGGGGGGGGGTCATATATTTAATGAGATACATGGAAACGCTGAAGATAGGAGCAGGTGGCCATTCAGCCCTTTTAGCCTGTTTCGTCATTCTTCACAATCATGGCTGATCGTCCGTTGCAATAGTCTAATGCGGCTTTTTCCCCATGTGCCCCAAGTGATATATCTAGCTGCATCTTCAATACATTCAATGTTTTGGTATCAACTACTTTCTGTGGTAATTAATTCCACAGGTTCACCACTCTTTGGGTGAAGAAATAGCTCCTTGTCTCCATCCCAAATGGGTCTACCCCAAATTCTCCTATTGATGACCCCTGGTTCAGGGCACAACCATCAGGAACATCCTCCCTGCATCTACCTGTTAAAATTTTAAGTCATCTGAAGGTGGCGAATTTGTGAAATTCTTTACCACAGAGGGCTATCAAGGCTCAGTCATTAAGTACATTCAAGGCAGAGACAGACATTTTTAAAATCAGTGAGGGAATCAAGGGTTATTCAGAAAAGACAAAGGTATGTTGTGGATCAACAGATCAGCAATGATCAAACTGAGTGGTGGAGCAGATGCAAACATACTGCTTGACCTACTTCTGCTCCTAGGTCTTATGTCCTTATTCTGCTAAATCTCCTCTGGAGTACCTTGATGCGCATGTGCAAAGCTCTGCTTTTAAATAAAATGAAGTAATTAACAGTAAACTTTTATAGTTGTTTGCAATTTGCGCCATTATCTCAACTGATATTTCAGACACTAAGTTCTAATAAATTTATGGTTGATTTGCGACACCTGAACATAATAGTTAGAGACCAAGCATCCACTTTGTTGAGTAGTTGGTCAACTGGCATGATTTGTCACTTGTCTTGGTTCTCCTTTTAGTCAGAGGAGTCAGGAGTCTGGACCCAAGTCTAGTGTTGGTTTTAATAGTTGCTGTGGAGTTGGTTTAAAACGTTCAGGACTTATTCAGTCAATTCTTCTTTTAAGGGTTCTGAGAAAGTCACTGGATCTGAAACCTTAATGGTTTTTTCCTCTGCAGATGCTGCCAGACCTGCTGGGAATTTCGAACAATTTCTGTTTTGGTTTATTCAGTCTTTGTAAGCATGGAGCACAAGAGTAAAACATATCTAGCATTTTCAACATCTCAGGAGCACAAAATCTGACGTTTCGGGCCTAGACCCTTCATCAGAAAAGGGAGATGGGGAGAGGATTCTGAAATAAATAGGGAGAAAGTGGGAGGCGGACTGAAGATGGATAGAGGAGAAGATAGGTGGGGATAGGTCAGTCCGGGGAGGACGGACTGGTCAAGGGGGCGGGATGAGGTTAGTAGGTAGGAAATGGAGGTGCGGCTTGAGGTGGGAGGAGGGGATAGGTGAGAGGAAAAACAGCTTAGGCAGGCCGGGACAAGCTGGGCTGGTCTTGGGATGCAGTTTTGAGGGGGGGGGGGGGAGGTTTTGAAGCTTGAGAAATACACATGGATACCATTGGGCTGCAGGGTTCCCAAACGGAATATGAGTTGCTGTTCCTGCAACCTACGGGTGGTATCATTGTGACACTGCAGGAGGCCCAGGATGAACATGTCATCTAAGGAATGGGAAGGGGAGTTGAAATAGTTCGCAACTGGGAAGTGCAGTTGTTTACTGTGAACCGAGCATAGGTGTTCTGCAAAGCGGTCTCCAAGCCTCCGCTTGGTTTCCCCAACGTAGAGGTAGCCACACCGTCTACAGCGGATGTAGTATACCATATTGGCGGGTGTGCAGGTGAACATCTGCTTGATGTGGAAAGTCATCTTGGGGCCTGGGATGAGGGTGAGGGAGGTGGTCTGGGGGCAGGTGTAGCACTTCCTGCGGTTGCAGGGGAAAGTGCCGGGTGTGGTGGGGTTGGAGGGGAGTGTGGAGTGGTCAAGAGAGTCGCGGAGAGTGTGGTCTCTCCGGAAGGTAGACAAGGGTGGGGTGGGAAAAGTGTCTCATTTCCACCTATCTGGACTCCATTTTCTCCCCCTTGGTCCAGGAACTCCCTACCTACGTCCGTGACACCACCCACACCCTCCACCACCTCCAGAACTTCCAATTCCCCTCATTTTCACCATGAACGTCCAGTCCCTATGCACCTGCATTCCCCACACAGATGGCTTCAAGGCCCTCCACTTCTTCCTGTCCCGCAGACCCAACCAGTTCCCCTCCACCGACACCCTCATCTGCCTAGCTGAACTCGTCCTCACCCTTAACAACTTCACTTTCGATTCCTCCCATTTCCTACAGGCAAAGGGGGTGGCCAGGGGTACCGGCATGGGCCCAAGCTATGCCTCTTTGTAGGTTATGTGGAACAGTGCCTCTTTCGCACCTACTCTGGCCCAAAACCTCCCCCCTCTTCGTTCCTTACATTGATGACTGTATTGGCGCCACCTCATGCTCCCAAGGGGAGCTCCAACAGTTCATCCATTTCACCAACATCTTCCACCCCAACCTAAAGTTCACCTGGACCATCTCCAACACATCCCTTACCTTCCTGGACAGCTCTGTCTCCAACTCAGGTAACCACCTACAAACCGATGTCCATTTCAAGCCCCACTCCCACAGCTACCTGGAATACACCTCCTCCCACCCACCTTCCTGCAAAAATTCCATCCCCTATTCCCAATTCCTTTGCCTCCGCCACATCTGGTCCCAGGATGAGGCATTCCACTACCGTACATCCAGGTGTCCTTGTTCTTCAAGGGCCACCCCGACCCCCCCCCCCCCCCGCCCCAACACCGACCACGGTTCAGAACATCTTCGGCCGTGTCTCCCGCATTTCCTGCACCTCATCCCTCACACCCCGCCCTCGCAATAACCGCCCCAAGAGAATCTCCCTAGTCCTCACATACGAACCTACCAACCTCTGGATACAACTCATCATCCTCCGACACTTCCGCTATCTACAATCCAACCCCACCACTAAAGATATTTTTCCTACCCCACCCTTGTCTGCTTTCCGGAGACCACTCTCTCCGCAACTCCCTTGACCGCTCCACACTCCCCTCCAACCCCACCACACCCAGCACTTTCCCCTGCAACTGCAGGAAGTGCTACACCTGCCCCCATACCACCTCCCTCACCCTCATCCCAGGCCCCAAGATGACGTTCCACATCAAGCAGATGGTCACCTGCACATCCGCCAATGTGGTATACTACATCCACTGTACACAGTGTGGCTTCCTCTACATTGGGGAAACCAAGCGGAGGCTTGGAGACCGCTTTGCAGAACACCTACGCTCGGTTCACAGTAAACAACTGCACCTCCCAGTTGTGAACCATTTCAACTCTCCCTCCCATTCTTAGACAACATAGAACATAACCGCACAGTACAGGCCCTTCGGCCCTCATTGTTGTGCCGACCTGTCATACCGATCTCAAGCCCATCTAACCTACACTATTCCATGTACGTCCATATGCTTATCCAATGACGACTTAAAAGTGCCTAAAGTCAGCAAATCTACTACCGTTGCAGGCAAAGCGTTCCATTCCCTTACTACTCTGAATAAAGAAACTACCTCTGACATCTGCCCTATATCTTTCACCCCTCAATTTAAAGCTGTGCCCCCTCGTGCTCGCCGTCACGATCCTAGGTGAAAGGGTGGATAGGGAGAGCCTATCTAACCCTCTGATTATTTTATATGTTTCAATTAAGTCAACTCTCAACCACCTTCTCTCTAATGAAAACAGCCTCAAGTCCCTCAGCCTTTCCTTGTAAGACCTTCCCTCCATACCAGGCAACATTCTAGTAAATCTCCTCTGCACCCTTTCCAAAGCTTCCACATCCTTCTTATAATGCGGTGACCAGAACTGTACACAATACTCCAAGTGCGGCCGCACCAGAGTTTTGTACAGCTTCGCCATAACCTCTTGGTTCCAGAACTCGATGCCTCTATTAATAAAAGCTAAAACACTGTATGCCTTCTTAACAGCCCTGTCAACTCTGTGGCAACCTTCAAGGATCTGTGTACATGGACACCGAGATCTCTCTGCTCATCTACGCTACTAAGAATCTTACCATTAGCCCTGTACTTTGCCTTCCGGTTACTCCTACCAAAGTGCATCTCCTCACACTTGTCTGCATTAAACTCCATTTGCCACCTCTCAGCCCAGCTCTGCAGCTTATCTAGGCCTCTCTGCAACCTACAGCATCCTTCGTCACTATCCACAACTCCACCGACCTTAGCGTCATCTGCAAATTTACTAACCCATCCTTCTACGCCCTCATCCAGGTCATTTATAAAAATGACAAACAGCAGTGGACCCAACACCAACCCTTGCAATACACCACTAGTAACTGGTCTCCAGGATGAACATTTCCCATCAACTACCACCCTCTGTCTTCTTTCAGCAAGCCAATTCCCAATCCAAGCTGCTATATCTCCCACACTTCCATTCCTCCGCATTTTGTACAATAGCCTATTGTGGGGAACCTTATCGAACGCTTTGCTGAAATCCATATACACCGCATCAACCGGTTTACTCTCATCTAACTGTTTGGTCACCTTCTCAAAGAACTCAATCAGGTTTGTGAGGCATGACCTACCCTTCACAAAACCGTGCTGACTATCCCGAATCAATTTATTCTTTTCTAGATGATTATAAATTCTATCCCTTATAACCCTTTCCAACACTTTACCAACAACTGAGGTAAGGCTAACTGGTCTATAATTACCAGGGTTGTCTCTACTCCCCTTCTTGAACAAGGGGAACCACATTTGCTAGCCTCCAGTCATCTGGCACTATTCCTGTAGACAATGACGAGTTAAAGATCAGTGCCAAAGGCTCGGCAATCTCCTCCCTGGCTTCCCAGAGGATCCGAGGATAAATCCCATCCGGCCCAGGGGACTTATCTATCTTCACTTTCTGAAGGATTTCTAATACCTCTTCCATGTGAACCTCAATCCCACATAGTCTAGTAGCCTGTATCTCAGTATTCTCCTCGACAGCATTGTCGTTTTCTAGAGTGAATACTGTTGAAAAATATTCATTTAGCACTTCCCCTATCTCATCTGACTCCCCACACAACTTACCACTTCTATCCTTGATTGGGCCTAATCTTACTTTCGTCATTCTTTTATTCCTTAAATACCTATGGAAAGCCTTAGGGTTTACCCTGATCCTTTCCGCCAACAACTTCTCATGTCTCCTCCTGGCTCTTCTGAGCTCTCTCTTTCAGTCTTTCCTGGCTACCTCGTAGCCCTCAAGTGCCGTAACTGAGCCTTCACATCTCATCCTAACATAAGCCGCCTTCTTCCTCTTGAAGAGAGATTCCACCTCCTTCGTAAACCATGGCTACCACACTCTACAGCTTCCTCCCTGCCTGACAGGTACATATTTATCTAGGACACACAGGAGCTTTTCCTTGAATAAGCTCCACATTTCTAATGTGCCCATCCCCTGCAGTTTCCTTCCCCATTCTATGCTCCCTAAATCTTGCCTAATCTCATCATAATTGCCTTTCCCCCAGCTATAACTCTTGCCATCCTGGGCCTCCTGCAGTGCCATAATGAAGCCACCCGTAGGTTGCAGGAACAGCAACTCATTCCGCTTCGGAACCCTGCAGCCCAATGGTATCAATGTGGATTTCACCAGCTTCAAAATCTACCCCCCCCCCCCCCCCCCACCCCCCACTGCATCCCAAAACCATCCCAGCTCGTCCCAGCCTGCCTAACCTGTTCTTCCTCTCACCTATGCCCTCCGCAAGCCGCACCTCCATTTCCTACCTATTAACCGCATCATGCCCCACTGACCTGTCCGTCCTCCCTGGATTGACCTATCCCCTCCCTACCTCCCCACCCATACTCTCTTCTCCACCTATCATCTTCTCTATCCATCTTTGGTCCCCCTCCCCCTCTCTCCCTATTTCCTATTTATTTCAGAATCCTCTCCCCATCCACCTTTTCTGAAGAAGGGTCTAGGCCCAAAACATTAGCTTTTGTGCTCCCGAGATGCTGCTTGGCCTGCTGTGTTCATCCAGCTCCACACTTTGTTATCTCCTTAGATTGTTAATCTAGTGAGAATACACTGCCTACCCAGTTTTCAAAGAAGCTTGGATTGTCACTGGGTCGAAGTCCTGGAATTCCCTCCCAAAGGACACTGTGGGTCAACCTACACCAGTCGAGGACAATAGGCCAAGGCCTCAGGATGAGTAATGAATACCGGCCAGCCAGTGACACCGATGTACCGTTAGTGAATTAAAAAGATAAGGTAGCAAAATCTAGAATTAAAAAAGGTTAACCAAGATCAATAATGGTAAAAACCCCTCTGGTTCATTTCAGGGAAAGAAATCAGCCATCCTTACTTGGTCTGGCTTACATAATTCTAGACTTAATACAATGTGGCTGACTCTTACTGCTCTCTGAAAAAATGGTCCAATAAGTCATGTCAGTTATATCAACATGTAAAAACAAAAAAACGTGAACAAACTAGTTGGCATTGATCTGGGCACTGGAAATGACGATGGAAAAATTCAATCCTGAAAAAAAAAAGGTCCTCCTAACATCTGTCCCACGTAACTAAAATTGGGACAGCTGTCTTACAGATGAATCAAGCAGTAGATTGACAAATAGACATACTCTCAAACATATTAAACCTAACGTTCCGATATCGCAATCTCAGCAGAGGAATACAGTCGATAAAGAACTGACTTGGGAGCCCGCAACACAGACTTCAGTATCAATGAAGTTTCATGGCATCATGGACAACGAACCATCCTCCTGAACACCATGTACTGCTCCCCTCGACTTACAAGTCACTGCTCCTTCAATTTGTACACCATTTGGAAGAAGAATGGGAGGGTGGCAGAGGCACATAATGTACTCTAGGTCGGTGATATCAACATCCATCGCCAAGTGTGGCTCAGCAGCAGCACTAATGATACCACTGATAGAATTCTAAAGGACATAGCTGCTAGACTAGACCTGTGGCAGGTATTGATGGAACTGATTAGATGAAAAACAAAGCTTGACCTCATATACACTGAGCTGCCTGCTGCAGATACAACTGCCCATGGCAGTATTTAGTTGGAGTCATTCCCAAACAAAACTTGCCGAGACAAAGTCACATGTTTATTGTAAAGATGCTCTCTGTGTTGTGTGGCACAATCACCATGCCAAATAGGATAAGACTTTTAACAGATTTATGAAAACGAAACTAGGCATTCAGCAAAATTTATTCCAACCTCTTGGCCTTTCACTCCCTTGCCACCATCACTATCAAGGCTGGGGATGAACCTTAGTACAATGAACAGTCCAGCAGCAACATCAAGCATTACTAAAAATGAGGAACAAGCCTTGTTAAGCTATGAAGAAGACCACCCAAGAGCCAAAAAGCACAAGTTGCAAGTGATAGACAGGACTAAGTGAATCCAAAAATAAATGGATTAGATACAAGCTTTGCAGCACATGGACTGCTGCAGTTCACACCTACCAAATCAAGGGCAACTAGGGACAGCCAATAAATGCTAGCCTAGCCATTAAGCGTACAAAACAAGAGCCCCACCAACACCATCTTTGAACAAAGAAACTCATTGCCCCTATTCACTGACTAACTCCATGTTAAATGGATATACAGAGAAATTGAAGTAGTTACTTTTGGCATCTGATCTTATTGGTGGATAATCAGAGGGGTGGCTTTTCAAAAAAATCACTAGAACTCGAACACAACATAACAGCACAGCTGTGTGATGTTTGAGAGAGTATGGCCTTGCCGGGAGATGTCGATTTTCCATTGTGCTAAACCAAGTCTCTTCCTTTTAGTTTAAGTAGACATAAAATATCCTGTGGCACTCTGCAAAAGGGAAGCAAGTGCATTCCTAATGGCCTGGCCAACATCACTTAGTCAATATCACCAAGGACAAATCACTTCTACACTTACCATTTGTGAAGTCTTAATTTACTTAACTGCTTGAGCACCTATTTCAAAAGCCAGAGGACAAAACAGCAATAAATGCTGTTTCATTCTCTTTCTTAAATCTCAAACCAGAACACCAAGCTTTATTGCTGGTGGCAACAAACTTTTAAAAGTAAATCCTTAAGAACATCAAGCGATTTTTTAAAAAAGCACCAGCATTTCCTCTACCCAAAATTGTAGTCTATGCATCCAAAAAGACAGTAACAATGAAAGTTCCTAGCATAACATATCATTTGTGCTGATTACTGCTGCACAGACTTCATAGAATCCCAACAGTGTGGAAACAGGCACTTCGGCCCAACAAATCCACATTTGTCCTCACAGCATCCCACCCAGTCCCATCCCCGTACAACTGACCTAATCTACATATCCCCGAATACCACAGACAATTTAGCATGGCGAATCCACCTAGCCTGCACATCTTTGGACTGAGGGGGGAAACCGGAGCATCTGAAAGAAACCCACGCAGACACGGGGTGAACGTCTGTGTCGAGTTTGCATAGTTGCCAGAGGGTGGAATCATAGCCAGGTCCCTGGCGCTGGGATGCAGCAGTGCTAATGACTGAGACACGATGCTGCCCTTGGTGAGCCTGATGTCTTCTGGCATCAAACAGAAATTCTAGACAGTGATAATGGGAACTGCAGATGCTGGATAATCCAAGATAATAAAATGTGAGGCTGGATGAACACAGCAGGCCCAGCAGCATCTCAGGAGCACAAAAGCTGACGTTTCGGGCCTAGACCCTTCGTCTGATGAAGGGTCTAGGCCCGAAACGTCAGCTTTTGTGCTCCTGAGATGCTGCTGGGCCTGCTGTGTTCATCCAGCCTCACATTTTATTATCTCAGAAATGCTAGACAGTTTGTTTCCCACCAAAACAACTGCCCCCTTTTGTGTACTTCATAAAAAGGTAACATTGCAAAGCTCCAAAACAATCAATGGCAGTAATACTTCAACCTCAGAAGCTAACTTATTGAGACACTCTTTTGGTGAAACACCCTGTACTCCCAGGCTTGCCTTGTAGTGGAGAACAAACAGCTCCTGGTCAACGAAAGAGGTGAGTAATTGTTGAGGGGGTGGCAGGGTAAAAGGATGATAATAAAGTTAGTTCACAACTGCTGTCACAGGAGCAAAATAAAACATTGGCCCCAGCTGTAAGCATCTAGCAGATACCAAGTCTTTTCAACATATGCTGCAGATATTTTTCACCTCTTCCATCAAAAGCATCTAAATCTCACGTAACTTTAGGTTGATTCACTTCTCACAGTTGGCTTTAAATCATTAGAAAGACTTTAGGATTTAAGTGAGCAAAATTGATTGTTGCTTTATGTAGGGAAAGACAAAAAAAGTGTTTGACAAGTATGTGTCAACAATTGAGTCTTATAATTTATGGCACCTTACAGCAGCTGAATCATACATTCCATTAGTTTATTTTTGCTACCAAAACTTGGGTAACATACATACTGTATGTTTACACTGAAAAGAGGTATGTGAAGTACTTTGAGCCCTAATGAAATTACATCAAAATACAGCATACATAAAAAAAGACAAGTCAGAAAAAATATTGTTGGAAACAGTGAAAATTCCAGGTCATGGAGCTAAATCAACTATGAATTGGGTGAATACTGTGAATCAAAGTTCAAAGCTCATACTTGTAAAAAGAATACACAGAGAAACACAAGAAAGGAGGAGTGGGACACTCAGATCAGCCCTGAGAGCTTATCATTCAATAAAGATCATGGCTGATTTGGTCTTAGCCTCAACTCCAATTTTCTGTTTACCACAACCATCACTTCCCTACAGTTTTGAGAAGCTATCGCAGCATTGAACACTAAATGATTCAGTCTCCACTGTTCTACGAAATACAAAATTCCAAACAAACATTCATGACATTCTTTGAAGGGAAAATTTGTCCCATCAGTCTTAATTGGAGAACACTTAACCAAAGCTGCTCTTGCCCCAAGCTTCCGGTGGTGAAACATTCAGCCCTTAACCTGTCAAGCCCTCCTTGGAATCTTACTCAGACAGCTTGTTTTAAGTTCCCTTGTTAAAGCAATCTTTGCTTCAAATCTTCCTTCAAAAATGTCCTCTCCACTCATTTAGAGCACTATTTGTCATTCTATCATCTGTTATGCCCTGGTCATGCATCACAATGTGC
The DNA here is from genome assembly GCF_030684315.1 of Stegostoma tigrinum. NCBI lineage: Eukaryota > Metazoa > Chordata > Chondrichthyes > Orectolobiformes > Stegostomatidae > Stegostoma > Stegostoma tigrinum. The sequence goes on from NC_081359.1 coordinate 98,658,279, forward strand.
CACTCATATCACTGATGATGCAATGACTTGAGGCACAATGACACTCTGATTTGTACTGGTAGTTGGCAGCACTGTACCTGAATGATTTCATTGTCACATTTACTTTACAATAAGAACACAACACAGTGAAGCGCTTTCACTTGCTGCCACGATTCGGAATCATTTTAAATCATTTAAGAATAAGTGATTTTTTTTTCCTTAAAGATAGTTCATTAGTCCTTTCCACCATCAACAACACTTGCACTGCATCCCTCCTTCATTGCTCCACCACCATCTACACAAGGTCCAACCAACAAAGTCACTGATCCTCAGGTGCCATCTTTCGCCATTGCCTGTGCCAATCGATATTCAAGTCATGCCTAGCTGCTGGTTCACCTCAATATTGCTGAGGTGCCCTTCCACCACCAGCACCAGACCTAAAATCAATAAACCAATCCTCAGGGGGCCATCATTTGCTGCTATGCCTACCTTGCCGATATCACGTCTGCTGATGGAAGCCACGGATTCCTATGCCAGGTTTTATATTTGCCCTGGAAAAGTAAAGGCTTATTCAGGGTTCACGCCGGATTCTCCTCTGCGTTGGGGCCACTCAAGATATGTTTGAGAGTTGCTCAAGCAGACCTTTAGACCATGGAGGACTTGAAACCACATGTCTGGGCCAGATATAGTAACACTACCATTGCACCATGAGGATGTTCCACAACGTTGAGAGATATTAACTTGTGGTGTGCAGCATCTGCAGGATTTTTGGGATGATGTCATGACTGTAGGGCTGAAACCTGTGGTCAAAAGTCATAGCATTTTCTGAACAGTTCAGTTCAGGTGTTGAAGTAAACACTTTGTTTTTAAAGGTTTATTTTTAAAATTTCTCTGCTGTTTGTGGCTGTACTAGTAAAGAGGCTGCTATGCAGTTTGCTGTAATGTACTCTATAGTACTTCGCTCTTTAATCTATGGCTTAGAAGGGGTGGACACTGGGAAGTTGTTTCCGTTAGGCGGGGAGACTAGGACCCGTGGGCACAGCCTTAAAATTAGAGGGGGTAAATTTAAAATGGAAATGAGATGACATTTCTTCAGCCAGAGTGGTGGGCTTGTAGAATTCATTGCCATGGAGCACAGTGGAGGCCAGGACATTGGATGCCTTCAAGGCAGAAATCGACAAATTCTTGATCTCACAAGGAATCAAGGGCTACGGGGAGAGTGCAGGGAAGTGGAGTTGAAATGCCCATCAGCCATGATTTAAATGGTGGAGTGGGCTTGATGGGCCAAATGGCCTTACTTCCACTCCTATGTCTTATGGTCTTAACTGCAATTTTTTTGAAATACTTTCCTTCAAGCAGGGAACCTGCTTTGTTCCCCTCTCCACTTAAAAACATTTTGTCAAAGTTTGATCATTGAAATGGAGGGCAGGTCTTGATGGCAATGAAAGTTGACTCATGCACTTATTAACTCAGCGATGTGCATAGTGGCTTTTAGTATGCTAAAATAGATTGCATTGCCAATGGGGTCCTGCCCAGCCCAGCACTAACATCATAGCTGGATTCCATGAGAAACACATCTTCAAACAGAATGACACCCAAATTTCTACTCCATACATATTTCTGATGTGAGCAATAACTTTATTATATTCAAATCTGCAGCACAGGAAAGAATATCCTTACATGCCTCAGTAACTTGCTCAAATCCACGTTTGAAGTGTGACAGTCAAAACGAGCTCCCTTTCTCTGATATCAAAGTTGAGAAATCAACCAGGTAGTTCTCTATTCCTGTCTACTATAAACCTACTTTCACTGGTCAGTACACATGTGGGATTCTACAGTTGCACGCAACAAGACAGATCCCATCAGCAACCTCAAATTGAACCTAGGCACTTGATCACCATGCAAGATTAATGCTCAAATTAGGGCACATTAAAGTGAGCCTGTGCAATAATAGCTGCCCTGATCAGATAATTTCTCATTGTGCAAGTCCATGAAATGCTCCAAGGTAGTCCTTTGGTCCTGAAAAGTGACTAGGTTATTACAGATTACCCTGGAAGGAAGACATAGCTCAAAGTTTGAAAAAGCTAGTACCAATGTGAAACAGCTGTGTAGACTCACCATAAGTGAATAGGTTGTTGCTGTCAAGCCGCAAAGGTGTCCTGTGACCACACAAATGAGTAACATGTAGATGCATTTCAGTCCGACTAATGCCAGGAATAGGAGCAAAATTGTAACCAGTCATTGCCCCACCACCGCTAAAAAAAATTCGCAATGTCCCGACCAGAGACAAAGACTCAGGAGGCAGAGATAACAAGGTATAGAGCTGGATGAACACAGCAGGCCAAGCAGCATCAGAGGAGCAGGAAGGCTGACATTTCGGGCTAGACCCTTCCTCAGAAATGAATTTTCTGAAGAAGGATCGAGGCCCAACACGTCAGTCTTCCTGCTCCTCTGATGCTGCTTGGTGTGCTGTGTTCATCCAGCTCTACACCTTGTTATCTCAATCTCCAGCATCTGTAGTTCCTACTGTCTGACTCAGGAGGGAGACAGGGTTCAGGTACGTGGTAGTCTTTATTCTTACTCAAACAATCACTAGTTCATGCAGGGAAGGAGACCAAAGATTCCCTCCAAATCTGGCCTCAAGGTGAGAACTCAATTGTTCCCCTAATCCTTGGCTCAGATCAGAAGAGAGATCAATGGTACTTCGATGTTTACAGTGAAATACAACATTTTTAAACATGGCGTTAAAATAATCACCTACTCTGTTGTCACTGTCTCCTTCCCCTTATTGTATACATCCAAACTTGTGAAATACAATCAATCATGGACACGCCTATGGACAGCCTGAGGTTCCCATGGTCTCATGATGTTTAACAGATATTGTAATCTTGTGATCTCTAGGTCTTTGGATCTTTCTACACATCCTATTAACTCACATTCCAAAGTTACTGGTGTACTCCTTCAGACATGTCCCTGATTTGCTTACCTCAAAAGAACTGGGTGAATTTTGTTGCCCCTGGCATTCCCTTGCTATCTTGATCAAATTCTGTTACTCCTCATTTTCCCACTGTCCTAGTTATTTATAAAAAAAATACAAAAAACAGTTGGCTCTAACTATCCGCTAGAATTCGTAATAGCAACTTTATTACAGAAATTAGTTACACGTAGCTATAAAACTTTATTTCTACTATTAGTACTCTTTAGCTAATGAGTTGTGAGCAATGTGTTTCTTACAGGCTATAATTAAAGGGATGCCTGGCGTAAAGAAAACATTTCCTAAGACTAACTTTTATATCTAGGTTTGAATCTTTTCCCCTAATGCTAATCAGTGTATCTTGTTATACTCATGTATCTAATTACATTGAAATGTAATTATCTGAAGAATCTTTAACTAGAACCTACTTCTTAATATTGTAAATAGTTTCAAAGAAACAACTAATTACTGCAAGATAACTTCAGCTACCGTTTTCACAGCTGCACAACGAGTTAGCCAAAAATGGCACAGCTTATCTTCTGGAACGAGATTTACACCCTTTGTCCAAACTAATGCTGTTCACCTAACGGGGCAACATCCTTCCATTAATGACACCGGAATCACTCTTGTCATCATTTGATGAACTTGTTTGATCCTTCAAATTTTTTTTGAGCCACAATCCCATTATTACAGAAGTTTACCTCCCCCTTCAATGTTTGTTACAAATCTTCAAACTGTCTGTTCTTGGACGTTTTCTCAAACTGTCGCTAATTGTTTGTGCAGAGACAACCTTTTCACCTTGCAGTACCCCTGGTTCAATGATACCATTGTGTTTCACTTAAATACTGCAGCAGGCTTCTAATTCTTGTCAGCCATTTTACATCTTTCAAATAGAACATAGAACATAGAACAGTACAGCACAGAACAGGCCCTTCAGCCCACAATGTTGTGCCGACCATTGATCCTCATGGATGCACCCTCAAATTTCTGTGACCATATGCATGTCCAGCAGTCTCTTAAATGACCCCAATGACCTTGCTTCCACAACTGCTGCCGGCAACGCATTCCATGCTCTCACAACTCTCTGCGTAAAGAACCTGCCTCTGACATCCCCTCTATACTTTCCACCAACCAGCTTAAAACTATGACCCCTCGTGCTAGCCATTTCTGCCCTGGGAAATAGTCTCTGGCTATCGACTCTATCTATGCCTCTCATTATCTTGTATACCTCAATTAGGTCCCCTCTCCTCCTCCTTTTCTCCAATGAAAAGAGACCGAGCTCAGTCAACCTCTCTTCATAAGATAAGCCCTCCAGTCCAGGCAGCATCCTGGTAAACCTCCTCTGAACCCTCTCCAAAGCATCCACATCTTTCCTATAATAGGGCGCCCAGAACTGGACGCAGTATTCCAAGTGCGGTCTAACCAAAGTTTTATAGAGCTGCAACAAGATCTCACGACTCTTAAACTCAATCCCCCTGTTAATGAAAGCCAAAACACCATATGCTTTCTTAACAACCCTGTCCACTTGGGTGGCCATTTTAAGGGATCTATGTATCTGCACACCAAGATCCCTCTGTTCCTCCACGCTGCCAAGAATCCTATCCTTAATCCTGTACTCAGCTTTCAAATTCGACCTTCCAAAATGCATCACCTCGCATTTATCCAGGTTGAACTCCATCTGCCACCTCTCAGCCCATCTCTGCATCCTGTCAATGTCCCGCTGCAGCCTACAACAGCCCTCTACACTGTCAACGACACCTCCGACCTTTGTGTCGTCTGCAAACTTGCTGACCCATCCTTCAATTCCCTCGTCCAAGTCATTAATAAAAATTACAAACAGTAGAGGCCCAAGGACAGAGCCCTGTGGAACCCCACTCACCACTGACTTCCAGGCAGAATATTTTCCTTCTACTACCACTCGCTGTCTTCTGTTGGCCAGCCAATTCTGTATCCAAGCAGCTAAGTTCCCCTGTATCCCATTCCTCCTGACCTTCTGAATGAGCCTTCCATGGGGAACCTTATCAAATGCCTTATTGAAGTCCATATACACCACATCCACAGCTTGACCCTCATCAACCTTACTAGTCACATCCTCAAAAAACTCAATAAGGTTTGTAAGGCATGACCTACCCCTCACAAAGCCGTGTTGACTGTATTTGATCAAGCCATGCTCTTCCAGATGGTCATAAATCTTATCCCTCAAATATGGGCATCCCTTACACCAGGTCTGGTAGATTATAATTAACAACACATCCCTATGGTTGTTCACAATAATGTAAAAGGTACTGACCATACACAATCATACCACACTTATAAAACTTGTAACATAGTGCCTAACATTAGATGTGATTCTGCCATTGGCCAATATTTGCTAGAAAATCCTGAGTGTGCACATACTGCATCTGTTTCAACTCAACAACTGGTGACATTCTTTGGTTCATTTCCCACAGTAATGTTCTGACCAGCGTCAGAGTCAGAGTCAATCTGCCTGGTTTGAAATGTGAACAAAGCCTGACTACTAACTATCACTGATATATGCATTCTCAATAGCAATGTCTCAACCAGAGTCTACTTGCCAACCATTGATCATTTTCCTCTCACAGAGTATGAACGCACTACAAAAGTGAAGTCAAATGGAATCACGACGATGCATCTGATGATCTCAATGTATTCTTGGTTCATTTTGAGCAGAAGTCAGTATAGTGATGTCACCAGCCCTGATGACCTTGGGTGTACCCATCTGCTTCCTTAATGTCCCTTAGGGAAGAAAACCCTTACTGTCCTTACTTTGTCTGGTCTACACATTACTGTAAACTCACAGCAACATGGTTGAATCCTAATCGTTTCTGGGTAAATAAGGATGGGTAACAAATGCTAGCCTAGTCAACAATACTCAGCCCACAAGTAATTAAAAAAAATAAAAAATCTGTTTCACGTATGAAGTTGTCCAGATCCTTCTGTACTGCAGCACTTTGTAGTCTTCCTTCATAATGTGCCTTAGCCTGCAAACAGTGGATAAGCTCACATTTATTCTACATTTGATCTGCTCTATAGTCCTTTGAGAGAAGTTTGCAAATTTTCTATCCCACTACCTTTACACCAAGGTTTTCTAGAATGCAGTTTGCCTCTTCATCCAAGCCATTAATATTAGAATTAATTATAGAATTCAAATAGCTGAGGCCCCAAAGCATCAAGTTTGTATAAGGGATGACCACCAATCTGTCCTGGTCCATCCATATTGATGCAACAGTCAAGAAAGCACATGTCTACTTCCTCAGGAGGCTAAAGGAAATTCAGCATGTCTGTAAAGATGCTTACTAAATTTTAATAGATGCATCATGACTTGGTACGGCAACTGCTCTGCTCAGGACCACAAGAAACTACATAACATCGTTAAAAAAGCCCAGTCCATCACTCCAGCCCAATCTTCCTTCCATTGACTCCATCTATATTTCCGTGTTGCCTCGGAAATGCGGCCAACATAATCAGAGACTTCTCCCACCCTGGTTAGACTCTTTACCAACCTCTTCCATCAGACAGAAGATATAAATGCTTATGCACATATACGAACAGATTCAAGAGCAACATCTTCCCTGCTGCTATTAGACTTCTGAATGCATCTTTCAAATTTTTTAATTTAATGTTGATCTCGCTGTTTGTGTGGCGGCTACAGCCATAATACTGTGTTCCGTGCTCTGTTCCACTACCCTTATGCGCTTTGTGTGGCATGATCTGCCTGTGCTGCATGCAAAACAAAAAACTTTTCACCCAGGTACATGTGACAATAACAAAAATCAAGAAGTTGTGGCATACTACTAATTACAAAGTTTTGATATGACAATGACTCGCTTATTCCAAGTCTGTTGCCCGTTAGTTCAACAATGCTCTCATAATGCTAATATAGTACTCCCCACATCTCAAGCACTCACCTTTTATGCAACACAATAGTGGATGTCTTTTATTCCCGGTTAACCATCAAACTTATTACATCCTCAGTACTCTCAAACTCAAAACAATTTCTCTCCACATTACCACATTATTCTGACTATATTATAGTTTTAATTTTTCTGCTACTACTTCCCTAACAATGTATTCTCCCGATGTCAGATGTTAGAATAATTAGAAGTTTCCTGCATTATTTCCCTCTTTTCTCGAAAGAGTGGCTTACATTTGTAGTTTTGAATTCACTAGGACTATTCCAGAATCTAGGAAATTTTAGAAATTTCTTGTCAATCACTACAGCCATTTTTTTTTGTTAAGAACTTAGGATCCAGGCAGCAGGTGCAGAGGACACCATCAGCTTGGTGTCTCAATAGTTTGCCTAGTAACTTCTCACCTGGTGATAATAAACATTTCCAGTTCCTCACCACCCCGTCCAACCTTTTGCCGCAATTTTCCATTATTATTGTGATGCTTTCAATATCTTTTAAAGTGAAAGCAGGTTAAAACTAATTCTTCAAAGTACATTCCTCAGTGTTACTGGATCAAAATCCTGGAATCCTCTCCTGAATGGCACTGTGGGTCTACTTATACCAGTTCAAGGTAGCAGCTCACTATCAGAGATAATGGATGCTCCAGCATCTGCAGTTCCCAAGATAACAAAGTGTGTAGCTGGATGAACACAGCAGGCCAAGCAGCATCTCGGGAGCACAAAAGCTGACGTTTCGGGCCTGGACCCTTCATCAGAGCGGTCTAGGCCTGAAACGTCAGCTTTTGTGCTCCCGAGATGCTGCTTGGCCTGCCGTGTTCATCCAGCTACATACTTTGTTATCTCAGCAGCTCACTATCACCTTCTCAAGGACAACCGAGAATGGGCAAAAAATGTTACTGCAGCAAGTGAGGCTCACGTCCCATGAATAAATTTAAATTTTCACTTCACTATTTCCCATTAATTGTCCAGTATCATCATCTGAGGAAGAAAGATTTACTTTAAATACTGTCTTCCTTTTTAGATATTTTGAAGCTCTCGTAGAAGTCTGCTTTTGTACTTCTCACTGGTTTACTAAATTGACTTCTTCACCCCGACCCTTTGCTTTCTCATTCACCCTTTTCTGGTTTCTAAAAATTTTGCCCAAACTTCTTTTGACCAGCAATCTTCTGAACATCACTTGCCTTTTGTTTCTATTTGACATTTCTTTAATTAGCCACAGATGTTTTAACATCGGAGTCTTTTCCCAATGGAATACCTTTGTTGTATTTAATGTCTGCAACTGCTCATCTACCATCTTGACTTTAAACAAATTTATTTTTCCAGTCTACTTTAGACAACTGGTAGCTTTGTAACTGACTTTTTGATAGCAATAGAAAATGGGTGGAAAAAAAAGTACGAGAATACTCATTCTACTCACCAACATTAATAACAATCCTGTCCACAGTCTTTGGTTTATAACTGAGAACCGTCATAAATTATTCAGTGATCTTGAAAGGAGGGGAGAAAATGTTTTCCCTTAAAGGATGATATCCAACAACCACGCAAAAAAAAGTCAAAATACAAACGCAATTTCAACATTTCCGTACATGACACTGCACAAACCTCAAGTTGCCAAAAAAGACAGTAAAGCAAAATTAAATATCTGATAATAGCAATACTTTATTTGAAGCCAGAACTTCAGGAAATAAAACTTCAGAACAGTTTGAACAATTAATGCTATCAAACACTACAATTTCAAAAGACCAACTCCCTCTATTTGATTTTTAGTACATATGCTGTACATTAAACACATTAAAACCAAAAAATCCACAGCAGTCTATGGTGAAAACTAGATGCATGGCACACCAACCACACTGCAAATGTGACAAAACAAAGAAAGATCACTGTCATCTCCATTTATACATCATTAAAAGACACAGTATTGTTGTGGCTGCATTACTGGGATAGCATTTCAGGGACCAGGATGAACAACCCAGAGATAGAGCGAGGTCACACCCCATCATGGCAATTGGAAAATTTGCTTTCATTTTTAAAAACAAAATAGGGAATTAAAAAGCCAATATCAGCAAGCGCCCATGAGGCTGATGGATTATTGGAGAAGAAAGGAAATCTGTTGTGCTTATCTTGTGACTTATATGCAATTTCGGTCCCACAACGTGTGTGACTCTTAACTGAACTGAGTGGTCTAGTAAGCCTGTCAATTGTGTTAAGTCTGCTACAAGAATAGTCGGCCACAGTTCAGAGTGACTCTTCACTATTTCCTCAGGGCAATTATGGATCCCAAAAGGAAAAAAAACACCCCCTAGAGTCACAATCTGAAACTTTACTCAGTAAACGGATCTCAGTACAATGTATGAGAACACTAGGCATTTAACAATTAAAAAAGGACTGTTAACCAACTAAGGGACTCAGATGAATGAACAGTCGTGTTAAGTTTTATTTCCCCCAACAATCTGATATTTATTCACTGGAATAATGTACTGCTCTTATTCCTCTATCAACGATTACTTACTACACGTTACAACTATTTTTTAGCTGCATTCTTTAAAGCAATATTGAAAATGACAGAAACATGGTTTAATATTGTTTTGCTTCAGTATCTTTGGCATTCATTTGCAATAAAATCAGTCAAAGCATCAATAATTGCACCAATCCAGTCAGATCTTACCAGACTTGACCTGAATAATGGCTGAAAGTCATCTGCACAAATTTGGCGATGAAAGTTAGGTGCCATCATAGACAGTGTAGATGATAGACTATCAATATCCCTTTGTAATTTTAGGCAAAGCAAATGTCCAAAACTGGAAGATGAAGTTCAACGTAAGCAAGTGTGAGGTTATCCATTTTGGGCCGAGAAAGGATAGATCGGGGTACCTTTTAGATGATATGAAGTTAAATATAGTGGATGCCCAAAAAGGCTTGGGTGTTCAGTTATAAATATCTTTAAAGTGTCACAAACAGGTACAGAAGATATGGTTTTTATTATCTGGAGGACTGGAGTACAAGGATGCACAAGTTATGCTGCAGTCATGCAAAACACTGGTTGCAGCCCACTTAAGTACTATGGGCAGATCTTGGCACCACACCTTAGGAAGGAAATATGCTGGCCAACGTGACAAGCTGTCTGGCATGATACCTGCACAGAGATAAGGCAATTCAGGAATGCAGTTAAGTCTGCATTTTCTGAAAGATGCAACAATATACAAACAAGCAAGGCAGAGAAAATGTAAGCATCAAGACAGGCAGAGTGTTTGGAGAAAACAAGCTCCACTCAAAACAAAAATCAGGAAGATGGCCATATGCCAAATACCAAATACATCTGCTCTCTGTGTTAAGACTAAAAAGAGGAGAGCAGTCAGTATCAGCATTGTAGATCCTGCATGAAACAGTGGCAGGAGGGGCTTGGGCTTACGATACCAGTTTAGTTGTTGCAGTGAAGTCTGCAATTCATCATGTGGGAGTTGCAGTATCAGTGAACAGTGGCTAGGGAATCTGATCACTTTCAGGGTTGCATTTGTCAACAAACCTGTTAAATGAAAGTTTAAACATATAGATTTATAAAATCACGAGGGGCATGGATAAAGTGAATAGCCAAGGGTGGGGGAGCCCAAAACAAGAGGGTATTAGTTTAAGGTGGGAGGGGAAGATCTAAACAAAAGACCTGAGTGGATAGCATGAGCTGCCACAGGAAGTGTTGATAGAAGGTACAATTGCAGCATTTAACAAGGCATCTGGATGAGTGTATGAACAGAAAGTGCTTAAGAGGGATATGAGCCAAATGTTGGCAAATGGGCCTGGTAAAAACAAAAATAAAACACAACAAAAGACCCGAGAGACACACTGTTCTAATGAACCTGATGGGTGCCTGCCCCTGTGAGCAAAATGGCCTGGCAGTAGCATTGTAAAGTGGTGGTACATTCGAAACTGCCACACTGAACAGGCAAACTGCATTCCCAGCTCGTCCAAAATGTGTTGTGATGACATGGCAAGACTGGTGCATGTCAAATGCCATGGGCCACATGCTGTCAATGCCCATGGAGCATACAGGGGTATTGAGGGCTGCCGGCCAAGATGGAGGTCCTCAAAAGCAAGCAGCAAGTTGGGGCAACAGGTACCTACTGACCTTTATGCTGGGAATTGTCTAGTTTTTTTCCTCTGCTTACAGGGGGAGAATAGGAAGCTGCACATAAATGAGGCAAAACTAACGAGTACTATGAGATATAAATATACACAAATACACGTTTTGCCCTCACCCACAGAAGTTAAATTTTACTGTTCAAACTTTGGGCAGGAAAATACAAGACAGTGTCAAGAATCTTAAATTTCCCATCTTGCAACATTTTCTCAGCTAACTTATCACTGCCCACTGTCCAGAGGTTGAGAAAATTCAGTGATGTCAAACTTGACTTTGTGAAGAATGCACATTGCGCAATTGGCAATGTTGTTACAGAATTTAGTATAAAATGGAATAGATGTAGAATTTGACATTTTCAATTTGGCAAGACTAAGAGTGGACGTTTAGCAGTCAATGTCCTATGGTATTAATAAAACAGAAGAAAGAAAAAGGTTGCAACTATAAAAGATTGAGACAGGCATTTGTAGTTTTTCTTGGATCTTTTCCAGAACAGCAAAGGGATGTTACGAAGCAGAAACAGATTAAAAGATAGCAAAAATTGTGAAGAATGCAGAAGAAAAAATTATTTAAAAATCAACCCTCATCTAATGTTATATCTCAAAACCAACATTATTGACTTTTGGTTTACTGGATGTATTTCTAACCAGCCAAAATACATATTCCCATGGATTTGAATGACTTATCAAAATATTTAGAAACACAAGTTTCAGAACTAGTCATTTAGCCTCTCAAGCTATCTTTGCAGTGGCCGATTTTTAAGCTAAATATTAACAATTGAGCACCTGCTGCTTTTTGTGGAAGTGACTCAATATTATTGATGAGTAAAATGGCATTTCCTGAAAGAGTCCTTCCTTTTAAACAAAAAGAAAAAAGACAGACCTTGGGGCTTTCATAACTTTCCTCAAATCGTGCTTTTAGAAAAACAGTGTAACTGCCATCAAGAAAATACAACAGGAACAGGTACAAAAACGTGAGAACCAATTATAGTAAGAAAAGTTTTGATACTAATTAAAACATAGCTGACATCTTGAGTATAAATCACTATGTGACGTCAATAACCAAGTGAACGGAGTGGAGGTTTTCCTGCACATATACATAAGGCCCGTGCACTGATGACCACAATCTCAACTTGTGCGTGTGCGTGCGTGTACTAAAAAGGACCAAGAACAGTGTGCTTGATAATACATCTAATAAAAGACAATAGTAAAATTACTTTTTAAATATTCCTCTACACACACCACTTTTGTCTGACATTTGCAATGGAACAAGACCAAATGAGAGATTTATCTTTTCTAAGCAATGCAGAAAATTACTTATTTGGAAAACAGATGGGGTAAATGAAGGAACAGAAATACAAAAGTTCCTTACAAAGATATCCCTGGTATATTATTTCAACTTATCACCTCTTGAATAGGCTGTAACTATCAATACACAAATGCTAAATACCCTTGCCTTCTCAAATAACAACTACTATGTCAGAAATTACCAGGGATCTGATCTGATTAGAATCAGCTGTCCTAAGTGCTTTTATTAGACGCAATGTTCTTGCCATGCTACACCAGTGGCAAATATAGTACAAAACCAGAATGTGTGCGACAAAACAAATATAGGGCCAATTCAGGAATCATGTTGAGCAGTACAAATATAGACCCGATTCCGAATTTGTGTGAATGGTTTAGGTACATACGATAGAGGCCTGAAAAATTTATGTTGTATAATGTAACTGCCTTTTACAAATCCTCAAAACACCCAATTAAACATAATCTTTCAAGCAACTTGAGGACAGTTTCAAATACTAAACAGGCAAAGGGAATACATTTTTTTCTGTAACAAGAGAAAGCCATAGGAGCTAAATTTAAAATCTTCCTTACTGAATAGGCTACAGTTAGGATTATTTCCAAGAAAATAACTAAAAATATTAAAATCAAAAACACCTTGTTCACTAATGTAAATATTCTCCACTTGCCTGAGTAGATGCAGTTCCAAAACCACTCAAGAAGATAGATACCATAAAAACAGCTTGTATGTCACCATACCAAAAAAAAATTCATTCCCTTCATGATGTTCAACAGCATTAGAGTGCACTATCTACAAGATGTCCTGCAGAAATTCTCCAAGGCTCTTTACACCTCACCTTCCAAATCCACAACAACTTCCATCTAGAACGACAAAGGTAGCATTTACATGACAACATAACCACATTCGAGTCACACACCATCCTGACTTGGAAATAATATCACCGTATCTTCAGTGTTGCTGGGTCAAAATCCTAGAACTTCCAAATTAATAGCATTTTGAATTTATGTGAACCAACTGGATTGCAACAACTTCAAGTGACAGCTCACCATCACCTTCAGGTGCAAAGAGGAATGGGTAACAAATGCTGGCCCAACCTGTGATGTCCACGACCCCAGAATGAATAAAAAAGAGTGAAGGTAATTATATTGGAGTACAAGTCAAAGCAGTATACTAGAGCCAAGCATCAACATGACAGAAATTTCAGAAAACCAACAATTCCCAAAGTTCTTGCAAGAATCTAACACCTGAACATTGTGCAGCTAGAAGTAAAATCTATAACTGCACAACTCTATCCCCATACAATCTCAAGCCACTTTTGCTTTCTGACTGCAGATAATAGATGGGTGTCACTGGCAAGTTCAGCACTTGTTGTCCAGCCCTGATTACCGAGCCATCTCACAGGGAAAAGGCAGCTAAAAGTCAACCATTTTGCTGCGGGTCTGGGGTCATATACAGACCAGGCCTGGTAAGGATGTGGGTGAACTAGACAGGTTGTTACGATGTTTGTTGACAGTTTCACAGTCATCATTACGAACACCGTATTCTTCTGGAACTGAAAGCTAAATTTCACCAGTTACCATCCCCTCTAGATTTTGGGGAGATAGTGGCTTGATCACAACGTCACTCAACTAGTAATCCAGAGGCCTAGGCAATTGTTCTAGAGGCATAGGTTGAAATCCTAAATGACAACTACCGAAACTAAAATTAAATTAACTCATTCCTCCCCAATATAGGTCTTTCATTTCCAATATTTGTTTACTTTTGTTGGCCCAAGGCCAACAAGCTACAGTTGGAATTCTAGTTAAGCCCACCTGCACCAAGGTGGTCAGAATATACTTATGTCAGTGAAATTCGATTATTACAAATTATTTTTAATAGCTTTAAAGAGTTCAGACAACTTTTTCCCCTCCCAATTCACAAGGATGAGATTAAAAAGAAATTATAGTAGAAAATACTGGAAGAATTTATAAATAGCCAGCAAAAATTAGATCCAAAGCACCTGTTCTGTGGTTCATACTCTACATTTCCTCAGAGCTCTTTAAACAATTAAAACACTTACATTTTGTTCCACCTCTTCGACATTTAAGCCAAATTTTACTTTCTTCCTGCACCTTGGAATTAGTTGTTCAGATGACTGCCTATCTCCATCACTCCAGCCCAACACTGACCATCAGGAAAATGACTATACGGCTGATTTTAGCAAAAGCAGAACAAAGGCTAAAATCCGGAGTGCTTTTTTTTAAAAAAAAGTTCTGTAAAATTGAGAGGCAATGAGTTTAAATTCTATATGGTAGTTATGACTGGAATTAACCATTGCTCTTGCCCCATCACAACTAGGATGCCGAGGATCCAAATTACTCCACCTGAAAAAATAGCTACAGCTTGCACAAAAAGATTAAAAAGGAGAATTGTATTGTCCTACATAGTTTTATCATCCATGGAGGAGAGCATCAGCAGTTTTTCTGAATCAAAAAGGTACAATATATGGAATAATTGCATAGAATGTATTTGAACAACTAATTGCATGTAATTATGGTCCCAAGAGCATACCATTCAATTTGCAGGAACATAGGATTAGGAAGAGGCAATCCAGACCCTTGGGACTGCTATATCATTCAATTAAATCACGGTTGATCAACTTCATTTTCCCACATTTGCTCAAAATTCCCAAACAAAAAATTCAGATTCAGAAATTAATGTACATACAAATCCATTGTAAGTCAAGACTTTTCTCTTGGTAACCCGTACACATTTTCTGCAACTTTTCACTTGTACTATTACTGCAACGTAAGTGTGCTTGCTCAAGAAGAGAAAATACGTTCTATGTCTTAGGGAGCTAAGAGCCGTCAACACCATATTCAGGGGAAAACGTCTTCTGTTGTCTATTCTGGGTGCTAAAATATTTTAGCTAATTAACAAAACAAGTGAATGCACTCATGAATTCAAGGAAGGATGGATCATGGATGAGTGCTCTGAAATGCAAAAGGCAAGATTTTTAAAAAGTCAAAAAATTAACATCAAATCTTTGGAAGTAAAGAAGTTGCAAACAAAGATAAATTCAGAACAGTGTTTCGGCAGCACAAAAAAATGGTAAAAGCAGTTTAGATATTTGCTAGATGGAAAAAAAATCAACGAAGGGTAAAAACACTATTTTCTTTTAACAAACTAATAGGGGAGAATTAACTTGAACATGTCTCATATTTTGAAAATCATAGTTGGCATTCTCTGAAGCTTCACTCAGTAACAACAAACTTATTCAAGACTCATCTAAATTCTGTCACAAAAACTGCAACTATCCTCACTGCATTCTAAATAATTTAACTAGGATGAGACGTTCTGTCCCACTTCAATCTCCCCAGTTCAACATCCTTAGCACAATTTTCACACTTAGAATTCAACACTGTTGGGGATTCCATCTCTACTGTCTTAATCATCCATCATTCCACCAAGAAACTCTGAAACTATCTTTCCTAATCTCACCATTGCATCATTAACTTTGAGGGCTGCTATTTCTCCTACTCCTACAGTAAACCTGAAGGGTTGATTGGCAAGTTTTGAGTTCATATTGTGATCAGCAAATTTACCTTAGATTTGAGATGGAACTTTTATGGCTGTACGGGCTCAGTAATACATTATATTCATTTGTTGGCCAATCATGGGAGAACCTCAGCTAAAAAAAAACACCTCAATTTGGTAAGAGATTTTCTAAAAACAAAAATCAAACAATATTCAACCTTTTTCTTAACAGAAGAAAAATTGAAGTTTGAAGTGAAAACCATGCAAAACTTACAGCTTTAATCCCTGATGATCTCCTTGTTGTTCGAGTATTTAATCCGTTTCTTGGACTCAAAACGGTGCCAGATGGGAGAGCTGAAGTAAGCTGGGATGGAGGACTTGAACAAAATTTAGATGTCACTAAAGGGGAAGTAGAGTAACTCAATACGTTCAATTCGGAGCTGGAATGTTTGTTGTTATTGCTTACAGTTGGAGGTTGGTCATTTGATGTATCACCAATGCCTACCTCAATTGTTTCACCAGACTCTATTCGTTTCAGGTAATCTTTCAGCATGGACTGTGTCGTCGTCTCACTCAACCAATAGAGGAAGAGTTCATCAACTTTCATTTTAAGAATTGGTTGCAGAACTGGTGCGGCAGGCATTGTAGCCCAATTCAGGATGTATCAAAAACCAAGATTTTGTTGGGAGCTGTTTACAATGACTTGTCTACGGAAAACAAATTCTTGTTTGGTCTTCCTCCACTTTAGCCAAGTTAAAAAAACTCCTGAGAAAAGAAAACAAAGGTTTTGTTGAAAAGTCTGCTCTGCATGTTTCTGCCACTACTTATTTCTGCTAGCTTCATTTGACAAGTAAGACAAACAATCCATTTTGCAACTGGTATCTAATAAAATACTAGAATCATGCAAACTGCAAACAAGAAGAATTTTAGGGAACACATCTTATTTTTCCCTCCTGTGGAAAGTAAGCCAGGGATTAGCATCATAGAACAGTTACAATACAAGAAGTCATTCAGCCTGTTAAGTCCATAGCAGGTCTTCAACAAGAAGTGAGAAGTTTCCTTTCATCACTGCCTTGCAGTTATTTTCCACTTTAAGGGCTAACCAACTCTCCCTCGAAAGTCACAAGTGAACTAATCCCCACAATAATCCACAGGTCAAAATTAAAGGAGCATCTGAAAGGTTGCGGGAATGAAAGAGATTGTGACATGAAGGGCCATTGTCATCTGAAAACAAGAATGAGAGTTTTCAAACTGAGGCAGTTCTAATCAATGTAGATCAGCAAGCTGGGGTGATGGTTGGGCGGGGGGTGGTGGTGGTGGTGATTGCTGAATGAGACTTGGTATGAGCAAAGCCACAGATGGCCTTAGGTTTACATGGATTAGAAAATAAGGAATAAGTGTTGGGGAAAAATAATTCAAGGCTACAAGTAAAAAAAGACATGAAAAGATGGCTTCAGCAGCACAGAAACTGAGACAGGGACAGTGTTGAGTTATGTTGTGAAGATGTAAATAAGGTGGCCTCACCAATAGCCTGGTTATGTAATTGGAAAATAACAAGGTTAAATATCACATTAGTATAGTGAACAGTACGGTTCAACCTAAAACTGCCTGCAGGGAGAGAAATGGAGTGAGCAACCATACAAGGAAGGCAAGTGCTTCAGTGAAGGAATCTGCTACTTGTATCTGGTCAAATGTTCATGCAATGCTAGTTTCATACAAGTGAAACATGTCCATAGGCCATTAAAGGATGACCTGCGATCAGTCCATTCATCCACATACCAAAAGTTTCTTTAAGCTAATAATATCTGAAGACCAAGAGTAGACCAGTTAATTGACGATGCACTAGCCAGCTAAACAACTGCTGTGTGATAAGAGGTGGGTGCGGATGGGTGTACATGTCCCAGACCTGAAGGTAGCAGGACAGGTGAACAGCAAACAGTTTCCACTGTTTACTTTAACGGGATAAAGTAAAAGAGCAAGGAGGTGGTGTTGAGCTTGTACATGATACTTGTTAAGACTTCAGTTGGAGTGTAGTTGTGGATACAACATTATAGAAAAGACATGAATGCATTAGAAACAGTGCAGACATGGTTCGCAAGAACGGTGCAAGGGATGAGAAATTTTAGTTTATGAGGACAGATTTAAGAAGTTGTAAATGTTCTTCTTGGAGAAAAGGTAGTGGAGAGGAAATTTGATACGAGGTTTTCAAAATCATGAGGGGATTGGATAGAAAAGTTGTTCTAAGCCTGTAAAAGAGAAAGAGAACAAGATGGCATAGATTTAAAGCATTGGGCAAACAAAGCAAGGGTGATGCCTTCAAGGAGACATCAAGTGATTATCTGAATAGAAATGGTAAGCAGGGATATGGGGGGGGGGGGGGGGGGGAGGTGGGCAAGTGAAGGCAGAAGATTACCTACTGCCAAGAGAACTAGTACAGGTTTGATGGGTTGAATAGCCTCCTACACTAACAATTCTGTATAAAAAGCAAAACCAAAAGATTGCCGGAAGTCTGGAAAGAAATACTTGCTGGAAAATCTCAGCATGTCTGGAAACATCTGTACAAAGACAGGTTTAACGTTTTGAGTCCAGTGACCCTTCTTCAGAAGAGTATTTGCCCCCCTTTTCCTTTCCAGTGTAAAGGATCACAAGATGCAACAACTACTCTGACTTCATCCTCTCTACCAAACCCATCTCCTGTCAAGAGGAAAAAGCAATTCTGAAGGGTCACCAGATCTGAAACTTTAGCACTGCTTTCTTTCCACTGATGCTGCCAGACCTGCTGAGATTTTCAAGCAACTTCTCTTTTTGTTTCACATTTCCAGCACCCACAGTGGGTTTTTTTTTAAATTCACTCTTGGGATGTGGGTATTGCTGGCTGATCAGCATTTATTACATGTCCCTAGTTGCACTTAAGGCAGCAATGGTGAACTGCCTTCTTGAACCATTACAGTCCACATGCTGGATGAAGAACCACAGTGTCCTTAGGGAGTTGCAGGATTTTGACCCAGTTATAATGAAGGAATGATGAATTATTTCCAAGTCAAGATGGTGAGTGGGTTGGAGGGGAACTTGCACATGGTGGTGTTCCCATGTATATATTACCCTTGTTTTGGCTTTGCAAGGTGCTGTCTAAGAATCTTTGGTGAATTTCTGCAGTGCATCCTGTTAGATAGTACATACTGCTGCTACTAAACAGCAGTGGAGGGAGTGGATATTTATGGATGAGGTGTCAATCGAGCTGTCTTTTTTTGTCCTGTTTGGTGTCAAGCTCAGTGTTGTTGGAGCTGCACCCATCCAGGCAAATTGGGAATATTCCAAATTATTCCTGATTTGTGCCTTGGAGATGGTGGACAGGCTGTGGGGAATCAGGACGGGAGTTATTTGCCACAATATTCCTAGCCTCTGACCTGCTCTTATAGCCAGTGCTGATTTGGGGCTTCTGGTCAATGACAACCACTATGATGTTTCAGTGATTCTAACGGAACTGAACATCAACGGGCAGTGGTTACATTGTCATTCCCCAGCATTTGTATGGCCCAAAATATTACTTGCCACTTGTCAGCTCAAGCCATATTGTCCCAGATCTTGTTGCATTTGAACACAGACTTCAGTATCTGAGAAGTTGTGAATGGTACTGAACATTATTTGCTGATCATTGCACATTCCCATTTCTGAACCTTATGTTGGAAGCAAGGTCATTCAGAAAGTAACTGAAGATGGTTGGACCTTGGACACTACTCAGGAATTCCTGTGGAAATGTGTTGGAGTTAAGATGACTCACTTTCAACAATGTCTCCTAACTACCAGCTATGACTTCAACTAGCAGAAAGCTTGTCCTGACTCCCATTTATTTCAATGATAATGGGAACAGCAGATGCTGGAGAATCCAAGATAATGAAATGTGAGGCTGGATGAACACAGCAGGACCAGCAGCATCTCAGGAGCACAAAAGCTGACGTTTCAGGCCTAGACCTTTCATCAGAGAGGGGGATGGGGAGAGGGTTCTGGAATAAATAGGGAGAGAGGGGGAGGCGGACCGAAGATGGAGAGAAAAGAAGATAGGTGGAGAGAAGAGTATAGGTGGGGAGGTAGGGAAGGGATAGGTCAGTCCAGGGAAGACAGACAGGTCAAGGAGGTGGGATGAGGTTAGTAGGTAGGAGATGGAGGTGCGGCTTGGGGTGGGAGGAAGGGATGTGAGAGAGGAAGAACAGGTTAGGGAGGCAGAGACAGGTTGGACTGGTTTTGGGATGCAGTGGGGGGAGGGAAAGAGCTGGGCTGGTTGTGTGGTGCAGTGGAGGGAGGGGACGAACTGGGCTGGTTTTGGGATGCGGTGGGGGAAGGGGAGATTTTGAAGCTGGTGAAGTCAACATTGATACCATTGAGCTGCAGGGTTCCCAAGCGGAATATGAGTTGCTGTTCCTGCAACCTTCGGGTGGCATCATTGTGGCAGTGTAGGAGGCCCATGATGGCCATGTCATCTAAAGAATGGGAGGGGGAGTTGAAATGGTTCACGACTGGGAGGTGCAGTTGTTTATTGCGAACTGAGCGGAGGTGTTCTGCAAAGCGGTCCCCAAGCTTCTGCTTGGTTTCCCCAATGTAGAGGGAGCCACACCAGGTACAATGGATACAGTATACAACATTGGCAGATGTGCAGGTGAATCTCTGCTTAATATGGAAAGTCATCTTGGGGCCTGGGATAGGGATGAGGGAGGAGGTGTGGGGGCAAGTGTAGCATTTCCTGCAGTTGCAGGGTAAGGTGCCAGGTGTGGTGGGGCTGGAGGGCAGTGTGGAGCGAACAAGGGAGTCACGGCGAGAGTGGTCTCTCCAGAAAGCAGACAAGGGTGGGGATAGAAAAATATCTTGGGTGGTGGGGTCGGATTGTAGATGGCGGAAGATGATGCGTTGTATCTGGAGGTTGGTGGGGTGGTGTGAGAGAACGAGAGGGATCCTCTTTGGGCGGTTGTGGCGGGGGGGGGGTGTGAGGGATGTGTTGTGAGAAATGCGGGAGACGCGGTTAAGGGCGTTCTCGACCACTGTGGAGGGCGGGGGGGTGGGAGAGTTGTGGTCCTTGAAGAACTTGGACATCTGGGATGTGCGGGAGTGGAATGCTTCATCGTGGGAGCAGATGCAGCGGAGGCGGAGGAATTGGGAATCGGGGATGGAATTTTTGCAGGAGGGTGGGTGGGAGGAGGTGTATTCTAGGTAGCTGTGGGAGTCGGTGGGCTTGAAATGAACATCAGTTAAAAGCTGGTTGCCTGAGATGGAGACTGAGGGGTCCAGGAAGGTGAGCGATGTGCTGGAGATGGCCCAGGTGAACTGAAGGTTAGGGTGGAAGGTGTTGGTGAAGTGGATGAACTGTTCAAGCTCCTCTGGGGGAGCAAGAGGTGGCGCCGATACAGTCATCAATGTAACGTGGTCCCGCTATCACTGATACCATTTCAATCTTATAGATGTGTGAGGCGTAATTCTGAGCTATGAACAGGTTCCAAAATAATTTTCAAATATGACTCCAATTAGCAAAACAAAACACTTTGTACAGTGGGTAAAGTAAACTTGAAAACAAATGTAGATTTTCTAGATTACTGCTAACTACACAATCTAAATTGGAAGTTTGGAGAAGTTGGAAACTACTTTTTAAAACATCAGAGCATCCATCTGTGCACTTAAATCACAATTAATATGATGAAAGGACTGGATGCAAATCACATGTCTCACCTCATTCATGAGACAAAAAAACTAAACGTCAACAGTGCTATGAAGTAGCAATAACCTGCTGACTGTTATTCAATTAAGATTTGAAACATAGATTACAGTTCTGGTCACAGCATTATAAGAAGGATGTGGAAGCTTTGGAAAGGGTGCAGAGGAGATTTACAAGGATGTTGCCTGGTATGGAGGGAGGGTCTTGAGGCTGTTTTCATTAGAGAGAAGAAGGTTGAGAGGTGACTTAATTGAGACATGTAAGATAATCAGAGGGTTAGATGGGGTGGATAGGGAGAGCCTTTTTCCTAGGATGGTGACGGCGAGCACAAGGGAGCATAGCTTTAAATTGAGGGGTGAAAGATATAGGACAGGTGTCAGAGGTAGTTTCTTTACTCAGAGAGTAGTAAGGGAATGGAACGCTTTGCCTGCAACGGCAGTAGATTCGCCAACTTTAAGTACATTTAAGTCATCATTGGATAAGCATATGGACGTACATGAAATAGTGTAGGTTAGACGGGCTTCAGATCGGTATGACAGGTCAGCACAACATCGAGGGCCGAAGGGCCTGTACTGTGCTGTAATGTTCTATGTTCTTAAATAAACTTGACGTCCTCAAGAGATAAAGGAAGAGTAACTTCCCATAACTTTAAGACAGCATTTAACTGAAGTATCTTGTACTCATTAGAGTTTAGAAAAATGCAAGATGGCCTCACTGAAATGCAAGATTCTTGACAGGCTTGACAGGGTAGTTGTGGAGAGGTTGTTTCCCCTTGTGGGAAGAGTCCAGACCAGAAGATATAATCTGAGAAAGGGGTCACCCATTTTGGGCAGCAGTAAGGAGTATCTTTTCCCACTTCTCAAAGATTGGGCAATCTGTGAAATTCTTTACTTCAGAGGGCAGTCAGGGCTGGGTTGTTAAGTATATCCGGGGCTGGGTCATTAAATACATTCAAAGCTGAGATAGGCAGTTTTTTTAAACAGCAAGGACATCCTGTGTTATGGGGGAAAGGTAGGAAAGTGGAACACACGGCTATTTGATCAAGTATGAGCCCATCAAATGGCACAGAAGACTCAATAGCCTGAATATCCTATTTCTGCTCTCATGAGTGCAATTCTAACAAGGAGCTCAACACCATCCAGAACCAAGTGGTCTTCGTAGTAAGCACCCATCCACCACCCTCAACTTTTACTTCTTATGCAAGTGGCATATAATATATACCATATACAAGCTGCAGCACAGGAACTCTCCTAACACCTTTCAATCCCACGAAATCTGCTGTTAGTTGATCTAGCAAACAGAAACAGAATCCACTATGAGCCTACAAAATGGCTCAAGGGATTGAATGGCCTACTCCTGCTCCTATTAATGATTTTATCATCTATAAGAAGGGCAGCAGATGTACAGGAAAATCCTTGGAATTAAATCACTGGCCCTCAACTGCCTCCCTAATAGCTACATTGATGGACGGGCACGTATACAAGAGGCTGCCAGGGAAGAGGAGGAAATGGGTACAATAACATTTAGAAGGATATGTATATGAATAGGAAGGAATGAGGGGGAGAGAGATGATGGGAACTGCAGATGCTGAAGAATCGGAGACAATGAAGTGTGGAGCTGGATGAACACAGAAGGCCAAGCAGCATCTTAGGAGCACAAAAGCTGGCATTTCGGGCCTAGACCTTTCATCAGAGAACAAAAAGTGAGGGAAATATGGGCCAAATGCTGGCAAATGGAACTAGGTCAGATTGTGATTTCTGGTCAGCATGGGTTGGACTAAACAATCTGTTTCCAAGCTGTATACCTCTGCATCTGCTTTGTGGTCCACCTAGAGCAATGGGACTGCAGCAGTTCAAGAAAATGGCTTGTCACCTCGTTGTAAAGGGCAATAAATGATGGTCAATAAATGCTAGACCATCCAGTAGTGCCCACATCTCATAAAGGAGTTATATTATAAAGGCTCTTTACAATTTCAAATTGGTGGATTCACCCAAATATCAATTATATCAACATTACATCAAGACATAATTTTACAAAAACCAACAGTTACACTTTTATGCAAAACACATACACGGCAACCAAAACAAAATAAAATCTTCAACATGGATATGCAAGGCAGTCGTTTTAAAATCATGAGGTACAAGTAAACCCTCAACTAATTCAGGGCAAAATAAGATGGAAATTCATGGACTAGGCACAGTATAGAGGGACGGGGGGGTAGTTTTTTTTGTAAAGTCAAAAAGCTATAGAAATCATCCCTAAAATCAGAGTCTTGCTTCAAATAAAATACTTGATTTGCTAAAAACGACTTCCTTCATCCTATAAAAATCCCTTTTTAAAAGAATGCTGCCAGGGTTCTTGTGGTGCAATGGCAGTGTCCCTATCTCTGCACAAGGAGGCTGGGGTTCAAGACCACAAAGTGTGGAGCTGGATGAACACAACAGGCCAAGCACCATCTCAGGAGCACAAAAGCTGACGTTTCAGGCCTAGACCCTTCATCAGAGAGGGGGATGGGGAGAGGGAACTGGAATAAATAGGGAGAGAGGGGGAGGCAGACCAAAGATGGAGAGAAAACAAGATAGGTGGAGAGGAGAGTATAGGTGGGGAGGTAGGGAGGGGATAGGTCAAGGAGGTGGGATGAGGCTAGTAGGTAGGAAATGGAGGTGCGGCTTGAGGTGGGAGGAAGGGATAGGTGAGAGGAAGAACTGGTTAGGGAGGCAGAGACAGGCTGGACTGGTTTTGGGATGCAGTGGGTGGAGGGGACGAACTGGGCTGGTTTTGGGATGCAGTGGGGGAAGGGGAGATTTTGAAGCTTGTGAAGCCCACGTTGATACCACTGGGCTGCAGCGTTCCCAAGCGAAATATGAGTTGCTGTCATAACAGTTCTGAAGAGGTGGATTAGAAAACAAAACGTAAAATCAACATGGTTCTGACTGAAGTGCAAACATGATACGAAAGGGAGGAGGCGTAGAAAAGGGGGCTGGCCTATGTGGGGGAACTGAAGCCTGGCGTTTGGTTGCCATGCCATCCAGCCCTCAGCTGCTACTGCAGGCCGCTCTGTGGAATGGCACACGGCAACGGGAATAGGAGGGTACTCTAATGTAACTCAACACCGAGAGCTACGGCACATTCACCTTACCTGTTGCTCTCGCCTTCCTACCCCAAAGGCCTGTCAGCCAGCTTCTCACGCCTCTTGTTTCCCCCCGCCCCCGCTTCAGCCCCTCCCACCCCCAGACCGCACAACGGGTCTCGCGTGAACAGCGCCTCCGCCCCGCTACCCCCTTCCAAATCGCGCGCGCCTCGGTCACCCCGGCAACGCGAGGATCTCCCGCCTTTGCAGAAATGATACACGCCTTGTTGTGGCACGTGGCAAGAGCCCGGGACATTCAGGGTGCCACCTTGCTCCAGGTTATCAGCACGTCTTCCATGAAGGGGGCTCTTTTTTATTGCCATGTCTTCCAATCTCGCTGCATGTGCACATATCACACAATTTCAGGACTTGCACCGTTTCTGGACCTTCTTGAGTGGTTCGGTTAAGTCTGTTGGTTGGATGGTCGGAGATAACAAAGTGTATGAAGCTGGATGAACACAGCCGGCCGAGCAGCATCAGAGGAGCAGGAAAGCTGACGTTTCGGGTCTGGCCCCTTCTTCAGAATTGGGGGAGGGGAAGGGGAAGAAATAAATAGGGAGGGGTGGGAGGCGGATTGATGGATAAAGGAGAAGATAGGTGGAGAGGAGACAGAAGTCAAAAGGCAGGGATGGATCCAGTAAAGGTGAGTGTAGGTGGGAAGTTAGGGAGAAAATTGGTCAGTCCAGTGAGGACAGACATCAAGGGGGCGGGATGAGGTTAGTAGGTAGGAAATGGAGGTGGGGCTTGAGGTGGGAGGAGGGGATAGGTGGGAAGAAGGACAGGTTAGAGAGGCGGGGACAAGGCTGGACTGGTTTTGGGATGCGGTGGGGGGGTGAGATTTTGAAGCTTGTGAAGTCCACATTGATACCATTGGATGGTTGATTTGTTATGCAGAGCCTAGACTCAACAACCTGCATCACCTCAGATCGCTGTCCTCAACATTTCACCTGTAATGAGAGAGTAGCCCTGATGGCTGTTGTGGACCAGGAGGTCTGGGTTTAAGCCCCACCTGACCCAGAGGTGTGTCATAACATCTCTGAACAGGTTGTTACAAAATATCTGAGAAAGCAGCCCTAAGGTAGCACTGTGTGGAGCTGGAGGAATACAGCAGGCCAGGAAGCATCAGAAGAGCAGGACAGTTGACATCACAACCCTTCTTCAGAAATCTGCTCCTCTGATGCTGCCTGGCCTACTGTGTTCCTCCAGCTCCATACTGTGTTATCTCTGACTCCAGCATTGCAGTTATTACTAGCTCTGAGTGAGAAAGCAGCCCTGTTATCTGGTAGAACTGTGATGACTCTATTTTAGTCTCTAATTAATTTTCTTTCCAAATGCTTAACTCAAGCCTTTTAAGAATCATTCTTTCAAGAATTTCTAAATCATTTTCATCAAATCAGTGATTGCCTGCAACTCAGGAGGCACTCATTCCATGAGACCATAAGCTGTAGAAGCAGAATTAGGTCATTCAGCCCATTAAGTTTGTTTTACCATTCTATGAGATCTTGGCTGATCTGATAATCTTCAACTCCATTCCAGAGAGTGGTGAGCCAATGGAATTCACTGCCACAGAAAACTGCTGAGGCCAAACATTGAATGTGTTCATGAAGAAGATAGTTCTTAGGGCTAAAGGAATCAAATATTATGAGGTGAATGTGGGAAAAGTGTATTGAGCTGAATGATCAGCCATGATTATTTTTAATTGCGGGCAGAATCGAATTTGGCCTATTGAGTCTGCTCCGTCATTCAATGACATCATGGTTGATCTATAATCCTCAATTCTACGTTCCTGCCTTTTCTCTATCTCCCTTGATTCCCTTAGTTTACAAAGTCTGTCTGCTCCAACCTTGGACGTACTTAATGACCCAACTTTGCTAGCCCTCTATGGTAAAGTATTCCACAGATTCATCACCCTATAACGGAAGAAATTCCTCCTTCGTCAAAAATGTGAAAGGAAGAATTCTATATCATTCATGTTCTATATTACAAAATCTGCGTTGCTATATGCATGGTTTATGTTGGCCATCTGAGATGCCTTGGGCAGATTCACTGCCATCAACTCTTTTTATTGCTAATAGTCTACACTTAGTGATTCCACATGGAGAAGACTATTCATTTAAAGCCTTCAGGAGAAGAGAGGCTCTGTCTTGTTGAACAGAATAATTTTAATACATAGTCCTTAATGACTGTTTATATTACTGATGTAATGTGGCACCCTCCTGTGAGACATACATGAGTGTAAGCAGTGTCAGAGATAATGGGAACTGCAGATGCTGGAGAATTCCAAGATAATAAAATGTGAGGCTGGATGAACACAGCAGGCCAAGCAGCATCTCAGGAGCACATGCTGCTTGGCCTGCTGTGCTCATCCAGCCTCACATTTTATTATCTTGGAATAAGCTCTGATGAAGGGTCTAGGCCCGAAACGTCAGCTTTTGTGCTCCTGAGATGCTGCTTGGCCTGCTGTGTTCATCCAGCCTCACATTTTATTATCTTGAGTGTAAGCAGTGTTTCTTCTGAACTGCATGACTGACACATTGATATACATGTTTGGACATTGCAGCTGCGCACAAACTTCAGAGGGCAAAAATCAAGAGGTGTAGCATGTAAGTACACATTAATATTAGCTCACAAGTTAGAAACTGGTTAGCTTGCCACAAGGAGTGGTTCCTTACAGATGATTTTAATCAACCTGTTCAGAACATACCATGACAACCTCTGGAGTAGGTGGGCCTTGATCCCAGGCCTTTTAGCCCAGAGGTAAGGACCTGCCCCTTGTATCTTTTTACCAACTGATTGTAAGATCATCCATAACTATGTGAAGAAAAAAAAACACTTGTAAAGACAAGTGTAGTTTTCATAGAAACCCTACAGTGTGGAAACAGGCCCTTCAGCCCAACAAGTCCACACCGAACCTCATTGCATCTCACCCAGACCCATAATCTACACATCCCTGAACACTGCAGGCAATTTAGCATGGTCAATCCACCTAGCCTGCACATCTTTGGACTGTGGGAGGAAACTGGAGCACCTGGAGAAAACCCACGCAGACACGGGGAGAACGTGCAAACTCCATGCAGACAGTCACCTGAGGGTGGAATCAAATTCAGGGCCCCGGCACTCTGAAGCAGCCACCAATCAGATATAGGGGTTATTATAATAGAAAACAGAGATGGCAGATCAATTAAATAATTATTTTCATTCTGTATTCACAAAGGATAACCCAAAAAATGTCCTTGAACTGTTGGGAAAGACAGTGTAGTGAGACAGAGGAACTGAAGGAAATCAGATGGGAAAATCAGGGTAAATTGATGGGATTGAAAACTGATAAATCTGTAGGGTCCAATAATCTACATCCCAGATTATGTAAGGAAATGACCATAGAAATAGTGGGTGCGTTGGTGATCATCTTTCCAGATTTTGTAGACTTTGGAGGGTAACTAATGTAACCAAACAGTTTTTAAAAGGAGGTAGAAATAAAACAGGGATAGACCAGTTAGCCTGATGTGATTGTAGGGAAATGTCTAAGGCACATTATAAAAGATTTATTAGAAGAGCATTTGGAAAACAGTGACAGAATTGAACAGAGTCAGCATGGATTTATGTAAGGAAAATCATACGTGACAAATCTATTCGAAATTTTCGTGGATGTAACAAGTACTGTTGTAAGGAGTGCCAGGGATTTGTTTTGCTTGGACTTTTAGAAGGCTTTTGATAAGGTCCCACATAAGACGTTACCATGCAAAATTAAAGCGCATGGGATTAGGGGTAATGTACTGACGTAGATTGAGAACTGGTTGGCAAACAAGAAACAAAGAATAGGAATAAAAAGTTTGTATTCCAAATGGCAGCTAGTGACTATTGGTACCACAGGGATCACCGCTTGGACCCTAACTATTCACAATATATGTTAATGATTTAAACGAGGGAGCTAAATGTGACATCTCCAAGTTTGCAGATGAGACAAAGCTGGGTGGGAGGGTGAGCTGCAAGAAGAGTGCAGAGATGCTTCAATGTGATTTGAACAATTTGAGTGAGTGAGTGTATGGCAGATAAAGTTTAACTGGATAAATGAGAGGTTATCCACTTTAGTGGTACTGGATTGGATGATCAGTCCTGATCATGTTGAATGGCAGAGCTGGCTCAAAGGGTTGAAAGGCTTTCTCTTGCTACAATTTTCTATGTTTGCACATTATGGATGATGTGTTTGAATCTGTATCTGGGGCATTTCAGTTATGCCAAATTACCATGGGGATATGGTGCAAGGGACGTTCCCTTTTGGACTCAGTTATCTGTGTGTTATTCTCTCCACAAAAATGCAAAAAGTGTACACGTGGTCAGATGAGGGTGATTAGAAATAGCTACATCCAGTAACAAAGATGTATCAGAAGTAAGGATGTTTTCTGATTTTGGTGTTGGACAGTTTTAAGCAAGCCCATGCTTGTGCTGGGGTGACCCAGTTGTGAGATTCTTAAAGAGAGAATTCAGGTGGAATTCTACTGTAATGGAACCACCAACAGTAGATGACATCAGTAAGGAAAAGCACTGAGCAGGGCAGATCAAGTAGCTGTGCTGGGGTCTCCAATGGTCACAGTGAAAGAGGGCAGCTGGGGCAGTCAAACAGACCACCCTTTGTAGAAAAGGGTGGCCTTGGATAAGGCAGTATTGATGGAAAGAAGGTGCAAACAAAGGATTCCTGAAATCAATGTAAACTACAGGCATCATTTCAGGCTTCAATTTGCATCCACAGGCATAGCACGTGCAAGTAGAGTCATACAGGAAGCAGATCCTTTGGTCCAACTAGTCCATGCCAACCAAGTTTGCCAAACTAAACTAGTTCCACTTGCCTGTATTTGGCCCATATTCCTCTAAACAAAGAACAAAGAAAATTATGACACAGGAACAGGCCCTTTGGCCCTCCAAGCCTGCGCCAATCCAGATCCTCTGTCTAAACCTGTCACTTATTTTCCAAGGATCTGTCGCCCTCTGCTCCCTGCCCATTCATGTACCTGTCTAGATACATCTTAAATGACGCTATCATGCCCGCCTCTACCACCTCCACTGGCAACACATTCCAGGCACCCACCACCCTCTGTGTAAAGAACTTTCCACACATGTCTCCCTTAAACTTTTCCCCTCTCACCTTGAAATTGTGACCTGAGTCCCCCACTTTGGGAAAACCTTCTTGCTATCCACCCTGCCTATACCTCTCATGATTTTGTAGGGTTAGGGTTAAGATTACGGTTAGGGTTAGGGTCAATCAGGTCACCCCTCAACCTCCATCTTTCTAATGAAAATAATCCTAATCTAATCCTAATCCTACTCAACCTTTCTTCATAGCTAACACCCTCCATACCAGGCAACATCCTGGTGCACCTTCTCTGCACCCTCTCCAAAGTATCCACATCCTTTTAGTAATGTGGCAACCAGAACTATACACAGTATTCTAAATGTGGTCAAACCAAAGTCCTATACAACTGTAACATGACCTGCCAACTCTTGCACTCAGTACCCTGTCCGATGAATGAAAGCATGTCGTATGCCTTCTTGACCACTCTATCGACCTGCATTGCCACCCTCAGGGTACAATGGACCTGAACACCCTGATCTCTCTGCGCATCAATTTTTCCTAGGGCTTTTCCATTTACCAAATAGTTTGCTCTTGAATTGGATCTTCCAAAATGCATCACCGCGCATTTGCCTGGATTGAGCTCCATTTGCGATTTCTGCGCCCAGCTCTCCAATCTATGTATATCCACTAAATTCTCCGACAGTCCCCTTCACTATCTGCTGCTTGACCAATCTTAGTGCCATCTGCAAACTTGCTAATCAGACCATCTGTACCTTCCCCCAGATCATTAATGTAATTCACAAACAACAGTGATCCCAACACGGATCCCTGGTCACAGTTCTCCATTTTGAGAAACTCCCTTCCACTACAACTCTCTGTCTCTTGTTGCCCATCCAGTTCTCTATCCATCTAGCTAGTACACCCTGGACCCCATGCGACTTCACTTTCTCCATCAGCCTACCATGGGGAACCTTATCAAAAGCCTTACTGAAGTCCATGTATATGACATCCACAACCCTTCCCTCATCTATCAACTTTGTTTCTTTCTCAAATAATTCTATCAAGTTGGTAGCTTTCTACCTTTCTTATTCATGTACTTATCCAAATGTCTTTTAAATGCTGCATCTAGTATCTCCTCTGGCAGTTCATTCCACATATGAATCACCATCTGTGTGCAAAAGTGGATCCTCAGGTCCCTTTTAAATCTTTCTCCTCTCACCTTAAAAATAGTTTTGAACTCCCCTACCTCAGGGAAAATACTGTTTGCTGTTCAGCTTATCTATGGCTTCATGATTTTACAAATCTCTTTAAAATCCCCCCTCAAACTCTTATGTTCCAGTGGAAAATAGTCCTGGCCAATCCAGCCACTCATTATAACTCAAGCCCGACAAGTATTTGAATAATTTCTTGTTTAACCTTAATTCCCTTCATGTTTAGTAATCTGTTGCCAGGGGAGTAAGGATACCTGCTTCATGATGTATGTTTTCCATTCATGTGTTTAAATCTCATGTTACACTAGAGGGTAGACCCCCAGTAAACCTCATACCCTGGATGATAACAAGTACTCTGAAAGGAATTGCAGTAAATTCCCAAAAGCAACAGCTTAGCTTTGTAATCTCACAAGTAGCGAAAAAGACTTCAAGATCCCAGAAAATATAAGAAATCTCTTGGATAGAATTATAAACAAAGCGGGAGGTGATCTGTTAAGATTTTTTGGGTTAGTAAAAAATTTACAAAGTATTTATGCTGTCAAATTAATTGTACTTGATTTGTTTAATTCTTCTGCAGTAATTATGTTTATTTGAAATGTAAAACAATCATGTAATAACTGGAACTTTGGAATTTTAAAGTTAATTGTCTTTCTCAGGACCTGAGTAATTTTATTCATGCCCAAATTTATCTATTCATTAATGAAATATATATTTGAGTAAAAGAAGATTCTTACAAATGAAAAGAGAAGTACTATACAGACCTAAATTTAACTCTTTTTATGTTTACTTACTCTGTGCATCAAGTTATTGGAACTCACGGTCTATCAGTGACAATGTAAGAAAGACAGAAATCAGAAATATGAATGATATCCAGAGCAACTTTTCAACAATTTTCATATCTCGCATCGCCCCTGCTAGTTTTATTTCGACAAAGCTTCTAACGGTTTTTAAAAATTCGTTCATTAAATGTGGCTGGGCCAGCATTTATTGTCCATTCTTAGTTGACCTTGAAAAAATCTTGGTAAGCTGCCTTTTTGAACCACACTAGTCCATGTAGTGGTGTACATTATGGTTTTCTGCTAGATTTTTTCATTAGCTCTTTGCTGTTGTTTGATGGCGGTTGGAAAAGGACATAGATTGAGGTCAGCGTGGTGGCGATAGAGGTCCCCCAGCATCTGCAGCTGCGGTGAGAGCAGGAAGCCTGAGATCTCCCAGCACCTGCGGCAACTTTGAGCACCAGGGAGAGTGAGAATGTGAGCCTAACACAGAGGAGATCGAACCCTTATGGGAAGTGATAGCCCAGTATGGCTAAACACTCAAGAAGGACCACAATGCTGAACTTTTAACTTTATTTGATTGTTTTCTACATTTTATATTAAGAAGGATGTTAATGTTGAATTTTTAACTTTATTCGCTTATTTTTCTACTTATATCTAAGAGCTTATATCTATGTATCTTTGTACCTAAGTTGGTGCCGGGAATGGCGACATTGTACACTTTTCACTGTACTCCTGTATCTCTGTACTTGAGTAAACATGACAATGACATCTGATTCTAGTTCTAATTCTAATAATTCAGTAGATGTAGGCGGTCTGTTATTTTGAGGTCAAGTCGAAAACATGAATCACCAGCTACCTGGGTTGACTGGAGACAACACCCCTAGATGTCACACAATTTTATTTCTTTAGTTTAATTCCTTGCTGCCTGCCACCCAAAACTTGATCCATAATCTCTGGGCTCTGAATTCCACCTTCCCTAAATTCCTGGGGTTTATCTGATTTTTGGCCTCAGTGAGTTTCTCAAGCTTAATATAATTCTGTCTTTCCTGTTGTTAAAAATACTCGTACTTTTATCAAATATTATTCTGATGGTTTAAGCTCTGAGTATAAGGTAATTGAAGAACCTTCTGTATTTAAAGTTGCACCATGTATTTAGATCTAAGTAGATGCCAACTGTTCAGAAAGATCAAATTACCACTGATATTTAACATTTCTGAATGAGTAGAGGATGTATATCCAAATGTGAACAGTTGTTCATTCAGATGTAAATACCATGCCGATATTTTTGGATCTCTATGTGATATGTACAGTATTTTAATAATTACAAGGATGAAGTCTTCAGTGTGTTTATAGTAAATGGTCTTTTGTTGACTGACCTCCATAAAGCTGCCTTAAAAATACTTTAAAAGAGGGTGCACGCTATTTTTCCTCAAAGGGTTGTAAATCTGTGGAATTCTCGACCAAATTGGACAGTTCAGGCTGCATCATTAAGTGTATTCAAGGCTAAAATGGATGGGCAGATTTTTAATCAGTAAGGGAATCAAGGAGAATGGGGGAAAGACAGGAAAATGGAGTTGAAGATTATTAGTGGAGCAAAACATTCTGAGGAAGGGAAAATTCACCCGAAACATTAACTCCAATTTCTCTCCACAGATGCTGCCAGACGTTTTGAGGTCTTCCAGCAATTTCTCTTTTTATTTTTGAAGGTTATGTGTCATTGAATGGCAGAGTGGACCCAGTGGGTTGAATGGGTCATTTCTGCTCCTACGTCTTATGATCTTATCCTGGGGTTCCCTGAACTGTAGGTCATGAGCCAAAATTTTGGAGACCCAACTCTGAGGTAGCAATGAATGCCTTGTAACTCTGACCGAGTGAAAAATGTGGCATGACCCCCACAAATTGTTGAATCTTTTTAAAAGTGGGCACAGCCTATGCAGCTGAACATTCAGGCCTGAAAGACTTGCGGAAAATTCCTTTGGAGAGTTTGGTGCTCTTTTCACTTAAAAACTGTGCAGCTGAACCATTTTTTTCATGTGCCCAACCTCTCTGGCCGATCATCCTGCTCTCACATGTCTCCCCATTGCTGTTAATGCCTTCACAGCTCTGTAGTTACAAATATATACATGGGATTAGAAAGAGAACATTTTGGGAAGTGCTTATCTGACCCATATACGATAATGTAAGAAAAATTGGCAGATTTGACTTCTCTGCTGTCAGCTTGGCTGTTATAAAAATAAAGTGTCATTATTAAACAGCAGAAGTGACAAGCAGTAAATCTGCATCAAATAAAACACCTGCTTCAAAGCACAAGCTTACCCAAGAATGCAAAGAGTCCAATGTATGCTCGATTCAGGAATGCACCTCATTGCTATTCCAAAAGAATGGCAGATTAACTAAGAATCTCGTATCAGTAAATTTTCCATAGCAATTGTTTAACAGAATCTGCTATAGATCTATGCATGGTAAACTAATTAGCAAAGTTAGGTCGCATGGGATTCAGGGTGAGATTTTCAATTGGATACAAAATTGGCTTAAGAGCAGGAGACTGTAATGGTGGAGGGTTGCTTTTTGGATTGGAGTCACATTACTGGTGGTGTTCCACAGGGATCGGTTCTTGTCCTCTTTTATTTGTCATTTATATAAATGATTTGGATGAAAATATAGAAGGTACAGTTAGTAAGTTTGTGGATGACACCAAAATTGGTGGCATACTAGAGAGTGAAGAAGGTTTCCTAAGATTATGAAGGGATCTTGATTAAATGAGTAACTGAGCTGAAAAATAGCAGATGGAGTTCAATCTGGATAAATGCAAATTATTGCAGTTTTGTACAATAAGGGTAGGTCTTATACAATTAATGGTACGGCCCTGGCAGTGTTGTAGAACAGAGGGATCTAGGAGTGCAAATACATAATTCTTTGAAGTTTGCGTCAAATATAAGCAAGATGGTTTAAAAAGGCACGTGGCACACTTGCCTTCGTTGCTCAGTGTTTTGAGTATAGAAATTTGGAAGTCATGCTGAGGTTACACAGGCTATTAGTGAGGCCTCCTCTGGAGTACTGTGTCCAGTTCTGGTCGCCCAGTTACAGGAAGAATATTATCAAGCTGGAGAGGGTTCAGGAGAAAATTACCAGGATGTTGCTGGGTATGGAAGTTTGAGTTACAAGGACTATGAATAGGCTGGGACTTTTTTCATCAGATCGTAGGAGGTTGAGAGGTCACCGATAGACGTTTATAAAATAATGAGAGGTATAGAGTTAATGGTGATTAACTTTTCCCTAGGATGGGGGATTTCAAGACTAGGGAGAACTCTTTTAAGATGAGAGGAGAGAGATTTAAAAAAGACATGAGCGTCAACATTTTTACACAGAGGGTGGTTTGTGTGTGGAATGTACTTCCTGAGGAAGTGGTGGATGTGGGTACAATTGCAACATTTAAAAGACGTTTGGATTGATACATGAACAGAAGACGTTTGGAGGGACATGGGCCAGAAGCAAGCAGGTGGGACTAGTTTAGTCTGGGATTATGTTCAGCATAGATTGGTTGAACGAAGGGTTCGTTTCTGTGCTGTATGAATCTATGACTGACTTTATGTATACAATGTTGAAAGTAACATTCTGAACAATGGAAGATTCTAGTGGTTGTTTCATGGTGAAAAATGGAAAATGTATGTATTAATGTATGAATACCTCACTCAGCTTTGTTTTCTTATCCCATAAAGGGTTGACTGTAGTCCAAAACTTGATAAAAGCTCTATCTATAGCAGAAGATGTGATATAGAATTAAGCCTTACAGGTTAGCAGAATTCCAATGGAAGCTGATTTAGCTGACTTCAGCCAAGGTAGTTTCTCTAGAGTTGATAAAAGAATTGGACAAGAGCCTCAGCAGCTGATGGACTGGGAGAAAAGCAGAGGCAACCAAATATTTATTAGTGGAAATAGCTGCCCTGTTTGTGATGGAGTGGATATCACAAAAAGAGACAAAACATCATTCATTGAAATTAAGGCAAAGTACTGCAGATGCTGGAAACCTATACTGAAAACATAAAATGCTGGAAATGTTTAGAGGGTCTGACTGCATCTGTGGCAAAGAAACAGAGTTAATAGATAGAGACTTTTGTTGGTGGTATGGATCTCACGTGCCAGCTGGAAAACAGGCAAGAGACCCATGCTGCATGCTCTGGGCAAGGCCTACCAGGTCTTCTGCCAGCCAAACAGTTCCAAACACATCAACAAACTCTCCTCCACCCGCCAGGAGCTGCAGACAAACTGGAGGTTGAAAGCTTCTACCTTCAGCAGTGCCTCGGAGAAGGCTTTGGGTACTGTCAGAAAGATAACCCTAGAATCCAAATATCCAGGAGCAAAGGAGAAGGCATTCCAGGGCTTTATCATCTAGTAGGGGTCTGGCAGGCATGGTTGATATCAAATTGAACTGGGGAATAGGTGATGGTTATGTGGTTAACAAAGTGTGGAGCTGGATAAACACAGCAGGCCAAGCAGCATCTTAGGAGCACAAAAGCTGACGTTTCGGGCCTAGACCCTTCATCTTTTTCTTCTGATGGAGGGTCTAGGCCTGAAACGTCAGCTTTTGTGCTCCTAAGATGCTGCTTGGCCTGCTGTGTTCATTCAGCTCCACACTTTGTTATCTCAGATTCTCCAGCATCTGCAGTTTCCATTATCTCTGACGGTTATGTGGTTGATGTTTTGTGATGTGTAAACTAAATGCAGACTGTAAATATTGAATGCCTTGACCACTGTTTAACCAGCATCCAGCTTTTGGTCTTTAATGGGTTAGGGGGTGGTCAGCAGCAAGAATATGGGTTGGCTTTCAAAGGACAGCCCCAGCCGTATGTCAATGCCTTTGATCAGGCACTGAGTGCCCTTGGCCAAGGATACCATCCCACCCTGCAGCTGATAACTATCTGTTACCCTTTTTACTTCCAGGAGTTGCTGCTGGGTTAATCATAGCTGCAATAAACTGACACCATTAGTAGTCTTTTAAGGCCCTCAACTGCCATCAGTTTGACAACAGAATTTCCTGCCTGAATGTAATTATGATGGAGGTGGGTAGATGACTGGAATCAGGCATGGCATCACTCCACCCAATGAAATGCCCTTCTCACCTCCTACCTCACCACCTCTAAGAACACAAGATTCTGCCTCATGTTTCGGAGGCTAGCAGGCATATTGAGCACTTCCTATATTTCCTGTCCTAATAGTGTTATCTGAATTCTGCCACTTGTCTGAACTATTATTCAACATATTATGAACCTGCCATAGAAACAGACAGAAAAATATTGGAGAGGGAATCACGATTAAAAATCAATTAAATCAATGAGCCGGGGAGGGAGTCCATCAAATAATGTCTTTATGCTGCCTTTAGTCATTATTCTTCTTTCAGGTCAGGAGGTGAAGTTGAAGGACGACGTAAATAAACAACAATAGACAATCTTTTAAAATAATCACTTACCCACAAGTCATTTCGATTTTAGCTGTGACTTCTGGACACCTTTCTTGTATAGGCCTGCCCTCCGACAGGTGTCAGCAGGGTCTGAATTGATAACACTGCTTTTTATTCAGTCTATGGGGTGGCCATCATTGGCTGGAACAGTATTTATTGCCCGTCCCTAGTTGCCCTTGAGAAGGAGGTGGTGAGCTGCCTTCTTGGATCACTACAGTCCATGTGCTGTAGGTAACCCCACAATGCCATTAGGGAGGGAATTCCAAGATTTTAATCCATAGACACTTAAAGAAAAGGGACATATTTCCAAGTCAGGATGGTCAGTGACTTGGAGGGGAATTTGCAGGTGATGGTATTCATATTTATCATTTTTGCCTCTAAGTCAAAAGGTTGTGGGCTCAAGCGCAACTCCAGAAACTTGACTGCACTATTGATTGAAACTTTATATCAAGGCCCCGTCCCCTCTCTTAAATTTAAAGATCCAATGGCCTTCTTTTCATCTCCATGAGCATCAAATAAAACATGGATTATGTGGTGACTGTTAAGTTTAATTTTGTGGGACCTTGCTGTGCTGTGTGATTTCCACATTGCAGCTACTGTCTGCTAATGATGGAGTGAGTGAATGTTTATGGGTTGGGCAGTCTGCCAATCAAGGGGGCTGTTTTGACCTGTATTGTGTCAAGTTTCTTTAGTGTTGTTTGAACTGAATGCATCTAGTTAAGTACATAAGGTTGTAAGCATCTGAAATGGTTAGCGATAAGGTGGTGGCATAACAGCAGCCACTGGACTAATAATCCAGAATTCTAGGGGCTTGAGCCCTGCCATGGTAATTGGGGTTATTGAATTCAATTTGAAAATCTGGAATTAAGAAAGAGCCAGCAGCTATGTAACCACTGTTGATAGCAAAAACCTTCTAGTTCACCAATGTGCTTGATGGAAGGAAATCTTACATCCTTACTTAATCTGGTTCCATGTGACTTCAGACCTGTAGCAACATCGTTGACACTTAACAATTTGGAATGTGGAAATAAATGTTAGCACATCCAGCAATGCACACATTCTTAAGAAGGAATAAAGCAAACTATTCTACCTTATTAAATCTCTTTCTGTAAGTAGCTACTTGTTTTCTTGCTTTTTTGTGACTGTGTCCTACTTTGGCATATTTTATGTAAGTAGCCAATTATGTTACAGATAAAGCATTCCTTTTGAATAGGTGGACTCTGTGCCCTTGCGGTTTCCTTTCTTCAAATCCTGACCAGGACCTTCAGTATCAAGTGCCTGTCTGACTCACTGTAATGGTTGATGGTGGTTTCACTGGTAATGTAATTTCTGAGGGTGAATGAAGTGTCCAAGCAAATCAACAAGTTGAAATAATGAGTTTACATTCTTCAGCACAGGTTTATTGGCAGATTGAGGATAAAAATTTGCCGATTGAAGATGTGGTGCTTACAACTGCATGGAGGCTAACAGTGAGAAGTGTGGCTGGAGATCCAGAATCTATATCAAAGAGAAATTGCCTGATTCAGTGGTTCTGGCCACTGCAAAATAGAATTTGCTTATCTCAATATTACAGAGGTCCTCCACAAGGGAAATCTAACTAATAAAATATTCTCCAGCTGCAAGGGTTTTTCAGCCTTCATAATGTCAAGAAAATGGTCAAAGTCAATAGTCTTTAGCTCAAGTCCAAGGAGAACACATCCTGGGAGAATATTGAAATCTCCATGCAACTTACAGTTGTAAAGTCAGAAACTTGGATGAGATGGGTCAGTGGCAAATATAATTGTTAACACAAATGTATAATAATAATAATGATGACGAGAAATAAAACCTTGGTGGAGGTGGCGGGAGGGGGGAGATATTACGTAGGGACATAATTGCCTGAGGGCGTTTATACTGAGAAGTGTCTGAAACACCACCCACTATGATCAGCTCATAAAGACTTGGGAAAACAGCTTAGGTCTTGAAGACGTAGGACCTATCATCCAACGTCCTCACAGTCTATAATATTATTGGTGTCACTTGCACATCATTGCTGAAATGCAACAAATGATATTATGTTTAAGACAAGAGAATCTTCTTTTTAGGCTAACAAGTGTATTTCTCATTCACACAGGAACAATGGGCTCTGTAATAACACTTATGTGGTATGATTTTTACGTGCCACGTAAGATTATAAGAAATAGGTGTAGGACTATGCCATTGTGCCCACTGACCCTCTTTTATCACTCGATTAAAACGTGGCTAACCAGATTGTGTTCTTAACTCCACCTGGCTGTGGGGTCGTGATGGTGTGAAAGTAATCTAAAAGTAAGGTTACTTTAGTAGCAATCCAGCCGATCCCGACTAATGTTCTGGAGCATGGCTTTGAATCCTTGGCTTAGCTGCCCTCTGGACAATTAGGGATGGGCAATAAATGCTGGCTCAGCCAACGACACCCCAATCCCTTGCATGAATGAAAGAAATTCCACTTGTCACACTTGACCCTTGATTTCCCAGTTGACCAAATGTCTGTTTAGTTTTGCCTTGAATATATATAAAAATAGAAAATTGTGCAGAAGCAGGTAATTCAGTCCCTTGAACCTCCTCCACCATTCATTATTATCGTGGCTAATCATCAAACTCAATAGTCGATAGAAACCTAGAATATATACGATGACACAGTCTCCACTGCTCTCGGTGGAATAGAATTTCAAAGGCTAACCATCCTATGTGACAAGCGATTCCTCCACATCACCATTTTACATGAGAGACTCTTATTTTTAAATATCCTAACTCCCTGTTCCCCTGTGAAAGAAAATATTACCTCAACATCTACTCTGTCAGGCTCCCCTCAGATCATTATATTATGCAATAAAATCAACTCTCATTCTTAGAATGAGCATAGGTCCTCATAAAGCAGGCACTTCATCCTAGGAGTCCACCTAGTGAACATTCTTTGAACTGCTTCCATTGCAATCATATCCTTCTTTAAGCAATGAAACTCAAACTGCACACAATATTTGAAGTCTGGTCTCACCAATGCACTTTAAAGTTGAAGCATGACTTGCCTACTATTCTGAGGTTGATGCCTGGTAGTTGTACGCTTAATTCTTATTACAGTTTTTTGCAGCTAATTGATTCAACTGGGTGGATAGATAAGACATGTCAGAGAACAGTTAAGAGTCAATTACATTGCTGTGCGAATCAGAGCAATATTCCTTCCTGCAAAGGCAACCAAATGGAGCATTTTATAACAATCTGGTGGTTTCAACATCACAATTACTGATACTTGTATATTTTTTGCTTCAACAAAACATTAAAATTAATTGGCTGTAAAATTCATGGAATATCCTGAAGTTGTAAAAGCCATCATGGCTCAGTGGTTAGCATTGCTGCTTCTCAGCGCCAAGTACCCACGTTCAATCCCAGCCTTGGGCAACTATCTGTGTGGAATTTGCACATTCTCCCCCTGCCTGTGTGGGTTTTTCTCTGGTTTCCAACCACAGCCCAATGATGTGCAGGTTGGGTGGATTGTCCATAGTGCCTCAGGTGGGATGCCCTCCGGGGGGCCAATGTGGACTTGATAGGCCGAATGACCTGCTTCCTTACTGCTGAGATTCTACAAATGCATATCCTTTCTTTCTTTCTTTTGGCTTGGCTACTCGAACGTGAGTTCTTCCTCTGTACCAAGTTTTGAAATTTTCCATAATGTGGGGGGATTTCCAGGTGCTGTGAACACATGGTAGAGGTGAGTGCATTAAA
Organism: Stegostoma tigrinum; assembly: GCF_030684315.1. Lineage (NCBI taxonomy): Eukaryota > Metazoa > Chordata > Chondrichthyes > Orectolobiformes > Stegostomatidae > Stegostoma > Stegostoma tigrinum. The sequence goes on from NC_081359.1 coordinate 98,699,201, forward strand.
CAGGGTAATTCCAGTGCATGTGGCCTAGGTGACAAATAATTATTGAAACTGTGCTGCAGAAAAGATCAAAATCATGGGAATTGAGATTGTTGGAGGTAAAGAAGATGTGGGCATTCTGAACGTGGGTCCCAATCTGAAATGTCAACTTTCCTACTCCTCTGATGCTGCCTGGCCTGCTGTGTTCCTCCAGCTCCACATTGTATTAACTCTGGGCATTGGAAGTGTTGGCTTTATAGTGTTAGGAATAGGTATAAAGGTAGAAAGTGATTGGTGTTGAATGAAGCATGAGGATGAAATGAGATCATTTATTGTTGGAGGGCATATAGGACCAGAAACTCAGGTCACAACACCAGTGTTGTGTAGGCCTAGTTAATGCCTAGGGAGTCTAACAAAATCAATTGTGTGGAAGCAGAATTTGCTGTGGTAACCAACAATGGCTGAAAAAAATAAACATTTTGCCAAAACTTTTCACCATGTGCTCAACAGGACAGTTTACCAGAAATACCAACGTAAAGGGAAAACAAACTTTTATACTGTACGAGAGGAAAGTGCTAATTGGCTGGCAGGTGGAATCTGATTGATAGTGGCATTGTCATGGAGAATTGATTGGATAGATGATGACGGACAGTTTACTGCCAAGCCTTTTTAAACTCTAAACCAGATAAATTCACTTTGATGTGTCATGTATTGCACTAAGAAATTAACCAGAGAATGTCTGCCGCCTATACTTACTGAATTGAAACAGGCAAAGTGTTATTTCTGTCAGCAAGGAACACAGCCTTTTCTATTAATATATGTAGCTTCCAGCACTCAATGTGATCTCTGCTAAACCTTGGCTTCAACTGCTGTATCCTGGCTGCACCCCAAATTCCGTGAGAGTGTGATAGACCTGTCATCTGTCTGTCTCAGCCTTAAATATATTCAATAATGGGCATCCAAAACACTCTGGGGTGGAGGATTCCAAATTTCCCTTCATCACAGATCCAACAATCAGTGTGTGAAACTGGACTCTGTCTCCTAGATGTTTCTGGCAGGGGTATCTACACTTTCTAGTACATTCATAATCTTGAATATCTTAAGAGATCACCTCCCAAGCTTCCAAACTCTAGAGAATATAAACTAAATTTATTCAGGCTTTCATTAGAAAACCCTTTAATTTACAGACTGAATTAGTGAATATTTTTCTAGTGTCTAAAGCCAATAGATCCTTCCATCAAAATAGAGACCACAATTGTACAATTTCACGTATTTTCTATCAAGAAATCAAGGGAAGTGGGAAGTGGGGAAGAAATTGTTGATGAAGTTCAAGATCAACTACGATCATATTGAATAACAGATCAGGTTCAATGGGCTGTATGGTATTCTCCTGTTTCTACTTATTATGTTGTTGTGACAACTCCACTTCTTCAGACAGCTCTGTGCACACCCAATCTTAGAAGACTGACTAGCAGATCAGACTAGATAGGCTGAATGGTTTAATTCTGCTCCCCTATCCATTGTCTTATGTGCTAATGCACTGTAGCAACATTTCTTTATTCCTGTACTCTAGTCCCCTTGTGATATATGAGTTGCTTGTTGTCCCTGCATGTTAACTCCTTTTGTGTTCCTTTTATGAGTCTACCCAAAACACTCTGAACATCAATATTTACAAATCCCAAGATTTAAAAAAAATCCTACTTTCATACTCTCACGACGACACTGAATAACCTCATTCTTTCTCATGCCATCTTTCCCAATTTGACTAGTCCAATCTACAGCCTTGTTATAAAATTCTTTTGTATTCATGTAATGTCCTTTGCAATTGTGCCTCACTGAGCTTAATCTTGATGGCAGCAAAGCTTGTTGTGAGAGGGAGAATACCTATTTCCATCCTTTTGCTTTCCTTTCTAGCTCTTACAGTTTCTGTAGAGGTTTTCCCCCTTCTTCAGGTATATCTAACTTTGCTGCAGGACCTTTAACTTTGTCCCTACCAGGCCTCCTTCATGAAGGATTTTGTCTTTTTCTAAGTATGGCTGGCTTTTCTCTTTCCATAGCTCACACTCTTTTCTCTGCGCCTCTTAGAAGTTTCTTTGGTGAAGAGTTGTCTTTGGAGTGCCAAGTTTCCGCTATTGTTATTTCCACAGTTATTGCAGCCCCCTCCTATCAGTAATCATGTCGCAGTTGCTGGTCGACTGTTTGTGTATTCTTAAAGTGGTAATGATCTTAAAATGATTAACTTTCTTGGCTTCAACTTTTCTACTGGATTTCCTATCCTTATGCTGGTGTCTTCTATGTGGAATTTGAAGTGGCACTGCTGCTTATTATATGCTATCTTCCCAGATTGAGACAGCTGGCATAAAAGTCTCTGCCACCTCTACCATTATGTGGCAATGGGAAAGGGGTTTTGAGATAGTTTGCTGCCACCAATCTTCCTTTATCTATGTTGTGCCCAGGGCCACTTTAATGATCAGTGGTAAAGAATAGACCACTGATGCCTGTCTCAGTTAACAATGGGTAACTGGATGATAGGAGTAAGCACAGCTATCTCATCAGTGAGCAGAGATAATGGGCACTGCAGATGCTGGATAATCCAAGATAGCAAAGTTTGGAGCTGGATGAACACAGCAGGCCAAGCAGCATCTCAGGAGCACAAAAGCACCTGAGATGCTGCTTGGCCTGCTGTGTTCATCCAGCTCCAAACTTTGCTATCTCATCAGTGAGGTTTGATTATCAGGATTCTCAAGAGCTGTACAGAATGCACGCACTCCCTTCTGAATATTTTGACAGATCTCATCTGTCTCCAACCAACGAATGTGTGATATCATCAGATTGGGTGGAGCTCAATGCAACATAAATATTAGCTCCTTCAGAACCATCATTTATGCAGCAAGGGTTCCCTTGAAGACAGATAAACCTCTAAGTTTAAGAAAAGTCACTCCTTTGTGGGTTTCCTTGTAGTTATTTACATAATGTTAATCGATCATGATCTCACCACGTGTTAAGGCAGCTCATGAAGCTCTTCCTGTATTTCCTGGCTGAAATAATCTCATGTGCTCATATCTCTTTTGTGACTGTAGTATTCCAAATCCCTCCTTGCTCCCACTGAAGTCAATTTTTCCCAGGCAGGTGTACTGCGAAAAGAAGTCTCATGAAATCTGTGACACAAAAACTGCATCATTTAAATACAAAGGCAAAAAAAACTAAAATATTAACTCTGTTTCCTTCCTCACCTGCTGAGTTTTTCTAATATTATTTTCCCTGTAACATTTAAATTCCTGCTTTGCTTCATTCCTGACAGTGCTCAATGGATTGGATTGCTTAGCATTCCCAGGACCTAATAATGCTTAGTTACGTTTTGCATTTTGTATCCATTTGCAGGATTTAACCAGTATCCTATTCAGTTCCACCAATTTGCTGATCAGGGAAGGGATATGAAGTACACATAGATCTTCCCCATGTGCTACATCTAACAAAATCTTAGATCCAGTGGTTAAAAAAACTCTGATGTAACAGAAAACAGCAGAATGCATTCTTAGAACGAATAGAAATGGATTGCATTTATATAGCATCATCTGCACTCTCAGGGCATTCCAAAGTTCATCATGATCAATTACAACAAAAATAGGTTCCCCAGCTTCAAGTAAAAAGAAAGCCTGTAAATACCAGCTCTAAAATAAACAATTGGAATTGTTGGAACTGCCCAGCAGATCAGTTGGATCCAGAAGAGAAAGAGCACATGAGCACTTGAGATGGAATTCTTCACCAGATTAAATTCAGAACACGGCCATTGTTTTGCCTGTTGCATAATATGGCACTTACACTTTCCGTGACATCTTTTGTCGGAATAAGAAGGGCACTCCTGAGTTTCTCTGCAGAAATCCAATTCAAGGACTGGAAGTAAGAACCGTATGTGTGTTAATACCAGTATTGGTGGGATGCAGCTTGGTTAGACTGCATTTAGAGTATTGTGTGCAGGTTTGGTCTCTTTGTCTCAGGAAATGTGTTGCAGCCATTGAAGGAGTGCAGTGAAGTCTCAATGAAGAGAGATTGAGCAAGCAAGGTCTGTATTCTTGAGAGTTTTGATGGATGAGAAGTGATTAAGTGAGACTTACAAAATACTTAAAAGGATAAACAGGATAGATACAGAAAAGATGTTTCTCCTGGTGAGGTAAGTCTAGAACTTGGGAGCACAATCTAAAAGTAGGAGAGATGCGACTTAGGTCTGAGTTGAGGGGAATGTTTATTTAATCAGAGGGTTGTGAAACAGTGGACCTTGACCTGACATCAAAACCAGCCACGGATTAAATCTGACACCCCCTTCTCCCCCAGGCCCCTTTGATGGACTCTGAACCTCCTATCCTGAATATGATCCGATACCTGTACCTCCACTTCACCCCCATCTGCTAGCCCGACCTAACATCCACCTTATCATACCTAATTCAATGCCCCTGATCTCACTTACTTCCAATACCCAATAACCCAACCACACGCAATCTGACAAAATCTGCAACTCCTTCCCTTACCTCCCCTCACCTTCCACCAACAGCCATACCAACATACTCTAAACACTGCATCACTTGCTTTGTCACCTTGCACCTTGGCATCCTATCCAGCTGGGCCTACCTACTAAATCGGTACCCATCTGGCATCCTACCAGTCCTCAGCTGGAAATCTATATACTTGGTACAATAGTCAATGAGCACACTACTAGCCTGACACCCTATCCTCTACTCATCGGGCATCTTTTCAGCTGGCATCTACTGACTTAGCACTGTAACCCCCTACCCATTTAGCACCATGGCCTCCTAGCATCTGAACATCACACTTAACTTATGTACTTATGGTCTGACAGCAGGTGTGAAAGTCGCTGTCAGCAGCTTTAAATTCCAGAGTACAGCAGCTGACGCTATGAAAAGAGAACATGTTTTGCCTTCCCTTGACAGTTCTACACTACAGAAGAACTGTTAGAATGGAAATATGCCTCCACAATTATGAGGGATTATTGAGCGACATCTCCTGGCAGAAATGCTAATCTCCCTTCTTTCATCAAAATGGGACTGGAGAGGCCATCTGTATGAGCTTGTCACTGTTTGGAAAATCTGGCTGTATTCAGACGTTTACACTTTACTTGCGCTGTTTGACACTCTTGATCACCTGCAAAAACTTGTTATTCTGCCTGTCAACACTCTACTCACAACATTTCTACTTATCTGTTGACATGTTTAATTATCTTGCCATTATCTCTCTGCCTGTATATTTTGTGTCTGTGCACTTCCCCCGGCTTCACCTGACCATGAAGCAGTGCTCTGAACAGCTTGTGATTTTACATAAATGTATTGGGCTACAATCTGCTGTTGTGTGACTTCTGACTTTGTCCACCCCAGTCCAATACCAGCATCTTCACATTTGATCCTCTGCATCTTTCCTAGAATTTTTAATTTTAAATGTTTAAGCATGAATGCTTGATAGTTTGCATTATCGAGACTCCTTAACTGACCTACCTCTCCGCACTCTTTCACGAGCAGAGCCTGTTGGAGAGATTTTGCAATGATGCACAGGAGTGGGTAATGAAATGCTCCTTTAGAGACTTTGTGTAAACTGGCAGAAAGAACGGAAGGAGGTAGTATTCTACAGGCCAGTAGCTACACACATCACAACTAGCTACACACATCACAACTAAACACAAGCACACTGGTCCTGGGGTGTGGGAATTTGTATTATAAAATGAAGAACTGCAGATGCTGGTGATCCGAAACAAAAGCAGAAATTGCTGGAGAAACTCAGCAAGTCTGGCAGCAAATGTGGGGAGAATGTTGAGTTAACATTTTGAGTCTGGTGGCTCTTCATCAGAACTGTTCTTATGTTCTTATGTTATGGACTAATGTCTGTTCTTATATATGTTATGTTCTTATGTTCTTACACATGTCCACAAATCCAAATTGACCCCACTGGCTTTGGTAGTCTTCATTCAAGCAAAGCGATGTTTAATTGTTAAGAAAATTTATAGTGTGAAAAGCCAACACCAAAAGATGAAGACAGAAAGTCTTCAGAAATCTGAAATAAAATACCACAATGCTTTGTTTATAAAGTGATGCTTATTTTTTACAGAGTCATATTATAAATATGTGATTTGGCTGTGAATGTCGTCTAAGCAGACAGAACTCCACCACACAGACAGAGGGACCAACAAGCCCTGTCATTAGACTGCTGTAACCGGCTAAACTGTCAAAGGGCTACAGCTTTGAATCCATGAGAGAGCAATTAAGGACCATTCTCTCTTCCCTACCTCATTCCATCGACTAGCTACCCTTTTTTTCATTCATTCACAGGATGCGGGCATCACTGGATAGTCCAGCATTTATTGCCCATTCCCAATTGCCCAGACAGCTGTTAAGAGTCAACTGCGTTGCTGGGGCCTGGAGTTACTTGTAGGCTACACTGAGTAAAGATGATAGTTTCCTTCCTTAAAGGACATTAATGAACCAGATGGGATTCTCCCAACAATCAGCAATGGTTTCATGGTCATCATCAGACTCTTAATTCCAGATTTTTAAAAATTGAATTCAAATTCCACCATCTGCCATGGCAGGATTCAAACCTATGTCCCCAGAACATTACCCTGGTCTCTGGATTAACAGGCAATCGCCTCCCCCTAATGCAAACTGTTATGGGCAAGACTAAATTCCCTCAAAATAGATAAGGAGATAGCCTAGACCCCAACATTTTCCTGCTTTAAAGGTAAGTGTACCGGGTTGTGTTCCAGGTGTAATTTGATTGGTCAAACTATTCAACTTTAAGCAAAACACATTTTATTTTTACACGACAGTTAAAATAAAGACAAAATAAAGCTAAAAGAAAAGAATTTGCTGAACTGTAACCAGCAAAATGCTTAATAAAATAACATACATTAACTGTTCCAACATAGTAATATCCCGGAAACACACGCTTGGTAAAGGCAAATTCAGTTAACTAGATTGTCTCACATGCAGTTCTAGCAGTAGGAAGAGTACCCCAGCTTTTAGCTGTAACAGCGAGAAGACCAAGAGCTTCCATATTCAGCTTCAAGACTCCAGCAACTGCTGAAAGCTAAAACTAATAAGCCTGCTTCTACGGAAGCTTGACTCAACCCATTCAGGATGCTTCTATTGTTCTAGCTTTAAGAAGAGCCCAACATGAAGTGTTTATTGGCTTTGAGCAGACTGCCTGACACCTCTGTCTCAACCTTTCTTCCTAAAACACCAAGGCAAAATACATCTCTTAAAGCCACACAAATAATCTCCAACAGACCAACTGTAGAAACCATCGCAGTTGCTGAGCTATTTCTGCACACCCAAGGCAACTTCTGTCAACTTGAAACTTAAGAACAAAGGAAGGTACAGCTTAGGAACACGCCACTTGGCCCACCAAGACTTGCCTGATAGATGATGCCTACTAAACTAAAAACATTCAGCCTCTATGTTGTCTGTATCTCTCTATTCCCCGCCTATCTCTACTTTAAAACAACTGACCAAAAATCAAAGTAAAATGTTCAATTAAATGTTTACATTTATTTTGATCTATTGTGTGTGTGTGTGTGTGTCTGTGTCTGTGTAATGTGTGTGCGTGTCTGTGTAATGTGTGTGCATGTGCACATGTGAGAGAGAAACAGAGAGACAGAGAAAGAAAATATGACATAGTTTCTTAGGAGCTTCCAGGCAAATTGTGAAAATAAACTAACCTATCTGCTTATCTAGAAAAAGTTTGCTGCTGGGTTATTTAACATTAATTCTCTTAATAATATACAATCAGATGCATAGTGCATGGGCAACATCTGGAAACATCTTAGAACTGTCTGTGGGACAAGCTTTCTTTTTAGTTACACATAGGAGTGGTCCTACTCAGTTTTGAAGAGGACATTTTCCAAGATCTCAGTGAAAGTCCTTCTTCTTCTTTATCTTAGGCAATCCTCTGATACCGAAGGTGGCTTTCTTTCTCTCAAAAGTTGTGGCTCCTGAGTTTGAACCTTTATTCTCTGCCACAGATGGGGCAGGTTGGTGTTGATGAGACAGGAGTTTGGGATATTCAAACTTTAACACAGTCCTTTATACTGGGCTTCAATCTGCACTAGTTGGAGATGCTTGAAATGGATGGCATCTTCATGAATGTTACGTCTCCATTTTGGGTGCTCTTAGGCAACAGATTCTCAGGAGGCAGTGGGAATGTCACATTTGATCCAGAAGTCCTTGAAATGCTCATACTGCTCTCTTGGCAACTGCTGTCCATGCCAAAGCTCAGAATGGAGAAGTTGTTTTGAAAGTCTTGAACAAACCATGCAGATGATGTGGCCCATTAGAACAATTGGTTGACCATCACCACTGCCTCTGTGCTGGTGATATTGACTTGACATTGGAGCACCTCACCATTCTCTGAAACTATTGCACAATGACACGCAAGCTGCAATCCTCACCAATGGATTCCATACAGACTCTAATTCGTGTGCAAACTAGGGTCAAGCAAAGCTCTGGCATCACACCAATATTCTTCTTCATCTAGTGATAATGGGAACTGCAGATGCTGGAGAATCCAAGATAGCAAAGTGTGGAGCTGGATGAACACAGCAGGCCAAGCAGCATCCCAGGAGCATAAAAGCTGACGTTTCAGGCCTAGACCCTTCATCCCCCTCTCTGATGAAGGGTCTAAGCCCAAAACGTCAGCTTTTGTGCTCCTGAGATGCTGCTTGGCCTGCTGTGTTCATCCAGCTCCATACTTTGTTATTTTCTTCTTCATCTAACTTGCTGTAACACTCCACTCTGTATCAGCTCCCCACTGGAATGGAGCTAATTCACAGGATGAGCAGGACGTTTATCCTATACTGCATACAATCCAGAATCAAGACCATCCCAACCTGTTGTTGAGCTACAGCATGCATACGACTCCTGTGTGCACATACATTCAAAGAAGAATTACTGCAAACATGCTTAGTCAAAACTTACATCAAAGTCTAACTATGTCTTCTCATACAATGTAGACTTTTGACAAGAATTACAAACCTTATGAGTATTATCACGCTGTAACGTGTGCTTTAAACATTCAATGGATATGTCAAATTGCACCAATTTATGACAACATCAATATATAATTCAAGTCTGAATGCGTTTCTTAACAGATTGCCCTTCTTCTTAACCTGAATGGAAACTCTGACATTAGAGTTTGATGTTTTTGCATTAAAAATATCCAACCAGAATAGTTAGGTTGCATTTACAAAACTTCTGCTTTTGTATCTCTCAGATGTCCCTGATGTTTTATGGTAAATTCTAGATGGATAATCATGCCAACCATGATAAAAATGAGCACCAAGCCTCAATTGCCAATATAGGCTCACATTCCATAAATCTCTGGGTTAGGAGACCTAGCTTACAGGATTACCTCATAAAGCTAAATTTTTTTTTAATGCACTCAATATTCCTGTAAGTTATCTCTTTCATCCTCATAGGCCAGCTGTAACAGTAATTAGTGTTTGTACTTGCAATAAGTTGGAGAGTCAGTGTTTAATATTAAGAAGGGTTTAAACCTGTAATTTTTCTAATGTCTCATTTCAGTAATCAATGATACTTACAAGAATGGAATCTTTTGCTTTATGCTACTTTGACGTTTTGAGCTCTAGGACTCTATTATCCATGTTAATTTTCACCTCCATCGATTACGAAAATCATAATGTCAATATATGCAATCTCCCTCTTGTGTTGAGAGCCTTGGTGGCCAGACTATTTTGTATTGCTGAGTGTACTGCTTGATTTTGTGATTACAGTTCAGGTGAATGTTGACACCTAAATACTATTTACGCGAAAATCTGAAGGTAAACACAGCCTACTGGTGTGGTTGCAAGATTTGAATGTTTTAGTGCCACTCATCAAAGAAAATTGACATACTGTGGAGCAATAGAGAAGTTTAGCCACTGATTAGTCCATAGTATAATGATACAATAGTAAGGGAAACAGTGGCAGCCATGCATCAGACACTAAAGCAGAGATATCTAGAGAACATCAAGAGATGGTCAATCCATCTGATCATTGATGCCAGAGCTGAATCTACACTTTGACACTGGATCCTGAGTTTGCCGCGTTCCTCATTGACAATTTCTCACTGGAACAAAGAGCCGAAATTGAGCCTCTTCATGAATTCAGAGACATAAAGTGATAGGACATCTCTAACAATTTATGGGCGGTGCTGTGGCTCAGTGGTTAGCACTGCAGCCTCACAGCATCAGGGACCCAGGTTCAATTCCTTCCTCGGGCCACTGTCTGTGTGGGGTTTGCACATTCTGCGTGGGTTTCCTCCGGGTGCTCTGGTTTCTTACCACAGTCCAAAAGATGTGCAGACTAGGTGGATTGGCCATGCTAAATTGCCCGTAGTATTCAGGGGTGTGTAAATTAGTTGGGTTATAGGGAATGGGTCTGGGTGGGATGCTCTGAGGGGCAGTGAGGAAGAACAGGTTAGGGAGGCGGCAAGGAGCTGGGCTGGTTTAGTGATGTGGTAGGGGGAGGGGAGATTTTGAAGCTTGTGGAGTCCACATTGATACCATTGGGCTGCAGGGTTCCCAGGCGGAATATGAGTTGCTGTTCCTGCAACCTTCAGGTGGCATCATTGTGGCACTGCAGGAGGCCCAGGATGGACATATTGTCTGAGGAATGGGAGGGGGAGTTGAAATGGTTCACGACTGGGAGATACAGTTGTTTAGTGCAAACTGAGCATAGGTGTTCTGCAAAGTGGTCCTCAATCTTCAGCTTGGTTTCCCCGATGTAGAGGAGGCCACACTGGGAACAGCGGATACAGCATACCACATTAGCAGATGTGCAGGTGAACATCTGCTTGATGTGGAAAGCCTTCTTGGGGCCTGAGATAGGGGCGAGGGAGGAGGCGTGGGGTCAGGTGTAGCACTTCCTGCGCTTGCAGGGAAAAGCGCCGGGTGTGGTGGGGCTGGAGGGCAGTGTGGAGCGGACAAGGGAGTCACGGAGAGAGTCACGCAGACAAGGGTGGGGAGGGAAAAATGTCTTTGGTGGTGGGGTCGGATTGCAGATGGCAAAAATGTCGGAGGATGATGCATTGGATCCGGAGATTGGTGGGGAGGTACATGAGGTCGAGGGGGATATTTTTTGGCTGTTATTGCAGGGATGGGATGTGAGGGATGAGTTGGGGGAGACGAGAGAGACATGGTTGAGGGTGTTCTCGACCACAGTGGTGGGGGGAAGTTGCGGTCCTCTGGAACAATCCCTATTCTGTACCTACACTGGCCCTAAACCCCACCTTTTCCTCTGTTACATTGATGATTGCATCAGCTCCACCTTGTGCTCCCATGAGGAGCTCAAACAGTTCATCCACTTCACCAACACCTTCCACTCCAACCTTTACATTCACTTGGACCATCTTTAACACCTCTCTCACCTTCCTGGACCTCTCTGATTCCATCTCAAAGAACCAGCGAGAAACCGATATCCATTTCAAACCCACCGACTTCCACAGCTACCTAGAATACACCTCCTCCCACCCACCTTCCTGCAAAAATGCCATCCCCTATTCCGAATTCCTTTGCCTCCGCTGCATCTGCTCCCAGGATGAGGCATTCCACTCCCGCACATCTCAGATGTCCTCGTTTTTCAAGGACCGCAACGTCCCCCCCGCAGTGGTCAAGAACGCCCTTGACTGTGTTTCCCACTACTCATACTTCACATCCCATCCCTGCAATAACAACCAAAAAGAATCCCCCTCATCCTCACATACCACCCCACCAACCTCTAGATCCAATGCATCATCCTCCAACACTTGCGCCATCTACAATCCGACCCCACCACCAAAGACAATTTTCCCTCCCCAACCTTGTCTGCGTGACTCTCTCTGTGACTCCCTTGTCCACTCCACACTCCCCTCCAACCCCATCACACCCGGAACTTTCCCCTGCAACCTCAGGAAGTGCTACACCTGCCCCCACACCTCCTCCCTCACCCCCATCCCAGGCACCAGGAAGGCTTTCCACATTAAGTAGATGTTCACCTGCACATCTGCCAATGTGGTATACTGCATCCACTGTTCCCGTCGTGGCTTCCTCTACATTGGGGAAACCAAGTGGAGGCGTGGGGACCACTTTGCAGAACACCTGTGCTCGGTTCGCACCAAACAACTGCACCTCCCAATCGCGAACCATTTCAACTCCCCTTCCCATTCCTCAGATGACATGTCCGTCATGGGCCTCCTGCAGTGCCACAATGATGCCACCCAAAGGTTGCAAGAACAGCAACTCATATTCCGCTTGGGAACCCTGTAGCCCAATGGTATCAATGTGGACTTCACAGGTTTCAAAATCTCCCCTCCCCCCACTGCATCCCAAAGCCAGCCCAGCTCGTCCCCACCTCCCTAACCTGTTCTTCCTCTCGCCTATCCCCACCTCCTACTTCAAGCCGCACTGCCATTTCCTACCTACTAACCTCATTCCGCTCCCTTGACCTATCCGTCCTCCCCGGACTGACCTTTCCCCTCCCTACCTCCCAACCCACACTCACCTCTACTGGCTCCATCCCCACTTCTTTGGCTTGTTTGTCTCCTCTCCACCTAGCTTCTCCTCTATCCATCTTCAATCCGCCTCCCCTCTCTCCCTATTTATTTCAGAACCCCCTTCCCCTTCCCCATTTTCTGAAGGTCAGCCTTCCGGCTCCTCTGATGCTGCTTGGCCTGCTGTGCATGATTACAGATTCAGTTGACGGGCTTTGAAAATCTGGATTGTGCCCACTAGAGGTCCTCGTACTCTATGCTGTCTGCATTGGCTCAGTCAACACCAATGATGACACAGACACCAGACGATCAGCTTTGAGGTGATTAGTCAATTCTCAAGGAGAGCGGTGTGTTAAATACTCCTTGCTCCCAAGCAATCCGCTGGATTGAAAATGATCTGCTGCCACTCTAATCTGGCGGGGGGGGGGGGGGAGGGGGGGTGGGGAGGCGTGAAATGGCTGCTAAAATCCAGTGTGCAATTTGTAAACTGCCTGAAGGATCATAGCCTCTTAGAGCCACAGAGTCACACTGCACAGACACAGCCTGTTCAGTCCCATGAGTCCATTCTCACCATGCTCCCAAACAAAACTGTTCCTATCTGCCTGCTCTTAGCCCAAATCCCTCCAAACGTTTCTTATTCATGTACTTATCCAAATGTCTTTTAAAAGTTGTAACTGTACCCCCATCCATCACTTCCTATGAAAGTTCATTTCACACACAAACTCTTCTCTGTGTGGAAAAGTTGCCTCTCATGTCTTGTTTAAATCTTTTTCCTCTCACCTTAAAAATATGACTCTAGTCTTTGAAATTCCTCAGCCTAAGGAAAGGACACCTGCCTTTCAGCTGGACTGGTTGATTGTGGATTTGTGCATTCCCTCCAATGCCTTGACTTCACCTCTGCATATTCCCAATGAAGCCTCTCTGTGACTTCAGTAATTTCCAGGTCGAATCTTCTTAATTTTTATTGGTTACGAGCCAGGCTTACTCATAAGGTAGTGGGTATATTTGACTTCTTAACTTTTAAAAATTAATCAATTTATCAATTAATATTAATCTGTATTAATATTTATCTGCAATTGCAGAAGGTGTATCACCTACCTGCTTATTTCCTCCCTCTTCACTATCCGACAGACACATCGTCCAGGTGAAGTAAAGCTTTATCTATGCTTCACTCAATTTCATCTACTGTATTCACTGTTCACCATGTGATCTGTTCTACCTTGAGATGGTGAAGCGCAGGCTGGGTGACTGCTTTGCAGAACACCTACTTTCTCTCAGCCAAAATGACCCCAAGCTTCCTGTTGCCTGCCACTACAACACACTACTGTGTTTCCTGGCCAGCTGCTTTGTCTCTAGCCTATTTCAGTGCTCCAGTAAATCTCAGTGCAAGCTGGAAGATCAGCAACTCATTTGTCACTTGACAACACTGCAGCCTCTGGACTCAGTATTGAGTAGACAGTGTGGAGTGAGAGGAAGACAGCAGGCCAGGCAGCATCAGAGGAACAGGAAAGTTGACATTTCAGATCAGGATCCTTCTTGAAACCATGGCCTGCCGCGTTCCTCCAGCTCCATACTGTGTTGCCTCTGCCTCCAGCATCTGTAGTTCTTGCTATCTCTTCGTATTGAATACAACCATTTTAGGGCTTGATCACCTTCTCTATATACCCTATTCCTAACTTCACACACCAGACCTTGTCAACACATGGGCTGCTATCACAGACAACCCACTGTCAGCCACTAATATTCCCCATTAACAGCTATTCATTCCCCCAGACTGAACTTTACCCATTCTTTTGTGTGCCCAACTGTTATTCTCTCTCTCTGGGCTTCATCTCCACCAATTGTTTACTCCTTCCCCTTCTGCCCACACCATCTTTAGCATATATACTAACCTATTCCTTGCCACAATCCATTCTAAAGAAACTGGACCTAAAATGTTAACTCTGATTGATCTCCACGGATGCTGCTGGGCCTGCTGAGTTTTTCCAGCAATTTCTGATTTTGTTTCTAATTTCAAGCATCTGCAGTTCTTTGGTTTTTTTTTGTTTGGTACATTTAACCTCTTCAGTGATGTTTGGAGGAGACCTCCAAAGTGTTTATGAGGTCCTGCTGGGTGTCTCCTGCTGCGACCATGTTCTGGATACAGCAATTGCTTTGGGATTGTGGTGTCAGGCATCTGAATGTTGCAACTTCCCAGCACAGCTGGTTTTGACTGATTAGAACCTTCATGCAAGGCAAGTTGACTTGGAAGAGGACACTGATTTTGGGCTACCTGTCTGGGCCACCAAATCTGGAAGATCTTGTGAAAGCATTACTAGTGGAACTTCAAATATGGAAAGGATGTGAGTAGGCATTATTACCAGGCATTGTTGTTGACAAATGGCTCAGAAATCTGGAAATCTGTTGGTGCTTTCAATACTGGATAGCAACTCACTGGAATAGCATGGTCAAACAATTTTAATGCAATATTCATAGTTGGGGACAGCAGGGGAGTGGATAGTTCTTTCAATTAGCTAACACAGGCAGTACGGACTGAATACTCTCCTTCTGTGCTTTATCCACATGCTAATTCTATGAATTCGTCACTGAATCCTAACATCCAACTCATGCCACTTCTACAAATGGAATGTTATCATTTATTATGAGGGGAATGGAGTACAAATTGAGGGAACGGGGACGCTGCATCTGAGGACTGTGTACGTTTTTGGTCTTCTAAAGGATATAATTGTATCAGAAGCAGTTCAAACAAGGTTTACTCGACTGATTCCTGGGAGCAGAGAGTGATCTCATAACAAAATGTTGGGCCTATATTGATTGGAGTTTGGAAATGGGAAGTGATCTTATCGCATCATTAAATCCTTAGGAGAGCTAAAATAGGGTGGATACTGAGAGAATGTTTCCTTTAGTGGGAGAGAGAAGAACTAAGAGGCAAAGCATGAAAGCGACAGATTTCCCATTTAAGATAGAGATGAGGAGATTTATTTTTCTCTCTCTCTCAGCAGACCCTGGTCTTTGGAGGTCCGGGGGAAAGTCCAGTTGAAGTCACAGGCAGATCAGCAATGACCTTTACAGATAGCACGATAGGAGAGAGAGGTTGAATGATCAATTCCTATCCCTAAGCATATTTTTCTTAGTCAGGACGCTGCACATTTAAAACTAAACCATTTAAAACCACGGAATGAGCAAGCTGTAAATTATCGACGTGTGTATTTCCTGTTGAATAGGAGAGCAGCCGGATGCTGCAAACTGAGCGTGAGGAGATTGAAGAGAAACAAAGTGGGGTGCAGCCTGACGGTATGGGGAAGCGCCCATGCATTTCCCTGGCCTCGGTCCTGCTTTCACTCAAGAGTTTGGGCTGCTTGGAATATGCAGCACACAAGGGAAAACATTCCCAAACTCTTCCAACCGCCTCCCCAGTTTCTGCTAGCTTTGAAACGGGGGGGAGACAGGGAGAGGGCAAACCCGCGGCTCAGAAGGCCGTAACGGAAACCGTGAGATTGCCTTTCTACCACGGGAAAATCAGCAAGGCACAGACAGAGGATTTATTGGCATCTTCAGGCAAAAACGGCAGCTACTTGATCCGAGACAGCGAGACCGTACCTGGGAGCTATTGCCTGTGTGTTTTGTAAGTAAGGAAACTGAGCAACAACTTGATAGATAAAGGATAAACTGGTGGCAAATTAAAGTTGACGTCAATATGAATTAGGAGCAAATTACTGCAGACGCTGGAATCTGTACTGGAAACGAAAAAAAGTGCTGGAGATCACAGTGAGTCAGGCAGCATCCATGGAGAGAGGGCGTTAGTTTGTTTTTTGTTCCCCATGGGTTCTGCCTGACCTGCTGTGATCTCCCGCTTTTTTTTGTTGTCACTGTGAATTGCCTATTAAAATTCGACCACTTTGACACAAGCAAATAAGGGAGTGCAAAAGATTTGGGCCGGTGCTAACTTAACGTTTTGCCATTCCGTGAATGGGCACGAAACGTTCGCACAGAAACTCGGCAGGTCTGGGGAAGAAAACAGCGTGTTTTCCCTCTCCATAGACCATGCCGGACCTGCTGAGTTTTTCTCAGCAATTTCTGTCCGCTTCAGATCTTCAGCACCCGCAAGTTGTTTGGTTTAACCTGGGCGGTACCATTGGGCTGGCGCACTGGGAAGGAACAGTAGTGAATTTGTATGGCATCTTTCATCCGTCACCCTCCCCAAAGCGCCTTTACCTCCACTGAACCACGTTCTGAAGTATAGTCACCATTATAAACTGGATAAAGCTGTTGAATGTTGAATGACCTAGTCGGCCGAGGTCAGTCCTGCAATATTGAATGGATGAAGTGCACCTGGAAAACGCTTGTTTGCAAACAATCTGAGCCATGTGGATGCGAATCGGTCAATCTGTATTTCCCAAGTGTTATTGACTAAACCGATAACACTGCTCGCTCCCGATTATATTAGGCTGTTTGTGCATCAAGTCACTGACCTATCAAATGCACGTTTAGTGCACACAGTATTTGTGAGGAATCTGTTTCGTTTTCCAGTCTCGTTCCGCTCTTTGTATATGTAAACAAAAACGTTTTGTTTTATATATTAAGAAGCCAAATTTAATTGCAACCTGCCCACTCCAGACGAAACAATTAGATTGTATTTCTCTCTTCGGCAGTGGAATCCAATACGATTTGTCCATTACGGTCCAGAAAGCAGGTCTGTCTGCAGTGGAAAGAAACCCGCGGAAAGAAACATGCACTCATCCCAAACAGTCAAAATATGTCAATAAAAGCAGAAAGAACAGCGGAAGCTGTAAATCAGAAACAAAAACAGAAATTGCTGGAAAAGCTCAGCGGGTCTGGCAGCGTCTGCGCAGAGAAAGCAGAGTTAACGTTTCGGGTCCAATGATCCTTTCTCAGAACTGAAGAATAACTCTTGGGAAATTGATTATCCTGAAATATGTGAATGTCGTTTTCGGCTCCCGGATTATTAGGAAGCCAATGCGATAAAAATAGGCTTGATGAGATAAATATTTGGAAGAAATGTTAACGCTTAACTGTTGTATCTAAGTCTTTTGCTGGCAGTGTGCCTATGAACTGTCCCCAAATTTGTTAAATGATTCGATTAAACTTGCCGTCCTTCCCGATTTTGACTTCCTTTTTACCATCACTATTTTCCATTAATTTGTAATTCTGTCACCAGCATCACAGGATAGATTTAAATCATAAATGAATGAAATTAATACTGAAGGCAAACTACTCGCATTCATGAAAAGTTTCCATTTTGGAAACCATTTAACGAAATTAACGTGCAGGATCCGGACGGGGAGAGTGGAAACCCATTTTCTGAAGTTACGATTAAACCGAGAAGACGAACTGATTGAGGTGCAAATACAATCAATGCCGTACTTGGCCAGAGTAGAACTGCCGCCAATAAACAAAAACAATGCAAATAAATGGTTAAATCGTCTCCATTTCGGTGCACACGAGTCAAACCATTCAGACCACGCGCCAGCGAGAAAAGATTATTTGGCTGTGAGTCAGAATTGTCCCTTTGCAGTTAAGTGGAAACTGAACCTCAGAGGGGGGAGTCATTGAAATGGCATTATCAGAAATAACAAGCTTTTGTTTTCCCCGACTTTGGGACGGCACGGGGTGGGGGTGATGTTGGAGGATTCGAGAGATAATTTTAATCGACGTTGAAATCACGATAACAAAACTGCACTTTTCACAATTCGCGACCTGGTTTAACCAGCGATCACGGAGCTCTGGGGAAAAAAAACCCAAGACGCTAAATATCTTCAGAACTGGTTGAAAATAATAACATGGGGGCTTAGGACTGGAGTTGAAATGATTTCAGGTGTCGAGAAAAGTGGTGGTTACACGGAGAAATGAGACAGTATCCTGCGGGGGTGTTCCGGATTTTTTTTAGTCACCCCACCATCGAAATACTCGATTCATTTGTGAGTCTGTGAAGTTGTTCAGATCGGATCTGTTGCTCGTGGTTTAAGCATCTTTTCTTTCAAAAAAAAACCTTTGACTTCGGCTCTGATTTAAAATCCTGTGAATTAGACTCCCCCCTCAATTTGACAAGGGCAGATTTTTATTTTGATTTTAAGCGCATCTCAGGGTCTGTATGTTGAAAACTGGTAAACGTGAACAGAACGAACAATTCATTCGGGACTGGAAACAGAAAGTGCTGGAGATCACAGCGGGGTCAGGCAGCATCAGAGAGAGAGAGATCGCAAACTAACGTTTGGCATCTAGCAGACTCTTCAGACCTGAAGTGGAGTTTGAAGGGAGCAGAATCTATGCACTTGTAGGGGTGTGGAGCTGTTGGAGTGCCAGGAGAGGAAAGGATGGTGATAGTTCAGATGAAGTGATCGGAATGTGAGGATGGCAGAACAATTCATTCGGTCAGAGATAGTAGGAACTGAGGATGCTGGAGAATCTGAGGCTTGGGGACCGCTTTGCAGAACACCGACGCTCGGTTCGCACCAAACAACCGCACCTCCTAATCGCGAACCATTTCAACTCGCCCTCCCATTCCTTAGACGACATGCCCATCCTGGGCCTTCTGCAGTGCCACAACGATGCCACCCGAAGGTTGCAGGAACAGCAACTCATATTCCGCTTGGGAACCCTGCAGCCCAATGATATCAATGTGGATTTCACAAGCTTCAAAATCTCCCCTCCTCCTACCGCATCCCAAAACTAACCCAGCTCATCCCCGCCTCTCTAACCTGTTCTTCCTCTCACCTATCCCCTCCTCCCACCTCAAGCCGCATCTCCAATTCCTACCTATTAACCTCATCCCGCCGCCTTGACCTATCCGTCCTCCTCGGACTGACCTATCCCCTCCCTATCTCCCCACCTACACTCACCTCTACAGGCTCCATCCCCGCCTCTTTAACTGGTCTGTCTCCTCCCTCCCCCTATTTATTTCAGAACCCCCTTCCCCTCCCCATTTCTGATGAAGGGTCTAGGCCCGAAATGTCAGCTTTCCTGCTCCTAAGATGCTGCTTGGCCTGCTGTGTTCATCCAGCTGTACACCTTGTTATCTCGGATTCTCCAGCATCTGCAGTTCCCATTATCTCTGAAAACAATCAGCTCCACACCTTGTTGTGCCCGTAAACAATTGCCACGCTTATTCGATCAAATCTATTGCATGCCTGCGCGCAAGGTGGGGATTGCACACATGCTCAAAGGCTAAATCACTTGCAGCTCTCTATTTCTCCGAGATACCGCTCGAAATAAAACGCGAAGATCTAACTAATGATAAAAAAAGGTGGATTTTACGTTTAGAAGTTTATAGAACGTCTTAAGGGATCCTTTGATGTGGACTCCGGAAACGCTTTTAATTCGCTTCCCTACCTCCTTCCCTTGAGCGGCGGGTCGAATGGCAAAAGGCCAAACTTGTCTGAGCGACAGTTAGTTAAAGAGGAGCTGTTAAAGTAAGCTGTTCGAGACAAAAGAAAAACCAGCAGGAGGCTGGAAGGACCCAGCGAGCCAGGCAGCATCTGGAGGAAAGGAGCAGTCAATGTTTCGGGTATTACCCTTCTACAGGACTAAACGATGTGCCAGTTTCAAAATATTTCAGCTCGTGGTCCAAGGCGTTCTTTCGGAAAAAAAAGTTTCCACTACCTTCATTTACAAGAGGGGAGAATAGAGGAAGATTTGAGTGTGTTTTGGGTTGAGTGGGCGGGGGGGGGGGGGGGGGTGGATAGAGAGACAGCCGCTCTCGTGAACTGGGGGTTTCTTCCCCAAAATATATATGCACTCGGTTGCACACACGGGTTATCGGAACAGATATCACTGGCCTGAATATAACACCTTATGCACGGCAATCATTGAATCCCTACGGTACAGGTGCAGGCCACTCGGCCCATGGAGTCTGGACAATCCTGGGGCAAATGTACCCAGGAAATGGTGGCATGATTACTACTGGACTGGTAATCCCCAGATCCCGGTTTAATGGTTTTGGCATCAAATCACTTTGCAGCAGCTGATGGAATTTCAACATAAATGAGGCCATAAGACGTAGGCTCTGCCGTAGGCCATTCAGCCCATCACTAAGTACATGGCTGATCTGATAATCCTCAGTTCCACTTTCCTGTCTTTTCCTCATTACTCAATTGTCTTACTGATTAAAAAAGGTCAATTTTAGGCTTGAATATACCCATGGATTCAGCATTGACAGCCCTCTACAGTAAAGAATTACACAGATTCATAACCCTCAGAGGGAGAAAAAAATTCCTCATCTATGCCTTAAATGGGCAGTTCCTTACACTGAGATTAATGCCATTTGGTTCTAGACTTTTCCACAAGGGGAAGCAACAATACAGCTAAGAAGTATTCCCTGTACACCTATGACCGTGTGGCCAAATTTGATCTGAACTCCAACTACAAGTTCACTGATGACAGCACCTCGTAGGATTGAAATCAAACAATGACAAGACAAAACATAGGAAAGAGATAGAATGCTTCATGGCATGATGTAAAGATAACAATCTCTCCCTCATGTCAGCAAAACTAAAGAGCTGATTGTTGACTCCAAGAAGGCCAGGATTATAAGAAAACTATAGAAAGTTGTGGACATAGCCCAATCCATCACTCAAGCCTCCCATCCATTGACTCCATCTACACTTCTCACTGCCTTCAAAAGGCAGCTAACAAAGACCCTTCCTACCCCAGTTATAATCTTTTCTAACCTCTTCAGTCAGGCAGAAGATATTAAAGCTTAAACACATGTACCAACATGTTCAAGAACAGCTTCTTCCCTTCTGTTATTAGACTGCTGAATGGACCTCTCAAATTTCAAATGTAGTGTTGTTCTTACTTCTGTGAACATTCTTTGCAGCCATAACTTTGTATTCTTTGCTCTGTTCATCACCCTACGATCTTTGTATGGTATGATCTGCCTGTCCTGTGTGCAAAACAAAACTTTTCACTGTACTTAGATACATGTGACAATAAAAAATCAAACCAAATGTTTCAATAAGGTCTGAACTCATTCTCCTAAACTCCAATAAGTATAAGCCAAACCTATCTAATCTCCCCCCTAAGAAAGTTCCTCTATAATTGGAATCAACCTAGTGAACCTTTTCTGAACTGACTCCAGTGCCAGAATATATTTTCTTAGGAAAAAAAAAGAACAGGAAATGCTGGAGAAAATCAACAGCCCTGAAGGAAGAAACAGAGTTAACTCTCCACTCTAGTATAACACTTCTTAAAACTTTGCTTTCATCTTTACTCAACTCTGGGATTGAGAGGTGCTGTAATGGTGACCATGAATCAGTTGTAGAAAGAAAAGGGTTTAGTAATGTCTTTTGGAGTTATAGGGTCATGCAGCATGGAAATAGAATCTTCGATCCAACGAGTCAATGCCGATCAGAAACCTAAACTAAACTAGTTCCACCTACAAGCTCCTGGCCCACATCCATCCAAAACTTTCTTATTCATGTATTTATCCAAATGTCTTTTAAATATTGTAATTGTATCCACATTCACCACTTCCTCAGGAAGTTCATTCTACACATGAACCACTCTCTGTGTGATAAATTTGCACCTCATGACTTGAAATCCACCGTACTAAGAAACCTACCATTAACCCTTTCTATACCTCTTATGATTTTAGGAAGGGAATCTGCCATCCTTGCCCCTGGTCTGTTCTACATGTAACTCTAGCAAATATTTGTATAATCTATTTGGCCTAATATTCCAACCATGCTGTGTTTGTGCTGGGGTAAGCCTGAAGAACAAATCTATTTAAACTATTGTGGGACAGCATGTTCATTGTCAAAGAAAAGTCGGGGGCAGGAATTAATAAAGAGTGTGCTGCTCTGGTGTGATTTAGTTTAAGGCTTAGACTGTCCATTCATGAATCTGCTTGAAGCATTCAGACCCAGAGAAAGTCAGCCCAATGAGCTTGTATGAATTGAATAGTGGACACTTGTATAATAAACCTTGTATAAATTGTATGCATGATTGTGAAGAGCTGGTTGCATGGCTTACCCTTTAGATCACCAACCCTCCTTAATCCCTCATTTTCCCCTAAGCCAGCGGGTGAATGTAATGCAGTTGAAAGAATGCACAGACGGCTGTGGGAAATGCTTGCTCCTCAGTGTTCTTCTGAGCGACTGCAGCACTGTGTCAGAGAGCGAGTTGTTCCGACATGTAACTTGGGGTAGAGTTAAGGGCGGGAACAAGACGCAGCAAGGTGTGAACCACAGCCATCAGTAAGTTCTTCAGCTCAGGAGAGCTGTTGCTTCTGCATGTTACACACAGGAACTGCTGCAAACAATTTCAATTTCGGGTGCATGTTGCTTCTTTATTAGTCAAAAGTCAAAAAACAAAAATACAGAAGGCCAGAGAAAAGACGTGGAGGCGAAATTCATACTAACAGTATCAATTTGCAAAAATGCTGGAAATGTTAAACCTACACAATGGGAAAGATGTAAGATGTACAACAGATTCCCAGAGTGATTGCCAGTAACAACACGGTGACACTGTGGCTCAGTGGATAGGGCACTGGTGAGATCACATCATAAAATGTTGTGTGCAATTTTGGTCTCCTTGTTTAAGGAGGGATGCAAATATGCTGGAAGTGGCTCACCAAAGGTTTACCAGATTGTCACCTGCAATGAATAGGTTGTCTTATGAAGATAAGCAGAATGGACTCAATCTGTTTTCACAGTGGATTCAAAGATCTGAACTTAAATTTATAATGGTTAATGAATTAGACGTGGTCAATGTGGGAAGGATGTTTCCTGTTGAGGGTCAGCTGAGAACAGGGGGACACTGATTTATGATTAGGCTCCCTCTTACAGGACAGAGATGAGGGGAATTATTTTCTTTCGAATGATTATGCAACTTTGGAACTGCCTGCCTCAGAGGTGGGACACTGAACATTTTAATGGTGCAGTTAGATTGGTTCTTGTTCAGATTCTCGTACAAGGGAATCAAGGAAGATAGATGGGAATGTGCGATTCTAAACACAGAACTGCCATGATCTTATTGAATGGTGGAGCAGGCTTGAAGTGCTAGATAGCTTATCTCTGCTCCATATAGGTATGAAATCTCAAGGTAATAACATTGTCTCAATTACATGCCCCAGGGCTTTGAAGATGCATCATATCCCATTACTTAGGCTTAAATATATTTATTTGTCACATGTACTAAGTATAGGAATACACAAGCACAGCGAAATTTGCACAAAGTCACCATTCACTGGTGTCCACTTAGTTACAGGGTGGCACGGTGGGTCAGTGGATTAGAACTGCTGCCTCACAGCGACAGGGACCATGGTTCAATTCCACCCTCAGGCGACTATCTGTGTTGAGTTTGCACATTCTCCCCATGTATGCATGGGTTTCCTCTAAGTGATCCGGTTTCCTTCCAAAGTCCAAAGGTGCGCAGGCTAGGTGGAGCGGCCATGCTAAATTGCCTGTAGTGTTCAGGGATGTGTAGCTTAGGGGGGTTATTGGGAGGGGGAGGTTGGGTGCTGTGAGGGCAGGTGTGGATTTGTTGGGCCAAAGGGGCGGTTTCCACACCTTAGGGAATCTATGATCTTTGAAAAGCCAGAATTAAAAGATTTAACAGTGCCAAAAGGTAAGCAAGAAGAAGAAGAAAAGCCCAGATCTCCACAATGGTACGAGTGCTGCCCCAAGTGCTAGGACACCCAGGAGACCACCACTCCCAGGCAAAATGCCTGTACTCGCCGCCAACCGCTGACTGCTATCCCCTCAACCGGCCCCATTCTTGCTGACTTCTCCTGCCTCTCTCGCCTGCTTTCACCGCTGACTGCTGCCCCATCGCTGACCCCATTCTCACCCCCCATTGCTGCCAGCTCACTGGCCTGCTCTTGCGGCCAAACTGGCCCACTCTTGATCAGTGGCCGTTGCTCCGGCCCAAGCTTGATCCACTGTCGCTGCAGGACACTGCCTGTGTGTTCAGCCCCCACCACATGGTTCCCAGTCCTAACCCAACTCCTTGGGTTAGGTAGTTAAAAGGGTGAGGATTGGGGTGTAAAGATGTACTACAGAGAGGAGAGAGAAAAGAAGAAGAGAAAGGGAAAAGGAACTGGGGAGCATAGTGTAGCTCTGAGTGGAGTGACTTACCCTGCTCCCATCTTGGCAGGAGAGCACATTTGATTGGGTTTTAACCTAATTGGGTATTTCTTTTCATCTTCAGGAATCAAGCATTTGTTCATACTTATCGGGTTTTTGAAAATTCTGGAATGTGGCATGTTCAGGTAAGGATCTACAGCTTGTTTTAATAAGCAATTGCAATTCCCTTATACCCAGACCTGAAGGAGCCTGCCTATTCAATAGACTCAACCTGCGGATTGGGTGATGTGTAGTCAGAAAGAAGGGACCTTGGAATTAAATAACAGACAGAGGAAGTGCGTAACCTGTGAGCTGCCAAGGCAAATGAAGAATGTCAGAAAAACAGGACTTATAAAGCAGGACAGGCTTTATAAAGGGCCAAAGTGCAAATACACTTCCAAAAAATGTTGGGGGAATGCAGCAGGCTCAGCAGTGTCAGAAGAGCAGGAAAGCTGACATTTCAGGTTGGAGCCCTTCTTCAGAACAGTCTGTTTTTCTGAAGAAGGGTCCCGACCTGAAATGTCAACTTTTCTGCTCCTTGATGCTGCCCGGCCTGCTGCGTTGCTCCAGCTCTACACTGTGTTATCTTTGACTCCAGCATCGGCAGTTCTTACTATTTCCAAAAATGTTGCTTGTTGAAAAACGTACAACAAGGCAAAGTTTCAAATATTGTATCAGTGATAATGGGAACTGCAGATGCTGGAGAATCCAAGATAACAAAGTGTGGAGCTGGATGAACATAGCAGGCCAAGCAGCATCTCAGGAGCACAAAAGCTGACGTTTCGGGCCCAGACCCTTCATCAGCTCTCTGATGAAGGGCCTGGGTCTGAAACGTCAGCTTTTGTGCTCCTGAGATGCTGCTTGGCCTGCTGTGTTCATCCAGCTCTACACTTTGTTATCAAAGTTTCAAATATTGATGTTATCTGTGTAATTAATCAACGCTAACATTTGATATGGAGTGAAGGGTATTATTTAGCTGGTGAGGGTTCAGAAGGGATTTACCAGGATGTTGCCAGGTATGGAAGGTTTGAGTTATAAAGAAAGACTGGATAAGCTGGGACCTCTTTCAATGGAGCATAGGAGGTTGAGAAGTGACCTTACAGATAATCATGAGGGGTACAGATTGTGTTATAGTAGGTGTCTTTTCCCTAGGTTGGGAGATTTCAAGATTAGGGGACATATTTTTAAGGTGAGAGGAGAGAGATTTCAAAAAAGACATGAGGACAGTTTTTTTATGCAGAGGATAGTTTGCATGTGGATTGAACTTCCTGCGGAAGTGTTCGATGTGGGCACAGTTACAAAAGGACAC
This sequence comes from Stegostoma tigrinum, assembly GCF_030684315.1. Taxonomy (NCBI): domain Eukaryota; kingdom Metazoa; phylum Chordata; class Chondrichthyes; order Orectolobiformes; family Stegostomatidae; genus Stegostoma; species Stegostoma tigrinum. Next base: position 98,725,094 of record NC_081359.1, read on the forward strand.
TTAGATAAGTACATGAATTGGAAGGGTTTGGAGGGATATGGGCCAAGAATAGGCAGGTGGGTCTTCTGTAGTTTGGAATTATGTTTGGCATGGACAGTTTGAATTGAAGATTTCGTTTCTGTGCTGAATGACTCTATGGCTCTATGTTGGTAATATGACACTCATGTTTGGTAGGATTTTACATTTTATTGGGGAAAGAGAACCGTATGTTTAATTATTGTTTGTAGCATCATCTTGCAGTACTCCACATGCAATAATCTGCTCAGCATGTGTGTTATATGTAACTGCTGTGTAGATTTCTAATAGTACTTCTTGAGATCTCTCCCCCCTCTTACTCGTAGTGGAAAAGATTCCATCATTAGGCAGGGCAAGGAGGCAGGTCCCAAGTCCACTGTGGCTGGAATGGAGATAGAAACCTATGCACCAATCTGATCCACACCAGCCATCCAGTCAAATGAACCAAACAGCACCCCCTTCAAGAGATATATTTTGAGTAGTGTGTGCAGGGCTTGGTCTCCTCATCTTGGGAAGGATGTTCAGGTCATGCTCTGGGAGTGCAATGGAAGTTTATCAGACAGATTCCTGGGATGGCAGGGTTAATGTATGAAGAGAGCCTGGACCGGTTAGAATTATATTCACTGCAGTTCAGAAGAACGAGAGGGGGGGATTCCCAAAAAAAGCTATGAAATTTGCACAGGACTAGGCAGGATAAATGCAGGAAGGGTGTTCCCATTGACTGGGTATTCCACAACAAAGGGTCACAGTTTAAAGATCCAGGGTTGGCCACTCAGCACTGAGATGAGGAGAAATTTCTTTGTTTTTTGAAGTAAGTCATCATGTTGTGACTCTTTAACATGAAACAATGAAGACAGTTCCTAGGAGCAGATACTTTCCCCCCCAAAAAAAAACAAAATTCAGGCAAATTTCCGGAATTTGCTTTAATTAAATGTACTTGTATAATGATGTTCTGTCAGAGTTGATGCTGTTTGAATAGACTGGGTTCTGATTCGGAAAGATGTGCAGATTTTACTTCAATTGAAGGGGGCAGTAGCCTCTTCAGAAAAGTTTTGATATTCAGTACATCCCATTGATCAACCTTTCATTTTGGAACTTTCATACTTCTAAGGATGTTACATGTATCATTGTAGTATCTTTCCCACGATGAGCCTGTGGAATTCTCTGCTGCAGAAATTTGTTGAGGCCAAAACATTGAATATTTTCAAGAAAGCATTAGGTATAGTTCTTTGAGGGGAAATGGGGGAGAAATGGAGAACAGGGTGCTGAGTTGGATGATCAGCTGTGATCATATTGAATAATGGTGCATAAAGGGCCAAAGGGCCTATTTCCTATGTTTCTGTGAGTCTGAGATGTTGTGGCAATGTGCACTTTTACATATATGTTGGAGCCTGGGGCTATCGATAGTGATGGTAGAGGTCCCAATGTCTTTCCATTTGTGTAGCTGACCAGGGACCTCTCCCACTTTTACTGCCTGCCATTGGTATATATTGAAATAGTTTACAAGCTGATATTCTCTGATAATCGACATGGTGTGAACATCCCTTCATTAGCCATCAAATCCTGGAGTTAAACCCAGAGCCCCACTGGCTAAGAGACAAGAACACTACCAATTGAGCTACAAGACTTCACCTGTTAGTACCGACGGGCTGTGTTTAACACCTGTTTGACTCTCTGCACCTTTTTACCCAATTTAAAGGTTCCCGCTGTCTTGCAAGCTTAGCATTCATCTTTTGTCTCTCACTCTGTCTCTCTCTCTCTCTCTCTCTCTCTCTCTCTCACACACACACACACACACACACACACACACACACACACACACACACACACACGCACGCACGTAAATCTATGGGGTGAATTTGTATTTGCAGATACATTCTATTTTGTTCAAAAAGCACACAATTTATAGACAGTCAGACAATGTAGCATTTTATAAATTCCTACTTTAGAAATAGAGTCTGACTCCAAACCAAAACAGAAACAGATTCTAAACAAGGCTTCACACATAACATGCATTGTCTGACATAAAATGTCACCTCCTTACACTGATAAAACCTTTAGTTCTCTCAGGATTGTCTTGAAAGGAATTTGGAGATTTACATAAACATGTAAATGTTTACACCAACTAAAATCTTCCAACTGATTAAAGATTGAACAGCATCTTAGGTTTGTTTAATGTATGCTCATCAGTGGCATGACCCTTTGATGCTTTACTTATAAATTCTGTGTCTGATGCTACCTCTCTCACTAACACCTGAAGAAGGAGTGAGGCTCTGAAAACTTGTGTTAAATCTGTTGGATTATAACCTGGTGTCGTATGATTTCTGACTTTGTCCACCCCTGTCCAACACCGGCAACTCCACTTCATCGTAGCAGGTTGATGTTGACAATTGTAGCAAACTTTGCTGTCACTGTATTCATGTCAGATGTCTCACACTTGGGTGTTTTATTGTGCACAGTGCTCTCATCATGGTGGTGGGTGAGGATTTTTAATATAAGCCTACAGTTAAAACAAGAGTTAGCCACAAACTCTGCTGCAGGATGTTTATACTCGACTGAGGATGGCTGATAGTAACAGGAAGAAAGCATTCTGTAGATACTTCTAAATTCTCCTGTGCCTTCTAAGATGTTTCATTTCAACGTGTACTTTTTAAGTGCAATTGTTTCTACGCAGGCCCATTTGCACCTAAAGTGGCGCAGCAAGATGCCACAGATGCCCATAAGATAGATGACCGGTTACTCATTCCTTTCTGATGAACTCTTTTGAATTATCATGCATGAAGACCAAACTAATATTGCTAAATAAAATGTTATAAATGGTATGGGGCCAATGTGACTATATAGAGTTGAATCATGATCTCATAGAGTAATAGAACAGGCTTGTGGGGTGTTCCTGTATTCCCAGCATAAACTGCAGCCCATCTCAGTCTTCTACTGGCATAATTTGATAATAACCCACATCATCAGTCACTTTCATGAAGCAAAGAGCTGTGGTTGCTGGAGATCTGAAACAAACAGAAACAGAAATTGCTGGTGAAACTTAGCAGATCTGGTAGAGAGAAAACAAGTTTAATGTTTCCAGACCAGTGACTCTGCTTCAAAAGTCGGTGTGGTGAGAGTGGGAATGCTGTCATTATGATAGAAGTTAGCAGGTTTGGACTTCACAGAGTCACTATGACTCCTCAGAGCTGGTGCCTCAGCAATTTTAACAAACCGCTGGAGTCTAAAGTTGCTGGACTGAATGGTATCAGAGGCCATCGTGGCAGCAGTTTGAATGTAAATGGCGTAAAGCAGTCCTTGTTTTGCGTGACTCTGAGCTTCCACTTCAGCAAACGGACAGTAGGTGACTTCTGAAACAAACACAGACAGTGTTGGACATAATGAACTGGTCTGGCATCATCTGTGGAGGTAGAAACAGAGTTAACATTTTGCGTCTGATATGATTCTTCTACAGAACCGAAGAAGTAAGGCTGGCATGGCGGCTCAGTGGTTGGCACTGCTGCCTTACTGCATCAGGGACCTGGGATTCATCCTGGCCTCGCGTTTCCGATTTCTTCCCACAGTCTAAAGATGAGCATGTTAGGTGGACTGGCCATGCTAAAATTTCCATTGGGTTAAGGAATGTGCAGGCTAGTTGGAATAACCATGGTAGATATGAGGTTACAGGGATGGAGTGGGTCTGGGTGAGATGCTCTTTGGAAGGTTGGTGTGGACTTGATGGGCTGAATGGCTTGCTTCTTGCTGTAGGGATTATATGATTCTAACTTTAGAATTGAAGTACAGTACTGCCTAGGGCTCTGGGACCTACTAGTCCAGTGATATGCCACTGCCTTCCCATATATATTAGCTCTCTGTTGGTCTATAGAGTGGACAGACCCCCACATAAGGGGCTTATACTGATGCCCTAACTATGGAAGCTGGCTATACAGGGGCTGTGGCATCCTGAACCTGTTTAGCAAGGACCAGTATCACTGTGCTAGCTAAAAGGTGAGTTGACCATTCACTAGGTTTGGCACAGGAACTCATTTGTGACTTCTTGTATTTCACATTCTTTTAATTCAAAAGAATTCTGTTGGTCGGTCTTGCTGATGGAAGTTCGTCTTTGGGTGTTGTGCTGAGTTGGAAGGCAGACAGTGGGTGGGTTGAGCAGGTCACCGTAGAATGGGTAAGTGACATGGTTTCAACCAGTTGTGGGTTTCCATCCATTGGTGCATTGGTGCATGTGTGAGGGAGCTATGTTTGAAGGGCCAGAGAGTCAGAGGAGTGGATGTTCTGTGCAGGATTCCAGTTACAGTTTGTGTGTTGACAGGAATAGTGTGTTACATACATCGAGCCACTTGATAGACTAAGTCATAGTACAGGTACACTGAGTAGCATGGTAGCTAAGCTCACTAATGTGATCGATACCCTGAATGTATAATAGCTGCACTGAGCAGCTCTCTGGGAGCCGGAGCATACTCTCTAAAATCTTACAATTTAGTATTGAGCACCTATTGATTGCTAAGCCAAACCTTATCATGCAAATTATCAGGCAGCACAAGCTTTGTGATTTGCTTGCACCAGAAGCAATGAATGGAGACTGATACCACAGCACTTTGTCCATGTTCATATTTTGGAGACATTCAAATTTATTTCCTTCATGAGACCATGAAACATAGGATCAGAAGTAGGCCATTCAGCCCATTGAATTTGTTCAACCATTCAGGGAGATCATATCCTTCATTATCATAGAGTCATAGAGTCATGCGTCACAGAAACAGACCCTTCGGGCCAACCAGTCCATGTTGAACATAATCCCGAACTAAACTAGTCCCACATGCCTGCTACTCGCCATATCCTTCCAAACGTCTCCCATTCATGTGCTTATCCAAATGTCTTTTAAACATTGTAATTGTACCCACATCTACCACTTCCTCAGGAAGTTCATTCCACACATGAACCACTCTCTATGTAAAACATTTTCCCTCCATGTCTTTTTTAAGTGTCTCAACATAAGTTTGTCTTTCTTTTATAAAATGTAAAATCCTACCAAACACGAGCATCATGTTACCGATATGGAGTCATACAGCACAGAAACACAGCCTTCAGACAACCTGTCCATGCCAAGCACAATTCCAAACTACAGAAGACCCACTTGCCTATTCTTGGCCCATACCCCTCCAAACCCTTCCCATTCATGTACTTATCTAAGTGTCCTTTTGTAACTGTGCCTGCATCGAACACTTCCGCAGGAAGTTCATTGCACTTGCAAACCACCCTCTGCATAAAAAAAACCCCTCATGTCTTTTTTGAAATCTCTCTCCTCTCACTTTAAAAATATGTCTCCTAGTCTTGAAATCTCCCATCTGAGGGAAAAGACACCTACTATTAACCCTGTCTATACCCCTCATGATTTTGTAAACTTCTATAAGGTCACTTCTCAACCTCCTACGCTCCAATGAAAAAAGCCCAAGCCTATCCAGTCTTTCTTAAAAAACAACGGCTAAATATCAAATTTGCCCAATGTGAGTTCCGTCTCTCAAACCCCACCAGCAGAGCTTCATGCTGCATACAAAAATTTTGCATCTAATTCTAGGAAGAAAAATAAATACAAAGTGCCTTGTCTATTTCTTACCAGATTCACGCAATGATTTACTGTCTCAATGTACAATTTAATCTTTGGCTTGCTATAATTTGGCGAAAGGCATTAAAAACTTAATTACCACAGTCTGAATGCATGAACCCAGCACAGTGCAATCTCATAAAGTCACACTGATTCATATCATAAATCACTAAACATCAGAAATTTTAAAAACTCTCATTTCATGCCTTTGTTTTTGGTGCGTGACTCATAAATTCACATGTTCATTTCTTGTTCAAATTTGCATTTGTTGCTTTTTTTGAATAATAAATTTAGAAGTGTATCAGTGATATTGTTGGAATTTTGTAGTTTTAAGATATACCTCAGTAGTAAATACTGTCTCAACTTATATCTGTCCAGCCTTTAGTCTTTTTGTACTGTGAGCAATTTTTAAGAAAGAAAAACAGATCCAATTAAAACTGAAAAAAAGCCTTTAAATGACTTGTTAAAGATTCTGTTAGGTGTGAACTGAAATTAATGCTATAACAATTATTATTGTCTTCACAGTTTAATTTCAAAGCCAAAACATTCGAAATGGCGTTGTGTAAAGTCCTTTCCATCATTCTGCTCAATTGAATCTCAAATTTACTGGGTATGTATTGGCCCGGTGGTATTACCATTGGATGACTGTTAATCCAGAGACTGAGGTAATGCCAGAACATTGGAGAAACATCCAGAGAAACATGGGTTCAAATTCCACCAAGGCAGAATTTGAATTTAATAATAGTCTGGAATTAAGAGTTTGATGATGACTGTGTATCTGTTGCCAATTGTCTGGAAAAAATCCAACTGGTTCACTCATTCGCTTTACCTGGTCTGGTCTAGATGTGACTCCAGACCAATAGCAATACGGTAATAAATGCTGGTCCAGCCAGTGATATCCACATCCTATGAATTTATAAAAAACTTATTATCTCAAAGAATTCATTTCTGTTTCATAGTCTAGTTTATTCATCTAGGACACAACTGCTCTAGTGATCACCCTCCTGAATTACAGTCAATGTCCCAGAAATATATTTTATGCTTTCGTTGAATTTAATTTCTCAGCAGTGACAACAGGGTCAATCATTTGCTGGAAAGGCTTTCTAAAATGTGGAGGGGGCAGAGATTAATTTTACTTTCTGTTGTTATTCAGAGGAAGTCAAGCTCTGTTCAGACCAGAACAAATTAATTTTGGAACTTTAATTCAGTCCCTTCATTATACTCTGTCGCTGAAAAGTTTGAAAGTTTAGTGCCAGTGGGAGAGCCATGCTCATGTATTTGGTGTGATTTCCACTCAATGTCATTTTCCTGAGGGGTTAGGCTGTACTCAGTGCATAAGTGTATAATAGGCAGACCATTAAATCAATTAGTGTGTAATACTGTTCTGACAACAATGCTGCTATTTCAGTGCTCAATGCTGCAGCTAATGCCCTCTCTTAATCATGCACATATGTCCACCAAATCCACTCCAGCCAGTTACCTTGTTGTCAACCTAATGTCAATCAATGGTAAAATTATGGAATGTGTCATCAACAGTGCTATCAAGCAGCACATACTTAGCAATAACCAACTCAACTTGCTCAGTTGGGTTCTGCCAGGGCCACTCAGCTCTTGACCTCCTTAGAGTCTTAAGTTCAAACATAGACAAAAGAGCTGAATCCCGGAGGTGAGATGAGATTGACTGAATGTGCCTTCAAGTAGCCGTAGCAAAACTGGAGTCAATAGGAATCAAGGAGAAAGCTCAATGCCTGGTAGAGTCATAAAGAGAGATGGCTCTGGTTGTTGGAGGTTAGTCATGTCAGCTTCAGGCTATTTCTGCAGGAGTTCCTCAGAAGATTGCCCTAAGCTTATAGTTTATGACCTTCCCTCGACCATAGGTTCAGAAGTCAGATAGTGTTGTGATTGCATGAGGTGCAGTGCCATTCATAGCTCTTTGCTGAAATACAGCAAGACCCGGACAATATCCAGGTTTAGGCTGACAAATGGCAAGTAACAGTTGTGTGACATAAGTGCCATATAATGACTATCTCTAACAACAGAAAATCTAGCAATATGGAGGACGCAGACACGATAGTGTCTTTTAAGATGTATCTGGACAGGTACATGGATGGGCAGGGAGCAAATGGATACAGACCCTTAGAAAATAGATGACAGGTTTAGACAGACGATCTCGATTGGCACAGGCTTGAAGGGCCGAAGTACCGGTTCCTGTGCTGTAATTTTCTTTGTTCTTTGTAACCTGAAACCCAAAATGTTAACTTTCCTGGTCCTCTGATATTGCGTGGCTTGCTGTGTTTCTCGAGCTCCACATGGTGTTATCTCTGATTCCAGCATCAGCAGTTCTTACTGTCTCTGAGTAGCTTATTGGGGAGGTGATGGCCTAGTGGTATTATTGCTGGACTACTAATCCAGAAACCCAGATAACATTTGAGGGACCTGGGTTTGAATCCTGCCATGGCAGATGGTGGAAATTGAATTCAATAAATATCTTCAATTAAGAATCTAATGATGACCATGAATGCATTGATTGGTGGAGTAGCAGATAGTGAAGGGGACTGTCAGAGATTACAGCAGAATATAGATAGATTGGAGAGTTGGGCAGATAAATGGCAGATGGAGTTCAATCCGGGCAAATGCGAGGTGATGCATTTTGGAAGATCAAATTCAAGGGCGAACTATACAGTAAATGGAAAAGTCCTAGGGAAAATTGATGAACAGAGAGATCTGGGTGTTCAGGTCCATTGTTCCCTGAAGGTGACAACGTAGGCCAATAGGGTGGTCAAGAAGGCATATGGAATGCTTTCCTTCATTGGACAGGGTATTGAGTACAAGAATTGGCAGGTAATGTTGCAGTTGTATAGGACTTTGGTTCGGCCACATTTGGAGTACTGTGTACAGTTCTGGTCGCCACATTACCAAAAGGATGTGGATGCTTTGGAGAAGGTGCAGAGGAGGTTCACCAGGATGTTGCCTGGTATGGAGGGTGCTAGCTATGAAGAAAGGCTGAATAGATTAGGATTATTTTCATTAGAAAGACGGAGATTGAGGGGGGACCTGACTGAGGTCTACAAAATCATGAGGGGTATAGACAGGGTGGATAGCAAGAAGCTTTTTCCCAGAGTGGGGGACTCAATTACTAGGCGTCATGAGTTCAAAGTGAGAAAAGGAAAGTTTAAGGGAGATATGCGTGGAAAGTTCTTTATACAGAAGGTGGTGGGTGCCTGTAAGGCGTTGCCAGCAGAGGTGGTAGACACAGACACGTTAGCGCCTTTTAAGATATATTTGGACAGGTACATGGATGGGCAGGGAGCAAATGGACACAGACCGTTAGAAAATAGATGACAAGTTAGACAGAGGATCTCGATCGGTGCAGGCTTGGAGGGCCGAAGGGCCTGTTCCTGTGCTGTAATTTTCTTTGCTCTTTGTTCTTTGTTCATTGCCGATTGTCGGAAAAACCCATCCCATTCACTCGTCCTTTAGGAAAGGAAACTGCCATCCTTACCTGATCTGGCCTACATGTGTTTCCAGACCCACAACAAATGTGGTTGGCTCTGATCTGCCCTCTGGGAAATTAGGGATGGGCAATGAATGCTGCCATGCCCTTATCCCGTGAATGAATAAAGTAAAATAAAGCTATTTAAATACTCTAGTTACGAAAGCAAATCAGAGGTTAGGTATATTGCAGTGAGGCCAAAACGTGTACACAATATATAAGGCACAAGTCTGGAGATTGATGAAATACTCTTGCCTGGATGAGTACAGTTTCAACAACACAAAACTTGACACCATCCAGGACAAAGCAGTCTGCTTAATTAGCACCACATCTTCAAACATTCACTCCCTCCATCACTGACGCTTACAGTGATCGCAGCAGTGTGTACTATCTACAAGATCAACAGCAGAAATTCACCAGGGCTACTTAGACAGCACCTTCCAAGCCTACAGCCCCTACCATCCAGAAGGACAATGGCATAAAATACATGGAAAGCCATCACCTGCAAGTTCCTCTCCAAGGCACTCACCAACCTGACTTGTAAAATGTCACTGTTCCTTTGATTTTGCTGGATCAAAATCCTGGAACTCCCTCCCTAAAGGCATTGTGAGTCTGCCTAAACCAAATGATTATAGCATTTCGGGAAAGCAGCTCATCACCACGTTCTCCAGGGGACCTGGGAGGCAGCTTGGTCGTGGTGGGCCCAGCAGCAAGTTTGAGCCCAGTTCAGGACTTGGCAGCATCAACAACAGCTGCGTTGCCAAGATTGGCCCAGTGTGGCCTTTGGCAGTGGTGACATTAGTGGAGGCAAGATGGCGCCAAAGAATGGTGTCTCACTTGGCGACAGTGTGGCAAAAGGACTGGAGGCTGGCCAACTGATTCGAGCTGGTATCAGTCTCAGCATTGGGGTTGAAGAGCCAGGATCCAGGTGCATGACTAAACAACTGTATATTCCCTTAAATTTCTACCTTTATATTGCCTGCCTTGGTTTATTTTCTGTATTTTAAGATGTGCCAGAAAGTGACGACATTGTACAACATTTTTCATTATACTTGTAACAAATACACGTGTCATTAAAGAAATCAAATAAATCAAAATACAAGCCCAACCATTGCTATATAAAGGGTTCATTGTCAATTACTTATCGGCTAGTTTCTGGTTGATTTCTACTGACTGTTGCTGTCTTTGTACAAGTATTTATATTTGATAGTAATTGTTAAAGCCTCCAGTGTCTACAGGATGTGGTGTTATGGTGTTAAATGATCTTATCTTGACTTCAAGAAATCTGCACAAAACAATATATGTGAACACTAATTGTTAAACTCATGCGAAGTCATTGTAGTTTTGGCAGCACTTTTCGAAAGTCCCTGGGGTTGACTGCTGTCACTGAACTCCACAGGGGGCTAATAACTGGGACCTGGGGCTCTAGAGGGACTGCAAACAAAAAATGCCAGAAATCACAGTGGGTCAGGAAGCATCCGCAGAGAGAGAGCAAGCTAACATTTCAAATCTAGATGACTCTCCATCAAGAGCGAGAGGGACTGCTGAGTTTGGACAGGGGTGAGACTGCTGTGCTTAAGTCTCACACTGGAGCCTGGGGGATGAGGAAGCAGTTGGTTCTGGTGGTAGTCCGTGATTTTTGTTTGGTCCTGCTTCAGCGTAGAGACAGAAAATTTGGAGCATACTCTTTTTTATGTTGTGCGATTCGTCTGACTTTTCCTGATCAGAATCAAATGACTTCCCCTAGGAGGCTCAAGCTGTCCCTTAGCAGTGCAATTTAGCTTTAACTAGTGCTAGCATCTCACAATTTGGGCCAATTGCTCAAGGGTGTACTCACTCACCTGGGTGGTTTGGATTGGTTGCACTGTACAATGATGTGACAATGAGACTGGTCTAGCAAACCAAATGCATGGGGAAGGATGAAAATTTAGGAGGCACGGTTAGTAAGTTTGCAGATGACACCAGAATTGTTGGTATAGTCAACAGTGAAGAAGGTTATCTAAGATTACAAAGAGATCTTGATCAATTGGGTCAATGGGCTGAGGAGTGGCAGAAGGAGTTTAATTTGAATAAATGTGAGGTATTGTATTTTGGTAAAACAAACAAGGGGAGGTTGTATACAGTTATTGGTAGAGCACTAAGTAGTGTTGCAGAATGGAGAGTCATAGGGGTTCCAGTACATAATTCTTTGAAATTTGCAACACAGTAGACAGGGTGGTTAAGAAGGCATTTAGCATGCTTGCCTTTAATACCAGGCCTTTGAGTGTGGGAGTTGAGACATCATGTTGAGGTTGTACAGGACATCCTGGAGTTCTGTGCGTGGTTCTGACCATCCTGTTATAGGAAGGATATTGTTAAACTGGAGAAGGCTCAGAAAATATGTACCAGGATATTGCTGGGAATGGAGGGTTTGAGATATAGAAATAGTCTGGGAAGACTGGAACTTGTTTCACTGGAGCATCGGAGATTGAGGGTGACCTTATTGAGGTTTATAAAATCATGAGGGATGTAGACGTGGTAGATGACTAGGGTCTTTTCCCTAGGATTGTGGAGTTCAAAACTGGGGGCCATTTTTAAGGTGAGAGGAGAAAGATTTAAAAAGGGCATGGGGGGACAACATTTTTACAGAGTGTGGTTCATACATGGAATGAACTGCCAGAGAAAGTGATGGATGCAGGTACAGTTACAACGAGTTCATGATTAGGAATGGTATGGAGGGATGCAGGCCAAGCGCAGGCAGGTGAGACTAGTTTAGTTTGGGAACATGTCTGTGTGGACTGGTAAGACCAAAGGGTCTGTTTCCATGCTGTGTGACTCTATGTGGTTAAATCCCACTGTGGCAACTGTTGGAACTTAAAATTTCTTTCATAAAAACTAAATGAATTCAAGTAACACAGTGTGGAGCAGGAGGAACACAGCAGGCCAGGTAGCATCAGAGGAGCAAGAAAGCTGACATTTTGGGTCGGGACCCTTCTTCAGAAATGGGCATTTCTGAAGAATGGCAACTTTCCTCTGTTACCTCTGACTCCAGCATCGGCAGTTCTTACTATCTCTAAATGAATTGAAAGCTAGTTTAATGTTGATAATGAAATGACTGTTGTAAAAAGCTAGTGTCCTGTAGGGAAAGGCATTTACTGTACTCACTTGCTTTGACCAACAAGTGACTAGAACCCACAGAAATGTGGTTGAGAGTCACATGACCTCTGAAATTGCTTAGCAAGCTATTTGATTGTATCAAATCTCAAAGGAGTGAAACCAGATTTTAAAAAAAACCCGGCGCTGGCCTGAATGTTGCAGCCACAATGGCAAACCCAAACTTGACAATCTTGTGATGACCTCCATGCTAGCATTGGGACCTTGAGCCAAAACTGGAAGACTTGTCCTCGACACTAGTCAAACAATAGATTGGTATATACACGTGGCAGCAATGTATGCCAGTTACAAGATGCACTGTAACAACTGGCTAAGGCTCCTTGGACAGAACCATCCAAACCTTTGACCTCTACCTCCCAGAAGGACAAGGACAACAAATGCAGTTTCTCTCTAAGCCAAGATCTGTAAATATTCATGAGGTTCATAGGGCTGGAGAAAGTTATAGAAATAGGAGCTGGAGTAGGCCATTCAGCCCTGCAACCCTGCTCCACCATTCAATATGATCATGGCTGGTCATCCACTCAGACCCCTGTACTTGCTTCCTTCCTATATCCCTTGATCCCTTTGATTCTAATAACTATATCTAACTCCGTGTTGAAAGCATTTAATGTTTTGGCCTCAACTGCTTTCTGTACCAGAGAACTCCACACTCTCTGGGTGAAGGGATTTCTCCTCATCTCAGTCTGAAATGGCCTACCCCATGTCCTCAGACTGTGACCCCTGGTTCTTGACTCCCCACTTGCTTGGCTAGTTCGTGTTCGCTTCCAGCAGTGGGTGGGTTTGTGCTGTTTAGGGGAGACCAGCTGGTGAAAGCTGGTAATTCTCTCCGAATTTGGGGCACAGGCACTCTGCGTGCAGAAACAACCTATTGCGTCCACCAACAGCCTGAACCTGCCCAATTAACCCCATGACTACGACCCCCTTTATCCCAGTCTGGAGGTTGTGTCTTTGGGTGCTCTCTTGGGTGCTGCTCCCCGTAGCACTGCTGAGACTACAGGGTTGCTTGCCTGAACAATTAATCAAGAACTGTTGGAGGTGAGATCCCATTTCTTAAAGGGATGGGAGCACAAACAATAGATCATCAGCTAGTAGATTACCTTAGAATCCCCAGTTGGCTGGGAAGGAGTTGTCCTTATTATCAGAGCCATTGCCTGACAAAATCTTGCCCATGTGCTAGTATCCAACATTTATTAAGTGGTTACTGTGGACTCTCCTAAAGATTCTGTGCACATGTCGAAAGAAGAAAGGAAGAATTGCAGTCACATTGTGCTCTTCAGCTAGGGTCTCCTGAAGCACTTCATAATCAATGGAATCATTTTTAAATGAGGATATTTGTTGTAATGTACAAAAGTTGGCAGCCCATTTACACAGAGCAAGGTCCCTGAATAGCAATTACATATGTAGCCGGATCATCTGTTTTAAGGTAATGGTAGAAGGTGAAGTGGTGACCTGAACTTTGCCATTCTTCTTCAAACAGTGGCTTGAAATATTTTGGGCCCATCTAAAAGAGCAAGTGGGGTCTTGATTTAGAGCCTCATTTGAAAACCGGAACAGTTTAGCGCTCTGCAAGCATTGCATGGAAATGTCAGCTGAAACTCTGTGCTCAAGTCTCTTTGTGAGAATTGAACCTAGAACTCTGTGGATGGGTAGAGAGAAACATTCTTGCCGCTAGCCGCACATTGTGTGGAAGTAACTTTTAAACTGAAGAAGAGGGTTAATGGTGACTGACAGGGTGATGAGAACATTTGGCAATGTTCAGCATTTCTAGCAGAGATGAACAAAAAAGGGTGGAAATGTTGCTGATTTGATGCGATTGTGGATTGCACTTTGTCAGGATAGTGTTGGCCAGAAAGCAGGGCCATTAAAAGGCTGGCAGCCCTTCAGTCTCAACAGTACCATCAAGATCAAGGGTCGCTGCTGGGACTCCACCTTTCTTGGGGACGATACTGTCCTGAGAACATGGTAGTTCAGTTAGAGATTGTTGGGACAAATCGGGCCTTCAAATGCAGGGGTGGGTGATGGGGTATGGGGGAAGGGCTGGGCGTGGGTATATGGTTGGATGGGCAAGAGTCGAGTGTATTGCCCATGGATCATATTGTTCTGAGTGGTCTATCCCACTACCCTCTGCACTGCTGCTCAAGTGCCACTGACAATAGGAAAAGGCTTTGGCAGCTTGAGACTCTATTGGTCCCTGGGTAGGTGGGTGATCCTTTGTCTTCTACACCCCTGATAAAATTCTGGGAAACTGGGAAGATGATGGGCACCCCATCCCCCGCCTGCCTTCCTGATTCTCTGCTCATTTACCTCCCAACACAGTTGAGAAGGCCCCATTAAATTCCACTCTACGCTATAAAGCAGCCATGGTTGCTGTCAGTTCCAGACTAATCCATTCATTTCCATTTAACAGGTATACCTTTTAAAGGTAAGATCCCAGATAACAGGAGAAATAGATGCACACGACTTGCAACTAACACTCACTTCAGTAAGGAGCTCAGCCAGAATTAAGCTGGGTATGGCACAGAAAGAGACATTAGATTAGTGACCAAAAGCTTTGTCAAACATGAAGAGGAGAGGGAGGCAGAGACATGAAGAGGCCAAGAGATGGGATTCCAGAAATTAGGGAAAGGAGTCTGAAGGAATGGCCACCAAAGGTAAAGTGATGAAGTTCAGGGGCGTGTAGAAGGCTTGAATTGGTACAGTGCAGAAATCTTAAGTGATTGTGAGTGCATATGAGGATAGATTCAGACAAGCAGAAATAAAACCTGAATTCCACGGCAGCTGGTTCCAGAGGAAAGTTAAATACCTTTTCAATAGCGCAACCTGAGAATAGATCTGCAGATTCATTTCCTGTTTTGAATTAAAAGTGATTAAGTCATTAAAACTCCTGTTAAATCCAAAGTGGCTGGGATATCTTCCAAAGGTAAATAGCAGATTGTGTTCTGGCACAATGTGTTTATTTCATTTGCTTGCTATAAGGAATTGGCAAGTTACCAAACACTACGTAGAGTACAATATCTCGGGGCATTGCAAGATGATGGACCACGTTGATTTACTTTATGATTTATAATAAATATTGCATGCATCTTGGTCGTCTTTCTGATATTTAAAATAATCCCTAGTTATATCAGAATTGCTGGTAAATCGGCCCTCTCTTACCCATCACCATTATGCTTAAGAAAGTGGTGGTGGGCCTCCTGTTTGAACCATTGTGGCATGTGATGTTGAAGATACATTCCAGGGGAACATAGAAGCAGAAGTAGGCTATTCAGCCTGTTGAGCCTGCTCTGCCGTTCAAAACAATCACTGGTGATCATCCACTTCATATCTTTTCCCCATATTCCTTTATATTGTTGGTATTTAGGGATCTGTCAGTCACAACTTCAAACACACAATGACTGAGCTCTCACAGCTGTCTTGGGTTGATGACTCGTTATGTAGAGCGTTCTGGGATTTTGAGTCTCAGGGTATGAAAGAACAATTACATGTTTCGGTGGCATGAGTGGTTAGCGCTGCCTCCTCACAGTGATGGGTGTTCAATTACACTCTCAGGAGACTGTACATGTGGAGTTTCCACATTCTCCCTGCATTTGCATGGGTTTCTTCTGGGTTCTCTGCTTTCCTCCCATGGTCCTAAGATGTGCATTTTAGGTGGATTGGCTGTGCTAAATTGCCCATAGTGTCCAGGGATGTGCCATCTATGTGGAATAACCATGTAATATGTAGGGTTACAGGGATGGGGTAGGGAGATGGGTCTGGATGGATCAATGAGGACTCGATGGACCAAATGGCCTGTTTGCACACTGTATCCAAATTGCAGTGATATATGACTTGGAAGGATATGTGGAGTTTATCTTCTCATGTAATTATTTATTCCTGTATTTCTGGATGTTAAAATGTAATTGATTTGGGAGCTGTTGAGTTTTGTTAGTACACAGTCAAACCTGGAGAGATTGAACATCTCAACTAACTTATATTTCAGTGTCAGTTTTTGTATATACGTTATTTTTATTTTGCCCTTTCTCTCAACAGACGTCAAAAGGAATTCTGCCTCGGTTTTTCAGCAGCATTGAGGAACTCATTTTAATTTACACAAAACCAGACCAAGGCACTGTTGTACCATTACTGCATTCAGTGGAACGTAATGCATACAAAATAGGAAGCCATGATGAAGGTGAGAAGAGTGATACATGTGTGTTCGTTTCAATATAATTTACTCAGTCATCTAGAGGTTAGTGCAATATTTGTTTTGATGAACCATTGACTACAGTATCATGTTTAAGAATCTCACAAGACAATTCATAACTATATGGTGCTCTAACATTTCTGAAACTTTCTTGTTTTTGCACAAGCTGAAGAGACTAATGAACAGAACTTTTAAACTATGCTCTCGGGTCCTAGTCTCCTCAATGAATGGAAATCATTGCTATCAACTTCATCTGTTTCACTTAATGGCCTGAAAATTTTAATTCAAGGATTTAGCACAACTGATTGTTTCTCCATAGCACCAATCCCTGGATGCAAGGATACACAGTTTCAGCAGTTGTCATTGAAATGTTAGCCCACTGATTAGTTGTGTTAGGGGTAGCATGGTGGCTCAGTGATTAACACTGCTACCTCACAGTGCCAGGGACCTGGGCTCAACTCTACCCTCAGGTGATTGTCTGCGAGGAGTTTGCATGTTTTCCCTGTGCCTGTGTGAGTTTCTTTCGGGTGCTCCAGTTTCTTCCCGCAGTCCAAAGATATGCAGGTTAGGTGAATTGGCCATACTGAATTGGCTTGTAGTGTGTAGGCTATGTGGCACGGGGAATGCAGAGTTATAGGGTAGGGGGTGGGTCTTTATGGGATGCCCTTTGAAGGATCAGTGTGGACATGAATGGCCTGTGTCCATACTGTAGGGATTCTATGAGTATGATGGATGCCCGTCTTTAGCTTGATGCTGTAGATGCCCGAGTTCAAGGCTGCTCAATCTAGATCATCAGTGAAAGGCTTAAAGGCAAGGAGTTGTACCTGCTGTGAGGCCAATTCCACTTCTTTAAATTATTACGGACAGCAACTCTCTGTCTACACAACCATTCCCCCTTCTTAGCACATACCCACCCCAAATGGATCAAGTGAAGCACCCTCCTGGAAGTTCTGAATGATGAAGGAGTGCTGAATTGGACATATTTAACATGTTACACTGGAATATTTCCAGATGTGCGTCTAACCGTTTGGAGCAGTAATTCTCCATTAAATAATTTGCACTACTTTCCATTCTGTAAAGACTTTTAAAGCTTAAACTTGTTGTGATCTACCTGATGTTTTGGCTTATCTCCCATTATTCCTACACTTTTTACATTGATAAGCCTAGTTATACCCTAGTTTATGCCCTGAGCCTAGTTGAAATTGAATGCTGAAAATAGAGAAGGGCTTCATTCTGATCATTGATATCATACACTTAGATGAGCACACGAATGAGATGTTCAAAAGAGAGCAAAAAAAAACTAATGGCCACAAAAGAAATCAAATATCAGACTGCTTAATGACATATTGTAATTTTCTTTTATTTGATTTCAGCCTTTAGGCTATTATGCTCAGATGGATAACTTCGAACTGTCCTTTGTATATGCTCATTAATATAATTGTATAGTTTCTCTTAGTGACTTTTGACCACTGTAAAAACAAAAATGGGTGTAGGAACAAAGAAACCTGGGGTCATGTGCAGATCTTTGAAGATGACAGGAAAAGTTTTTAAGATAGAATACAAGATCCTGGGCTTTATTAGCAAAGACATGGAGCACAGGATCAAGGAAGTTATGACAAAAGTTTCTAAATCACTTGTTAAGCTTCAGCTAAAGGATTTTGTTTAATTCTGGGCACTGCACTTCAAGGGGATGTCAAGGCCACAAAGGAGATATACCAATGTAGTACCATGTTTGATGATTTAAGTTAGGTGAAGGGACTAGAAGTGCAGGTGTCTCTGATGTTTTGCAGTAGACATGAATCAGGAAATGTAAGAGAAATGTTTAAAATGATGAGGTGTGTGGTGGAGTTGATAGGGGGAAATTGTTTCCACTGGTAGGAGGGATTGTTACAAGAGGACAGAGATTTAAGATAAATGGCAAAATAATCTAGGCTGGAAGAATTTTGCAACTTTTTTCCCCCGACTGGATGCTCTGAAAGTGTGATGGAAGCAGACTCAATACACTTACTAAAGCCTCTTTAAAGTCACCTCTCTACCTTCTATCGAAGAAAGACCTTAAGCCTATTCAATCTTTCACAGTCAGTATAATTTCTCCCTACATCATAGAATCCCTGTAGGCACTTGGCCCATTGAGTCTGTACCAACCTCCGAAGAGCATCCCACCCAGACCCAGCACCTCACTACCTATCTCTGCATTTACCATAGCTAATTCATCTAACCGGCACATCTTTCAACTGTGAGAAGAAACTACAGCACCCGGAGGAAACCCATGCAGACAATGTGCCAACTCCACACAGACAGACACCCGAGGGTGGAATCAAACCTGGGTCCCTGTCACTATGAAGCAGCAGTGCTAACCATCGAGCCACCCTGATATCCAAATTATATAAGCACCCTTTTGCTCAATATAGTTTGACAAATGAAAGCCATAAGTCATGCCCTATTTTCAATTTGTTTCTGATGTAGCCACGTCTCTATGAAGTTGTGGCATCAGGAAGTTTGTTTTCCCTGTTAAATATTTGTTTTTGTCCTTCTTACTCAAGGTATTGTTGGTTTTCATGTTTTCAGGTGCAAAGAGATGAGCATGCAATTTCTGTGCCATCAAGCATATTTGTGTATTGACCCTCCAAGCAACATCCAGCCCTGTTCAGTTTATTGCGTTTGAAGTTGTTTTCTGACTACCTGCTATAGGTGTACTCACTATCTTGTAGAGTTAAACTGGGCAAGTAAACAGTAAAAGAATATTTTTGCTAAATTGTCAATATATCAAAGGTGCACATGCCTTTCCTCTACTGTGTTGGCTCAGTAAATTGGATGGAAGATCCATTTAAATCAATGCTCATCTCTTAGTTTCACTGGCAGCTCCATGTATCTAAGGCTTTTCCCCTTTAAAGGTTCTTTCTCTCACTCTCCACAGATGCTGCCAGACCTACCGAGTTTCTTCAGCATTCCCTGTGCTTGTTCCTGCTTAACCATCTGTTCCTTCACTTGGTCAGAAGTCACATGACACCACATGTGAAACCACAAGCTTTTGGAGCGTTCCTCTTCACTTCACTTCACCTGATGAAGGAACAGCATTCTGAAAGTTTGTGATTTCAAATAAACCTTTTGGACTATAACCTAGTGTCATGTGACTTCTGACTTTGTCCACCCCAGTCCAACACTGGCACCTCTACACGGCATCCTTCACTTGAGCAGTGATAGGTGAAACCTGTCCTAATTAGGGGCTGGGATTTAACATGATCTACAGAGTACCATCATCCATTTTGTTTTTAATGCTCAAGAATCATTCCACCCCCTCCATATTTCAATGCAGGTGCATGTGTTTCAAAACGGAATTAGATATGTATTTGATAAAAAAGATTTGCTGGGCTGGAGGGGGAAGGGCAAGGTAGTGGGGTATGGACTTGATGTGTCGAATTGTCTCATTCCATACGGCAATCAATGATTTAATCATTTGTGCTGTTGCCACAGTCAAGTCATGAGTCTTGAATATTCTGCACTTCGCATATGATGACAAAAAGTTCAGCTTTTTCTTTCATAACTGATCAAGCAATTAACAAACTTTTAATGAAGTGGTGATACTTTTTACATTGAAGATACTACCTGCCACAATAAGAGTGAAACATTCAGTTATGACAGAAGGGTTTATTTTCCCTTTAAAGTGAGTCATTCAGAATTTCTGACTCATTGTAAGATTATAAGCTCGCTTTATCAGATGGCACTGCGAACATGAAATTACATGATGAAAGATGTTTGGATATAGTAAGCAGTGTTTGAACTGTAGCAGTTTCCTGGTGTAGGATGTCGTAGGCTTAAAGCTAGCTGTTGAGAAATGGCTATTTTTCATAAATGATAGTGAAATAAAGCATTTAATAGAGCTAAATAAAAACCGTAAGAACTGCAGATGCTGTAAATCAGGAACAAAAACAACATTGCTGGAGAAGCTCAGTAGGCCTGGCAGCATCTGTGAAGGAAAAAACAGAGTTAATGTCTCGGGTCTGGTGACCCTTCTTCAGAATGTTAACTCTGTTTTTTTCCTTCACAGATGCTGCCAGACCTGCTGAGCATCTCCAGCAACTTTGTTTTTGTTCCTGCATTTAATAGAGCCACTTCTCTCCCCATCCCCATGTTGCCTTTCCGATAAAGGTAGGGAACATTGGAGACTGGGACATCCCAGGCTAGTTCTGCACTTGGTTCACTTTTCATTGTTAACACAAACATAATGTTGGCCGCCAAACAATCCCAAATGGTGCCCATCTCTCAGCAGCTGGCAGTCATTCTGGTATAACTGTATCTGCCAATTTTTTCATTTCTTTTCCATATAGAAGCATGAGAAAAAGCTGGGAATAAGTAGCTGGAATGCTTGAAATGTGTTTAAACTAACTCTGACAGAAAACCAACAACTAAGTCATTAATCTATGTTTTCACGTTGTAATTTTGCTTTTCTAGCTGGTGATTGAGATGGTAGCTGCCCACTTTGGTGACTTTACCTTGTATACACTGCTACTACTGAGCAGCGGTAGTGGAGAGAGTAGATTTTAAGTAATCTGCAAAACATTTGTGGTCTGAATTTGTAGGCTGTCAACAAATTAGATATTAATCACATTTGTATTTCCTGTGAACTTTATATAAACTGTTGCATCTTACTTTTTGATTTCCTAATAAGCCGCACTGCATTGTGGAGATAGCTTACAATCAGGTTCGCACCTTCTAGGACTCTTTCACTGTATTCCTTCTCCAAACAAATAAACTTCTGCAGTTGTCATTCTATCCAACTCATCCTTTTGCTGATGAACAGCCTCTTAATTTGTAAATTTATTTCAAAATCATTGCACACATAATTTCTGAAGTGCATTCTCCAGGCTCTTTCAGTAGGGCAGAGATAATGGGAACTGCAGAATCCAATATAACAAAGTGTGTAGCTACACAGCAGGCCAAGCAGCATCTCAGGAGCACAAAAGCTGACGTTTCGGGCCTAGACCCTTCATCACAGAAGGGGATGGGGAGAGGGTTCTGAAATAAATAGGGAGAGAGGGGGAGACGGACTGAAGATGGATAGAGGAGAAGATAGGTGGAGATGAGAACCTGTTCTTCCTCTCACCTGTCCCCTTCTCCCATCTCAAGCCGCACCTCCATTTCCCATCTACCAACCTCATCCCACCCCCTTGACCTGTCCATCCTCCCCGGACTGACCTATCCCCTCCCCACCTCCCCTCCTATATTCTCCTCTCCACCTATCTTCTCCTCTATCCATCTTCAGTCCGTCTCCCCCTCTCTCCCTATTTATTTCAGAACCCTCTCCCCATCCCCCTCTCTGATGAAGGGTCGAGGCCCGAAACGTCAGCTTTTGTGGTCCTGAGATGCTGCTTGGCCTACTGTGTTCATCCAGCTTCACACTTTGTTATCTTTCAGTAGGGCAACACCGTTTCAATATTTAGAAGATATAATTTCTTTATACCCCTTCAACTGGACACAATAATCGCAGAAGAGTAATAAACTCTCAGAGCATCTGTTAAAAAGAGATTCATTTAACAACATAGATAACAAAGTGTGGAGCTGGATGAACACAGCAGGCCAAGCAGCATC
Source organism: Stegostoma tigrinum (assembly GCF_030684315.1). Taxonomy (NCBI): domain Eukaryota; kingdom Metazoa; phylum Chordata; class Chondrichthyes; order Orectolobiformes; family Stegostomatidae; genus Stegostoma; species Stegostoma tigrinum. The sequence continues at coordinate 98,747,129 of NC_081359.1, forward strand.
TTAGGAGCACAAAAGCTGATGTTTCGGGTCTAGATCCTACATCAGAAAAGGATGTTTCGGGCCTAGAGCTCTGAAGATACTGCTTGGCCTGCCGTGCTTATCCAGCTCCACACTTTGTTATCTCGGATTCTCCAGCATCTGCAGTTCCCTTCATTTAATAACATGACAGATCCTCTCTCAGTTATTTCTTTTAATTCTTATCTTCTCCACACGTCTCAAGTGGACCCTAGTGGTATTATCACTGTAATGTTAACCGGAGACCCCAATAATGTTTTGGGAATGCAGGTTTGAATCCTGCGACGGCAGATGATGGAATTTGAGTTCTATAAAACTCTGAAATTAAGAAACAAATGAAGACTATGAATCCATTGCCAGTTGTTGGAAAAACCCATGTGATTTACTAAGACAGTAGGAACTGTTGATGCTGGAGAATCTGAGATAACAAAGTGTAGAGCTGGATGAACACAGCAGGCAAAGCAGCATCATAGGAACAGGAAAACTGATGTTTCGGGCCTGGGCCCTTCTTTAGAAATGGGGGAGGGGAAGGGGATTCTGAAATAAATAGGGAGAGAAGGATAGAAGATGGATAAAAGAGAAGATAGGTGGTGAGGAGACAGGCAGATCAAAGAGGCAGGGTTGGAGCCAGTAAAGGTCAGTGTAGATGGGGAGTTAGGGAGGAGATAGGTCAGTCCAGGGAGGATGGACAGGTCAAGAAGGCAGAATGAGGCTGGTAGGTAGGAGACGGGGGTGGGGCTTGAGGTGGGAGGAATGGATAGGTAGGAGGAAGGACAGGGTAGGGATGCGGGGACGAGTTGGGACTGGTTTTGGAATGCGGTTGTGGGGAGGGGAGATTTTGAAGCTTACTAATGTCCTTTAGGGAAGGAAACTGCCATCCTTACCTGGCCTGTCCTAGATGTGACTCCAGACCCACAGACTCTTAACTGCCCTCTGGGCAATAAATTTTGGCCTGGCCAGTGATGCCCTCATCCTGTGCATGAGTAAAGGAATAAAAAATACAGAAAAGCAGATTTATACCCAGCCTGATAATTTCCAGATAAAAGAATTATGGATGCTGTAAATCAGAAACAAAACCAGCATCTGGCAGCATTTGTGAAGAGAAATCAGAGTTAACATTTTGGGTCGTGAAACCTTAACTCTGATTTCTTTCCAGAGGTGCTGCTAGACCTGCTGAGATTTTCTAGCCATCTCTGTTTTCGTTTCTGATCATTTCCAGCTCAGACTGTAGTGCAATTTAAATGTGCTTGGCATAGGAATGACTTTGTTTTTCTTTCTTGTTTCTTCCCAAGTCTTAGATGTTTGTTTCCCATAAAAAGGGTGTTTTCTCCTGAGGAATTTTGTTAATGATTGTATCAGCAAAGGTAAAATTGCATGGAATTTACAATGCAATTACAGGTCATTTGGGTCAGCTTGTCTATGCTGGTGTTTGTGCATCTGACAAGCCTTCTCTCATCTTATTTCATCATCCTGTTCCTTTCTAATAACACAATGTTAATATTTGAGCCTTTCCTGGACTCCGCGGAGGAGCCAGAAGACCAGGAAATTGCCAAAATTATGGTCTTTTAAAAAAGGCTGTAAAGATAATTTCAGCAATTATAGACAAGTTAATTTAACTTCACTAGTGGGAAACCTTTGGGAACAATTATTCAGGATAGAATCAGTAATCACATGGAGCAGGATGAGTTGATGGGAAAGAACGTACGGGGAAGTTGAGTTCAATTAACTTGCTGGAGTTTTTTTGAACAAGTAATGGAAAGGGTAGATAAGGATAACACTATTGAGATGATACACATTAACTTCCAGAAAACATTTGATACAGACTTGTAGCTCATGGTTACAAAAGGATAGAGGCAACATGGATAAAAGTTGGCTGAGCGATAGAAAATACAGAGTAATGGTCAATGGATATTTCTCAGGCTAGTGGATAGTTTCATAGCTAGGGATAATAGGAACAGCAGATGCTGGAGAATCCAAGATAACAAGGTGTGGAGCTGGATGAACACAGCAGGCCAAGCTGCATCTTAGGAGCAGGAAGGCCGGTGTTTTGAGCCTAGACCCTTCATCAGAAACAGGGGAGGGGAAGAGGGTTCTGAAATAAATAGGGAGAGAGGGGGAGGTGGATCGAAGATGGATAGAAGAGAACATAGGTGGAGAGGAGACAGTCAAGTTAAAGAGGCGTTTTGGCAGGAGGTTGGGTGGGAGGAGGTGTATTCTAGGTAGCTGTGGGAGTTGGTGGGCTTGAAATGGGTATCAGTTTCTAGGTGGTTGCCTAAAATGGAGACAGAGAGGTCCAGTAAGGTGAGGGAGGTGTTAGAGATAGTCCAGGTGAACTTAAGGTTGGGGTGGGAGGTGTTGGTGAAGTGGGCGAACTCCCAACCACCTTCCTGCAAAAATGCCATCCCCTATTCTCAATTCCTTCGCCTCCGCCACATCTGCTCCCAGGATGAGACATTCCACTCCCGTACATCTCAGATGTCCTTGTTTTTCAAGGACCGCAACATCCCCCCCGCAGTGGTCGAGAACGCTCTCGACCGTGTCTCCCACATTTCCAGCAACTCATCACTCACACCTCGTCCCTACAATAACGACCAAAAAAGAATCCCCCTCATCCTCTTGTACCACCCCACCAACCTCTGGATCCAATGCACCATCCTCCGACACTTCAGCCATCTACAACCCAACCCCACCACCAAAGACATTTTCCCTCCCCAACCTTGTCTGCTTTCCGGAGAGACCACTCTCTCCGTGACTCCCTTGTTCGCTCCACACTCCCCTCCAACCCCACCACACCCAGCACCTTCCCCTGCAACCGCAGGAAGTGCTACACTTGCCCCACACCACCTCCCTCACCCCCATCCCAGGCCCCAAGATGACTTTCCACATCAAGCAGATGTTCACCTGCACATCTGCCAATATGGTGTACTGCATCCGTTGTACCCGGTGTGGCTACATCTACATCGGGGAAACCAAGCGGAGGCTTGGGGACCGCTTTGCAGAACACCTCTGCTTGGTTTGCAATAAACAACTGCACATTCCAGGCGCGAACCATTTCAACTCACCCACCCATTCCTCAGATGACATGTCCGTCTTGGGCCTCCCTCCGTGCCACAATGATGCCACCGGAAGGTTACAGGAACAGCAACTCATATTCCGCTTGGGAACCCTGCAGCCCAATGGTATCAATGTGGATTTCACCAGCTTCAAAATCTCCCCTCCCCCCAATGCATCCCAAAACCAGCCCAGCTCGTCCCCGCCTCCCTAACCTGTTCTTCCTCTCACCTATCCCCTCCTCCCACCTCAAGCTGCACCCCCATTTCCTTCTCGACTAACCTCATCCCACCCCCTTGACCTGTCCGTCCTCCCCGGACTGACCTATTCCCTCCCTACCTCCCCACCTACACTCACCTTTAGAGACTCCATTACCGCCTCTTTAACCTGTTTGTCTCCTCTCCACCTATCTTCTCCTCTATCCATCTTCTATCCACCTCCCGCTCTCTCCCTATTTATTTCAGAGCCCTCTTCCCCTCCCCCATTTCTGATGAAGAGTCTAGGCCCGAAATGTCAGCCTCCCTGCTCCTAAGATGCTGCTTGGCGTGTTGTGTTCATAGCTAGTGATTGGAATACTGCCTGGAAATCTGATGAAGGTAGATTCAATTGAGGCATTAAAGAGGACATTGGATGGCTTTGTTTTGTACTGATAATTCTGTGGTGCTCCTTCATGTGCTTACCTAACTTCCCTGAAATCCACCCGTGTTCTTTATTTCAACTGCTGCATGTAGTACAAGTTCTATATTCCAATAACAATAGCAACAACAACAAATTTTACCTCTGTTTTTCTGTTCACAGATGCTGCCAGACTTGCTGAGTTTCTCCAGCAACTTTGTATTTGTACCTAATTTATAACATCTGCAGTTCTTTCGGTTTTTATTCCATATTCCAATAACCCTGATTGAAGAAGTAACTCCCAATATTGGATTTACTTTGTTTTTGTGAGATCTAATTTTGGATTTTTCCATATCTTCTCTCCTGCTGTCTATCAAAGTCTTCATAATCTTGACTTTTCTACTCCTCTGATGCTTCCTGGCCTGTTGTGTTCCTTCAGTTCCACACTGTTGCCTCTGACTCCGGCAGCTGCAGTTCTTTCTTTCTCCCAGTTAGCCACCAGGCTTTGTTTAAATTTTAAACCAGGCAGGTTGATTCTGATTGGTCAAGACACGGCCCTGAGAAGCACACCAATGAATATCTGTCACCTATCCTAATGAAATAAATATGTTCCCTTCATACAGTATAAATGCTGTTTTTGCTTTATTTTGACATTTCTTGCAAATTGTCCTGATGATTGGAGGATGAAAAGCTTTGACAATTGTTTTAATGAATAGACAAATTAATTTTTTTAGTCATAACAGAAACACCTTATATCAATATTGCATCTTTAATGTAATAATGTCAAAAGTATAACGCAACAAAGTTATTAAAGAAATTTGACGCTAAGTCACTTAGAGATATATTGGATCAACTTACTATAAGCTATGTCAAGAGATGAATTTTAAGGAGTGGCGTGATGGATGAGAATGAGGTTGAGATATGGAAGCTGGAAGGAGAGTATATCAGACTTCTGTGCTTAAGCGACTGATGGAATAATTAAATCAGGAATGCTCAAGAGACCAGAATTGAGGGGCGCAGATATCTCAGAGTTGTGAAGCTCAAGGAGATCACAGAGAATGAGAGGTATTTAATCATGGAGGTATTTGATAAAAAAGAATGTAAACTTTAAGGTCAAAATATTTCTTGTCTGGGAGCCAATGTATGTGAATAAACTAATGGTGGTAATTTGATTGCAGCTTCTCTGTGTTAAGACGAAGGCAGAAGAGTTTAGATAACCTCATATTTACTCCGTATGCTTGTGTTTTCCCCATTTCTCTCAATTCCTTCTTCCCCCATTCATTTGACTCTTGAATCCATTTATACCTCGCATTTCAAATTCTTTCTCTGATTAATCTTTCCTCAACATTATTATATTTCTAAAAAATCCCTGATGTGACATCCTTCTTTAATATTTTCCTTGTGACTCATTGCTCACAAGAACCTTCCGTCACCTTGAATAATTTACCTTAGTCATAATCTGATTCCCCACTTGCCAGGATGGGTGAAGCTCCAACAACACTCAAGAAGCTTGATATCATCCAGATCCAAACAGCCTGCTTGATTGACACCACATCCACGAGCATCCTCTCCTTTCACCACCCCTCCCCCCCCACCGATGCTCAGTAGCAGCAGTGTACGCTATCTACAAGAAGTACTGCAGAAATTCGCCAAAGCTTCTTAGACAGCGCCTTACAAACCTACGGCCACTTCCATCAAGAAGGACACGAGCAGCAGGCATATGGGAATACCGCCTTCTGCAAGTCCCTCTCAAAGGCACTCACCATCCTGACTTGGAAATATATTGCTGTTTCTTCACTTCCATTGTGTAAAATTCCAAGAATTCCCTCCCTAAGGGCATTGCGGGTCAACCTACTGCATGTGGTCTACAGCTGTTCGAGAAGGCAGCCCACCAACACCTTCTCGAAGGCAACTCGGAATAAGCAATAAATGCTGGTCAGCCAGTAATGCCCATGTCCCATGAAACACAAACAATCCTGTATCTTTTCTAAATTAGAAGGCTTAACAATCCAGAATCATTTTTCAGAGTGGAGTGACTGTTAGCCTGTTTCATTGGAGTGTGTCCCACAGTTCGAAGTGAAGTGAATGGCTGGTTATGCTATTTTGTTTGGCATTGATTATTGGCTATGCTACTGGGAAAGCTCCTTGCTCTTTCAAGGCTCTTCAACATTTATTGGTATGAGGTTCAACGATTAGCTCTTTATCCTGGAAAGAACAGCAATATCAACTGTTGCAAGGTAACGGGTTGAAAAATAACATTAGGTATCTAATTTGGAAGAGTAAAAGCTGGCGAAGCCCTATTAATTTTATGCCACAACTTCATTCGATCTGGATATGGTGACTTTACTAGTCTGTACCATAGAAGAGTTCTTCTTGATGATATGCAACAAGTTTAGTGTGTGGCAATCCAAGTAAATAGTTTGCAGGTAAATCAAAATACACTAGTTCCCATGCCGAACAGATGCAGAACTGGTTTTCTGATTGATCTTGGCTTTTCCAGAAAAAATATTCTTCAATTCGTGTCTCAAACCAATTTCTCTTATCAACTTAGCTGATTCATTTAGCACAGATGCTGCTGTCTTTATTACGCTAGCATTCAAGTACTGGTCTTAAAAAATAAATAAAACAAATCCAATAGACCGCGGTTTAAGTTCATATATCAAGACAGTCCGCAGTTGTGCTTTCTTGCTCGTCTTGTTTTTATAATTGTCAGATAACTTACACATTTTATGTTTCATCTAGAGAGTATATTTGATTACATTTCATTTATATCTGTTAGGATGCCTACACTCTGCAACAGTCGGTGTCAGTCAGATCAATTTAATTTGTCAATATTTTTCTATTATATCGATTTTCATTTGTTATTATGAATTACATCAGTATGTGAATTCCCAGCAACTGAGATGGTAGTGATCTATGTGATTATTCTGCCTCCTAACACCCCACCTATTTATTTTTTGCTTTGTGCTTAATAGAATTTTCCCTCCCCAGGAAAGAACAAAAGTTTTAGTTAGGGAAACAGAAAATGTGCAGCAATTCAGACAGAGGAGAATGAAGAAAATTGGCTGACATATTTTTCTTAAAGTGCTCTTATGATATGCATATAGCAATGTTCTTGAGAAGGCAGGAGTGAGCTGCCTTTTGAAGCACAGGTACTCCCATGTGCTGTTAGATCCAAGGTTACGATAATCTGACCCCTACTATGGTGAAAGAACAGTGATAATCAAACCGAGATGGTGTATGACTAGATGGTGATGGTGTTCCCGTTGCACCTTTCACTCTTGTCCTGCTAGATAGTGGAGACCACAGATTTGGGAGGTGTTTGTGAAATCTTATGTTTAACCAGCAAAGAAAGTAGCAGAACAAAGTAGTGCTGGAGACAATTGCAAGTAGAAAGAGCACTCTGCAAGATTAAGCCTCCACAAGAGAGACTGTTGTGCATACAAATAGAATTCCGCTGGGATATTTGTGTTTAGCTCTACCATTGTGCCTGTTCTAACAACTTGCATTCAGAAAGTTACTCCATATTACTGCACATCAGGAATACATTTCCATGGTGAAATAACTCCACAGAGGCCAGTATCCCATCATCAAGTCACCCTTTATTTACAATGGAGAGTCCTTGACACTGATCCAGCTCCCTCAGTGCCAGTTCTCAGAGTGAACAGGATGTCCAACACTGCTGTTCTTATCTATCAGTCAGGCCTCCCTAATTGGACCAGGTTAACATTCCCAGTCAGTGAACTCACATTCTGTGAGGTCCACCTGGGTGACCTCGGTACAATCATTACACAGGGCAAACACAATGAGGGAGAATTTTCACGCTTAGCATCTGGATGCTTAACTGGCAGTGTACTGCTCACCTTCCGTGTACCCATGAGATTTCTGTTTGCACACTGTCCATTGTCCAGCCTTTGGTTGGGAATAAAGTAAAACTGGGAACTTGAAACTAAAATATTTTTCCACACTAAGATAACAAAGTGTGGAGCTGGATGAACACAGCAGGCCAAGCAGCATCTCAGGAGCACAAAAGCTGACGTTTTGGGCCTAGACCCTTCATCAGAGAAGGGGATGGGGAGAGGGTTCTGGAATAAATAGGGAGAGAGGGGGAGGCGGACCGAAGATGGAGAGAAAAGAAGATAGGTGGAGAGGAGAGTATAGGTGGGGAGGTAGGGAGGGGATAGATCAGTCCAGGGAAGACGGACAGGTCAAAGATGTGGGATGAGGTTAGTAGGTAGGAAATGGAGGTGCGGCTTGAGGTGGGAGGAAGGGACGGGTGAGAGGAAGAACAGCCTGTCTCTGCCTCCCTAACCTGTTCTTCCTCTCACCCGTCCCTTCCTCCCACCTCAAGCCGCACCTCCATTTCCTACCTACCACCTCATCCCACCTCCTTGACCTGTCCGTCTTCCCTGGACTGACCTATCCCCTCCCTACCTCCCCACCTATACTCTCCTCTCCACCTATCTTCTTTTCTCTCCATCTTCGGTCCGCCTCCCCCTCTCTCCCTATTTATTCCAGAACCCTCTCCCTATCCCCTTCTCTGATGAAGGGTCTAGGCCCAAAACGTCAGCTTTTGTGCTCCTGAGATGCTGCTTGGCCGGCTGTGTTCATCCAGCTCCACACTTTGTTATCTTGGATTCTCCAGCATCTGTAGTTCCCATTATCTCTGATACTATTTTCCCACACTGATTACTGCATGACACACAGATCTCACTGCTCCTATAAAGATTCCTCATCTTGGCTTTGTTACCACTTTCCCTTCTATCAATCATTGCAGCAACATGAGTAAAACAGGAAGGTTTCCTCCCAACTTTTTTAAGTAATGTGTTTAATTTCACAGCGAGTACCTTTGGTGAGTTGTGGTATCCCAAATTGTATAATCTTGTCCCCCCCCCAAAAAAAGCTATTTTGCCGATCTTGCCCACATTAACTCTTTGAAAGAGTTTTCTGATTAATCTCACACCCTTGCTCTTTCCCCAAAGCCCTGCAAACATTCCTTTGTCATATGCATGTTCCATTCTCATTGAGAGTTAATATTGAATTTTCTCCTACCAGCCTTTCTGACCATATATTCAAAATGAAGATGTCTCACAATGTGGAAAAATGCCTCATCTTGCCTCTGATTATTTCATCAATTAAATGCTGTCAATCTGCTTTCTGTGGTTGCCAACACAACAGAAACATTTTCCCCCTACTTACTCTATCAATAGGCCCTTTAATGCTTAATTCTTTGAACCATAGTGTTATACAATATTAATGGTTTTTTTCTTCTGTAGATGCACTGGGCGAACGTGAGTACTTGGACATACTGGACATCTGACTGCAGCAACAGGACAATGGAAGGATCTTCAGCCAATGAATGACAAAAGGATAATTTTGCAATGAATACATTTCTTCTGCTTGACTGTTACTTTTGTATATTGATTTCTCTGGTCGGTATTTTGTTGGGTTCACTGTTCTACACGCTGGAAAAAGTGAAAATGCAGTTAGTGCCCTTTGCTGTAATGTCATAATTTGAGTCCTTTGCTCTTTCTGAGTTGTAAATACAGAAGAGGCCATTTGGCCCACTGTACCTGCACAGACTCTTTTAAGGAGCTATTCAATTATTCCAAGAGGACAGACTGGTCTTGACTTAATCATTCATCATGGTTTATACATTAACAGGAAGTTAGATTGCATTTTTTACTCCCTCAGAGGTTTGACAGTTTTAATGAGAACTTGTGTTTGGGCAAACTTTGAGTGAAGAGTGTAATTTTTTTTGTTGCTCTCTATTTGGGGAAGAAGAATTTTCAGCCTGGGGATGGTGGGGGTGCAGGAGTATGTCGGTGCCAACTGAGGGGCTGTTGAGAGGTAGGGATCCTTGGAAGACCTAGATTTCCCAAATGTCCTTAGGGTTTGGTTGCAAGATTTTTAAAAATTCAATCATGGGATGAGGGCATCGCTGGCTGGAGCAGCATACACTGCCCATCCCAGAGACCAGTTAAGATTCAACCACATTGCTGTGGGTCTGGAGTTACATGTCATCCAGACCAGGTAAGGATGGTAGTTTCCTTTTGTAGTGAGCCAGATTTTTTTTTTCTCCTGACAATCAGCAATGGCTTCCTGGTCATCATCATATTCTGTATTTTTAAACTGAATTTAAATTCCACAACTGTCATGGTAGGATTTGAGTTCAAGTCCCAAGCATATTACGTGGGTGCCTGCATTAACAGTCCAGTGATAATACCACTAGGCCATTCTCTCCCCAAAGGAGGGCTAAATTAATCCCCTTCCTGAGGCTGACAGACGGGATGTCTATATCACAACATTGAAGCCTACAAGAGCAGAAGGGTGGGAAATCCTGGGGAGATGGTCTGGGAGTGGCTCAGAATGCAGGGTTTGGTGTGTAGGGAATAAGTGCTTGGTTGATGGGGGTTGCAAGCTTAGATGGTCATGCTGTGGGGTTAGGGGTATTCCATTTAGGGGATGGGATATAGGAGGTATGATCTGTGCAATTGATGAATCTGAAGGAAACTTGGTTCCTCTTGACCCAGAAACAGTGCTGCAAAAGAACTTAACTTAATGATTCTGTACCTTTTGTCCTCTTTTACCAAATTTTCTGAAGAATGGCAAGTCCACTTGTGATTTAAAATAGAAAGGACATTAAAGTGAAGATGTGTTGCTGCTTGCAAACATATCAGGGTCTCCTGCCTTTCCTTTCATGCCCTGTTGAAACCAAAGGTGTTGAGTTCAAAATGAATTTGAGCCCCAAAATATTTCAATTTAACCTGTGGCATGAAACCAAAACACCCACTTTTCTTTTTAGAAGCTAAAATCAACCCATAGGTTTGGGAAGCTCAATGTTTCATGTAATTTTGATGTTTGGAAAACTTTGTTTGTCATTATCAGTGATCAATCTGGGTTTTGCACTCCCAGTAGTTGTGAATGCTGAGATATAAGGGTCTCAACCACATCACAACTTTAAGCCTATACACATGTTTTATAGACCAGATCAAAACCTCTCAAAATATATGAAGGACTTAGCCTGAACCTTCACTTTTTCTTATGTTATAGACACGTGCCGGGTATTGCATTCCAAATGCATTTCGATTGGTCAAGCTACAAGTCTTGAAACAAAATACACTTTATTCATACACTGTAGTTAAAGTACCACAAAAAAGAGAATTGGAATAACAACTCTATTCAAAAACTTAACAGAATTATAGATCATTTAAATGCTTGGGAACCCTGCAGCCCAATGGAATCAATGTGGACTTCACAAGCTTGAAAATCTCCCCCTCCCCCACTGCATCCCAAAACCAGCCCAGCCTGTCCCCGCCTCCCTACCTGTTCCTTCTCTCACCCATCCCCTCCTCCCACCTCAAGCTGCATCTCCATTTCCCCCCACCAACCTCATCCCACCTCCTTGACCTGTCCGTCCTCACGGACTGACCTATCCCCTCCCTACCTCCCCACCTATACTCTCCTCTCCACCTATCTTCTTTTCTCTCCATCTTCGGTCCGCCTCCCCTTCTCTCCCTATTTATTCCAGAACCCTCTCCCCATACCCCTCTCTGATGAAGGGTCTAGGCCCGAAACATCAGCTTTTGTGCTCCTGAGATGCTGCTTGGCCTGCTGTGTTCATCCAGCTTCACACTTTGTTATCTTGGATTCTGAAGCATCTGCAGTTCACATTATCTCTGACCACTGGAAACTAAGGCTAGACAAGTAGTAATGGGAAACAAAGAAATGGCAGTGGAACAGAACAGGTGCTTTGTATCAGTTTTCACAGTGGAGGATACCAACTATGTGCCAGAACTTCAAGAGAGTCCGGGGGCAGAAGTGAGTGCAGTGGGCATCACTAAGGAGAGGCGCTGGGGAAGCTGAAAAGTCAGAAGGCGGATAAATCACGTGGACCAGATAGACCACGCACCAGAGTTCTGAAGGAGATAGCTGAGTAGATTGTAGAAGGATTGGCGGTGATCTTTCAGGATAAGGTGGAGTCAGGGAGGTCCTAGAGGATTGGAAAAGAGCTAACGGAACACCCCTGTTTAAGAAGGGCCGGAAGCAGAAGACAGGAAACTATAGGCCTGTTAGTCTGCCCTCAGTCGAGGTAAGATATTAGAGTCCATTATGAACGATGAGATTGCAGAGTACTTGGAAATGCATAGTAAATAGGGTGGAGTCAGCACCTCGCTATCAAGGGGAGTTCAAGCTTGACAAATCTATTAGAATTCTTTGGTGAGGTAGCGGGTGGATAGGGAGAACCTTTGTCCTAGGATGGTGACGGCAAGCACGAGGGGGCACAGCTTTAAATTGAGGGGTGAAAGATATGGGACAGATGTCAGAGGTAGTTTCTTTACTCAGAGTAGTAAGGGAATGGAACACTTTGCCTGCAACGGTAGTAGATTAGCCAACTTTAGGTACAATTAAGTCGTCATTGGATAAGCATATGGACGTACATGGAATAGTGTAGGTTAGACGGGCTTCAGATCAGTATGACAGGTCGGCACAACATCGAGGGCCGAAGGGCCTGTACTGTGCTGTAATGTTCTATGTTCTATGTTCTAAACAGTAACTGTTTAATATCATAACATCCCATAAACACACCTTTAGCGATGGCAAACTTAGTTCAATAGATTGTCTCAGATGCAATTCTAACAGCAAGAAGAGAACCCCAGCTTTTAGCTGTAACTGAGAGAGGAAAAACAGCTCCCAGATCTAGTCTCAATGCCCTAGCATTTGCCACTAAAGTAACCAAAACTAAAAGTCCTGCTTCTGGGGGAGCTTGACCCCACCCATTCAGGCTGTTTCCATTGTTCCAACTTTAACGAAAACCTCTGGTCTCACAAGCTGTCTACTTTATTGGATTCAAATAGGCAGCTGGTCACCTCTGTCTTAAAGCCCCTCTTCAAAAAAAAGGACAAAACACACCTTTTAAAGCCATGCTCCTTTGTAAAACATTAGGGATTCACAACAAAAACTGAAAGAACTGCAGATGCTGTAAATCAGAAATAAAAACAGAAATTGCTGGAAAAGCTCAGCAGGTCTGGTGGCATCTGTGAAGAGGAATCAGAGCTAACGTTCTGGGTCTGGTGACCCTTCCTCAGAACTGTTTTTGGATTAGGGATTCATAGTTTGTCTATTTGGGCTAATTGCCCTGAAACTAATGTGAAGTTCACATATTCTTACTTGGAACCAGTATTATCAGACACACAGCATGCTCAACAGGGTTAATTCTGTACAAAAAGACAGGTTGCCAGCAACACATGGGAATCTTCAGCAAGAAGTACTGATCTGATGAATTTGTTGTTAATTGTTAGTTGTTAATATAACATTTTGATTTGACTTAAATATATTTTATCTATCAAACCTTTTGATAAGTTTGAAGTAACTTTAGTGTTTGTAACTTTTTAATAACACTTATATGACTTTGATATTTCAACTTGAAAAGCTTTTACAATATTTTAAAGTGCATATCACTTTTCATTGACATTTGTCTAAATTAATATTTTAATGTAAAATATACTGAAGCAAGTCTGAAGTGATTTTTAAAGGAAAATCCACATTGAATTAGACCCAATATACTGACCATTACAATGCACAGCTGGAACCAGTACCTACCAGAAGCAGCAACAACCAGGCCATATAGAATTCAAACCAGGACAAGACAACAGCGCTTCACTGGAGGCTCCAGGCCACTGAGCATGTCACTCAGTAGGGGGATGAAATGTCTGCTATCAAACCTCCCAGCTCGGAGAACACACATACATCGACAAGGAAAATCCATTTTCTAAGATCCTGTTTACTTCTTTGTAGCATTGGTAGATGGTTTAAAAATAACCAAACTTTGTTTCTAACTTCTATTTCAAAATTTTAGAGATTGTATCAGTGAGGATGAAATATTTTTGCACTCTAGGCACTGGTTTTGCATGGCTCCTGTTACAGTCCATTAAAAAAGTCAACAAAATGTCAAATGCCATGGCTGTATGCTGAGCAGGGAACACTATTGCTCAACCATTGCCTGGGAATGTTAGCATTTGTTATAAAATACATACTAACAGAACAATTGGAAGGCATTAACAGGATTGGAGAAACTCAGCATGGGTTTATTAAAGGTTTATGAAATCATGCTTAACTAGCCTGCTGGAGCTTTTTGAGGATATAACTAAGTACAGTAGACAGGGAGAACCAGTGAATGTGGTGTATTTGGATTTCAAAAAGGCTTTTGATGATGTCCCACTGAAGAAATTATTGGCCAGAATTAAAGAACGCAGGATTAATAATGTATTAACACGGGTTGAGAATCGGTTGGCTGAAAAGAAATATAGAGTGGGAATAAATGGGTCGTTACTCCTGTTGTAGGCAGTAACTTGTGAGATGGTGCAGGGAATAGTGCCTTAGCCATTCCCTTAGCGGGAATTGGCCTTAGCTATTCTCTTGATATATAATATATATATACAAATACACAAGCACATATTTACACACAGACACACAGAGTCACGCACATATGCATATTATATACATTTACACACACACACACACACACACACACACACACACACACACACACACACACACACACACATATAAAATTACCTGGATGAGGCAACCAAACAAAATATTTCCAAGTTTGCTCTTGACTTAAAACTACATGGGATTGTGAGTTGTGAAGAGATACAAAAAGGATTCAGGGCAATTTAGACAATTTATGTGGGGACAAACACACAACAGCTGCTGTATAATATGGATAAATGTACATTGAGACACTTGATTGTGAAAAACAGAAAAGTAGAATATTATTTGAATAGTAGGGGAGTCATCAAGGTTAAGTATTTGTAACAATGGTATAGATAGAATGAGGGTTGAGATCTTGCATCAAGAATTTTAGGAGCAAGGCAGTAAACAAAAGAGCAGGACCTCAAGGGTTGTAATTGCTGGATCATTCCTATTGCCATTGGCTATGAGTACAGAAATAGGAGAATAGAGCAGATGAATGTATGGCTCAAGGGTTTGTGCAGGAGGGAGGAGTTTAGATTCATGGATCATTGGGACCGTTTCTGGGGAATGTAGGATCTCTGCAAATGCGATGGTCTTCACCTGAACCAGAATGGGACCAACATCCTTGTGGGTGGCTTTGCTAGTGCTGGTGGGAAGAATTAAACTAGTCCAACAGTGGGAGAGGACATAAAGTGTTAGTACAACAGGGATACAATGTGCTTTTGTAAAGTAATCAGCTCTGTGCAATTTCAAGGGAACAAGGCAAGCTGCATAACGTCTGCGATAATGGTTTGCTTTAAGTACTTTAAGCCCATACTCTAAGTATTAGGGGATAGGCAGATAAGTAAAAGACATGGATTGAGATGGAATTCTGATCTTGTTGCTATCACAGAGACATGGTTGAGGGTGAAGACAGACTATATTGTGGGCTGTATGCTTTTCAGGCAGGATGAGGAGCATGTATAGATGAAGGAGTCTCACATTATTAATTAAAGATTCAGCTACTGTAATAAAGGGGACAATATCTTGGAAGATTCTTCAAATGAAATATTTTGGATACAGCTCAGGAATAAAAAACAGGGGCAGTCACTATAGACTCAAACAGAATGCAGATATGTAGACAACACACTGAGGTGTGTAAAAACAATGAAAGAGTAATAATAAAAACTCAATAATAAATGAGGCCCAGTGCATTAGAATGGTCAGGAATTAAGCTGTGCCCTGTACCAGACATGACCTTGTGTTTTCCTTTAAAGGTCCTCACATCATTGGCACTTGCGGCCCTCTGCCTCATAGTTTAATTCGCCTACTCTGCCCACTCTGAGTATGGTTACAACCATTTTGTTCCCCATTGCACAATTTCCATTCCCAGTGCGATGGAAGGAGACAATGAATGTTCCTGGGCCAGTGGCTTCCAGCCTCTGAGTCGACATGTCGATGACACATCAGGCATCCAGATTCCATTCCTGATTTCCTTCACCGTAGGTTTCGCCCCCACCACACCCACCAACACCCCCACCCCTGGGACGCCTCCCATCCATCTACATGAGCCTGCACTTGCCCACCTTCACCCCTATCCCCATTCACTGATAGACCTGGCACATCAAGGTAGTAATGGTGTGAGCAAGCAGGTAGGTGTTAAGTAAACAAATGCTTAGAGACCAAGTGAGCAGCTGTGAGATACAGTCTGGTTCAATCTGTGACCTGTTGTGGCTGAATGCAATCCCAGTGCGTCCCTGTTCCAACTTTTTGCTGCTAGTTGCCAGTACATCCTACAATGCAAGTCTGGGCTTTGTCAACAGACCTCCGGTGAATTAGAGCAGATCGGGCAGCCCTCCGCTCCCTCTGCTCCAACCCCAACCTCACCGTCAAACCTGCAGACAAGGGAGGCGCAGTGGTGGTATGGCGCACTGACCTCTACATCGCTGAGATACTATGATGTTTGTGAGGGCTTGCAAATACCAGATGCTAATGTTAATGGGCATGGGCTGCATGTAGCTGGTGCCCCTGGCTCATAACCTGACATGCTGCTTGGGTTGAAGGGACTGGAATGTTCTTCAGAGTAAGTGGTGAGCTGAAGTTGCTTGACACCCACTTTGATTTCCATGTCATGATTTCACAATGTCTCCCTTGGTTGGTGTGTTTGGCAAGATACAGACCTGAATGTTAATGAGGTGGTTGATGGTGGTGTGTTGACTCAGAGGTTATCATTGCTACCACACCAGGAATCTGGGTTCAATTCTAGCCTTGGGTTATTGCCTGTGTGGAGTTTGCACGTTCTCCCTCTGTCTTTGTGGGTTTCCTCTGGGTGTTCCAGTTTCCTCCCACAGTCAAATGATGTGCAGGTTAGGTGGATTTGCCATGGGAAATATAGGGTTACAGGAATGGGGTGGATGGTAAGCTCTTCGGAGGTTGATACACACTCGATGGGCCAACTGGGATCTGTTGCTGCTCTGTAGGGATACTATGATTCAACTCAAGCTGTTGGTAGGGCCTTGATTGATAATTTGCTGAAACTTGCCTCAGGGGCCAGCAAAAGCATAAGAAATGGAATGAGATGCTCCTGACATCAAGACGGACATTCTGGACCTCTTAGGTCTATGACACTACCCTTGCCATAGCCTACATCAGTCAAACTCCTATAAGATTTTGTCCGCAGAGACTAACAGATCTGTAAATGCAATGATTTGCTGGATTTGTGAGATATTTTCTAATATATGTATGAGTGTGAACCTCTATTGAAGCCCACTGCTAAGGATTTGCTGTGGCATTGGGGCACAGAACACGAAACGCCTTCCATTAGAATCAAAAACTAGTGATGACCAGTCTAGTCCTGAGGTATTACATAATAATAACGAAAGCATCTTGCAGCATGGTGCCAGCAAGACATTTATATAGTAAGGCCAACCAGTTACATCCAGGGTGTTAACACAAACTGAACAGTGCTGTGCTCAGAGAGAGAAAGAGGGACTGGCTAATGCCTTTGCTTGAAAGCATTTTAATCAGAAACAAAGTGGCAGCAACTACAAACCACGTCAAATCTTCTTCCTCAAACCACTTTTTCAAGGTGTCTGCAAAGGATGCTCCTTCATTTGCAAAAGTATCCTCTGAAAGTGATGTACAAACATGGGAAATAGCAACACATTACGGATGAACTGGTGCCAGCA
The DNA here is from genome assembly GCF_030684315.1 of Stegostoma tigrinum. Classification (NCBI taxonomy): domain Eukaryota; kingdom Metazoa; phylum Chordata; class Chondrichthyes; order Orectolobiformes; family Stegostomatidae; genus Stegostoma; species Stegostoma tigrinum. The sequence continues at coordinate 98,764,456 of NC_081359.1, forward strand.
AAGGAAGTTGACGATTAACGAGATAGCGTTTGAAATCTTTCAGATTCTCTAAGAGCAAAGCTACAACTGTTGCGTCAAACAACTTTCAGGGGCATGTACAATGAAGTGAAACACCCACTGCACTGTCCCTGTTTGACTTTAAAGCGTAAGAGGTGGCTTGATTGAACCATTTACAAATCTGAGCAATCTTGACAGGGTGGATGGGTCACGTATGCTTCCTGTTGTGGTAGACTCCAGAAATAGAGGTCACTGAAAAAAACAAGGGCTCATCCATTTCAGACTGATGAGGAGACTTTTCTTTTCCTCACAGAAGGTCATGAGACTTTGAAACTTTCTCCATTAAAAGATGGAAGAAGCAGGGCCTTTGAGTATTGTAAAAGCAAAGGTAAATAGATTCTTGATAAGTGAAGGGATGAAAGGTTATTGAAGGTGAGTGGGTGTGTAGAGTAATGAGATTGGCAATTACTTTACTGACTGACTGTACACATGACTCTTCTTCTCATTCCCTTATCTCTTCAATGGCATCCGCTTTCCTTTCCCCTTCATTGTCTATTGCACACTTCCTTGTCATCCACTCTGCCTTTCCTTTAGTTTTGCCTGGCATTCATCACACCACTCTTGCCATTCCCTTTATCCACTTCTAAGTGCTTCACCTCTGTGAATCTTGCTACTAAAGGGCAGAATTCTGGCCACTGTAAACCACAGTCAGGAAATTTGATTCTCCTGGGAGGTCAGACCTACAGTACAGTATATAGCAGCTGTGACCACTTCCATTGGCAGCTGAACTCTCACAGCAGTAGCCTGAGTGGGAGGTGAGCCAGAGTCCACACTGGCAAGTGGCCTGTATTAACTTGGTGTTTCTGGGTGAAAACAAGAGGAGAAGCACCAGCAGGATTCAATCCATTTGGGATATCATGAACTTGAGATTTCCAAATCTAACAGAAAATATTTTGCTTCATTAAGGAACACTTTACTGTAAATTATAAGTGAAATGAGGACTATAATCAGGATTTATCTTTCTCAATTGAGCATTCTTGTATGCTGACTTCTTATCTTCCATGTTCCATAAATTTTGGTTCATGCAAAAGTCACAGCAAGACCCGTCATATAATGCTCTTGAACTCTTTTTCCCAAAATCTCTTCATTGTTCCAACCAACCAGGACCTCTACCTTGTTTTTCAATGGATCCTCAGCCTGTAATCTCTGTGTTCTTCCAAATCTGACTATTCATCCTTTCCGTTAAGCCACTGGTATCTTCAGCTTCACTTGTTTAGGCTGTATGCTCTAGAATTCTCTGCCCAAATCTCTTTGCCTCTCTCCCTTTCTCCCCTGCTCAATATCTTTCTTTAAAATCCAACACTTGGGACAAACATTCAGAGCCATAGTCACACAGATGTACAGCATGGAAACAGACCCTTTGGTCCAATTCTTCCATGTCGACCATCATTTCTTCATTAATATTATCCAATTTATGAGCATTTGGCCCATGTGCCTCAAAACCCTTCCTATTCACAGACCCATCCAGATGCCTTTTAAATGTTGTAATTGTACCAGCCTCTACCACTTTCTCTGGCAGCTCATTCCATAGATGCTCCACCCTCTGTGTGAGTAAGTTGGACTCTCGGATCCCTTTTAAATCTTTCCCGCTCGCCTTCAACCTGTACCCTCTAGTTTTGGACTCCCCTACCCTGGAGATAAGATCTTGACTATTCATCCTATCCATGCCCCTCATGATGGTATAAACTTCTATAAGGTCACCCCTCAGCCTCTGACACTCCAGGGAAAATGGCCCCAGCCTATTCAGCCTCTTCCTGTAGCTCAAACCCTCCAACCCTGGTTATATCCTTGAAACTCTTTACTGAATTCCTTCAAGTTTAACAACATCCTTCCTGTAGCAGGGAGACCTGAATTGCACACACAATGTGGCATAACCAATGTTATGTACTGCTGCAACAGAGCCTCCCAACTCTTATACTCAATGCACTGACGTTTGTTTTTTTATTCACTCAAGGGATGAGGGTGTCACTTCCCAGCAGCATTTATTGCCCATCACAAATTGCCCAGAGGGTAGTTAAGAGTCAACCACATTGCTGTGGGCCTGGAGTCACGTGTAGGCCAGACCAGGTAAGGATGGCAGTTTCCTTCCCTGAAGGACATTAGTGAACCAGACTGGTTTTCCAGCAGTCATCATTCGACTCTTAATCCTAGATATTTATTGAATTCAAATTCCATCATCTGCCATGGCAGGGTTCGAATCCAGGTCCCCAGAACATTATCTGGGTCTCTGGATTGACAGTTCAGTTCCCAATAGTTACATAGACGTAGCATCACCTTTTTTTTGGCTCCATTTCAACTTTTGTCTTGTAATGCTCCTGTGCTTTGCTTAGGATTGTTAGCTTTGTTGAAAGTGCTATATGCAGTAATTATAAGTTATTATTGTTTCTGCCTTGCTAATGACTCTGTTAGGTTGCAGAAGAATATTGAAAGTAGGAAAAATAATTCAAGTTAATTATTTAGGACCAGCTTGCAAAATTAATTTCCAACCCAACACTTTAGTAATTAATACTTTAATCCCTTCGGATTTTAAAATCGGGCCACGGGACTAGATTAAAGTTCAAACTTTGTGACTCACTGGGATTGTAGATATCAAGGAAGAATAAAGATGTGCTAACATTAAGATTAAATAACAATGTAACAAAGCTATTGGTTGTGAAGTTAGAAAATATAGAACAAAGTAGTAACAATTGACATCTAAATGTTTGTTGAAACAAATAAATAGTAACAGGAGTAGGCCATTCAGTCCCTCAGTATGATCATGGCTAACCTGCTATCTCAAAATCCCACTATTCCGCTTTCTCTCCATATGTTTTGATGCCTTTAATATTTAAAAATTAGTCAATCTATTTCTGGCATAACCTCATAATCTACCTTCCACAGCTGTTTGTGTTCGCAAATTCCACAGGTTGGCCACTATCTGAGTGAAAAACATTTCCTTCATCTCAGGCTAAAATGGCCTACCCCAGATCCTGAAACTGTGACCCTCTGATTTTTGACTCTCCAAACCAGGGAACTATCGTTGCATCTGGTTTGTCTAGTCTTGTTAGAATATTATCTTTTTCAACCCCTCATTCTTCTAAATCTGAATGACTACAGGCCCCATTGAACCAACTTTTCCTCTTACAACAGTATTACTCTCCCCGGTATCAGTCTAGAGAGCCACCGCTGTAATCCCTCTATGGCGGTTGTCTTCCATGAACATAAAGCATGTGCCAGCCTGCTACTTAAGACAAGAAGAATTGATTTGCTGCTAAGTTCAGAATATCTGTTATGTTTCAGTTTCAGAATCATTTATCCAATCACACTTGGGACAATCAAAGCAATTCAGAAGTTGGGCTAAGCTCAACACCATAAATTGCAGGAGGGAAATGTACTACTTTCAATATTCTTCTGCAACCTAGCAGATTCATTAATTATCTGATCCATACTTAAATGGATCAGATCCTTAGTGAACATGTCAATGATTAAATTTGTACGGAAGAATGGTTTAAGTAGCTTTAATGCAATTTCAATTGAACATTATTCTTCCCTTAATATTCTGACCACCGCTTACCTATCACCTGCTGAATTTGTTTGTCTATTTTGTAACTACATAATACATGCTTGCATGTTTTAACGTATTTACTTTGTCTATTATATACATTTTTCAATGTAAGTTATGTTGCAGTCCACCCTTCTGACAGCAAACATGAAGTCCTATCATTATTTACCCCTTACACTGACTTAAAATGCACTGATGTCTCTGAGGAAGCCAGATGTCTTTTTTACCCTTATCATCCACACAGTTCAACTCCCCAAAAAGATCCTCACATTGCAATCTGTCGTGGTAGGATTTGAACTCAAGGCTTCAGGTTTGCAAGCTCAATCTAAAAGCTTATGCACAGGTAATCTTTCTCAAATGATTGAAGGCAGACATGAAAGATCACTCTTCGTATCATACTGTTAATCTCTGGGTTATGCCTGGCATCAAATATTGAAATAAGATGAAATATTGGGCACACTCCTGAGCATAAAAACTTATGCATCATACCCAGTGTCACCAGCTCCACTGGCCTGAGAGAATATCATGAGTAAGCACAAGGTTTGGAATTGTTTAATTCCATCATCTGTTGATGATCCCTTAATTGGCTCATTAGAGCCATGCTCTGAACTAGCTAAAACACTATGACTGATAGTCCCTTCCAGACTGCATTGGAGTTCATGAGTTTCATATAAGCTTACTTGAGGGATATTGCTCAGTGAAGACCTGATGGAACCAGTTTATAATCCACAATTTACTCCACCCACTCTGACAGCACACCAGATTTGTAAAAGATAAAAGTTTTATTTTGGCATTTTTTGATTTTGCTTTCTGTTCAGGTTTGTTCTTTCTAAATTATGCTGCTACTTTAGAATGTAACTGAATGCTTCTATCCCAATTTAAGTGAATCCTTCACTTTTCTTCCTGCAGGATTTTATAAATGCTGTTTCTGTCCTTACCTGGTAAGGATGTTGATGTTAATACTGAGATAACAAGACGTAGAAATGGGTCTGAAGAAGGGTCGAGGCCCGAAACGGCAGATTTCCTGCTGCTCTGATGCTGCTTGGCCTGCTGTATTCTTCCAGCTCTACACCTTGTTCTCTCAGATTCTCCAGCATCTGCAGTTCCTATTATCTCTGATGTTAATACTGATCAAGTCAGATCCCAAAGTGAGACCTGGCTTGCCCATCATTTAGTTTTTTTTTGGTTAACTGTGAAAGTCAGTTACTGAGCACATTCACAAGTTGACAACTCACTTATAACAAAAAAACAAACTTGAACTATGTTACCCTGGACAAAAGGTTGGAAACATTTCTTTACTGATGTCAGAAAAAGTTTCAAAATCACACCATTCCTTTCATCCTATATAAAATTCTTCCTTACAAACACCAAAGCCTCAGGGAAGAGCTAAAATAAAAACAAAACTGAGGATGCTGGAAATCTAAAACAAAAACAGGAAGTGTGGAGAAACTAGACACTGAACATTAGAGATGATGGGAATTGCAGATGCTGGATAATCTGAGATAACAAAGTGTGAAGCTGGATGAACACAGCAGGCCAAGCAGCATCATAGGAGCACAAAAGCTGACGTTTCGGGCCTAGACCCTTCATCAGAAATGGTCTCTCTCGTTTTGAGGAGGTATTTGGCTGGCATTGGCATTCCTGCTGCTGTTTCACCCTCCTCCCAGGTCTGAAAATGTCAGGTTTAACCTGGTGTGGAGTCTTCTCCCCATCAGTATCTCTGCTGGAGCAATCCCTGATGTTGCATGTTGGGTGGTCTTACGGTCCCTCTGCTCATGATATGCCCGGAGTGAGGCTCTGCGATTGCCTACACTCAAGTGGTGTCCCCCCAGCTCATTTGAACAGGCGAGGGTGGGCACTTCCATTGGGATGCCCTGTAGTTCCCATGTTCTACTTGCCTCATTTTCTAATGACAAGATCAGTTGTAGTGCCTGTTTGAAGTCCAGTTTGGCTTCAGCTAGTTGGTGCTTCCGTATGGTTATGTCTTAATCCCGCATATCAAACAGTCTCTCAGCAGCTCATTCAGTGTTAACCCAAAATCACAAGTCTCTGCCAGTCACTATAACCTTGTTCAAAATCTCCATACAGATTCCCCCAGTTCTCTAACAGCTGAATAAAAGTGAAAGAATCTGGGAACTATTGGAGATTTGGGGTTGTAACATTCCTTAACCAACTCTGCCAAGTCTTGGAAGGTTTTAGTGTCTGGTGCCTCTTGGAAAGTTCAGCCCCTAATAACCAAAATGCTTCAGGTCCACATGCAGTTAGAAGGATTGCTCATTGCTTTTCATCTGCCCCAATGTCATTTGCCAGAAGAAGATATTGTATTCTTTCCACGCATTGCGTCCAGTCTTTGACAGCAGGTCAAACAGGTCAAGCTCCCCAAATGGAAGCCAGAAATGTTTACTCTAACTCCACAATGACAGTTGCAAGTGAATGTTCTTCAGGCATGTCCTGTTTTCCCCTGTCGCCACTGAAATGACTGCATAGAGGCTGGGTCCTGTCACTAAATCACCCGTTGTTTACTCGTGTACAGTGGCCATTCAGCTTGGAATCTGTCCTCAACTGAGGAGCTTCTATTCTCCTGGTTACATTGGTCAGCCAAGGCTTTTGTGATAGGCCTAGATTAACAACCCCAACCAATACCTTATAGTTAATGAAGTCCACCTGGTTCCAATCACTACAGAAACATAGAGTCATTTACCCCTCTCTCTGCTTAAGAAAAGAGAAAACATGAAATGCTGCTGCTGGTGCAACTTAAGCAAAAACTGAGGAGTTTTAAATTGTCTGGAAAGGATAACTTAAAAATTCCATGAGAACAAACTAAGATTAAAAACATGAAAAAGCAGTTTTCTACATTAAAAAAATATTACCTATATACAGATGTCAATTGATTCTTCCATTTTAATTTTTTTTCCAAGTCAGTGCAAATATTTAAAAAAAGCGGTCACCATATCTTTTTCTGATATAAATGCTACCTACAGATAAAAGTCTGCCTCAGCAAGTCAGCAATTTTAAAGGGACAGAAACAAACAAAACAAATAGAGGTAGAGAAGCCAAGAAAACACAGAAAACCACTTCACTTCAATTTAGTCTCTTTCACTGAGAATTTTAAACCACAAAATGATGGAAAGCAAAAACATAATGTTTGGGTTGGCATTTCACTGACATTCTCTCAGAATATCAATTATTTAAAGACAGCATCAATCTTTATGGGTCATGAGACAATTGACAAAGGTCAGCAGGCAGTCAAATTTCTCACTTTGAACAGAGAAAGTTTAAGAAGAATAAAGTGTTCCAGCATTTCTGACAATGATTGCAAAGATTTTGACAGTGCTTTTTCTTGGAGTTAGAAAGTCAACATAAAATGTAACAGATTTCAGTGCACGTCATACAATTAGATGAAATAATTGATTAATTTGCATGCTGTGCTGACACAAAGGTACAGGATGTGATTTTACAGAAGCTAACTGAGGTGAATGGCTTATTCAGCTGGCTATTGCATTAGTGGGAAGGTGATGGCCTAGTGGTATTATCGCTACCCTATTAATCCAGAAACTTAGCTAATGTTCTGGGGACCTAGGTTTGAATTCCACCACAGCAGATGGAGGAATTTGAATTCCAGAAGAAAAAATCTGGCATTAAGAACTGACTGATGACAATGAAACCATTGTCCATTGTCGGAAAAACCTATCTGGCTCACTAATGTCCTTCAGGGAAGGAGATCTAGCCTACATTGCTCCAGAACCACAGCAATGTAGTTGACTGTCAACTGCCTTCTGAAATGCCCTAGCAAGCTACTCAATTTTATCTTGCTATCACCTTCTCAAGGGCAACTAGGGATGGGCAATAAATGCTGGCCAGCCAGTGATGCTAATATCCGAAGAATGAATAAAAAATCTTTGCAACCATCATATCTTCCTGAAAGGTACTTTTGGAAAAATTCAAAGAAAACACCATTGACATTCTGCTGCACAAAGGACACAAGTTCAAAGTATTTATAGTAGGCCAGCAACATCTTCAAGTGTTTGGGTCTGGAATAACTGTCAACAGGTTCAGTTGCACATTCAAATCATTGCCTGAGGAGGTGTCACTTGCATCACTCACCAAGACAATGTCCAGCATTTAATGACAAATGCAAGCTTCTTGGATATTGTTCGAGTTGCACCCATTCAGGCAAATGGGGAGTATTCTATCACATCCCTGACTTGTATCTTGTAGTGGGTGGACAGGCTTCGGGGAGTCTGATGAGCTGCTTGCTACAGGAGTCCTACAACAGTCTCAGAATGCACTATCTGCATTGTAAAATCCATGATGATTAAATCAAAGTGACCTGCCAAGATTTTCAGATTGCTACATTCATTCATGTGCTTCTCCTCTAGGGAATGGTTTACACTCACCCACAGCTCTGTTTGGAAGACTGATCTAGACAGATATTCCCTCCCACACTCTCACCACCCAACCACAAATGCACAATACATTATTGGAAAGAAGGGAGAAATGGTACAGGAGATGATCAGTGAGCATACAGAATGTTACCCCAACTTAAAGTATCGGAATTTGAGAGTTTAATTCGGGCACATGGTTTTGTGGAAACATGCTGCGTCCTTGTTTCCAGTCTAGTTGTATGATATGGTAATGAACTATGGTCAAGTCATGTCCAGTTTGCACTTTGTTAACCACCTGACTCATGGGATGATAATTGGGATGCTGAAGATACTGTGTTAGACAACAGAGACACACCTACAATGAATGATCCAAATCCAAATGCAATGACAAATAACAAACAACAGAGGGAGGATACCAGGTCATCACAACTATATACGGACTAGATCTGATCCCTTGTACATTTTAAAATGCTGAATGTACAGAAACACTATCTCTTTATTTTTCTAATACTGGAAAAGGGTTCATTTATTCAAGGAAAGAGAGGTGATGTAATACTACAGCATTGATTGCAGACAAACCTGTACTTTCACAACACTTATATGATATCGTGACTTATGACATTCTGAAATAAAGGTACACACTTCACCATCAGTCTCACTGTCGGTGTAATGGAGTCAGTGTAATCAGTTGGCTGTGTATGTAATATACAGTAACATCAGTAAATGCAGAACCCAGTGTCAGTCAGTGATATGGTAGCCTTGGAAATAGTTAGTGTTATAAATAAACCTCAAGATATCTGACTCAACTGGACCTGACTATCTGTGACATTTGTTACATGGGCTGCATATATAAAACCACAAATGTGGCCAGGAAGCTCAAAGAATTTCAGGGCTATACAAAGAACAAAGAGCAGTACAACACAGGAACAAGCCCTTTGGCCCACCGAGACCATGCCAACACGTAATGCCTTTCTAAACTAAAAACTTTTTGCCTCGACATGGTCGATATCGTTCTAATCCCTGCCTATTCATATATCTGTAAAAGATGCCTCTTAAATGTTGCTATTTTACCTGCTTCTACCACCTCCTCTAACAATGCATTCCAGACATTTACCACTGTCTGTGTAAAAAAACTCACTTCTCACATCTCCTTTGAACTTTCTCCCTCTTACCTTACAACACTGTCTCCCTGTAATTGACATTTCTCCCCTGGGAAAAAGACTTCGACTATCCATTCCGTCCACACCTTGCATAATTTTGTAAACTTCTATCAGGTCTCCCCTCATCCTTTGAAGTTCAAGAGAAAACAAAGCAAAAGTTTGTTTAATCTCTCCGCATAGCTAACACAATTCAAACCAAGGTCAGAAGTCACATAACACCAGGCTACAGTCCAACAAGTTTATCTGAAGTCAAGTAAATCAAACTGATTTCAAATAAACCTGTTGGACTATAACCTGGTGTCATGTGACTTCTGACTTTGTCTACCCCAGTTCAACACCAGCAACTCCACATTATGGCATCCAAACCAGGCAATATTCTGGTAAACCATTTCTGTACTGTGTCCAAAGCTTCTTTATCCTTCTGGTAGTGTGGAAACCAGAACTGTATACAATATGCCAAATATGGCCTAACTAAAGTTCTACGTAGCTCCAAATAATAACTTTATGTTTGCAGAGCAACTGGGGCTATAACATGATAGAAAAGGGAAAGCCACTTCAGTACTTCAGACTTTTCTGTAAGCAGTTAGCAGCCTAAATGATGACCAGGATTATTGTCTTCTATATTGAGCCCAAACCCACTCATTGTAATTTGACTAAGCACTCAAAACTACAAACAGTTTCGAAAGATAATGACATCTCAATTTACAACATGTTTTTCCATTAAATGTAGCTTACAACAAAGCAAAACAGCAATGTGAGGTATAAATGCATCTGTTAGCAATCTAATATTGGGTAGACACCAATGACCACTAGATGGAGACGCTATCTGCATATTAACACCATTCCTTTGTTACACTAGCTAGCAGAGCACTAAAGACCTGCTATGTCATGTTCAGATTGGCTGGATTATTCTCTTGTGTGTGTGAATTATGGTTTAAAACTGTTCTTTGCGATATTGATTCTAAACTTATTCAAGTCAGGATTTCAATGAGCCATTTGAATTTTTTGCTTACAAACCTCCACTTTTTCGTAATCATTACTGAACTAACCTCTTAGGATCTGGATTATGCAGATATTGCAAATGTTCTCTGCCTGTCACTTCTGGATCTGTGAAAGAAATGTCACCACCAGCTTCAGAACAAGGAGAGATCTGAGTCCCTTCGATTGAGTTCTCTGTGTCAGCTGATGTGACAAATACATTTGAATGAAACTACAAACAGCATAAGGACTTTGCTTGCCCATCACTCAAGTGTAATCAACTCATGGTTAATCTTGTTTGATCGCCAATAACTGCAGAGCGACTAATCTCCACGGCTGGCAGTGGTATCTGCGAGACTTGCGGTTGGAATGCTGCCACAAAACCTCTTTTCCTTGATTGGATATAAGAACCTGTTTGGTTTACACTGGTGGAGGAGTAACCATGAAAAATTTCAAACAGAAGAAGCTCATATTTTAATTGAGATACTTTATTGCACTTTATTACTTTATTGTAGCAATCAGATACAAATTTCATGAGGAATACTCAAGAAGCTTGGCACCATCCAGTACAAAGCAGCCCACTTGATTGGTACCACATCTGCAAACATCCATGTCCTCCACCACTGAGGCTCAGAGGCAGCAGTGTGCACCACCCACAAAAATTCACCAAGGCTCTTTAGACAGCACCTTCCAGACTCACAATCGCTTTCATCGAGAAGGACAAGGGCAGCGGATACACAGGAACACCACCACTTGCAAAGCCATTTGCTATCCTGAATGGGAAACATATTGCCATTTCTTTAGCATCACCAGGTCAAAATTCTGGAACTCCCTCCCTACTGTATTGTGGATCTACTTACAGCACATGGACTGCAGCAGGTCAAGAATGTATCTAACCACTGCCTTATTGAGGCAACTAAGAATGGCCAAAAAATTCTGGTCCAGCCTGCGATGCTCATATTCCACTAAAAAACAATTTAAAGCCCTTACAATTAAAAGACTGATGGAGGCTTTCAAACTGTGTGGACTCATCTTGTATGTTTGGTGATTAGTAATTGATATGATATTTATTAATATAGCAAAGATAGTAAATCAATTAACACAAAACTTAACTCAATTTAAGCCTTAATGGAATAAAGGTACACAATTTTTCTGAATATTACTTACGTGACTTCAATGCATTACAAAATAGAAACGTTAAGGATTGAATGCATTCCTTTCTGCCCATTGTTTAGGGTAAAAAGAAATTGCATCGGCCCTTGAATGATCTAAACTTGCAGATCTATAGGGAAAGAACTTGGAAATGGATCTGGATGGATTTTACTACAAAGAGCTGGCATAGTCCTGATGGGCCAAATAGCTACAATCTGTGTTTTAATTACTACATGATTCTATCACTCAACGAAAAATGAATATACTCAAGGTTTTGAAATGCTCACATCTGGCACACTTGCGTGAATACTGGGATGTGTAGACTGGGAATTTCTTCCAGTTAGCTCATGACTTTGGTATTTCAGTGGCAAGTGCCTACATCACTAGGAATATTTCATGGCAACCTAACTGGTGAAGTATGCCAGGAATAAACATAGTCCCTAGCGCACCACGCTCTCTGAGACTCCTTTGATTCTTTTAATGACCCCTTTGGGCCTGACTTGCAGGTAGATTCCCGAATCCTGGCCTGTCATTAACTAGTATGCATCACTGAATGTGGGTGCATCACTCTTCTGCCTGGGAAAGCAAGTGGTGCAGGAATCTCAACTCCCACATTGACACACCTCCAATCCATGCTGTCCATCCCACTGGTCCATTCTGCTATCTGGGCCCGTATTCTTGGTAAACAATTGATGTGTCTCAAACAATCCTCTGTTCAAATTCAGCGTGCCATCGTGGCATCCCAATGCTTCATTAACAGCTGATTTTCATCTCCTTTGCATGCGTCACAGTGGGATGAGTTACCTTGTAAGTTGGGATAATTATTTCAAACTGAGCTCTCAATAGATCTCAGCTGCTGCATTCAGGTACTCTTGAACTGAATGAAGCCACTCTCACCCCAGAAGAACAGCCCCCTACATCACCTGTAGCACTGCTCATGTTTTCACACCATCGCTGTTTATTCTCATGTCCTAAGAATGCTGAAGAGAAGCCAATTGCAACAAATTTGAGGGCAGTTTTGTACCGTGAACTCAGGTCCACAGGGAACTGATTTACGATTGTCTCAATTCATTTCACTTAGGGCCCCTAACAGCTGTCAGAGCAAAAGGAGACTTATTTTGAACTCAGCTCCCAGAGGGAAAGGGACAGCACTCTAAAACACTTCACTGGCAAATCCCTAACACTCGCTAAGTGCACCATAAAAAAATATTAATTTGTTTTCCTTTACCCCACACACAATTTTATTAATAGTGACCAGCGCTGGAAGAAACATAGTCTGAAAGTGAAATAGTGTCCAAACAGATTGATATGCTGGAAATATTTTTCCTTTCCTCATTTATGATATCACTTTTAAACGTAGTTCTGCAACCGGGGCTTCATTAGCAGCTCAGGATACTCCCTGTAGACTTATTTATGTCATTAGACCACATGCGGCACTGGGAAAGGACAATGCACTTCAGGCAGTGTGAGCAGAGCTGGCAGGGCTTAACTCTTGAAGTACCAGCCAAGATATTTGTCATTCTTATTGCACTTTTTAACATTTGCTCATGGGCTGTGAGTGTCATAGAGTCATAGAGTTATACAGCATGGTAACAGATCCTTTGGTTCAACTCATCCACGCCAACCAGATATCCCACTTGCCAGCATTTGGCCCATATTACTCTAAATCCTTCCTGCCATGTACCCATTCAGATGCCTTTTAAATGTTGTAACTGCACTCACTTTTATCACCTTCTCTGGCAGCTTGTTCCATAAATACACCGCCCTCTGTGTGAAAAAGTTGCCCCTCAGGTCCTTTTCAAATCTTTCCCCTCTCACCTTGAACCTATGCCCTCTAGTGTTGGGCTCCCCTACCCTGGGAAAAATGACTTTTGCCTATTCCATTAATCCGTGCCCTCTTGATTCTATAAACCTTTATAACATCACCCCTCAGCTTCCGACACTGCAGGGAAAAGATGCCCCAGCCTATTCAGCCTCTCACTATAACTCAAGCCCTCCAGTCCCAGTATCACCCTTGTAAATCTCTTCTGAACCCTTTCAAGTTTAACAACAACTTTCCTACAGTAGGGAGACCAGAACTGAACAAAATTACAAAAATGGCCTAACCAAGTTCAGCCTTTCATTGGCTTGGCCAGGATTTGCTGCCCTGCCCTGCCGAGCTGATTGGTTTTCATGCAAATATTTCGTCTCCCTTCTACGTGACGCCTTCTGTGCTGTCTAGCCTTCGTTGAAACGCTAAGGTGGGGATCTACCTTATTGAACCACTGTTCCTCATGTGACGCAGGTATACCTACAGGGCTGTTAGGAAAGCAGCTCCAGGATATTGACTCAGCAAACAGTAAAAGACCGGTAATGTTGCTCCAAATCAAGATGGTTTTATGTAACTCCCTCTGTATTTGCTGCATTCGTTCGTTTATCAGTGGTGAAGAGATTGAATGTTGAATGCGGTGAATGGGATGACCATCAAGTGGGCTGTTGCATTCTGGAAGGTGTCGAGTTTGATTTACCAAGATGTTGCTGGGAATGGAGGCGCTGAGATTGTGACTTTTTCTCACTGGATCATGGAATGGTGGGGGATGACCTTCTTGAGGTTTATAATACCATGGGGGCCATAAAGTGAATAAAGTGGTAAAGTGAATAAAGCGAATTACCAGAGACTTTTCATTGGGATGGGCGGATGAGTTAAAAACTGTTGGGCGCATTTTGAAGCTGAGAGGAGAAGGATTTAAAAAGGACATGAGGGGCCACTTTTTTTACACAGACAGTGGTTCAAGTGTGGGATGAACTGCCGGAGAAAGTATTGGCTGCAGGTATTTATTCAATGTTTAACAGGCATTCGGATAAGTTCATGAATAGCAAAGGTTTGGAGGTATATGGACCAAACACAGGTAGGTGGGTCTATATTAGTTTGGGAGCATGATCAATGTGGACTAGTTAGGCTGAAGGGTCACTATCCACAGTGTATGGCTCTATGACTTTATTATTGGCTATTGTTGGAGCTGTGCTCATCCAGGCAGGAAGAACCACTACAGTTAAAGTTTTAATCTCAATATATAAAGTCCCAAATGTGTATGTCTGATAGACCCAGGTTAACAGAAACACTGACTAGGTTTCTGCATTAAACAAAAGCAGCCTTTATTATAAACAAGTAAATCCTAATCACAGGTAAACAATATAAATTATTAATATATAATTCAGAGATAGCAAAGGCTGTAGACGCTGGAGTCAGAGACAATACTTTGTGGAGCTGGATGAACACAGCAGGCCAGGCAGCACCAAAAGAGCAAGAAAGTTGACGTTTCATGTTGGGACCCTTCTTCAGAATATATAACTTCAGAATGTATAACTCTACTATTTGAAACTCTAACTCCCTTCTAAAATCCAAAAATACACAATGCAAACATTGCCAAATAAATTAAAATGTTGCTGTTCTTTTGAAAGAATATAATATTGGGGAAATACAGTTCAGTAGAACCAGTTCACAGGTTTTGGTCAGGTGTTTCTGTTTGTTCTCAAATCCTTACGTTGTCTGAAGTCCTTTCTTCTAGATTCTCAGTTTTTGCTGAAGTCACAGGGAATTGTGCATTAATTGATCATATTCGTACTCACTAGTTGGAGGCAGCAGCTTGCAGCAAATGCTGGCAGTGAATAACTGACTGTCTCCATGCTTGACTTTCTTGATTGCAGAGACCTAGAGACATCCCCTGCTTCTTCCAATCTGGAAACATTTTCCCACTGTATTGTATGTACCAGATGTTCAGCTGTCCAGGGAGTTGTCATCAGGCCAATGACCTATGGCCTCCACAAGTGGTCACGCTTGCACAAACCAATCAGCGGCCAAATCTCACTCTGCACATACATCCTGGTGCCAAGCTATCAGCTCTCATTTCCCCGCAATTCAAAATGAGTTCCAGCAACTTGTTACCAATATTGCAGCAATTTCTTCTTGATTTTGAAACAGTCCTTTTCTCATTTTACTCCACAATCAAAAATATAAAAATGCAGCCCTTGCAAAGCTGAATTCCGAGTTTCTGAATTGCTCTTGTCGTAGCATTTATTTGACTGGTCTAGTTCAATTTCTAGTCACTAGTAGGTCATAGAATGTTGGTTGTGGGGAATTCAACAATTGTAATGCTAGTGAACATTAAGGGTCGATGCTTCAATTCTCTTTTGGTAGATGTGGCCATTGCCTGATACTTGTGTGGTGTGAATGTTTGTCACCAGTTGTCAGCCCAAGGCTGGATGTTATCTACATCTATGAATACAGACTGCCTTGTATCTGAAGAGTCATGAATGGTACTGACCAACAGTCAACAGCGATTGTTCTCACTTCTGACCTTATGATAGAGGGGAAGACTTTGATAAAATAAGTGGAGATGGTTGGCCCCAGGACACACCCTCGAGGAACTGTTGCAGAAACGTTCTGAAACTGAGATGCCCAACCTTCAACAAGCACAACCATCTTCCATTATGTTTGGTATAACTCTAACTAGCAGGACTTTTTCCTCTGGATTCACATTGACTCCAGTTTTGCTAGGGCTCTTTGATGTGTGCTCAGTCTGCTAATACTGCTGCTTTGGTGTTGTATAGGATGGGCGGAAGGGCTAAAAGTTAATGACGATATTTGACAGCATGGGACAATAGATTGTACAGCATGGGAAAATAGGCTGGGAAAGTAAATGATGATACTTGACAAGCTGCTTGACCTTAAATGAGCCCTGTGAATATTCCTTTATGGGCTGAAGTTGACACCTGTTGCTTGCTTTCCTGTAGCTGTTTCCTGAACTGGCCAGGTCTTTTGTCTTCTATAGTTGTTTATTTTCTGTGCCTTGCTGTTTCTTGCACCTTATAAGAGAGCAAGAGTTTAGTTCCCATTCGTTGGATTTCTTCTTGGCTCGGAATTGCGGATGGTACCAGGAATGAACTTAAGCCTCCAGACCAGCCATTGGTCCAGGGGACCCCAACAGGCCGGAGGGCGTGAGACTTGTTTCTTTCTCTCAAATGGTATGAGACTTATTGATTTTTTTCCTTTCATCTCCCATTTATTATTTATTTATTGTTATCAATGTATTCATTTATTATTACTTAACAAACTTTCATATTTAAGCAAATTGCTGTTAGACAAGCCTTCTCTTAATTATATTTACCAGAATCTGATAAGAGCCGCTTGGATACATGCTATGACCCAAGTCAGATGTCAAGCGTACAAAGTGTGGACCTGGATGAACACAGCAGGCCAAGCAGCATCTCAGGAGCACAAAAGCTGACGTTTCGGGCCTAGACCCTTCATCAGAGATAGCTTTTGTGCTCCTGAGATGCTGCTTGGCCTGCTGTGTTCATCCAGCCTCACATTTTGTTGTCTTGGATTCTCCAGCATCTGCAGTTCCCATTATCTCAGATGTCAAGCGTATTTGCTTTTATCTCACCTCTGGACATTAGCTCTTTTGTCCATGCTCGGACTAAAGTTGGAATGAGGGGATTAGTTGAGTGGCTCTGGTGAACCCAAACAATGTGTATGTGAGCAGGTTACTCCCTTGCAAGTGCCACATTATAACTCTACTGATGATTTCTATCACTGGAATACGAGCTCCTTTAGTTACTATTAGAACATAAGGGCAAAGCATTTATGATATTGCTTGGTGTTGAAAAAGGCTTTTCATTCCCATTGTACTTACACAAACAGAGAATCCTGTTGCACTTTGATGATGTTACTATACAATTCTTGTTTTTTCCACTTTCTGTTAATCTAATGTATTAAGTTTTCTGCTGATTTATAATGCATGCATTTGGGCGTGGGGCTTTGTGACCCAGAATGACCCCAGGAGTAGGCCATTCAGCCTCTTGAACCTGTTCTGCCATCCCATAGAATTGTGGCTTATTGGATTGTAGCCTCAAATCTAGATTCCCATCTACACTGATAACATTTCACCCTGTTTCTCAACAAGAATCTATCTGCAGAAATTGCTAAGAAAACTCAAAAGGTCTGGCAGCATCAGCAGAGAGAACGCAGAGTCAATGTTTCGGGTCCACTGGCCTTTCCTCAGAACATGTGTTCTCGTTAACTCAGCTTTCTCTTCACAGACGCTGCAGTCCTGCTAAGTTTGCCCAGCAACTTCTGTTTTTGTTTATGATTTCCAACATCCGCAGTTCATTGTTTCTTTTCATCAAGAATCTATCTACCTTTGTCTTAAAGTAGTTTAGGATCTTTGCTTCCACCACCTCTTCAGGGCGAGAGTGCCAAACAACCATAACTTCTGAGAGAGAGAGAAAACATTGCTTCATCTCTTTGTAAATAGATAATCCTTGATTTTCAAACAGTGGCCTGTAGTTATAGATTCTTCTGTGAGAGAAAATATAATCTCCACATGTATTCCATCAAGACCCTTCCAGATTTTGTTCAAAACATGCTGCATTAAGTGTTAGATAGCTTTGATGTAAGCTATTCTTGCCATTCAATGAGTTGTGGAGTCATACTCATGAAGTTACACAATACTGGAACAGACATTTTGCTCCAACCAGTCTATGCTGACCATAGTCCCAAACTAAACTGGCCACAATTGCCTGCACTTGGCCCATATTCCTGCAAACATTTCTTATTCATGTACTTATCAAAACGTCTTTTAAATGTTGTAACTGTACCCACAACCATCACTTTCTCTGGAAGCTCAGTCTACACACAAACCACACTTTGTGTAAAAAAAAATGCTCTTTATGTCTTTTTTAAATGTTTCTCCTCTTACCCCAAAAATATGCTCCCTAGACTTGAAAACTCCCACCTTAGGGAGAAGACAACTACCTTCACTCTATCTATACCCCTCATGATTTTATAAACCCTCTTTAAGGCCTCCCCTCAACCTCCTACACCCCAGTGAAAAAAGTCCCAGGCCATCCAGCCCCTCTTTGAAACTCCTTCAACCCTGGCAACATCTTGGTAGATCTCTTTTGAACACTGTCCAACTTAATAATATCCTTTCTAAAACAGGGCGACCAGAACTCGATACAATACTTGCCAAGGCCCTGTATTACATCAATATGACTCCCTAACTCCGAAACTCAAAGGTCTGTGCAATGAAGATTATGGCTAATCAGGAAAATACAAGCGTCCACCTAGGTAACACTTCACTCCTCACTTTAATTCTACTATATATTCTGCAGTTATGTGTAAAGGTATCATTCAGGGGCCTTGGCTGGACTTTGCTTTATTTAAGAAAAAAATCTAGTCCAACCCACACCCACAAATCTACCACTGTTACTTAGCCTTAGGTTTGAGCTGTGAATGTTGGTGATAATGCATTTTTATTTAAAATATGTTTTACTGGTACCTGGTGATTTAACAGTGAATTGTTTTGGTAGTGCATAGGATTGGGGGAAGCTGTGTGGAAGTGAAAGTCTTTCACTAGTTATCCATGCAGATTTTCTATTGTTATAGGAAAAATTTCCTATTGACTTAAAAGCAGTTATGTAATGTTTATTATATGTTTATGCAGTGAGGGGAAGCATTGCCTAGTCAGGTGGCAGACACAGATCCAATAATGTCCCACAAAAAACTTTTGAATATGTACTCGAAGAAGAACGTAGAACAGTACAGCATAGATCAGGCCCTTTGGCCCACGATGTTGTGCCGAACTTTTACCCTAAACCCAAAGTCTATCAAAGCTCCACCCCTACCTTATACTATCATCCATATGCCTATCTAATAGCTGCTCAAATGCCCCTAATGAGGTCAACTCCACTACCCTCTCGCGAGGCTATACAAAAAAAAACAGCAGAGGGATTGGGACTAACTGTTTTTTATAAAATTTTATAAAATTAACTAACTGCTCTTCAAAACAGCTGGCACACATTCAATGGGCAAAATGGTCTCCTATGCGTATATTCTATGGTGATGTGACATGAGGAACCAGGTGAAAATCAGCCCATTGATCCTTCATGTACGTTCTGCCTTTCAAATCTCAGTGCTTTCTGCTATTTTCTTGAATGCCCCGCACATTTCAAATCATCACAACCCTTTACATGAAGAATGTTTTCCCTTGGCATTCCTCTTCACCAGCTTAACTCGAGTTCAATATTGTCAGAGTGAACTTCTGGCAGGGTTTTCCCAATCATCTTCTGTAGCTTCAGGAGAAGAGCCCTGCTGAAAAGTGGTTCAAATTCCAATATTACTGTTTCCTTTATTATTGTGTTCTAAGGAAAGGTCACTGGACCTGAAATGTTAACTCTGTTTTCTCCTTCACAGATGCTGCCAAACCTGCTGAGCTTTTCCAGCAACTTTGTTTTTGTTCCTGATTTACAGCATCCACAGTTCTTTTGGTTTTTACTGTTTTCTTGACTTTTCCATTGAAGGATGATCAGGAGAGCCCCTAATGATCCTTATATCTGTGACAACTTTTCATGTTTGAACTGTTGTGATGTTCAATGAACTGTTGTTATGTGCAATTTACATCACCTTATTTTCAAATCCAATAGTAAACAAAATTCTTCAAGTTTACACCCGGCATGTTCTGCTTTTAATTCAGAACCAAGAGGAGCCCCAGAGCAAGATTCTAACAATATCTCTAACTAACTCCAAGCTATGCCTGCATCTTTGTAGGATATGTGGAACAATCCCTCTTTTGCTGTTACACTGGCACCAGCCCTCACCTCTTCTTCCACCACATCAATGACTGTATCGGCACTGCCTCGTGCTCCCATGAGGAGCTTGAATAGTTCAGTAACTTTACTGGCACCTTTCGCCCCAACCTCAAATTCACCTGGACCATCTCTGATACCTCCCTCCCCTTCCTGGAACTCTCTGTCTCCATCTCTGGTAGCTGTGTCAGCTATTTAAAAGCTTACTGACTCCCATAGGTACCATGACTACGCCTCCTCTCATCCACCCTCTTGCAAGAATGTGATCCACCTCTGCCACATCTGCTCCCAAGGTGATGCGTTTCACTCCTGGAAATCCCAGATGTCCTCTACTTCAAGGGCTGCAACATCGCCCTCTGTTGATTCATAATACCTCAACAGCATCTCTTGTATTCCCTGCACTTCTGCCCTCAAAACCCTTCTCTCCTGAACAAAAATATGGGCAGAGACCCCTGGTCCTCACATATCACCTACCAACCTCCACATCCAGCGCATTATCCTCCATTATTTCCACCACCCACAATCCGACCCCGCCATCAAAGAGATATTTCCCTCCCCACTCCTATCTGCTTTTCATAGGGACTGCTCACTCCGCAATTCCCTCGACTGCTCTACACTACCCACCAAACCCACCACCCCTGACACCTTTCCCTGCAACTGCAGGAGCTGCTACACCTGCCCCTACACCTACACCCTCACCTCCATCCAAGGCCCAAGAGAAAACTTCCAAATCTGACAGGGATTCACCTGTACCTCCTCCAACCTGGTCTACTGTATCTGTTTCTCCTGATGTAGCCTCCTCTACATCGTGAGACCTAACATAGACTTGGTGACTGATTCATGGACCATCTGCGCTCTGTATGCTATAATCAACAACATCTTCCGATCACCAGCCAATTTAACCTACCCTCCCATTCCCTGGGTGACATGTCCATCCTGGCCCTCCTCCAGTGTCACAATGATGCCATATGCAAACTGGAGAAACTACATTCTACTATATTCTGCCTTGGGAGTCTGAACATAGAATTCACCAGTTTCAAAATCTCCCAAACCTGGCCTCTTCCCATGTTCAATCCTCCCCCTCATCCCTGCATCCTTGGCCTGACACAAGCTGTCCACTTCTGTCCCACTTATCTGGCCCACCCTTCCCACTGACCAATCTCCACTACCCCCTACCTGCATTCACCTATCACTATCCCATGCACCCTCCCCCCACTCCATCCTCCCATTTATTTCTGAGCCCCCTTACCCCTTCCCAGTCCTGATAAAAGGTGTAAAAACCCGAAACTTTCCTGCTCCTCAGATGCTGCCTGGCCTGCTGTGTTCCTCCAGCTCCACACTGTATTGACTCTCTCTCTAACTAGCCTCTAATGAAGTTGGAGATTTGGAAGAACAGAATATGCTATGGATTTCTTCACAATATTCTTAATACAATATTTCTTAGCTTCTAAGTATATAATTTTCAAGAAACATGCACAGTTCATCACAGAAACATTTAACAGAAGTGTTTATGTCCATCAGTCTCTCCTTTTATTATTTAAGCTTTCAATGCTCTCATTACAGCAGAGAATTTTGAAGCAGAATGTTCTGAATGGAACATTTTGGGCCAACAGTAGCACATTTGGCCCTGAACATGTTTGCTGCACATAATGGAATGTTTGGTTCAATCTTCTGAAAGGTGGTCAATTAAGAAACTGTCTTGAGCATTATCATGGCTCGAGGTGGTGGGAGGTTTGCATAGCTCAGCTTGCAGGGGTGGCTGTAGGAGGTGAGAGGGAGGTGAGAGGTCAGGTTAGCTTGCCTTGCAGGGAATGCAGGCTGCCTTTACAGTGTCTGTAGTGTGATTGTTGCTGATAGCCAAGTGGCCAGGAGGCAGAGGACACAATCAGTCCAATTGGAATGGCTACCACTGCAGCATGTTATTGTAATATTGCTTGGCTCAGACAATTGGCAATGGCCTGGTGATACTATCACTTGACTGTTAACTCAGAGACCCAGGTAACATCCCGAGGACCTGGGTTCAAATCTAACCAATGCAGATGGCGGCATTTGAATTAATTAAATTTCTGGAGTTAAGAATCTAATGATGACCGTGAATCCATTGTTGATTGTTGGGAAAAACCCATCTGGTTCACTAATGTCCTTCAGGAGAGGAAACTGCCATCCTTACCTGGTCTGGCCTATAGATCCACAGCAATGTGGTTGACTCTGACCTGCCCTCTGGGCAATTAGGGATGGACAATAAATGCTGTCCGGCCAGTGATGCCCCTCATGCTGTGAATAAAAGAAAAAAAATGTTAATTTCCTGGGATCGCAGTTTCCTCCCTGCTCGGGTGGGTTATCTCATCTCTAGAAGCTGCTGGTCAAAGAGATGACACCTGACGCCTTTGTTGGGTGGGGTGGGGGGGGTGGGGGCGGTGGGGGGAACATGTGTGCAGCCACCAGTGGAACTACAAACATACTCATTAGGAGCAGATATATACCTCTCGGCCCCTTGAGCCTTCTTTACCTTTCAATATTTTTAAAAGTTCATTCATAGGATGAGGGGTGTCACTGGCTAAGCAGTATTTATGGCCCAGAGGCCAGTTAAGAGTCAACCATATTTCTGTGAGTCTGGAGTCACATGTACACCACAAATGATTGAATTTTAACACAGAGGTGGATAGGGTAAGACCAGGTAAGATTGGAAGCTTCCTTCCCTCAAGGACGTTAGTGAACCAGCTGGATTCTTCCTGATAACTGATACACGGCCATCGTTAGATTCTAATACAACATATTTATTGAATTCAAATTCTACCATTGGCTGTGGCAGGATTTGAACTCAGCTCTCCAGAATGTTATCTGGGTCTCTAGATTAACAGTCCAGCTGTAATACCAATAGACCATCACCTCCCCCACAGTGCCTCCCCCACATTTCAATAAGATCAGGGCCAACCTGTTTGGATTTCAAATTCTACTTTCCCATCTCCCTTCTGTTAACCTTCAATTCCTTTCTCTTACAAGAACCTATCCACCTCTGTGTTAAAATTCAATCATTTTTGGTCAATGCTATGTCAGAGTGCATTGAAATGAAATTAATCCTGCCTCATTACACAGTGCCAAGTTCTATAGGACTTGTTCTCTGGTTGGCTCATGCTTAAGAAACTATCTCGAAATCATTCTATGATCACCTTACCCAGGCTATTATTGACAATCTTATGAAGTTTATTCAGGATTAAGCAGACTAAAATCACCCTTGATTATTGCTGAGCCTTTGCCCAGTATTTCTTAAT
Organism: Stegostoma tigrinum; assembly: GCF_030684315.1. Lineage (NCBI taxonomy): Eukaryota > Metazoa > Chordata > Chondrichthyes > Orectolobiformes > Stegostomatidae > Stegostoma > Stegostoma tigrinum. Next base: position 98,787,629 of record NC_081359.1, read on the forward strand.
GTAAATGTTGTTATTCCGATATCTGCAGATGGTAATATTAGACAATTCAGTTTCAACAGAGAAACTTGTCTTTAAGTAACTTGGCGGAAGTTTTAGGAGCATTTGAGATGTGGGTTATAGTGAGATGTATAGCAGAATTACATGAGGAGGCTAGCAAAGTCAGGATCACCTTATTCCAGCTTTCTGCTTTTGACAACTGGCACAACAAGTTTCTCAGTAAATATCGAGCTGCCAATAAATTGACGAATGAAAGATTATTGCTAGTTAAAGAAAACATGCCTGGCCTCATGCTGAAAAACATAACAAAAAACTCAATGCAGCTTGTACATAGTCAAAAAAAGGGCAAGATTCATCTCCGTAGGTTTTTGTGCCGCAGTTTAATTGCCATAGCACAATGTATTCCCATGAGGCGAGGTTAACAAAAGAATATAAGTTTATTACAGAAAAAGGGGAAAAAAAGAACCAAAGCGGTAAATATAAATGACTTAATTTGGAAAGATCTTTTCATGAATGAACATAGAACATAGAACATTACAGCACAGTACAGGCCCTTCGGCCCTCAATGTTGTGCCGACCTGTCACACCGGCCTCAAGCCCATCTAACCTACACTATTCCATGTACGCCCATATGCTTGTCCAATGACGACTTAAATGTACCTAAAGTTGGCGAATCTGCTACTGTTGCAGGCAAAGCGTTCCATTCCCTTACTACTCTCTGAGTAAAGAAACTACCTCTGACATCTGTCCTATATCTTTCACCCCTCAACTTAAAGCTATGCCCCCTCATGCTCGCCATCACTATCCTAAGAAAAAGGCTCCCCCTATCCACCCTATCTAACCCTCTGATTATTTTATATGTTTCAATTAAGTCACCTCTCAACCTTCTTCTCTCTAATGAAAACAGCCTCAAGTCCCTCAGCCTTTCCTTGTAAGACCTTCCCTCCATACCAGGCAACATTCTAGTAAATCTCCTCTGCACCCTTTCCAAAGCTTCCACATTCTTCTTATAATGTGGTGACCAGAACTGTACACAATACTCCAAGTGCGGCCGCACCAGAGTTTTGTACAGCTTCACCATAACCTCTTGGTTCCGGAACTCGATCCCTCTATTAATAAAAGCTAAAACACTGTATGCCATCTTAACAGCCCTGTCAACCTGGGTGGCAACTTTCAAGGATCTGTGTACATGGACACCGAGATCTCTCTGCTCATCTACACTACTAAGAATCTTACCATTAGCCCTGTACTTTGCCTTCTGGTTACTCCTACCAAAGTGCATCACCTCACACTTGTCTGCATTAAACTCCATTTGCCACCTCTCAGCCCAGCTCTGCAGCTTATCTATGTCTCTCTGCAACCTACAGCATCCTTCGTCACTATCCACAACTTCACCGACCTTAGTGTCGTCTGCAAATTTACTAACCCATCCTTCTACGCCCTCATCCAGGTCATTTATAAAAATGACAAACAGCAGTGGACCCAACACCAACCCTTGCAATACACCACTAGTAACTGGTCTCCAGGATAAACATTTCCCATCAACTATCACCCTCTGTCTTCTTTCAGCAAGCCAATTTCCGATCCAAACTGCTATATCTCCCACAATTCCATTCCTCCGCATTTTGTATAATAGCCTATTGTGGGGAACCTCATTGAACGCCTTGCTGAAATCCATATACACCACATCAACCGGTTTACTCTCATCTACCTGTTTGGTCACCTTCTCAAAGAACTCATTAAGGTTTGTGAGGCACGACCTTCCCTTCACAAAACCGTGCTGACTATCCCTAATCAATTTATTCTTTTCTAGATGATTATATATCCTATCCCTTATAACCTTTTCCAACACTTTACCAACAACTGAGGTAAGGCTAACTGCTCTATAATTACCAGGGTTGTCTCTACTCCCCTTCTTGAACAGGGGAACCACATTTGCTATCTTCCAGTTGTCTGGCACTATTCCTGTAGACAATGACGAGTTAAAGATCAATGCCAAAGGCTCAGCAATCTCCTCCCTGGCTGACCAGAGGATCCAAGCAAAAATCCCATCCGACCCAGGGGACTTATCTATCTTCACACTCTGTAGGATTTCTAATACCTCTTCTGTGTGAACCTCAATCCCACCTAGTCTAGTAGCCTAATGGCCAAAAGAAAGATTCATCCCTCTTTTATCCACAACATCCTTTACAGATACTCAAGCCCAGTGAAATATCACTCCAATCTTCACTTTAAAATTGCTTATTCAAATGGCTAGGTGACAAGAATTTGTGTTCAGCAACTTTCTGCACATCTATCAGATGTGATTCTCTCATCTCTCCCCAAGACACAGAGGCTGATTAACTTACAGATATTTCTCTGACTTTTCCTGTTTTGAGACTGCTAAAACATCTATTTCCAGCCATGATGGCTTAGAATTCCAGAAACTAAACTGTATGTCTGCTTAGACTTAATACTTCTACTGAACATAACCTGCTTGTGGTCTCTGGTCATCTGTCTTTCTGTAGGCTATAAAAACTCAAGGCAACATTAAGCAGCAATTATTTCACTTCCGAAAAAATCATGCATGGGATACAGGCATTGCTGGTAAAGTCAGCAATGTTGCCCAGCCCTAGTGCCCATGAACTGATTGGCTTGCTAGATCATTTTAGAGTGGAGTTAAACATCAATCACATTGCTGTGGCCCAGAGTCACACGTAAGTCAGATAAGGTAAAGATTTCATCCCCAAAGGGCATTCGCATCCAACATGGGGTTTTTAAATTACAGTCATTACAATCATCCTTACATTAGGTTTTTAACTCCAAAGCTTTTTTTTTATTAAAATCAAATTTCACTATCATGGGATTTGAAACCTGGCCACAGAACATTGGCTTGGACTCTGAATTACTAGTCCAGTGGGATTAATATTATGACACTGCCTTCCTTGTTTAGTTAATGCCACATGACTTTTTTGGAATGATTGACTTTAGATATTTGCTCCAAATAACTTTCTGACTCTTCCTTAGAAAAAAAGGGCCTTCACAGAATGAAAGAAATTCACATCTACTTGAGAGCCAAACTTCCCAAATAGGAATACTCCATTAAAATCCTTCATAACAACGTTCTACATTGTAGTTACTACTAAGCCACACCTGTAGGTCACTCCTGCTACTGACTTCTTTCTCCAAATATTGCTCATCTCTACCCAAACTGATTCAACATTCTGATCTCCTGAACCAGGCAAACCTCTAAGTGTTGTGCTAATGTCACCATGGATTGATAATGTTATCCCCTCCCTTTTTAGTCACATTCCCATTTATCGTGAATAGCATAAACTACAAAATATTCAGAACGTAATCCTTGTCATCCTGCAGCCAAAAATCTGTAATTATTATAGATCATATTTGTTTATGTTATTATGTGCTCGCAATTTGTTTACTTTGTTATAAATGCCATGAACATTCAGATCCAGAACTTTTAGGTTTTTTTTGCTGGCTTCATTACCAGCTTATCTTGACTGTCGGTATATTCTTAGGTTATTTTGTTCAGCCTATTCCTGCTGTTCCTTGACCTTCATTTCTGATATTACTATTTTGCCCACCTGCCTTAACTCTTAATAGGGAAAGTTGAGAGGGATATGTACTAAATGCTGGCAAATGGGACAAGATTAATTTAGGATACCTGGTCAGCGTGGATGAGTTTGACCAAAGGATTTTTCTCCGTGCTGTGTCTATGAATCTGCATTTTTGACCTGGATCATGTTGTCATCTAGGACCCCCGACAAGCTGCAGCTGTGACACTGTTTCATTTATTAAATATTTTGTTAACCTTAATATTGGTTCCTGTATAATATTCAATAGAACAGCATAGACCTTACCCACTAACTAGATATTCACCAAACAGTGAGTTCTTCAAATGCAATAGAATAAGAGCCCATTCCAAACTGACACTGCTCCATCTTTGGGTTCTTCATTTGCTCAACTAACATCAGCCCTTGAGCAAGATTGTCACTTTTGGTGAGAAAGGGCTCTAGCAAGGTAAAGATAGGCAATGGTGGGAAGGTTTAATCAGGGGTAGCTCCTTCTGCTGGTGGGGAGGGGAAAGCCTCTTCTTTTTGTTGGTTACAGGATACTTGGACCAGTACTTCTACCCACAGCCTGTTGGACAGTGTAAAATACCAGCCACTTCACCACTTCAATTGGCACAAGGTTCACCAAGGTGCCAGGCATCCACAATGCCAGTGGCAAAATACTCATAAGTGCCAGTACTAGCCCTGATGCCTTTTCATTTTCACCAACCTGCCTAATTTTACAATCTCCCTTACATTGTTTCCCATTGCCAGCATGCACCTGGAAAGGGCATTCAATTGCAGCCCTGTAACACTGAGAAAATGGCATGTCAGCCAACATTTGCAATTATGCACAGAATTATCCAAGCACCATGGATTCTTCCTCCTCCAAGCAGGCCACTAACACTGGACTCAGCTACCCTCAGAGAAAGGTGGTCTGCTCCGTTTTTAGCACCGTTGCCTTACAACACCAGGAATCCAGATTGAATTCCAAACTTGAATTCCAGTCTGTGTGGAGTTTGCATGTTCTCCCTGTGTGGATTTCCTCCAGGTGCTCTGGTTTCCTCCCACAGTTAAAAGACATGCAGGTTAGGTGGACTGGCCACTCTACATTGTTTCATAGTGTTCAGGGATGTGCACACTAGATGGGTTTAGCCATGGGAAGTGCAGGGTTACAGGTTGGGTTTGGGCAGGATGCTTTTTAGGGGGTCGGTGTGGACTCAATAAGTCGAAATGCCTCCTTCCACATTGTACGGATTCTATGAAAGCATTGTCAGTGGAAGTGTTTCGCAAGTCAGCCTGAAGTGTTTGTCTCCAAGTATATTCTCCCCCATGCCTTTAAGGCCATTGCACATAAGACATAGCAGCAGAAGTAGGCCATTCAGCCCATCAAGTCTGCTCTGCCATTCATTAAGATCATGGTCGATCTGATAATCCTCAACTTCATTTTCTTGCCCCTTCCCCATAGCTCTTATTCCCTTATTGATTAAGAAGAAATGAACTTTGCATTTACTTAGAGATCCAAAATTGACGACCATCTTTGGTAAAGAATAGGTTCATAGCTTCCAGAGAGAGGGAATTCCTCCTCATCTCTATCTTAAGTGTGCAACCCCTTTCTCTGACATTACGCTCCTTGGTCCTAGGCTCTCGCACATGGGGAAATGACCTCTCCGTGTCTACAATAAGATTGTAGCAATCTTATTTGTTTCAATAAGTTTTCCTCCCATTTTCCTATATTCAAATGAGTATAGGTCGAATCGAGTGAACCTCTTCACATATGACAGACCTCCAAATCTGATCTGGTATCATCTTAATGAATCTTCTTTGAACTGCCTTCAAACTTTGCATATCTTTCCTAAGATAAGGGGTCCAAAATTGTTCAAACTGCTTATACCATTGTGTAAACATCAAGTAAAAGTCTTTGCTAAGTTTCCAAGATGTATTAGACTGTAGATGCTCTGTCAGCAGATATTGTTACATTATTTCTGTCGCAGCCGTATGGACCACACAGTTCGTGTGGTCACTTGGCTGATGGGCAATGCTGGAAGTTAAACAACAATTACAGCACGCATGTCGCAAGCTGCATTTTGACTTAGTCCTGTCTCTCAAAGACTCTCAGGGTTGAGTCTTCTTTACCCAAGTATTGAGATACGATGTATGAGAAAATTACTGCAGATGCTGGGATCTGTACTGAAAACAAAAATAGCTGGAAATCACAATGGGTCAGGCAGCATTCATCGGAAAGAGGAAGCTAATGTTTTGAGTCTCCATCTAGACTCGAAACATTAGATTACTCTCTCCCCATGGATGCTGCCTGACCCGTTGTGATTCCTAGCATTTTTTATTTTCAGTTAGGGACCAATGCACCTTGTGTCTTCCTATCAAATTTTGTGCTCTATTGCCTTGACAGAAGTCTAAACCCTATTGAAAATAACTTGCTTATAACAGACTGCAACCTCAAGCCACTTAGCAACACTGGGCATAATGTTCTCAACTGAAAATTTAAGAGGAGCTGTGTATTGGATGGAGATGGTAAATTGTGCATGCTACCTCGTGCAATATTTATAATTTGCATATTTATTTGACATGCTTTTAAAGCTCCAGTAAACTCCTTCAAATATGCATCATTGGATCTGAACTTCCTCTCCTCATTGACATATAACTTTAGAACGTTACTGAGGCCGGTTGATAAATCTTGATTGCAGTGTCTCAGATTATCTTTAGTGTGACAATTCATTATTTAAAATACTGTTATCCATGATTTGCCAATTGCTGCATCCTTCCTTTGATCTGCAGTACTGACAACTACACAATTTAAAGTAGCACAGAGGAAGAATTTCAGAGAAAACTTAAATGAGGACAACATAAAAGGAATTTCCACAGAATAATTGGCCCATTCTAAATGCAATTCAGGCTTTTGAGATAACTGTCCCCCACCCGCTGTTATGGCATCAGGTTGGTTGTCTTTACCTCATGAAAGCAATTACTTATCATTTGCATAAAAAATCTCCATGTATGAATAATATTGTATTTTCATGAGGAGAATGCTCATAGGATAAAACTGCAATGATGGAGCATTGTTAGAGATGTTCCCCAAATAAGTTAAGAGTTAAGCAGCAAAGGTCCTTTGAATGCCAATGTCATCAACATTTAAGAGCAGCAGAAAGAAAAATGTGGCAATGATGGGTGTCAGATATTTAACTTGAGAAAAGATGGAAATGCACAGGTTTAGTAACTGAGAGAGAAGGACTGCTTTACATTCATAGTGGAACCAGTCAATGGAATTGGAATGTTGGGATTTTCAGGAAAAATGTTGTGCAAAAAAAGGATGACTTCAGGCTGGGTAGGGGAAGCAACCTATCTGATGTGTCAGAGGAGCAGGAAAGTTGACGTTTCATGTCGGGACCCTTCTTCAGAAATGGTGAAGGGGGAAGGGAGATCAGGAATTAATAGAGACAGGAGAGTTGGGGTTGGGGAAGGTAGGTGGGATGGCGATACGTGAGTGCTAGTCTGAGTGGTGGGCATTGGTCAGTGAGGTCGGAGGTGAGGATAGGTAGGAGAGAAGATGGACAGGTTGTGTTAGGTCTAGGAGGTGGGGATGAGCGGGAGGGTTCGTCATGGGACGATGCTGGGGGTGGGGAGATTTTGAAACTGGTAAAATCCACATTGAGGCCATTGGGCTGTGGGTTCCTGAGGCAGAATATGAGGTGCTGCTCCTCCCATTTCCGCGTGGCATCGTTGTGGCTCTGGAGGAGGGCCAGGATGGACATGTCACGCAAGGAGTGGGAGGGAGAGTTGAAGTGGTTCGTGATCGGAAGGTGTCATCGTTTGTCACAGAGTGCAGAGGCTCTACAAAACAGTCTCTGAGCCTCTGCTTGTTTCACTGATGTAGAGGAGGCCACATTGGGAATAGTAGATACAGTAGACCACATTGACGGATGTGCATGTGAACCCTTGTTTGATGCAATCTAAGTCAATCCCCAACACTCGCTACCTCCACTCACCATCCTACCTACCTTCTCCTGCCCCACCCTCCTCTCTCTATTTATTTCTGACCTCCCTTCCCCCTCCCCATTTCTGAAGGAGGGTCCCAACCTGAAACGTCAACTTTCCTGCTCCTTGGATGCTGCCTGGCCTGAACATCAAGCCTTTCAAAGAAATCACCTCTCATTCTAAATTCCAGATTGTTTCGGCCTATTCTACACGACCTCTCCTGACAGGATTATTAAACAGTGCAGACTTACTCAGGCCAAGTGTCTATTGTACAAACAATTGTTAACTGTTGAATATATTATAAATTAAGATTGATAAACCCAAATGCAATGTTAAGTATTGATTAAATGTAATTAATCCTGATCAACATATTGGTCCTGATTTTGTAATTGGTAGTGAACAAAGAGCATCAGTACTTCATTAAACTAGTCTCAAGATGCTCTGTGGAGCTTTGCACAGAAACGTGGCATTTCTGTACAGCTCCCTTTATAAGGGTGGTTAGAGCTCCAAGAAAAGTCAAAGAGTCACACAGCTTGGAAACAGACCCTTTGGTCCAGCTATTCCATTCCAAGCATGTTCCCAAACCAAACTAGTCCCACTTGTCTGTGTTTGGCCCACATCTCTCTTATTTATATACATATCCAAATGCCTTTTAAATGCTGTAACTGTACCTGCATCTACCACTTGCTCTGGCAGTTCATGCCACGCACTAACCTCTCTCTGTGTGAAAAAAAGCTGCCCCTTGTGACCTTGCTAAATCTTTCTCCTCTCACCTTAAAAATATGCCCCGAAATTTGAACTCCTCCCCGACCCTTGCTATTTACCCTATCCATACCCCTCATGATTTTATAAACCTCGACAATGGTACCCCTCAATCCCCTACGTGCCGGCCTTGTTTTTAAAGAATTATTAAAGTAGATTTAAAATCTGAATCAGGAAAATAAAAATATTTATTTCAATGACAGCTCAAGTATAGAAAATAAAACAAAGACAAGAAAGCAAGTGAGAAAGAGACAGGAAAAGGTCGAGGGAGAAGTAGAAAACACAAATAAAAAGTGTAAAGACATTGTTTACAAAATGTAGAAACAGTATTTTGTACCTCAGCACTAATATTTGTGACTTTATTGAGCATAAAAAGCCTCACAGCAAAAAATAACAGTCAAGTATCAAAGACATAACTGTGATACTACAGACACATTTCCTTGTTATAAACTAAATTTGTTTTATTCTCATTGATCATGCCAATATTTTAAATCTATAGTAAAGCTATTACAACTATTTTGATTAGGCAGACATCTCTATTAGATATACTGGATACAAATTTGTGCGAGAAATAACAGAGAGGCTATTGGCACTTGCCATTACAACACTGTAATACAGTAACCTCCAGCAACTGTATTGATGACTGTATCGGCGCCGCCTCTTGCTCCCAAGAGGAGCTCGAATAGTTCATCCACTTCACCAACACCTTCCACCCCAACCTCAAGTTCACCTGGACCATCTCCAACACATCCCTTACCTTCCTGGACCTCTCTGTCTCCATCTCAGGCAACCACCTAGAAACGACGTCCATTTCAAGCCCACCGATTCCCACAGCTACCTGGAATACACCTCCTCCCCCACCACCTTCCTGCAAAAATTCCATCCCTTATTCCCAATTCCTTTGCCTCTGCCGCATCTGCTCCCAGGATGAGGTATTCCGCTCCCGTACATCCCAGATGTCCTCGTTCTTCAAGGACTGCAACATCCCCCCCTGCAGTGGTCGAGAATGCCCTCGACTGTGTCTCCTGCATTTCCCATAACTCATCCCTCACACCCCGCCCTCTGCAATAACCGCCAAAAGAGAATCCCCCTAGTCCTCATGTACCACCCCACCAACCTCCGGATACAACGCATCATCCTCCGACACTTCCGCCATCTACAATCTGACCCAACCACCAAAGACATTTTTCCATCCCCACCCTTATCTGCCTTCGGGAGAGACCACTCTCTCCGTGACTCCCTTGTCCGCTCCACACTCCCCTCCAACCCCCCCACACCTGGCATTTTCCCCTGCAACCGCAGGAAGTGCTACACTTGCCCCCACACGTCCTCCCTCACCCCATCCCAGGCCCCAAAATGACTTTCCACATCAAGCAGATGTTCACCTGCACATCTGCGAGTGTGGTATATTGCATCCACTGTACCCGGTGTGGCTTCCTCTACATTGGGGAAACTAAGTGGAGGCGTGGGGACCGCTTTGCAGAACACCTATGCTTGGTTTGCAATAAACGACTACACCTCCCAGTCGCGAACCATTTCAACTCCCCCTCCCATTCCTTGGATGACATGTCCATCCTGGGCCTCCTGCAGTGCCATAATGATGCCACCCGAGGGTTGCAGGAACGGCAATTCATATTCCGCTTAGGAACCCTGCAGCCCAATGGTATCAATGTGGATTTCATCAGCTTCAAAATCTCCCCTCACCCCACTGCATCCCAAAACCAGCCCAGCTCGTCCCTGCCTCCCTAATCTGTTCTTCCTCTCACCTATCCCCTCCTCCCACCTCAAGCTGCACCTTCATTTCCCACCTACCAACCTCATCCTGCCTCCTTGACCTGTCCGTCCTCCCTGGACTGATCTATCCCCTCCCTACCTCCCCACCCATACTCTCATCTCCACCTATTTTCTCCTCTATCCATCTTCGGTCCTACTCCCCCTCTCTCCCTATTTATTTCAGAATCCTCTCCTCATCTCCCTCTCTCTGATGAAGGGTCTAGGCCTGAAACATCAGCTTTTGTGCTCCGAAGATGCTGCTTGGCCTGCTGTGTTCATCCAGCCTCACACTTTGTTATCTTGGATTCTCCAGCATCTGCAGTTCCCATTATCTCTGATTGCAACTTCAAGCAATGTTAATTTAAGCACAAAAATCATGAGGCAATTTTCCATGTTGTCCAACTTTCCAGAACAGCCTTGCCAAGAGACACTTGGTAGAGCATAATGTTACTATATTAATTTGACAGATACACATGAAAATCTTGTCTATTCTAGTGTAAGCATTCATGAATGATGGGAATTAGTTATTGCCAAACAGGGTCTCTGACACTGAAAATTAACTTCCATTAGTATGGAGCTCATTGGATTTTAAAATACTATTGGAAAGTTCCAAAAACACTTTTTTTTCTTTATGCTTTCATTGGATATTGGCGTTGCATATCGCAATTGCCCTTGAATTGAATGACTTCCTCAAGGGCAGCATTAAGCCAATCACACCCCTATGGATTTACAGTCACACATTTACGAGGGTTGCATATTTCTTTACCTAAAGGACATGAGTGAACCAGATAAGGCACTTGCAACATGATGAAATACAACAATGAATGTTTAAAAATAGCCCATGGCTCATAACAAAGATATATCCCAGAGATGAGGAAGGATTCCAGAAAGGGAATAAACCATCCACAGTTAACCAAAGAAATTAAGGATAGATTCTGGATAAGTCCGAGAGGATTGGAAAACTATCAACGTAATGTCTTTATTCAAAAAGGAAGAGAGCCAGAAAACTATCGGCGAGTTAGCTGTCATTTAGAAAATGTTAAATCTGTTATAAAGATGAAATAGCAGAGCATTTAGATACCCATAGTATAATCAAACAGAGTCAGCAAGGCTTCGTGAAGGGGGAAACCATACCTGACAAATTTATTGCAGTTCTTTGAGCAGGTGACATGCAGGATAGATGTAAGGGAACAAGTAAATATAACAGATCTCCAAAAGGGTGCTCAGTATGGCACACAAGACTAGGTAATAATTTTAAAGCCCATGGTGCTGGGGTAGTATATTAGCATGGTTAGTGGATTGACTAACTAATGAGAGACAGAGAGTTTGACTAAAGGGAGACATTTCATGATGTCAACCTGTACCTAGTTAAGAGTCCCAGGGATCAATGCTCGGGTCACAGTTATATACAACAAATATTAATTAGTTAAATGAGTGTTGCGAGCACATAAAACAGGTGGGAAGGCAAGTAGTAAGGATTACACTAAGAATCTACAGATGGATCGAGGTACATTAAGATAACAGCAAAAAACTTGTCAGATGGAATGTAATGTAGGAAAATGTGAGGTTACATGCTTTGGAACAAGAATATAGGAGCTGGATATTAATTAAATGAGGAAAAACTGTAAAAGCTGTAGCACAGTTTGATTACAGATCCTCAAGCATGAATCACAAAACATTATCATTGAGTTCAGTGGGCAATAGAGAAAAAAAATGAAATATTCAAAAGGAATGGTGTATAAAAATAGGGAGGTTTGGCTAAAGGCACTAGTCAGACGTAGCCAGAATACTGTGAACAATTTTGATCCCCTTACCGGGCTGGCATATACTGGCAGTGGAGGCATCCAGAGAAAGTTTACTTGGCTGATGCCAGGTAAGGAGGGACTGTCTGATGAAGAGAGTTTGAGTGGGTTTAACCAGTAGGACCAGAGAGCATAATCTCAGGGAAGGATGTCATCAATTTAAGAAACAGAGGAAGAGGAATTTCTTCTCTTAGAAGGTAATGAAACTGTGGAATTCTTCACTGCACTGAGCTGCAGAGGTGCGTTAGTAGGAATACACAGATTTTTAATTAGTAAGGGAATCAAGGGTTATAATAATCAAGGGTTAATGAAGCACATTAATTATTTGTTGCCAGGAAAGGAGATGTTGTGGTAGGAAACAAGCAGATCTGTCTCATGCATTTCTGGGTCTGCTCGATGAAGTACAACAAAGGACAGCTTTGGTGAATTTTTGCAGTGCATCTTGTAGATGGTATACACCTCTGTTACTGAGCAGTGGTGGTGGAAGGAATGATACTTGTGGATGTGTTGTTAGCAAGTGGGCTGCTTTGTCCTGGATCGTGTCAAGCTTCTTTAGTGCTTTTGGAGCTGCACCCATCCAAGGAAGAATTCCATCATACTCCTGAATTATGATGAGAACGACACTGTTGTACTGTCACCATGTTAATAATCCAAAGGCCCATGCTAACGCTCTGGCAGCATGGGTTCAAACTTCACCATGGCTAATTGGTGGAATTCAAATCCAATTGATAAATAAATAATAATTATAAAACCAAAATAAGTACCAGTGACCATGACAATGGTCATAACACTACAAGAAGGAGAAGTTAGCATTTGGTCTATGAAGTCCACTCTCCTGATCTGATCATTCTTAACTTTCCTGTCTTTTCTGCATAATCCATTGTAGCAGCTTTTTTCGATAGTAGCATTCGGTCAACTGAATGCATGCCAGATCTCAAATCCCATTTCACAGTGGCTGATCTGAAAGAGCAATATATTCACAGCAAGAATCTCAGGAAATTACTACATATGTCAACATATACATTCATAGAACATAGAACATAGAACGGTACAGCACAGGGCAGGCCCTTCGGCCCACAATGTTGTGCCAAATTTTTACTCTAAACCTAAGATCTATCTAACCTCTACCACTACCTTATACTATCATCCATATGCCTATCTAAAAGCTGCTTAAATGCCCCTAATCAGGGCAACTCCACTACCCTCTCTGGCAATGCATTCCATGCCCCGACCACTCTCTGAGTAAAGAACCTACTTCTGATGTTTCCCCTATATCTACCTCCACTCACTTTAAAATTATGCCCCCTTGTAATATCTATCTCCACCCTAGGAAAATGTCTCTGGCTGTCCACTCTATCTATAACTCTGATCATTTTGTACACCTCTATCAAGTCAGCTCTCATCCTTTGTCATTTTAAAGAGAAAAGCCCTAGCTCTCTCAACCTTTCCTCCTAAGACCTTCCCTCCATTCCAGGCAACATCCTTTGTTAAATCTCCTTTGCACCTTTTCCAACACTTCCACATCTTTCCTGTAATGAGGGGACCAGAACTGGACACAATGCTCCAGAATAAAAACCAAAAGACCTGCGGATGCTGTAAATTAGGAACAAAAACAAAGTTGCTGGAAAAGATCAGCAGGTCTGGCAGCATCTGTGAAGGAGAAAACAGAGTTAGCAGTTCGGGTCTGGTGACCCTTCCTCAGAACTCAAAACAATACTTCAAATGTGGCCGAACCAGGGTTTTGTATAGCTGGAGCATAACTTCACGGCTCTCGAACGCAATCCCTCTATTAATGAAAGCTAACATACCATATACATTCATTACAAAATAGCTCAAGAACAACACAGAAATAAAGTTTGAAAGTTCGGCCTCAAAAATTGTCAATAAATCTTAAAATGCTTTAAATAGAAACATATCTAATTGAAAAACACTGACAGCTTGATCTTTAGTTAATAGTGATTATCTGTCAGATATAATCATTTAGTAAATATAGAAATACCACTGGACCCTTTGATACTATTAATACTGCCTTTGTTCCCCCTTGGCTTGATTCCTCCAATACATATCTAGTTGCTCTCCCACATTATAGCCTTGATAAGCTTGAAGTCTACAAAATGTCTTGAGTCACAGCAAGTTCCATTAAAATAGTCTCAATAACATTTTATTTGTGTATTCCTTAATCTGAGAATGTTAATCTTTAGGAAGTGTCTCCAGTTAAATGCTCAAAGTGTAAATAAACAAAGCAGTAAATCTAAAGGTTTGAATTGTGTTTATTTATCATACTTCTGAAAGGGCAAACCCTTTATTGGATGGACACAACAACCATTGCTAGGTTTGAGTGTAAGCTTACACTTTAAGGTTGTTTCCTGCTCAGAGTCTAACAGATCATTAGAATAGCATAGGTGCACAGCAACCCACAAAACCGAAGTTTCCACAATGCTTGCTGCCAAACAATTTGTTATAAACACAGGAAGATCAGCAAAATCCTCAAAGAAACAGCACCAACATTTGAAACAACACCTAATTAAAAACGCCTTCACGCATACACACTAAGTGCCTTGAGCTATCTGAGGCTGATCCATAGTCTGGCATAGATAACATGCTACATTCGGTATCAACATCAAATACAGCATTGGATGCTTTTGATCGGATGCAGTGGTCTTTATGGATTTTCTGAGAACATTTGCTTTGTCTAGCAGTCATTCCCTCAAGATTTTGTCTTTTAAAAAAAACACATTGACGCATCCTGCTCATCTGATATTAAGCACTGATACCCTTGAGGATCTGTCTCAATCCAGATGCTCTGGAAAACCATTTGTTCTGAGAGAATTATTATAGGTTCTTCTATTACATTATTCGAGGTGTTTCAGGTATGATCTATCTTTCTGGAACTGAACCTTCGTGTGATTTTGCAATGTGTTCTGTCCATTGAGAGCCATTCTCTATCTATCAATGGTGGAAAGCTGGTGAGGGAATCATTTTCACGGATCTGTATTCACCCAAAGCTGCCTTTGACTCACTCTGATGTATTCCCTATCCAGACTTCAGTGCTCTACGTGACCAGAATGGCCCCTGCCCTATTTTAGCTGTTACCCACGTCTCATTTTACATTTGCCTGCCATTCCCTTGATGGTAGTGAACAAGAGCTTTTTCTCATTCTTAGCTTTTAGAAATAGAGTGATCTGTTGTGAAGGGGTAACTTTGTCACACAAGTCGTGAGGCATGTGTGGAATGAGCAGCCAAATAAAAAGGTGGAGGCCGGTATCTTTACAACATTTAAAAAGCATCTGGATGGGTACACGAATAAGAAAGATTTAGTGGGATATGGGCCAAATGTTGTCAGATGGGACCATATTAATTTAGGATTGCTGGTTGATATGGACAGGTTGGATCAAACAGTCTCTTTCATGCTGTATGACTCTATGACTGTGTGTATTCCTCGTTAGATGCTGTAGGATGAACAAAAGGTGAGATTTCCACTACCTACGTCATTGTACCTTCTCTATTGGTTTTCATCACAGAAATGATGGAATTCTAGGCACTCTATTTGATAGGAGTCTTATAATCAACATTAAACTAAATTCTAAATGGTCAGTATTTTTAGTCACAAAATATTCCACACACCCTCTCTCTTAACTTTTGTGGTTTGCTGTGCACCTACACTATTCTGTCAGACTCTTAAGAGGCAATAACCTCACAGTGTAACCTTACACTCAAGACTTAGCAATGGTTATTGTGTCTGTCCAATAAAAGATTTTGTTCTTTATCCCTGTTTTGTCCATTAGTTTCCCTTCCCTCAATCAGTCAGCAACTTGAATTTATGTTCAATCTTAAACACAAGGAAAAGTGACTCTCATGATACAATTCTCACTATTGTTTATAAATTCCTTAATGGTGTTTATGACTCCTTACCTTAGAATTTTCCTTCTGTGTAGCATGACCAGCATCCTCTGGACTTCCAGCTCCAGATATTGTCCATCTTTCACCTAGCACTAGAGTTAGAACTGTTAGCTGCTATGTGACTGCTATCACATGGCTTTTGCAAACAGATTTGTTTTACCATGAGTGTTGGGTTATAGTTACCGTTTGATGGCAGCTCACTTGCTTCAGAGATGGAAAGCAAATGTTCAAGTCCTATACTATAGTCTGGAGTGCATAACCTGCATTGATAATCCCCATGAATTACTGAGGGAATGCTGCAATATTCTTGGCTTTGGATGAGATTTTAAGTAGATGGATGATAAAGATTTCATTTTGAAGGAGAATGAAAGAGCTACACCAGTGCTCTAGCCAATATTTTCTCTCAACCAACATTTTTCCATGTTTTCCATGTGCAAATTGGCTGCACTATTTCCTACAATATAATCCTGACTGTACTTTAGAGCTACTTCATCGGCCATAAAATGCTTTGCAACATTTAGAGATAATGAAAAATATTGTGTTCGTGCAAGTTTTATGTTGGTTTCTTGGAAAAGCAACTTAAGATCACTGTGATGTGGTTGACTTTTAACTATCGTTTGAAATGGCTTGGTAAGCCATTCACTTCAAGGACAATTAGAGATGGGCAACAAATATTGACTTTCGCAGTGATGTTCCTTGAAAGTATGAAAAATACCTATCTCAGTAATGGGCTGAGTGGCCTCAAGTCTCTTTCCGTGCTTTGTTGGGAAACTTACTTTTCAATGCACACTGAGAAACTGAACATTATCATGGCTTATGCTTACTTAATAACAAAACTTTCTTTTGACTGTGTGGTTTTCTGTGCAAAATAGCTTCCATAGGTCAGCTATTGTTGTACACAGTGTTACTATCCAGGAATGCTCCATTTAAGATCCTTGGGCTGTTTCCAATTACAGTCTATAATATGAAAGAAAAATGTGTATTTGTAGAGTATTTGTCATCACAGTCATGGAATGTGAGCATTGTTGGCAAAACCAGCATTGGTTTCCCATTGGTAATAGCCCATGACAAGGTACATTTTGAAGTGTAGTCACCATTGCAGTATTAGAAACGGAACAGCCAAATATTCAACCAACAATGTCAAGTAATGTGTTTTTTTGCAAAGTCAATTCAGAGATAAATCTTGGCTAGGTTACCAGAGAGAACTCCCTCGCTCTTCTTTAAATAGTACTATTAGATGTTTTTACTTCAAGCAGAAAGAGCCTCAGTTGAACAACACATTCGTGATGATACTATGATAACAAGGTGTGGAGCTGGATCAACAAGCTCTACACCTGGTTATCTCAGATTCTCCAGCATCGGCAGTTCCCACTATCTCTGTAGCAGTGATGATACTATGTTTTTAAGATGTGTATTTTGTCCTTTTTTTAAAATCAAGACTGGTTGAGATAGAGATGCCAAGTTGTCTGCTCAAACCCAATAAAGTAAACAGCTTGTGTGGCCTTCATTTTTTAAAAAGTTAGAACAATAGAAGCAGCCTGAATGGTGGAGTCAAGCTCCCACAGAATCTGGATTTTTAGTTTTAGCTTTCTGCAGTTGCTGAGGCCTTGATTCTGGGTGTAGAAATTCAAATACCTCTCTTTGTAACAGCTGAAAGCTCTTCCTGCTGTTAGGCATGAGGCAATCTCTTTTATTGAATTTGCCTCTGCCAAGAGTGTGTTCAGGGAATGTTAAGATATTGGTACAGGTAATTAGTAGTAGTTGATATATATTATTTTGTTAAGCATTTTAATAGAATTACAGTTAAGACAATTCTTTTATTATGATCTGGTCCACAATACGTCTAAAAGGCAGTGTAGCACTTTCTCAGTTCTGCACTGGAGTCTCAGGCTTTGACTTTTGAGCTTAAATCCTGGAATAGATCTTGAATTTAAAACCTTATGGCTTCAGAACCTTGGCGCTGAAACAGAACAAGCCACAAAACAACAGAACATTGAACAGAACAGCTGTATGCCTATTGTAAAGTGAGGAAATGGAATCTGATTTATCAAGTCCCACTTGTCAGCAAGCTAACCTTAGAAGAAAATTCATGCATGTGGGTATGAGATGAGGAAGCGGTTGAGCCATGATATCCTTTGTGGTCAAACAGCCTGCTGATATTCATTGTTTCGGTGTCCACATGGAGAATTACCATTTAGGTCAGGTATGGGAGAGCACTGGCACAAAGACACTACAGTCCCCATTAGACAAGGAAATTTTGGATGATGACAAGGAGGCAGGAGAGTGTAAACCACAAAAAGACCAGCCGTGATCTTATCGTATAGTGGAGAAGGTTCTATTGTCTCAATGACCTGCTCCAGCTCCTGTATTTTTTGATCTCCTGAAGAATACCTTCAGGGAATGAAGGGAGAAAACTGGTGCGCAGAAGAGCTAATAAAGAGAATTATGTACCGTTTCTTCTGCAGATGCAAAAGAAAGTGATACAAGGAAGAAACCACTTAATTATCAAGCTTTCATCTCATTGGGCTTGAGATCCTCGACTGATGAAAAGGACACATCTATTGGGACTGGGAAGAAGAAGAGTTTGTCCATAATGAGGCTTTGTTTGAATTCCTATCTGTCAAAGGCATATATGAGCATTGACTTATGTAATTTGAGAGTAACCAGCACCAAATTTTGCTGTCTTTTGAAAACAAATTAATTATTGTTTGGAAGTATTTCCGATGTGCCATTAGAATAAGGAATTTATATACAGTCTGCAGCCCAAGCTATTCAGTGACCCACTAATCAATGCATTTTGAAAAAAAAATTCTATGTCTATAACTTGAGGGCAGGCAGTGGATCTTTAATTTGAATGAGGCTGTAGTTAATTAGTATTTTGGGAGCAGTTGTCAGCTTTGTGTCTCCTTCCTTGTTATAGAATCAATTGAAAACCCAGATTTGATGAGATGTTCTCTTCCTGGTGTCTGAAGGGTAAGCTTCTGCATTCATTAAACTTACAACTTGCCTACTATTTCAGACAAGTGACCATAGATAAATCTGATCATTGGAGTTATCCCTATAGGGGAATATTTTACTAGATAGAATTGCTATGATTTCAGTATTTATTAATTTCAATAAGACTCAGGCTTAGAGCTAGTATGGATTGCCAAAAGCCCAGGCATTGAATTCTTAATTTCCATTACAGATAGTCAGTGCTTCTCTTGTTCTTGCACACAGTTCATCCTCCAAGGTCATAAAGCACTTTTTATTCTCTCTGTATTGTAACTGGAACTCGTTGCCGTTTCCTGCTAAAAATCTGCTCTTCAGGGCTTCAGAATTGTGGTACACTTCCGCAATTCATTTCTCCTTCTTTCGACCATCTTTGAAAAGATCAAATTGAAATTTCAGGCATTTTTCAAATTTCTGTTTCTTGCTTTAGCTAGTCTTCCTTTTAAACGTTTCCAATCTTGATAGTGTTCTGCACTGTGGATCTCAATTTTATACAAAACACCCTTTATTCAGTATATTGTAATTCCCCCAGGATAGGCCCACCATGTAGTTGGGGCCTGAATGGCCAAGGTAGCATGGCTGCTTGATACAGGACCATTTGCCTGTGGTCCAAACATAAAACAGTGGGTGAATCTTCCTACATTTTGGTTGTTTCAGTTTCAGCAAGTTTCCTGAAGGGTTAACGTGAGGTCTAATGAGTTATCTCGCTCAACTTTCCTAAAAGTTCATTAACGACCTACCATGTCTCTGCGATAGTCTTCTTATCTGATACAAGCTTGATTCTCCCACTTCTCAAAGCTTGGTGGTCTCACCAATGCTGGGATATCCCAGGGTTCTGGATGCTGGCACCATCTTTAGGAAGGTTGTAGTGTTCCTGGTTAAGAGCTGGCAGTCTTTTCTGACACTTGGTCCAGAGATGGTAGATAAGGGAAAATTGCTACCCAATCCGATTTTGCAGATAGGGACCGAGAAGTCCTGGTGAATGAGGAGGTGTAGAGGAGACTATGAAACCAGAACTGGCCAGCCTGGTCCAAGCTCTGGGGGTTCTATACTAACTCAGGGGGCCACCTGAGTTAGTACAGAGTCAACCATCCTGAAGAATTCATAGAAATTCTACAGGAAGATCATGGACATTCTTCACTCTGCCAATGAAAGTGCCACCACCTTCTCTCTACCATTTCACACTCATTCTGTCTCTGCTGCTGCACCCAGTTCCCACCAAGGCTTTAGCTCTATGGCTATTGCCTGCAAGATCATCCCCCTCACTCTCCCCACCCAATTCCCCCAGACATCTAACTGCAACGTCTTGGCATCTCTTACTCACTCATTCGGGACTTTGAATGATCAATGCGCAGACATGTGAAATGATTCTCATTGGTAGGAAGAACCTAAAAAGACAACACAAAATAAAGAGTAATAACGGGTACAATTCTAAAGAGTGTGCAGGAGCAGAGAGACCTATTATATCGATATGTCATTAAACATTAAAGAACTGATTGGGAGAGTGATTAATCAAGAATACAGTATCCAAGGCTTTGTTAAATTTGATATCCGTGGAGTACAATAGCAAGGAAGTTACATTGAATTTGTGCCAGGCACTAGCTTGGACTTAGCTTGTGTACAATGTTCGCTTCTGGTGCTGCACCTGAAGATGAATGTCAATGTATTGGTGAGGGTGTAGAAGAGATTCATGAGAATTGTTCCAGGGATAAGGAACTTCACTTCTGAGGGTAGATTGAAAACATTAGAACTTTTTCCCCTGTAGAAGAGAAGACTGAGAGAAAATCTGAATGAATTATTCAAAATAATGAGGCAAAATAATTTAGCAAAAGAAGCAAAAGAGATGTAATTAAAAGTGTTTCTATGCACTGGTTGTGATTGTGGTGGAGGTAAGTTCAACTGATGGGTTCAGTCCGGAATTAGACTGTTACTTGAAAAGGAACAATGTATTCAGGAAGAACACAGAATGACACAAATTGAGATGTTTATCTGAAGGACTGTTGCAGCCATGATAGGCCTTGCTCCGTGCTGCAATAATTTGGTGATATCATGAGAAAGGAAGGAACACACCAACCTGGTAAATGCCCTCAAATGGCACCAAGGTGTCACCTCTTTGGAGAACCTGACCAGGGCACATGGGAGATTAGCCCACCTCAGTAGGTTACTGGCCCAGTAAAATTCTATTTTGTGATGGTCCCCCTACTGTGCATACTTAAATGGGCCCTTGCTCCTTACTCGGAGATAAATAACAGATTACAGAGTCAGGATTTCCACCTTGAGTAGTATTAATATTCTTGAAAATTTCATCTGTTTGTAGGTGTCCAGCCTACCCCCAAATCAAATCCCAATATCCAATGGATAGGGGACAGAGAGATAACTGGTGCTTCTGTCTCCTGCACTCTCCTTTCGTTGTGCCTGGGCACCAATTGCCCCAGATGGTAGGAGTTGCCTCTCAGTACTCTGCTCCCTGCTTATAAATTCAGAACAAACCTGTGCTTCAGCCCATATGAGCAATCTAGTGAATCCTTTCAACTCTCAACAATCCAGCCAATGGAAGGGATTGAAGCCTATGTATTGTATCTATCTGAGTTGCTTTGGACCCTATCTATTGTAAGCCCCAAAAGCTCCAAAATTGCAGAAAACTAATGGAAAGACGCACTTTTGCCCATTTTCCCTTGGTATTGCTCCATTTTAGATAGGATGGTGGCAATAGCAAGTCACGAGTTAGTTGCCATACTCTCTGATTTTCTTCTTCCCTGTTTTACTATCAACCATCCCATTGTCTGCCCAACGTTCTTTCTGTCTCCATCTGGCAACTCACTCCTTTTCCCCTCCATTCCTTGATATCAGTATGAACACCCCTCTTTCCTAGCTACTAATACCTCTGAAGAAGGGTCACTGGACTTGAAAGGTTGGCTCTGCTTTCTTTCAACAGATGATGTCAGACCTGTGGTAACGAGGTGTGGGGCTGGATGAACACAGCAGGCCAAGCAGCATCAGAGGAGCAAGAAAGCTGATGTTTCAGGCCTGGACCGTTCCTCAGAAATGGGGGAGGGGAAGGGGATTCTGAAATAAATAGGGAGAGAGGGGGAAGCGGATCGAAGATGGATAAAGGAGAAGATAGGTGGAGAGGAGACAGACAGGTTAAAGGGGTGGGGGTGGAGCCAGTAAAGGTGAGTGTAGGTGGGGGTTTAGGGTGGGGATAGGTCAGTCCAGGGAGGACGGATAGGTCAAAGGGGCGGGATGGGGCTAGTAGGTAGGAAATGAGGGTGCGGCTTGAGGTGGGAGAAGGGGATAGGTGGGAGGAAGGACAGGTTTGGGAGGCGGAGACAGGCTGGGCTGGTTTTGGGATGTGGTTGGGGGAGGGGAGATTTTGAAGCTTTTGAAGTCGACGTTGATACCATTGGGCTGCAGGGTTCCCAAGTGAAATATGCGTTGCTGTTCCTGCAACCTTCGGGTGGCATCATTGTGGCACTGCAGGAGGCCCAGGATGGACATGTCATTAAGGAATGGGAGGGGGAGTTGAAATGGTTCGTGCCTGGGAGGTGCAATTGTTTGTTGCAAACCGAGCGGAGGTGTTCTGCAAAGCGGTCCCCAAGCCTCTGCTTGTTTTCCTGAAGTAGAGGAGGCCACACCGTGTACAGTGGATGCAGTATTCCACATTGGCAGATACGCAGGTGCACATCTGCTTGATGTGGAAAGTCTTCTTGGGGCATGGGATGGCGGGGGAGGAGGTATGGGGGCAGGTGTAGCACTTTCTGCGGTTGCAGGGGAAGGTGCTGGGTGTGGTGGGGTTGTTGGGGAGTCTGAAGCGGACAAGGGAGCCATGGGGAGAGTGGTCCCTCCGGAAAACAGATAAGGGTGGGGAGGGAAAAATGCCTTTGATGGTGCGGTTGGATTGCAGGTGGAGGAAGTGTCGGAGGATGATGCGTTGGATCCGGAGTTTGGTGGCGTGGTATGTGAGGATGAGGCTTATTGGTGCCATACGTGCTGTGCTTTTACAGTAATTTCTGTTTTTGCTTCTTCCTGCAGTGCCCCTGACACCCTTTGTTATTTAAATCTGAGTCTAAACTGCTCTCAGTGCTGATGTCCAGCTGCCTGGATATTGTGCTACAGTTGACTGTCTTGTATCCACACACACACACAAATTCCATTCCTAGAAGGACTTGTCTTCCCATCTTGGATTGGGCTATTTGAAAGGCTGCCTCCTTATAACCTACAGGGAGTTTAGTGCCTTTCAGTGTCAAATTACAGCCGGTTTTTCTGTATTCTATATCTCATATCTGTTAGAATCAAGAGCTCTCACTCATTTTTCTTACAGTGAAGATCAAATGCAACACCCTAAAGTGAAAGGACAGCGTCCATTCCACTACAGCACTGAGTTTCTACATAATGTAAAAAAAACATAAAAATACAGAAATTCATCAGCTCATAACTGTTGCTGAGTTATTTTCTAGAGCTGAGCCAACATTCTTTGCATTACGAAGGCAGTTGCACTGTCATAAAATAGGCTAAGTTCTTGGAAGAGCACTTTTCCTTTTTGTACTTAGCCTCTGGCCTCTAACCTTTGCTCCAGAGCTGACAGATTCAGATTTGGGAACAATGTCGTTAAGTGTGCAAATAAGGTGTCTGTGGAACTACCCTTTCTTGTGAGCATGTAACTATATTTAATGGAGAAAAATACCATTAGCCATCGTTCAAGGGAAAAAGAGGGGGCAAACATATTCCAACTGCAGCCCTGAGACTGAGTCAAGGCTGTAAATGTGAAAAAGCAGTGACTTGTAGCATTTAAGAAACAAGGATTTTGATCAGTGCTAAAAGCACGCTGGCAAACTATTGAGGATGCTTGAACATTTTCACAAACCTTTGCGTCTGATCCTGTAAAATGCAATAATAAAAACACATGTACACCTAACAGGGCCACAACATGTCACTTCTGAAAGAAATATTTGCAAGTCTGTGTAGCAAATGTGACAGCAGGAATCTGCTTGCTGTGCAGTTGGCACGATTCCAAGGCATTATTATGAACCTTACTTGTTCGACTCCATCAATGAGACTACTGGTACTGACTCACATATATTAGGAAGGTGTTGATTTTGGGAGAATTTGAAATAATTACTCAATTAGTGACACTTTTTTTGAGGGACACTGCAATGCCTTTGGTCAACCTTATGTGATTTTTTGTGTAATTTCTACCCACCTTCTCCATTCGAATTAGAGGCCGCAGCTGAAAACTCAGTGAGGATTTTTTTTTTGAAAAGCTGTATTAGCATATTTTCCTCCACCAGGGTCTCTGTGCCCTCGGTTCCTGTAATTATTATTCATTAGGATCGGGTTTTGCCTGGTGTGCGGTTCATGTTGAATCAGCTGTACTGTAACGTTTTTGATAAGGGCAGGAATGCAGAGGTCAGAGTCACGTCTGTAATTAGGGCTTCGCAGTCAGATGCCATCTTCACTAATCTACAAATGGGTTTTTAAAAAAGAAAATGCTTATTACTACTGTTGGCCACAAAGAAATCTGGGTGGTGAAAATTTTTTGAAAATGCAAAAGTTTAGCTAAATTAATGATGACGAAGGTGCCTGAACGACAAGATGGAAAGCCTGGAAAAAAATGATATATACTTTTGCTGCGTGCACAGCGAAAAGAAAGAGACAGTGGATATATATAAAAGAAATTCCTGTTGAATATATCCCAAGAAGGACCATCACAAATTAAAATATTTATACCTTTTGCAAAGTGAGTGTGTGCCTTTTGGCTTCCGTTTTTGAGAAACATTTTACTTTAGAAAAATCCCAAAATACAACAAAAATCTGTAAGACAGTTTGATGTCTCCAGTGTGAGCGTTTTAGCTGTGATTTATGACATAACTATATATGTACGTTTGACAGCTTTCAGATTGCTGCAAAGGCGGCGGAACTTTTAAGTGAGCTGGGCTATCTGGGAAAATCTATCAAGGGTCTACCCTGGGAGAACAAGGAGATAGACTTTGCATGGCGCTGCTGTGCAGCAAGGCCCGCATGCTGAGCACATCTTCAGTTCGCTGACAGTTGCGCTCAGACTTCACTGTATTAACGAATAAAAGGGAGCTCCCTGTAGATTACACATCTTCCATGTTTTGACATTGACCTTAATACATAATTTAACCACAAAGCCTGAAAAGTGTGTAACAAGATGAGAAGAGACCACAGAACCTGCAAACAGAGTGATGTTTAATCAGAAATCATATTTGTTCATGACTGCGGTGATATGGGCAAAAGAAAAATGTTGAAGGACAACAGCCTGTGAATTTTTATATATATATATATATATATATATAGTACATTAGAATTTACGCTTCTGGTAAAGTCTGCACACTAATACAAACTGAAGGAGTCCAGATCATCCAAGATTATCCAAACAAGATGCTTACGCTCAGACTCAGGGGGCTCTGCCAACACTACAATACAGCACCGCACCACAGTGCAATACATTGAGTAATAGAAATATTAGTCTTTTAATTCTGCATTGTGCGTAATTCTGATACAATTCTTAATATGGCAGTTAACCTCTCAACAACTGTCAATTCCAAAAAAATTTCTATTAACCCTAGTTTTTTTCAAAAAGAACTAATTAATTGAGCAACCACAGAGAATTGTGAATACTGATGAATTTACAACTGAAAGAAGCCTTTCACTCAGGGACAGAGACATCTATTAAAGATAGTTGGCCTGGGCTAAATAATCAGGATGTGGTGAAGGTTAAATAGCCTTCAATTTGTGCTCTTGTAGCCCTAGGTATATAATTTAATTAAAATAAGCCAGAATGTTTTGGATCACATTTCCTTACCTCTACTTAATGAACATGTTATGACACTTTTTTATATTGGATATGTATGTTTTGCTCGGATTTGCCGCTTCTACAGTCCTTTAAGAGTTAATCACTCCTTCTTTGATTATTTATGGCCAACTGGCTAAATAGTCACTATGATCAATTGTAAAATGGGGCGATTGCATGTGTGGGAAGAAAGCCACCAATTATGTCGCACCTGCAATAATACTTCTTAAGAAGTTAACAAGCCACTGATCCAGTGATGAAACGTTTGTGAGTTCAGCTGCTGACATTGTTGAGAAATAGGTGACTGAAAAGCTGGTAACCTATTATCAGCAACTGTCATTTGTCCTTGTGCAGCTCATAATGAAGAAACGTTTAAGCAGGAGAGAACAGCAAGATGTGGACACATTATAACAACAGCACAAACTTGCAAGTGTACAGTGAGTTTAATGTTGTAAGATGCCCCAGGGTATCGCATAGATCCAAGTATCAAAGTAAATTTGATGCTGAGACATATGAGGGGCAGTTAGATTTAAAATGAAGATGCTGGAAGTACTCAGAATGCCCAGTTTTGATTACAGGGAGGGAAACAGAATTAATGGCTCAGATATTCATCCTCAGTCTGGATGCAGGGAAATTTCCCCTTTGGGTAGCTTACCTTGGGGGCAAGTGTCCACAAGTATGGAGTCCTCATTGTTAGTGGGGGGAGATGGCAAAAGCAACTGGGGCAACCAACCTTGGCAAGAATCTGGAGGCATCCACAGGATCCACCATGGGTTATGGCTTGTTGTTTAAAAGCTGGGGTTGATGTAATTCAGGAGGCAAATGGATGTCTGTGCTGTTCATATATAATGAAGTTTGGCTGAGAGTCTGGACACCCATTTGTCTCTGGGCGCCTCTTTATTTGAAATCTCTGTTACCAATTTCACAATGCTTCCTAACTTTGGGTTAAATGGTTTCAACTGTTCTGGAGTGTCAACTATTGAAATCTTAAAGGCTGATTAACGCTTTATTTTGGTCCAAAGTAAGAAGGATTCTTGTTTAACACAGTGAAAAATTATCAATAAAAAACATTTTGAAAAATATTTTTTCACATTTTCAACTTTCACTGTAGGACTCATTGCTTCTACACAGTGTATACGTTTTATTTTGGGGAATGAAGAGTCATGTGTGTTAGTAAGAGGGACATAGCTTGGCGTGAAAGACATGAGGAGAACCTTTTGAACTTATCTTTCCAAAGGTTACTCTCCACAGACTAAGGTTCACAATGGCTCTGATGTGCCATGGGATATGACTCTTTAAAAACTTGGCCTGATTCCATGAGTCCATGTGGCAGAGTAAGCCATTCCTGTCTCTGCAACAGACAGACAGGGACACCCAGGTGTGTACTCACGACCTGAACCAGCCCATGCTCGTAAAAAGCCCCTGTGAAAATTAGAATCATCAGCAATGGGGTTGGGAATTTCTAAAGTGTTCCTGAGTCTTCCCAACTCAGTGGACATCAAGGCAGATGTTTAAGGTTTGCTTCCTTTCATTAAAACTAGAAAAGTAGTTTTTAAAGTTGTGAAAAAGGCAGGTGGTATGAGAGTGGATTGGAAGAAGAACTAAAGGGATGTGTGTGGTGAACTGCAAGATAGGTGAAATTTAGTGACAAAAGGATTCACAGTACAAGTTTAAAGGAAGTGGTATTGATTCAAGAAAAGAACTAGAAAATGTGCGTAGAGGTGGTGTGAACGGTAAGGCCCTGTTCAAATGTAATGGGGGGCCATTTTTGTCTCACTGCCAACCTGCACTGGAAGTGAGACATAATTAGGCGAAATAACCTTACTGTTGCTCAATATTCCCTGTAAGAGGCCATGCTGTCACATTGAGGGCCCATGCATGCTGATTGGTGTGTCTGTGCTCTTACCAGCATTGACTTTTGTTTCCTAGAGATAACTGTTGGCCATGGGTCTGAGAGGTTCATGCAGAAGAAAATGAAATTAGTGGGAATGTAATTGAAGTCTGTCCATTATTATTAGCCAGTGGGGCTCTGTGTAGGTAGTGTTCACTCCCACGGGAAAGAGATAGGAGGTTCAGCACTTGATGGTAGACTTGAAGTCTACCATATTTATTGGACTCTCATTGTCATGAGTGAGGTGCCTCCCTAGATGTGACGCTACACGGTGACACCTGGCCAGGTTCAGCACAGGTTAAAGGGATCACTGGGAACGGATCTGGGAATACTGTTAATAAACAAGGGATGAGTGAAATAACTCCATAGAGACAGTGTCCCGTCATCAAGTCACCCTTTATTTACACACACGTAGTACTTGACACTGGTCTGGCTTCCTCAGAGCTAGCTCCCAGAATGAACAGAATCTTTCAGCTAGGGCTCCCTGATTGGACCAGATTAACAGCCCCAAATCGGGGAAATCACATTCTATGATGTCCATCTGGCTGACCTCATTACAATCACTACAAAGAGTAATTTTAATTTTTTGGAAGGATTGGAAAAACTGGGAGGATTCTAATTAGAGCAGAGAATGTCAAGAAGAGATAGAGGAGAACAAATTATGTGGGGTTTCAATAGAGCAAACAAGACCTGTTCCCTCTAACCAGTGGGTTAGTTGTTTTAGTCAGAATCTTCTGTTCAGCATACAAGCCAGATTTCTAGATTTCATTTATAAATAGTATTTATTATAACAGGTCTGTGATGGTAAGGCTCCATACTCCAAGCTGGACAAGTTGTATCACTCTAAGAATACCTATCACATGAAGGCTAAGAGGGGATTTAATAGGGACATACAAGATGATCGGAGGATTAGATAGGGAGGACAGTAAGGATCTTTTTCCGAGGATGATGACTTCACCTTGTACAAGGGGGCATAGCTACAAATTGAGGGGTGATAGATTTAAGACAGATGTCAGAGGCAGGTTCTTTACTCAGAGAATGGTAAGGGTGTGGAACGCCCTGCCTGCCAATGTAATTAACTCAGCCTCATTAGGGGCATTTAAACAGTCCTTGGATAAGCATATGGATAATGATGGGATAGTGTAGGGGGAGGGGCTTAGATTAGTTCACAGGTCGGCGCAACATTGAGGGCCTAAGGGCCTGTTCTGCGCTGTATTGTTCTATGTTCTATGTTCTATGTTCTATAGAGCAGGCAGCATTGAGCCTGCGGGATTAAGTAAATTATTCTCCATGCAAAGTACCCCGAATGCTTCTTTGCTATAACACATGCGCACCCCCCTCACCCCCCCCCCCCACACACACACACACACACACACACACACACACACACACACACACACAAATTCCAGCACAGGTAGTCCCTAGGTTGCGAGCTTGTTCCATTCTTAACTCAGTTTGCTAGTCAATTTGTATGCAGTTGGAACACAATGCAGGACAATATAAAATATGTAAGTACGTGAACTGTTCATATGTTGGATCTTTAAAACAATACCTCTGCATGGGATCACATTCACTAGCACAAATGTTCCTAAGTCAGACATTTATAAACTGGGCACGGCCTGTATTTGAATATTTCCTTTCTGTCTTGGTAATCTGAGGTGAATGCAAAATTTGTGGTTTGACCTGACCAGAATTATTGCACAGCATCAGCACCTTGGCCTCAGGTTTGAACTCTGCTAATCATTCACTACATTTCAACATTGTTTTGATCATTAACTACTGTTCTGCGCAGATAGACCATGGTGATATTTGAGTCTACTACTATCTCCAGGTACCTTTCAGCTAGTTCAGCATGATTTATTAAGTCAACATGACACCTAATGCTTCCTCCACATGGCAAAACTTGCACACATTAATTTGTCTCTATTTGATCTCTTTGCGAGTATCATCTAGGTGTTTCTGTATTTTTTAAATTTACTCTATTGACTTCACAATTGTTCCCAATCTGTGCTAGTTATGAATTCAATCAATTGACATGGTTTCTGTGATTTAAGGTCATTGTCTATTGCCCTTTACTTGTGTAGAATATTGTCCAAATCTAACAAAGTAAGTTTACATAGAATTACAAAGCATAGACAGTCAGAGTCTTACAGCACAGAAACAGACCCTTTGGTCCAATTCGTCCATGCGGAACAAGTTTTCCAAACTAAACTAAACTCTCTTGCCTGTGTTTGGCCCATAACCATGTAAACGTTTTCTTTTCATGTACTCGTTGAAATGTCTTTTAAATGTTATAGCTGTACAAACATCAACTGCTACCTCCATCAGCTCATTCCACATATGCACAACCCTCTCTGTGAAAACATTGCCCATCATGTACCTTTTCAATCTGTCTCCTCTCAACTTAAAAGTATGCCATCTAGTTTTAGACCATAAGACCATAAGACCATAAGGCATAGGAGTGGAAGTAAGGCCATTAGGCCCATCAAGTCCACTCCGCCATTTAAATCACGGCTGATCATGGTTGACGGGCATTTCAACTCCACTACCCCGCACTCTCCCCATCCTGGGAAAAAAAAACCTTTGCTAATCATCTTATCTATGCCCCTCACGATGTTATAAACCTCAGTATGGTCATCGCTCTACCTCTTACGTTCCAGTATAAAAAGTCCCCGCCTATCCAGCCTCTCGTTATTACTCAAAACCTCAGTCCCGGTAACATCCTGGTAAATCTTTTCTGCAATTTCCAATTTAATAATACCCTTCCTATAGGAAGGCAACCAAAATTGTATGCAATATTCCAAAAGTGGTAACTCACCAACATCCTGAACAACCACAACATGACATCCCAACCCTTATAGTCACCGGTCTGGGCAATGACAGCAAACATGCTTTCTTCACCACCCTGTCTACCTGTGATGCAACTTTCAAAGAACAATGTACCTGAACCCCTAGGGCTTTCTGTTTGACAACATTATCCAGGGCCCTACCATTAACTGTATAAGTTCTGCCCTCGCTTGTTTTACCAAAATGCACTACCTGACATTTATTCAAATTAAACTCCATCTGCCAGTCCTTAGCCCATTGACCCAATTGATCAACATCTCTTTGCAATCTTAGATATCCTTCTTCACTGTTGACTATGTCACCAATTTTGGTGTCATCCACCAACTTACTAATCTTGCCTCCTATATTCTCATCTAAATAATTTATATAAATGACAAACAACTGTGGATCCAGCATATACAATACAGAATGAGGCCATTCTGCTCAATCAGCCCATGCTCCAGCTGAATGTCCTCCCATCTTACGCCATCTGACTCTATCAACATTACCTTCTATTCCTTTCTCATGCAGGTGTTTGCCTTGCCTCTTCTTAAATACATTTATTTTCCCCCTCACTAGTTCCTGTGGTAGTGACTTTTAGAGTCTCACCACTCCTCGCAGAATCTCATAGATTCACTCCTCTGTGGATGAAGTAGTTTATAGCGTAAGTCTCCATGCTGGTGATGGCTTTTGAGTTGTGTGATTTACAGCAATTCATTCCAGATCAGAGTGACAGCCTATAGTTAAAATATTTAAAGTAGGGGATGAGATTCCAACTTCCCAGAAGGACCTAACACACAGCCTGTGTTCAAACTGGGAGCCTGACTCACCGTTAGCGTATAGTTCCTTCTGTTCTACAGTGTTTCAGAGAAAACATTTATGATTGGCCCTTGTCAAGGCCACACCAAACAATCATAAATATTTAAAAAGAGAATGACCAATTTTCTTGAATTGATTTTGGGTTCGGAGCAAACTTCAGAAAAGGAATAAAAATCTTGAATATGCTTAATGACTCAGCCTATAGCCCTCTGCGGTTAAGAATTCCAAAAATTAATTAACCCTTGAGACAAAAAAAACTTTCATATCTCTGCCTCAAATGGGTGACCCCTTACTCTGAGAATATGCCCTCATTCTTGATTCTCCTACCAGGGGAAAACCTATCAAGCCCCTTCAGAATCTTATATCACTGAATCACAAAATTGATTTTTGTAAAGGAGGCCATTCAGCCAATGATGTCTATACTGGCTGTACTATCCAACGCCAATCTCGCGCCTTTTCCCTCATACCCCTTCAGATCATCTCTATCCAAATAATCATCTAATGCTTTCTTAAATGCTTCAATTGAGCCTGCCTCCAACATGTTTCCAGGCAGTGCATTCCATACTGTAACCACTAGCTGTCGATTAGTCCCACTTTCTCAATCTGTCCACATAACTGAGCTTTCTCATTCCGTAAACCATTCTTGTAAATCATTTCTGTACCCTCTCCAATGCATTCACGTTTTTCCTATAAACTCGAGCCCTCGGCTGTACTTAATATTCCAGCTGAAGTCCGACAAATGTCTTGTACAGCTTCAACATTAACTCATCGGTCTTATACTCGCTGCCTTAGTAATAAAATAGAGAACACTGTGCTTTATTTCCTGCTCTTTCTACCTGTCCTGTCACATTCAACTAAGGTCCCTCTGCTCCTACTCTCCCATTTTCTTTTCTAGCGTTTGTCTGACCAATTTCATCACCTTATCAGGGATATGAGGGGAAGGCAGGAGATTTGCATTGGAAAAGCACCCACTCTATCAACTTGTCAATGACCTTTTGGAGTTCCACACTGTCCTGCTCACAGTTTACCATTCTTCCAAGCTTAGTGACATCTGCAAACTAACCTTAACCTTAGCCCTAAACCTAACCCATACCCTACCCCAAGCACACCAAGATTCAGGGTGTAGGTAGAAGAGATGGACTACAGCAGATGAAGAGGTGGCTGGTCCTTACTCTCAGCAGGCCAGTCAGGGACTGGTATTAAATAGTAGCTTCTGTAATGATACTCACATTCCAAGAATTGCCTTCTGAACATGAAGTGAGAGTGTTATCACTGTATCGTGGTAGATGCAGAGTAAATCCTTCTCTGTAATACTCTAATAATGTGCTTTGATCCACATCACCTCCAGTCTGACATTTTCATTTCCTGCTACAATAATCAGAGTGAGTAATAATGTACTACCCAATTGCAGACTGTTTTAAAGCTTTGTACTTTGACTCAAGCAACTGGGTCAACACAAGGATGTTTTATTGAATTGTATTTTCTGAATATCCTGTACATCCGTTTGCAAAAATTTCTAACTTGCCACATTTAAAAGCAAGGACTCTTGCAATGAAAGAGATTTCGGAAATGTTACAGTACAATTTTTAATAATTTATGAATCAGCAGCTGCTCAAGAGTTAATAAAATGCACACTTCAATTAGTTTATTGGGGCCTTGGGAAAATAAAAAATCCTGCTTCTATAGGTTTTGTTTCCTCAATTTATTCTTGAATATTCTTTACCTGTTGTGGCCCCCTGAGGTTAACAATGAGAGTTGCTGTCACAAATTTTTTTGTTGTAAAAGGGCTTTTTATTAGAGGTATGACAAGACAATGTGCGAGATATAATTCTGCTACATGGATAGCTAGCATTTTGCCTCTCCTCCTGTATGTTTCCTAATATGTATCTTTCGTTTGTTCGGATTTGTTTCACTGAGCTGAATCTTTTCCTCTTTCACAAAATAAAATTTCTGAGATTGCTACTCACAGGACTCTGCTTCTGAGCTTCAAGGGAAAATTTGAGGAACAATGTATTGTGGAACTCTCTTTTTATTATCTCTCTACTTTCGGAGTCAATCTATTTTGGGCAGAAGGAAATAAATTTGCCTTCATTGATGGCTGGAATGTCTGAGATGACTTGAGTTTGAGGGAATCTAAACCTCAAGGGCACTCTCAATCCATTTTTCCGTGTAAGATTTAATTTACCAATCTCAGTGTCTGCATCGCTCAAACCTAGGAATATGGGACTGAGGAGCAGGAATAGGCCATTCTGCTCTGCTCTAGCATTCTACAAAATCACAGCTGGTCAGGCTTCCCAGATTGATCTCCATAACCCATGACAGCCATTATAAAAGCAAAATAGTGCAGATGCTGGAGATACAGAGAATGTTGGTCAAACTCAGCAACTCTGGTGGCATCTGTGCAGAAAGAAACAGAGTTATTGTCTTAAATCCAGCATGATTCTTCTTCAGAACTGAAGTTTGGGTCAGAACTTTTTATATACTTTTTACAGAGGCAGAAAACCAGTGCAAATTTCAAAGGAGAACAAAAGCCGATGCTTCGGCTCCGAGGATGCTGCTTGGCCTGCTGTGTTCATCTAGCTCTGCACTTTTTTGTCTCGGATTCTCTAGCATCTGCAGTTCCCATTATCTCTGAAGCAAATTTCAAAGGGGTTGTTAACGATCCTTGACTTCCTTGTTAGCCCCAAATCTATCTAATTGTGTTGACTAAAATCAATGACCCAGCCTCTGCTGTTTTCTGGTGGAAGAGAATCCACGTTCTAATGAGCCCCTGAGAGAAAAGCAGATTTTAAAAAAATTCAGGCATGGGGTGTGGGCTTTGCTTGGTGGCCATCATTATTGTCTGCCCCTAGTTTTATGGTCCATACCAAACTCCCTGAAAATATATTAAGAAGATAGCATAGACACTAATTTTTTCTTACTTTTAAAAGCAAGTGTAAGGAATTGTGTTCAAAATGCAATTTGCTTGATCAAACTTGATCAGGTTTGAATAAAACACACTTTATTCTTACACTATAGTTAAAGTACAGGCAAACTAAGAAATTTTTAAAAATAGCTTAATTGTAATCCTAGCGAAATACTTAACAAGATAATATATATGTTAACTACCACCGGTTAGTTATTCCAAGATAGCAACACGCTGTAAACATCACCTTGGCAAAAGAAAATTCAGTAAAATTGATTGTCTCACAGGCAGTTCTCTAGTCCAAGAGGAAACAACATTAAGTGAAAACTTAGAGAGAGAGAGAGAATTCACGTGTTTCGCTATAGCAGGGAGGGATGTGTAGCAGCTTCCAAATTCCAAGTGCAAGCTAAAACTAAAAGTCTGGTTCTGTGGGAGCCTGAACAAACCCATTCATGCTTCTTTTGGCTGCTTAAAAATAACCCCAAAACTAACTACATTGCTGGGCTCGGAGCAGACAGCCCATATCCATGTTTTTAACACTTGTTTTCAAAATAAACTTGACACAACAAATCCTTCCAAAAGCACGTCTCTTAATGCCAGTTGCCCTTGAGAAGGTGGTGGTGAGCTGCCTTCTTGAACTGCTGCAGTCTGTATGCTGTAGTTTGACCCACAATGGGGGGAAATTCCAGGATTTTGACCCAATGACTGTGATGGAACAGTGAAATATTTCTAAGTCAGGATGGTGAGAGGCTCGGAGGGGAACTTGTAGTGGTGTTCCCATGACCCTGCAGCCCTTGTCCTTCTAGATTGAAGTGGTTATGAGTTTCGAAGGTGCTGTTTGGGGATATTTGGTGAATTGCTGCAGTGCAACTTACAGATAGTACACACTGCTGCTATTGAGCGTCAATGGTGGAGGGAGTGGGCGCTTGAGGATGTGGTGCCAATCAAGTGGACTGCTTTGTCCTGGATGGCGTCAAGCTTCTTGAGTGTTGTTGGGGCTGCATCAATCCAGGCAAGTGGGGAACATTGCATCACACTCCTGACTTGTGCCTTGTGAATGATGGTCAGGCTTTGGGGAGTCAGGAGGAGAGTTAGTCACTGTGGTATTCCTAGCCTCTGACCTGCTCTTGTGGCCACTGTTTTTATGTGGCGAGTGCAGTTTTCCCATCAATGATAACTCCCAGGATGTTGATAGTGGGGTATTTAGTGATTGTAATGCTATTGAATGTCAAGTGGAGGTGGTTAGATTGTCTCTTGTTGGAGATGGTCATTGCCTAGCATTTTTGTGAACGAATGTTACTTGCCACTTGTCAGCCCAAGCCTGGATATTGTCCAGATCTTGCTGCACTTGAACATGGACGGCTTCAGTGTCTGAGGAGTTGCAAATGGTGCTGAACATTGTGCAAACATTGGCAAACATCCCCGCTCCTGACCTTATGATGGAGGAAAGATCATTGATGAAGCAGCTAAAAATGGTTGGGCATCCGACACTACCCTGAAGAATACCTGTAGAGACGTCCTGGAGCTGAGGTGACTGACCTCCAACAACCACAACCATGTTCCTGTGTACCAGGTATGAGAACAACCAGCAGGGAGATTTCCTCCCGATTCCCATTGATTCCAGCTTTGCCAGGGTTCTTTAATGCCACACTCGGCTGAATGTGGCCTTGATGTCAAAAGCTCTCACTATTAATTCACCAATGGAATTTTGCGCCACATTTGAACCAAGGCTGTAATGAGAACAGGAGCTGAGTGGCCCTGGCGAATCCCAAACCGGGAGTTACTGAACAGGTTATTGCTGAGCAGGTGCTGCTTGATAGCACTATTAGTGACAATTTCCTTCCCACTTTACTGATAATTGAGGGTAGAGTAATTGGGCAGTAATTGTCTGGATTTGTCCTGTTTTCTTTTATGTATGGGACATACCTGGGCAATTTTCCACATTGCTGGGAAGATGCCAGTGGTTGTAATTGTACTGGAACAGCTTGGCTGGGGGGGAGGCAGGTTCTGGAGCACAGTCCAGTGTCAGGGCCCATAGCCTTTGCAGTATCCTGTACCTCCAACCATTTCTAGATATCATGTGGAATGAATCGACTTGGCTGCAGATTGTTATCTGTGATGCTGGGGACCACTGAAGGAAGTTGAGATGTATTGTCCGCTTGGCGCTTCTGGCTGAAAATTGCTTTGAAAGCTTCTGCCTTATCTTTTGTCTGATGGGTTGTGTTCTCCCATGACTGAGGATGGGGATGTTTGTGCGGCGTCCTCCTACTATTTTCTTCATCTCAGTTGCAAAGTGAAACCTCTTGTTCTGAAAGAAAAGCAAAATACTGCAGAGGCTGGAAATCCTAAATAAAAACAGAAAGTGGTGGTGAAACTCAGCAGGTGTGGCAACATCTGTGGAGAGAGTTAACGTTTTAAGCTTGATCTTCATTTTATTCTGTAACTATGTCCCCTAGTTCTAGTCTCTCTCACAGGGGCCAATAATTCTCCCAGCCCCCACTCTATCTAGTCCTCTCAGATGCCTATAAGTTTCAATAAGTTCACCTCTCATTCTTCTAAACGTTAACTGATAATCTGTTTAACCTATCCTACGAGAGGCCCCTTATTCCAAGAATAAATTTTAAGATAATTCTAATGAGAAAAGTTTTCCACACAGCACTGTGGCTTTACTCGATAGACTGCCTTGATTCCCTACAAAATGAAATTATGCTTATGAAGGCATCCTCACGTTTACTTTTGTTTGCAAATCAGAGTACTACCTTGTGCAGCCAACATAACCTGGCCAAGGGCATTGCTGAAGGGTTCATCATCTGCCACTCTTAAAAAGTTGGTTTTGTGCCAATCAATAGTTTCCATGTCATGTCACATGTTACTTGGGGCTTAAGTGTTGAAGTTATGTTACTTTTCTGACAGATCCCATCCATTATCTTACTGAATTCTACAAAAGTGGAATGGTGCTGTCTGTTAATTAATGTGATTGCAGCACGTAGCAATTGATGACTGTGTTACTGACGAGCTGCATGCAATGTTCCCTCGAAGTTGCCCTACCACAAAACTGCTTGGATAGTCTGTGCATGCTGATCAGAATGCGAAAGCCACTGCGGCAGAGATCTGTGCAGCAGCAGGAAACATTAGGAGGGATGTCTGAGCAGGCCCGAGCAGGGAGCTATAAAATTGTAAGAGACAGACACCAGTTAAAACAAGGCTGCAATGCTTAATGCCACTTCAAACCTCTAAAAGAGGAGGTGCATTTTGCCTGGAGGAGATGCTGGAAGTCATTTTACAACCGAATCTGACCTGTGAAAGACACAAAAGTGGCACAGCATGGGAGAGAGCAGTCTCAAAGATTTTGTAATGCTGCACTGGAGGCCTGTGATGCAGGAGATGCAGAGGATGTGAGATATTCTCTATCACAAGGCACTGGGAAGCCTAATGAATGAGTTTTGTGAAGGCACTAGGAGCAGATATCCATGGAGTTTAACTCTGAGCATTTATTGCAAAAATTAATGACCTTACATCGATGGCCACATCTTCAAATCCCACAGACTGTACCCAATTGCCTCAATATGCCACAGCCCTATTTTTGACCAACAAGCAATCTTTCTTAACCAGGCCTTGTACCCAACATTCACAGTTCCACCTCAAACTGACACTCTCAACAATCCCATAAACCTGGCACTTACATCTCAGAACTTGCACTTGCTGGGATCTCTTCGACCATGATAGGCTTATCACCAATATCACTGCACTGATTATCCCTCACACTTGCAGTGAAGGTGCTGCATGAACAGACGTAGGAATACCTAACCAGTGGTGGAGAGGTAAAGCTAAAAGCCCTCATCCCCATGGAAGAGGCAGTGTTCACCAGCTACTGCTGAGACTAGTTTGCGGGCCAGGGCCTTCAGTAGGACTGAATGGATTGAAGATGAAACTATGGCCTTGCCTACTCCTCCTCCTCTCATCCCATGTCATTCTTAACTCACAAATCCCTTTGGATTGACAAGAAGTAAATAATGCCTGCACCTTGCATTATTGCACAGATCTCAGAAAGCCACTACGCCTTTAAGAAGGCTAGACAATAAAATGCTATTGCATTTGAGGTCTCTATCGTACTCTTTGCAGTTGGTAGTCAGTTAGCCTGTTAGCAATGAAACAGAGCCAGTCTGCTCGTCAGTCAGTGAAGTGTGACAGTAATATAGTAGCAATCTAAGTAAGCATATAAACCAGATTATAGATGCATATCAGAAATGTCACATTAGTATACTTAGTTGGTTGTTAATAAACTTAGAGATATCTCTGTGGTATCTGTGATGCAACTAACATGTGAAAAAGCACAAACACATTATGGCAATGGAAAGTGTATTCTAGAATTCAGTGGCAGTAAGTTGATACTAGTAATTGATGACACAGCAAGTTGGTACTGAAGGTCAAAAGATTTCCTAACAGTCATCTATGGCTCATCATTTGTCTCAGTCCAGATCTGAAGTTACATTTACAAAGTCCTACGTGGACTAGTGCTCAATTGGTATCCTGTCAGAATTCAAATGATTCAAGCAAAGAATAAATAGATCAACAGATTGTGGGCAAAATGAAGTCTGCTGCCAAACTTCTTATGACTTTGGGGTTTTAAATGTTGATTAGAGTTAAGTTGAATAGAATTTTGAGTGATGGCCAAAAAGATCCAGACAAGACATTCTAAATCCTAGAAATTCTACTTAAGGGCGTAATCAACTTCAGGATACATAGGTTTGAGTTCATGATGTACTGCCAACAGCCAAGTGAAAATATCACCCAATTCATTAGCAGA
Source organism: Stegostoma tigrinum (assembly GCF_030684315.1). Lineage (NCBI taxonomy): Eukaryota > Metazoa > Chordata > Chondrichthyes > Orectolobiformes > Stegostomatidae > Stegostoma > Stegostoma tigrinum. The sequence continues at coordinate 98,826,457 of NC_081359.1, forward strand.
TGTTGATGCAAAAGGCTGGACTGCAATTTGTGTCCTGGGTGAGCTGTTATCAGCGAAACTGGTACAATGTGGTGCTGTCCATATATGATAAGCTAACTGCTTACAATGGGTCTGACAGCCCTTGAATGGTATCATCCTTCTATTTTATCAATATGTCTCATCAGAATGGACACCTGAAACCTTAGGAATTCTATCATTAGTCTCTCAGTATGCACAGATCTATGATCATCACGGTCCACAAGGTAACCAATATATCAATTCCAACACCAACGATTCAAGATCGCAACATCAAACCTATTCATGACCTGACAAACATTTAGCCAGACTGTTTTAAAAGTATTCTTACCTATAAAAATGATGCAGCGGTACATCATGCCTGACCCAGCATTGACCCTTCCTATAAATCGATTATTTACATTCAGGATTAGCTCAAATTGGAATTGCATTCCATGACATAAAACAATAATTCACAAGTTTATCACACTGATTTGTGCAACTCCATTACTTGTATTTTGGAGAAAGATGGCACCCTACTTGCGTTGGATTGAAGCCAACTAAATACTACACTAAACGTAATTATGTATGACCAAAGTTTTGTATGAAGGTGGATTTGAAATAGTGCCTTAAAGGCAGTAGGGTAAAAAGCTAAAAAAGATTACAAGGGAATTCTATTTCAAGAAGTGGCAAACATCTCCTAGTGTAATTAGGGTAAAAAACACGGAATTGCCAATAAGTTTACACTAATGTCTATTACGCAGCAAAGTCACATGAATGCTTGATGTCAGTAGTGGAAATACCACTTTGGAACAGTAGAGGGCTGCTGTTCTGAGATAGGAGCTCAGGTTGAAGACTGAAAGCTTGACTTTGCACCTAACCCAAGCCCATAGTCCATCAGACAGTGGTTGATATTGACATTGCGCAAAATTGTTGGCAACTGTTCCATAACCTTTTCTTGATGACTACTACTCTCTCTCTGCTAAAGTGGACTAATTATTGCTTTGATTTGCAACTTTATTTGCAGACCAAGTTGTTTTGTGAGTTTCCCACAACATTTCGTCATCCAGTTTTGTTCCCTGACATTATGACAGAGACTAGACCATTGGCTGTTAGCACTGAGAGGTGACTGGTGGTCGTGAAAAGCAAGTCCTTCTTTTCATTTTCCTTTCTTATTCTGAAAACCTGACCAGTAGGCACACTGTAATCCGAACAGATTTGAATTGGGCTGATTTGAATTTCGGGTGAATTTAGTGCTCAGCCCTGCTTATTATGTTGTTTAATAAATGCCTTCTGCCCCTCATCATTGCAATCAGAATTATGTGAGAAGGCGCGTTGGTGAAACACCATTTTTATGACATTTGGACATTTTTTGTTATAACTCATTATTCTTCTTCACTGTCTAAGAATTTATGTTTGCATGTGATGATTAATTTTGATTCAATCATGTCAAGAATGATAGCTAATATGAGAGAATGATGACAGTGCTTGAGTAAGGACTGGCAAGGATAAGAATTCCTTGGGGCAACAATTTAATGCCCAAGTCAAGGGAAGCTGTCAAAGATTTCTATCTTAAATTATAAGACACAGTGCTAGGCTGAATGAATGCCAATAAAAAGATACATATTAAAATTAGAGCTCTGCATATACAATTGGAATTAGTTTAAATTCAAGCATATTCCAAGGTCTTCATTAAGCCATTGCTTGCTGTAAAACCAAATTTAATTGCCAAGGTGCAGTTTAATTCCGTTGTCAAGTACCTTTGCCAACCTAATTCACTTCTCCTTTCAAATCAATAACATTTAAAATGGAATTGTGTAAGATCCCTGTGAAAATTAAGAATTCCGTTGATCTAAAAATGTCATGTTACAATATAAGAAATAATACATTTTCAGAATGTTTTGTAGAATGTGCTGACAATGGATCCCTATTAACAATACAAAACTGAAGGTTTTTTAAAATTATTTTTAAAATGATTTAAACCACTTTTAATGGTTATAAACAGCTAGCAAAAGGCAATTTGTATTTTTTGAATGGACGTGGCAGGATCAAAGGAATAAATTATTTTCAATCTCAATGTTTTATCCATGATAAAATATCTGCATTTTCCTTCTTTCCATCTGCTTTATTTTATGTGAGCTATCTCAATCCACAGTCACCTCCTAAATTTCACTCACTGACTCTCTCAGTTTCCATATGACCAGAGTGGAGTGACTGGTTGGTGGGAATGGATAGAGTAGAGGAAACTGGTGGTACATGCGAAGATTGGTGAACGATATCAAGGAGACATGATCAACCAGGGTAAGATGGGACTGTGATATTTTCCAACACTTGAGTCTCTTGGTGGTATGTATGTCAGCTTAGCCTCGCGACAGCTTGTGGTGGTGTCTTGGCCGGTCTCTGGGCGGTATTTCAGCCAGTCTCTTGATGGCTTATGGCGGTGTTTCGGCCTGGTCCCTGGGCAGTATGTCGGCCTGGTCTCTGGGCGTTGTGTTGGCTTGGTCTCTGAGCAGTACGTCAGCTTGGTCTCCGGATGGTGTGTCAGCCTGGTCTCTGAGCTGTATGTCGGACTGGTCTCTGGATGGTTTGTCAGACAGGTCTCTGAGCAGTATGTCGGCCTGGTCTCTGGATGGTGTGTCAGCCTGGTCTCTGGGCAGTATGTTTGCCTGGTCTCTGGGCAGTATGTCAGCCTGGTCTCTGGGCAGTATGTCAGCCTGGTCTCTGGGTGGTTTGTTGGCCTGGTCTCTGGGTGGTATCTCGGCCTAGTCTCTGGGCAGTATGTCGGCCTCGTCTCTGAGCAGTACGTCAGCCTGGTCTCTGGATGGTGTGAAGGCCTGGTCTCTGGGCAGTATATTTGCCTGGTCTCTGGGCAGTATGTTTGCCTGGTCTCTGGGCAGTATGTCGACCTGGTCTCTTTGCAGTGTCTCGGCCTAATCTCTGGGCAGTATGTCAGACTGGTCTCTGAGCAGTGTGTCAGATTGGTCTCTGGGCAGTATGTCAGACTGGTCTCTGGGCAGTATGTCAGCCTGGTCTCTTTGCAGTGTCTCGGCCTGATCTCTGGGCAGTATGTCAGACTGGTCTCTGAGCAGTGTGTCAGATTGGTCTCTGGGCAGTATGTCAGACTGGTCTCTGGGCAGTATGTTGCCTGTTCTCCAGGTGGTGTCTCGGCCTGGCCTCTGGGCAGTAGTCGGCCTGGTCTCTTTACAGTGTCTCGGCTTGGTCTCTGGGCAGTATGTCAGCTGGTCTCTTGGTGGCTCATGGCGCTGTCTCAGCTCAGTGTGCGAGTAGATCCTGCCTGGGCATGTTCCGAGACATTGGTGGAGATGGGAGAGGTGGCATCTTCATCAGCAGCGACAGTATCTGTGGTGGTGACATCAAGAACAGACAGCTGAAGTCTCTTGGAGAGTGAGATAAGTGGAGGACTCAACATAGACTGTTGAACTTTTAACTTATTCTTTTATTTTCCTGGTTTAGTTAAGAAAGCCATTAATGTTAACTATTAACTTATTTCTTTAGTTTCTACTTAGTTTATGAAGTAATGCTTAACTTCCTAACTCTGTTTCTCTTACTACTTAGGGCATGAGGTTTTTGTACCTAGGTATCTTGGTATCTAAGGTGGCACTTTGTGTGGCACATTATACACTTTTCACTGTATTCCTGTACTTGAGTATACGTGACAATAAAACCTAAATCCAAATCAATAGCCAATACGCAGCCTGGGAAATCTTTTGCCATCATACCACCACTAGTTTGGTTTATCCAATATATCTGTAAATTAGAGACACCCATGGTTAAAGATGTACCCTCCGTCATACATCTCTGAATTCTTGTTTAATGCTTCCCTTATATGTCCAGTACTGTTTGAGAGCCTCCAGATAATACCCAACAACATTCTCCGTCCCTTGGTGTTTATCTCCACCCATCAGATTTCATATCATGATTTTCCAAGCCAATATCCGTCCTCACTAATAATGCAACTGCACCTCCTTTCCCTGCTTGTTTATCCTTTCTAATTAATAACTTTCCCTGGAAGTCCAGTGCCCATCTTTGGTTTCCTTGTAGTCATGTCTCTGTAATCACTACTGCATCACAACTGTGTACATCTATATGTGCTGCTACCTCACCGACCTTGTTATAAATGTTCTGTGTATTTAGACACAAAGCCTTTAGATTTGTGTTTTTTTTAATCTTTATAACCTCTCTTAGAAGATTGTAGAGGCTGAGGCAGTAAGCCACTCCAAGATAGGGCAGGAGTAGCAGGTCTGACTCCAGGAGCTGGTCCTCTCCTGTGTGCTTTCTTTTCCTTTTTCTTTCTTTTTTCTTTTTGCTTTTGGTCTTTTTCTTTCATCTTTAAAGCCTAGAGAGTGGTGGGTGAACGAGAAAGTCTCTGGCAGAAGCCAGGATGAGCCCGGACGCGGCTCCACCCGAGCCCGGCGTTTCCTGGTTAGTGAGGAAACAGGTCCCAGGCTGACTCTCCTGGCCCAGACCTGCAGGCTGAGCTGAGAATCTGGGTCTGTGGCTAGGCCTGGGCGCCTGTAGGAGCAGAAGTCTCGGTGAATGGGATGGCGGAGAACCCAGATGACCCACGACTGGCGGTAGCAACTGGAGGAGCGTTGGATGGGGGACAGGAAGTACAGAACGCGCGCGTTCCCAGGACCATGGCTCCAGCTCGGGTGTGGCAGTTGCGATGATGGCGGCAGTAGAGGCCCATAAATGAGATCCCAAGCTTGCTATAGAGATGCTGGCCAACGTCATACAGTGACTGGAGGAGCAGCAAAGGAGGAACAAGAAGGAGAGAGAAAGATAAACTCTATTGCAATAAAATCTTGCAATATATTCAGAGTTTCAAAATCGTGCCACAGTGTGGTGACACATTACATATAACATGCAAATAAAAACACTCTTCGCTATATTTTTACACAGGTGCAACAATAAATCTAAACATGATCAAGGCTGAAATTTACAGATTTTTAATCGTAAGGGAATCAAACGTTATTGGGAGAAAAGCAGGAAAGTAAAGTTAAGCATGATCAGATCAACCATGACCTCATTGCACAGTAGAGCAGATTGGATGGGCTGAATGGTCTACTAATGCTCCAATGTTTAATCGCCTTATGGAGAAGGATGTAGGAAAGGTGATGAGGTGTCTTCCTTCGACTAGCATTCACAATGATCTGCATCGTCCACCAATGGGATTCCTGCTGGTAGAAAGTTGGTGACAATGGAAGAGAAATTTCAACAGTAAAGGAAAGAAAGTCCTTGAAGATGTTGCAAATATTTCAACAAGCGCTCAATCAAGTTTTCAGATGTTAATTACCTTTCAATAAGTACATATTGGCTGCCATTGATTAACCCATGTTTTTACAAGTGGAAATTAATTTTGCTCCAGATTACACTTGGACATGCATCACATTGCACTATAGTCTATGGAATTAAATGCCTCTCTAATAGCGAAACAGTGGATCTTCTAGCTGACCACAATTATCTTGATTAGGTTGTATTAGATTGACTCTCTCTTGGCCAAAGTATCCGAGTAATCGTTTTAGAATATCACTTGTATTCTCTCAGTTATTCTGTACCTCTGTGAGAAGTTATCCTTGGAAAAACAAGACTAAGGTATGATCTGAAATAAATCTTACAAATTTTAAAGGGATTTGATAAGGTCAATGTAGGAAAGTTGTTTCCCTAAAGAGTAAGAAAGAAACTCTATCATTCCTGATTGTTGTTCCCATTGAAGCCACTCACCATCCTTTGTATATATTGGATATGCAGTGCTGTCCCTTCAGTGTCACTGAGTCAAAATCCCAAAACTTTCTCCTTAACTGCATTGTGGATCTTTCTACACCCCAAGGAATGCGGAACTTTGAGAAGGCAGTTTTCTCAAGGGTTGATAGGAATAGGCAATAACATTGGCTTATACAATGATGCCCACATGCATTGAATGAGAAAATCCTTCCCTGCTGCACTTTCATCTTTGTAAACCTTTGTACTTTTTCCAAGGCGTCTATAACTTTGATTCATCTGCTTTCCTGTCCAATATGTGGTGCCTATTAGCCAGAAAAGGTGATACTGTTTTAGAGAATGGGTGGTATGCCCCCTGGTCCATGAATCCATTGACAAAGCACACCTGATTACATGTGCAGAGTCCAATAAGCAATATGCACAACGGAAAGATTTCATTTCCTTAATGTTCAACTCTTGTGTGATGCCAGGCACATCATCATACATGTAAATCCCTGATACCTAGAGACTTGTCAAGACTCATTCATTTTAAGACAATCAGGAATTCCAGCATTGTTCACTGCCCCAGGCCAAGGACCAATTTACTGCTCAGAGACAAAGGCTAAATTTTAAAACAATGTTTGAGAAGCCCACTGCTAAAGGATAAGGCCTACCAACTGACAAGATATAATAAGTCTCACTCAGGCAGAGAATAACTCGGAGAATACCAAGTGATACTTTAAAAGGCATATTCAGATGCTTTGGCCAATAGGGAGTCAATCTAATACAACGTAATCAAGATCATTGTGGCCTGCTGAACACTCCACTGTTTCACGATCAGAGAGGCATTTAATTCAGTTGATAGACCTTGTTCTTTATCAGTGGGCTTCTCAGCCATTGTTTAAAATTGTGACCCTTGCCTCTGAGCAAAGTCCTCAGCCTGGGGCAGTGAACAATGCTGGAATTCCTGATTGTCTTAAAATAACTGAGGATAATCAAGAGCATCTTCTTCCTCCCCAATGTAATTAATTTCCTTTTGAAAGTATAAACACAAAAGGGGGTATGGGTGTCTCATCGAATCACTTTGTACCTTGACCAAAGCTCCTTTTGTTATGAGTGAGGCTTGATGTTGAACAACCATTGTGCATGATGCCCAAGCCTAACTTTCTTTACCTTTAAAAAATCTTTCATGGACTGTGGCAGTTGTAAGCTGGGCCAGCATTTATTGCTCATTCCTGATTACCCTAAAGAAACTTGTGGTGAGGATGCTGCTTTGAACATTTTGGGTGTCGACAGACCCACAATACTATTAGGAAGGGAATACCAGGGCTTTGACTCAGTGACACCGAAAGAACAGCGATATATTTCCAAGCGAGGATCATATGTGGTTTGGAGGTGAACTTGCAAGTGGTGGTGTAGCCATTTTTAAACACTGCAACTATGAATTCACCTACATTCTGTGCACAGAGGAAGCAGGGGCAGTAGGTGGGAACAAGTCAGCATGGATTTAGTAAGGGGAGGTCGTGCCTGACAAACCTGTTAGAATTCTTTGAAGAAGTAACAAGTAGGGTAGACCAGGGAAACCCAGTAGATGTTATCTATCTAGACTTCCAAAAGGCCTTTGTTACGGTGCCTCACGGGAGGCTGCTGAGCAAGGTGAGGGCCCATGGTGTTCGAGGTGAGCTACTGGCTTGGATTGAGGATTGGCTGTCTGACAGAAGGCAGAGAGGTGGGATAAAAGGCTCTTTTTTGGAATGGCAACCGTAACAAGTGGTGTCCCACAGGGTTCAGTGTTGGGGCCGCAGCTGTTCACCTTTTATATTAATGATCTGGATGAAGGGACCGGGGGCATTCTGGCAAAGTTTGCTGATGATACAAAGACAGTGGACAGGCAGGCAGTACTGAAGAGGTGGGGAAGCTGCAGAAAGATTTAGACAGTTTAGGAGAGTGGCTGATAGAAATGGCTGATGAAATCCAATGTGAGTAAATGTAAGGCTTTGCACTTTGGAAGAAAGAATGCAGGCATGGACTATTTTCTCAATGGTGAGAAAATTCGTAAATCAGAAGTGCAAAGGGATCTAGGAGTGTTGGTCCAGGATTCTCTAAAGGTTAACTTGCAGGTAGAGTCTCTAGATTAAGAAAGCGAATGTAATGTTGTTGTTTATCCCAAGAGGGTTGGAATATAAAAGCAGTGATGTGCTTCTGTCGCTTTATAAAGCTCTAGTTAGGCCCCATTTAGAATACTGTGTCCAATTTTGGGCCCCACACCTCAGGAAGGACATACTAGCCCTGGAGCATGTCCAGCGGAGATTCACACAGATGATCTCTGGAATGGTAGGTTTAATGTATGATGAACGGCTAAGGATCCTGGAATTGTACTCATTAGAGTTTAGAATGTTGAGGGGAGATCTAATAAAACTTACAAGATAATGTATGGTTTAGAAGGGGTGGATGCTAGGAAGTTGTTTCCATTAGGCGGGGAGACTAGGACCCGTGGGCACAGCCTTAAAATTAGAGGGGGTAAATTTAAAACTGAAATGAGACGACATTTCTTCAGCCAGAGAGTGGTGGGCTTGTGGAATTCATTGTCATGGAGTGCAGTGGAGGCCGGGACGTTGGACGCCTTCAAGGCAGAGATCGACAAATTCTTGACCTCAGAAGGAATCAAGGGCTACGGGGAGAGTGCAGGGAAGTGGAGTTGAAATGCCCATCAGCCATGATTTAAATGGCGGAGTGGACTTGACGGGCCGAATGGCCTTACTTCCACTCCTACGTCATATGGTCTTATGGATCATAGGAGGAGATGATTTGACATCTGCCATATTGTAAAACACTCAATGTTTCTTTATTTCAGCAGTGATTGGTTTTCAAAGAAAATCTCAACTTTCCAAAATGATTATTAAGAATCCTAAACGATTTGTATTTGTTGCGAACAACTTGTATACCTGGTTATGAAAGGCTTGTCTGTCTCGCCCATTTTCACACAGCCACTGAAATCGTCCTCTGACATCTTTAATCCAACTGAGTCTAGGTCAACCCCCTCGTTCTCCTGCTTCCACTTTGCCCTCTACAAGAGATCAACAAAAGCTCTACAAAAGCTGGAAATGTGTCAGAAGTGTAACATTTCAGCTGAATAAGCAATCACTTGCTTCTCACACATAATGACAGTAGCTGTGAACTAAAGTTACCTGAGCACTAGCTGCTGGCTTCAGCTGGTCCAGCTTTTCAGCTCTGATCAAATGGGTAAAATGCTAATTTATTGTCACTTTCTAAGAGTTAACTTTGTTCTTTCAATTTCAGGCGCCTCTTCGTTTGACATTTGGACTACATATGAAACTTTTAATATTTAAGAATATTACTTTTAGGGATATGTGCATCACTGGCTAAAATATGTTATATTGCCCGTTCTCTAATTGCCCTTGAGAAGGTGGTAGTGAGCCACTGTCTTAAACAGCTGCTGCCCTGTGGTGCAGGGACACTTACAATGCCGTTCAGCATGTTGTCTGGTTGCCTCCCTCGGCAACAGTCATTGGCTCAGCACAAAGAGAACAAAAATCAAGTCTGTATCAACTAACCACTACTTTTATTAGTTTAGTTAAAGTAGATGTACAATTCACACCATTTGGTTGGAGAAAGGTTAACAGCAAGCATGCAATTTATCACTGCCCACTAAGATTGACATTTCCAGAACAATCAGCAAAATGAAAGCTAATACCTGAGGATGGAAGGTTACTCAGGCCAGGCACTTCTTCTAGGTCTGGCAGGCGGGGGGGAGGTCTTCTTTACACTTGGTGAAGTTTTTGCTGCTAGCATAGTGAAATCCTTCATTTTACTCCTCTTGCCTTATCTTCCCAAACTGTGGCATTTGGTTCTTGTTGGCTTCTCAGCTCATTTGATCGCTGGTGATTTGCCACTGCAGGCTCACTCCAAAGCTGCCTTTATTATGACCTCATTACTCTTCCTCCAAATCAGGACTTCTCCTTTAAGTCATCCTTCAGAGCTGAACCAGCTGAAGCCAGCAGCTAGTGCTCAGGTAAATTTAGTTCACAGCTATTGCCGTTATGTGTGAGCAGAAAGTGATTGCTTATTCAGCTGAAACATTATACTTCTGAGCATTTTCCATTTTCATTTCAGTTTTCCAGCATCTGCAATGTTCATGGATTACTCCAAATATACACTTTTTGAAAGGACTGCGTAGCAGCACTTGCTGAACACCTGTAAAAGACATCATAATCGAAAGCTCGCCGTTGCTATCCTGGGTCCTGTGTAAAACATAGAAAATACTGAAGAATCTCAGCAGGTCAGGCAGTGTCTGTGGGAAGAGAAAGTGAGTTTGAGTTTTGAGTTCAGTATGACTCTTCTTCATAACTGATTCCTGTGACAACTTGTCAAGTCTAAAAGATTCTCCGGATCACAAGGGATGCAAAGCCTGGTTAACACAGTGTGGAGCTGGAGGAACACAGCAGGCCAGGCAGCATCAGAGGAGCAGGAAGTTTTATGTTTTGCGTTGGGACCCTTCTTCAGAAAAATCTTCTGAAAATTTTCTGAAGAAGAGTCCTGGCCCGAAACATTAACTTTCCTGCTCCTCTGATGCTGCCTGGTCTGCTGTGTTCCTCCACCTCCACACTGTGTTGTCTCTGACTCCAGCATCTGCAGTTCTTACTATCTCATGGTCTGTCTAAGGCTGGTGATGCCAGACTTTAGAAAATATTTAGTATTAGACTTAAATATGATTATGACACTGAATTTGTAGGAATCTGAGTGACAATCTCAGTGTGAAAATAATTCAATCCACACAGTCATGGAATTGTTAAAACCCAGAAAGAGGCCATTCCAAGGAAACAATTCCCTGTGTGCAAATCATTCCTGGTCAAAGGCTGGGAATTTTGTCTTCCCACAGACAGTGCACCATCTGCAAGGCACATATCAGGAGTGTAATGGAAAACTTGCCTGGATGACTGTATCTCCAAAGACACTCAAGGACCTTGATATATAGGACAAAAGAGTCCACTTGATTAACACAAAATCCACTACTTTTAACTTTTAATCCCTTCCCCACCAGTGTGGAAACTTTTACATTCAAAGAAACAGCAGCTTCCTTAAGGTGATAAAATGTGATGCTGGATGAACACAGCAGGCCAAGCAGCATCTCAGGAGCACAAAAGCTGACATTTTGGACCTAGACCCTTCATCAGAGAGCCTTTTGTGCTCCTGAGATGCTGCTTGGCCTGCTGTGTTCATCCAGCCTCACATTTTATCATCTTGGAATTCTCCAGCATCTGCAGTTCTCATGATCTCTTCCTTAAGGTGATGTTTATGTAACAGGCAGCAAGAGTTTCCCACCCAGAATGGTTAATGGCACCATCACTACATCATATGATCAGACTCTTAAAGTGACAGTCCACCCCACTTACACAAATTCACAACAAACCCCATCTCCAAGATTCACTGGAGCAACTCATTCAGGCTCTTCAGACAGCACCTTCCGAACCTGTGCCCTCTCCCACCTAAAAGGACAGAGATCACACATATATGGGAACACCACCTCCTGCAAGTTCCCCTCAAAGCTGTGCACCATTCTGACTTGGAAATATATTGCCATTCCTTCACTGTGACTGGATCAAAATCCTGGAACTCCCTCCCTAAGCGCACTGTGGGTGTCTCTACATCTGAAGGACTATGGTGATTGAGGAGACAGCTCACAACCACCTTCTCAAAGTCAGTTGTGGATGGGTAATAAGTACTGGTCTAGCCAACCATGTCCACATCTCACGAATGAGAAAACACTCTCTTGTCTTCCCACTGCAGGTGTTGTGCATTCTTCCTTTTCAGATAGTAACTTAGAATGCATTACAAAGAGGTAATGATTCTGACCCAACCTGCCCTGGAATTGATCAATTAAAGCCTGGTAGATAACTTGCCTACCCTGCAGACGCTGTGAGGTGAATGAGCACAATTTTACCCTGGTCAAACATGGCAGCGTCCTCTTTAACATGTCGTACTCAAGACCTGATTCCAATTTTAACTCAACAGTCTGAGCAGAAAGTGACTATGAAATTCCCGACAAGTCAGCCTAGAGGGCAAACATTTAGGAACATAGGAATTAGGAGCGGATGTAGGCAATTCAGCCCTTCAAGTCTCCTCCACCATTTAACACGATGATGGTTGATCTTATTAGAGTCTCAAGTCCACTCTCCTGCCTGCTTCCATAGCCCTTTTGAGATGGCAAGAACCGCAGATGCTGGAGTCAGAGAAGGAACCCTTTTTCAGAAAAATTTATCCCATCTGAAACATCAACTTTCCTACTCCTCTGATGCTGCCTGGCCTACTGTGTTCATCCAGCCCCACATTGTGTTATCCATGGCCCCTTACCCCGTTTTTCATCAGAAACGCATCTATTTCGTTCTTTAATCTGTTGTTTGATTCTGCCTCCACTACACTCTGGGGCAGTGACTTTCACAGATTCAAAACCCTCTGAGAGAAATAGTTCCTCCTCATCTCAGTTTTGAACCTACGTCCTGTCACTCTATATCTATGACCTCTTGTTTGAGACTGTCTCGCAGGGGGGAGCATCTGTTCAACCTCCACCTTCTCAATCCCCTATTAGCATTTTATATCCCTCAATCAGCAACCGCCCCCCCCCATTCTTCTGAACTCCAGCCAGTACAAGCCTAAGCTATTTAATTGCTCCTCAGAAGACAGCCCTTTCATCCTGGAATCAACCTGGTGAACTGATCTCAGAGCTTGAAGAGGCACAAAACTTTGTAGTTTTCTGTGGAGCTTGGAGATCTCCACTAGGCTTCACAAGGAAACACTGAGTCACGTTTGAATGGGATTCAGCCTGGATTGTTCATAAACAAGAAGCTGATTTTGATCTTTTCCTGCTCCTGTAGGGGACAGTCTCCCCGTAATGTTTTGACCTCCCGACCCGGACCAGGATATGTGACTGTGTCCTGTTTCGCTCTAAAACATAATTGATGGAAAGTAGCCATTTTCTCTCATTTTAACAGAACGTGACTGCTCAAGATTAGGATCAGGAGTCTGTGTAGGATCAGTATCTTTTAGCATCGGATCTAATGAGTCTGCTCTGCCATACTGAATTCCTCAAATTATTCATGGGATAGGGATGTGTGGCTAGGTGCATGGCCTAGATTGAATTGAACAGTTGACAATGGATGAATAATTTACAAGAAATAAATGTGAAAGCAGGCTCATCTACAGGTTTCTGCTGGGTGCTCCGATTTTTTCTTACAGACCGGGAATGCGCAACCTAGGAGGATTAGCCATGGGGAATGCGGATGTATGGGCATAGGGTGGGGCTGTGGATGTGAGTGGCATGCTCTTCGGAGGATCGATACTGTCTCGATAGGTTGAATGACTTCTATTTGCGCTGTGGGAAACCCAGGATTCTGAGATTCTCCTGCCCCAATTTTTGTGTGCTTGTGTTATAGAGTCATAGAGTTACACAGCACGGAAACAGGTTCTTTGGACCAACTCATCAGCATTGACTGGACATCCCAATCTGACCTAGCCCCCATTTGCCAGCACTTGGCCCATATTACTCTCAACCCTTCCTATTCACACACTCATCCAGATGCCTTTTAATTGTCATAATTGTGCTCATCTCCATCACTTCCTCTGGCAGCTCGTTCCAGACACTCACAAAGCGAGACTGGCAGCTATAATATCATGGCTGATCTTGGCTTCACCTCTATTTCCTGGCCCAGTCCTTGTGTTTCTTGACATCATGGGACACCAATGTTTTGTCCATCTCCTATCCTTAAATTGATTCAATAATAAACTATCTACGACCATCTCGGATAGAGAAGTCAAAGGTTCACAACTTTTTACGTGAAGCAAATCCTCTTCATTTCAGCCCTAAATCATTGGTCTCCTACCTTGAGACTATGCTCCTGTTAATCTGCAATAGTTTGGTTTCTCCTTCATTTCTCTGCATATTTACTTTTTCGGAAGAATTGTGTCACTGCACTTGCTGCATCCCAAAAGAAGACTTTCTTAACTGTAGCTGCCTATTGCCAGTCCTGGAGTCTACGGTAGTCACTGTGGGTCAACGGTTGTCACTGCAGCCTCACAGCACCAGGGATCTGTGTTCGGTTCCACCTTCGGGTGACAGTGTGTGGAGTTTGCACATTCTCCCCGCGTCTGCATGGGTTTCCTCTGGGTGCTGTGATTTCCGCCCACAGACCAAAGATGTGCAGCTTAGGTGGATTGGCCATGTTAAATTGCCCATAGAGTTCAGGGATGTGCAGGCTGGGTGCATTAACCATGGGAATTACAAGATTACAGGGATGGGGTGGTTCTGGCTTGGATGATCTTTGGAGGATCACTGTGGTCCTGATGGACTGATGGTCTGCTGCCAGACTATGGGGATTCTGTGATTTCCCCAAACAGCAGAGAAAGCCTTGTTACCCTCTGCAAATACTTCATGCAATTGTAGAGTGGAGAAGGAGACCATTCAGTTCATCGTCTATTTGTCAGCTCTTTGCAAAAGAGCTAGTTCTCTCCTTCACCATGTCGCCACCACAACTCCCACATGTCCTTCATATGTTTTCAAATCCTTCTTTTTCAAGTACATATCCAATTCACTTTTGAAAACTACTGCTGCGCCTGCTTTTACCATACTTTCAGCCCATGCATATCCAGATCATGACCATTAGCTGGGAATGGTACAAACTGGCATCAATATTGAATACTACTCATAAGGACTACATAAATAACATTGAAGTTTGAAAAACTGTGGCCCACCAATGTCAGTAAACAGCTGTCTTGAAAGAAAAAGAAAGTCTTCCAGCAGTTACTAAAAATGGTGCACCCTTAAAATGCTAGGCGATATCCCTATAATTTTGCCTTTGCTCAGGAACCATTATCAAAATATTATATTACTCTATCACATTCAGATTATTGGCAATTACAAGGACAAATGCTGCAAATTGTTCCTTCAAGCAAATTAAAATTAATGAGATAGTGGGATACAGAGCATTTTTTTTAAAGAACGCACCATTGTTCCTTGCAATTGGATCTGACTCTATCTGGGGCATTGTGTGCAGTTCTGACCACTGCTTCGGATGAAGGATATAACTGCCCCCTAACAGCACAGAAAAGAATGGTTCTGGGCTTTGTGTGTATTATATTTATGAGGATAGATTAAAGGATTGCTTTTTTAATTTGAAGTAAATGTGGAAACGTAAGAAAACATTTAATTGAAGGCCTTATGATTCAGGAGGGAATACTGAAAATCAATTCAAGCAAATTCATTCTCTAAGGCAAACGGATTAAAATAATACCAGAAGATTGAAGCCAATGAGGAAGGGAGGCAGATAAATTTTAACACTCTGGCTTTAAGGCGCACGGGAAAAACTGGAGATATTTTGAAAGAGAAGGGATTGAGTAGAGAACAGGTGCTGAGATTTTCCGAAGAGAGGAAGAATAGTTGAATCTATCTCAGTTGCCTTTTCCCGTTGTTAATAGTACTGTGGAATACTTGGAAATGTGCCAGAAAAGGGTTTGATAATAAAGTGTTACTAGGTTTGAAATCTAAAGTTCGACTGTCTACTGCAGTTAAACAGGACCTTGGTAAGACACCTGGATTATTTAGCTCAGTTTCAGTCTCCTGAACCAAGAGAAGATATACCTGTTTTCAAGGGAGAGCAGCTGATGTTCACTGGGTTGATATCAGGGATTGCATGACTGCCTGATGAGAAAGTTTTGTTGGACTGGGCTTGTATTGATTAGAGTTTAGAACGTTACGAGGGGATCTGTCTGAAATAGATAAAATTCTAACTGGTCTGGACAGACTAGATGCAAGGAGCGTGTTTCCCATTTGGGGAGTCTAGAATGAGGTGACTCAGTCTCAGGATACAGACAATTAGCTATTTAGGACTAAGATAAGGAAATGTTTTTTCACTTGCTGGGTTGTCAGGCTGTGGAATTCTGCACCACAGAAGTCTGTGAGACCACGTTACTGCCTATCTTCAACAAAGTGATGGGCAACCTTTTAAAAATTAAAGTCATCAGGGTGTATGGAGAGAAATTATAAATAGGCATTGAGATAGAGGATTGGCTGTAATCATATTCAATGGTAGAGCAGACTCGAAGGGCTGAATGGTCTGCCCCTGCTCCTAATTTCTGCATTTTGATGCATTGATAATCTAGTAGTACTGAACTAAACAAATGGTGAGAGATAGTAGGAACTGCAGATGGTGGAGAATCTGAGATAACACAGTATAGAGCTGGATGAACACAGCAGGCCAAGCAGCATCATAGGACCAGCAAGGCTGACGTTCCGGGCTTAGACACTTCTTCAGAAATGATGGACGGGAAGGGGGTTCTGAAATAAATAGAGAGAGGGGGGAGCTGGATAGAAGATAGATAGAGGAGAAGAAAGGTGGAAAGCCCGACAGACTGGTCAAAGAGCCAGTAAAGGTGAGTGTAGGTGGGGAGGAGGTAGGTCAGTCCAGGGAGGATGGACAGGTCAAGGAGGAGGGATGAATTAGTAGGTAGGAGATGGCGATGGGGCTTGGTGTGGGAGGAGGGGATAGGTGGGAGGAAGGACAGGTTAGGGAGGCGAGGATGAGCTGGGCTGGTTTTGGGATGTGGTCGAGGGAGGGGAGATTTTGAAGCTTGTGAAGTCCACACTGATACCATTGGGCTGCAGGGTTCCCAAGCGGAATATGAGGTGCTGCTCCTGCAATCTTTGGGTAGCATTGTTATGGCACTGCAGGAGGCTCAGGATGGAAATGTCATCTAAGGAATGGGAGGGGGGGGGCGTTGAAATTGTTTACCACATTACCAGCTGTACAGGTGAACATCTACTTGATGTGGAAAGTCTTTTTGGGGCCTGGGATGGGGGTGAGGGTTAAGTCTAGGGTCAGGTGTAGCATTTCCTGTGGTTGCAGGGAAACGTGTCGGATTAGCTGGGGCTGGAGGGAAGTGTGGAGCGGAGAAGGGAGTGACGGAGAGAGTTGTCCCTCCGGAAAGCAGATAAGGGTGGGGAGGGAAAAATGTCTTTGATGGAAATCTCCCCTCCCCCTACCACATCCCAAAACCAACCCAGCTCGTCCCTGCCTCCCTAACCTGTTCTTCATCCCACTTATCCCCTCTTCCCACCTCAAGCCACCGCCATCTCCTAACCTCATCCCGCCCCCTTGACCTGTCCATCCTCCCTACCTCCCCAACTACACTCACCTTTACTGGCTCCATCCCTGCCACACCTGTCTGTCTCCTCTCCACCTATCTTCTCCTCTATCCATCTTCTATCTGCCTCCCACTCTCTCCCTATTTATTTCAGAACCCTGTTCCCCTCCCCCATTTCTGAAGAAGGGTCTAGGCTGGAAATGTCAGCCTTCTTGCTCCTCTGATGCTGCTTGGCCTGCTGTGTTGATTCAGCTCTACAACTTGTTATCTTAAACAAATGGTGACATGAGTTCAAATTCCACAATGACAGCTTGGGAAGTGAATTTTTTTAATGAAGAAATGAAAAGCTATTATTGGTAAAGGTAACTGCAGACTGAGCAGATTGTCACACAATCCACCTGCTTCACTCCTATTCTTGAGGAAAGGAAACCCACCAACTTGTTCCAGTCTGACTCCTGTTTTGAAACAATGTGGCTGTGATTTTCCAGGCCCTACGAACTTGGTGTCACAAGGTGGGAGGGCTGGTGAAATGGAGTGGGAGGGCCACAGATGATCTACTCGATACCTTCCCAGCACCAAAGCATTTTACCAGCACTCATAAAAGTGGCCGACAGCCTGCCTGCCTTGGAACTATGGTTCGATAAAGACCCTTTTTCTGCTTTTGCTGGCATTTTAGGGGTGGCACGGTGGCTCAATGGGCAACACTACTGCCTCACGTTGCCAGAGATCTGGGTTCAATTCTACCCTCGGGCAACTGTCTGAGTGGAGTTTGCACGTTCTCTCTATGTCTGCGTGGGTTTCCTCCAGGATCTCCGGTTTCCTCCCAAAGTCCAAAGATGTGCAGTTTAGGTGGATTGGCCACGCTAAATTGCCCATAGTGTTCAGGGATGTGTAGATTTGGTGGGTTTTAGGGGGATGGGTTTAGGTGGGATGCTTTGAGGGTTGGTGTGGGCTTGTTGGGCCGAAGGGCCTGTTTCCACACTGTAGAGATTCCATGATCTATGATCTTTATCTATGGGGAGATCACCAGATCTGGGGGTGGATGCCCCTTTCTGGGTACATTTGAGCATGAAGGTGCTACCTGGCAGCAATGATTACACTCAGTGACTTCACTGCCAGCTGTCATTAGCAGCCTGTTACATCCCACACCTTTGCTGTATCTTCTCTGACTGGCCCCCCTAGATTCCACATACCCAGTAATGATGAAGTGCATCCGTCAATACGCTATGATCCTGTACCTACAATTCCAGCAGTGACCATGAGTCTGGATGGTGCTGTTGTGGTTGATGAGCTCTCTGATTGCACTAACAGATCTTGAGGGACCAAGGTGACTTTCTTAATTGGATGGCATTTCTGCCAACAGCAATTTCATCGACTGCTGCCCATATAAAGCAATTCCAGGTTGCCAGAGTGGGCTTGATGACCTCACTCACATCCTCAAATGTTCCTGGTGGTAAACACCACCAGCTTGGAAAAGCCCTGGTTTTTGCTCAAAACTGGTCTCCTAAATGGCAATATTAAGTGACACACGCCTCCTAATGCAATGTTGGCACTTGTTTCAAAGGTGTTGGCATATAGAACATAGAACATAGAACATAGAACAGTACAGCACAGAACAGGCCCTTCAGCCCACAATGTTGTGCCGACCATTGATCCTCATGTATGCACCCTCAAATTTCTGTGACCATATGCATGTCCAGCAGTCTCTTAAATGACCCCAATGACCTTGCTTCCACAACTGCTGCTGGCAACACATTCCATGCTCTCACAACTCTCTGCGTAAAGAACCTGCCTCTGACATCCCCTCTATACTTTCCACCAACCAGCTTAAAACTATGACCCCTCGTGCTAGCCATTTCTGCCCTGGGAAATAGTCTCTGGCTATCAACTCTATCCATGCCTCTCATTATCTTGTATACCTCAATTAGGTCACCTCTCCTCCTCCTTTTCTCCAATGAAAAGAGACCGAGCTCAGTCAACCTCTCTTCATAAGATAAGCCCTCCAGTCCAGGCAGCATCCTGGTAAACCTCCTCTGAACCCTCTCCAAAGCATCCACATCTTTCCTATAATAGGGCGCCCAGTACTGGACGCAGTATTCCAAGTGCGGTCTAACCAAAGTTTTATAGAGCTGCAACAAGATCTCACGACTCTTAAACTCAATCCCCCTGTTAATGAAAGCCAAAACACCATATGCTTTCTTAACAACCCTGTCCACTTGGGTGGCCATTTTAAGGGATCTATGTATCTGCACACCAAGATCCCTCTGTTCCTCCACGCTGCCAAGAATCCTATCCTTAATCCTGTACTCAGCTTTCAAATTCGACCTTCCAAAATGCATCACCTCGCATTTATCCAGGTTGAACTCCATCTGCCACCTCTCAGCCCACCTCTGCATCCTGTCAATGTCCCGCTGCAGCCTACAACAGCCCTCTACACTGTCAACGACACCTCCGACCTTTGTGTCGTCTGCAAACTTGCTGACCCATCCTTCAATTCCCTCGTCCAAGTCATTAATAAATATGAGAGTAGGGAAGTCTTATCGTAACCATGCAAGATGCTGTTGAGACCACACCTGGACTACTGCGAGCAGTTTTGGTCCTCTTATTTAAGAGAAGATATTATTTCGTTGGAGGCCGTTCAGTGAACGTTCACTAGGATGATCCTGGGTGTGGAGTGACTGTCTTATGATTGGGACTCTACTCGTTGGGAATTCGGAAGAACGAGAGGTGATCTCATTGAAACATATAGGATTCTTATGGGGCTTGACAGGGTAAATGCTGAGAGAATGTTTCCCTTCATGGTAGAGTCTAGGGCCAGATGACATACATACAAAATATAAAGGGCACCAATTTAAAACTGAGATAATTTCTCCTCTCAAACAGTTCAGAGCCTTTGGGACTTCTTGCTACAGACGACTGTAGGGTTAGAGCCCCTATGTATTTTTAAAACTGGGATAGATATGTTCTTGATCTATAGGGGAAAAAGGGTTTGAGGAAAATGGAGGGAAGTGGACTTGAGGAATTCTGGATCAGCCATGATCCTATTGAATGGCAGAGCAGGCTAGATGGGCCAAATGGCCTAGTCCTGTTCCTATTTCTCATGATTTTGTTATGGCCTGCAAATGAATTAGACAGATTTTACTGCTTCCTGTCTCAAAAATAGGTCATCCTTATTCACAGACAAAGAAAAACTAGGCCATTCAGATTGTGGAAGCTCTGAGTTCACCATCTGCAATTGTAAAATCATAAAAACAGCTGGCTTTACAAAGTTTTATCCCCATGCATTTAACTTTTACGAGTAAATGAGCCATAATCCTACGTTAACTCTGAAACAGGAAAGCAAGTATCACTTGTTCGGGGTTTTTCCTGATCTGTTGTGGCCATACAAGCAATTTAGGCTATTCAATCCCTGAAAATTATTTTGAGCCTGGATTTATGGGATGGCAGGGTGGCTCAGTGGTTAGCACTGCTGCCATACAGAGCCAGGGATCTGGGTTTGATTCCATCCCCATTAGACTGTCTGTGTGGAGTTTGCACATTCTCCCTGTATCTATGTGGACTTCTGCTGAGTGCTCTGGTTTCCTCCCACAGTCCAATGATGTGCAGGTTAGGTGGATTGGTCATGTTAAGTAATCCATAATGTCCACGGATGTGTAGGTTAGGTGGATTAGCCATGGGAAATTCAGGGTCACAGGGATTGGGTATGTGTGTGGGTCAGATTGGGATCCTCTTTGCCAGGGAGGGGGGTTTGGTGTGGACCTAATGGGCCAAACGGCCTGTTTTGACACAATATGGATTCTACGATTTTATTGAATGGCTGAGCAGACTCGATGGGCTGAAAGGCTTATTTCTGGTCCTACATCTTATGATCTTCAGGTAATTAGAAACCAGTTCGGAATAAGCCCTTAAATGGTTTGAAGTACATTTGAATGAACATCTAAGAGCCTCATCTGGAGGCTAGAATTTCAATTGGGTGGAAGTGAGAAGGTGGCAGGCTTCTGATCCATCACTATCCTTCAGTTAAATTTCCTCCCACTTCCGGGAGATTCCACTCATAAGTGAGTTTGAGCTGAAAGGGCCCTTACAAATTGGGTTTAAAGGCTATAAGTCAGGATTGTTGCCAGGATTTTTGAAGAATGACAGGGTGATAAAGATGTTAGAATGGATTCTCCCACAGCTGAAAAAGTGGTCTTAAAAATCTTTTTCATTCCTAAAAAACCACAGGAGCGCAGGCTGAGCGACTTATCTGCACGGCAAGAATTTCAGAGAGAATTGTTTCTGAAACTGTGCAAACAGGCAGTTGAGGCAAAATCAAAACTGTGGAAACTAAACGAATGCAACAATGATCTGAACGTTGTCTCCATGTTTACAGTGAGATCTGTTTTGCTGGTAATAGGTCACATTTGAATAAAACCAGATCTTGCAATGCTTTAACAGTGTTGTAAAGAGAAGATTTCAGGCAGATTCCTTATGGGGTGGCAGTGTGAAATTTGAAGAACATATTATTAATAGGGATACACTGGAATTTAAAATTAGGTGTTACATTTATAGGGTTTGTGAGGACTTTAGGTTTGGAATAACCTTAAATGAATAATTTAATGTGAAGGATGTTACTTCCATCCCAATTAATCATGTTGGGACGTCATGGAAAGATGCTGTCATGTCTGACAAAGGGACAGAGTAAATGCAAAATTGATCAGTTGAGCTAGTTGTACACTCAGACTAGATCAGATTCTAGTTTTGATTTTGCAAACAAAAACAGAAATTGTTGGAAAACCCCAGTAAGCCTGACAGCATCTGTGGAGAGAAATCCAAGTTAATGTTTTGGGCTCACAGACTCTTTCTCAGAACAGTTCTGATGAGTTGGAGTTAAGTATTGAGAGAAAAGCCTTGATTTCAAGAGTGTTTCAAGGATAATAAAACCTTTAAGAAGTTACATTTGGATAGTGTGTACTTATATTCCTAGCCTTAGCTGACCCAAAGAACACGATGCTAATCTTCCTGACAGGTATACCAGTAACCATGACTTCGTAATTTTCCAGAATTGGAAATATTGCCCTTGAGTTTTGGATGCTGTGGGAATAGAACCCTGTTTAAGGTAGTTTGGATGTTGAAACATTGGTTCTTGTGGTAGCCTTGGACGCACATTTCTACTTGTCAAATATTTTAATTGAGGTTCTGCACAAGGGGCATAGTGAAGCAGCAATACCTGTTGAATGTCTTGTAGATAATTATCCTATTTTATTACAGATAATGTACACTCAATGAAAAGGTGAGGAAGAAAACATTACAGATTGACTTTGCTGGCTTAAAGCAAATGCATAAGAGAAAGCAAATCTCTAACTTTAAATGGATAGATTCCAGGATTCAATTTTTGAATTGATTTACTGAAATAAATTACGTTCAAAGAAATTGTTGAATCCTTGGGGGATGTAAATTTCAAATACTATTTAGGGGGAAAAGGGAATCTGTTAATTATATATCATTGCATTCAATTACCTGCAGACATTGGTCAAATCATTTAACTGTATGAACATTGTCTGAAACTGTAGAGTAAAGAGGGACATATTTGAATTGTGTATCTCTGTAAATAACTGCTGATATAACTGTATGAAGATTGACTCCAGTTCTATCCTCCCGCACCTGCATTTCAGGAACACGGGACTTGAGAAAAGAAGGCACGGCCTGGGTTTAATATCTCATCCCAAATATGGTGCAATGCTTTTTCAATGGATTGCCAGGATATTGTGCTCATGTTCCAGAAATGACACTCAGAGATTTCTGATTCATAGGCAAGGGTCACACACTATTCACCCATGTCGCCTTTTGAGTTCGGACAATCAGTTGCTGCAGAACCGGGGATGGCTTCATGCATGAGTTTGAAGTTTAAGGAAATGAGGGGAGAAAGATGAAGCAAGGAATAACTAAGTTTAAATAAGACTATAAACAAGACTGAGCACAGAATGCACTGGCCGCTGCTGATTTTTTTCATCAGCCTCACTTTCTTGTGTTAACAGTAAGGAGAACGGATAGACTTGTCACTGGCAGCCAAAGAAATAGACCATCGAGGGTCAGTGTCAAAAGGGACAGTTGCAAAGGAATCTGTGCAAATTGGTTGCTGTGTTTCCAACATTTCAACAGTGAGCACATTTTAAAAGTACTTCATTAGCTGTAACATGCTCAGGGACATCCAGCCTAAGGAAATGCACATTATTTTCTCTTTTTTTTTTATTTTGTACAATTGGATGACTGCCAAAATCTCCCTGTTGAGATTTGGTAAATCCAAGAGCTCCTGTTCCTTTCTATGCAGTGGAGGGGTCTCGGGGTTAGTTAAGCAGCAAACTTGACATATGCTATTCAGCTAACTTCCACATATTTAAAATCCATCTTCTTTGTGTAGCCCTCCATGATATTACATGGTGCTTCAAATGATCGTGAAATGCTTCTTCGAATGATGGTTGAAGAAATCTTGGCTGATTTTAACAGCTTGTTCTGCATTTTTCTTCTCCATTATCGCAGTGATTACACTTCATGAAAGTAATTCATTGGCTAAAAAGCCCTTTGGGATATTCAAAAGTTGAGAAAGGTACTTTGGAAATGTAAGCCCTTTCAAGAAAATCATTCTGAATATTATTGTAGACCAATTGAAAATTCATACAGCAAAAAGAATTGAAAACAATGAATGGGTCAAGTGACGCATGCAACAAAACAAAAACAAAGTTAATGTTTTCAAGGATAACGGGAACTGCAGATGCTGGAGAATCCGAAATAACAAAGTGTGGAGCTGGATGAACACAGCAGGCCAAGCAGCATCTTAGGAGCACAAAAGCTGATGTTTTGGGCCTAGACCCTTCATCAGAAAAGGGGGATGGGGAGAGGGTTCTGAAATAAATAGGGAGAGAGGGGGAGGCGGACCGAAGATGGATAGAGGAGAAGATAGGTGGAGAGGAGAGTATAGGTGGGCAGGTAGGGAGGGGATAGGTCAGTCCGGGGAGGACAGACAGGTCAAGAAGCCGGGATGAGGTTAGTAGGTATGTAATGGAGGTGTGACTTGAGGTGGGAGGAGGGGATAGGTGAGAGGAAGAACAGGTTAGGGAAGCAGAGACACGCTGGGCTGGTTTTGGGATGCAGTGGGGGGAGGGGCGATTTTGAAGCTCGTGAAGTCCACATTGATACCATTGGGCTGCAGGGTTCCCAAGCGGAATATGAGTTGCTGTTCCTGCAACCTTCGGGTGGCATCATTATGGCACTGCAGGAGGCCCAGGATGGACATGTCATCTAAAGAATGGGAGGGGGAGTTGAAATGGTTCGCGACTGCGAGGTGCAGTTGTTTGTTGCAAACCGAGCGTAGGTGTTTTGCAAAGCAGCTCCCAAGCCTCCGCTTGGTTTCCCCAATGTAGAGGAAGCCACAACGGGTATAGTGGATGCAGTATACCACATTGGCAGATGTGCAGGTGAACATCTGCTTGATATGGAAAGTCATCTTGGGGCCTGGGATAGGGGTGAGGGAGGAGGTATGGGGGAAAGTGTAACACTTCCTGCGGCTGCAGGGGAAGGTGCCGGGTATGGTGGGGTTGGAGGGGAGTGTAGAGCGGACAAGAGAGTCCCGGAGAGAGTGGTCTCTTCAGAAGGCAGACAAGGGTGAGGATGGAAAAATGTCTTTAGTGGTCGGGTCGGATTGTAGATGGCGGAGTTGTCTGAGGATGATGTGTTGTATTAGGAGGTTGGTGGGGTGGTCTCCACCTATCTTCTCCTCTATCCATCTTCGGTTTGCCTCCCCCTCTCTCCCTATTTATTTCAGAATCCTCTCCCCATCCCCCTTTTCTGATGAAGTGTCTAGGCCTGAAACGTCAGCTTATGTGCTCCTCAGATGCTGCTTGGCCTGCTGTGTTCATCCAGCTTCACACTTAATGTTTTCAAGAATGAGTTAGATATAATTCTTAGGGCTAAAGGGAACAAGAGATGGAAAGCAAGAACATGATAGTGATTTGGATGATTGACCATGATCATGTTTAATGGTGGAGCAGGCTCACAGGGCCAAATGGCCTACTCCTGCTCCTGTTTTCTGCTCTTAAATGTTTCATTGACTTGAAGCTTTAACTCAGTTCCCCTTGCTCTACAGATGCTGCTGGATCTGCTGAATATTTTCTTCATGTTCTTCAATTACCATCGAACTTTGAACGAGCACCTGTGAAACAATATGGCCCAGATCTTCAGTAGAGAAGCTGCAGTATATACATTCAACAAGATGCACCAAGAATCCTTAGGCCTGCCAAACCCATAACCAGTTCCAACTGGAAGGACAAAGGCAGCAGATAAATGGGAACACCACCACCTGCAAGTTTCCCTTCAAGCCACTCACCATCCTGACTTGGAAAGAGATCACCATTCCTTCACTGTAGCTGGGTCAAAATCCTGGAATTCCCTCCCTCCTAGCATTGAGGGTCAACCCACAGAACATGGGCTACAGCAGTTCAAGAAGGCAGCCCATCACCACTTTAAGGGCAATTGAGGGCAGGCAATAAATACTGGCCCAGTCAGCGACGCCCATGTCCCATGAGGGAATCAAACAATGCCAGGAGGGGGAGGAGCTAACTGTGGAATGCGGGTTGCTATGGTTACTGACTGATTTATGTCGTGTTGAGCTGCTCAGCAGATTTTACACACGCTTGGGGCAAGTAGAGTGTAAATCTATAAAAAAGCCAGGATGATTGATTATAAGGCAACAGCCCAACCCTCCATAGTTCTGGGGAAGGGTCACTGGACACGAAACGTTAACTCTGTTGTTTCCTTCACAGGTGCTGCCAGATCTGCTGAGCTTTTCCAGCAACTTTGTTTTTGCTCTATAGTTCTGGCCCTCTAATTCCACTGTAGCAGAGAATTGTGCAGCAATCTAGGCAGGGTAAAACCAAACATTTGGAAATTTAAATGTCCTGCCTAAGAGCTGCTAATGTGCTTGTGTTGGCACTTCCTCCTGGTGCAGAGGCAGAATAGTGAATTCAATTGAAGCATTTGCTGCTCTTTATATCAGAAAATTAAAGCCATTGCTTTCCACAGAAACTGAAATAAAAGCAAATTCTTAGAACTTTTGACAAAAGGCCTCTCACATTCCGTAAAAAGCAACGACGGGTTAACATTTTTGGTGCAGATTTTTAATCAGAACTAAAAGCGTTAGCCGTTCTTTCTGTTTTCTAATGGTCACAGACCAGCCACGTGTTGCCAATATTTTTTGGTGAGTTTGAGTGCTGTCTCTTTATTTTGCTTTCATTTCTTGACAGAACTAATGAACAATAATCACTTTAATTTGATTTCATTTACTGTTGGCACATATATCTCGGTATGGTGAAAAGTTTTGTTTCGTGTGCAATACAGGCAGATTATACCATGCAAAGTCCATTAGGCTAATAGAACAGAGCAAGGAATGCAATGTTACCATCGCAGAAAGCGAGATTGACATTAAATTTAAAGTTTGAGTGTTCCATTCAGAAGTCTCATAAGAATGGGTGGTAAGCTGTTTGTGAATCTGTTTGTATGTATATACAAACTTTTATATCTTCTGCCTGATGGAAGAGGGTGGAAGAGAGTATAACCATGGTGGGAAGGGTCTTTGATTATGTTGGTTGCTTTCCCGAGGCAGCAGAAAGTATCGATGGAATCTATGGTTGGAAGTTTGGTTTGTGTGATGGGTTGGACTGTGTTCATAACTCACTGTAATTTCTTGCGGTCTTGAGAAGATCAGTTGCCAAACCACACAGTGATGCATCCACATAGGATGCTTTCAATGGTGCATCTATAAAAATTGGTAAGAGGCTTTGTGGACATGTCTAATTTCCCTAGCATTCTGAGGATGTAGAGATGCTGTTGTGCTTTCTTGACATGGGTTGATCAGGACAGCCTATTGGTGATCATCATTCTAAGGAACTTGACACTCTTGACCAACTCCACCTCAGTACAATTGAAGCAGACAGGGCCGTGACCTCCACTCATCTTCCTGGAGCTAATGACCAGCTCCTTCATTTTGGTGACATTGCTGAAGAGATTGTTACCTTTACACCATGCCACCAAGCACTCTACCTCTTTCCTGCAGTCTGTCTCACCTGTGTTTAAGATCCGACCTACAATGGTCGCGTTGTCAGCAAACTTGTAAATGGAGTTGGGGCGGAATTTGGCCACACAGTCGTGAGTGTAAGAGGAGTACAGTAGGGAGCTGAGTACACAGCTTTGCAGGGCACCAGTGTTGAGGATTAAGCTAGAGGAAGTGTTGTCGCCTATTCTTACTGATTACGGTCTATGGGTAAGGAAGTTGAGGATCAAGTTACAGAGTGGGGAGCAGGGTCCCAGGTTTCGGAGTTAAGATAGGGGTCTGTTTGGAATTAAGGTATTGGAAGCAGAGCTGTAGTCAATAAATAGGAGTCTGACCCAGGTATCCTCGCTATCCGTATGCTCCAGGGATTAGTGTCAGGCCACAGAGATGGCCGCAGACCTGTTGCGCCAGTAGGTGAAACGCAAAGGATTATGGCAGTTTGGTAGGTTGGAGCTGATGTGAGACGTGACTAACCTCTTGAAGGTCTTCACAATTATGGAAGTCAGAGCCACTTGGTGGCACATGGCAGTATTTTTAATAGGCACTGGAATGATGGTGGTCTTCTTGAAGCAGTTAGGAACTTCAGATCAAAATAAGGAGAGTTTGAAGATGTCAGAGAATACCCTTGCCAGCTGGTCAGCTGATGAGGAATGCTCAGTCTCGCTCTGCACTGGATACATGGGAGCCCAGTAATGTAGAAACTCTTCAAAGGCCTGAGTTGGTTGCAAAGTTTGGCTACAGCTTCCCATTCTTTTACAGAATTAATGCTCATTCCAAATTGCTTTTGGTTTGCTCGACCATATTTAAGATGAAAACTAAGAGTTAATCACATTACTGAGGGTGCTGTGTAGGCTTGGCCAGATAAGGATGGCTGATTTTTCAATAAAGGACATTAGTGAACAAAACATTTTTACAACAAACATTTCATGATCACCGAGATTAGATTTATATTAGAGTAATAGAGATATACAGCATGGAAACAGAACCCTTGGTCCAACTCATCTACTCCAACCAGGTATCCGAAAAAACCTATCAGTGATAATGGGAACTGCAGATGCTGGAGAATCCAAGATAATAAAATGTGAGGCTGGATGAACACAGCAGGCCCAGCAGCATCTCAGGAGCACAAAAGCTGACATTTCGGGCCTAGGCCCTTCATCAGAGAGCCTCTGAGCTCCTGAGATGCTGCTGGACCTGCTGTGTTCATCCAGCCTCACATTTTATTATCCTAAAAAACCTAGACCAATTTGTCAACATTTGGCCCATATCCCTCTAAACCTTTCCTATTGATATGCCCATTCAGTGGCTTTTTAAGTATTGTAGTTGGACCAGACTCCACCACTTCCTTGGGCAGCTCATTCTATACATGCATCACCCTCTGCATAAAAAAATGCCCTTTAGGTTCCTTTTAAATCTTTTCCGTCTGAACTTAAACCTGTACTCTCTAGTTTTGGACTCGCCTGCCCCGAGGAAAAGGCTATGGCTATTTCCCTTAACCATGCCCTTCATGATTTTATAAACCTCTATAAGGCCACCCCTCAGCCTCCGATGCTCCAGGGAACAAAGCCCCAGCCTATTCAGCCTCCCCCTGTAGCTCAAACCCTCCAAACCCGGCAACATCCTTCTAAATCCTTTCTGAATCCTATCAAGTTTCACAATACCCTTCATATAGCAGAGAGGCCAGAATTGTAAGCAATATTCCAAAAGTGGCCCGATCAATGCCCTGTATAGTCACAACTTGACTTCCCAACTCCTGTACCCGATGCACTGACCGGTGAAGGCAAGCACACCACATGCCTTCTTCACTATCCCGTCCACCTGTGCTTTCAAATTTAAGGAACTAGGAACCTATACACCAAGGTCTTTTTGTTTAGCAACACTCTCCAGGACCTTACTAAGCGTATTTGTCCTGCCCCGATTTGCCTTTCCAATATTTCAGAGTTATCAATTGAATTTGAAGTATACCAGCTGCTGTGGTGGGATTTGAGCACAATATTAGTCTAGGTCTCTGGAATACTAGGCTAGTAACAGTACCACTATGCCACCATCTCCTCAGTTGTCAAAATGTACTGTCAGGTTGTGTATCATTGCTAATGTAGAAAAGTTCCTGGAAGCAATAGAGTCAGTGAGTTACACTAGGAATGGATTTGTGGCACATTCTTCATTAGGTTCATTATTACAAGTCCATTCTCACCTCTGAACCTGCTTTTGCCATCAATGGCAGTTCTGTTGGATGGATTCTCACCATCATTCATGTCACAGCTGTTAGACCTAAATGTAGAGGTGTACATGGCCTAGTTGGGATGTGTTTTGTGGCTCATTCATGACTCTCAGTCTAGAGGTTAAGAGTAGGAGTAGGGCTAAGAGTTGTGGAGCCACACCAGCAGTCTGGGAATTGTTCTAAACAATTGTAATTGTAAACAATATCGTAATCCCATATCTCTCATGCTTGGCAGTTTATCCCAAACAGGTAATTGTCTGGTTCAGGGTGTTGTTAGGACAGTGACCTGCACAGCCTGTACTTCAGCAGAAAATGAATGGCTTTTGCAAAGGTCTAAATCTACAGTCTACCACTTGTGTGACCATGCCCATGAGGATCTTCAATTCCTAGAATCCTAGAATAATGCAAAAGTGGAATTATGGAATAATTACAGAACCTGTCCTTGGTAAATGTATTCAAATTGGTCCATTTGTGTGCCTTTTCTCTGTAGTTCCACATCCTTTTTCCATTTAAATAATTAGCTAATTCCCTTTTGAAGGAAGGCCTTAGTTGAATCTGCCTCCGCCACACTCTTGGCTAATGAATTTTAGACTATAACCACTCCCTGCTATAAATACATTTTCCTTTTCTTGCTCTGGTACTTGTGCCATTACCTTCAATCTATTATATCTGGTTTGTGACCCTTCTGCCAGCTGGAACAATCTCTCCCTATCTACTCTTTGTCCCTAAGGAATTTGAACTACTGCCATCAAATCTCCTCACAACATTTTCTTCTTAAAGAACTGCCCCAGCTTCACCAATCTATCTACATAGCAGAATCCTGGAACTATTCCCTTACTTCTTGTTGGCACCCACTCTGAAGCCTTTGTGACATTTTAAAAGTGCCCCACCTAGAATTAAACACAATATTCTAGTTGAGGCTGAGCCTATGTGTTATGATGGATTGATGTAACAATCTCATTGTTATGCTAGTGCTCCCATTTATGAAGTTCATCATGTCATCTGATTTACTATTGTTAGCTTGCCCTATCCCATTAATGCACACATATCTTAGTCTCTGGACCTTCTTTTGGAATTATCACAGCTTATTCTCCTCATTAAAATATACCAATTCACACTTTACTGCGTTATGTACATCTGTCACAGGCTAACACATCACTCATGCCATCTCTCTGTCCTCAGTCTTTTGGTTATTGGTAAGGTGGTGGCAGCAGTGTAGCTGGGGACTCCTGGCTCCGGGCTGAGCCTGGGTTCAGAGTGGTCAGCAATGTGGGCCTAGTGGTGAAGAAATGGCACCCAAAGTGGGGTGACTCTTATGTTGGTAGGCCCAGTGCTGGTGGTAGCTTGGTGTTGGGAGTCTCTCTTTCTGTTACTGAAGAGTGCCAGTGTGGACTGGGTTGGAAAGACTGTTAATCTGAACTTTTGTTTCTTTATTTTTCTAATTTACTCATATGATCTATAATGCTGGACATTTTATTTCTTTATTTTTCTAATTTTGTTTTACCTAAGAGCTTGTGCAGAAGAATCTGTATCTAGGTACCCCGAACCCAAGATGGTGCCATAATGTTATCTCAGAGATAGTAGGAACTGCAGCTGCTGAACAATCTGAGATAACATGGTGTAGAGCTGAATGAACACAGCAGGCCAAGCAACATCAGAGGAGCAGGAAAGCTGACATTTCAGGCCTTTCTGAAGAAGGGCCTAGGCCCAAAACATCAAGCTTTCCTGTTCCTATGATGCTACTTGGCCTGCTGTGTTCATAGCTCTACGTCTTGTTATCTCTGGCACCATAATGTAGTGACTTGTAAACTTTTCACTGTGCACATTTGAGTGCATGTGACAATAAACCTAATTCGGTTCAATTCTTGAGGTCTACCACTCTGTTCCTCACAGTTCACAGGGCATCTATGGTACCAGTTCCTCCCTGTCAGGCACTGGCACGCCTCTGTGACTTCAGCCAAGGAACCGCCAGGATACTTCTATGTTCAACGTTTGAGAAATGCCATCTTTTGTACGCCATGGATGGAGCAGACCCCAGAAAAGTATATATGACACGCCAATCCTCTGGAACTTTGTTGAGGAGCCAAATGACCATTCCTACTCCAAAATTACAAAAAAACATGACATGACACTGAATTTACAGAGACACTGCCTTTTTATTAATAGTTTTTTTTATTCTTAAAAGAAATGAAAGAAAACACATGGTCCAGGAGAAATTTTAATTTTGATCAGGACTTTAGAACTGAGGTGTATATTCAATGACAAATGAGGGAGGCGACAACTAGAAAAGAGTTCTGGTTTATTTACACTGTATCCTTGAAACAGTGGCACTGTCTGTGAGCAGTGACTACACTCCTCAGGCCCAGTACACCCTGAGCTACCACCTCAGATGGTCACAGGTGTACTAATGTTGATTATACCAAGATACCGCATATTAATAAAAAAGCACCTTGACAGCTCCTCGGACTAAGAGTGTTTAATGGCCACCTGCTTCTGCATCCTCTGCCTTTAATTCAATTTTTATTTCTCCTAGTTGAAATGCATGTGTGATTTATTGCGCCTGTGACAGTTGTACTAAGTGAGGGCGGTTTATTCTGAGAATCCACACGTGCAGGTTGGGAGAGGAAACCAATTTGGAGTGGTGAATGATGAATGGCCATTCCCTCTTGCTAGCACTGCAACCAAAAACAAAACTGTGTACTTGCCATTTCGCTTCTTTTTTGCATCTTTAATTCATATCCCTGAGTACAAGAGGTCCAGTAATTGCTGTTATTTATTTATTTATTTGCAAAGCAATCCTTCTTTTTGTGCAGTTTGAGTCTTAAACCCGGGTGCCAGGTTGGAGACTGGGGGCTGTTCTATGTTGACCTGTAGCCGAAGCATCAAGTGCATAAGGCACAGTCCTTTGTCTCCACCACAATCTGCTTCAAAGCAAAATGCCCCTGCCCTCCATGGCTAAATGGGCTTGATACTTGTAGTTGCAGGAAAGAAAGCAGCCCAGGCTTTTCAGTGACACCTCTTTTCCAAACACGGGGAGCTGCACCATTTCTTTTGTGCGTTTTTGTTTTCAAATCTGCCTTGCAGTTCATAATGTTTTTATAAACAATTCCTCAAGCCTCCTCATATTCCAACTTCCACACAGGTTCCAATTAGTATTCATGTTCTTTTGAAATAAGCATGAAACTCTTGTATAGCTGATTTTATCAATGTTTCAAAGGTAAGAAAACATGGAGCACTGTGACAGGTGAATAAATGTTTTTATTGAACTCCGGGAGACAGACTTAGAGATTTTTTTTAAAATTTATTTCTTTTCTATTATCTACCGTTGGGCCCTACTGGGAACAGTGAGTTGCTTTTCTTCACTCCCTACATTGATTTTTGCATTAGGCTGCTTTATTGAATAATTAATACACTCACCGTGATTGATGATTTGCATGGCTTGAATATTAGGTTATCAATCAAAACCCACTTGTCCTAATGTAATAATATTGAAAACGTGTCAGGAAGTGTTCGTCCAATTTGTAGGTGATGTTGACTTGAGTGGCAATATTGGTGTAACGGGTATACATTTTTCCGCAGTCAAATGCACTAGTTAAACATTCATAATACAGAGATTGTGTGAGTCTTTCAAAAGGATGTAACAAGAGCCTCAAGGCCCCAGTGAAGCTTATCAGATCCAATAAGAAAAATCTTTTCTCAGCCGCTGTGAAAGGCCCGACTGCTTTTAGTTACTTTTTTTTATCAGCGTGAGTCATTTTTCAGGGCTCGAATGAAAACCTAATTTTGTGTAAAAAAAAATTGCTTGGTAAATGGTAAAATAATTAATCACCTCTTGAGTGCACTGATCTGACAATTGAGAGGGTGTTGTGGGGGGCTGGTGGTCTTAGCCACATTTAGCCCCAGTCTCGGGCACTAGTGTCCTTTGCTGGTAATAATCTGCACATGAGCAATGCAATCCATCACTCATGTAATATCGGTTTAAGCACCAGAGTTTTAATGTCCGTTGTACTAACCATTGCAGGCAGTTTGTCAACTGCGGAATTCGCAGGGGATATTGCGGCATGCATGATTTAGCTGCAAAACAGGTGACCTCTGAACTGTCTACAGAGAGAATCTTGCCTCCAAGGCAGGAATCTGGAGGGACAGTAATCACAGTGCACTCATCTGCAATTACTATGCTTAAACAGCACCAGCTAAATCAACTGGCACTTTCGCAAGAAAGAATTTTGGGTGTGGGGTTTGGGTGTCTCCAACAACAAAGGGATAAAATTCACCTGGCAAGGTATTTTAACCTTATCTTTCTGCTGACTGCCCTGACTATTGCTGTGCTTCTTGTCAGTCTATATTGTTGAATCTTTCAAAAATTTCCTTTCCATATTATTAGGAGGCAAACAAACTCAGCTATACTGCTTCACAAGGTGGCTTAGTGATTAGCACTGCTACCTCACAGTGCCAGGGACCCAAGTTCCATTCCACCCTCAGGTGTGACTGACTGTGTGGAGTTTGCACATTCTCCCTGTGTCTGCGTGGGTTTCTTCCCACAGTCCATGGATGTGCAGGCTAGGTGGATTAGCTGTGGGAAATGTAGGGTAACGGGGATTGGGTCGGGAGGTGGGATGCTGCTCAGTGATTTAGTGTTGACTTGATGGGCTGAATGATTTGTTTGCACTCTGTGGTGATTCGATGATTCAGGCAGCAGAGAACACGGTGTGATGAAGACATAGGGTTCAGGCAGGCTACTAGCTCCTTTGAGCACATCTTACCATCCAGCAGCATGATGTTTGCTATGGTAGTGATCTCATCTCCACTTTTCTGCCTGCCTGCCCCCTTTCCCATAACACAAATGACCCTTCTGAATCAAAGATCCGTCTAACCAGGTCTTGAACAAATTTAAAGCCGCAACTTCCAGTACCACTGGGGAAGACAATGCCACACTGTACCTACTCTCTCACGCTCATCTTATCATTGTGGAATTAAAAGGAAGGCCTTTTATTCTTATATAATGCCCCTCCTCTGCAAATGAGGACATATCCTCCCAGTATGCTCTATATCCAGGGTCCTCAAAGTCTGTCATATTCTTATAAAATCACTCCTCAGTCTTTGAAGCTTATAGGCCACCCCATTCAAACTGTATTAACACATGACTTTATGACTCCTCTGAAGTCTTGTTTGTGCAGGTTAGATGTGAGATAAACTAAGCCTGAGTTAAGAGGAAGTATCTGCAGCAAATGCAATGTATTTTAGTTCGGCTGCCTTAAGGTTGCATTACTGCAATGCCACAAACCTCTTAGATATTCTTCAGAAAGGAATAGTCATACAAAAAGAAATCTAGAGTTTGATACTATAAACAGTATATTAAACAGCTCCAGATGCTACATAATGAGCATTTGCATTATCTTTAACTTTTTTAGTTCAAATGTATCAGTTAGAGAACCTACTAGGAACTTGCTAATTGACTCAGTTATATCATCATATAACAATTAAAAAGGAAAATAAAAATGCAGGAAGCCTGAAATGCAGAAAATACGCTGCAGCTTGCTCAGCTTTTGTTAAGAAGGAGAAAACAAACTTGTGTTCTAATATTGCAAAAAAAAGACAGAAAGTGAGTTAAAATGTCATATAGGAGGAAAATGGAAAATTAATTGGGCAAGGAAAGTTTAAACCCTGTCATATGCAAGAATATTGGGGAAAGCCTCTTGAAAGCAGAAGCAGAGATGATGAAGTGGTGCATTTTTGGAAGAGATATTGGGTGAACTATTTAGGACCGAAATGAGGAGAAATGTTTTCACCCAGAGAGTGGTGAGCCTGTGGAATTCACTGCCTCAGAAAGCAGTTGAACTCAAGACATTGTATCTTGGCAGGCAATGGTCTAGTGGCATTTTAGCTAGTCTGTTAACCCAGAGACCCTGATAATGTTCGGGGGACTGGGGTTCAAATTCTGCCACAGCAGATGGTGGAATTTGAATTCAATAAATATCTGGAGTTAAGAATCTAATGATGACCAGGGATCCATTGTCGATTACCGGAAAAACCCATCTGGTTCACTAATGTCCTTTAGGGAAGAAAACTGCCATCCTCACCTGGCCTGGCCTACATGTGACTCCACACTCACAGCAATGTGGTTAACTCTTAACTGCCCTCTGGGCAATTAGGGGTGGGCAATAAACACTGCCCTAGCAAGTGATGCCCTCTTCCCATGAATGAATAAAGAAAAAAAGAATGATTTCAAGGAGGAATAATATGAACTGCAGATGCTGGAGAATTTGAGATAACAAAGTGTGAAGCTGGATGAACACACCAGGCCAAACAGCATCTCAGGAGCACAAAAGCTGATGTTTTGGGCCTAGACCCTTCATCAGAGAGGGGGATGGGGAGAGGGAACTGGAATAAATACGGAGAGAGGGGGAGGCGGACCGAAGATGGAGAGAAAAGAAGATAGGTGGAGAGGAGAGTATAGGTGGGGAGGTAGGGAGGGGATAGGTCAGTCCGGGGAAGACGGACAGGTCAGGGAGGTGGGATGAGGTTAGTAGGTAGGAAATGGAGGTGCAGCTTGGTGTGGGAGGAAGGGATGGGTGACAGGAAGAACAGGTTAGGGAGGCGGGGACGAGCTGGGCTGGTTTTGTGATGCAGTGGGGGAAGGGAAGATTTTGAAGCTTGTGAAGTCCACATCGATACCATTGGGCTGCAGGGTTCCCAAGCGGAAGAGGAGTTGCTGTTCCTGCAACCTTTGGGTGGCATCATTGTGGCACTGCAGGAGGCCCATGATGGACATGTCATCTGAGGAATGGGAGGGGGAGTTAAAATAGTTCGTGACGGGGAGGTGCAGTTGTTCATTGCCTAACCAATGTCTTGTACAGCTGCAACATAACCTCCAACTCCTCTCCTCAGTGCACCACCCAATAAAGGCAGGCACGTCAAATGCCTTCTTCACTATTCTTTCTACGTGTGAATCCACTTTCCAGGAATTATGATCCTGCACTCCAAGGTCTCTTTGCTCAGCAACACTCTCCAGGACTTTACCATTAATTGTATAAGCCCTGCCCTGATTTACGTTTCCAAAATGCAGCACCTCACATTTATCTACATTAAACTCCAGCCACCAATCCTTGGCCTGTTGGCCCATCTGATTAAGGTCCAGTTGTACTTTGAGGTAATCTTCTTCACTGTCCACTACACCTCCAATTTTGGTGTCATGTGCAAACTTACTAACCATATCTCCTACGTTCACATCTAAATCATTTATACAAATGATAAAAAGCAGTGGAGCCAGCACAGACCCTTGCGACACACTGCTGGTCACAGATCTCTAGTCTGAAAAGCAGCCCATAACCACCCTCAATCTTTTACCTTTGAGCCAGTTCCAAATGGCTAGTTCTCCCTGTTTTCTATGTGATCTAATGTTGCTAGCTAATCTACCATGAGGAACCTTGTCAAAAGCCTCCCTGAATAGCATATAAATCACATCTACCGCTCTGCCCTCATCAAGCGTCTTTGTTACTTCTTCAAAAAACTCAACAAAGTAATTGAGACTCAATATCCCACACACGAAGCCATATTGGCTATCTCTAATCAGTCCTTGTATTTCTAAATACATGCAAATCCTGTCGCTCCGGATTCCTTCCAACAACTTTCTCATCACCGATGTCAGGCTCACTAGTCTGTAGTTCCCTGGCTTTTCCTTACTACCTTTCTTCAAAGCTGGGACCACATTAACCAACCTCCAGTCTTCTGGCACCTCACCTGTGGCTATCAATGATACAGGTATCTCAGCAATGGGCCCAGCAGTCACTTCCCTAGCTTCCCACAAGTGTTCTAGGGTACACCTGATCAGGTCCTGGAGAGTTATCCACCTTTATGTATTTTTAAATGCCCAGTGTCTCCTGCTCTGTAATATGAACGTTTTTCAAGGTGTCACTATTTATTTCCTTACGAAGGAAGACTTTACCCAATTATTCTAATTTCCTTGTCACAGAGGGCTCTAGATTCTGAGTCAATAAGTTGCATTCAAGGCTGAGATAGAGAGAGTTTTAATTGGGAAGAAAATGGAGCATTATGGCGATAGGTGGAGGTGAAGATTATCAGATCAACCATGAGCTTGGCGAATTGCAGAGTGGACTCTGGACTAAACAGCCTACTTCTGCTTTTGATTTGATTATCCTCATATAG
Organism: Stegostoma tigrinum; assembly: GCF_030684315.1. Taxonomy (NCBI): domain Eukaryota; kingdom Metazoa; phylum Chordata; class Chondrichthyes; order Orectolobiformes; family Stegostomatidae; genus Stegostoma; species Stegostoma tigrinum. The sequence goes on from NC_081359.1 coordinate 98,863,797, forward strand.
CCTGGGACAATAATGTTATACTGGGCAGAGGAAATGCTTTGGATATGGTTTAAACACATTGCATGAGGGGAAAGGGGAATTGCAGGGAGGGCAAGTAACCCAGAACTCCTGGATGATGAAAGCTAGACAGTAAGGTGAAGCAGAAACAGGGTATACATGATTGAATATAAAAAGTTTAGAGGACAAGTGAAAAAGGAAATAAGAGAGGCAAAAAGAGTATATGGGAAGAGACTGGCAGGTAATATAAAAGGAATACAAATGCATACAATAGGCATTTAAAGAGTAGTATGGGCCATTAAGAAAAAAATGGTGAATCACATATAAAGGCAGTGTCTTTAAATGAGGTATTAAATGGGTAACTTGTATCTCAATTTACTAAGGAAGGGGTGGCTCAGTGGTTAGCTCTGCTGCCTCATAATACCAGGGACCAAGGTTCAATTCTACCTTTGGGTGACTATGTAGAGTTTGCACATTTTCCCTGCACCTGTGTCTGGGTGTGCCGGTTTCCTTTCACAGTCCAAAAATGTACTGGTTAGATGGATTAGCCTTGTGAAATTATCCATAAAGTCCAGGAATGTGTAGACTAAGTGGATTATCCATGGCAAATGCAAGGTTATAGAATAGGCGCGTGGGCATTGGTGGGGTCTCTTCAGAGGGTCATTATAGTCTTGATGGGTCAAATGGCCTGCTTCCACACCATAGGAATTCTATGGATTCCACAAGGATACTCTTAAAGGTACAGTCGACAAGGAGGTAATTGAGACACTGTGGAGTAAAAATTGATAATGATGGAGTATACAGTTTACCTACACTTAAATTTGACGAATAACCTGAACTCAATCAAATGCATCTGAAGACACTGAAGGAAGTAAGAGAGTAAATGGGGGAGGCATTATTCATAATATTCCAATTGTTAGAAGTATTAATAAGGAAATAATAACAGGACATTAAAAGAGTCAAAATACAATCCATCAGAGTCAGTATGGTTTTATGTAGTGAAAATTATGTTTGACTAATTTAGTAGAATTCTTTGAAGATGTAACAAGAAATACGGATAATGGGGAACCTGTAGATATAGTACATCTAGACTCCCAGAAAGCAATTGATAACGTACTACCCAAAAGGCAAATATGCAAAGTAAGATCACGTGGGGTTGGAGAATTCATTAGCTTGGAGAGTTGGGGTAAATCGGTCTTATTCTGATTTGCAAGACATAATTAATGGAATGTCACAGGATTTGGTCCTTAGGTCCAATTATTTATGATAGAAATTAATGACTTAGGAACAGGGATACAATGTGCTATAAGCGGATTTACAGGTGACACTAAATTAGGTGGGGAAGTAAGTTACAATGAAGAAATAGGAAATTTACGAATGGCTATGGATAGGTTAGGTAAATGAGCCAAAATTTGGCAGATGAAGTTTAACAAGGGTGAAGTTATCCATTTTGGTTGGAGAAATAGAAAGGTGTTTTATAATGTAAATGGAGAAAAACTTCAGAATGCTTTGGTGCAGAAAGCTCTGGGTGTCCTCATGCAGAAATCACGGGAAACTACTATGTAGGTGCAACAGGTAATAAAGAAAGCAAACAGAATTTATCTTGGATTCTCCAGCATCTGCAGTTCCCATTATCACAGAATTTAAAAGTAGGGGAGTGTTGAAGCAACTATGCAAGGCATTAGTAAGACTGCCTGGAGTATTGTCCGCAGTTTGGGTCTTCATACTTGAGGAGGGATGTAGTTATTTCTCAGGTAGTTCAGAGGAGATTCACAAGATTGATGAGAGGGTTTGTCTTATGAAAAGAGATTAGGCGATTTAGGCCTACACTGTCTGGAGTTTAAAAGAATGTGAAATATGTAAGATGCTAAAGGGGGCACCAAAATGATGTTTGCTCACATGGGGCAATCTAGAATGAGAGGTCATAGTTTTAGGATGGGAATAGCAGATTTTAAACAGAGATGAGGAGGCGTTACTTCTCTCAAAGGATTGTGAACCTGTTGAATTCACTGCCCCAGAGTGGGCATCGAGTAAATTTAAAGAGGAGTTGGATAGATCTTTTTAGATTAGTAATGGGTTGAAGGGTCATGAAGAGCAGCCTGAAAGTGGAGTGGAGACAGAGATGAGATCAGCCATGATTATATCAAATGGTGGATCAAGCTAGAGGGGCTGAATGGCCTACTCCTGCTCCTAGTTCTTATGTTCTCGTGTAATTTTCCTCAGATAAAACAGTGTTACAAAAAGGATGCAACAATAAATTTGGCAGGTTCTGGCTAATCAGTTTAACCCCAGCTATTTTTTTATTTGCTCATGGGATGAGGGTATTGCTGGTCAAGCTAGCATTTATTTCCCATCCCTAATTGCCTAGAGAGCAGATATGAGTCAACCACATTGCTGTGGATCTGGAGTCACATGTAGGTCAGACCAGGTAAGGATGGCAGTTCCCTTTTCTAAAGGGCATTGGTGAAGCAGATGGTTTTTTTTTCCTGACAATCAAAAGTGATTTTATGGTCACCATTAGATTCGTAATACAAGATTTTTGTTTTAAATTGAATGCAGACTTCATATTCTGCCACGGTAGGATTTGAACGCAAGTTCCCAGCACATTATCTGGGTCTCTGGATTAATAGTCTAGTGATAATACCACTAGGCCAGTATCTCCCCTAAATAAGTTATTGGCAAGTAACATGGGAATGTGGATTAATTAAGGAAAGCTAGCATGGCAAATCGTGTTTATAACATGTCAATATCAGTTGGCTGGTTGGCTGGTTTGCAAGGTAGAGTGACATCAAAGGCCTGGATTCAATTCCCATAACAACTGAGGTTACCATAAAGGTCCCACATCCTCAACTTCTCCCCTCACCAGTTGCACTTCTCTAATGAGTGACCACCCTTTGCGATGTTATTTATTAAATACCATGTCAACCCTCTGGGACCTCATTAAAAAACTTTGTCAAGTTAGCAAACGTGCCACGTAATAGCCTTCCCAGCAAAGATGAGGCTCATGGAACTAAAAGAACAGTGGAAGCATGGAGATGAAAGTGGTTGGCCGATAGATATTAGGGTTAGAGACTGTGATTACACAGAGATATGTGAGTCTTGACCCACAACACTGTGGTTAAAACTTAACTGCTTTGGCTCTACATGTGACACCAGACCCACAGCACATTAGTTACCACTGATCGGCTCTAGTCCCACATATGACTCCAAATCCACAGTAATTGGTTTTGGCAGTGACCTAATTGTGACAGGGATCCACATTCGATCCCTGCCTTGGGTGACTGTGTGCAGTTTGTGAATGTGACACCAGTTAAGAGGGTTGCTTTGTTCTGGATTGTCTTCATTCAGTTTTGGACTGTGGACATCACTAACAATGCTAGTATTTGATGCCCATTCCCTAGTTGCCCTTGCTGACTGGCTTGTTCTTCCATTGCAAGAGTCAACAAGTTTGCTGTGGCCAGATAGGGTACCAATGCTAAAGGAGTGTAGTGCAGTTGGTGTTTCACGATCACCATTACCGAGGTTAGTTTTTAATCTCAGATTTATTAGTCAAATTTAAATTCCACCCGTTACAATTGCGAGTTGGAGTTGCTAGCGCAGTGACATGAGCACTGCCTCTATCTGGAAGAATGTACATGTTGAGGTGCCCTTGGTGTTTGCTGTTAGGCCCATTTATCTTCCTAATACAAAATAGTCTAGACTTGGTAGGTTGGGCACAGTCTCCAAATTGTAGATGAAACAGGACTTACTGTGAAGAGGATAGTGATTTATTTTCATTTATTCATTCTGTAGGGGTGGGCTTTTCTTGCTGGAGTTTAGCATTTATTGCCTGTCCCTAGTCGTCCTTCAAAAGGCGATCTTATGTCGGCTTCCTGAACTGCTGCAGTTCATTTGTTTTGCGTAAATATTACTGTGAGGGAGGGAGTTACAGGATTTTGACCCAGCAACAATGAAGGAGCTGTGATTATATTTTCAAGTCAGGTGGTGAGTGGTTGGGAGGGGGATTTGTGGGTGGTGATATTCTCGTGTTTCTGTTGACCTTCTCTTTCTAGAGGGAAGTGTTTATGGATCTGGAGGAACACAGCAGGCCAGGCAGCATCAGAGGAGCAGGAAAGCTGACCCTTCTGGGCCCTGACCCAAAATGTCAGCATTCTTGCTCCTCTGATGCTGCCTGGTCTGCTGTGTCTCTCCAGATCCACACTGTGTTGTCTCAGACTCCAGCATTGGCAATTCTTACTATTTCAAAGTGTTTATGGATATGGGAAGAGATGTCTAACAAGATTTCGTGGGGTTCTGCATCACAGAGGTGGCACACACTGCTGCTACTGAGCATCACTGGTGGAGTGAGTAAGTTGTTTGTGGTCATGTTATCAATCAAGTAAGCTACTAGTCCTGGATGGTGTCAAGTTTCTCAAGTACTGTTGGAGCTACATTCATTCAGGGAAGTACACACTTCTGACTTGTTCCTAGCAGATGGTGTATTGATGGTGGACATCTACATCAAGCATAATATAGTTAGGTCTAAAGGCATCAAAGTATATGAGTAGAAGGTGGGAATGGGATACTGAGTTGGCTGAACTGTCATAATCATATTGAGTGACAGATAGGCTGAATGGCCGAATCCTGCCTCTATTTTTCATCTTTCTATGACAGGCTTTGACGAATCAGAAGCTGAGTTACTCACTGCAGGATTCTGAGAATCTGACCTGCTTTTTTGGCCTTCTGAGATAAAGAATTCCATAGATTCACTACCCTCTGACAAAGAAATTCCTCCTCATCTCTGTCTTAACTTGGCGACCCTTACTCTAAGATTGTGCCCTCTGATCATAGGCTGTCCCATAATGGGGAACAATCCAGCAGTGCTAACTCTTAACGTCTCCCAGTCCACTTTTTGACATTATTCAAGCAAGTATGTCTGAAACCTGACCTGGTACTTTGAGAGGCATAGAAGTGTAGGTATATTATTGTAAACTGCTACCACTTATCTTCATTACTCAACTATGTACTCCCCTTCGGGTCAAACAGGAAGAGTACTTTTTATGTGCTGCTGCAATAGATTTTTAAAATAATTTTTTCAATAATTAATTATAAATTTTTTTTGACTGTAGGGCTATTAGGTTGCCCTAGAGTGGAGGAGTGACATATTTAGGAAGGAATATGCAATTCATCCTCTGTGTATTTTCTGCCTTTCTGTCAGATTATGGTTAATGTATATCTTGTCTTTATCTCCCTTCTTTCAATCTGTAACCCTGATTATCATTGCTCTATCAAGCTCTATCAAGCTCATTACTGTAGGCTGCAAGCCATGATTCTGGACACTGTAGATCCACATAAAAAATAAACAGTGTTCTCACTGAAACAGCAATCTCATTTAAATAAGTCAGACTGTCCATGCTAGCCCCCTTGTCTTGTAACACTAAAGTGGTTTATTTAGGTCAGGCGTGAAATATGGTTTAATACTTTCTACTGGCTTATTCTTGTTCAAAAAAAACCAAATTATTTCTTTATCATTCACCTTGATGGAATTTCAGATATATGAAAATCGATGTGAGGTATGTAGCAAATGCTGTGTCACATGTGTATGGAGTAGTGCTGTCCTAGCGATAGGTCACTGAATTGGTACAGTGTGGAAGACAGCCATGCTGCCTGTGTAGATTCAAATTCTGATCTATGCTAAGTCAGCTGATCTCAGCTGAATCATAGAATCAATATGGCTCAGAAGGAGGCCGTTCAGCCCATTATATCTGCACGGATTTTGTTACCTAGTGCATTTACCCCATGCCTCTTCTTACAATGTCTTTCCAAATAACCACCCAATGCCTTATTGAATGCCTCAATTGAACCTGCTGTCATCACATTTCCAGGCAGTGCATTCACTAACCAAAGGTAAAGGGAAACTCACCATAGTCTGTACCAGACCATAGGGCCACACCCTCAACAAAGAGAGGAGACTGGCATTGGTTTAATCTGATGGTCACCATGTCTTGGACAAGGGAATAGATTGAGAAGGAGAGCCCTTCGTACCCTTGTTATTCACTGAGTGAAAATGTTTCTTCATCGTATCACCCTTGCTTTGTTTGCACAACACTTTAAATCCCTGCCCTCTTGTTTGTCATTCTTTTGTGAGCGAAAACAGCTTCTTCCTATCAACTCTGCCCAACCAACTCATGATTTTGTAAAGCTCCATCAAACCATTTCTTGCGCTTCTTCTCTCCAAGGAGGATATTCTTTGATAAATCCCACTACCTGAAGTTTCTCATTCCTGAAGCCATTGACACTGGATTAATGGTTGGTGCTTTTGGCTATACCAGGCTAGGGAAAGGGAACAAAACAACCAATTGGCCACAGAGATGATGGGAACTGCAGATGCTGGAGAATCCAAGATAACAAAGTGTGAAGCTGGATGAACACAGCAGGCCAAGCAGCATCTCAGGAGCACAAAAGCTGACGTTTTGGGCCTAGACCCTTCATCAGAGAGGGGGATGGGGAGAGGGAACTGGAATAAATAGGGAGAGAGGGGGAGGCGGACCGAAGATGGAGAGTAAAGAAGATAGGTGGAGAGAGTATAGGTGGGGAGGTGGGGAGGGGATAGGTCAGTCCAGGGAAGACGGACAGGTCAAGGAGGTGGGATGAGGTTAGTAGGTAGATGGGGGTGCGGCTTGGGGTGGGAGGAAGGGATGGGTGAGAGGAAGAACAGGTTAGGGAGGCAGAGACAGGTTGGACTGGTTTTGGGATGCAGTGGGTGGAGGGGAAGAGCTGGGCTGGTTGTGTGGTGCAGTGGGGGGAGGGGACGAGCTGGGCTGGTTTTGGGATGCAGTAGGGGAAGGGGAGATTTTGAAGCTGGTGAAGTCCACATTGATACCATTGGGCTGCAGTGTTCCCAAGCGGACCATTGTACCTGGTGTGGTTTCCTCTACATTGGGGAAACCAAGCAGAGGTTTGTGGACCGCTTTGCAGAACACCTCCGCTCGGTTTGCAATAAACAACTGCACCTCCCAGTCGCGAACCATTTGAACTCCTCCTCCCATTCCTCAGATGACATGTCCATCATGAGCCTCCTGCAGTGCCACAATGATGCCACCCGAAGGTTGCAGGAACAGCAACTCATATTCCGCTTGGGAACCCTGCAGCCCAATGGTATCAATGTGGACTTCACAAGCTTCAAAATCTCCCCCTCCCCCACTGCATCCCAAAACCAGCCCAGCTTGTCGCCTCCCCCCACTGCATCCCAAAACCAGCCCAGCCTGTCTCCGCCTCCCTAACCTGTTCTTCCTCTCACCCATCCCTTTCTCCCACCTCAAGCCGCACCTCCATTTCCTACCTAGTAACCTCATCCCGCCTCCTTGACCTGTCAGTCTTCTCTGGACTGACCTATCCCCTCCCTACCTCCCCACCTATACTCTCCTCTCCACCTATCTTCATTTCTCTCCATCTTCGGTCTGCCTCCCCCTCTCTCCCTATTTATTCCAGAACCCTCTCCCCACCCCCCTCTCTGATGAAGGGTCTTGGCCTGAAACATCAGCTTTTGCGCTCCTGAGATGCTGCTTGGCCTGGTGTGTTCATCCAGCTTCACACTTTGTTATAACCAATTGGCCACTTTGAGTTCTAATATTTACCTCAGAGATAAACACATTGAAGTGCCTGAATAAAGAACAGCCAGCGTAGATGCCGCCGAGGCAGGTTCGGAGGGTTGTTATTCACTTTTAACAGTATATTGACCATGGTACAACCTACTTGATCCTTCTTCTGGTGACATCTTTGGCCAATGTCCATTGTGCTTTAATGATGCTTCCAAATGGACAGTGATAGATCAATACCTGGTGAACATCATGCCTTATTTAAACCACACTGGCAAATGGCAGATACCATTTGGGCACCTCTAGGCAGCCTACTAATGTATTAATTAAAGGTAATGTTTGTGCAACACTGGAAGTAGTTGAGGTAAATAATTGAGGTAGTCCAAGAAACGGAAGTCCTCAAGGAACCATTAAAAGAGAAGGATACATTGGGTAGATCCATGGAAATGGCTGCATAGAAAGAGGCTATTGAGCCCATTGTGCATGTTGCAATGCTAGTTCTCTACAAAAATTTTCTACCTGAGTTCTATTTTCCTGTTGTTACTCTCTATCTTATTTCATCTTTCTCAAATGCTGATTTAACTCACTTCTAAGTTCTGTTTTTTTATTTGGCTCAGGAACCATTTATGCTAAAGTGTTCAATTCTCCTGTATCGATTTTATATTTGCAACAAAATGTTTTCCAAAATTCAATTCTTTGAGTCATAGAATGACACAGTACAGAATCAGACCATTCATCCCATTGGTAATATTTTGCTAATGAGTACTTTGACAATCATCACTCTCCTGCTTACCTGGCATTAATACACTGCTTTGTCAAGCAAATTTTTATATTCTCTTTTAAAAATCATTTATGTATACTGTTTCAAGCATGGTTTGTGATGGTGGATTTCATAATCTAAACACATATTTTGAACTTCCTCATACTTGGTGGCATCGTAGATATCCACCCTTTATTGAGGTGCATAAAACCAAGTGATACTGCAGCTTCAATATTGCCCCATTGGTTTTGTAGACTACCTCTCTTCAAAGCTGAAGATTCTCTTTCCCTTTGTAATGCCATCTACTTATACTGTCACTTTATAAAAAAAAACAAATTTCTCAATACAAAATGTCTCGACACCTTTGGTGCATTTCAAATGCTGATATATTTTCCGTACCTCATGCTACTGTTGTTATATCAAAACGCATTACTTCCATGTTCCGCATTGATCAGCATCTGTTGCTTAACTGTCCATCCTGACATCCTTTACTGCAGTATAAGAAATAAGAATATCAGTATAAGCTGTGAGTGACAACTGAATGCAAACATAAAATCAACTTGCGAGTTTTGAGAAGATTTGTAGCTCAGGTGGAGTTTCTGGATGTGAGTTTGCTTGCTGAGCTGGAAGGTTAGTTTTCACATGAAAACTAACCTTCCAGCTCAGCGAGCAAACTCACATCCATAAAATCAACTTCCTCAACCATCACATCTGAATGGTGCTGCATACCAATTGTGTTCTTAAATGATGAGAGTGCATTCAACTGCAACGACAAATTAGGCACAAATGTAAAAGATTCACCAGCTTTCCTTTTGCCTCTTCATAATTTGCAGATTTTTCTTAAGTATTTCTCCCCGTAGTCTCTAATTAACTGTCCCAATGCAAAGTGGATTAGTGGTATTACTGCTGGCTTGTTAATCAAGGAACCAAGGTTTGAATCCCACCACAACAAATGATGGAAATTGAATTCAATAAAAGAAAATCTGGAAATAAGAATCTAATGGTGACCATGAATTCATTGTTGACTGTTGGGAAAAACTTATCTGATTCACTAATGCCCTTTAGGGAAGGAAACTGCTATCCATATCAGGTCTGGACTACATTTGGCCCCAGACCCACAGTAGCATGGTTGAGTTTAATTGTCCTCTGGGCAATTAGGGATGGGCAATAAATACTGGCCTAGCAAGCAGAGCCCTCATCCCATCAATAAATTTTAAAATATCATTTTACTTTCATTTTTATTCCCCCCGCACCAATTGCTCTTTGATTATTTTAAAGTCAGTTTCTGTGCGGAATATGTGTCAGTGCCTTATCATTTAAACTGTTTCCTCTTTTCCGGACCACAATAATCATTTTGTCAAATAGCTTTGCATGTCTGAGACCCATTTTTCAATCCACTTTCCCCTTGCATTTCCTCACGTTACTTTCGCTGTAACAGTCATTTCTGCACATTTACATCAGTATCTCAGGATCACCTCAAGGATTTTTGACTTTTGTGCGATCTTTTCAAACTATTGAATGTTTTGGGGTGTGGGTGCGTTGATGGAGAATGTTGGTGCTGGTTTTAGATGTGTATCCTCCTGCCTGGTTGCTAATGTTTTGGGTGATGGCCAAATTGTCTAATTCCGTTCTCTTAAAAGAAAGCTCAAAGGAAAAGAAACACATTTCTCCAAGAGAAAATTGTTAATTATTTAATTTCGCCTACAGTTTCCTTTCACTGATATATTCCATTTGACTATGCCTAAGGTAAGTCATTGCCATTTCCATTTGATGTTGTGCCATTTCTTCACTGCCACTGTTTTTTTTATCCTACGTGGGACTGTCCCATTAATTCCCATTCTATCTAATTCAGGAGCTCTGGAGAAACTTTACTGCCTAGTTTAAAATAGACATATTTTCATAATATCTTTGGAACAGATGAACAAATATTGCCATTTTCTGAAGAAGGGTCTAGGCCCGAAGCATCAGCCTTCCTTCTCCTCTGATGCTGCTTGGCCTGCTGTGTTCATCCAGCTCTGCACCTTGTTATCTTAGAACAAATATTGCTGTTTGGTTTTAAGTGTTATCGAATTCTGATTGTTTGGCCTGTCTTGCAGAAAATGCATAACACTTGTCTCAAAATTAACTTGCTAGATTATACTCAATGTTCCTTTCTTTTAAAATTATTCTGCATTCAAATATGGCAACAACTGACTTGAGGCCTGAGCAATGTTGTTGGGTTGACAGGCTCATTAGTGATCAACTTATTTCTTCCCAAACAATCTTTTCCTTATTTTTTGATACAAATCAAAATCACTCTTAGCTATTTTGATTTGGCTCTTTCTTGAAACATAAATTTACAAATTTTAATTCCTTTTTCCCATCATAGTTCGATTAAATTTCAACTTTGAGTCTGTTTGTGCAGTAACTTGGATCAAGTATTTTTATCATTCCCACTTTGAGAATCAGTTATGTCATAGTTTTATAAGCTTCGTGGTTTTAAGCAGTGTTTTTATATTGGAGACTCAAGAGATTGGTCAGTTCAGGATTCTCCTGTTCTCAAAGAATTTATCTCAACGAAACTTGAGGGCTCTTGGTATGTTCATGAAATCTGTTTAAAGACACAAAGAAAATCCACCGTTGATTTGGATGAAACCCAGTGGATCAACAATACACAGACACACCTGCCAGATTAGAATTGAGCCCTGTCTAAAATCTCACAGAAGGTGTGAGATAAAATTTCAACACCTGTTTGTAGAAAAAGTTAACTGTTGTTCTGAGAAGGGGCAGAGCCAAGCCATTAGGTGACATCATGCCTTGCTGTGAAATACTATGCTTAAAACTGTCAAAATCTCCTGATAACTTCAAACTGACTTTTTATTGCTTTAAAGAAAACCTTTGAAATTTTTTGAAGGCTACCTTCATAATAAACAGTGCGAGTATAGAGCCAAAATACTTCTTACTCCGAATTCTGAGCTCAAATTGGATTTCTTCCAAAATGCAACTTATCAATCTTTTCAGAGGAAGTTAAACTTTTTTTCACAATATGATCTTATCTACAGCATCTTAAAAAAAATCACTTTTTAAACTTCTTTGATGAAATAGGATTTGAAAGACTTGAATTGATGATGCTTTTGGACCACTCTGTGCTTTAATAGAATCTTCAATCAAATGGAGGGCATGCTGTCATTGTAGCAGCTCTGAGAATTCTCTGAGGATACAGTCCAGTTTTCACGAAGGTCTTCTCTCACTTGGGGAAAAGGATTTGTTGCTCTCTTCATTAACTGGGTGACATTATGCCATGGCTTTGCTTCAGTTTAGGCCCAGTGTGAGTTTGGGCCCAGTATGAGACCTGGTGGCATCAGCAGTGGCTGCATTGGTGAGGTGGGCCCGAAGTGAATGCGTGGTGGTGGCGGCACAGTTGAGTTTGGGGCATCGGTGGTGTCTATTTTGGCGAGGTTCAACAAGGACTTATAGCGGTGAGAGTGTCAGGGGTTGATGCTGAAGTTTGATGACTTTTGTTCCAGTGGCAGTGCAGTACAGAGGACTTGTGCCTGGGCACTAGGCCCATGACGGAGCACTTAACAACAAGGTAAAGATGAACACATTTTCTTCTTTTTTTTACTTTTCTCCCTAATTCTGGGCTGTTTCTACCCCAGTTACTCCTTTTGTCAACTCTTTTGAAAGCCTATCCAAGGCAAAATTGCCATTCCATATTTCTACAATTTCCAGTCGACCCCCTGCTGCTGATGATTCTAACTTTTCTATTGTATTGAGGTTGTTGAGGTTGGTTGGCTCGCTGAGCTGGTTTGTTGTTTCGCAGCTGTCTCGTTACCGTGCTTGGTATTATCCTCAGTGCAGCCTCCGATGAAGCGTCGGTGCGTTTTCCCGCCTGGTTTTTAAAGTCTGGGATCTGTTGCGATGGATTGCCTCAGTCCTGGTTTTCCTACGTAGTGGAATGTATATGGGATCGAGTTCAATGTGTTTATTAATAGCATGCTTCAAGGAGTGCCATGCTTCTAGGAATTCTCGTGCCTGACTCTGCCTAGTCTGTTCCAGGATTTTGGTGTTGTCCCAATCAAAGTCGTGTTTCTCCTTGTCCATGTGGATTGAGATGAGTGAGATTCGGTCGTGTCTTTTTGTAGCCGGCTTGTGTTCATGTAATCTTGCTGTTAGTTTCCTTCCTGTTTGTCCGATGTAGTGTTTCTCGCAGTCTCTGCAGGGGATCTTGTAGATGACATTGGTCCTGTCCATGGCAGGGAGTGGGTCCTTAGTTTGGGTGGGCAGTTGTCGTAGGGTTGACGTGGTCTTGTGTGCCACTCTGACGTCCAGCGGTCGTAGAAGTTTTGTGGTGAGTTCCGATGTGTTTCTGATACAGGGTAGTGTGATGAGTGTGTTGGGGCGCATAGTCCCTTTCTGATGCTATCTGTGTAGGCATCTTCTGACCCAATTCTTTGGATATCAGTTAACCTTGAAAACCTGGAAGAGGTATTCTTTTTCTTCTTGGCATAGTTCCATGTTGCTGCACTGTGTTGTTGCCCTTTTAAATAGTGTTCACACACAGCTTCGTTTATGTGTGCGGGGATGGTTACTGTTGAAGCTCATTACCTGGTCTCTGTGTGTGGCTTTTCTGTGTACTTTCATTTGCAGTTCCCCATTTGTCTTGCACTCTACCATGGTGTCCAGGAATGGGAGCTGTTTGTTCTTCGCCTCCTCTCTGGTGAATTTTATTCTGGTGAGGGTGTTGTTTATAAGCATGTGTGTGTGTCTTCTAATTTGGTCCGTTTAATGATGATGAAAGTGTTGTCTACGTAGCGTATCCACAGTTTAGGTTGGATTTGCGGAAGGGTAGTCCTTTCCAGTTTTTGCATCACTGCTTCTGCTATGAGTCTGGAGACGGGTGATCCCATGGGTGTCCCATTGGTATGCTTGTATGTTTAGCCGTTGAAGATGAAATGGGTGGTCAAGCATAGGTCCAGTAGTTTAATCATGTTGTCCTTGGGGATGGCTTCACTGGAGTCATGTTCTTGTTCGAGAAGTGTTGTTATTGTTTCCCTTGCTGGTGGTATGTCTACTGATGTGAATGGAGCAGTGATATCAAACAATATCATCGTATCTTCATCCTCTTTCTTTATGTTTTTGATGGAGTTGAGGAATTCTTGGGCTGAGTAGATAGAGCGGGCTGACTTGTTGACTAAGTGCCTGAGCCTTCTTTGTAGTTCTTTGGCTAATCTGTGCGATGGAGTGTTCTGTTGCCTGTACTGTTCAGGGATGTGTCGATTAGGGGGATGGGTCTGAGTGGGATGCAGTGACGGTTGGTGTAGACTTGTTGAGTCAAAGGGCCTGTATCCATGCTGTAGGGAATCTATGATTATTACATAGGAGGTATGGTTAGTAATTTTGCACATAACACCAACATTGGAGGTTTAGTGGACAGTGAAGAAGGTTACCTCAGAGTACAACTGGATCTTGGTCAGACGGGCCAATGTGCTGAGGAATGGCAGATGGAGTTTAATTTAGATAAATGTGAGGTGCTGCATTTTGGAAAGGCAAATCAGGGCAGGACTTATACAATTAATGGTAAAGTCCTGGAGAGTGTTGCTGAACAAAAAGACCTTGGAGTACAGGATCATGGTTGCTTGAAAGTAGAGTCTCAGGTAGATGGGATAGTGCAGAAGGCATTTTGTATGTTTGCCTTCATTGGTCAGTGCATTGAGTATAGGAGTTGGGAGGTTACGTTGCAGCTGCACAGGACTTTGGTTAGGCCACTTTTGGAATGCTACTTGCAGTTCTGGTCTCCCTGCTATTGGAAGGATGTTGTGAAACTCGAAAGGGCTCAGAAAAGATTTACAAGGATGTTGCCAGGCTGGGAGGTTTTGAACTATAGGGAGAGTCTGAATAGGCTGGGGCTATTTTCCATGGAGTGTTAGTGGCTGAGTGTAGATGTTTATAAAATCATGAGTGGCACGGAGAGGCCAAATAGCCAAGGTCTTTTCCTCAGGATGTAGGAGTCCAAAACTAGAGGGGCAAAGGTTTAAGGTGAGAGGAGCAGGATTTAAAATGGACCTAAGGGACAACGTTTTCATGCGGAGGGTGCTGTGTGTATAGAACGAATGCCAGAGGAAGTGGTCTAGGCTGGCACAATAGCAACATTTGAAAGGCACCTGGATGGTTATATGAAGGGTTTAGATGGATAAAGGCCGAAAGCTGGCAAATAGGATTAGATTAATTTAGGCTATCTGGTCGTCATAGGTGACTTGAATTAAAGGGTGTGTTTCCGTGCTGTACAGCTCTATGACTGTACTACAGTGAAAAACTTTGTTTTCAAGAAGCTCATGCAGATCCTAGAAAAACAAGAACATAGAGATCAAAGGCTGCTTACATGGAACGAGGCATACAATGTTACAGCTGCAGGTGCAAAAAGCAAGATCAACTTTATTTGAAGTTAGAGATGCCCATTTAGCAGTCTAATAACAGCAGGGAAGAAACTGTTCTGGAGCCTGTTGGTGTGTGTGTCCAAGCTTTTGTACCTTCTGCCTGATGGAAGAGGTTGGAAGAGAGTGTTATCGGGCTGGGAGTGGTCTTGGATGATTTTGGCAGCCTTTCTGCATCAACAAGAGGTGTAAATGGAGTCCATGGATGGGAGGTTGGCGTCAATGATGATTAGAGCTATACACACAACTTTCTGTAATTTCTTACAGTCCTGGGCAGTGCAGTTACCATACCAGACCATTACGCAGCCAGATAGTATGCACCTGTAAAAGTTGGTGCGGGTCCTTGTGGACATGCTGAATTTCCTAAGCCACCTGAGGAAGAAGAAATGTTGTGTCTTCTTCACCATTGCATCTATGTTGGAGGCCCAGGACAAGTTGTCAGTTATCATCAGTCCGAGGAATTTGAAACTCTTGACCCTCTCCATCTCAAATCTGTTGATATAAATAGGGGCATGTCTCCTTCCTTTCTTCTTAAAGTCAATGATCAGTTCTTTTGTTTTGCCGAGATTGAGAGGTTGTCATCACAGGCACATTTGGCACCAGATAAATTGGTGATGCTGGTTCAGTGAACATTGTGACCTCAGTGATTCTAATTATTCTTCCTGTTGTCTTCCCATGCTTAAATTTTGTATAGTTAATGACTGCTGTATTAGCTGTTAAGTGAAATTGCATGCCACACAGTAAATACTAAGAAAATCCTGTTTTTAACGGGACCCCAATGTTCACAGTCCACCCTTTCGGTAAGGAAATATCCTTATCATAACTAATTTTTAACAGCTTTTCTTATTTCTAAGGTGCAAATTTAGCTCTCAAATTTCTATGTTTGGCTGGGCTTTTTTTACGAGGTTTTTTACTGGCTTCCTGGTCCAATCTATGGTTGGAGTCATATAGTTGAACAGTATGAAAATCGATCCTTCAGTTTGACTCGGCCACTCTGTCCAGACATCCTAAATCAATCTAGACCCATTTTCCAGCATTTGATCCATATCCATCTAATACTTTTCTATCCATATACTGTCCAGATATTTTTTAAATGTTGTAATTTTGCTCTCTTCCACCACTTCCTCTGGCATCTCCTTCCACACACGCACCACCCTGTACGTGAAAAAAGTTGTCTCTTAAGTCCCTTTTAAATATTTCCCCTCTCACCTTAAACCTATGCCCGCTTGTTTTAGACTCCCCAATCCCGGAAAAAAGACCTTGGCTATTCGCCCCCTATCTTTGCCCCTCATGATTTTATAAACTTCTATAAGGTCACCCCTCAGCCTCTGATCCTCCAGGGAAAGTAGCCCCAGCATATTCAGCATCATCCCATAGTTCAGACCTGCTGTAACTCAATCTCATCCATGATCACATGTTTAGAGATGAAGAGGGAATTGGCTGAATGTATGGGAGGGTTGAGCAGCTGTGGGGAATAAAAGACTGGAGGGTCTTTCTCTTTTGCTTGTTAGTATGACAACATCCCACTGCACCGTAGGAGACCTCTCATACAGTCCGATGCAGCCCCCCGCGCACACCTTTCCCAGCTCTACCTGCAGCTCACACATGCCCCCTGGCAATGATGATCCCATCCTTGTGGTCGCTTTCTCCTGAGATGGAATTGTTCTGACTCCTGCTACCTGCCTCCAGGTTGATAATCAATCCGTAGTCACTGTTGTAATGTTCACCCTGTGGCAACCAATTAAGATGCAGCAAGCTACTATAAACAGCAATCAGGCAGCGACCAGCGATCTGAATTGAACTTTAGATGTTGGCCGGGTCACAAAGGAGGACTCACAGTCTGCTCTTTGCAATAGTGCTGTTGGATCTGCAATGAGCAGCGGTGTAACATCTCATGTTAAAGACAGCACCTTCAACTGTGCAGCACTCCCTCAGTACTGTCCTGGAGTTTTAGCCCAAAGTTTCTGCTCAGTGACTAGAATAAGATTCCATTCCATGATCTGCAGACCCAGTGGCAAGAATCTGACAGTGAACACCATCACATAAAGAGCACCAGAGTGTTGTGACCAATGTTTTACTCGAGCATGAAATATTGTGTGTGTGTGTGTGTGTGTGTGTGTGTGTGTGTGTGTGTGTGTGTGTGTATGTGTGTGTGTGTGTGTGTGTGTGTGTGTTCATGCATGCACGTGTGTACATGCATATGTGTGTGGCATTGGTGAATTCATTAATATGTTGGTGTAATCACATACTGCATGCAAGGTTTATCAGCAATTTCTGCACTTATCCATACACATCCCATAATCTGGAAAGTTGTACAATACCTAATCCAAAATTATACACCAGGGTGCCTATAGCCCAGTAACATTTGGATGACATTTTTTTACATGAAAATAATAGAATTCCTACAGTATGCAAGAAGGCATTCAGCCCATCAAGTCCACATTGGCTCTCCAAAAATCATCCCTTTCGGACCCATGCCCTACCCTCTAACCGTGGATATTATGGGCAATTTAAAACAGCCAATCCACCTAACCCACACATCTTTGGAGCACCTGGAGGAAACCTGCATAAACACAGGGAGAATGTGCAAACTCCACACAGACAGTCACATAAGGCTGGAAGTGAACCCAATTTCCTGGCACTGCGAGGCAGCAGTTCTCACCACTGAGCCACCATGCTGCCCCTTGTGACTAATTCACTTCACCTGCACATCCCTCAGGAATTTTATCTCACCTTACTTCACAGGTCAACAAGTTAAATCAACTGGCAACTTTATTCATGAATGAATAGTAATGTGAAGTAGAACAATAAACCATTAACTAAGAGTGCAATTTAAATTTGGCCAAAAATACACAGGAATACCCCTAATGGTTTATCACCGCTTATATCATTGTTTTGAAGAATATAGGAATAGGATATATTCTACGCATCCCCAAGACCTGGTCTGCCACTTATTTACGTTTTAGATGATATGCATCTCAACTCCTGTAACTTATGCCTTTGTCTTGCAATGATTTATTAATCTTAAGTTTTGAAATTTCAGATTCAGCCAATTTTGATGGCTTTTTGCAGGGAAACAGCTTCTGGTTTCCACCCCTTATCAAGAAGAAACCACTAAATGTAAGGTTATTCCCTTTATTCTGGGTTACACGACTTGAGGAAATATTACTTCTGCACCTATCCTATCAGTTCATTTAATTATCTGATGTAGATTGTCTTTATCATTTGCAGTTGCTGTCTTTTTATTCAATTCCACTTGCCTTTGCATTGAAGGCCTCTCTTTTAGCTGAGAGCAGCACAACATATTGAAAGCAATACTTCTCCTGTCCCATCTGTCCACACAACCTGCTTTTAACTCTGTGGGGAAGCAGGCCTCCTCCTGTGTTAGGTAAGGAAAGATCATAAATATGTTTATAAGGAATGGGTTTATGCTGTTGCTGCATCTAGTGTTGGGATTAAACCTCTGCAGGTGTGAAAGACAACATTTCTGGAAAGTCTGAGCTGTACAGGCTCTCAGATCTATCATAACATTCCTGTAACATTCCAGCTAATGATTGAAGTTGGGTAGCAGGCCAAAGTTACTGCAATTTCACTCCTTAGTCTGATTTAATTAAATGTTCAGAAGTTGGACCTCACAGTAAAATAGTAATTGATTCTTATAAGCTTCTGAGTGGAAAAGTGATGAATATTGAAAACTCAACTTTTCTTTAATAGTGAGATGTAGGCACTGTGGTTAGGTCAACATTTATTGCCCTTCTGAAGGTGGTGGTGAACTGTCTTGAGCCACTGCAGTCCATTTGTTGCAGGTACTCTGCAGTCCTAGATGTAGTGAAGTTAACTGGCTAATTAGTTTACAGTAGAGCGGTGGCAACAATGTGGTTAAAATCCTGTGCTAGAATTTTCTTTATCCACTCATAGGGCGTGGATACTGCTTGCTGTGCCAGGTTTGACACCCATCCCTTGTGTGCCTTGAGAAGATGGTGGTTTGCTGCCCTCTTGAACCTTTGCAGTCCTTTTGGTGTAGAACCACAATGTCATTGGGAAGGGCATCCCGGGATATCGGCCCAGTGACACCGAACAAATGCCAACATATTTCCAAGAGGGTACAGAAGAGGTTTACCAGGATGCTGCCTTGATTACAGGTTATGAACAATAAAAAGAGGCTAGAGAAACTCGGGTTGTTTTCTCTGGAGCAGCGGAGGCTGAAGGGAGACTTGATAGAAGTCTATAAAATTACGAGAGGCATAGATAAGGCTGGCAGTCAGAATCTTTTCTCCACAGTCGAAATATCTAATGCTTGGGGTCTGTATTTAAGGTGGGAGGGGGTAAGTTCAAAGGAGATATGAGGGGTAAGTTTTTTACACAGAGTGTGGTAAGAGTCTGGAACGTGCTGCTGGGGCTGGTGGTGGAGGCAGATATTATAGGGGCGTTTAAAGGACCTTAAGATAAGGACATGAATATCCAAGGAATGGAGGGATATGGACCAAGGGCAGGGAGAAGGGATTAGTTTAATTTGACATCATGTTTGGCACAACATGGTGGGTTAAAGGACCCATTGCTGTGCTGTATTTTCTATGTTCTATGTTCTAAATTAGGTTGGTGAACTGTATAGAAGGAAACTTGCAGGAGGTGGCGTTCCCATATATTAGCTGCCCTCATTCTTCCAGATGGTAATGGTCTCGGGTTTGGAAGGTGCTCCGTAACTAACCATGGTTAATTCCTTGCAGGTGGTATGCGCTGCTACGATTGTGTCTGGTGCCGGAGGGAGTGAATGTTTGTGGGTGTGGTGTGAATCAAGTGGGTTGCTTCATCCCAGATGCTGTCTTGTGTGTTGCTGGAGCTGGACTCATCCATGCAAATGAAAAGTAATCCCCTCATACTCCTGACTTGTGCCTTGTAGGTGATTGACAGGCTTTGAGGAGTCAGAAGATGATCTGCTCACTGCAGGACTCCTAGCTTCTGACCTGCTCTTGTAGCCACAATAATTCTATGGCTCACCCAGTTTTTTAATTGATCAATAGTAACCCCATGAATGTTGATTGTGGGGGAATTCAGTGATGGTAACATGGGCTGGTGAGATTGTGTCTTACTAAAGATTGTCATTGCCTGGCACTTGCGTGGCCTGAATGTTGCTTGCCTCTTGTCAACCCAAGCCCAGATATTGTCTTGCTGCATTTGGACATGGACTGCTTCAGAATCTGAGGAGTCACAAATAGAGCTGAGCATTGTGTCAACATTAGCTTACATCCCCACTTCTGACCTTATGATGGACAAAAGGTCATTGCTGAAGTTATTGAGGATGGTTGAGCCTAGGAAACTACCCTGAGGAGCTTCAGAGATGTTTTGGAACTGAGATGATGAACCTCCAATAACCACAGCCATCTTCCTATGTGCTACATTTGACTCCAACCAGCAGATAATTTTTCCCCTGATTCTCATTGACTGAAGTTTTGCCATAAGTATTTGATGTCATGCTGTCAAATTTAGCCTTGATTTATAGCTCACTGACTCTCTCCTCACCTCTGGAATTCAGCTCTTTTGTCCATGTTTGAATCAAGGCTGTAATTGGGTCAGGACCTGAGTGGCCCTGGTAGAACTCAAACTGGGTGTCACTGAGCAGGTTATTGCTGGGCAGATGCTGCTTGATACACTGTTGATAACACCTTCCATAACTTTACCGATGATCACGGGTAGACTAGTTGGGTGGTAGTTGGTTGCACTGGATGTGTCCTGCCTTTTGTGTGCAGGGCATACTTAAGCAATTTTCCATATTGCTACTTCAATGCTAGTGTTGCAACTGTACTGGAAGAGCTTGGCTAAGCCTGCAGCAGGTTTTGGAGCAGAAGCCTTCAGTACTATTGCTGGAATGTTGTCAGGACCCATAGCATTTGTAGTATCCAGTGCCTCCTGCCATTTAAGACCATAAATTAGGAGCTGAATTAGGCCTTTGGCCTACTGAGTTTGCTCCCCTATTTGATTATGGCTATTTGATTATTTCTCAACCCCATTCTCCTGCCTTCTCCCTGTAACCCTTATTCCCCTTACCAATCAAGAGCCTGCCTTAAATGCTTTCAATGACTTCGCCTCCACATTGCCCTTCTGCAGCAATGCGTTCCATCGATTTTTGGCATCAGGTGGAGTGAATTGATTCGGCTGGAAACTGTGATGCTGGAGGCCTCTAAGAGCAGGCCCGGATGGATCATCCACTCGGCACTACTGGCTAAAGATTGTTGGTAAATTTTTCACCCTTGTCTTTCGCACTGATGTGCCGGGCTGCCCCATCATTGAGAAAGAAGAGGGAATAAAGTGTGGAGCTGGATGAACACAGCAGGCCAAGCAGCATCTTAGGAGCACAAAAGCTGGCGTGTTGGGCCTAGACCCTTCACCTGATGAAAACACAAGAGAGCCAAATTTCAACCAGTCACAGTAGTTTACAGAATGGGAGGGGGAGTGGAAATGGTTTGCGACTGGGAGGTGCAGTTGTTTGTTGCGAACTGAGCGGAGGTGTTGCGACTGGGAGGTGCACTCCCCCTCCCATTCTCTAGATGACATGTCCATCATGGGCCTCCTGCAGTGCCACAATGATGCCACCCGAAGGTTGCAGGAACAGCAACTCATATTCCGCCTGGGAACCCTGCAGCCATATGGTATCAATGTGGACTTCACCAGTTTCAAAATCTCCCCTTCCCCTACTGCATCCCTAAACCAGCCCAGTTCGTCCCCTCCCCGCACTGCACCACACAACCAGCCCAGCTCTTCCCCCCCACCCACTGCATCCCAAAACCAGTCCAACCTGTCTCTGCCTCCCTAACCGGTTCTTCCTCTCACCCATCCCTTCCTCCCACCCCAAGCCGCACCCCCAGCTACCTACTAACCTCATCCCACCTCCTTGACCTGTCCGTCTTCCCTGGACCGACCTATCCCCTCCCTACCTCCCCACCTACACTCTCTCCACCTATCTTCTTTACTCTCCATCTTCGGTCCGCCTCCCCCTCTCTCCCTATTTATTCCAGTTCCCTCTCCCCATCCCCCTCTCTGATGAAGGGTCTAGGCCCAAGACGTCAGCTTTTGTGCTCCTGAGATGCTGCTTGGCCTGCTGTGTTCATCCAGCCTCACATTTTATCATCTTGGAATTCTCCAGCATCTGCAGTTCCCATTATCTCAGGTATTGCACCTTCGCCAGTTACAGGGGATGGTGCCATTGGGCTGTGGGGCGGTGTTGGGGGTGAAGGAAGTGTGGACCAGGGTGTCCCAGAGGGAACAATCCCTGTGGAAGGCAGACAAGGGAGGGGAGGGGAATATGTGTCTGAGGCCAAGACTTGAATAATGAGTAGGGATTCCATAAAGTAGTTTTTTATTACTTCGGAATAGAAACGTTAAAGCAGTTCTTTGATTGAGGCTTTGAGGATTTAGAAAGAAGGTGACAAAATAGAAAAGAAAAGAAATTGCTGGAGACATAAGTCGAGGACAACGGGACAGACACTTCAGGCCATTCAGGAGAGGAGCTAAGAAACAAGATGTCACACAAAGATTGTAGAAATATGGAACCCTACACACTCAAAACTCAATAGATACAAAATCACTTCATAATTTGAGATCCATCCATTTGCTTTGCTATCTAATATAATCGTCCCAAAGTAACTGGAAATAGTTAGGATACAGATCAGCCATCTGTGGGAAACAGTCTTGATTGATTTGGACCTGGAATGCTGTGCCTGGCAGAGAGTTGAATATAGATTCAGTAGGAGACCACAAAACACGATTGGATAACCACTCAAGGCAGCAAAAAAAAATGCAGGGACATATGGAGACTCTGAGAAGAATGGGACTAACTGGACTCCTACTTGAAGAGGCAGCGCAGCAGACTTGATGGGCTGAATGATTTTTTTTTGAGCTGTGCTATTCCCTGAAGAGCTGAATGATTTACTCCTGTTCCTTTGACCCTATATTTTGATAATGCATCTGCACAATGGGTGAGGAAGGAAAGGGGAAACATCAGCAAACCACGAGCAAGTAGAAATCTTGCGACAGTAAACAGCTCAGGGTGTCAAGCAATTGAGAGTCCTTGATATTTTAGTACCAGGATTCTAATCATAACTGAGAAAGACAATTTTCATTCCGATGCCAGGTATGGAACTATGTTCTGAAGAGACAAAGGGATCATCCACATCGATGGAAACCACGTTTTCAATATAACATGACCTTTTGGCTAAACTTTCACATAAAAAGCAATAAAAATGAATTGAGTCAGGCAGGTGCTGTACTCTTATGGAGCAAGACTGATTCAACTTTCCCTTACTGGCTGGGTGTCTTGCATAAAAGAGGGACAGCGAGTAAGATTTGCAGCCTCACTAAATGGATTGCAGATGTTATTTCAAATGGACCCTTGAGCATCTAATCCAGCTGCATAAATGTAATCTGTTTTATTGATGTCAAATGAATCCAGCTTGAGATGAGCACCAAAACAAGCATGTAACTGTTAGTTTGTGAGTTCATTTGGAGTGGATTAATCTAACTTAATTGAGAAAAGGGCTTCAGAATGAAGGCAAAATTAGAGAAGGTGCAATTGAAGATTTTTAAAGGTTATAATTGAAAACAAAATGACCTAAATCATACAAAGCTAAGCAGGAACGTGTGCCATGAGGAAGATGTAAAGCATTTTCAAGAGGATTTAGGCAGGCTTAGTGGTTGGGCAAGAACGTGGCTGATGGAATACAATGTAAAAAAATGTGAGGTTATCCACTTTGGTAGGAAGAACAGATGTGCTGAGTATTTCTTAACTGGTGAGATGTTGGAAATTGTAGATATTCAAAAGGGCCTGTGTATTCTTGTTGATAAGTTGCTGAAGACTCACATGCAGATGCAGCAAGCTGTTAGGAAGGCTAATGGAATGTTAGCCTTTACTGTAAGAGGATCTGAATGCAGGAGCAGTGTAGCTTTGCTTCAGCTGTGTAGCAGTTTGGTTAGACCACACCTAGAATATTATGTCTCCTTTTCTCAGGAAACATAATTTTTTTCTGCAGAGAGAGTGTGACTGCCAATGAAGAGAGATTGGGCAAACTGGTATAAAAGAGGCAAATCAACTGAGTCACTGAATCCCAGTTGACCATTGAGCCACATCTACCCTCCGAAGAACATCCCAACCAGATGCATCCCCAACCTTTCCCTGTAACCTTGAATTTCCCATGGTTAATTCACCTAGCCTGCACAGAGCTGGACATAAGGGCAGTTTAGTATGGCCAATCCACCCAACCTTCACCACTTTGGACTCTGGGAGGAAATAAAAGCATGCGGAGGAAACTCGGGCAGACATAAGGAGAATGTGCAAACACCACACTGACAGTTGCCCGAGGGTGTTGTTGAACCCGTCACCCTGGCACAGTCAGCCACCATGCCACCCAGTTATAGAATTCAAATTTCATCATCTGCCATTGTGGGTTTTGAACCCTGGTCCCCAGACCATTACCTGGGTCTTTGGATTAACAGTCTGGCAATTATACTACCAGGCCATCACCTAAACCTAACCTAAAAAGTTCCCAGTGGAGTGTAGAAAGTGCAGGAGGGAACTTGAGAAGACAATTTGGAGAGCAAAGAGTCGGACTGAAAAACTCTTCAGGTAAGAACAGAGAGAAGCACAAGATATTTCACAAGTATATCAAGAGGAAGAGGACAACCAGGTAAAGCATAAGACTTATCAAGGACCGAGGGGGCAATCTGAGCATGGAGCCAGAGGACACCGGTAAGGTGTTAAATGTGCACTTCACATCTTTTTTCATTTTGGAGAAGAAGGAGGTGGGTAAAGAATTCAGGAAGAGGGACTGCGAGCTTCTCAAGCAGATTGACATAATAAGTATTGGAGATTTTGGTGAACTTAAATGTGGAAAAGTGCCCAGCTCTGGATGAATTGTACGCCAAGTTGTTGTGAGATTTGTGGGAGGAAATGAAGAGGGCTTTGACTGAATTTTAAATCACTCTCTGGCCATAGAACAGGAGCCAGAGGATGGGAGGGCAGCTGGTGTGGCTCCACTTTTCAGGTAGACTGTTGGTGATAAACCAGAGATCGACAGACAAGTGAGTCTCACCTCAGTGATGGGTAAATTATTGAAGAAAATTGTGAAGGAGAGAACTAATCTCCACTTGGGCAGGCAAGGTTTGATCAGGGAGAGTCAGCATGTCAAAGCCATAGCTTTGGCTTGACTAACAAATGTCTTTGTTATGCATGAGAAATTTGATGCAATTATTTGAGGAGATGACGAGGTGTGTAGATGATGGTAGGACAGTTGACGTAGTTTATATGGATTTCAACAAGATCTTTGACAAGGTCCCACGCAGTAAGCTGATAAAAAAGTAATGGCTCATGATGTCCAGAATAGCCTGGCAAGTCAGATCCAAAATTGGCATAGTAGGAGACAAAGGGTGGTGTTGAAGGCTATTTGCGTGACTGGAGACTGGTGTACAGTTGCTTATTATAGGGATCACTGCAGTTTTCCTGATTGTTCACAGATATCATGAACAATATAGAAACAAATGTGAAGCAGCTGGATTATAAATAAGCTTATGGATAACTTGAAGAATGACCGGGTGGTTGACAGTGAGAAAGAGGGTCTTTAACTACAGAGGACGGACCAGTTATTCAGATGGAATTTTAACCTTGATAAATGTGAGAAGTAACATGACAGGGAGTATACAATGAATGGCAAGACACTGGGAATCATGGGATCCCCACAGTTTGGAAGCTGGCCATTCAGTTCATCGAATCCACACTGACTCTCCAAAGAGCATTCCACCCAGACCAACACCAGTAACACTACATTCCCCATGGCCAATCCATATAACCTATACACCTTTGGACTGTGGGAGGAAACCGGTGCACACATACAGATGCAGGGAGAATATATAATCTCCACACACAGTCACCCAAAGTTGGGATTGAACTTGGGATCCTAGTGCTGTGAGGCAGCAGAGCTAACCACTGAGCCACCGTACTGCCCAAGCTAAGGGGAGCAGAGGGATGTTGGGGTGCTTGTTCACAGATCCCTGAAGGTAGCAGGATAGGTGAGTAGGGTAGTTAAGAAGACATCAGGTGACTCTTGCCTGTATCAGCCATGGCGTAGATTGTAAGGACAGGGAGGCTTTGTTGGAACTGTACAAACCTTAGGTTAGGCTACATCTGGAGTCTTATGTGCAATGCTGTCCACTACACTATAGGGAAGATGTGATAGCAATGGAGAGGGTGTAGTAGAAATTCACCAGGATGTTGCCTGGGATATTTTGTGAGGAAGAGAGGCTGGATAAACTCCGGTTGTTCTCTTCAGAACACTAAAGGTTGAGAAGGTACCTGACTTAGGTGTATACCATTATGAGGGGCATGGACAGGGTGGTTAGGAAGCAGCTGCTCTCCTTATTCGGAGATTCAATAACAAGGGGACATCTCTGAAAGACAGGAGGTTTAGAGGGGAGTTGAGTAAAATGTTTTTCACCTAGAGGGTGGTGGCAGATAGAATGCACTGCCTGGAAGGGTAATTGGAGTGGGGAAACCTCACAGCCTTTAAAAAGTGTTGGATGAGCACTTGAAATGTCGCAAAGTTGAAGGCTATGGGCCAATTGCATGGCAGTGTTGCAAAATATAAGAGGACACAAACAAACTTTCTAACTGGGCTGATGGATGGTTCTGAGAAAGAGTGAAATGGTTCATTTTGACAGGAAGAATTAGGAGTCTATGGAAAGTGGGATGCTAAAGAGAGGGTACAGGAAAGAGATAGAGAGCTTAGTGGCATAATGTAAAGACAACAATCTCTCCCTCAATGTCAGCAACATGAAGGAGCTGGTCATCGACTTCAGGAAGTGGAGTGGAGGACACACCTCTGTCTGTATTAGCGGTGCTGAGGTGGAGGTGGTCGAGAACTTCGAGTTTCTGGAAATAAATATCACCAAAAATCTCTCCTGGTCCACCTGTGTCAACACTAGGGTGAAGAAAACACACTAACGCCTCTAGTTCATCAGAAGGCAAGGGAAATTTGGCATGTCCACAAGGACTCTTAACAATTTTTATAGATGCACCATAGAAAGCATCCTACCTGGATACATCACAGCATGGTACGGCAACTGCTGTGCCCAAGACCACAAGAAATTACAGAGAGTTGTGAACGCAGCCTCGTTCTTCATAAAAACCAGCCTTCCTTCCATTGACTCCATCTACACTTCCTGCTGCCTCTGGAAAGCAGCCAAAATAATCAAAGGACCCTCCCACACCAATTATTTTCTCTAGCACTCTCTTCCATCAGGCAGAAGATACAAAAGTTTGAAAGCACATACCAACAGATTCAAGAGCAGTTCCTTCCCTGCTGTTATCAGACTTATGAAGGACCTTTCATATATTAGAGTTGATCTTCTTCTGTACCTTCTCTGTAGCTGTAACATTATGTGTTACATTCTGTTCTAATACCCTGTTGTACTTGTGTCAGTTATAATTTGTCTGGAAAGCATATTTTTCACTGTACTGTGGTTTATGTGACTAGAATATAAAAGTGGGATAGAGAAGCAAAACGATCTGTATATAACTATGTGTCAATCCCAAAAAGCACCAACAGAATTTGATGAAATCACAAAGAGTGCTGCAATTTGTTTTGTTTATAAGAAGACCGGAGTACAAAAGTGGAGAATTAACGCTTTGGCCAGACCAGACCTGGAGTAATGTGTACAGATCTGGTCTCTGTTAAAAGAAACATATATTAAAACACAAACTACTCATGGATTTAGAGGAGGAAAGTATAATTCATTTCCTCAAGCCTTCTATACCATTCAACAAGATCATGGCTGATCTGATTGTGGCTTTAACTCGGCTGTTCCACCTACCCTGAAAATGAATGCTCCCTTCTTAGTCAAAAATCTATCCATTTTTACCCTAAGGACACTCAATCACCTGCCTCCACTTCTATCTGGGAAGAGGCTCATATCCCACAGCACGAAATAGAATTTCCTCACAACTATCTTTCATCGTGGGCCACTTATTTTTCAACAATGTGCCCTAATTCTGGCCTTTCCTGCAAGGGAAAACATCTTTTCACCTCAGACTGGAGCCTGTATCAATTGCAGTTTTGCAAAACAAGAAATATCTAGGTAAGATGCATAAGAGCCTTGTTTAACCCTTCTTCCTACCATCACTATCTAACTGAAGAATCAATCTTTGCTCAGTGAAGATTGTCGGAGGGCATGACAGGAGCAGCACTGGGCATTTGATAAAAATGAAGTGTCAGATAAGTGAAGCCACACTGCAGGACTACTTGCATGCCAAACAGTGCAATAGACAGTGCTAAGTAATGTCCCAACCAAGAGATCAGATCTAAACTTTACAGTGTTGGCGCATTCAGTAAGGAAAGGTGGTGGACGGCTAAACAACTCACTGGAGGAAGAAACTGTTGTAGGTGTGCTTAGAAATGGGAATGAAGTAAATCTCAGTAACTGTAACTGCTTATTGAATTCTATATATTATATCAGATTACCATGAAGGATTAAAACAGATGTTGCTGGAAAAGCTCAGCAGGTCTGGTAGCATCTGTGAAGCAAAACCAGGGTTAACATTTTGGGTCTGGGGACCTTATCTGACACCTCAATTTTATGGAATGCCCAGTGCAGCTCAGAACATGAACGGCTCTCCATTTCAGCTCTGCCCGTACCTGAGGCATTGTTACCCTCAAGTTAAACCACTACCAGCCATCCATCTCTGATGAAAGGACAGGGTTATAATCTGGTAAGAATATAACAACTTTACTTCTTATATGAAGCACAGAGTGAAATCCTTGCATGACTGAGCAGTGACCTTACAGAAGCTTGTAAACTCATGAAGGACATGGTAGCGGGAATAGCGAAGATCTTTTTCCCAGCTTAGAGGAATCCAAATCTAGAGGGCATATGTTTAAGGTGAGAGGGGAGAGATTTAAAAGGGACCTGAGGGGGCAGCTTTTTTGCACAGTGGGTGGTGCATGTATAGAGCAAGCTGCCAGAGAAAGTGGTGGAGGCTGGTACAATGATAACATTTAAAAGAGCAATATGGGCCAAATATTGGCAAATGAAACTAAATTAATTTAAGATATCTTGTTGGCATGGATGAGTTGGACCAAAGGGTCTGTTTCTGTGATGTATATTTTGATGACTTTATGACTTTATAACTACCCAATATTTTTACACCTCTCTGTAATTTCCCTATGCATTTTCCTGGCTGAAGACAATGCAAATCAGGGAAAACTTTCCACTAGTTCAAGTCATGCCTGACACAAAGGAAGGTGGTTGTGGTTGTTGGAAGTCAATCCTCTCACTCCAGGACATCTCTGAAGGAATTCTTCAAGACTATGGTCTTAGCCCAAATGTCTTCAGCTGCTTCATCAATGACCTTCTGTCCATCGTAAGCTCAGAAGTGGGGATGTTCACAAATGATTGCACAATATTCAGTCCCGTTCAGAAGCTCAGAAGTAATCTATGCCCAGATCACAGCGAGTGCACTGGACCAGTGGCAGGTATCAGTGTGCCAAAAAATACTAGGCAATGACCATCTCTCTAAAGAGAAAGCACAATCATCGCCCCTTGAAATTCAATAGCATTACCATTGCTGAATCCAGCTCCATCAACATTCTGGGGTTACCATTGACCAGAAACTGAACAAAATAGTCATATAAATACAAAATTTACAAGAGCAGGTTGGAGGAGGCTGGGAATTCTGAGACAAGGAACTTATTCTCTGATTCCTGAAGGCCTATCCACTGTTGACAGGGAAGAGTCAGAGAACTATGATGGAATTCTCTCCATTGGCTTCAATGTGTGCAACTCCAGGCACTCAAATAAAATGACATAATCCAAGACCAAACTGCTCATTTGATTGGGATCCTGTCTACCACCTTAAACCTTTACTGTCTTTATTACTGGTGCACAATGGCTGCAATGTATGCCATTCATAGCATGCACTGCAGAAACTTACCAAGGCTCCTTAGACAGCACCTCCCAAACAAGCAGCTGTGCCACATAGAACAGCAAATACATTTGTACCTCACTATCTGCAAGTTCTCCTTCAAGCCACTCACCATCCTGAGCCAGAAATATATTACCAGCCCTTCACTGTTATTGAGTGAAATTCTGGGAGTTCTGTCCTGAAAGCACACAGTTTGTACCTACAACACTTGGACTGCAATGGGTCATGAAGATGACTCATCACTACTTCTAAAGGGCATTTAGGGATGAGAGATATATGTGGCCCAGTCAATGATATCTGCATCCTATGGGAGAATTAAAATGAAACTTTCAACCCTGGATTACATCCAGCTAAACCCTCTGTCTCAACCCCTTCCATGGCTTTACCCAAGCCTGACCACAATACTTCAGTGGAGGCCTAAAAGGCTCCTTTAAATTGTTCTAGCATCACTTTTTAAAACATTCTATGCTTCCATTGCATTCGTGCACATGAAATTCTGGGGTAATATCCATCAATTGGATTCTATCCGGAGTAACATATCATGTCATGCTTCAAATGATCCATGGTAAGATGGTTAATTGTGATCTGCATACCTCTAGGTCACATGCTATTATGTAGTGAACAAATCTCTTAAACATGTACTGATCATGAAACATAAGACTCTCTTGAGTTTCCTTTGTTTCTATACTTGCCCTGGAACCTCTGTCCTCTGTGTTCCTGATGTCGGCCTAAATGTTCCAGCTTAGGTGCAGCCTAGATGTTAGACCCAGAAATGTGCTCAAACTGGCTGTGTTTTTCACATATCGTCTTGCACCCAAGTCACCTTTCAAGATTATCAGAATGCAGACATGATGATAAGGGTGCAAAGGACAAAGTTATCATCAATAACAGGGGTCTAAGGAATCAATGATACCCACATCAACATATTTTTTATTTTCTTCCATATCTGCTTATGGAACGATGTTTGTAGAGGTACATTTCAAAAAGGGCCAGGAAATGCAAGTGTTTAAGAGCAGGGGCTTTAGTAGGACGTGTTCAGTCTGCAGGCGGCAAGGATTGACTAAGCTGTCTCTCATCCAAATAGCCAACATGTCAACATAATACCAACACATCATTAGACGTCCAAAGTGACAGCCTGCCATACTTACCAAATATATGATGGTTATTTCATGTGTTACCTTGTTCAATGGCAGGTCTTGATCTCTAGCTGAATATGAACAATTTAATGTTTATTCCTTTGGTTACACAAATACATACAAAATGGATTGGATTTTTAACAAAGCTCTAAAGGCTTGAACAATGTTTCCTAGTTTCTCCTGAGTGCTTACATATTTGTTCATTTCCAAAAGTGTGTACAATGATATTTTAACCCATCTGCATCTGGTTGAATCTTATGACCCTCAAAATCTAAAACGTAAGGACATGTAATATTTAGGATGCACCAAATATATTTCAGAGTGCAATACAGATATATGGAATAAAGGTCACTGCTCATTTATTATCCTCTTTGATCCCATGGGAAGCAGCTGTGGATATTAATGGGTCAGATAATCTCTATCTCCTTTAATATAACGCTTCAACTCACATTTCGTCATTCATCCTAATATCTCCTTCTTTGGCATTGTGTCAATTTTATCAAAGATTATGCCCCTGTAAAGTAACTTGGTGGTTTCACAATGTTTTATTTATGTATATATATCATAAAACTCTTGCATTTATCACAAATTTTATCTATCACAGCTCAGGCCTCATTCTGTCTGCACTACAGCTCAAGGTATGTATTTATGAGCATGACGTATGTCTGTATACATCTGAATCTGATTGCCTCATGGCTCATTCTTAAAATTGTAACTCATTGGAACTGAACAGAGAGGACAGTTCCAGTTAAAACTCAGAAAAGCAGATAAATGCTGCATAAAAGTGTGTAATCGACCTTTTTCAAAGTAACCATTGAACGGACATCAACATAATCTGGACTGGTTTTGATTGCTAACGGGGACTGGCAAAGAATATACGAGAGAATTTTTCCCAATGTCTTTTGCCTTTCTCAGGAACTGACTTAGTCCTGGACATTTGGTTGAGGTGGAGAGGAAGTGTCTGCTCAAGTTTCTACCCAATGGGGTAAAGAATTATGGGGATAGTGTGGCAAGCATTTGATCAGCCATGATTGGATTAAATGGCAGAGCAGGTTCAATGGGCTGAATGGCCTGGGCATGTTCCTATAATGCTGCAAGGCAGGCTTGATTATTTTTGTCTCTTTAAAACGCTCCTAAAACAACCAAAAAGGAAATCCAAAAGCTGAGCACAAAATTGTCATTACTTTAACCCTTTGACTGTTTTTCTTCACTAAACTGAGGAAATTGGGTGGTAATACCATACAGACATAAAACTAAAGCACAAACTTAGCCTTTTTGGACAATTTCTTTCATTCCTGTATGGATGTAGGCACCATGCCATGGTCAGCATTTATTGTCCACTGTCAATTACCTCAAAGCCGATTACATTCCCAGGCCAACTGACAGTGCCATGGGTCTGGAGTCACATGCTATTCAGACCAGTTAATGACAACTGATTGCCTTCCCCAATGGACATTGGTGAATCAGATGGGTTTTTACAAAGATCAATGATAATTTCATGGTCATTTTAACTACAACTAGATTGTAATTCTAGATTTATAAATCAGGTTCAAATTATGGTTGAAGCTATGCCCCCTAAACATTAGCCTGAAGCTCTGCATTGCTAGTCCAGTGACATTATGACTAAGTCCATCGTCCCCATGTTGTTGTTACTGGAACTTATCGTGAGCTGTATTTACATTGTTCCTTTGGTCAAAATGGTTGTGGAGGAATGTTCAAGATGCCATGGCACCATGGTCTTGTGGAAAACAATTTTCACCTAGAGACAGATTGATGATTCGTCTGCACAACCCAAACCAGTTGTGAAGGCTGGGTGTCATCAGTATGACAAACATGCTGGGTCCAGAAAATGACAAAGTAGATAAAGATAAACTATTCTTTGAAAGTAGCATCACAGGTAGACATGGTGGCTAAGGAGGCATTTTGCATGCTTGCTTTCATTGCTCAGACCACTGAGTATTGGAGTTGGGATGTCATGTTGCATTTGTATAGAACATTGGTGAAGCTAAGTTTGGAGTACTGTATACTGTTCTGGTTGCCTTGCTACAGGAAAGATATTATTAAATTGGAGAGGGTTCAAAAAGATTTGCAAAGATGGGGGCTGGAGTGTTTGAGTTTTAAGAAAAGGCTGGGTTGGTTGGGTTTTTTTCACTGGAACGTGGGAGGTTGAGGGCAGACCTTATAGAGGTTTATAAAATCATGAGGGGCATAGATAGGGCAAATAGCAAAGGTCTTTTCTCTAAGGTAGTGGAGTTCAAAACTAGAGGGTATGTTTTTAAGGTAAGAGGGGCAAGTCTTTCACACAGAAGATGGTTTTAATGTGGAATGAACTGTTTGATGAAGTCGTAGATGCAGGCGCAGTTACAACATTTAAAAGAAATTTGTACCGGTACCTGAAGAAGAATGAGTTACAGGGAAATGGGCCAAAGGAATGGGGCTAGTTTAATTTGGGAAGCTTGTTTCGCATGGCCGAGTTGGACTGAAAGGTCTGTGCCCGTGCTGTATGACTCTTATGACTCTATGAATACAGGCATTTGCTGGTAATTCTTGCCCACAGCAGGCCACTTCAGAGATTAGCTAAAATTGAACAGCATTACTGCAATTCTGGAGACCAGTGTAAGCTAGATCAGGTAAGGATGGCAGATTGTCTGTCCTAAAGGACAACAGTGGCAGTTTTGTATGGTCATCATTAGTCTAGCTTTCTTAATTTTTTGAATTCAACCTTCATTATCTGCCCTGGCCAGGTTTGAACATTAATCTGGGTCACGGGAATACCCGTTCAGTGGCATTGCCACTGCTTTCCTGCCTATCCTAATAGCCATTGATTCCCTGGTTTAAAAAAATCCATCAATCTCCACCTTTAAAACGTTCAATGGCTCTGCCTCTATTTCTCTCAGGGCAGAGAATTCACAGGCAAACAACCATCTGATAGAAAATATTTCTCCTGTTCCGTCTCTTAAATGAGACATCCCCCTTTTTTTTAAACCCTGTGCCACAACTCTAGTCACTATCATGGGGGGAAATGTCTTCTCAACATCCACCCTGTCCTATCCTCCCAGAAACCTGCAAGTAGAATTACTGCCCAGTCTTCTGCTCTCCAGAGGATACAGTCCCAATGTTTCCTCCAAAGAAAGCACTTTCTTTCTAGGAAACAGTTGAAAGAACCTTCTCCATTTGAGTAAACTTCCACTGGTAACAAAGTGTGGGGCTGGATGAACACAGCAGACCAAGCAGCATCTCAGGAGCACAAAAGCTGACGTTTCAGGCCTAGACGGGTCTAGGCCCAAAACGTCAGCTTTTGTGCTCCTAAGATGCTGCTTGGCCTGCTGTGTTCATCCAACCCCACACTTTGTTATCTTGGATTCTCCAGCATCTGCAGTTCCCATTATCTCTAAACTTCGACTGGTTGCTGCTTTGAAGCTGAACCTGAGCTGTTTCTCTGAATAAGTAGACATCCAGTGTTTGCAAACATGGAATCTTGTAATATAGGTTCCCATGTAGTAAAACTGAACTAATATCGCAGAAAATGTGCACAGTTCAACTTTCAGTTTAACAAAACTTTCACAAAGTGAGTGGTACATCCCTTAAAACAAGGATCCCCAGAGTGAGGCTCAGGACCCCAAATGGGGGCACAAGCTGAAACTTGGGCCTACTAGTTTCTGGGAAATAATGGCTGACCCTTCGCATCCCAGCATTCTTTGATCCCCAAATACTCACTAATGGCATCAGAGTAAGAAAAGATTTGGGAAACGCAGCATTGCAGCTGTGAATGGAAATGGACAATGCTGACATTATAGTGATGAAATCAATAGAAATCATGGGTGGAATTTTTCCAGTCCTTTAACAAAGTGAGCAACAGTGAGTGGATTCAGAAAATATGGCGAGATCGGAAAAAATATATTCTTGATGTCAAGAAAAAAAGAAGTATGATTCTAACTGGGTTTTGAACAGCAAGATAAGAATCTCGTAAGTGAACAGTGAGAGGCCTAGTTACATGCATTAACATCTCATTAGTACCTCATCTCATCCTGTAGATGTGCATTTTCCCACTCTCTGCTCAGCTAGAGAGAAACTTCACAACATGAAAAAGTTCCCAACATGATAGGGCAGATACTTGACGACTTCAACTCACTGTTTGCTCCTCTAGAAGTCCATTTTGGACAGATCAGGGCAAGCTCCATGGGCAAACGCAGCCCACCAGCACCTCCACTAATCACCCTCCCCACCTCACTCTGTTCCGCAGAGGCTGGTGCCAGACATGTACCAGCTCATTACATCACCATGACACAGCTCCAACTTGTTAACAATACAGTTCTGCACTTCAGTGCTGCACTGTGGAATGCATCAGCACCTTTCATCGTAACGCTGCTTCCAGGACACTTTGTGTGCAGGGACTAGCACCCATCTTATGGTTCCAGATCACATTACATCTCCAGGCTCCTCACATGCTCTCTTTAGTGTCCACTCACTTCATACCCGTGTGAATAATCACAGCAGTTCTGCCTTGTCTTACCTTTCTTTTCGTTGCCCCTCAGCCATAGACAAAAGACTCACAGTCGTTCTGTTTTGCCTTACTGTCCGGTGCAGACACAGTGCACATCTTGTCATGGTTGTCATCAGTCAGCAGTCAAGTGGATGGACATGTTGCAGTATGGCAGTGCAGCACACTAAAGCTATACCTGTACCATGTGTCAACAGACACATTGTTTGTGCTTCACCCAAATGGCTGTACCTCAAAGTTGTAAGAGGTGTAGTCATCTGTCAGGACAATGAAGTCAGCCTTTAGTCAGGTACTCCTGGCGCTGTAATTCAAGGGCATTATCTGATATGAGTCTAGGAGTTTGGACATGGTCTGTCAGTGCTTGGGGTGCTGTCAAGTCCAGGGATCTGTCCCTTTACAGGCCGGAGACCGGAATACGATCAGTGCTGCCAGTCTGGGGACATATCGTATCAGAGTTGGAAAATGTACAGAAATCAGCCAAGCGTTTGATCGTTCATCATTCCAGGCTGTCTCTCAAAGTCGGTTGGGAGCTGGCATTGGGTGTGAACAAGGAGCTGGGCCACAGTCAGTGATGGGAATCTGTTCATTGAGAGGCCAGGGCACTGAGCAGGGTTATCAGTGGCCTTTGCTGTGTTAAGGATGGTGGGGAATTCAATTGTGTGGGATAACAAGCAGCATACAGTGATACAGAGAGGATAATAATTGTGTAGGGGCAACTCAACATGTAAGAGGAAGATGGTAGAATATGGGAAGGAATGGTATAATTGGGGGATGGTCATTGATGGATTGGTGGAGGACAGTGCACCTGCATGTCTGTCAT
Source organism: Stegostoma tigrinum (assembly GCF_030684315.1). Taxonomy (NCBI): domain Eukaryota; kingdom Metazoa; phylum Chordata; class Chondrichthyes; order Orectolobiformes; family Stegostomatidae; genus Stegostoma; species Stegostoma tigrinum. The sequence goes on from NC_081359.1 coordinate 98,899,963, forward strand.
GACCATGTGGCATCTTTAGGGGTTAGGGAGTAAAGTGGGGAGATGTGGAGACAGATTATAGGAGAACCACAGTTATTCATCTTCAACCTTCAAGTGCAGCAATTCACAATAAAGCAAGGTCACTGCTCATTGAAATATTAATACTGTTTTTGTCTCCACAGATGTTGCAGACCTGATGAGTTTCTCCAGAAATTTCTGCTTTTGTTTACAAATGTTACAATGTATTTACAAGGAGCGATCACCCAGGCCCCTGAGTTGCCCTTGAGAAAGTGTTGCTTTTTCAGCTGTGCAGTCCATGTGCTCTCGGTAGACCCACAATATCTTTAAGGATGGAATTCCAGGATTTTGATCCAGGGACGGTGAAGGAATGGAGATATATTTCCAAGTCAGGATGATCAGTGACTTGAAGGGCAACTTGCATATGGTGGCGCTCCCATGCCTCTGCTACTTTTGCTCATGTAGACGATAGAAGTTGCAGGTTCAGCATGTACTATCTAATGGTCCTTGGTTAATTTCTGCCATGTGCTTTACAGATGACATACGCTGCTGCTGAGCATTGGTGGCGGAGAGAGTGTCTGTTTGTGGATGTGGTGACATTCAAGTAGGCTGCTTTAGGATTGCCAAGGATTTTTGTGAGTTGAATATATACTTCATTCCCATGATCGAGGCGATAAAGGAGGCTATTCCTGATGCTACACCTTATTTGTCAGCAGGACTACCTGCTGGGCATTGCATTCAGTGAGGCCCCTCATCCTTAATTCCTGGTGACATCATAATGGATTTTTCTTAAAATAGTACTTACACACATAAGAAGGAATAGGACATTAGCCCTTTGAGCCTGGTGTGCTGTCCAGTATGATCTACATCATCTCCATACTCCCAGTCCCCATTTTGTCTTGTGGGCTAAGAATCTATATGCAGCAAACTTTGTTGTAACTGGTAATCTTGATCAACTGGCAAAATTGCATTCCTCATATATTGCGATCCTCTCCAAATTCTGAGAATTTATGCTGCAAGTAAAGTATTAAAGTGATGTGTATATCTCCTGCAAAACGTTTCTCTTACTTACTGTGGTGTACATTGATTACAGGAGGTGTGTTGATGTTTTTTCATTGATTTTTTTAAGGGATATTGATGTCTTATAGCTTTGCTTGGTCAGGGTTTACTGCAGTTATGTGTACTACTTTGTTATCTTGAATATTTGCTCACTTCTGGTACCATAGGTGCTGGTTAATAAAACGTTTGCTGGACTGTAGTCTGGGCTAGACTCAGTCTGAACAATCTTAGTCCTGTGGGGTAGAGAATTCCATAGAGTCACACAGCGCAGAAACAGACCCTTCGATCGAACAAATCCCAAACTAAACTAATCCCACCTGCCTGACCCAAATCGCTCAAAACATTTCTTACTCATGTACTTACGCAAATATCTTTTCAATATTGTATCCACATCCACCAGTTCCTCTGGAAGTTCATTCTGCACGTGAGCCAATCTCTGTGTGAAAACATTGCCCCTCATTTTTTAAAAAAATCTACTCCTCTCACCTTAAAAATGTCACCAGACTTGAAATCCCCCACCCGAGGGAAAAGATACCTGTCATTCACCTATTCTATGCCTCTCATGATTTTATAAGCCTTTACAAACATTTATAAGCTCACCCCTTCACCTCCTATGCTCCAACGACAAAGGTCCCAGATCAATCAGCCCCTCCTTATAACTCAAACCCTCCATTCCAGACAACTTCATGGTAAATCTCTTCAGAACCCTCTCCAGCTTAAAAGTATCCTTTCTGCGACAGGGCAACCAGAATTGGACACAGCATTCCTGAAGAAGCCTCACCAATGTCTTGTACAACCTCAAAGATTAAACAATTATGCTTATGTGTAGTTCTCAAGGGCTAACCCACAGCCTAACTGACTTTATTTAATTCCACAACTTGCTATGCTGGTACTTTGAACCAATGATTTTCAAAGTTGATGGCCGGTACCTTATTTGCAGGGCTATTGGACCTGAGAGAAGAGGCTGCAGCAAATCCTCAACTCTATTTGTGGCATCACATATCTTGAATGATCAGGGAGCTGAAAAAACTACAAAGAAAGCCAACTGATAGGAAATGAATATCACATTGAAATAGTAGGATAATAGGTGAATGGGAACCCAGAAAACTAAGTGGGAATCAGAGAATGTCACAAGCCATGAATCTTTCTAAGTTCTTTTCAAGCCAAATAATTTGCAGCCCTAAATTAAACTACAGCATCTCCTTTACTGTCACCATTCATTTGATAATGCATAGTATGATCGCATTAAGAAACATCCAGGATTTGGTCTCTGGTCGCCTCTAAGAGCTGTGAGCTTACAATGACTGAAGACTAAGCAGCTAATGTTATGTCACCACTGCAGAAAAATAACCGCATTGTATTCACCAGGGAAAATGACAAACAGAAATTATTACGTGATTCTAAAGCTAAGGTGCAGCAGAAGTAAGGATGTGTGTCACATGTTATGGGGCAAATATGTCATGACTGGTCCATGCAGAAAATAAATATCAGTTCTGGTAAAACTATCAACCAGAGTCTGTGTACTTCTTCATCCCAGGCACCTTGATGCATCTTAAGCAAAACCAAGTTGCTCTTTTTTAATCAAACCTGTTCTGCAACAACAACCTGCATTCAAATAGTGCTCTCAAGATATGAAATCATCCCAACATTTTTCATGGGGACATTATTGTACAACATATGACACTGAGACACAAAATGAGATACTGGAATGAAATTGATTTTAAAAATAGACTTTAAGGAGGCAACAGAAGACAGAGAGAGTTAGCGAGACAAATCCAGAGCTCGGGATAAAGGCAGCTGAAAGCACTGCCACAAATGACGAAGCAATGAAAATTGGTGGTGTGGAGGATGCCAGAATTGGAGGAATGCAGAAATCTTAAAGCTTGGAGGGGGTTATCGAGGTTGGGAAGGGAGACAATATAGAGGAATGTGAAAACAAAGTGGAGAATTTAAAACTTGAGACTTGCCTGAGACCTAAAGACTTTGGAATTCCTTACTTTGCTGATTTTACCCTAACTACTACAATGCATAGGTTTTGAAAACGTAAACTTAGTGTGATCTAATCTGCTCACTGCTCCCTGCTTTTTCTTGCTCTGCTTGTTATTCTATGGCATGTAGACAGTATTCTGCACCATTTGCTGCTTCCTGGAGAAGACTTTCAATAAATTTCCTACTCTTCTCTCACACTTGGATATTGCAAGTTTTCCTTATTTTTCATCTGATTGCTACTTAAAGGCCAATTTTCTCATAAAGTGCTGATATATTCCCTGGAGGGAAAGACTGCTTCACTTCTGAAGAAATAAAAACAAAACTGACAGCAGTGAACTGGAAGATCTCACTTACTGGACAGACTGTTTTGGCATGCCTGGAATTGTTGGCTTAAAAGACCCTTCAAGCTGATTGCATTGAGAAAGAATACTGAAATCTGGAGCATTAAATAATTGACTCTGTTGCACAATATCCAGAGGAAGTATGATGCACTTTGAGGCTGTGCAGAGACAGAACACTCTGATAAAATCAAAATATTGTACTTGCAATGAAAGGGGGATTATTATATAAAGAAAAATGATTTTGAGTTTTAGAAGCTGTTGAATTGAATCCTTTGCATTCTGAACAGTAGATCCCATTGATATTTAGAGAATCATGGTTTATCACTGTTACATAGAACAGAAACAAAACCAGACCATTCAGCCTCTTGAGCTTATTACCCAGTAGAGTTTGCTCATGATTGATTGGTATTTGAACTCCATTTGCTTGCTTTGGCTCCATATTGCTTGGTAACCGCAGCCTAGAGGCAATAGACCTTTAAAATCTTTGTCTCATCTAACAGTATCTTTTGGTTGCCTTTTTTTGTTTCTTATTCTCTCCGATTCTCATGATAACTCTTGTTACGTTTTTTGATGTACCACTGAGGTATCTCAATGAAGCACAATGTAAGGGATGGAGAACTCAAATGGGAAAATGGCACAGTATACTGGATGACTGTGGTAGCACAAAGACTGTGCGATCTCCTGAAGCTGGTTTCAACCCCCTGAAGGATTGGAGAAGCATTTTTACCCCCTTTAATTTTAGTCATGTTTCTTTTCTGTTTTTAACTTCCTCAGAGATGGAACAAAGCCAGGCTTTTCTGGAAAAGCTCAGCAAGTCTGGCAGCATTTATGGAGAGAAATCAGAGTAAGCGTTTCGGATCCAGCAACCCTTCCTCAGAGCCGGTGGTAGCTGTGAAAATGTTGGTTTGCAAGCAGAAGATAGGTCAAAGAATTCCTACAGTGTGGAAACAGGCCCTTCAGCCCAACAAGTCCACACCAACTCTCAGAGCATCCCACCCAGACTCATCCCCCTATAACCCACCTAATCTACACATCCCTGAACACTAGGGGCAAATTAGCATGGCCAATCCACCTAACCTGCATATCTTTGGACTGTGGGAGGAAACCGGAGCACCCGGAGGGAACCCATACAGAAATGGGGAGAATATGTAAACTCCACACAGACAAACGCCCAAGGGTAGAAACAAACCCAGTCCCTGGTGCCCCAGTCCCAAGTCACTGTGCTACCCCACACATGGTTATCAACACTGGGTGGGTAGGTGGAGGTGGTAAGGAGTAAATGATAGGTGGAGAATGAACCCAAAGAGAAAGAACAGTTGAATAGGCAAAGGATTGATTAACGATCAACCTTGATATTGAGTTCAACAATTTTGGGACTAGTGGCACCTTCTCCCATGTTCCTACCCCAACCCCCACACATAGGCCTTGTTATCACATGGACTGCTATTACACACAACCCACTGTCAGCTACTAATCATCTCCATTAGTAGCTATTCATTGCTCCAGGTGGATTGTTATCTGCTCCCCCGTTTTCCAACACTAAGTCCATTGCCATGTGTAGCTTGGCATTGCAAGTGCGCACCTCGATACTTCTCAAATGTGACGGGAGCTTCTTCCTCTGCCATTCCCACAGGCAGAGAGTTCCAGAATCTTACTGGGTAAGAAACATTTCCTCACATTCCCTGTAAACCTCCTGCCTCTTTCCTTAAATCTATGCCCCACTCATTGATCCCTCTACCAAAGGGAAATGTTTCATCCCATCTACTCTATCCATGCCGTTCATGATTTAATACATCTTAATCATGTCCCTTTCAATCTCCTCTACACCAAGGATAACAATGTCTATCTGACCAGTCTCTCCTCATGACTAACAGTCTCCAGTCCAGGCAACGTTCTTCTTTTTTTGAAGAAGAGTCATATTGGATTTAAGCTGTTAACTCTGATTCTGTCTCCATAGATGCTGCCAGGCCTGCTGAGTTTCTCCAGCATCTCCTGTTTTTATTTCAAATTTCCAGCATTTGCAATATTTTGCTTGCATTGATAGTGGGGTCTTATTCATTGTTGGAGCATTGGTAAGGGTTCCTGGACGTACAGAATCACTCTGGTAAGTTATTGAAGGAACACAGTTGTTAAACAATGAGCATCCAAGAGTTAGAAGTTAGAACCGCAGGAAACAGAAACTAAACAGAGAGATATGAATGAAATAGCCACGAGAAAAGTTCTTTCAACCATTTAATACCGAAGAGGGGTAAATCCAGAGAGTGCAAGCATGAATGATAATTGACTCCAGGCTATAAACCATGAAAAGAATGAGATTTGAAGAGAGAAGGAAAGATTGACACTACCTGGATCTAAAGAAGCAGCAACTACACTTATTGCACTGAACATTCTGTGTAAGAATTTTTTCCCCCTTTATTCATTAACACTGGTTGCTGGTCTAGGCAGCATTTATTGTCCGTAGCAAATTGCCCAGAGGGCAGTCCAGAGTCGACCACATTGCTGTGGTTCTGGAGTCACATGTAGGCCAGACCAGTTAAGCACGGCAGTTTCTTTCCCTAAAGAACATACGTGAACCAGGTGAGTTTTTCCGACAATCGATTCATGGTCATCATTCGATTCTTAATTCCAGATGTTTTATTCAACTCAAATTCCACCATCTGCCATGGTCCCCAAAATGTTATCGGGGTCTCTGGTTTAACAATCCAATGATAATACCAGGAGGCTATTGCCTCCCCTAGAAAAAGAAACGGAGAAAGAAGACTGGCACTGATATAATGGTTGATCACACTTCTCAGTGATGCCTCAGTGTGCTTGTCAACAAGGATGCAAGTTATAATATCTCTATCCATTCCAGCATGCACACCTGCTCTTCAAAGGTTTCATTCACTACAAAGTTTGTTTCTTTCGTAAAGACAGAAGCAAAAAACTCATTTAGGGCTTCCCCTACCTCCTCAGACTCCACACACAAGTTCCCTATGCTATACCTGATCGGCCCTACTCTTTCTTTGACCATTCTCTTATTCCTCACATAAGTGTAAAATGCCTTTGTGTTCTCCCTAATCCGTTCTGCCAAGCCTTTCTCGTGCCCCCTCCTGGCTCTCCTCAGACCATTTTTGAGCTCCTTCCTCACCAGCCTGTAATCCTCTAGAGCTGAGCTTAACCCTAGCTTCCTCCACTTTATGTAAGCTACCTTCTTCCTTTTGACAAGAAGCTCCACCGCTCTCGTCATCCAAGGTTCCTTTATCTTACCCCTTCTTGCCTGTCTCAGAGGGACATATTTATTCATCGCTCGCAACAACTGTTCCTTAAACAGTCTCCACATGTCTATAGTGCCTTTACCATGGAACAATTGCTCCCAGTCCATGCTTCCCAACTCATGTCTAATCACATCATAGTTTCCTCTTCCCCAATTAAATATCCTCCCACTTTGCCTAATCCTCTCCTTCTCCATAGCTATGTAGAATGTGAGGCAGTTATGGTCACTATCACCAAAATGCTCTCCCACCACAAGATCTGATACCTGCCCCGGCTTGTTTCCGAGCACCAAGTCTAGAATGGCCTCTCCCCTCCTCGGCCTGTCAACGTACTACGTTAGGAAACCCTCCTGAACACACCTTACAAAAACAGCTCCATTCAAATCTTCTGCTCGAAGGAGGTTCCAATCAATATTGGGAAAGTTAAAGTCACCCGTTACAACAACCTTACTACGTCCACACTTTTCCAAAATCTGCTGACCTATGCTTTCTTCAATCTCCCAGCTGCTATTGGGGGGCCTGTAGTAAACCCCTAACGAGGTGACTACTCCCTTGCTTTTCCTACTTTCCACCCATACTGACTTAGTAGGCAGATCTTCCTCGACAACGGAACCTTCTGTGGCTGTGATACCCTCTCTGATTAGCAGTGCTACACCCCCTCCTCTTTTTCCCCCCCTCCCTATTCTTTTTAAATGCTCTAAACCCTGGAACATCCAGCAACTATTCCTGCCCCTGAGAAACCCATGTCTCTCTTATGGCCACAACATCATAGCACCAGGTACCGATCCATGCTCTAAGTTAATCACTTTTATTCCTGATACTCCTTGCGTTAAAGCAAACACACTTTAACTGATCCCTTGGTTCCTTCCCAGGAAAATCCTTCTCACTGGCTGGTCTACCTCTTGCTATTGCCTCACCTGCATCAACTCTCGCCTCCGGTATACAGCTCAGGTTCCCACCCCCCTGCCATACTAGTTTAAACCCTCTCCAACTACTCGAGCAAACCTTCCACCCAGGACATTGGTGCCCTTCCAGTTCAGATGCAAGCCGTCCTTCTTGTACAGGTCCCACCTTCCCCAGAAGGCATCCCAATTGTCTACATATTTGAAGCCCTCCCTCCTACACCAGCTGCGCAGCCACGTGTTAAGCTGCGCCCGCTCCCTGTTCCTCGCCTCGCTATCTCGTGGCACTGGTAGTAAACTAGAGAACACTACTCTGTTCGTCCTGCTTTGCAGCTTCCATCCTAACTCCTTGAAATCACTTTTTATATCCTCAATCCTTTTTCTGGCTATATCATTAGTGCCAATATGTAACACGATTTCTGGCTGTTCGCCCTCCCCTTTTAGAACCTTATACACCCGATCGGAGACGTCCCGGACCCTGGCACCAGGGAGGCAACATACCTTCCGGGGATCCCGATCCTGACCACAAAATCTCTGTCGATTCCCCTAACTATCGAGTCCCCTACCACGAGTACTTTTCTATTCTGCCCCCTTCCCTTCTTTGCCACAGTGTCAGGCTCAGTGCCAGAGAACTGACTACTATGGCTTTCCTCTGGTAGGTCATCCCCCCACAGCAGTATCCAAAACGGTATACTTGTTGCTGAGGGGAATGCGTTTGCCACTCAGATATGTCAATTATAACGAGAAGGTTTCTTTGATAATTATGGATAAATAAAATAGTTATTTAACACTGAAAATCAACCTCAAACCTCATGGATAAGTGATTTTTATTCATTCGTGGGATTTGCGTGCCTCTGGCCAGATCAGTATTTCTTTCCCATTCCCGTTGGCCTTGGGCAGATGGTGGTGAATTGCCTCCTTGTATCACTGTAGTCCATGGCATATTGGTACATCCACAGTGCTGTAAGGAAGGGAGCTCCAAGACATTGACCCAACAACAATGATGGAATGGCAGTGTCATTACAGGACAGGATGCTGTGTGGCTTGAAGGGGAGCTTGCAAATGGCGGTTGATGTTCCCATGCATCTGCTTCACTTGTTTTTTGAGACATTAGAGGCCATGGGTTTGAAACATGTTGTCTAAGGAGCCTCGGTGAATTGTTGCAGTGCATTTCATCCGTGTGTTGGTATTGGTGCTGGTGAATATTGGAAGTGTTAAATGAGATGTCAATCAAATTGGATGCTTCTTGAGTTCTGTTGAAGCTAAAATCATCCAGACCTGTGGAGATTATTCCATCACACTCCTGACTTGTGCCTTGTTGGATAGCCGACACAGCTGGGCTTAATGCAACAGTGTTTATGTAGCTAACCCAGTTCAGTTTCTGGTCAGCAGTAATCCTCAGGATGTGTATAATGATAAATTCAGGGATTATTCAGGGAAAAGGGTGGGATGCTGTTTAGAGGATCAATGTAGGCTGCAGGGATTCTAAGTGATTGAGCTATCAACCAAGTCTTAACTGATACTTTAGGTAAAGAGAGTGTAAATCAAACAGTGCGTAAAACAATATATTAAAGACATAAACTACCTGGCTTAAAACTCAGTTCACTTGATCCTATTTATTTCCGATGAGCAATCCTTGTAAATCATTGGAAAACTCAATAAATGTGAATAAGTCGAAGTACTGCGGATACTGGAGACTTGAAATAAGAACAGAAAGTTCTTGGAGAAACTCAGCAGGTCTGGCAGCATCTGTGAAGAGAGAAACAGAGCAAATGTCTCATGTCCAATGATTCTTCTTAAGAACTGATGAAGTTTCTCTCAAACACTTTATGTTTTTATTTCATTGAAAATGGAACTTCTTGAACCTGAAAATATCTCGATATACTTCAATTAGCTAGTGCTTGGGTGATCTGCCATTTGGTTGATATGATTGGCCCTTTATCATTATTGGAAGGCTCCTCACAATAACATCAACTTGTATTTGTATGTCACCATTAATGCAATGAAATATCATTCCTCGAAGCATTATTCAACTCTATCTGAGGCTTACACACATTAGGGCAGATGCCCAGAAATTTGGCCAAGGAATTAAGTGTTAAGGAGGGTCTTAAAGGAGGAGGGATGGGGTAACAGACAGAAATGTGCAGGAAGGCAAGGGATGAGATTGCTGGGCATCTAGTGGAAATATTTAATACCTTGCTGGCCACAGGCAAATGGCCAGAGGATAGTTAATGTTGTTCCTTTGATCAAGAAAAGCAGCAAGGATAGGCCAGGTAATTACAGATCACTTAGTCTGATGTCAGTGGTGGGGATATTATTAGGAAAAATTCTGAGCAACAGGATTAATTAATGCTTGGAAAGGCCAAGATTGATCAGGGATAGTCAACACAGATTTATTGGAAGGAAACCCTGTCCGACTAATTAATTGAGTTTTCTGAAAAGGTGACTAAATATATGGATGAGGGTAGGGCATTTGATGTAGTTTTCATGGACTTCAGTAAGGTCTTTGACAGGGTTCACGTGGAAGGCTGGTCCACATTGGATCCAAGGCAAGTTGGCAAACTGGATCCAAAATCAACTTACAAATAGGATTCAAAAGATAATGGTGAAGGGTTGTTTTTGCGCTTGGAAGACTGACCAGCAGTGCACCCCAGGTACCAGGTACCTTGCTTTTAGTTACAGGCAATAATGACTTGGATCTGAAAGTAGAGAGTATAGCTATTAAGTTTGCAGATGACACATAAATTGGTAGGGGAGATTGTGATCAGAGATAATGGGAACTGCAGATGCTGGAGAATCCGAGATAACAAAGTGTGAAGCTGGATGAACACAGCAGGCCAAGCAGCATCTCAGGAGCACAAAAGGCGACGTTTCGGGCCTAGACCCTTCATCAGAGAGGGGGATGGGGAGAGGGAACTGGAATAAATAGGGAGAGAGGGGGAGGCGCACTCCCGCACATCCCAGATGTCTGTGTTCTTCAAGAGCCGCAACATCCCCCCCGCAGTGTTCGAGAATGCCCTCGACCGTGCCTCCCGCCTTTCCTGCAACACATCCCTCACATCCCGCCCCTGCAATAACCACTCAAAAAGAATCCCCCTAGACCTCACATATCACCCCACCAACCTCCAGATACAATGCATCATCCTCCGACACTTCCGCCATCTACAATCCGACCCCACCACTCAAGACATTTTTCCATCCCCACCCTTGTTTGCCTTCCGGAGAGACCACTCTCTCCGGGACTCCCTTGTCTGCTCAACACTCCCCTCTAACCCCACCACACCCGGCACCTTCCCTTGCAACCACAGGAAGTGCTACACTTGCCCCCACACCTCCTCCCCCACCCCCATCCCATGCCAAGATGACTTTCCGTATCAAGCAGATGTTCACCTGCACATCTGCCAATGTGGTATACTGCATCCACTGTACCCGGTGTGGCTTCCTCTACATTGGGGAAACCAAGCGAAGGCTTGGGGACTGCTTTGCAGAACACCTCCGCTCGGTTCGCAATAAACAACTGCACCTCCCAGTCGCAAACCGTTTTAACTCCCCCTCCCATTCTTTAGATGACATGCCCATCCTGGGCCTCCTGCAGTGCCATAATGATGCCACCCGAAGGTTGCAGGAACAGCAACTCATATTCTGCTTGGGAACTCTGCAGTCCAATGGTATCAATTTGGACTTCACCAGCTTCAAAATCTCCCCTTCCCCTACTGCATTCCAAAACCAGCCCAGCTTGTCCGCTCCCCCTCTGCATCCCAAAACTAGCCCAGCTCATCCCCTCCCCCCTGCATCCCAAAACCAGCCCAGCTCGCCTCCCTAACCTGTTCTTCCTCTCACCTATCCCCTCCTCCCACTTCAAGCCACACCTCCATTTCCCACCTACTAACCTCATCCCGCCTCCTTGACCTGTCCATCCTCCCCGGACTGACCTATCCCCTCCCTACCTCCCCACCTATACTCTCTTCTCCACCTATCTTCTCCTCTATCCATCTTTGGTCTGCCTCCCCCTCTCTCCCCATTTATTTCAGAACCGTCTCCTCATCCCCCTCTCTGATGAAGGGTCTAGGCCTGAAGCGTCAGCTTTTGTGCTCATGAGGTCCTGCTTGGCCTGCTGTGTTCATCCAGCCTCACACTTTGTTATCTCTAACATAAATTGGTGGTGTTGTTGATAGTGAGGAGGATGGCCTCAGGCTACAGTCTGACATTGATCTGTTGCTAAGTTGCGAAGAGTAATGGCAGATGTCACTTAACCCTCATAGGTGTGAGGTGATGCATTTTAGGAGATCTAATAATGGAAGGATTTGCACAATGAATGATAAATCCCTTAGGAGCACTGAGGAACAATGACCTTGGTGCACAAGTCCATAGATCACTGAAGGTGTTAGCACAGGGAGAGACGATGGTGAAAAAGGCATACGAAATGCTTGTTTTCATTAGCCGGGCCATAGAATATAGAAGCAAGGAAGTCTTGTACAACTTTCTAAAACTTTGCTTAGGCCACAGATGGAATACTGCGTGCAGTTCTAGTTGCCAAACTATTGGAAGGATGTGATTGCATGGGAAATAATGTGAAGGAGGTTCACTAGGATGTTGCCTCATATAGAAAGTTTCAGTTATGAGGAGAGCCTTCATAGGCTGGGTTTGCTTTCGTTTGAGCAGAGGAGGCTGAGGAGTGATCTGACTGAGGTATACAATATTATCAAGAGACCTAAACCAGATTGAGATCCTCTGTCTAACATCATCTATTTTCTAAGGGTCTGTGTTCATTTGCTCTGCCCCCATCCATGTACCTGTCCAGATGTATCTTAAAAGACACTAACATGTCTGTGTCTACCACCTCCACTGGCAACGCATTCCAGGCACCCACCACCCTCTGTGTAAAGAACTTTCCACGCATATCTCCCTTAAACTTTCCTCCTCTCACTTTGAACTCATGACCCCTAGTAATTGAGTCCCCAACTCTGGGAAAAAGCTTCTTGCTATCCATCCTGTCTATACCCCTCACGATTTTGTAGACCTCAATCAGGTCCCCCTTCAATCTCCGTTTTTCTAATGAAAATAATCCTAATCTACTCAACCTCTCTTCATCATTAGCACCCTCCATACCAGGCAGCATCCTGGTGAATCTCCTCTGCACCCTCTCCAAAGCGTCCACATCCTTTTGATAATGTGGTGACCAGAACTGTACACAGATCATGAGAATCTTTTCTCCATGGCAGATGTATCTAAGACCAGAGGGTAGAAGTTTAAGGTGAGGAGTAAGTGGTTTAGAGGAGATCTGAGGAAATACTTTTTCATCCACAGGGTGGTAGCAATATGGAACGTGCTGCCTGAAAGGGTGGTGGAGGCAGATACTCTCACACATTTTAGAAGCATCAGGATGACCGCTTAAAATACCTGGGCAGAGTATTCCATGGAACAAGTGCAGGTAAATGGAATTAGTACAGTTTGGTGTTTGCTGGTCAGGGTAGGTATAGTGGGCTGAAGGGACTGATTCTATGCAGGGTGGCTCTTTGAAAGGTGTTCTGGAGTTTGGAGCACAGCAAAACGAAGGCACAGGCACTAATTCGGTTGACTTCTATTGGTTATATCTCTGAGTGCTTAGTGACTTCCCGTTAGCATTTTTCTCCCTTTTGTGGTTTTGTATTGTACGCTCCCCGTTTCCGCATCCTGATGTGATTTTGTTTTTGACTTTTAACTGCCCAGGAAATGTGACCAATACAGGTTTGAGTGGCGGAAGTCTGACTGAGACAGAAGAGTGAGGACAGCAAATCCAAATTTTGACAAATTATTGGTATATCATATTAAAGTCATGTTTGTTTTAAGGTAGAGTTTGAGAAAGCCCTTGCTGGACGGGAATGGGAATTGCTTGTTTCAGAAACCATGGATGTGTTAATTTGATTAATGGTAAATCTGAATTAATGGTGAATGCCATGGCAGAACAAAAATGTAATTTCCTGCTTGATTGAGTATTGAAGATCAATGCAACTGCAAAGGAGGGAGCACAATTACCACAATAGTGAGATGGGATATTAGCTCTGACAATATGGATTCTGTGTGGGTTGCGTTGAGATATCCCTGAAAGTTGCCACCCAGGTTGATAGTGCTCTTAAGAAGGCTTATGGTGTTTTAGGTTTTATTGATAGAGGGATTGAGTTCCGGAGCCATGATGTCATGCTGCAACTGTACAAAACGCTAGTGCGGCCTCATTTGGAATATTGCGTGCAGTTCTGGTCGCCCCATTCAGGAAGGATGTGGAAGCATTGGAAAAGGTGCAGAGGAGATTTACCAGGATGTTACCTGGTCTGGAGCGCAGGCCCTATGAAGAAAGGCTGAGGGACTTGGGTCTGTTCTCATTGGAGAGAAGGAGGTTAAAGGGGATTTAATAGAGACATACAAGATGATCAGAGGATTGGATAGGGTGGACAGTGAGAGTCTTTTTCCGAGGATGATGACTTCAGCTTGTACAAGGGGGCATAGCTACAAATTGAGGGGTGATAGATTTAAGACAGATGTTAGAGGCAGGTTCTTTACTCAGATAGTGGTGAGGGCGTGGAACGCCCTGCCTGCTGATGTAGTTAACTCAGCCACATTAGGGACATTTAAACAGTCCTTGGATAAGCATATGGATAACGATGGGATAGTGTTGGGGGAGGGGCTTAGATTAGTTCACAGGTCGGTGCAACATCGAGGGCCGAAGGGCCTGTATTGCGCTGTATTGTTCTATGTTCCATGTTCTAAATACCAAGCGGCAAAAAACATTAGTAGGTGTCATATATAAACCCCTAAACTACAGTGGTGATGAGGAAAATGGCATTAAACAGGAAATTAGAGTTGCATGTGATAACAGAACATTGGTGATCATGGGTGATCACATAGATTGGACAAATCAAATTGGCTACAATGCCATAGAGAAGAAATTCCTGGAGTGTATATGAGATGGGTTTTTTATGGAGGATCAACTTGAGAGTAGGCTACCTTAGACTGGGTGCCGTGTAATGAGAAGTAAATCGTTGCCAAACTAGTTATGTGAGACCTGTGGGGATGACCGATAATAATATGATAGAACGTTTTTATCAAGATGGAGGGGAAGGTAGTTGATTCGGAGACAAGGATGTTGAACCTTAATGAAGGGAACTACAAAGATATGAGTCTTGAGTTGCCTTGATAGATTGGGGAGAGTTACGTAAAGGGACGATAGTGGATAGGCAATTGTAAACTTTCAAGAACGCACACGGAAGAATTGCAACAGCTGTTTATTCCTGTCTGTTGCGAAAGCAAAATGGGTAAGAGGGACAATCCATGGCTTACAAAGGAAATAAGAAACAGTATCTGATCCAAGGAAGAAGCATACAGATTGGCTTAGAAAAATAATAAATCTGAGGATTAGGTACAGTTTAGAATTCAGCAAAGAAGGACCAAGGGATTGATTAAGAAGAGGGAGATAGAGTATAAAATTAAGCTTGCAGGGAACATAAAGACTGATGCTATGAGATTCTATAAGTACGTGAAGAGAACCAGATTGGTAAAGACAAATGAAGGTCCCCTACAGACAGAAACGGGGAAATGTGTAATCGGGGACAAAGAAATGGCTGAGCAACTGAATACATACTTTGGTCCTGGCTTCACAAAAGAGGACACAAATTGGATACCAGAATTCAGGGCGGCATGGTGGCTCAGTCGTTAGCACTGCAGCCTCACAGCGCCAGGGACCCGGTTTCGATTCCCACCTTGGGCGACTGTCTGTGTGGAGTTTGCACATTCTCCCTGTGTCTGCTTGGATTTCCTCCGGGTGCTCCGGTTTCCTCCCACAGTCCAAAGATGTGCAGGCTAGGTGGATTGGCCATGCTAAATTGCCCAAAGTGTTCAGGGGTGTGTGGGTTATGGGGGATGGGTCTGGGTGGGATGCTTCAAGGGGTGGTGTGGACTTGTTGGGCTGAAGGCCTGTTTCCACACTGTAGGAAATCTAAATCTAAATTGTTGGAAGATACAAGGTTTAGTGAGAGGAAAGAACTGAGGGCGATCAATATTAGTAGAGAAATGGTGTTGGGAAAATTTTTGGGATTGAAGGCTGATAAATCCCCAGGACCTTATAATCTACACCCCAGAGTACATAAGGGAGTGGCTTTAGAAATAGCGGATGCATAGGTGGTCATCTTCCAAGATTCTACAGACTGTGGAACAGTCCCTGCAGATTGGAGGGTGGATATTGTCACTCCAATATTCAAAAAGGGAGGAAGAGAGAAAACAGGGAATAATAGACTGGTGAGCCTAACATCAGTAGTGGGGAATTGTTTTGAATCCATTGTCAAGGATTTTATAGCAGAGCATTTAGTGGCAGGATCAGATAAAGTCAGCGTGGATTTATGAAGGAGAAATCATGCTTGACAAATCTGTTGGAATTCTATGAAGATGTAACTAGTAGAGTTGATAGGAGGGATCCAGTCAATGTAATATATTTGGACTGTCAGACAGCATTTGACAAAGTCCCACATTAGAGATTAATATGCAAGATTAAAGCACATGGAATTGGGGATATTGAGATAGGTAGGAAACTTTTTGGAAGAGAGGAAGCAAAGAGTAGGAATTAACAAGTTCTTTTTAAATTGACAGGCAATAACTAGTGAGGAGCCACTGGGACCAATGCTGGGACCCCAGCCATTCACAATATATATTAATGATTTGGATGAGGGAGCTAAGTGTAATATCTCCAATACCAAGTTGGGTGGCGGGGTGAACTGTGACGAGGATGCAGAGATTCTTCAGCATGATCTTGATAGGTTGAGTGAGTGGGCAAATCAATGACAGATGCAGTATAGTTTGGATAAAAGTGAGGTTATTCACTTTGGAAGCAAAAACATGAAGGCAGATTACTGCCTGAATGGCTGTAAATTGGGGGTGGAGAGTATGCAGTGGGTCCTGGGTGTCCCTGTGCACCAGTTGCTGAATGTAAGCATGCAGGTGCAGCAGGCAGTGAAGAAGACAAATGGTATGTTGGCCTTCATTGCGGGAAGTTTTGAGTAGAGGCGCAGGGAAGTGTTATTGCAGTTGTACAGGGCCTTGGTGAGACCGCACCCGGAATATTGTGTGCAATTTTGGTTTCCTTTTCTGAGGAAGGATGCTCTTGCTCTCAAGGCAGTGCAGCAAAAGTTTACCAGGCTGATTCCTGGGACGGCGGGTCTGACGTATGAGGAGAGATTTACTAAGTTGGAATTGTTTTTGCTAGAGTTCAGACGAATGAGAGACTTATAAAATTCTAACAGAACCAGACAGGGTAGATGCGGGGAGGATGTTCCTGATGGTGGGTGTGTCCAGAACTGAGGGTCACAGCCTGAGGAATTGTGATAGATGATTTACGACGGAGATAAGGAGACATTTCTTCACCCAAAGAGTGGTGAGCCTCTAGAATTCATTACCACATGAAGTAGTTGATGTCAAAACATTGAATATATTCAAGAGGCGACTATATATAGCACTTGGGTGAATGGGACCAAGGGTTACGTGGAGAAAGCAGGAAAAGGCTATTGAGTTCAATGATCAGCCATGATCGTGAAGAATTGCGGATCAGGCTCGAAGGGCCAAATGGCCTCCTCCTGCTCATATCTTTTATGTTTCTACGTTTCTATGTTACCAGTGAGAAGGTATCCATTTCCTGGAGTATTAATTCATGAATTACTGTGATGTTCTCTTCTTAAGAATGAAGCTTCAAAGAATCCACTCTCACTTCAAAGAAAGGGCACTCTTCAAATCCAATGATCCTCTCGAGATGTTCGATCTTATTTCGCAAGATGTATCGGAATAAACATTGTGAGTTTTACTGATAAAAATCAAAAGCAAAACTAACAAGAATTTGTGGAGCAAGAAGTTTGTATGTTGGGACTAATTCTAACTTAACTGTGCAGTCAAAATCTTACAGGGTTCTATCAAACTCTGATCTGACACACAGCCCTTTCATTTTGCATGGAAACCTGTGAGGAGTGTAAAACAAGAATTTTAATTCTATCAGTTTTCCAGAGGGCAGATGTATTTAAATGTTCCCCTTCCGATTGTTTAAAAGATATTTGAAATAAATCAGTTCGTATACTACATGAAATTGTTTAATGTGTTGCACAGCATTTTACATGTGTTTACTTCTGTGGATTATTTGACTGGTGAATACCTCTGACCTGGTGTGATTTCCAGTTTGGATTCTTGATTATCGGTAAGTCTAGCTGCTAGCCACTCAAATGCTTGACAGGCCATATCCCTGTCTCCTGGATTAAATTTTGCTCATTAACTCTTTTGCTCTCAGATGCCTTCTGATCTGTAGGGTGTTTCTGGGATTTTCTGCTTTTAAGCCATTAAGAAGAATGGATGTGAGATTGCTCGCTGAGCTGGAAGGTTAGTTTTCAGACGTTTTGTCACCATTCTAGGTAACATCATCAGTGAGCCTCCAACGAAGCACTGGTGTTATGCCCCGCTTTCTGGACATAACACCAGCGCTTCGTTGGAGGCTCACTGATGATGTTACCTAGAATGGTGACAAAACGTCTGAAAACTAACCTTCCAGCTCAGCAAGCAAACTCACATCCAGAACCTCAACCTGAGCTACAAATCTTCTCAAAACTCGCTATTAAGAAGAATGTTGGGTGAAGAGTGAGCAAAATTTCAACAATGGAGATGTGCACACCATTGAATATTTCTGAACTCTAGTTGGCTTTCTGTTGCTAATCACAGCATCATATCCATGGAAACAGACCCTTCGGTCCAACTAGTCCATGCCAATCAAATTTCCCAAACTAAACTAGTCCTATTTGCCTGCATTTAGCCCATATCCCTCCAAACATTTCCTATTCATGTACCTGTTCAAACGTCTTTTAAATGTTGTAACTGATCCTGCATTGGCCACTTCCTCAGGCAATTCATCTCACATATGCACCACTTTATGTGAAAATGTTACACCTCAGATCCTTTTTAAATCTTTCTCTTTTCATTTTAAAAATATGCCCTCTAGTTTTGAACTCCCCTGCCCTCAGGAAAAGGTCTCTGCTGTTCACTTTATACATGCCTCTCTTGATTTTATAAACCTCTATAAGGTCACCCCTCAGCCTCCTATGCTCCATTGAGAACAGTCCCAGTCTATCCAGCTGCTCCTTATAACTCAAACAGTCCAGTCCCAGTAAAAATCCTTGTAAATCTTTTCTGCATCCTCTCCAACTTAACAATATTCTTCGTATAGCAGGGCAACTGGAACTGTAAGCAATATTCCAAAAGTTGCCTGACCAAAGTCCTGTAGAACTTCAATATGCTATCCTAACTCCCATACTCAATGGTCTGAGCAATGAAGGCAGGCATGCAAAATGCCTTCCTAACCACCCTGTCTACCTGAGATGTAACTTTCATGGAACTATGTACCTGAACCCCTAGGTCTCCCTGTTCAACAACACTACCAAGGGCCCTATCATTAACTGAATAAGTCTTGCCCTCGCTTGTTTTGCCAAAATGTAATACTTCAATTTTATCCAAATTAAATTCCAACTGCCACTCCTTAACCAATTTAACCAATTGCTTAGATTCCCTGCAGTGCGGAAACAGGCTCTTCTTCAACAAGTCCACACTGCCCCTTGGAGCATCCCATTCCCCTACAGCCCACACACGCCTGAACACTACAGGCAATTTAGCATGGCCCCGATCCACCTAGCCTGCACATCTTTGGACTGTGGGAGGAAACCAGAGCACCTGGAGCAAACCCGTGCAGACACAGGGAGAACGTGCAAACTCCTCACAGACAGTTACCCGAGGCCGGAATCAAACCCGGATCCCTGGCACTGTGAGGCTGCAGAGCTAACTTCTGAGCCACCATGCCAACCAGATCAAGAGCTCTTTTGTAATCTTAGATAACTTTCTTTGCTATTCACTATGCCGCCAATTTTGGTGTCATCTGTAAACTTACTAAACATGCTTCCTAAATTCTCATCCAAATTATTTAGATAATGACAAACATAAGTGGACTCAGCACTAATACCCGTGGTATGCCGCTGGTCATAGATCTCCAGTTGGAAAAGCAATCAAAACCTTATACACCAGGGACAAATCAGGTAAGCTTGTCTTTTTTTTAACTTTCTGATCAGGGGACTAGCCGGGATGGCAGTGCAGGTAGAGGAATGGTCCTCCTGCATGATGTATGAGGTGAGGGACGCCATTAGTGTCCCATCCAAATACGTCTGCAGGAAGTGCACCCAACTCTTGCTCCTCCAAGACCGCGTTAGGGAACTAAAGCGGAAGCTGGATGAACTTCGGATCATTCGGGAGGCAGAGTCTGTGATAGACAAGAGTTACAGGGAAGTAGTTACTCCTCAGCATGAAGAAAGCTGGGTACATGTTAGAAGGGGGAAAAAGCAGTCAGTGCAGGGATCCCTTGTGTTCATTCCCCTGAAAAACAGGTATACCATTTTGGATACAGTTGGGGGGGATGGCTTACCAGGGGCATGCACTGGGGTGCAGGTCTCTGGCACAGAGTCTGCCCCTCTTGCACAGAAGGGAAGGGGGGATAGGAAGAGAGTGTTAGTCATTGGGGACTCAAAAGTTAGAGGGACTGATAGAAGGTTTGTTGTGAACGAAAGAGACTCACGGTTGGTGTGTTGCCTCCCAGGTGCCAGGGTCCGTGATGTCTCGGATCGTGTCTTTGGGGTCCTGAAGGGAAAGGGTGACCAGCCCCAAGTTGTGGTCTACATAGGCACCAATGACATAGGTAGAAAGAGGGATAGGGATGTCAGGTGGGATTTCAGGGAGCTAGGGTGGAAGCTGAGAGCTAGAACAAACAGAGTGGTTATCTCTGGTTTGTTACCCGTGCCACGTGATAACAAGGCAAAGAAGAGGGAGAGATTTCAGCTGAACACATGGCTACAGGGATGGTGCAGGAGGGAGGGCTTCAGGTACGTGGACAATTGGGGCTCATTCTGGGGAAGGTGGGACCTCTACAAACAGGGCGGTCTCCACTTGAACCAGAGGGGCACTAATATCCTGGGTGCGAAATTTGCTCGTGCTAGTCGGGTGGATTTAAACTAGCTCAGAAGGGGGTTGGGAAACTGAGGTCTAGTTCTAGTACACAGGAGGGTGAGAGTAGGGAGGACCTGGTCAGGATCTCACTGTCACAGGAGTGTGCTGGCAGACAGCAAGCTGGATTGAAGTGTGTCTACTTCAACGCCAGGAGTATCCGGAATAAGGTAGGTGAGCTTGCAGTATGGATAGGTACCTGGGATTTCGATGTTGTGGCCATTTCGGAGACATACATAGAGCAGGGTCAGGAATGGATGTTGCAGATTCCAGGGTTTAGATCTTTCATTAAGATCAGGGAAGGTGGTAAAAGAGGGGGAGGTGTGGCTTTGTTAATCAAGGACAGTATAATGGTGGCTGAAAGAACTTTTGATGAGGACTTGTCTACTGAGGTGGTATGGGCTGAGGTCAGAAACAGGAGAGGAGAGGTCACACTGCTGAGAGTTTTTTATAGGCCTCCGCAAAGTTCCAGGGATGTGGAGGAGAGAATTGGCAAAACTATTCTGGGCAGGAGTGAAAGGAACAGGGTGGTCATTATGGGAGACTTTAACTTCCCTAACATTGACTGGAAATGCTATAACTCTAGTAAGTCGGATGGATCAGTTTTTGTCCAATGTGTGCAGGAGGGTTTCCTGACTCAGTATGTCGAAGGGCCGACAAGACGGGAGGCCACACTGGATCTGGTACTTGGTAATGAACCAGGCCAGGTGTTTGATTTAGTGGAAGGTGAGCACTTTGGAGAGAGTGACCATAATTCGGTTACGTTTAGTTTAGCAATGGAAAGGGATAGGAACATGCCACAGGGCAAGAGTTACACTTGGGGGAAGGGCAATTATCATGCAATTAGGCAAGACTTAGGAGGCATAGAATGGGGTAGCAAAATGCAGGGGATGGGGACAATTGAAATGTGGAGCTGGTTTAAGAAACAGATATTGCGTGTCCTTGATAGGTATGTCCCTGTCAGGCAGGGAGGAAGTGATAAGGTAAGGGAACCGTGGTTTGCTAAAGAAATTGTATCTCTTGTTAAGTGGAAGAGGGAGGCTTACGTGACAATGAGACCAGATGGTTCAGATGAGGCGATGGAGAGTTACAGATTAGCTAGGAAGGATTTAAAGAGAAAGTTAAGAAGAGCAAGGAGGGGACATGAGCAGACATTGGCAGGTAGAATAAAGGAGAACCCTAAAGCTTTCTATAGGTATGTGAGGAATAAGAGGATGACGAGGGTAGGAATAGGGCCAGTCAAAGACAGAAGTGGGAAGTTGTGTGTGGACCCTGTGGAGATTAGGGAGGTGCTAAATGATTATTTCTCATCTGTTTTCACTGAGGAACTGGAGAATATTATAGAGGAGATGACTGAGTTACGGGCTACTAGAATTGAAAGGCTTATGGTGTGTTAGGTTTTATTGGTAGAAGGACTGAGTTCTGGAGCTGTGATGTCATGCTGCAAATGCACAAAACGCTAGTGTGGCCTCACTTGGAATATTGTGTGCGGTTCTGGTCGTCCCATTACAGGAAGGATGTGGAAGCATTGGAAAAGGTGCAGAGGACATTTACCAGGATGTTGCCTGGTCTGGAGCGAAGGTCTTATGAAGAAAGGCTGAGGGACTTGGGTCTGTTCTCATTGGAGAGAAGAAGGCTAAGAGGGGATTTAACAGAGACATACAAGATGATCAGAGGATTAGATAGGGTGGACAGTGAGAGTCTTTTTCATAGGATGATGACATCAGCTTGTTCACAGGTTGGCACAACATTGAGGGCCGAAGGGCCTGTTCTGTGCCGTATTGTTCTATGTTCTATGTTCTATGTTCTGTTCTAATCCTTCACAACAACCCTCCGTTGCCTACCATGAAACCAATTTTGTATCCGGTTGGTTAGCTGTCCCTGAAATCCAGGTCATCTAATTTTACTAACTAGTCTACTATGTAGAACCTTTTCAAAGGCTTTACTAAAGCCTATGTACAGCTCTGCCCTGATCAAATCACCTTGGTCACTCAGAAAAATTCAATCAAGTTTGTGAGATAAGATTTCCCCTCACAAAGCCATTCTGATTATCCCTAATCAGTCCTTGCCTCTCTAAGCGCATGTAAATCTTATCTCTCAGAGTCCTGTCCAACAACTTACCCAACACTGATACCTAACTCACCTGTCTATAGTTCCCAGGCTTCTCCTTACAGCCTTTCTTAAATAAAGGCACAACATCAGCCACCCTCCAGTCCTCTGGCACCTCAGCCCAGAGCTGTAAATGGTACAATTATCTCTGCTAGGGGACCCACAATTTCTTCTTTATCTTCTCATAATGTCCTGGGGTACACCTGATCAGATCCTGGAGATTTATCCACCATTGTGTTTTCTAAGACCTCCAGAACCTCTTCTGTAAAGTTGATTGTTTTCAAGATATCAATATATATATTTCCGTGAGTTCCCTTGCCCCTGAGTGTTTTTCTCCATAGTAAATACTGATATGAAATATTCATATAGTATCCCTCCCGTCTCTTATGGTTCCACACATGACCTTGTTGATCTTTAAAGGGCCCTATTCTCTCCCTAGTTGCTCGTTTGCTCTTAGTGTACTTGTAGAATCTCTTTGAATTATCTTAGCCTTATTTCCCAAGGCCATCTCATCTCATTTGCACTCCTGATGGTCCTCTTAGGAATTCCCCTACTTCCCTTATGCCCTTCAAGAGATTGATTTGATTCCAGTCATCTTACCTGACATATGCCTTTTTACACATCCATCGTTCCCTACTCCTATGAGCCTTATCATTCACTCTAACAGAACCATACTGCCTCCGAACTTTCATTGTCTCACTTTTGAAAACCTTCTAATTGTGAGTCATCTCTTTATCTCCGGTCAGTCTACCCCAACCAATTTTTGAAAGTTCCTGTGTCAGACTGTCAAAATTTGCCTTAGTTAAATTAAGAACCTTAAGTTTTATGCAAGATGTATCCTTTTTCCATTACTATTTTAAAACTAATAGAATTATGATCATTGTTCCCAAAGTGCTCCTCCACTAAAACTTCAGCACTTGCCCTGTCTTATTAACCAAGACAAGATCAAGTTTTGCCCCTTCTCTATTAAGTGCATTCACATATTGATAAGGAAAAATTGATGAGCTTTGTCATGGAATTTTCTCCTTGGCTAAATCTGCTAGAATCCAAAGTTAGAATGAGGTCTCTAACAAAGGAGGCACCAAATAACAAGGAGGCTTGAGTCACACTGTATTTTTTACCGCATAAACAGAAACAAGAGCTAAAACAAAATCAACAAATTAGCAGAAAGTCTGACAGACGTAACAACAAAATGCAAATGTTAAGAGCTGTAGAGGGGATGGAAATGAATTTTCCTGAATCCCTTGTTTCAGAGAAAGATCTAAAATCAAATGTGTCTTTACATATAAAGAGAAAACATAGCGCAGGTTTCTTAATGCCTCTTAGATTAAAAACAGAAACCAACCAGTCAAACCCCATCAAAATCCAAAGCTGGGCAGTTTTTCAACTCTCAGCATAGATAATGCTTCAGCCTGGTCTTGACAAAGTTTCCATGCTGTGATTTACATGTTCAGCCAAATAGTTGGACTAAGACCTTGTGCAAAGTTAGTTGATTCTCATTCCAGCTTCAGCCCCATCTCTATCCCTAGTAGCCCTTGACTGTGTTATCTATCGAAATTCTTCTAAGTTTTCTAAATTCAGCCTACACCACTTGTTAAACTGAAATAGCAGATATCCAGTGGGTGCCTGGAATTATTCTGTATTCTCTCAGCTGGAAAGCATCATTCACAGTCTTAAGCTGGATATTTACAAAGTACTCTCTCTGCAAGCAATGATCTGGGAAGACATTGGAGAACTGCCCCCATTGTGACTTGTATTTCCAAAGCAGTTGATTAAATTCATATCTTAAAATTTTGAAGTTACATTGAATGATTATTTCCTAATTAGTACTTGTAAAATTATAAATGTGTGCTTTACAGTTGTGATGGTAATTATACGACAAAGATTGAGTGAAAGAAAACATCACAGTTAAGGCCATCATCTCTTCTAGTGTGAGGAACTGCCAAACTCATGTTATGCTCCTCCTTTAGCATCGCAAAGGCATCATTCCTTCTCTGACACCCTGGTCCACTATGTAATTGCCCCCAACTCCTGCTCTCTTTCCTCTGCCATCTTTTCATTATGTTGAAATTCAGTTCTAGCATTTTCTGAGAACATCCCCTCAGATTTTGCTCAGTTTGTTCAGTAACTGTTTCAAAATGCTTGTAACTTTCAATTCTTGCCAGCAATAGCGGAGGGGCTTATTGCAAGGTTTTCAATTGATCACACAGGTCGGCTCAGGGGTCACTGAGAAGGATTTTGATGGTGAGCTGCACTGAGTGAGGCAGTGAGACAGAGGCAGAGTAAGACTCCATTATAGGTGTTCTGCTGTTGGGAAGGCAGCTGAATGTCATGGAGTCTGCATAGGGTCTTAGTGAAGAGTTAACAGCAGGTCGATAGGTCTGTGCTGTCAGAACCTAGGAGGATATCGTAGGAATTAGAACTGGCAGCTATATGATGCAAATGCTTCATCTTTATTTATTTTTGCCCTGATGCGTTGGGCCCTTCCATTATTGAGGGTAGGGATATTTGTGGAGCCTTCCCCTCTAATATTTTGTTCAATTGTCCACTACTGTTCTAGATGTAGCAGGACTGCAGAGCTTAGATCTGATCCATTAATTGTAGAACCACTTAGCTCTGTCAATCACTTGTTGCTTATGCTGTTTGGCGTGCAAATGGTCCTGTTTGATAGCTTCACTAGGTTGACACCTC
The DNA here is from genome assembly GCF_030684315.1 of Stegostoma tigrinum. NCBI lineage: Eukaryota > Metazoa > Chordata > Chondrichthyes > Orectolobiformes > Stegostomatidae > Stegostoma > Stegostoma tigrinum. Next base: position 98,925,343 of record NC_081359.1, read on the forward strand.
ATTTTCAGGTCTGCCTGGTGCTGCCCCTGCATGTCCTCCTGCACTCTCCACTGAACCAGGGTTGATTCCCTGGCTTGATGGCAATAGTTGAGTGGGGGATTTGCCGTGCCGTGAACTTACAGATTTTGTGGGAGTACAATTCTGCTGCTATTGAAGGCCCACAGTGCCTCATGGATGTCCAGCTTTGAGTTGCTAGATCTGTTTGAAGTCTGTCCCATTTAGCACGGTGATAGTGCCACACAATACAAAGAAGGGTATTCTTAATGTGAAAATGAAGCATCATCTGCGCAAGCACTGTGCGGTGGTTGCTCTTATCAATTCTATAATGGGCAGATGCATCTGCAGCCAGCAAATTTGTAAGGATGAAGTTGAGCATGTTTTTCCTGCTTGTTGTTCCCCTCACCACCTGCCATAGAACCAATCCAGCTGCTATATCCTTCAGGACACAACCGGTTCAAACAGTAATGCTGTTACCCCCATAAAAAACATTTGGGAACCATGTCAGTGTTTCGTCTGAGCGCTGTTCAACATGGAGGAGTTCTGATTCATCAGCTGAGGGAGGATGGTCCATGATAACTAGCAGGAGGTTTCCTTGTCCATGTTTAACCTGAAGCCGTGAGACTTCATCGGATCTTGAGTCAATGTTGAGGAATCCCAGGGCAACTCTGTCCAGATTGTATAGCACTGTGCCATCACCTCTGCCAGGCCTGTGCTGCCAGTGGGACAGGATATATCCAGGGATGTTGACGGCAATGGTAGTGTCTGGGATACTGTCTCTACAGTATGATTTTGCGATTGTGATTATGTCAGGCTGTTGCCTGACTAGTCTGTGAGATAGCTTTCCCAATTTTGGCACTAGTTACCTTTATTGCTAAGGGTGACTTTGTAGGGTTTACAGGTTAGTTCCTCCCATTTTCTTTTCCAAAGTCAATGCCTAGTGCTCCATTCAACTGCCTTTCTTTGCTGCGACTTTGTGGTGATTGTTACAACTAAGTGGCGTGCTGGGCCATTTTGGAGGGAAGTTGAGAGTCAACCACATTGCTGTGGGTCTGGAGCCACATGTAACCCAGACTAGGTGAGGATGGTAGTTTCCTTCCTTGGAGGGCATTAATGAACCAGATGGGTTTTTCTGATAATCGACAATAGTGTCATGGTCATCAGTAGATTCTTCATTCCAAATATTGTTACTGAATTCAAATTCCACCATCTGCCATCATGGGATTTGAACCCGGGTCTGTGGCAACTTGACTTTACCGTTCTGTAAGTTTATTAAATACTTCTTGGGATTTGTACAATTTGTCTCTCTCCCACCTCTCTCTTTCTCTTGCTGACACACACACACACACACACACACACACACAAAGTATCTATTTTTATTGAAACAGCAATTTTTTTTGTATATCACAGCAGAGAACAGCAAATGTCTAAGCACTGATGATATAAAGGGATAAGTGAAAAAAGGCATTGAAACGGATCATCAGGGATAATCATGTTGAATGGCAGGCAGTCTTGATGGGCTGAATGGTCCCCTCCTGTTCTGATATTCCTATATTGTTTGAAATGCGCCACGTTTCCAAAATTATTTGGCTGGTGAGAATGTGGTACAAGTTCAGGAAAAAATATCCTAGCAGTGTATGTTGTTGATAGGACTGCTGTATCCTGGAAGACAGATACACAACAAATGGTTCGAATGTACAACCCGAATTCAGCTGAACATCCCATCTCAGGCCAAAATAATCAAGTTCATGCCTAATTTTTTTCAGGGGATATCAAGGTCTGACCAATAGATTATAAGTTTGGGTATGATAAGCTGTAAAAGACAATTTAATGAAGGCAATCAATCGTTCTAGCATGAGTCATAGAGGCATAGAATTACACAACATGGAAACGGACCCTTCAGTCCGACACTTCCACTCCGGCCAGACATCCCAATCTGACCTAAACCCATTTGCCAGCACTTGGCCTATATTCCTCTAGACGTTTCCTATTCATGTACCCAACTAGATGCCTTTTAAGTGTTGTAATTGTACCCGCCCCCACCACTACCTCTGGCAGCTCATTCCACACATTCACCACCCTCTGTGTGAATAACATAGTTTTTCACTTGTTTAGACTCTTTTATTAGACATCCATAATTGGAGTTTCTGGGAAAGTAAAAGGGGAATGAAAATGTATTGACAGCATTTTGACCAGTTTGTCAGAGTCACATTGTATAACCACAAGATGACTATACTCTGTATCACATTACAGCTGCAGGAAGGGGCAGTAGTTTGGCGGTAACAACACTGGACTAGTAACCATGAAACCCAGGTTAATGCCTTGGAGAAATCGAACATGGAAATTGCTGGAGAAACTCAGCAGGCCTGGCAGCATCTGTGCACAGAAAGCAGAGTTAATGCTTTGGGCCCAGTGACCCTTCTTCAGAACAGATAGTTGATAGGAAAAGGTTGTATATATGCTGAAGACAGTTGGACTCAAAGCGTTACCTCTTCTTTCTATTGATAGATGCTGCTGTATGTGTTGAGTTTGTCCAGCAATTTCTATTTTTATTTCAGATTTCCAGCATCTGCATTTCTTTCTTTTGTTTTAATGCTTTGGAGACATAGGTTCGAAATCACCTGGCAGAGCTGATGAAGTTTAAGCCATGTTACTGTAGCTTTGTGGCTACCACATTCACTTCATGTGCAATTCAACTGAACTCAGTTCAAAGCTAGGCAGGAACAGTGTCGAGTTATGCCACATTATGGTAGTCTCCTTACCCCTGAAGGTCTCAGGTTCAAACCCCAACTACTTCAAAATGTTGTCACAACTTGTCTGAACAGGTTGATTAAAAATATTGAAACTAACAGCTCTGTTTGTCATGTAATATGTTAGTAGCATATACATATATACACACATGGGCCACACAGTTGCTCACCGATTAGCTCTGCTGTGTCTCAGGGACTCAGTTTCCAACCTCAGATGACTATCTGTGTGGAGTTTGCACATTCTCCCTATATCTGCAAGGGTTTCCTCCCGCAGTTCAAAAATGTACAGGTTAGGTGGCTGAGCCATGGGAAATACAAGGATAGCGTAGGGATATGGGTCTCCGTGGGATGCTGTTGGGGGGTCCATTTGGACTCAGTGGGCCAAATGACCTATTTCCACACTGTAGGGATTCTAGGTGTTTCTATTCCGGAGAGAGGGAATATCCTATTAAGGTGCCAACTACAGGATTATAATTGTGATGAATAATCATACTATTGCTTTATTATGTTTGTAATATATACACACACATGAATTTTCAGGGAAGTGTACATGTTTAATAATTTTGCAGCATTAACAACCAATACTACACTGATCAAATTAATTAAATGAAGACTAGCAACTTGAATGTTTGGCAAATATTAAGATGGAATTTATAACGTTAAGCAAACATAGAATGTCAAATTTCCACAAGACAGTTCTTCTGGGTTCAAGGAAACGGCAAAGAACTGAATAACATTGCAACCTGGAACACTATTAAAACACTGGACCTCTTGCTTCATTACCTTTAAAAGTAATAGATACAAAATGTATGAAGTCTGTACCTTGAAAAGTGTAATACGATAGACACCAGTCCCACTTTCCTTTACTAAGCCCATAGCTTTAACAGTTTTGACACCCAAAGCGTTCAGCTAAGTTGTGAGGTTTCCACCTTAACTTCCCTCCCAGGCAGTATATCCCCAGCCCCACCACTCTCTGGGGTGATCTTGGTTGACACTTTAATTTAGTTATTCACTTCTCATTTAATGTTGACTGCTTAGAGTCAGTAATTCTGCACTTTAGCAGGACACAACTAAGTCCATGTCCTATTTTCATTCATTCTTTTTGCTACATCTATCTTTGTTGTTACTTCAGCTGACAACAGGTAGATTTTCTTTTCATCAATTAAAACTCACACCTACCTGCATTCAGGATCCAGATAGGTTTCTTTTAAATGTGAGTCAATTGAAATATAAGAAAAGTGGTTCTTTCTTTGAATGGGTATTTTTTAAAGCAATTCTGTGTCTCCTCCAAACGTGGCCAGTACCTATTTAATTGTGCATGGAATGATATTTCCCTACGGAGCCAGATAATTCCAGTAGGGGGAGCTCTCTGCACAGATCAATAGATGCAAGTTGATTTCAATTACCAAAAGCAAGGGGATCAACAGGGTCTGAAGTCTCAACATCAGATTATAAATTGTTGACGTGTCTTGTCTTATGTCACTAATATCAATACACATATGTGACACTTATAAAGCATTTGAGCCTTATAAAAAAAGATTAATCTGGGTGGGTTCCAGTAGATGCGATCAATTATTCAAAGTTTAAAACAAGTGCCAAACAATTGTTGTAACATTTACTGGTGAATGCAGACAATAGCTGGCTACACTGAAGAAAGACATTAGCATAGAAGTGTTTGGAAGCACAAGATAATATTGTTTTCCAGTGTAAACGGATACCAGTGTTAAACTTGCTTGACACCACAAAATATGACAATTCTAGAGAATTAGCTGATTACAGAACCTCCTGCATATTCAAGTCAAATTTTAAATTGTCATCCCAAATTTCTTTCAAAATATCATGCAGTCAATGACTCGGAACCAACCATTCAAAAAATGCTTAAGTTAACCTTTAATCATTTTGGTTTGTTGGGCATCGGTGTGATTCACCAGTTTGTAGCTACTGAAATGTTGACATTCACAAATGAATTATAGGTTTGAAAATGGAAAGCACAGAAAAATAAACAAAATTCATTTGATCCATAATTGGGATAATCTCTACAAATGCAAAAATAAGCAAAAATTGAAGAAAACAAATGATAAAACACTTAGGTATAGCACAGACAGAAGGATCCAGATTCTATTGAACCTTTGATTTGATTTATTGTAGTCATGTGCACCAAAGTACAGTGGAAATCCTTGTTTTAGCAACAGTACAGGCAGATCATTAAAAAAAAGGGCACACCGGGTGCTTAGACAGAGCGAGACATATAAGGTTAGAGGTGCACAGGAGGTGCACAAAGCAAAATCAACAATTATTTGAAATTAGAGAAGTCCATTCATGAGTCTTTTAACAGCATGGAAGAAACTACAAAAACAAAGTTGCTGGAAAAGCCTAGCAGGTCTGGGGCAGCATCTGTGAAGAAAAAACAGAGTTAACATTTTGGGTCCGGTGACCCTTCCTCAGAAGTTGTTCTTTAACTTGTTGGTGCATGCGTTCAAGTTTCTGTGTCTTCTTCCTGACCAAAAAGGTTGAATAAGAGCATTGCCGGGGTGGGAGGGATCTTCAATGATGTTGGTAGCCTTTCTGCAGCAAGGAGAAGTGTAATTGGAGTCCTTGGATGGAAGCGATAGTGGGAACTGCAGATGCTGGAGAATCCAAGATAACAAAGTGTGAGGCTGGATTGACACAGCAGGCCAAGCAGCATCTTGGGAGCATAAAAGCTGACGTTTTGGGCCTAGACCCTTCATCAGAGAGGGGGATGGGGTGAGGGTTCTGGAATAAATAGGGAGAGAGGGGGAGGCGGACCGAAGATGGAGAGAAAAGAAGATAGGTAGAGAGGAGTGTATAGGTGAGGAGGTAGGGAGGGGATAGTTCAGTCCAGGGAAGATGGACAGGTCAAGGAGGCAGGATGAGGTGGTAGGTAGGAAATGGAGGTGCGGCTTGAGGTGGGAGGAGGGGATGGGTGAGAGGAAGAACAGGTTAGGGAAGCAGAGACGGGCTGGACTGGTTTTGTGATGCAGTGGGGGAAGGGGAGATTTTGAAGTCTTCCCTTCCCCCACTGCATCACAAAACCAGACCAGCCTGTCTCTGCTTCCCTAACCTGTTCTTCCTCTCACCCATCCCCTCCTCCAACCTCAAGCCGCACCTCCATTTCCTACCTACCACCTCATCCCACCTCCTTGACCTGTACATCTTCCCTGGACTGACCTATCCCCTCCCTACCTCCTCACCTATACTCTCCTCTCTACTAATCTTGTTTTCTCTCCATCTTCGGTCTGCCTCCCACTCTTTCCCTATTTATTCCAGCTCCCTCTCCCCAGCCCCCTCTCTGATGAAGGGTGTAGGCCCAAAACGTCAGCCTTTGTGCTCCTGAGATGCTGCTTGGCCTGCTGTGTTCATCCAGCTTCACACTTAGTTATCCTTGGATGGAAGGTTGGCTTCTGTGGTGGTCTGGATTGGGCACACAACCTTTTGTAGTTTCTTATAGTGCTGGGCAGAACAAATGCTATACCAGGCCTATGCGCACCCAAATAGAATGCTTCCTATTGTGCATCTGTAAACAAATAGACATTGCTATGAAAATGGTGATAAACACAGGGAGTTTGCACAGGTTGACTTTACTAAAGTTATATGGATTTTGTTTGTATTATAAATAATATGTATAAATAATATGTTGATAATCAGCTTCTGTCTGATTTTAATATTTGAGATGTTCATAGACTAAACTGACTCTTAAAAGGGATAAATACTGACTTAATTTGGCTGTTATAATCTCCAGAATAGGTTGAGTTAAGCTCCTGAAAGCATTAGCCAATAAGGATCAGTCTGACCTGAAATTAACATCATTATAAGTGGCATTGTAAATCAACTTGGCATTGCTGGTTGACTTATTCCATTCTGGAAGTTACTGTTTGGGATGAAATTCATCAGCAGATGACTTGGAGCTAGTCTCTGGAAAATACATTCAACTTTATTTCAATGGATGCTTTTGAGCAGCAAGAACAGATTTGTAAGTAAGACTGGAAGACTCTCTCTTTGCTTATTTCTCTAATCTACACTAAAGTCATTGACAAGTGAGGAAAAAAAAATTGTAACAACAGCCATTTGAGAAGAGGTGACCTAGAGATATTATTGCTAGGCTATTGACCAAGTTTATGTTCAGGGGACTTGGATTCAAATCCCACCAGTGTCTTGTGATATTTGAACTCATATAAAAATTTGGAATTAAGAGTCTAATGATGACCAAGAAACTGTTGTCAATTGCCAGGAAACGTCCATCTGATTCACCAATGTCCTTTAGGGAATGAAGCTACAATCCTTATCTGATCTGGCCCACATGTGATTTCAGACTCAATATAACAATAAATACTGGTCTAGCCAGCAACAACGACATCCACTGAATGAATTAAATAAAACAAAACTGAGCGATAGTTACAAACCTGCTACTGGTGATGAACTAGACACAGTGGGAAAGAAACTGGGACTCAGATCATTCTCAGAGATCTAATAACTTTAGACTGCAATGGCCTGAACTTCCTGTTTAGTTATGTGTCTTCACTGCCATTCTTTTGATGTTCATATTGTGTGGGTGTTTGAAGTTCTGCTTTTCACAAGTGAGTAAGCAATAAAATTCCACTTTCTTTCTCTCTCTAGAAAACCTTACAATTTGACTATTTCACTTTGAAGCCAATTGGACGGAGAGAAGAGTAGAACCAAGACCATCGAAGTAAGGGTCACTATGAGGGCATAAAAGCAGGGCTAACCGAAATTGACAGGCAAATTAGGTTATCATCAAGAGAAAATGCAGTGACAGACATTGAAAGACATATTACAGAATGGTTACATTGCAACGACAAGGAAAAATTCCAAAGGGAAGACCCACCATCCATAGTTAATTATAAGAATTAAATATAGTATCAAAATTAAAGAAAAAGCACACAATGGAGTAAGCATGAAAGGGTTATTTAATAGTTGGCCAGATGCAATTAGTTGCATCCACAGATCAGTATGGGGCTTCAATATTTTATAATTTTTATATAAACAATTTAGATGAACTTATTTTAAAGACTTGTTTGAAGGAGCCATAAGAATTGTTGCTAAATTTGCTAAAGGCACAGAAATCAGTTGATAAGTGAGTTGTAATGAAGACATAAGAAGGCTATAAAGGGATATATGTAGCTTAAAAAGTTGGAAAACTATTCAGCAAATTGAGTATAATGTGAGAAAATGTAAAATTATTGACTTTAGCAAGAAGAATAAAAAAGAAGCATATTGTCTGAATTGTGGAACTCTGAAATGCAAAGGGATCTGTGCATCCTTGTGCAAGATTTGCAAAAGGTTATTATAGAGGCACAACAAGAAATTAAGGAAGCTAATAGAATATAATAGTTTATTATGAGGGAATTGAGTACAAATGTAGGGAGGTTACTCTTTCATTAAAACAGGGCATTGGTGGGCCACAGTGGAGCATTCTTTACAGTATTGACATCTGTAATTTAGAAAGATGGAAATACATTGGGAACAATTCAGAGAATGTCTACTAGAATAGTTCCGGGAAAAGGCCCATAATCTTATGAGGAAAGATTGGACCACTAGGCTTGTGTCTGCTGGAGTTCAGAAGGATAGAAGGTGACTTGACTTGATAGGGTGATGTGGAAAGGATTTGTTCATTTTATAGGCAAAATATGAAACTCAGGGATATGGTTTTAAAAAAAGGGGGGTCACCAATTTAATGCAGAGATGAGGAGGCATTCTTTTGTATGTGGGTTTTGAGTCTTTGAAACTGTCTTCCTCAAGACTTGCTGGAAGCAAAGACATTGGATGTTTTTAAGGCAGAGATGAATAGATTCTTGCTAAGCAAGGAGATGAAAGTTTATTATGGGTGGATGGGATTGTGATATGGTTAGATCAACTAGATCTTATCGAATGGTAGAACAGGCTTGAGGGTCTGAGAGTGCAACTCCTGCTCATAATCATTTGTTTATAGGACAGATTTCTCTATTAGTTCTACCATCTAAACTTCTTGCTCTAATCTTCTGCATCCCACAAGAGTTGGGACTGAGTGTAGGAGTCAGAAAAGCTGAGACCACAGGATTGGAAATTTGAATTTCCCTTAGAGACCTATATAAACCTCTCAAAGTGGCAAAGAGTTTCATGTTCGGTTCAACTGGATCACTCCTGTGGCATCAGGTGACCTATTGATAAGTCTGAAGGAAAGCAGTGTTTTTGTTCCCCACTATTTCCATTGGGTTCACATGGTTTTGGATGTCTTCGAAAAGTCCTCCAAGAAGATGGGTTCAGAAACCTTGGGAGAAACTTGTTGAAGACTAAGATTCTGGAAGGTAAGTGTTAAATGTTTTGATGTTATAATTTAGATATGTTTTTACTATAATGATTGATAATAAGGCTTTGTGCTGCAAAGTGAATTTGACCATTATATTGGCCAGCATTATATAAGTATTAGGATGCATTAACACACTTTTCACAGTGGAGTAGGAAAACAATGCATTTAGTTCTTGGGCATTCCAGTATCATGACCAGAAGTCGTTTAAGCATCAATAGTTGTTTTAAGTCCACAGCAAAAAAAAAGGCTTGCAGCTATAACGTGGGCCAATAAAATACTCCCTGTTGCTGAAATACCAAAAATGGCAGCTCATCTTTTGATCAGATTAGATAAAAGACAAAAACAATTGTTCTTTCAGTTTCAATAGTGTCTACTGCCTGGAGCTGCAATGGTTCTTTTGATGGAGCCTGTTGTGAATGCTTGGCTGGGTTTCAAAATGTTTGATGGCACCCAGCTCAGCAAATAGTTGTTTGTGTATTTTGATAGATAAGTTTTTAAGAAATTATCATTCATGTGGTTTTAGAATGTATGCTTGTTTATTTTGACAACTAAATGACCACTTGATGAGATTTATCTATTTTAGCGTAGGTCTGAGGACTATTTTTGTGTGATATGAATGGCAGTGTTTATGGCTGTTAAATCAATTAGATTGTTAGAGCAGAGATGAGGGTCTTGGGACACATGAGGGAACGTAGTGTGGACATGGAAATGTGAGCCATCATGAGGAGGGAAATGTGGAAATTGGAGAGCAGAGAGATGTGATGGAGCTTGGAGATAGCACCTGGCTGGTGGGCATAAGCGTTACAATGCAGAGAACATAGAACAATACAGTGCAGAACTTCGGCCCTCGATGTTGTGCCAACCTGTGAACTAATCTAAGCCTTAACTAACCTGTTGTCCCTGAGTAATGAGGTGGAGGTTTTAACCAGCCCTTCTTTGTACTGATACTCCTTTAGTGTCACCTGACCCCCAATGAGGCTTCAGAGCTGAACGTTGATCAGCCATTTCTTTGGCTGATGAAAGTATGATGGATATGGGTTCGAGTTCATAAAGCCAGAATCAGCATCAGCCAGCAATTCTGGGACCTCAGAAGAATATTCAGCTCCTTGCCTCTTAATGACGTTCAGTGTTTGGACTCATCAGTTGAGCAGGAAATCTGCTTAAACAGATTGTTTGCATAGTCCGAATTAAAATTTCTACACGTATATTCAGACTAGGCACGTAAATCTTAATTGGATTGTATCTTCTCCACGTTAAACAAGTTAAGTAATATTGGCATGACATTGACAGTTTGAAATCCATATAAGTTGGGAGTTGGGACCCAAGGTACAAAATCAAATCCACATTATCCTCCTATCAAAACTATAGTCTTCCACTGGACTACCTGGACACCTTGTAATTAGCTACATCCCTGTCGAGGTGACACAAACAAATGCAAAATGTTGGCGATCTGAAGTTACTAAAAAGTGCTGGAAACAGTTGGAAAGTTCAGGCAGCATTCGAAATATGATGATGGAAATGCATGTTTCTGATAAAGAACCTTTCATTCCGTTTCTCTGTCCTTAGATGCTGCATGACCTGCGATATACTTTAAGAACTTTTCTGTCTTTATTTTAAGCAAAACCTATGTCTGCATAAAGTATAAACTGTGCAGTATGATCTCCTTAAAGTAGTCATATGACGTTGCTTGTTTGATTTTTGACTTAGGAGCTGCAGCCTTGTTACATCGTCTGAAATTACTTCACATTGATGAAAAATTCATTGTATAACTGGCCTTTATGACCTCAAACCATTATTAAAATATCCCCACTGATTTTTTTTTAAATTCTAGGTGAGGCATGAAAGAAGTAAAGGCACCTACTTACCATGCAATGGTGACCTAAACTGACCCATTCCTGAACAGCAATCATCACAGTGATTCAGGGAATCAGACGAATCTCAATGTAACCTGGCCCAAACTATTGTCTACGGGTCAGGTCACTCGTATGAACCATCTCTGGATTAGAGCACGGAGACATTGATTGATAGTCTGCCATTCACAGTGAGAAAATGTATATCAGTCGATTTGAGATCAGTTCAATCTCTGGCGGTGTCTCAGTGGGACTACACAAGCTCACAGGATTTGAAAACCTCCTTATTCATTAAAACTGAAAGCAGACCCGGCTCTTGTGCAATTTGTGTTCCATCCCTGCAGCATTTCAAGAAATAACTGTAGACCAGGACTGACTGCTACTGATTTTAGTGGGCAAATGCTTAGTATGTTCACTCAACAGTGCCCCATTCTCTGTCTGAAACAAACAGATTAATCAGCGTTTTGCTGGGCATAAACAGAACAAGCTTTTAAAAAATGAGATGGTTTAGGAAGTTACATTGAACTGAATTTTAAAATTGTGGCATTCTTTTTGTCCATTATCATATAATCCCTACAGTGTGGAAACAGGTCATTCAGCTAATAAGCCCACTCTGCCCCTCTGAAGATCATCCCACCCACACCCATTCCCCTAACCCTGCATTTTCCCATGTCTAACCCATCTAACCGAAATATCCTTGGGTACAATGGGAAATTTAGCATGGTGATCCACCTAGCCTGCACATTTTTGGACTGTGGGAGGAAACCGGAGCACCTGGAGGAGACCCATGCAGACCTGGGGGGAATGTGCAAACTCCACACAGACAGTCACCCGAGGGTGGAATTGAACCTGGCTCCCTGGTGCTGTGAAGCTGCAGTGCTAACCACTGAGGCGCCCCCTCAAAGAGAAGCAGAACTAAGGCTATCAGTACGCTAAGATTCCTGTTCAGAACTCTGGATTTCCTGGAATGACTAGGCTCTCAGGTGGGCTTGTGAGATGGATCTTTTTGAGTTTGAGGGATAACTCATCCAGCAGAAAGTTATTTCAAATCTGCAAATTAAGGAAATGTAGTCGGCAGGATTTGAAACTGTGCAGGGAAACCTGAATGGATTTGAAACCCATCACCTTAGCCACTCGGCCCCAACAACAGGGCTAATTAGTAGACAATGAAATGAGGTGTGAATTTAAGACTCTCCCTCAGCTGACAGAGTCAAAATGGAGCTTTCACAGGCATTGGTGGAAGATGGTTGTTTATCAGAGCGACGTCCTTTGTGTACATTTTGATATTTGTGTGATTTCTGGCCATGAAGAGGCATCAGGACTGAGCCTCAAACCACCTTCACCCATTACATAGCCCCAGCACCAGCTCAGATCATTGGATATTGATTAGCATTTGGAGGGAATTCTGTGGGATAAAAACAAATTGCTGAAAGAAGTTAGTAGCTGGAGAGGGAATTGAACTAATGTTTGGAAATGTGGCAGGTTTAACACTGAGGAAGTGTAAGTGAGGTAGCTGTGTAGTAATATTAATAAATAGCATACCCCTGGAAGTGGAGACAGAAGTCAAGGAATGGGAGGGAAGAAGGGAGCATTAAAGATGGACTAGGTGAAGTTCAGAAAATGGTGGAAACTGGGAGGCAATATTAATGAATTTTTCCATTTCCAGGCAAGAACAGGAAGTGCCTCTGTCACAGTCATTGATGCAACCAGGAAAAAAGTTGTAAGAAGGGCCTAAATGAAACTGGAACAAGAAAAGTTTCACATTGCTCCCCCACAAAGGGTAGGTACAGAGAAATTGGGACAAGCTAAACAGGTGATTGTCCAATAAGAAACCAATTTCACCCTGGGGGAGGTAGACAAGAACTTCCATTCCCTGACTGGGAATTGAATCCGGGAAGCTGCCGAATCCTAATCTCTAAACCACCAGTGTTTGGGCCTGCATTTGAGTAAGAAGCAAAGAGCCCCTTGAAAGTCCTGGTCAGGCATGGAAGTGTAGAGGGACTGGGCACCCATTGTCAGAATCATACAGCACAGAGAAAAGCCCTGCAGTCCACTTGTCCATGCTGAACAGGTTTCCCAAACTAAACTAGTCCCATTTGCCTGCGCTTGGTCCATGTCCTTCTAAACCTTTCCTATTCATGTACCTGTCCGAATGTCCAAAACGCTGTACCGGCATCTACCACTTTCTCTGGCAGTTCATTTCACATATGAACCATGCTGTGTGTGAAAAGGTTGCCCCTCGGTTTCCTTTTAAATCTTACTCTTCTTACCTTAAAAATATGCTCAAGTGTTGAACTGCTCCACCGTAGGGAAAAGAGCTTTGCTATTCACCTTATCATTGTCCCACATAATTTTATAAACCTCTGTAAAGTCACCCTTTAATCACCCATGCTCCAGTGAAAAAAAGGTCCCAGCATATCCAGCCCCCCCTCATAACACAAGGCTCTCGACAACATCTTCGTAAATCTTTTCTGCAACATTTTCAATTCAATGGTTAGGACCAGGAAACTGGAAGTTGTTGAAATGACACAGGGAATCATTAGAATTATGAATGTAAGTGGAAAGAACCAGGGCAGGAGAAAAGGTAGAGCCAAGATTGGAATAGCTAATGCCATTGAGCTAGGAAGTGGTTGAAATAGTTGGTCTGCTAGGGCAACCCTGTACAAACATTGAAAGATTACAGCTCAGAAAATGGCCATTCAGCCCAATATGTCTGTACCAGCCATATACCAGCAATCCAGCCGAATTTTACGTTCCAGCGTTTGGTTCATAGCTCTGCAGTTACAATTAGTGTTTTCTTCTGTGTGGGGAGACAGTTGTATAATAGTAATAACAGTGAATGAGTATCGAGTGTGGAAATACTAAAAAACACTTCACTGTATTTATAATAAAATACTCATGACAATAAATCCAATCAAATTCCAGAACCCCAGGCCAATGTTCTGAGTTAAATCCCATCGTACCAGATGGTGAAATGTGATTTTAGTAAAATTTGGAACAAAGAATTGGTAACTATTATTGGATATTATAAAAATCTTAATGTCATTTAGGGAAGGAAATGTGTTGCCTTTACCTGGTCTGGTCTACACATGACTACAGACCACAGCACTGTGGGTGACTCTTAACTGCTCTCTGGGCAATTAGAAATGGACAGTAAGTTCTGACATAGTCCTTGGTAACCACAGACTATTAATTGAAAGAAGAGAAAAAATACGGAGGAGGTAGGAGGGAGCTGTTTGGGATTGGGTGAGAATAGCTTAGGAAGCTGTGGAGGGAAGATATTCAGAGGAGATATGCTTAATAACAGTTCAAGAACTCTGGTTAACATTTTGTTTTCCATTCTAGGTTATAAGCCAGTGCTGCTACTTCCATCATAACTCAACTGGGAATGACTAACTGAATGAGCCAAGGCTTTAACCCAGAGCCCTCTTGATCTCTGCAGCTTGGTGTATCACATCTGCAAACATTTTTTTTTACTTTGAAGCAGCACTGTATTATGGAAATTTAATCACTTCTGTGATGAGTAGGTTTTTAAAGCAATTTTAGAGCAGCATTTTGATGACATTTCTGAAAGCTGCAATATAAATATTTGCAAAGTGGCCATTTTGAGTCCTAATTCCCTGATGTGTGCAGAAAATGTCTTACAAACTAGTTGTCAGGATCCAACAGCATTTGTATCACAAAGCAATGGAGACTATTAAATATTACCGTATTTGTAAAAGCTGAAAATCATTGATCGACACCAAACTTCATAAGAAGTATTAAATTAGCTCGTTAATATAATAAAGGAAATCAATGCTTATTGTTTTCTTTTTTAATTTAGGAAATGTATTTATTCTTCGAACAAGATTGTGAAGTCAGCTTAATAATTGATGTAAATGACAATCGTGAAGAGAATGTTCTGGGGTCACCAGGATTTCATTAAGTTGGTGACATCGCACAGGGAGGGGGATAGAAAAACTAAGTTTACACAATCAGAATTCATTCTTCTTATTAATTGCTCATCCACAGAAACAGTACCAAGCAAATTTCATTAAGGTCTCATATTTTTAAGGTGTAAAGGTCTGAATAAAAGACAATTATGTAGGGAAAGGCCAAGGTGACTGAAACAAACTGGACAACTTTTTTAAAAGAGCTGACATATGGTTGATGGGCTGAATGGCTTCCCTATGTGCTTCCAATGATTCTGCAACACCAGAATAAGCTTTGGCTGCATTCATCATTACAAAGGAACATATGAATCATAGATAATAAAATGTGAGGCTGGATGAACACAGCAGGCCCAGCAGCATCTCAGGAGCACAAAAGCTGACGTTTCGGGCCTAGACGCTTCATCAGAGTCATGCAGCATGGAAACAGATCATTTGTTCCAATTAGTCTTTGCCACTCATAATCCCAACCTGAACTAGTCCTAGATAATAAAATGTGAGGCTGGATGAACACAGCAGGCCAAGCAGCATCTCAGGAGCACAAAAGCTGACGTTTCGGGCCTAGACCCTTCATCAGAGGCTCTGATGAAGGGTCTAGGCCCGAAACGTCAGCTTTTGTGCTCCTGAGATGCTGCTTGGCCTGCTGTGTTCATCCAGCCTCACATTTTATTATCTTGGAATCTCCAGCATCTGCAGTTCCCATTATCTCTGAACTAGTCCTACCTGCCTGTGCTTGGCCCATATTCCCCAAACATTTCCTATTCATATACTTTTTCAAATGTCTTCTGAATTTTGTAACTCTACCTGCATCCACCACTTCCTCTGGAAGTTCATACCACACAGATCTTTTTAAAATCTTTTCCTCTCACCTTAAAAATACACCCTTCATTTTGAAAACCCCACCTTAGGGAAAAGTCACTGCCATTCACCCCTCCTGATTTTATAAACCTCTATAAGGCCACCCCTCAACCTCCTATGTTTCAGCGAAAAACGTTCCAGCCTCTCTTCATAACTCGTAGACTCCATTCCCAACAATATCTTAGTAAATAAATTCCTCACCTTCTTCACCTTAATGATATCCTTCCTATCGCAGGGCAACCAAACTGCACACAGTACTCAGAAGAGGTCTCACCAATGTCCTGTACAACCTCAACATAACATCCTAACGCCTATCCTCAAAAGTCTGAGCAATGAAGCCAACTGTGCTAAATGCTTTCAGGAGCAAATTAGGCTATTCAGCCCCTGCTCTTCCATTTAGTAAAGTCTTTGCTGATATGATTGCAATATCAAATTCACATTCCAACCTACCCATGATAATCTTTCAAACCCCTGCTTCATGGGAATCTATCTCCCTCTGCCTTTAAAATGGTCAAGAATTCTGTTTCCACCACCTTTCAAGAGAGTATTCCAGAAAATCTCAACCCTCTGACAGACAGAAAAATCACCTAACCTCTGTTTTAAAGTTAGATAATAAAACATGGAAGCAAGACATTCAGCCCATTGAATCTGCTCCATCATTCAATAAGATCACAGCTAATCTGATAATTATCACTTTCTTGCCTTTTCCCCAGAAAGATTGATTTCCTTACTGATTAAAAATCTCTCTCAACCTTGAAAATCCTTAATGAAGCAGCCTCAATAGCTCTCTATAATAAATAATTCCATAGATTCACTACATTCTGAAAGAAGAAATTCCTTCTCACCTCTGTCTTAAATGAGTGACCATTTTTCTGAGATTATACTCTGATTCTAAACTGTCCCTTTCTGCAACAAATATCCCAGGAATCTTGGCTATTTCAAGAAGGTTGCCGCTTATTTTTCTAAATTCCTATACGTACAGGCCCAATCTACTCAACTGCACTGGGCAGGTAACACAATCATCTGGATACGAGACCTTTGTCATAATGAGCCGTGTCAATATCCCTCAGTACACTGCCCTTTATTACCACTGCATTCCTACATTCTCAGCCATGTGGACCACAGTGGCCACCCATACAGGTTTCACTATCATCCAGAAAAAGTTGAAAGAAGCTCAAAGTTGTTGGATATTCCATAGGTTGAGATGCCTGCATTCCTCTCCTCTGGGTCTCCTTACGTCCCTCACTCACAATCATTGTTTCCGTTCCCTGAACACTGACCGAATTAAATGATCCATGAAGCCATGAGATAAAGGAGCAAAAGAAGACCATTTCATCCATCGAGTCTGCTCCACCATTCAGTGAAATCATGGCTGATCTGATAACTGTCAACTTCACTTTTTTGTCTTTTTTCCCCATAATCCGTGATTCCCCTACCTATTTAAAATCTGTCACTCTCTGCCTTGAATATACTTAATGAACCAGACTTGACTGCCATCTGCAATAAAGAATTCCACAGATTCCTTCCCCTCAGAGAAGAAAATCCCCCTCATTTCTGCCCTAAATGGCAGGCAGAGTGGCTCAGTTGTTAGCACAGCAGCAAGGACCCAGATTCAATTCCAGCCTTGGGCAACTGTCTGTGTGGAGTTTGCACATTCTCCTGGTGTCTGCAAGGGGTTTCCACTGGGTGCTCTGGTTTCTTTCACTGTCCAAAGATGTGCAGGTTAGGTGGATTGGCCATGTTGAATTGTCCCATTGTGTTCAGGGATGTGCAGGTTAGATGGATTAGACATGGGAAATGGGGAGTTACAGGGACAGAGCAGGGGCGTATGTCTGGGTGGGATGCTCTTCAGAGGGTAGGTGTGGATGTGATGGGCTGAATGGCCTGCTTACACACTCTATTAAAAAAAATGCACCCTTTACTCTGCAATTATGCCTTCTGACCCTAGACTGTCCTACAAGAGGAAACAACCTCTTCATATCTATTAATTCCTGGAAGAATCATGTATGTTTTAATAAAGTAGCATTTCATCCTTCTCATTTCCAGTGAGTACAGTCTCATCCTATTCGATCTCGTCTCTTAAGAAAACCTCCTCATACCTGATATAGATCTAGATAACTTTCTCTGGGCTGCTTTCAATTCCAACATACCTTTCCTTAGATAAGAGGCCCATGACTTTTCACAATGTCTCTTGGTGCGGTCTGACTAGTACCTTGTGTAATTTTAGCCAGACCTCTCTATTTTTATGCCCAATTTCCCTGAAATAAAAGCCAAAAATACATTTGCCTTCCTATTGCCTCTTGATCTTTGGTGCTAGTTTTTTTGTGAATCTACTGTAAGAGATATGATCACGTCCTGGTATTAAATAACCAGGTAACATGCCCACTCCCTGATCTATAACTGTGCCTGCAGTTCAGCCTTCAACTCATAAGGTCCGAGTGGAAGATGCTCAAAATTCAAGTAGGGAGACGATGCCCTAGTGGTATTATCACTGAACTGTTAATCCAGAAACCCAAATAATCTTCTGGGACCTGGGATCAAATCTGCCTGGCAGATGGTGGAATTTGCATTCAATAAATATTTGGAATTAAGAATGACCATGAATCCATTGTCGATTGTCTGAAAAACCCAATTGGTTCACTAAATTCCTTTAGGGAAGGCAACTGCCATCCTTACCTCATCTGCCCTACATGCAACCCCAGACCCACAACAATGTAGCTGACTCTTAAGAGCCCTCTGGGCAATTAGGGATGGGCAATAAATGCTGCCTGCCCAGTGATGCCTTCATCCTGTGAATGAATAAAGGGAAAATAGCCCATGTTTGTTTTGGACAAAATTGACAACCTGGAATTCCCACTTACTCCATCTAATGCATTACCTGTCCGGGAATCATTAATGCATTCTAAAAAAAACTAATGAATTATTGTATTGATGTCTACATGTAGCCATATTTGTACACATTTTATTAATACCACAATCTGCTATAGTATTGTGAACTATAGGAATAGAATACACACTACTCACTTACCAGATTTAATCACCCAATCACCAGCTTCTCCTCTTGTAGCAGAATAGGAATCAATTCCTGGAGAATGCAAAAGTTTAAGCAAAAGCCACAGACCCTGCCCTGCCCCCAATTACTACCTGAATTACTTAACTCTGGCGCTCTATCCTAAGTTGCACTGAGACGGCTAGTTTTATTAATTTCTAAAACAAAAGGCCTATATGAATTGCTCAATGAAGACCATGTTTCAGCTGGTTCTTATTTAAGATGCTCTTTCCTTGGAAGCTTTGAAGGAAGCCTGTTTAAAGTTGGCAAATGCAAGGTTCTGTTTTATGTCAACTGCAAACGACAAACTAAGTTAGATCTGTACAAATTAATAGCTTAGACCTTCTTCACCAACAATCGAATGCATTCAGTCCGGACCAGTTTTCCTCACTCTATTGATGCTCACAGCTCTGGGCAGTGTTGTGTGCAAAATTATTTCCTGGTTATTGTTATTTTACACTAAAATGGACTGCAGATCTGTGCCTGTAGCCTGATTCTTTCATCACCTGCTGCATGTGCCTGTTTACATGCACCGTCTGGCGTAAAAGGACACCCAGGTCTCATTGCACCTCCCATTTTCCAACCGGCCACCATTCAGATAACAATTTGCCTTTCTGTCTTTGTTGCCAAAGTGGATAACCTCACATTATCCTTCCTCTGCTGTGCATTTTCCCATGCTCAACTTATCCAAATCATACTGAATCAGCTTTGTATCCTTTACACAGCTCACCTTCCGACCCAACTTTGTATCATTCGCAAAATATTCAGTTCTCTCATCTAAGTTACTAAAGCATGTTGTGATTAGCTGGAGTCCAAACACTGATCATTCCAGTAACCTATTAGTCACTGCCTGCATTTTTATTTGGACTGATCCGTTCAACATCACCTCCAGATTCAATATTTTTCCAAGGGCCCAAAGAAGAGGCAAAGGTTTGGAAAGAACTGAAATCTGCGATTTGCCATTCAGCCTGACATGCCCGCAGCCTCTCCTCCTTCCAAGGGACAGACCAGAGACAACTCAACTATTGGCCTCATATGTTTATCTTTAGTTATAAAGATTACAAGGAACCTGAGGTGAGACCAGAGATGGAAGAAGAGGATTGGAAGCAATACACTGGTCACCTGTAGAAAGGTGTCTGGTAGTCAGTTTAACTTAATGCAGTAAGGGTTGGACACTCTATATATACTCCACCAATCTCATTTGTCTTGGTTGAAGCTTGATTAATGGTGTACTTTGGTCTGTCTTACACTCTGAACTGTCCTGAGCAGATTGCAAGGCCATGGAGAAACAGGCCAGATGCACAGAATGGTAACAATACATTCTGCCTTATGTTGGTCTTCTAAAAGAAGAATTTACCTGGTACTACTCCCCTGCTTTCTCCTCATCATGCTGCACCTTCTTCCTTTTTAGCTAATAATCCAATTCTCTCTCGCACACCTCAGTTGACACAGGCTCCATCACACTTAAATGCAGTGCATTTGAAAGCACAAACACTTGTTGCCAGAAAGAATTTTTGCAGCGTTTTTTGCCAACTGTCTGAAATCTGTGCCCTCTGGCTTTCGATCCTTCCAGTAATGACAACAGTTTTCCCGATCTAAACCCATCAAATTCTGCTTAATCTTCTCTTCTCAAAGGAGAACAACCCCAGCATCTCCAATCCATTGATCTTATTGAAGCTCCTCATTGCTCGAGCCATTCTCTTGACAGGGCTTAAAACTACTGGAAAAATACCCAACTTGACAATTCATACGCTACAACAGCTGTAACTGGGAGCTGCAAGAAGATGCATTGCTTTCTGAGCCAAGGATACAATCCCTTGTTCAACAAACATGAAACATTTATCATATTAAATTACAGTCAGAATGGTTAATGTATGGGCTCCACCTGGAAGTCTGGAAAGTATTCTTGGAAACTCCTTAATGCAGACATCACAAACCCAGACCACCATTGACGTTTCCAGGGATACCTCTCCAACTAATTAGAAGGCCTGCTTAGGGCAAATTACTGAACCATGTAAGACTTGCCCAGCAGCCTACCCCATGCAGGGCTTTTATTAATTTAAGAGATTTTGAGCCAATGTTTAAATTCTGTTAATTGTATTGTTGGGGTTAAAGGTAAACAGAGGAAGCTATTGATTAAATATATTGGATACATACAGAAAAGAGCTGTTCTCATTTAGGGATTTAATGTGGAGGGTGTTGCTTGAGCCATTTGGCACAAACAGGCGAATGCGCCTGTAGTCTAAGCAGGTTCATGGACAATCAGGCTACCTGCCCTTCTGTGGTCTTGAGGAGCCTAAGTTCCATATCTGTGAAGAATGTGTGAAGTTGCAACTCCTCTTTATATTTGATAGGCCACCCCTTGACCTTTTGCTACATTTTAACCATCGTGATCCTGATGTTTGGCAGGGGTGTGAGCAAATTGAAGACATTCCTCACATGCCTGTTTCTAGTTAAGGTAGCAAACAACAAGTCCAAGCAATGGACTGTGAAGGAGCTTGTTCGATTTGATGATCTTCCTCCCTTCTGTGTTTTTGTTTATGTTGTGGGATGTGGACATTACAGTCTGGAACAGCATTTATTGCCCATCCCTAATTGCTGCTTCAACTGATTGGCTTATTAGAGTCATTTCAGAGGGCTGTTAATAGTCAAAAACATTGCTGTGTGTCTGGAGTAACACGTAGGCCAGATCAGAAAGAATTGACAAACTTCCTTCATCAAAATCCATTCAAGAACCACATGAAGCTTAACAGCAATCAACAATGGCTACAAAGTTGCCTCTAAGCTACATTTTAATTCCAGAAGTTTATGATTTAGAATTTCACCATCTGCCATGGTGGGATTTGAACCCATGTGCCCCAGAATATTAACCTGGGTGTGTAATTCACTGATAATAGCACTAGGCCATTGCTGCATACTGTGGTAAGTATGTGTTTTTCTTTGATATGTTTGCGCTCTGAATTTAGCAAGCACCACAGGAGCTGGAAAACATTGACTCCCCCACAGATATTCTCCTAAAATTTGTTTACCGTCCTTTAAAGTTTTGAATTTTGCAACATCTTAGGGTCTGTCTTTTTTTATTATTAGATTATGGAAAGTGTATGAAAAGGAATTGGCTTTAGCTCCACCTTCCTAAACTTTGGCCACCAAATTGCAGAAGGGTGTTGGGGAAAATGAGGAGACCTTCTCTTGGATCTCCTGCTGGGCTTGGTCAAAGTGGACATCGACTTGTCCAGGCAGCAGACCATGGAGGGTGTCTTTAGACCGAATTACTTGCCTATCTTTTGTCATTACAGCCCCACACAGTTGACACAGGAGAGGGAGCATGTTGAGTCCACAAATGCAGTTGATGTCTGACAAGGCCAATGACAGCTACAAAGACAGTATCAAGTCCCTCCCAAATCACATTTTAATTCCTACCTTGTGAAGTTCCTTTGAGTTGATTTCTTTATTGCAGTTCCCTTTTAAGGTTTAGTTAACTGGTTAATTTTGTTATAATACGCTATTGGTTATTGCTGATTTTGAAAAGGGTTTATAAACAGATGGGAAAGTACCATTATTGCCTCCTCTCTATGGTATTTTAATTAAAATTTCTTTTAAAGAGTTTTTTGGTGATATGCCCCCCTTCGAGGGAGTGTCAATTGTTCATTTGGTAAATTTGTTTGGTGAGTTTAATCAAAAGGTTAGAAGGAAGGGTGGCTAGTTAACTGTGTTGGATGGTTGTAGGAGAACCAAGGTACGGAATGCTGCAAATAAACCTTCTCTCATTAGAAGGGTCTTATCCAGTTTCATGCTTCACTACCTGGCTTGGATCCAAAAATGGCCAAGGTGAGTAAGTAGATTTAAGATACAGATCAGATATGATCCATTTGAATGGCACAACAGGTTTGAGGGGCTCAATGGCCTGTCATTTTCTGATGTTTTTGCATCTCAGGGCTGGCGGAACGTTCAAAAGGAGAAGAAAACATCTGTTCCAATGACACTTATAATTTCCTTGACTCTGCTGAAGTTGAGAATTAGTGCTAGATTTAGGGGCAATGTTTTTACACAGAGAGTGGCTCATGTGTGGTATGAACTTCCAGAGGAAGTGATGGACGCAGGTACAGCTACAACATTTAAAATATATTTGTTAAGTACATGAATGGGAAATGTTTGGAGGAATATGAACCAAACACAGGCAGGCAGCTGGGACTAGTTTAGTTTGGGATTATGATCAGTGTGGAGGGGTTGGATTGAAGGGTCTGTTTCCATGCTGTATGACCCTATTTCTTTGACTCTGGTGTTATGCTGAAGCTGATGGTTGGGAAATTTCTCTAAGTTGCAAAGAAATGCCAGCCCAAACCATTGTCTCATTGACTACCGAGCATAGAATGTGTTATAAGAACACACTGTCAACTCAGAACAAAAAAAATCTGAAATAAAAGATTAGTCAATCGTCTCAAATAAAAGCAAAATACTGCAGATGTTGAAATACAGTGACAAACTCAGAAAACTGGAGAAAGTCAGCAGGTGTGCCAGTATCCATGCAGAGGGATACAATTAATGTTGTGTGTCTGGCATGATATCTCCTAAAGAACAATCATATTGGACTCAAAACCTTTCTCCAGCATTCTCTGCATTTCAGTAAGTCAAGGCTTCATTGCTTCCATGCCTGGTCACTTCTAAGCTGAAGTCTACAGAGTTTATTTTCATGTGACAAGGAGATATCTGTATTTAAAAAGGATGTTGTGAAGCAAAATGTTGAGTCCAATCCAGAACGCCAGGATTTTTTTTGTATGGTATGATAGCTGTCTCTTCTATCTAAACATCAGGTCTATACATAAGCACAAACTCTTCAACATCATTTTTAAAAAATTGGATGAATCCTTCAAGTGAGGGATAGGTTACAGGGCTGTAGGAAAGTGTGACTAACTTAACAGCTCTATCAAAGACTGAAGATGAGCTGAATGGCCTCTTCTCTGTGCTGTATGAATTTATGACGCAAATGACAATGGAAATCTGGAGCACACTTTTGCCCTAAAATCATTGGAGATCAGGCCATATGTAAATGGATAGACAATGGCCAAGTGGTATTTCAATTGACTACTAATCCAGAGACCCTGATAATGTGCTGGGGACTTGGGTTTGCATCCTGCCATGGCGGAATTTGAATTCAATAATAATCTGTAAATAAAAGTTTAGTGATGTTGATTATTGGGGGGAGAAAAAACAGTACATTTCACTAATATCCTTTAAGGGCAAGAAACCTGCCATCCTTACCTGGTCTGGCCTGCATGTGACTCCAGACTCTCAGCCATATGGTAAACTCTTAATAGCTTGATGGGCAATAAATGCTGATCCAGCCAGTGATGCTGACATCCTATGAGTGAATTTAGAGAAAAGTTCAAACTGCAATTAACAGGTGTTTATTAAAAAATACTGAACCAAATTAGGTTGATAAAATTAAGATGTAAATTAGCCATTAGTTAATTGAATGGCAATAACAGGCTTCAGGAATGGTGTTGAATTGCTTATTGCTGTTACTTTGTTCCCATTGAATGCCATAAGTTTTTTAACCAGAGATGAGACTGGTCTTCTCCTTACCTGATCTTCTCCTTGCCTGATCTCAATGCTGTGAACTTTGGATTGGGAATCAGGATGAACTAGTTACAGGTTCACTACTTCGGCTTTCTCTGACATTACCCATTTAGGATACAATGTGGACTAAATCTCTGGTGCAGAAACAGTAAGCCACAGCAGAAGCATGAAGCATTGACTAAATAATGACCCATGACTGTAAGCCTTGACTTGGAATCTATTTTATAATATTTAGGAAAATGAACATATAGATATTGTTTCCATTTTTATTGGAATATGTGAATTGGATTCTACATGAAGAATTTTGATTTTTTTTCCATACACCCAGGAATTTTTGAGTATGATTTTCTGGATGTGAGTTTGCTCACTGAGCTGGAAGGTTAGTTTTCAGATGTTTCATTACCATTCTAGGTAACATCATCAGTGAGCCTCCGATGAAGCGCTGGTGTTATGTCCCGCTTTCTATTTATCTGGTTAGGTTTCCTTGGGTTGGTGATGTCATTTCCTGCGTTGGTGATGTCATTTCCTGTTCTTTTTCTCAGGGGATGGTAGATTGGCTTCAAATCAATGTGTTTGTTGATGGAGTTCCGGTTGGAATGCCATGCTGCTAGGAATTCTCGTGCGTGAGTCTGTTTGGCTTGTCCTAGGATGGATGTGTTGTCCCAATCAAAGTGGTGTCCTTTCTCATCTGTGTGTAAGGATGTGTGGTGTAAGGACACCACTTTGATTGGGACAACACATCCATCCTAGGACAAGCCAAACAGACTCACGCACGAGAATTCCTAGAAGCATGGCATTCCAACCAGAACTCCATCAACAAACACATTGATTTGGAGCCAATCTACCATCCCCTGAGAAAAAGAACAGGAAATGACATCACCAACCCAAGGAAACCTAACCAGATAAATAGAAAGTGGGACATAACACCAGCGCTTTGTCGGAGGCTCACTGATGATGTTACCTAGAATGGTGACGAAATGTCTGAAAACTAACCTTCCAGCTCAGTGAGCAAACTCACTTCCAGAAACTCAACCTGAGCTACAAATCTTCTCAAAACTCGCTAGTATGATTTTCCTTAGATTCAATCTACTTTGATTGTTGTTATCCTACATTGTTATTTTTGATGCCTTACCAATCTACACTTAAATGTGTAGTGACTTTGCCAGAAGTGATACTGAGTTCACGTTTTGAAATATTTATTAATATGCAATTGAGCATACAGGATTATTTTCCATTTGCAGGAGGAACAACTCTGGGTAGATGGTTACACTTATTGATTTAGGCATTGTTATGATTGAATTAAAACTTCTGTCTGATGCTGAATTGCAGACATAGATTAAAGATAAGCATTAGTACTACCTTCACCTAGCAGTCCCTGCCATTCCAATAATTGGTTCCCATGAGCTCAGTCTGAACAATCCTGTACAGAGAAAGCCCAATGACATTAAGGAAGAACAATAAAAATTGGTTTAAGGTATTCAATTGAGATTTCAGAACAGGAAGTCCTTTCATTTACAGGTGGGCTGAATGCCAAGGATGAAGCTTCATCCTATCAATTGGGAGTCGACCAGAGGTCAGAAGAGTTTGAATCTGAATTGCTTTATATTTTTATGAAATTGATGAACTGTGGTCCACATCCCAGTATCGCATGAGATGTACAAACCAAAAGAAGGAGTAGGCAATTCAGCGCCTCGAGCCTTCTCATCCATTTACATCATCATGGCTGATCCCATCTTTGTCTTAACTCCACTTTTCTACCTGTTATCTATAACTCTATAACCCTTTACTTATTAAAAATCTGTCCCACATCCTACATCGGCCACACTGTGGGGAGGCAATAGCTGAGTGGTGTTGTAGCTTGGCTACTAACCTAGAAACTCAGCTAATGTTGTGGGGACCTGGGTTCAAATCCTGCTATGGTAGAATCTGAGTTAACAAGTTATAGAGCTGGATGAACACAGCAGGCTGAGGAGCAGGGAAGCTGACGTTTCGGGCCTAGACCCTTCAGATCCTACTATCTATCATAGAATTTGTGATCATTAGAGAATCTGGAATTAAGGGTCCAATGATAACCAAGAATCCATTGATTGTTAGACGAAAAACCCATCTGGTTCACTAATGTTCTCTGGGGAAGAAAGTCTGTCATCCTTAGCTAGTCTGGCTTACATGTGTCTCTAGACTTTCAGCAATGTGGTTGACTCTTGGAAATTATGGATGGTCAATAAATTCTGGCTTAGCTGGAGATGCCCACATCTGAATGAGAAAAACACTCTCCGGTAATAAATTCTACAGTTTAGTGGCCTTTTGGGAGAAGTAATATCTGTTCATTGTGGTATTAAATTTGATTTATTATTGTCATTGTACCAAGATAGAGTGAAAAGTTTTGTACGCTAACCAGACAAATCATACCTTACATAAGTACGTCAGGGTTAACAGAACAAAATGTAGAATATAATTTACAGCTACAAGGAAGGTGGACAGCAGGGAAGAAGTTGTTCTTAAATCTACTATCTCTTATCCTAAAACTATGACCTCTCATTTTAGATTGCATCACATGAGGAACCATCCTCTCTGTATATACTTTATCAATTTCCTTCGGTATTTTTTAAACCTCAGTTGGCTCTCCTCTCAGTCTTCTAAATTCCAGAAAGTAAAGGCCTAAAATACTCAATCTCTCTTCATAAGACAAAGTCGTCATCTCTGGAAACTCCTCTGAACTGCCTCCATTGCAACTACATCCCTCCTCAAGGAAGGGATCCTGGATTGTACACATTACTCGTGAGTATGTGGAACTCTTTATCACAGAAGGCTTTTGAGACATCAAGTATATTTAAGGCTGAGATAGAGAGATTTGTAGTTGGTAAGGAAATCAAAGGTTCTGAGGAAAGGCAGTGAAGTGGAGCTGAGGATTATCGGATCAGCTGTGACTTTATTGATTGGCAGAGCAGACCTAATGGGATCAATGGCTCGTATCTGCTACTGTCTTACAGTCTTACGAAGCTGCAGGAACTCACCAACATGCCACATGACTTTTGGAATCCCTTATGCAATTGAATGTCGAGGGGGAGGGGAATTATAGGCTCTCTTTTGTTGACATTCATGTGGTGCCACTTCTCAGCCCAAATCTAGATATTGGCCAGGTCTTGCTGCATTTTGCCATGTGCAGTTTCAATATTTGAGGCGTTGCTAATGGTGCTGAACAGTGTGCACTCATCAGTGAATAACATCATGACTTTAGAATGGAAGGAAGGTCATTGAAGTAGCTGAAGGTAGTTTGGCCGTGACGTTACCCTGAAAAACTCCTGTGGAGTGGTTCTGAACTGAGACAACTGACCTGCAACAATTATCTCAAGTTTCAAGCAGGTTCGGTTTTCATGGGGTTATTTGTAGCTCAAATGCGAATGATCATCATCTTGAGCAAAAATGGTTTGAAAAAATGTCAACAATCGTGAATTGTTAACTCTGATTCTCTCTCCAGAGATGCTACCTTACTTGATGCATGTTCCACATCTTCTGATTTTAATTTGTCATGTTGTTTCATGTAGACCCTTGCTGTTTGTAAACTGGCTATCACTCTTTTTCTCTTTACCTTAGAATCACGACCACACTTCAGAGAATTCCTCATTCTCCTTCTGCTCAAAAGTACCCACCTGGAGCATTTAATATTCAGCCTCATTACTTTCATAAAGGTGCTAATGTGAACATAAAAAGTTTTAATCAATGAGAAGGACTTTTTGTTTTTCAAGAAACTAAAACTTCAAATGAAATATTTAAAGTGATTTAGACATTCACGTTCTTATAAAAAAAAGTCACAGAAGGTGGAAGGCGGTCTCCCATCTTTATTGTTGGTTCTCACTTTGGTTGAGTCAAAATTAATGCAAAACCTATTATCATCTAAGTCAGATTGCAAAGGCAAAATAAAAAAAAACCTACTTTTATACTGTAATCAGTCATGCAGGTAAAGAAAGAACTCAGAGCTCAGTTCGCAACAAACTACTGCACCTCCCAGTCGCAAACCATTTCCACTCCCCCTCCCATTCTTTAGATGACATGTCCATCATGGGCCTCCTGCACTGCCACAATGATGCCACCCGAAGGTTGCAGGAACAGCAACCCATATTCCGCCTGGGAACCCTGCAGCCTAACGGTATCAATGTGGACTTCACCAGTTTCAAAATCTCCCCTTCCCCAACTGCATCCCTAAACCAGCCCAGTTCGTCCCCTCCCCCCACTGCACCACACAACCAGCCCACCTCTTCCCCTCCACCCACTGCATCGCAAAACCAGCCCAACCTGTCTCTGCTTCCCTAACCTGTTCTTCCTCTCACCCATCCCTTTCTCCCACCCCAAGCCGCACCCCCATCTACCTACTAACCTCATCCCACCTCCTTGACCTGTCCGTCTTCCCTGAACTGACCTATCCCCTCCCTACCTCCCCACCTATACTCTCTCCACCTATCTTCTTTTTTCTCCATCTTCGGTCCGCCTCCCCCTCTCTCCCTATTTATTCCAGAACCCTCACCCCATCCCCCTCTCTGATGAAGGGTCTAGGCCCGAAACGTCAGCTTTTGTGCTCCTGAGATGCTGCTTGGCCTGCTGTGTTCATCCAGCCTCACATTTTGTTGCCTTGGATTCGCCAGCATCTGCAGTTCCCATTATCTCAGAGTTTAGACTGTTTAGTCTCCAAATATCATCCATGAGCAAATTTTGACTTACTCACTGCAAGATATATTTAGTTTGTATATGTAGCAGATCTTGGACAGTAGCTGTGTTTCAAAGTCTGAGTATTGTGGTCAGTGATATCAAGATTAGCTGGCTACAAAGTTCTTCAGGGTTGTGTAATGTGATGACGTTCAACGCAGCTTCAGTCTCATTCAATCACCAGCTACTGGGGATCTCTGATAGTCAGTAAAATTAAAATCATTAAGCAGGTTTAACAGCTAATCACTCTGATGAATTCCCGTAGACAGCAATATCAAGAAGTAATAAATTCTAAATCCCGTTCTCTTTCCAAACATTTTGCAGTTTGTGATATAAGGATTTGGGAAACACTATTGGATTACTGTGAAACTAAAATATTATTAAAAACTTCTAAAAACATTATTTTCAAAATCATTTGATGTAATAAAGGAAGTAACAGCCCAGGATTAGTTCTCTTTCAGGGCTAGAGAGGTTGATCAAAAGTAATTATGACTTAGTACACATTTCAACAGTCACCCGCACCTCATTTCACAAGGCATTGCAATTTCAATTGTGAGTTCACTGATTCTGTGGTGATTACATTTGTAAAGACTACAATAGGGCATTGGTAGAAGAAAAGGATATAACTGGCATAAGCTAACAGATTTATGACTTTAAGGTTAGAGTTAAGATTAGAGCTAGAAAACAGAAGATGCTGCCAATTTCATTGAGCATTAACTGTGAATATTGGCAGGTTTGCTGCCATCCTATCCACCAAAATCTGTGCTGCTATAAATTACAGTAGTAGCAATAACATAAAACTGTAGATTGCAATTCTAAATCATGTTTTATTCCCCTTCAGTGCATCCTCATTCTATTGAAATGAAGGTTGATCACAATCTCCATGGAGTTTGATGGACATTCAGAGGGTGAAATACGATATACGCAGGCTTCCTGACTGAATCCCTGTTTCAACCCAACACAAGAGATAACAGCCAATTACTCAGAGATAGTAAGAACTGCAGATGCTGGAATCAAAGATAACACAGTGTGGTGCTGGAAGAACACACCAGGCCAGGCAGCATCAGGGGAAACAGGGAAGTTGACGTTTTGGTTCTGGCCCCTGCTTCAGCCAATTGCTGTTCATTTCTTAAGGCAATGCCCTGACGAATCAGAGTCAATCTGCTGAGCTTAAAATTTAAACAAAGCCTGGTTGTGAACCATTGATTGTCATTGGTTGGTACATTCCCTCCATGGCAACACTTCTACCCAATTTGAGTCCACTTGCCATTCAATCAGCGCTCCTCTCTCATGCACTACATAAGCTGTTGACTCCATAAAATGGTATTCTTGTAAATTGTCCTGATGTGTACAAGATGAACAACTTTGACCGTGTGTGCCTTTATTTAGCAAGCTTCAACTGCTTAAAACATACACTACAAATCTGTGTATGTTATAAATCACAATGACATTTTTAAATTAAGTTTGGAGCCAAGAACTTGAAAATTCCTGAAAAAGCTGACCTATTGTTGAAACCTTTTGCCTTGCGCTCATCAGGGCAAAAGTAAGAATGGCAAATTTCCAACTCTCGCAACAATTCATTCTATTATTCAAAGGTTTTTGCAACATGAAGATATTGTGTAATATTATAATAAGGTTTACAATTTGGTTATGCGACGGCCCTCAGAAAATTGAGAATGGAAAAGGAGTGGGAGTGAGCTTTGAGTACAGTATCCCAAGTTTTGGAGTGCTTGCCTCTGATTCAAGCAAGAGGCTTGACTTGAAAACAGCTGAAGAGCTTGAGTCTTTGTGATTCCTTAAATATGGCAATCCCTTATTCCTGCATAGGAACAGGAGATGACATTTTAACCCTTTGAATCTGCATTTCCATCCAAGGAGATCATGGATCATCTGTGACCTGACCTCCCTAAATTAAAATAACCTTCAGGCTTTTAAAACTCAAGCTAAGCATCAACAAACCAACATTGCTTGAGTTTGTTTTTAATCACAATGACTTAGTGATTTAGCCTAATTCACCTGGGTTTCTCCTCTAAAATTAAATTTAAAACTATAATATTAACGATTTGTTTCTTAGCCCAATACAGGTAGCAGATTCACAGGTTTAAAATTATTTTTATTAGTGTGTGTGATTTGTCATTTGGACAGTTTCCAAATGGGGCTATGAATGGGATGATTTTAATCTGCATTTAATGGTTTATCTAAGGCAAAAGCACTGTATAATTTAAATGTTCTTGCTTTGGATATCTCCATAAAATGTAAGACTATACCACTTGCAGTTGAAGTGAAGCATTCCAAGGACTTTTTGTTTTGTTGTTGGCTTTAATAGACCTATGGAGTATAACAGAGTGGATGTTCATGGCTTTGAGGACAGTCACCAGCAGGCTGTACAATCTGCAATTAAAATGCAGCTCAGTCACCTCAGATTCAAGATCCCATTTTTACATCATCCTCTGAAATCCCCTGAAAGAATTGCTTTTTTTTGGGGGGTGGGGGGTGGTAGGTTTCTTCAGACAGAAGCAGCAATAATAGCCCATCTGGCTGATTTCAACATGAAAGATTAAATTAATATACAGTATGAAGGCCTTCCATTCAATTGCAAATGCACCAAGAACTTAAAGACTCATTGGCCAAAGCTGTCATTTATGATGAAGAAGTAATTATGAGGGTCCCTCATGGAAATGTATCCAGGACCAGTTGACTGGTACATGCACCAATGACAACAAATTTACAAAGGAAGACTTATGCTGGGGGAAGGAAAGCAGAAAGAGAGGTGCTTCCTCGGCTAATCTATGCAATCCTTTATGTCCAGTAAGGCTGTTATTACTGGAACAAGTATTAGAAAAAATAAACTTCAAGCCTGCTTCAGAGGTCAAATACAAATCTTAAATGTTCCGTGTAATTTTTGTCAAGTGTTCACCAGCTTGATAGGAGGAAATCTAATCGAACATTACATGAAGCAGTTCGAAATGATACACAGCTCTGAACGAAGCCGACCCCACGAGATATTAATGTGCTGTGATACGATTAAAATGTTTTATGGGGACTGCGATAAACAGGAAATATGAATGAATTGTGACATTCTGGGGATCTGTCACTGTTCCTTTGTGTTTTCAGAAGTAGGGCATTGACAGATGGTATCTTGAATTGCACAAGAGAAAGCTCCAATTTGTTCACTTGAGTTCATTGATGTTGTTTAAGTCGGTAACATCGAGTGGGTCATTGGGTGGCAAGTTGTAGGATTGGTTGTGCTCTCTAGGTCCTTGCTGCTATTATCTCTACAGAGGCTTTGCTAGATTGGTCTTTCTGCTGCTCCTCTGCCACACTTTCTGAAGTATGGCCAGTGGTTTGCATTGATGCCAAATTTGTTTCTATTGTCTTTGCATCACTCTGAAGTCTGGTCAATGCATGAACCCCTTTTCTGTGGACATAAGAAAATCAATACAAATGAATCACACAGGAAGTTTGTTGTCCTTTCCTGGTTTTATTTTTATGCTGTTTTCAGTGAGATCAAAGTCTCATTTCAGCTCTAATTAACAAAACTAATGCAGATCACAGACCTGCTGGTATCGAGCAGAACCTTTGAGGATGTGAGCGGAAGATTTTGAAGATTTAAATAATTAACATGACACTTTGGGGCTCCATGTGCTGAAAGAGAGAGAAAAAAACAAGAGAAGCCTAAGCTCAGGTTTATAACAACGTCAAGGCGGGGTTTAATATGATTTGCTGCAAAGAAAATGAGCTACACAGAGATTCTTATGAGCCTCAGTGTACTGTGCAAAGGCAGTTGCTGATTTTTTCCTTGCTTTTGTCATGCTAAGTGAGCCCTCTTGCCTGGCTATAGTTCTAGCCATGATAGTCTGCTCCAGTCGGGGAGTTGGGGAGGGGAGAAAAATCTGCTTTGGGGAGCTGAAGGTTGGTCATTTAATGGTTCTTAATCCCCTTAATCCACATTACAATAGGGATTGATGAAAACAAAAAGAAAAGTCTAAAATCCCCCATTCTGTATCAATCCTTACAACTCAAATCCTGGGCCTGGCAGATTTACACAAACGGTAAGGCACACATATTTTCAAATATCCTAGCTTTCTGTGTTTTCTTTTTCGTGTTGTTTCAGTCTTAAATCACATTTTTAAACAATTACGTACAATTTGTTGGCGCCAATTACCCCCAACCAAATCTGTAAACAATTTGATGCCTTTTTTTCACGGCCTACATATGTAAATCTTCCGTCTGCTCAGCAGAGAACTATTGTTGCCCCAAGCTGTTTGCCACCACTAAATTGTTTTCTTGCTTCTAATCCCCTATTCAATCTGGCACTCTTTATACAAATTAATTCTACATTGTTGACATAATCACACCTAAGCCGTTCGACTCACTTCATTATTAGTCCATAAAGGCCGCATTTTTTTGAATAATCGTCAAGCAAATCATCATTTCACTCAGATCTTCTTAGTCCTGGGAGTTCAAATCACAGACGCTGGGCTTCTACTGTCATTGGAGCTGGAAAATGGGTGATAATCAAACTTAATCGTATGACGGAGCAAGTGAATAATGCTTTGGATCGACAACACTGCAAAAACAGAGATGGCACCTTTAAGCTGGAATGGGCTTTCAGCAGGGGGTGGGTGTGGG
The DNA here is from genome assembly GCF_030684315.1 of Stegostoma tigrinum. Taxonomy (NCBI): domain Eukaryota; kingdom Metazoa; phylum Chordata; class Chondrichthyes; order Orectolobiformes; family Stegostomatidae; genus Stegostoma; species Stegostoma tigrinum. Next base: position 98,959,011 of record NC_081359.1, read on the forward strand.
ATGGTGAGTGACAATTGCATTCATCGGTCCAGCTTCAGGTATATTAAACCTATTGGTCGTGACTCCTTCCTATCACATCATCGCTGAGAGTGACCAATGCTGGGGGGATGTTGCATGACCTCTGAGCAACCTCTGAGTTAATTGCAGGGAGAGGGTTGCAAGGAGGTGTCCAGAGTGCAGGGAGCCTCACTTGCTGTCTGTTCCTCTTGGTGCCCCAAAGGAAACAATTTGGATTTTAGCTAGGAGAACTTTTTGTCCTACTCACCAGCTGCTCCAGCCTGACGGGAAAGTGACCCCAGTTAAAATCTGTTCAGAGCCCTACATCAATATTATGATGTGTGCGTGTGTGTGTATTCGTAAGGTTCCCAAAAACAAAGTTGCTCGAAAAGCTCAGCAGATCTGGCAGCGTCTGTGGAGGAGAAAACAGAGTTAATGTTCCGGGTCTGGTTACCCTTCCTCAGAACTCCAGTTCTGAGGAAGGGCCACTGGACCTGAAGCGTTAACTCTCTGTTTTCTCCTCCACAGATGCTGCCAGACCTGATGAGCTTTTCCAGCAGCTTTGTTTTTGTTCCTGATTTACAGCATCTGCAGTTCTTTTGGTTTGCATAAGATTCCCACCTGCTCGACACAGATACCACATCTACCTCCAAATTCCTGCGGCCCAAATAGAAAAAAAAATGACCATTAAAACATTCAGAGCCAGAAAGTAAAATGCCAGATTTGAACCCATCGTTTACCTGGTCTCCACTGGGCACATTGGATTAAAATTGATTGCTGGATGGAATTAGGAAGTCGAATCGAATGGAAAGGCAATGGAGGAATCCAGCAAAGTGATCTCTCCCTATCCTGCAGATGGTTTCCCCCAAATTAGAGGAGCAATCTCAAGAAAGAGCATCTCATCTTGCTAATTAGATTACATTCCCTACAGTGTGGAAACAGGCCCTTTGGCCCAACAAGTCCATACTGCCCTTTGAAGCATCCCACCCAGACCCATCCCCCCAAAACCCACACATCCCTGAACACTCTGGGCAATTTAGCATGGCCAATCCACCTAGCCTGCACATCTTTGGACTGTGGGAGGAAACCAGAGCACCCGGAAGAAACCCACGCAGACACGCGGAGAATGTGCAAACTCCACACAGACAGTCGCCTGAGGGGGAATCAAATCAGGGTCCCTGGTGCTGTGAGGCTGCAGTGCTAACCACTGAGCCACTGTGCTGCCCTAAATGGACGTTTATTCACACCTTTGTCCTTCCCTCTTGAACTTAACTACTGCAGACTTTCTGGGACTGGGTGTCAGGATGGTTGTTGGGGTGTGAACAGAATTGGTGGGAATGGATGGTTTGGGTTGTGGGAGGGAGCTTGAAATGGTTCCCATCACTGTCCCTCTCCTGACTCACCCTTCTAACCCCTCAAAGCCACCACCGTCCATGTCCTGGACTAGATTTTCCGCATGGGGTCAGGAATCAGGAACCTAATGCCTGGATGTGTTCTGGGTATCGGGCCACCACCAGCAGACTCTATGACAAGACAATGCCTCCACGATGGCTAATTTCAAATGGAAATGGATCCATAGGACAGGAGACAGGCTCAGCAACCTGTCCACTTCTAGGAAGCATAAACTGTGTGCCTGGGATCAGTGGTAAAAGCTGGCAGGTGAAAAACACTCTGATAAGGCAACAACAGCCCTTAATCAGGACAAGGTGGAATAGAGAGCTCCCGTGGGCAAGAAGGACAGGAGACATCCTGGTGTCAATACTGTTTGTTCCCGTTTAGTTGGTTTAATAACTGAACGAAACAATTTGCCAGTGTCCGGCAGGAGAAATGATAGCTTTGTGAATGCACAGGAAATGGGCTTGCCAATAACACTTAAAGGTTTGAGTGGCTATAGATGGGTCCCTTTCCAATTCCCCTAAAAAGATTCATAAAGTAACCACTGAAGGTGTAAACATCTGCGCTGGTGCAGGAGATAGCCTCTCCAGTGTAACACATGGGTTCTCCTCCTCAGACGTGGGGGAAGGGGATGTGTTGAGGCTGTGGCCTAATTGACTGCAACCCCTTCCATACCCACCCCATTCCAGATTCTCCTAGTCCGGCATTGTAGACCGAACACCACAGCCCCAATCATCAAGGTCCATGGGGAGGCCTTAGGGAACATTGGCCACTTCCAATACCTTAGGAGTGTCCTGTCGGCCAAAGCAGCTGTTGATGAACAGATCCTACACCATCTTCAGTGTGCCAGCGCAGCCTTCAGCCGCCTGAAGGAAAGGTTGTTCAAGAACAGCAACATCAGATCTGGCACCAAGCTTATGGTTTACAGAGCTGGCTCCCACCATCCTATAGGGCTCTAAGATGTGGACTGTCTACAGCAGACACCTTGGGGCACTGGAGCAGTGCCGCCAACACTGCCTGTGTAAGATCCTGAGAATCCACTGGGAAGAAAGACACACCAACACCAGCGTCCTCGAACAGGTTGACATCCCCAGCATCGAGGCACTGACCACACTTGATCAGCTACAATGGGCTGGGTATGTCATCTGCATGAGCGACAGGAGACACCCCAAGCAGGTGCTCTACTCCCAGCTTTGAAGTGGCAGGTGAGGCCCGGATGGACAGAGGAAGCACTTCAGCGATATTGTCAAGGCCACGCTGGCAAAGCGTTGCATTCCCACAGACACCTGTGAATCACAGGCCCAAGACCATCCAAAGTAGGGGAGGAGCATCTGAGAAGGCATTGAGCACCTTGAGATTTGCCGTCGGGAAAAAGCAGAACGCAGGCGAAAACAGTGAAAGGAGCGCATTGCCAGACCGATGTCCCACCCAACCCTTTCCCATGGCCACCACCTGCCCCAAGTGTAACAGAACCTGCAGGAAGCTGCAGCAGTCTGTGTGCAGCCACGACTCAGCTGATAGTGGAAGAGAGTTATCCTCATCTGTGAGGGTTTGCCAATGATGATTGTGCAAGCCATTGGTACCTGCAAGAAGCAAAAGATGGAAGCACAAACAGAAGGTGCTGGATAAACCCAGCAGATCTGGCAGGACCTGTGGAGAGAAAGCAAAGTTAACATTTCGGGTCCAGTGACATCCTTCAGAAACAGCCAATGTCATGAGGAAGGGGTACAAGTTATGGCAGTTTAAGTTATGCACACTGGGTCTACTGGATGGTTAACAATCCAATGGACAATAGTTGGTTGCTGAGATGCTGTGAATGCTCCTGTGCATGGAGTGAGATGAAAATGGGTGGCACCGTTGCTAGTACATGTGCAAGTGGGGTCAGGCTGGTGAAGTTCTCTGAGTGAATGAGCATGTGGCACAGAGGGTTAATAATGTAGGGGACTTGGGTGGATGAGAGGTTGTGAGGCTAGACACAACAGTGAAAATGGTAGAGCATGAGCCTTCTTGGGAGGTGGGCACAGTGGCAGAGACAGATATGCGTGAGGCAGCAGAGAGAAGAGGGTGGCATTTACTTCCAGCAAAGGAGGGGATGTCAGTCAGCCTCTCCCTGTACTGTTAGCTTTTCCTCCTGTGGCAACCACAGTGCAGGCTGGCAGGATCAGGTGCCATGACCTACTCTGGTGATAGGCACTACCCTGTTCACAAGGGTTTCCAAGTCTCTGTCCACACCTGAGAGATTGTGTGCAGGCAGCAGGTGCATCTCCAGAATGCTGAAGGTTGACTGGATGCAATGGCATTTTGAAGGTAGTGACAAGGATTCTTATCTCTTCCCTGCCAGCCGGCCAGTGATGAGAGCTTCCGGCTATGGCAACAGGTAGAATCTGATTAGCGATGGATGTGAGGAGTGCTTGAGAGACGTGGTATGTAGTTAATGATGTGGGCTTGGGGTGACAAAATGGGGAAAAATTACTAGGCCTCTTGGAGGGAAATCCTTCATGAAACCTCAGGAAATTACATTTTGTCAAAATATTATTAAGTTTAATGGGATGGCAGGGCTAAGAGTAACTGGATCTGATAAAAGTATATTGACATGAGTTTGGAAGAATGAAGGGGGATATTATAAAAGTCTTCAAAACTCTATCAGGATCAGACAGCGTAAATGCAGGAAGGATGTTCCTAGTGACCAAGAAGTGCAAAACCAGGGATCACAGAATGAAGATACAGGGTAGGCTGAGACGAGGAGAAATTTCTTCATTCAAAGAGTGGTAAGCCTGTGGAAGTTGCTACCACAGAAAGCAGTTGAAACCGAAACACTGAAGAAGAATTCAAGAAGGAATTAGATATGGTTCATGGGACTAAAGGCATCAAAGAGTATTGGGTGAAAGCAGGAACAGGAGACTGAAGAGTAGGATGATCAGCCATGATCATGTTGAATAGCTGAGCAGACTTGGAAGAATGAAGGCTCCACTCCTGTTCCTATTTCCTATGGTCCTGAGTTTCTATTCAGCCTACTGCCTTTCATCCCTCTTTCATTTTGATATAATAGAGGGGAGGTGGTGGGGGGGAATAATTTCCAATGGCAGTAATGGCTTAAGATACAATGAGACAACATTGAGGAAGGCAACGAGTAGAATTTCTGTTTTTGTAATGAGGAATGCATGACCCGAATGGATGCTGGAAACAGATTCATTGGTAACTTCCAAAAGAGAATTGGGTAAAAATTAAGCGAGGGGAAATTTACAAAGCTGTGTGGAAAGAACAGGGAGTTGGGATGAATGGAATGACATTTCAAAGGACATGATGTACTCAATGGCCTCCATCTGTTCTGTGTGATTTTATCTTCAACAGTTTTCTAACCAATGAGTGAAAATTTCCACAAAGAAAATAATCAACACAACAAAATATATTCATAGAGTCATTAAGATCTACAGTATGGAAACAAGCCCTTCAGCCCAACTTGTCTATTGTGCCCAGTTTTCACAATAAATCTAGCCCTATTTTCCCGCATTTGGTCCACATCCCTTCATACCTATCCCGCCATGTACCTATCCAATTATTTCTTAAATGATGAAATTTTACTCACTTCCATCACAACCTCTGGCAGCACATTCCAGACACTCTCTACTCCCTGCATGAAAAAAATTGCCCCTTTGGACCCTTCTTTATCTCTCCCCTCTCACCTTAAACCTATACCCTCTAATTTTAGACTCCCCTACCAAGCGGAAAAGCTGTTGGCTATCTATCTTATCTATGCCTCTCATGATTTTATAGGCCTCTATAAGATCACCTCTCAGTCTTCTACATCCCAGAGAAATAGTCCCAGCCAATCCAGCAACTCCCTATAACTCAAACTTTCAGTCCTGGTAGCATCCTTGTAAATCTTATCTGCAGTCTTTCTAGTTTCTCTTTCTCACAGATATAGTCAATAAAAGTGTATTGGAGTTTATTCTTTAATTTTGGGAGATTCCAAGACAATCCTTGACCTTCACCAACTTGGCATGTCCTCCAGTCAAACAACCCTAGAACTTTCTGTTCGTTTTGTTGTGTTTGTCATGTCTTTGTCTCTTCCCTTTTCCTACCCTGTTCCTAAGATCATAAGATCATAAGACATGGCGGCAGAAATTACGCTGTTCAGCCCATTGAGTCTGCTCCACCATTCAATCACAGCTGATAGATTACTCAAGTGCATTCTCCCGCATTCCCCCCGTAGCCATTGATCCCGTAAACAATCAAGAACCTATCTATCTCTGTCTTAAATATACTCAATGACCTGGCCTCCACAGCCTTCTGTGGCAGTGAATTCCATAGATTCCCAACTCTATGGCTGAAGAAGTTTCTCCTTATCTCCAATCTAAAGAGTCTTCCCTTTGAGGCCGTGCCTTCGTGTCCTCGTGTCTCCTGATAATGGAAACATCTTCCCAACATCCATTGTATCTGGGCCTGCCAGTATTCTGTAAGTTTCAGTTGGAACATTCTCATCCTTCTAAACTTTATTGAGTATAGACCCAGAGCCCTCAAACATTCCTCATATGTTAAGCTTTTCATTCCTGGGATCATTCTCATGAACCTCCTCTGGTTCCGCTCCAGGGCCAATACATTCTTCCAGAGATATGGGGCCCAGAGTTGACCACAATATTTTAAATGTGGTCTGACCAGAGCCTTATAAAGCTTTAGAAGTATACCCCTACTTTTATATTCTAGCCCTCTCAAAATGAATGCTAACATTGTATTTGCCTTAACTACTGACTCAACCTACAAGTTAACCTTAAAAGAATCATGGACTCCCATGTTCCTTTGCACTTCAGATTTCTGAATTTTCTCCCTATTTAGGAAATAGCCCATACCTCGATTCTTCCTACCAAAATGCAAGATCTCACACTTTCCCACATTGTGTTCCATCTGCCAATTCTTTGCCCACTCTCCTAATCTGTCTAAATCCTTCTGTAGCCTCCCTGCCTCATCAAAACTACCTGCCCCTCTACCTTTCTTTGTATCATCTGCAAACATAGCCAGAATGCCCTCAGTTCCTCCAACTAGATTGTTGATGTATAAAGCGAAAAGTTGTGGCCCCAACACTGACCCTTGTGGAACACCACTTGTCACTGGCTGCCATCCTGAAAAAGACCCTTTTACCCCCATTCTCTGCTTTCTGACAGCTAATCTTCTATCCATGCTAGCACCTTGCCTCTAACACGATGGGCCCTTGTTTTACTCATCAGCCTCCCGTGCGGCACCTTGTCAAAGGCCTTCTGGAAGTCCAAGTAGATACCATCCGTTGGCTCTCCTTGGTCTAACCTGCTCATTACCTCCTCAAAGAATTATAACAGATTTGTTAAGCATGATCTCCCCTTGATGAAACAACATGCCCTATTTTACAATGCACTTCCAAATATACAGAGAACTCATCCTTCGAAATGGACTCCAAAATCTTACCAATGACTGAGGTCTGGCTAATTGGCCTGTAATTTCCTGTCTTTTGTCTTAATCCATTCTTACACAGGAGGGTTACATTAGCGATGTTCCAGGCCACAGGGAGCCTCTGTGGATCTAACAATTCGTGAAAGATTACCACTAATGCCTCCACTATCTCTTCAGCTACCTCCTTCAGAATTTTGTGGTGTAGTCCATCTGGTCCAGATGATTTATCCAGCTTCAGCTCTTTCATTTTTTCTGGGACCTTATCCTTGGTGATGGCCACCATGCTTACCTCTGACCACGACTTTCTTGAATTTTTGGGCTGTTATTCATGTATTCCACTGTGAAGACTAATGAAAATACTTGTACAATTTCTCCACCATTTCTTTGTTCCCCATTATTACTTCTCCAGTGTCACTTTCCAGCAGCCCAATGTTCACTTTTATCTGTCTTTTACTCTTTATATATCTAAAGAAGCTCTTGTAATTCCTCTTGAATTGTCTGATTCAATCCCGTCCAAAGGAAGCCAACAGGCTTTGCCTGTCTCTCGGGTCTAAAGAAGAGCCATAACAATCTGGAAACATTGAGTCTGTTTTTCTCTCCATGGATCCTGCCAGATCTGCTGAGTTTCTCCAGCATTCTGTGTTAGGTACTGTGTGTTGTGTTTTCCGGCAGCTTCAGCTTAATGTCAGTGATTCCTTTTAATAACTTGTGTGCCCTTCTCTCCCTGACCCTGACAGACTTTCTGTATATTTGTAACTAATCCTCTGTTCAGTTCCTTTCAGTCTTTATGAGTGTCATTACTTTTATCACAAGTGAAACTGTCCCAAATTATGAAAAATACAGGTGAAATCATAATTGTCAAACGTTGAAAGTTTTTTTACTTGTGAAATTCATATAAAACATTTATCTTGATTCCAGCATGTCCTGCACCTTTAATGTAGTGCAAAAATCTCAAAAGGATGTCATAAGGGCATTGTTTCATTCGATTCTGGCACCGTATCTCTGAAATTACATTCAGGAAATGTTCATCGAAGAGTTAGATTCTAAACAAGAGCAGGAGAGGAGTGGAGTAATTTATATTGTGTTATGACTTAAGGTCAATGCATCTTTAAGAGAAAGGTTTGTGACGTTATTATTGTACTCTATAGTGTGACTTCAGTGTTCAAAGGTCTCATTCCTCATCATCTGGGGAAGCGCTTGAATCAGGAGATCACTACTGGAAACATACAGTTCAGTTTTTCTTCTTTCAGAGGATCTAGGCTTTGCTGGTTGGGTCAGTGTTTGTTTGCTGATCATTGTTTGCCATCACCTTGACCAGGTGATGTTAAGCTGCCATCTTGAACCCCTTTTAATGCATTTGCTGTTGATAGGTCTACATGCTGTTTGGGAAGGAGTTCAAGAATTTGACCCAGCAAAAGTGAAGGAAGAACAATACATTTCCAAGTGCAGGAAGCCTTGGAGAAGGGGCTTGCAGGTGATGGCGTTTCCATGTATCTGCTGCCTTTGTCCTTCTAAATGTGATAGTGGAGTTTGGAAGATGCTCTCTAAGGAGCCTTGATGAGTTTCTGCAATGCATCTTGTAAATGGCACACACTGCTGATAATGAGTGCTGGTGGTGGAGGCTATGGATAAGGTAGCAATCAAGTGGCCTGCTTTGACCTGGATGGTATCTAGCTTCTTGAATTTTATTACAGTCGCCACTCATCCAGGCAAGTGGAGACTATTCCAGCACGTTCCAGACTTGTGCCAAGCTTGGGGAGTCGGGAGGCGAGTTGCTTGCAGCAAAATCCCTCACTTCTGACCTGTATTTGTTACCATTGTCGTTATACAGCTATCTAATTTAGTTTCTGAACAATTCTAACCCACGGAGTATGGATAGTGGAGGATTCAGTGATGGTAATACCATTGAATGTCACGGAATGATTATTACATTGTCTTTTGCTGGAGATGGTCATTGCCTGGTACTTGAGTCATGCAAAATTTACTTGGCACTTGTCAACCTCCCTCTGAAGTAATCAGGACTCAATGTACATCATTGAGTTTCTTTTTGATTTGATAAGGACCAGTGACCTTTGGTTTAAAGATTTCCTGATGCAAGTTACGTGGCTAATATCTTGCCTCCTGTGACAAGATTTGTCCTTTGTAGTGCGTTGGTATCAATGTTTGCTGATCATTTTTCAAATGCATTTTGGCCAACTCACCATATTTGTTTAGTTTTCTTTTGTAAAAATGACATAAATCTTAACTGTTATTGGAATTCTATTACATAATCACAGAGTTCACATTTTCAAATTTTTTTTCAAACTTCAGTTATTAAAAACACTTATCCCACAATCTTTCTTTTCTTCTTACAAATGTTACATATGTGTGAAGAGATTTCAGGGACAAACTCGCAAGCATTGTGTATTAGAGATAATGGGAACTGCAGATGCTGGAGAATCCAAGATAATAAAGTGTGAAGCTGGATGAACACAGCAGGCCAAGCAGCATGTCAGGAGCACAAAAGCTGACGTTTCGGGCCTAGACCCTTCATCAGAGAGGGGGATGGGGTGAGGCTTCTGGAATAAATAGGGAGAGAGGGGGAGGTGGACCGAAGATGGAGAGAAAAGAAGATAGGTGGAGTGGAGAGTATAGGTGGGGAGGTGGGGAGGGGAAAGGTCAATCCAGGGAAGAAGGGCAGGTCAAGGAGGTGGGATGAGGTTAGTAGGTAGGAGATGGAGGTGCAGCTTGGGGTGGGAGGAAGGGATGAGTGAGAGGAAGAACAGGTTAGGGAGGCAGAGACAGGTTGGACTGGTTTTGGGATGCAGTGGGTGGAGGGGAAGAGCTGGGCTGGTTGTGTGATGCAGTGGGGGGAGGGGATGAACTGGGCTGGTTGTGTGGTGCAGTGGGGGGAGGGGACGAACTGGGCTGGTTTTGGGATGCAGTGGGGGAAGGGGAGATTTTGAAGCTGGTGAAGTCCACATTGATACTAATGGGCTGCGGGGTTCCCAAGCGGAATATGAGTTGCTGCTCCTGCAACCTTCAGGTGGCATCATTGCGGAACTGCAGGAGGCCCATGATGGACATGTCATCTAAAGAATGGGAGGGGATTGTTACTTTTATTAACTTCATAGCCTGCGGCTTGTTATGTAGTCATCGACTTACACAGCATGGAAATGAGCTATTTGGCCCAACTAGTCCACAATGACCATGTTCCCAAACTAAGCTAATCCCACTTGCCTGTGCTTAGCCCATATCCCTCCAAACCTTTCCTCTTCATGAACTTATCCAAATATCTTTTATACTTTATAACTTTACGTGCATCACTGTTTCTCAGGCAGTGCATTCCATACATGAGCCACTCTGCGCAAAATAGGTGCACCCCATATCGTTTTTAAATCTTTCTCCTCTAACCTTAAAAACATGCTATCAAACTGGTGTGCACATTCATGACTGTACCTGCAGTGACTGTAACAAGGGTAGGTGGACTTCATTGAGAGTAAGACCTCTGATTGGGGTTGTTAACCTAGACCAATCGGGGAGCCCTGGTTGACAGGTTGACAGATATAGACAGGAAATTCAGACAGTCTCCTTGCCCTCGGGACTGGCTCTGAGCTGGCTGATCAGAGTCCAGGTACTGTGTGCATGTAAATAAAGGGCAACTTGGTGATAAGATACCAGCATTTATGAAATTATTTCAATACCTATCAAAACACTCAATAACTTTAAGATTTGAGCCTCTCTTGGCCATTGAATCTCAGCGCTGTATTTTCAAATGAGGGAAGCCACAGCACCATCCTCTGTAAATTTAAGCACTAAACTCAGATTTCTGGTTAAATCAAATCCCTCATGGAAATCAGTCATTGTCACCCTTGCCCTTTCCCTTAAGCTTTTCATTCATCAAGTCATGTTTCTGATTTCCTGTTCTCTTTCGATTTCAAGTTTTTTAAGTTCCATTTCCCTTTTACATTTCCTTTCTTTGATTTCACTTTGTTTTTCTTTATCCTTATTTTCCATTTTTTGTGTTTTTTTTAGCTTTTTCTGTGTCACACTTTCCAATTTTCAGCTTTCTTTTCCTTTTTTAGCTACTTAAGATATTTTTATTCAGAAAAATTTGAACTGAATTTTTGCTAACTTGAGGAATGACCAATCAATTTCAGCATTTCTTCCTTTCAGATCTAAGTGTTTGGTTCATACTTTAAACGTCTCATTCTCAAGAGACTCTCCATTTATTTTTACTTTCAATTCATGTACACACTCTTTCAGCTTCGCCTTAGACAGTGATTTCAAATAACCCATTGCCATACTTCTTACTCCGAGAAGAGCCCTAGTTACAGTCAAATCCATTTTGAAATTCCACTCCGTGTAATATACTGCACAACAGCTCCTATTTTATGTTTAGTACCTCTGCTTACTCACTTCTTCGAAATATTCACAGGTCCCTCTTACAGTCATTGAATATCTATCCAGAAGGGGCCCTTTGTTTCTTATGATCCTTGCTGATGATATTAATGACCAAGTCAGAATTCTGAGTAAAACCTGGTGTGATAAGGACATGATGGGCTGAAGGGCCCCTTTCTGTGCTGTAAAATACCTCTAACTTTGTTTTTTTGCAATTTAGTACCAATGGTAGTCAATCATTAAACATATTCATTAGAGGCTGCCAATGTATTTTTAATAAAAGGACATCAAATTTTAATATGAGCAAAGTGAAATTTACAAAAAGTTGTAACATGTGACAATTATTTCAAATGATCTTACCACAAATATTGGTGGTAAAGATTCAACCATTTTCCCCTCAACAACAATCTTACAGACACCTAACCTCAGTGAGGAGTCACCATGTTTAATGTTCCTTATTCAGTCAGGATGGCTGTACTTGGTTTCTATCCAGCTGACTTCTGTATTCACTAGATCTTTGGTTAATATCTCTTCATGAGATCATTAAGCAAAGTGCTAACAAGGCTCACTTATTCGTTAACATAGTTTTGGGCGAAGGGCATCACCTTGATTGACAAATGGAACTTGCAACTCTCTCTGTGAAGAGAGTTCTGCGTCACCTTTTATCCTCATCTGCAAATCTGTCTCAGAAATTAAATATGGCTGCCGCCACACCAGCCTGGGTGAAAAACATGCTTTTTGTTTTATTGCTTTGAGGGAGCGGGCTCTATTGTGAGAATATGAAGTTCTTCAAAGGACAATTGCATTAACCATACACTCAGCAGTACAGGTTAAATACATCTGTAATCATAGAATTTTGCAGTTAGACATTATGTGGTGACCAGGATTGTCAACTACAAATCCTGGCCACATACTGTGCCATTGAACATTACAAATTAATCCTAGTAATGGCTCTGTAGTGGAAGTAATTTCAGGTGAATTGTAAAAGTTCAGCCAAGATTGGCAAGTTACAAACAGATTCCAATGTCTCTCAGAGTAGACAATGTCCAGATGTTGTTCACTCACAATTCAATCTGTAAGATGGTACATATCATCTGTCATACATGCAGTTCTTGGGTGTCTTCACCTTCTCCTACTGTATGTGTGCCACATGGCTTGTGCAGCATAAATCAAAATCAGATCTACAATGTAAAAGGCTAATGTAGAGTTAGCTCATTCTACTGTTTCGATGGCAATGTTTTAATACCATTCGTGTGCACGGCGACAACTGATTGATCGTACGACCGGGGAGATGCTTTGTTTCTGACATTGTCCAAATAGTCTCAAAGGAGCCATCAACAATGTATCCAGACACAGAAGCTGTTGTTGTCTCTGCATCTGCTGCACTGTAAATGTCCATAAGAACTGATGATGCAAACATGAATTTTGAAGACCAGGGTCAGCAGCAAACCCCAGCAGATATGGCGCTGCCTCCTACTGCAGGGTTGCCAATAAAAAGAGTCGTCAGAACATGGAGAAAGTGCAAGAAACCCAGAGTCATTCTTCTTCGATGGAGAAGCTTAGTTTCTGATATTCAATTGAATTTTCTCCAGATGAGAACAGGGCAGTGGCATCCATGAATGAAGATTTTAAAAAAAGCTGTCATCTGCTGTAGTGTTCCAGATGCAGGAACTAATCTATACAGAGGTAGATGTCACAACAGCATGTCATGACACGCAGTGTATCTGACATGCAGCTCCTTCCTCCACTGTGGTTAATGAGGGCCATACGATGTCTCCTCAACATGAGGTTCTTGTACTTGCTCAGGTCTGGTGGGGTTTATTGAAGGACAGTACAAAGAAGGGCCATCACTTAATCCTGGCATTCTTTGCTCCTGACAAATTGGGTATGCATCAAGGGCATGTGCTGGGCAATTAAGATCTATGAGAGTTGCAGTATTACACGGAATAGGAAAAGGTGGATGCTCATTGAATCGAATATCACTTTCACCATCTTAAAACACAACTAGCATCTCATTGATGGGAAAGTTTAAAATTCAACAAATGCAATTTTGCATTAATTGATGGTTTTTCTCTTCATTATCTCTTTTTTAAAAGTTATTTTGAATTATGCTTGACAAACAACCAAGTATGGATTATTGGGCTATCATTCAGTGTAGAAGTGGTCCAATGTAAGTGAGTATTTTCATTTTGTGACTATTCAGAAGTTATTTTGTGCAAATGTTATGCTTATTGCTAATCTGTGGCAATTTACTTCAAGGAAAATCTTAACTTGTGAACAATATGCTAGTTATATGATGGTGTGGTGATACCTTATACATTTAGTAACCTTGATAAGAGTTCAGCAGGTTACACTCTCATCATTTGTATTTAAAACGGCCATACATTAAAAATCTAGGTAGCTGTTAGTAAAGTAGAGTTGGATACAGCATGGAAACATATCCTTCGGCTCGACTCGTCCATGCCAACCAGATATCCTAAACTGAACCAGTCCCATTTGTCTCCATTTGGCTAATATCTCTCTAAACCTTTCCTACTGATGTACCTATCTGAAAGTCTCTTAAATATTGTAATTGTACTCGCCTCTATCACTTCCTGTGACAGCTCGTTCTATACATGCAACACCCTCTGTGTGAAAAAGTTGCCCTTTAGGTTCCTTTCAAATCTTTCCCCTCTCACCTTAAACCAATGCCCTCTAGTTTTGGACTCCCTTACACGAGGAAAAAGACCTTTGTTATTCCTCTTAACCATGCCCCTCATGATTTTATAAACAGAAGCTGTTGTTGTCTCTGCGTCTGCTGCACTGTAAATGTCCATAAGAATTGTTGACTAACACAGGCATTTTGAAGACCACGATCAGCAGCAAACCCAGCAGATATGACACTGCCTCCTACTGCAGGGTTGCCAATAAAAAGAGTTGTCAGAACATGGAGAAAGTGCAGGAAACCTAGAGTCATTCTTCTTTGATGGAGAAGCTTAGTTTCTGATATTCAAGTGAATTTTCTCCAGATGAGTGTGGGGCAGTGCCACCCATGAATGAAGGTTTAAAAAAGAACTGTCATCTGCTGTAGGTCACTCCTCAGCCTCCTATGCTCCAGGGAAAATAGCCCCAGCCTATCCAGCATCTCCCCATAGCTCAAACACCCAAACAGAATTATATTGTTTCTACATCACTCTCTACAATTTTATTATGCCTTTTAATTCGCATATTTTTAACTGTCGGACACCATCCCGATGTATGTGGGAGCGTTTCTACTGAGGTATCACATCTCAGGCAAGTCTTATTGCAGAGAGGTTGCCTGTGAGTTAATGTTGTGCGTGTGGGGTAAATATTAGCATGCAACAGTAAGGTATTTATCACCTTTGATGTTTTCATATTCGGGGCCATTTTTATCCACCCTTTAGAGATATCATCATTCTTGAAATACTGTACTCCCAATCCTTGGCATTGTAATGACTCCCATCTGCAAAATTCGACCTTCCTCCAGTCCCGGTAGTTCGAGCTCAGACTTTTCACTGTCCCTCCTTTCTTATTTTCCAAGTCTAGCTCTTCCCACCTGACCGGCCATACTTCCTGCATCGTCTTCAGTTTCATCAATTCTCTGATATCATCGATGTTTCTTTCATGACAAAACTGAAATGACGCCGGAATAACAATGTCGTTTTGCAAATCTTTTGCAATTTTTGAGGAAATAATACTATCAGTTGCTGTTGGCCTTGTGTATATACTAGCTCTTTAACAAATGTGTTGGCATTACATTCATGTCTTTTTAAGTCCAAAGACTGGATGCACTGGGCAGCAAGGAATACATTCAATTCTTGAGTTCTGACATTGCGTCTTAAAGAGAACCAAAGGCAACATTTCCAAATTTGCTGAAGGCACAGGATTGGGTCGGATTGTGAGTTGTGAGGTGGATGCAAGGAGGCTTCAAGTCGACTTAGACATGTTGACTGAGTCGGTAAACACTTGGCAAATGCAGTACATGTCTAAATGTGAATTTATACACTTTGGTGTGAAAAGCAGAAAGAAAGAGTATTGTTTAAAGGGTGTGATATTACAAAATGTGGATGTACGAAGGGATCTGAGTGTCCTGTATACTGCTCAATGAAAATAGAAAGGCAGGTGCAGTAAGCAATCAGGAAGGAAATGGTAGTTTGACCTTCATTGAGATAGGATTTGAGTTTAGAAGCAGGGATGTCCTACTGCATTTATGCAGGGCATTGGTGAGACTACACCTGGAGTATTGCATGCAGTTTTGTTCTTTCTACTGAACAGAGAATGTACTTTCCATAGAGGCAGTGCAGCAGCGGTTCACTGGGATACTACTATGGGTTGTAGGACTGTTCTATGAGGAGAGATTGCTTCAACTGGGCCTGTATTCGCCAGAGCTTAGAAGGATGAGGGGGAATCTGATTGAAATGTATGAAATTCAACAGGGCTGGCCAGGACAAGATGCAGGGAAGATGTTCTTCCTGGTTGGGAAGTCTAGAACAGGTGTCACAATCTCCCAATATAGGGTAGGCCGTTTAGGATTGAGATAAAGAAACATTTCTTCCCTCAATAGGGAGTGATCCTGTCTAATTCTCTAGCACAGAAGGCTGTGGAAGCCAAAATGCTTTCTACATTCAATAGAGAGACTGGTAAATGTTCAATTTTAAAGACAGCAAAGGTATGGGGAGAAAGTGGGAATAAGGCATTGATATGGATGAGTCGCGATCATTCTGACTGATGGAGCAGGGTCAAAGGGCTGAATGGCCTACTCCTGCTGCTAGTTTCTATGTATCTCTGTGTACTAACTAATACCTGGATACTGCAAGAAACAGGAGCCTGTGGGAAAACTGTACAACATTGTTTAAAGATTGGACCTTTTGTGTCTTGTTCATAATCTCAAAAGAAAACTTTCCACAGAGAAGCAAAACTATAACAAGTTGCGATTATATAGTCCCTTTTTAACATAAAAGTCAATCCAAAGGAGCTGCACAGGAAGTTACACTGCAAAATTTGTCACCAAGGCAATAAAAACTGAAAGAACTGCAGATGCTGTAAATCAGGAACAAAAACAAAGTTGCTGAAAAAACTCAGCAGGTCTGGCAGCATTTGCGAAGGAAAAACAGAGTTAATGTTTTGGGTCCAGTTCTGAGGAAGGGTCATCGGCTCCAAACTGTTAACTCTGTTTGTTCCTTCACAGATGCTGCCAGGCCTGCTGAGCTTTTCCAGAAACTTTGTTTTTGTTCTTGTATTAGAAGGCAATGTTAGGTCAGATGGCCAAAGGTTTGGTGAAAGAAGTAAGTTTCAAGGGATGCCTTAAGGAGGAAAGTAAGGGACAGAACTGGAGGGATTTTGACAGAGTTCCAGAGCGTAAGGCCTTGGCAACTGTAGGCAAGGCCACTCATCATGCACCAATTCAAATTGGGGATGTAAAAGAGTCCAAAGATGAAGCTATCTCAGAGGTTTGTGGGATTGGAGGAGATTGTAGGGATAGTGAGGGATGAGGGCATGGAAGTTTTTGAAAGCAAGGATCAGAATGTTGTAAGTTTTGTGGCAAATAATGAGTCGTGCACTACACTGAATTGAAAGTTCCTCAAACAAGGACAAATGAGATGAAAACATGCATGTGCACTGAGAGTAGTGCTCCATTAATAACAGAGCTGTAGGTTACACCTGCAACTGATATATGCTAAGTTTATCTGACTCAGGCCACGGGAGCAGGAAGTGAAGTATGAACAGAGCAAAAGCAGCTTCCCACAGAAAACTGAGATAATTGAAGTCATCCAGTGCACTTTCGAGCAACCTGCTATATGGTGGGGTGAAGGGGAAAGGGGGTACAAACTTTGTAGGGGTCACCTGCCAACACTGCCTGCTGGTAAGGAGGCAAATAGAGAGAAAATGTATCCATCAATTATTCAAAATATTTTTGTTTAGATAATGAGGACGAATGATATCACTGTGAGAGAACAAATTAACTACTTTATATAGCAATGTTAAAGTGTTGTACTCTGAATTAATGACTTTGTCATTAATTACCTTAATCTATCTGTGACACAATGATGCCACCCGAAGGTTGCAAGAACAGCAATTCATATTCCGCTTGGGAACCCTGCAGCCCAATGGTATCAGTGTGGACTTCACCAGCTTCAAAATCTCCCCTTCCCCCACCGCATCCCAAAACCAGCCCAGTTCGTCCCCTCCCCCCCACTGCATCACACAATCAGCCCAGCTCTTCCCCTCCCCCCACTGCATCCCAAAACCAGCCCAGCCTGTCTCTGCCTCCCTGACCTGTTCTTCCTCTCACGCATCCCTTCCTCCCACCCCAAGCTGCACCTCCACTTCCTACCTACTAACCTCATCCCACCTCCTTGACCTGTCCGTCTTCCCTGGACTGACCTATCCCCTCCCTACCTCCCCATCTATACTCTCCTCTCCACCTGTCTTCTTTTCTCTCCATCTTCGGTCCGCCTCCCCCTCTCTCCCTATTTATTCCAGAACCCTCACCCCATCCCCCTCTCTGATGAAGGGTCTAGGCCCGAAACGTCAGCTTTTGTGCTCCTGAGATGCTGCTTGGCCTGGTGTGTTCATCCAGCTTCACACTTTATTATCTTGGATTCTCCAGCATCTGCAGTTCCCATTATCTCTGGTACAATTTTAACCCCATCCCCCTATAACCCACCTAAGCTACACAGCCTTGAACACTGCAGGCAATTTAGCATGGTCAATCCACCTGACCTGCACATCTTTGGATTGTGGGAGGACACGCATGCAGACACAGGGAGAAGGTGCAAACACAAAACAGTTGCCCAAGGGTAGAATCGAACCCAGGTCCCTGGTGCTGTTAGGCAGCAATGCTAACCACTGAGCCACTGTGCTGGCCTTCTTAAGTTTTTATTTCTTCATGGGATGTGGGTGTCGCTGGATAGGTTGACACTTTTAGATCATGCTTAATTGCCCTGGTAACATAACAGTGAACTGCCTTTTTGAACCATGGCAGTCCATGTGAGTTAAATAAATCCACAGTGAGGAAGTAAGTTTCCAGGAGGTAGGAAGTGAATTTCAGGATTCCGACCCAGAAAGAGTGAATGAAAAGTGATATAAGTTCCAATCAGGATGGCACTTGTCTTGGAGGGCAACTTGCAGGTGATGATATTCTTTATGAATCTGCTGCCAGTTTCTTACTCAGTGGTAGTGGCTGTGAGTTTGTAAGGTGTTATCGAAGGAGCCAGGTTAAGTTGCTGCAGTGTACCTTGTTATCGAAGAAGCCAGGTTAAGTTGCTGCAGTGTACCTTGTTATCGAAGGAGCCAGGTTAAGTTGCTGCAGTGTACCTTGTTATCGAAGGAGCCAGGTTAAGTTGCTGCAGTGTACCTTGTTATCGAAGGAGCCAGGTTAAGTTGCTGCAGTGTGCCTTGTTATCGAAGGAGCCAGGTTAAGTTGCTGCAGTGTGCCTTGTAAATGGCTTCCCCTGCAGCCACTTGTGTGCCAATGCCGGGGAGAGGGAAATGTTTCAAGGTGGTGCATGGCATTCTAGTCAAATGGGCTTCTTTATCCTACTAACCCAGTTTGAACATGGATTTGGTCATGGTTTGGGGAGTTGATGGCTTGGTGGCATTATTGTTAGACTATCAATATATGAGACCCAGGTAATGTTCTGGGCACTGTCTTCAAATCCCACTACAACAAATGCTGAAATTTGAATTCAAGAAAAATCGGGAATCGAATGATGACCATTAAACCATTGTTGATTGTCAGAAAAACCCATCTGAATCACTAATGTCCTTTAAGGAAGCAGATCTGGCATCCTAATCTGCTCTGGCCAACATGTGACTCCAAACACATAGCAATGTGGTTGACACTTAGCTGTCTTCTGGGCAATTATTGATGGGCAATAAATGCTGGCCTAGCCATTGGTGCCCACATCCTGTGAATTAATAAAAAGGAAAATTATGGTCCAATTTCTCTGTTCAAGCCAATAGTTTTTAAAGTTACGTTTCCACGCTAATGGAGAACTCAGTTCTGCTTTCGAAGATTATTTTACTTGGTTTCACATTGACACGTCAATGACCTCCAAAGTTTATAATGAAGGCCTGGGATTACCTTTAGATCCAGAGACGATCTCATGCAAGTGATTGGGTTCCATGGTTAACACTGCTACATCGCAGTGCCGGGGATGTGGGTATGATCCCACCCTTGGGTGACAGTCTGTGTGAAGTTTGTACATTCTCTCTGTGTCTGCATGGGTTCCATCCTGCAGTCACAAAGATATACAGGCTAGGTGGATTAACCATGGGGAAATCATGGTTAAATAGATAGGATGGGGGTTGGATCCGGGTGAGATACTCTTTGGAGTTTTGGTGTGGACTCAATGGGCCAAATGGCCTGCTTCTACACTGTTGGGCTTCTATGGGTCTAATTCAGGCCCGAGGTACTTAAACTCCCTGGTCTCACTGACTGGTGGAATTTCCTGCTGTTGCAGAAGGTGAGCCCATTTACTTGGCTTAATTCACAACGGACTTTCAGAGATCTATTTAAAGTAGAAATGCACCTCTAAAAGAGATGCCGTATTCCTCCTGTAAGTGCTGCTTGAGGTTGCTTCAAAAGGAATGTTTTTCTTGGAAAGTGGCAAGGTTGGCATGTATTGCCCACCACCAGTTATTCTTGAGAAGGAGATGGCAGGCTGTTCCGAATCTGTATTCCCACAACATTGTTCCTCCATATTCTGGATTTTGGCGCACAGGCAATGCAAGAATGATGACAGGTATTCAGTCAGATATCAGTGATTGGAAACTTGGGGTTGACACTATTCCCATGCCCTGCCTGTCCTTCTAGGTGATGGAGACTGCGGACTCATTGCCTACTACCAGCAACTTGCTGTGGTGTATCCCTTAGATGTTACTCCATTTATTGGAATGATGAGACAAGAATAAGGTTACCAGGTTCTCTGAGCTGTTCGACTTCACCCCAGAGATGAGAATTCCCATTCCTGACCAGTTCTCAGTTACTAGTCCTTACTGATGTGCCTGCAGGAGACCTAAAGTGTCAGAATATGAAGATCAGTGCAAGGTATTGCCGAGCTGTTTTGGTGTAACTCTCTAAAACACGTGCTAAGTAGATAAGTTCCCGATAATGGGAAACCCAGGGAAGCTGACTGAATAAAATCTTAAAAACTTCTCCTTTGTGATCCATCTGCAGGGCATGATGAAAATCAAACTGGCAGCTGTGATAAAACTTGGCAAAAATGTTTCTGAAACTATGAAAACATTACCGAGGTCATTAAGATTCTGGAACTGTTATGAAGGGCTTAAGTGTGATTGATGAAAATACACAGCATACCTAAGGATGCTAACGATACCAGGCCATCAGGCATATGGTTGCAGATACAAGAGAATGTGTATAGGACTCCAGCTTCACACATCATGATGCATACATTTTGGCCATATGTCACCATCCGCAGAATATAATTTGCATTCTCTATCACACATCCAGCTGTCCCAGGGAATGAATTATTGGTTTGAAGAAAATGAGTGAAGCAGTTTGATTTTCGAATCTGACATGGCTGGAACCTTTTCTCTCCCGCACCCTATCCTCTTCATCCATAACACAATTGCTGCCTCCTTGAGGCCATGGCCAATCTTTGAGTTTCAAGACCCTAATCCTAATGCTAACCCTAACCCTGGCCCTGCTAATTGCACCCCTCTCTCCCATTCCTCACCTCTCCATAATCCTGTCACTATTTCTGCAAAAAGAGCCAAGTCACATCAGAGGAGCAGGAAGGCTCACATTTCGGACCTAGATCCTCCTTCAGAAAATTTTCTGAAGGAGGGTCTAGGCCCGAAACGTTAGTCTTCCTGCTCCTCTGATGCTGCTTGGCCTGCTGTGCTGTGTACACCTTGTTATCTCAGTTTCTCCGGCATCTACAGTTCCTACTGTCTATGAAACTATTTCTGCAAAACTCGACGAGTGGTGAGCTAGTGGTGAGCACCTCTGCCACTCACCTAGTTTGCCAAATGCACTCACCCTGAGTGCTGGAGACGTGTTGCAGCTGTGCATTGTCAGCTGTGGTACTCATATTTTGAGTTAGGAGGCTGTTAGTTCAAATCCTACTTCAGAGCCTTGAGCACAAAGACATAACCCGATAACCCATTACAGATCTTAAGGAGTGCTGTCCTTTTGGAAGCTTTGGGTCTTGGGTAAGCTGTTAAGCTGAGGCTAACTGAAGGGAAGAGATCCCATAGCAATATGTTGAAGAAGTGGAGAGGGATCATTCCCAATGGCCTGCCCGATATTATATCCTCTGTGACCACAGCAACAAAAAAAAACCTGAGATAGTAAGAACTGCCGATGTTGGAGTCTGAGATAACACAATGCGCCAGGAGCTTTACTCTATTGACCATGAACCCTCAGCTAATACTCTCCAGATTGTCACAGTTAAGTGGTAAAATCCATTGGTGATCAACCCTCGACAGAGATCCACAACAAGCGATGAAATATATGAAAAGCCACAAAGCTTACTACGCTGAAAGAGGTCCAGCTGAGGTCTTCTGGGCTGGTGGCTTTCATTCGCAATATGAACTCAACCTGTGGAATTGGAGAGTAAAAGAATTTCAAAAAATAAAGCAAATGAAATGAACTTCAAACAGGGCTTTAAACTGTGCAGTGGAAAATGTGAGGGTCTTTCCCTGTTGTCCAGAGTAGGGAAAATGCTGGCATCGTTGGTCCTGAATCACTGACTTCCTGTGGCTAAGGAAATCTCTGCCAGAGACACATGGTGTGGTTTTAGAACAACTAGAGGTACGTCTGAGAAGGAAGAGAATCTACTCCAGATCCCACAGTCTCTTGGATGCCCTGCTCCATGTGCACAAAGCTCTGTGGTTTGTGAATCAACCTGTTTTCACCACATGAAGACTTGTAACAGAAACTCACCTTCAGTGATGTCATCCTTATATTGAGGGACTGCTGATAGTGTTTTGTTGCAATGCATGTACTTTGTAATGTAGAACACAAGCTAGCCAATAGCAAACTCCCTCAAAGAGCAATGACTAGATCATCTTTTTTGAACGAGTGCTGTATGTAGACAGAAGATTTCTTT
The DNA here is from genome assembly GCF_030684315.1 of Stegostoma tigrinum. Lineage (NCBI taxonomy): Eukaryota > Metazoa > Chordata > Chondrichthyes > Orectolobiformes > Stegostomatidae > Stegostoma > Stegostoma tigrinum. The sequence continues at coordinate 98,981,282 of NC_081359.1, forward strand.
TGAATGAGACCTTTAACCACCCAGCCTAGACATAAAATGATCCGGTGGTGATATTTGAAGAAGAGCAAGGATGACCTGACTTGGTGTCCATTGGCAGCTTTTTTCTCTGTATGTGAAAGTGCTCTTACATACAATCAAATGGCTTTCCCACCCCAAATCACTGTGATTTTGTTTTTGTTTTTTTTTACTATTAATGGCCACCTAATGGCCACCAGTAGCTTACCCATGTAGCCAATTTGGAATTTACAGGCAGAACCCATTAAGGGCAATGAAAACCATCAAAGCAGGGGAGGGCTAGGGAGAGTAGAAATGGATGGATGTGGAGATAAAGCACTGTATCTCTCATGTTGAAATTGGCATTCATTGTTCAATAAATCCAACTGAAATCAGATATACCTGATTTCCTGGTCATTCATCTCTGAGGAAGATAAACTGAAATTGTTGAAAAAACTCAACAGGTCTGGCAGCATACCATTGATTTTTCTCAATGTGCTTGTTTGTGAAATCCTCCTATGCATGAACTGGTTTAGAAATTCCATATAATGCAACGCTGATGCTATTACAAACGGTCATTTTCTATAAATTATACAGGGGATTGATAGACATTATATAAATGCAAATTCTTCATTTATTTTATATGCTAAAGATAACGGATGACAATAGAAAAGAGTTGCAGAAAATATAATTGCACTGTAAAGGTACTAGGCAGTAAGTAACCTGCAAATTGAACAATAAATTTAGGGTTAAGAGGCGTGCAGTCTGTGTATGTAGAATTTCTTTCTTGGTTTGTACTGATCTGCTGTTCAATTACTTGTAAGAACTTGCTGTATCAGTGCATTCATTATCTGTTAAAATCCTACAGAAAGATAAGTTTGGTAATTAACAACGTTAACCCTTTTTTAAATTGCATGATCATTGCTGGTGTTTGGAAATCTCTGTTTTAAACTTTATGTAGGTTAACAGGGCCACAAAGGTGGCTGCCAACAGCTGATACAAAACAAAATCAAAGTGGTGATAGAAAACTGAGTCTAAAACCATTGATATCTTACTCCGACTTAGCCCAGGGTTTGTTGGCTGATACAGTGAGCTTGACGTTACGTGAGGTGAACTTGTTTGTTTCAATTGCTTCATCAGAATATTGTCTGTAGGGGAGAATCCAGCAGCATTCGTTTGTAGGTGTCAGCCAGACTCGATGCTTTCATTTGGAAGCCACCCAGAAGAAGATTGTATGCCTTAAGAAGCTGCCAAGGTAACTGTATACACCTACACCATTTAATGAATGCATCATTAGGACGTATAGTGTCACAAACTGCTAAGGTGTACCCATTCACAAAAACATAGAAAATAGGAGCAGAAATAGGCCATTTGGCCCTTCAAGGCTGCTCTACTATTTAATACAATCATGACTGACCATCCAACCCAGTCCCCTGTTCCCATTTTCTCCCCATACCCATTATCCCTTCAGCTCTAGGAACTATAACTCCTTCTTAAAAGCTTTCAACATTGTAGTATCAAACACTTTTTGTGGCAGAGAATTCCACAGGCTCACCACACTCAGAGTGAAGAAATATGTCCTAATCTCTGACCTAAATGCCTACCCTGTAATTTTAGACTGTGACCCTGGTTATTGGTACATCCTTCCTACCTTTATCCTGTCCATCACACAAACTTAAAACTTTATCTGTTCCTTGTTAGACATGTCTGTGTTCCTTCATGATCTAACCTGGAATACCCTAGAAATTCTGACTTGAAAATCTCAATCTAAATAACATCTTTAACTTGCTTCTAGACTTTCCTATGTCTGGTCTGATTGGCCGAGGAAATAACTTTAGTTAGTATTTACACCCAAACATCAGGAAGTTGACAGAGAGGCATTTGCATCTCTTGAGCAAGATTAATTGTAGATTGGTTGATACCAATATTGCCTCCGGGTTAGCCATTTCTAACTTCAAGTCCCACTGCGAAACTTGAACGCAAAACTCAAACTGACACTCTGGTGTATAATGAAAGAGCCACTCTGGTGACACTCTGATGGAGTGCTGTATTATTCGATGTGCCATCTTGAGGGCAAAACTTTCAATCATAGACCTATCTGTTCTCTTAGGTAACAGTAAAAGATCACATGCGTTCTTACAATGAAGTGTGGGGCATTAATATGCCCTACTCTGGCTATAATTATCCCTCAATCAACATGAGAAAAACAGCTTCTCTGACCATCACCACATTGCTGATTTGGGATCTTACTATGCATAAATTGGCCGCTGTGCTTCCTACAATACTACCTTTAAAGGAACTTCATTGGCTGTAAATTGCTTTGAGAGGTTGGTGGTTGTGAAAAGAGCAACATAAATGAAATTAATTATTTTTTAAAAATGGACATTGATTAATGAGTCCAGCACTCATAAGCTTAGGTCTACACCTGATTGCAAACCTAAGGTGCTGCGATTCAGTAGATACTAAGTAAAAGTTATGATTGCCTGGAATGTACTTGTAGTGTCAAAGCTATCAGGAGGAAAATAGTGCCTACAAAATTCAAAAACCATTTAATCTTTGCTCTTTGTTTTTGTGAAACAATGTGAACTCTATGACAGGAACATATTCCCTGTTACTCATAATCTATTATCCTCCTCATATAAATGATATCAGTCACTGGCATTAACATTTGGTTAAGCTCTTAATCAAAGATACAAATTTCAGTCAGAAAGTTAATATGCGCAGTGAACTACTAAGTGACACAAGTCAATGGAATAATCCATTCTATGTTGATGTTGTGATGTTTAGAATGCATGTAAATTCTGTGTCAGCTATTGAATATTTAATTCCAATTGTGTTTGATCTGCATCCACTTTGGATGTGTTTCAGCTGAGGGATGTCTTCAATTATGTAATCACTTGATAAGGTTTATGAATTCTGATGGTGTAAGAAGTGCACAGTTTTGGAATAACAAACAACAAATCGATGTTTTTTTTTAGAAAAGATGTAAACGTGTTGGTTTCGTACAAGCACCTTGGGTCCGTGCACAATAGCTTTAACAAAATGAAGATGTAGAGTCCGTGTACAGGAAGATTATTTCTGCATTGTGAAAATGTTGCTCTCGTGCCTGTTAATGAGTTGTGTATAACATAAGACAATGATCAGGCCAACAATGAGACAGTGCATTGCATTCCCTGGTGCTTCAGCCTGTGTAAAGTAATGAATGAGATCACGGGGGCATATGAGCAGATAAAGGCCATTCGGCCCCTCAGTGTAAGTTCAATCATTCAATTAGATAATCAGACCTGTGTGCCCATATTGATTTATATACATGCCTTACAAATATCTGTCACTCTTAGTTGTAATGATAAACCAAAAAATAACAAATATGTTGACCCCCAGACTCAACAGATTTTTAAAAACTAATTTACAGGATGAGGGCATTGCTGGCTGAGCCAGCATTTATTGCCCACCCAGAGAGTAGTTAAGAGTCAACCACACTACTGTGGGCTAGGAGTTACATGTAGTTTCCTTCCCTAAAGGCCATTAGTGAACCAGTTAGGTTTTTATCCCCCCTCCTGGCGATCAACAATGGATTAATGGTCACCATTAGGCTCTTAATTCCATATTTTCTTTATTGAATTCAAATTTCCACCACCCGCCATGGTGGGATTTGAATGCGGATTGCCAGAACATTATCTGGGTCTCTGGATTAAGTCCAGCGATAATACCACTAGGCCATGAGCTCCCCTTGTCAGCACTCAATGAATAAAACCTGTCTAACTGAATGTTGGCTTAAATCAAATGGTGTGGGAATTTTGAAATCGTTAAAGATAGAGCTTCATGAATATCCTGGAATACCAACATTTTCCTCCAGACACTAAGTCCTGAAGGATTTTTCCTGAGAGTTGAGCATGTTATAAGTCTATTAGCTGTTAGACTCCCTCACATATTAATGTCGTAAACATTTTGCTCTAATTTTTCTTCTACCATTTTCAATCTTGCTGTGTCCTATCCCACAGACTTGGACTAATCAGCCACATTTCTCAGTTTGAAAGCAAGGCAGAAAAAGATGTTTTGAAACTTGAAAGGGGCAAGCAGAAAATATTTGCGAAGATGTTGCCACAGTTGGGAGGTTTGAGTTTTAGAGAGATGCTGAGGAGGATGGGTCTATTTTCACTGGAGTGTCAGGGGATGAGGGGTGACCTTTAAGAAGTTAATAAAATCATGAGGGGCATGGATAGGGTGAAGAGTCAAAGTCCTGTATTCAGCGTAGTGGAGCCCAGGGCTAGAAAGCATAGATTTAGGATGAGAGAGGCAAGATTGAAAAGGAACTTGATGGGCAGCTTTTTCACTCAGAGAGTTGTGTCTGTATGGAATGAGTTGCCAAGAGAAGTGGTAGGGGCTGGTACAGTTACAACCTTTAAATGGCATCTGGATAAGCACATGAATAGGGAGTGTTTAGAGAGACATGGGCCAAATGTTGGAAAATGGAGCTAAATTAAAGTTGAATATCTAGCTGGCATGAACAAGTTGGACTGAAGGGTTTGATTCCATGCTGTACCTCTCTGTGACCCTATAACAGCTTAATGAAAAACCAATAAAAAAGCAGACGCTGTAAATGAGGGACAAAACCAGAATTGCTGGAAAAAGCTCTGCAGGTCTGGCAGCATCCATGGAGAGAAATCAGAGTCAGTGTTGCACGTTCAGTGATTCTTTAGAACAATTGACTCTGACTTCTCTCCACAAAAGCACCATAGTGGTTTGTGGTTTGGGGTTTTTTTTCATGTATTCTCGACTGACATATCACCCTCTCTATACCATCTACAAGGTGCATTCAGAAATCTACCACAGCTCCGTAAACAATACCTTCTGAACTCTCAAACACAACTTTTAAGAAGGACAAAGGCAGACGATGCATGGGATTAGCATTATTGTCAAGTTCTTCTTCAGGCCACCCATTATCCAGGCTTGGGGGTGTATCACCGTTCCTTCAGTGTCACTGGGTAAAGAACTTCGACCTCCATCCCCGATGGGATTGTGGGCTATTGATAGCACATGGCCTGCTGTGGTTCAAGAAGGCAACTCACCAAGACCTACTTGAGGGTAATAAATACTGGCCCAGTCAGTGGCACCCACAACTGTGAATAAATTCCTAGACTGTTGTAAGTAAGCATTTTCAGAAATGGCAGTATTCAACATTTGCATCAAATCTTTTCTCCAGAAAAGCATCTGGCACTGAACCAGGTCGATATCTTCAGGTGCTGGGTTCTACAAGCTATCGAAGTAGACACGTCAAATTGGCGCTCGCTTGGATTCAATTAATGACAGTTTCATGTGATAGGCACTTGTCTACTGGGAACTCAACTGACACTGCCCAACCTTATTTCCCTTGCAATCCTTAACTGCAGCACTATTTTATCCCATCTGTCTAATTTGAATTCCAATCTCTTTCCCGGAGGTGAAAAGATTCACCCACTGCTCCAGGGAGTCTCTGTAGGAGGGGATTCTAAACCTTGTACTCCCTTGGAAGGAAAGACTTTATACATGATGTAGCTGAGGACTCTGTACATAATCTATATGATAATATATAAGTAAAGCATTCTGAAGGACAATAGTTTAATAATTATCTGGGCACAGAAATAAATTGAGCAACAAAATAATTATGCACAAATATTCAAAATTTAAAGGACAACTATTTCAGTTTTCATTAATCCCAAAGTAGTAGAATGAGATGGTTTCACTAAGTGGATCAATTGATTCAAGGATAGGATAGTTGGAAATTTGCAATGCTTAATTCTCATGAAAATTCTAGTGTTAAAAGGTTGCAGCCAATTTAGTGTTTTGAAACCCTTAATTAAATAATATTGAATTATTCATCTGAAATCTACAGTGCTTTCCAAATTTACTCAACAGTCATATGGGAAGGAGGAGATTATGGCAGCTGTACCATTTTAGCACCTCATCTTCGGCACTGCAAGATTGCTTCACTCCATCACATCTCAACAATGCTGTACTTTAAACTCTGCTCAACGAAACGGGAAGATAATTTCAACAGATAGCACAAGATAATGACACACATGCTATTCATGTACAACATTTATGACTCAATAACTGTTGCTATTCATATTGTGTTGCTTCTTCTATTTCAGATTGGGAACTATTGATAAAAAAACAGTATTTATTTGTTTACTAGACATGGGTATTGCTGTGGAGATTGATATTTATTGTCCAGTCCTAATTCATTTGTAGAGGTGGTGACAAGCCTTCCTGTTGAAACAGTCATGAAGGTATTCCCACTGTATTATTAGACAGGGATTTCCAGGTCTTTAATCTTCTGACGTAAATGAACAACAACATACATACAAGTCAGGATGGTGTGTTCTTTGGAGGGGAACTGGCTCCATTCACTGCCCTTGTCTCTATAGATGGGGAAGCCATGAATTTTGAAGCTATATTTGAAGAATTCCTGGGGAACTTGCTGCACAGCATCCTGTGGAAAGCTGTAAATGCTCTAATTAGGGCTGTGCTTTTGTGCCACTTGAAATCTGTTGGTCTCTGAGATCAGTCATCCTTACTCATGGGTTAGTTTTACAATCAGACAGCAAGGGCAGCATAGGAGTCTAAATGTTGTGGACTGTGCCGAGACTTGGTGTTAATTCAGATGAGAGGTCGACTGATGTCCATCTCCATGTTGGGAGCAACTTGCTAAATCTCTTAAAACAAACATAGAAGTTACTGCAGAAATTCAGCAGGTCTGGCAGCGTCTGTGGGAAGAAAGCAGAGTTAATATGTTTTTGTCTGGTTACTCTTCATCAGAGCATCTTTGGTGCGCTCCATCTTTTATACTTTCAACAACTTCTCACTAGGCAGTGGCGAATTAGAAAGGTTATTGCTTGTCAAATTTCTCATTGATGGTCTAACTTGCCTCACTAAAGTTCAGCTTCCTATTTATCAAATATGGCAAAAAATGTTAGACTTGGAGGAAAGTTGACAAGAAAATCAGAGTGGGGAACTGGTGAATCGTGCTTGTTCTGAAGGAGCTCCACGTTGCATTGAATCAAACATCTCAGGGCACTATCCACGGACACTAGCCACATACCTCCCTCATCCACAGACATTGCCATCTGGCATTTGCCAACACCTTGCCCCATCATGGCACCTCTCTGACACACTGATAGGTTGGCCTGGAAGCACAGCCTTGTGTCACAGGGCATCACCAACAACTGGTGTTGAAAGGCAGCAACAATGACCTATAACCTCAACCCGCCTCCTTGACGTGTCCGTCTTCCCTGGACCCACCTATCTCCTCCTTAACTCCCCACATACACACACCTTTACTGCCTCCATCCCCGTCTCCTTGACCGGCCCGTCTCCTTTTCACCTATCTGCTCCTTTATCCATCTTCCATCCGCCTCTGCCCCTCTCTCTATTTATTTCAGAATCCCCTTCCCTTTCCCCAATTCTGAAGAATGGCCCTGACCCGAAACCTCAGCTTTCCTGCTCCTCAGATGCTGTTTGGCCTGCTGTGTTCATCCAGCTCTACATCTTGTTGCCTGTAAGTATCCATGTTGACTTATGCTTGTGGAAGCCATTGACTTTCACAAACCTTGAAGCTCCACACTGCAGGAGAACATATTACAGGAAATGTTGCCAAAGACTCTTCTGAGGCCTAAGAATCTCTTTCACTTTTTTGTTCCCTGTTGAGGCCATTCTAGGTCAGGAGAGCTCTGTATCTTGCTGTTGAAGGTGACAGCGACTGCTTTTATAACACAGTGTTTGCAAGAGCACCTCAGCTGATGGAAAGCCCAAGATGTAGTAGCAGGACACCCTCAGAGATTAGGAGCACCTGAATTAGGAAGAAGTCACAATCACAGGGTCCTTTGGGATACATGGAGTCTGCAGGAAGACCAGAATATTTCAGCCCCAACTCCATCACATGGGCGTGAACAGCGTCAATGCGAGCTTTGTACATCTTGCGTAATAGTGACAGATCTATGCCAGTATTGAAGTTGGACCCGAGAGAGGCTGGCCTCTCCTGGTAGCTATGAAGGTGACAGCTGCCTTGAAGAAAGAAACCTAGGAATAAGGTGCATAGTTCCTTGAAAATGGAGAATTGGTAGAGAGGGTGGTAAAGAAGGTGTTTGGCATACTTGCCTTCTTTGGTCAGTGCATTGAGTATAGGAGTTGGGAGGTCATGTTGTGGCTGTACAGGACATTGGTTAGGCCACTTTTAGAGCACTGCGTTCACTCTGATCTCCCTGCTATAAGAACGATGTTGTTAAGCTTGAACAGGTTCCGAAAAATAATTACAAGGATGCTGCCAGGGTTGGAGGGTTTGAATTACAGGGAGAAGCTGAATAGGCTGGGGCTATTTTTCCTGGAGAGCATTGGAGGCTGAGGGGTGACCTTATAGAGGTTTATAAAATCTTGAGGGGCATGGATAGGGTGATTAACCAATGTCATTTTCCCAGGGTAGGGGAGTCCAAAGCTTGAGGGGATAGATTTAAGGTGAGAGGAGAAAGATTTAAAACATTTTCCCACAGAAGATAGTGTCCGCATGGAACAAGCTGCCAGCGGGAGTGGTGGAGGTGGGCATAATTACAATATTTAAAAGGCATCTGGTTGAGTGTATGAATGAGAAAGGTGAGAGGGATATGGGTCAAATGCTGGCAAATGAGGCTAGATTCATTTAGGATATCTGGTCGGCATGGACCAGTTGCACCAAAGGGTCTGTTTCGATGCTGCAATAACTCTATGATCCTATTTACAACTTGTATTCTTAGTTCCAATATTAGTGGTTTTTCTGTTTTCCAATATCTTACTATGTTCATCTACCAGTTGTGTGGGGACTAATTACACTGCTTGTCATTCAATGCCTGTTGGTAAATGTAACCATTGTTAAAAAAAAGTGCACTTAATTTAGTAACAAGTTCAGGATTAGTAACCACACATGCCACATCAAGAAACAGGAACATCTTGAACAGCAAAGAATAGAATAAGACCAGACATCAAATGTGTATGTCAGACATTAGCACTTAATTAATAAGCAATAACCTGAGCCCAGATTATTTGACTTGAAATTCAATCAAAAGCTGCTGGAAACTTTAGGAATGATTCTTGGAATCTTGAGAAGAATTTCTTTGCAATTAAGTGCACCCATAAACAAAGGGTCTGATCTTATGAGGGAGGTGTGGTTACTTTGGTGCATTGGACTCTGGAACCAAGTGGTGGTCTTTCAGAGTCTGTGGTAGTGGAGGATGATCTTAAGAGTTAACTTCTGTTCCCAGAGAGTTTTTCTCTGACATCTTTCCAAATCTGACTAGAATTGCTACCTGACATTGAGAAAGAGATTCAGGAATATTGTGGCAAGAGGTCACAGGTGGAGATCGATCAAGATGGTTCCTGGCTGCCAGCTTGATGATCTGGGGGATCAGTTTCCTTGAGAGGCCAGTCCTCAAAAGTCAGAGCTCCTTGATCGAGTCATAGAAGTCCAGCACAGAAAAAAAGGCCCCTTGGCCCATAGAGTCCATGCACGTCAGCATGATCAACTTCAGTAATCTCAGCAGAAGAAACACAGAAGTTTCACCTCTTAAGTTGTTAATACTGGGCTAACACCTTTAATGTCTAGAGTACTCTGTCCAGTTCTGGTCACCCAGTTACAGGAAGAATAATAAGCTGAGCAAGTTTCAGAGCAGATTTGCCAGGATGTTGATGGGTATGGAAGGTTTGAGTTCTAAAGAAAGGCTGAATAAACTGAGATAACGAGGTGTAGAGCTGGATGATCACTGCAGGCCAAGCAGCATCAGAGGAGCAGGAAGGCTGACGTTTTGGGCCTAGATCCTTCTCCTCTGATGCTGCTTGGCCTGCTGTTTTCATCCAGCTCTACACCTCGTTATCTCAGTTTATTCAGTGTCTGCATTTCCTGCTATCTCCGAATAAGCTGAGACCATTATAACTTGAGCGAAGGAAGTTGAGAGGTAGCCTTATAGAAGTTTATAAATCATGAGGGGTATAGACAGGATTAATGGCAGATGTTGTTTCCCTGGGAGGGGGATTTCAAGAGTCAGGTCATATTATTAAGGTGAGGGTGAGAAAGATTTAAAAAAAGCATGAGAGTAAATTTTTACAGAAAGGGTAGTTCATGTATGGAATGAACTTTCAGAGGAAGTGGTGGATGAGGGCAAGATCATACAAATAGTGGTTCACATAAAGGCGATATGTACAGAATCCCCGAAGTGCAAGAGGCCATCTGGCTCATCAAGCCAACATTGGCCCTCTGAAAACCATCCCATCCAGACCCTATCCCCACATTTTCCATGACTAGCCCACCTAGCCTGCACATCACAAGACAATTTAACAAAGCCAATCCACCTAACCTGCACAACTTTGGGCTGTAGGAGGAAACTGGATCACCCAGGGGAACATAGAACATAGAACATTACAGCACAGTACAGGCCCTTTGGCCTTCGATGTTGTGCCGACCTGTCATACCAATCTGAAGCCCATCTAAACTACACTATTCCATGTACGTCCATATGCTTATCCAATGACGACTTAAATGTACCTAAAGTTGGCGAATCTACTACCGTTGCAGGCAAAACGTTTCATTCCCTTACTACTCTCTGAATAAAGAAACTACTTCTGACATCTGTCCTATATCTTTCACCCCTCAATTTAAAGCTATGCCCCCTTGTGCTCGCCGTCACCATCCTAGGAAAAAGGCTCTCCCTATCCACCCTATCTAACCCTCTAATTATTTTATATGTTTCAATTAAGTCACCTCTCAACCTTCTTCTCTCTAATGAAAACAGCCTCAAGTCCCTCAGCCTTGATACCCTGACTCATACTCACCTCTAGTGTAGAAATATTCAGTGACCCTACAGCTGCCCTTTTCTGAGGCAGACAGTTCCAAACTTGCACAATCCTCTGAGAGGAAAAGTATTTCTCATCTCCGTCCTCAAATGGCAGCATCTATTTTTTTCAAACAATGCCCCATTGTTCTCGGCTGACAAACAAGAGAAGACTTCCTTTTATGTCCACCTTGTCATGTACTAGAACACCTAAATCCATCTGCACCTGGAGTCCATGGTGAAGGTTGAGATTTCTGAATACTTGGAAGCGCATGGTAAAGTAGGTTGAAATCAGCATTGTTTCATCAACGGGAGGCCATGCCTGAAAAATCTGTTAGAATTCTTTGATGGGATGGCTAGCAGGTTAGATCAAGGAGAGATATTATCTATGTTGACTGCCAGAAGGCCTTTAACAAGGTATTGCGCAGGAAGCTGCTGAGTAAGATAAGAATCCAAGGTATTAGAGGCAAAATACCAGCATGGATAGAAGATTGGCTGTCTGGCAGAAAACAGAGAGTGGGGATAAAAATGTCTTTCTCAGGGTGGTTGCTGGTGACAAGTGGTGTTCCACAAGCGTCAGTGTTGGAACCATAACTTTTCACTTTATACATTAATGATCTAGATGAAGGAATTAAGGGCATTCTGTCTAAGTTTGCTGATAACACAGAGATAGGTGGAGGGACAGGCAGTATTGAGGAGGTGGCGAGGCTGCAGAAGGATTTTGACAGGTTAGAAGAGTGGGAAAAGAAGTGGCAGATGGAGTACAACATGGGAAAGTGTGAGGTTGTGTTCTTTGGTAGAAAGAGTAGATACATACACTATTTTTTAAATGGAGAGAAAATTCAGAAATCTGAACTGCAAAGGGACTTGGGAGTTTTGGTCCAGGATTCTTTTAAGGCCAACTTGTAGGCTGAGTTGGTAGTTAGGAAGGCAAATACCATGTTGGCATTTATTTCAAGAAGGCTAGAATATAAAAAGCAGAGATGTAATTCTGAGGCTTTATAAAGCTCTGGTCAGACCATATTCAGAGTTTGGTGAACATTTTTGGGCCCCAGACCTCAGGAAGAATGATGCTGCTTGGCCTGCTGTGTTCATCCAGCTCTACACTTTGTTATTTCAGATTTTCCAGCATCTGCAGTTCCTATTATCTCTGATACAATAATCTCAGGAAGAACATACTGGCCCTGGAGTGGGTCCAAAGGAGGTTCTTGAGAATGATCCCAGGAGTGAAAGGTTTAACATATGAAAAACATTTGAGGACTCTGAATCCATACACAATGGTGTTTAGAAAATAAGAGAGTATATAAACTTAGAGAATACTGAACAAAGTGGACTTTAGGAAGATGTTTCCATTAGCAAGAGAGACTAGGACCCGAGGACACAGCCTCAGAGTAAAAAGAAGACCCTTTACAATGGAAATGAGGAGAAATGTCTTCAGCCAGAGAGTGGTGAATCTATGGAATTCACTACCACTAAGTATATTTAAGGCAGAGATAGATAGGGTTCTTGATTGCCAAGGGGATCAAAGGCTATGTGGGATTGCAGGAGAATGAGATTAAGAATCTTATCAGCCATTATTGAACGGCACAGCAGACCTGATCGGCTGAATGTCCTAAGTTTCTGCTCCTATGTCTGACTGACTTATGGTCACCTCAGAATTCTGCCATCCTTCTCCAGTTAAGTGATCCTTTGGTTTGTTCTTAGTGTCAATCTGAACAATTTCACATTTTCCCATTTTACACTCTAGCTACATGTATCTGAGGAGTTGGGATGGAGCTGAACATTATGCAATCACCAATAAACATCTTGACTTCTGACTTTGTGACAGAGGGAAGGTCTTTAATGAAACACCTGAAGGTTGCTGGGCCTGGGACATTGCCCTGAGGAATTCATAGAATCCCTACAGTGTGGAAACAGGCCTGCTTCCACACTGCAGGGGTTGGCCTAAAGAAGGTGGAGGGAGAAAGAAAAGGAAACTAGGAGACACAAGCAGGCATAGGTCAGCCTGACACCAGTCTGCAGCCAGGGGCTTTGTGCTGGGGAAGTTGCAAGGATATGTTCTGAACCACAGAAATTGAGTGAGAAGATCTGTTGTCAAGATGTGGGTGTGGACAGAATAAGTAGAGGGCAATCAATCAACACTTAGACGGAACATAGAGATGACAGTGTACACTCCAGGAAATAACTGCTGAGATTTCTTTGGCCCAACAAGTCCACACCAAACCTTAGATCATTCTACCCGGACCCATCCCCCTATAACCCAGCTATTCTACACATCCCTGAACACTGTGGGCAATTTAGCATGGCCAATCCATCTAACCTGCACATCTTTGGTCTGTGGAGGAAACTGGAGCACCTCGAGGAAACCCACGCTGACATGGGGAGAATGTACAAACTCCACACAGACAGTTGCCCAAGGGTGGAATCAAACCTAGGTCCCTGACGTTGTGTGGCGGCAGTAGTAAACTCTGAGCCACCGTGCCACCCAACTCCTGCAGGAATGTCCTGGAGCTGAGATGATTGACCTCCAACAAAAATCATTCTTATAAAGCTCTGGTCAGACCATATTCAGAGTTTGTCTCTCATATTCAGAGATATGACTCCAACTAGCAGAAAGTTCACCACCCTGATTCTCATTGAGACCAGTTTGTTAGGGTTCTTTGATGCCACATTCAATCAAATGCTGCCCTGAAGTACAGGACTAACACACTCTCTTCCTCCCTCTGGAATTCAGCTCTTTTGTTCCACATTTGGACAAGGTTGTGATAAGGTCAAGAACTAAATCGTCCTCCCGGAACCCAAGCTGAGGGTAAGAAAGCAGGTCATTGCCTTTCAATTGCTACTTTCAAGCACTGACAATAGCCTGTTCCATCAATTTTCTGTTTGAGAGTAATGAGGAATGCATCATTTCAATTCAGTGTAATACAATGAGATGAGATGTGATGTAGCTTAATATTTATTCATTCATAGGATGTCAGTGTCACTGGCTGGCCAATATTTATTGCCTGTCCTTAGTTGCCCTTGAGAAGGTAGTGGGGAGCTGCCTTCTTGAACCGCTGCAGTCCACCTGCTGTGGGTTGACCCACATTAACCTTAGGGAGAGTCTTCCAGGATACTCAATTTTCCAGGCTTCTATTTTGTACTAATTATTTCATCTATGTTTCATTGTTTTAGATTTACTCTTACACATGGACAGAAACTAAATGCAATAAAAAGATGTTTGTTAGATATAAGTTTCATTGGGATACCCTGCCATTGAGAACAACATCCTGCCTTAGCAAACGCATGACTCAGTTTCTCTGAGGTCCTCCCCATTCTGAACTTTGTTTCTCTCCAAGTTTGTTCTTTACGCATGTTTGGGCCAATTTGAAACAAAATCTCAGCAGTTATTGCCTGGAGCATACACTGCCATCTCTATGTTCCATCTAAGTATTGATTGATTGCCCTCTATTTATTCTGTCATCACCCACATCCTGACAACAGAACTTCCCACTCAACTTCCGTGGTTCAGAACATATCCCTGCAACTTCCCCAACATAAAGTCCCTTGCTGCAGACTAGTGTCAGGCTGACCTACTGCCTGCTAATGTCTCCTAGTTTCCTTTTCTTTCTCCCTCCACCTCCTTTAGGTCAACTCTGCACATAGCCATACAATCCCTGCAGTGTGGAAGCAGGCCATTTGGCCTATACCGAACCTCCGAAGAGCATCCCTCCCAGACCCACACCCTACCCCATCCCTGCATTTCCCACCCTCGACACAATGGATAATTTAACACAGCCAATCCACCTAACTTGCATGTCTTCGGACTGAGGGAGGAAACCAGAGCATCTGGAGGAAACCCACGCAGACAAGGGAAGAACGTACAAACTTCACACAGAAAGCCGCCCAAGGGTGGGATTGAATCTGGGTCCCTGGCGCATTCAGGCAGCAGTGGTAACCACTGAGACACTGTGCCACCTCTGCACCATGGTCCTCCTACTCCCTGTTGTGAGCTAAGCCTCCGTCTTCGACTCAATTAACACTAGTACAGACCAATGAGTCCCTACTCAGTTCGACAGAAGTTGCCATTCCTAAGCTGTTAGAATGTAGCTCCAGCATGCACAAAGACAAAAGTTAATGTGAGGTTAGTTTACATAGAAATGATTGCCACGTGGGAGCTATGTGGGCTGTAGGGAATAAAGTAAAAAAACTTCTTACCCACTTTTCTACAGAATTAGGCCAGATTTAGTGAGCTGTACATGATAGAAATGGGCAATGTGTTATCAGTTTTATTTGGATTTTGAATTCAGCTAAGAGTCGTGAGCAAAAGTCTAACTGAGTCCTCTGGTCTGAGTTGTCTTGACTGATTCAAAATCCCAACATTGCCTTCGATTCTGGGTCAGGTGGCTCGAAGGTGCCACGGTGGGATATTGACCCCAATCTTCGTGGTGGTGGCTTTCAAATTGGCTGCCTCTAAGTCTTTCCACCAGTTGAGAATGGCACTTGTCTTGAACAAGAACTCAGCCCAACAGGAGAGTCTGCAGTGATGTGTGGCTCACAGCTCCACTGGGAGTAGTGGGCACTGCCAAGCCAAGGTGAAAGACAGGGAGGGCAACTCAAGAGAGGTGCTTTCAGAAGATTTAAGCTTAACTTTGGCTGTAAGGCCATCAGTTCAAAAGGGGGAAGCCCTTCAAAGATGGCCTGGGGCTGTAGCTTGGCCACTTGAACTCTGTGGCTCAGGGAAGGGAAAGGCGGAGGATTAAAAGATTTAAAGGCGGAGTAAAGGGCACTATGCCTGTTGTCAGGAGCCTATCTCGTCAATGACCATCCTTTGGCCTCAGAGGTGGTTCTCAATTTCTACTGAGAAATCCTAACAATACCACCATCTTACCTCAAATGGGGACTTATTGGATCAAATTGCTAATGCCACTGCCAGTCACACACTGTGTCTTGCAAAATCAGTCAGGACCATGATGGACACCTGCTCCAAGCAAACATCTGTAAGTTTGCCCCTGGTTCTGCTTCATTCTCATTTCATAGACAATATCCAAAGCTATTGGCTCTCCAATTTATGAGGAAGGTTCTTTGATAATTGAAGACAGTATCAGAGTTATGGTCTACTAAACATCTGTGCATTCAGACCTGAAGTTGTTTGAGGCATCCTTATGCAGTAAGATACATAAATAAAATTGAAGGCATTTAATGATGTGCTGCAGAATTCGGTATGAATCTGGATGGGTGATACATCCTGTAGTAAAAATTGGAATCACTGCAGCAAAAGATGGAAAAATATAGATTGACTATGCGATTAAAATATGGCATGGCCTCCAGCAATGACAATACGCAAACTTGTCATCCACGCACACTGGAAAAGCTGTGTATCAATGGCCTTCCTTCTCAAGAACAATCCAACAATGGAATAATCTGCCAAAGGATATAATTACAGTCACAGGCACTTAAAATGATCAATTCAATTCAATTCAAGATACAATTTTAGATTGTTTCAATTTAAAGTTGAAGAGTTAAAGGAGCCCCGAGGGACAGCTTTTTCATACAGAGGCCGGTGTGTATATGGAACAAGCTAGCAGAGGAAGTGGCCGAGGAGAGTACATTACAACGTTTAGAAGATATTTGGACAGCTACCTGGATAGGAAAGGTTTAGAAGGATGCGGGCCAAATGCAGGCAAATGGTACTAGTTCAGTTTAGGAAATCTAATTAGCATGGACCAGTTGGTGAACCATGGTGCACCATTAATATCTGAAGACCCAAAGCTGAAGGAATAGCTTTGGCCAAATTTTGCTATAAATGCTTCTGAATGTCACACCATTATTAATTATAGAATCATAAAGTCATACACCGTGGAAACAGGCCCTTTGGTCCAAATTATCCATTTCCTAACCTGAACTGGCTCCATTTGCCTGTGTTTGGCCAATATCCCTATAAACCTTTCCTAATATTTTTTAAATGTTGTAATTGTGTTTGCCTCTACCACTTCCTTTGGCAGCTTGTTCCACATATGCACCACTCTGAGTGAAAAAGTTGGCTCTCAGGTCCCTTTAAAATCTTGAAATGGAAATAATCAGAAATTGATCTTGAGTATTTCAAGTGGCTGTGACTGTAGCTATATGCTTTGGCTGATTGTTTCATTGTTGGACTGTTCTTGGGAAGAAAGATCATTGGTGAACAGCTTTGGAAGCAAATGGACTTTCCAGATTTTGTGGATGATGAACTAGTGTTTTGATCATTATCAGGGCTACACATCAAAGCAAATTTAGCCATTGTTACCCATATAAATGTTGGCAGAATATGGACATTAGTTTGTACTGCCAGCATAACTAAAGCAGAAGTTGAATTATCCTGCCTGTCTTCAACAGGACTGGAAAAATTCAATTTTCATATTCCAACTACACAGCAAAGAAAACATCATATGTTTCAAAAGCAGACAGGAGTGGCACCCTCCCTCCATTACAATTAGGTAGTAACTTTGGGGTGAAGTTTCTGGGAAAGCTTTATGAGGTGAACTTAGCTCAGCCCCTCTAAGAAGTTTATTGTAAGAGGAAGGGACTGTGAGCAAGGCTCCTTAAACAGAATTCTGATCCACAGCAAAAGTGGACCTAACTACAGGCTCATAACGTTGATGGATTTGAACAACTGATAAGTGCATTGCAAGGAATTATATTGTGGGTATATAGAATGGAATTAATGTAATGCAGAGCTGAATGTGCTATTAGACCATCAAGGACCATTATGAAATTTATTTCATTAGGACCTCCAATGTTGCTGAAAACTACTTCCATACATGATTTTAATTTATGGAGAACTTGGAAGAACATATACCTAGCAATTTTGGAGAAAAAAGTCTGGCTGAAACCAGGAAGGAGAAAGCAATGTCAAATTCTGTTCTTTAAGAAGTTGAGGTGCACTTTGGACTTTGGATCATTTCATACCTGTTACAAATCCCATGACATTCATTTCTATTGAAAATAAACATTGAAAGAAGTATATAAGTATCAAAGTAATCTGCCAAAGTCAAAATTACCTAGTACTAATTGGGCCAAGTAACCAACTCATTAGCAAAAAAAAGTTCAATAAAAGTTGATCAGGAATTTATTCAACCATCAAAATGTCCAATCTGACATAAATTCCCCTGCAACAATGAAAACCAAGGCATACTACGCAAGATACTGAACAAAATAGATTTGAAAATTATGGGACTGAAAAGTTGAAAAACAAAAGTGAAGAAAGCAGATAGATGAAAATAAAACAAAAATGACGATATATGTATAATATTAGAATTTTGGAGAAAAAAAGACAGTTCCTGAATAAAATGTTCAGCAGATGGGCCAAATAAATACAGTTTGAATGATTTTTTAAATGAAGCAATTCTAAATAAGTGTATGAGCAATTAATATACATCATTAAAGTCTGAAGGTTCCAATATTTAAGAAATATCTTAGACTACATTTTGCTGCGCATACAATGGCTTCTAAGCACCACACCACTATTAATTACAGGGTCATTGAATCATACAGCTTGGAAACAGACCTTTCAGCCCAAGTGATCCACACCAACCAAATTTCCTAAACTGAACACGTTTGACTAATACCACTGTAAACCTTTCCTATTCATGTACCTGTCCAAATATCTTTTTAATGTTGTAATTGTGCCCAGTTCTACCATTTCCTCTGTCAGTTCGGTCCATACAAGCATCATCCCCTGTGCGAAAAACTTGACCCTTAGGCCCCTTTTAAATCTTTTCCCTCTCACCTTAAACCTACGCCTTGTAGTTTTGGACACCCCTAACCTGGGGAAAAGACCATGGCTATTCATCCCATTCATGACCCTCATGATTTTATAAACATCTATACACTCACCCCTCAACCTGTTACAAGCCAAGGGAAAAAAGGTCCAACCTTATCCAGCCTCTCCCCTATATCTCAAACCTCCCAGTCTTGGTAAAACCCTTAAAAATTGTCTTGCACCCTTTCCAGTTTAACAACATCTTTCCAATAGCAGAGTGACTGGAATTGTACGTAGTGATCTAAGTGTGGCTTTACTAATGTCTTGTACAGCTATAATATGATGTCCTAACTCCTGTTCTCAAAGCTTTGAGTGCAAGAGTGTCAAACGCCTTCTTCACCGCCCTGTCTATATGTGACACCATGTACCTGCACACCTAGGTCTCTCATTTTGCTGCAAGATGCCAGCCCCATGGTCCTGTCAGATCATGGTGACTTTAGCTGGATCAGGATTTTGCAGTGTGCTTTTCTTTTGCTAGGTGGAGGGAAAGGATGCAGTTTGCATTTGCAGTTCTTAAATGGTGTGCTCAACATGCTGTCAACTGGATGCTGCAGTGAGAAAAGATGTTCACTGAGCTCAGGGCATTCCAGTACACTTCATAACCAGAGAAGTACCTTCTGAAGTGTCATAAAACCAAAAGAACTGCGGATGCTGTAAATCAAGACCCAACACCGATCCTTGCGGTACACCACTAGTAACTGGTCTCCAGGATGAACATTTCCCATCAACTACCACCCTCTGTCTTCTTTCAGCAAGCCAATTTCCGAACCAAACTGCTATATCTCCCACAATTCCATTCCTCTGCATTTTGTACAATAGCCTACTGTGGGGAACCTCATCGAACGCCTTGCTGAAATCCATATACACCACATCAACCGGTTTACTCTCATCTACCTGTTTGGTCACCTTTTCAAAGAACTCAATAATGTTTGTGAGGCACAACCTTCCCTTCACAAAACTGTGCTGACTATCCCTAATCAATTTATTCTTTTCTAGATGATTATAAACCCTATATCTTACAACCTTTTCCAACACTTTACCAACAACTGAGGTAAGGCTAACTGGTCTATAATTATCAGGGTTGTCTCTACTCCCTTTCTTGAACAGGGGAACCACATTTGCTATCCTCCAGTCATCTGGCATTATTCCTGTAGACAATGACGAGTTAAAGATCAATGACAAAGGCTCAGCAATCTCCTCCCAAGCTTCCCAGAAGATCCTAGGATAAATCCCATCTGGCCCAGGGGACTTATCTAACTTCACCCTCTGTAGGATTTCTAATACCTCTTCTTTGTGAACCTCAATCCAACCTAGTCTAGTAGCCTGTATCTCAGTTTCTCCTCGACAACATTGTCGTTTTCTGGAGTGAATACTGTTAAAAAATATTCATTTAGTGCTTCCCCTATCTCCTCTGACTCCGCACACAACTTACCACTACTATCCTTGATTGGCCCTAATCATACTTTCGTCATTTTTTTATTCCTTAAATACCTATAGAAAGCCTTAGGGTTTACCCTGATCCTATCCGCCAACAACTTCTCATGTCTCCTCCTGGCTCTTCTGAGCTCTCTCTTTAGGTCTTTCCTGGCTACCTTGTAGCCCTCAAGCGCACTAACTGAGCCTTCACATCTCATCCTAACATAAGCCTTCTTCTTCCTCTTGACCAGAGATTCCACCTCCTTCATAAACCATGGCTCCCGCACTCTACAGCTTCCTCCCTGCCTGACAGGTACATACTTATCTAGGACACACAGGAGCTTTTTCTTGAATAAGCTCCACATTTCTAATGTGCCCATCCCCTGCAGTTTCCTTCCCCATCCTATGCTCCCTAAATCTTTCCTAATCTCATCGTAATTGCCTTTCTCCCAGCTATAACTATTGCCCAGTGGTATACACCTATCCCTTTCCATCACTAAAGTAAACATAACAGAATTGTGATCGCTATCACCAAAGTGCTCACCTACTTCCAAATCTAACACCTGGCCAGGCTCATTACCCGGTACCAAATCTAATGTGGCTTTGCCCCTTGTTGGCCTATCTACATACTGTGTCAGGAAGCCCTCCTGCACACACTGGACAAAAACTGACCCATCTATAGTACTCGAACTATAGTGTTCTTATAGTGGGAAGTTGAAGTCCCCCATGACAACTACCCTGCCTCTCTCACTCCTATCGAGAATCATCTTTGCTATCCTTCCTCTACATGTCTGGAACTATTCGGAGGCCTATAGAAAACTCCCAACAGGGTGACCTCTCCTTTCCTGTTTCTAATCGCAGCCCATACTACCTCAGTTGACGAGTCCCCAAACATCCTTTCTGCAACTGTAATACTGTACTTGACCAACAATGCCACACCTCCCCCCCTTTTACCATCTTCTCTGTTCTTACTGAAACATCTAAATCCCGGAATCTGCAACAACCATTCCTGTCCCTGCTCTATCCATGTCTCCGAAATGGCCACAACATCGAAGTCCCAGGTACTAACGCATGCTGCAAGTTCACCCACCTTATTCCGGACGCTCCTGACATTGAAGTAGTCACACTTCAAACCAACTTCTTGCTTGCCGGTGCCATCTTGCGTCCCTGAAACTTTATTTCGGACCACCCTACTCTCAACCTTTTCTATAGTCGAACTACAATTTTGGTCTCCATCCCCCTGCTGAATTAATTTAAACCCACCCGAATAGCCTTAGCAAATTTCCCCCCCCAGGATATCGGTACCCCTCTGGTTCAGGTGAAGACCATCCTGCTTGTAGAGGTCCCACCTACCCCAGAAAGAGCCCCAATTATCCAAGAATCCAAAACGCTCCCTCCTGCACCATCCCTGTCGCCACGTGTTCAACTCCTCTCTCTCCCTATTCCTCGCCTCACTAGCACGTGGCAGGGGCAACAAACCAGGGACAACAACTCTGTTTGTCCTAGCTCTCAGCTTCCATCCTAGCTCCCTGAATTTCTACCTTAAATCCCCATCTCTCTTCCTACCTATGTCGTTGGTGCTAATGTGGGCCATGACTTTGGGCTGCTCCCTCTCCCGCTTAAGGATCCCAAAAACACGATCAGAGACATCACGCACCCTGGCACCTGGGAGGCAACACACCAACCGTGAATCTCTCTGGTCCCCACAGAACCTCCTATCTGTCCCCCTAACTATGGAGTCCCCAATGACTACATTTAGTTATGATACAAAAATAGTTCCAATTTTTAAAATAATATCCAACATAAGAGATAAAGGAATTCTTTTTTGTATCTCGTAACCAATTCCGCAGGATGTTGTGAAGGTTTTCTTTACAAAAACGGATTTTTGAATGATACTGGCTGGAAGAGGCCAAATCACTCTTGTAAACAAAAAGAACCAAAGCAACATTCCAGTGACTTGGGATATCTGTTCAAAGATGGCTACACATTTGTATCACAGTACATTCTACATTCCAAACCATTGAAACGCAGGCACCCAGTCTGCAAAATTGCATTGAGGCCAATTGCCTTGCAAGTAGATAAGTGGGAACCATTTCCTGCATCATTAGCAAAGCATGAAGACATTAATATCCAACTCAATAGGGGTAAGACATTAGACTCGATCACTAGGACACTGGCTATAAAAGGCTTGTGCTATTTCTCCCTCCAGCTCTATTTTGATTTCATCCTTTACTTCTCTAGTCACATGGGTGATTTTCTGGTGGTTGAAAATATAGAATGAAGTTTTAGCACAATTATGTCATTTTTTTACTGTATCTCTACACATATGCACATAACCACGGGTGATTTGGGGAAAATACAAACTTTAATGTTGGGACTCCTTTGGTACAGTGGTAGTGGTGGGGAGAAAAAAGAAAAAAATGGTTAAGAAATAAGCAGGAGATTCCAAGAATCTTATAAAAGCATAAATGGCTTGTGCTCAGGCTCAATCTCATCAAGTACTTCAGGCAATTCGAATAAACTAGCCAAGAACATGGTTGGGTCATTGGCCAGTGAGAGAGGGACATTCATGCAACAACCTACTAGCCTTTTGAATGTTTAAACAACAGTTTTCTCTGCAGATTAGCACAAATACATGAAAGGTCAAAGATGTAAAAATCCTTTATAAACCTCATTCTCTCTTCCTTGCTTTCTCTCTCTTCCTCGCTTTCTCTCTCTCTCGACAGCTTATAAGTTATGAAACCTACCTGTTGATGTTCCATGCTGCAAAGAAATATTTCAAAAACAGACAAACCCAAAAGCTACTGTCTCCACATGAACAGATAAATGATCAGTCTATATATTTAAACTACCTTGACAATGAAAACAGCAGACCACCTCCACACCCATTTAATATTATAGGACACCAAACTGCTTAACTTATCGAGTTTTGAGAAGATTTGTAGCTCAGGTTGAGGTTCTGGATGTGAGTTTGCTTGCTGAGCTGGAAGGTTAGTTTTCAGACGTTTCGTCACCATTCTAGGTAACATCATCAGTGAGCCTCCGACGAAGCACTGGTGTTATGTCCCGCTTTCTGTTTATCTGGTTAGGTTTCCTTGCTTAACTTATCCTCTCACTCTGAAATCAATCTGTGTGAGTATGAACTTAGAACGTGTGTGAAAGTCATTGCTGTTTCCTAAATTATTTTACATTGGTTGAGCTAAATATAATGAAACATACTTTTGTTTTGCTTTTTAACATTACTGAAACAACTTCACTGGTTGTGTCTTTTATGATCACAGTACATCAACAGTGAAGTGGTCTCTGACTGGGCAAAAGCAAGTCCATTAAATAAAAACCTGTTGCAGTTAAAGAAGGAGGGTGAAGAGAGACAGTGTAGTACTTATACTTTTCTCGCTTGATCATGGAAAAATGTTGGTGCAAATCACTATGGAGGCATTGTGGCCATTTTTCAGGCACAAAACATGTGCACAACACACTAATTTAGAACTGGGGCAGTTTGTCTCCAGTCTGTTTTTGTGTTGATTTCATTGCCAATCTCATTGACTGCAATTCCACTTAATTTAGGAATTGTGCCTTAAAATAGGTGAAATGATGAGTGTATTTGTTCATTTCTTTGGCCTAGTTACTCAGAAATTACCTGCCCTCTTGTAGAAATTAGAATTAGAATTTGTTTTGTTGTAATGTATACTCAATGCAGAAGTACAGGAATATAGCCAAAAATTTACAACGTGACCCCTCATGGTGCCACCTAAGGTACAAGGTAGCTGGGTACAAATCTTAGATAAACATTGGGACAATTAAAGGAATAAAAGTTACATTAATTAGAGTTATTCATAGTATAAGTTAGAAAAATAAGAAATAAAGTTAAGACCAACATGACAGTCTTTCTGTAAAGGGTCTGTGGTAGATCAGTGCAGAAGGCTTTCACATGTGGTTTGATTAGGTCTGCAAGCCGCTGATTGCCCACATTGGTCCCTAGCCCAACAACCATCCCCGTTCTGTGTATATAGTTGAGCCAGTTCCACTCCAGCCTCCAGCATTTTGGCCACCCCCACTCTACTTGGGCCTCCATAGTAACTAGGGATAGAAATAGGATATTCAGCACTCTAGCTTGTTCTAGCATTCAATATAATCATGGCTAATCCTCTTTCTCAATGCCATATTCTTGCTTCTTCCCCCATATCCCTTGATATCTTTAAAATCTAAAAAATTATCTTTCTCCTTCTTGAATCTATTCAGTGACTTGATCTCCAGAAGCTTTGTGTTGGTGAATTCCACTGGTTGACCAGGCTTAGAACGAAAAACTGTTTCTCCATCTCAATCCTAAATGGTCTACCCTGTATCATGAGTCTTTGACCTTGGATCGCACACTCCCCAACTAGGGAAAACATCCTTCCTGCATCTAGTGTGTCAAGCTCTGTTAGAATCTCATTTGTTTCAATAATATCCCTCTCATTCTTCTAAACTCCAGCGCACATAGGCCCAGTTGAATGAACCTCTCCTCTTCAATAATCCTACCAATGCCAGTACCAGCCAAGTAAGCCACCCGTGCAGTCCCTCTCTAAGAGAAATGTATCTTTTCTTATGTAGTGTTAGCAAAACTACATGTAATACTCCAAGTGTAGTCTCACCAAGGCCCTGTATAACTGTAGAAAGATATGCCTACTTCTGAACTCAAATCGTCCAGCTATGAAAACAACCAGCCATTTGTATTCCAATTGCTTGCTGTACCTGCCTACTTTTATTGACTGGTGTACAAGAGCACTCAGATCCTCTTCCCTCCACACTTCCCAATATGTCACCATTAAAATAGTGCACCTCATTTCTGTTTTTCACAGATGTGGATAACTTCACATTTAGCCATTAGTGGCTTTGTCCATTCCTGTTAATGCTTTCCAAATGTTCTGCTACCATGTCTTTTATTATGCATTTTACGGCATTTTCCCCTGTAAAATGTACCTTCAGCTTGCTGAAGGTAGGCTAACTGGCCTATAATTTTCTGTTTTCTCAATCCTTCACTGTTACTGTATGCAAATCCTGGAACTTCCTTCCTAATGCCTCTATGAATGTGTTAAAACCACATTGGCTGCAGTGGTTGCAAAATGAACATTGATATACATCCTTTGAATGAATACGTTTTAAAAAATGGAAATTGCTCATTTTGTTGGTATCTTTCCTAATTTCTTTTATGTTTTAATTAGTCTTCTTAACTGATTTCCCTTTCACAAAATTGACAATTAATTTTTTTTGGTAAGTGGCACGGCAATGCAAGGATTATTTGTTTCTCTACCAGTTCCAAATCATAGAAGTTTGGACCTCTGTTCTTTTGAATAGAAAAGGCTGAGGGCTGACCATTATGATGTTATTAAAATTATGAAAGATACGACTCGGAGAAGACTTTCCTGCAAGATATGGGATCCCAATGTTGAAGAAAAAAAGATGAAATTGTGTGGCTTGCAAGCATTGTGTCCAGCGAAACAATCTTCCCAATTGTCCACCTCTGTTCTTCCTGTCTGACTGTAAGCCAAAGTATCAGAGAACACATTTTTAGCTACTTACCATTTTTAACAAATACTCAGTGTTTTTACTACCCTGAGTACAAAGCTGGTCTCATGGCGTAAGAACTTGGAACCAGAGTTATAAAGAAAGCTGATAAGGACATTGGGACTACAGTTGGGTAGAGAGACCAGAGGTCATGCATGAGCATCCTATCAATTATTCAGGACAAACTCCGGCAAACTGGAAAATTTAGTGGGTTCCTGAGGTTGTCACCTCAATCAAAGGACTGCCAGCACTTAAGTCCCTCCATGAGGGGAGGTGAGCACTCCTAAGGCATGTGAGAGATTAAGAAGGGTGCCTTGCTGCCCCCATCAGGAAATCACAGGAGAGATGCAGCAAAGACATCTGAAACCAATAAGGACATCAAGATAGAGGGCTCACACTGATTGTGGCCCTTCATTCAACAGTCACGTCTAATGTGCTGGTGGCCTGTCTCTGCAGTACGGTGTGTTGCTGTGACAATGCGAAAATTCCTGTGGTGCCGTCCTTAATCACTCTTACTGGGGCCTGAACCTCCTCGTGTGATTTTCCACAACTGAGGAGTGGACACTCCGTCTTGTTATCAACCCAATGCAGGGAAAGTTCCCCAGATGAAGGAATGTGTTGGTCAGACATCCTGACGTCCATCCATCTGCCATCATGTTCCTGGCACAGTCCTTGTCCCTAAACCCATCTCTGTGGATCTGGGACAAAATTCATCTAAGCTTTCGATTTCTGAGCAAGAGTTCAACCAGAAGCCACCAATGTAAGCCATCATCATGAAAACAAATGCAATAGCAATTTCCAAAGGAACTCCTTTACCCAGAGGCTGATGAGATATGGAGACTCAGTATTGTATAAGACAGTTAGTATCTGAAAGGGTTAACTGACATGCAAAGATGAACTCCACTCATCAGAATGTAAAGGACTATTTGCCAGTTGTATGGTCAGTGCTGAGGTCCATGAGCTGAATAGTAATGTATACCCATTCTTACATCTAACCTGAAGTCTCCCAAGGGACTATTATATAACTGAGATGTAATGTAACTCGTAATTAAGTACTATGTAATAAACCTATTCTATTTATCAAGGCAGATCTCCTCTTCTGCCAAAGACCTTGTGGGGGCATTCTTCCTCACATTGTATGTGTAACTTTAAATGATACCAATAAGAAAAATTGATGACAGTGAATCTAACCAATGCATCTCAGATGGTATTGGTGGATATGATAGCAACGCATCTATTCACAAGCACAGGGCATGGTTGAAGTGAATCATATGGGTGCTTATAAAGGGAAGCTAGATTTGAAAATGAAGGAGAAGGTAATAAGTTACACTGATCAATATAGATCGGAAAGATGTATGGAAGGAAGCTCATGTAGAGCATAAAAGCTAATATGCGTGAGCCAGACTGGATGGCGAGTTCTATGTAATATATACCACATAATATTCTGGAATGAATTGTATTCATCAACATTATGCAACAAGCTACACATTCAGTTCAGATTCTGTTGCAGGAGCATTGTATTGGCTCGTGTAATTTATCACAAAGTTTGTAGATAACACAACTTCATTCATTAACTTTATCTGTTGTATTAATATTGCTGCAATCCCGATACGCTTAAATTGTAAATGTGCCATTTGGAACTGTGGTCAATTTTGTGTTCCTTTGCCTGGCACTAGTGAGATGGTAAAGACCTCAAAATGGCATCAGTCGTCTTAGCCCCTCTGTATCACTGATAATATGCCTGACTCCACTTTAGAAGGGATCTTACACTTGAGGTGCCAAGTTAGTTCAGATTAGTTGGGTCCATAGGTTACTCAGTTTCTATTTGGATTTTGTAATTACTGCTAAAGAAATGTGGTCTAGATGCAGCATTTAGGGCTATGGTCCATTTAAATTTAATTAAAAAATATTTATGCAATATAGAGGCTACCAGCTAGATCAACAGTTATTGTTTATTCTTAATTGCCCTTGAATGTGCTGGTGAGCTGCCTTCACCAATGTAGTCCATATGGTCCAGAGCCATCAGTATTAGGAAGTGAGTTCCAGAATTTTGATCCAGTGATAATGAATGAACTGTGATATATTTCCAATTCAGGCTAGTGTGTGTCTTGCAGGGCAACTTGCAGGTGATGGTATTCTCATTTATCTGCTTCCATTGTCCTCCTAGATAGTAGACATTGCAGGTTTGGAAGGGACTGTCAAAAAAGCCTTTGTGAATTGCTACAGAACATCTCGTAGATGGTACACATTGCACCACTGTGCATCGTGGTGAAGGAGGCGAGTGTTAAATATGGTGAATAGGGTGTTTTTTAAGTAGGATGCTTTGTTCTGGCTGGAGCAAGCTTCTTGAGTCTTGTTGGAGCCGTATCCATCCAGGCAAGTGGGAAATATTCCATCCTTCTCTTGACTAGGTCTTGTAGATGATGAACAAACACTGGGGAGGGAGGAGGTGAGTTATTCATTACATAATTGTCAGTCTCTGATCTACTCTTGTAGTCACAGCATTTCTATAACTGGTTCAGTTTGTTTTTTGCCAGTGGTAAACTGTAGGACATTGACAGCAAGGGGTTCAGCATTGGTAATGTCACTGAATGCCAAAGGGTGATGATTAGATTCTTTCTTGTTGAAGAATTTATAATGGTTAGGTACTAAGGCCAAGACATGATCCGGATTTATTGTTCACTGGGGAGTTAATGACCATTTTGCCTGATCCACTAGAATCTGAAGACATTCAACAACTACTTTGGAGTTTAAGGATGTGTGTTCATAACGAGGGTGTGCTGATTGATCCATTGCTCACCGTCTCAGGCAGAAACTGTGCAGGCTTTGAGAAAAGCCAGTGAGAAGGGAGTAGAGGAAACCCACATGTTGGGTAGTGCAAAAAATGAAGCGTTAACAAAAACAATCTCGGAGCTCCAATCCCTGCAGGCCACACCCCAACAACTTATAATGTCATGAAGACAAATCTGGCTAATTTCCACTATTTGGTCTGGTGAGCTGAGCTGACATAGTTGTTTTGCACCCTGAAATAACTGCTTAGAGGCTGGTATTCCATCACCAATGTCACCCTCTATTTATGTGCGCACAGTACATGGGATCTGGACAGCCAGCTCAGAGCCAGCCCCTGGAATGAGGAGACTTTCTGAATCTCCTGTTTATATCTGTCAGCCTGGGTTCCTTGAATGGCCCAGGTAAACAATGCCAATCAGGGATCTCATAATCAATGGATCCATCTGGCCCTCATTCCAATCACTGCACACCCCATGGCTCGTCTTGCAGAATTAAGTAAGGACTTCAAAAATCACAACTCCATCACTCCAGAGGGACTTTCCATTACCAGAATGTGTGTGTCTCTCATGCATCTCTCCTGTCTGTACTCAGGAGGTCAGAGTGCCCCACAGCGCCTTCTGGCTGAATACTGAGTGGAAAAACCAGTAAAACTTGGAAATGATGCTGACTCGTGGCGTTAAAATTCTCAGACGTTATCCCCTCTCAATACCTTTCTTTTCTCTGACAACGGTCAGTATTCCAGCATGTGCTGAGGATGAGGTTGGCTGGGTGAGACATAACCATTAAAAGGTGAAGCCCTGCTCTCTTATTAAGAGAGAGATTATTGCTTGTTTAACCTGAGGGTCACTACGCCACAGGCAAGGAGGGAGGTTGAGTAGGAGAGTTCCTCAGAGTAACTTTAGCCTGTAAGGGAATTGAATCCATCCTGTCGGCTTGTTATGCATTTCAAACCAGTCACCCAGCCAACTGAGCTACTACTTAACAGGCCTTGAAGTTATGTCCTGCACTTTATAGCAGCTGGTTCAATTGCTCTCAGCCTTTCACCAATGTCAAAAGCCTTTTTTGCACATCCTTCTGCACCAGTTGGGATACTTTCAAATAATTGCGTGTGACTTGGAAAGTTCGCTGGCAGCCTTGAAAACTGTGCTGCCCGCTATTCTAATGGTTTAGTTGCTTGGCAGACCCAGACTCAATCACTGGACTGTGCTGAATTAGTTGGTGGGCTTGGCTAGACTTTCAAAGAGAGAAGACAGCTATTTATTTGAAAAAAAACGATTCCGCCATATGTGATTCAGAGGTTACATTTTTTTTCATCCCAAAATTCAGTCAATTCTGCTGGTATGAACTGATTTGCTGAGATTGTTCAGCACTATGGCAAATTCCATGAAGAGCCTGGGGTGGAGGGAAATGGCTGACAGCCATGAAGACGCTGAGAAAATTTTACGCCTTTCCGATATATATCGTATGGGATGTGATCTTGCTCCTTGGGATCTTGATAATTCAATGGGCACACATACATCATACCTCTGGTCTCTATCCTCAACTGCAGAAAGCAAACGACGAGTTTGTCAAAGGTACATGGATGTAGTAACACGTGTTGAACCTGCAAAGAGATGTTTTATGGTTAATTATAGTCACCGCTCAGAGCCTCATGCTGGGCTGTAATGTTTCACAGAAAACAGGAAATGGTTTCATTGTGTAATGGGTTGGATGTTTTCAACTTCCAGACTGTCAAAACAAAATCATTAGGTATCAGCGTGAATTTTTTTGATTCTTGTCATGAAGCTCTTGAGACTTGGGTAATGTTGTTAAGATGTGTGCATCATGAATTTTTATTACATTTTTAAATTTATACAAAGTATGCGGAGGCTGATGGGGGCTAAGTAATTTCTTTTTTGTTTGTTTGCTTTAATTTCACTGTTTTCTTCCCTCACCCCATTACTTTTAAAATCTTGATTTATAGCAACTTGTTAAAATTCTCATTTCAGCTTTTTTTAGCCACTACTCTTTTCTTTTTAAGAAAGTTTATGTCTATTGTACTTGAATTTTTCTTTTTGTGTGTGTTCAGACTGTAGACATATTCCCATCTGGGAGAGATTGGCAGGTGGGCCATTAAATGCAAGACTGATAGGCCCATCTGTCTTCCCTTAAGCAGAGCTTGTTTTATAAGTTAAGCATAGGCTGTTACATGGACACTTGCATTTCACAAACCCTCTCGTCAGGTAATGGTTGCAATTTATTTTCTTTTGTTTTTAAAAGAAGAAGGAGCACATTTAAACAGTTTACCATTTTTTTTCTTTCCCCCCCCCAACAAAGAAGTAAGTACAGCTTTTTCACATCAATCTACCCCTAACCTTGTGTAACCCTGACATTCCTTTCACTAAACTGTGTGATATTAAACCAGATTGCTTTCATGCCTACTTAAGTAATATCATATGCTTCACATCAGCACATACTCTGGTTAACCCAGTTTTCACTGTATTCCCATTCTAGCTTCAACACACTACCCACTTCTTTATCTTCAGCAAGTGCACTGATTAAACATCTTAGTATTTTCTTTTTAAAACAAAGGAGAGGAAGAAAGAAGATTGTGTTAGTAACAGTTGGATCAGTATGGTAATAAGTTGTTGCTATAGGCCACCATTTACCCAATCACTTTGAACATTGGGCTTTTTAATGTTCCCTTGATGGAGAGATTTCCAAAGAGAATTATCATCGTTCGAACATTTGAAAGCATGAGGGAAGAAAGGGCATTGTGTGGGAATTCAAGGAAGGTGAATAGTTGTTTCGTCTTTAATAACTAATTCAAGAGGAGGATGTCAAGAAGTCACTCTTATACTTAGAGGTGAAGGCACACAATGTAACATCAAGACGAATCCTGACACTATCATCATCCAGCAACTGCAGAACAATAGATTATATCTGTCTTCACATCGTGAACCTCCTTTCAGTGTGATTTCTTCAGGTGATAGTCAGGCAGTTAACCACAGGAGCACACAATTAATGTCATGCCTAGGACAGAACAACCTGATTGCTGAGAGCATTAAGTCGTGCAGTTCCATCCGGGAGGGATTTACATTTCCACAGCTGCAGCTTTGTTGACCGTCACTTGTTACCTATGCCCTCGTTTCCAGATGGTCTCAGTTAGACATTATGAAGGATGAAAAGTGCAGAATAATTTGGTCAGGGTCATCCCATGTCCGAAAGGGAAAGTTAAAGATGAAACAAAACACAAATCAAAATACGGAAGCCACAAAAGGAGTGAGCGAGAGAGAGAGATAAATGACAAATAGTCACTAGATCAAATAATCCTGGGAACTTGTTCCTTAACAGAACTGTATGTGTACCTGCACCTCGTGAACTGCAGCAATTCAAGAAGGCAGCTCACTGCCACCTTCTAAAGGACAATTAGGGATGGACTATAAATTCTGGCCCAGAACAACAACTCCATTCATGAAATAAAAAATAAATAGAACTATTGGATATATTTCAAAGGAGGAAACATTCTTGTCTTCGTGAGTATTTTCAGGGTAAGTGTCAATCTTCCAGAAGTGCAACAGTCTGAAGGAACTCCTTCTGTGCCGTATGATTTGATACCAATAGAAGGGCATCAGGTTGCTTTCCTGCTTTTGAGGTAAATCTGTTGTGAGATGCTATACTAAGTCAAAAAAGAATATAAAGCGGTATTCAGAGAGGTAGAGAGATGTACAGCATGGAAACAGACCCCTCTGTTCAACTTGTCCATGCCGACCAGATATCCTAAATTAATCTAGTTCCAT
Source organism: Stegostoma tigrinum (assembly GCF_030684315.1). Classification (NCBI taxonomy): domain Eukaryota; kingdom Metazoa; phylum Chordata; class Chondrichthyes; order Orectolobiformes; family Stegostomatidae; genus Stegostoma; species Stegostoma tigrinum. The sequence continues at coordinate 99,013,420 of NC_081359.1, forward strand.
TTGCCAGCATTTGGCTCATATCCCTCTAAACGCTTCCTATTCATACACCCACCCAGATGCATTTTAAATGTTGTAATTGTACCAGCCTCCACCATTTCCTCTGGCAGCTCATTCAATATATGCATCACATTCTGTGTGAAAAAGTTTCCCCTTAGGTGCCTTTTAAATCTTTCGTTTTCACCTTAAACCCATACCCTCTTGTTTTGGATTCCCCTCCCCTGGGAAAAAGACCTTGGCTGGTCACCCTATCCATGCCCCTCATGATTTTATAAACCTCTATAAGGTCACCCCTCAACCTCATACACTCCAGGGAAAATAGTCCCATTGATCTCTAGCTCTTCCTACAGTGAAACCCTCCAAACTTGGCAACGTCCTTATAAATCTTTTCTTCACAATTTCAAGTTTCACAACATTTTTCCTATATTTGGAAGAACAGAATTGAACACAGTATTCCAAAAGTGGCTTAACCAATGTCCTGTACAGCTGCAGCATGACCTCCCAACTCCTATACTCAATGCACTGACTGATAAAGGCAAGCATACCAAACGCCTTCTTCACTATTCTGTCTACCGGTGACTCCACTTTCAAGGAACTATGAACCTGCACCTCAACATTTCTTTGTTTGGCAACTTTCCCCAGGTCCCTGACATTAAGTGCACATTTCCTGCCCTGATTTGTCTTACCAAAATGTAGCAACTCACATTTATCTAAATTAAACTCTATCTGCCACACCTTGGCCCATCAGCCCATTTGATTAAGGCCCTGTTGTACTCAGAGTTAACTCTGTCCACCACACCATCAATTTTGCAAAGGCAATTGGCCTAATTAACTTTTGGTAATGGGAGTCCTGTCCATAGGTTGGAGAAATGATGGGAGCTCCACCTTGTCCTTCTCCTGGAGACTTGATGCTATATCAGCCAGGATTCCCATTGAATTCAGGCCTCTGTACGGTGAAAATCTCACTTTGAGAGCTGATGGCCATTTGAAACTTAGAAGGATAACAAATCAGAGCAAGGATAGATCATTCAGCCTGTTGGTGTAGCTCTGTCATTTGATATGACTATGGTTGATTCTCCTAATCCCTCCCCATAACACTCGATGCCTCTAATGACAAGAAATCTATTTATTTCTTTCTTAAATCTAGTCAGTGACTTGACCTCCATAGCCTTCTATGGTGACAAATTCCACCCTCTGAGCAAAGAAATTTCTCCTCACCTCGGACCTAAATGGTCGACCCTGCATCCTGAGACAATGACTTCTTGTTGTGGATGTTCTTAAAGGCTCTGAAAGATTTGTTAAACATGATTTCCCTTTCCTAAAACCATGTAGACATTGTCTGATCCTGTTGAAATTTTCTAGGTTTTCTGTTATGCCTTTATACCTTTTATATCTTTACAGCTATTGTATTCGCACGCCCCTGCATTTTACCATCTATGGATGTTACGCTGACTGGCCTGTAATTCCCAGTTTTGTCCCTTCCTCCTGTTTTGCACATGCCATACTCAATCTACTGGGAGTGTTCCAGGTTCTATAGAACTTTGGGAGGTCACAATCGATGCATTCGCTATTTCTACAGCCACCTTGTGTAGTACCTTGGGACATAGATTATCAGTCTCTAGGGATTTATTAGCTTTCAGTCACATTAATTTCTGCAGCACTTTCTTTTTAACAATGATAATCTCTTCAATTCCTTCCTCTCAGAAGACCCTGCATCCCCTAGCACTTCTGGGAATTTATTCATGTGTTCTTCTGCGAATACAGTACTAAAGCAATTATTTAATGGCTCTGCAATGTCCTTGTTCTCCCACTTCAGTTTGCAAGGTACCCAGAAATGTCTTCACTTTTGTTCCCATATAATTATAGAAACTCTTACAGTCTTTGTTTATGTTCTTTGCAAATTCACCGTCTGTCATAAGCCCTACAAGGCCCATGAAACATCTTTGATTCATTTCTTTGTGGAACTCATTGAGTATAAGTTCCCTTGCTAGAATGGATGGCTAGTCCAACTAAACTCATCACCTGAGTCCTTTATGTCTAACCTGGGGTGGGATTAACCTATGCATGCCATGAGCAATGGCTCTACTTTGGTATTCAACAATAAACTATACATTTTTCCATCAGGCTTGCTGAGTCATTACATTGTCATACTCTGTTTTTCTCTCTTAATTAATGTTTTCATTCTCCACTGCTGAATTCAAAATGCTCCCAGTCCCATAGGCTTGCTATTTTTTTCTAGAAACTTTATATGACTCCTCCTTGAATCCAATACTATGACTCCTCTTTGAATACCAAATTTCTTTTGGCATCAATAGTTGGGTCACTTTTACTGTTGAATATATTCAACAGAAGAGAATGTGTAGCTGGTGCAGTTACTGACAGTGTTACCAGAAAAGATCCTTAAGGGCATGGGGGTTATGGGGAGAGGATACATGGTAATGAGTGGAAAAATGGAAGAAACAGAACTTGAATGGTAGGACATGAGTGTAGCTTTCCCATCAATCCCTACCTTTTACTGATGATCGATTCCTCAATCTGACACCATGTACAGATGAACATGGGACCAACACACCCCACAAGGCTACAGCCATCTCTCTCTGTACCTGTGGGAGATCTGTCTGAGCCCAATTCAATCTCCGAGCACTCATTAACTTCTGGTGAGTTCAGGGATAGTTGTACTTGAGTGTCCTGCTATCAAGCCTAATTGCCCCCAACTGCAGGATGCCATATTTTCTGGCTTGACTTCTTTCCGACCATCATTAAATGCCAGATATTGTTCTCATTACCTGGAATCTGAATCAAAACCTTTATTACGTTCTTGCACAGCTATGGACTCCAGTGAATTCTTCCCAAGAGTCACTTTGACTGAGGATAACTTGGGTTCAGATCAGCAGTCAGCAAGGAAAAGTTACTCATTGTTGAATTCCCAGCCTCTGATCTATCCCTGTAACCATGGCGTTTATGATTGGTCCAGTTTAGTTTCTGGCCAATTGCAACAATCAGGATGCTGATGATGAGACGTTCAATGATGGTAATGTCATTCAACATCAAAAGGAAATGGCCAAATTCTCTCTAGTTGGAAATGGTCATTGCCTGGTACTGGGGGTGACATGGCTATTACTTGCCACTTGTCTGCTCAAGCCCAGGTGTAGCCAAGCGGATACGGACTGCCTCAATATCTGGGCAGTCGCAAGTGGTGATGAACATCTACAAATGTTACTCCTTCTGACCTGATATTGGAAAGAAGGTCATTAATTAAAGGTCTGAAGATGGTTGGGCCTGGGGCACTACACTGCAGAACTCCTGTAGAGGTGACCCGAGATGCCACTGACCACAGTTGCGTATAAATCTATCACTAAATCAAAATAAAATTGAAGATTGGCTGAGGAAAGAAAAACATACATTCATTTAGCACCTGTCATGTATGTTGGACCTTACGCTGCACTTGACACCTTATGAAGGTCAGTTTGAATATAACCACTGCTGCTATGTAGGAACTGAGGCAGCAAAGATCCAGAATTAAGACATCACAAAAAACAAAGAAGTAACAATATTATAATGGGTTGTTTTATAAGAGTGACTGAGGGATAGATATTGGCCAGGGCTTCAGGGATAACTTGCTTGCTCTTCTTCAAAAGATAGTCAATATTAATCTGACTACAGCTGGCACCTCAGTTTACCATCTTATCCAAATGACTACACGATAACAGCATAGTACTACACCAGAATGCCAGCTTTTTCTTTAAAATCCTGGAGTGAGACTTGAACTCAACTCCCTCTAACTGAGCCAAAGCTGACACCCAAACATAAGCTATATTTATTTGTGAGTTTTGCTACATGGTGTGACAAAACTTGATTACTAACAAACAATTTTTTGCACATCGAAAATGTAAATTTACAAATATAGGATCTCATTCCTCAAGATTGAAATTATGGTTCGAAGTTTGAAAAAGTCTTGTTTTCTTTTACTTTTTATTGCTGTCTTTTATCCATTTCTCCTTCTTAAAATTCCCCTACTTTCCCATTTTTTACTCTTTTCTTGCACAAGCTTTACATTGCAATAAATATAAGAAGTTGCCCTTCTGATTCACTCTCAACAGTAACTATTATGTCGACAAGTTAGTGGTCATTTTGCAGAAATGGTCCATAGCTGATCAACAAATTTTGCAGATTCCTTCATGCCTGGAGAGCAGCATATTCAGAAAACTGGTTTTGGAGCATTAACCTTGAATAAAATATCAAATTTCTGGTTGGAGGTTCAAACACAACTTTCTGACTAGGAAGCAGGAGCACTACCAACTGAATAACATTGTAATAAAACAAAATCAATGTTGAAAAGAAGACTGAAATGCTGTTTTTATAACCAATCCAGTCAGAAGGCAGACCATTATGTAACTTTGTCGTCTTGGAATCATGAGATCTGTCTCACTTATGGTAATAAAAGCATACTTCAGTCCCTCAGTCATACAGCTTCTGCTTCATGCCTAGCAATAATTACATGAAAATAAACTCTGTAATGGATCTGGTGTTATAGGAATACGTCTGGGATAAAAACAATTCAGTGGTCAGCACTGTTCTGAGTTAATATACTCGCTAATAGGAAAACAATTAAATGGCTTCTGCCTTATATACCACTCAGTGTTGTTTTTCTATCATTTGCCTTGAGTCTTAGAATGGTACAGCACAGATGGAGGCCAATCAATTCTTTGAAGAAAATATTATCCTCTCTTTCCCCATTGGCTAGCAAATTATAGAGGAAATATTGTGCTGAAGGAATTGCCATTTTGCATATAGGTCAATTGCCACAGTTCCTATCTTGTTTTCTTCCTTATTGAGGCATGGAGAATTGGTTAAATGCTTCTTGTCAAAATAATTTCCAGAAAGTTACCGTGGCTGATTCAGAAGAGACAATTTAAAAAAAAAAATTTTTTCACTGTCTGTACCAAAGATCATTTTTATACCTGGAGGCACCACTTTATCAGCAGTCCTTGCCAGCAAGACCCTTCACATTTCCCACAATGATGGTAACATTTAATTTTTTGTGATTGCCAACGTTAATCTCGAGATGTAGAGGACTTTTACGAGAGCACTTTCTATTTTGCCTAGATGCGGTGTGTGCCTTTGATGTCAAAGTCTAAAATGAAGCCTAAACATCCAGGCACAATTACTCAAGTAATCTCTCCAGCACATCAATGCACTGTAACCTTAGCAAATGTACGGGGGGAATACTGACAATAAACCCAACAAAGTTCAAAAGTTTACTTCAGACAACCGAGAGTTCTAGATGACTCATGGGAGTCACTATACGTGGAGCTAATGTTTTACCACAATAAAGACTACCTTAGGTTGTGAGTGGTAATGGGAAATGCAGGGGTGTCCTTTAGTTGATAAAAGAACAGAATTCCACTTTGAGGTTTGTGCAGCAAAAAGATGTGAGCACCTATGAGGTGAAATTTCATCTTCACTGCTCAGGCAGTGAAGATTTGCCATTTTTAACCCATCTAGGTTGAACACCCAAGGTTTAAAAATGACAATCAACCCTAACAAGTGTTTGATTTTGTCACAATGGGCTCAGAAGAAATCTCTCCCCTCACAAAATGGGTCATTTAATTCATTACATGGGAAAATAGATCTTAAGAAGTGTCTGCTTTTTAAAGTACAATATTTGGGGTAAAATATCAGGTGTGATATTCTGCAAATAGAGTTCACTAGTTGGGCCTTTTTTTCTCAGTTCAGGATAGAAATGCTGTTGATAATGTTGTTGTTTAACAGAAATGACTGTACAGCAGACTGACAACATGGACCACAAAAAAAGTGGGCGTCCACGCCTTATTCAATAGTTTATTCAAATGTTTCTTGTTTCTTGATCAAAGAGCATTCCTTGGGGGTTCTAACTGTAGGCAAAGTATGAAATCTATTTTGTGAAACAAATAATCAAAAAACTATTATACAAGGAGCTGCTATTGTCAACTCATAACATCATTTTTTTAACATGATAGACTGGCTACCTACTACAACCTTAACACTGAATTACTATGGTAATGTATTAGACATACACTAAGAACAGTATGTCTATTCTCCAAAAGTATGTTGGATTCCCCAGTTGATCATTGTAGAAGGTCAATAAATGTTTTAACCTACAATATCTATTTCATTCATCCTATACAAAGTCTTAGTTTGGTAGTTCAAACTTCTTTTTATTCGTTCATAGGGTATGGACAAAGCCAACATTTGTAGCCCATCCCTAAATGCTCTTGAGTTGAATTCCTTGCTAGATCATCCCAGAGGGCAGTTAAGAATCAATTACATTGATGTGGGCATGGAGACACACGGAGATCAGATGAGGTAAGGATGGTAGAATCCATTCACTAAACGAAAGTTGTGATCCAGATGGGTTTTTACATCAATCAGCAGAGGTTACATGGTCATCATTAGGCCATGTTTTACTTGGAGGCTTTTTTATTGAATACAAATTTCACCACATGTGATAGTGAGATTTGAGCGCATGCTCCCAAAACTTTAGGCTGGAACCCTGGATTGCTATTCCAGTGATATAACCATTAAACCTCCCCATACGTGATTTCAACTCCATCAGAACCTAACACATTCAATGAGCCACCATCAGTTTTCCTTATTTATATTGACTGATCTTAAGGGATATGTTTATATGAAACAAATGGCTTTCTTTATTGTCTTCCTTTACTCTTTCTTTAAAAAAAAACTGCACATGCTGAAGATCTGAAACAAAACAGAAATTTTTGTGGAAACTCAACAGGCCTGGCAGCTTCTGAGGGAAGAAACCAAAGTTAACATTTTGAGTCTGATGACCCTTCTTCAGAACTGACAGTATCTTGAAAACTAGGAAAGAATTCTAGCTACTATCAGTTCTGAAGAAGGGTCACTAGACTCAAAACATGAACACTGCTTTCTCTTCATAGATGCTTCCAGGCCTGGGTTTCTCCAGCAATTTCTACCATTTTTTATTGGTCTGTTTGGTATTACAATGGTGACGCTGTAAACCTTTGGGTAGATTCACTGTCTCCAAGCCTGTAGCTGGTACTAGACTAAGCTACTGACACCATTTGGTGAGGGATACCTATACAAAATCTTCAGCAGAAAAATATGGTCAATCTTGTGATTAATAGAATCAGGCCATTCAGTTCACACCAACCCTCCAGAGCGCACCTAACCCTGACCCATTCCTCTACCCATTTCCCACGGCTAATACATATAACCTGCACATTTTTTCCCACATCTGTGGGAAGAAACCAGAGCACCTGGAGGGAACCCACGCTTGGGAAAGGGGGGAATATACAAACTCGACTCACGCAGTCACCAAAGTTGGAATTGAACCTATGTCCCTAGCATAGTGAAGCACCTGTCAAACCACTGAGCCACCATGCCACTCTGTGTACATAGGTTCTATTACCTAATACCTGTTTGCATTACATCTGAGATATATGATGAATCATAGAATATAGAACATAGAACAATACAGCACAGAACAGGGCCTTCGGCCCTCGATATTGCGCCGACCTGTGAACTAATCTAAGCCCATCTCCCTACACCATCCCATCATCATCCATATGCTTATCCAAGGACTGTTTAAATGCCCCTAATGTGGCTGAGTTAACTACATTGGCAGGCAAGGCATTCCACGCCCTTACCACTCTCTGAGTAAAGAACCTGCCTCTGACATCTGTCTTAAATCTATCACCCCTCAATTTGCAGCTATGTCCCCTCGTACAAGCCGATGTCATCATCCTGAGAAAAAGACTCTCACTGTCCACCCTATCTGATCCTCTGATCATCTTGTATGTCTCTGTTAACTCCCCTCTTAGCCTTCTTCTCTCCAATGAGAACAGACCCAAGTCCCTCATCTTTTCCTCATAAGACCTTTGCTCCAGGCCAGGCAACATCCTGGTAAATCTCCTCTGCGCCTTTTCCAATGCTTCCACATCCTTCCTGTAATGGGGCGACCAGAACTGTACACAATATTCCAAGTGAGGCCGCACTAGCGTTTTGTACAGTTGCAGCATGAGAATCCATACAGCGTAGAACCGGGCCCCGTCAGCCCAATGAGTCCACACCAACCCTCAGAACACCCACGCAAATCCATTCCCCTATAACCCACCTAACCTACACATCCCTGAACACTATGGGCAATTTAGCATAGCCAATACACCTAGCCTGCACATTTTTGGACTGTGGGAGGAAACCCACGTAGACCTGAGAGAACGTGCAAACTCCACAAAGACAGTCGCCTGAGGATGCAATTGAACTCAGGTCCCTGGCGCTGAGGCAGCAGTGCTAACCACTGTGGTACCATGCTCATGGTCTCTTACAGGAAGTTGATGAGGCCACTTTTGGAGTATTGTGTACAATTTTGGTTGCCCTGCTGCAGGAACGATAGTCCTATATGAAACTGGGGAAAGGGCAGAAGATATTTACAAGGATGTTACTCGGACTGGATGATTTGAGATAGAAGGAGAGGCTGGATAGACTGGGAATTTTTCCATTGGAGTGTAGGAGACTGAGAGGTGACCTTGCAGAGGTTTATAAAATTGTGAGGGGTATAGATAAAGTGAATAGGAAAGGTCTTTCCCTAGGCTAGGGAACCTTAAAACTAGAGGACATACTTTTGAACTGAGAGGAGAAATATTTAAAAGGGACCTGAGAGACAATGCTTTCACACAGAGGGTGGTTCATAAGTGGAATGAGCTGCATAAGGAAGAGTGCAGGTGCAGTTACAATATTTAAGACAAATTTGGAAAGGTACAAGAGTAGGAAAAGTTTAGAGGTATACGGGCCAAATACAGGCAAATGGGTCTAGTTTTGTTTGGGAAACTTGGTTGGCATGGATAAGTTGGACTGAAGATTCCATTTCCATGCTGTTTTATTCAATGATTTGTAAGACACCAGACTCAGCCAAAGAGTGAGTTCACATTACAGCCATGTTTGCACTTTAGTAACAAATAGTTTTAGCAATGAACACAGAACTGACTAGATCTTCCCTGGAGCAGTTATCACACTCTGTGCTTATTGTTGACATCAGTTAACCTTTCAGGTACCCATTGTCAGATATGAAATCATTATTTAAATTCGCTATGCAATTGTTTCAAAATATGATAGTAGTTTGATCACTGATCATCTCACCTGGAGATGCTGGCTGTATAAATGGGTGGTAACTTAGTTTGGTTAGATGTTCAGTGCTTATGGATGAAGAATTCACGTGTATCTCCATGTCATACGGTAACATTGCCAGATCTTTGATTTCTCAAATGTCCTTTGTAAAGGACATGCTCTGACATTGGAATGCCTATTGAACATTTGTCTTCCCTGGAGGATGTTTAGTTTCTTCAAAACTTGCCAGAGAACATAGTTGTGTTTCTAAAAGAGGCTTTTTCTTCCCTTTTGACATTGTACCTTGGTAGAGTTAGAGACATGTTATTCCTTTTCATTCTCAACCATTTTCAAATAGACCCTTTGGATAACCTTGTTATTTTATCAAGTTCAATCGTACAGAAAAGCTTACTGTGCTGACTTGTTACTTTTCTTCTAAACAGCTGAATTGACTGTGTAAGATTTTGCTACTAACTCCTTGTGGTTGTAGAATCTAGGAAAACAGCATATGAAGATTTGCCTGTAGTAGGAAGATAATGGAGTATTTTTTCAAACCTATAAAATCAGCAGTATCTTTTGATCTCAGTTCTTAAAGGGTTAGTATAAATTTTCTCTCAGGTTCAACAAATTGAGATCTATGGAGCATTCCTCTTGTTGAGTAAAGTTATGGTGATCACTGGTATTTGGTTTCTGCTCTGATTGAAGTTCTGTAGAATTTTAAGAATGAAGCATATGTTTTTGCTCAGAAGTGAGAAAATGTTAGCTTCTGATGATGTACTCCTGTTCCATACAGTCTTGTTCCTGGCAAGGTAGGATTACTTTGAGAACGTTTTTGATCCTGCATGGTGTTCTGCCTGCACCATGCAGTTCTCTGTCGGATAATTGCAATCACTCTCTTCAACCAAAAGGTTTTTCAGCTGATACCATTATATCAAAATAACTGTCAAGTTAGAACTTGATAGATAAGGGTGAAGTGAAAGCGTTTTGATAATGTCATTGGACTAGTAATCCAGAGGTCTTGACTGGTGTCTTGAATTTAAATCCCATCAAGTAACCTGGTGGAATTTAAATACTATTGAAAAGCCCTGGAATTGCAATCTGCTGTCAGTAATGGGCTATGAAACTATCATTCACTCTTATTAAAGGTCATCTGGTTCCCAAATGTCCTTTAGGGGAGGATATCTTGCCATCCTCACCTGGTCTAGCCTGCATGTGACTCCCGACCCACAGCACTATGGCTAACTCTTGACTGCCCTCTGAAATGGCTGAGTGAGCCACTCAGTTCATTGATGATTGCGGATGGGCAACAACTGCTTGCCTTGTCAGTGCCACCCACATCTGGTGAAAGAACAGAGATGAAATGTTTGCATGATCCTTGTCAAATCTGCTTCTGACAATTCACCTAGTATTCTGAAAAATATTGGTTTTGTATCTTTCAAAGTTGGCATATCATCATGTAATATGTATTCCTATATAGCTAAGTCTTATATTCTGGGTTTCCTTCCAAGTATACTGTGGTAATCTCATTGTACATGTAATCATTACTAGTTCTGTGCTTCAATTGTTGTTTTTGACTCTTGCATACTCTATAGAAACGTCCCACTTTGTTACAAATGTCACATTGGCATCATAAAGCTGGGCATTCTTTCTGTGCGTGTGATTTCATAATCCCACATCTGGAACAGTAACTACGAGCATCAAAGCAATTAAAGATACTTTGTGTTATTGATCATGTGACTTTGTTTTGTTTTTGTGCATTGGAAAGTTGAGAAAGTCAGCTAAGCTTATGAACTAAGTTGGGCTTTCTGTTCCCATAACTGTCTTGTTCTATTTTTGAATGTGAGCTTCCACAGTTATTTGCATGACACTCTTCAATGTAAGGTCATCTTTCAATTGGAATATATCTGAAAAAGAAGTATCAGAAATTCTGACAACAATTCTATCTAAAATTAGTTTTGGTTGTAAACCATCATAATTACAATCTGAGAACAAGTTCACCAGGGAGCTGTATTCTTCTGTTAGATCTTGATCTCTCAATTATGTATCCTTATCTGATGTCTCAACTGGCACACATTCTCTAATACAAGGTAACCACATCACAACCCTGTTCTCCAATGCTAATCCAAATAAATACATGCAAAATACTGCATACTGACAGAAAATTGAAATAATTCTAACAATGTTACTTGTTTGACCTATCAATTTAATCTAGCATTCTTTCATTGATTCTGCTTTTTTTCAGAGGACAGTTGCAACAGCCCTAATGCAGGTCTGGGCTGATTCTCAGCTGCCTCAAAACAGATAAGCAATTTAAACTAGGAACTTCTGGTCTCTACACCTTGACTGTGTGCTGTCTTTAAGTACTAAGTGATCAGAGAAGCTGACTGACAAAGGTTCTACAGTTCAACTTCAGAAGGACATCAGTGCAATATCCCCATAAGGGAACATGGTGCTGTATTCGGTGATACTGGGAACTGCAGATGCTGGAGAATCCAAGACAATAAAATGTGAGGCTGGATGAACAAAGCAGGCCCAGCAGCATCTCAGGAGCACAAATCTCGGATGAAGGGTCTAGGCCCGAAACGTCAGCTTTTGTGCTCCCGAGATGCTGCTGGGCCTGCTGTGTTCATCCAGCCTCACATTTTATTGTCATGGTGCTGTATTCAGTTTGTTCTTTTACCACTCCACACCCTGTTTGTTGATAAAGTTCATACTGTACATCTTTCCATTTTAATAAACATTGGTGACTAAATATGCTTCTTAATTTGTCCCAGCCTCAGTCTTTGACATGTAGGAAATCTATAATTTGTCTTGATAATTATTCCCTGCTCTGGGAGGGGACAACCATAATTTCAGCAAGAAAGTTTCATGCCTTGTGATTGCAGGACTGACAGCCCTGTCTCGAAATACTTTTGAGGGGATTCTGAGTGAAACTAACTTTGGAGTCTAGACTAAGTTCTGCACTGCCAAGGCTCATACTTGAAGAATAACTCATTGGACTAGATGCCAGCAGAATGCCTAATGTCTTCGAAATTAACCCCAGGAAGTGTCAGCATGTGCAAGTATGGGCATAGCACAGATTAACAGGAAGTAAATGAATGGAAAGTCAATGTATTAAAGTTGGTGTGACAATGTTAATGTAAATAACTAGTACTGTTTGAGATGATGTTGTAGACACCATATAGTATAGCTGCCAATTATTTAGCACTTCTACGGGAAGGTATTGTAGAATTGTTTTGATTCCTTAATAAATTGTTTTGAGTATTTTGGAAATTTCAGACATATTTAATGTTAAGCAGTAATGCTTCAGCATCAGGTAAATTCAAACTTTAATTGTCTAATTGGCCAGAAAGTATTAACTTACAGTAGCCTAGCTATAGCCTTCTACAAAATGTTTCTTTGTATGTATGTGTGTAGGATTTTGCATTAACATTTAATCATACAGATCAGGGTACACCCTTGATCAGATTCCAAGTCCAAGCTAATTTAGTTAGAGGGTATAATGCCAAAGTTGGCTGTACTGGCTTAGACTAAGGATTTGGGATGATGGTAGGTGAATGATCACAGAAGGATTCACATTTTACATCCATTAATTACCTGCTGAAAATAAATGGAGATAGTTGACTGGAGATAAAAGGTCTAACTTACCTGCTCACCCTTGGGGTGCCTATGGTTGAACCTCCTGGATTAGGTACTGGGCGATTTGTGCCATCCATAAAATTATGATTCAATGCCTCAGTGAGTGACTTCAGTGGAAAATATGATAATATTACAAAACAGAATTAAACAGAACAGGAGACCATGCAGCCATCGATAATGTTGGCAATTATTGGGATTTTACTATGGTATACTTCATATCTTTTTTATTTAAAATAAACATATTTCTTCTACTCTATGAAATGCTTTGATGAGTAGATTTGCAGAATCTGTTTCCACTGGCAAAAGTATTTGGCAAAATGAAAATCCAAGTTGGAGGTGGCAAAGATTTCTATTACAGAGTTGATTTTGCTGATCTGGAATGCACTGTCTGAAATTGTGTTGGGAAGGGGTGACTAGTTCACCTCTTTTCTTTCTCCTTAAATGGTGGCAAACCTTTAAGCACAAAGTTATAACTGTCCTATTAAATGCAGTCAACTATTTTTGCTCTAAGCAATAAAGAACTATTGCAAGATTTTCTTGAAAGAAAGAACAAACATATTTATTACCTATAATAGTAGTGAGTTAACACAATGGCAAGCATACAGTAGCCTTCATACAGTCACTTGAGTTCACACATACAGGCACAAAGTTAAAAAAGAACAAGTGCCCAGTACAAAGAACGATAAAAGCATGCACTATTTAAACTCTTTTGATTGTCTTTGCAGCACCTGAGGTCAAGATGGTTGACTGGCATCTTGAGCAAGGTAGATGATGGCCTACTGGTATTGTTGCTAGACTATTAATGCAGCATGCGTGGTAATGTGCTGGGATCCTGGGTTGAAATCCTATCATGGTGGAACTTGAGTTAGTTAATTATATGGAAATAAGACCTTCATGATGACCTGAAAACAATTTTTGGTAGTCAGGAAAAACCCATCTGTTTATCTATGTGTTCGTTCTTTGTTAGAGGTATCCAACCAGTTCTATTCTCTTAATCTGCCCTCATAACACTTCATCTGATTCCTTTCCATATCTTATACCCAATTTCCTTTTGGAAGTTACTCTTATAAAATTACAATTTCACAGTGGAATGAAATGCTATCCAGCCCACAGAAACCAACTCAAGCCTTTAAAAGAAAAAATCAGTTATTCCCAACCCTCCAGTCTTTTCCCATACCCATGCAATTCTTTTCTCTTTCAAATATATATCCAGTTCTTGTTTTAATGCTCCTCCTGATTCTGAATCTACCACACTCAAGTAATACATTTTAAATCCTAACTGTTGCTTGTGCAAAAACATTTTGTGTCATTCCTACTGAGTTACTTTTGCTAACCACAATAAATTGATTCCATTTGGTTATTGAACACCCAGCCATTTGATGCTGTCTCTCTTTATTCACTCAGTCTAATCCCTTAAGAATTTACATACTTCCTTTTCTCTGCTGTAAGAAGAAGAAAAAAACCCAGCTTCTGCATAATTGTAAGACCGTCATTCTACTAAAGGGTTTCATGAAATTGTACCCCTATATTTTGAAGGTGCAAATTTAAAAAAACAAAGGTCGCTGGTTGCAAATCAAATTGAGACAAGGAAAGCTGCTCAAGATTGCAAAGTCACCTCAAGTTGGAGATGAAGGAATGAAGAATCACCATCAGTGGTGAGGCACGCAGGTGGGAAAAGAAAGACTTCTACAATCCAGACCACCATCAAAACCTACTATTGTATCAGGAATATATTGACAAATGCAAAGTACTGGACATGAGACCACGGCTGTCACAGACAGGTCCATCAAAAACAAACCTCTTAGAAGAACATGTTGCAACTAGTATTTCAAGGAAGGTTCCAGGAACTTCTGGAAATGGCTGAAAGGGAAGCTTTTCATTACTTCCCTCTCCTTCAAATCCCAGTGAAACAACTACAGAGAAGGAGTATCAGGGAACAGAGAATTCAAAAATAACTGCAATATTCATTATTGTTGACTTTATTTTGTTCATTCATGGGATATAGGCATCACGGCTGGTCCAGCATTTATTGTCTATCTCTAATTAGCCAGAGGGCAGTTAAGAGTCAACCCTGTTACTGTGGGTCTGGGGTCATAGGTAGATCAGACTCAGTAAGGATGGCAGATTTCCCTTCCTAAAGGACATTACTGAAACAAATGGATCTTTCCTGACTTCCAGAAATGGCTTCCTCATTATCATTAAGGTCTTAATTCCATATAATTAATGAATTCAAGTTCCACCATCAGCCCAAGCAGGATTTGAACCCAGGTCCCCAGCACATTACCAAGGGCGCTGACATTAATAGCCTAGCAACAATGCCAAGAGGCCATTGTCTACTATGCCCAAGATGCTAGTAAACATCTTGACCTCAGGTGCTGCAAAGACAATCAAAAGAGTCTAAATAGTACATGCTTTTATCTTTCTTTGTACTGGGCACTTGTTCTTTTTTAACTTTGCACCCGTATGTGTGAACTCAAGTGACTGTATGAAGGCTGTATGCTTGCCAGTGTGTTAACTCACTACTTTTGTCAGGACGTGTAGGTAATAAACTTGTTTGTTCTTTCTTTCAAGAAATTTTCCAATAGCTCCTTATTGTTTGGAGCAAAAATAGTTGACTGCATTTAATCGGACAGTTATAACTTTGTGCTTAAAGGTTTGCCACCATTTAAGGAGACAGAAAAGAGGTGAACTGATCACCTCTTCCCAACACAATTTCAGACAGTGCATTCCAGATCAGCAAAATCAACTCTGTAATAGAAATCTTCACCAACCCTCAATTTGGATTTTCATTTTGCCAAATACTTTTGCCAGTGGAAACAGATTCTGCAAATCTACTTATCAAAGCACTTCATAGAGTAGAAGAAATATGTTTATTTTAAATAAACAAAGATATGAAGTATACAATAGAAGAATCCCAACAATTGTCAACATTTTGCTACAAAATAAGTTCAGTTCTAATTGTACATGCATTCATCATGAAAGGAAACATGATAGACAAAGCCTTCTTTGCCAAATCTTGTTCCCTGAGAGGTTTTGACTCAGTGCCATCTTTGGTCCATGTAAGGGAGTGAAAACGTTCGACAGCTCAGAAAGCTACATGTGTGCCAATACATTCATATCTGCCACTTACATGAGCTCATCACTGCTATCAATGTCAGTCCCTCATGTTTGTCTAAGTTCTCCAGTAACCCCTACAAAATAATTACATGCTGGTTTGAGTGTCACGTGAGATGTGGGCTTATAGGGGCTGGTGGCCTGTGGAGGACAGGCTATGTGGATTTCAGGTTAAGGTGATAACCCTTTGCTTTCTCTGTAATCTATCCTACAAACCTGTCACTCGAGTCGACAGGAGCAGATTTCTTTTTGAACTCTGCTTAATCTGACAGCTTCACGCATCATCAAATGCAAAATACAATTAGATCAAAGCACAGGGGGATAAAAACATAGTACAGAGTTCACTATGGTATGTGATCTTGTATGTATCTGCCTCTCAGAAACAGGCCTTTCACATCAGTTAAGGTTTGAAGGAAAAGGTGATCGCTGTCAGGGAGACATGGTGAGTGACAGGAAGAAACATAACCTTCATGTATCAATTTCAGGAATGACATTCATGATTCAATCATATGCGATGTTATAAAGAGATTCCCATTGTAATAAACCTTTTGGTGGATGTCGCAACAAGTATTGGGATATCAGCAAGGAGTCCACAGTGACGTAACTGGCCTATAACGGGTAGTTAGGAAAGTTCAGCTAGGGCCAACTAATCTAATGCCAATCCCATTGCCCAAAGATTTTCCTTCCATTACAGAAATTGTCAATTACTTGCTGCGAGCATGATTTTGTACATCGCCTGCTGCTGTGAACTGTCAAACACTTTATTCCCATGTGCCAGTTGATCTCTCTCAACATTGTTCGGAGAAAAAGAAGGATTTGCATTTGTATAGCATCCAGCACAATTCCAGGGCAAGTAGAGATAATGTCAGAAGTCGCATGACACCAATTTATAGTCCAACAGTTTTATGTGAAATCACATGCTTTCACAGCGCTGCTCCTTCATTGGGTAAAGGACAAATAGAGATATATTGAGAGACTGAGTGGGAAAATCAACCTTTGACTTGTGTTGAGCCAAAAATCATTGGTTCCAGTTAGAGAATAATAGGCAGATGGAAATGGTGTTACAGTGGTAATTTTTTGAGGGGCCACTCTACACAGCTACTGTTTATAAATATCAGCTGTACACAGAGATTTGAACTGATTCAATGGTAATTTTTGCCATGGGCGAGGTTGCCTTGAGATCACTGGCTTTGGTTTGAGATTGACCCATACTAAGAAGATGCGGTGTTTTTGCAGGTCTAAGTTATACCACCAGCTTCCTTCTTATTGAGCAGTACTTTAAGATCAAGGATAAAATGCCTCCACTCCAGTTTGATGGATCCTGGGAGATAAATTCTGTGCATGCTGCTTGGTGTGGGGCAGATGGTTGATTGATCGTTGATAGATTTATTGTTGTCACATGTACCAACACATAGTGAAAAGTGTTGTTTCATGTGCTAAGTGGGAAGATTGTACCATACGAAGTGTATCAGGGTAATAGAACAGAATACCGTGTTATAACGACAGAGATGGTGCAGAAGTAGAGATCAAAATTAACATTGAAGAGGTCCATTCAAAAGTCTGATAACGGGGTTAGGGGAGGTGAAGAAGCTCCTTATGAATTTATTTGTGCATGGATTCAAGCTTTTATATTTTCTGCCAAATGGGAGAACTTGGGAAAAAGTAAAACTGGGGTGAAAGGGATCTTTGATTATGTTGGTTGCTTTTCCGAGTCAGCAGGAAGTGTTGAGGGAGTCAATGGATGTAAGGTTGGCGTGTGTGATGGATTGGACTGTGTTCATGACTCTCTGCAGTTTCTTGAACAGTTGACAAACCACACTGTGATGCATCCATATAGGATGCTTTCCATGGTGCATCTATAAAAATCGGTAAGAGTCCTGGTGGGCATGCCTAATTCCCTTTGGTTCCCAAGGAAGTAAAGGAGTTGCTGTCCTTTCTTGACCATTGTGTTGACGTGGGTGGATGAGGACAGATTGTTGGTGGTTATGACTCCTAGGGACTTGGCGCTGTCGACAATCTCCACCTCAGCACCATTGGAGCATGCCCTCCACTTCCACTTCCTGATGTCAATGACCAGCTCCTTTGTTTTGCAGAAGTATTTTGTGCACCTTTTTAGACGCCTTGACAATGCCCTTAAGCGTTCTCAATGAAGTTTCTCGATGTGCTCACTGAAATCTCAAATAAACCTTTTGATCTGTCATGAACCCCATGTGTTAATGGGAATTTTAATCTCTTCAGGGGTGCTTTACAGGGCTCTGGAAAGCATCTCTGCTGTCATCTTGGGTGCCTCCTATCAAGTCTGAGTTCCAGCCACTGCAGTTGCTTTGTGATCTCATGACAGATATAAGAATGACGCGTCCGGTCTGGTAAAGCTTCTTTTGAGTGATTAGTGCCTCAATGCTGGTCATTTTGGCTGCAAGTAGGCTGTTGCTGTTGGACCACTTTTCTTTGCATTTGATTTGGAAGATCTTTCAAATCCACTGCTAGAGATACTTCTAGTTCTACTATCTGCTGTGGGTTGTGTACATATCCGTAGCATAGTTAGCAGTACGGGGATCACTGTTATCTTGTAGAACAAAGAGCTTTAGTTTTTTTCTGATTGACATTCTGGTCTTCAAACAATCTTTGCCTCAATTGGTCAAAATACTGGCACACTGGAGGTGAATTAATTTAAGTGGAGATTCCCAAAATAGAAAAATTGGTCACATTTTCCAGGATCTCACTGCTGACGTTAATTGATGTCATGCTGTGGGAATTAATTAGAAGAGGTCCTTAGTTTTGCAGCTTTTTTTTGTGAAAGGTTCACTTTCTTGTATGCTTTGGGGAAAGAGTCAACGATAACCAGGACCACATTTTCTGACTAAGTACACACACCAGCGTCACCTGCATTCAGGAGCTCAATGACTGAAGTTGAAATGGTTTTGGTTTGGAAGTGAAGGTGGGGTTGGTTGAACAATTCCCCATCAGTTCTGTCAATCATCTCCCTGCCACCGGTTAATTTTCTAGAGGTGATGGACAGTTATGCAGGAAGAAAGGTGAAGAAGTGTCTTAGGGCAAGGACGCAGCCTTGTTTGAATCCCGTCTTCACTGCGACAAGATCTGAGATAATTCACTTTGTGAGGATCATGGTTTGCATGTGATCAAGGACTAGGTGAAGAATGGTGACAAATTCCTGAGAGCAGACTTCATTGAAGAGTGAACCTCATGAGCCTGCATGAATGATATGGTCAAAAATTTTCACAAGATTGAAAAAAACCTTGTATAATGGTTGGTACTGGTTCTTGCAGTTTTATTGAATTTGCAGCCTAATAAAATAATTGAGGCCTGACCACATGTGCTTGCATTATTATCACCAACATTAAAATCCCGGGTACATTTTAAGAACACATCAAAACAGTCTGATACTGAAATGATTAAAAATTGAGGTTGAGAACTGTTACAGCTATACCCAATAACAGTTATACTGTAAAGCCAAAATAGTGTATGCATCAGCAAAATGTTTGACATTTTTAATTACAATTCGATTGGGTTGACCTGGTACCTAAAGTCACTTCACAGCTTAACACAGAAATCCCAGAGTTCCCAATACATCCATGGAAGCACAGTGAGGCATATTTGTTTCCTGCAGATGTTTGCACTGCTGCTTGTAAGTAAGCCTTATCTGGTTGATTTTGTGGATTGAGTTTAAAAACTTTCCTGTCATTCCTCTCAAAAATAATGCTACTAAGGTAGATGGGATGGCAGAAGAATCAGGATTCCTTTCATTCTTTCAAGGGATGTGAGCATTACTGGCTAGGCCACCATTTGTTGGCCATCCCTAATCGTCCTTGAGAGGGCAAGCCAAATATAGGGAATTTCCTTCTTTAATCACTGTGGTCAATCTGCCAAAGCTGCACATACAGGATTGTTAGGAAGGGATTTACAGGATATTGACCCAAAAACAATGAATCAAAGGCAATCTATTTTAGTATTTCTTTCATGGGGCATGGGTGTCATTGTTTGGGTCCACATTATTGCCTGAAATTAGATGCACTTGGAGAAAGTGATGATGAGCTGCCTCCTTGAACAGTTGCAGTCTGTGAGCTGTAGGTAGACTCACAATACCATTGGTGAGGGAATTCCAGAGTTTTCACCCAACAACAGTGAAGGAACAGTGATAAAATTCCAAGTCAGAATGGTGAGCATCATCAGGGAGGACTTGCAAGTGTAGTTGTTCCCATGTATCTGCTACTCTTGTCCTTTTATGTGCTTATGATCATGGGTTTGGAAAGTGTTGTCTAAGGACCTTTGGTGAATTTCTACAGTTCATCTTGTAGATAGTGCACCCTGCTGCTTTTCAACATCAGTGGTGGAGGAAGTCAGTATTTGTGGATGTGATGCCAATCAAAGGGGCTGCTTTCTCCTGGGTAGTATCAAGCTTCTGGACTGTTTTTGGAGTTGTAGTCATCCAGGCTAGTGGGGAGTATATCATTACAGCCCTGACTTGTGCCTTGTAAATTGTGCATAAGCATTGGTGAGTCAGGAGGTGAGTTACTCACACAGTATTCTTAGCCTCTGACCAGTTCTTTTTGTCATTGTATTTATACGGCTACTCCAGCGAGTTTCTGGTCAATGATAGCACCCAAGCTATTGATAATGGGGGATTCAGTGATGATAATGCCATTGAATGTCAATGCATGATTGTTAGATTGCTTCTTACCTGGTAATGGTCATTACCTGGTATGAATGTTATTTGACACTTGTCAGCCCAAGTCAGGATTGTATTTTACTTGGAGGGGACCTTTACAGGTATTGGTGTTTCTATGTATCTGTTGCTTTTGTCCTTCTAGGTGGTAAAGATTTCAGGTTTGGATAGTTCTATCAAAAGACCCTTGGTGGGTTGCTGCAGTTCTTCTTGTAGATGGCACATCTACTGTGCATCCATGGTTAAAGAAGCTACTGTTTCATGGTGGAGGCCAGTGTGCCAGGCCTGCTTTGATCTGGTAAGAATGCAGTGAGAAATTATTCATGGAGGTGGATTCCACTCCAGTTTCCAGGTTCACTGTTGGGAGGAGGGTTGATTTCTACTCAGAATGAAAGTAACTAACCAAAATTTATGTCGTGCTTTAACAGGCCTAATTCATATTTATGTTGGTCTAAAATATGCAGTGTAGTCTAAAATATGCAGTGTGATGTTTATGAAAATAGTTTCCGTCAGTCTAAATTTCTCTTCTAACCCTCACAATAGACACAGACAGCCTAGCCGTACTATATCAATGATCTATCCTAGAATAATTGTGTTGATCTATTAATATAGCAAGATGAAGCAACAATCAAGAGTAATTTGCAGAAACATGGGAGCAATTGCTTTTGAGATTTCAGCTTTGCTGTCAAACAAGAGGAAAGCAAAGTTAATGCAATATCACATTTTTAAAAATGTAAGACAATGGATCTGCTTTTCTTTAGAACATGACTTTTGGGATTGCCTTATATCTCATATAGTATCAAGCATAATTTATTTTCTTGGTTACGGTGTGTTTAAAGGCCACTATTGCGAACACCTCGTACTAATTATTTCCAGTTCCTAAATCTGAATTCTGTTGAACAGCAGTGGAAAATGCAGCAATAAGACAAATGAGGCAGCCAAGCCAAATGCAGAGGACATCGCCTCAAGTTACTTACGATTATTAATTTCTTGACAGAAGCTAACAGTAGCTAAGAATAGCTGGCAGGATCAGTGAAGAAAGTGGCTGAAGACTAACCCCTTTTGTAAGATAATGGCAAACACAGAAACACAGAGATAATAACTCTCACTTAAAGTGGAAAGTGTATCCAGAGGCAAGCTATCCCTCTATCTGTGCTTGGAGATATATCTCCTTGATATGTTATGCAATGTTCTTAGTGCCAATGTTTATGTACATGGAGACCCACTTTGTCACTAACAGAGAAGGTTTGTCTGAAACACTTGTGATTGAAATAAGGCCAGCCACTTTGTTCCATTCAGAGAGATGGCATGGTGCGAGGTGAGCAGGAAATTGGCTGGATATACTGAGTTCCAAGATGACAGTCAGCTTCCTTGGTCTTGGCTGGTATAGGGGGGTTGTCGGAATGTCCTCAAGTTGCAAGCCTGTGTCAATCCATTAAATGGGCTCAGGACACTCCCCATCACTAATTTCTGCTGTTCGCTCAGCAATGAGGAGGCTAGTGGGTTTACTTGGGTGTATGTGTTTGAAGTTTTTATGATGACTCAAAGATTACTTTTAAGCTCAAGCATATTTTTGAATGTGACATGGAGGAGCAAAAAGTAAAGTGTTTAGAACTTTCTTAAGTTTTAAGTATTCCATTGTGTGATGCACTCCACCTGAGCACTGGACTCTAGAGCCCTAGTCACAGAATCCAGGCTGACAGTCCAGCGCAGCATTTAAACATTGCTCCAATATTGAAGCTGCTAATTTCCGTAAGTGTCCTTTTCCTGGTCTCTCAGATGCACATAAAAAGATCTGGTGGTGCCGACCCAAAGTGTGGGCATTCCCTTGTGGTGTCCTGGGCCACATTTCTCTTTGGACCAACATTGCAATCAGATTATTGGGTCATCTTTGCATTACTGTTTTGTGAGATCTTGCTGCACACAAGTTCATTGCCACATTCTGTATGTTGCAATTGTAACTCCACTTCAACAATACTTCATTAGCTGTAAAGTGCTACAGGGCATGCTCTGGTTGTGAAAGGTGCTGTATAAATACAAGTTCTTCTTACTGTTTCCTGACATTTGGGAGTGTGCATAATTTATTCTTTTCATAAGTCCACCAGGGTTGGTCTCCCAATCATGCCTTCTCTCTGAGGCTGTATATTAAGATCCTCATCTCTGCTACGCGTAGATACATCATCTCCATGTTCACTCTGTCCAGATCTCTTAGTAGTC
The DNA here is from genome assembly GCF_030684315.1 of Stegostoma tigrinum. Classification (NCBI taxonomy): domain Eukaryota; kingdom Metazoa; phylum Chordata; class Chondrichthyes; order Orectolobiformes; family Stegostomatidae; genus Stegostoma; species Stegostoma tigrinum. The sequence goes on from NC_081359.1 coordinate 99,036,194, forward strand.
TATAAGTTTCGATCAGATACCCCCATCAGCTTTCTAATTTCCGTCGAGTGCAGACTTAGTGTCCTCACCTGGTCCTCATTTGTCAAGCCCTTAATCCCTGGGATCATTCTTGTAAACCTCCTCTGGACCTCCTCCAACATCAACACATCCTTCCATAGATAAAGGGCCCAAAACTGCTCGCAATATTCCGAATGCAGTGTAACCAGAACCTTATACAGCCTCAGTAGTACATCTCTGTTCTTGTACTCTAGACCTCTTGAAATGAATGCTAACATTGTATTTGCCTTCTTAATTGCCAAGTGACCCCGCATGTTAACCTCAAAAGATTCTTGAACTAGGACTCATAAGTTGCTGTGTGCTTCAGATTTTGGAAGCCTCTTCCCATTTAGAACGTATTCTACATCTCTATTCTTTCCAACAAAGTATACAACCTCACATTCTCCCATATTGTATACCATCTGCCACGTTTTGCCCATTCTCTGAGCCTGTCCAAATCCTTCTGCAGCCTCCATACATCCTCAGCACCCATCTTTGTGTCATCTGCAAACTTAGCAACAATGCCCTCAGTTCCTTTGTCCAGATCATTAATGTATAATGTGAATAGTTACGGTCCCAACATGTACCCTCATGGAAATCTACTAGTTACCAGTTGCCACCCTGAGAAAGACCCCCTTATCCCTAAATATCTCCCTTCTGTCAGTTGAGTGGGGGAGTTTTAGGGGGTGGGGGCAAGTGGCGGGGGGGAGGCAGGGTGGCCGTGCTAGTTTATTGAGGCTGACTAACTGCTCTGTTCCTACTCTTGCCCATAGGTTAAAATCCAATCAATGCAGCTGGTGAAATTTAAATTCAATTAATCAATCTGAAGTATCAAGCTAGCCTCAGTAACAGTGACCATGAAACAATCATTGATCATTGTAAAAACTCATCTTGTTCACTATACCCTTTAGGGAAGGAAACTGTTATCCTCAACCAGCTTGGTCTACATGTGGTTTCAGAGCCACAATAATGTAAGTAACTCTTAACTCCCCTCTGAATGGCTGAGCAAGTGATTCAGTCAAGGCTATTTAGGATATGCATCAAATGTTGGAGTTGCCAGTGATACCTACATTCCACGAACGTAAACTCTTAAAAATCTCTTCTGCAAAAACCAGACACAATCAAGAGTGTTGTGGACAAAATACCATAACAGATAGGATCAGGAATAGGCCATTCGGCCCCTCAAACCTGCTCTGCCAATCAATAAGATCATGGTTGTTCATTCCCCACTTTTCCTGCCTTTTCATGACATATACCTCACAGACGCCTGTCTTCAGAGTTAATATCTTTTCGCTAGGACCATCTGCCTCTTCCATTGGTACAGGCTTCATACACTTCAAAAGTTGACACAGTGATGCACTCAATCAGTTTAACTCTTCGGACAAGAACGGGACTAGGGTTTGCCACAAGTCAAATCAGAGATTGTTGGAAAAACTTGGCTGATCTGGCTGCATCTGCGGAGAGAAAGCAGAGTCAATGTTTCAGAACTTTCAAAGGCTCACTGGACCCAAAACATTAATTCTGTTCCCTCTCCACAGATGCCGCCAGACCTGCCGAGTTTTTCCAGCAATTCCCTGGTTTTGCTTCTGCTTTCCAGCCTTGGCAGTTCTTTGGTTTTTGTACCAGGTTTTGCTCACTAGCCTCAATACTGGAAGCATAAGTGGGAGCCCAGGGCACTGTGGTACATCATTAAGCTTTACTCATATTCAAAACCAGAGTTTGTAGCTGGTAGTGACTCAAAGGTACAAGCTCTGTCATAGAAATACCCCATGTGCCCGTATATATTTACAGCACTGAAACAGGCCATTCAGCCCAACAATCCCATTCTGCTCTTTACACTCCACATAAGCCTCTTGGCACTTTACTACATCTGACTCCTTCTACAGGGAAAGACGATAAGGTAGCTTTAAAAAGCAGATAGGTTACTTAGGTTTATAAATAGAAAAACAGAACATGAAAGTGAAGGTATCATTCTCAAAGTTTAAAAATAACTCACCCAGTCTTCAGTGGACAACGCTGGGTACTACACTTTAGGAAGAACACAAAGGTTTTTGAAAAATGCGCAGGAATGGTTTACCAACACAATACCAGAATTGAGGAACTTCAATTATGAGGAGATGTTGGGAAAAAAGGATTGTTCTGAGAGCAAGAAAGGTTAAGTGTTGATCTAATAAAAGTTTCCAAGATGGTGAAAATTTCATAACTCAAGATGGAAAAAACATTGTTCCCTCCGATTCAAAACCATTAGCTAATAATTCAGAGGAGCAGGTGTGGAAGTTATTTTACGAACAGAGCTATAGGATCTGGGTAAAATTACCAAAGTTTTACCAGTTATTCTCCTATTAGACAGAGACTACTGGTGAGTGGTTTTAAATTGAGGGACACAACACTTCAGATGAAGGGAGAGGTTGAGAAGGAGAGTCCTTCATGGTATTCTCAGCGGGGGTGGGAATTGAACTCATGCTGTTGGCATCACTCTGTATTGTAAACCACCCATCCACAGGCATGGCAGGCTAATGGTGCAGGGTACTCCTAGTTGTGCAAGTTCACTTCCAGCACAGGCTGATGTTACCATGAAGGACTCTCCTTCTCAAGATCTCGCCTCACATGAGGTGTGGTGACCTACAGGTTGACCAACCACTAATTGTCTGTCTCTAATGAGGCGGCAGCCTTATGGTCCTCTGAGACTACAGTAACTTCACCTTAAATTTTACCCTTGGATCTGGGATGTCCTCCATGTAAAGATTCCTGGAAACTGGTTTTATTAATTACTTTAAGAGGGAGGAGGGCAGATCCTTGAGGATAAGGAATTTGCAGGGTCACAGACAGAAAGTGGCAATGTGGGCCTAACAATAGCTGCTCTTCCAATAATTCGGCACAAACATGATGTCCTGAATGATCTCTTTCAGTCCTGTAACTCTTCTCTGATTCTATGAACTCAATCCTTATTTATTTCTATCTTGTGTACTTATCTACTTTCCCCTCAAATTCAGCAGTGCCACTTCCTACATGTCTCCTTGCTTTTTTATGAGGTTATACTAGTCTCAGCTGTTGCAAGATCTGGGTCTACTGCTAAAAAAATGCTTTTAGTCAGGTTCCTACATCCTTGGATTGCCCTTTCTTCCTTGCATTAAGCTGCCCCTCAAAATAGTGAGTGCAGCCTTTTCATAGCATGTCTAAAGTAGAACTTGAAACTGACACCAGAGACAACTTCTCCATGTAAATTGTGATAAATATTTGGTTTAAGCTGTCAGGGTTAGTAAGAAATTTTGCAGCTGATAAAGGGCAGAGAAAGAGTGGGAATACTTTAGTGGGAGGAATGTCCCATTCTTTTCTGTGGCATTATGATGATTGGAATATAAAGGTTATTTTAGCTTAAAGCATATCACAGCTCTACTTCTGCAACAGCCATTGTCATTCAGTGCAAGTAAATTAGAATGAAATATATAGCTTCATCCCTGTTAGAAGAACTTGACAAAGTGAATTAAAATTGAGTTTTCTTCATCTCCACACTGTCATACTTCTATTGATTTTCAAAGTTTTGTTTAAACACTGAGTGATTGGGAATGGCTTAGACAAATTATAAAATTCAACAAAATGTGAAAACAGATCGACACACATGTAAGGAAACAGAATTGTAGGGGTGGCACGGTGGTTTGGTGGCTAGCACTGCGGCCTCACAGTGCCAGGAATCTGGGTTCGATCCTACCCTCTGGGGACTGTCTGTGCAGTGTTTGCACATTCTCATTGTGTATGTGTATGTGTCGGTTTCCTGGGGTGTTATGGTTTCCTCCTGAGATCTAAAGATGTGCAGTTTCAATAGGTGAGCCATGGGAATTTTGGTTTGGAGGTCAGTGTGGACTTGATAGGCCAAATGGCCTGCTTCCACACACTGTAGGGATTGTATGATCAGAAACAGGCATTGCAAGGTACCAAGTTGGAGTCAGCAACCCCTGTGAGCCAGTACCTCAAAAGTATTGCATTGGCTCACAGTTGAAATAATGATAGTTAAGAGATAGTTAATTATAATTATTTGTAATGATTTGATTCCCAAAAGAGATTCTGAAACTGTGGTGTCTATCTTATGGTCACTGAAAAAGAGGGACAATATTCTTGTTTGGCACACCACAATTTCCATCAATAGTCCAAGGTCATGTATATCGTGACAAAATGATGCTCCCTTTAACATGTGTCAATAAGATGCCTCAGTGCTAACGTGAGAAGAGTGCCTCCTATTACAGCAGTGTGAACAATTTCTCATACCAAACGTGCCATAGCTATTCACAGTAAGGTTGCCAATTTTGTGCCAAATTAGGGGTATTTTTGAGATGCAGCCCAAGTTTAATTCATTCAGAAGGAAAACTGGTTGAAAACATTTGTGGCATTTAAAATAGAAGCCTAATAAATCAGATAATCAAAATTCAATAGTTGAGGGTGCTTGAGAGAGCAATACATTTAATTTTCCATAAAATAATTGGAAATGAAATTCTATTGGTGCCAAAGGATGGAAGGGGTAGCAAAGTTTAAGGTTCCTGTTCAAGTTGACTTAACAATAGGCTATTCTCAACTCTGAGTCAGAAAATTTGGTGTTCGAGCTGTGCTGTAGCACAGAGTCCAGGTAGATATTTGAATATATTACTGAGGGAGTGCTGCAATATGAGAGGTGTAATATTTTATAAAATTTAGTGTATGTGCTGCTGAAGCAAGCAAAGCCTCATAGTTAAACTCAGAAGATCCCATGGTAGTATTTTGATATAAGGGGTAAGTCTCCCTTTCTGCTGTCTTAGCCAATTTTTATCCCTCAATCAGCTGGCAACAGCAGATTGTGGGTAATTTGACAAAGTGACAGTGTAAAATGGGTCAAATCAATTAAGCTGTGCATTATACACTGCTTTAAATCAAAATGGGGAGAGATGTATCATAATGTTGCTCACCTTGTGATCTCCAGATTACCTTCAACATATGATCATTGTCTTATTGCCTTCTATTGTACTTACTGAGCAAAATTTGCTGCCACACTCCCTCGATTACGACACTGGCTGTGTTTCAAAACTATTTCATTGGCTGTGAAACATTCTGGGTGCTTTGAGTCTGTGAAAGACTCAAGATAAGTTCCTCTCTTTTATCAGACAGACGGATCTTAATCTTGAATAACAAAGCGTGAAGCTGGATGAACACAGCAGGCAAAGCAGCATCTCAGGAGCACAAAAGCTGACGTTTCGGGCCTAGACCCTTCCCATTATCTCTTAATAGAACATAGAACATAGAACATAGAACAGTACAGCACAGAACAGGCCCTTCAGCCCACAATGTTGTGCCGACCATTGATCCTCATGTATGCACCCTCAAATTTCTGTGACCATATACATGTTCAGCAGTCTCTTAAATGACCCCAATGACCTTGCTTCCACAACTGCTGCTGGCAACGCATTCCATGCTCTCACAACTCTCTGCGTAAAGAACCTGCCTCTGACATCCCCTCTATACTTTCCACCAACCAGCTTAAAACTATGACCCCTCGTGCTAACCATTTCTGCCCTGGGAAATAGTCTCTGGCTATCAACTCTATCTATGCCTCTCATTATCTGGTATACCTCATCTCTTAATCTTGAACTCGTCCTGGCCCAATGCAGCCTGTTATGTTAATGTGACGTCCTGTTTCTGTTTTAATGTCAACTTGTTTACTTAATCTTCCTGAAATTTACTCTACTCAAATGTTGCCCCTTTAAACGTGAGGTACGATTGCTATTCACAGTAACAATTACACACATGGTCTTAGACCCATTTTCAGTTGTCATGTCATGCATGTCCAGGGGCTTAACATCAACTGGCCTGAACAATAGTATCTTTGGATTGTTCGGTGTAAAGTTCAAGATTACATTGGAATATTTAGCCCGAAAAAATGCTTTTAAATATTTGGATACTTTATTAATCTCAGTTTCATGAAGTGAAATTACAGTGAAATTAACTGGAGAGTAAACAAATGTTTTGAGGAATATCTGTTTTGTTGGATTCTAAAGTGTTCCTGCAGTAGAAAAATATACATTTAACACTGATAGTAGGGACTCAGATAGTTTTCTGAAGAAGGGTATAGGCCTGAAACGTCAGCTTTTACACTCTAGTCTGATGTTGTAATTTATTTCAAAACAGAATAATTCTGTACTGGTATTAAACGACATCGACGCAAATTAGAATTGTTTCTGCCGAGTGGGTTAGATGAATACTAACTCCAATAGCCAAAGTTTAAAGCAAATATTTATTTATTTAATAAAACAGATTTATTTTGAAGTAACCAGTAGGTGTACATGTTATTAAGACGGAACACAGAAAACAGCACAAAGTAACTTTCACAAATTCACAAAGTAAATGTGAACGTTTGCAGATATTTCTCAGACACTTAACAAAAATAAAACCTTGTATGACCGTGTTTGAAAGCTTTAAAATGTTGCCTCACGCAGTTATTGTACACTCTTCAACCGGCCAACGTTAACTTTTAATGCCATTAAGTGATTGTTTTGACAAAAGTATAAAGCGCAACTTCGGTACAGTTAAAATTCTGAATTGACACTATTTGAAAGTTAACATTTTAAGAGTGCATCAATTTCTAAATAATAGTGGGTGCTACTGATCTGAAAAATTAACATTCTGAAGAAGGGTGTAAGCCCGAAACGTCAGCTTTCCTGCTCCTCTGATGCTGCTTGGCCTGCTGTGTTCATCCAGCTTTGCACCTTGTTATCTCAGATTCTCCAGCAGCTGCAGTTCCTACTATCACAGAATGAAACTATTTTCTCTAGAATTTGTTATAGTGCTTGTTAGCTACTGCCAAAATCAGTCAATACGTTAGCGATATGATCAATGCAAGAGGTTTGGCAATTAGTTGCGGTGAAATATAACTGTTTGCTACAATTATAATCGAGAGTGTATGAAAATATGTTACTTTGCAATAGCAGCCCGCAAGGAATAAAGAGAATCTGCGGTGGGGAATTGGTTGCAGAAAATCGATTAATCAACTTTAAAAAAAACTCATAAGTTTCCCGAGCAAATAACATTAATGAATCTTTAATTGTTGTTATCGCTGGAAAGGATTAATTAATGACAATTGAGTGCAGAAAGAGAGAGAGACAGGCTCAGCAATATTTACAATGATTCCCTACAACAGTCAGTAAGTACTGGAAGGCAGGGGCGGTTGTAGGTGTGCGGGTGAGGTGGCGGGTGTGCGGGACTGTTTGGGGGTGGGGGGCGTGGGGAAATTCGTGTCAGGAGTCAGTTCTGAGTGTTCCGCTTGCGCCACCTGAAGTGTAACGCTATGTCACAATATAATGGTATATGCCCCCAGGGGCCGCCATTGGAGCTGCCAAACATGTCCCCGCGAAGTGATGTATGAACCCTTACAGTAATGTTATTACGAGAACTCAGTCCAGAGCAAAAAAAAACTCGACAATTCCAGTGTTCTCAACCGTTAACATTCAAGCGAATAGATTATTTTTAAAATAGAAGAAATTACATTAATCTTCAGTACGAAACATCATTTTAAAATCCTAAAGGTATGAAAGTTTATTACAACTCAAATGACAGGCATTGTCTGTGCTAAGGCGATACAGAGTCATAGAGTTGTACAGCATGAAAACACCCTTCGGTCCATCGCGTCCATGCCGACCAGATATCCTAAATTAATCTGGCCTCAATTGCCAGCATTTGGCCCATATCCCTCTAAAAGCTTCCTGTCCATATACCCATCCAGATGCCCTTTAAATGTTGTAATTGTACCAGCCTCCACCACCTCCTCTGGCAGCTCATTCCATACATGTCTTAAAGTGAAGTATTAAATGACTTAAATGATGTTACCTATAGTCTGGTGTACCATTGAGGGAATTGAAAGTATCAGTTAGGACTGAATGCATCAGAAGATGAAAAGGGGGAAAGCAGCCGGTTCTTAAATTGGCTGATCACCCATGATCATAATGAATGGTGGAGCAGGCTCGACGAGTCGAATTGCATACCCTTGCTCCTATTTTCTCTGTTTCTAAAACTTGAAGCTACAAACAGCATGCGTGCTCAGCATACAGTAAATAGCGCTTGCTCAAGAAGGCTTCAGGTCCGCGTTGAAACAACGAACATTTTTTTATCTTAATGACTGGAGGCATTTCCCCTGGACACGCGAACAGAGCAAAATATTAACTTCAGATTAAGTGCCTCCTTTTCGCGCAACTCACCAAAACAAAACTCGGCTGGACAGCTGCAACGACCCGGCCTGAAACATTCGGGCTGCAGTGGCTGAATTTCCCGGACAGGCTGTCCCACACCCTCAAATTACCAGCGAATCTCAAGCCATGTTCCACGGCAATGATAAAAGGGTACAGACTGATAAAAGGTACTAAGGGAGGCTCACCGGACCTGAAACGTTATCTCTGAGTTTTTCTGCACAGATGCTGGCAGACCTGCTGAGCTTTTCCAGCAACTCCTGTTTTTGTTCCTGATTTACAGCGTCCGCAGTTCTTTCTTTTTTGTTTACGGGCTGATAAATGTGCGCAAATCACAAAACAAATTGGTCTAGATCGTTAACTCTGCTTCTCTCTCTGTCTCCACAGATGCTGCCAGATCTGTTGAGTTTCTCCAGTACTTTCCGTTTTTGTTTCTGGCCCATATCTGGACTGACAACAGTTTCTAGGATGTTGGATTGGTTTCAGGGAGCTGTTAACATAAAACAAGATTGCGCTTCTTTCCGACATTCAGGCCTGGAAATGGTTGGTGTTTGGACGTCAGGCAGAACAGAGCTAGACTGCTGAGGGGGCGATCTAATTGAAACTTAAAATACTGAATGGCCTGGACAGAGTGGATGTTGGGAAGATGCTTCCATTGTTAGGAGAGACTGGGACCCGAGGGCGCAGCCTTTGAGTAAAGGGACGACCTTTTAGAATGGAGATTAGGAGAAACTTCTTCAGCCAGAGAGTGGTGAATCTATGGAATTCACTGCGACAGAAGGCTTGTGGAGGCCAGATCATTGAATATATTTAAAGACTGAGATAGATAGGTTCTTGATTATCAGGAGGATCAGGTGTTACGGGGAGAAAGCAGGAGAATGGGGTTGAGGAACTTATCAGCCATGATTGAATGGCGGAGCAGACTCAATGGGCTGATTGGCCTAATTTCTGCTCCTATATCTTATGGTCTTAAGGTCTCATGCTCTCTATGACAATATGTTTTACATTCATAGAAAACAAAAGGTGTTGCTAAACACAAGAGCATGGACAGGCAGGTACAATCTCTCTCTCTCTCTCTGTGTGTGTGTGTGTGTGTGTGTGTGCACAGCTCTTTAATGTCGTTCAACAAATTAATAATTCGAAGGAATTTGTGAAAGCTTAATTTAGAAAGTTATTGGGCGTTGATGCAGTCTACACCTTTGATGAGCGAAAATAAAACAAAGAACATGATGGAGATCCGAAACAAGAAAAACCTGAAAGTGCTGGAGAAACTCGGCGGATCCGGAAGCTTCATCTGTAGATAGAGAAACAAAGTTTCCAGTTCACCTTCAGAAGGAAAGTCTCGAAACATGAATTCCGATTCTCTCTCCACAGATACTGCCAGATCTGTTGAGTTTCTCCAGCAGTTTCAGTTTAGATTTATATTCTAGCCAGCGCTCTGACTAGAGGAAACTTTGCGGTTCGTAATGCCTCACGATTTCTAAACACATACATTTCCGGATGGGCAGGACAAGCCATTAGCTTTTCTTTCTCTGTATAAACGACTCGATAATAATACTGTGTTATTTCAGACTCCAGCATCTACAGTTTTTAATATCCCTCAATAATAATGCTGCGAGTAGCACCTTTCGTGGCTGTAACACGGCCCCAGGTTTCTGTAAAATGAAGAGCATTTAAAACGCGTTCTCAGCTCTGCTCAAGAGTCACCTGCCGTCGAAACATTAGCTGGCTCTTTCTCCAAGGACGCTGCCTGACCCGTTGTGATTTCCAGCATTTTTTTGATCAGTGCAGATTCCAGCATCTATAGTACTTTGCTCTTCCTTCTCTGCTGTAATTTTGTTTCGGTCGCGCGTTCCTTTCAGAACAGCGAAACTGCCTCTCACCGACGGATAACTCGTGAAGGAAGGAAGGGAAGAATTCGTGGCGCTTGGAGATAGCGAGAGCTGCAAATGCTGGAGCCAGAGACGATACAGTGTGGAGCTGCAGGAACACAGCAGCTCAGGCAGTAACGGAGGAACGGGAAAGTTGACGTTTCGAGTCGGGATCCTTCTTCAGCAAAATTATGGCGTTTGTTTGTGTAAAGCAATCGGACTCTGAATTTTATTATCTTGGACTCTGAACATATTCCAAGTTTGTCAAACATGCGATTCCAAGAGCAAGGGTGTTCTTCCATGTTACTATATGACTGCAATCATTTATAAACACTCTGCTCAATGCTTGGAGTGTTGAAACAGAATGAGGGCAAACAGATAGTACAGGGCGGTGGAAGGGGAGAGAGCCAGTGAGTGAGTCACTCCTGTTCCGGTTTCGTCAGTTCTTATCAAGGGAGATGCAGCTCGTGTGAGCAGTTCGAGACGAGATCGAAGATCAGTCACTGATCCTAATGAGTGGTGCACTCGACTCAAATAGGCCGAAAGCTCTCATTTCTTATGACCTTATAGAATTGATGGTAGGAAAGTGGAGTGCCAGATGGTGGATTGATGTGCGAAGTCAACGAAAAGAAAGATAGAAAGAGGGACCCCAGATGGAAGTATGAATTCGAAATCTGTTTTTTACATGTGACTTCGCAAGGATCTGATATCTGGAAATGCCATGTTTGCTTCCATGCATATGATGGCAGCCACTAAGCTGAAGCTAGCTGGTATAAACCTCCTGTTCAAAATTAATTCAACTCAGTGCTAAAATGAAGCTAGGCTCAACAGCGCTGAGCCTCTGCACCCCTCTCATTCTGGCCTCTTACCCAACCCCACACTGCTCCATCATTGGTGGTTGCAGTCTTAGCTGCTTCGATACAAGGTGGACTGTCAATAATCCTTTTGTCTGCTCACCTTTCTCTCTCTGAATTCTGTACCCGCTCAGCCCTCACCACCCATCCCTATCATCAACATGGATAACACCTTATAACAGGTGTTACCAGTTCTAAGAAAACGTTGAGTCAGGTTTTCATTCCATGGACGCTGCCAGACCTGCTAAGTTTCCCCAGGACTTTCTGTGCGCCGTTGTTCTAAAATGCACTGCCCTATTCGAACCATTGCCTCCCCATCCATTCAGACCCTTTTCTGAACAATCCCCATCTTTCTTTCTTTCTCTCTCTCTCTGTCTCTCTCTCCAACCTTTCCTTACTTTTCCTCGTATCTTTTTAAATGACTCGCTGTCAGTTTTTGATTCGTTTGCTAAAGGCCGCGATGTAAAGGGCTACTTATGAATCCCGGTCGCTCCACTCTGTACGTACCAATATTTGCACGAAACTATGTCACACTGAGCTCACTCAAAAAGACTTTAGAACCAGTGTGTAACGTTGGGAATGCAATGCCCCCCTGAACATTACGTAAAGTACCTACCATTTCAATGAAGACCCGATTGAGTTAAAAAAAACAGTCGCAAAGCATTGGAAGAGAAAGTGCGGACCGACAGTTCGCGCAACTGAAATAAGAGTTAAATCTCTCCCACAGTTCAAAAACCTCTTCATTTAAGAAACTCAGTCCAAGAACTCCAAGTGCCTCTCTATATAAAGTAAACATTGTCACTTCTGATTACAGCAAACTCAACATACAGGAACTGATAGTGCTTTCTACATAACGCTGTTAAAATGAAAGTGGTTTGTTTATTTAATGAGCGAAATGTCACAACACATTGTTGCTGTGATATATGAATCGGTGGCAGGTGTTGGTGGCAGATTCACTGAAATAGGGGCTGAGGAATTAACAAATTTAATTTGAGTTAGATCCGCAACCTTTCATGGAAACGTGGTCTGATTTCCCAGTCTTTGGATTGCCCCTTTGTCCTGGCCCGAGGATGAGTATTTTTTTTCTCTTTCTTTCGCCTTTTAGAAACGCCAACTTGGAGAGAAGGGAGAGTATCCATTCACATTGACAACACTGGCAGCCAAGGCTACTCTCCTCTGTCTAGGCAAAACGACTGAACTATTGTACCAGCAGGGCTGCTGAGAACTGGAGCAAATTCGTCCCACTGCAATTTACTCGGCGCACATTTGACTCCAGTTCACGCCTTCTAAGGCCGCGACAGTAGGAGGGTGCTACGGTCAATTAAACTCATCGTTTCATCAATACACACACAGAAATGGAAGATGCATTTGAGGCGCTATTTAAAAAGACATCTGCAATCAATTATACATTAACCCACGCCGAGTTGATTTGCCAACAAGTTGCCCTCTTCTCTAACGCACCCCCTCCATTTGATAAATTAATATAGACTTTCATCTTTTTTTAAAAAATAAAATGATCAATTTCAAAGTCAGGCCAACTTTAATTCTCCTCCAGCAGGCTGCACTCCCCCTCCCGTTCTGAACTGGCAATTAAAATCCTCAATGAGCAACCCCAGTGGGGGAGAAGGGACTGAATTGGGTAAAACCTCTCTTACTTGCCCCTTTTGGGACCCGTCCCTTCCTTGCTAACTCTTCAAATCGAGGTAGCCGTGTAACAGTGAGAAGTGGCGAGTAATGTGCACGCATTTCGTGAAATTTCACAGAAAGGAAGCGCCGTCCTCTCTGACATCATAAACAGAGAGAAAGCAACGACTGGCTCAAGTGGCGAGACGCTGTTTTTGAGGGAGGGTATTGGGGAGTGGAGAAAAGTAAATTGGAAAAGGTAAGGATGGCTGAAAACTAGATAGCTAGAAGAGCTCCTGATTACAAGAATGGTCGGTAATTAAAAATAATTAGGAAGCAGTTATGCCACTAAATCTTCTAAGTGTGCCAGTTATGATCTAATGATTCTCATTAGACATGCTGAAAGCTGTGAGCTCTGTATGACAGCAGCAATTAGAGGGATCATAGCAAAATATTATAAATATCCATGCTAAGACTCGCTTTCGCTTAATGGCCACTTCATTAGCTAATTGATTCCTTATTAGTTACAGGCAAAGTCTGGTTAGGGCTCCACCACAGCTAATTAACATCGTATAAACACTTAATAGTCGAATGTTCATTTTTTTTGTATGCTGGTGAATGCAAAACAACTTAATATTCAAATACAACTGCTGCTGAGGGCGTTTGCTTTAGTTTTGACTAATATTACACAAATGGCGTGCTCTTTCTCATTGCCTTAAAAAGGCAGAACGCAAGGCAATGTCGAATTTGGAGAGGTGTGAGATGGTGGGGGAGGGAGTGGTGGATGGGGATTAACAGATCCCCTTTCTGCTATCATTACTTCTCTCTCTCTCAACACCCCATCGAGGCGGCTCCCCACACGAAAAACATTTACGACATAAGGACATCAATTCCATCAAGAGTCACACACACATCTGTTTAAACGTGTTTTTTAAAAGAACATATTTAGTGCTTAATTGGAAAATAAGTTACAGAGCGAACTGATATCCCCAAAAAGCTTCGTGCAAAGCGTCTGAAGTTACAATTTTTGTGTTTAAAAATAACCTGTTCCTTGTCAATCTTGGTTCAAAGTTTCCTTTTTAATTGGCGAAATCAGTTTAAATTAAAACAAGTGACTTCCATACTACTTAACATGCGTTCATCTTATAATTTGCAAGGCAGCCAGCAAGATTACACAATGCCGTTTCCTTCCTTGCATTGCGGTATGTAATTCAATAAAATTCACATGAAGATTATTAATGCTTTCTACATGTACGCGAAAAAACCTAATTAAAGGCTGTCTTTTCTAGGAGGTGATCGGACCACAATAAAGAGAAACGATTTCCAGGCAGCATTTGTAATGATTGAATTTTGTTTGTTTTGTTGTAGCTAATGCTTACATCCCTGGCGAGCGTTCTTTTGAAACTCAAAGCTTCGTGTCGATTAAGCAGTGGTCCTTTATTCCTCAGCACTTTTTTTCATCTAATCGGGCGTTGAAACTCCAACACTTGGCGGGTAATCGCTCCCCTCATCTAACAAACCGTAAAATAAAATATTGGAATGATAAACTACTCAATCACGCAACGTTCAACCTCCCCTAATAGGGGTGAGTTTGCCCTTTGTGTGACTCCAGTTCCTAAACATTTTATGTATGGGACTGAAAAGTGGCATTCAATTTGATTTTATTTTTTACTCTGGCAATAAGAAGTACCAAGTACCCTTTAACTTTAAAGGGGCTATTTTCCGTTTTTCTTTTTTAATTCCAACTGATTTATTTTCGAAGTTCTCAGGTATTTCATAGTTAAAGTTTATTTTCAGCTCGCCTCTTCATGTACATAATTTAAATTGAGATAAGTTGCGATAGCCGCTCACTAATGACACCGGGCCTGGATGAATGCATCGAATGGTGTGGCATTTCGATCTATAGATCATAATTATTTCCAATGAAACACAGCTAAAAGTGCAGGATATTATGGTTAGTGGAAGAAAGAATTGCAAAGGGACAGTCGTTAGAGGGGAGAGCACAACATTTGAAACCACAACGTGGGACCAAATTGCTGCAGATGCTGGGAATCTCGAAGACAGATGTATTGCCGTATAAATTAAAGCAGGTAACACTATTCAAGCCTAAAGAGCAATTTCTTAAGAGCAGGATTTAAAAAAAGCTTTTTAAAAGAAAACTAAATCGATTCATTTTGAGCGGTGGAAATATGGAGAAGTTGCGTCGCTGTAAAAAAGATCATATAAAATATCATCGTTGCTTGGAAATCGATTGAGAACAGCACCGAGGGGATTTCAGACATGAAAGCTATGTGTGTGTGTTTTTATGAACGGATTTCCTTGACCTAATAAATACTGGACGGTCTCAAAGAAAATCAAGTCCGTACTAAATTTTAACTCCATCAAATAAACATCTAGGCATCCAAACGAGAATAGATATTTTGAGATGGTATGGCCATAAAGATTTCAGTTGTGTTCTTAAAACTCCCCGGTGGTTTCTAGAGAGTGAATTCGGGTATCTACTTAACGTAGTTGTAATGAATTCGCTGTTAATGAAGATCTATTAGCCCCTGGTCCCAGCATATTTGAGTCTGTCGCAAAGTGAAATGTAAACCATTCAATTGTTGTGTTAAGAATACGTATATTTTACACACGATACAGCAATCTGCCATTAACAGGGTGATTCCCCCTACTAGATAAACCTTATGTACACACCCCGAGGTGATTTTTTTTGACACGGCTGTATGCGTTTGGTCTGTTATCCTGACCCCCACCCCCTCCGTTTTGACAGGTATTGTCTAAAACCGTGCTATTAATACTGATCAGTATCTGTTAGATGGAGAGAACATAATCATTCAAACAGCCACAACTGACTGGCGCTCTAAGGAGGGCATGGCGCTTCAAAACTCCGTGTGTTCTCGCAGCCTCTCTCGGCACCTCCGTCTCGGAGACGCGAAGACACTAATGGATTGATTAATCTCTGGTGAACTGCATAATGGGACGTGTGAAATTAGAAGGCGGCCCGTTATTTACCGGAGCAGCTCCATCTTCCGGTGCATTTTCCTTGACACGATTCCACCGGCCCTTGGAGAACAATAAATCGTGATTAATATTTCACTGGGAAGGCAATGATCTTTCCCCCTTTTCCCTTTATTTATCCATCCGCCCGGCTAACGCCTCTTGGTTTAACGCAAGCTTTACCTAAGACTATTGTACCTAAATGCTCATTGACAAAGCATTGAGGGCTCTGCAGAGCAACTGCTGGAGCCCCATTTGAGCCCCAGGTCTCTCTCTCTCTCTCTCTGCGCTGCCTGCCCCTGGGGGTGTTGTTAGATTGCAAACCCACACGTGTAATCCACGTCAATGCACCAACATAAGTCACATTCAAAAAAATGCTGGGGATGGCTTTGAACTCTGCGCCATTATTTTAAGCGCATCTCAATCAGGCAACAAGGCTATCGTTATTCACCTAAGACAAGTTCATTAAGATTCCAACGCGTTTTGAAATGTTATCCAATTCTCCAACTATGCTACAGTTCAGGATTTTTGGAGTGGTTGAGTTCCTGGCCGGGGTGTCTGTTTACAAAGAAACATAGCGGGACATCTCTCATGAACTTTTGATATAGACTTTGTTTTTGGAGGGGGAATTACAGTGGAAATATTTTCAGCCCCAATTTGTGACTTTATCAACAACTGATCGATTGGTTATTCGCGGTCGAGTGGCTGTGGGCGTTGTTGATAAAGCCGGGGTGGCTGTGAAAGGGGCTCATGTTTGCTCCCAGTTCATCCGGAGGTTCAGATTGTTTTTCTTTAATCTCACCCCCTCCAACCTCCCAACTTGCACAACAGATCTCCCTCGCTGCAAAATAAACAATGAGAAACGGTGACGGTCCGGAAGAAGCCACGAGCCACAAATCGTGTTGCTGTTCATCTACTGAAGAAGGGAAGGGGAAGGGGAAGTTATATGAACTTGGCATGGGAAAGTCCCGAGCCTTCCGAGTTCATTTGGAAAAAGTTAGGTTGATCACGGGGTGTGGGGCCGGGGGAGCCAGGAAGCCAATGCATAAATCTCACACGAAGCGGCTACAAACCTTGGCGAGGAAGAAGGCTATGTGATGGGGCACATGTTTCCACAACACTGGGTTAAAGTGGGACTGACACCCATCTATAAGAGACACCCCACAGGGCATATCAAGCGGCTGTCAAACACTAACAATGCACTTTGAGCAGGTCCGTGAGGAGTTATTAATGGGTCCTCATAACAAACACACGACGTCGCTCAGCAACATACTCCTTCTCAATGACAAACACTGAGGTAGGGAGGAAACGGAATTCAAAGGCGCGGGCAGTGAAGAGGTCACATAATAACTGAGAAGAAGTTTACCTTCAAGGCGCCTGTTTTGAACCAAGGTTAGATTTCCACCAGTTGAAGCGAGCTATTCTATCCTACAGCAATTCTCACTCAAATTCGCTTGTATTCGTCTGAGGGGGTTTTGGAGACTCGTTGAGGGAGAGGTGGAAACGTGAATGGGTAGGTATTGGGAGGGCAGTGGGGAGAGAAGTGGCAGGAGAATGGAGTAGGCAGTGGAAAGAGAAATGGAGAAATGAGGTTGGTAGGGGAAGAGGAGGAGGGGGTTGCTGCGGAAAGGAGAGTGAAGTGGAGAGGGGACTGGGGAGTGACAAGGGAATATAGGGGAATGGGAAAGATGAAGGGGCAGGTGAGAAGAGAGGGGCGTGGAGTGAAGAAGGGGAGCGAGTGGGGGGGAGTCAGAAACGGAAGGACTGGGAGGGGAATGAAGATGGGAGAGTAGGGGAGAGAAATGGAGAGGGGAGTAGGGTGAGAAATGGGAAGTGGGAGGGGGAGAAAAATGGAGCTGGGGAGGTAAATGGAGAGAGAAGTAGGGTGAGAAATGAAGAGGGGAGTAGGAGAGAGAAAGGGAGAGGGGAGCAGGGAAGAGAAATGGAGAAGAGGGTAGGGGGAAATGTGGATGGGGGAGTAGGGGAGAAAATGGAGGAGGAAGTAGCGGAGAGAGATGGAGAGGGAATTGAGACGGGAGTGGGAAGGGATGGTGAGGGGAGGGAAGTGGAGAGGGGAATAGGGAGAGAAATGGAGAGTGGAGATTAGAGTGAAGTAGGGATGGAGTAGAGAGGACAATTGTGAGGGGTGAAGTGGGGAATTAGGAAGACAATGGGGAGGATAATGAAATGGGGACGGAAGAAGAAAGGGGAGTGGGTTGAAGAAAGGAATGGAGAGGGGCTTGGAGAAGAGACCGGGCAGTGGAGCGGAGAGGGGAGTGAAAAGTTTGTCAATTCAAGCATTTCGCGTTGTTTTTATTTTACACAAAGTGCAAACCCATCCCCAGAATTATTAACGTCACTCGGACGGTGAATCGTATCTGGCCCCTGGAGCCAGGCTACAAACCCTCAAGACAAGTTGCACGTCATTTCTGAACAGTGAAGGCACAAGGACACCGACCTCTCTCCTGGGTTACCTCCTCATTCCAGCTCACCTGCCGGAAGGCGCAGCAGTATATTGTTGCTGACAATTCAGTATCTTAAATCCGAGGCTAGGGTCTAGCTCCAAAATTGCGAACCCAGGAAAGTTGCATGGTGCCCGTATCCTTTGAAGCTGATACCACACTCACACTTTCTTCTCCACCCCAGCCTGGGGAAGGTTAAAGCAGAGCAGTACATTTGGGCAAAGGCACTGCCACACATCTGTATCGGTCTTTACTCTGGGGCGTCACAGCAAGTAGCAGAAATGTAACGGAATTCGACTAGGGTGACATAATTCCTGGGTGTGCAAACACACTGAAGACAAGCTGGGTTTAAGCCAGACCGGATTTTCTGCTCGGTATCTCCCAAAACAATAATGTATTGTGACTTACTAAAAAGGTTGCTTTTGTCAAAACGTTGCTAATAACGTTGGAAAGTCGCGCATAACTGATCGGATTTGTAATTTGCAAGGACAGAAATTGGGGACGGGTTAAGTTTTCCTTAATTCAGTCCTTCCCAATTCTTGAAATCACACGCATTACGAAATGTAATTTTATTTTCATTTAAAAAAAGGTCATCTTCACTCATTTTAAGTGGATTTGTTGATTTGGAGATTCTAATATTAAAATTCAGGTGAATTTCTTCTTCTAGTAATGTGCTATGGTGAAGGCACAAATGGAGCACTGCAGAGTGCATGCGTGAGTTTGATGTGAAGAGGGGAGCTTTGTGGCTATAACTGGGTTCGAGAGCCGGAGAGCAGGAACTGTGTACCTTTATTTATTTACCTATAAATATTAGGGCCCAACAATAACATATCCAGGAACCCCGTGGATTCCTACTTGGCGCTTTTATTCAGGCGGTCTGTTGGTGAACGAGGAACGGAGATTCTCTCACGTTTCAATATTTTCGATGAACGGTATCCTCTATCAGTGCCAAAGGATGGACTGTAGGTGGACTATTTGTTCATTTGCGCGCATATTGAATTAAGGACTTCATTCCATGTCACTTTTAAAAAGAAATCTATATCGGAGGTGACATATAGATGAAGCAATACAATAACTGTCAAGATCGGTCACTGTAAAAAACGAGCGATGGTATTTTGCTCCCACCTGTATAATATGTTAAAATCCATGTCGTAACATTTCTGCAAATTTGGGGAGCCGATTCTCTTAAATTTTGTTTTTAGAAAGGAGCAACTCTTATTGCAAACATTAGTTTCTTTCCTCGCTAACTTTACCTCGTTCGGTATGTTGCGATTTTAAATGCAACAACAATGTCATTCACCAAGAGAAAAATTAATAATTGCATGAGATGCTCGCCTCACTTGGGGTCGTTGGCCTCCTTAAACTATAAGCTGCAGAAACTGATCACTTACCCAGAGACCTAGAGACGCGGCATCACCACAGCCCGCCTTATATATTTTGGGTATAATTAATAGCCGACAGGTACTCATTCTGAAGGATTAACTAACAAGTGATCTGCATAAACAAACGTATCTAGTGCGACGATTATATAATTAGATAGAAGGTAAACATGAGATATAAATTTAAAAACTAAAGCTAATTTCATCTTACGCATCAGAACAGACTTGCGAAAATGCAAAGATATCAAATTAAATACCGGAACACAATAATTTGCAATCGGAAGGTCGAATATACATAAATATACACACAACCGTGTTATTTTGTCATGTAAAACGCCTCTGTCGCATTTGGTCCAATAATGATGACAAAAGACATAGTGATTTTGCTGCCCTTTGTGTGCATTAGTTAGACAGGTGGCCTGTGTATGTTGAGCCTTTCTTAAATGCAATAAAATTAACCTATGTGCACACCCCCTACCCAAACACACCAGCGTTCTGCAACCGTGAGACTGGTGAGTTTAGTTTGATCCGCTGCCACTGAAATCGGCGACTTGCAGTGATTTCCCTATGTAAACAGTTGCCACACGTCTCGGGTGTTTACCCAAGTAATGGGAGAGCAATAATAGGATTGTAATTGAATTAAAAGAATCCTATTCGGTTACTGGATTAGCGACAGAGAGAGAGAGAGAGAGCAGTTGGGGTGGGGGTTTGTGGTGGGGAGGAGGTATACAGGTTGTATGATCCACGCGTCTGAGACGTATTCAACTGAATAATTGCCGAAGAGATGGAAGGGGGGTGGGTGTATGTATGTGTGTGTTGGGAGTGGGAGGTGGGCTCTGATCGCCAAGTATAAATACTCTGATCTCAAATAGTAACACATAACACCAGGGCCCGATCTCCCTCCGCCAACACCCCTCCCAACAGCATGTAACAAGGTGGTTAGCAACATATCAAGGCATCATTGCAAACACATTGTGGACAGAAGGAGGGAACGGGGTGGTTGGGGGGGGGGAGGGAGGGAGGGAGGGAGAGTGCGTGGGGGCTGGATTTTTTTTCTCTCTTTCTGCCGGCTCGGAGGCTGTTTGTACACAAACACACACACACACACACACACACACAACACGCTGAGAAGGGGAGACACATACATATTCAAAAGAGCAGCGAGCGGGTGAGCTAACCATGGAGGAGCTGACGGCGTTCGTCTCTAAATCTTTCGAGCAAAAAAGCAAGGATAAGAAAGAAGCGATCACTTATCGGGAAGTTCTGGAGAGCGGGCTAGCTCGATCCAGGGAACTGAGTGGCTCAGATTCCAGCTGCCAAGAGATCACTGACACCAACCATTGCACAACACACGTTTACAAGGATGTGGAGAACGAGAACGAGAAAGTAAAAGACTTGAACTCCGCCAGAACTTCTGAAGGTAGGCAGCTTTTTTTTTAATGTGTGCCCTAGCCATAATCTAGGTGAGTCCACACCGAGAAAACTTAACAGGCTTCAGGAGAACACCGAGCGTTTCTCTCGGCCTGTTACCGAGGCTTTAGACGGAAAGCATCGGGTATCGATTCCTCGCAGCACCCTCTGTGAATCCTGCAGAGAGAGAGAAAAGTTCGCTCCAATTCATCCTGGGGTGGGAGGCTGGGCGGGAAAGCAGTGCGGGCGGGGGGGGGGGGGTGGGGGGTTGTGGAGGTACTGCTCCCTTTAACTGTTTAGGGCAATAAAAGACTTTGACAAACATGGGAGAATGGCGTGAGGTTTCTCCTCAGCGCTCGCCTCCGACGCCATCTGAGGGTTTGGGAAGTGCCCTCAGTCGGGGCAACTCTCAATATTCTGCCTCATTTGTTTCCCTCCCTGCCCCTAACCCCTTCTCCCCCTCTATGTGATAATCTTCCACACCAACCCAGCGATCTCTCCCTCCTCGTTCCTAGCGGGGCAAGGGCCACTCCATGTTCAAGCTGAGGGACTGGGGGGAAAATTGTAATTAAAAAGACATTAGTCCTCCTCCCCCGGCTGCCTAACCAGCCGCCAAACCCGGGATTCGCTGAAAACAAAAATCCAGCGATTTTCAAAAAAGAGTCCTTTCGATTGTGGAAAGTGGCGTGTGTTCAATTCGTAAATGGCTGCAGATATCCCCAAATCTCGCACTGAAGTGACGAGAAAGCACATTGGTTTACTTGAATCGGATTATCGGCGCAATTAAACAACTCTGTCGTTAAACAGAGTGTGCACGGTTAACAGACTCGCCAAAATGCACATGGACACTTCATGTAAAGACTGGGCTAACCATATTACCAGCTAGTTCATAACATTCGACTACTTCATTCGAAAACTAAATAACCCAGTAAAAGCCAAATCGTTGTCACCCTTAAATCATTGTTTTATATATAGCAAATATATTTTAGCTCTCCATACTGTCTAGCCGCAGATGTCATCAATTCGAAGTATGTAAAAAAAAAGGCAAAATCTTTGGGAAAAAATTCTACATCATAACGGCGATTGTGTAATAAAAAGCTGATCCCGGGTGTTAAATAGCGTATTTACATGCGTGCGGTATTGTATGCCAGATTCATTCTGTCCCACCTATATATTAATATTTCAGCTTTATTCAATTGAAGGCAATAACAGAATGTACTGGCGCTTTTTATTGCTATTCATATGTGCTGTGAATTCAGACAGCGACTTGAAAGAAATGATGCCATGAAATCCCATCCTAATGCAATTACCTGGGATGATGGAATGAGCTGTATTCTCGGGGAGAGTTTAAACAGCCGAAGCAATCTCTATCGGTGTAAAGAGGATGCCTTATTATGATTCATACAGTTCAGGGAAGACATGGTGCAGATTCATTTGTAATAGTCTCGGATTTCAGCTCCCGCTAACGTCGTTATGGAAAACCTGGGGTTAAATAAACAAGGAGCGGTGGCACGACAGGATATTGAAAGATCAAACCATTTCTTATGACAAATTCGCGATTCTCACCTTCCAGCTAAATTTAAACAAAACAAAACACGTTAGTGAGTTTCAGAGGTAAAATTCACTTTATCAACATTAAATCTACTTTCTGTTCCTCCATAACTCATCCCATAGCTGCACTTTCAATGCTATTCCCCTCTCCAGTAAATCATTATGAACTCCTTAAATCCGTTGGGTATATACATATATATATATATATATATATGCTGACAGTGGATTATTTTCACACAAATTATATTCAACAAATATATCTCCTGTTTTATCAGAAACATTATTTAATATGAAAGGCGAAAGGCTGATCTAGCGTGCAATGTAGAATACCAGAATAACTAACCAGATGTATACATAAATTCTGTTTTTAGTTGAATTTATTAATCCAACCGCAAAAAAATTTAAAAATCCAGGCAGTCAATTTGTTGAGTTAATTTAACAGCATTAAACAGCGAAAGAGGTCGGGGGAGTGGGGAGGCGCGGTTTAAATCTTTATGAGCGAAACAGGGAGGAAATAATGTTTTGACACGTCGCCTTTAATATAATCCTGGAGCTGTTTAAATTGTCAAAGTTTTGTCTATTTGCACGAAATATTTTCAGTTGGAATTCGCAAAGGGTCGGCCCAGATAAGGCTGGAAGTTTTCAAATGATTCAAACGCCAGTGTAGAAACACAGTTACATCTTCTCCCCGCCGAATAGGCTGTTAATGGATTAAAACAGCAATCGTCTTGTCCCGTTTGTTCCTAGGACAGTGATCGTTTTACCTCCCTCTCCGGCATATGCAACAGCTGAAGTTGCAATAGTTGGTAAAATGGATCCAGATTCTAAAGGTGATGAAAACAAACAAAATTTTAAAAAGTTGCCGTTCAGATAATGATGATTTATTTTAAGGCTCATTTTGGATCAACTGCTTGGACATTCTGTGGTGCATAAGATAGATACGATGGAAAACAAACAGGGCCGGGCAAAACTGCCGTAGCTATGTCTGGCTATTAGAATTCAGCAGTGACAGTGTCTGGCAGTTGGAAATGTTCATGTTGTATAAGAAACTGAAATACAAATACCGTTTGGCACTAGCAGTGATCAAAGATTGTGTTGTGCGGGTAATGACAGGAGAGAGAAAAACATGGCAAATCTTCACGCCTGTTTATGCTACTTTAATTGGAACATAGAGTTAGCTTGTCTGCGCGGCTTTGTTCTTGCAGAAATAAAATGTCAGCTAGGCATTTTATAGGTGATACACTTTCCCCTCCATCCGCCCCCTAGTCACTCTGAAAGGCAACGAGACCCTTATTGTTTTCTTTTTATTTAAGAGGCTACATCCCTTATGTAGGCCCCTGTCGTGTGACTAAGATCCAGAGAAAGAGCAATCAAATCAGACAGAAGCCAGAATGAAAAAAATCGTGCAAGGTTTGAGGCTGCTGTATCAATTTTGAACGGGGAGTGTTCTATATATGTATGCAACCTAATGTTAAATGTTTATCGAGAAGAAAGCGGTCCTTGTGCTTTAATGGACCAATGCATTGTCAATACTCAATAACTTACCGTTCAAATCAGAATCTCTGCAGGAGCTAAACTGCCCTTGGAGCTCTTGGGGAACGGCGCAGAATTATTTGACAATGGTTACTAAAATAATTGGTGGCAAGGGGCATGACCTGCACCCTGAAAATGATACAGTTGCAGTCAGCATTCATGAATAGGGGACCCCGGGGTTGGATCATTCGGTCAGTTTGAAGCTGAAGAGTGTGTGCGTGTGTGGGTTTGCATGCGCCTTCCCCTCACTTCGCCAGTTTCACGAAATGACATGGTCTCTTTGCAGGTATTTATGAATGTAAAGAGAAGAGAGAGGATGTGAAATCGGAAGATGAGGACGGCCAGACAAAGTTAAAGCAGAGGAGGAGCCGGACCAACTTCACACTGGAACAGTTGAATGAACTGGAGAGACTTTTCGATGAGACGCACTATCCGGACGCTTTTATGAGAGAGGAATTGAGTCAGAGACTTGGCTTGTCCGAAGCTAGGGTCCAGGTGAGGGGGATTCATTATTGGGATCTTAAAATACTGCAGGGCTCTACCTGTTAACACACACATATACAGAGACACACGCGCACACACACACACACACACACACACACATCAGTTAGCTCTGAGATTTACCGTCAGTAAACCTTGAAGTATAATTACACTCAATATTGCGAGTGCAGTTGGATTTCAAATAAAAGACTAACAGAGAGGTGTTTGTTTGTAAGTGAGCCATATTTCTGTTGCTGTAACTGTTCACTCACTGTTTCCTGTTCAAAACAGCGGGAATGGCGTGATTTCCAGATAAAACTCAGTTGTGTTTATTTGAAATGAGTTGCACTTATCTGAAGATCTCAAAGAGTTTGTTTGAGGTCAAGCCCCACGCGATAAAACAATTTTCCAATAAATTGATTTACAAAAAGAGACGAAGCAAAACAAACTAATGCTGATCCGATGCAAATATCTCAGGAGTCCGAACGCGCAGATATCAGTTCTTCCATCTGTAGCCCAGCCGGTTCATAAGCGGTTCTGAATATCCTAGGTGAGACACGCAGCACTGTTAGGGTGTCCTGGAGGCTGGGGCAAGCTAGGGTAAGGTACACACCGCAGGTGTTAAGGGAAGTGTTTAGGCGAGACTTTCCTGGAAACGCGTGGTCTTGCAGTCAAGTTGTGTTTTAAATCGAAATTTCGGGGGAGTAGACACATGGAGAGAGAAAATAAACAAGTGAACTGGTCGATAGGAAGATAGATAAGAGGCTAAATTGGGCTGGCTCCACTGAATAGATATTATGCTTATGAGTGGAGACGCTTCATTCTTGGGCTAAATAGGGGCAGGGTATCAGAAAGGAGACACGAATATTGTCCGAGATAACAAAGTGTGGGGCTGGATGAACACAGCAGGCCCAGCAGCATCTCAGGAGCACAAAAGCTGACGTTTCGGGCCTAGACCCTTCATTACAAAAAGTACAATATTGTCCGTTTTATTTGAGGGGGGAGGGGTCCTCCCGTGTAAACGTACAAAATTGTTTGTTTACACGAGATGAATCAGCTGGAAGGTGCAGGGCCGTTCTCTGTTTTCCGGTGCTGCGTGGGACTTGATAAAGCACAACTTTGCCGATCCGGGGGGTTGGGGGGGGGGGGGGTTGGTGTAGTTGTTTGTGAAGGAGGACGCAGAGAAGCAGATGTGGGAAGTGTCAAGGCCGGGGAAAGGACAGGACGCAACAGCAGCCACGAAAATCCACGCACCCTTACTCGGAGCGACTGCCGCGAATTATTAACCTGCTCGGTTAGCAACGCACACCAAGCATCTGTCACTGGGTAATTTAAACTTATGAGAGCGGTGAAGGGCCAGCCGGTAATTCAATTACATATAATACATTTTCGTTTATGGCGCAGGCCTAAATTAAATGTCATTATTCACTGTCGCTAATGGAAATCAAAAAGAAATCATATTACCACGGTTTCCAACGGGTAGCGTTTAGTGGTGCTTAATAAAGAATCGATTGTGTAAAAGCGGGCTGCAAACAATGTAGTTCTTTTAACTTAACATATTTGGAATCGACATTGGCTCACTAATTGTAATTGATCTGACTATCTCCCGAGGTTTAACCTAATGCTTTCGCTCGACAGCCCGCTTGTATATACCCCTTATATCTATGTTTGCCGCCCCCAGGGGTAATTGGAACTCGTCAAGCCTCGAAATAGTTCAGTCGTGTTTTAACGCGCTCTTCTTGCCCCTTTCTGCCTTCATTTCATTTTCAGCCAGCGGGATGTTTGCCTCAAACTTCCCAATAACATTTCCTTTGCTGCTTTCTTAAAGCAAAATCCGCTGTGGAGACCCAAGAGACCGCTCTCACCTTCCCTTCCCCACATTCACAACGCACTCCCCATGCAGGATGAGTAGACACTGGGTTACCGATTGATTCTCCTGGGTGCCGGAAGTTTTTTTTTCTTTAAAAGCCACCATCCACTTCCTCCTCCACAGCTAATCGCACCCGTCCCCTCCCCACCCAGCCCACAAGCAATGTCATGTCAGTTTTACCAGTTGCTGGGTGGTATTGATTCCGGGCCGGCTGTGAAGCGGATGTAACTCAAGACAATAAAAAAAAACTTTTAGAGGTCTTTTCGAGATTGGGTTTTGTTTTAAAATGTGAGGAGTGTGTGTACAGGGCTCACGTCCATGTCACATAGCAATGGATCTCGAAGTACTGACTATCAGACACGTAAAGAGAGAGAAACAGACATAGATATTGCTCAGCAGGTCTGGTGGCATCTATGGAGAGAATCAGAGTTAGCGTTTCGGTTCGAGATCACGCTCCACAGATGCTACAAGACTTGCTGAGCTTTTCCAACATTTCCCCCCTGATTTACAACATCCGGAGTTCTTTCGGTTTTATGCAAAGAGAGAGACTTTGGGTTCAAAGCAAACTCGCATCTGATACGATATAACACCCAGGGTCCAGAGACCTACGCAGTTTGCGTTGGGAATGGGCATATTTATCCTGCTCAGATCACTCCCATAATGCCAAAAGAAGCATTCATTGCGCCGTTCCCGTGTTTACATTGGCGATTACATCCTAATCCATGCTTCAAACCGAAAATCCGCTTCAACCAGTTGACACCATACTGCAGAATAACGTGGAGGTATCTGGGGTAATTAAACAATGCCGTTTGAAGTTCTTGAGTGTGCACTAATTATACCATTCCAAATGACCATTATTAAAACAATTAAAGAGAGCTTGGAGGTATATTTGATCTAGGAAATGCAATTAATATTAATTAACCGCTTGATCGTTCGGCAAATGTTGCAAAGATCAAAGGATAGAGATGTCTTTCTTTTGCGAGAGATACTATCAGGATTGGTTGATTGAGAGAAATGGCCATGGCTGAACAAAACAGAAACAAATGCTGCAGCACTAGCACGCACCAGTCCCCCCACCCCCCCAAAAAAGTTGGTTTATTGTCAGGATAGGCAAATTACGAATTGTGTAACCACCGTTTATGTACTTGCTTGCCGCACAGAGTAATTTATGCTGCGTTGCTTTCCGAGGGCTGTTATTTTTTATTGTAAGGCCGTAAGGAATAGTAGCGGACTCATTACTGAGATTTCTCCTCCATGTTAAGTGAGATGGCGACGCGGAGCGCTTGCCCATCCGTCTTTGGCGGATGCCAAACCAAATTAGAGTCAAAAGTTATCGAAGATAACAAAGTGTGGAGCTGGATGAACACAGCAGGCCAGGCCAAGCAGCATCTCAGGAGCACAAAAGCTAACGTTTCGGGCCTAGACCGAAACACACTTTATCATCTTGGATTCTCCAGAATCTGCAGTTCCCATTATCTCAAAAGTTGTCGATTCGTCTCGGAGAGCCGCTTCCTTTTGTTTTAAAGAAAGATCCTCTTCTTTTTCCTCAGGTTTGGTTCCAAAACAGGCGAGCAAAATGTCGGAAACAAGAAAATCAAATGCATAAAGGTATTGTCTGTCAATATCTTCGGTAGTGTCGGTCATTCGGGATAAAACAAAACAAGGAATCGTGGATGCTGAAGATCTGAAACAAAAATAAGCATGGAAATTGCTGGAGAAACTCGGCAGGCCTGGCAGTTACTGTGGAGGAAGAAACAGGGTCAAAGATTTGGGGTTCAATGGGCTTACTTCAGTTTGGAGCTGAAACGTTAACTCTGCTTTCTCTCTACAGGTGCGGCCAGACCTGCTAAGTTTCTCCAGCTGTTTTCTGTTTTCGTTTCAGGGGGCTGTTCTCGCTTTAAAGGGGAGGGCAGCGTTCTGTTTAAATGAGCGAATGCACGTAGCAATATCCCTGTGTCACCGGGCAGAGTTCTAAGCGAAATATAAGAGGATAAACACAGGGTTAATTCGCCAGTCCGTGACCCTGTTTAAGTGCCAAAAAAATCTTTTTCCCCTCCACCCGTGTCCTCTCTAACACCGGAAATATCTTGGAACAAACAAAAACAAAACGAGAATATGTAAATGGGGTCACGTTTTATGTGTATATGCCTCGCGTGTGTGTGAATGAGTTATACCCACGGTTAGATCAACAGCTACTTCCAAATTGTGAAAATCCCAGAAAGGTCAGGGCTAGAAAGGGGTAACTCGAGCCTGTGCCGGCGGAAAGTTCAAGGAAGTGTTAGATTTGTTTAATTCAATCGTTTGAAACCTTTGACGGCGAATATTCGCGTTTCATTGGCTTGAATCTAACACAAGGAATCCGTCCGCCGTTGATATATCATAATATCGTTCCTTTATTAATTGCAATCAAATGACGAGACATTAACATTATCTCCCTCTCTCCCTCTCTCTCTGTCATATTCGCCAGGAGTAATATTAGGAACGGGAAGCCATTTAGACGCGTGCCGTGTAGCTCCCTACGTGAACATGGGAGCATTGCGGATGCCTTTCCAACAGGTGCAGTGTTTAACTGTGGGAGATGGTTAAATGTGGAGTTTTAAAGGGTTCAAGACTGTGTGGGACTGTGGGATTATTGCACAGTGATGAATTCACATGATTTCTGGCAGTCGCCCCGATTTCCATTTAAACAGGGCACAAGATGTTCTTGAGGGTTTTTTTTGTGTTTTATAAATAATTTAAGCTGAGTTCCACTCGATGCGATAAACGACAGACGTCCCTGAATGGCGGGTGTAACTTTCTCATTCAGCAGTTCACGTTTTTATCCACGCTTCGGCTTTTTAAGGAATGGGATAGCTGGTTTTCTCAATCCCCATCTGTCAGCTATCCCAATTTACCGAGTTATACAGATAGGACACCCAGAGTGACACCCCCACCCCACGTCCACACGGCCTCACTGGAGTGTTCAGGAATGCCCCAAAAGTCTCTCCCCTGCATCAAAACAAAAATTTCCTGACAGAAATTTAACAAAGTATTGCAATTTCCAAACAAGCAGGCAGCAAAGAATAATGCTGGGATAAAGAATTTCTTGCTGGAACTTCATACGGGCGAGTGGAGAAATGTTTCTCTACCACCGAACCAGCGCAAAGAGGACATTTTGCTGAGGGTCAGGAATATGATTAGATCCAGATTTCTGCGTGATCGGAGGGAGTGAGAGTGGGCCACAAAACTGGGATCGGCTGTGCCTGTATCTGGGCCGCCCAGGCACACATTTCTTGCAACATTCTGCTGGAACCCACATTGCACGGTAAACTTTACTGGAGGCATTGCAAGCTGCCAAGAGGTGTCACTCAAGTTCCTTTGCAGATTTCTTTTTTTCTTTTTGCCGAGCACATAACACCAGATTTAAAATCAAAATGAGGGGATAATCCTCACTGCTACAGGAGGGGGACATGCTAAATGCTTTGCTCAAACCATCGCACTGACTCGATCAATCATCTGTCTAGTTCGCCTTACGTTTTTCTAAGGTGCGCACTTTGGGGTAGGTTAAAGAGAGTGCGAAATCACAGGCCTCTAAGTGCTACAGTAATCTCTTTAAATGGATTTGTGTGGAAATTGTGGGGTTTCAAAGCGACACCGTGAACACAAGAATATTACCGGGAGGAAGTCCTTGGTTTGTCGCCTGTAATTTAGACGTGAAATTGGCCCCTTTTTCTTCTACAGAATTCTTTTGGAAGGGTTTGGTGAGCAATTAGGGATGGACGCTCCAGAGAGGGGGATAATTGGATATGATATCTGCAGGTTTGCAATTATTTTGGAGACAAATTGGGACAACTTCAAAAGACCTTTGCTAATGTTCAGTTAGGTTTTTCACTGTCTCAATATTCATCCGGGGATGGAGTGGGGGAGGGAGGTTGATGACAGCAACGTGGCAGAAGCAGAAATGAACCCAATTTCTCTCTGTCTCTCTCTTATCTTCGTAGGAGCCAGATCGACACAACTTCAAAAGACAGCAGCAAATGTTCACTCAGGCTTTCCTCCGTCTCAATATTCATCCTGAAGTGGGGGTGGGTTGAGGACAGCGAAATAGTACAAGAGAGATGTTTAGTTAGGTTTTACTCTGTCTGGAACTTCATCCTGGGGTTTGGGGAGGGGTGGCCTAGGGAGAGCGAAGTGTTGGAGGAGAGATGAGCCCAATTTTCCTCTTTATCGTCGTAGGAGCCAAATTAAGGCAATAACATTGAAAACTGGATACTAATGCTCAGTTGGGCTTTAGTATGTCTCAGTCTTCATCCTGGGTTGGGTGGCATGAGGAGAGCAGACTTGGCAGAAGCAGAAATGAACCCAATTTTCCTCTCTCTGTCTTTCTATCGGCGTAGGTTCAGGCGCAGTTGCAACTGGACGGCGTGGCGCACGCGCACTCGCACCTCCACCACCACCTGGCGGCGCATGCTCCGTACCTGATGTTCCCGCCGCCTCCGTTCGGGCTGCAGATCGCCTCGATCGCCGAGTCCGCATCGGCCGCCGCCGCCGCCGCCGCTGCCGCCGCCGCCGTCAAGACCAGCAGCAAGAACTCGAGCATCGCCGACCTGAGGCTCAAAGCCCGTAAGCACGCCGAGGCGCTGGGCCTCTGACAATCAGCCGGGCCGGGGCCCCCGGAGTCCCGCCAGCACCACCCCCAGTGCCCAGCTGGGGCGCGGTGCCAAAGCTGCCCACTGCACAAGCTCCACCAGGTCCACTTCATGATGCACAGCCCGGACGCCGCCAGTGGCAGCAGCACCGTGCCAGGGGTTCAAGAGCACTTCTAAAACACCAAACAACCCAAGAATAAAACACACACGAACCTGCAATGCCCTTCCATCGGCCCCTCACCCACCCAACATCAACCCCAAAACTCTACCACAAAGAGGCATCTCAGTGCTAAAACAGGGTGATTGCCACTTTACCACCTCAACCAGAAAGACAACAGACACTACACCAAGGAGTACCGTCCACGTGGCTGACACCAGAGGGGAGAATGAACTTATAACTGGGGCGAAGCCCACACTTCCAGTTGCGCATCTCATATATGTGTACGCACGCCTCTGCAAAAGCGAATTTCGGTGCTGCATACGCACAGAGAGACTAAATACTTGCGAGATTTGCTGACAGATGGCCACCTTATTTGGGGGGAGAAAAAAAACAGGAGAGGACTTCACCCGACCTGAAGACTTTCCTCATCAACCTGTTAAGAAATGTTCACACGCTGCTCTGCAGCAGGTGGGACTTGAACCAATGTCTGCCAGCTCCAAGGTAGGGACACTGCCAATGTGCCACAAGAGCTCCCTGGGTCGAGCTTGAAGACTTGCCATCCCTGCTGTGCTACTCGATGGGCCTCAGATTTCAATACCGCCCTCAAACTCTCCTAATTTCCTGATGGAAACTGACCGAGGTTAAAGGTCAAGGATGACGCCAAGATAGCCTGTCTGGTCTTGGTCACTATTTCAATACCACGCTCTTCTCTCTCGGTCTCTATGTAGGTATGAATAGAAGTGAATGTAGACCTCACCGCACAACTTATCTGAAGGTGGCAGATATATCCCTTTCAAGTGCTGATGAACTACATAACAGAAAACACATACCACACATTTAAGAACAAATACAACTCCTGTGGACTTCATTAAGGATGTGGAATTCTGTAACCGTGTGCCCGATACTTAAAATGACAGAAGACTTAACTGGGTTCATTTTTCTTTCTCGAGACGCTATCACGTAGGAAACAGCAATAAATGATATCTACCACTCCCCCCCCCCCCCGCCAAACCCGCACCGACCTCTGCACCCCAGCCCCCTCGCACTCTCTCTCTCTTCGTTTCATGGACTGGAGACTTCCTGAAGAATTTTTAACTCGATTTCTGGATAGCTGTCTGCAGGCGACCGTTTATTGTTCCAGTCATTTTGCAATGTGGAACAATAAGAAACATACATACACACACATACACACGAAAACAATGACAAGCAACCCTGACCGGGACTTTCGACCGATTTTTTAAACTATTGTTTACAATAAAGAGAAGGGAACGATCGGAGAAAGATGAAAGGATAAATAGCCTGCTGGCTTGCTAAATGAAATTAATAATAAAGAAAACCCTGTCTGAAGTAACAGGTACAGTGTAGGTTAGTCCTTCTCGTTGTTGGGATCCGATGGTAGAGGATAAAGTCTACACTATTTCCATGCTACAATGAAACAGTCTTGGAGTTACGGTGCGACGCATTTAACGGTGCAGTAAAGTGCAATACTGTATATAGCAGAAGTAGTTGTCTCGTAGAAACTAGAGAAAGGGCGATTATCTCGTCCTTGTGGGCACAAGGAACTGAGGAGTTGCCCATAGCATCGCCAAATTCACTACCAGAGCTTTACAGGACAATGGAAGGACCTTAATGGACATTTTTGTTTGGGGTGGGCGGGGAGGGGGAGGAGTGCGTGCAGGGGGCGGGAGGGGATCGATTATATGCCATAACTCTTGGAGCTAAGCTCGACAAGTTTGTCAGACACGACTTCCTACAGGTCAGTTTGAACGTAAAGTGTCATTAAGTCAACGCGCCATAACCTGACACAACCAACAGGCCGCCATTGCTTCTGTTATTTGTCAGATTCCCTGCAGACGCAGATTCGCTGCACTGTTATAACCCAGCACATGAGCGATTTCTTTTTTTATTTATTTCTTGTACTTTAAAATTTTATAAATGTGATATATTTTATTATGTCGTGTGTAAATGTCACGTTGCTTTGCGTTTATTTTTATATTTTCAACCTTTGCTTTGCAAATTTCTGAATGAGACGTGTGATCTGTAATGTTAAATATAACAAATTGGAGTTTACAAAGAGAAAAAAATCATTTCAGGGATGCAGATAATTAATAATATTGAAACATCAACGACACACTCATTGTAAGTTTAATGCAGGTTAAAACAGATGGTACAGCAGACTGAAGAAATGTATTCGTTTTGTGATTATTTGCAAGCATGCCTTCACATTCTGATTTACAACAGTTCTATAACTTAGAGTCCAGAGTGTATTTTGTTGGATCACCCATATTATGAATGTACAACTTGTACATGTGGAAATTGCAAATAAAATTTAAAATATTTGTACAACGTGTCACAATCATTCATCTCTTTTTTTTTGAGAAATGCGCCTCTAACGTTTAATCTCCCTTGTTTAATTTGACTAAGTTTTAAGTTAATGACATTTTCACCTTTTGCTCCGTTTCTTTTTATCCAGAAGTTCCATATTCCGCTGGACAGGCAATTTGTTCACATGGAGTTCACCCAGAATCTAAACCCGATCCTTTTAAAATTGTTTTTATTAATGGTTCACAACGAACGCTAGAAGAAAAGCACAGCATTCAGCTGAGAATTATGGATAAAATAGTAACTTTGAGCTCTGCAGCCGTGTGGCTCGAAAGTCTATTTCATTTTGGTTTTGTTGGACAAACTCAGGTCGGCCAATTCACCCCAGTTTTAACTGAAGTTCACCGATTTTGATTTTGTTTCACAATGACATGTCATTTTCCATCACTTTCAAGCAAATTGTTTGGCAAACATATTCTGTATACCTACGAAATGCTTTCGTTTTTGAGAAGTAATCGTTTGTGTCACTAAAATCAGGGAACGAAACAAATTAATACATCTTACTAAGATGGATTACAGCCTGTGACAAGGAACGCACTAACACCAGTTCACTGTGATGCCTGCTGTGCAGATTCTACTTCCATAGTACCGGTTCCAAAATGCCACGTGATTGCATTTTTTGCGCATTAAAAATACTTCTCCCGTACTTGTTTCCAACTTCGTTCGTGGCCACTTGCCATTTATCATGACTCCCGCTGCGTGCCAGAGACAAAGCTCTCATCTTCCAGTCAAATGATCATATTAACGTAATTGTCGGCGATAGTGCCGACAACTACCGCTGGATTCTGTCCTTGCGACGTGCCCGGCTTACTCATTTTAGTTTAATACGTATTCGGAGGGGCCGGGACTACAAATTGGACGCCTGGTGTGTGTGTTTAATGTCTCTATTCTGAGGTAATTTTGCAAACTTCTTTATTTTGCATTACCCACCCCTTTTTAAAACACTTTCAGATCCCTGCGCCTTAGCTTTAACCAGGCCGTGCTAAATTGGGGAGAATAAAGTTTCAAACCTGCTCCGACTGAGGAAAAATCATTTAATTACAGCTGAGGTCATATTCTTCTGTAAACTGGTCTAATTTACATTTAAAGGTGTGGGTGGAGAGGACATTTCTAATTTGTGATACCAATGAACAGAGACACACACTACGCTTTGAGAATAACTGGTATCACGGCAACTTCAAAACACATGGAATTTTGACTAAGCAGATGTTAGCTACTTCCAGAATTGCATAATGACGCAGGGCCTACTGTCAAAATGAAGGCGAGGTTAAAAGATTCAATAATATTTCTGTACAAACCACGCGGTGATTTCAGGCGAGGGTTAGACACGCAGGTAAATATGGACTGTCAGAAGTTGCTGCAAGACATACTGCACTGCCGTTGGGTTTTATCCCCCCAAACAGCATCACACTGCCTGCCTCACAACTGGAGTAAGGCGAAGTTCCTCCACTTAACGTGGTAGATGGGAGCTCAATTTTCCGCAGAATGCTGGATCCCCCTGCGTTAAAACCGAAGGGGGATTTTGAATGACTCAATTACAAACAGACACAGGAACAGACGACCGTTCAGCTCATCGAACGTGCTCTGTTATTCATTTAGAACATGGCTCATCTCCCTCAATACCACTTTTCCCACACAACATTCCTACCTAGCAGTGAAAATTAACATTCCCAATCCTGCAGTCTCCTTCCTTAAAATTTTAATAATTGGAGATATTTCATAATATAAGTCCTTTCTCTCTCTCCCCAATTAACTTTATTATAAAGGCATGAGTGATAGGACCCTAAGAAGAACAAAGGAAGAGAGGGACCTTGGTATTGTGTCCATGGATCCTTGAAAGCGGCAGGAGTGGTAGATAAGTTTGTTAAGTTGGCATTTGGGATGCTTGCCTTTATGTGTCGTCATTGAATATAAGAGCGGGGATGTGATACGATTGTGGGATCAATAGTTAAGCCAAAGCTGGAGAACTGCTGGAGAGCTGAAGAGGATATTGAGGAGATTTAGAAGATTGTTGCCTCAACTGGAAAAATTCGGGTATAAAGAGAGACCAGATAGTCTGGTGTTGTTTTCCTTTCGAGGAGAGATGGCGAGGTCTACAAAGTTCTGAGGGGCAAGGAACAAGGTAGTTAGAGGAAAACTTTGCCCTTTAGTAGAAGATCAATTACCAGGGGCACTGCTTTGAGGTAAGAAGCAGGAGGGTTGGAAAGGATTTGAGTATTTTTCTTTCACCTAGAAAGATATGGATATCTGGAACTCAGTGCATAACAGGGTGGAGGAAGGAACCCTATGGACATTTAAGAACTATTTAGATTAACACTTGAAATGTCATAGCATACAAAGCCACAGGCCAAATGCTGGAAAATTGGATTAGTACAGATGAATGCAAGTGCAGACATGATGGGTTGAAGGGCCTCCTTATATGCTTTAAAATCTTAATGGCTTTATGCATTGATAGTTTTATGTTGCTTTCTGCAACTCAGCAGCTCATCAAGACTCATTAAACTTCATTTAAGGAACCAAACACCTCAGCAATGGTAACAACTTCCAGACTCTCTTGGACTGGATCCTCACGACTAAGTCAAATACCATAGTGGTGGGCTTATGATTTATAGTATAGCTGTATGATTTTGATTGTAGGGTGAGGCAAGCTTGACTCTGGTCAAATCAAATCAGATATTTATGTACAAGTGGAAAGCAAGCAGCATTTTACAAGCAAACACACAGACACACATGCACAAGGATTTATTTCAGGTTCAAGCAGAGTTGAGCTACTCATAGAGTGAAAGCTACCGGACAACTGTATTGTTTATAATCAACCTGTTTGGACACAGCTCCAGGGAAGGTGGAACTTGAGCATAAACTTTCTGACCCAAATATATTTACAGGTAGTGCATTACAACAGCTTACACTAGAACAGTTACAATGTCACAGCATCATCAGACATCATTTATTGTGTTTTGACATGGGCATAATCATGGGACCAATTACCATCTAGACCCATTAATTTCCCTAAACCATTTCCTCTATTGATACCTATTGTTCATATTCTCTCTCTCCTTTTGTCACTTAATTATTTACTATTTTTGGAAGGGCATTAGTGCCTTCTCCAACAAAAACTGATGCAATGTATTTATTCAACTCCTTTGCTATTTCCTGGCTCTGCATGATTATTTCCTGAGCCTCACTCTCTAAGGATTCTATGTTAATTTTGGCATATCTATTCCTTTTTACACTTTTACACTTCCTTTTACACTATTCCTTTTATTTAAAGAAGCTTTTTCTATCTACTTTTATACCACATAGTTTGATTGCAAAATTTATTTTCTTTGTTTTTTGTTTCAACTTCCCTAATTCTCAGGCATAATCTTCGTCACATTGCATTTTTTTCTTTCAATTTGATACAATCCTTAGCTTCCTTGGTAAACCTTAATTTAGGTTTACAAACCTTTTTTGACACTATAGATATATTTTTTCTGTGAATCATGAACTAATTTCTTAAATGTCTGCCTTTATTCATCAGCTGTCATTTCCATAAAATCTCTTTTGCCAGTCTATTCCAGCCTTCCCCATTCATTTGTAGTTTTCTTCTTTAAGTTTAGTAAAGTTTTTCTGACTCAAGTTGATTTACTCTTCAACTCAATGCTAAATTCTCCCTTTCTTTGGTCATTGATTTCTAGAAGATGTTTTACTCTGATCATTTATTACACCCGGCCCATTACACACCAGAAGATCCATAATCAAATGATCCTTATCGGATTCAGAGCATATTGTTCTAAGTGTTCTTCCTGAGTACTCTGTATGAACTTTTCCTCATGGTCATTTTACTAACTTGATTTTCCCAATTTACGTTAAAATTAACATTATCCATGATTAATCCACAGTTCTTTTTTTAATCAGTGCCATTAAATCCTGACTTAATCATTGTTCTACTGCATAGCTATTGTTAGGGAGTTTATAGAACACTCCCACCTGTGTCTCCTTCCCCTGTTATTTGTTATTTGCACCGATATGGATTCTACATCTTCCAATTCAAAATCACTTCTTGCTATTGTATTTATTCCATCCTACACTTACAAAAATATCCTGCCATCCTTCCTTTCCAACCTACTCTTAGAAAAATCACATACTCATGAATATTTAGTGTCCAAATTTGGTCTTCTTATATCCATGTATCCATAATTGTTATGATCCTTCTCATTAGCATTTACTGGTGGTACTAATTCATTTGTGTTGTTTCAAATAATATGTCCATTTAAGAAACGAGCCAGAAACTTTACCTTTATGTCATTATTTATCCCTTTGACCCTATTTGCTGCTTTTTAAGAATGTTTGCATACTCTATACTGTCTGTCTTGCTCTGGATATCATTATGTTTATAATTGCCCTGAAATGCTGCATATTCATTTGCTTTATTAGCTTGCATATTATTCATCAAGGGCACCCCCGCTGCCTCTGCTCCCCACTGTCCACAGCCCTAGCCATACAATTTTCTTGGATGGTGGTCCCAGGAGAGGCAATCTTCCATAGGGTACATCTGTCCTGTCAGCTGAATGTAAAAGACATTTTGGTATTCTTTCAAAGAAGAGCTGGGGAATTATTGCAATCTAGTGATCACTTTTCATCCATCAATCAGGATCATAGATATAGTTATGAAGCAGAGGTCAACTGCTCTCTAATCCACAAACACACTATCCAAATTTCCAACAATATTGATCCACAACAAAAAATAACTGACAGCTATCATACTGCTGTTTATGGGATATTGTTTCATACAGATGAGTTTCCCCACTAATCCTAACCATACCCCAACAGCGATTACATCCATTGGTTATAAAGCACTTTGGCTTGTTTTGTGGTCAAGAAAAGTGCTATATGAATGTGAGCCTTTCCTTTTCATTCTGTTCTGGGCACTGCATCTCAGGGAGCATATAATAACCTTACGATGCACTGGCTGTAGGATAGATTCATTGGAAAAACATTGGAGCTAAAAGGCCCAAATTATGAGGACTAGTTGCATGCACCTGCTTGTATTGTCTTATATAAGAGGGAATTTCCTGTGATGTCACAATCCACAACAAGGGAGCATAATCTTAAATGTATAGGTAGACCATTCATGGTTGATGTTAGAAAGCCCTTCTTCCTGCAACACATAATCAAAATATCAAACTTATTTCCCTGCAAAAGCTATCAAGGCTGGATAGTTATTGAAAATTTCCAAACCACAATTGTCCAATGTTTGCTAAGTAAGGGCATTAGGGAAAGCACAATTAAAGCCAGTCAGTGGAATCAAGATGCAGATCAACCATATGAATTTGCTCAGAGTTGCAAATGAATACTCTTGGCATGTATGGACCAGGTGGACTCCAGGCAGTGTACTGAACAGCTAGTCATTGTGAGAGCTTCATCTTTTGCAACTTAAGTGATATTCATAACTGACAATGACAAACAGTGAAAGTATATCTGCTTGGGAAATACAAATATCATCAGCCAGAAATTTGCTGTCAAAATAGCAACAAGTTCAATGGCCTATAAATAACAGAACAATTTATAATGAGGAAGAGCTACCCCATGAAAAGTGAAGTTGTCACAAGATGAATGGTAGGCTTAGAACATTTTACCTCAGAACACGGTATGATTTAATCATCAACCGCCTTGCAAGTTTTGAAAATAAATCTGCTTTTTTTCATCAGTGAGGAACTAAATTCACTTCAGAAAAGTTAAGGCTAGCATGGAGTTATGCAACACAGAAACAGACCCTTTGTCTAATTCTTCCATGCTGAACAGGTATACTAAACTATCTAGCTCCATTTGTCAGCATTTGACTCATATTCCTCTAAACCTTTCCTAATCATCTACCCATTCAGGTGACTTTTAAATGATGTACTTGTACTCAACTCCACCACTTCCCCTGGCAGTTTGTTTCATACATACACAACCCTCTGCATGAAAACGTTGCCGCTCAGTTCCTTTTAATTCTTTCGCCTCTCACCTTAAACCTGTGCCCTCTAGTTTTGCACTCCCTTACTCTGGGAAAAAGACCTTGGCTATTCACTCTGTCCGTGCCTCCTATGATATTATAAACCTCCATAAGATCACCCCTCAGCCTCCAATGCTCCAGGGAAAATAACCGCAGCCTATTCAGCCTCTCCCTAAAGCTCAAACCCTCCAAACCCAGCAACATCCTTGTAAAGAGATAATGGCAACTGCAGATGCTGGAGAATCCAAGATAACAAAGTGTGGAGCTGGATGAACACAGCAGGCCAAGCAGCATCTCAGGAGCACAAAAGCTGACGTCTCGGGCCTAGACCCTTCATCAGAGAAGGGGATAGGGAGAGGGTTCTGAAATAAATAGGGAGAGAGGGGGAGGTGGACCAAAGATGGACAGAGGAGAAGATAGGTGGAGAGGAGAGTATAGGTGGGGAGGTGGGGAGGGGATAGGTCAGTCCAGGGAGGACATACAGGTCAAGGAGGAGGGATGAGGTTGATAGGTGGGAAATGGAGGTGCATCTTGAGGTGGGAGGAGCGGATAGGTGAGAGGAAGAACAGGTTAGGGAGGCGGGGACAACATCCTTGTAAATCTTTTTTGAGCATTCCAAATTTAACAACTTCTTTCCTATAGCAGAGAGACCAGAATTGACACATTATTCTAAAATTGGCTTAAAAAATGTCCTGTACAGCTGTAAAATAACATTACAACTCCTATACTCAAATCTCTGACCAATAAAGGCAAGTTTGCCGAACACTTTCTTCACTATTCTGTCTATCTGCGACTCCGCTTTCAAGGAACTATGCACTGGCACCCCTAGGTCTCTTTGTTCAGCAACACTTCCCAGGGCCTTACAATTAATTGTATAAATCCTGTCCTGATTTGCCTTGCCAAAATGCAACACGTTAGATTTTTCAAAATTAAACTCCATTTGACACTCGTTGGCCCACCTGATCAATGTCCTATTGCACTCTGAGATCACCTTCTTCACTGTCTGTTACACCACCAATTTTGATGTCATCTGCAAACTTACTAACCATACTACCTGTATTACAATCATTTACCTACATGACAAAAAACAGTAGAGTCAGCTCTGATCCTTGCGGCACAAAAACGTCAGCTTTTGTGCTCCTGAGATGCTGCTTGGCCTGCCGTGTTCACAGACCTCCAGTCTGAAATGTAGCTCTCTACTACTGCTGTCTTTCTCCTTCCTCATAGTTAATTTTATATCTAATTAACTAGCTGTCTGTGGATTCCTTGTAGTCTAACCTTGCTAGACAGTCTACCATGCAGAACCTTGTCTAACGCCTTGCTCAAATCCATGTAAGCAATGTCTACTACTCTGCCTTCATCAATCTTTTTTGTCAGTTCTTCAGAAAACCCCAGTCAGTTTAGTGAGACACAACTCCCCATGCACAAAGCCATGTCAACTATTCCTAATCAGTCCTTGTCTTTACAAATATATACAAATCCTGTTCCTCAGAATCTAAAGTTTGAAGGTCCCTTTGAAATGACAAGATTAATGTTCCTGCAATGGCACTCAAAATCTCTGGCCCAGAAGTGAACAGTTGAAATAGTTGAGTCTTGCTGTTGCAGAGACAATATTCAGCCTCAAATCTCTTAAAGTGAGTGTTCCAGTGTATCAAGGTTCTCTGCAGAGTGTGTATACTTGGGTGATGTAATAAAGACATCCTGTTGCTTCATATTTTTGTTATGTGAGCTGCATTTTACTCTAAGGCTGCAAGAGGGGGTTACATAAGACAATTAATAGTTTTTGATTTTTTAAAATAGCTTAAAATTAAAGCAAAGCCAAACATTGTTTACCAATTTGTACTGTCTCTAAAAGTGAACGGCATGGAAAGTATTGGAACCAACATATGAATCTTGCATTGAGCAGAATGTCCTTTAATGTTATATTTTGATGCATTATGTCTGTGACAATAAACATCAAATTCATGACAAATATTTAAACACCATCACTGTTTCTTTCTGAAATGTGCGACATACCATTGGAATCACTTTGGAAAATCAAATAACTAGAAAATATTATGACTAATTTTAATTTCTTTGCCATATTATCCTTTCTACTATTTTTCTCAGTTTTCTCTGAATGGAGAGTGGCCAAATACCGAACTGAAGGAATTGTTTGGAGCTGTAGTTATCTCACACAGCTAAGGGATTTAAATGAATGTCATTAGAGATATAGTGGTCATTAAACCCAGAGTCCTTGGATGATCATTCAGCTTCATGTATGTTAATTTTGGTTCCTTGTACATCAGATTCAAAAGTGGCTTCCCTGATGCCGTAATCAGCCCTCATCGTTTAAACAGAAAAAAAACAGTGAAAATGTTGAGGCATAAACAAATGGGAATAAGCAAAAGAACCTATGCAGGTGTTAATGAATCTTGCTCTTCAACACAGCCTCTGGTAGTTTGGTTATCAGATGAACACACACTGTGAGAACTGCCTGGGAGCTCTGAATATCCCCTGTTTCTCCGGACCTTGTGAAAATATTTCCAACTCTGACTTAGACTCAGAGACTTGAATGGTTCTGGCTTACTTACCTGATTATTTACCCAGGAAATATCAAACAGCCAAAGTCCTCGTTAAACTCCTGATTTATGTATGCAGCAGGCAACCATGCCCCCCTCTACTCCAATTACTCAGATTCGTCACCCCCTTTCCCTACACTACACGCCTGACAAATCCATTGACTACTCCTGACCTAATTTGATCCAACTCTTGTTGATCCAATTTGACTAACTCCTTGATCAAACTCCCCTACATCTTTGGATTGTGGGAGGAAACTGGGGTACTGGAAGCACACTATATAATCCATTCATGTGATAGCAAACTTCCAGAGGCTGAAAGATCTGGACCTATATTTGCTGTTGCTGCGTTGAAGACCAAGCTTTATTAACAAATGCGTAGGCCTGTGTGGAGCTTTCACATTCTCCCTGTGTCTGCGTGGGTTTCCTTGGGGTGATCCAGTTTCCTCCCACATTCCAAAGATGTGCAGGCTAGGTAGATTGGCCATGGGAAATTGCCCATAGTGTCCAGAAATGTGTAGGTTAGGTGAATTAGCAATGGGAAATGCAGGGTTACAGGGATAACGTAGGGTGGTGACTCTAGATGGGATGCTGTCCGAAGAATTGGTGTGGATGTGTTGGGCTGAATGGCCTGTTTCTGCACTACAAGGATTCAATTAAAAAAAAGGCAACTTGATCTGGCCATCACCTGAT
This sequence comes from Stegostoma tigrinum, assembly GCF_030684315.1. Classification (NCBI taxonomy): domain Eukaryota; kingdom Metazoa; phylum Chordata; class Chondrichthyes; order Orectolobiformes; family Stegostomatidae; genus Stegostoma; species Stegostoma tigrinum. Next base: position 99,078,859 of record NC_081359.1, read on the forward strand.
GCCTCTAGAAGTTATGACCATGCCCTGATAAAATAAATTTAGTCCTCAACCTGACAGGCCCATCTCCCACTCCGATATAATGAGTCTCTGACCAGATGGGCCCTTCTGACTGAGGTTATGAACCCAATTACCAACCTCAGCAAACAATTACCCTACCAACATGTCTGTCTACTGACTTTACGTACTTAGTCCCTTATCAAGTTCCCCACCTGACCACACTATCCACCTTACCTCCCTCATTGCTTGCCACCCTACCACCCTACCTACATGTCATCTTGCCGTGATACCCAGCTGCAATGTTGCCACCCCACCAACTCACCACACTGCTTCCTAATCTATTTAAGCTAATCACCCTACAAGAAAAGCCTGCTTAAATAGTACCTTCCGAACCCATGACCACTACCATCGAGAAGGACAGGAGCAGCAGAAACATGGGAAACCTCCACCTGCAAGTTCCTCTCCAAACTGACTTTGAAATATATATCAGAGATTGTAAGAACTGTTGATGCTGGAGTCAAAGATAACACAATGTGGAGCCGGAGGAACACAGCAGGCCAGGCAGCATCAGAGGAGCAGGAAAGTTGACGTTTCAGGTTGCGACCCTTCTTTAAATCTGGTCTGCCTGAAACGCCAACTTTCCCGCTTTTCTGATGCTGCCTGGCGTGTTGTGTTCCTCCAGCTCCACACTGTGTTATTTCAAAACATATGTTGCATTTTCAGTGTAGCTGGGTTAAAATCTTGGAACTCCCTCCCTAATGGCATTGAAAGTCTACTTACAGCACATAGACTGAAACAATTCAAGAGGGCAGCTCACTATCACCTCTCTAAGTGACCAGGGAAGGCCAATAGAAAGTTGTCTAGCCAGCAACACCCCCATTACATGAATGAATCAACCCCTCCCCTTACCCACCAATTTCTTGACAACCCTACCCATGTACATACTTACCCACTTTTCATGACTTTTCAAAGAAGCTTTTTAGATTTTGGAACTCATTACTTCCTGGAATGTAGCAACCAGTGATGTTACCAGAGGCTGTGGATTCGATACATATTCTCTGTAACGCTCCCTTTTGGAATTTTTTTCCCTTTATTCATTCACAGGACGAGGGCATTGCTGGGTAGCCAACCATTTTTTGCCCATCCCTAATTGCCCTGAGGGCAGTTAAGAGTCAACCATGTGGCTGTGGGTCTGGAGTCACATGTAGGCCAGACCAGGTAAGGATGACAGTTTCCTTCCCTAAAGGACATTAATGCACCAGATGGGTTTTTCCCAACAATTGGCAATGAATTCATGGTCATCACTAGATTCTTAAGTCAAATTCCATCATCTGCCATGATAACAAAGTGTGAAGCTGGATGAACACAGCAGGCCAAGCAGCATCCTAGGAGCACAAAAGCTGACGTTCTGGGCCTAGACCCTTCATCAGAGAGGTCTCGGCCCGAGACATCAGCTTTTGTGCTCCTAGGATGCTGCTTGGCCTGCTTTGTTCGTCCAGCTACACACTTTGTTATCTTAGATTCTCCAGCATCTGCAGTTCCCATTATCTCTCTCCATCAGCTGCTATGGTGGAACTTGAGCCCAGGTCCCCAGAACATTATGTGGGTCTCTGCATTAACAGTCCAGTGACAATACCACTAGATTATCACCTCCCTTTAATTGCTGCACTGTATTAAATCTGAAGGATTTTCCATTGGAGGATCATTTAGTAAATTGTGGAGAATATAGGTGAGCATTTTTGTTTCTCTGATCAGCATCAAGAATAGGCTTTCTGAACCTAATTGTGCAGCCTGGAAAATAACATGTATGGTGTCAGATCTTTCTTTCAACGTAGAAACATAATAATATCAAACAATGGAGCTGGAGTAGACCATGCAACGTCTTCTATCTGCTACCCCAGTCAAAAAATCATGGCTGATCAGAACAAGAGCTCCAAGCCAATTTCTATACAAAAGCCATTATTTTTGATGCTCTTGTAAATCAAAAATCTGTCTAACACAGTCCTGAACGTATTCAATGATTTCACTGGGGTATGTGTGTGGGTGGCGGTTTGGGTGATGGTGTTGTGGAGAATGTAACGGGAGAGAATTCTACATGATGGTAAAGTTAACACCACTTGTTATGTCTGTGGAAATCACACAACAGCTAAAAGTAGTTAAAGTTGTGCCATTCCACTATTACCTTCACGCAAATGATACTCACAGCCTGTGACGTTTTTGAAATGCAATAAAGTATTAAAAGATGTATTTATGAAGTAGAGAAAAAATTATAAATTTCATCACAAAAAAACTAAGCCCTTTTAAGTAAATCTATTCTTTGTCTTAATGATATGAAAGTGTTAATTTTGTCAACCAGACTTTCTGACCCTGAAATTGATGATCACAAATGTGGAGGCTCATTCTTTCAGAGGTTGACTATTTTAGAGTTTTAAAAAACATGGAAGATTTAAAGTTTGCATTTTTTTTCAATTTCCTTTCTGTAATTTTTCTCTTCATGTCTCAACACAATATGCTTTTGCCCGTATTTATTTTTCTTTCTTTACCTGACTCAGTGTCGAATTCAAACATTCTAAACCATTCTTCCTTCTCAGTTGTTAGGCATTTAATGACTTAGTCTTTTAATGTTATTTATTCATTGAGGAGGAGGTCGCTACTTGCCCTGTTGACACAATTTGCTTAATGTAACGTTGTTGCTTCACACATTTATCAATGAATGACACAAATAAGAAAACATACGCAAAGGCATGGCTGATTAACATGTGATGGAATTGAATAAAATCCGGGCCATTAGATATTTTGATAGGAGAACCTAACATCAAATGGCATTAAATATGCTGGAGTTCCATGTTGCTTAACTGTCTATTTCTGGAGTTGAACAACAAGAAGGAAGGTAAGGCTAGGGAGGTTAGGACCAATTGTCATACAACATCAACAATTCTGCTTCTTAAAAAGAGTATTTTCTTTAAATTCAGTATTTGCTTGCCTGCTGATACTCTATAAAAGCAAAAGCAGGTTATCCAAATAGTGAAGTTAAATTAAAAGCAAAGACATTAATGCTTAGGTAAACGTTTGGAAATATTTGAACTTCTATGAAGTAATGCAATGACCAACATATCAAAGATTTGTTTAAAGAGGTATTTATTTTTTTGTCTACATCAGTGAATGACTATATCTAAAACAGATTCTCTCACCACAAAGTTTCATGTGTTCGTCTGCCATAGAAATCCATCTGACATCGTCTAGTTTCTTTATGCTGAGCCCAGATGAAAATGACTTTTTTTGTGGGGACTGGAGGGATGGTGGGTGGCTTTTGAAGTGTTTTACATTTGTCTGCTCTGCAGAAAGGGATGTTGAATTTGATGTAGAGTATATCTAGCCTCCTTTGCCAACTATCAACGGTCATTCCATCTCCACGTGGTGATTAACTCACCGGGGATTATAACCATTTTGTGATTTTTTTACTTTGAATGATTTTGCATTTGGGCCCTTGCAGATAACCAGTATGTTATTCAAATGAATGTAATCATTTTTGAGATCAAAAATTGGAAAAAGTGAAATAGAATTCTCTGTCACTTTGATATTTAGATGCTACAAACACTCAATGGTGTCTCTGAAGTAATGTAGGCCATCTTAATGTTAGCTGCACTTAATTTAAATAGTGCAATAAATTTCATATTGATTATTTAACAAGATTTTTCGGGTTAGAACATAAAGAAGGCCACTCCCCATCTACGCTGGACCACTTTCAACTTGAAAGAACCCAGTCCAACAATGCAGCCTGCATAGTGTGGTGACATAAGTGAACCTCTGCGACAACAGAGTGAGCAGTCATGACCAGCACTCTTACGATATGTGGCCAATGAAGAGAAATTAGACTTCAGGCCTTCAAGGAAACAATCAGTGGCAAAAAAAAAACTACTCGCCCTTGACCCAGAGACTTCAAAAGGAACAGATTTTGCTGATTGCTGATGAGAGCAGACCACAAAAACCTTGTGATGACACTCAGCACAAGTACTTCAGAGAATGACAGAGACAGCGTTTCAGACATGACAGAAGGTATGTTAGGATGAAAGAAAACTTGCAGCTTTCAGGTCGAGCTAACGGCCGCACTGAGAGGTGGTTGTCTGTGGAAATGGTTTGAAGACTGTGTTGCATTGCAGAGCCGGCCAAATGTTAAGGATTGTGTGATGTAAAGAAAAAAACTCTTGTAAATGGAGGGAAAACTTAAATGGCATGCCAAAAGGGCAGCAGTTTGAAGTTGCAGCTCTGATTAAGCATCACCACTATTGCGCATGGATACCATGAGACACAGTTGGAAAAATGAAACTAAGAGGACCATGAGAGATAACTTGCATATTGTATATTGTGGAGAGCTGGAGAAATTGCTAATTAAGCCACGTAAAGTGGATAAACATTGGATTATCCAAAGGAGGGCATGGTCTGGTCTAACACAGAAATGTTTGTGAGGCGAGGAAAAGGCAGTGGAATTCGTAGTGAGATTCCAAAGCATGGAAAAATAGCTGATACATTCACAAAAGATGGGAAAACCTCTCTCACTGTTGTGAAAAGCAGGAAGCCTTCTATTGTAGGCACAAAGATTTGGAAAGCCCTCTAGGATAGCAGCAACACACGGGAAATATTCTAGCAGACTCAAATTAAGAAGAAGTTTGCTATCAAGAAGATTAAAAAAAAACAGAGAAAACTATGTCATCAGAAGTAATATTGCCAAGTGGCTTTAGTTTCAGAGATAGACCAGACTGAACACAAGATTTGACAGCTTGGAGAAAACAATTCTTGAGCTATGGAATACCTTTTCCAACTGGTCACTAAGAAAGAAGCTAAACAAGTAGATACATTTTTCTACATAATTGGAAGTTGTACCAGATGTATCATTGCTTACCAAGATATAAAGGAATCATCTGACAAATTTGAAGAGATATTGAAAGCCTTGGACAATTATTTCAACCTCAGAACAAGTAAAATTTATGAAAGAGCAAGAGTACATGAAAGAACACAACATTTAAGTCCATAAAATTATCATCAGTGGTCCTTACAGGTTAATGAAAATGAAGCTTTGTCAGATTTATTAAATCTAAAGAAGATGTGTCTCTAGAGACAGTCATCTGGATGGTGAGGAAAACAGATGTGTGGAAGCAAAACAGATCAATTCTAAAAGGGGAAGACAACAATTAGCTTTAGAATCCATTATTTTCTTAAGGTATGAAACCACAAAAGATAATAGAATCACGATCATCAAATCCCTACAGTGTGGTAACAGACCCTTCAGCCCAACAAGTCCACACTGACCCTCAGAGCATCCCACCCAGACCCATCCCCCTATAACTCACCTAATCTACACCTCCCCCCCCCCCCCCCCCGCCTCCCCCGAATGCTATGGGCAATTTAGCATGGCCAATCCACCTAGCCTGCGCATCTCTGGGTTGAGAGTGGAAACCGGAGCACCTGGAGGAAACCCACGCAGACATGGGGAGAACGTGCAGAGTCCATACAGTCAACAGAGTGTGGAATCGAATCTGAGTACCTGGCTCTCTGAGGCTGCAGTGCTAACCACTGAGCCACAGGTGGTAGAAATCCTTGCTAACATAGTGGATTGAAGAAAGCTCATATGAATGATCAATGTCCAGCTGTAAAATTAAACCCTTTTATTGTAAGAAAATGTAATAATTTCAGAAAATATGCTGAAGTAGGAGACTGTCACACCAAAGGAAGTGATCAAAGAACTGCACACAGAAGAGATAAATAAGGTAGAACAGCCCTGAACCTAAAATTTTCCCAGAAAAGACCAAGATTAAGTCACAAATTGTAGCCATTTCCCTTGCCATGAATTCTGCATGTATTCATGCATAGTTATAACACCCATTAGACCATAAGATATAGGAGCAGAATTAGGTAATTCAGCCCATCAAAACTGCTTCACCACTTGGTCATGGCCAATATATTTCTCAATCCCACTCTATTACCTTCTCCTCATAGCCCTTAATGCACTTACTATTCTAGAAGCTATCTATCACTGTCTTACATATACTCAATGAGTTGTTCTCTATAGCCTTCAGTAACAATGAGTTCCATAAATTCCCCAGCCTCTGGTTGAAGAAATTCTTCATCATATCAATTTTAAAGCATTGCCCCTTCATTCTGAGACCATGTCCTCAGTTTCTCGTTACTTCTTCGAGTGGAGACACCTTCTCCATTTATACACTAGCCAGTCCTCTCAATATTCTGTAAATCGCAATCAGATCCCCCTTCATCCTTCTAAATTCCATCAAGTATAACTGCTGCTCATATGACAAGCCATTCATCTCCAGGATCACTCTTGTCAATCTCCTTTGGACCTCCTCTAAGACTTGCACGTCTTCCTTAGATACAGGTCCCAAAACTGGCCAGAATATTCCAAATGTAGTCTGACAAGAGCTTTATACAGCCTCAGCAGTGCATCCTTACTCATGTATCCTAGCTCTTCTCGAAATGAATGTTATACTGCATTTGCCTTCCTTTGGAAACTGAACGTATATGTTAACCTGAAGAGATTCATGAACTTGGGCTCCTAAATCCCCTTGCACTTCAGATTTCTGAAAACTTTCCCCATTTAGAAAGTAGTCTATACCTCTATTCATCCTACCAAAGTACATAACCTTACTCTTTCTCACACTGTATTCCATCTTCCACTTATTTGCCTACTCTCCTAGCCTATTCAACGTCCTCTCCCTTACCTTTTATATAATGTAATAAAAACTCTTGGAGTTTTCTTTTAAATTACTAGCTAGCTTATCCTCATAATTGATTTTCTTGCCCTTGTTGCTTTTTAGTTATTCTCTACTGGCTTTTAAAGGCTTACCAATCTTCTGGCTTCCCATTAATCTTTGCCACATTGTCTATTTTTACTTTTGCATTTATGCTGTCCCTGACTTCCTTTGTCAGCCTTGACTGCCTTGTTGTCCCCTTAGTATGCTTCTTCTTCTGTGGGACGAATTTCTGCTGTGCCTCCTGAATTATCCTCTGAAACTGCTGTCATTGCTGCTCCACCATCCTCTCTGCTAGGCTTCCCTTTCCAATCAACTTTGGCCAGCTCCTCCCTCATATCTCTTTAGTAACCTTTACTCAGTGTAACAAAGTTATAGAGTCTTAGAGTTATACAGCACAGAAACAGACTCTTCAGTCCAACTTGTCCATGCTGGCAATATTCTACGCTATTCTAGTCTAATTTGCCAACATTTGGCCCATATCCCTCTAAACCCGTGCTATTTGTATACCCTTCTCCCTCTCAAACTACAGACTGCTCCGATCATATCATGGTTACTGCTCCCTAAGTGTTCCTTCACTTCCCTCAAGTTTACCTCATTACATGTCACCAAATCCAGAATTGCCTGTTACCTCATAAACTCTATCATGACCTGCTCTAAAGTAAAGCATCGCACAGACATTCCACAAATTCCTTTTCTTGGAATCTTCTGCCAACTTGATTTTCCCAGTTCACATATATATTGAAGTGCCCCCATGATTATTGTAATATAGTGCCTTCCTTACATGTCTTTTCCGTCTCCTGATTTATTTTCTGCCCCAAATCTTGACTGCTGCTAGGAGGCCTGTAGGAAACTACCATCAGGGTCCTTTTTCCTTTGCAGCTCCTAAACTCTACCCACACAGATCCTATGATTTCATGCTCTCTTTCATTTCTTGCTATTGATTTAATTTCATTCCTTACTAACACAGCAAACTTGCCTTCTCTTCCTACCTCTCTGTCATTTCGATATGATGAATATCTCATGGTTATTCCCTTACCTTCTGTGCCTGAAGTTAGATTCATGACCCTTTCTATACTCTCTGTCCCATTGCTCGTTCTGGAAACTTTAATAACTTCTGCTGAGCAACTGTCTCCATCCCCCAACTCAACCCAACTTCACCTCCTCTCCGTCACCCCGATCTCCTTTAACTAGTTTAAACCAGGGGTGTTGCTCAGGAGAAGTTATTAAAACCCAGCAATAATATTTACATTTGTGTTGAACTTACACAGTTTAGCAATGTAGCAGCAAGAGAGATTCACCCTCTGTCCCCTATTGACCAGAATGTATATGGTATTGTAACATTGACAAGAGTACGGCATTAACTTAGTGACTAGTATGGATTTTCCAAGGAATTTATTAGGTTTTGTAATACATTGTCAACAATAAAAGCATAACAACAGATGCTCAGAAAAACACATCATGGAATTTCTGATTCCAAAGCCCACCCAGCATCTTCAGAAGTTAAAATCTGAAAGAATTGCGGATGCTATAAATCAGGAACAAGAAACAAGTTGCTGGAAAAGGTCAGCAGGTCTGGCAGCAGCTGTGAAGGAAAATGCAGAGTTAACATTTCGGGTCCGGTCACCCTTCCTGAGAACACAGAAGTTCTTGGTTATGGTGAATCAGCTGCAAACATTCTATATAAATTTTTGTTCCACATCTGTTTCATCATTCATTTCTTTGACCGATTCCTCACACAATAACATTTATGATAATGTTTGGCTTCCTTTGTGTGAATATACTGCTGTTTATCATGTACAGCTTGATAATCATGAAAATGTAAGTATGGGACCATTTTCTTAAGCACGATGGGGAGCCAAGCTTTCAGCTTTCTGCCCGTCAGTAGCTCTGGTGCTTTTAAGTTATGGTGTAGTTGTGTAGACCTATAATTCCATGAGCCCAGCATCTATAACAACAAAAGGGCTGTATGAAGGGACTGCTGAAACATTACCCAAGTATAGTTGTGCCATCCATAGATTATTTATTTCCATGAAATGAATGGCTAACCTGGGAGTAAATGTCAATCACAGACTTCAGAGTCTCAGGAATACAATCACAGTCAACTGTCTTCCACCCAACAGATTAGAATTTTCCCATGTCTGAAGAGAAAACACTCAGCGAGAATGTTGAAACCTGGAGATTGTTTGAATTTGTAAAGTCAAAGACTTGGAGAGGGTGGGTGGTGGTAAATGTCTAATTTGCCAGCATTTGGTCCATATCCCTCTAAACCCATGGTGGTAAATGTAAATATGAAAACAAATGTATAACAGTAATAGTGTAAGATGTTGGCTTATTCTCATGATTTTATAAAACTCCACAAGATCACCCCGCAGCCTCTGACACTCCATGGAAGTAGCACCAGCCTATTCAGCCTCTCCCTATAGCTCAAGCTCTCCAACCCTGGCAACATTTTCAAGTTTCTCAACATCCTTCCTATAGCAGGGAGACCAGAATTACATGTAGTATTGCAAAAGTGGCCTAACCAATGCCCTGTGTAGCCACAACATGACCTCTCAACTCCTATACATGATGCACTGACCAATAAAGGCAAGCATATCAACAGCCTTCTTCACTATCCTATCTAGCTGCAACTTTACTTTCAAGGAACTATGAACCTGCACTTCAAAGTGTTTGTTCAGCAACACTTATCTGGACCTTACCATTATGTATATATTTCTGGCCTGATTTGCTTTTCTAAAATGTAGTGCCTTACATTTATCTAAAGTAAGCTCCATCTGCCAGTCCTTGGCCCATTGGCCATCTGATAAAGATCACGTTGTACTCTGAGGTAACCTTCTTTGCTGTTCACTACACTTCCAATTTTGGTGTGGCCTGAAAACTTACTAACCATTCCTTGAGAGAAGTCAATAGCTATTAGCAAACAGACCTGACATTAATTTGTTCCTAACAGTCTCAGAAATAATGTAGACCATATTTGAGTAAAAAATAATTGCAATAATGCTGAATAAAATGAAAGAATATTAAATAATTTAATAGCAAGGCACTTGGATAATTTCAAGGTTAATGAAAGAGAGACAACCTGGTTTTGAGAAAGGAGAATCATGTTAGACTAAGCTATTGGCAATCATTGTAGAAATAACACACACTTTGGATAAAGGGGAACTGATCAGCAGACTGTTCTTAAATTTCCAGAAGACATTTAATAAAGTTCAGTAACAAAGGTTATTGCAAAACTGAAAATTGATGATGCCTGGGTAATGTATTCGATGGATAGAAGGCTGGCCGGCTAACAGGAAGCAGACAGCAAGCATAAAAGGGTCCTTTCTCTGTGGCAAGTTGTAACAGTTGATGTGCCACTTGGATTGGTGGGCAAATGTTTACAATTTTATAAATCAGGATTAAGTGAAGAAAGGTATAGTTGAAAAATTTGCTGATGATGCAGATGATTCGGAATGTCAGTTGTTAAAAGCACAAAAGGTAGCTACAAAGGGGCATACACAGTTTAAGCGAGTGGGCAAAGATCTGGGCAAATAGAGTATAATGTGGGAAAATGTGAAATTGTCCATTCTGCAGAAAGAATAAAAATTGATCTAATTGCCTACTTGTAGAAAGATTGCGGAGCTCTGTGATGTGGGGGGATCTGGGTGTTTCCATGTACGAATCAGAAAAGATCAGCATGCAGGTATAACAAGTAATTGTGAATGTTACCATTTGTTGTTAGTGGAAATGTGCACAAAAAGTGGAGATGTTATGTTCCGGTTAGGCATACACTGGTGAGACCATGTCAGGGTCACTGGGCACAGAATTGATGACATTATTTAAGGAAGGATGTAAATGCATTGGGAACAATTCAGAGAATGTTTGCCAGAGAATTACCTGGAATGGGCAGAACATGTTGTGTGGCAATGTTGGACAGGCTAGATGTGTTTCTGCTGGAGTTTAGAAGACTAAGAAGTGACTTGATTGAAATAAATAAGTCCATATGAGTAGGGATGGCAATGAATACTGGCCCAGCAAGTGTTGCTCATGTTCAATGAGGGAAATAGGTTCTGAGGGATCTTGACAGGGTAGACCTGGAAACGATGTTTCCTCTTATAGGAGAATCAAAGACCAGGAGCTGTTGTTTAAAAATCAGTCCCCCTTCCCATTTAAAATGGATGAGGTGAATTTTTTTTATCTCAAAGATTTGTGAGTCATGGGAACTATCTTCCTGAACAGATGGTGGAAGCAGAGCCTTTTAATATTTTTAAGGGAGAGGTAAGTGTAATCTTGTTAAGTGAGATGCTGAAAGGTGATCAGAGGTAGGTAGGAATGTGATTACAATCAAAGTGACCTGGATCATATTAACTTAGGGAGTAGATTCAAGGGGCTGACTGGCTTACTCCTGCTCCTTGTTTGCATATTCATACTCTTCTAGTTAGACCAGAAAGTGGCAAGCTTCATCCACTCCAGACCGCTCTTGGCTTGAAGGAATCTCAACACACATCAAACTTCGCCCATAACTCCAGTTAGCTGTCCTATTTCCATCTCCCTTGATTCTTCTAATGCAGAAAAATCTCAGCCTTGAAGAGAATTTTTCTTTCCAGCTGGTGGAAGCAGCCTCTCAGCGTCTACAAAGTAAGCATTTCTAATTGTGTATCAGCTCTGGGCTAGGTGGTAATGCTATCACCTCACACTGCCTGGGTTCCAGTACCACATCAAGACTTGAGGTAAAAAGCTTATATTCAATGTACAATTACACTTTTAGAGTAAAATTGTGGTCTCATCACATTTGTCAGGTGGATATGGAGGTAAAAATTCACTCAACAACAGTGAAAGTGATGCTTCTATTTTGCTCAATAACCTTAACCAACTTCAGAGAAATAGAGAATCTGATCATAGTGCATTCCTATATATGGGAGCATGTTTTGATTAAATTGGGTGTAGTGTTTCCTTCATTACACCATTAACCACACTTCAAAGTTCCACCACTGGCTGTGAAATACTTTGAGACATTTGATGATTGTGAAAGTTGCTTTTAAAACACAAGCCTTTCATTTTTCTTTATGTATCAATTACATCTATTTTATTTCTTCTAAATGCCAGAGAATACAGAATTATACAGTACAATTTCTAATGGTGGGATAGCCCTCTCAGGCCAGAATCTGGGTAAGCCTTGACCTCTGAAGCAATCCATCTTCTGGCATAGTTTAACTGACATTGTCTCACTACAGCTGTATATCATTCACAGAATCACAGAATTGTTACAGTGCAGGAAGAACGCTACTCAACCATTGTGTCTACACTGGCCCCCTGAACATTTCGGTGGATGTGAAAGCATTGCAGAGAGTGCAGAGGAAGCTTACAAGACTTTTGCCGAGGAAGTTTCTGGGGATGAGCAACTTCATTTATGAAGGTAGATTGAAGAAGTTGGGATTGTACTCCTTGGAGAGAAGGTGAAGAGGAGTTCTGTAGACCTTTGCAAAGTTATATGTGGCTAGATAGAATAGATGGGGAGAACCTTTTCCCACTCATAAAATAAATAAGAGCTAGAGTGCTTTGGTTTAAAATGCTTTGTAAAAGAAGGATGGATGAAGTGAAGAAAAACTTTTTTCATTCAGGGAGCATTTGGATATGGAGTTCCATGAATGTGTGATGAAGGCAGGCTTGATTGATGCATTCAAGAGGATGTTGGGTAGTTACTTGGAAGGTGCAAGGAGATGGGGACAATGGTGTAGATTGGCACTAAGTAGTGATGCTCGTTTAACATGCTGGTGCAGGCATAATGGGCTGGATAGTCTCCTTCTGCATGATGACACTTTTGTGATGCTGTGAAGTTGTCACTCAAATTATTTGGCTGTTTTATGACATAGCTTCTTTGACCATCAAGTCCTGGTGTTACAATTGAACCTGGTACTTCTGGATTATGTCTAGGAATGCTTCCTGCTGCAGGCTAAGACCTCTCTCCTTTCCGTGAGATTAGGTGCATATGGGAATTTGGCACCTGATTCCTATGCCAACAGCAATCTAAACTCAGCAGGTTGATTTTGCCATTGAAGTTCAACTAAGGCTTTCTGATAAACTGCTTTGAGAGGAAGTTGTCATGTGAGTGTGTAATGCTAACCAGTGCCAACATAATTCAGTAAATTGTTGCCACTATCCCCTTTACTGATTGGGATTTACAGGACCTAGATGGTCCAAAGTGGTAAAGGAAAATGATTAGATACTTTAGTCAGAATAGTCTTAAACAATATATAGTTCATTGCGTGGCCATAATCAGGTTCAGTTACAGTCATAAGATAAACTTTGGTAATGAGATTATTGGGAGACTGAGAATAACAAGACTGTGCCCCTACTGGATCCTAAAATAGTCGACCTTTCCCCACCCAACCTCTCATGACAATGTTAATTGGGTGGAACTGTATTGTACCTATCAGGACCATTACCTTTTACAAGAGCAATCTTCCCCTTTTGGTGCACAAAAGTGCAGAGACTCTCATTGCTGGATCTAATTATGGTATATTTTGGTAGGGAGTCCTTAAGAATGGCAGTTCATGGTGCAAATCAAAAGTGAACCTTCTCTTTGTCCCATGTTAGTCTCCATCATCTTGATGGGCAGGTCAACTCATTCCTTCTATAAAATAAATAAGACAGTCACAAAACCCCGATCAAACAGAATGGATATATACAACATCGCCTATTAGAGGTCTGATGGTGAGTAGAACTTTTGTTTTCAAGTGAGTAGGTTACACATTCATGTGTCAGTCTAGGGTTTGGAGAACACTCTCCAGTGTCATGATAAAGGGGTGCTGCATTGTTGCCTTTCAGATAAGATGTTAAATTGAGTTCATTGAGCCTTCTTAGATGAATGTATAAGAAGAACGGGCATTATCATTATTATTTATTCTTTAAACCATTGTAATAAGCCAGATGCTCTGATGATGATCACTTTGCTGCTTGGGGACCTTGCTGTCAGCATATTTGGTTGCCATGGCTTCTCCCTTATGACTGTGAAGGCGCGTCAAAAGTATTTAATTGAGTGAAAAGATTCTTTGACATATCCTAAGATTTTGAACATTGCTACACAAACAAAATTCAATTTTGAAAATTAGAATCTGAGGCATTACAAGAACAACTTGCATTTATTTGGCACATTTAGTGTTGAAAACTATCTGAAAGAGGTTCACTGAGACATTATTAATTAAAATTTGATGCTGAACCATGGAAAGGCCAGTTGATCAAATATTTGTTTATAAAGCTCAATGTTAAGGAGTGCCTTAAGGACGAAAGCATGGCAGCAAGATGTAGGGAAGGAATTCTAGACCTTGGGTTCTAAGTGTCTGAAAACGTAGAAAACAATGGCTGAGCAATTAAAGTTGGAATGCTCAAGAAGCCAGAATTAGAGGAGAACAGACATCTCAGAGGATTGCACAGCTGGTCAAGTTTAGAGAGAAGTGCCATGAAGGTATTTGAAAATGCGGATGACAAGGGAACCAGGTCCTATTGGAGGTGTGGAGGTGGACTTGCCGTGCATTAATACATGGGAAATGCATCTTTGGATGACTTTGTGTTTGTAGAGTTTAGAATCTGGGAGACCAAAATGAAGTCTAGAACAAAGCAAGAGATGAATAATTGTTTCCCCAGTGGAGGACCTGAGGCAGGATCAATGTGGGGGCAATGTTACACAGGTAGAATTATACCTCAGGGATTCCACATCTAGGTCAAACCTCAGTTTCATATTTACTTTACTTATTTAAACTTGTTACTAATTTGGGACTTAATGAATCCTCTAGCTATGGGAATAAGAAATTTTCTCTTATCATCTTGGCCAATCTCTTGTGCATTACTCTTCAGCTGAGCTTGTGGGCAAAAGAGTTAGTGATTGCTAACACCAGATGAGCCTGCGCCAATTATTTATTTGAAATCAGTTAGGAACGTTAATAGAATAGTAAATTATTAAGCCAACAAGAATTAACAGAATACAATATGCTACATATGGTTGATCTGATTATTCACATCTGTTGTGTAGATAATTGCAATATTAGAAAAATGCCAGAATGTATTTTTATCTTTCACTTTATTAAGTGGATAATGAGCTTAATCACTGTCGTTATTGGCTGCCCCTTGATTCAAGGGTGATGTGTATATGAATTTCTTGCCATGTGTCTTTGTGACACAGCAGGATGATATTTGGCAAATAAATCCTTAGATACGTAAGGCAGGATATCCCGTGAGGTAGTGGGGCCTGGAGTGTACCTTTTCCTTCCATTCCTTTCCTTCTCTGCTACCACTCTGCCTCCTGCTTAAGACATTTGTGACTCAAAATGCAGTTAGATCAATGGACAAGTTGTCACCATTTTAAGCATTTAGTAGCAAGCTCCCCCAATTCATTAATCTCAATACTGCCAGGCTACAAGGAGAGATTGAGAGTCACTTTGTATCATTTACCCTGACGTCCTCTAGAGTATTGCCAATTTGAAAGTTGGGAAAACAGGATCATCCTCGGATGCTGAGGGATAATGGGAACTGCAGATGCTGGAGAATCCAAGATAACAAAGTATGGGGCTGGATGAACATAGCAGGCCAAGCAACATCTTAGGAGTGCAAAAGCTGACGTTTTGGGCCTAGACCTAGACTTTTCTGATGAAGGATCTAGGCGCGAAACATCAGCTTTTGTGCTCCTAAGATGTTGCTTGGCCTGCTGTGTTCATCCAGCCCTATACTTTGTTACCTAACATCCTTGGATGCTTTTCAGCCATCTTGACCATTCCTTCAGAAGTGATTTCTCTGGAGTTTTGCCTGAATACTTGTAGAATTGGCTTCAAGAAGAATACTAGAATTTATTCGAGAAACTTCTCAGTGAACCAGGTGGATTATTTGTCTAGTGGTTTCTCTAGTGTCATATAGTCAGACAGTCAGACAGTGTGGAAACAGATCCTTCAGTCCAACAAATCTATGCTGAACATATTCCCAAACTGAATTAGCCTTGCCTGCTTGCTCCTGGCCTACAAACCTCCAAACCTTTTCTATTCATGTGCTTATCCAAATGTTTTTTAGACGTTGGAATTGTGCCCATATTCACTACTTCCTCAGGAAGTTCCTCCACACGCGAACCACCTTCTATGTAAAAAAAAATTGCTCTTCATGTCTTTTTAAAATCTCCCTCCTCTCGCCTTAAAAATGTGTCCCTGCTCTTGAAATCTGCCATCCTACCATTCACTTTATCCATACCCCTCATTAATTTGTAAACTTCTATAAGATTGCCTCTTAACCTCCAATGCTCTGGTGAATAAAAAGATCCAACCCATCCAACCTTTCTTTATAACTCAAAGCATCCATATCTGGCAGCATCTTGGTAAGTCTCTTCTGAACCTTCTGCAGTTTAATATTACCCTTCCAATAACCGGGCAAACTGGATGCCATATTCCAGAAGAGGCTTCATTAATGTCTT
This sequence comes from Stegostoma tigrinum, assembly GCF_030684315.1. Lineage (NCBI taxonomy): Eukaryota > Metazoa > Chordata > Chondrichthyes > Orectolobiformes > Stegostomatidae > Stegostoma > Stegostoma tigrinum. The sequence continues at coordinate 99,095,050 of NC_081359.1, forward strand.
GTACAACCACAACATGACTTAGCAACACCTATGCTCAAAGGATTGACCAACAAAGGCAAGCATGTTAAATGCCTTGTTAACCACCCTAAATACATGATGCAAACTTCAAAGAATTATGTACCTGAACCCCTAAGTCTCCCTGTTCTGCTCATATGTCCCACTGATATACAATCCAAACCCTGCTTTACAGGACAGTGATGGCAACTGTCCTGTACACTTGGACTTTTATTGACTTGTGGAAGTCTTTGCCATCAATAGCTCACTGCTGCAGATTGTAGGAAACTGAGCTAGCATAACTCATTCAGTGTTGGATTTGGTTTTGTGGGCCTTTTGAGAGAGGTGACTACCAAAGTTGGGAAAATTCTCCAACATATCCTAATTTCCTTCCTTCAACGTATGTGGGAGGTTGATGTCTTGCAGATCTGTTGCAGAATGAGCAAAGACTTTGCACTCAGCTACAAATTATTGGTCACGATGTTCATGATGGTCTGCTTAGTTCTGGTGACAAACTTTAAGCAAAAGAGCTACCCGTCACTTTGGAAATGCAACAATTGTAACTATCTTCAAAAAGGGAAATATATCAATCTATGAATGCATCCTAGAAATATTCCCAAGACAGAGTGCGACTTGAAATGTTCCAGAGGAACCTTCATCATGGTTTTGTTTCCATCAAATCCAAGAAGAATATCAAGAACAATGTTGTGACCAACAAAACAACAGGCTCTGTGTGTTAGGCTCCACAGGTTTGAAAAGCCAAGAAGTGTCATTGCAATCCTTGAATTGCTTCATGATGAAATACCTGCAACCAACTTGAGTTGGAGATCTGAAACAGATCCCTTCAAAATTGAATTAGTATCAAGGAAGGCTTGGTGAAGATGGCTAAAGCAAAATCTTGTGAATGCTGGATATGTGTAGTAGATACAAAATGTTTGAAGTAATCAGTAGGCCAAAAAGTACCTGTGGAGTGAAACAGAGTTGACAATCTAGATTTTCATAGAGTTGTTGACTCTAATGCTTTATCCAAAATGGTATCAAGAATGTAGACCTGGGAGTTACTCCCTGATTTATGATGGATCCTATTTTCATCAACACAGGAAGCATTCAATTATTAAGAAACCCTGAACCCACAGACGATTTAAACTAAGTGCTGAATTCGAGCAGACTATATTTTCATTCGACCAAGTTTCGTCTTTCATAGCCTGTGGCTTATGATGTTAAAAGTAGATGGGAATTCTTGTAAAAATCAATGAAGTTGTCAAGTTATATAAATTTCCTGTATCAAACTTTGTGAAAAGAGTCAGCTGTGCCCCTGAGTTTTAAAAAAAGTGCTTGAAATTTCAGTCGCTGTTTGTTGAAATCACGCTACGAGCTATCACTGTAGTCATAGAGTTGTACAGTGTGGAAACAGACCGTATTAGTAATTAAGATTATAAAATGTGATGCTGGATGAACACAGCAGGCCCAGCAGCATCTCAGGAGCACAAAAGCTGACGTTTCGGGCCTAGACCCTTCATCAGATGAAGGGTCTAGGCCCGAAACGTCAGCTTTTGTGCTCCTGAGATGCTGCTGGGCCTGCTGTGTTCATCCAGCCTCACATTTTATTATTTTGGATTCTCCAGCATCTGCAGTTCCCATTATCACTGATACGTATTAGTGATTAGCAGCGTTTACAACCTATCATTATCATAACGGGGGTGTGAGGGATGTTAAGTACACATTTTATTTGACCGTTCCAAGTTTAATTTCTTGTCATCTGAGGTTATGAATACAAATTTTCATTTTAATAAGGAATTAGGTTCTTGAGGATTTTTAAATGCATTGGATTGCTTTTAGAGTCCTTTTAGAATGTGAAATGTAATGAAACTCGTAACAGATATTTACATTTTTTTCATCTTGACAGGGCTTCTGAGATCTGCCCATTAGTGAATACAGGCTGAATTAATATTGAGGGTGCAATAACAATGTGTAGAAATTTGGAGAAGCTGTTTGGCATGAGTTATAATTAAGTTGGCATAGGGACTAGAAAAGGCCATGGGGATGAGTGGGGAGTCATGAGTTTGCATGTGTTGGGGTATAATTGACATCTGGGCTATAATGGGTTAGAGATTATGAGGGATCATGGGTTGGTATAAGTTGACAGGCATTTGCATAAGAGTTACAAGGGGCCATGGGATGATTCAAGAGGGACATAGATTGTCATGGAAAGTATGAGGGATTATGGAATGTGTAGAGGGGCATAATTCACAGACTATGAGGGATTAATTGTGATAGATTGAGGGGCTTGACTTGGAAAGGAACATGCACAGGACCATGGAGGTTTGTGTGGGGATGATAAGATGGCACGTGTTGGCATGGATAGAGCACGATGAGTGGATGAAAGGATGACTGAATATGAGAGGTGAAGGCAACAGAGTGTAATATCATATAATGGTCATCCACTAAACAGCTCTCCATGGCTCTCTTCAGCACCTTTGAATAGTTGGACATGATGAGATTATCACAGACCCCACGTATCCAGAATGAAAACAGTCATTCAAGATAGTTTCTCCAGGGACAGATGTGGTCTATCTAGGAAATTGTCCCAATGATTTGCATCTGCCTTGGAAGTGAAATTCAGCCAATGTTTCAAATCAATGGTTCTGAGGATGGGTCAGCAACCTAAAATCTTAAATCTGCTTCTGATGCTGCCTGACCTGCAGTTTGATGATGTGATTGTTTCTTGGATGAACAAAGCAATGGACTTTATTCCAGAGTGTTGAAGGAAGTAGGTTGTTGAGAAATGCAGTGATTTTCTTTCAAAATTCTATAGACTCTAATGTTCCAAACTACTATAGTTTTGTCAAATGTTACTATCGACATTACTTCAAGGACAGCTGGTGAACATATTACACTTAGATTTTCAGAATGCTTTCCATTAAGACTTAGATTGGAAGATGGTTAGAAAAATTATAGCACATGGGATAGCATGAAATATATTGGCATGGATTAATGATTGACCGGCAGACAGAAAACAGGAGTAGGAGTAAATGGATTGTTCACATATTGGCAGCTTGTGGACATCTATGGATAGCCATGGAAGCATCAGTACCTGGGCTCTGAATATTAACAATGGATATATCATTGCTTTGGATTTGGGGACCAAATGTAGTATTTCCAAATTTGTGGATCATACAAAGCCATGTGAGAATGTGTGCCGTAAGGAAGATGTAAAGTGGCTTCTGGATGATTTGGACAGGCTTAGTGAATGGGCAAAGACATGGCAGATGGAATGTATTGTGGAAAAATGTGAGGTGAAACATATATGTGCAAAATATTTCTTAAATGGTAAGAGATTGGAAAGTGTGGAAGGACAAACTGACTTAGGTGGCCTTGTCAATAAGTCACTGAAGGTCAACATGCACGTGTAGAAAAGTAATGGAAGGCTAATGGACTGTTAGCCTTTATCACAAGAAGATTTGAGTACAGGAGCAGTGAAGTCTTGCTTCAATTATATAGGAGCCTGGGTTGGCTGTACCTGGAGTGCTGTGTGCAGTTTTGGTCTCCTTGTCCCAAGAAAAATATTATTTCCAAAGAAAGACGGAAAAAGTTCAGCAACCTCAGTCCTGGGCTATTGGGACTGTCCTTTGCAGAGAGATGGAGTAAACTGTGTCTATATTGTTCAGCGTTTCAAAGAATGTGAGGTTATCTAATTGAAACCTGCAAAATAAGTGGGTTGAAGGGGAATGTAGAATCAAGGGGTACCATTTAAAAGTAAAAGAGATAACACTTAAGTCTAAGACAAGGAGAAATGTTTTTACTAAGCAAGTTGTGAATCTTTGGAATTGTCTAATACAGAGAGGGCTATGGCAGTTCAGTCTTTGAGTAGGTTTAAGATAGAGCTTGATAGATTGCTGACTACTAATGGCATACAAGGTTATTGGGATGAGGAGAGAAGAAAAGGCATTATAGTGTTTGATCAGCCATGATTGTACTGAATGATGGGGTAGGTTCATAAGGCTGAATGGCCTACTCCTCTTCTGAATGAAAATTAAAGGTTCTCATGGGTTATTAAAAACACAAGTCTGTATTTCTATTCGCAATCTTGTTGCACACTGAATTGACAATTATGTCAGTGAATAGTTTCATTGACAAAAGAATTGCCCTGCTTGCTCTCAACAAGGCATAATGTAGCTGATAGGAAGGGGTAATTTTCATGAATGACAGAGACCAAAATTAAAGTCAGTATTCCTGCGCTCATTTAGCTAGGTATCATGTGTAATAATTTTTTCTGAATCTTGTCTGGAAATATGTAAATTGAAACCTCCTTAAACTTGCTTTCAAATGCCTCCATTGTCTTTGGTAGCAAAGTTTGTAATTATTACATTTTTGAAGTTTTTTCTGGCTCTGTATTTGAAATAAACACAAGTTTGTATTAGTTTAGCATATTTTATGATGACCAGATATCTCAAAGTAGATTTCAGCCAATTTTTTAAGCGTTCTCACTGTCATGACGCAGAAAACATGTCTGCCAAGTTGAGCAAAGCAAACTCCTACACACAATAATGTGACGCAGGCCAGGTAATCTGTATTTTGTCATGTAGGTTAAGGGGTAATTATTGGTCAAGAAACTGGGGATAGCTCCCTTGCCTTCGTACAGAGTTGGGCCTGGAATCTACAAACAGGAAGACAGGGCATGGGCTTAACATTTGATATGAAAGATTACACCTTCAACTGTGCAGTACTACTTTTGTATTGGAGAATCAAGATGTGATTGTTGTGCTCTAACTGCAGTGGGATGTGGATGTAGAATCTTATGACTCGAAGGCAAACGTTTAAGGTGATATGCTCAGTTCTTTCAGAGTTTAGCTCAGTTTTGGTACTCCTACCTTAAGCCTAATGGCAAGGTCTGGGCACATGAACAAGGCCTTCACTGACATGGATGGCATCTGCACATTTAGTGGGTGCCAGCCTTAAGCTGCGATGTTCAGGCAAGACCATGTCAGCCTGGAATTGTGAATGGAAAAGATTCTGCAGCAGGAATGCAGTGCTGATATTTCCTTATGTCCTACCCAACATTTAGCTGTTGACTGGCACCCTTGGAAAGAAAATTAAGCGGTCTACCAGCTCATTGTTTGGAAGATCTTGTAGAGTTCGATCAGGTTTGTCCTCAACGCTGCACTCCAAAAGAAATTGATTAGCTGTGAAGCCATTAGGATGCGAATGATATTATAGAAATGACATTTTGTTCAATCCTACTGTTATATAATCAATCCAGGCAAATTGCAATGTAATTTGCAGTGGAAACAATTCCAGATTCCCAAACCACTCATGATAAAGATATAAAGATGTACAGACAGGGGAGCATTCATTTAACTCATCAGACCCATCCTGCAAGTAGATCACGTATGATTGGAATATGTATGAGTTGTTTTCAATTCACCGATCGCCTAAGGAAGACAACCAACAGTAAAAACCCACAAGAGGACTATAATCTGTGAAGCGTTTATTGTGATACAATTGAGTAAAAGGCCTGAGGAAAACAAATTAATATTGTAACCTGCATTATTCGACTCTGATTACTTATAATGTACAATTGACCAATTGTGAGAGTATGATAGGAACTATCTTTTAGACTCTGCAGAAGGAGCCAGGACTCAATGGTTACTTTTATGCCTTCGACTGAGAAAGTTCCAAAAGCACCCCAGGAGTTTCAGTAATACATCTCGCTTGGAGTTCCAGTGCAGTATTGAGAGAGAACACTGTACTATCTGTAGTTCAGCATTTTGATTGAAATGCTAAATCAAAGCCCCCTCCACTTTCTCAGGGTGATATAAAATAAACCATGGATCTATTTTGATGAAGAACACGGACTTTGTCCAGATACTTATCCAAAGCTTACACTTGTACCTAGGTATCTGGTTATGGTCTCTTTGCTGTGTTGTTCATATTTTCTATCATGTTACCTATATTGCAATAGAGACTAAACTTCAAATGTTGCTTACTTGGCTGTATAACATTCTGGGACAATATTAAAGGTATAATCTAAATGCACATTCTTTATTTCTTCTTTTTCCTGGATTGTCTATGGCAAAACCTTATCCTTGCTAATTTTGATATCTAAATCAGCGTGTAAATAACTGGAACATACTGCTGATACAGAACAATTAATAGCCCATATAGGTTGCCAAATGCCTTTGTCTGTGGTTCTGTTACTTTTAGACATGGCTAATTGAAGTTCCATTCACCAATCATCCCACAGCCACCAAACTACTTGATCTGGGTGAAACAAAGCCCTGATTTTAGAATTCACAACCTTGCTTTCAAACCACTCTTGACATCGTTGCTCTTTAACTCAGTAATCATCGACAGGATAATTTGTACTGCTCTCATGCTCAATGTTAAAGCTTACCTCATTGACATTAATTTTAGTTATCCAGCCTAAAATTTCATTTAGTGTCCCACTGTCAATAAAAATGCCCTCTACCATGCCTACAAAGTTTTGCAAAATATAGTAAAGGCTGATACAAATGCAGCGTGTTATATCTGCCAATGAAGTTACCACTTTAAAGTGAGATATAATGGAAGACTGATATGGCATATCTATGAAGTTATTGGTTTACAGTGTAATATAAGTGAAGACTGTGATAACATGCCTGTGAAGTTTCTAGTTTATAGTGTAATATAAGCGAAGACTGTGATAGCATGCTTATGAAGTTACAAGTTTACAGCGTAATGTAAGTGCAGACTGTGGTAGCATGCCTATGAAGTTACTAGCTTACAGTGTAATATTAATACAGATTATTGTCATAATGAAACAAATATAGATTCTATAATGTTATTCATGCAGATCGATGAGATGTAATTCATAAATTAATAGCAACTGCTGGCTCTCCTATTCTGCAGGGCACCATTTTGCATCATGTGTTTAATAATTAGGATGTGATCTCTACAAAAGGAAAACAAATCTTTTTCATTGGTAGCTCCTTTCAGCTGAGGATAACTCTCTTCCACTCTCAGGATGTAGGTGGTTGTACAGGTGGCTGTGGCCACTGCAGGTTCTGTTACACTTGGAGCAGGCGGGGTGGACTCGGGAAAGGGTTGGGGGGGTGTTGGTGCAATAGTACACTCCTTTTGCTGTTATTGCCTGGCTTCCACTTTCTCCCAGTGGTAAGTTTCAAGGTGCTCGAAACCTTCTCGAATGTTCCCCCTCTACTTTGAACGGTCTTGGGCCGATGATTAACATGTGCTTATGGGAATGTCATACCGCCAAATCTAAGTTCGTGGAAATGACCATATGACCAAGTTGCTTGGTAGAAGAAAAACAACAAAGAAGGCACAGCAGTTTAATTATGGAATGAATAGGTTCTTTCGGTGGCTCACTGTTCAAGACTTAGAGGCACCTATGTTGAACGGCGAGTTTGCAACTTCAGGAAAGTCGGAGGGACGACCTTGCTGGAAGTAAAAGGATGGTCCAAGAAATTACAGCCTGTATATGAAATATTGACACAATACCCAGACTGACCGAAATGGCTAGTCTTCCAGGTTTTGGATTTTGGAGTGTAAATATGGGCACAGAGGGAAAGTGAAGTTAGAACACAGAACATACAACAGAACAGCACAGTACAACCCCTTTGGCCCATGATATTGTGCCGACCTATTATCCAAAGTTAAGGCATCAATTTCAATTTGAGTAATTGCATTCATTGTATTTTCATGATCTTTAACCTAACTGATTAGTTCATCAGTTCACTTTCTTTGACTTCTTTTTGTGCAATACAGGGGCTTCGCTGTAAAGCAATAGTTGCTTTCCTGTGCAACATCGTGTTATAGAAAATCATGCTAGAGAAATAATGGGGCTTATGGGAAAAATGGGGTTGGTGCAGACTACGAAAAAATATCACTCAAAATTGCTCAAAAATACTCAAAAGCCTAACACGTAGGATAGTACATCTTGAATAAATGTTTAATTCATATCTAATAATGAAATTAAAGTAAATTTAACATCTTGTCTTGAAGAAATGTCAAGATAACTTGATAGGGGAGGAGGTTTAGAGGTTGCTCTGTTGTTAATGCAGGGGCAGAGAGTTGTCATCATCATCAGCACCTTTAGTCATGGTTGCAGGGTTAGGGTGAAAAATAGTTAATCCGGAAGTGGATGGCTGTGGTTCATTGTCTTCTGACCGTATCTTTGGGGTCGACTCAAAACAATCAATTTTTTATTGCTTTGCCCTTTTTCTTCTTTCATGAAGAAGCTGTTCATAGGGTGCCAAATAAGATCTTATCCCACGTACTGCTACGCTGCTGCATTCTGCATTGTAATCATTGTCCTCTGAGAGCTGCAACTGCTTCTCAATTTCCCTCAGGATAGAAGACAAAACAGAAGTGGAACGCTCTCATGGTGCTGCATCCTGGGCTTCATCGTCTTCATCTCCAGCTTCCACTTGCCCCTCAGCGACAACTTGTTGTGTATCAGCTGTAGAGAGATCTTCATGGTGGGACCCCAGCAGCTCTTCAACATCCTCACCCTCCACTTCTTCAAATCCAACTTGCTTTGCAAGATTTACACAATTTTCATTCTTGGGAGCTCCTCTGACAGATCAAAGGTTTTAAAATCTTGAAAAAATCTGGCAGATCTTCCGCCAAACTGTACGTAATCAGTCCTTGCTGACATCACCCCAGGCCTCTATGATGATGTCAGTTGCATTCTGATGTTAAAGTTCTTCCAGAATTGAAGACAACTGACCACATTCCTCTCAGCGGTTGCAATCAGCCTCTTAAATGTGCACCTTAAATAATAAGCTTTAAAAACTGCTATTGCACCCTGGTCCGTGGGTTGGAGAAGAGAGTTAGAATTGATGGAATTGCATTATAGCCCACACAAGTTTGTGTTTTAGAAATAGCGTCTCCCTATTCCTCAGTTGCATTATAGCCAATTTGCATTGCTGGAATATGGGTTATAGCAGAACTGACTGTAAACTTCTTTTGTTTAAACTGAACACTAGGGCTTCATTTCTTTAGTAAATATCTGGGATTTAGGGTCCACCAAAAGACTAAAAACATTTCTGGTTTCTATCAAAATCATAACACCATGAATACTATATCCTAACTTATTATTTTAAAATGTTTTCACTCATGTTCAGTTAAAGGAATGAGGAGTTTTATTTTCTTATTTAGGCAACATTAGGCGTAAAACATGTTGAAGTAGAATGCTGTAGCCACCGAGCGGGATAATTATGGGTTCAAATTCTGCTCTCAAAGGACTTTAATCCACACAATATTGAAAGAGCAGTGAACTGTTGGAGGTGCTGTCTTTTGGATGAGATGCTAAGTGAAAGACCCATCTGCCTGATCAATCGGATATAGTTGATCCTAAGGCACTGTTCAAAGTTTGAAAGATGCGGGGTTAACAAACTTCCTTCAATGAATGCTATCAAACACAGATGGAATAATTATTCATCTCCTTTTCTGTTGGAGCATTGCACTGAGTACTGTGTTCCTTTTCTATTTTACACGAAAGGTTATATCCTAAAATAGTCCTGCCAATTGATCTTTTGCTTGATAAAACCAATTTTCTGTTTAATTGAAATCCAGGTAATGGTTCATAACTGATCTTTGATTCCTCATGCAAGTAAAGATTATATTTCTATCTTTCTGTCTATTTCAACCACTCTCCTTTCCAGAATCTCATGAATTCTTGTGTCAACCTTGTTGTGTTAGTTAACATCAAATATTTTTTGCACATTTCTGGGGCCATGAAAATTTACTATTCAGTTCCTACCTCCTAAACAAATTTTTCTACATCACCATCAGTTGAATTCCATCTCCATTTAGCCATTGTACGTTCCTTTCTGAAAGGAGTTGCAAGTTCCATTTCTGTCAACTATGAATTTTATGCTTTTGACAGCTGATAATTGCGTTATAACTTTGCCCGGAAAAAATAATCCCTTTGAGTCAGATTTGGTTCATATGTATTTCATTCCCAGAATGCTACACAAATCAAAACAATCAAAGGAGCTGAGCAGGCAGATTGCAAATTAATGCCATGTGGAGCGTAGTCTGTTCGAAACTCAGTGGTTTGTTGGGGCACTGCAATGAAAGGGTTAATTAAAGCAGTAGCCACTGACTACCCTTAAGTTGTTGGCTGCTGACTGCACGTGATCTTATTTTGTAGTGAAAATTAAAGTTATTGGTTAGAGAGACACCAAAGGCATAACATCTTATCTCTCAACGCTTTTATGTCTTTTCCACAACTTTCATTGGAGATTAAATTCCAGTATCTTCCACTTCAATCATAAATGGTGGGAGGTAAGAGAAATGAGAAAGAGAAAAGCACTGCATTAATTTTTTAAAAAGTAAATAACGTGTTGAAATGGAGTCACAGAATCACAATATTATTGTGATTTAAATTCGTGCCAATCTAGCCTTACATAGAAGATAGAACACAGAACATAGAACATTACAGCGCAGTACAGGCCCTTCAGCCCTTGATGTTGCGCTAACCTGTGAAGCCAATCTGAAGCCCATCTAACCTGCACAATTCCATTATCATCCATACGTTTATCCAATGACCATTTAAATGCCCTTAAACTTGGTGAGTCTACTACTGTTGCAGGCAGGGCATTCCTCTCCTTTACTACTCTCTGAGTAAAGAATCTACCTCTGACATCTGTCCTATATCTATCACCCCTCAATTTAAAGCTATGTCCCCTCGTGCTAGCCATCACCATCCAAGGAAAAGCTCTCACTGTCCACCCTATCTAACCCTCTGATCATCTTGTATGTCTCTATTAAGTCACCTCTTAACCTTCTTCTCTCTAACGAAAACAGCCTCAAGCCTTTCAGCCTTTCCTCATAAGACCTTCCCTCCATACCAGGAAACATCCTGGTAAATCTCCTCTGCACACTTTCCAATGCTTCCACATCCTTCTTATAATGTGGCGACCAGAACTGTATGCAAGGCTCCAAGTGTGGCCGCACCAGAGTTTTGTACAGCTACAAAATGGCCTCATGTCTCCAAAACTCAGTCCCTTTACCAATAAAACCTAACACATTGTATGCCTTCGTAACAACCCTATCAACCTGGGTGGCAACTTTCAGGGATCTATGGACATGGGCACCAAGATCTCTCTGCTCATCCACACTACCAAGAATCTTACCATTAGCCCAGTACTCTGTATTCCTGTTACTCCTTCCAAAGTGAATCACCTCACACTTTTCTGCATTAAACTCCATTTGCCACCTCTCAACCCAGCTCTGCAGCATATCTATGCCCCTCTGTAATCTGCAACATCCTTCCACGTTATCCACAACTCCACTGATTTGAGCGTCATCCGCAAATTTACTAACACATCCTTCTCTGCTCTCATCCAGGTCATTTATAAAAATAACAAACAGCAGTGGCCCCAAAACAGATCTTTGCGGTACACCACTAGTTTTTCTCAGAATCCCTGTACACGGTTACTATTCAGATAATCTCCGACTCTTCATCGAGCGCCTCAACAGAACTAGCTGTCCACCATACTTCCAGACTGCATTTCAGACTTAACAATCCATCGTGTGAATTCATTTTTTTCCTCACTTTTGCATTTGTATCGTTTGTATTAAAATCTGTGTCCTTTGCATCTTGGTCCTCTTTTGAGCTATGTGTACAGTTTCACCAAATCTGCTCTGACCAGACCACTAATGATTTGGAAAACATCTGTAAGACTTCCTCTGAGCATCCTTCTCTCCAGGGAGAACAGTTGCAACTTCTCCAAACTAACCTCATCACTGGAACCATTCTGGTAAGCCCCTTCTGCACCCTCTTCAACAAATGCATCAACATCCTTCTTACAATGTGGTGCCCAGAACAGTAGTCCAGCTGAGGCCTAATTAGCGTCCAATATCAGTTCAGCATAACCTCCCTGCTCCTGTCATCTACGTAATTTCATCTGTCATCTCCTGTGCTTGGTGACATGTCTAACCTTAGCGCTTTCTTCTTGGCTCGTTTGTTTTGTATTTCTGCTTTTATTGTTTTTTCCTAAATTCTGCATAATGTATCCTAGGTGTTGTCTTGGGTTTTGTATCTAAGATGTTTGTTTTTCTTTGGGGTTTTTGTACGAGGATGGTGTCTGAAAATGGCAACTTTGTACACTTTTCACTCTCCTCTGTACTTGAATGCACGCAACGATAAAAGCTAATTCTCATTGGAGTCATAGAGCCATAGAGTTGTACAGCATGGAAACCCACCTTTAAGCCCAACTTGTCCATGCCGACCAGATATCTTAAATTAATGTGATCCTTTTTGCCAGCATTTGGCCCATATCCCTATAAAACATTCATATTCATGTACGGTCCAGACAACTTTTAAATGTAATTCTCCCAGCCTCCACCACTTCCTCTGGTAGCTCATTCCACACATGCACCACCCTCTGCATGAAAACGTTGCCTCTTAGATCCCTTTTATATCTTTCGCCTCTCATCTTAAATATATGCCCTCTAGTTTTGAATCTGCTTACCTGAGGAAAAGATCTTGACTATTCACCCTATTCATCCGGATGAAGGGACTGGGGGCATTCTGGCGAAGTTTGCCGATGATACAAAGATAGGTGGACAGGCAGGTAGTACTGAGGTGGTGGGGAAGCTGTAGAAAGATTTAGACAGTTTAGGAGAGTGGTCCAGGAAATGGCTGATGAAATTCAATGTGAGTAAATGTGAGGTTTTACACTTTGGAAAAAAGAATAAAGGCATGGACTATTTTCTAAACAGTGAGAAAATTTGCAAATCAGCAGTGCAAAGGGATCTGGGAGTGTTGGTCCAGGATTCTCTAAAGGTTAACTTGCAGCTAGAGTCCGTGATTAAGAAAGCGAATGTAATGTTGTCGTTTATCTCAAGAGGGTTGGAATATAAAAGCAGTGATGTGCTTCTGAGACTTTACAAAACTCTAGTTAGGCCCCATTTAGAATACTGAGTCCAATTTTGGGCCCCACACCTCAGGAAGGACATACTGGCACTGGAGCGTGTCCAGCGGAGATTCACACGGATGATCCCTGGAATGGTAGGTTTAACGTGCAATGAACGGCTGAGGATCCTGGGATTGTGTTCATTAGAGTTTAGAAGGTTGAGGGGAGATCTAATAGAAACTTAGAAGATAATGTATGGCTTAGAAAGGGTGGATGCTAGGAAGTTGTTTCCGTCAGGCGGAGAGACTAGCACCAGTGGGCACAGCCTTAGAATTAGAGGGGGTAAATTTAAAACTGAAATGAGGAGACATTTCTTCCGCCAGAGAGTGGTGGACCTGTGGAATTCATTGCCACGGAGTGCAGTGGAGGCTGGGACGTTAAATGCCTTCAAAACAGAGATCGATAAATTCTTGATCTCACAAGGAATCAAGGGGTACGGGGAGAGAGCAGGGAAGTGGAGTTGAAATGCCCATCAGCCATGATTTACATGGCGGAGTGGACTTGATGGGCTGAATGGCCTTACTTCCACTCCTATGTCTTATGGTCTTATGGTCATGCCCATCAGGATTTTATAAACTGCTACGAGGTTTCCTCTCAGCCTCTGGTGCCACAGGAAAAATAGCCCCAGCCTATTCAGGCTGCCCCTAAAGCTCAGCCTGTCCAGTGTCAGTAACATTCTTGTAAATCTTTTCCGCATCCATTCAAATTTAATATCTTTCCTATAGCAGTAAGATGAGAATTGAACACTCTATTCCGAGAGAGGCCTAACTTCATTTTACTCCTAATTCTAATTCTCATTCTAATCCTAAATTTAATTCTTGAAAATGCTTCTATTTTCACCTCCTCATCCACATGTTCAAATATTTTTATCACCTCGTTTCTCCATGTCCTCTAGTCTTAAGGCAGTAAGATTTAGAATCAGAAATAAGGCACTCAGGCCATTAAGTCTGCTGTGCCTTTCAATGAGATTGTGGCTGATCTGATAAGCCTCAATTTAACTTTCCTGGCTTTTCCCTTAACCCTTGATTCCCTTAATGATAAAAAAAAATGCTTCTTATCCTGGCCGTGAATATGCTTAATGACCAAGTCTTGACAGTCCCTGTGGTAATGAATTTCATAGACCCAGTACCCTGTGAAAGAAGAAATGCCTCCTCGTTTCTGGTTTAAATGGGCAACTTCTTATTCTGAGATCATACTGTCTGGTTCTGCTGTCCCCCACAAGTGGAACAACCTTTCTGCATCCATCCTCTCAAACCAGCTAAAAATCTTATATGGTTCAATCAAGTTACCTTTCATTCTTCTGAACTTCAATGAGCACAGGCCCAAGCTATTCAAACTCTCTTCACAAAACTCTCTCTGCACACTTGGCATCATCCTGGTGAACCTTCTCTGGATGGCCTCCAATGGTAATTTATCTTCCTTTTGGTCAGGAGCCCAAAACTGTATTCCAGCAATGGTCTATCTAGTGCCTTCTAGAGATTTTGCAAAATCCCCTCCATTCTCTTTGAAATGAAGACCAAATGGAAAAAAATTCCATTTGTTTTTCCCATTACTAATTGAACTTGAATGCCAGCTTTTTGTGATTTGTACACGAAGACTCCCACATCCTTTTGTTCTGTAGCTTCAGCTCCTGCCAAAGTACATAACACCAATTTTCCCATATAATATTCCAAAAGCCAATACCCTGCCTATTTAACGAAATGTGAGGCTGGATGAACACAGCAGGCCCAGCAGCATCTCAGGAGCACAAAAGCTGACGTTTCGGGCCTAGACCCTTCATCAGAGGGGTCTAGGCCCGAAACATCAGCTTTTGTGCTCCTGAGATGCTGCTGGGCCTGCTGTGTTCATCCAGCCTCACATTTCGTTAAATAGGCAGGGTATTGGCTTTTGGAATATTATATGGGAAAATTGGTGTTATGTACTTTGGCAGGAGCTGAAGCTACAGAACAAAAGGATGTGGGAGTCTTCGTGTACAAATCACAAAAAGCTGGCATTCAAGTTCAATTAGTAATGGGAAAAACAAATGGAATTTTTTTCCATTTGGTCTTCATTTCAAAGAGAATGGAGGGGATTTTGCAAAATCTCTAGAAGGCACTAGATAGACCATTGCTGGAATACAGTTTTGGGCTCCTGACCAAAAGGAAGATAAATTACCATTGGAGGCCATCCAGAGAAGGTTCACCAGGATGATGCCAAGTGTGCAGAGAGAGTTTTGTGAAGAGAGTTTGAATAGCTTGGGCCTGTGCTCATTGAAGTTCAGAAGAATGAAAGGTAACTTGATTGAACCATATAAGATTTTTAGCTGGTTTGAGAGGATGGATGCAGAAAGGTTGTTCCACTTGTGGGGGACAGCAGAACCAGACAGTATGATCTCAGAATAAGAAGTTGCCCATTTAAACCAGAAACGAGGAGGCATTTCTTCTTTCACAGGGTACTGGGTCTATGAAATTCATTACCACAGGGACTGTCAAGACTTGGTCATTAAGCATATTCACGGCCAGGATAAGAAGCATTTTTTTTTATCATTAAGGGAATCAAGGGTTAAGGGAAAAGCCAGGAAAGTTAAATTGAGGCTTATCAGATCAGCCACAATCTCATTGAAAGGCACAGCAGACTTAATGGCCTGAGTGCCTTATTTCTGATTCTAAATCTTACTGCCTTAAGACTAGAGGACATGGAGAAACGAGGTGATAAAAATATTTGAACATGTGGATGAGGAGGTGAAAATAGAAGCATTTTCAAGAATTAAATTTAGGATTAGAATGAGAATTAGAATTAGGAGTAAAATGAAGTTAGGCCTCTCTCGGAATAGAGTGTTCAATTCTCATCTTACTGCTATAGGAAAGATATTAAATTTGAATGGATGCGGAAAAGATTTACAAGAATGTTACTGACACTGGACAGGCTGAGCTTTAGGGGCAGCCTGAATAGGCTGGGGCTATTTTTCCTGTGGCATCAGAGGCTGAGAGGAAACCTCGTAGCAGTTTATAAAATCCTGATGGGCATGACCATAAGACCATAAGACATAGGAGTGGAAGTAAGGCCATTCAGCCCATCAAGTCCACTCCGCCATGTAAATCATGGCTGATGGGCATTTCAACTCCACTTCCCTGCTCTCTCCCCGTACCCCTTGATTCCTTGTGAGATCAAGAATTTATCGATCTCTGTTTTGAAAGTATTTAACGTCCCAGCCTCCACTGCACTCCGTGGCAATGAATTCCACAGGTCCACCACACTCTGGCGGAAGAAATGTCTCCTCATTTCAGTTTTAAATTTACCCCCTCTAATTCTAAGGCTGTGCCCACTGGTGCTAGTCTCTCCGCCTGACGGAAACAACTTCCTAGCATCCACCCTTTCTAAGCCATACATTATCTTCTAAGTTTCTATTAGATCTCCCCTCAACCTTCTAAACTCTAATGAACACAATCCCAGGATCCTCAGCCGTTCATTGCACGTTAAACCTACCATTCCAGGGATCATCCGTGTGAATCTCTGCTGGACACGCTCCAGTGCCAGTATGTCCTTCCTGAGGTGTGGGGCCCAAAATTGGACTCAGTATTCTAAATGGGGCCTAACTAGAGCTTTGTAAAGTCTCAGAAGCACATCACTGCTTTTATATTCCAACCCTCTTGAGATAAACGACAACACTACATTCGCTTTCTTAATCACGGACTCTAGCTGCAAGTTAACCTTTAAAGAATCCTGGACCAACACTCCCAGATCCCTTTGTACTTCTGCTTTACAAATTTTCTCACCATTTAGAAAACAGTCCATGTCTGTATTCTTTTTTCCAAAGTGCAAAGTCTCGCATTTGCTCACATTGAATTTCATCAGCCATTTCCTGGACCACTCTCCTGAACTGTCTAAATCTTTCTTCAGCCTCCCCACCTCGTCAGTACTACCTGCCTGTCCACCTATCTTTGTATCATCGGCAAACTTTGCCAAATGTCCCCAATCCCTTCATCCAGATCATTAATATATAAAGTGGACAGCTGTGGCCCCAGCACTGAACCCTGCGGGACTCCACTTGCCATTGGTTGCCATTCTGAGAAAGAGCCTTTTATCTCGACTCTCTGCCTTCTGTCAGACAGTCAATCCTCAATCCAAGCAGTAGATCACCTCGAACACCATGGGCCCTCACCTTACTCCCGTGAGGCACCTTATCAAGGGCCCTAATATTCTGTTATTATACACTCTATAATAGAATCTAACATTTTTCCGATAACTGTGTCAAGCTAACTGGCCTATAGTGTTTTTTTTATTGTCTACCTCCCTTTTTGAATAATTTTGTTACATTGGCAGTTTTCCAACTTCTGAGACTTTTCCAGAGTCTAAGGGTTCTCGGAAGGTTACTACCAGTGTGTCCACTATTTCTTTGGCTACTTCTTTAAATGTTCTAGGATGTATCCCATCTGATCCAGGGGACCTATTAGTTTACACATTACCCTTTTACACTTCACACTTCTCCTGTAGTGATGTCTATTGTAGTTATTTCCTTTCCTTGTCTAGTTATTCTGAGTCTCACAATGCAATGGGATCAGAAGTATGGAGTTAGGTGATTTTACTTTTATTTACTTTTTCAAGGTGTGTGGGCATTGTTCGCTGGACCAAGATTTATTGTCCATCCTTAAAGGTTCTTGACAAGGTGATGGTGAGCTACCTTCTTGAACTGCTGCAGTCTATTTTGGTGTAGGCAAATCCACATTGCTGACCGGGACAGAATTACAGGCGTTTGATCCAGAGAAATTGAAGGAGTAGCAATATATTTCCAAGTCACGATGGTGAGTCTCTTGCCAGTGGTGGTGTTCATATATCTGCTGCCTTTTCCCTCTAGGTAGTGAAGTTTGTAGGATTGAAAAGTGCTAGCAAAGGAAGCTTGATGAATTTTTTGTGGTGGATCTTGTAGATACTATAGACTTCTTCCACTCTGCTTCATTAATGGAAGGATTGAGTGTTTCAGGTGGTAAATGGGATGCCAATCAAGACAGTGGTATGATGCTCAACTTCCTGAGTGTTATTAGTACTGTGGCAATCTGGAGAGCATTGAATTGCACTGCTGAGTTGCGCCTTGTGGATAGGACAGTCTTTGGGCAATTAGGAGATGAGTTACTCATCACAGAATTCCCAATAGCTAATATACTCTTGTAGCTACACAATTATATGGCTAGTCCAGTTCAGTTTCTGGTCAATTATAATCCTTAGGATGTTGTTTGAAGGAGTTCCACTGATGGTGAAGCCAGTGAATGTAAAAAGGAGATGGATAAATTCTCTTCTGTTGCAGATGGTCATTGCCTGGCGTTTATGGGACACAAGTGTTATCGAATCAGCTATTAGTTCTGAGAGGTCACGTTGATTTTGCATAAGTTCTACTCAATCCAATGATCAGAATTGCTTCAAAGCTTAACTCTAAGTTTGAAGTTGAACAAATTAATACACTAATGTAATCAGCAGACTCTGTGATGGATCATGTTATATATTGTCAAAATATTAAAGAAAGTACAGATATTTCTGGCAAGATTTTAAAAGATTTTGACAATTACTTCATTCCAAGAATGAGCACAGTTCTTGAAACAAGACTTAAAAGAAGAGTTCAGCTTCCTGGAGAATCCACAGATGAATTAATAAATGACATCTACAGTTTAAGTGAAAGCTATGACCATGGACCTTTGAAGTCAGAATGAAAAGAGACAGAATTATTTTTGGAATCATTGATGACTCTTTGTCAGATTTCGAGAAAGATTTAAGTTTGGAGAAAGCTATTCAAATCATGTTGGATGCAGATACCAGAAAAATGCAAGTCCCAATTTCATAGGGACACTGATTTGGGAGAAATTCTAGTTTCACAAAATGGACCTTGAAAAGTGAATGCCTGTACCCTGGATTATGTTCCAAGAGTGCAGGCTGAAGTGAGGGTTGGATCAGGCAATTGGAAGGGCATAAGAGGTTGCTTGGTTCCGATGATGAAATATCGAGGGGTTCCAGCACTACGTACAAAGTATAGAGATAAATATTAAAACAGAGACCATCCCTTTTGCTCTCACTCCCTCAGTGTCAATGCCCTAGCCATGCCACGCTACACAGCTGAATATACTCCCATGTCTCATCATATCTCCTTTTGTCATTGCATGCCCACCAACCATGAATGAATATACAAGTACCCACATGTATCCATGCACTTAGGAAAAAATGTAGAAACATATAGTTTGATTTCTTAAGTTTCTGTATTGCAGACTGCACTTGATTGACAAAAAAGACTATTTTTCATAATTTTCAACATTCATTATTGGGATGAGGGCATCATTGGGTAGACCAGGCATTTATTGCCCATTCATAATTGCACTTAAAAATGTCATGATGTGCTGATTTCCTGAACTGGTGCATTTTATGTGATGTAAAGCCACCACACAATGACACTGGGATTGCAATATCAGGGTTTAGACCCAGTGACAGTAAAGAGACAGTGATATAGTTTCAAGTCAAGAAGGGATATGATTTGGAGGGGAACTTGAAGATGGTGGTGCATGCTCTTGTTTCCATTGTCCATCTAGGTGGTAGACATGATGGGTTTAAAGGATCCCGTCTGAGAAGCCTCGGTGAGTTATTGCAGTGCATTGTATAAATGGTACACACTGCTCAGTGGCGAAAGGATTAAACGTTGAAGGTGTTGAACAAAGTGTCAACCAAGTTAGCTGAGTTGTCCTGGATGATGTTGAACCTCTTGAATGTTGTTAGAGGTGCAATCATCCAGTCAAGTGAAGAAAATTCCATCTCACTCCTGACTTGCACCTTGTAGACAGTAGTCAGGATTTGAGGAATCGGGAGGTGAATTGTCAAAATTGTCAACCTCCAAACTACTCCTGTTGCCATGCTAATCTACTTCTATTTTAGTCAATGGTAACTGCTATATTTTGGGACTTCTAGTTACTTTTTGACAGGTTGATACCTTTTGATACATAAAACAAAGAGCAATGGATGCTGGAGATCAGAAACAAAACAGAAATGAAGAGTCACTGCACTCAAACTGTTAATTCTGCTTTCTTCCAAAAGGCACTGCAAGAGTCACTGAGTTTCACCAGCAATTTCTGTTTTTGTGAGAACTCTTGCCACTTGTTGACACTTTCTGACACGGTAATCAGATGACACTTATGGCATCTCTTGAAACTTACTGGAAGTATTTGTCACTTGTTGGCACATCTTGACAGTGTGATACCCCTTGGTATTCATTGACATTTCTTGATAAATTGGACAGTTCCAAAGATTTTATGTACCTTTTACACATTTTCTCCACAGGTACCATAACAATGGGCCTCCTAAAGGATCCCTGACTCCTACGTCCAAATTATGCTTGACACATCTCATCACAAAGGATCCTGAAACTCCCACCCCAAGGACCCTTGGGACTATATCTACAGAGGTACATCAGTTCTCCAAAGGGGTACTCTAACTGTCTAAGTCAGATGCACTGAGATTATTCCTACTCTTGTCTTTCTACTGTACACTTTGCGTTCCAGACACCAAGGCTTCGAAATTTCAGTTCTATGGAGGAAGCAGGCCATTAACTGGCCTGTTGCTTCTGGGAATCACACATGCATGAACTACGCCCCGCTCCTAATTCCAACCCTGCAATAATGAACAATGTGGGGTTCAGGGCAGGACTTGCAATAGCTCTGTTAGAAAAGATACTAGAGGCACTCTAATGGGAAGTTAATTACTCCATTGTTATGACACAGGGACAGATAGCCAAGGCAGTCTTTCCACTGCTGTGTTTGCAACAACATAAAATTAGACCATCAAAGACGCCCAAATAGTCACTCCATAGGTTCCAAAGCAGACCTTTGAATAAGCAAACCCAGATATTATGAATAATTAATTTACAGACCTTTTTTGGTCTGAAACAAAAGACTTAATAATTTATTTTATGCAACGTAAATTAGCAGAGAGGAAATTAAGTGAAAGAGTAAGCTGATTAATATTTGCTCTTTAAACCTGAAAAGTTTGTGTTTTGCTCCTCAAAATATGAGAGAAAACCGAACACAGTTAAAAGATAAATATCTGAAAATAACAAATCTGGCCAAATTACTTAAATAATTTTCACAATGTGTTGTCTCACAGGTGTTAATGTGGACCTTCGGCTGATTTTCTGAAATGTTAATCAGGGTCACCTTCTCAGTTCACCAAAGCAAAAGCAGCTATGTGTCTAACTTAGCCTACCACTGTTTAGCTTCTGAAAAGAAGTGTATCAGATCAAAAGGGAAGCATGCAAATCTTCATGCTGCCTCAGCACCATCCGCGAACCATCTCTCTGAAAACACATTTAAAAGAAAACAACTTTAATTCTGACTCCACAGAAAGACTGGATGACTCTTCCAGAAGCATCAAATCCCATTCAATAACATCTATCATAGGGTCCTTTCCAGACTTGTTGGAACCAATTCCCAGATAATGACCTTATTAAGAGTCAATTTCCACTATCTATTTAAACACAATGTTCTTCAGTGGTTTTCTGTACCTGTTAGAATCTTTTGAGAGTTTTAACACCATCAATATTAATGATTAAAACAAATGAAGTGTTTTGGAGCTGAGTTACATCAGAGGCCATTACAAACACACAAAATAAGAGCATATGTGGGCAATTTGAATGTTCATTGTTCCTGGCTATTCAATAAGATTGTGGCAGATTTGTTTCTATTTTGAATTCTACATTCCCAACTACTTCTGATAAATTTTGATGCCTTGTCTACCAAGAATGAATCTATCTCCACCTTCAAAATATTCAATGATCCTGCCCCCCTTGCCTTTCTGACTCAGTATTTCCTGCACATTCCTCTGAGAGAGAAAAACTTCTCATCTCTGTTCTAAAGAAGATAGAAATTTTAAACAATGATCCAGAAGATCTGGATGTAGCCACAAGAGGAAGCATTGTTTTCACATCGATCTTGTCAAGATCCTTAAGTTTAATTTTAATCTTGATTCAGGAACAAGTGTCATAGCTGAAGAAACTAAGGTTTCAGCCTACAAAGATGTAATCAGATGGCCTAAACGAAACTATTCATGAACTTAACGGCATGCTACATGTTATACGACAACATGGATAGTGTATGGCAGTTGAAAATAAGTGAGAGGCTGAATAGACTGGGGCTATTTTCCCTGGAGCGTCGAAGGCTGAGGGGTGACCTTTTACAAGTTTTTATCAGCATGACGGACATGGATAGGGCGAATGGTCAAGGTTTACTCCCTAGGATAGGGGATA
Organism: Stegostoma tigrinum; assembly: GCF_030684315.1. Classification (NCBI taxonomy): domain Eukaryota; kingdom Metazoa; phylum Chordata; class Chondrichthyes; order Orectolobiformes; family Stegostomatidae; genus Stegostoma; species Stegostoma tigrinum. The sequence goes on from NC_081359.1 coordinate 99,117,220, forward strand.
GGCTAGACGGTATAGATTTATGGTGAGACGGCAAAGGTTTGAAAAGGACCTAAGGGGCAGCACTTCACACAGAGGGTGGTGCATGTATGGAATGAACTGGCAGAGGAAGTGGTGGGGGCTGGTACAATTACAATGTTTAAAATGCACTGGATGGGTACATAAATAGGGAGGGTTTAGAGGGATATGTATCAAATGTTGGCAAATGGGAGTAGATAAATTTGGGATAGCTGGTCAGCATGGACATGTTGGACCGAAGGATCTGTTTCTGTGCTGCAGAACTGTCTGACTCTATATGATTCACCATCAACATCTCGCACTTGACTCTTCCCTTGTCTTTACCTTAACATCTTTGTGGTAATAGAACAATTTTGACCAGTTTCAAGAGAGCACTGATCCAGAAACAAAATACTGTGAATCGATGCAGCCAGCAGAAGGCTCCTCTTTATTTCCTAGACTCATGATGGAACCCCAAAAGAAGAAATCACCCAGAGGTGATTATGGGATAAGTGCTTGAATCAGCAAGGAAGTGTGCCGCTGAAAAGAAAATTCAGGAGATTGAGACTCCTCCAGGTAAGATACAACATACCTTGTGAAAGACATCATCCCTTAGCCGACTGTCTGTGTGGAGTTTGCACATTCTCCCCGTGACTGCATGTGTTCTCCCTGGGTGCTCCGGTTTCACCCGACAGCTGAAGATGTTTAGCTTAGGTTGTTTGGCATGCTAAATTGTCCATAGTATCTAGGGATGTACAGGCTAGGTGGGTTAGCCATGGGACATGCAGGGTTGCATTTCTCACTTCATATAATAGTGGTGATTATTGATGCAGCCGTTGAAGAGGGTTGGCCCCAGGCCAATGCTCTGAGGAACTCCAGCAGACATATCTTGGAGACACAATAACTGATCTCCAACAATCACAAACATCTTCTTTTGTGCCTGTTATTACCCCAAGCATTGGGGAGTTTACTCCCTGATTCACATTGATTCCAGTTTTGCTCAGTCTCCTTGATACCTCATTCAATTGAATGTAGCCTTGATATCAAGGGCTATCACTCTCTCCTCACTTCTGGAGATCAGCTTTTTTGTCCGTGTTTGAACCAAGGCTCTAATAAGGTCAGAAGCTGAGTGGCTCTGATAGATCCCAAACTGAGTGTCAGTGAGCAGGTTATTACTGAGTAAGAGATAACAAGAACTGTAGATGCTAGAGTCAGAGTTGGTACAGTGTGAAGTTGGAGGAACACAGCAGGCCAGGGAGCATCAGGGGAGTAGGAAAGTTGACATTTAGGGCCTAGGCCCTTTGTCATGATGGATGCAAGGCCTAGGCCCAAAACATCGACTCTCTTACTCCCTTAGTGCTGCCTGACCTGCTGTGTTCCTCAAGCTCCACACTGTATTGACTACGCTGAGCAGGTGCTGCTTGACTGATGCCTTCCATTACTTTACTGATGAACAGGAGTAAGCTAATGGGATGGAACAAGGACATAGCAAGTTCGCGGGTATACATCTTCAGGTCACTTACTGAAATTACTTGAGCTAATGTAGAATCATGCATTTAGATGGAAGGATTGAGATATTTGTTAGCATAGAAAGAAGACTTTGAGTCCATGTTGGCTTCCTGCAGAGTAACCCTGCTGAGTGCTCTGTGGATTCGGGCACACACAATGCAGCAGAATGACCTAGTGACCTGCACTCACCAAGGCTGAAGGTGCATACTGGGTAAGTTCAATCTAGTTAAAAGATGAGACCTCTTAGGATATTGATCTTTAACTTGACTTTCAGGGAAAAGAACCAAAACACAAGCATTCCAAGTGATAATGAGTTGCATATATTATTATTAAAGTGGGGATTCCTGTGATTGTTAATCCATCTGAAAAAGTGCCCTTCAAGCAAATAAGTTTGAGGACCATTAACCACTTAAAATAGAACACAATGCAATATTTCAATTAATGTAATTTGAGGTCAATCCAATCCTCAAATTTGAACATTATATGTCACTAGATCATACATATTAATATTATTGAATATTATGGTTGAATATTCTTGAGGATCAGGAATGAGTAATCACAAATTTAAGATAATCAGCAATGGAGAAATTTGGCAAAATCTTTTCAGAGACCAAGTGGCTGGGATCTGGAATACGTTGCATGAGGGCACAGTGGGGTTGGTACACTCAATGCATTTTAGAGGGATTGGGATTACTCTCGACAAAGGGAGAATGTGCAGGGCTACAGGGGGTATCTGTATGGCATTATGTAAACATCTCCTTCAGAGCACCTTCCAGATGTGATGACTGAATGGCCTCCTTCTGCAATATCTCTATTCTGAGATTGCAATGAACTGCCTGATCCAATCCAGTGTGAGCGCAGACATTCCTGGCACTCCATGAGTGTCTTCCGCCATATTGGACCCTTGGATTCTAATTTTTATGTCTGATGAACGGCTTAAGTAGATTGAGTGAATCAGTCATTGTAAGAAGAAGCAAATGCTTCTGCAGTGATGCAAGTAGCTATGCCAGTGAATGAGTTGTTGATAGACTTCTTTCTATTAATAGCAAGTGTTCCTAACTTAGATTCCTTGAAAGTTTCAGTTTTGCATCTTACTGCTTCTCAGGCAGTACAGGCTATATGTATTTCCACTTTCTTTTTATTATGTAAGTCATTTCAAATTGTGCACTTTGGCACGTTTGCCATGTTTGGGTTACAAAATAGGCATTACGTACCCCAGGGTTATAATCACACTTCCTGAAGTGTTGACTGTTGAAAAGAAAGGATAAATTAGGTCATTTTTTAAAAAACAAACTTACATCAGTGTAAACATTGACATCAAGTAAAGCTCCTTGGGTATAGGTTCACATTTTCCATTTTTGTTTAAATGTCTGACATTTAAAATTTCAACAGAAAGATGTAAAGGGGATTATTATGCATGACATAATGTACTCGATGTGTCAGTAAAATTAAGTATATTCAGCATGAAATGTTTTGTGATATATTTCCTACACTTCTCCCCTTTGAAAGGCACTGACTGAGACACTTTTACTCATATAGAGCTCACCCTATGGTTGTAATCACACTTGAGGCTCAACTGTGAGCATCAATGAGCTATTCATTCACCTAGGCATACACAAGCAAACAGTCTGTGACATTTGCATTTTATCTAGGAATGAGGAACCAGAACATTTAGTGATATTCTACCCTCCACAAGACTGGAGTCGTTGAGGCAATTTGCATTAATGTATGGAAGCCATCATGGATATGTTAAATATAACTTGTGATTTAATAACTAGAAGTACCCAAGAGGCTTGGTCACGGTAGTGTGGTTGAAGCTGTGTATATGGAATTTCAATGGGCATTTGTTACAACTATGCAAAAGCAAATAATTGATTTGCGAGTTAAACCAAAGCCTACGGGATTGAAGGATAGTGGTAACATGAATAGAACTGGTTCAGAAACAGAAACAAAGAATATTACATGGAGATTGGCTGGGTTGTCAATCATCACAAAGTCAGGAAGAAGGTCTTAGGTTACAAGAAGGTTGGTCAGATGGGCTGATCGTTGGCAAGTGGAATTTAACCCTGAGGAGTGGGAGGTGATGCACTTTGGAAGAAGTAACAAGACAAGGGAGCCCTCAATGAATGGTACGATACTAGGGATCTTAGAGAAGTAGAGGGATTTTGCGGTGGCAGGGCAGGCTACTAGGGTAATCATGAAGGCAAATGGGAAGTCTGCATATATCAGTCGTGGCATAGATTATAAGAGCAGGGAGATTGTATCGGAGTTGTATGAAATTTTGCTTAGGCCACGGGTGGAATACTGTGTGCAGTTCTGGTCACCACGCCAATAAGAAGGGTGTGACTGCACTGGAGGGGATGCAGAAGAGATTCACCAGAATGTGGTCTTGTTAGTTTGGGATGGGATAGTTTAATTGTGAAGCGAGGCTGGCTAAGCTCGAGTTGTTTTCTCTAGAGCCCAAAAGGCTGTGGAGTAGTGGTGGTGGGGGAGGGAGTTCAGATTGAGGTGTATAAGATTGTGAGGGGTATAGAGAGAAAGGATAGAAAACTGCTTTTCCCCTGATTGAAGTGTCAGTAACAAATGGAACAGTAATGGTTTAGAGTGGACCTAGGGAAAAGTTACTTTTACTCAGTATGCTTTGGGGGTCTAGAATTCACTGCTTGGAAGGATAGTGAGGTGGGAAACCTCCCAACCTTTAAAAAGTGCTTGCATGTGCACTTGAAATGTCATAACTTTCAAGACTTTGGAACAAACGCTGGAATGTGGGGCTGGTGCAGATTTTGTGGAGATTTGTTGGGCCAGACTTGTTTGGCCAAAAGGCCTCTTCCTTATTCAATGATTCTGCGATCCTGTAATGTGTAAGATATCACAGAGAAAGAGAGAGAGAGCACAATCCCCAAATCATCTCCCTTAAGCTTCTTGACCAATTCTGACCCATACACATTCTCTAGTAAAATTAAAGACTTTATTAAATATTGCAAAGAAATGCAAAGTTAACAAGTGATAATAGAAATAGATGTACACTGAGACTCAACTCCAATGGTTCCTATTCCTGAGTTCTCTGTGGCAGAGCCTTGCCTTTCTTTGCCTGTTCTCTTCATTTATTCTGTTAACAATGGCCTGACATAATCATATAGATGTACACCAACAATACCTTGTAGCCTCCTTTATTAATTCATGCAATATTAGGGCATATTTTTCCACTTCCTTTCAGTTCCAAAGAAGAATCACTTTGTACTCAGAACATTAACATTGTTTCTCTTTCAACAGATGCTGCCAGACCTGCTTAGTTTCTCCTGCATTTTCTGTTTTTTTCTGAGGCTATAGTTTATCCTGGCCAATCTGATTACATCAATTTGAGATCATGGTAGTCTATAGATTATATATGTCCCGAATTGCAGACTATTACAGGTGTTTCCTGTTTTTACACAGACTTGAATATTCATATTTCTGTTAAGAGTTCAAATTCTGAAATTCTGCTTTGCATGTTCATATTATTCTGCCTTTCGGAAAACAAGCATTAAGGTTTCCATCTTATTTCTCCCATTGTTCTAGCACAAAGGTTTTGACACAATAACGCCTTGTAAAATCATTTTATAATAAAGCAAGCAGTCCACACAGACTTCAGTACATTGCTGTACGTACCGTATTAGTAGTGCTGTTAGTTTAGAACACAGAACATAGAACATAGATCAGTACAGTACAGGCCCTTTGGCCCACAATGTTGTGCCAACCTATTATTCCTGCTCTAAGATCAAATTACCCTGCATATTCTATATTTTACTGTCATTCATGTGCCTATCCAAGAGTCACTTAAATGCCCCAATTTATATAACTTCACTACCACTGCCAGTGGCACATTCCACACACTCACCACTCTCTGTGCAAAGAACCTACCTCTAACATCTCTTCCATAACTTCCTCCAATCACCTTAAAATTATGCCACCTCATGGCTCTTAAACTCAATTCCCCTGCCAATGAAAGCCAACATGCCAAATGCCTTCTTAACAACCCTATCAACTTGGGTGGAAACTTTGAGGGATCTATGGATGTGGACTCCAAGATCCCACTATTTCTCCACACTGCCAAGAATCTTGCCATTAATCCTGTATTCTGCATTCAAATTCGACCTTCCAAAATGAATCACTTCACACTTTTCTGGGTTGAATTCCATCTGCCATGTCTTTGCCCAGCTCTGCGTCCTGTTGTAATAGCCCTCCACATTATCTACAATTCAACCAACATTCATGTCATCAGCAAACTTACTAACCCACCCTTCCACTTCCTCATCTAAGTCATTGATAAAGATCACAAAGAGCAGAGGTTCCAGTACAGATCCCAAACTCCAGGCTGAATACTTCACATCTACAACCACTCTCTGTCTTCTATTGGACAGCCAATTCTGTATTCAGACAGCCAAATTTACCCGAATTCCATGTCATCTTCCTTTCTGAATGAGCCAACCATGGGGAACCTTATCAAATGCCTTGCCAAAATCTATACATACCACATCCACTGCTCTACCTTCATCAATGTGTTTTGCCACATCCTCAAAGAATCCAGGAAGGCTTGGTGAGGCATGACCATCCCCTCACAAAGCGCGCTGACTATTTCTAAACAAACTGTGCTTTTCCAAATAATCATAAATACTATCTTTCAGAATCCTCTCCAATAATTTGCCCACCACAGAAGTAAGACTGGCTGGTTTATAATTCCCAGGATTATCCATGTTCCCTTTCTTGAACAAAGGAATAACATTTTCACCCTCCAATCATCTACTCCAGTGGACAATGAGGATGCAAAGATCATTGCCAAAGGGGCAACAATCTCTTCCCTTGCTTCCTGTAGAAACATTATGTATATACCGTCTGGCCTGGGGACTTATCTATCCTCATGTTTTTCAAAATTTCTAGCACATCCTCCTTCCTAACATCAACCTGTTTGAGCATATCTGCCTGTTTCACCCTGTCCTCATAAACTCAAGGCCCCTCTCACTGGTGTATATTGAAGCAAAGTAGGACCTCCCCCTCCTTTTCCTACTCCACACACATGTTCCCTCCAGTATCTCTGATTGACCCCACCCTCACTCTGGCCATCCTCTTGTTCCTCACATAAGTATAGAACACCTTGGGATTTTCCTTAATCCTACCTGCCAAGGCTTTTTCATGCCCCCTTCTAGCTCTCCTAAGTCCATTCGTCAGTTCCTTCCTGGTTACCTTGTAACACTCTAGAGCCCTGTCTGATCCTTGCTTCCTTAACCTTAAGTAAGCTTCCTTCTTCCTCTTGACTGTGTGTTCCACATGTCTTGTCATCCAAGGTTCCTTCACCCTACCATCCCTTCCTCGCCTCAATTGGACAAACCTACCTAGCACTGATAGCAAGTGGTCCCTAAACAACCTCCACATTTCTGTCATGAATTTCTGTGAGAACATCTGTTCCCAATTTATGCCCCGCAGTTCTTGTCTAATAGTATTGTAATACCCCCTTCCTCAATTAAATACTTGTCCATACTGTCTGCTCCTATCCCTCTCCATGACTATAGTAAAGGTCAGGGAGTTGTGATCACTGTTTTATCTCTCATAATCATGAAATGTGAGCCATCCATGCAATGATTTGTATCAAATTAGTTTGTGAACTCTTTCCATCTGCATCATTTTCCTTTCCCAGGCTAGGCTACAAGCAATTTCACATGTGCACATAATCCAACATTGACAAACAAATATCTTCTGTAAAACTAAACACTGTCCTTTACATTTCACCTTTGACATTATGGTTTCCAAAGAAAAATGTTGTAAATGATTATTGTAGATAATCCATAATTGTCTATTCAACCCTTCAGTTCTTAGCTTCAGGATGAAAGACTTTGTATTCCTTGAACAGTCATTAATACAAATAACACCTTCTTAATAATTGCTGATTATTTATGGATAATATGGGAAGGCTGATCTAGGTAACAACATTTGCACCTCTGGTTGCATGAAGAGGTTTCCATATATTTCAGTAATGTTATGTTTAATTGTAGGGCAGTAGCTTTGGTGGGGCAGCCTCAATGTGCTAGAATGACTTAGTCTGGCTGGTCATATCATATGCACTCATTTGGAGGTAGATGCAACTCAATTGGTTTCATCTCGCCTTGAAATATACATGCCGCAATGTGAAGAGTTAGGATCCAGGATAAGTGATTGTGAGTGTACCATATGCCATTGTTTACCCTGACATTGGGTTGTCTTTTGGAAAGTTGTAATACTAAGCGAATACATATTCTGGACTTGGCTATCTTTATGCAATATGAGCATCTGATATCTCCAAATTCTCTACTCCCTTACTTGACCATATGCATTGTTGGTTGTAATTAATTATTTTGTCATGTTGTTTCAAAACACAGCATGAATAGTCTTTAGAAAATATCAAGCTTTTCTCTACTTGTATCTGTCTTACGGTAATTCCCAAGTACAAGCTTTCTAACTCTTCAATTCTCCCAATATAAATTCCTTTTCTTTTATTTTATTCCCTCTAACCTTTACTGCTATGTTTGTGTGTGTGCATCTGTATGTATATAATAGCTGGTCCTTCAACTGGGAGTGGAAGGCATGCTGTTGTTATCACTGTATCATAGATCAGCCATTCAGCCAACTCAGCTAAGCTTCCACCAAACAGAATCTTGATTAACGGGGAGTCAGAAACTATCGGGACGTAGGTGGGAATGTAGAATTGAGACCACAAACAGATCGGCAATGATCTTATTGAATGGTGGCACAAGTTCAAGGGGCCAATTGACCTACTCCTGCTCCTAGGTTTGTACATATTAAATTTCCAGCACTCATTAAGTATAATTCTCTTTCATTTGAGCCCTGGAAAACTTTTTTCCCATTCAATACAATGTTCCTTTTATAATGAGAAATCAAATCAGAAATCTTAAATGTTATTCTGTTACCTAAGCAGCCCACTAAATTATGTTGATGTTTCCCACATCATCTCAAATTCAAGAAACAGTGTTGTTGGAGTGAGTTGTATGGAAATTTATTCTTCCATGCATACTCTCTTTCCTAACATTCATAGAAGAAATCTAGGCAGCTTTCTTCTAAAACCCCTTAACATTTCAGATAAATTTTCATTTAGACATTTAACATAACAATTGATTTGTGTTTGTTTGAATGAATCAATTCCAATTTCTTCCTTATAGGCTTGTGGGTAAATAACCAATATTTATTGGTTAAAATGCTTATTTTAGATCTCTGTCTTGGGAAAAATAAAAACCTTTGAAATAGCAGAGTCTTTGATTCAAACTGACTTTGTGCTGTGAGATTTGCAGTCGGTACTAAAGTTCCCAAACTCTCGAAGCCTGTGCAAATATTATTACACTTAATTATTAGACACCATCAGTGTCCCAAGTCCAGTCCTGAACCCAGTGATTCTTATTTCTCAGGGTTTAAGATTACTTGCTTTGGGAGGGTGGAAGGTATAAGTTGTGCATGCAACTGAACGACTAGCCACCTCCACTGAAATCAAATGTTTGAGTTCCTGGTGTTCGGAAACTGGAGTGTGGAGAGTATAACAGATAAAAGCAGGTCTGTAGACAACAGAGACAGTACGATAGTAAGAATTTCTGAAGAAGGGTCCTGACCTGAAACGTCAGCTTTCCAGTTCCTCTGATGCTGCCTGGCCTGCTGTGTTCCTCCAGCTCCACACTATGTTATCTCTTCACACAACACTTTTCTTTTGGATGGCCAGGGTCTCCCTTTGGAGAAATGAGGCAGCCCTCAAAGATATGGCCCCAGGGCACCTTGAAGGTAAAGGGTTTAAGGCATTCATTGGGGTTGTGGTAAAGGATTCTTGTGGGTGAGGTATGGGACGAATGCTTTTAGGTTTTTGTGATTATGAAGAAGATTGTGCATAAACCCCTTGGAACTGTTCAATTTGTCAAGATGTGTCAAAAACTGTCAAGAAGTGTCAAAGTGTGTTTTTATGAATGAGAGTGCTTTTCTCAATAGAGACTGCTCTCCACTATAAAATTCTAAGACAGCATGGTGGCTCAGTGGTTAGCACTGCTGCCTCACAGTGCGAGGGATCTGGGTTCAATTCAACCCTCAGGCAAATGTGTAGAGTTTGCACGTTCTCCCCATGTCTGTGTGGGTTTCCTCCCAATGTCCAAAGATGTGCAGGTTAGGTGGATTGGCCATGCTAAACTGACCATAGTATTCAGGGACGTGCAGCTTAGGTGGGTTACAGGGAGATGGGTCTGGGTGGGATGATCTGGGGGTCAATGTGGACTTGTTGGGCTGAAGGGCCTGTTTCCACACTGTAGAGCGCCTATGATGATTATCAATAGACAACTAATTAGATTCTCCTGCACAAAAGCTCCAAAACAAAATGCATTAGATCTGAAGCTGTCAAATGCTCACAATCCTAAAATGGCCTAACCCACATAATGGAAATAGATATATACTTTCTGCTATGTGCAAGGACATTTTAGGATATTCAGTGATTGGCATGATAAGTGAAATGGCAAAGAGTAGTGGGTGGAAGTATGCAGAATGTTGGCATAGTAGATATGAAAGTCTAATGGGAAAGGACAGAAAAGTTTTGGTTGCTGGAATTGGCACGGGAACATGAGAAATAGGAGCAGGAGTGGACCAATGGTCCTTTGAGCCTGCTCCAGCCGTCAATAAGATCATGGCTGATCTTTTCATGAACTCAGCTCCACTTACCCACCCACTCACCAAAACCTTTATTTCCCTAACTGTTCAAAAATATATCTATCTTTGCCTTAGAAGCATTCAACGAGGTAGCCACAAATGCTCCACTGGGCAGGGAAGTCAACACAATTTCAACGCCATGGATGAAGAAGTTCCTCCTCAACCTTGCCCTAAATCTGCTCCCACTTATTTAGGGGCTGTACCCCTTATTTGCATTTTCACCTGTCAGCAAAAAGAACCTCCCTGTTTCTATCTTAGCTATTCCGTTCATAATTTTATATGTTTCTATAAGATCACCCCCCTCATTCTTCTAAATTCCAATGAGTAGAGCATGTGTGGGGGATGGACAATATATGGAGGAGGAGGAGAAAAAAGGGGCAAGTGCCACTGGAACATTTTATAGACTCCCCCCTCTTAGTGAGGTAAGTCATAGAGTGGTAAAGGGCATGTGAAGGGTACAGAATGGGTGGAGGGGCAAAGGTGCTTGGGCAGGGAAAATGTGAGAGTTATGGGAGTGAGCAGGAAGGATGTCTTCTGATTTCAACTTTGTTTTTAAACATTGACTGTAGGGCAGGAGCGCTGATTAAATGCCTGGGCACTGGCAGACTCTCAGGCTCTTAATGGGTCTGATAGCTTGAATAAAACAAAGAACAACAAATGCTTCTCCACTGAAGGGTCACTGGACCCGAAATGTTCACTCTGCTTTCACTCCACAGAAGCTGTCAGACCCGTTGAGTTTCTCCAGCAAATTCTGCTTTTCTTATATATTAAAGGTTGGATTTCCAGAAACATACACCTTTGTGCAGCTGATCCAGCAATAAAAATGTTGTGGCCAACATCCTTTCTGCTCATGATCAATGGTTTTTTCCAAACTAAAATTTGTATGACGAGCAAGCTACTGGCACATAGGGTTAACTGCCTCTGCTAGCTTGAAAAGCAGGAGTGTAGTGGCATGGGGCAGAGCAAGATGTGCGTAATTAAGGCACCACTTTTTTTAAATGTTTCTAACTGGAGAAAAAAAAGCATTTCTCTAAGTCATGTGTACACAACAGTTCAAACTCGTCACTCTGGAACAAAAGCCCTAAGGAGAAACAGATTAGAACAATAAACTGCCAATTGCTCCTAACATTTTTTCAACTTTTGTGAGGGGTTTTTAATTCAAGAATAATCCAACCCAGGTGATTCAATGGTCATTTTAAATTAAGATCTCAAGTTCAAATTTACAGGGCAAAACCTGAAAAACAATCTCACTGGTTACGTGTGTGATTTTGTTTCGAATTTCCATGTTTTCCCAGTGTTACTAGAGTTTGATTGGTCCCATCAATGAACCTTCAGTTTCTGCACAGATTATATGGTCCAGTCTATATAAACACAAATAATATCATAAGCGGGACTACTGAGACTTAAAAACTTTATACATCTGTGTTTACAACACAAAACTGACTTTCACTCTCAGCAAATAAATATGGGATTGTCATTCATTCATATATTAAAATGTGAACCCCTACTTCTGATAATTTTAACTGTCAAGAGATAATACCCTGACAAGATTTTGGCAAGAGTATTGAAGACTTGTGGTCCAGAATTAGCAGTGATTCCAGTAAATAGAACCTTATACCAAACATAGAGATGAAAGAAAGAACTGAGGATGCATGAAATCAAAAACAAAAGCAGAAATTGCTGGAAAAGCACAGCAGGCCTCGCAGAATCTTTGGAGAGAAATCACAGTTAACATTATAGGTCCAGTGACACTTCCTCAGAATTCCAGAAGTGAGGCAAAAAGATCTGTCTTCTTCGATTCCTACCCAGCATCTATGAGGCACAGGCCAGGAGTGTGATAAATATTTTACACTTGCCTGGGTGTGTTCTGCTCTGACAGCATCTCAAGATGCTTGACAACATCCATGGCAAAGCAGCTAAACTTGGCTTGCACCCCTTCAGCATTCATTCCCTTCACTGCTGACACACAAAGGCAGACATTTATGCCACCTACAGGATGCACCACAATACCTCAGCAATCCTTCACCAACAGCAACTTACAAATTCACAACCTCTACTAATGAAAAGTGAACGTGGTGCAGGGGAAAATTTGCAACTTTCCCTCCAAGCCACACACCATGTTAATTTGGAACTATATTTCTGTTCCTTCACTATTGCAGACGAAGATCCTGGAACTCCCTTCTGAATAACACTGTGGGTGCCCCTGAATACCAGGGGCAGCAATGGTTCAAAAACGTAGTTTACCACAATCCTCTCCTGATCAATTAGAGATGGTCAATAAATGCCAGTCTAACCAGCAATGCCCACTTCCCATGAACAGTAATGTGTGCAGTTCTGGTTACGTTATTTAATGAGGGTTGTAAAAGGGTTACAGCCATTCAAAGGAGGTTTATGAGATAGATATCTGGACTGAATGGGTTGGCTTAAGAGGAAAGATCATGCTTGCTGGGTTTGTTTTCACTGGAGTTTAGAAGAGTGAAATGTTGTGTGATGGACATAAAATCATAGAGTTTTAAAGCTCGGAAGCAGAATATTTGGTCAACTCGACCAGATATCCTAAATTAATCTAGCCCCATTTTCCAGCAATTAGCCCGTATTGTTCTAAATGTTGTATTTGTACCAGCCTCCACTACTTCCTCTTGCATCTCTTCACTTATATGTACCACCCTATATGTGAAAATGTTACCCCTTACATCCTTTTTATATCTTTCCCCTTTCACTTTAAACCTACAGCGTCTTGTTTTGGACTCCCCGATCCTGGGAAAAACACCTTGGCTATTCAACTTACCTATGTCCCTCATGATTTTATAAACCTCTATGAGGTTTTCAGCATGGATTTGTGAGGGGTAGATCATGACTCACAAACCTTATTGAATTCTTTGAAGAGGTGACCAAACATGTGGATGAAGGTAGAGCAGTGGATGTGGTATACATGGATTTAAGTAAGGCGTTTGATAAGGTTCCCCATGGAAGGCTCATGTAGAAGGTAAGGAGGCATGGGATAGGGGGAAATGTGGCAGATTGGATTCAGAACTGGCTGACCCTTAGAAGACAAAGGGTGGTAGTGGATGGAAAATATTCAACATGGTCTCAGTTACGAGTGGTATACCACAAGGATCTGTTCTGGGTCCCCTTCTTTTGTGATTCTTGTAAATGATTTGGATGAAGGAGTGGAGGGGTGGATAGTAAGTTCGCAGACAACATGAAGGTAGGTCATGTTGTGGACAGTGCGGAGGGCTGTTCTAGGTTACAAAGTGACATTGATAGGATGCAGAGCTGGGCTGAGAAGTGGCAGATGGCGTTTAAACCTGAAAAGTGTGAGGTGATTCATTTTGGAAGGACAAACTTGAAAGCAGTATATAGGGTTAATGGAAAGATTCTTGGCAGTGTGTAGGAGCAGAGGGATCTTGGGGCTTATGTCCACAGTTCCCTGAAAGCTGCCACCCAGATGGATAGAGTTGTTAAGAAGGCGTATGGTGTGCTAGCTTTTATTAATAGAGGGATTGAGTTCTCAAGAGCCATGAAATTATGCTCCAGTTATACAAAAGCCTGGTTCGACCACATCTGGAGCATTGTGTCCAGTTCTAGTCACTTTATTACAGGAAAGATGTAGAAGCATTGGAAAAGGTGCAGTGGAGATTTACCAGGATGTTACCTGGAATGGGGGGAAGGTCCTACGAGGAAAGGGCTAGGGCTTTTCTCTTTAGAATGATGAAGGATGAGAGGTGACTTGATAGAGGTGTACAAAATGATCAGAGGTGTAATTAGAGTGTACAGCCAGAGACTTTTTCCTAGGCTGGAGGTAGCTGTTATGATGGGGCATATTTTTAAAGTGAGTGAAGGTAGATATCGGGGAGACGTCAGAGGAGGCTCTTTACTCAGAGAGTGGTTGAGACATGGAATGCATTGCTGGTGAGGGTAGTGGAGTCGGCCTCATTGGGGCATTTAAGTGGCAATTAGATAGGCATATAGATGATAGTATAAAGGTAGGGGTGAAGGTTAGATAGACCTTAGGATGAGGGTAAAAGTTCAGCATAACATTGTGGGCTGAAGGGCCTGTACTGTGCTGTACTGTCCTATGTTCAATAATGTCACTCTCACCTTCCTATGCTCCAGGAAATATAGCCCCAGCCTATGCAGCCTCTTTAAATAGGATAGAAAGGAAAACAATAAGGGATGGGGGAGTTGCATTGCTGATTAGGGATCATATCACAGCTATGTTGCTGGAGGGTACATTGGAGGGATCTTGCAGTGAGGCTTCATGTGTGGAGGTCAAGAGTAGGAAGGGTGAAATCACAATGTTGGGAGTTTTCTCCAGACCTCCCAACAGCCCATGGGAGACAGGGGAGCAGATAAGCAGTCAGGCACTGGAAGGTGTGAAAAACACAGGGTAGTTTTGGTGTTTGTCTTCAAGTTTTGTCTTATTGACGGGAGTCCCTCAGACCCAGGGGCTCAGGTGGAGAGCAATTTGTTAGATGTGTTCAGGAGGGCTTTTTGAGACAGTATTTTGATAATCCAATCAGAGAGCAGGCATATTGGACTTGGAATTAGGGAATGAGCCAGGACAAGTGATTGGTGTTTCAGTAGAAGAGCATTTTGGGCTTCGTAAACACAACTCCATAAGATTTCAAGTAGTCATTAGACAAGGACAAGAGTGGAACAAATGTGAGGGTGCTTAATTGGGCAAAAGTCTATTGCATCCAAGTTATATAGGAACTGGGGAATGGGAATTGGGGCAGTTATTCGAGGGCAAATCTACATCCAGCATGTGGGAGGCTTTTAAAGACCCAGTTGATGAAAGTGCAGAATGTGCACTTCCCTGCAAAACTGAAGGGCTAGGAATGGCAGGATTCAGGTACCATGGACTACATAAGAAACTGTAAGCTTAATCAAAAGGAAAAAGGAAGCATATGATAGATCTAGGTAGCTATAAGCTGACAAAGCCCTTGAGGAGTACAGAGAAATTAGGAAGGAATTTAAACATGGAATTAGGAAGGCTAAAAGGGGCCACGAAACGTCTGTAGCAAACAGGGACAAGAAAAATCCTGAGGTTTTTTAATGCATATATTAGTAGAAAGAGGATAGCAAGGGAAGGAGTAGGCCCCCTCAAGGACAAAGGATAGAAGTTATAGCTAGAGGAAGTGGGAGAGATCCATCATGAGTACTTTGTATTGGCATTTACTGAGGAAAAGGGCATGACTGATATTGAGGTGAGGGATGAGTGTGTGAATACTCTAGAAAATGTCAATATATTGAAGGAGGATGTTTTGGGTATATTAAATCGCATTAAGGTAGACAAGTCCCCAGGGCCAGATAGGATCTATCCCAGACTACCGAGACAGGCAAGGGAAGAAATAGCTGGGTCATTAGCAGATATCTTCACATCCTCCTTGACCACAGGTGAGCTTCCAGAGGACTGGAGATTAGCCAATGTTGTTCCCCTGTTTAAGAAAGGAAGCAGGGATAGTCCAGGAAATTATAGACCAGTGAGTCTGACATTCGAGAAGATACTGAGGGACAGGATATATGCACATTTGGGAAAAAATGATCTCATTAATGACAGGCAGCCTGGTTTTGTATGGGGAAGGTCCCACCAATCTGATCAAATTTTTTGAAAAGGTGACAAAGATAATTGATGAGGGAAGATCTGTAGATATAGTTTATATGGGCTTTAGTAAGGCATTTGATAAATTCCCACATGGCAGGTTGGCACAAAAACTAAAATCACATGAGATTCTGGGTGGACTGGCTAGATGGATACAAAACTGGCTTGGTCACAGAAGACAGAGGATAGTGGAGGGAGGGTGTTTTTCAGAATGGAGACTGGTAACTAGTGGTGTTCCACAGGGATCAGTCTTAGGTCCTGTGTTGTTTGCAGTATATATAAATGATCTGGAGGAAAGTGTGGGTGGTTTCTTAGTAAGTTTGCAGATGACTCGAAGATTGGTGGAGTTGCTGATTGTGCCAACAATTGTGAAAAGATACAACAGGATATAGATAGATTGGTGACTTGGGCACAAAAATGGCAGATGGCATTTAATCCAGACAAATGCGAGGTGATGCATTTCAGAGGATCAAATTTAGGTGTGAACTATACGGTTAATGGCAGAACCCTTAAGAACATTAACATACAGATGGATTTGGGTGTGCAGGTCAACAGTTCCCTAAAAGTGGCAACACAAGTGCCCAAAGTGATCAAGTAGGCATATAGCATGCTTGCCTTCATCAGCTGGGGCGTGGTGTTCAAGAGTTGGCAAACAATATTGCAGCTGTATAAAACCCTTGTTAGGCCGCATTTGGAGTATTGTGTGCAGTTTTGGTTGCCTCATTACCAGAAGGATGTGGGAGATTTGGAGAGAGTGCAGAGAAGGTTCACCAGGATGTAACCTGGTCTCAAGGGCACTTGCTTATGAAAAAGGTCAAAAAGACTAGGATAGTTTTCGCTGGAAAGATTGGTAGATCAGAGGAGACCTGATTGAGGGCTACAAAATTATGAAAGGCATATATAAGGTTGATAGTCAGAGCTTTTTCCCAGGATTGAAGTTTCACATACAAGGGGGCACAGGTTCGAGATGAGTGGGGGAAAATTTAACGGAGATGTGCGAGGAAAATTTTACATGAGTGGTAGGAGCCTGGAAGGCACTGCTAGAGGAGGTGACAGAAGCAAGTGCATTGATGGCATTTAAGAGTCACCTGGATGGTCCATAATTAGGGAGGGTATAGAGGGATATGGCTCGAATAAGGACCGAAGATTTTTTTTGTTTAGTCAGGGCATGATGAGCAGCACAGGCTTGGAGGGTTGAAGGGCCTGTTTCTGTGCTGTGCTTCTCATTGCCCCTTTTCTTGTTTTCCGTACAGCTCAAACCCTCTAATCCTGGCAACTTCCTTATAAATCTTCTCTGCACCCTTTCAAGTTTAACAACATCTTCCCTGTAGCAGGGAGACCAAAAATGAATGCAGTATTCCAAAAGTGGTCCAACTAATGTCCTGTACGGCTGCAACATGACATCCGAACTCTGACACTCAAGGCATGGTCCAATAAAGGCAAGTGAACCAAACTGTATGAAATCTTGATCAATCTTTAAGAGCTGGAGATGGAAAGATTTTTTTTCTGTTGTGTCTCAGTCTAGAATAAAGGGGCTCTGTTGTAAAATTAGTGTTGGTTATTTTGGGGCACAGATGAGGAGAATTCTTTTCTCTCAGAAAGTTGTGCAACTTTGGAAATCTGCCTCAGAAACTCGTCGAGGTGGGGCAATCATTGAATACTTTTAATGTGGAGGTAGGTAGATTCTTATGAAGCAAGGGGATACGAGATTGTGGGAGTGTGCGAGGTTGTGGAGGGTGGGCAGGAGATGGGAATGAGGAGTTTAAAATGCACAGAGATCAATGACAAACTTGTTGAATGATGGATCAGGCACAAGGGGCTGAATAGCCTACACTTCTAAACAGTATATTTGTAAATTTGTAATCCTGGACTCCAGTGGGTCAACACTAGTAGCTGCCAATTAGTATCTCCACTGGTGCTGTCTACAATGGACAGCTCCTGGGGCACTAAGTGGCTGGTAGCTCTTGTTCTTGTGAGAGTGAGATTTCCATTCCCAGTAATCTCAATCCTGGGAAAGTGTATGGCATTTTCAGAAGGATGCCAAGCCTTTGAAGAAGTTGTCGAGCAGATTTATTGGAATGATATGCAGAAAGAAGGGCATTAGTTATGGTGAGGGAATGAACAGAGTTCATTTGGGGTTTAACACATACATTTGAAATCAGGAATGGCCTTGATAGAAGAACTCAGAAAGAATTCATGCTGGTGGCAGAGGCCTGGTAAAAAGAGGACATATTTTTAAAGTGGTTGACAAAAAAGCTAGAGGTAACATGAGGTAGCATTTTTTCTTGCAGTAGTGTGGAGTGCTTCAGAGGGAAATTTCGAAGGCCAGTTGGGGAAGAATAGGTTCAAATGACTAATTGGCTGGCTCTTTCAAAGAGCTGGTACATGCTTGATCGGCTGAGGGTCCTCCTTTCGTGCTGTTGGGTTTTTTGATTCCAGCACATCTGGGCTGTGATCAGCTGACACAGCACAGTACAATCCAGGGTTAACCCAAGAACTCTTCTGGATTTGGAGTTTGTTTTATATAAAGGCAACAAATAATTCAGGATTTTGGTATTGTAAATTTCAATTTTTAACTGAACTGTCAATGAAAATTTGTGCAAGAATCCAAACATATTTTACATCATAAATTTGGATAAGGCAAATATATAAAAGTTGCATTCAGATCAGGAAAGCATCCAGTCCATTACACATGTTTCAAATAAATTGCAGCTGTTCATTAACACGAAAATGCTGAGTTTTTTAATGTTTTCCCCTCGATTTGCAGCCAAAATATTAGTTTTAAGATAAACCATGTGTAGATTAATGTGTTTGAATCACGCTGTGTGACATTGGTTGCAAATACTAAATTTTTACTAAATGTTGTTAAAGATAAGACCCAAATGCAGGTTAAACCACAAAGTCTCCAGTGGTCACTCCAGTATTAGACCATCCTTGCTTTGACCCCATCTGACTACAACCATGGATTTCAGCAGAGAAAAACCGCCATTGTCATTTTCTTTCTTTCTTCAGTTGTGGAAAGTGGGAGCTACATAGTCAACTCTTGCAATTGTCCATCCCTGGTTAAAACCTGAGAAAGTGGCAGTCAGCCTGTTTCTTGAGCATCTGTGGTATCAAGGTGCTCCAACAGAGCTACTGGGTGTGGCTTGTGAAGATTTGGACCCAGCAATCCAGACCCAGAAAGGACAGTGATTCTGTGACCAGAAGGTGAACTTGGAGATGATGGTGTTCCCAACCACCCGTACCCACTCACAAAGAATAACTGAAATGAGATTGTGCTCAAGACTCATGCAATCTCTGCAGACCATACTTTTAATCTTAGCAGTGATGAAAGGGCTGAAAATACTTCTGTGGACATGGAAATCCTATTTCAATTAACAGGCAGCTCTGCTTTATATTTATTTCATCACGTACTATCCAATTTTCCCTTTACAAAATGAAACAATCTGCCATTGTAACATGCAACTGGAACAATATTGGCGAAATATTCTTCCACGCCTCCCCACTTTTTAGATCATTCTTTCTTGGTGATGGGGCATGCAGTTTTATTTAAAGTGGCTGTTCCCACTTGTGAGCAATCCAGTACAAGAGGTCATGGCTTTAGGATAAGAGGGGGCAGATTTAGAACAGAGATGAGGAAGAACTACTTCCCTCAATGGGTTGTGAATCTATGGAATCGCTATTTCAAAATGCATTGGGACACTGACTAAATTTAAGGAGAATTTAGACAGATTTTTAATTAGTAATAGGTTGAAAAGTTATGAAGAACAGGCAGGGAACTGGAGTTGAGACTGAGACGAGATCAGTCATTATTGTATTAAATGGCCAAGCAGGCTGGAGGGGCTGAATTGTTTGCTCATTCTCCATGTTATTATGTTCTTATATTACTCTCAGTAAGAGGAGGTTTTGAGTTTAATACCAGTACTTGCATTCTTGGCAGGATGCAGGGGGTAAACATTCAAGCTTGACAATAAATAAAGGCAGCTCAAACAGGCCACCATTGATTACATTCTAGACATACTGAGGTGGACTTTTCTCAGGCATAGAATCAGCACTGTGGTTTGGTATCCTGTTGCAGCAACCACCCAGTTTCATCTTCAATTCAAATCAAAACTGTTCCCTGCAGTTTTGGGTGGTCAGTATGCCAGAAACACGTATGTGCGGTCTAAAAACTGAACTCTGCTAGGCATCATGATGCTAAGATCAGAATTTTTGTTTCTCTGCACACCTTTTCCCCAGAATCTCCTTGATTCTCTGCTCCTATTAAAGTCAGGTTTCATGGTCCCTTAGACATCTTAACTTGTCCATTCAAATGTTGGAAGACAATCCAAAAACTTAGAACATAGAACAATACAGCGCAGAACAGGCCCTTCGGCTCTCGATGTTGCGCCAACCTGTGAACTAATCTAAGCCCCTCCCCCTACACTATCCCATCATTATCTACATGCTTATCCAAGGACTGTTTAAATGCCCCTAATGTGGCGGAGTTAACTACATTGGCAGGCAGGGTGTTCCATGCCCTACCACTCTCTGAGTAAAGAACCTGCCTCTGACATCTGTCTTAAATCTATCACCCCTCAATTTGTAGCTATGCCCCCTTGAACAAGCTGAAGTCATCATCCTCGGAAAAAGACTCTCACTGTCCACCCTATCTAACCCTCTGATCATCTTGTATGTCTCTATTAAATGCCCTGTTAGCCTCCTTCTCTCCAATGAGAACAGACCCAAGTCCCTCAGCCTTTCTTCATAAGACCTTCACAGCAGGCCAAGCAACATCCTGGTAAATCTCCTCTGTACCTTTTCCAATGTTTCCACATCCTTCCTGTAATGAGGCGACCAGAACTGCACGCAGTATTCCAAATGAGGCCACACTTAAACTTGAGATATAAGTGATTTGTGTTTCCCTGGGAAGCACATTCAAGAAACAGTTAATGTGGTATTTGCTGTCATCCTCTGGAAGTCATCAGCTGATTTCCAATCTCTGGCAATGCGAAATAAAGGAAATATAGATATTTAATTGGAATGCATCCTGCAGAAATAATATCCAGAGTATTGTCTTTTAGAAAGTTACAAGCTTTCGGAGTTCAGATGAGTTTTAAAAACAGCTGAAGTGGAGATGTCCACTGAGATGGTTTGCTGTACCTGCAGGCTTTGCCTGACATTGTTATCATGCATTGATTACAAAGCTTATTCTGGCACTGTGGTAATTCCTTTTTCTTTGGTCAAGGTCTTGCCCTGAGAAATTAACAAGAACCAACATCGCTGATTTAAATTTAAACAAACCTTGGCAGTTAACTGCCAGTCATCATACAACTGGTGCCTTTTCCATGATAATATCTCTACTACTCACAGCCCACTTTCCAACCAATCAATAATCACTAGCCATAAAACACAAATTGATATAATGTGTGCAAGGTGGAAAGCTTTCACAAAATATATCTTTATCCCAGCAATACTCAAATTCTTTTTCCTTGTCCTTGGCGTATTCTATGAGATAGAATTAAAACATCTTTCATCAATATTGTCCAGGAATAGGACGAGCTAAAGTGTTGACAGGGAGGGAATAGTAGGGTGGAGAAGCTCCATTATCCCAAATGACCACACGCTATTGTCCATCAAAGGTAACTCTACTCTGCTGAGAAATTCCCTTGGAATCCAAAGACCTCTCTGAATTTTCTTTGCTGAGGTCACATATAATGACCTTGATATTGTCAAGCTTGATCCATGTTCACTCCAGAGTCAAAGTCCTGGTGTGGTCACCTCATAGGCCTTCGCAGTTCAAGGAAATGACCTACCACTACCTTCTCAAGGGCAACAGGTGATAAATCCTGGCCTTGTTGGCAATGCCCATAGCCAAGAACAACATGTGATAGATGGAGCTAATGATTCCACAACTAATGGATCTGATCTAATCTCTACAGGCCTTCAACATTTAAACAACTCACTGGAGGAGGAGGGTCCACAAATATTCCTATTCTCGATGATGAGAGACCCCAGCATTTCAGTGCAAATGATGAGGCTGAAGTACTTAAAACAATCTTAAGCCAGAAACGGCCACTGGGTTACCTATCTCAGCCTTCTCTTGAGATCCCCAGTTGCGCTTTTATGTAATATTCAGCACAAAGGATGTGAGCCCATCTCTAGTTGGCCTTGAGAGGGTGGCAGAGTGCTGATAGTGAACATCACAAATGCCAGTTTTCAGCCAATTCAATTCACTGCACAAGATATCAAGAAACTATTGGAAACGCTGGATAATGCAAAGGCTTTGGGCTATGACATCATTCTAGTATTAGCAACAAAAGCATGTGCTCCCCTAGCCAAGCCATTCCAGGACAGTTATATCATCGGCATCTACTCGACAATTTGAAAAATTGCCCAGGTATGTTCTGTACACAAAAGGGAGGACAAATCATTCCCAGCTAAATACTACCCCATCAGTTTAGTCTTGTTCATCAGGAAAGTGATGGAAAGTGTTATCAACAGTGCTATCAAGCATAACCTGCTCACTGATGCCCAGATTGGGTTCCACCAGGGCCACTCAGCTACTAACCACATTGCAGCCTTGCTTCAAACATGGACAAAACAGCTGAATTCCAGAGGTGATATGAAAGTGACAGCCCTTGTCATCAAGACCCTATTTGACTGAGTGTGGCAACAAGGAGTCCTGGCAAAACTGGAATCAAAGGGAATCAGTGGGCAATTTGCACTGGTTGGAGGCATATCTGGCACATAGCAAGATGGTAGCCATTGTTGAAGGTCAGCACCATGCCATCTCTGCAGCAGTTTCTCAGGATATTGGTCAGTACCCAACCATCTTCAGCAGCTTCATTAATGACCTTCCTCCCATCATAAAGTCGGATGATGAAGTTCATTGATGATTGCACAATGTTCAACATCATTTACAGCTCCATGGATACTGAAACAGTCCATGTATAAATACAACAAGTCTTGAAAAATATCCAGCCTTGAGCTGACAAGTGGCAAGTGACATTCATGCTGCGCAATTGCAGGCAATGACCATATACAACAAGAAAAAAAAACTAACCATCGTCCCTTGACTTTCAATGGTGTTACCATAATTGAAAACACTAGTATCACCATCCTTCAGGTTAGCATTGACCTGAACCTCAACTGGACTAGCCATATAAATTAAATGGCTCCCAACAGATCAAGATTGAGAAATTCTGCAAACATTAAGATTGATAAGTCCCCAGGGCCAGACCAGATTTATCCTAGGTTGCTCCGGGAAGCGAAAAAGGAGGTTGCTAAGCCGTTGGCGAAGATCTTTGCTTCCTCACTCTCCATGGGAGTCGTACCGGAAGGTTGGAGGGAGGCAAATGTTGTTCCTCTTTTCAAGAAAGGGAATAGGGAAATCCTTGGAAATTACAGACCAGTCAGTCTTACGTCTGTGGTCAGCAAGGTTTTGGAAAGAATTCTGAGGGATAGGATTTATGATATTTGGAAAAGCATAGCATGATTAAAGGGAGTCAACATGGCTTTTGAGGGGGCAGGTCATGCCTTACAAATCTTATTGAGTTCTTTGAGGAAGTCACGAGACAGGTTGACGAGGGTGGAGCAGTGGAGTAGTGTACATGGACTTCAGCAAGGCATTTGATAAGGTTCCCCTTGACAGGTTCATTCAAAAAGTCAGGAGGTATGGGATACAGGGTGATTTGACTGTCTGGATTCAGAATTGGTTGGCTGACAGGAGGCAGAGTGTGGTTGCAGATGGTAAGTATTCTGCCTGGAGGTCAGTGCTGAGTGGTGTCCCGCAGGGCTCTGTTCTTGGGCCTCTGCTCTTTGTAGTTTTTATAAATGACTTGGATGAGGAGGTTGAGGGGTGGGTTAGTATGTTTGCTGATGACACAAAGGTTGGAGGTGCCGTTGATAGTATCGAGGGCTATTGCAGGCTTCAGCGAGACATTGACAGAATGCAGAGCTGGGCTGAGAAATGGCAGTTGGAGTTCAACCTGGATAAATGCGAAGTGATGCATTTTGGAAGGTCGAACTTAAATGCTGAATATAGGATTAATGGCAGGATTCTCAGCAGTGTGGAGGAACAGCGGGATCTTGGTGTTCAAGTGCATAGCTCCCTCAAAGTTGCCACCCAGGCGGATAAGGTTGTTAAGAAAGTATATGGTGTTTTGGCTTTCATTAACAGATTGAGTTTAAGAGCCGTGAGGTTATGCTGCAGCTCTACAAAACCCTGGTGAGACCACACTTGGAATATTGTGTCCAGTTCTGGCCGCCCTATTATAGGAAAGATGTGGAGGCTTTGGACAGGGTGCAAAGGAGGTTTACCAGGATGCTGCCTGGACTGGAGGGCTTGTCTTACGAGGAAAGGTTGACTGAGCTTGGACTTTTCTCTCTGGAGAGAAGGAGGAAGAGAGGTGACCTGATCGAGGTGTACAAGGTAATGAGAGGCATGGATGGAGTCAATAGCAAGAGACTCTTCCCCAGGGCAGGATTGACTGCCACAAGGGGTCATAGTTTTAAGGTGTTAGGAGGAAGGTATAGAGGAGACGTCAGAGAGTTCTTCACCCAGAGAGTTGTGAGCGCATGGAATAGTTTACCAGTGGTAGTCGTCGAAGCGGAGTCATTAGTGACATTTAAACGACTGCTGGACATGCACATGGACAGCAGTGAATTGAGGGGAATGTAGGTTAGGTTATTTTATTTTTGGATTAGGAATATTCCACGGCACAACATTGTGGGCCGAAGGGCCTGTACTGTGCTGTACTTTTCTATGTTCTATGTTCTATGTAAAAGCAGATGAGAGGCGGGAGTACTGTGGTGAGTACTTTACCTCCTGACTCACCAAAACCTACCCAAGGCACTAGTCAGGACTATGATGGAATATTCTTTAATTACCTGAATAAGTGCAACTTTAACAACCCTGAAGACATTTGACACTAACCAGGACAAT
The DNA here is from genome assembly GCF_030684315.1 of Stegostoma tigrinum. Classification (NCBI taxonomy): domain Eukaryota; kingdom Metazoa; phylum Chordata; class Chondrichthyes; order Orectolobiformes; family Stegostomatidae; genus Stegostoma; species Stegostoma tigrinum. Next base: position 99,141,954 of record NC_081359.1, read on the forward strand.
GCAGTTCACATTCACAAGCATTCATTTCCTATTGATGCTCAGTATTAGCAGTGTGTACCATCCATGAGGCGCATTGCAGAAATTCATCAAGGATCCCGCGGAAGCATCTTCCAAAGTCTCGGAGGACAAGGGCAGCAGATGCATGGGGACATCACCACCTGCAAGAACTCCTCCAAGCCGCTCGCCTTCGTGACTTGGAAATATGTCACTGCCACTGGTTTAAAATCATAAAATTCTTCCGAACAGCATTGTGGATCTACTTCCACCAAATAGACTACAATGTTTAAACAGGCAGCTTACCACCACCTTCTTGAGGGCAAATAAAGATTGGAATTAAATGCTGGCCAGCCAGTATCACCCACATCCCAACAATGGATGTGTAGAAGAGATATCAAAGCTAAGCTTGAACTTTGATGACCTAGGTTAATTTTTCAGTCTCTGCAGTTACAAATAGCAGCAATGACGTGGAAGTGCTGGTGTTGGATTGGTCTGGTCAAGGTCAGAAATCAAATGACACCAGGTTATAGTCCAACAGATTTATTTGAAATTGCAAGCTTTTGGAGAGTAGCCCCTTCATCAGGTGAAGTGAGAGAATAGTACACAGACACAGAATATAAAGGCAGAGAGATCAAAAGACCATGCAAATGGTATGGAATGTTGAATAGTAAGTCTCTATAGGTAATCAAAAGTGTCAGACAATGTGACTAAAGTGTCAACAGCTGAATAACAGACAAAGGGATGACCTATTATATGATGGGTACAAAAGATTAAAAATAGAATGGTGCTGGAATATAAACCAAATGACTGAAATAACATGACAGGTATAAGAGATGCACACCAAAGGTCTAACCAAAGTAACAAGTAATCCAAAATTGTACACACTAATTAAGGTAGAGAGATCATAGCAATTTATCAAGGTGGTAGTAACAAAACAGGACAGTAAAGAAGATTTTACAAGTACAGAACAGTATGGTGGGGTCACATATAGTACGGCATGAACCCAAGATCATGATTGAGGCCATCTACGCAGGTATGGAACTTGGCTATCAGTTTCTGTTTGGCAATTCTGCTTTGCTTTGAATCTCAAATGTTGCCTTGAAGTACTGGGAGGGAACATTCCTATCTGGCGATTATTGCATGGGGTCCATTAATCTGTTGTAGCACCTGCATGGTTTTGCCAATATGTCATGCCTCGGCGCATTCTTGCTTGCAGCATATGAGATACACAACATTGGTCATGTCACTGAGTATCTGCTGCATCCATAGTGGATGGTGTTCTCACGTGTGGTGTCAGTGTCCATGGCGATGATCTGACATGTCTTGTGCAGGTTGCCAAGGCATAGTTATGTGGTTTGTGGTCAATGATGTCCTGAAGGCTGAGTGGTTTGCTATGAATGATGGTCTGTTTAAGATTTGGCAGTTCTTTGAACATGAGAAGTGGAAGTGCAGGGATGATATTGGCGAGATGCTCATCGTTATTGATGGCATGTTGAAGGCTGTGAAGCTTGGATGCCAGTCATTTGGCTTGTCTCCAGCATTACCCTTATTTTTAATTTTTCGGAGATTTTTCTCTGCCTCATTTAATCAGATTATAGGTCATCCCTTCACATGTTATTCAGCTTTTGTCACATTGCTCACACCATCTGACACTTTTGGTCACCTGCAGAGACTTATTATTCAACACACCACTTACACCTTTTGTAAGATCTTTTCATCTCTCTGGCCTTGATCTGTCTGCCTGTAATTTCTGTGGCACTGTGCTTCCCTCTCACTTCATCTGACAAAGGGGCTACGCTCTGAAAGCTTGTCATTTCAAATAAACTTGCTGGACTATCAGTCATCTGATTTCTGACTTCATAAATAACTGCAGTTTATTAACTTGACAAATAATGAACTTTTAATGTTTGTGAATAACATAGTTTTATTTTATCTCAATAGCTCAATAACCCAGTTTATGATAGTGAAACCTATTAATTTCAGTTTTATCATCATTGACTTCTGACTTAGGTGACTGATCAATATCACAGAATGGCAAAAATGTGTGCACTTTTTATCCCTGAAAAATAAAATTGAGACGGGCATGCAGCAGTGTGATGACAGTTGATATTTGTTCTGAGTCCATTTTCAGTTCTCAATTGTAAGGGATTTTTGACAAGATAGATCCAAGAGAGTGCAAAATGCGGTAAGCAAAATTTTACTACAGTCTGAGCAACGTAAGCGATCGAGAGGTTTTTTGGCAGGATTCAATTAGGAGTCCGGTTAGGCCCGTCCTGATTTTTCACACATCACTTTCTTGCACTGGTGTACATCAGCCTTTCAAATACGGCACAGTGGCAAATGATGTCAATCTTTTTACAGAAATCCGCTGAGTCAATTTTTTTTGAATGGCACGTGCATGGGGCTTGAATTGGACGTGACAGATGCTTTGGGGTGGGGTGGAGTAGGACGTTAATGTGGTGAATTTGATAATATACAGTGAGAAAACTTTCTAGGCCTTGCAGAAATCCCTTCAAAAAATGCTAAAACACAACACGGACATAGCTAAAATGACATAAGATCCAACCCAGAATAATCGATCGTTTGTTGTCCAGCAGTTTTTCTCAGAAGTTGGGTGAAAGGTATGTATTGGACATGAGGATTTAGAATTAGAATTAGAATTATGCTTATTGCCATGTGTACTCGAGTGCAGGGATACGGGAGCACAGTGAACATTTTACAATGTCACCCCTTACAGTGCCATCTTGGGTATAAGTACTTAGATTGAGATATTAGATACAAAATAGAGAAATAAAGAAAAAAGTTACATTGCCTTACAGTGATAGTATAAGTTAGAAAGTAAGGTTAAAATGATAAACAGTACAGTCAGATAAACAGATTCTAAACATTACATCAGCATAGGGGACTTCCACATGAGGCCTGACTGGGCTTGCATGTTGTTAAATGCCTGTGCCAGTCTCCAGTTGTTGGGAAAATCAAATGGACTCGTTCCCTTGTGATGAAAGCAACGATTCATCAATTTGTTTCTTTTTTCATTCCTGGATATGGGCATCCCCAGCAATGGCAACCTTCACGTCCCATTCTTAATTTCCTTTAAACAAACTGGCTTTCTGAGGTATTCCAGAAGATGCTTATAATGTAACTCCAAGTTGTTGCCGGTCTGGAGTTACATGTACGCCAGTCCAGTTAACAATGTCTGATTTTCCTTTGCTAAAGAGAATTAGTGAAGCAGGTGGATTTGTTTTGACAAGTGACAATGATCATATGGTCACCATTAGACTATCAATTTTTATTGCAGATATGTTCATTGAACTAAAAGTCCACCGTCTGCCTCTATTTAGCCTTGGACTCTGGATTTCTTGAACAGGGACAACAGCACAATGCCATTACCTTCCCTGCTCGTCCTAGCCCCTCATCTTTCATCAAGCCATGAAAATCTCCCTGCATTCAGTCTAAAAGAGTCATGAATTTATAACCTCATTCTCTTTACTGCTTTCTGAATGCAATTCTTTTATCTTCACATGGCAGTAGGAAGCAAAGAGTTAATGTACTGCACAATGCTTCCACAGGAGCTTCTTATGGCACTCAGCCTCTCAGGGAGATGCTTGTACTTGATAATTGTACCAGAAATTCTCCCAAGTCTCCAAATTTTGATAAGTACATGAATAGGAAAGGTTTGGAGGGATATGGGCCAAATGCAGGCTAGTAGGGCTTGTTTAGTTTGGGAACATGGTTGGCATGGACTACTTGGACTGAAAGGTCTATTTCCATGCTGAATGACTCTATGACTCTATTTGGGGGATGTTTAGATGAATAATGGTCACGGTGTGTTTTTGCAAGATAATGAACAATTTTCAGCATAACATGAGTGCCACAATTACAGCACCATAAGAGGATGGAACTTCCAAATATACATAGAACATAGAACATAGAACATGACAGCACAGTACAGGCCCTTCGGCCCTCGATGTTGTGCCGACCTGTCATACCGATCTCAAGCCCATCTAACCTACACTATTCCATGTACGTTCATATGCTTATCCAATGACGACTTAAATGTACTTAAAGTTGGCGAATCTACCACCGTTGCAGGCAAAGCGTTCCATTCCCTTACTACTCTCTTAGTACCCATCCTTCAAGCTGAACCAAAAAGGAATTACAACAACGCACTCACATAGGGGTAAGAAAACGTTTTGGTAAAGAAAAATAAAGACAATGAATGGCATTCATATGCATCTGGTCACATCTGTCTGATATTTCACTGTACTCCTCACACAGTGAATAATTTTGAAAGGTAGTCACTGTTTTGATTTAGGCAAATTCTGGTGAGATGAGAGTCAGTCTTTATTGTATAAAAACTAATTGAATTCCCTTGTTTTGCACGCTTCAATCAATTATTAGTATTTGATGTGTTCAGATGGGATTCACTGAGTTTATCACTTTTACAGACCCATTGAAAACTTCTGAACAGGGCTTTAGATTCCTTCCAATTTATTACTTTGGCCTAAAAAAATTAAACTACCAAGCAAATCAGTGATCATATTTTGAAATGTCTACTGTACATTTTTTGTGGGCATTTCATCAGCTGTAAATACCAAATAGGTTGCAAAGGGTAATTTGTATGTCTAATTAAGTATTATGCAAATAAATCTGTTTCTTTGTTTTAGCCTGAAAGTTATAACTGTGGGAGTTGCTTTCCACTCTTTGGGATCAACGGGGAGTGAGCGCAGTGGCCCACCTGTGAACATTCCAGTGTGATACAGCTTGTTTGTAAGGTCATTGTAAATCAGACAAACCCATTCATAGCAAATAAAGAGGTATTAATCTCTGATCACAGTGTGCATGCATTCATTTTCTTTACGGACATGAGTTCAGGATTGGGAGAATACCGACATTGTAATAGAGTCATAAAGCCATAAACTCATTCAACATGTAAATAGACCCTTTGGCCTAACTCATCCATACCGACCAGATGTCCCAGTCTGACCTAATCCCATTTGCCAGCGTTTGGCCTATATCCCTCTACACACTTCCTATCCAGATGCCTTTTAAATGTTGTATTTGTACCAGCCTCCACCACTTCCTCTGGCAGCTCATTCCATACACACACCACCCCCTGCGTGAAAACGTTAATCCCCAGGTCCAAATAAATCTTCCTCCTGTCATCTTAAACCTAATAGTTGCATAGTTTTACAATCAGATCGCAAGGGCAAAGGAAGACTAAGGACTAGTCAATGATTTGTTGGCGCTTCTAAATCTCAAATGTGCTTCTCAGTAAGAAGTAGACAATGGCTCAGTGGTATTTTCGCTGGGCTATTAATCCAGGGAGGCAGATGTGAATCTTGGTGGAATTTGAATTCAATAAAAGTCTGGGATTTTTTATGATCTAATGATGACCATTAAACCATTGTTGATTGTTGGGAAAAACCCATCTGGTTTACTTATGCCTTTTTGGGAAGGAAGCTGCCATCTTTACCTGGTCTGGCCTACATGTGACTCCAGACCCACAGCAATGTGATTAACTCTTAACTGCCCTCTGGCCAATTAGGATAATAAATGCTGGCCAGAGACATCCACATCCCATGAACAGATACATTTTAAGAAAATGGAAAAATATTTTTGAGGTTTTTTCCAAAATTGTTGGGATGGTGATGGTGATGGTTGTTGAGGGATTGGTGCACATAAAGTATAAACTATATAACTCATGATTCCCCTTGACACCTCCTTGCCCTATTGAGAATCCTAGTGTGTTTTCCTGAGATCATTTTCTAAGTCTTTGCTAATGTAACATTTAATTCCCTCATGTGAAAACTCACTGACTATTGTTAACAGATTTTAATATATACTGGATAAAAGTATCACAATTCCCGTAACTGGAAAATTGAATAAAAATAAAGATTATTTTCTAGGGACAAAGGTTAGGCATTTGCACAAGGTATATTTTTTAAAAAAGTGCCCTTAAAAGTGTCCCATTGATTTCAAATAAAAACTCAACATAGAAACAGACTATTCTTCCCAACAGATCTGAGCTTAAGATCTAATTGATTTTCTTTCCACATCTTTGGCCTGAAACGTTCACTTTGTTTCTCTCCACAGATACTCTTTTTTAAACATTGTTGTCATGAATGGTGTCATATGAATGTGTCCATCATTTGTTAGCCATCTCTAACTGCCCTTGGACTACATGGCTTGCCAGGCCATTTCCGAGAGCAGTTAAGATTCATAGATCATAGAATCCTCACAGTGTGGAAACAGGCCCTTCAACCCAGCAAGTCCACACCAACCCATCCCCCTATAACCTACCTAATCTACACATCCCTGAACACTATGGGCAATTTAGCATGGCCAATCCACCTAAGCTGCACATCCTTGGACTGCGGGAGGAAACCCACGCACACACAGGGAGAATGTGCAAACTACACACAGACAGTCACTCAGTGGTGGAATCAAACACCCCCCATCCCTCATGCTGTGAAGCAGCAGTTCTAACCACTGAGCCACCATGCTGCCCTGATCACATCGCGCAGTAGGCGTGGAGTCTCATGCAGGTCAGACCAGATAAGGTTAGCAAAAATGTTGTGGTCTCTGTTAATGATATATTGTCAGAGACATGATCTCTGTTACTAAGACTAACTTTCAATTATAGATTTTACTAATTGCATTGAAATTCTGCCAGCTGCTGTGCTGAATTTGAATCCATTTCACAAACTGTTTAGTCAGTAGGGCCTTGAAATGTTTTGTGCACTATGCCACAGTGTCTCTAACGTACTGCTTTTGCCATCATTGTTTGGGCGTATTCTAGATTTTCGATATTCACAGTATTTTGCTTCTGTACATTCTTTCCCTTTTGCTTCATGTACTTATATACCTTCCCTATAAATGCATTTATGTCGTTCACTGTGTTGACTCTATTTGTAGTGAGTTCCACATTCTAATAGTAGTGTGTGGTAGTCTTTGCTTTCTGCTGGTTGTAAAGGGCTAATTTGAAACAAAACAGGTTCACTTGGCACCTTCCATTCCCTTAAGGACATCCGAAAGCATTTCAAAACTATGTAATTGCTTTTTGAGATTGAGTCACTGTTGTTATGTAATACAAACTGACAGCTAATTTGGTTCCCCACAAAAAGGCAATTAGTGAATCTAGTTGTGTTTGCTGTGTGGCTAAGGGATGAATGTTGGCCAATTTCTCTTCATTCTTCTTTAAGTTATGTCATGGGATCTTTAACAAAAGACAAGGGTATCTCAAATGAAAGACAGCATTCCCTTGGCACAGCATTGAGGCAGCAGCCCATATCTGTGATGACATAATAGTCCATCTAAACCCATAATTTTCCAATCCAGTGGCAATGCTATCATGTTCCATGCCAAGCTGACATTTTCCATAAATATTCTAGTTTCAGCCTCAGAAACAACAATCTTAGAAACAACTCACGACGAAATAACATGAAACAGACCATTTCACCAAGAGAGGCATCAAGCTGGCTGAGTGAGACATAGAAAGTGCAGTAAAAATCCCATAATCTCAGAGGACTGCCCTCTCATTAGGGAGCAATAACTGGTGGTAAGTTTAACCTGAGGGACACCATACCTCAGGCTAGGACTTAGACTGAGAAAACAGGATCTGCCGGTGGTGGTGGGGGTTGGGGTTGGGAATCTCAGCTGGTACATGAATGAAACCCACATTGTTTACATCAGAAACCAGCCATCCAGCCAACTGAGCCAACTAACCTCCCAAAGTGGAAAGCATATTACAATGGAAGGCATGTTGTGTAATGTAGTTCAGCTTGACCTAGTAGTAATGGATGGGAACCCAAAACACTGAAACACTTTACTCCCAACCAATATGCTCCATCATGTTTGTGACTCCAACACTTTTAGCATAAAATGAGAAAGCACTTCTTAATTAAAAGTTCAACTGGGTTGTACCAAATTTAGTTCTGATGATGTCCTTTTTCGCTTCCACAAAAATCGCGAGTGCTTTTGGTTCCCTAAACATTCTTGTGGGATAATCTCAAGTTATTTGTTACAGGGAATTCCATAACAACCACTGTCTGGATCACTGAGACTCAGAGCTGTGTGTGTATTTGTGTTTTAGGCAGAATCACTGCTTGCTTGTGTTGATTTTCTCTCTATCAAGGATCTGTTTGAATAGTTTGCCTAAGGAAGTTGGCTGCTTCCCATTTAAGATGCATGCTATTCAGTTGGCAATGAATTCCCCAGTGTGCAGATCCTATGCTGTTATGTGATGTTCCATCCTGAGCTGTGGTTTTGAAGCTTGTAGCTAGTTTTCAACAGTTATTTGTCCAATTTAAGTCAACTGAGTGACTAAAAAGATGGTCTTATAATGAGATTGTTGAAATAATAGAATAGAATAGAAGCTATCACCTTCTAGGTTTCTCTTCAACGAGAGGATATTGTTCATTGGTAGCCTGCTGTGCACCCAAAATAATTGCCAAAAGTGATTGCAGCTGGTATATAAATGCTACTTGAAAGAAATGGGCATTTTTGGACCATATTTTTACTGCTTAATTTATAGCTGGCAATGACAGTATGGTTTCAATCAGCAATAAAAATGACAAAGTGCTGTTGGCTTGAACATCAGGCTTATCTTGAATTCCTCACTGTAAATTTCCATGTATGCCACCACAGGAAGATGCGTCAAAGGATGTTCATTTGAATTTGAATAGTGTTGGCATGCCTGAAATTTAAAATTCTTATCCTCACAGCACACTGTGAGTCCATTTAATTTCCATCCACACAACAAAAATCAATAAGGGAGCACTATCAGTGTGAGCGAGACTTTGTCTGAGTGAAACAGGGGTTCAGTGGGTGTGTCTGAGTATTTGATTAAGAGTAGTAATTCAACTGTAAATTTTTTTCAAGTTGAATTTTAGAATAAGAGTCAAATTTTGATTTCGGCAAATGGACTTTACACAAGTTAAATAACCTAGTCAAGGAGACAGCTTTTGATTTTGACACATCACTCAACTGAAATCCCATGCCTGAATAGAGGCCTGACTAGATACCTGAATGATTACGCAGGGAGAAGCTAAAACTCGACAGTGATTTAGGAATGTAGGAACCGGAAGAGGCCATTCAACTACTCAAGGTTGTTCCATCATCCAAAGACCTGATGTCTGATCTATGTCTTAATTCTACATATCTGTCTTTGGCCCATATCCCTTAATACCTTTGCTTACCAAAAACGTATCTATCTCAGATTTAAAATTAACAACTGGTCCAGCATTCACTGCTGTTTGTGGAACAGAGTTCCTAACATCTTTGTGTGTAGAAATGCTTCCTAACATCTCTCCTGAATGACGTGGCCCTAATCCTCAGGATCTATCCCCTAGTGCTGGAATCCCCAAGCAATGGAAATAGTTTATCCTTATCTACCCTAACTTTGCCTGTTAATATCTTGTAGACTTCAATCCGATCACCCCTAAACCTTCTAAATTCTAGAAAAAAACAGGCTTTAAGTATATAATTTTTCCTCATAACCTTAATCCATGAAGTCCAGGTATCATTTTTGTAAATCTACATTCTACTGTCTCCAAGGCCAATATATCTTAAGACAAGGTGTCCCGATCTGTTCATGGTACTCCAAATGGGGTCTCACCAGGGATTTGTATAATTGAAACATGACTTCTGCATCCTTGTACTCCAGTCCTCTTGATAGAAAGGCCAGCATTCCATTACACTGCTTGATTATTTTTGCTTTTATTTTTGCATTGAAACATTGAGAATTACTTCTGAGCAAAATTATACAGAGCCATTGACTTATTACTTTGATTGCCAGCAGCCTGTTTCTTCATAAATTTGAAATAAGATCAAAAGCATTTTAAAAATGCATTATATTCTGTGATATTTTGTACTGTATTTGGCTGATTTCACAAATTAAACAGTGGGAGAAAGCAGAAATGAATGGATATTCCAGATTTCTGCACTTTAGAAAACTGCGCAGATATTGACTAGTTAAGAATGGAGGTGACTTTGGGGAAGGAACAGTAAATCCCTAAGGTTTGCCAAGCCCCGTGACAGCATTTAAAATGTTTTGTTTTGACATGTAGAGAAGTCTGTTAGTTTGTCTTAGTGAAACTTCAATGATGTTTCCCAAAGTTTAACAGTCCCTTCGTAAAGTTACTCATGTAATGAAACCTGAATGCCCTCTAGAATTCTTGAATACATTAAAGATTCCCTGGTCTTACTGATGTGTGGTCACACATTTAGAAATTGGTTTCAGAGACAGAACTGTAAAAAACTTTTTTGTTGCATAAGTTTCAACTTGCTTGACGTAGATTTGTGGAGTGAATATTTCAGCTCTGAACTGTGGCATACAATTCCCCACATCTGCAGAGCTGATCGATTGCACCTCATCTTCATAACGTACTGTGCAACTACCACAAGCTTTTGATTGAGAACAGAAAGAGTCCCTGGTCCTTAATCAAATCATATATTGTGGCCATATACTTTCGATGAAATGGCAGTACGGAGCTATTGGTTTTTATATTGTATGCCTGTGTGTTTTCTTTCACGTTGCTATCAATAACATGAACTTACATAAATTGGACTAAATGGTCATTAACTGAAACTCCATGGCTCTGGAATAAACAAAGCTCTCTGTAATTATACACAACATAATGTGTGTCCAGGGCACTTAGAGGATAATTAGCCACTTGGCCACCTTCCCAGGAATAGAGAGCAAAACTAACTTATAACATTTTCCAGAAATGAGAGGAAAGCAAACAAAGCCAAAGTAAAAAAAAACAGAATTTACATAGGTGAGAAAGGAAACAAAATAACTGGACATTGTAAGCCTGAGACAGAAAGTAACATAAAAAACTGGAGAAATGCAATGTGACAAGCACTATATGAAAAACAGAGTGAGATGATAGGCCACTGATGGGTAGAATGATGAAAGTTAAACTGGAAGACCCTGATCTTGGAAAACAGGGCATTTTAGAAGGAAATGGCTTCCAACTTATGCTTAAAGGAAGATATGAGAGAATATGGGATCCTTATGTATTGGAGTGGAACTTCTCTCTACTGGTTTGGTTCTCACCACCATTCTGAACTTTCGCTGAATTAGGGTCAATTATGTGAAGATTCCAAGTGGCACTTCACCTTCATCTCTAAGGGCCCATCATTCCAAATGGGAACAATGTGGCACTGGTTAGGAGAGCTCTTGAGATTATTAGATGTAGGCCATGTCAAAGACCTCTTAATGATGCAACACAAACATTTTAGAATTGGTTCTCAATAAGCTTAGCAGCTAAATAACAGGTACAGGAAGGATTGAGATGAGGTGAATTACTTGCCTCCTCCTGTACAGCAATGTTAAAAAAAATCCTTGCTCTTGCCTCCTATCACATCCGATTTGCCCCATCACCCTCTCAGTTGTGCAGAAGAAAGAGTGGAGAGAATTGGCCAGTATGTGTAATTATAATTACCTAAAAGGTCTTAACTGATAGATGGGTGGACAAGGGGTTGACATTTGTAGTTTTCATTTATGTCGCACCTTTGATGTCCTCAGATCATCTCAAAGTGCTTTGTAACCAACCATGTGCTTTTTGAAGTAAGCTCTGATGTAAAGTAAGAAACACTTCAGAAGGAAAATAAAACTAGAGAACTTATAAATGGCAGCAGTTCAATTCATCTTTATATTTCAAACTTCCAGCAGTTCACTTCCAAGTATTTATTGATTTTTGATTGGATTTTCAATTTGGGATTTATGCACAAATCGCAACCACGATTCGCAATAAACAACTGTACCTCCCAGTCGCGAACCATTTCCACTCCCCCTCCCATTCTTTAGATGATATGTCCATCATGGGCCTCCTGCAGTGCCACAATGATGCCACCCAAAGGTTGCAGGAACAGCAACTCATATTCCGCTTGGGAACCCTGCAGCCCAATGGTATCAATGTGGACTTCACTAGCTTCAAAATCTCCCCTTCCCCCACCGCATCCCAAAACCAGCCCAGCTCGTCCCCTCCCCCCACTGCACCACACAACCAGCCCAGCTCTTCCCCTCCACCCACTGCATCCCAAAACCAGTCCAGCCTGTCTCTGCCTCCCTAACCTGTTCTTCCTCTCACCCATCCCTTCCTCCCACCCCAAGCCGGACCTCCATCTCCTACCTACTAACCTCATCCCACCTCCTTGACCTATCCGTCTTCCCTGGACTGACCTATCCCCTCCCTACCTCCCCAGCTATACTCTCCTCACCACCTATCTTCTTTTCTCTCCATCTTCGGTCCGCCTCCCCCTCTCTCCCTATTTATTCCAGTTCCCTCCCCCCATCCCCCTCTCTGATGAAGGGTCTAGGCCCGAAACGTCAGCTTTTGTGCTCCTGAGATGCTACTGGGCCTGCTTTGTTCATCCAGCCTCACATTTTATTATCTTGGATTCTCCAGCATCTGCAGTTCCCATTATCAGCTCTACAGTGTAACTTCTCTCTCGGCATTGGAGGTTGTATTCAAGCCTGTTGAGTGGGACTTAAACTTCCACATTCCATTCCTATTCAGTTCTTAGGGGTGGAATCTCCCCAACCCTGAATGACATGGGTTATCAGGGCCGCTGCTGTGGAGGGGAAATTGGGGGTGTGAATTCAAGTGTTTAAAGGCAGCATGCTGGGATGCAGAGAGGACAATAATTATGAAATGGGGAACTCAACATAAAAAGGGATGAGACCTTAGCACATGACAAGATGTGGATTACAGCGGGAGAAAAATGGTCATCGATGATCATAGCCATCCTTGCTTTGACATGGGGAGAGTGCAGCATGATGATTGGTAGGACAGAGCTACATAGCTGGGTTCAGGGGTTAATGTTGGAAGATGAAGTCCTAATTCAAAGAGGCATAGAGTCATAGAGCATGGAAACAGGCCCTTCAGAATCTGTCAACCATGCTGACCATGTTTCCAACTTAAACTGGTCCCACCTGCCTGCGCTTTGCCCATTTCTCACCAACTTTTCCTATTCATCCAAATGTCTTTTAAACATTGTGACAATCTGCATTGACCACTTTCTCCAGAAGTTCCTTCCACACTTGAACCACTCTATGTAAAAAGGCTGCTCCTCATATCCATTTGAAATCTTTCGCTTTTCACCTTAAAAATATGTCCCCGAGTTTTGAACTCCCCACCTTAGGGTAAAGACCCTTGTTATGCAGGGCATGTAGAAGCTCAGTACTGATGGGCTTGATAGGGAATGCAAGGAAGAAGGGAACATGAAGGTTTGTGGGTGTTGAAGCTGCCCATGGCTGAAGTTATCATAAAATGGCTGTCTGTGGTTTTTACCTGACATAAGATGGATGAAGAGAATTGATAGCTGAGGCAGTAGCTCAAACTGTCGGAATTGTGGCCTTCATCTTAGTGAGAAGGAATGAAGACATTGAGACTTTTCATAATATGGAAAACTCGGATGGAAGCCTTTTAGCAAGGTAATAAAGTTTGTTGTTTAGTATGAGTGGTCGGGGAAAATCTCGTCCCACCTTAGTTAAGACCTTTTAGGTAATTATAATTACACATACATGTACACACATACACATTCTTGCAATAATAGTAGTAACTTCAGTTTTTAGTGTATTCAACTTCATGGAAATTAATTAGATTTCTGTAGATAATCAGCCTTGGATACAGAGATTAGTTTTGATGAGAAACAGTCTGGGAAAGCCTTGAGAGAGTCTCTTTTACCAGCTAACTCAAAGTTTGTAAAGCAGAAGAGTCTGATCCCACAATAATCAAGACTTTTAAAATAAATCCTTATTGGTATGTTGAAATTATAAATGCAGGCAACAAACTAACATTGAAGGGTTTAACTGAAAATTCCTGTGGACAGACAATCTTCAAGAAAAACCCCCATCCTGATAGTAGTGAGTGTTGAATAATTGGTGTAAATGTCACTATTGGAATGTGGTTGAGTAAGGTGCATTGTAAAAGCCCAGGGATAGGTGATAAGGATATGTGGTAAACGTCATGAGATCATGGAAAGACCTAAGGTTGTCATTCGAGTTGCCCATCATTGACCAGGGAGTCACAGGATTGGATGTGGGTGTCAGAAAGGAAATGGCCAGTGCTAATGTCAATGTTGCATATAATCATTGTAACGCAAATGCCCAAAGATACTGTATCAGGTTGGGAAACTGTGAGAGCCTTGCAGTCTAATTGCAGAGGCCTCTCTCAGGTAAGGAGCTCTGAATAAAGATTGTTTTTTGCTGCTGAACACAGGACTCAAGACACCTTTTTAAAATCCTCTCCAACAGCGGGTGGTCTTTGATTATCAGACTGAGCCTGTGACTCACTAAGCGAAGTGCAATCTGCGTTACTCTCCATCCTCATGCGACTCATGAATGTGAGGAGGAGATGGAAAATAGATACATCCACAGCAAGAGTCGGTGGAGCAAATTGTTTCTTTCTGACTGAGCACACACCTCTATTTCCAAAATCCTTTGGGGGCAATTGTATTAATCAGATACTTACAAAGTGTGGCTTGAAGTCATCTGTAATCATTGAAACCTGCGTGTGAAATGCACACAGTGTCTAACTGTGTGGGGTGCAATTGCTGGTCAATACAATCTTTACTGTGCAGATTGAACACAATCACCTCTGTGAATCAGTAATCGCAAGTGGCCTTAAAAGACTGACTCCCGGACCATAACTCACAAGAACAGTCCACAGTTAACACAATTGTAGAAATTGCTTGTTGCTTGAGCAACTTTGGAGCAAAATTGAGGAGTTGGAATGTGAGTTACTTTTTAAAATTCATTTCTGGGATGTGGGTGTCGCTGGCTGGGCCAGCATTTCTTGCCCAACCCTAGTTGCCCTTGAGAAGGTGGTGGTGAGCTGCCTTTTTGAGCCACTGCAGTCCTCCCGCTGTGGGTGACCCACAATGCTAATAGGGAGGGAATTCCAGGATATTGACCCAGCGACAGTGAAGGAACGGTGATATATTTCCAAGCCAGGATGGTTAGTGACTTGGAGGGGAACTTGTAGGTGGTGGTGTTCCCATTTATCTGCTGCCCGTGTCCTTCTAGTTGGACGTGTTCATGGGTTTGGAAGATGCTGCCTGAGGAACTTTGCTGAATTTCTGCAGTTCATCTTGCAGATAGTACACACTGCTGCTACTGAATATTGGTGGTAGAGGGAGTGAATGGTTGTAGAGGTGGTGCCAATCAAGTGGGCAGCTTTTCCCTGGATGGTGTCATGCTTCTTATGTGTTGTTGGGGCTGCACTTATCCAGGCAAGTGGGGAGTATTCCATCACACTCCTGACATATGCCTTGTATTTGGTGGGCAGGCTTTGAGGTATTGTACCATACCAGGAGAGGGAGAAGGTTGCTTTGCTCCGGGAGATGAGCACACCTTTTACTCAAATTTGGTTATTAATCAAGGACAAGTGCAAGTGACTATAGGGAATGAAGTTGTGGTGATGCAAGGATAGCTCTTTGAGGACTGCTGCAATCATCCAACATTTACAAGCTTCTTGCAAGCTGTGCCGAGAGGGGGTACGGCAGAGAGAATGAGCCGAATGAATGGACTGAATAGTTGACTTTTGCTCCCACATCTTATTGCCATCTGGCCTTCCTTGGGAGATTTATGATGGAATGGTGGGCGTGTGGATCAAGGTATAAGTCATTTGTGAATAATGCAGATCCAGACTGCTCGCGTTATTAAGGATTCATTCTGTTTCTGATATTGTCCTTGCAAATTTGCTGGGAGTGTGACCAATGGCTACAGCAATACCAAGGTTTAAAGTTGCTGTGACCCCAGTGGTATGAAGACTCAGAGAAATGGAAGAGGAATAGATGCATCAGCAAGGCCAAGGCTAGTCATTGGCTCTAGCAGTTGTCGACAGCCTTTATGTGAAGAGCTTGCAGCTGAAGGTCCCCTCAGGATGTGCAGGAGATACAGGAGGTCCAGAGTCTATCACCCTCAATGCCATTTCCTCCATGTTAGTGAGGTGTCATGTCACTGCTGACTAACAATGTTCCCGGACACTCTCACTGAAGGAATGAATAGCCGTTGTATCCCTATGGCTGGCAAGGTGACCACTGTGCTAAGTATTTATGCATTTGACTGCTTCCAAAGATCCACTTGGAACTGTGTGGGATATCTCCAACCTTGATCCACAAATGCACTAAGGATGTTCCTGATGCAGTTGGTGTCATATCATACTATTTCCCCAGGATGAGATCAGTCCTGTTGCTTAGGCAGTAGCCTTTACCAACATAACCAGCATCTACCAGGTACAGGAGACTATAGACTGTGCACACATTGTGTTGAGAGTGCCATGTCATAACACACCTGATTTCATGAACAGAAAAGTAGTCCATTCTATCAATGTAGCAATCATCTGCGATCATCAGTGCCACATCTTTGTTGTCTGTTTCAAGTAACCATGGACTTGCCATGATATAAGCTCAAGGATCCTTATGTTCCTGGCTCATTACAAGGGCTTGATGCCTTGCAAGCTGGTTAATGGAAGACAAAGGCTACTCTCTAGAACTATAGCTGATGATTCCATTATGCAACTCTTTCACCGAAGCTGAGTACAGATACAATGCTGTCCATTCTTTGATAACGGCCATGTGTGGAGCAGATGGTGTGCTTTTGCTCTGCACAACTGGAGCAGGCAGAGGGGGGATGTGTTGGGTGCTGAAGAGTCTACTGTGAAGCAGACTTCCATTGAGGAGCATGGGGACATTGCGCAGATGGATCATCACCTTCTACATGCTAGAGTGCGGCAGAGTCAGGCACAACAAGTCCAACAAAATATAATTGACTAAAAGCAAACTATTGTGGATGGTGTAAATCCGAAACAAATGCAGATACAGCTGGACAAATTCAGTGGGTCAGGCAGTATCTGTGGAGAGGAAAAGTGAGTTAACATTTCGAGTCTAGTATGATCCTTCTTCACAGCTGAATAATCTTGGACTCAGAGCAGTAACAATGTTTCCCTCTCTCCACAGATGCTGTCAGTCCTGCTGAGTTTCTTCAAGATTTAATTGACACCCATTTTGACAAAATATGGGAGCAGATCATTCATTGACCATTTATTTGTTGCTGCTTTCAGGGCACATTCCCAGAGACAAATGCAGCTTTTCTTCAGTTGTTTTTTCTTTGTTTTTGCTATAGTTGAAGTGAAAGAGAACATTTTCAGTTACTTAGACAGTTTTCAGTATGTGATGGTCCCATATTGAACAATGAGAAGCTGCACTAGGTTTTGGAGATAAAGTAGAACTCCCTCTGAGATATCAGCTGTTCTAAAACTGTGCCCTGAGAACCATTTGGTTTTGGTCCCCTTCTACATTGGTGTGGGCTTGCAAAATGTCATCACAACACTCTCCAGGAATTCCCTCGGATTTTTAAAGTGAAAAAAAATCAAAACAAAGGACAAAGGCTGATTGTAGAGGCTGCAAGGAACTTCAGGAGGTTCTGCCAGTTGCAAGTACTTTGGCAAGAAGTAAGAGATAGTGAGCTGTGTGTCATTGAGACTTGATAGATAGCTAATGAGATGAGCTGTGGAGACTGACATGAGAAAGCTTGTTAGGACTCACAGAGAGTAAACCTCCAAGAAACTTATCATACTCGACACTTTGCTGATTTCTGGTAAATTTCAGCCCTGTAAATTGGTGGTTTGACATTGAGTTTAAACAGCTTGTGCCGATGAAAGGTTAAAGCTGAAATATTATTTATCCATTCTGTGAAAGATTGAGCTGAAATACATTTCCAGCATTTTCTGTTTCTATTTCTTCACTCCTTTTACCTCCTGAAAGCCCTGGCTTTCTTGTTGCTGTCATCATTCCAGACATAGAGGTTTCTCTCTGGAATTAGGCAAAACTCCCAGTGACCATGGATAAAAAAGATTACCAACACTCCAGGGTTATCATGAACTCGTCCAGACTTTAAGATTAGCTTCTAGCTTTTTAGCTAAGAATGGATGTTTGACCAAGAATCGTTCAGTTGGTTTACAATGAGCCTGTTTCAGTTGGGAAAGGTGTTGGTGTAATGGTAATGTCACAAAACTAAGAAATCCAAATTTGATGCCTTGGAGACATATTTTTAAATCTCTCACAGTAGTTGTTGAATGTTTGTAATTCATTCCTGTGATATGTGAATTACTGGCTGGGCCTGTATTTAATGTCCATCCCTAATTGCCCTTGATAAAATGGCGGTGAGCAGTCTTCTTGAACCGCTGCATTCCATGTGCTCTACCCACAATGCAGTTATGAAGGGAATTCCGGGACTTTGACCCAGTGCACTGAAGGAGCAATGATATGTCAGGATGGTGAGGAGCTCAGAGGAGAAAATTCAGGTAGTGGTGTCCCCATGTGCTGAATTCCCTAGTCCTTCTAGATAAATGTGGTCATGGGTTTGGAAGGTGCTGTCCAAGGAAATTCACTGCTGGATTCCTAGCTTCTGACCTATTCTTGGAGCCACAAAATTTATACGGAATTTAAGCATTATAGATAAAGCTAGAATACAAAGCTGCTCTCAATGACGGTGATCATAAGGACTATCATCAATTGTAACAAGCCATCTGGTTTATCTGTGTTCATTATTCCTTCCCTTAAGGTTGGGAACCTGCCATCCTTAGTTGGTCTGTCCTCCAGATCCACAACAATGTGACTGACTCCTAATGGCTCCTTGAAACGGCCTCACAAACTTCTTAGGTCAAGGGCAATTAGAGATAAGCAAGAAATGTTGATGACGCCAGCGACATCCATGTCTTTTCAAAAGATACTTTTAAAACCTCCTAGACAATGAAAGTGTCTGGTGCTCAATCGTGTGAGTGTGAAGGTGATTTTGTTCAAAATGGGAGGTCATAGAATCAAAGCTCCAGAAATGTGTCATGCCAGGGTTGGGAACATTTTTCCTCTTGTCTTGAATGTGCTGTTTTGGTTTCTAACTAATCTGTTGGGCTGATTATAAGTTTTTATGGTCATTTATTTGTGTGATGCCTGCTGGCATGTTGTGAAGGTCATTGCAATTGACCTGATCCCCACACATGTGTGGGTTTGCTCTGCAGAGATTAGGAACCAATTCCTGGCTGATTCCTTTATCCCTTTACAGGATTATTGTGTCTGTTTACTGCCCATTGCTGCCATTATGCCATTATAGTCTTGTCTAGAATCAGATTTTCCATTTGATTAATCCACAGAACTTTACAATTTTGGATGACAAAAATGAAAACAACTTTTCAGCTAATTGAAATGAAGCGAGGTGGAAACCAGTCAACTTGCTTCCTCTCTAACCACATTGACCCACTACAACTCGATTCTAGAATCACACTGTCCAGCAGCCCCTTGAAGAACAGAATACTTTCTCTTAGCTTCTTTCCATTTGGAAACATTGGATGAAGGAGAAAGATGATTGCAAAGGGTGACAACCATTGTTAAAAATAAGAGAGCTTCTGTCTTTACAACAAAATGATAATGTTCAGATATTCTCTTTTTCAGTCACATTGATTTTTGGACCAGAATGGGCCATAATACGGAGGAGAACTGCTCCACCTTCTCCTAAATGGTGACCTGGAATCTTCAGAGCTGATTTTCAAGGGCAAACAAAACCTTGGTTTATCATCTCATCTGGAAAAAAAAGGCTCCTCAGACTTTCAGCTTGAATTTTGTCTCTGTAATGGGATTTAAACTAGAGTGCTAGCCACAGAGCCATTTTTTTCAATTGTGGAATGTGGCTGTCACTGCCTATTTATTGCCTATCCTTAGCTGCCCTTGAACTGATTGGCTTGCTGGGCCATTTCAGAAGGCAGTTGTGAGTTAACCACATTGCTGTGAGTCTGAAGTCACAAGAAGGTGAGACTAGGTGAGGATTACTGATTTCCTTCCCTAAAGGGCATGAATGAGCTGGATGGGATTTTCCCGATAATTGGCAATGGTTGCACAGTCATCAGCAATCTCTTAAATCCAGATTTTTTTAAACTGGATTCACATTCTCTCAGGGGACATGATGGGATTGGGACCCAGGTCCCCAGGGCATTAATTGCACTTCTTAATTAATAAACTAGTGAGAATACTACTACTAGGCCTTTGTCTCCCCAGTTGATACTGTGATAATAGAGTTGAAAAGAAGCCAGGTTAAAACAGGATGTAATGACTAGAATACAAAGTGTGGAGCTGGATGAACACAGCAGGCCAAGCAGCATCTAAGGAGCATTAAAGCTGACTTTTCGGGCCTAGACCCTTCATCAGAGATGGGGATGGGGAGAGGGAACTGGAATAAATAGGGAGAGAGGAGGAGGTGGACCGAAGATGGAGAGAAAAAAAGATAGGTAGAGAGGAGAGTATAGGTGAGGAGGTAGGGAGGGGATAGGTCAGTCCAGGGAAGATGGACAGGTCAAGGAGGTGGGATGAGGTGGTAGGTGGGAAATGGAGGTGCGGCTTGAGGTGGGAGGAAGGGATGGGTGAGAGGAAGAACAGGTTAGGGAAGCAGA
The DNA here is from genome assembly GCF_030684315.1 of Stegostoma tigrinum. Taxonomy (NCBI): domain Eukaryota; kingdom Metazoa; phylum Chordata; class Chondrichthyes; order Orectolobiformes; family Stegostomatidae; genus Stegostoma; species Stegostoma tigrinum. Next base: position 99,162,404 of record NC_081359.1, read on the forward strand.
GACAGGCTGGGCTGGTTTTGGGATGTAGTGGGGAACCGCAGGAAGTGCTACACTTGCCCCCACACCTCCTCCCTCACCCCCATCCCAGGCCCCAAGATGACCTTCCACATCAAGCAGATGTTCACCTGCACGTCTGCCAATGTGGTATATTGTATCCATTGCACCTGGTGTGGCTTCCTCTACATTAGGGAAACCAAGCAGACGCTTGGGGGCCGCTTTGCAGAACACCTCCACTCGGTTCGCAACAAACAACTGCACCTCCTAGTCGTGAACCATTTCAACTCTCCCTCCTAATCCTCAGACGACATGTCCATCATGGGCCTCCTGCAGTGCCACAATGATGCCACCCGAAGGTTGCAGGAACAGCAACTCATATTTCGCTTGGGAACCCTGCAGCCCAATGGCATCAATGTGGACTTCACAAGCTTCAAAATCTCCCCTTCCCCCACTGCATCCCAAAACCAGCCCAGTTCTTCCCCTCCTCCCCCCATTACATCCCAAAACCAGCCCGGCCTGTCTCTGCTTCCCTAACCTGTTCTTCCTCTCACCCATCCCTTCCTCCCACCTCAAGCCGCACCTCCATTTCCCACCTACCACCTCATCCCACCTCCTTGACCTGTCCACCTTCCCTGGACTGACCTATCCCCTCCCTACCTCCTCACCTATACTCCCCTCTCTACCTATCTTTTTTTCTCTCCATCTTCGGTCCGCCTCCCCCTCTCTCCCTATTTATTCCAGAACCCTCACCCCATCCCCCTCTCTGATGAAGGGTCTAGGCCCGAAAAGTCAGCTTTTGTGCACCTGAGATGCTGCTTGGCCTGCTGTGTTCATCCAGCTCCACACTTTGTTATCTTGGATTCTCCAGCATCTGCAGTTCCCATTATCTCTGATGTAATGACTAGAAGGTGGTTTTGGGTGTCTTTGAAGAGTAGAGGATACATAGGACTGAAAGAGTTAAGGAAGCCCACAGACATGGCTAGACTGAAAAGAAGTTCCAAATGCAACACAACATAGATTCAAAGAGATGTGAAAGAAACATGGGCGCAATATGTATTTAATTTGGGACGTAAAAGAAAGAAGAAATGCTGTATGACATCAAACTAGTTTATGTCTAAGGAGAAGAAAACAGGATTAACACATCGTGTAAATGTAGAAGGATGCAACATTTGCTTTTGTACTCATCATACTGAGCAGATACATAAAGACATATGGTAGTGATCATTACAGGTTTTGTTACTGCCAAGGCAGATATCTAAACTCTTGCCAAAAAAACACAGATAGAGATTATGACCACGATAACCATGGGAATAATCAAATGTTTCATTGAGGCAAGGCTATGAATTAAATTTGATAATGAGGAAGGGCGGTCGATTGTGTTAACATCAAGTTTTATAAGGCCAAAGTATTTTGACAAGATCTCTGAGAATGGCCTATTCTGCTTCCTAAAGGAAGCAAGTATACTCTTTTCCTTTGTTTGTTGGAGCGTTTTTTTTTAATATCCATTCCTGGGATGTTTGGTTGCTGACTAGGCCAAGTTTTATTGCCCATCTCTAATTGCCTGGGAATAGATCGTAGTATGTTGTTTTTATTTGTTTATCTCATATATTGTCACCTGTACCTAAGTATAGTGAAAAGCGGATAATGTCACCATGTTCCAGCCCCATCTTTGATTACAGAATAAATTACTGAACAAATTGTGTAAGCGTTAAAATAATGAATAAATTGATATTACTGAGGATGAAACTTCAAAAGTTCATCTTTCCCTCCCCATGGCCTTTGCTCTCTCTCTGCTCCTCCAGTCACCACCTTCCGACATCATCCCTGGGGACCTAGCAACGTGTTCTTTTCTTGTCACCACTGGCACGGTCACTTCCACAGCTGCCACGTCCGAGCTGGAGATGGCCACATTACGCAACTCTCACGCCTCCTTCGATGTTGGACATTGCCTGATGGGTCCTGGCTGTTCTTCCAATGCTGCCACCATCTGAGATGGAGTGGGGTTCGAGATGCAGGGGGAGGAGGCTGGGGGCAGCCTGGCATCCCAAGTGGCTCATCTGGAGGAGGCCCCAGGGCAACCAAAACAGAACAAAAACAGAACAGAAGAAACCGTGTGGATGCAACAGAGCTTTCAGCATGAGCTGTGAATGACTGAGCCTCGTGCTCACGAGTGAAAGACTGCTGAATAAGAACCAAAAGAACTGTGGATGTTGTAAATCAGGAGCAAAAACGTACGTTGCTGGAACAGCTCAGCAGGTCTGGCAGCATTTGTAAGGAGAAAATCAGAGTAGACGCTTCGGGTCAGGTTCTGAGGAAGGGTCACCGGACCCGAAAGGTTAACTCTAATTTTCTCTTCACACATGCAAGGACATGCTGAGCTTTTCAAGCGACTTCTGTTTTTGTTCCAAAAGCTGCTGACCGTGCTGCCGCTATCTTGGAAGTCTTCTTGAAGTATTGCAATCCATGTGGTGTTGGAATACTCCTAACAATACTGTTAGGAAAGGAATTCCAGGAATTAGACCCAGCAACAGTGAAAAAATAATGATATTGTTCCACGTCAAGGTGGTGTATGTCATGGAAGAGAACCTTCCTCCGGTAATGTTCCTATGTGTCTTCCCGGACAGTCAGAGGTTCCCATCCTTCTTGTGAACACTCAGAGTCTTTGAGCGCATGAATTGACATCGAGTCTGACATAAGGGAGCTGACGTTGCCTTCCCTACTGGGGATGGAACTAGTAGTGATAGAACCTGAAACACTTTGCCATGGCCAGCATGCGGGATTCCTGAGGCTGTTGGTGGTGCCAGTTGTTTTAGATGAGTTTGAGACCAGCTGATGCCAGGACACTGTCCGTTGAGAGTCTACTTAAGTTCAGCGAGAGTAGGCCAACTGGAATTTTCCAGTCTCCGCACAGGCAGAGTCCAACTATGAGTAGGACATTTGAGGCTGAATGACCTTCAGTTCCTGCCTGTGAGTAAAACCACATCCCTCTCTGTAGATGGGACACTGACCCCCATCAGCATGGTGGTCTGGCTGCAGGTGCCATTGCTTCACTACAAAGGCGAGGTGGTGAGAGGGCATCTTCCTGGTGGGGTGTCTTCAGCATTCCTTGCCTTTTCCTGTACCTTGCCGCTTCCTCCTTTCAATCCAAAAGGTCTCAGATTGGCCTTTGAGCTTTGAGAAAGGAGATGACATTTCGCAGTTGATGCCTGTTGGGACTTTACAGTGAGTTAAATGTGTGCAGCCAGATGACAATCTCGAATTGGCTGTTGTGAATCTGAAACATTTCCATGGCTGGAATATGCTTACAATCTTTTCTGACAGTCCAATCTTTGCAGAATCAGTGCATGCAGATGACTCACTTGAAAAGGAGTTTGAATGGCTGGGCTTCAACCTCCTTGCCTTAGTTAACCTTCCCCCAAATAAAAAGAAATTTGGCTTTTTGTTTGGAAGATAGCTCTGCACATGTTTCGTACGGGGTCCCTTCAACTCAAGGTATAGGGTTGCAGATGGGGAGGAAAGGTTACTGGCTCTGTGATTAAGATTTTGTCTGCAACCCTGTCTACAACACATTCTGTATTCACATATGTTGCACATTTTACGGGCGATGTTCTGAAACACAGTCTTGTACCAGTCTGTGCAAAAATGATTTCCTCAGATTGTAGTTGAGTTTAGAATAACTCCCAGCTCTGCGTGACAGGATTCAAAGGAAGAGATTCCAACCAGGCTGCCAGTAAAAAATAAACACGTCTAGTTGTTTTGAATATTCATTGAAAGATAGAAAATAGGAGCAGGGGTAGGCCATTCTGCCTATGAAATCTGTTCTCCCATTCAACATGATCACGGGTGGCCATCCTACTCATTACCTTGGTCCAGTTTTCTCCCTACACCCTTTGATCTCTATAGATCTAAGGACCATGGCTGACTCATTAAAAAAATCAATGTTTTGGCCTCAACAGCTTTTTGTTCCAGACAATTCTATAGGTTCACCACTCTCTGGTGAAGAAATCTCTCTTTATCTTAATTCCAAGTGGTTTATCCTGTGTCCTTAGATGGTGACCCCTGGTTATAGACATGCTATTCAATGGGAACATCCTTCCTGTTTTTAACCTGTACAGTCATGTTCGCATCTTATAGCTTTCTATGAGGTCCTCCTCATTCTTCTAAACTCCAGAGAACATTGTCATAACTGACCCAATCTCTCTTCATATGTTATATTTCTTGAAATGTAGGGACTGAAGTGAACCTTGCAGCCTTTCAAGAATGTTCTACCATTTTTTAAGCTGATCTATGAAAGAGCTCTGTTTGCTCACCTTTGCCCACAATCCTCAAAACCCTTCATAGCCTTGCATCTCATGGGCCAATGATTTGTACTCTGTTGGTGAATCATTGTTTAAGCACGACACATCTTTGGAGTTCCAATGGTCTGGCAATCTCTGCTGCAAAGCTGTCTTCCATTGGCAAAGCTCCAGGTGGTAATGCTATACAATTTGAACTCACCAAGTATGGGAAACCAGCAGTCCTGTGGTGTCTGTATGGACCTCTCTGCCTATGCTGGAGAGAGGGGACAATGTTTCAAGAGCCATTGGTGTAGAATAAAAATCTTTCCATCATAGTTTTGGAGATTTTCAATTGGTGATTAGCCCCAGAATCACTATAAAACATTTTATCTGTTCATTATCACATTGCTGGGACTTTGCAATGTATAAATTGGCTGCCTTGTTTCCTGCTTTACAACAGAAACTACACTTGAGAGAGAAGGATGAATACACTTGCTTTGGAAACAGTTCCGAGGTGGATCACTGGACTGATTCTTGGGATTAAGAGGTTGTTTTATGAGGGAGATGAAGCAGATAGGTCCCGTATTTGCTGATGTTCAGAAGAATGTGAGTGATTTTTATTGAAAAATCATATTCTGAGGAAGTTTGACAAGATTAATATGGAGAGGATGCTCCCTTTTTTGGGAGAATCTGGATCCAAGTCACCCACTGAAGGCATAGATGAGGAAGAATTTCTTCTCTGAGGGCAGTTAATTTTTGAAATTCACTTCCTTAGAGAGCAGTGAAAGTTGGAACAATGAATATCTTCAAGGCTGGAATAGATGGATTCTTGTTTGACAAGGAATCAAGAATTACGCAGGGTGGAAAAGAAAGTAGCATTGAGACAACAATTAAATCATCTACGATCTTATTTAGTGGCAATGCATTTGATGGACAGAAAAAAACTACACATGCTCTAGTTTCCTGTGAACTTATTAAGTGCAGTCGTCGAATCATCGCATCCCTATAGTGTGGGGGTGCATTGAGACCAAAGAGCATCTCACCAGACCACATGCCCCCACCCCTCCATCTCTGAAATCATGGCCAATCCACCTTAACCTGTGCATCCTTGGACTGTGGAAGGAAACTGAAAGAAACCCATGCAGACACAGAGAGAATGTGCAAACACCACACAGTTGCCAGAGGGTGGAATTAAACACAGGTCTCTGGCAATGAGAGGCAGCAATGCTAACCACTGAGCCAGCGTGCTACCCGCTTCAAAATGACTTTGAGCCATCCTAAGGTGGTGAAAAGTGTTTTATAAATGCAAGATTTTTCTTTCTTTCTGGTCCATGAGATTCTTTTAAAATGAGAATGCATGTGATTAAAATATTATCACTGAAATGAAAACAGATCCACAAATGCGCTGCATTTGGCACCAGAAACGATGTCATCAGAATTAGCTTCTCAGTGAAAAAGAAGGGTATGAAATTGTTTGGAATTGAGATGTGTCATTTAAGCAATTAACCTTCCTTTCCTTTCAGTCATGGCTTGATCTTATGTGCATTCTGAACATTTCTGTTTTTAGTTAATGATTATGCCAACATTTTTCTATCTTGTCTCCTAATTTTTGCCATATCTTGCCTGCCAGTTACCCCTGTAATAGAGATCCAAAGGTCCTTAATGGCTGTCCTACATTTGGTATTGGTTAAACAAAACTTCATTTTCACAGTTAGTATCCTTGCTCTCAAACTTTTGTGTCCTCGTCCCTCCCTATATTTGAAATCTTCTCCATGGCCACGTTTTTCTGCTCATCCAATTTTGACCATTCTTGACCTTATCTCTCTCTAGTTCTGATGATTGTGCCTTCAGCTTTTAGTCTCAACTCTGGATTTCTTCCCTAGACATCTCTTGCTCTCTTTCTTCTTGTTAACTGCTTCTTCAAATCAATCCTTGCAGTTGAGAATTTGGTCACAAGTCGTGGCATATGCTTAGATAACAAGGTGTAGAGAAGAGTCTAGGCCTGAAATGTCTGCTTTCCTGCTCCTATGATGCTGCTTGGCCCCCTGTGTTCATCCAGCTCTACACCTTGAATATATGAGATTCTCTAGCATCAGCAGTTCCTACTATCTCTGGCAAATGCTTCGATGCCTCAGTATCACATTTTGCTGTAATGGTGCTCCTGCAAGATCTTGTGGTGCAACGGGCAATGTCTGTAGCTCTGTGCCAGAAGCTATAGGGTTGAGTCCCATTCGAGGACTTGATGGTCGTGGAAGGTGAGTTTGAAATATGGAGCAATAGGTTGGTTATCAGCCTGTAAACTCTTGCAATACGTCTAACGGCAGGCAGTAAAAGTGGATGAGTTTTGTTGTCAACCAATAGGAACTCTGCGGTGCTTAGCCATTCATAATTATTGCCCAACCCCTGGGAGTCCAGGGTCACCAATGCCTCCTTGGGCAGAGGACCAGAAGAAAAAGAGGGTTAGTGAAATTCTTGTGATGCACCTTGAAATGTTTTACAATGTTATCACTGAGTATATATAAGAAATAAACTGGTAGGTTTCTTGAGGATAAAGGTGTCAAAGGTATGCAGAGAGTGTGGGAGTATGGGGTTGAGATAGAGACTCAGCCATGGTTGCGTTGAACAGCAGAGTGGGGTCAAAGGGCTGAATGGCCTACTTCTGCTCCGGTTTTCTATTTTTCTAAAAGCACCTCATAAACACAATTTATTTTGATGTTATCTGTGATTTTTGCTCCCAATTCCTCCCACTCTTGCGTTAATTTTTCTGTACAGGGAAAGTGTTATAAAATTACGTTGCATTTAAAGGAAAGAAACAGGTCATTCAGCCCACTTGGTCTGTACAGGTGTTTGTGTCCCCTCCCAACAAACTTCATCGCATCCTATCAATTAAATCATCAATTTCTTTCTTATCTCGTGAGATTTAGTAACTTTTTCTCAAGTGTATCATGGCTATTGGGCTTAACTATTCATTATCCTAAATAAAATGTAGAATAATCAAAATTACAACACAACCAGGCTCAATTTTAGAGACCAGAGATACCCAGTTTTCCTACTTGTAACAGGCAATAATACTTCCTCAAATTGAGTCTTTTTTTTCAAATTCATCCAATGAGATGTGAGCATTGCTGGCAACACCTGCATTTATTGCCCATTCCTAACTGCTCTGGAGAACATGACAATGAGCTAACTTCTTGAACTGTTTCTATCCATGCGCTGTAGGTGTACCTGTAGTGCTGTTAGGAAGGGAGTTACAGGATTTTGACCCAGCCACAGTGAACAAACGGTGATTATAGTTTCAGGCTAAGGTGGTGTGAGGTTTGGAGGGAAACTCGCAAGTGGTCATTGTTTCATCTGTCTGCTAGAAACTAGAGGTCATGGATTTGGAAGATGTTTCAAAGGAACTTTGGTGAGTTTGTACTGTGCATCATGTGCACACTGCTGGCACTGTGAATGTTGAACGTGCTAGATGAGTGAAAATCAAATGGGCTAATTTATCCTGGATGGGATACCAAACATGCACAGATAAAGAACAAAAACAGAAGTTGCTGCAAAAGGTCTGCAGGCCTGGCAGCATCTGTGAAGAAAAGAATCAGAGTTAATCTGGTGACCTTTCAATTCTGAGAATTCTGGACCCAAAACATTATCTCTGGTTTACGGTGTCCGTGGTTCTTTTGTTTTTTATTTAGCATTTAGATAAAAGTTGGAGCTCACGTTGACTCTTAGTCTTGTGGTATTATATCAAATGAATCCTATGCCCCAAGATTAGTTACCATTGTAGAATTGCTTATATTAGATCTTATAATGCTGCAATGTGTACAAACCTTAACTCATCGCAAGGAGTCACATATTTTAGCAGTCAACAGTTCACAAAAGTTTGCAGTTTTATCACCAATGATTTGCAAGGCCTGACAACATCAATATGAGGATTGCTCCTTGTAACAAGAAGGGAGTCATTCACATTTGATAATGACTAACACAGAATAACAAAGCAACCTGAGACCATAACTACAAAAAGAAATGAAAATTTCTAGAAATGTGCAATAGGGCTATCAGCATCTGAAAAGAGAAACATCAGGTTAATGCTTTGCGTAGACACTTCCCATTTGAGCATTGGTACAATTTAATGTGCTCCAGGAATGTTTTCCTTTGCAAAAATCACCATGTTATTTTGGCGCCACTGCCTTCATACATGATCATGAATTGTTCAGGTGAATTAATGCTATAATAATTTACTTCTGTTAAGCAACATGAATAGCTTAGGGCAAGGGGATGTTGACAGTGTGATAGTGGCCTGTTTAAAATTTTGGGAGAGGGGACAGCCCCCTATTCTGACAGAGAGTTTACGAAGAATTCCGCTTCATGTTCACAATTGTTACACGTTACAGTGATGTCACGGCTAATAGCTACTAATGAATTCCTTAAACTCAATGGATTCCAACAATGACCAATATTTTAAGGAGTAGTTTGCAAGGCCTGTTTCCTAGGGGCTTCAAGAGGTTGTCAAAGGTAAAGAAAATGTTCAAGGGTCTGAATTGAAGCATTTTTGGAATATAGGTTTTAGTTCCAATTGAAATTCAGAGATTTGAAACAAAAATCACTAGAGATGTGTTTCCGGGCTGAGATTGATTCCTTGTAAATTTCTGCCCTGCATTTTTCTAAGACAGCGCAAGAATATTTGAGTGGTACAGGGAACAAGCCCTTCTTTCTGTGGACTTTGCCTTCTGAGGTTGAGAGGTGCATCAGAATAAAACAGCTAACCGTGAGATGGTAGGGGTCTACCTAGAAGTGTTGATCAGCTGTGTATCAGAAATGGTGGTGAGGTATTGAACATTCTGTTGCCACTCCATTTCTGCTTGTTTCTATTACTTTCCCTTGCATGGTACAGAGATAGGGTTAAAAAATGATATCTCCAAATCAGATCAGTAATAGTTAACTGGGCATGGCAATGAACAATTGAAGAAAGTTTAAAATTGTGTGAAAATAGGCCTGGTGTAAAAAAAAACAGCCTGTTTTGCCTGGAAGATAATTGCATAACCTTGATTATCTATGGAAGCCATTTTTTTATGAAAGTAACACAGGGTTGTCTGAAGATGTTTTCAACTTGTTTTCTGCACAATGGAATTTCTGAGACGGTACTGAATGTACTACAAAATGGTAGCACAGCATGCAACCAGAAGACTATTAACCTCAGCAACTTTGTCCCAGCCTTTGAACTTGCACTATCAGACTGGACTAGTGAGACCAGGACCAAAGGCCTACACCATTGGACTAGGATTTTTGAGAACAGTGCCACAGAATCTGTGACAGAGCTACAAGTGCCAGATATCCAAAGTTCATGGTGTGCAAATAAGGCAGTGCACCTCACTATTTTGCATTTGTATAACTTAGTTTCAGCTAATGGAATGGGCCATTAGTTTGCATATAACTTATTTTAGCTAGTAGGTTCGCTCATTAGTTTATATATATATTTATAGATCAAGGTAATAAATTAGCTATATATTGAAGTGCATGTGTCCTCTTGTAATCATTTTGATCAGATCTTAAAGAACCTGTTAGGTACTTTCACTTTAACAATTCACACCGTTTGTCCAGCTGCTCAGCTATCTCCAGTAGGAGTCTAATAGATTGTGCTGCTCTCAGTTCTACTACGCACATAGGTCCACTTGGCATTCTGTCCAATTCAGCCCATTGGCACTAGGTGTAGAGTGGCCTAACCAGCATTACTCAAAAGGATAACTTCAGATCACTCAGGATAAAAAAAAATGAAACGAAGACAGAATGTACTGAAGAAAAAAATCTATTCAGGCCAGCTAGCACCTAATAGCTTTGAACTGACGGAAGTTCATCAAACTGAAATGTTTGGCAGAATTCTTCTGTGCCCAGCATATGACCCATATAGAAAGTTAAAGTGCACACTCTCATATGTGTACTTTATTTATTTACAAAGTATGGTAAGTGAGGGTGCAGCCTTACTGACACAGGTTTCAGTTCCACAGGGAATGACATTACTATGATATTAGCCCAACCCCGCACGGCTCGCTTCTATCTCCTTCCCAAAATCCACAAACCTGCCTGCCCTGGTCGACCAATCGTCTCAGCCTGCTCCTGCCCCACCGAACTCATCTCCACCTATCTGGACTCCATTTTCTCCCCTTTGGTCCAGGAACTCCCCACCTACGTCCGTGACACCACCCACGCCCTCCACCTCCTCCAGGACTTCCAATTCCCTGGCCCCCAACACCTCATTTTCACCATGGACGTCCAGTCCCTATACACCTGCATTCCGCGTGCAGATGGCCTCAAGGGCCTCCGCTTCTTCCTGTCCCGCAGGCCCGACCAGTCCCCCTCCACCGACACCCTCATCCGCCTAGCCGAACTCGTCCTCACCCTCAACAACTTCTCTTTTGACTCCTCCCACTTCCTACAGACTAAGGGGGTGGCCATGGGCACCCGCATGGGCCCCAGCTATGCCTGCCTCTTTGTAGGTTACGTGGAACAGTCCCTCTTCCGCGCCTACACAGGCCCCAAACCCCACCTCTTCCTCTGGTACATTGATGACGGTATCGGCGCCGCCTCTTGCTCCCCAGAGGAGCTCGAACAGTTCATCCACTTCACCAACACCTTCCACCCCAACCTTCAGTTCACCTGGGCCATCTCCAGCACATTCCTCACCTTCCTGGACCTCTCAGTCTCCATCTCAGGCAACCAGCTTGGAACTGATGTCCATTTCAAGCCCACTGACTCCCACAGCTACATAGAATACACCTCCTCCCACCCACCCTCCTGCAAAAATTCCATCCCCTATTCCCAATTCCTCCGCCTCCGCCGCATCTGCTCCCACGACAAGACATTCCACTCCCGCACATCCCAGATGTCCAAGTTCTTCAAGGACTGCAACTTTCCCCCCACAGTGATCGAGAACGCCCTCGACCGCGTCTCCCGTATTTCCCGCCACACGTCCCTCACACCCCGCCCCCGCCACAACCGCCAAAAGAGGATCCCCCTCGTTCTCACACACCACCCCACCAACCTCCGGATACAACGCATCATCCTCCGACACTTCCGCCATCTACAATCCGACCCCACCACCCAAGACATTTTTCCATCCCCACCCCTGTCTGCTTTCCGGAGAGACCACTCTCTCCGTGACTCCCTTGTTTGCTCCACACTGCCCTCCAACCCCACCACAACCGGCACCTTCCCCTGCAACCGCAGGAAATGCTACACTTGCCCCCACACCTCCCCCCTCATCCCTATCCCAGGCCCCAAGATAACATTCCACATTAAGCAGAGGTTCACCTGCATATCTGCCAATGTGGTATACTGCATCCAGTGTACCCGGTGTGGCTTCCTCTACATTGGGGAAACCAAGCGGAGGCTTGGAGACCGCTTTGCAGAACACCTCCGCTCAGTTCGCAACAAACTACTGCACCTCCCAGTCGCAAACCATTTCCACTCCCCCTCCCATTCTTTAGATGACATGTCCATCATGGGCCTCCTGCAGTGCCACAATGACGCCACCCGAAGGTTGCAGGAACAGCAACTCATATTCCGCCTGGGAACCCTGCAGCCTAATGGTATCAATGTGGACTTCACCAGTTTCAAAATCTCCCCTTCCCCAACTGCATCCCAAAACCAGCCCAGTTCGTCCCCTCCCCCCACTGCACCACACAACCAGCCCAGCTCTTCCCCTCCACCCACTGCATCCCAAAACCAGTCCAACCTGTCTCTGCCTCCCTAACCTGTTCTTCCTCTCACCCATCCCTTCCTCCCACCCCAAGCCGCACCCCCATCTACCTACTAACCTCATCCCACCTCCGTGACCTGTCCGTCTTCCCTGGACTGACCTATCCCCTCCCTACCTCCCCACCTATACTCTCTCCACCTATCTTCTTTTCTCTCCATCTTCGGTCCGCCTCCCCCTCTCTCCCTATTTATTCCAGAACCCTCACCCCATCCCCCTCTCTGATGAAGGGTCTAGGCCAGAAACGTCAGCTTTTGTGCTCCTGAGATGCTGCTTGGCCTGCTGTGTTCATCCAGCCTCACATTTTGTTGTCCATGACATTACTATGGCTTTGCCCCTTTTTCACTGTTCAATCACCATTCTTGAAGCAAAGATATAATTAACCTTTAGCCTACATACCCCGCCAAATCCTTCTACGGTATTGTATTTCAGCATTAACATTCAATCATGAATGATTTGCCCAAGAACATTTAACTCTCTGCTCTCAAATCCCTCATCCCCTCCCACCCAACCCAGAGCAACATCCAGCCAAGACTAAGATCTCCAACCATATTCCCTGCTCTCAGACTGATCTGTTTGATGTGATGTTTCTTGGAAGGGAGGTTCTTCAGCAGTTGGTGTTCCAGACACAGACGATAAACAGGATGCAGAGTGCTATGACTTCCCTCCTCCCACGAGCTTGAAGCTGGCCCAGAATGGATGACAACATCAAGAGATCTACATTGTGATTTGATCATTCTATAAGTTCTATAATACAGTCAACACGGCTTTGTGAGGGGTAGGTCATGCCTTACAAACCTTATCGAGTTTTTTGAGGATGTGACTAGAAAGGTTGATGAGGGTCGAGCTGTGGATGTGGTGTATATGGACTTCAGTAAGGCATTTGATAAGGTTCCCCATGGAAGGCTCATTCAGAAGGTCAGGAGGAATGGGATACAGGGGAACTTAGCTGCTTGGATACAGAATTGGCTGGCCAACAGAAGACAGCGAGTGGTAGTAGAAGGAAAATATTCTGCCTGGAAGTCAGTGGTGAGTGGGGTTCCACAGGGCTCTGTCCTTGGGCCTCTACTGTTTGTAATTTTTATTAATGACTTGGACGAGGGAATTGAAGGATGGGTCAGCAAGTTTGCAGACGACACAAAGGTCGGAGGTGTCGTTGACAGTGTAGAGGGCTGTTGTAGGCTGCAGCGGGACATTGACAGGATGCAGAGATGGGCTGAGAGGTGGCAGATGGAGTTCAACCTGGATAAATGCGAGGTGATGCATTTTGGAAGGTCGAATTTGAAAGCTGAGTACAGGATTAAGGATAGGATTCTTGGCAGCGTGGAGGAACAGAGGGATCTTGGTGTGCAGATACATAGATCCCTTAAAATGGCCACCCAAGTGGACAGGGTTGTTAAGAAAGCATATGGTGTTTTGGCTTTCATTAACAGGGGGATTGAGTTTAAGAGTCGTGAGATCTTGTTGCAGCTCTATAAAACTTTGGTTAGACCGCACTTGGAATACTGCGTCCAGTTCTGGGCGCCCTATTATAGGAAAGATGTGGATGCTTTGGAGAGGGTTCAGAGGAGGTTTACCAGGATGCTGCCTGGACTGGAGGGCTTATCTTATGAAGAGAGGTTGACTGAGCTCGGTCTCTTTTCATTGGAGAAAAGGAGGAGGAGAGGTGACCTAATTGAGGTATACAAGATAATGAGAGGCATGGATAGAGTTGATAGCCAGAGACTATTTCCCAGGGCAGAAATGGCTAGCACGAGGGGTCATAGTTTTAAGCTGGTTGGTGGAAAGTATAGAGGGGATGTCAGAGGCAGGTTCTTTACGCAGAGAGTTGTGAGAGCATGGAATGCGTTGCCAGCAGCAGTTGTGGAAGCAAGGTCATTGGGGTCATTTAAGAGACTGCTGGACATGCATATGGTCACAGAAATTTGAGGGTGCATACATGAGGATCAATGGTCGGCACAACATTGTGGGCTGAAGGGCCTGTTCTGTGCTGTACTGTTCTATCTATGTTCTATGTTCTAAGTTGTAGGAGGACTGCCATGCATACTTCACCTGGACACTGCTCCACTATGTAGGTGCCAGTTCCTCTGAGACTGACAAAAAGGTTGGGTCCCAACATCATGAATAATAGGGAACTTTGAAATAGAGCTTTTGGGATTTCTTCCTCAGGATCGCAGATCCCTACAAAGCTCTTCCATAAGTCCATGATCAGCAGATTTAATGGGAAATTGGAGAAAATCACTTTTTGCAAATTCCATCATCTCCCTAATAGTCAAAATCTCATCTGAGAGTTTGGATGGTAAGAGGTTGAGAGGTTTCTGTTTGTCTCATCCTTCACATTTCTATACAATTCTTTCCTCAAAATCATACTGCTTTGATCTCATTCACGAATTATAACTTGAATTATCAGGATCTTCTTCTGCAAACCTAAATGAAAATGTCAGTTCTCTTGCACAAGAGTTTCCTTATTAGAGGGAAGATTAGCATTTATATATTGAAAGAGATTGCTTTCCTTGGCTCATAATTCACAATGATCTTTCAGCTCTGAGTATTTCAACAAAACAGAGACTTTCCTCAACCCCCAAGCCTACCAAGCATCTCTTTAAAATGTCAGTTGTGCTAAGAACACTGGCTGTCACTTCATTGGACTTGTGGAGTTCTTCTGTAGGCTTTTATTTTTCAGTTGTGAGTTCTTATTTTTCTCTAGGGACTTTCCTGTAGACTGTTAACAACTTGCCTTAATCTTTTCAACTTCTGCCAGCCCATTGTCGATGTTGGAATGTGAGACCTTTGTCCCCTCATTGCTATTTTTCAAATAACTTCTGCAACCAATCAATTTTCCAAAGAAACTTTTAGTTTTCTTTCAGCCCTGAGGCTTGATAGTGCTGTGAGAATGCTTGTAGTGAGTCATGTAAGTCAACAGTCTCTCTTAGTTAAATTGGCTTCTCCAAATCTGGCTTAATCATAATTTGGTCAAGTCTGCCTCCATCTGTGTTTGTGATATGTGGGCGCAGAGGTGATATTTACGATCCCTTTGAACGCCTATCCCTGCATGATGATCTGCTTTTCTGCAAGATCTGACTCTAACTTTCCAGTCTGATGATATTAAACAAATAAGTCTTGGTGCTCAAGAGATAACAAGGTGTAGAGCTGGATGAACACAGCAGACCAAGCAGCATCAGAGGAGCAGGAAGGCTGATGTTTCAGGCCTAGACCCTTCATAGAACATAGAACATAGAACATTACAGCACAGTACAGGCCCTTCAGCCCTCGATGTTGCTCTGACCTGTGAAACCAATCTGAAGCCCATTTAACCTACACTATTCCATTATCATCCACATGTTTATCCAATGACCATTTAAATGCCCTTACAGAAATGCCCTTCTTTAGAAATATCTCATAATTCACAATGAACTTTCAGCTCTGAATATTTCAACAAACGAGAGACTTTCCTCAACCCCCAAGCCTACCAAGTAGGATATTTTTCTGAAGAAGGATCTAGGCTGAAACGTCAGCCTTCCTGCTCCTCTGATGCTGCTTGGTCTGCTGTGTTCCTTTAGCTCTACACCTTGTTATCTCAAATTCTCCATCATCTGTAGTTCCTACTTTCTCTGAAATAGTCTTGGTGTTCAACTGTCTTGGGCCAACAGATAAAGCCTTCAGTTGGCATACCCATTTCGTATTGTCCATCTGAACTTAGCACAAACTCAAGCTCACTGCTCATTTTCTAGTTAAGACTCATATCAGCAAATAATGTGTATAGTACTAATTGTAGTATTAAGTTTCTTTTATGTCAGTATACATTTAAGAAACATGGTCGCGGTATCATCACTGTATCACAAAATGTTACCTGAGGGTACAAGTACCTTGTTCTCCCTCTTATCTTAGATCACTTGGAGCATGACACTCCACAAGAAACATACTCTGCAGTAAACAAAGTGCTTAATGTTAGCCCAAACACATATGCGCTTCAGGAATATAATGCTTTACATAATAGTTACTATTGATAAATGCCCATTAGATTCTTCAGTACCACAATATCCATGCTCAGTTTCTTATATTAATGGAGCTAACATAGGCATTTCCCCATTGGGTAAAACTTCCTGGTTGTCGTAAACTAACATGGTGTTGGTGATGGTTTTCTGTAAAAGACTCCAATATCTTGATGATACTTATTTGAAAAAAAGAGAATAACCAGGCAATAGTTTTGAACAACAAAGAATTTGGACAATGAGAGAGTTCCTTACTCTTAAGCAGCATTAGTTTCTGGGAATACAGATGGTTGTAAAGGCCTGTCGTAATATAATGCACCACCAGGATAGGTAAAAATGCTGGAATTCCTCACTAGTGGCATTGGGGGTCTACCTAGAGCACCCAGACTGCAGTGAGTCAAGAAGTCAACTCACCACCACCTTTACAAGGGACATCTAGGAATAGGCAATAAATACTGGCCCAGCCAGCGACTCCCACATCTCACAATTGAATGAAAACAAAACTTATGATTTGGATAACACAAAATACTAATTTTGTCATGATGAAGTACATTGCTTAGATTGCCTTACTTATAAAACAATACTTGTGCTTTTAATTTGGAACACAGCACATGCAGAAAGGTGGAAGAATCCTCTGTTTATGACAGTTGATATGACATGACAGTTTCTCATAACAGCTGCTCTATATCCTCTGTTTTTAAAATATAAACAGTTTTAATTATGCTCGCATGAATTTGGGAACTTAATGTGATACAGTTCAACATTTTCAAGGTGGAATCATGGATATCGGTAACCTCGTAATGGACTGAGCATCTAGCGACACCTGCATTGAATTACAATTGTTCAAAAAGCTTATGTAGCCCTATTTTCCAGATCAAATCATGGGTGATCCTGAGAAGGATGTTCTAAAAATCTTGCTTGTCAATAGAAAACGATTACGGTGATCCAGAAAAGTTCTCGAAAGCTCCTGAATACTAATTCTGTGTCAGAATTTACATTGGGTTCACCAACTCCAACTTATATCATACTGATAACAATCCCAGGTGTCTATTGACCAGATTGTGGAAGAATATACAGCAAAGGGCATGAATGTAACTTTTCCAAAGACATACTGACTGTGAAACTAATTGAAAATAGACCACATCATGGACAGTTTACCTGAGTGTGGATGCAAGTATAAGGCATGATGACAGACTCCCAACCAATGCAGGTATAATCTATATGGTTAGCCATTACTATTCAAAAACTTTCTGGATTCTATTGATAGTTATAAAGTACCCATAAATCCAGATCCCTTTATAATCATAATTGCTAAGATTCAAACAATACCTATTGCGAATGAACATACAACGTGCGATGCAATCAAATCAGTCAACGATCTCCAAGGATATGACTTTGAAGTAAGGTACAAGCCAGGTCTGAGGATAATTACATCTGATGCACCGAGCTGATTATCAAAATCCACACAAAGACCAAGACATTCCTCTTGATCTATTTGTGGGTGATCTTGACTACAAAATTAAAGATTTTTTCAAAGTTGACCGGTCACACTTTGGTCAGTGTGAACAGTTACAATCAGCAATGAACATGAGCAACCAAAGAAGTTCATTATCCAATTATGGGCCTGACAGTCTTAAAGAAGTATCTGAGAAGATTTGTTTATTTTGACCAGATAGAGGTGGACTTGGTAAAACGCAACAAATGTTTTTCAAAGGGAAACTCGTCCACATACTACAAGCATTACATTAAGATATTTTACCCATATTAAACCAATGAGACAAAGGCATTGGACACCAGATGGCTAGGACAAGAGTTTGTTTACTGGCCAGGGATGAACCAGGATTACAAATGATCATGAAGGCAGTGACACATGCTGAATATATGTACTGCAGCAGCACAGCCTCTACAACCTCATGCAGGCCAATCAGCACCTTGTCAATGGTAGCAACAGACCTATTCATAACGCATGAGGAAGATTACATCCTCGTGACAGGTTGTTTATCTAAAAATGCCACTGTCCGATGACTTAGCAACATAGTCAGTGTAACCATTGATGATTCAATGAACACTCTTTACAGTTAACAGAAAAACCCATGCACCACAGATGCTGGAAATCAGAAACAAAAACAGAAATTGATGGAAAAATTTAGTAAGTCTGTCAACATCTTTGGAGAGAAAGGAGGATTATCATTTTTGGTCCAGTGACCGTTTCTCAGAACTGATTGTTGCTCGGAAAAGATTGAGAAGATGGGTTTGGAGAACAGGGGATAAGTAAACAGTAGGAGAAGATGGAGCCTAGCAAAAGGGAACCACAGTTAGATAGACAAAAAAATGGGTAAAGGTCAGCTTGGGGGATATCAATAACTGCTAATAGGAGACTATTAGTGGCTGACAATGGGTCATTTCTGGTAGCAGTCCATGTGATGACAAGGCCTGGCGTGTGAGGGTTAGTGTGGGCGGTGAAGACAGTCGCATGATTGAGTGAAGTGCAGGTTATTGCAGTTTTACATGCAAGATGTAGCATTGACTCAATCTACTGTACTGTGTTTACAATTTGACCTACCCTACACTGGGGAGACAATATGCAGAAAGGGTGATTCCTTTGCAGAACGTGCGGTCTGTCTACAAAAATGATGTTGAGCTTCCAGTTATCCGCCAATTCAACACACCGACATGTTTCCTGACAAGATTTCTGCCTCAGGCTGGCTCCTCCACTCCAGCAAATTTCAGCGCAAGCTGGAAGAACAATACCACATTTTTTGCTTGGGAATCTGCAGCCTTCAGGACCCAATATTGAGTTCAATAATTTTAGGGCTTGAGCATCTTCTCCTATATCCCCTCTCTAAGTGCCATACAGCACATCTTGTCATCACATGAGCTGCTACCACAAACAACCCAAAATAAGCTAATAATAGTCTTCATTAGCAGCTATTGATTCTCCCAGGCTAAATATTACCCATTCTTTTGTCAGCCCTAGTAGGAATTGCAGATGCTGGAGAATCTGAGATAACAAGGTGTAGAGCTTGGTGAAGGGTCTAGGCCTGAAACGTCAGCCTTCCTGCTCCTCTGATGCTGCTTGGCCTGCTGTGTTCATTCAGCTCTACACCTCGTTATCTCTTTTGTCAGCCCACCTGTTTTATCTCTCTCTCTGGGCTCATTTCCAACTGTCATTTACTCCCATCTCCTCTGCCCATCCCATCTTCATCTTATATACCAGCCCTTTCCTAGCCACAATCAGTTCTGAAGAAGGGTTACTAGACCCAAAAAATTCACTCTGCTTTCTCTCCACAGATACTGCAAGACCTGCTGTGTCGTCTTTACAGAAATTTCTCATTTTGTTAGTATTTTACGTTTAAGCGTCAATGGCCTATAATATACTGGGAAACTGTTTCAAGATGTGTACTGTATGAGGAGTGACCCATATCATGTCATCATCTCATGGTCCATGCTCATTTGGTCTAGCAGAATGTATGTTACATAATATCAAATCAATTATTATTAGGTATCCAGCAACAAAGCAAAATCGTAGCACTGTGTTGCTGTATTTTCATGTAACACCAATGAAGAAAGGATGACCATCTGTGGCACAAATTGTGCTTAGAAGGCAATTGTGAATGACATTGCCTGGTAATCAACTATCTAGCTGTTCTGAGACATGGGACATTCTTCTTCAAAGACTGAAGAAAAGCAATGAGGTACACGACGTGCAAGTATATAGAGAACTACCAAAACTATACAAAGGCAGAATACGAGTTAGAAATACAAATACAAACACTGGGGATACCATCAAACGTTTCTAAAATATACAGCTAGCCAGATCATTACAAGATCATTGCTGAACATGGTGTTTCATTGCCTTGGAACAGAAATTAGCTCAGAACAATGTACCATATCATACTCAAGATAGTGAGGAAGATCACTCCAACAATGATGATTGCGCAGTGATGTTGAGTGAAAGCAACCATGAGTAACACAGCTAAGTTGTCAAGTCATTAGAATACAGAACAATACGTCCCTCCTCTGACCACTGGATCAGACAATATATTGAAAATTGAAATGTTGCTCTTGTAAACACTTTTACCCTGTTAGTAAGATTATTGATTTGACAACATGTGCCCATGTGCAACGATGTTTATTATTTTGGGATAAGTTTTTACCTTTGAGAAAAGGGGGATGTTGTATAATGTCCCACGGTCAGCATGTTAATGTATTTTTAAGACACAGACTCATGATATCATTGATTTCACAAGATATGACGTGAGGGTGTAAAAATCTCAGATACTATCTTATTTTGGATCACTTAAAGCATGGAACTTTACTGGAAGCATGCTTCTCTGATTTAAACTAGTAGCTCAATATTAGCACAGACTCAGATTGACACAAGGATTGTAATATTTATACGCAATAGACAGCTGTAATAAATATCTGTTGGATTCTTCAATTTCAAAATACGCATCCACTGTTTTCTATGTTATACAAAGATACATAAGCATTGCCTCATCGAGAAAACAATCTGAAGGAGGCAAGCTAACACCTGCCTGCCTCAATATAACACCTTAGCCCCAACCTCATTTGAGTAGCAAATATGGTGCCGGTGTGATGTATGCACTTTTCCTCCAACTCACCAACTGCCTATGAATGAATTGCCATCTCAGTGACAATTAGTTCTGAATTAGTGTCAGTTGCTGCATTGTAAACTATCCACGGCTGAATTAAAACTGCCCAAACCTATTGCTTAATGATCCTTCCAGCCACTGCACAAATGAGTCTCTCATTATATCAGTCAATTAGCTTCATATTTACTAATGGACTACAAATTATGCTGAGTAACATCTCAAGCAGGCTGAAGATCCAAATGGTTTAAACCCATGTATTCACCATTGCTTTTTAAATTGTGGTTTTCACCATTCATGCTAATTGAGCCTTTCTTCTAACTAACTTACACAGGAGAAATACTGAGCAGTAATCTTTGGTCCCTTTATTAAAACTCTTGCTCTTATGCACATTTGATTACACACAACATAATGGAAGCTCAAAGCAAGTACTGAGTTCCTCTAGTCATACTTACAAGCAGAACATTAAATGTAATCCCAATTCCAATTAGCATAGTAGAACATGAGTTGTTTGCAGGTTTTTTGGTAGATTCTTACCAATTTTGTCCTCTATTTGTATCTTTTTGTGCAGACTGTTTCATTTGATACCTCATTTGATTCATCTGTACAAATAATACCATATTACCTCATCAAGCAGGATACTTCTCAGATTTTTTTATTTCTTTATGGAATGGGGCCCTCACTGGTGAGACCAACATTTATTGCTCATTCATAACTGTCCTTCAGAAGGTGGTGGTGAGCTGCCTTCTTGAAATGCTGCAGTTTGTGGGAGTAAGCACTTCTACAGGGCTATCAGGAAGAAAATACTGGGATTTTAGATTCGGCTAAAAGTAACTCTTTTTCTGTTGGGAGAACCTCCTTCAGGAGGCTTGGGTTGAAGTCCCACCTGGTCTAGGTGTGTGTAATAACATCCCTCAACAGATTGATGAGGAAATATCTACAATTACATAGTGCTTCAGCATCTACTGTTTGTGAAGCATAATTCAAGGTATATGCAAATAAGCTTTGGATCTGCCGCTACTGTTTCAAAGAAGGTTAGGAGAGTTCTCCTCAGTGCTCTGGACACTTTTCACCTAACAACATTAACATAGTCAAATTATCAAATCATTTATCATATAGCAGGTTCGCAGATTCTTCCTGTGTCAAATATTTTGTTACATTTCCGATGTTGCAACAGTGTTTACACTTCTAGTTGTAATCCTTTACCTCGAGACCAATTTGGGACTGTTTAAGGTGAGGAAAGAAGGGCAGGAAAGCAAATCTTTCCAGCTGAAAACTTGAGGGGAGCCACATTATTTTACATTGGAGGTGAGATATTCTGCATGGGGGAAATAAACCATTAACATTCCAGAATTGGAGTATTAAGTAGCATAAATTTATTTATGAAACAATTTGAAATGTACATTTAAAAATAACTTTATCAAACAATTTAACAAAATGTTTAGGTAAGCATGACAAATTACAAAGGTTGTTCAGGGCTCTTTATGCTACATTTCCCAAACTGATGTAAAGCAGCTTTGGCTTGTGCAGTGTGTCTGCAGTGTACTATTATTTGAATCAGATTTAGGTCAGCGTGTGATGTAGCTTCAATATTTGCAGGATAACTGCACTCAGTGGGGGACTAACTTGAACTAAATCTCTTGTGGTGTTGAACTAACTTCCGAGCAACATGTTGACTTCTTTTACAGCCTTTTGATATTAATGGAAAAGACCACCATCTTATTGGCCCTGTGACAAAAGAGAAAAGAATGCGATGAACAGTCTGAAGAACACTTTGTTCGGAGGCCAGTGTGGAGCTGATGGCATGATTTGGGCTTCATTACATTTGAGCTGCTATATAAATGCAAGCTGTTGTTATTTGTGATGGATAATGCATTGATACTTGGAAGCACATCAGCATGCCCTGCTTCTGTCGGAACACAAGTAAGGATTTGTTTTCCTTCGCTGTTGGGCTGCTCCTTTAGCATTGTAATGCAGAGACTTTGAATAAGCCAGAATGGTTTTGGGCCAAGGAGTGTGAAAGTTATCCAGGCGACCATCATATCTTCCTTGTGCTCTTGCGTTATATGACTCCAGGCAATTGATAAACTTAAGTGTCAGCCCTAGCTCTGTTGTTGGCTACCCTCTCCTCTGGTGTCAAAATGAAGTGGGTTCAAGTCAACACCAGCTGAGTTGAGCATGGCTGTAGGCTGACAGTGTACTGGTGCGCTAGGCTGTGGAATTTTGTTTATTGGGTGAGATGATAATCTGAGTCCCCAGTCATAAAATGATTTATATCAGGTTATTCGGCTATTAACTTACTCCTGCGTGTGGGAGTTTGCTGTACACAAATTGACAGCCACATGGCAAAAGTAACTTTAGAATATCCTGAAGTTCTGAAAAAGCACTATTTACGGCAAACTTTGTTTTAACTGGCACCTTATCAACCGGTGTATAAGCCGGCAAAAATTATACCGCAAATGCTGAAAAGTTTGCTGCATCATTCTGTTCAGTTATTAGAGTTTTTAAAAATTTATTTACCTCAATGTAAATACACTTATAGTTCAATTGAATGGCCACTCAAAATGTCAACAGCTGATTCAATTTCAAGTCAATTTCACCTTAAACACTGTAATCTACTGTAACATCCAAGTAGTCAGTTGAGAGTCCAAGTGAGAAGGTTCTCTGATGGTAAGTTTTACTTAAGGCAAAGTTGCATTATTATTTAAGTGATTTATGCTGTAAATAAAGTAAATTAGTGATGTGTATACCCCTATATTATATTTTTATTACTTATTGCATGTGTATTTATATTGACTATGTGGACCTCTTGATAAACCAATATATTTGAGCAATCAACACATTACTGGTCTCATGGATGCCAGATAATAAAAAGTTTACTGTAAATACAAGTTTTTTTCATCGTTAAGTCTTAATGCTAAGACAAACTGGCTGCATTAACTTGTGCATCTGCATTTTTGCGCTCTCACAAATGAAGCTGAGGTGATTAAATTTGGCAGTATAGTGTTGATCTTGCTAGCTGAACTTCTCACATGCTTCTACTGGCCACAGAAACAAACATTGACACAGACTTACTGGGCTGAATGGCTTGTTTCTGTCTCATAAATGCTATGCAATAATTCCAGCCGCAGGCAATTTACTGGATATAATTAATCTCCGGAATCAGGCAATGGAATATTTGTTTCACAAGCCATTTCATGCTCCCTCCCTTGTGACTTTCACCCAAGGTTAAAACTGGACAAAAATCTTTGTAATGTGCATGCTGTTTTGATTTGATTTTATGCATGTATGCTGGTTAATATTCCAAAATTTAAATACACCCTGTCTCATCACTGTACAAATGGAAGTATGGAAGTAGTCTCCTGTTATTACTATACTACTTAAGTAAGTCCAACTAAATGACTAATTAACTTTTATTGCCTTTAGATAGATGCATTGTAAATCTGACAACAGCTCTCTTCATTTGTTTTTGTAGCCTTCATAACTCGTCACAAGCACCACAGTCTGATGATGTTTCTATTTAACTTTTCAACACTCTTCTGCCTTATATCTCATACTCCCACTCTTGTCTGAAGCCACACAGCATATATTAAAAACAACCAGTCACTGACAATTATTAACCTTTCTATTCCCTCTTACAACAGTGTGTTGACTTTCGATGCAGTTGAGTAAAGGGCAGGAAGGTTAGCTGATCTATAACTGGCAATTTTGAGCGAACTGGTTTCCTCAGTCTTCACAGAGTTCCAAAAGGCAAGGTATTAGATTCAGTCCTGGTAGCCTCCCTTTATCTCAATTTCTCAACCACTTTGCTAGGGAGGCAGAGTCCATTCTTGTACTGTTTGGCAAACTTATTTATTAGCTTGTTCATGGGATGTGGGCATCGCTGGCTAGACCAGAATTTATCACCCATTCCTAACTCTTCCCCTTATTCAAGTCACTACCACACTATCCAGCTCAGAGAAAGGCTCATATTACTGTGAGTTGACAGCTTGGTTCAGAACACACTTCTTGATTGATGGAGATCAGGAGCATGGAACTAGGTGCCAAGAAACACAAGCTTTAATGATATCCAGAAAGGGAAGGTCTGACTTCCCCGTTAAAAGAACAAATTATATACCAATCTTTCTGGTGTGCAGCTCAGTCAAAGAAAGTGTGTGAATTATTGTACTGGAATGATTGAATAAAAGAATGTTATAGTGCCGAAATAGGACATTTGGCTCATGAAGCCTACAGCAGTGCTGCACTCCCCAAGAGGCACGAAGGCCTAACATTTCCTCAGAATTTGCTCACACTTCACTGATGTCTCTTTTTTTCTTTGTTTATGCTGCACTTGAGAGTGAAGTTCTTGAAGTGGAGGGCAAGTAACTCCAAGGTAGCTCAAGGCTTTAATCTAATGATTATAATGAGCTGATGTTAAAAATTCTCATGACACTATTTCAAAGAAGAGAGGGGACACTCTCCCAGGTGTTCTGGTCAATATTTATCCCTCTACTGGTATCAGATTGTCATAAGCTTGTAATGAGTATTATCTGGAGTAGACTATTTGGCCCATCAAGACTGTTCTGCCATTCAATATCCACACGTTTGAACTTCTCCACTTTATTCATAGCTGCTTTGAATCCCTTGTGCCCAGGATCTAAAAGTCTCGATCTTGGCTATGAATAGTGGCTGTGGCATGATGGTTCAGTGGTTAGCACTGCTACTTCACAGCACCAGTGACTCAGGTTTGATTCCAGCCTCAAGCAATTATCTGTGTGGAGTTTACACATTCTACCCTTGTCTACACAGATTTCCTCTGGGTGCTCTGGTCTCCTCCCACAGTCCAGGGTGTGTAGATTCAATGGATTAGCCATGAGAAATGCAGGGCTACAGGAATAGGGTGGGTCTGGGTTGTGTGCTCTTTGGAGAGCTGGTCTGGTCTCAACAGCTGAATGGCCTGTTTCCACGTTGTAGGGATTCTATGAATAAACATCTAGAGCCTTCAGGGACCCAGAGTCTCAATGATTCACAATCTTTCAAGTAAAACATTTGAAGCAACCCTGTTGTGTTTGAATTGGCTGCCATGTTTCCCATAACATGAGTGTGACTACATTCCAAAAGTATTTAATTGTCTGTAAAACACTTGGGATGTCCTGATGATATCAGATTCTGAATGCTTCTTTCACCCAGCTCTGGGAAATTGGTCAGAGCTCCCTGCCCTGTTGGCTGTCCAAAAGGCGTGTGTTATTTTATTACATTAAACAAAGAACTGCAGATGCTGAAAATCTGAAATAAAAACAGGCATTTCTGGAGAAAATCAATGTGTCTGGCAGCACCTGTGGGGGGAAAGTATAATTAAAGTTTTGAGTCCAGGAACCCTTTTTCACACTGCCTTCTCTGTGTAGATGCTGCCACACCTGTTGACCTGCTCAAGCAATTTCTGCGTTTTATGTTATTTCATTACCTCCCAATTAATGCAAAAATATTGATTCCCACTTTGGATTGGATTGGATTACTACCTTGGCACTAATGTTAACACAAATGAATTACAGTCTGCCATAAAAGAGACCGGCAAGGATTTATATTGTTGGTTAGACATTGGTGAGGTGTATATCTGGAGTCCTGCATCAAATTCTGGAGAATGTTCAGAAGAAATTGACCAGAATGCTGTTGGGAATTGACGGATAGAGTTATAAGGAGAGGCTGGATAGTCTGGACTATTTTCACTGAAGTGTAGGAGGTTGAGATGCAACATTATAGAGGTTTATAAAATAATGAAGGGCATAGGTAAGATGAAAGGCAGATGTCCTTTCCCTAGTAAGGGAGATTTCAAAACGGGGGGTTTACTTTTAAGGTAAGAGGAGAAAGGTTTAAAAAAAGACATCGTTTTACACTGAGAGTGATTTGTGTGTAGAATGAACTTCCAGAGGAAGTGGTGGATGTGGGTACAGTTATAATGTTTTAAAAAAACACTTTGCTAAGTATATGAATAGGAATTATTTGAAGGGATATGGGCCAAGTGCAGGCAGGTGGGACTAGTTTAGTTTGGGTTTATGGTTGGCATGGACTGGTTGGACAGAAAGGTATGTTTCCATGCTGTATGACTCAATGACTCTATTCAAAACAAGCACAAAGAAGAAATAAATTTAGAAGACAATAAGATAGGCTGTTTGAGGCTGCTGTGCCATTCAACGAGATCGTGACTGATCTGATAATCCTCAAGTGCACTTTCCTGCCTTTTCCCCATAACCTTTGCTTCCCTTAATGATTAAAAATCCATCTCAGTCTTGAATATACTCAATGACACAGCCTCAACAGTCCTCTGTGGTAAAAAATTCCATGGATTCACAATTGTCTGAAAGAAAAAAATTGCTCCTCACCTCTGTCTTAAATGTGCGACCCTTCAGCCTGAGATTATACTCTCTGATCCCAGACTCTCTTATTCGAGTGGAGCATCTTGATCATGTAGCTTATAGTTCTTGATTAAATCCAATTTAAAGCAGCATGAGGAGCTAATTCATAATGCCTGGTTTGTTTGGCAAAGACCTATTTGGGTTTTTACATGGAATCAATTTTATCTGAAGTGCTAACCTGATTGCAGACACCTCATATAAATAACAAGAATCATTTTTGAAGAAGGGTCCAGACCCAAAACACCAGCTTTCCTGTTTCTCTGATGCTGCTTGGCCTTGCTGTGTTCATTCAGCTCTACACCTTGTTATCTCAGATTCTCCAGCATCAGCAGTTCCTACTATCTAAAAACTAGGGGACACAGTTTAAAAATAAGAGGTTTCCTGTTTAGGACAATGAGGCTCTTCCCCAGGGAGAATCATTGTACAGTTAACAAAGTGAGGTAGATTGAATGTTTGACTAACAAAAGAGTCAAAGGCATAGGAAACAAAGTGGAGTGGAGGCCAAGGTCTCAATGGAAATCAATGCAGGCTCAAGGGGCTGAATAGGCTACCTCTGCTTCTCATTTGTAAACTTATATTTAGGAACTAGCATATGATAAACCACTCCAGGAGCTTTATTAAACAAAATGAGCCACATCAGGAATTATCAGTACAGGCAAGGCAGAGTTTTGAGGAGTGTTGTAGGAGCTGAGAAAATAATTACATGGCTAGCACAATCTTTTTGCAGGAGCGTAGCAGTGCAACCGCCTTTCACATACAAGAATAATTATTCCCCTTTGTTTGAGATCCAATTCTTTCTAGTCTATGGTAAGTGCATCATTTATTCACACATAATCCTAAGAGCATGAGAGAGCATAAAATCAGAAAAGATCTAATAAACAGCCAAACCTGCTCCTTCCTCAGACAATTTCTCAGACAACAGTATTGGAATGATTGAATATTGAAGGTGGTCAATGGGGCTTCACTTAAGCAGGCTGCTTTGTCCTGGATGGTGTCGAGTTTTTTGCATGTTGTTGGACCTGCACCCATCCAGGCAAGTAAAGAGTATTCCATCACACTGTTGTCTTGTACGCTAAGGAAGTGAGTTATTCATCACAGAATTTCCAACTGCCAATCTACACCCACAGTATTTACATGATTTCTCCAGTTAGGTATCATTGAGATACTCTTCATTCACTGCACAAAGAGTGAACTTTGTCATGGAGACTCCTGCTGTAGGTGGGGAATGAGACATTGTAAACCTTTGCAAGATCGAGAAATAAAAATTGCCTTCTGTTGGAACAGAAAACTAAATTAGTTGTAATTCAGTAAGGAGAGCTAGATTAACTTATAATCGATGTCATTTGCCATCTGAATTTTATGTTCCTTCAAATGTCAGCAGCTTTTGTTCCCTAAGCCCAGTATTCACATAAACTAGAGAAGAGTCAGACCAATACAGTTGAGCTACAGTGTATCATGGACAATTGTGATGGAGTATATTGATCTTCAATCCCGACTAAACATTATGAATTGAAAACATCTCAAGGAGAATTTCTTTATATGAGTATCACTGGTAATGCCAGGATAATTAAGAGTCAATTACATTGCTGTGCATCTGCAGTCACTTATAGGAAGGCTAAATATTGACGGAGACTCCAGTTAGAGATGTTGTGAAACTCCATTGATTCCGGTGACAACTCAACTCGATCAAAATAGAGTTGAGGGACTTTATCTTCTACCCGAATTGGCAGATGAGGTTATAGTTTAACATCTTGTCTGAAAAATGTCACTCGAATATTTATTCCCTTCCTCCACACCCCTCCCTCCCCCCCATCTACATATAGTCACATATATACAGATCATGTAAGGTTGGCAAATTTCCTTCCTAAAGTACATTGGTGACTCAGTTAGTGCAACATGTTAATTCTGGGATCACTGCCACCAATTGCCCATCTCCAATTGTTCTGTGTTGAGTTGCTTGCTCGGTCATTTCAGAGGGTGGTCAAGAGTCATTCACATTGCTGTGGATCTGAAATAACTGGGTCAAGGACTGCAGATTTCTCAACCCAAGGTCAATACTGAGCCAGATGCATTTTTATGACAATTTGGGAATTTTATTATCACTATCATAGATGCTAGTTTTTTGTGGGCAAATCTATTTCATTAGCTAAGTAGCACTTGCAGTGGGATTTGAGCTCAAATCTCTGGATCATTCAGATTACTTTTCCAAGGAGCCAACCACCAGGCCTCTAAAAGATAAAGTATTCATGTACTAGGAAATATAAACCAGGCAGTTTTAACAACTAAATTTAATTTACAATTTAGATCATAGTAGAAGACTTCCATTCTGAATGTTTAGGTTAAAATTAGAAAGTACCTTCCTCTCAGGTTACCTTCGTCTGCGAGTTTGCTAAATGTAAGCACAGATGTTAATTACCCAACTACTCGTAGATCAGTCAATAAGCTGTCCAAAGATAGCAGCCAAACATTTACTCAGGACTTTGCCAGAAGCGTTAGAAAGTATGTTAATCATTACTACACCCAAACATTGTACACTAAATACTTCATCTCTGGAATGTACTCTGTAGGAGTATGTTCAGTGTAAGCATAAGGCATGTAATACTGTAAAACTGTTTTGAAAACACAAGGTTTGGAGTGACAGCTCGACTCCAAACTGGATTGAAAACAATGAGCTCTTGGCAATAATATTTTTGGAGCTGGTCTGTTGTAAGTCAACAGCTGAGTTTAGCCAGAAAGAAAGGGAAGTAGCTTTGCATAAAGTCAGTGGATAACCAGGAAAGAATTACCACAGCGGAAAGAGTTCAGCCCCGTGGCATCTTTGATGCGTAAGCTCTTGGTTTTGATCCGCCCATCTAGCAAGTGTGGCTGTTTGCTTGCTCAGGGCCGTTCACTTACAACGTGGGACAAGTGGATTAGTTTTTCCATTTGCTCATTTGGTAGTGCCCTCATTCCTGAATCAGAAAGTCGTGGGTTCAAATCCCAGTTGAGACACACGTTTGATGGTCCACTGCAACACTGAAGGATGGAATAACTGTTGGAGTGACATTTTTCAGACAAAACGTTAAACTAAGGCCCTGTCTGCCAACTTGGATAGAAGTAAAAGACCTTCAACATTATTTCAATACATTGAGCTATCACTGGAGTCTCAGTCAATATTTGGCCTCCAAATTTTTTTTGCACTAATTTCTTGTGGGATCTTGCTGTGCTGAAATTTGTTACCGAATTTCCTGTGTCACAGGTTTACTTCAAGAAGAAATTGGTTGTCTTTAAAACACATTACAATGCCCTGTATTCCTGGTTAGCACTTTCTAAATGTAAGTCTTTTAAAATCTACTTCCTTTATTCATTCATTCACAGGATGAGGGCATCACTGGTTAGACCAATATTTATTGCCCACAGATCAGTTAAAAGTCAGCCACATTGCTGTGGATCTGCAGTCACATGTTAGCCAGACCAGGTAATGATGGCAATTTCTTTCCCTAAAGGACATTAGTGAACCAGATGGGTTTTTTCTCCTGACAATCAGCAAAGGATTCACAGTCATCATTAGATTCTTAATTCCAGATGTTTATTGAATTCAAATTCTACCATCTGCCATGGCAGGATTTGAACCCAGGCCCCCAGAACTTTAACTGGGTTTCTGCATTAACAGTCCAGCGATAATACCAGTGGGCCATTGCCTCCAAGGCCAATAGTGGACGATGGTGGAAAGATTCATAAGGATTTGTGTTGAGTCAACTGCTTTTTGTCATTTATATTAATAGTTTAGATGTGAATACAGGAGGTATGGTTAGTAAGTTTGCAGATGATTGTTGTTGAAAATTGGTTGTGTAGTTGACAGCAAAGAAGGTTAGCTCTGAGTGCAATGGGACCTTGATCAGATGGGCAAATGGACCAAAGTGTGGTGGACAGAGTTTCATTTACATAAAAGTGAGGTGCTGCATTTTGATTGGGTAAATCAGCGCAGGACTTATATACTTAATGCTAAGGTCTTGGGGTGCATTGTTGGACAAAGAGACTTTGGGGTGCAGGTTCATAGTTCCTTGAAAGTGGAGTCGCAGGTAGACAAGGTGGAGAAGGTGTTTGGCATGTTTGCCTTTATTGGTCAGGGCATTGAATATAGGAGTTGAGAAGTTGTGTTGCAGCTGTACAGGACATTGATTAGGTTACTTCGAGAATACTGCGTTCATTTCTGGGTCTCTCTGCTATCGTAAAGATGTTGTAAAACTTGAAAGAGTTCAGAAAGGGTTTGCAAGGATGTTGCCAGGTTTGGAGGGTTTGAGCTATCAGGAGACGCTGAATAGACTGGGGCTATTCTTTTTTGGAGTATTGGAGGCTGAGGGGTGACCTCATAAAAGTTTATAAAATCATGAGGGGCAGAGATGAGGTGAAAAGCCAAGGTTTTTTTCCCCAAGGTATAGAAACTAGAGGGCATAGGTTTAAAGTGAGAGGGGATTGATTTAAAAGGGACCAATAGGGGCAACATTTTCACGCAGAGGGTAGTATGTGTATGAAACGAGCTGCCTGGTCTCTTGGCATGTAGCGGTGGGCCCCGGCCTTGGGGGCTCGTGTCAGGTGTCAGCTGGGTCTCGGCTGCTCTCAACCTGGTCTGTCAGTGATATGTCAGCAGCTCATGGCAGTGTCTCGGCTCAGTTTGCAAATGGGCCCTGCCCAGGCACTGGGGGAGATCAGAGAAGCAGCACTTTCAGTAGCAGTGATGGTATCTGCAGAGATGGATTCAAGAACAGACAGCTGAAGTCTTTCAGAGAGTGGGACAAGCAAAGGATTCTGCAAAGACTGTTCAACTTTTAACTTATTTCTTTATTTTCCTGGTGTAAACTATGAAAGATTTTAATGTTAACTATTACCTTATTTGTTTATGTATTTTTCTACTTGTACTATGAAGTAATGCTTACCTTTTTAACTCTCATTTCTCCTCCTACTTTGTACCTAAGTTTTTTTGTACCTGGTACCTGGGTACCTAAGATGGGACCTTGTGTGGCGTCATTATTTACTTTTCACTGTACTCCTGTACTTGAGTTCAGGTGACAATGAAATCTAAATCTAAATCTAAAGCCAGGGGAGGTGGTGGAGGCTGATACAATTACAACATTTTAGAGGCATTTGAATGGATACATGAATAAGAAGGGTTTAGAGGGATATGCTGCAAATGGGACTAGATTAATGCAGAATATTTGATCAATCTGGACGAGTTGGACCGAAGGGTGTGTTTCTGTGCTGTACATCTCTATGACTTGATGACTCGAAGGGTAAGAATGAAATTATGCTAGCAGGAGATTCCATGTTGGTTGTTCTTATTAATGTTTTCATAAGGTGTGAATGTCACTGGCTAGGCCAGCATTTGTAACCCAATCCAAACTGTCCATACCTTACACGTTAATACATTACAGATGATCTGTCCGATGAATGTTTGCCAGGACTTTGCAGATGTCTTCTCTGCTCCATTCTGAAAAGTTTCATTGGATTGATTACAACCCTGTGAAAGAAGACAGAGTCTCACTTTAATGTCTCATCCAAATGATGACATCTTTGGCAGTGCAGCATTCCCTCAGTACTGCACCAGAATGAGATTTTTGTGCACAAACCTCTGATGTGAAAATACGTTAAAATCTTCTGATTCAAGCAGTGACACTGCTACCGACTGAGTCTCAACAGATCTGAGGTTTATGTACTGTGGGCATCAAACAGAATGGGGGAAAGGTGGGTTACCCATGTGTTTTGATCCCTTTTATTGTTTTTGGAACTGATCCAAATTTGGGCTCCTTCCAGGTGTCTGTTTGACCTCATTACAATTGCATGCAGTGCTATATGGGAGGAGGAAGAGCACTGAAAGCATGGAGGTGAAATTTAAGAGGGATGAGTGATGAAACCAGCAATGATTGCCATGTAGCTGAGAATAGAGAACATGCGAGAAAGCTTTCATCAAGGGAAGGAAGAGAGGTAGAAAGCACTTACTACAAATCTTCACTTGTACCTTGCTAAGGAATACAAAGAATAGTTGAGAAGGGCTTTGCCGCATAAGCACACGGTATTCAAACATTGGATTTTTATTTTGGTTCTTTGGATTATATTTTCCAGGTATCAAACAGATGTTAAACTGGTACTCTGCTGCCAGATATTGTCGGGTGCTATTCATTTTTATATCGCTTTGAAAACAAAGCTACCACTGCGGATTTTCCTGGGAGGCTGAATGAGGGTGTCAGATAGTAGGAACACCATCCAGGGTGAGTCGAGGTAGTCTCTGTGCAGTACTATGCAACATTCCTCCAAGCCCTCTGTGAGAAAATGTTTGACCACCCTTGCCAAAGGCTCTTCTGCTTTCCTTCTTCCCTCTCATGAAGCCCCTTCTCCAACATTGATGTGGATGGCGGCGAATGGTGTCTGGTCTTCTCTTGGCCGGTACTCCTATCCCATCTGCCCCCAGCATAACGTGGGTCTGTGATGAGGCCTACCGGCTTCAGTTGCTGTGGCAACTTGTTACCTCCACTGGGCCAGGCAATTATTTTGCTGGTATGTTCTTCTGCCTGAAAGACTTTCTGAAGTAAAATCCCTACATCAATGGGGAAAATTCAAGATGACAGCGAAAACTAAACAAAACTGGAGCTGCACAAACAGGGCTGTGAGCCCATGGAAGAAACATTGATCAGAATTTTCAAGGGTGAGTGGGCATTCTGTTTTTATTTTAATTTTCTCCTTGTTATTTTTCATGCTGCTGCTATTTTCTGCTGACTGCTTTGAAATTTGGAAGTTGCTCTTCAATCCAAAGGCCTCAATCAGAAAAACCTGCGCTGCCCAGCAGCTAAACAGAATCTTGGGTTTTTCCTAACTGTCTAGCAATGCCAATTAAAACACGAGCTAACAATGTCAGTATTTAGATTGAAAACAAAGATGAAGTGGTACGTAACCTAGGGCAGGTCTTTCAGGGCCTTTCAATTTACTTTTCCACATCTCATACCAAGAACTCGTTACATAAACCCAGTGAAGATATACAAAGTGTAAAATAATATCATTGTTTTACATTAAAGCTTTGCGCCGGGTTTAAGTGGGGCTCTTGCGATAACTCGAGAAAAGAAACAATGACTCATGCAGCTGTGTGCAAATCTTTTTCTGTAGTGTCATATTAAAAGTATCAAGGCCATCCAGCGTAGGCCCCTTGAAGGAACGGATAGTGTGGTTGCAAGAGAGTGATGTAGTGCAGACGTTGAGTACAGCATGGCAGTGAGTGCAATGGGAATAAACTTCAAAAGAAATTTCAAAGTATTACGATTCTTTTCCCCCTCATAGGCTCCAGCTTTGGGATTGATTCCTGGATAGAACAGTTGTTGATAATTTATTTCTTGACAATGGGAAAGAAATAGCTCAACCTATGGTCCAGACCGAAGATGATAAGGATCAGGTTTCTTTTTAATTTCTTGAGTTGTTTTTAAATTCATTTGTGGGATATGGGCATCGCTGGCTGGGCCCAGCATTTATTGCCCATCTCTGGTTGCCCTTGAGGGGTTAGTGGTGAGCTGCCTTCTTAAAGCACTGCAATTCACCAGCTGTAGGTTGACCTATAATGACATTAGGGAGGGATTTCCAGGAGTTCGACCCAGTGACAATGAGGAACAACAACATATTTTCAAGTCAGGATGGTGAGTGGAGGGGAACTTGGAAATGGTGGTGTTCCCATATATCTGTTGCCCTTGTTCTTCTAGCTGCAAGAACTCTACGACTCTTCCCCAGAATGAATCATAAATTGAATCATAATCTTCAGGATTATTCTCAACAGCTTTAATTAGTTTGCAAATTTTATGAGCTAAAATTCTCAATTTACCATGGTTTTGAACTTCCATTCTCTGGTTAACTAGTATTCTTTGGATTAGCCACCTTGGAAAATCACCATCATATTCACATCCAAATGTGTTGGGTAGAATGTATGGTATCAAAGCTCTTATTTAGCTCGGAAGTATTATTCCTAACACACCTTCCAGGTGAAGCAGCACTTTACCTGCACTTCAATATAGCCTGCTGCATTCACAGCTCACAATGTGGTCTCCTCTACACTGGGGACTCAAAGCACAGACTGGGTGACCACTTCACAGAACACCCATGTTCTGTCCTCAAAGAAGACCCTGAGCTTCCAGTTGTCAGCAACTTCATGCCACTATGTTTCCTGGCTGACATCTGTCTCAGGATTGCTGCAGTGCTCCAGTGAAGCTCAGCACAAGGTGGTAGAACAGAACTTCATTTTCAGCTTGGGAACTCTGCATCCTTGTGGACTCAATGTACAATTCAACAATTTTACAGCAACAGGCACATTATCCCACATCCTTACCCCAATCCCTTACACAATAGGCCTTGTTATCACATAGTCTCCTATTACATGCAATCCTTCATTAGCCACTAATTAGTAGCTATTCATTCTCATAGGCTGATTGTTACCCACAGCTTTGTCTGTCCAACTGTTCTCTCTCCTTGAGCTCAATCTTCACCTTTCCTTTACTCCTTACCCCCTCCCCACACCCTATCATCAGCAAATAAACCAACATTTTCCTAGCGACCATCAATTTTGAGGAAGGGTCACTAGACCTGAAACCTTAACTCTGATTTCTCTGCCCAAATGCTGCCAGACATGCTGAACTTTTCCAGCAATTTGTGTTTTTGTGTCTGATTTCCAGCACCCGCAGTTCTTTTGGTTTTTATTTAAACCACAGCTGTGTGCCATCCCAAAAGCTAAGAATCGCCCTTTACATATGGTCGAGATTCTCAAGGGAGATGGTTCTCAGAGACAAGCTGCCACCCTGGCTTGCTGGCAGGGGTATGGAGACCCTAGTGGGCATTGTGTTAGAGAGGAGTGCTGTCCTCTTTTCCCAGACTGCCAGAGGACACTACAACACAGACCCTACCAGCCTCATCCCTTGTTTGGCACCCAGGTCAGTATGGTGCCCAATGGTTCAGAAGAACAAAATGGGCAATAAATGCTGACCCAGTCAGTGACACCCACATCCCTTAACCAAAACAAAAACATTTTAAAAACTCACAGTCCAATGTAAGGGGAGAAACAGCTATGGGCTATTGTGCAGCCTTTGAAATCTTAGAATGTGTTTGTGAATTGTAACAGGTGACCTTTAATGTGATCACTTCTGCTACACAGAGATGGTTAGAAATTATTTGAAATGTTCAGTGTCATGGTCAGTATTGTTTATGCTCAGGATATGTAATCTGATCAATGCAGGAGGTGCATATCCAGAATTTTTGATTATGGATTCCTTTAATCTGGAATCTGTAAGTGCCTGATTTTGGCAAGTGCCCCTTGACGAGTTTCAAAATGTACACAAATGGAGCCCATTCCCATAGATCACAACAAAACGCACTTCACCCACTCAGCCATTTTTCATTTTCATTACACATTTGCGAGTTAAATGGAGATTAAAGCAGCACAACTCATGCACCAGAGAGAGATTAACAGGCTTCACCTGTTATTGCAAATGATTCCCCCCATCATTATGTTCCTTCGTGCATTGACTTCCCTGTCAATCTATCAGGTTTGATTCTCCTCACATTTGCACCCAGCTCTTTAACTCTCATCAGTCCACTTTAGCCCCAAGCTTCAGTCTTCAGATGCCTACTTGCAGCCAACATAGTTATGCACCATCCTCCCACTGAAGTACATGACTCCCCCTCCCCAGTGCCCTGTGTTCTCCTGTTGTCTTTATTGTTGAGCTCCTCTCTTTCACAATAATTGTCCCATCTGCACCCCAGCATCTATTCCCAACATCTAACTTTGAAAATTTCCTGCAAATATCTGTGATACCTGATAACTTTTGTTAACTTTCAGTGCATAGAATCCCAGAATTGACCATATCCTATTCCCATGAATGATTTGGAATAACAGCGCTGACTGGTAATTAATCAGACCCTTGACTGATCTCTGTGCAGCTCACTCATTGACAGTTTACCGATAATGCCCAGATTGGCCTGACCTGCAGGAGTGACTTCCCAGAGTGTAATTAAACAGATACCCAGATCCTAATCACAAAAATGGCCATTGCCAAACCTCGGACACTACCCTTGACTGACAGGAATGGGATGCCCTGACCAACCTCAGTGCCCCTTGACTGGACTAAGAACTGTTTACAGACATGTTTAGTTGAAGATATTTATTGGGTTTGCTGTATTAGCTGCTAGCACATGGCTGCAGATGTGACATTGGCAATGCATATCCACACCTTGATCTGTGATTGCTGGAAATCATGGAAAGCTGGCTTTCTGTTTTTGCAAAATTCAAGGTAATACAATCTTCGAAGAGTTTTGAATGAAACACCATGGGCAAAAGGATGAGGCGTTCCAGAGATGCCGTGAGCATCCAAGTTAGCAAAAAATGGGTGAGGACTAAGAATGCAAGCTATGAGCCCAGAGATACATCTTGTTCTGATGACTGCGATGTCCTATGCTGTACACCAAGTGACTTGACTGGAACATGATAATGCATGGTGCTGGTGAGCTCCAAAATGCAACACTGAAGTGTTGACTTGTATTGTAAGTGAGGCAGGATATACTTTGGTGTTGTAGTGGTATGATTTTGCCGATGCTGAGTCTGTGGATGGAGGGTGTCAGTGGTCACTTCCCGTGGCAGAGATTGACAAATTCTTGATCTCACAAGGAATCAATGGCTACGGGGAGAGTGCAGGGAAGTGGAGTTGAAATGCTCATCAGCCATGATTTAAATGGCGGAGTGGACCTGATGGGCCGAATGGCCTTACTTCCACTCCAATGTCTTATGGTCTTATGGAATGTGCTTGGGAATGTTATGGAATGGTGGCCAAGATGGAGACCTGGAAAAGATACCAGCAAGCTACAACCCCCTTCCCAACCTTCCTGTCAGGAATAGGCATTAGAGATAACAAGGTGTGGAGCTGGAAGAACACAGCAGGCCAAGCAGCATCAGAGGAGCAGGAAAGCTGATGTTTTGGATCAAGACTCTTCCTCAGAATTGGCATTATCTAGTTTCTCTCTGCTGCCTGAGAGAATAGCAACTTGTATATAGATAAAGTGAGGTTAAACATAAAGGAAAGTTAATGCATGAAAATTGGTCCCTTGCCGCTCGCTAGTCATTAAAACATTGAGTGGAAAATCAGATTTGTTTATCTTGATGTTATGAATCTAATTTTCCTGTTCTCAACATTCTTTCCCATCTGTCTCACCATTGCTCAAGTAGTTCAGAGGCTGGGAAAATTCAATCCCTCTTGTTTAATTTCCTCTCAGAGAACCATTAAACATTGTCAAATGAAAATAAGGAAATTTTAAATGGCAACTGAGGCTGCGATTAAAATGTACAATATTATTGATAAATGTTGAGGCAGGAAAGTAAACATTTTCCATGGGTTCTATAGGCCAGTGACATGCTGATTTGGATGCAACAAAAGCTCAGTTAATTGTGCTCCTGAAAATCTTGCAGAAACCATGAGGAAATTAAAGACGACGACCGGAAGCAGAGCCACATTAACGTATAATCTTTATCGAGGGCTAGACCCTCACTGAAGAAATGCAGGATTTTGTACAAAACGTAATCAGTTACATCTCAGTTTTCAATCAGCCAACTAGCAAAATGAGACCTGGTTATTCACAACCTCTTCATACCCATACATTTTCCATCCAATGCGAGGGTCATTGATCCAAAACGTTAACTCTGATTTTCTTTCCACAGGTGCTACCAAACCTGCTGAGCTTTTCCAGTAATTTCAGTTCTGGTTTCCAATTTACAGCATTTTCAGTTCTTTCAGTTTTCATACATTTGCCATAGCTGGTTATCAAACGAATATCAAGAAATGGAAACAGTGAAAACATTTTTTTTCCTGAGTGCCATGGTGTGGATCAAAAGGATGGCAATTACTTCAACAGGACTGAAAATCAGTGCAATGCATCTTTGCAAACCTTTCAACAGCCCAAGGCATCTAAATGTACAAACGTATTTTAATTGTAAAGTTTCATCAAAATCAGAATCGGGCTGTATCTGGAGACGATGTTTGCCATTTGAATATCAATCAGTGTCTTGAGTTAGAATTAGAAGACTTACAAATGAGGATCCTAAGAAGCCAGGGTGAATCATAGACAGGTGAAACTTCTCCAGTCTGACTGTAATTATCTTGGCTAATATCTTGCCTTTATGAAAATAGTGTGTACGTTATAAACCTAGTAGGGCCCATATCTTATTGATGCAAGGCAGTAATTAAAGCCATGAGTAAAGTATTATGCAAAAGTTGAGTTCTACCTTTAAGCTCATCAAATGTGCATAAAACTGTAGGACCAATTTTATCACAAAGTCATTTGATAGAAACCTGTGGAGAAGTCATTAGATCCAGATGTCTTGCCCCAAGGGTAAGGAATGTATGACTTAATGACCTACTTTAAGAAGGGACATTCTTCAAAGGACACACTATACTTCAATCACCTTTGATAGTTTGACACCTTTACAGAGAGCTTCATACTTAGTTATGGAGCAGTCAAACTTACAGTCTTTTATCTTTAAAATTGGCTGATTTTTGTTTCTTTTCTCTTTCAAGAGATGTGGGCACCACATTTTTGCATTTTTGGCTTAGCCCTGATTGCTTCTTGAACTGATTGTAGAGAGCAGTTTAATGTCAACCGCAATGTTGTGGGTCTGGAATCGCATGTCCAGGTGAGGATGACAGTTTTGTCCCCCTAAAAAGAAAGGCATTAGTGAACTAGATGCCTTTATACAATTGTTGATGACAGTTTTGTGATAATCATTACCAAGATGAGCTTCCAATTTCAGATTTATTAATTGAATTTAAATTTCACCAGGTTCCATTGAATCATAACGTCATATGGATCAAAAGTATAGAAAAAAGCCCATCATGTCCACGCCAGTCAAAAACAACCATTTCTAATACCATTTTCCAGCACTGGGCCCATAGCCTTGTATGCCTTGGCATCACAAGTGTACATCTAAATATTTCCGAAATTTATGTTATTTTATGACCCTTATAAGCAGTGAGTTCCGAATTCTCACCACTCTCTGGGTGAAAATGTTTTTTCTCACTTTTCCTCTAAAGCTTACTTTAACTCTATGCCCCTCTCCCTGGTCATTGATCCCTCTAATAATGGGAAAAGTTTCTTCCTGTCTACCCAATCTGTACACCTCATAATTTTACACACCTCAATCATGTCCCCTCTTGATTTGCTCTGAGCTAAGGAAAATAACACCAGTTTGTCCAATCTGACTTCATAACTAAAATTCTCCTGCCCAGGCAACATCATTAAATCTCCTCTGCACCCTCTCCAATGCTATCATATCCCTCCTGAAAGGTGAGTGGCACAGATGTAATTTTGGTATAGGTGGGGAGTGAGTAGACAGCGTAGAGTTGGTGTTACAATCTCCCCTTTGGTCATGTCCAGAATAAATGTTGGGAATTGTGCAGGGTGATTCCAAATGGACACTGCTTGTCTCGATGCTCAATGATCTTCTAAAGATGCCTGTGCCAAGAAATCCAGTCCATTTCAGCTTATCGCAGCAGTGGCTAGTTGCCTCAGGCATAGTGGGTGGTAGATTGGGACAACAGTCAGACGTGAGGAGAGCCAGGGAGGTGGCGTAGTAAGTAATGACGCGAATTTGGTAAGCTATAGTAAGACAATTCACTAGACCTTGTGGTGTTGAACTTTCCAGAATAATTGACACCATTTGGCCTTAAATAAAACATGTAAGCTTCAGCCCAATGACCCTGCTGAGGAACCTATACTTTAGAGCACAGAGTTTAATGCAGCATTACACACAAAGGGCATCAATCAACCCATTATGGTTGTGTTGATTTTGTTCAATCCTGATAACTTCCAATGTTTTTTTTCCCTTAAGTTTGCATCCAATTTCTTTTTTTGCAAGTTACAACTAAATTTACTGTCGCCACATTTCAGAAACTGCATCCCAGACCAACTCACTGGAAATTAAGAATATCCTCTCATCTCCTGCTCTTTATTTTATTCATCTGTTCATGGAATGTGAGTTTCACTGGTTGCCTGTTTCTAGTTGGCCTTGAGAAGGTGTTGGTGAACTGCCATCTTGAACCACTGCCGTCTATTTTATGTAAGCATGCTCACAATGCTGGTAGGAAAGTAATTCCAGAATTTTGGAACATGTGAGCAGTTTTGAGGCCTGTATCTAAGAAAGACTGTACAAATATTGAAGGGGGTCCAGAGGTGGTATAAAAGAATGATCCCGGGGTGAAAGGCGTGTCATAGGAGGAGCCGATGAGCATCCTTGATCAGTACTCAATGGAGTTTAGAGGAATGAAGGGGGATCTGATTGAAACTTACAGAATAATGAGAGGCCTGGATACTCTGGGCATGGAGAAGATGTTTCCATGAGTAGGAGAGACTCGGACCTGAGGACACAGCCTCAGAGTGAAGGGATGACCCTTTAGACCTGAGATGAGGAAGAACCTTTACAACCAGAAGGCAGTGAATCTGTGGAACTCATTGCTGCAGAAGGCTATGGAGACCAAGTCATTGACTGCCTTTAAGACAGAGATAGTTAGGTTATTGATAGGTAAGGGGATCAAAAGTTACGGGGAGGAGGCAGGAGAATGAATTTAGCAACTTCTTAGCCGTGATTGAATGGTGGAGCAGTCTTGATGAGCTGAATGGCCGAACTATACGCGCACAAATTGTGATCTAATGGTCTTATGGAAGCATCAATGAGATATTTCCAAATCAGGATGGTACGTGGCTTAGAGAAGAACTTGCAGATGGTGGTGTTCCAATTATCTGCTGCCCTTGTCCTTCCAGATGGTATTAGTCATGAGTTTGGAAGGTGCAATCATTTTGTTAGAGCTGCACCCCTCCAGACAAGTGAGGAGAACTCCATCACATTCCTGACTTGTAGATGGTAGACAGGATTTGGAAAGCCAGGAGGTGGATTATTCACTACAAGATTCCTAGCCTCTGACTTTGCTGCTGTAGCTACAATATTGACATCCTTATGCCTCATCGTGGGAGCGAGCAGGAAATTAAGTTCTGCTTTGTCTGGAGTTGCCACAAAAGTTAAAAAATGTTATCAAAGTAATCAAAACCACCAGTTTTTCTGAATAGTTGACTCAGGTTAATAGAAAACACCAACGAAGTTCCTGTGTTTAATAAGAATTACTGTTTGTTATGAATAAATAGGTTCTAACCATAGATAAACAATGATAAACTGTTGACATATAACGCTACTATTTAACGCTTTAAACCCCTTCCAAAGCTCACCCCTCCCCCCATATACAGACAGACCAAAAACTTTGGTATTATGAATGCGTCTGGGGATAAAAGCATTAGGGAAATATAGTTCGTTGACACAAGTTCTCAGAACTCAAGGGGTTTGTTCCTTTTACTTCCCAAGCCCTTTATTTTTCTGATATTTTCATTCAAGGTCTTTCACTTCTTCACTGGAGTCACATAGCAACTGGCTCGCAGATTATAAAGTCTCTGATTTGTTTGTTAAAAGCGACAGCTTACCACAAGTGGTATCTTCCGTTCCATGAAGAAGGAGAGGGACACACCCTCCCTTTCCAGAGATTCAAACACTTCTCACTCTGTTATTCACACCTACAAACCGTTCAGCTGCCATTGAACCAATTAGAGATTTGCCATCAGGGTGAAAATCTTTGAAAGCCATGATTTGTCATGATTGCACAAAACAATCAGTTACTTGTCGTCTGATGAGTCTCATTTGTAAATACACTCTGGTACGTCTATTTACACCTTCCCCCACCGCTTGAAAAGTGATAATGTAAACGTGCTTCACAATGGGTTTCAGTACCTTGCCTTTTAAAAGTATAGCAATTCCTTCCTTAAGCCTTTTTTGTAAACAGTTCTTTTCCCTATTCGGTCCACAAACAAAATAAAATTTTTAAAAAGTGCAGCCTTTATCTTATGGCTAGCCCCACTCACTTCTAGTCAATGTTAAACCTATCTTTCCCCCACGATGTTGATAATGGAGAAATTCAGTCACGATAATACCATTGAATGTCATGGGGTGATGGTTATGGTCTCTCTTATTGGAGGTGGTCATTGCCTGGCAATTCTGTGGCACTAATGCTACTTTCCACTTGATAGGTCAAGTCCAGCTGCATGTGTACATGGACTCGGTCAGTATCTGAGGAGTAATGAATGGTGCTGAACATTGTACCATCAGGAGTGAACATCCCCACTTCTGACCTTATGATGGAGGCATGTGCAGATTAAGCAGCAAAAGATGGTTGGTTCTCGGACACAACACTGAGGAACTCCTGCAGAGTTATCCTGGAGCTGAGATGACTTATCTCCAACAACTTCAAATATTTTCCTTTGCGCTAAGTATGTCTCCAATTAGCAGACAGTTTGATGCCATTCTCGGTCAAACGTGATCTTGAAGTGCTGTCATTCTCACCTCATCTCTGGAATTTAGCTCTTTGTCTATGTTTGAACCAAGGCTGAAATGAGGTCAGTGGCTGAGTGGCCCTGGCAGAATTCAAACTGGGTGTCACTGAGCAGGTTATTGCTGAGTGGGTGCTGCTCGTTAGCACTGATGATGACACCTTCCATTATTTTACTAATAATTAACAGTAGAGGGAGGCGATGGCCTAGTGGTGTTATCGTTGGACTGTTAATATAGAGATACAGATAAAACACTGAGGACCCAAGTTTGAATCCTAAATGGCAAGTGGAGGAATCTGAATTCAATAAAAATCTGGAATTAAGAGTCTAACAATGACCATGAAACCATTATCAGGAAAAATAAAGGGATGGAAACTGCTTTCCTTACCTGGTCTGGACTAATATGACTCCAGATTCAAAGCAATGTGGTTGACTCTTAACTTCCCTCTGGGAAATTAGGGATGGGTAATAAATGCTGGCCTAGCCAGAGATGCCCACATCTTGTGAATGAATGCATTTTTGCGTACAGGACATACCTGGGCATTTTGCTAAATTATCAGGTAGATGCTAGAGTCGCACTGTGCGAGGATAAGACATTATATGTGCAGTCAATGTCTGCCCATGATAAAGAATGCTGTTTGTATAAAGCTGTAGGCCACTTCCTGAAAACACATAGATGTGAGATACCATTTCAGGATATTGGAGATAGAATCAGTCACAGACACAAATTGATTTACATGGTATAGCGTCCACCACCATTAGAAAAGGTACCTGCATTTGACGTCCAATATACTAACTGGCATTACTCCTGAGAGAAATTACTGATTTAAATTCAAGCTGAATCAAGCTACTTGACTTTCAGAGCTTGTTAACATCAATGGGAACATTGCAAATTTTAACCTTGACACAGGAACAAGTGTCACAATCCTGTCAGATTAGATACCATGACTGAGGAACCTGAGGTTGCAACTTACAGAGGTTCACTGCAGGTCTAGATGGGACAGTTCCGAAGATTAAAGGTAGGCTACAAGTAACACGACAGCAG
Organism: Stegostoma tigrinum; assembly: GCF_030684315.1. Taxonomy (NCBI): domain Eukaryota; kingdom Metazoa; phylum Chordata; class Chondrichthyes; order Orectolobiformes; family Stegostomatidae; genus Stegostoma; species Stegostoma tigrinum. Next base: position 99,206,877 of record NC_081359.1, read on the forward strand.
AAACACTTTACCAGAGTTGAAAATGTGTATATAGTTCACAATCAACATGCTTCATTATTGAGCTTGCAAGCAATGGCTTAGCCTTAAGACCCCTATTTCCCAGAAACATTTCGTTTGAGTCAAGAGAATGACTGGTCCAGAAAGGAATCATTGTTGAACAACTGGTCAGCCAGCAATTGGTTTCATTCGGCTTCCTAAACCATGGTGGAACCCAAAGAGAAGAAAGACCGGAGTGAGATTATCTGCGTATGTGGGAGAATTGTTCCATACTGTCAATGTGAAAGAATTCACGGACTCTACAGGAATGGTGCAAATGTTCAATTCTCTGTTTTTTTAAAACAGAACAATCAGGGGAGTAGCAAAGTTCATACTGAGTGAGTAGCATCTTCTTCTACCACAGAGCAGGCGAAGAAGCCTAGTTCAAACGTTAAATGACCACAGAAGATGAATGAATCTGCCCAAACTGATTGACAATCTGATGTAGAAAATGTGTATACTTCTACCCAGATTGAGAGATGAAAATTACTGGAAAAAAGTAGAGGTGATGTGCATATGGCTCTTCTATGGAAATAGACTAATGTTCACAGATTCAGGACATAGTCACAAAGAAGACATTCCCTGGAATGAACATCCTGCTTACTGCAAGAAAGGGAGCACCAGGGAGGAATTGAAGCTGCTTGTCCTACTGTGTTCATCCAGCTCTACACTTTGTTATCCCAGGGAGCAATTTCTTGGTTTGGAAATCTAGGATACAGCCAGGAAGGAAGAAAGCATTTTAACAGAGCAGCTATCTGCCATAGTGGACATTATGAGATTAAATGTTTCCTGAATGATCTCATAAAGCAAGTACTGATGTTAACAAGGATAGATTCCTTGGGGAATGAAATTCAGGGGATTATTTACCCTCCAGAGAATGAAATGGAACAACAATTAGGATTACCAGGCAGGATGCTTTCAGTGAAGGCTATCCAAGACATTAAAATAACTTCATCAGAAAAAATTGCCCAAATCCGAATCAAGATCAACCCTCGAACAAAAGACCTTCCAAATTCAGATAAAATACATTCTTGGAAAATTCTGAAACATCAGGGCCACCTGAAAGTGTGAGGTCAGACACTTGTGGGGAGACACATTAACAGCAAATACCATGTAAAAATATACATGAAGGTTGACTCTGGGGATAAAAGCTAGAATGTAGATGTGGTGTAAGATAAGTTCTGAAGGCATTAATGTTCATGTTGCACTGAGCTCCATCAATCTGGTGACGTTATACAATCTTTTGGTTGGAGACAGTTGAGTTCTGCCTGAGGACCTGAAAGGTGGAGATGCGAATTGTACAAATCCCCAGAGCTTTTAGCAATCATACCTGCCTGGTCATGTTAACTACCTACTGTACCTACTATTTGCCCGCAACGGTAGTTTTGCCTGCAATGGTAGTAGATTTGCCAACTTTAGGTACATTTATGTCGTCATTGGATAAGCATATGGACGTACCTGGAATAGTGTAGGTTAGATGGGCTTGAGATCGGTATGACAGGTCGGCACAACATCGAGGGCCGAAGGGCCTGTACTGTGCTGTAATGTTCTATGTTCTATGTCCTATGTATCATGCAATAAACTACCTAGATACCTAAGACAAACTACTCTTCTCTTAGGCTCACGGTGGTCCAGTGTCTACCAATGATAGATAATTAGACAGTCTCTAGACTGAGCACAGAGCAAGGAATATTGGTGGTGGTGTAGGAAGATATGGTTGGGGGGGAGTGGCTGTGAAGTGGTATCTGATGATATGATAAGGGTGAAGTGGGTTTGGGCTTTAAAAGCCACCAGCTTGCTAAACCCTTATCTTCGACCTTCTACTCTCCTTATCCAATGATCCCATCTTTGTGACTTCTATCCCAGTTCTACCCCAATGTCCAGGGATTCAGCTACATTCTTTGAAGCATTATTGGTAGTAATCACCATTTGTCTAATTAAGTGCCATGGAAGTGAACTTGTATTCCTGCTGACACACATCACCCATATACAATCATAGTCTATGGTGAGAGTCAATCATACAGTATGTCAGCCACATTTATTTTCATAGATTCTGTAATGTCAAGATGAGGAAAGAAAGAATGGATTAAGAGAGAAGGAATAGAACATTCCCTTCAGGAATAGGACTCCATTGTATCTATTATCCAATGCTCAGTCTCCAAGATAGAGTGACATTGTGGGACTATAAATCTCATCATTAAAGGATTATATCACCAATACTAGCCTGAGGCTTTTGTGGTGAGTTTAATTTGTATTAACAATACAAATCCAATTTCTTGATACTCTGGGGGAGTTTAATGGTGATCTACTGCCTTTGAGGCTAATTACATAGTGATGTGATGGTCCAGTGATGTGTAATGATGATTCACCCTATCTACATCTCATGACACGTTGCTGTTTGCTTTATTTGTCCACAGGTTGTGAGTGTTGCTGGCAGGCTTTCACTCATTGTCCATCCCTGATTTCCATTGCTGGTAAACTGCCTGCCTTAAACCTTGCATTCCATGGGAATTAGGTACACCCAGAGAGCTGTTAGAGTGGGATTTCTATTAAACCTCCCATGATACTGCATGGTGGCTCAGCGGTTAGCACTGCTGTCTCATTGGGACATGGATTCGATTCCAGCCTCGGGTGACTATCTGTGTTGAGTTTGCACATTCTTCTGTATCTGTGTGGGTCTTCTCTGGTGGCTTCAGCTTCCTCCCACAGTTCAGCGATGTGTATATTAGGTAGATTAGCCATGCTAAATTGCACTGTGTCGTGCAAGCCAGGTGGATTAGTCATGGTAAAGACAGGAATAGGGTGGTGGGGTGGGATGCTCTTCAGGGGGTCAGTACACTCCTGATGGACTGCAGGGATCATATGATTTTACTAGCCAATTCTGGATTATTATTATTTCTGAGCCGTTTTGGGAGTCAGTTGGACTGTCAAGTCATAGACTGTAAGAAGCGTTCAAAGAAAAGAAAAGGATTGGGGGATACTGGCTACCAATATATGTCAGAAAAGAAGCTTGGAATCAGAGAAAATAGGAGCGGGAGTAGGCCATTTAGCTCATTGAGCCCATTCTGCTATTCAACATCTTTAAGATTAATCATTTATGTTTAAAAGATATTTGGACAGATACACAAATAGGAAAGGTTTAGAGGAATATGGGACAAATGCACTGAAATGGGACTAGTTTAGTTTGGGAAACCTGGTCGGCATGGACGAGTTAGACCAAAGATCTGTTTCCATGCTGTATAACTTGATAACTCTGTCTCAATACCTGACTGCTGCTCTCTTCCCAAACTCTTCAGCACTTTCAATGTTGAGAAAACTTTCTTAAGTATAAGTATTACATTATATTAAATAAAACATGAAGAGAAGAGTGAGAAGTAACCTGACTACAGTCTTTAAAATGATTGAGATCTTATAAACAAGATGTTTCCATTTGCTGGAGAGAGTAGAACTAGAGACCATAAATATATACCATTCCGTGACAAATCCAAAATGGAATTCAGGAAATAATTCTTTATCCAGATAGTGATTACAATGTGCATCTTGATACCATAAGAAATAGCTCAGTTGACTCACATAGTTGCATTTAAGAGGAAACACATGAGGGAGACGGGAGCAGGAAAATATGTTGATCAGATGAGATGAAGAAAAGTGCAAAGGGGCTTCCATGGAGTTTTGAACACTGCATGGATCTGTTGGGCCAAATGGCCTGTTTCTGTGTTGGTAAATGTGGTATCATTACGATGCCTGCACCATCTTTTCACTGCAGTGTGTGCACTTTGAGGTTACTTGCACAATGCTAATGTCAAGCCTCTGTATGCTTTGCCCCAGGGCCAGCTATGCGCTGGTCTCTCCTCTTGGGAATTTCAGAAAGTGTTGTGCTCTGTGTTTCATATTTCCTTTACAAAATTAGACCATTTGCTATTGCCAATTGGGCGACCATTTGGGCTTATTTAGAAAATTAGGTTTATGAGTGAACGCCTTTTTCTAGTGCTTAATTTCCCTGTAGGAGCTGCTAGTTAGCACATTTCTGCCTCATGTAGCCCAGCAGGGAAGGCTTGGCTTCAGACAACAGCAGTAACAGATGCAATATCAGGCAAAAATTGATATAAAAAGGACCTAGGACAGACATTAGGACAGGTCAGGTGGGTTTTAATGACTATCTTAAAGGAAAGGAGAGGCAGAAAAGTTTAAAGTGGTACCTGAGGCAGCTGTGCTAATGGTGAATTAAAGCAGTTTGGGGACACTGAAAATTTGGAAATTCTTGGAGGACTGTAGCACTGGAGGAGGACTTTCCAGAAATAAGAAGGGGAGAGGATTGGAGAGCTTTATAAAGATCCTTTCAAATGCTAACAATGACTGTTGCTGAATTTAAATTTTTAAAAAGCAGGATAATTCCCAGCCTATAGGTAAAAGAAGTACAGCCCTATCCAACAATGTAGATTGGTTTGGGTATCTCGCTCCATAAGGGTTTGATTTCTAATCTTCCTGTTCATAGTCAAAACATTCAACTGCCTCATGTGGATTTTAAGAAAACTGAAGGATAAGAAAAGATATTTGGCTCATTGAAGCTCTTGGAATCTTCATGTTATGCTAACGTCCACACCTCCCCCCAGCCGAGCATTCAACTACACTTTTTCCCTAATGTTTTACCTAATCCAACTTAGATGGCAGGTTATTCTAAATATTTATTACCCTTTGGGTACAGAGCATATTCCCAACATCTGCTTTAAGTTTACCTTTCACTGATTTAAATTTATTTCCCCTGGTCCTGTACTTCTGTCATTACTTTAAAGTAATATTCTGAATTGACCTTGTCCACACTGTTTAATATTTGACATTCTGCAATGAGTTCCCTTCCTTGACCTCCTTCTAGTCATCTTTGCACAGAGCTCAACCTTTACGCTGTGAATTATTCTTGTTGTTTCACAGAATTATCCATCAATAGCCCAGAAATTGACTCAAGCGTTAGAATCCAGAGACATGGGATACCATAGCCAGAGAAGAGAGTACATTGATGGGGTTGGGACAGGCATGATGTGGGAGTTGTCTATCATCCTTGGCTATAAGTGTAAAAATGCACCTGCCTGGGCTTTCAGATGAACCTTACAAATATTTTAGGGTTGGGTAGATGCATGTGATTTACTATTGAATGTTGAGTGCAAGATAAGGATGGTCTGGCTGTGGAAGGAGTGCAGCAAAAGTTTAGCAGACTGATTCTTGGGAATCAGGACTGGCCAATGAGGAAACAGTGAATTGGTTATATTCACTGAGTTCAGAAGAATAAGGTGGGATCTTGTTGAAATCTCTAAAATTTTAACAGGACTAGATTCAGGAAGGATGATGTGGAGTCCAGAATTAAGAGCTATAGTCTAAGGATATGGAATGGGTCATTTCGGAGTGAGATGAGGAGAAATTTCTTCACCCTGAGAGTGTTGAGCCTGTGGATTTCTCTACCACAGAAAACAATCGAGGACAAAACATTAAACATTTTCAAGGAGTTGATATAGCAAGTGAGGCTACAGGGACCAAAGGATATTGGGGGAAAGCGAAAATGGGCTATTGAATTGGATGGTCAGCCATGATCATAATGAATGGCAGAGTAGCCTCGAAGGGTTGATTGGTCTACTTGTGCTTCTATTTTCTATGTTTCTAAAAGCCCATAAAGTACAAGGGAAAACTGAAGAAAGAAAAAGAGGGGCAAAGGCAGAGTATGTGAATAGATCAGTGGGTCACATAAATGTGAACTAGGCTTTATTTTGAAAAGACAGAAACATACTAAAGTGTTAGTAAGGGAACACTTTCAGACTATTGATCCTACTATTATTAGTTTTAAAATAGTTACAGAAAAGGATAAGTCCTCCCTAAAAATTAAAGTTGTTAACTGGAGTTTGACAAATTTCAAGGGTATGAAACAAGAACTTTCAAAAATTGATTGAAGTAGACTGTTCGCAGGTATAAGGATGACTGACAAATAGGAGGCCTTCAGAAATAATAAAAGTTCAGAAGCATTATGTTGCTGTTAGAGTGAAAGACAAGGCTGGTAAAAGTAAGGAAAAATGACTGAATAAAGATATTGAAGTTATAGTCAAGAATAAAAAAGAATCATACATTAGAAATAGTCAATTGGGATTAACCAAATCTCTTGAAGAGCATGAAGAGTGTAGGCACTTTCTTAAGAAGGAAATCAGGAAGGCAAAAATGGGATATGAGATAACCTTGGCAGATAATGTTAAAGATAATCCAAAAAGATTTTACAAATACATTAAGAGCAAAAACAACTACAACCCTTAAAGATCAATGAAGTTGTCTTTGTATTGAGCCTCAGCAGATGGAAGAGATATTCAATGAATATTTTGCATCAGTTTTTACTGTTGAGAAAGAAATGGAGGCTAGCGAACACAGGGAAATAAATATTGGTTGTTTGAAAACATTTCAAATTTCAGAACAAGAAGTGCTGGAGGTCTTAGAAAACATAAAGGAGGCTAAATCTCCAGGCCTTAATCAAGTGTAACAAAAACGAAAGTTGCTGGGAAAGCTCACAGGTCTGGTAGCACCTGCAAAGAAAAATTCAGAGTTAAAGTTTTAGGTCCAGTGCCCTTCTTCAGGACTTAATCAAGTGTATCTCAGGACTGTGTGGAATTTAGGGAGGAAATTACAGGGCCCTTTACAGAAATATTTGTATCATCTATAAACCTGGGTGAAGTGCCAGTGGACTGGAGGGTACCTAATGTTGTGCCATTGTTTAAGAAAGGCTGTAAGGAGAAGCCTGAGAACTGCAGACCTGTGAGTCTGATATCGATGGTGAGTAATTTGTTGAACGTGATTCTGAAAGATAGGATTTACATGAATCTGGAGAGGCAAGGATTGATTAGGGATAGTCAACAAGGCTTTGTGTAAAGAAAATTGTGTCTCACAAACGTGATTGTGTTTTTATAATGAAGCAACCTAAAGGATTGATGAGGGCAGAACGGAAGATATTGTTTAATTGGGCTTTAGTAAAGCCTTTGACAAGGTTGCCTCATGGTAGACTAATTAGTGAATGTAGATTATGTGGAATTCAGGATGAGCTTGCCAACTGGATACAAAACTTGCGGTATGGTAAAAAGGATAAAGTGGTGGTGGAGGGTTGTCTTTTAGACTGGAGACCTGTAACCAGTGGTATTCCACTGGTTCTGCTTTTGTTTGTCATTTATATAAATGCTTTGGATGAAAGTATAGGAGGCATGGTTAATAAATTTCCAGATGACACCAAAATTGATAATATAGAGGACAATAAAGAAGATTATGTAAGATTACAAGGAGATCTTGATCAATTGGGTCAATGGGCTGAGGAACGGCAGATGGAATTTAATTTTAGAAAAATGTGAGGTATTGTATCTTCGCAGTACAAATAAGGACAGGGCTTATACAATTAATGGTAGGGCCCCATTAGTATTGTAGTACAGAGAGACCTAAGGTTTCAGGTACATAATTCTACAAAATTTGCATCACAGGTTGACAAGGTGGTAAAGAAGGCATTTAGCATGCTTGCCATCATTGCTCAGACCTTTGAGCATTAGAGTAAGGACATCATGTTGAGGTTGTACAGGATGTTAGTGAGGCCTCTTCTGAAATACTGTGTACAGTTCTGGTCACCTTGTAATAGGGAGGATATTCTTAAACTGAAGAGGGTTCAGAAAAGATTTACCCGGATGTTGCCAGGAATGGAGTGTTTGAGTTATAAAAGTAGATTGGAAAGACTCGGAGATAACAAGGTGTAGAGCTGGATGAACACAGCAGGCCAAGCAGCATCAGAGGAGCAGGAAAGCTGATGTTTCGGGTCTAGACTCTTCTTCAGAAATGGGGGAAGGGAAGGGGATTCTGAAATAAATAGGGAAAGGGGAGAGGCAGACAGAAGATGGATAGAGGACAAGATAGGTGGACAGGAGACAGATAGGTCAAAGAGGTGGAGATGGAGCCAGTAAAGGTGAGTGTAAGTGGGGAGTTAGGGAGGGGATAGGTCAGATGGACAGGTCAAGGAGGCAGGATGAGGTAGGACATGGGGTGGAGCTTGAGGTGGGGGAGGAGTGAATAGGTGGGAGGAAGGACAGGTTAGGGAGGCGGGGACAAGCTGGGCTGGTTTTCGGCTGTGGTCAGGGGAGGGGAGATTTTCAAGCTTGTGAAAGACTTCAACATTTTTCACTGGAGCATAAGAGGTTGAGGGGTGACCTTATTGAAGTTTATGAAATCATGAGGGACATAGAACAAGTGAATGACATGTGTCTTTTCCCTAGATCAGGGAAGTTCATAACTAGAGGGTATAATTTTAAGGTGAGAGGAGAAAAACTTAAAAAGGGCATAAGGGACATTTTTTTCACATAGAATAGTTCATGTGTAGAATGAAATGCTACTTACAATGTTTAACAGTAATTTGGATAAGTTCATGAATAGGAAAGGTTTGGAGGGATATGGGACAAATGCAGACAAGTGGGACGAGTTCAGTTAGGAACATTGTTGGTGTGAACCTAATGGTCAGTTTCTATGCTGTATGACTTCATGACACTGCAGAACTTGAGCAAGGCTCCTCAAGCAACACCTTTCAAATCCGAAGCCATTACCATGTAGGAGGACAAGGTTAGCATGGGGACACCACCTGCATGCTCCCTTCCAAATCACACATCATCCTCACTCGGAAATGTATAGCTGCTCATTCAGTGTCACTGAGACAAAAACCCTTGGACTTTCCAATGGCATTGGGGGTGAGCCTATACCCAATGAATTGCAATGGTTCATGTCGGCAGTTCTTCACAAGGTCAGCCAGGGTTACAATAAAGTAAAAAAGAACTGTGCAGCAGGAACAGGCCCTTAGGCCAAGCAAAACTAAACTAAACTAAAATCCTTTGCCTTTACATAGTCTGTATCCCCCATTCCCTGCCTAACCATATATCTGTCAAAATGCCTGTTAAACATTGTTATTGTATCTACTTCTACTACCTCCTCTGGCAATGCCATGCAGAAACATACCACCTTTTGTGCAGAAATGTTACCCCTCACATCTCCTTTAAACTTGCATCAGAGATAATGGGAACTGCAGATGCTGGAGAATCCAAGATAACAAAGTGTGAAGCTGGATGAACACAGCAGGAAAAGCAGCATCTCAGGAGCACAAAAGCTAACGTTTTGGGCGTAGACCCTTCATCCTTTGAACTTGCCTCCTTTTCTCTTAAACCTATACCCTCTCACAATTGACATTTCTACCCTGGGGACAAAGGCTCTCTCTATTCTATCCAAGCCTCTCATAATTTTGCAAACTTTGATCAGGTCACTCCTCCTCCTTTGCCATTCAAATGAAAACAAACTTTCCAATCTCTCTCATAGCTAATACCTGCCAAACCAGACAACCTCCTGCTAAATTGTTTTTGGTACCCTATTCAAACCCTCCACATCCTTCTGAAAGATTGGTGACCAAAACAGTACACAGTATTCTAAATGTGGCCAAACTAAAGTTCTACACAACTGCAACATGACTTGCCAATTTTTAAATGATATGTACCTTCTTGATCACCTTATCCACTTGTGTTGCCACTCCCAGTGATGGAGGTCCCGGATGTCTAGGCCCCTCTTTATGTTGATGCTACTAAGGGTTCTTTCATTGACTGTATACTTCCCTCCTGCACAAGGTCTCACAAAACACATCATCTCACATTTTTTTTAGTTTAATCCCCATCTACCATTTCTCTACCCAAATCTCCAGCCTGTTTAGATCCTGCAATATTCTCTGGCAATCCTCCTCAATATCTACAACTCTTCCAATCTTTGTATCCACAAACTCACTAATCAGGCCACCTACTAATCTCCTCCAAATCATTTATGTATATTACAAACAACAGGTGTCCCAGCGCTGATTGCTACAGAGCTCCCCTGGTCATAGATCTCCAGTCAGAAAATTTCCGTTCCATGACTACTGTCTGTCTTCTATGACTAAGACAATTCTGTATCCATCTTAATAAAAACCAAAAGAACTGTGGATGCTGTAAATTAGGAACAAAAGCAAAGTTGCTGCGAAAGCTCAACAGGTCTGGCAGCATCTGTGGAGGAGAAAACAGAGTTAACGCTTCGGGTCCAGTGACCCTTCTTCAGAACTGAGGAAGCAGCTCAGAAGTAAATAGAGAGAGGAGAGGTGGGGCTGGGGAAAGTAAGTTGGGATGATGATAGGTGAGCGCAGATAGGCAATGGTGAGGTGGGAGGAGCGGAGAGGTGGGAGAGAAGATTAACAGGTTGTGTCAGGTCAAGGGGGTGGGGGTCCAAGGGAAGGTTGGTCATGGGATGAGGCCAGGGAAGGAGATTTTGAAATTGGTCAAATCCACTTTTCGGCCTTTGGGCTGTTGGCTCCCAAGGCGGAATATGAGGTGCTGCTCCTTCAGTTTCTGGGTGGTGTCATTGTGACAGTGGAGGAGGCCTAGGACGGAAATGTCACCCAGGGAGTGGGAGTTGAAATGGTTCGCGACTGGAAGGTGTTGTTTGTTTTGAACAGAGCACAGGTGCTCTACAAAGCATCTCCGAGCCTCCGCTTGGTCTCAGTGTAAAGAAGGCCACATCGGGAGCAGCGGATGCAACAGGCCACATTCACAGACGTGCAGGTGAACCTCTGTCTAATGTGGAAGGTTTGTTTTGTGCCTTGAGTGGAGTTCAGGGGGGTGGTGTAGGAACAAGTGTAGCACTTCCTGCAGTTGCAAGGAAAGGTGCCGGGGTGGTAGGGCTAGTGGGGAGTTGGGGTGGATGAGGGAGTCGCAGAAAGAGTGGTCCCTCCGAAAGGCAGATAGGGGCGGAGAGGAAAATATATTGTTGGTTGTGAGGTCAGATTGCAGGTGGTGGAAGTGTCGGAGAATGTTACGTTGGATACGGAGGTTATGTGTGAGGACAAGGGGGATTCTATCTTTGTTTTTGTTGGGGGGAGGGAATGTGAGGTGAGAGGTGTGGGAAATGCAAAAGATGTGGCTGAGCGCATTTTCAACACTACAGGGGGAGTATTACGGCCCTTGAAATAAGAGGACATCTGGGATGTTTGGGAGTGGACATCTTGGGAGCAGAAGCAGTGGAGGCCGAGGAAGTGGGAGTAAGGGATCACATTCTTGCAGGAAGGTAGGTGAGAGGAGGTGTAGTCTAGGTAGCTGTGGGAGTTGTTGGGCTTGAAATTGATGTTGTTTCAACGCGGTCACCAGAGATGGAGACGGAGAAGTCCAGGAAGGAGAGGCAGATATTGGAGATGGGCCAGGTGAATGTGAGGTTGGAGTGAAAGGTGTTAGTAAAGTTGATGAACTGTTCAAGCTCCTTGTGGGAGCATGAGGCAGTGCTGATACAGTCATTGATGTAGTGGAGTAAGGGTTGGGGGATGGGTCCAGTGCACCTGCGGAAGAGGGATTGTTCCACGTATCCTCCAAAGAGGCAGGCATAGCTTGGACCCTTGGGGATCCCATGGCCACCCCCTTAGTCTTTAAGAAGTGGGAGGAGTTAAAGGAGAAGTTGTTCAGGGTAAGGACAAGTTCTGTTAAGTGGATGAGGGTATCGTTAGAGGAAAACTGGTTGGGCCTGTGGGAAAGGAAGAAGCGGACGGCTTTTAGGCCATCTGTGTGGGAGATAGAAGTGTACAGGGGTTGGACATCCAAAGCAAAGATGAAGTGTTGGGGGCCAGGGAATTGGAAGTCTTGGAGGAGGTGGAGAGTATGTGTGGTGACCCGGACTAAGTGGGGAGTTCCTGGACTGGGGGGAGAAAACAGAGTCAAGGTAAGCAGAGGCACTTTCATTGGAGCAGGAGCAGACAGAGACAATGGGTCGACTGAGATAGTCAGGGTTGTGAATTTTGGGAAGGAGATAGAAATGATCAGTGTGGGGGTGGGGAATGATGAGGTTGGACGCTGTGGGTGGGAGGTGATGAGGTTTTGAATGGTTTGAGAGATGATGTTTTGGTGGCCAGCGTCAGGGTCATGGTTGAGGGGTTGGAGGGAGGAGGTGTGAGAGAGAGTTGGTGCCTAGCCTTGGCAATGTAAAGGTTAGTGCACTATACCACAATAGCGCCTCCCCTATCCTCGGGTTTGATGGTGAAATTAGGGTTGGAGTGGAGGAAGCGGAGGGCTGCACATTCCATGGGGGAGATGTTGGAGTGAGTGAGAAGGGTTGAGAGGTCGAGCTGATCAATGTTGCGACGGCAGTTGGAGATGAAGAGATCGAGGGAGAGTGGGTGACCTTGGGGTAGTGTCCAGGAGGGTGGGGTGCGTTAGAGGTGGGAGAAGGGGTCTGTAGAGGGTAAGTTAGACTTGACTGGTTTTTAAAAGATTCCCACATACCAAATGTAGATTTTCCCCCAAACAGCTGCCCCCTGTCTACGTTCCCCAGCTCCTACCTAATATTGTGGTATTTAACCTTCACTCAATTTAGTACTTTCACTTGAGGACTAGTTTTATCCTTATCTATAAGTAACGTGAAACCTACAGAATTATGGTCACTGTTCCCAAAATACTCCCCCACAGAAACTTCGATCACCTGACCAGATTCATCCCCCAGTACCAGATGTAGTATGACCCCTTCCCCAGTTCGATATGCGAATGCTATAGATCAGAAATAAAAACAGAAGTTGCTGGAAAAGCTCAGCAGGTCAGGCAGCATCTGTCAAGAAAAACATCGGAGTTAACATTTTGGGTCCAGTGACCTGAAACGTTAATTCTGATTTCTCTTCACAGATACTGTGAGACCTGATGAGCTTTTCCAGCAGTTTCTGTTTTTGTGCACCATAACAACCTTGTTGTTTTTACATTGTTGTGAATATTGTCCATGAATCGCTTCCCCTGCCATCTGCTGGTAGTTGGGAGGCCTGTTGTACATCAAAATGATTCCTTTTCCTTAGCTCTACCCATAAGGCCTTGCTGAATGAACTCCCCCCATGCCCACACCCCAAGGCATCCTCCCTCAGTACAGCAGTGATATTCTTCCTTATCAGTAACTCCCCCACTTCTTTTACAGTCCTCTCTATCTCACCGGAAACACCTGAATTGTGGAATGTTAATTTGCCAGTCTTGTTCCTCCCTCAGCCAAGTCTCTGTAATGGCTACAACATCAGCTAATCCAAGCTCTAAGTTCACCTACTTTACCTGTTATACTCCTCACGTTAAAACAAATACACTTTAAACTGCCAGTATTCCATAACCTCTCCCTATCCACTTTTTCTCTCAGCCTTACTGGCCTCAGTCTCAAACTCCTCCTCAGTCATTTCATTTGTCCTACTGCTCTTGTTCCCACCCCTTGCCACACTGTTTTAAATCCTCTGAGTGGCACCAGCTAACCTCCCTACCAGGATATTGGTGCCCCTCTAGTTTAGGTGCAACCCATCTTCTTGAACAGGTTCCAACTTTCTGATGATCTAAATACCTGAAGGGGCCCCTGCTACAACAATTCTTTAGCCACATTTTAACTGTACTATATTCCATTCCTAGCCTCACTGGCATGTGGTACAGGAAGTAATCCCAAGATTACAACCCTTAAGGTCCTGCTTTTTAACTTCCTACCTCAGCCTCTGAAATTCCTTTGCAGGACCTCACCCCCGTTTCTGCCTGTATTGTTAGCACCAGTATGGACATCAACCTGTGGCTGGTCACTCTCCCCTTTCAGAAAACCTGTGCCCACTCAGAGACATCCATGACCCTGGCACACAAGGGGTAACATACTATCCTGGAGTCTCCCTTGCTGACAAAGAAATGCCTATCTGTGCCCCTGATTGTAGAGTTCTCTATCGCTACTGCTCACCTACTCTTTGACCATCCCTGCTCTACAACAGTTCCAGTCATAGTGCCACCAACCCATCTTCTTGTACAGGTTCCATCTTTCTGATCTGGCTGCTGCTGCTTGCTTTCCCCTCAGAGAGATCCTCTTCAGCTGTATCCAAAATGATACACCTGCTCGAGAGGGCAATGGCCAGAGGATATTCCTGTACTACCTGGCCCAAGCTTACTTGCCTTCCTGGAGACTGGTACTGTTTCTGATTTCCCACAGATTTCAGGAGGAGCATCCAACTGGGCAAATTCCTGTTGCTAATGAGAACCTTACTACTAAAATCAACCTTATCAACTACAGAATTAATCCAGGAACTGATTATACAATCTTACCCACTTGTCACCAAACTCAGGTCTTTCACCGCCATGCTACAAATACAAAAAGAAAGTACTTTACCTCTCTAGCAGACACTATATCAGGCACTACTCAGTCAGCAAAACCTGGTTCCTGAGCACCCAAGCCTTGGTCACTTTCTGAGTCGTGACATCACCTCTGGAGCTCCACCCCCAGATTTACCCCCAGGTTCACTCTGACTTACCCCACTCCTCAGGTATTTATCCTGTTGCTGTTCACCCCCAGGGTTCAGTCTGACCGACCCCACTCCTCAGGTATTTATCCTGTTGCTGTTCACCCCCAGGGTTCAGTCTGACCAAACCCATTCTTCAGGTATTTATCCTGTTACTGTTCACCCCCAGTTTCGCTCTGACTTACCCCACTCCCAGGTATTTATCCTGCTGTTCACCCCCAGGTTCATTCCGACTGACCCCATTCCTCAGGTATTAATCCTGTTGCTGCTACTTTTCTCCACCCCCAGGTTTGCACTCCTTCACTCAGTTGTCGGTGCTGTTGGTGTTCGGACTGACCTCCAAGATGGGTGATAATTGTTGGCCCAGCTAGCAAAGCTAACATTACCTCAATGTCTGATAACAACAATAAAATCTGAGTTTTGTGGGACTAATGATGGTGCAGCTTTAAGCATTCTCTGTCATTACTCCTCTGCCAGAAGTCACACAACGGCAAGTTATAGTCCAACAGGTTTACTTGAAATCACAAGCTTTCTGAGAACTGCTCTTTCATCAGGTGAAGTCTGTAATCTGGCGTTGTGTGGCTTTTGACTGTGCCCACTCCAGTCCACATCATTACTCCTCTGCAATGTAGCAACATCTGGAGTAGAGACGTGTGCAATTAAGCACAGAAAAGTAGAAATTGCTGCTCGTGAATTTATGCTTCTTGGAAGAGCATGTTATTGATGTTATCGTACGCAGAAATTAGATAGAAATCACTGACATTATGTTGACTACAAATTTATCCATAAATGAGTTATTAACGGAGAGTTGGGGCTGGCTGGAGGCAACAGGAGAGATCTTGCATTGGAAATTGTGAATGCTTTATTCAACTCTGTTCAGATGTGAAAGTGTCACCAGATGCTTGGTGAGAATTATTGGCTGGTTGGCTCATGTTTGTAGTGGAGCGAGTTTTTCATAAGATGATTCAAGAAAATTTTGACAAGTGCCTGAAAGATTATGGATTTACAATGAAAAGCCAGCACAAATGTGTGAAAGACAAACTATAGCTAATTAAGTATCAGTGATAATGGGAACTGCAGATGCTGGAGAATCCAAGATAATAAAATGTGAGGCTGGATGAACACAGCAGGCCAAGCAGCATCTCAGGAGCACAAAAGCTTTCCGCATGCAGGTGGCCTCAAGGCCCTCCACTTCTTCCTGTCCCGCAGGCCTGATCAGTCCTCCTCCACCGACACCCTCATCCGCCTGGCCGAACTCGTCCTCACCCTCAACAACTTCTCTTTTGACTCCTCCCATTTCCTACAGACTAAGGGAGTGCCATGGGCACCCGCATGGGCCCCAGCTATGCCTGCCTCTTTGTAGGTTACGTGGAACAGTCCCTCTTCCGCACCTACACAGGCCCTAAACCCCACCTCTTCCTCCGGTACATTGATGACGGTATCAGCGCCACCTCTTGCTCCCCAGAGGAGCTCGAACAGTTCATCCACTTCACCAACACCTTCCACCCCAACCTTCAGTTCACCTGGGCCATCTCCAGCACATCCCTCACCTTCCTGGACCTCTCAGTCTCCATCTCAGGCAACCAGCTTGGAACTGATGTCCATTTCAAGCACACCAACTCCCACAGCTACATAGAATACACCTCCTCCCACCCACCCTCCTGCAAAAATTCCATCCCCTATTCCCAATTCCTCCGCCTCCGCTGCATCTGCTCCCACGACAAGACATTCCACTCCCGCACATCCCAGATGTCCAAGTTCTTCAAGGACCGCAACTTTCCCCCGACAGTGATCGAGAACGCCCTTGACCGCGTCTCCCGTATTTCCCGCAACACATCCCTCACACCCCGCCCCCGCCACAACCGCCAAAAGAGGATCCCCCTCGTTCTCACACACCACCCCACCAACCTCCGGATACAACGCATCATCCTCCGACACTTCCGCCATCTACAATCCGACCCCACCACCCAAGACATTTTTCCATTCCCACCCCTGTCTGCTTTCCGGAGAGACCACTCTCTCCGTGACTCCCTTGTTCGCTCCACACTGCCCTCCAACCCCACCACACCCGGCACCTTCCCCTGCAACCTCAGGAAATGCTACACTTGCCCCCACACCTCCTCCCTCACCCCTATCCCAGGCCCCAAGATGGCATTCCACATTAAGTAGAGGTTCACCTGCACATCTGCCAATGTGGTATACTGCATCCAGTGTACCCGGTGTGGCTTCCTCTACATTGGGGAAACCAAGCGGAGGCTTGGGGACCGCTTTGCAAACACCTCCGCTCAGTTCGCAACAAACAACTGCACCTCCCAGTTGCAAACCATCTCCACTCCCCCTCCCATTCTTTAGCTGACATGTCCATCATGGGCCTCCTGCAGTGCCACAATGATGCCACCCGAAGGTTGCAGGAACAGCAACTCATATTCCGCCTGGGAACCCTGCAGCCTAATGGTATCATAGAACATAGAACATAGAACATAGAACAGTACAGCACAGAACAGGCCCTTCAGCCCACAATGTTGTGCCGACCATTGATCCTCATGTATGCACCCTCAAATTTCTGTGACCATATACATGTCCAGCAGCCTCTTAAATGACCCCAATGACCTTGCTTCCACAACTGCTGCTGGCAACGCATTCCATGCTCTCACAACTCTCTGCGTAAAGAACCTGCCTCCGACATCCCCTCGATACTTTCCACCAACCAGCTTAAAACTATGACCCCTCGTGCTAGCCATTTCTGCCCTGGGAAATAGCTATCAACTCTATCTATGCCTCTCATTATCTTGTATACCTCAATTAGGTCCCCTCTCCTCCTCCTTTTCTCCAATGAAAAGAGACCGAGCTCAGTCAACCTCTCTTCATAAGATAAGCCCTCCAGTCCAGGCAGCATCCTGGTAAACCTCCTCTGAACCCTCTCCAAAGCATCCACCTCTTTCCTATAATAGGGCGCCCAGAACTGGACGCAGTATTCCAAGTGCGAAATGTGGACTTCACCAGTTTCAAAATCTCCCCTTCTCCAACTGCATCCCAAAACCAGCCCAGTTCGTCCCCTCCCCCCACTGCACCACACAACCAGCCAGCTCTTCCCCTCCACCCACTGCATCCCAAAACCAGTCCAACCTGTCTCTGCCTCCCTAACCTGTTCTTCCTCTCACCCATCCCTTCCTCCCACCCCAAGCCGCACCCCCGTCTACCTACTAACCTCATCCCACCTCCTTGACCTGTCCGTCTTCCCTGGACTGAGCTATCCCCTCCCTTCCTCCCCACCTATACTCTCTCCACCTATCTTCTTTTCTCTCCATCTTCGGTCCGCCTCCCCCTCTCTCCCCATTTATTCCAGAACCCTCACCCCATCCCCCTCTCTGATGAAGGGTCTAGGCCCGAAACATCAGCTTTTGTGCTCCTGAGATGCTGCTTGGCCTGCTGTGTTCATCCAGCCTCACATTTTATTATATAGCTAATTAACTTGACTGAGCTCAGTGATGTAGTCATCAAGAGGTGCGATGAGCATGGTATAATCGATGCTTTCCAAAGGCATTTGACAAAATATCACATAATTGATGTTTTAGTAAAATTTAAACCCATCAGACTAAATGATTGGTGACCATGTGGATGCAAAATTAACACACTTAATTACAGTAATAATAAAAAGTGGCAGAGAACAGCGGTGAACAGCTGTTTTTCAAAGTGGATGAAAAGCTGTGGTGGTGTCCTTTAAGGGTCAATGTTGAAGCCTTCTTTTCAATAACTATTGATTAACATGACTTGGTTTACTGATGCTTTGTTTTAATATTTACATATGACAAAGAACCTGGAAATAAAGTGGAGAGGACAGTAATAGACTTGTGATTCATGTTTGCCAAAAGAACAAGATGATGACACAAGAAGCTAAATAGCGGATCCTTATTGCATGTTTAGAAACAGAGAGAGACTTGTGAAGGGTGATAGTTGTAGTATTCATTCTTGTGCTAACTACATGTATCACCAGTGGGATACCTGGATCCTGTTTACTTGTGATCTCAGGTTTATTTGCAGCTAAACCAATATATACAGTACAGATTAAATTTCAGACACAGCTTTTACGTTGAGTACTATAGAGCAGAGAGGCTGTATTCATCTTAAAACATTCAGAAACTTGGTTCATTTGCATGTTGATCTCTTAAAGACACATCATGCCAATTGTAAGGTATTTGCACAAGCTTTTGAAGAGAACAGAACAAGTCAAGAAAGTTGCAAAACAGAGATACAAAAGTGGAAGGATGAAATTGGGTCCTTGAAGTTTATGCCAACATTAAATAAAGTGATGACAGATTTTATATTTTGGCTCAACCTTCCTGCATTAACTCCATTTTCCTTAGTTATCAAAAATCTGCTGCCCACTGTTTGTGATAATATTGTGTTTGAGCATCCATAGCCTGCTCAGAACAGAAATTACAAAGATTCACATTGCTTTAAATGAAGATATACCTCCTCAATTCCTTTGCTCCAGAATAAAACAGGCCACTTGATTGGTGCCCATTCCACATCCTTAAATATTTACAGCCTCTGCATTTGTACAGTGATGACCAGATAGGTAGTGATACCATTTGTGTACTCGACAAGAATTTTCCAACAGGACTTTCCAAACCTGCAACCACTGCCAACTAGAGAGACAAGGGCAATGATAATGCATGGGAGACACGATGGCCTTGTGGTATTATCACTGAACTGCTACTCCAAAGACCCACATAACATTCCAGGGACTGGGTTCGAATCCAGCCACGGCAGATGTTAGAATTTGAATTCAATAAACAAAGCACCTGGAATTAAGGATCTAATGATGATCATGAATCCACTGCAGATTGTCAGGAAAAAAGCATCTGGCTCATCAATGCCCTTTAGAGAAAGAAACTGCCATCATACCTGGTCTGGTGTACATATGACTGCAGACCCACTGCAATGTCTTTGACTCTGAACTGTCCTCTGGGCAATTACAGCCTCTGCCATTTGTACACAGAGATAGCTGTGTAAACATTGCAATCCATCTGTTGCGGAAGCTTTGCCATTGCTGTGTCAATTCCTGACAGGGTTGTGGGTGTATTTACAACATATAGGCTGGAGTTGTTCAAGAAAGCAGTTTACCAGCATCTTCTGTATGGCAAGTAGGCATGGACAACAAACACATGGCTTGGTAGCAACAGCCCAATACCATGAAATAAAATCCAAATAGAACTCTTTTCCTGTTAGTTCTTTGTTAGGGATAAATTAGTTCATTATTTCAATTTGATATCTTGCTGAAAAGAAGAAAATTCATGACCTTCTTGGTAGAGTTTGGAGTGCACTACCTGGAAAGGTGATGGATCAGGTCCACTTAAGGGTTCAAGCAGCCATGGGATGGTTATTTGGATGGAAGTGGTGTGCAGTGAAATGGGGGAAGGGCAGGAGATTGGCTCTAAGATACAGAATAGGTACAAGTACAATGGCCCAATGGCTTCTTTCTGCTTCATAATAATTTTGTCATTCTGTGAATTGTGATATCAACCCCATAAAGATTTTATTTTGAAAAAATAGCTAATAGTTTGAATTATAATGAGAGGCTGCATGGGCTGGAACTTTCTTTTACTGAAGCTTTGGAGGTTGAGGAGTGACCTTATAGAGGTTTATGAGGGACACAGATAACATGAAAAACAAAGGTCATTGACCTAAGGAGAGGGAGTTCAAAACTAGGAGTCACATTTTTAAGGATGAATGGAGAAAGATTTAAAAGGGGCCTGAGGGGCAACTTTTTCAAACAGAGGGTGGTTCACATGTGGAACTAACTGCCAAGGAAAACTGCAGGTACAGTTAGAGCATTTAAAAGACGTTTGGATAGAGGCATGAATTGGAAAAGATTAGAGGGATGTGGGCCAGATCAGGAGAATGGGACTAGTTTATTTTAGGAAAGCAGGACCAAAGGGTCTATTTCCATTCTGTATCACTCTGTGACTCTGACTGTAGATCTAGAACACCGAGAACACTACCATTTGGAAACATTCCATCAGGTCATATGCTAAAGTTTCTCTTTTTTTTCCAATTTGGAGATTCTCAATGGATAAATAAAGGTCTTCTATTGGTCAAATTGCCACTTTACATCCATCTGTACGATTTGCACCATTTTCAGACTTGGCCATTTCTGCTGTAGGCCTAGCAAGCCCTAATTTGCTTACTCAGGCACAGCACTTGCAGGAACTCACAGAGAGAAATGTATTCAGACACACATGTGCCCAGTTCTTTTAGCTAATCCACCTGGTTTGTTTGTCATTCAAACAGTCCACTTCCCGAGTGGGTCGTTAAGTTCTAAAATAAAAGAACAAGCCCTAATTTCTAAAGTAGGATTATAAATTTAGAAGTGGAGTTTGTCTTCAATTATATGAATAATGTCAGTGTATTCTGGACAGAATCATTTGAACCAAAGCACAGATCAAGGAATTTTATGCGTAATTAAGATACAGCCAAAAGCTACATATGTCTGTTGCATTTCTCACAATCATTCAGGCCAGTTCTAGATTAAATTTGATATATCTAGCTTTGCTCACAGATACAGCTGTGAGATTCCTTCCAGGTGTGGTGATTCAGCCAAGAGTTCATGCCTGCGGTAAAGCCAATTAAATACAGTGGACATAGTAAACAAATCAGTGCAATTTCTGGGCATGCTGAGTGCAATCTTCTCACTTTGCCAAAGACAGAAACTCCACCTCTAGTTTTACACTCACACTTGTGTCTTCTGATGGGGGCTCTTGTGGAGTACCCCTTACAAGCCTTTCACCATTTACCTGTCCCAGTTAATTTTGGGGAAGTTGAAATCTCCTGCTATTATTACCCTATCCTTTTTACACTTATTTGCCTCTATATCTGTCTTTCTATCTGCCTCTGACTTTTTGTGGGTCTATAGTATATGCCAGGGAAGTGATTAGTCCCATTTGATTTTAAGGTCGACTCATATGGCCTCCTTTAAGGACCTCCAAGATATTATCCCTCAATATTTCAGTAATTGACTCCTTGATCTAAATTGTCATGTCACCTCCGTTTTTATACCTCTACACTCACCCCATCTCATCTGAAGGTTTTATACCCCAGTGTACTGAACTACCAGACCTGTCCCTCCCTCAACCATGACTGGGATAGCAGGGAAAACCCATCTTAATGCATTAATAAACATCTTTGATTTATCAAGAGTGTGGGGGGGTCTCTTGTAGTGCAATGGTAGTGTCCTAACCGCTGAGCCAGGAGGTCCAGTTTCACATCTGCCTGTTTTTAGAGATGTGTAATAACATCTCAGAACTGGCTGATTGGAAAATATCTGTGTCTTGTGATACCTCACCACCTACAATGAATCGGTTTGTGAACAATTGATCAAACATTGATGGAACAAAGAAAGTATTGAATCTACTTCTATTCCAATCCTGCGACCTGCCTAGCTTTGTGTTTGATCCCTGTTGTTATGCTGAGTTCTTTTTGGCAGCAGACCAAGGGTTAACGTTGAAAATTGCACAAAATGCCAAGAACTGAAAGCATGACAATGCATTTGCTTTTATTAGTAACTCCACAGCCACGTTAATGTAAATCTATTGTAGGGAAATGAAACCCATATTCTATAACATCAAATTATTTTGCACTTTTATCCCTGGAGCAAGTTATTTTATGACAATAAAAGGCATTAGGCAAGAAGTGATATGATTTGAATAACACTAAGATTTGATAAAAGGTCTTGACAGATTAATTCAGGTCTAATTTAATCATTATGCTCATGTTTACAAATACAGCTGGAAATCTTTTTACCGTGACCATTTACTTCTCCATGAAAGACAGCCCTGTGAGGAAGAAAGGCTTTTATTTTAACTACTACCAGTCTGTTTCCTCCTGTTTTGGAGGAGATGATTTTGCATGAGCACAATTTGACTGACTTTGGCCACATCGCTATAGGTTACCCAGGTGACCCAGGTTCTTGGTTTATTCATTTACACAATGCATGTGGGAGAGATTATGGGATAACGAAAGCAATCCCAAAACAGTTCCAGTCTGAGCAGTTAGCAATAAATTTGTTTAGGCCCATTTCTTGTGGGAAAGAACGTTTAGAGCAAACACCGGAAGTCTTTGGCTTAAGAATCAATCAAATTTGACCCTTGGGTCTTAACCGTCCTTATTGAGCATTGGACATCCACATTTTTTTGCAGACCAATTGAGACAGGTATATGTTGGAAGGACTCGCATGTATGTTTTGGAGGTGGAAGTTATAAATTAGAGGGACTGTAAATAAGGACAGGTGAGGGGTATCTAAGATATACGAGCAGGAGTAGGCCATCCAATCCCCTTCAGATTGCTCTGTCATTCAATACCAACACGGCTGATCTCCTGCCTGTCAGTTCCATTTTCACGCCTACATCCATATTCTGAATGATTAAAAAAAAACTACCTCAGCTTTACGTATGTTCAGTGGTGGATCATTGACAGCCTTCCTGACAGAGAATCAGTACTGGCCAGAAACAGCTAACTGATCAGTTATCATCTTTGCTGTTTCATGTAAGAGGTGTTGGATCTCCCTGTCCAACAACAGTGATTGTTTTCAAAAACAATCCCCTGGATGATGCAAGAAGATGGAGCACTTTAGTTTGTGGCAACATTTTACGCATCTACTCTCATCCACAAATTAATTTCATCCCTTCCCCGGTGAGTATATATTAATTACTTAGACCTTGAGGTTATTCTACATTTGGAGGTACCTGAGATGAATAAAGCACATCCTTATGTTTGTTTTCACAGCTCCTGTTCTTCCTGCCTGCCTCAGGTATTGTGCAAGAATTATACAGATGACAACCAATCTTCTTAGCTACATGATGATCATACCTTACTTGGCCATCAAGCCCTGGAATGGGACTTGAACCTGGAGCTTTCGAATCAGCGGCAGAGGTGATACTCATTGTATCACAAGACCTTTCGAGTTTGCACCATGAATTGAATGTTGGAAGTTGTTGTTCATAGAACAAAGAACATACAGGCCAGAACAGGCCCTTTGGCCCTCGATGTTGCACTGACCTGTGAACTAATCTAAGCCCATCCCCCTATACTATCCCATCATCATCCATCTGCTTATCCAATGACTGTTTAAATGCCCCTAATGTGGCTGAGTTAACTACATCGGCAGGCAGGGCGTTCCACGCCCTTACCACTCTCTGAGTAAAGAACCTGCCTCTGACATCTGTCTTAAATCTATCACCCCTCAATTTGTAGCTATGCCCCCTTGTACAAGCTGACGTCATCATCCTTGGAAAAAGACTCGCTGTCCACCCTATCTAATCCTCTAATCATCTTGTATGTCTCTATTGTTCAGTGTTCAGTGGTCCTCATGATGGATCACTCTACACATACCTATTTCATGCAGAGCTATGTGCTCAGAACTGCTAAGTGAGACATTGCCAAATTAGTGAAGAAGGGACACTAAATGTATTTAAGAAATGTATTTAATGTGTTAAATCATTATGGAGACTGGGCAGAAAAGTGGAGTTGAGTCTGAGTAGCGATCTACCATGATCATATCAAGTAGTGAGCAAACTTAGGGGTTTGAATTCCCTACACCATTTCCTCGCTTTTAGTGCATCACAAAGGAAAGTCTATGCCCAAGTTTGGAAGGCCATGACAAAAATCAACAGGAAATTAGGGGATAAGGCCATGGCAATAAATAATTAACAGAAGCAATATTCTTTCTATATATTAGCCCTTGGTCAGACCAGATCTAGAATACTGTATCAGGTTTCAGATTCCTTTGGCAGGTGAGAGGTGTAGAGACTGAAGAATATGGAGAAGAGGACCATTAGATTAATCTCAAGGGCTTTTAGCTTTTAAAGGAGATGCTTTGAGTAAATGTGATTGAGATCTTAATGGTATTGTCCTGGATTTTGTTGCAGAAACGACAGTAAAACTGTCAGTATTCCCTGTCATTAGGCCTCTGAAACAGATAGAGTTCTGTCATCCATACATGGGCAACTAAAAGGAGGAAGCCAGATGTTGGAGTTAATGATTTAATACTTCTCCATAGAGTACAGTGTTCAAGTGTGTCAGTCTACAGACAATTAGAGATCACTGAACAGACGGACATATCCCTTTTAGGCTATTAGAATGACTGACAAAAATTTGTGAAAATGTCATGCCTCGTGAAATGAGTTTTATTAGGATTTTATTAACTAGCCCTACTGGCCTTGAAATAGAAAATTTCTGATTTTGGAATGTTACATTCCTACATGATTACCTGAAAAAAGTCCAAATATCTGTAAATTTAAAAACAGACACAATTTTTGTGATATTTCAGCTTTTACCATAATCCTTTGTATATGTTCCATTCTTCTACTCTGCTTTCTGTTGGATTTTTAATTCCAAGTGAAGGTTAATCAGTGCATTTTAGCTGTCCATGAGAATACTTGAATATAATTGGCAGCTTACTCTGCTTGATGTTATAGCTATGGCTGGATACCTGGAGATCTCCTAGAATGGTTGCCAGATTCAAATTAACACTGGGGAAAGGGCAATCTGGTCAGTGATTACTAGATCATTGTGGGCAGCTTTCTTTGAGATCAGTAGAGAGTGCCATCAGGTGGGAACCCTGGGCCAATAAAAATTGGCAAGGGTACTTGAACTGGATAGGGCAGAGCGGACTGAGGGCCATAAGCATAAATGACTATAGTATAGAGTGAGACTAAGATACTGGGAAGCCTCTTTCAAAAGGACAAGAGATAACATCAAGGTGTCAGTGTGTATGGAAAGTGCCTGCAGTTTCATTGCAACTAATTTGAAGGAGGCAAGCTATTGATAGTGACAACGATTAGTAAAATGAGAGGACAAGTAGATAACTGGGCGCTTTGCCACCTGCACAGGATGCTTTAGAGGCGCTTGCTTGATTGCTTTCCAGGACCAAAAGATAATTTCTAAAAAATTGTTTTGCCTTACATTGGATGAAACTTTTCTTTTCCTCAGTTTTTTTATTCTTGAGTATTGTGCGATCCTTTTTAGTGGAGAAGTGAAGTAGAGATAGCACGCACAAATGACACCTTAATGGGGCTTGTTTGACAAGCTGGTGTTGCCCCGTTCATTTTGTGGCACATTGGCAGGTTTGAATGGCTCCAGGCCATGGTGCCCCTAATGCCTGAGTTATGGGCTGCTGCTAAATGCACATCTTTTACAGATCATTCCCATCTGCAATTGATTTTCCCTGAAGCAAAAGGTTCCTACTACCCCACTCACATTGCAGAAGAAGCCTTAAATGTGTGACCTGTGCTCCATTTATAGAAGGAAAAGTAAAGCATGTTGATTCTCATCGAGGTCCAGTGATTGACAGGTTTGAGAACGAAGGGCTCAGAAATCAAAAGCAAATATTTTTAAGCTTCAGAATCAAAATTGCAACTGGAGATCCTTCTTCTTAATGGCCCCTCAGTAACTTTGGCAGGAAGAAAATACATGGAGCCTCACGGATTTTCAAGCAATTTCGGATGAGATGAATGGTTGTCATTTTCTGGTCATTTCAATGCCTGATTCTGTTATTTTCAAGAGGAATGGCACCACAGATGTTTTGAATGAATCCTACGAAAATGTAAATGGTTAAGGGATCCAGAGCAAAACAGCCAGAGATTTCATAATTGGTTACTGGTGATCACTTTGCAGAGATTGATCAGCTGAAAGCTGATGACAGGTCCCATTCTTGCATGGTATTCCCCTTATTATCATCTACAGGTTTTCTTGTCTTTTCTTAAATTCGTGAATTGACAATGTATTTAATGATCTCGCCCGACTGCAATAATCTTTCTGATTTTCTAAAATCATTCTCCGATTGTGGCCCTCACTGGCTTGGCCTCATTAAAACAGACAAAGTCCTGAGGGGAAGTGCTGCAACACCTCGCTTTTATGTTACAGTCCTGAAGGAGCTTTATAAGATGGAAAGTGGGAAAAAGCATGAACTAAGCAGGAAATCTAAAATGCATGGGCCAAAGTCTCAGAGTAAAGTCAATAAGTCTCAGGTCAATCATTTAGGACCGAGTTGAGGAGAAATCACTTCATCCAAAGAGCTGTGAATCTTTTTCAGAGCCCTGTCTGTTGTAAATGCTCTATTGATAAATATATTTAAGCCTGGACAAAGTGATTCTTAGTCTCTCAGGGAAACAAGGGATGCTGTGTAAAAGTAAGAAGGTGGGGAGTGAAACTCCAAGATGATGGCCATTATTGTTCTGAATGATGGGGTAGAACCAATGAATAAATATGGAATCTTACAGTGTGGAAGCAGGCCATTCAGCTCATTGAGTTGTTACTGACACTCCGAAGAGCAACACACCCAGACCTACGCTCCCTCCACCCTACCCTTGTAACCCTATACTTCCCATGGCTAATCCCACCTATCCTACTCACTGCCGTACACCATTGGCAATTTAATGGCCAATCCACTTAGCACGCACAGCTTATTGAGTGTGGGAGGAAACCGGAGCACCTGGAGGAAACCCACGCAGACACGGAGAGAATGAACAAACTCCACACGGGCAGTCGCCTGAGGGTGGAATTAAACTGGAGTCCTTGGTGCTGTGAGGCAGCAGTGTTAGCCATGTAGTCATCATGCCACTACTTCTATTTCTTGTGCCCCTGTGTCAGCATTTATTGCCCAACTATTTGTTGCTCTGTAGGCACGGTAAGCCTTCAACTTGAGCTATAAAATTTTAGTGCAACTGAATGGCCTGCTTGGCACTGAGACTGAACTCCAATGGCGTTGGACAGGAGTCATGTACAGTATATAAAGTAGTATAGTATATAGGGGTCACGTTTATGGAGCAGGCATACCAACTTAAAGAATGTTAATGAATGTTTTCAACTTTTCACCAAATCCTACAGCTTTTACTGTTTCCAGCCTGTTAGTTCCAGATGTTATTTTAAATTGCTTAACTGAAGTTTAAGTATTTTCAATCAAACCCTCTGTGCAACAACAAAAACAAACACTGCAGAGTTGTGCCCCTACAAATGTTGCAATACGATCTTATTTGCTGCCGTATTTTTCTATCCAGGAGAAGGCAGTTTCTCTGTTCCCTGACAATTTGGTGAAACTGGAGACGTAGTGAGCTCATGTTTGCAAAATTCTGGTTGACTTCATTTCATTCCCCCTATTTAGGGAAACCTCAATGAAGGTGAAGACTTCATGGAGGCCAGTGCCAAAGCTGAATTATTCTAAATGAGAAGACCATTATAGAACAGTGATAGCTGGAAATGAACATACTGGTCATACTGGAGTTCTATACAGTTCGAGTTAGACTAGTTTGTCTCATTCATCAGTCTCTCAAGTTTTTCTTCGAGATAGGAGAAATATTAATATGTCAATAAATTGGAGATAGTGAACCTCATGCGGATTTTCTTTTTAATGTCTAATATATTGTCAAGGAAGGAAAAAAGTAGTGAGACATTGCTTCAAAGGAGAATGAGGCAATGGACAAAAATATAAGAAATATACCACATATTAACAAAGAGATGTGGGAACTATGTGCATGTGTGAGATGAGGGGAAACTTCTTCACCCAGAGAGTGGTGAGACAGTGGAATTTTTTCTCATGAAAAATGGTTGAGCACAAAAAAATTGAAGGAATTAGATCTAGTTATTAGGGATAAAGGGATCCAATGGTACAGGGAGAAAACAGGAACAGTGGACTAAGTTGGATGATTAGTCAGGATGATATTGAATAAAGAAGCAAGCTTGATCGGCTAAGCAGCCTACTCTTTGCTCCTATATTCAATGTTACTAAGTTTCTGTGTGTCTGTGTGTGTTTGTGTGTCTATGTCCCTCTGTGTGTGTATGTCTGTGTCTGCAAGTGTGTGTCCGTGTGCTTATGTGTCTTTGTGTCTCGTGTGACTGTGTGTGCGTGTGCATGTGTCTGTGTATATCTGCGAGTGCGTGTGTGTGTGTGTGTGTGTGTGTGTATTCTTGGATATGTCTGTGTGCTTGTGTGTATGTCTGTGTGTGTGTGTCTGTGTAGGTGGGGCAGCATGGAGAGGTAGGAAGTTGTAGGAAGAGGAAGCCTGAGGTTTTTGTATCTGGGATATCTTGAGGTCCTGCTGGATGGATGTGATGGCAGATTTGTTCTGATTTATTTTCCTTTTCTCAGCCAGAGGCTGGAAGAATACTAACAGCAGCACTGAGAACAAGAGCACAGTTAGGCCTGGGATGAATAGAAAAGCTCAAGGATGGGTTCAGAATGCTGTCTTTGTCAGTGGCACCAACACCATGAACAAACTTTAAAAATTCTGCAATGGGTAGGGAGTAAGCCAGAAGTTGTTAGAGATATGAGCTGCAAAGATAATGGAAAGGGGCAAACTACAAGGCTTGCTGGTTAAATTTTCAGGATCCAGTGAGGAAGGAAAACAATAGGACCTCCAAGGAAATAATTTCTGGATTACAGACAGAGTTGGTGAGACGCAGAAAGAATGAGACATGGAGGATGTGCAGTTTGAGGGTTTCAGGTTCTTGGGGTCGTGGAACCAGTTCTGTAACAGAAGCCTCCAATTTGAAAGAAACGTGTTGCACCTCCAAACAACTGTGAGCAATATCTTCATGGGGAAGTTCATTCATCGTTAAGGAGGGTTTAAATTAGCAAGGGAAATGGGCACCAGGGTACAGAAGTAGAAGGGAAGATTACAGTGCAGAAAATGAAAGCATAAATCGTTGTGTAAGAGTATGATAGGATAAACATGGAATGTGTACAGGAAAATGTTCTTGATCTGCATGGTCTCTAGCTAAAGTGAGAAGGAGGACTTCGCTGATATTTGGGAATAAGGTGTGCTAAGATGAGCGAGTGCCAATGGGAAAATACTTGGGTATGATTGATCATCCTATCATAAGGTATTGAGTAATGTTGCAGAAGAGCAAGGAACAATCTGAGGAAGAAAACCTGACCTAGAGAAAGAGATCATTTCCTTTGATCATCAGGTCACAGATGGGGGATGTTTGCTCATGTCGGCACTACATTCAGCACAATCACAGCTCCTCAGATACAGAAACAGACAATATACATATGCAGCAAAGCCTAGACAAATGGCAAGTAATATTTGCTTCACAAAAGTGCCAGACAATGATAATCTCCAACAAAAGAGTCTCGAACCACTAATCCTTAACATTCAATGTTATTACCATTTCTGAATTCCACACTATTAACTTCCTTAGTGTTACCATTGACCAGAAACTGAACTGCACCAGCCATATAAATACTGTTGCTCCACGAACAGGTCAGAGGCTAGGAATTCTGCAGTGAGTAACTCTTCTCCTGTCTCATCACTGCCTGTCTGCCATCTACAAGGCACAAGTCTTGAATGTGATGGAATATTCTTCACTGGCCTGGATGTGTGCAGCTTCAACAACACTCAAGAAGCTTGACAGCATCCAGCGCATAGCAGCCAGTTTGATTAACACCACATTTATTACCTGCAATATTCACTCACTTCACCACTGACACAAAGTAGCAATATTGTATACCATCTACAAGATGCACTGCAGTAAGTCGGCATTGATCCTCCAAGATTACCTTGCAAACCTACAAATTCTACTGCCTAGCCTGACATGGGCAACAGATGCATGGGAACACCACCCCCACCTGCGAGTTCTTCACCAAGCCACACATCAACCCAACTTGGAACTAAGTTAGCACTTCTGCACTGGTTGCTGGGTGAAAATCCTAGAATTTCCTTTCTGACAACTCAGTTGGAATCTCTATATCGCAAAGACTGCAGCAACTTGAGAAGAACTGATCATTGACTTCAGGAGATAAAGGAGGAGGATGCACCTCAATCTATATCAATGAAGTTGAGGTGGAGAGGGTCAAGGGTGTTAAGTTCCTAGGAGTGAAGACAACCAACAATCTACCCTGGACCTTCCATATGATGTGAATGTCAAGAAGGCACAACAATACCTCTTCTTCCTCAGGTGGCTTAAGAAATTTGGCATGACCATAAGGACCCTCACCAACCTTTAAAGCATTCTATCTGGGAGCATAGTGGCCTGGTACGGCAACTGGACTGCCCAAGGCTGTAAGAAACTACAGGGAGTTGTGTGCTCAGCCCAACTAATCATGGAAGCCAACCTCCTATCCATAGATTCCATTTACACTTCCCGTTGCTACAGAAAGGCAGCCAGCATCACCCAAGACCCCATCCATTTGATAATACTCTCTTCCAACCTTTTCTAATGGGTTGAAGATACAAAACCTTGAACACATGCACCAATAGGTTCAGGAACAATTTCATCTCTGCAGTTATTAGATTGCTAAATGGACCTCTAATTTCAAATCTAGTGTCGATCTTGTTTTGTGCACCTCCTGTGCAGTTATAACTTGTGTGCCTTGCTCTGCCTAAGCACCCTAGGATCTTTATGTCTCTGTTAACTATGATCTGCCTGTATTGCTCATTTAACAAAACTTTTCACTGTACATAGGTACATGTGATAATAATAAATCAAATCAAATCAGGTATTTCACCATCACCATCGCCTGGGCAATTTGCAGGACAATAAATGCCTAGCCTGTGACATCCACATCCTATGAATGGATTAAAAAAAGGTCAATGCAAGGAGAAGGGAGTTAACCTGGATAAAATGGATCCATCACCTGGCAAGGGAAACTGGTTAATGGGTGATTTTTGATGAGGACTTTCTTTGGATTTAGGTGCTTACATTGCGAAGGGTTTGAGAACCAAAGTTAAGGCTCCTTAGCTGACAGCAGACATATGAGGAAATATGATAAAATGAAGTAGAAGTATAATGCATGTTATGTGAATGTTTGAAGCCAGAATCAGGTCCATCACAATAGGTTGAAAGAAAATGAGAAGAGGGAATAAGATTGGGGTAACAAATTAGCATTGGTGAAGGTTTAGCAAGCGAACAGGAAACAGAGAATATGGATATATGAGGTGTTTTGCAGGTTGACTGCTGTAATTCATCGACTGTCACATGGATCAATGTTGGAATCTCAACTATTTACAATGTGTAACCATATCTTCAAGAACTGAATGTATGGGAACTAGACTGGCTGCTGGCACCTAACTCAGTAAAAAGTTGTCAATAAAAGATGGAGACTCTGCAAAGAGATGTAGACAGATCAAGCAAATGGACAAAGTTTGACAGCTGGAGTGTTGGTGAGAAAATATGTACTTGTCCACTTTGGCTGGAAGCTACCGATGCTTCACACAAGGAGTTCATGTTTAAACTTGAACATGGGCTACTTTGTTCTTGGGGTTGGACTGACATATCACAACTGAGCTTTGTCCCATCCCACATCCCCCAACCCACTACCCTCACTCCCATATCAATGTCAAAATCAGGCACTGGATCAGCTTCAGGAGAAGTCACAAGCTGCCCATTTCCCAGCCTCGGGTATGTTCAGCCAATTGCAATTACCCATTTCCATCGCTCAAAGACAGCTGTAAATTCTGGAAACTTTCTAGTCTGATTACTGCTGAGCACTTCTCCAACAACAGTAAATTGCATTTATAAGGCTGCATTAAGACAGTTAGACATGCTAAGGCACTTTGTAGGAGTATTATCAGGTAAATTTAGAACAGGTTAATGAACGTTCTGCGAAAGAAATATGTTTTAACAATTGTCCAAAACAAATGGAGACCCAAGAACATTTCAGAAGGGAATTCCAAAGTTTAGGAACAAGGTAGCTGAGGGCATTGTTGATGGATGATAAAACGGGGCGGGGTGGGAGGATGGGGTAGTGGCGGGTGCACAAGTTACCAGAACTGGAAGCATAGAGTCTCTTGCAGTTTGCCTCCTTGCTTTTGCTCGTAAATTTTCTGTGGCAGAAGTTAGGTTTTGTTAGCAAACAATGCAAGGTCTTTTGGCTGTTCACCATGTACAGAACTGTAAAAAAAGCAAAAAAAAAGTTGCACTTTCACAGTGCTTTTCACAGTCTCCAGATATTTCAAAGTTTTTCACAGCCAGTAAAGTACATTTTTTGAACTGTGGTCACTGTACTAATGCAAGAAACATGTTAGCTACTGAAATTTGCATTGAGCAAACTTTCCCAAACAGCAATGTGAAAATGACCAGAAAATCTGCTTTTTTTTGTTTCTGATAGAGAGACAAATACCAGAGTGAGGAAATAGCTGCATCCATTTAATTAGTGGTACATAATACATTCTTCCGAGAAGCAATGCGACAAAGCACTGAACAGATTAATTCATTGTAGCATAGGAGCACAAGAAAGTGCAAAAATGCAGTGGAGGCAGAGTTGAATAATCCATTTTGTAAGCACATGAGACCCTTAAACTGTATCTTTGTTGCAGGTACATGTGGAGCTGATCAATGTGCAAAATAATTCAGGGGCTGATTTATGCCCAGCTCTGATTCCTCACTTGTCTTTGATAACAGGACTGACTGTAATTTCCTCCTATGCTTTGAGAACTCTACTTCAGGATAGATGCAAGTTCTTCAATATCCTATAGGCACACAGACTATTTGTCTATTCCACATTCCCTGACAAAAGTAATATAAGGAAACACTTGATTGTTATATCCTGTGAATCAATCAAAAGTTTACTTTTGTTTCAAGCAGTTTTTAAAACGTGCCTTCTCTGTTTTGCAAAAATAGGCAATTAAAACTTCCACGTCGACATAGTCATTTGGAAATAATATGGCTGCAGGTAGCTAGTTCATTATTTAACCATTAAGTGCCATGTATTTCTTCCATTTTGTTTTGTTACACCACTTCACTGTATTTGAACAACCTTGGAAACAATTTAGTAAATTTTTGAGAAACAATTGGATTTTGTTTGTTGAAAGGGGACAACCATTGCCTGGATTAGTTATGCGTGTAGGGTGTTTTATTGCTAAGAACGAAAATCCCACATGTGCGAGTGCATGGATTAGGGCCATTGTTTTCAAATTTGCATATTCCCTATTACATTAAACACAGATGTAATATTTTAGCATTTTTCCAATTCTAGCCTTTCAAACTCAATGAATGTGAAGAAATAGACCTGCATTCACCACTGTCAAATGATGATAGGACATTATGACTAAAACACCAATTAAGCTAATTATTAATAAGTGAATCTTACTAAAACAAGCTCAGCTGTCATATGCCAAATTTTCCCATGTGTCTTTGATGTAACTAGGTGACATATGATGTAAGGTTTAATATCTCCTGTGTTGTTTAACCACATTTAATCTCACATCTCCCATATATTTTCTGTTAAGTTCAAACCCATTGTGATTTATGCATCATTGGGGAGCTATTGAGATTCACTATGTTGTAAGCTGAGAGGGGTTTTCGCATTTGAAAGGAATGAATCATTTTTACAAACAACAGCAGCAGCGTTACATTATTGAGCTTGCATGAAGCACCATTATCAAAAATGACCAAAACTGGGCAATGCGTCACATATCATTGATAAATGAATTATCTTGGGCAAACCATCATGTTTCTGACTTGTTAAGGAAATAATGACATGAGAGGATGGGATGGGGAGAATATATAATCACAGAACCCGTACAGTGTGGAAAGAGGACTTGCGTCCCATCAAGTTTGCACCAGTCCTCCCAAGAATATCCCAACCAGACGCAACACTACACCTTATCCCCTTACCCCTGGATTTACCCTGGCTAATCCACCTAACCTTCACACCCCTGGACACATTTGGTCAACTTGACATGGCCAATCCACCTGAGCTGCACATCTTTGCACTGTGGGAGGAAACTGGAGCACCTGGAGGAAGCCTATGGGGATAACATGCAAACCCAACATTAGCAGTGGAGGCCACACATCTTGCAGATGCCAGAACATTTTGGAACCTGATAGTGCCACCCCTCCACATCAATTTCCCAGAATGTTTAAACTTGCAAAAGGTTGATTTGCACTGCTGAGTGCAATATGCCCAGGGTCACACAAAGCCCTGGACCATGCCCTATCTGGTGACTTACTCCTGGAAATAGTACACAGTTTAATGTCTGGTGCAGCTCATACATTAGCCAGCGTAACTGAACTGAGCATCCCAACTCACAAACTGACCTTGTCGCTATCTTGTCATCAGTCAATGAACGTATTGAAAGGTCTCAGACCGTTAAAAGCAGAGTCGCAGTCAAGAAAAAGGTGTGCGCATTCTCTTTTTGTCTGCTTTCTTCTGGACATCCCCTGGCGTGAGGTTACACTGGTGCCTTTCCATCACGTAGCTGCAGCACTGAAGACCTGAGAGCAGTGAGGAGAAATGCACCTGACTTTGCTGCTGACCTAAAGACTAGGGTTTGTCACTTATTTCACACCTAGTCTGTACGTTTCCTGATTGGGCTGCAGCCATAATAAAATGTTAGCATGTAGAAATAGGCTCAGGAAAGGGTCATTTGCTGCACCGTTCAGTTAGGTAGTGGTTCATCTTTTATCTTAACTCCATTTTCCCATCCTTGTTCCTTTGAAAAAATTGCATTTTATTAGACCAACACTTATTCAACTAATGGTGAGGCCATACATAGTGTTGTAGAACAGAGGCACCTAGGGGTTCAGGTACATAATGCTCTGAAGTCTGCATTACAGTTAGACAGTATGGTTAGGAAGGTGTTTAGCATGCTTGCCTTCATTGCTCAGACCTTTGAGAATAGGAGGGTGGATGTCATGTTGAGGTTGTACAGGATGTTGGAGGGGGACTGTTCTGCAGTACTGTGTCCAATTTTGATTGCCCTGTTATAGGAAGTATATTATTAAGCTAGAGAAGATTCAGAAGAGATTTACCACAATGTTACCAGATATGGAAGGTTTGAGTTATAAAAAAAGATTGTATAGGCTGCGACTGTTTTCCAATTGAGCGTGGGAGGTTGAGAGATAAATTTGTAAAAGTTTATAAAATCTTGAGGGGTAGGTTAATGGTAGGTATCTTCTCCCTAGGATGGGGGATTTTAAGACTAGGGGGCATATTTTTAAGGTGAGAGGAATGCGATTTAAAAAAGATGCAAAGGGCAGATTTTTTACACAGAGGTTCATTCACATGTGGAATGAACTTCCTGAAGAAGTGGTAGATGAGGGCAGAGGTAGAATGTTAAAAAAGACACTTAGATAAGTACATGAAAGGGAGAGGTTTGGAAAGACATGGGTTAGGAGTAGCAGGTAGGAGGAGTTTAATTTGGGCTTATATTTGGCATGGATTGGTTGAACTGAAGGATCTGTTTCTGTACTGTACGACTCTGTACGAGATTGGCCTAAGTGATTCACCATTTCCTAGTAGCTTCAATACCAGCAGAGTCTCTTTCATCCACTTTCTCATGATCTTTCTCATCCTTCTGAGCCACAATAGGACAGATTCTGTCGGAACTTTAAAAAGCAGAGAGAGAAAGAGAGAGAGAGAGAGAGAGAGAGAGAGGGAGGGAGGGAGAGAGAGATAGAGAGAGAGAGATAGGGAGAGAGAGAGAAAGAGAGAGAGAGAAACGGAAACCCAAGGCAAAAAGAGAGCAAAAGAGAGGCCGACAGACAAAATAAAAACAACTCTATCATGTTGTTAATTCAAGTTTTAAAGTAAGACTTGTTGTAAAAACATGGAAAAATGTAAGAATTTCAGAAATAAAGCAAGCTCCACAGAAGTACAGTCAGAATTCTACGGATACTGATATCCAAATTAGAGCAGAGACAGCCAAAGCCTCAGTGAAATAACTAACTAACATCAATTACCACTGAGAGTGCGCACTTAAATCAGTTTTAATATTTCATTGTTTCTTAAATATAGTTACAGTAACATTGTAATATTGTGACAAACTGCAATGAACTTATTTTTTGTATGGAGATGCACAGTGAGGCTAATTTGCATTATTTTATAATAGTTAAGTTGACCAAATAACCTTTTTTTATTTCTTGGTTAACATTGGTAACAGAACAATTGCTGAAAATTTGACAACCAGCCAAACTGTTTCATTGTCTGCTGAACCTTCTATAATTCTGTGATTAAAATACAGGAAAAAAGATAGCAGACCAGTCACCTTCTGGAAAAAAATGTTAAATTACAGGATTTAACCCTTCATTAGAAATGGAAGCAAGCAGGTATGAAAGTCCCTTTTTTAAAAGAAATATTTCACTATATATGGGCATCACTGGTTAAGCCAACATTTGTTGCCTATTTGTAATTCCCTTGGGAAGGAGGTGGTGAGCTGCCTTTTTGAACTGCTGTAGCCCGTGTGCTGTAGATAGACCCACAACACGATGAGGGAAAGGAAATCCAGGATTTTGACCCAGCAACACTGAGAGAACAACAAGACAGTTCGACGGCAGGAAGATGAAATAAAACTGAAAGTGCTGGAAAAACTCAGCAGATCTGGCAGCATCCACATACAGAGAAACAGAGTTAATGTTTTGAGTCCAATATAACTCTATTTTGGACCTGAGGTGTCACTTGGCATGAAACTTGCTGGCGTTGATGTTGCACAGGCCTAATGCCCATGATCTTTGAGATAGTAACAGGCCTCCCATTTCCAATTATGAACAGAAATCTGAACATCTTGTGATGTCTTCACATTCATATTAAGTCAGAAACTGTCCGATCTGCAGACTAAAGGCCTCAAGGGTGGCACAGTAGCTTGGCGGTTAGCACCACTGCTTTACAGTGAGAGCAACCCCGGATCGATTCCAGCCTCGGTCGACAGTCTGTTTGGAGTTTGCATGTTCTCCCTGGGTCTGCACAGGTTTCCGTTGGGTGCTCTGATTTCCTCCCACAGTCCAGAAGTGTGCAGGTTCAGTAGGTTAGCTATGATAAATGCAGATAGGGTCCATCTGGGTGGAATGCTGTTCAGAGTGTTAGTGCAGTCTTACTGGGCCAAACGGCCTCTTTCTGCACTGTAGGGATGTTATGTGTGGGGAGGGGTGTAGCAGCCAATGAGGAAAGCTTTCCCTATCACAAGCTGATGGGCAATCTTTTCAGCCTATCAATGGCCTCAACAATAGAGTCCCACCTCTCACTAATCAAAGATAAGTCTTCAGGAGATCCTACAGAAGGAAGAGAAGTGGTTTTCTTTTGCTTGAGATAGTAATTAAGAGGAGAAGGAGAGTCAGGAAGGTGAGAAGCAAGAATAGGGGAGTGGTGCTCAGGGGTCTCTCCAACAACCTGCTCCTCACCATCCTTATCTGATTGCTCCCAGATGAGGACAAATAGACCTTTCACCCCACCACCCTGTCACCCACCTGCAAACCTGACAGCTGGGGAGGATGGTAATGAGGATGGTAGTGAGTTGCGGCTTTTAATTGGCCACCAAATGTTTCCGATAAACTGATAAGTTAAGAAAGTCCCCAGTGGCCTTTCTCCCCCATTTAATTGGTGACGTGTTGAGAATGGGCACGTATCTCTCCAAGGCCAATTTACCCAGCTATTTTCCCTTCTTTCCGGCTCCAGAGTGAAGGAAACTCTGGCCTAAGCTCTAGAATTCCCTCACTAAATCTCTCCACTCTTTCTCCTCAAACGACACACTCCTCAAAACCCACCTCTTTGGCCACTTACCCTAATATCTCCTCATGCAGTGAGGTGTTAAATCCTTTTGCGTAACATTTCTGTGAAACACCATGGGACATTTTATTATGAGAAAGATGCAATATAAATGTAAACTTTTGACATACCTGTTATTCAGAGAATATTAGAAATCAATAAGTTACAGCTAATCATGTCCCAATATCATATGTCGTGCCTTGGAGGCACTGTACTATATTACACCATCAAATTCTGCCTCTAAACCCTGTTAAGGAGTTATAATGCATCTGATGTACACTGAGCAATCTGAATTCATTGATTTATTTTTCCAACTTCCATTGTTTTTCTCATTACCTAATTTTGACCTGGTGACATCAGGACTGGAATCAGGCTCTTCATGTAGCTGGTTGACGTGCCACTAATTTAACACATTTCAGGATGCTGAGTGACCAGTTCTTGCAGATGAGCTTTGCAAGTAACAGAGATATTTCATTTGTAAATATAAACTGGGCAAATTAAAGTTTGGCTGTGCCTTTACAGAGAACGAACAAGTTTTTTTTTCATCACTGGAAGGGAAGAAAAATTCAGTGGTCACTTATT
Source organism: Stegostoma tigrinum (assembly GCF_030684315.1). Classification (NCBI taxonomy): domain Eukaryota; kingdom Metazoa; phylum Chordata; class Chondrichthyes; order Orectolobiformes; family Stegostomatidae; genus Stegostoma; species Stegostoma tigrinum. Next base: position 99,245,303 of record NC_081359.1, read on the forward strand.
AGTTACACAAAGAGGTCTTTTTTTTAGAAACTGGGTTTCAAAACATTTTAGTGGGGCATGCTCGGACCAGGTGCCTTTTTTAAAAAGAAATAATAAATACCCAGCAACAGCATTTGGAATGGTTTAAGTTTCAGTTTATAATAGACTTGGTGAACAGTTGGGGCAAACATCCAAAAAGCCTATAAGTAAACTTTCTTTTTTAATTGGAAAAATAATAGCCCTCAAAGACTTTGCAAAAGAAAAAAGCTTCTCACGGAAACAAAGACCTAGGTCCATCTACCAAATTGCGGATCACCACATTTGACAGCAACATAACGTCATTGCCAAAAGCCAAAAATATAATTTATGAGAAAACTCACTTCATCCCACCGTAAATCTGTAGACGATGTGCCCTTTTGCTTATATTTTTCAATCATGTTATTCTTAAGAAGATTGTCAATTTTATCTAATCATCTCAAATATAAGTGAATGTAATTACTTGGACTTAAGGGGGGTTTAGTTTGAATTTCCATATTATTAATTTACAACCCATTTTTCCATATTGTAGAGGATATGTTTGTCACAACACATACATTTTTGTTTTCTTGTTCTTTGATGAAACTTGGCATGAATTTCTTTCATCTTACACATAGTCACATTCAAGAATTACGCATCCAAGAGATTAACTTGGTCATACTTCACACTTGTGACAACTGGAAGAATAGGAGAGCTTAATTTCCAGTGAGCTACTCCCACCAGGTCATTCCAACTTCTAAATCATTTCCCTGGATAACACTGCCCAAATCTGACCTACAAGGACAGGGATACCAAGTCTTTGGGAATGCTATTGTTTTCAAGATCATGCCCCATCCCCTGACAGTGCTATATATCACCTAGCTGTGGACATTCTTCACCATTCCCTCATCATTACTGAGGGACCTGCTGTCAAACAACACAGTGGGAGCATCTCATGACAAGGAATACAAGATTCAAGCAGGCACTTGACAACCACCTTCTCAAGATCAATGATGGATGGAAAATAATGGCAGGCCATTTCCCGAAAATGATTTAAAAATGAACATATGTGCAATGGTTTGATTCTTCCCCTTGTTGAAGCAACAATTAGTTTGTCACATTTAGTGACTGTGCTCCGTTTAAGAACATTATCACTGTTTTGCAAAACATTATTCTTTTTCTAGTACATTTATAAAGATTTCTTTCTATTTTTGTTTATTACCAGTTAATTGCATCTGTGTCTCATAAATACCAGGCAAATGATTATGCCCTTACTTTAATAATACAGCTGTGTAACATTGAATGGAAGAGGATGTCCTGTTTTCTGTTACACTAACAAATTCCACTGACAGATTATTGCTGAGATCAAAGCTTATTGTAATGCGTCTTATTTGCTCAAGTAAAGAGTTAATCAGGAATGGAATCTGACTTTAAATATTTTCAGTGCATTTTGCACCCTACAATATGGCTAGTTTCTATTGTTAAGAAGGCTGTTTTAATGATGTTCAGTCATGTATTGTAACCTTCGTCACCCCTTACCCCCAAATTATCCCACCAATAACACATCATTCCCAGCTCCTGAGGTAAAGTGGTGTCTTTGCTTGGCTAGTGATCAGTTGCAGAGTGAATGGAGGCAGGTGGGAGGGGGTGGGGGGAACAAATGTCATTTTGATGAATGATTCACTGTTACCATGCCAAGAGAAATGATGAGAAAATGTAAAGGCATTATCGTCCAGCCCGTCCGCTTTGCTTATTGAAAATTCTTGCTACAGCCCTCGGGTTCTGGCTGCCATGAGATTACACTTGGAAAGTTTCCCTTTGTTAATGTGGAACTAAAGGTCTTCTCTTTCACTGTCCCAATCCACATGTTTAGCCAGCTGAGAAGTGCCCACAGAAAACGTCCCTTGTGGGAAGTCAAGGAGCCATAAAATGGCTCTGAGTCAATCAATGCAATTCCTGGATTCCTGATCAAGCAAACCTGTGCTAATCAGCTTTAACACAGGCCCCCAAAATTGCCCATTAGTCAAACAGGCTGTGACAGGAGTAATATGCCTGTAAACCAATTGCATTTAACTCCTTCATAAGATAATAAAATGTGAGACTGGATGAACACAGCAGGCCCAGCAGCATCTCAGGAGCACAAAAGCTGACGTTTCGGGCCTGGAACTCCTTCGTTCATTTCAATTAGTTACAATTAACCAGAACAAGAGGAAGGCGATGGCTTAGTGGTATCATCACTAAACACGCAATCTAGGAACTCAGCTAATGTTCTGGGAACATGGATTCAAATCCTGCCAGGGCAGATGTTGCAATTTGAATTCAATAATAAAAACAATAATCAGGAATTAAGAATCTACAGATAATCATGAAACCACTGTTGATTGTTGGGGGAAAAAAAGACACCCACCTGGTTCATTAATGTCAGTTAAGAAAGGAAATCTCCTCAGGTGGTCCAGGTTAGATGTGACCCTTGACCCACAGCAATGTGATTTACTTTCAACTACTCTATGGCCAATTACAGCTGGGCCGTGAATGCTAATCTGGCCTATGATGCTCACATCTTGTGAATGAGTTTCAAAAAAGGCTAAACAAAGATAATTGTTTCCAAAGATAAATTTGAAGCCAATGGGCTTACTACCTTTTTGGGTCTATCCAGGAATTTTTTGGCTATCAGGAGTAGGCATTCATGTGCAGATGCGTGAAAGTGTCCATTTAACTGAAACTCAAGTCAGCACGAATTGACTCGTGTGTGGATCCCATTTGAAAAAGGTCGAAAATAAGTTGGGATGGGTCTCCTTAGATCAGACATGTCTGTGATGGATGGGTGTGGTGATGTGGTGTTACTAACCTCATCCCACCTCCTTGACCTGTCCGTCTTCCCTGGACTGACCTATCCCCTCCCTACCTCCCCACCTACACCCTCTCCACCTATCTTCTTTGCTCTCCATCTTCGGTCCGCCTCCCCCTCTCTCCCTATTTATTCCAGTTCCCTCCCCCCATCCCCCTCTCTGATGAAGGGTCTAGGCCCGAAACGTCAACTTTTGTGCTCCTGAGATGCTGCTTGGCCTGCTGTGTTCATCCAGCCTCACATTTTATTATCTGTGATGGATGGGTGTTGGTTTAATAGAACTGTTCAACATTATAAGAGGTTTTCATCAAATAGATAAGCAAAAACCGTTTTTGCTGGCAGAAGGTTCTGTGGCCAAAGGAGAAAGGAGTTAACATCATTGGCAAGAGAACCAGAAGGGAGAGGAGAAATTGTTTATTTAAATCAGCAACCTGAAAGTGTGGTGAAAGCACCTTCAGTAGTAAAACTTTCAATGAAAATAAGTGATGAGCTGTGGGCGAAGACTGGGAAAGTAGGACAAATTGGATGTGTTAAGGAGCCAGTAGATGCAAAACCATCATCTCCAACACCATTCACGACCTCATCACCTCAGGGGACCTCCCACCCACAGCCTCCAACCTCATTGTTCCCCAACCCCGCACGGCCCGTTTCTATCTCCTTCCCAAAATCCACAAACCTGCCTGCCCTGGTCGACCCATTGTCTCAGCCTGCTCCTGCCCCACCGAACTCATCTCCACCTATCTGGACTCCATTTTCTCCCCTTTGGTCCAGGAACTCCCCACCTACGTCCGTGACACCACCCACGCCCTCCACCTCCTCCAGGACTTCCAATTCCCTGGCCCCCAACACCTCATATTCACCATGGACGTCCAGTCCCTGTACACCTGCATTCCGCATGGAGATGGCCTCAAGGCCCTCCGCTTCTTCCTGTCCCGCAGGCCCGACCAGGCCCCCTCCACCGACACTCTCATCCGCCTAGCTGATCTCGTCCCCACACTCAACAACTTCTCTTTTGACTCCTCCCACTTCCAACAGACTAAGGGGGTGGCCATGGGCACCCGCATGGGCCCCAACTATGCCTGCCTCTTTGTAGGTTACGTGGAACAGTCCCTCTTCCGCACCTACACAGGCCCCAAACCCCACCTCTTCCTCCGGTACATTGATGACTGTATCGGCGCCGCCTCTTGCTCCCCAGAGGAGCTCGAACAGTTCATCCACTTCACCAACACCTTCCACCCCAACCTTCAGTTCACCTGGGCCATCTCCAGCACATCCCTCACCTTCCTGGACCTCTCAGTCTCCATCTCAGGCAACCAGCTTGTAACTGATGTCCATTTCAAGCCCACCGACTCCCACAGCTACCTAGAATACACCTCCTCCCACCCACCCTCCTGCAAAAATTCCATCCCCTATTCCCAATTCCTCCGCCTCCGCCGCATCTGCTCCCATGATAAGACATTCCACTCCCGCACATCCCAGATGTCCAAGTTCTTTAAGGACCGCAACTTTCCCCCCACGGTGATCGAGAACGCCCTTGACCGCGTCTCCCACATTTCCCGCGACACATCCCTCACACCCCGCCCCCGCCACAACCGCCCCAAGAGGATCCCCCTCGTTCTCACACACCACCCTACCAACCTCCGGATACAACGCATTATCCTCCGACACTTCCGCCATTTACAATCCGACCCCACCACCCAAGACATTTTTCCATCCCCTCCCCTGTCTGCTTTCCGGAGAGACCACTCTCTCCGTGACTCCCTTGTTCGCTCCACACTGCCCTCCAACCCCACCACACCCGGCACCTTCCTCTGCAACCGCAGGAAATGCTACACTTGTCCCCACACCTCCTCCCTCACCCCCATCCCAGGCCCCAAGATGACATTCCACATCAAGCAGAGGTTCACCTGCACATCTGCCAATGTGGTATACTGCATCCACTGTACCCGGTGCGGCTTCCTCTACATTGGGGAAACCAAGCGGAGGCTTGGGGACCGCTTTGCAGAACATCTCCGCTCAGTTCGCAACAAACAACTGCACCTCCCAGTCGCAAACCATTTCCACTCCCCCTCCCATTCTCTTGATGACATGTCCATCATGGGCCTCCTGCACTGCCACAATGATGCCACCCGAAGGTTGCAGGAACAGCAACTCATATTCCGCCTGGGAACCCTGCAGCCATATGGTATCAATGTGGACTTCACCAGTTTCAAAATCTCCCCTTCCCCTACTGCATCCCTAAACCAGCCCAGTTCATCCCCTCCCCCCACTGCACCACACAACCAGCCCAGCTCTTCCCCCCCACCCACTGCATCCCAAAACCAGTCCAACCTTTCTCTGCCTCCCTAACCGGTTCTTCCTCTCACCCATCCCTTCCTCCCACCCCAAGCCGCACCCCCAGCTACCTACTAACCTCATCCCACCTCCTTGACCTGTCCGTCTTCCCTGGACTGACCTATCCCCTCCCTACCTCCCCACCTACACTCTCTCCACCTATCTTCTTTACTCTCCATCTTCGGTCCGCCTCCCCCTCTCTCCCTATTTATTCCAGTTCCCTCCCCCCATCCCCCTCTCTGATGAAGGGTCTAGGCCCGAAACGTCAGCTTTTGTGCTCCTGAGATGCTGCTTGGCCTGCTGTGTTCATCCAGCCTCACATTTTATTATCTTAGATGCAAGATAGGTTGAGAAGTCTCCTTCAATGCTGTTCCATTGAATTATAAAAGGTTGGGAGTACAAGTGTGAAAGGAAAATGAAACCTTATTCCATGGAACTGTTGATGTCAGTGCTACAGAAAGCAGAAACTCCCAAAACTGTTGACCAGACTGCTCCATATCACTCCTGGTGCACGCACACACCCCTGTCATCATTGTTAGGGCACAAAGGTGAGCGTGGCCTCAGTGTGCTGGAAACATCCAGCATTGTCAGATGGGCACGGTAGAAGGTGTCTGATGCAGATTTGGCACATGAAGTGCCACCCTGAACCTCACAGCTTCACTTAATGCTCTGTTCCAAGAACAGAGTTAAACACATGTTCAGCTGCACAACATGGCCCATCTTCTACTAACCCTATTTATAAGGATCTGATTTAAAATATATTTCAGTCTTGCAGTAAAAAAATGCCGCAGATTCACTACCTTCTGAGCAAAGAAATCCCTCCTCGTTTGTGTCTTTCTGGACCTTGACTCTCCCACAAGGTGAAATGTCCCCAAGAACATTTTATATTTCAATAAGGTCACTTCTTGTTATTCTAAATTTGAATGAATACAGATCCAATCTACTCAATCTGTCTTCATAAGATAGTCCCTCTTTACCTGGTATCAGCTTTATGAATCTTCTTTGCACTGCCTCCAATACCAATATATCTTTCCTTTGATAAGGGTAGAAAAGCATTCACAGTATTCCAGCTGTGATCGGTAGAGTGATTTCTATAGCTTTTGCAAAATCTCCCTACATTTATATTCCATTTTAATAAAGGTCAACATTCTATTCGGCTTCTCTATTACCCGCTGAACTTGAATGCCAGCTTTTTGTGATTCATGGACATGGACTCCCCAAACCTTCTGTTCTGTAACTTTTTCAACTTAAATACTCACTTCTCTACTCTTTGTCCCCAAGAGCATAACAGCATTTGCTGTCTAGTTTCGTTGTCTGGTGTACAAGGACACATAGATCCCTTTCAATATCCAAATTTCCCAATATATCACCATTTGAATAATACCCTTTCCCTTCTGTTTTTCACACAAAAGTGTAGGACTTTACATTAAGTCACATTGCATTGCATCTGCCAAGTGTGTGCTCACTCAATCAACTTGTCTAAATCACCTTGAAGCCTCCTTGCATCCTCCTCACTACTCACAATCCTGCTCAGTTTTGCATTGTCAATAGACTTCAATTTGGTTTCCTCATTTAGATCATCCATGTATATTATGGATGGCAAGGCCACCAGTCACTGCCTGCCACCCAGAAAAAGATCCTTTTATTCCCAAGTCTGTTTCCTGTCTGTCAACTAATTCTTGACATAAACTTATATATATCCCCTCTCATGTTCTTTAAATTTTTAATGTAATTTTAAAATTCTTTAAGCCACTAGCCTCTTATGAAGGGTATCATCAAAAACCTTCTGAAAGTCTAATGGCATCACATCTACCTCATCTATTCTACTAGGTATATCCTCCAAAAAAAACCTCCAGCAGTTTGTTAAGTATGATTTTCCTTTCATAAATCCAAGCTGGCTTGTCCAATCCCTTTACGGCATTTCAAATAATCTGTTATCATATCTTTTATAATAGATTAGCATTTTCCCCACAGCTGGTGTTTGACTAACTAGTCTGTAATTGGGTCTAGGCCCGAAACGTCAGCTTTTGTGCTCCTGAGATGCTGCTTGGCCTGCTGTGTTCATCCAGCTCCACACTTTGTTATCTCTAGTGTGTAATTCTGTTTTCTTCTCTCCTTTCTTTTTTAAGTAGTAACACTACATCTGCCAACCCCTAGTCTGCAGAAACTGCTTCAGGATATAGACAGCTTTGGAAAATGACCATCCAATGTTTCCAGGCCACCTCCTTTAGTATGCTGGGATGTAAATTATCAAACCCTGGTGATCTATCAGTCATTAACCCTATTAATTTCCACAACACCATTTTCTTTCTAACACTGATTTCGCTTGATTCCGTTGTATCATCAAATCCATGGTTCCCTAACATTTCTGGGAGTTCTTTTCTTAGTGCCCTCTTTTGTGAAGATAGAACTAAAGTACATATTTAATACTAAAGTACGTTTAATTCTTCCGCCATTTCTTTCTGGTCCATCATAATGTCCTGGTTTCTGACTGTAAAGCACTTATACTTGTCTTTACTTTTCTTTCTTCCTTCACATATTTATAAATCTTTTGCAGTGAGTTTCCATGTTCCATGCAATTTTACTCTTATCCTCTATTTTCACCATCTTGATTAAACATTTGGCCTTTTTTTGTTGACTTCTGAAGTGCTGTAAGGGTCTAGGCCCGAAACATCAGCTTTTATGCTCCAAAGATGCTGCTTGGCCTGTTGTGTTCATCCAGCTCCACACTTTGTTATCTTAAATCCTCGGGCTTTTTCTTCCTTTGACAATTTTGTTTGTCTCTCTAATACTATCCATAATTTCTTTTGTAAGCCATGATTGAATAATCTTTCCTCTGTTTATTTCTGCACCAGACAGAAATGAATAGTTGAGTAATTTATGCATATATTCTTTAAATATGAACCATTGTCTATCCACTGTCAGCCCCTTTAGTGATGTTCTGTCTATCCTTGCCAAGTTGCTCTGCATGGCATTATAGTTCCCTTTATTTATATTCAGGTACACAGTTTTAGACTCTCCATCCTACTAAAGAATTCTGTCATGTTATGATCATGCTTCCCCAAAAGACCCTGCACAACAAGATTGTTAATTAATTATTTCTCATTGCCCAGTAACTGATCTAGAGTTGGCTGTTCTCTGGTCGGTTTCTTGTGTTTTGGGCTAAAAACAATCACTACATACTCCAGGAAATTTCTTCCACAATATCATTGCTGGTTTGGTTTTCCCAATCTATATGTGATTTAAAATCACGCATAATTACTGTTGTATCCTTTTGGCATATATCCTTCACTTTTTGTTTAATGCCTCCCCTTACATCTCTACTGCTGTTTATAGATTTGAACAACCTGTAATAATGTTTTCTGCCTCTTAGCATTTCTAATCTACTTCCTTCAACTTTTCACTCCCTCTTGCCACTTGGTCCTAGGAGATTTCCGGTATATTCCTTAATGAAAACAGACACAAAGTAATCATTAGTTTTTCTGCTATTTCTCATTTCTCCATTGCAAATTCTCCTGACTCTGCTTGCAATGGACGTACATCTTTTCGCTCAGCATTTTCTTTTAAATTTCCAAGGAAATTTTTACAGTCTGTTTTTTGATTTTTTTTTGCTAGATTGCATTCATATTCTATTCTCTTCTTCTTTATCGGTTTCCTAGTCCTCCTTTACTGTGTATCCTATAAACCCGCCAATCCTCAGAGTTACTGATCCTGAAGGAATTGGACATAGATGTAGATGTCTTATGGGAGAATCAAGAATTTCAGCTCTGTCTTTGAGGATTGGGAGTTGCCCATTTACAGCTGAGATTATACAGAATTATTTTACCTCCAAGGGTTGTGAATTTTTGGTACTCTCTTTCTGAAAATGTGGTGGATGCACATACCTTAAACATTTTTACTGCAGAAGTGGACAGATTCTTGTTAATTAAAGGATGAAAGAGTTAGAGTCGTAGAAGTTGATATCACGGAGAAAGACCTTTCATCCCACTGCATCTGAGCCAGTCAAAAATGACTACTTGACCATTCTAATCTCATTTCTTTTAGGACACGACCCACAGCCTTGGTATGCCTTGGCATCGCAGGTTCACAGCTTCTTAAACTTTTACAGACAGTAAGTTCCAGATTCCCACCATCTTCTGAATGAGAAAAGTTTTTGTCTCGCATTTTGTTTCAACTTTCTGTCCCTTATCGTAAACCTACATCCTCTTGCTATGGATCTCTCCATCCAGGAGAAAGGTTGCTTCCTGTCTCCCCTATCTGCACCCTTCGTAATTTTATACATGTCAAGCATGTGCCCTCTCAATCTCCTCTGCTCTGAGGAAAACAAAGCCAGTCTATCCAATCCTTTTCATAACTAAAACTCTCCAAACCAGGCAACATCCAACAATGTCCTCAGCACCCACTCCAATATAATCACATCTCTCCTATATTGTGTATTCCAGAACTGTGCACAGTACTCTAATTATAGTCTACCTAATGTTGTAAATAGTTCTAGCAAAGCCTCCATGCACTTATACTCAATTGCTTGGCTAATAAAGCAGGTATAACACATGCCTTCTTAGCTACTTTATCTACCTGCTGTGTTACCCTCAGATCTTTGGGATATACATGTGTTCAAATCTTATGTTACAACTCTAATGGACAGAGATGGCAGTACAGTTGTGCTTTGCAGGATGTGACTAATTGTTTTATCTTGTCCAACTGCTATTCCTCCTGCAAAGGAATATGATTTAATGGCTGAAGTATATGTATGTCATTGGAATAACAAAATGGTGGTCTAAATAAACAGGTTGGGCTTCTGTATTATTTCCTGTCTTTTTACACAGCACTAAAGAATTGGTGGGTAACACTCAACGGCTAAAGACAATCTATTTTCCCTAATGCTTGCATTTGTGATGAGCTGATCATTTAAACAAAACTAAAATTTTTCTTCATAAGATTTACATTGGACATTTATGGCAATGACCATACATTTTCGTGTATGGAAAAGGCCAGACACCTAACTGCATTGTGGCAAAAACAGGAGGCCTCATTGACAATATTCAGCTGACCAACTCAGATCAGAGGGAAGTAGGCGGCTTAATGTTCTAGGTAAATGTTTACATCAGAACAACTGTACTCAGGATGGCTACCCTTTATAAAACTGGCTTTCTTTAAATGAAAAGCAACAGATTAAGGTAATAAAATATTGCTGCGTCACTGAATAGATTTTACAACACATCCATCAAAAATCATGAGGGCTATAGATTGGGTTAGTAGCCAAGGTCTTTTCCCCAGAGTAAGGGAGTCCAAAACTGGAGGGCATAGGTTTAAGGTGAGAAGGGAAAGATTTAAAATGGACCTAAATGGCAACTCTTTCACACAGAGGATGTCGCATGTATCGAGCAAGCTTCCAGAAGACGTGGTGAAAGCTGGTGCAATTACAACATTTAAAAGGAATCTGGATGGATATATGAACAGGAAAGATTTACAGGGAAATGGGCCAAATGCTGGCAAATGGGACTATATTAAATTAGGATTTCTGGTCAGCATGAGTGAGTTGGACTGAAGGGTCTGTTTTCATGCTGTACATCTCTATGACTCTACGACTTGATTTCAAATGCAGGAAAAGAGAGGTAGAGTGATTTTTTTAACAGTTTCATGGAATGCGAGCAGCAATAGCAAGGCAATATTTATTCTCCATCCAAAGTATGTCTTTGCGTGTTCTACAAAGCTTTAACCTTGAGTTTTGTGAGGACAACAAATGCTGTGAATGTTGTTGTTATGGGGATTTGATTTCTTGATAGTCAAGCTGTTGGAGTGAGCCTACAGACTGTGAACACTGTGCACTGTGCAAATATATGTGGTCTGCAGGCATCATGGCAAGCAAAGGAATTATGAAAGTGTCAGTTCCATTATGGGAGAACTCTTTACCTGACACCTGGAACATTGTCCTTGAAGGATAAACCCACTGAAACAGAGATCACACTTTACAGCAGTAACTATTTCCAGCCATCCAATACATGCTAAAACCAAAGAGTTCCTCTAGGGGACTCAAACTGGGGAGGTGCTGGTACAGTGGTAATGCCACTGATCTAATAATTCTGAACCACTGTTCTGTGGACAGGGGTGCAATGATGAAATTTGGATTCAATTTTTAAAAAATGGTAACAGGAGAAGCTAGCACTAATGGTGACTGTTGTCACAAAATCCCATCTGGTTCATCACAGCGCCAGGGACCTGGGTTCAATTCCAGCTTCGGGCAACTGTCTGTGTGGAGTTTGCACATTCTCCTGCGTGGGTTTCCTCCAGATGCTCCGGTTCCGTCCCACGGTCCAAAGATGTGTAGGCTAGGTGGATTGGCCATGCTAAATTGCCCGTAGTGTTCAGGGAGGTGTAGATTAGGTGGGTTATAGGGGGATGTGTCTGGGTGGGATGCTCTGAGGTTCAGTGTGGACTTGTTGGGGCAAAGGGCCTGTTTCCAGACTGTAGGGATTCTAATATTCTGTGATTGACGCCCCTCAGGGAAGGAAAATTGCCATTCTTATGTGGTCTCGCCTACATTTGACTCCGGACCCACGACAATGTGATTGGCTCTTAACTGCTTTCTGGGCTTTTAAGGATTGGCAATAAATTCTATCCTAGCCAGTGACGCCCATATCTTATCATTAAATAAAACTACTTTGGTAAATGAGCATTTTAATGTCTCAATTATAGTGCCGTGCGATTTGTCGGTACATATGTAAACGTTTGAGCTTCCCTGAGATTTGGTGCAAGTTATTCCTTGATTAACTTACATTGTGATAATTAATCATGAAGTGTGGATGTTTTTGTCCATCAAAGATTCTGGACGTTATCCCAGAAGTTGAGGTCTGCAATACCAGACAGTCAGTACTAAGAACACATTTATTCCTTCATCCAGTTGTGGCACATGTACAATACGTCAAAGTGTGCATTTAACTGTCTCCAAACTACCCTGGAGATGCAGGAGTAGTGTTCCAATGTGTCTGATTTGTTCCACCGTTGATATTCATGTGCCTTCAGCTGCCAATATCCTAAGCTCTTGAGTCCTTTTCCAAAACCCCATTCCCTGCTGACCTTTCCCAACACCTTTAGGTCTTTCCTTAAAGACCTGGGCAAGTGTTTATGCTTTCCCCAATTGGATTAGAAAGTGCCGTGGGGGAGTGAGGAAGTGTCAGAACAATGGAAGAGTGGACCAGATTATTCCAGAGGGAATGGTCCCTGCAGAATGTTGACAGTCGAGGTGAAGGGAAGATGCGGTGGCAGGAAATGATGGAGGATGATCCTTTGAATGTGGAATCTATTGGGGTGGAAAGTTCTTCTGGGAAGGAAGGAAAGGAGTCACTGCCCAAGGCTCCAAATACACCTTCCAGGTGAAGCAGCATTTCATAGAACATAGAACATAGAACAGTACAGCACAGAACAGGCCCTTCAGCCCACAATGTTGTGCCGACCATTGATCCTCATGTATGCACCCTCAAATTTCTCTTACACAATTTTCAATTTAGCCTATTGTATTCACTGCTCACAATGTGGTCTCCTTATCATGGACAAGACCAAAGACTGAGTGCTTTGCAGAACACCTCCGGTCTGTCCACAGGAATGGTCCCGACCTCCCATTACCATGCCACGTCGATAAACTATCTTGCGCTTATGCTAAAACGTCTGTTCTGAGTCTGCTACAATGTTCAAACAAAGTACAACATAAGGAAAGGCCCCACTTTGAATACGATTTGTTTCCCTCTATGGGTAACTCATAGTGTCTTTTGGCTTGACAAGGTTTTCCTCTACCTCTGGTTAACTTAGGTCTAATACTGAAGATGTTTTGAAAACTCTTTTACGCGCATTGTTATATATTTTAAACTTCTGGGAGTGCACCTCCATCTTGTTCAGACTATTAAGTCTCTCTTTTCTGAATCTAGCATGTAGCTGCTGGAAGCGCTGTTCCACCTTGATATGCATCAACATCTCATTTCCATGACCACTAACCCATTTTTCTCCATAATGAGGCTTGAAGAAAGATAAGGATATGCAGTTTCAGAGATAGTAAGAGCTGCAGATGCTAGAGACTCTGAGATAACAAGGTGTAGTGCTGGATGAACACAGCAGGCCAAGCAGCATCAGAGGACCAGGAAGGCTGACGTTTCGGGAAAAAGGGTCTAGGCCTGAAACGTCAGCTTTCCTGCTCCTCTGATGCTGCTTGGCCTGCTGTGTTCATCCAGTTCTACACCTTGTTACCTAAGGATAAGCAGATCATCTTTTCAATCTGCTCCCAAGGAACATAGTCCAAGGTAAAACAAACCATCTAGATGTTCACTAGTATCAACAATTAGGTAGAGAAGCCATTCAAATCTTTCAGCCCGTGTGTTTTCAATGTGTGCAGAGCCAAATTGAGATAACTCCACCAAACATTTGACTGCTGTCACATTTTTCAGGATGGAAGGTGGAACTTAGTAGCTGTGTACAGCAAAGGGCTAATACACAAAAGTGACAGATGCACGTTAATGTCAAAGGAGATGAGGCAACTTTTATTTTTAACCCCACAAGTCGCTACAATCTTGAAGATGTTGCGTGACAGGTTGTTGGAAGTAGATTCACATCGTAATTTTCAAAATAGATCTGGATAAATACTTGATGAAAATTTTAGGGCTATGGGGAAAAAGTGGGACCAATTGGACAGGGCTCACTCAAAGCTGTCTTTGATGTTGTCCCATGGCATTAGATGATTCTTTAAATAGAAACAACGTGCAGGGCTACAGAGAAAAGGAAGAAGTTAGCACCACGTCAAAACACTCAAAGAACCAGTACAGACACAGTGGGCCAATCAGCTTCTTCCCATACAATTACAATTGAATTACGACTGTGCTGGTCACAGGCAGGATGGGCATTGCGGCCTCCTTCTGAACTGCACGATTCAAAGATTCGAAGACACCACTGGATGAGCGAGGTTCTCAATACGTGAGCAAGCCAATCCAAAACCGTCAATCAGTGAGGCTTTACTAATACCCCCTGTTCACATTCTTTTTTTCCCAGGAACACAACCAGAGCACAACTGGTTGGAAAAAGTAAAAGAATTCAAACCAGAGGGAAAGGCTGGAAAGTACTCAAACCTGCTGAAACCCTGTAAGTCACTTTTGATGCCTGTTATTTTTAGTATGGGGTTGAAGCCAGCAAAAAAAAACCTGTGAAGGAATCAACAGACAAATATAAAATAATCCACACTCATACCTTCAGTCAGTTTTTTTTCTCAAGGTTGACGTCCATTCCTTTGTCCCTCCTGATTCAGTACGAGCAATTTTGTCTTTCTGTTTGCATTCTGAATGAGAAGTTTGTGAGGCCTGAATCAATTTCACATTCAGCGTATACACTGTGACATATCCAGAAATTGGTTGCAGTTATGGGTCAGGTCTTTTGAATAGATTGGGGTTTGAGGTGGGAACGTGTGTGTTTTGGTGTTGCTGCCAACAGTTAATTAAAGCCAGTGATTGTCAACTAATCTGCCTCCTCCTATACCAACTGGAATTTCCAGTAGCTGACATTGGCAGTTGACATTGACTTGTTGGTGGGCTCAGGGCTGGACGTGGCGATGTAGGAAGGATTGATGAGAAATGCCGCTTCCCTCCTTTCCCACTCCCCAACCTAGCAATAAACCAATATGGCTGTCAGTTCACCATTGCAAGGGGGCAGGCTCTTTCAGGATTACAGTTGGGTGGATGTGGATCTTTTTAAGAAGGTGAGGTTGACTGATATGCCTATGTCTGTCAAAATCTCCATGCTTCTGTAGGTTCTCACATCTTAGCTGTTGGGGGTGCCAATCTGACTGTTGGAAATCTTCCCATTGGCCGTCTAGCATTGGGAGCAAGAATGTGATCGTTGATTGGATTAAAAGCCTGCTTCCTGACCTCTAATTTGGTTGAATCATTGAAGATTGTGATGAATGGGCCTAAGGTGCTCAATGTGGGATTGTGACCTAGAATTAGCCCCCATCTTTCTTATTCCTGACTCCTGACTGAAAATCCAACCCTGTGTTGTGTAATATGAACAACAAAAATGAAATGAGATGAAAACCACTTTCTCATTGTTAACAAAGAACAGATTTCTTCATTAATAACCTTATGGCCAAATGTGGTACAGTCAGTTTAAGCTAAGGAGCAGTGGCATTAGTTCTGTCAGAATACTGAAAGGAACGTGGAAACCGACTATATTTTAAACTATGTTTGCTGCTTAATTATATTGATAATGTAAAGATTCTTTTGCGATACAGATTGACGTCAACAGTGTGGATTCAATTGCTGCACTGGCTGAGATTACCATGAAGGTCTCACGTTCTCAACGTCAGCTCCTTACCTAGAGTGTAGTGACCCTCAGGAGGAACTCATCACCATTTGCCTCTCTCTAATGATGAAAGTAGCCCTATGGGCCTCTGAACATTTATTAGTATGCAATATTTATAAGCAAATATGAGTTACATAACCATGGGTTATTTGCTTGTTCAGTCATTGGACATTGGTGAGGCCACTTTTGGAATATTGCATGCAAACCTGGTCTCCTTGCTATAAGGAGGATGTTGTGAAACTTGAAAGGGTTCAGAAAAGATCTACATGGACATTGCCAGGATTGGAGGCTTTGAACAATAGGGAGAGGCTGGATAGACTGGGCTTATTTTCCTTGGAGTGTCAGGAGTTTGAGGAGTGATCTTATAGAGGTTTATAATATCATGAGGGGCATGGAGAGGGTAAAGAGACAAGGTCTTTTTCCTGGGTTTGCGAGTCCAAAACTAGAGGGCATAGGTTTAAGGTGAGAGGGCATAGGTAAGGGACCCAAGGAGCAACTTTTTCAAGCAGAGGGTAGTGCATGTATGGAATGAACTGTCAGTGGAGGCTGGTACAATTACAACATTTTAAAGGCATCAGGAAGAGTTTAGAGAGATTTGGGTCAAATGCTGGCAAATGGGACTATACTTACTTGGGATATCTGATCAGCATGAACAAGTTGGATTGAAGGGTCTGTTTCCATGCTGCATATCTCCATGACTTTGTGACTCTTTAAATCTACCTGATAGAGTATCAAATGAAGTGTGTCATTCTGATGCTTTCCAAGCATGTGAAAGCCATAAACTAAAGAATAGTTTCAAGCAATTTTTTAAAAAAATCCCCGATCTAGTATCAATGTATACCTACATAGCAGACCCTTGAAAGTGCTCATGAATTAATGTGTAGCCAGGAATGCATTTATAACCTTATGTATCAAGTATAAGGACATAAAATCACCCTCAAAAAGTAACAAGCCCAGTTTTAAATGGTTGCCCTTGAGTTACGTTGGTGCACATATTCACATTGTTGGTAATCATTAGACCCAAGTGTTAAGGTCAATTTAAGCAGGATTTACATTAAAGCACTAAAGTAGTTTGAACAGGTGGTAAGTATTTTACAGCTGCAGATTGAACATATCAACCACGGTGAGGGAGACCTGATTAACTTAAACCACATTTATTTGATTGAGTTAAATGGCACACCCACTAGCTGTAGAGTCACTGTTAGATTAACTCTCAACAACATCACCACATTGAAATCAATAGGATTCATGTCATCTTTAAAAATAAACCCTGAGCATTCACAACTGAAGTCTACATGTGTGAAGCAAAAGGGGAGAATATATTCCTTGGCACTGATGCATGCACTGTGTAGGCAGTCACCCTCACACATGACTTCGTTTTAGGACAGTATTTTGCATAGACCCATTGAAAATTGATGTACTTAAACAAAAGAGTCAATTGGAGAAACTGAAGAAGGCCACTTAACTGTTTTAGCCTGCTCCATCACTCCATTCAAACACAGCTTCTTGGATTCGTAACTCCATCTACTCACCTCTGTTCTATAATCCTTTAAATCCTTCCCTAATGTTCCATTGGAAATGAAACGTGTTTAAGTTGAGATAAGCATATATCAAGCAGTAAAGGAGTGCTTTGTACCAATGAATGTTTCAGAGAGGGAAGAGAAGGATATGGCCTAGTGATATTGTCACTGGACCATTAATTCAGAAACTTCAGTAATTATCTGGGAACATTGGATCAAATCCTACCAGGGCAGATGGTGGAGTCTGGATTCAATTAAAATCTGGAATTTAGAGTCTAATGATGGCCATGAAGCCAAGTTCTTCAGTCAGGAAAAGCCTATGTGCTTCACTGATGTCCTTAATGGAAGGAAACTGCTATCCTTACCTGGTCGGGCCTACATGTGCCTCCAGACCCACAGCAATGTGATTGACTCTCAGTTGCCCTCTGGGCAATTAGGGAAGGGTAATAAATGCTGACCTAGCCAGAGAAAGCTACAGCCTGTGAATGAATTTTTTAAAAAGCTACAATTGTCATTCTCCAACAGGTCAACGGTCTAAGTACTTAAGACCCCTTTAGAAATAGCTGTGAATGACTGGAAGGAGTTCAGTGGAGACATGTGGGGATGGGAGTTGGTGGGTGGGTAAGGGTGTAGAGCAAGTGACTTATTCTGCCAACTGTGTTCTTCCCAGTTTCAAATGTAATACAAAGTGACAATGTCAAAGTGTATTTAATAAATTGGTGCTCCCAGTGTAAAGCTTTGCTCCAGAATTGTGTATCAGGAAATTGTGAGTCTCGGAGTACAGTCTAAACCCAGGAACACTCCCATCAAAAGGGACACGGGCGGCACCACCACCTGCAAGACACCCCCCAAACCATTCAATTGAAAATATATCACTATTCCTGCAGAGTTGCTGGGTCAATGTCCTTGATCTCCTTCCCCAATGGCCTGCTACCAAATGGCCGATGGCAGCTCAGCAAAAGAGCTCATCAACACCTTCTCAAGAGCAGCTAGGGATGGGAAATGAGTGCCCAGCCAACCATACTGACATCCTGTGAATAACTAAATAAACGGTCTAGATTCAGTGATAGATGGACCCATTGATGGATACCTGGAGCACTCAAACTCCGCATCTCCACATTTTGAGAGCATGTGCTTTTCAACATTGACATATGTGCTAATCATTGACAGTAAAATCTCAGATGGTTCAGCTCTGTTTTGTCATAATTGTGTGAATAATTAGTTTGCATGTCTGAGGTCCTCTGCTGTTTAACAGTCGCTAGCACAGATTCATGCATGCAGGATGGGAGTTCAGAGGTAACTTCTTCATCATGTCTGCCATTGTTCCCATGAGAAATACCCTGCTACTCAGAAATGTGAAACGATCCATGGTTGGTGCAGTAATAGCATATGGGTTATTTGCATGCAGATGATTTTTGATGGTTAGGTTTAGACTTTGTAGAATTAGTTACGGAAAATAGCACAGATGCATAGAAGGTAAAGTTAGATAAACACACAATTCGGAGCGAGCTTGCTGCCAATTGTTCAAAATGGTGACAACTTGCCCATCAATCCACATTGTGCTTTATGTCACAAAGCTTTTAACAATGAGACAGAGTTGTGCAAGGCAAGGAAACAAAAGGGAAGGAAATTTTGTTAAGTTGCAAAGCAGAAGCTTGAGATCCTGAGAGGATATCATTCCAAAAATGAGGAACAACCAGGAACAGCTGACAAGATAATCATGAAGCAGAAAGGAGTGGAAAGATATTTTAATGGGGTTAAATGGAGAAACACATGGGAAGGGGCAGATGGAACACATACTTGGTGTGCCCCTGTTGGTCAAATGGCCTATTCTTCTGCAGTGGATACTGTATAACTTTCATCAATAACAGTTTAATATCATTTTATATAATGTCAGTTAAAACAAGAACGCTGTCATTTGGGGTTTCTCTGGTTACAATTTGTGTAACAGCAGAATTTAGTGATGAGACATTGCTGCCCTCAGAAGGAAGATGCAAGAATTGTGCTTCCTATTTCTCACATGTTGGATGATACTTTGTGAGTTCTCCTCCTTTCCCATGCAACAGGCCTCTTTTATCTCTGGGATTAATGTTAACCCACATAGACCTTCAATGATCTGATTGCACCACTGTCCCTGTGGTTTGTAACCTGCACATTTCTTGAAGTTTGTGCCTTACTTATATTAGGCCAGTGAACCTGCCATGGCACAGGAACCTGATTATACGTTTAAAATGAGACTCCTGGCTGAATCAGGTGCCCATGTGGTGGTAAGCAGGAATTTTCTTTTATTATTCATTTGTGGGTTGTAAGCATCACTGGCTGGCCAGCATTTATTGCCCATCTCTAGTTGCCCTTGAGAAGCTGTTTTCTTGAACTGCTAGAGTCCACCTGATGTAGGTTGACCCACAACACCGTAAGGGAGGGAATTTCAGGGATTTTGACCCAGTAACATGGTTTGATACATTGAGTGCTGTAAATTTTGGACCATTGCTGCCCATACCATCCAGCAGTGCAGCTTAAAATCAGTCCCGATGTGTTGTATTCCATCTCCTTTAATTCCTCCAATGCTCTTCGATATTTTTGGAGATACTCCACTGTCAATCACTTAAGATCATTGCTGGGCCATAATCTGACACTGCCACGCTGCCAGTATTTTACCACATGGACTGTATAGACTAAAAAAAAACAGCTCATATTCACTTTCCAACTGCAATACGGGACATGCTGGTCTAGGGAGGCTGATCTAGACAAAAATGTCACATGTCAAGAATGAAATGTTGTAATTGTACCAAGCTCCACCACTTCCTCTGACAGCTCTTTCCATATATGCACAACCCTCTGCATGTAAAAGCTACCCTTTAGACACGTTTTAAATCTTACCCCCTCTCACCTTAAACCTGTGTCCTTTAGTTTTGGACTCCCCTACCCTTGGGAAAAGATCTTGGCTATTCACCTTATCCATGCCCCTCACGATTTTATAAACATCTATAAGGTCACCCCTCAGCTTCTGACACTTGAGAGAAAATAGCTCCAATCTATTCAGCCTCTCCATAAACCCTCCAACCCTGGCAACATCCTTATAAATCTTATTTGAACTCCTTCAAGTTTCACACATCCTTCCTATAACAGGGAGACTAGAACTGCATGTAGTATTCCAAAGGTGGCCTAACCAATGTCCTGAACAGCCACAACATGACCTCCCAACTCCTATACTCAAAGCACTGACCAATAAAGGCAAGCAGACCAAACACCTTCTTCACTATCCTACGTATCTGTGACTCCACTTTCAAGGAACTATGAACCTGCACTCCAAAGTCTCTTTGTTCAGCAATACTTCCCAGAATCTTACCATTAAGTATGTAAGTCCTGTCCTGATTTGCCTTTCCAAAATGCAGCACCTTACGCTTATTCAAATTAAACTCCATCTGCTACCCCTTGGCCCATTGGCCCATCTGATCAAGATCTTGTTGTGCTCTGATATCACCTTCTTTGCTGTCCACTACATGTCCAATTTTGGTGTCACTGTAAACTTACCAACCATGATCTAATTTTACTAACCAGTGTATCATGAGAAACCTTGTCAAATGCCTTACTGAAGTCTGTATAGATCACATCCATCACTGTGCCCTCATCGCTTTTGATCGTTACTTCTTCAAAAACTTCAATCAATTTAGTGAGATGCCATTTTCCACGCACAAAGCCATGTGGACTATGCCTAATCAGCCCTTGCCTTTCCAAATACACAAATCCTGTTCCTCAGGATTCTTTCCAACACAAAGGGTGGCACGGTGGCTCAGTAGTTAGCACTGCTCCCTCACAGCACCAGGGACCAGGGTTAGATTCCAGCCTTAGGTGACTGCCAATGTGAAGTTTGTACATTTTTCCTGTGCCTGTGTGGGTTTCCTCTGGATGTTCCAGCTTTCTCCCAAAGTCTAAAGATATGCAGGTTAGGTGAAGGGGCCATGGGAAATTGTCCATAGTGGCCACGTTGTTGGGTCAGCCATGCGAAATACAGGGCTGGATGCCCTTTGGGAGGCCGGTGTGTGCTCGGTGGGCCGAATGGCCTACTTCCACACTGTAGGGATTCTATGATTCAATGAATGAAAATTAGAGGGAAATTGAAGCAGAGATGCATTCTTAAAAATGTCATTGTGGTGACTGGGCAGTACAATTTCTTTGTTATTAATTTATGGGATGTGGGAATTATTGGCTAGGCCAGTTTTATTACCAATTCTCAATTGCCCAAAGGGCAGTTAAGAGTCAATTGCTGGCCTGAAGAAATCAATTTTCCTTTCCTAAAGGACATTAGTGAACCAAATGGGTTTCTAACAACAATCAGAATTGGTTACGTGGTCATCATTAGACCAGTTTTTTAATAAAATTTCATTCAAATTTCCATGTGGGAAATGATGGGATTTGTACCCTGTCTCCAGAGGATCAGCCTTAGAGTTAATGGGTTACTAGCCCAGTGACATTACCGCTATATTACGTTGCAGTGAGATTTTGCTTAAAACAGTTAAAGTCGACTTGTGCTCAGAGGGTGAATGTGTCCTTCATCTCCTTACCGCCCTTCTCCAAACAAACAGCACTTTTCATGGGATCATGAACATAAGAAGAAAAGAAAGTCTATGTCTGATGATTTAAGCACCCTTGCATATGAATCTTCTACATCCGAATGATCACAGCATCTGTGATCATTGCTTTTGATATTTTTCCCCAGGAATCCATCCAAAAGTCTCCACAATCCACATGAAAAGTTAAGTTTGAGTCTGGTCCCTTCGACTTTAGCAAAAATGTATTTATACTTGTGGGAATGAAATGTTGCTGCTCCCACATGAATGCCATGCTGGTGCCACGGCTTCTTGAACAATTGGAGAAGGTCCCATTGGAAAATCTTCGGAAAAGCTTCGCAAAAGCAGCCACATCTTGCCAGGAATTGTTGGGGACTGTGTGGATATAATTGCGCCCCTGTTTTAAGCCAATAGCCGGCATAAGTATAATTGACTGTTGCTGCAATAACAGTATCTTAATGAATCGTAGACTTTGTTGAGAGGTAACAGAGGTACATCTTGACTAGGTATAGGTTGCTGCCTTGGTAGATTTTAACACAGTTGTAACCCAGTCCCTACAGATTCCAATGCTTGCTGACTTACAGAGGTGGTGGAGTAATGGGTGAGTTATCCAGGCTAATATTTTGGGAACATATATTTAAATCCTATCATTTCCCAAATGGGAATTTGGATTTGATGTTAATATATTATTATCATTATTTTTTATTGTTCATTCAACATCCTGGAATTCCTTACCTAATACCATAGAAAGTGCCTTATTATTTTCATGAAATGCAGTCTCAATGACACAGGGGTTCATTTGGCCCCATTAAGTCAATGCTAGCTCTCTGTAAAACAATCCATTCAGTCCCATTCTCTAGCCCTCTATTTTATTACCCTCAAGCACCCATCCAATCTTTTTTGAAATCATTTGTAATCTCTGCTTCCACCACCCTTAGGGATATTTGTGAAGGTTTATCATGATTTTCTCAGGTCAGTTCATGATAGACAATAGCTTAGACCAAATCTTTGGACAGGTAATAAAAATAAAATTAGATGTGACGGAATATTGACAGAATTCTAGCATTTTTCCAACGTTTGCGTTATGGTCAATATAGTTGATCAGAAAATCTAAGACTATACATTTCTTCCTCTACTCAGTTAATCTTGGTTAAATGGTAGCACCTTGGTCAATATAGTTATCATTGTCACCAACACTACTCGACGCTTTAAAACTCGTTCAGTTTTCCAAAAGATCTCTCCACTTGTAAGATCTGCTGTAAGGTTCCATTGCTCACAATACAGGGAAAAGCAGGCTCACTGTCGCATCTATTCACTGACCGCAAAGTATTTTGTGTTATCGAGCACTATAACCTATCAATAGGTTTATATCCTTACAGTTAATAAGGCTTGAGCTGACACTGAATTTCTTCGGACGTTCTGCAAATGTGTTACCAACTTTTGATGACAGCAGCGCAAATTCTGAGATCATCATGCTCAGCTCTATTCACTAAAGTTGGCAGCGGAACTCTCAGAGAGTGTTTGGTTCTGTTACTGATCTGCTCGATGAGCCACTAAAGCCACGTCGCTGCGCTGGTCAATTATTAAACACATTTCTCTAAGCCATGAACTCTACCTGCGTAAGCCCATTCATAAATGCAATATTCCGCTGGATGGCCACCATAATAATGCTGGAATTTGTCAATTTTAATTTTGTTCTTATCGTAGCCTGGTCACTGAACAGATTCACAAGAGACTGCCAGTTTACTTTTAGCACATGAGCACAAATATCTGTTGAACAAAAGAAAAAATAAATCGTGAACTGTGCTACACTATACAAAAATGATTTGAACAGCTTCGTTTCAAATATCTGAACAAAAGAGTTATTCATTTTACTCCAGAAATATGCTTACAGGTGCTCAAACACAGTAAAGAGTGAACTCTAACTCCACACAACAACATCTTGCTTAGGTACCATGGCTGTACTTTTCACTTGATGCTACATTTTTATCAGTTAATCTCTGTTTTTAATGCAAGATGCTTAACGCTTAACTTGACACACTCATTACATAACACAGATTCTTTAAACTCATACCATCAACACTTGTAAAACGTCTCCATCTCTGACATTTCTGTAGCCTACTGCTTCTGGATATTTCTTTTCACTGACTTCCAAGCTCCTCAGGATGTCTCATGTCCTGATCATGCGGAGACTGCTATCAACTATTTCTTCCTGAAACCTCTTCCTCCTGCATGAATCTGTCTTTGGCTCGTTCTCTCATTCTTTCTCTCTGATGGTTGTAAACCTCAAGTCAGCAAACTTCTTCGTAATTGTCTCCAAAGGTAGCTTTCTTAGCATTTAGCTAAAATCACATGACTCTTGTAAAGAAAATTTAGAAATTCCCTTGTAAATGTTCAAAATGACTTTCAGACCTTTAAAATAAGATTGGATCTTCACAGAACTGAAAATTAAAATCCACTTTCTTCATTTTTAGAATGCAAGTTGCAAAATAACAGCATTAAATTGTGATTCATCATTACTTTCCTAAACTGAGGGATGAAAATTAGAAGAAAAAAGTTGGAATTTCCTACTCCTTTTGCAATTTGAAGACACTACAAAGCACTTGAAGCACCTTTCGCAAGTATCCTGTTGTAATAAATAAAAGTGATAAACATACACAGGCAGCTCCAATAAATGGTCATACAAAAGCTGATCACTGAAAACAAGCAGGCATGCGCAGAAAGGAATGAGAAAGGCAATTGGTCTCTTGGCCTACATTGCAAAAGAAGTCTTACAGCAACTGGACAGAGATTTGGTGAAACCATACCTCGAGTATCATGTGAGGTTTTAGCCTCCTGTGTGACATTTCCTCCTGCAATAAGATGCAAGGGGGGATTGAGTGGGATGAAAGTGGCTAGAAGACATGTCAGTGGTGAGGCAGGAGCAGGAAAGGCTGTGATAGGGTGTCCCAACTGGGTGAGTATGGAGTGCAAAGGGCAGGAAGGTTTAGCCATTTGGGAAGATGAAAAGGATGAGAGCTGTTTCGTGAAAATGACGCAGATAGTGCTGAGAGTTGTAGACTGGTAACCTCACTGATGTTGCTGTACAGTGCCAAGTAAGTGTGTGCAATAGAGAAAAAGAAAAGGTGGAACTTTACCTTGCGGAATGCAGAAGATCTGACTGTTTCTTTTCATCCTGGAGATGGCACTGACCTAAGTGTGAATCTCTATGCAAACTGGTAGTCTATTTGCATGACTTCCTTTGTTAGGCTGGAGGAAATAGCACTCCCCTTCTGTCAACTGCCCTGTTCACCAGGACCTCCAGATCCCTGTCAATGAAGTAGGCTGCCAGCTTCCCTTTCTGGGCCATGCCCTTAACAATGATGGCCAAGAACTACTGTGTAAAGGGCAGTTCCTGGTTGGCAGTGCTTGAAATGGTGCACATCTGGGGTCAAAACTGCTGCCTGCAGCACCATCCCGTTTCCAGCGATTGTAAGCACTTCCATCTCCACTGTCCCATGGGAAGGCTGACATGGAGCTGTGACGT
Organism: Stegostoma tigrinum; assembly: GCF_030684315.1. NCBI lineage: Eukaryota > Metazoa > Chordata > Chondrichthyes > Orectolobiformes > Stegostomatidae > Stegostoma > Stegostoma tigrinum. The sequence goes on from NC_081359.1 coordinate 99,270,431, forward strand.
ACAATTAAAGAGGTAATCGGCAGAGGATTGCATGAGTAAAGCCAACATGGGCTGCGATGGGAAACCCTCCATGAATCTCCCTGAAAATAGCACTTAGCCAAGAAAGGGGAAGATTCAGCCGAAGATCTTGTTAACAACATGAAAATCTTCGAGGTAGAGCAGAAAATGGTTATCCTCTATCGCACTCGATAAAGGGGACCATGTGGATTCCTCCACTTAATGGGGTCGGTGGCAGCAGCTTTTATGTTGAGCATGGTGGCTCAGTGGTTAGCACTGCTGCCTCACAGCGCCAGGGACTCATGTTCGATTCTACCCTTGGCGACTATCTGTGTGGAGTTTGCATATTCTCCCCATGTCTGCGTGGGTTTCCTCTGGGTGCTCCAGTTTCCTCCCACAGTCCAAAGAAATGCATATTGGGTGGATTGGCCATGCTAAATTGCCTGTAGTATCCAGGGATTCCTAGATTTGGTGGGTTAAAGGGGGATGAGTCTGGGTGGGATGCTCTGAGTGTTGGTTTGGACTCATTGGGCTGAAGGGCCTGTCCCCACAGTGTAGGGATTCTATGATTAGAACACAGTGAGCTGGAATGACCTATACAACATAAGAAATAAGAGCAGGAGTGGACGGTCCAGCTCCTGGAGCTAGCTTTGTCATTCAATATGACAATGGCTGATCTGATTTTTAGATTAGATTCCCTACAGTGTGGAAACAGGCCCTGCTGCCCAACAAGTCCACACCTCCCTTTGGAGCATCCCACCCAGACCCATCCCCCTATAACCCACACACCCCTGAACACTTTGGGCAATTTAGCATGGCCAATACACCTAGCTTGCACATCTTTGGACTGTGGTACGAAAATGGAGCACCCAGAGGAAACCCATGCAAACACAGGGAGAATGTGCAAATTCTGCTTAGACGGTTACCCAAGGCTGGAATCAAACCCAGGTCTCTGGTGCTGTGAGGCTGTAGTGCTACCACTGAACCACTGTGCCACCCCAATTTTCCTGCCTTTTGTTCTAGTACCATGGATTCCCCTACTTTCTGTCTCAGCCTTAAACATTCACAAGGGTATTGGCTACATAGCTGTGCATCGGATTAATGCCAACTACAAGTGATTTGATCCTGGTCGCAATTTGCAATGTCTTGACAAATAATTACTGAGGTTACAATATTGTGCAAAAACAGAAGTTTCTAGAAAAGCCCAGCAGGTCTGGCAGCATCTGTGAAGACAAAATCTGAGTTAATGTTTTGGGTCTGGTGACCCTTTATCACTTCTGTTTTTGTTCCTGATTTATAGCATCTGCAGTTCTTTCGGGTTTTTACAATATTGTGCAGGCAGTGAACACTGTCAGGAGTACTTTTGTGTTAAGTAGCGCTTTAAAGATGGCAAGATTCAGTCAAACACCTCCTTCAGATTTGCAGCGAGTAAGAAGTGTGTCACAGTTTGAGAAATATATTCATGCTCATGAACTAAATGGAAAAGTGAATGCAATATTAATTTTGCCCACGGATGTGGTTAACAGTTTTATAGCTACTTTACTGAATTTGTTGCGCATGCTTTGGACGTCCGGTGATCATAAAAGACAGCTCATGATTTTAATTGCCATTCCCCAAAGACAATGCTCTGAGCAAACAACTGCATGACATGAGTGTAACATTAATGAGCCTGAAAGAAGACTCGAGATCAGAAGGATTCCATCTCAGAGAGTTGTGAACATGTAGATAAGACATTTGATGCCATGTTGATTAACACCTTTAAAAATAGAAATGCTGAATATCTGGTTAGGAAGCAGAGAAAGGTTCATAAGGATTAGGAAAGAGATCATCGAATGCTCCGTGAAACATCATTTCTGAGATCCTGGATGGATGTTATTTAAAGAAGACAGCTGCCCAAGGTGAATTTTGCAGAGGAGGTCTGCCGGGTGATATTTTTGTCAGATCTTATCTAATTTGAAGGCCCTTCTGTGGTCTTCTCTGCACTTGGGTAATCCATTATAAATAAGTACAATAATAGGTAAAACTACCTCCCTGTTAGCTCCAGATGGAATAAGCACTGTCTTCTCAAAGGGACACAATCAAAATCTAAACAGGTTGCATGAGAGAAGGACAATGAATGCAATAGTATCATTAGAGTTTATCAGCCAAAACCTCACCAAATACTAGGACTGCTTTGCCCGAAGAAAGGGAAGGTGTCAAAGCTGTCAATTATTCTTCTTTATGTCACATCTTAAGTCTGTGAGCTTTACCTATTGAGTTCCTAAGTCTTGGTTCTTGTTGACCTCTGAACATGACTGTTCCTCAGCTGTAGCTTAATAGGTAGCACACCCACCTTCTCGTCAGCATGCTATGGATTTAAATGCTACTTTGGAAAGTTGATCTAGACTGGCATGCTGGTTGAGTACATGAATTAATGCTGCATTGTCGGAACTGAAGTCCTTTAGACAAGGTACTAAATTACTGCTCCCCCAGTTAAACAATTAAGGAGGTGATCGGCAGAGGATTGTGTGAGAACAGTCACCATAGGTGGCAATGGGAAACCCTCCATGAATCTCCCTGCAAATAGCACTTAGCCAAGAAAGGGGAAGATTCAGCTGAAGATCTTGTTAACAACATGAAAATCTTTGAGGTAGAGCAGGAAGTGGAGCTCCTCTATCACACTTGATTAAGGGGACCATGTGGATTCCTCCACTTAATGGGGTCGGTGGCAGTAGCTTTTATGTTGAGAAAGGTGGCTCAGTAGTTAGTACTGCTGCCTCACAGTGCCAGGGACCCGTTATTAGTATGTGGAACCTCCTTTAACATTCAATAAAGCAATATCTGATCGGATTATCCTGCATTTGATAACCACCCACCCACTGGCATAGTGAGAAACCTTTTGGACTTTTGTGGTGATGTGCTAGTGGTTATTTCCCTGAGCTGTGAGGTTTGAGTTCAAGGACCATCTGCTTCAAAGTTGTGTCATAGCAGGTTGAGTAAAAATATTGCACTCGATGTCTTTAGCGAGAGATGGGCACTGAAGGAACTGGAATGCTCTATGACCCCTTGCTTTAACCCTCTCCCTATATCTCTCTTCTGTTTGATGGTTTGTATTGCCCTCATGGGCTTTGCATGTAAATTAATCAATTGGGAATCACGGGTGACTTACTGGTGTTGGTGGTGCTTAATAGATGAAAAATACCACTGTGATACATTGATGGGGAAAACATTCACTGTGTGTAAAAGCACTTCTAGATATTAAAAAAAAATCAAGAATCCGGAAGGTTCTTATGGTGCTGTGGTAGCGTCCCCACTTCTAAACCAGGAGACCTGGGTTTTCGATCTGTCTTGCTCCAGAGGTGTGTAATAACATCTCTGAACAGGTTGCTCGCAAATATTAATAAGCCTGGCTCATCATAGCTAGTTCAAAGTTTCTTCATCATGTGTTTCTTGTAGTTTAATAAGGGTCTATCGCTAGACCTAATCATTCCGTTCTGTTGATATCACGATTTGTTACTGGTTAGTGGCTGCCTCAACCTGACCAGTAAATGTCTGATTGATTGATTTTTTAAAAATTATTGTTCATCTATATTTGTTCTCAGCTGCAGTTGAATGTGTTTTAACCATCCTTAAAGTTCTATTTTATACTGTGTACATCTCCCTGATGTTACGTGTGTTTTAAAACCAGGTTGGCTGAAGGGTAGTTACAATTGATGTCAATTTTCTTTTGAAATCGGCCTTTTGATGGACAAATTTTAATCTGCTGTGAAATGAGGAGAAAAGCAGAAAATTGATTTGAAACCTCTTTGGGTCGAGACTGTTTCATCTTTACTGCAACACGATACTATAAAGTTGATCTGATCTATAATAATTCAGTAACAATAAACACGAACGGTTACGCAGAAGAGAGGGATGTAAATCAAGATGGTTCGTCTTAGAGATGATGTTGTGAAAGCGTCTTCAGGATTTTCTGTTTTACTTGCGACTGCACAGCCACATCAATAAGAAACAGATCTCTGCTTTTGAGTTGAGCGAGTGAATGAACTGATTAAAAGGAAAAGTATGCAATCTCCTGTATGGATTTGTGGCCTGGGTCCACAAATTGCTCATGAGTTATTACTCACATTGTTACAGCCAGTTTTGCAACAGCTCATGGGCAACAGATGGGTTGGAGAGAGTGGATTCATTTTATTGTAATAGGTAACACTTAATCTCATCTCTCACTCTACAGCCACTGTATAGGATTTCAAGTAACTGATATGAGTGTAGACATGTGTAGATATTGGACCCACATCTGAAGTGAGAAATCCAATCAATAGTCTTTCTCTCAGTGGAGCGTACCAGATTACATTGGCCGTAAGTGACCATCTGGCCTTACACTTTAGCCCTGGCATGTAGATTTTCTGTGCTTGTTGCTAACATCTGTTTTATTTAACCCACCCCCACCCACTCCCACCCTCACAAGCAAAATGAAAACAATGGTTAACATTAATAAACTTCAACAAACAAGGCAAACCTTAGGCTAGAAAGTCATTATTCAATTTTATGATAGTTGGGAGGAATTCTTTTATTTTAAGACAAGCATCTGCTTCACAGAGAGACTCAGCATACAAAGAGCTCCTAAGTGTTCTGAGGGAGAAATGACAGCTTAACACAGGGCCCTGACAGCCAGCTGTAAGATGTCTTACCACATCCAAAAGCAGGTTTTATTTCTGTCTTTGCAAATCTTTATTTCTTTTTTATTTTATTAGGTTCTGGTTAACACATGCAGACATTTATTTTTAACAGGGCAAACTAATTGATAGGCCAGTCACTTTCAGCCTCAGCCTTGCACTGTTTTTCTGTCCCTGGCTTTTTAAAGACATCAGCTCATTGACTCGTTGTTTTTGGGCAAGTGTTCTTCCCATCTCATTCCCACCAGTTTTGCAGTTGGATCCGAATTCCAACGCAGGCCCTGCTGTACCTGTGAGATTTAGCAGTCAAATCTATCAGATTTGGATTGCAGGTGAAAAGTGGCTGGATACCTGAGAACGAGGCTCCTCTTTATTACCAGACCCAAGGTTTTTGCCATCCACAGCCCCTAATTAGGAACCAGGCCTGTGACGTCGAGGTTAGTCAGGCCTGAGGGAATTTGGAGCACATGTCAACATGCCTTTTCAAAAGAAAAAGTCTTTGCCTACATGTCCTTGCCTTGTTAGCAAATGGACCGACATCAGGCATGTCATGCTCCATAGCCTTGACAATCTGGATCACCATTCATGGTCACTCTAGGGGATCAGGAAATACATCTCCATCTCTAAAATACCTGTTGTGGCCCTACTTTATGAATTTTAGCGTTATTTTGAATGACGGGTTGCAATATACTCCTTTCATTGTCATTTTCTGTTCGAGTGATTTTGCAATGCATTGAGAATTTTGAAGAGTGCACAATGCATTTTTCCAGGCTTGTCGTCAATGTTTGAGTGATGAGGATCAGAGAATTTAAGTGTGCAGGTCAGCTGATTCTCTGTGTTCCTTGTCATCCAGTCACTTGTACAGGGAGGGGAGTCTAGGTACATTTATCCTCCCCCCATCCCTGTTAAAAGCACACACACACACAGTCACTTCCTGGCAGCAAAACGCCTCCCACTTCCCGTCCTTGCATAATCATTCCCTCACTTCAGTCCTGAAAGATCTGGATCTCAATTTTCTGGCCACACTTCCCAGCCCTAAACACCACAATGAAGAGTTAATGGCCTATTTCTGCTCCTAAGTATTATTTTTGAAACCAGTCTGAAGTATAACCCTTCCCCAGTCTTCAGTCTGAAGAAAGGTTATACCTGAAACATTGACTGCTACTTTCCTCCAGATGCTAACTGGCTTGATGTGTTCTTCCAGCCTCCCGTTTGTTGATATATTAGAAACAATGTATTTATGCAGCCAGACCTGCCTGACTAAAAACTAGGCCCAGGCTTCAGTAAATTGAAATGCAACCAACTTTGCTCTCCTGTTATTGAGGAAGGGTCACTGGACCTGAAATGTTAACTCTGTTTTCTCCTCCACAGATGCTGCCAGACCTGCTGAGCTTTTCCAACAACTTTGTTTTTGTTTCCTCCAATCGAGCTGGTCAAGTCTGTGTGGGTGACGTAATTAAAGCTGAATGGTTGTATCATTTCTTGTGAGAATGGGATAACTCACCTGATGGGGGGAAGTCAATTTGTTTTGACAATTGGTGTGTAGTTTTATGAGGAAGGACGAATCACGGAGATGAGTGGCGTTGAAATGCAAGTGACAAGTGCTAGTGATTGATCAGCAAAGAGTCAAAGGCCAGACCCATTTTGCAGAGGCAACATTGGACCTAGCTCCCTGGCATTGAGCCAGTGAGATGCCCCTCACATGAAGCGTGCACCAGCCCATGAACACAAGAATGTAATACTCAGTAAAATATGGGTATTGGTGAAGTCTATGGTTATGCATTGTGTTGCAGTGATAAACTTTGGACTACCTGAGAGAAAAACAGGTTTCAAACTTAATACTTAGGAGCAGAAGTAGACCATTCAGCCCATCCAGTCTACTTCACCATTCAATGAGATCATGGCTGAACTTGATCATCCTCAACTCTACTTTCCTGCATTTTCCCTATAACCTTCGATTACCTTCCCAATTAAAAATCTAAACAAAAAAGAAAATGGATTCTGGAAATCAGACACAAAAACAGAAGTTGCTGGAAAAGCACAGCATCTGTGAAAAGAAATCAGAGTTAATGTTTCGAGTCTGGTGACCCTTCCTCATAACTGATAGTGGATAGGAAAATGTTAATTTATACACAGAAGGTGGGATGGGGAAAGGAGTAAGGAATAAATAGGTGAGGGAAGGGTCCAAAGAGAGAGCAGAGCAGTTGGATAGACAAAGGAATGAATAATGATCTGCCTCGGGGGCTGAATAGCTGTTAATGGAGACTGTCAATAGCTAATAGCTGCCACTTCTGTCAGCTCCAGTGAGATGCCACCACCAGACACATATTCCCCTCCCCTCCCTTGCCTGACTTCCGCAGGAACTGCTCCCTCTGAGACACTCTGGCCCACTCTTCCTTCACTCCCAACACCTCCCCACAGCCCCACGGTACTTTTCCCTTCAACCGGCGAAAGTATAACACCTGCCAATAAACCTCCTCAGTATCCAAGGCCCCAAACGTACCTTCCAGGGGAAGCAGCATTTCACATGTACTTCACATAATCTGGTCAACTGCATTCACTGCCTGCAATATGGTCTTCTCTACATTGGAGAAACAAAGCGTGGACTGGGTGACCTCTTCGCAAAACATCTTCATTCTGTCTGCAAAAATGACCCTGAGCTTTAAGTTGGCTTACACTGTAACACAGCACCTTGTTCCCTGCCCAATATTTCTGTCTCTGGCTTCCTGCAGTGTTCCAGCGAAGCTCAGCATAAGCTGGAAAAACAACACCTCATTTTGCACTTGGGGACCCTGCAGCCGTCATTATTGAGTTTGATAATTTTAGGGCCTAAGCTCTCCCATGTCACAGCCAAGTCTTGTTAGCACATAATCTGCATTACACACTCCCTCTTGTTAGTCACTAACTGTGCCCACTAACAGCAGTTCACCCTCCTCCCAGATCATTATCTACTCCTTTTTCTGGGGCAGCATGGTGGCTCAGTGGTTAGCAGTGCAGCCTCACAGCATCAGGGTCCCAGGTTCAATTCCAGCCTTGGGCGAATGTCTCTGTGGAGTTTGCACATTCTCCCTGTGTCTGTGTGGGTTTCGTCCGGGTGCTCTAGTTTCCTCCCACAGTCCAAAGATGTGCAGGGTGGGTGGATTGACCATTCTAAATTGCCCATAGTGTTCAGGGGTGTGTGGGTTATAGGGGGACAAATCTGGGTGGGATGCTTCAAGGGGCGGTGTGGACTTGTTGGGCCGAAGGGCCTGTTTCCACACTGTAGGTAATCCAATCTAATCCAGTTGCTCGTCTCTCTCTTTGAGCTCTATCCCCTCCTGCTGTTGACTCCTTATTCCATCCCCCTACCTATCTTCTGCATATAAACCAACATTTTCCTAGCTACCGTCAGTTCTGAGGAAGGGTCACCGGACCCAAAACATTAACTCTGATTTCTCTTCACTGATGCTGCCAGACCTGCTGAGCTTTTCTAGCAACTTCTGTTTTTGTTTCCGATTAAAAATCTGTTTACCTCAGCCTTGAATGTACTTAATGACCCAGCCTCGACAGCCGTCTACAGTAAAGAATTGCACTGAGTCACTGCCTTCTGAGAGAAGAAACCCTTCCTCATCTATCACATTAAACAGATGTTCACCTGCATATCCGCTAATGTTGTATACCATATCCGCTGTTTCCGATGTGGCCTCCTCTACATTGGGGAAACCAAACAAAGGTTTGGAGACCACTTTGTGGGACACCTATGCTTGGTTCATGACAAATGACTGTACCTCCCAGTCGTGAACCACTTCAACGCCCCCTCCCAATCCTTGGACAACATGCTCCGTCCTGGGCCTCCTCCAGTGCCACAACGATGCCACCCAAAGGCTGGAGGAACAGCACCTCATATTCTGCCTGGAAACCCTACAGCCCAATGGTCTCAAGGTGGGCTTCACAAGCTTCAAAGTGTCCCCACCCCGCTCTCATCCCAAGACCAGCCCAGCTCGTTCCCACCTGTCTGTCTTTCCTCCCACCTACCCATTCCTCCCACCTCACTGACCAAACCCCACACCCACTTCCTACCTACTAGCCTCATCCCTCTTCCTCAAGTTGTCCATCTTCCCTCCCACCTTCTCACCTCTCCCTCCCAACTGACTAACCCCCATCCCAACACCCTACCTACACTCACTTTTATTGGCTCCATCCCCGCCTCCTTGACCTGTCCTTCTTCTTTCCACCTATCTGCTCCTCTATCCACCTTCTATCATCACCTCCCCCTCTCTCTATTTATTTCAGAGTGTCCTCCCCCTTCCCCATTTCTGAAGAAGGGCCCAGACCTGAAATGTCAGCTTTCCTGCTCCTCTGATGCTACTTGGCCTGCTACACCTTGTTATCTCAGACTCCAGCATCGGCAGTTCCTACTAGCTCCTCCTCATCTCTGTTTTAAATGGGTGGCCCCTTTGTCTGAGATTATTCCCTCTTGTGCTAAACTCTCCCACAGGCAAAACAACCTCTCTGCATCTGACCCATCAAATTCCCTCAGGATCGTAAGTGGTTCAATAATGCCACCTCTTATTTTGCTAAGCTCCTAGGAACACAGGGCCAACCTACACAGTCTCTCTACATCAGACCGTCTCTACTTACCTGGTATCAAGCTAGTGAAGATTCTCTGGTCTCCCTCCAGTGAGAGTTTTTCTTTGCTTGGATTAGGAATTCAAAACTGCTCACAGCCTTCCAGCTGCAGTCTTTAGTGCCTTGTATAGTTTTGCAGTTATGCTTTCTGTATGTTTGTACTGACCTCATTACATACTGCAATGTATATAAATGACTATAAATTACTCCCACTTCTACTCCTGGTTTCCTGTACAGATTTGTAGCACAGTGCTGGATTGAGTAGACATTGATATGAAAAGGCATCAGCAAGCTGTGAATATCTACCACTTAAAGCCAGGTGGATACCAGAGAACTGCATTCTGATTGCTATTTCATACTTGATGAGCTGACCATTTGTTTTTTGTTTCATACAATGAGTGGTTAGGATCTTGAATGAGCTGCAGGTGGATGTATTGAAGCTAAATACAACTGAAGCATTCAAGAGGGAATTGGGTTATCATCTGAAGGTTTGGGAGAAAGCTGGGCTATAGAGCATGGTAATAAAATGTGAGGCTGGATGAACACAGCAGGCCCAGCAGCATCCCAGGAGAGGCTCTCTGATGAAGGGTCTAGGCCCGAAACGTCAGCTTTTGTGCTCCTGGGATGCTGCTGGGCCTGCTGTGTTCATCCAGCCTCACATTTTATTATCTTGGATTCTCCAGCATCTGCAGTTCCCATTAACACTTATAGAACATGGTGCTTTGCTCATTTGGAGAGCTGATGCAGAAAGGGTGGGCTGAATGGCATCCTTCAGTGCTGTAACCATTCTGCGATTCTGAGATAACAGGCAGTCAATGTGCATTGTTATATTTCTTACAATGGGTATTCAGTGCGTTATAAGGTTAAGTTGTTAAAACAGGGATCTCAATCTTGCAAGAGTAGCTGTGATGAATAGCATAGATACAGTAGAGGGGATATCACATTAATGTAGAGTGAAAAGTATTAAAGCATATGCTCGCAAAGCTAGCTCACAACAAATCAAAAGATGTTAGCATCCACGTACAGCTAGTAATTAAGAAAGCAAATGGAATGTTGGCCTTTATTGGAAGACGATTGGGATATTATGTAGAGAAGTTTTGTCACAACTGGACCAGTATTCCATGACTGCAACTGTAGCCTTATGCCCATTTCTAATCTCCTTGCTTAAAGACAGATATATTTGTGCTGGAAGCAGTTCAAGAGAGAGTTTGCTAGGCTGATTCCTGCAATGAAAAAGATGTCCAATGAAGAAAGCTTGCCAAATCCTTCTCAAGAAGAATTAGGAATTGGCAACAAATGCTGGCCTAAACAGAGACGTCCATAACCTATGACAGAATAAAAAATCTATGAGCAGATTGAACACAAGAACATGAGAAACAGGAGCAGGAGTAGGCCATCTGGCCTGGTGAGCCTGCTCTGCCATTCAATATGATCATGGCTGATCTTTTCTGGGCTTAGGTCCACTTATGCATCTACTCACCATAACCCTTAATTCCCTTACTGTTCAAAAATCTATCTATCTTTACCTTAGAAACATTCAAAAAGGTAGCCTCAACTGCTTCACTGGACGGGGGATTCCACAGATTCACAGCCCTTTGGTTGAATAAGTTCCTCCTCGACTCAGTCCTAAATCTGCTCCCTTTTATTTTGAGGCTCTGCCCCTCTTATTCTATTTTACTTCCAGTGGGAGCAACCTCCCGGCTTCTATCCTATCCATTACCTTCATAATTTTATATGTTTCTATAAGATTCCTCCATATTCTTCTAAATTCCAATAAATATAGTCCCAGTCTAGTCAGGCTGTCCCCATAAGTCAACCGTCTCAATTCCAGAATCAACCTAGTGAACCTCCTCTGCACCACTTTTCACAAGTAAGGAGACTAGAACTGTATATAGTATTCCAAGTGTTGCCTCACCACATCCTATACAGCTGCAACGTAAACTGCCTTTTTTAGACTCCATGCTTCTAGCAATGAAAGACAATATTCCATTTGCCTTCTTAAAGATCTGCTGCACTTACAAACTAACTTTTGGTGATTCATGTACAAGGACACCCAGATCCCTCTGCACTGCAACATGCTGCAATTTTTCACCATTTAAATCATAGTTCATTTTTCTGGTCTATACTGGTTGAAGTTTAGAACAGTAACAGGCAATCTTATTGAAATATATAAGATGGTGACCAAGTTTGACAGGGTAGAGAAGATGTTTACTGTTGGTGGAATCTGGACCTAAGAGGTACAATTTCAGAACAAGCGATCTCTCATTAAACATGTGGATGAGGGAGAATTTCTTTTCTCAGGGTGTCATTCATGTTTTGAATTCTCTTCCAAAGAGAGCAGTCGAAACTGGCTTGTTGAATATCTCAAAAGAGTTTGACAGATTTTGATTAATAAGGGAGTCAAGAATTAGAGAGAGTAGACAGGAAAGTGGTGTCAATACAATAAAATAGTTCAGCCATGACTTTATTGAATGGTAGAGCAGGCTGACCAGGCTGACTAGCAGATCCCACACCAAAATCTTACAATAGATAATGTAGTATGAGAGGGTGCTATTATGGAAAATAAATATCAACATAGACTCGCAGGGCTGAATGGTCTGAATTTGCCAGTAAATTCTTTGTAAAAAAATCCATGCTCTCATGGGTGCAAGTCTACAAAGCCTTATCTCAACAAAATTCTCCCGTGCTTTATTTTTGTCTTGAACATTCTAAGGTTAAACGTTGGTATTCTCTCAACTGTCATTGAAAATTCATGGAAACACTCGAGATTATGTGATCATTTCTTGGTTTCAACATGTCTTGTGCCATGGTTGTGGTGGACAACATAAATGTCTTTCACAATAATTCATTGCATCAATTTGTGTAACTCAGTGTCTGTTCCTCCTGGCAGTAGTGCTGCAGTTTCAGTGGTAGCAGCATGGTAGTTTCATTTTGGCCCTCATGAGCAAAGTGGCAGCTTTGGGCGGCGACTTGGTGGGTCTGGTCTGTCCTTCCTTGCTAAAGCAGTGATGCAGTGGCTTCTGTGCCGGCTTTGGCAGTAGCAATGTGGTGAGTTTGGTCTGGAAATCCTTGCTGTGGTGGCCTCAGGAGCAGCTTCGGCTGCGATGTCCCATTCCACTCCAGGAGCCCAGGAGCTGTGGAGGGAACAGAAGATGAACTTCGTCCTAACTTTATCTCAATTATTTCTTTTTATCACTTCTGTTATTAAAGTAGTGCTGAATTGTGGAGACTTGCACACATCTCACTGTATTTTATGAATACTAATAACAAAAACTTGCTATTTTAAATAAATTGGTATTCTAACTCTGGACTTTTTTTATGGAGCATCCCATTAGCTCAACTCTTTACTGTTTTCAAATGTAATTTCTTTATTGATCCTCCTTTTAACTCTGCTACCTCATTCTTGCATATCTGGGAAGAACCTTATTAAATTAGATTAGATTCCCTACAGTGTGGAAACAGGCCCTTCAGCCCCACAAGTTCACACTGCCCGTTGGAGCATCCCACCCAGACCCATCCCCCATAACCCACACACCCCTGAACGCTATGGGCAATTTAACATGGCTGATCCATCTAGCCTGCGCATCTTTGGGCTGTGGGAGGAAACCCGCACAGATACGGGGAGAATGTGCAAACTCTGCACAGACAGTTACCTGAGGCTGGAAACGAACACGGGTCCCTGGCACTGTGAGGCTGCAGCGCTAACCACTGAGCCACTGTGCCGCCTGTGCCGCCCGTGCCTATCTCTTTATTAAAAGTGCCATGTGAATACTTTTGCTGTTTCTTTTATGGCCAATTGAGAGTTAGGTACTAGAACTAAAAATAAAACCGAAGGAACCACTTTATTCACCAGTTTAATCGTCTCCTTGCCATTTTATCCTTGTGGCACCTGAGGCAGGTTGAATTAAAGGCTCCATTGTCACACCCAATAGGTTCTGCTGATGTTGATTTTCATTCTTCTCCTTTAAAAGATGGACCCTTTCTCAGTTTCTTTGCAGGGCTACCTCAGTGAACCAACTGCATTCAACTCATGGAGACAAGATTGGCAGACATGAGCAGAACCAGGCATTGAGCTGTTGAGGAAATCGGTCAGAGTTACTAATGAAAGAAAGCTCATTCATTTACATTCACCTTGTTCTTTCAATCAAACAATGATGCGTGTATGCATGATAACAAAGTGTGAGGCTGGATGAATACAGCAGGCCAAGCAGCATCTGAGGAGCTCAAAAGCTGATGTTTCGGGCCTAGACCCTTCATCAGAGAGGGGGATGGGGAGAGGGAACTGGAATAAATAGGGAGAGAGGGGGAGGTGGACCGAAGATGGAGAGAAAAGAAGATAGATAGAGAGGAGAGTATAGGTGAGGAGGTAGGGAGGGGATAGGTCAGTCCAGGGAAGATGGACAGGTCAAGGAGGCGGGATGAGGTTAGAAGGTAGGAAATGGAGGTGTGGCTTGAGGTGGGAGGAAGGGATGGGTGAGAGGAAGAACAGGTTAGGGAAGCGGAGACAGGCTGGGCTGGTTTTGGGATGCAGTGGGGGGAGGGAATGAGCTGGGCTGATTTTGTGATGCAGTGGAGGGAGGGGAACAACTGGGCTGGATTTGGGATGCAGTGGGGGAAGGGGAAATTTTGAAGCTTGTGAAGTCCACATTGATACCATTGGGCTGCAGGGTTCCCAAGCGGAATATGAGTTGCTGTTCCTGCAACCTTCGGGTAGCATCATTGTGGCACTGCAGGAGGCCCATGATGGACATGTCATCTAGAGAATGGGAGGGGGAGTTAAAATGATTCGCGACTGGGAGGTGCAGTTGTTTGTTCCAAACCAAGCGGAGGTGTTCTGCAAAGCAGTCCCCAAGCCTCCGCTTGGTTTCCCCAATGTAGAGGAAGCCACACCGGGTACAATGGATACAATATACCACACTGGGTATGCATACTCTCTCTGCTTTCTTGAAGTCAGCCAATGCAACATGTCTGCTGCTTGAATTGCATTGGAGACACCTTCTTGGAACCATGCATGTCAAGATCTACATTGGTCTGCTGCAGACCACCCAATATTGTCATCAGAAAGGAACTGTCCTTGTGACCAGTTATAGGATGAACAACTCAGAAGCAAGAAGAAGAGGAAGAGGAGAAAATGGGGATAAGGGAAGATGGCTTAGAAAACTCATTTTGGGCTCTGTTTCCAATGGAGAGCTCATTTGAACGTGATAACAGCAAGCTGAAGCGTAATTCCTCAATCACTAACAGTCCCAGAGGTTACCCTCTCTGGTGGCTGACTTACCACAGCATTAGCTTGACCATCATGCAACGATAAGAGTTAACACAGAATGAACATTCTAGGCCAAATCTATAAAGGAAATCAAGCTACGTTCAACACAAAAAGCAGTTGCCATTTATAGAAGAAATAAGACTGGGAGGGCATAGATTTAAAGTGACGCAAGACACAAATGATCCTGCCTATCACTAATAATCTCTAATCCCTCGCTTACCCTATCCATTTCTGCCTTAAAAATATATTCAAAGATGCGACTTTCACCTTCTTTTACAGGAAAAGAGTTTCAAAGACTCACAGCACTCTGCCGAAGAAATAGAATCCCCATTATCTCTGTTTCAAATGGGCAACAACGTATTTTGGAACAGTGACTCCTGTATCGAAAAGAGGAAGCACCCTTTCCACACACATCCCATCATGGTCTTTAAGGAGCCTCTGTGTTTCAACCATGATATGACTCCTGCTCATCTAAATGCCAGCAGTTATAAGCCTAACCTGCTGATCCTTTCCTCATAAAGACAACCAGCCCATTCCAAGTATTTGTCAGGTAAACTTTCTCTGAAGTGCTCCCAATCCTTAAATAAGGTCAAAAATCACACAACACCAGAAGTCCAACAGCTTTATTTGAAAACACAAGCTTTCGGAGTGTAGCCCCTTCCTCAGGTTGAGTGAGAAAGAAGCACACAAAACACATAAATTATAAGTAAAAAATCAAAGGGTCACATCACTGATGAGGATGTGCAGTTTTGGTCTCCTTTTCCGAGCAAGGATTCTCTTGTTCTCAATGGAGTGCAGAGAAAATTTGCCAGGCTGATTCTGGGGATGGTGGGCCTGACGTATGAGGAGAGATTGACTACTCAAGCTGATGAGGCTTTGATCTTTTAATGATAAATTCTGCCTTCTGCGTGCTTCTTTCTCACTTCACCTGAGGAAGGGACAACGCTCCGAAACCTTGTGCTTTCAAATATACCTGTTGGACTATAACCTGGTGTTGTGTGATTTTTCACCTAGTCCAACCCAGTCCAATATCAACACCTCCACATCACGACCCTTAAATAACGTGATTGTACAGAGTGTTCCTGATGGGATCTCACCGAGAGCCAGGACCATAACCTCAATTGTGTGGAGCACTTTGGAGTAAAATTTGAGTCAAATATCTGCTCCTATGCAATGGGTACCATTTGATAAGTTTGCTACTTGATCAAGAGAAATGAGGAGGGTGCAGGAAAGTGGAGTTGATGTATAAGATCATATTAAACTGAACAGCAGGCTCCCAGGACTTAATCCTGCTCCTGATCCTTGTTTTACCTCCAAAACTCATGGAACAGAAAATGTTGCAATCACCTACATGAACCCTCTCTCACAATCAGCTTCCAGACTCTCTGTTCAACTCTTTCTTGTATTTTCTGATTTCATCACCGTGAATGTGCTAAGTATGAGTCTTAGTTCACAAAATCACCGCCTCCTCCTGACTTCCACACTGTGTTTCAAATGGGCCTTGGGACTGGTTCAGACTCACACTCTCCAGTGCCTGCATATCTCTGAAACTCCTCACCTCACTCAATATTTCCTCCATCCTACTTCAAGCTTTGAAAAAATAAATGTGCCTTTGGTCTGGGATGGGGTTGACTGTGGGGTAATGAACTACATCATGGTCTGAGATAATAAAATGTGAGGCTGGATGAACACAGCAGGCCAAGCAGCATCTCAGGAGCACAAAAGCTGACGTTTCGGGCCTAGACCCTTCATCCCTCTCTGATGAAGGGTCTAGGCCCGAAACGTCAGCTTTTGTGCTCCTGAGATGCTGCTTGGCCTGCTGTGTTCATCCAGCCTCACATTTTATTATCTTGGAATTCTCCAGCATCTGCAGTTCCCATTATCTCTGATACTACATCATGGTCTGATCTGTCCTTACTCTAAGCTCAGTATGTCCCTTACTCTTAATGTCCCTTACAGTCTTGTACTTGTTGTTTGCCATTTTGTCCTTCACCATATCAGTAATCTGGACCCAGATTTTGACAAGTAGTTCATACTTTTTAGCTCCACATACGTTATTTGTTGATTATCCACGGTGGGTTTATAATATGTCACAGATGTTGATTGCCAGCTTTCAAATTCTTCCATGAAGCCTATGGCAGGTGCTTAGAGTAAGAGAGCTCTTTTGGTTAGCCATATTTTGGCTCTCAGCCCCTGGTGAATGGAGGTGGTCCATGGAAGGAAGAGCATCCAACTGGAAAATCAGCTGCCAATTCCAAAAAATGATGGCTGGCACCAAAGAGATCTACAAACATTAAGCAGTCTGTGTAATGTGGGAAAAACTGAAAGATAGAAGAATGCAGGAGTGGAAGGGTGGATGAGCAAGTTTGCAGACGATACAAAGATGGGTCATGTTGTGGACAGTGTAGAGGGCTGTTCTAGTTTACAAAGGGACATTGATAGAATGCAGGGCTGGGCTGAGAAGTGGCAGATGGAGTTTAGCCCTGAAAAGTGTGAGGTGATTCATTTTGGAAGGACAAACTAAAAAGCAGAATACAGCGTTAACGGAAAGATTCTTGGCGATGTGGAGGACCAGACAGATTTTGGCATTCATGTTCACAGTTCCCTGAAAGCTGTCACCCATGTGGATAGAGTTGTTAAGAAGGCATATGGTGTGTTAGCTTTCATTAATAGAGGGATTGAGTTCAAGAGCCGTGAAGTTATGCTCTAGCTATTCAAAAGCCTGGTTCGGCCACATCTGGAGTATTGTGTCCAGTTCTGGTCACCTCATTACAGGAAAGATGTGGAAGCATTGGAAAAGGTGCAGAGGAGATTTACCAGGATGTTGCCTGGAATGGAGGGATGGTCTTATGAGGAAAGGTTGAGAGAGCTAGGGCTTTTCTCATTAGAACAATGAAGGATGAGAGGTGACTTGAGAGAGGTGTATAAAATGATCAGAGATATAGATAGAGTAGACAGCCAGAGACTTTTTCCTAAGGTAGCTTTTATGAGAGGAGATAATTTTAAAGTGAAAGGAGGTAGATATCAGGGAGACGTCAGAGGCAGCTTCTTTACTCAGAGAGTGGTAGGGGCATGGAATGCATTGCTGGAGAGGATAGTGGAGTTGGCCTAATTAGGGGCATTTAAGTGGCTATTAGATAGACATATGGATGATAGTATAAGGTAGCGATGGAGCTTAGATATTCCTTAGGTTTCAGGTAAAAGCTTGGCACAACAACATGGCCCGAAGGGCCTGTACTGTGCTGTACTGTTCTACGTTCTATAGAAACATGATCTACATTAATGCAGTTTACATAGCGTGTTGCTCCACACCAGCTTCCATCCCAAGTCCTCTCTGCGTCTTCTGACTCGGTCGTAACTATTTCAGTTACATCAAGAATTGCTTGACATTAATTCCTGATTCTACCGATGTCACCTTAATTGAATTGCTTGACCTCAGTTTTCAGTTTACTGTTTTTTGCCTTGCGGTTTGATTTATATTGGGCATTCACCTTGATCCAAAACCAATGGCCATTCTGGCATGTGATCAGTGAGAACAGCATTTCAGTGAAAGCAATACACATGGAATTCCATTCCTGCCCGATGCAGGAGATTATTTCCAATCTGGTCAATGGATAATTTAAGGTATGATGGCTAAGACTTTTCACAAAATGCACGATCAGAAATCCAAATGTAAATTGAGCTCACAAATGCATTAGATTACATGTGTCTTTCTCCTGATCAAACTCATTTACATATTACTAGGGCATCAAATCTGCAATGAGCAAAGCTCATTGATCTCTTTGGCATCAACTCGCGTTTTTTTGGAATTGGCAGCTGATTTTCCTATTCGATGCTTTTCCTTCAATTGGCCCATCAAAGCTGCAATTGGGAAAAATTTCAGAGCATATTTTTGAAAAAGGCAAATTTGCAGTAAAAATATTCTTCAGTTTAAAAGCAATCATTTATAAACAGTCATTTAAAAGCAACGAGGCGATGGCCTAGTGGCATCATCACTGGACTGTTACTCCAGTAATATTCTGGACCCAGGTTTGAATCCTGCTACCGCAGGTGGTGGGATTTGAATTCAATAAAATTTCTGGAATTAAGAATCTATTGATGACCAGGAATCCATTGTCAACTGTTGGGAAAAACCCATCTGGTTTACCAATGTCTTTTAGGGAAGCAAGCTGCCATCCTAACCTGGTCTGGCCTACATGAGACTCCAGACCCACAGCAATGTGGTTGAATTTCAACTGCTCTGGGCAATTGGGGATGGGCAATAAATGCTGCCTAGCCAGCGATACCCTCAACGCATAAATGAATAAAGGAAAAAAATCGTGCAGCTAATATTCATTTATTAAACCACACTGCCGTCGACTTGTTAAATCGGTGGACTGTGGTAAGTTTCTCAGTTAGTGGAAAACATTTTCAAAGCTTTTCTCTTTGGGTTCTGAGGCTTAAAACCATCTCTTTATTTTATAAGCTTCCTCACAAATTCCCAAAGCGTGCAGTTAGCAGCAATACCCAATGATGATTAATTTGAGGGTGTGCCAGTTTTCTGAGACAGATCAGGTTTTTCAATTCATTCAAAAGATTGCAGGAACTTGATTTGTGTTGACAGCAAATTATGTGTAAAATTAACTGCAATCTCTGGAGCTGGTTTGGCCATATTTCTGTGCGAATTGTGCTGGAAACGCAAACACTGCCTAGCAGAAACCCCAGACTGACATGCTTGAAGTGTGGCATGATTGGAAGGGACACAGGTGAATTTGGCCAACCAAAGCTCTCAGCTACTTAATGGCAAATGGAGTCCAATCTGGATAAATGTGAGGCACTGAATTTTCGTACAATGCACAAGGTTAGGGTTTATACAATTAATGGTAGCGTGTTGGGTAGTGTTGCAAAACATAGGTACTGAGGAGCACATAATTCTTCTAAGTTTAGGTCAGATATAGGCAGAGCTGTTAAAAAGGCACGCTTGTTTTAATTACTCAAAACTTGGAGTATAGTGGTGGGAAATCACATTGAGGTTGTATAGGACATTGATGAGGCCTTTTTTGGAATATTGTGTCTAGTTCTGGTCCCCCATTATAGGAAGGATGTAATTAAGCTGGAGAGGGGTCAGAAGAGATTTACCAAGATGTTGCTGGGTATAGAAAGTTTGAGTTATAAAGGGAGGCTGAACAGGGTGACGCTTTTTTCACTGAAGTGTAGGAATTTGAGAGGTGACCTTAAAGAAATTTATAAAATAATGGGGAGTACATATAGAGTTAATAGTAGTTGTCTTTCCCTTAGAATGGAGGATTTCAGGACGAGAAGACACATTTTTAAGGTGAGAGGAGAGATTTAAAAAAGACATGTGTTACAAAGTTGTGTAGAGTGTGTAGCTCCTTCAAGAGGTAAAGTGTTTTTCTAAGCTTAGAGATTTATACAGAAAAAAAGTGCCTGCATAAGGCTGAAGATGTACAGCCAGTTCTGAAAATTGAAACGTATCACTTAGCTGTCTTATTGGAAACCTTAGGCTTGTTTGATGTTTTGGCAACTAACTGGAATCAGCTAATTAATTTAAACCAAGTACTGAGTGATTGAAAGCCAATTGAATTTAAATCTGATGGTTTTGACAACCTTGGACCAATGCTGTTATTAAAAAAAATGTGTCATCCAAGCCGTATAAGGAGGGGGTTTTTGAAAATTGGTGCGAGACCACACTGCCTTCTGAGAAATAAGCATTTAGCTTTCACAGGAAATCGCTAAGCTCTCTCAGAAAGCACCATCTTATCCATAAAAGGTACCATGACACTTCTAGCTCAGAGTCTTCACAGAGAAAACATCCCTTACAGTAGGATCAGTAGAAGAAAGGTGTTTATGACTGAAGAGACAGTGGAGAAGGCAGAACATTCTGGAAGACACATTCTGTATGGACTTGGAGGGGCTAAGTTTTAATTTTTCTTTTCTTACCACTTGGATTATATAAGTGGGACTTGTGTTTATTGGAATAGCATACCAGTAGTATTTTGTTCAGTTGGGGAATAATTAGGAAGTGGGGGGAAATTGTTTGGTTTGTTAGTAGTTCTATTAATTTGTTCACTGTGAGGGTTGAATGAATAAATTGTTACTTGTTACTTATAAAGTGATTATCAGAGATTTTCTTTCATTTAACCTTCCCTCCTCCGAAACAGTTTAACAGATTAGGCGAGGTGAGGTGAGCTTCTCTAGATCTTTTGGGTTTAATTTATAGAAAGGGACGTCTACTCCTGCCATAACAGTTTGGGGGCTTGTGTTTTGATTTTAATTATTAAAGGTGTTCGACCTTCCCCTTCCTAACATATGAGGAGCCAATTTTTACACAGTGTGACATGAACTTTCTGAGGAATTGGTGGATGTGGGTACTTTTACAATGTTTAAAAGACATTTGGATAAATATATGAATAAGAAAGGTTTGGAGTGATATGGATCAGGAATAGTCAGGTGGGACTAGTTTAGTTTGGAATTATGTTTGGCATTGACTGGTTGGACTGAAGGGTCTGTTTCTGTTCTGTATGACTCCATGACTCTACGACTACCTGTTGCAAACTCAATGCTTGTGATTGATGGCTATGATTAATCAACAATGCCACTAACATTACATGATGGGGCAATCAGGTTGGGAGAAGGTCAACTCGATAGGCCTTGGTCTCGTTTCAGTTCAAATATATTTAAGACTAACTAAATCTTGAAATTCAAAAGGGAATTAAGTCCCATGAAATTAGATGAGTCGAATTGCAGGAGATAAGCTGAGCTTCAAGATGGCCAAGGAGGTCCCTCAGCAATAGAACGTGGAAAATAGTATAAACAAATCCTAGAGTCCAACAATGTCAACTACAGAATAATGTTTAAAAGACAGGATTAAAAAGCACCCCATCTGAATGCACACCACAGTTTCAGCAAGAGAGGTTAATTGATGTTGCTTGGAGGAGTAAAAGGATATGATTTAATTGTGATTACGTAGACATGGCTGCAGGGTAACCAAGACTTGGAGCTGAATATCGAAGGATATCCAACATTTAGGAGAGATAGGCAAAAGGATAACCTTTTGCTGACAATCAGGGTCATGAATTTATGCAAAAGGAGATCTACAACAGGCAGAACAGAAGGTAGAACCTGATTGTATGGAGGAAAGAAATGGCAAGGGACAGCAAGCGCTGATAGGAGTAGTTTAGAGGCAACCAAAAAGCAGTAGTAATATAGGATATTGCATAAGTCAGGAAATTAGAGGTATGTGTAGCAATGAGAATGCAGTAATCATCTGTAACTTTAAGATTCTGGAGTAGATTTGTAGCTCAGGCTGTGCGTTTGAGGTTGGTTGGCTTTCCGAGCTGATTTCTTGTTTCACAGACATTTCATTACCCTGCTTGGTAACATCCTCAGTGTAGCCTCTGTTGACGTGTTGGTGTGTTTTCCTGCCTGGTTTTTAAACTCTGGGGTCCGTTGCAATGGATTGCCTCACCTCCGGTTTTCCTTTGTAATGGAATGTATATGGGGTCGAGTTCAATGTGTTTATTAATAGCATGCTTCGTGGAGTACCATGCTTCCAGGAATTCTCATGCTTGTCTCTGCCTAGCTTGTCCCAGGATCTTAGTGTTGTCCCAATCGAAGTCGTGGTTCTCCTTGTCCATGTGGATTGAGATGAGTGAGATTCGGTTGTGTCTTTTTGTACCCGGCTTGTGTTCATGTACTCTTGCTGTTAGTTTCCTTCCTGTTTGTCCGATGTAGTGTTTCTCCCAGTCTCTGCAGAGGAACTTGTAGATGACATTGGTCCTGTCCATGGCAGGGAGTGGGTCCTTAGTTTGGGTGAGCAGTTGCTTTGCGGTTGACATGGGCTTGTGTGCCACTCTGATGCCCAGTGGTCGTAGAAGTCAAGTTCCGACATGTTTCTAATATAGGGTACTGTGATGAGTGTGTTGGGGCATGTAGTGTCTTTTTGATGCTGTTTGTGTCGGCATCTTCTGACCCAATTCTTTGGCAACAACACAGTGCAGCAACACAGAACTACGCCAAGAAGAAGAAGAATACCTTTTCCAGGTTTTCAAGAATGAAGGATATCCAAAGAATGATTGCTATTTTTAGGACTCTAAAGGGGATCATGACAAGCTATTTGACCTTATGCAAAAGAGGACAGAATCAGTGCTTGACTAAGGATAAATTCAAAAATAATGTGTACGATCAACATGTTGAGGAACTAACCTGGCCACAGACCATTTTAGATCCTATACTATGCAATGAGAAAGGGCTAAATAATAATTTTGTGATCAAACAAAACTTTTAAGGAATAGTAATCCCAAATGATAAATTATTTTCCATATTTTCCATTTCAAAAGTTGTTGTTCAATCTGAAACTAGGCTCGTAATTCTAAATACGAACAAATACGAATGTGTGGTGAGAAGTTGGCTAAGATGAATTAGAAAAATAAATTATTAAAAGGTTTAAGTTCAAACAGCAATGGCTAACATTTAGAGAGTTAATGTTCAGTTTTCAGAAAACATGCAAGAGGCAAAACTACCCAACACAAAAGCTAGAGAGCCATTGCAAAGAAGGGAAGTCAACAATAATATTCAACAATAGAGGAGGCTTATAAAGTTGCCAGAAAATTTGTAAGCCTGAAGATTGGGAGAATTTTAGAATTCAGTGAAGGAGGGCGAAGAAATCAGAAAAAGAAGAGTAGAATATAAATTTTAAAGAGCAAGAAACATAAAAATAGATTGTAAACATTTTATAGGTCCATAAAAAGGAAAAGATTAATAAAGATAAATGTGAGTCCAAGTGGAGGAAGGGGCCTTGAACACAGCAAATAGAGATATGGCACAAAAGCTAATTAAGGATGTCTCTCCCCATATAGGAAGACACAAGAAGGATCCTTGAAATAATTAAGATCTTAAGTTTAATGAGAGTGTGGAACAAAAATAAATTAGTTTCATAAAAATAAGTAATGTTGGAGAAATTAGTGGAATTGGGAGTTGAGAAATTCCTGGGACCCAACATGTTGATGGTATAAAATTGTAAAACATGGGCGCAGAGGTAATGGGTGTACTAGTGATCACCTTTCAAAATTCTATTAACTCTGCAATGGTGCCTGCAAATTGGAATGATGTAAATGTAATTCCACTGTTTAAGAAGGGAGAGATAGTAAGAAAGAGAGAGAGAGAGAGAGAGAGAGAGAAAGAGAACAGAGAAGCACGGACTTGTGAGCCAAATGTCTATAGTATGGAAAATACTAGAATCTCTTATAAAGGATGTGATTACTAGATATTAAGAATATAATTGTTGATTGGACAGAGGCAACATTGATTTATGAAGGGAAAATCATGTTTGACTAACCTGGTGGAATTTTTTGGGTATGTTAATAGCAGAATTGGTAAAGGGGAACCTGTTGATGTAATGTATTTAGATTTTCAGAAGGCTTTGATAAGGTACCGTAAGTGAGGTTTGTCAGAAAAAAAATTAAAGCTCATGGTTTAAGGGGTAATATACAAGCATGGATTGAGGATTGATTAACATGCAGGAAGCAGAGAACAGGAATAAATATGTCATTCTCAGGTTGGCTGTGACCAGTGGGGTATGCTTGGCCCCAGTTTCTCATAAACAGTATCAATAACGTGGATGTGGAAGTTAATATTTCTAAATTTGCTGATAAGAAACTTGGTGAGAATATGAGGTAATAGGAATTGCAAATGCTGGAGAATCCAAGATAACAAAGTGTGAAGCTGGGTGAACACAGCAGGCCAAGCAGCATCTCAGAAGCACAAAAGCTGACATTTTGGGCCTAGACCCTTCATTAGAGAGCTCTCTGATGAAGGGTCTAGGCCTGAAACGTCAGCTTTTGTGTTCCTGAGATGCTGCTTGGCCTGCTGTGTTCATCTAGCTTCACACCTTGTTATCTTGGCGAGAATATGAGCTGTGAATAGAATGCAAGGAGACTTCAAGGAGATTTAGACAACTAAATAAGTGGGCAAGAACACAGCAGATGGGATATATTGTGGTTATATGTGAGGTTGTTCACATTAGAGGAGAAGCCGAGGTGCAGAGAATTTCTTAAATGGTGAGAGATTTGAAAGGTTTGATGCCCATAGGAGCCTATTTGTCCCTCAGTGAAAGTCAGCATGCAAGTGCAGCAAACAATTTGGAAGGCAAATCTTGCTTCAAGTGTGTAGAATTGCAAAGAATTTTATGGATTTCTCATAGAAACCTACAAAAATGTAATAGAACTACACAGGGTACATGCAGGAAGGATGTATGGGGCAGTCGAGAACCAACAATCACAATTAAAGACTATGAAGTACACCGCTTAGTACTAAGATGAGAAGAAATTTCTTCACCCAAAGTCTGGTGAACTTGTGGAATTCATTATCACAGAAGACAGATGAGATCAAAACAATATATGATTTCAAAAAGGACGTGGATACAGCACTTGGAGCTGAAGAGATCAAAGGATGGGGGAAAAGCCAGAACAAACTATTGCATTGGATGGTCATCCATGATTGTAATGGATGGTGGAGCAAGCTTAAAGGGCTGAATGGCCTACGCTGCTTCTATTTTCTATGTTCTTCTGGAAGGAAGTGAATTCCAGAATTTTGACTCAGTGACACTGAATAAATTTTACCTGCTGCATTATTGAAGAACATGCCTTTGATGGACAAGACCGAAGTCTGGAATTTCTACTTTAGAACATGAAAACTCAAGAACGAGGAGCAGGAGTAGCCATTTCAGCTTTCAAGCCTGATCCGCTATTCAATAGTACCATGGCTGACCTCATCTCAGTCTCAAATCCACTTTTCTACCCATTCCCAAAAGGCTTCGTTACAGATTAAAAGTCTGCCTGTCCCCTCCAAAAATGTATTCAGCGTCCTACCTTCCACTTCTCTGGGGAGAGTGAATTCCAGATTCACAACCCTTTCAGGGAAGTATTCCTCCTCATCTTTGCTTTAAATCTGCTACATTTTATCCTAAAACTCTGACCTCTTGTTCTAGGTTCCCTCACAAGGGAAAGCATCCATTCCATGTCTACTTTGTCAATCTACTTTAGCATCTTATATAGCTCAATTAGATCTCCTCTCATGTTCAGTGAGCAGAGCCCTGAACTGCTGAATCACTCCTGATAAAACTAGTAAATGCTCTGTCACTCTTCCTTTTATTCTCTATGAAGATATTTGTCAAAACCTAAAACTGATAAAAAAACCCCTCTGATTAAATCTCTTCTAATTTCTCCTTTTGCGGGAGATTTTTGTTTGGCAATACTTCGGTGAAGTGCCCTGGGGCATTTTACAATGTTAGAGATGCCTTCCAAATAAAGGTTGTTGTTGCTGCTGTTCAAAGGTGATAATGAATGCTATTTTTAGGACTCTAAAGGTGACCATGACACGCTATTTGACCTTATCCAAAAGAGTAGAACTGGAGGACAGAATCAGTGCTTGATTGAGGATAAATTTAAAAATAATGTGTAGGAACATTATCCCAGTGAATTAAGGGCAATCTGCGGAACAGACCCTCTGGGGAGTTAATGAAAGCAATTTGTATTGATTCATTCAAATGAAAATTTGATGAGTCTCTTTTAGAAATTATTTTGGGATGCATGGCATCTGGTAAGTGTAATCTGTGTGGGAGGAACAAATTTCTTTGGATTTATAATCAACACAAATCTCTAGTACAAGGGGTTTACTAGTACCATATCTAGGTCAGTTGTGACTTAATTTGGTGTTATTATTCATCATGTTGATGAATATCATTGTATTGAGTGACTGTCAGGATGGCAAAAAGTGATTGAATGGACTGTGGTCTTTCCTCATATGACAACATTGACGTTTTTATGTAATGCAGTGTGGAAACTCTCATATCTGTTGTAGAATCTTTAATTTGTTCATGGAAAATGGGGATTGCTGACTAAGCCAACATATTTTGCCCATTTTATGAGGGACGTATTGATAAAATGGAATGTGCACCAGGCCAATAATGTGGAGCAACCAGATAATGCCCTGAGGATATGGATTCAAAATGCAATTTAAAAATGAATCAAATGGTAGCCATGTAACCATTGATGACTGTAATCAAAATCCACCTGGTTCATTAATATCCTTTAGGGGTAGAAATCTGTTGTCCTTAGCTGGTCTGATCTACATGTGACTCCAGACCCACAGAAATGTTATCAGTTCTTAAGTGCTTTCTGAAATAGACCTTGTGGCCTGGCCAACAATGCCCACTTAGAAAATATTTAAAATGTTGCCCTGGAGAAGGTGATGATGAGCTGCATTCTTGAACTGCAGCAGTCCTTGGGGTGTCCCACAGTGTTGCAGTGAAAGGAATTCCAGAAATTTGACTCACTAATAGTCAGACAGTCATGGGGTTTTATCAGCTCAGAAGAAGGATCATTTGTTCCTCTTGTCTCTACCAGTCATCACAGCAAGAGAAGGAACATTGATATTGTTCCAAGTTGAGATGATCTGTTGTCTGTTATTAGCACAACCATTTCAACAACCACACTGAACACTTTGAACGATCTTCATTTGCAGTGCAAAAATATGCACTCAAGTTTTCATTAAGCCTTAACTAGCCTGAGGCTGAAATATGTGTTCATGAGGTGTACTATTGGAAATGGAAATCAGAGACCATGGGGTTAATTGAAAGTATAGGACTGAAATCAATAAATTTGAAAATTTGATGCCTATGGAAAAGAAAACCATAAAACTCAGTTAAGAACTGCTTTATGGTCTGGCCCACATAAAGGAATAATTACATACTTAATGCGTTTCAAATCCGTGGAATGGATTAACATACTTTATACTTAATAAAGTATTTGTGAAGTGCAGTTACTGTTGAAATGTGGGAAATCTGGCAGCCAATTTGTGTACCACAAATGTTTACAAAATGCCCTAATCGTGATTGCCAAGGGATCTTGTTGAATGGCAGACCAGGCTCAAGGGGCCAAATGGTCTACTTCTGTCGCTAATGCATGTGTGCATCAGTAAGTTACGACCTTTAACAGTGGAACCCTCCCTCAGCATTACACCTCATTATCAGCCTGAATTGTATTCAAACATCTACAACAGGAATTGATGCACAGCCTTCTGACTCAGAGGAAAGAGGGCTACCACTGATCACCTTGCAGTAAATACTATAATGGGTATTTGTACCCTAAATATGTCATAAAATTCAGGGGGCTTCAATCACCCATCAAAAGGCTCTTTTCAAGATGGTGTTGACCGCGCATCATGTGAACAAAGCCGCAGCAATCAAACAACATGGGTTGCTTCCAGTGCAGCTAACCATTTTCAATGATTAATTCTTCTTGTTAGCACCTGATACAGCATTTGTCACTTGTTTGAATTATCATCAACAAGTTTTTTATTTGTTTATCCCTTTTTTTCCTCTGTCTCTCTCTCTGGCAACTGTCTCCATGAACATTCACTCCACCGCATCCCATCACCAGCATCAACGTTATTCTTTCCTAGCTATTTTCGGTTCTGATGAAGGGACACTGTACTTGAAATTTTAACACTATTTTTCTCTCTATAGGTGTTGCCAGACTTGCTGAGTTTCTCCAGTACTTTCTGTTTTGATTTGGATTTCCAGCATTCGCATTTGTTTTTATAAAAAAAACTACATTCCCATGTGCTAGCAATGACTGAGAGTGTTCCTCCAATTTCCATTGATTCCAGTTTTGTGAGGCTGACTTGATAACATCTTAACTGAGTTCTGAGGACAGGTAGAGCAAGAACTGCAGATGCTGAAGACAGCATCAGGACCTGATGAAGGGTCCTGACCAGAAACGTTGACTTTCCTGTTTCTCTGAAGCTGCCTGGCCTGCTGTATCTCTCCAGCTCCATACTGCATTGATTCTGAGGACGGGTCACTGAGCCCGAAACACAAATTCTAATTTCTGTCCACAGATGCTGCCAGACCTGCTGAGCTTTTCCAGCAATTAATGTTTTTGTTACTGATTTCCAGCATCTGGAAATTCTTCTGGTTTTTACCTTATTCCATTAAATGCTGCATTGATGTTATCTCCAGAGTCGAGCTCTTTTTGTCCTTATTTAGACCCAAGACTGTATGGAGATCTGGAGTTGAGTGGTTCCACCCAACCTGAGTATCAGTGAACACATTATTGCTGAGTGGGAGGTGCTTCAAATCATTGCTGACCACATCTGCTGTCACAATGCTGATGGTCAAGAGTAGACTGACAGGATGGTGACTGATTGGGTTTAATTTGCCCTGTTTTTCACTGTGTATGGGGCATAACTAAGTACATTTTCCATATTAAGATAACAAAGTATGAAGCTGGATGAACACAGCAGGCCAAGCAGCATCTCAGGAAAGCTGACGTTCCGGGCCTAGACCCTTCATCAGAGAGGAGGATGGGGAGGGAGTTCTGAAATAAATAGGGAGAGAGGGGGAGGCAGATGTTAGGGAGGTCCGGACGAGCTGGGCTGGTTTTCAAAACCGGCCCAGCTCGTCCCTGCCTCCCTAACCTGTTCTTCCTCTCACCTATCCCCTCCTCCCACCTCAAACCGCACCTCCATTCCCCACCTACCAACCTCATCCCGCCTCCTTGACCTGTCCATCCTCCCCAGACTGACCTATCCCCTCCCCACCTCCCCACCTATACTCTCCTCTCCACCTATCTTCTCCTCTATCCGTCTTCGGTCCGCCTCCCCCTCTCTCCCTATTTATTTCAGAACCAACCCTCTCCCCATCCCCCTCTCTGATGAAGGGTCTAGGCCCGAAATGTCAGCTTTTGTGCTCCTGAGATGCTGCTTGGCCTGCTGTGTTCATCCAGCTCCACACTTTGTTATCTTGGATTCTCCAGCATCTGCAGCTCCCATTATCTCTGATCACATTTTCCATATTGTCAGGATCAAAACTAATTCTATAGCTGTACTAGAAACACTTGGCCAGGGGCATCAAGGGCCAGTTATCAGGGAATCAATTCCGAACTGCAACATAATCTCAATCTTCCAGTTCCAGCAACAAACTGCGCAAGGATTAGCTTCCTGATGTTCTGCAGTCATCTGAATCCCTTGATCGGATAACTATTTTACAGTCATTTCCAGATATACATTATTTCCTCATGTGTAAGGGACACAGCAACCAGATATGATAATCTCAATGGGAAGTCTTGGCTGCAGTTAATTCCTGAAATGCCAGATGCTTATGACTGTGACCAATGACAACTTGTTAGGAGTGATTGTTTTTATTTTGCTCTTTATTAAGCGAGCGACTTGAAAGACACGCACACACACACAAAGAACATCCAAGCACCATTCCATTAGCTGAGTTCTGAGGACGGGTCACTGGACCCTAAATGTTAACTCTAATGTCTCTCCACAGGTGCTGTTAGGCCTGCTGAACTTTTTCAGCAATTTTTACTTTTGTGTTTCTGATTTCCAGCACCGCAGATCTGTCGGTTTTTATTCCACTAGGTGAGATGTTTCATTTTCAAAGAAGGGTCTGGCAACAAACGAAAACAGAAATTGCTGGAGAAACTCACTAGGTCTGGCAGCGAGAGAGAGAAACAGAATCCAGTCGAACCTTTATCACAACAGGCTCTGGAGTGGGGGCGGAAATTGGAATTGGATTGGGAATGGGCGGGGATAAGAATTAGTGCTATTCCAATTTTGTTATCAAGAGACAGAAACAAACTCAACGCAAGGAGGGTTAATATTTCTTTAAAGCTCGAGCTTCAGGAACATTTCCACAAGCTTAATTGCGAGCCACCTCTCAGCAACAGGTAGCTCTGAAATACATTCCCTTTCCATTTCCCTGCTCTTGTAATTTTTTTTCCACCGTGTTGGGTCACTTTACTCATTGTTTCCGTGCAACAATGATTGATGTTCTCCGCGCTTAATCTCTCTGAGTGATAACTGCTCTCATGTAAGTCCATGAGTCACTGACACAGACTCCGTTACTGCTGACTACAGATTTAAATCCTGATTTACATTTCAATCTCAGCCTCATGAATGTGAAAAAAAATCGCTGGCTGCAAATTAATAACAGCGAGAATATTTCAACGGTTGAAGGAGGTTGGGGGGTGGTGGGGGAGACGGGCTTGGAACCGCAGTGGAACCAAGCAGACCATTGTATGTCAGTGGTCGCCTCATTTAATGGGTCGCCCGTGAATGACATTAACAGGGAACGGTATCCAGACTGACACAGATTTATTCCTGTAACCCCAGCACAGTATATTTTTCAAGGTATTTGTCTGGGGACAATTTGGTTTCCTGTGAAATGGCTTAAATGGTTTTTGCAGTGATCAGGGCGTGGTGGTGGGGAAGGGAGAGTGGGTGGAAAGGAGGAGGGGGTTTGGAAATTTAATTTCTTTTTCATTTGCAGTAGCAAGTATGAAAAGGGAGAAAAATTGGATGTCTGATGGGTTGAAATTACTGTTGTCCCTTTCTCCCATCCTACCGAGGATTTTTTTTTAAAAAAAATAGTCCATGTGGATATGGATTGAATGAGAACCCCCTCAGAGAGCGGTAACCTTAAACCAACTTTTAAAAAAAATCTTTGGGGACGACTGCCAATCATGCTGGAAAACAGCATTTTCATCGATTCCTCTGTCCGGGTGATTTATGGCTTCATTTTACAGTAATTGAGAATTAGTGAGAAGATTAGCAAGGCTCAACACCTCGCTTTGATACGCGTCCTGAGCGGCGTAATTTGTCACTTTGGAATGTTGGACACTTTTTAGTTACACCGAGTCTCCTTCTAATTGAATTTTGGGATAACATGGAAATTAATTTGACACACACACACACACAAGAGAGAGAGGGAAAAATCTGAATACAGCCCCCGCTCGGCTATTGAAACGCTGTCCTCCAGGCTGTGAAGCAATATTGATCCGAATCACTTCCAATTGTGAACGAGATGAGGAATGGAAGACACTAAATCTTATTTTACCTCATATTAAACCAGTCCATCCACGGCGATCTGCGGCGGATAAAGAATATTACATTTCATTTCGCCTGACTGCATCAAGATGGGATCTTTGGGAAAATTCACTTCTCCGAGCAAATGTGCAAAAATGTTTGAAGTCAACAGTTAGGATTCAATTACCGCCTTTTGTGTGGGGGGGCTCCTCCAAGTGTGATTTGCCATTTAAACAGCTCAATGGAAATATGGTAAGCGGCCCGCAGTTAACATAGCCCGTCCAAGCCCTGCTGTAATAAGAGGTAAGGTCAGCACAACATTAAACTCTGGGCCTCTTACCTTTCCATACATCCTGTCTGCAATATCTTTTATATAACCTGTCTCTCCAAAACGCAGCAACATTGTAAGTATTGTCAGGTAATGATTCTGCAAAGAGAGAAATAAAATGGGAAACACACACGCACACACACACATTCACAACTCGAAATACCGTCTTCAATTTACTGACATACATGCTACCATTCATTGGATCTATTAAGATCAATAAAAAAAGTAGCAGTGATCCCCGCACAGACGAGGAGTCGTCTACGTTGGTTTGACTTTGGCCTGTTCATCAGAGGGTGAGCCAGACATTGTTTGGAACGATACCTGAAGTTGCCTTTTTGTTTACGTCTCCTGTGAGAAAACAATTGATGTGAAAAGTAAGTATCCATTTGGATGAGGTGCGAACAAATTCCTCTCCCTAATAAGAGAGATATGAAGGTCAGATGTCAGGCTGTTAGGACCATTAGTCATGAGGGTGATTTTTTAAAAAAAATATTGAGTATGCCCTGACTTGTGAAAGATAAGGTACAACCGGACGAATAGATGTTCAAAACCGTCATGATTTCAGGACTGAAGAGGGACTTGGGATTCTGACGCAGACAGTGAGATCTCTCATGTCCCCGTGACAATATGAAACTAGGTATTGGGGTGTGTATGCGTGTGTGTGCGCTGGGTGTTGTTGTGATCTTTTACTTTTGACATGATGTAGGAACAATACTGTTGTGAACCTAGCTCAGTGTGGACGATGAGAGATATAGAGCCCCCCGCCCTAGATCTACAGAGCTGGGCTCAACGTCTCACCTGCTGCAGAGGTGTGTAATAACATTTCTGAAAAGATTGACTAGTAAAATAGGTAGAAATAGCACATGCACTGTCTCTAACCCTGTCAATTTCCAACATCTTACCCCGACTGCAGCCGGGGTCTGCAATACACAACAAAAGGATCGTGCAATCAACCTTCTGGGGTGGCTGACTGGACGAGGCGTGGGGAGCGGGCTGGAGATGGATTGTGTGTGTGTGTGTGTGTGTGTGTTGGGGTGGGGGGCGGGGGAGGTTGCATGTCAGGAGTCAGCAGAAGGAAGGATAACTGAAAGGCTGATAGAGACATCCTGACAGCTGTAATAGATCTCCAATAGATCCATCATGCCAGTAATTTGCTACAAATTTAACATACATCACTATCGTCAGGAGAAGCTGTATCTGTCTTGTCGCGGCATCAGCCCGAATAACAGTGAAATCTCGTGTTGCCACTGACCTTTTTGACCCCCCTCGGGATTGACATTGCGGCTTGGCTTCAGAAGGGAGCAGATGGCCAGATCAACCAGACGAGAGCGGTGCTTCCTGGTTGCCAGAGAGAGAGAGAGAGAGAGAGAGAAAAGGGGGCAAGCAATTTCGTTTCATCCCTTGAATTTGTGAAGACCTCTTGGCCAAAATATTTTGTTTGCAACCTTGACGCTTAATCTTCATACATCTTTATGTGCAAAGTATTATTGTCATTACTCTGTTAGCCTTTTCAACACGACAGGTATCTGCCCCATGGCCTTTCAGTTATGAATGTGATCAAATGTCTCTGCTCAGCAGCAGGACCGAGTTAGTGAAGACCTCGGCATCAGACTAAACAACACATCTTTCCTGTTAAGTCTTGGAATTCTCAGCCGGGCAAATAATAACGTGAGGTAAAGGGGGCAAAAATAACTAGTTGGGACAAAACAAAACTGACACTCTGGATTATATCCTGAGAACGAACTGATTGTTATCAAACAAAGAGAGCACTTTATTGTCAGGAAATTTGGGGAGAGGGGAGGGAGGGAGGACGCAACCAGGAAAAAAAGCCTCATTGTAATTGAGTTTTTCTTTTGAAAATTAGATAGTGAGAATTTTGCATAACCTAACTGTGTTACTGAGATATAATTTGGCTGAAGTTGGTAGCTGTACTGCATGTGGAGGCTTAATAAAACGTGTCAGTTAAAATGAAAATACAACTTGTGTAATTAAATTTAATTGGATCCTGTCAGTATAAATCCTCTTCTTTTGTGAGTGTTACTACAGAATTGCAGCTTGTGGCTTGCTAATTTCAATCTTGCAAGCTGTGCACCAGACTTAACTGGAATGCCCTCAGAATTATTATTATTTGTTTATTTGCTTATCTTTGGGAGGGGGTGGGGAAGAGGGAGGAGGAGGAGGAAGAAAAATTAATGGTGATCAGTCAGATGTTGGGAAAAGCAGGCAGCTTGTTTCACATTCACAGTTGCAAGGAATCAGAATCATACATAACAAAGTGTGAAGCTGGATGAACACAGTCATAATTTGGATATATGCATGGTAGACGGGGAAGTTTTGTTTGCGTCGGCTTGAGCATGGAGCGGCATTACATGAATGTTTTTACACCGGGTCAGGGAGGTTGGAACTTGTGCTGAATGCTAAACTGCAGTAAGGAGGGGTGCTACCTCTCTGTAGACTGATCTGAATTCTCTGCGATCCTAATACCAATCCACATCCCCTGCAATCCATTAAACCATTCCTTCCTCGTTTCCTCATCATGCCACGTTCTAATTTGACAATGACAAAGAGCTTCGGTGCAATTTTAAATTTCATAATTTTAATCTGTCAAAAGACTGACATTTAATTAGTGCCCTCCTAACCTATGCCTGCACACTTGAAGGTTACTGTAGGTTTTCTTTTAGAATCTCCTCAAGATGAGTGGATTAATAAATATGTACATCACTGGCAGCGATAAAGACAATACAGGGCCAATGGCGCATTAGCTTTCAATCTAGATAGATGAGGTTAATAGTATTTTATAGTGTCTCTGTATTCTATGGAGGGTGATTAAGATCCCTTTTCATTCCTGCTAGGATTGTTGATTGAAATCACCTCGTACAGTTCGCATTAGTAGGCTTTAACATGTGAATTTGTTTAAATTAGGACAGCAGTAAATAATCGGGCATTGCGCTACCTGCCGCCTTTGAAGGCTGCAGCGCTAACTTGCCTCGACCAACACCCTGGACGTCTCATATCGCAACACTCTCATCCAGCCATTAAACCAGATTGAGCACGGCTAAAACCTAGTTGGAATGCATTGGGAGGAAAGCAAGTGAAAATAAAAGCCGCTATGATTGTGTTTGTCATCTACATCCTTTTGGTTCTCCTTTGCATGCTTTATATATAGCAACAGCATTAAGCCATTCACCGCCTTAGGTCTGTGCTGCCTGACCTGCGTACTGGCTTCATCCTCCCTTCTTGGCTCCTTCTCCCCCAATATCTCTCTAGAAATCACAGATTTAAAGTTATTTGATTGAACTCGTACCTGCTGCTTTTGGTGGGAGAAAGCTCCATAGTTCTCCACATTTTAGAGCATATTAGCAACCTAAGATTCAACTCCAACAACGAATTTGTTTCATTAGAACTGCAAATGTTGGAGTCGATATTGCATTCTCCAAATATTGGTTGAAATAGCTATATTTACTTTCACCACAGCAAATCAAAATAATTGCAAAAGTATCCCTTTCACTGTGGCTCGGTCAGTCATACATCTTGTCTCTGATTCAGAAAGTAGGCGCTTCAAACCTGACATGAACCTGACTACAAAATCTACACTTTAGTGTCATGATGAGGGAATGCTACTGTGTTAGACCAAGGATCCATAGGCTGTCTACAATGGGTGTAAAAGCTTCATGGCCTGACTTTGGGGAAGAGCAGAGGGAAGATCCCTGGTCTCCTTGCCAATATTCATTATCACACTGCTATCTTTGCTACATTACAACAGTGAGTGAAATGTAAAAGTATTTAATTGGATATCCACAGAATCAGGGAAACATGTGACGGAGAAGGAAGCCATTCAGCCCATTTCTATCAGCTCTTTGAACAAGCTGTCCAATTAATTTCTTGATTCTCTGCTCTTTTCCATTATCCTGAAAAATGATCTCTTTCCAGCCTTGAGGTAAATCCAGGGCAGACTCCCAGCCTCGAGGTGAAGCCTAGTATGTTCTGGAGGTGAGAGCTGGCGTGATCTAGAGGCAAGACCTGAAACTAACTGGGTTGAAAGGACTGCTATTCTGAACATTTTTTAAAATTTTTCTAATTTATTTCTGTGATTTAGTACTTTCATACCTAATGTGGCACAAAGGCCTGTAATGTTGGACTTCTTTTATTTCTTTGTTTTTCAATTTTTTTCCAAAAATATTGTACCTACCTACGCTTGTATCTAAGATGGTGCTGTAAGTGGTGACTTATAAACTTTTCACTGTACTCATGTGAGTAGATGCAACAATAAAGCTGATTCTAATTCTAATTCAAGCATGAAGACATCTTTCCAGACAGCACATTCCAGATCACAAAAACACACTGTGGAATGAAAATTCTCATCATACCTTTAGTTCTTTTGCTAACTTGCCTGGCTGTAGAATTCTGAAGAACAGTGGAGAAAAACATTCTATCATAAGTATGTGAAAACAAATGAAACTTAAATAATATTATGCCTCAGTGACCAGGTTAGAACATAGAACATAGGACAGTACAGCACAGAACAGGCCCTTCAGCCCACGATGTTGTGCCGACCATTGATCCTCATGTATGCACCCTCAAATTTCTGTGACCATATGCATGTCCAGCAGTCTCATAAATGTCCCCAATGACCTTGCTTCCACAACTGCTGCTGGCAACGCATTCCATGCTCTCACAACTCTCTGTGTAAAGAACCCGCCTCTGACATGCCCTCTATACTTTCCTCCAACCAGCTTAAAAATATGACCCCTTGTGTTAGCCATTTCTGCCCTGGGAAATAGTCGCTGGCTATCAACTCTATCTATACCTCTCATTATCTTGTATACCTCAATTAGGCCCCCTCTCCTCCTCCTTTTCTCCAATGAAAAAAGTCCGAGCTCAGTCAACCTCTCTTCATAAGATAAGCCCTCCAGTCCAGGCAGCATCCTGGTAAACCCCCTTTGAACCCTCTCCAAAGCATCCACATCTTTCTGAAAATAGGGCGACCAGAACTGGACGCAGTATTCCAAGTGCGGTCTAACCAAAGTTTTATAGAGCTGCAACAAGATCTCACAACTCTTAATCTCAATCCCCCTGCTAATGAAAGCCAAAACACCATATGCTTTCTTAACAACCCTGTCCACTTGGGTGGCCATTTTAAGGGATCTATGTATCTGCACACCAAGATCCCTCTGTTCCTCCACACTGCCAAGAATCCTATCCTTAATCCTGTACTCAGCTTTCAAATTCGACCTTCCAAAATGCATCACTTCGCATTTATCCAGGTTGAACTCCATCTGCCACCTCTCAGCCCATCTCTGCATCCTGTCAATGTCCCGCTGCAGCCTACAACAGCCCTCTATACTGTCAACGACACCTCCAACCTTTGTGTCGTCTGCAAACTTGCTGACCCATCCTTCAACCCCCTCATCCAAGTCATTAATAAAAATTACAAACAGTAGAGGCCCAAGGACAGAGCCCTGTGGAACACCACTCACCACTGACTTCCAGGCAGAATATTTTCCTTCTACCACCACTTGCTGTCTTCTGTTGGCCAGCCAATTCTGTATCCAAGCAGCTAAGTTCCCCTGTATCCCATTCCTCCTGACCTTCTGAATGAGCCTACCATGGGGAACCTTATCAAATGCCTTGCTGAAGTCCATATACACCACATCTACAGCTCGAACCTCATCAACGTTTCTAGTCACATCCTCAAAGAACTCGATCAGGTTTGTGAGGCATGAGCTGCCCTTCACAGAGCCGTGTTGACTGCATTTAATCAAGCCATGCTCTTCCAGATGGTCATAAATCCTATCCCTCAGAATCCTTTCTAACACCTTGCAAACGACAGACGTGAGACTTACTGGTCTGTAATTGCCGGGGATTTCCCTATTTCCTTTCTTGAAGAGAGGAATTACATTTGCCTCTCTCCAGTCCTCAGGTACGACTCCAGTGGAGAGCGAGGATGCAAAGATCTTCGCAAGTGGCAAAGCAATTGCATTTCTCATTTCCCAAAGCAGCCGAGGACAAATCTGGTCCAGGCCTGGCGACTTGCCAATCTTAATATTTGACGAAATTTTCAGCACATCAGCTTCCTCTATCTCTATCCATTCCAGCATGCACACCTGCTCTTCAAAGCTTTCATTCACTACAAAGTTCGTTTCTTTCATAAAGACAGAAGCAAAAAACTCATTTAGGGCTTCCCCTACCTCCTCAGACTCCACACACATGTTCCCTATACTATCCCTGATCGGCCCTACTCTTTCTTTGACCATTCTCTTATTCCTCACATAAGCGTAAAATGCCTTTATGTTCTCCGTAATCCGTTCTGACAAGCCTTTCTCGTGCCCGCTCCTGGCTCTCGTCAGACCATTTTTGAGCTCCTTCCTCGCCTGCCTGTAATCCTTAGAGAACACTTGTGAGGACAACAGAAAACAGGTTCTCCGATCACATGACAAAAAAATGAGTTTCTGATAAAGAGCGTCTAATAAGATGCATATTTGTGACAGAGAGAGAGTGAAACTGATCCAGGCTGTCAATGTAGCAGGATCCTGCCTATGAAACATCAAAATGAAAATATCTCAGACTGGCCCTTGTTTAAAAAATCAAACTGAATCTTTGCTGTATGCTTCAACTGCACTTTGACAAGACCCTAGCCAGAGAAACCTGTTTCTGCAAGCAGTAAGCCACTGCAAAGCCATCTTCACAAATCTCCAACTTCTGTTTCTTCAGTGGACAATAAAGGAAGCACAGGCTTGCAATTATTCATGTCCTTATCTTAAAGGTAGCAAGTGTGGCAGTGTATTTTTAGTCATTAAGATTTAAGTGTGTGCTACCTGTTTTATAATCATCTTTGTATGTGTGCATGTGTGTTGTTTTTGCTTCAAAAAATCCTGTAACAAATCTGTCATTTTGCTGTTCTTCACAATTGCAGAACTCAGATGGCTAAAACAATTTTCATCTCAGGTGGGAAAAGGGGCAAAATTCCTGTCCCTAATGCCAACAGCTGTCTTCAAGATCTTGACATCTTCCCCGAATTGTGCTGCACAGAATTGAACACAATGCTCCAGCTGGGGCCTAGACAGAATTATAAGAAAGTTTAACATAACATTCTGCTTTTGTGGTCTGAAGGATGAATTTTTGCTGAATAAAAACCGAAAGAATTGCTGTTGCTGTAAATCAGGAACAAGCTCGAAGGAAGAGTCACTGGACCCGGAATGTTAACTTTGTTTTCTCCTTCACAGATGCTGCCAGACGTGCTGAGCTTTTCCAGCAACTTTGTTTTTGTTCCTGAATTTTTTCAGAGTCTGTCTCAATCCTGATGTATTCTGGTTCAGGAACTTGTAACTAGCTATGGCGAGGCACGCAGAGCAGGGAAGGTGGACGCCCAGTTAGAGTAATAGTGATATCCCACTGACAGTCTCACTGGCAGAGTTGGTTTGGAAAGAGAAGGAGTGCTGGCACCTCAAATTGGAGGAATTTCTGGATGACCTCGTCTTCACTTTAAATTAAAGGAAGGCACAGTAGTCAGAAGGGTTGCAGGTTGAAGAATAATCCCTTCAGAAGATAATAGAAACTGCAGATGCTGGAGAATCTGAGATAACAAGGTGTGGAGCTGGATGAGCTGCTTGGCCTGCTGTGTTCATCCAGCTTCGTACCTTGTAATCCCTTCAGAAGAATGCTTTTGACTCCTCCTGAGAGCCTTGCAGTGTAATGCAGTCATTTACTGCAGCCTGCAGGGATATGTTAATGATCTCTCATTAGGAGATCAGTTCTGAGGAGTTTTCAAGATCCACTCTTAGTGGGAAAACTGCCATTGCATTTGGAAAGTAGCACATAAATTGGGTCTAAATCATCTTAATTGTCTTCTCAACTGCTAAAC
Organism: Stegostoma tigrinum; assembly: GCF_030684315.1. Classification (NCBI taxonomy): domain Eukaryota; kingdom Metazoa; phylum Chordata; class Chondrichthyes; order Orectolobiformes; family Stegostomatidae; genus Stegostoma; species Stegostoma tigrinum. The sequence continues at coordinate 99,310,018 of NC_081359.1, forward strand.
AACATGGGCAACGGTGCGAAAACTGAAATCAGGTGAGATTGAAGTGAGGAGCCTCCGAAGACAAAGGAGCCCTATTTTCCAACAAAGTATTGAACAATGAGATAAGATTCTCTCTAGTCAGTGGAGAGAGGCCTATTTGGCCGATTAATATCTTCATTATAATTTTATCTCAGCTCATTCAAATGCAGTTTTCTATTCTCCCATCTACCAGATGGAAACTAGATTTAACAGTTCCTGATGTGAAAGTCAGAGCTGTAACCTGGTGACTCTATCTTGTTTTTTGCTCCTCTAGATCTCCACAACCTACCAGCGTCTCAGGACAGACTCCATGGGCAATGAATGCACACAACCCTGTCCAGTAGGACCTGCAGGTTCTTTTTGGCAGAGCAAATGCCAGTTCGTCTCTGCCGATGTGCCTGGAAACTCTGCGAGGTAACTGTGGATCGCCAACAATTGAATGGATGCACTGAAGTTGAAGCTAATAGGAGGAATTTCGGCAGGTCCCAGCAATGCTACCTGTGACGAGTGGAAGAATATTTTTCATGGGGCTCCATACAGGAGTGGTGTACTGTTAGTGACGTCAGAAATCACACGACACCAGGTTTAAGTCCAAAAGGTTCATTTGAAAACACAAGCTTCTGGAGTGTGGCCCCTTTGTCTCACACAAACGCTCACTCACTCTCTCCCTCTCTCTCACACACGCACACACACACACACACACACACACACACAATCTCGCACACATACACACTCACTCTCTCTCTCACACATGCACACACTATCTCACATACACACTCTCTCTCACACACACACACGCTCTCTCACACACACACACAATCTCGCACATATACACACACATACGCACATGCATACACACATACGTGTATACACACACACACACTCTGTCTCTCTCACACACACTCATATACACACACTCAATGTCTCTCTCTCACACACATACATATACATCTATGGGGCGAATCTGTATTTACAGATACATTCTATTTTGTTCACAAAGCACACAGTTTATCGATAGTCTGTCAATGTAGTGTTTTATAAATTCCTACTATAGAAATAAAAACAGTCCGACTCCAAACCAAAACACGTGTGAGAGAGAGAGAGTGTATGTGAGCTAAACAAGGCCTCACACTTAACATGCATTGCCTGACCTGAAGTGTCACTTCTTCTAAAATCTTCTAACTGATTAAAGATCTAACAGCATCTTAGGTTTGTGTAATACATCCTTATCAGTTGTGTGACTCTTTGACCTTCTGCTTATAAATTCTGTGTTCTGTGTCCTTCTTTCTTACTTCACCTGATGAAGGGGCTATGCTCGGAAAGCTTGCATTTTCAAATAAAGCTGTTGGACTAAAACATGGAGTCATGTGATTTCTGACCTTGTCCACCCCAGTCCAACACCAGCACCTCCACATCAGTGCAGTTAATGAGGCATGTTTGGATAATAGCATGTGAGTACTTACTGGGGCCCATGAAGTGAAATCCTCAATGAAACTTGTCGGAAATGCCACTTAGCTGATTTCTGGTACGATTCACGCTCCTAACTCTGAGAGTGCCAACTCTGATCCCAACCTGTCCTAGGGTAAATTCCCTAGAGCCGGGAATTCAACAGGGAATATCCACCTATTCCTCACTTGCTCGACCATTCCCCTACAGCCTCTAAATCTATCCCCTGTATGAACAAAATGCTGTCAATAGTGGAAATCTGAAAGAATGCTGAAATCGCTGGAGAAACTCAGCAGGTCTGGCACCATCTGTGGAGAGAGAAATAGAGTTAATGTTTTGGAACTCGAAGCTCTGAAGATGTCATTCCAGACTCGAAGCATTAGCTCTATTTCTCTCTCTACAGGTACTCAGACCTGCTGAGTTTCTCCAGCATTTTCTGTTTCTTCCGAATTCCGGTTCACTGGGCTGAGAAATTTTGACTTTGCAAAATATCCAAGAAAGTTATAAACTTTGTAACCCAGCTCGCCCAGTCACATGCAATAAGTTTTGATACATGGGTTGCGGGAATCACTGGCATTTGAAACCCATTCTCAGTGGTCTACAGAAAGTAGTGGTGAGCTGATTTCTTGAGCCATTAGAGTCTGTGTGATAGAATTATGCCAGAAGGGATCCTATTGCAGTTTGAATGGCTTGCTAGGCCATTTCAGAGGACAGTTATGTGTTAAAGGCATTGCATTGCATCTGAAAGCACATTTTGGCCAAACTGGCTAAGCACAGTAGATTTTTTACCCAGTGAATCAGATGGGTTCTTTTTCTAACAATCCAGTAGTTTCATGGTCACCATTACAGACAATAGCTTTTTATTGCAGATTTATTTTAGTCATTGAATTTAAATTCCCCAGCTGCCATGCTGGGATTTGAACTTAAGATAATAAAATTTGAGGCTGGATGAACACAGCAGGCCAAGCAGCATCTCAGGAGCACAAAAGCTGACGTTTCGGGCCTAGACACAACCAGCCCAGCTCTTCCCCCCCACCCACTGCATCCCAAAACCAGTCCAACCTGTCTCTGCCTCCCTAACCAGTTCTTCCTCTCACCCATCCCTTCCTCCCACCCCAAGCCGCACCCCCAGCTACCTACTAACCTCATCCCACCTCCTTGACCTGTCCGTCTTCCCTGGACTGACCTATCCCCTCCCTACCTCCCCACCTACACTCTCTCCACCTATCTTCTTTACTCTCCATCTTCGGTCCGCCTCCCCCTCTCTCCCTATTTATTCCAGTTCCCTCCCCCCATCCCCCTCTCTGATGAAGGGTCTAGGCCCGAAACGTCAGCTTTTGTGCTCCTGAGATGCTGCTTGGCCTGCTGTGTTCATCCAGCCTCACATTTTATTATCTTGGAATCTCCAGCATCTGCAGTTCCCATTATCTCTGGGATTTGAACTTACTGTTTCTCGTGTATTATTCCATTTATTGGAATTACCAGCCCAGTAACATAACAATGCTATCAATCATGTACATATGTCCTCAGCCCTCACTCTTTCTGCACTCCATTTAAAAATTGGCTTCTAGTGAAAATTTTCAAAATGAATCATTCACATGCTCTGCTTCCAATTGTGTCTTTCATGTCTTCACATTAAACCAAAGTATCCACTTAAAGTCTCTTACTGTTCCCTTACCTATTTTAATATATTCTGAGTTTCATTCTGTCAAATTATCAAGTAATTCAAGACAGAGAGGAAGGCCAGCAAACACATGTTGGCTGTATGTGGACTCAATCCCACTCACCTCCCTTTACCCCATAGCTCATCTGACAACTGGGAAGCTTTGTTTTGTATATCCCTTCCAAAGACATAGGGGCGTCCCTATACCTGAAGGACAATGGAAACTTTAAGAAGGCAGCTTGCCAATACCTTCTCCAGGGCAGTTCCATATGGGTAAAACTGCTGGCCATGGTAATGGTCGCATCTAGGAACAAATAAATGAAAAGTATAGGATATTAATTCAACTCTATGGATTAACCTCTTTACTTAAGTATTTTGTATACACAATACACAGAAGTCTAGATTGATTCCATAACAATTTGGATACAACTAATAAGTGGTTGAAGCAGCAGTGCATTCGTAGTGTACACTTGATACTTTAGTCTGACATGCAACAGCAATTTATATATATAAATTAATAAATGCAGTAAGTATGAGTGAGGCTATGGCACTTGATAAGTGCGAATGATTGCATAACAGTAATTTGATCGGAGCCTTTCAGAAACTGTTAAAAAGCTTCTGTTTATTACTTCCCTATGAACCCCTAAATTAGATGAGAGCCTTAACTCTTGATACATAGCCACTGGCTTACTGTGTCTGGGCAAGGACATTGCAAGGCAATGTTGTTGAGGTAACTTGAGAAGCAGTGACACTGATTAGTCTGATGCATAATTAAGACATGTGACATTCACCTTCACAGCTATGAATTTGGTCAACTTCTGGAGTTTTTTCCTAATTGAGTCACATGCCAATTTTGAACAATGTGAGTTGCACCTCTTTTGGAGCATCCTGAATGTGGTACCAGGCTTCAAGTTTATGAGAAACATCATGTCGGATTTTGGTTAGTTTTCCATAAAACTTGGCCATTGACTTGTTTCCCATCAATTGACCAGCTCAAAACAACTGTTGCATTTGGGTCTGGTTCAAACTTCAGGCAGTCAGACAAAACATCCTCTATGAATTTTTACATTGTAATGAAGACATTAATGGGCAGAAACTTAGTACTCAATGTACAGTATTTAAATGCTTACATTCACACTCATATGCACTATGACTCACATATTCTCACAACTGTGGTGACACACCAATTTATGCATTGACACGAGTTCCACTATTGTAAACATTTGCCAAATTTTTCACCATTATGTTGAAACCATGACATACGTTTATTACTGCTAAAATAACCCACAGCCAAAAACAACAAGTTAGTCTCATGCAAATTTTATGAAATTATTATTGAGTTCCATGGCCAGATCCCACTAAAATTCATAGCAATCATCACTTGCCTCATCTCAGAGTTGCTATACTGGGCTGTCATATAATTACAAGCATTTCACAACCCTAAAATTGGGCTATCATATTACTAGGAACCTATCAAAAGTGGATATGAGATGAGATAATGGGAACGGCAGATGCTGGAGAATCCAAGACAACAAAATGTGAGGCTGGATGAACACAGCAGGCCAAGCAGCATCTCAGGAGCACAAAAGTTGACGTTTCGGGCCGAGACCCTTCATCAGAGAGGGGGATGGGGAGAGGGAACTGGAATAAATAGGGAGAGAGGGGGAGGTGGACCGAAGATGGAGAGTAAAGAAGATAGGTGGAGAGAGTATAGGTGGGGAGGTAGGGAGGGGATAGGTCAGTCCAGGGAAGACGGACAGGTCAAGGAGGTGGGATGAGGTCAGTAGGTAGATGGGGGTGCGGCTTGGGGTGGGAGGAAGGGATGGGTGAGAGGAAGAACCGGTTAGGGAGGCAGAGACAGGTTGGACTGGTTTTGGGATGCAGTGGGTGGGGGGGAAGAGCTGGGCTCTAAGGGGGTGGCCATGGGCACCCACATGGGCCCCAGCTATGCCTGCCTCTTTGTAGGTTACGTGGAACAGTCCCTCTTCTGCACCTACACAGGCCCCAAACCCCACCTCTTCCTCCGGTACATTGATGACTGTATCGGCGCCGCCCCTTGCTCCCCAGAGGAGCTCAAACAGTTCATCCACTTCACCAACACCTTCCACCCCAACCTTCAGTTCACCTGGGCCATCTCCAGCACATCCCTCACCTTCCTGGACCTCTCAGTCTCCATCTCAGGCAACCAGCTTGTAACTGATGTCCATTTCAAGCCCACCGACTCCCACAGCTACCTAGAATACACCTCCTCCCACCCACCCTCCTGCAAAAATTCCATCCCCTATTCCCAATTCCTCCGCCTCAGCCGCATCTGCTCCCACGATAAGACATTCCACTCCCGCACATCCCAGATGTCCAAGTTCTTTAAGGGCCACAACTTTCCCCCCACAGTGATCGAGAACGCCCTTGACCGCGTCTCCCGTATTTCCCGCAACACATCCCTCACACCCCGCCCCTGCCACAACCGCCCTAAGAGGATCCCCCTCGTTCTCACACACCACCCTACCAACCTCCTGATACAACGCATCATCCTCCGACACTTTCGCCATTTACAATCCGACCCCACCACCCAAGACATTTTTCCATCCCCACCCCTGTCTGCTTTCCGGAGAGACCACTCTCTCCGTGACTCCCTTGTTTGCTCCACACTGCCCTCCAATCCCACCACACCCGGCACCTTCCCCTGCAACCGCAGGAAATGCTACACTTGCCCCCACACCTCCTCCCTCACCCCTATCCCAGGCCCCAAGATGACATTCCACATTAAGCAGAGGTTCACCTGCACATCTGCCAATGTGGTATACTGCATCCACTGTACCCGGTGCGGCTTCCTCTACATTGGGGAAACCAAGCGGAGGCTTGGAGACCGCTTTGCAGAACACCTCCGCTCAGTTCGCAATAAACAACTGCACCTCCCAGTCGCAAACCATTTCCACTCCCCCTCCCATTCTCTAGATGACATGTCCATCATGGGCCTCCTGCACTGCCACAATGATGCCACCCGAAGGTTGCAGGAACAGCAACTCATATTCTGCCTGGGAACCCTGCAGCCTAATGGTATCAATGTGGACTTCACCAGTTTCAAAATCTCCCCTTCCCCTACTGCATCCCTAAACCAGCCCAGCTCGTCCCCTCCCCCCACTGCACCACACAACCAGCCCAGCTCTTCCCCCCCCCACCCACTGCATCCCAAAACCAGTCCAACCCATCTCTGCCTCCCTAACCTGTTCTTCCTCTCACCCATCCCTTCCTCCCACCCCAAGCCGCACCCCCATCTACCTACTAACCTCATCCCACCTCCTTGACCTGTCCGTCTTCCCTGGACTGACCTATCCCCTCCCTACCTCCCCACCTATACTCTCTCCACCTATCTTCTTTACTCTCCATCTTCGGTCCGCCTCCCCCTCTCTCCCTTTTATTCCAGTTCCCTCTCCCCATCCCCCTCTCTGAGGAAGGGTCTAGGCCCAAAACGTCAGCTTTTGTGCTCCTGAGATGCTGCTTGGCCTGCTGTGTTCATCCAGCCTCACATTTTGTTGTCTTGGATATGAGATGAATTTGGCCTTTATGTAGAGAGTTAAGATACTGATTAAGAAACCAGCACAAAGTGTATGTATTTAAACAATGCCTTCAACAAACACAACATATTCCAATCTATCATGCAATCAGTCAATTAGTTTTGAACAATAATCAATACTTTATGGTGAGAGGTAAGATCAGGGAGGAGTGGAAGTGCTGATAGGAATGTATTGCTCACTTCGTGGTGACTGGGATGCCCCAGAACTCAATACAAATGTTCATCACTTAGATTCAGAAAGCTCGATGAAAATCAGTCAAAATCACAGTGAATGCCAAAGTTTGAAGCTTGGAAATGATAGGAATCATGAATCAAATGTCTGGCTTGACAGAATAATGGCAGAGATGTACCAACAATAGCACATAGGAAGGAAAAATAAGCAACATCACATCTGGCATGAAATAATCAATGACAAAGCTGAGCAAGAGCCAGGAATCTTAAAGTCTCAATGCTTAATGATTTCAGACAATAAGAAACAGCAGTCAGCCTAACTCCTCAATTTCCTTCATTCACACATGGAACATTGGCATTGCTGGCTGGCCAGCATTTATTGCCTATCTGTAGGTGCCCTTGACAAGGTGGTGATCAGCCACCATCTTGAACTGCTGCAGTCCTGATGCTGTAAGTTACCTCAAAATGCCTGAGAAGGTGAATTCAAGGATTTTGACCCCAAAATAGGGAAGGAATGGCAACATATTTGCAAGTCAGGATAGTGAGAGGCTTGGAAGGGAACTTTCAGGTTTTGGCGTTCCCATGTATCTGCTGCCCTTGTCTTTCTAGATGGAAGTGGTTGTGGGTTTGGAAGGTGCTGTCTGAGGATGTTTGGTAAATTTCTGCAGTGCACCTTGTAGATAATGGGCAATGCTGCGACTGAGAGTCAGTGATGGAGTGAATGAATGTTTGTGCATGTGGTGCTAATCAAGTAGGTTGGATGTCCTCCTGGATGATGTCAAGCTTCTTGAGTGTTGTTGGATCTACACTCATCCAGTCAAGTGGAGAATATTCCATCACCCTTTTGACTTGAGACTTGTAGATGGTGGATAGGCTTTGGGCAGTCAGGAGGTGAGTTACTCGCCACTGTATTTCGAGCCTCTTGTACCCATCATATTTTATGGTGAGTCCAGTTTAGTTTCTGGTCAATATTAACTTCCAGGATATTGATATTGGAAGATTCAGTCCTGCTAATACCATTGACTGTAAAGAGCCAGTGGGTGGGTTGTTTCTTATTGTTATTGCTTGACATTTTCAATATATTCACTCATGGAATATCGCTGACTGCCGGTGCTTATTACTAGTTGCTTGAGACGGTGGTGGTGAGCTGCTGCAGTTCATGTGCTATAAGTTGATCCACGATACCCTGATGAAGAGAATTCCAGGATTTTGACCCAGTGACAGTGAAGGAACAACAAGTTATTTCCAAGTCAGGATGGTGAGTGCCTTGGAGAGGAACCTGCAGACGGTGTTGTGACACAAATTTTTATTTGCCACTTTTTGACTAAGTCTGGATATTGTCCAGGTCCTGTCATGTTTGGAAATGGACTGCTTCAGCATCTGGAGAATCACAAATAGTATTGAACATTGTGCAATCATCAGCAAATATCCTCACTTCTGAAATTATGGTCAAGGGAAGGCCATTGGTGAAGCAGATAAAGATGGTTGGGCCTAGGACATTACCCTGAGGAACTCCTGATGAGATGTCCTAGAGCTGAGATGACTGTCCTCCAACAACCCTGACCATTTGAAACAAGCTGTCTCACGCTGCCATCTGTGATAGTGGGAACTTCTGGAGGAAGCTGGTATGGATTTTTTACCTCTACTGAAGCTGGATCCAAATACTTTAGACTCATCTTTTGCACTGATGTGCTGGACTCCCCAGTCATTGACAATATGGAAATTTATGAGGCCTCCTCTTCCCATTGATTATCCACTACCATTCAAACATAATGTGGCTGGACTGAACAGCTTAAATCTGTGGGAGTGCTTAGCTGAGTCTATTGACTGCTGCTCTCACTGTTTGGCTTGGAAGTAGTCTTGTGCTGTGATTACAAAAGCTGACATCTCATTTTTGGGTATGCCTGATGCTACTCCTGGCATCTATTGTGCACTTTGCATTGAGTAAGAGTTGATTCCCTGGCTTGGTGGCCTATTCATCTATGAATTTGTATTGATCTATAATCTGTAATCTCATAGCATAGAATTCCCTATTCAGATGCTTAGTTTTGAGTTGCTACATCTGTTAAAATCTGTCCCATTTAATATGGCACCACTGCAACACAACACAATCCTGAATGAGATGACAATACTGCATCTCCACATGGACTGAGTCACGGTCACTCCTACTGCTACTGTCATGGGCAGGTCCATTTACAACAGATAGATTGGTCGCGATAAGGTCAGGTACATTAATTGTCTTTTGTTGGCTCCCTCACCACCTGCTACAGAGCCAGTCGAGCAGGTATGTCCTCTGGGATCAAGCAGTTTTGTCAGTAGTGTTGCTGTTGAACTACTTTTAGTGACAGCTAGAGTCCGTCCAGTATACGTTCTATATCTTTGCCATCCTCAATGCTTTCTCCAACATGTTCAACATGGAAGAGTATTGATGCTGAGACTAGTGTTGAGGGTATGGCAAAGGTGGTGAAAGGTGGCACTCATTGAGAGGTTTCCTTATCCATGCTTGATTTATCGGCCATAAGCCTTCATGGGTCTGAATTCAACGGTGAGAACTCCCCCAGGAGAACTCCTTCCTGACTGTCAGCCAATGTGCCACAATTCTCTGGTGAATCTTATTTTATAGTGGGACAGAACAGATCAGGGGATGGTTTCTGAGACATCCCACATATGAATTTGTGAGTCTGACTGTGGCATGATGTTGCTTGATCAATCTCTAGGACAGCTCTTACAGGTTTAGTAATGGATATTAGTAAGGAGGACATTGCAGGGTTGATAGAACAAGTTTTGTCACTGTCATTCCTGGTGGCCAGGCCGATGCCTGGTGCTCTGCCTGATTTCATTCTATTCTTTTGAATTAGCAATAACTTTGATACTACTGAGTGGCTTGCTTGCCCACTTCAGAGGGCAACTAATAGTCAAATATATTGCTATGGGTCTGGAGTCACATGTAATCCAGATCAAGCAGGTCACAGCAGGCATAGTGCCAATTGTATAGTATCCCAATTTATGGGTCCATGCATCTGCTTTCCTGCCCGCATGCGGACCATGAAATTCAATCCAATGATTGTGAATACATCAATGAGGTGGGGTGAGGAAAGCAGACAAGTTTGCAGTCCTGATGTTTATCAAAAAGAGGTCCCTAGGTGTTCAATGCTAAAATGTCTTCTCAAGGGGGCTTTTGATGGGAAGTAGTCTGAGTAAAAATCTTTAATTTTTTACAAAAGATGTTGCTGTATATTTTTGTCCTATAACTAGAAACCACATTGCATACTTAATTCTTCCAGAAAATAAATAATTTATGCTGTAGATGCTGTAAGTTAATCATGTCTACAGCTTACAAATATTGCTATCTGCTTATTGCTTCAATCATTATGATTCTCTCATCATAATGAGTTTATTTTTGTTAACTGTACTCCTTAATTAGTGGCTTAATTGGAATAAATTAGCACAGTGTGATTAAGGAATGAAGGCAACTAAAGTAAACCGAACTATTGCTCATCTCGTCTTCACCCTGGTGTATTTCAGCTTCATGTTCAACATCAGTGGTTCTCGTACATTTTCTGTTTAACTAGTGAAACCCCTTCATGTGTCTGTTGGTGTAGCCATAACTCTTATGCAAAATAGGCGTAAGATGTTACAGATGTGAATCTGCAATGTAAGCAAACAGAAATGTGTAGCAAATAACAGGTATCTTGGCTTCCCCTTGTCCCTCCAAACAACTGGTTCTGATTCATCATGGGCAGAATGGTTTGCAATTCTTTGGAAGAAACAGTGACTGATGCAACCAATGTCACTAAAGCAGTATTTCTGGTCTACATTACATTATTTGCCGTGGCCCTTGATATATGCAAATCAATTGTCTTTTGCATTCCGACATTATAACAGTGACCACAATTTACCAAGTGCCTCATTGCTGGTAAGTCACTTGAGGATGAAATGAGACTAATGGTGCTATCTCAATGCAAGTTTTCCTTTCTAAATAAACACACTAACAACAAAGATAATAAAATGTGAGGCTGGATGAACACAGCAGGCCCAGCAGCATCTCAGGAGCACAAAAGCTGACGTTTCGGGCCTAGACCCTTCATCAGAGAGGGGGATGGGGTGAGGGTTGTGGAATAAATAGGGAGAGAGGGGAGGCGGACCGAAGATGGAGAGAAAAGAAGATAGGTGGAGAGGAGAGTATAGGTGGGGAGGTAGGGAAGGGATAGGTCAGTCCAGGGAAGACAGACAGGTCAAGGAGGTGGGATGAGGTTAGTAGGTAGGAGATGGAGGTGCGGCTTGGGGTGGGAGGAAGGGATGGGTGAGAGGAAGAACAGGTTAGGGAGGCAGAGACAGGTTGGACTGGTTTTGGGATGCAGTGGGTGGAGGGGAAGAGCTGGGCAGGTTGTGTGGTGCAGCGGGGGGAGGGGACGAGCTGGGCTGGTTTTGGGATGCGGTGGGGGAAGGGGAGATTTTGAAGCTGGTGAAGTCCACATTGATACCAATGGGCTGCAGGGTTCCCAAGCGGAATATGAGTTGCTGTTCCTGCAACCTTCGGGTGGCATCATTGTGGCACTGCAGGAGGCCCATGATGGACATGTCATCTAAAGAATGGGAGGGGGAGTTCAAATGGTTTGCAACTGGGAGGTGCAGTTGTTTATTGCGAACCGAGCCTCAGGCAACCAGCTCGTAACTGATGTCCATTTCAAGCCCACCGACTCCCACAGCTACCTAGAATACACCTCCTCCCACCCACCGTCCTGCAAAAATTCCATCCCCTATTCCCAATTCCTCTGCCTCCGCCGCATCTGCTCCCACGATGAGGCATTCCACTCCCTCACATCCCAGATGCCCAAGTTCTTCAAGGACCGCAACATTCCCCCCACAGTCGTCGAGAACGCCCTTGAACGCGTCTCCCGCATTTCCCGCAACACATCCCTCGCACCCCCGCCCCCGCCACAACCGCCCACAGAGGATCCCCCTCGTTCTCACACACCACCCCAGCAACCTCCTGATACAACGCATCATCCTGCGACACTTCCGCCATCTACAATCCGACCCCACCACCCAAGACATTTTTCCATCCCCACCCCTGTCTGCTTTCCGGAGAGACCACTCTCTCCGTGACTCCCTTGTTCGCTCCACACTGCCCTCCAACCCCACCACACCCGGCACCTTCCCCTGCAACTGCAGAAAGTGCTACACTTGCCCCCACACCTCCTCCCTCACCCCTATCCCAGGCCCCAAGATGACTTTCCATGTTAAGCAGAGGTTCACCTGCACATCTGCCAATGTGGTATACTGCATCCAGTGTACCCGGTGTGGCTTCCTCTACATTGGGGAAACCAAGCGGAGGCTTGGGGACCGCTTTGCAGAACACCTCCGCTCAGTTCGCAATAAACAACTGCACCTCCCAGTCGCAAACCATTTCCACTCCCCCTCCCATTCTTTAGATGACATATCCATCATGGGCCTCCTGCAGTGCCACAATGATGCCACCCGAAGGTTGCAGGAACAGCAACTCCGCTTGGGAACCCTGCAGCCTAATGGTATCAATGTGGACTTCACCAGCTTCAAAATCTCCCCTTCCCCCACCGCATCCCAAAACCAGCCCAGTTCGTCCCCTCCCCCCACTGCACCACACAACCAGTCCAGCTCTTCCTCTCCACCCACTGCATCCCAAAACCAGTCCAACCTGTCTCTGCCTCCCTAACCTGTTTTTCCTCTCACCCATCCCTTCCTCCCACCCCAAGCCGCACCCCCATCTACCTACTAACCTCATCCCACCTCCTTGACCTGTCCGTCTTCCCTGGACTGACCTATCCCCTCCCTACCTCCCCACCTATACTCTCTCCACCTATCTTCTTTATTCTCCATCTTCGGTCCTCCTCCCCCTCTCTCCCTATTTATTCCACAACCCTCACCCCATCCCCCTCTCTGATGAAGGGTCCAGGCCCGAAACGTCAGCTTTTGTGCTCCTGAGATGCTGCTTGGCCTGCTGTGTTCATCCAGCCTCACATTTTATTATCTTGGAATCTCCAGCATCTGCAGTTCCCATTAACACTAACAACAAAATAGCAAGTAGGTGCTTAGTAGCAATTCATTAAAGAACTGGAAAAACTGTACAAAATGTCAGAATCGTGCATATTCAATTCAGGAATATTTCTGCACTTCGTGTCTCAGAAGGTTGAGTGAAATTAAATCATGCCAATCTTACAACCAACCAGAAATGCACTCCTAATAATAAACTTGACTTTTCCAACAAACCTGACTGAGGAGGTCCTTTTGTGGCACAGAGGTAGTGTCCGACATATGAACTGAGAGACCTGGGTTCAAGTCCTATATGCCCCAGACGTCTGTCGTAACATCTCTGAGCAGGTTAATTAGGTAAAATACGGTAACCTGACTGAGTTCTTTCTAGCAGTAAAGAAAACACTGAGAGTCTATTATCCTGAATGGCTGGGATTATTGGCCCTCAGGTAGAGAAGATTAAGGGGAGATTTATTTGAGATTTTCAGGATTATGAAAGATATTTCTAATCAACCTGTTCAAAGATGTACTCTCCCAGGATAATGAAGGATTTAAATCAAGTAAGTGAGGAAAGCCCTGTTTCCACTGGCACAAGGGTTGGTAAGCGAATTTAAGGAGATAGGCAAAGGAATGGGAAGGGTGATGAGGAGAGCTTTCTGAGGCAAGGTGTTATAATCTGGAATCCACTGTCTGAAAGGCTGGTGTAGGCAGATTCAATTGTAACATTAAAAAGGGAATTGGATAAATATTTCAAAGCGCGGCTATAGAATCAAAACATGAGAGTGGGAGGAAGTGCATTGTACTTTCAAAGAGCCAGCACAGGCACAATAAACTGAATAGCCTCTCTGTATGCTGTAGGACTCCATGATATATGAAGTAAAGAAACAGAAGGGCAATTTAACTGTTAAGTTTTTGCAACAGTTATTGGCTTGGATTTCCAGGTGCTGAGCATTGTTCATTGTGGATTAAAGGTTGACGTCAGCAATATTAATGAATATGCATCTAATACATTCATGCGCCATTCCACTACCCACTATTGTAATTGAGGTGCTAATCTATTGGTGAGGTCTTTATTGGGTTAAGTCTTTGGTCAAAATTATAATCAGAGCAAAATCATACCAATGCTCAAAGCAATTGTCTAACTATTGCAAAATGTAATTTCCTGGATCATATATGTACATCATTAGGATGTCTGTAATTACTGTAAATGTTGGCTTAATACAATCTGCAGTACATGTATTATATCATTACCAAGCTCAAGATGATTGAAAGATGAATGAAAGAATCTGCATTTGTATAGGTTCTTTCAGGACCTAAGGGTGTCTTGGTGAACCTGGGCAAAAATGCATTAATTTTGTCATAAATCCTGATTACAGGATTGGACTAATGATCCTTGGCGTTTGACTCTAAATGAACATAATTCTCATTTAATTGGGGAAAGAATTTCCTGTCAGTACAGTTATTTATATCTCTCAATACACAAACAACAACAATATTCAGAGAAAAAGACCAAAATCTCCCCAAAAAAAACATTTAATTGGTACATAGTGTTATGGGTCTTTCCTAATCTCTTTCTTATAATATGAATATTCCTTTACCGCCATTGTTTATTTATAGGTTACAGCATTAAGAGGAAGATCAGTTTGTGCAATTTCATGTATCATGCCAACTGAAATTATTTGAAACTGAAGGATATGCTACAGTATAATTGTGATGGCTCAGTGCCAGTCTGGCCTTTGGAAGTTGACTATCTACAGAATATGATGGCCTGGTATTCCACAGGTGATGAGGACTGCTGGTAGATTATTCTCAGTATCTGACATTGTGTGACACCAAGATTCACGAGTTTAGGTGGACTTATTCATAAAAAGTGCCACTACATATCATATCGGGGTGGTGTATTGGGTCAGTGGTTAGCACTGCTACCTCACAGTGCCACGGGCCCAGATTTGATTCTGTCTGTGTGGATTCTGCACATTCACCCTGTGTCTTCCTGTATCTGCATCCTCAGGGTGCTCCGGTTTCCTCTCACTGTCTAATGATGTGCAGCTTTGGTGGATTATGCTTATAGTATCCTGGAATGTGCAAGCTAGGTGGGTTAGCCATGGGAAAAATGGGGGTGGTGGATTGGGGTGGGATGCTCTTTGGAGGATTGGTGTGGACTGGATGGGCCAAATGGCCTGTTTCTACACTGTAGGGATTCTATTATTCTAATGGCAACCACTAGTCTCTGGAACAGACTATGTCCATCTCAATTGGATGATTTTTGTCAGTTAAACAACCTATTTCTCTTACAATCAAAAGGTTAATATAAAGTGAAAACCCTCCCTCCTCACAATTTCTAGGGCATAGGCAACAGCAGATAGATGATGGAACTAATCACGTCATGGAAATTCAAGAAGTGAAAACTGGTAGAGTACAGGTACTCATCCAATAGATGATGGACAAAGGAGCAACTAGATCATGAAGGGAACTTGAAAGTAAGGATGAGAATTTTAATATTGAGACACAACGTATCCCACAGTCAGGTTAGTGGTAGGCCAGTGATCAGAGGTGAGCAGGATTTGGCGTGCTGGAACATGGAAAGCAAGTTTATGGAGGAACTCAGGTTTATGGAGGGTAGAATGAAGGAAGTACCAAGCTTCTATTAAAATAGTCAAATCTGGAGGTAAGAATGACACGAATGAAGGTATCACCAGTGGATAACCTGAGGCAATGACTAGGGATGCAACAAAGGTGGAAGCAGGCATTTTTAGTGATGATGCAGAAACATGATCAAAATCTCATCTTGGGGTCAAATAGGACACTGAGGCCGCAAACTGTTGGCTCTACCTCAGACAGTTGCCAGGGAGACGGCTGGAGGAATAATGTAATAGAATGAATGGAGAAAATTTCAACATGCTGCTGGGGCATATGTTCATGTTGTGGATAGACCATCCATTATAGAAACTGCCCGATATCCCTTTCCATTGAAGTCCATGATTTGATTACTCTCAGGTGTCAATCATCCTTCTTATAAACATACTGAACCCTGAATTAGATTAGTCTCTGATATCCATTATTATTTATATGAACCTTCTGAACTCATTCATTAGATTATTGTATTGTAATCACTCTGAAGTATCCATAATTCTATATTCCAAACCTCGCAATTAAATTGCAGCCTTGAATTCATTCCCAACTATCTATTAAATTCCTTATATAAACCTTGGAGCCCTCTGATTAGTTTACTGCCCTAATCCAATCCCAAGTATCAATGTTTCTATATCCAATATTAAACAAACAAAGTGCAATGGACAGTTATTCCTCTTTCACTGATCTTTGTGTTCTCCAGAATGTTGCTAAAACACTCAAGAGGAATAGATTTTCTCCTAATAGTTTCCATTCCTCATGCATCTTGAGAACAGACGTTCACGTGATCAGAATACTGATCCAAAGCAGAATGTCAATACACCAATCTATACCGCATTTACTCTCACTGGATAATAAACCAGATTTCAGCATGAAATTGAAATATAAAATCCTGCTCAGAGCATTAGATGCTCCCCAACCGGAGATTAAAGTAAAATGTAGCAGCGGTGGTGATCTCATCTTCACTGAATAGCTGGATTTAAAAACCAACCCCATTAAAGAATCAATTCACTGTATTATTACATTTGGAGACGGCAGTCCATTTAGTAGTTCTGCTCAGTTTCATATGAGATACATATTTTAGTTCAGCATCCTTTAAATTGAATGAGTGCTTTAAGCAGGTTGTAGAGTGAAAAGATTTGCAAATTGATTATATGTACCTGAGGTGAATAGGGTCTTTGATCCACTCATAATTCAAGGATGAACAACATTGTTTTAAACAAGGGAAGGAACATGCAATTACATAGCATCTTTCACGTCCTCAGGATGTCCTTAAATGCTTACAGACAATGAATTACATTTGAAGTGTATACTCTGCCACTTTATAAATGAGTGCAGCTGCAATACTACGTACAAAATCCCAGTTAAATAAATGAGCAGTTAATCTGTTTCGCTTATGTTGCTTGCTGGCCTGGAGATCCGTCGTGCTGCTTTCACGTCCTTTGATTGCAGCATTAGGATCCTTCCCATCCACCCAAACTTAATTGGTCCAGATTTGCGGTAGCAGAGATCAGAAAATTGTCAGCGCTTATATCATTATCCCGCAGAAACTCACCACAACTTCTGGAGTTCATACAAACATGGAAATCCAGAAGCTGCAATCAGCAATTCCGAGCTTGCCCAGAGGGCATACAATCAATGGCACCCATCCAGACATAATCAATGGAAATCAATTGGATTGACAAGAGTTTCTACTCTCACATTGCTAGTCTCATAGGATAAAAGAACCCTTCAAAATGTTACTTGTTGCTCTTTGAGGTTTAACTGGGACTTTAAGACTTTGTAACTTCATTACTTCGAAACAGAATCTTTGGCTCTGAAAAGCTAAAATGTTGAAATTTCTCCAATTCATCATAATTTTCTTTTAAATGCTTTTTTTTCTTCTTTGAGACTTTTAAGAAAAAAGTGTTTAATATCATCAAGTCAATTATTTCATGAATAAAAGCAAAATACCGCAGATGCTGAATATTTGAAACAAGCACAGAAAGTGCTGGAGAAACTCAGCAGGTCTGACAGCATCTGTGGAGTGGGAAGAACTTAGTTAATGTTTAGCATCTGGAATAACTGTTCTGTAGAACTGAAAGGGGTTGGAAAATTGAGGGTTTTTAAAAAATACTTTTGACAGAGGTGGAGAAGGAGCCAGGGGACAGATACTTTAGAGGGTGAGCGCAAAGGACAAAGAGGTTAAAAATTGTTGTGAAAGAGAGATAGAAATGTAAAATTGGCATAATTTAAAGTATGGAAGCATGTATTCACTATTTGAAAATTGAAATTAAAACTGAATCTTCCTCAGTTGTTGGCTGTGAGAATACTTTAATTTGATTGGCTGCTAACCCTGCTTGATGATATCACTGCAACTGCATGTCAAACCATTCCTTTGACTCAGTGGCCCCTTAAACTATTGTCGGAAAAGGGCAAAACCTCATCACAGAAATTGTACCAGTTGATATCACTTCTGACCATAAAATCCTGACTGTCATCCCTTCCAAAATAACTGACTGCCAACATTACAGCAGTGCCTATGAAGAAAGAGGAAGAATAGAAGAAGAGAAAGAAGGGAAGACAGGAAAAACAGAAAGAAAGAGAGAAATGGAGAGGACTGTTAGAAAATATATGGAAATTGTACTGAAGTGCCAGCTTAAACCCTTGAAACAAAAATCAGTATTTGACTTTATTTGTCTTTTTGATTACAGTGCACCAATTGATGTGAAAGGTGGGGGAAGTGGTATTGTGGTGGTAATGTCATGGTCTAGTTATTTAGAACCCCGAGATGATGGTCTGAGGACATTGGTTCACATCCCACTACGGCAGATGGTAAATTTAATAAAAAGAATCTGGAAATAAAAAGCCGGTCTAGCGGTGACCGCTGACAACTGTCATAACAAAAATCCATCTGGTTCACTAATGCCCTTTAGGGAAGGAAACTGCTATCCTTACCTGGTCTAACTTATATGTTCTGCCAGGCCCACGCAGCAAAGGGTTGATTCTGAACTGTCCTCTGAGAAATTAGGGATGAGCAATAAATGCTGGTCTGGCCAGTGGTACCCTCATTCCATAAATGAATACAAAATAGTTAAATATGTCGTGCATCTTACTAGTGATGAACGTAGAACTAAAACTTGCTTGCACATTTTAAAATTTCACTTCCGGGACATCGCTGTTTGGCCAGTGTTTATTGCCCGAGTGAAAGTGGTAGTGCCTTCTTAACCTGCTGTAGCCCATGTGCTGTGGGTAGTTAGGGAGGGAATTCCAAGATTTTGACCCACTGACAGTGAAGGAACAATGATATATTTCCAAGTTGGGGTAGTGAGTGTTGGAAGGTATCTTGCAGGTGGTGGTTTTCCCATGACTCTGCTACCCTTGTCCTCCTAGAACGAAGCGGTCATGGGTTTGGAAGCTACTGTCTAAGGATCTTTTGTGAAGTTCTGCAATGCATCTTGCAAATAGTACACACTGCCGTACTGAGCATCAGTGGCGAGGGAGTGTTATTATGACTATGTGTTATTGCACCTTGTTATATAATGCTTGTGTTTACAAAAAGGGGGTATGAGGATAGCAGCATAAAATGCTGAATTTGTATGGTATCAAAGAACAAAGAACAAAGAAAATTACAGCACAGGAGCAGGCCCTTTGGCCCTCCAAGCCTGTGCCGATCAAGATCCTCTGTCCAACTTGTCATCTATTTTCTAAGGGTCTGTGTCCATTTGCTCCCTGCCCATCCATGTATCTGTCCAAATATATCTTAAAAGGCGCTAACGTGTCTGCGTCTACCACCTCTGCTGGCAATGCGTTCCAGGCACCCACCACCCTCTGTGTAAAGAGCTTTCCACGCATATCTCCCTTAAACTTTCCTCCTCTCACTTTGAACTCATGACCACTAGTAATTGAGTCCCCCACTCTGGGAAAAAGTTTTTTGCTATCCACCCTGTCTATACCCCTCATGATTTTGTAGACCTCAATCAGGTCCCCCCTCAATCTCCATCTTTCTAATGAAAATAATCCTAATCTACTCAGCCTCTCTTCATAGCTAGCACCCTCCATACCAGGCAACATCCTGGTGAACCTCCTCTGCACCCTCTCCAAAACATCCACATCCTTTTGGTAATGTGGCGACCAGAATTGTACACAGTACTCCAAACTTGGCCGAACCAAAGTCCTATACAACTGCAACATGACCTGCCAACTCTTGTACTCAATAACCCGTCCAATGAAGGAAAGCATCCCATATGCCTTCTTGTCCACCCTATTGACCTGCGTTGTCACCTTCAGGCAACAATGGACCTGAACACCCAGATCTCTCTGTTCATCAATTTTCCCTAGGACTTTTCCATTTACTGTAGAGTTCGCCCTTGAATTTGATCTTCCAAAATGCATCACCTCGCATTTGCCCGGATTGAACTCCATCTGCCATTTATCTGCCCAACTCTCCAGTCTATCTATATTCTGCTGTAATCTCTGACTGTCCCCTTCACTATCTGCTACTCCACCAATCTTAGTGTCATCTGCAAACTTGCTGATCAGATCACCTACACCTTCCTCCAAATCATTTACATATATTACGAACAACAGTGGTCCCAGCACAGATCCCTGTGGAACACTACTCGTCACAGGTCTCCAATTTGAGAAACTCCCTTCTACTACCACTCTCTGTCTCCTGTTGCCTAGCCAGTTTTTTTAATCCATCTAGCTAGCACACCCTGGACCCCATGTGACTTCACTTTCTCCATCAGCTTGCCATGGGGAACCTTATCAAACACCTCACTGAAGCCCATGTATATGACATCTACAGCCTTTCCCCCATCAATCAACTTTGTCACGTCCTCAAAGAATTCTATTAAGTTGGTAAGACATCACCTTCCCTGCACAAAACCATGTTGCCTATCACTGATAAGCCCATTTTCTTCCAAATGGGAATAGATCCTATCCCTCAGTATCTTCTCCAGTAGCTTCCCTACCACTGACGTCAGGCTCACCGGTCGATAATTACCTGGAGTATCCAGAGTGAAGCTAATTCCATGGACATTGTGCCATTCATGAATGATGTTACAACATTGGAAATGGCACAAAGATTTAAGACTCTCTCTACAAATCCATTCAAGAAGGTATTGCTGTTTTTTTGCTACAAAAACAAAGGAATGAGGATCTAGATGTGGGAGATAGTGATACAATGTCGATATCACTGGAGCAGTAAACCCAAGGTCAATACCAATGCTTAAAGGATGGCAAATGGAATTTAAATTCAGTTAATATATTTGGAAGACAAACTTAGTCTCAGTAATGGTGACTGTGATGGTTGTAAAAACACATCTGCTTCATTCATGCTCTTCAGGGAACCCTTAAGTGGTCTGGCTGATGTGAAATTCCAGGTGTACAAAAATGTGGTTGACTCTTAGCTGCATTCGGAAGCGGCTGAGCAAGTCACTCCGATGCATCAAACCACTACAAATCGCTGTGGAGGTTTGGAGATCCATGTGGACTGCAGCAGGTCAGAAAGGCTGACTCCCAACTGCTTCTCAAGGACAGATACAGATTGGCAGTAAATGCTGACTAAACCATTAATGCCCACTTCATGTGAATGAATAGTTTCAAATAAATTCAGTCTGATTGCAGAGATAATGGGAACTGCAGATGCTGGAGAATTCCAAGATGATAAAATGTGAGGCTGGATGAACACAGCAGACCAAGCAGCATCTCAGGAGCACAAAAGCTGATGTTTCGGGCCTGAAATGTCAGCTTTTGTGCTCCTGAGATGCTGCTTGGCCTGCTGTGTTCATCCAGCCTCACATTTTATCAGTCTGATTGCATGTATTTTGTGCTGTTTCATCAATATTTATAAAATAGGTCAGACAATAACCACGTTAGAAATATAGAGACTACTGCCTGCTCTTCATGAGAGTTTGACCACAATAATATTGACCGGGATTGTTTCTAGGCAACACTGACATATGGCCCATTGAGCAATCTGGCCTGACTGGTGTGTAATATTTCAAGGTTGGTATGTCAGTGTGCCTTTCAGAGGCATTCTAATAATGTCATCATTGTATCATTGCATGCGAGCCGAGGGTATAAAAATCTCATACTCTATCTTGCCTTAGATTCCATGAATCATGACACTCTACTGGAAGTATGCTGTTCTCTATTATAAACAAATCACTTAATGTTAGCCTGGACAGTGATGTGTCTGTGAATGTAATCCTAGTACATCACAGCTAGCTGAAATAAATATCTGTCGGATGCTTCAGTACCGTGATTTTTATCCCCAGTTTGTCATGTGACAAGGTATAACCTAAGCATTGTTGTATCAGAGAAAGTGTGCTGCTGGGGGAAAACCCACATCAGTTGGCTGCCTGGCAACAATGTGAGCAGGAGCAGGAAGAGGACATGTTGCCATCTGGATTAGATTGTACGCCTCTCTGCATTGGAAAACACTCTGTCAGCCCTAGGGTTCCCACTACACTGCATGGTGAAAAAGACTGTGGGATCCTTGAGAAGCCCTCTCCCCGTTCCACCCTCAGACAATTTGAAGCAAGGTTTTCCCATGATTGTAATGTTTAGGGTCCTTGGTATGCAGGCCCATGCACTTGTAAATACCCATGAGATTGCCATAAGTCTCTCAATGTCTTTGTGTGTAAGCTGGCTCCTGAACCCCTGTTCTCCCTCCTGTCCTTGCACCCTGATGTTTGGTGCTGGGGACATTTGTTGAGTGTTGCCCCTGAATCGTATGGCAAAATGCCCTCTTTCTCTCTCCCTGATTTGTTGAAATACCAATATAGGGCTGATGTCATCTATTTTTGTGACGGGGCAAGAATTTGGGGCCTTCTTTGACCAGGAGTGCACTCTGCCTATGCAGCCCATTACCCAATGAGAAAATATACTTGCAGCAGCTTCCAATGCCAAGCTGTGAGTGCAGCAGGGATTTCCAATGAGACTCGGGGTAAGGGGTCCTTGTATGCCATGCTGAAAGAAAGCATGTAGTTGCTGCAGGAGGTGAAGGAGGCAAATTGTATTTTGGTCCTCATGGCGAAAGGACTTGAGTACAGGAGCAGGGATGTCTTGCTACTGTTATACAGGACCTTGGCGAGATCACACCTAGAGTATCGTGAGCAGTTTTAATCTGAGTAAGGATGTTTTGGGTATGGATATGGAGTGCAATGAAGCTCTACTAGGTGACAGGACTGACATATGATGACAGACTAGACTGGTTAAGACTATATTTGCTAGAGTTTACCAGAATAAGACGTGACCCATAGGAACCTATAAAATTCCAACAGAAAGGATGTTTCCAATGACTAAGGACCCCACAACCAGTGGTTATAATCTAAATATTCAGGTTAGGCCATTTAGGACTGAGATGAGGAAACATTTCTTCACCCAGAGAGTGGTGAATCTGTGGAAGTCCCTGTCACAGCAAGTGGTTGAATCCAAAACATTGAATGTTTTCGAAAAGGAGTTTGATACAGATCTTAGGCCTAAAGAGATCAAAAGACATAGGAAGAAATCATGAATAGGCTGTTGAGTTGGATGATCGGCCATGGTCATATTGAATGTCAGAGAAGTTTGAAAGGACCAAGTGCCCTCTCCTGCTTTGTATGTTTCTATGTTCTACTTAGACTCACAGATGAGAAGACAAGATATGTAGTGCTATGGACCTACATGATCAGTGGAATGAAACTAAAGTCTGCAGTAATTTTCTGACATAATACCATGCCACAAATCGAGTTCCCTGCATGAGATTTTGTGCATGATCAAGACAGCGAGTAGAGCATAAGGATGGAGTGAAGTTGCAGATCAATTAATCTGTGCAAACATCATTTTTGTCGGCCTATGCAAAAGACATCAGCTATGGCCGCACCCAATATAACCAATGCGATCCAATGTGCTGCGTGTGATAAAGTAACAGCCATGTTGCAGAGCCTAAAGTCCTGGTTCAACTTTTAGGTATGATCCTCAACTCATTCAGCAATCACATTTCAGCGATAGTGAATAGGTGGATGTTTGAGAGCAGATGAGTTTTATTGAGGATCTGAAATATATGTATTGCTCCACTTTGCATCTTGTGTAGTTTTGTCATCAAACTGTTGGACACAATTCATGCACTAACTGTCCCCAGATCATTTAACAAAATGTGGAATGTCCATTTCAGTGGATGCAGTAGAAGGTGACTTGTTGTGGAGGCGTGGCTCAGAACTATCCAAGTCCACATCTGACCCAGAGTGAGGTCCTCACAATGATACCAGAGCCAGGATGACTCAGAATGAATTTGATAAGCTCTTTAAATTGAGTTCCAAAGCCAGTTAATTTAATGGGCTTCAAAATCATCTAATTTCATTTAAAAGTACAATTAATAAATTCATAGATAGATTAAACAAGTGGTAAAAACTTAGCAGATGGAATATTAGGTGGAGAAATGTGAGGCTATGCACCATGGCAGGACGGATACAGGAGCTAAACATTATTTAAACAGAGAAAGACTGCAGAAAGTTGGGATTTGGAAACCCTCATCCATGATTCACAAATAACTAGCATCTATGTTCAGCGGTTATTAGGGCAAACAGCTGGAATGCTTGCTTTTATTTTAAAGGGAAGGGAACATAAAAGTGGGGATGTTTTGCTAAAACAATACAAACACTACTCAAACCACAACTGTAATACTGTGAACAATTCTGGGCCCCATATTGGGGGAATGGTATTCTGGCATTGGAGGCAGTCCAGAGAAGGTCCACTAGGCTGCTAGCAAGTATGTAGGGACAATTTTGTGAGTGGTGGTTGGATAGGTTGGGCTTGTACTTATTTGAATTTAGAAGCATGAGAGACAGCCTTTTGAAACATGCAAGATTCTTAGAGGAATTGACAGAGTAGATGTAGAAAGGTTGTCTACTCTTGTGAAAGTGTCGATGGCAAGGGGGCATAATCTCAGAGTAAAGGGGCATGCGTTTAGGACCGAGATGAGGAGGAATTTCTTCTCTCAGAGGGTAGTTCATCTGTGGAATTCTATAATTGCAATGGGCTGAAGAGGTTGAGTCATTAAGTATATTTAAGGCAGAGGTACATTTTTAATCTGGAAGGGGAACAAAGTTTATAGAGAAAAGGCCGGAAAGTGGAGTTGAGGATAATCAAATCAGCTACGATCTCATTAAATAATAGAGCAGACTCAATGGGCTGAATGCCCTACTTATGCTTTTACACCTTATGGTCTCTTGGGAACTAAAGTGGAGCAAGTGCCTGAACCGTTAGTTGGGGAACACTTTGCAATTAGTGATCATAATGAGATTAGTTTTAAAATAGTTCTGAAAGAGTATAAGTCTACCATAAAAATTAAAGTTCTTAATTAGAGTAAGGCAAATTTTAAGTGTATGAAACAAGAACTTTAATAAGTTGATTAGAATAGACTGTTTGCAGGCAAAAGGACAACTGGCAAGTGGGAGGCCTTCAAAGTGTGATAACACAAGTTCAGATGCATTGTGGGAGGAGTGAGTGACTAGGTTAGGATTGTTTTCGCTGAAGTTCAAACAAATGAGGGGAGATATAATGGAGACTTATAAAATTCTAACAGGACTAGACAGGGCAGATGCAGGGAGAATATTCCCGATGGTGGATGTGTCCAGAACCAGGGCCATAGTCTGTGGATTCGGTGTAGATCATTTAGGGCAGAGGTGAGGAGACATTTCTTCACCCAAACAGTGGTGAGCCTGTGGAATTCATTACCACTGGAAGTAGCTGATGCCAAAATAGTGCATTTACTCAAGAGTTACTAGTGGTGTACCGCAAGGGTCAGTGTTGGGTCCATTGCTGTTTGTTATTTTTATAAATGACCTGGATGAGAGTGTAGAAGGATGGGTTAGTAAATTTGCAGACGACACTAAGGTCGGTGGGAGTGATAATGGGAACTGCAGATGCTGGAGAATCCAAGATAATAAAGTGTGGAGCTGGATGAACACAGCAGGCCAAGCAGCATCTCAGGAGCATAAAAGCTGACATTTCGGCCTAGACCCTTCATCCTTCTTTTAACCTACAAAGAGGCAGGCATAGCTGGGGCCCATGCGGGTGCCCGTGGTCACCCCCTTTGTCTGTAGGAAGTGGGAGGAATTGAAAAAGAAGTTGTTGAGGGTGAGGACGAGTTCACCTAGGCGGATGAGGGTGTCGGTGGAGGGGGACTGGTCGGACCTGCGGGACAGGAAGAAGTGGAGGGCCTTGAGGCCATCTAAGGTCGGTGGAGTTGTCGATAGTGACGAAGGATGCTGTAGGTTGCAGACAGACATAGATAGCTGCAGAGCTGGGCTGAGAGGTGGAAAATGGAGTTTAATGCGGACAAGTGTGAGGTGATGCACTTTGGTAGGAGTAACCGGAATGCAAAGTACTGGGCTAATGGTAAGATTCTTGACAGTGTAGATGAGCAGAGAGATCTTGGTGTCCATGTACACAGATCCTTGAACTTTGCCACCCAGGTTGACAGGGTTGTTAAGAAGGCATACAGTGTTTTAGCTTTTATTAATAGAGGGATCGAGTTCCGGAACCATGAGGTTATGCTGCAGCTGTACAAAACTCTGGTGCGGCCGCACTTGGAGTATTGCGTACAGTTCTGGTCACCACATTATAAGAAGGATGTGGAAGCTTTGGAAAGGGTGCAAACAAGATTTACCAGGATGTTGCCTGATATGGAGGGAAGGTTTTACGAGGAAAGCCTGAGGGACTTGAGGCTGTTTTGATTAGAGAGAAGAAGGTTGAGAGGTGGCTTAATTGAGACATATAAGATAATCAGAGGGTTCGATAGGGTGGATAAGGGAGAGCCTTTTTCTTAGGATGGTGATGGTGAGCACGAGGGGGCATAGCTTTAAATTAAGGGGTGAAAGATATAGGACAGATGTCAGAGGTAGTTTCTTTACTCAGAGTGTAGTAAGGGAATGGAACGCTTTGCGTGCAACGTTAGTAGATTCACCAACTTTAAGTACGTTTAAGTCGTCATTGGACAAGCATATGGATGCACATGGAATAGTGTAGGTTAGATGGGCTTCAGATTGGTATGACAGGTCAGCACAACATCGAAGGCCAAAGGGCCTGTACTGTGCTGTAATGTTCTAGGTTCTATGTTCTAGCTGACAAGATATAGCAATTAGGGTGAATGGGATCAAAGGTTATGGGGAGAAAGCAGGATTAAGCTATTGAGTTGAACGGTCAGCCATGGTCGTGATGAATGGCAGAGCAGACACGAAGGGCCAAATGGCCTCCTCCAGCTTCTATCTTCTATGTTTCTATATTATGTCCCTCTCAGGGTAAAAGGCAAGTTTGGTATGACAAGTGATTAATGGATGACTAAAGGTATTGATACGTTAGTCAAGAATGAAAAAAAATGAATCGTATATTAGATATAGACAACTGGGATCAACAGAATCCCTTAAAAAGTATAAAGAGGGTAGGGTCATCCTTAGAAAGGAAATCAGGAAGGCAAAGAAGGGATGTGTGATAGACTTGGCAGACAACGTTAAAGATAATCCAAAAGGATTCTACATATACGTAAAGAACAAGAGAGCAACTAGAGAGAGAATAGGTCCCCTAAAGATCAACAAGGTTGTCTTTTTTCTGAGGAACAAAGGGTTCTGAGCTTGGGTCATGGGAAACTGAAACGTCAACGCTGTTTTTTCCTTCACAGATGATGCCAGGTCTGCTGGGCTTTTCCAGCAACTTCTGTTTTTGCTCCTGATTTACAGCATCTGCAGTTCTTTTGGTTTTTTTTAAGGTTGTCTTTGTGTTGAATTTAAGGAGATAGGAGAGATAATAAATGAATATTTTGCATCAGTTTTTACTGTTGAAAAAGAAATGGAGGCTACAGAACTCAGGAAAATAAGCATTGAATTTTTGAAAACAGTTCACGTGATAGATCAGGAAGTGCTCAAGGCCTTAGGAAACACAAAGTTAGATAAATCTGTAGGACCTGATCAAGTTTATCTCAAGACACTGTGGAAAGTTAGGGAGGAAATTGCGGGGCCCCTAGCAGAAATATTTGTATCATCTATAAACACGAGTGGCTAATATTGTGCTATTCTTTAAGAAAGGCTGTCAGGAAAAGCTCCACACCATGTTATCTCAGACTCCAGCATCGGCAGTTCCTACTATCTCTGTAAAATGTAGCCCTGTGATTGTTGGTGAAGTTGTTGGAAGTGATTCTGAAGGATAGAATTGACATATGCTTGTAGAGGTAAGGATTAATTAGTGATAGTCAACATGGTTTTGTATGAGGAAAATCGTGTCTCATGAACTTGATTGAGCTTTTTAATAAAGTAATCAAAAAGATTAATGAGGGCAGAGTGGTACATGTTGTTTACTTCGACTTTGACAAGGTTCTGCATGGTTGACCAACGAGTAAAGTTAGACTACATGGGATTCAGCATGAACTTGTCAACTGGATACAAAATTTGCGTTATGGCAGAAGACAAAGTGTGGTGGTGAAGGGTTGTTTTTCAGACTGGAGGTCTGTGACCAGCAGTGTTCCTCAGGGATCAGCAGTATGTCCATTTTTTTTGTCACTTATATAAATGATTTGGATGAGGATATAGAAGGTATGGTTAGTAAGTTTGCAGATGATACCAAGATGAGTGGTATAGTGGACAGTGAAGAAGATTATCTAAGATTACAAAGAGATCTTGATCAGTTGGGCGAATGAGCTGAGGAGTGGCGGGTGGAGTTTAATGTGTATAATTGTGAGGTATTAAATTTGGTGTCACAAAAAAGATAAGACTTATAAAATTAATGGTAGGGATCAGGGTAGTATTGTAGAACAGAGAAACCTAAGGCTTCAGGTACACAATTCTTTGAAATTTGCATCACACATAGACTGGATGATTAAGAAGGCATTTAACACAATTGCCTTCTTTGAGTGTAGGAGTTGGGGCATTATGTTGAGGTTGTACAGGACATTAATGAGGCTTCTTCTGGCGTACTGTGTGCAGTTCTTGTTATTGGAAGGATATTATTAGAACTTTTCTTGCTGAGGTGAAAAGAAAAAAAACAGCAAACATCTAATAAATATTCACTTGAATATTAGATGATAAATGTGAATGTGGCAATATTTTGTGTATTGCAATATTCAGGAAAGTTTTACCAGGATGTTGTAAGCAAAGGAGGGGTTGGGATGTAAAAAGAGACTGGAAAAACTGGGACATTTTTCACTTGAGCTTGGGAGGTTGAGGGGTGACCCATATTGAGGTTTATAATATCTTCAGGAGCATAGATGGAGAAAGTGAGAGGAGAAAGTTTTAGAAAGGTCATGAGATGCAGTCTTTTTAAGATTGATTCAGTTGTGGAATGAGCTGCCAGAGGAAGAGGTGAATGCTGGTAGAGTTACAATGTTTAAAATGCATTTAGATAAGTACATGAATAGGAGAAGTTTGGAGGGTATGGTCAAGTGCAGGTGGGTGGTACTAGCTTAGTTTGGGAACATGATCGGTGTGGACTGGGCTGTTTCCATGCTGTATGACGCAATGACTCTATAACATATTGAGCCATGTTAATTTGATATGAGTTACTGACATTGTGATTTTTCTACATTTTAAAACGAAGACCACCAATATCCATACAGATGATTTGTATTTTATACTTTGCCCATCATTAACTCCATTTTTGGAGTCTTCCATTGTCATTTTTGGTGTAATACATTTTAGACAGCTCAATGTCGGATTTGGCTTTACAACACTCTAATGAAGGGTTTAACATTTATTCGGGGGGCATTTTATTGCTTCAAACGATGCTACGTAAATGAAAGTTGTTGTTATTCCATCAATCCCATTCAAAGAGAAAAAGGAGGACCCGCCAGCATAAAGGATCGCTGAGATAAGCAAGAAGCTGCATTTTAAAAATTTTTTTTGCTGAGGTGAAAGAGAAAAACAGCATACATTTAATAAATATTAATTTAACTGATAGATGATAAATGTGGATGTGGCAATATTTTGTGTATTGCAATTTTTAATATACATTCTGCAGTGCCAGTGGCAGGCTTTTGAGTGCCTGTCTCTGAATTTCAGAGCTAGACTGCTCACATTTGCATTTTGGTGCTGAAACTAAATTTAAGTAACATGATTGAATCTTATTTTCCCTGTAGTACCATTAATGTTATAATCCAATAAGAATTTCTGGAACTTGTTTGCCATCAGAGGCAACTTGGTTACTTGTCAGCCTGAATCAGCTTGTCATATTATAGGCGATTGTTTTGTGAATCTAATATGCTTTAAATGATTTCATTGAGTAGAGGCTTATAAATCATTTCATAATAGGTCTGACAGATGAAGACTTAGGTAAGTAAACAAATCAGCCTCGCTTTATTATGGGCTGCAATGAACTTGGCTTTTATCAGCTTCTTATTGATCTTTGCGCACCGAAAGGTCAGTAGTTTCTTCAGAAAAAGACCATTAATAACAAAAGAAGTATAGTAATATAGCAAGCAAGCAAAAAAATTCAATCCTTAAAAGACCATTATTGACAAATATAATGATGAAAGTAAAGTTGTCATGTATTAAACACATTAAACCATGTAAAAACCTTATGTTCCCTTCCTAACATAAAACCCAAAGACTTCAGCGATTGAAAAAGATGGCTCACCACTGTAATAACTCTTCAGAGGACAGCATCCCATCTCCAATCATCCTTTATACACAAATTCATTGCCTTTGACAATAGCACTGCCTCACACAGGATTCAGTATCCCTGACAGACATCATTTCAGATCATCTAGGGCTCCCTGTTTGGACCAGATTAACAGCCCCAATCAGGAAACTCACATTCTGCGAGATCCAGCTGGCTGACCTTGTTACAATCACTGCAAGCACCATCTTCTCCAGGACAATTTAGGACAAGCAAAAAATGCTGCCCCCCAGACAGCAAAGTCTATTTCATGAATGGATCGGCAAGAATGGCATCGCTCATTAGAATGTATCCAGATGCCTTGGCATTGCTTACATGCACCATTGATCATTATTTTGCATTCTATTCATCGAAGCTCTTGTACTATGTAGCAGGACTCGGGACTGTAGTGAGACCAGATTACAATGGAACCAGGTTCCCTGCCCGAGAGCAAATTCAGGATCCATGATTTCAGCCCCAAAACTTGTTATGTACCACAGTAGTCACGTTACTTGGCTAATAATCCAGAGGCCTGGACGTACGAAATGTAAATATGAGTTCAAATGCCACCATGCTAGCTGAAAAATTTAATTTGGTTAATTAAATAGATCTGGAGTTAAGAATCTGCGATTGGTGATCCTGAAATTATTAGACCACTGTTAAAGTCCTGTCTGGACTTCCCCTGTCCTTGACAGGGATAATCTGGCATCCTGACCTGGTCGGGTCCACATGTGACCCCAAACCATAGCAATGTGGTTGATTCTGAAATGTGTGTAAGTTGTTTGGCAGTGGGAAATATATGCGGGTCCTGATAGTGACAACCCAAACCTGTGGGTGAAAAGGCCATAAATAAAGCAGATGGCCTTTTAACTTTCAAGATGGTTCTGCTATTTTTCGAGGTAACAACTGATCTAACTCATTGTCCTCAAAGCCCCAGTGTCCCTTCCTCTTTGGTTAACAAATAAATATCAAGCTCTGATTTAAAATAAACAATTGATCAAACATCAGCTTGAAAAAAGGCAACTGAATGCTCTTCAAGATTATGAAAGGCTTTCAAAGAGCAGAGACAATGTTTTTCATTGTTTTGGAGACGAAAACTTGACATCATAAAGATATGATGGTCACTAAGAAGTCCAATAGAGAGCTCAAGGTACATATCTTCACCAAAGCATGATTAGAATGGGTCACGAGTGTCAGATGTGTCTTTAGCTTCAGCTATGAGGATTTGTAAGGTTGGAGAATATCAGGGAAGATGAGAACTTCCTGGGACTAAGGCAGAATACTACAGAATACTGGCCACCTGGAGAAAAACCATATCAGACTCCAAATGCTAACTGTTTTTCTCTCCGCAGATGTTGTCCGATCTGCTGAGTTTCTCCAATATCCTCTACATTTGAATCTGACACTAGTTTTGGCATAAGGTTTTGGAATATATTATCAGTGAGTGATGTAAGCTGATTAAGGAAAGCCAACATAAATTTGTAAAATTGCAGATCAAAAGATAAACTCAGGCATATCATGTTCTACTATCCAGTTAACTTCTTGATGAAGTAAGGTCACTCCTCAACTTCTAACGCTGCTGGGAAAGTAGCCCTAGCCTGTTCTGAGGAAGGGTCACTGGACCCGAAACACTAACTCTGTTTTTTGCTTCACAGATGCTGCCAGACCTACTGAGCTTTTCCAGCAACTTTGTTTTTGTTCCTAGCCTGTTCAGCCTCCCCTCTTGCTCAAACCCTCCAATGCCAGCAAGATCACCATAACTCTTTCCTGCACTCTTACAATTTTAACATCTTTCCTAGAATAGGGAGACTAGAATTGAATGTAGTATTCCAAAACTGGCCTAACCAATGCCCTGTACAGCAACAACATGACGTCCCAACTCCTAACACTGACCAATAAAGGCAAGGATGCCAAATACATTCTTCATTACCTTGTCCATCAGTGACTCCACTTTCTAGAATCTATGAACCTGCACCCCAGGGTTTCTTTGTTTGATAACACTCTCCAGGACCTTACCATTAAGAGTATAAGTAATACCCTGATTTGCTTTACAAAAATGTTAAATGCCTGTCTTGAGAAGTGGCATCAAATGGAAAACATGTCACCATGAAAAATGATTGATGGCTGCTATTCTCGGACCATCTCCCAAGGCATGCTTAGTTTTCCTGATGTCAGGATTTCTGTCACAAAGGCCTTTATGTATGTTTTTAATGTGGGTATGTTTACAAGGTAAACAATTGCTGACATTTCAACATTATGAGTGATCTATTATTTATCTCCTCTAATGATTTGCAAAAGGCCTGATCATTAGTGGCCTTTTTTTTTCAATTGCACGTCACAGATACAAAAAAATTCACGTTCATGCTTAATACGGTTCTCGCACTTATTGTCACAAATCAATAATTATCGTTGCCGATTGCTCATCTGTATTTATTATAACGGATTGATATGCGGCTTAGAAATTACATCTGGTGGGATCAGTGGCCAGAGGCTTGACACATTGACATAAGGCTAATCTGTTCAGAAAGGCATTAACCTTTATATTGTGAATGAGCTAACAACACATCTCAATAAATGACAGAAATGTCATAAGAGCATCGCTGTTGCCAACAGTAATTTTGAGGCAACAAAGGCAAATCAACATAGTCTGGCTAAAGTGCTGGCACGAGAGGGCCAAATTCTGTGATGGTGGTTCATGACCTTCACTTGAGCATGCTCTCTGTGGGGCTTAGGTCTTGCACTGGGCATTTGGCTTGGGGCAATAGCAGCATGCAGCTGTGAAAACAAAAGGATGACCATGTTACCAGCATAAAATTGTTTTGGAAGATGGCAGACGGTTTTGATAATGCTTCAGACTTTTTGGAAGATGGTACACATGACGGAAGTAATTGCGTTTCACTTTGGGTAGGGGGTGGGGAGGGTGTGTGGGCTGTTTGCTGAAGGTGGGAACACAGGAGATGTTCAAGCCAACTCCTCAGTAATGGAGAGGGTCCAGGAGGTGCCGTTGACAGTCCCTAAGACACAGTTACCAGGTTCAGTCTCAAAATATGCTCTGCAAAAACAGCAAGTCAGCCCATTAAAACTTGATGGACTTCTTCTATTCTTTGTCCAAAGGCAGGTCCAACAGAGCCTCTACCACAGATCAAGGCAAAGAGGCGGGTTACAAATCCAGACCAACCAGAACAAAGATTGAGCCATACGCTGTTGGCATCAATCTCATTCACACTGGCTGTTAACTCAGCAGAGACAATCGGGCTCTCACAGTCTGAGTTACTGTGGCAATATGAAGCTAACAAGCAAGCTGTAGCCTGGTGATACAAGTACTCAAGGCACCAAATCCTTTCCATCAAGTGGTTGACCAGGAATTGCACCTGCCCTTACCACCTGCCATTGGCACATGTTGTAAAATTACTGGGTGATCAGATGATCAGATGATAGTGATTGGAACAAAGTCAGGCAGGTGGATCTCATAGAATATGAGTTCCCTGACTGGGGCTGTTAATCTCATCCTTCAGGGACCCCTGACTAACAGAATTAAACAGGAATGTGAGAGGTTCTACTCAATCTAGGAGCCAGCTCTGTCCTAGTTGGACCAGTGTCAAGTACTATGCAGATGTAAATAAAGCGTGACTTGGTGACAGGAGACTGGCCTTCGTGGAATTATTTCATTGGTGTTGCCAGGACAGTCCCAATTTTTCATTAAATGCTCTAGTCCCCTAACAGCTATCTACAAACTTGGCCAAAATATCCCAGTTTAGACATCATTCACTCTTTGTCAAATCTAAGCTGAGCCTACGATTTGTTTTGGGTGTCACTGGTTACATTATTCGCCCTGCTTTTTAAATGACCAATGGAATATAGTGGCATCTCGAGTTGGACAATGTTCTTATGGAGCAGTGGTACTGTCCCCACCTGAAGGCCTGGATTCAAATCTCACGTCAAAATATGCTGACCGTGGAAATGTGCCATAGCAAGGCTGGAAAGGTTAATTTTAAGTAAAGAAAGGATGCAAAATTGTACGTTAAAGCATGCAAGGCCAAGTGCTAGAAAATAGGGTGGGAATAATTAGGTGCTATGGCACAGACTCGCTGCGAGAAAGGACATTTTTCTGAGCTGTAAACCTCTGTGACTCTGAATTCTGACTGGACACATCCCGAGTGGTATCATTACACATCCTTCCAGTTCTTTGTTCCTCCCCTGCCCATGCGAATGCTGCCGGCTGCCAACATATTAATGAAGACCGAGTCCCACCTCCTGGCCATTACCATCTCAGCTTTGACTTCTGAAAATCTGCCAACTCGATTTGGGCATGAGCTGTCGGCTTCCTAAAATGAAGCCTTCATGTTTGAGAGCGTGTGTGAAGGAAGGAGGTCAGTGTGATTTTAACCTGGCAGCAAGTCAGCGACCAGTAGCTGAAAAAGAAATGTATTTTCAACATTTCTTGTAAAACTCCTTAGCTCATGAACAATGTTAACAGCTTACAATCCAGTTGACAGATGTCAGTCATTATCAAAATACTTCTTTATCAATGAATGAACTCATCTGTTGGACAATCACGTTGGAAAGCTTAAAAGTTGCCCTCAAGTGAAATGCAGTCTTTCACCACTGCACTGAGTCCTTCAGCTTTGAAGGAAGGTTTAATGAAAGCAAAAGGACCCACTGGTGAAATGCAGTTACACGCTAATAACTGCTGTGAAAGCATCCATCTGAACTTTCATATGGATTGGATTTGCCATTTTCAAGCAGAATTCACACAAATCTGAAACAACAATCGATACACGCTTCAGCAAGACTGATCTGTGAGTAAGAACTAGGGGCTGTGAGGAAAATGTAGCAATGAAGGAATATGACACCCTTCATTACTTCTTCAAATAGTGTAAGGAGACATATCTTTCTCGTTTTCTCAGCTTATTTGCTTAGCTCTCTCTAGGCCACAAGCTAGCTGGAAGAAAGTATCACATAAATGTTTATATAACGGTTTTCACAGAATTACATATAGAATTTCAAAAAGGTCCTGCAGCCCGTTACAGCCAATGATGTATAGATGTTACTATAACTTAGGAAACATAGCCACCAATTTACACACAGTAGGATCCCATTAACATGAAC
Source organism: Stegostoma tigrinum (assembly GCF_030684315.1). NCBI lineage: Eukaryota > Metazoa > Chordata > Chondrichthyes > Orectolobiformes > Stegostomatidae > Stegostoma > Stegostoma tigrinum. Next base: position 99,345,252 of record NC_081359.1, read on the forward strand.
TTGATTCAATTAGATCACCTGTTTTCTGTTGTTGGTTGAGGGATAAATATTTGACAGGCACTCCCTTTTTTGTTATTTGAAAAACCTTTCATTGTGTTTTTGGTCACAACTCAGCCCCACATTCCGGATATTTGGTCATCCGGTGTGGAAGGGTGTGGGCAGATCGGAGGACCCCCTCATGGTCTGCTCCTGTGCCTGGCCTGGTGGGCTATGAATGGGTCCAGACAGTGGGCCGTGGAGGGGGTCACCTCTGCAACTGTCTGGTCCTCTTCCACGATTACGTTTGTGCTCAGGTGCCCTTGAGGGGGATCATGCGGAGTCCACAAATAGTCTCAATGCCTTTGGAGAGAGATAGGAACTGCAGGGGATCGAGTGCCTTATCTCCCCATTGTTGTCTGGTTCCTCTTTAAACAAGTTGGAGATGACTCCAAGCAGAATGTGATGAATGCACTTGCCCAGCTGTCCCACAATACCAAAGTAACCAAATCAATATGAACACGAGCCGGTACCAAAGCAAAACTTCCCCACTTTGTTAGGAGCAAAATTACAATAATGTTTGATACTCAACATACTATCCCTCATTGTATTTGCCTGCTTCTGGTTACAATACTTCTCGAGTCCTTTGTAAGTTTACAGTCGCTCTGTCTTTGGGTCTGCGAAGCTGCTTTCTCCGTCACTCTCTGTGGATGGTCAGCTGGTCTTTGCCTCGTGCCATGCTGGTTTCCTCAAAAGGCCTCAGACGATTCCAAGAGAGGTTCCAACAGACAGACCTGCAGGCGAACTCTATTTTTAGGGACAACAGTGTGGAGCAGAAAGAATACAGCAGGCCGGGCAGCATCAGCAGAGCAGGAAAGCTGACGTTTCAGGTCAGGACCCTTCTTCAGGCCATGGCCTGCTGTGTTCTTCAAGTTCCATACTATGTTGTCTTTGACTCCAGCATCCGCAGTTCTTGCTAACTCTATTTTTATACCTTTTAGATGGTTTTCTGGAACTTTCTGCAGTTCTAACCATTCAGGAAGATGCACTTAAACAGTTTGACACAAGAGTCAATCAATTAGATGGCATGTCACTGTCAAGTGTCTTTGCGCAGCATGACTTGGTGCCTTCCTGCCTGAGGTGCCCTTTGTTTAGTGGATAAGTTTTTGGGAGTGTCTGTGCATACTAACTATTGCCTTTTACAATATGTCAATATCATTAGCATCTGACTGCTGTGTTTGTCTTGTGTCTGGTGTGTGGTTTTTATGATTTCAGAGTTTCACTTGGCCAATGTACCCAGCATCCCCTGCTGTTTGGCTAAGTTGGCAATCTGTTTTTTAGCGGCTGTGAGGCTGCTACGTTCCCCTGCTTTTGAATGGAAAAAAGCTCATGCGAATAAAGTTCAAACTTCATTATAAAAGTTGGTTATGTTTATGGTCGAGGAGTATGTCCATGTGAAAGCCATTATGTACATTGGTCAAGCTTATCATATTGGCACATGTACAAGAATAAAATCCCCTGTTGCAACAGTCCATAAAGGGTTGTACTGCACAGACAACATGAAGTAACCTATACAAATAGAAGTGATAATTGTGCTAAACCTGGGATTTCCATCTCCCTTAAAACCCCCGTGGGTTTGTACCGTATTATTCAAGCATGCCAATCTATTGAGATATTTGTTTTTCCCAGCATGCAATTTTAACTGGCAGTAGCCTGAGGTGTTTCAAGGTGGTTGCAATTAGGACTGCAACTAGATGTGAGAGGAGCCGAATTCATGAATGACAGGCTAAGGGCACAATGGTACGGCCTGTTTGTTCGTATTTACTTAAAAATGGTCCTATCATCATTCCCCGTCTTTCCATAGCATATGGGAGGGTCTCATGGTAACCCCTCCAAATAACCTTTTTGTAAATAATTACAATATTTTTGACTTCATAGGCCCTCAACCCAGCCTTGTCACAAGGGATAATTTGAATCCCTAGCATCAAACCCAGTGCTTCACCGAGAGTAGCTTTGCAGCTGTTATTATTCCATGCTTGGTGAGCTGTTGCAACTGACAACTGGAGATGTTAGTGTCGGCTGTCTCCTGGAACAAACGCTTGAGCTGTTCCTCGCTAACCTAGGGTGGGACTTTCCCTTGGCAGGCCTGCCTGAGGTCCTCCCTCAGCTGGTCAACCAACCAGTTTCCGTGGACACTGCACAGGATGTGGTTTGGTTGCTCACCGTCATCCCTGATTTTGCCCTGGATGGTATGGTTAATTGTCCTGGCGTGACTCTCTAGTGCGGTCACTATGCGATAGTTAGCCTGATCCTCCACTAGTTGTCCTGTGGTTTCCTGTTGATTGTCTGCATTCAGTCCTTCTAGGGCTCGTTAAGATATTGGATTAAGATCATGAGTGTATTGCCCAAATTAGCCAAGTCAAGGGTATTGACCGTTTGACGCCCCTGCCCCACATGCTGTGGCCAGATCATTAAAGATTTCTCTTTTCTTTCATTGATTAGCGGCTGGGGAGGTTCCCATCTATGCATATCACAACGTCTGGTTGGTCACACCACAGATGTCCTGGGTGCATTGCTTTCCCTTGTGCCTGCAGCACTCTCTTAGATACAGTCGTTACAATGAAATATAATACATCATAAACGCTGTGTAGGGGTTGCATCGCTGCCTTCGATTGGCCACTCTAATGCACTTTCTGAAAAATGTAGTTTCTGAAAATAGAGATGGCAAGAGCTGTAGATGCTGGAGTCAGAGACAACACAATATTGAGCTGAACGTGCACAGCAGGCCAGGCAACATCAGGAGAGCAGGAAAGTTGATGTTTTCAGGTCAGGACTTGACATAAAACGTAAACTTTCCTGTTCTTCTGATGCTGCCTGGCCTGCTGTGCTCCTCCAGCTCCACACTGTGTTGTCTGTAGTTTCTGAAAGCATCTTGGTCTAATATCTGACAATGCATTCCACATAACATCTTAAAATGATCAAATCCACCCATTCCTGGTGCCCCGTTTTTTATTAAAATAAAAAAAAACAGACAATAGAACAAATATGCCCCATATGTGGATGGTAGCTTGTGCACTCGTGGCTGGGGACCAATAAGGCTATTGTCATTACAGAGTTGCCCCTGTCATCCTCAATGTATAAGCCACAGCCTGTTCTCATTCCAGCTGTTGCTGCCAGGAATGGTACCCTGGGTGTTAGCCCCTTTTCCCAAAATTCCCAATGCCAGGTTGGAATTTTAGGTGCCCAACAGTCCCGAATGAAATGACAGCCTCAGCCACAGTTCCAGCACAGATCAGGTTTGGGGTTCATTTGTGGGAGTTCCCCTCTGCTGGGGATGGGGGAGTGTATGGAGGGGAAGTCTGTCTAGGACTCCTTGGTATAGTCCTTCTTTTATTCCTTCAAGTCAGAAGGGGGCTGTAAGAAGCCTGGACCTCATGTATATGGACTGAACTTCTGGGTGGCTGTTGTGTCCTTCAAGTCCCTCTCCCAATACAGCAACTAATTTGCAGAGGAGTCAAGCCTCATTGCAGGAGGCTTCAGAGGGGTCAAATCTCAGGCGTGCATCCCCCTCCCTTTTCTAAGGCATGGGAGACATCAGTAAGAGAGGTATGGGCCATTTCCCCAAAAACACAGACACATTGGACCCATAGTCTCCACACAGAGCTAGTAGGGTGTTCCCCTTGTTGTTGTTGGCACATGTGCAAAGCATCTATGGGGTCAGCCTTATCTTGCCCTAGAGCAATAAGGACTGCTGTCTTCATATCATCAAGGGATCCCTCCCCTCTTTTTAGTTGTTGGTCCTCCGGGAGGGCTGAATGGACTGAGGCACATGATGGTTAAATTGGTTTGCTCCCCCACCCTGTTCGGCCAGTATATGACAGTCTGTCAATAAATTTCCCCCAAAAGTGTATACGGGTCTGAGGTGGGATCAAGAAGCATCACTTTTTGGCAATGTCTGCCAGTTGGGTGCCTGGAATAGGTGTGGTATATGTAGTGCGACCATCAACTGTGTGACACTGGGTGGCCACAGGACTCATGGGCTGTGGTGCCGGCTGTGGGTCGGGGAGAGGTCACAGTCTGATCTGGGGTAGGTGCTAGAGGCGCTGCCACCTGGGAGAAACATGGTGGGTGTCCCCATCTGTGGGGCAGATGCAGATTGGCAGTGGGTGGGTTAGAGTGGAGCCTCTTCCTATCTCCATGGGGAGGTCAAACCCCAAAGGCACACATTATCCCATTCTGAGATCTCTTCTCTAGGGACTGTGTTCTCTTCCTGGCACTTTAATGCTCCATACTAGTGCCTGATAGGTATTGCCCTGCATTTCAGGCTTGGACAGCCTGTATGGCTGCTCGGAGCTCCCTACACTGTTCTTCCAGCTTGTCAATGTATGCTGAGGCTGCCTCCTGATGCTCAATAGCCCTCCTCTCACTACAATGGTCTCTTTCCAAATGTGACTGCAACCGTCCCACGTGCATCAGATTTTCCTGTATCCTGGTGTCCTATCTTTAACTACAGATTTTAACTTTTTCAATTCATTAGCAGTAATTGCTCCCGCAGCAATCTAATCTCATCTACAGGAGTCTCCTAGCCCACGTGCTATTGCTATTACTGTGGTTATCTCAGTAGCCTTCTTTCCTAACTTGTGTTTCCTGTCATTGGTCTTGGGCTGTGAAACCCATAGTTCAGGGACAGGCTAGGATGCTACAGAATTCTGTCCATTTGGGGCACTTTTTAAAAAGATGCTGTTTGAGATTGTCCTCCCATATTGGACGAGCGGACACTTGTCCTGCTTTGCTAGCAAGCATTTTATATCTACGTTCTTTACCACATTTCTCTTAAAAGTGAAGTTTCCCTGATTCTTTGAAATTCAAAGGCCCCTTAAATTTCTTGAACTCAAAATAAAATACCTTTGACTCTTAAAAATAAAAAAAAGTTTTCCCTTGACCCTGGCCAAACACTCCTGGGGTGGAGGACAAAGGGTTGAAATACAGAGTAAACTTGAATCTGACGTTTCGGGCCTAGACCCTTCATCAGAGAAGGTCTAGGCCCGAAACGTCAGCTTTTGTGGTCCTGAGATGCTGCTTGGCCTGCTGTGTTCATCCAGCTCCACACTTTGTTATCTTGGATTCTCCAGCATCTGCAGTTCCCATTATCACTGTAAACTTGAATCTACTCATTTGTACACAAAGTAAACTAAAATTCAAATCTCCTCATCTCCATCCACATTAAAAACTCACAGGACAGACACAAAAGTTTAAAATTTGGAGGAAAATTTCTTCTCATCTGAAAATAAATAAATTAAAGCTCCCCTCACACTGACCCCATCAAACACACCTCGGACAGGGACAACGAGGGGCTAAAATATAAGCTTCCTTGGTTTAAGGGATAACAAAGTGTAGAGCTGGATGAACACAGCAGGCCAAGCAGCATCTTAGGAATAGGAAAGCTGATGTTTTGGGCCTAGACCTTCATCAGAAATTGGTTTGTTCAAGGAGTCCAAAGTGCCTCTATGGCTTCCACACATCTGTCCCCTCTCTAGGCTGACTTCCTCACAATTCCCCCAAACCCCGTTATCCTTTTCCAGCTCATGCTTTGCTCACTCTGGCTGTAGAGCACCTGGCTTGTACTGTGCCTATCACTGCTTAAAGTACCTGGTTTATGGCTCAATTGTAGTCAGTGCCAACATCTCACATGTTCAGTTTATACCCTGGCCTTGGTGTGGGGCAGCTGCCCCCTTAACAACCAGCTCAGGCTGAACGTGCAAGATAAAAGTCAGGCAAGGTTGGCAGTTCGAGTTTGGAGGACCTTAAGGGTCACTCAAAGTGAAGCCTTTCAACAAGGACGCCAAATATTGTCTGGTTCCTCTTTAGGCAAGCTGCAGAAGATTCCGAGTAGAATGTTATAAAGGAATTTGCCCAGGTGTCCCACAATACCAAGGCAATCAAGTCATTACAAACACAAGCTGGTAGGAAAGCGGTACATTCCCATTTTAGGAGGAACAACGTTACAATAATGTTCGATACTTACTTGCTATCCCTAGACCTGTTTTACTGCTTATGGTTACAATACTACCTGCGTCTCTTGTAAATTTACACAGTTTGTCTCTCTGTGGTTCTGTCTCTGAGTCTGCAAAGCTGCTTTCTCCCTCTTTCTCTCTGTGGATCGTCGGCTGGTCTCTGCCTCTTGCCCTGCTGGTCTCCTCAAAAGGCCTCAGACAATTCCAAGAGGGGTTCCAAGAGAACAGTCTGTAGGTAAAATCTGTTTTTATACCTTTAAGATGGTTTTCTGGAACATTCTGTAGTTCTGACCATCAGGGAGATACACTTAATAGTTTGAAATAAGAGTCTGAATCATTTTGATGGCATGCTACTGTCAAACTTCTTTATTTAGCAGGACCTCGGTGCCTCTCTGTCTGGGGTGCCCTTTGTTTGTGGATAAGTTATTGGGGGTGTCTGTGCAGACTAGCTGTTGCCTTGTGCTAATGTCATTTTCTGAAGAAGGATTTAGGCCCGAAATAAGATAACAAAGTGTGAAGCTGGATGAACACAGCAGGCCAAACGTCAGCTTTTGTGCTCCTCTGATGCTGCTTGGCCTGCTGTGTTCATCCAGCTCCACACTTTGTTATCACCCACCTGCCCGCTGTGTTTGCGCTGTGTCTGGTGTGTGGGTTTTGTGTTTTTCAGAGTTTCACTTGGCCAACATACCCAGCATCCCTTGCTGTTTGGCCAAGTTGTCAATCTGAGTTTTAGCAGCCAGGAGGCTACTACACTACCAACCCCATTTTGATTTAGCCGTCCCACCTCTTTCCCTATCTGTCCCTCACCTTTGGTGTTGCCTTTAATGGTCACTGTACATAGATTCGATGTTTGGAAACAGGGGTGAGTTAAAGATCGTGACTAATACGTGAAAATTACTGTGGGTGATTAAATGGTGGAGAAAGTCATCCAGTTGTGTGATAGGGCTTCTGGATATAAAAATGTATTAAAAAGTAAATATTTGACAGGGGTGGGGAGTGGATCTTCTGATGCACTGGTAGTGTCCCACCCACTGAGCTAGGCGACTCATGTTTAAGTCCAAGCTGTGCAGAGGTGTGTAATAACATCTCTGAATAGGTTGATTAGAAAAATATAACTATTTGACAGGAGGGTTCTTGCTGTGCAGTGGTAGCACCCTTACATCTGGGCTAGAGGCTAGGTTTAACTCCCACCTGCTTCAGAGGTGCACAGCAACACACCTGAAGAGGTTGATTTGAAATAATTAAATATTTTATAGGGCACTTGACAGAATGCCTTTCAAAACAAACACTTAGGCTCCTATACATGCCCCTCCCCCACCCCCGCCCCCAATGAGCTTCTCTGTCAAGTGGATGTGAAAGATCCCAAATGATAAGAGCACAAAGGCTGTGTGATGCAGCTTATGTCCTCTTCCCTACTCCCTCAGTAGCCTGGATTATCCTGCTGCCTTTCCCAGCACTATAATATGTAATTGTTGGTTGACAGAAAGATATGCATTTGCATCGAGCCACTCTGAATATCTCAAATCATGTAACAACCAATTAAGTTCTATTCCTTTGCAGTCTCATCTGTTAACTAGTTAACTGTGAGAAGACTGGTCCAATAAGCTTTTAGATTGAAAATAGAACTTAGAACATAGAAAAGTACAGCACAGCACAGGCCCTTCGACCCACAATGTTGTGCCGTGAAATAATCCTAATCCAAAAATAAAATAACCTAACCTACATTCCCCTCAATTCACTGCTGTCCATGTGCATGTCCAGCAGTTGCTTAAATGTCACTAATGACGTAATGTGGTGTGACGAATAAGTCGTCACCCAAGACAATTGTGGAAAACAAAGTGCATAGAACCAAGAGATAACTTTGTGTGTTTCTGGAAATTATAGCAACATCAGGGGAGAGAAATAGGAAGTAGGATATTGAGCTGAAGGAAGAGGCAATTGGCCTCTGAAAAATTGATGGGCAAATTGGGCCAAATGGAGTTTCACTGGCCTGAGCAATGTTCCCGCTAAGCTATGAGGAAGGTTTGCACACACTGATTGGAACGGGGACACATTGATGAATGTTTCCAGAGGTTCTGTCGCATATGGACCGCAGAGATTATGCACAGCGGCAGAAACTGTTAGAGGGAACATAGGTTCCGAAACGTCTCATAAATGCTTTCAGTTGGTATGATGAGCTAATCAAAATGATCCTGTCACACAAAAATTCCCATTAATATGTTCAAAAGAATCTCTTGTCTTAAATGAGCGGCCTCTTTTTTTAAACCATGTCCCTGCTTCTAGATTCCTCCACAAAGGGAAACATTTCGTTTGTATCCACTTTTGCAATCCCTTTCAGAATCTTATATATTTCACTCAGATCACCACTTTCCACTCAGAGCTTGGATCTGATTCATTGGTTGTGGGATTGATCAGCTTTGTCTATCACTTGCTGCTTATGCTGTTTGGCACATACGTTGGTCCTATTTGGTGGCTTCACCAGGTTGACACCTTATTTTTAGGCATGCCTAGTGCTGCTGCTGGCATGCCCTCCTCCATTCTTCACTCAATGGGGGTTGATCCCCTGGCTTGGTAGTAATAGTTTAGTGGGCAAACACGCCAGGCCATGAGGTTACAAATTCCGCTGCTGTTGGTGACCCGCAGCACCTCATGGATTCCCAGTCTTGAGTTACAAGATCTATTTGAAGCCTGTCCCATTTAACATTGTGACAGTGCCACACAACGTGATGGAAGGTATTCTCAATGAGAAGACAAGCCTTCGTCTCCACAGGGACTGTGCAGCGCTCTCTCTTGCCAATACTGTCATGGGCAGATGCATCTGCAGTCAGTTGTTTGGAAAAGATGCCATCAGTTATGTTTTTCCCTCATCACCTGTCACAGACCCAGTCCATTCCGATCCAACCAGCTCAATCACTAGTGTTGCTCCTGAGCCACTCTTGGTGGTGGGCATTAAAACCCCCACCCAGAGTAGATTTTATAGCCTTGACACCCTCAGTGCCCCCTCCAAGTGATTTTCAATATGGAGAAATACCGATTCATCAGTTGAGGGAGGTACGTGATAACCAGCAGCAGGTTTCCTTGTCCGTGTCTAACCTAAAGATTTGAGACTCTGTGATCTCTGGAATCAATGTTGAGGACTCCAAGGGCAACTCATTCCTGAAGTTTTACCATTATGCTGCCACTTCTGCTGGATCTGCCCTGCCAGAGGGATAGGACATGTGCAGGAATGGTAATGGTGGCGTCTGGGACATTGTCTGCAAGGTGTGATTCTGTGAGTATGACTATGTCAGGCTGTTGCTTGACTAGTCTGTGAGACAGCTCTCCCAATTTTGGCAACTACAAATGAAAAATCTGTGGATGCTGTAAATCAGAAAAAAAACAACAAAAGTTGCTAGAAAAGCTCAGCAGGTGTGGCACCATCTGTGAAGAGAAATCAGAGTTAATGTTTTGGGTCAAGGGATCCTTCCTCAGAACTGATGGGAGCTAGGAAAATGTTAGCTTATATGCAGAAGAAAGGGTAGGGTTGGTGTGTGGGGGGCTGCATAGTGGGGAGGGTGGTGGGTAATAAGTAAACGATAGGTGGGAATAAAGTCCAAAGAGAGAACAGAACTGTTGGACAGACAAAGGTAATGATCTGCCTAGGAGGATAAATAGCTGTAAATGGAGATTGTTAGTGGCTAACAAGAGATTGTATGTAGCGGCAGACTATGTAATACAACACATGGTATGTAAGGTAGGGGGCTGGGTCATGGGAGAGTTCAGGCCCTAAAATTATTGAACTTGACATTGAATCTGGAGGGCTGCATGGTCCCTAAGTGAAAAATGAGGTGCCAGCTTGCATTGACCTTCGCTGAAATACTGCAGCAAGCCAGAGACAGAGATGTTAGCCAGGGAACAGAGTGGTGTGTTAAAGTTGCAGGCAACTGGGAGCTCAGGGTCTTTTTTGTGAGCAGAATGTAGATACTCTTTGAAGTGGTCACCCAATCTGTGCTTCATTTCCCTAACGTAGAGGAGACCACATTGTGAGCAGTGAATACAGTTGGCCAGATTGTGTGAAGTGCAGGTAAAGTGCTGCTTCTCTTGGAAGGTACGTTTGGGCCCTTAGATACTGGGGATGGAGGAGGTAAATGGACAGGTGTTATACCTTCGGCAATTGCAGGGGAAGGTGCCTTGAGGCTTTGGGGATGTGCTGGGAATGAAGGAAGAGTGGACCAGGGTTTCCCAGAGGGAACAGTCCCTATGACTATGTCAGGCTGTTGCTTGACTAGTCTGTGAGACAGGTCTCCCAATGGACAAGGGAGAGGAGGGGCAAATATGTCTGGTGGTGGCATCCTGCTGGAGGTGGTGGAAATGGTGGCTGATGATCTTCTGGATCTGGATGCTGGTGGGATGGTTGGTAAGGATAGGGGGAATCCTATCTCTGTTGTGGGAGCAAATAGAGGTGGTGAGGGTAGAATTGCCAGAGATGGGTCAAATCAGGTTGAGGGCCCTGTTGACAACGGTTCTGGGTAATCCTCTGTTGAGGAAGACTGTGGACATTTCGGAGGCTTCCTCATCGAAGTTGGCCTCATTAGAACATATGTGAAGGAGACAGAGGAACTGGAAGATTGGGATGGAGCCTTTATAGGAAGCTGGGTGTGAGTATGCATAGCCCAGGTAGCTGTGGGAGTCAGTGGGTTTGGAATGGATATTAGTGACTAGTCTATCCCCAGAAATGGAAACAGAGATGTTGAAGAAGGGAAGAGAGGAGTCGGAGATAGGCCAAGTGAAAGTAAGGGCAGGGTGGAATTTGGAAGCAAAATCAACAAACTTTTCCAATTCTGGATGAGAGAGGGTAGCAGCACCAATGATATCATTGATATATCAGAGAAAGAGTTGTGGGTGAGGGCCAGAATAGAACTGGAACAATGAATGTTCCATGTACCCCACAAAGAGACAGGAATAACTAGGGCCCACTCGGGTACCCATGGCTACCATCAGGTCAGAGGGGTCAGTCCATCACAAGAACTAACCTTCCTTCCATTGACTCCGTCTATACTTCCCACTGCTCGGAGAAGAAGCCAACAAATAAAGGCCCTTCCCATCCTGTTTATACTGTCTTCCATACTCTTCCATTGGGCAGCAAACACAAAGTTTGAATACACATACGAACAGAATTAAGAACAGCTTCTTCCCTGCTGTTAACAGACTTATGAATGGACCTCTCATATTTATGGAGTTGATCTTTCTCTGCATCTTCTCTGTAGCTGTAATACTATATGCTGCAGTCTGCTCGACTCCCTGATGTACGAATGTAAGCTGTGATTTGTCTGAATAGCATGCAAAACAATAGTTTCCACTGTATCTTGGTACATGTGCAAATAATAGAACATAGAACATAGAACAGTAGAGCACAGAACAGGCCCTTCAGCCCACAATGTTGCGCCGGCCATTGATCCTCATGTATGCACACTCAAATTTCTGTGACCATATGCATGTCCAGCAGTCTCTTAAATGACCCCAATGACCCCTTGCATCCACAACTGCTGCTGGCAACGCATTCCATGCTGTCATACTGCGTCCAGTTCTGGTCGCCGTATTATAGGAAAGATGTGGATGCTTTGGAGAGGGTTCAGAGGAGGTTTACCAGGATGCTGCCTGGACTGGAGGGCTTATCTTATGAAGAGAGGTTGACTGAGCTTGGTCTCTTTTCATTGGAGAAAAGGAGGAGGAGAGGGGACCTCATTGAGGTATACAAGATAATGAGAGGCATAGATAGAGTTGATAGCCAGAGACTATTTCCCAGGGCAGAAATGGCTAGCACGAGGGGTCATAGTTTTAAGCTGGTTGGTGGAAAGTATAGAGGGGATGTCAGAGGCCAGCTTGATTGAATACAGTCAACATGGCTTTGTGAGGGGTAGGTCATGCCTCACAAACCTTATCGAGTTTTTTGAGGATGTGACTAGAAAAGTTGATGAGGGTCGAGCTGTGGATGTGGTGTATATGGACTTTAGTAAGGCATTTGATAAGGCTCCCCATGGTAGGCTCATTCAGAAGGTCAGGAGGAATGGGATACAGGGGAACTTAGCTGCTTGGATACAGAATTGGCTGGCCAACAGAAGACAGCGAGTGGTAGTAGAAGGAAAATATTCTGCCTGGAAGTCAGTGGTGAGTGGGGTTCCACAGGGCTCTGTCCTTGGGCCTCTATTGTTTGTAATTTTTATTAATGACTTGGATGAGGGGATTAAAAGATGGGTCAGCAAGTTTGCAGACGATACAAAGGTCGGAGGTGTTGTTGACAGTATAGAGGGCTGTTGTAGGCTGCAGCGGGACATTGACAGGATGCAGAGATGGGCTGAGAGGTGGCAGATGGAGTTCAACCTGGATAAATGCGAGGTGATGCATTTTGGAAAGTCGAATTTGAAAGCTGAGTACAAGATTAAGCATAGGATTCTTGGCAATGTGGAGGAACAGAGGGATCTTGGTGTGCAGATACATAGATCCCTTAAAATGGCCACCCGATGGTCAAAGAAAGAGTAGGGCCAATCAGGGATAGCATAGGGAACTTGTGTGTGGAGTCTGAGGAGGTAGGGGAAGCCCTTAATGAGTTTTTTGCTTCAGTCTTTACGAAAGAAACAAACTTTGTAGTGAATGAAGAGCAGGTGTGCATGCTGGAATGGATAGAGATAGAGGAAGCTGATGTGCTGAAAATTTTGTCAAACATTAAGTTTTAACACAAGTCGCCAGGCCCGGACCAGATTTGTCCTCGGCTGCTTTGGGAAGCAAGAAATGAAATTGCTTCGCCACTTGCGAAGATCTTTGCATCCTTGCTCTCCAATGGAGTCGTACCTGAGGACTGGAGAGAGGCAAATGTAATTCCTCTCTTCAAGAAAGGAAATAGGGAAATCCCCGGCAATTACAGACCAGTAAGTCTCACGTCTGTCGTCTGCAAGGTGTTAGAAAGGATTCTGAGGGATAGGATTTATGGCCATATAATAATCAAATCAAATTTAATTTCAGCTATATATATATATAAGGACTCTGCTTCCACAGCTTTTTGTGCTAAGGAATTCTAAAGGCTCACAACCCTCTGAGAGAAGAAATTCCTCAGCATCTCAGACTTAAATTGGCACCGCCTTATTCTGAAAATATACTCTCTGGTCCTATCAGCCAACTGTGAAGTAAACTTGAGATAAAATTTCTTTAATAAAAACCAAAAGAAATGCAGATGCTGTAAATTAGGTACAAAGACAGAAGTTGCTGGAAAAGCTCAGCAGGCCTGACAGCATCTGTGAAGAAAAAATAAGAATTAACATTTCGGGCCTGGTGACCCTTTTTCAGCTCTGAATGAGAGGTCACTGGACCCAAAACACTAACTCTGATTTTTTTCTTCACAGTTGCTGTCAGATCTGCTGAGCTTTTCCACCCACCTCTGTGATAAAATTCTTTTGTGCCGACATAGTCGTCTGGTTTCATTGTCTTTGGCTGAAATGGTAATATCAGTGAAGCTGGTTGAGCATTTTCCATATGGATTCCCCGGTCTGTGAAACTGCAGTCATTTGAAGACAGTTTGTAAGCCTCTTAAAGAAGTTTAATTTATAAATGCCTTGGGTATAAGAATAAAAGATCGATGTCGTTGATAGTCAATGTTTGCTATTATCGGAACAATAAGCTGACCGTGTCCAACCGTTCCTGATAGTACATACTCTTTATCCAAGATAGTGAGAAACCTGTGACTTTGGCTCTCAGGAACGGTTTGGAGTGCAATGGTATCAGGCTATTGCTTGATGAGTTTGTAGGACAAAAATGAAAACAGAAAGGGTTCTGAGGAAGGGTCTCCGGACCCAAAACGTTAACTCTGCTTTTTGCTTCGCAGGTGCTGCCAGACCTGCTGAGCTTTTCCAGCAACTTTGTTTTTGTTCCTAAAAACAGGGTAATCTCCGCAGGTCTGTTAGCATCTGTGGAGGGAGAAACGGTGTTAATGTTTTGAGTCTGATGTGACTCTTCTTCAGTCCCGAAATGAGTCGCATTGGATTCAACACATTAACTCTGCTTCTCGCTCCAGCAATTCTCCACCTGTTGAGTTCCTGCAGCATTTTCTGCATTTATTTAAGGTTTCTAGGAACACAGTATTTTGCTTTTAGCATGTGGGAGAGCTGTCCTAACTATGGCACAATTCCCCAGATACATATGAGCTACAAGCAGGATTAGGCCATTCAGCTCCTCAAGCAAACTATGCCATTTATTAGATGATGTTGTTTTGATTGCTTCACATACCTACCATCTACTCCCCATCATGTTTTCACTCTCTTGTTTATCAGGAATCTAGCTATATCAATATTAACATTCAAGGATTCTGCTTCAATACAATTTTTTTAGGAAGAGAGCTCTGACCCTCAGTGAGAACAAAATTATTCTCCTCATCTCTGTCTGAATTGGACTTATCCATTATTTTGAAACAGTAACTCCTATTGCTAGATTCTTGATGAGTGCAGACTTCCTTTCCACACACAACCTGTCAATTTCCCTGCACATTTTATATTTTTAAATTGAGCCATCTCTTTCTTTGTGAAACTCCAGTTACAAGCCTAATCCGTCCATCCTTTCCTCATTAGACAATGCATCAAAGCATTCTAGGGATTAAATAAGTTCAATGAGTTCCATGGGAAATCACTACCTCCAGAATATGAGTCCTCTTGGTAATGGCAATGGTCTGCCCAGATGGAAATCATCACCTGAGCCCTTTATAAAGAGTTAAGATAGCAGTGGAGAAGCAGGATTGAGACTAGGGTTCATCTGCTCCCATCCACTTTCTTTTCCCTTCTTTTTACTTTATCTCCTGTTCTTTTTAAAATTTTTTTCTTTTCTTTAAAGCCTGGAAAGTGGTGTAAAGGAGGAAGGTTCCGGCATCAGTGGCAATAATGCCAGGACAAACCGGATGTAATCCCACCCCAGCCCAGAGTCTCCCAGTGGGTGAGGAACAGGTCATGGGCTGACTCCTCCAGCAAGGATTCGTGGGCTGGGCCAAGGCTCTACGGCGGGACACCTGAAAGGGTGGAAACACCAACAAAAGGGATGGGCAGTGAAATGGCGGCAGAGTCTGGAGGAATGCCTGATGGGGACCAGGAGGTATGGAACCTGCAGATCCCCAGGGCCATGGCTCCAGCTCGGACGCTGAGGTTGTGTGGGACTGGCGAAGGGGAAGGCCTGTAACCGAGACATCAGAGTCCATTACAGAGATCCAGGCCAATGTCAAGCAGCGAAGGAGGTACAGGAAGAAGAGTGAAAGATAAACTCTTTTGCAGTCAAAGTTTGCAATAAAGCCAGTGGTTCAAGAGTGTGGTGACTCATGAAAATACACTTTTCACCGTATTTTTATGTACGCGTGATAATAAATCTAAATCTAGTCTAATAAAGCAAACTCTTGCGGGATGGTAGCTGTGACCTTATCCCTGGACTGTAGGGCCCAGGTTCAAGTCCCACCTGCTCCAGAGGTGTGTGATAACATCTGTGAATAGTTGATTAGAAAAATAGGTTAATAGAATAATTTTATAAAGCAGACTCAGGGATGTCTGTCCTGGGCTGGGACTGGCCTATTTATGTCATGGGTAGTGGCTCTGTTTTGGTGCTCAATGATAAATGAGGTCCCTTTCCAGTCAGGTTTCCTGAGTTACTAAAGGGTCGAGCTGTAGGGAGAGGCTGAATAGACTGGGGCTTTCATCCCTAAAGTTTTGGAGGCCGAGGCGTAACCTTATTGAGGTTTATAAAATCATGAGGGGCATGGATAGGGTGAATAGGCAAAGCCTTTTTTCCATGATGGGGATAGATGGTACAGGTTTGAGGTGAGAGGGACAAGGTTTGAAAGGGGCCTAAGGAGTAACCTTTTCACACAGAGGGTTGTACATGTATGGACTGAGGTGGCAGAGAGAGTGGTGGAAGCTGGTACAATTATAAAATTTAAAAGGCGTTTGGATGGGTACATGAATAGGAAGGGTTTAGAAGGATATGGACCAAATTCTGGAAAATGAGACTAGATTAATATAGGATATCTGGCTAGCATGGAAGAATTGGACCGAAGGATCTGGTTCCATGCTGTATAGCTCTATTATCCTATGTGGTACACTATCAAATTCCTTCTGGGAATCCATGTGCATTGCATCCACGGATTTCACTTTGATTATATTATAGAGGGTTTTGCAAGGCTGGCTGGGAGGGGTGTAACATTATTAACAATGCATTGGCTGTCTAGGTTAACACAGTGGAGGTCACTAATAACATGCCAGTAATTGACAAAGAGATGAAGGTAGGTAAGGACCTGGAAACAATCATTATTACGGAAGAGGTAGTGTTGGGCAAGCTAATAGAGCTAAGGATTGATAAGTCTCCTGGCCCTGATGGAATGCATCCCAGGGTACCAAAAGAGATAGTGAGAGAAATAGTACATGCACTGGCGGTAATTTTCCAAAATTCGCTGGACTCTGGGGCAGTCATGGAAATTGGAAAACAGCAAATGTGATGCCACTGTTTAAAAGGAAGGTAGAGAAAAGATGGGGAATTATAGACCAGTTAGCTTAACCTCTGTAGTGGGGAAGATGCTTGAGTCTATTATCAAGGAAGAAATAGCAAGGCAATACGATAGAAATTGTCCTGTTGGGCAGACGCAGCATGGGTTCATGAAGGGCAGGTCATGCTTGACAAGTCTTTTGGAATTCTATGAAGACATTATGAGCCAGGTGGACAATGGGTATCCTGTGGATGTGGTGTACCTAGATTCCCAAAAAGCCTTCGACAAAGTGCCACACAAGAGGCTGCTGCATAAGATAAGGATGCATGGCGTTAGGGGTAAAGAATTAGCTTGGATAGAGGATTGGTTCACCAACAGGAAGCAAAGAGCGGGGATAAATGAGTGCTATTCTGGCTGGCAATCAGTGACTAGTGGTATGCCTCAGGGATCGGTGTTGGGACCTCAATTATTTACAATTTACATAGATGATTTGGAGTTGGGGACCACATGCAGGATGTCAAAGTTTGCAGATGACATTAAGATGAGTGGCAGAGCAAAGTGTGAAGAACTGTGAAACTTTGCAGAGGAACATAGATACATTGAGTGAGTGGGCAAAGGCCAGGCAGATGGAATACAATATAAATAAATATGAAGTCATACATTTTGGTAAGAGTAATAGTAAAAGGGATTATTACTTGAATGGTAAAAAATTGCAGAACACTGCTATGCAGAGGGACCTGGGTGTCCTTGTCCATAAATCACAGAAGGTTGGTCTGTAGGTACAACAAATAATTAGGAAGGCAAATGGAATTTTATCCTTCACTGCTAAAGGGATTGAGTTTAAAAGCAGAGAGGTTATGTTGCAGCTGTACAAGGTGCTGGTGAGGCCACACCTGGAGTATTGTGTCCAGTTTAGGTCTCCTTACTTGAGGAAGGAGGTACTGGCACTGGAAGGGGTACAGAGGAGGTTCACGAGGTTGATTCCGGAATTGAAGGGGTTGGCTTATGAGGAGAGACTGAGTAGATTGGGATTATATTCATTGGGATTCAGAAGATTGAGGGGGATCTTATAGAACCATATAAAATTATGAAAGAAATAGATCAGATAGATCTGACATAATGGGAACTGCAGATGCTGGAGATTCCAAGATAATAAAATGTGAGGCTGGATGAACACAGCAGGCCAAGCAGCATCTCAGGAGCACAAAAGCTGACGTTTCGGGCCTAGACCCTTCATCAGAGAGGGGGATGGGGGGAGGGAACTGGAATAAATAGGGAGAGAGGGGGAGGAGGACCGAAGATGGAGAGTAAAGAAGACAGGTGGAGAGAGTATAGGTGGGGAGGTAGGGAGGGGATAGGTCAGTCCAGGGAAGATGGACAGGTCAAGGAGGTGGGATGAGGTTAGTAGGTAGCTGGGGGTGCGGCTTGGGGTGGGAGGAAGGGATGGGTGAGAGGAAGAACAGGTTAGGGAGGCAGAGACAGGTTGGACTGGTTTTGGGATGCAGTGGGTGGGGGGGAAGAGCTGGGCTGGTTGTGTGGGGCAGTGGGGGGAGGGGATGAACTGGGCTGGTTTGGGGATGCAGTAGGGGAAGGGGAGATTTTGAAACTGGTGAAGTCCACATTGATACCATATGGCTGCAGGGTTCCCAGGCGGAATATGAGTTGCTGTTCCTGCAACCTTCGGGTGGCATCATTGTGGCAGTGCAGGAGGCCCATGATGGACATGTCATCTAGAGAATGGGAGGGGGAGTGGAAATGGTTTGCGACTGGGAGGTGCAGTTGTTTGTTGCGAACTGAGCGGAGGTGTTCTGCAAAGCGGTCCCCAAGCCTCCGCTTGGTTTCCCCAATGTAGAGGAAGCCGCACCGGGTACACTGGATGCAGTATACCACATTGGCAGATGTGCAGGTGAACCTCTGCTTGATGTGGAATGTCATCTTGGGGCCTGGGATGGGGGTGAGGGAGGAGGTGTGGGGACAAGTGTAGCATTTCCTGCGGTTGCAGGGGAAGGTGCCGGGTGTGGTGGGGTTGGAGGGCAGTGTGGAGCGAACAAGGGAGTCACGGAGAGAGTGGTCTCTCCGGAAAGCAGACAGGGGAGGGGATGGAAAAATGTCTTGGGTGGTGGGGTCGGATTGTAAATGGCGGAAGTGTCGGAGGATAATGCGTTGTATCGGCAGTGTGGAGCGAACAAGGGAGTCACGGAGAGAGTGGTCTCTCCGGAAAGCAGACAGGGGAGGGGATGGAAAAATGTCTTGGGTGGTTGTTAGGTGAATCTAGGACAAGAGGGCATAGCCTCAAGATTAGAGGGAGCAGATTTAGGAGTGAATTGAGAAGGAACTTCTTCACCCAGAGGGTTGTTAATCTATGGAATACCTTGCCCAGTGAAGTAGTTGATGCTACTTCAGTAAATGCTTTTAAAGCTAAGGTAGATTTTTTTTGAACAATAAAGGAATTAAGGGATATGGTGAGAACGCGGGTAAGTGGATCTGAGTCCACAAAAAGGTCAGCCATGATCTTATTAAATAATGGAGCAGGCTTGAAGGGCCGAACGGCCTACTCCTGCTCCTAGTTCATATGTTCTTAAATTTGGTTAAAATGATATGACGGCATTAGTTACATAACACAGCCGTGACCTGCGTTTGACACCAATTTCTCCCTTGATCCTTCAGGGAATCATAGAATTCCTACAGTGTGGAAGTAAGCCATTTGGCCCATCAAGCCCACACCCATCCCAGAACCACCCTATCCCTGCATTTCTCATAGCTAATCCTCCTAGCCTGCATATCTCTGGACTCTATGGGCTATTTAGTATAGCCAATCCACCTAAGCCCACATCTTTAGACTGTAAATGGGCACACCCAGAAGAAACCCACACAGACACAGAAGAATGCGCAAACTCCACATAGTCCCCCCGGGTTGGAATTGGTGCTGTGAGGCATTGGTGCTAATCGCTGAGCCACTATGCTACCCAATGCTTAACAGATATCCACTTTTCACCTACGTAACCTGAATTCTAACCAAAGTTTGATCATGTCTTGACCTGAACTGCTCTTGGTGCAAGATCAGTTCAAATTTATTTGCGACCGTGGAGTATCTGAGGCACATGGAGCACAAGAAGCATTTTATTATATTAAAGAACCCAGATAATTGCAGGCTGTTGTTGAGAGGAGAGAGTTATATGAAGAAATGAAAACAGAGAATGTTGGAGAGTCTGAACAGGTTTAGTAGCATCAGTGATGAGAGAAACAGAGTTAATTTTCCAGTCAGATATTACTCAGAACTAAAGAAGAGTCATATCAGACCCAAGAGACAGTAACTCTGTTTCTCTCTCCACAGATGGTGATAGATCTGCTGAGTTTCTCCAGCATTCCCTATTTTAATTTCAGATTTCAGCATCTACAGAATTGGACAGGAGAGACAATGTGAAAGTGTGAAGAGGAGATAGACAATTAAGAAACAAACAACAAAAGACCAAAATCATTTCCAGGCAGACGTGGTTTTGATTTGATATTTGGATAATTTTATAGTGTGTTCTGGCAGACTGCAGGAGTGAAGATAACAACTGCTCCGTATATCCCTGAGTAAGCCTCAACGCCATGAATTATTGACTGATGCCTTTATCTACTGTATGGATTGTGAATCATTGAGATTAAACCCCGTGTCATTACTATTTTCCTCCTGACAAGAAAGACGTTTTCTTAAAATCAAAATAACTAAAATGCTGAAATAACTGTTTGAAGTGAAGCTTAAAATGTTAAAGGGGTTCCCATGAAAACATTTTGAGCAGAAAGGTATTTCCCTGAAGCTTTTATGGTTTCTTGACTTTATGTAAATCTGATTTTGAATACTATAATCTGACCATACCATCCTGTAGATTATAGCAGACCTTTGAAATTGGATTTTAGGATTTCCTCTTGTAATTTTGAGTTAACTTCGTCTTCTCTTTCTTTCGGTATCTTTCTGTGGCACAGACTTCTTGACCGGGTAGAGTGGAAGTTCTTCTTCCAATTCCCTATGTTGTGCAATTGTCAAAAACTTTCAAGGATGTCTTTGAATAAAAAGGGTTAATCAACCCTTTTGCGTTCCCACCCCTCTCTACTCTCCTTTGCTCTGATAGCTCAAACATCACCTCACTGTGTTTTGCCTGATGGTTCTTGTACGTTTCAAATCACCAAACTTTACACTCGGCAATGCTGGCGTGTCACCATATGTATTCCTTACAGTGCTTCATGTGCCTGGTGGACTGAGTGAATGATACAGCACACGACCAGGTACAGCAATAAAATGTGGCACCTTATGTTTATATTCTTTTTAAAAAAAAATCTCATATTTCTTTATGAATAATATCGCAACATGACATCCCTCTGTCTATAAAAGGTTGCCTCTTTCCTTATTCCAATCATAAACCTTTTCTTCTAAAGTAAAGAAATTAGCTAACTTTTAAAACATCATAAGTCACAGAGGTTGTTTACTTGCTTGCCGAGCTGGCTTGTTTTTGTTCAGGCAAGTTGTCACCGTGCTAGAAAACATCATACCTAACATGGTGATGAAATGCCTGAACGAAAACAAGCCAGCTTGGCGAGCAAATCGACAACTTCACCCACCACGTGAGCTACAAATCTTTGTCAAAACCTTAGCCATAAGTCACTCATAGTTTATTTTCTTTTCTAAAAGCATTATTCACTGTAACCCAGTACACCAGCAGTCAATTTAAGGATTTTCCGGGCAGCATGAGTTCAAAATCATCATCTTGTGACCTAAGAAGAAGGTCTATTGTAATTCTGATCTTGACTTCTCAAGGATACCAGTTGCAAAGCTATTGAATAGTAAAAAGTATAAGATGATTTTGCCATGTAAGATACTCTCTCTAAGGGACTGGTAGGAAGTAAGGTGCACTGATGTACAGGTAGAAGAAAGTCAACGCATGAGCTTATATAAATAGGTGTACAGCTGGATGAACACAGCAGGCCAAGCAGCATCTTAGGAGCACAAAAGCTGACATTTCAGGCCTAAACCCTTCATCAGAGAGCTTATATGCCAGTTCAGCGTGGATGATGACATAGAGGCAGTGTCATTGAGCTTGTGGCACAGAGGTCCCTGCAGTAGAGTGCTAGTTTCAAATCCCACCATGGCAGCTGGTGAAGTTTCAATTACGTTAATTAATCTAGAATTAACCTGTTTCGGTAATGGCAACTATGACAACCATCAACAACGGTCATAGTGTGACTGTTTAGGTAAAGAACTCTAACATCCTTGCCTGGCTTGGATGACATATGTCCCACAGTAATATGATGGACACTTGACTGTCTGAAAATGACCTAATAGGTCTCTCTGTTCAAGTAGGAGGAGATAACAAATGCTGGTCTGGCCAGTGATGCTCACATCTCATGAAAGAGTAAAGGGATAAAAAAAACCCCTGGCTGAGTTGTCGGAAGGACAACTGACACGAACAGAGGATTCAATCATGAGAGCTTGGTACCCAGAAAATATTTGTACCAAAGACTCAATTACCATACATTGTTGAGACTGAAATAAGGAGTAGAGTTGATATTTGATCCACACTGCGAGCTGGAAATGCAGAAAAGTCCAACAACTCCAGTAACTACCCAGTGAGACTATAACAGGATCACAAATAAACATTGCAACACCAAGAACATTCAAGAGCATTACCATCATCACATCATTAGCAACATTGTGTGCAATACTATAAACTAGACACAGCACGCAAACTCCTCACTGAGAACAGTGAAGCCAAATCCCCAAAATTGAGGTATACCATCTACCCACTTCAGAACTCAAATGGGCTACTTGCTTTTATTAATCAAGGTATTGAGTAGAAGTGCAAGGAAGTTATGATGGAGCAGTATATAATGTCAGTTAGACCACAACTGGGATAATGCTGCAGTTCTGGATGCCACACTATGGGAAGGATGTGATTATACTAGAGAGGGCGCAGAATACATTCACCGGGGTAACAAAGTGTGAAGCTGGATGAACACAGCAGGCCAAGCAGCATCTCAAGAACACAAAAGCTGATGTTTCTGGCCTCGAACCTCCATCGGCGAGTTGGCTTTTGTGCTCCTGAGATGCTGCTTGGCCTGCTGTGTTCAACCAGCTTCACGCTTTGTTATCTTGGATTCTCCAGCATCTGCAGTTCCCATTATCTCTGATCACATTTACCGGGGTGTTCCTTGGGCTGGATTGATTCAGCTATGAAGAGAAACTACATAGTTATCCATAAACAGAGAAGGCCGAGGAGAATCTGATTGAGATGTACAAAGTTTTGAGGGGCATAAATGAAAAATATAGGGAGAGGTCTTCAGTAGTTGGGTGAATGACTATGGGATTGAAGAGTCACTTTATTTTCTCCTCACGGATGCTGCTGGACCTGCTGAGTTTCACAAGCAGTTTCTATTTTTGTTATTAAAGATGTTCAGTTCATTTAGAAAAGTTGATTATTAACCCCCTTTAGTTTACACAATGATTATAACAATTAGATTGATATCGAGGCATTATAAAAGTAGAGACATTAAAAACATACATTTATTGTTGAAAGAAGACACATTTTGTTGAATTGAATTGTTTTCTTCAAAACAATTGGTAAGAATACCAACGCAGAGGGGAATGATGTTTTTAATACTGTCTGAGAAGAGTGTGCTGGAAGATGAGCAGAGCATCGTCATTTTGCAAATTGTCCTGATGAGTGCATGTTCTGCACTGCCAAATGTAGATTTTTTCCTTTGTAAATAAGTTGGAACTATTTGCTATGAGAATATGTCAAATTTTACTGCCATTATATGCCGACTTTCATAAGTCCATTCACCACATGAAGAGCAATAAGAAATTCAGTGGAGAAAGTCCTTTTGGGTCTAAGGGTCTTTACTGGGACCAGAATTTAGAGCATCATGATCTGAATTGACAAACATTCAGACAACACCAGCTTTTCTGTTCTAAGTAAAACAGAAAATGCTGAAAACTGTCAGTGCCTCTGACAGCAACAACAGTGAGAGAAACAGAGATAATGGGAACTGCAGATGCTGGAGATTCCAAGATAATAAAATGTGAGGCTGGATGAACACAGCAGGCCACGCAGCATCTCAGGAGCACAAAAGCTGACGTTTCGGGCCTAGACCCTTCATCAGAGATCATCTCTGATGAAGGGTCTAGGCCCGAAACGTCAGCTTTTGTGCTCCTGAGATGCTGCTTGGCCTGCTGTGTTCATCCAGCCTCACATTTTATTATCTTAGTGAGAGAAACAGAATCATGTTTCACACCCAGTGATGTGTCTCAGCAGACATTTCCTGGCTTGCTGCTTATTTCCAAGATTTTCTGCTTTGAATTGAGAATTTCAGCCACGGCAGGACTTTACCTGCGTCTCTGTTTTTATGATAGTGTGCTTTTCCTGGAAAACCCGTCAGGACCAGTAGTCACAACTCCAGGAAGCAGCTGTGAACCAGCTGAGTCAGTGTCATATACTACGCATGTGTAAATAAAGGGTGACTTGGAGTTATATCATGTTTTCATCTAAAATTGCACATTGAGGTCTCTCAAACGTTAATCTGAAAAACAGTCTTTAAATATTTGACCATGCAGCAATTCATCAGGGAGTTTTCAATTGTAATAGTGTGCTCAAATTCCTGCAGCAAGTCTTGAAACGACAGTTCTCTATCTCTGAGAGTCCTTTCCAGTGAGCCACAAATACACTGTTCTGTTTCCTGCTTTAAATCTACTTCACCTTTTAAATAACTGCACACTACAATTCCTGTATCCACAGCTTTCAGACTGAAAGCTTCAGACCACAGAATCAATGAGGCTGTGACAGATACATTGAGATTGTCACTGTGGGCAAGATTCTCATTGAAAACATGCTGCAGATACTTTTCTCCTAATTCACCACACATTGATCTGATCATGGCTTCCACTTTATTAGATATGTTTGTCATTTACTGTGACCCACGGATAGCCACAAATGCAACTTAAAACAGCTGCTGGCAGAATAGAAATCCATTTGACAAAATCTGGACCATAAACTATCATCAATTTTCATAAAAACACATCTGTTTCATTCATGTCCTTTAAGGAAGGAAATCTGCCATCCTTACCTGGTATGGACTAAATGTTTCTCCAGACCTACAGCAACGTGATGGATTCTTGACTGCTTTGTGAAATGGTCAAGCAAATTATTCAGTTCAAAGACTGGCAGTGGCACAGTGGCCTAGTGGCTAGCACTACTGCCTCACAGTGCCAGGGATCTTGGTTAGATTCCTCCCTTGATAACTGTGTGGAGTTTGCACATTCTCCCTGCGTCTGCATGGGTCTCCTCCCAATGCTGTGATTTCCAACGATGTGCAGGTTAGGGTGAATTGGCCATGCTAAACTGTTCCATAGTGACCAGCGATGTTCAGGCTAGGTGAATTAGCTGTGGGGAATGAGTGTTACAGCTATAGAGAATGGAGGTGAGTTTGAGTGGGATGCTGTTTGGATGGCCAGTGTGGACCTGATGCATCAAATGCGGGGATCCTATGAAGACAATTAGGAATGTGCAACACATGTCAGCTCATCCCATGAAATAAAATGATGCTACTAAGTTTTCAGAATGTGACATGAAAGCCCATGCTGCTATACTTCTAAAACATGATCTGAAAGGAAGTGTTGTTTTCTTTTCCTTAAAAATCAATCAGCAAAAGATTTTTCAACATTTTAAATATATGTTTTCAATTATTTGTGTCCTTTTTACTTCCCTCTTCTGATGTAGGTGCTGATTTCTAGTCGTCTGCTATTCTATGACAAGTGCTCAAGAAGTGTTTTCCACCTGTCCTAAACAAAACATTGACTATCAGTGAGCTAATCAGCTGTGGTAGGCTTTGTGCTTGAGTCAAATTCAGACATTGTTCAGTAGTTACAACGTTTATTGTATTATTACTCACTAACCCTTGCATGTGAGACAATAGACTAGTGGTATTATCACTAGGCTATTAATCCAGAAACTCAGCAATGGTTCTGAGGACCCAGGTTCTAAATCCCACCTTGGTAGGTGGTTGAATTTGACTTTAATAAAGAATCTGGAATTAAGGATCTAGTGATGACGATGAAACTGTTGTTGATTGTCAGGAAAAATCCATCTGGTTCACGAATGTCCTTTAGGGAAGGAAACTGCCATCTTTACCTGGTCTGGTCTACATCTGACTCCAGACCCACAGCAATGTGGTTGACCCTTAACTGCCCCTGGACAATTAGGGATGGGCAATGATTGCAGGTCTAGCCAGAGATGCCCACATCCTGTGAGTGAATTTTTTTAAAAAATCCAAGCAGGGATGCGAAGGCTGATTCTATCTGCTGACTGTATGGAATTAGTTGTCATAGAGTTGTCACTTTGTGGAAACAGGCCATTCAGCCCAAAAGGCCCACACCTACCTCCTGAAGGATATCCCACCCAAACCCATCCCCTATCTGCATTTTTCCCATAGCTAACGTACCTAACTTACCTGGACACTATGTGCAATTTGGCACGGCCAATCCACCTATTTTTGGACTGTGGGTGGAAACTGGAGCACCCAGCAGAAACCCACATAGGCACAGGGAAAATACACAAACTTCACACAGACAGTCCCCGAGGCTGCAGAGAAACCTAGGTCCCTGGCATTGTGCGACAGCGTTGCTAGCTACTGAGCCACTGTCCTGCCATGCCAGGTATCTGATTGTATATTATTACTTTGGGTCATGGTTTGTCCTTTTCATTGTCATCCCTTTCCCCGTGCATACTTGGGTTTCAAAATATTGGGAGTCTCTGCCTCCATCTGGTCCAGGCCAAGTTGGATTCCTTCAGGTTGGTCTTCAGCAGGTCCTAGAAGTTCTTGTGCTGTCATCCTCTAATGCTCTCCTCTCAAAGAGCTGGGAGGTAAAGATCTGCATTGGGAGCCTGGTCTCTGACATCCAAACTCGATAACCAACCCAACAATGCTGATGCTGTAGCACAGTGTAAGTGCTCCTACCTCTGAGTCAAAAGTCTTTAGTTCAGCTCCCACCTACTCCAGCAGTGTGTAACAATATCTTTGAACAGCGTGCTCAGAAAAAAATAACAATGCTGATGGTGGATAAACATGCTAGAGTTTTTATTCAAAACCTTTCCTGATGCGTGTACAAATAATCATAGCACAATTAATCTACCGAAGAGTTGCAAAGACATGGTCAATTAAGTGCATGAAGGAGATATAAATAGAAGGATGGGATGGGAGTGTTAGATGGAAGAGAATAGGGTATGAGCCTTCACACAATAATAGCATTTTGCTGGTTGTAATATTGACATAATTGGCTTTGCACGCTCAAAGGATGTAAAACATGAAGTCAAGAACAAGAAGGAACAGATTTAAAGTGATCGTTGATCAAACTGAAGCCATATTTTAGATAATAAAATGTGAGGCTGGATGAACACAGCAGGCCAAGCAGCATCTCAGGAGCACAAAAGCTGACGTTTCGGGCCTAGACCCTTCATCAGAACCATATTTTACTCTGTCAGCCATTTCAATTTGGAAGGCACTGTCTGAAGGAATAACGGAGTCAGGTTCAACTGTGGCTTTTAAAAATGAATTGAATAAAAAAAACGAAGGGAATAATTTACAGAACAGAATAATTTACAGATGAGGTAAGAAGTGGAGTGGGACTGGTTGTATTGCTGAGTGGTGGTCCAACTGACCTCTTTCATGCTGCAACCAGCCGGTGGTTTTCTGAGATAATGGGAACTGCAGATGCTGGAGAATTCCAAGATAATCAAATGTGAGGCTGGATGAACACAGCAGGCCAAGCAGCATCTCAGGAGCACAAAAGCTGACGTTTCGGGCCTAGACCCTTCATCAGAGAGCGATGGTTTTCTGATTCTGTGATTCATTTTATAATCCCAGACACTTTATTAAAATGGCTAAGTGAAAGGCCTGAATTAACAGGGTGCAAGGACCTTGACAGGTTTGGGGCTGGAGGAGGTAATGGAGATAGGGAGTGGTGAGACTGTGGAGGGATTTAAAAACAGGTCCAAAAGATTGTTGCTGACAAGTAACAAATGAAGAAGTGGAACTTGGCCAGTTTTGGGGATAATGCGTATTGGTGAATTTGTGAAGGAGAGAATAGAGGCCACAGAGTTTGGAAGCTGTTGAATGCTCATTGTGCTCAGATCTATCCCTTAATCCCAAGTCCCATTGTTCGGAAGCAAAATCTGAACAAGGGAGTCAATTTAAGTAGCAACATTATAAATGCATTCGTGATGATTTCCCCTGTGCCATATTGCTGGCCAAATTGTAACTGAATTCTAAAGCAGTTATGATTTGACTAAAACACTGGTCAGAGAAATTGTTCATGAGTAGATTTTTGACATAAAACAACCAGAAAAGCTGTACACCCAAAGCAATCAAACTTCAGATTGGCAAGGCTCACAGCCAAATGCTTAATGAGGTTATATCACATCTCTCTGTGCAATAATGTATACGGGCATTAACTCTTTATATGAAATGATTCCGAAGTTCTGCTTTTCAGTATCAATACATCTCTTACCTAATTTTCTCCTTTCATTGTTTCTGTCGACATTTACATGAGGCTATGACCTCAATTACTGACCAAATTCCACTTGGACCAAAGCAGCATGGATGTAACAGCATTATTCTAGGAATCACTTGACGATTGAACTGGTAATCAATGTGTGATACTTCAGTTCCATCAAAATCTTTTAGAAAACATTTATTTCAGTTTTAGCAAAATACCAGAGGTTTATTCACATAAGGGGTGCACTTTGAGGAACAAATCAAGCCTTTGCTGGAGTGTTGCCTCAAAGTGGTAGTTCTTCTACTGTAGATAATCCATTGAAAATATGCTGAATTTCACTCCCAGGAATACGTTACAGGATACCAATTACCCACTATTCTCTGACTGCTGGGCACAAGGCAGAAATACAGCTAACAAAGTACTTGATGGCACTAAAAAAAACAATCAAAGCACAATATTTGTGATAGTTGAAGAGACTGTCGAAGCATTGGTGGTAATCTTTCAGTAATCATTGGAGTTCGGGTTGGTCCTACAGGATTGGAAAATGGCTAATGTAGCACACATATTTAAGAAGGGAAGGAGGCAGAAGACAGGAAACAATAGGCAGAATAGCCTGACTTCAGTCATTGGCAAAATTTTAGAGTCCATGATGAAGGATGAGATTGCAGAGTGCTATTTTACAAGGTAAAATAGAGCTGAGCCAGCATGGCTTGGTCTAAGGGAGCTCACAACTGAATTCTTTGAGGAGGTACTGAGCACATTAGACAAAGGAGAGCCTGTGGGCGAGATCAATTGGATTTCTAGAATGCCTTTGAGAAGGTGCCATACAGAAGGCCACTAAATAAGATGAGCACCTGGTGTGAAGGGCGAAATATTAGCATAAACAGAGAATTGGCTGACTGGCAGAAGGTAGAGAGTGAGGGTAAAGGAATCTTTTACAGGATGGCAGTCAGTGACAAATGGAGTTCCTCAGTGTCACTGATGGGGTCACAACTGCTCATGTTACACTTTAACGATCTGGACAAAGGAACTGAAGGCGTTGTTGCTATGTTTGTGGTTGACACAAAGACAGGTGAAGGAGCAGGTAGTGTTGAGGAGATGGGGAGGCTGCAGAAGGACTTGGAGAGGCTAGGAAAGTGGCCAAAAAATGTGGCAGATGGAATACAATGTTGGAAATTGTGAGAATACTCATGTTGGTAGGAAAAATAGAGGCACAGATTTAAGCCCTTCTTTATCTTCTAAATAGCGAAAGGCTTCAGAAATCTGAAAAGCACAAAGGGACTTGGGAGTCCTAGTTCATGATTCCCGTAAGATTAACATGCAAGATCAATTGGCAGTCAGGAAGGTAAATGCAATGTTAGCATTTATTTCAAGAGGGCTAACGCACAAGAGCAGAAATGTACTGCTGAAATTGTATGAAACTTTGGTTAGACCACAGTTGAATGCGGTGAGCAGTTTTGGGTTCCATATCTAGCGAAAGATGGGCTGGCATTGGAAGGGGTCCAGATGAGGTTCACAACAATGCTCCCAGGAATGAAGGAGGAGAAGTTTGAGTATTCTAAGTATGTACTCAATGGGGTTTAAAAGGATGTTGGGGAGTCTGTGGGGGAGGGGGGGCAGTGGGGGGAGTCTTACTGAAACTTACAGAATGCTGAGAGGCCTGAATAGAGTGGACGTACAGAAGATGCTTCCACCAGTAGGAGAGACTAGGATTCGAGGTCACAGCCTCAGATTGATGGTTAACCTATGGAACTCGTTGTTGCAGAGTGTTGTGGGGGCCAAGTCATTGAGTGTATTTAAGACAAAGATAGATAGGTTCTTGGTTAGTAAGGGAATCAAGAGTTACGGAGAGAAGGCAGAATGGTGTTGAGAAACATATAGGCCATGGTTGAATGACCCAATTCTGCTGCTATGCCTATGGTCTTAAGGATTCTACTCAACTGGGACAGTGATGTTTTCTAGCCTGTATACATTTTGTGTTCACTTACTAGAGGGAAAGAACATCCAATATATTTATAATGTATCTTTTTTTATATTTTAAGACTAAGGCATCACCTACTGCAGGGAAACTAGGGATGGGCAAAAAATGCTGACTTGGGCATTGACATCCACATTCCATGAACAAATATATGTTAAGTATCATTGCCATGTTGTTATGTATCATCAAAACAACTCAATAGGATCTGCACAGTATTTGAGAAACAAAGGGAGTGGTTTAAACTCATGAAGTTCAGAATAGATAGGATGTCAGCCGTCTCTGGCAACATTAGTAAGACACACCTTAGCAAAGCAATATAGATTGAAAATATGCGAAATTGTTTCAAAAGCTGTTGGAAACTGCAATGAGTGGTTCATGGGTTCCTCTTGCTGATGTTCTAGGGCAGTTTCTGTATCCACATTTCCCTTGTGTAACAAGTACAATCAATGTGAAAAGTATGTAATTTTAGTGGATGACAATTCAATGCATTTGCATGACCTTACTATGTGGACATGAACCGCCTCAGCCTTGATCTGGAACAACATGTCAGGAAACGGCTACATGAGGAGATTCTGTATGCAATGCTGGGAGTGGTAGACCGTGAGCCACGGTGAGAGGTAAATGAAATTAGAGTGCAGATGAAGTAGCAAAGGTAAAATGGTGGCATCATCCTGGTGGAGAGCAGAAGTTCAACAAGCTTCTTTCTGGATGGCTGTGTGTTTCTCCGAACTGTGAATACTGCACTGACCTGAATGCCACCTCCAGACCAGGCTGGCCGGGTCTGGGGTCTTCTGGCAGTGTTGAGGAAAGAGGGCAGTACCCTTTGCATTACCAAGCCCATCAAGATATCTGAGTCTCCGTCAGTGAACTGGAGTGGGGTGGTGGAAGGAATGGGGCATTTGTTCACTATTCACCATCCCTGGAACAATTTTTCAAACAGTTTCATTGTAAAGCCTAATTTCTGGCTGGCTGTGTTGGACATTAGTGCGCTCTTGGGGTTTAGATGTGGCATCGGCTGCAGTAAACCCTGAAGGTTTGGGCAAGATAGCACAAGGGTGTTGCTATGGAGGTGAAGAACATACTTAATGAGGTGAGCATGAGACAAGTCACTGGAGTCCAAAGACAGAAACTCATAAATACTTATGAACACACACAAGAAGGAGTAGGCCACTTGGCTCTTCAAGCCTGCTTTGCCATTCAATAATATCATGTCTGATCTGACTTTTAACCTTATTTTTATATTCCTGCATATCCCCAGTAATTGAGCAGCATGGTGGCTGAGAGGTTATCACTACCACCTCACAGGGCCAGAGGCTAAGGTTCGATTCCACCCTTAGATGACTGTCTGTGTGGAGGTTGCACATTCTCCCTGTGTCTGTGTGGGTTTCTTTTGGGTGCCCCGGTTTCCTCTCAAAGCCCAAAGTTATGCAGGTTAAGTGGATTGGCCTTAATGAATGATCTCATTGTGTCCAGAGATGTGCAGGCTGGGTAGATTAGCCATTAGAAATGCAGGGATAGGGTAGGGGAATGAGTCTGGGTGGGATGCTGTTGAGAGGGGTGAGGACTTGATGGGCTGAATGGTCTCCTTTCACACTATAGGACTTTTTATGACTTAATCTTTCATTCACTGAGAACCAAGAATCTACTAAACTCCACCTTAAAAATATTGAAAGATGCTGTCATCACTGCTTTCTGAGGAAGGGAATTCCAAAGACTCGCAAACCTCTGAGAGAAAACAGAATGTTACGTCATAAGATAACAAAGTGCGAAGCTGGTTGAACACAGCAGGCCAAGCAGCATCTCAGGAGCACCCTGTCTTAAATGGGCATCCCCTTATTTTAAAATTAACTCCTAGCTCTATGTTCTCCCAGAAGAGGAAACATTCTTTTGATGTCTGTCCGATTAAGTTCACTCAGGATCTTACATTTACCAATTAATTCACCCCTGGCTCTTCTGAACTCCAGAAGACATGAGCCTAGCTTGTCCAACCTTTCCTCATAAGGCAATCAGGTATTAGTCTTGTCAACTTCTTAGTCTTTGAACTTCTCCCAACGCATCAACATCCTTCCATGAGTACAGTAATCAATACGATATTTTTTCAGTCTCCTCTTGATGGGTGAAAATTTCATGGCAACACTTGACTACCAGGGTGAGGCAAAGGAGAAAGATCCTTGCAATGGTCTTCCCTGTTGGAGACAGCATGGAGAATTTTCTTTAGTTACTGCAATGAAACTTTTCTCCGTGCTTGCATATAGTCACAGTTACAGCTTCCCTGTCTCATTGCACCAACTCTCTTCTCCACCTTCCTCATTACAATCCTACAACATGCCTAAGGCAAATTCACCACATGTGTGCTGTTAATCTACAGGCGGGAATTTACAATGCCTTCAGTCCAAACGAAAACCATTCAAACATGAATGTAGATGATCTTCAGTCAAAACCTGAGGGCTTGTTCATTTTTATTTCCTTCATTCAAGTATGCAAGAAAGTGGACCTTTCATAAAACATCAAAAAACCAAGGAGTACTTTCAACCAGGACAACAAAATGTGAGGCTGGATGAACACAGCAGGCCAAGCAGCATCTCAGGAGCACAAAATCTGACGTTTCGGGCCTAGACCCTTCATCAACGTCAGCTTTTGTGCTCCTGAGATGCTGCTTGGCCTGCTGTGTTCATGCAGCCTCACATTTTGTTGTCTTGGAATTCTCCAGCGTCTGCAGTTCCCGTTATCTCTAGTACTTTCAACCAGGTTCTCCAGCACAAAAGGTATCTCTGTTAGACTAAGATGAATGACAAGATGCTGGAAAGTATAGTGTTCCTTAACTTGGGAGCCTCTTCCCAACAAAGGCAGAGATGAACAACAAAATTCACTGTGGCAGATCACTCCTTCTGCGTATGAAAGAAAATATGGTTTGGTGATCAAACTCTTAAGCCTGAGACTAAGATCATGTTTACCGGGCAGCAATCATCCCTGCTTCTGGGATTTTAGCAATTTACAGCCGGGAAGATCATGTTGTTCACATGCCTGACACCAGGCCTCTGAATGAAGTGATCTACTCAGAATTTGATCATGGAATTAGGAATAGGGAAGCTAATAGAAGGTTTTTAGGGGATTTCTTTGAAAAGACCAAATAAACACATTGGCTTGCAGGAGACCTTGACATTTGACTGACCAAAGTGTTCAAATGAGAAAGCATCAAAAATATTTTTAGCCTAGTGGTATTATCACTGGGCTGTTAATCCAGAGACCCACATAATGTTCTGGGGACTTGGGTTCGAATCCTGCCTTGGCAGATGGTGGACTTTGACTCCTAATTCTAATAATTCTTGAATTCAAACAATGATTGTGAACCCATTGCCGGTTATTGGAAAAACTTATCTGGTTCACTAATGTCCTTTAGGGAAGGAAACTGCCATCCTTACCTGGTCTGGCCTTCATGTGACTCCAGACCCACAGCAATGTGGCTGACTCTGAACTCCCCTCTGGGCAATCAGGGATGGGCAATAAATGCTGACCTAGCCAGTGATACCCTCGCCTCACGATTGAATAAAGAAGGCAAAAATTCTAAGACTTCATCAGGAGCATGGAGAGGCGACTTTAAAGCTTCCACGTAGCAGATAAGCCTGCAGAGAAGAAGCACACCCATGACCAACCTTCCATGTCGCAGAGTCCACGGATCATACACTGTACTTCTCAGACATTTCAAGACCCATTGAACTGGAGTAGAACCAAGTCATCCTCAACACTCTGGGACTGCCTAAGAAGAAGTCTTCTCTTTCATTCAATCTATCCATAGCTTGTTAAGTTGTGCTTGATTTATATTGATTTTGGCTTTGCTCTTTTGAGTTAAAATATTTAATGTGAAGCCTTGTCCTTTAGTTTATTTCTATCAGTCACTGGGAAATTAATTTCTTTTTGAAGGTTTTATCTTTTATGGAGACGAAAACATTGTATGGCTGAATATCATTGTAGGTGACTTAAAGAAGAATGAAAATCAAGCTGTGTTCATCCAGCCTCACATTTTATTATCCTGTTGAGTACTGTCTATTTGTTTATTATGAAAAATTGGATGAAGGGAACAATTTGCTCACTGTTGGGGGCGTCTTATGCTTCATCTCTATTACCAAAGTTTATTAATGAACAATTTTTTTTACCCTCTTGGAGGGTAAAATAATTGTAGGATTTATAATTTCAACAAAGGAAAAGCTCAAAAGAGAAAAGAATCCAACAAAAATAATTTCTTATATGCATTGTCAGGCAGAATTTGCGTGATCCCAACTCTTTATAATTTTCCAACATTTCAACCCCATACAGATTGGCTTTGAATTTTGAGTTCCCAGCTAGCCGAATGAAATTATTCACATTGGGAATGGTGAAAATGAACTATCAGTGGGTCCAGCTAATGCAATTTCACTGCACAAATGGGCAGAATTCTTCATTTGCCTTCATTTGTGTCAGAATCAATCAAAACTCACATTTCTGTGCATAGTGACCAAGAGACAAAAAGAGAAGCCAAAATAAGAGGGAGATTTTGGGCTTGCACATATGCTCCAGCCATCTCATGGCATAATTTTTTAATCAAACCTAATTACTTTTGTTTTAATAACATCCACAATTAAGATTATTGCCTGCATAATTTATGGCACAGTGGAACACAGCGCTGGAAATCAAATGCCGCAAATTAAAAATAACAAGTTTGGGACCATATGATTCAATTAAAATCTCAGAAAACATTGTAGCTCGCATAATAGAGTGCTTGTATGCACAGGCACATGTCATGCTTGTCACAGTTTAGAGGAATATTGAATTCTGGCTGCCAACAGAATTTAGATCATTTCAGTAAGATTTTTAAAAAAGTGAATCACAGGGATTGCAATGTTTAATGAGTAGATGGTAACCAAAGCAAGACTCTTATTTCTGATTAGAAGCTCTCTTTCACATGGAAATAGCAATAGGATCTATGGGATAGATATCTTGATGCCAAATTCCATCAGTGATATTTCTGAAAGCAGATCTGACATAAAATAAAGCAGGTGGAAAAATGCCACTTTCATTACGTTGAAGTTGATGTATAGTTAGCTAGCATATACAGAAAATGGATAATAAATGTCTCTCGAATGCAATGTTGAATTGAGCCCCAAGCCCCTGTCTCGTCAACATAATAGATCTTGTGGTACTAATGTGAAGAAGAGTAGAGATGTCCTCTCCAGGATCCTTGGTTGCATTTATCCCTCAACCAACAGCACAAAACAAAATGCAGATGATCTCGTCATTATTTCTTTGCTATGCGTGAGACCCTATTATACAAACAGCGCCTTTTGGATGTTTTTGAAACTGAGTATGTGGAGAGAATGGGCCGAAGGGCCTCTTTACATGCTATAAAACTCTCAGGAATCTAACAAAGAGGTTGGCCAGTGACTTTCACATTTCAAGAATGAACATCCAAAGAAACACGTGTGAATTTTGTATGGCACACAGAAATCCTCAACACAAGTTGATGGACAGGCAAAGCACAGCATTATATGATACCTGGGCATCATTGGCAAGGCCAGCATTTGTTACCCATCCTTAGCTGTCCTTAAACTAATTGATCCTCCAGGCCATTTCATAAAGCAGTAGGAGTTTTGAATTGAATTGGATTGAATTGAATCATTTTTACAAGTATTCAATATAAAAATACAGTGAAAAAAGTATGTATCTTTGCTGTACATACATGGTGCCATTCAGATGAACTTAGAAAGATAAAGAGAAAAAAGATAACTTAAGAGAGTTCAAATTTCCTTCCCACTGCTGCAGTCCCACTCCGGGTTTTCTAGCCCTATCCATAGCTCCACTAGTGTCCTGCTTTGTGCTTTCCAGCTCTCGCCATGCCTCCACCAGAGTCTCACTCTAGGCTGCCTCATGGCCACTGCCTCACCAGCCTACTCTCGCTGGCCCACCCTTGGTCCGCCACTGTCACTCCAGCCCACGCTTGATTCACCGTCACTGCAGGCCAAGGCCTGTGTGCATTCGCCTCCTGCCACGTGGTCACTGATCGTGAGCCAGCTCCATCCCGACTCCTTAGGTAGGTAGTTAAAAGGAGTGTGGGGTGTGGATAGAATTACTACAGAGTGGGAGAGAAGAAGGGAGAGAGAAACATTGCATTGTTAAAAATCAGCAATTACTTATAGGCCAGACTAGTTAAGCGTGACAGATTTCCCTCCACAAATGACATGTGAACAAGATGGCTCTTTTTTTAATGATAATGGTTTCCATGGTATAGCTTTTCATTAAAAAAATTCCAGATTTTTATTGAATTTAAATTTGATCATCTGCCTCTGTGTGATTTGAATCTATATTCCCAAAACGTTAGCCCAATTACATTACCACAATGAAACTGTCTCATCGTTGAACCTCTTACCAATTTTTATAGATGTACCATTGAAAGCATGCTCTCTGGATACACCGTAGCATGGTTTGGCAAATGGTCTTCCCAAGGCCGCAAGAAACTACAGAGAGTCGTGAGCACAGCCCAGTCTATTGTGCAAGCCGGCTTTCCATTCATTGACTGCATCTATACTTCCAGCTGTCTCAGGAAAGCAACCAACATAATTAAAGACCCCTCCCATTCTGCTTATAATCTCTTCTAACCTTTTCCATCAGGCAGAAGATACAAAAACTTAACCACATGGATCAAAATATTCAGGGACAGCACCCTGATGTTATTAGACTTCTGAATGGACATTCTAAACTTCAAATTTAATGTTGACCTCGCTCTTTGTGCACCTTTTCCGCAGCCATAAACCGTATTCCTCACTCTGTTCTATTATCCTAACGCACTTTGTTGGGTATAATCTGCCTACACCACATAAAACTTTTCACTGTACCTAGGTACATTTGACAACAATAAATCAAATCAAATCAAATCAAATCTTAACTCAGCTAATTGGCATATTTGCATTTTCACTGGCCACTCAAGTGGACAATGACATTTCTTGCCTCCCGCTTGTCTGAATTGGACACTAATTAGCCTGTTGGAAATGACAATACTGATTTCTCAGCAGATTCTAATGTCTCTCACCTGAGCATAGAGTCAGACAGCATGGAAACAGGCCAACTTCTGTCCAACTTTAAGACAACAAAGTGTGAAGCTGGATGAACACAGCAGGCCAAGCAGCATCTCAGGAGCACAAAAGCTGCTTGGCCTGCTGTGTTCATCCAGCTCCACACTTTGTTATCTTGGATTCTCCAGCATCTGCAGTTCCCATTATTTCTGTCCAACTTTTCCATGCCAATCAGGATTCTGAAACTGAAATAGTTATTTACACCTTTCATCTTATACTCATCAGGACATTCTCAAAAATACCAGGGTAAAGAGGAGCAACATTTTTGACTGCATGAATACTCTCTTAATGTGAAATATAACGAATTAGAAATGTAATGAATTCGAAAATATCTTAAATCTAGCATCAAGATCTACAAGGATGTTGGCAGTGTTTGAGGGTTTGACCTGTAGGGAGAGGCCCGAATAGGCTGGGGTTATTTTCCTTGGAGCATTGGAGGAAGAGGAGTGACCCTGTAGAGGTTTATAAAATCATAACGGCAAATGGACAGGGTAAATAGATAAGGTCTTTTCCCCAGGGTAGGGGAGGCCAAATGAGCAGGCAGCGGTTTAGGGTGAGAGCAAAAAGATTTAAAAGGGACCCAAGGGGCAAGTACAATTCACCCTATCGATGTGTGCGTGTGTTTGTGGGGTGGGAGTGACTGTGTGTGTGTGTGTGTGTGTGTGTGTGTGTGTGTGTGTGTGTGTGTGTGTGTGTGTGTGTGTGTGTGTAGCGGGTGGGGTGTGTGTGTTTGTGGTTGGGGAGAGACAATGTATGTGTGCGTGTGTTTGTGGGGCGGGAGTGACAATGTGTGTGTGTGTGTGTGTGTGTGTGTGTGTGTGTGTGTGTGTGTGTGTGTCTGTGTGTCTGTGTGTGTGTGGGGTGGGAGTGACAATGTATTTGTGTGCGTGTGTATGTGTTTGTGGGGGGAGTGACATTATTTGTGTGTGTGTGTATGTGTGCGTGCACATGTATGCATGAGAGGCACACACACACACACACACACACACACACACACACACACACACACACAGTCACTCCCGCCCCACAAACACACGCACACATACATTGTCTCTCCCCAACCACAAACACACCGCACCTCCATTTCCTACCTACTAATCTCATCCTGCCCCCTTGACCTGTCCGTTCTCACCGGACTAACCTATCCCCTCCCTACCTCCCCACCTATACTCTCCTCTGCACCTATCTTCTCTTCTATCCATCTTCAGTCCGCCTCCCCCTCTCTTCCTATTTATTTCAGAATCCTCTCCCCCTCCCCCTTTTCTGAGGAAGGGTCTAGGCCTGAAACATCAGCTTTTGTGCTCCTCAGATGCTGCTTGGCCTGCTGTGTTCATCCAGCTCCACACTTTGTTATGTTGGATTCTCCAGCATTTGCAGTTCCCATTACCTCTGACAGCATCTTAGGTTTGTTTGGTACACTCTCAACAATCGTGTGACCCCTTGGTCTTTTACACGTAAATTCTGTGGCTGATACTATCTCTCACTGACAACTAGAGAAAGAACAAGGCTCTGAAAGCTTGTGTTTTCAAATAAACTTGTTGGACTATGACCTGGTGTTGTGTGATTTCTGACTTTGTGCACCCTGGTTCAACACTGGCCTGCCTATATCATGGCTTTTTGCACAGGAGCAAGCACCCAGTTTCTGCATCAGAACATGGCATGTCACACGTTCTTAGCTTGTAATCTTTGTCTCATTTATTTTGCATGTTCTTAAATGTTCACAGCATCTTTGCTTTGCTTTTTGATGCAGAAAGTTAGCCAGGCAGCTTAAGAGAGAACAAAGTGTGGAGCTGGATGAACACAGCAGGGTCAAGCAGCATCTCCACACTTTGTTATCTGGGATTTTCCACACTTTGTTGCCTCGGATTCTCCAGCATCTGCAGTTCCCATTATCTCCGATACAGTTTTAGCCAGTCAGCTTGTCATGTTTGTCTGCAATGGACTGTCAAAGGGGACTATAGATATTTAGTGCAGTTGCCCTTCCATCAGTCAGGAAATACGGTCAGTTTTCTTGAGTGAAAGTGAATGAGTGGGAGGTGCATCACACAGGAAGATATATTAGTTTGGTGGAGGGAGGGTATGGGGAGCTACAGTGGGTGAGAGTGACTGAAGGAAGATGTTCAATGCAGTAGTAAAAGTGGTAGAGCTTGAATCTTGGTGGGGAGTGAGTGCAATGGTAGAGTTTAGCAGAGGAAGCACAAAGGCATATTGCAGAAGGTCATTAACCTCCTTAAAGCATCGCTGCTCATTCCTCTTAGTATGGGACACCTCACTGACCTGGGTGGCTATTCAGACCAGGCTGTGGGTGTCTTGGCATAGAGCGCAGTGGGGATTTAACTGCAGTGCCTGCAGCATGGACGCTGGGTGTTTCTGGCACTGGCAAGCTCTTTTTTGGACTGGGCAGAAGAGTGGCACCATCGAGATATGGTGCATAATTCATGAGATGAGCAGCAGAGCTAATCAGAGCTAACTCACTTAAGCTCATGGAGAGCAACCTACTGGGAAGCTCACCGAAATTAACATTGGCTGGCTTTTGGTAAAATTCAGCCCACAATTTCGACATTATGAATAGACTTAGAGGTTTTCCTCATTAATTTTCAGAAAAGACAGATTCAGTGTCTCGCTATTAAGAGGCAAAGACTTATTTCAATGCATGCGCATCTCATTAATGCGTCAGCTCACCATATTTATGCATCATTTCCAATTCTCTGATCCTTCCCCAAGAAGTCAATCAGTGCACAATCAAGCAGGCACCTGATGGCTGCAGCTCACTGAATGCTTGTCCTGGCTATTATTCGCATGTATTGCCAGAGCAGCGTTCTTGTACGTTTCATCACCATCAGTCTCCTTGACTCTTTGTCTACACAAGTCAGTACCAGCAAACTGGGTCATTAATATGGTACAAGGGGCATAAATTCTGGAACGTTTTGGTGCAGAATTCCTCCTCTCCTGCTGTGCACTTCCACAAGTAGGGTGTCAGTGAAACTAAATGGATCATTAATGAGTTGAGGAGCAGAACACTGGGTTAGAAGAGTCACTCCAAGCCATGGTGGATCATCAATATCACTTGGCCATTCACTTTAACTACAAATGGGAAGATTCTGTTACCAACACGTTCTAACTTTCACTCAAGGCCTTAGTAACATTCTAAGGCTTAGAAATAAGAGCCGTCCACTCACCATAACCTAACAATGACTTTTCTTGCAAAATAGATCATTGAATAGCAATTCCGAGACTTTTTTTTCGTATTCAGCATCACTGGTGTCCACTTATATCAGCAGAGGAAATCCAACAAAAACAGTTGTGAAGTGAGAAATTGTGTATTATTGAAATTGTGCTCTATGCAGTGTGTACCTGGAATCTTAGAATCTTCACTGCACAAAGGAAGGACATTCGACTTATCGTATCTGTATTGGGCGCCCTAGCGTGCAATTCTTAGACGTCACTGCCAGCCTTCCCATCACATCCCTGCATATTTCACTTCAGATATTTAGATACATGGCAAATAAATTGCAGAAAACACCAATTTGGTCTGATGAGAAATTGCTTGACATGCCAATCACAAAGAGAAGACATCCTTAAGCTCTCTGGTTGTCAGTGTTTGCAAATTAACTGGAGAGTGGCCTTTACATAGGTGGTTAGAAATTAAAGGCCAGAAGGATGAAAAATGCACAGGCATAAGAATTACTCACAGATAAACTTGCTGTGATTCAAACAAAAAAAAAAGATGTATTTTTGACTGGCTTTCTAATGGTTCTCCTTTCACTTTAGGCATTCTACACAAACAATTTCTATTTTACATGACTGCACCCTGCTTATACTTATATTGTGTTCTAAGTGTCAGTTCAGTCGTGTTTTTCAACTGCACACTTCTGACAGACGAATCAGAAGTTGGGATTTGCTCAATTAAATGCATGACAGCCAATTATTTTGAATACAACTGTCACTTATGAAAAATTCAAACAAGCCATGGCAACCAGCAAAAGGGCATTTTAGTAGCTGCACCTACTCATGAAATGAGTAATCAGGACTCCGCAAACTTCACAGAAAATGTTAAGGTCATTAATTTTCAGTGTCAGAACTGTTTGTAAGAAGGATAAGGTAATGGTTATCTATGTAAGAATAGCAGAATGCTGAAGATATAAGAAAAGATTCACATTTATACAGTTTTCTCAACAAATAGAATACAGCACCTCCAACAAAACAGCCACGTGGTCATGACCAGTTACTCCATTCAGTGATGTGAGTTCAGTGATTAGGCCAGGATATTGGGCAGGTTTCACATGGCTTTTTTTTAAGGATGCCAATGGGATCTTTTCCACCCCTCATTTGGTGTGTTTTGATTTGATTTGATTTATTGTCTTGTGTACACAAATACAGTGAAAAGATTTGTTTTCGAGCAGTACAGGCAGATCATAGTTATCAACGACATGCATTTTGTACGGTGAAAGGAAAACTGAGACCGAGGCGTACAGGTTATGTCACATAGGGCGTGCGCCAGGCAAAATCAATATTAGCAAAGTCAAGAGATAATGGGAACTGCAGATGCTGGAGAATCCGGGATAACAAAATGTGGAGCTGGATGAACACAGCAGGCCAAGCAGCATCTTAGGAGCACAAAAGCTGATGTTTCGGGTCTAGAACCTTCATCAGAAAAGAGTCTAGGCCCGAAACGTCAGCTTTTGTGCTCCTAAGATGCTGCTTGGCCTGCTGTGTTCAGCCAGCTCCACACTTTGTTATCCCGGATTCTCCAGCATCTGCAGCTCCCATTACCCATGGATAGAAGGTTGGCTTCTGTGATGATCTGGGCTGTGCACACAACATTCTGTAGGTTCTTACGGCCCTGGGCAGAGCAGATGCCATACCAGGCTGTTATGTACCTGGGCGGCATGTTTTCTATGGTGCATCGGTAGAAGTTGATGAGGGCCCTTATGGATATGCCAAATTTCTTGAGACACCTGAGGAACAGGAGGTGTTCTTGTGCCTTCTTGACTGTTGCATCTACATGGGAAGTTTAGGACAGGTTGTAGGCTACTGATACTCCTAGGAAGTTGACACTGTCCACTCTCGCAGCCTTCGTTCTGCCGATATAGATGGGGACGTGATCTCTTCCTTCCTTTTTGAAGTTAACATTTACAGGTTTGAAGGGTCACATTGTCAACTCCTGCTCCAATTTTTGCATTTCCTATGTTCAAAAATAAATCACCACTGACAGTGCAGCACTCCCTGAATTCTGCATAGCAGCAGAAGCCTAGACTTTTAAATGGAACTTGAACCCAAACACATTTGAGTCAGAGGCTAGAATTACAGTTTACACTAATTTGATTACCTGGCTTAAAAAATCATA
Source organism: Stegostoma tigrinum (assembly GCF_030684315.1). Lineage (NCBI taxonomy): Eukaryota > Metazoa > Chordata > Chondrichthyes > Orectolobiformes > Stegostomatidae > Stegostoma > Stegostoma tigrinum. The sequence goes on from NC_081359.1 coordinate 99,387,680, forward strand.
AAAGACTTCTATTGTAATATATACATATATAACTGCGTGATGTCTGCAAAAATGTTTGCTCATTTCTTCTTACTCAATTTGCTTGAAATATTAAAAACATTGTTTCACTGTTTCTGAAGGTGTATTTTAGATCTTAGGGAGACTTGAGGTTGTTCAGCAGTACAGCAGTTCTCAAGCACAGTTCACTTCTCATTGTTTTGCAATTTTAACCTCTCCAGTCTGGAAATTTGTTGTTTTCAAAGGCTGGTTACCCAGAAATTGTTTGAACAGACCCACCTATTTTGTTTAGTTAAAATAAATGACTGTGGATGCTGGAATTCTGAAATTGTAACGATTTGAACAAAAGCCAGGTGGATCTCATTGACTATGAGGTCCTTGTTTTGGGTTGTGAACCTGGGCCAATCAGGGGACCTTGGCTGACAGATTTAAACAGGAGATTCAGTGAGTCTCTTCATTCTAGGGACTCATTTTGAGCTGGATGATCAGAACTTACGTGTACTGTGCACATGTAGATAAAGAGTAAGATCTGAGGAAGGGTCACCGGAACCGAAACATTAGCTCTGTTTTCCCTTCACAGATGCTTCCAGACCTGCTGAGCTTTTCCAGCAACTTCTGATTTTGTTTCTGATTTATAGCATCCGCAGTTCTTTTGGTTTTTAAATAATGGGTGACTGCGTAACAGGATACCTGCCCCATGGAGTTATTTCAGAAATAAAAACAAAAAATGATGGAGAAACTTTGCAGGTTTGGCAACACATGTGAAGAGAGACTCAGAGTTAATATTTCAAATCTAATATGTTCTTCAGAACAGCAATGTCCACCTTCCATGAATACATACAAAAATAAATCTTCCTCATAAAATTTTCAGTTGACAGATAACACATCCATTCAGATTCTTCACTGCATATAAGTGTTGTAGAGGTGAGGTAATCAATGAACTGGACTTCAATTGAGTAGGAGTTGCTTTTCCTTCAGTGGGAACTATTATTCAATAATATGAAGCCGATTCATAACCTTAAATTGGCTTCAGACATAATTCTTGGCACAGTCAGGATTATTTGGTAAATTTGTATCAAACTGCTATAAAGGTGATGAAATGGAATTGACCTTGACCACCTCACTTTGAGCTAGACAGCAGAAACAAATGATGTTTCAAATGATGACCGTGAATCCATTGTCGATTGTTGGGGGAAAAAAAATCTGACTCAACAATGTTCTTTGGGGAAGGAATCAGCCATCCTTACTGGGTCTGGCCTACGTATGACTCCAGATCCACAGCAATGTGATTGATTCTGAACTGCCCTCTGGGCAATTAGGGATGGCCAATAAATGCTGCCTGGCCAGCAACACCCTCTTCCCAGTAATGAATAAAAAATAAAAAAAAAATCCCAATTGAATCCAAATTATACAATCTGTAAGGGTAGGAGTTGAACCCAAATGCTATAGAAATTAGCCTGAGATTCATAATTTTGCTGACTTCAGTGACATTACCTCTATACCATCATCTCCACCTGATGCATAGGGATGCAGATATCTGCACAGCAATATTTCAAAACCAGTGAATTGGAACAGGACAGTGTGCAATAAATCTCTTTTTTATTAAATGATTGTACAGTTTAATATAGTTCAACACATGCTACTGTGACATTACAAACTACTTCTTATTTTGGCTGCATTGTCCAGTCCGAAATCACTTCAAACTGGGACAGCATGCACTCGCTGTTTTTTCAAATGGTACATGATTACTTTTCTTGGATCTTGTGCGTTACTATTTCCTTTGCTTCGTTTTATTATCCTGACACAGCTTGATCATAATCTACTCCAGGAGGAAAGAAAAACTCTGATTAATATAAAAAAAGCAGCCAAGGATAAATTATATTTAAAATAAAACACAATGTCTTGGGCTCCCCTATTGTTTTGCGATCACTTGACTTTCTGTTTTGTGTGGAACTCTGAATCAACCTGACAATTTGTTGCCCCAAGTTATTGTACAACCCATTGTATCAGGCCATACAGGAAATAAAATATCAAGCACAAGTGTGAAAGTTTTGGCCAAGCGAATGGAAGATTTGCAGAGCTCAGTTTTTCTAGCTGCAGTCTGGCGAATGAACAAACTTGGCTGTGGATGAGTATTGTGGTGATGAAGTATCCAGACGGTTACCTCAAAATTTTGGATTTTCCGTAATGATACCTGTGATGATGGTTGATTATTCCCAGTGATACTAAGTATGACTATTGCGTTTTGTATTTTGTACAGACTGTGCGCAAGTTAAAGTGTGACTTCATCCACTTAAGCAGCAGCAGTTTTGGAAATTGAGACTTCAACGTGCCAGAAACTATTACAAGATGACCTTCATTTGGCTGGTCATGTAATATTATCTGCATTTCTCAATTGCCTTTAATCCTTTTTGCTGTTTGGGAAGGCAGACTATTAAGTCTTCTGATTTTCAAAAGTTCAAACTAATTACACTTTCAAATTCACTCAGTGTATTTCTTGAGTTCTCCATTTGGCTGGTGGACACATTCCAGTGGACTGACATCATGTCACCTTCACTATGTATTTTTGATTAGATTAGATTAGATTCCCTACAGTGTGGAAACAGGCCCTTCGGCCCAACAAGTCCACACCGCCTCTTGAAGCATCCCATTCAGACTCATCCACCTATAACCCACACATCCCTGAAAACCACGGGCAATTTAGCACGGCCGATCCACCTCGCCTGCACATCTTTGGACTGTGGGAGGAAACCGGAGCACCCAGAGGAAACCCATGCAGACACGGGGAGAATGTGCAAACTCCACACAGACAGTTGCCCGAGGCTGGAATCGAACCCGGGTCCCTGGTGCTGTGAGGCTGCAGTGCTAACCACTGAGCCACCGTGCTGCCATTTTCCAGTGTTTAGCTTGATTCCAGATTTCCTGATTCTCTGTGTGGTGTCACAATAATGGTATACATGACCTTTTCTATCTCTATGACTTACAGTTGAATTTAATCAGCTATGGGAACGTTTCCTTTGCATCCCACCCACTCTCCCACTCCCATATGTCGCATTAGCAGTTTTTCAATTCGCTTGTACTTCTCCAGAATCCAATGATTTTGGAAAACTACAACCAATGCATCCAGCTGTCTGGAGTTACCTCTTTGGGGATCCAAGGATGCAAGCCAATAGGGCCAGGAGATGTATTTGCCTTTGGCCCAATTTGTTTGCCTGATACTACATCTCTAGTGGTGATGATGGTACTTAATCCATCTGCCGTGTTCCTTGGTATTAATGGGATGTTCAATGTGCTATAACAACTGATACAAAATATTATTTAACACCTCTGCCATTCCTTCTTCTCCAAAATTGTCTCTCCAGGTTCATGTTATGAAAGGTCTACATTTACTTTGACCTCTCTTCTTAAGAAGCTCTTATTGTCATTTTACATTCCTTAATAGTTTTCACTCATAGTTTATTTTCTCTCTCATTGTTATCGTTATAATGCTCTTTTGCTGGATTCTGAATTTACTCCAGTCTTCAGGGCTATCACCAACTTTCATTTCCTTATAAGCTTTTCCTTTCAACTTAATACCCTCCTTAACTTCCTCGTTTGGCCACGCTTGGCTTATTCCTTTCTTAGAATCTTTCCTCCTGACTGCCATGTATTTTTGCTGAAAGTCATGAATTACCTTCTTAAATGTATACTACTTCTGGCTTACTGTATTTCTGCTAACTACTTATCAAGTTCACTTTTGTTAACTCTATCCTCATTTCATTGTAATTCCTTTTATGCCAGTTAAACACAATTGTTTCCAACCCAAGTTTCTCACTCTTGAACTGAATATCAAATTCTATCATGTTATGATCACAACTTCCAGGAGGATCATTTACTTGGACGTGCTTTATTAAATCTGCTTCATTACCCATTACCAGATCTGATGTCTGCTCCCTGGTTGGACCCGTGCTATATTGCTCCAGGAAACTTTCCCCAATGGACCCATTTAATTCGTTGTTGTAACTACTATTTCCAATTTGACTCATCCAATCAACATGAAGGCTAAAGCCACTGTTTATTACTCTATTATTTTTATATTCTTTTACCATTTTCTGATTTTAATTTTTTCTGCAGAGTAGCTACTGTTTTGGGATCTGTACACCACTTCTATCAATGTCTTCTTTCCCTTGCTTTTTTTTACCACTGGCTAATGGACTCTGCATCATCAGAGCCTAGATTGTCTCTCACAACTCAAGAGGCAATAACTCACTGGCATTATTGCTGGACTATTAGTCTGGGGACCCAGGTAATGCTCTGGGACCTGGGCTCAAATCCTGCCATGGCAGATGGTGGAAAATGAATTCAATAAAAAGTCCAGAATTATAAATCTAATGATGACTACGAACCATTGTCACTTGTTGGGAAAAACCCATCTGGTCCATTAATGCCCTTGAGGGAAGGAAACTGCCACCCTTACCATGTCTAGCCTACATGTGACTCCAGTCCCATAGCAATGTGGTTGACTCTTTAATGCCCCCCTGAGTAATTGGGGGTGGGCAATAAGTGCTGGCCCAGCAACTGATGCCCACATCCTGTGAATGAATAAGAGAAAAACTGTTCTCATTTAATCCCTTATTAAGAATACTACTATACACAGATATGGTCTCACAAATGCCCTCACCTTTTACTTCCCACTTGACATAAATGAAGCATATGATTGAATTAGAGGTTGCAGAGAAGATTCAAAAGATGTTGCCTGCGTTGGAGTGATTCAGCTATGTAGAAGCCACATAGACTGGGGTTGCTTTCCTGAAAACAGAGAAAGCTGAGAGGTAATAAAATGTGAGGCTGGATGAACACAGGAGGCCCAGCAGCATCTCAGGAGCACAAAAGTTGACGTTTCGGGCCTAGACCCTTCATCAGACAGGCGGATGGGGTGAGGGTTCTGGAATAAATAGGGAGAGAGGGGGAGGCGGACCGAAGATGGAGAGAAAAGAAGATAGGTGGAGAGGAGAGTATAGGTGGGGAGGTAGGGAAGGGATAGGTCAGTCCAGGGAAGACGGACAGGTCAAGGAGGTGGGATGAGGTTAGTAGGTAGGAGATGGAGGTGCGGCTTGGGGTGGGAGGAAGGGATGGTTGAGAGGAAGAACAGATTAGGGAGGCAGAGACAGGCTGGGCTGGTTGTGTAGTGCAGTGGGGGAGGGGACAAACTGGGCTGGTTTTGGGATGCGTTGGGGGGAGGGGAGATTTTGAAGCTGGTGAAGTCCACATTGATACCATTGGGCTGCAGGGTTCCCAAGCGGAATATGAGTTGCTGTTCCTGCAACTTTCAGGTGGCATCATTGTGACACTGCAGGAGGCCCATGATGGACATGTCATCTAAAGAATGGGAGGGGGAGTGGAAATGGTTTGCGACTGGGTGGTGCAGTTGTTTATTGCGAACCGAGCGGAGGTGTTCTGCAAAGCGGTCCCCAAGCCTCCGCTTGGTTTCCCCAATGTAGAGAAAGCCACACTGGGAACAATGGATACGGTATACCACATTGACAGATGTGCAGGTGAACCTCTGCTTAATATGGAAAGTCATCTTGGGGCCTGGGATAGGGGTGAGGGAGGAGGTGTGGGGGCAAGTGTAGCATTTCCTGCGGTTGCAGGGGAAGGTGCCGGGTGTGATGGGGATGGAGGGCAGTGCGGAGCGAACAAGTGAGTGACGGAGAGAGTGGTCTCTCCAGAAAGCAGACAAGGGTGGGGATGGAAAAATGTCTTGGGTGGTGGGGTCGGACTGTAGATGGCGGAAGTGTCGGAGGATGATGTGCTGTTTCTGGAGCTGAGAGGTGACCTGTTTAAGGTATGTAAAGCCTTGAAGGTCATAGATAGAGCCAATAGAGAGAAACCTTTCCTCATTGTAGAAGTGTCAACAATTACTGGCACAATTATAATGTAAACAGCAGGAGGTTTAGAGATTTGAGGAAGGCTTTTCTATCCAAAAGGTATTGGGTACCTGACTAAAAGGATGGAAAAACAGGAACCTTCAAGACATTTAATAGATATTTAGGTGACTACTTGAAACACCATAATGTAAGGCTATAGGCCAAGGGCTGGGAAATGGGATTAGAATAGATGGGTGCTTGATGAACAATCTGGACACAATAGGCCTCTTTCTATGCTGTAAAATTTCCATGACTTTTCATGACTCTATGATAAAAGAAGCTGTGTATGCCATAAAATCTGCAGAACTCAAATCTGCCTCATGGAATCATGGAAGATAACTATCCTTGCCAGCCAGGGATAGCCAATAGCATCAGACTCTGATGTGCATCTTCTGTCTTTTTTTCCCCTCCCTGCATCAAATAGGACTGTTTCTGTCTTGACTTCTTAGCTACTTGGATACACAGCATCTTCATTTGTTCGTACCTGGCTTCATGTTCTCTGACACTGACAGTGTGAGCTTGCCCTTTCCAATCAAACTTCATCTGTAATTTTTTTTGTGTGCAGAGCCCCAGATGAGCTAAACTATCAGACTTTCATCCGTGTTTATATTTTCTGACTGCATTTTTCAATCTGGCAGGGAAATTGTCAACATGCTCACCTAATTCCTGCCTCAGGCTCTGAAATTCAAATCAGTCTTATTGGCTCCATCCCCGCCTCTTGGACTCGTCTGTCTCCTCTCCCCCTAACTTCTTCTCTATCCATCTTCTATCCGCCTCCCCCTCTCTCCCTATTTATTTCCGAACCCCCTTCCCCTCCCCCATTTCTGACGAAGGGTCTAGGCCCGAAACGTCAGCCTTCCTGCTCCTATGACGCTGCTTGGCCTGCTGTGTTCATCCAGCTACACAACTTGTTATCTTGGATCCTAAGACCTGATTTTGTCTGGAGTTGTATGCTGAGGATTTTGAAAAATTTTTATGGGTTTTAATTGTTACCTCCTACAGATCTCCCAAAGTTCTGCTATTTCACTGGAGAGACAGAGAGAGAGAAAGAGAGAGAGACAGAGAGATGACTGGTAATGGTGGGGAAACCAAGCGGAGGCTTGGGGACCGCTTTGCAGAACACCTCCGCTCAGTCCGCAACAAACAACTGCACCTCCCAGTCGCAAACCATTTCCACTCCCCCTCCCATTCTCTAGATGACATGTCCATCATGGGCCTCCTGCAGTGCCACAATGATGCCACCCGAAGGTTGCAGGAACAGCAACTCATATTCCGCCTGGGAACCCTGCAGCCATATGGTATCAATGTGGACTTCACCAGTTTCAAAATCTCCCCTTCTCCTACTGCATCCCTAAACCAGCCCAGTTCGTCCCCTCCCCCCACTGCACCACACAACCAGCCCAGCTCTTCCCCCCCACCCACTGCATCCCAAAACCAGTCCAACCTGTCTCTGCCTCCCTAACCGGTTCTTCCTCTCACCCATCCCTTCCTCCCACCCCAAGCCGCACCCCCAGCTACCTACTAACCTCATCCCACCTCCTTGACCTGTCCGTCTTCCCTGGACTGACCTATCCCCTCCCTACCTATCTTCTTTACTCTCCATCTTCGGTCCGCCTCCCCCTCTCTCCCTATTTATTCCAGTTCCCTCCCCCCATCCCCCTCTCTGATGAAGGGTCTAGGCCCGAAACGTCAGCTTTTGTGCTCCTGAGATGCTGCTTGGCCTGCTGTGTTCATCCAGCCTCACATTTTATTATCATGGTAATGGCTTAAGCTGAGGGACACGATGCCTCAGGCACGGTTGAGAATGTCGGACCTTTATTATAACCTGAGCTGGTGCAAGAATTGCTGAACACCTCAATTTGAAACACATTTAACCCTTTCTGTCCTGAGAAAAAGGGTGTTGCTAAGTCTTCCTTCTTCACTACTTATTTTAGAAAGCACTTTCCTTTAGATTTGTCAAACATTACTGTAACAACAACAACTTCCCATTCACCAACAAATGAAAATTTTCAGTGGTGACTATTTTGTTTCCATCCAATTAAGTAATGCTGTTTTTCTTTATTGTTCTCTGGCTGTTCTCTTTTAAGAAAAACTATTTAACTTTTTTTTTAGTTATTATGGTTATTGACCGCATTCATGGTGGAGCTTCTGTTAAGATTTCCTAGAAGGAGGTTACAGACTGAAACCTGGCTAAGTTTCAGGTTAATTTGAATCAACATGAAAACAATATTAAAACAGACATCTGTGTCCTAGTCCCTTAGTCCACACACCAGGCACTGTTATCACACAGTCTGCAAATACACTCTACCTATTAACGATATGTGGAGCTGGATGAACACAGCAGGCCCAGCAGCATCTCAGGAGCACAAAAGCTGACGTTTCGGGCCTAGGCCCTTCATCAGAGAGGGGGATGGGGAGAGGGTTCTGGAATAAATAGGGAGAGAGGGGGACGCGGACCAAAGATGGAGAGAAAAGAAGATAGGCGGGGAGGAGAGTATAGGTGGGGAGGTAGGGAGGGGATAGGTCAGTCCAGGGAAGACGGACAGGTCAAGGAGGTGGGATGAGGTTAGTAGGTAGGAGATGGAGGTGCAGCTTGGGGTGGGAGGAAGGGATGGGTGAGAGGAAGAACAGGTTAGGGAGGCAGAGACAGGTTGGACTGGTTTTGGGATGCAGTGGGTGGAGGGGAAGAGCTGGGCTGGTTGTGTGGTGTAGTGGGGGGAGGGGATGAACTGGGCTGGTTTAGGGATGCGGTGGGGGAAGGGGAGATTTTGAAACTGGTGAAGTCCACATTGATACCATTAGGCTGCAGGGATCCCAGGCGGAATATGAGTTGCTGTTCCTGCAACCTTCGGGTGGCATCTTTGTGGCACTGCAGGAGGCCCATGATGGACGTGTCATCTAAAGAATGGGAGGGGGAGTGGAAATGGTTTGTGACTGGGAGGTGCAATTGTTTATTGCGAACCAAGCGGAGGTGTTCTGCAAAGTGGTCCCCAAGCCTCCGCTTGGTTTCCCCAATGTAGAGGAAGCCACACCGGGTACAGTGGATGCAGTATACCACATTGGCAGATGTGCAGGTGAACCTCTGCTTAATGTGGAAAGTCATCTTGGGGCCTGGCACAGGGGTGAGGGAGGAGGTGTGGGGGCAAGTGTAGCATTTCCTGCGGTTGCAGGGGAAGGTGCCGGGTGTGGTGGGGTTGGAGGGCAGTGTGGAGCAAACAAGGGAGTCACGGAGAGAGTGGTCTTTCTGGAAAGCAGGCAGGGGTGGGGATGGAAAAATGTCTTGGGTGGTGGGGTCAGATTGTAGATGGCAGAAGTGTCGGAGGATGATGCGTTGTATCCGGAGGTTGGTGGGGTGGTGTGTGAGAGCAAGGGGGATTCTCTTTGGGCGGTTGTAGCGGGGGCGGGGTGTGAGGGATGTATTGCGGGAAATGCGGGAGACGCGGTCAAGGGCGTTCTCGACCACTGTTGGGGGGAAAGTTGCGGTTCTTGAAGATCTTGGACATCTGGCATGTGCGGGAGTGGAATGCCTCATTGTGGGAGCAGATGCGGCAGAGCCGGACCTCATCACTTCAGGGGACCTCCCACCCACAGCCTCCAACCTCATTGTTCCCCAACCCCGCACTGCCCGTTTCTATCTCCTTCCCAAAATCCACAAACCTGCCTGCCCTGGTCGACCCATCGTCTCAGCCTGCTCCTGCCCCACCGAACTCATCTCTACCTATCTGGACGCCATTTTCTCCCCTTTGGTCGAGGAACTCCCTACCTACGTCCGTGACACCACCCACGCCCTCCACCTCCTCCAGGACTTCCTATTCCCTGGCCCCCAACACCTCATTTTCACCATGGACGTCCAGTTCCTATACACCTGCATTCCGCATGCAGATGGCCTCAAGGCCCTCCGCTTCTTCCTGTCCCACAGGCCCAACCAGTCCCCCTCCACAGACACCCTCATCCGCCTAGCCGAACTTGTCCTCACCCTCAACAACTTCTCTTTCGATTCCTCCCACTTCCTACAGACTAAGGGGGTGGCCATGGGCACCCGCATGGGCCCCAGCTATGCCTGCCTCTTTGTAGGTTACGTGGAACAGTCCCTCTTCCGCACCTACACAGGCCCCAAACCCCACCTCTTCCTCCGTTACATTGATGACGGTATCGGCGCCACCTCTTGCTCCCCAGAGGAGCTCGAACAGTTCATCCACTTCACCAACACCTTCCACCCCAACCTTCAGTTTACGTGGGCCATCTCCAGCACATTCCTCACCTTCCTGGATCTCTCAGTCTCCATCTCAGGCAATCAGCTTGTAACTGATGTCCATTTCAAGCCCACCGACTCCCACAGCTACCTAGAATACACCTCCTCCCACCCACCCTCCTGCAAAAATTCCATCTCCTATTCCCAATTCCTTCGCCTCCGTTGCATCTGCTCCCACGATGAGGCATTCCACTCCCGCACATGCCAGATGTCCAAGTTCTTCAAGGACTGCAACTTTCCCCCCACAGTGGTCGAGAACGCCCTTGACCGCGTCTCCCGCATTTCCCGCAACACATCCCTCACACCCCGCCCCCGCCACAACCGCCCAAAGAGGATCCCCCTCGTTCTCACACACCACCCCACCAACCTCCGGATACAACGCATCATCCTCCGACACTTCTGCCATCTACAATCCGACCCCACCACCCAAGCTATTTTTCCATCCCCACCCCTGTCTGCCTTCCGGAGAGACCACTCTCTCCGTGACTCCCTTGTTCGCTCCACACTGCCCTCCAACCCCACCACAACCGGCACCTTCCCCTGCAACCGCTGGAAATGCTACACTTGCCCCCACACCTCCTCCCTCACCCCTGTGCCAGGCCCCAAGATGACTTTCCACATTAAGCAGAGGTTCACCTGCACATCTGCCAATGTGGTATATTGTATCCACTGTACCCGGTGTGACTTCCTCTACATTGGGGAAACCAAGTGGAGGCTTGGGGACCGCTTTGCAGAACACCTCCGCTTGGTTCGCAATAAACAACTGCACCTCCCAGTCGCAAACCATTTCCACTCCCCCTCCCATTCTTTAGATGACATGTCCATCATGGGCCTCCTGCAGTGCCACAATGATGCCACCTGAAGGTTTCAGGAACAGCAACTCATATTCCGCTTGGGAACCCTGCAGCCCAATGGTATCAATGTGGACTTCACCAGCTTCAAAATCTCCCCTTCCTCCAACGCATCCCAAAACCAGCCCAGTTCGCCCCCTCCCACCACTGCACCACACAACCAGCCCAGCTCTTCCCCTTCACCCACTGCATCCCAAAACCAGTCCAACCTGTCTCTGCCTCCCTAACCTGTTCTTCCTCTCACCCATCCCTTCCTCCCACCCCAAGCCGCACCTCCATCTCCTACCTACTAACCTCATCCCACCTCCTTGACCTGTCCGTCTTCCCTGGACTGACCTATCCCCTCCCTATCTCCCCACCTATTCTCTCCTCTCCACCTATCTTCTTTTCTCCCCATCTTCGGTCCGCGTCCCCCTCTCTCTCTATTTATTCCAGAACCCTCACCCCATCCCCCTCTCTGATGAAGGGTCTAGGCCCGAAATGTCAGCTTTTGTGCTCCTGAGATGCTGCTTGGCCTGCTGTGTTCATCCAGCCTCACATTTCGTTATCTTGGATTCTCCAGCATCTGTAGTTCCCATTATCACTCACACACTACCTATTGCTAGTCACTAACAATCCCTATTAACTGCTATTCACCCTCCTAGCCAGTTCATTGTGAACTCCTTTCTCTATCCAATTGCTCGGGCGACTGTCTGTGTGGAGTTTGCACATTCTCCCTGTGTCTGCATGGGTTTCCTCTGGGTGCTCCAGTTTCCTGCCACAGCCCAGGCTAGGTGGATTTGCCATGCTAAATTGCCTGTAGTGTTCAGGGGCGTGTGAGTTATAGGGGGATGCGCCTGGATGGGATGCTGCAAGGGGCAGTGTGGACTTGTTGGGCTGAAGGGCCTGTTTCCACACCGTAGGAATCTAATCTAATCCATCAGTTCTACAGTTGAAAACAGGCCCTTTGGCCCAATAAGCCCACACTGAGCATCCCACCCGGACTCATCCCTCTTTTACACACCTAATCTACACATCTCTGAACACTACAGGCAATTTCACACAGCCAATCCACTTAGCCTGTACATCTTTGGACTATAGGAGGAAACCAGAGCACCCAGAGGAAACTTACGCAGACGCGGGGAGAACATGCAAACTCCACACAGACAGTCACCCGAAGGTGGAATTGAACGCAGGTCTCTGGTGCCATGAGGCAGCAATGCTAACCACTGAGCCACCATGCCACTGACTCGATGGACCGAATAGCCTGTTTCCACACTGTAGGAATTCTATGAAGACCATTCTAAACATGTGAGTCTTATTCACTGACATCTGCTGCTGACATGTTCCATTCAATTCAAAATAATAACAATTTGGATTTAAGTGCTTCAGCTTCATCTAAGTTCTCTTGCTGTCCTACAAGTAGATGTTAGACTCTTATGCTGTTACTTGTATATGACTGCTTGTGTTGCAGGAAATGTGAAACCCTGGATATACCTCCTTGTAACAACTAACTCATAGTCTTTTATGAATAATCTAAAAATGGAATGTAGGCAAGTGAAAATAAAGAACTGCGGATGCTGGAGCTCTGAAACAGAAACATAAAGCTCTGATGAGAGTCAGCAGATCTGATAGGGTCTGTGGAGAGATAAAATGAGGGTCACTGGACTTCAAATGCCAGCTCTGTTTTCCTTTTGCCAGACCTGCTGAAATTTCTGTTTTACTAACATGGAGATGTGTCTTGCTTCTCAGACCTTTGTTACTTCTATCTTGCACCTGCCCCAAGCAGGTGAGAAGAGTACATCTTTCCATGCTTCTGGTTTCTATTTTGTCCCTCCCTGCAAGGCTGTGAATGAAATGGTAGATTCACCAGGTTGGAAATAATGAATGTAAAGTGTACCATTCCAACTTCTCCATTGGAATTTGTTATCTGGTGTTGTTTGACTGCAAATATTGCTATTGTTTAGGTCGTCAGGTATTTTGCAATCAGAGTGGTCTATTCTCATGTTTCATGGAGAAAGCATGCAGAAAGGGCCTACAGCCCATTGTGTCCATACCAGTCATCAAGCATCCATCTATTCTAAACACATTTTCTAGCACATGGCCCAGAGCCTTGGGTGCTATGACATTTCAAATGCTCATGTAACTGCTTCATGAAGGCCTTGGTTGCTTCTGCTTCTACTACCCTTTCACACAGTGAGTTCCACACTGTGTGGATCAAAGAATTCTTCCTCAAATCCCCTCTAAATCTCCTCCCCTTAATCTTAAAAGCTGTGCCTACTTGGTAAATGACCCAATTTTGCAAGGGAGGATTATCTCCCTATCTAATCTGTTACATCCCTTGGACCTTTGTACACATTCCCCTTCAGCATCCAGGCAGGCTGGTCTTTCTTCACAGCTGATACATTCTGCAGACCTATTCACTATTTCAGGAAAGATAATCTCTTCATTCCTTCTGCCTTTCCATTCTTCTTTCCTTCTTTATGCCCTTCTTTCCTTCCTTCTGTTGTTCATTTTCATCTTCCTTCCATCTGCCAGCCTTTCTTTACATCTGTCTGCTTTCCTTCTGCCCTTTCTTCCTTCTGTTCTCCCTTCCCTTGTTTCTGCTCTATCTTCCTCTTTTCCTTGTTTTCTTTCTTCCTTCCTTCCTGCTCACTCCCTGCCATATTTCAGACAACACATTTGAAAGCAATCACTTTCATGTCATTTTTCTGACCTGAACGCCAGAGATTTAACAACACCAGGTGACCCACAGATTCTCATCACCATACAGCAATTAAACTCTGACTGACCTCAGGATGGAATTGCTTGTAGGAACTACAAGTTGAGGACTCAAAAGAACAGGTCACTTTAAAATCACCTTCACCTCTTGCATATTATGATCCTTCCAGCATTATCATTTAACTTATCATGAGAAATGCTGTAGATGATTCACTGTTAGACAAAGAACACTAGACAACATAATCTTTATTTTCCTGCTGTTTTGTGCATTAGACTTTAATTCAGGGCAGGGAACCCACAGGGACCAGAACTTCCAAATAAGAAAAGGAAATGAGGTTCAAACTGGCTCACCTTAGGAAAAAAATGTAATTATAATTACTACAGCAATTCTTAAAGAGTCTATTTACGGTATTTCTCAGGCTTGCATAGTGCTGGCAGCACAGGTTTATATTCCTTATAAACTAACACAGTGTTTGGTCCAATATAATACCAAAAGAACACAGCAAGCATTGACTGATGTTCAGTTCTACTGTTATCTACTTTACTCAGATGAAGTACAATGATTTGCCTGTCAGCAACTATAAATCTCTCCACATGTGTATATAACACTAAGTTATGTAGCGAGTGTTTTCAATATAATGTGTCCTCCAACTTATGAGTAGGTTCATACACAAAGTGGTGAGAGCTGATATTTCCCAAATCAAACTTAGGTGTTGTTTAAGAAAGGAGTAGTCATTATAACACTCTCACTTCTGAGCCAGAAGATTATAACATTTATTTCAACTTGAGCACAGATCGAGTGGGCACTGCTTAAAAGTCCACTGAAGACAGAAAAAACGTTTTCTCACAGAGGATCATGAACCTTCTAACTCTCTTTTTCAAAAGGTGTTAGAAACAGAGTATTTTTAAGACAATGGTAGATATTTTGTTGATAAACAGGAAGTGGAAGGTTGTTGGGGATAGGAAGAAATATGAAGAAATCGAAGCAGCCATGATCTTATTGAATGGGAGTGCAGCCTGGAGAAGTGGTGTAACTAGTCCTATTCCTAACTCTCATGTTTATATGTAGCCACAAGCTAGATTGATAATTCAATGTAGATACGAGGAAGTTTGATACTTCATGTTGTTAAATTAAGGTTCAGCCCTACTTTTCATGTGGATGAAAAGGATGGTGTGGAATTATTTCAAAACATACCAGGAAAAGTTTGCCTGTTGTACGGGCCATCACTTATCCCACAGTCAACAACACAATAGCAGATTATCTGCTTTTATCACATCATGTTTCTGAGACCTTGTAAATTGATTGCAAAGTGTCCCTTACACCAGTTCAAAATCATGTATTTCCATGTTTGCATATGACACATAACTAGACAGAAATGTGAATTGGGAGCAGAATAAAAACAGTCTTCAAAGGGATGAGCATTGTCTGAGTGAATGGCCAAGAAAATGTCTTTGGAACATAACACAGATATGTGTGAGATTACCTACATGGTAGGAGGAGTGAAGCTGCAGGGCATTTCCAAACTAGTCAGAGATTGAGACATTTTGATGTCCAAGTGGACCAAGGTGCCATTGTTCATAAATCACAGAGTCAACGTGTAGGTGTAATAAACAATTAGGAAAGCAAGTTGTGTTTGCATTTAAGGTAAGGGGATTTGAATACTGCATTAAACAGGCTTTTCTTTAATTGTATCAAACTTTGGTGGTACAACACTTGAGTATTGTATGCCAGCGTGAGATTGCAGTGGAGGTTCATCAGACTAGTTTGTGGGATAGCAGATCATTCCCATGAGGAGGTTTTGAGGAGACTGCACCGGTATTTTCTGCAGTTTAGAAGAATGATAGGTAATCCTCATTGAAACTTGAAGACATGACGGGATAAATGTAAAAAAGATGTTTCTGCTATGATGATGGGGATGGAGTTTAGAACCAGGGTCACAGTCTTACAATAAAAGGCAAGACATTTAGGATTCAAATGTAGAAGAGTTTCTTCAATCTGGTACTGAAACTTTGGAATTCTCCCCTTGGAGGGCTATGAAAGTTCAGTCATTGGATACATTCAAGATAGAGATCAATCATTCTACTGTCATGCAGAAGATACAGAAGCTTGAACACACGCAATAACAGATTCAAGAATGGCTTCTTCCCTGTAGTCATTAGACTATTGAATGACATTTCTAATTTCAAATAATGCTGATCTTGCTAATATTGATCTTGCTTTGTGCATCTCCTGTGTATGCCTAGCTCTGTCTGATCTGTATGTTCTTATTTGCTATGATCTGCCTGTACTGCTCACAAAACAAAACTCTTCACTGTACTTAGACATGTGAAAACAATACATCAACTCAAATCAAATCAGTAGAATTTTGAATGCTAATCCCATCAATGGATATGGATATACAATGATGTTGAAGTAGGTGAATGGCAGAATAGCATCCAGAGGCTGACAGCCTATTGCTGTGCCCATGGTCCTGTGTTTAAAAAGTACTTGATCTGTATTATTTTGAGACATCTTGGAGGCATGAATGTGCTATATAAAGTGAAGGCTGTTCTTTCTCGTTCTGCCTGTCCGGAGAGGATGCTGATTAAAGTCACTCTTGCTTGTTGTGTATTAACAGATTTTATGACAAATCTCATAGCTGATCATCTGCTAAGTAAGTAGACAAACTGATAAATAACCTTCTATAAGGTTTCGAGTTATGCATTGGAGAGATCTCTGATCTAGACAATGTTGATGCATTTTTGAAAGGGAGAGGCCAGATGTATTCAAGGATCTGGTTCTAAAGATTAAAGACAGTCAGAGGTTTCTGGGGCTTCATGTGATTGAAGGTAGCAGAATATAATGAGAGAGTAATGAGCAAGGTATGTTTGATTTTGGGCTTCATAAACAGAGGCACTGAGGACAAAACCAAGGAAATCCCATCAAACCATTAGAATGTTCTATTTCGGCCACAGTTAATATATCATATCCAGTTCTGGTCACCATTCTTTAGGAAAGATTTTAAGGCCTTTGAAAGTTACCAAGTAAATTTTTCTGAGTGTATGAGGGAATTTACCTCTATGTTTCGGTTGAAGCCAATTGACTTGACTTTCTTGGAAAAAAGGAATTTGAGATGAGACCTGATAGACTTGTATAAGATTACGAGAGGTTTAGTTGGGATAACTAAAAAAAAGCTGTCCACATTAACTGATGTTGCAAGGAATAGCAATCGCAAATTTCATGTTATAGGCAAGAGAAGCTGAGGGGATGTGAGGAGACAGTGAGGGACAATGATCTGGAACTTGCTACCCACAAGGATGGTGGAAGTAGAAATAATCAATAAATCTAAAGGAAATTGAGAGCGCTTAAAGTAATAAGCTGACAGGGTTATGGGGTCAAGGGTGGGGAATAGCGTTGACTAGATTTTCCTACAGATAGCCAATATGCACTCAATAGATGGTCTTCTTCTGTGTCATAATGACTCCAAGACATGGATTGCCAAGGCCATTGATGCCCAGAATGGTTATGCCTGGCCAACTGGTGGCTTGTTTCTGGCAATTTTTCAGGTGGCCACTAACTACGAAACCCAAGTATTATATTTCATGTTGTAGCTGCAGGAAATAAAAACAAACATTAAGATTATGTAGATTGAGGGGGAAACCTGCAAAGACATTGATGGGGCCACTGGGAGCTGACTGTCTTGTCTGATTTCATTTTAGTGGCCAAAACACCATAAGACATAAGAGCCTATCAAGTCCGCTTCACCCACTAAACTTGTGTGCTACTTTTTGGTGATTTACGCCTAAGGAGCCCCATTTCCCCTCTGCTGTCTTGCTATCTGCAGTCATTCCCCATTTAAGTAACATTAAGTTCGTCTACTCTTCCTTCCAAAGTGCAAATCCTCACACTTCTCCACATTATATTCCACTGGCCAAGTGTTTACCCATTCACTAAACCTGCCTATATCCTCTGTAGACCCTTGGTGCCACCCTCACCACTCCCCTTCCTACCTAGCTTTATGTTAACTGCGAAGTTGGCGATAGTGCAATCACTTCTGTCATCCAAATCATTAATGTATTCAAAACATATAAGGCCCCAGCACTGATCTCTGATGCACACCACTAGTTACAGTTTGCTTTGTGAAAATTCCTCCACTATCCCAACTCTCTGTCTTCTATTATCCAGCCGATTCTTGATATGTGATAATACATTAACTCTGAAACCATGGGCTGTTGTCTTATTCAGTAGCTTTCCATGCAACACACAATCAAAAGCTTTTTGGAAGTCCAAAAAGATTTCACCTACTGGTTTCCCTTTATTAATCTTGCTTGTTACCATTTCTAGGAATTCTAATAAATTTGTCAGGCACGATTTCTCCTTCATGAAGCAGCACTAACTCTGCTTGGTCTAACTCTATATTTGTAAATACTCTACTTTAACATCCATTGTAATAGACTCTAACATTTTCTCAGTAACAGATGTTAAACTAACCATTCATATAATTGCCTGTCATTTTGTCTCCTTTCCCTTTAGAACAGGGATTTTACATTAACAGTTTTTCAATTTGCAGCAACTTTTCCAGAACCTAAGGTTTCTGAGAAGATTACCACCAATGCATTCATTATCCCCAGTGATCCCCCTTTAAAATCCTAGATTGCATCCCATCAAGTCCAGATTTAAAACTGTTATTGTAAACAGGCCATATTGATAGAAACTGCTGAGTTACATTTCTGTAATGAGTATTCCAACTGTAGCAGCCACAGACCCTGTGCCAAGTTGAACATTTGCTTAAAAGCCTCTAGAACGAAAACCAGGCAGTGGAAATCTCCAACTAGCTTAAATATTTCTAGTTACTAATGAAAAAATATTTAATGCCTTTCACAAAACTATAATGTGCCAAAAGGCTTCTTCAGTTTTCAGGTCTAGTCTATGCTGTAATATGACAGTCAGTTTGTTTGTTAATAGATCCTACAAATAGCAATGTCATAATGACTAGATGATCCATTTTAATGATGCTAGTTGAGGGAACATAGAAACATAGGAATAGGAGCAGGCCATTGAGCCCCTCAAGGCTGTTCTGTCATTCACCTGTGATCATGGCTGATCTGTGGCCTCACTCCATATGCCCACCTTTGCACCAGATTCCTTAATAGCGTTCCTTAGCAAAATGTTATCTGTGTCAGATTCAAGACTAACAATTGACCCTGCATCCACTGCTGTTTGTAGTAGAGAGTTCCAAACCTCGACCACCCTTTGAGTGTAGAAGTGTTTTCTAACATCTCTCTTGAACAGTGTGGTCCTAATTTTCAGACTACGCCCCTAGTTCTAGAATGTCCAACCAGTAGAAATAATTTATTTTTATTTACCCTGTTTTCTCCTGTTAATATCTTGAAGAGATAAGTATTGATCAGCACACTATGACATTAGATCACTTCCCCTTCATTGCATTTTGGGATTTATTATTTGTACTTGAAATGCCAAATGAATCCCCAGCTTGGTGTGGACTCCAAGAAGGTTAAAATGCTGACAGTGCAGCACTCCTTCGGCACGGTGGCTCAGTGGGTAGCACTGCAGTCTCACAGCACCAGGGACCCAGGTTTGATTCCAGCCTCGGGTAACTGTCTGTGTGGAGTTTGTACATTCTCCCCGTGTCTGCGTGGGTTTCCTCTGGTTTCCTCCCACAGTCCAAAGATGTGCAGGCTAGGTGGATCGACTGTGCTAAATTGCTGGTAGTGTTCAGGGGTGTAGGGGGATGGGTCTGGGTGGAATGATACAGGGGTCGGTGTGGACTTGTTGGGCCGAAGGGCCTGTTTCCACACTGGAGGGAATCTAATCTACTGTACCGGAGGGGCAGCCTGAACTGAGGTAGGAGATCACAAATGGTTGTACAAGCTACAAGAACACTTTCTTGTGATTGGTCATCGTTAGGTAAATTATTATCCCACTTGTTGATTCTAATCCACATGGATTACTCTTACCATTGATGAAGGTTTAACTACAAATAAGTCTTTGACAGAAGAAACACATCTTTGAGTAACAAGAAGTAGTTCAGCACACATTTCCAAGATAACACTTACATATTAGCTTAAGGCTCAATAACTACATGAACTCTACATTTAAAAAATTATCATCAAAGAAACGATAATTAGAGGCTGAATCATTTTTATTTTTGGCTAAGTGTCAATTTTTTGAGTTTCATGGAGGGTTCCTCCAGGTGAATCCACACAGACGTTCTCACAGCATCTGATTAAACCCATCTCATTAATTATTTATGCACCCCAGAAGGCCCTGCACTTCTTACCCTTGGTCATTCTACCACACACCCTGAGCTGCAACAATTTGCCATTGCCAGGATATCTCAGAATTTGCAAAAAACAACATGGCACCGATGCCATCATTAAATGACCATTGAGAACCCGATCAATAATTGTCAGCCTGGAGCTGCCCTGCTTGGATTCTCACATTTGCCCAGGCCAGGCAGATCAGGAAGAATGGCTACCCATTTGTGCATAGAACCCTGGGGGTCCTGGTGGCACAAAGGAGGGATGTCCTCTTCATGGAGAAGATGATTCCACAAGAGCTGAGTCTGAAGTTGCTAGCTGGGTCAGTGTTGTCTCAGGAGGAATGTACAGCCATATAGTAAGAAGTTCAATGATGTTTGTGACTTTCCCAGTGTATGTCGTGTTATCTTCTGAGATTTCACACTCACTCTCCCTCTGTTACTGTACACACCTCACGCGAAGGCACATGATCTGCCAATCTTGCTGATATATGCAATGTCTTCCCTCACCCACTGTCATTCACCCCAATCTTGATGCTACTAACCCTGCATGCCCTTTCTGCTGCCTACTTGCACATTCAGGGCACCTCTCTATCTTTAACTACTTACTTGTCATTAAACATCCATCACTAGTAACACTAATTCACGTGGATCAATTCAAGAATCAGGAGATGGGATAACAATCTACCTATAGAAGAGCCAATCACAAGAAAGTGACCTTGTCACTTGTACAACCATTTGTGATCTCCTTCCTCAATTCAGAAAATTGATCAACACTATTCAGGCTGTCCATCTGGAATGGTACTGAAGGAGAAGTGCTGCACTGTCTCATCAGCAACAGCTGAGACCCCACTATCACCTGCCTTACTATCTGTCTCTCTCCCATTTCAGGAGGAAAACAGCCTACAGTATGAAAGAAAGAGTTGAAATGGGTAGTGGGCTGCCTGACAATCTGTTACTCATTCTCTGTGAGAAGACAGCACCCAAGCCCCTGGACTGGTAATGAAGCTGCCCTTGCCTTACCGTGCTGAAACCCCAGGGCTGAAGGCTCACTCTGTCATTTTGGCTGAGGGCTGTTGATAAGCATGACAAGCTTTCTGGCTGTGTGTTGGGATTAGACATCTAGGCAATACAGCAGTATGGTGAGTCTGGTATCTCTGGCTGAGGAGAAAAAAAACGCAGAAGGGTAAAGCAAGACAAGAGAGTGGCAAAGTGAATGGCACTGAACCCAGCCCATGGGCTAGTTCCAAGTCCCTGAACACAAAGCATGCTTGCAGCAACATCATAGCAATAGTTGCTGATAATCCCTGGCATGCAGCTTTCCCTCTTAGAAAATACGAGATGAGATTTGCAGTGAATAAGGCTGTTAACAAACAATAATTCCACTTAATGGGTGATGAGCCGATCTACGTTAACAATACTGTCTCAAAGTCCATAACTTAGTTAAATGAGTTGGTCTTGATGACAAGAAAGGCCCCACTGGATTTTCTGAGATGTGTGGGACAGGTTTTTTTATGAAGAAAGTGGTAGGTGCATGGAACATGGTACTGGGGAGGTGACAGAATAAGATGCCATAACAATGTTTAAGATGCACGTAGACAGACATATGAACAGGAAGACAATTGAGCGATGCAGACCATGTGCAAGCAGATGTGGCCAGTTTAGAATTGCATCATGGTCAGCACTGTCATAGTGGGCCGAAGGGCCTGTTCCTGTGCTGTACTCTTGTATGTTAGCCTTTACTGTGAGCCCTTAATTGTCTTGAACTGATTGGTACTCTAGGTGTCTTCAGAATACAGTTACGAATCCACCACATTATGATGGGTCTGGAGTCAGATGTGGGCCAGACCAGCTAAGGACAGCAGATTTGCTTCCCTAGAGGGCATTAGTGAACCAGATGGGCTTTCAAGACAAACACTGATAGTTACATGTGGCACCATTAGGCTAGCTTAGCAATTCCAGATTTTCTTGGATTCAAAGTTCACCACATACTATGGTAGGACTCAAACTCTCTTGACAGAACACTAGCCTGAGTCTCTGGAAATGCTTTTCTCAGTGGCATTACAGCCACATCACCACTTCCTATGACATGATAGTTCTGTTAATTGACACTTATGCCTGAACCATTCCCAGAGATTAAAGTCGCTGGCCAGTCATATCTACGTCCCTTGAATGAAAGAAGCAAAATGTTTCTGTTTGTACATTTACTGTTTGTACAGCACATGCTTCACACTTGCCTTTAGCCGCACTTTAAAACAGCACAAAGGTTTTGAGGGTTGGAAGTACATAAATGTAATCCTGTCAAGGTGCTCTGATGATATCACAAACTGACAAGCGAAACTTGAGAAACATTAATGAACATTGTCTGAATGCTGAAATGGAATTTTTGCTTTTCAGTCACTTTTGGGGATTTGTCATTGTCCGTTGCCATAGAACACACATGTTATTTATTAATTCAACAGCTTTGATTGTAGCTTTTTGCACTGGGGCTCTTTGAGATGCTAATTTTGGCGGCAGTTGTAACAGAATGGCTGCACGGAGATTTCAAGGTAGTGCAGCGGTTTTGAAATGTGAAGGTTGCCAGACGATTGGGGAATAAAATGCATATTATGTACACCCAGGATGGAGAGTCACAGATCACCAAGATTATAAAGTGGTAACCTTGTAGAAGAGTCACACTGTTGGTCTCACCTTCAAAAGCAAAGCTTGAGCAGTTTATAAGCTGTAGCCAAAGGTTGAAATGGGATGGATGTGTGCCCCTTTCTTTGCACACGCACACACATAAGGACCGATGGATTGATATAAAAATTGAAACAGGGACAATTGGGCCCATGCTGGGCCTTGGTTGTGCCATTGACAGCAATGTACGGTAACTTTTAGTGGTGAGGAGTTCAAAATAGACCTTGCTGAATCTGTACAAAATGCTAAGTGACAGGAACCCCGGTGGAAGCTTATTTTGACATCCCTAGGCACAACAGATAGTTTTAACAAAGTGGGGTCCACATTTTGAAAAACCCTACTTTAAACTCTATCCGTTGATCGTCACTATTGATTAATGACAACACAGTCACCCCACAACTATTAAGGACTCTCCTATTTGTAAGCAGCTCGCTTGAGGTATGTTAATGTTGAGGTTTTGTTCCACAGAAACCAGAACTTGGGCGTATAATTACATTTGACTGAAATGAATGAGCTCCCTGAAGCATCATCACAATTTTTGCACTGAGTGTTTAATTGTAGCCAGACTTTGTAACCTTGTAGTGGCCTGTGTCCTTGCAATAACCCTGGGCTCGTTGGTTGCTCTCAAACATATGGGAAAATTTTTGAAGCTGATTGCTAAGATCTGATTAGGGAAAATATGAATATAGCTGCCATTTGTTCAGAGTTTCGCTTCCTAACAGCTGCAGTACAATTTTTTTTTCCCCTCATTTGAGCCATTTCATGTTGACTCCAGACATTATGTTCCAATTGGTTCCTCTTCGGAGAAGGTTGTTTTGCACAACTGTAGCTCAATTACTCATTATTAAAGCAGAAGCGGACTGAATGCTTTAGGTTTTAGCAGAAAATTCTAATGCCTTTTGAGTGCTTGTCAAGAAACATAGCTTCGTTCGTTCTCTTACTCCTTCACCCAGCTCCGATGCCCCATGACTTTGCTAGACGCAGCAATATTCCACCAGCTTGACAATAACCCAGTCCGTACATCCAGGTACTGTCTACCAGCAGGTTACAGCCTTCTATGTTAATGCGAGGTGCACCTATTCTTCGTTCTCGGATTAAGAATTCAGCATTTTACATAGAAAATATATCAAATTCATTGAAATAAGTGACTGACTGTCAGTCAAGGATCCACTTTCGGTAGTATTAGTGATCCCAAACAAATTAAGAAAATGAATGTGAACAGTCATGTTTTTGAGATAAATAAAGTAATTCGCTGACTGGTTCACACACAGCCCTTCTGGATTTGAAATGAGTCCTCTTACTGTTATCTATAAGGGTTCTAAATTGAATGAGTTTGGGTCTTCTTCTCCCATTCTGAGAAGATGAGCATCCATAACCAAGGCCTAGCCATCTACTTGAGTGAATGTGGTACAATTTGATGCAGGGCGATCCACCTGGTGTCCTGGTCAACATTCATCTCAGAACAATCACTTAGAATTGCATTATTTTCTTATTTATCACATTTTTTGCCTGTGAGACTTTGCAGCGTGAAAATCTGCTGTGAATTTGTATAGTTCCAACAGTGTTAGGCACATTTCAAAATTTCACATCCACTCTGAAGCATGTTGACATGTCCTAAGTTTGTGAAAGGTGCTGTACAATTGCATGTTCGTCTTTGGATGCATATGTTTATGAAGACAACGAGAGATGTCATTTCTGAATAACATTATTCAGCAGTGTACATGTGGTGCCGAACCCATTTTACCATTAGGAATTAAAGCAGGTTAGAGCCAGGTTGTCATCTTTGTCTGACTCCTCTTGCTCTCCATGTGGAAGTGCTTAGTGCTTCTGATTTCTCAAGGATGATCAGCATTGCTATTTCACACTTTACCTTCTGTTGGGTGCATTCTTACTTCTTGTGCAATCATGTATACACCAGATGCATATTCCACTGCTATGGATGTCTTTCTTCAGCTGCCCATGTTTTTTGCACATCACATATAATGTTTGTTGAGTTTATGCTGGTCAAGATAACTGTTTTATTGACCAGAGTTCAAAACCAGGTCCTCACATGAAGTGAGGGTTTTATTTCAGTTAGTCACACTCCATAGAACTCATACATTGCAGATTATGGCTATTTTCTAATAAGCCTGTTCAGAGATGTTATGACACATCTCGGGAGCAGGTGAGCCTTGAACCCAGGCCACCTGGCTCAGAGGTAGAGGTATTGCCACAGTGTCACAGAAGCCCTGCCACCTCATTGATCATAGATATTTTATAATCAACCTATTGAAAGATGTTATTATGCACCTCTGGATTTTTTGATTTGATATTATCACAATAAAAAGTATTGTTTTTGCATGCTATCCAGACAAATCATACCTTACACAAGCACGTCAGTGTAATGGAACAGAATGCAGAATATAGTTTTGCAGCTACAGAGAAGGTGCAAATAAAGATCAACTCAAATTTATAAGAGATCCATTCGTACATTTGATAACAGCGGGGAAGAAGCTTCCTTGAATCCGTTGTACGTGTCTTCAAACTTTTGTATCTTCTGCCTTACAGAAGAGGGGAGAAGACAGTATAACTGGGGTGAGAGGGGTCTTTGATTATGTTGGCTGTTTTCGCATGGCTGTGGGAAGTATAGACAGAATCAATGGAAGGACAGCTAGCTTTCGTGATGCACTAGGCTGCGTTCACAGATCTCTATAATTTCTTGAGCAGAGCAGTTGCAATACGAAGCTGTGATTTATCTGTATCGCCTGCTTTTTGTGGTGCATCTATAAAATTGCTAAGACTGCTTATGTACGTACCAAATTTCATTAGGCTTCTGAGGAATTAGAGGCGTTGTTCTTTCTTGACTGTGGCATCAACGTGGATGGCCCAGGGCAGACTGCTGGTGATATTTACTTCTAGGAACTTGAAGCTCTTGACTATCTCCACCTTAGCACTATTAATTCAGACAGAGGCATATCCTCCACTCCACTTCTTGAAGTTATCAGATCTGTCATTTTGCTGGCATTGAGGGAAAAATTGCTGTCTTTAGACCATGCCACTAAGCTTAATGTTGGAGCAAATTACTGCAGATGCTGGAGTCATCAAAACATTAGCTGGCTCTCTCTCCATGGATGCTGTCTGACCTGCTGTGATCTCCAGGACTTGTTATTTCCATGCCATGAAATTTTCCGTTTCCTCTACTCCGTCTCGTCATTGTTTACAATCTGACCCATTATAGTCGTATCATCAGCAAACTTGGAAATGGAGTTAGAGGAGAATTTAGCCACACAGTCGTGGGTGCATAAGGAGTACATTAAGGGGCTGCGTACACAGTCTGCGAAAGACTGGCATTGAGGATTAGCACGGAGGTTGCGTTGTCACCTATCCTTACTGTTTGTGGTCTGTGGGTCAGGAAGTCGAGGATCCAATTGAAGGGTGGGGAGTACAGTCTTAGGTTTTGGAGTTTGGAGATGAGTTTGGCTGGAATTATGGTATTGAAGGTGGAGCTAAAGCCAATAAACGGGCGTCTGACATCCAGATGTTTGAGGGATGAGTGTAGGGCCATGGAGATGGTGTCTACTGTGGAAGCAGGATCTCCCGCTCCAGGGGTAGGAACATTACTACTGCACCACAAAAGGGCCTTCTCGCTGATTATGTTCCACCATGAGTTTACAATTAACACATAGTTAATATGTACGTTGCCTATTCCCTAGTGTTATTAGATCTCAGGCTTTAATTCAGACTACAGTAAACGATGGCCTCTTGTTTCACAAAGACAACTAAATGCTTTGTTAACACAATTTTAATAATGAGTTCTTAAAAATAAAATGATGGGTGTCATTGGATTGGTGAGGTTGTCTTTGGGCTCTTGTGACATAGTGGTAATGTCCCTTACTCTGAACCAAGACATTTGGGTTCAAGTCCCACCTGCTCCAGAGGTGTGCCATTACATCTCTGAACAGATTGAATAGAAATATGGACAGGCTTTCTGTCATTTATTACTGGTGGCCTCCTTGTGGGCAATGTTGACATTGTTATGATTCACTTGAAGACAGCCATTTGGTTTGTACAAATTGGACATTCTTGACATTAATGATTGTTCAAGTTTGCTTTCCCATGATAAATTGAGGCAACAGACTCTTTTTTTTGGAAAACCCAAAAGCTTATTTAGTCTCACGAGAGAAAAGGATGGCTTTGGAGCACAGCATTTCCCGGAGCATGGTCAGAGGAAAGAGAGCGAGAGAGAGAGATTCCTATTTAACTGAGATCAATGATGCTACTGATGATCACACCACAGGCTAATTAATTAACACAATAAATGGTGATTTTGGGCTTGTGGGCTGTGAGAATTCTCATGTCGGAGAATACTAAAATCAATATTTTGGTTAAAGGAACATTATCTTCGTGAAGAAGTGTAATGTCTTAGAGAAATCTCTTGCTTAAAGAAAGGGAAAAGTATTATTTCAAAGTGTCAAGGATGTCAAGAACATATGCAGAGATGACGACGTTAGTTGTGTTACAATGGAAAGACTGAATATGCATTTTCTCATGTCGCTGCTGG
This sequence comes from Stegostoma tigrinum, assembly GCF_030684315.1. Classification (NCBI taxonomy): domain Eukaryota; kingdom Metazoa; phylum Chordata; class Chondrichthyes; order Orectolobiformes; family Stegostomatidae; genus Stegostoma; species Stegostoma tigrinum. The sequence goes on from NC_081359.1 coordinate 99,414,865, forward strand.
AATTTAAGAAATGCTTTGATGACCTATTTAAGAAGCCCCATGCATTTCCCGTTGAGCCCCTTACTGTAAAGGCCAGAGGATTGATAAATATATAGAACAAACATACATTCCTGTGGTGTTCTTTACACAGGAGTTATTTCCTCCCGCTGCCTGTGCAATTTTTCACTATTTATCACGTCACTTTTGGCTACAAATTTGGAATCACAACTGTGGAAGAGAATGGCAGTCGATCGATGATTAGTGAATTTTGACTGATATGAAATTGACCAAAAGCTATTTTTGACTTATTTCTTCCCATGTAGCACTTGATGCATTTTCATTGTAAAAGGTCATCCAAATGTGAAACCATTGGCTGATTTGGGTTGACATTAAAGCTCCCCTAAAATTATGTCATAAGGATCAGGGATCTCGCCTTGCCTAACATTCATCTCCACAGTGAACACTAGCCGGTAATTCATCTTGTTCATCAATCTTGCTGGATGTTGCTGTTTCCTGCCTTTAAATTCACGCTAGTGCATGTGATTCCAAACTAAACCACTTGGACACGAAGGTATCCTTAGGATCTGATTAGGCCGAAACATTTGTTTAACACATAAGGCTATGGGCCTAGTGTGAAAAGTGGGAATATCAAAGCTATTAGGAGAAGTTCGGTGGTGACGACATGATGGGTTGAAGGGTCTCCTCTGTCCTACGTGATTTTATGATATAAATGCAATTTCTTTCCTTCAACAGATTAATTTTCCAAGAAGAACCGGCATTTCTCTCATGTCAGAGTTTTGGCTTTTTGGCCAATTTTTACACTAATCACCTTGCATGGGGCTACAAGCTTTCTGTAACCATGGTGTGAATAAGTTCTTTTGAATTAAAATTTTTAGAATAAGAATCCCTATAGTGCAGGTACAGGCCATTCGGCCCATCAAGTCTGCACCTCCAAAGAGCATCCCACCCCAGCCCTGTATTTACCATGACTAACGCACCTAGCCTGTACATTCTGGACATTATAGGATAACTCAGCATGGCATATCCACCTAAGCTGCACTGCTTTGGAATGCGGGAGGAAACTGGAGTACCTGGAGGAAACCCATGCAGGCACAGGGACAATGTGCAAACTCCACACAGACAGTCGCCCAAGGCTGAAGTCAAGACAATGAACAAGAGCTGAGGGGAAACCAAATCCACCTGAGCTTCTTTCCTCTTTTCTCTTTTGTTGCCTTGATTTTCCAAACAAAAACCCAGCAACCCCTAACCCTAGAAGGACAAGGGCAGCAAGCACATGGGAATAACACAAACTGCAATTTCCCCTCCAAGCCCTGACTGTGCTGTTTTGGGACTATATTAGCCATTCCTCCACTGTCACTGGGTCACAATCACAGAACTCCCTCCCTAACGGCATCGTGGGTCCACCTACACCATAGTAACTGTAGTGATTCAAGGAGATGGCCTTCTCAAGGACAGTTAAACATGGGCAACGAATGCTGGTTCAGCCAATGATGCTTACATTCCATGGATCAATTTATTGGAAACATTTGCCAGCATTTTTTCACAAAGTTCTGTTATGCTAACTACTAGCTGCAGAACTGCAAAAAGCCAATCCATTACAGAGCCAAAGTTCTAGATGAACGCTGGATACATCTTATCTGTTTCACTAGCTGGATGCATTGTTAGTTGAGCTTTATGGCCTGACTTTTTAAATGTAAATCTCACAAGCTATGTCTTCCTTCTTGTTCTAGTTCCGTGGCTATTTGAGAATCCACCCATGCCAGTTGGTCGGAGTTTGTTCCCTCCTTGGCACGTATGGGCTAGATTAACCATTTCAAACTGATAGACATGAAGCCTTGAAGGGTTGATTTTGCTAAACACTGGGGGCAAATGGAGGGTCTGGAGACAGTGTGCATGGGGTGGCAGGTGGTTTAGCCTCAGCCATTTTCCAGCTGATGGGCTGCCTTAGGTCCCACTGTTCAATTAAGGATTCTTCCTGAAGCCCCAGCTGTGCCACCGTGAGACGTGGCCTTCGCAGATAATGTGAGGTGACCAAGAAGGCAGCTCTAACCTTGAGGCGCCCTTTAAGGAGGGAAGATAGTGGGTCTTTCTGTCAGGGCCAAATGGGACCCAGCCTTTGCAGGAGGAGTCCCTCAGTGGTGGCACTGGAGAGCTTCATGCAGCAGGACCTCACAGCGGGGAGAAATGTGGTGCCAATAGAGACATTAATTGGCTAAACTGTACACTGCCTCTGCTCAACGATTGGCCAAAACACTACCGTCCTGACCACTGGAAAACTGGCATTGGAGAGGATCCCCAACACAGCCCCTTGACAATTTACCAGATTGGCACATCTGCCTCTTAATCTGTCACCCAGATGCCAGTGAAAATCTCAAGACATCTGCTTCGCCCTCCACAGTTACTGCCTGGCCTCTGGGGCAGGCAGTGACCTAGTGGTATTGTTGCTACAGTAGTAATCCCGCGACTTAGGTCATGCTCCAGGGATGTGAGTTCGACTTCCAGGATGGCAGATGGAGGGATTTGAATTTATTAAAAAATCTGGAATTGAGTTTATTGATGACCATAAAGCCATTATTGGGAAAAACCTATCTAGTTCACCAATGTTCTTAAGGGAAAGAAAGTACAATCCTTCCTGGCCTGGACTACATGTGACTCCAGACCCACAGCAATGTGGTTAACTCTGAACTGCCCCCCCAGCCAACTGGGGACGAGCAATAAATTCTGGCCCAGTCAGCAATATCCACATCCTGTCAATAAATAATAATAAAAACAATTGAAACTTTGAGGAAGCAGGAACTCATGATGCTGGAGTCAGAGATAACACAGTGTGGAGCTGGAGGAACACAGCAGGCCAGGCAGTATCAGAGGAGCAGGGAAGTTGTAGTTTAAGGTCGGGACCCTTCTTCATTTTTCAACTTTCCTGCACCTCCGATGCTGCCTGGCCTGCTGCGCTCCTCCAGCTCCACACTAAGCATTGAAAACTTTTTCTCCTTTAATTTCCGTTTTCCATGTTGCTTTGTTCAGTGATAGAGATATTGTACCTTTGCGGTATTGAGTAGTTTGAGAGAAAGGAAGACAAAAAACAAAATCACAGACCCTACTTGCATTCAAGCCAGCCAGGGCTGTAGAATACCCTCAACTACAGATCGCCTTGTGAGTGGAGAGATTGTATGTGCCTCTGGCAATTTGCAGATGGTCCCTTATTCAGCTTCAGCTCAAGGGTAACTAGGGATGAGCTATAAATGCAGGCTCAGCCAGCAAAGCTCACATCCTGTGACTGAATATAAAATAAATTCCATGACGACTGTCTGTGTTGACACCTGCCATAATACGGCAAGCTTTCTTTCATGTTTGTTTTTCTGAGGTCACTTGCTCATTTGATAAGTCGTGCAGCTGCTGTATAGCCTTTCTTTTGGCTTTTGAAATTGTGTTTATCTTTTCTACCCAAGGAATTTAGCCCTGAGTTCTCTCATTTTTGTCTGATTTGACACATATCCCTGGCTGCTAACTTCCAGTTCCTCTTAAGCCAACCCGCTTTGAAAACAGTTCAAGCTGTTTGCTTTCCTGACCAGGAACAAACCAGAATCAGCAGCTTAGGCCAGCACGGTGGCTCAGTGATTAGCACTGCAGCCTCTCAGCACCAGGGACCTGGGTTCAATCCCAGCCTCAGGCGACTGTCTGTGTGGAGTTTGCACATTCTCCCTGTGTCTGTGTGGGTTTTCCCCGGGTGCTTTGGTTTCCTCCTACAGCCCAAAGATGTGCAGGCTAGGTGGATTAACTATTCTAAATTGCCCGTAGTATTCAGGGATGTTTAGGCTAGGTGGTTTAGATATGGGAAATGTGGGGGAATGGGTCTTGATGGGTTCTGACAGGTGGTGTGGATTTGTTGGGCTGAATGGCCTGTTTCCACACTGTAGGGATTCTACGATAACTGTTGGAAATGTGAAATAAAACTTAGAGGATGAAGAAGGGTGAAATAGTAATAATAGACAGAGTCTGCTTTAGACCAGCAAAAGACAAGACTGCTTTTCAAACATTTGACAGATAGTTTTGTTAGTTAAGTGTTATAGAAACGGGTCAATTAGATGGAAACTAAGACACACATCGGCCATGTGGTGGGACTGAATGATGGAACAAGCTTACAAGGTTAAAAGACTGGATTCCTGTTCCAACTTCCTCGTCTGATGCTAATGAACCACAAACCGTTTTAGATGTTAAATCAGAAAATGCTGGGAATACTTAGTTGATCGAACAATGTCAATGGAGAAAGAGTCAAGATATTTCCCTCCCTGGCCTATCCCTGTTGTCTTTCTCGAACAAAGGAAGCATATTAAGTATCCTTCTAGTTATCTGGCACTTTGCCTGTAGTGAGTGAAGTATTAAATATTTCCCCAGGGCCCCAGCAATCTTCTCCCTTGCCTCCCATAGCAGCCTGGGATACATTAGGCTGGAACGTAGACCATCTGTAACAGATTGAGTTGGTGGAGGCAGCATCCTTGTCTTCAACTGAAGTGCTCAGTGGGTCTTCATTCTTAACTCCCAGTCTAGTTTCCATCTGAAGGAGGCTGCTCTGTCCATAGCCCCAAGACAAGGGCTATCTCCTTGCTCTGAGCCCTTGGCGATATACTGTATTTCTTGGGGTTCAGTGATTTACCCCATGTCCAACAAACATTGAATCCTTCTGTCTAATAGACAAGTAACAAATACTCATAATGTCAGGAAAACTGATGTCCACTCATCCACCATCACCCAAAGGTTCAAATACATTTTTCCAAGGCACAAAACATTTATTGTCTGAAATGCTGCATTGATAATAGGGTATATATCTGATGCCAGATATCACTCTGTTCGAACAGAGTGACTTGATGACCTTTAATGCCTTTACTGTCCCCTTCATTTTATTCTGCAGTGGTTATGTTTGGGGGAAGATTATAATGCTGTAGCAGCACTTCTGTATTTCCAATACAACACAAGAAATAGTAGAACAATTTAATTTTCGAGAGATACTAATTTCTAACAGCAGTTTGGCTCTTGGGAGACAGCACCTCCCATCTCAGCAATTAAGCGCCGGGCAAGGTGGTCCATGGGTGACAGTTTTGACTTACCACCAATTAAGGCCCTTAAATGGTCAATTAACAGATGCTCAAGATCCTCAGTTCACCAACTCCCTGAGTAACTGCTTTCCAGGCAGGAGGGAGAATGACTCAGTTCCGAATGGAGAAGCCAGGGTAGGGAATAGAGTCTGAACTTTCCCCCATCTTGAGCCAATCAGGAGCTGGGATGGGGCCAAATGGGTGATTGCTGTAAGCCAGCCCCTTCCCTTGCTTCCAAACACCACCCCCTCCGCTGGCTTTTCTCATCAGTAACCCTAAACTCATAATACCCCAACAAAACACACTCACCTTTAAACCATTCAGCCCCTCCTGATGTGCAGCAATGAGCTCTAGCTCCCATAAATTGCCGCCCTTGATTGGCCATCTATCTCAGGCATGATGGGACTTCAGTGGTGAGGCTCCTGATTGGATGAGGAAATTGACAGTTAGCACTTTAAGTACCTAATTGGTGTTTGATCCAGTTAGTTTCCTCACTGGTGAAGTTGGACAGGGCTAATCATCTCTGAAGTGGCCCATACCATAAAATGGTGCACAGAGCACCAAATCGAGGTCAGGGTTAATGTTCTAGCCTGTGACTTTTTATTTGCCTGGCCTATGTACACATTCCATATTATTCCCATAACGGAATGTCTAGGGACAGTGAAGATTATCAACAATAAATTATATTGTTACATTATCCAGATCTTGAGGAATATACACCAATGGTCTGCCAGTCAATGTCAGGCATTAATCTTGTGATTTTTGGGGTTAGACCATTAAGACAGTAAGACATAGGAGTGGAAGTAAGGCCATTCGGCCCATCAAGTCCACTCTGCCATTTAATCATGGCTGTTGGGCATTTCAACTCCACTTCCCTGCACTCTCCCCGTAGCCCTTAATTCCTTGCGAGATCAAGAATGATTAAATCTCTGCCTTAAAGACATTTAACGTCCCAGCCTCCACTGTGCTCCGTGGCAATGAATTCCACATGCCCACCACTCTCTGGCTGAAGAAATGTCTCCTCATTTCCATTCTAAATTTACCCCCTCTAATTCTAAGGCTGTGCCCTCTGGTCCTAGTCTCCCCGGCTAACGGAAAAAACTTCCCAGTGTCCACCCTTTCTAAGCCATACATTATCTTGTAATTTTATATTCGATCTCCCCCCAACCTTTTCAACTGTAACGAATACAAACATTACGATTGGGGTAGGAGCAGGGCCAGAGACTTTCTCTGTAATGTTCCATTATTAAACATTCAGACCCAGGTCCGACAGTACTATCAGGGTCCCTTTGCTATTTTAAGGGGATGGTTACCTCACTTGGCCAATAACTTGCAGGTGATATAGAGTAAAGGCAAAAGTGTGGACTCAATCAGCAGTGGGAGTTGATGGAGACGTGCATCCTCCCTTTGTCCTACTTTTTATTTGTTTATTCATTTATAGGATGTGAGCCAACACTGGCTAGGCCAACATTTATTGCCCATCCCTAACTGACGTAGGGACAGTTTGAGAGTCAACCACATTGCTATGGGCCTGGGGTCACATGTAGGGCTTTACCACGTAAGGATGGCAGTTTCCTTCGTGAGCCAAATGGCTCTTTCCAATAATCAAAAATTGGCCAACATCAGATCCTAATTACACAGATTTTTATTGAATTCAAATTCCACCATCAGACATGGCGGGATTCCAACCAAGATTCCCAGACATGACTGGGTGTCTGGATTAGCAGCCCAGCAATAGTATCATTAGGTATTTGGAAGCAAGGGAAAGGGCTGGTTTAAAGCAATCACCCATTTGCCCCCATTCCCCTCCTGATTGGCTCAAAATGGGGGAAAATGGAGACCCTATTCACTACCCTGGCTTCTGCACGTGGAGTGGTAACTCTCATAACCAATTCTCTTAGCTCTAGTGGGGAGAGATTGTCGTCATCTATGTCACTGTATCTACCTGCTATTTTACCCACAGTGGTTGTGAGTTTTCCCACTGGGAGGAGGCAACAGGACTAGATAGAAAAGGCACATAGTGGTCTCTAAAACATCCCTTAAACTAAATAAGTATTATAATGAGCCTGGGTGCCTTCCATTGAAGTTATTCAAACCATGCTATACCCTTGCTGTACTTGTTGTGCCAGCACCAAATTGGATAATGTACCCAGGTCTCTGCAGCAAGGCTGCAAACCTATTACCATCACACCCACGTGCGCTGGCACTATGCCAAGGCTGTCACCAAGACTATCAGCTCTGATGAAGCATTAAAAACCTAAGACATGAGCTCTTGATACAATCTGGTCTGCTGAGAATTTTATTTGATTTAATTAATTATCGTCACATGTATCTAGGTACGGGTGAAAAATTTTGATTTGCGCGCAGTACACGTTGATCATACCGTACAAAGTGCATAAAGGTAGTGGAACAGAGCACAGAATACAGTATTATGGCTGTAGAGAGTGCACAAACAGTGAGATCAATGTTGAATTTAAAACTTGAAAGGTACATTCAGAAGTCTACTAACCAATGGGAAGAAGCTGGTCTAGAATCTATTGGCCGCTGTGTTTAAACTTTTGTTATCTTCTGCCCAATGAAAGATGTTGGAATGGGTTGTAGCCGGGGTTGGTGGGGTCTTTGATGATGCGAGTTGCCTTTCCGAACAATGAAAAGTATAGATGGAGTCAATGGATGGAAGGTTGGCTTGTGTGATGGGCTGGGCTGAGTTCACAATTCTCTGCAGTTTCTTATAGTCTTGGGTACAGTTGCCATATCAAGCTGGGATGCATCTGGATAGAATGATTTCGATGGTACATCTGCAAAAATTGACAAGGGTCCTTAAGGGCATGCCAAATTTCCTTAGCCTCCTGAGGAAGTAGAGGGGTTGTCGTGCTTTCTTGATCATCACATCAAAGTGAGTGGACCAGGACAGATTGTTGATGATCCTCACTCCTAGAAACATGACATTCTCGGCCATCCCCACCTCAGCTCATTGATGTAGACAGGGATATGCCTTCCACCTTGCTTCCTGAATTTGTAGATCAGCTCTTTAGTTTTGCCAACATTGAGGAAGAGATTGTTGTCCTTCACACCATGTCACCAAGCACTCTACCTCTTTCCTCTATTCCATCTTGTCATTGTTTGATATTCGGCCCTGCAAAGGTGGTGTCATCTGTGAGCTTGGTGAAATTTGATGAAATGTCCAGCATTTTCTCTTCTTTATTGTAGGCTGTCAAAACTTCCTGTGCTGTTCTTCTGTAATTGTCTACTTGACATCAATGGAAAAGAACATCACAGGTAGGGTGGTGAACTGGACTGGCTGTTCACTAGAAAATGATTTTACTCCCTTTGGGCTTAGTCTGTTTCTGGTGTGTTAACTAACTCTCCTCCGCACTGCGCCAGTTCATTTATTTGTGTGAAATAACATTTTTGCTATTTTGGCGCAGTCACTAACCAGTTCATTTGCAGGCAGATTAATGACAGCGTGATGATAGCAATGAGGAGTTTCCTACAAATGCATTAACCAGAGCACTGCCAGAGGAAATTCAACAGTGAGTTGCTTTTAATGATCTTTCTGGATGTGATAAATAAATCAGGTGTGCTCTGTTGCTTCAAGACCCAGTCTAGCAACAACCTTGAAAGATGTCAACTTATTTCAACATCATCTAAAGACTTTTAGTCCATCATTCTAAATTGTCTGTGAGCAAAGCTGCAATCCCACTTTAAAGCTTGTGACATGCATTGGGGATTAATGGTGCTCCTTCTATTTTGTTCTTGGCTAATATATGGTCATCAGATAAATAGTAGTGGACAATATGTTCTTTGTTATATCTACCACCCAAAAAAAGAAAAAATGACAGACATGAATTGCTTTTGTCATACTGACTGATCTGAGCGACAACTGGAAGATCCTGGCTTTGATCCTTCACAAGTGTTAAATTTGCTGGTCTTTGTTAGGGGAAAGAGCAGGGCCACTATTATTGACTTTAGAGTCTTCTGCATACTAAGTGTGCAAAAACCTGCCTTGATTCCTGGCTCTGATTGCTATCTGGCTGCACTCATCTAAAGGTTGTGCCACTGAAAATGCCAAAGAGGGGACTGAACCAGGTTCTGTTCTAGTAAGTGCACCTGATAAATAGAAACTTAGTTAGATGATGGAAATGTCTACTCATTTCTAAAATATAGCCCCACATTAGAAATTGCCTCCTAAAATGGCTTTGCAATAAGCAGTAGTGTAAATCAAGGATGCGTTGTGGCTCTCCAACTTTTTAATCTATTCACCCCAGAGCTTAGGAAGACAGAACCATGGACTGAAAGTGTGTAGACTGAAAATGCAGTGTTAAAATAAGTCTTAACACTCTTCCTAACTGGCACACACTAACAGGAGATATTGTCACCAGAAAATGTTGACATCAATTCATTCTTCAATGATGCTCCAAAACAGTCATTGCATTATTTGGCATCAAATGTTGTAGATTTGAATGAGACTTGATCGCAGACTAAATACTCAATTAACATCATGTTAGTGTTTGAAAACCAGCACAGCTTATTAAATTTGTGGAAACAACCGTTAGCATTTCAAAGTAATCACAGCTTGTTCAACTTATGGAAGCAGGTCCAGACAGCAAATGCAGTTTTGCAAATGCTATGATGTAAACAGAAATGAGCAGATCTTACTACGGAAGTTCATTCCTTTCCCCCAAAGGGTTTCCCGCCTATTTCAACTGGAATGTTACCCTTCCTTCTGATCTTTCTTCACTCTTTTGTGCTGACTGTACCCAGATAACCAGCTCTAGAGAAGGAGCAAAGGATACCTTGCCGCAGGAGTGGGGTGGGTTGATGAGTGAGAAGGCAATAGCCATCAATGTAAATACCAACATAAATATGGCAGATGAGGTGAAAGAAAAGTGCAGTGGAATTAAGTACATAATGAAATATGATTGTTAACTATTCACCGAAGTGCTGAGGCTTCCCAACAATGCTTTCTAACCCCTGACCCCCATCACTTGGAAGGGAAAAGGTAGCAGTACTGCGTTAGGAAGTTCTCTCCAAACTGCTCCCTAACCTGAGCTGTAACCATATTGCTGTTCCTTCACTGTTGCTGGGTTAATAAGCTGAAACTGCATTCTATACAGCCCCAATCTACTTGGCTGCTTTTCACAAATACCTGACTGCTCAGGTCCTGGATTGCTGAGGAAGTACAATCCAGAATAACAATGCCCTTATCACCCTCACTACAGCAGTTCACTATTTCCCCAGATTATATGGCAGTCCAATATCTGGACTGTGCAACTGCCTGAGAAAAATTGGATGTTCCAATGAGGCCTACACACACAGATGAGGAAAATGTAAAAAAAATTGTGAATCAAAATGCTTAAAGAAAACCTGTACCAACCAATGAATTCCTCCACAACAACAGTCATGATTTGCCCCACCCATCTTTCCAATTCCTCAGCAAAATGCCTACCAAGAGTGGCAACCTCTAAACAGTCAGGCTAACCCCTTCAGACCTGTTGGAAATATACTGACATGAGCTTGTGTGCCCGACCTGCCCCCAACCATTCCCAAACACCCCTTCTTCATTGGACTGCCACTCCTTTCTGTCCTTACCCCACTATCCAACAATTAAACCCTGCACCCACTCCTTTGAACAGTCATGGGTCCGTACACTCTCACCCCAGTTGAAGAACACATCCCTGTTTCTCGACCATACCAACCTCACCCCCATTCTTCAGATGGTGGCAAACACTGAAATTTGATTCAATGGGTTTCGGGGATCATCTGACCAAACCGCAATGTCTAACACACACTGAGAGAAAAGAATGAAAAGTCATTCTTCCATTCAGGAAGTTAGCAAAATTATAGCCCTGACAGTGCCGTTTGCCAAATACATGGCCCATGTGTTCATTTAATCGGGAAAGGATCACCATACAAACTTTACTGCTCTCATGTCAAACCTCCCAATTCGTTCAAACTACAGGAAGAAGCTTTGCCGTATTATCATCTTTGAAAATTATTACGCCATAGAAATGTAACATGATCTGAGTTATTAGTGGATGTTGGGTTGCAGTTTATTCCATTCTGTTAAGACTTCAAATCCGTACATGTTGAGATTATTCCGTTTGTGCAGCGTATAACTAAGAAAGGAAAAACAGATTTGAACTGGAGGAGGTCTTAGAACCCACCATTTTAACTCCTGGGAGAGGTCCGTGCTTTACAATAAAAGATGCACAAATTGGTGAATCCACAAGCCTTACTCAATCACAGACTTGGAACATCCTGTTCTTCTGTCCTTTTTTTTACCCATTCAGGTGCAGACAAATAGAGAGTTAGCAAATGAGCAGGAAACAGCAAGTGGGCATAACAGACTGCTTTACAGTTTTGGCAATCTGTGACCAGATTGGTGCTGGGGCCTCAATTGTGTACAATATATATATTAATGACTTGTAAAAAGGAAGCATTATATAGCTAAATTTGTAGTTAACACAAAAGTAGGTGAAAAGCCAGGTTGTGTAAGGTTATGGACGATTTACAGAGAGGTATAATTAGGTTAAGTATGTGGGCAAAAAGCTGGCAAATGGAGTAGAATGTGGGGAGTGTGAAGTTGTTCATTTTGGGAGGGAGAACTGAGAAAAACAGTATTATTTAAATGGAGAAAAAACTGCAACACAAAGGGACTGGGGATTTTTTAATAAATCATATACACAATATGGGCTAGCCAGCATCCATTGCCCAGAGGCCAGTTTGGAGTCAACTACATTGCTCTGGGTCTGGAGTTACTTGTAGTCTAGACCAGGTAAAGACTGCAGATTTCCTTCCCTTAAGGATAATAGTGAAACAGATGGGTTTTTCCTTCACAATTCATTCATGGTCATCATTAATCTCTTAATTCTTTATTGAATTCAAATTATACCATTTGCTGTAGTGGAATTCAAAGCCAGGTCCTCAGGGCATTACTTGGATCTCTGGATTACAGTCCAGCAATAATACCACAAGGCCCTTGTCTTCCCTTGCACAATTTTTATGCACAAAACACATAAAGCTAGAACACAGGTAATTAGGAAAGCTAACTGAATGAATTGAAATGAATTAGGTTTATTGTCATTTGTACTCACATGGGTACAGGAAAAAGTCTACAACTCACCACTTACGGCACCACCCCAGATACAAAGGGACCTAGATACAGGATCTTAGGTACGAAGCATGAAAACAAAGTTAAAAAGTTGAAGTAAAGGAATGCACTCAACAGTTCAACACCACAGTCCAGAAGCGACTGGCCATGATGGGCTCCCATTCCTCAGGGCAGCTCAATCTCCCCTGCTTTGGGGTCAATTTTGGTTCTGCCCTGGGCTGCTTGCTCTTGCCACTTTGCAGCTTCTTCCGGTTCCCGCTCTCGTCACCGGCCACCTCGGGCTGCCTGTTCCCACCCTCCCATTAGACTGCTGCTCTGGTACCGCTGCAGGCCCACAGCTGCTTCCACACAACTGACCTCGGAGAAGCCACGATGCTGAGCCCACTAAACTACCCTGTGGCCAACCCCCAAAGCCCCCAGTCGCTGCCATTGCTGCTGCTGTCTCCACAACCGAGATCTGTCTGGAAAACAAGTAGAGAAAAAACAAACTAAAAAACTAAAAAAAAAGAAGAATGAGGATGGAAAAAGAACAATAGTAGGAGCAGATGAGCTCCAGCTCACAAAACCTCCTCTGCCACCATCTTGGACGATAGAATGTTGGCCCTTATTTCTACAGCATTATTTTTTATTCATTGATGGGATGTGGGCATTGTTGGCTGGACCAGCATTTATTGCTGTCTCTAATTACCCAGAGGACAGTTAAGAGTCAGCCACATTGCTGTGGGTCTGGAGTCACATGTAGGCTAGACCAGGTAAGGACGGCAGATATCCTTCCCTAAAGAACATTAGTGAACCAGGTGGGATTTTTCCTGACAATCAGCAATGGTCATCATTGGACTCTCAAATCCAGATTATTATTGAGTTTAAATTCAGATAACCGCCGTGGCAGGATTTGAACCTTGGTCTCTAATTTAATATTTTAGCCATAAGACCACCAGGCCACCACCAACCCACATTGGCAATATAAGAGTAGGGAAGCCTTGCTGTAGCTGTACAAGGTGCTCATGAGACCAAATCGTGAGTATTGTCTGCAGTTTTGGTCCCTTTTATTTAAGAAGAGATGTTATTTCATTGGAGGCAGTTCAAAGAGAGTTCACTAATATAAACCCTCATGAGGAGGAATTGTCTTAGAATCAAAGACAAAACAGTTTGGGACTTCACTCATTGAAGTTCAGAAGAATGAGAGGTGATTTCATTGAAACATATAGATTAGGGTAAATGTTGGGAAGATACTTCCCCTTATGGGACAGGATGGATCCTGAGGGCATAGTTTCAAATTTAAGGAGTTACCAATTTAAAACAAAGATGAGGAGGAATTCCTTGTGTCAGAGTCTTTGGAACTCCTTGTCACAGGAGCCGTGGACGCAGAACCCTTATGAACTGTTAAGGCTGAAATTGATAGATCTGTCATCATTAGGGGAATCAAGGATTATGGGGAAAAGGCAAGAAAGTGTATATGAGGATTGCCAGATCAGCCATGTTCCTACTGAATGTCAGAGCAGGCTTGAGGGGCTGAATGGTCTTCTTCTGTTTCTCTGTGTTATGGTCTTAACTGCACCGAAAATATTTCTCGTAATGAACCCGAGGTGGAGAAAATATTGCAATTTTATCTCCCTGATACAGTGGGCTGTAAGACAGTACCTAGCCATATCTTTGCTTCCTTTTGCCTACATTAGAAACACCAGTATGGTTACAATTTGAAGATAGTGTCAGATAAGTCATAATGTAAATGTGAATAAATGAGCACGAGCTGGCTGCCATCAAAATCTCCCTTCATATTGCCAACTGCAGCAGTGTGTGCATTGAGTGCCTGTTGCTGGGCATTTGCGAAAGAGATAGAACAACTGGAGAGCTATACTGAATGAGTCAGCAATACATTTGTGGATCACTCATTGGTGGATGTTGGCTGTACAAAGTCCTGGTGAGACCACATTTGGAATACCAAAAGGACAGGCAAATGGACAAAGGCGTGTATGTGTTGGGGGTTGGTGGTGGTTGTGGGGGGAGGGTGTGGTTCCCTTGTTAGTAAGAATTGACATTAAATCAATAGTAAGAACATAGAACATAGAACATAGAACAGTACAGCACAGAACAGGCCCTTCAGCCCACAATGTTGTGCCGACCATTGATCCTCATGTATGCACCCTCAAATTTCTGTGACCATATACATGTCCAGCAGCCTCTTAAATGACCCCAATGACCTTGCTTCCACAACTGCTGCTGGCAACGCATTCCATGCTCTCACAACTCTCTGTGTAAAGAACCCGCCTCTGACATCCCCTCTATACTTTCCTCCAACCAGCTTAAAACTATGACCCCTCGTGTTAGCCATTTCTGCCCTGGGAAATAGTCTCTAGCTATCAACTCTATCTATACCTCTCATTATCTTGTATACCTCAATTAGGTCCCCTTCTCCTCCTCCTTTTCTCCAATGAAAAAAGTCCGAGCTCAGTCAACCTCTCTTCATAAGATAAGCCCTCCAGTCCAGGCAGCATCCTGGTAAACCTCCTCTGAATCCCCTCCAAAGCATCCACATCTTTCTGAAAATAGGGCGACCAGAACTGGACGCAGTATTCCAAGTGCGGTCTAACCAAAGTTTTATAGAGCTGCAACAAGATCTCACGACTCTTAAACTCAATCCCCCTGCTAATGAAAGCCAAAACACCATATGCTTTCTTAACAACTCTGTCCACTTGGGTGGCCATTTTAAGGGATCTATGTATCTGCACACCAAGATCCCTCTGTTCCTCCACACTGCCAAGAATCCTATCCTTAATCCTGTACTCAGCTTTCAAATTGGACCTTCCAAAATGCATCACCTTGCATTTATCCAGGTTGAACTCCATCTGCCACCTCTCAGCCCATCTCTGCATCCTGTCAATGTCCCGCTGCAGCCTACAACAGCCCTCTATACTGTCAACGACACCTCCAACCTTTGTGTCATCTGCAAACTTGCTGACCCATCCTTCAATCCCCTCATCCAAGTCATTAATAAAAATTACAAACAGTAGAGGCCCAAGGACAGAGCCCTGTGGAACCCCACTCACCACTGACTTCCAGGCAGAATATTTTCCTTCTACTACCACTCGCTGCCTTCTGTTGGCCAGCCAATTCTGTATCCAAGCAGCTAAGTTCCCCTGTATCCCATTCCTCCTGACCTTCTGAATGAGCCTACCATGGGGAACCTTATCAAATGCCTTACTGAAGTCCATATACACCACATCCACAGCTCAACCCTCATCAACTTTTCCAGTCACATCCTCAAAGAACTCAATAAGGTTTGTGAGGCATGACCTGCCCCTCACAAAGCTGTGTTGACTGCATATGATCAAGCCATGCTCTTCCAGATGGTCATAAATCCTATCCCTCATAAGAGTTGTAAGGCACAGATTCCATGTAGATGGAGCTGAGGGACCACAAAGGAGAAAGGTCTCTGATGGGAGTTATCTACAGGTCTCCTGGCAGTAGTCAGGATGTGGGGCAGTAAGTATATCAGGAGATAGAAAAGCCTTGTAAGAAAGACGGTGTTACAATAATCATGGGGGACTTCAACATGCAGGTAGACTGGGAAAATCAGATTGGTAGCAAATCTCCAGTAAAAGCATTTGTGGAATCTCTCTGAGATTCGTTTTGGAGCAGCTTGTGGTAGAGCCCACGAGGGAACAAGCAATTCTAGATTTGGTGGTGTCTAATGAGGCAAACTTGATTCAGGAGCTTAAGATGAAAGAACTCTGAGGGGGCGATGTCCACAAGATGACAGAATTCACCCTGCAGTTTGAGAAGGAAAAGTTGGAATCAAACATAAAATATTACAATTGAGTAAAGGTAAATACAAAGTCATGAGGGAGGAGCTGACCAGAGTTGATTGAAAGGACAGCCTAGCAGGGAAGACAGTGGAGCAGGGGTTTCTGGGCATAATTTGGGAGGCACAGCAGAAATTTGTCACAAGGAAGAAGAAAGTTACTAAGAGGAGGATGGGGCAACCAGAGCTGACAAGGGAAGTTGGAGATAGCATAAAAGCAAAATAAAAAGCATACCATGTGGTGAAGATTGGTGGGAGGTCAAAGGATTGGGAAGCCTTTAAAAATCAGCTAAGGATAACAATAAAAGCAATCAGAGAGGAGAAGGTGAAATATAACAGTAAACTAGCTAGAAATTTAAAAGAAGATTGCAAGACTTTTCTTGCTGGAACATGAGTTTGGAGAACAAAGAAGTGACAGAGGAACTGAATAAGTACTTTGCATCTGATTTTATATTGGAAGACACCAGAAGCATATCAGAACATCAAGGGAATCAAGGGGAGAGATGACTATAGAGGCCACCATGAAGGAAAAGGTGCTGGGGCAGCTGAAAAGTCTGAAGGTGAGTAAATCACCCAGACCAGACAAACCTCACCCTAGAGCGGGGGTTTTGCAGCTCAGGCTGTATAATGCTGTAATCAAACTGCTTTTGGAATATTGTGAGAAATTGTGCACTCTGTATCTAAGATGTGCTGATCTTGGAAGAGTTCCAGAGGACATCTAAAAGAATGATCCCAGGGATGAAAGGCTTATCATATGAGGAGCAGTTGAGGGCTCTGTATCTGTACTTAATAGAGTCTGGAAGAATGAGGGGGGGAATCTCGCTGAAACTTACAGAAAACGGAGAGGCCTGGATAGAGTGGAATGGAGAAAAAGTTTCCATTAGTAGGGGAGACCAGGATCCAGGGGCACATCCTCAGAATGAAGGGATGCGCTTTTAGAACAGAGATGTGGAGGAATTTCAGCAGCCAGAGAGTAGTTAATATGTGGAAATCCTTGCCATAGAGGCTACGAAGGCCAAGTCATTGAATGCATTTAAGACAGAGATAGATAGGTCTTGATTTGTAAGGGAATTGAAGCTTATGTAGAGAAGGCAGGACAATGGTGTTGAGAAACATATGAGCCATGATCAAAAATAGGGGAGCAGACTCAATGGGCTGAATGGCCTAACTGCACTCCTGTATGATATGGTCTTCTAAAATTGTGATATTGTGAGTGTCACGGTTTAGGAAAGATAAGTTGCCTCTATAAGGTATTCGGCAAGGATTTATTAGAATGTGCAACAAAATTATCAGAATACTTCCTACTCCAGAGGTTAACTTAAAAGGAGGGATTACATAAATGAGAGTGGTATTCCTGTAATTTACATGTTTAAGTCATGATTTGATGAAAGCTGAAGGGAACTGAGAGGGTAAACACAGTGCTTATTTATACTAACAAAGTGTAGAGCTGGATGAACACAGCAGGCCAAGCAGCATCAGAGGAGCAGAAAAGCTGATGTTTCGGGCTTAGACCCTTCATCAGAAATGGAGGAGGGGGAGAGGGTTCTGAAATAAATAGGCTTTCTGAACCCTCTCCCCCTCTCCCATTTCTGATGCAGGGTCTAGGCCCGAAGCATCAGCTTTTGTGCTCCTAAGATGCTGCTTGGCCTGTTGTGTTCATCTAGCTCCACATTCTGTTATCTCAGATTCTCCAGCATCTGCAGTTCCTATTATCTCTGAGCTTATTTATGCTGCCTGGAGAGCCTAGGACAGAGGATAGTCTTTGAAAATTAGGGCCTCAGGATTGAAAATCCAAAAGATGTTTTCTCATTCTTTCAAGGGATATGGACGTTGCTGGTGAGGCCAGCATTTGTTCTTTATTCCTAATTTTCTTGAGAAGATAATGGGAGCTGCTTTCGGGAAAGACTGTCATTCTTGGAGTATCGGGACATCACAATGCTCTCAGGACGGGAATTCTGGGATCTTGACCCAATGGCACTGAAGGAATGTTGATATACATCCAAGTCAGAATGGTGGGTGACTTGGAGGGGAGCTTGTAGGTGGTCCCATTGCTAAAAGTTTGCTGCCCTCGTCCTTCCAGATGAAAGCAGCTGTACATTTGGAAGCTGCTGTCTGAGGAGGCTAAAAGTTGTTGCTCTGGAACCCAAATATAGTACGTTCTGCAATCAACTATTTAGTAGTTCGAGGGGGTTTATTTGGCTTGTTAATATTTTCGTTAATTTGTTCATTGTTAGAGTTAGATGTGTTTCTTGTTGATTTTAAAGTGAGCACCAGGGATTTTTTTTGTTTAGCCACGAGAAGTTGCTGAAAAACAGGTTTCACCACTTTTCACACTCCTACAGATTATAAAGCAAGGTGCTCCTCTTTGAGAATTTTGGTTTTAGAGCTCAGGGTGCGGGTTGTCAACCTCTGCACGAAAACACCTGGCAAGGAGACATGCTGCCTCCTCATGTCCTATACTAGCCTGTGAGAAGAAGGCTGTTGTCCTGCAAACCCAATGCAGGCCTCTCCCACTGTAAGTGGAATCGCAGCAGAGGTGGGATGAAATCTGGGAGTGACCATTCATTGGCCAGTTACAGCCATCCAACCTCTCTCCATCCATTCACAAGAATGCACTAGGTCAGAGCTAGGAAGACGGGTGTGGTGGGCACAGGATTCATGGCATATTGCTGCCCCCCTCCCTCACCAGCAAACTCACAGCAGGGCAAAGAGATATGAATCTAACCCATTGATAGCTGATCATCTCTCCTTCCTTCAAATGTGTCGTCATCCAACATTTCCCTTCTCCTTCTATCATCGCTATGTTGAAATCAAGTCTCACCTAATTAGCTTCTCAAATTCATTCTGTCTCAAGGTTTTGGGGATATCGTGAGATAGAAACCAGAATCCCTCCACTTTCTCAAATACCCACCCCTCCCGCATTTCATTGGCCTCTGAGTACATTATTTATCAATGTCTGTCACTTTTATTTCTGGATTGACTCTATGATATTGCTTCCTCGTTTCAATCTTGTCAAACTCCTGCAATGTGAACCCAGCCTCCACCCAGCTAGGGTTCCCAAACTAAAAGGGAAACATGCCAACGTCACTGTCTGTCTGCTTCCTTTCTTGTTGAAGTTCTGTTTTACTTCCTCGCACATGGGATAAATTTTGTAATCAAGGGTACACTGTTGCATTTTATCTATTTAACAATTTTAAACCTGTTTTGTCCAACATAAATCAAATGTGCTTTGATGAAAAGATACATTGATGAGCATGATTCAAAGGGAAACTCAATTAACACTAGCACACACTGAGAATTGAACTTCTTTATTAGTTATTTTAATGGCTTGCTGGCAGTGAATGGTTTGATCCGTAATTGGTACTTCACTTACTTCTAACGATTGCTTAACCCAATTTTCCTTTTGTGCTGATTTATTTCATTAGTCAAAAGTCAAAAGGTTTCCAAATACTAATCCCTCATTAGCACAAAATAGCTTTGGTTCAGCACCAATTGGCAATCTCACTTAGACAGGTCACAAAAAGTGCTGATTTGGGAAATGGCAAAGTCACATTGGCACAGTAAGGGGTGCTCTTGAGAGGTCACAATTCAGGTAGGTTGTTGGCACAAATCTGGAGACTTATCATGCATTGGTCTTAATATGTTTACTTAATATGGGATGGCTGAATGCTGAGACTCGGTGATGAAAATTGTAGATAATCAATTTTGCAACATGGCCAGTTCTAACCTAATGAAAACAACATTTGCAGAAATGATAAAATAACACTGACGTGTCATATGTTGAATTTCATCTTGATCCAGATTAAAATGATGTCACTAATACTTCAATTAAAATCTCGATATATATCAATCATGAACATTTGTTTTAATCATACAAGGCAATCTAAATTTGTGCATGATAAATGCAATGTAGATGTGGATGCTAAAAATTATGGTAAGGTAGACTGCATACAAGTGGACTCATTGACTAATGTTATTAAAAGTTGGCAGAGCAAGGGATCTGTCCACTCTTTTGATTGCTATGTCACCATTTTTCTTTGCCTGGTAAATGAATACTATGCCATGGAGCACAATCAAAAAAAAATCTTCTAATTTATATAAGATAACAAAGTGTGGAGCTGGGTGAACACAGCAGGCCAAGCAGCATCTTAGGAGCACAAAAGCTGACGTTTTGGGCCTAGGCCCTTCATCATTTTTCTCTGATGAAGGGTCTAGGCCCGAAATGTCAGCCTTTGTGCCCCTAAGATGCTGCTTGGCCTGCTGTGTTCATCCAGCCCTACACTTTGTTATCTCAGATTCTCCAGCATCTGCAGTTCCTACTATCTCTTCTAATTTATATGGTTGTTTAACATTTCTGCTTTCCAAGGTTTGTGATGTCAGTTATTGTCATTCATTAAGTTATAGCTTCTTTGTTAATCTGAAGATTTTACTTATCTATTAATCACCAGTTTCAGATGGGAAGGAACCCACACGATTAAAATAGCTCTTTTTTCCAAACTGTGGAATTTTAAAAAATGTTAGTGTTCATCTTCCCAAAAGGTAAAATCATTCATGGCATTGTCATGAGACTATGCATGTTTTGTCTTTATTTGTGGAATTCTTTACCACAGTGGGCTATTGGGGCTAGATCAGTTCACCAATGGAGAAGGGGTTACTATCCTCAGCAAAACCTATGCTTGGATGGTAAGCTTACTTAAGGTTGAGGAAGCAAGGATCAGACAGGGCTCTAGAGGCCTATAAGGGAGCCAGGAAGGAACTGATGAATGGACTTAGTAGAGCTAGAAGGGGGCATGAAAAAGCCTTGGTGGGTAAGATCAAGCAAAACCCAAGGTGTTTTACACTTATGTGAGGAACAAGAGGATAGAACATAGAACATTACAGCACAGTACAGGCGCTTTGGCCCTCGATGTTGTGCCGACCTGTCATACCGATCTGGCCAGAGTGCGGGTAGGGCTGATCAGGTATAGTGAAGGGGACTTGGGCATGGAGTCAGAGGAGGTGGGGGAGGTCCTTAATGAATACTTTGCTTCAGTATTCAGAGTGAGAGGAACCTTGACATTTGTGAGGGTAGCATGAAACAGGCAGATATGCTCATACAGGTTGATGTTAGGATGGAGGTTGCACTATAAATTTTTCAAAACACGAGGATAGGTAAGTCCCCTGGGCCAGACTAGATATACCTAAGCTTGGGAACGTGGAATGCACTGCTGGCAGTGGTAGTGGAGTCAGATACTTTAGGGACATTTAAGCGACTCTTGGATAGGCACATGGAGGATAGTAAAATGTAAGATATGCAGGGTAGTTTGATCTTAGTAGGCTAATAGGTAGGCACAACATTGTGGGCCGAAGGGCCTGTACTGTGATGTACTATTCTATGTTCAATGTAAGTGTGATAACCTTGCTCAGCAACCCATTCTCCAACCATTCTGAGGCAAAGAGCAGCCTTCTGCAAAGGCAAAAGAAGAATGATAGAATGCATGATGAGTTAGCAGAGAACTTGTGAAACTGCAAATGAGTGTGAGTTTGAAATACAAAGTCAAAGACGTGTACAAGAGCCAATGGTTCCCAACTATGCAACAAGGTCATACAAAATCGATTCTGATCAGCATCCTGGAGAAACAGAAGGGCAGCTCAGATTAACATACTATGCACCAAAACATTGTGGAAGAACATTCAGACAATGATGATTGTGTGGTGATGTCGAATGACAGCAACCATCAGCAAGATAAATATGTTGTCAAGCAGATACAACAGCAAACAATGCTGAGACAGTAAGAACTGCCGGTGCCGGAATCAGAGATAACACAGTGTGGAGCTGAAGGAACACAGCAGGCCGGGCAGCATCAGAAGAGCAGGAAACCTGACGTTTTGGTTCCAGACCTTTCTTCAGCAGACAATGCATGTTTCTTCACGTGGCTGCATTATTGCCAGATCAGGACTAATTGTCAGACTTATAATGCAGAGTTTAAAAACCAGATGGGAAAACACACCGACGCTTCATCCGAGGCTGCACTGACGATGTTACCAGCAGGGTAATGAAATGTCTGCGGAACAACAAACCAGCTCAGCGAGCCAAGCAATCTCAACACCCATAACCTCGAGTTACAAATCTACTCCAAAACCTTAGTCACCTCAAATCACTTGAAACATGATAGTCTAGTGTGAGCATGCTCCTCTGTGGGAATCTAAAGCTTAATATTAGCTCATACACTCCATACGGAGTAGGAGCAGCAGCAGGCCATTTGGCCCATTGATCTTTGTGCCTCAGTATTGTAATATTTGTCTGAAAGAGTTAGGTGTAATCAATTTTGAACTCCTCATTAGCATGATGTCCATGCCCAATTTCTCATGGTACAGGAGATAACATAAGTATTCCAACCTCGGGTATAACACCATACAGGAGGCAAACTCCGACTAGAAATGTTACTTTAATAATTAATGAATATCCTACTTAAATACTCTGCTGTCACAAGATTTGGATTTTAAATTTTTGGATTCTCTAGAAGTAAGTTTTTTACACTGTAATTGGCTCTCACCAACTGTGATATGCATGTTCCGTTCTTTAAATGTTTAATCTGGCTCAAAAAATGTATAATTTCTCACTTGGACATTATTTTTTTTCTGAGTTGTGTCTCCACACAGTCTTAGGTGGGGGTGGTATATTACTGGATAGTATCCTGAACATCCACGGTAACTTTGGACATAATACAACGATAAGACAGATATTGTTTAAAAGGTTTTCTGAGGGATGGAAATGGTCTCAGCTGAGTCCTTTATTTTGGGAAGAATTGGATTAGTCCTTCAGAGTCATTCAATGACTTTGGGACCTGTCTTTCCCAACATTAAATTGAGATCCATAATCTGAGAAGCAATCCTGATCTGACATGATCCTAAAAATAATCTTGGATTACAATCAACTACTGAGTGAAAGCAGGAAAATTGTGAAAATCTGAAAAGTTTGCCCCCAAAATGCTCTGGAAGCTGAGACCAATCAAAATATTCAAGATTGATGTCAGGGTCATAAAATAATTCATTACAGGAGATGGCATTTGGCCGATCAAGTCTGTACTGCTAAAACTGCATTAAATCTACATTAGTCCCATTTTCCACCACAAGGCTGTAACAGTTCTAGTACTCACTCATGTACTTTTTAAAGGCTGGAGGTTATTTGCCTAAACTACCGTCCCAGGTCATTGCGTGTCAAAGCCCCATCACTTCCTGGGTGAAAACAAAATTTCCTCAAATCCCCTCTAAATCTCCTGTCTTTCACCTTAAAGTTATGGTCTCTTGCTATCAACATTGAGATGCTCAGGTTTTATATTCACAGGGGTTATCAAGTGGCATGGATCAAAGGTATACAATCTCATCAAGGCACTAGGGTTTAATATAATCCACTGTTGCAGTGAAAGCAAATAACCACCATTTATGTAGCACCTTTTGTGGCCTCAGGATATCCCAGAATGCTTTTCAGCTGACAACATCCTTCAGAAATAGAGTCATTGCTGCCATTTAGGAAACGTGACGGTGAATTTGCACATTGCAAGCTCTTACAGAACATAACGTGATAATGAGTGATATTGGTTGAAGGCCAAACATTGCCCACTAAACCTATGCTTCTAGGTTAAGTAGCTAAGAATCTATGTTATTGCATGGACAAAAGTAAAGAGATGAAAATGAATTTATATTGAAAGCACAATTTGTGCAATGAGTAAATGGAAGCCCCATGAGGGTTAGATGTAAAATGTTTAATTTGGATATAAATATATAAGGGTTTTAGTTAGAAAAGTAACCTTGAGCATAAATAGAATGTGATACTGAGAGCAAATTATGTTTTCCTCTTGGCATCCAGTGTGAGTTACGGGGCCTTTCCCACTCCTGGGATTAAATGGTATTATACGATTACTGATGAGTAACCTCAGTGTATTATAATTGCTTAAATAATTCTGTCCCAGCCTTTATTGGATTGTACCCTTGTCATATGCCTTTATTGATAGAATGTCACAGAGCTGTACAGGTTTATTGATTAGATACAGAAGAAGGGCAGCTACTCGACTCCAGTGTCTTCTGACACAATATGGCAAATAGATGTGAAATATTTTTAGAAATCAGCACTCTCAAAACTCCAGCAAGGTGACGTTTCCATTCAGATGGTGATCCATCTTCATGCCTACCACAGCAATATCGACTGAAGAAAAAGATTATTGATGGTGAAAGGCTAAGCAGTGCAAAGCTCAATACAGCCTGTTGTTCAGGAAATGCTTTGGTCAACATTATCTTTTCTGATGGTTTAGATGCTAAGTGTGCTCACTGTTGTGGGACTAAACCACGCAGACAAGTAAGTTAGAACAGAAGTAAATAATCTGCAATCATGTAACCCCTTTTACAACCTCAGGACACTACGAATGATTCACAGACAATAAAAGACTTTGAAAGTTTATTTGCATATTCTTTAGGGAATATGTCGGTTGCAGGGTAAGATCCCACAAACAGCAGTAACATAGTTAGTTAGGCTTGATGAGATTTGAATTTTGGCCAGAACTATTCCCCACTAGCAACATCCTGAGGGTTACCATTGAACAGAAACTGAACTGGACCGATAATATTAGTAAGGCCAGGTCAGAAGCTGGGAATCCTTCAATGAGTAACTCACCTCCTGATTCTCAGAATCTGTCTACCATCTACAAGGCACAAGTCAGGCATGTGATAGAATGCTTTTCATTTCCCTGGATGAATGCAGATACAACAATCCTCAAGAAGCTTGCTATCATCCAAGACAAATCTTGATTGATTCCTCATTTGCCACCTTCAACATCCCCTCAATGCATCATCAATGCACAGTGGCTGCAGTGCGCACCATCTGCAAGTTGAATTGCAGAATTCACCAAGATTTGTCGTCAATAGCTTCGAAACCTATTTCTTGACACAGGATCTGAGCCTACTACCTTTGAACTTAGAGATGTAACTAACACTCTTGTTCCAATAAGGTTCCAGATTCTCTTCCTGACATGTTGGGTTCATAGAATCCCTACAGTGCAGAAGCAGGCCATTCAGCTCATTGAGCCCACACCAACCATCTAAAGATCATCCCACTCAACCCACCATTTTAATGTAACTTTGCACTTTCCATGGCTAATCCACCTAGCCTGCACACTCCTGGACAATTTAGCATGTCAATCCATCTAACATATACATCTTTGGTTTGTGGGTAGAAACCAAAAGAAATCAATACAGACACAAGGAGAATGTGCAAGCTCTACACAAAGAGTCACCCAAGGTTGGAATTGAACGCACATCCAGCTGTGTTAACCACAAAGCTATCATGGTGACACGGTGGCTCAGTGGTTAACACTGCAGCCTCACAGTGCCAGGGACCCAGGTTCGATTCCAGCCTCAGGTAACTGTCTGTGCGCAGTTTGCACATTCTCCCCGTGTCTGTGTGGGTTTTCTCCGGGTGCTCCGGTTTCCTCCCACAGTCCAATGATGTGCAGGGTAGGTGGATTGGCCATGCTAAAATTGCCCGTAGTGTTCAGGGGTGTGTGGGTTATAGGGGGATGGGTCTGGGTGGGATATATCAAGGGGCAGTGTGGACCTGTTGGACTGAAGGGCCTGTTTCCACATTGTAAGGAATCTAATCTAATCATGCTACTCAATTGGTTCTGTTGTTCTCAGTTACAGAAAACATAATTTGTCTTCATATCATGGGTGAATGCAAAGGAAAGTTTTTGCACCTGATCACACTGACCCTTATGGAAAGGATATACTTGTAGATGTTGTGAGGAAGCGAGTGTGTTCAACCATTGTTTTCCTGTACCCATGGCTCCCTACCTTGCCAACATGAGCTGTTGTCACACATATATTTATCCTGAGCCATGCGTTACTTTTCAGTTGTATTTTGTAACCACATAATCCAGTTTTATTACTTAAAGTTCAGTCTGAAATATTGTAAAAAGTGCTAATTATCCTCCCTGAACCCAAAAACACGTTTGCCTTATGCCAATAACCCACAAGCAGGCAATTGAACTAGAAAATAGCTTGAAACTGCTAAAGGAAAACAAATCTGCTCCCAAAAGGGATGTCATAGAGTCGTAGAGCTGTACAGCATAGAAACAGACTTTTCGGTCCAACTTGTTCATGCCAACCAGATATCCTAAATTAACCCAGTCTCATTTGCCAGCATTTAGCGTATATTCCTCTAAACCCTTCCTATTCATATATCCATCCAGTTGCCTTTAAATGTTGTAATTGTACCCACCCTCCAAAACTTCCTCTGGCAGCTCATTCCATACACGCACCACTATCTGCATAAAAAAAGTTGCCCCTTATGTCCCTTTTAAATCTTTCCGCTTTCACATTAAACCTATGCTCTCTAGTTTTGGACTCTGCTACTCTGGGGAAAAAGACCTTGGCTATTCATCTTATCCATGCCCCTCATAATTTTGTAAACCTCTAATAGTAACCCCTCAGCCTCTGATGCTCCAGGGAAAATTGCCCCAGCCTATTCAGCCTCGCCTTACTATAGCTGAAACCTTCCAGCCCGGGCAACATCCTTGTAAATTTTTTATGAACCTTTTCAAGTTTCACAGCACCCTTCCCGTAGCAGGAGACCAGAACTGAATGCAGAATTCCAAAAGTGGCCTAACCAATGTCCTGTACAGGCACAGCATGACCTCCTATCTCCTATACTCAATGCACTGACCAATAAAGGCAAGCATGGCAAAAGCCACTCCACTTTCAAGGAACTATGAACCTGCACTCCAAGGTCTCTTTGTTCACCAACACTTCCCCAGGGCCTTACCATTAAGTGTATAATTCCTGCCCTGATTTGCATTTCCAAAATGCAGCACCTCACATGTATTTGAACTAAACTCTATCTGACACTCCTCGGCCCTTTGGCCCATCTGATCAAGGTCCTGTTGTACTTTGAGGTAACCGTCTTCACTGTCTACTACATCTCCAATTTTGGTGTCATCTGTAAACTTACTAATCATATCTCCTACGTACACATCCAAATCATTTGTATAAATGACAAAAAGCAGTGTATTCAGCATCAATCCATGTGGCACACTGCTGGTTACAGGCCTCTAGTCTGAAAAGTAACCGTCGAAATAAAAGCTGAATTGAGGACAGCAGTGAGCTTCTGATGCTGCCAGTCTCAGAGCAGGCAGCTCCGAACTTCCAGCTGTGCTACCTGGAGAGATGGCGCTTCTTATAAAGTTGCAGGATCTGGGAACACTTCCAGATTAGTCCATTTAAGATAAAATAAATTTAAAGCACTGATTTGAAGGCAAAACTCCAGTTGGGATAGGTCTTTTGAGGCCTGGTGGGAGTAAATCATAGAATCCGGACACTGTGTAAGCAGGCCATTTGGTCCATCAAGCCCATACTGACCTCACAAACAGTATCCCTTCTAGACCCACCCCAATACTCTATCCCTGCAGTTACTGTGCCTAACCCACCTAGCCTGCACATCTATGGACCCTGGAGGCAAATTATTTTGGCTAATTCACCTAACCTGCACATTTTTGGACTGTCGGAAGAAACCAGAGCACCCGTAGGAAACCCACACAGACACTGGGAGAATGTGCAAACTCCACATGACAGTTGCCGGAGTGTGGAATGAAACCCATGTCTGTGGTGTTGTGAGGCAGCAATGCTAACCACTGAATCACTGTGCCGCCCTAAAGGAGTGAAGTGAGAGGTCCTGTCATCCCTGCCCATGTTCTTGAGTTAGGGCCAATTGGGCTCCTGCTTTTCATGGAGCAAAGGCACCCCCCCCTGCCCTTTCCCTCCCCAGAGAACCCACGTGGAGTCTTTCATCAGCCAATCTGTCTTCAGCAGGTACTGTCAGTTGTGTAGAGTGATCCTTGATGTTTTAAGTGCGCAAGTAAGCAGCCAATTTCCTTGGAATTCACTATCACAGAGTGCCACTGGGAAACGCCCCCTATCATGGGAACATCGCTCTCTGAAGCACTGTTATCAATTCTGGAGAGATGCAATTCACAGGAATGTTCGGGCCAGGGAGTGGGTGGGTGTGATGGTGGTGGTGAGTTGGATCTTTCTTTGACCCAACCCTTGTTTAAACCAAATGTGCACTTTATGGGTACTGTAGGGTTATTTTATGAACCTTTGCAAATAGTAATAAAGTAACAGTTAGTGAATGAGGTGACAGTATGAATATGGACCTTCTGACAGTATTGGCATGAATGGGAAGCTTAGAAAAATATCTTTCCACGAGGTAGAATGTAAAGTAAACCTGCCATTGTCGTTATGAATTAAAATACCTTTTCCATTGCAGCACATGTTCTCTGTTTCATTATTCAATAGAGTATCTGGAATAGACTGTGATAAATAACAAAACAAATTTCCAGCTTTTTAAATTTTGAAGTAGATATGGGATTTCTGGAAGTCTTTTGAGTAACTGTTTAGTTTAGTCTATCAGAAGAATCAGGAAGATTTCAAACTTGGTGCATAGCCAATGCCAATTTACTTCATCTTCACCATGAATAGTTCCACTCTCCTTAACTATTCCCTCCTTTTACATTTCTCAACTTTGTGATTTCTCTTTCTCCTTCACCTTCAATTTTCTTTCACTGTGGGTTATTCATTGACCTTTTTCCCTCCCTCCTTTCTCTTCTTTTCGCAATTCTTTTTCCCTTTCAAAACATACTTTTCTCTTTCTATTCTCATGGATAGCATGTGGAATTCAGGAGTCAGATTATGAGGAAATATTTCACAAATTCAGCCTGTTTTCTTTAGGATTTAGAAGGGGTGATTTGATCAAAGCCTTCAAGATATTCACAGGAGAAGACAGACTAGATAAAGATAATCTATTTCCACTGATTGGGGATTCTAGAACTATGGGATATAGTCTGAGAATTAGAGCCAAACTATTCAGGAGAAATGTTAGGAAGCAAGCAGTGGATGTAGGATCAGTTGTTAATTTTAAACATGAGATAGATAATTGTTTTGTCAAGCAAAGGTATGAAGCATTATGGGCTGAAGATTTATGGACCAAAAGCTGGTTTGGAGTCAGGCCATGAATCAGCCATGATCTCATTGAATGGTAGAACAGGCTCAAGGGGCTGCATGTCTTACTCCTGTTCCTATCTTTCTTCAATTCTATCTCACCTCCTTCACTTCTCGTTTGGCATTTCCTTCCATTATCATATAACCATCCCTGACGTTTCCAATTGACCAGTAGCTGAACGAAACTAGCCAGCGAAATACTGGGGCTACAAGATCAGGTCGAAGGCTAGGAATCCTGCAGCAATAACTGACCCCGTGACTTTCCCAAAGCCTTTCCACTATCTACAAGGCACAGGTCTCAAGTGAGGTAGAATACTCATCACTTGTCTGGGTGCAGATCCCACAATATTCCAGAAGTTTGAATCTAGGACAAAGGGGCCACTTGATTGGT
This sequence comes from Stegostoma tigrinum, assembly GCF_030684315.1. Classification (NCBI taxonomy): domain Eukaryota; kingdom Metazoa; phylum Chordata; class Chondrichthyes; order Orectolobiformes; family Stegostomatidae; genus Stegostoma; species Stegostoma tigrinum. The sequence goes on from NC_081359.1 coordinate 99,444,291, forward strand.
GCCCCTTCAACGTGATCTTCAACACTGACTCCCTTCATCACCTACACACAGTAGCAGCAGCATGTGCGAAATACAAGATGCACTGTGGAAGTTCATCAAAACTCCTTAGACAGCACTTTCCAAACCGCTGACTACTTTCATCTAGAAAGGTAAGGACAGCAGTTACATGGGAACTCAACCACCCGCAAGTTCCCCTTTAATACACACTCCATCACCACTTGAAAATACATCACCATTTCTTCAACTGTGGCTGTGACGAAATTCTGTCCCAATACCTGAGGGACTGCAGCAGTTTATGTTTAAGGAGGCAGTCCACCTTTGCCAGTTCAGTTAGTGATGGGCAATAAACCTTGCCCAACACAGTGACCCCACATTCTATGAACATATAAAAAAATCCCTTTCTCTTCCCCAAATTCTTATTTTATGAAAAAAAAGGACCGCAGATGCCAGAGGTCAGAAACAAGAAAAAAAACTGTTGGAAAAACACAGCAATGGAGAGAAAGCATGGTTATTGTTTCGAGTCCAGAACGGAATCGTTCTGGAGAAGGATCACTGGACCCAAAACGTTGACAAACCTACTGCGTTTCTCTGGCAATTTTTGTTCTTACTTTATATTCCTCCTCCGACACATCTCTTTCCTTTTCCTCTAACACTTTGCTCTTTCGCATGTTTTCAATCCATGACTAGCCCGTAGAAAGGGATGGGAAGTTTCCAAAATGTAGATGCCCACTTGTACTTTTAGCTTTTAAAAGTAAAACCCAATTAATTATGAGAGATAATGGGAACTGCAGATGCTGGAGAATTCCAAGATAATAAAATGTGAGGCTGGATGAACACAGCAGGCCAAGCAGCATCTCAGGAGCACAAAAGCTGACGTTTCGGGCCTAGACCCTTCATCAGATGAAGGGTCTAGGCCCGAAACGTCAGCTTTTGTGCTCCTGAGATGCTGCTTGGCCTGCTGTGTTCATCCAGCCTCACATTTTATTATCTCCCAATTAATTATTTTGGGTTATGTCTTGCAATGGGTTAGATACAACCTAAGAAAGTCTGCCACACACACTTTGAAAGATATATGTTGAAAGAAGCACACCTTGAAACTGAAAATGTCACCCACTTACCCAGTTTAAGACTTGGCAAAACATCAGCACTGTACGTACATAGGATATAAAAACTGTGGCGTGGCGAGACAGTTATGTAGGGGAGGGCATGGTGCTGTACTGTGCAAATATCCACTCAGCCTGCGTGACAGAGGGTTGCTGGGGGCAAATGACCACTTGAGCTGATTGCGCATTCAGTGGGTGACCAGATTGGTGTCAGCTGGGAGTGCCCTCGGGGTTGCGCTCTCCAGGGACCTGTGCAAATGGAGGCCACGCACACAAAAGCAAAGCAGCAGGTGGCCTTCGCTGAGGTAATCAGGATCACATTCAGCTCACGAGAGGAAAGAAATCAGTCTCAGTTTTCAAGCCAGTGTCGACAGGAGCTGGAAGCTGCCTCATTAATACTGGTGATAACACGTGAGGCACAATGACTGCACTAATTGTCCCATCCTAATTCAGAGGTAGATGAATTACAATACCACCTCTTGGGGTGAAGCAAACACCTATCATAAAAATCATGTCACTACTGTGCAGATGTCTCCTACTTTGCATAACTTTGTGCATCATTTTTTTATTCTTGCTCTCTCTGTTATAAGGCGATGTGCTGCTTGCATAATTGATTTCCCATTTTGATTTGGCTTTAGTCAAGCTATCAACTGCAGGTCATTCAAGATGTATTTTTTTCCCCTCATCACAAAAGCTTTCTATTCCTTTCCTTTGACTGCTGCCAAGCTTCCATGTAAAGTGGATTTTCGTTTTAATGAGCCTTTTTTTTTACAGTGGAGGAACAAGCCTGTTTTAAAAACCAATTGACAAGCAAATAAAATGCAAAATGTGTGCTCTTTATTTCAGTTACAGCGGTTCCTCACTGCATACCTATACTGACTTCTTAAAATTCATTTATGGGATTTGGGCAGCACTGAATAGACTAGCATTTAGTGCCCTTTCCTAATTATCCTGTGACTGAATGGATTGCCTGGCCACTTCATAGGGCATTAACTATTAACTGCAGTAACACGGGTCTGGAGTCACCTGTAGACCAGATCAAGTAAGAATGTAGATTTTCTTCTCTAAACGACATTAGTAGAGCTGGTGAGTGTTTGTATCATTACCATACAACTAACTTTTAATTCCATGTTTTTGCCTGCATTGAATTTAAATTTCTCCAGCACAAACTCAGTCATGCTGGGACTAGAACCCACATATACAGGGACTTTAGGTTACTGTCTGAGTGACATCACGGCATTGCCTCCCCTATTTTTGATACAATAATGAGAAACCTCCAGTCCCACTCCCATTCAGTGCAAAGGGGCTATTTCACCATCTGATAGATACATTACAGTGGAGCTTGAACTTCGTCCAATAAAACTCTGGTTCACTGGACAGGGCCCGCTAGTGGAAAAATGATGAGTTTTTGTTGCATCATTGCCCAAGAATAATTGTACATTTTTGGTTTCACAGAATGACAGACTATTAAGATCGAGAAGTCGAGTTTGGAATGGTTTACTGTGAGAGTCAGTATGGGTGCCTCATGTGACAAGTCCAGCAGAAAAGTATTTATCTTATAGCACGTTAAAATGAAACAAAGAACTGCAGAAGCTGGAGCTGTGAAACACAAACAAAAATGGTTGGAGAAATTCAGACAGTTTGGCAGCATTTATGGTAAGAAAGCAGGGTTAATCTTTAGAGTCCAGTGAATCTTCGTAAGATACTTCAACAATGAGTTCTACGGATTCACCACCATCTGGCGAAAGAAATTCCTGCTCATGTCAGACCTAACGGGTCGTCCCTTCACTCTGAGGCTATGCCCTCAGGCTCTAGTCTTTCCTATGAGTGGATATCTGGTCAACATGGATGAGTTGGACCAAAGGATCTGTTTCCATGCTGTGCATCTCCATGTTTCTGTGACTTTATTAATTAACAGTTCCAATATAGTAAGACCCAATAAACACATCCTTGGCAAAGACAAATTCAGTAAAATAGGTTGCCTCACATGCAATTGTAGCAGCAGGAAGAGAACCCCAGCTTTTAGCTGTAACATTTAGAGGAATAAAAGGCTCCACATTCACCCTCAAGACCCCAGCAACTGCTATTGAAGGCGAAAACTTTAAAAAAATCATGGTTCTGTTGGAGCTTGACTCCGCTCATTCAGGCTGCTTCTATTGTTCCTGCTTTAAAAAAAATCCAAGGCCTCACAAGCTGTTTACTTTATTGAATTTGGAGCAGATTGCCCTTCATCTTTGTCTCAACTTTTTTTCATTAAAAAAAGGACAAAATAAATCTCTTAAAGTAATTGTATATTGCCTCACTCTGCCCCCCTGAAGAAGTAGCTCCCTGAAGTTCAATATTCTTGGCCCTTGCCATTCATATCTTTTGCGCAGCTCATGACGTGTTCAATAAATTTCAGTGAAGAGTGTGGATCAGAGTGAAGTTCAACATGTACTGACAGACATTCTAAGGGGTTTGAAAAGTGTTCTCCTGACCTCTCTGTAATGTCTGATCAACTCAGCATGGCAAGGATAACCCCTTTGCGAAATACAGCCCTGTAATCTCTCCATATGAACCAGAATTAAGCCGTTCAGCCCCTCGAGCCTGCACTGTCATTCAATACCATCATGGCTGAGCTCATTTGGCCTCAGCTACACTTTCCTGCCCACTCCCCATATCCCTTTAACCTGCTACCAGTTTAGAAAATGTCTATCTCATCTATAAATTTATTAATTGTCTTGGCATCCATCACATTCTGCAGGAGGGCATTCCACAGATTCATGACAGCAAAATGTCCAGAGGCATTTACAGGCAGTAAAAAGATCCTCAGAGGATGGCTGGTTTGCAAATGTTCCTCAAAATTTTAGCCTTAATTGGAACCTGCCCTCAGCAGTGCAATTAACAACCATTGGTTTCAGTAGATGAGGCGAGAATTGGTGACGGTAAAGTAACAATCAAGGAATATGCGTTTCTACACATGTTTTCTGCATCCAATAATTCTCTTTCCCTATTTTAAGAGACCCTTCAGAGTGAATCTTATGAGGTGAGGTGATAATGGGAACTGCAGATTCTGGAGAATCCAAGATAACAAAGTGTGGAGCTGGATGAACACAGCAGGCCAAGCAGCATCTCAGGAGCATAAAAGCTGACGTTTTGGGCCTACACCCTTCATCAGAGAGGGGGATGGGGAGAGGGAACTGGTATAAATAGGGAGAGAGGGGAGGCGGACCGAAGATGGAGAGACAACAAGATAGGTGGAGAGGAGAGTACAGGTGAGGAGGTAGGGAGAGGATAGGTCAGTAGGGAAGATGGACAGGTCAAGGAGGCGGGATGAGGTGGTAGGTAGGAAATGGAGGTGCGGCTTGAGGTGGGAGGAAAGGATGGGTGAGAGGAAGAACAGGTTAGGGAAGCAGAGACAGGCTGGGCTGGTTTTGGGATGCAGTGGGATGAGGGGACGAGCTGGGCTGGTTTAGGGATGCAGTGGGGTTAGGGGAGATTTTGAAGATTGTGAAGTCCACATTGATACCATTGGGCTGCAGGATTTCCAAGTGGAATATGAGTTGCTGTTCCTGCAACCTTCGGGTGGCATCATTGTGGCACTGCAGAAGGCCCAGGATGGACATGTCGTTTGAGGAATGGAGGGGGGAGGTGAAATGGTTCACGACTGGGAGGTGCAGTTGTTTGTTGCGAACCGAGCGGAGGTGTTCTGCAAAGTGGTCCCCAAGCCTCCGCTTGGTCTCCCCAATGTAGAGGAAGCCACACCGGGTGCAATGGATACAATATACCACATTGGCAGATGTTCAGGTGAACATCTGCTTGATATGGAAGGTCATCTTGGGGCCTGGGATGGGGTGAGGGAGGAGGTGTGGGGGCAAGTGTAGCACTTCCTGCAGTTGCAGGGGAAGGTGCCGGGTGTGGTGGGGTTGGAGGGGAGTGTGGAGCGGACAAGGGAGTCACGGAGAGAGTGGTCTCTCCGGAAGGCAGACAAGGGTGGGGATGGAAAAATAGCTTGGGTGGTGAGGTCGGATTGTTGATGGCGGAAGAGTCGGAGGTTGATACGTTGTATCTGGAGGTTGGTGGGGTGGTATGTGAGAACGAGGGGGATCCTCTGGGGGTGGTTGTGGCGGGGGCAGGGTGTGAGGGATGTGTTGCGGGAAATGCGGGAGATGCGGTCAAGGGCGTTCTCGACCACTGCGGGGGGAAAGTTGCAGTCCTTGAAGAACCTGGACATCTCGGATGTGCAGGAGTGGAATGCCTCATCCTGGAAGCAGATGCGGCGGAGGCGGAGGAATTGGGAATAGGGGATGGAATTTTTGCAGGAGGGTGGGTGGGAGGAGGTGTATTCTAGGTAGCTATGGGAGTCAGTGGGCTTGAAATGGACATCAGTGACAAGCTGGTTGCCTGAGATGGAGTCTGAGAGGTCCAGGAAGGTGGAGATGGCCCAGGTGAACTGAAGGTTGGGGTGGAAGGTGTTGGTGAAGTGGATAAACTGTTCGAGCTCCTCTGGGGAGCAAGAGGCGGCGCCGATACATTCATCAATGTAAGGAGAAAGAGGTGGGGTTTGGGGCCTGTGTAGGTGCGGAAGAGGGACTGTTCCACATAACCTACAAAGAAGGAGGCATAGCTTGGGCCCAAGCGGGTACCCATGGCCACCCCCTTTGTCTGTAGGATGTGGGAGGAATCAAAAGAGAAGTTGTTGAGGGTGAGGACGAGTTTGGCTAGGCGGATGAGGGTGTTGGTGGAGGGGGATTGGTCAGGTCTGCGGGACAGGAAGAAGCGGAGGGCCTTGAGGCCAGCTGCATGAGGAATACAGGTGTATAGGGACTGGACGTCCATGGTGATAATGAGGTGGTGAGGGTAGAGAATTGAAAGTCCTGGAGGAGGTGGAGGGCGTGGGTCATGTCACAGATGTAGGTGGGGAGTTCCTGGACCAAAGGTGAAAAAATGGAGTCCAGAGAGGTGGAGATGTGTTCGGTGGGGCAGGAACAGGCTGAGACGATGGGTCAACCAGGGCAGACAGGTTTGCGGATTTTGGGAAGGAGATAGAAACGGGCCGTGTGGGGCTGGGGAACAATGAGGCTGGAGGCTGTGGGTGGGAGGACCCCTGAGGTGATGAGGCCATGGATGGTGTTGGAGATGATGGGTTGGTGCTTGGGGGTGGGGTCATGATCAAGGGGGCGGTAGGAGGAGGTGTCGGAGAGTTGGCATTTGGCCTCGGCGATGTAGAGGTCAGTGCACCATACTACCACAGCGCCATCCTTGTCTGCGGGTTTGATGGTGAGGTTGGGGTTGGAGCGGAGGGAGCGGAGGGCTGCCTGTTCTGCGGAGGAGAGGTTGGAGTGGGTGCGAGGAATAGAGAGGTTGAGGAGGTTGATGTCTCAACAGCAGTTGGAGATGAAGAGGTCAAGGGAGGGTAGGAGGCCTGGGGTTGGTGTCCAGAAGGAGGACTTGTGTTGGAGGCGGGTGAAGGGGTCAGTGGAGGGAGGGTTAGGTTCCCGGTTGAAGAAGTAAGCGTGGAGGCGAAGGCGGTGTAAAAACTGCTCGATGTCCAAACGTGACTGGTATTCATTGATGTGTGGTTGTAGGGGGACAAAGGTGAGCCCCTTGCTTAGGACTGACCGTTCGTCCTCAGTCTGTGGGAGGTCTGCGGGGATGGTGAAGATTCAACAGGGCTCAGTGTGGCTGTCTCCTCTGGGGTTGCTGGCTGTGGAGGTTGTGGGCGGGGTTCCGTCGGCGTCGGCCGTGGGCGGAGCAGAGTGGGCGGCAGCAGCAGTGGTGAGGGTGATTTGTGTGGAGTTGGTTCTGGAAGTGGAGGCGGTAACTGCAGCAGCAGTTGCAGGGACGCCCAGTCCCTATACATCTGTATTCCTCATGCAGATGGCCTCAAGGCCCTCCGCTTCTTCCTGTCCCGCAGGCCTGACCAGTCCCCCTCCACCGATACCCTCATCCGCCTAGCCGAACTCGTCCTCACCCTCAACAACTTCTCTTTCGATTCCTCCCACTTCCTACAGACAAAGGGGGTGGCCATGGGTACCCACATGGGCCCCAGCTATGCCTGCCTCTTTGTAGGTTACGTGGAACAGTCCCTCTCCTGCACCTACACAGGCCCCAAACCCCACCTCTTCCTCCGTTACATTGATGACTGTATCGGCGCCGCCTCTTGCTCCCCAGAGGAGCTCGAACAGGTCATCCACTTTACCAGCACCTTCCACCCCAACCTCAAGTTCACCTGGGCCATCTCCAATACATCCCTCACCTTCCTGGACATCTCAGTCACCATCTCAGGTAACCAGCTAGAAGCTGATGTCCATTTCAAGCCCACTGACTCCCACAGCTACCTAGAATACACCTCCTCCCACCTACCCTCCTGCAAAAATTCCATCCCCTATTCCCAATTCCTCCGCCTCCACCACATCTGCTTCCAGGATGAGGCATTCCACTCCCGCACATCCCAGATGTCCACATTCTTCAAGGACCACAACTTTTCCCCCGCAGTGATCGAGAACGCCCTTGACCGTGTCTCCCGCATTTCCCGTAACACATCCCTCACACCCCGCCCCCAACACAACCGCCCCCAGAGAGTCCCCCTCGTTCTCACATACCACCCCACCAACCTCCGGATACAACATAACATCCTCCGACTCTTCCGCCATCTACAATCAGACCTCACCACCCAAGCTATTTTTCCATCCCCACCCTTGTCTGCCTTCTGGAGAGACCACTCTCTCCGTGACTCCCTTGTCCGCTCCACACTCCCCTCCAACCCCACCACACCCGGCACCTTCCCCTTCAACTGCAGGAAGTGCTACGCTTGCCCCCACACCTCCTCACTCACCCCCATCCCAGGCCCCAAGATGACCTTCCATATCAAGCAGATGTTCACCTGAGCATCTGCCAATGTGGTATATTGTATCCATTGCACCCGGTGTGGCTTCCTCTACATTAGGGAAACCAAGCGGAGGTTTGGGGACAGCTTTGCAGAACACCTCCGCTCGGTTCGCAACAAACAACCGCACCTCCCAGTCGCGAACCATTTCAACTCCCCCTCCCATTCCTCAGACAACATGCCCATCCTGGGCCTCCTGCAGTGCCACAATGATGCCACCCGAAGGTTGCAGGAACAGCAACTCATATTCCGCTTGGGAACCCTGCAGCCCAATGGTATCAATGTGGACTTCACCAACTTCAAAATCTCCCCTTCCCCCACTGCATCCCAAAACCAGCCCAGCCTGTCTCTGCCTCCCTAACCTGTTCTTCCTCTCACCCATCCCTTCCTTCCACCTCAAGCTGCACCTTCATTTCCTACCTACCACCTCATCCCGCCTCCTTGACCTGTCCATCTTCCCTACTGACCTATCCCCTCCCTACCTCCCCACCTATACTCTCCTCTCCACCTATCTTGTTTTCTCTCCATCTTCGGTCCGCCTCCCCCTCTCTCCCTATTTATTCCAGTTCCTTCACCCCATCCCTCTCTCTGATGAAGGGTCTCAGCCCAAAATGTCAGCTTTTGTGCTCCTGAGATGCTGCTTGGCCTGCTGTGTTCATCTAGCTCCACACTTTGTTATCTTGTGAGGTGAGGTTCCTGGCATCAGACCTCATTCAGCAGAGATACAGCTGGAAGAAAGGAAGCCTTGCATTTCTGTTGACCTTTCCTGATCTTACCCAATGAAGTAGTTTTTGAAATGTACCATGTTATAATGTAGAAAATTTACACATCAACAAATCCCCATCGTCTCACCAGGTAACCCTTTAATTGGTCTTGATTACTGAGCACAGTACTCTTGTTCTTCTTCAAAGAAGGATTTCTTTCTTGAACTAAAGCAGAAGTTGCTGGAAAAGCTCAGCTGGTTGGCAGCATCTGTGGAGAAAAATCAGAGTTAATGTTTTGGGCCCCGTGACCCTTCTTCAGAACTGGGGTCCAGGCCTGAAATGTAAACTCTGATTTTTTTTCTTCAGAGGTGCTGCTTGACTTGCTGAGGTTTTCCAGCAACTTCTGTTTTTGTTCCTGATTTACAACATCTGCAGTTCTGTCGGTTTTTATTTAGGACTGTTTTTGAGTTCATCCTGGAAAGCAGGCAGGCTTTACGAAAGGCCAATTCTCAACAGGACAGTGCTCCCTCAGAGCTACATGGTAGTTTCAGTTTGGATTTTGTTTTTACATCTGCAGAATGAGATTTGAATCCACTGACTTGAGGCCTGGAGCTAACTATACCACCAAATGAACCACAACTAGGAACACATGAAGTGCCACAAATCAATATGGTGATTTCTACCTGATTCACAGTCAAAGTGTATGTGATAAACCATTTAGAAGTGAGGTAAGGAAAAATATCTTCACTCAGAACGTAGTGAGCCTGTGGAATTCTCTACCACAGAAAGTGGTTGAGGCCAAATTATTGAGTGTTTTCAAGGAGGAATTCGATGTAAACCTTCAGGTGAAAGGGATCAAAGGGTATGTCTGGAAGTGGGAATAGGATATTGAGATCAGCCATATTGAATGGTGGAGCAGTCTTGAAGGGGTGAATGGCCTACTCTTGCTCCTATGTTTCTATGTTATCTGATTTGCCAATCCATGTTGCCATTAAGAATACTGACTGCAATATTCTCTTAAAGCAGGGCTGCTACATACCCTGGATTGTCCAGTACTTTTGAGTAGGCATTCAGAAAAATTTCTTCTGAGGCTTTGCTGAGAATTCTATGGACTTTCTTCTTTGCTCTACAGTGGACATTATAACACTTGTGAACAGATTCTTTGGGATAAGCACATCTGAACATCAATTCAGAGGCTACGCAAGAGTTGTCGTTGGGCTGTTGTAAAACCAGTTATCTTTTGTTACACCTCCGACTGGGACACTCAGAAAACACAAAATTCAGCAAGATGATGGAATTTCTTTTCAAGAGATGGCGGAATAAGGCAATCAGATCTGGCAAAGGCAGTTGCGTTCATTTTGTGTTTCTCATTCTCATTCCTAAGAACATATGTAGGAATTATACATTTCCTTTGTGAATGTGTCTTTTCAATCATGAACACAATTTAGTCACCAAATAACAAGACAAGTACAAGTAACAAACACTTGGAAGAACACTTGAGGTGTCATAACATCCAAGGCTAAGGCCCTACAACAGGAAAATGGGACTAGTGTAGGTAGTTGCGTATTTTTGGAGGTGCAGACTTGATGGGCCAAATGGCCTCTTCTGCACTGTAAATTCTGCAATTCTGTGATTTTAAGTCACATCTTAGTCTTTCCCCTGCAAAAGCTATTCTATTTATGCAAGTGAACTTTGACCTGGACATTACTGCATTCTGCAACAGCCTGCTAAAGCAAAACAAATGGACCCTTCCAAAAAAATTCCTTGAAAAGTGAAATATAATTCATAAGGAGCGTCACGTTATGAAAGACAGCATGATAACGAAAGACACTTCTAAAGAGCATTAACCACTTAATTGTAAGGACACTTTTGTTTACTTATAATCAATGATATGATAACGCACTTTTTAATTCAACATGCATTTGGTGAAAAACATAGTTCTGATTGATTGCTATTCAACTTGCTGGGATATGTGTAATTTTACCCCAGATCTCCCTACTCTTCCATTGTTCCTCCACTGATACTTGTGTCCTCCCTTGTGTGCATTTGAGATCTGGAGCCCCAGCTGATCACACAATCATGTTATTTTGCAGTGCATCTGCAGTATAAAAGGGTTTATAAGAGATGTAATCAATTCATGCTGTAATTCTCATAATGTGCATCTCAGATGAAAGAATTCAAATGACTAATTGGCTTAGCAATTTGCAGTAATTCCTACTTGAGTGTCTACCAATTAGTTGAGTAGTTCTTAAAAATGCCATTTGACATAATTCCCACCATATTTCTGAGTCCTGTTTTGATGCTGGATTCGATAAAGCGCATTGCCAGCAGCAAGTTACAAGGCAGCAACTCAGTTAAACAGTCAAAATGAAATTATTAAGCAAGATAGGTAGAATGCTAGTAACTTGCAAACATAATGAATGCTATGTTTCCCACTTCTCTTTAACCTATTTATTACTGTGAATAATAGTAATGATAACAAATATGAATATTTTAGGATCTTCTCTGCTCATACATTCCCAAGTTTGTAGTGGAGGCTTACAGATGCGTTTATTGCCTGGTCTTTATGGACTTTAGCCAGAACCTCAAATTTCCTCCAGATGTCTGATGGCATTGATGGCCAAGTACACCCATCCCATCCAAAATGCTAGCTTACACTTCGGCCGACTGAAGACAAGAGTGTCGAGAACGAAGGAGATAGCAAAAACTACAGATGCTGGAGTCAGAGTCAGTACAGTATGGAGCTGGAGGAACACAGCAGGTCAGGCAGCATCAGATCAGCAGGAGAGTCAATGTTTTGGGTTTATGTCCCTCATCAGGACCCCTGATGAAGGGCATAAACCCAAAAAATCAACTTTCTGCGCCTCTGATGCTGCCTGACCAGCTGTGTTCCTCCAGCTCCACACTGTACTGACAGTATTGAGAAGTAAGGTCTTAAAGCTGAAATTAGCATCATGGTTTTCCTCTCACTGATGCCTGAATTCAGACACTTGGACAATCTATGTGATGCACCTCAAGGTTGAGTAGAAAGACCACAGGCAGAATCTTTGCAATATCTTCCAAATCCACCGCCAAAAAATGTGATCCAACAGCAACATCTTCTTCCAAGCCCACGTGCCCAGTACTGACGTGGCTAATCATTTGGAACTAACTCTCATCAGTAGCACTCCTGATTCCCAAATCAGCTACTCAGCTTGGAATTCAGTTATGGGAGGACACTCCCAGGAGAACAATGGATGTTTTCAAATCATCCCTGAAGAAAGTAAAGATATCAATAGACTCATGGGAGTCTCTGGCTCGTGACTGTCCAAAACGGCGAATGTTCTTTCAGGAAAGTTGTGGAGACATTGAGGGTGATTGTCAGGAGTGCAGAGAGGTGAAGTCCAGGAGAAATTGTTCTGCGAGAGTTAATTAACTCAGTAACCTGGATGAGTAGATTGGGATGCAAAAAGGAGTGTAAAGTAGATGTTAAAGCTTAAGCAATGATTATGTACAGCTTTGGTCCACTTACCTAAGAACATATATACTTGCCATAGAAAATTGAAAGCTCATGAGACTTATTCTGGAGATGACAGGTTTATCATACGAGGAGAGATTGGGTCAACAGGCCCTGTATTCTGGAGAGTTTAGAAGGATGAGCAAGAATTGATATTTGCTCCTGGAGTGGGGTCCAGAACAAGGGATCACAGTGTCAAGATAAACAGTTAACTGCTTCAGGCAGAGACAGCGAGAAATGTCTTCACTTAGAGGGTTGTGGACTTATGGAATTCTTTACCATAGAAGGCCACAGGGGACAAATCACTGAATAGATTTCTACAGGTTTCAAGGGATATGGGCAGAAACTGAGAACATGACATTGATATAGGTAACCAGCCATGATCATGCTGAATGACAAAGTGGGATTAATGGGCTGAATGGCCTTCTCCTGCTTTGATTTTTGCTTTGTTTCCAGATTTCTATGTATCACAAGGAGGTCATTCCTCCCAAAGGATAGAATTGTGTCTGGGACCAGCTGGGGTCTCACCTGTATATGTTCTGTCAGGAACACATGGTGATTTTGCTCAGATCCAAAGACACCAGCTAATTAAGGAACCCATTCAGAAATGGAAATGGCTATGGCAGTTGGGTCATTACTGCAGTAGGAAAACCCATCCACAGAGGATTCCAGGCAGTTGCAGGTGAGTCATCAAAATCCTTTTCAAGCATTTGTCACCATGTTTTGTGAGGGGTCCTTAGGCCATCTGAAAAATTCCATTCAGCCTTTTTTAGAAAAAGGAGAAAACAGTAACTCAGTTTGTGACCTGTTTGAGGCAGGCATCAATGGATGGATGTAATTACATTCTGACACACCTGAATAATCCACAAGCATCCACTCCCTCCACTGTCACACTCAGTAGCGGCAGGGTGCACCATCTATAAGATGGACAACAGAAACTCGCCAAAGATCCTTAGACAGCACTTTCCAAATACATGGTCGCTTCTATCTAGAAGGACAAGAGCAACAGATTAGAAAAGCATCTACTGCAAGTTCCCATCCAAGCCACTCACCAGCTTGGCTATTCCTAAACTGTCTCCATGTCAAAATCCTGGAATTCATTCCCTAACAGCATAGTGGGTCCACCTCCATCAAACGGACTTCAATGGTTCAAGAAGGCAGCTCACCAACATCTTCTCAAAGGTAACTATGCACGGGCAATAAATGCTGGCTCATGTTCCGGAAGTCAAAAGTCCAAATTGCCTAAATGTGGGTGAGTAAACCTGCACAAGGGGACAAGCCTCATAAATCACAAAGGAAAGACAGATGAAAATAATGCAATGTGAATGATTTAAAGATGCAGAGCGTGAAGACATGAGTGGTAAGAATACATGCCTTTTTGCAATGGAAGCCACTCAATGAAAGTTCCAACTGCTATTGGTAGTGTTGAAGGGAAAATCATTGTAAGTTCAGGCAGAGACAGTGAATGCCATCAACAAAATAAACTAGGAGGGACAGAAGGCAGAGAATCAATTGCATATCTATAAATGAGTCAGAAAGCAATATATTCTGACACATCTCAATCCCCATTTCAAACTGATGAACACTTCACTGGAAGTGGGAGAGCTGGAAATTGGAATGTGGATACAGAATTCACAGCGATTAAGGAGTATCGTTCAGTTCTTAGAAGCAGAGAGAGTGTTCAAGCCTTGGTGATGCTGTACGTTGGAGTGAAAGCGAAATCTGTGAGATTCTATACAAAGCTTCAAGAAGAATTTCAATCACTGTTTCAAAGATCTGGGAAATTGCACGAACAGCAAATGAGATTAAACATTGACAAAAAAATGTGAAGCCTGTAGGTCAGCCTGTATAAAGAACATCTTTCAGTCTGACAGAGAATGTTGAGACAAAAGATGAAAGGACTGATTATCCAAGGTATGAAGGGACCAGCTGAAGGACCAACACCATGGGTGAGCCTCGGTATGGTATTACCAAAACCAGATGGTGGTCTCAGGCTTTCTGTGATATGCAACATCTGAATGAAGCAGTCATGAGTGACTGCAGGAAGTCTTACAAGAATTGTCAAGGACCAAGTCTATCCAACTTGATACCATCAGATTGTAACTCCACCCTGAGTCAGGGAAGGTGACAAATGTCACTTGAAATAGACTTCATTGACACAAGTGATTGCTGTCTGGTATCAATGTAGCACCAGACATCTACCAACACAAAATCTATTGGCAAATGCAATGTTAGCAGTCATTTCAAGAGGGCTAAAATGCAAGAGCAAAAATGTATTGCTGACGCTGTAGAAACTCTGGTCAGACCACATTTGGAATATTCTGAGCAATTTTGAGCCCATACCTAAGGAAGGATGTGCTGGCATTGGAAAAGGTACAGAGGACGTTTATAAGAATGACCCTGGAGATATAGGGCTTGTCATTTGAGGAGCAGTTGAGGCCTCCGGGTCTGTGCTCAATGGAGTTTAGAAGGGTGAGGGGGGAATCTAATTGAAACTTCTAGAACACTGAGAGACCTGAAAAAAGCCAATATGGAGAAGGCATTTCCACTAGTAGGAGAGACTAGGACCCAACAGTCTCAAAATGAAGGGATAATCTGGGTAGGACTGAGATGAGGAGGAATTTCTCTGAACAGAATGTGTGAAACTCATTGCCACAGAAGACCGTGGAGGCCACAACACTGAATGCATTTAAGACAGAGATAGACTGGTTGTTGATCTGCCAGGGGATCAAGGGTCACACAGAGAAGGTTGGCGAATTGGGTTGAGAAATATATCAGCCATAATTGAATACCAAAATAGTCATGATGAACCAAATGGCCTAATTTTACTCCCATGTTTTATAGCCCTTCAAGGAACAACCAATAAAAAAAAAGACACTATTTATGAAGTTAGGAGAGAAGATGATGATCAGGGGCTGTGATTAGTAATAGTTAGATTGCAGCCAGGAAGACTTGTAATAAATGCAGACAGTTGCTTATTGAATGTAACAGAGCTAATGTTCATGGGGTATAAATTCATGAGAAGCAGAATCAAGCCTGTTAAAGACATGACAGAAGCAATAGCAGACGCACATGAATGACAAACCACCAGTGAAGTGAAGGAGGGTCAAACACACAGATCTTTACCAGAGAATAAAGCCGAATAGCGCAGAGTGTTACAGTTTTAACAACACTTAGAGCAATTTCAATGAGAGAGATTGAGAGGCTGTTAAAGATCCAGAACTGAGTGAAACCAATTAATGGAGGAATTGTCCATTCAAGGTGGATACCACCAAGCGAGATGAACTGTGCATAACTGGAAAGTAATTCTCTAGAGCAACAGAGTTGCACTGCCACAGAATTTAGGTCATGCCTTATGATACTAGCTCCTGAGGGCTCTTGGGAGTGTTTGGTCCTAAGCATAACTTACAAACCAAAGTAGGGATGCTAGGGTTGGAGAATGACATAGCATAGTTTGTTGAATTGTGGCAGCATACCCAATCTATTAGAACCAGCACACAACTGACTGTTACCAGCTGGACCATGGGAAAAGTAATTGCTCACCTCTTAGACACACTGCTTCACCAGTGACTGTTGATCACAGCAGTAGTTGCTTATGGGTATGCAGTGATAAAGTCTCCAAAGGTAGGGAAAATGGGTTTTGCTGATACTGAGGTATTTGCAAAGCACAATCTACCATTCACTTTTTTAATTCATTCATGGGATGAAGCCATCGCTGGCGAGGTCAGCATTTATTGCCCATCCCTAATTGGCCAGACAGCTGTGAAGAGTTAACCATATTGCTCTGGGTCTCGAGTCACATGTAGGCCAGACCAAGAAAGGATAACAATTTCTTTTCCTAAAGGGAATTAGTGAACCAGATTTTTTTCTTTGACAATTGACGATGGTTTCATGCTCATCATTATACCAATCATTGGACTCATAATTTCAAATTTTTATTGAATTCACGTTCTGCCATCTACCATGGCAGGTTTTGAACCTGTGTTTCCAGAACATTATCTGGGTCTCTGGATTAACAGTCTAGTGATAATGCATCAGGCCATTGCCTCCTCTGTAGAATTTATGTATACACTGTATATACAGGACACAATTCACTTCACAAAATTTAGTGGGGTACATAGAATCAGACTCAGAGAGAAACCCCTAAAAAGCCATTGGAAAATGGGGACATAGAATGACAAAAGCAAATCTTGTAGATATGGTTGAGGATTGTTGAGGCTGACGGTGAAGATTGCAAGATGTTACTGCCCCATACTTTGCCAAACACTGCCATGTGTAGAACAACTGCACATGCTATGCTGGAAAAGAGCCCAACCAAGTTATTACTGAGACACAAACAATGCAGGGCTGAGGGGCATCACTCAGGAAGTTCAGTGATTCTGAGAAAAAAGGTTCTGCAAAGTTTTGCATGGATCACAGAAGAGGAGCTGGATGGGCTGATGTGATATTGGACGTCAAAATTATTGCTGAGACTGGAGAGTCTGAGTGAAGCAGAAACAACATTTTGCTGCAAGCTGCCATTGCCAAGAAGAGAAACAATGCAACTGTGCGGGCCTTTGAAAGGAGTTCAGTAAGACAGAAATTCTCCACAAGTCAAAAAATATCATGATGACAAGGACACAGCAGCAGCTGAACCAGATGTGGGCAGTGAAGCGAAGCTGACATCCAGAAATCCAAGTCAGCAATACAGATCGCTATACCCTAAGGGGGGAAAAATATCACTTCTGCAGGGGCCAACATGGCTTACTGATCCTGACGTGGAGACCTGAGACTACAGGCATCCCATGAAGAAGCGGAGGCCACTAAATCAATATCTGAAAATATTGTGTTGTGCCTGTGATCAAAATAAAAAGGATGCACACCAAGTGCTGTCCTCGAAAGCATTGTGTTGAAAGGAAGAAAGTGAAAAATTGAACAAAAGACAGAAACTATGCTGGACAGAGATGCACAGACATTGTAATTGAAGAAACTCATTTTCTCAGTAAGTTAGGAGATGAATAACTGATGAAGATCTTTTTTGCAAAGCCTACAACAATACTTTGGCAAGTGTCTATTTGTGTAATGTTAAAAGACCCCTGGCAATGCTTCCCTTCTAAAAAGGAAGGGTGACAGGGTGACGATTTGAGAATTGGACATGGTATGGTACTTGAATGAGAAACTGGAAGTACATTGGTTACAACATAGAAAAGACAAACAACACATGAAAACAAAGTGTTGGTCAAAGCTTGTGATTATGTGGAAGCACTGCTACTTATGAAGATTTTATTAAAGTTGGCCATTCGCTTAGGAAACCATTCATAGATACTGAGATTCATAGATTCATACAGCCCATAAAAGGTGTTTCAAATTCTGAGTCTGCACTGACATAACTGCCACTAAAGGTGAGCTGATCCCAATTTCCTGCACTTATCCCATATCCTTGCTTATTATGATCTTTGAAGTGCTCATCCAAATATTTTATAAAAGTTGTAAGGTTTAATGGCCTCCACTGCCTTCCCAAGCAGTGCATTCCGGATTCCTGTCATACGCTGCATGAAAACATTTTTTCCCAAATCTCCTCTGAATCTCCAGCCCCTTACTCTAAAACTGTGCCCTCTCGTGATTGACCCCTCAACTGAGGGGAACAGCTGCTCTCTATTCTAATCGAAAGAACCACTGATGCTGTAAATCAGAAACAAAAATAGAAATTGCTGGAAAAGCTCAGCAAGTCAGGCAGGATCTGTGACGAATGATCAGAGTTACTGTTTCAGGCCCCGTGTCCCTTCCTCCGAATGGAAGGTTCACTGAACCTGAAACGCTAACTTTGATTTCACTTCACATATGTTGCCAGACCTGTTGAATTTTTCCAGCAAGTTCTGTTATTGTTCTCTATTCACTCTAAGTCCCACCTCAGACTTCGCTGCTCTGAAGACAACAGTGCAAGCCTGGCTAGTCTCCCCCTTGTGCCTCAATTTGTCCATTCCTGGCAACATCCTGATGAATCTCCTCTGTAATCCCTCTAATGCAATCACATCGTTCCTGTAGTGAGGTGACCAGAGCTGCACACAGTACTCCAATGCCTACCCAATGCTCTGTATAATTCCAACATTCCCTCCTTGACCTTATATTCTATGCCACGACTGAAGAAAGCAAATGTCCATTGATGAACCGGGAGATCCATTCAGTGCTGAAGTGCAGGTCTGAGGCATTCAAGTCGGGTGATCCCGACCTACACATGAAATCCAGGTACAATCTTTGCAATGCCATCAGAGATGCCAAAAGGCAATACCAAACTAAGGCTGAGACCCAGACTAACCACATGGACAGCCGTTGTTGGTGACAAGTCTTACATGACGCAATGGGTTACAAAACGAAGTTGAACAGAATCACAGGCAACAGTACATCTCTACCCAATGAACTTAACTTATGCTCGACTCACTTTGAACAGAAGGGCAGTGAAACAAATGTTACTTGACCCAGCAGCCTTAGATGCACCTGCACCCTCAGTCACCACCACAGATGTTAGATCGGCCATCTAAAAGGTGAACCCATGGAAAGTGACCAACCCGGATGGAGTCTCCAGCCTTGCACTCAGATCCTGTGTGGACCAGCTGGTGGGAGCATTTGCCGACATCTTCAACATCTCCTCACAATGATCTGGAGTAACCACTTGTTTCAAGAAGACCATCATCATCCTAGTGCCAAAGAAAAATCAAGCAGCTTACTTCAATGACTGCTGCCAGATGGCTCTGACATCCATTATTATAGAATGCTTCAAGAGGTAGGTCGTCGATCACATTAACTTCAGCCTCTCAATTACCTTAATCCCTTGAATTTATCTACACGCACTATAGGTCCACAGCAGACGCCATCTCCCTGGCCCTACACTCATCCTTGGAATATCTGAATAACAAGGATGCCTACGTCAGGGTCCTAATTATTGATCACAGCTCTACCTTCAATACCATAATTCTAAACAAACTCATCTCCAAACTCCAGGACTTAGGTCTCTGCTCTCCTCTGTAACTGGATTCTTGACTTCCTATCCAACAGACTGCAGTCACTAAGGATAGATGACAACAGCTCCTCCACGATAATCCTCAACTCCATTCTCTGTAAGGCTGCATACTCAGCCCCCTACTATACTCCTTATGCACATGTAACTGTGCGGCCAAATTCCGCGCCAACTACATTTACAAGTTTGCCAATAACACCACCATTGCAGGCTGACTCTCAAATGACAACAAGATGGAGTAGGAAAGAGATTGAGTGCTTAGCTGCCTGGGCTAGGGACAACAATCTCTCCATCAATGTCAGCAAAACGAAGGAACTGGTCATTGACTTCTGAAAATGGATTGGAGGGCACGCCTCTATCTGCATCAATAGTGCTGAGATGGACATAACATTGGAGACCATCAAATTCCTTCGTGTGATGATCATCAACAATCTGTCCTGGTCTACCCATGTTGACACCACAGTCAAGAAAGTACAACAATGCCTCTGTTTCCTCAGGAAGATAAGGAAATTCAAGTGTCCATAAAGACGTGTACAAATTTTTATAGATATACCACAGAAAGCATCCTATCTGGGCACATCACAGTGTAGTATGGGCAACTGGATACATTTCAATAAATTTTCCCCCTCTAAACCCTTAATGCTTTGACTATCCCAATTTATATCAAGAGAGATGAAATCCCCGGATATAGTTACTAGATCGCCTCTGTGAACTATCTACATATTTGGTCTTCCATTTCTTGCTGACTCTTTGAGGGTCTATAATATACTCCCAGTAAGGTAGTTGGCTCCTTAATATTTCTAAGTTCTACCCACAAAGCCTTGTTTGAGGACCCTTCCAAGATATCATGTTTCCCTATTGTGTAAATGACTCCTTAATTAATAGTGCTATACCACCACCCTTTTCATACCCTCCTCTATCACACCTAAAGATCCTATCATCTGAAATGTTGAGTTATCGGTCCAGTCCTTCCCTCAACCACATTTCTGTGATGGCAAAAATATCATACTTCCATGTGTCAATCCACAGCAAAAGCTCATCAGTCTTACCTTTTACACTCCTAGCATTAAAGACCATCTAGCCTGGCCTTACTCTCTTGACAGTCAACACAGCTGAACTCACTGTGACTTGCTTCCATTGCTGTAGCATAATATGTCTCTGATCCATCAATATTCTGTGTCTCCTCCCCCTGCCAGACTAGTTTAAACACCTCCCAACATCACCAGCAAACCTACTTGCAATGATGTTGGTCCCAATGTTGTTCAGGTGCAGACCGCACTAATTGTACATGTCTCACCTTCCCCAAAAATGGTCCCAGTGATGCAGGAATCTAAAACCCTGCCTCTTTCACCAACTCTTGAGCCAAGCATTCATCTGTCCTGTTTTCTTACTTCTAAACTTGCAAGCACATAGCACTGGGAGTAATCCAGGCATTACAACAGTTATTCCTTACTTTGCCCAAGCCTAAACAACAGTGGTTAAAATTTCCCAAGGGAAACACGAACCTTGCTAATTTAGATTTCTCTGGTCAGAATTCAGCTCCAAGTTAGAACGGCATTGCGTGGTAAGCCACTCTTGAAAGGCTTGAACATGTAAAGGCAATACTGCAGCAGTAATGTCAATGGGCCAGTCATTCTGAGTGCCAACCTAGTGCTATGGTATGTGGGTTCTAATCCCACCACAGTAAATAGCGAAATTTAAATTCATTTTCTAAATCTGGAATTAAAGAGCTTCAAAGAGCAACCACAAAACCGTTGTTGTATGATGTGAAAACTCATCTGGATCAGCAATATCCTTCAGGCAAAGAAATTTGCCATCCTCACCTGAACTGGATGACAAGTGACTCCAGACCCATATTAATGTGATTGGCTCCTCGTTGCCTTTGAAACTGTCTAGCAAGCCAATCAGCTCAAAGATCTGCGATGCTCAAATCCCATTAAAGAGAGGAAGGTTCCAGGCTGGTACTTCACTGAAGCATTTTTGAACATTCTGACTTCCAGAAGAAATTTTCAACTGAGGACTTCCTCCTTTAAGACATACAATAGACATTAGAATAATTCGAGAAGAATAGCAAAGGTGTTCTTCTGGGACCTGACTAACACATGTTGTTTAATCAGTACCTAAATCAGCTGACCTGATCACTTGTTTCTTTGCACAGAATTTAGCTGATGCATTTTCATGCATTGAGTATATGTCAGCAGTACTCCATTGATTCGGAAGCATTTCTGGCATCCTGATGTTGTAAGAAGCACAATATAACTGTTAACTCTATATTGATAAAAGCTTATAGTACTGGACATTGATACAGAGTACAAAGTGTTTGTGTGACCATTTGAAGATGATAATGGGCACAACTGTAACTTCAGCCTGCCATTCTTAATGGCGTAACCAGCAGTCTTCATCATGTCCTCTTGATAGGTTGCTCATATACAAAAAGTCTACACACACAAATCATGAATTACAACAATAACTAACCCAGCGTCCACAAACAGAGCTAAGTCAAGCCACTGTTTAAACAAGCTGATAACACACTGCAACACCTCAGAGCTACGCAAAAGCAAAGTGGAACACCAACACAGAATCTTTGCAAACAATGGGTATCCCAACAGCTTTATCTGCTAATGCCTGGCAAATAAACAATACCAAGAAGACACTGTATGTCCCAACACACTGGTCACCCTACCCTGTATTAGAAAGATGTTGGAACCAATTACAACACTCCTACAACCTCTTGGAATAATGACAGCCCACAAACCAACAGCCACACTTCATCAGCTACTCTCAAAGGTGAAAGACCCAGTACCTGCAATGAGCAAGACAAATGTAATATAAAAAATATCATTCAGCAACTGAAAGAAGCGATATATAGGACAGATGGGCCGGAAACTTGCCACCAGGATACACGATCACCGACTTGCAGCAAAATGGCATGACCAACTCTCCCTCATTTCTAGTCACTCTGACAAAGAAGAACATCAGTTTAACTGGGATGACGTAACAATACTGGGACAAGCAAAACAAAGACAAGCACAAAGATTCTTGGAAGCCTGGTTTTCAAGCACTGGTGCCATAAACAAACATATTGAAATAGACCCCATCTGCATACCACTACGGAGCGAAACCATAAAGAGAGCTACCCACCATTGCTGAATGGACCATACCAATTCAGAATGGAACTGAACACCAGTGTTTTAACAGTGGCTGGCCAGATGTCAACTAGAAGGGGGAAAAATGTTTGCACGAAAACCAGCCAGATTGGCGAATCAACCGACAACTCCAATGGTTCCTGCTCTCAATAGCTTCATAAAATATCTATGTTGCATTTTTCCAGGTTTTCAAGTTTCTGAACTGAATGGATCATTTCCAGTCACAAGGAGAAGGATAGTCCAGATAAGATGATGCTGCTGCCTCAGCTGTCCTCAGAGCAGCTCACACATTTCAAGCTGGCCGTTACAGACAGAAGTGGACACCAGGCAGGTGAGGACCAATCAACTCAATCAAGTGCCATTCTCCAGTCTTTTCTATGTACCCTTCCACATAGTTTATATCCCAATACTTATCTAACCTCGTGCTTATCCTCCACCACACTTCCAAGCACTTTGAGAGAGTGGCTAAACAAATGAAATGGCCAGTGACTATGTGGGTATTTTTGATCCAAACAAAGTTGGTAGGTAGCGCTAGTGAGGTATGTGCATCACTATTAGAGGCGGTTTCTGGGGAGATAAGGTGAAAAAAGTCATTTTATGTGCGCATGAGTTAGTGCCAGAACTGACAGGCAACGTCTTAGGAATCTAAGGAGGGAACCTGGTCAAACGTACATGGAGTTTGAATGGGTCAGACAAAGTAACTTTGATAGGTGGTTAAGGACATTAAAAATAGATCAAACATATGATTCTCTTAGAGAGACAATTATTCTGGAGGAGTTCAAAAATTCACTTCCTGTAGTAGTGAGAACTCATGTGAAAAAGCAGAGAGTTAAAATTGCAAGATTAGCAGTGAAAATTATAGCAGATAATTGTGAGTTGGTTCATAAATAAAAGTTTGGCTTCTGACACCAATTTCAATCTGTAGAGGTAGAAATTAGGGAAAAGAGAAATCCTCAGGTGGTAAGGGAAAAGGAGATATCATTGGAGGTAGTAAAAACAGTTTACCACAGGGTGAAAAGGAAACCTATGAGGGGAAAGAAAAGTAAAAAATCTCAGGTGTTTCCACTGTAATAAAGTAGGCCACATGAAGTCACAGTGTGGGTGGTTTAGAAAAAGCACTGAGGAGATGGATGTGGGAAAAACAAAACAAGCAAGTGAGTTTTGTTGAACTGGTAAAGGAAAGCACAGTGGAAGCTAAAAAGCTGCAAAAGTATGTATAACCTGATTAGGTTTAGTTGAGAAGAAAGACAAACAACTTGCTGTGTGAAAATGTTCATTTCTCACATCACATTTGCTACTTTTACAAATCACTTTAAGGCTGTCCTCTTATTCTCCACCCTTTTTGGCAGGTAAGAACAATTTCTCCTCACCTGTTCTATCGGATCCCCTCAGCCTCCTCTTCAAGGAAAACAGACTCAACCACTCCAATCTAGCCTCACAACTGGAGTTTCTCAGCTCTGAAAACAGCCATTCTTTCCAGGGTAATAAAGTGTGAAGCTGGATGAACACAGCAGGCCAAGCAGCATCTCAGGAGCACAAAAGCTGATGTTTCAGGCCTCGACCTTTCATCAAACATCAGCTTTTGTGCTCGAGATGCTGCTTGGCCTGCTGTGTTCATCCAGCCTCATACTTCATTATCTTGGATTCTCCAGCATCTGCAGTTCCCATTATCTCTGATACAATTCTTTCCAGGGTGGTCACTCCTCTCTATTGTGTGTTGTTTTAACAGTATATAATATCCCAGAGCCTTGTACAGGTTCAGCATAACCTCCTTACTCTTGTACTAAATGCTCCTATTAATAAAGCCCAGGATACTGTATGTTTTATGTTTATATTTTCTGAACATGTTCTGCCACCTTCAACAATTTCTACACATACAGACCCAGATCCCTGCAACCATTTGAGAATGGGACTGCTTATTTCGCATTGTCTTTCCATGTTCTTCCTACCAAAAGCCTTCATGTCACACTTCTCAGTTTTGAACTTCATCTATCATATATTGGCCCACTCCACCACTTGTCAATCTACATCATTGCAATTTAGAATGCTTCCAAGTTTTGTATAATCCACTAACTTTGAAACAACTCCCTAGGCGCCAAGATGTAGATCAATAATAGATCAGTCCATTGAGCGAGCACATTGGGCTGATTAGATCCTTTCTGACTTACAAATTGTATTTGTATGTGATTTTAAAAAAAAATCAAACAGCACCCTGTGACTTATGTCCCCTCTATCATACTGAATAAAACAGGACCAAAACAAGAGATGTTAAGCATTCTCAGCATTTCAATTCCAAACCAATAGTTCCTCTGAACACCACAGTGGAGCTTCAAACAGAAGAAAGGAGCTAATTTAATGAAATATTTAGAGTTCTAGTATTTTAAGTGCCTGAAGGAATCATTCTAAAGCCCCGATTGTATTCGGCATTACACTGCTGCGTGATCACATGCCTTGCTGTTTGCCACCGTGTCTATTTCTGGAGCAGAGCACTTGTAAAAGGAAACACCTGCATTCAGCATCTGGCTCACTTTCACCCAGCTGACTTCGCCTTTCATCCCTGCATTGGCTGAGGTCAGCTTGACAAACAGGTGGTTCTCCTCATAATGTTGGGTTTTTTTTTCCTTAACGTGTGTGTTCGCGCTGCACTGGACCACAAAGAGCAACTTTACTGGAACATCGTTACAAGCCTGCGGACAAATACTTCCCCATCGAATTCCCAGATGTTCAATATGATCAGCAATCGACTTTGAACGGCTCGATACAAACAAAACACAGTCAGGGTCCCCCCTTTTTTTGCAAGTTGTTTTTTGGGGAGGGGATAATGCAAAAACGAAAGAACATTGCCATCATTCGATTAGAGTTCGTTGGAGCCTTAGAAATTAGTATGTTTGAAAGTCCAGTGCAGTAAAAATGTTAGATTTAAGGGTTGGTGGTGTGTGATAATGCTATTTGCAAAAGAAAAACAGGAAAAATACTTTCACATGGAGAAATTATACAGCAGGGTCATTCCAATTTAACATTTCAAGCCTGTAATTGCTGTTAACCTCTTTGGTTGGACAAACATACATCAAAGGTTAATAAACAATCCCTATCAAGCAACCCGCACAGAGTTTGCTTCCCTTTACTGGCCTAGGAATTGGAATTGTTGTACTGTTTCTTCCCACCCTTATTCCAAGCCAGTGCGTAGATGCGAAAACATTTGCAAAAAAAATTACAAAACCCCCCTTTTAACGCTGCTTGGGTTTCACTTCAATAAGCTTCATGCGCTCAGCGACAGCAGCACTGTTGACATTTTAAATCTCTAGGTATGAAAATATTTGAGTAGTGCGCCGGTAATATTTCTCCTTGATACGGTGGCCAAGAAAATCTGTGGACAGATTTGTCGCTGCTAAGGTTTATTCAGCTAAAGTAGGGAGGGGGTGGCGGTGAGTTTCTGTCTGCTTGGCAGTGTTTGTCCATGCCAGAACGCGGCTCAGAAAGGGAACAGTGATCTCGTTGTGAGAGGAGGGTTTTCTCCCTCCAACACTTGTTTACCATGTCAGAAAACTGTTGGGAAAATATCAATTAAATCGATTAACTGCCAAGTGGATCCCATTAACTCCAATCACGGATCGAGTTTCCCATTCAGCAAGGGGCCCGCACCCTTGAAGTCTCTGTAGCCTAGGTTTTGACCCACGCTGTTGGATATGCCACTGAATGCAACAAAAGGATTTGAAGATGTTATTTATTCCTATCTATCTTTCTTAAGAGAGCGGCAATGTAAATGGGAAGAGAAACACACTCCTGATGTCCCCCCCCCCACATTACCAACCTATGCTAGTACAGTCCTCCGTGGAGCCGGTAGGACTGGAACTTGGGTTGCCTGGGTCAGAGGTAAGGATATACACCACTACTACAAGGGCAAAGTACAAACAAAATCATGTCTTCCTTCTCCGTTCAGAGATTGCCATTTACGTTCCTAATGGGCACAAATTTTGAAAAAAAACAAAAGAACTGTGATGCTGTAAATACAAACAAAAACAGAAATTGCTGGAAAAGCACAGTAAGTCTGGCAGCATCTACACAGAGAAATCAGAGTTAACGTTTTGGGTCCAGTGGCCTGTCCTCATGACTGGGCCGTACTTTTTCCCCTGGTTATTCCCTTCCCCCAAATATGTTTTTGAAATGCCTTTGGATTTCGCCTCAATTTTATCCAGTGATTTTTATATCCCTACGCACTCCAGATTAGTTGAAGATGTTGCAAAAAGCATGGTGTGGTGTTAGCATTGCTCTCACAGGCGTGTTTGAGGGAGGGATTAGGACTGAAAGTTCAGCATTCCAAGTTCTAGGATCTTCGGTTGAGATGGGGTTGGGGGAAGCGCGAGTGGGCTGTGTAAAACAGGTATTACAATGTTTGGTAAGGAATCACTTCCTGCAATAGGGAAGGATGATTATTATCTTGAAAAGGGTTCCTCAAATGAGTTCATGTGGATAGAACTTTAAACCAAAGAGGGGCAGTCATTTTCCTGGGGGTGTACTTTAGACCCCGAAAGTCAGGGAGTGATACAAAATTTATGAACAAATCTCAGCAGTGTAGAGTCAGATGACATGGAAACAGACTCCTCCATCCAAGCAATCTGTGCCAACCATGTGCCAAAACTAAACTAATCCCACCTGCCAGCACTTGGCCCAGAACTCTGCCTTAACCATCCTGTCTACATGTGGCACAAACTTCAAATAATTAGGTAACTGAACCCCAAGGTGTCTCTGTTCTACCCAAGGCCCTACTTTTAATTATGTAAGTCCTGCACACCTTGTCTGTTTTACCAAAAAAGCAATACCTCGCATTTATCCAAATTAAACTCCATCTGCTACTGCTCAGCCCATGAACCCAATTGATCAAGATCTGTTTGTAATCTTATATACATTCTTCACTGTCCACTATACCACCAATTTTTGTGTAATCTAAACTATATATCTCTGCTTTCTATATTCTCATCAAAATCATTCACATAAATGACAGACAAAAGTAGACCCAGCACTGCTGATGACAGCCCTCCAGTATGAAAAGCAATCCTCCACTACCACAGCCTGTCTCCTGTCATTAACTAAATTTTGTATCCAATTGGCAAGCTCAACCTGAATCCCATGTGAGCTAACTTTCCTAATTAGTCTACCATGTGGAACCTTGCCAACGGCTTTTCTAGAGTCCAAGTGAACAGTGTCAGAAGTCACAACACCTCAGGCCACAGTCCAACAGGTCCACCTGAAATCATGAGCTCTTGGAGCATTGCTCCCCTGCCAGGCAACGTGGCCACTTCACCTGATGAAGGAACAGCGCCCTAAAAGCACACGACTCAAACAAATCATTGGACTACAACCTGGTGTTTTGCGACTGTACAAGTAATAGGATTGCAAGAGGGGATTTCCAATTTCCCCAATTTTATCTGGACTAGACAATGTGCGAAAGACTTAAAACGAGTGGAATTCTTGAACTGTGTCCGGTTTGTAGAAAGTTCTGCAAGATGGGGCATGGTGCTGGATCTAATCTTAGAGAACAGAGCCAAGCAATTTGTAGATTAGCAGTGTATTTGCAATTGCAAGATGGAGCATTTTGGTGAAAGTAACTGTACTTCGATTAGATTTGAGGTAATTTTGGAAAAGAACTGGAAGTAACTGGGGAAATCCAATTTTAATTTTGAAGGGGTAATGTTGAAACTGCAGGGCGAATGTGTTCCCAGAAAGGTGAAGGGTAGGACCAACAAGTGCAGATGTTAAAGGAAGTACAGGATAAGGGAGAAAATAGGACGCTTATTGCAGATACTGAAGTCTCAAAGTAACAGTTGGCATCAAGGAGTATAGAAAGTGCAGGGCGGTGCTTAAAAAAGAAATTGGGAGAGTGATAAAAGGATATTTGTAAAATATTGTTGGGGAACATTAAGGAAAGTCTGAAACATTTGTAAAATACTATTGGGGCAAGAGAATAACCAGGAAAAGTGTAGGGCCCAATAGGAACCAAAATGGCAAGCCGTGTGTGGAGACAGAAGACGTGAGGTTTTAAGCTAGTACTTTGCATCTGTATTAAAAATACATTAGGATTGAATAGGCCCTGAAATCAGGGAGAGGAAACTGTGATAAACTTCAATAAATTAGCAGCGAGAGGGAGGAGGTATTAAAGGTTTTAGCAGGCTTGTAAATGGGTAAACCCTCAGGCCTAATGACGTATAGCGCAGGCTGCTGTGTGGAAGGTTACCGAGGGGTTTGCAGGGGCTCTGACAATAGCTGTATTGGGATTTAAGCTCACCTGGCATATTAGCCTTGATTATTCCCTCCCTCTGGATCAGTCCAATGACAATACCACCAGGCCACCGTCTGCCCTACGGTGTATTCTGAAGACTATGTCCAGATTATTGCCCAGCTACCTGAAGTTCATCATCAGCATGCTAATCTTCAGTTAAGTTAGACTGGTGATGGGGGTGACATTTATTGTGGCAGAGTGGGGACCATTGCTTGGATTTTTGACAGCTGTCGTGAGCCAGGTTTGGGTACATTTTAATGTCGCCCTGTCACCACCCCTTATGTCTGTTTCCAAGTCAAACATCTCCCCTTCCCCCACCGCATCCCAAAACCAGCTCAGTTCGTCCCCTCCCCCCACTGCACCACACAACCAGCCCAGCTCTTTCCCTCCCCCCACTGCATCCCAAAACCAGCCCATCCTGTCTCTGCCTCCCTAACCTGTTCTTCCTCTCACCTATCCCTTCCTCCCACCCCAAGCCACACCTTTATTTCCTACCTACTAACCTCATTCCACCTCCTTCACCTGTCCGTCTTCCCTGGACTGACCTATCCCCTCCCTACCTCCCCACCTATACTCTCCTCTCCACCTATCTTCTTTTCTCTCCATCTTCAGTCCTCCTCCCCCTGTCTCCCTATTTTTCCAGAACCCTCACCCCATCCCCCTCTCTGATGAAGGGTCTAGGCCCGAAACGTCAGTTTTTGTGCTCCTGAGATGCTGCTTGGCCTGCTGTGTTCATCCAGCTTCACACTTTATTATCTTGGATTCTCCAGCATCTGCAGTTCCCATTATCACATCGGGAAGCAAGGGCTGGCATCGTACTAAAAAAGTACAGTTTTAAAGTGTTTTTCGAACGAAGCAAGTCCAGGGTGAGAGAACTCTTTTCCACACAGTGCATAATTAAGGTCAGGAATGCATTGCCTGGATGTGCGGTACAGGCAGGTTTAACTGAGGCATTTGTGAGGGCATTGGATGATTATTTAAACAGAAACATAGTGTCTTTTCCCCATAACCTTGCACAAAGTCAAAATGCTCAGACAGTCAGTGCAGGGTTGATGGGTTGAATGGCCTCCTTCTGAATGGTAATCATTCTGCGATAACAGTTGCCAAGTAACCCTGACCACACTTGCATATTGATCATTTTGTGGTTCGACACCAGTTGCATGTGGATAGAGAGAAAAGCCTACTAGTGGGCCCCTAACTGTTCTGGTTGTGCCTGGATGACCAAATGTGTAGTCACTGACACCCAATGTTGTGAGAAAATGACAGCGATACAAACTTTACTGCCTGCTTGTGCTGATCTCAGCAAGCAAACACTTCCAGCCCTGGCAAACGAGCCTCATGGACATGTGGACCATCACCTGGGAGATCCTGTCAAGTTCGTTTTTGGAAACCCTCACGGACTTGATGCAATAACAAAACACGGACCCGTTTAGAAAAAAACACAAATCCTTTATTGCAGAGCAAGTACAAGCTGTGGAGAATCACTGTACTCAACCCGGCACAGAGAGCAGAGTCTCGTAAGTAATTCTCCTCGAGCAGCGGACAGTCTCTGCTTTTTATACTTTACTAAGTGCATAATACATAAAACAATTTTACATCTCACAATGACATGATACATGAAACAATTACTACAACAGACAAAGACAGGATACAAAACAATTATTATATCAAAAACATAAAAGACCAGGATATAGTATCGATCATTCGCGGAGTGACTGCTAATGACAGGAGGCGATTTCAAGTTGCTGACGTGACAGAATGTAATTTCAAGTTGCCGAAGTGTCTGGCTTGAACAAAAGTCAGTGCCCTGGCTCCTTTGTCAGAGACAGAAGTTACATACTTCAGAAGTCTCACACCCTTACAAATGCTCCTCACTTAACCTTATTTGAGACAGTCTCCACATACCCCTGTGCAGGAAGATAAAGATTTGCGCAGTTTAACTCTAATTCTATTCAGACAGGAAGCTTAAGGCGGTGTCTGCATACCGATGTGTAGGAAGATAAGGAGTTACAAAGTTTTACACCTAATTTCAGGTTGGGCAGGATGTTTTAAGGCAGTGTCTGCAAACCTATAAGTAGGCAGATAAAGGACATTAATTTATAGAAGTATAGAAATCAATGGGATGTTATCCCAATAACATCTCAATCCAGCATATTTCTACTTCAGACCCCTTTAAGAATGCAGAAGCAAAGAAGCTGAGGACACTGGTGACTTTGACAGCCATGATAACCAGTGTGTAGCAGGTCTTCTTCCAGGATACTGCAAACATTTCTGCCAACACCTGAGCGTCCTAAGATACTTTTTGTTTTGAAGTGTGGATGAATATAGTGTCCGCAGGTAGTGGATTATGTTGTGTGTAGTTATGCTTGTAAACTGCACCTTTCTGCTATTCCCCCTGCCTTGTACAGATAGGTGTCCAACTGGCTGTTGCTAAAGTTAACGGTCTCTTCAACATGTGATGTTTGATAAGGAAGTCTGTCATCTCAATTTCAGGACATCTCTATAAGAGTTCCTCTGGACAGTGTCAGTTGACCCAACCATCTTTGGTTGCTTCGTCAATTACCTTCTGTCCATTATGTTCAGAAGTGGGGATGCTCGTTGGTGAATCTGCCATATCCAGCATCATTCGTCACTCCTCAGATACTGAATCATTTCATGTCCAAATATAGCAAGACCTGAATGATATCCAGGCTTGGACTGAAATTTGAGTAATGCACCACACAAATACCAGGCAATAATCATCTTCTACGAGAGAGAATGTAACTATTATGACTTGACATGCAATGGCATTACCATGACTGAATCTCCTACTCTTAACATCCTGGGGTCACCGTTGACCAGAAACTGAACTGGACTTGAAACAAAAACAGTGTCTGTAAGAGTAGGTTAGAGGTTTGGAACCCTGCAGGGACTAACTCAGCTCTTGGCTCCCCAAAGCTTGCCCACCATGTATAAGGCACAATTCAAAAGTGTCAAGGATCCCACTTGAGTGGATGAGTGAAGCTCTAACAACACTTAAGCAAATGAGCCCCATATAGGACAAAGCAGCCCGCTCGTTTAGCACCACAACCACAAGTATCCACCCTCTCCACTCACGCTCAGTAGCAACAGTGTGTACTAAATACACAATGCACTTCAGAAATTCAACAAGGCTCCTTTCAGAGTACCTTTCATACCCACAACAAACGCCATGTAGAAGCACAAAGGCAGCAGAGATACAGGAACAACATCATATGCAAGATCACCTCCAAGCTACTCACCATTCTAACTTCAAAATGTATCGCTGTTCCTTCAGTGTCACTGGGTCTAAGTCCAACAATTCGCTCCTGAACTGCATTATGAGTCTACCAACAGCACATAGATTGTGATGGCTCAAGAAGACTGCTCATTGGCACCTTCTCAAGGGCATCGAGGGACGGGTGATAAATGCTGGCCCAGCTGGTGCTGCCCATATTTCACAATTGAAGCTATTTAGAAGGTAGAAACAGAGTACGGTCTTGATATGTACACAGCTATCTGTATCTGAAAGTTGCAGTCTGAGCTGTTGAATAAACCTGAATGAGATTCTCAAGCAAACTGAATCTATGCTACTTCATCTGTGTTACTTGCCAATAACACTAGGAATGCAACAAAGCTGTGCTGGTCTCACTCTAATAGAGTAGCTGACATATCTTAATAAAAGCAAGCTGCTTTGCCTGACCAGTTTGTAAGCATGCAGCCTGCTGCATTGAAATAAGACCTCAGTCTTAACTTTTCTACCCACACACCCTGTTTTTCTCCCCATGGGTGTTGTCAGATGCATTGAGTGTTTCCTGGGATCCTCTGTTTTTATTTCAGAGCTCCAGACTTCTTATCGAATCATAGAATCCCTACAGTTTGGAAACAGACCCTTCAGCCCACCAAGTTCACACTGAACCTCAGAGCATCCCAGCCAGACTCATTCCCCCATAACTCACCCAATCTGCCTATGGGGTGGTTTAGCATGGCAAATTCACCTAGTCTGCACATCCTTGGACTGTGGGAGGAGACCGGAGCACTCAGAGGAGAACCATACAGACACGGGGAGAGCGTGCGACACAGACAGTAGCCCGAGGCTGGAATTGAACCCAGGTCCCTGGCACTGTGAGACAGCAATGCTAACCACTGAGACACCGTGCCGCCTCAATTCTGTCTCTACTTTGGACGTTTTTTACTATTAGCTCATTCTAATCACTTGGGAAGGAAATAAACATTGAGTCACCAATGGCCAACCTCATAAACCTGTAACAATGGTAAAGAAAACCCTGACCCTAATGAATAAGAAAACAATCTGTGAGATACAGTAAAATAACCATGCATATGACCACGCAACACCCAGGATCAAAGCACGACTCCTTCACCCTTGTTCTGTCCTCTGTGGCCATTACATTTCAATATGATGAATGTTTGTGAAACTGGCTGCTGAAGAATTCGTGCTTTGGCCTCTGAATGTGGCGAATGACCCACCGCAGAGCCCGTAGAGGCTAGAAGAACAGAATTACAACCAGGCGCAGAACATGAAATGTGCCAAGACTGAGCGAGCATTCAGGGCGGGTTATTCCTTTTACCAGATGGGTAGTAATGGGGAAGAATTTTTGTTTTGAGTCAGAGGTGGATCTCCATGCAGAGAGGGCTCGCTATACAATTCCTGAAAAGGAGAATGCTAGTTTTACTGCAGAAGGGCCGCTGCACTTGCAGGAGTCCCAAAGCACTTTACAGACAATTAATAATCAACATTCCGTTTATATTAGAGCTGTATAGTCACACAAATTGGCCTATAATTCCCAGTTTCTGACTTACTGCCCTGCTTAAGCAATCAGAGATCTGAACAAATTGTTAAATTTATAACGACCAACAGCTTGCATAACATACTCCTTATTGCCTTTTATGAGCATGTAAAGCTCTTAAAAAATTCATAGAGTAGATTCAGAGAAGTAATTCCCCCTGATCTGGGGGAATCGAGAACAAAGGGAGGTGGTCTTAAACTTAGAGAAAGACCATTAAGGAGGGAAACCAGGAAGCACAGGTTCCCATAAAGTGTAGCAGGAATCTGGAATTGAAGCTTTCAACACTGAGACTGTTAGGCAAGAGTCACAAGAGATAAAGAGTGAAGATGGATCATGGAATTGAGGTGCAGATCTTTCGTAATGTAATGGAATGATAGAGCATACTAGAGGCTGAATTAATTTCCCCTCCTCCTCAAATTGTTCCCAATCCCAATCTGCTTTTAAAAGCTGTGATCCTAGAGATGATTGGTTCTGGATTGAGTTGCATGGGTCCAGTTTCAATTTTACCACTGGCTATTCATGATTACATTTATGTAAAACAGGTGAACATTTAACACTTCAGTGCTACTTGGGCATGAGAAAACTTTGCTATTTATAAACATATACCTGTGTTTGTCAAGAAAGTAGTTGCTTTATAATCCTATGCCTGCAAATGTTTCAAAGTTTCTAATCTCATGGGATGAATGATGGGAATTATGCCTTGCATGTATCTTGAGTAGTTCAAACCTTAGAATTACACTGGGAGAATCTGATGTGGCATTTTGTGTGCTGTAATGCCAATGGATACCAGCTTGTGGTTGGGGTAGTTTTCTGTAACCATCCTGACTGGCTCTAAGGGGAGGTTAAACTAACTCATAGTTAGTTTACAGTGAGAAAGGAAAACCATGAATTTAAATGAGCAAAAGCTCTTGTCCCAAACAAGATGTAATTTAATGATTTTTGTGGCATTAAGTTGGACTTTGTTTGCAAGACTATTGTGTGACCTACTTCCATCCTACAAGATTGCATTATATTCTGCAATATACCCACCCAATTTCTTATTATTTCATTGGGATTGGCAGGGCCTTAAAGCAGTCTCCAATATTAAGCATTCAGAACCTGTACATTATGCAACAATTCTTTATTTGTTTATGGGATTTGGGCATCACTGGCTGGGCCAGCATTTATTTTCCATCATAATAGTTTTTATGAAGCTGGCGATGAGCTGCCTTTTTCAACCACTGCAGTCCATCTGGTGTAGATGCACCTATATGGGGCAACACAGTGGCTCGGTGGTTAGTACTGCGGCCTCACAGCACCAGGGACCTGGGTTCGATTCCAGCCTCGGGCAACTGTCTGCGTGGAGTCTGCATGTTCTCCCTGTGTCTGTGTGGGTTTCCTCCAGGTGCTCTAGTTTCCTCCCACCGTCGAAAAATGTGCAGGCTAGGTGGATCGGCCATGCTAAAATGCCCATAGTGTTCAGGGGTGTAGGCTATAGGGGGATGGGTCTGGGTGGGATGCTTCAAGGGGCAATATGGACTTGTTGGGCCAAAGGGCCTGTTTCCACACAGTAGGGAATCTAATCATATGGCTATTAGGGAGGGACTGTAAAGAATTTGACTCAGGGACAGTAAAAGAATGGCAATTTATTTCCAAATCGGGATGGCACTTAGCTTGTAGCTGGTGGTGTCCCGACATAGCTGCCGCTCTTGTCCTTCTATGTGGCAGAGGTCATTCGTTTGGAAGGAGTTGTTTAAGGACCTTGGTGAATTTATGCATTGCATCTTATAGATGGTACACACTGCTGCTTCTATGCATCATTGGAAAAGCAGCGACAGTTGAAGCTGTTGGATGTGGTCCCAATCGTGTGGGCTGCTTTTTCCAGGATGGCATTGTTGGATCTGCACCCCACCACAATCTTGCTATTCCCCCACTGTGAATATTTAGACAGATAATGTTTGTATACAATGTACATAATTTTATATTTCCTATTGGCTACTTCTCCCAAGCCTCTGACTTTACAAGTTCTGGCCGGGTTTGGAGGTTTCACAGTTCTTCCAAAATGCATTCTCATCAAACATTTGACTGCAATTTGGTGAGGAACAGTCACAAGTAACAGGTAGGAATCATCACAGTTTTGAAAAAAAAACAACCTCAGTAACATCACAGCAAATTTGCACGGTGATTTGGGGTTCATGTGTATGTGCAAAGAGCTGGATTTGTTGGAGCCAAATGGTGTGAAATTTTACTTTCTGTTTCTGGTCTCCAGTTGAAAGTAAATAAACTGCAAGCAAACTCAAGGCGTTATAGGACAGCTCAAGCTGCATGAAATACCAATCCTGTGCCATGTGCCAAATTGAAGATGCTTCATATGGCCAATCATATCAATCATATGTCCGGGAAGTGTGCCCAATTTTGAAAACTGGCAGTTTGGAACTTGAATGGAGGTTTGAATCATTATGGTGTATCCGCAAAGCTGAGGACTATGTGGAAAGCATGTTTAACACAGTGGTCTCACCGCGGGTTGAGACCAGGCATGCAAAGAGAAAATGGGTGACTATGAGACCATTTAGGAAGTCCAGGCAAGTGGTGCAGGAGATATGAGAGTCTATTTCACTAACCACTGTCCACTTCAGATACTGATAAAAGTAATAATTCATCACAGGAATGTGACAAGAGCCAAACTTCTGGCACCACAACTGGTTCAGCTGAACAGTTGAGATGGATGAAGAATGGGTGAACAAAGTGGTAGGCAGTTTCATACTGAAAGCAGCAGACAGGCGTCTCTATAGCCATGGACATGACTGAAGGATGGTATGCTGTGTCCATGCTACCAGGGTCCAAAATATCATCAACTGGTTGCTGGTAAGTGTTTTCAGGCAAAATGAAGATCTAGATCTCATGGTCAACAGTGACACCAACATTTTAAATAGAGAGAGGGATGATGTCCTGAAAGTAGAAGTTAGGGAGCCAAGCAAAAGACTGCAAAGTAGGACATCTAAGGCAGAAGAGTTCTGATGAAGGGTCACTGGACTCAGAAGTTTAACTCTGTTTTCTTCTCACAAATGCTGCCAGACCTGTTGAGTTTTGTCAACAATTTAAGTTTTGGCTCTATTGGGACCATATAATTTTATCTATTTAGCCTGTAACTTATGTTCCATCACTCATGTCACATGGTCTAATAAGACAGTGACACTTGCCCCTTTGCCACTCTTGAACATAATGAGATCCTCACAGACATCAACAGGCTCTGCCAAACTTGAGTTGGTTGGATCAGCAGTTTCCCCTAAGAATACATTGAGTACCTTTTCTAATGCTGGTGGTTCCACTGTATTAGCAACTTTGTATGAGTAGCCAGTTGAATCTTTGCTACTCTGAAACTGCACCCTACTTTTACACATCTTCTTGAAGTGACTTATTGTTTTACAGTTATCACATTTCTTTTTAGTAGCTGTAGACTGCTATGTCTGAGATTCTTCTTTATTCTATAGTGCTGATGCTGACTCTCAGCTTTTGCTGTCAGGACTATTTGTTTTGGCTTGTCCAGTATAATTTTAAGGTTGTTACATTTCATTCATTAATGGATTTGGTTGCTGTCCTGGTGATAAGGTTGACCGTCTCCTCTCAGGCTATGTCTTAGATTCTCCCTGCTTTCTGCTTTAAGTAGAATCTGAATAACTTTCTCTACTGTAAAATATTCCTTGGGCTGTAATAAACCTGACAAAGACTCATCAGTAATGCCAACAACAATTTTGACACTTATGACTCTTCAAAGTTTCGTAGTCACATTTGTGCACTAATCTGCAGAGATCAATGATATTTTTTATGTATTCCCCTGGATATATATCTTCTGTTAAAATTTTATGTTTCAAGAATTTATTCATTCTCAAATTAAAATATTTGTCAAAAACATGTAGAAGTTCAGCAAAAGAGCCTGCACCTTCTTTTCTATCTTGGCAAGTTATAACATCATCAGGTTTAAGTCCTATTAAATAGTATATTTATTTGGTCAGCTTGTGATTTAGTGTCTAGCCTGGAGGAAATTCAGCATCTTAAGAACTGATTTCTCCAAGAGGCCTGATTCTTTGTTCTATTTGACCCATGTATGATTTAAAAAGAAAATTCCAGGCAGTATTATATCTCCTGCTACTTCTTAATACTTTAAAACATTTTAATTCTTGTAGCAAAGTAACATTGAGATGTTATCTTTCACAAGCATTTGTCCCATTTGTTTTTGCTATTTTACTTTCCATGTCTTAAAAGCCTTTAAGTTCTGCACTAAAGCAATATGAGCTTCGTTTGCTTCTTTTAAGTGTCAAACTCAGTAAGTAGCCATGCTTATTTCTATGCACTGCTTACTTGGTTTCCCATTTAATTTTCTGGCCAGAGTAAAGGCTTACTAAATTCGAAGTTTCCTGCCCTCTGTAGGCAAAATTGTTTTTTCCTGCAATTTTTGCAGGCAAAATCAAGAACTACTACTCCACCCACACCTACATCCCCAACTTTTGTGGTTTAATAAATAGTATCCATTCTTTTCCATGATTTTTCTGAATAAATGTCAGTGCCTAAGGCCTTATTGAATTCTTCCCGTCTGAACCACAGTTTACGCTATTGATCTCCTACACTTGCAGCCGTCTCAGTAGTCTCTTTACTACCTTCTTCCATTAGACTCTGTCTGGTCATGTTTTTAAATTTCCCCTTTCTCACTCTTATTCCGTGTTACCAACACTACAACCTCATCTTCAATTACTTCTATGGCACTTGATTTTTCTACAGTTGCTGTGCCTCATGTTGAGCAGTAGGCATTCCTTTTTAAAGTTGAGCTTTCTCAGCCTGTTCCACAGCCTTAAACTGAAGTTTTTCCCTTGCCCCACAGGGATCTTTAACTTCACTGATAGTGCTCTGATGCCTGTCAACTTCCTAGCTGAACCTGTAACTGGGACTGCTTGCACAGATCCTCACTTGCCGATGGAACTGTGAAGTGTGATTAGCTTTGAGCTCACACTTGCTCAGGTTCTTCTCCTGGGTCTGAAGTTAAAGGCTTTACCATTAGGCACTGTTTCTCCCTTTGTTAATCTTTCCATGAGTCGTCTCTAGGCTGTTTGACCATTCTGCTCTGATGCAGCTAATGGTTATTCGTGTGAGTAATTCTTAAATCCACAAGGCTTTCAAGTTCTAGTGTTCATCACTGCTCCTGAGTTCACTTGAATTGTCTGATCTCACCAGAATTCTCTCCACTGTTACCTTGTGGTACCAAGCAACAATGCCCACCACTGCTAACATGTTTTATGGTGCAGCTAATTTGAATTCCAACTACACTGCTGATCACCATGTGGTATGTTGCAAATCACTACCTACTTGGGCTTGGGAGGCTTGGCTACCACAAACAACTTTCCTTCACTGCGTCTGAAAGTCTCTGTCGGTTTACAATAAAAGATGGAAGCCATTAGTGAGGCCCCATTCCTCTCTCTCTCCTGTGTGTTCCCTTGTGGATCCAAAGCCTCTCCTCTCCTTGAGCCTCACTGTGTTTATTCCTGGATCTCTCTGCTGTGTTCCTTTTACATGGTCCAATACTCTGCTGTATCCCCGGTAAGTACAGGCATGAAGTTTCACTCTGTATATCCCTCTGTCTCTCTGTCCCTCATAGGTCCACATCCTCCACTCTCTTCTGTGTGACCATTGGCCTTTCATGATGTGGCCTCTTGATCTCTTCCATCCTCTCACTAGTCTCTGACTTACACTTGTGTTCCACTTCGTCCTTCCCAACTTTTTCAACCTCTCTCTTCAGTTCTGAAGATCATCATATTGGACTCAAAATGTCTCCCTGGATACTTGCTGGGTTTCTCTAGCCTATTTCTGTTTCTCTTTGGGTTCCACAGTGGCAATGGTAGGGTTTTCATCAGTGCTTCTGGGTTAAATGGCCCTTCATCATACTTTGTATTTTGCAATAATTATTTGGCTTAGAGTAACATAAATTCAAAGATGGAATCATATTGAGTGCAGAGACAGTATAAGATAGCAATGCATTTTCAAATCTTCTGCAGAATTACAGTTGAACCTTTGTGGTCATTGAATTAAGATAGATCCTGTTGCCAGGACACAGAACGTGACACTCCTACCAAAATTTTGAGAGTCTCGTTCTACAATTCCATTTTTTTTCTGTAAAACAGTAAATCAATTGCCTTAACAAGTATCCATAAATAGCAAATAGAAATGGAGCCATGGTATTATCCAATTATGCTCATTAATTTATCAAAATACCTCACTCGCTCCATAAAATAATTTTGTTCGAGAATAAATTATAAACAAACAGTCAGTCTGTACCAATTATGGCGACTTACCAAATGAAGAAATGTGTGCTCAATCTAAATTCCCAGATGAAAACACTTGCTTGCATAATATTCCAGATGTCCCCAATATCCTGGAACACAGTACAATTTACACCAAATTGCTCTGCATACCACTTGTCTTACTTCCTTCGATTTGAACATATCCTTTATGATGATAACAATACTCATTGTCTTAGTGCCTGAATGTAAACTCACTCATTTGTGATGGTAAGCACAGATTATCTGCCTCAAATAAACAAACA
Source organism: Stegostoma tigrinum (assembly GCF_030684315.1). Lineage (NCBI taxonomy): Eukaryota > Metazoa > Chordata > Chondrichthyes > Orectolobiformes > Stegostomatidae > Stegostoma > Stegostoma tigrinum. The sequence goes on from NC_081359.1 coordinate 99,484,255, forward strand.
AGTTCAAAAGAGTTAATGTATATGTACATTTAAAGGGGCCCTGCCAGTTATTAACAATGATTTTAAATGTAATTAAAATTAAAAGTGGAATATAGTGGAAGTGCTGAGTAGCTTTGCCGGCACCTGTAAAGACAGACAAGATTGCCTTGCTCACTCAGCCTGTCGCACCTAGTTATGAAATCTTGCTTTCTCCACCCCACCTGAAGGCCACCCGATGTTCTTGGATGTATTTTATAAGCGTAGCATCCCTACAGTGTGGAAGCAAGCCTTTCAGCCCATTGAGCCCACATTGACCTTCTGAAGGGTATCCCACCCTGAACTCCCTCCTCCGCTAACCCTGCATTTCCCATGGCTAATCTACCTAGCTTGCACATCCCTGGACAGTATGGGCAATTTAGCATGGACAAAAGGACATTAGTGAACCAGATAGATATGACTGCTCCACCCTATGAAAATGTTGAATTGAAGGCACATTCTGCACTTCTGCGGAATCCATGATCTAAATCCCCTCTCAGAAATCTGGAAGACTTTCTTAACATGAAAAAGTAGGAGCAGAGTATCAGTCTGACTGTGAACCACAGAACTGATCCAGCACAGAAGGGGGACATTTGGTCCACCTTTTCCAAACTGACTGAAAGACAGCCAGATGCCCTTTCTAACCCCATCTTCCAGTACTTGGCCCATAACCCTGCAGTTTACAGCACTTAAAGTGCAGATCCAGGTACTTTTTGATCGAGTCTAGGATTTCTGCTGCCTCTGCTAACTCAGGCAGCAAATTCCAGACACCCACCACCTCTGTGTAAAAGAAGCTTTTACCCCGTCCTCTCTAATCTTTCTGCCATTTGCTTGTGATCTCTCTGCCAGGGAAATAAAAGTTTCTCCTGTCTATTCTATCTCTACCCCTCTCAATTTTGTATTCCTTGATCATATCACATCTCAGCCTTCTCTGCTCCAAGGATAACCCTAACCTCTCCAACCTCTCCTTGTAGCTACAATTCTCTAACCCTAGCAACATTCTAGTAAATTTTCTCTGCACTCTCTCCAGAGCAATTACGTCCTTTGTAATGTGGTGACCAGAATTGGGCACCATATTCTAGTTGTGGCCTTACCAGTGTCTTATGCAGTTCTATTCTATTCTTACCTTAGTATTCTATAATTCTGCCAATGGATGGCAGCATTCCATATGCCTTCTTTACAAATTTATCTACCTGTACAGCTACCTTTAGAGACCTGTGTACTTGCATTCCAAGATCTCTCACTTCATCTACCCCGCTCAATATATTCCCATTTATTATGTATTTCCTTTCAGTGTTTGACCTCCTGAAATGCGTTATGTCATGCTTATAGGCGACTGCCACTCCTTGGAAAATCTGACACAAATTATCAGCCTAGATTATATACTCAGACCTCTGGAATGCCTTGAATGCACTAATCCAGTTGGAGGCTGACACATAAAAGACAGGCTCGCCATTCTCTTTGGTTCCAATAAAGCACTTATCCCTTAAACATATAATTTCCTTAAACTCTTTGCTTGGTATTTCTGACAACCTCTTATTTATATTTTAGATTTTGTTATGGTTTTTTGTTCTCTTTTTAATTTTAAATAATTTGGCCAAATGATTAAACAAACATTCCTTGTAGGAACTCTGCATCCCAGCCTTCTGAGATGTGGAAGAAAAGGAAAATATTTTGGTTTAAAATATCCATTCTCCTCCTCCTGCAAGTTTTCTCCCATCCCTCCTGGGAGCAGTTTTTAATCATTTTAATATAATTTGTACTAGAAAGAAAACAAAGGAACTAGTTTGGTGTAACTATTACAGCATGTTGAATATTGTTGATGAAAGATCATGCAAAATCTATTTTCTTTTCCTAATGAAGCGACTATAACTTGCATTAGCTGTGTTTATCTTTAAGCATGGCACATTAAAGAATATTATTACTCAAAAGATTAACTTGTTTTCTCTTCAGAAGCTCTATATTTAAAATGTAAGTTATTTGTTATTATCACAGGGCTTAATCTGCCATTATGGCTCAGGGACAAAGTGGTCCTGATTTTAACTCCACTCTCAACTTTCCAAGCAGGGACAGCTTGTGGGACATTTCAAAAGAAGAGGGGTCAGTTACCGAGAACAAAAACATGCTGGTGATCACAGTGGGTCAGGCAGCATCCATTGGGATAAAGCAAGCAAATGTATCGAGTCTGGATGACTGTTCATCAGAGCTGAACTTTGCAACCATCTGTGCTCAATATTGAGCTCAGCACCTACTCCAATCTCTTCCCTTTTTGTTGTTGTGCAGTGGTTAGCACTGCTGCCGCACAATGCCAGGGACCTGGGTTCATTTCCACCCTCGGGCGACTGTCTGTGTGGAGTTTGCGTGTTCTCCCCATGTCTGCATGGGTTTCCTCCGGGTGCTGTGGTTTCCTCCCACAGTCAAAGATGTGCAGGTTAGTTGGATTGGCCGTGCTAAATTATCCCTAGTGTTCAGGGATGTGTAGATTAGGTGGGTTATAGGGGCTTGCGTCGGGGTGGGATGTCTGAGGGTGAGTGTGGACTTGTTGGGCCGAAGGGCCAGTTTCCACACTGTAGGGATTCGTTGATATTTACTCACTACATTCTCTGTCATCATGTCCACTGTCACCATGCCCCACCACAGTAGACCTATTCATCCTTTCCAGTCTGGCAGTTAGACACATCATTTTTCTGCCATTTGCACATTCCGATCACTTAATCTGAATTATCAACATCATTTCTCCCCCAGCACTCTCCCCCTCCTCCCCATTATTGCATAAATGGTGCCCCCTCCACACTTTATGTTAGCTCTGATCCAGACTCAAAACGTTAGCATGCTGTCTCTCCATGGATGCTGCCTGGCCCTGTGATTTGCAGCACTTTTTGTTCTCAGGACACATTCCAGCATCTGCAGTAATTTCCTCCTATTAGAGAGTCAGTTACATTTCTCTATTGATCCCAGTGCCATCCTGCTGAGATATTGACCCGTTACTTGGGAATAGGGATTTTTCAATATGCTGATCGGGTCTCAGAATATAATTGAGATTCAACTACGATTCGAATCTGAGCTCTGAATGGGGAAGCAGCAGTGACTCCTTCAGTTCAGGTCTTCCAGGAGTGGTGTTGTCAATCCAGAAGGTGGTAAGAGAAGTTTGAAGAAAAAACCTGGTTTGCTCAAGGTCAAGGTTGAGCAGAAATGGGTATTACATGCACTGTAGTGATCATCTTATTCGGCAGGTCTGGCAGCATCTGTGAACGAACTATCAGAGTTAACGTTTCGGGTCCGGTGACCCTTCCTTAGAACCAGACCCAAAACATTAACACTGATTTTTGTTTTCTTCACAGATGCTGCCAGACCTGCTGAGCTTTTCCAGCAACTTGTGTTTGTGTTCCTGATTTACAGATTCTGCGGTTCTTTTAGTTTTTATTGTGATTGTCTTATAATGTGGACTCTGACTGAATGCAGGCCCTTGAGTCATCGTCATCTTTCCATGTATGTCCATCCAGTGCTTCCTCTTCTCTTTGCCAATAACTTGCTTCAGTTTTCAAACTGCCCAAAATAAATGGACTTTTTCTTCCTCCTTATCTTACCTCCATTTTGTATTTTACAAGTCCATTTCCTCTGAAAATGTGTTTGGCCAATAGCCCTGACTTTTCCTAATTTTACTTGAAAAAATTCTTTGTTCATTCGTAGCCCACAGAATGTCTTCATTTTTCTGTCCAGCTGATTCTTTCCATTCTCTTCCAACCCACTTTTCAAAGCTATTTGGAGATTCGTAACATTCACATCCCGTATCCAAAGATAATACAGGTATTTGTGCTATAATGCGTGTTTGGTTTACGCAAATGGGCTGTAATGTGATTGATGTGTAGCAGATGCTGTTTGGATAATGCAAACTTTCTACAGTACAGTACAGCGAGTTTCTATTGTGACTTCCCTATAACATGATTTCCTATGGCGATTTTCTATAGCTCGAGGTCACATAAGCACGCAACTATCGTGTTATAGTAGAACTATCTATATTTAAAATCAATTTTAACTAAAATTAAAATCTATCATTGGATTTCTGTCAGTGAGCCCTGGCACAGTTGGTCAAAGGGATCCTCTGATACCATACCAGATCAAGAGCCTGAATACGTCTGCCTGCGCAGCTCAGAAACAGTCACATTACAAACTGACACCATTGATGCCACTAATAGAGTTCCTGGGATTACTATTTATTGTCATGCCTATCTAGTTCACTAAAGTCGTTTTGGGATGGAAATCTGCCATCCTTATCCTGCTGGTCTACATGTAACTCCATATTATAAATACAACATGTTTTATTTTACTTTATTTTTAATTGAGGACTGAATTGAGAAATGGGCAGTTTTCTAACAAAGATAAGGTTATGTTGGTATAGTCCCAGAGGTCTATAGGGCTGCTGTCTCAGAGAGAGGATTGGTGGTGAGCTTAACTTGAGGGTCACCACATCTCTTGGTGAGGTCAATAAGTGGGGACCTCTGTGGCAACCTCCAACAAAGGACTGAGGAAAGAATTGCTTTGCAAATAGTGGGCGAACGTTTAACAGGAGATAGCACAGTGCCAAGATGTGTAAACAAAGTGAGATTCGGTTGGCAACAGCTTGCTGAATAGTTTGATGAGTCGTGATTTGAATGGTCATCAGGCTGAACAACAATTCTCTGAGTTATTCCTAGGCTGCTGAAAAGCTTATGGGCTTGTTCATAGTATAGTGAGAAGCTTTTCGACCTCTGGAAAGAATATTGTCCTAATTTCTCTGAACTAACAATACCTGAAGCTAAAGAAAGTTTTCTCCCATCACGTGCGGTCTGCTGTTGCTGTTAACCAACAAGCCAAAGGCTGAATAATTTGTGAGCCAGTTGCTCTGTGCCTCCTGTGAAGAAATGAAAGAACTAGTAGGAAAAGATTAGAGAACTGAAGGATTTGTGAAACAAATGAACACCCCCCCACCCCTTGAATACTGTGGACTGGTGCTATTACTCCTGCTTTCCCCATTCTTTCCTTCCCTCCAACTATAGCACATTTTAATAAAAAATCTGAGTCTGTATATGTGTGTCTAGGTGTTTTTAGAGCAGCATTAGAGTTTTAACTGGTAGAATTATATGTTGGAAGTTCACAGCTGTTTACCTGTGGTTATGAACTGTTTATTTGTATAAGTAATAGTTCTTGTTAAGTCCGACTACTGGTTCATGTTTTCTGTTAACTTGAATTTAGCAGACAGATGTGTTGGAAACTTGGCATCATAAACACTTGACATAACATTGTTAACTTCTATGATGTGTCTGGGAAGAGTAATTTTGATTTCCAGCAAACTATCCCAGTGAGGCCTAATAATATGCACAGAAATGTGACTGTTAGTTGTCCTCTGAAATGTCTAGTAGACAGTTGGAGGAACAAGCAGTGTTAAGAAAGCGGAGAAGCTGTAGAAGGATGTGGACAGGCTAGGACAATACGCAAAGAAGTAGCAGATGGAATAGAATGTGGGAAAGTGTGAGGTTACGCAGTTTGGTAGGAAGAATGGAAGTGTAGACTATTTCCTAAATGGGGAAGTTTTCAGAAATCTGAAGCATAAAGGGACTTAAGGGAGTCTTGAACTAGAACTCTGAAGGTTAACATGCAGGTTCAGTTGGCTGTTAGGAAGGCAAATGCAATGTTAGCATTTGTGTGGAGAACACTTGAATACAAGAGTGGAGATGCATTGTTGAGGCTGTATACGGCTTTGATAGATGCATTTAGAATGCTATGAATTGTTGGTCCTGTATCTAAAGAAGGATGTGCAGGCATTGTAAGCGGTCCAGAGGAGGTTTACAAGAATGAACATGGGGATGAAGGTCTTGTTATATGTACAGCGATTGAGGACTCCGGGTCTGCACGAGATGAAATTTGGAAGTTTGAGGCAGGATCTGATTGAAACTTATAGAATGCTGAGTTCGTGGAGAAAATGTTTCTGCTATTAGGACAGACGAGGAACCAAAGATATTGTCTCAGAGTGAAGGGACAACCCTTTAGACCTGAGATGAGGAGGAATTTGTTCAGCCAGAGTCTGGTGAATCTATTGAAGTCAAGTTATTGAAAGTATTTCAGACAGAGCTGGATAGGTTCTTGAAATAAGATTAAAGGTTATGGGGAGAATGCAGGAAAATGGAGTTGAACATAGAAAATAGAACATAAAACACAGAACACAGAACATAGAACAGTACAGCACAGTACAGGCCCTTCAGCCCACGATGTTGTGCCGAACATTTATCCTCAACCTAAGGTCTACCTAACCTCCACCACTTATACGATCATCCATATGCCCATCTAATAGCTGCTTAAATGCCCCTAATGAGGCCGATTCCACTACCCTCTCCGGCAATGCATTCCACACCCCTACCGCTTGAAAAACATATCAGCCATGATTGAATGGCAGAGCAGACTTGGTGGGTTGAATGACCAAAGTCTGCTCCTATATAGTCTTTTTTCAGTTCAAGGGCACTTGGAGATGGGCAATAAATGCCAACTTTGCTAACTATATACATATCGTATGAAATAATGAAAAACATCCAGAAATGCAATATTTGTATATTATGGCAGGAAGACAGATATTGGACCTCTAAGTCTGCTGTAAGATCTGATAACAATTCATCAAAGCTTTTGTTATGTAACAAAAATGGCGCTAAAGGCTCAGAAGGCAGACCTGTGCCACACCTTGCCACACTCCGCCTCACAGCTCACGACTGACAAAACATCGGGTTCTATACAGTACAAGCAAGACATAGCCTCCCCGATGACCTCCTGATAGCAGAAGCGTTAGAGTGAGTTATAGCTGTGACAAAATCTAACTGCTATGACACCAACATAAATTGCTTCAAACTGAGTCTTAATTGCCATTGCATTGCTGAATGAGATACAGCCATGTAATGTTCTTTGATGAGATTGTTATTCTACCTACGCTGCATATGTTACTTCAAAAAATAGTGCCACCATATGCATATTCCATTGTTATTCAGTCCCTATGACGCTGCATGTGCCATGCATTTACAGAACAATTCATTCCTAGAGTTGGAAAGTCTAATATACCAATTGCTGTCATTTTTTAAGAAAGAGTTTTTCATTGAATTAATTTTCTTGCACAAACAGAATAGATAATAAGCCCTTTTGATCCAGTTGTGACAGTTCCTTCAAAAGGATCTGTCTCACCTTATCTCATTGCTTTTTCACTCTTGGTTTGCAAATGTATCCAATCCCCTCTTAAATGCTATGGCCTCACCAACAATCTTTGTGAAATATTGCATCTCCTCATTAAAAAAAAGGTGAAAAAATTCTTAGTTATCTTTCTCCTTGGCCTCTCTTGGAATCACATAGTGTCCATGGCCCCTGGTTACCAATCCACCAAGCAGTGGAAGCAATGAGGAATTATCCTCTTGAAAACCATTAATAATTTAGAAAGCCTGAATTAAATTCCACCTTACCCCCTTCATTTTCTCATTCCAGCGGGGAGAAAGAAAAGGTGTATGTTAGAGCCTTTAATCATTGCTGTAAGTTCTCATTTCGAGTAGCAGAGGAGGAATGAGCGCTTATAAGATTTTGGGAGGGTCAACAACATGATGACATGCAATTAGAATAAGAAAATAAACATCCATATTAATCTACAGTAATATTAGTAGAGTGATGAGTGATTTTTTTCTGCCCTCCTGTTTAGTTAACTTAACTTAGTCTTCACCGCCAGCCCTGTTTAGGTCTCAGTGCTTGCTGCAGTGTCTGTTCTGTTGTAGCTCAGCATTGTATAAAATTACGCGGAGACATTTAAGAGATTAAGTGAATTGGAAAAACTGTGATAAATGGATTTTAATGTAGGCAAATGTGGAGACTATTCAGTTTTGCCTGAAAAACATGTAGTCAGTCCTTCAGGAAGAATGCATGCAATTTAATGAAGCATTCTATTAAAATTCAAGTGATGGTCCTGAAAATTTATGGGGCTGTGTGTAATGGGCAGTATTCAAATGTTGACCACATATGGCTTCTCTCCATTTGACTTTGGAACTGGATTTTTTAAAAAAAATGCCTGGAAATGAAAGACAAACACAATGAAGTGACTTCTTGACTATAAAGGTCAAGAAAATAGCAGGGACTGTTGGACCAAGATTTAAAAGATTTCCCTCACCTGTTGTGTTCATGTGGCCAAACTGTAGAACTGTAAATAGTGCTTACGCGATAATGAGCTATACGATTCAAAATACCTGGGTATGTATCCACACCGTTAAGAAATGCTAATTGCCAAAACTGGTCATTAGAGCCAAACTCATGTCAACATTCTAATGAGGTTATTAAGACAACCAGCCTCATTGAAATGCCTTTGATTTTAATAGACTAATCATGAACCCAGGATGTGAGATTGTTACAAAATATAGGAAAGTACAACCACGAGCAAGGGGAGTTTGTAGCAATCATTGTCATGGGTATGGGCTTTGCACTTTTAGAAATGTGCAGTTAGGGATGGGTTAGCAATCAAAAAGGTAGAATTGGTCATGCAGACAGGGAACATACTGTAAGTGAGCAATAGGGCAGGTGCAATTCAGGAAGTCAACAGGAATAACATTTGTAAGGATTTATTTAACTTGAGGGAACAGGGTATTGATGCCTCTAGGTTGAGGGAGGGGACTGAGTTAAAACTGTAAGTAATGAGTTATAAATAGGTTGGAAGTGAACTGATTCTGCAGCATCAGTAACTTACAAACACAAACGGCCTGCTCCAGCTCCTCAGTTCTATTTTCACTGAATAACGAGATACTGGATGTGAGCCTTGAGTGTTTCCTTCACTTAAACAGGTTTTGAGTTAGAGAGAGAAATGACTCACACCTGCAGAGGGGAGAACGGTGCACTTCTTGATCTGAATCTAGCAATTGTGTGTGTGTTGTCAGTGGAATGAGAATATGCTTGAAGGGGGTGAAACTTTTATTCATTCACAGGAATAGGGTGCTGCTTGCTAGGCTAGTATTTATTGCCCATCCCTAATTGCCCAGAGGGCAGTTATGTCCCAACCACAATGATGTGGGTCTGGAATCACATGTAAGCCAGACCAAGTAAGGATGGCAGTTTCCTTCCTTAAAGGACATTAATGAAGACTGGTCTATGTAATTCTGTGGCAGTCAGCCCAGTGGATAGCACAACTGTGGGACCTGGTTAATCACACATTGGGAGTTGGCAGGAAGCCAATGACTCTGCCTTTACCTTAACTTTCTTTTCATTCTTCATGGGATGTTTGTGTCACTCATTTATTGTCCACCCTTAATTGCCCAGAGGACAGTAAAGAATCAGCCATGTTACTATGGGTCTGGAGTCATGAACGGGCCAGACATAGAATGGCAGCTTTCCTTCTCTAAAAGACGTTGGTGAATGAGATGGGTTTTTATAACAATGGTTACAAGGATAGCTCTGTAAAAGTAAAATGCTTCAAAACCTGGAAATCTGAAACAAACACAAACAATACAGAAGAGGAGTCAGACTAGAGCTGAAACATTGTATCTGTTTCACTGTCCACAGATGCTGCCAAACCTGATGAGTTTCTCCAGCATTCTGTGTTTGTTACATCCTAAGGATACTTTTTTTTTAAACTTTGATTCAAATTTCAAAATCTGCCACGGTGAGATTTAAATCAATGTCCCAGGTTCTGTGTGGCGAGCCCAGCAACATTTCCACTATGTCATGGTCTCCCTTTGAAATCAAGACAGCTACATTTAAAACGACAGACATTCACTCTCAGATAACAAGGTGTACAGCTGGATGAACACAGCAGGCCAAGCAGCATCAGAGGAGCAGGAAGGCTGATGTTTCAGGTCTAGACCCTTCTTCAGAAATGGGGGAGGGGAAGGGGGTTCTCAAATAAATAGGGAGAGACGGGGAGGCTGTTAGAAGATGGATAGAGAAGAAGGTAGGTGGAGAGGAGACAGGAGGCTAAAGAGGCGGGGATGGAGCTAGTAAAGCTGTGTGTAGGTGGGAAGGTAGGGAGGGGATAGGTCAGTCCAGGGAGGATGGACAGATCAAGGGGACAGGATGAGGTTAGTTAGTAGGAAATATGGGTAGGGCTTGAGATGGGAGGAGGGGATAGGTGGGAGGAAGGACAGGTTAGGGAGGCAGGAATGATCTGGGCTGGTTTCGGGATGCAGTAGGGAGAGAGGAAATGTTGAAGCTTGTGAATTCTACATTGATACCATTGGGCTGCAGGGTTCCCAAGCGAATATGAGTTGCTGTTTCTGCAACCTTCGGGTGGCATCGTTGTGGTACTGCAGGAGGCCCAGGATGGACATGTCGTCTGAGGAATGGGAGTGGGGAGTTGAAATGGTTTGTGACTGGGAGGTACAGTTGTTTAGTGCGAACTGAGCGTAGGTGTTCCACAAAGCGGCCCCCAAGCCTCCGCTTGGTTTCTCCAATGTAGAGGAGGCCAAAACGGCTACAGCGGATACAGTATATCACATTAGCAGATGTGCAGGTGAACATCTGCTTGATGCGGAAAATCTTCTTGGGCCCTGGGATGTGAGTGAGGGAGGAGGTGTAGGGGCGGGTGTAGCACTTCCTGAAGTTGCAGGGGAAAGTACCAGGTGTGGTGGGGCTGTAGGGGATGTCAGCTTGGTCTAAGCAACTGGCTTTCCTAAAAGTACAAACATCTGCTAATACATACCTCCAGCCCTTGTACTCCAGCTCAAGAAGGCAGCTCACCACTGCCTTCTCAGATAGAGATACACAAAAAATGGTGGCTCGGCCCATGAAGCCCACATGAACAATTTTTTTGAAAAAATGTGGTCACTCACTTATCATGCTCAGCATGTACACCTTGTGCATTCCATCATTCGCATGCATATGCGTGGCATTCTTAGCAAGATCTTTCAGCTGTTTTCTTTCACAGTGGCAGGGGTCAAGGGCATGCATATTGGTGTAGATAGAGTGTGCAATTAATCTGATGGTTATTCTGCCACAAAGATTGTTGCTCTGGAGATCAGGAAGTCATGCAGGGACCTTACATTGTCTGGAATCAAGATATAATTCAAAATTGTTCCAACCAACATTCAGAGATCTGTTTAAGTTGCATCATGCTTCGACTCATGGTCTTCAATTTCTTCTCCTTACACCTGGTCTGGAGATGAATCCAGTTTCACCATTTCCTTGCTTGGCAATTCCTCACCCCTTAACTGCATGATTGGATGCAGCAGACCAAGTGGCTCTAGAGACTGTCTGGTGTACTATTGCTGTACATTGTCTCAGTGACTGAGGTAGTGGAATGTCATCTACAGCAGCCTAATGGTTTGTTCTATTGTTGAACCTGCCAAGACATGGAATTGAAAGAAACCAGTCTTCATAGTAGAGGGTACAAATAGCATCCCAAAGATACCAGAAAATAAACTGGCTATAGGGGGATAGTTATTGTGTTTATTTCCAACTATAATGAGAGTAAACACACCAGGGAAACTAATGGGGCTAAATGCCAATAAGTCCATCAACCTGATTGTATCCTGGGATTTTAAAGGAAGTAGCAACAGAAATAGTGGGTGCAGTGGTGGTAATCTGGCAGAAACCCTTGGATTCAGGAAAAGCCCTGGAGGATTGGAAAATTGCCAATGTAACAACCTTAATTCAAACAGGGAGGGAGCAAGAAAACACATGATTCTAAGCCAGTTGGCTTAGCATCAGTCATTGGGAAATTGTCTATTACAAAGCCTATTATAAAGAATGCAATATCAGAGCATTTAGAAACCCATAAAGTAATTAAACAAAGTTAGCATGGCTTCATGTAAGGGAAATTGTGTCTGACAAATTTATTACAGTTTTTTGAGGAGGTAACAATTTGAATAGATAAAGGGGAAACATTGGATGAAATATATTTGAATTATCGGAATTTTTTTGATAAAATACCATATATAACACTAGTGAATAAGAACCAATGGGAGTTGTATATTAACATGGACAGAAGATTGGCTGACCAGTAGAAGACAAAGAGTTAGGATGAAGGGGACATTGAGACCACAATTATTTATATTAATGACTTGTTCAATGGAAGTGAATGTACAATTGCAGAGTTTGTAGATTACACAAAACAGGTGGGAAGACAAGTAGAGAGGGTGACACAAGGAATCTAAAGAAGAACGTTTCCTGACTAAGTGAGTGGGCAATAACTTGGCAGAAGGGAAATAGTGTGAAAAAAGTGAGGTTATGCACTTTGGCAAGAAGAATAGAAGAGCTGAATATTACTTAAATAGGTAAAGCTACACTACAGAGGGAATTCAAGCGAATTAATCACAAAAAGCTAGCAATCAAGTGCAGAGGGTAATGGGGAGGACCAAAAAGAATTTTGCCTTTTATTTCAAAAGCGAAATGAATACAAAAAAAAGGAAGTTTGCAAAATTTATGCAAGGCACTGGTCAGACTGCAGTTGAAATACTGTGAACAGTTCTGATCTCCTTCTCTAAGAAAATATATGCTGGCACTGGAGGCAGTTCAAAAAATTTTCATTAGTTTGCAGGGGTTATGGACAGATTTTCTCGTGAGTGGAAGTTGCATCGATTGGATTTGTACTCCTGGAGTTAGGGAGCCGGCATATAAGATTTTTAGGGGGCTAGACAGGGTAGATGATGTATAGGAAAACAAAGGGAGGATATGGGATAGGGAAGAGTGAGGAGGGATTAAAGAACAAAAAGCAAAGGGAGTGATAATGGTAAAGAAAGCATTCTTCCTGAATGATTGCTAATGATTAATATTCTGTCATATTTGTTGACCTGCTGGAACTTCTTAAAATACACTTCTGTGAACTGGGCCTAACCAGCCCTGCAAATACTTAATGTCATTCCCTAATTACCAAGGTGATAATCAAGAAAATCACATTACTGTGGGTCTGAAGTCACATGTGGGCCAGATCAGATAAAAATGTTAGATTTTCTTTCTGAAAGAACTTGAGTGAAACAGCCTTTAATGTGTGAGATTAAGATAAGGGACCAAAAACTGTTCACAGTATTCCAGCTGTTGCCTGAGAGGTGGCTTGTACAATTTTAGAAAGCCCTTCTTACTTGTATACTCCATTCTCTTTTGAAATAAAGGCTAACATCCCATTTGCCTTCCCTATTATCCATTATACTTAAATGTTAGCTTTTTGTGATTTATGGATGAGAACTCGCTCTGTTCTGTAGCTTTCTGCAGTCCTTCTCCATTTAAACAATATTTAGCTCCTCTATTATTTCTGCCCAAGCACATTTCCTCACATTATATTCCAGCTGCCAAGCTTCTGCCCACTCACTTAATCTGTCTTTATCCCTCTGCTTCACCCTAACCATTTGCCTTCCCAGCCAGTTTTGTGCCATCTGCAAACACATGACATAGCACTAATCTACCACTTTCCCTACCATTCCTAAAACTGGAATAATTGCTGTTTTGAAGAGTGTCAATTGCAGGAGTGAGACAAGGTTGGCAAAAACACTGTGGAGGAGTTCTCATTCAAAATAAATACTCTAGTTTCAACATTAATAAGATACAGCACAGAGATACCCACAAACTTGATGGAGGATTCCTCTAAATGATCCGTGGCTTTAATGTTCGTGATGCGTACATGCTTTGTATTTTACTCTCAGGACTTTTGAACTGATGAAGTCTGCTTCTACACTTCTTTGCTAAGTGATTTCCTTTTAAGTATAAAAATCACTTTCAAGCTGCACATTTTGTTATGAATTGATCAGCACTTCTATAATATTGCAATGGATTTGAAGGTATTGGCCCATGATGGGGACTATGTGGGGATGAGACCGTTGAGCCTTCTTTTTCTGAAACCCTTGCATTTAAATTTGTTGGAGAATTGGTATCTGTGTCACAGAGTCTGAGGGCCAATTTTACTGTTGCCTTTCGAATCAAATTTGGCTAAGTCAATTTGGGCTGCCAAGGTTATAGTTTCTTCCAGAGTTAAATAATATCCCACATGTGGAAATGCTTCTTAATTTGTGAAGCAGAATTATTTTCAATTAATTGACTACAAATTAGCTCATTGGTGATTATGCCAAATTTACATGTTGCAGCCAATTGGCATAATGCTGCTACCTGTTGTCCAATGGATTCCTGTATTTCATTGGTATCTCTGATGGACTGTCTGATCATTAGATTTTTCTGTTAATCAAGTTACAAAGCAAGTTTTTTTTAATTCATTCACAGGATGAAGGCATTGCTGGCCAGGCAGCATTTATTGCCCATCGGGCAGCTGAGAGTCACCCACATTGCGGTGGGTCCAGGAGTCACATGTAGGCCAGACCAGGCAATGATGTTAGTTTCATTCCCTAAAGTTCATTGGTGAACCAGATGGGTTTTTCCAACAATCAACAATGGATTCATGGTCATTATTAAATTTTTAATTCCAGATATTTTATTGAATTCAAATTCCACCACCTGCCATGGTGGGATATGAACCCGGGTCCCCAGAACATTATCTGGATCTCTGCATTAACAGTTCAACAATAATACCACTAGGCCATCACCTCCCCCTCAAGTAAATCTTGAACCTTGAAATCCATTGATTTGACAGCATTGGCAGATGATGAAAGGAAAGGTGCAGGAGTCAGCAGATTTAAACTTTCTTCTGTCATCTTTGTTGCTATTTTGTTTGGTGTAGAATTGGAATTAGAAGTAGGTTTTATTGCCATGTGTTCTCGATTACAGTGAAAAGTTTACAATGTTGCCATACAAGGTGCCATCTTAGGTACATGATACCTAGGTACCAATCTGAAGTAATGAACATAAAAATAAAGAAACAAGTAAAAGTTCAACATAAGAATTCTTGTCAGTATAAAGTAGTCAAGAAGATGTAAAGTTGAAAGTTCCAAATTACAGTCCTTCTTTAGCCATGGACCTTCATTTGCTTCATGCTGGTTTTCCCAAAGAGGGCTCAATCTCCCCTGCCAAACACCTTTGGTCTGGGCTGGATCTCTCAATTCCCACAGCTCTGTGTGTTTATCTTACTGCCGACTGCCATCTAGGCTCACCAGATGCTTCGTCACAGATTGCCAAAGTCCTGCTGTGGTGCCCTCAGTTGCTTCTGTGATGCCGTAAACCCCCAGAGCTCTCCCCACCCCCGGGCACACCAAACGCCTCCTGACCGATCAGCAAACTCCCCACTCTGCTCCCCCAGCTGGTGTCATCATCGCTGCTGCGTCCATAACCAAACTCCCTCCAGAACATAGGCAGGCAGAATAAAAACTAGAAAAAAACCTTTCTACATAAAAATAGAAAAACAAATGAGAAAAGAAGAAAGAAAAGCCGCTGGAACAGACAAACTCTGGCTCAAGAGCCCTACTTCACTGCCGTCTTGGACTGATGGTTAAGGGCCTATGCAGAGATTATATTAGCTTCTTGGTGTGGAACAACAATTTATGCTGTTTTCAATAGGCTGAATGCCCTAATTCTGCTCCTAAAGCTTATTGCCCAATGCTTTAAAGTATCTGCTCCATGCTTCCAACTCAGACTTCCAGCCCTTTCTCCAGATTTGGTTCCCTTACTTCCAAGTTGACATCCAGCCTTAAGCAATCAAATGCAGTGTGCATCGGTTTTCAATATGCATGCAGAATCAAACGCAGAACAATTGAACAGGACGCTTGAGTGGGTCAAAAACACGTCTAAAAGTTGAACCTGGGAACGTTGCTTCCCTCAACCGTGATTCCAATGTCAACAACTAGAAACACGAAACAGTGTGAACTCATCTCCCTTGAGGAGGTGCTTCCAGTGGTTTGCAAATTTGACTTAGCTGCTCTCAGATCACAAATTTCACTTTGCTGTTAAATGTGTGGTTTGACTGGCCCTATTAAAATCTGAGCTGGCTGACAGATGCAGCCAGCGACGTCTGCAAAAATATTTAAGAGATGCAGACTTAGATAGTTATGTTGGAGTGGAATAATAACAATCAAAGCTAATAGTGAAAGAGGAAAGGAAACAGGTCCCTTTGCACCACTGGAATCTGATACTCAATTCAGTCACCTACTTAACCCGTCTCCAATTTTTCGATTTGTTTTATCGGCCACCATAACAGAAAAGTCAATTTTCCATTAATTAAATAGGTTTACTAGGCTTGGGCAATGCCGATACATACAGAACAAGAGACAATTATTAATATTTTTATGTTATAATGACTTCCATCAATGGATTCCTTCAGTAAAACTGTATAGATTTACAAAATGCAACTCCCCCTGTGGAGTTTAAAGGCAAAGGGGAGGGAGTGAAACATTTCCAAACTAAAGTTAAGGCATGTTGTCTGGCTTTTTTGAGAAGTCATCCTACGACTTATAACTGGGACTTCTCAGCTGTGACCGTACTACAGGCTCTATAAAGTCTGAATCATTTAGGCAATGTTTCCTGTATTTAATCACACATTAAGAGACCCCCTTC
This sequence comes from Stegostoma tigrinum, assembly GCF_030684315.1. NCBI lineage: Eukaryota > Metazoa > Chordata > Chondrichthyes > Orectolobiformes > Stegostomatidae > Stegostoma > Stegostoma tigrinum. The sequence goes on from NC_081359.1 coordinate 99,500,674, forward strand.
TTTTGTAATAAATTCTTTTTGAATGTCTACGATGCAAATAGCATCCGGGCATCTTTTTTCAAATCCTTGCAGAGCTCACAGGATGCATTCAAATTACAGAGGGGAAGAGGTGTATCAATAATGTGGAATGGATTTTCGTGCTCAGGCCTGTTCAAATTCGATTACTGCAAGCAACTGGTCCCAAAAAATAAGCTTAATTTTGGTGCAGCTGGTGTTTCAGGAAGAGGAAGTCGGGTTTGGGCAGAGGAAATTTTGCACAAATGTGAACCTGTTAATGTAATAGGTCAAATAGTTGTGGGAAACCTTTGTACCTTTTATTTCGATTGAATGTTCTTTGCAAGCTGCAGATCTGTTAGAAGCACCTTCTGAGTTGCTAGGTTTCATGTTCAAATCCTACTCCAGTTCTCGAGACAAAAATCAAAACCTACATTTCAGTGCAATGTTGAGGAAGCGCTCTGTCATTGGAGGGACTGGCCTGGGGTTTTGCACCCGAGTCTGGAAATAGGACTTGGAAATTTTCCAGCTTGCCATGGTTACCTCATGAAAATGGTGAGATCCTTGTTCCAATGGTTGATGTGGGGTAAGGTGGGGTGCAGGATGTGATGGAGTCCCCTGTCTCTGGAAATAGGTCAGAGGTGGCCACAGGTGAAATTAGGATCTGGAAGATATGCACTGGGACTTCAGGATCCCTCTGATAGCTTGCCAAACCCACTGTGATAATGAAAGATTGTATAAAACAGCCACAGTCCCAGATCAAAAGAGGCTAATCCTTTAAAAACCTGTTTGAATTGTCACTCAAATTGTGAGTATGCAATCTTCTATCTCACTGTGAAAGTGATATGGCTGTTTTCTACAACCTATGGGAATCTGGGCAGAGTGTTAATGAGATAATGGTCAATGAGAAATTGACAATAAGGCTGATCCAAAATTCATGTAATGTCTACAAACCACTTTCATCACTATACTTCCATGGCATCTTTTAAAGACTTGAGAAAAGTTAAAACAAAGACAAACTAAAGAGTGAAATGTCAAAGCGGCTAATGTGATTTCACAATGATGTCACCAGGACTAGCGAGCCCAGAGGCCCAGGGTTCAAATCCCATTTCTAAAACTCATAAAATTTAACTTCACTACTAAATGATTATTTGATCAATATGAAATTAAAAGCTAGCCTCAGAATATTGTTGCTAAATAAACCTATCTGGTTTACCAGTATCCTTTCGGGAAAGAAATTTGTCATCCTCACCTAGTCTGGCCGACATGTGACACGAGACCTACAGCAATGTGTTTACCGCTCAACTACCTGCTGAAATGGCTTAGCAAGGCACTCAGCTTTAAAACAATAATGAATGGGCAAGGAATACACTCACCTCACTTAAGACAATTAAGTGAGGTCAAAGAAATGTGCGCTAAGGAGTGGAAGGTGGTGAGGTCAAGGTTTTAGGAAGACTGTATATTGCAAGTGGATGGCAGCAATGGTTTAAGGAAATGTGTAAAGACGCAACTAGTTAGTGATCAAAAACAGACTGAGATTTCCTCTCATCTCCTTGCAGCAGCTGAGGTGATGTTCCTCCTAATCAAGAGAGTTGAAGGTTCAATTCCCATTCCAGAGAACGTAGCACAAAAATATGCCACAGTGTTAAGGCAGTGCTGCATTGTCAGAGGTGTAGTCTTTTGGGTTAGAAAGTAGCCCTGTTCAATAGTTGCAAAAGATCCCGCGCCTGTTTTGAGGAACAGAAGGTGAGTTCTCTTCACCGTTCTGACTGATGTTTATCCCTCAGCCAGCATTAGTAAAATGGAATAGACCTGGTCATTATGTCGTTGCTGTTCAATGTACAAACTGGATGCCATTTCTCCAGCAGAGCAATAATGACTGCCCCTCAAAAACTGTTTAATCAGCCTCTCACAGCACTTTGGAGCATCACAGGAAGCACTGAACATACGCAATTTCTTTCTGTTTTTCTCTCTTTCTTGCTTTCTGCCTTAATCAGGGATTTAGCCCGGATTTGTTTTTTGTTAGCCTGTCCACATTGTTATATTTTACCCAGACGTTAATTAAGAAAGTTTCGAACCCAACTTCTGCTGGGAGGTTCGTTCATCCACATCCAGATGGAGCATGCTGTTTTCTGCTGCTGGCAGCAGTTATTAATTCACAAGCCTCTCTGACTGCAGTGTTCTTAAAACAAGAAGCAAACAGTCATTTCCCAAGCTTGCATCTACCATACTAAGCATTAGGCTTCACGGCAACCTCAGGTTACTCTATGAAACACCGTATAACACAGAATTATAGTGAGTGAGGTTATAAATGTCCACATGCTGTGCAAATGATCCATGGTGTACAAAAGTTCTCTTTTGCTGTATGTGTTTTCCTTTGCTTTCTGCATTTTAATAATGGCTTTTCCTATTGAAAAAAAACCAAACCCAATTACACTGTTATTTTCAAAACCAAACAGCACTAACTCTCTGATTAATCTGAAAACCCAAGAAATCTTTAATTATGATATAACAGACAAAGAATGCTTGAAAAGGGGGGAATACTTAATGGGAAAATAGCCTAATAGGGAAATTATTTATGAGCCATTTGCACTGCACCTGAAAATACCTCTAGTGAAATTATGTTTGGCAACTTGAACTACTTTGAAGTCAATGGAGTGGCAATAAAAATTAGGCCTTCATTAGAGAACATTGCCTTTAAAATTGATTTGGCAAAGGTTCAATAGGTCAAATGCAGTTATACTGCAATCTGGTTGGCAGGGCAGCACACATGGTAGCAATTTTGCTGATTCTCTGCTGTTTTTATGATTTTCTCTTTCAAAATTTTCTCCCGCACGGCCTTTAATGTGCGCATTTAGGAAATTAACACTAACCATCAAATTACTTTGTAAATATGAGAGTAAGTATAGAACTTTTGAGAAATAGTTTTCACCCCTCAGGCAATTGCTTGTGCAGCAACAAAAGGATCCTTGATGGCTGTTTTTAGATATGGGAGCTCTGAAAAGTATGCCTTATTTTATCAAGTGTACATAATTTTTCAATTGAATTTAATACGCAGTACTTATTTCCCTGGTGTATGCTTCTTGTGAATAAAGGAGCAGGTCCGGACTGGGAACTTGGAACAAATGGGTATAAAGGGGCTCTATTTTCTCTCCAGTGTTGGCAAAGTCATTTATAAACACTTTAATTTTGACCAAGAACAGATGAACCTCATTGAGGGGAACAGTTACTATAAACTAAGCGCTGTAATCATCGATAACCAGAATGAGCGGAACTTGGAGGAATTCTAATCTGTGGAGATGGAAGCTAATTACTTAATCACTAGCACTTGTAAATCTTATTATAAAAGGAATTACTGTCGTGATCAAATTACACAAATAAATATGCTAATCGCTTTGATTAACTGGTCGTGCTAATCTGTCATTTTGAAAGCAGATATTAGTAACATTTATTATCCCATTCCTATGTGTTTTCTTTTCAATGAGCTTTGAATAAAGTCTAGGGTTCACTGTGTACTGCAAAGCTCATACAAGGCAAAGGACTGATTGCAGAGTTAGAAGTTCTGGTAATTCAGGGCTCCTCAGGACTCTTCCATTCAAAATCTTGCAGTGAGATTGGCTGCTGCAAACCCCATTTTAACTGGCAACAGAAAGCAGGCGGTGTGGAGCTCAGGGGAGGAAGAGCAGAAGGGAGAGGGGTGTGCCAGATTCCTTTGACAAATTGAAGCCCTCACAGTTTTAGTTACTTCCTCCACCACTGATGCTCAGTAGAAGGGCATACAATCTACAAGATGCAGTGCAGAAATTCATCAAAGACCCTTAGACAGCATCTTCCAAACCACAACCACTTCCATCTAGAAGGACAAGAGCAGCAGATATTTAGCACACCACCTCTTGCAAGTCCCCCTCCAAGTTACTCACCGTCCAGGTTTGGGAATGAGTGTACAGGTTGCTACAGTCTTACCAGGCCGTAGGGTTACTCTCTCATTAGAAAGAGACAACTGATGGTAATTTAACCTGAGGGTCACCATACCTCAGGTGAGGAGTATGGTTGAGAAGGAGAGTTCCTCATTGTAATTTCAGCCTGTAATGGTGATTGAGTTCACGGTGTCAGCATTGTCCTGCTTTGCTAATCAATCACTTCAGCCAACTAGGCTAAACTGACCCCAGACTTGGAATTACATTGACATTCCTTCAGTGTTGTTGGGTCAAATCCTGGAATTCCCTTCCTGAAGGTATTATGGATCAAGCTACAGCACATGGGCTGCAATGGTTCAAGAAGGCAGTTCACTGCCACCTTCTCAAGGGCATCTAGAGACGGCCAGTAAATGGTAGTCATCCAGTGATGTCCTTGTTCAGTGGGAGAATTCATTATAAAAAAAACCTGGCACTTGTCAGTCGTGGCGGGAATGGCATTGGGACTGGGTGGAATTTCTGATACAAGGGAAGTTATAAGATGGACAAAACTCTTGTAACCACCCCCAGCCTCATTGTCAAAAGGAAGGCAGTTTCAACAATAACAACAGCAACAACTTGTATCTATTTAGTACCTTTAAAGGTTGCGAAGTTTCCTGGCTCAAGTACCCTCTCAGCCAGTGTGTTCCAGATTCTCACTATCCTCTGCATGAAAACATTTTTGATTTCAATCCGCTACAAACTTTGTTAAAATGATGCCACCTTGTTATTGACCCTTCGACTAAGGGGAATAGCTGCTTTCTATTTACCCTATCCATATTCCTCAGTCTTGCACAGTTCTGTCAGATGCCCCTTCAATCTTCTGAGCTTATCCATGCCCTCTTCGTGGTTAACCTGCTCCATTCCAGGCAACATCCTCGTGAAATTTCTTTGCACCCTCTCTGGTGTAGTCACGCCCTTTCCATAGTGCGGGCGCCAAGTGTGCACACAGTAGTCCAACTGTAGCATAACCAAAGTCTTGAACAGCTGTTTTGCTCTTATAATCTCTGCCACAACTGATAAAGACAAGTAATCCATATGTTTTCTGAACTACCCTATTAACCTGTTCTGTCAGGGATCTGTGAACAAGGTTTTCTGATGAAGGGTCCAGGCCTGAAACATCAGCTTTTGTGCCCCTAAGATGCTGCTTGGCCTGCTGTGTTCACCCAGCTCTACACTTTGTTATCTCAGATTCTCCAGCATCTGCAGTTCCCTTAGCTCTCACATCCAAGATCCCTCTGTTCCTCTTGAGCTCCCTAGTGTCACACCTTTCATTCTGTACTCTCTTGTGGTGTTATTTCCATCAAAGAGCATCATATCACGTTTATCAGGGTTAAAATCCAACCGCTTCTGATCTGCCCAATCTGTTTATATCCTCCTGTGCCCTAACACCTTCTCCTCACTGTCGACTAACTGGCCAATCTTTGTGTCATCTGCAAACTCACATGTTCTCATGGGTATCACTTATAATACAAAAAAAAATAGACCCACTAATAATTCCTAAGAGATGCCACTGGACACCAGTCACACAATAGCCTTCTATTGCCCACCCTTATCTCCTGCCACTAAGTTAATTTTGGATCCAACTTCCCAGGTCACCCTCGTTGTGAGTGTATCCACCTCAGCTGTTCACTGAGTTCTCCCAGGCTCCTTCTTTAGTTCTCAGGGGCCTCCATTGTTTTTCTCCCTTTGTACCCGATATACATCTGTCTTTTCATTTTGATCCGGTCTTGAATATTCTTAGACATCCATGGATCTCTGGGCTTGTTGTTCCTAAATTTCACCCACAATCTCTTGGCATGTTTCCCACTGCTGTAGACTTATCCTTAAATAGCTTTTCCCATTTTATGTTGGCCAGATCCTTCTTTTTTGAAATAAAATCTGGCTTTGCAGACCACCGGACCCAAAACGTTAACTCTGATTTCTATTCAGACCTTCTGAGCTTTTCCAGAAACTTCTGTTTTTGTTCCTGGTTTATAGCATCCATAGTACTTTCAGTTTTTATTTAGTACTTAACACACATGGTGATGCGGTCACTGTAACTAAAATATTCCCCCACTGTCATCTCAAAGACCTGTTTGGCTACATTTCCCAGAATTAGGTTCAATATTGCACCTTGTTCAAGCATCCATGTGTTGATATAAAAATATCTCCTAAATACATGTCAAGAAATCTACCCTCTATAAACCCTTGATACCTTGATAATCCCAATTATTATTTTTACACATGTTCGTGAATTGACTATATATCTGCCCCACCATTGCCTGCTGGCGGTTTGGGGGCCTATACATTCTGAAGAATGCAACTGCTTCCTTTTTTTAATTCTTAAGTTTTCCCTTCCAAGCCCCTTTTGCTGACCATTCCAAAATAGCACCCTCTTTGCTGCAGTAGCACTACTTCCACTTAACTGAACAACATTGGGGCTTGCCCAGAATCAAAGAACCCACATTTGGGGGCATGCCCATAGAGAACTGGCAGTCAGTCAGAAGCCAAGTGAGTGGCTCGGATGGAAACTTGCAGGTTGTGGTGCTCCCATGTAATTGCAGCCCTAATTCTTCTAGATGGTCTGGTCATGGGTTTGGAAGGTTCTGGAGGCTTGGTGAATCGTGGCGGTGCATCTTGTTGATAGCACACACTGGTGCTATTCAGTATCAGCAATAGGAGTGAATGTTTGAGGATGCGGTGTCAGTCAAGTGGACAGGTTTGTCCTGGATGGTGTCAAATGTTCTGAGCATTTTTGAGCTGCCCTCATCCAGGCAAGTGAGGAATATTTCATTACACTCCTCACTTGTGCCTTGTAGATAGTGGACAAGAATTGGAGGGGAGATAGTCACTGTAGGATTCCTCTCTTCAGACCTGACTTTGCAGCCGCAGTACTTGTTATGGATATTCCTGTTGAGTTTCTGGTCAAAGACAATCCTAGGGTGTTGATAATGGGGTATTCAACTCTAATGCCTTTGAATTTAAATGGGCAATGATTAGATTCTCTTTTTTTTTGGAGATAATCATTGTTTGGCACTTGTGTGCTGTGAACATTAAGTAACTTCTTGTCAGCCCAAGCCTGGATATTATCCAGAACTTGTTGCATTTCAACATGGACTGCTTCAGTATCTGGGGAGTCATGAATGGTGGGCTGAGCATTGTGCAGTAATCAATGAACATCCCCTTTTCTGATGGAGGGAAGATCACTGATGAAGAAGCTGAAGACGGTTGGACTGAGAATGCACTCCTGAAGAATCTCTGCAGATGTCCAGAGGAATGAGCAACTAACAAAAATAGAAATTGCTGGAAAAGCTCAACGGGTCTGGCAGGATCCATGAAGAAAAATCTGAGTTAACATTTTCTCTCCACAGATGCTGCCAGACCTGCTGAGCTTTTCCAGCAATTTCTGTTTTGGTTTCTGATTTACAGCATCTGCAGCTCTTTCAGGTTTTAACTGAACGAAACTAGTCTGCTTTTGGGACATTGCTTAACAGATAAATATTGGCCAGGACACTCATGAGAACTCCTTTATTTTTCCTCCAAAGAGTGTCTTGGAATATTTTTATAGCCAAGAGAGCAGACAGGACCTAGGTTTAACATTTTTTCTGAAATCTGGCATCTCTGGCATACACATTGTGCTTGAATATCCGTCTAGATTTTCTCTTTGTGTCTTTGGATTGTGACTTGAACTCACAACCTAGGAAGATCACAGATGACAGAGCTCCCAACAGAGACGTCATCAGTTCAAATATAAATCCAGACAGCCTGTCCATGCTTGCCTCATACTTCTAAATCTGTTGTTTCTCTCAGTGTTTTTTTTTGTTAATTTTGATACATGGATATTGTGGGTGAGCATCATTTTCAGGTGCCTGTGTCTCTTCAACACTGGGATGCTTTCCACTTCTTAAATGGAAAAGCACCAATCGGGAGTGAAATCCTTGCTCAAGTGACATATTGTCAGTTGCGGCATTGATAACAATCGCACAGTGATTAAATAGGTCCTGCTTGCAATCCCAATGATTCATCATTCAGAATTTCCATATTTGCTGAGATTTTTTTCCTGTATTTTGATAGGTGCAAACAACACAAGGCCAGGAGCAGTTCACAGTTTGCAGAATTGAGGACCATGTTAGATCAGGATGAGAGAATGCAAAGGAAGTCTAAAGGAGAGAAAGGGAAGAAAACGTTTGGAGGATAAAACGGAGAAAAGGAAGGAAGGAGAAGTGTAAAGGGGATAAAAGCTGAGGGATAATGAACTGATGGAGAAGGAACAGGGTGGGTGAGAAACAGGAAGAGAAGAATAAATTAGACAGCTCCAACAACACTGAAGAAACTTGACATAATTCAGGGCAAAGCAGCCCACTTGATTGGTACCATATTCACTCCCTACACCGATCACTAATACCCAGTGGCCATGTGTACATCATCTGCAATCCAGAGATCCACCCAGTGCTCTGACGAACGTGGGATCGAATATTATCACAGGTAGTGAATTCAGTTCATAAAAAGTGAAGCTAGCCTAATAGTGATCATGTAATGATTGTTGCAAAGAAAACCAAAATCAAAGGTTGGGTTCATTAATGCCTCGAGGGAAGGAAAATATGTCGTTCTCCCTCGTCTACCATATATGGGGCTCTTTTCTGCCCTACTAAATAGCCTAGCCAACCACTCAGCTGCTGATAAGGAATAAAAGCAGACACTTTCCATCAGCCAAGGCACTGGAAATGACAATGGCATACAACTTCATTGACCCTGAAAATCCTGCTTACTAACACCTGGAGCCAGACAAGGACCATATTCACAGAATTGTACTTTACGGACAATGACCCGGACACCACCAAGACCATTCCTGTGTGTGTTTTGCCAACACCAGAGAAAACAGCACAGTGTGGTGTAGTTAGGAGGGAGTTGCCCTGTAACCTGTCAACATTGACTCCAAAGCCCACAAAGTCTCATGGCATCAGGTCAAATATGGGCAAGGAAGCCTCCTCCTGATTACCAGCTATCCACTAGCCCATCATCTGTTCTCAGTTGGTAAGTTTATATCCCTTCATGGAGCTTTCACTAGTGGTGTACTAATATACCTGGGAAATGGCCTTCAATACTGATCACCCAGAGTGGTTTGGCTACACCACAACTGACTGAGTTGGCTGAGTCCTAACGGATATCACTGTTGTACTGGTTCTGCAGCAGGTGGTGCAATGACAGGGAAAAACATATTTGACCTCATCCTCACCGGGTTACCTGCAGCAGAAACATCTGTCCATGACAGTATTGAAAAGAGCCATTACCACCTAGTTATTTTAGAATGAAATCCCACCTTCACACACGATGTTGTATGGTACCACTACTGTGCTGAATGGGGCAAAAGTCAAACAGATATAGCAACTCAACACTAGGCATCCATGAGGACCATCAGCAGCAGAAGAATTGCATTAGCTGCACTCTCTAACCTCAAAGAGTCACAAACTTATACAGCATGGAAACATACCCTTCAGTCCAATTCATCCATGCCAACCAGAAATCCTAAACAGGTCTAATCCCTGTTGGCACATATCCTTTAAAACCCTTTCTATTCTGATACCATCCAAATGGCTTTTAAATGTTGTAATTGTACCAGCTCCGCCTCTTCCTCTGGCAGCTCATTCCATGTACGCACCACCCTCTGTAAAAACATTGCCCCTCAGTTCCCTTTTAAGCCTTTCTCCTCTCACCTTAAACCTATGCCCTCTAGTTTTGGACTCCCCTACCCTGGGAAAAACAACTTCGACTATTCACCCTATCTTTGCCCCTCATAATTTTATAAATTTCTATAAGGTCGCCCCATATCCTCTGACTCCCCAGGGAAAAAATAGCCCCAGCCTATTCAGCCTTGTCCCTGCAGCTGAAGCCCTCCAATTCTGGCAACATCCTACAAAATCTTTTCTGACCCCTTTCACGTTTAACAGCATCTTTCTGATATGATCTGGTAAATGTGAATTGTCTTCTGAGGACTGGTTGGGTAGGTTGGGCCTGTAGCCATTAGGGTCCGACAGATGAAACATACAAGATTCCTCGAGGACTTGACAGGATAGATATGGAAAGAGCTTGGGAGAGTTTAAGAACAAAAGATATAATCTCAGAATAAGGGATCACACATTTAAAACAGATATGAGAGGAATTTCTTCCTACAAAGGGTAGTGAATCTAATGGAATCTTTACTGCAGAGGGCTGTTAATGCTGAATTCATAAGCATATTGAAGGCTTAGATGGCCAGAGTTTAATCAGTAAATGAATTGAGGATTGTGGGGACAAAGCAGGAAAGTGAAATTCAGGATTATCAGATCAACTGTAATCTCATTGAATGACAGATTGTACTCAATGGGATTGAATGGTTTACTTCTGCTGCTATGTCTTATGGTGTTATAGATTAAAGAGCTGAACTCAAGAGAGAAAGACAGAGTGATGTCCTTAAATCAACGTAGCATTTGAATGAATATGGCATCAAGGAGCCCCAGCAAATTTAGCCTCAATGGTAATCAAGTTAAACTCAGAGATTGATGTCATAAAAAAAGTGGTTGTGGTTTCTGAGAGTTAATCATCTTAGCTCCAGGACATCTCTACAGGAGTTCTTCAGGGTAACGGCCTAAGCATAACCATCTTCAGTTGTTTCATCAAGGAATTTTCCTCTAGCATTAGGTCCGAAATCAGATGTGTATTGATGGTTCCATAATTTTACCCACCATTTCTGACTTCTCAGATATCTTCAACAAGAGAGGATCCAACCATCTCCCTTGACATTGATTGGCATTGCCCACCATCTCCACCATCAACATTCTAGTTACTATTGCCCACAATTGAACTGGAGCCATATAAATATTGCATTGACTAGAAGAGGTCTAAGACTAAGAATTCTGCAGTAAGGTTTGTCTCCTGACTTTCCAATGCCTGCCCGCAATGTACAAGGCTTTAGTTATGAGTGTTATGGAATAGTCCTCACTTGCCTGGAGCTCTAACAGCATTTAAGAGGTTGGATACTATCCAGGATGAAGCAACATACTTGACTGATACCCCTTCTTACAACTTCAATTTTCAATTCCACCACCACAGATACGCAGGAACAGCAATGTGTACTACCTCTAGGGAGTACTTGAGTAACCTACTAAGGTTTCCCATGCAGCATCTTCTAAACCTGTAACCTCTTGCATGGTTGGATGTGGGCCGCAGATGCATGGAAAGGTCACCACATGCAAGTTCTCTTCCAAGCCACTCACCGTCCTGACTTGCAACTGTATTATCATTTCTTCATCGTTACTGAGTCAAAATCCTGAAACTTGTTTCTAAGCAGCAGTATGTCAGACTGCAGTGATTGAAGATGACAGGTCATTATCTCCTCCAAGAAGGATAATTAGGAATGGGCAATAGATGCTGGCCTAGCCAGAGATCCTGAAATCCTGTGAACAAATAATGGAAATAATAAGCAGATACAAACAGGATTTTTGTATCAGAGATAATGGGAACTGCAGATGCTGGAGAATCCAAGATAACAAAGTGTGGAGCTGGATGAACACAGCAGGCCAAGCAGCATCTCAGGAGCACAAAAGCTGATGTTTCGGGCCTAGACCCTTCATCAGAGAGGGGAATGGGGAGAGGGTTCTGGAATAAATAGGGAGAAAGGGGGAGGCGGACCGAAGATGGAGAGAAAAGAAGATAGGTGGAGAGGAGAGTATAGGTGGGGAGGTAGGGAGGGGATAGGTTAGTCCAGGGAAGACGGACAGGTAAAGGAGGTGGGATGAGGTTAGTAGGTAGGAAATGGAAGTGTGGCTTGAGGTGGGAGGAAGGGATGGGTGAGAGGAAGATCAGGTTAGGGAGGCAGAGACAGGCTGGGCTGGTTTTGGGATGCAGTGGGGGGAGGGGATGAGCTGGGCTGGTTTCTCCCCTTCCCCCACTGCATCCCACAACCGTTTCATAGGAATGATCAAAAATCTGTGACATCGAGGCACCAAGAGACACTATGACAGTGATAAAGCAATGTCAAACAGATTTTAAGGACCATCGTGTAGAGGCAAATGATTCCTAGGAAGGCAGAAACGTTTAGCAAGGGAATTCCATATTTTGGGAACAGCATAGTTGAAGGCACACAGCCACTGAAATGGAAATCAGAATTGCAAACCTGCATCCTTCAAAAACATTACCAAGCTCATAATTCCTTTTACATGGACTGGAGCGCATCACTGAAGAGGCAGTCATAATAAGGTGCTGCAGACTAACTAGAGGAAACTACTGTATTTTGTTTCAATTCAGCAAATTATACCAAAAATTTCATTCTTTCCATGCTTTTGCTGGTGTGGCTTCATTCTTCAGGGCACAGAGAGATTATAGTTTACAGGAGAAACTTGCTTATGAACTAGGAGAACTTTTTGCTTCATCCCTCAATTGTCGCTTCCAGGCAAAACAATGAACTGTTCAAAAAAACAGAGTAAAAGAATAATATCATTGTAGATTTTCCCACTGTTGTGTAAAAATAAGCACCAGCTCTTCTTGGCTTAAATAAAATTGGCCTCTCATTTCCTATAAAAGACGATGCCTATATGTTCAGATTTCCAAATCCTAAGTGGTGTCTCATTAGAATTGCCCAAAATTACATTTGACAAAATGGACCGTTGACTGTTAGATTTTTGTTTAGAAAAGAATACTATTTCTGTACTGCTCGATAAAATGTGAGATCACTGAAATGAAATGTTGGACCAGGTTTTTGTGAAGAGGTTGGGAAGGTTGAGTTGGCAAATTTCCCTACTTGTCAGACCTGTCTTCTTTAAGAAGACCTCCCTGTATCCCATACATATATTTGGCCAGATAGGGAATATGAGATGCAACTAGTCCATTGTCTATAGACACAGTTTCAAAGTAGCAATGGGGGTGAACAGATGATGAGACTAATAGACTTGAAGGCTGCATTTGTTTAATGAAGTATCAACCCAGTTTTCATGATATGACTCAAATACTCCCCCCAGCCACCCCCACACACAATATCATCAACCCCAGTGCCATCTATAGGAACCCTCATTTGCATGCCCTCACAATCAATGCAGGACATCAATCATTGAAGGTTTCAATCTGTTGTAAAAACAAACAAGCAAACATCAATTTTTTGAACTACATGGAAGGTAGGCAATCCATCAGTTGTCTCTTTAACATCATCGATCAAAATGTGAACACAGCCTGAGATTATTATATGGATTGGCTATGCTAAATTGCCCGTATTGTTCAGGAATGTGTAGATTAGGCGATGGGTTTGGGTGGGATGTTCTGTCAGTCAGTGTGGACTAGTTGGGCCGAAGGGCCTGTTTCCACACTGTAGGGATTCTATGATCTATGGTCTATGATCTATTATAGGGCTGAAGCTTTTTAAACTCAGCCAAGCATTCATAATGCATTGAGCTTTCAAATAGATAGCTGGGAAATTTCAGATATGGATTGACAAACTGAAGAAAACAGATTTCTTTATTATTAAACTAAACCAGATGCCATGGGAATCAAAACAGTCCAGGAGCAGATGAATCTTTTGTTCCTCTAAGTGAAAAATGCTGCAAGGGATTTTCTTTTTTCAATTTTAAAGGGCTCTGGGCATTTTACTCACTTAAGTTTATTACATGACAGTGGTATTAACCAATGGGTTTTTGAGTCAGATTTGAAATGGCAGAGGCCCAGGCCAGAAACTCTTGTTTCACTGTCCACAGATGCTACCTGTCGAGCTAAATATTTCGATCGACTTCTGGCCATATTTCACAGTTACAATATCTGCTATAATTTGCCTTTGTATTAATATACAGCTTTTGTTCCTGGCACAGCTCACTGTATCACTTTATTTAAATAGTAAGTCAACTCGCTGGTTAATTATATTCTCAAACACATTTTGCAATTAAGAGAAAAGGTTCCCCATGGCCATGATTGCCTATGGTGTTTTCAATTGAAGTTTTACATTGAGAGGTGCAGTCAAGCAGCTTCCAGCCATCTGAGGCACAGTTCCAAAAGTAGGGCCACATCCCAGGGTGTTAACTTTAATTAGCCAATATTTCTGAGTTCTGAGTTCCTTGATCAGTTGCAATCTCCTATGTTTTATACGTCAGAAAAAAAAGCCATTGAGGTAGCTGCATTAGGTAGTTTGAGAAATAGACCGGACCAGGAGACATTACTCCAATACAATGAGAGACTATAACATAGATACTTCAGATACAGAGTTAGCTGCAATAAGGGCATGTGTCAGGCATTCCAGGTGTAGTGGTCAGAATGCCAAGTATCAATTCCCAACCACTAACTTCAATGGAAGGCAAACTATTCAGGGCAGGCTTGTCAGACACAGCCAAATGATTGATATGTGCTCCTGCCATACAGCTCTGCGTTCAGAGCACTTTTTTCATTCTTTCCTGGGATGTGGGGCAGGCTGAAATTTGTTGTCCGTCCCCTAAACATCCTGGAAAAGGTGATAGTGAACTACCTTCTTGAATTGCAGTCTGTGTGGTGCAAGTAGACTCACTGTTGCTCGGAAGGGTATTTACTAGGGATTTTGACCAAGGGACAATGAAGGTTAAACAGCATATTTCCAAGTCAGGATTTTGTGTCACCTAAAGTTAAGTTTGCCCCTGACAATGTTCCTATGTAAATATGTAAAAACTACCCTTAAGTACAGCCTTAAACCAGAAGTGATTATTTTTACCTTAATAACTCTGGATGATAGCACTATGTTCAGACCCAGGAGCCTGCCTATATAATTATCAAACCCCTGCTCAATAATTTCCATCTAATTAATACCATTGATCCCCTGGTAGTTCACTGAAACAGTGCACCAGATGGTATGATACTGCGTCCTTTTGACTGGGAGATGCCCATTTCAGTGCTTAGCCTATGAAAATATGTGTAGCTATTCTGAGTCAGAGTCAGAGTGCTAGTAAATGGAACATGGTAAACTGTACAGAATGAGATTAGAGAAGAGGATTGAGAAGAATTCAAATCTACTATTAGTGCTTTAATGTCTCCAAATACACTGTTTAAACTGACATCATGGAACCTTCACTGTTTCTATATTGAGCCTTTGTGTAGTGCAAATGCACAAAGCTTTTCATAGGAGCATTATCTGAAAGAAAACTGAAGCAAAGTTACCTGTAGAAGTAGCAGGATGAGTAGTCAATGGGTCAAAATAACTCCACAGAGGCTGGTATCCTGTCATCAAGTCAGCCTTTATTTACACATGGAGAGTCCTTGACACTGATCCAGCTCCCTCAGTGCAAGCTCTCAGCATGAACAGAACCCCTGACATTCCTGTTTATATCTGTCAGCCAGGGCACCCTGATTGAACCAGGTTAACGGCCCCAATCAGGGAACTTATTTTCTATGAGGTCCACTTAGCTGACTTGCTTACAATCACTACATAGGCAGTCTTTAAGAAGTGCCTTAAAAGGGAGGAGAAATAAATAGAGAAGCAGGAATGTTTAAAGAGGAATTTCCAGAGTTTTGGGTTGGGATCTGAAGAGGCAACGGGGAAGTGATGACCTAGTGGTATTCCTGCTAGATTGTTAATCCAGAAAGTTAGGCAATATTCTTGGAACCCGAGCTCAAATTTCATCATGGCAGATGGTAGAATTTAATTCATTAAAAATAATGGGATTAAGATCATGAAGCCATTTCCAATTGTCAGAAAAAGCACCATCTGATTCATTAATGTCCTTAAGGGAAACTGTCATTCTCTTCCGGTCTGGCCTATACGTGACTCCAGACCCTCAGCAATGTGGTTGATTCTCAAGTGCCCTCTGGTGTAGCCAGCGACGCCCTCATCCCATGATTGGATAAAACAAAACACAATTGTCAAAGGAAGGTTGCACAAAGCGCTAGAATTGAAGCATCACAGAAATGTTGGAGGGCAGGAAGATTGGAACAGCGCAGGTCATAAGGCCTTTTCTTTTTTATTCATAATAAATGTGGAATTGATGAGGTGGGATGCTCTTCAGAGGGTTGGTACCGACTTGATGGCCCAAATGGCTTCCTTCTGCACTGTAGGGATTCTATGGTGCTTACCTGGTCTGGCAGTTAGGAATCAACCAGGTTGTTGTGGGTCAGGAGCCATATGTAGGCCAGACCAGGTAAAGATCATACAATTGCCCTCTGGGCAATTAGAGAGGGCAATAAATGCCACTGTGGACAGTGATACCAACATCCCATGAACAAATGACTAAAAAAGTAAACTTTGGAAAGAATTTCTCATTAAACTCTAGTCCTTGATAGCTCAGGGGTCCTTGTTAGAACAAAGTGCAAACGATCTCATTGTTTAACTGCAAATTTTAACCATTAAAAATAAACATCCAGAACCAAGGCCTGGTAGATAGATATAGAACATAAATAGTGACATTACTTTGTGAGGCTTCTAATGAGGGAGTGGGTGTGACGCAGTGTAAGACAAAGTGAGCTTGGAAATGGAAATGTACCACTTATTTAGAGTTTTTAAAACCTATTTAGTTCATGTTCAGTGCAAATCATGACATTTTTATTTTATCATTGCACTACCCAATGTCAGATGAACTGATTTTAATATAATTAAAATCGAGTCAAGTAATTTTAGACAGTCAGCTTACTGACTGACAAATTCATGACGGTATTTAAAAAAAATTCACTCAAAAGGCCAAATCATATTTCTGACAGATAATTATATTTACCCTTCACTTATCTATACGACAACTCAAATTCTGCACCACTTATTAATCTTCCATAGTGGATTCTGAATGTTTGTAGTGGGAGTAGTGTAGTTGGATCTTTCTTTGACTCAGAAAATGTTTGGCTGCAGTCAGTTATGTGATTGACATTTAACAGTCTGTCATCTGCCTAAAATAAATCTCCTCTCTAAGAAGTAACACTGAAGGTGAAGGCCAAGGAGCATAATCAGGCTCTTGACGTCAAAGAAATACCTGCCTTCTTACTGCCATCAAAGAAATTAAGTTTTGAGTAGGACACCTTTTGGTTGATCTTCCTGGCCCATTGCCAGCTGAGGCCTTTAAGGGATCATGTAAAATGACCAGTAAGAGTGCCAGAGATAACACAGTGTGAAGCTTCTTCAGAAGAAGGGTCCCGACCCGAAACATCAAGCTTTCCTGCTTCTCTGATGCTGCTTGGCCTGCTGTGTTCATCCAGTTTCACACTGTGTTATCTCAGATTCTCCAGCATCGGCAGTTCCTACAATCTCAGTCAGAGTGTCATCCCACTTGGGTTGCAATTACCTAATTTCCAGGCAGGATGGGAAAGTATTGTCCCACCTGATTTGCAATCTGATATGAGCTAACTGTTAGCTTGGCGTTGGAGAAGGATTTATGAGATTGTATAAGTGCAAGAGTCAGATGCAGAGTAGGGAGGTGGCCTTTGAGAACTAACCGCATGTCCCTGCTTCTTACACAACTTCCTTGCTTGCCACAAATCCCAATCCCAGAAATATATCCTCTAAAATAGAGACGAGGAGCAGCATTGGACATTCAGCCCTTGAGTCTTCTCTTCCATTCAGTATTATCATAGCTGATCCTCCACCTCAATGTTCCTCCTTTTTCTTCACACATCTTTATCCCTTTAAAATCTAAAAAAAAAATTTCTTGAGTATATTGAATGAATTAGTGTCCTGAGTCTTCTGTGGCAGAAAATTCCATAAGTTCACTCTCCTTTCAGTGAAGACATTTTTCCTCATCTGACTCCTAAATAGACTACTCTACCTCCTTAAAGTGCCTCCCTCGTTCTTGATGACTGAACCAGGGAAAACCTCCTCCTTGCACCTAGTCTAGCTAGCCTGTTTAGAATGTGATACATTTCTATCAAATTCCCTCTCGTCCTTCTAAACTCCTGTGAATGTAGGGTCAGTGAAACTAATCACTCTTCATACGATATTGCTATTATCCTTGATATAGGCCTAGTGAATCAACACTGTACCCTCTCTTTATGGCAGATGTATCTTTTCATAGGTAGGGAGACCAATCTATGCACAATCCTTCAGCTGTGGTCTTACCAAGGCTGTTTATAACTGCAGTAAGACATCCCTCTTTCTGATCACAAATCCTCGTGCAATGAAGGCCAATATATTATTTGCACTCCTAATTGTTTGCTGTGTTAACCTGTCTACTTTTACTGAGTGGTGTCTCAAGCCATACTGATACCTTTGTTCATCCACACTTCCCAATAAATCACAATTTAAATAATAATCTTCCTTTCTGTTCTTTGCACTTTCACATTTAGTCACACTGTACTGTTACTCACTCACCCTGTTTAAATCACCTTGGAACCTCCTTGCATCTTCTTGACAATTCCCAATCCTGTCAAGTTTGAAATGTTGCATTTGTTTCCCTCAGCCCAGTCATTCATTTATATTGTGAATAGATGGGACCCAAGCATTGATCCTTGCAATATCCCACTAAACACTGCCTGCCACTCAAAAATGACCTATTTATTCACACTATTTCCTGTCTGTCAAACAATTCTCAATCCATGCCAATACATTACCCCACTATCCTACGTGCTTTAATTTTGCCCAGTAGCCTCTTATGACGGACCTTATCAAAAGCCTTCTGAAAATTCAAATACATCACATCCACTGGTTCTTCCTTATTTATTTTACAAGTTACACCCTCAAGAACCTCAGTAGACATGTTAAGCATGAATTGTCTTTCATAAACTCATGTTCAGCTTGTGCAACATTACTAATGTTTTCCAAATGTTTTGTTATCATGTTTAATATAATAGAGTCTAGCACTTTCCCCATTACTGGTGTTCGAGTAACCGGCACCTAATTCCCTGTGTTTTCTCTCCTTTCCTTTTGTGGCGTCACTTATGCCATCTTCCAATTTGTAGGAATTATTCCAGAGCCCATAGAATTTTGGAAGGTGATCACCATGCATGTTTTATTTCCAGGGCAACATCCTCTTACACTCTGGAATGTAGGTTATTAGACTCTGGAGATTTGTCACCCTTGAACCCCACTAATTTTCCCAGCACCATTTTCTTACAAAAACTGATTTCCTTCAATTCCTTGCACTAGAATCTTGGATCCTAATGTTTCTAAAAAGTTATTTGTGACCTCTTTTGTGAAGACAGAACAAAAGTGAGCATTCAATTCTTCTGTCATTTCTTTGTTCCATGTTATAATTTTGCTGTTTCTGACTGTAATGCCTTTGCTAATCATTTTTCTTCACACGTAGATAGGAACTTTTACAATTAGTCTTTATGTTCCCTGTGAATTTAAGCCCATACTTTAATTTCCCCCTTTTGATCAATCAGTTCAATGTCTTTTGCTGAATTCTAATATTTTCGCAATCCTCAGGCTTGCTGCTTTTGCTGGTACTTTTAAATGCCTTCTTTTTGGATGTCATATGCCTAATTTGTTTTGTATATATTTGAGTTCCCTATCGTCATTTATTTTTGTACTCAGTAAAATTATTATTACTTCATGCTCACCTTTTTTAAACACGAACCATTGCCCATTGACCATCAACCCCTTTAGTAAGCTTTTCTAGCCCATCTTTGCCAATTTGCGCCTCATACCTTCTTAATTCCTTTCAATGCCTACCTTTCCCGGTCATGATCATCAACCTGTGAAACCTGCAAGTAGTGGCTAAGCTCCTGAAATTTAGAGGCGCTGGTGTCTTAATGGTCAAAAGTTCCTGCTGGATGAGACTTCTTGACCAAGTTTTGGAATTCTGACAGAAACCTCACTGGCAGCCAATGAGCTGCCCGATTGACCAGAGGGGTGACCTTACAGAGGCTCATAAAATCATGAGGGACATGGATAGGGTGAATAGCCAAGATCTTTTTCCCAGGGTTTAAAGTGAGAGGAGAAATTTATAAAAGGGACCTAAGCATGGTGCATGTATGGAATGAGCTACCAGAGGAAGTGATGGAGGTGGGTACAATTACAACACTTAAAAGGCATCTGGATGGGTATATGAATAGAAAGTGCTCAGAGGATCTGGCCCAAATGCTGGCAAATGGGGCTAAATTAATTTTGGGTCTCTGGTCGGCGTGGAAGAATTGGATGGAAGGGTCTGTTTCCGTGCTGTATAACTCTATGACTTAATGACGCCATGTTCCGGCAGGTTTTCCACCCAAGATAACGATCATTTGACGGTGCCAGTGTTGAACTGGGGTGGGCAGAAATCACACACCATCAGGCTATAGCCCAGCAGATTTGTTTGAAAACACTACCTTTCAGAGCTTGGCCCCTTTGTCAGGTGAAGTGAGAAAGAAGCACACAGAACACAGAATTTGTAAGTAAAAGATCAAAGGGTCACACAAAGGATGTATTAAACCTAAGATGCCTTTAAATCTTTAATCAATTAGAAGGTTTTTATTGATTAATATGTATACGTAGATCCCCAGATTTCTTTCAGGTCACTGCCCTGAGAGAATTAAAGGTTTTATCAGAGTAAAGAAGAGGTGACACTTTAGGTCAGACAGTACATGTTAGGTCTGAGGAGATAGCAAGAACTGCAGATGCTGGAGTCAGAGACAACACCGTGTGGAGCTGGAGGAACACAGCAGGCCAGGCAGCATCAGAGGAGCAGAAAGGTTGTTGTTTTGGGTTGGGACCCTTCTTCAGAACTGGGGAGGGGGAAGGGCTCTTGGAAATAGATAGAGGGAGGAGGAGTAGGGTTGGGGAAAGATAGGTGGGATGGTGTTCGGTGGATACAGGTAGTGAGTGGTAGGGATTAGTCAGTGGGATTGGTGGGGCAGCTAGTTGGGAGACAAGATGGACAAGCTGTGTCAGGTCACGGAGATGGGAGGGAGGATTGGTGGGGCTGGAGAAAAGTACGTGGGATGATGATAGATGGATGCAGGTAGGGGGTAGTGGAGATTGGTCGGTGGGAAGGGTAGGGTGGATAGGTGGGAGAGAAGATGGACAGGTTGTGTCAGGTTAAGGAGACAGGAGGGAGGAAAGGTGGGGCTAGAGAAAGGTAGGTGATGTGGTGATAGGTGGATGCAGGCAGGGGGTAGTGGGGATTGGTCAGGTATAAAGGATGGGGTCGATAGGTGGGAAAGAAGATGGATGGGTCAGGTCAAGGAGGAGGGGATGAGAAGGAAGTTTAGACCTGGGATGAGGCCGGGGATGAGCAGAGTTTAAAACTGATGAATTCCATGTTTTGGCCATCGTGCTGTAGGCTCCTGATGTGGAATATGAGGTGTTGCTCCTCCCGTTTGTGTATGGTGTCCTTGTGGCACTAGAGGAAGCCCAGGATGGACATGTCATCAAGGGAGTGAGAGGGGTAGTTAAAATGGTTGACAACTGGAAGGTGTTATTGATTATTGCGTACAGAGTGCAGAAGCTTCCACGAATCAGCCACTGAGTCTGCGCTTGGACTTACCGATGTACAGGAGGCCACATCGGGAACAACAAATACTGTAGCCCAAGTTGGAGCACGTGCAGGTGAAACCCTGTCGGATTTGGAAAGTTTGCTTTGGGCCTTGGACAGAGGTGAGAGTCAATGCGTAGGGGCTGACGTAACACTTCTTGTGGTTGCAGGGAAAGGTGCTGGGGGTGGTGTGGCTTGTGGGGAGCGGATGAGGGAGTTGCGGAGTGAACGGTCCCAATGAAAGGCAGATATGGGTGGGGAGGGAAATACTTTGTTGGTTGTGGTGTCGGACTGTAGGTGATAGAAGTGACGGAGAATGATATGTTGAATACGGAGATTGGTGGGGTGATATGGGAGGAGAAGGGGGATTCTGCCTTTATTTTTGTTGTGGGTGGGGATTTGAGAGCAGAAATGCGGGAAATGCAAGAGATGCGTTTGAGGACTTTTTTTTAATCACCCAAGGAGGGATATTGTGGTCCTTGAAATAGGAGGACATTTGGGATGTTTGGGAGTGGAATGCACCATCTTGGGAACAGATGTGGTGGAGGCAGAGGAATCAGGAGTAAGGAATTGCATTCTTGCAGGAGGGTGGATAAGAGTAGGTGTAGTCCAGGTAGCTGTGGGAGTCAGTGGGGTTGAAATAGAAGTCAGTGTTGAGGCAGTCACCAAAGATGGAGGTGGAGGGGTCTTGGAAAGAGAAGGAGGTATTGGAGATGGTCCAATGATGAATTTGAGGTTGTGGTAAAAGGTGTTAGTAAAGTTGATGAATTGTTCAAACTCCTCATGGGAGCACAAGGCAGCCCTAATACAGTCGTCAATGTAGCAGAGGAAGAGATGAGGAATGGTGACAATGTATCAGTGGAAAAGGAACATATCCTGCGAAGAGGTTTCTCTGCACAGAAAGGTAGATTTAATCCAAATTTATAAAAATTCCATCCCAAGATGTACAATGCAGGGACTGAGTAACAATGTATTAAAACATCATTCAATTTACAAACTTTGGACACTAGTCTGTTCCATTGAATTCTCAAACCATTTGTTTCTTCTCTGTTACTTGTCTTTCCATTAAAGTTTCATCTTTGCCTGGCGATTAGTTTACTTATGGTCGAGTGAAAAGATTTCCAGTGAGAAATACTAGACTTGTCAAAGATTTTACCTTTTGTATGGTAACAGCTTTCGAGATTGCTAAAAGCCAGGTCATTTTGCTCAGCTGGAACTGATTTACTAGCACTTCTGAACAGCAAATACAATCTACCTTCATTGTTCTCCAAACTATCACTTCCTTTAAACTAAATTTATTTTTGAAATTTGATTTAAGTTCAAAGCTTCTCTTTAATCGGACCAATTAAGACGCACTCAATTGCCCTATTGTCATCAACAGGAAAATGGAACAAAAATGCCCTCTTTTAAATGGAAGCAACTAATAGATAATTAAATGATACAAAGCAAAGGAAATTTAATACATTCAATAATTGTTTTGTTACTACATCCACTGGTCATTGAAAACCTCAAGTTTACCGACAGACACTGTGCTTTTCTGCCAGGGTTAAATTCCAATCTCTTGCTGATATCCCTTGTGGGAGTTCACTGCAGATGTGCACAGAATTGGAAAGATTATGGTTTGAGCTTCTCGAGGTAGAAAAATAGTCCTGCGTGGTGTTTATTTTTGGACTCTGGTATGTGCTGAAATCACAATTGCCATTAAACTGTGCTTCAAGTTGTTACAAGTGTTCACAAAGTTTATTTTATTTATTCATTTGTGGAATGTGGGCATGGCTGGTTGGCCAGCATTTATTGCCCACCCCTTGTTGCCCTTGAGAAAGTGGTGGCGGGCTGGCATTTATTGTCCGTCCCTAGTTGCCTTTGAGTGGTGATGGTACGTTGCCTTCTTGAACCGCTGCAGTACATCTACTGCGATTGACCAACAATGCACTGAGGGAGGGAATTCCAGGATTTTGACCCAGCGACAATGGTATATGTCCAAGTCAGGATGGTGAGTGGCTTGGAGGGGAACTTAAATGTGGTAATGTTGGGGTGTTGGTCTGTGCTGTCACAACAGGGAAAACCCAGTTTTCCTGCTAACTCCCTCAGGGTAAATGATCATTCAGGGAATGAAAGGTTACACCTGAGATATTAACTTGTGTGACCTCTGAACTAGACTCTTGACAACCACCATCTCAGCATAACCTTAACTTGACAAGAGGTCAAAAAGCCCATCCAACAGCTGAGAATGTACAAAACTGCTGGTGCACATAGAGTTCCTGCTAAAATACTGAATCGCTCTTCATGTATTTGCATTAGCTCACCTCCCTCTTCTGGATGGAGAGAGCATGCCAGCATAGTTCTATGACAACAAATTGTGATCATTTTCTAGGAAGGAGATCAGGACAATTGTGGTAACCACAGAGGTGACTGTCCCACAGAGAGAAGTCTTTGAAAAAAAAACCCTTCTCAGCTTCCTTTCGCTGGAGCTCCTTCCAAAGTCACAATGAAGTTTCCATTCATTAAGAGGCACAGGGAACATAATTTTCACAGGAAGCCAAGCCCATGAAAAATACAGAACTAACGAGCAACCTCTACATGGTCTTCATCAATCTCATGAAGCCCTACAACTCTGTCAGCTGGGAGGGTTATGAAGCATCCTTCTCAAATTTGGACGCCCTCAGAGAGTTGTCACCAACCTCTGCCTACTGTATGATGAAATGCAACACATGATCTTCACCAACAGGTCTGATACAGACTCAATGCAAGTACAAACTGGGATCTAACAAAGCTGTGTCGTTGCTCCAAAGTCTTTCCTCATTTTCTCCACCACAAGACTCTTTCATGAGGAGTTTCACTGCAGGAGGAATGGGAATCTGTCCAACCTGAAGACCAGGAGAAGAGCAGAAGTCAATTTTTATTCAGTTTTAGATTTCTTCACAAAGTCGTACTTTACAAAGGGAAATCTATAAATCCCACGAAAACCATCCAATGGTGTCAATCAATTTTTAAAAAAAATATGTGCACAAGTAATTACTCAATGGTTCCTACAGCTGTAGATCCTTAACTTTAATTTACTATCTTGAAGAATGGTGGAGCAGGCTTTGAAGTGCCAAATGACCTCCTCCTGATCCTATCTTCTATGTTTCAATATTTACAGGAAGGATGTTGTGAAACTTGAAAGGGTTCAGAAAAGATTTACAAGGATGTTGCCCGGTTTGGAGGGTTTGAGCTATAGGGGGAGTCTGAAGTGGCTGGGGCAATTTTCCCAGGAGTGTCTGAGGCCGAGGGGTGACCTTGTAGGGGTTTATAAAATCATGAGGGGCATGGCTAGTGTAAATAAACAAGGTCTTTTCTGCAGGGTGGGGGAGTCAGAAACCAGAGGACATAGGTTTAAGATGAGAGAGGAGAGATTTAAAAGGGACCTAAGGGGCAGCTTTTTCATGCAGAGGGTGATGTGTGTATGGACTGAGCAACCGGAGGAATTGGTGGAGGCTGGTACAATTACAACATTTAAAAGGCATCTGGAATGGTATATGAATAAGAAGGGTTTAAAGGGCCAAACATATATGGGCCAAACACTGTCAAATGGGATTAGATTCAGCAAGGAAATCTACTTGGCCTGGTCGAAGGATCTGTTTCTGTGCTATACATCTCTATGACAAGGGGAGAAAACCTTTCTGCATCTATCCTGTCAAGTCTCCTGAGAATCTTAGATGTTTCAGTAGGGTTTCTTTCCATGTTCTTAAATTCCAAGGTGTACAACCCAACCTTCTAAACCTCTCCTCATGCGAAAGTCCCCCATTTTTGTGATGAATTGTGCGAACCTTCTCTGGACTACCTCCAATGCTAGCATATCTTTCCTTCAATAAGGGAATTATTCACTGTATTTCAACCCTAATGCCATTGTGGGTGTATCTACAACACACGGACCATATCAGTTCAAGAAGACACTCATTAACACCTTCTCAAGGGGCATCTGGAGTTTGGTAATGAATGCCAGCCTGCCCAGTGATGCCCCTCATACTTTTCTTTTTATTAATTCAGCAGATGATGGCATCACTTGCTAGACCAACATTTATTGCCCATCCCAGAGGGCAGTTCAGAGACAACCACATTGCTACGGGTCTGGACTTACATGTAGGTTAGACCAGGTAAGGATGGCAGATTTCCTTTTTTAAAGCACATTAGTGAACCAGATGTGTTCCCTCCCCCTCCCAATTCATCATTAGACTCTTAATTCCAGATTTTTATTGAATTCAGATTTCACCATCTGCCATGGCAGGATTTAAACCTGTGCCTCTGGAACATTACCAGGATTTCTGGCTTACCAGCCTAGTGATAATACCACGAGGCCATCATCTTCCACTATGAGTGAATTGAAAAAGCAAATAAAAACTGTGGTGTTATGGGGATAAGGCAGGAACAGGATACTGATTGTGGATGATCAGCCATGATTGAAATGAATGGTGGTGCTGGCTCGAAGGGCCGAATGGCCTACTCCAGCACCTATTGTCTATTGTCTAACCAGTGCCTCGTTCATGTGTTAATGCACTGTGCCAGTACACATTTGCATTATCTAAGGAATGTGACCTCATTCCAGTCTTCTGTTTTTTTCCCAGAAATGAGGTGACTGTCTACTCTAGTGTTGCCTTCAAAAGTCCCAAATGTTGAATCCCTGACCCCAGCCAAACTTTCAGCCTTGACAATATATTGGGTAATTTTGAACACGTTTCTGATCCTGCTCCACTTTCCAAGCAGTGGAAAGCTAAGCTGCTCATTATATTCCTTCCAGCCGCACACAAAAGTTGGAAAACATTTTTATACTGAACTTTAAAATCTAAATCTCACCTTCTCACTTTCATCAACATGTCACACTCAAGAGATGAAAAATAGAGAATGTTTGAATTGATACAAAAACAGAAGTTGCTGAAGAAACTCAGCTGGTCTGGCAGCATCTGCGGAGGGAAAGCAGAGTTAATGTTTTGGGTCCATTAACTTTCTTCAGCTCAGTTTCTTACTTCCTTCAGCAATTTCTGTATTTATTTAAAATCTTGAGAATCCACAGTTCTTATTTAATTTTAATGCTTGAATCTAGAACTGTTACACAGTGTGAAGAAAGGAACTCATTTGTATGAAGGAGATAGTAGGAACTGCCGATGCTGGAGGATCTAGGATAACAAGGTGTGGAGCTGGATGAACACAGCAGGCCAAGCAGCATCAGAGGAGCAGGAAAACTGACATTTCAGGTCCTTCTTCAGAAATAGAGAAAGGTCCAAATCTGAAACATCAGCTTCCCTGCTTCTCTGATGCTGCTTGGCCTGCTGTGTTCACCCAGCTCCACACCTTGTTATCTTATTGTAAGAAGGTAGTTCTATCATTTGAATATCATTTCAGCATTCCTTTCTATTGAAAGGTGAGTTCTTGTGGCACAGTGGCAGGATCGCTTTACCTGGGCCAGAAGCTCCATGTTTGACTCCTGCATGTGTCTTTGTTGGCCATTGGAAGTATACTCATAATGTGGCCAAACAGATTATCAGTCTGTGAATCCTTCCACTACAACTGACTGTAGGTGATTAGAGAGACAGAGTTCCCTGGTCAGTCATCTTGTAGAAGGTAATTGCAAACCTCTGAAGTACTTTCCTCCATAAGCATGAACCAATCAAGTAGATGTCAATGGTCAACTTTTGGAAACAAGGATGGGAAAATGACAAAAGGATAGCCCTTTTGAAATAACTACAGAGAAGTTGGTAATAAGATACCAAGTTCCCCCTTTGTTTACATGTGCACCATACACTGGTTGTGGCCATCCAACTCAATGTCACTCCCTGAACTGAGGAGATTCTGAATCCTCTGTTTATATTAGTCAGCCAGGGCTGCTTGATTGGCCCAGATTAACAACCCCACTCATGGACCTTGTAGTCAATTAGATCCAGCTGGTTCCTATACCTTTAAAGGCAGACACTCAAGACTCTAATAGACAGTAGGAAAATGGCAGATTTGTGATATGCAAACATTGCATCTGTTATAACTTTGGAACAAATACAAGCAGCGCAAGGTTCCAAAAACTGACTGGAATGGGCAAGTAGTTGATTTAAGCTCAAGAATACATTTTCATTTGTCCTAACTGAATGATGGGATAGGCCAATGGCCTATTCACTTCCTCTGTTTCTAGTCCTAGCTATTTCCACATGAGAAATTCCAGGGTATTCCACTGTTTGCATAATGTTGTGTAAGAACCAGTGGATACAATTAGAAGCTAAAATAATTCTTTTCAAGTGTTCTTTGAGATTTTCTAAAGGTTTGCGTTTTGATTTTCGGAAACTACCTTCTGGTTTCACGAGCTCCTTGAAGACAAAGCAATGATTAAAGAAGACTGAAGAAATTATAGCTCCCTTGCTAGGCAGACAGGCAATAGTCTAACAACAATTAGTAGACAGTTTTCCATCATCCCCCCCTTCCTCCCAAACTCCACTGAACTAATCCAGTCGCAGATATTATAGCAAACACAGGGTCTGGAAAGCCTGGACCTCCTCAGTAACTGGGCTCCCATTTTTTTTCTCAAGATTAAAACATTGTTTTCAACAAAAGGAAACACATGCATAACAACAGCCAGAAACAGATACTTCAGTGGCAGAAATTTTTGAAGAAAAAACTCAGAGGAACAAAAAAATAGATTTGACACATCACATTTTTCCTCTCTTTAAGCCAGATCTTTCTTCTGTAAACTTTCTTCAAAATAATTTACAAAGGAGAAAGAAATGCAATAGGAAAGATTTAACATTTTCTTTATTTTTCCATTCTTAAATAATTGCTTGGTAGTACAGAACATAAAATATTTTCAGAAGAAGATTAGAGTTAAGATTTTTATCTTTTACTCATCAGAACTAGAATGCAAGAATCAAACTTGAGTAAAGGGATACATTTTGCCTACATAAAACAGGGTCTTAGGTATTTATGTGTGTATTTAGCTTGTAGCATGCAAAAATGCCTCATGCTGTGAGCCTGACTGATTATCTTAAATTGGTTTTGGAGGTAAATCAAGGCACAGTCTGGATTATTTGATAAATTATTTTCAATTACAGAATCCCACCTCCCTACGGATGCAGTTTTCTGCGGCTTGCAAGCATGGGTTGGCCAATTAAAATCAGAATGTAGCCCACCAAAAATGGTCAATGAGGCATGTTATGTGTTCCAGTCTGTCCATGAACAGTACATGCCTGGATTTACACTGGCAACAAAAGTCAAATTGCATATGACACATTAGCATGTTTGATAACATAACTGCAGGCAATCTTTGTATGTGGGAAAAACATGTTAGAAGGAGATTGCTAATTTCCACTGAACTCCCAAGGTGACATCCTGACCTATCACAACCTGCCTGCCTGATTTGAGAATTAAAATTGACAGTCAACTGTTGTTGCTACATCTTCATACCAATGATGGCCAAACAATCAATATCCTCTTTTCATGCTTTATGAAACAGTATCCTACTTTCCAAGTTTGCATCTTGCATTTTAGTTCTGATGATTGCAAGATGAGAAGTATCAATTTCTTGTCTCCTTTCAGCAATGTTTACTTGGATTATTATTATGAACTATAAAATCAGATGCAGGAGGAAGATTTTGAAAAATAAAACTTCTCAATGAATAAGTTTGGGAATTCAGATTCTTTTAAAAGAAATTATTAATGGGATGTGGGTACTTATGTAGCATGCATGTTACTTGCCACTCATCGGACAATTTGGGAAAATTTTAAAATATCTTTTTAGCTTTGTTTCTCAGCAGAGACAACAAGTGCATTTTATCAAGCCATCCGGCTGGCAAATGCACCTTTACCCTGCCCTCTGTAGGATTGCATTCCAAACCATTGCCTGCTAAATAATTCCATTTGTTCCTCACTGTTATCGCTGCATTTCTTTGTGTTCATCATTAAGCCTAATTAGCCAATCAAAACATTAGGCTGGTTGCGGACGACAAAGATTGAAGAATGAGCTGATATTATCCTTGCGTTTAATTAGAGACATCAGTGTTTCTGGTGTATGGCATGCTGATGTAAGACACATGGGTTTGGGCACTGGAAGTGATTATAGTACACTGAACAAATGCTAAAAGCAATTTTATCTTCACCTTATTTATACTGTAATAAATGGACATGTTTCAGGCACTGACACAATGCTTATGCATTTCACCATGTTGAGAGAAACACTCCACTAGATGCACATCTCTAGACGGGCAATTAGAGATCCAGCAAATTCAGAAAAGAAAGCTCCATTTAATAACATTCATTGGGGCAGATTGCATGGTCTACTGAAGCATAGCAACATTTAGAAAATGCATTGTTCCACCTATTGTTCTAAAGCTGAAATCATCTTTAATGTTTTTGTTATGCTTAGCATTCAGCATTCTAATATGTTCCTGGCTGGACAGTTACTTCGCACCCTGAATAAACTTGGTCTCATCCAAAATTCTGTTGTCAACGTCATGACTTGTGCCGAGGATAACACAGTGTGGAGCTGGAGGAACACAGCAGGCCAGGCAGCAGAGGAGGAACGGGAAAGCTGACATTTCAGAGCGAGACCCCTTCTGTCTCGAACTTGTGCCAACTCTTGTTTACCCAACATTCCTATTCTTAAAAATTGGCCTACATTGATTTCTAGGCTGGCAATACCTTGATTTTTTTTTCTAAAGTTTTTTCCTTCTTTACAAATAAATCACAAGCTCTGCAAGCTCCACTAGCCATAAAATACTCCAATATTTCTGCGCGTGACCAATAATAACCATATACATCCACAATATGCTTTGTTCGACAGTTGGTAGCCGTGCTTTCAGCTGGCTAAACCCAGAGCTCCAGAACTCCTAATATCTCCACATGGGGCTTCTTGGCGAGTTTTATCTGATGTAGTTCCTGGGAAATGCCTTGGGAAATTTTGTGCGATATAAATGAAAGTCGATATTCTTTTAGAAACATAAGCACCAATATAAATAAGAGGAGAAAATGCTCAAAATACAAAAAAGAACAATTGACCTCACAAGGTAGTTTAACATTTGGATCTGGCTTATGAACAGATCCAGGCTTATCCTTCTTCGTCATGCAAATGGAGTTAACATTGGAACATGAACAAAGAGAAGACCATGATCACTTTAGTACTTATTAGCATTCTGGTTGTCACCAGGTACAATGATAAAAGAGTTTCTTGACTAATCTCAATGAATCAGCCGACAACACACCAAGACATGAGGATGGTGCCTGGAGTGATAATTTAAGTTATAAGAAAATGCTGAATGGGATAAAGTTGTATGCTTTGGAACAGAAGACACTGAGGTGAGACCTAATTGCAGTGTGTAAAGCCATTGGCCGTTCAGTTAGAGTGAAGAGGAAGCTCTTATATTCATTGATTGAGAGGTCCGTAAACAGGGTATTATTAGGGGGAAAGGTAGGAGTTTTAGAGAGGTGTCAAGTTCATAAGTTCATAAGAGATAGAAGCTGGAGTAGGCCATTCAGCCCTTCAAGCCTGCTCCGCCATTCAATAAGATCATGACTGATCTATCTATGGTCACAGCTCCTCCCACCTGCATTAACCCCACAACCCTTAATGTTGCTACCATGCAAAAATCTATCCAACTGTGTCTTAAATATATATTACATGAAGCTGTTCCTACTGCTTCCTTGCACAGAGGATTCCATAGATTCATCACTCTCTGGGAAAAACAGTTCCTCCTCATCTCTGTCCTAAAGCTACTCCCCCGAATCTTGAGGCTATGTCCCCTAGCCCTACTCTCTCCCACCAGTGGAAAAATCTTGCCTGCCTCTATCTTATATCTTTCATATTTTTATATGTTTCTATAAGATCCCCTCTCATTCTTTTAAATTCTAGTGAGTACAGTCCCAGGTGGTTCAACCTCTCCACATGAGGGAACCCAATCATCTCAGGAATCAGCCTAGTGAACTTCCTCTGCACTGGTCTCAAAGCCAATATATCCTTCCTCGAGTAGGGAGACCAGAACTGCGCACAATATTCCAGGTATGGCCTCAACAGCACCGTGTACAATTGCAGCAGAACCCCCCGTGCTTAAATTAACAACATGGTGGCACAGTGGTAAGCACTGCTACCGCACAGTGCCAAGGATCTAGGTTTGATTCCAGCCTCAGGCGAGTGTGTGGAGTTTGCACATTCTTCCTATGTCTCCGTGGGTTTCCTCCGGGTGCTCCGGTTTCCTCCCACAGTCCAGTGATGTGCAGCTTAGGCAGATTGGCCATGCTAAATTGCCCATAGTGTTCAGGGAGGCATAGATTAGGAGGGTTATAGGGAGATGGGTCTGTGTGGGATGCTCTGAGGTTCAGTGTAGACCTGTTGGGCTGAATGGCCTGTTTCAGCACCATAGGGATTCCATGAAATTCAATCCCTTTGGCAATGAAAGCCAACATTCGTTTTCTTTTCCTGATTACCTGTTGCACCTGTAAACCAAATTTTAGCGATTCATGTCCAAGCACTCTTAAATCTGTCTGCACAACAGCATGCTGCAATCTTTTACCATATAAATAATATTCTGATCTACTATTTCTGCTTCCAAAGTAGATGACCTCACATTTACCAACATTGTATTCCATCTGCCAGACCTTTACTCAATCGCTTAACCTATCTACATCTCTCTGCACCGTTTGCCTTTCCACTCAATTTAGTGTCATCAGCAAACTTCGATATGTTACACTTGATCTCCTCTTTCAAATTATTCACCTATGTCACGAGCACTTGTGGACCGAGCACTGGTTCCTGTGGCACTCTGCTCATCACTGATCTCCAACCAGAGAAAGACCCATTTATCCCAACTCTCTGTCTTCTATTGGTTAACTAGTCCTCTATCCATGCTAATATGTTCCCCACAACTCCATGCATTCTTATCTTGTGGATGAGACTTTTTTTGCGGTACCTTATCAAATGCCTTCTGGAATTCCAAGTATACAACATCCACCTGGTTCCCTCTATCCACCAAGATTGTTATATCCTCAAAGAGGTCCAGTAAGTTAGTCAAACACCAGCTTCCCTTCCTGAATCCATGCTGTGTCTGCCTGATGTAACCCTTTCTATCCAGATGTCTTGCTATTTCTTCCTTAATGATAGCCTGAAGCATTTTGCTGACTACAGACGTTAAGTTAACTGACCTGTAGTTACCTGCCTTTTGCCTACATCCATTTTTTAAACAGCGGTGTGGCATTCACTGTCTACCAGTCCGCTGGGACCTGCCCAGAGTCCAGCGAGTTTTGGTAAATTGCCACTGTTTCACCCTAACGGTGGTGGGAATCTGGAAATCAACTCCCAAAAGGTATTGGAGATAGAAGCACTTATGAGTTTAAGAAAAAACACTTGGATGTGCACTCGAAGTGCTGTCATCTACAGGGCTGTGGACAAAGAGCTGGAAAGGGGGAATTAGTCTGGCTCAGATACCTTGGGCAGAATGACCCCATATTAAAATAACTATGATTCTGTGATATCAGGAAAGCCACAATCTTGACAAGATCGGAGAATTACAGTACAAAGGTCAACTTTTCCACCCAAACCCTTACCACTTTTTAAGTATTATATTACTCTTCCACTGGACTCCAAAATGCTATTTTCCGAACTAAACCAGCCCAATTTGCATTTGAAGGAATCACCAGTTCCCATGTATTGATCATATTCACAATGATGATCCAGGGCCACTCAAATAGTGGCATGCGGACTTAGAATCTGTTATGCCTCAACCTTTTCCAACAACTAAGTGCATTTACTGGAGCAACAGGAATTAGGAATTCAGCCCGTCAAGCCTGTGCTGCCATTCAATGAGCTCATGGCTAAAGTGTTGATTCTCAACTTCACTTTCCTGTCTTATCTCTGCAACCCTTGATTCAGTTAAAGAGTAAAAACCTCTCTAACTTTGCCTTGAAGATACCTAATGACATAACCTTGACAGCCTTCTGCAGTAGAGTCCCATAATTTCATTACCCATTGCGAGAAGAAACTTGTCGTCTGAAGTGAGTTTATTTCAGTGCAAAGAGTATTACAG
Organism: Stegostoma tigrinum; assembly: GCF_030684315.1. Classification (NCBI taxonomy): domain Eukaryota; kingdom Metazoa; phylum Chordata; class Chondrichthyes; order Orectolobiformes; family Stegostomatidae; genus Stegostoma; species Stegostoma tigrinum. The sequence goes on from NC_081359.1 coordinate 99,533,977, forward strand.
GTAAGGCAGACAAGCTTAGAGTATGTGGAACTATGATGTTATGGCCGTTACAGAGACTTGGTTGACAGAGGGACAGGATTGGCCACTCGACGTTCCAGAGTTTTGCTGTTTTACATGAGATAGAGAGGAAAGTAAAGAGGTGAAGGAAATTCATTACTAATCTGGGAGAGAAAGAATAGAAGAACATGAGAACTAGGAGCAGGAGTAGGCCATCCGGCCCCTCGAGCCTGCCCCACCATTTAACAAGTTCATGGCTGATCTTTTTGAGACTCAGCTCCACTTACCCGCCCACTCACCATAACCCTTAAGTCTTTTATGGTTCAAAAATTTATCTAGCCTTGTCTTAAAAACATTCAGTGAGGTAGCTTCAACCACTTCACTGGGCAGGGAATTCCAAGGATTTGCAGCCCTTTGGGTAAGAAGTTCCTCCTGATCTCAGTCCTATATTTCAGAATGTCACATCTGCACTCAGAGAGGACACACAGGAGGGTTCATCCACTGAGGCAATATCAGTAGATCTCAAAAATAAGAAAGGTGCAATCACTGTGATTGGATTATACCACAGGGCCCCCAACAGCTACCAAAACATTGAGGAACAAATATGTCGGCTGATTATGGAAAGATGTAACAACAACAGAGTTGTCATAATGGGTGACTTTAACTTCTCCAGTATTGATTGGGGCTACCTTAGACCTATAGGGTTAGACAGGTCAGAATTTGTCAAGTGCACCCAAGAGGGTTTCTTGAAACAGTATTTGGATCATCTAACTGGAGGAGGAATCATTCTGGATCTTGTATTGGCTAATGAACCTGACCAAGTGACTGACCTTTTCAGTGGGAGAGCATTTTGGAAACAATGATCACAACTCCCAAATTTTTAAGACTGCTATGAGTAAGGATAAGCCAGGACCTTGCGGGAAGGCAGTCAGTTGAGGGAGGGCAAATTATGTCAGTATTAGACAGGAGGTAGGGAGTGTTAGTTGGGAGGAGTTGTTGTCAGGCAAGTCCACATTTGACTATCGCAATTGTTTAAAGAGCTGCTGAGGAGAGTTTAAGACTAACATGTTTCAGTGAGGAGGAAGGACAATGACAGCAAGTTAGGGACTCTTGGAATAATGAAAGAGGTACTGAATTTAGTCAAAAGGAAAAAAGAAGCATGTGTGCAGTTTAAGAAGCTAAAATCTGACAGGGCCTGTGAAAAATATAAAGACAATAGGAAAGAACTCAAGCAGGGATTAGGGGACTAAGAAGGGGCCATGATATGACTTTAGTAACTAGGGTTACATAGAATCCTAAGGCATTTTATACACACATTGAAAACAAGTGGATAACTCGGGAGAAGGTAGAACCAGAGATAATGGGAAGTGCAGATGCTGGAGAATCCAAGATAACAAAGTGTGAAGCTGGATGAACACAGCAGGCCAAGCAGCATCTCAGGAGCACAAAAGCTGATGTTTCGGGCCTAGACCCTTCATCAGAAAGAACCACTCAAGGATAGGGAGGCAACTTGTGCTTGTAGGCAGAGGATGCAGGTGAGATTCTAAATGAGTACTTTGCATCAGTATTCACCCAGGAGAAGGATATAGAGGATAGTGAGAATCAATGTGGAGCATGCTAAAATAATCAGGCATTTTGAAATCAAGAAGAAGTGGCGTTGGGTCTTTTGAAGAGCCAGATGGTATCTACCCAAAATTACTGAGAAGCAAGAGAGGTGATTGCTGGGTCCTTGACAAAAGTCTTTGCATCCTCGCTAGCCACTGGAGATGTCCTGGAGCACTGGTGAGTAGTTAATGTTGTTCCTCTATTCATGAAGGGAAATATGGATAATCTAGGAAACTAAAGACTGATGAATCTCACATCAGCAGTTGGGAAGATATTGGAGAGGATTCTTACAGATAGGATTTACATGCATCTGGAAAAGCATAACCTAATTAGGGACAGTAAGCACGGCTTTGTAGGAGGGATGGCCATGCCTTATGAACTTGATTGAATTTTTGAAGGAGGTGATGAAGGTGTTCAATGAGGGTGGAGCAGTGAATGTTGTCTATTTTAGCAAGGCTTTTGACAAGTTCCCTCAGGGAACTTGTCAAAAGCCTTGCTAAAATAGACAACATTCTAATGCCAGAAGATTAAGACGCATGGAAGCCACAATGACTTGGCTGTGCGCATCCAGAATTGGCCTGCCCACAGACGTTTTTCCTTAGGTAAGGAGCCCAAACTGTTAACAGTATTCCTGCTGGGGTCTGACTAATGCCTGTGTAGTTTTAGTAAATGTTCCCTACTTTTAAACTCTATCCCTTTTGAAAAAACGAGGGAAACATTCTCTTTGTCTTCTCTAACATCTGCAAAAATTGGATGCTAGCTTTTCTGTGACTCATGGATAAAGACTCCCAAATCACTGTCTGTTGCAGCCTACTGTAGTTGTTTTCTATTTAAGTGATATTCAGCCCTTCTTTCTTCCGAATGCAGAATTTTAAATTTCCCCTTATTATGTTTCATCTGCCATGTTTTTACTTATCCTCTTAACCTGTCTATATCTTTCTGCAGACTCTATGATATCCTCACCACTTGTCTTCCCAGTTATCTTTATGTCATCTGCAAAGCTGGCAGTTGAATGCTTATTTCCCTCATCCAGTTCATTAATGCATTTTGTAAGTAGTTGAGGTCGCAGCACTGATCCCTATGGCACTCTAGTCATGTGCCATCATAAAAATGCCTCCTGTGTCCTAACTTCACTCTTCTTTAATTAGTTAGCCAATGCTTTATCCATGCAAATATACTACAACCAACAACATGGGCTCATAAATTATTACGTAGGCCCCTATTTGGTACTTTAGCAAATGTGGTCTGAAAAGCAGATATATTACATCCACTGCTTCCCCTTTATCTATCCTACTTCTTAAACCCTGAAGAATTGTAATAAATTTGTCACGCATGATTTCCCCCCCATGAAGCCACCCAGACTCGGCTTGATCATCTTATTTTGTTGTAAATACTTTCCTATTACATCCTTTGTAATAGATTGCAACATTTTCCAAATGGCAGATGTTAAGCTCACTGGCCTTTTCTTTGTTTCGCTCCTTTTTTGAATAAGGTAGTTTCCCAGTCCTCTGAGATTTTCCAGAATCTAATTATTCTTGGAAGATTATGACCAGTGCACCCATTATCTCTGTAGCAATTTCTTGCAATATTATAGGATGGAAAATACCAGGTCTGGGGTCCTGTTAGCTGTTAACCCCATTAGTTTCCCTAATAATTTTTCCTCAAGAGATACTTATTACTTTTTTTCCTCACAATATTTTACTCCTTGATTTAGTATATTTGGGGTACTACTTGGGTCTGCTACAGTAATGAGTGATTGATTTATTATTGTCACAGGTACCAAGATACAGTAAAACATGCTGTTTTGCATACTGCACAGACAGATCGCACTGTACAAAGTGCATCAAGTTAGCACATCAGAGTGCACAATGAAATGTTACAGTCACAGAGAAGGTGCAGAGACAGAGAGAGAGAAACAGAGACAGAGACAGAGAGAGATCAGCATTAACATTTGAGTGGGCCGTTCAAAAGTCTGATAAAGCGGGGAAGAAGCTGCTTTTGAAACTTTTATGTCTTGTGCCCGACAGAAGAGAGTGGAAGAGAGTGTAACTGGGCTGGGAAGGGTCTTTAATGATGTTCGTTGCTTTCCCAAGGCAGTGGGAAGTAGGTGGAGTCAAATGATGGGAGGCTGGTTTGAGTGAAGAGGACTGGGCTGTGCTCATAACTCTGTACAGTTTATTGGGTCTTGGGAAGAGCAATTGCCAAACCATGTGTGATACATCCAGATAGGATACTTTCTAAGATTCATCTTTAAAAATCAGTAAGAGTCCTTGTGAGCATGTCAGATTTCCTTAGCTCCTTAGGAAGGAGAGACACTGTTGTGCTTTCTTGACCATTGTGTCATCATGGGTGGGCCTGAACAGATTGTTGGTGATTGTCATTCCCAGGAGCTTGACGCTCTTGACCATCTCCACCTCAGCACCGTTGATGCAGACAAGGGGCATGCCCTCCACTCTGCTTTCTGAACTCAATGACCAGCTCCTTCATTTTGCTGATGTTGATGGAGAGATGTTGTCTTCACACCATGCTGCTAAGCACTCAGTCTCTTTCCTGTATTCTGTCTCACTGTAGTTTGAGATCCGGCCTAGCACAGTGGTCTTGTCATCAAACTTATAATTGGAGTTGGGGCGGAATTTGGCCACAAAGTTGAGTATATAAGGAATACAGGAGGGAGCTGAGTACGCAGCCTTGCAGGGCACCCGTGTTGAGGATTATGCTGGAAGAGATTTCATTGCCAACCCTTACTAATTGCAGTCTTTGGGTCAGGAAGTCATGGATCCAGTTACAGAGTGGGGAGTCAAGATCTAGGTCTCAGAGTTTAGAGATGTGCTTGTTTGCGATTATGGTGTTGAAGACAGAACTGTAGTCAATAAATAGGAACCTGACATAGGCATCCTGTTATCTAGATGTTCCAGGGATGAGCATAATGCCAGGGAGATAGCATCTATTGTGGACTTGTTTTGCCAGCAGGTGAATTGCAAAGTATCAATGCAGTTTGGTAGGTTGGAGTTGACGTGAGCTATGACTAACCTCTCGAAGCACATTATGGAGATCAGAGCAACTTGGTGGGTAGTCTTGAAGCCCACTGCATGGTTTTTCTTTGGCACCAGAATGATGAAGGCCTTTTTGAAGCATTTGGGGGCATCAAATCATAGTAAGGAGATGTTAAAGATGTCTGCAAACACTCTCACCAGCTGGTCCACATAGGATATGACTGCATAGCTGGGTCCTCCATCTGAGCCAAACACTTACCATGGGCTCACTCTCAAGAAGGCCGATCTAACATCTGCCGTGGTGACTGTGGGCACACTTGCGTCAGAGGCTGTTGGAATAGCTGACATTGTTTCATTACCCTTCTGTTCACGGTGAGCGTAGAATACATTGAGCTCATCGGTAGGATGTACTGTTGCTTGTGATTCTGTTCGACTTGGCTTTGTAACCCGTTATGTCATGTAAGCCTTGCTACAAATAACAGGTGTCCGTGTATTTGGCCTGGGTCTCAAGCTTAGTTTGGTATTGCCTCTTAGCATCTCTGATGGTCTTATGAAGGTCGTACTTGGATTTCCAGTGTAGATCAGGGTTGCCCAACTTGTACATCTCAGGCCTGGACTTCAGTAGGGAGAGGACCTCCTGGTTCATCTATGGTTTCTGTTTGGGGAATATTTGGATTAACTTCTTCAGCACACAGTCTTCTACGCACTTACTAATGAAATCTATGACAGTAGTGGCACACTCGTTGATATTATTTGCGTTCTTGAATATGGTCCAGTCCACTGACTCTAAGCAGTCCCATCGAAGCCCTTCAGTTGTCTTCGGCCAACACTGCAAAATATTCTGTACTGGGTCCCCAAGCTGTGAAGTATTTATTCAACTCCTTTGCCATTTCCTGATTTACCTTTATTCTTACCCCAGCCTCATTCTGTCAGGAAGCAATGCTCTTCATTCTCATTAATTTAAAGAAGCTCTTGCTGTCTGTTTTTATGTCATTTGTGACTTTACGCTCGGTTTATTTTCCCTCTCCATATTATGTTTTGATTTTCTTATGTTGGTTTTTAAAACTCTCAACCATCAGGTTTACCACTTATCCTTGACAAATTGTACGCAGAGAGAAACTCTCCTTAGATTAGTTCACAGGTCGGCGCAACATTGAGGGCTGATGGGCTTGTTCTGTGCTGTATTCTTTTATGTTCTATGTTCTATGAAACAACTTGATGTAACTCAGACTTAGCCAAAAACATTGAGAGTTTCAGCCCTGTGTTTTCTATCTTGTGCTGCTTCTGCAAACTTAATGCTGTCAATCAACATGAAGATTACAGTTATATTAATGTACTGTATTTTTTACATACACTCATTACCTCCTGATGTATTCTCTTTCCTACAGTATAGGTAATGCCAGCGGCCTTTTTCCACTAGTGCCTTCTCCCACTTGTTATTTCTTTCCTTCAACCATTTGATTTTGCATCTTCTGATCTAAGATTATTTTTTGCTGTTGTATTTATTCCGTCTTACACTGACAAATTTACCCTACCATCCTTTTCTTACCTGAGTTTTGATCACAGCTGACATTATTACTAGTCTGGCCTGAAATCGGACTTGTTAAAGCATATTATGCTTGTTTCTTTTTGTTTTAACAAGATAGTCCTTCTCTGAAACAAAAGCATGCAAACTTGCATGTTTGGTTCTACCAATAAAAAAGGAATGTTATGCAAAAGCAATGAAGATAAAACAGAATAACCCAAACCATCTACACCCAGCATATCTTTAAAAATGTTGTGACAAACATTCAAACACAATCCCATTATTCCAAGAAACACTCCTTTATAGTACTCACAGCAGAGAAAATTTCCTTCTCTATCCCCTGGATAAGGCTTAATTTAACTGCTCCTTGAACTCCCAATCTTAAGAATTTGATACTTTCTTGATGTCTTAATACAACTGATCTTAAGTGTTCTAAGCTTCAAATATTCATTTTCAGTGTTTTCACCAAATATTTCCGGTCTGGAATCTTTGTTAAATTCCTCACATTGAGTTAAACTATTTTAAATAATTCTAAATTATCTTCTTCCTTTCTTAGTAGCAATTGCTTTACAAATCTAGCTTCAGTTAAGAACCCTGCAGCAATGCCCAAACTTAATCCAAATAAAACCCTTAATTTCAAGATACAAGAATTTTGTTTTGTCAAAAAAGAAACATAATCAATCCCTAACGTTCTAAACTGGGGCCTAATTCACAATGGTGCACCTCGTTCACTCGCACAATTCTTCTCATGTAAACTAAAACCTGCTGCTCTCTTGGAAGTTTTTCTCTCACATAGTGTTTTAAAAGCGATCACCATGGCTCCAGAAATACTCTTAAATTAATCCGTTTAGACGCACACAAATCTAATATGCCACTTGTTCCAAATCAAAATCTGAATGGATAAAAAAGATAGAAAAATATTATTAAAGCCTCCCAACTTACAATACATATGTATTTTTCAAAAGTCACATACCAATGAATATCTACTTCTCGGGTTTGATCTTCTTGTGATTAATCCTCTGTAATGACTACAAGAGCATACCCATTCATCTCTAGCTGCTCATTAATTCACTTGCTTTGTTTTGAATATGACACACACTTAAACAAAAAGTTAGTAATTTTTCCTTTACAAACTTTTCCCATTGACCCTATTTGCTACTTTATTTATGTTTGCAAACTCTGTCCATTCATGCCTCACTCTGGTTGTCATTATTTAACTAGCTCCCCTGCAATGCTTCCTTTTGCTTTTTATGCCTATGTCTCCTTTCTCTGGAATCCTGTGCCGAGCACCTGATTTCATAAAAAAAAGTTCTCTTTACAGCCCGAGCTATTCAATCCACCAGGACAGTGATCCCAGCTTTGTTCATATAAAAGCTGCCTCATCAGAAAGTTTTCTTTTACACCTGCTCAGATTTCAATGGCCCATGAGCTCAAACCCTTCTGTCCCACACCAATCTTTGAATTATGCATTTATCTCCTTGACCTGATTTATCCTGAGCCATTTTTTCCTTGGCTCAGGCAACAATGCCAAGAGTAATTTTTAAAAATTCACTCATGGGATTTGGGTGATCCTAACACTATAATGCTTCTTTGAGGACATTCCTGACTTTTGATCACAAAGGAACACTGATATGTATCTATGTCAGGGTGGAAGTTACAGTGTTCCCATGACCCTGCTACCCTTGTCCTTCTATGTGGTGGAACTCATGGTTTTAGGCAATACTGCCAGAGAAACAGAGGTGGAAAGGCAATGGCAGTAGAGTAGGACATACCGATGGGCTAATGCAAGCGAAGCTGATTACTTACATTTTACTGTCATTTTGCCATCAGCAGTCAGTTAAAGCTTTCATGCGACTGTAAATCAGAATGAGTGATCAACGCAAATGACAATGAGGGTATTGTGAGAAAGCAGCGACATACTGAAACCATTCTTTTCAGTCTTTCTTCAAAAATACATTGTTCCAAGCGTGAATAGTGTGATGGCTCAGGGCCCACTCTGAGCTACCTCGAGACTAGCCGTGCTCATTTCACTTTGACAGTTGGCAGCTGCCAGGTGGATGGTGCTTTTAATATGTGCAGTTGGCAGCTTGGCACAAAATACCAGTCTTTGTGAGCGGTACAAGCAACCCACTTTGGGCCACTAAATGATGAGCTTTCCCATTTTAATATGCAAGGAAAACTGCAATGGGATTCCAGAGTGCTTCTGTGAAAAAGCCACAACGTTCTTCATCCGCACATCTAAGGATGGCGTGGTATTGATTTAAAGTTCTGTTTGTCACATAATGAAATGGTCCCAGCCTAAAAGGGGGGTAAATTGATGGAGTAATGTCCCTAATTCAGACCTTCACCTGATGGCTTTTGATCAAGTGATTTTAATCACATGGAGTTCTATGGGTCAAATTCCTGATGTGCAGTATGATCTCACAAAGACACGTGTTTGGAATGATCATAGAATCCATAAAGTGTGGAAGCAGGCCATTTGGCATACCAGGTCTCCAAAGAACATCCCACGCTGCCACCAGGCAACCCTAACCCTGCATTTTCTGTCCCTTGCAGATGGTGGACAGGCTTTCAGGAGTCAGGGGGTAAGTTACTGGCTGCAAGATTTCTTGTCGCTGACCTGTGCTTGTAGCCACAGTATTTACATGACTGGTAAATAATGTTTGTGGTCAATGGTAACTCCCAGGAATTTAGCTAAACCAAAGAAAATATAAAATCAAGACAGAAAATATTTTCTAAGTGTGACCGCGCCTTGTGGGTACTTCATTGCTTGTATTGCCAGCCTCCCTGTAGAAGTACCATGTGGTTGGGAGGCTAGATGATGGGCAGCTAAAGAGCATGGCTGGACCTGGAAGTTTCCAGTTGTCAGGGCAAGTGGCTAAATGGTGTAGGGCTGAGGTCTGCAACATTCAAGGCTGGGGGTAGGGTGTTGGTGGCTTAAGTGAGAAAACACCAGGAAAAAGGGAGAGGAGTTATCCAAGTTGCCTTGTGTGACCCATAGACACACTACTTTGAAATTCTGTTCTGGGCATATTTCAACCCTTTCCTCTGAACTTCATTTTTCTTTATGCTTTATGTGCACCACACAGGACTCTACATTAAGTTGAAAAATACTGAACGAAATCAGCTCTGATGCGAGGGAACTTAATAAATCTTTTGTACGCTTATACTCCAGACCAGAGTGAACTGCCACTGGCTTCATAATTTCAGAAAACCCCTGTGTTCACCAAACTGCTCTTCAAAAGAATACTTTACAACTTGTTTCAGAAATACCCATTATTTCATCCTATTTGGATGTTAATTCAACTCATTCGAATTTCATTTTCGAGGATGAATATCAAAACAATATGCATCTGGATAAACTCTGAAATATATTGACTAAATACATTTTTAATGAAAGATATTTTGTAACACGTTTACCATCCTAACAAGGAAATATGACCAGTGCAATTTGGAAATGTTTTGTGAAGGCCCATGTTTAATTCAATATTTAAATAGGAACACAATCAAAGATCTAACGATATTCATTACAAACGGAATATAGGTTAGGCCTGGATAATAAATATTTATATACCAGCGACTGGAGGGCTGGCAGCTCTGCAATGTCAAGAGACTTGGAAACTAGTGAATTTTGAAATAGCTGGTTGATGTTGCAGTTTGAGATGCAAACAAAGACGATTTACCCTGGAGACTGAGGTTACTTATCGCAGAGATGATATTGATGACTGATGGCCAATTATTCAACTTTCTAAGGGTTGAAATGATTTTGCCATGTTGGAAGTTCAATGGAACTGTGTTTGTGTTTTTTTGATGTAACTTCCTACAGCCCTTGCCTATGATTTCATTAACTCAATTCCAAACATTGACACCATCTCCCCCATTGCATAACCTCAGTGCAACCAAAATAATTGCCTGTTATCCTTTGCCAAGCATTGGTTGGTCATCATACCAGGCTTTCCATTTCTCCTTACAACAACAGCAACATTAGTTTGAAATTGATTGGAATTAGGGGCAGAAGCATTGAGGTACAGAGAAGGGAAGGAAATCTGTTTCCTTGTATTGTAGGAAGCAGTAACATGGACTGATTTGGCTGTATTCTTGTAAAAGTCAAACTAGCACATATATAGCTCCTTTTATCACTTCAGATCATCCCAAAGCACTTGACATTCATTTATGTTTAGAACTGTTTACTATTGTATGAAATTGGACAACTAATAAGCAAAATCCCACAAACAACAATATCATAATGGGCAAATAATTTGTTTCACTGATGCTAGTTGAAGAACAAACATTGATCAAGAGACTGGAAAGAACATAATTTCCAAATTGCGCTGGAGAATCACAATCAGAGTTTGGATTAACACTCCAACTGCTTGGCAGCACTCTCTCAGCACTGCACTTAGAATGCCAGTCTAGGTTATGGATAGCTGTCTCCAGTGGAAGGTGAACACACAACCTCTTGACTCACCCGACAAAAGCATGACTGGCTAAGCCCAGGCTGGCATCCAATGATCGCTCAATTTCACTCATGGGACATTGGCATCGCTGGCTAGGCCAGCATTTATTGTCCATTCCTAGTTGTCCTTGAAAAGGTGGTGATGAGCTGTCCTCTTAAACTGCTGCAGAGCTGTGGTTTGATCTGTAATGCCATTAGGGGAGGGAATTCCGTGAGTTTGACCCAGTTACAGTGAAGGAACCATTGTATATTTCCGAGTCAGAGTGGTGAGTGGCATGGACGGGAACTTGAAGTTGGTGGTGTTGCCATATATTTGCTGCCCTTGTCCTTGTAGATGAAAGTGGCCCTGGGATTGGAAGGTGCTGTCGAAGGATCACTGTTGAATTTCTGCTGTGCAGCTTGTAGATAGTACATACTGCAGCTACTGAGCGTCAGTGGTGGAGGGAGTGGATACTTGTGAGAGTGGTACCAATCAAATGGACTGCTTTGTCCTGGAAGGTGTTGAGCCTCTCAAGTGTTGTTGAAGCCGCACCAATCCAGGCAAATGGGCAGTATTGCATCACACTCCAAACTTGTGCCGTGTAGATAGTGGACAGATTTTGGGGAGTCAGAAGATGAGTGACTAGTTGCAGGATTCCTAATGCAAAAATGAAAAAGAAAGCCGTCCCACAATGTCTACAATGTTCTTTTATGAACTTGTTAAATTCATTTGAATTAACAAGAGCCTTGTAGTGCTGGCAAAGACCATTCAACTCAATGTCCAGTGCCAGTGTGAATACTCCACACAATCAAGCTTCCAGCTAACTCTATTACAACATGTTTCCTTTTCTGTTTTTCAGTTACATCTAACTTCCCCTTAAGTAGACCTGAGCTGTTCACCTCAACCATCCCATAATAGTAAAAAATTCCAGACTGCATCCACTCGCTGTGAAAATTGTGCTCCCCTGAAATTACTGTTGGCTGCATGAGTGACTCTCTTGAGATACATTTTGCTCCATGTTAGATTTGCCAGCAATCCAATCTAGATGAAATTGGAAATTTTATGGAGCTCAGGCTCAGCCATTTCGAACTAAAATGAAGTCTTTGAGTAAAAAGTGCACCTTAGATGAATGGCCAACATTCATTTAAAGCTTAAATGGTGAAGTGCTTTGCTTCCTGGACATGACAGAACTCAATATTTCAACTGAAGCCATGGAGGAAAAGAGAGAGAGACATCTGTAAAGACGGAGACGCACTGTTTACCATTTTAAACCAGAGCAGTGCACTTGATCGGATGAATATAGATTGGAGGCTGCGGTAATTAAAGGTGTGATGTGTGTTAAATATGTGAAATATTGATTGCATCAGCTTAAATAAAGTTCTGTGTGCAGTACTGCTGTAAGTAAGTTATAGCCATGACTGACAATTTTGCATCAAAACACATAGCTTTCAACAGCAGACAATTTAATTGCCCAAGCTACCATTTTGCATCAGTCTGCATTTGGGGCTGGGTGAAAGCCCAATGGTGCAAAATGCTCTGTCTTATGTTCCAATCTCTTGCTCCCCCTCGTGCTTCCAGCAAACATGGCAAATCACTCAAGAAAAGACATGTGACTTGCAGTTGCAAATGAGCTTGGATTTGTGCAGCAAATTTCATATCATCGGGGTGTCTCAAAGCACTTGAAAACCAGTGAAGCACTTTTGAATTGTAGACTTATGTTCCCTCCAATTTTTGGTCTTTCTTGTACTGTTGGAAACTCAGGCAGCTGATAAGCACATGGTAAGCTCCCACAGACAGCAATGTGTTATTACCTTGCTAATACATCTTCTTCTGTTATACTGATTGATGGATAAGCATTGGAGACTCGGAGAATAGCTCCCTCGCTTTGCTTCAAGAAAGTGCGATGGAGTTCTTCACATCAAGCAGAGAGATGGCACCTCAGTTGAACTCTTACCTAAAATGTAGCACCTTCAACAGGATTGGTGGCCTTGATTTTGGCATTCAGGCCTTAGAGTAGAACATGAAGCCACAATCGTCACTCAGAGGCAAGAGTGCTGCCTATTGAGCCACAGTTGACACACTGAAAGAAAGCATTGGGAGAATAAATCTTTTAACTGTTGCCCATGCATTATGATTCAGACTTGCATTGACCTAGTGATGATTCAACTTCAGAAAGACAGCTTTTCATCAACCGGAGATAATAGGAACTGCAGATGCTGGAGAATCTGAGATAACAAGGTGTAGAGCTGGATGAACACAGCAGGCCAAGCAACATCTTAGGAGCAGGAAAGCTGACATTTCGTGATGAAGGGTCCAGGCCCGAAACGTCAGCTTATGTGCTCCTAAGATGCTGCCTGGCCTGCTGTGTTCATCCAGCTCTCCACTTTGTTTTCATCAATTGGGACTGAATGAAGAGAATGTCAGAGAATTTTGATTTTATGCAATTTCATAATCAAAGCATTGGCAAGTGTGTTGTACATCTTTCATGATGTTTATTATGGAAATCATCCATGTTAGACTATCACACTGTCTTCCCAATGTCTCTTTTCAGAGTTGGACTGAAGAAGGGGTATTTTAGAAACCACAACAATGAAAATGACAATGAAAGACTAAGACTGTATTACGTATGTTGACTGTGACTTTTAACCACATGATTACTTTGGTTAGTTTCCATTTGAAATTAAAGAAGACTTTGGAATATTCAATAAGCACTTGAAATTGACAGGTCAAAGAAATAAACCAATCAAAAATATCATTAGTCTTATTGCAGGGCATTATGCAAACTCTACTAGCATTCATTTTCAGATGGCTAAATTTCTGAATTTCTCAGTGAAACTTGTAATATTTGTTTTGTCTCGTGAGAGTACCACAACACTTTTTATTTGCCTCTGCAGCATCAATGGTTTTATTAAACAAAAGGAAAAAGTGTGGCTTATTAGAGAAACATTTGTACATACTTTTAAGATTGTCATACACTGTCTGGAGGCAAACATCAGGGAAGCCTGAAGCATATATTTGGGAAGCTTTAACTACTCACTGGGGAGATCCATGTTATTTGCTGGAAAAAATGCTTGAATACATGTTGAAGAAATGTAAAGTATTTAACGGGTGAAGTCTCTAACTGTGCACTGTCAGAACTGGTCTCTGTTGGAAGAGGCACTATTACTGTGTCTCCATCTGTCATTTTAGGTGTCTGTAAAAGATCCCATGGCAGAAGATTGAGGAAAGAAATGCTTCCCTTAATGTAGGATTTTTGATAACTCTGACGCACTCAAAAGCTGATAAAGTACTTTTCCCACTGTAGTCACTGTTATAATGTAGTTTGTAAAGTTAAACTTTAGGCTTGCAAAATAAGTAATGAGGACCTCTCCATCTGGACAGCCTGGTGAACTTCCTATGTCTGTAACAGTGAACAAGTCTTCACTGCCACACATGCATGTGTAACCTTTGACATTCACGCTAGTCACAGAGTCATAGAATCGAAAAGTGTGGAAACAGACTCTTCGGTCCAACCAGTCCATGCCAACCATGTTCCCAAACTAAGCTAGTCCCACCTGCCAGCATAATAAAATGTGAGGCTGGATGAACACAGCAGGCCAAGCAGCATCTCAGGAGCACAAAAGCTGACGTTTCGGGCCTAGACCCTTCATCAGAGAGGGGGATGGGGTGAGGGTTCTGGAATAAATAGGGAGAGAGGGGGAGGCGGACCGAAGATGGAGAGAAAAGAAGATAGGTGGAGAGGGTATAGGTGGGGAGGTAGGGAGGGGATAGGTCAGTCCAGGGAAGACGAACAGGTCAAGGAGGTGGGATGAGGTTAGTAGGTAGCTGGTGGTGCGGCTTGGGGTGGGAGGAAGGGATGGGTGAGAGGAAGAACAGGTTAGGGAGGCAGAGACAGGTTGGACTGGTTTTGGGATGCAGTGGGTGGAGGGGAAGAGCTGGGCTGGTTGTGTGGTGTAGTGGGGGGAGGGGATGAACTGGGCTGGTTTAGGGATGCAGTGGGGGAAGGGGAGATTTTGAAACTGGTGAAGTCCACATTGATACCATTAGGCTGCAGGGTTCCCAGGCGGAAGATGAGTTGCTGTTCCTGCAACCTTCGGGTGGCATCATTGTGGCACTGCAGGAGGCCCATGATGGACATGTCATCTAAAGAATGGGAGGGGGAGTGGAAATGGTTTGCGACTGGTAGGTGCAGTTGTTTGTTGCGAACTGAGCGGAGGTGTTCTGCAAACTTTGGCCCATATCCCTCCAAACCTTTCCTATTCATGTTCTTATCCAAATGTCTTTTAAATGTTGTGACTGTAATTGCACCCATCATTTCCTCTGGCAGTTCATTCCACACACAAACCACACACTATGTTAAAAAAAATTGACCCCATGTCCTTTTTAATTACTTCTCCTCTCGCCTTAAAAATATGTCCCCTAGTTTTGAACTCCCCCACCTTATGGAAAAAAAACCCTTGTCATTCATTTTATCCATGCCCTTCATGTTTTTGTAAACCTCAGTAAGGTGACCCGTCAATCTCCTACGCTCCAACATAAAAGAACTGCCAGTCATTCCAGTCTATTTTTATATCTCAAACTCTCCAACCTTTTCTGAAGCCTCCTCAGTTTAAGAACATTCATCTGATAACAGGGCAGCCAGAACTGCACACAGCACTCTGGAACCGACCTCACCAATGTCCTGTACAACCTCAACGTGACATTCCAACTTCTATACCCAACACCTGAAAGACAGGCTTCTGGTTGCATTTTTCTGTGTCACCCATGTATCGTGGCACCAGTGTGTATCATCAACAAGTCACACTCTAACAAACCCGCCAATGTTTCTCAAACAGCTCCTTCCAAACCTATGACCTCCACTGTCTAGGAGGACGAGGGTAGCAGATTCAGGGAAACCCCAGGACCTGCAGGTTTTCCTTCAAACTACTCACCATCCTGACTTGGAGCTGTAATAACCGGTCCTTCACTGTTACTGGGCCAATATCCTGGAATACCATTCCTAACTGCGCTGTGGGAGTACCTACTCCACCTGGTCTACAGCACTATCTTCTCAAGGGCAGTTAGGGTTGAGCTCAAATACCCTCTCCCCATGGTAGAATATTAAGGATGAACATGCTGTCCTCTGTTAACATGATACTTGAGCCTACAAATGTACAACAATAGACCAACACATCCACTGAAGAAGATGTGTATTGACAATGTGCATGAATCTGACTCTTAACATAGAGCTATGAGCAAGACGGGAAGACTGCACTCTCTCTATCATCTTAATACTCCATGTGTCACAACATAAGTGCAGTTATTTTCCTTGGTTCCCCAAAATGGTCACTCATACTCTTTCTCTAGACATAAAATAAATGGCTCCATCAATTAGATATCTTTAGCAGACACAAAATCATTGATTGAATGGTAAACAAAATTTATTCAATGAAGCTGCAAATGTGATTAGAATACTTAGTTTGTAAGACATAAAATATAAATACTTACTCTGTTAAATACCATAAAGCTAGACTCTCAAACATGTACAAATCCTGGGTCATGGGAAGAAAATAGATTTCTCTCTGCAGAGAACAAAAAAACACTGGCAATAAACCTTGGTTAGAACCATAGAAATGAAACAGCATTGGAAAGGAGCATTTGTCCCATCTTGTCCATGCTTACCCAAAAAGGACATCCAGATGCCCTTTCCAATCCCACCTCCTAGACACAGCCCGTAGCCCTGCAGCTGACAACTCTTAAAGTGCAGATCCAAGTACTTTTTAAAGTGATTACGGTCTTTACCACCACCAACAAATCAGGCAGCAAATTCCAGACACCCACAATCTCTGGCTGTGGCACGGTGTCTCAGAGCACTGCTGCCTCACAGCACCAAGGACCTGGGTTCAGTTCTAGCCTCAGGCAACTTTCTGTGTGAAATTTGCACATCCTCTTGTGTCTGTGTGGGTTTCCTTTGTGTCTTCTGGTTTCCTGCAACAGCCCATACACTTAGAAGTTAGTTTGATTGGCCATGTTAAATTTCCCATTGTGTGCAGGCTAGTGCGTTAGCCATGGGGAATACAGGAATAGGGTTTGGATACTCTTTGGAGGGTTGGTGTTGACTTGAGGGGCAAAATGGCCTACTTCCACACTGTAGGGATTCTAATTCCGCATTAAACAAGTTTTCCTCTAAACCTTCTTCCATAAAGTTTCCATCTGTGACCTCTGATTTTTTAACTCTCTGCCCAAGAAAACAGGTTCATCCTGTCAATTCTGTCTCTACTCTCTGATGAAGGGTCTAGGCCCGAAGCGTCAGCTTTTGTGCTCCTGGGATGCTGCTTGGCCTGCTGTGTTCATCCAGCCTCACATTTTGTTATCTCTGTCTTTACTCCTCACAATTTTGTATACCTCAATCATGTCATTCTTCAGCCTCAGTTCTCGAAGGCAAAAATGATAACCCTTCGGATGTTTAGATGGATGTCAGTCCAAAGTTCTGGAATATGCAGTTGGGTGATACCAAACATAAGCAGCTGTCTTGGCAGGTGCAGCTTGCCCAGGAAATTCAGTATTAAGAAGTTTCACATGGGTTTCATTTTAGAAACAGAAAACAAGAGCTGAGCAGCCTATATTTCAGCAGGGCTTCTCCAACTGCGGAACCAAGCAAAGTCAAAACAGAGCAGCCATAAAACACAGGCCAAAAATGTTTTCCCGAAAGTGAGCTCAAGGAACCAAAACCAACAATTATCTGGAACCATGTATTTTTTTGGAGAGGAGAATGCACAGAGGAGATTTTGACAGACGATTTTCCATGACCATGAGAGACCAGATCAGGAGAATTTTTTTCAGATGCATGAAAGGACTGAGAATCAAGGCACATTCTTAAAACTTTTTTACCAAAGAAGCAAACATGAGGTGAGAAAAACATTTCTTCACACTGCAAAAAATCTACTGAAGCAACCCACTCCTCATTCTCTTACTTATATCAACATCCCTTCCATTTGATGAACTAATTTGTTGTCGACAATTTCTTTGAATAATGCTGCTGAAAGATACTCCAGGATAAGAACTGCATATGTGGATTTTAATGTGGCAGACAGGCACTGATGTAAAGCATTGTTATAGAATGGTCCTGCAGCGATAAGGATATCTGGATCATGACTTTTCATGAATGCTTAATACACTTTAAGCATGCCTCTTGGATGTTCACAGCCCCATGGTACTGACTGACCAATATGGTGGCTCATGTACAGTCACAGACCTCTATGGCACAGAAACAGACCCTTCTGTCCAACTTGGCCATGCCAAACATATTGTAAATTTATCTAGTCCCACTATGCAGCATTTAGCCCAGATCCCTCTAAGCCCTTCCTATTTAGATGCTTTTTAAATGTTGTAATTGTGCCAGCATCCACCACTTCCTCTGGCAGCTCAGGCCAGGCATGCACCATCCTCTGTGTGAAAATGTTGCCGCTTAGGTACCTTTTATATCTTTCCCCTCTCACCTTAAACTTATGCCCTCTAGTTTTGGACTCCCCTACCCTGGGAAAAAGCCCTTGGCTTTTCATCCTGTCCAGGCCCCTCATGATTTATGAGACCTATATAAGGCTTCCCCTTCAACCTCTTACGCTCCGTGGAAAATAGCCCCATTTCAACATCTAAGAGCAAATGTGCGTATGTCTCCTGCTATGATAAAAGCTTGGGGATTTTGTATTTGAAAGGCAGAACAGGCGCCAACAAATTTGTAGGTGACTGTCTCGGCTCACACATGGAAAAGCCATAGTACATTTTCCTTCTCATTTCATGCGGACAAGATTTACTCATGGTGTGGCAATATGAACCATAGCTTGTAGGTGGATTAATTTGAATCGTTCCAGGCGTCATCATTTTTGATCTCTACTAGTGTCCCCAAGTATCTCCTCCAGATTAAAAGTGTCATAATTCTACTCTGGAAATCCTCTACATTCATGTAAGGTTTGGAAGCGCTGCTCTTGATTTTATGTAGTGCCACCTTCAGTATTACAACAGGTTTCAAAGTGAATGAACACAAGGAATTTCTTTCTTGTAGTTGTCATGCAGCTGTGGGATACTCTCGAGACTTTTTATTCAATAAATGTACAGGTTTATGCCAGCTTTGTCAATCTCTTTTCAGTGCTACAGTGACCTGAAGCTCACCTCTGAAATTGGAGGAGGCTGGATTGTGGCATTTCTGCACTATACCATGCCAAGCTATTGTGGGATGAATCGGGTGGTTTGAATGAATGTTCTGGCGAAAGGTTATCAATATGCTTTATTGAATACTGCTTTGTAGACACTTGTAATTGAATAGTTGGTGGATGGGATTTGTACCTGCCATTTGATGAACTTTGATGGATGGCCATAAAAGATATGCAAGTTTTGCAGAGTTTCAGGAGCTAATAATCAATTGAGCGAAGTCTCAGCTGTGACAAGCCGTAGATGCTCACTGACAGTTTCATTTGAACTTGCAGAGATTTACATGAATTTGAATCATCCTGTTTAAAAGTAGTTCTCAATAGCCCATGAACTCAGAAAAAGTGCCACTTAAGGTGAAAAGGAATTTGCAGGGGATGCATGAACTAATTGACAAAGCACAACGGATTTTCCATTCGAAACTCATAGATTTACCACAGGCAATTGAAATACTTCCTGATCATCTCAGGAGCATTTCAGGGGCAAGGTGTGGAAACAGGTCCATTTAACACATTTTCTTAGTCTATCAAATGACCTAGAGTGTCACCTCCAAATTTAATAAGTGAAAAACGATCTAAATCTAGTGTTTTATACATTTTGTAATGATACTGAGGCCCAAAGAGGCATAAACATCTTGGAAAAATTTGACTTTATGAGAAAGTTGACCATTACTGCAATTCAAAAGGACAAAAATTCTATAATCAATGAAGCAAAATATTCCCAGCAGAAGTTTGCTAGAAATAAAAACAATCACAGCCATGCTGCTGTGCAGTGAATTTTGAAGTGGAAACAGGTGTTGTTTGAGTATCTGTAAGGGTTACAAATGTTAAATCTTTATTTCTAATCTAGATAGCAAGGCAATTTCAAACAGTTCTTATCCAGTACAAGTTGAAAAAAAAGACTATTTTGCACTTAATGAATCTTGGTGTTCTTTTGTTCAAAATAGAGGTAGTCCCTGGTTTGTGAACAGGTTCCCTTCTTAAGTCCATTTTTAACTTCATTTGCCCACAAGTTGGAATACAGTGCAGGACAATATAAAGTAGCCATTTATAAGTATAGGAATTGTTTGTATGTTGAATTTTTAAAATTATGCCCCTGTATAGGGCCATGTTCATTAAGTACAAGTGTCTGCAAATCAGCTGCTCATAAATGCCAGGACCCTCTATATATATATAGCAGATTGTGAATATGTTCAGTTACTGACAGCCGCAGCAAAAAATTTACAGAATTATGATAATGCTTCTTCAAGGGTTTTCGACTCAAAATGTTAGCTTCTGTACAGAGAGTATTAGAGTTATCAGATCTGTTGAGTTTGTCCAGCAATTTCTGTTTTCTGTTTCAGATCTCCAGCAATGCAATACTTTGCTTTCATCACCTAATGATATGGAACTGCTTAAAAAAATGTTTTGTTTCTGCGACGTATGAGCGAGGCATAAGAAGATTGTGGCATAGTATAAAACTGAAGCTACATGCAGTTAGGTATTGTAGGACATTTAGTGAATAACATTTTGCAACAAATCAGAAGTTGGTGGAAAAGCTCAACAGGTCTGGCAGCACCTGTGAAGAAAAAAGTCAGTTAATGTTTCGGGTCTGGTGATCCTTCCTCAGAAAAAATCATAATTAGCATTTTGGGTCCATTCCATTCCAGTTCTGAGGAAGGATCACCAGACCCGAAACATTAACTGACTTTTTTTTCACAGATGCTGCCAGACGTGCTGAGGCTTTACAGCAAAGTCTGCTTTTGTCCCTGGTTTACAGCATCTGTAGTTCTTTTGGTTTTTAACGTTTTGAAACAATTGGAAATCTTAATTTTCTAGTGTGGTTCAATAGGTTACCGGATCGTTTGAGTTAAATTTCAAATGTTGTGAAATTATGAACTCATGGCCTCTGGGTTGAATATTCACGGTTGAGATAGACAGTTTTAAGTCACTCTGTGGGAGAATCAAACAGTATTGGGAAATGTCAGGAAAGTAGAGTGGAGAATTATCAAATCAGTCTTGACATCATTGAATAGCAGAGCAGAGTCAATGGGCTGAATGGCTTGTTTCTGCTCCTATGCCTTAAGGTCTTGTGAGTTTGTTGTCTAGCTCAATAAGCTCTTATAGTCACCAAGGCAGCTTTTAGCATTTCATACAGACTCTGTTATCAGCCATAGAACACGACCACATTTTCTCTGCTTTTATTCATCTAGCCCAATGCTAGCATTGAGAAATTCCCATCTTTCTCAGCTTCACATGAACGAGATACTTTAAGGCTCACATCACACAACTCATGTACATTTCACAATTACAATGAGCTGACTGCCCACATTTGACACTTGGAGAGCTGAAAAGACTTAAAACAGAAGTTAATGTTGGTGAGTCAAAACTATCTTGTCACATAATCTCACGCACAACTGCGCTTTAGCATGACATACCCAGCATGATCTGATTTCTAATGGGAAAAGAAAGGGATGCAGCAGATAAAGACAGAATTTGTTGATTGATGTGTTAAGCTGAGAGTGTAGTGGCATTGTTGTCATGTTACTGGACTACTGATTGCAGAAATGCAAGTTCAAATCTGACTATGGCATCTGGAAATTAAATAAATCTAGAATTGGATAATCATCTGCCTGCAATGGTGAGCCTGGAGTGATTGTTGTTTGAATGGGTTGTGTGACTTAAGAATTGGCTCATTAACACATTTTGAAAGCAATTAGGAATGAGCAAGAAATGCTTGTCTTGCTGATGGTGCTGATATCCTACGAAAGAGTAAAAAAAATCTGGTTCAATGCAACATCGATATGCCAGTTTTTAATTATGTTTGTGTAAAGAATATTGGAAACACTTAGCAGGTCAGGCATTTGTATTAGAGAGAGAATAAGTTTTCAACATTCGCTGATCTTATTTTGGCTTTCTGGACTATGCACTATTTTGGTTTTCTTTTTGATAATGGCTTGGCTATATTTTGCACTGGATTCTGTTTTCTTCAGTTGAGCCAATGGGGATGGAAAAGACCCCTGTAGTTTATCTGGGTTAGGCAATACACAATGTAGTTAAGAATATTTGCAATGTTCATGGAACAATTATTCTCGAATACAATTTAAATTCCTTTAAATAACATGAAAATTAAAATAAATAAGAGTTTTGAAGTTGACTGTTTATGGTAAAAGCTTTTGCCTGTCATTTAAAAGAGGCATTTATCCATGTAAAATAACTGGAACAACATCACAATTAAAGGAGCATTAGGAAGCTAATATTGCACAATGTAATTTCTTGACTCACACAGCATGATTGCGTGCACAATGGAAAACTCCTATCATTGCCTATGAGGGATGCTGACAGCAATATTTAAAGTTCACAGTTCCTGAGGCCTCTGTCCACTCTTTTAAAGTGGTAGAAAGTCTTGGGTTGGGTGTCTCATTGTTGGCTGAATGCCAGAGACTGATCAAGAACAGATATCAAGTAATCAGTTGCAGTCATAAGATAAAATGTCATGAGATAGAATGAACCTCTTTATATCAGTGATTTGATTAGCTGGAAACCACACTTTACTATTAATTGTACATTAAGCATAGAAGCATATAGCTCAGAAAGATATTCAATCCATTGTGTCAGTACCTGATCTCTGAAAGGATGAGCAATTTGTCTCAATCCCCCTTCTCCTTCCCCACAGCCATGTCAGTGTTTCCTTGTTAAGAATATGATCAATTTCCTTAACTACACTCAAAACAATTTAAAATACTAAGCAATATTAAGCACATTTCATAGATTCCCTAGAGTGTGGAAGCAGGCCATACGGCCCATCAAATTTATGCCAACCCTTTGAAGAACATCCCATTCAGACCCATCCTGCAGAGCCCTGGACACTATGGGTATTTTAGCATGGCCATTCCACATAACCTGCACATTTTTGTACTGTGGGAGGAAACCGAAGCACCTGGAGAACACACACACACACACGCACACACGCACACACACACACACACACACACACACACACATGCGAACTCCGGACAGTCACCCAAGGGTAGAATAGAATAAAACCCGGGTTCCTGGCATTGTGAGGCTGTCACCTGTACTCAATCAGGATGGTAAAATCAGAACCAAAGGTCATCATGGACCTCAAACCTAAATTTTTCAAAAAGGACTGTCTGATTTATTGTGTATTGACTCTCTTTATTTCATGCTCCCTTTGTGAAACACTTTAAGTTTCCCTATATATTGAATTCTACTCAATGATTAATTTGTTAATTAAGGCATTCTTCTCACCTCTTATTCATCTAAACTCCATGGAGCATTGACTGATTTTACTCGACTCTAAGGATCTTGAGTAGATTTATGGATCGGTTTGTGGATGTTGAAGTTGGTTGGCTTGCCGAACTGGTTCGCTGTTGTTCCGCAGACATTTCATTACCCTGCTGGGTAACATCATCAGTGCAGCCTCCGATGAAGCGCTGTTATGTTTTCCCACCTGGCATTTAAACTCTGGGGTCCGTTGGACTTGAATATCTCATTTCCGGTTTTCCTTCGCAGTGGCGTATATGTACAGTCTAGTTCTACGTGTTTGTTGATGGCTTTCTTGGTGTAGAACCAGGCCTCTAGGAGTTCCCATACTTGTCTCTGTTTGGCCTGTCCTAGGACCCTGGTGCTGTCCCAATTGAACTGGTGGTTCTCCTTATCCGTGTGAATGGAGATGAGTGCGTATTGGTTGTGACATTTTGTTGCTGGTTAGTGTTCGTGCATTCGTGTGGCCAGTTTCCTTCCTGTCTGTCCAACGTAATGTGTGTTGCAGTCCTTGCATGGAATTTTGTACATTATGTTAGTTCTGTCCATAGTGGGTAAAGGGGTCTTTGGTTCGAGTTTGCAGTTGGCGTGGGGTTACATGGGTTTATGTGCTACTCTGATGCCCAACGGCCGCATGAATCTTGTGGTCAGTTCAGATATGTTCTTGATGCATGGTAGCCTGAATAGGAAGCTTCATCAGAGGCTGCACTGATAATGTTACCCAGCAGTGTAATGAAACACCTGTGGACTAATGAACCAGTTCGGCGAGCGAACTAACCACAGCACGATTTTACTTGTATGCTGCTAGAGATCAGTGCTCTGATTCGTGAAGTAAATCTAAGTTGAAATCAAATTACTTGACTGTGCATTCTTGTGGTACAGTGGATGTGTCCCTAACTTTGAGCCAGAAGGCCCAGGCTGAAGTCTGACTTGCTCCCAAGGTGTATGACAACAGTTAGCAGGAGGCCTGGGCTCAAGTGTCACTTACTCCAGAAGTGTGGCATAACATCTCTGAACAGGTAGATTCTGAAATGTTTTTAACAAAATTTCCTTTTGGCATTATTTATTAGGTGTACTGCCATCAACCTTTTGAACAATCCAGATATGAATAATTGTTGGGAAGAGATATTTTCACCCTTCTCACTCACGAACTTTGAGCGGTTTTCTTCAAATATGATTTTTTGAAAGTTTTAAAGTTTATTTTTAATGAATTACGTTCAATGGTAAAATGTGGAGCTTAAAACACACAACAGCAGTATTGATTTTAAATGATACCTAACCTGGGACGCCTCTTGAATTGCTGAGATGATTTCTCTTCTTTGAAATAGTGATGATGGGTTGGATGCCAATTGTTTGCTAGTTAAGTACTATCAAAAAGCTGATGAATTTATTTAATGGTGTATGTGGGGAATTTGTCATTATTAATGATAGGTGGAACAATTTTTAGCTGGATTAAGATAAATGTGGTTACTTCCAATTTGTTCAAATTAGTGATTTATCTAATAAATACAATGTTAGTGGTAGTATCACTACTTCTGAGCTAGGAGTCCTGGTTCATGTCCTACCTCTTACAGAGGTCTATAAATAGCATCTTCAAACAGGTTAGCTGGAAAGACAAGGTAGAAATGAGGCGGACTGTGTGGTACTGTCATACTGTCCCCACCTGTCGACCAGGAGGCCCAGGTTCAAGTCACACCTACTACAGAGGTGTTTGATAACATTGGTGAAGATGTTGATCAAGGAAAAGAAGGCCTCTTATGCCATGGTGGTAGTGCTCCTACCTCTGAGCCAGGAGGCCTAGATTCAAGTCCCACCTTTGCCAGAGGTGCATGAAAAACATTTCTGAACTGTTTGATTAAAAATATTTCAATCTATTTAGTGCTTGGCTCATTACCACAACTCATGGAATGCTAGTTTAAGGGCATTTTGTGGTTTCAGTGGTCCTGTCCCTACCACTGTAACAGGGGATCCGGGTTCAAGTCCAACCTGCTCCAGATATGTTTAGTAACATCCCCGAACAGCCTGGTTAGGGAAAGAAACACAATAGAAATGAGGAGGGATCTTGTGATGCAGAAGTAGTGTCCCACCCTCTGAACCAGGACACTTCAAGTCCCATCAACTGTAGTAATGTGTAATAACATATCTGAACGGATTGAGTAGAAAATACCTAAAAATGGCAAGTTGGAGAATTGAAAAGTTTAATTGATTGGTTTATGTGTTTTGCCTGTTCTCTGGCCTCTATGCTATCTACTGGCAAGTGCAGTTGGTGAGATGTGTGTGCGAGGGATTGGCCAGGAAACAAGGTGGTGAAACTTTTTCTGAGTCCTAAACCCTTCCCTAAGGATGGGCAACAAATGCTGGTCTTGCCAATAACATCTACAATCCATGAAAGAATTTTTTTTTAGAAATAGTAGACAGGCTGTCAACATGGGAGGGTCAATTGTCAACCTTACAGTTTGAAAAGAGCAGGAGACTGCAATGGGAAGCATCTGAAAGAGAGGGTATTTCAAAATGGAAGTGCAGACGTTTTAAAATTTTAAGTTAGAAAATTGATCTTGTAGCCCAATTCTAATTCCCTCTCGCCCAATCCTACCTTGGGCAGCCCTGCCTTCAGCTTTCAGATTATCTGCTTTGGAACTCTTTCCGTAAAGGCATCCAGCTGCCTCTCCGCCTTTCACATTCTGTTTGAAGTACATGTCTTTACCAATGCTTTTGGTCACCTTTCCAAGTAATGTCTCCATCTTTGGTTGACGAGAGTTTGAGACATTTTTCAAAATTAAAGGCTCTGTCTAGTTGTGCGTTGATGCTATTGATCATGGAAGCTGGTACCAGATGTGCTGAGGTTAGAGTTGCACATCATTAAAAACAGACATTACTTATTGCTTTTCTCACTCCTTTGAAACAAATTAGTACCTTTACCTTCTTTTTTTCTCTAAGTCACCTGCTCAACCTGTTGTCTCATCAACGACAGAAATATTGCTAACTGCATTTGAGGAATGTTCCTTTTCATAGCAATCAGCTTCAATTGTAAATGGTTTTGGCTGCGCCATTTCACACATCTGTTGGAAATCATTGAGCTGCAGTTTCCACAATGCTGCGTACAGAATTCACAGATTTTCTGATATTTGGAGGCACTTGAGGGGAACTGATATGAGAGGCAGACATGATTTGAGATTTTTTTTGATTAAGCCCAAAAAATTCAAAATGGATCAATCTTCATGCTGACCTGAATATCTCGGAGAGTGAGTGGGCTCAAGCTCTTCTCTCTGGAATATTGATTATTAAAATTAGGAAAGTTTTTGTTACGTACCACACAAGTCATTCCATTCATGAAAAATCCAAAGTAGACATGACCAAAAAAGGCAATCATCAAGAAATCCAAAAAGGACCTGGAAAAGAATGTTTTGAACCAGGATGAACTTCTGGAATTCACAGAAATTTATTGAGGTGAATAGTATTAATGCATTTTAAGGGGATGCAGATTGATGATTATACAGTTAGATTTAAATGAAAAATGATTGGTAATAGCTTGGGTGGAATATCCATATCAACTGCTGGGCCTGCTGTGTTCATCCAGCCTCACATTTTATTATCTTGGATTCTCCAGCATCTGCAGTTCCCATTATCACTCAACGTGGACTAGTTGGGTTGATGGCCTCCATTCCGATAGATTTAAAAGGATCTCTAAAAGAGATAGAAATCTGTCTGCCTTTGCAATGACCCCCCTCTCAATAAAGTTTCTTTTAAAGCTTTCAAGACTGTTTATGGTGGTCTTTTAAGAAACATGCCTCTTATTACCCCTTGTAATTGATAAATACCTATTGTTGCTCAAATCTGAAGTGGTGGGTTTTAAACCAAATCTTCCTTAAATTACTGTTGATACACCTGTTTAGAAATGTTATGAAACACCTCAAGGGTAGATGTGTTTTGAACCCAGACCTTCTAGTCCAGAAATAGGCACTACTGCACCAGGCGTTCCCACCCAACTCGTTTTCATTTAGGCCACTTCAGCTCTGTAAATTTATTTTCACATATCACGTGGCCAAAAACCAAAAACAAAAGTTATTTTCCAAATCATAACTTAGTTTGGTATTTTGATTCTGAAGATTGTATAAATTTAGTTGTACACTATATCGTTGTGACAGATATATAAGAGAAACAGTGTTTAAAATAATATACCCTCAGTTCCACAGAGGCAAAGCTCTATTCATAATAATAAAAGCTCCTTCCTTTCTGCTTTTTCTAAAGTTGGGAGCTCTTTAAATTGGGTTTCTGTAGTGTTGAATTCTGCATTTAACTCGCAGAAGACTGAAGCACTTAGTCACAAAATTTAAGGTTCAAAACTTATTACTGAATGTTTTCTTGTCATGAAAAGTTAGCATGATATACATTGAAGGAACATATCCTAAATATCATCTCTTTTGTTTTGTCTTTCCAAAAAAGGCATGCAGAGTGTTTCTGTTCTGAAACATTTGTGGCCTAATTGGCTTTGCATAATGAAAATTTATGGACCTTGTAGCCAAAGTTCTTTGTGTTCTTCTGTATAATTGCACAAGAATTGTTGTTGGGTTAGATGAAAATTAATGGGCTCAGAAACAGCATGCTATTCAGATTTGAGTGATGTAGAAACTTCAAACATAGCAGCTTAAATTATTCTATTGATTCATTAATCCACTGAAGAATGTTTACTGAGGTGGACAGAGGAAATTCTTGTACTGTGCAATTGTGGATATGCAATTTCCACTGTGAAAGAATTTTTGGCTGCTTTAATTCGATGGAATAGATCATAAATTCCATTGTTTGCATGAAGATTTTCCAACTAGCTTACCACTGAAGCTTGCTTTTCTGGAAATTTACTCTGATATATTTTTTTTTGAGCTCCCATGAGTTGCTGCCCAAACATACAAGCATAATGTTATCAAGGTTGAAAACTATCCAAGAGGAATTAGTGAGTATCAAGAACTAACATTTAGATGACATTTGTCTATACAGATAGATAAAGGTCAACTTTGCAATGCCAGAATTTCTCTCTCAACTGATGTGCTCTGGGTTTTCTGATCTTGTCATTTTTCAGTTCTACCTCTCAGGAATTTGCATGCTGGTGAGTATTATAACCATTGAATATTTTTAGCGCAGAGGTAGATAGATTCCTGATGACAAGAGAGTCAAATATTATCAGCAATTGGTGGGAATGAGGAGATGAGGCCACATCCTGATAAACTATCATCCTATTGTAACGTCAGGTTTGAACACATGGAAGATTGTGAAGCAGCGATCCTTTATTTCACTGGCATTAGTTCATTACAAACATGAAGGGAAATTAAGGTTAAACAAGGAAGTATTTACATGGAATGAAGTCTATTGTTTTGATTGGGATGAGTAATCCCTTGCTTCTCTGCTCTTATTTCCATGAGGCTCCCATCCCCACCCAAAGAGCTTGTTTCTCCATTACGGTTCATTTGACTCAACCAGCAGCCCTTCCCCACCATCGCCACCTGCTGGTGGAATTTCCAGCACTACAGCTTGAGCTCGCCTTCTCTGTGCCATCCCTCACATACCACACAGCGGTAGAAACTTCTCTTCCATTATTGAATATTGGAACAGGGGAAAGGGGCTGAATGGAACATTGTGATTCCTAATTCATACACTTGTACGCGTGTCCCATAACTTTATCAGCCATCAACACTTCTCCTTTACCTTCCTACTTAATGCCACAATCCCAACTCCGCCCTCGCCCAAAAATAACCCCATGGCCATCGGTTAAGTCAACTGAGACAGCCGTCATTAGAGGCTTCAAAGGACAACCTCACTAAGCAATAATCGCACAGTCCAAATATGCTCTCTCACCAATCCTCCCGAACTGTGTTACTGAGTGAGCTTGTACCTACCAAAGCATCCTTGGACCTGACCAGCAGAGCAATAATTCTCGTCTGTTTTTTCGCATAGCCCTCCAGGATGTTTCACTCATTTATCCTCAACAGTATTGCAAATGAGTTTTGAGAAGACTTGTAGCTCAGGTTGAGGTTCTGGATGTGAGTTTGCTCGCTGAGCTGGAAGGTTCGTTTTCAGATGTTTCATCACCATTCTAGGCAACATCATCAGTGAGCCTCCAACAAAGCGCTGGTGTTATGTCCCGCTTTCTATTTATCTGGTTAAGTTTCCTTGGGTTGGTGATGTCATTTCCTGCATTGATGATGATGTTACCTAG
Source organism: Stegostoma tigrinum (assembly GCF_030684315.1). Classification (NCBI taxonomy): domain Eukaryota; kingdom Metazoa; phylum Chordata; class Chondrichthyes; order Orectolobiformes; family Stegostomatidae; genus Stegostoma; species Stegostoma tigrinum. Next base: position 99,563,190 of record NC_081359.1, read on the forward strand.
AATGGTGATGAAACATCTGAAAACGAACCTTCCAGTATTGCAAATGTTCACATGCATATCGCGATTGATATGGCTTGTCTGTCAGAACTCTTACTTGACTCTTCGCTTTTACCATCCACCGAATGCAACTTTGAGCATCACAGTTCCAACCCCTTTTGTCTATCCTTTTAAATTACCTTTGTTTAAAGCCTATCCATCCCAAGCTGCAACCCATCTCTCCCTGACTTCACCCTCCCATTCTCTTTCAACCACTGCTTCAAGCAGCTCCCTATCATTTGTGCGTTCAATCTCCACTTCAACAACAACATGCATTCATATATCACCTTCGATGCAATGGCATATCCCAAAGAATTTCACAGGAATATTATAAAGCAAAACCTAACACTGAGCCAAATAATGTAACAATGGGGAGAGAATTGTTGGATTTAGAGCTTGGTATCTGAGGCCACCAATTAGTGGAGAGATGAAAAATAGGGATTCTCAAGAAGTCAAAATGGGAGCATTGCACATTTCTAGGTTGCACAACTGGAAGAAATTACAGTGCTAGAAGAGGTGAGGACATTGAGAGGTTTGGAAGCAAGAATGAAAATTAAGGCTTTTGTCTATTTAGATCCATCTGCACAGACACAATGGGCAGAAGCAACTTCATGCAAGTAAGGACATAGATAGCAAACACTTGACTTAGCTTGAGTTTATAGGTTGGTTAACTCATGTAGCTCGTTTACAATGCAAATGAATGCTAAAATGTGGGTTCATTTCCTGCCATGGCTGAGATTACCATGAAGGAGTCACATTCTCAACCTCTCCCCTTACCTCAGGAGTGTTAATGCCCAAGTTAAACCAGCACAAGGCATCTCTTTCTAACAGTCCAGTGGGGTGATTCTATCTTTACCTATAAAAGATGGCAGACTGGCCAGGAATACACAAGAACATGAATAGGCCAGTTGAACTATTGAGCCTTCCCCACTGCTCAATTAGTTTATGGCTGATCTTCTACTGGAAGAGCTGGTTATTGTCATTGTGAACAGTACAATTTTGTAATTGGAGGCTGTTCGGTGGATGTGAATGAGAAATATGAGATCCATTACCCTATCTCCTCTGAAGTCTTTGTCTCATGTCCTCCCATTGCTTTTTCTTCTTCATTTAGTTGCAGTCTCTCTAATGGACCTTATGGCATTCTGAACTCTCTTTATTTTCATCAGTGGGAAACCATCTCTTCTCACATCCCTCACCACTGACAGATCCTGCCCTGTTCCAACTGCAATTGGTTTGACCTTTGCCCTGGAGATCCTTCCCATGCGTGAAATAACCAAAACCATTTCCATTGCTCTGTCAAATCACCAACCATCGAGACTCGTGCACTTTGTTTGCTATTATGTTTCTGCAGCTATTAACTTACATCTCCTTCACATTATTTTTCCTTGTCCCAAGCAGAGCCCTTACTGTCTCATAACTTGGCATTGCTTGAAAATGAGGGAGAGAAAATAGAGAGTTTTTCCCCAGTATTAGCCTGTTCCCTCATGTTTAAGGGAACAAAAATTGACTGCAACCAACTGGACTATGAAGAGAGCTATTGGGACTGACTTTCCTCCTGCCACTTCTTTTATCTGCTATTAACCGGCTCTTGAAATAATAAAATAAGGAAAGATTAAAAGAAGATTGTTGGTTCTCTGTCACTCATTTTAGACTTGCACAGTCAAATTTATCTCCTTATGCCCTTTCTCAATATTCCTTGAAGCAAAATTTACAGATTTTCACCCAGTAAGATTTCTCCAACACATCTGCAGTTGACAGAGTAATGGATGACCATTTGTACACTTTGTGGTTAGCCCACATAGTACATACCACAGAGAATTGAGTTCTTACTGAAGCAGGAGTCTTGCAGTTTGTTAACAACACTAACTATTCATATGACTACAACATCACAGACTTGCAAACGTAAAATCTGGGGTCTGAACGTGTTGATGTTTTGTGAATTATATAGATATAGCTGATTGATTGAAGACACTATACTGACTCTATTATAAAGACAGAGAGAGACTTAATGCAAGGCAGGTAGAGGAAGAGCCCAAGATGGGACAGTCGGCATCACCGAGAGAAGTAGTGATGTGAAGTTACCTGAGATAGCAGTCAGCATCACGAAGAAGAGTATGTGGAATGATACGGTCTGCTAGGCAGCCAGAGAGAGAACTAGAGTCATTGGAATTGATGAGAATTGATTCTTGCTCTGCTGAAGAGAAATGAGCCAACTATTTGGTCAGTGTCTGGTCGGTGTTGAAGGATCTGGATGTGAGTTTGCTCGCTGAGCTGGAAGGTTAGTTTTCAGACGTTTCGTCACCATTCTAGGTAACATCATCAGTGAGCCTCCGATGAAGTGCTGGTTTTATGTCCGGCTTTCTATTTATATGTTTAGGTTTCCTCGGGTTGGTGATGTCATTTCCTGCATTGGTGGTGCCATTTCCTGTTCTTTTTCTCAGAGCATGATAGATTGGCTCCAAATCAATGTGTTTGTTGATGGAGTTCCGGTTGGAATGCCATGCTTCTAGGAATTCTCGTGCGTGTCTCTGTTTGGCTTGTCCTAGGATGGATGTGTTGTCCCAATCAAAGTGGTGTCCTTCCTCATCTGTATGTAAGGATATGAGTGATAGTAGGTCATGTCGTTTTGTGGCTAGTTGATGTTCATGTATCCTGGTGGCTAGCTTTCTGTCTGTTTGTCCAATGTAGTGTTTGTCTCAGTTCTTGCAGGGTATTTTGTAATTTTGCATTTAAGGTGTTGAAGGACTTCTCCATTCTTAAATTTTAACATAAATGAAAATTTGTGATAAAGTTAATAATATATATAAAATGTAAACTCAACTAAAAAAAGTATCAGTACAAGATTGGGAAGTCAGGGTGAAAGAGGAATGTAAATTTTCAGATTTGGGGGGGACATAACAATTCTGAAGAATGATGTCACTGGGAAACAGCCTCAAGTAGACTAGATGGCACGTATTGTATTTGAATGGATACAATATTCCCAATAAGGTAAATTAATAAACAATGCAAAAATTGTGACCGGCGAGACAAATCTGCAGGGTAACCAAAACTAACAATTGAACATCCAAGGTATTCAATCCTTCGGAAGGAGAGGAAAAATGGAAAAGAAGATGGTGTAGCATTGTTAGTGAATGATGAAAATGGTGCAATGTTGACAAAGGATATTGGCACACAAAGTCGAGTTGTGGAATCAGTGTGAGCAGAGCTAAGAACCATCAAGAGGCAGTAAACATTAGTGGGATAACAAGGTGTGGAGCTGAAGGATCACAGCAGGCCGGGCAGCATCAAATGATTAGGAGAGCTGAAATTTCTGGTCGGGTCGCTTCTTCAGAAAAGAAGGGTCCCGACCTGAAACGCCAGCTTTCCTGCTCCTCTGATGCTGCCTGGTCTATTGTGTTCCTCCAGCTCCACACCTTGTTATCTCAGACTCCAGCATCAGCAGTTCCTACTATCTCTGAAACATTAGTGGGAGTTGTTTATAGACCCCCAAACGGTAGTGGTGATGTAGCAATGGCATTAAACAGGAAAGTAGACATGCATGCCACAAGCAGGGGTGAATTCAGTCTACATATAGACTGGAAAACCCATATTAGAAATAACATTGTGGTGGATGATTTCCTGGTGCACAAGATGGATTTTTAAACCAGTACGTTAAGGAACCAATGCAGGGGCAGGTTTGCTAAATTTGGCTTTAAGCAATGAGAAGAGAGTTAATGAATAATCTGGTCATTACAAAAAAATTACTCATAGCATGAAATAATTCTCCATTGGAATAGAAGTGAAGGATTCCAAACCCAGAATGATTATCTAATACCTATCTAAACATTATCTAAACTTAAACAAAGGAAGCTGTGAAAGTATGATGAGTGAATTAGATGCAATAGACTGAGTAAGTTATAATACAGAAAACTCTTGAGCTTGTTAGGAATATAATGGCATGAATGGAAAATTGATTAGCAGTAAAGAAACATGGATTCAAAATGAATGGGTTATTTTTGCAGAGACAAGTATGGTACTGCAAGGATCAGTACCTAGGCACCAGCCATTCACAATATACAGCTACAATTTGGTTGAGGGAATCAAGCGCAATATTTCTAAGTTTGCCAACGGCACAAAATTAGATGGGAATGCACCTAGTGCTGTGGATGTAAAGATGCATCAGGGTGATTTAGGCAAGTTGCAGGTGTGGGAAAATGCATGGCAGATGCAGTTTAATGTGGATAAATGTTAATTTGTCCACTTTGATATATAAAAAGAAACAAATGGCAGAGTATAATTTAAATGATAATAGATTGAGAATGGTTGACATAGCAAATGGACCTAGGTGTCCTTATACACCGTTCATTGAAAACAAGCAGGCAGGAACAACAAATAGTTTGGAAAGCAAATGCTGTGTTGGCAATCATTGCAAGAGTATTTGAATACAAGAGGAATGAAGCCTTACTGCAGCTCTATAAAGCCTACCTAAGATTGCAGGTGCAGCATTGTGTGTGGTTTTGGTGTTTTTACCTAAGGAAAAATATGTTTGCCACGGAGGGAAGGCAGTTAAATTTCACCAGATGGATTTCTGGGATGATAAGCATATTGTAGTTGAGAAATTGAGTCCACTAGGTCGTATTCACTGGAATTTAGAAGAATGAGAGGGAACCTCATTGAAACTTATACAATTCTGACAGGGCTAAACAGACTGAATGTAGGGATTATACATCTCCTGACTAGGGTTCCAGAATAAGGCACCACAACATTAAGATACAATAGGCTATTTTGACTGTAATGATGAGAATTTTTTTAACCCAGTGGATGGTGAACCTGGAGAAAGTCTATCACAGAAGGTTTTGGAGGTGTCACTGAATGCATTTAAGAAAAAAATCAAATGGGACCCCTTTTCAAATAATATGATGCAGATAGAGATACCTGTCTATCCACTGAAATAATATCTTGGTGGATATACACACAATTATATCTAGCCCTTATGAAATTAACATGACTTAGTAGTAGCCTGTCAATGGGGATCATTTTCATAGATCTTGAATAGCTTGGGCTTATATTTTCTGGCGTTCAGAACAATGAGGGGGAAGGACCTGATTGTGGTGTGAAAAATGCTAAGGGAAATTGATAAGGTGAATGTTGATGAGATGCTCCCCCTTGAGGGACAATGTCAAACAAGAGGTTATAAATATAAAGTGAGAGGATGTAGGTTCAAAACTGAGATGAGGAAAAACTAGAGAGTTGTGAATCTGTGGAACCCACTGCCCCACAGTGTAGTGGAGGCAGAATCAATCAACAGATTCAAAGAAGAAATAGATGTGTTTCTGATGAAAAATGGGATAAAGGGCTATGGGGAACAGTCAGGAAAGTGGAGGTGAAACCAGGATAGGATCAGTCATGAAGATGTTAAATAGAGGAGTGGGCTCAAAGGGCTGAATTACCTGCTCCTGCTCCTAATTTCTATGTTCCTATGTTGTCTCCAATGTGCAGGTTGGGGTAAGGTATAATATCTTCAGTATCAAAATTGTAATCCTGTATGAGGGTGGTTGATGATATGCTGTTTAAATATGATGTTTATTCCCTTGCAGGGCTTATTCTAATGTCATAGGACTTACACTGGACACAATGCTATGGCATCATTCCAGAACCCCATGTACTTGTATCAAAATCTCAAACACATGTGCTTTTCCTGCTTCCAATTTAGTTAATGTTCCACAGGCTCATTACTTATGCTCTTCCTTTCTTTCCAACAATGCACTTTGCACCATGGACTGGGTGGTGGCGGCATGGGAAGAGCTGTGAGAATCTCCTTCCCAGCAGAGTTGTCAGTGAGGGTGGACTGTTCCATAAAGGAGTGACGTGTAGATTTAACATAGGTATTAAAAAAGCTTGGCAGCTCACTTTACATTTAATGATTTCGAGTATGGATAATTGAGGGAAGTGAGTAGAAGAGATAATATCTTGAACACACTACTTCCTACACATCTAGTGTGCTGAAAACCATTGATAGGCATAATTTTTGAGGCTCACTGAACATACTGAATGCAGCAGTCAACATGTCAGCAGCTATTGCACTGGTGACACCTTTGATTTGATATAAGAAAGGGCATCTTCTAAAATAGTCAGTCACCAGAATGTAAGATAATAAAATGTGAAGCTGGATGAACACAGCAGGCCAAGCAGCATCTCAGGAGCACAAAAGCTGACGTTTCGGGCCTAGATCCTTCATCAGAGAGGGGAATGGGGTGAGAGTTCTGGAATAAATAGGGAGAAATGGGGAGGCGGACCGAAGATGGAGAGAAAAGAAAATAGGTGGAGAGTAGAGGATAAGTGGGAAGGTAGGGAGGGGATAGGTCAATACAGGGAAGACGGACAGGTGAAGGAGGTGGGATGAGGTTAGTAGGTAGGAAATGGAGGTGCGGCCTGGGGTGGGAGGAAGGGATGGGCGAGAGGAAGAACAGGTTAGGGAGGCAGAGACAGGCTGGACTGGTTTTGGGATGCAGTGGGGGGAGGGGAAGAGCTGGGGTGGTTGTGTGGTGCAGTGCGGGGAGGGGACGAACTGGGCTGGTTTTGGGATGCGGTGGGGGAAGGGGAGATTTTGAGGCTGGTGAAGTCCACATTGATACCATTGGGCTGCAGGGTTCCCAAGCGGAATATGAGTTGCTGTTCCTGCAACCTTCGGGCGGCATCATTGTGGCACTGCAGGAGGCCCATGATGGACATGTCACCTAAAGAATGGGAGGGAGAGTTGAAACGGTTCGCGACTGGGAGGTGCAGTTGTTTGTTGCGAACCGAGCGGAGGTGTTCTGCAAAGCGGTCCCCAAGCCTCCGCTTGGTTTCCCCAATGTAGAGGAAGCCACACCGGGTACAATGGATACAGTATACCACATTGGCAGATGTGCAGGTGAACCTCTGCTTGATATGGAAAGTCATCTTGGGGCCTGGGATAGGGGTGAGGGAGGAGGTGTGGGGGCAAGTGTAGCATTTCCTGCGGTTGCAGGGGAAGTTGCCGGGTGTAGTGGGGTTGGAGGGCAGTGTGGAGCAACCAAGGGAGTCACGGAGAGAGTGGTCTCTCCGGAAAGCAGACAAGGGTGGGGATGGAAAAATGTCTTGGGTGGTGGGGTCGGATTGTACCATTGTACCCGGTGTGGCTTCCTCTACATTGGGGAAACCAAGCAGAGGCTTGGGGACCACTTTGCAGAACACCTCCGCTCGGTTCGCAACAAACAACTGCACCTCCCAGTCGCGAACCGTCTCAACTCCCCCTCCCATTCTTCAGATGACATGTCCATCATGGGCCTCCTGCAGTGCCACACTGATGCCACCCAAAGGTTGCAGGAACAGCAACTCATATTCCGCTTGGGAACCCTGCAGCCCAATGGTATTAATGTGGACTTCACCATCTCTTCAAAATCTCCCCTTCCCCCACTGCTTCGCAAAACCAGCCCAGTTCATCCCCTCCCCCCACTGCATACCAAAACCAGCCCAGCCTGTCTCTGCTTCCCTAACCTGTTCTTCCTCTCACCCATCCCTTCCTCCCACCCCAAGCCGCACCTCCATTTCCTACCTACTAACCTCATCCCACCTCCTTCACCTGTCCGTCTTCCCTGGACTGACCTATCCCCTCTCTACCTCCCCACTTATACACTCCTCTCCACCTATCTTCTTTTCTGTCCATCTTCGGTCCGCCTCCCCCTCTCTCCCTATTTATTCCAGAACCCTCTCCCCATCCCCATCTCTGATGAAGGGTCTAGGCCCGAAACGTCAGCTTTTGTGCTCCTGAGATGCTGCTTGGCCTGCTGTGTTCATCCAGCCTCACATTTTATTATCTTGGATTCTCCAGCATCTGCAGTTCCCATTATCACTGTCACCAGAATGTAGTTGTGTCCTTGGGCACAGGAAATATCAATGACAATAATGCAACATGACTCATAAGGAATCTTGTTTGGAAAAGCATTTTCCCTTTTGTTGATTTTTAAAAAAATTTAATCTATTTTTCTAATGGACCTGTTCAGAGATGTTCTTATGCACCTCTAGAACAGGTGGGGCTTGAATCTGGACCTCCTGATCCAATGTGCCATGAGAAGTCATCTCCCACTTTGAGGGTGATGGAGTTGATGCATTCCACATAACTAGAGTAGTTGATCAATGCTCTTATTAATGCAGGGCTAACCTATAGATTAATGCACCAATCTCTGTTTCATTTTTTGCTGCACCTATGTGAATTCTATGTATATGGCCTTGAAGTTGAGGTTGTAGAATTATGACTTGTTCGCCTTTGAAAATTACATTCTTGGATTCATCTCTGAATGGCTAAGGTGAATGTACTAGTTTGGAGATCTGTTGATTAGGCCACCCACTAGCGCTGAGTTCCTTGAGCTGTTGCAGCTGGGCATTTTCTTTTTGAATCTGCTCTGCTTAACTGTGACCAAAAGGAATAAGAACGATGTGACCAGAGATAATGGGAACTGCAGATGCTGGAGAATCCAAGATAACAAAGTGTGAAGCTGGATGAACACAGCGATGTGACAGTCTGGAATGTGTTGCATGGATGGATTTGGCACCTCATGGATTCTCAGACTTGTTAGATCTCTGCTTATTGGCAGATCGATGATAGGTGTCCCAGTTGGTTCAATGATGTAAAAGATTTCATCTGTCCATTCAGAGACATTTAAGAATATTGGCATTTAAGATGGATATTGCCAATGCATGGGATGTCAGACTGATCGTAAGCAATTAGCCATATTGTATGGACTGCTCCACGTTACACCAGATCTTGCGTACACTTAATGCAGAGAGTTATTGAGTCATAGCATCATAGAGATTTACAGCTCAGAGAAAAGCCCTTTGGTCGATTGCATCTGTGTTAGTCAAAAACAGCAACCTAAGTATTTTGATCACATGTTAATTTGATTTTACTTATTATTGTTTGAGATACAGTGAAAAGTGGTGTTTTTGCGTGCTAGCCAAGTAAATCATGCCTTATATAAGTACATCAAGGTAATAAAACAGAATGCAGAATATAGTTTTGCAGCTGCAGAGAAAGATCAACTCTAATATTTGAGAGGTCAGTTAAAAAGACTGATAACAGCAGGGAAAAAGTTGTTCTTGAATATGTTATTGTGTTTTCAAAATTTTGTGTCTTCTCCCTGATGGAGGAGGGTGGAACAGAGTATAAGCAAGGTGGGAGGGATTGATTATGTTGTCTGCTTTCCTGAAGCAGTGGAGAGTATAGGCGGAGCCAGTGAAAGGAAGGCAGGTTTGTGTGACAGTCTGGGTCATGATCACAACTATCTGTAATTTCTTACTGTCTTGGGGAGAGCAGTCACCATACCAATTCAGAGATAGCAGGAACTGCCGATGCTGGAGAATCTGAGATAACCAGCTGAACGGCTGGATGAACACAGCAGGCCAAGCAGCATCAGAGGAGCAGGAAAGCTGACATTTCGGGTCTGGACCCGAAGGGTCTGAAGAAGGGTCCAGACCCGAAACATCAGCCTTCCTGCTCCTCTGATGCTGCTTGGCCTGCTGTGTTCATCTGGCTCTACACCTTGCTATCTCAGTTACCATACCAAGCTGTGCCACATCCGTATAGGGTGCTTTTTATGGTGCATCATTAAAAATAGATAAGAGTCTTTGTGGACATGCCAATTTTTCTTAGCTTTTTGAGGAAGTAGACGAGTTGTTATGTTTTCTTCACTATAACATCAATGCGGATGGACCAGGAGAGATATTTACCCCTGGGAGCTCGAAGTTTTCGACCATCTCCACCTCAGCACCATTGACAGGGGGATGTCCTCTGCCAGCTTCCTGAAGTCGATGACAAGCTCCTTTGTTTTTCTGACATTGAGGGAGAGATTGTTGCCTTTACACTATGTCACTAAGCTGCTGATCTTTTTCTTGTACTCTGTCCCATCGTTGTTTAAAACTAGCCCACTACATTGGTGTCATTAACAAACTTGGAAATAGAGTGACAGCAGAATTTAGCCTTACGGTCACGTGTGTATAAAGAGTATAGTAAAAAGCTGTGTACGCAGCTTTGTTGGTGTTGAGGACTATCGTGGAGGAAGTGTTGTTGTCTGTCTTTACTGATTGTGGTCTGTGGGTCAGGAAGTCAAGGATTCAGTTGCAGAGAGGGGAGCAGAGTCCTAGACCTCAGAGTCTGGAGATGAGTTGAGTCAGAATTGTGGTGTTGAAGGCAGAGCTAATGAATAGAAATCTGACATAGTTGCCCTTGTTATCCAGTTGTTCCAGGGATGAGTGTAGGGCCAGGGAGATGGCACCTGCCATGGACCTACTGTGACAGTATGCTAATTGTAGTGGATCAAAGTAACCTGGGAGGCTGGAATTGATGTGTGCCGTTACTAACCTCTCGAAGTACTTCATGATGATGTATTTCAGAGCCACTAGGCCGTAGCCATTAAGGCCTTCTGCCTGATTTTTAAAAAACAATTCCATCCAAATACTTAAATGGTGTGAGGGTTTCTCCCACTCTTACAGACAGTCGGTCCCAAGTTCCCACCACCTTCTGGATAGAAGAGGTTTTCCTCACGTCAATGAGTGTGTAATTGCCATGGCTTGTGGAACATTGTTTTCAGATGTTGCAACATGCTGGACACTGGCATCATGTGAAAGGCAAGCCCACATTTTGTGCCATTATGACTCTATGTCTCTAACTGTTACTAATTAAACTAGAACTATCCTGGACTTCCTCTAAATTGACATTATTTTTTAAAGTGAGAGAGAGAGATAGAGTGACCATAATGCTGCAGTACAGGTTTGTAGCCTGTCATTTTGCTTGTGACATTTTAGTTTAGGTTGTATTGTAACTACATCTCTGAACTCAGACAGATTGAAAAACAAAAAGACACTTTACAACTGCTAAACTGGTATTATCTTTTCAACATTTAGCATCTATTTATTGCTTTTGGCTAGTTATCATCGCTAACTTATAGAACCTCTTAGTTCCCTCGTATAGCCACCAAGATGCACTTTGTGATATTCTACATCTTAGCCCACATAACTTAAAGCACAGCAATCTGGGCTCTTTTTCAGACAAATGTCTTGAAGTTTATTACACTATCTATTTCCATGACTACAATGTTGCAGACTTACATTTTGTCTGGGTTCTGTTCTTGCTGATGTTACGGTACATTGCATACATATAGTTGACTGACACAACACACCACGCTGACTCCATGACACAGAGAGTGACTGAGTTTGAGGTGGGTGCCTTTAAACCAGAACATTATGTATCATGTAATGCTCAAAGATGCAGTCATAGTGATCTGGAATCTAGCCACAATACTATACCTACGTTCCTAGACTCATGAGTGATGCTGCTTTGAAAGCTTTGAAAATCATGAGAGAATTGGTTCAGGAATGAATTGCTGTCCTCCGAGTACAATGTATCTCCTCAGTTGAGTCTTTCAGGTTCTTTCGTCGTAAAGAGAGCTTGAGCCTACCACCCTGAGGTCCTTCTGTGTGTTCCCCTGCCCAAGTTTTAGAAGAATCTGGAAGCTCAGAAATTCTGCTGTAAAGAATCAAACAACATTTACCCATGATTTGGATTTATTCTTTGTCCCATTCATGCTCACGTGATTACATTTTCAACTTTCTATGGATTAGAGGACTGGTTATACCTTTTATCATGGAGGACCTACTGAACATGTGAAGAAAGGAACTATGTCATTCAGATGTCAGAGCACATGGTAATGGAACTTGGGTCTTTGGGTTGCAGGCAAGAGGTTTTTCTTCACCATATTGGCTATCTGGCTGATGTTGACTGGAGGAGCAACTGAGTAGGGACAAGGAGAGAGAAACTTGAACTCTACTGTAGTAAAATCTTGCATTATATTAGTGTCTCAAGATAATGCCAGAACATGGCGACATTTAGCACAAAACACATGAAAACAAAACACTTTTCACTGTATTTTTTATATACATGTGACAATAAATCTAATTTATTCCTACACTCTGTAATGGTGGTCTTTTTATTTCTTGACTTTCTACTTTTTTTCCCTAAGAACCTGTACTGAAGAACTGTACCCAGGTACCTTGTTACCTAAAATGGCATCATAAATGGTGACTTGTAAGCTTTTCACTATACTCATCTGAGTATACATGACCATAAAGCTAGTTAATTTCAATAAATCCTAATCTAAATCTACTTTGCAAATAGTTATATTAAATCAAGGTAGTAATGTTTGCTCAGATGAGCGTGGACCACATCTTACAACAGGTTTTTCAGGCATAAAACTGGCATTGTGCACTGTGGCACTGTAGGAACAGCCTGGTTTTCCTTGAACCTGCTAGCCCATTGACCAGCTGGCAAGCTGAAAAATCCGTCACTTAAACGAGTCAATGAAAAGTGACCGTCTATGTTCCTTCAGCCTTATCTTCTATAAATGTCCAGCCTTTACACTGTGCTCCTATTGGCTACCAGCACGTTAGAATGCAAGTCTGGAGATGTGCCTTGTTGAAAAGCCTTGCAATCAGTCTTTTACATAAAATCAAAATCAGAAATTGCCGGAGAATCTCGGCAGATCTGGCAGCATCTGTGGAGAGAAGGCAATTTCCGAATTCCAGTGTTAAAGAAGGTCACTGGACTCAAAAGGTTAACTCTGCTTTCTCTCCACAGATGCTCCACACCTCAGAACAAAAACTAACACAGCACAGGAACAGGCCCTTCGACTCTCCAAGCATTTAGTACATTTTGTCCTTCCATACGAAAACTGCCTTCACTTAGATGATCCACATCCCTCTACTCCCTTCCTAACCATGTATTCATCCAGGTGCTTCCTGAATGCTGCTATAGTGTCTGCTTCCAGCACCTCCTCTGGCAGTACGTTCCAGGGACTCCCCATCCTTTGTGTGAAAAACTTACCTCTTGCATCTCTTTTAAACTTCCCCCTTATGCACCTTGTACCCGTGTCCCCTAGTAATTGACCCCCCCCTACCCTGGGAAAAGGCCTCATACTTTCCAGTCTGTCTACGCCATTCACAATCTTATAAACTTCTATCAGGTCGCCCCTCAACCTCCTGCATTCCAGTGAAAACAAAGGGAGTCTATCCAACCTTTCTTCATAGCTAAAATCCCCCAGACCATGCAACATCCTGATAAACACTTTCTGTACCCTCTCCAAAGCATTTATTTCCTTCTGGTAGTGTGGTGACCAGAACTGGATTCAATATTCCAAATGTGGCCCAACTGAGGCTCTACAAAGCTGTGGCATAACTTACCTATCCTTTACTCATGCCCCTTCCAATGAAGGCAAACATTCCATCAGCCTTTATTTATGAAGAGAGGCTGAGGGACTTGGGTCTGTTCTCATTGGAGAGAAGAAGGCTAAGACGGGATTTAATAGAGACATACAAGATGATCAGAGGGTTAGATAGGGTGGACAGTGAGAGTCTTTTTCCAAGGATGATGACGTCAGCTTGTACGAGGGGACATAGCTACAAATTGAGGGGTGATAGATTTAAGACAGATGTCAGAGGCAGGTTTGTTATTCAGAGAGCGGTAAAGGTGTGGAATGCCCTGCCTGCTAATGTAGTTAACTCAGCCACATTAGGGGCATTTAAACAGTCCTTGGATAAGCATATGGATGATGATGGGATAGTGCAGGAGGATGGGCTTAGATTAGTTCACAGGTCAGCACAACACTGAGGACCGAACGGCCTGTTCTGCACTGTATTGTTCTATGTTCTACGACCTTATCTACCTGCATTGCTACCTTCAGTGATCTGTGGACCTGAACACCTACATTCCTCTGCATGTCAATGCTCCTAAGGGTTCTGCCGTTCACTGTATAAGTTCCATCTGTACGCCACCTTCCAAAATGCAACACCGCTTATCACCTGCTGAGTTTTTCCAGCAATGTCTGTTTTTGCGTCTTTCTGATCACCAGCATCCGCAGCTCTTTGCTTTATTTGACATCAAATTGTGTGACAAGCAGTGTGACAGCTCACTGTTTAGAACTGCAGCAACACACTCTAATGATTTTAAAACCTGCTGTTTGTCTCGTTGCTGACCCACTTACTAGAAAGGACATGTTTCTCTCCACTGAGTGTGTCAGAACACCTCAAAATTTTCAATAACATTGTTACATCTCTCTTGAGGGACATTTTTTTTGCTCCCAGAGTGTTGCATGACTTTGGAACTTTCTGCCTCAGAAGACTGTGGAAGTGGGGGTTATTGAATATTTATATGATGGAGATAGATTCTTATCAGGCAATGGCATTGGGGAGTGGGATGAAAGGGAAGACAGCGACGCTGGAATTTGCAGAATAACTGATCAGCCTGATCTTATTGACTAGTGGAACAGGCTAAAGAGGTCAATAGCCTGATTCTGCTCTCTTTTTATATGCTTGTATGAAAAATCCCACTTAACCTTCTGTGCTTCACAAAGAATAACCCAGCCTAGCTGAAATCCATCATCATTGCTGTAGTACAATAAACACAGTGATATATGTGTGTGTATTTGTAAATCTTACATATCTGTAAAATTTAAGAAAGGTATTCAACTTTGTAAGCTTATATTCCCTTAGAGAGAAGGAATACTATTAGTTCGTATCAAGATTTCTGGAAAATGTCAATGGAATTACTGCTGTAAGGCCTATTCTTTGCAACGGCTTAATAATTTTTTCTGTGTTATTATTTTAATGCAAGATGAAAAGACTGGCACTAGCAGTCATCTCATCCTCCTCGACTCTAAGCCTTGTATTTAAAATTATGTCTCAGACTGTTTTAATCCACAGCTGACAATTTACCAAGTGGTTTGTGCTATGTAGCTTTGATCTCGAGGACTTTTCAAAATCTCCGTCTGGAGAAAGCAGCGAGGCCCCCCCCCACCCCCAATATATCTGCAGTTCATTAGAAACCTTTAGTGGTTCACAACAATTAGGCTTGCCAGGCGACGTAACTCAACTCTATAAAAACTTTAACTAATCACTTGAATAAGAGGAATGGCAGTTTCTTAACAATTTGCTACAGTAGAAGTCACCCCACAATCCTGGGCCAGAGCTTTTCTTTTAAGAAATGGTTTGAAGCTGAAAAGTAATGAATCAGCCTGACAGGTTTTATAAGCAACTTAACTTGTTAGCTATTGCAATACATTAAACAACTACATCTTACAAAAGTAATGGCAAACTTAAGTAACATGTATTGTGAACATCTGTTTTACTATTGAAACATTCTGCAGTGATGATCATGTATTGCTTAATTCAAGTCAGAAAACTGTCATTCTCTTGTATGGCTGAAGTGGTTCTATTTACTTCTAATGTTCATATGTACAAACTGATAAGAATGCTAATACAATACTGCAAAGTAAAGATAAAGTTACTTTAATTCTACCAGACATGATGGCTGCTGTCTCACGAGACAGAGACAACTTTTTGAGTCGTTTAACCAGAGTATCACCACTTCCCAGGTGATGAGAGAAGTTGAGGTTATAACCATAAGATATAGGAGCAGAATTAGGCCATTTGGCTCATCAAGTCTGCTCCGCCATTTGATCATTGCTTTCTTACTGTAACCTTTGATCCCCTCAATAATCAAGAACCTATCGACTACTATCTTAAGTACACTCAATGACTTGGCCTCCACTGCCTTCTGTGGCAATAAGTTCCACAGAATCACCCTTCTCTGGCTGAAGAAATCCCTCCCCAACTCAGTCCTGAAGGGCTGTCCCTTCACTTTGAGGCTATGCCCTCAGATGTCAGTCTCTCCTACTAGTGGACATATCTTCTCCATGTCCACTGCATCCAGGGCTCTCAGTTTTCAGTAAGTTTCTGTGAGATTCGCCCCCCCCCCCCCCTCATCCTTTTAAACTCAATGGAGTACAGACACAATCACTTTTTATGTGAAGAACCTTTCATCTGCAGATCATTCTTATAAACCTCCTCTGTACCCCCTCCAACATTGGCATTTCCTTTCTTAGAGACAGGGCCCAAAAAGGCAAACCCTTGATAGTAACCTCAGCTTGTGTGGGAATTAAAGGAGATCCAAAATGTTTGAGCAAGGAGGCAATCAGATACAGAGCAAAAACAAATGTTCTTATTTTCGAAGAAACATGCGCACCTGAAACATCAGCTTTCCTGCTCCTCTGATGTTGCCCGGCCTGCTGGGTTCCTCCAACTTCACACTGTGTTATCTCAGACTCCAGGATGGGCAGTTCCTACTATCTCTGTTTTTAATTTCAATGTTGTCCTTTTTTCTTTCCGTTTATCTCCAGATAACTGCCCCACAGACATTTGCCACCCACTGGTTACCTTGCCCACACCCTCTGTGTGTGACTGTGGCGGTCAGCAGTGATTGCTATTCTGTCAAGAGGTATGCTGACTGATGCCAATCTTCTTCCAATATTCGCTAAGAGTATTTATTGCAGTCCAGCCAAGAAATGCGGCTCAAATTTAAAATATACATGGACTTAGCAACCTAGGATGTTTTGCTTTGCCTTTGATGATTCTTGGGTAAAAGAAAACTGCACATTATGTTAAATCAAGGTTCCCTCCATTTTCCTACCTACTCAATTTACAGACAGCAACTTTTAAATATGCCCATCAATTCCTAGAAGCATGGCATTCCAACCAGAGCTCCATCAACAAATACATTGATTTGGTGCCCATCTACTACCCTCTGAGAAAAAGAATGGGAAATGACATCACCAACACAGGAAATGACATAAACACAGGAAATGACATCACCAACCCAAGGAAACCCAAACACCTAAATAGAAAGTGGAACACAACACCAGCGCTTTGTCGGAGGCTCACTGATGATGTTACCTAGAATGGTGACGAAACGTCTGAAAACTAACCTTCCACCTCAGTGAGCAAACTCACATCCAGAACCTCAACCTGGGCTACAAATCTTCTCACAACTCGCTATGCCCATTGATATATGGTTGAGCAATCTTTCATGATAAGCAAATAAGGGAAAATAATCAAGTGCTATTTTCCCCATTCATAATGCCAGAGCTATGGTGAACAGAGGATGTCTATTGCTCTTGGTATCTGCTGTGGCTATGATGATCAATCATGTGGCCTTAGGGTTTGTCTTGTCTTCTTAAAGCCTGGAGAGTATCATCAGAATAGTGTGTAGAATGCAGTTCAATCTTTAAACAATAGTCTGGTGGCATCGGTAATACCCCACCCCTGACCCTTGATTCCCACCACCCCAGTGTGCTACAAGGCTCCTTTAACAGAAGTCATAGAGTCAAGGTGAAATAATCAGATCAAGGACAATCTTACTGAATGATGGAGAAGGTCCAGGGGACTCAGTAGCCTACTACTGTTCCTTATTCATGTCTTCGTTTGTATGTACGTATTTATAGGTATCACAGATATCTGGCAAGATGGCGGAAGCGTTATTTTGCACCATTCAGAGCTCTACTCTCTGACAGTGACAGTGAGAGTGGGTTTGGTGATGCACTGACGGTGAGAGTGGGGACGGTGAGACAGTGATGGTGAGAGCGGAACGGTGAGACAGTGACGGTGAGAGTGGGGACCGTGAGGCAGTGACGGTGAGAGTGGGGACGGTGAGACAGTGATCGTGAGAGCGGGATAGCGAGGCAGTGACGGTGAGAGCGGGGACGGTGAGGCAGTGACGGTGAGAGGGAAATGGTGAGACGGTGAGAGTGGGATCGGTGAGGCAGTGACGGTGAGAGTGGGGACGGTGAGACAGTGATCGTGAGAGCGGGATGGTGCGACAGTGACGGTGAGAGCGGGATAGCGAGGCAGTGACGGCAAGAACGAGATGGTGCGATAGTGACAATGAGAGCGGGACGGTGAGGCAGTGATGGTGAGAGCGGGACAGTGAGACAGTGACAGTGAGAGTGGGTTTGGTGATGCACTGACAGTGAGAGGGGGACGATGAGGCAGCTACGGTGAGAGCAGGATGGCGAGGCAGTGACAGTGAGAGCGGGAGGATGAGGCAGTGAGGGTGAGAGCGGGGATGGTCAGACAGTGACAGTGAGACAGTGATGGTGACGGCCGGATGGTGAGACAGTGATGGTGAGAGCGGAACGGTGAGACAGTGACGGTGAGAGTGGGGACGGTGAGGCAGTGACAGTGAGAGGGAAATGGTGAGACGGTGAGAGTGGGATCGGTGAGACAGTGACGGTGAGAGTGGGGACGGTGAGGCAGTGACAGTGAGAGGGAAATGGTGAGAGTGGGATCGGTGAGACAGTGACGGTGAGAGTGGGGACGGTGAGGCAGTGATGGTGAGTGTGGGGACGGTGAGACAATGACGGTGAGAGGGAAATGGTGAGACGGTGAGAGTGGGATCGGTGACACAGTGACGGTGAGTGTGGAGACGGTGAGGCAGTGACGGTGAGTGTGGGGACGGTGAGGCAGTGACGGTGAGAGTGGGGACGGTGAGACAATGACGGTGAGAGGGAAACGGTGAGAGTGGGTCAGTTACGCAGTGACGGTGACAGTGGGTCGGTGAGGCAGTGACAGTGAGGGCGGGACAGTGAGACAGTGAGAGTGGGTTCGGTGATGCACTGACGGTGAGAGCGACGGTGAGGCAGCTACGGTGAGAGCAGGACGGTGAGGCAGTGACGGTGAGAGCGGGGACGGTGAGGCAGTGACGGTGAGAGTGGGGACGGTGAGGCAGTGATGGTGAGTGTGGGGACGGTGAGGCAGTGACGGTGAAAGTGGGGATGGTGAGGGAGTGACAGTGAGAGGGAAACGGTGAGAGTGGGGGCGGTGAGGCGGTGATGGTGAGAGCGGGACAGTGAGACAGTGACAGTGAGAGTGGGTTCGGTGATGCACTGACGGTGAGAGCAGGATGGCGAGGCAGTGACAGTGAGAGCAGGAGGATGAGGCAGTGAGGGTGAGAGCAGGAGGATGAGGCAGTGAGGGTGAGAGCGGGGACGGTGAGGCAGTGACGGTGAGAGCGGGACGGTGAGACAGTGACGGTGAGAGTGGGACGGTGAGAGTGGGACGGTGAGAGTGGGACGGTGAGAGGGACGGTGAGGCAGTGACGGTGAGAGTGGGGACGGGAGAGTGGGACGGTGAGATTGGGGCAGGAGAGTGGGACGGTGAGACAGTGTCGGTGAGAGTGGGACGGTGAGGCAGTGACGGTGAGAGGGAGATGGTGAGACAGTGACAATGAGAGTGGGGACGGTGAGGCAGTGACGGTGAGAGTGGGGACGGTGAGGCAGTGACGGTGAGAGGGACACGGTGAGACAGTGACGGTGAGAGGGAGACAGTGAGACAGTGACGGTGAGAGGGAGACAGTGAGACAGTGACGGTGAGAGTGGGGACGGTGTGGCAGTGACGGTGAGAGTGGGGACGGTGAGACAATGACGGTGAGATGGAAACGGTGAGAGTGGGATCGGTGAGACTGTGACGGTGAGAGTGGGTCAGTTACACAGTGACAGTGACAGTGGGGGCGGTGATGCACTGACGGTGAGAGCGGGACGGTGAGGCAGTGACGGTGAGAGTGGGATGATGAGGCAGTGACGGTGAGAGTGGGGACAGTGAGGCAGTGACGGTGAGAGTGGGACAGTGAGGCAATGACGGTGAGAGTGGGACGGTGAGGGAGTGACGGTGAGAGTGGGGACGGTGAGGCAGTGACGGTGAGAGGGAGACGGTGAGGCAGTGATGGTGAGAGTGGGAACGGTGAGGCAGTGACGGTGAGAGTGGGGACGGTGAGATGGAAGCGGTGAGAGTGGGATCAGTGAGACTGTGATGGTGAGAGTGGGTTAGTTACACAGTGACAGTGGGGGCGGTGATGCACTGACGGTGAGGCAGTGACGGTGAGAGTGGGACAGTGAGGCAGTGACGGTGAGAGTGGGGACAGTGAGACAGGGACGGTGAGAGTGGGACAGTGAGGCAGTGACGGTGAGAGTGGGGACAGTGAGACAGTGACGGTGAGAGTGGGATGGTGAGGGAGTGACGGTGAGAGTGGGGACGGTGAGACAGTGACGGTGAGAGGGAGACGGTGAGGCAGTGACGGTGAGAGTGGGGACGGTGAGGCAGTGACGGTGAGAGGGAGATGGTGAGACAGGGACAGTGAGAGGGAGACGGTGAGACAGGGACGGCGAGAGCGGGGACGGCGAGACAGGGACGGCGAGAGCGGGGACGGCGAGACAGGGACGGCGAGAGCGGGGACGGCAAGACAGGGACGGCGAGAGCGGGGACGGCGAGACAGGGGCGGCGAGAGCGGGGACGGCGAGACAGGGGCGGCGAGACAGGGGCGGTGAGAGCGGGGACGGCGAGACAGGGGCGGCGAGAGCGGGGACGGCGAGACAGGGGCGGCGACGGCGAGACAGGGGCGACGAGAGAGGGGACGGCGAGACAGGGGCGGCGAGAGCGGGGACGGCGAGACAGGGACGGCGAGAGCGGGGACAGCGAGACAGGGACGGCGAGACAGGGGCGGCGAGAGCGGGGACGGCGAGACAGGGGCGGCGAGACAGGGGCGGCGAGAGCGGGGATGGCGAGACAGGGGCGGCGAGAGCGGGGACGGCGAGACAGGGGCGGCGACGGCGAGACAGGGGCGACGAGAGAGGGGACGGCGAGACAGGGGCGGCGAGAGCGGGGACGGCGAGACAGGGACGGCGAGAGCGGGGACAGCGAGACAGGGACGGCGAGACAGGGACGGCAAGACAGGGGCGGCGAGAGCGGGGACGTTGACGCAGTGACGGCGAGAGCGGGGACGGCGAGACAGTGGCGGCGAGAGCGGGGACGGCGAGACAGGGGCGGCGAGAGCGGGGACGGCGAGACAGGGGCGGCGAGAGCGGGGACGGCGAGGCGGGGACGGCGAGACAGGGACGGCGAGACAGGGACGGCGAGACAGGGGCGGCGAGAGCGGGGACGTTGAGGCAGTGATGGCGAGAGCGGGGACGGTGAGGCATTGACGGCGAGAGTGGGGACGGTGAGGCAGTGACGGCGAGAGCGGGGTGGTGAGCCAGTGACGGTGAGAGTGGGATCGGTGAGACTGTGATGGTGAGAGTGGGTCAGTTACACATTGACGGTGACAGTGGGGGCGGTGATGCACTGACGGTGAGAGCGGGACGGCGAGAGCGGGACGGTGAGAGTGGGGACGGTGAGACAGGGACGGCGAGAGGGGGGATGGTGAGGCAGTGACGGTGAGAGGGAGACGGTGAGGCAGTGACAGTGAGAGTGTGACGGCGTAGCAGTGACAGTGAGAGCAGGACGGTGAGACAGTGACGGTGAGAGCGGGACGGTGAGGCAGTGACGGTGAGAGCGGGGACAGTGAGGCAGTGACGGTGAGAGTGGGGACAGTGAGGCAGTGACGGTGAGAGGGAGACAGTGAGAGTGGGATCGGTGAGACTGTGACGGTGAGAGTGGGTCAGTTACACAGTGACAGTGACAGTGGGGGCGGTGATGCACTGACGGTGAGAGCGGGACGGTGAGGCAGTGACGGTGAGAGTGGGATGATGAGGCAGTGACGGTGAGAGTGGGGACAGTGAGGCAGTGACGGTGAGAGTGGGACAGTGAGGCAATGACGGTGAGAGTGGGACGGTGAGGGAGTGACGGTGAGAGTGGGGACGGTGAGGCAGTGACGGTGAGAGGGAGACGGTGAGGCAGTGATGGTGAGAGTGGGAACGGTGAGGCAGTGACGGTGAGAGTGGGGACGGTGAGATGGAAGCGGTGAGAGTGGGATCGGTGAGACTGTGATGGTGAGAGTGGGTTAGTTACACAGTGACAGTGGGGGCGGTGATGCACTGACGGTGAGGCAGTGACGGTGAGAGTGGGACAGTGAGGCAGTGACGGTGAGAGTGGGGACAGTGAGACAGGGACGGTGAGAGTGGGACAGTGAGGCAGTGACGGTGAGAGTGGGGACAGTGAGACAGTGACGGTGAGAGTGGGATGGTGAGGGAGTGACGGTGAGAGTGGGGACGGTGAGACAGTGACGGTGAGAGGGAGACGGTGAGGCAGTGACGGTGAGAGTGGGGACGGTGAGGCAGTGACGGTGAGAGGGAGATGGTGAGACAGGGACAGTGAGAGGGAGACGGTGAGACAGGGACGGCGAGAGCGGGGACGGCGAGACAGGGACGGCGAGAGCGGGGACGGCGAGACAGGGACGGCGAGAGCGGGGACGGCGAGACAGGGACGGCGAGAGCGGGGACGGCGAGACAGGGGCGGCGAGAGCGGGGACGGCGAGACAGGGGCGGCGAGACAGGGGCGGCGAGAGCGGGGACGGCGAGACAGGGGCGGCGAGAGCGGGGACGGCGACGAGAAAGGGGACGGCGAGACAGGGGCGGCGAGAGCGGGGACGGCGAGACAGGGACGGCGAGAGCGGGGACAGCGAGACAGGGACGGCGAGACAGGGGCGGCGAGAGCGGGGACGGCGAGACAGGGGCGGCGAGACAGGGGCGGCGAGAGCGGGGATGGCGAGACAGGGGCGGCGAGAGCGGGGACGGCGAGACAGGGGCGGCGACGGCGAGACAGGGGCGACGAGAGAGGGGACGGCGAGACAGGGGCGGCGAGAGCGGGGACGGCGAGACAGGGACGGCGAGAGCGGGGACAGCGAGACAGGGACGGCGAGACAGGGACGGCAAGACAGGGGCGGCGAGAGCGGGGACGTTGACGCAGTGACGGCGAGAGCGGGGACGGCGAGACAGTGGCGGCGAGAGCGGGGACGGCGAGACAGGGGCGGCGAGAGCGGGGACGGCGAGACAGGGGCGGCGAGAGCGGGGACGGCGAGGCGGGGACGGCGAGACAGGGACGGCGAGACAGGGACGGCGAGACAGGGGCGGCGAGAGCGGGGACGTTGAGGCAGTGATGGCGAGAGCGGGGACGGTGAGGCATTGACGGCGAGAGTGGGGACGGTGAGGCAGTGACGGCGAGAGCGGGGTGGTGAGCCAGTGACGGTGAGAGTGGGATCGGTGAGACTGTGATGGTGAGAGTGGGTCAGTTACACATTGACGGTGACAGTGGGGGCGGTGATGCACTGACGGTGAGAGCGGGACGGCGAGAGCGGGACGGTGAGAGTGGGGACGGTGAGACAGGGACGGCGAGAGGGGGGATGGTGAGGCAGTGACGGTGAGAGGGAGACGGTGAGGCAGTGACAGTGAGAGTGTGACGGCGTAGCAGTGACAGTGAGAGCAGGACGGTGAGACAGTGACGGTGAGAGCGGGACGGTGAGGCAGTGACGGTGAGAGCGGGGACAGTGAGGCAGTGACGGTGAGAGTGGGGACAGTGAGGCAGTGACGGTGAGAGGGAGACAGTGAGAGTGGGATCGGTGAGACTGTGACGGTGAGAGTGGGTCAGTTACACAGTGACAGTGACAGTGGGGGCGGTGATGCACTGACGGTGAGAGCGGGACGGTGAGGCAGTGACGGTGAGAGTGGGATGATGAGGCAGTGACGGTGAGAGTGGGGACAGTGAGGCAGTGACGGTGAGAGTGGGACAGTGAGGCAGTGACGGTGAGAGTGGGATGGTGAGGGAGTGACGGTGAGAGTGGGATCGGTGAGACTGTGACGGTGAGAGTGGGTCAGTTACACAGTGACAGTGACAGTGGGGGCGGTGATGCACTGACGGTGAGAGCGGGACGGTGAGGCAGTGACGGTGAGAGTGGGATGATGAGGCAGTGACGGTGAGAGTGGGGACAGTGAGGCAGTGACGGTGAGAGTGGGACAGTGAGGCAATGACGGTGAGAGTGGGACGGTGAGGGAGTGACGGTGAGAGTGGGGACGGTGAGGCAGTGACGGTGAGAGGGAGACGGTGAGGCAGTGATGGTGAGAGTGGGAACGGTGAGGCAGTGACGGTGAGAGTGGGGACGGTGAGATGGAAGCGGTGAGAGTGGGATCGGTGAGACTGTGATGGTGAGAGTGGGTTAGTTACACAGTGACAGTGGGGGCGGTGATGCACTGACGGTGAGGCAGTGACGGTGAGAGTGGGACAGTGAGGCAGTGACGGTGAGAGTGGGGACAGTGAGACAGGGACGGTGAGAGTGGGACAGTGAGGCAGTGACGGTGAGAGTGGGGACAGTGAGACAGTGACGGTGAGAGTGGGATGGTGAGGGAGTGACGGTGAGAGTGGGGACGGTGAGACAGTGACGGTGAGAGGGAGACGGTGAGGCAGTGACGGTGAGAGTGGGGACGGTGAGGCAGTGACGGTGAGAGGGAGATGGTGAGACAGGGACAGTGAGAGGGAGACGGTGAGACAGGGACGGCGAGAGCGGGGACGGCGAGACAGGGACGGCGAGAGCGGGGACGGCGAGACAGGGACGGCGAGAGCGGGGACGGCAAGACAGGGACGGCGAGAGCGGGGACGGCGAGACAGGGGCGGCGAGAGCGGGGACGGCGAGACAGGGGCGGCGAGACAGGGGCGGCGAGAGCGGGGACGGCGAGACAGGGGCGGCGAGAGCGGGGACGGCGAGACAGGGGCGGCGACGGCGAGACAGGGGCGACGAGAGAGGGGACGGCGAGACAGGGGCGGCGAGAGCGGGGACGGCGAGACAGGGACGGCGAGAGCGGGGACAGCGAGACAGGGACGGCGAGACAGGGGCGGCGAGAGCGGGGACGGCGAGACAGGGGCGGCGAGACAGGGGCGGCGAGAGCGGGGATGGCGAGACAGGGGCGGCGAGAGCGGGGACGGCGAGACAGGGGCGGCGACGGCGAGACAGGGGCGACGAGAGAGGGGACGGCGAGACAGGGGCGGCGAGAGCGGGGACGGCGAGACAGGGACGGCGAGAGCGGGGACAGCGAGACAGGGACGGCGAGACGGACGGCAAGACAGGGGCGGCGAGAGCGGGGACGGAGAGACAGGGGCGGCGAGAGCGGGGACGGCGAGACGGGGCGGCGAGAGCGGGGACGGCGAGACAGGGACGGCGAGAGCGGGGACGGCGAGACAGGGACGGCGAGACAGGGACGGCGAGACAGGGGCGGCGAGAGCGGGGACGTTGAGGCAGTGATGGCGAGAGCGGGGACGGTGAGGCATTGACGGCGAGAGTGGGGACGGTGAGGCAGTGACGGCGAGAGCGGGGTGGTGAGCCAGTGACGGTGAGAGTGGGATCGGTGAGACTGTGATGGTGAGAGTGGGTCAGTTACACATTGACGGTGACAGTGGGGGCGGTGATGCACTGACGGTGAGAGCGGGACGGCGAGAGCGGGACGGTGAGAGTGGGGACGGTGAGACAGGGACGGCGAGAGGGGGGATGGTGAGGCAGTGACGGTGAGAGGGAGACGGTGAGGCAGTGACAGTGAGAGTGTGACGGCGTAGCAGTGACAGTGAGAGCAGGACGGTGAGACAGTGACGGTGAGAGCGGGACGGTGAGGCAGTGACGGTGAGAGCGGGGACAGTGAGGCAGTGACGGTGAGAGTGGGGACAGTGAGGCAGTGACGGTGAGAGGGAGACAGTGAGAGTGGGATCGGTGAGACTGTGACGGTGAGAGTGGGTCAGTTACACAGTGACAGTGACAGTGGGGGCGGTGATGCACTGACGGTGAGAGCGGGACGGTGAGGCAGTGACGGTGAGAGTGGGATGATGAGGCAGGGACGGTGAGAGTGGGGACAGTGAGGCAGTGACGGTGAGAGTGGGACAGTGAGGCAGTGACGGTGAGAGTGGGATGGTGAGGGAGTGACGGTGAGAGTGGGGACGGTGAGACAGTGACGGTGAGAGGGAGACGGTGAGGCAGTGACGGTGAGAGTGGGGACGGTGAGGCAGTGACGGTGAGAGGGAGACGGTGAGACAGGGACAGCGAGAGGGAGACGGTGAGACAGGGACGGCGAGAGCGGGGACGGCGAGACAGGGACGGCGAGAGCGGGGACGGCGAGACAGGGACGGCGAGAGCGGGGACGGCAAGACAGGGACGGCGAGAGCGGGGACGGCGAGACAGGGGCGGCGAGAGCGGGGACGGCGAGACAGGGGCGGCGAGACAGGGGCGGCGAGAGCGGGGGCGGCGAGAGCGGGGACGGCGAGACAGGGGCGGCGACGGCGAGACAGGGGCGACGAGAGAGGGGACGGCGAGACAGGGGCGGCGAGAGCGGGGACGGCGAGACAGGGACGGCGAGAGCGGGGACAGCGAGACAGGGACGGCGAGACAGGGACGGCGAGACAGGGGCGGCGAGAGCGGGGACGGCGAGACAGGGGCGGCGAGACAGGGGCGGCGAGAGCGGGGATGGCGAGACAGGAGCGGCGAGAGCGGGGACGGCGAGACAGGGGCGGCGACGGCGAGACAGGGGCGACGAGAGAGGGGACGGCGAGACAGGGGCGGCGAGAGCGGGGACGGCGAGACAGGGACGGCGAGAGCGGGGACAGCGAGACAGGGATGGCAAGACAGGGACGGCAAGACAGGGGCGGCGAGAGCGGGTACGTTGACGCAGTGACGGCGAGAGCGGGGACGGCGAGACAGTGGCGGCGAGAGCGGGGACGGCGAGACAGGGGCGGCGAGAGCGGGGACGGCGAGACAGGGGCGGCGAGAGCGGGGACGGCGAGACAGGGACGGCGAGAGCGGGGACGGCGAGACAGGGACGGCGAGACAGGGACGGCGAGACAGGGGCGGCGAGAGCGGGGACGTTGAGGCAGTGATGGCGAGAGCGGGGACGGTGAGGCATTGACGGCGAGAGTGGGGACGGTGAGGCAGTGACGGCGAGAGCGGGGTGGTGAGCCAGTGACGGTGAGAGTGGGATCGGTGAGACTGTGATGGTGAGAGTGGGTCAGTTACACATTGACGGTGACAGTGGGGGCGGTGATGCACTGACGGTGAGAGCGGGACGGCGAGAGCGGGACGGTGAGAGTGGGGACGGTGAGACAGGGACGGCGAGAGGGGGGATGGTGAGGCAGTGACGGTGAGAGGGAGACGGTGAGGCAGTGACAGTGAGAGTGTGACGGCGTAGCAGTGACAGTGAGAGCAGGACGGTGAGACAGTGACGGTGAGAGCGGGACGGTGAGGCAGTGACGGTGAGAGCGGGGACAGTGAGGCAGTGACGGTGAGAGTGGGGACAGTGAGAGTGGGATCGGTGAGACTGTGACGGTGAGAGTGGGTCAGTTACACAGTGACAGTGACAGTGGGGGCGGTGATGCACTGACGGTGAGAGCGGGACGGTGAGGCAGTGACGGTGAGAGTGGGATGATGAGGCAGTGACGGTGAGAGTGGGGACAGTGAGGCAGTGACGGTGAGAGTGGGACAGTGAGGCAGTGACGGTGAGAGTGGGATGGTGAGGGAGTGACGGTGAGAGTGGGGACGGTGAGACAGTGACGGTGAGAGGGAGACGGTGAGGCAGTGACGGTGAGAGTGGGGTCGGTGAGGCAGTGACGGTGAGAGTGGGACAGTGAGGCAGTGACGGTGAGAGTGGGATGGTGAGGGAGTGACGGTGAGAGTGGGGACGGTGAGACAGTGACGGTGAGAGGGAGATGGTGAGGCAGTGACGGTGAGAGTGGGGGCGGTGAGGCAGTGACGGTGAGAGGGAGACGGTGAGACAGGGACAGTGAGAGGGAGACGGTGAGACAGGGACGGCGAGAGCGGGGACGGCGAGACAGGGACGGCGAGAGCGGGGACGGCGAGACAGGGACGGCGAGAGCGGGGACGGCGAGACAGGGGCGGCGAGAGCGGGGACGGCGAGACAGGGGCGGCGAGACAGGGGCGGCGAGAGCGGGGACGGCGAGACAGGGGCGGCGAGAGCGGGGACGGCGAGACAGGGGCGGCGACAGCGAGACAGGGGCGACGAGAGAGGGGACGGCGAGACAGGGGCGGCGAGAGCGGGGACGGCGAGACAGGGACGGCGAGAGCGGGGACAGCGAGACAGGGACGGCGAGACAGGGACGGCGAGACAGGGGCGGCGAGAGCGGGGACGGCGAGACAGGGACGGCGAGAGCGGGGACGGCAAGACAGGGACGGCGAGAGCGGGGACGGCGAGACAGGGGCGGCGAGAGCGGGGACGGCGAGACAGGGGCGGCGAGACAGGGGCGGCGAGAGCGGGGACGGCGAGACAGGGGTGGCGAGAGCGGGGACGGCGAGACAGGGGCGGCGAGAGCGGGGACGGCGAGACAGGGACGGCGAGAGCGGGGACAGTGAGACAGGGACGGCGAGACAGGGACGGCAAGACAGGGGCGGCGAGAGCGGGGACGTTGAGGCAGTGATGGCGAGAGCGGGGACGGTGAGGCATTGACGGCGAGAGTGGGGACGGTGAGGCAGTGACGGCGAGAGCGGGGTGGTGAGCCAGTGACGGTGAGAGTGGGATCGGTGAGACTGTGATGGTGAGAGTGGGTCAGTTACACATTGACGGTGACAGTGGGGGCGGTGATGCACTGACGGTGAGAGCGGGACGGCGAGAGCGGGACGGTGAGAGTGGGGACGGTGAGACAGGGACGGCGAGAGGGGGGATGGTGAGGCAGTGACGGTGAGAGGGAGACGGTGAGGCAGTGACAGTGAGAGTGTGACGGCGTAGCAGTGACAGTGAGAGCAGGACGGTGAG
Source organism: Stegostoma tigrinum (assembly GCF_030684315.1). Taxonomy (NCBI): domain Eukaryota; kingdom Metazoa; phylum Chordata; class Chondrichthyes; order Orectolobiformes; family Stegostomatidae; genus Stegostoma; species Stegostoma tigrinum. The sequence goes on from NC_081359.1 coordinate 99,591,608, forward strand.
ACAGTGACGGTGAGAGCGGGACGGTGAGGCAGTGATGGTGAGAGCGGGACGGTGAGGCAGTGACGGTGAGAGCGGGACGGTGAGACAGTGACAGTGAGAGTGGGTTCGGTGATGCACTGACGGTGAGAGCAGGATGGCGAGGCAGTGACAGTGAGAGCAGGAGGATGAGGCAGTGAGGGTGAGAGCGGGGACGGTGAGGCAGTGACGGTGAGAGCGGGGACGGTGAGGCAGTGACGGTGAGAGCAGGAGGATGAGGCAGTGAGGGTGAGAGCGGGGACGGTGAGGCAGTGACGGTGAGAGCGGGGACGGTGAGGCAGTGACGGTGAGAGCAGGGTGGTGAGCCAGTGACGGTGAGAGTGTGTTAGTTACACAGTGACGGTGACAGTGGGGGCGGTGATGCACTGACGGTGAGAGCGGGACGGTGAGAGCGGGACAGTGAGAGTGGGGACGGCGAGAGCGGGACGGCGAGAGTGGGGACAGTGAGGCAATGACGGCGAGAGTGGGGACGGTGAGACAGGGACGAAGAGAGTGGGGACGGTGAGGCAGGGACGGCGAGAGTGGGGACGGTGAGGCAGTGACGGCGAGAGGGAGACGGTGAGGCAGTGACGGCGAGAGGGAGACGGTGAGGCAGTGTCGGCGAGAGGGAGACGGTGAGGCAGTGACGGCGAGAGGGAGACGGTGAGGCAGTGACGGCGAGAGGGAGACGGTGAGGCAGTGTCGGCGAGAGTGGGACGGTGAGGCAGTGACGGCGAGAGTGGGACGGTGAGGCAGTGTCGGCGAGAGTGGGACGGTGAGGCAGTGACGGCGAGAGTGGGACGGTGAGGCAGTGACGGCGAGAGGGAGACGGTGAGGCAGTGACGGCGAGAGTGGGACGGTGAGGCAGTGTCGGCGAGAGTGGGACGGTGAGGCAGTGACGGCGAGAGGGAGACGGTGAGGCAGTGTCGGCGAGAGGAAGACGGTGAGGTAGTGTCGGCGAGAGGGAGACGGTGAGGCAGTGTCGGCGAGAGTGGGACGGTGAGGCAGTGACGGCGAGAGGGAGACGGTGAGACAGGGACGGCGAGAGTGGGGACTGTGAGACAGGGACGGCGAGAGGGAGACGGTGAGGCAGTGACGGCGAGAGGGAGACGGTGAGGCAGTGTCGGCGAGAGGGAGACGGTGAGGCAGTGTCGGCGAGAGGGAGACGGTGAGGCAGTGACGGCGAGAGTGGGGACGGTGAGACAGGGACGGCGAGAGTGGGGACGGTGAGACAGGGACGGCGAGAGGGAGACGGTGAGGCAGTGACGGCGAGAGGGAGACGGTGAGACAGGGACGGCGAGAGTGGGGACGGTGAGACAGGGACGGCGAGAGTGGGGACGGTGAGACAGGGACGGCGAGAGGGAGACGGTGAGGCAGTGACGGCGAGAGTGGGGACTGTGAGACAGGGACGGCGAGAGGGAGACGGTGAGGCAGTGACGGTGAGGCAGTGTCGGCGAGAGGGAGACGGTGAGGCAGTGTCGGCGAGAGGGAGACGGTGAGGCAGTGACGGCGAGAGTGGGGACGGTGAGACAGGGACGGCGAGAGTGGGGACGGTGAGACAGGGACGGCGAGAGGGAGACGGTGAGGCAGTGACGGCGAGAGGGAGACGGTGAGACAGGGACGGCGAGAGTGGGGACGGTGAGACAGGGACGGCGAGAGTGGGGACGGTGAGACAGGGACGGCGAGAGGGAGACGGTGAGGCAGTGACGGCGAGAGGGAGACGGTGAGACAGGGACGGCGAGAGGTAGACGGTGAGGCAGTGACGGCGAGAGGGAGACGGTGAGGCAGTGTCGGCGAGAGGGAGACGGTGAGGCAGTGTCGGCGAGAGTGGGACGGTGAGGCAGTGACGGCGAGAGTGGGACAGTGAGGCAGTGACGGCGAGAGGGAGACGGTGAGGCAGTGACGGCGAGAGGGGGACGGTGAGGCAGTGACGGCGAGAGAGAGATGGCGAGGCAGTGACGGCGAGAGGGAGACGGTGAGGCAGTGACGGCGAGAGGGAGACGGTGAGGCAGTGACGGTGAGAGCGGGGTGGTGAGCCAGTGACGGTGAGAGATGGCCAAGAGGAAGCCCAGAGTTGGACTCTGGTGGAGGCATAGCACCAAATATGTACAGCGAAGGTACACAATTTTCATTGTATTTTAACTTTATGTACACATGACAATAAATAAATGATTCAGCCAACACAGGCAGATACATCACAGTTTCTGCCCAAGTTAGACAGAGATATGAATGAACACTGACACATCTAAAACCGCAAGTACAATGTAACGTCTAGCTTACAGGGTGAGGACTCAATCTTAGGCACATACAACGTTCTAGCTCAGGCCAGAGATACAGCCACAGAGGCATACTTAAGAGCAAGGTCTCAGCTTGATGTGTAGGGTGTGTAATTACCCCTCTTAGATTTGCCTCTGCTGAAAATGCAGTCACTGGCTCACACACTCCAGGGTGGATACTCAGCATTGAGCACAAATGTAGGCCCAAACGTGGAGGTAGATTTGTACAGAATAAATCACAGATTTCACAGCCCTGGCCTCAGGCTCAAACCTAGAGCCTATTCACCGAATCCCTATGGTGAAAAAAGAAGCCATTCAGCCCAATGAGTCTGCACCACCCCTCCAAATAACATCACACTCAGACCTAACCCATCCTCATACATGACTAGAGATAATAGGAACTGCAGATGCTGGAGAATCCGAGATAACAAGGTGTAGAGCTGGATGGAGACAGCAGGCCCAGCAGCATCGATGCTGCTTGGCCTGCTGCGTTCGTCCAGCTCCACACCTTGTCATCCCACATATGACTAACCCTGTACATCCCAGGATACTACAGGGTAATTTAGCATGGCCAATGCACCTAACCTGCACATCTTTGGACTTTTCTGAAAAGGGTCTAGGCTCGAATCATCAGCCTTCCTCTCCTGGGATGCTGCTTGGCCTGCTGTGCTCATCCAGCTCGACACCTTGTTATCTCATCTTTGGACTGTGATAGGAAACCATAGCATCCGGAAAAGACCCCACAAACACAGAGAGAATGTACAAACAGCACACAGACAGCCCACAAAACTTCGAATTGAATCCAGGCTCCTGGCACTGTGAGGTAGCAGTGCTAACCATAGTGCCACTGTGTTGCCCTAGTAGGTAAACCGAATTTAATCTTTGTTTCATATGAGACTGCAGCAAACCTCCTGCAGTTCTGATGCACCTACCTGATTTCTCATTTGTAAATATGTCTTACTCAATGGTTTACCCTTATTGCTCTCAGGATGCGACTTGGGCTTGGCAGTTCTTATACATACTTGCAATAGCAAAGAAATGGTGTCAACTCTTTAATTCTGACGCTAACTGCAAGTCCTTCACAGTTATCAAAGTAAACTCAGAAGCCACATGACAGCTGGATATAGCCCATCAAGTGCACTGGAAATCACAAGCTTTTGTAACGCTGCACCTTTGTCAGGTTGAGGAATGCTCTGAAAGGTTGTGATTTCAAATAACTCAGTTTGACTATAACCCAGTGGTTGTGTGATGTCTGACTGTGTCCAACGCAGCCCAACACTGGCACCTCCACATCATCAAAATAAACAGAAATGTCTACTAGCAAATATCTGCGGAAGAAAATGTGTTTTAAATCACATTTCAAATTTAAATTGCCAGACAGCTACTGTTGGAACTTAAAGGCTTAACTAGTCCTTTGAGATTTAAAAGAAAGGCAGTTACATAATGATATTGATATGATGCTGCTATTAAATTATATACTCCTTTACCAAGATACAGTGGCAAGAAATGAGCCCTCATCAGTTTGATCACAAAAATATCTTTCAAATGCTTTTGGCATCTTCGAGGATTTTCTGTGCTGGGCATTTAGTAGGCTCTAGTCAGAACTAAAGAACATACCAACTCGTTGTTTGCTGCAATGCAACAGGTGGCTTAATTCCATCGCTGTGTGCTCTGTAAAAGTTTAAAAGTTTGAACAAGCCTACAACCTGGCTGATGACTCACCAGTGCACTTGGGACTGACCTGTTAAAGGAACACTGTCCCAACACAACACTGATCAACTATAATACGTAGCAGAGTGAACAATTTACTACATCAGCAAAAGATTTTGTGTGTTCATGCAATAAAACCTGAGGACTTTGCAGGAATGTTTTCAGATAAAGTTTGACACAAAGCCACATTTTAAAATATGAGAAGGTTTTGGAAATAATAGAAACAGGTTTTTGCAAATATTTTGAAAGGGGAGAATCAGAGTGGCCTAAAGGTTTGGCAAACAAATTCCAGATATTAGAGTTGAAAACACAGCTGCTATTGGACGGTGTGCGGGAAAATGGTAGTGTACTAAAATTAAAGAGTGTAGCTATGAGGCTGAAAACCTAAAACCAAAGTAATAAACGCCAGGAATGGAGAGGAATCAGTCAACCCCCAAAAGCAATAAGGCTAATATTTGGGATGGACAACTCGTTTGGAGATGGGGCAAAAGTGTAGAGCCTTTAGCAGAGAGTTCTATTGACTTCCAATTAGTAATTAAGAGAAGAGGTTTTAAATGCGTTACTGGCTCCATAATTCTCACTTACAGTCTTGCACAAACTTGAGATCTAGCCTTGGTTATTTTGGATAAGCATTAATATCTTATCCGCCCTTGCTAATATTGGTTTTCTAGATGTCTGCATGTTTTGTTTCTCTCCCTCCCTCTCTCTCAGCCAGCCTTTGCAAACCTCTTCTGAAGCATTTTTGCTCTCCTTTTCACTTCTTTCTGTTCGTCCATCTTAATGTCTGCTACCACCCTACCATCCTGAAAAGAGACACATTTTGTGGAAGTTTTTTTTCCCCATTTACATTCCAGGACAGTTCATAACAAATAATAAAGTGAAGAGAAAGTAGCATTTATTCTGAATGAGAAGGAGTGCGTATCGATCGACAAATGGGCACTGGTTGGTTGGGTACATGCCATGGAGAACATGCTTTGTTTAAATTTTAAACCAGACAGGTTGTGTCTGATGGGTCAAGAGAAATGAACCAGCAAATAGTTCTCACATACTTTTGTTGAATTGAAGGAGCTAGAGGTTAACAATTAAGGTCATACGATGTTATACTGTTGCCAATGTTACTGGTAATATGGTACTTAATATTAAACAGTCAGGATGTATCTCCTATTGTATACTCCCCACCTCACAACCACGACCTCTCCACCATTCCTGTGAGAATGGAGACCCCCTGTAGCACTCACTGAGTGAACAGAACTGGTCTCAAGCAGCTTCTTTTGGGACCTGTAAAACAAAACTCACACAGGTGATTGTGCAGATGATTGCAATTTTCTTTCTACCAAAAAAGACATTTTGCTGCAACAATTGGGACATCCACATGGTGGATACACTTATTTATTATGATATCAATTATTAATTAGTACCACGCCAATAAACCTGCGATGTTCCTGCCTTTTGCTGTAACCAATTAACACCTGGATAGTTTCTCCTCTTCTCCAGCCAACCAAACAGCAGCTGTAGTCATCATTATTCTCAGGCAACCAAGCCATTGAAAGTACATGTCACCTAGGTGCTAATGGGTTAAATAATGTACTAACATAAATCCCTATAGTGCTTTCTAATTTACTTTGCTGCTGTCAAAACTTCCCTTAACAAGTGCACAGGGATTTCTCTTACTTGCCTGATGAAGAAATGCCAACTCAAGGCCAAAAAGCCTTAACATAATAACATGCATGAGTGCTCTTAACGTAATGGGAGTACTTCTATTGCCTTGTACTTCAAATAGTTCTTTGATAGCCCAATAAAAGTGTATCCTGATAAAATTTTATGTTAAAATTACTTCTGTGGCCTGTTTGCTAACCCGATTGCCTTAGGTCACTGTAAGAAAGCTGTAACTTATTGTTTTTTTTAATTCCAACCATAACAGGGCGATATGTTTCAGCAGGTGCGCTGTCAATTTTGTTTTATTTTGAGTGGAACAATGCATCAGAGCAGCTTGAAAGGGGGAATTATAAAAATATATCACAGCAACTGGACTGAAGAGCAGGCTTTTAACCTGTTTACCCTTTCGCTGTAGCACAAAGAGGAAGGAAACACCAGGCTTCGCACTGCCATAAAATCTTACCAAATCTCTCAAATACAGCTTAGGAATCAGAGTCCTAAAGTCATAAAGATTAAAGAATGGAAATAGTTCCTTTGGCCCTTTGTTTTTGTCCTGATCGTGAAGCACCTATGTACTCTAGTCTCAGCCTCGAACATTTGGTCCCTAACTTTGCGTGTTTTGGCATTTCAGGTGTTGATCTTAATTGTCCATTGACAACTTCATACATGTTGTAATGGTTCCTGCATCTACCATTCTTTCAAGCAATGAGTTTCAGATAACTACCACCGCCTGGGAGAAAAAGATTTTTGTAAATCTCCTGTATGCCTCCTTTTACCTGAAACCTCTGTCCGCTGGTTATTTACCTGTTAGGGGAACAGGTTTCTTCCTATCAATATTACCTGTGCCCCTGATAACTTTGTAGACCTCAATCAGGTCCCTTCTCACTCGTCTCAGCTCAAAGGGAAACAAGCTGAGCCAGTGTAGTCTCTGTTCGAATGTCTCCAGCTCAGACACAACCCTGGGGATTGTCTCTTACAGTCTCTATTGTGCAGTCACATCCTTTCTTGAGTGTGGCAGCCAGAACTTCACACAGCACTCCAAATATAGCAGAACTAATTTTCTATGAAGCTCCATTATAAACTTCTTACTCTTGTATTCAATACCTTGAATAGTAAAGGCATGTGTCCCATATGCCTTCTTAACCACTTTAAATACCTGTCTCATTGCTGTTAAGTATCTGTGTACATGCACATCAAGGTCCTTCAGATCCTCAATACAACCCAGTGTCCTATTACGCATCATGTATCTCCTTGCTCTCGTTGTTGTGTCAAGAATTTTGAATACAATAAACTACAATTAAGTGCATTGCTTTCTCAGTCATTGTTAGCACCTTCTCCATACCACTGCATCTTTCAAAGCAATAAATGCCTCATAACCTCTTTTGAAGCTGTTTTTTGAAGGAGGAACACTGGATGGAACATCAATTAGCCCTTCTTGAAACAATGCCCTGGGATTTCTGGGATCCACAGTGCTTAGCTTTTATTCAGTGAGAGGCTGGAGTGTGAGGATTGAATTAGGCTCGACTTTGTTGCCACTTCTAAACAATCCGTCCGTTAAAGCTCCATGCAAGAATGACTTTGTGGATGAAATGTTAAAGAGTGACCGATGTTCATGGACCTTTGAGAGAGAATTTAATAACTTCATTGGAGAGCACAAGAAAATGTAGAGATAGGTTTCAATGGAAATGCAGACAAGCCTCTGAGGTATTCTGTGATATAATGTTGAATCAGCATCATGTGGGAAAGACTGTGCCGGAAGATTGAACTAGGATAGTACAAGGCAGGGATTTCTTCTGCGAGATCATCATAAGATAGTGTTAATAAATGCTGTTTGAAGAAACACCTTGATGTCCAAATAGACAAACTCATGCCAAAAGCCTTAGATGCATGATGGATTTTTTTTTGTTTTAGACCAAAGATGCAATACCCTTCAATTTGTTTGGAGTACCCACTTGCAAGTCTGCCATGGATCAGATGCGGTTTAATGCCCAACCCATCTCAATAACTTACCTGGCTTCAAAACAGTCCTTATTGCACTGGAGCACTTCAATCATCCTGATCCCTTCATGACTTCCATTGTAACCTTGTGCAGTAATGTACTGGAAATTGCTTTGGGGTGCATCTAACCTCTTTTTGATGAGGTTTGATCTTCCTTCTGTTCTGTGCTGACAGAAACGGACAGATGGAACTCACTCCGAGCACTTCAGAAATGTGCAGAATCTTCAGGTTGTAGAGCCTATTTTGCAAATCTCTAGTTCAGATCGGGATCTCATTTAGTGACCAAAGCACAAACAATTGCAAATCCCAGCCCTATTTGCTGGGTAGATAAGTTAACTTTATGGAAATTTCTGACTTTTCCATTCCTTGATCCTGCTACCACCCTGTGCTGGTCCTCCTCAGTTTATGTTCTCCAGCTGGGTTTCTTATTGTACTTGTGGTGCATTCCCCAGGGACAGGTTAGTGGAAGCTGCTTTCCTCTGTAAATGGAAAAGTCATTTTTGTTGGTAATAGTGGCTATAAAACTGGAAACATTTTCTTGCTCAATCCAGCCTGTCATCTAGCATTAAGATATACATACATTTCAAATAAAACAAAGTAACATCATCTTTTATATAGATGTTAAGATTCTGGGCCAAAACAATAATAAAAAAAGTCATGTTTTGAATGCACATTATTATTCAGGATAGAATTGACCTCTTCTGAACAACTTGATTAAGTTCACAAGGGATTGCTGTACGAAGATGGATTAATACAATAATCGATCACATACTCAGCCACAAATTGAGAGCTGTCCAGGTCTGTTGCTGAATTGAGTCATAATACAATATCCCCTTCACTTTCAGCCAACTCCCAGGTGCATTGGGAATTGTCTTGCAGTTATAAATTTTCAGCCCAATCGCTTGAGCTCTCCCTTTGACTGCAGAAAGTCACTTGTGGGGCCCATTCTATCGAACCAGAGTGAGAGGAATTATCTATCTTAATTGTTCAGTTGAGAATCGCTGCATGAATCATTATTCAGTGGGAGAGAAATTCAAACAGGCTGCACTTGCTTGCTTTAGTGGTAGCTGAAACTGGTAGCCACTTGTGCCTGCAGGGCTTGTATGTAGTGTTGCAGAGGAGGCAATGGCCTAGTGGTATAGTCACTTGACTGTTAATCCGGAGACCCAGCTAATGTTCTGGGGGCCTGGGTTTAAGTCCTGCCACTGCAGATGGTGGAATTTGAATTCAATAAATATCTGGGATTAGGGATCTAATGATGAATGTGAACCCATTGTTGGGGGGAAAAGAACCCATCTGGTTTGGTAATATTCTTCAGGGAAGGAAACATCTGGCCTGATCTACATGTGACTCTAGACAATGTTGTTGACTCTGGGTAGATTTTTTTCTTCACAGATGCTGCCAGACCTGCTGAGCTTTTCCAGCAACTTCTGTTTTTGTTTCTGGGCAAATAGGGTTGGACAATAAATGCTGGCCTAGCCAGTGATGCCCTTATCTCGTGAATGAATAAATAAAAGAGGACATTCTTCCCCTTCTTGAGAACTTATCCTCAATTATACATTCGCAGTTAAAAGGCCTGTCCATCATACTTCAGGTGATAGGCATGCAACTCCACACATTAATATGACTAGGGTTCAGCGAGACACTAGAGGAGTTGGAATTGTTCTAGTTAGAAGACAGAAGGCTAAGGGGAGATTTAGCAGTGGCGTTCAAAATTAGGAACTGTTTTCATATTCCAAGTATGTAGTGTGAATAATTATTAGCTGGTGGAAGGGAGATATAACCCAACAGGAGGTGAGCATTTTCTTTTGACACAGCGAGTTGTTACGAGTCATATAGCACAGAAGCAGGCCCTTTGGCTCAACTTGTGCATGCTGATCAGGTGTCCTAAACTGAACTAGTCCCACTTGCCTGTGTTTAGACTATCTCGATATGAATACTTGGCTGAATTCCAAGGTTTCTTGATGGAATGAGATTAGCAGAGGTCATTTAACACAGACTGTACTGTTAAACCAGAGACTCAGATAGTGTTCTGGGGGCCATGGAATTTGGTGGAATTTGAATTCAGTAAAATATCTGGAATTAAGAATCTAATGATGACTATGAGTCAATTGTCGGAAAAACTCACCAGGACTACTAATGTCCTTCAGAGAAGGAAACTGCCATACTTACCTGGTCTGGCCTACATGTGACTCCAGTCCCACAGCAATGTGGTTGACTCTTAACAGTCCTCTGGGAAATTAGGGATGGGCAATAAATGCTGCCCAGCCAAAGATGCCTTCACCCTATGAATGAATAAAGAAGAAAAAAAGATTGACTGATAAGTTTGTTTCTCCATGAGATTTTTGGATGATTCCAGCTGTGAGCATCCCTGAAGCACTTAAAAATAGGTCTTTTATGGATGGCCTTGATGCTAAGGTTATACCAACCTTTGACATAGTTTACTAGGGTTGCTGAATAACCATTTGGGAGACAGAACCATGGATAAACTTCTCTTCCCCTCTCCTTGGCCCAGGAACTCCAGCTGAGTTATTCAGCAGAGGACAGGGCTAAAAGTGGCATTCAGTTTCTTGTTGCATTGCTCTGCGTCTAATTAATTGTCTTTCAAGTCGTGATTGTCAGATGTAAGCAAAGTGACAAATTCTGATAAATGAAACATCAGAGGATTCAAATCCAGCGCTGTAGCTGTTTGAGACTTTTCCTTTCACAGGTTCTATTAAGTCTGACCGTAACAACTAGGTCGCTATGGTCCCTCAAACCAATCATCTGAGCATTATAACACATTGTTTGTGGGATCTTGCTGCATGCAAGTTTCTTGCTGCATTTCTTATGTTGCAGCAAGTGAACACCTTACTCATATAAGTAGTATTTTCTTCTGCAAAAATAGAGCGAATAGATCAGTATTACACCACACGGAGCAAACTTGAATCTGATGGACAGTTTGACTGGACATTGAGTGGCAGCAGCTTTTTAGACGTGTTAATATTACTTACCATTGACCAACAAGAGCATCTGCCATCTAATCGCACACAATTATCAGTCAATTACTGTAGGTTTGGGCATTCACAGCGTGGCATCATTTGAAGGGGCATCGTCCCTGCGATCAATCGCACTGCATTTTGTAGCAAACGTTTCCCAGAGAAGCTGTTGGGTTTTTAATGGAATAAAGAGACAAGTCTCCACAGATAGGGGGGTGGGGAGGGGTCACTGGAGGTTGGGAGGGGTAACTCAAATGCTCTGTAGAACTTTTTTTTTGTTTGCCCCGCTGTTTTGGATGTGATCGCCTGCAAAGAGATAGGTGGATTGAATAAGGGAACGTTGACATGCCTATCATGGAGCCCTAATGTTAACAAACACTGGGTTGTCATGCACATCATGCCTGAGCAGGCTGAATAGAAGGTGCTATTTAAAGCTACCCCACAGTCAATTAAAATACAGTAATGATGACATCTGCAGCATACATGATGATCAAAGCAAAGATTGCCCACACAGCTTCTGACATGAAAACAGTGTGTTTGGCGGCGGACTGACACAGAGTAACAGGTCAGGTAATTATGAGAAAATCTATGATGTATCTGTTCGAATTGCTTAGCTTTTCCCATTATCAGAGCCATCAGAGTGAGTAGCGCTTTCACTGCCAGCGATAGCTCGTAAAGCTGGTGACATTGTGCTCCCCTGCTGCAGATGGCGGTTCAGGAAGGGCTGAATTAATTTGACAATAAATAGGTGACAGCAGTTTCTGGCTCTAGCAATTTTTAATTGTGCCAAGACAGCTACACACACACACAGCCACCAACACCACTCTACCCCCACCCCCCCCAACCCTTTGCACATCTGGGAATCACTCGGAAGCAAAGCCGTGATTAGTGATTCTTCTCAGTCTTACCATGGTTTGATTTGCATGATAATTAGTTGACATCAACAAATTTTATTTTTTCAAACCAAATTGCATGCATTAATTATGGTGATTAAAGCATTCAGTGAACTTTGCCTTGATGTGTTTATTAAATTAATAAAGAACTTGACAGATGAGCAGGCAATACTCCTGGTGCAGCAAGCAGCCAAGGACATGAGTTTGTTTAAATTTGCAGCAAATTATCTGCTTCACCAACATTGAAATGACTCCTATTATCAGCTTTTCTTTTCTTCTTTAACCGCTTCCATTAATTAACGCTTTGATGATCAGAAGGCATTTTCAAATGTTGACATTCTTTCTCTGTCGTACATTTCTTCTACTGTTTTAACTGCAAGCGGCAGTGTCTTATAGTCATAGAGATATACAGCACGGAAACAGGCCCCTTTGGTCCAACTCGTCCAAGCCGACCAGGTTTCCTAGATAAATCTACTCCCACTTGCCAGCATTTGGCCCATAACCCTCTAAACCCATTCTATTTATGTACCCATCCAGAAGCCATTTAAATTTTGTAATTGTACCAGCCTCCACCCCTTCCTCTGTCAGCTCAATCCATACACGCACCACCCTCTGTGTGAAGAGGTTGCCCGTTACATCCCTTTTATACCTTAAACCTATGCCGTCTAATTTTAGACAACCCAACCCTTGGGAAAAGACCTTGTCTGTTCACCCTATCCTTGTGCCTCATGATTTTATAAACCACTATAAGGTCACCCCTCATCCTCTGACACTTCAGGGAAAATAGCCCTAGCCTATCAGCCTCTCCTTAAAGCTCAAATCCTCCAATCCTGGCAGCATTTTCATGAATCTTTTCTGAACTCTTATGAAGAAAATTTTAACCACTCTCACTTCTGATCATTACGTAAGGCTCCTTATGGGAACAATAAAATAATAAAAGGTGTATATCTGTGCACAAAACTGTTAAGGAGAACAGCTTCACATCAGAAAAAGGACATAGGGAAAAGAATAACTAAGATAAAAGCCAGAAATAGATTTGGATGAAATTGGAGCAGCCTATAGGTCATCCAGTTGCAATCAATGTTGATTGATGAAGGCTCACAGACCAAAATGTTAACTTGGTTTCCTCCTTCTGCAGACACTGTCCGCCCTGCTGGGTATTTCCCACGTTTATAAGAGCAGGAAGATTGTGTTGGAGCAGCACAAAGCTTTGGTTAGGCCACAGCTGGAGTGCTGTGTGCTGTCCTGGTCACTTCACTATGGGAAGGATGTGATTGCACTGGAGGGGCTGCCGAAGAGATTCACCAGGATGTTGCCTGGGATGGAGATTTTGTAGCGATGAAGAGAGGCTGGATTAGCCCAGGTTGTTTTTCTCTGGAGCAGAGGAATCTGGGGCGGGGGGGGGACCTGCTGGAGGTGTGTAAGAATGTAGATGAAGTGAATAGAAAGCAGCTTTTCCCCTGAGTTAGAGGATCAATAATAAGCAGGCATAATTTTTAGGTGAAAGGCAGATGGTTGAGAAGGGATTCGAGAAAAAAATGTTTTTTACCAATTGTAGAGGAAATCTGGAATGCGCGGCCTGAAAGGTTTGGGGTGGACCCCAGACAATCTTTAAAAAGTACTTGGATGATCACTTGAAATGCCATAATGTTCAAGGCTATGGGCTGAAACATGGAACTAGTATAGACTTGGCGCAGCTTTGACAGTACAGACTCAATGGGCTGCAGGGCCTCTTCCGTACTGTATAATTGTCTGCTTTTATCATTTTGTTTTTATTTCAATGTTGATTTGGTTTTGCTTAAAATTTATTTCTTACTGTTTGGAGGAGGCTATTCTGTTGTTTAGAAGGGAAGAGTTACTTTCCCTGGTTCTGTTGACCAATGTAAAATGATCCACAGGCACACCTTGGTGGAAGTTACATCAGGTTTTTTGCCTGTGAACAAAATCAAAGTGGGGTTTGCCGGCCAGCTTTAGGTAACAAACATTTGTATTCTTGTTTATATTGTTCTGTCTAAACCGATTAACAATGTGGTTTAATGTTATCACTTTTTATCAGGTAATACATTTTTGACAATGCATTGATGATCCTCTGTGTTAATATCTGGCTCACAAGCACAGAAACCAGGACTGAGGAGCAATAGGCCATTTGGATGACTGTTGTGCTGCGATGGTAGTGTCACTACCTCTGTACCAGGATGTTCAGGCTCGTGTAGCACCAGCTGCAGAAGTGTGTAATAATATCACTGGGCGTGGTGTTTAGAAGCTACCTTAGGCTGTTAGGCTCTTGGCCGGTTCTTCCATTCAATATGATCAAGGCTGATCTTAGTTTTTGCCTTAACTCTACTCTCTCTCCAGCCCCTTCGAATATTCAATTCCCATGCCTATTGAAAGCGATTTCACTCAATCTTGAAATAGTAAGAACTGCCGATGCTGGAGCCTGAGTTAACACAGTGCGGAGCTGAAGGAACACAGCAGGCCACACAACATCAGAGGAGCAGGAAATTTGACGTCTCGGGTTGGGACCCTTCTTCAGAAATGGATCTGAAGAATTTCTGAAGAAGGGTCCCGACCCAAAATACCAACTTTCCTACTCCTCTGATGCTGCCTGGCCTGCTGTGTGCCTCCATCTCCATACTGTGTTATCACTCTACCTTGAGCAAACTCAATGACACAGCCCCATTGCTTTCTGGGAAAAGGAACTCCACAGACTGATGACCCACAGGAGAGAACATTTCTTATAAACAAGGCCCCTTATTCTTAAGTGTTTTCCGTACCTTCTAGTATCTCCTAGAATAAGAAAATCCTCTCAGAACCCAAGACCGAAACATAAGGATCTTATATGTTTCGATAATATCACTCTCAACCCAGTGTCAGGGAGCTGTTGGTTCTAATCAGAACTTGGGATGTTGAGGCGATTAATAGACTGGAACTCCATTGTGGCGCAAACAGAGTGTAGGAGCTGTTGCCTTGTGGGTGTATCTGCTCTGTCAGGTGGGCTCTTTGAAAAGGGCCATGAGGGTTTCGTGAGCTGAATGGTCTATTACTCTTGCTGTATTATTCTACAACTTCAACAACCCAACACCACTGGTTCAAAAAAGAGTAGATGTGTTCTTCACACCACTGTGTTTTCTGGCCAACACCTCTGACTCAGGCTTGCTGCAATGCTCCAGTGAAGTTCAACACAAGCTGAAAGAACAGTACCTCATTTTCCACATGGGAACCCTGTAACTTTCTGGATTCAATATTGAGTTCAATAACTTACATCTCCTCCATTTACCTAGGCCAACTCCCACACACCAGGTCTTGTCATCGCATGGACTGCTATCACAAACAACCTATTGTCAGCCACTAATGATCCCCATTAGTAGCTAGCTGTTCTCCCAGGCTGCCCTTTACCCATTTCATCTCCACCTATTGTTTAGTCACACCCCATGTCCAGCATCTACATCATCATTTTCCTGTCTATAATCAGTTCTGAAGAAAAGTCACTGGACCTGAAATGTTTCCTCTGCTTTTTGTCCACAGATGCTGCCAGACCTGCTGAGTTTTTCCAGCAATTTCTGATTATGTTTCTAATTTCCAATACCTGCATGCAGTCCTTTGGTTTTTAGTTCTTCCAGTCAGCTGGCTAACTTTTATACCTCAGATCAGCGGAAAAAAAATGTCATTATCACATTGTGGCTGTTTCTTGTGGGCAAATGGTCTCAGAAAATATTTAAGAAGTGTTTAGTTATTCACTTGCATTGCCATAGATGCCTGACGATAGACCAAGAGCTGGAAAATGAGATTTGTGCAGTCAGATCTTCGATGATCGTGATGGATAAATTGTATACTGTAACTGTCTATGAGGGTGTCCAAATCCACTTGAAATCCAATGAAGCTATAATTTAGGATAAGTCAGATTGATAGACTAGCCATACCAAATATTTGAGACTTGTCCCAAATTACAGTTCTGCAAATATACTAAAGGGCATCTCTTCCCAAACAGGTTCTTGAGATAACCATCACTCTCATAGAATGGCCTAGAGTTCTTGCTAATGACTCTCTCTATTCTAGTCCAGACATAATAACTGGCAAGCTCAAAAAGCTAACCATTTAGCTACTTTTTTGACTGGTAATACATTTTCTAGAATGGGAGTGCCACACGAAGGAACTAGCCACACTCAATACCTTGAGCATTTAAAGATTTACAAACTGCAATCCAATATCCACTTTTGTTGTAAAGTCAAATGAAGGAGAAAAAGGCAGAAATTGGTAATGATCAACTCTGAATTCAAAGTAATTTAGTCAATTTATCTGCCGATTCAAAGATTTTAAATTCCTGATTCCAGTTAAGTAATTACTTACTTAATTGAAATTGTAAGCACGTAACTGATTGAATTATCATGATATTAGAATTTTACAAAACAAGGTAGTGATATATGATCCCTTTCCTCACATCCATTCCATCATTTACTGCAGATGATATAAAGATATAATGACTATTATGAGGGGACGTAATTTTAAGGTGATTGGAGGAAGGAGTAGGGGAGATGTCAGAGGTAGGTTTTTTATACAGAGAGAGTGGTGAGCATGTGGAATGCGTTGTCAGCAGTGGTAGTGGAGTCAGATACTTTAGAGGCTTTTAAGCGACTCTTGGATAGGCACACGGAGGATAGTAAAATGTAGGGTATGCAGGATAGATTGATCTTAGTAGGATAATAGGTTGGCACAGCATTGCGGGCTGAAGGGCCTGTACTGTGCTGTACTGTTCTACATTCTATATGAAAACAACCTCAATATTTTGACAAAACATCAATTTCATCGAGTTTCAAGGAGGCCGAAAGTTATTTCTCATTGCGTTGTCCAAAATTCACCTCATTAACTACCTGTCATGCGCCTATAGTACCCTTCTTGTCAGTAGTAGCCCAACTCTACGATCTTGGCGTATGCAGAAGAACTCTCCACTACTGGGATATCCCAGAATTGAACACCTTTGGAATCAACACCAGCTTATTAAAGCCCTTACGCACCCAGCAAGATTTCCTACACAATATGTGACATTTGTTAAATGTTAATATGTATGTGAATCAGGTCATTTGGAAAACAAAATGTAATGAGCACCTTAATTGCAAAGGGAATGAAATATGTCCATAGGCAAGTCTAGCTAGTGTTTTCCAAGACATTGGTGAGACCACACCAGGAGTACTCAGTGCAGTCTTGGTCATTTAAGGGAGTATTTTCTGTTGGAAGTAATTTAGATGAAATTTACTAGACTCAATCATGGGATGAAGGATTTTCTTATGAGGAAAAGTTGCATAGGTTGTGCCTATGCTTATTGGTATTGAGAAGATTTGAAGATGACATATTTAACAATATCAAATTTTGAGATGACTTCTCAGGTTAAACAAACCAGGTGGCAGTGTTTAAATAAATGAGACCACCCATTTAAGACCAAAATGAGAAAGAATTTATTGTCTAAGAAGTTTGTTAGGCTTTGGACGCTCTTCCGCAGAGAGCAATGGAGACTGAGTCACTTTTGTTGGATGTCAGATGTCCTTTAGGATTGAACAGTTGTCCTTTTGAGGAGGTGAGGTGCTGTTTGGAATTGTTAAAGGTAGAGTTTAAATGTGCTTAAAAGGTGCATAGGGGTCATTGGAAGAGTCAACACTGTCAAAAGCACTAATCATGAAGACCTTGCCCAGGAGTGGCACAGTGGATAGCACCACTGCCTCACAGCGTCAGCCATTCAAATCCAGCCTTGTGTGACTGTCTGTGTGGAGTTTGTATGTTCTCCCTGTGTCTGCATGGGTTTCCTCCAGGTGCTCTGGTTTCCTCCCACACTCCAAAGATGTGCAGGTTAGGTGGATTAGACAGGCTAAATTGCCCATAATATCCAGGGATGTGCGGGCTAGGTGAATCAGCCATGGGAAATGGAAGGTTACAGGAATGGGGTTGACGGTAAGATCCTTTAAGAGGTTTGGGGTGGACTAAATGGCCTGCTTCCACACTGTAAGGATTCAACTTATCAAAGGTAGTTGTAAAACTGTAAATGCATTTGAACATTCTGTGATTTAAGTCTTTGATAGAATAAATTTGTGGGGTGTTATAAGTGCTTATTATTTCAATGTCGCTGTGATGAAGACTTGGCAATGTTCATTACTGGATTAGTGCTATATTCTGCATTTCATAACCACCCATTATCACAGTAAAGTGCTTGCCATTTCACAGTTTGATTGATGGCTACAAGTGGTTATACTTTCTTTGAAACTGAACTAGGAATGAACTCCAATGCTTGTTATTATAAGGCATTGTACACATAAATGTTTATTGGTTGTAATAGGACATGGTGCAGTTCAAGGAATGTAAATGTAATAAACTTTTTTTAGGAATGGGAAGTTTTTGTTTTCAAAAAGTGAAGCCTGCAATAGACACTTGGAACTTTATTTATTCCTCTATCTTATCCCTCCATGGATTCTAAAGTAGGTGGGCTTGTATGGCAAATATTAAGTGGGCATGGATTGGTATAGGTTAGACTCAGTGGGCATAGAGGCAAGAAAGGTGGTGGTGGGTGGAGGCACATCATTTGGCATGGAGAGTATAAGCAGATATGGGGCTGTGGGCGGAGGGCCACAGCTTTGGCGTTCAGGGTAAGAGGGGCTATGGAAGTACATGGGAGATAAATGCTCTCCTGGGAAGCATGGGGGTGAATGGGGACAGGAAGCAGCATAGGTTTGCATTGATGGGGTATGGAAAGCTAAGGAGATCTAAGGCAAGCAGAGCTGGGTGAGAATGAAGGTGGGGTGAGGGCTGGAGGATGCTTCATGTTTTGTTCTTTTTTCTGATAGAACTTCAACATGGCATTGACCCATTGAGACAGCCTGCATCCACATGCATACCTCCATCACCCCTCTCAGTCACTGTCCTATCTGGAATCAGCCAGTCATCCTGAGAAATTTAGATTGAAAATCCAACATTCTGGCTTGTTTGTCCTGGGTCAGGCTTGTGGAACTGTGAAATGTCCTGACTCAGCAATTCTGACCCAGGGCCAAAATAAGCAGCCTTTATGTTTGTTTTGGCATCCCACAACTTTTAAAGGTTTCTATCAAAACCAGAAGCATATACTGAGTAACAAAGTGTGAAGCTGGATGAACACAGCAGGCCAAGCAGCATCTCAGGTGCACAAAAGCTGACGTTTCAGGCCTAGACCCTTCATCAGAGAGGGGGACGGGAGCAGGAACTGGAATAAATAGGGAGAGAGGGGGAGGTGGACCGAAGATGGAGAGAAAAGAAGATAGGTGGAGAGGAGAGTATAGGTGGGGAGGCAGGGAGGGGATAGGTCAGTCCAGGGAAGACGGACAGGTCAAGGAGGTGGGATGAGGTTAGTAGGTAGGAAATGGAGGTGCGGCTTGGGGTGGGAGGAAGGGATGTATGAGAGGAAGAACAGGTTAGGGAGGCGGAGACAGGCTGGGCTGCTTTTGGGATGCAGTGGGGGGAGGGGACGAGCTGGGCTGGTTTTGGGATGCAATGGGGGAAGGGGAGATTTTGAAACTTGTGAAGTCCACATTGATACCATTGGACTGCAGGGTTCCCAAGCGGAATACGAGTTGCTGTTCCTGCAACCTTTGGGTGGCATCATTGTGGCACTGCTGGAGGCCCATGATGGACATGTCGTCTGAGGAATGGGAGGGGGAGTTAAAATGGTTCGCGACCGGGAAGTGCAGTTGTTTTTTGCGAACCGAGCGGAGGTGTTCTGCAAAGCGGTCCCCAAGCCTCTGCTTGGTTTCCCCAATGTAGAGGTAGCCACACTGGGTACGAATGTTGTGTTCACATGTTACCATAGAGTGAAATAGTGTGCAATAGAATTTGAGGGATGACTTTGCACTTTCACTTAGCTCGTTCATAGGATGTGTCCAATCAGGGCAACATTTATTGCATTGGCTTGTAAGAACATTTTGGAAGGTCACTAATAATCTGTAGACCGTCCAAGATATGGACGGCAGATTTCCCCTCCTTAAACTGGGCGCTTTGGTTTCCTCCCACAATCCAAAGATGTCCAGGTTAATTGGATTGGCCATGGGGAAATATGGGGTTATGAGCCTGGGTGGGTTGCTCTTCAGAGGTTCGATGTGAATTCGATGGGCTCAATGGCCTGATTCCACACTGTAAGGATTCTGTAATTCAAAGGGGATTGTGAAACAGACAGGACCTTTCACAACAATTGACTGTGATTACCATTAGGATATTTTTGATTTTTCCTGAATCCAAATTTCTGAATCTGCCATGGTGATATTTGAATCCATGTTCTCACAATGTTAACCTGGGTTCTAAATTACTAGCTCAGTGACTTTACCACATTGCCACCATCACTACACAGCCAAACGTTAGGTTGTACTTTAGGTGATTGGGTATGCAGGACAGTGTGCCAGTTACATAACGTACTTCACTCTGAGTCTGCCATCTGCCGTTACCTGACAGAATTCCAAATATCTGCTATTATTTATTCAATTCATGATGGTGTCATTAGAGATAAAGTTGGAGCATCTACTGGGAATATTTAATCAAAGTGTTATGCTCCTAGTTAGAGATCGTGTAGTTTGATGATGGACTGAAAAGGTGGTCCATTATAATTCACTAAATATTTTTGTATGGTTCAAAAGGGGATTTCATATAACATGTTTGCAGACCACCTCTGTGTCTATTATTTATTCAAATCAGAGCACAGGAACCTTTGTTGGTGCCATCCTTACCAAGGTTGTGGTTGTTTGAGACCATTGAGAAGTATCACATGAGACGTTGTCAGCTTACTTTAAGGACAATAAAATGTGTTGAAAAGTTAATCTTGCAGAATACTGGACAAGACTCATCTCATGACATCTCCTTTAAGGTTCAAGTAACATAAGGATTTCTACTCATCCATGGCAAAGGATCTGTGACTAAGCTCGAGGCGAATCTGTGGCTGAAATGGGAAATGACCCATTAGAGTCCCAACATGTCTAGCCTTTGTTCATTAGGCAATTCCTCCATATCAGGATCATCTTTGTGAACCTTCTCTGAACTGCCTCAAATGAAACAATATCTTTGCTTCAAAACGAAAGACCAAAACTGTCTTGTTGGGGTTGTATAAGATGTTGGTGAGCCCTCTTCTGGAGTACTATAAATAGCTCTGGTCACCCTGTTATAGGAAGGATATTATTAGGCTCGAGAGGATGCAGAAGGGATTTACCAGGATGTTGCCAGCTATGGAGGGTTTGAGTTATAAAGAAAGGCTAGATAGGCTGAGACTTCTTTTCGCTGGAGCTTCGGAAGTTGACAGGTAAAGAAGGGGAAGGCCTAGTGGTATTATCTGGTATTGTTAATCCAGCAACCCAGATAATGTTCTGGGGACCCAGGTTCATATCCCGCCACGGCAGATAGTAGAATTTGAATTCAATATCTGGAATTAAGAATCTAATGATGATTGTGAACCCATTGTTGAATGTCGGTCGGAGGGGGGGTGGGTTTCAGGGGCGCGAGAGCGGGAAAGTACCCATCTAGTTCACTAATGTCCTTTAGAGAAGGAAATTGTTATCCTTACCTGGTCTGGCCTACATGT
The DNA here is from genome assembly GCF_030684315.1 of Stegostoma tigrinum. Classification (NCBI taxonomy): domain Eukaryota; kingdom Metazoa; phylum Chordata; class Chondrichthyes; order Orectolobiformes; family Stegostomatidae; genus Stegostoma; species Stegostoma tigrinum. The sequence continues at coordinate 99,612,708 of NC_081359.1, forward strand.
GACTCCGGACCCACAGCAATGTGGTTGACTCTGCGCAATAACTGCTGTCCTAGTCAGTGATGCCCTTATCCCGTTAATGAATGAACAAAGATTTGTGGAGGTTTATAAAACCACGTGGAGTATAGATAGGTTTAATGATATGTGTATTTTCCCCAGGAAGGAGGATTTCAAGACTTGGGGGCATAATTTTAAGGTGAAAGGGAGAGATTTAAAAAGACATGAGAGGCAGTTTTATTTTTACACAGAGGGCGATTTGCAGTGGAATGAACTTCCTGAGGAAGTGGCGGATGTGGGCACAGTTACACATTTAAAAGACACTTAAATAAGCAAATGAATAGGAAAGGTTTGGAGGGATATAGGCCAGGAGCAGGCAAATAGGTCTAGTTTAGTTTGGGATGATGTTCAGCATGGATTGGTTGGCATGGATTGGTGCAGTATGGCTCTCTGTGGTCACACCAGCAACTTGTACACTTGCAGTAAGACTTCCCTACTCTTATGCCCCAACCCCCTTGAAATAATGGCCAACATTCCATTAGCCTTATGAACTATCTGCCTCACCTGCGTGCGAGCCTTCTGCTTTTCGTGCACATGTATCCCCAAGTGTCTTTGTGTTGCAGTTTTTCTCTATATAAATAATACTTTGTTCTTCAAAATGGTAAATTTCACATTTTCCTACAATGTTCTCCATTTGCCCTTTTTTTGACCACTTACTCAACCTGTCAATATTTCTGTACAAACTGTTTGCATCCCCTTCACAATTTACCTTTTTGTATATTTTTGTGTTGTCTGCAAATTTGGCTGCAAAACATTTTCTTCCAAATAAGTTGCATTTGGATAACACCTTGCTTAACATGAGGCTGTCCAAATATGATCAAAGCAGGAAAGACAGGATGGAAAAGCGAATGAAAAATAATGTGAAGGTAAAGTGAACAGAATTAAAATATTGGCATGTTTTTAATATGCAAAAACATACTACTAAATTATTCAATCATTTAACTTAATCAAAATTATACATGCAGATGCTTTGTGTAATTTTATGACTGTGACATAACTCTGTGTGTATCAAAACCAACTGGTTCATGGACCCTATGCGGTGCCCTTGGAAATGGCAGCAGTCTATGAAATAAAGTCTAATGTAACTCGAGACAGTAATAGATATGTCATTTCAGATCACAGCCACAATTGTCCTACAGCTAACCTATACAGTGACCAAGGTCACCAGTAACTTTATATTTATTAACGTAACTTCCGACCCCACTCTTATTGCTTAAATACCACATAGAAAAACCAAGCCTCCTAGTGTTCTTACTCAGAGTTAGGACCTTAAGACACCCAACTACAAGGAAAAAATTGCTCTTTTCTGAATTTAATTTACAGACTATTTGAGGCTTTACAGCAGAGACAGATTGCTTTGTATACTTCTGGCTACCACCCCTTATTGCTACTTTATAATGGACAGGAACCCAAGAAGAGAAAGGAATATTGAATGGGAGTACACTGATTGTGGTGGCTATGATTCCAATTTCTGGTCAAGATATAAAGAAATTGTTCAGATGAATATGGAGAAGAATGTACAATTAGAGTGTCAGTCATCTCCTACCAGCTCAGAGGATTGATCTGCATTGAGTGAAATAGAATCCCAACAATGCAGAAAGAAACCATTTGATGCATTGGTTCTGCATCGAACCTCCAAAGAGCATCCCCACCCTATTACCATAACACCTGTTATTTTAAGACTAACCCACCTAGCCTACATGTCCCTGGGCATTATGGGGAAATTTAACATCGCCAGTCCACATAACCTGTGAGAGGAAACCAGAGCATCTGGCAAAAAATGCATGCAGACGTGGGGAGAACTTGCAAACTCCACACAGACAGTTACACAAGGCCGGAACTGAATCCAGGTCCTTGGTGCAGTGAGGCAGTGGTGCTAGCCATTGAGACACCCACAAATAATTGCAGAATTGTTAGGTTTGCCCCTCAAGTGTTTCAAATCACCTAACCCTTGGCTGCATAACTTCTCAAGAAGTGTGTGGGAAGATCTGCCCAGAGCCTGTCACTGTTTCATAGAATGCCTGCAGTGTGGAACAGGCTCTTTGGTCCAACAGGTCCACACTGACTGTCAGAGCATCCCACCCAGATCCATCCTCCTATAACCCACCTAATCTACACATCCCTGAACACTGGGCAATTTAGCACGGCCAATCCAGCTAACCTGCACATCTTTGGACTATGGGAGGAAACAGCTGTACTGGGAGGAAACCCATGGGAAGAATGTTACAAACTCCACACAAACAGCCGCCCAAGGGTGGAATCACACCCAGATCCCTGGTGCTATGAGGCAGCAGTGGTAACCACTGAGCCACTCTGCCACCCTAGTATGAAGACTATTTGTAGGCAACTACTTTTAGCCAGATTTTGTCATGTAGAAGCTTAATGCTTATGCCTTTTTGACAGCCTCAAGTGTGTCATGGTCAACACCACACATGAAAACAAATCATAAGTCCTTATGTTTGCCAGAGAGGGAATCAGCAAAGGCTCACCAGATTGATTCCTGGGATGCTGGGATTGCCCTGTGAGGAAAATTTGAGGAATCTGGAACAGTATTCTTTATAGTTGAGAAGAATGAGAGCTGCCGTCACGGAAGCATTGAAAATTCTGACAGAACTTGAAATGGTAGATTCCAGAAGGATGTGTTTCCCGGTCACAGAGGTTCTAGAATCAAGGAACATAGCCTCAGAGTAAGAGATAGGCCATATGGAAGTGAGATGGAATGAAATTTCTTCATTCTGAGTGTGGTGCATCTTTAGAATTTTCCACCCCAGAGGGCTATGGATACTCAATCATTAAATGTTGTCAAGACTGAGATGGATAGATTTCTGGGAGAATGGTTTTGAGGTAGAAGATCAAACCTCGTCTCACTGAATTACAGAGTGGGTTTTCGACTCCTGCTGCCTCCATTAGTCATCTGAAATATTGGTGCTTCTCTTGTTCTAGTTTCTTAAGCATTTTAATAATCCCATAATTAATGTGTATGTCTTCTTCTTCCTAGGCCTTGACCTCTCCCAAAACTGCCAGGTCTGATCGGACCAGGTTAATAGCCACAATCAGGGAACTTATTTTCTATTAAGTCCACCCAGCTGATCTCATTACAATTACTACTTCATCATAAAATTCAACCTTAGAACCAAAATGGCAGCACTGAGCTAATAGTTCAACACAATTCATTATTGTACATCAAAACCAAATTGCAGGAAATTGATCAATTAATATGCCAAACTGAAGCAGGAGATAATGGAGGCTGGGGCTTGTTAATAACCATTTGGCATTGAACACCATTGATAGTCATTGGAATACTAATACCACAACATGTTAGGGATTTGAAAGCCTAGTTTGTTGTCAAAAATCCACAAAATAACTCTTGCTTTTTAAGCCAGCCCAATAAGAGAGTGGCACTTCACATGAACACAAACACCCCGTTACAGAGTCCTCCATGCACCCTTTGGAAATAATACAGCTTCGGAAACCACTGACTCTGGAAGAAAAAAGATCATTAACAGCAAAACAGGCCGACCTTTCCGTTCTGTCACAGGGTTACCTGAAACAAAGAGAGCAAGGCATGTTTCCTTATAGAAACCAACAGTTGGTAAGAGACTTGAATTGAGTGCGGGGATACTGTTTGCCTAGAGTGTGCCTGAGGATCAAGGGCGTCAGACTTTCCACAGAACGAGTCTGTCAGCTGGCATCTTGCGGTAATTGTTTCCCATGGCAGGGCCTTAAGAGCCTGGGAAAAGAATGCTCTCGTCAACACCAGAATCAATTTCGCAATGACTGCATTGTAATTGTTTTATGAGGATCACCTACTTGTTGCTTGCCGACCTGAAAACGATACAGACTATGATTGGCATTCGTTGACCAGGGATTTACAAGGAAGGGTTTCCACATTTATTGTTGCGAAGCAGGCTAATCCTCCACAGGGTTACAAAGCCCATCTGTTCAGAACTGGGCCGAGTCATTTTTTTTCTGAAAAAAAGACCTCTCCCCTCTCTCTCTCTCTCTCTCTCTCTCTTATTTAATTCAGCTGTAACGAGAAAAATAGAATGTAATGCTCAGCAAGACACATTTTTGGGGCCTATTATATAATGGAGAAAATAATTTGAGAAATTTGGATTTAATACCCCTGCTCTGTATCTTAATTCTCTTAAGCAAACTGCACTTTTTTTTACTGCAAGTGTATTCAATCTGCCTGATGAGTGCTCATTATCTTCAGTCCCACTGTACACACTGGGCATAGCATAATCAAAGCCTGGGGGTACGTATTAATTATCCTTTTGAATAGCGATGAAATATTAAAAAGATCTCCTTTAGGCTCACATCATCTGCAGATGAAACAAAGCCCTACACAGCTTGTGAGGAGCAGCACACATGTGTTTTTACATCTGTTCAGGATATTTCAGTTTGATGCTCAACAAGGCATGTCCAAGCTTTAAATGTCAATATTCAGTATAACCAGGTACAAGTGTTTCTGTAAAAGCCTCTTTAACCCATAGTCTGCGGCCAGTTGAAACACAGTCCCTGCTCCATGGTTCAGGTGGCACCACTGCACTTTGCCAATTAGACCAAGGGTTAAGCTACCAGTTTTTACAATGGTGTGAAATCAGTGATAGCAAACATCAATCCACTCCAGTTCCTGTTTTAATCTCCATTGTGCAGATGTAACCCAGGTAACACCTGTTTCGAAGAAGAGTCACACTGGACTTGAAATGTTAACTCTGGGCGGATGGAGTTTAACTCTAATAAATGTGAAGTGTTGCATTTTGATATGACGAGCCAAGACAAAACTTATACATTTAATAGTAGGGCTCTGGGGAGTATTGTCGAACAGAGAGACATCTAGGGGTGTAAATACATAGTTTCTTCTAAGTAGCATCACAGGTGGACAGGTAGGTGAAGGTGGTATTTGGTGCATTTGTCTTCATCGATTAGAGCGCTGAGTATAGGAATTGGACATCTCCCATGAGGCATTATATTGAAGTTCTTCATTGGCCCTCTGTAGGAAGTATGTTAATAAAATGGACAGGATGCAAAAATGATTTACAAGGATGTTGCTGAGACTGGAGTGTTTAAGTTATAAGGAGAAGCTGAATAGGCTGGAATTCTTTTCTCTGGAGTGCAGGAGGCTAAGGGGTAACCTTATAGAGCTTTATAGAATCACAATGGGCATAGATTAGGTGAATAGCCAAAGTCATTTTTCCAATGTAGGGTGTTCAAAACTAGACGACATAGCTTTAAGGTGAGAGGGGAAAGATTTAAAAGGGGCCTGAGGGGCAGCTTTTCCATGCTGAGGGCAGTGTGTGTGGAGAACAATTTGTTAGAGGAAGTGATAGAGACAAGAACAATTACAACATTTAAAAGGCATTTGGACATGTACAGGGATAGGAAAAGTTTAGAGTAAAATGGGCCAAATGCAGGCAAATGTGACTAGTTTGGTTTAGGAAACTTGGTTGGCATGGAGGAGTTGGGCCTAAGGGCCTCATTCCATGCTGTATGCCTCTATAACTGTAGTCTTATCAGGATTTGAATGGTTTGGATAATGGTGAGAAATGTGGCAGAGTCATGCAAGGTTCCCAGCAAGAATCCATTTGAGCTTCTGATCAATGATAACTCCGAGGATGTTGATAGTGGGGGATACAGTGATGGCAACACCATTGAATGTCAAGGGGTGATGGCTGGATTGTCTTTTATTGATAATAGTCATAGCTTGGCATTTATGTGTGGTGGCTGTTACTTGCCACTTGTCAACCCAAGCCTGGATATTGTCCAGACCTTCTCGCATTTTGACATGGACTACTTCAGTATCTGAGGAGCCATGAATGGTGCTGAACATTGTGCGATCATCAGCGAACATCCCCCCATCTGACCTTATGTGGAGGGAAGGTCATTGATGAAGTACCTGAAGATGGTTGGACCAAGGGCACTATCCTGAGGGACGCCTGCAGAGATGTCATGGAGCTAAGAAGACTGACCTCCAACAACCACAACCATCTTTCTTTGTGTCAGGTCTGACTCTAACTGCCATATTGCCTGAAAAAGAACCCCTGATGCCCACTCACTATTTCCTGTCCACTTCCCAATTCACTATCCATGCCAATGTATCGCCTCCAACACCAAAGGCTCTTCTTATCATATGAATTAACCTTTTGTGAGAGATTCTCCTGAGTAAAGCTACGGAAAAGGTATATAAACTTAAATAAAAATTCAGGGAGATGGGAATGCGACTACCCACATTAAGCAATCACTCCAGGTTAAGATCGACTCCTACACAGAGCAGTACAATCAACAGACTAGATTCTTTTAACTGCTTTTACCCCAAAATTACATGGTAATGGGTAGCAGTTTTTAACAGCTTACTAGAAATGTATGAATGAAAGCCACAGAACTGAAATAATTCTCATGGTATTTGTAGTGAACGTGTTAGCATGCCAGTGCAAAATTCTTCTATGAGTTCTGTACTGCTGCATTTGTTAATCCATTTTGAAGAAATTCTATCTGCCAGTCATAATTCAATAAAAGTCTGCGTTCCAGATTTGAGTACTGCACAATATTACTGCACTGCAAGTATTATGGGGTATTATCATGGTCTGGTAGCTGAAGGCACAAGCTTTCACTTCCAATGTGCTAATGCTGCACTTATTAGCCTGACAGTTAATATTTGTTCCTGGAATGATGAATTCTGAATAGAGTGTGGAAATTGAATTAAGAGACATAAGATTGGCAAGAAGTCAGCTGAACAGGGCTTGAATGGGATGATGCATCCATTGCCTCTGTCTAGCTGCCTGGATGGATTATTTATAGAACGGAAATATTTAGCCTCATGTTTGGGGATTTGGAGAGTATTTTAATTTATGCACTAATGTCATTCTGTAATCAATGTCCCATATAGAGAGGAATAGAATGCACGGACATCAGATTGGGTATATGCAATATGTACTTGACATGGATGGACATAACAAATACAAGGGGGCAGAGAGGGCAAGTTTAAAGGAGATGTGCAAGGAAAGTGTTTTTTAATATAAAGAGTGGTATGTACTAAGAACGCATCGAAAAGGGGATGTGGTAAAACCAGATACAATAGAAATCTTTAGGAGGCATTTAGACAGAGATATGAGCAGGTAGGGAATACAGGGATATGGACAGACAAATGGAATCCGTTTAAAATGATGTGGAGATGCCAGAGTCGGACTAGGGCTGTTATGAAGTGGAGGTCAACCCCCCTCTGATAAATAAAACCAAAACACCCAAAGAAGTCAGCCTTGCCTCATAATCCCTGAAAGGAAGTGCAAAAGTTGATATAACCTGTCTCTCACCCCACAATCTGTTATAAAGGGAGTGGTTAAATGAAAGAAATCTCTGATACTCACTTTGTAATCAACAAGAAACAATTGATTTATCTGAATCTTAACAGTGAAGAAATCAACAGAAATACTAACAAATCTAACAATTACTCCTTAACCACTAACTATTACCAAATATAACAAAATTCTAATGGTATGCTGTTTCAATTTATACAAATCCCACTTTTATAAACCAACATAATGAGAAAATAAATTAACACTTAGTCTCTTGAAATTACAGCTAGGATAGGTTTTCCAGAATGTTCTGTGCTTCCTCTGCTGTTCTCCAGTCGGAACGCCTTTGTTTTGTTGAAATCTTGTGTCAGGAATATTAGCTAAGAGTGCCACTGTTACTTTAGTTAGTTAGTGGTTTTCTGAGAGCTTAGAGAATTCTGAGAGAGCCAGTGATTTTTCTCTTGAGGGCTGCTGGTTGTTAATTTTAACAGAAGGCAGTTGCTGTCACACAGATTTTCAAACACTCTTCTTTTATACCCTTGATGACCTGTCACTTTTTAACAATATGATTGGTCTTACGTTGTCAAAACCATCAGATTTAAAATTTAATTAGTTTTTAGTCTCGAAGTTAGAGGCAGAAAAAACCCCTGCAGATGCTGTAATCCAAGTTAGACAAACAGGAGGCTGGAACAAACATACCAGACAGCATCTAGACGATGAGAAGTCAACTTTTTGGATATTACCCTTCTTCAGGACTGGATATGGGGGTAGGGGGAGCTCCAGATAAAGAGAGAGCAAAATGTGTTCGGTGGAGCAGGGATATGCGAAGATGATGTAGATATTGGGAAACAGCTCCCACGACCCTTACTTCTAGTCCTGAAGAAGGGCAATACACAAAACATTGACTTGCCTCCTCCATATGCTGGCTGGCTTGCTGTGTTTTTTCCAGCCTTTTGTTTGCCTAACTTTAATCTCTAAGTGACTGGTTTAGATTATTCAAACTGGTTGCCTTAATGACAAAACAACACTACTGCCTGGGTTGCTAACCACACAGCCTTTGGATACAGAGACAGTAGGAACTGCAGTTGCTGGAGAAACCGAGATAACAAGGTGTGGAGCTGGATGAACACAGCAGGCCAAGCAGCATCTCAGGAGCAGGAAGGCTGCCGTTTCGGGTCTGGACCCTTCTTCAGAAAGAAGATTTTTTCCTCACAGATGCTGCCAAACCTGCCGAGTTTTCCAGCAACTTCTGCTTTTGTACCAAACTCAATTAATCTTTTTCAATGGTTGAATTTTTTTCTACTAGATATTGAGTTTCTTTAAATATTAATAAATTGACTTTTTAATTCCACATCATCCTCCAAAAACAACATAGCTCCAACCCTTACAACGCTTCCATCAATGGTGACTTTAAAGGGTTTCAAGAAATTTGACGTGCCATAATACGGGTGCTGTGGTTAACACTGTTTTTAAATTCTTAAATGCCTCCTGGCCTTATTCTGTCCACTGAAATTTTGTGTTCTTCTTTAACAAATCCATCAGCTGTGCCACTACGCTACCAAAGTTTGGGACAAATTTCCTGTAGAATCCACTCAGTCCTAAAAATTGTAACACGTCCTTCTGTGAAGATGGTTTTTGAAATTCCTCGTTAGCCTTTGTCTTCATGTTCCTCAGTGTCATCCATCTGTGACCGATGTTTTGCCCTAAGAATGTCACTTCTTCTTTTGCCAAAGTTATGACCAACTTTATAAAAACCAAAGGAACTGTGAATGCTGTAAATCAGGAACAAAAACAAAGTTGCTGGAAAAGCTCAGCAGGTCTGGCAGCATCTGTGAAGGAGAAAACAGAGTTAACATTTCGGGTCCAGTGACCCTTCCTCAGAACTGAGAGCTGTTCTGAGGAACAGTCACCGGGCCTGAAACATTAAATCTGTTTTCTCCTTCAAAGATACTTCCAGACCTGCTGAGCTTTTCCAGCAACTTTGTTTTTGTTATGACCAACGTTGTCTTCCTTTGTGTCTCAAAGATCTCTGCAAAACACACAACTTGATCAGTCCATGAAAGGCTGAAGATCACTAGATCATCCATATGGATGGCGCAGTTAGTCAATCCTGCCACAGCTCTGTTCATGAGTCTTTGAAAAGTGGCTGGTGCATTTTTCATTCTAAAGAGCATATGTTAAATTGATACAGCCCATTTGGTGTTACAAAAACAGAAACTTCTTTCGCTGTCTCTAACTAAGGTACTTGCCAGTACTGTAAAGTAAGTCCAACTTTGTGATGTACGTGGCTTGTTCATTTTTTTCCACATAGCCTCTAGCCTTGGAATTGAGAATGTGTCTGACTTAGTCAGTGTTCACTTTCCGATAATCTATGCACAATTGTTGAGTGCCACCAGGTTTGGGAACCAACACGTTTGGTGAACTCCACACACTTTGACTCAGCTCAGTAATGTCTTCTGGAAGCATTGCTTTCACTTTCTTCTGTATCTGTGCTGCTTTGTGAGGATTAAACCTGTGGGGGTGCTGTTTAATTGGAACAGCATTATCTATAGCATCCTCAAGTACTATAGTATAAATCTTCACCAATCTATTTCTACATATGTTCCCAGTGCTGCAAAATGCTTTTCAGTTCAGTTCTCTGTTTCGGAGTCAGATAGCTTACTACTCTATCCCATTCTTTAATACATTCCTCATTATTCAATTTATTCTGGGGCATACCACATCAAAATCCAAATAATCTTGTTTTGATTCCTCACTGAGTGGCAGTAATCAATACCTGTTACTCTGGTTCCCTGCTTTTGTCATAGTAAAGTTTCAGCATGTTCACATGATATACCTGTTTTTTTTCCCTTTAATTTAACTTTACCAGATAATTCACCAGATATAACTTTTTCTCAATCTCATCGGAGCCACTAAACTTTGCTTTGAAGGGATCTCCTACCACTGGTAACAACACCAATACTTTATCCCCACAGGCGAATGTATGAATTCTTGATTTCTTATCTGCTTCTTGCTTCATTGTGTGCTGTACTATCTTCAGGTGTTGTCTAGCTAATGCACCTACTTTGTTTAATCTTTCTCTCATCTCTGATACATAATCCACCTATGAGATCTCTGACTTTGGACCTATCAACCTTTCCTTCAGTAATTTTAAAGGACCTCTGACTTCATGACTGAATATCAGTTCAGATGGAGTAAACTGACTTAATCAATTCTCTAATCGCAAATAGTAATAATAGGATACCTTTATCCCAATCATATGGCTATATCCTGGCAGTAAGCCCTTGTCTTTTGGTTCTGATGCCACCTTTCCAACGCTCCCTGGAATTCAGGGTGGTCAGCACTTGATTTAAAGTGTTGGATGCCTAAACTATCCATGACCTCCTTAAATAGTTTGGCAGTAAAATTGAACCCTTGATCTGACTGAATCTCTCTGAGGTGTCTATAACAGGTAAAGAAAGAAAGCAACTCCTTTTGTGCCTTAACATTCTGTACTGGAATTGCCTGCAGAAACCTGGTAGACATGTCCATTACGGTTAGCAAACACTGGTTCCCACTTTTGGTTTGAGGGAGGGGACATACACAATCAATCATAATCTGCATGAAAGATTCTTCAAATGTGGCACCTGGCATCAAAGCCATTGGTTTTGTCACTGCCTGCAGCTTACCATCTGACACATATGACAGGTATGGCAAAATTCAACTATATCTTTATGTAATCCAGGCCAACAGAAATATTTTTGTACCTTAGCCTGAGACTTCCTTACTCTGAGATGAGCTCCTGCAGGTGCTCACCACAACACTTCCTGGCTGTATTCTAACAGGGTGTTAGCAAACTGGACCTCAATTCTTCTATCTCTCTCTTTGGCTTTCCCTTCTTGTTTTTACTTACGACTGTAGGATCTTGTCACCACACAGTCCAGGAAAATTCCTGGGTATTTTTCCTTTTACTCTTCAGTTGCCTGGCTTTCTTTCAGCTTCTCCACTACAAAAAGGGCATCATTCGTACTTTTGATCCTGCTCGGTCATTTCCAAGAACAAACTATATTCCTGGAATAGCCACTCTTTCAATCACTTCCACTGTCACTGCCCCAGTCTTGATTGGACTTGTTAGCCTTATCTTACACAAAAGGAATGCTAACTCTCTCTCCATTTATTCCATAGATTATCACTCTTTCGGATAACATTTCAGAAGGAGTGCAAATACTTTCATCTCTTATTGTTGGAGACTGACCAGCTCCTAATTCTCTCAATGTTTTAACTCCTCTACCTGCTTCCCCTTTTCTACCTGATTAAACCTTACCCACAGAGGGTGAAGTCTTTGACGAGACCAGGCACTATCTCACTATCCAGCCTTGAACTAGGCTGCGCATCCTCCTGCAGCTCTTCAACTTCTCTTGGGATTTCCCTTACCACCTCAACTAATCCCATTGGTTTAGCCTCTTTTACCTCATCCTTTTTCTCAGTGCCTCTCTTAATTCACCAGCCCTGTGACTTTGTGTGTCTCCCTCATTACAGTGGAAATGCCTGAGGCTTTTTGCCTCTTTCACATGTGGTAAACTGTTCTCAGCGTGATCTATTTTTTTTTGTTTCAGGATCTCCTCTTTCCCAATTTATGACCCTCACAAAATAAAATTGCTGTTGGAATCTAGATTTTGATTTCTGCATGAATGCTTATTCATCCATCATCTCTACAGCTCTTACATAGAACATAGAACATTACAGCACAGTACAGGCCCTTCGGCCCTCAATGTTGTGCCGACCTGTCATACCGATCTCAAGCCCATCTAACCTACACTACTCCATGCACATCCATATGCTCATCCAATGACGACTTAAATGTACCTAAAATTGGCGAATCTACAACCTTCTTGCTGTTTTAACTTTCAGTTCCTCAATGTGAGTTCTGGTAATTTCTGGAAGTGAGTTTTTGAACTCCTCCAACAGAATAATATCTCCGAGACCCTCATATGTCTTTTGTATGATTAATGCTCTCACCCATCTATCGACGTTCCTGTGTTTAATTCTTTCAAACTCGACGCAAGTCTGACTTAGTTCCTGTGTTATATTTCTGCACCGTTGTCTGCAACTGTTGTTCTGGTACCAATTTATAGGCGCCCAAAATAACCTGTTTTACTTTTTAATATTCTCTTGACACCTCCTCTGTCAGCACTGCAAACAGCTCACTAGCCCTCCTACCAACTTGGTCTGAATTAACATTACCCACACAGTCTGTGGCCAGTTTAACCCCATTTCCTCAAATGAAATGAGAAAAGGCTGATACGTCTTTTCATTGAATTTTGGTAATATTTGAACGTGTTTGGATATATCCTTACCAGGCTGTTGGCTATGATGAGTTGGCTCATCTTGACTCCTATTTTGTACTTTTACTTCTGCTATTTGAAATGTTTTTGCTTCAAATTCCAACTTCATCTATTCCAACTCAAACATTCTTTCTTCTCTCACTTTTTCCCTTTCTAACTCTTCTGTTCCGGATCTTCTTTCCTTTTCTTTATCTTCTAAATTCAGTTGTCTAATTTGCAATTTATTTTTTTCTAACACCACTGCTCTTGCCTGTTTCCCTGATATACCTAAATGCTTTCCATTAGAACATAGAACATAGAACAATACGGCGCAGAACAGGCCCTTCGGCCCTCGATGTTGCAATTACAATTACAATTTCGGATTTGCTCTTTTCCCTAGTTTGATCCAATTCTAGCCTGTTAGCTAATTCTAAAAGTATATCCTTCCTCAGTCTAAAGTTTCTTGGCAAATTTGGGAAACATCTGCAAAACCCGGAACCTTTTTAACAATATTAAGAGCCATTTCCCCAACTTTTGATTTAATCAATTGTAAGCAAGCAAAATTAAACAGATTTCCCACCTTTCAGCTAAATTTTATTTAAAGGTATAGGACACTAATCTCCAAGTTTGTTTAAATCTGCTTGACCTTTTGTACCCTGAATCTGTTCAAATCTGTTTGGATCTTGTATATGAACCAGCCAGAACCCGAAACTGAGCCCCCAATCTGTTACATGGAGGAGGTGGAACCCCCTGTATTAATTAAAACTGTAACACCCTGAAAAGCTTGCCTTGCCTCATAATCTGTTCAAGGAAGTGTTAAAAGTGGTAGAACATGCTGCTCACACCCCAATCTGTTGTAAAGGGAATGGTTAAATGAAAGAAATCCCTGATACTCATTTTGTCGTCAACAAAAAAACAATTTATTTATATAACTCTTAACAGTGAACACATCAACAGAATTACTAACAAATCCAACAATTCCCCACTAACTACTAAGTGTTCCTTAATAAAACTAAATTCTAATGTATGCTGTTCCAATAAATACAAGTCCCAAATTACATAAACCAAAATAATGAGAAAATAATTTAACACTTAATTTCTCAAAATTATAGCCAGCGTATACATCTTCCAGAATGTTCTGTGCATTCTCTGCTGTTCTTCAGTCTGGTACACCTTTGTTTGTTGAAATCTTGTGTCAGGAATGTTAGCTAGGAGTGCCATAGTATCTTTGGACAAATTATGGCTTTCTGAGAGCTTAGAGAATTCTGTGAGAGCCAGTGACTTTCTTTTTGGGGCCATTGGTTGATAACCCTAAGAGATGGCAATTGCTGTCGCACAGATTTTCAAATACCCTCTTCTGTTATACCCTTAGTGGTATGTCAATTTCTTACAATAGGATTGACCCTAAGTTGTCAAAACCAACAAATTTAAATTTAATTGGTTATTATTCTGTAACTACCTCGTGTAAATTAATTGACTGATATTCAAACCAGCTGCCTTAATAACAAAACATGACTACTGCCTGGGCTGCCAATCATACAGCCTTATGATACAAGGTAACAAAGTGTGGGGCTGGATGAACACAGCAGGCCAAGTAGCATCTTAGGAGCACAAAAGCTGACGTTTCGGGCCTAGACCCTTCATCAGAAAAGCTTTTCTCGTGAAGGGTCTTGGCCCGAAACATCAGCTTTTATGCTCCTGAGATGCTGCTTTTCTTGCTGTGTTCATCCAGCTCCACACTTCGTTATCTTGGATTTTCCAGCATCTGCAGTTCCCATTATCTCTGAATCATATGAAATAAATGTTTTAATTTAAGGAACTCTCTGTACCTGCAGCTGATCGTAGACACTTCTCAAAATCTCCAAGCCTAGATAAAGCTCATTATCTCTTAAATGGACCACACGCTCTTCCCCTCAATCATTTTACAAGCATAAAATTTAACGCAGTAGATCTGGCAGCATCTGTGAAAGAAAGCAGAGTTAATGCTTAGAGTCTGGTGACTCTTCTTCAGAACTGATTGTATCTAGGAAAATGTCGCTTCATATGCAGAACATAGGATGGGGGGAGAGGGAAAGGAATAAAAGTTAGGTGGGGTTAGAGCCCGAAGAGAGAAAAGAACAATTGTATAGATAGAAGATTTGATAATTATCTGGCAGGGAGGGTGAATAGTTGTTAATGGGCACTGTTGGCGACTAACAATAGGTAGTGTGTAATGGCAGGTTATATATTAGCTCGATATTGAACTCAATGTTGAGCCTCAAGGGCTGTAGGGTCCCCAAGCAGAAAATGAGGTGTTATTCTTTCAGCTCGTGCTGAGCTTTACTGGAGCACTGCAGCAAGCCAGAGACAGAGATGTTGGCCAGGGAACAGGATGGTGTGTTAAAGTGGCAGGCAACTTGGTGTCTATTTTGCGAGCAGGACATAGGTGTTCTGTGAAGTGGTCACTGATTCTGTGGGTCATTTCCTCAGTATAAAGGAGACCATGTTGTGAGCACTGAATGCAGTAGATTAGATTTTGGGAAGTGCAAATGAAGTGTTCCTTCACCTGGAAGGTATGTTTGGGCCCTTGGATACTGGGGAGGGAGGAGGTAAATGGGCACTTGTTACACCTTTGGCAGTTGTAGGGGAAAGTGCCGTGGGACTGTAGGGATGTGGAGGGTATTAAGGAATAATAGATCAGTGTGACCCAGAGGGAAGAGTTTCTACAGCAGGCGGACAAGGCAAGGGAGTGTAATATGTGTCTGGTGGCGACATCTCCTTGGAGGTGGCGGAAATGGCATCTGGATGTGGATGCTGGTGGGATAGTAGGTAATGACAAGTGAAACCCTATCATGTTGTGGGAGGCAAGAGAGGGAATGAGGGCGGAAGTATGGAAGATGTGTCAGACTCGGTTGAGGGCCCTGTCGACAATGGTGCTGGGGAATCCTCGGTTGAGGAAGAAGGTGGACGTTTCAGAGGGTCCCTCGTCAAGGTTGGCCTCATCTGAACAAGTGCAACTGAGACGGAGGAACTGAGAGAATAGAATGGAATCTCTACATGGAGTTAGCAAGATCAGCATGATATGAGTCTACAGAGTTCATTTGTCAGTTTAATAGCAGCCGGGAAGAAGCTGTTCCTGAACCTGTTTGTGCGTGTGTTCAGGCTTCTGTATCTTTTGCCTGACAAAAGAAGTTATGGGAGATCCTTACTCGGGTGTGATGGGTCTTTGATAATGTTGGCTGGCTTTCTATGGCAGTGAGCGGCGTAAGTAGAGTCCATGGATAGAAGGTTGGCTTCTGTGATGATCTGGGCTGTGCACACAACATTCTGTAGTTTCTTACGGCCCTGGGTAGAGCAGTTGCCATACCAGGCTGTTATGCACCCGGACAGTATAGATTCAACGGTACATCTACAGAAGTTGGTGAGGGACTGCATCATTGTGCCAAATTTCCTGAACTGCTTGAGGAAAAAGATGAAGTTAAGAGTCAACAAAACTTGTTGTGGGTCTGGTCTCACATTTAAGCCAAACTAGCTAAGGGTGATTGATTTTTTTTAGGGAAAGAATCTTTGAACCAGAGATAACAAGGTGTAGAGCTGGATGAACACAGCTGGCCAGGCAGCATCAGAGGAGCAGGAAAACTGATGTTTCGTGTCTGAACCCTTTATTTTTCCTGAAGAAGAGTCCAGACCCGAAACATCAGCCTTCCTGCTCCTCTGATGCTGCCTGGCCTGCTGTGTTCATCCAACACTACACCTTGTTATCTCAGATTCTCCAGCATCGGCAGTTCCTGCTATCTCTAACAATGAACCAAATAGGTTTTCATGATAACTTACTGCAGTTGTGCGAATACTATCAAGCTAGTTTTAATTTAATTTTAGTTTTTTTTAATTGAATTCAAATTTCACCATATGCCGTGCCTCAGAAAATTTGCCTGGATTTTTGGATTAATGGCCAGAGACATTAACACTATGACATCACTTTTCTTTTGAATGGGTTAATATCAGGCCTTTAGAGCGCCCATGGGAAAAAAGAAATGGCGTAGGGCCTGGTCAATTTCCTGCCCCAGTGGAGTCATGGACAACTGCCAGATATCAACATTCAATCTTCAATTTCCTCAGTTCTGAGCCATTACAAATTTTGGGGGCAAACCATCACGATTACATTGTTGCCCCCTTTCTCCCATCTGGCACTGCACTGACCAACATTTTAAAAAAAATCATTCATGGGATGTGGATATCACTGGCGAGGCCACCATTTTTTGCCCATCCCAAATTATCCTGGGGATGTGGTGGTAAAATGTGGCAACTGATGCATGGGGACAGCACCATCTGTATGTCTGTCCATAAATCCTGACTTGAATGTATTTACCGAAAATGGACTGCCACAGTTCAAGGAAGCAGCTCAGCACCACCTTCCCCGTAACTAGTAATGGGCAATGAATGCTGGCCCAAACAATGGCAAATACATCCCACAAATAACTATTTAAAAAAAATTAGTGCTTCATTAGTATCCTTAAGGCACAAAACAGTCTTTCGTCTCATTTTTATCTTTGCCAATGTTCAGAAATCCATCTTCGCAAAGCTCTGAGCAGTGTTACACATGAAAAAAAAGTTTGTTGAGACTTTAAGGTCTTAGACAACTTCTACTTATTTTCACTGAAATTACACAGAAATGTATTAAATTCCCAATGTCTATATGGTGGATGTGCTAAATGATGTTTTTTACATCAGTCTTTACAAATCATGATTGTGCTCTAGTTCCATTTATTCCAGGGCAGGAATCTATTAGACATGTAGAGGCCAGTAAAGCATGTGTTATTAAGAAATGTAGGAGTGAAATGTTTAAAGTGCATTTGGAACATATGAAACACTTTAAGACCTTTAAGGAAATGAGAGAGGAAACAATGAAAACTTCAGTTAATAGGTTAAAAAGTTGGATAAAACAAAGGCATCGCTCCCAATGCTAGAGGATACAAGATATTAACCTGTGATTCTTAATAAAAGGAGTGTGGCAGATTTCTGGCTGTAAGAACTTATTGGTTAAGGATCAGATGTGGTGAAAGAGCATAAGAATTTAGAAACAGATGCTGGATTAGGCTATTCGTTCTTTCAAACCTGCAGCAATATTCTTTAAGATTGTGGCCAATCTGTGCAGGCCTCAACTCCTCGCGATTGTGGCTAATCAGTGCAGGCCTCAACTCCTCCAGATTGTGGCCAATCTGTGCAGGCCTCACCTCCTTTAGATTGTGGCTAATCTGTGCAGGCCTCAACTCCTCTAGATTGTGGCTAATCTGTGCAGGCCTCATCTCCTCTAGATTGTGGCTAATCTGTGCAGGCCTCACCTCCTCTACATTGTGGCTAATCTGTGCAGGCCTCATCTCCTCTAGATTGTGGCTAATCAGTGCAGGCCTCATCTCCTCTAGATTGTGGCTAATCTGTGCAGTCCTCATCTCCTCTAGATTGTGGCTAATCTGTGCAGGCCTCACCTCCTCTACATTGTGGCTAATCTGTGCAGTCCTCATCTCCTCTAGATTGTGGCTAATCTGTGCATGCTTGAACTACTCTAGATTTTAGCTAAACTGTGTAGGCCTCATCTCCTCTAGATTGTAGCTAACCTGTGTATGCTTGAACTACTCTGGATTGTAGCTAATCTGTGCAGGCCTGAACTCTTTTGTGCCAGCTTCTTCTAGGCTTGAACTCTCAGTTCCGGGAACGTTCAGCAGACTAATACCTGCACCAGAGATAATGGGAACTGCAGATGCTGGAGAATTCCAAGATAATAAAATGTGAGGCTGGATGAACACAGCAGGCCAAGCAGCATCTCAGGAGCACAAAAGGTGACGTTTCGGGCCTAGACCCTTCATCAGAGAGGGGGATGGGGAGAGGGAACTGGAATAAATAGGGAGAGAGGGGGAGGCGGACCGAAGATGGAGAGTAAAGAAGATAGGTGGAGAGAGTATAGGTGGGGAGGTAGGGAGGGGATAGGTCAGTCCAGGGAAGACGGACAGGCCAAAAAGGTGGGATGAGGTTAGTAGGTAGCTGGGGGTGCGGCTTGGGGTGGGAGGAAGGGATGGATGAGAGGAAGAACCGGTTAGGGAGGCAGAGACAGGTTGGACTGGTTTTGGGATGCAGTGGGTGGGGGGGAAGAGCTGGGCTGGTTGTGTGGTGCAGTGGGGGGAGGGGACGAACTAGGCTGGTTTAGGGATGCAGTAGGGGAAGGGGAGATTTTGAAACTAGTGAAGTCCACATTGATACCATATGGCTGCAGGGTTCCCAAGCGGAATGTGAGTTGCTGTTCCTGCAACCTTCGGGTGGCATCATTGTGGCAGTGCAGGAGGCCCATGATGGACATGTCATCTAAAGAATGGGAGGGGGAGTGGAAATGGTTTGCGACTGGGAGGTGCAGTTGTTTGTTGCGAACTGAGCGGAGGTGTTCTGCAAAGCGGTCTCCAAGCCTCCGCTTGGTTTCCCCAATGTAGAGGATTCCTCTACATTGGGGAAACCAAGCGGAGGCTTGGGGACCGCTTTGCAGAACACCTCCGCTCAGTTCGCAACAAACAACTGCACCTCCCAGTTGCAAACCATTTCCACTCCCCCTCCCATTCTCTAGATGACATGTCCATCATGGGCCTCCTGCACTGCCACAATGATGCCACCCGAAGGTTGCAGGAACAGCAACTCATATTCCGCCTGGGAACCCTGCAGCCATATGGTATCAATGTGGACTTCACCAGTTTCAAAATCTCCCCTTCCCCTACTGCATCCCTAAACCAGCCTAGTTCGTCCCCTCCCCCCACTGCACCACACAACCAGCCCAGCTCTTCCCCCCCACCCACTGCATCCCAAAACCAGTCCAACCTGTCTCTGCCTCCCTAACCGGCTCTTCCTCTCGCCCATCCCTTCCTCCCACCCCAAGCCGCACCCCCAGCTACCTACTAACCTCATCCCACCTCCTTGACCTGTCCGTCTTCCCTGGACTGACCTATCCCCTCCCTACCTCCCCACCTATACTCTCTCCACCTATCTTCTTTACTCTCCATCTTCGGTCCGCCTCCCCCTCTCTCCCTATTTATTCCAGTTCCCTCTCCCCATCCCCCTCTCTGATGAAGGGTCTAGGCCCGAAACGTCACCTTTTGTGCTCCTGAGATGCTGCTTGGCCTGCTGTGTTCATCCAGCCTCACATTTTATTATCTTAATACCTGCACCATGTGGATTGCTTTATGAGGAAAGGCCAGAAAGGGAATCCCCTGGAGTCTGGAAGAGCCAGAGTGAATTACTGAAATGCATAGAGTCCTGAATGGACTTGACCAAGCCAATGTGGAATTGATACTTCCTCTTGTGGGAGCATCTAGAGCCAGGGGTTAGGGGGGAAAATTAAGGGCGCACCCATTTAATGCAGAGATGAGGAAAGTGTTTTCGTCCCTCAGAACAATGAGAGTCTTTGGAATTTTCTTCCTAAAAACGCATTGGGTGCAAAATCTTTAAATATTTTAAGGCGGAGGGAGATGTAATGTTTATTACCAAGAAGATGAGAGATTATTAGGGAGTATAGGAACATAGAATTGAGATTAAAATCAAATCAGCCATGATCTTATTGAATGTCAGATCAGGCTTGAAGGGCTTACTCTTGACCTTTATTTGTATTTTGTAAGCTTCCTTCAAATCTTGTTTGTTTCAATATGAACATTCTAATTAATGCTGAGTAATTTCTTCTAGTACGTCAATCAGTGTTAACCTACTCTAGATAAATGTGAAGTGCAGCGTTTTGGAAAGGCAAATCGGGGCAGGATTTATACACTTAATGTTAGAGCCCTGGGGAGTGTTGCTGACAAAAAAGACTTTGGAGAGCAGGTTCATAGTTTCTTGAAAGCAGAGTTCCAATAGTTACAATAATGAAGAAGTATTTGGTCCACTTGCCTTGGTCAGTGCATTGAGTATAGGAGTTGGGAGGTCATGTTGTGGCTTTATAGGACATTGGCTACATGACTTTTGGAATGATGTGTCCAATTCTGGACTCCCTGCTAAAGGAAAGACGTTGTTAAGCTTGAAAGGTTGCAGAAAAGATTTATAAAGATGTTTCCAGGGCTGGAGGATTTGAGCTGTAAGGAAGCGCTGAATAGGATGGAGCTATTCGGAGACTGAGGGGTGACCTTACAGAAGTTTATAACATCACGAAAAGTATGGGTAGGGTGAATAGCCAAAGTCTTTTTTCCCAGGGAAGGGGAGTCCAAAACTAGAGGTCATTTGTTTAAGATAAGAGGGGAAAGGTATCAAATGGACCTAAGGGGCAACTTTTTCATGCAGAGGGTGATGCGTGTATGGAATGAGCTGCCAGAGGAAGTGGTGGAGGCTGGTACAATTACAACATTTAAAAGGCAACTGGGTGGGTATATGAAGAGGAGGGGTTTAGCAGGATATGGGGCAAATATGGCAAATGGGACTAGATTAATTTAGGATCTCTGTTTGGCGTGGACAAGTTGGACTAAAGGGTTTGTTTCTCTGCTCCACCTCACTATGGCTCTAATAGAGACGAGAGAGAGAGAGAGAGAGAGAGACAGATAGACAGAGAGACAGAGGGATGGGGGGAGAAAAAGAAAGAGACAGGAAATAGTCAGTGTTCTTTCTGATTCTGGAAGCAACAGCTATGCCTAATCACAAATAAAGCAATGAGTGCTGTCATACAGGATGAAGTCATTCAGTCCATTGTACCAATTGTAGAGAAAAAAAATAAAATAAGTAAATAAATCAGTACATGCAGTGACTCAAACTGTATATGACTGGTTATTGGTGATTGAATGAGTATAAAATGGAAATTATTGGAGATGGTAACCCATGGAATCCCTGTGGTGCAGGAAGAGGCCTGTCAGCTCCATCAAATCTGCACTGACCCTCCAAAGACCATCCTACCCTATCTCCATAATCCTGCACTTACTGTAGCTAATCCACCTAGCCTGCATATATCTGGATACTGCAGGCAATTTAGCATGGCCTATCCTAGCCTGTGCATCTTTGGACTGTGGGAAGAAACTCATGCAGACATGGGGAGAATGTGCAAATTCTACACAGACAGTCACCCTAGAGTAGAATTAAACCTAGACCACTGGTGCTGTGAGGCAGTAGTGCTAACCATTGGACCACCATTACTCCTATTTTCTTTATGACCGCGCATTGGAGAAATGCAATTGGACTAACAAGTTAAATTTGGTAAACTTGGGTGTTTCGATTTAAGAATAGTCCTGTTTTTGTGTTACGGTACATTTGCCCTTTTTAACTGCTGTTGTTCTAGAATTGTCAAGCCACCCACATCTTGGCTGAGGGAAGCAGGACTAAAATCTAAACTGTCGGAAACGAATGCAAGAATTGCTGACACAAGTGGAAATGAAAAGCTTGCCCTGGGCATCCAATCTGCTGACCCATTCCGTGTCTGCTTAGCATATAGCCTAAAAATACCATTGCTGTGTGTGAAAATAATATATCCCCTTCCTTCAGCTGCTGACATTAAACCTCAAGTGGCATCTGTACCAATGTGTGAATGAGCTCTCTCCTCTACTCTGACGTGTCGCTGCACCTGTCAGCAGGCAAGACAATGTCAACAGGTAACCAGATGCAAAAACCCGTATAGCTATTTCAAGAGCTTTAAAATGGTAATGTAACCCAATCTTTCCTGATGCATAGAATAAATAGGAGAAAAGGCTGTAATTCTAATGACTTAAAATTTTAAAAGCCACCCTCCCAGATCCTGAAAGTTAACACATGTTTCTTATTATTCTGCTTAATGTTCAGCTTTAAAAGATATTGTCTGGCCTCAGGTGAGATGGCAATGTGAGTTCTGTGTTGCAGCAAGCTCATGCCAGCGTATAATCAATTCAGCTTTTCTGAAAAAAAGTTGAACATAGGAAGACTTTGGAGATAAAAGTTGTGAAACAACAGGAAAAGCCATGCCGGAGATGTATAATCGATGCATTTTCCTTCATACCTATCGTTAAGGTTTATCATACAGTTTGACCACTGAGGATTCATCTATTTATCTGGGAGCCAATGTGAGACCTGCCCTTTTGTTTATCTCTAATGATGGTCTCATTCTTGGCCCCAGTGGAAATGTGTTTCCTTTACAATTAAATGTAAAGAAGTCTGTTCTTTTGGGCACTTTGGGATCAATGCAGAAGCACACCCTAAATTTTAGAGTCTTTATTTATTAGTAAACTTCTTGCACATTCCATGCGAACTTTATGCCATGACAATGGATGTCATGGATACATTCAGTGGGGAAAGTAGGTCTTTGTGTTGTTCAGAAAAGATACATTTTGACCCCAACAGTTCAAACAATTAGCCGAGATTGTTACAAATACAGAATGAATGCCCCACATAACTCAGGGTGTAACTGCATATGCTGGTTTGTGATCAGGTATCGGAGCTGAAAGGTTCTAGATTCTAATGGTAAGGTGGGTACCGCTGATTCTTCGGCTCTGAAAGGTGGTGAGTCAAAAAGGACACCCAAAAAGTATGCAAGATATTGAGTGATCCAAACAAGATACTTTGAATAGCCTGCATCAGCTGTGCTTACTTTCCCTGCTTGACAATAGAATGGCATATAAAGCCATACAACACAGACCCTTTGGCCCAAGTCATCCCTGCTGACCAGATATCCCAATCTGACCTAGTCCCATATACCAGCATTTGTCACCAATACAGGGGAGGACATAAATCTACAATTCTATTCCTGATTGGTACTCGGTGATCAGCCCTACCCCCCACCCCCAAAACTAGGTAAAACAATGCAGGTTTATATCTGGTGCCAACAGGTTCAAACATTGATGTGGTAGTTGACCCACAGAACAACAATTACATTTATATAGTGCCATTAATATAGCAAAACCTTAGAATATAGATCATAGAACAATACAGCGCAGAACTGGCCCTTCGGCCCTCGATGTTGCACCGACCTGTGAACTAATCTAAGCCCATCCCTCTACACTATCCCATCATCATCCATATGCTTATCCAAGGACTGTTTAAATGCTCCTAATGTGGCTGAGTTAACTACATTGGCAGGCAGGGCATTCCACGCCCTTAGCATTCTCTGACTAAAGAACCTGCCTCTGACATCTGTCTTAAATCTATCACCCCTCAATTTGTATCTATGCCCCCTCGTACAAGCTGATGTCATCATCCTAGGAAAAAGACTCTCACTGTCCACCCTATCTAATCCTCTGATCATCTTGTATGTCTCTATTAAATCCCCTCTTAGCCTCCTTCTCTCCAATGAGAACAGACCCAAGTCCCTCAGCCTTTCTTCATAAGACCTTTGCTTCAGACCAGGCAACATCCTGGTAAATCTCCTCTGCACCTTTTCCAGTGCTTTCACATCCTTCCTGTAATGGGGGCGACCAGAACTGTGCGCAATATTCCAAGTGAGGCCGCACTAGCGTTTTGTACAGTTGCAACATGACATCACGGCTCCGGAACTCAATCCCTCTACCAATAAAACCTAACACACCCTTTGCCTTCTTAACAGCACTATCAACCTGGGTGGCAACTTTCAGGGATCTATGTACGTGGACACCAAGATCCCTCTGCACATCCACATTATCAAGAATCTTTCCATTGACCCAGTATTCTGCCTTCCCATTATTCTTCCCAAAGTGAATCACCTCACATTTATCCACATTGAACTCCATTTTCCAACCTTCAGCCCAATTCTGCAGTTTATCCAAGTCTCCCTGCAACCCGCAACATTCTTCCACACAGTCCACCACTCCACCGACTTTAGTGTCATCTGCAAACTTACTAACCCATTCACCTATGCCTGTGTCCAAGTCATTTATAAAAATGACAAACAGCAGTGGCCCCAAATCAGATCTTTGAGGCATACTGCTAGTAACCCGACTCCAGGCTGAATATTTTCCATCAACCACCACTCGTTGCCTTCTTACAGAAAGCCAGTTTCTAATCCAAACTGCTAAATCTCCCTCAATCCTGTGCCTCTGTATTTTGTCCAATAGCCTACCATGCGGAACCTTATCAAAGGCTTTACTGAAGTCCATGTGCACCAAGTCAACTGCCCTACCCTCATCCACATGCTTGGTCACCTTCTCAAAAAACCCAATGAGGTTTGTGAAACACGCCCCGCCCATGACAAATCCATGTTGACTGTCTCCGATCAAATTGTTGCTTGCTAGATTATTACAAATCCTATCGCTTATAATCCTTTGCAAAACTTTTCCTACAACAGACATAAGGCTCACTGGTCTATAATTACCTGGGTCATCTCTACTGCCCTTCTTGGACAAGGGCACAACACTTGAAATCCTCCAATCCTCGAAAACCTTCAAAGATACTTCACAGCAGCAGTTTCATGAAGTTCAACACCAAACCATATAACAAGGTATTAGGACAGAACATTTTTAAGGTTTATCTTAAAGGAAGACAAAGATGTTGAACTGGGAATTCAGTGAGCGCACACCGGAGCTTCAAGTCCAGCTAGCTGAAGGCATGGATGTTGCTTGAGTAATTTAAATCGAGAATGTTCAAGAGGCTACAATGGGAGGAGTATAGAGATCTTGGACAATAGTAGTGCTGCAGATAGGTGTAGAGTTTGAGAGGGTTGAGTCCATGGAAGGATCAGAAAACAAGATGGGAACTTTAAAATTCATTAATTACCAGACTGGGAATAGTATATGTCAGCAAGCAGGAAAGGAATGAGTGAATGCGATTTAGTATGAATTAGGATTGGGTTAGAAGAACTGGAATCATCGAGTTAGTTGCAGGTTAACTGGTTAAAGTGTCTTGTTCAGGATCAGCAAGAAACAAAAACCATTGGGCGGCATCCTGAATATCCAAAGAAACCTGAATATCACGAATCAGTTTCCGGGACTTTGCATTGGCAATATTAATAAATAGAAGTTTTAATTAGTCACTCCAGGTCCGTAAGCAATGTCAGTGAGTGTGCTGTTGGGAAAACATGCAGAGTCCTTGCTAGTCTTAATAAGTGAGTCAAACATCAAATCAAGTAGATTAAACTTAGATCTTGGATATTTTGCCCTCTCAAGATGCCAAGGCTACAAAACCATCAGCCCTTTGATTGAACTGACAGTTTTGGGATTGAATGGCAAGCTCAGAAGCAGAGAAGAGAAGGATGCCTCCATGAAATAAGGTAAAATGAAAAATGAGGCTTGGCTAAGAGTGGAAACACCCTTTATTATGTAGAATAATGGTACCTAAAGGAAAGCAGTGCCTGATTGGCCAATTATTCTCTCATGTCAATTACTCAACTGCTGAATGCTGACTTACATAAGATAAAGAGATGGTAAGTGCTTACAGTTTCAAATGTTGATACTTAAAGACAATAAGACCAGAAAACTTAAGAGCAGAATTAGACTATTCAACCCTTCAAGTCTCCTCCACCATTAATGAAGTAATGGCTAATGAGGGTGGCCCAGTGCCTCGGTAGTTAGCACTGCTGCCTCAGAACGTCAGAGACCCAGGTTTGTTTCCAGCCTTGGGTTACTGTCTGTGTGGAGTTTGCATATTCACCCTGTGGCCTGCACAGGTTTCCTTTGGGTGCTCTGGTTTCCTCCCACAGTTCAAAGATATCAGGTTAGGTGGATTGACCATGGGATATGCAGGGATACAGTGAGGGAGTGGGCCTGGGTGGGATACTCTTCAGAAGATCAGTGTGAACTCAATGTGCTGCATGGCCTACTTCCACACCATAGGCATTCTGATTATCCTCAATTCCACTTTCCTGCCTTTTCCCCAAGAGCCCTTGATTTCCTTCTTGTGTATCTCAGCCTTAAATATACTTTACGACCCAGCCTCTGTCACCTTCTGTGGTAAAGAGCTTCATAGACTCATTGCCATCTGAGAGAAAATGCTCCTCCCCATCTCAGTGCTATTATGCTGAGATTATGCCCTTGGCTCCTAGACTCTCCCAATAGAAGAAATAATCACTCCACTTCTACCTGGTCAAGTCCTCTAAAAACCTTGTATGTGTCAAAAAGGTCACCTCTAATTCTTCTAAACTCCCCTGAATACAGGCCTAACCACCTCAACCTCTCCTTATAAAAAAAAATCCCTCTTTACCTGGGATCAACTTGGTGAATATTCTTTGAATTGCCTCCAATGCCAATAAAGGATGGGTATAAAATATTTCATCTTCATATTCAAAAACGAAACTTGCCAATAAACTGGAAAGTCTTTTCAATAGCGTACTCGAACAGATCTGTGGACGCATGGAGTTCAGATCTTTGCATAAAGACCATAATTGGCACGAATGTACTTGAGAAGACTCAAAAGTGAAGATTTTTTTTTCCAAAGGGTCTGAATGGACTCAGATGGACTTGAACATGAGAGTCAAGTGTAGCAACAAATGGAGATAAAGAATAATAAGTACAGAGATAATGAAGAATAGTTTATCAAAAACCTAGTGATATCTGTAAAGATAATGTGAGTCGATTTGACAACAGACGAGGGCATAGCCAGATGAAGAGTTAAATGAATATTTTGCTTTTGGTTGCGAGATGATAAGTAAAAGATTGTGGAGGGTGAAATGACTATACCCTAAAACCAAAAATATTCTTCATCTGAGAAAAAGTTGGTCCCAAGGTTTTCAAAAACAGAATTCCCAACCTATACATTTTTCCTTCAATAAGGGGACCAAAACTGTTTGCAGTGTCATATGTGTGATCCACTGTACTGTTTTATCAAGACTTTTATATTTTTATATTTCATTCCTTTTGAACTAAAGGCCGACATTCCGTTTGTTTTCCCTAATATCCGATTAAATTGGATGCTGGCTTTTTTGTGATTTATGACCAAATGCCACTGTGTTGCAGCTTTCTGCAGTCTTTCCCATTTGAATGACATTCAGCTTCTCTATTCTTCCAGATCTTAAATGTTTGTTTGACTAGCACTTTCAAAGTAGGTGCACATATGGGCATGGAGAGTAAGAAAGATAATGGTAGTGTGTGGAGTGGTATGGGTTGGCTTGGAAGAAGCATGAGGACTGTAGAAAGGTAGGTTGGTGGGCATAGTTTGGCATGGGGGGGAGTATGGATTTGTCAGTGGTGTGAGTTACAGAGTTGCTTTCTGTTTCATTGCATATATCACAATTGGGCTGAAGGCCCACACACCAAAGGACCACCTTTTAAATAGCCCAAAAAACCTTATGTCCACCTCCAAATTTTTTTCCAGTTTGGTGTCTCCAACTCCAGTGAACACCTATGCCCCCCAGAATAACATTTCTGCTTTTGCAGGAACTTTTTATCGAGGCGGGCGGGCAGAGCCAGAAAATTCCCTTACTCTTGCTGGCCATATCTGGATAAAAATCTCATTGACAATGTCTGATTGTCTGAAATATGATACTTTGTTGCTGGTTTTTAACCATTACTATAGCAGATTTCTTTTCAAAGTAGTTATTTTTTGTTCTAAAGAATGTTAACAGTGTTTGATTTAGAATGTTATAAATTGTCTCAGCTGCTGTTGGTGGATTTTTTTCACAGCTGTCAAAATGTGAGCAGAGCCTTCGGTGCAGATTGTTGGATGTGAATTGATCTGAACCCTCCAGTGATATGGAAGTTCTTAACAAAAATATTCTTTTTCACCCCTTATCATGGGAAAGGGACTGACGTTCAATTGAAACAAACATGGGCCAACACAGATTGGAGAAGGTATGCACTCTACTTCTCCATTTGTTTAATAAATATTTCACTCAAAAGCCTTCAAAAGTGCTTACATGTTTTTAATCATTTTGTGATGTGTCTGTACTGACATTTAGATTCTCATGTGGTTTTGTGCTATTTATTAGCTTTGTCACTGTAAGTAGAGGAGGCAAAGCTTTCTCAACTGTTTCTCATTTGTTTGCCTGTAAACAATATACATCACAAATAAGGGATTTTAACAAAAAAAGATTTGCCCAAGTAAGAATTGATTAGCTTTTCGTGACGATGCATATCCAGACCACAGAATTTTTCAAAGGGTCTGTTAAAACTTGGAGGGATAGTGTAAATATGTTTTCTCTTGGATTATGGGGACAACTTGTTGGATATCAATAGGACTGAAGCCTCCTCAGTGAGATTGAGCCCATTAATAAATGAATTCTTTTCAGTTTTTCTACTTACAGAGAACATCAATGAAACGGAGAAAAATCTCAAGGAAGAGCTCTATGATCTTAATGAGGTTGATTTAATGCAACATGGCGGAAGTATGCATGTGACAGTATGGTCTTCATCTGTTTCAATTTGAGTTAGCTGCGGCAAGATTCACTTCTTCCAAGGTCTTTGCTCTGTCTTGGAATAAAAAAGGAATATTTAGCGTCAGGCACACTGTCGTACCCATTGCAGTATCCACTCATTATAGACAACAATGAACATAGAACATAGAACATTACAGTGCAGTACAGGCCCTTTGGCCCGCCATGTTGCGCCAACCTGTGAAACCAATCTGAATCCCATCTAACCTACACTGTTCCATTATCATCCATATGTTTACCCAATGACCATTTAATTGCCCTTAAACTTGGTGAGTCTACTACTGTTGCAGGCAGGGCATTCCACGCCCTTACTACTCTCTGAGTAAAGAACCTACCTCTGACATCTGTCCTATATCTATCACCCCTCAATTTAAAGCTGTGGCCCCTCGTGCTAGCCATCTCCATTTGAGGAAAAAGGCTCTCACTGTCCACCCTATCTAATCCTCTGATTATCTTGTATGTTTCTATTAAGCCACCTCTTAACCTTCTTCTCTCTAACAAAAATAGCCTCAAACCCCTCAGCCTTTGCTCAGAAGACCTTCCCCCCATACCAGGCAACATCCCAGTAAATCTCCTCTGCACTCTTTCCAATGCTTCCACATCTTTCCTATAATGCGGTGACCAGAAATGTACACACTAGTCCAAGTGTGGCCACACCAGAGTTTTGCACAGCTGCAACATGACTTTCGAAATTCAGTCCCTCTATCATTAAAACCTAACACACCGTACGCCTTCTTTACAACCCTATCAAACTGGGTGGCAACTTTCAGGGATCTATGCACATGGACATTGAGATCTCTCGGCTCATCCACACTACCAAGAATCTTACCATTAGCCCAGTACTCTGTATTCCTGTTACTGTTCCAAAGTGCATAACCTCACACTTTTCCACATTAAACTCCTTTTGCCACCTTTCAGCCCATCTGCAGCTTATCTATGTCCCTCTGTAACTTGCAACATCCTTCCACACCAGCAGCTGACTAATGTAAATGAATTACTGTTCTTAGTTCCAAGAAAATAAGCACACAGTTGGAATATTACCTCAATCATAATGGCTACATAATTAGCCATTGACCCAGACATGGTGGAATGTGACTAGGAGGATTGGGGAGAAGGTAGGTGGGGTCTGTTCTTGCACACTTGTTCCCACCCACAACTCTGGCTGGCAACTGACCTTTAAGAATCAAAATAATTTGAAAGAAACATTCTTCACCAGTTTCCAGGCCAGGACTAATGCTCCACAGCCTGCCCATATACCCCTTAAAACTATAATTGGGCTCTAGCATTAGGTTTAGGGCCTCTTGGATTGTATAGGAAAATGGCCCATGGCTTGCTCCAGGCAGTCATTTCAATAGCCCTGGGGTCAGGCCTTGTTTGATTCACCATGGGCCCTTACCACACAGTAAATGTCAATTTTCCCTTATGAAAATAGGCTCTAATGTATATCACAGTTGGAAGGAAGGTTGAAAACATCTTGCGAACTTGACGCTTTTCACTTTTCCTACCCCTTTCAGCCCCCACCCTGCCACCTTTTAGATTTTTTTTTCCATTTTATGCAGAACAGGTCTCTCTCTTTCTGTCTCTCCCCCTCTCTCTTTCATGCTCACTTTCCGTCTTTCTTTCCCTCTCTTTCTCTCGCCACACATGGCTGACTCAAAACACAAAGTGTTCAAAAGCGTTTTGATTTACTGTGATGAAAAATAAAATGGTGCACATGGTGAGGAGGGAACCTGAGCTAAAGCCCTGAAACATTAATTTGTAACACCACATATGGTTTTCTGTGGATAAAAGGAACTCGGTCACCAGCTGAGATTGCCACATGTTGGCACAGTTTTCTGAAAGAATTTGTGCGGAAAGGAAAGAGCTGATATGTTGAATTGCTGAGGTTGCGTCCTCAAACAAAATATTTACCTGGCAAGTCTCGTTGATAATATACCAAGCTGAATTACGGTACAGACTGGCTTCTCTCCTTTGTGCAAAATGTTGCACATTAATCCTTAGCTGGCAATACCAATGTGCTAACGGAATGTCTGATTCTGCATTTGCTAAATTAAGCTTTGTTTGACAGTGCAAAAGGAGAAGAAAAGCACGTCAGCATTAAGGCAATGAGAGGAAAGGTCACAGTTCCAGCCCACAGGGTTTTGCACCATATTTAAAACATATTTAGTATGATTGTTTTTCCTTTGCTGTCAACATCCAGGAGATTTATTTTTTCATTCCTGGGCAGTCCTGGAGGGGTTGGAAATACTAGTGAATAGTGCAATAGCAGGTGTGAGGAATGAACTTATCTCACAGACTCCGCAGGCATAATTGAATGTTCTTTTCTGCAGTGTAGCCATATCCTGGGAGCTCCGCTCTTGACATTAACCTCCTCAACAACCTTGTCCTCCTCCCCATAGTGAACATGTTGTGAATTGTTCCAAACTCAGAGTACAGCCTTTCTGAAGCATTCAGTGCCCGTGTTCAACAATCTGAGCAAAACAAACTGAGTAGTACCAAATAACATTTGTACTATCTGGCCTGGGCAGTACTGCTGCTGTCTCACAGCCACAGGGACACAGGTTCGATTCCACCCCTGGGACAACTGTCTGTGTGGAGTTTGCACATTCTCCCTGTGTCTGCATGGGTTTCCTCCGTGGGCTCTGGTCTCCTCCCACAGTCCAAAGATGTGTAGGTTAGGTGGTTTGGTCATGGGAAATACAGGGTTACAGGGATAGAGTGTGGTAGTGGGCCCGGTTGGGATGCTGTTTGGAGGGTCACAGTGGATTCAATGGGTTGAATGGTTTGCTTTCCTTCTGTAGGGATTCAAAACAAATGCCCAACAATGACCATCTCTGACAAGAGAGAATCTCATCATCCTCCAGTGGCATTGAAGGCATTACAATAGCTGAATCACTCAATATCTACGCTCTGCACAGTTAATAACCTGAAGCTTAAGCTGGACTAGTCACAGAATAACTGTGGCCAAAGACTAGTTCAGAAGCTAGGAATTCAGTGGTCATTAACTCATCTCCTGACTCCCCAAAGCTGACCCAGCATCAGTAAGCTGCAAGTCAGGAGTGTGAGGGAATATTCTACCTCTTATCAAAGTTGAGTACATCTCCAACAACACTCAAGAGGTTTGACACCATTTGGAACAAAATACCATCCATGATGTGAAGCATTCATTTCCTACATTGCTGGCACACATTGGCACAAGTCACTAAATCCCCTTCAACAGGTCCAAACGCTGCCATTTGAGAGAACAAGCGTACCAGATGCTTGTGAACACCATCATTTACAAGGTCCTGTCTGAGCCACCTGTCTTTCTGGCTTAGAACTATATCACCATTGTGTTACTGTTGCTGTATCAAAATCCTGGTACTCCCTTCCTAACAACAGTGTGGATGACACACTCACAGAATCTAGCAGTTCATGCATACCTTCTCAAAGACAATTGGAGAAGGACTACTGAGCCTCATAACTTATGACCAAGTAAGAATGAATGAAAACTGATCTCCAAACAGCATCTCTAACATATAGGTCTGTCTGCTCCTCTTGCAGTCATTTGATCTATTTGGAAGGTTTTCTTGAAGTCTCCCCGGCTGGATTGAACCCTGGCTTTCAAAGATTAGGGATATCTTTAAATGGCACCCATGAAGTTTGATTCTCTTTTGCCACAGCCCACCTTACCCATTACCACCTTCAAGATAATAACTACACAGATCATAGCATGCTTAACCATGATCATTTTTTGATGTTTCTCCTGATCAGACATATGCAAGCATGCAGCAAATTAGCCAGAAAAATAGGGAGTAAGATTTGTTCTACACCAGTGAGCATTCCACCTCAGAGGTAGATTTTTTTGACTGAATTTATCACAAGGTTTGCTAAATAAGAGTTTGATCATAGCTTTAAAAAATAATTCTTGTCTGTTTACCCTCATTTTCAACCAGGTGGATAATCCTTATAGCTTGTGTCAACATTGTAGTTTAGCACTGGAAGAAGAGGTAGGCAGGGGCTATCCTCCAGACTGGTTCATCCCCTGAAGCAGCTTCTGTGGAGAGAAAGCAGAGATAGCTTTTTCGAGTCCAGTGACCTTTCTTCAGAACTGATAGTAGCTAGGAAATGGTGATACATATGCCGAAGACAGGGGGTTAGATGTGGGGACATGGAGGAGAAGGAATAAATAATTAGTGAAGATGGAGCCCAGAGAGTGAGGTCAGAAGTTGGAAAGACAAAGGAATGCATAATAGTGAGCCAGGAAAAAGGAAACCTTTAAAGGGGAACATTAGTGGGTGAAATTTGGTTTTCGGTGATGAAAGCAGGCCATGTGATGACAAGAGATAACACAGTGTGGAGCTGGAGGAACACAGCAAGCCAGGCAGCATCAGCAGAACAGGAAAGCTGGCGTTTTGGGTCGGCACCCTTCTTCTGCCTGTTTCTGAAGAAGAGTCCCGACCTGAAATGTCAACTTTCTTGCTCCTCTGCTGCTGCCTGGCCTGCTGTGTTCTTCCAGATCTGCACTGTGTTATCTCTGACTCCAGCATCGGCAGTTCTTACTATCTCCATGCGATGACACAGCCTTGTGAGTGGGGTTGGGAAAGGACGTGGAAAAAAGATGCTCACGGCCTAAAATGATTGAACTCAATAGCAAGTCCTGAAGTCTGCAGGACCCTTACGGTGATTGTAATGAATATGAGTTCCCTGATTCGGGCAGTTAATCTGGTCCAATTGGGGAGCCTGGCTGACAGTTTTAAACAGGACCGTTAGAGGCTCTGTTCTTTCTGAGAGCTGGCTCTGAGGAAGCCGGACCAGTTTCAACTAATATGCAGGTGTATATAAAATGTTACTTAGTGACAGAATACCAACCTCTGTCATGTTCTTTCAGTGGCAGCAAGAGGAAAAAAAAATGCTCCTGGAGAAATTAGCTCTCAACAGTCATTTTTGAGTTGGGGTAAGCATTTCTGGCATCATGCCGTTATTTGGGAAGCTTGTCTTATTCGATCCTGCTGTCAAAGACTAGGCCGGTACGTGGAAAGACTGCATTATTTTTTCTGAGCAAGTGGCATTGGGACAGATGAAAAACAATGAGTAGTTCTCATGATGGCTTGTGGACCCATAGCTTTTTCAGTTATTTGGAGCCTGACTTTACCTGAGTACCCAGATGCTAAAACCTTTCAAGAGTTGACATGTTTAGTTAAGGAATACTACAACCACAAGTATCCCCTAATTCTTATACGCTATTTGCTTTACTTGGCAGTTTGAGAATAAGGGGAATCAGCGTTGGGATTTTAAGGCTACTGCGCAGAGGCATGTGACTTTGGTTAAATCCTTAATAAGATACTGAGTGATGGTTTGGTATGTGGGATTAATGATATAACCATGCAAAAGTGCCTAATAGCTGAAGCCCACTGGACTTCAAACAGGCACTAAAACGGGCTTTATCATCGGAAACTGTGGCAAGTAGAGAATATGAGTTACAGAGTATATCGATGGAAGTGGACACTGTCGCCAGGCTGACTGAATGTGGGGAGCATCACTCGAGTGAAGGCAATTGTAAGGCCTCACTCAGGAAATTTTCTGAACAGAGGGACCCTAGGCCAGCCCACAGCAAAACTTCAAAACAAAACCAAGCCTCCATCAAACAGTTAAAGTTTTCGTCAGGGTCTGGGCCAGCAGGCTATTGTAGTTGCTGCTGGTATGCGGACTTGAGACAGCAAAAGAATCCCACTGGACCTGAATTGATTAAGAGAAATCATAGACTGGTATCCAGGAGAGTGCACATTCCAGAAAGTCCAGCTACATTTGGCTTGGAATATCTAAATTGCTTAGCAACATCCAATCAGAATGAACATAGTAAACATCCAGTTAAATGGTCACCAGGTTCTAAGGAAGGTTGATTCCAGCAAGGCTGTTTCGATGATTGCAGACTTAAGACCTTGGCTGGACTGAAAACCTGTACTAGGGAACTTTTGCAGATTCAGGGGCCAGCTTCTGTTCTGGTTTTATGTGGGAAGCAGCTCATTCAGTTACCACTAATTGCAGCAAAAGGCTTGGGCCCAGGCCTGATGGGTTGAAATTGTTTGAGAAAGATTTACCCAGTTTGGCTCAACATGTTTCTATTAGAAAATGGCTAAAGCCTGTTGGCTAATGGCCTGAATGAAGTCTTAATTAAATACCCAGAAACTTTTCAGGAAGGTCAAGGGACTTTCCAAAGAAACAAGGCCACCATGCATTTTGACCAGGAAGCAATTCCATGATTCTGCAAGGCCCACCAGTGCCATTTGCCTTATGGAAAAAGTGGAGGCAGAAATCAGAAGGTTGGAAAATGAAGGAATCATCAAACCAGTGGACTAGGCAGCACCGCTAGTACCAATGGTGAAGCCTGATGGGTTAGTTAGCCTTTGTGGGAATTTTAAACAAATGGCAAACCGCTTTTCACAGCTGGATAAACATCCAATCCCTCATATAAAGGATGTACACGCAAAGTTGGCAGGGGGAGCTGTCCTTCACGAAACTGGGCATGAGCCATGCATACCTGCAGTTATGATTAGATGAGAATTCTCACATGTATGCTACAATTAATACCCATAAGCGTTTGTACTAATATACAGGACTACCATTTGGGGTATCATCAGTCTGTGCAATTTTTCAGTGGACGATGGAGAACATTTTACAAGATCTACCATAGGCTGCCATTTATCTAGATGATGTGCTACTAACAAGGAAGACCAATAAAGAGTATTTAGAGAACTTGGACATATCCCTTAGATGTTTCACCAAGGCAGGCATATGCCTTAGAAGGGAAAAGAATGTGTGTTCCAGGCATCCCAAGTGACCTACTTGGGCTACAATGTTAATAAGACCAGGATATGCCCATTGACAGATAAAATGATGTCATTCAAAGGAGCCCCGACTTCAACATCTGTACTGTAGCTTAGGTCTTTCCTTGGATTGGTGAATTATCATGGAAAGTACATATGTAACTTGGTCTCCATCCTGGCACCCTTAAACCTGCCAATGAAGAAGTGTCAGCTTTGGAAATGATCTTGTAAGCAAGGCATATAGTCTTTAAGGAAGTGAAGAAGCAGTCATCATTGTCTAAGTTGTCGGCGCATTATGATCTCCAGCGAGATCTGGTACTGACATGTGATGCCTCCCTGCATGGTTTTGGGATAGTGTAGGCTCACTGATGGCCCAATAGAGAGGAATGCCAACAGTGTATGCTTCCTGGACTTTGGCACAAATACGCCCAGATATAGAAGGAAGGTATAGCAGTCAGCTTCGGTGTGAGAAAGTTCCACCAATGCTACAAACAGACCACAAACCACTGCTAGACTACTCAAAGATGGCAAGGGTGTGCTGCCTTTAGCTTCGGGCCAAATTCAGCAATGGGCTCTCATTCTAAGAGCATACAATTACAAATAGGAACACTGTCCATGAGGTCAAGTAACAAATGTGGATGCTTTGAGCTGCCTCCCGCTGCCAGATACGCTACTAGTGGGGCTGCCACTGGAAGACTGTAAACCTAGGATGAACCAGGAAATCCACTCCCTACTGAAGACCAGACATGCAGCATTCAAGTCGGCTGACCTAGACTAAAACAGGAAATCCAGATATGACCTCCGCAAAGCCATCAGGGAGGCCAAGAGGCAGTACCGGACCATGTTAGAGGCTCAGACCTACCAAACAGACTCCCACAGTCTATGTCAAGGCTTAAATGACTCTGTGGGATACAAAAAATGAAACAGTATAAGATAGTGGACAATTACAACATCCCTCCCTGATGAGCTCAATGCTTTCTATGCTTGGTTTGAGCAGAATGCCATCGGCGTGGCAATGCCTGCCCTGACAGCCCCAGATACACCTGTTCCCTCTGTCACTGCTTCAGACGTCAGATCAGTCTTCCTGGGAGTCAACCCAAGGAAAGCGAGAGTCCCATATGGTGTCCCCGGTATTCACCAACATCTTCAACCTCTCCCTCCTTCAAGATAAAGTCCCCACCTGCTTCAAGAAGACCACTATCAGACCCATAGCCAAGAAAACACACGCACTGTGCCTTAATGACTACCATCCAATAGCTCTGACTTCAATATGAAGTGCTTTGAGAGGCTGGTCAGGGCCCACATCAACTCCAGTCTCTCAGTCTGCCTTGACCCCCCTACAGTTTGCTTACTGACATAACAGGTCCACAGAGGATGCCATATCCCTAGCCTTGTACTCACCCCTGGAATATCTGGATAGCAAATACACTTACGCCACTGCTTATTGACTCCAGCTCTGCCTTCAACACCCTTATCCCTTCCAGGCTGATTTCAAAACTCAGTGACCTTGATCTCAGCTCCACCTTTGCAACTTGATCCTCATCTTTCTCAGCCATAAGCCACAATCAGTGAGGATAGACAACTGCACTTCCTCCACAATAACACTCAGCACTGGAGGCCCCCTCCCCAAGGATATGAGCTCAGTTCCATACTGTACTCCCTGTACACCGAGAACTGTTGCCAAATTCTGAACAAACGCTATCTCCAAGTTTGCTGATGACACCACTGAAGTGGGATGAATATCTAATACGACGAGTCAAATGACAGAAGGGAGATAGAGGGTTTGGTGATGTGGTGCAGTAATATTAATCTGTCTCTCCTCGTCAGCAAAACTAAAGAACTGATCATCGACTTCACAAAGGAAGGAGGAGAATATGCCCCCATCTACATCAATGAAAGTGAGGTTGAGAGAGTGAAGAGCATCAAGTTCCTCAGACTGACGATAACCAACAACCTGTCCTAGACTTCCCACATAGATGTGACAGTCAGGAAGGCACAACATTGCCTCTTCTTCCTCAGGCAGCCCAGGAAATTTGGCATGTCCACAAGGCCCCTCACCAACTTCTATAGATGCACCATTGAAAGCATACTGTCCAGGTGCATAACAGCCTGGTATGGCAACTGCTCTGGGCAGGACAGTAAAAGACTACAGAAGGTTGTGTGCACAGCCCAGATCATCACAGAAGCCAACCTTCTGTCCATGCACTCCATTTACATGCCTCGCTGCTGCAGAAAGTCTACCAACATCGTCAAAGACCCATTACACCTCGGTAATGATCTCCTACAACCTCTTCCGTCAGGCAGAAGATACAGAAACCTGAACACACGCACAAGCAGATTCAGGAACAGTTTCTTTCCAGCCATTATCAGACTGTTGAAAAGACTCTAGCCTCAAATAATGTAACCTGCAATGTAACCTGTATGCCTCTCTATCATTTTGATCTGTACATCCTTTGCTAGATGTGATCTGCCTGTACTGCTCGCAAACAAAACTTTTCACTGCATTTTGGTACACATGACAATAAAATAAAAAAAAATCACAGAGCCAACACACTGCCGCAAGCTTTATTGTAAAAGAATTTTTGCACAGGAGTAGAGCAGTCTTGCTCCAATTGTGTTGGAGCTTCGTTCTATCTCCCTGGAGTGCTGTGCGTAGTTTAGGTCTCACCTCAGGAAGGATATGAGTCGACAATGCAATGAACGTTCACCAGACCTGCTGCCAAGATAGTGGGATTATCGTAAGAATGGAAATAGGGCAAACAGGGCCTTTATTCTCTTGAATTTTGAAGAATGAGTGAGGAAACGTACAAAATACTTTAAGGAATAGACAGGGTAGTTGCAGGTAAGATGTCATCCCTAAATAGGGGACAATTTAAGGACAGTGCCACTTGGGTCTGAGACAAAAAGAAGCTTTTTTATTTTGACAGTGGTGATTCTTGGGAATTCTGTACCATAGAGAGCTGTGGAGGTTCTGTCTTTGAGTATATTTGAAGTAGAGATTGTTGGATTTCTGATTGAGAGTTATGAGGATGGGGTGAGCAAAAGGCATTGAATTATTCAATCTACTATAATTAGATTGAATGATGGGCAGGCTCGATGGGCTGAGTGGCCGACTCCTGTTCCCATGAACTTATTACCCCTGATTGGAATGGATCCAAATCTGGCCAGGTCAAATTATTCTCAACTGAGACCATTGCACTGCCTCCTTGCTTCCTCTCCCTAATCTCAGATGATTGACACCAATTTTCATTCCCATGTTCCAATGATGACTTAATTAGTATTCCACCTCTTAAGGAAAACTCTCCTGGCTCTAACCTCATAATATGGACTCGCTTCTCAAAAAATGGAGAGGATCAGCGTTAGTAGGGTTAAGTTGGATATTGTGATCATGTTAAGCAGACAATAGAGAGGCAGTGGTTCATTTCACATCTTGATTGGCACCAACCTTTCTGAATACTGAGAAAATCTGAAAGCCAGGCTGCTAATTCACTCAGAGAAGTGAATAGAGAAACTCAGCGGGTCTGCAGCATCTCTGGAGAGAGAAACAGAGTCAACATTTCATGAAGAGTGACCCTTCTTCAGAATTCCAATCATACAGTGATTCAGTTCTCCTTCAGTTTTGAAGAAGGCTCACTGGACTCAAAACATTAACTCTATTTTTCTCTCCAAGGGTGCTGCCAGGCCAACTGAGTTTCTCCAGCAATTTCTATTTCTGTTTCAGATTTCCACCATCCGCAGTTCTCTGTTTTATTTTAGTGTTCACACAGTACATCACACACCTTACACAATCATATTGTGACAGTCTATTCCAACTATCTCTTGGAGGTCCTGGCACTGCCAGGGTTAAAATGATTTATTATTATTTTCGATTGGATACTGGAAGAGTCTGCAGCCCTGATCATATCCCAACTGCTGTTTTAGTTCTTCTCCCCCTCTCTCCTGTTTTCGGTTCAGCAGCTACACAGTTCAATAATTCTGCCAGGAGTTCACCCTTAGCAGTTTGTATTAAATTATGGTGCTGACCAGTTACTACAGTGCAGGCGCTGACCTTGCTGTAGGCTGATGTGGAGAGCCAGTACTGCCTGGTGGTAACAAGTTGTTCAGTTCAGGCTTGAATGATCCTTGACAGCTGGCAGTTGAATGATGGCTTAAAGGTTGCAGCATCTTGAGACACATTCCACCAGCCTTTTGCCATCTTTGAAGACGAGAATGTGAAACATTGTTGTTGCTATGGTAATTGCAGCCCATATCTTTGCTATCAAATATTTGTCTTTCAGATTCTAATCTCCCCTTGTCTCTCTCACACCCTACCTTGTTTCCTACTTGCTACTACAACTCATCCACAAACATTCATGTATCAAGCTGTTTCAGTCGCTATTTGTCCTTCCAATACTGAAGAGCATTAAACAACCCTCTTACCTTTCTGACTAATGTTTCCTCAAGATGTCTTTATGAGTAATCCTTGCATCATGTGCTAGTAACTGTGGCCCAGTAAGTGCCAGTCTTGTTCTTGAGAAAGAAAGATGTGGGTTCAAATCTGACCCCTGGGATTTGAACACAGAATTTTAAGTGCAATACAACGGAATACTGCACTGTTTAGAAACCCTGCATTTCAGATGAGTGATCAAACTAAGGCCTTAACTGAACTGTAGAAATAGAATACTTAAGTCTCAATTTTACACCCATGCCCAATCTTCCTCTGGCATTAGAGACAGTAGGAACTGCAGATGTTGTAGAATCTGAGATAACAAGCTGTAGAGCTGGATGAACACAGCAGGCCAAGCAGCATCAGAGGAGCAAGAAAGCTGACATTTCGGGTCTGGACCTGAAGGTTCTGAAGAAGGGTCCAGACCCAAAATGTCAGTTTTCCTGCTCCTCTGGTGTTGCTCGGCCTGCTGCATTCACCCAGCTCTACAGCTTGTTTCCTCTGTCATTAGTTATCTGTATTGCCAGTACAGGGAATTAACTCTATGCAAGCTGGAAGGATAGCATCTCATTTTCCACTTGGGGGCTGAAATAACTCCACAGAGGCTGGATCCCTGCACAGAGTCACCCATTATTTACATGTGCACAGTACTTGCACCAAACGTTGTCCCCTGAGGTAAACTGTCTTTCTCTCTCAGTGGAATCTTGTGTCCAGTGTTCCTGATGCCATTTCATCCTCCCCAATAGGTCCAGGAA
Organism: Stegostoma tigrinum; assembly: GCF_030684315.1. Taxonomy (NCBI): domain Eukaryota; kingdom Metazoa; phylum Chordata; class Chondrichthyes; order Orectolobiformes; family Stegostomatidae; genus Stegostoma; species Stegostoma tigrinum. The sequence goes on from NC_081359.1 coordinate 99,653,575, forward strand.
GATTAAATTTAACCGGGTGTGGAGCCTCTGAGCAACTCTGCTGGGGCTGTCCCTGAAGTTGCATGATCTGATAATCAAACAGGAAACAGGACAGTTTAGTATTGAGTGAAGCTGCAGGCTCATTCTTTCAGCCTGCCTTTAATGTTCCTCAGAGCCAGCTGTCAGAGTGAGCAGAGCTTCTGACACTCTTGTGTATATGTGTCAGCCAGGGCTCCCTGATTGGACCAGGTTAATAGCTCCAATAAGGACCTCATGTTCTATGGCTGACTTCATTACAAATCGCTACATCTCTCCCCCCTAAGCCTGACCTTTCTCTTATAGTCTCTCCTAAGACATATTTGGTATTGGATCCAGTTCCTCCGACTCAGCCTTCAATATGGGTGGTGTTGTTGAACAATAGCTCGCCTCTTACGCTTGGAGTGTCTCAGAAGAAAATTCATCCTCTTCTTCAGGTGGTAAAGGCATTGAGACTGTGACATCCAGCATGTCCATTTCAGACTGAGGTTTTCTGAACACTAGATTGACTGGGAGAACCAACAGATTTTGACAGACTTTCTGGCTGTTTTGAGTGGCTAGGAATGTTTTGCTCCTTCCCTGTTTGTGAATTTGTAGCTTTTGTGTGGTTCATGTGTTTGTTCAAGACTGCCTCGCCTACTCAAACTTTATACGTCACTGGAGCGGACCTCACATTGATCATGCGTCTTACCCATACAGGGCCGTTTCTGCAGTTTTGGCACCAAATGTTGTCCCCTGAGATAAACTGCCTTTCTCTCTTTGTGGGATCTTGTGTCCAGTGTTCCTGATGTCATTCCATCCTCCCAGTAGGTCCAGGAAGATGAAATTTAACCTGGTGCGGAGTCTCTGAACAACTCTGCTGGTCCTGTCCCTGTACTTGCATGAGGGGTGATCTGATAATCAAATAGGAAACAGGACAGTTGAGTATTGAGTGAAACTGTAGGCTCATTCTTTCAGCCTGCCTTTAATGTTCAGACTGCTCTTTCCAGCAGACCATTGGATGATGGATGGCATGGGGCTGTCCTTACATGCCAAATGCCGTTTTATTTAAAGAAATACTCAAATTCCTTGCTGGTAAATGATAGCTTGTTGTCTGTGGCCAACATTCCTGGGAGCCCATGTATTGCAAAAGGTGCTTCCCACCATTACCCCTGTGTTTGACGAATAAGCTCTATGCTCAACCAACCATTGTGAGCGGACATCCACAACGACTCGAAATGTTGACCTTATGAAAGGGCCAGCATAGCCAACGTGCAACGTGTAACGGAATCCAGTGTTTACCTGCCCATTCCCACAAATGTGGAGGAGCTGCTGGAGTTCATCTTTTGTCCTTGTTGACACTCTGGGCACTGCCCTGCCAATGCAGCTAATTCTGCTCCCAAGTCTGGGCACCAGACATAGCTCCTCACCAGCTTTTTCATTTTGGAGACTCCTGGATGACCCTGGTGGAGTTCAGCCAGTAGCAGGGAGTGACCTTTGCTCAGGACAATCATTCTTGCCCCCCATAATGAAATGCCATTCTCTACAGTGATCTGGTCTCACTGGGTCCAGGAAGATTTCAGTTCCGGTTGTGATAGGCATTTGGTTTCACCAGCTGTTTTAGCTTTGCCAGTACCTATTAATTTTCCGTCCACGGTCTGATAGTGCCAGCAGTGATGGGAACGGTGTCCAGAAAGTTTAAAAACCAGAATTAACTTTGCTGGAAATTGAAAGAAAAGCTGTGGATAGAACGTAGAACATAGAACAATACAGCACAATACAGGCACTTCGCCTCACAACGTTGTGCTGAACGTTTACACTAAACCTAAGATCTATCTCACCCCCATCCCTACCTTATACTATCATCCATATGCCTGTCTAATAGCTGCTTAAATGCCCCTAATGAGGCTGCCTCCACTACCATCTCTGGCAATGCATTCTATGCCCCGACCACTCATTGAGTAAAGAACCTACCTCTGACATCTTCCTTATATCTACCTATGTTGGAAAGGTAGAGGTTGGAAAGCATAAACAAATACAGAAATTTCTGGAATAAGCTCAGCTGGTCGAGCAGCATTTGTGAAAAGAAAGCAAAATTAACCTTCCAGTCCAGTGACCCTTTATCAGAAGTTTTCTGGGGAAGGGCCACTGGACACAGAACATTAGCTCTGCCTTGTCTCCACAGATGCTGCCAGACTGGCTGAGTTTCTCCAGCAATTTCTGTTTTTGTTTAAGATCTTCAGCATCCGCAGTTCTTTGTTCTTTAACAATGAACAAAACAGTGACTGACTGGTTCATCTAGGATATCCTTTTTATAGATTAAAATTCTGCTCTCAAACACTAAAAACATATGTGTCTTAAACACTGTCCTGATCTCTGAGATAACGGAAACTAATGGTAACCATTCTGTGAATAAATTGGAAATGTACCGACTTAGTAGCTGCTTAACAAGAAACAGCAAGAACAGATTTAGAAGGGGAAAGTCTTATTAATCAAACCTTCTCAAGTCCTTTGAGGATGGAACAAATAAAATAAATCATGATCACTTTGATATAGTGCATTTGGACTTTCAGAATATCTTTGACAAGGCCTCAAATGAAAGACTTCCAATCAAATTAAAAACTAGAGACACCCAGGGCAGATTCTGAATTTGAATTAGGATCAGAAAACAGGAAACAGAAAACACATTTGACAGATAATATTATCAGTAGGGGGTGAGGACTGGGAAGTTGTGAGGTAGCACTGCAGATGTCAGTGCTTGGAACAGTTTCAATTCTTATCTACCTAAATGCAGACATTAATCTTTTATATACAGATGACACTGTTGCAATATTGGGCTTTTCTCTGCACCTCCGTTGCTTCCGGTAAACGATAGTTTTCAGAAGTGAAGTGCTTCAACCCCCTTTATTTTGTCTGTGCATTGATTAAGATGATTAATGAATACCCCCAAAATTGCTCACTGAAGAATGTATAGTGTGTTCACCATGTTTTCACATCATAGTTACTGATGCACAACAGCTCTGAGAGGAGGTACAGAGGAGGTATTAAGGAAGGAGCCACTAATTCTGAGAAAACAGCAGACATCAGAGCAGATCCTCAGTTTGGCCAAATGGTTAGTGGTAGGAGGGTCAAGCAGCTGCCCGCAAATCCAAAACAATATATTGGTTAATATGAATGTTGGTCAACCAATGGCACCCTCATATAACATGGAAACATCTGAAAAAGAAAGGAGAGGAAGTAAGATTGAGGAGGTATTGAAGATGGTGCTTCAAGGGTTTACTAGTCAAAACATTTTTTGGATCTAGGTCTTGGCAGCGTGAAATTACAGCACTTTACATTTGCCCTGATTGTAATTACCTGTGAAGTTGGCGGGGATGGAATGTAAAACAGATCCCAATATGCCAGCATCCCTTACAATTGCACCAAGTTAAGATCTACTGTGTTGTCTTTTGTATCATTTCCTTTTCTCTAGGTGGGTTCAATTTATCTTCCTCTGTTCTTTGGATCATTCAACCTGTCCAGTTTTGTACCATTACTGAATCTTCCACCACCACCTGTAGATTTCTTTTGGTCAGAGATTTAATGGGACCAGCGAGACAAAAACTGAGGCTACACAAGAATAGGTCAGAGTATGGGAATTCTCTTGGTTCCCTAAGCCTGCCCTCTGTCATACCTTTTATCTTTTATTCAAAAATAACCATGTACTTATAAAGCGGAACAACCAAGACCTGGTCCTTTGATTCTGTTCCACCTTGGCTGCCTTTTCTGTGGCTTCAACTCCACTTACATGCCTGCCCCCTTCACCGACCACAGTCACAATCCTTGGCATTCTTTCCAGTCACAAATCTATCTCACTCAGCTTTGATTACTTTTCAATGACCCAGTCTTCGCTGCTCTCTGGAGAAGAGAATTTCACTGATTAAGGATGCTCTGAGGGAAAGAACATCTCCACATTGTCAACTTAAGTGATGTCAAATTTTGTAAACTCTCTTGTTGCCCTAGCCTCCTCCACAAAAGTGAGACAGCTTCTCAGCATTCATCCTGCGAAATCCTGTCAGGATCCTGTGCTTAAATAAGAATATCTCCCCTTCTTCTAAAAATGGATATTTTTATAGCCCTTCTGATCTGAAATTATAAGCAAACTAACTGATGGCTGAGGGAACTAGCTCATATACCAAATGGAATTCAAGAATCAGGGAATTTTACAGTACAGGAGGAGGTCACTTGATCCATCATGTCTGTACTGGCTCCTGAAACACCTGTTCAACCACTCCCACTCTCCAGCCCTATCTCCAAAGCCTTCTACCTTCATCACTTTCAAATATATACCCAGTTCTCTTTTGAAAATGTCTATGGAATCCACTCCACCACTTTCCCAGGCTGCAAATTCCAAATCCTAACAACTCCCCGAGTAATGAAGCTTCTCCTCATCTCACTGCTAGATCTCTCGCCGACAATTTTGAAATTGCGACTCCTAGTTACTGATATACCATCTATTCGAAATAGAATATCCTTCTTTACCCTGTCAAAATTGTTCATAATATTTGGACTTCTGAATAGGTCACTTCTTAATCTTCTCTGCTTGAAGGAGAATAGCCCAATCTCTTTCATCTTCCCTTGTATCTAAAACCCATCATTCCTGGTATCACTCAAGTAAATCTCCTTTAGGATGATGGAATTACTTTATTCAGTGCTCAAAATTGCATTTGAAACATCCAGTGACTTTAAGAGGATTGCGAAAAGAGAAAAGAAATGAACAAAAATAAGGTACTTCATTTGATTTATTCCCAGCAAATCAATGCTTTGATATCTGCTACCAGAATGTTCAGGTTTTGGTTTACTTCTAGCAAGCAAATACTTTTCTGATGCCTCATTTAATTATGCTGTGAACTCTGGTTATCCAAACAGCCAAAGTGTAGGGGTCTGCTTGTTGTATGCTCTTCTCTCAAACAGCAGGGGTCTCTGTCTTTCCCTTTGAGATCTTGAGATCATACAGAGGTTTCAAAGAGATGCAAGTGTGTCTGCACCACTACTGAACAACAGTCAATTGTTAATTAATTCCACTTTAAATGGATTGGAGAAAGCATTTTTAGAACTTGACGGGTTCAGTCTGAGATTTAAGTGTGTCTATCATCACTAGGCATCATTGACACCATTCCTAAGCAATTTGGACTTAACCATTTTCCGACATCATCTGATGATTTTTTTTCTGGAGCCTGTTCCTTTGAATGCATTCCTTTGTTCAATGTCATACTGTTTATCAGCGAATGGGAATAGTTTATTATATTGACAAGTTGTAATGTTCTATTTAGCTGTTTTTAAAATGCAATACCCAGCTTTATTCTGCAGCCTTTCTTGAAACCATAATTTGAATCCTCTCAAAAAGCTTTCCTGTATTTTGGTTTCTTTAATAACTTGTCATCATATGAAATATGCTATAGTCAACCTTCCAGGAAAAGATACTTGAATTGGTTGGAACATTGTCTTTTACCAGATCTCAATTCAACATCTGGTCTTCATGAATAACGTATTGGCGTGTCTTACTTGCTGTGTTATCTGTTCACTTATTTTGTCTCAGTTTAATAAATTCAGCAAGATTAATTTTTTAAAAATGACAAATAAGTGTCTATCTTTCAGCATTTTCCCAGCTTGCCAACACATGGTGTTTGAATGCCAAACTTTAAATTATGATGACAGATTTTATTTTATTCAACACCATAATTATCGAATGGTCAACTCAGGATTGTGATGGAATACTCTGCACTTGCCTGGATGAGTGCAGCTCAAAAAGCGCTCAAGGAGCTTGACAACCAGAACTAAGCAGTCCAAATGGTCATCACGGCATTCACTGCTTTCAAAATTCGCTCCCTCTGTCATCAGTGTACAGTGGTAGCAGATGCACTGCAACCAAAGCTCCTCTGATAATACCTTCCAAGACTAAGACCTCCACCATTTACAAGGCAAGGACAACAGACACATAGTAATCACCTACAATTTCCCTTCCTTTACATCTATGATCATGACAGGAGCACTGTATCAGAGCATGTTACGTAGGTATTCAAACTCCATCTTAACTGGGACCATTTGAAGAATAACACCCTGGTGAAAGTGTGCTACATTTTGTACACTTTGGTAACTAGCCCATACACTAAGCTGCCTGTGACTGTAATAAGGATACTATTAAGCCGGAGAGGGTTCTGGAAAGATTAACCAGGATGTTACTGGGAATGGAAGGTTTGTGTTATAGGGGAGGCTGAGTAAGCTGGGATATTTTTCTAGTGTAGGAGGTTGAGGAGTGTTTTTATCAAGATTTTTAAAATTGTGAAGGGTATAGATAAGGCGAATGGCAGGTATCTTTTTTCCCTAGGGAGGCGGATTTCAAGACTAGAGGGCATCTATTTAAGGTGAGAGAAGAAAGATTTAAACTGGACGTGAGAGGCAACAATATTTTACACAGAGGGTGGTTTCTGTGTTAAATGAACTTCCAGCAGAAGCAATGGATGCAGCAACTGTTATAACATTTAAAAGACATTTGGATAAGTACACGAATAAGAAAGGTTTGAAGGGATAGAAGCTAAGTGCAGGCAGGTGAAACTAGTTTAGTTTAGGATTATTGTTGACATCGCCAGTTTCACCGAGGGGTCTGTTACTGTGCTGTGTGACTCTATGACTGTATATCAGAAGCTATAATAAACATGCATTGAAACTTTTAACACCACATTTCCCATACGTAGTTTTTATGTCACAGGAGCTAGCATTATATTGCTGCATCAGGTACATATACCCTACTGGAAGCAAAACACGTAACCTATGGCAGATCATGGTTGGCAGCAGTGGTTGTTGATAAAGAAGTCCAAGATCTCAGAGGTAGATATTTAGAAACCTTATAGAACATCATTTATACAACAGCTCTGGACATCAATGTGTTTGAAAAAATTAACAGCACCAATTTCTCTGAATAGAAGTCTACATATTAAAAGACAAAAAGGCAGAATTGTTTTTCTGTGTGACATTTAAAATCTATCAGCTTTGAAGATCTGCATTCTTAAAAAAAAAGCAAAGAAACAACAGTTCACTGCCTGATTAAAACTAACAAAAACAGCACTCAAAAACTTCTCATGGATTATACACTTAATACTGAAAATGCAATTTTCTGAGCTTACAGGTCTTACCCTTATGCAGAGGTCAGTTTGTTCAGACATTTTCTCTTTCAATTTGTGGCCAAAATGCAGGGGAGCACCTTAAAACATTAAAAGTGACCTAAACTAAATACCTTTTTTCATTCACTCAGGTACGTGGGCATCACTGGCTGGCCAGCAATTAATGCCCATCCCTATTTGCCATTGAGAGATAGTAGTGAGTTGCCTTCTTGAACTGCTGCGGTCTATATGCCGTCGCTAGTCCCACAATGCCCTTGGGGTGGGAATGCCAGGATTTTGATCCAGCGACAGTGAAGGAGCGCAATATAGTTCCAGGTCCGGATGCTGAGTGGGTTGGAAGGAAAGTTGAAGGAGGTGGTGACCCCATGTAGCTGCTGCCCTTGCCCTTCAAGATGGAAGTGGTCACTGGTTTGGGAGGGAAGGATCTTTGTTGAATTTCCTTGTTGCTATTCTTGTAATGTGAGACAGCAGCAAAAGAAGGGGATTGTGGGAAGGGGAGAAAAGTGAGACAAGTAAAAGAAATAAACAAACACAGCACTCTTCTTCCAAAAAAAAATGTTCACAAGAAATGGAAGGCAAACACTTAAAAATGGACTGGGCATTCAATGACACCTTTATTTAATTATTACTATTCGAGCAACTTTTGAAGTTATGTTTTACAGATCAAGTCCCAACAAGTTTACTCTGAAAATCTTACTTGCCATTGGCAGAGGAGGACCTTTGTGGAATTAATATATCTTGTCTTTCATTGAAAATAGATCTGGAAAGTACTTGAATTCCAGTTCAATGTAAGAATTAAATTTAAGATTAACAGACTCCAAATCATGTTGTACAAAAAAAACTCAATAGTCTAGCAGTGAAATTGTTGGAAGATGCTTCAGAAAAGAGCATGCATATAATTTTTCTGAAGAAGAACTCTCAGAATGATTCATTGAATTGGGAACCAATAATTAGTCCATACCAATTGATGCTTAAGGAATGATATTTTGGCTAAGAAAGAAGGCCACATAATTTATGCCTTGCCTAAAGACAGATGCAAACTCTGAGGCATTGTCCCAGACCAACAGCAATTACATGTTTTAACAACATGATTGTTACATTATAGGAAGCCAACAAGCACCATGGTTTCTCACATCTACTCAAAAACTGTCCAACTTTTTTTCTTACCTGCAAACCATGCAGTAGCAAAGGGTATTGCACATGCATGTGCAAAAAATCTGGTTCCAAAGGCGAAGCCAAACCTTAAGAAGAATGTGAGAAAGAACATGTAGAAGAGTCATCTGAATTCTAAATGTTAATTTTATTTCTCTCTCTCTACAGATCTTGCCAGACCTGCAGAGTTTCTCTGATATTGATTCTTTATAACCCCAGAAGATGACATAGATGACCAATAAGGTATACAATGCTACTGCAAAAAATGTGCTAAGAATTTACAACATGCAAATAAAGTGAGGAAATAATCAGCCAACACAGTGATGGGGAAATTTCAAAAGATGATTAAAGTTTTTGTCCTGTTAACCTTACATACCACATTGACAACTTAAGATGATCCAAAACCTTTGCAACAATTAACATCATACATTCTGAAAAAAGCAAATTAACACATCCTTATAGCTAAGAGGGTCAAAAGAGCTAGTGCCAGCATCTAACCATATTCTAATCTCAATGAGAGAAACCTCAGTAAGTGATGTTCCATGCTGTAATCTAAGAGATTGGTTCTCAGCTTATGTTTCTTCACAATTGTGTGCTTTGGCAGAATCATATTGCTGTGCTAATAGGTAAATTCATCTTGGCTTCCTGAAATCTTCAGCCTGGTGGATGTCACTTGTCAAACAGTAGTAAGACTGACAGTATTCACAGGTCTTCATGCAGTTATAATTAATGAAATTCAATCTGCACTTATAGAATCAGACCACGCATGGAACAACCAAATCAGGCAAAGTTGAAGATGTCTTTTAGCTTAATCTGAGCTGCAGTGAACAGTTGCAAGTGGCAGTTGCTGAAGATGAGCAACATGAAGATTAAGAAAAAACATTATCCAGGGAAGGTCTGATGGCATTAAAGATATGCCTCTGAGATTCTTTCATTCTGGCCACCAAAAATGGGATATTATAACAAGTCATGTTCAAGGGCAAACGAGGCCCCATACCAAAAGCACTACACTAAGACATCACATTTGTTTTACATGGGATATTGAATGCACAAATGGCTAGTGTGTGCATTTGAGTACTGGCCAGTGTCTAATACCAAACAGCAGTTCGCTGGCATATCATTTCAAGACTAAGATGGGTGTGACATAACACATCACCATGCCGCAGGCCTCATTCAAGAAATAGGGAGGCAATGACCTACTGGCATTGCCACTAGGTGATTAATCCAGAGATCCAGGTAATGGTTTAGGGACCTGGGGATCAAATCCTGCCATGACAACTAGTAGAATTTGAATGCTAGAAAGATCTAGAATTAAAAGTCTAACGATGACCATGAAACTATTGTTGATTGTCAGAAAAAGCCCATCTGCTTTACTAATGTCCTTTAGAGAAGGAAATCTGCCATATTTATCTACATGTGACATAGCAGATCCATCACAATGTGGCTGACTTTGAGGTGACTTCTGGGCAATAAGAGATAGGCATTAAATGTTGGTCTAGCCGGTGATTCTCATGCCCTGTGAATGGCTAAATCAAAAGCAACATATTTTGCATTTCATTTGGGCATTTCCGGGCAACACCATCCTCAGTACAAGACAAAGTTCAGAAGGCTAATGTGAATGACTTTTGTTAGCAATGACTTGTCTAACAATTTATCAAAGAAGTGGAAATTTTCCTCAGGAAAAATCACAGGATGTGGGCATTGCTGGCTAGGACAGCATTCATTGCCTAATTTCCCAGAGGGCAGTTAACAAACAATCACATTGTTTTGGGTCCAGAGTCCAATGCAGGGCATTTCGGGTAAGGATGGCAGATTTCCTTCCTTAAAGGACATTCATAAGCTTGTTTTCAGTTTTTACAACCATCAACAGTGGTTGCCATTAGGCCAGGATTTTATTCAAAATTGTATGGAATTCAAATTTCACCATTTGTTATGGTGGGAATTGAACATTAACCTGAGATTCTGGATTACTAGTCCAGTGACTTTACCACTGTCACCACTGCCCAGCCATGAATGAAAGAGATAGATGAACAGGGAGCAGATAGAATCTGCAAACTGCACACTCAGCAGAGAGTGAGTCAGAAACACAAATTCAAATTCCTGGACAGCAACAAAGCGTTTTTTTTTTAATTTTGCGTGGAGCATAGATTGTAAGAAGTCATAAAACCAGAAATTGCTGGAAAAGTATAAAGTCATTACTGACTGTAGTGCTACATTGAAAAGGGCCAGAAGCCAGCTGAGACCATCGTACAAATACGTTATCATGTAGACAGAATGAGGAAGAAATCTGTGACAATATTAGACAATGATGTTGAGTGACAGCAACCAGCAGCAAGATAACTAAATTATCAGCCAAAAGCAACCAAGAGTAACATGTGCCTCTCTGGAAAGGGATATGTTCGCCAGATCAGGATGAGCTGTTAAAACTCCAAAATGTTCCATTGAAGTTTGAAATGCCAGCATTATATACACAGCTCTATTTGTTTGTACTATTATTAAATTGACAACGTGTGTCTATGTGCAACTGTATGCATCCTTTTGGGATGTTTGTGGTAAAAGGAAGATGATGTATTTTGTCTGGTGGTCAATACACCTTTAAGAGGCATTCTGTTAATATAAACATAGCATGTGACCTGAGGATTTAAACGATTTAGACGCCATCTTAACGGGGTCCACTTGATAGTCTGATGAAAGCGTATGACCCTTTGCAGTTGAATAGCTGCATACTAGTCTAGACAATGAAGTGACTGTGACTGGAACATATGAGCTAACATAAGCATTGCTGCAACAGGTACAGATGTTGTTTTGGAGGCAAAGTCCAGTGCAGTGGCCCTTCAGCTCCTTCGGTGTTGCTGGGTCAATCTCCTGGCGCTCCCTCCTTAACAGAAAGGCTGGGTTGACTGGGGCTTTTTTCCATGGAAGCATAGGAACTTGAGAGGCCGAACTTACAGAAGATTGTGAAATAATGAGAGGTATAAATACATACATGGTAACTGTCTTTTCCTGAGGATGGGGGATTTGAAGATGAGGAGGCACAATTTTAAGGTGAAAGGAGAAATATTTATAAAAGACAGAAGAGGCAATTTTTGTTTTGCACAGAGGGTGGTTTGCGTGGGGAGTGAACTTCCTGGGGAAGTGGTGGATATGGGTACAATTATGTTTAAGAGACTTTTGAAAAAGTATGTGAATGACTCTATAGCAGCACTGTGGCGTACCTACCATATTGCGTGCAATAGTTCACTCACTATGGATGTCCACATGCCACGAATGAATGAATGCACACAAATGATCTTACAGCAATGCTTTTATAAATTCGAATTGCATTAGTAGCAAAACATGATCTTGTTTAAGCAAATTGTTTTGCCTGTTATTATAATGACTGCAGGAAGGTAAAATGCAGCTTGCTGGGAGGAGATTAGTCTCTCATTTTAATACCAACCTAGTCTCCTTCCCATCTGAAATCAATAGAAGCTACAATTGGGCAGCGAGTGTAACTGCCTCTTCTGTGCATATAAAAATAGCATTGCTGCAAATGTGTAGCAGGCCCATCAGTGCTTGAAATGGACAAGGGAGGTTAATATTACAGATGGAACGACTTATCAGAAAATGTCTCCGAACATTGGTTTATAACACTGAGCAAAAATCAATAAGTCAACTGCGTATTTTCCATATGGTGTGAAGGAATCTCATTATCATCAACAGCTCTGCATTCCTTTGTGTGGGTGAGAGTATCACAAAACTATTGAATTACCTAACACAGTATGAGCCAGCACTGGTTTAAAGTCATTATGATGGATGGTATGAATTGTTGGCTAAAGTCAATAAAGGCGTCAACAGGAGGATCTGGTTAAGATCAGATTCTAATAATTAAAAACCTTCCTTTATTTGGGAAATCTATTGGCAGGATGCATATTTTCTTTAGACGTGCAAAACTGTGAAAAGAGAAAAGGGGGTAGATTTTCTGCTGGGGTTTTCTGGATTCAATTCACTTGGAAATGGACAAATCAGCACCAAATACTGAAGAAAATCAAGTGTCAGCAATGTCCAGCACATGGAAAGTTTCTGCAATCATTTTAGGTGGAATTTAAACATAAAGCATTGTCTGAGTGCCAACCACGTTTGCATGCCAACTACACCCCCAGATCTTGTTAATCAACAGTGGATTTCAGATAATTGCGCCCATTGTGTAATCCTTCATGAAATAATCTTCGAATTAAACCATTTTATAAAGACAAAAATGTACTTGTTGTGGCCATATAGAAATTTTAATATCTTATCAAAACTATACACGCTTTAATAAGAAATGAAACTTTGGGGATGAGTAATGCTGAAAGCCAGGACCAATTCCAGGTTCACAGGATCAAATCCCACCAGGGTAATGTATGAAATTTGGAATCAATGTAAAACAAATCCACAATACAAACCTAGCATAATGATGACCATTTAGCAATCACTACTGATTGTTATAAAAACACATCTGGTTCACTAATGATCTTCAGGGAAGGAAATTTGCCTTCCTTATCTGGCCTACATGTGACTCCAGATACACAGCAATGTGGTTGAGTATTAAATCCCCTCGGGAAAATAGGGATGGGCAATAAATAATCACTGATGGCAAAACATGCCGTGAACAAATATAAATTTTTTTAAAAATTGCTCCTTTTTAAATCAAGTTAGATTGAAAGGTGAATTAGACACTTGGTTTAAAATGCTTGTTTAATTTTGTGAGGAACCCTATTATTGTTACATTAATAAATTTGTAGCAAGTTGCGACTCTCAAATACAGCAAGGATTTATTGTTAATGGGAAAACCTAAATGATTATGTTGTCCATTGTCACTGGCCCTTGAAAGGTTTTATGTTTGTGGCTATGCATTTGAATGGAAATGTGAATGATAACTCCAATTTGGGAAACAAATGTAGTTTCAACCACAGTTTGTCAATATTGTGTGCATTTGTCATATGTTCAAATATTACTGCTGCCAGCATGTGGTATTTTGATTTGGATAATTCACTGCCTTCAATCTTCCTTAAGCTCTGCTGAGTCTAGTGTGTCTGATTAACAGTGATCGAGGATAGACTGCTGTTAAATCTAAACAGAAGAGGCACTGGTCTTGCAGATTATGGCATGGCAGTGATAGGTATAATTAACACTATCACAGAGAATCACAAAACAGTTAGGGTGCAGAAGGAGGCCATTTTGCCATCATGCCTGCACCGGTTCTGCTATCTAGTATTAATTTCCTGATTTTTCTCTATATCCTGCACACCATTTGCATCCAAATAATCAACAAAAACCTTCTTAAATGTCTCAATTGAAACTACCTCCACAACATTTCCAGGCAGGGCATTCCATACGCTAACTACTCATTGTCTGAAAAAGATTTTTCTTCCCTCCTATCACCTCTGTTTCATTTGTACATCACTTTAAATCAATAACTTGCAGGCAAAATCACGAAGGACTCTCAGGAGCTGTGCAGAATACATTCACTCCCTTCAGATAATTGTGCAGAACTGGACTGTCCTCACTCAAAGATAGTAGGAACTGAAGATGCTGGAGAATCTGAGATAACAAGGTGTCCTCATCGCTCAAAGTCTGTGTGATATCATCAGATTATGTAGAACTCAATGTAACACGAATATTAACTTCTCCAGAACTATTACTTATATTAAAAAATTAACAGCTGTCTTCCCTATTTTGCTGCAGTGAACACAACACTTTCCAAGATGCTTAAAAACGCTTAATTGGCTGTAAAATGCTTGGAGTGCCTGAAGTGATTGAAATTGGCGAGTAAAATCCGAATCTCTCTTTCTTCAGACTGTGAAACACAAATTCTATAAAACTACTTTTTGTTATGTGGGCAATTTTCTATTTTCACACTGCAGTGACTCTATACCCCAAACTGTAACTTCCAATTTTTCTTGATGAATTTTATTCATATCAGAGTGCAAAAACAGCAGCATTGGAGCACCTTCACTTTTCCAATAGTATGAGAATAATTTTCATTAAATTGCAGAAAGTTTCCTCTGCAAAATAAGGTCACTTGGTTCATTAAGTCCATACCAGCTCTCTGTAAGAGCAACTCAGCTAGACTGAGTACACCACTCCTTCTATTAATGCTGCATTTTTTTTTATCTTCAGGTGCTAATCCAATTTACCTTTGATATTTTATAGCCCTCAAATTTACTGGGACATCTACTTTGTGACAATTTATCAAAACACTATTTGAATGTGCATAGCTTTACCTCAACTAACTCAATTGGGAAAAGGTTGGTTTGGATGGCCATCGTCTTTTATACTTGCCCAATTTTGCTTCCAACAGAAATCAAACATTTTGTTGGCTCATGTTGGCAGTGAATTTTGTTACCATGAGGCTTTTATATTTTGACATCCCATTAGTGGTTAAGAGGCCAGTCACATCATTAGCATTCATTAGGGAAAAAACCCTTCTCCTTTTTAAAGTTGCATGGAATTTGTTTTCAGTGCCTGCTAGGGCTCAGTGGCAGAGATAATGGGAACTGCAGCTGCTGGCCAATCCGAGATAACAAAGTGTGGAGCTGGATGAACACAGCAGGCCAAGCAGCATCAGAGGAGCACAAGAGCTGAAACGTCAGCTTTTGTGCTCCTAAGATGCTGTTTGGTCTGCTGTGTTCATCCAGCTCCACACATGGCTCAGTGGCAGTTGTGTTGCCTCTGAGTTAAAGTCCGTCTCACTTAGGGACTAAATCAGAATTGACAACACAATGCATGACTAAGGGAATGCAAAGCTTTTGGGGGTGCTGCCTTTTGGGTGAGATATTAAAATGATGCCTTGCCTGCCCTCTCTGATAAATGTAGAAGCTTCACTGCACTAAGAGCTGGGGAGTTATCTCCTGTTACCTCGACAGTATCTACATCTTCAAAATTGGATTATTTGAATAGAGTCATATCGCTGCATGTGGGAGTTTGCAATACTCACATTGGCTGCCCAATTTCCTGCATTTCTTCAGCGACTACACTTTGAATAGACCTTCATTGGCTGTGAAGCATTTTGAGATTTTGGAAAAGGCAGGATATAAATGCATGCCTTCTATTGTTAAAGTAATATTTAGGTGTAATGCCTTTTATCATGCATTTTGATGCCATGCTGTGGGTATGGGTCCATGACAGACTGGTCGAGGGGAAGGCATTATCAAGACCCTTTCCAGGCTAAGACTTCAAAGCCTAGGCACCTTCAAGGGTAAACATTGAAACAATGTTTCCCCTCATGGAAGAGCCTAGTGCTAGAGGGTATAGACTCAGGATTAAGGGACACCAATTTAAGGCTGAGATCAAGTGGAATTTCTTCTCTTGTAGAGTTGTCAATCTTTGTAACTCCTGGTCACAGAAAGCCGTGGGGTCAAATTCCTTATTTTTATTTAAGGCTGAGATAGATAGGTACTTGATCAATAGGGGAACCAAGGCTTATGGGGAAAAAGCAGAAAAGTAGATGGTGAAACATTGGATCAGGCATGATCATATTGAATGACGAAGCAGGCTTGAGGGGCTGAAAAACCCACTCCTGTTCCTGTTTTTATGGTCCTAACACGATTATACATTAATACTAAATATTGCTGTCCAAGGTAATCACTGATATACCAGGCTCTGATTAATAGTTGCACTAGGTAAGAGATAACTTGTCTTCTTCATATGTGCATATCTATTTGCTCGTCCGTGTGAGTCTTTCACTTTAGATCATTGCGGTATGGTGCTCTAAATGCTCTCTCTCATTCCAGGGTGTTTGGTGCAGTCTAAAGGACCATTAGACCATAAGATATAGGAGCAGAAATTAGGCCATTCAGCCCATTAAGTCTGCTCTGCCAAACAATCATGGCTGATACTATCCTCAACCTGATCCTCCCGCTTTCTCCTTGTAACCCTTGATCCCCTTGATAATCAAGAACCTATCTGTCTCAGTGTTAAATGTGCTCAATGACCTGGCCTCCACAGCCTTCCGTGGCAATGAATTCCATAGATTCACCACTCTCTGGCTGAAGAAGTTTCTCCTAATCTCCGTTCTAAAAGGTCGTCCCTTTACTCAAAGGCTGTGCCCTCGGGTCTTAGTCTCTCCCAACAATGGAAGCATCTTCCCAACAGCCACTCTGAGAGGAAATTCAGTTTTCTGAAAGTTTCAATTAGATCCCCCCTCATCTTTCTAAACACCAATGAGTACAGACCCAAAGACTTTGAATGTACCTTATGTGTTAAGCTTTCCACTCCTGGGGCCATTCTTGTGAACCTCCTCTGAATTCGCTCCAGGGCCAATACATCTTTCCTGAAATATGGGGCCCAAAACTGTGTACAGTACTCCAAATGTTGCCTGACCAGAACCATCTAAAGCCTCAGTAGTACATCCCTGCTTTTATAATCAAGTCCTTTCATAATAAATGCCAACATTGCATTTGCCTTCCTGACTATTGACTCACCTTGAGAAAACCCTGGACTAGAACTCCCAAGCCTTTTTGCACTTCAGATTTCTGAATTTTCTCCCCATTTAGAAAATGGTTTTATTCTTCTAACCAAAGAACATGACCTCACACTTTCTCACATTGTATTCCATCTGCCAATTCTTTGTCCACTCTCCTAACCTGTCCAAATCCTTCTACAGGCGTGCCACCTTCTCAATACTACCTGACCCTCTACCTATCTTTGTATCGTCTGCAAACTTTGCCAGAATACCCCCAGTTCCTTCATCTGGATCATTAATGTACAAAGTAAAAGTTGTGGTCCCAGCACTGACACCTGTGGAAAATCACTTGTCACCGGCTGCCATCCTGGGAAAGACCCTTTTATCCCCACTCTGTTTTCTGCCAGACAGCCAATCTTCTATCCATGCTAGCACCTTACCTCTAACACCATGGGCCCTTCACCTACTCAGCAGCTTCCTGTGCAGCACCTTATCAAAGGCCTTCTTGAAGCCCAGATAGATCACACCCATTGGCTCTCCTTGGTCTAGGCTGTTCATTACTTCCTCAACAAATTCTAGCATATTTGTCAGGCATGACCTCCCCGTGATGAAATCATACTGACTTTGCCCTACTTTACTATACACTTCCAAATATTCAGAAATCTCATCCTTTACAATGGACATCAAAATCTTACCCACAACCGAGTTAGGCTAATCGGCCTGTAACTTTCTGACTTTTGCCTTACTCCCTTTTTAAATAGTGGTGTCACATTAGCGATTTTCCAGTCCTCCAGGACCCTCCCTGACTCTAGAAATTCCTGAAGGATCACCACTAATGCTTCCACTATCTCTTCAGCTATCTCCTATAGAACTCTGGTGTGTACTCCATCTGGTCCAGGTAATTTTTCCACCTTGAGACTAATCAGTTTTACTAGCACCTTTTCCTTGGTGATGGCCACCACACTCAGCTCTGCTTCCTGGCTCTCTTGAATTTTTGGGAGATTACTCGTGTTTTCCAGCGTGAAGACTGACGCAAAGTAATTATTCAGTTCCTTAGCCATTTCCTTGTTCTCCACTATTATCTCTTCACCATCATTTTCCAGTGGTCCAATGTCCACTTTTGCCTCTCTTTTTCCCTTTACAAATCTAAAGAAACTCTTACAGTCTTCATTTATATTACTGTTTAGTTTACCTTCTTATTTAATCTTTTCCCTCCTTATTTCTTTATTTGTTGCCCTCTGTTGGTCTTTATCCAGACTGTTCTAACTCTGTCCACTCTGCCCTTTCATATACAGTGATATGCAGCGAAGAATAACAAGGTCATTCTCAGACCCCAAAGCTCATACACCACATAAGGAATAATAATGGCCCATTTCAATATGGATTTCTGAGAGGACAGCACCAGGGACCCGGGTTCAATTCCAGCCTCAGTCAACTGTCTGTGTGGAGTTTGCACATTCTCGTCGTGTGTGCGGGGTTTCCTTCGGGTGCTCCGGTTTCCTCCCACAGTCCAAAGATGTGGAGGTTAGGTGGATTGGCCATGCTAAATTGCCTGTAGTGTTCAGGGAGGTGTAGATTAGGTGGGTTATAGGGGGATGGACGTGGGTGGGATGTTCTGAGGTCCTGTGTTGACCTGCTGGGCCGAAGGGCCTGTTTCCGCACTGTCGGGATTCTATGATTCTATGAATGACCGTTCAACTACTTCCTGATCACATTAACCACCTCTGTTTTTTTTTGAAAGAAGTATTGAAATTCTCAAATCAGCAAGTTTGAATTTGAATTCACATTCCCTAGATTATTATTCCTTTAACATAAAAACATTTTCAAATGCAGCAACTTTCATTCATTTCCAAACTTGGGCTACCTTCAGAACACATATTTTTGCATTTGCATTTAATTCCTACCATCGATACCCCATTTAACTCTGAATGTGTTAATGGCTGCAGCCAACAATAAAAATAATGAAACAACTGTCCTTACTGTAGTTACTTTCACCCTTTCAAGATGTCCCAAAGCATTTTGTAGCCAGTGAATTATTTTTGTGCAGTAGTCAGCACTGTAACATAGGACTGAGCATAGTAAGTTAGCACAAACAACTTCACTCGTGTGTTGAAGGTAACACACAGAGTTGATTGAAGCCCTTGGGGTCACACCTGATTTGATACTGGTCAGGTGCAGGCTCCCTTTACTTTAGAGGGGCATTTTTTTCTCTAGTGTGAGTGTTGATATATTTAAATAACAGAAACAGCTAATTGAAGCAAGCAGTCAGAGAAGAGCTGTGTAGGTACCAAGTTCTAGATATACCTTGCAGTCAGACTGCTCTTTGAATAGCTCAATCTCTGCTCCTTTCTTAACTTCTCACTCAAAGGCTGCTACATATATGAGTTTGTTTCAGTATTTCACTGGGGTTGGGTTTCTCCTGTGAATTTATTGCATCTACAGATCTTCAGACATTTAACGCAAGGCACTGTGAATTTATACAGAGAGTTGTTGAGCTGTGCAGTTCATGTAGCTATTTGAGGAGATGATTGTGTGGTAGTACTGTCACTCTACTGTAATCTCAAGGCCTATTGAATGTTCTGGGGGCATGGATTCAAATCCCACCACAGCAATTGGTGGAATTTAAATGCAAATAATCACCTTGAAATGGAAATTTGTGTCAGTAATGATAACCATGACACTATCATCAAATATTGTAAAAGCCCATATGGTTCACAAATGCCCTTCAGGGAAGGAAATAGGTCATCGTTATCTGATCTGGCCAAAATATGACTCCAGACCTGCAGGCTCTTCGTCGGCTTTTAAAATAGCTGAGCATGTCAATCGGGGATGGGCAACAGATGTTGGCATTAAATGACAACAATAGCCTATGAAAGGATTAAGGATCTTTGGATGAATTCTTGGCCTGAGCTGAAATACAAACTCTAAGTGGTTTTGCCAGTCAAGGCTACTATATAGAATGTACAGCATAGAAACAGGTCACTTATATACTATATATATATATATATATATATATATATATACGCTTCACATGACCTTCTTGTCTCCCTGGTTCACCTAATGTATCTTTCCATTCCTTTCTCCCTTACATGCATTTCTAGAGTACCCTCAAACACTTCAGAATCTATTCAATTTAATTATTGCTTGAGGTAGTGAACTCCAATCTCGGGATGAAGCAGCTCCTCCTGGACTCCTTTCTGTTGTTTATCTTCAACTCGTGGCTTTGAGTCCTGAGCTCCTCCAGAAGTGACAGCATTTTCTTAAAAGGAGCTCTCTCAAAACCCTGTCAAAATGATTAAGACCTGAATCAGATTCCCCTCTCTGACTCTTTGTTCTGGAGAAGGGCCTTCATCCTTTCTTAATAGGTATGACC
The DNA here is from genome assembly GCF_030684315.1 of Stegostoma tigrinum. Lineage (NCBI taxonomy): Eukaryota > Metazoa > Chordata > Chondrichthyes > Orectolobiformes > Stegostomatidae > Stegostoma > Stegostoma tigrinum. The sequence continues at coordinate 99,673,679 of NC_081359.1, forward strand.
TTTGAATCCTGGTGTTGGAACTCCGATCTGGCACTCTTCAATTTTACCACATCCTCAGTATAACATAGATTCCAAGTCTGTATACAAAATACAAAGTACATTAGGAGTCTTAGGGAATTGCTGAGAGCTCCTACTCCTGATACCAAACCCATGGTTTCTGCTGGAACTGTGTGAACATTGGATGATGCACAATCAGACTTGGCTGTGATAATCATCATGACTAACTGATTGATTTGCTGACTCTCACTATTAGGATTCTCGCTTAATGATGGCTACTTGTGCAAGTTATCGATGATGCTCATTATCTACATTTAGCAAAGAATCAAAACTGCCAGGAGGAGGAGGTGGGAGAAAGGGAACTGCTGAGAACTCTACTTTTAAAAGAACTTCGAAGAATTAAGAAAGGTGTGCATTTAAATAGTATCCTTTACAACTGTTGTCATTGTTAGAATGTAGGAAAAAACATGGAAGCCAATTTGAACAGCTTAGGTATTCACACTCAACAGCTAATGCATCAAATATTTGTTTTTGTGTTGTTGATGAAAGAATAAATATTGGCTAAAGCACGAGGGACAACATTTTCATGATCATCCCACAGATCTTTGATAGCTATTTCCTTCCCTAAAGGACATTAGTGAACCATATGCGTTTTAACAACATTTGATGGTAGTGTCATGGTGATCAGTACTGACACAAAGCCTATGGCACCTTGATTTAGCGTCTGATCTGAAAGACAGTATCTCTGCCTATGAAGCACTGTCAGCACTGAGCCAGAGTGTCAGACTGGATTCCCTACTTGAATCTTTAGAGTGAGAATCGAAACCACAACTTTCTGACACAAACAACGTCCATGCCTAAATCATTAAAAGATGATGCTTGAGTCATTACCACACTGAACATCATTTCACAAAAAACTTTTGACTGGAGCACTGTTGAGATCAATTTTGTCTCGGCATTCTGTCCATGAATATATTCAGTGCATTTCCAACAGACCAATGAGTGAAGGCTGAATATCGCAATCCTGTTGTCTTTCAGTTAAAAAGGAATTTGCTTTCTTCCATCTGTGAAGCTTTATGTAGTACCCTGTGGGGAAAATGGATTAGTCCCTGGGGCGATGTGATATGCTGGGGATGGCTTTGATATTTAAATAGCGTACTGGTTACATGTCTGTTTTTTGACTAGGGATTGGCATGATAGCATTCCTGTTCAGCTATTAAGGCCAACCCAGCTGTCTGGAGAGATGCCCAAATGCTTCCAACTGATGTAACAATTTACTTCAGTGATTGACTGGGTTAACTTGGTTGCAGACTGGATTGGTTGGTAGCTGAGTGCTTTCTGTACATTCACGTAACTTTGCAGCATTCCAACAGTGGGAAGTATGTAATTGCACGGATGAAACCAGCTTCTCTTCCTTTGATGTGCTGTCACTCATGATGACAGCGAGAAAAGGAATATGGTGTTTTAAACTGAATATGTTAAAAAGTTTTCACCTGACAAAGGAGCAGTGCTTCAAAAGCTTGTGATTTCAAATAAACCTGTTGGATTATAACCTGGGGTCATGTGACTTCTGACCTTGCCCACCCATGTTCAACACTGGCATCTCCACATCAGGTTAATAAGTGATCTGCCTGCAGTAATGTACCTCAGTGTTTCCAAAAAGTGACAGGTTTGCCATTGACCCAATTTGCACAATTACCTGTAAGTCTTTCCTTTTCATTCCAACTCCTTAATTGAAAAATAGGCTTCTTGAAATGACAAGCATTATTTAGCATGCACTCATAAAACTCAACTCTAAGTGCTTAAATTTCCTGATGCCTGTTCTAATAATCCTATAACAATGTCTTTCCTTTTCACAGTGCCGTTTGAATGAAATCTTTCCTTCCTGGTCACAGTGGAAGGTGCTTTTAATATTGATAGGACAGCTTAAAGACTTTAATAATCTCAAATCGGAAGAACTTCCCTAATTCTCACAGGTTTGAAATAACATAAGAGGTCTAATGACTTTGGAAGAAGCATAATTTTTTAACTTACTCATGGGATGTGACTATGGCTGCCTGGCCAGCATTTATTGCACATTTCTCATTCTCCCTGAGACTGTGAAGGTGAGCTGCCTTCTTGAACCTTGTGTTAAAACTGACCAGTCAGCATGCTACAATTCGGGTCTTGGACAATGAGAGGCAACGTTATTCAACCACATACAATGCTTCAGAGACTTGACCCAGAAGCAAGTTAGGAGGTTGTTTCTCCTTATGGGACAGCCTAGGTCCAGAAAGTAAGATAAGCGTGAAGAGTTGACGGAGATGAGTATCTCTCTCACTCAGAGAGTATTGAACGTATGGAAATCTTCTACTTCAGAGAGTTGTAGTGGCTGGATCATGAACAATATTCAAGATTGAGATAGACAGATTTTTAAATTAGTAAGGAGATCAAAGATTATCAGTGTAAGGCAAACAAGTGGACCAGCCATGATCTCATTGAATGGTGGAGCAGACTCAATGGGCAATACAGTCTACGTCCGCTCCTATGTTTGAAGATCTTATAGAACAGTGAACTTAACTCATAATAATGTCCTCAGTGTAACTTCTAATAAGTCCATACAAAATCACAACTTATGGTCGAGAAGCACTATCAATGGAGAACAAAGAAAATCGAGAAATACGTTGGTGTAAATACCTAAGTTATTAACACAGCTGTAATGATGAGATGTTACAAAATTTGGGTTTTTTGTTTTACTGGAGCTGAGTTTTCAAGGTGACCCGTAAGGCTTTCAAGATTATGAAAGGTTTTGTTGCTGTAAAACAATGTTGTTTTTTCACTTTTTGATTACCCTTCTCCTCCTGCTTGCAAAGTGCATCAAGGACACAAATTTAAAATAATCACAAGCTTACATAAAACACAGCAGGTGGTTAAGAGCAGGGTACCCTCTGTCACAGACCACTGCTAAGGCAAAGTCCATTATACTTCCAAAAGGCAATGATGTAACTTGCGCAGTAGAAAGGATGCAGTGAGTAAGTTGAGTGGTATTAAATAAGGAGGGGCACATCAGAAAAATTCTAGGACAGAATAGATCAATCTAATGACCTATTTCTGCACAGTGAGATTCCAGGGTTCAGGAAGTATATTTATAACATCTTGCAATAAATAGTGAAAGGGTTCAACTGATTCATAAAGTTTTATATTCCTGATATACTCAGATGAAAATATTTCAAGTCATCAGCAAGTTTATGAAGAGGAGGCGAGATAATCTTAGAGCTACTGGCAACAGTATCACCAAGACTGTGTTTTGAAGGCTTGTAAATTGTACGGTTAATGGAAAACTGGAGGAGATAAAGTGTTATAAAGTTTTGATGATTTAGATTGTATAAGAAGACCTGATTTGATAAAGACAATACAAGAATGAAAAAAAATGTCTAAGTTGGAGTGTTGAAAGACATACAACATCTGCAGCAACACAGAACTACGCCAAGAGGAAGAGGAATATCTCTTCCAGGTTTTCAAGGATAATGGATATCCAACAAACTGGGTCAGAAGATGTCGACATGCACAACATCAGGGAAAATACTATACGCCCTGACACACTCATCACACTACCCTACATCAGGAAATCAGCAGAACTAACCACTAGACTCCTACGACCGCTGGGCGTCAGAGAGGCACACAAGCCCACATCAACCCTACGACAACTGCTCACCCGAACTAAAGACCCACTCCTCGCCATGGACAGCACCAATGTCATCGACAAGATCCCCTGCAGAGGCTGTGAGAAACACTACTTCGGACAAACAGGAAGAAAACTAACAACAAGGGTACAAGAAAGCCATTTGGCTACAAAAAGACATGACCAATACTCACTCATCTCAATCCACATGGATAAGGAGAACCACCAATTCGACTGGGCCAACACCAAAATTCTGGGACAAGCTAAGCAGAGATGGGCACAGGAATTCCTAGAAGACTGGCACTCCACAGAGAAGGCCATTAATAAACACATTGAACTCAACCCAATATGCACTCCACTATGAAGGAAAACTGGAAGTGAGGCAATCCAGCCTAATGGACCCCAAAGTTTAAAAACCAGGCAGGAAAACACACCAACACTTCATCAGAGGCTGCACTGAGGATGTTACCAAACACAATAACGAAACGTCTACGGAACAACAAACCAGCTCGGCAAATCAACCAACCTCAACACTCACAACCTGAGCTAATCTACTCCAAAACCTTATGTACAATGTCATTTTGATAGAGATAAATTATATTTTTGCTCTATCAATCTTGAGAGAAAACGGATCACTTTCTTAACGAGTTACTAATCGCAAAATAGCCCCAGTAATTTTAACTTGATTGTATTTAACAGTGATGAATTACCTTTTATTTGCTGCTCATTCTACAACCTAATTTATTCTATTTTACCAAATTTTCAACTGACTGAATTGGGCCTTCAAATCTATTTCTTTAGCCACTGTTTTGTTTCTGGACAAATATCATTGTCCTGCACATTCCCATCTCATAAAACATTCTTAACTTTCCTTAAGAATAGGAATGAAAAATGCCCATGCCAAAACTTCCAAAATACTTCAATGGTGTAAAGTTGAAGGATGAAAAACTGAGACATTTGCAGGAAGATAGCACAAAATACTGAAACAATCCATACACACTGTCTTTACTTCAATTCCTTATCAACACCTCCTCAACACAAAGATTTCGATATTCCATGCAAATTAATTCATTTTATTTTAAAATAGGCTGTCAAAGAATTAATACATTCTCAGTTATTGGAGCTTTAGCATAGTATTACATCCTCAGTGTTAATGCTGATTTTATGCTCTAAATGGGATAAATTCTGCAAGAAAATCATCAGCTCAGTAATTCTGAAGAAAGTGTGCTGTTGAAGTACCGTTGTTTCAGCTCTAGTCTAACTGGCAAAAGTATATGAAACTCTAACTTTTAACATACATTGTTATATCATTAATTCTGTCAGCTTAGAAGTATGCCTCAAAATAGAGATGCTTCATTTTAATAATGGTTTCTTTTAGCCAAAATATTATTTCTAGCCTAGGTAAGCGCTGACCCATAATTTTCATCTTGATACTTGACTTTACAGAGTCACACATCTGCTCACTGTATTATGATCTGCCTTTGATTTCAGCCTAATTGACATCTACAGAGTAGTCTGACACAATTCACAAACACCTTTAAAATGAATCTCAAAATGGAAAGGGAAATCGCTTCAGCAACGTGGTAATGAGAAACAGACAAGAGCTCATTTAAACAAGACAGGCCTCACCACCCCTTTCCCCCCATTATAATGTCCCTGAAAATCTTTTTGCCTGATAAAAGTGTTTGCTGCATTAATCCTTATCCCCCTAAATAACTTCGGAAGCGTGTGAAATTTGGCTCAATGAATGCTGAGCAGAGTGCTTTCAATTTAAAGTTTATTGAAGTCACCAAAGTGGATTGCAATATCATTGCTGAATTCCTGTCCTCAGGACTAATAACTTGCGCAGGTGCTGAATAACTGCTTCAATGGATAAATGGTCTCAGATAATGCTTTGTGTAACACTGAGCCAGGCAGATCAAAGAGGCTTTTTAAAATATATATATATTATTTCATGAGATGTGGGCATCCTTGGCAAGAGCAGAATTTGTTGCACATTCTTAATTGCCAATCTACTGAGTGGCTTGCTAGACCCTTTCAGATGGCAGTTACGAGTCAACCGCATTGCTATTGATTAGGAGTCATATACAGGTCAGGCCAGGTAGAAGCAACTAATTTTCTTCCCTTAATTAGATTATTAATGCAGCAGCTAAGCTTTTGCAACAATTGATTATAGCTGTTATAAAAGCAAAATACTGCAGATGTTTGAAGTACAGTGGATGCTGGAGAAACTGAGCAGATTTGTAGAGAGATAAACGGAGTTAATGTTTTGAGTCTCTGATATGACTCTTAGAACATAGAACAGTACAGGAACAGGCACTTCAGCCCACAATGTTGTGCTGAGCTTGACATCAAATTAGACCACTCCATTCTGCCCGCCCTCGGTCCATATCCCTCCATTCCTTGCATATTCATGTGCCTAAAAGTCCCTTAAATGCCCCTATTTTATCTGCCTCCACCAACACCCCTGACTCTTCTTCAGAACAGTTTTATGATGTTTCAAAGCCATTATGACTGAGGCTAGCTTTATAGTCCAGGTTTTATTGAGTCGAAAACCTATTAACTGCCATGGTGCGACGAACCGATGTTTCCAGAGCATAACCCTCGGAAACTGGATTACTTATGCAGTAGAACGTCAACTAGATCTTGATCTCTGCTGTAATGTTCCCCAGTTTGCTTCCTGGTCTGTTTTCAGTTGGCTGACTTTCAGTGCGATTTCAGACTTTGCCAGTATCCCCAGCCTAAGGATTCAGTCTCAAGGCTCGATTTTGCCTGGTGTAATATTGCCCAAGAACAGATTATGATCATCTCTCCATCAGCAAATAGCTCTTATGCACTCATAGAGCCGTAGAGATGTACAGCACAAAAACAGATCCTTAGGTCCAACTTGTCCATGCCAACCAGATATCCAAAATTAATCTGGTCTCAGTTGCCAGCATTTGGCCCATATCCATCTAAATCCTTCTGATTCACATGCCTGCCCTGATACCTTTTAAATGTTATAATTGTACCACCCTCTGCCACTTCCTCTGGCAACTCGTTCCATACAGGTCTCACCGTCTGTGTGTAAAAAGATCCCTTTCACATCTTTGCTCTCTCACCTTCTACCTCTGTCCTCTAGTTTTGGAGTCCCCTACCCTGAGAAATAGCCCTTGACTATTCACCCTATCTCTGCCACTCATGGCCACTGGTTAAGATCGCTTGTGAAGAATAAGGTGCCACTTGTGTGAAATAGTGGTGGATGTATGTATAGAATAATTGAATGGATTTTACTGCACAGAAGGAGGCCACCCTTCCCATTAGGTCAATTCTGCTTTGTACAAGAATTTCTTACTTAGTCCTGCTCACCCATCATTTCCTGTGAGCTCTCTAAATTGTTTCTTTCCAGATAATTGTTCAGTTCTCATTGGAAGTATTTGATTAAATCTGTCTGCACCACATTCTCAGGCAGGAAGTTCTGCAGGGTAAGCACTTGCACAATTTCTTTTTTCAAAATAACGGGCATCTGCACCATCATCCTGCACCTGCAGCACTTTGCTTTCATTATAAAAACATTATTGTCTTAAGTTCTGAAGGAAGAAGAGGCATGTGATTAGCAGTGGAGAAACCGTAGTGGTTTACCAGAATGTTGCCCGGGCTGGAGAGTTTTAATTATGAAGAGAGATTGGGCTCACTGGTGTTCTTTTCCTTGGAGCAGATGAGACTGAGCGTCAACATGACTTAGATGTATAAAATTATTGGTGGGTGGGGACGTGTAGGTAGGGTAGACAGAAATGAACAATTCGTCTTGGTGGAAGGATCAATGATGAGGGGGTCAGGTTTAAGGTAAGGAGCAGGAGATTTAGAGGGGATGTGAGGAAAAGAAGATTACCCCGAGAGTAGTGGGAATCTGAAACTGTATCAATGGTTGAGGCAGAAACCCTCTCATCTTTCGAAGAGTATTTAGATGTGCACTTGTGAAACCAAGGCATACATGGCTATGGGATAAGTGCTGGAAAATGGAAGGTGGTTGTTTTTGACCAGTAAGGACTAGATGGGCTGAAAGACTTTTTTTCTGTGCTGTATATCTCTATAAGTTATGCCTCTTTTGGCCATTTACCGTAAATTGATATCTTCTGGTTGTCAGACAGCTGACAACGAGAACAGCATGTCTCTGAATGCTCTGTCTAGATGCCTTATAATTTTAAATACCCGTATCAAACCTTCTCTTCATCTTAAATTTCACTAAAGCACAACAGACTTAGTTTCTCCAATTTATTCACATAACTGGAGTTCCTTATATCCAAAAGCTTCCTTCTGGATCCCATCTCATCATATTTGTTTTCACATCCTTCCTAAAATGTGGGGCCCATGGCTGGATGCATTATACTAGCTAAAAAAGTTTGTTTTACAGGTTTATCGTACCTTTCTTGCCTTGCCTTTGCACTCTAAGCTATTACTTACAAAGGTCAGAATCCTATGTTTATAATTGTTGGACATTCTCTCAAACCGCCCTGCCATCTCAATGATTCATGCACATATACACCCGGATCCCTCTGCTTATACACCCCCTTAGAATGTTCCTTTATTCTAAATTTTTTGTCTTCGTTCTTCATACCAAAGTGAATCACATTACATTTCTCTGCATTAATTTTCATCTGCCATTTGTCGACTCATTCCACCAATATACTTGTGTACCTTTGAAGATTCACGCTATCTCCTTATAGATTATAATACTTTGAACTTTTATGTCACCCTTAGCTGATTCAAACTGTACATCCAAGTTCGAGTATTTAAATATATCAATCCTAACACCAAAGGGAGGGACATAAAGGAAATCTGTGATAGAAATGGCTTGTTCATCAATATCATGGAAACTCTACAGTGCAGAACAGGCCATTCAGCCCATGCTGACCCTCCAAAGAACAACCCATCCCAACTCACCCCCTACCTTATCCCTGTAATCCTGATTTCAAGAACAAAGAACAAAGAAAATTACAGCACAGGGACAGGCTCTTCAGCCCTCCAAGCCTGCGCCGATCCAGATCCTGTATCTAAACCTGTCGCTTATTTTCCAAGGATCTGTATCCCTCTGCTCCCTGCCAGTAGCTAGTCCACCTATCCTGCACATCCCTGGACACCATGGGCAATCCACCAAATCTGCACATCTTTCATCTGCGGGAGGAAACAGGAGCACCCAGAGGAAACCCACACAGATACGAGGACAACATGAAAACTCCACACAGACAGTCACCCAAGACTGGAATCAATCCCAGGTCCCTGGCAGTGTGAGGGAGCCACTCCTTGTGTGTTCCAATTTTATTTCTGAAATCAGTAACCAAATAATGTTCCGCCTACTGTGTATTTTTTACATATCCCAGAACTGGGGACACCAAAATATTCAGCTGCTTTAATATTTTAATCATCAAGTCATCAGGACTGGAGCATATTAAAATTAATATTCACTTAGTCCATTTTAACTGCTTTACTTTTCATTTGATAGTTTATAGGATGACCCCTGTGACATATTCTCAGGAGAACTTAATGCAATTGATTTTTTTTCATTACTTCTAGTGTGAATTTTAATGCTCATGAAAGTAAAGTATGTTAGTTCTGGGGAATGGAATGCAATCCATGTTCTCAGGCACCCAGTGTTACCATAATTCTCCCTTTATTTTATTCCGACAATGTTCTTTAGTCCCAACCCTACATGATCAGTATCCTGATCTTAATTGCACCATTAGGACATTCTTTGCAGGAAATGAAGGAAAAGAAAAGCCCTTGTTGCTTTTTCCATTGTAATGCATGAACTGATCAGAGTTGACTTGCCAACAAATTGTCAGCCTTTGCTCCTGTAGTCTAAGTTGTACTTATTTGAAATTTGGCATTCTTACATTTATCCTCTTGAGCCTTTGCTCTTTTCAACAATATAAAAGGAAATTGAGCTTCTATACTACCTAAAAACTGGATCAGGGAAACAAGAAATAACATTTAAAGAAACTAATACTTCAAAACAAAGATGATAATAGACTAAAAAGTTTGAATGCTGAATTTGTTAATTGTTCAAAACTGCAAATGGCTTAGTAAGTTCAAATATAAATTTTTGAAATTGTTCAAGTATTTCCTCACTTACAATTTCAGACACTAAAGGACACAGAGCCTGTTAGCAAAAACTCAAATCAATGTTGTCCAGTATAGCATTTTTTCAAAAAAAATGTCAGACTACCAAACTAACCCATGACTCTACCCTTTCCTCATGATGCTTGAACTGAAGTGCACCCTCAGACTATCAGAAAGAAATACACTGCCGCAAAATCATGATACAACATAAAACCTGCAGGTCACTAAAATTACACATTGTAAGTTTTGATATTCTGGAAGCGCCTCTAAACCACTGTGCTCTCCCATTCTTTGAAGATAACTACTTGCTAACAGAAACACAAATATTTACAAAGTGCTAGCAACATTCTTTTCGGTAAATAAGTAAAATGCACACTGTTGAAACAACCTCAAATTCAATTTGCTAAATAAAACTATTGCAGATTGTATTCAAAACTATTTTGATATCTGCACATTTGTCTCACATCCCAAAGGACTGGTTCGGCCAGTCAGCAATAAATGAATGCACAATTAAAGCATTCAGCCTAACAGAATGTTGAACAGTCAATTTGGATACTGGACTCTACAATTAGAGTACTCTGCTACTCATGTTGTCATCAACAGTTGTACTTGCATAATGACAGTGAAGCTTTAATCTAATTGAGGTGAAATCCTCAGTTGTTGTTGTACATGGTGGCTTGTTTGGTTATGTCTACATATAACAAAAGTAGACAGATCCAAATGATTGATCCAAATGAGTGTTGGTCCACAACCAGGAATCTGCTGAGTGAGCTAATGTCAACCAAGGATGCAGTTGTGATCTTACAATTGACTGCGGCTTACCCCATCCCCCAAGCAGATTAAGGAGGGCACAAATATAAAACATTCAATTTTCCATACTAGCCAATGTTGGAGCAGAGTATGTAAATATTTGCAGTATTAAGTAATGGAGATTTGCATTCATTTCCTAAAGTTGGGGCTAGGCAAGTAGATGAAACAAGTTGATCTCTTCCAGTTTGCACATTTTGCTACTATTCACCTTCTAAGTGCCCGGTCGGTTTTGGATAAAGTCACAACTGGACTTGGTTATGATGGCAGCCATGGTCAATTAGCCTGTCAGCCTTTGGCGCCTAAGTTTGCACATGACGAGCGGCTATGTAGGCAAGTAGTAGAGCCTCAGGACTGTACCCAGCAAGACTCAATTCCTCAGGAAAGCAGGAAGAGAGAATTTATTTGTTTAAATAATTAATTGCGGTGTAGTTTAGTGCATTAAACCTCAACCTGGAACAGCATACAGATGTTTCCTGTCTGTATAAGATACCATGAGTTGTCGGTAGAAACTTTGAACAGTAATTCAAAAATGAGGCAGGGGATAAATTGAGAATGATACAGTCTTCCTCCTGAAGTCTGAATGTTCTTGAATTACATTCAAGCAATGGCTAATTTCAACTGGAATCATTTTAGAAACCATGTACATTTTTTCCTTATTGAAAGCTTCCTGATGAATACTGAAAACCAAAATCTGCACAATTATCTTCTAACAAAGTGTTTGGGTGTCTTTCAATCTACAGGACCATTATGTTTAAATGCATCTATCATGATCCAATTGCTGGCAGAAAATAAAGACTTGCATTTTTCAATTACCTTGATGGCATTATGACTAAAGCATTTTACCTGGAAAAAATTATTCTTTTCAAATGTTTTACTGTTTTAGTGACCCTGACAATCCCAATACTGCATAGTCCCACAAACGATGGCAGACACAATGTGCTGCTGTTGGACTGGGTTGGACACTGTCAAAAATCACACGACCCCAGGTTATTGTCCAACAGGTTTATTTGAAACCATTAGCTTTTGGAATATTGCTGCCTCATCCTGTGTAGTAAGTGAAGCATCAAGACACAGAATTTATATGTAAAATATCAAAGGGTCATATAACTGCTGTAAATGTATTTAATAAATCTAAAGTGGCTGGCTGACTCCCTCCTGTTAAACCCTTAATCAGTTAGAAAGGAGGTGCAGGTTTCGTTTGATTAAAATGCAAACCCCAGAATTTCTTTCAAGCCACTGCCCTGAGATAACTGAAGGGTGTATGGTGTATACAAGAGCTGATGTCTCATGTCAGACAATGCATTTTAGGTGCGAAGCCTTTAGAATCAGCCTGTGTTTTAGCCTGGAGTCAGGCTGGTTTTATTTCCAAAGCAAGACAAGAAGTACAGCCTTCAGGACAACAATCGATCACAACACCACACAACCCTGCCGCGGCAATCTCTGCAAGACATGTCAGATCATCGACATGGACACAACCATCACACATGAGAACACCACCCACCATGTACCCAGCATACACGCATGTGACTCGGCCAATGTTGTCTATCTTATACGCTGCAGACAAGCATGCCCCGAGGCATGGTATATTGGTGAGACCATGCAGACACTGTGACAATGGATGAATGGACACCATGGAACAATTACCAGACAGGGATGTTCCCTCCCAGCATGGAGCATTTCAGCGATCAAAGTGATTCAGCCTTGGATCTTTGGGCAAATGTCCTCCAAGGCGGACTTTGAGATACACAACAACGCAGAGTTGCCGAGCAGAAATTCATAACCAAGATCGATATCCATGAGGATGGCCTCAACCATGATCTTGGGTTCATGTCTTTTTGATCCCATCACACTATACACTCACACACACACACACACTCACACGTACGCACACATACACATAGATTCTTACACATATACACACGGACTCACAGAGACCCTCTCTCACACACACTCTCTCTTCACACACACTCTCACACATACACATACTACCTCACACTCTCTCAAACACACATACAGCCACACTATACATACACACACACAAACACACACACACACTCACGCTCATGCACAGATATAAATCAGTGAATTTGCATTTGCAGATACATTCTATCTTGTTCAGAAAGTACACAATTTGTAGACACCGTCAATGGGGAATTTTATAAATTCCTGCTTTGGAAGTAAAACCAGTCTGAGTCCAGGTTAAAACATAGACAGATCCTAAACAAGGCCTCACACCTAAAATGCATTGTCTGATCTGAGATTTTTGCCTCTTGCTTACACTAATAAAACCTTAAGTTATCTCGGGCAGGGACTTGAAAGAAATTCTGGGATTTGAATTTTAATCAATCGAAGTTTGCATTTACTTTCTAACTGATTAAAGATTTAACAGGAGGGAGTCAGCCCTTTAGGTTTATTCAATACTTTAGGTTTATTCAATACATTTACATCAGTTGTATGATCCTTTGATATTTTACATATAAATTCTGTGTTTTGATGCCTGTCACTACACAAGGTGAAGGAGCTGTCCTCCGAAAGCTTATGTTTTTAAATAAACCTAGTGGACTATAGTCTGGTGTCATGTGATTTTTGACCTAACCTCACAAACAGGAATGTAACAATGATGGTCTAACTTGTGTTTGTTGATTGAAAGATAAAAATTAGTGAGGGTCCAGAGGAGAATGTCTGAACTTGTCATTGAAGTGGTGCTGTAAATATTTTGAGTTTACCATAGAGGTCACGGGGAGCTAGTTTCATGGCTTTTTTGAAGAATCTGACCTCAAACAAAATGAGTGTTCTCCTGGCACATCACCCTTGACTTTTGTACTCAAGTTTCTTGGAATGTGTCTTGGACCACAGCATCTGGCTCAGGAGTAAAAGTACTGTAACCAAATCACGATTGATAACAGAAACCCCATCCAACAACACCCAGTAGTTCCAGAAAAGAAAGTACAGTAAGATTCAAGAGCTGTGGGAGGAAGGCAACTTTATAACTACTGCCCATTGATTGTTTAAGAAATAATTACTTCCTCAATCCTGCTCAATATATTTCATGCTTCTTTGGCTGCCATCTACCATATGGAATTATTTTTTTCCTCTATGATGAAAGATATATGTTATATATTATGTTTTTGAATTTGGACTTTGAAATAGAGGCAGATGGACTTTGGTCAGTTAATGGAGATTTTTATTTTATAAATATATCAGTTCCATATGATTGCAATTGAGTGGCTGGTAAAAGAAAACCCTGCAGTGTTAATGGATGAAGGGTTTTTACTGTTGTGTTTGTGTCAGACAAACTAAACACATTGAAGTAATTCATTAAGTTTCGACTTCAGTACAGAAGGTTTAAGGCTTCAGTTCAAAAGAACCAAGAGTTCTCTTCCATTCAGAAAGAAGGACATCCTCTCCAGCAGGAAGATCAAGTCAGTTCAGGGAAACCAATCACAGTAGCTTACGAAATTTCAAGACTGATGTGCCAAAAGAACATTGTTGGAGGTGATGTCCTTCAAATAATCCATGAAACTACTGTTATGGACCAGGCCAAACCCCTTCAAAATATACCAAGAAGATAGTCTAAATCCTAAACTTTCCTTATTTTAAAGGTAAATATAAGACTTTATGTTCCAGATGCAATTTGATCGGTCAAACTACCAGGTTTAAAACAAAATACACTTCATTCATACATTATGATTTAAATATAGACAAAATAAATTAAAAGAAGAAAATAGCTTAATTGTAGCTCTATTGAAATGCTTAACAAAGTAATAAATATATAAATCAATAATAATTAACTGTTCCAGCATAGTAACAACCCATAAACGCACCCTTGGCAAAGGAAACTTATGTAAAACAGATTGTCTCACATGCAATTCTAGCAGCAGGAGGCGAACCCCAGCTTTTAGCTGTAACAGAGAGAGGAAAAAGAGCTTCCATATCCACCTTCAAGGCCCCAATAATTGCTGTTGAAGACTAAAGCTAAAAAGAAATCCTGGTTCAGCAGAAGCATGTGTCCATACATTCTGTTCCAACTTTAATATAAAACACCAAGGCCTCACAAGCCGTTTCTTTTATTGGCTTTGGAGCAGACTGCTGTTCACCTCTATTTCAACTTTTCTTCATAAAATATAAACCAGAACAAAGTATAGCTCTTAAAGCCATAGTATTATAATGCTAGTTCCTCACAACCTCTAAGGTAAGCATGAAAAAAAAATCACTGCATTATTTCAATGATACATTCAGGAGCTCTGCTCAGTATCCTGTCTAATATTTATTTTTCAAGTTTCACCTTGTGATGCTTCCATGCCAGATAAAATTGAATAAAAGCTTTGAATTTGTTGGAACTGAACAAGTTTAGAAAATAAAAAAACTGAAAGAACCGTGGATGCTGTAAGTCAGGGACAAAAACAAAGTTGCTGGAAAAACTCAGCAGATCTGGCAGCATCTGTGAAGGACAACACAGAGTTAGCACTTCTTCAGAACAGATTAGAAATACTTTGATCAGAATTGTGAGAATTTGATGCCAGTGGCTGTGGAAAGGACGTATTGAAAAGATAAAACCATTTGCGGGAAATAAACTAGAAAACATCAGTTCAGTAAAGGTTTTTTTTAAGAAAACTAATATATGAGTGCAAGATAACAAAGTGTGAAGCTGGATGAACACAACAGGCCAAGCAGCATCTCAGGAGCACAAAAGCTGACGTTTCGGGCCTCGACCCTTCATCTCTGATGAAGGCTCTAGGCCTGAAACGTCAGCTTTTGTGCTCCTGAGATGCTGCTTGGCCTGCCATGTTCATCCAGCTCCACACTTTGTTATCTTGGATTCCCCAGCATGTGCCGTTCCCATTATCACTGATATAATTTTAACCCCACTGTGGAAGCCTCTTCCAGGGATGCCTAACCTGAAGAAGTTACCCTCCTCCCTCCGGACCAATCTCGGGGAATCTCTCTCCCACTGCAACTCTCTTGTAATCTCTTCAGCCTTGAAACTACTCGACCATGTCCTGAAGCAAACCAGGTACCACAGTCACATCACCTTCCTGAGCACCTACCTACGGAACTGGATCATCCCCAATGGACTACAGTCAACATTCAAGCCTTCCCAATTTGGCCCCAGCCGTGACCACCTCTACACCCAGAGCATTCAGACCCTTCAGAAGTGTTTCTCCCTGCGAGTCCTGAAACAGACACTCACAGCCATGTGCCGGCATTCCAGGCACTGCAATCCAGCCTGCCCCAGCTCAGAGCCTCCCTCTCCCAGACCTGCAAAAAACCTCTCCTGTTTTCTATCCTCTGCAGGATCACAGACTGAACACACAGTTCTACTCAGCTTTACTGGACACCAAAAAAAAAGCTCTCTGATGAAGGGTCTAGGCCCAAAATGTCAGCTTTTGTGCTCCTGAGATGCTGCTTGGCCTGCTGTGTTCATCCAGCTCCACACTTTGTTATCTTGGATTCTCCAGCATCTGCAGTTCCCATTATCACTAACATATGAGTGCTATTTCTCTAGGATTGAGTCCACGTAACATGTTGGGAAACAGGTTGGAACTTTGTTCTATTATTTGTATCAAAATCCTTATTAGTGTCCTCTATATCTATATCTTTAATATTTTTTACATGTAATAACCAATTTGATTTTTAAGAACATCTATCGCCTTGTGTGAATATGTTTCAGGGACTAACCACTATGTTAACCAACTGCAAAAGTTAAATGAATGATCAATCAAGCCAGGTTCTGTTCTGGCATCTGATTTGTCCAGTGTAACCATCAGCTGGGATGATAATATATCTGTTTCACTCAGATGTGTCTACATCATCCCAAAGACACTATTTGAAGCAACAGTCAAATGCATCCAGATTGCCCATATTGAGCATCAATCAAGGTTAGGTCTGAAACAGGCATTGGAAGAAATTGCTCCACGAAATGAATTAATGTAATGATTTGGTCTTCTCGCTATAAATAAAAGTGGCTTTTGAAGTGAAATAACTCTACAGAGACTGGGATACTTATCACCACGCCACCCTTTATTTACACATGGACAGTCCTTGAGAAGATTAACATGCCTGCTGAGATGATTAAGAATTTAATTTCAGTTATTGTTAATTTGGGTTGACGCTGTTACAACTGATTCATAAACACATGGTCTGGTGTAACAATGTTCACATGATAAATCCTATTGTATGTTTTTTTTCCATTTGACTTAGAAACCGTAATGAGAGAAAAAGTGAAATTATATCACTCTCTCCACAGAAGACATCAAAGCTGTTTGGATGCATCTTGGTCATTATTGCTACATGGGTTTCTGCATTACAACATTGACAACACCAGATACCCACATGATTGGCTGTAAAGTGCAGAGGGCATGAAAGGTGCTACGTAAATGCAAATCTTTATTCAGTGGACTTATTCACATTTAGACACAGGGTGTCTACTGACTCAGTGCAATTCACTCTGCTGTGCAATTTTCTAGGAAATCTCTAACTGCCATTGACAGAAGGGTAATTATCACAATTTTGTGAAGGTTAGATGGCATGTGATCTACACATGTTGAAAGAAGAAATGTTTTAAGAAAATGTTGTGAATTACAACAATAATAACTAGAATTTCCAGGGGTAATTCAGGTGATGTATAAACAGGCAGCCAGATTTCGGAGGATAATTTTTATTAGGCAGGCATCGGAGGTATTGAAGCCTCTATGTATTAAACTTTATTGCAAAACCGTAGAAAAAATGTCTTTGTAAAGTACTTAGAAAATCACCCCTTATGTAATTCAAAGATGCCATTGAAGGTGGCAAAATCATTTTCTCCTTGTCAGACCCAGTAGCTTCAAGTTAGCCTAAGCTATGTTTTACCATTCCTGTTAAAATATGTACGTCTTCATTCTTTATGTTAAATTAATATTATCGGATTCACAATTTTTCTTCCTTTTGGAATCCTTTACCTTTAAGACAGGTGGCAACGTCCCTGATCTGGAAGATAATTTTCTTGAGACGTTGATTAAAAAGGAGTTGCTGCTGACATACTGGGGTTAAATGGTGATGTGATCAAGTGTGCAATGTGTGTTATAGGGGAGTCGACGGCCTAGTGATATTATTGTTGGATTATTAATGCAGGGGCATGGATAATTTTGGGGACCCAGGCTCAAATCCTGCCACGGCAGATGGTGGAATTTGAATTCAATAAAATGCCAGGAGTTAAGAAACTAATGATGACCGTGAATCCATTGTTGATTGTTGGAAAAAACGACTGGTTCACTAATGTCCGTGAGGGAGGAACACTGCCATCTTTCCCTGGTCTAGCCTATCCATGACTCCAGACCCACAACAATATGGTTGACTCTGAACTGCCCTTTGGGCAGCAAATAGGGATGGGCAATAAATGCTGTCCAGCCAGCGACACCCTCATCCCATGAATGAATAAAGGAAAACAAAAATTCAACTGATGATGACATTCCTATGTGCAAGTTGGTTTGTTAGATTAATTTCATGGCATGAGCCATTTTTATCTCCCGCTATCACTTGAAGTACTATTTCAACCTATGGAAGAGAGCCTTCATATTTTATGAAAAGAGTTAAAGGGGCCACCCATACCTGAATGCGAACACTTCCCCGACCAAATCAGGTGGTTCAGGGCCCAATTAAAATATTTAGGCTCAAAATCTGGGCCAATACACCTGACTGAAGGAAAACCGCACCAACAAAGGCAGAACTGTGCCTCCCCAATCCGTTCCCTCAAGTAAATGTAAAAGGTGTTCTTGCATAACAGTGGGAGATCATTACAATGCATTTGTTGGGCTTAAAGTGAGAAACCCAGTGATGGCTAGGCTGTCTTCATAACTACATGTCCGAAATGAGTTTTTTGCTTCTGTCTTTACGAAAGAAACAAACTTTGTAGTGAATGAAACCTTTGAAGAGCAAGTGTGCATGCTGGAATGGATAGAGATAGAGGAAGCTGATGTGCTGAAAATTTTGTCAAACATTAAGATTGACAAGTCGCCAGGCCCGGACCAGATTTTTCCGCGGCTGCTTTGGGAAACGAGAAATGCAATTGCTTCGCCAATTGCGAAGATCTTTGCACCCTCGCTCTCCACTGGAGTCGTACCTGAGGACTGGAGAGAGGCAAATGTAATTCCTCTCTTCAAGAAAGGAAATAGGGAAATCCCCGGCAATTACAGACCAGTAAGTCTCACGTCTGTCGTCTGCAAGGTGTTAGAAAGGATTCTGGGGGATAGGATTTATGACCATCTGGAAGAGCATGGCTTGATTAAATGTAGTCAACACGGCTTTGTGAGGGGCAGGGCATGCCTCACAAACCTTATCGAGTTCTTTGAGGTGTGACTAGAAAAGTTGATGAGGGTTGAGCTGTGGATGTGGTGTATATGGACTTCAGCAAGGCATTTGATAAGGTTCCCCATGGTTGGCTCATTCAGAAGGTCAGGAGGAATGGGATACAGGGGAACTTAGCTGTCTGGATACAGAATTGGCTGGCCAACAGAAGACAGCGAGTGGTAGTAGAAGGAAAATATTCTGCCTGGAAGTCAGTGGTGAGTGGTGTTCCACAGGGCTCTGTCCTTGGGCCTCTACTGTTTGTAGTTTTTATTTATGTCTTGGATGAGGGGATTGAAAGATGGGTCAGCAAATTTGCAGATGACACAAAGGTTGGAGGTGTCGTTGACAGTATAGAGGGCTGTTGTAGGCTGCAGCGGGACATTGACAGGATGCAGAGATGGGCTGAGAGGTGGCAAATGGAGTTCAACCTGGATAAATGTGAGGTGATGCATTTTGGAAGGTCAAATTTGAAAGCTGAGTACAGGATTAAGGATAGGATTCTTGGCAGTGTGGAGGAACAGAGGGATCTTGGTGTGCAGATACATAGATCCCTTAAAATGGCCATCCAAGTGGACAGAGTTGTTAAGAAAGCATATGGTGTTTTGGCTTTCATTAACAGGGGGATTGAGTTTAAGAGTCGTGAGATCTTGTTGCAGCTCTATAAAACTTTGGTTAGATCGCACTTGGAATACAGCGTCCAGTTCTGGTCGCCCTATTATAGGAAAGATGTGGATGCTTTGGAGAGGGTTCAGAGGAGGTTTACCAGGATGCTGCCTGGACTGGAGGGCTTATCTTATGAAGAGAGGTTGACTGAGCTCGGACTTTTTTCATTGGAGAAAAGGAGGAGGAGAGGGGACCTAATTGGGGTATACAAGATAATGAGAGGCATAGATAGAGTTGATAGCCGGAGACCATTTCCCAGGGCAGAAATGAGGGGTCATAGTTTTAAGCTGGTTGGAGGAAAGTATAGAGGGGATGTCAGAGGCGGGTTCTTTACACAGAGAGTTGTGAGAGCACAGAATGCGTTGCCAGCAGCAGTTGTGGAAGCAAGGTCATTGGGGTCATTTAAGAGACTGCTGGACATGCATATGGTCACAGAAATTTGAGGGTGCATACATGAGGATCAATGGTCGGCACAACATCGTGGGCTGAAGGGCCTGTTCTGTGCTATACTATTCTACTGTTCTATGTTCTATGCCATCTTTCAACATGGCACTTTACAGCCTTCCAACTCAATATTGAGGTCCAATAGTTTCAGACCATAACCTCTTCACAAATTTTGTTTCCTTTCTATTTGCCATTTTCATCCTTTACTCAATTTTTTATTTAAAAATTTGCTTTTGGTTTCAGACAACTACCATTCTTGCCTCCTCTAGACTCAGATTTTTTTTTTAATTTGCTCGTGGGAATTGGGCGTCTCTGGCTGGTCAGCTTTGTTGTCCATCGCTAGTTACTCTTGAGAAAGTGGTGCCTTTTTTTTCTGTATTATTTAAGCTGTTTTTCCTAGACAACCATTTCAGAGATGCTATTACATGAGCAGGTACAATTTGAATCTGGTCTCCTGGTCCATGAATAGGGATACTACCAATTCACCACAAGAGAGTAATTTTAGACTGACAAAGAACTGCTGTAGCCCATGTGTTGTAGGTAGGCCCACAATGCCTTAAGGGAGGGAAGTTGCTTCTCTCTTTGTTCCATTGCCATGGTGTTTGGCCTTGGATTACCAACTGTTTGTTAGCTATTCTCTCCTGTCCTTCATTGGTTTAAAACACACTACATTTTGAACTTGTCCCAACTCTGATGAAAGGGCATCAACTCAAACCTTGGTCCTGTATCTTATGGAGGTTCCAGGAGTCTCAGTTGCCGGCTGGAAAGCTGCCGAAAGTCCTGGGTTTTCTCCTTTTAGGTCAGCTCTTCAGTCAGGCACTTGGCAGGACAGAAAGGGGCTTTCTCCATGACCCAGGACCTTGAGGGAGAAGTCTTTGTTAAGACAGTTGTCGACTGACCTGAAGCAGGTATTTCTAATGAAAATCAATTCCAATAGAGAATTTGTGGCCACTGTTAACACAACACCCCCTCGAGGCCTAGGATGCAGGAATCATGGAGTAGGAAGTTTCATAGCTATCAGTGACCCCCACCCACTTCCCAGAGAACTGGCAGCTTCTGCTGGCTGCCCATAAACAATGCTGCACTAGTTGCTTGTCATGTCTTCTACTTGGTGAGCTCTCCAGTTGCCATTAGATTATTACAAAAGATGTCAGAAGGGCCCTTAATTGATTAGTTAGTGCCTCAGTTGACAATTGGATGGAAGATCCTTCCTGCGATGTATTTAATCAAGATGGAAGCAGGAAGGTGGTGGGATGATCACCACAACTCTCTCCCTGACTCCCGCTACTGCCATGTTTACTAAGGAGTCTAAATCTGCCAACTTTGTTCCTTTTCTTTACAGAGACTGACTAACTTGATGAGCATTTCCATCCCCTTTCTGTCTTTACTTTGGATTTCCTGCACCCTCTCGTCTTTTAGTGGCAGGGAGCCCTTCCAGCTAGCTCCCCCACTCAATAAGATCATGGCTGATCTGTTCGTTGGTCTCATCTCCACTTTCCCGCCTGTTCCCCATAACCCTCAACTTCCCTGCCAATCAAAAACTGTACATAACTCAGCCTTGAAAAAAAATTCAGTTTTCAAGCCTCCACTATCTTTGTACTGTCAGTTATAATATTTGAAAACCCACTGGTTGGTGAATGTATGTATTCAGCTTTTATTTGATCCAATAGCAGTGATCAGTGCGCATTACCAGGCTAAAGGTCACATTTTGACCATCTCTGTGAAAACATATCCATCCACCACTCTTGTTGAAACATCTTCTGCCAGCTGAGATCTCTAACGAGTAGCCTCCCGTAATGAATGGATTTAATCAAATGCAACCCTCAGAAGCAAGCTACTTAATCTGCACAAATGACATTTTTTTTAGCCCAAACTGCATAGATAGCAAAGGAAAAAAAATGACAATGTAAGCTTCCACTTCACAGGAACTGAAGTTTTTCAACAGTCCAGATTTTGCTGAGGAAAAACAAAATAACTGCATCTGGATGACACACATTGTTATTAATGTGCAAATTAGCCAGCAACTTGTGGGGAAGAAGAGATACCCTGTGAATTTCAAATCATTATCTTCCCAAACATTGGCACCACCTTGTGAGTTTCACAAAGTTACTGCATTTGCACATTAATTGCCTGTTAAACTTGCCACAGAAAGGTACCTCACATAAGTAATTGTTTAAAATAACCACATAACAAACTGGTAATTCTGAATGACAGCATTTCAAATTATCATGCCAGAAAATGAGCATTGAATCAGAGAAAGGTTAGTGAACAGAAATGGCCATTCAGTTGGTTGGGTCTATGCTGACCCTCTGCAAAAATATTTCACCCAATCCCATGCCTGCACTAACCCCAGACCTCTGCATCTTTCTCTTTTCATTTGAAAGAGTGGCCTCTCATTCTTTTAAGATTTGCATTGTTGTTGGAGGCTTTAAATGATCAATTTTTTTCTTTACTTTTTTCTTCTCTCAATCTTTCTTTTTCATCTCCTTACATCTTTTTCTGTCCTTGAATTGGCATTGAACACTGTCATTGTAAGTCATCCAACCCTGCCTCTGTTTATTTCTCAATCTTTTAACCTATTGGTTAAGGGCATACAATGTCTGTTCTGTTTGACCTTTGTTTAAGGTCCCAGATGCCTTTACCCTCAATACACTACCATCAGTTCAAAATTCCAGCAATTTGACTGGTGATTAGTTTTTATTCTTCCTGGGGATGTTACTCGCAAGACCAACATTTGTTGTCCAACTCTAATTGCAACTTGAGAAAAGTGTTGCCTTCTTGATTAGATTCCCTACAGGGTGGAAACAGGCCCTTTGGCCCAACAAGCCCACACTTCCCTTTGGAGCATCCAACCCAGACCCATTCCCCTATAACCCACACACCCCTGAACACTATGGGCAATTTAGCATGGCCAATCCGCCTAACCAGCACATCTTTGGACTGTGGGAGGAAACCGGAGCACCCGGAAGAAACCCACACAGACACAGGGAGGATGTGCAAACTCCACATAGACAGTTGCCCAAGCCCAGAATTGAACCCAGGTCCCTGGTGCTGTGAAGCTGCAGTGCTAGCCACTGAGCCACCGTGCTGCCCTTGAACCACTGCAGTTTAGGGAAATCAGTGATGGAGTGGTAATGTTATTGAATTCATGAGGCCCAGGTTCTGTCGGCTCAGACAGACCTGCTGAAATTTAAACTCAATTAATAAATCTGAAACAAAAAACAAGTCTCATTGATAACAAAGTGTGGAGCTGGATGAACACAGCAGGCCGAGTAGCATCTTAAGAGCACAAAAGCTGACGTTTCGGGCCTAGTTCCTTCATCAGAAAAAAAAAGTCTCATTGATGGTGACCAATGAAATGACTATCAGTTGTGTTGTAAAACCCACTCTTTGAATTCACTAATGTCCTTTGGGAAAGGAAATCTGCTCTCCTAACCCGATCCGGCCTACAAATAACATCAGATTCTTAGCAACATGAAGCATAGCAATGATACCCTGAAATGGCTGAACAAGGTTGCTCAAATCAAGGGTAATTAGGGACAGGCAACAAAATAAATTTGCTCATACCAGCCCCAGGAAGGAAGTTCATGGATTTTGAGTCTGTGGTAAAATAAACACGGTCAGGCAGAAACGTGGCTAATGCATGGACATGAACATACAATCATAGCATGACTACTGTGTAGAAACAGACCATTTGGACCACTGAGCCCACAACACCCCTTCGAAGAACATCCCACCCAGACCCACTTCCGCAAGCCTATAACTCGGCATTTCTCATGGTTCATCCACATAGCCTACACAACCCTGGGCACTAAAGGACAAGTTAGCATGCATAGCCCACCTAAGTTACACATCTTTGGACTGCAGGAAGAAACCAGAGCATCTACAGGAAATTCACACCAACATGGGGAGAACGTAAAAACTCCACACAGACAGTAACCTGAGGCTGGAATTGAACCTGGGCCCCTGATGCTGTGAGGCAGCAGTGCTAACCATTGTGCTGGCCTGGATAATAAAGCCTGGGCTAATATTTCACCATGATGGGCAGTAGTGCTCCACCGTCTCCTCTGTCATCATTAACAGCCCAACTTGCCCATCCCATGTACTTGTAACCCATTGCCTTTAGCCTACACTGATAGCTACCTCTCATTGAGAGACATTGTCAATAGTAATAAGTGTCCAACCATTACTGTCTTCACCCAGATGTTTTGCCTGTAGAGGCATGGTGATGATGAATATCTTCCTCAATTTCCATTAACCCTCAGGCTGTGATCTTTGAACATGTGCCCATTGCATAGATCTATACCTAGGCCTGAAAATCAGGCCCAGAATAATCGTGAGACTTTTGAGTTCAAATCAACAACATATCGTGGCTGTTTTTAGAAAATATCTTGTAATAAAAATCTCATGCCGACATAGGAGAGTCTCAGTCTCAGTATAATTATCTCGCACAGCTTTTGTCTTTATTTATTTCACAAGCCCCAGGAAGAATATGAAATTGCAGCTCTCCCGTCAAATCAAATATTCAGTACTCCCGGACTCAGTAGACAGGCGTGATGTTAGACATGATCAGAATGAATCACTACTGGATAACCTTTGTGGAATTGGATGATGTTGATGAATAAGTCCTTTTTCATTGTCCCATTCCATCCACCACACTATTATAAAGTACTAGCATGGCATGATAAAAGGTTCACAAATTTGTACACCATAGTACATGCACTTTTTCAGGGCAGGAGATTGGTGGCAACAACTTGTATTTTTACTGTGATTTTCTGATACAGTAATATGCTCAGGTGGCCTACAAATAGATGTAAAGAGAATGCATACCAAACCTCAAAGGGATGGTGACTGAAAGGTTGTTTGACTCTGAAACTGGTTTTTTTAAATTCTCAAGAGGTACAGAAAGCACAAGTGGATGACTTCCAAAGGTAGGACTGAAGTGGTTAAAATTTGAATTAAAGATAAGTGAGAACGCTTCAAAATAAAGTCAGAGGAGCTGACAGAGTCCAGCAAAGTCTCGGGAGATTACGGGTCTAACGTCAGCAAGGGTTTTATCATGAGGATCAACAATTTTAACTTACTAGGCTAGTTGAAAAGGATAGGCAACAGCTGAACAAGTCTGGACTCTTGCAGAAAAGCTTTACAATATTTGGTCTTTATGGAAGGTCGCAACTATATGATACGGTTTGGGGCAGAGCAGTGACTGTGAGGCAGACAACACTGCAGAGGTGATAATGCAAGATCAGCATCGATTGCTATTCCTTCAACTGCCCTGAACTCCATGTGAGCCTTCTCCAGAGACCCCTTTTCTCTCTTCTCCCTCCTTGAGGAACCTTCTAAAAACTCCATCCAGACAATGATTTCATTTGTCACCCATTGACTCTTCTGGTTGTACATCTATGGAAGTGAGATTGGGATTGAGGGTCAGTGATTAAGCGGTAGAATGGCAAATGAAGAAGGAGAGGGAATTGGAGAGAGAACGGGAGGAGTTGAAGTGGAAGGGGATATTGAGACCAGCAGATGATAGGGAGTGGAAAAAAAAGCAGTGTTGGGACAGAGACAGAAATGGAATGGAAGTTGATGTCAGAGAGAATGAGCAGGGTGAGTGGAAGAGGGTGAGGAATGATTTTGGGGAGGATTGGGATTGAAAGCAGGACTGGTTGTCAGTGTCTTAATGGAAGTGGGAGGGTAAGTGTTAATGGGAGAAAGAGAAAGTGCGCGAGGAAGTCAGAATGAGTAAAGGAGTGGGTATTAGTGTGGATGTGGATGTGGTACATGACATGAGAGAAAGAGTCAGTGCAGGAGATGATGGGGGTGTGAGAAAGGGAGTGAGAATGAAAAGGGAAGTACGAGATGGGGTGGAAGAGAGTATGGATATAGTAGTGGCAGAGGAATGGGAATGCAAGTACAGAATCATTTATTTTATGATGAGAAGTTACCTGAAAATGATTTGTCCTCTGGCTTCTATCCAAACATGGAATGTGTCTTGGGGTCTCTACCTTTTCCTGACTTTTATGCTACAATTATTTATTCCATCTGTTAAACCACCCGCAGTAATATATCACTCCTTGACAGAGTGATTTCCTCCAATCATTGTGATCATAAATATGGCAGAATGGTATTCCTCTGTAAAAATTTGCAATATTGCAAATCTGCTCTTGACGACTCCAAGCTTTTAAAAATAAATATTTATAAATCTCTTTTCATGATTCATTTTGAAAAGGCAGCATTTAGATTGGTAATAACTCAAATGTTATTCTCAGTCCAGTCCCCTTAATTCAAAGATGCTGTTTTGCACTAAAACATTAAATCCTCCAGCAATTGCATCCTAAAGTAAAAATTTAGTGGTTAAAAAAGTGAATTTAGATAACCTGTATGAAGCACCTAATATTAAGAATAAATTATATCAAGGACACCCCTTCTCTTTTTCCTTCCTTAAGATGCTCAGGTCAAATTTTGTTTCATAGTTTTCCCATGAAGTGCCTTGGGATGTTTTACTCTGATGAAAGTATCCTATAAATGCAAATCATTGTAGCAGTTTTTATATTCTTCATAACATATGCATTAACCTGCTGGAAATGGATAGCTTTGACATCACTTTGAAATCATTGATCTTATCAACACCACAGCAATTTAGGAACTGGAGGAATTTGAAATTACTCTACTGGGGTCAATATTCCATAACCAAGTCACTCTTTATTTACACATGAACAGACCTTACCTATAATGCCTCATAGAGAGTTAGGCACGGAGTGTCAATATCCCTGAGGCTCAACGTTTTTATGTCAGCCAAGGCTCCCTGATTGGGTTGGATTAACAGCCCCAATCAGAGAGCTCATATTCTATGACATCCAGCTTGTTGATCTCATTACAATCACTACAGAATTGGTAGATTTACATATATGGCAGCAATCACATTTCACCCTTAGCTACAATGTAGTGAGAAGGATAATATTTCAGAATTGTTACTTGTTGTATAAGGCATATAGCACCTGAAAGGGTTAATTGACATCACAAGATAAGATCTGCTCGCCAGAATATGCAGGATTGTTCATGGAAGGATCTAATCAGTTGTATGTTCTACTTCCTTTCCAGTTACATGCTAAGTCTAGGTAGCTAACAGTACTTACCCTTAAGTGTAGCCTGAAGTCTGACAAAAGACTGTCATGTAAGTCAGAGGAACATAACTAGCTGTTAAATACTATGTAATTAATCTATTCTGTGATCACTTCTTTCTGAAGATTTCATCTTCCCCAGTTGGTGTAAGTAACGTAGTCTAATACTGAAAAGCAAGATCGGTGGCAGTGTAGCTACCCAAGGCAGTTTAGATAATTTAAGTGTACATGATCACAGCATGCTGATAACAGTGTGGATTTTGTAATAAATTCCATGACTAACTGCAGCTTCTGTCTCTTCATAGGGCTTTTGTCAGCAATGACCCAATGTCACTCTCCTGATAGCTTGCTTAGTAAAAAGTCTCTCAGTGTGGAATGGGGCAATATAGACCATTAAAGTCCTCAGCTCAAATTCTGGTTGGTGCTGAGTTAGGTTGCCTCAGCCAGGCCAGGTGGCCAAAGTTAGTATCAATGACCTGAGGATAGAGAAAAGAAGCAAGGAGTCAGTACCATGGACTCAAATTGAGAATCATTTGACCTGGCATAGTAGGAACTGCAGATGCTGGAGAATCTGAGATAACAAGGTGTAGAGCTGGATGAACACAACAGGCCAAGCAGCATCAGAGGAGCAGGAAGGCTGACGTTTCGGGCCTAGACCCCTCTTCAGAAATAGGCCCAAAAAGCCAGCCTTCCAGCTCCTCTGATGCTGCTTGGCCTGATGTGTTCATCCAGCTCTACACCTTGTTATCTCAATCATTTGACCTGGCCACATTGGGAACCAGTCTAGTTTGGGAACATAGATAGTATAGTCTAATTGAACTGAAGCATCTGTTCCCATGCTGTTTGAGTCAATGACACTATAAATGTGTAAATCCAATCAGCGATAGAAAAAAACATATCAACAGGAGTAGGCTGTCTGCCCAGTGAGCCTGTCCCACCATTCAATGCAATCATGAACTGGTAGAACACATCAACACCTTTGTTTACCCTATTGTCATAACCCTGTAAGTCACTGGTAATTTATTAATGTCTATTTTAAACGTTCTCAGACTGAGCTTTCACAGCCCTCTGAGGTGGATCATAACCCTCAGAATAAAGTAATTTCTCCTATATTTGACAGAAGTTAGCACACTCCTTATTTTTAAATTAAGCCCTTTGCTTCTAGATTCCCTAACTAGGGGAAACATCTAACCTGTATTTTTCTCTCAATTCTCAATTGTAGGTTTTAATTATACCACCTCTCATTCTTTGAAACTCTATGGAGTACAGACCCTTGTTCTCTTTTCATAGTACAACCCCATGATCCTGGGAACAAGTCTGGTGAACCTTTGTTGCACTCCTTCTCTTGCAATAATCTTGTTCCTGAGACAAGAAGACCAAAACTGCACAGAGTACTCCAGGTGCCATCTAACCCAGCTCCTATTCAATTGTCAGAAGTCATGCAACACCTGGTTATAGTTCAACAGGTTCATTTGAAAGCACAGGCGTTCTAAGCACTGCTCCTTCGTCAGTGGCCTCACCTGAGAAAGCAGCAGCGCTCTGAAACCTTGTGCTTACAAATAAACCTGTCAGACTGTAACCAGGTGTTGTGTGACTTCTGACTTCGTCCAACTAAGCCCAACACCGACACCTTCACATTATGCCCATAAGATTGGAGCAAGATAATAAAATGTGAGGCTGGATGAACACAGCAGGCCCAGCAGCATCTCAGGAGCAAAAAAGCTGACGTTTTGGGCCTAGACCCTTCATCAGAGAGGGGGATGGGGTGAGGGTTCTGGAATAAATAGGGAGAGAGGGGGAGGCGGACTGAAGATGGAGAGAAAAGAAGATAGGTGGAGAGGAGAGTATAGTTGGGGATGTAGGGAGGGGATAGGTCAGTCCAGGGAAGACGAACAGGTCAAGGAGGTGGGATGAGGTTAGTAGGTAGGAGATGGAGGTGCGGCTTGGGGTGGGAGGACGGGATGGGTGAGAGGAAGAACAGGTTAGGGAGGCAGAGACAGGTTGGACTGGTTTTGGGATGCAGTGGGTGGAGGGGAAGAGCTGGTCTGGTTGTGTGGTGCAGTGGGGGGAGGGGACGAACTGGGCTGGTTTTGGGATGCGGTGGGGGAAGGGGAGATTTTGAAGCTGGTGAACTGCAGTTGTTTATTGCTAACCAAGTGGAGGTGTTCTGCAAAGCGGTCCCCAAGCCTCCGCTTGGTTTCCCCAATGTAGAGGAAGCCACACCGGGTACAGTGGATGCAGTATACCACATTGGCAGATGTGCAGGTGATCTCCAGATTGGAGCAAGACTTCACTGTTCCTGTACTCAAAATGCCTCAGGATAAAGGCTAATACTCCATTCGCCTTCCTAATAGCTTTCTGCACTTGCTTGTTAGTCTTCAATGACTTATTGACAAAAACATGTAGGTTCCTTTATACATCTACACTTTCCAATATCTTACCATTTAGGAAGTATATTTTTTTCTCCTACCTTTATATTTTTCCACATATTCCATCTAAGTTTCCATCCAATGTCTGCTAGCCTTCAAAAGAAACCTGTACCAGTTCTGGCTGTCATGGAGATCACATTTTACAGAAGACAGATCAAATATCAAGCAATGTAACATACCTAATACAGTCTTCTGGACTAGTTTCTGATCACTTAAGGGGCTACATATGAACTTCCCATCTATCCTTTTCCTTCATTAGTCTTTAGTTTTCAGCTATTTTTTGCTTGTTCTGGGAAATAACCTGATTGGTGGTGAATACTGGTCTATAATTCTGATGTTTAAAGCATCACAAATGTATGAATCAGGTTTGATGTAATCTCCTTGGTCTCACCCTGTCTGTCTTTTTCATCTGTTCATAAAGTCTTATATTGAATGTATATGAAATATATGCTTTTTAGAAGTATTCAGCCAAAGAAAATTCATTTTGCCATGTCAGTACGCAGAGCAATGAGAGGAAATGAACTCCATTGAACAGTGTTCTGTTACACTGTTGTCAAATAAGTACAGAATTGGTTTTAAGTAGGGTCTGCAGAACTTGCTAGTCTCACCTATAAAGAATGGGGTTTTATATGAGGACCAGAGGGTAATATAATAGTTGTGGAAGAGTCTTGACAAAAGCTAGGATCTTCATGCAAAACACATGGGATTTTGTCAAACTTTGCAAAAGCATGATACAAGTTTAGACAATGTTATTTTTTATTGAGATATTGGACAATCTGAGAATAAGCCATAAAGTCATCATAGAACCATAGAATCCCTAAATTGGAAAGCAAGCCAATCGGCCCATCAAGTCCATACCAAGCCTTTGAAGAGCGTCACACCCAGATCCACTGCCCTATGCTATCCCTGTAACCCTACTTTTCTCATGGCTGATCCACCTGGCCTGCTAGTCATAATGCCACAACAGGAGGCTGTTTGGCCAATCGGGTTTATGCTAGCTCTCTGCAGAACAACTCACTCAGCCCCATTCTTCTCCTTTATTGCTGTAGCATTGCATTTTGTTCCCTCAGGTGCTCATATAATTTTGTTTTGAGATCATTGATTTTTTTTTCACTCCATCTGTGAAGGTAACAAGCACTTAGTCATGTATATTAATTGTTTTTCTTTACATTCCCCTGTATCCCTTGTGCAAGAATATAAATTGGTATACCCAAACAGCTTTTCCTTGTCTATCATATTTGAATCTGTCATGATGTTGTTCATCTCTGTCAAATCTCTTCTGCTCCAAACCATGTAGCCAAAAGCCCTCATTCTAATGTCTCTCCTTTGCATCTTCTCAAGGAGCCTTACACGATTCCCAATGTTAGTTGACCAGAAATAATTGCAATACTCTGGTTAGTCAGACATTTATAACGATTCAGCTTAGCTTTCTTGCTTTTACATGGAATGCCACTGGAGCTGAAGCCAAGATCCTAGATGCTTTGTAAATTGCTCTCTCAGTATGTCCTGTCAATTTAAAGATCTATGCGTATGAACCTTCAGATCCCTGTGTCAATGCACACTCGTAAGAAGTGTGCCATTAAGTCTTTATTGGTCCTTCCTATCCCATCTGCCAAAACGCATCATCTCACACCTCTGTATCAAATTCCATCTGCATTTGGTTGCCAATTCTTTCAGCCTATAGCCTGTTGTAGTTGAGTTGTATAATCGTTACTGTTTTGCCACATCTCCAAATTCGGTATCATCAGCAAATTTTGGAATTGCACTGTCTATCCCAATATCCTAGTAAATTACAGATATATACATATATATATATTTAAATGATCCTCGCACTCCATCTTGCGGAGCAGCACCATGCCCCGTTCACCAGTCTAAAAACCAAACCTTTACCTTAAACCACTGTCTTTTATCATTGGTTTGAAATGTACTGCGTGAAAGATTGGTGAGAAAAGACTTAATAGGAGCATTCAAGAAGAAATTAGATAAATACTCGCTGCTGTATAAGACGGTTAGAATTTGAAAGTGTTAACTGATATCACGGGTTAACCTCTGCACAGGAGGATATAACAATTGTTTCTGGAAGGACGCAAAACCAGGTTTCTACAGAGTTATTACAATTCTGTGCCCATTACTAATACTGTGCAGGGATGCTTCAGTAGTTGTCCTATGAACTTGCTCTTTAGTTGACCCCAATGCCTCAAAAAATACCATCATATATGCAATTATCATGGATGCAATATAGCTAGTGACTGAGTAACATATAATAAATTGAAATAGCATTCAGCAAGATTGAGCCTATCTTCTATGTATAACATCGTGTAGACATCCTTCACCATATGGTGTGAGTAACATAGATTAGGAAGGAGCATTGAAATAGCAGAGCTGGTTTGAGGGTGTGAATCGCCCTTTCTTGCTCCCAGTTCTTACATACTTATGTTTTTTTTTGGTCGCAGTGACTCTACCCAAGTTATCCCAGATGGTCGTGGCAAAAACGAACCTGTAGCAGAGAAGTGAAAATGCATATAAGTTTGAGATAAAAGAGCCATGGAGTTGAGATTGGTTGGATTATTCGACCAAAGAGTATGGACACTGTAGGATGAGTGGGTTTCTCTCTGCTACATCATTCCATGGTTGTGTGACCGCAGGTTCTAGAAGGCCCTGTCATGAGCTTCAAGTACTGACCCAGAACATTAATTACACAATGTCCCTGACACTATCACTTCAACTTTGTCATGACCTTTGCTGTGTCTCTTTCATACGGTAACATTGTAATACTGGGCTGTGCTGTGTCTTGCCAAACTCAAGGCATCATGTTTCTTGCAGTCAATGAAATCTGACTCAGGAATCTCCAGCCACACCCTGCACAAATAAAAGGCATTTTAACTGCCTTTTAGTTTCTGGTTAAAATCAAACTAACCGCAACCCTACAATATGGCCTCATTTAGAGGGTGGTTATTCTTTGGAATTCTCTGCCTCAGAGGGAGCTCAGTCATTCACTATGTTCAAGACAGAAATAAATAGAAACATAACGAAAAAAGAGATAGTAGGAACTGCTGATGCTGGACTCTGAGGTAACAAGGTGTGGAGCTGGATGAACACAGTAGGTCAGGCAGTATCAGAGGAACAGGAGCAGTTCTGCACCTAAAACATCAGCTTTCTGCACCTCCAATGCTGCCTGACCTATTGTGTTCATCCAGCTCCACACCTTGTTATCTAAGAAAGAAAAGGGAGGTGTCGGCCATTCAGCCCATCAAAGCTGATCATTCAACTCAGTATCCTATTCCTGCTCTATCCCTATAACCTTTGATCACTTTCACCCTGAGAACAGTGTCTTATTCATTCCTGAAAACATTCAATGGTTTGGCCTCAAATGCTTTCTGTGGTGGTGTTTTTGACAGGCTCACTGCCCTTTGTGTGAGGAAATTTGTCCTCATTTCAGTCCCAAATGGACTACACTGTACGCAGAGACTGTCATCCCTGGGTTTGGACTCGCCGGTCATTGGGAACATCCATCTTGAATTAATGATGTCTGCTTCTGTTAGCACCTTATAGTCACTTGTTACTAATGACATCATGGGATATGGGGAGAGTGTAAACACTATGTCATTGAGGTAGATGAATACCCATAATCTAGAATGGCAGAGCAGGCTTGAGGGGCTGAGTAGTCTACTCTCATTCTGTCTTCCTGATACAAGGGTTTAAACATGTTCTCCTGAAAATAACCTTAATAGAAAAGGAAACCAATTTCAATATTGAATTTGTACCGTGTTTTCGCAGCTACACAGGATTGCTTTCCAGCCAATGGAAAGTTTTGGACATTGAGCTACTTATGTAATATAAAACTCCAGCAGTCCAAAGTGCATCTCTGATAAACAACAGATAGGCAATGGCCAGATGATAAAATGTGAGGCTGGATGAACACAGCAGGCCAAGCAGCATCTCAGGAGCACAAAAGCTTTTGTGCTCCTGAGATGCTGCTTGGCCTGCTGTGTTCATCCAGCCTCACATTTTATCATCTTGGAATCTCCAGCATCTGCAGTTCCCATTATCTCTGAGGCAATGGCCAGATGATCTGTTTTGCTGCTGTCATCTACAGGATAAGTATTTTCCAGGACACTGGCCCAAATCTTCTTTGAAATAGCGAGTTGTAAACATCTCTTTTGAAAGATTTCGAACAAAAAACCAAATTTTAATTCTTGCCTCAAACATTTGCCTCACAGCTTATTGATAAAACAAAACAGAAAATCTTATGAATATTCATACTTAATGTTTTATCTGACAATATGTGGGATCCCTCTTGAGTTTTTAAAAAAACACTACATGTCTGTTCTAACTAAAAACACCATTTCAACTCCCCCTCCCATTCCTTAGACGACATGCCCATCATGGGCCTCTTGCAGTGCCATAATGATGCCACCCATAGATTGCAGGAACAGCAACTCATATTCCGCTTGGGAACCCTGCAGCCCAATGGTGTCAATGTAGATTTCACCAGCTTCAAAATCTCCTCTCCCCCCACTGCATCCCAAAACCAGTCCAGCTTGTCCCTGCCTGCCTAACCTGTCCTTCCTCTCACCTATCCCCTCCTCCCACCTTAAGTCGCACCTCAATTTCCTACCTACTAACCTCATCCCGCCCCCCCCCGACCTGTCCGTCCTCCCCAGACTGACCTATCCCCTCCCTACCTCCCCAGCCATACTCTCCTCTCCACATCTTCTGTCTGCCTCCCCCTCTGTCCCTATTTATTTGAGAACCCTCTCCCCATCCCCCTTTTCTGATGAAGGGTCTAGGCCCGAAACGTCAGCTTTTGTGCTCCTAAGATGCTGCTTGGCCTGCTGTGTTCATCCAGGTCCACACTTTGTTATCTCAAAATAACACTGTGGATGCTGTAAATCAGAAACAAAAACGTAAATTGCTAGAAAAGCTCAGCAGGCCTGGCAGCATCTGTGGCGACAAAATCAGAGTTAACGTTTCGGGTCAAGTGTTCCTTTCTCAGAACTCAAAAACTGCAAGAGGTACAAACCTGAGGAAGACCCGCTGAGCTTTTCCAGATATTTCTGTTTTTTTTTGTGTGTCTGTTTTAACTACCTGACAGGGTTTGGGTGTCTGCTTTAGAAGATTCAGGCAGCCCACATCATAAAAGTTGGTGATCCAAGTTCAAAACAGGATAGGTGCCAATCTCTGAAGAAGAGTCCAGACCTGAAACATCAGCTTTCCTGTCCCTCTGATGCTGCCTGGCCTGCTGTGTTCCTCCAGCTCCACACTGTGTTATCTCTGACTCCAGCATCGGCAGTTCATATTCTCTCTAGGTGGCAATCTTCATATCAAACTTAAAAAGCACAGGACAGTTTTCTGTGGAGAAGAGCAAATTTATGTTTGATGTAGCCCATGCTTTTCCTACCATACACAAGTTGCTTTGTTCTGCTTTCACAATTGCCAGTGTGTATCCTGCCATTAAGTTCTCAAGCTGTAAAATTCTATCCTGAAACTCTTCACCTCTCCATCAGGGTTTTGTTTTTTAAAAACACTGATTAAAATCTACCTCTTATTTACCTGCCCTAACATTTGGGCTCGGTAGCAATCATTATCTGATTTATCCTCTGTGAAGCACCTTACAAGGGGCATCTTGTGCCTCAGTAGATCACGCTCGAGGCAGAATCCAACGGCTCAAATCCCACCTCAGTAGTTGATGGCCATAGAAGGAATATTGGTGATGCAGCTAAACAAATTGCGAATCAATCTGCAAATTTTTCCAACATAACCACGGCAGGGACTAACATTAGGAGGAGATTTCTGGCCGGTTATGCTTTAATATGGAGCAGTGCTTCTTGAGCTGTAATATCTACCTCTCTTGATCTACAGCGCATTCTGGACGATGGCTGAATGCAGACAAAAGGAAGCAATTTACTTGCTTCCCCACTTAGAGATGCTATGTAAGTGTTAATTGTTGTTGAGCTTATTCAATGCATTAGTTTAAGGGGAAAGGTGGGTTTTTGTACTTTTGTCCCCGTTTCACAGTCTTAGGAATTTATTAACGTAGAAATATTTGCTAACATTTGAAATAAATGGACAGAGACTAGTAGCTGACTTTACACCAGCCTGAGCCTGACCTGTCCATTGTATTCCCAGATTTGGGAAACTCACAGTGTGGATTCTGTCCTTATTTGGCTTCAATGGATATGGCTGAATCTCCCTGAAAATAATAAATCTGGACAAGGTAGTGGAAACTTCAAACAGAACTCTGTTGGTGATGTACAATAGACAGAATGATAGTGCCCATATCCATTCTGGATTAGGCCATTGCAAAAAAACCAACTCTGATTTTCATCAGCAGTTCACGTCATTTTCATTGTTTATATCAAATATGTGTAGGCAATGCAATGCCTATGAAGAGATATAAAGATGGAATTCATCATCCCAACCCCCTCTCCAGTGTAGCCCTAACTCTCACCATCCTGTCAGTCATAAGACTTGCACATGCTCTAAATGGTGCAAAGGCTGTATACATATTCCCACTGGAATTATACATACATAAGTACTTGTTAACAAGTCTGCTTGCTTCTGAATTGGGTTAACTGTGTGCTGCAAACTACTATTCCCAGAACACTGCACTGTTCTGAGGTTAATTATGAAGTAAATGCATTCTGCAGTAGTATCCTGAAAACTGCCAAGATCAGAAAAAAAGCAAGTATTCAGGGGATTGATGGCACTATCAACCCCTACCCTTTCACCTCTGAAATTTTGGTTCAACCTTAACATGGATTGATAGATGAAGATATTAATTCTGTGCTGTGCAAGGAGACTGGATAGTGAAAATCCACACTCCTGTCAGTGCAATCCAGGAATTAGCCACTACTTATTATCACTAATTAGCAGCTTCACTGAGATACCCATATTGATCTTCATGGCTTGTCTAGGAAATGGAAATGTTTTTCTATTGAAGCATTTTTGTTGGACATGTTATGTTCATTAAGGTGAGATATGTTAGTGCTAAGAAATGGAATGATTTCTATTTAAGTCATCTAGTGTCAGTATTAAACACTCCCAGCTGAGATATCATGTATATCAAAACAGAGTTTAGTCCCTCCACATTACCCCCAACCTCTCAGTTCCTAGCTCAGCAGAACACACTACATACTGCATTAATGTTTTTCCATTTTAAAAAACACCCAGAATATGGTCTCTCAGATTGCCAGTTTTTGGAGCTGAGTTGTAGATGATTTGTAGTATTGGTTAAAGCTTCCCAGGACATGGATTGAGAATCTTTGGATTTATTGATCACTCAACGGTGGTTTGATGCTACTCTGAGATTCAGTCATGGTTGGGGCTGCACTGACACAACAGCTAATTCACTTCATTCACCAGACAGGACCATAGCCCAAACCTGTGTTTTTCTCAACAGCCACTTTGAGGAAAGCTTTAATGGGGTGTCCTGTTGAGTTTGCCCAGAACAGGAAGTCTCCATTTTTGTCAATGCCTAAATATAATTATAACAGTGTCCGTTGTGACTCAGTCATATCACTGATACCCCTGTGTCAAAAGGTTGTAGTTCAAAGCTACATTCCAGAAACTCACGTACAAAGTCTAGGTTGTCACTTCAATTTGGTGACAATATGCCGCGTTGTCAGAGATGTATGAAGTGTTAGACAGGCAAATTGGCCCTACTAGTCTATGCCAGTGTTTATATGTCACTTAAACTTCCTCACACCCCTTCTCATCTATGACTGTCAACATATTCTTTCATCTTGAGTTTATTTAGCTTCTCGTAAGTTACTTTCTGGGGGTTTGGTTAGTTCAATTGGCTGAATGGCTGGTTTGTGATGCTGATTAATGTCA
Source organism: Stegostoma tigrinum (assembly GCF_030684315.1). Classification (NCBI taxonomy): domain Eukaryota; kingdom Metazoa; phylum Chordata; class Chondrichthyes; order Orectolobiformes; family Stegostomatidae; genus Stegostoma; species Stegostoma tigrinum. The sequence continues at coordinate 99,711,061 of NC_081359.1, forward strand.
ACAACAACGATTTAATTCCTGCACTGTCAAAGGTTACGAGGAAGGATTCTTCTTCTCGACTTCTCACCTTCCTTGAAGTGTGGTGACCCTCAGATTAAAATACCACCAGTCGTAGAAACAGAAGCAGGCCATTCAGCCCTTTCAGCCTATTCTGCCATTCAATGAGATCATGGCTGACTCCACATACCTGCCTTTGGCTCATATCCCTTAATATCTTTGTTTAACAAAAACTTATCTATCACAGCTTTAAAATTAATAAATGATCTAACATCAGTTTGCGGGAGAGAGTTCCAAACCTCTAGAAGTGCTCCCTAACATTTCCTATAATAAGCATGATGCATATTAGGGTATCAACAAAGACTTTGTAGGAATTTTCAATAGTAGGGGAGCGTTACCTTTAGATAAAGTTAAGATAGAGATGCAGCATGCTTAGAGACAGTGCCTAGTCTTCTGCTATGTTGTTTCATGTCACATTCAAGAGTTTGGCTTTAAGACAGGCTGGTTGAAGAGAAGGGAAGATCAAGTGCAGTCCTCAGTCTTGAGCTTTTTAGACCTCTGTTTATTACATATTAGTAGTAAATAAAACTATACTTGGTAATCTGACAGATACGGGCTCAAATATTACTGTTACATTATTGAGAAACTATTCTTTATACAAATATCTCTTGGTCAATCTAATTCAATCTCATTTTTCTTTCTTACTATCTGTCTATCTATCTATCTATTTATCTACCTATTACCACCGACATTGAGCTAATTATCTCTATTGGGAGCATTTCTGTGGTTTCATCACAAGGTTGTTCCAAAGTCCTAAAGTACTTGCATAACACCTAGATTGACAGAGCAGCTTGAAAGAGTACAGTGGGGACTCAAATGCAGGAGAACCCATTATCGATAGAATCTATAAAGGGATGATAATTTATCATGATAACATATAGAAGTAGCACAATCCAGAGCTATCACTGCATCCGGCAATGACACTCATTCAAAACGCTCATCACCTCGACTACCCCTTGTCGCTGTGAGTTCTCCATTCTTACTACTTTATGTGAGGAAATCTTCCCTGACTTCCCTATTGTGTTAATTAATGACTTTCTTATCATTATCATTCCTATGACTGGTCTCGTTACAAGTAGAAACAACTTCACTGCAAACTAATCTTTTCATAATATTAAAATCAGTTCACGTCTTAACTTTTCATTTCTTTCAACAAAGGAACACTACCCTGTTCAGTCCTTCCTGAGAAGGATCACCTCTTAGTCTTCGATCATTCTAAGTTGGCGTTAATTCACTGCCTCTGCATTCTTATTGTAGCATCGTTCTAAACTATACAGTAGGAGTGCATGTTGCTTTAGTTCTATTATGTCATTCCCTCCATTAACTACAACAAGTGGGAATGTTCATAGAACATAGGACATTACAGTGCAGTACAGGCCCTTTGGCCCTTGATGTTGCGCCGACCTGTGAAACCAATCTGAATCCCATCTGACCTACACTATTCCATTATCATCCATATGCTTATCCAACGACTATTTAAATTCCCTTAAAGTTGGCGAGTCTACTACTGTTGCAGGCATGGCATTCCACACCCTTAGTACTCTCTGAGTAAAGAACCTACCTCTGACATCTGTCCTATATCTATCACCCCTCAATTTAAAGCTATGTCCCCTCGTGCTAGCCATCTCCATCCGAGGAAAAAGGCTCTCTCTGTCCACCTTATATCTAATCCTCTGATCATCTTGTAATTATTGATCATCATTGATCGTTGCACAACATTCAACACTATTTGTGATTCTTCATATACTGAAACAGTTCAAATACAGCAAGGCCTGAACATTGTCTAGTCTTGGATTGACAGGTGACAGTCTGTGACATACAAGTGCCAGGTAGTGACCATCTCCTATGAGGTAGAATCTATCCATCATAAAATGACATTCAATGGGATTACCATCACTGAATCTACCACTATCAACAACCTGGGGATTGCCATTGTCCAGAAATTGAAATCAAGTAGACATTAAATGCTGAGACTATAAGAGCAGGTCAGAGGTCAGGAATCTTGTGGCAAGTAATTATTTTCCCGGCACCCCAAAGCCTGTCCAACAACCACAAGGCAGAAATCATAAGCACAATTACATACTTATCACTTATCTGGATGTGCACATCTCCAACAACACTCAAGAAGCTTGTCACCATCCAGGACAAAACAACCAGCTTGTTTGGTACCATATCCACTCCCTCCAACAGCAGCAGTGTGTACCATCCATAAGATACACTGCAGAAATTGGCCAAGGCTGTTGAGGTAGCACTTTCCAAACCATTTCTTTATTGTACTATCCGCAAGATCCCCTCCAAGCCACACACCATACTGACTTGGAAATAGATCACTGTTCCTTCACTGTCACTGGTCAAATTCCCAGAATTCCCTTCCAAATGGCATTGTGGGTCTACCTATAGCACACGGACTGCAGTGGTTCATGCAGGCAGCTCATCACCACCTTCTCGAGGACAGCTCGGAGCAGGCAATAAATATTGGCCCAGCCAATGATGCCCAAGTCCCTTGAATGAATTTTTTTTAAAAAAACAACTACTCCAAGGGGTGTAAAATAAAATTGCTTTTTCCAGTTACCATAATGACCAATTAAATACCTTATCAATATCAAATTTTAAACAACCAAGTTTCCTGATAAATAGTGTTATTGGTTAATTCTCAAAACAAAATGTATTCCATAAAGCTACAATTTTTTTTAACAAATACTATGTGTCACTAGGGGAGATGATCGTCTATCAATACTATCACTGGACTAATAATCCAAAGACCCCAGTAATATTCTGAGGACCCAGGCTTGAATCCTACAGTGAAAGATAGTGGAATTTGAATTCAATAAAAATTTGGAATTAAAAGTCCCAGATAATCATTGGAAACCCCTTCTTGTTTGATGAATGCGTGTTACTTGGTCTGGCCAAGACCTTGCCCCACAGAACTATAAGTGGGATTCTCTCATGCTGTTCCTTCTCCCATTTTCTGCAGAGTCTTTCTAACTCTTTGAAAATGCAGGACTTATTTTCAAGACAGTGGTCATTTTCCCAACAAATTGTACAAGATCAGGTTTATGCATAATAACGTTCATCTGCCAATTATACAGCCATATCCTATTTTTGGTAACTTCCTGTATTTTGTCACAGTTGCCCCCTGTTTTAATTTTATCCTCATTTTGGTGTTATTGGCAAATTTAGAAATTGTGTTTCTGATTCCCTAGTCTGAAGCATTTATGACAATGGTGAACATTTCACACACATTCATGTCTACATTTAACAAACCTACAGGTCCCTCCAAAGGCTACCTTACCCTGTCCCAAAGTGCACGTTACCTCATTCAGACAATGCTCCTAGGATCTGTACATATGCATGCCCCATTACTCCAATAGGGTATACTGACTTCTTTAATTAACTCTGGCAATGTTAGACATTCCATTGAAAGTCCAAACGTGTAATTTCCATTCAAAGACAGCATGCCAAGTTTGGACAACTCACTAGCAGAAGCTGAATCTGATCAAAGGCAGTTACATGGGAACATGTGCTGTTGGTTTCATGAACCACAGATGGCAAAACTGGTGGGTACTGGATCTGGGGATGAGGAATCAGAAATTTGGCCCCATTTAGGGTGCACCGGAAACCTTCTCTATTTTTATGAAAATTTGTGTTTAGAAGTTTTCTGATCACATTTTACAGGCTCACTTACATATTGTCATTGCCTTTATTGACCTCCTTATTTTTGATTTGAACAGTGTGTACATTATTTACAATCTACCATTGTTTGCAATTAACTTTATTGTTACTCCCTAATGTATTATGTATCCTTGATTTATTTCTCAGGTTCACTGTTCAGATCATCGTTTGAACACCCAAGCAGTAAAACTATACGTGCATGCGGCTTTGTTAGTATTAGAGGAGTGAAACATCATTCTGCAACAGTTGGCTGTTACTTTTAATGCTTTGTCTGCATTTTACTTTTACAAGAACCGCATGTGGTTTATTTGTGTTTAGAAACAGGTGCCAGTTCTGTGGTGCTTTTTGTGAATTCTCTCCCATTAAAAGGGGTGTTTTGTAACACAAGAATGAAGGGCGACGTTCAGAAGAAAGGATTTCACATTGACAATAATTAGAAATGGACTTGAATGGTGGGTTATTGGAATAGCTTGTGTGTGAAAGAATGAAAAACAGACAATGGCTTAAGGGTAACCATTTTTAAAAAAAGAGTGAAGTCCTTTTTGTGCTAAGGCAAATGTAATGTAATGCCTTCCTCAAGTGACAGGCCTCAGTCAAATCGAAATGTCTTTGATATATCAGGGATGTTGGTGCTGATTATGTTGGAGTCATTTTTTTCACACAAGCTCGGGCCACAATCCTAACTTAATTTTAGACAACAATTTTAATGTAATCTGTATGAAATGGTAAGGCTACAGAGCAGAGTGCTCAGAACTGTACAGGTTTGAGTCTTTGAGCAGTGGACTATCTCATGATTATGGAGTCTACAGTTGTATCATGGCTTACCTCAGAGTCTGACCCTACATACAAACAAACACTCATTCAGCCCTAATTACTGTTCTGCTTTTCAGCAAGATCATGGCTTGTCCGATTGTAACCTCAAACACCACATTCCCAACTATTCCTGATGAACTTTCACTGTCTTACTTTATAAGAGACTATCTACCTCTGACTTAAAAATATTCAAGAGGACTGATTTCACCACCATTTCAGGAAAAGCGTTCCAGAAACTCTTGACATTCTGAGAGAAAGTTTTTACATGATCTTTTTTTCAAATTGATAACTCCTGATTTTTAAACAGTGACCGCTGGTTCTAGGTAGTCCCAGAAGAGGAAGAAACCTCCCCAGGTCCACACTATCAAGGCTCCTCAAGGATCTTATATGTTTCAAACAATTTGCCACTTACTTTTCTAATCTCCAAAAGCTACAAGCCTGGCCTGTCCAAACTTTCCATTGAAGACAATCCATTCATTCCAGGTATTAGTTTGGTAAAACTTCGCTAAACCGATTCCAATGCTTTGACATCCTTCCTGAAATAACTTAATTAAACCCCTACGGAACCTGGAGCTTACAGCACTGACAATATGAGAGAAGCTCTCAGTCACATGGAAGTCTATGTGTGTAATGTAATGACCTCTGCATCCCTTGGCAATGGGTTTCAAGATGGGGATCATGTAATCAGCTGTGTGGATGTGAAGTGTGATCTCTTACAACCTTTATCTGATTAAATTTGGTTCTGAAGGTACATGGGCAGCCTTTCTTCTTGAGTATTTCTTGTCTCTTTACATCCAGAAAGTGCTTGTACACACAAAATAATTTTAGTTTTGCTCTGTAATCTCTTGTTTTGTTAGCTAACATGGCGGTCAGTCACGAAAACATTTTAGCATAAGTCAGCAGACTTTTTTTTCAGCAGCAAAAGAGAAGTTTATTGCACAAAAGAAGAAACAAAAAGAAAATAAGGCAAATTATCTAAGTAGTGAAGATGGTTGTAAGATCTAAACCATGCAACAATGTTTCAACCTGCTTCCTGAAACTATCCATTACAGAGGCTCAAGTCCAGAGAAATTATGTCTCATCTCAAATCTTTGGTGTCGTACTCAAGTGACTCCTGAAAGGTTTTTTTTTCTTGTAGATTGATTTGATGAATCCTTTCCCCTTCTGCCAGCATGAAGTTCTTCACAAATCTGAGTATCTAATCTCGCTCAGATCCAACAATCTTTGCATTTCTCAATCTACTCACTTCTAACCAAGCTTTCCTGTTTGAAGAGTTTCATGAACTGAACTGTTCCTCGGAGGTAACACGGTATGAAGCTGGATGAACGCAGCAGGTCAAGGAGCATCAGAGGAGCAGGAAAATTTGACATTTCGGGTTGAGACCCTTCTTCAGTGTGTTTCTCAAGAAGGGTCTCGACCTGAAACGTCAAACTTTCCTGCTTCTCTGATGCTCCTTGACCTGCTGCGTTCATCCAGCTTCTCACCATGTTATCAGATTCTCCAGCATCAGCAGCTCCTACTATCGCTGTTCTACTGAGGTAACCGATTCCTGAATTGCCCTGAAATCTTTCTATGAGAGATATTAAACGTGCTTCTCTTGCTTCTAAGCTCAACCTTAGTGTCTTCTGAATGAAATTTAAATAAAAATTACACATATTAGATTCTTCTGAACTAAAAGACAAAGCTAATGGCCTTACCCCTCATTTATTAACAGCACAGAGATCTGCAGTCACCCGCTTTCTGACAAAATTTTGAGCATACTCACTATTTCAGAAGAACTCTCTGACCTTGTTTTTCTTTAAAGAAAGCTTTTCACAGAGCTAATCAACACATATCTGCCTCCATTTATAAATTCAAATCCCAAAAATGATAATTATGCTAATAAATTGGACACTTTCATTTTCTATTGTAGCCTATCTTAAAAGGCTATCATTTAAAGAAAATCTACATTGATCCATTGCTGTCATAGCTTTAGAAGCTTGTAAAGCATTTACAGTGAATGATGTGCTTTTGGTATTAGATTAGATTACCTACAGTGTGGAAACAGGCCCTTGAAGCATCCCACCCAGACCCATCCCCATCCCCCTGTAACCCACACATCCCTGAACACTATGGGCAATTTAGCATGGCCAATCCACCTAACCTGCACATCTTTGGACTGTGGGAGGAAACTGGAGCACCTGGAAGAAACCCATGCAGACTCGGGGAGAATGTGCAAACTCCACACAGACAGTTGCCCGAGGCTGGAATCGAACCCAGGTCCCTGGTGCTGTGAGGCTGCAGTGCTAACCACCGAGCCACCATGTCACTCTATCACTGTTGCAATGTAAAGAAATGTGGCAGTCAGTTTGCATAAGGTAAACTCCCGCAAACAACAAAGTGATAATGGTTAAGTAATTAATTTTTTTGCAAGCGTTGGGCGTTAGATAAATCTTGGACAGCATGCCCCTGGACCAGGCCAGCTTCTGATCTTCCAAATAAAGCAATGAGATCTTTTATTTCCACCAGAGAATGTTCAAAGAGCCTCAGTTTAACACTTCAGCTGATAAATGGTACTCCTGACAGTACAGCAGTCTGACAAAACTGAATTTGTGCTCCACTTTCTGGAATGGGGCTCAAATCCACAATTTTTTGATCAAGGAGGCTGTAACTGTACGTTGGCTGCAACAATGAGCAGAAGCTTTGCTGATTTGCTCCCTGTGTGTATGCATGTGATAAAACCCATTGAGACAGCCCGTGAGGAAATGAGGTGGTTTGGGCAGGGGCTGAAGTTATTTTCATCTAGAGGCGAGATGATTACGCAGAATTTTGCCACTGACTTAGTAAACTAGAGACCCAAACTGATGTTCTGGAGACCTGCATGCAAATCCTCCTGTGGCAAATAGAGAAATTCAAATCCAATACCAATTGGAATAAAAGTGCACGTAATGATGATCAGTAACCACTGTTGTAAATGTTCATCTGGTTGGCTTATGCCCTTTGTGAAAGGAAATCTGCTATATTTTTAACAGTTCTGGCCAATTTACGAATAGGAATTGGGGAGTGGTAGTGGGTGGGTGTTGTTCAGCTAGTAGGGGATGGAGTGTTCCGTCCAGGAGCAAACGGGATTGTGGAGTCTGTGGGGACAGGGATGGATGGGGTTACCTTCTCCAACGAGGTATCAGGACAAGCTGGGGTGGGGGTGAGATATCTCAGCTGGTGGGGGGAATGGTCTGTCACTTCCAGTGGGGGAGAGGCACAACATAGAAATTAGGAGCAGGGGTAGGCCATTCTGCCCTTCAATAAGATCATGTTGATGCTCCACATCAATGTATATTCCTGATTTTTTTCCCCTTGATGCCTTTAAAGTTGGAAAACATATCTATCTCAGTGACTGGGTCTCCGCAGCCTTCTGTGGTGGAGAATTCCACAGATTCACTCGCCTGTGAGTGAAGAAAATTTTTCTCATCTCCGGCCCATATCCTGAAACTCTGTCCCTTGGTTCTCGGCTCCCCATTCTCCCTACATCTGGTCTGTACAGCCCTGTTAAAATTTTATATGTTTCAATCAGATCCCATCTCATCCTTCTAAACTGCAGTGAATACAGACCCAGTGGAACCAATATCTCCCCATTATGCAGTCCTGCTATCACTGATATCAGCCTAGTAAACCCCCTCTATGGTCAATATATCCTTTCTTAGGTAAGGAAAACAAAACTGAATTTCTAAAGAACCGATCTCTGAAGAAGGGTCTAGGCCTGAAACGTCAGCTTTCCTGCTCCTCTGATGCTGTTTGGCCTACTGTGTTCATCCAGCTCCACACTTTGTTACTTGCAATACTCCAGCTGCAGTCTTAACAAAGCCCAATACAACTTAAGTAAGATATCTCTACGTCTGAGCCCAAACCCTCTGCAATGAAGAACAATACATCATTTGTCTTCCTAATTGCTTGCTGCGCCTACCTGTCTACATTCATTGTAGGATACATTGATACATTGATGAAGGGTCTAGGCCCGAAACGTCACCTTTTGTGCTCCTGCTGTGTTCATCCAGCCTCACATTTTATTATCTTGTCTACATTCATTGACTGGTTACAACAGCACCCGGATTTCTTTGTACATCTACACTTCCCAGCATATCACCATTTCAATTATATTCTGCCTTCCTGATTTTCACAGCAAAGTAAATAACTGCACATTAAGTCGCATTGTATTGCATCTGCCACATGTTTGCTCACTCACTCAGCTAATCTAAATCATTTTGAAGCCTCCTTGCATTGTCCTCAGACCTCATAATCGCCCAGGTTTTGAGTCAGCAGCAAACTTGGTTTCCTCAGCCAGGTCATTTCATAGAATCCCTACAGTGTGGAAGCAAGTCATTTGGCCCATTGAGTCCACACCAATCATCTGGAGAACATCTCGCTCCCATCCTAACCCTGCATTTCCCACCCTAAACCCTACAGGCAATTCAGCATGGCCAGTCCACCTAACCTGCGCATCTCTGGGCGGTGAGAGGAAACTGGAGCGCCCGAAGGAAACCCACACAGACACAGGGAGAACGTGCAAACAATGCACAGACAGTCACTCAAGGGTGGAATCAAACTCAGGTCCCTGGCTCTGTGAGGCAGCAGTGCTAACCACTGAGCCACTGTGCTGCCCTCAAGCCATTGTGGCTTGCTCCCACTCTCTGTCCCCTGGCTGTCAACCAATTCTGTTGTCAGGCCTGATGTGGAGAAGTATGTTGGAATCATATTGTGTTAGTGAGCTCTGATAGAGATGTGGGTGCTAGGGTGCTAGGGTGTTGATGGGTTTGGGAGAAGTGTAGTTGTGGAGAGTGGAAGGAATAGAGGAGTGAGTCAGGGAGTTTTCTGTTTAATGGTTAATCGGGATTTAGTCTTTTAATTGTCTAGCTTTTCCTGGATAACTGTTAGCTTAACTGATGCAGAACCTTATGATCTCTCTGACTTTAATGGATTCTTTCAGATGGTGCGAGATGTAGGAGAATTGTCCGCAGAATCTTCAAATTCCCAGGAAATTCCATCACAGTCTCTTTCCACATGGCCCTGATGTGCATCCACAGTCTGGCCATTGAATATGCTGATATATGTGGCTTGGAGGATAATTTCTGTTGGAATCTTCAATACCATGATGTCCACACTCAGTTTAAAACTTCGCAAGGAAGAATTCAGTTTTGACACAAAACCCTTCTACACAATATTGGTTATACAATCTTAAAATTGATTAAAAAAAAGACATTCTATCCCTGACCTCACCCACCCTTCTACACAATATTGGTTATACAATCTTAAAATTGATTTAAAAAAAAGACATTCTATCCCTGACCTCACCTGGCAATCTGTGTATCTTTGAAGTCCGCTAGAAATAGCAGATAGGGCTTTGGTTTCAATGTGTCATCTAAGAGTCAGCATCTTTGACAGTGTCAGCAAATACTGCTGCATTGCCATTTGGGATTTTGTTCTCAAATTAATGGCATGTAGTTTGTCCCAACAAACTTTGGCTTCAAGGTTCTATACTGAAGGGTGCACAGCCAGATTCAATGCATTTTGTATTAAAGAGGAATTGTACACTTTCACCAACGTGGTCAGATTCAAGTGTCAGTCAAACTCTTCACAAAACCAAATGGACCACATCCTCCAGAGAGCCAAAAGATTGGAGAAAGAGATACAACAGAGCAGTCAAAACCAGGCAATGACTTTTTTTTTGAAAATTAATGATATATGTTCCTGAGCAATTTCCCCTCAAGTTAAATTTCATGCAAAAAATAGATATGGGACTAATGCAACTTTAAGTACAGGATAGAAACCTATTATCATTTAGGCTAATTGCAAAACGTTTTAAATTAGCGATAACTCTTTTCTTCAGAGACGGAAATGGAGGTCTGTGACTGACATTGTGAAATTAAAGCTCCAGACATGAAACAAATAGAGAGGTAAAATTATTAACAGAGGGCAGACAGATTTTCATTAAGAAGAAATAGGGTGTGCATTTATCTGTGCCAAGCTTCTCTTGGACAGTGTTCTGTAAAATCAGCAAAGGAGATCCGGAAAGTTCTGCTGCCACCTACTGGGTCCATGTAGATTTCAAATTTTTTTTCATCTCCGGCACATTTTCCCCCAAATCCTGTCAAACTTCAAATTTTCTGCCTCTCAGTGTGTACGAGGAGGAATGAAACAGAGAGAAAATGGTGTGCATTGACTAGGAATTCCAGAAGGCTAGTTTAATGCTGTGGGGCACAAAGGTTCTGTTAGAAAATACAACATGGAACATAGAACATTGCAGCGCAGTACAGGCCCTTCGGCCTTCGATGTTGTGTTGATCTGTGCAACCAATCTGAAGCCCATCTAACCTACACTGTTCCATTATCATCCATATGTTTATCCAATGACCATTTAAATGCCCTTAAACTTGGTGAGTCTACTACTGTTGCAGGCAGGACTTTCCACGCCCTTACTACTCTCTGAGTAAAGAACCTACCTCTGACATCTGTCCTATATCTATCACCCCTCAACTTAAAGCTGTGTCCCCTCGTGCTAGCCATCTCCATTTGAGGAAAAAGGCTCTCACTGTCCACCCTATCTAATCCTGAAATTATCTTGTATGTTTCTATTAAGCCACCTCTTAACCTTCTTCTCTCTAACAAAAATAGCCTCAAACCCCTCAGCCTTTGCTCAGAAGACCTTCCCCCCATACCAGGCAACATCCCAGTAAATCTCCTCTGCACTCTTTCCAATGCTTCCACATCTTTCCTATAATGCTGTGGCCCCTCGTGCTAGCCATCTCCATCCAAGGAAAAGCTCTCACTGTCCACCCTATCTAATCCTCTGACCATCTACTATGTCTCTATTACGCCACCTCTTAACCTTCTTCTCTCTAACGTAAACGGCGTCAAGTCCCTCAGCCTTTCCTCATAAGACCTTTCCTCCATGCTAGGCAACATTCTGGTAAAATCTCACCCTGACAGCTCGTAGAATTTATATTCAATTAAAATCTGTATAATACTCTAATCTCAGTCATAGTGACCACAAAATTGATTGTTGTAAAAACCAATCTGGTTCGCTAATAAAGGGAGGGTAACCATTATCCCAGACTATGATGTGGCTGCTCTCTCTCATTACAGGGAGTTGGGCCGTGATGGTTTAACCAGGAGATCACACTTCAGAGTGAGGAGATTGAGAAGGAGACTCATTCGAGGTAACCTTGGCCGGTGTGAGGATTGAACCCACACTGTTGGTATCATGCTGCATTGCAAAAGGAAACCTCCTGTCCTTACCTAGCCTGGCCTATATGTGGCAATTAACTGCTCTCTCAAATGGCCAGGCAGGCCACTCAGCTCAAGGGCAATTAGGCATGGAGAGCACCTGCGATGCCTATACGCCATGAAAGCACAGAGGAGAGAAAGAACAGAAACAGTGGCATTGGCAGGAGAGAGCGACACTTAGAGTGGTAAAAAGTTTATGTGAGATATAACCACCAGGGGTGTGTGTGTGTGTGTGTGTGTGTGTGTGTGTGTGTGTGTGTGTGTGTGTGTGTGTGTGTGTGTGTGTGTATGAGGGAGAGAGAGAACATGTAAGGGAGAGAGAGTGTGTATATGTTCGTGTTTATGCATGTGGGTGTGAGGGAGAGAGGGAGAGAGTGTGTGCGTGTGTGTGTGTGTGTGTGTGTGTGTATTTATGTGTACACGTGTGCATGGTCTCACCAATATACCATGCCTCAGGGCATCCTTGACTGCAGCTTGTGAGATAGACAACATTGGCCGAGTCACACGAGTATATGCTGTGTATGTGCTGGGTGGTGTTCCCACGTGTGATGGTCGTGTCCATGTCGATGATCTGACACATCTTGCAGAGGTTACCATGACGGGGTTGTATTGTGTTATCGTCAAAGTTGTCCTGAAGGCTGGGTAGTTTGCTGCGAACACTGGTCTGTTTAAGATTTGGCGGTTCTTTGAAGTAATGAAGTGGGGAAGATCTTGGCAAAGTGCTCATTGTCATCGATAAAGTGCTGAAGGCTGTGAAGAACATGGCATAGTTTCTACACTCCTGGGAAGTACTGGATGAAGAGGGGCCCCCCATCGGTAGTATCCCTTGTCTGTCTTCTGAGGACACCATTATGGTTTTAAAAATGGTAATCAATTAACACCTTCTAACTGATTAAATATTTAACAGTATCTCGGGTTTGTTTAAAACATCCTCATCAGTTGTGTGATCCTTTGATTTTTTACTTATTAATTATATGTCTGATGCCAACTCTCTCACTAACACCAGAAGAAGGAGCAAAGATCCAAAAGATTGTGTTTTCAAATAACAAAGTGTGGAGCTGGATGAACACAACAGGCCAAGCGGCATCTTAGGAGCACAAAAGCTGACGTTTTGGGCGTAGACCTTTCATCAGAAAAGGGGGATGGGGAGAGGGCTCTGAAATAAACAGGGAGAGAGGGGGAGGCGGGCCGAAGATGGATAGAGGAGAAGATAGGTGGAGAGGAGGGTATAGGTTGGGAGGTGGGGAGGGTATAGGAGAGCTTCAAATAAACCTGTTTGACTGTAGCCTGGTGTTATGTGATTTCTGACCTTGTCCAACACTGGCACCTCCACATCATAAGAAATGGGAACAGTAGGCCATTCAGCCCCTCAAACCTGCTGTAGTACATTGGAACTGGCACTCGATGAATTTATCATCATATCCTGTTCCTAGAGGGTGTCCATCAACACCTTCAGGTTTCCATTGCAATCACCCACAATGCTATACAACCCTGTGCAACATTGCCCATCTCACACGTTGAAGGTAAGGATGCCCCGAGGCATGGTATATTGGTGAAACCATGGAGACACTACGACAACGGATGAATGGACACCACGCAACAATCGCCAGGCAGGAATGTTCCCTCCCGGGGCAAATCAGTTCAGTACTCAAGGATATTCAGACTTGGATCTTCAGGTAAATGCCTTCCTAGGCAGACTTTGGAATATGTAACAATGCAGAGTCACCAAGCAGAGGCTGAGAGCCAGGTTCGATACACATGAGGACGGCCTGAACCAGGATCTTGGATTCATGTCGCACACTACAGGTGATGCCACCACACTAAATACTCTTTCTCACATACACACATACACACAGACAAACACACACTCTCTCCCTTACGTATACTTTCTTGCTCTCACATATACACACACACAGTCTCTCTCTCTCTACCCCATACGCACACACTCTCTCTCTCTCTTTCTCATACACACACACACAACACACACACACACACACACACACACACACGTATCTATGGGGTGAATTTGTATTTGCAGATACATTCTATTTTGTTCAAAATGTGCGCAATTTTTAGACAGTCAGTCAATGTGGTGTTTTATAAATTCCTACTTTCAAAATAAAACCAATCTGACTCTTAACTGACACACAGATTCTAAAAGAAGGCTTACACCTATCATGCGTTGTTTGACCGAAAATGTTACCCCTTCTTTACACCGATTAAAACTTTAGTTTTCTCAGGACTGTGACTTGAAAGAAATTCAGAGATTTACATGTACATATTAATCAATTAACACCTTCTAACTGATTAAATATTTAACAGTATCTCAGGTTTGTTTAATACATCCTCATCAGTTGTGAGATCCTTTGATTTTTTACTTATTAGTTATATGTCTGATGCCAACTCTCTCACTAACACCAGAAGAAGGAGCGAAGATCCGAAAGATTGTGTTCAAATAAACCTGTTTGACTGTAGCCTGGTGTTGTGTGATTTCTGACCTTGTCCGCCCCAGTCCAACACCGGCACCTCCACATCATAAGAAATAGGAACAGTAGGCCATTCAGCCCCTCAAATCTGTTCAGCCATTCAACAGGATCACATTCACTCTCTTGTGTCTTCCCCATAACAGTTGATTCTATCTCAGCCATAAATATGCACGAGGACTCTGCCCCCAACAGCTGTCAAGACGTTCCAAGGGTTCACAATAATTTGAGAGAAGAAATGTCTCCTCGTCTCAGTCTTAAATTGGCATCCCCTAATTCTGAGATTCTGCCCTCTTTCCTAAACTCTCCCATGTGGGGAAGCTTGCATTTGCACTGTCAAGCCCTTAAGAGTCCTCTCATTCTGCTATAGATTTCATACCGTTTCTTAGCTGCTGTCTAGGTCACTGGAATGGAGTTATCTGCCCGAGTAAGTTTCACAACCCATCAGATGTACATTGATAGTATCAGAGATAATGGGAACTGCAGATGCTGGAGATTCCAAGATAATAAAATGTGAGGCTGGATGAACACAGCAGGCCAAGCAGCATCTCAGGAGCACAAAAGCTGACGTTTCGGGCCTGGACCCTTCTTCAGAGAGGGGGATGGGGGGAGGGAACTGGAATAAATAGGGAGAGAGGGGGAGGCGGACCGAAGATGGAGATTACAAGAGAGTTGCAATGGGAGAGAGATTCCCTGAGGTTGGTCCGGAGGGAGGAGGGTAACTTCTTCAGGTTAGGCATCCCTGGAAGAGGCTTCGCAGTGAGGTTAAAATAGTATCAGAGATAATGGGAACTGCAGATGCTGGAGATTCCAAGATAATAAAATGTGAGGCTGGATGAACACAGCAGGCCAAGCAGCATCTCAGGAGCACAAAAGCTGACGTTTCGGGCCTGGACCCTTCTTCAGAGAGGGGGATGGGGGGAGGGAACTGGAATAAATAGGGAGAGAGGGGGAGGCGGACCGAAGATGGAGATTACAAGAGAGTTGCAATGGGAGAGAGATTCCCTGAGGTTGGTCCCTCCCTCCGGACCAACCTCAGGGAATCTCTCTCCCATTGCAACTCTCTTGTAATCTCCATCTTCGGTCCGCCTCCCCCTCTCTCCCTATTTATTCCAGTTCCCTCCCCCCATCCCCCTCTCTGAAGAAGGGTCCAGGCCCGAAACGTCAGCTTTTGTGCTCCTGAGATGCTGCTTGGCCTGCTGTGTTCATCCAGCCTCACATTTTATTATCTAAGATGTACATTGAGGTGGCTTTCATCTCTGAAGGGATTAGGGAATGTCAGATATTGAGTGGATTCCAAGCCTCATTCACAACACACCAGGCAATTGTCATCTTCAACAGAGAGAGACTGAACATCTCCCCATGATATTCAATGGCATTACCATTACACTACAACTGATCATAAACTGCATGGCACTAGCCACTGTGACTGCAAGAGCAGGTTAGATGCTGAGAATTCTGGGTGCCAAACTCTTGACTCCTTTAAAGGCTGCCACCATCAACAAAACACAAGTCAGTGGCCCGATGGAATATTCCGCTTCTTTGGATGAAGCTAGTGCTAACAATGCTCAAGATCATTTAGCACAAAGTATCCAGCACCGTTTACACCAGCTTAAGCACTCCCTCCCTGCATTATTGATGCACTTATGGCAGCAGTGTGTGTAATGTGTACAAGATGCACTGCCAGCAATTTCCCAAAGTGCCTTTGACAACACCATCTAGACCCACAAGAGGATTGGATGCATGGGGCGCTTCACCAACTGCAAGTTCCTTTCAAAGTTACGCACCACTCTGACTCTGAACTATATCACCTGTCATGCCTTGCTGTTGGGTTAAATTCCTGGAGCTCCCTTTTTCACAGGCCTGTGAGCTTACCTACATCCCAAGGATTGCAGCAAGTCAGGAAGACAGCACATGCAAATACAATTAGGGACGTTCGATGAACTCTTGCCTTGCCGGTGACACACTCATTCCATGAATGAGTAAAACAAAATGTAGAATCTGCCACATTGCAGCAGCTCTTCAGGTATTTGTCCAGAACTTTTCTGCCCTTTCTCAGAGATAAATCACCTGTATGTCTAATAAAAGAGTCATGTGTAAATTGTCACTTTCAATCAGTACTCGGTTATCACCAACTGTGATTATAGCTTAGTGATGTCTGAATTCAGGGTTGATAGAGATTGCAAGAGTGTTGGCTTTCAGCAAGCAGATATGTACAGGACAAAAACAGAAATTGCTGGAAAAGCTCAGCAGGTCTGGCAGGATCTGTGGAGAGAAATTAGACTTAATGTTTTGGATCGAGCAACCCTTCCTCAGAGCATATATACATGAAAGACTTTACATGAGCTTTATAGATAGAACAATGTCCCAGTGATTCTGGCAGCCATGTGATCTTATATCATTTGTATAGGCTATCTTCATTTACATATTAACATCAATTCTTTACATGACACGTGCAGGGAGCAGAGTCCTTGCAAAGACTTTGCTGTCCTTGTGTTTATGCTACAACATGAACCACGGCTTCCCAGCAATTTCAGTTTTTGTTTCTGATTTTCAGCACCTGCCGTTCCTTGTTTTACAGCCAGATCTGCCAAGTTTCTCCAGCATTCTCTGCATTTGTTTCATCTTTCCCGCTCCTGCAGTAATTTGCTTTCATTCAGATGCCATAGTATGACTCGAATTCAAAGTACTAACACAGCCCTCCACACTGTTGCTGTGGTGACGTTGTTACTATAGCACTTCCTTTGGCTGGAACTGCTGATGTTGAAGGCTGCAGAATGCCCCAGCGCCTCTGTAGTGAGGTAACCTCGCACACATCTCCACACTGCAGTCATCATATGAAGTGTATATCTTATAGTGGGGACAGGGAATGTGTCAAGGCATGTCTTGCACCTCTGCTTCATCCTGCTTCCATGATAACAGAAAAATGGAGGCACATGTGGACAGGGTGATGAAGAAGACATTTGGTATGTTTGCCTTTATTGGTCAGTGTGTTGAGGTGTAGGAGTCGGGGGTGGGGGGGGGGGGGTTCATATTGTAGCCGTGCAAGGCATTCGTTAGGCCACTTTTGGAATACTGCTTGCAATTCTAGTCTCCCTCCTGTAGGAAGGGAGTTGTTAAACTTGAATGGGTTCAGAAAAGATTTACAAGGATGTTGCTGGGATTGGAGCTTTTGAGCTATAAGGGAGAGTTTGAATAGGCTGGGGCTATTTCCCCTGGAAGGTCGAAGGCTGAGGGGTGACCTTAGAGAGGGTCATAAAATCATAAGGGGCCTGGACAGGGTGAATAGCCAAGGTTTTTTTCTCAGGGTAGGGTAGTCCAAAGTTAGAGGGCATAGGCTTAAGATGAGAGGGAAAGATTTAAAAGAGACCTGAGGATTCACATTTTCATGCAGAGGGTGGTGCATGTATAGAATGAGCTACAGAGGAAGTGGTGGAGATGGGTACAATTGGAACATTTAAAGGGCATCTGGATGGGTAGAGGAATATGAAAGGTTTAGAACAATATGGGCCAAATGCTTGCAAATGGACGAGTTAAGGTCTGTTTCCTTGCTGTACAATTCTAATCCAAATGTATATTCAGGGATAATGGCTATGGCATTTCCAGAAAAATTCTCGTTGTAAATGGGGAAGGGAAAATAGATGGAAATTTCCTACTGGGCTCAAAGTGTTGTGAAGCAAGTCCTGGTGCATGTATAAACAATGCTGCAAACTGCGGCAAATTTGACAACCTCCTGCATAAAAGTGATCACTTTCACCTGTCTCAGCTGTACCTTTTAAATACTAGTCTAACTCACCCAAGATTTTTATGAAATGTAGAGGCCGCAGTCTTAGAATGGTGACAACTGTTGTTCACTTAGTAGGTGGACTACAGGAAGGACCAAGGGTGCATTATTCCTGGGTCCCAAATCAGGGTGGAAAAATCAATATTGACAACAAAAAGCAGCTAACTACTTCATTTAACACTGAAATTACCTTGAAAAGCAGTATGGTAAATTCAGACCAAAATTATCCTTGCATTGCCTATGGTAAAACCGTAACCCCTTTTCCAACACCTTACACTTTGTTTGAAAAAACACAGATAAGAAACATTCCCACTGTTTTTATAGGGTTACTAACACACTGACTAAAGAAAATATTCCTCCCAATTAACAAGTTTACTGTGCTTCCTGAGGAGTTGTATACTGCCTTATATCATATGTGCTAATCATGTATTTGAGCTTGTGTTATCTGGGGTGCAATGACAATGAACATAACTGTGTGCTACATGTTGTTGAAGTTCTGACAACTAATTGTTTTTAAACAATCAAAGGATTAGTTATTTTTGCTAAGATAAACTATTGTCCAGAATTACTTCAATACATTAGAAAAAGCCTTACTTTAATAAGTACAATAAGCTTGTTTGTCGTCACTTGTCTCCTCGAGCAAGTAAATCTCATCCCTCAGTACCCAATATCCTTTCAGTAATTTCTCAATCCATTTTTCCTCACCATAAGGTTTGTTATAATTCCTCCAATGGTTGAACGTGGATAACCCCAGAACAAAAGTTGATACAACACCATGTCCCACTCCAGTTACAGCCTAACCTCCCCTTCTTACAAGTTGCAGTGTCAATTCTATCCACAGAGCTGTTAGAGTTTTGTGCTCCTGAGATGCTGCTTGGCCTGCTGTGTTCATCCAGCCTCACATTTTTATTATCTTGGAATCTCCAGCATCTGCAGTTCCCATTATCTCAGAGTTTTGAACCTGTTGATCACTTATACCAGCTTTTTTCTCAGCTTGGGGATCTGTCCTATTGTAGCACAAGGAAGTACAATGTTCCTCACACCTTCTGCATATGTGTATGCATTCACAGTTATCCCTACTGCTCAACAGCTATACTCCCCCCAATAATTGACATGACCTCTGACCCAGTTTTCTTTCTTGTTTCCCATTACTTTCCAGCAGATGGAGCTACTGGCTCTAAGTCACTGGATTTTGATCAGATTTGTGGCCAAGCAGAAATACCCCCCCAACCTTGAAATATAAATGCTTCTGTTACACGTGCACAGCTGCTTTTGCCGATTCCACATCAAATACTCCTGTTTTGCTGCATTTGGTGTCAGAAGCTGCATTTGTGTTGCCCAAAGAGCAGATGTTAAGTGATAACGCCTCAGAAGCAGTATTGCACGAATATATTAAAATGCTTAGAAGAGGCACGATCACCAAAAGACTGATGGATGACATAATGTGTATGTTTAAAAAAGGGGGGAGCAAGCCGAAGAAACTAAAGGCAGCTCGAGAATGGGACTCTTGATCAAGGATGTAACTGAAAAAAACCCCATTCATTTCAACTATGATAAAGAACAGTTGGCACAGATTTCAATAGTAAAAGTTACCTCTGACCAAACCTCTTCAGTTGTTTGAGAATTATCAAAGAGGGCAGATGCATATAAGAGAACAGATATTAAGCAATGAACTTGTGTTGGAAATGAACTACAATATAGATTTGTGTCGGTTAACACATTTTGTAAAAACAAACCACATCCACCTTGAAACGTCATTTTCTAAATGGGGTGGAGAGACAAAGAATTCCAGAGGCAGACAATCATTAATCACTAAAACTGAGAACACACAGGACATTAGAAAGAAAGACAGAGGATTCATTTCAAGTATGATAGAATTGAAAGGCTGAGAATTTTAGAGTCATAGAGTCATACAGCACAGAAACAAACCCTTCGGTCCAACTAAACTTCGGTGATCTAATTAGACCTATTCCCATTTGCGAACATTTGATCCATATTGCTCTAAACGCTTCCTATTTATATACCCCATCCAGGTGCCTTCTGAATATTGTAATTGTACCAGCCTCCACCACTTCCTCTGGCAGCTCATTCCATACGCGCAACACCCTCTGCATAGAAAAGGTTATGTAGGTCCTTTATAAATCTTTCTTCTCTTACCTCAAATCTATGCTCCTTAATTTTTGGACTTGCCTACCCTGGAAAAAAAGACCTTGGAAATTCTCGCTGTCCAAGTCCTTCATGATTTTATAAACTTCTATGAGGTCACCCCTCAGCCTCCGATGCTCCAGGGAGAATAACACCAGCCTATTCAGCCTCTCCCTATAGCTCAAATCCTCCAGCAACATGCAACATCCTTATAAATCATTTCTGCAACCTCTCCAGTTTAATAACATCCTTCCTATAGAAAGGTGATCAGAATTGTACACTATACTCCAAAAGTGACCTCACCAATGTCCTGAGCAGCTGCAATATGACCTGCCAATTCCTATACTCAATTTTATGACCAATGAAAGCAAGCATGTCAAATGCCTTCTTCACCACCCTGCCTACTTATGACCCCACTCAAGAAACTGCACACCTGCACCCCTAGGTCGCTTTGTGGAACATGGGCATTGCTAGCTGGGCTAATATTTACTGCTCATCACTTTGTAGTCCATGATGGTTCTCATTGTTACCAATCAGTGGCAAGATTTCAGTTCCAGATTTATTAACTGAACATGAACTGCGTCAACTCCTCAAGTGGAATTTGGTCTCATGGCTTTTGGAACATTAGCCTGAGCTTCCAAATAACAATGCCAGCAAAATTACCATTACCCCAATATTTCTGCACAGCGAAGGCTATCTTGGAGCTGGCAATGAGGGAATTAACGTCAATATCGTGGGAGATGGATCTGCCACCGAGTTTATGTATACATTAGAGAGTGAATAAGCAAGAGAGAGACAGTGTCAGTTCATTTTAAAAATATATGATTAAAAGTGCTTGCTATCAGTTGCAAAAAATCAAATGGCTGATGTCAGCCTGATATATTTCTTTTTATATATGGAAGATAAGAATGGGAACGAAGCAAATGTAGCAAGAACTGAAACCAACTGGCAAAATCTTTCATCTAATCAGCTGTTACAATCAGTATTTTTTCACACTTTCCTCCAAGTCATTAATTTCCTTGTCATTTAGTGTTAGTTATGATAATATTTTTCCATTTGAGAAGTGGCCTGAGATGCTTTAAGTTGTAGAAAATCATGGAACGTAGGTACAGGCAGTCCTATGAGGATCTTCCACCATTAAATGAGATCATGACAGATCTCTATCTAACATCTACCCACCTGCTGTAGCTCCATTAGCTTTATTACAATAAACCACCATAAATCTACCAAGCTCTGTTTAAAACAAATCTTCAACAGAGACTCCTATAGTGGGTTACCTACCTCTGATCTAGGAGGCCTGGGTACACATTTGCTCTGCTCCAGATGCAAATAATAACATATCTGAGCAGCAGGTGGATTAAAATCTCAATAAAAAGCATTAACAGTTCTTTATGAGGTGATTCACATCAAACTGATATTTAGTGAAATTACCCATGAATATTCTACTTTGTATTTTAAAGTTTCCCCCATTTGTTCTGGACTTTCCCATCAGAGGAGATTTCTATCTGTTCTACCAAATCATTCAAACATGTCAAACGTGTTCATTAGACCATGCCTTAATCATCGATTCTCAAGGCAACTTCAAAGTTGCAATGGGGGAGATATCGCAAAACGCCATCAACCACACACGGGTCCAGTAATTGGGAGATGGTGGGTGGATATGGGGGTGGAGAAGAGAAATCAGGAAGATTTTGGAAGGAAATCATAAACCCCGATGGGGGAGGAAAACAAACAAAATGACTAAATAATTCAAGAGAAGCCATGAAAGTAGGTCACAGTTCCACCATTTTGACCCGAACATGTAACATGTTAAGAAAGACAATGTTCGTTCCTGCTTCATGTGATCCTTTGTCATGGTCAAGCACCAATACCCCTACTCCTATCAAACACTTGAGTTCAGCAGACTGCCTGGCATTGAAGGGCATCGTCACTGAGCTCCTATGAGCCCAATACATCCATCCAAATTCTGGGAATACAGGCTAAGGTGCAAATATCAAGAAAAACAATGGATTTTCAGTGGGCATCGAAGCAAGGGAAATAATGTTGAAGTATAGATCAACCCCATTCACATGGAACGACAGGCTCAAGAGGCTGAATGACTTTTCTTGTATTTATATTGCTGATTACCCATTTACCTGCTAGTGGGAGTCTAAAGAAACCAATTCACAATAAACATGACGTTATTGAGACTCATCTTATTAATGATGCAGACTTGAGTGCACCATTTACAACAAGGTAGATGTTCAATTTACTACGTGGTGTAAAGGTGGAATCTCAGACACACTGGCTATTATGGAAACCACCTGATTTTTCCTTCAAGGAATTAGAGAAAAAAAAACAATATTGTGAAGTTCCTAGAATGAGTCATTAATTCACAACACCAGCTCTTGCTTTATGTTTAGAACGAACCAATCAGAACTTGAGAAGTTGGTGGTGAGCTGTGATCTTGAAACACTGCTTTCCTTGGAGTGAAGGAACACCTGGGGGAAATGAGAATAGACCAGGGAATGAAAAGGAAGGGCAATAGACTAAAACAGGGATTTCCTTATTCATTCATGGGATATGGGCATTGGTTCATTCAGGGCCTACCAGATGGGATTGGTTATTATTGCCCATTCATAATTGCCCTTGATAAGGTTGTGGTGAACTTCCTTTGGGACCCCCTGCAGTCCCCTTGTGGGGATAAGGCAGGAACAGGATACTGATTGTGGATGATCAGCCATGATCATAATGAATGGTGGTGCTGGCTCGAAGGGCCGAATGGCCCACTCCAGCACCTATTGTCTATTGTCCATTTGGTGTGAGTAGATCGACAATGCTCTTAGGTGAGAGTTCCAGGATTTTGACCCAGTAAGAGTGAGGGAATGATGATATATTTCCAAATCAGGGCGGTCAGTGTTTCAGAGGTGAACTTGCAGATAGCTGTGTTCCCATGTACCTGCTGCCCTTGTTTTTATTGATGAGCGTGGTCATGTGTTTGGAAAGTGCTATCCAAGGAGCTTTTAGTGACCTTCTGCAGTGCATCTTGTAGATAGTACATACTGATGCTACTCTGCATCATTGGTGGAGGGTGTGAATGTTTGTGGATGTGGTGCCAATCCAGTAGGCTGC
Source organism: Stegostoma tigrinum (assembly GCF_030684315.1). Classification (NCBI taxonomy): domain Eukaryota; kingdom Metazoa; phylum Chordata; class Chondrichthyes; order Orectolobiformes; family Stegostomatidae; genus Stegostoma; species Stegostoma tigrinum. The sequence goes on from NC_081359.1 coordinate 99,734,382, forward strand.
TTTGTCCTGGCTGGTGTTAAGCTTCATTGGAGTTGAGCTCATCCAGGTATGTGGGGTGTTTTCTATCACACTCCTGACTTCTGCCTTGTAGATGGTAGATCAACTTTGAGGAATCACAAGTCTAACCTGTTGTTATAGTCACAGTGCTCATATGGCTAGTGCAGTAAAATTCCTGTGCATCTCGAGAATGTTGATAGTGAGGAATTCAGTAATGGCATCGAGTGTCAAGAGTCAGGTTCTCCCTTGCTGGAGAGAGTCATTACCTGTCACTTGAGTGATGTGAATGCTATATGGCACTTGGTTGCTCAAGGATGGGTGTTTCCAGAACTTGCAGCATTTGAACATGACCTGTTTCAGTATCTGAGGATGCACAAATAGAGGTGAACATTTGCTGATTATTGCACAATTTTTCCATTTCAAACCTTATGATGAAGCAAATGTCATTGAAGAAGTAGCTGATGTTGGTTGGGCCTAATGTAGCATCCCGAGGAACCCATGCAGATATGCCCTGGAGCTGAAATGACTGACCTCCAACAAGTACAACCATTTTCCTTTGGGCCAGGTTTGACTCCAGTCAGCAAAGTGCATTTCGCCTGATTCCCATTGACTCCAGGTTTGGTAGTGTTCTTCAATGCCATCCTCCATCAAATACCCTTAATGTCAAGGGCTGTAACTTTCACCTCACCTCTGGAATTCAGCTCCTTTGTCCATGTTTGAACCAAGCTTGTAATGAGGTCGGGAGCTGAGTGGCCCTGGCGGAATCCAAACTGGGTGTCACGGAGCAGGTTATTGCTGAGCGGGGGTTGCTTGATAGCACTATTAATGACATGTTCCATCATTTTGCTGATGACTGAGTGTTGACCCATGGGCAAAAATTGAATGAATTGGATTTGTCCTGCTCTTGGTGCACCGAGCATAACTGGAAACCTTCCACAGTGTCAGTTAGTGTTATAGCTGAGCTCGAACAGCTTGGCTCTGGTGTTGCAAATGTTAGAGCAAGTCTTCAGTGGGTCCATCTTGTCTTGTCAGAGTCCATCGTATTTCCAGTAACCACTGTCTCCTACCACATCTTGATTTTATGTGCGGTGAATCAAATTGGCTGAAGACTGGCATTTGTGCTGCTAGGGACTATGACAGGACACGATGATGTATCATCCATTTGGAACTTCTGGCTGAAGATTATTGCAAATGCTTCAATCTTATCCCCAACAATCTTTAATCCAAGATATATTTCAAGATGGTGGTGAAATAAGACTCCTAAACTGGAGCTCATCCACTCCATTTTTCCGATCCCTTTTCTCTCTCTTTTCACAATTCTTTTCATTTTCTTTTTACCTTCCCACCCTCAGACAGTATCAGCAATATCTAGGGTGATGGGCAGCATGGGCTCTCGGCCTCAGTATGGACTTGAACTCCTGGCTTCAGCGTGAATTCAGACTCCTAGCCTTCACGTGGACCAAGACTCACAGCCTCAGTGTGTGGACTCAGGCTCCCGGCCTTAGTGTGGACCCAGACTCCTGGCATCCACATGGATCCAGACTCCCGGCCTTGGGGTGGACCCAAACTCCCATCCTCAGTGTGGGCCCAGGACTCCCAGCCTCAATGTGGGCCCAGGGCTCCCAGCCTCGGTGCGGACCCAGGCTCCCGGCTTCGGTGCGGACTCAGACTCCCAGCCTCAGTATGGACCCAGAGTCCTATCCTCAGTGTGAACCCAGGTTCCCTGCCTTGGTGTGGACTCAGACTCCCAGACTCAGTGCAGACCCAGACTCCCGGCCTCAGTGTGGACTCGATCTCCTGGCCTTGAATAGAACCTCAATGTAATCCAGATTGGAAGGACAGTTGTTCTGAACTTTTATTTCTCTATTTTTCTAGTTTATTGCCAGATATTTTATTTCTTTACTTTTCTAAATTTATTTTCCCTGCGAGTTTGTACTTAAGGGTCTCTACCTAGGTACCTTGGTAAGTAAGATTGTGCCGTAAGTGGTGACTTGTAAACTTTTCACTGATGTGAGTGCACATGACAATAAAGATAATTTTAATTCGAATTCAATCAGAAGAGCCAAGTGCATGAAATACTGGATTCCTCTGTCTGTATACAACCGACATGGATTGGATGGTCTGAATGATGTCCTTTTTTTTACTCTAAGACACTATGTTGGTTCACTGCCACAATGTACAAGCCAAATGTACACTGTCTAGACAAACATTTGTAAAATAGCTGTTTGGGCTAGGTCTCAGAGGCACTTTTAGAGCCCTATCACCATTTGGATACAATCTTTTGGAGAGGATGGGGAGAAAATATAACATATATCAGTATGCAATCTTTAAAGCTGAAGAAAAGATTGGTGAGCTCTGCAAATTACGTTGCATAACAAACCTGCGAGTGAGAGAGAAATGGAACATACTTCTCATGGAAAATTGAACTTAATCTCATGCAATCTCTAATATGCACATTACATCAATAGTAAAGTCCTGCAAAAATTCACTGATATACAATTAACAAACTCCACTGAGACTATATAAAGTAATTGACGTTTCCGCTGCTGTTAGCCTGCACTTAATATTGAGCTTGAACTTTTCCTTCCCTATAACAATAAAGCAATTATAAAAACAGCTGACCTATGCGTCGATCAAACAACACATGCCATGGCTAATCCATTAAAGATGTTTCATCTCTTACGACGTACAAAATGAAATGGTACGGTTTTAATCAGCAAGAGTTGCCATCTGTTTTGAAAAGCTAATTCACTCAGGCCAGTGAAGAACATTTTCTTTCAGGAAATGCTTACCCTCCACCTAATTTTCAAAGTGATTTTGTTAACTTTTCACCTGCTGCCTTCATGCCCTCAGCCCTACTGTTATTTTCATATGGTAGGAATGGTGATTAGCAATGCTAAAATAACGAGATCCAGACGAATGAGCCAGGGGGTAGTTACATTCCAGATGGTGGGTGTGACGGTGGGTTTTAGTCTGAAGTATTAGCGAAAGGTGCACTGGCACAGGCCAGCTTTGTTACAACTTCAATTTGAGTTTAAAAACATTGCCCTGGCTTAAAAACTATTTAAGAACCATTCCACCTGTAATTCTCTCTCTTCCTCCCCTCTCATGTTTCTAATGCCTCATTCTTTATGGGCTTCCTGTCCTTTAAGTGGCTGGAATTTACCCATAAGCCTAAATAGGAGAATGCGCACAGACTATTCTGCAATAAGGGGCGTACCTTGTAGGAGTCACTAAAGCTACATCAGAATTTTAGCTAACTCTATACTGCTCCTCCTTTCTGTTAATGGGAATTGCATGAGTGGAATCATAAAATGGTTACAGCACAGAAGGAAACCAGTCAGTCCCACATGATTAGATACACCATAGTAAGCATTCTATCCAAATGCATTACAGCTTGGTCCAGCAACTGCTCTACCCAGGACCGTGAGAAACTACAGAGACTTGTGAGCACAGTCAGGTCCATTATGCATGCCAATCTTCCATTTGTTGACTGCATCTACACCTCCTGATGCCTAAGGAAGGCTGCCGACATCGTCAAAGGCCCCTCCCATGCCGGTTATGATCTCTGCCATCAGGCAAAAGATACAAAAGCTTAAATACACACACCAACAGGTTCAAGAACAGCTTCTTCCCTGCTGTTATTAGATGTCTGATTGGACTCCCCAAAGTTCAAATGTAATGTTGACCTTGCTTTTGAGAACCTTCTTTGCAGTCATAAATTTGTAATCCTTGCTGTGTTCAATCATCCTTTGTGTGGTATGATCTGCCTGCAATGCATGGAAAACAAAACTTTTCATTGTACTTAGGTACGTGTGACAGTATCAAATCAAACTAAAGCAAAAACAACCATGCTATCCCTCCCAACTAGATGCTCCAGGAATCTCACGCACCTGTCTGTTCACCATAACCCAACACTGTTTTTTCACTTCAGATGATCTTCCCCTTATTTTGAATACCACCAGTGAATCTTCCTCCAGCGTTGCATTCCAGTTCCAAAGTCCTTGCTACGTGAACAGAGATAATGGGAAGTGCAGATGCTGGAGAATCCAAGATAACAAAGTGTGGAGCTGGATGAACACAGCAGGCCAAGCAGCATCTCAGGAGCACAAAAGCTGACGTTTCGGGCCTAGACCCTTCATCAGAAAGGGGGATGGGGAGAGGGTTCTGAAATAAATAGGGAGAGAGGGGGAGGCGGACCGAAGATGGGTAGAGGAGAAGATAGGTGGAGAGGAGAGTATGCGTGGGGAGTTAGGGAGGGGTAGGTCAGTCTGGGGAGGATGGACAGGCCAAGGAGGCGGGATGAGGTTGGTCGGTGGGAAATGTAGGTGCGGCTTGAGGTAGGAGGAAGGGATGGGTGAGAGGAAGAACAGGTTAGGGAGGCGGGGACGAGCTGGGTTGGTTTAGTGATGCAGTGGGGGGAGGGGCGAGCTGGGCTGGTTTTGGGATGCAGTGGGGGAAGGGGAGATTTTGAAGCTTGTGAAGTCCACATTGATACCATTGGGCTGCAGGGTTCCCAAGCGGAATACGAGCTGCTGTTCCTGCAACCTTCGGGTGGATTCATTGTGGCACTGCAGGAGGCTCATGATGGGCATGTCATCCAAGGAATGGGAGGGGGAGTTAAAATGGTTCGTGACTGGGAGGTGCAGTTGTATATTGCGAAATGTCTCAGCCTGCTCCTGCCCCACCGAACACATCTCCACATATCTGGACTCCATTTTCTCCCCCTTGGTCCAGGAACTCCCCACCTATGTCCGTGACACCACCCACACCCTTCACCTCCACCAGAACTTCCAATTCCCTGGCCCCCAACACCTCATTTTTACCATGGACGCCCAGTCCCCAAACACCTGCATTCCTCATGCAGATGGCCTCAAGGCCGTCCGCTTCTTCCTGTCCTGCAGGCCCAACCAGTCCCCCTCCACCCACACCCTCATCCGCCTAGCTGAACTCATCCTCACCCTCAACAACTTCTCTTTTGATTCCTCCCACTTCCTACAGACTAAGGGGGTGGCCATGGGTACCCACATGGGTCCAAGCTGTGCCTGCCTCTTTGTAGGTTACTTGGACCAGTCCCTCTTCTGTACCTACACTGGCCCCAACACCCACATCTTCCACCATTACATCGATGACTGTATCGGCGCCGCCTCTTGCTCCCAATATGTGATTTTACTGTTCTGCCACATCCTCATGATATCCTAACAGTGGATGATATTTATTGTGTTTGTAGTGATTTCAATGAGGTCAACCAAGTAGATATCATAGAATATGAGTTCCCTGATTGAGGCTGTCAGTCTGGTCCCATCAGGGAGCCCTGGCTGACAGATATAAACAGGAGTGTCAGAGGTACTGTTCACTCTGAGAATTGGCTTTGGGGGAACTGGATCAGTGTGCAAGGAAAGAGTGACTTGGTGATGGGATACCAGTTTCTGTGGAGCTATTTCATGTTCAATTTGATATTAATCCTTGCAGCTCCTTCCAGACCCATGTACAAAAGAGAATGCATGGATTCATGGTAATGTTCTTTCACTTGGAGTACTGCAAACAAAAATGTTCCTTCTGCTTGTCAAGTTCAGAATATGAAACATATCTTCAAAGCGCATATTGTGGGGCTATTTGGTATTCTAGCATCGCTGCTAATCTGCTGCAAAAATGGTTGCAGAATGATTTAAAGGAAATATAGAAGACTAGTCAAAATTGTTTGAGGATAAATAGAAATTCTAAGTGAAAACCAAACCTCAGCAGATCTGGCAGCATCTGTGGAGAATGAAAAACAGAGTTAACATTTAGAGCCCTCCAGTGGCCCTTTGTCAGAACAGAGGGAAAGTGTGGTATTTAATTTTATGACAGAATTAGGGAGGGGCTGTGGTATGGCATGATTAGAGTTTGTGGAGAGAGAGAATAAAGGGATATGCAAACAAAGATTTTTTTTCGTTTATTCATTCACAGGTAGAGGGCGTCGCTGGCTAGGCAGCATTTATTGCCCGTCCATAATTGCCCAGAGTGCAGTTAAGAGTCAACCACATTGCTGTTACATGTAGGCCAGACCAGAAAAGGATGGCATGTTCTTTCCCTAAAGGACGTCAGTGAATCAGATATGTTTTTCCTGTTTTTCATGATCATTGTTAGATTTTGAATTCCAGATATTTTATTGAATTCAAATTGCACCATCTGCCCTTGTGGGGTTCAAACCCGGATCTCCAGAGTATTATCTGTGTCTCCGAATTAAAAGTCCAGTGCTAATATCACGAGGCCATCGCTTCCCCTATATATTGCTGACTATAACCTGGGAGAGAGAGAAATGTTGGATAGGGAGAGAATGAGGAGTGCAAATGGTTAAAAATAGCTTGGCTGTGCTGGGATCAACCCATACAAGCCAGGAACTAGAGGTGAGGAGAGAGGATAATAAACACAGAGGGTGGTGTTCATGTTCTGGTATTGTTAAACTCAAAGTTGATTCCTGGGGTCCATAAGGTACCTAGGCAAAAGTTGAGATATTGTTTCCTCGGAACTGTACTGAGGAAGGCTCACTTGATCCAAGAGATTAACTCAGATTCCTCTCCATTGATGCTGCCAGACCTGCTGCGCTCTTACAGCAATTTCTGATTTTGTTCCTGCTCCTTCAGCCTGCGGTCAGTGTGACTGGAGCAATAGAACAGGGCTGAGACCAAAATGTTAACATGGGAACATGCAGGTGCTTTGAAGTGGCCGGCAACTGGAAACTTGGGGGACCATTTTTACATACACAGTGTTGGTGCTCAACAAAGCAGTTACCAATCTGCACTTAGCCTTGCTAAAGGTTGCGAGCAGAGAATGCAGTAGACTAGATTGAGCGTAGTGCAGGTAAATTGCTGCTTTGCCTACGAAGTTGTGTTTGGGCCCCTGGATAGTGAGGAGGGAGGAGATAAATGGGCAAATGTTGGAGCTCTGCAATTGCATGCCATGGACTTAGGGGGAGACAAAAGTGGTGTAGGAGAAGTAGGCTAAGGTGGCTGAGAGAGCACAGTCTCTGCAAAATGCTGACAATGGAGAAGAGGGGAATATGTGCCTAGCTCTGGCACCCTGCTGGAAGGAGCAGGAATAGCAGCTTTTAATATTTTGGATATGGAGGCTGCTAGGGTGGAATGTGATGACCAGGGGCTCCTATTGGTGTTGGGTGGGAGGAGAGGGAAGGGGGCAAGGGCAGAAGTTTAGGAAATGTATTGAACACAACTAGGGGTTCTGTCAATGATGTTATGGGGGAATCCTCGATTGAGAAAAAAATAGACATTTCTGTGATGGTGACATAATCAGAACAGATGTGAATGGAGATGGAAAACTTGGGAGAATTGAATGGAGCCCTTGTAGGATGATGGTGAACAGATGTAAAGTTTAGGTAATTGTGGGAGTCGATGGGTTTGTGGTAGATATTGTTGGCCAACCTATTACCAGAAAGGGGAGCAGTGACGTTGAGGAAGGGAAGCGAGGAGTTGGGGATGGACTGGTGAAGGTGAGAGCAAGGTGCAAATTGGAAGCAAAATTGATGAACCTTTCCAATTCCAAACATAAGAGTGAAGCAGTATTGAGTATGTCACTAATGTACCAGAGAAAGAGTTGCAGGGAGACACCTGAATATTTTGAAGGCTTGTTCCCAACACAAATAACCCATTTTCAATCATTTACAGTTTTTGTTAGCATTTCAGCTCATCATCAGCAATCTCTTTGCTTGCCTGTCCTTTTATTTGTCTCTCTCTGGTCACAGTCTCCATGTACTTTATTCCCTCTCCCCATCCGCACTGTCATGAGCATAAATAGTATCTTTTCCCAGGTTCTGGTGAAGGTTCACTGGACTTCAGACATATCATTTACTCTCTTTCTTTCTTCACAGTTGCTGCTAGATGTGTTGATTTTTTCCAGGACTTTCAATTTTTCCTTAAGATCTCTAGCATCCACAGTTTTTGGCAGTCAATCATTTACAAGATTCAGAACAACATCCCACAATTCATTGTACTTCATAATCCATAGAAAACAGGTTCAATAAGGATGAGTTATCAGGAGGGGTTAATCTGAGATAACAAGGTGTAGAGCCGGATGAACACAGCAGGCCAAGCTGCATCAGAGGAGTAGGAAGGCTGCCGTTTCGGGTCTAGACCCTTCAGAAAATTTTCTGAAGAAGTTTCTAGGCCCGAAACATCAGCCTTCCTGCTCCTCGGATGCTGTTTGGCCTGCTGTGTTCATCCAGCTCTGCACCTTGTTATCTTCAATAAGAATGAGTTTTGTAGAAAAATATGCTGTGGCCCAAGGGTCTGCAACAGCCACATACAGTAACTGCAGAGCCCCACGCACACAGGACCAATATCTGCTTTGAGACCGATCAGAAAAATTGAGCTGTTCTTCGGTTTTGTTCATGTGGTTGACAACTAGCAAATTTGAGTTGATTTATTACTGCCATATGTATCTAGGTATAGTGAAAAGTTTTGTTTTGCGTGCAGTACAGGCAGATCATAACATACAAAGTGCATTAGGTTAACAGGAAAGAGTGAAGAATACAATATTAGAGCTGCAGAGAAGGTGCACAAAGAGTGAGGTCACGGCTGGCACTAAAATGATTCTAGTGGACAATATTTTTGATTGACAAGGAGCCAGCAACAGCAGGAATCACTGATGCTCCCAGTTTCAGCCAAAACCCTCCCACTATTGCGGCCGACCCCAGCACTTAGCCGAAGTCACTCTCAAAGTATCAGGCAGGTTGGAATTCAATGCTGCACAAGACTGAGTTTGCTGCTTAAGAACCAGAAGTTCTTTTCGTTAACTTATGCGAAATTTTATGGGCTCCTCAGTTCAACTAGTTCACATCAAAATGCCTTTGCACCTAGAAATGAGCAATGAGCTTTCATCTAGTGTTTATCTATGTGCAAAGTGCAGGCATCGCCTGTTTGTATCTCAGATCTGAAACTAATAAAATTGAAAGACAACTCAGTCACTTCTTAGAAGTGCTTGCTTTTTTGTTTGTGCCAGCATTGTCTGGAACAGACAGAAGCAGACAACTTCAGGAAAGTACATGCATTTTACAAAATCAAAATGACAGATTTAGAGTCTTACAGTCATACAGCAACAGACCCTTTGGTCCAAATAGTCCACACCAACCAAGTCTCCCAAACAAAACTAGTGTCACTTGCCTGCTTTTGGCCCATATCCCTCCTAACCATTCCCACTCATGTTACCTTTCCACATCTCTTTTAAATGTAACTATACCTGCATCTCCCACATCCTCTGACAGTTCATTCCACACATGAGCCACCCTCTATGTGAAAATGTTACCCCTCAGGTCCCTTTTAAATCTTTCTCCTCTCACCTTAAAAATATACCCCCCCCAGTTTTGAATTACCCCAACCTAAGAAACAAACCTTGGTTATTCACCTTAGAATTAGGTTTATTGTCACATGTACTCATGATTACCAGGAAAAGTTTACAAATCTCCACTTACAGCACCACCTTAGGTACCAGGGTACCTAGGTACAGATTCTTCATCACAAATTCTTAGGAAAAAAGATGAGGAAAACGCAGAAATAAAACTCCAGCATTACAGATCATAGGAATGAATTAGAAAAGTTAAAAAAAGTCTAGAATAACAGTCTTTCCAACTGCACTGGTGTCCTGGTCTCTCTATCGCAGCTGGCTTCATCTCGAGGCTGGAAGCCCATGCTGAGGCCATGCCAGCTAGGACCAGGATGAGGTCACCCCGGGCTGAGTGACCCACCACACCGAGCCGAGAGACCGACATACAGGGGGGAGACATCACCACATTGGCCGAGAAACCCCCACACCAGGCCGGGAGACTGCCGCAATGTGCTAAGGGATCACCATGCCCTTAGGCTAAAAGATCAAGAAATTGTTGCAAAGAAAGGAGGAAAAGAAACTACAAAAGAGAAGATAAAAGAGAAAAATAAACCATAAGTAAACTGAGGTCTCCAAAAGGTCGGCATAAGGTCACCCCTACACTCCAGAAAAGAGTTCCAGCGTATCCAGCTTCTCCTTATCTGTAGGTTGGAACAATGTATGTATGCTTAGTCCTAAGAGCATAAAGAAGAGGAAGAGTTCCCTCCTAAATAGCTGGTGAAACCACACCAAGAGTATTGTCTGGAATTGTGGTCTTCTTACCTAAGAGAGGATAGATTTGCCACAGAGAGAATGCAGTGGGGGGTCACAACGCTGACATTAAATATGAAAATGCAATAGTGATAGTGGATTTTCATATGAAGAAAGATTGGTTGACTGGGCCTGTACTCATCAGATTATAGAAGGATGAGAGAGGATCTGATGAAACTCATAAATTTCCAACAGGGCTGGATATACTCGATGAAAGATGGGATTTATTTTTTCTCTGTGACTGGGGATTCAGGAACAAGGGACTACAGTCTCAGGAAACAGGCTGTAGCATTTAGGATTGAGATAAGAAATTACTTCTTCACACAAACGCTAGTGAAGCTGAGAAGTTCTCTACCAGAGAAGGCTGTAGAGCCAAGGTAACTGAATATGTTCAAGGAAGAGATTGATAAACTTTTAGATATTAAAGGTACCAAGGGGTATGGGCAGAGAATGGGAATGTAGCATTGAGAGAGAGGATCAGCCATGTTTATATGGAATAGTTGAGCAGCTTGAATGGCCCAAATGACCAGCTTTTGCTGCTAGTATCTACAATTTTACTGAAGAATACATGGTAGTATTGAAGTCAAATCAATCATTTCTAAGTGGGCATTAACCGCAAAAAGAAAAATGAAACAATATAAGGAAATGGTAGCCATATTATTAGAGTAGATGGTTTATATGTAGAGTGAAGCCAGCATAGATATGATGATCAGAAACCAAAACAGAAATTGATGGAAAAGCTCGACACATCTGACAGCATCTGTGAAGAGAAATCAGAGTTAACATTTCGGATTTGGTCACCCTTCCTCAAAATGGGGATAATTTCTGTTTTTTGTCTCTGATTTAAAGCATCTGCAGATCTTTCAATTTTTATAGATATGATGACCTCAATGTTAGTAAGAACTGCAGATGCTGGACTCTGAGATAACACAATGTGGTTCTGGAGGAACACAGCAGGCCAGGCAGCATCAAAGGAGCAGGAAAGCTGGTGTTTCTAAAGAAGGATCCTGGCCTGAAATGTCAGCTTTCCTGCTCCCCTGATGCCGCCTGGCCAGCTGTGTTCCTCCGGCTCCACACTGTGTTATCTATGATCTCAATGTTGTCATGTTACTGGAATCTACTTGCTTCTGTATGATTTACATAACATTCATTGAACAACCAGACTAAAAAGTTTTAAATAATAGGAAGATGCTCTCACTTTCTTAACAAGATAAGCTGTTATCTAAGTCACAAACTGCAACAAAATATGATTCACTTTTGATGATTGTAGAGAAACCCAAAGCTGATTTAATGTTTCGGGTAAGCTAGATACAGGGTAGATAAAGAGGAATTCAGACAATATCTTCCAACTGACAATATCTTTATCTGATTATAGAAACAGACTGGTCTCACTCACCCACCATTCCTGTACTTGCTGACCTACTTTGGTTCCCAGATAAGCAAAACCTCCATTTAAAAATTAGATGTCTGGATAACTAGCTTAGAATGATACAGTACAGAACAAACCATTTGGCTCATCAAGCCTCTACCACCGTAAATAGACTACTACCTACACCAGCTCCATCTTCAAACACTTGGCCCATAGCCTTAAATTTTACGACCTTAAACTCATCCAAGTACTTTGTTAAAAAAATAGCAGTGAGATTTCCTGCCTGTACTACCGTCCCTGTGCATTCCAGATTCCCACCACTCTGGGTGAAAACATCTTTCCTCAAATCCCTTTAAACCTCCTGTCTTTCACATTAAAATTATGCCACCTTGTTATTGATTCTTTACTTCAGGGAAACAATTGCTTTCTGTCCATGTTATCCATGCCATTGATAGTCTTATTCACCGCCGTCAGGCCTCACTGCACCAACTTTCTCTGCTCCAAAGATACCAACAAAAGCTTATCCAGCCTCTCTTGAGAGCTAAACTGCTCCATTCCAGGCATTAGCCTGGTGAATCTCCTCTGCATCCCCTCCAGTGCAATTGCATCCTTCCTATTGTGTGGTGACCAAGGCTGTGCATAGTCTAAACAAATTCCTGTACAGTTCCAAAATAATCTGCCTGCTCTTATAATCCATGCAATGCCTGATAAAGCATCCCTTATGCTTTCTTAACTATGCTGTTAACCTGCCCCACCAGGGATCTATGAACAAACACACCCAAGATCCCTCTGTTCTTCCGAACTTCCTAGAGTCCTGTCATTTATTGAGTACTTTTTTGTCCTCTTCCTTCTTTGAAATGGCATGACCTGACATTTATCAAGGTCAAATGCCATTTTCCACTGATCTGCCCACCTGAGCAATTATTTATATCTTCCTACAACCTAACACCTTACTCTTCACTTTTTACCACTTGGCCAATCTTTGTGTCTTCCGCAAACTTGCTTATCATCCCTCTCGTATTCTCATCTACATTGTTTATGAATAATATTGATCCATGTGGTAAGCTATTGCACACCATCCTACAGTCACAAAAAACCCTTCCTCTACAATTCTTTGTCTCCTTCCACTAAACCATTTTGAATCCTTCTTTGCCAGAATGCCCTGAATCCCATGTGCTTTTCCCATGTTTATCAGTCTCCTAAACGCTACTTGGTCAAAAATCTTGCTGAACTCCACATCAAATACTTCGACTGTCCTACCCTCATCTACATACTTTGTCAAATGCTCGAAAAATTTGACCATTTCTGTTAGGCATGGTGTCCACTGATAAAGGCATGCTGACTATCTCTGACCACACCTTGCCTCTCTAAGTGGAAATTAATTTTCTACTTCACCATTTTTTCCAATAACTTCCCTACCACTGAGGGTGCATTCAGTCTATAGTCCACTTGTCCATATCTACCACCTTTATTGTAAAATTCAGTCACATTAGCTATCCTGCAGACCTCCATCACCTCCCCTGCAGCCAGAGATAATTAAAAAACTTTGGTGTCAGGGCCTCTGTAATGTCCTCCCTTGTCTACCACAGCAGCCTGAGATACAACCCATCTGGACCTAAATCATAGAATCCCTGCAGCATGGGAAGAGGTCATTCAGCTCATCGGGTGTGCACCTACCCTCCAAAGAGCATCCCACCCAGTTATGCCGCCAAAGCCTATCCCCGTAGCTCTAAATTTCCCATGGCTAATCCACCTAACCTACGCTTCCCCAGACACTATGGGCTATTCAACTTGGCCAATCCATCTAATCTGCACAACTTTGGACTGTGGGAGGGAACTGGAGCACCTGGAGAAAACCATGTTGCTTCTGTGGATTTGTCTACTTTTAAATCTTGCATCTTCTCCATCTTTTCCGCCCTTATTACATAAATCCACTCAGGAAATTTGCAGCCCATCTTCTTGATTTCTGTACTTATGTACCTCTTCTTTGGAGTAAAGACAGATGTCAAGCACTCATTTACCAATGCCCGCGGGCTTCACAAACAGATTGCCCCCTTTGGCCACTAATGGGCCCTACTCTTTTCCTGGTTATTCTCTTCCCTTTGTTATTTGTAGATTATCTTGGGGTTCTCCCTAATTATGCCTGCCAGCTACACCCTCTGTTTGTTTTCTGAATACTTTCTTGAGTTCCCTCCTGTGCTTTCTCTACTTGTCTATGGTCTCCATTACTTTCTTCCCTTTGTATCTGATATCTACCTTTTTGAGTTGTGACACAGTGGCTAGCACTGCTGCCTCACAAAGCCAGGGACCTGGGCTTGATTCCACCCTTGGGTGACTGTCTGTGTGCAGTTTACACATTCTCCCCATGTTTGTTCTGGGTACTCTGGTTTGATCCCACAGTTCAAAGATGTGAAGGCAAGGTGGATTGGCGGTGCTAAGTGTAAGTGTTCATGGATGTGTAGATTAGGTGGGGGATAGAGTGTTCTCAGGGTCAGTGTGGGCCCACTGTCGGGATTCTATGATCTTTTCTTTTTAATCCAGTCCTGAATATTCTTAGATATCTATGGTTCTCCCGGTTTGTTGTTCCTACATTTCGCTCTAAAGGGAACATGTAAGGCCTGTACTACCACCCTCACCCAACTCTCCTCCTGGGCCTTACTTGAATGTGCCCACTGTTCTGCTGTAGATTTACCCTTAATTATCCTTTCCCAGTTTATTTTGGTCAGATCCTGCCTTGTTTTAATAAAATTTGCCTTGGCCCAATACAAAACCCTTTTTTTTATTAAATATACTATTTTTCTGCTTTTCCGTAACAAATGTAGAACATATGGTGCAGTGGTTATTATCACTAAAATGTTCCAATGCTGTCACCTTGAACTACCTGGCCAACCTGATTCACCAGAATTAGCTCCAGCACTACACTCTCAAGGACCATCTACATTTTAATGTCTAAAAAACGCCCTCGCATATATTTTGAGAATCTGTCCCTTCTCAATGAGTTATACTATGATTATAGTTCGGTGGATTGGCTGTGCTAAATTACTCATAGTGTGTAAGGGATGTGAGGTCAGGTGGATTAGCCATGGGAAATGTAGGATTACAGAGATAGGGTAGGAGGCTGGGTAAGAGTGGAATGCTCTTCGGGGAGCGATATGGACTTTTTGGGCTGAATGGCTTTTTCCACTCAGTACAGATTCTATCAATTATCCCAATTAATATTGGAATAGTTGAAGTCCTCTAATATAATTTCCCTTATTGTTATTTTTATAAAGCCTCTTTTGACAAACCTTCTAAGATATCATCTGCCCTCACTGCAATAACTGACTCGAAGTAATACTGCAACATCACATCTGTTTTTGTACTCTCCCTGTTCTACCTGAAGATCGCATACCCCGAAATGTTGAATTGCCAGTCTTGTTCCTGCCTCCACCACGTCCCTGTGATGGCAACAACATCACAATTCCACAATCACTATTCCACATTTCAATCCAGCATTCAAGTAGAAGCCACCCAGCCTTGCCTTACTCCCTTAAGACACCACATGACTGAACCCATCCCTCTTGGTTCTTTCTCCAGCTTATGCTGTGAATACTAATTAATCACTGTTGAATTAACGCACTGTGTTCCGAACTGCTGAACTTCTTTAAACTCCTCCCAATAGCACTATCAAAGACCTCCTGCAAGGATATTGGTCCCATTCTATTTAAGGCTCAGATTGTCCCATTTGTAGATGTGTCACTTTCTCTAGAAACAGCCCCGGTGATCCAGGAATCAAAAATTCTCCCTCCTGTACCAACACCTGAGCCAGTCATTCATCTGTTCTATATTCCTATTTCTGTACTTACTGGTCCTTTGCACTGGGAATATTCCTGAGCTAATAACATTTGAAAGACTTACTTCTTAAACTCTTGACTAGCTCCCTATATTCTTGATGCAAGACCTCAAACCTTATTCTACCTATGTGGTTGGTACCAATGTGTACCACAGTCTCTGATTTGTCATTCTCTCCCTTCAGGATGCCCCACCGCTGCTAAGCGGCATTCCTGACCTTTCTTTCTTTATTCACTCACATGTTAAGGGCATCACTGGCTAGGCAGCATTATTTGACCGTCCCTAATTGCCCAGAGGCAGTTAGGAATCGACCACATTGCTGTGGGTCTGGAGTCACATGTAGGCCAGACAAGGTAAGGATAGCAGTTGCCATCCCTAAAGGACATTAGTGAACCAGATGGGCTTTTCCTGACAATCGGCAATGGATTCACAGTCATTCTTAGATTCTTAATTCTAGATTTTAATTGAATTCAAATCCAGGTCCTCAGGACATTACCTGGCTCTCTGGACTAACACCCCAGCAATAATACCACTAGGCTATCACCTTGGAACCAAGAAGGCAACATACCATCCAGGAGTCACCTCTGCAGCCTACCTATTCCCATAACTCATTATTCCCCTATTACCACTGCTCCTGCTTGTTTGTTTCTTTCTCCCCTCGTGGGCAGTGGAGCAGCTTGCGGTGCCATAAGTCTGGATCTAACTCCACTCCCTTGAGGAACCAGCACCTCCTCAACTTCCAAAATGGGAGACTGATTTGTGAGGGAGACCCCAGGAGATTCCCGCACTACCTTCCTGACTCTCCTTGCCTGCCAGTTGGTCACCCTTCTTTTCTTCGGTCCGTTCAGCTGCAGCATGGCCACCTCTCGAAAGGTGCTATCTCTTTACCTTCTTATGGGAATGGGGCCAAACTGTTTTTTACACTTTGGGATGGTTTCCTACATTAAAGGACTAGAGACTGTCTTGGTTTTCCAGACGAGACTAAAGGGGGAGCTGATTGAGGTATACAAAATTACGAGAGGTCGAGACAGAGTAGATTGTGAGAATCTCTTCCCCATGATAGGTATGTTTAGGACCAGAGAGCATAGGTTTAATGTGAGCAACAATGGTTTACGAGGAGATCTGGGAAAATATGTTTCATTCAGAAAGTGGCAGATATATGGTCCATGCAACTTGAGAGGGCAGTAGAGGCAGATACACAAGCAGCATTTAATAAGCATCTGGAATGAGCACTTAAAATGTCAGGGTGTAGTAGGCTGTGGACCAAGAGAAGATAAATGATAGTAAAGAAGTTTGATGTTTGTTGGTTGTATAGATATGGTGGATCAAAAGGCCTGATTTTATGCGATATGACCCTTCACTCTAAATGAATAGAAGTCATTCCTGAAAAATGAGAATTATTTATTTTTATTGATATACAGTGGAAGTTGACCCCTCTCCCCCTGCCCCCCGCCCCTCTCAAGAACATAAAAGAAAACACTCAGAGTGGAGTGCCTCACTCTATAATCTGTTAAAAAAGGGGTGTAAAAATGGTGTAACCTGCCTTTCAGCAACTTCTAGTGGTTAATTAAACTAAATCACTGACACTCTGCAATCAGCAAGGCACAATTTATTTATCTAAACCTGACAGTGAACAAATTAACCGAACTATTAACAAACTGAATAAATCCCATCTAACTGCTCGCTATTCCTGAATAAAACATCATTCTAATGGCATGCGGTTCCAATAAATACAAACTCCACTTATGCAAGACAAAAGTGAGAAAATAGAAGTAAGTCTCTCAACATTATAACCAGGTTATGTGCCTTCCAGAACGCTCTGTGAACCTTGTGCCAGGAACACCTTCTCTACTTTCTGTCAGGAACACTAACTAGTTGTACCATTATTACCCTTGATTTTTAGATAGTGCTTTCTCAAAGATGAAGAAGAGACTGTGAGAGCAGTGATTAACTCTTGAAAGCTGAGAGCTATTAACTGTGGCAGATGGCAATTCAGTCTCCTGTCTTTTTTCAACTGCCCTCTTCTTTTATACCCTTGATGACATATCAATTTCTAATGCTAAGATTAATCCTATGTTATCAAAACCATTATATTTAAATTTAATTGACTTTTAGTATCTAAGTGCCTGGTTCAAATTGATTGGCTGAATTCAAAACTTGTTGTCTTGGTAAAACTGCCTCTTGGCCTGCTAACTGTATTGCTTTTTGATACAAATGTTTCAATTCACGTGCTCTCTGTGCTCTTACAAACTTTCAAGCTGTTCACAGGTGTCCTTTTTGAATCTCTAAGCACAGAAAAAGCACATAATCTTTTAAAGGGACCGTGCACAGCTTTTCCCCTTACCATTTTAAAAGCACCAAATTCCAACTTCTTGCGTCACAAACCACAAGCGCTCTACCCAACTTCGCAACATTATCAAGTGAATATGTGGACTTGTTGGGCTAAATGGCCTGTTTCCACACCATCGGGATTCTATGAAATAACAAATTGAATGACCTTGTGTTTATGCAACCTTCTTTGCTTCCTCGGGAAGATAAAATACAGATAACAGCTAAAGCATCTTTTAGTTTGTAATCTTGACATTATTCTTCATGCTTTCACCTGTCTCCAAATTGCCAACCAGCTTGACTAATATATTGAAGACTCTGAGTTCAGTGTGATATCAGTTCTGTAGCAAAGTCATACTGAACTTGAAATATTAAGTGTGTTTCTTTCTCTACAGGTGCTGCCAGAAAGGCTGAGTTTCTCCAGAATTCTCTGCATCTGTTTCAGTGATTAATCCACTTCCCGCAACATTTGCTTTTATGTCCTAGAACATACTTATTTTTTATTGTTGGGAACACTGAAGGAAACATCTGTCGTTTCAACCATAAACTGTTCCAATGGCACTGATTCCTTCTATCACCTTGATAATATTCTGAGGGTGAATCAGACTTGGGTCAAGCTTGCCATCTTATTTGACTCTGAGATGAGCTTGCAATCATGCCTTCATTAAGACTTGCTTCTGCAGCATCCATAACATTGTCTGTCCCACATTAACCCCAGTGACTCCCACTGATGAGCCACTGGTCATTACATTTTAGCTTTCGGGAATATATGAATGGGAGTACAGTGGACACTAAAAGCAAAGACATGTTGCAAAATGAGATATGTTAAAGAAGCATTGAAACTTAGAAATAAGAGCATAGGTAGATCATTTCATCCAGATCCACCATTCAGTACGATCATGGCTGATTATCCAACCCACTTTCTCTCCATTCTCTTTGATGTCTTTAGCCCTAAGAACAAATAGACTCCCTCTTAAAACATTCAATGTTTAACCTCAACTGCTTTCTACGGAAAAGCATTCCACAGGCTCATTAATTTCTGGGTGAAAAGATTTCTGCACACCTTAGTCCTTACTGGTCTACCCCATAATCTTTAGTTTGTGACTGTCGGTTTTAGACTTTCCATTCATCAGGAGCATCCTTTCTGCATTTACTGTCTAGCCCTGACTGAGTTTTATAGATTTCCATGAGATCCACCCATCCAGTCCCCGCATTCTTCGAAATGCCAATGAATATTGTCCCAACCAATCCAGCCTCTCTTCAAGTAGTAGTCCTTCCATCATGGAAATCAATCCCCGAGTCATAATCAGAGTCACAGAGTCATGCAGCATGAAAACAGACCCTTTGGTACTACTTATCCTTACCAACAAGGTTTCCCAAACTAAAAACTAGTCCCACTTACCTGCATTTGGCCCATATTCCTCTTCCTATTTCCAATTTGTGTTCCGGTTCAAATGTATTTAAAATTTTGTAACTGCAGCAGCATCTATGACTTCCTCTGACAGTCCATTCCATAATTGAACTATCCTCCACTTGAAAAAGTTGCTCCTTAGGCCCCCTGACCACAAAATGTGATGCTGGATGAACACAGCAGGCCAAGCAGCATCTCAGGAGCACAAAAGCTGATGTTTCGGGCCTAGACCCTTCATCAGAGAGCTTAGGTCCCTTAGGTCCCCTTTAAGGCTTTCTCCATTCACCTTGGAAATATGCCCCCTAATTTCGAACTCCCCCACCCGAGGGAATGGACCTGTGCAATTGACCTGATCTACGGCCCTCATGATTTTATAAACTTCTAGAAGGTCACCCCTCAATCTCTGGCAATCTAGTGAAAAAAGTCCTGCCCTATCCTTATAACTCAAACCCTCCAGTCCCGACAACATCTTGGTAAATCTTTTCTGGACCTTCTCCAATTTAATAATGTCTTTCCTATAGCAAGACAGCTTGATATTGATCTTATACTGAACCCTTTGCTTGCCCGGCTGTTTTTCTCTGTCTGGGCTCCATCTCCACCTATCGTTTACTCCTTCTCCCTCCCCCCGACCCATCTTCAGCATATAGCCCAACATTTTCCGAGCCACCATCAGTTTTGAAGTTGGGTCAATGGACCCAAAGCCTTAACACTGCTCTCTCTCTACAGATGCTGTCAGACCCCACAGAGTTATTCAAGCAATTTCAGTTTCTGATTTTCAGCATTTGCAGTTTTTTAAAAAAAAATCAATAGAGTTTTATTCGGTCAGGGTATCAAGGGTCATGGGCTAAAGTCAATAAATGAATCTGAGATGCAAATCAGTCAACTGATTGAATGGCACACTTGAGGAGGTGAATTTCCTTCCAATGGTAAATGACAACTAATTCTTACAGTGCAGACCACCAATGTTTGAACAGGGTGGAAGCAAGAAAAAAGATAAATCCTCAACAGTTCTAAAAATCTTCAGATTGTTAAACTGGGGAGAAGGTTGAGGGTAGTTAGGAAATAAGCCGCTTGAGCAACATCAGTAAGATACAAGGAACAGGAAGAGTGTGTAGGATGGTGCATTTAGAGAATTAAGACCGGAAATGCTGAACAAAAATGGAACCAGAAACATAAATCTAGTTTTGTGACTGCAAATGTTAAAGTGGTTAGATCTGGGGCCAGGCGTATATTCTGTGAAGGCCAAGCAGGACTTGAAGGAAAGCAGAAAGGTTGGATCAAAATGAAAACGGAACCGAATGCACTAGCATCCACAACTGTGAACTATTGAAAATGGTATGAATCCAGGGGCCAACAGTACTTTCTGCAAAAAGAAGAATGAGCTTAATAAAGAAACTGGAGAAATGGATAAGAAATTACCTCTGGAGAGAAATGATTGCAGCTTTCGCTCCTGCCTGCTTCTAGCCCTCAACTAATCAGAGACAGTTTGAAAGCTCCTTTCTCCAATTAGAGCTGAAGACTGCCTTTACCTGTGGGATCCTAACTCCCTCGAGGAGCTCATACAGATAAGACTAAAGATCATACATTGAAGACGGAAACATGCAGAAAAAGACCCAGAATCCTTTAAAATGGCAAATAGATAATGGTGACAATTATGCCACTGTTACATGATGCCAATGTGAGGTTTTATAAGATTTTGCGATTATGGGCAGAATCTTCCCTTCCTGAAATGTAGCAAGGAAGGTGGTGGGAGGAAATATAATTGAGTGGGTTGGCAATAAGATAAGATCCACTACCATCCTGCTACCAAATGCATGCGTGCATACTCACATATAAATCTATGGGGTGAACTTGTATTTGCAGATGTATTCTATTTTGTTCAAAATGCATGCAAATTGTTGACAGTCAATGTGGCATTTTATAAATTTCTACTTTGGAAATAAAACAGTCTGATTTCAAGTTAATTCGCAGCCAGATTCTAAACAAGGGCTCACGACTAAAATGCATTGCCTGACCTGGGATGTTGCCTCTGCTATATTGATAAAACCTTTAGTTATCTTGGGGCCAAGATTTGGAAGGAATTCTGGAATTTGCATATTAGTCCTTTTGTACTGATTAAAGATTTAACACGATTTGGAGGTGCTGGAGTTGGATTGAAGTTGACAAGGTCAAAAACCACACGACACCAGGTTATCGTCCAACAGATTTAACAGCTATCTTAGATTTGCTCAGTACGTTCATATTTGTTCTATGGGCCCTTGATTTTTTTCTTATAAATTCTGTGTCTGATGCTATGGCTTTCACTGATACCTGAAGAAGGAACAAGACTCTGAAAGCTTGTGTCTTCAAATAAACCTGTTGGACTGTAACCTTGTGTTGTGTGATTTTTGACCTCATCCATGTACTTTTTAAATGTTGCAAGGCTTCCCATCTTGACTACCTTCCCAAATCTTGAAATTGTCAACTAATAATTCAGGTAATGTTAATTAAGGTTCACTCCTCCACCACCAACACTCAGTAGCAGCAGTATGTACTGCCTATGAGATACACGGCAGAAATTCATCAAAGATCCTCAGACAGCACCTTCCAAACCCCTGAACACCTCCATCCGGAAGGACAAGTGCAGCAGATAGGTGGGATTACTGCTACCTCCAAGTTCCCCTCGAAGTCATTCACCATCCTGACTTGGAAATACATTGCCGTTCCTTCACTGTCGCTGTGTCGAAATCCTGGAATTCCCTCCCTAATGGCATTACGGGTCAACCCCTGGCAGGTGGACTGCAGCAGTTCAAGAAGGCAGCTCACCACCACCTTCTCAAGGGCAACTAGGGATGACCAAGAAATGCTGGCCAGCCAGCGACACCCACATCCCATGATTGAATAGAATAGAGCAATCCTTAAAGAGTCAATTAATCATAGCCCAAGGGTTTTTAAGCTGACCCCCTTCCCCACAGGTGAAAACAATGACAGCCTCCCCTGCCAGTAAAACTGAATGGCCTCCCTGCTGGATTGAATGAGTGGAGAAAGAGCTCAAAATCACTTTGGACTGGATCCTGGAGTTGACTTAAGGAAGAGAATAAAGCAGAACCATGGAGGGAGACTTTAGGTGATTTTAAACACTGTTATTTTAAATTTATAAGGTATGAGTCAGGAGCGTGATGGAATACACTCATTTGCCTGGATGGGTGCCACTCCAACAACACTCAGGAAGCTCGACACCATCTAGGACAAAGCAGCCCGCTTGATCGGTACCACATCCACAAGCATTCATTCCCCCCACCTCCAACACACAGTAGCAGCAGTGTGTACTATGTACCAGGAGCAGAACCTCTGTCATTCCTGTTTATATGTGCCAGATATGGCTCCCTGATTGAACCAAGTTAACAACCCCAATCAGGGAACTCATATTGAGATACACCTGGTTGACCTCATTAAAATCACCACATTCCTCCCTTTCTGAGTCCGCAGACATACGTGTTTTCTGTTTTATGTACCATGGGGTATTTTAGTACCATTTCATGCTCCTCAACTCTGCTCCTTCTGCGGGCAGTGTGTAACGCATAGTAGCTCGCTTCCCATGCCCAGAGTGTCTTGGAAGAAATTAATTCTCCTCTCCAGGTAGCAAAGGTGTTGGGGAAATTATATCTGCTGTGTCCACCTTAGATTCCAAGGTGTCTTCAACAATTGATGGAGAGAGAAAACCCATAGGTTCTGGAACAGATAGAAAGGCAGTACAGGGGCTGAGCACATTTTACTCCCACATCATTTGCAAGTTTTCAGCTTTCATCATGGTCGATAAGCTTGTTCAGGACCATTGCGCCTACCCAAACTCTATACCTCACTGGGCCTGATGTCATATCGACCATGAGATTACAAGGTGTGGCGCTAGAGGAACACAGCAGGCCAGGCAGCATCAGAGGAGCTCAGCAGAGTCTTGTATCGGCATTGGTATTCCTGATGCCGTTTCACCCTCATCCTCCATGCTCAGGAAAATCAGATTAAACCCAGTGTGGAGTATTGTGCCCATTAGCAACTCTGCTTGATCCATCCCTGTAGTTGCATGTGGGGTGGTCCTTTAATCAAACCAGGACAGTATCGGATCCTGGAAAGCTGCAGGCTGTTTCTGTAAGCCTGCCTTCAAAGCTTGGATGCTCTTTCTGCCAAACCATCGGATGGTGGATGGTATGGAGCTGCTCATATATGTCATTCGACTTTAGAAAATACTCAAATTCCCTGCTGGTAAACAATGGCTTGTAATCTACGACCCATACGGCCAGGAGTCCGTGTGTTGCAAAAGATGTGCGTGTTTTTTTTTAATAATCATTCCTGCATTTGACGAATGAACTCAAGGCACCTTCAACCACTTCAAGTGGGCTTCCACAAAGACCAAGAACTCTGAGCCTATGAAAAGACCTGCACAGTCGATGTGTAATCGAGTCCACGGTTTGGCCATTCCCACGAATGTGAGGGAGCTGCTGGCAGTGTTTTTTTGTCCCTGTTGGCACACTGGGCACCAATGCAGCTATGTCTGCAACCAATCCTGGTCAACAGACATAACTTCTTGCCAACATTGTCATTTTGAAAACCCCTGGATGACTGTGGTAGAATCCAGCAAGTATGTGGTAGTGACCTTTGCTCGGGACAATCACTCTGGCACCCCAATAAAACACACCATCCTCCACTGTGATCTGGTCCAACCGGGTCCAAAAACATTTCAATTCTGGATGTGTTGGCCCTGTGGTTTCCCCCAAGACCAGCAGCAGTTTTGCCTGGACCAGATCTTTCTGCATCCAAAGTCTGATATTGTCAGCTGTAACTGGAAGAGCGAGCAGAAAATCTAAAACCATGTTTACATACAAAACCATTTTCCAGTGGCAGTATCACCAATGGTGTGTCTGCCAGCAGGAGGCAGCTCAATGCATCCACATTTGTTACTTGGCCTTCTGGGAGATGTTCCACTCTGTTTTTATAGATACTTATTATTAGAGATCACTGCCGGATTTGGCCTGAAGCTATGGGTGGTGCTACCATATCCCCTATAAATAAACTAAGCAGGGTTTTTGGTATGTTATTAATACAAAATTACATCCATAAAGGTATTAGTGGAACTTCCAACTCCAACCATGACCACCCAAACTTTCCATTTCTATTTGAATGCATTTACCACCTGATTGAGCCAAATTTCTGGATGCATAAGCTATTGGGCATTCCTCTCCATTGTGCCATCTATTAGTGACACTACCCTGATGCCATACAGGATTGTATCACTTGTCAATACCAGATCTCACTGGCATCATAGTGTGCCAATGCCTTAGAGGATGATAGCTGCTTCTTCACTTCCCTGAAGGTTATGGCTCGGCTATGTGACTGTTTCCCAGGTTGACCCATCTTTAAGAGTTGATGCAAAGGTGCCTGGAAGGAGGTCAGGTCACATATCAACTTTCCATGATAGGTCGCCAACCCAAGGAAACACCTAAGCTCTGGAATTGATGTGGGAGCCAGGACACCTTTGGTGGCCCTCACTTTATCTTCCAAAGGGTAGAACCTGGTCTTGTTGACTCTGTAGCCCCAGTAGGTCACTTGCAGCACCTGGAACACCTGTTCGTCCCTTCTAAAGTGTACATATACGTGGGAGAAACTACTGAGAACTATTTCCAAGCTGTCTAAGTGTTCCTTATTGATCTTCCTTATTATTAGCATCTTGATAAATAGCAACCTGGGGTAGACCTTGTAAAATGTTCTCATCATCCACTGAAAAGCTGCACAGGCTGATGATACCCCAAATGGTAGACTTGTGCATTGGTACAAATGCTCATGGGGATTAATTGTGGTATAAGTCTGAGAATCCTCACCTAGCCACAAATGCAGGGACACAGAGCTCATGTCAAGCTTTGCGAAGCACAGCACACACTGCCAACATTGAGTATAAGTCCTCTATGCAAGGGATTGGGTATTTATCCTACAGTGAATAGGAGTTTACCATTTGTTTAAAATCCCCACAAATAAGAACTGATGCATCAGATTTCACCATCTGTACGACCAATGTTGCCCATTTTGAAAGCTGGTCTGATGATTCCTTCACTTTCCAGCCTCCTGATTTCTGCCTCTACTTTTGCCCGAAGGCAAATGGCACTGCGCAGGCCTTGCAGAATCATGGAATTGTTTCCTGGTCAACATGCAAGGTGGCCTTGACTCCTTTGACAGTCCCTAGACCTCTCTAATAAACATTCATTTATTTGAAAAGGACTTCAGTCAGGCCACTTTCTAATTGAAAAATGTTGTGCCAGTCTCAGTGAATCTTTCTCAACCAATTACACCCCATTGGCCTTAGGCCTGGGCCTTTTACTACAATCACTGGTAACGGAACCAGCTGCTTTTCATAAGAAACCAGATTCGACACTGCACCCTTAATGTGTAAATGTTCCCTGGTGTAAGTTCAGAGTCTAGTCAAGATCCTGTGCAAGCAAAGGAGTTGGAATGCAGGGTGAATTTTGTTAAAGACTCGTTCTATGATCACTGAAATGGCCACATTGATATCGACCTCATGTAGGACCCAATAACCATTTAACCCGGCATTTATTTTGATTGGTTCTGATTTGGATCTGACTAAGCAATTTAATTGTCCCAAACCAGATGAAGGTGGACTTTCCTTGTTGTGCGCTTCCCTGGATGCCAGCCTACGTGTACATTTAGGTCGAGTGGGACTCTTTTGCTGTCTCAAGTCTATATACTGGCATCTTGTTGGCCCGGATGCTGAAGAAAATTTTAACAATTTGCCTGAAGCTTGGCTTTGTTTTCGGATTCTGCTGTAAGCTGGCCTTGAGTCCCAGCCCTGAATGAGGCCAGGCAGTTCCCCAAGCTCAGTCAGCCTGGCAAGGGGTCCACTTCCATTCGAATACTTCGTAACTCATTGCTCCACTTGCCACATTTTTCAATGATAAAGACACTTGTCATGCCTGTTTGAACTCCAGTTGGCCTTCAGCTAGTAGGCGCTTTTGCATGGTTGCGTCAATATTCCTACACAGCAATTGCCCTCTCGCCATCTCATTAACAGTCAAACCAATGTCACGTGCCTCTGTCAGCCATCTTAACTGAGTCAAAAATCCTGATACGGATTCCCCTGGTTCTTGAATTGTCAAGTAAAACTAACAGTGTGTCAGAATTAGAGTAGACTTGGAGTTGTGTTATTCCTTAACTAAATCCCTCAACTCTGTGCCTCAGGAAAAGCCAGGCTCCTCATGACTGAAAAAGCTGTGGGTCCACAAGCTGTCAGGAGAAGCACTCTTTGCTTTTCATCTTCCTCCATTTGCCCAGAAAAAAACCCCACATTTTTTACATATACTGGGTCCAGTCTTTGATGGCAGGATTGAATGAGTCAAGCTCCCCAAATAATAACATGATGCCAGAAATGCTTATCCCAAATCAAAAAAAGACTGTTGTGAACAAATTTCATCAATAAGGTGCTTTACTTTCATTGCCAATAAAATGAGTCCATAGAAACCCATACCCCGTGACCTAGACACCCTTTATTTACATATGGAAATTCCTTGACACTGATCCAGCTCCCTCAGAGCCAGCTCCCAGGGTGAACAGGCTGACTGATACCTCTGTTTATATCCATTATCCAGGGCTCCCTGATTGGACCAATGTAACAGCCCCAATCAGGGAACTCATATTCAATGTGGCCCTCCTGGCTGACCTCATTACAATCACTACTGCTCCTTCACTGTTGCTGGATCAAAAGCTAGAATTGCTTCCCTCAGGGCATAGTGGAACTATCTACAGCACATGAACTACAAAGGTTCAAGAAGGTAGCTCACCACCACCTTTTCAAGGACAGCTATGGACAGGCAGTTAATGCTGACCTAGCCAGAGATGCCCACATCACATGAATGAATAAAACAAAATGGATGATTGTTTTCTACTATTAGTTCCAAACTGAAATATTGCGCAGTCAATGTTACTTCTGGTTTGTGTGTTACAGTAAAGTCTTAAAACTTGAAATACTACTGTGTAATCCTTTCAGTAGGTCATGCCAAGCTTGAATTTCGCTTTAAAAATTGTTGGGTTTTTTTTGTGGTGATTATAGCACTGTTTTCTTGCATATCTTGTTCATGGTTCATTTGATGGGACATTATTTAGAAGTATATTTTCCGTTTAACCAGAAAGACCACAAATCAGTGCACATGCGGCTCTGTGGTTGTATCGTACCTCTGAGTCACAGTTTGTGGAACCAGCCTTCAGCCAATTTGATTCACTCCACATGATACAAAGAAAAGGGTGGCATGACATCTCAGTGGTAAGCACTGCTGCCTCACTGTGCCAGGGACCCAGGTTCGATTCCAGCCTTGGGTGACTGTATGGAGTTTGCACATTCCCCCCGTGTCTGAGTGGGTTTCCTCTGGGTGCTCCAGTTTGCTCTCACAATCAAAAGATATGCAGTTTGGATAAATTGTCACTAGTAGCCAGGAATGTGGATGTTAGTTGGGTTAGCTATGGGAAAAGCAACATTACAGGGATGGGGTACTGGGGGTAATTCTGGATGGGATGTTGCTCAGAGGGTAAGCATGGACTCGATGGGCTGAAAGGCCTGCTTTCACGCTGTAAGTATTCCATGAGTACTAAAATAGTAATATCTTCCTTGAGAACATTTTCATGGACATTAGACACCTTAAAATATTTGGAAATGATCCATGTGGCTGATTGCCATGGTTGAGGCATTATACTCAAAGTTAGCATTTAAATGGGATTAAAATATAACTGTCTAATACTAACATTCAATTTATGCAATAGTGAGCTGGGTTTCTTTTTGGTTTTTTTTAATTCTTTTATGGGAAATAGGTATCATTGGCTAGACCAGCATTTATCACCGATCCCCGAAAGCACTGAGAGCATAAGTAGTGTGAATGCACTGGAGTTTTAAGTCGGATAAATTTGCCAAATTCTTAACCACAAGCCATGTTCCCATTAAATTAGGGACAATAGATGGTGGTTTACCCTGAGAGTTACATGCCTCAGGTATGGGGAGAGTTTGAGAAGTGTCAGTCATAGTAACCTCAGCTGGTGTGGGAATTGAACTCATGCTATTAGTGTCACTGCATGTCAACCAATCTCAACTTTCTTCTCATGCAGTGCAACTCATTGCTTGTTTTTGAAATTTGGCAATCTTGCATCTGTTCTGAGCTTTGCAATTTTTGACAGTATGCCTCTTCCTCAGTAATTCACAGATGAAATTAAACATTTCCTTACCCATTTGATTTAGTTCACAATGAGCAATCAATTTACCTAGAAAATCATTGAAACATATTTTCACTTTCAGTGTATTTTTTTTAAAGTAAAGGTTCCTCCATTCCTTGTGGCAGGTTACCAGCAGGCTATGGGTCAATGGCTGTTAACAAGCTCTTGGGCAGATATAGCAAATGCAAAAAAAAACCCTTAGTCTTCAAATCATGTTGGGGAATATGAAAGAATAAATGCTGAATGCATTCACAACAATTATCTCTTCCTGTCATTTCAGCAGAGATGCAATTAATGAATTTGATGTGGATTAACACTCCGACTGAAATATGTAACACCACAATCAGCTGTTAGGCGCTTATATGTCATTATCCCACAACATATCGTCAAAGCCTTTACTGAAATTTAACTTAGTAAGTACAATACTTGCTCCAATTTCTGTCACTTTTTCTCACAGGCTTGTTCATTAAAATTTACAACATTTCCTCACAAATTTAATAATAGAAACATGAGAAGCTTCATAAATTTTAATCTGTTTTGGCCATGACAATGGCAACTGAGTTTTGAAGCATCTGAAAATATCACACCTGGTTTTATTCAACAAAATCTATTACTCTCAATGATAACATAAGGTTCCACAAGGACATGAGTTTCTATTAGTAGCTGATTTGAAGTAGAAGTTGTGGTCTCTAATCACTTTCTATTACGGGCAAGCCTTCTCCTATTTCACATTACATTGCAATATGTCCATGAAGGCTGCTGGGACAACACGGTGGCTCAGTGGTTAGCACTGCTGCCTCACAGCGCCAGGGACCCGGGGTCAATTCCACCCCTGGGCGACTGTCTGTATGGAGTTTGCACATTCTCCCCGTATCTGTGTGGGTTTCCTCCTGTCTCCTCCCACAGCCCAAAGATGTGCAGGCTAGGTGGATCGGCCATGCTAAATTGCCCGTAGTGCTTAATGTGCATTGGCTGGGTTATAGGAGAATGAGTCTGGGTGGAATGCTCTGTGGTCCAGTGTGGACTTGTTGGGCAGAAGGGCCTGTTTCTACACTGTAGGGATTCTATGATCTCTGATGATGATATAGAAAATGAAAATGTCTATTGATATTTCTGTTCAACCTGTTTTGATGCTCAGCTGAATGAACTGGGTCTCCTGCTCCAGAGGTAAGGTCACTACCATTTCACCACAACCACACACACTCACCCACACACACTCACTTGGAGGGTAACTTGGAGGTGGTGGTGTTCCCATATGCTTGATTCCCTTGTCCTTCCAGTTGGAAGTGGCTGTGGGTTTGGAAGGTGCTGTCTAAGGATCTTTGGTGAATTTTTGAAGTGTGTCTTGTAGATATTACACATTGCTGCTACTGACGTCAGTAGTGGATGGAGTGAATGCTTGTAGATGCAGTGCCAAACAAGCGGGCTGCTTTTTCCTGGATGGTATCAAGCTTCTTGAGTGTTGTTGGAGCTGTACTCATCCAGGCAAGTGGGGAGTAATCCATCACACTCCTCACTTGTGCCTTGTAGATGATGCACAGTCTTTGAGATGAGTTACTCACCGCAGTATACATAGCTTCTGACCTGCTCTTGTAGCCACTGTGTTTATGTGGTGAGTCCAGTTGAGTTTCTGGTTAATGGTAACCCTGAGGATGTTGATAGTGGGGATTCAGTGATGGTCACACCATTGAATGTTAAGGTGCAGTGGTTAGATTGTCTCTTATTGGTGATGGTCATATCTTGGCATTTGTGTGGCGTGAATGTCAGTTGCCACTTGTCAGCCCAAGTCTGGTTATTGTCCGGGTCTTGCTGCATATTATCATGGACTGCTTCAGTATCTGAGGAGTCACGAATGGGGCTGAACATTGAGCGCTCATCAGTGAACATCCCCCACTTATGACCTTATGATAGAGGGAACACCATTGCTGAAGATGGTTGAGCCAAGGACACTATCCTGATGATTTCCTGAAGAGATTTTCTAGAGCTGAGATGATTAACCTCCCACAACTAAGGCCATCTTCCCAATGTGATAACAAGGTGTCGAGCTGGATGAATACAGCACGCCAGGCAACATCAGAGGAGCAGGAAGGTAGGTCTGCTTCTGGCCTGGACCCTTCCAATATCACATGGAGTGAATTGAATTGGCTGAAGACTGGTATCTGTAATGCTGTGGACAACTGGACGAGGCCGAGATGGATCATTCACTTGGCACTTTTGGCTGCTTGCTTGCTTCAGCCTTATCTTTTTCACTGATGTGCTGGGCTCTTCCATCATTGAGTTTGGGAATATTTGTGGAGCCTCCTCTTCCAGTGAGTTGTTTTAGTGCCCACCACCATTCACAACTGGATGTGGCAGTGCTACAGAGCTTAGACCTGATCCATTTGTTGAGGGATCACTTAGCTCTGTCTCTTACTTGCTACTTTCACCGTTTGGCAAGCAAGTAGTCCTGGTTGATGTCTCATCTTCAGGAATGCCTGGCGCTGCTCCTGGCATGCCCTCCTGAATGCTCCATTGAATCAGGGTTGATTTCCTAATTTGATGGTAATGGTTGAGTGTGGGATATGTCGGGCCATGAGGTTACAGATTGTGCTGGAGTACGTAAAACATAGAACAGTACAGCACAGTACAGGTCCTTCGGCCCACGATATTGTGCCAAACTTTTACTCTAAACCTAAGGTCTATCTAACCTCCACGAGTACCTTATACTATCATCCATATGCCTATCTAATAGCTTTTTAAATGCCCCAATCAGGCCAACTCCATTACCCTCTTTGGCAATGCATTCCACACCATTACAAGGTAGGTAAAGAGCCTACCTCTAATGTCTCCCCTATATCTACCTCAACTCACTTTAAAACTATGCCCCTTCGTAATAGCTACCTCCACCCTACGAAAATGTCTCTGGCTGCCTACTCCACCTATACCTCTGATCATTTTGTACACCTCTATCATCATTCTAAAGAGAAAAGCCCTAGATCTCTCAACCTTTCCCCATAAGTCTTTCCCTCCATTCCAGGCAACTTCCTGGTAAATCTCCTTTGCACCTTTTCTAATGCTTCCACACCTTTCCTGTAATGAGACAACTAGGACTGGACTCGATACTCCAGATGTGGCCGAGCCAGTGTTTTGTATAACTGGAAGGCTGCTGTTGATGATGCACAGCGCCTCATGGATGCCCATTCTTTGAGTTGCTAGATTGGTCGGAAGCCTATCCCATTTAGCACGGTGATAATGCCACACAACATGATTGCAAGCTTTTCTCAATGTTAAAGTGGGACTTCATCTCCACAAAGACGGTGCAATGGTCTCTCTTACCGATACTGTCATAGACACATGCATCTGCACCTGGCAGATTGGTGAGGATGACGTCAAGTATGTTGTTCCCTCTTGTTGGTTCCCTCACCAGCTGCCACAGAACCAGTCTAGCAGCTATGTCCTTTAGGACCCGACCAGTTTGATCAGTAGTATGGCTGCCTAGCCACTTGAGGTGGTGAACATTAAAATCCCTCACCCAGAGTACATTCTGTGCCCTTGCCATCCTCAGTTCTTCCGCTAAGTTTCGTTCAACATTGAGGAGTACTGATTCATCAGCTGAGGGAGGACGGTATGTGGTCACCAGCCAGAAAATTCCTTGCCCACACTTAACTTGAAGCCATGAGACTTTATGGGATGCAGAGTCAATGTGGAGGACTCCCATAGCAACACCCTGCTGACTTTATACCACTGTGCCACCCCGTCTGTTGGCTCTGTCCTATGGTGAGACAGGGCATATCCAGGGATGGTGATGGTGGTGTCTGAGACAATGTCTATAAGGTATGATTCTGTGAGTATGACAGTGTCAGGTTATTGATTGACTAGTCTGTGAAACAGCTCTCCCAATTCAGTCATCAGTCCCCAGATGTTAGTGAGGAGGACTTTGCAGGGTCGACAGGGCTATTTCTGCCATTAGCTTTTCCGGTGCCTAGGTCGATGCCAGGTGGTCCATCCAGTTTCATTTCTTTGAGTCTTTGTAGCGACTGGTACAACTGAGTGACTTGTTAGACCATTTCAGAGGGTGGTTGAGAGTCAACTATATTGCTGTGGATCTAGAGTCATGTGTAGGCCAGACCAGGTGAGGGTGGCAGATTTCCTCCTCTGAAAGACATCAGTGAACCGGTTGGGTTTTTCTGACAATCAGTAATTATTTCATAGTGATCAGTAGATTCTTATTTCCTGACTTTTTTTTGAAACTCAAATTCCACCATTTGCTGTGGTGGGATTCAAACCTGGATTACAAAATACTATTACTAAAATTCTTATTTGATCTGGTTCTCAATAAGCAGAGTACTAATTTCCAACTCACTATTCAGAAAATAGTCAGGGAGTTGTACTCAGCACTCTGGCCAGCATTATCAAATACATTTTTAAAAAATCATATAATCTAGATATTTCTCTCATTTGCAAGGACTTGCTATACACAAATTGCTGCCTTATTGCCTACATTACAAAAGTGTCTATACTTCAAAAGTAATAGATAATAAAATGTGAGGCTGGATGAACACAGCAGGCCAAGCAGCATCTCAGGAGCACAAAAGCTGACGTTTCGGGCCTAGACCCTTCATCAGAGAGGGGGATGGGGGGAGGGAACTGGAATAAATAGGGAGAGAGGGGGAGGCGGACCGAAGATGGAGAGTAAAGAAGATAGGTGGAGAGGGTGTTGCAATGGGAGAGAGATTCCCTGAGGTTGGTCCGGAGGGAGGAGGGTAACTTCTTCAGGTTAGGCATCCCTGGAAGAGGCTTCGCAGTGAGGTTAAAATAGTATCAGAGATAATGGGAACTGCAGATGCTGGAGATTGTTCAGAGATAATACTAGCTGTAAAGAGCAATGTATTGACCTACATCCATGATCAACTCTTGTTGCTTATTTTTTCTATTCCAGGCAAAAACCTATATCTTAGGACTGTCTGACTTGTATGTTGTAATATGCTGTGGAGTCTGAATCCTTGGGTAGACATAGATAATGAATGTGGCTCTCATCAAGTTGCTAAAAGCATGTGAACATATAGAACTTCATAGAAGTCAATAATTCAGTCCATAAAACCTGCTCAGCCATTTAATAATATCTGGCTCATCTGATAGTAACCTCAAATCTACATTCCTGCCTACTTCTGAGAATCTTTCAATCCCTTATCTAAATCTGCCTCAAAAATTCATGACCCTCAGAGAAAGATTTTCTCCCAAACTCTGATTAGTTTAGTAAACCTTCTCTGAAGTGCTTCCCGTCCTTAGTTACACCCTTCCTTAAATAAGGTGACTCTGGTAGTGTGCCCAATACTCCAGATGCAGTCTCACCAATGCCATAAATAAAGGACACATAACTTACTTAATTTAGTATTTCAATTGCCCTTATGATACATAATAAATTTATTAGCTTTCCTAATTATTTGCTGTAACTGAACACTAACCTTTCACGTTTCATTCACAAGGATTCCCAGATCCCTCTGCGTCTCAAAGTTTTCTAATCGCTCACCGTTTAGAAACCCGAAATGTCAAGCTTTCCTGCTCTTCTGATGCTGCTTAGCCTGCTGTGTTCATCCTTGTTATCTCAGATTCTCCAGCATCTGCAGTTCCTACTATCTCTTAGAAATATGTTTGCTTTTTTTCTCAACAAAATGGGAAATTTCACATTTTCCCAATTATACTCCATTGTTAGACAATAATACCACAACCAAGTATGAGCAACATCAATAGTTTATTGAATTATTTAACTCATTGCATTTTTCACACTCAGTTTGGTACTGAATTGTTTCATTAGAATTAAATGAGATTTCATTTATCAAACGACTGAGCTTATGTACATTTCTATTCGGCTAATACAACTATTATCATCTGAATCAACAGGCATTTTTTTATAATGCACAACAGTGCTTTTTTTCCCCTCAGTCAATTTCCAACACATCGCTTTAATTACTGACACAGAGTTTAACCAGTGACTGAGCAAGGGGATAACGAAGTGATCTGCAATGGAAATCAGGTTGCTCTCTTGAGGTACAAGTTTATTCGTCTGTAAACATTTATTCAGCTTAATCTTTACAGATGTGCCATCTGTACACAGTTCTGGGATTGTTGTTCAGCTTTTTGTTGCCCCTTGACATGTACTGTGTATCGTCACAGCTGAAGAACTGCACGTTTGAACTTTACATTCATAGTCTTACATACATATTTTCATCCACAATCACCTTGGACATATCGATCACTGCATTCTCTGGAGCCAGTAATTGTGAATTTGCTGCATCATTAACAGACTTTTCCTTGTCCTCATTAATGCTTTCAAAGACTGAATCACTCATCCCAATCTTGTCTAATGGAGGCAGTTGAGAGTCCTCCTGCTTTAATTTCAGCTTCTCTGGTTCCTCTTCAATTTGGCATTCCACTGGAATACACTCAGATCGCGAATCTGTCGTTAGATACTTAGATACACCAATCCACTCCTTTTGGAAGAAGGAATTTGTAGCATAATTCATATTTACTACATCTCTATCCTACTGTAAATGTAACTTGATAATAGTTAGATAGATCAATTTGTTTTAAGTAGTAGATCAGTCACTAGTCTTTACTGGAAGGGTACTATTTAATGCCTTGTTGTTCAGTAGATCTTGTGTCAATTCAATATCATATTCATTTTGTGCTGATTCAATAAATACAGCCTGACTGATGTATAGTCATTCAACTGCTGGTAAAAGTGTTTTATTAATGCAAGCAGAGATGATACAGAGTCAGTCTCCCACTATTTCTTATTCACACAGTTAACTGTCAGCAATGTAAAGCTAACTTCAAAAAGATTCAACACAGTGCCTAAAACTCAGCACTGTTAGTACACAGAGATAATGGGAACTGCAGATGCTGGAGAATCCAAGATAACAAAGTGTGGAGCTGGATGAACGCAGCAGGCCAAGCAGCATCTCAGGAGCACAAAAGCTGACATTTTGGAACTAGAACCTTCATTAGAAAAACTCTGATGAAGGGTCTAGGCCCGAAACGTCAGTTTTTGTGCTCCTAAGATGCTGCCTGGCCTGCTGTGTTCATCCAGCCCCACACTTTGTTATCTCTGTTAGAACACACTTTTGTAAAGAGGAACCAGTAGTAACATGAAACATATTAATGCCATAGTGTCCCTTTATTCCTTATTTCTTTAGTTACAGTTAAAAGGAGACCAAAGCCCCTTGAAATTCTCACTGAATTGAACATATTGCTTGAATGAGTTCAGTGACCATTGGTAGGGTATCATGTGATATGTAAGAATTAAATCTGAATCCTTTGTCCTCTGCATGCAGGTAAACACTTCGCAGGGCTCCATCGATCAAATCAGAAACCTTGTATTTTTTTTTGTGTTCCCCACTCTCTTTCTACCCTAGAAACACTGACACAAATTGTAGTATTTATTACTGATGCATAAGTCAAGATCCACTAACTCAGCAAAGGCACCTCCAGGAATTGAACATGTAACTGTAACGTGTTCTCTGAGTAACACACCAAGTGGTACATTCTGCTCCCACATGACCAGGAGAACGCCTATTAGCCCTTTTTTTTTTGTTTAAATGCATTCTGTGACATTGTCATCATACAGAAGTGAGCTTGAAGATGTTTCTGAGCCAGGCAGTTTCAGTGATTTGAATGAGCATATATGGCAGAAGCCCATGATAATGACTGCTGCCTCAAAATTGCTGTGTGAGATAATGAGGTACAAATGCTCAACATGTTCATCTGACATCTCCCTATCGACTTTAACTGCTTATAATGCACATATTTTAAATGAGTTGTCTTCTCAGTTAATATAACAGACAATGTGATGGCACATGAACTCTGAGTATCAGCGCGCTAACATTAAAAGCAATAATTTCTTGGCTTGCATTCCCACAGATGTATTTCAGCTCCTGATAGTTTTCTTAACAGATAAGGGATTCTGAGCTGATGTTTCTAATTTTACTCCCACACAGTAGATAATCTACACAGTGTAAACTTTACTAATCACTGACAGGAAGACATCTCAGCTATAGAAAGCAAATTTCCTGAATATTAAAAATAATTGGAAAATTTGGAGGGCTAGGAATTAGACATATTTTTCAATCCATCCTCTCACGGAGAGGGGTCACACGCTGATATCTCTGGATTGTCATCCTCTCCTTTGGAAAACGTTCCAACTGGATGGCCTAATCTGATTCAGGTTACGGAAGGACAACAAAATTCACCTTCATTTCTCACTCTTGCATGGTTTATGTAGAGAATTCCCCAAGACCTATCACTGGACCCTTAACTCATTCATAGCCATATGTGAGGCTATCCACTTTGAAAGGAGAAACAGATATGCAATGTATTTCTTACATAGTAAGAAGCTATAAAGTGTAGACATGCAAAGGGACCTCGGTGCCCTTGTCAATAAGTCACCAAAGGCTAACTTGTAAGTGCAGCAAACTATTAAGAAGGCTCATAGAATTTCAGACTTGTTTTTACAAGAAGATTTGAGTACAGTAGATTTGATTTGATTTGATTTATTATTGTCGCATGTACCTAAGTATAAAGTTTTTTTGTGCACTGTACAGCAGATCACAACATACAAAGATCATAGGGTGATTGAACAGTGTGAGGAAAACACAGTTATGGCTGCAAACAAATAAGGTCTCGCTTCAATTATATAGGAGCTGAGCTAGACTGCACCTGGAGCACTGTGTGCAGTTTTGTCTCCTTATCTCAGAGACGGCATTATTGCTACTGAGGGAGCGCAACAAATGTTCTCCAACATTTATTCCAGGGATGACAGTGCTCACCTGTGGAGAGAGTCTGGGCAAACTACATCTCTAGTTTGCAGAGTTTTGCAAAATGAGAGATGTTCTTGTTGAAGCTTACTAAATACTTAGAGGAATACACAGGGTAGATGCGGGTAAGCTTCAGAAGTTGGACTGTAGAACTTGGGAATGGCAAAATAGTGATTGAGGCAAATAGCTTTGAAAAGAATCTAACTGGGAGTATGAAAGAAAAGGGAATAGAAAGCTATGCTGAAAGACCAAGAGGAGATAAATGAAACGGGGGTGTCTAAAACAAGATTCATTTGGAGTATAAACCGCGGCATATACTAGATGGGTCAAATGGTCTGCTTCTGTGCTGCATATTCTTTGTAGCTTAATCTTGAATAAAGGTTGTGGTAGAAGTGCTTCAATGGACTATGAAGGATAAGTATCAGTTAGGGCTTGCACAACCAGTTATTATTCACCAAACCTATTCGTAAATGATTGTACTTTATGAATTTCCAGTACTCACTGTTCAAGCCAACACATTACTTGAGACAACAATTAAACAAATTGCTTGCTAATTTACCTGGAAGTTTCCATTGTAGTCCTCAAAGAGCTCCACAAATGAATGCTTTGGGTCTGGTATTCCTGGTATAATATGAGTATTTACTCTAGAATATATAAACACAATATGGAGGCTTCATATCCAGAGGCAAACATATAACCTTTAACAATGAAGAACGTCATGAATGAAAAAAGTAAAACAAGCACAGTAACTAGATCTGCCTCATCATGAATATATGTCTGTCATCTGTGGCTGCGCTCTTGTCTTTAAGTAGAAAGTTTACAGCTTGGAGACCCATCTGAAGAACAAAAGTTAATACTTCTCGGCAATGCTAAGGGAATGCTATCTTGGCAGAGACGGCTTCTTTCAGTGAGTCAGTAAAACAATGTACTCCCAGACCCAAAATAGCATGGATTTCCTGAGCAAGTGTGTAAAATGAAAGGTAATTTTGAGATGCAGCCCAAACTATTTTATTCAAAAGGGTAGTTACATTAAAACCTTTTAATAGCATTTATTAAAATTAATAAGCTAAACAAGGCATATGCTCAAATAAAGGAACAGAAAATAAGTTTAAATTGTAAAGGGAGAAATTAAAATATTCCAAATAAAAATGAATGGTAACAGGATTGCTACAAAATGCTTGATGGTGGCAAACACCTGTTGCAGAAAAGGACAAGTAACAAGTTAGAAAGTTAAGGTTTGGTCAGGTGTGCTTGGTATGCCTCTGTGACAGTAGTTTTGGAATTCAAGTCCCACTCTGGATCATTGAAGATTTAATGTAAACTGACACTGCAGTGTGGAACTGAGGGGGTACTGCATTGTCAGATGTGCTACCTTTCGGAAATCCCTCATAGAATCCCTCATACAATCCCTACAGTGTGGAAACAGGCCCTTTGGACTAACAGGTCCACACTGACCCAAGGACCGTCCCATTTAAAACCCCATTACCCACTTAATCTACACATCCCTGAACACTATGGGCAGTTTAGCGTGGCCAATCTGCCTAGCCTGCACATCTTTGGACGGTGGGAGGAAATTGGAGCAGCCGGAGGAAACACATGCAGACACAGGGAGAATGTGCAAACTCCACACAGAAGCATAACTCTCCATTGGATTTAGTTTATAATTGTCACATGTACCTAGGCACAATGAAACATTTTATTTTGCGTGCAGTACAAGCAGATTATACCATACAAAGTGCATTAGGGTAATAGAACAGAGTGAAGAATACAATGTTACAGCTGCAGAGAAGACACACAAGGAGCAAGACCAACATTTAAATTTAAATTCTGGCACATTAATTCTGAAGTCTGATAACTGCCCTTTCAGATGGATGCAAAAGATTATGTGGCATTATCCCACAAACAAGTAATTTCCCAAAGTCCTTGCTCACTTTCATGTCTCAACTAACATCATTAAAATAGATGATCTGGTGGTTTTCTTGTTATTGCTTGCGGAACTTCTTATTGTATTAGTTGCCAGCACTGCCAATATGACTATGGTAGATTGGCTGGCATTAATCCCTCTTATTGGTGCTGTTTGGGTTCTTAATAGCAAACAAGGAAGGATGCACAAACAATGTACCCAGCAGGAGATAAATTTGGTCTAAACTAATCAGTAAAGGTTCATCACTTATAACTTATTAGCCAGTTATGATACGTCTGAAATATACAAACACTTCTTGTGAGACATCAACTTAGGAGTAGGAACACATTACTACATGTGTTAGAATCAAGAATAATCATTAAGTCATTTTTCAAGACATACTACACAACTCTAGTGAATAAATGGAGAACACAGACTGGAGACATTTTCCTAAGAACATTTCATTACATTTTGATGGCTGAATGTATCTTGTGTTGTCATTTAACCTTTGTAGGCACTAGCTACCTTATCCAACAGAATTTTCCCGCAATATAATCTGTTGCTATGTTTCCTTTATTACAACAGTGACTAAGCTTCAAAATTACTTTTTTTTTGGGTATCGGTAGTGTATTAACTCAGTGGTTAGCACTGCTGCCTCACAGCGTAACATACCTTGGTTTGATTCCAGCTGTGGGTGACTGTCTGTGTGGAGTTTGTATGTTCTCCCTGCATCTGTGTGGGTTTCCTTTGAATGCTCTGATTTCTACCCACAGTACAAAGATGTACAGTTTAGATGGATTGGCTGTGCTAAATTGCTCATAATATTCAGGGATGTGTAGGCTGGGTGGCTTAGCCATGGGAAATGCAGGGTTACAGGGATGGTGTGGGTCTGGGTAGGAAGGTTGGTGTTGACTGGAAAAGCCAAAAGGCCTGCTCCCACACTGTAGGGATTTTATGGTATGCTAGTAGCTAGACTGTATCATCTGTGACAACATTGAATTACATGGAACTAGAGCATAATTAAAGAAGATTCTAGTGAACTTCCTCTCTAATGTGCTCTGTACCTGGTGTAAGTAGTTAATGAAAGTTAATTCATTGACACTAGTATGGTTTCTAATTCACATCCACCCAGAGCTTCCGGAACTTCCTCACGATATCACTACAGATATAAAGTACTTTTGGATATTCTCAGTCAAAAAAGGTGCTGCATAAACACAAGCTACTTGCTCCCCTTCTCCTATTTGCTTTGGACATTGTTTCAACTTGCTTGTTATTTTTCTTTAATAGTTTTATAAGTGCTCAGCTCAGTAGTCTTCAGTATATGAAGTTCATATACTCACGAAGCCAACACCAAAATAGAGCATAACACGGTATAGAGCCAGCATCTGCAGTTCCAACTATCTATCCTAAACTGATCTTGTCCCATTTGTTGGCATTGGCTCCATAAGTACCGTGAAGCCACACACACCAATCCTGATTTTTCATCATTGCAGGGCCAAAATTCTAAAATTTTTGACATAACAGTGGGTATTTAACTACCACATGAAGGAGCAGCTCACCACCAACTGCTCAAGGATAGTAACAGACAGGCAATAGACCTGAGCTTGCTGACATTGCACACATTCTGGGACTGCAAGAAAATAAACACAGTAGTTCAGTCAATTAGAAGATGGAAGAGGCCTCAATTGAATGACATGAGGGGCTACCAATGAAGCGTAATTGGTGGGTGGCTCTCAGTGCACCCTGATTTTACTGGTGTACAAGAATCTCGATTTAACCTCCTCATTTTGTCCTGCCCCAATATAATGCATCTGTAGCTTCTGAGTGAAAATTAGAGCGTGGGATGGGTGTAATGATTGGAACCATGGCCAGGTAGATCTTATTGACTATGACATCCTTGACGGGGATTGTTAACCTGGGTCAATCAGGGAGCCCTGGCTGACTGATATGAACAGGAGATTTAGAGAGTCTGAGATAACAAGGTGTACAGCTGGATGAACACAACAGGTCAAACAGCATCAGAGGAGCAGGAAAGCTGGTGTTTTGGTCCTAGACCCTTCTTCAGAAAATGTCTCCTCAACCTAGCAACTGAGTCCCATAATCCTTAGTCTAGCAACTAGCTCTAAGCTGGCTAGTCTGAGCCCACGTACTGCATATCTCTGTAAGTAAAAGGTGGCTTGGTGACTGGATATCAGCCTCTGTGCAGATATTTCAGATGGAGACGGAGGCCTAAAGCATCAATGTTTGTCCTGAAAAATGTGAGAGCTCAGGTTTTTTACAGGCTGGTTCTATTTCAACCCTTCGAGAACAGGTAGTCATGAATGAGTTTGAGTAGACAGGGCCTGTGCATGTTGGAATAGAGACAAATGAGAGTCAAGCTTATTGAAATATAAATGATTCTTAGAGGATCTGATGGGGTAGACACAGAGAAGGCTATTTCCTTTCTGAGAAAGTCAGGACCTGATTTAAAGCATTTAAGACAGAAAGGAGGAGGAGTTACTACAGACGATTATAGAGTTTGGGTTAGTAAATATTTTCAAGGCTGATACAGATTTTTTTTAGTAAAGGAAGAAGAATTATATGGAAGAGGCAGGGAAAGGGGAATTAAGGATGATCAGCTTAGTGTTGATCTCATTGAATGATAGAAAAAACTCTAAGGGCCGAATGGCAAACTTCTGTTCTGATATTGTATGGTCTTTTTGCAATTAAGCCATGATTAGTGGCAGAGAGAAAAAAATGTCAAACATGTAGAGGGGGCTCGCAGGTGTCAAAAAATTCAGTCTCTGCTCCATTCGGCCTTGGCGCCCAGAGACCGTGAAGTATGTTTCAGAGACCCCGATGCTATGGGCCACTGCTGTTTGACAATGTTAATATTTATATTTAACTAGAAATGTTTGTAATTCAGGTATTTTTCCTACAACTTGGAGAACTTCCTGAGGAGGTGGAAGATGTAGGCACAATTACAACGTTTAAAAGGTATTTGGATAAGTGCATAGGGAAGGTTTGGTGATATAGAAGAGGGTAGGTGGGACTAGTTTAGGTTGGGATTATGTTTGGTATGGAGTGGTTGGACCAGAGCTTCCGCGACGTATGACTGAATGACTGATTTAATGTGGAATCAACGTGACATTTATTTTTTATTGGCACTGAAGTAATCAAAGGATTGTGGTCAGCGGTCTCTGGCTTTCAAAACTACAGAAATATATCTCGCAGAAGCAGTCAGCCTTTCCATCCTGCCTCTGAACTTTTTGAAAGAGCTTTCTACTAATGCCCATCCCCAATTTTTCCCTGTTGTTCTCCACGATCTCGCTGTTGTTCTTTTGTTTTAATCACAACTGCATTTTCTCCAAAACAACAGCATGAGAACCTTAGTTTGACGGAATCCTGACTGTTCATTTCCCACCCCCGGATCAGAGTTTCATATTTGTTTCTCTACTCACGTCAGTTTCAGCTAAAAACCTGGTCACTTTCACTTATTGGGTGACAGTCAGTAATGAAGAACTGTAACTATTTTATGCACTGTGTGCGATAATTTTGTGCAACTGACATTGTGATACCTTTGTATCAACTTCAGAAGTGTGAATGATTCATCTCTGCATTTTACTTTCAACTAAACAAGAAGCACTGGTTTCCAGTCAAACATACAATTTAATGATAGGTGGTTTATTGGGGTCCCTGTATTACTGGTGCCAGCAATTTAGGATGCAGAGATACAGCATTGACATTGAAAGAACCTGGATTTCTCAAGAATTCCAAGAAGGAATGCTTCAATGATGCAAGAATGGACAGAGCTAGAAAGACCATTAACAGCTTTGTGCAGAGATACAGAGCACGAGATGTTATGGTGATAATGGGAACTGCAGATGCTGGAGAATCCAAGATAACAAAGTGTGAAGCTGGATGAACACAGCAGGCCAAGCAGCATCTCAGGAGCACAAAAGCTGACGTTTTGGGCCTAGACCCTTCATCAGAGAGGGGAATGGGGAGAGGGTTCTGGAATAAATACGGAGAGAGGGGGAGGCGGACCGAAGATGGAGAGAAAAGAAAGCCTGTCTCTGCCTCTCTAACCTATTCTTCCTCTCACCCATCCCTTCCTCCCACCTCAAGCCGCACCTCCATTTCCTAGCTACTAACCTCATCCCACCTCCTTGACCTGTCCGTCTTCCCTGGACTGACCTATCCCCTCCCTATCTCCCCACCTATACTCTCCTGTCCACCTATCTTCTTTTCTCTCCATCTTCGGTCTGCCTCCCCCTCGCTTCCTATTTATTCCAGAACCCTCTCCCCATCCCCCTCTCTGATGAAGGGTCTAAGCCCGAAACGTCAGCTTTTGTGCTCCTGAGATGCTGCTTGGCCTGCTGTGTTCATCCAGCTCCACACTTTGTTATCACTAGACGTTATGGTGTGTGTTTCCCCTTTATGAGTGACCCAAAGGTGGGAAGCTAGAAGGGCAGTCTAGGGATGATGGTAGAGCCAAGAGAACACACGATAAAGTATTCCCTGTTCAAATTTACCGTACGTCTATCTTGTGTTCTGTTTAATGATCTAGTGAACAACAAACCGGACACTGAAACGGACCAATCTCGTGACATGGAAAATCTCAAGATCAACTTATCTTCAGCAATGTAGACGACTTTGAATATAGAATGATAGAGTCCTGTGGCACAGAAGCAGGCTCTTCAACCCAAATTCTCACCCAATAAGTGAAAGTGACCAGGTTTTGAGCTGAAACTGACGTGAGTAGAGAAACAAATATGAAACTACGATATGGGGGTGGGAAATGAACAGTCAGGATTCCGTCAAACAGCTTCTCATCCTGTTGTTTTGGAGAAAATGCAGTTGTGATTAAAACAAAAGAACAGCGAGATCGTGGAGAACAACAGGGAAAAAATGGGGATGGACATTAGTAGAAAACTCTTTCAAAAAGTTCACAGAGGCAAGATGGAAAGGCTGACTGCTTCCGCAAGATATATTTCTGATCCATACCGACCAAAATGCTTATATGCCCTCTAAGCACATTTCCCTGCACTTGGCCCATATCCTTCCAAATCTTTCCTAGCCATGTATTTGTCTAAATATCTTTTCAATGTTGTCAATGTACCTGCCTCAAACACTTCCACTGGCAGATCATTCCATAT
The DNA here is from genome assembly GCF_030684315.1 of Stegostoma tigrinum. Lineage (NCBI taxonomy): Eukaryota > Metazoa > Chordata > Chondrichthyes > Orectolobiformes > Stegostomatidae > Stegostoma > Stegostoma tigrinum. Next base: position 99,778,516 of record NC_081359.1, read on the forward strand.
GCATACCACCTTCTGTAAGAAAAACCTTTGCCCTTCAGATTCTCAAGTATTCATTCCCCTCTTACCTTAAATTGATGCCTTCTAGTCCTTGATTCTCCAACCCTGGGAAAAGACTGAGTGCATTCACCCTATTCATGCCTCTCATGATCTTATGCACTTCTGTAAGATCCAATCCCTTGGTCTCCTAAGCAGAACTGACAACTAAAAAGTAAATTCACTTGACTCCATCATTGCTGCTGAGTTGAGGTATGGCACTGGTACAGTTTTGGCACATCGTTACAATATTGGTCTCCTTAATGAAAGAAAGATATAAATGTGCTAGAAGTAGTTCAGAGATGGCTTTCAGGACCAGGACCAGAACCTGGAATGGTTAGGCTGTCTTATGAGAAGAGATTTTAACAAGCACTTCCACAAACAAAGGCTGGTAAAGGCTTAGGACTGTTTTCCACAAACAACAGTTGATGCTGGATTGATTATTAATTTTAAGTCTGAAAGAAACAAATTTTTGTTAAGCAAAGGTATTAAGAGATATGGGCCAAAAACTGATATATGGACTTAGGCCACAGATCAGCCAGGATCTCGTTGAATGGTGGAACACACTTGAGGTGCTGAATGGTCTACTCCTGTAAATATGAACTGGCTATACCTGCATCTGTTGCAGTTTCAAAGCCTAACAGACAACTTGATTGAATGTGATCCTGAAGACTCTTGACAGGGTGGATGCGGAGTATCAGAAACTAGGGTTCACAGTTTAAAAATAGGTACTAAGGTGAGAGGAGGTGTCACTATTTCTCTCTGAGGGCCGTATTCCTTTGAAACTCTTTTTCCTTGAAAGACAGTGGAAGCTGGTGATTTGAATAGCTTGATGCGGGATGGATAGATTCTTGGTGAGCCTGGGGATGAAGCTACAAAGGGTATGTGTGAATGTGGGCTTAAGCCTTGGACAAGGGGTGCTTCAGCATTTGTTGAGGTTATATAAGAGGGAATACTGTAAACTGCTGTCCATTGCTTTCTTCCCAAGACAGAAAATAACGTCAACTCTCATGTACTCTGTAGATGTAATAGGCAGCAATCCTACAGCTCAGAGGTGTTGACATAACCTCCCAATGACAATGCTCTGGGCGTACACCCATCTTCACATAAAGAACACATATTATTGTTCTACTGGTCCTTTTGCCTGATTAGCAGTTTCAGTATGTGACACCACTGAGTCACAACGATGACAGTGGAATGGACTTTTGGAGCCAGCAAGGGTTGGGATTGGAGGCAGGCAGGTGTTAAAAATAGCCACCCAGCCTAAGCCTATCAGTTTCTCAGTTCTAATTCACCTCCGGGCCTCCTCTGTAATGGGGCTGGGGGAGTCGAGCTGGAATTTGGGAGCAGGAAGGGGTTACTTATGCATAATTGCAGCAAGTAACCCATCATGCATCTAAGGGCCGAACTGAGGCAAACTAAATGAGGTAAACTCAATTGTCCCAGTCAAACTCCATATTCCTGCACATGGTTTGACTACCTGGAACTGGTATCCCAGTGGATGTCGAGAATAGCCCAGTGGTACAGACCATCCTAACTGTCTGCCTCAATGCAAGAAGAAAGGTCTAGGCCCGAAATGTCAGCCTTCCTGCTCCTCTGAGCTGCTTGGCCTGCTTTGTACATCCAGCTCTACACCTTGTTATCATAGGCCATGTAATATTGGCCAAGCTGTTGAATATCTATTTAAATGATACTGTAAATAAATTGGAGAGTGCGTACTTAAAAATGGAGGCCATTGTAACTTTTAATCACAGCCTCCTGCTTCTCTGAAGATGCAAGGTGTTTGACTTTTCCGTCAACTTGAAAGCTTGCCCATCTTCAGTGAATTTCTCTGCAAGAACCACAGATCTTGAAAATCACAGAACTGTTTAGGTACAAAAGGAGCCTATTCGGCACATTGTCCCTGCACTGGCACTATGACCTAGTGCCCAATCTCCTGTCCTTTCCCCATGCCCCCTGCACACTACTTCTGAAGGGCCAGAGGCAGGTTCAGGGCCCAGACACAATCCTGATCACCAATCTTCTGTTCCCAGAGGGTAAACCATGTACCCTGTGGTAGTGCCCTAAATAAAGGAGGTCAAACAAAGCTGCTGATGTGAAGTTGCACTGTTTAAGATTAACATCCAAAATCTTGACACTTCCCTATGTAATTCCATGACCTAGTTAGGGGGGAGATATAACTGATTAAAAATACCTCTATTGAAACAATGCCCAAAGGTATGTGTTAAGCCTATGATTGATGAACTTTGCCTTACTTGAAAATCTTTGCTGGTTTTGTGCAGCTTTATAATATCATTCCAGAGATGAAAAGGGACTGAGATACTTAGAGATGTAAATATCTCCTCCTAATCTTTGGCAATCCACTGCCCTGAAACAGTTTCACTGACCCTTTTGAAGTACACAATGATAAAGTCCAACTTGAAACAATTCCTAATGGATAAAGCTTCTGACTGAAAATAAAGTCACTCACCTCTTCACTTTATACAACACGCATCCAACTATGACAATGCCCAGAACTGCAGCCAGTACTAAAATCATAATAAAGGAATTGAACCTTGGTGGGTCTTGGGGAAGAAATAAAAGAAACAAAATCACATTGAAAAGCAATTACTTAAGATAAAAAAAATCTTGAAAATCCAGGTATGACGTCGGGCCCTGCAATGTGGGCCTCGAGATCGGCATTTTATGAATGTAATGGCCAGTGCTATTGGTCCCAGTACAATAAATCATAATACATTTGTCTTTTCCTGGTCCAGTGTTGCTACTGTTTTTCCTACCCTCAGTTCCAAGGACTTCCACTGGATTGGTCTATCTTTGTGGGAAAGTTACTGAAGCGGTCTGACACTGCCCCACTCTTAGATCAAAAGTGTTCAGAAGACTTACAGGCTGACAATCAATCCATTCGGTCAAAACAATCTTTCCAAAACCAACAGGTTCTGGAATGGGACTTGAAACTGGAACTTCTATCCCTGAAATTGTGCTGCTACCCACTGTGTCACATCTATGTCCCAGTGACTGGCATCAGGCCCCCTTGTTTTCTTAAGGCTCTAATGTCCGTTTCGGGGTTTCTCCGCTAATGGTAATATTGGTGTTTATACACCACAAGGACTGCAAGTGGTTCAATGAAGTAGCTCACCATGACCTTCTCAAGGGCAGTTGGGGTTAGGCAATTACACATAACCCCCCAGGAACAAATTAGTAAAGAAATTGTGGACATGCACTGCGTGTTAATTTTTGCTTTTTAGCAAGAGTAGGCACAGTTCCAGTTGGTAATGAATAGTAATTTCTTATCTCCCATGTCTGGGGCTGTAATATACCAACAAAATGGCCAATAACCCTGCCAATTTTCCTGGAGAACATTTATGAATCAGGAAAAAAAACGCCAGAATTCTGAACATGCCTGCTACAATTGTTTGCCTCCAAATAAGCATGGGTCCCCATTCACTCCAGTAACATTTCTGTGCATACATATGATTCAACCGGGACCTTAAATGAAAAGTGTAGTACTTTGTCGGATCAACACTTGTCAATTTAAATGATTGTCTTTGAAATTCTTCAACCTGCAATGAAGAACAACATTTGAGAGTGACTGTGTCATCTGTGCAAAAGAAAACTTTAATACATTTTACACACCAATTCTTTTTCCACCCACCATATTCCTCTGGTCTAATCACTGACCCCCTCACCTACCAAAATGAGTTTTCTATGCACAGTGTGCATCAGGGTGATCTCTCATGATGATCAATTGTATGTGCACAGGGGTACTCTGAAGGCTTCACTATGGAGTTTTGCTATTAACATCTTTTGAGATACTTGCTCAGCATCTCTACACTTGGCACAACCAAATAAAAAATAGTGTGGCCTTCAAGGTAAGGAAGTGCATGTCAGAGACAGAGAGAAAGTATATTAGATATAATTCTCAAGGCACAGCACATCTAAAACTCAATCATCCATGGCATTCTGTTCTCATTGCAGGAGAACCTTCTGGGCATTGATTGACCTCAACAATCACCTACATACCCTTTGGAACTCCAAAAAACACTCCAGATGATGAATTTGGTCATCATTACATCAGAGGATAAAGAAAAGAAGATTGAGGGCTTTAACTACTGGGTGCCATAGGTACTGATTCCTATCTGCGACGTCTGGCAGCTATTTATGTACAAATTCTTACAGTGAGTATTAGTGAGGTCTTTGAACACAGCAGAAACATACATAGTAGCTGAACCATATCATATTCTCAATTTAGCCACCATGTCGGTGCTGTGTTATGCATATTCACAAGGCATGATCAGTCATATGAATTGAAATCCACACTGAACTTTCCTTTTCCTCTTAGCAAAACCAAATTGTAGTTCCTTTACTGCCACCTTAACAAACTCAGTATAGACCATGAAGCAACGGCCACAAATTAGGATGCCCCACCTCCAGATGCATCCTAGAATAAAAGCTGAAAACATTGCCAACACTCAACTCATACATTCCACCCGCTCTCTTTAACATAATGTGAGCTGGCAATGTGAAAATTCTATGACACCTGCTGTTCACAAACCCATTTTCTAGAATTCCCTGCAGAGATATATGCAACATACCATCATCAGGGGAGAGTTTTTTGGTCACAAAATGATCAAGAATTTCATGCATGGTGCATGAGATTTGAACTCATGGATGGCCTAAAGATCATGAAGCAGGGATTCTTTATTCCACTGAAATTAAGATTAAACAGGGAAAAAACAATATTTACATGGAATTTAAAGTGTGGTTTACATCCAGTTGAGGATAACCTTTGTCTGCCTGGTCTTGCTTCCCATGCTTCTTCCTTCCTCCAAAGGCACCCTTTCCTCCAGAGAGGGTCCATTCAATTGTTTGAGCTATCTTGCTTGGCGTTATTGCCTCCTGCTGCCAGAGGGTCAATTAAAATCATAATATAAATGGCAGAAGCAAAATGCCTCCAAACATCTGGATTAAATTACAAGATTTATATAATAGGTTCTAAACTCTGTAATTGTTGTCATCTTCCATAATTTGGTCAACAGTAAACTACAAGAAATTCTATTATGGAACATTAGGCTCAGACAGTAACCAACCCATTTCTAGCAGAGTTGCAGGGCTGCAATAAGAGTAATAGTAAAGTGAGTGGTGTGTTTATGGAATTGGAGTGATTAGAACCACGAATAAGCCCAAGTCCAAATCAAAGAAACAAAAAAACCTACAGCACATGAACAGGCCCTCCAGCCCTCCAAGCCTGCGCCGATCAAGATCCTCTGCCTAACCTGTCATCTATTTTCTAACGGTCTGTGTCCATTTGCTCCCTGCCCATCAATGTACCTGTCCAAATATATCCTAAAAGACGCTAACGTGTCTGCATCTACCACCTCCGCTGGCAACACGTTCCAGGCGCTCACCACCCTCTGTGTAAAGAACTTTCCACGCATATCTCCCTTAAACTTTCCTCCTCTCACTTTGAACTCATGACCCCTATTAACTGAGTCCCCCACTCTGGGAAAAAGCTTTTTGCTATCCACCCTGTCTATACCCCTCATGATTTTGTAGACCTCAATCAGGTCCCCCACTAAATCTCTGTCTTTCTAATGAAAATAATCCTAGTCTATTCAACCTCTCTTCATAGCTAGCACCCTGTTTACCAGGCAACATCCTGGTGAACCTCCTCTGCACCCTCTCCAAAACATCCACATCCTTTTGGTAATGTGGCGACCAGAACTGTGCACAGTACTCGAAATGTGGCCGAACCAAAGCCCTATACAACTGCAACATGACCTGCCAACTCTTGTACTCAATACCCTGCCCAATGAAGGAAAGCATGCCATATGCCTTCTTGACCACCAGTGGTGCAACGGCACAGAGTTTACACATAGTTGTAGAATCAGGGATGCCAATACAATGGCTGTGATGGGGCGAGTGTTGAAAAGTCACAAGAGCATACATAAGCTCAGAGCACAGAGGCATCTTGCCTTTCAATGTAAAAAGCACAAACCTTCCAATTTGGATCCATGTTGCTTTTGTATCTCATCGCATACTGAAGCCACTCTCGTTTCTGGTTTGTTGGTAAATTCCAAGTCAACAAAATCGTCTCCTTTCCAATAAGTTTAGCACTCAGATTGTGGGGTGGACTCAGTTTAACTGAAATGAGTAGGTTCAGAACTAAATTAAAATATAAATGCAATGTGACCTAATCATTGATTGCACAATGAAAAGCAAAACATTTCCTGCCAATGTAATATATTTTACTTATTGTAAACTGATCCTTCAGATATAATTTTCTTCCAAAAGGTTTAAATTTTAATAAGCTGCTATGCCTGCATTTTGCTGGCCATTTGAATGTCTTGGAATTAATCCCTGAGCCATGGAATATCACCAAAGGTAATGATTTACAGATTTAGTTGCTTCCAGGGAAGATGGTAATGAGCTACCTTGGTGAAGGGCATGTGGAAGATGGTGACATAGTCATAATGCCACTGATCTATTATTCAGACTGATACTGTGTGTATATATATTCAAACATCATCATGGAAGCTGTTACGGACCAGACCAGAACCCCTCGAGAAATTTAAGAAGGTAGTCTAGACCCTAGCTTTTTTTTATTTTGAAGGTAAATGTCAGGTGCTGTGTTGCAGATGCAATTCTATTAGTCAAACTACCTGACATTAAGCAAAACTCAATTTATTCAAATTCTATAGTTAAACTACAACAAAAAAAGCACTTAACTCGTTTGGAAAACTTAACAGAATGATAGATACAGTAACTATTATTAATTAACTTTTCCAATATGGTAATTTCCCATGAACACATCCTTTGGCAAAAAGCCAACTGCAGAAAGCAGACTTTCTCACATGCAATGCCCACAGCAGGAAGAGAAACCCTATCTTTTGATTATAATCGAGAGAGGGAAAAATAGTTTCCACTTCTTTAAACACACAACAGCAATTGCTTGAAGCCAGAACAAAACCATTAGATATCCTGCTCTGCAAGACCTGGCCACATCCAGCCAGACTGCTTCTATTGTTCCAACTTTTGAAAAACAACTAAGGCCTCAAAGACTGTTTAAGTTACTGCTGACGGCTTAGCACCTCTTGATCAATTTCTCTTTTAAAAGAAATTAGGACAAAATACATTTCTTAAAGCCACAGAAGATGGTCTAATCAATTTATGAACCTGGAGTATAAAGTTCATCTCATTGGACAAGCATTTGGATGTACATGGAATAGTGTAGGTTAGATGGGCTTCAGATTGGTATGACAGGTCGGCACAACATCAAAGGCTGAAGAGCCTGTACTGTGCTGTAATGTTCTGTATATATGTTCAACTCCAGTGATCTTGAAATAAGCATTAGTTGCTATAGAAATGTGAGGTGCTGTGTTCCAGATGCAATTCTACTAGTCAAACTACTTGACATTAAGCAAAACGCAATTTATTCAAGTTCTACCAAAGTTCCCTTTGGGAATGAAATCCACTGTCCTGAATCAGTCTTATCTTGATCTTGGCTCCAGATTCACAGCAAATTGCATGTCATTTGTGGACAGCAATTATAGCAACGTCCATCGAGGCACAGTTTAAAAACTGAGGTAATGGGAAGGGTCTAGGCCCGAAACATCAGCTTTTGTGCTCCAAAGATGCTGCTAGGCCTGCTGTGCTCATCCAGCTTCACACTTTGTTATAATGGCGCACCCTGATTTTGTTTGGAAAGGAGACTCAGGACATTGAGCCAATGTCAATGAAGGAGCAGCGAGTGGTTGCCAAAGTTATAATGATTTGTGCACTGTAAGGGAAATTAGAATACATCCACTGCCCTGCGTGATACATATATGCTTCACTCTGTCCACTTTTTTTTTTAACCTAATGATCTGTTTGGCCTTGCTTATTATGATCTGCAAGGACTGCTCACAAAGCTTTTCACTGTACTTCAGTACATATGACAATAATCAAACCAATCAATCAGATGTTGCAGGTTCGGTAGGAAGTACTGTCATGAGTTGTAGTGCATCTTGTTGATAGCAGATGGTGGTGGAACAAATGGATGCAGGGGTGGATGTTGCTGAGCAGATGGACTGCTTTGTCTCAGGTGGCATCATTGCTGCATAGTTCAGCGCTAATATCAGGAAAAATATCTTTGCACCAAGGGTCGTAAACGTTTGGAACCGACTTCTGCAATTCATAGAATCCCCACAGTGTGGAAACAGGCTATTTGACCCATCAAGTCTACATCGCAGAGTATCCCAACCTGACATATCCCTCAACCCCATCCCTGTAATGCTGCATTTCTGATGACTAATCCATGTAACCTGCACAGCTTTGGATGGTGGGAGGAAACCGGAGCACCTGGAGGGAACCCACAGCCATGGGGAGAACGTGCAAACTCCACACAGACAGTCGCCCAAGGGTGGAATCAACCTCAGATCCCTGGCACTCTGAGACAGCTGTGCTAACAACTGATTCACCATTTCACACCCCAAACATATTCTATCAGGCAACTTACAGATGGTGTTCTGTGGAAGTTCAGGGTGAATCATAACAGCAGCACAATGGTATTGGCTGAGCATTAGATGTTGATTTTGTTCATAGGATGGTGCCAAATGAACCTAGTAGAATATTCTGAGAAACACTAGTTAAAGCCCCTGGAAATTGCCACGTAGCAGCTGTTTCAAATGAAGATAGATCCAGAATGAGCTTAAAAAAACATTTTTTGCCTTTCTCAAAAAGTGGGCATCCCTGGAAAAACAAGCATTGGTTGCTCATTTCTAATTTACCTCAAACTGAATGGCTCGTTACGTGATTTTCAAACAACAATTAAGAATTTGCCACAGTGCTGTAAGCCTGGAGTTACATAAAATCAAGAACAGCAGATTTCCTTTACTGTAGAACCTTAATAAATATTATTTACCCTTTAAAGTAGTTATATAAACAGTCAGCCTTCCTATGGCCTATCATATTTGAGAATACAAAGGGACCCCATTTATGTAAATCCAAATTAGGAACACTCATACTCATGAGCAAAATCTCATATATGTTTTAAAGATCTAACCTACAAACATCTCCTGTACTTATAAAAGGCTTCTTTATGTTGTCCTACATTGCTTTCTAGCTTGAATACAAACTGACTTGCAAATGAACCCAAGAATGGAATCCAATCACAGACTGAGGACTTCAAGACTCACTTGTTGCTGGTGAAAGAAAGTACTGTCCTGGGAATGACCAGTTGACTGATTAGGTCAGCCCCCTCTTAAGGTGACTGCAGGCATCGTGATTCGATGGTTTGGTCTGTTCTCTATCCCCTACCCTTCTTCCAACGCCGCAACTAAAACATCCTCCTTGCGGAGGCACCAAACTAGTAGAAAAAAGGGCTGGTGCATTGTTGCCTGTCATGAATGGAGTTACCAAATTGTGAAGAGTTCAAAAGATATTGGCTGTACCTTCTTCCACAAGCACAAATGTGTGCGGTTTCACAATGGTGTAATTGTTGGAATCAATGATGTATACATAGAACCAGTTGGATGTAAAAACGTTTGAATCCTCAAATAAAAGGCAGCTGCCATTGAATCCTTGAGTCTGCAAATATCCATTGCATTGTTTCATTTGCAAGGGTGTTTCTGAGAGCCTGAAATGCACAATACGATAGTCTAGTTAAATGAGAAAGTTTTGGGAAAGGAATGGTTTTGATGGTCTTTTTTTCACATCCTGTCAGTAGATCTATAATGTTATCTAACAAAGAAGTTTCACGTAACCGAGTTAATCAGTACATTAAAACTTGGACAAAGCAGATTCTCAGTCATTGTGATTAGCTTGAAATTTGCAATTAATTTTTGATTAAAAAATAATTGCATTTGTACGGTGCCTTTTAGACTTCAGGTGCCCTACAGACCTCAATTAGCTCATTCCTCATTCCACTCAACTCCAGGGAGCATTGGTTGAGTCTTTGAATGCCTCTTTAAGTCCATTTTAACAGCTGTCTTTGTCGACCCAAATTCTGGAATATAACTTACATGTAATTAACTTCATATTCGCTATGATACACTGTATCATTGTCTTGTGCCCACATACAATTGAGATTTCCATTATCATAATATGTACAATTCAGATTGGATGTGTTTGTTTCTTCATTTATCAATCTATGTGGTCCTGCATAATGGAACGAAAGAACATTACATTAGACAGGTAAATCAGATGCATAATGAAGTATACATATTTGACTGTGAATTCCGAAAACTGCATTAATCTTCTGAACTTGGGAAGGGTGTGTCACCAAAGTGAGGCAGAAACTGGGCTTTTGGGAGCACCACTCCATCTCCATTGCAGGTAAAAACCTGGTCATCAGCTGTGAGGCACTCTCTCTTATTGTTGTGAGACACAGATCATGCCTGACAAACCTTACTGAATTCTTTGAAGAGGTGACCAAACACATGGATGAAGGTCGAGCAGTGGATGTGGTATACATGGATTTAAGTAAGGCGTTTGATAAGGTTGTCCAGGGTAGGCTCATGCAGAAGGTAGCGAGGCATGGGATATGGGGAAATGTGGCAGATTGGATTCAGAATTGGCTGACCCTTAGAAGACAAAGTGTGGTAGTGGATGGAAAATATTCAATATAGTGCTCAGTTACAAGTGGTGTACCACAAGGATCTGTTCTGGGTCCTCTTCTATTTGTCATTTTTGTCGATGAATTGGGTGAAGGAATGGAAGGGTGGATTAGCAAGTTCACAGATGATATGAAGGTGGGTTGAGTTGTGGACAATGTGGAGGACTGTTCTAGGTTACAAAGGGACATTGATAGAATGCAGAGCTGGGCTGAGTAGTGGCAGATGGGGTTTAACTCTGAAAAGTGTGAGGTGATTCATTTTGGAAGGACAAACTAAAAAGCAGAATACAGGGTTAACGGAAAGATTCTTTGCAGTGTGGAGGAGCAGAGGGATCTTGGGGTTCATGTTCACAGTTCCCTGAAAGTTGCCACCCAGGTGGATAGAGTTGTTAAAAAGGCGTATGGTGTGTTAGCTTTCATTAATAGAGGGATTGAGTTCAAGAGCCGTGAAGTTATGCTCCCACTATTCAAAGCCCTGGTTTGGCCACATCTGGAATATTGTGTCCAATTCTGGTCACCTCATTACAGGAAAGATGTGGAAGCATTGGAAAAGGTGCAGAGGAGATTTACCAGGATTTTACCTGGAATGGAGGGATGGTCTTATTAGGAAAGGTTGAGAGACCTAGGGCTTTTCTCTTTAGAATGACGAAGGATGGAAGGTGACTTGATAGAAGTGTACAAAATGATCAGAGATATAGATAGAGTAGACAGCCAGAGACTTTTTTCCTGGGGTGTAGGTCGCTTTTACGAGGGAACATAGTTTTAAAGTGAGTGGAGGTAGATATCGGGGAGACTCCAGAGGTTGGTTCTTTACTCAGAGAGTGGTAAGGGCATGGAATGCATTGCTGGAGATGGTGGTGGAGTCAGCCTCGTTAGGGGCATTTAAACAGCTATTAGATAGGCACATAGATGATAGTATAAGGTAGCGGTGGAGGTTAGGTAGACCTTAGGTTTAGGGTAAAAGTTCAGCACAAAATCACGGCGGAAAGGCCTGTACTGTGCTGTACTGTCCTATGTTCAATGTACCCTGTATCCTGAGACCATGTCTTGTGGGCTCGGACTCTCCAACCAGGGAAAACACTTTCCTAGCATCTAATCTGTCCTGCCTTGCTAGAATTTTATGCATTTCTTAGAATCATAGAATCCCTACAGTGAGGAAACAGGCGCTTCTGCCCAACAAGTCCACACTGACCCCCAGAATCAAATACACTCTTACCCTTAAACTCTAATGAATAGAGGCCTATTCAAACCTGACCAGACAATCCAGCCATCCCTGTGCGCCAGTGCGCCTGCATTGAACTCTATTTCTTAGGCAGGGGGATAAAACCTGCATGCAACTATAATGTTGCAAATATGAGTTGATTAAAGTAAACCAGTATAGAATTGCAAAGGCAAATCATATATAACAAATTTGGGGAGCTTTCCATTTATCATGGGAGGCTGAGGAAATTCTGAGGAAGTGGCACTCGGCCCAAAACATTTACATCTGTTTTCTCTCCAAAGAAACTGCCAGACCTTTTCCAGCAGTTGAGATAACAAGGTGTAGGCCTGGATAGGCACAGCAGACTAAGCAGCATCAGAGGAGCAGGAAGGCTGAGGTTTCAGGCCTCAACCCTTCTTCAGAAATCCTGCCAAATTTCTGAAGAGGGGTCAAGGCCTGAAACATCAACTTTCCTGCTGTGTTCATCAGGCTCTACACCTTATTATCTCAGATTTTCCAGCATCTGCAGTTCATACTACCTTTTCCAGCAATTTCTGTTTTGATGTCAAATTCTTCTAATCTACGTATGTGATTTGGATGAGCTGATTGAAGGTATGGCTGCTAGATTTAATGATTACGCAAAAAAACGCAGAAAGGTAAGTTGTGAAGATGGCAGAAGGAGGCTACAAAACAATATCATGTGAAAGGTCCAGCAGATGAAGTATAATGTGTAAAAATGTGAAATTGGCAGGAAAAATGAAGAAAGAAGCATCTATCCAAACGCTGAAGCATTTCAGAGCGCTGAGATACAGGAAGATTTGAGAGTCTTTGTGCATAAATTGTAAAATGTTAACATGCAGTCAAGTAAGAAAGTAGGAAAGCTAATAGAATAATATGATAGTACAATAGAATAGTAATAGAATTTTTTTTTATTGTGAGAGAAGTTGAATACAAAAGTAATGAAGTCATACTTCAGTTGTACTGGGCATCAGTAAGTTCATTTTGGAGTATCAAATACAGTATAAATCTCTTTACTTAATGGGTAAATGAAAATACATTGGAAGCAGTTTGAAGAATATCTTAGGCAGGGGGATAAAGCTTGCATGCAACTATAATGTTGCAAATATGAGTTGATTAAAGTAAACCAGTATAGAATTACAAAGGCAAATCATATATAACAAGGGGAGATTTTGAAGCTTGTGAAGTCCACATCGATACCATTGGGCTGCAGGGTTCCCAAGCGGAATATGAGTTGCTGATCTTGCAACCTTCGGGTGGCATCATTGTGACACAGCAGGAGGCCCATGATGGACATGTCATCTGAGAAATGGGAGGGGGAGTTAAAATGTTTCGCAACTGGGAGGTGCAGTTGTTTATTGCGAACCAAGTGGAGGTGTTCTGCAAAGCGGTCCCCAAGCCTCCGCTTGGTTTCCCCAATTTAAAGGAAGCCACACCGGGTACAATGGATACAGTATATCACATTGGCAGATGTGCAGGTGAACATCTGCTGAATGTGGAAGGTCATCTTGGGGCCTGGGATGTCCATCATGGGCCTCCTGCAGTGCCACAATGATGCCACCCGAAGGTTGCAAGAACAGCAACTCATATTCCACTTGAGAACCCTGTAGCCCAATGGTATCAAAGTGGACTTCACAAGCTTCAAAATCTCCCCTCCTGCCACTGCATCCCAAAACCAGACCAGTTCTTCCCATCCCCCCACTGCATCACAAAACCAGTCCAGCCTGTCTCTGCCTCCCTAACCTGTTCTTCCTCTCACCTATCCCTTCCTCCCACCCCAAGCCGCACCCCCATCTCCTACCTACTAACCTCATCCCACCTCCTTCACCTGCCCATCTTCCCTGGGCTGACCTATCCCCTCCCTACCTCCCCACCTACACTCTCCTCTCCACCCATCTTCTTTTCTCTCCACCTTCGGTCCACCTCCCCCTCTCTCCCTATTTATTCCAGTTCCCTCTCTCCATCCCCCTCTCTGATGAAGGGTCTGGGCCTGAAACATCAGCTTTCGTGCTCCGTAGATGCTGCTTGGCCTGCTGTGTTCATCCAGCTTCATACTTTGTTATCTTAGATTGCTTTATGAGGAGAGTTTGGTCAGACTAGCCATGTATCTGCTGGCATTTGGATATTTAAGACATGGTTATTGAAACTTATAAGATCCTGAGGGTTCTTGACAGGATGCTTATTGAAAGAAAGTTTCCTTCTCGGGGAGAGGATGGAAGTAGAGGTTACTGTTTAAAAAGAAGGAATCATCGATTTAGGATAGAGGAGAGGAGATGTTTTTTCTCTCTCTCAGACCGGGTGAGATCATTGAAACTCTTTTCCTCAAAAGGCAGTGAAAGCAGAGACCTTGAATATTTTTAAGGCAGAGATAGGTAGATTCTTGATAAGCAAGGGGATGAAATCTTATTAGAGGAAGGTGAAAATGTGGAGTAATCAGTCCAGCCATGAGATTATTTATCAGTGAGTGGGATATGAGGGGTTGAATGGTCCAGTCCTGCACTTAACTCATACATTCATTTGAAATTAATGTGTCTCCAGATTTCTCACCACCTTTAAAACCTTCTGCAAAAAACATTGGCTTGCTTTCACTGTTTCTCAGAAACATGAATCGGAAACTTACTATTGTGTATAAAACCAAATCTGCTTAATCGTTACAAATCACTGGTCAACCTCATCAGGAGCATCAATTCTGGCCATCATATTTTATGAAGGGTAGTAAAAGGAGACCGTCACTAATTACCTTTAAATGCACAGTAACAGAAGGGAAAAGAATTTGTCTACCTGGCCTCTCGCAAACTATTGCACTCTCTTGTCAATTACAATATATATACTTTCCACACCAACAGGAGTGCCATTTTTTAAAATCTCTTCATTCACACAATACTGGGTCAGCCAACAGTTGGTCCCAATTCTGAACTGCCCTGGGGAAGATGGTGGTGAGCTGCTTTAATGAACTGCTGCAGACTGTGGAGTGCAGAGAGCCCAAAAGTGATGTCAGGAAGAGAGCTCCAGGATTTTGACCCAGCAACTGTGAATGAACAACGATTTTGTTCCAAGACAGAGTGGTCGTGTGGTTTGGAGGGTAACTTGCAGGTTATGGTGTGATAACTGGCCACAAGAGAGTTATGACTGCACATAGTAAATTCTGTTGCAATCACAAGTTGGTCATACCATGGTTTTGAAGTCGGAAGCTGTTCACTGCCAGCAATGTGAAATTGTTCAAAGTTGTTATATATAACCATAGCCACTTGTGTGCTTTCTTTCTCTTTCTCAATTCACAACTTTGGTTCTGTTTATTCAAGCTGCATAATTTTTTGTGGAAGTCAGACTTTGCAAACCTGTAAGAGAATTTATTTGTGCAGGTACTTTTAGTCACTACTTCATACATTTAACATTTACAATCATACATACCCTGAAAAGAACAAGCAATATTTGGCATTATACAGACAGGAAGTCAAGGGAGTGAAGAAAGTGTACAAAGTTTACCAGGTGTCAAGTATCCAGAAGAAGGAGAACACAATTTACCTGAAAGACTGAAGAAGCTGCAACTGTTCTCCCTACAGCAGTGAAAGTTGAGAAGATTTAATAAATGTTATTGACAATAAGATGGATTTTGAATATTTTTAAATTAGTTGTTTAGAGATACGAGTATTGCTGGTTGGGTCCATTTTCATTACCCGTCACTAATTGCCCTTGAGAAGATGGAGGTGAGCTACATTTTTGAACTGCTGCGGTCTTTGAGTTGTTACTACAGCCACAGTGCTGTGAAGAAGGGAGGCAGTTCTAGGATTTTTCACCCAGTGACGGAAGGGAACATACTTTCAAGTCAGGATATTGTATGGCTTAAATGGGAGCTTGTGTGTGTTGGTGTTCCCATGCATCTGCTGCTTTTCCAAGTGACAGAGGATGTGGTTTGGAAGTTGCTGCTGAAGGAGACATATCGAGTTGCTGCAGTGCATCTTATACACCAAGATACCTGTACCTCAGCTGTGCTTTCGGTAGTGGAGGTACTGCCTCTTGAAGCTGGTGGGTGCATTTCCAGTCAAGCGGCTGCTTGTTCTGGCTGGTGTCAAGCTTTTTAATTCCGAAGCCACCGGCACCAGGTTATTGTCTAACAGGTTTATTTGAAATCAGGAGCTTTGGGAGTGCTGCTCCTTCGTCACTGTGATGAAGAAGCAGCAGTCTGAAAGCTCATTATTTCAAATAAACCTGTTGGACTGTATCCTAAAGTCATGTGACTTTGGACTTTGTCCATCCCAATCCATATCAAAGCTTCTTGACTGTTAATGGAGCGGCACTCATCCAGGCAAGTGGGGAATGTTCCATTATACTCCTTACTTATGTCTTGTAGATGGTGAGCAGGTGTTGGGGAGGTAGAGGTGAGTTATTTTTGCCAAGTTTGAAGTCTTTGATCTGCTCTTGTCACCACAAGAATTTAAATGGCTAACCCAGTTTAGTTTCCGGTCAATGTTAACTCCCAGGATACTAGTCATAGAGTTACATTGATGTTCATGCCATTGAAGGCCAAAGGAAATTTGCTCTATTTTCTTTTTAGAAGTGGTCATTGTGTCGTCTTTTTGTTGCTGAGTCATCAAGGTCTACAGTACAGAAATGGGCCTTTTGGTCCATTGCAACTGCGCTGGTACAGAATAACAGTCAAACTCTTCTAATTTCTGAGGAAGGGCTATTGGACCCAAAATATTAACTCTGATTCTGCTCCACAGATGCTGCCAGACCTGCTGAGATTTTCCTGCAATTTCTGTTTTTGTAACAATTATTATCCAGTTTTCCAGCATTTGGTCCATAGCCTTGTCTGCCTTGGCATCACAAGCACACATCTAAATACTTCTTAAATTATATAAGGGTTTCTGCCTCTACATTTTACAAGTAGATGAATTCTAGACTCCTGCTGGTATTTTGGTGAAAACATTTTTCCTTACATCTTCTCAAAAACTCCATCCCCTTACCTTAAATCTATGCTCTTTGGTCATTTGTTCCTCCACTGAAGGGAAAAGTTTCTTTCTGTCTATCCTATCTATGCTCCTCATAATTTTATACACGTCAATCATATCTCCCTCCAGTATCCTCCGGTCCAACAAAAACAATGGCAGTCTATCTAATCTTTCTTCATAACTAACTGATGTCGATATTACCTGATACTTATCAGACAAAGCCTGGATATTTTCCAGCTCTTGCAGCATGTGAACATTAACTGCTTCAGTATCTGATGAGTGGTGAATTGTGCAACCATCAGTGAGTATCCTCACTTCTGACCTTATGATGGAGGGAAGATAAACAATGAAGCAGCTGAAGATGAGTTGGCCTATAATGCTACCCTGAGGGTATGCCTTCCTGTCATGACCATTGGAACTGTGATGACTTGCCTCCAATAAGTGAAACCATCTTGCTTTATGCTAGGCAAGACTCCAACGAGTGGAGAGTCATAAAGTCATAGAGCTGTACAGATTGTAAACAGGCCCTTCAGCCCAACACGCCCATGCAGACCAAATATTCTAAATTAATCCAGTCCCAATTGCTAGCATTTGACCGATATCCCTCCAAACCCTTCCTATTCATGTACCCATCCAGATGACTTTTAAATGTTGTAATTGTACCAACTTCTACCACTTCCTCTGGCAGCTCATTCCATAGATGCACTGCCAACTACATGTAAAAGTTCGCTCTTAAGTCCTTTTTGAGAGATTTCCCCCTTAATTCCCATTGACTTCAGTTGTGTTCAAGCTCCTTGATACCACATTCAATCAACTGCTGCCTTGTTGTTGAGGGCTGACACTCTTAGTTCACATCTGGAGTCGAAATCTTTTGTCTATGTTTGAAGCAAGGCTGTGATGAAATCAAGAAACGAATAATCCAAAACCAAATGGGAGAAACTGTTTTGCCTGGCAGGAGGATCATTAATCCTCACAATACACAGATTTACAATAATTGGCAACAAACCAGAGGGCAGGAGAGGGGTTTTCTTTTCTTACACCGAAGAACGTTGTAAATTGGATTACGCTTCCTGAAAGAAACGTCATTTTCAAAAGGGAAGTTTCAGCCCTGTTTAAAAGGAAAGAAGTTCCAATGTTGTGGGCAAAAGAGCCAGGGGAATGGAAAAAAAAACAGGTTTTCAGGGGCATCACAGGAAAAACTGGGCTAAATGGCCTCCTGCGTGGCAATCCCCTATACGTATATCTGTTCATGTGATGTCTTTTGCAGAAGTTTTGACAACTTGGGAAAACCTGCTGGCCTAAAACAAAAACACAAATTGCTATCAAAACATGTTGATCTAAATGCTTTTCGATTTCCCTCCAAGGATTCTGTGCTATTTTTTACTCTATTGTTGATTTTCTTGTGAAACAGTAATCCTACTTACAGGAATGGCTGGTGTGGCTTTTATTTATAGGCACTTTTAAAATGGAATTTATAGAACTTTGACACGATTGGGGTCAGCAGCTGATGTTGGCGACACTTTGGAATGGAATGAATCTGAATAAGGGGCCAAGCAATTTGTCTGGATTTCAACACTGCAAGGACACAGGGAGCAGGCGGAGCAAATTTTAAACAATGAGTGAACAAGAAGAGAAAATGAAAAGAACATGGACCGTGACAGAAAGTGTTAAATAAGGTCAATTTTTGTCACAACGACAAATTTAACATTAGAGAAGAATTGCCATTTGGACAATGTTTTTTTTCTGTTATATGCTCTCTAGGATTGCAACAGTGATACTAAGAGTGTAAGAAAGAAAGAAGTTTAACAAGTTTTAACACACTTAATCAAGGGTACTACTCACCCATAATAAAATGTGCTATTGACACCATGAGCAGGTCCTTCCTTCAATTTCCATGTGCAGCTTACGTACTCCATATTGTGATAAATACAATTCACCTGCTTATCAATCGTACCTTTTCCTACAAACATTTAAGGGGGGCATGAAGCCTTATTTGAAATATTACAGTGGTATATTACAGACAAAAACATAACAATTTCATAACAATTCTTAGTTTTATGATTCATTTAGAAATATTGGTTTAAAAACAAGTTTTCCTGGAATATCTCTTCCTGCTTAGCTACTCAACCAGTCTTCTGCTGGTGTGAAATGGTGTGAAAAGATAAACAAGTCTGATAGTTTGAGCTGAAAATCCCTATAATATCACAATCTTTACGAAATTGGAGGGTTTAGATAGGAAGGGCTATGTGTGAAATGAGGTATGACCTGCAAGGGCCAAAAGCAAAAGCACAGGGCAGATGAGCACTTGATAAACTGTTTGGAAGAACCACCTCAGATCTCTGAGATGTTGCCCCAGTTGTATTAAAAGCTGTTTGGCCCACTAATCTCACCCTCCTACTCTTTTGTCTACCACCTCCTTTGTAACTCATGTTCCTTTTAATCCCATGGCCCCTTACAGTTGTCATATCAACTCATGCTAATTCTTTCCCACAACCCTTCCCATAGCTCCACAATTGGCCTGTGCCTCCCCTGTCTTTCTATGCCTGGTCTCTGAGTATACATTATGTACAAAACCAATTAACCGCATAGTAACAATGATGTGTGTGGATATGCTCAGAAATGAAATATTCATTCACAAATTATCTTTAAGGAAACTGCTTCTCATACAATATTAAAATATCAACAACAGAAACTTAAAACGCTTCATAATTCTTGACTTTGTGCAAGTGAACATTGAGACACTGACAAAAGAGATCACAGGAAGAACCATGCATTATAATGATGTAATGCTATCAGACAAGCAAAGTTCTCTCAACAACTGACCCCAGCTGTTGAAACAGAGTACTGCTGACAAAATCCTTTTGAAAGTTTGAGCTGTCAGCTAAGCTATTCGATGAGATCATTCATTTCTACTGAAGGAGTTGATAGAACATCTGATTGAACCCTAATCCATGCCTTTGTTCCCTCTAGACTTGACATCACCAAATTCTATCTTCCATAACCGTGGGGTCAATGGTTGCTCAGTTCCTAACTCACACCAATCCCTATCCATCTATTGCCTATAAGCTCTCTGAACCTACCTGTTCTACTATTTCTAGCCTCTTCAGAAACCTTTTCTGACAATGGACAAGTTGTCAAGGTCTAAGACTTGTAACTCTCTCCCTTAACATCTCCACCTTCTTAACTCACATTTTTTTACATCGCACATGACCATATGACAAAAGTGGAGATGGTAGCATTGTGGTATTGTCACTGGCCAATTGCCTAAAGTCCCAGGCAAATGTCTTAAACACACATGCCCTGAATGCACAGATTCAAATTTTACTATGGCCAAATTTTTATTAAGACCCAGAGAACTGGAAAACTGTAAATGTAACACTCTTCTTCAAAAAGGGAGAGAGATGAGAAAAAAGTTATAGAAAAGCCACTTAGCCTACTATTTATCATTGCAAAAATATTAGAATCTTTTCTGAAGAATGTAATAGCAGGACATTTAGAAATACATGATATTATTGAGCAGAGTCAGCGTGGCTTCATGCCTAATAAATGTACTTAATTTTTTTTTGAGGAGAAAGTGCACAGGATAGATGAAGGAGATGTAATATATTTGGATTTTTAAAAGTTGTTTACTAAAGTACCGCTCATAAGGTTACTTAATAAGAAAAACAAAGCCCCATAGTGAGGAAGATAGTATATTAACATGGATAGAGAAATGGTTCACAAACAGAAGACAAAGAGTTGGGATAAGGGACCATTTTCAGGATAGTAGCCCTAACAAGTGGAGTGCCATAGGGACTGGTGTAGAGGCCACAATTATTTACAAACTATATTAATGACCTCGATGTGGGCAGTGAATGTATTATCACCCACGTTAGGAGTTAACATGAAGATAGCTAAGAAAACACACAGCCAGGATAACCCAAAGTGTCTACAGAAGGACAGAAGCAGGTTAAGAGAGTGGGAAAGTAAAGCTTAAGAGATGGAATCCAATGTGGAGAAACATGTACTTTGGCAAGAAGAACAGAGGTGCCGAATATTACCTAAATGGTGACTGGATGAAGCTGAAGCACAGAAGGTTTTGGGGGTCCTTGTGCAGGAACCTTAGAAAGCAAGCCTCCAATCTAGGAAAGGCAAATAGAGTTCTGAAGAAGGGGCACTCATCCTGACACACTTCCAGAGACGCTGCCAGACCTGTTGAGTTTTTCGACATGTCTGATTTTGTTTCTGCTTTCCAGCATTCACGGTTCTTCGGGAATTTTTTTACACCAAAAGTTGCCGACATTGTAACAGTTAACACTTTACAAAAGTGCCTATAAAACACTTTGTGATATTCTGAAACAACACAATCTATCAAACAATATCCAATTGCGTCCAATGCAAAGGTTGTTTCCACTAAAAAGAAACTTCATTGATTTTAGTCTCCAACCAGGGGAAAGATAAGCAAGAGACTGATAATTCAAACCTTGACGGGTGTTAGCATACAATGGAAATTTCTGAGCAATACAAAAGAATAATATGTAAAGAATGGTACCAGATTACCTGGAAAGTAATTCATTATCTCTAATATAATAAAATGTGATGCTGGATGAACACAGCAGGCCAAGCAGCATCTCAGGAGCACAAAAGCTAACGTTTTGGGCCTAGACCCTTCATCAGAGAGGGGGATGGGGAGAGGGAACTGGAATAAAATTTTATTCCAGTTCCCTCTCCCCATCCCCCTCTCTGATGAAGGGTCTAGGCCCAAAACGTCAGCTTTTGTGCTCCTGAGATGCTGCTTGGCCTGCTGTGTTCATCCAGCATCACATTTTATTATCTTGGAATTCTCCAGCATCTGCAGTTCCCATTATCTCTCATTATCTCTAATGTTCATTGGCCAGGTACATAATAAAACAAAACTGATTTGATTGTAAAACATTGTGAAAATAAAAAGAAAATAAACATTGAATCAATTAGCATTGTAAAGACTGATTAATGCATCAGCTGTTGGTGGCACACTGGCTCAGCGAATAACACTGCTGTCTCACGGCTGCAAAGACCCAGATTTGATTCTACCCTCGGGCAACTGTCTGTGCAGAGTTTGCACATCCTCCCCGTGTCTGTGTGGGTTTCCTCCAGGTGCTGTGGTTTCCTCCCACAGTCCAAAGATTGTGGAGGTTAGGTGGATTGGCCAGGCTAAATTAACCCCTAGTGGCCAGGGACGTGCAGGCTGGGTGGATTAACCATGGGAATGCAGGGATAGGGTCCGGATCTGGGTCTGAGTGGGAAGTCCATTGGAGGGTTGGTGCAGACTTGATGAGTCGAATCGCCTGCTTCCTCACTGCAGGGATTCTCTATGTGACCCTTTCACACCACAGAGCAGGATTGACAGAGAACCATGTTACAGTAGAATAAAGACAAAATATTGCTGAGGCTGAAAATCTGCAATAAAAAATTAGAAATTGTTGGAGAAACTCAGCACATCTGGCAGCATCTGCAGAAACGAACAAAGAACAAAGAAACCTACAGCACAGGAACAGGCCCTTCGGCCCTCCAAGCCTGCGCCAATCGAGATCCTCTGTCTAACCTGTCATCTGTTTTCTAACGGTCTGTGTCCATTTGCTCCCTGCCCATCCATGTACCTGTCCAAATATATCTTAAAAGACGCTAACGTGTCTGCGTCTACCACCTCCGCTGGCAACAGGTTCCAGGTACCCACCACCCTCTGTGTAAAGAACTTTCCACGCATATCTCCCTTAAACTTTCCTCCTCTCACTTTGAACTCATGACCCCTAGTAATTGAGCTCCCCACTCTGGGGAAAAAGCTTCTTGCTATCCACCCTGTCTATACCCTTCATGATTTTGTAGACCTCAATCAGGTTCCCCCCTCAATCTCTGTCTTTCTAATGAAAATAATCCTAATCTACTCAACCTCTCTTCAAAGCTAGCACCCTCCATACCAGGCAACATTCTGGTGAACCTCCTCTGCACCCTCTCCAAAGCATCCACATCCTTTTGGTAATGTGGCGACCAGAATTGTACACAGTACTCCAAATGTGGCCGAACCAAAGTCCTATACAACTGCAACATTACCTGCCAACTCTTGTACTCAATACCCCGCCCAATGAAGGAAAGCATCCCATATGCCTTCTTGTCCACCCTATTGACCTGTGTTGCCACTTTCAGGGAACAATGGACCTGAACACCCAGATCTCTCTGTTCATCCATATTCCCTAGGACTTTTCCATTTACTGTATAGTTTTCCCTTGAATTTGATCTTCCAAAATGCATCACCTTGCATTTGCTCGGATTGACCTCCATCTGCCATTTATCTGCCCAACTCTCCAGTCTATCTATATTCTGCTGTAATCTCTGACAGTCCCCTTCACTATCAGCTACTCCACCAATCTTAGTGTCATCAGCAAACTTGATCAGACCACCTACACCTTTCTCCAGATCATTTACATATATCACAAACAACAGTGGTCCCAGCACAGATCCCTATGGAACATCACTGGTGACAGGTCTCCAATTTGAGAGACTCCCTTCTACTACTACCCTCTGTCTCCTGTTGCCCAGCCAGTTTTTTATCCATCTAGCTAGCACACCCTGGACCCCATGTAACTTCACTTTCTCCATCAGCCTGCCATGGGGATCCTTATCAAACACCTTACTGAAGTCCATGTCTATGACATCTACAGCCTTTCCCTCATCAATCAACTTTGTCATGTCCTCAAAGAATTCTATTAAGTTGGTAAGACATGACCTTCCCTGTACAAAACCATGTTGCCTATCACTGATAAGCCCATTTTCTTCCAAATGGGAATAGATCCTATCCCTCAGTACCTTCTCCAGTAGATTCCCTACCACTGACATCAGGCTCACTGGTCGATAATTACCTGGATTATCCTTGCTGCCCTTTTTAAACAAGGGGACAACATTAGCAAGTCTCCAGTCCTCTGGGACCACACCCGTGTCTAAGGACATTGCAAAGATATCTGTTAGGGCCCTGGCTATATCCTCTCTCGCTTCCCTCATCAACCTGGGATAGATTCCATCTGGACCTGGGGACTTGTCCACTTAATGTCTTTTAGGATACCTAACACTTCCTCCTTCCTTATGTCAACTTGACCGAGAGTAAGCAAACATCTATCCCTAACCTCAACATCCGTCATGTCCCTCTCCTTGGTGAATACCGATGCAAAGTACTCGTTAAGAATGTCACCCATTTTCTCTGACTCAGCGCATAACTTTCCTTCTTTGTCTTTAAGTGGGCCAATCCTTTCTCTAGTTACCCTCTTGCTCTTTATATATGAATAAAAGGCTTTGGGATTTTCCTTAACCATGTTTGCCAGCAATATCTCATGTCCTCTCTTAGTCCTCTTAATCCCTTTTTTCAGATTCGCTCTACATTCCCGATATTCTTCCAAAGCTTCGACTGTCTTCAGTTGCCTAGACCTCATGTATGCTTCCTTTTTTCTCTTGGCTAGTTTCACAATTTCACCTGTCATCCATGGCTCCCTAATCTTGCCTTTTCTATTCCTCATTTTCACAGGAACATGTCTCTCTTGCATGCTAATCAACCTCTCCTTAAAAGCCTCCCACATATCAAATGTGGATTTACCTTCAAACAGTTTCTCCCAATCTACATTCCCCAGATCCTGCTGAATCTTGGTATAGTCGGCCTTCCCCCAGTTTAGTACTCTTCCTTTAAGACCACTCCTATCCTTGTCCATGAGTATTGTAAAACTTCCGGAATTGTGGTCGCTATTTCCAAAGTAGTCCCCTACTGCAATATCAACCACCTGGCCGGGTTCATTCCCCAGCACCAGGTCCAGTATGGCCCTTTCCCGAGTTGGACTACATACATGCTGCTCTAGAAAACCCTCCTGGACACACCTTACAAATCCTGCTCCGTCTTGACCCCTAACACTGAGTGAATCCCAGTCAATGTTGGGAAAATTAAAATCTCCCATCACCACCACCTTGTTTCTCCTACACCTTTCCACTATCTGTTTACATATTTGTGCCTCTATCTCATGCTCGCTGTTGGGAGGCCTGTAGTACAGACCCAGCATTGTTACTGCATCCTTCCTATTTCTGAGTTCTACCCATATTGCCTCACTGCTTGAGTCCTCCATGGGGCCCTCCTTCAGTGCGGCTGTGATATCGTCTTTGACCATTACTGCAACTCCTCCACCCCTTTTACCTCCCTCTCTATGCCGCCTGATGCATCGATATCCTGGGGCTGCTAGTTGCCAGTCATGCCCTTCCCTCAACCAAGTCTCAGTAATAGCAATAACATCATACCTCCAGGTACCGATCCAAGCCCTAAGCTCATCTGCCTTGTCTACCACACTTCTCGCATTAAAACAAATGCACCTCAGACCACCTGTCCCTTTGTGTTCATCATCTGCTCCCCGACTACTATTCCTTTAGTCACACTGACTCCTGAGTTAACATTTTGAATCCAGTATGATTCTTCTTCAGAATTCCATTTCTAAGTAAGGGCCATGCCAACACCCAGTTAAAAGAGTTAGTTTTTGAGCCAAAGTTTAATGATATATCTGGACCATGTTGAAAATAGAAAAAATACATACCAGTAACATACTATTTTTATTCCACTTGCTGACTCTAACGTAACATAACACATAAGTATTACCAAATATACAATTTTAAAAGTTTTTTTCATGGGTTGAGGACATCACCGGCTAGGCCAGCATTTGTTGCCCATCCTTAATTACTCAGAGGGCTATAAAGAAATGACAATATGGCTGTGGGGCTGGAGTCACACGTAAGCCAGACCAGAAAAGGATGACAGATGTTCTTCTCTAGAGGATATTGGTGAATGAGGAGGGTTTCTATGACAATTGGCAATGATCACATGGCCACCATGAAACGACTCTACATTGCATATTTGTTTTGCATTAGATTCAGATTTCACTGACTACTGGGATTCAAGCCCTTGTACCCAGAACATTTTCCTGGGCAAGATAACAAAGTGTGGAGCTGGATGAACACAGCAGGCCAAGCAGCATCTCAGGAGCACAAAAGCTGACGTTTCGGGCCTAGACCCTTCATCCTCTCTGATGAAGGGTCTAGGCCCGAAACGTCAGCTTTTGTGCTCCTGAGATGCTGCTTGGCCTGCTGTGCTCATCCAGCTCCACAGTTTGTTATTTTGGATTCTCCAGCATCCGCAGTTCCCATTATCTCTGATACATTTTCCTGGGCATTCTGGATTGTCAACTGAGTGTTATTACGACTGCAAAAGCACCTCCCAGCTACAACAAATAAACATTGGCATGTTACATTTCCTACCTATTCACATTCCATGGTTAATTTGTGAAAGAACAATGTGTTCAACTTTCTCATGACTGACTAATCCAAACTGAACAAGTCATTTTCTACGTTGTCTGCTCAATGTTTTGGAATCAAAGATTCTGGCCACTTTCTCCCCATTTGAATGGTAAAATGAGCATGATGATAATGCGAGAGCCATAGACAAGCATCACTTGATTCTGGACTTTTTACCAATAAACATGACATATCTTCAAAGCAAGGTCAAATAAAAAACACTGATTCCAGCTTCAAATGTCAAATTGCCTTACCTTGTTCTGAATTGTCTTACCTTCATCTCATAGTAAAAGTCATTCAATTCTTACCTTTCTTGGAGGACTGAGCATCCATCTGCGGCAAACTTATGAGGAAGGTCACACAAAGAGGAAACATCAAAGTCATTTTCGAGCAATGAAGTGATTTTCGAGTCTAGTACTATATAGACTGCTACTACACTTCTTTACTTAATTCATTGATCTGCTGGTGGTTTGCCATGGAGTTGTGACTTATTCATCACATCCTTAAGTTATAACTGACTTTGTCATGTTTCCTGAACTCATTTCCTGCTTTAGTAACTAATTACTTTAACTGTGGTTTCTGTTGTATGAAAGCTTGTATTTACACCACCCAGTGCAACACGTTTGATGAGCTCCAAATTAAGATATGTAATATAGAAAGTAACCATTTGTGACATGTTCATCAGTTTTTTTAAATTAATGTGAACAGTGTTGGAATGAACACCTTTCAGCATTACCTAATCACAACACCGTGGATGCCGGAAATCTGAAATAGAATCAAATAAGCTGGAAAATCTCAGTAAGTCAGGCAGTATTTGTGAAAAGAAACTGAATTAATGTTTCAGAGTAACTTTAAGCCTCATATTAGAATTCGTAGGTATGTAGGATGGAGTTCCTATTTTGTACGTGGCAAAGATTAGTTCCAAAGTGCTCTTGAAATTTAATTTGTTGTTTGGATTCAAGCTGACAAACTGGACAAGTCAGTTCCCGGAATTAAATCGGCCTCGGTTAGCCTATGTTTTATTTTTGCAAAATTGTTATTCCGGTCATCGGTCACTGAATATATTCACGAGAGTCTGCCATTGAAATTTTAATAGGACAACATTGAAGCTTATTGCACGAAAGGAAAAAGAACACAAACTACATAATGCTACATGGGAACTATTTGAAATGGTCTGACAAATATCAGAAATAAAGATTCATTCCTTTTACATTCAACAACAACGCTACAAACACTTAAACTTCTACTAAGGCTCTCAGTGCCTTCATGCTGACATGCCTCATTCAGCTGGAACAGCTTAATTGGTTTCTGAAGCTTTCTCCTTAATGGCTTCAAAGCACTTGCGGTGCAAACACGTGAGTTTTCCATACATACACTTTCTAGCATTTTTCTGGTCGGCCTTCTTACTAGTTTTGCACTTCAGCATCCACTGCATGGTAACCAAGATACAGACCCACTACACTTCTGGATTTATTTCCCTCAAGCAACTCAGGACATTTTTTCCCCAGCCCTGATTGCTTTGGAGACCGTTAAACTAACAGTTCCTTTTCTCTCTGACCAAGTCTACACATTGGCTCTTCTTCTGAATGGTTTTGTCTCTCTTTGACACTGGACTCCTGTCAGATCCCATGAATAATTAACAAAAATTGGTGGAAGCTTGATTTTTGTTTGCTTTTGATCTGTGTAGACAGAGCTTTGGTGAAATGGATGCAGAGAATGCTGGAGGAACTCACTGAGTCTGGTAGCATCTGTGGAGAGAGAAAAACTATTAACTCTTCAGGAGTCTGGTGTTACTCATCTTTAGAGGAGTCTGAAATTCTGAAGGATCACATCATACTTGAAATGTTAGCTCAATCTCTCTCGCCACAGATGATGTCAGACCCATTTAGTTTTTCCCTCATTTGTTTCAGATTTCAATACCTGCACTGTTTGTCTTTTATTTGAGTGATTTTATTTAAGGTAACTGAAGCAAAATTTACACTTGATGTATGCACTTGAGATTTTGCAAAATTTTATGTTGGTTTTGTCCAGTTACACCTGGATTGTGCTCATTAAACAGATGGAACAGTGAAGCAAGTGAAAATATAATAAGGATATAAATTGTAATAGAATTCAAGTCAGCAGGGCTGAGGTTGGCGATAACAGCATCAGTCTTTGGAATTAACGATCGCCAAGTTGACATAGTTGGAATTAGCATTGTTGTTGGGTTGGAATTAGTAAGCTCAAGTTTGTCTCGGCAGCGTTTGTGGAGAGAAAACAAGAGTTAATCATAGAAGCCTGACTGCGTGGAAACAGGCCATTCAGTCCAAAGGGACCACAATAGCTCTTTGAAAAGCATCCCACCCATGCTCACTCCTTACCCTCTCCTTGTAACCCTGCATTTCTCATGGCTAATCTATCTAACCCAGACATCCTGGACACCATGGGCAATTTAGCACAGGAAATCCACCTAACTGTACATTTTTGGACTGTGTGAAAAAACAAGAGCACCCAAAGAAAGCCCATGTGGACACAGGGAGAATGTGCAAACTCCACACAGACAGTCACCTAAGACTGCAACTGAGCCTGGGTCCCCTGGCCACTGTGAGGCAGCTGTGTTGACCGCTGAGTTACCATGCTACCTGTGACCCTTTCCCCTTCCCTAGGATGAAAGGAGTCGAAACATTAACTCTGAGATACCATGGTGTAGAGCTGGATGAACACAGCTGGCCAAGCAGCATCAGAGGAGCAGGAAAGCTTGACATTTCGGGCCTAGACCTTGCTTCAGAAATGAGTCTCGGCTCAAAACATCAGCTTCCCTGCTCCTCTGATGCTGGAGCTGGGTCAATGTCAAGAACTTTCCAGTGTAAATAAAGAGTGACTTGATGATGGGATACCTGCCTCTGTGGAGCTATTTTAGTGGCAATGAGAGCAGAGCACACTCCTGAAAAAATTTGGTTGCAACAATTGTCTTTGAGTTGGGGTAAGCATTTTTGGTATCATGCTATAATTTGAGAAGCTTGACTTAAGTGGTTACCCGATTCAAATGGAGGTCAATACAAGCCGTTTCAGTATTCGCAGAACCAATACTTAAAACATTCACTCTGTACTCCAACCCTTAAGCCTGTGCACGACCTCAGCTACAATGGAGAACCTACATCAGGAACCACTACAGATTAAGGGCACAGTTTTGAATATGGTCTCTTAGGAGAAGCAGCTGGTTCGTTTACCGTTGACTGTAGTAAAAGGCTCAGGCTCTTGATGAGGTGAAATTAGTTGAGAAAGAATTGCCAAGATTGGATCAACATTTTTCGATTAGAAAATGGCTGCCTGAGTGAAGTCCTAATTAAATACACGGAAGCTTTTCAGGAAAGTCTAGGGACTATCAAAGGAGCCAAGGCTACCTTACTTGTTGACCAGGAAGCAATTACACAATTCTACATGCCCACCCAGTGCCACTTACCTTACAGTCAAAAGTAGAGGCAGAAATCAAAAGGCTGGAAAATGAAGGAATCAGAAAACTAGTCATGCCAATTATGAAGTCTGACAGGTCGGTTCTCCTTTCTGAGGATTTTAACCAATTCGTAAACCTTTTCTCACAGTGGATAAATATATAATCCCTCGCATAGAGGATTTACATGCAAAGTTGGCAGGGGTGCTGTGCTTCATGATGCTGGGCATGAGCCACGTGTACCTGCAATTGAAGTTAGATGAAGGTTCCCAGAAGTATATTTCAATTAATACACAGAAAGCTTTGTCCAAATTTATGGGTTTGCCATTTGGGGTATTGCTAGCCTGCGCAATTTTTCAGCAGACTTTTACAAGGTCTGCCCTGGCCAGGTTGCTATCGATCTAGATGACTAATAACAAAAGGAGCACTCAGAGAACTTGGATAGAGTTCTTAGACATCACTCGCAGGCAGGCACATGCCTTTGAATGGAAAAATGGGTTGCCCTGCCCATCAGCTCGATGAACCCAGCAGGCCAAGCAGCATCAGAGGAGCAGGAAGGCTGACATCACGGGCCTAGGCCCTTCTTCAGAAATGAGTCTAGGCCCAAAACATCAGCCTTCCTGCTCCTCTGATGTTGCTTGGCCTGCTACGTTCATCTAGCTCTACACCTTGCTATCTCAGATTGACTAGCATCTGCTGTTCCTACTATCTCTGCCCTGCCAATCGCCTTTCTCTCTGCTCATCTGTCACTCTACCTACCTAGCATCCTAGCCAACTGGCATCCTGTTCTCACTCTTACATTAGATGCTTACCCTTTCACAGGAACTGTTAAAGTGGTTACCTGTGTTGTTGGACCGTTAACTCACAGAACACGATAAGCGGCTGAAGTGAAGTAAAGGTCATGTTTGCCTTTCCCCATCTACCCTCGGCCACAAAAGATCTATCAGAATTAGAGTAACCTCCACATTTCTGAAGGAACACTGACCTGAATCTCCTCGCAGAAATGTGACGCTCTTTCTTATTGTGGCAAGGTGCTGAGTGTGATTGTTAATCTTCAGACTGTCCAGCCTGTGAATTTGTTCACATGAAGACTGCTATTCCCAGAATCTGCTCCCACACCTCCATTAACATCTATTAGTCCGGGCTTATGGCTAAAATCATATTCCCTTCAGTGCCTCATAGCACTAAAGACCAGGCTTGAGCCCAGCCTTGGGTGACTGTCTGTGTGGAGTTTGCACATTCTCCCCATGTCTGTGTGGGTTTCCTCCGGGTGCTCCAATTTCCTCCCAAAACCCAAAGATGTGCAGGGTAAGTGGATTGACCATGCTAAATTGCCCATAGTGTTCAGGGAGATTTAGGTTAGGTGGGTTATAGGGACGTGGGTCTGGGTAGGATGGTCTGAGGTTTGGCAAGGACTTGTTGGGCTAAAGGGCCTGTTTCCACCCTGTAGGGATTCTATGATTCAGTTTATCTAATCCAAATTGTTTCCATTTCCCATTAATTACTCACAAATTGTCCTGAGCATTAAATGGAGGGGGCATGTTTCTGTTTTGGTTCATGTAATGTGGGCATCAATGGCCAAGCCAGCATTTGTTGCCCATCCCTAACTGCCTTTGAACTAACTTGTTTGCTCAACCATTTCAGAGGGCAGTTAAAAGTCAACCATTTTTGTGGGTGCAGAGACAGTGTAGACCAGACAACATATGGACAGTAGATTTTCCGCCCTCAATCAGATGGATTTTTGCATCAATGGTCATTATGAGACTAACTTTCCAAATTTATTAATTAAATTTAAATCTCACCAACTGCCATGTCACTTGTTCCCAGAGCATTAGCTGCATTAACTACATTACTGTCTCTCCCAAGTTGTTAAAATAAACCTGTGCTGTCCATCTTTGTTATATTTTGTCGTTGTCCATATTTTGTTGCTGCTATGATAGTAACTTTCAAGTTAGGTTCTGAAGCTTTACAACGAATGACAGAATGTGCAAGCTGAGCATTGGCATGGAGGGGTCAGTGGCTAGCGCTGCTACCTCACAGCACCAAGGACCAAGGTTCAATCCTACCCTTGGGTGACTATGTGGGGTTTGCAAGTTCTTTCTGTGTCTGCATGGTTTTCATCTGGGTGTTCTGGTTTGCTCCCACAGTCCAGACATAAGCGGGTTAGGTGGATTGGCTATGCTAAATTGCCCCATAGTGTCCAGAGGTGTGCAGGTTAGGTGAATTGGCCATGGGAAATGCAGGGCTGGGTCTGGGTTGGGTGCTCTTCAGAGGGTTGGTGTGTGCTCAATGGGCCAAATGGCCTGCTTCCACACAGTAGAGATTCTACGATAATTAATTCTTTTAAAACAAACAGAAATGCATGGGCCATTTTTTGCAGACTTCTTTCAGATTATCTACCGCTACAAAGAATCGCATTGCCTGGAAGCAGACAAACAAAGAACAAAGAAAAAAATGTTAGATATGCTGTTACACATCTTATCAGATCTTTCAGAAAACTTGCATATAACATTCTGTCAAAATACACTGGGTTCCAAATGGGAACTCTAAGGAATTTGACCTAGAAACAATGAAGGATGAGAAAAGGGCCAAGTGGGGGTGTCTTGTGACTGAAAGGGGAGCTTGGAGATGATAATATTCCTGAACACATACTATCATGTCCTTTTAAGTGGTGGAAAATACTGGTTAAGGTGTTATTGTCAAAAAAAAACCTTGATGTATTGCTGCAGCGCATCTTATTGATAACACACATTGCAGGAAGGAGCGCAGCATGTCAATGAGGCATCTTTCTGAAATCGAACTTCCTGAAGACGTAACTTTTCCTTAAATCAGTACACAAAGCATCAAAATTCAATGAACTGCGCAAAACACTCAGCATTCTCAATATATTGCAGCAAAGCCTTTATAATGATGACTGTAGTCATGAGAAATGGTCAGTTGCAGTTTCTTTGGTGAAACCTGGAAGTTGCAGGAATTGAATCAGATTCAGATTTTTAAAATATTAATACCTGGGCAAAGGTCACTCCACCTAATTCTGGCTTTTAAAATTCCGCCTTTGACACAGAAGCAACCAGCTGAGAGAAGCTAACCTCAGCATCATTGTCATCTTATTCATCTAAGAGATATAATCAGCTTACCTAGAGAAGATGATTAGTCGATCATTAGATGTTGGAGAATTGAATGGCACAAATGACAAAATTAAAAAGTCCCCTTCGAACCACAGTCATTGTGCTCATTCTGTAAAGATCAAAATCTTAGTCCTCCAGCTAAATCAACTCTTCATAAACTTAGACTCTGATCTTCAGCTGCTGGAGTTTACCCTTGCAAGGGCCTCCATTGCTCATCAAACAGTCCATCAATACATTTTTACAAATCAAATGCATTAAAAAGGAAAGGAAATTTGCCCTCAATTGAACAATTATATTTCCAAGCTTTAGTTATGGTGTCCACTCAGTGTGCTAGCTTGTGTAGAACAACTTGGTCTATGATTTGCAACTGGCTTAGTGCTCAAGGTTGTCCAAAATGTATAAATTACAGGACACATTCACATCTTAAACAATGGCTGAATAGCACTGCCAACATATCAGATGCAGTTGCTTGTTCAAACCTAGCCACTGTTGAGTCAGCAAGCTAAAATATGGCTGGTGGCTCAATGTGCCTCACTCCTTGACATTTTACACCGAAATATACAATATAGGAGCAGGAGCAGGCCATTTGCCTCTTTGAGCCTGTTCCATTAGTCAACATGATAACAGCTGATCATCCTAGTCAGGCCCTAGCTCCCACTTTCTTCCCCCAATCCCTTTTGATCCCTTTAAGCCCTCAGAACTATATCCAACTTCTTCTAGAAAATTTTCAATGTTTTGCCCTCAACCACTTTCTGTGGCATTGAATTCCACCACTATCTGGGTGAGGAAATTTCACGTCATCTCAGTAGCATACGGCCCACCCTATATTCTTAGATTGTGATGCCTTGTTCCGGGCTCCCCCATCATCGGGAGCATCATTCCTCAATTTGCCCTGTCTACTTCTGTTTGAACCTTATAGATTTTTTATTCTGGGATTTCCCCATCATTTTCGCGGCACGGTAGCTCAGCGGTTAGCACCGTAGCCTCACAGCGCCAGGGACCCAGGTTCGACTCCAGTCTCGGGCAACTGTCTGTGTGGAGTTTGCACATTCTCCCTGTGTCTGCGTGGGTTTCCTCCGGGTGATCCGGTTTCCTCCCACAGTCCAAAGATGTGCAGGCTAGGTGGATCAGCCATGCTAAATTGCCCCGTAGTGTTCAGGGGTGTGTGGGTTATAGGGTTGGGTCTGGGTGGGATGCTTCAAGAGGCAGTGTGGACTTGTTGGGCTGAAGGGCCTGTTTCCACACTGTAGGTAATCTAATCTAATCTAATCTTTTCCTGAATTCCAGTGAAAATAGCCCTAAATAACCCAATCTCTCTTCATTCATGAATCCTGCCATCTTGGGAATCAGTCTGGTGAATCTTTGTTGCTCTCCCTCCACAGTCGAACATCCTTCCTCAAGTGAGGAGACCAAAACTGCTCACAATAATCCAAGTGCGATCTCACCAAGGCCCCGAAGAGTTGCAGGGAGACTTCCCTGCTCCTGTATTTGAATCCTCTCACTGTGAAAGCCAACATACCATTTGGCTTCTCCATCTTCTGCTGCACCTGCATGCTTACATTTAGTGACCTGGGTTTTATTGTCCTTCCCTTGTTCCCAAAGTGTTACCATTCAGTGAGTAATCTTCTCCTGTTTCTTCCTGCCAATGTGGATAACCTCAATTTCATCCATATAACACTTTACCTCCCATACATTAACCCACTAACTCAAGTTGCCCAAACCACACAAAAGCTTCTCTGTATCCTCCTCACAGTTTACCCTACCCTGCTTTGCATCATCTGAAAACCTGGAGAAGTTATATTAATCTCTTTATCTAAAGCACTAATATATATTGTGAGTATATATTAATTAGCTGGGGTCAAACACCTATCCTTGCAATGCTCTGTCAGTTACTGCTTAGTCCTTGGAAAGGGATGAATTTATTCATACTCTCTGTTTCTTGTCTGCCAATTGGTTCTCTATCCATGTTGGAACACTGGCCTAATGCCATGCACTTTAACTTTATATGTTTATCTCTTAGTTGGGACCTTATTGAGAGTCCAAGTAAATCATATCCAATAGGTCCCCTTTATCAACTCACTAGTTTAAAAAATCCCAGTAGATTTTTCAAGCAAGATTTCCCTTTCATAAAACCATACTGACTCTGTCTTGTCCTGTCATTGTTTCTCGAGTCCTCTGCAATTATTTATTTTATAACAGACTCTAGCATTTTCCTAGCTACCAATTTCAGGCTAAAAGGTCTGTAATTTCCTTTATCCTCTCCGCCACCTTTTTTGTTGAATAGCAAGATTGCATCAGCTGCCCTTCTTCCATGAGAAATGTGCCGTGGTCAATAGAATTTTGAAAGATGGTCACCAATGTGCTCATT
The DNA here is from genome assembly GCF_030684315.1 of Stegostoma tigrinum. Lineage (NCBI taxonomy): Eukaryota > Metazoa > Chordata > Chondrichthyes > Orectolobiformes > Stegostomatidae > Stegostoma > Stegostoma tigrinum. The sequence goes on from NC_081359.1 coordinate 99,813,567, forward strand.
ATGTCTAATGCCACTTCCTTAAGTACTCTGGGATGTAGATTATCAGATCCTGGGGGATTTGTTAGTCTTGAATCACTTTCCCAACTGTTTTCTCGACCATTAACGATTTTCTTCAGTTCCTTCCTCTGGCTAGACTCTGTATTTCCCAACATTTTTGGGACATTATTTGGGTCCTCATTTGTGAAGATAGAACCAAAATATGTATTTAAATGTTCTTCAGTCTTTTGGTTCTCTATTATAACTTCCCCGATAAGGGGAATTTGTCTCCATGAGTCTGTTCTCTCTTCTGTGATCCATGGTGATCAAGTGGTAGGGACTTGTTATGCAATGAAGTAGATCAGATAGCATCAATCATCTACTGGTCCTTGTGGTGGCTAAGTATAGCTGACAAGGACTTGATGAATACCTTGTGGCTGCTGTAACAATAGTAGCCTGCAATTTGATGGAATAGGCATCTTTGAAGTTGCAGCACGCATCAACAGGAAGACTTGGGACTATTAGAGTCTCATACATGGAGTCAATGCTGCCCTGACCCATTGGGAAAGACATTAGGGGGTGACACGGTGGCTCAGTGGTTAGTACTGCTGCCTCACAGCACCAGGCACCCAGGTTCTATTCCACCCTGGGGTGATCAACTATGTAGAGTTTGCACATTCTCTGTGTGGGTTTCCTCTGGGTGCTCTGGCTTCCTCCCACGGTACAGAGGTTGGCAGGTTAGGTGGATTGGTCATGCTAAATTGCCTGGAGTGTCAAGGGATGTGTATGTTCAGTGGGTTAGCCATGGGAAATGCAGGGTTACAGGGATAGGGTAACGTGGTCAGAGTGGGTGCAATGCTCTTCAGAGGGTCTGTGTATATTCAATGGGCCAAATGACCTATTGCCATATTGTAGAGATTCTACGATTTTCTATTCTGCTCATTCCATTTGTTCTTCTCTTCTTTGAATTATTGCTAAGGTTGTCTTATTTTGCCTGGAAAAAAATGCTGGTTTAGAAACTGAGAGACACAGTGATCTTGATGGCAATATGTTTATAAAAACAAAATTGGCCAAAGAACGTAGACATTGCTGGCTACACCCACACTTACTGCTAATCCAAATTTGCCCAGAAGAAGTGATAATGAGTTGCCACTTTGAACTGCTGCAGCCCATGGGATGTCAAGCTTACACCTACCGTGCTGTCAGGGAGGAAATTCCAGGATTTTATTTAGCCAGTGAAGAAATGGTTCGAAGGCAGACTAGTGTGAAGCTTATGAACATACGAATGTATGTTCAGCACTTGGTATTCCCATGTTTCTGTTGCCCTTGTCCTTCTAGGCAGTAAAGGGTATGGGTTTCAAAGGTGCTGTCAAAGGAACCTGAGTTGTTTCAATGGCGCATCTTGCAGTTGGCAGCAGTATAAGCTCACAAGTACAGTAGCTCTGTATCAGCAAGTTGAAAAAAGCAGAGTCCAGATTCAGAAACTGCAACTGTTTTTGCTGCTAACTTTGGTGAATCTATGCTTTTGATTTCAAATAGAGCCCATCCTGTAGATCTGTGCCATTTGTGGTGAAGACTATGTTCATAAGACCAGAAGGCATAGGAGTGGAAGTAAGGCCATTCAGCCCATCAAGTCCACTCCACCATTTAAATCATGGCTGATGGGCATTTCAACTCCACTTCCCTGCACTCTAGGTGTAGCCCTTGTGGTACTCAATCTAGTTGAATGTTCATATCAGTTGCAATCAATCTAGAATCACTGAATCTTTATAGTGTGGAAGCAGGCCATTCAGCTCATCAAGTCCACACTAATCTTCCAAAGACCGTCCCACCCAGACCCACACCAGCACCCTGAATTTCCTCATAGTTAATCCACCTAAACTGCATGAACATTGGAAATCACAGGAAGAAACTTGAGCATTCAGAGCAAACCCATGCAGATACAGGGAGAAATTGCACACTCCACACAGATAGTCATCTGAGGTGGGGAAGCTCAACACAGATCCCTGGTAATGTGAGACAGCAGTGCTAACACTAAGCCACTGTGTCTCCCTCCAATTCCACAATGGAGAGGGGCTAAAATATTTCATAAGGAAGGCAGAATTAAATGACTTTATGACTGAGCATTAATGTGATCAAAATTTGTATGATAGTCTAAAACTAATCATAAGATCTGACTTATTGTATCTCCCAACAAAAATCTAAATATCATGACTTACAATGAACTGTAACTTACCAGTAATTCATATTTAACTCATGGTGATTCTGGATTTGCGAGTGTGATATCTGCAGTTCTTTTAATATTTGTTTTGTTCTTTTTTTCTATGAAACCTTGATGATTTTTGTTTTGTAAGGGACTGGTGCTTTTCAGTTCACCTACTTGTAAAACATAAGTAATTGTTCTTTAATGAGATTGTAACTACATGCCGAGTCTGTAAAGAATTCTTTCTTCATCGACCAGTGTATTTTTCCTTTGCAAGTATCGATCTCATTCCCCTTTTAAAAGTTACCATTGAATTTGCTTCCACCACCCATTTTAATAGTATGCTCCAGAACTCAACTTACTGTGCGAAAATGCTTTTCAACAGATCAGTTGTCCTCACTTTCACCTCTAAGTGATGGGATTCCAGGATCAAGTACCTCTCTGGAGCCCAAGAGCAAAAATTCAGATGAATGTCACAGCGTAGAACTGAAAGAGTGTGTCAATGTTAGCAGTGCTGTAATTTCAATGAGATATTAAGATACTCCATGTGCCAGCATGATTAAGTACAAATGATCCTGAGTGACAAATCTGAAGAAGACCAGCTGACTTCTTCCTATTGTCCTAGTCAGTAGCTATCCCTCAGTAAACATGACCAGAACAAATTAACTAACCATTATCGCATTTGCTATTTAATATGTGCACGATCAACAGCTAAATTTCCTGCATTGTAACAATGATTACATTTCAAAATGGATCTCATTAACCTAAATCAAAGTGCTTCGAGAGATTCGGTGGTAATGAAAACAATACTAAGTTAATTAAAAGTTTGTTTTTCTTGGAATTTGCAAACCAGAATAGCTATTTTGAGTTTGTATATTTTAACTAATTCAAAGAACATGAGTGTCATTGGCTAAGCCAGTGATCATTGCTTGTCCTAATTGCCCTGGAGAAGTTGAACCACTGCAGTCCACATTCTGTGGCAGCTCCACAATGCTGCCAGACAGTGATTCAGGATTTTGACCCAGTGACAGCGAAGAAAAGGCAATATAGTTGCAAATTAAGTTCATCTTTGACTTGAAAGTGATTTGCAGCTGGTCGTGCTCCCATGTATATGGTGCCCTATCCTCTGTCTGGTTGTGATCAAAGATTTAGAAGGTGTTGCTGAAGGACCTTCTAACTCCAAATGAGGCTCTAACTCAATCATGTCCTCCTCTTCTTCCATACACCAACTTATCTCTCAATGAGCCATGTTTCAATCAGTCTATTTGACTGAGTGCTCATGATTTTTTTTTATTCATTCAGGAGATGAGGGGTGTCACTGGCTAGGCAGCATTTATTGTCCATCCCTAATTGCCCAGAGGCCAGTTAAGAATCAACCACATTGCTGTGGGTCTGGAATCGCATGTAGGCCAGACCAGGTAAGGATGGCAGTTTCCTTCCCTAAAGGACAGTAGTGAACCAGATGGGCTTTTCCTGACAATCGACAATGGGTTCACGATGATCATTAGATTCAAATTCCACCATCTGCCATGGTGGGATTCGAACCCAGGTCCCTGGAACATTACCTGGGTCTCTGGATTAACAGTCTAGTGATAAAACCACCAGGTCATTGCCTCTCCTTGGTAAGATAGGAAGGAGTAACAGAGGTCATAACGTGTCATTATCAGAAGAAGTGAACAAAAAGAAAGACCTCAGGCGGCTGAATCGAGTGTTGGATTACCCTCAGTTGTGAAAGTGAATGCAAATCTTGTTTGTTTTTGAAAATGCACATCAACAAAGCACACCGCTTGGACTGGGCTTGTACTCACTGGAATTTGGAAGGATGAGGGGTCCTCTCATAGAAACATATAAAATCCTGATGAGAATGTCTAGGCTAGATATGGGAAGAATGTTCCTGATGTTGGGGAAGTCCAGAGTGAGGGGTCACAGTCTAAAAATAAGGGATACACCATTCAGGACTGAGATGAGGAAGAATGTCTTCACTCGAAGAGCTGTGAGCCTGTGGAATTCTCTCCTACAGGAAGCTGTTGGGCCATTTCATTAGATATATTCAAGAGGGAGCTGGGTGTGGCCTTTGTGGTTAAAGGGATCAAGCAGTACAGAGAGAAAGCCGGAATGGGATACTGAAATTACGTGATTAGTCATGATTGTATTAAATCGTAGTGCAAGCTCGAAGGGCTGAATGGCTACTCCCGCACCTATTTTCTATGTTTCTATGTTTTGATGCTTCCATTTGTAGATGGGAACATAATTCTACCCAGAAAAAGCCTCTTAAGAAAGAGTAAAGAGAGTTACTGGACTTAGGAGTGGGGCAGGGGTAAATGGTCAGTTCCATTTTTACTTAGATCTCTGTCGTTGTTGGTTAATTTATTTAAATGGTAATAAACTCAGCCAGCAATAGACTCAACTCACAACCCATCAATCACAAACAGCTTCAGGACATAAAATATTCAGATACGTGTTCATAGTTTCCTGAGTTAACAACTCTTCAGATTGAATTAAAGGTCACAATTCAATTTCAGGATTTTAGACAACACCAGTAAATCACTAGAGCTTCACTCAAGTCAGCTTGAAATATCAACTCCAGCCTTTGATTATGTTACAACTATGCATTCCAACTTTTCTCTACAGTATGTTTTATGCAAATTAAACCAATGCCTTGGAAACAAACAGGCATGGAACTGATTCAGTACAGAAACCACCCAGCAGCTATTACCAGAGAATTCAACTGAATGCTTTTATAGTAACAGCAAACATCTGGAACACAATCTCAAAGCCTTTGTAAGGAAATAATTTCATCATGGCTTTAATTTAACTTGCCCCAGGAGGTAAATCATTTGATGAATTACTGCAATTTTGCATCATTTAACATATTTGTATGATAATTTATATTTATAGAACCATTTGAATCCTTGTTTAATGGTACATTAACTAAATGTTCTGCATGCAACTGAACAGTCAACTCTCTGTTCATGTCTCCCAGGTAACTAAGACAGCAGGATTCGTCCTAGTGAAGATTAACCTCTTTGCCTAATGCTTGATGTGATCAGATTCCTGGGCCCTTTGATAAAGATTTCCACACTGTCATGGAAATTTTAATGGAGACTGTCCAAAGGGGCAAACTGGGCTGCTACACAGGAACACAGCGACGGGTGCCCTTTGTGACATTGAGCCCTTTGAGCTTGCCCTACTATTCTATTACTTCATTGCTGATCGAAATCTAATCACCAATTGGCCAGCTCGGTCCATAGCCATTAATATTTTTATCCAACAAAAACAGAACTATCCCAGCGTCAATAGGAACCCATCCTCAACAACTTTTTGAAAGAAAAGTCTCCAGGCCTCCACAATGCTTTGTATGAAATCCAAGTTACACAGATGGTCTTGGTCTAATTTTAAGGCTGTGACTTTTTATTCTGAAAAAAGAAATTGTTTATTTCCACAACCCTTGTTCAATTTTTTAATCACCTTAACCACTTCAGTTCGTTCATTGCTTAACCCATATTCAGAGGATTAATATTCCAGTCTCGGTAAAATAACATGTTTTGTCCTAGAATAAAAACCAAAAGAACTGCAGATGCTGTAAATCAGGAACAAAAACAGAAGAACACTGAGCAGGTCGAGCAGCATCTGTGAAGAAAAAGTCACAGTTAATGCTTCAGGTCTGGTGACCATTTCTAAGAATTTATGGTAGCTGGGAAAATGTTGGTCTATATGGAGAAGATAGGGAGGGGGAGGGGTAGGGAATAAACAATAGGTGAGGATACAGGCCAAAGACAGGGAAGAGCAGTTGGAAAGGAGGATGAATAGCTGTTAATGGGGACTGTTAGCGACTAACAGTAGATTGTAGTTCAGTACTGCGACTGATCTTCCAGCAAAATTTCTCCTGTGGGTTAGATAGAGATGAAATATCTCACCTCGTTCCCAAGTGCTGTACGCTGTTTGTGGACTTTGGTTGCAGAACTTCACTCACAGCCCTTATCTTTCTGGGATCTACTTTTAACCTATGTTACATGCCCCAAAACAGGATTTTTATCTTTGGGAACTTCTCATTGGGTGTATATGTCCTACACTTTGGAATGGTCTTAAAAAACCTCCGACAGTGAAGGGTCCCGAAACGTCAGCTCCTCTGATGTTGCCCGGCCTGCTGTGTTCCTCCAGCTCCCCACTGTGTTATCTCTGACTGTGTTCAGGCTCCTCTTTGGTCTGACAGTATAGACAACTGAAACTGAATAGCTGAATGGTTAGCAATCTTGACCACTAATCTCATGGCAATAACCATAATCCAATGTTAGCCCCTAGTTTCATAAGAAATTTGCTCTTGGCTGATTTGGCCAAACTCTCATTGATGGGCAAAATTGTACAAATTTCTCTTTTAACCCCTTTGTTCAGTTGAGTGAAATACACAGAGAATCTTTGTTGTCCACTGGATTTGGGAGCTGTTAACACATCTGAACATCATTGTGTCAAATCTCACTAGAGACATAAACCCACATTTAACATGCTGTTTAACCATGAGACCATCAGATAGGAGCAGAATTAGGCCATTTGGCAGATCAAGTCTGCTCCACTATTCAATCATGTCTGATATGCTTCTTAGCCCCATTCTCCCGCCTTCTCCCCATAACTTTTGATCCCATTATGAAACAAGAAGCTATTTATCTCTGTCTTGAATACACTCAATGACTTGGCCTCCACAGCTTTCAGTTACAATGAGCTCCACAGATTCATCACCTTCTACTGAAGAAGTTCCTCCTCATCTCAGTTCTAAAGGATGTCCCTACTTTCTGAAGGTGTTCCTTTGGGTCCGAGTCTCTCCAGCTAGTGCAAATATCTTCTCCATTTCTCTCAATACTCTATGTTTCAATCAGATCATCCTTCAACCTTCTAATCTCCATCAATTAAAGTCCCAGATCTCCTCAGAGGACAAGGCCTTCATCCCCAGGATCATTCTTGTAAATCTCCACTCTCCAATGCCAGCTCATCCTCCTGTATTTGCAGGACCCAAAATTGCTCATAATATTCCAAACAGGGTCTGACCAGAATCTAACCTCAACAGTATATGTTATGTTGCATTTACCTTCCTAATTGCCAACTGAATCTGCATGTTAACTTCAAGAGAATCCTGAATCAGGCTTCCTAAGTTCCTTTGTGCTTCAGATTTCTAAAGACTTTCATCACTTAAAAAAATAGCCTGGGCCTCTATTTTTCCCACCAAAGTTTAAACCTCACAATTTCCAACATTATATTCCATCTGCTGCATCTTTGTCCATTTTCCTAGTTTGTCCAGGTCCTTCTGTAGCCTCCCTGCTTCCTTAGCACTATCTGTTCCTCCACCCTCAGGGTGGCATAGTGGCTCGGTGGCTCAGCGGTTAGCACTGCTGCCTCACAGCACTGGGGATCCAGGTGCAATTCCACCCACAGGCGACTGTATGTGTGGAGTTTGCACATTCTCCCTGTGTCTGTGTGGGCTTCCTCTGGGTGCTCCGATTTCCTCCCACAATCCAAAGACGTGCAGTGTAAGTGGACTGGTCATGCTAAATGGTTTGTAGCGTTTAGGGATGTTTAGATTAGGTGGGTTAGACGTGGGGAATGAGACAGGGTGCTGTGCTCTTTGGAGTGACAGTGTGGACTAGTTGGGCCAAATGGCCTGTTTCCATACTGTGGGGATTCAATGATTATATCTTTGTGTACTGACTGAGGTACTTTTCTGGGAATATACAGTCAGCTGGGTTCAGCATTTGTTTGTGCAGGCCAGGTGGATTGACCATGTTAAATTGTCCATAGTATCCAGGGATGTGTAGGTTAAGTGGATTAGCCTTGGGAAATGTACGGTATCAGGGATAGGATAGGGGGTAGGTTTGGGTGGGATGGTCAGTCAGCATGAACTCGATGGGCCAAATGGCTTGCTTCCACATTGTAGGGATTCTGCGAACAAGAAATTACATCATTGTAGGCATCAGGATGAAAAGTAATGTGCTATTCCTGTTTTAGCTTGTTTAAATCTCTGAATAACATTCGAAACACCTAACAAAATTCTCGTTGGTTTTCCTCCTGAAGCACTGTGCCCACTCTCTTGAAGATATCTCGCTGAAAGCCTTCATTTCAACTTAGAAATGATGCATTCTGGTTCTATAATACATAGAGGCTATCATCAATCTTTCAACATTTGCAATTGAGTTTGGTGGTGAATGAACCAAGTACCTGAAAATCTGTGCTGTCTGGACCTTTAATTGCAATTTACAAGTTGGGTACGCTCTGATTTTAATGATAGCAAGCTGCCATAATATCCATCGTTGGAACAGATGCCCCTTTTCAAGTTTAAATTCTGTGTAAAATCTTTCTATTTTTTAAGATAATAGTCCAGACATCTGTGGGCCCACTTTATCTTCACCTAGAAACATTAGTTACTCTGATGATCTTCGTCCTTGATCTCTTGAATCTTTTCTCTTCCAAATGGTTCATAATCAGGAATTTTTTTCCCTTGGTGTGAACTCTCGTTTGTTTCTCCAGTTATGTAAGAACTAGTGAGCTGCATTGATAGCACTCATTGGCCCTGAATGGCACTCTTAGTGCTTATAGTGTTCCCTTGAAGTAAACCTTGAAAGTCCTAATTTGGGCAATGACGTTATTCCTGGATTTGTTGGCATTCTGTGCAGTGTTTTGCTAAGTGACGACACCATTTTGAGGTGTAGCTATTTGATCAAATTGAACAGAACCTCAGCATTTATTCTAAGAATGGATCCAGATCTCGGCTTGTGTAGTATGTTAAATCATTTGTTTCATGAGAACACTTTTTTCACTCAGGAAAGTCATACAATTTTTGATCTTGATGCTGACAATGATGCAATTTATTATTGCCTTGCCTTTTAAGTCTCCAGATCTGTGGCAAGTTTCTGGTCTGTATAAATTTGATAAAAAAGAGAACAGTTCAATCAATTTTCCTTTGTTGCTGGAACAATAGATTAAACTTCAGTGATTCTATGATCACATTTCTGTTTGGACTATGGTGTGCAGTGAGTGCCTCCATAATGGCTTCAAAGCCTGTAGTACTTTCTGTGATATCCTGCCCCATGAAAACTGTAGGCCCATCTGGGCTGAAAAACGTCTTGACCTCTCGCCTTTATTCCTTTGCATGCAACCCCCATGAGATCCCAGATCGAGAACGGCTACTGTCTGAGCTTCCACTTCTGGCCTGGTTGTGGGCCCTCAAAATTTTCAAGCCACTGTGGCCACGGTAACGCCTCAACTGTAGCTGCCATTCCAATTGATTACTTCATTACAATGTACTTGAACCTTTCCTTCCCTCACAGTTTTTCAATTAAGTCTGTCTAATGGGTGGAAATATCCTGTGGTGCTATTTTGCCTTCAAAGTCTCAAGATTCTGTTCTGCCCTTCAGAGTGCTTCCTCTTTATTCTTGTGTCTTTTGTTGAGTGTGATCTTATTTCAGTTCAATGATTTTGAAGTCTCCCTCGGTGCCAATTTCCTTTAAAATGATTATAGTTTCCAGCACGATTTGAGAAGTACATTGTACCATCTCTTGTAAAACAAAGCACTACAGATCCTGGAATCTGAAATACAAACAGCGTTCTGAAGGAGAGCCACTACACTGCATATGTTATCTCTACTTTCTTTGCACAGATGCAATCAGACCTGCTGAGTTTCTCCGTCAATTACTGTTTCAGTACTATCTCATACCCCTCTGGTCTTAGGGTGCGTCCGCATTCAATCTTTGAGGCTGTTATCCTCTTACTGGTCAGAACTTTCCTTAAGGCCAGATGTTTGATGCCACAGTGCCAATACAGGGTAGAAGGGAAATATATCACAGGTCAGGAGTCTAGTCCACACTCCAATTCAACTCTCAAGCCTACCCCCCATAATACAGAGGGTGGGCAGGCACTAAAACTAGCAGCCCACCCATTATATTTTACCAACAAAAAAAAAATTAGGAGTCAAGAGTGCTTTTTAAACGTTCAGTTGAACACAATTTTATGCTACCCACACCATAATATGTTTGGCTTGGACTTGTTTTCTATGGTCTTTAAACAGCAAGAAGGGAGGGGCAGAGGGTTTGACGTTGGGACTGCAATCAATGGAGGGTATGCCTTGCTCTTTGTGGGCTCACTCCCAAGAAAGTAGTACATCCTCTCCCTTACCAGTCACAATTCCTTTGAAACCCATCCCTCTAAACTCCAGTCCCATGCCCATCATCAGCCTTCCTTGAGTTATCAAAAACTCTCAGCCCAAAGCCACTGTACATAGCTGGATGAGGTAACAAGGTGTGGAGCTGGATGAACACAGCAGGCTAAGCAGCATCAGAGGAGCAGGAAAGCTGATGTTTCAGGCCTAGACCCTTCATTAATTCCTCAGGCTGCTTGCCATTCCGGAAGTGACCACAACGGTGTTGTAGTGCTGTTGGGGCTGCTGGAACAGCCGGCCAATTAATTGACTGCTTCCTGGTGAGGAATGGGTGTCCAACGAGGAGCTCATAACCTGACCCACAACAAATGACGGCCGTTGGGCAGATTTCTAACCCACCAGTCGGCTGGCTGCCAACTTTTTGCCTTGGACCAAACCATCCACAACTTTTCACCCTGACCATCCTTTTCCTTAAGAGTAGGGATGTGACACTCTCTTCAGTACTGTACACTTTTTATTGACACATATATATATACAAAGGGAATGTAGTATGAAATTAGAGAGGTTTTGCTGCATTATGCAAAGCATCAGTCTGACCTGAAATAATGCAAACAGTTTTACATCACTTTTCTAAGGAAAGATACACGAGCCATTTGATTGATATCAGGTATGGAGGGATTTTAAAAATACTATCCAGTGAATGTGCGTGTAGCTGCCAATCTCAATTAAGGGTCAACCACATTGTTGTGGGGGTCTGGAGTCACATGTAGGCCAGACCAGGTAACGTCGGCAGGTTTCCTTTCCTAAAAGACATTAGCGAGCCGGATAGTTTTTTTCTCCCCCAACAACACTTTTCATGCCAATCATTAGACCCTTAATTCCAGATTTTTATAGGATTCAAAGTCCACCATCTGGCATGACAGAATTCAGACACAGGTCCCCAGAATCTTATTCTGGTCTCTAGATTAATGGACTCCCAATGATATCATTAGGAAATTGCCCATCCACATTGTCTTCTGAGGAAAGATTGGATTTTAAAAAAAATGATTGCTGACCTTATTGAAATGTGTATGTTCCTTCAGGGACTTGGTATGTTAGATGTAAACAGACTGTTTCCCTGGGAGAACCTAAGGCCAGAGGGCATCATCTCAAGTTGCTCATTTAAGACAGAGATGGGCAGTGACTTTTTTTCTCAAAGGCTAGTGAATCTATGGACTTCTTTCCTGCAGGGGGCCATAGATGCTGGGTAATTAAGTATATTCAAGACTGAGAGAGACAAATGTCAAATGAGGAAGGGAATAAAGGGCTATGAAGAAAGGGCAGGAATGTAGGGGAGAGGATTAACAGCTTAGCCATGGTCCATTCAGCAGCAGAGCAGATGTGCAACTGACACACATCCCTCACTCACTTGCAGGACAAGGTGCTAAGCACCCAGAGACAGCAGCTGCTAATTGGTAGGAGACAAAAGCAACTGCTTGCCCATATCCCTAAGAATGTGTTCATCATCAGTTAAGTGTCTAAGTTTATGGCTTGCATCAGGACTGGGTGGATGAAGAAGAGTTGAAAGAGCAGGGAAATGGTGGAGGAATGTTATCAGTTGCTCTCGCGTCTGTAGGTACCTGCCTCCAACTCTGACACGGACTGTATTTAGGAGGGTAACCTAAAGACACAGAGTGTTTGTGGCAAATACCTGGGCATAAATGCTCAGAAGACAGGACTGGGGGAAATGGGACCACTGGTGCCAGCACACTGGAGGGCACAGTTACATGGGACTTGTGCTGCAGAAGCTTCAGGTGAGTAATTGAATGAAGCATCCTGCAAAGGATGGGGTGTGTAAACCAATAAGTGCATTGGCAGAACTGCCAGTAACTGGGAGTGGACATCTCCCTTTGAAAAAGTGTTAACCTTTGACATAATTTCCTTTGGGAATCACAAATCTTTTCATATCCACAAGGTAGTAATTTCTATCGGGAAAGTGTAGCTGTACACCAGCTGCAATTCAGTTGACTTTCACTGACATCTTATATCAATAAATAATGCACTTTTGTTTCTTGTTGTAAGCTGTGCCTTCGCTGACCTGACTGAAAGTATAGAGAAATAAACCAAGGATAATATGAAGTAAATCTCAAAATGAGGTTGCAATCTGTTGCATCATCAATGCCAGGCTCCGTATATGCTAAACACAGTGAAAGCAGCATACCAGGAATAGAGATAGACTTCATCATGTTAAATGAAAGTTGTGCAACTCACCACTTGCAATGAATGGGAACAAGTTATCAAATAGCCACCAAGAGGCGAAGATCCCACAATCAGTCTTGCCGCTCAGTTGTTTTCTCATTGGCATTTGCCAACAATTGGATCAACCCCCTCAATAAGGTTAGCAATCCATGGCCAAATAAAGCTGCATTTATAATTGGGTGGGTCACTGGCACCATCATTGTCATTTGTTTGTGTACAGTCAGCCATCTTCATCTTGCCCTCCACTGTAGAAGTTAAGAGTTTTTGTCGTGATTAGCGGATTCTTTTACCCTCCTTAAAAGGACGTTTCCTTCTCGTTGTCTTTGGGTTTTTTCCTACTCTGTCCCCTCTAGAAACAGCCTACTGAGAAATACCTTGCTCACCTATGGGCTCAGCAACATTTCTATTTGGCTGTAGCAGAGAACAAGAGAATGGAATAGAAGGAAATGTTGATGAATTTGGATGAAGAGGACTGGGATGAGACCCACAAGGCTCATAAACACCAGCACATATTTGATTGCGTTTTTTTTTCTTTATTTATTCATGGGTTGAGGGGCGTCGCTGGCCAGGCAGCATTTATTGCCCATCCCTAATTGCTCAGAGGACAGTTAAGCATCAACCACATTGTTGCGGGTCTGGGGTCACATGTAAACCAGACCAGGTAAGGATGGCAGTTTCCTTTCCTAAAGGATATTAGCAAACCCAATGAGTTTTTCCAACAACTGACAGTTGACAATTGATGCACTGTTATCATTACATTGTTAATCCCAGGTATTTGTTGAATTCAAATTCCACCATCTGCCATGGCAGGAGTCGAACCCGGGACCCCAGAACATCATCTGGGTCTCTGGGTTAACAGTTCAGCGATGCACCAGCAATAATACCACTAGATCATTGTCTCCTCTCTGGTTACTATGCTGTAAACCATGTGATCCGGGTTCCACAGACAGCTGGCAGGGGTCAGAGGCGCGGAGACGAGAGTTTCAGTTGGGATGCATGGATCTACGGAATAAAGTCTTTAATCTTTACAGGGCTCCTCTACTAACAAATCAGTCTGGTGGATGGGCTTGGGTGAGAAGAATTTCAGAGCAAACTGCAGACCTGGGTGAGTCTGACCCACAATTCTGGGCTATTTGACTCAGAGACTGATATGACAAGGGTAGTAGGTTGACTGCGATGATTGTAGCCAATCCCAGTGGAGCAGTGGATAGAGTCCAATACCATGGGGCTTCGCTGGGACGTGGATATGTCTGATTCAAACAAGGGGTTTAATCTATAACCCAGGCCCTATAATATACAAAACCCAAAAGCCAGACACAAGGAGAAGTGTATGATTGTGTGAAGGAAGTGTCACATTTCCAACTCTTCACTCGGTGGCCTTTATATGGCCTGGGAGTGAAGGGTCATGGTCAGAGAGAAATACTCATGCACCCCCTGGCCTACAAGCAGTGCCACAATGGCACTGTTTGCCACTTTTCTGCTGTGTGTTTTTCCAGGTCGAAGGTTTATGCCGCAGTGAACAGCATCCTTAAAGACAGCTGATTCAATTTGCATTCAATAAAAAAAACTAGTCTCCATTTTTGTGAGCATGAAACTATCATTGACTGCTGTTAAAAAGCCACTTGATGCAGTGAAGTCCTCTATGGAAGGAAACTGCAATTCTGATCTGGTCTGACCTAAATGTGACTCTGGACCTACAGTAATGTGGTTGACTCTTAGCTACTCTCTAAACTAGCCCAGTAAGCCATGTGGATTAAAGCCAATTAACAATGGGTAACAAGCACTGGCCTTGCTGCCAGTTTCCTCATCCATTGAAAGGCATGTAATTAAGAAGATTTATGGGGGTAGAGTGGTGGATGTTGTCTACATGGACTCTAATAAGGCCTTCAACAGTTCTGAATGGTAGACTGGATAGTGAATTAAGATCACATGGGATCCAGGGAGATTTCCCAATTGGATACAAAGTCGGCTTGACAGTTAGAGATAGGGGGTTGCTCTTCACACTGTAGGCCTTGATCTAACGTTGTCTGTAATTTATAAGAACAATTTTAATGAGAATATAGGAAGCATGGTTACTAGGTTTGTGCATGACGTCTGAATTGATGGTGTGGTGCACAGTGAAGAAGGTTATCTAAAGTACTGCAGGATTTTGAACAGCTGGGTCACTGGTGAGGAGTGGCTGATGGTGTTTAATTTATATAAATGTGAGGTGTTGCATTTCGCTAAGACAAACCAGGTAAGGACTTGCACAGTTAATGGTAGGGCTCTGGGGAGTACTAATATTGTTTAAGAGGAAACAGTGCAGAAAAAAAGATTTACAAGGGTATTCCCAGGACTGGAGGGTTTCAGTTATGAGGAGAACCTGGATAGGCTGGGGCGTTTTTCCCTGAAGTGCAGGAGGTTGAGAGGTGACCTTACAGAGGTTGATAAAATAATGAGGGGTATAGGTAAGGTGAAAGGCAAAGGTCTTTTCCCTATGGTAGGACAGTTCAAAACTAGAGGCTGTAGGTTTAAGATGGAGAAGAAAGACTTATAAGGGGCCTGAAGGGCAACTTTTTCGCATGGAGTGTGGTGCATAAGTGGAATGAACGACCACAGGAAGTGGTAGATGCAGGTACAGTTACAACATTTAAAAGATATTTGAATAGGTACATGAGTAGGAAAGATTTAGAGGGGCATGGGCCAAACACAGGCAAATGGGGTTAGTTTAGTCAGGGAAACTTGGTTAGCGTGCAAAATTTGGACCAAAAGGTATGTTTCCATGCAGTACGAATCTATGACTCCGTGATGTTTGACCAGAGAAGAAAAAGTTGCAAGTGCTACTCCCGAGGTATTTTAACCAGAGATCTGTACAGCTGGAAAATAACTTCCACCCTTTCAGCTCCCTTGAAACGTTAAAAATGCTCATTAACCTTATAGATCTTACTTTTGTAGCTGCCCAATATTTGAATTTAGCACCTATATCTCTGCCTGCTTATCCTGGTTTACAACCTGCTGTCCCTCTTAGGTGGTTCTCAGTGGTTCACCCAATACTTAAATCTTACTAAGTTTCACTTCCTTCTGATTAAAGCATTTTAAAATCTCATTGTATGTGCTTAAAACAGAAATGCTGACATAGCTATTCAGCATCCTGCAATGGGAGATTACTCATTTCAGATTCTGTTCCAATTTGATACTCTTAACAGTGCACATTATTCAGTGCAAAAGGACTCCTCCATTTTCAGAATAATAGAACGAATTCAAAAACCTCAACTCTTTCAAACATTCGTGGAATTTTGGCACTTTGGCTTTGCTGTACTTGGAAATGTACACTGACTTGGCTTTATCCCTAATTTATTAGATTGCCTCATTTATATTTAAATATTGGCTAATTTCCTGTACAGGCAACTCCTCGGTATGAATGAGTTCTGTTCTTCTGCACATTCATAAGTTGATTTGTATGCAGGTCAGAACACTGTAGAGTACAATATTAAATAGTTGCTCACAAGTACTGGCAAATGTTCACATGTTGGAGCTTTAAAACTCGTATAGCACTAACATCGTTTATAAATACAAATGTATGCAAGTTGAATGTTTGTAAATCACTGACCATCTCTATCACACTTTGCTTTTGTGTTTCAAAGACTGGTAGTATTGTGAGATTTAATTGATTTTTGAATGGCAACTTAACTCGGTATAGTTCTCAAGTTAGTGCATTATAAGTTCAAGCATCATTCCCTCACTTGAGTTAAAATGTGACACTGGCAATGCCCTGCAGTAGTGAGAACATTTTGCATTCTCAAAGATCTATCTTTAAGATGATTCAATACTCCTTCAATACTGCCTCCTTTTCTCCTGCCCTCCACTATTTCATTACTGGTGGCCAGGCCATCAATTTCAGGGGTGGCACAATGGCTCACAGCACCAGGGACTTGGGTTCAATTCCAACCACGGGCTACTGTCTTGTAGAGTTTACATGTTCTTCCCATGTCCACATTGGTTTCCACCAGGTACTCCGGTTTTTTTCCACTGTCCAAAGATGTGCAGGTTAGGGTGGATTGGCCATGCTAAATTGTCTATAGTGTCTGGAGATGTGTAGGCCAGGTGGCTTAGTCATGGGAAATACAGGATTACAGGGACGGGGTGGGTCTGGGTGGGATGTTGTTTAGATGGTCTGTGAGTTCAATGGGTTGAATGGCCTGCTTCCACACTATAGGGATTCGACGAACAATCTGACCCCAAAACTCTGGAATTCCCTCCTTAATTCCCTGAATCACAAAATCTCTCTAACTCTTCTCATCCCCTTTCAGTCACTTCTTATGACTGATATTTTTGAAGAAGGTTTCAATCACCTATGCTAATTTTACTGATTGGAACAAGGTCATCCAGGTAGACCACATAGAAGGTGAGTTCTCTGGTTGAGACTGCTAACCAGGTCTAATCAGGGAATCTTAGCTGACAGATATAAACAGGAGTATCAGAGTATTGTCACTGAACTTCTCACATAGATGTGATGGCCAAGAAGACACAACGGTGCATCTTCTTCATCAGGCTGCTCAGGAAATTTGGCATGCCCATAATGCCCCTCACTAACTTCTACAGATGCACCATTGAAAGCATACTGTCCAGGTGCATAACGGCCTGGTTTGGCAACTGCTGTGCCCAAGACAGTAAGAAACTCTGAAGGTGGTGAGCACAGCGCAGGCCATCATAGAAGCCAACTTTCCGTCTGTGGGCTCCACTTACATGTCTCACTGCTGTGGAAAGGTGGCCAACATCATTAAAGACACATTACACCATGGTAATGACCTCCTACAACTTCTTCTATCAGGTAGAAGATACAGAAGCCTGAACACACGCACAAGCAGGTTCAGGAACAGTTTCTTCTCGGCCGTTATCAGACTGTTGAATGGACTCTAGCCTCAAATAATGTAATCTGCAATGTAGCCTGTATGCCTCTAAGCCTTTTGTGATTTGTACATCCTTTGCTCTCTGTGATCTGCCCTGTACTGCTCATAAACAAAGCTTTTCACAGTATTTCAGTACACGTGACAATAAAATCAAACAATCAGTCAATCAATCAATTTAGGAGCCTGCTCTGTGCTAGCTGGGTCAGTCTCACGTCCTATGCACGTGAAAATAGAGTGTCACATGATGACAGGATACTGGCCTTCGTAGAGTTATTTAATCAATTTTACTTGATATAGCTCCGTCCTAGATCGGTCTCTGATAATGGTCCTGCGATATGCCTTGAGATGATTCAACATGTTTGGCAAAGTTCAACATTGAGCAACATTGGAGATGTTAGAATAGGTGACAATTATATTGGCTAAAGAGTAAGGAGAACACAGAAAAGTTTTTGAGGCCAATAATGTATATATTTTTAAAGGAAGGGAAGCAGTAGCACAGGCAACTTCACTGGGCTTGTAATCCTGAGACTGAAATGCTCTGGAGCAGGGTTTCAAATCTTGAAATGGGAAATTAAGTTGATAACTATGGAGAAAGCTATTCAAATGCTGACCACTGCTGATTGCCATTAAAAGCCATCTGGTTTATAAATGGCCTTAAGAGAAGGAAATCTGATGTCCTTACATGGTCTGGTCTACGTGAGTCCAGATCTACCACAACAAGGTTGACTTGTAACTACCCTCTGAAATTGCACTGCAAGCTGCGCAGCTTGAGGGCAGTTAATAATGGGCAACAAACGTGGAGCACGTCTGGATACTCACACCTCACAGAAGGATCTATTGGTGAAGTTGGCTGAATTACATATCCATGCTCTCGAAATGCTTTACTCCATGTGGCGTACATGCTCACAGTACTTTTATTTCCAGGAGCTTAATACACTTTATGACATGCCTACAAGGCCATTTCAGAGGGCAGTTAACAGCCAACCACATTACAATGGGTCTGGAGTCACATGTAGTTCATATCAGATAAGTCCAGCACACCACCCCCTTGAAGTGTATCAGTGAAACGGGTGAGTTTTTTTTAAATGTGGGAGTTTCATGATCACTGAGGAGGTTAGTATTTTGTTTTAGAGTTATTAAATAATTGAACTACATTTCCCCAGGGGCCTGATGGCTGCAGAGGATTAGGTCAGGAATGCAAGCCCATTGACAGTACAATGATGCTACTTTCCTCCAGTAAATTAATTCGATTGAATAAGGTGGAGAGTAAAGAGGGAGGAAATGTTCATTTTCAATCAAGCATTATATTTATCTTCACCCTTCCAATCTGAAGCTATTTAAATACTTTTAAAGTGTCCAGCCACATTGACAAATCAGCTCAGCTCAGACAAATAGCAAGTACGTGTTTAAGCCTTGTTTCACAATTGGGACTCATTGTGAACGCTCCTCTTTGAGACCTATGACAGTTTGCAGTACCTGATCTAATTTGTTATGCCTTTAATCACCAAATCAAAGCAGTTTCTTTTCTCTCCCAACCTGCACAGTATTTATATGCATCTATGTTTTCCAGTTTTTGATACTGTTGTAGAAACTTGTGTCCAGTTTTACATTGAAAAATTCATTTCATACAAGATAAACGCTTTTGCTTGTCGCACTTAAGAAGCCAGGCTCCCAGAGCACTGTCACTGCTGAACGGCTTGCACAATTTCGAACAAGCTGTTACAGTCACTTCAGAGATCTGTGGGGAGCATATCTGAATTTGAACTAGGTTTCGATAGCTATAAGAATAGCACAATCTGCATTTTCCTTTATCAGCCTCTTAGCTTGGACTTCAATCCTTATCGTAAATGCAATCTATTATTTTGAAATTTATGACTTAACGAAGCTATGAATTTAAGTCTCCCAGATCTTGATGAAATCTCACTCATGTGACATGAATAATTTCCAGTCATGATATCTGGAAAACAGTTTTCCGGTCATACTTTCCATTTCAGCTCAAAGACACTTGATTTTGTTGTTCCATTTGCTGCCAGACGTTATTCAGTTTATAAAGTGCGTCACTATTTTTCTGAAGTGGTTTGCTTTGTGTTAAAGGTATCGTTATACTGGCAATCCTATACCACCAACTTGTTATATCGCAAAAATGTTCCTTTTTTAATGTATAATCTCTTGGATTAACGCTTTTGCTGGCTAAACCAGCATTTATTATCCATTCCTTATTGTTCTTGAGTTGCATGTGTTGAAGTGTTGATGTCACCTGGCTACATAGTGGATCATATGAAAGGTGCCATCTCCCACCCCAATGACTACGTTGAAGTCAAAACTGTCAAAAGACATGGGGCCCCTTTTGGAATAGTTCATTCATTTCTGGTCTCCCTGCTATAGGAAAGACATTTTGAAACTTGAAAAGGTTCAGAAAAGATTTACAAGCAAGTTGCTAGGTTTGGAGGGTTTGACTTATAGGGAGAGGCTCAGTAGGCTGGGACTTTTTCCCCTGGACTGTTGGAGGTTGAAGTTTATAAAATCGTAAGGGGCATAGACGGGGTGAATTGTCAAGGTCTTTTTCCCTGGGTAGGAGAGTCCAAAACTAGAGAGCATAGGTTTACGGTGATAGGGGAGAAATTTAAAAGGGACCCAAGGGCCAATTTTTTTGTGCAGAGGGTGGCACGTGTATGGAATGAGCTGCCAGTGGAATAGGTGGAAACTGATACAATTACAACATCTAAAGGTCATCTGGAATGGGTACGTGAATATGAAGAGTTTGAAGGGATATGGGACAAATGCTGGCAAATGGGACTAGATTAATTTAGAAAATATGGTCGGCATGGACGAGTCGGACTAAAGAGTCTGGTTCCACTGTTTCAATTCATTCAGTGAATTGGATCCACCAATCCAATCACATTCACCAGAGCAGGTAGCATATGTGTTTTTCAAGCTGTCAACCTCATTTGGAGAAAAGTCAACTTAATTTGAGTAAGGAATTATTTTCTTTAATTCGTATGTATTTTCATAAAACTAGGCTTGAACCACAGTCATTTGTTTACTACATACAGTAAGAGCACTGGGTAGCCGTGCTTATCAGTAATAAACTAGTCGAAGTGTCTGTATAGAATATTTTGCAGGCAACAATATTCTCAGAAAAGTACTGCTGATGCTGAAGATCTGAAACCAAAAACAGTTCTGAAGAAGTCACTCAAACCAAGACATTAGCTCTGTTTTCTCTCCACAAATGCTGCTGGACCTGCTGAGTTTCTCCCCCGATTTCTGTTTTATTCTTTCTCTTGAGGTCTGTGTCATAAGTTTGAATTGCAAAAAGCCTGGCTAAGTCAAAGAAGGTGGCTACTGGACTTCAAAATATGTAAACGAGGGAATACATTTTCCCCACAATGGCATCAAGCAAGCAAAGGTAGCATTCTTTCTAAGTCAAGGAGATCTTCATGGGCCTTTTGTTCATTACTAATCCAAGATGATGGTGGGCTAACAGAGCAGTGTGCAGGCTCCAGCCAGAGCTCATCTGTACATTTCTTTTCTATCTTTAACTGGTCTTTTATTTTCTTACTTTAACCTACTTACTTTCCTGTGGAGAGCAAACTAGTGTAGCGTGGAGGTGATCGAGCCAGCACGGCAGCGAGGGAGGTCCCCCATGATCTGAGGTGATGGCAAGAACAAGCAACCAGAAGTCTGTCAGCATCCATGATGACATTGAGCAATGGGAGACTGAGCTAGCATGGGGAGAGGGAGCTGATTGTGGTAAAGTAGCCCAGCGCAGAGGAGACTGAGCCCTTGTTCCCAGGGATTGCAAAGCCAGCATGTCTAAGCACTTAAGAAGGACTTTCAAGTTGAACTTGTAACTTCAAATCATGTTTTTCTACTTTGTACCTAAGATTTTGTACCTAATATGGTGCCAGAAATGGCAACTTGGTACATTTTTTACTGTCGACTTCTACCGATGTACTCGAGCAATAATGACAATAAAACCTGAATCCAAATCGAATATGCTGAAAAGATGTTTCCTTTAGTGAAAGGTATCTTGACCTAGGGACATGGTTACAGAATAAAGGGACATTAACTTAATACTGTCATTGAAGAAATTTCTTATCCCAGAGTGTTGTGAATGTCTGGAATTCTCCACCCCAGAGAGCTGTGGAGGCCAGATCACTGGAAATATTTAGAGGAGGTTATTACATTTTGAAATTTCGAGGGTGAAGATTATAAGGAGCTGGCATGAAAGACATGAGACCTAGGGCAAATCATCTTCAAGGATGGCTGTGCTGCCTCAAAGCGCCAGGGGCTTGAGTTCGACTAGAGCCTCAGGCAACTGTCTGTGTGGAGTTTGTGCACTGTCCGTTGTACCTGCATGGATTTCCTCCGGGTGCTCTGGTTCCCTCCCACAGTCCAAAGGTGTGCAGGTTAGGTGGCTGGCCGTGCTAAATTGACCATAGTGCCCAGGGATGTACAGGTTAGGATGATATGCCATGAGGAAATACAGGATTACAGGGATAGGCTATGGAATGTGTCTGGATGGGATACTCTTCAGTGGTCAGTGTAGACGCAATGGCCTGCTTCCACACTACAGGGGTTCTATGATCTTTTTGAATGGTGGGATAGGATTGAGGGCCCAAATGGCATACTCCACTCAAATTTCTTATGTTCTTACAGCCATCCTTAAACAACTTGCTTAGCTGATTACAATGTCACTTACTGGAGCCAATTCTCCTGTTGAGTGGGAAGTGTCTGGGAAAACTGGAGGTGCAACACCTGAATAACCAAAGCAACCTTGGCCTTGGCTTTGAAGGTCTGGGGTTTAATTTGTTGTAAATCATCCATCAGTTGTGAAAGACAGTCACCAACCTGAAACTTTAACTCTATTTCTCCATCCCAGATGCTGCCTGGCCTGTTAAGTTGCCCCTCCACTTCCTGATATAATGTCCAGATTTCCACCGTGTACAGATTCTTGCTTGTTGTAACAGCAAATATTTTGACATCTGTACTGATTTAAATGTTGATTAATTAAGAAATGACTTGCATGTACACAGTACCTTTTGTGACCCTCCAAAGCACCTAAAAATCAATGGTATAACAAGGTGTAGAGTTAGATGAATACAGCAGGCCAGGCAGCATCAGAGGAGCAGGAAGGCTAGTGTTTCGGGCCTGGACTCCTCTTCAGAACAATCACTGGCAGCATCTTTGAAGAGCTTTTTCTGCCATAGCATCCATTTGAACACAAGTGGCACGGTGGTAAAGAGCAGATAATCTGCTTCTGGTTTTGGCTGAGCAACAACTATTCGTCAGGATAAGTTCCTTGCGCTTATTTCAATGGTGCCATGACATGTTTCACGTCCAGATGAAGTGATAGACGGGGTCCTTGCCCTAAAGACGCCTACAAAGGATGGCAACTCTGACAGTGCAGCACTCGCTCAGTACTGCACTGGAGTGTCTACTTCAATTCTGTACTCATATCGCTCAAGTAGGGTTTGAACATTGGACCTTCTGGTGTATGACTACTGAGCCACAGCTGATGCCGCTTACATTGAAACTGAAGCACTTTCTGTTACATTAATCCAACATCACGTTATGAACTCAGCCTTAGAGTGAACTCTATAGCTAATTTATAAGTACTTAATTTGGTAATGAGTAACATTGTCCAGGTCTGCCTTGGGCCCAGGGAGAATAAAAACTGGCTTTTTTTACCCTCAACTATCCTTTGGCACACTTGCAATACTGTATTAATGTTTACATCAGTTTTAATGTTCAATGCCTGCATTTTATTTTAGATTAAAACATTAGCTGGAGTCTCGCCTAAAATAAGAGCCAATTAAAATTCTTATTGAAATTGGTACGTATTAACTCTTCAAATAAATACACAATATATTCATCTTTGATTTTGTGGAAACAATTTGGAATCTACAGCATTTTTATAAGCAGCTATTATGCCTACATATTCCCACTAGAAGGGATAGTTCTGTAAATGCATAACAACATGTTAGCCCGTCACTAAACTGGGGAACACGCCATCCTATAAGCCAGATCACAAATTATATTTTCAACAGGATTTATGCTAACACCTGGCAATAACAATCTGCTGCAAAGGATGAGACGGAACATTGATTTCTGAAACACATTTCCCCAGTTATTGAACTTATAGCTTACAACATTCTAGAGCCAAGCTGGGACATGAGAAACATGGTAAAATGATGCTCATGCTGTGAAATGTCAAAGGACTTTGATGAGATTCTCCCTTTTGTAGATAGTCATAGTGTGGCACAATGTTTGTGTGGCACAAATGTTCTTTGCCCGTGCTTTGGTTCCCCATAGTCCAACAAAAAAAAACAAAAGAGGCAGCTTCATCAGGGACACAGTAGCAGCTCCTCTGACGATTGTGATGATGCTGTCACTTTATTTTGTCCTTTTTTTTGAGGAGAGGTCGTAAGGTAGAGGTGCAAGGCTGGCTTTTGAAAACCACTTGAGTAAATCCCAAATGCAAAGGAACAAAACAACCCCCAACCGGGGGCTTTGCATGCAGCGCGTGTGATCAACGGTTTTCAACACAATCAGGCCTTGGTCAACACGAGACGCACAGGCACCCGGTTCTACGGAATGAGAAACGCCTCAAACCAGCACCCAAAGTCAAAGGCAAACCTCGGAGAAGCAACCGCGTATGGTCACAGGAGGTGGTGGCACTCCTGAGGGAATTGGAAGCGAGATTTGCAGGATGCAAATTTATAAACAAATCCATCGCAAGCATCCTGAAAACCAAAACACCAAAGCAAATCTCAGACAAGCGCAGGCTCCTGGCAAACACCCCGACGGAGGTCCAGACCATCTGTGAGCCAACGATAGACTCGCAAGATTCTGAGGCAGAGAGTGTCCAGGAGAATTCCGATGATCAAGCCCAACGCCAAAGAGCCAGCCGAAAAACACTGGCTTCGATCCCTAAACATCGGGACACAGATGACCAGCTTACACAAGCTGAGGAGCTCTTGAGCGCAAGGAAGGACCCGGACACGCTTGCCCTCGGAATCAGACTAGTGGAAAGTATTACCGACCTACTAATGAATAGTAGGAAAAGACAGGACAAAAACAAGAGGCCTCAAAAAGATTGGGCCAAAAAAGACAAAAAGCCCGGTAGCAATACCGGAGCCAAAAAACGGTGGGCAGCACGTAAAGCGCTGTTTAGAGCAACACAGTGGCTTTACAAAACCAACCGGCGTCAACTAGCTCGCGAGATCATGGAGGCGCCGACCTCATCCGCTTGTCCTCTCTCAAAAGAGGAATTGGAGACATGTTTCCGTGAGAAACTGTCTGCACCAAACAAGAAATCGAACATAAATAAGTATGCCCCATACACTGGCAAAGTCGCTGACGGGTCCTTGATGAAACCCATTGAGGTAGAGGAGGTTGAAGCGGCCATCAAGGGGATAGATGAGAACAGTGCCGCTGGACCAGACGGCCTGAAACTACAGGACATAAGAACACTCCATGAGCAGGAGGAAACTCGTCTACCCCGCCTCTTCTCCTTATGGCTAAAGTCAAGCACGATCCCTGGTTCACTAAAAAAGTGTCGAACGGTCCTGATTCCTAAGTGCGAGGATAAGGAACGCTTGAAAAACATTGATAACTGGCGACCAATAACCATCGGTCCAATGCTGCTCCGGCTGTTCACGAAAATAATGGCAAAACACCTGAGTGAAACAGTCGAAATAAACCCCAGGCAAAAAGGGTTTCTAGCAGCCACTCCCGGATGCAATGAAAACATTGTCATCCTCGAAAATATCAAGGGAGCAAAATACAATCATAAGGACCTCACAGTTGTCTTTGTCGATCTAGCGAAAGCGTTCGACTCGGTTGGGCACAAACTATTGATCAAATCTCTGCAAAGGATGAAACTATCCAAAGCCTTTGTAAGTCTCATTGAAGACCTATACACTGGCAACACAACAGTGATGGAAGGGAACGGTAACTCTACCACCCCAATAACCATTGAGAGGGGCGTAAAGCCGGGCGACCCACTCTCACCAATACTATTTAACATTGCTTTGGATCCGTTGGTGTGGTCTCTGGAGAGGGCCAACTCAGGGGTCTCCATGCCCCTGGGCGGCAGAAGAGTCAACTGCTCGACTTTGGCATTCGCGGATGACATCGCCCTTCTAAGTGACTCACACATTGGTATGGCTAGGAACCTGAAGCTACTCCAGGCATACTGTGACCATACAGGCCTCAGTATAAACACAGCGAAGATGAAGGGATTCCACTTCACTTTTAAAAGGAAAACCTTCTTGTACAATCACTTCGCAAACTGGAAGCTGAGGGACGAATCCATAGCCTACATACCCCCAGGTGACACAGAGAAACACCTGGGTGCCCGCATCGATCCATGGGCAGGTGTGGCAGAAGGGGAGTGGGAGGAGAAGCTTAAGTCCTGGGTTAATGGAATACAGGCAGCACCTCTCCGACCACGGCTGGAGATCCTAAAAGTACATGTCATCCCCCGATTGTACTTCCATCTGATCCTGACAGAAGCATCACAGGCTATTCTCATAAAGCTGGACCAAATAATCCGCAACGCCACCAAAGAATTCCTACACCTACCACTTCATACCGCAGATGGAATGCTATACGCTAGCAACAAGAACGGCGGTCTAGGGGTCCCAAAACTGGAAGTGCAAATCCCATCCACGATTGTTCGCAAATGCGAGGCACTAGACATGTCCAGTGATGTGGTCATTCGGGCCTCCTTTCAATATAAAGGAGAGAGCAACACAGAGACCGTTGTGGGACTGCGCGAGCTCAAGGTCCTCAAGGAAATTGAAAATTTCCAACCCAGTAGCCACAACAGCAGCGAGAGGAAAATCGACCTGATGACCACCATCCAAGACATGATGCCGGCAGCCCAGAAGGCAAACGCAGGATGACCAAAACCACCCAATAGGTATGCAGGCTGGAGGGAGTGGGAGTTCAAAAAATGGCAAAAGCTGGAATGTCAAGGGGCAGGCATCCAGTACTTTAGAGACGACAAGATCTCTAATTCTTGGACGAAGCCGGAGTACAGCAAAAATCCTCTAGATTTATTAACAGCGTGCTCTTGCAGTGTAATCTATACCCGACAAGAACCACATTATCTAGAGGTAGGCCTAACTGAAACAAATTATGCCGAAGGTGTGAGATGGCAAACGAAACCATATAACACATCTCAGGAAGTCAACTTTTGTGCTCCTGAGATGCTCCTTGGCCTGCTGTGTTCATCCAGCCTCACATTTTATTAGCTTGGGAGGCCTGAGGTTTTTTTGTGGATGGGTGTGACCATCTCTCACAGAATACGATTCCTAAGTAACATCAGAAGCTAAGACAACAAAATGTGAGGCTGGACGAACACAGCAGGCCAAGCAGCATCTCAGGAGCACAAAAGCTGACGTTTCGGGCCTAGACCCTTCATCAGAGAGGCTCTCTGATGAAGGGAATAGGCCCGAAACGTCAGCTTTTGTGCTCCTGAGATGCTGCTTGGCCTGCTGTGTTCGTCCAGCCTCACATTTTGTTGTCTTGGATTCTCCAGCATCTGCAGTTCCCATTATCTCTAACATCAGAAGCTAACTGGGTCTCAAAAGAGTTGGAAGTTTCATTGAATGTCTCTCACTGTTACTCCTTCTGAGCTTTCCTAATTTTTTTTTCATCCTGGATTGGAGAACGGCATGTGAGAATCTGTGTCTAATCTTGCCTTTTTGCCAAGGGGTCTGCTTATGGGATGTTACTCTATTGGAACAGTTAATTAGTATCATGCATGATATCCATTATTCAGTTAAGTCTTCCAATAGTTAAATTTTTCTAAATTCCTTTCTCTTTGGTTTTATTTTAACTACTGTGTTTAAACAAATTGTATTTTGCTTAACATTGAGAGGTTCGACCAGCTGCATTGCATTTTAACAGGCACTTTATATTTGCCTTTAAAATAAGAAAAAAATTGGGTGTAGTTACTTTCTTAAAGAATTTTAAGGGGGTCTGGTCTGGTCCATAACACTACGAAGATGTTTGGAGGAATGGCCACCAACAAAAGGAGAGGTACAGAACCATGGGAGAGAAGGAGAGGAACAACACCGTGACCACCCACCCCCAACCCAGAAACACCGGCCATGGAAAGGGTCCCAATGAAACCCAACCTCCAGCCAATGGACCCGAGAGGTACCCACTACACCACTGCTTCGGGCAACCAGGAGCAATCATTCTTTGAAACAGGAGCTGAGCACAACAGTCTCCCTCTGTCGGTCTCTGAACTGGACCTTCCTGGCTTCGTTCTTGGCCAGATGATACTAGAGCAGGGTAATGCACCCCAGGGAGCGTCAGGACGACTACTTCAGTACCGTGAGTGTCCAACAGTTCACCCACACAGGGGTGCTGGGACTCTCCCATGACAAGGCCTCATGTGAATGGACATTGAGTCTACAGGTAACTCTATGTGCTTTAAATTGTCAGTATTAAAAAGTGTGTGGCATTAAATCTACCACCCCACGTGTTTCCACATTGGCTTACCAAGCCGAAGTCAAAGTAGACCTCCTATTGGGGATAATATGAACTGCAGTTGCTGGAGTCAGAGAGAACACAGTGTGAAGCTGGAGGAACACAGCAGGCCAGGCTGCCTCAGACGAGCAGGAAAGCTGACGCTTTGGGACTGAAGAAGTTTCTGAAGAAAGGTTCCAACCCGAAAAGCTATAGGAAATGGTCGGGTTTATGGGCCCACGGGCCTTTGATTTGAAAAGGGTTAACGATTGACATTCCTCTGCCCTGGGTATTCTGCTGTGAGGAGGCAACTTCAGCATTTCCGATTTTCAGGAGGTGGTGGGTGGGCACCTCCTCGTAACTGACGTTATGTACAGAACCGTACTCCCGAGACTCATTAACATGTGGGCCCCGGTGGTACAGAGTGAGAGGCTGGCCATCCCGCTGCTGGCAACGTCCAGGCTGGTCATTCTGGCTGGAGGCTTGAACCACATCATCGACGCAGATGGATGATCTGGAGAGAATCAAAGCGAACTGGATTCCACGCCCAGATTCCTGATGAAAACGGTAAAAGTTGTCAAGCTGCATCATGTCATCAGCGTCCCTGCTGATGGAGCACAGCGTAGATACACCTGTTTGCAGTCTATCTGCTCAAAGGCAGATTTCTGGTTTGTATCCTGCATGTTCTCGGTCAGACCCAGTGATGCCTAGCCAGTGTTCATCTCTGACTGCTATCTCTTGCTGGCTGACTGTCACCTATAGGATGACCACAGGGCTGGAGAGGGAACATGAAAGCTGTTGATCTCAGAAAATATTGAGAAGCTCAAAAGAAATTACGAAGGCTAGAGAACCATGAAGCTCCCCTTTGGCTCTCCCTCGGAAGAGTGGAAAACAGTCAACGGGAATATCAAGAGGTTATCCTCCAAGGTGTTCAGGAGGCAGGGGAGAGACAGGGAAAACTGTCCAAACTCCAGAAAAGCCTGGAGAACCTGCTCCTGTGATGGGAGTTGATGCCACCTGGGAGCTCCAGGAAGAGAGGAGGCAGCAAGTCTCACGCTTTGCCTCAGAGACCCCCAAGGTAATCTTTCAGAGGAGTGTTTGCAGGATGTGACATGCTCATGTTTCTTCTTCCAGAAGGTATACAGGCAGGGCTCTGTGCTCAGCAGCCTGAAGAAAGAAGATGGCTCGGTAACATCATTTCAGTCTGACATCCTGATCAGCAAATCATTTTATGACACAAAGCCCACATGGAGTCCAGCTTCTCAGTCGCTCCTGTCCTCTGTAATGGAGGCCTTAGGCCACAGCACACAGGACAGGCTGGAACAGCCATGATCTCTGGATGAGCTGTCCAGGGGCCTTGAGTTTTTAGAAAAAATAAAACTCTGGGAAGCAAAGACTTACTGCCTATGTTGAGTTCAGTTCCGAGGGGGATTTGATTGGCCAGGACCTGCTGGAGGTGTATGACATTGCCCTTCTGGGAGGTAGAATTTGCAAATCCGTGGGGAAAGGCATCGTCATCCTCATCTACAAGCAGAGGGGGAAAGGGAGGAAATTAGAAACCAGCGACCAATTTTCACTGCTGGATGCAGACTATAAAATCCTGTCTATGGTCCTCATCAACTGGGTCAGGTCTGCTCTGTGATAGGTAATTCACCCCAAACAAACCTGTGCTGCACCTGGGGGACCATCTCTGATAGCCTCGTGCTCCTCAGTGATATGACCACCTACGTGCGGGACATGGCGGGGGATGCCTACCTCATCAATCTTGACCAGGAGAAGGCCTTTGGCAGGAAATCATGCACCTACATATGGGATGTGCTCCCCAAAATGGGCTTTGGGATGGAATCTTCAACTGGATTTGACTACTCCACACCAACATCATTACCACACTCTTAATCAATGGGTAGAATTCAGAAAGCTTCCCGATCAGATCGGAAGTCAGGCAGGGCTGCCCAATCTCACCTGCTTTGTCTGTGTGTAGTGTAGAGCTTTTTGCTGAGTCCATCAGGAAGGATGCAAGCCTGAGAGGGATGACTATTCCAGGCAGTGGAGGCCAGCAGGTCAAAGCATCCCTCCACATGGATGACATCACCATTTTCTGCTCAGATCCAATGCCAGTGCTCAGACTCATGACCACCTGCAACCAGTTCAAAAACAAAGTTGCTGAAAAAACACAGCAGGCCTGCTAACATCCGTGAAGCAAAAAAAAACAGAATTAACTTTTTGGATCCAGTGACCCTTCCTCAGAAGGATTCCTGATTTACAGCATCCGCAGTTCTTTCGGTTTTTATTGCAACCAGTTCAAACTGGCCTTGGAGACAAATCAAGGAAAGATTGTGGCCATGTTCCTTGGTAACTGATCCATTATCTTCTTCACCATTATCTTCTTCTTCTTCAGGGCAAATTACCTAGAATGCATATCCATAGAATGGCAACAGTGTGGGAACAGGCCATTCTGCCCAACAAGTCCACACCAACTCTCCGAAGAGCATCCCTTCCAGATAACACCCCTCCCCCAGCCAACCCACCCAACCTACACATCCCTGAACATGATGGGTAATTTAGCATGGCTAATCCACCCAACCTGCGCATCTTTGGAGTGTGGGAGGAAACCAGAACGTCTGGGGGAAACTCACACAAGCACAGGGAGAATGTGCAAACTCCACACAGACAGTCACCTGAGGTGGAATTGAATCTGGGTCCCTGGCTCTGTGAGGCAGCAGTGTTAACCATTGAGACATGAAGGTCCTTTCAATATGGTTCTGAGGGGTCAAAATCTTGGGAAGAATGCATCACCAAAGTGAGGTGGAGACAGGGCTTTTTGGGAGAACCGCTCCTTCTACATTATGGGTAGAAACCTGGTTATCAGGTGTGACTCACTCTCTCTGTTGTTGTATGCAGCACAAGCCTGGCCCATTCCAAGGAACTGCGTCGTTGCAGTCACCCGAGCCATCTTCCACTTCATCTGATGGTCTATGATGGATGGTGTCTGCAGGGACAGCACGTACAAAACTCTGGATAAGGAGGTGGGAAGGACAAACTTAATGCTACCCTCATTTTCATGGTCACCCTTTGTTTGTGACTGCATCAAGTTGTGCATAGACACTCGTGATGCAACCATCGAATATTACTATGCACTGAGGTTCTACCTGGCCCAGTGTTGCGAAGTTTGAGACTGGCCTCGTTGCCGCAGAATGCACTAAATAGTTGGACTGTCCCATATCATCTTTCCTTTGTGGAGATGTTCGCAAAGAAAAACACCTTTGACCACAAGTCTACCAGGAAGCGGTCAGTATGTAGTATCATTGACACCTTTCAGGAAAAGAGAAGATGGAGGCTGTCAGGTGGGTTCCCTGAGCAGACTGTCAAAATAGAGTCATTGAGATATTCAGCACAGGAACAGACCCTTCGGTCCAATTCGTCCATGTCGACCATATACCTTAACTAAGTTTAGTCCTCTTCTCCAGATTTTGGCCCATATCCCTCTAAACCCTTCCAGATCATACACCCACCCAGATGCCTTTTCAATGTTGCAATTGTACAGCTTCCACAACTTCTTCTGGCAGCTCATTTCAGGCACGGCACTCTGCCTGAAAATATTGTTCCTTAGGTCCTTTTTAAATCTTCCCCCTCTCATTTAAAGCATATGCCCTCCAGGTTTGGACTCCTCCAGCTAAGGTGAAAGACTTCGTCTATTTACCTTACCCATTTCCCTCATGATTTTATAAACCTCGATAAGGTCACCCTTCAGCCTCTGATGCTCAAGGGAAAATAGCCCCAGCCTGTTTAGCCTCTCGCTATAGTTCAAACCCTCCATACCTGGCAAAATTCTTGTAGACTTTTTCTGAAACCTTTCAAGTTTCACAAAATCTTTTGCTAGAATTGCATGCAGTATTACAAAAGTGGCCTAACCAATGTCCTGTAACGTTGCAACATGATCTCCCCAACTGCTACACTCAATGCACTGACTAATAAAGGCAAACATTCCAAACTCCTTCTACACTATCCTGTCCACCTGCAAATCCAATTTCAAGGAATATTGAACTTAGACTCCAGGGTCATTTTGTTCACAACACTCACCAGGGCCTTACCATTAAGTGTATAATTCTTACCGCGATTTGCTTTTCCGACGCAGCACCTCATATTTATCAAAATTAAACTCCATCTTCCACTCCTCAGCCCATTGACCCATCTGATCAAGATCATATTGTAGTCTGAGGTAACCTTCTTCACTGTCCACTACACCTCCTTTTGTGGTGTCATAAGCAAACTTACTAATTTACTATACGTACCTTCTATGTTCACATCCAAATCATTCATATAAAAAACAAAAAGCAGTGTAGCCAGCACTGATCCTTGTGACACACAGCTGGTCACAGGTCTTCAGTCTGAAAAGCAACACTCCACCACCACCTTCTGTCTTCTACCTTCGAGTCAGTTCTGTATCCAAATGGCTAGTGCTCCCTGTATTCCATACGATCTGACCTTGCTAACCAGTCTACCATGCAGAGCCTTATTGAACTCCTCACTGAAGGCCATATAGATCATACCCACTGCTCTGCCCTCATCAATCCTCTTTGTATTTCTTCAAAAATCTTAATCAAGTTAGTGAGACACAATTTCCCATGCACAAAACCATGTTGACTATCCCTAATCAGTCCTTGCCTTTCCAAATACATGTAAGTCCTGTCCCTCAGGATTCCCTCCTACAATCTGCTCACCACTGATATCAAGTTCATTAGTCTATAGTTCCCTGGCTTTTCCTTACCACCTTTCTCAAATAGTGGCGCCACTTAAGCCAAGCTCCAGTCTTCTCACACCTCAGCTGCGGCTATCGATGATATAAATATCTCAGCAAGGAGCCCAGCGATCACTTCCCTAGCTTCCCACAGAGTTCTAGGGTATACCTGATCAGGTCCTGGGGAGTTATTCACCTTTATGCATTTTAAGCCATCCAACACGCCCTCCTTTTTTAATATGGACATTTTTCAAGGTGTTGAAATTTATCTCTCCGCGTTCTATATCTTCATTTGACAGAAGGCCTCATTGCCAGAACTTTCCAGCAAGCACCAAGATACTTGCTTGGCTGGTGGTGAGAAGGACACTACCTCTGAGATCTTACATGTATGCCCAGACTCTGTGAGCCACTGCACGCTGCCCTTGAAGTGGCTACGGGGTATTCGAGACAATAACATCTCTCGCTGGAACGTGCCTTTGCAAAGGAAGCCTGGAGGAAAGGTGCAGTGGTTTTTGTCAATGTTCATCCCAAGCAGCTCCATGTGGCAGGACTCTGTGCCCTGGGACGCACACTGAGACAAGCAAAACTGTGTTGGAGGACCATCAACTCAGTGAAAGAAATGCTTCAGTCTTTCCCGAAACTTGTGGATCTTCTGGAACAAGGAGTTGACCCCTATTCTTTGTTGCAGACTGGCACATTTCAAGGTCTAGGACTACATGCTGAGAGATGTACTAAAGCTTGGGGGCAGCTACTGCCAAGGTACAGTGGGGAATGAACACCATCTCAGGTCTTTTTACCAATATCAGATAGGGGTCTGTATATGTAAACACAGTCCTGTACAATTAAGAAATGCTGGATACAATCAAACTCCAATGCTTGCTTGTTTCATATGCTACTGTACTTTCATGACTATGTATGTCTATAAAAATATTTTTATGAATAAAGTGTATTTTTGAAATTAAAAAACACCTTTGTTGACTTTAGCTCTTGCCTGCTACACATTCTGACCTACATATTGTTTAAATATGTCTCAGTGATATCTCACTAACCATCACACACTTCAAAGCACAAAGACTTGGCAAGCTCTCACCTTCTTTAAAAATAGCAAACATACTTAAAATTGTATTCAGCCGAGCAAGAGATTAGATATATATTTTAAAGCTTTATTGCAATAACAAAGTCTTGCTGGCGTTGATTCCTTTCAATAAATTTCTGCAAACACAATACAAAATAACCTTCACTTCAGCAACTTAATAAGAACTCTTTGGAGCCTCAAAATCTTATGTTCCTTTCATATAATAAGTTGGTCCTTTCTGAAATAATTCTGGGCCATTCTGAGAATCCTTTCCAATGTAACAAAGCAATGAATTTCATCCACGGATTTCATGTTTCATTTATGTGTTCTGTCGCTGTTTCCAGCGAGTTTGAACTTACTACTAACACAGGAATATACTTTCATTTAAGTCCTATCTAACCATTAACATACGAGCAAGAATCTGCCCACTTTTCCAGGCAGGGTTTTTTAGAACCGCTGAGTTCTAAGTCATAAGCAAGAAAAAGTGTACGGGCTATTGCTTGATGCAGTCATGTCATCAGAATATTCCGAAGCCTGCAACTTTATCTTGAAATGCCACATGAACAGCAACTAATGTGTGCATGGCAAGATACCACACACACAGCCATGTGATCGGATGTTTGTAGGTGTTGACTGAAGTTCATGTGCTGGCCAGGGCACCAGGCAGGATTCCCTGCCCTTCTTTAAGTTCACAATCTTTTACAACAGCCTGAAAGGGCAGTCAAAGGCTTAATGAAAGCATGGCAACTCCAGCCATGCAACACTCCTTCATTTCTGCATCGGGGTGTTAGTTGAAATTTTGTATTCAGTTTTCTAGCATGAACCCATGACCTGTTCGATCGAAGATGATTGATGCATCATAGAAAGCATCCTATCTGGGTGCATCGCAGCATGGTATGGCAACTTTACTGTCCAGGCAGCATGGTGACACAATGGTTAGCTCTTCTGCCTTACAGTGCCAGTGACCTGGGCTTGATTCCAACCTCGGGTGACTGTCTGTGTGGAGTTTGCACATTCTGCTTGTGTCTGCGTGGGTTTGCTCTGGTCTCCTCCCACAGTTCAAATATGTGCAGGCTAGATAGATTGGTCATGTTAAATTACCCATGGTGTTCAGGGATGTGTAAATTAGCTGGGTTTGTAGATGGATGGGTCTGGGTGGGATGCTCCGAGGTTTGGTGTGGACTTGTTGGACCGAAGGCCTGTTTCCACAATGTAGGGATTCTATGAGAGCCATGAGCACAGCCCAGTACATCACATAAATCAGCCTTCCATCCATTGACATTATCTTTCCTTCCCACGGCCTTGAGAAAGCAACCAACATAAATAAAAATCTTTCCCACCTTGTTTATATTGTGTTCCACCCTCCTCTGTCGGGGAGAAGACAAAGGTTTGTTTACTTGCACAAACACTTTCAAGAACAACTTCTTCCATGCTGTTAGCAGATTTTTGAATGGACCTTTTCAATGTTAATGTTTATCTCTCTCTGCACCTTCTCAGCAGCTGTAACAGTGTATCCTGTATTCTGTTCTGTTACCCTGATACACTTGCCCAGTGCGATCTGCCTGTAAAGCACGTAAGACAATACTTTTCACTGTATGTCAGTACATGTGACAGTAATAAATCAACTCAGATCAAGTATACTACACATCCACTGTCTATAGATTTAACAACTCCTTAAAAGGATGCTTTAGAGATAGGGATAATGGGATAATGCTAGCAAGTGCTACATCCTATTAATGACCATTGAGGTGAAATTAAGCTGTAACATCTGGTGGAAGATAGGTATATGAAGTCTGTATGGAATCACAGAGTTGTTCAAGTGCAGTAAGATCCCATTCAGCTCATTGTGTTCGGGTTCGGAAACCACATAGTCCCATTTCTGTGCCTTCTCCCTGTATTTCTGCTGTGGTCCTCATGCATTTCCCAGTGCTATAAAGGAAATTGAGCAAAAAAAAACTGGATTAAGCCATAAAAACAAATTCTTTCCCACTTGTTGAACGTTCTTAATTTTAAGACACTGAAAACAAATGGCAAAAACCATCCAGTTGAGATGAATTTTGACAACAGATTTGCAAAGTAAAATGTCAACTTTGTTTTGGTGTCCACAGATGCTGTGTGAACAGTTGTGAATTTCCAGCATTTTCAGTTGTGATTTCAGAACCAGGACAAGGAGGGGGGCCCAGGAGCTGTGAGACCCTCTCTCCCAATAATTTCCTTTCACACTGCCACTGCCTCCCACAGCCCCCTCCGACTCTGCGCCCCCCCCACCACCTGCCCCCAGCTCCCCCACCCAGCTCCCAGGCCTATCTTCTAGCCCTCCCTGGTTCAGTCCCAGATCCCCGCCCCACCTCCACTCCATCACCCCTTCCTGTGTCTTCCTAATCTCACCCCCATAATTTTGATCTAAGAGACCCCCAACTCTGGCTGCACTGCCCTGTAATCTGCAATAGCGTGCATGTGTCGGTGTCAGCAAACGCAGCCAGGCAGTAAACCTGCTCTGAGGAAGGGTCACTAGACCCCAAACATAAACACTGTTTCTCCTTTACAGATGCTGCCAGACCTGCTGAGCTTATCCAGCAACTTTGTTTTTGTCCCAGACAATAAACCAGGCTTTTCCTACCACATGCAACTTAGAACCATGCGACAAATTCAAACTTCAAGCCACCCATATTTCTGTGTATTTTAAACCCATTCAGATTTCAAATATTAATAATTAGATTCCAAATGCTAATAACAAAATAGTGCAAACACTCATCATACCACCCTGTAGAAAAGAGAAAGACAAGGGAAGCAGATCCAAGGGAACAACATTGCCTGTAAATTTTCCTCTAAGCTGCACTCCATCCTGACTTGAAAATGATCACAGTTCCTTCACTGTCACTGCCTCAAAATCCTGGAGCCCAGACCTTGAGGGCATTGTGGATTCTGCCCAAGCAAACCGACTGCAAATGCTCAAGAAGGCAACTCACCCCAACCTTCTCGAGGGCAACTAGGGACAGACAATAAATGCTGGCACAGACAATAAAGCCCATACGCAACATGTGATTTTTATTTACTCTCCCTTTCCATTGGGTTTCTTTCTACTCTCTCCTCATTTATCTTTCTCATTCAAGTTTTTCTTTCACCCCTAATTGAGTATTAACTAATTCTAGTGACAACACATCAGTTTCGGATTTCCTGCCTTTCAATTCTAAATGCTGACAAATCTCTTTAAGCATCTGATCCTTATGGGAACTTGCTTTAATTTGTACTTCAAAATTATCCACTAACTCTCTCAGTTTAGCCTGAATCAACGATTACAAATAATCCGCTTTACATGTCCTATTTCCCAGCCCTGACATTATTGAGACTGCTAAACTAATGTGAATGAGACAGTAGGAACTGCCAATGCTGGAATATGAGATAACAAGGTGTGGAGCTGGAACACAGAAATTTCTGAAGAAGGGCCTCTACCCAAAACGTCAGCCTTCCTGCTCCTCTGATACTGCCTGGCCTGCTATGTTCATCCAGCTCCACAACATGTTAAACTAGCATGAATGTTCTGTTCTGACTGGGTTTGAACTCAGTGTGTGACCTTCTGGATGGCTCTTTCCAATTGCCGACATTTTTGTTCTTAAGGCATTGAACTCTTCACCTGAAACTCTGTAAACCTTTTTTAAAGATGCAGGTATCAAAGAATTTCCGACATCCTGGGACCATTCAAATCTAACCCAGGCGGCACAGTGGCTCAGTGGTTAGCACTGCAGCCTCACAGCGCCAGGGACCCGGGTTCGATTCCAGCCTCGGGTGACTGTCTGTATGGAGTTTGCACATTCTCCCCGTGTCTGCGTGGATTTTCTCTGGGAGCTCCCACAGTTAAAAGATGTGCAGGTTAGGTGGATCAGCCATGCTAAATTGCCCATAGTGTTCAGGGGTGTGTGGGCTATGGGGGATGGGTCTGGGTGGGATGCTCCAAGGGGCGGTGTGGTCTTGTTAGGCCGAACAGTCTGTTTCACACTGTAGGGAATCTAATCTAACCTAAAACATTTATTCGTCTTGACACACAATATTAAATGTAAATCAAACTTAAACCTATACGTTAGAATAGCCTTTGCAAATAAATTATTAACCTACATCATAACATCTACTTACTCTGAGATCTCCTTTGTGCGCTCTTTAATCTTTAAAAAAACCACATTGTTCAGACTATTTCATTATCTCCCTACACCTGTTTCTCCTGGCTCCAATCCTCTGCATCACTTGGGGTCTTGGTTTTTGATTGTCATCTGGAAATTATTTGAAAGTATGATGATCTGTCAATGTTGTCTCAGAAATGACGTCTATTTGACTATACGCGGTTTTACATCCGATCTGACATCAGACAAAAACCTTGGTTTAAGTTTGAGACTCTGGCGTTATGATTAAAAGGGAATCACCAAACTTTCACTCCGTTAAAAGGCAGAGCTTTTCCTGAATTTGACAATTAGTGGGCAGAAAGTACCCTTAAAATCCGACTCATGGTTCTGGACTGGCTCTCAAAGCTGCAGATGGCCATTGTGGGTAAGATATACAGACTTCTATCTTTGGACACCCTTTTAAAAAGTTGCATCATAAAATAGCCACAGTTGTCAGACCAACATTATAAAGGAGGAGCTCTTCACAGGATAATCTATGCCCATAGATGTGGTCAGGTAGAATCTCAAAACCTGTCTAAAGTGATAACTTCTCCAGACAACTCCAGTCAGTCCCTGATTATTGGCCAGACCTGGCTACTCACTTGTCTGCCCACATCTTCCCTGCCCTTTGTTTGTATCTGATGTTCTCAGATGGCCACCTCACGCAGGGATTATTCGATTGTAGTCAGGGCCAGAAGTTCTGCTGTATTCTTCCTCTTTTAACTATGGGCACTGTCAGTGGTGAGAGAACTGGTGTGAACATTTCATCTCTGGGATCTTTCATGAGGATGGGGAGGAGTTGGAGATGTAAAAAGCATTTAGCAGGAAAATGTGATAGGGTAAGAAAAGAAAAAGAGGCAGAGAGAGAAATAGAGAGTTGAATTTTACCAAAGTCTTGGTTCAGTGTTGATTTGGGGGAATTTCTCTCTGTGATGATTGTGCCTCCCCTCTATGGCACCATGTTCATCTCTGGTGGCAGTGCCTGCGCTGCTGGGACCCAGTTGTATTACCGGTGCCACACTAAAATCCGAGCTCCATGCCAGATCAAACATCGCCAGCCAGGAATAGCCTGTCACCATATGCCTTGTGTGAGCACAATTAGAAATAGAAGCTTCCGAGGAGAAACAGATGGCATGGGTGACATTTCATTGGATATCAAAGATCACATTTACAAAAGCATTGCCATTCTATATCAGCTGATTAACTATTATTGTAACTGTAACCACAGGAATGAAGCAGCAGGCACTACTCTGCCCCCTCCCCTCTCCCCCCCTCCTCCCCCACTTAGTGACATATTATAAGAGCCCATGGTGTTGGAGGTGGCATGGATAGAGAATTGACTAGTGGGCAGGAAACAATGAATGGAGATAAGTTTCTTTTTTCAGGTTGGTGATCTGCTACCAGTGGGGATCCACAGGGATTCCTGCTGGGACCACACTATTTACAATATGTAAGGTGGGCAAGTTGGGTGGATTGGCCATGCTAAGTTGCCACATGGTGTCCAGGGATGTGCAGGCTAGGGGGATTAACGACAGGAAATGCAAGGGTTCAGGGATAGGGTAGGGTCTGGGTGGGATACTTTTTGAAGGAACATGATGGGCCAATTTGCCTATCACCACACTGTTGACATTCAATAAGGGATTCTAAGATATTAATTACTTGAAGGAAGGAAGCAAATGCAATGTAGCCAAATTTACAAGTGACACCAAAATATGTGGAAAGATAGGTTGTGAGGGACACAAACAGTTCACAAACAGCTGTAGATAAGTAAGTGGGCAAAAAATTGCTGTATAATATAGGAAAATGTCAAGTAGTTCTTTTTCGAATTATTGAAGTGGAGAAAATCTGCAGGAAGTGGACCTTATCCTGATGAAAGCTGGGTTTTTTTGCCGTAGGGGTTTGATTCTTGCTTAGGGTGCAGGTAGTCCTAGCTCCAAATCCTGCTCTGATTATAAGAGCAGGGAGGTTATAATGGAGCTGTAAAGGACTTTAGTTCAGCCATAGTTTGAGCACTATGTGTAGTTCTCAACACCACAGAATGTGACTGAGACTGGATGATAAACATTCTTACCTTATGGGCACCCCTTGACTGATGACATGCATTTTGACTTGACTGAAGATAACTCCCCTTAGACTTTGAGACATACCTAATTGCTTGAAACACTTTCAGTGTGTTTGCTGCACAGGCCATGAGCACATGGAAATTGATGTAGCACATGCAATGACATGTCTACACCTTGCCCGATCACTGCTGATAACCGGGACAAGCCGCCTGGCTTTGAGTCTTTACTAAAAGGAAAGGTACAGCCGCTTATTGCCTTTCAGTTCAGGCTGAGGGAATCAAGAGCAAAAAGACAAAGTGAGGCAAGAAGCTTCAAAGTAGTCACAAAGTGAGGGAGTCAGCAAGCAAGCTGCCTTGAGGTGCATCCCAGTCACATCCAGGAGTTGGGTACATGTCTCTGTTTGTAAAGTTTCTTGGCAGTGGCATTACAAAGAAAGGTGCCAGAGCTCCAAAGCGCATCATTGAAGTGCAGCAAGTGGATTGGGGGTGTGCAGCAATGATGCGGTGAGGCTGGTATATGTCGGATGTCCCAGCCCATGCACAGGGGAAGGTGCATGCTGTCAGTGTCCATGGAGCATGTCCAGGGGGTGTTGCTGCTTGGTGTCTAAGATGGAGCTCAGAAGGAGCATTCGATAAGCTGCAGGCTTTAAGCTTGTGTCAGGAATTGTCTCTGTATCGATTCTATCCAACAGCTTGCAAAATGGGTCATTAATGCGAGTTCATAGACATCTTGTTGGTAACTTGAGAGAATCTCAGTCTTGTCGCTCAATATTAGTGATAGATTTAAGACAGATGTCAGAGGCAGGTTCTTTACTCAGACAGTGGTAAGGGTGTGGAATGCCCTGCCTGCCAATGTAGTTAACTCAGCCACATTAGGGGCATTTAAACAGTCCTTGGATAAACATGTGGATGATGATGGGATAGCGTAGGGGGATGGGCTTAAATTAGTTCACAGGTCGCCGCAACATCAAGGGCCGAAGGGCCTGTCCTCCCGATGTCTGCGTGGTTTCCTCCGGCTGCTCCGGTCTCCTCCCAGAGTCCAAAGGTGTACAGGCTAGGTGGATTGGCCATGTTAAATTGCCCATAGTGTTCAGGAGCGTGTGGGTTATAGGGGGGATGGGTTTGGGTGGGATGCATCATGGGGCACTGTGGACTTGTTGGGCCAAAGGGCCTGTTTCCACACTGTAGGCAATCTAATCTAATCAGTATGGTTTCCGCTGTCACCCTTTAACCTGTATGTCCTTGCTTACTACAATTTGTCTGCACTGCTCGCAAACAAAGATTTTCGCTGCGACAATAAATCAAAGCAAATCAAATCAACATCAGTACATTACTCCCCAATCCCATACTGGTCTCCCTTGAGAGGACATTCCCTCCAGCAGTATATAAAGTGGTAAATCTGTTTTGCAGGTAAGTTGGCATGGGGGAATCCCAGCACTGCCTGTCCAGGCCCCTTACTCTGCCTAGTGATTACCCCATTCCCTTTAGGTTTGTGGAGTTTTGGCCTGGGCTGTGATCACCTCTCTGCATCTACCATCCACAATGCTCTCAGCTTCACACATACTCCAGTATCCCCAGCCGCCACTCTAGCTCCAAATCCCAAACTTCCAGGAGCTGAAACTGGAGACCCATCATGCACACACTGAAAGCGTGCCTCATTCCCAGATAGAGCTGGAGGAGCACACTAGGGCTCCGAGCTCCCCTACCATGACTTACTTCTTTAGAATAAACCTTTTGAAATATGCTTAGTATCAAATCATTTTAATTTCTCCACTTCCATAGTACTCCAGAATACAACTCTGGGAAATGATAGACCACGGAAAAAGTTTGCTAACTATGAGCAATAAAGGTTGTAAACATTTACCCGACCCTGTCTTCTATTTGCCAATCAGCTCTCTCCCTTGCAGCCTGGGGGTGGGCTAACCCACGTTGATACACTGCACAGGGTAAATAGTGAACAAATCCCCACCTCACCAACATACACTTGTTGAAGTGGCATGTGAGTGCAGCGCCTCAGTCTTTCAGAACATACACCTGTCACAACGGGGCACGTGATTATTGTTTCAAATGAATTGTTTTTCCTTTTTAAGGAAAAAAAATCATTCCGGCTTTCCTGTGATGTTACACCCTTCCCAGAATGCTTCACAGTGACACTGATTGCGAGGTCCCTGACGCTGAGGGCGAGGACGCCCTTGCCAGAATGCTTCAGCCTGACACTGAGGGCGAGGACGCCCTTCCCAGAATGCTTCACCCTGACATCAGTTGCCAGCATGCCCTTCCAAGAATGCGTCACGGTGACAGGGACTGCAAGGACCCTGCCCAGACTGTTTTACTGTGACACCGACCACAAATGCACGTTTCCTAAACCCTTGGCTATCCAACTGGCTAAGTATTTTCAACATTTCCTGTTTGCAATTTACATTCATCTTGGACCTCCATGATATTCTGTTCACTACTAACTAATTACTGTAAATAGACTATATGCTAATTCTAACCTCAGCTTGTGTCCTCAATGGCATTGGGACAGGCAGGAGGCTGTTAAGGATATGCTAGTTCCTGGGTAAACACAAAGCTGTTAGTAAACTAAATCCCATTTATTTTGTCCATTATCCTTTTGTTCATTTTGCCACCTCAAAGTGCTTATTTTTGCCTCGGCTTTGGCCCTTCTGGACTCAGTCTCCAATTTAATTCATAGCCAGATGTATCATTGCTTGACCTGCTCTTTCTCTCCCCTCATTTGTTTTATTTTACTCTTTGCTGCCTCTCCAGTGCTTTCAGTTCTGTTATTCCACTGGCTAATTTCACTGACATTGCACACTTGTCTTTTTTCTCTGTCTCTTCTGCTGCTTGACGTGTTGCAGAAGTTCATGACATAGCAAGTCTCACTTCGATACCATCTTTCTGTGGTTCCATGCAGGCAATCGACAATCACAACCATCTCTGGAGCACAAATATTGCAGACACAATTTTCCTGCTCCTCCGATGCTGCCTGATCTACTTTGCTCCTCCAGCTACACACTGTATTGCCTCTGACTCCAGCATCCGCAGTTCTTACTATCTCTGAGAATTTTATGGAGGGTTATATTTGCATTCTGCAAAATATTTTTCTTTCAAAAATATACTTTATTCAAAAATATATTTTTATGTACATACATAGTCAATGAAGCAGTTCTGTTCTGTACAGTAAAAATGTAAAAACAAACATTAGAGTGTGAATCCAGCAAAGAGACCCAAGGCATTTTTTACTTGTGTGGGATTATATTTGCATACATTTGAGGCATCAGGAGGCTCTGGCAACTGAACCGACCCCCATTTAACTTCAGCAGAAGGAGCTTATTTATTGGTCTTTCCCCATTGCACCTTAGTAGTAGCTGCTCCAACCCATAGTCTGTTCCTCAGCACATAGTCCTGAACCTTAGATTGTCCCAGTCTGCCACACTCAGTCAAAGTCAACTCCTTGCTCTGGAAGACTGACAAGCTTTGGGCAGTCTGAAGAGGGCCTTTCACTGAGTTGATGGTCTTCCAGGTGCAGTAGATGTCTGTCTCAGTGTGTGTCCTGCAGAAAAGACAATACAGCGCAGAGTCCTGTGTCATGGATCTCCTCAGGAAGAACCTTGACAAGAACCAAGCATCTCTCTCTAGACTTCCTTTGCATAGCCACATTCCAGCAGGAGATGTCTCACAGTCCTACTGTTTGAAAAGCAGGATGGGATTATTTTAAAGGGGTAATAGGATGTTGGAGAATCCGAGATAACAAATTGTGGAGCTGGATAAACACTGCAGGTCAAGCAGCATCTTAGGAGCAGGAAAGCTGAAGTTTTGGGCCTAAACACTTCATCAGAAAAATATTTTTCTGATGAAGGGTCTAGGCCCAAAATGTCAGCTTTTGTGCTCCTAAGATGTTGCTTGGCCTGCAGTGTTCATCCGGCTCCACACTTTATTATCTGGGAGCATTTTATGTCTGGGTAATAGTGTAGATCAATTGGCCACTCATTGCACATTTGTCCTGACAGAAGTGTAGAATCAGGACAGAAAATGCAATCGACGATTAAATCAAAGCTGACTATTTTACTTTATTGCCAACCATTATGGTACCTGCTAATAAACATAAACTTGAACTTTCACAATCCAGAACATTTGGTGCACTCCTGTCTAGTGAAATAATTGTAGAAGAATCATCATAGAATCCCTACACTAGGGAAACAGGCCATTCAGCCCACCAAGTCCACAGTGCTCCTCTGAAGAGCATCCCACCCAGACCCATTCCCCTACCCCTACATTTCCCATGTTCAACCCAACTAACCCAAACATCCCTGGGCATTATGGGCAATTTTGCATGGCCAATCTTTGGACTTATTTAGAATTATTAAAGGGTCCGGATCCAAAATTTTAACTCTGATTTCTCCTCACAGATGCTGCCAAACCTGCTGAGCTTTTCCAGCAATATTTGTTTCTGATTTGCAGGACCTGCAGTTCTTTT
The DNA here is from genome assembly GCF_030684315.1 of Stegostoma tigrinum. Lineage (NCBI taxonomy): Eukaryota > Metazoa > Chordata > Chondrichthyes > Orectolobiformes > Stegostomatidae > Stegostoma > Stegostoma tigrinum. The sequence continues at coordinate 99,858,010 of NC_081359.1, forward strand.
GGTTTTTTTAATTATTAAAGACAGTTTTACTTGCCCTTGATTAGCCGAGCGAATGACTAAGTGCAGGGAGGTTATGCTGGATCTGAGTGATGCACTGGTTATGCACAATTTCTCATTATAGGAGAGATGTGATCAGAATGGAGAGGGTGCAGAGGAGATTTACCAGGATGTTGCCTGAACTGGAGAGTTTTAGTTATGTAGAGAGATTAGATGGACCAGGGTTGTTTTCCTTGGAGCAGAGAGGACTGGAGGGGACATGATTGAGATGTGTAAGATGAAAAAGGGTATACATAGGAGAGACAGGAAGAAATTGTGCCCTTTATTGGAGGGCTCAATGACCAGGGGCATAAACGTAAGGTATGGGGCAGGAAATTTAGAGGGGGAGGAAAATCACCCAGAGAGTGGTGGGAATTTGGAAGTCACTGCCTATGAGGGTGGTTGAGTTAAAACTCTTACAACCTGTAAGAGATATTTAGACGTGACGCCCAGGTATACAAGGTTGTGGGCAAAATGCTGGAAAAAGAGATTAGAATAGTTTGGTGGTTGTTCTTGACTGGCACAGACTTAATAGGCTGAAGGACATTTTTCAGTGTTGTAGATTTCTATGACTCTCGATGAACAAAAGGTATAAGAGGAAAGCACGCATTGATATTGTGCCGTCGACATCTTTGAGGGAACCCCCAAGCATCTTCTAGCATTTTTTTATAATGTGTAGTCATTTTGAAACATGAACAAACATTACAAAGTGTCATAGAAAAGATTGGCCTTGGCCACTGTTCCAGGTTAAAACACTGGGGAGCCTTGATAGGCAGCAAGAAAACCCAGTGTTTGTGTCAGAAAATCCTTTACTGCTGGAAGTGGGACTGCATTTCAAATGGATAAGCAATGAAGTGATAAAGCACAGGTTTTGGTCTCATGTCTGAGGTAGAAGAACTAAATTAAAGTGAAGGAGCTACTGTGACAGTAACCCATTGTGAGCATAATGTCATCGAGACTCATTCTCACTCTAGGGGAGAAGATGGCATGTTTGTAACGACACTGGATTAGCAATGCAGGGTAATTCTGTGGTGCGTGGGTTCACTTCCCACCCTGGTTGTTGATGGAATTTATGTCATAACTCCAGGCCCACTGGAAATGTGGTTGAAATCTTGACTGCCCTCAGAAATGGCTGAGCTACGACAAATAGGGATGTGAAACAAATATCGGTTTTACCAGTGCTGTCTAAATCTATGAAAGAATAACAGAGGAAACAAGTAGACGGTTGGATTCACTCAATTGGCTCAATTTAACTTCCTGTTGCTGCCATGTTGCTGGGTCAAAATCCTGCAACTCTCTCGCTAATCCCATTGTGGCACATGGCGTGTCGTGGTTCAAGAAGGCAGCTCAACAGCACCTTCTCAAGGGCAATTAGGGATGGGTGATAAATGTTAGCCCAGTCAATGATACCCACATTCCATAAGCGAATCAAAAAAAAAGTGGCTGAAACCATTGTTAGCTACCTTTGTTTTGAGCCTTGAATGGGCAGATTCAATGAAATTTGGAATTATATTTATTAAAGGGATTTACTGGACTCTGATAACAAAGTGTGGAGCTGGATGAACACAGCAGGCCAAGCAGCATCTTAGGAGCAGGAAGGCTGACGTTTCGGGCCTAGGCCCTTCATCAGAAAAGGGGGATGGGGAGAGGGATCTGAAATAAATAGGGAGAGACTATGGACTCCAGTGTTTGGTGAATATTGCACATGTAAATGTACTTAGAGGAAGGTCTGGGTGACTAACAGAGAGCCAGGTTCTTTTGTGGAGGCTGGGAATGATAGTGGGAATGGGAAGAGTTGAGCCAATTCAGATGAAGGAAACCAATTTGGGAACTTACGAAGAGCATAGAACATTATCACACAGGAATAGGCCCTTTGGCCCATCATGTCTGTGCCAAACATGATGCCATTTTAAACTAATTCGCCTGCACATGGCCTATATCCCTCTATTTCTTGCCTGTGCCTCTCTAAATACCTCTTAAACTTTGCTTTCATTTCTGTTCCTATCATATTCCTCGGCAGCATGTTCCTGGTACCTACCATTTTCTGTGTAAAAAACTTATCCCTTACAACTCCTATAAATATTTCTCCTGTCACCTCAAGGCTTTGCTCCTACTATTTGACATTCCCACACGGGCCAAAAAGCACAAACTATCCACCCTATCTGAGCCTCTTAGAATTTTATACACTTAGATCAGCCTTCAACTTTTCGTGAAAACAATCCAAGTTTGCACAACCTCTCCATATAGTTAATACACTCCAATCCAGATAATGCTCTGGTAAACATCTTAAGCACCCTCTTCAAAGCCTTCACATCATTCCCATAGTGTGATGACCAGAACAGGCCTTGACAAAATGTAAAATCTCTACATTAAAAGTTAGATTTCTAAGCAACATCATTGAATGATGAAATAGATCACATTCTACCTTGAACTTTCAATCGAAAATCAAAGCAAGGCAGAGGAAGTATTGCAAGAAAATGTAACATCAAAACAACGGTTAAAAAATGACCCCAAGTGTAACAAAAAGAAATTTGATTTCTTTAGGTACCATAAGCCAAGAAATTTTTATTTGTCGTTAGGTGCCTTTATATTATCTTGTGCTCAGATTGATGATTTTCCATTGTCACAGTGAAGTGTAAGATTCTGTGAGATATGACTTTACGATGAAATCGTACCCATTCAGATAAGGAAAAACACCAAACAAATAGGGTATTTATCTGATTAAATTGAAACATAAGGTGTAAATTTTGAAGAATTTACTTAGAAACAGAGGAAGACAAATTTTGTAGCATATCAGAACTGTAAAGGCAAATGTAGTGCTCCATCTGGTGACCAGAGTTTAAAACAACAAACAGATGCAAGGCAGCTCTGAAAATGCTCGATCCCATGCTGTCCAGATAATGATAAAGATCACTTAGAGTACATTAAGCCCATGTGTTCTTACGTTAGGAGCAATAAATTGTGATTTAATTTGAAATGCAAAGCCAAGACATTCTTGATGGATTTAGAGGGTAGCTGCTGAATGAATAAACATAGAATCATACAATTATACAGAGCCAGAGAGTCCCTTTCTGTACTTCACTAATGCCTCTGCTACCTTGTCTCCCTTGTTCTTGCTAAAAGCCTCTCTTTTCCTTCTCATCATATCCAGAATATCTGTGGCCATCCACGGTTCTCTGGGCTTATTATTTCTCTCTCTCTCTTCTCTCTCACACACACTCACACACACACAGTCTTTTCATTGGAGTGGGGGAAACTAGCGGGCATGGGTTTAAGGTGAGAGGGAAAAGATTTAAAAGTGATCTTATGTGCAAATGTTTCATGCAGAGGGTGGTGCATGTATGGAATGAGCTGCCAGAGGAAGTGGTGGAGGCTGGTACAATTACAACATTTAAAAGGCAACTGGATGGGTACATGAATAGGAAGGATTTCGAGGGATATCGGCCAAATGGGACTAGGTTAATTTAGGGCACCTGATCGACATGGACAAGTTGGGCTGTTTCTGTGCTGTACATCTTTGATTCCATGACTACTTCTCGACAGTTGTCTCAGGCTGTATGAGTCTTTTTTGTAAGTATATGTTCCTCCTCTTCAAAAAATACTTTTATATTTAAACATTAAGCCACTGTTCCTGACATCTCCATCTTCGGTTTGACTTCCTTTTTTCTTTGGTTATATCTGAAGTACCTTAAGATATTTGTCTCTGTTGTGAATCAATGCTTTCGTTAGAATAACAAACACTAAGATGAGTGGTAGGACAAAGTGTGCAGAAGACACTGAAAGGCTGCAGAGGGATATAGACAGTCAAAGTGAGTGGGCAAAGGTCTGGCAGATAGAGTACAATGTTGATATATGTGATGTCATCCTGTTTGGTCAAAAATAATAGCAAAATGGACTATGTTTTAAATGGTGAAAAATTGCAGCACGCTGCTGTGCAGAGGGACTTGGGTGTCCTTGTGCATGAATCGCTAAAAGTAGGATTGCAGGTACAGTAGGTAATTAAAAAGGTAAATGAAATTTTGTCTGCCATTGCTAGAGGGATGGAGTTTAAAAGCAGGGAGGCTGTGCTGCAGCTGTATAGGGTCCTGGTGAGGCCACACCTGGAGTAGTGTGTGCAGTTTTGGTCTCCTTACTTGAGAAGAGATATACTAGCACTGGAGGGGGTGCAGAGGAGATTCACTCGGTTGATTCCAGAGTTGAGACAGTTGGATTATCAGGAGAGACCGAATAAATTGGGATCACACTCATTGGAATTCAGAAGAATGAGGGGAGACCTTATAGGAACATATAAGATTATGAAGGGAATAGATAAGGTGGAGGCAGGGAGATTGTTTCCGCTAGCAGGTGAAACTAGAACTAGAGGGCATCACCTGAAAATAAAAGGAAGCAGATGCAGGACTGAGATCAGGAGAAACTTCTTCACCCAAAAGGTTGTGAATTTGTGGAATTCCCTGCCCAGTGAAGTGGTTGAAGCTACCTCACTGAATGTTTTAAAGGCAAGGCTGGGTAAATTTTTGAACAGTAAAGGAATTAAGGGTTATTGTGAGTGGGTGGGTAAGTGGAGCTGAGTCTCAAAAAGATCTGCCATGATCTTATTAAATGGTGGGGAAGTCCTGAGGGGCCAGATGCCCTAATCCTGCTCCTAGTTCTTATGTTCATTGTAATCAGTAAGATTGAAACTAACAACACTCGTTGTTTTCATCTATGTCTAACAGTTAAAATTTGGAAATTCAGAAATCACTGTTTAACCTACAACCTTTTTTATAATCTCAATGCAAAGGTCGTCTCACCACTTTCCTGACTCAAATGTATTTTGTAAAATTAATTTGTGGGGCTTGGTTCTTGCTGTCTGGCCATTATTTATTGCCCATGCTTTGTTGCCCTTGAGAATACGGCAGTGAGTTCCCTTTTTCATCCGCTGTAGTCTATATACTGGGGTTGACCATTACTGCCTTATGGCAGGGAATTCCAGGGCTTTAGCCCACTGACAGTGAAGGAACAGTGGTATATTTCCAAGTCAGGATGGTGAGTGCCTTGAAGGGGAACTTGCAGGTGGTGGTGTTCCCATGAACCTGCTGTCTTTGTCCTTCTAGCTAGAAATTGTCATGGGTTTAGAACGTGCTGTCTGAGGATCTTTGGTGAATTTCTGCAGTGGTGATGGTAGTGGGTGTTTGAGGATGTGATGCCAGTCAAGCAGGCTGCTTTGCCCTGGATGGTGTAAAGCTTCCTGATTGTTGTGGGATCTGCATTTATCCAAACAAGTGGGGAGTATTCCATCACACTCCTGACTTGTGCCTTGTAGCTGGTGGACAGAATCTGGGGAGTCAGGAGGTGGGTTACTTGCTCCATTATTCTTGACCTGCTCTTGCAGTTGCTTTATTTATACGGCAAATCCAGTTGAGTTCCTGATCAATGCTAACCACCTGGTAGTTGTTGGTGGAGGTTTCAGTGATGATGGTAAAAACATTAAAGTGGTGTTAGTTATATTGTCTCTTATTGGAGATGGTCATTGTGTTGCATTTGTGTGGTGCGAATGAAGTGCAGTTTCTGTAGTCAGATCATAAGTAAGTTCCATAAAAACAAAATTAGCACAGGACTTAGTCACAGAGTCATTGAGACGTACAGAGTGGAAGCGAACCCTTTGGTCCACTCACCCATGCCAACTGGATACTCCCTACACTTTAATCTAGTCCCATTTGCCAGCATTTGGCCGATATCCCTCTAAACCCTTCCAATTCACGTACCCATCCAGATGCCTTTTAAATGTTGCAATTGTACCAGCCTCCGCCACCTTCTCTGGCAGCTCATTCTGTCAATTCCAATGCAATTACTCTTGTTATGTATTAATCACTGACCGGCAATCAGATTAATGTTTTACAAGTGTGGAGTCTCATTCGTTCAGATTCTCTTACTTTGAATCTTTTGCTCTTAATCCACTCTCTTTTACTCTGATTGAAAAGCCGAATACTTGGAATTATGGAAACCTGAAATAAATTCATAGCAGGTCGGCAAAATTTCATCAGAAGTGTAAAACGTTAGAGATGGAATAAGGTTGGAGTACAGTTTGGCAAAGAACAAAAGAAGGCTTGTGAAAGCAGGAGCAGTTGAATGATGTGAGAGTCTCAAAGATTCAAAGGGAATGGAGATAGAACAGGAAAGAAGCAAATGATAAGAGCTACCTGGAATTTAAAGAATCTCTACAGTGCAGAAACAGGCCATTTGGCCCATCAAGTTGACACCAACCCTCTGAAGAGCATCCCACCCCCCATCCTATCCCCATAACACTAGATTGCCCATGGCTAACCCACCTAGCCAACACATCCCTGGACACTATAGGTAACTTAGTATGACCACCCTACCAAATCTGTACATCCTTGGACTGTGGGAGGAAATGGGGACAAGCCTACAGAGATACAGGGAGAATGTGTAAGCGCAACATTGACAGTCACCTGAAGCTGGAATTGAACCTGCGTCTCTGGCACTGTGAGGCAGCAGTAATAATGACTGAACCACCATGCTAGCTAAAAGGCAAGAACAAGGGGAAACTACTGAAACATGCAAAGAAAAGAAAATAAAGATAACGACAGTGTCAGAGTCAATACTGTTCCATGGAATAATAACTCCATTTCCAAAATTCACATATTTTAAGTACATTTAAACATGTTCGTATTTAAATTCAGAATTAACTCTAATGACCAAGTTGTTACTTTCATTTGAATTCCTGCAACCATTTCAGGAAGGCTAATGATGTCTTGATGATATTAATCTATGCTCAGTGGACATGTGTTCAAACCCTACCACTCCAGCTAATTTAATTTAAATTTGTTTTTCATTTATTCCTAGAACCCCCACAGTGTGGAAACAGGCCATTTGTCCTAACAACTGCCCTCCAAAAAGTATCCTGCCCAGACTCATTCCGCATATCTAAACTACACTTTCCTGTGCAGTATGGACAATTTAGCATGGCCAATCCACCTAGACTGCGCATCTTTGGACTGTGGGCAGAAACTAGAACACCCAGAGGAAGCCTCTGCACACAGTCACCTGAGGGGGGAATTGGACCCAGGTCCCTGGCGCTGCGAACGAGTAGTGCTAACCCCTGAGCCACCAGCATCTGCAAAGACAAGCTTTGAGGGAGATTTTTTGTGGTGCAGTGGTAATGTCTCTATGCCTGGGCTGGGAGACCTGGGTTCAAGTCCCACCTGCTCCAGACGTGTGTTGCAAGATCTCTGACAAAGTTGATCAATAAGAGACTTAGCTATCCGGTAGGGGTCTTGCATGACAGCGTCATGTCCCTGCCTTACAGCCAGAAAACAGACGTTTAAACCCTACTTGCTCCAGAGGTAAATTAAAATATCTCTGAACCAGCTGATTAGAATTATACTGAAATAATTACACAGAGACCAGTATTATGTCATCAAGTGAGCCTTTATTTACATGTGCATAATACATTGGCTGTGGCCATCCAGCTTGGAGTCAGTAGCCTGAACTGACGAGATACTAATCTCCTGGCTATATTGGTCAGCCAGAGCTTTCCTGACTGGCCCTGGTTGACAATCTCAATCAATGATCTCATAGTCAATGAGGTCAACCTGGTTCCAGTCACTACATACCCAGAAACAAAGACTGACACTCACATCAAAAGCAAGTGTCAGCAATGGTGACCATGAACTGGTCATCAAACCTATCTGGCTGACTGTTCTCCTGGGAAAGTCGCTTCTGAAAACACTGATGAAGAGTACTTTTTTTTTGCAAGATGTTACTAAACAAAAATACAAGGCCAGAAAAGCATGCCAGCATTTGCAAAGACAAGTAACAACATGAGGGGAATTTGACATCTTTTCCAAAGGACAGCATCTTCGACAATATGACATGCCCTCAGCATTATACTGGAATGTTTTGAATTTAGACTAGTGTCTCTGGAGTCACGTTTTACAGTCCTACACCCAGCCTCTGACTGAGAGACAGGTGTGTTATCAGGCAGCCACACCTCGGAGAATAGTGAAGTGTTAGTTGAGAGATCTTACAGCACAGCTCTAGTCTTGAACCCAGGTCTTCTGATCCATACAGGAAGGAAACTTAATATCCATATCTAGTTTGGTCTACACATGGCACCAGGCCCACTGCAAAGTGGTTGACTCATAGCTGCCCTCTGAAATGACTGAGCCAGCCATCTTAGTTGAAGGGCAATTGTGAATGGTGGCACTAAATGCTCAACTTTCAGCATTGTCACACCCTGTGAAAGGATATTTATGAAACAAAAACTGCCTCAAAATCAGACAACCATGTCCTTTCTTTGTCATTCAACACTCCATGGCTTTTGGCAGCATTTTAGAAACTGTTTGTGGGCAAATAAGAACACATTTTAATTTGTACTTAACAGTAATGATCAAGTTGTTACTTTCATTTGAATTCCTGCAACCATTTCAGGAAGGCTGATGGTGTCATGATAATCATAGATCATAGAATCCCTACAGTGTGGAAACAGGCTCTTCCACCCAACAAGTCCACACTGACCCTCAGAACATCCCACCCAGACCCATCCCACATAACCACCTCATCTACACATCCCCGGAAGCTACATGCAATTTAGCATGGCCATTCGACCTAGCCTGCACACCTTTGGACTGTGGGAGGAAACCGGAGCACCCAGAGGAAACCCACACAGACGCAGGGAGAATGTGCAAACTCCACACAGACAGTAGCTTAGGGGTGGAATTGAATTCCAATTTCTGGTGCTGTGAGGCAGCAATATTAACCACTGAGCCACCATGACGTTCCAATATTAGTTTACTGCTCAGTAGACATGAGTTCAAACCCCACCACAGCAGCTAACGTAATTCAAATCCAACTATTTAAACCCAGAATTGAAGGAGACCTTTAGGGGTGCAGAGATAGTGTCCCTGTGTCTGGACAAGGAGACGTGGATTCAAGTCCCACCTGCTCCAAAGCAAGAGCTCTGAACTAACACTCTACTATTCTCCCAGCAGTAGCTGACTGATAACATGCCTGTCTCTCAGTCAGAAATTAGATGTCAGACTGCAAAACATGACTTCAGAGACATGAGTCAAGACACAAAACACTCCAGTACAATGCCGAGGGAATGCTGAATTGTCAGAGAACTGTCTTTTAGACAAGATGTCAAACCCACTTCATGTTATGACCCCTCCCCCCACCCTACCTTCTGTATTTAAACCAACATTTTCCTAGCTATCATCTGCTCTGAGGAAGGGTCACCTGATCTAAAACGTCAACTCTGATTTCTCTCCATAGATGCTGTCTGACCCTGCTGAGACTTTCCAGGAATTTCATGTTTTTGTTTCATGTTGTCACATGTCTTTGCAGACACAAGCGTACATTTCCAGCCTTGTATTTTTGTTCAGTAACATGTTATAAAAACTACTTTATATCAGTGTTTTCAGATCTGATTTTCCCTGGGGTCCATGGTTTACATATCCAGGGCTACAGCCATTTCCATCAATGGCTCCTTGTTCCGGACTCACGTAAGTACATGATGGTGAAGAAAATTAATTAAGTGGAAACATTTTGATTGCACACATTTCAGTGAACTGTGGCTATTTTGCTATTGGGGTAATTTTTTGCCACAAGTCTAGCATCTGAAATTCAGAAATGTGTGTTGCGGTGTTTTTCATATTTTTAATTATGGTAGTTTGTGGTCTAAATGCAAAGTGTCTCTGTTACCCAGTAGAGATTAAAAACCAAAAAATTCTCCATTAATAGGTCATGCATATCGCCGGAGTCTAGATCTGCGATGTCAGATATCATTTGATATTAAAGAAGTGGTAATTTTTAATCATAAAATGTCAACCTTCAAACCCCAGTCTCAAGTGAGACAGAATTGACGTCAGTCACTTTGTAACTTGTCCCCGTTCTCGTTTTCTCAAAGAGCTTAGTTAATGCAGCCACATTAGGGGCATTTAAACAGTCCTTGGATAAGCATATGGATGATGATGGGATAGTGTAGGGGGATGGGCTTAGATTAGTTCACAGGTCAGTGCAACATCGAGGGCTGAAGGCCCTGTTCTGCGCTGTGTTGTTCTATGTTCTAACTTTCAGAGTTTTAAGTAGAGCTGTAAGACCTTGAAGAGTAAGAGACATCATCCTTATTCATCCAGACAAAACCAGCGTGGATTTCTCTTCATTGCAGCGTTCATGTGTTATTCAAATGATTCCAGGATTTGTGTAACGTGTTTATTAGCATTCCTGCGATGAAAAATGCCCAGTTGTAAATCTTCAATTTATGTCTAATAGATAATCTCTTTTCCTTTGACATGGATTAATTTAAAGTAACATCCCTGACTAATATTTTCTAGATCATAGCTTCAAAGAGTGTTCCCAGGGATTGGGGTCATGCAACTGTATTCCTTGGAGAAAAGTAGGCTGAGAGGAGATTTCATAGAGGTGCTTAAAATCATGAGGAATCAGGGCAGCGTAGATCCAGCTTATTAAATCTCTTCTAGTAAGACAACCCTGTCATTATTGTAGTCTGTGGTCTAGATATAAAATGTGTCATCTATCAGGAGAGATTAATAATCGAAGAAACTCTACTGACCTTCTGTTGAAATGGCAAGAATATGCTTCTTAGATAAGAAGGCTAAAACGATACAAAACTCTGGGCGAGGATATGGCAGTTGGGACCAATGTTGACTTGAGTCAGTTGCCATCTCTGCAAGATGGCAGTAGAGTAGGCTCGCCCACTGCATTTCCTCTTCTTGTTCCCTTTCTTTTTTCATCTTTTCTCTTTTTTTAAAAGTTCTACTTTTTTTTCAGTTCTTTTTTCCTGATGACTTAGCTACTAGTGAGTGGCAGCAGCAGCGGTGGAAGCAGTATCAGGCTTGTTGAATTTGGTGGTGGGCCACATTTCCTGACCTGGGACTCTCGGTAAGTTCCTGGTGCCTGCTGCGCGGACCGAAGGTCAGACTGCTTTGACCGTCCGAGATCCCAGAAGCGAGCCCAACACAACGATGGAAGCTGTCCCGACATCTGCAGTGAAGACGATAGCAGGGGAGATCAAGCCAACGCAGGGCAAGTGTGCCAAGTGAGAAGAGATCAAGTCCTTGTAGGAACTGCGGTCTCAGAATTGCTAAGCACTTAAGAAAAACTGCGGTGGTTGAATATTCAGCTTCATTTCTTTATTTTTTGACTTAACACCAAGCAGAAGTGTATAATGTTTAACTTTTAATGTTGTTCCTTATTTTTTTCTGCTTTGTCCTTGGGTTTTGGTACTTTGGAACTTGTACCCGGGATGGTGCGCAGGTGTGCAACATTGAAGACTTTTCACTGCACTCCTGTACTTTAGTACACGTGACAATGAAGTCTAAAACTAAATCAAAATCTGAATCACCAGGGTCATGTCTGTAATTAAATCCACTTGTATTGAAGGCCATCATAGCATTTACCTTTATAATTACTCGCTGTATCTGCAGAATAACTTTAAGTTGCTCCTGAACAAGAGCATCCAGATCCTTTTGGGCACCTGCACATCCCAACCTCTCACCATTTAAGGAATATTCAGCCCTTCCATCTTTTCTGTCCACTTACTTACATGATAGTCTATCTACGCCATAGCCCAGCTGCTAACCCTGTCCAAGCTCCCTTAAGGCATCTTTGTATCCTTGCCACAAATCACCTTCCTGCCTGGTCTAAAATATTTGAAAATATCAGGTTTGGTTCCCACTAGTAAATCATTTATAATGATGACGAACAGAGATGGATCCAGCATTGATCTTTACAGTCTCCCTTCAATAACAGCTTGCTACCCTGAAATCTGCAGCTTAGTCAGGAAGTCTAAATTCTCCTCTCTGGAGTCAAGATGTGAGAGGAATGTCAGGGAGGAACGTACATGTAGTGCACAAGAAGCAAAGATGCTCCTTCTGGCCTTTTACTAAAATCAGTGACGCAGCTTTAATGAGTAGGAGTTTTCTGAGTCACCATTATCTAGGCTTATTGTTTGACTCATGGTGTCCCTGGGTGTAGTACATAGCCCCACCTGGTGGAGAACTCAAATTCCTGCAACGTATTCCATGACTTAGGCTTACCTCCAGATTGTTGGTATTGAATTGCACAGCGATGGTGAGGCTGGATTTCAAAGGAGGGACGTAGTAAATAGGCTTTGCCTGGCAGTTGTCTGATGCATGTTAGATCTTGCAGGTTACCTAATGTAGCCAGTCAATTATTTGTGAACAAGAGGCCCAGATGCAGTGGGGGGAGGGGACGAGCTGGGCTGGTTATGGGACGCAGTGGGGGGGGGGGGGGGGGGGGAGGGGAGATACCCCTCCCCCCACTGCATCCCAAAACCAGCCCAGCCCGTCCCCACCTCCTTAATTTGTTCTTCCTCTCACCTATCCCCTCCTCCCACCTCAAGCCGCACATCCATTTCCCACTTACTAACCTCATCCCACCCCCTTGACCTGGCCGTCCTCCCCGGACTGACATATCCCCTCCCCACCTATACTCGTCTCCACCTATCATCTTTTCTCTCCATCTTCGATCCGCCTCCCCCTCTCTCCCTATTTATTTCAGAACCCTCTCCCTATCCCCCTCTCTGATGAAGGGCCTAGGCCCGAAACGTCAGCCTTTGTGCTCCTGAGATGCTGCTTGGCCTGCTGTGTTCATCCAGCTTCACACTTTGTTATCTTGGATTCTCCAGCATCTGCAGTTCCCATTATCTCTGAACTATTTGTGAACAATCTTCAGAGAGTTTATTGAATTTGTTCAGAAGCTGCAGGTTAGATACAATGCTCAAGTCAATCAGACAAAGAAGGGAAATATATGGCTGATTCAGAATGGAACACGGTACTGATCCTGTAGTCATGGCGCAGAATGGAAGAGTAGGAAGGATGGTTTTCCAGTGGCTGAGTGTTGTTCCTGATGCCTTGCAGTCTTTGTTAGAAACAAGTTTTGTTCTTCACTCAAGTTTTCTCCCAAAAAGATGACAGTTTATTCCCTTGGATTCTCTCTCTCTCTCACACTGTCTCCCCATCTACATCTGTAGATATACTTTATTTTGGGGGTTGACAATCAATGCAGTGTTAATCACCTGCCTAAACCCCCTCTCCATTTAACTCCAGGCTAGATGACTGTTGTCCTCATAGGCAGGATCTGACTGGGGTGAGCGATGAGCGAATGTGGGAGTGTTTAGGATTAGGGTTCAGTTTAAAAATCAAGTCTTCCAATTAAAGCTTGGGATATAAAAAGTGATTTCAGGGAGTTAGGATGGAAGCTGCAGAGCAGGACGAACAGAGTAGTGTTCTCTGGTTTACTACCGGTGCCACGAGATAACGAGGCGAGGAACAGGGAGCGGGCGCAGCTTAACACGTGGCTGCGCAGCTGGTGTAGGAGGGAGGGCTTCAGATATGTAGACAATTGGGATGCCTTCTGGGGAAGGTGAGACCTGTACAAGAAGGACGGCTTGCATCTGAACTGGAAGGGCACCAATGTCCTGGGTGGAAGGTTTGCTTGAGTAGTTCGAGAGGGTTTAAACTAGTATGGCAGGGGGGTGGGAACCTGAGCTGTATACCGGAGGCGAGAGTTGATGCAGGTGAGGCAGTAGCAAGAGGTAGACCAGCTAGTGGGAAGGATTTTCCTGGGAAGGAACCAAGGGATCGGTTCAAGTGTGTTTGTTTGCTTTAACGCAAGGAGTATCAGGAATAAAAGTGATGAACTTAGCACCAGGTACTGATCCACGCTCTATGATGTTGTGGCCATAAGAGACACATGGGTTTCTCAGGGGCAGGAATGGTTGCTGGATGTTCCAGGGTTTAGAACATTTAAAAAGAATAGGGAGGGGGGAAAAAAGAGGAGGGAGTGTAGCACTACTAATCAGAGAGGGTATCACAGCTACAGAAGCTTCCATTGTCGAGGAAGATCTGCCTACTGAGTCAGTATGGGTGGAAATTAGGAACAGCAAGGGAGTAGTCACCTCGTTAGGGGTTTACTACAGGCCCCCCCAATAGCAGCAGGGAGATTGAAGAAAGCATAGGTCGGCAGATTTTGGAAAAGTGCGGACGTAGTAGGGTTGTTGTAACGGGTGACTTTAACTTTCCTAATATTGATTGGAACCTCCTTCGAGCAGAAGATTTGAATGGAGCTGTTTTTGTAGGGTGTGTTCAGGAGGGTTTCCTAACGCAGTACGTTGACAGGCCGACGAGGGGAGAGGCCATTCTAGACTTGGTGCTCGGAAACAAGCCGGGGCAGGTATCAGATCTTGTGGTGGGAGAGCATTTTGGTGATAGTGACCATAACTGCCTCACATTCTACATAGCTATGGAGGAGGAGAGGATTAGGCAAAATGGGTGGATATTTAATTGGGGAAGAGGAAACTATGACGCGATTAGACATGAGTTAGGAAGCATGCACTGGGAGCAATTGTTCCATGGTAAGGGAACTATAGACATGTGGAGACTGTTTAAGGAACAGTTGTTGGGAGTGATGAGTAAATATGTCCCTCTGAGACAGGCAAGAAGGGGTAAGATAAAGGAACCTTGGATGACGAGAGCGGTGGAGCTTCTTGTGAAAAGGAAGAAGGTAGCTTACATAAGGTGGAGGAAGCTAGGGTCAAGTTCAGCTAGAGAGGATTACACGCAGGCAGGGAAGGAGCTCAAAGATGGTCTGAGGAGAGCCAAGAGGGGGCACGAGAAAGGCTTGGCAGAACGAATTAGGGAAAACACAAAGGCATTTTACACTTATGTGAGGAATAAGAGAATGGTCAAAGAAAGAGTAGGGCCGATCAGGGATAGCATAGGAAACTTGTGTGTGGAGTCTGAGGAGGTAGGGGAAGCCCTAAATGAGTTTTTTGCTTCTGTCTTTACGAAAGAAACAAACTTTGTAGTGAATGAAACCTTTGAAGAGCAGGTGTGCATGCTGGAATGGATAGAGATAGAGGAAGCTGATGTGCTGAAAATTTTGTCAAACATTAAGATTGACAAGTCGCCAGGCCCGGACCAGATTTGTCCTCGGCTGCTTTGGGAAGCAAGAAATGCAATTGCTTCGCCACTTGCGAAGATCTTTGCATCCTCGCTGTCCACTGGAGTCGTACCTGAGGACTGGAGAGAGGCAAATGTAATTCCTCTCTTCAAGAAAGGAAATAGGGAAATCCCCGGCAATTACAGACCAGTAAGTCTCACGTCTGTTGTCTGCAAGGTGTTAGAAAGGATTCTGAGGGATAGGATTTATGACCATCTGGAAGAGCATGGCTTGATCAAATAGTCAACACGGTTTTGTGAGGGGTAGGTCATGCCTCACAAACCTTAGAGTTTTTTGAGGATGTCACTAGAAAAGTTGATGAGGGTCGAGCTGTGGATGTGGTGTATATGGACTTCAGTAAGGCATTTGATAAGGCTCATTCAGAAGGTCAGGAGGAATGGGATACAGGGGAACTTAGCTGCTTGGATACAGAATTGGCTGGCCAACAGAAGACAGCGAGTGGTAGTAGAAGGAAAATATTCTGCCTGGAAGTCAGTGGTGAGTGGTGTTCCACAGGGCTCTGTCCTTGGGCCTCTACTGTTTGTAGTTTTTATTAATGACGTGGATGAGGGGATTGAAGGTTGGGTCAGCAAGTTTGCAGATGACACAAAGGTCGGAGGTGTCGTTGACAGTATAGATGGCTGTTGTAGGCTGCAGCGGGACATTGACAGGTTGCAGAGATGGGCTGAGAGGTGGCAGATGGAGTTCAACCTGGATAAATGCGAAGTGATGCATTTTGGAAGGTCGAATTTGAAAGCTGAGTACAGGATTAAGGATAGGATCCTTGGCAGTGTGGAGGAACAGAGTGATTTTGGTGTGCAGATACATAGATCCCTTAAAATGGCCACCCAAGTGGACAGGGTTGTTAAGAAAGCATATGGTGTTTTGGCTTTCATTAACAGGGGGATTGAGTTTAAGAGTCGTGAGATCTTGTTGCAGCTCTATAAAACTTTGGTTAGACCGCACTTGGAATACTGCGTCCAGTTCTGGGCGCCCTATTATAGGAAAGATGTGGATGCTTTGGAGAGGGTTCAGAGGAGGTTTACCAGGATGCTGCCTGGACTGGAGGGCTTATCTTATGAAGAGAGGTTGACTGAGCTCGGATTTTTTTCATTGGAGAAAAGGAGGAGAGGGGACCTAATTGCGGTATACAAGATAATGAGAGGCATAGATAGAGTTGATAGCCAGAGACTATTTCCCAGGGTAGAAATGGCTAGCACGAGGGGTCATAGTTTTAAGCTGGTTGGAGGAAAGTATAGAGGGGATGTCAGAGGCGGGTTCTTTACACAGAGAGTTGAGAGCGTGGAATGCGTTGCCAGCAGTAGTTGTGGAAGCAAGGTCATTGGGGTCATTTAAGAGACTGCTGGACATGCATATGGTCACAGAAATTTGAGGGTGCATACATGAGGATCAATGGTCGGCACAACATTGTGGGCTGAAGGGCCTGTTCTGTGCTGTACTGTTCCATGTTCCATGTTCCATGTTCCATGTTCCATGTTCCATGTTCCATGTTCCATGTTCTAAAATTGAGTGGAGGAGAGATTTTTTTTTCCCCTGAGGGTTGTTAGTCTGTTGAATTATCTTCTAAGAGGGCAGTAGTAGCTGCAACATTGAATATATTCAAGATTGAGTTTGATAAGATTTTGAGCAACGATGGAGTCAAGGGTTACGTGGGGAAGGCAGGAAAATGGAGTCAAGACCACAGTCAGATTCGCCACAATCTTCCCAAATGACAAAGCAAGCCGAATAGTCAAATGGTTTATTCCTGCTTCTAACTCGCTGCATTCTTTGTCCATTTTCACATTTTATGTAAGCTGACACTGGTTTCTTGACCTGATCCAATGTGGTGGCAGGCTGGAGATAAGGAGGAATAGTGAAAAATTTTGAGTTTTGGCCTGATACCCAGTTCGTTTCCTCCTTAAAATATTTGTCAACGAGAAATGGTGGTGACCAGTCTAGAATAGTTTGTGAAAGAGGTTTCCATAAGGAGTGTTGTCCTTCACTGAGACATTAAGCAGAAATCCCATGATGCTTCTCAAAAATCAGCAGAGGAGCTCCCCATGGTCTCCTAGACAACACTTGTCACTCAGAAAATGTTGGAAAGTTTTTTAATCAACCTGTCCAGAGACATCACAAGGCAGTTCTGCAGCAGCTGGGATTTGAATCTGGGCCTCTTGGTCCAGTAGTACTGCCGTACCACAGCAGCAACAGCCAACATAAGACGACAGGTATTGTGGTCATTTTCCACCTGCTGTTTGTGGGATCTTGCTGCTCAGAAATCATTGTTGCATTGTAATGCAATGGAAGCAATTAATTGACTTTTAAGCGCTTTGAGGAGTCCTGATGTCACAGAAGGGACAAATTATTTCTGCTTCTTGCTGCTTTCAGCTGCTAACTAAGCCTCACAGCCGAAATCCAGTTGTTTCTCTTTTAGGCCCAGGTCACTAACGAAAGAAGCACCTTTACGAAGTAGCTCAGTATCAGGTCCTATCAAATATTCTGTCTGAAGTATTAATCAAAGAGGGAAGAAAGGAGTTGATAGCCAAAGACGCACAGTGCCTAGCTACTGCCTGTAATACATATGTTTGATACCCTCATTATTTCATTACCCCTGGCTGATAAGGTAATAATTAGCCTCCCATTCCCCACCCAAATCTCATACAGACAATTACAGTTGGATCTTAATGACTAGTCTGTTAAATGAGATGGTTGGAAGATTCAGTAGGGCGTCCAATAAATACAGGTCTCCATAACATTCCTGCAACATTTCATTATCACTTACTGTCTTTCCATATGTTTTCAAGTGCTCAGATGGATATTAAACCTCTGAGATTAGCATGGCAGTAGCAAAGTTGATATCTATTACTCTAAACCATTCACAATGAAAGTAAGTTGCTGCAGCTCTTCAATCTCTGTTTACTCCTCAGGTCTACCTCCTGTATTTTTGCATCCTTTTCCCTCTGGATAAAATTCATGGAATACTTTTTAATTGAGCAAAAAAAATACTTTAGATGGGTTTTCATTTTTTTTTTTAAACAAAAAGTTCTGCTCAACTCAAGAAATGATGAAATAGTTTTTGTTCAGTTGGTAAGGCAGAGTTGAGCCAATCAGATCAGCAAGAGCCCAGGATAGATCCTCGTTCTGCAGCATTGTAAACAGAAAGGAGAAGTAGTGACAAAGTTTTTAAATGCACTTTATAAAAACATTTTTTTAAAGTGATATACTTTTTATGAATACAGGCTTAATAAAACAAGCACTTGGAGACTGGATAATTCAATATCAGTATTTGTGTCAGGAAGTTGTCACCATAGTCCCACACTCTCATTAGACAGAGGCAACATGTTTAACTTGAGGGTCACCATCTCAGCCACTGATCAAGGTTGAGGAAGTAGGACATTCAGAATAGCCAGAGCAAGAACTGACCTCATGCTGTGGCCAGCAGTCTGCATCACAACGCAAAGTTGCCTTGCTCCAAGAAAACCATATGTCTGCTGTCTCATAAAAGAGAGATACTGGGTGGTGGGGTTCAACTTGAGGGTCACCAAGCTGCAGATGAGGCCAAAGACTGAGTAGGTGGGACCTTCATTTTGTTTTTTTTTCCAAACAATATATTTTATTCATTGAAGCATCTTTGTATACATACACAGGCATTAAAGCAGTTCAGTTCTGTACAGTAGCATAAGAACCACCAAACATTGGGGTTCGACTCTTTCCAACAAATATACCAAAGACATTTCTTACTTATGCAAGATTATATATATTTGAGGCATTGGGAAGCTCTGGCCCCAATTTAACTTTATCAGAAAGACCTCAGATAGTGGTCTTTCCCTACTGCACCTTGGCAGCGGCTGCCACAAGCTTTAGTGTAACAGGATCTTGGTGATTATTCAAACAGAATGGTAATCGAACCTGTGCATCACAAACCTGCTATCCAGCCAACTGAACTAACTCATCCGTCTTGCCATTAAGTGTATCAGATCCTTTTCCTATATTTTATGCCGATAAAAGTAATTGATAAATGAAGTATTGCAGTCGACGATTTAACCTGATAAGGCCATGTTACTTTTTAAAAATCACATTGCTCAATGATTTTTACGCACTGAAATCATGAGCAAATTCACATGATGGGCAGGTTGATATACAGCATGGTAATCTGATCAGTGACCAGGCAATTCTCTGGGAGTGGAATCAAGCAATTCAATTCAAATACAAACACACTTCATAACATAAGAACAGAAGAACTAGGAGCAGGAGTAGGAGTAGGCCATCCGGCCCCTCGAGCCTGGCCAGCCATTTCATAAGATCATGGCTGATCGTTTTGAGACTCAGCTCCACTTACCCGTTCACTCACCATAACCCTTAATTCCTTTGCTGTTCAAAAATTTATGATGTGAAGATCAGAGAAATCTGGGCAGAAAGAAACACGCTCAACCTGCTGAGGTTCTCCAGTATTTGATTTCTCTATTTCAGGTTGCCAGCATCTGCAGTAGGCTGCTTTGACTGTTTATGATTCATTCCCATCCAGATCCAATTGGCAGGTTTTGAATTTAACAGCATCACAACACACAACTGCACCAGGCCTGTCCTTAGGGTACAATAGCTAAGACTTTGAACAAAATCCCTTCTTAGTTTCTGAGCATTTCAATTCATAAAATTAGAATGGCATAGCTTTAAATTTAAACAATATTAAGTTCAATATATTACAAAATTGTTGCTGTAAAAGTGATAACTTTGATCCAAAATATATATGCAAAGATTACAAGTTGTAAGGATAAGATACTTATAAAAACAAATATAATATTAGTCTTTAAGATTATTGAAGTACTAGTACTTCATGATGTTTTTCTTTACAAAGTGAAGGGGCTGAAACTTGAAGTTTCAGCAGCTCTGATAGCTTCAAATAATCACTGTTTTCCTGCATTAACAGATTTAGTGAGATTTACAAGGGAGAGATATCTTGATCTTCTCTATTCTGTGGTCATGAAACTTCCAAATTGCCTGGACATTTATTGATAGATCAGCAGTTAATTTCTGAATGTTTTCTTTCTGAATGTTTTCTTTCTGCACGCATAGGCTGGGAATCCTCTCTCTGATTATGTCTCTCAGATTTCTTCTTAGCGGGTCTGCACAAAATGCTTGCTTACAGATCGTCTTTTATCAGAACCAAAGCAAAATCACTACAATGTTGATTTTAAATGAGCTGTTGTTCTACCAGGCAAATAAGGGCTATCTGTGTTGCATGTACTTCCAGATGCTTTGAAGTCATTGTGTTTTCCACCGGGGTAACCAAATTCTAAAAGTATTGCTTTGTAGTACATTGGTGTATTCTACCAAATATCAGTATAAAAAGGGAGATGTTTTGGGTCTTTTGTAAAGCATTAAGGTTGACAAGTTTCTAGGACCTGGTGGGATCTATCCTGGAATGCTGAGGGAGGCAGGTGAGGAAATTGTTGGAACCTTGAAGAAAATCTTTGTGTCCCCTTTAATCACAGGAGAGGCCCAGAGGACTGGTTAATAGCCAACATTTTTTCTTTGTTTAAGAAGGGCAATATGGGTAATCAGGGAAATTACAGCCAGTGAGCCTTACATCAGTGGTAGGGAAATTATTGGAGAAGTTTCTTAGGGATAGGATTTATTCAAATTTAGAAAATTATTCACTCATTAGCAATAGACAGCGTGGCTTTGTGCAAGGCAGGTTGTGTCTCACAAACTTGAGTTTTTTTGAGGAACTGGCAAAGACGATTGATGAGGGCCGGGTGGTCAATATTGTCTATTTGGACTTTAGCAATGCCATTGACAAGATCCCTCACGGCAGGATTGATACAAAAGGTGATGTCACACGGGATCCACGGTGGCCTGGGAAGAAATGGCTGTGTCATGGAAGACAGAAAGTAAGGGTGGGAAGGCTTCTTTTATTGCCTGGAGATCTGTGACCAGGGGTGTTCTACAGGGATCCATGCTGGGACACCTATTACTTGTAGTATATATAAATGATTTAGAGGAGAACGTATGTGGCCTGATTGGAAGTTTACAGATGACGCAAAGATTGGGGGAACTGCAGATAGTGAGGAGGATTGCCACAAGACACATGCAAGATATAGATAGGCTGGAGGCTTGGGCGGAGAAACGGTAGATGGTGTTTAATCCAGACCAATGTGTGGTGATGCATTTTGGAAGATCTAATGTAGGTGAGAAATATATAATAAATGGCAGAACCCTCAGTGACATCAACATACAAAGAGATCTAGGTACATGAGTCCACAGTTCCCTGAAAATGGCAATACAAGCGGATATGGTGGCCAAGGCGGCATATTCCAAGCTTCCCTTCAAATGGTCAAGGCATAGCGTATTAAAATTGGCAAGATGTTGCAACTGTATTCATTTTGGAATACAGTTCTGGTCACCACACTACCAGAAAGATGTGGAGGCTTTGGAGAGGGTGGAGAAATGACTTACCCCCAGGGTGTTGCCTAGTTTGGAAGGTATTAGCTGTGAGGAGAGATTGGACAAACTTGGTTTGTTTTCAATTGAATGTTGAAGGTTAGGAGATGACCTGATAGATGTTTACAAAGAAGACATGAGTGGATGGACACAATAGCAATGTTTAAGAGGCATCTTGACAGATGTATGGAAGAGGCAGTGAATAAAGGGATATGGACCATGTAGGCAAGAGGTTTTTAAGTTTAGAAAGGCATCATATGTTGACAGAGCCTTGGAGGGATGAAGGGCCTGCACCTGTGTTGTGCTGCTCTTTGCTCTAAGGGATGCTGGGATAATTTGCCGAATGCAACAACTGGGTGTTTGTTATGACTACTATCTTGAAAGGGCATTTTTAAAACTTGACTCAAAAGGTTTATTTTTCAAGTTACAGATGTTAAACTAGAAATGCTCCATTAACAGTGTTTTCTTTAAAACTATTACAATATCAGAGCTATGCAATTACCAGAAGACACCATTACTTACAATCTCTATACTAATGAGGAACCAACATTACCTCTGATTACACACAATCTGTTTGGCTGTGACAGGGAATTTGTTAAAGTCAGCTTTTCAAATCCACAAGTTGTGTTCCAGAGCTCTTGATTCGAATGTCAGAAGAAAATAAAAGGCAATTGCGTTATTATTCATTAATTGTATAGGTTTGGCATAACAGTGATCAACCTATGATGAAAATTCATTAAATCGTGTTCTCTCTTTGATTAACTTCTCTTTAATTCAACTCATTGCCTCCAAAGGAAAGGCGTGTCTATGGCTATCTGTATGGCTCCTACCTCTGCCTGCCCTTTTAAGGAACGTGGGGAACATTCCTAGTTCCAGTCCTACTCAGAAACCTCCACTAAACTCTGTCCGATGCTTTGGTGGCTATAATGATGTCCTGCCCTGTTCTCATACTGCATTGGGAAATTTCATCAACTTTTCTTCTAATTTCCTTCCTTCTCTCAATCAGCCCCCCTCTTCCTTGATGTCTATATTTCATAGTCTCAGTTAACAGTGCCAATGTAAGACTGGAGTGAGGATGAATTTCTCTATCTCCATTACTGTTGACAGGATGTGCTGTAATAATTATTTTCCATTATTTCCTCCATCGCCACTGTCAAGTGCATCTTCCCCCCTCAATCCCTTTGAACATTGCAAAGGGATCATTGCCTTGGAACCTGCTGCAACTGTGCAATAAGATAATAACAAATAGCAATAGGTGTAGGCCATCAGCCTTTCAAATGTGCTCTGCCATTCAGTAAGACCATGGTGGGTCAACATTCCTCACACCCACTTTCCTGCCCTGTCCCTGTTGATTCCCTTACTACTCATGAATCTGTTTCATTCTTAAGTGTACATTTTAGACTTTGCCCCCGCAGCTCTCCCTCAATCCTCCGAGAGAAGAAATTCATCCTCATCCCAGTCTTACATTGGCAACTGTTAACTCTGAGACTATGCCCTATGGTCCTAGTCTCTCCCAAGAGGAGAGACATTCTCACAGCATTTACACTCACCAATGCTATGTCAGCTACCCATGGCACTGTTTGTTCAAGCACAGGAGGCGTAACAACTGCTATTTTAGCTTTTCACTCCTCACTGTTCAAGACCCCAAACACTGTATCCAAGTAAAGCAATGTATAAGCTTTTGAATTTATCCCCCATTTGCTGCCTCCTATATACATGACAGGAACCAAATGCAGGCTTGCTCATCAGATGGCCTCTCACCTCTCTTCAGTGCATAAGTATGTTCCCAAGCTTTCTGTGGCTTAGTAGTTCAATTCTCCACCCCATTGTCTTGTTGATCTGTGTCCTCCACCTGTTGCCTCCCTCCAGTGATTCTCAAAGTATCCTTGGGGAAACCACACCTCATCTTTCAATTAGCACTTTACAGCCTTCTGATCACTGACTCTGACTTCCATTTTGTTTCCTTTGCATGTTTCAGTTTTTGACTTTTTGTTGTCTTTTAGTAGCATGCATACTCTAGCCACATCTTGTTTTTCTTTGTTTGTTTTCTTACTCAACTGGTTAGGTTGATTAAAATCCTGAGTCCTGGCACCTTTCAATAATGGATGGCTGATTGTGCATTAC
This sequence comes from Stegostoma tigrinum, assembly GCF_030684315.1. Taxonomy (NCBI): domain Eukaryota; kingdom Metazoa; phylum Chordata; class Chondrichthyes; order Orectolobiformes; family Stegostomatidae; genus Stegostoma; species Stegostoma tigrinum. The sequence goes on from NC_081359.1 coordinate 99,881,596, forward strand.
AGGGGTCCTATACGTACTATGAGGCCTATTGGCCCTTTTAAGTCTGCACCAACACTCAGAAGAGCATCCAGCCCAAACCCCTTCCCTATCCCTATAACCTTGCATTCCCCATGGCTAACCCACATGCCTGCATGTCCCTGGGTACATTGGAGAAGTTTAGCATGGCCAATCTACTCTAACTTGCACATCTTTGGACTGCAGGAGGAAACTGGAGTACCCAGCCAAAACTCAAGCAAACTCAGCAGAAAATGCAAAGTCCAGACAGGCATTGACCCAAGGGTGGAATTGAACCCTGGATCCTGGTACTGTGAGGCAGCAGTACTAGCTGCTGTGTTACCATGTGCTACCCACAGAATGAGTCCCTTCCTCCATTCTTTACTTGCACTCCAGGGGTGTTTAATGACTGTTCTCAAATGGTGACCTTCACAGCATACACTAGTTCACACATTAAAACAACAAGCCATTTAATGCACTGATCAGGCTGAAGTTCTCCTAGAACTCCACTGAGAGAACTGCACAGAGGCTGCTATCCCATTACCAAGTAAACCCTCATTTATATACCTTCAATACACTGGCTGTGACCAGCCAGCTCAGAGTCAGCCCTAAAGCCTGGAGATTCTGAATCTCCTGTTTATATCTGTCAATCCAGGCTCTGTGAATGGCTGCAGTTAACAACCCCAATCAAGGGTCTCACAGTCAATAAGATCCACCTGGTTGCAATCACTGCACCCAGTTTTATGTATCACTGAAAGAGAACACACACACACACATCTGTCTGCAGGAGATGTCCTCCTCAGAGGTATTTTGAGTTGAGAGTCTTTACTTATCTTTGAATTTTCAGTTTTCCCTTTTGAGGTTCCCTTGACACTGTATGCATGTGACATTCCAGAATTCCTCTGCAGACAGTTAACTTCTGGCTATATTTCCTGTTGAAAAAAGTCACACACACACACGTTGCATTTAAGTTCAATATGTCAGGAAGTGCTGTGTGATATTGGTTTGTGGCCACGATGCTGTAGGCACTAGAGTAGACAGTTCAAAGCCTGCCATTCTGACAGCTGGAATGGCGCTTTCATTCTGAAGTAGTCCGCTGTGTCAGCTACATTTTGTGGCAGACCATCATTATATATCAGGTAATAAATGATACCTATTGTTGAAATTGTTCATGATTTCAGTTTGGAACCTGCGAACATGCACAACGCACAAATCCAATGGGAGTCGCATTCCCCACGGGAAAAATGAGAGAGCAAGGCAATTTGGTGTGCTGCTGATTCTACAGCCTGGATGATTTTGAAGGAATTCTGCGATGTCTGAAGAAAGAAAGAAAGTACTCATGGTGGTGACTCAGGCTAAGAGTCTTAAGAGTCTTTTAGATATAAAAACATCCTAAAACCTAAACTTTTGTCGATTCTCGGACAAACAACTGATTTGTAACTAAATACAAATGTCCATGTGTCTCCAGTAGAAAACTCAACCTGCATTTGTAAAAGAAAATAAAATGAATACATTTATTCATGTTTGAGATAAAAAAAACTAAAGTACTAATTACATTTTGTTAATACTTTATTTTACTTATTTACTGAATTACCTTTCTTTTACTACCACATTTTTCACTAGCATCACTTTTAGTGCAGAATGTAACTAAAGATTCGTGGAATTAAGACAACTATTTCATGGATGTATGTAAATGTTTCATGAGAACTATAATTCTCATGGTTATGAAAAGCACATTGTGAATTCTTTATCAGCTCATTTATTTCAAATTCATAAACACTTTTCCTCGAATCAAAGGCATTATCTACAACTCTGTTGCAGTTGCCAACATATTCCCAGAGTAACTGTTTAAAAGAGTTTAAGAAAAGTACAGACAGCATTGTGGGTGCACTTCCCACCATATGAACTGTTGTGGTTCAACAAAGTGGACTGTTCTCCACCTTCCTAAGCAAACTTAGCCATGGTCAATAAATGTTGGCCCAGCCAACGATGTCCACAGTCCAAGAATGAACTTAAGAGAATGGCGGTGGAAGGTTTCTGACTGTCGGTGGAGGCGACTATAGGTGACCATGCCAGATAACCTCAAGCAACACAGAGTCTAAACGTTTGGGTTTGTGGCTGCACCATTATACCATGGGTAGCAGAGGTCTTGGCTGGTGGTCTGCTATGCCACAACAATGATTGTCAAGGAGTGATAATGGTGGGAACATGAATGGTGTCATTCTGGTTTGTATTTGATGTAGACATTGCCATTTCCATAGGACAATGCTCTGACAATCCAGTGAATCAGCTGATGGATGCATTGATGTCTGCATGTCCCAGTGCATGCTGACTGTAGTTAGTATGAATTTTCCTCAAGACATGCTGACCTCGTATAACATCAGTCTGAATTTCTGCTGAGTAAAACCCAGAATTTGCTAGGAAATGTTTGTTCTGCAATGGAAGATGAGACATTGGCTATCAGAAACTACATCATTGTTGGGTTCATGGGGTTAGAGAACTTTTTCAGCATGGAAAGAGGCCTTTCAGCCCATCGTGTCCCACAGAATAACATCTACATATTCTAGTCACATCTTCCAGCAGTTGACCTGTAGACTTGTAAACCATGGCATTTGAAGTGCTTGGCCAATTAGTTCTGAAATATCTTTTGAGGATTCCTGCCTGTTACATACTTCTAGGCAACGAGTCCCAGATACTACTCTCTGGGTAAGATATTGCTTAGTTCAGTTGGCTGGATAGCTGATTTGTGATGCAAATTGATGCCAACAGGATGGATTTATTTCCCACACAAGCAGAGGTTACGATGATGGACTGCCCTTCTCAGCATTTCCCCTTTCCAGAAATGTAATGACCCTCAAGTTTAACCACCATCAGTCATCTCTCTCTCTAATTGGAGGACAGTCTCTATGATCTGGTAAGGCTTTACCTTTACTGTCTCTCTGAAAAGCTTATTCTTCAAATCCTCTCTAAATATCATGTTGCTCACAAACAAAATGTGTTCCCAGTTGTTGACTCCATTACTAAGGGGTAAAGTTTCTCTCTATCTATCCCATCTGTGCCCCTCTAAACTTTAACATCTCAATCAGATTCCCTTCAGCCTTCCCTGCACAATGCTAAACAGCCTGTCTGTTTAGTTTCTCTTCTTAGCTGAACTACTCTAGCCTAAGCATAACCTGGTGAATCTCCTCTACACCTTCTAGAGTACAATTACATCCTTCCCATAGTGAAATGAACAGAACTGCATGCAGTACTCCAGCAAGCATTGAACTAAAGTCACATACAGCTCTGTCATAAAATACTTGCTCTTGTATCCAATGCTTTGACTCATCAAGGCAAATGCCGATAAGTCTTGACTAGTGTAATGAGGTTGCAGGCATTTAGTTCCATGGTGGAATTAGGACCAAAGGATGATGTGCTTTGAAAGCTATATCAAGTTGCTGTCAGACGTCTTCATATTTCTTGACATCGATCTCCACTTTTACAACAAGTTTCTCAATGCACTTCCCAACGTTTTATTGCATACATCAAGCATCTCCTTCAGTAACCTGACCCCTAAAAGTCCTCATCTCAGACCTGAACAGCAAAGCTCTGCAAACATGAAGTAAAACTGCTCCTGCCTCATGTCTGGCTGCAACACACTTGTATCCAGTGTCTCCCCGGCCAGTATAGTACCCAGTAAGATCAGATATATGCACAATCAGTATCTGGATTTATAGCTGTGAGTGTGAAATCAAGTGGAGAGGTAACTTTATGGGGGTTTATAAAATAATGAGGGAGAGGGATAGGGTGATTAGCCAAGGCCTTTTCCCTGGGGTTAGGGGAGTCCAAAACTAGAGGCCATCGGTTTAAGCTGAGAGGGGAAAGATTTAAAAGGGATCAAAGGGGTAGCTTTCTCACACAAAGAATGGTGTGTGTATGGGTCGAGCTGCCAGAGGAGATTGCGGAGGCAGCTACAATGTCAATATTCAAAAGACATCTGGATGGGTTTATGTATGGGAAAGGTTTAGTGGGATATTGCCCAAATGCTGGCAAATGGGGCTGGATTAATTTGGGATATTATGTTGGCATGGACGAGTTCGACTAAAGCGTCTGTTTCCGTGCTGTACGTCTCTATGACTCTATGTGTCTTCACCATTAATGTTTTCTTGATTCTCCTACATTGTCTGCAAACGTTGTACATCTTGGGGACATGAAAGGAAAAAAGGCACAAGGATAAAATTGTAGTGAGGAAAAAGATAAAATTAGGTGCATATTATCACCTTCTGGACAGTGTGAGTCAGAAGAGGTTTAGTTTTGCTCTTATATCGGAGGTGGGCATCACTGGCTAATCCAGTATTTGTTGCTCGTTGATAATTTCTTCCGAGAATGTGGTGGTGAGCCTGAGTCCTTTGATTTGTTGTACCCATTGGAATGTAGGGACACCTACAATGTTGTTAGGAATGGAATTCCAAGATTTTGACCCAGTGACAGTGATGGAACAGCGATATATTTCCATGCTAGGATGCAGCGTGGGTGAAGAGGCACTCACAGGTGATGGAGTTGCCATGTCTCTGCTGGCCTTGTCTATCTAGGGATCAGGGTAGAGATCATGTGTGTGGAAGAAAATCAAGAAAATGTTGAAATTACTCAGGAAGCAGAGAAACAGAGATAACATTTCAAGTTGTAGACATTTACAGCACGTTAAAAGTCCTTCGGCCCATTACATCCGTGCCAGTCAAAAGCAACCACTTTAGTATTCTAATCCCATTTTCTAGCTCTTGGCCCATAGCCTCGTATGCCTTGGCATCACAAATGTGCATCTAAATAGTTTTTAAATGTGCTGAGGGTTTCCAGCTCTACCACTCTTATAGGCAGTGAGTTCCAGTTTCCCACTAACTGCTGGGTAAGAAAGCTTTTCTTCACATCTCCCATAAAGCTGTTGCCTTTAACTTAAATCTATATTGCTGATCATCAATGCCTCCATCAAGGGGAACAGTTTCTTTTTGTCTACTCTATCTTTGGTTTTATATATCTCAGTCATGTCCTTTCTCAATCGTCTTTTCTCCCATCTCTCTTCAGAAGTAAAATCCTCCATTCCAGACAATATCCTGATAAATCGTCTCTGCACCCTCTCCAGTGCAATCACATCCCTTATATAATGTAATTCAAGAACTGAACACAATACTCTAGCTGTGGCACCCCTGATCTTAAACTCTATGCCTCAGTTATTAAAGGCAAGTGTCCCATATACCTTCTTAATCACTTCATCCACCTGTCCTACTACCTAAAGTGGATGATGTCATTATGTCACACTAACGTCCCCCTAAATCTGCCCAGGGTCCTACCGCTCATCGCATTTTCCCCCACCTTGCACCTAAGTGCATCACTTCACATTTATCTGGAATGAATTCCACTTGCCACTGTCCAAATCCCCTGTAATCACATGCTTTTATCACCATTTGCCACCTCACTATTTTTTGTATTATCTGAGAATTTACAGATCAACTCTCCTATATGCAAGTCTCATTCAAAGTCAAATGATTTTTCATCAGCACGAACAAAGGGTAGAAAATGTCCGGGTTTTTCAATCAGTGGAAGAGGAAAGGGAGGCTGGAAGATTGAAAGGAAAAGTTTGTGATTAGGTCAAGGGCAGGAGAAATTAAACTGTAAAATATTTAATCAGACTCCAGCCAAAGACTTGTAAATTTTTGTTCCGCCCTTTCCCAGTTACTAACATTCTTCCTATTGCAGGGTGACCTGAATTCATGCTCTAAATGTGACCTTACCAGAGTCTTGTTCAGCTGTAACATAAGATGCAACTCCTGTACTCAATGGTCTGCCCAATAACTGGAACATTGTAGGAGTGCACAGATGGAAAAGTCAGCATGAGAGTAAGGTAGAGAATTGAAATGACAAACAACTGAAATCTCAAACTTATGCTTGAAGATTGAATAGTGATGATTAGAAAAGTGATCACCCCCAGTCTACACTTGTGCCTTTGAATGTTAAATAGACCACACAATGAAAAGCGAATGTGTTATGCTAATTGATATAATTACGAGAAAATTGCTGTCTCACTTCGGAGGATTATCTGACACCATAGATGTTGAGGTGGGGGGTGATGAAAGAGCTGCACCTTTTGCGTTTGGACAGAAAGACTGTAAGTTTTATCTTGTGCTCTAAGCCAATCCTGCTATGGGCACATCAAGAGATAACAAGGTGTGGAGCTGGATGAACACAGCAGGGCAAGCAGCATCTCAGGAGCAGGAAAGCTGACGTTTCGCATCTAGACCCTTCATCAAAGTCAAATGATGTTTCATCAGCACTGAAGAAGGGTAGAAAATGTCTGAGATTTTCAACCACTGGAAGTAGAAAGGGAGGCTGGAAGATTGAAAGGAAAAGTTTGTGATTAGATGAAGTGCAGGAGAAATTAAACAGTAAAATATTTCATCACACTCCAGCCAAAGAAGGGTCAAGGCCTGAAACATCAGCTTTCCTGCTCCTAAGATGCTGCTTGGCCTGCTGTGTTCATCCAGCTCCACAACTTGTTATCTCCGATTCTCCAGCATCTGCAGTTCCTATTATCTCACCTGCGCATCAAGATAGCGTTTTGGAGTCTCTTAGGATGTGGGTGTCTGCACATACTCTGTCCCTGAGGCTGCTTGCTCCTTACCTTTAAGGATCTTGCTCCTAATTTACTCCATATGCTCTGTAACACTCCAATTATTTACATCTGCACAGAGTAGGTCATCAAAGAGAGCAAGGTATAGAGCTGGATGAGCAAAGTAGGCCAAACAGCATCAGAGGAGCAGGAAGACTGATGTTTCGGGCCTAGACTCTTCGTCAGAAAATCAAATGCAGCTCTCTAATGTGCAAGGCCCCTATTTTCACATGCTCGTCCTCGACTAGAGTCCACTTTCTTACTGATGTTAGAGTAATGTTCTCCGTTATACCACTGTGATTTAAATGAAACTTTTTACACTACACCAAGAGCTTTAAGGGTGACGAAGGAGTGGATCAAGGTGCAGTGAAGGCTCCTTCAGGATGCTGAAAGGTTAGAGTCAGGGAAGATGTGTTTATAGCCAGCATCGCTCTGGAGGTGGTCAATCCAAGGGGTGAAACCATTGTCTTTTAGAGTCCAACACAACTCCCAGTCTCTCTGCCTCAGTTACTCAGAAAGGACTCACTCTGAAGAGTTCAGTTGAATGCAGCAGAGAGTGACAGCTTTGAGGAAATTAGCCTCAGCAGCTGAGAAAAGGGGAAGGATGGAAGTTTATAAATAAAAGCAGTCAGAAATGTGTTGTGTGTCAATTGTACTTTATTGTTTCTACTGAACATATTTTAAGCGCAATGGCCACTCATGATTTTTTTAAAAATAGTTCTTAGGAGATGGAGAATTTATGCATCTTTCTCTATCCCATAACTAGTGACTTTTCAGAATCAATCCTCCAAATTCTCCCCTCTAAATTTCTCGAAAGCACTGTTTGACCATCTGTCATCCTTTCAAAAGCATCCCAAAAGGACAAAGAGTCATAGAAGTAGAGAGCAAAAGAGTCATATAGCACTGAAATGGGCTCTTCGGTCCAACTCATCCATGTCGACACGTTTGCCAACTCAGACTAGCCTCATCTGCTTGCATTTGGCCCATATTTCTCTAAGTCTTTCCTGTTCATGTATCTGTCAAAATGCCTTTTAAATGCTGTAACTGTACCTGCATCTACCACTTCCTCTGGCAGTTCATTTCACATACTAACCACAATCTGTGTGAAAATGTAACTCCTAAGGTCTCGTTCTCTTTCTCTTCTCACTTTCAAAAAATATGCCCTCAGGTTTTGAACTCCCCTGCCTTGGGGAGAAGGCCTTATTAACCTTATGGATGCCCCTCAATGTGTTATCCCAGTGAAAAAAACTCCCAACCCATCCAGCCTGTCCTTGTAACTGAAACCCTCCAGTCCCGGAAATATTCTGGTAAACCTTTTCTGAACACTCTCCTATTTGAAATATCCTTCTTATAGCAGGGCAAACAGAACTGTAGACTGTACTCCAAAAGTGACCACACCAATGTCCTGTGCAACTGAAATATAATGTTCCAACTCTTGTACTTAATGGTCTGGCCAATGAAGGCAAGCACGATAGGACCCTCTTCACCACTCCTGTCTACCTGTGACACAATTTTCAAAGAACTATGTACTTGAACCCCTAGGTCTCTCACTGTTCAACAACATTTCCAGAGACCTACCATTAGCTGTGTAAGTCTTGCCCTTGTTCGTTTTACCAGAAGGCAATGCATCACATTTATCCACATTAAACTCCATCTGCCACTTCCCAATCCATTGATTCAATTGATCAAGATCCCTTGTAATGTTAGACAAACTTGTTCATTATCCACTATATCACCAATTTTGGCATCATCTGCAAACTTATTTACCATGCTTCCTCAATCTTCATCCAAATTGTTTATATAAATGACCAGCAATAGTGGACCAGCACCTGTTCCTGCAAAACGCCACTGGTTAAAGGCCTCCTGCCTGGAAAGCAGCCCTCCGACACCACCCTCTATCTCCTACCATCAAGCCAATTCTGTGTCCAACTGGCAACGTCTTCCTGAACACCATGCGATCAAATTTTACTAACTAGTCTACCATGTGGCACCTTGTCAAAGGATTTACTAAAGTCCGTGTAGACAATGTATACCACTCTGCCCCTATCTAACGTCTTGGTCATATCCTTAAAAAAAAACTCTATCAAGTTTTTGAGGCATGATATCCCTGCACAAAACCATGTTGACTATCCCCAATCAATCCTTGCCTCTCCAAATACGTATAAATCTTATCTCTTAGAATCCCGTCCAACACTTTACCCACCATTGAGATCAGACTCACCGGTTGACAGTTCCCAGGCTCTTCCTTACAGCTGGAACATGACTTTTTATTTCGGCGTCTCATCTGCCCAGAACAGAAGAAGCAAAATCATTTTTAACACTGATAGACATCCTAATCTGGCCTCAGTCACTGCACCAAGTAATTTGAAGTGAAGTGATGTGGTATCATGCAAATAAAGGTACGTTTTACTTTGCGGCAAATTGGCAGGGAGAACACACCCTTATCTCATGTCACAAGAGGATCAGCTAACATAACATTCAGCAGTGCACTGACAACGTTTCATATTCCCTGTTTTAAGGGATTTTTACACATTTTAGGGTACCTAGACAACAAACTGAGTTATATACAGCAATGCCTTTGATAAGTCATTATTGAACAGTTGGTAAGTTAAATCACTGCTTCCCTTCCTACAGGAGAGGACAGAACTCAAGGGGTGTACAATACTTAGGCCAGTAAATTCATAGCAGTGCAGATCACTATTGTAGTGAGGCTTTCATCTGCCATCAATGTATGACATATAATAATTAGAAGGGAATTATAAGTCAATGGCGAATTAAATCCAGCCAAGCTGGTGATAATGAAAGAAGAATTCCAAAGAAAAAATCAAGGAGACATCAGCTCAGTGGCCTCACATCAGAAATGAGTTCTGAGTTCTCAGGGCCCCAACTCAGTTCTGAGGAAAGGTCACCAACCAAAGGTGTAGGTCTGGATTTTAACTGTCTGAGGTATTGGCACAGTAGGTACTCAGCAGTGTGTCCAGAGGCCAGGAGTTACCTTTGTGTGTTGATGTCTTTTTAATGCAACCATTGCATTTAGTTTTAACTCATGTACTTCCTGGCCAGTTGGGGCAGCACTTGGGTAGACAACCATTATCAATTCATTCAGAGATAATGGGAACTGCAGATGCTGGAGAATCCAAGATAACAAAGTGTGAAGCTGGATGAACACAGCAGGCCAAGCAGAGATGCTGTGTTCATCCAGCTCCACACTTTATTATCAATTTAATGCAGCTTTCACACTTTACAGCTTCCATACGAGCAAAATTATCTCACTATAGAATATAAACTGAGGTACATTATAGCCGAAATGGCATGTCGATGTGAACCAATAGAATCTTAATTTAAGAATTCCAGTATACTGTTAGTTATTTGTGGGCTCATGAAGAATTAAGTATGAGAGTACAGTTGTTTAATAATTTCTTATAATTATATATTATAATAACCTATTTTGGCCTGAAGTATAATCATGAGTATGTTATCACAGAGCAAATGCTACTTAAAAATATTTTATTGCATGATAATCCTATTTTAAATTTGTGCACAATTTTTAAATCCACCATAAGAAGCAATTGAATTTTCAAAGAAATATATGAAGATTATAGTCTGTTCTAATTGTATAATAGGGTGGAGGGCCTTTGTATCAGCATGTAAGAGGAAGTCTCAAGGTGAGAGCCTTAGCCCTCTGCTGTGAACTAAAGAAAAGCTGCTCCAGTCTGTGTGTCTGTCATGATTATTATATTATTCTAGCTTTAAGTATGTTGGTGTTATTAGTGCTCATGTTAAATCTTATGGAGAAAGAGATCTTCATGGATCACAATAGCCAACTTTTTCACATGGTTAGAAAGGCAAATCCATAGCTCCCATTCCTTGCACTACCATGTGAGACCTTGTTCCAGGCAAATTTTGTAATTCTCACACTGCTGGGGTCCTGGTTTAAAATAAACATTTAATTGTTGTGACCCAATGGCTCAGTGGTTTGCACTGCTGCCTCACAAAGCCAGTGATCCAGGTTTGATTCCAGCCTTGGGTGGCTGTGTGGAGTTTGCATGGGTTGTCTGCATGGGTTTCTTCCAATTTCTGTGATTCCCTTGCACAGTCCAAATATGCTCACGTTACAGGGATTGGCCATGCTAAATTGCCCATAGTGTCCAGGGATGTGCAAGCTAGATGGAATAGCTATCAGAAATGCAGGGTTACAGGGAAAGGGTAGGGGCGTTCATCTGGATGGGATGGTCTTCTGAAGGTTGGTGTGGACTTGATGGTTCAAATGGTCTGTTTCCGTACTATAAAGCAATTCTAGGGTTCTATGCTGGGTTAATTTGGAGTTTTCCCTTCACAATGCTATGTAGTCTAAGGATGCAGAAGGGAATGGGAGGCGTAAGTGAGAATGAGGAAATTGCCTGAAGAGGTGAGCAGAAGGATCACAATGCCACACTGGGTACTGTTTTCAAGGGTTGAATGACCTATTCTGATCTGGAAAAGCACATTCAAGTGTCTGCTGATGCGTATCTAATGCCAACACACATTTCCAATGTCTCCTGCTGACTGTCATACTTACTGGTATTGGAATTATGTGAAAAACTTAAGGACAACAAAGCACTAGATATTTTGACTGAAGAAACTGCCAAGGACAAAGGAGAATTACTGGAAATCATTTTATAGAAAGGGTTGGGAACCCACCTCTGTGTTTCACTGATACCTGGTTAGCTTTGACAATGGTAGATTGAAGATTGTTATTCGCGCTTGATGGATTGAGGATCTCATGTTCACACTCACATGACTGAATGACACCCCATCTTAACAAAGGCTGTAATTAGAAGCTTGATTAGTTGCTATAGAAGTCAGCGACACCAAGATGAGATACAAAAACAGAAGTTGCCGGAAAAGCTCAGCAGGTCTGGCAGCATCTGTGAAGATAAAAACAGAGTTAACATTTCGGGTCCGGTGACCCTTCCTCAGTTCACAGATGCTACCAGACCTGCTGGACTTTTCCAGAAACTTTGTTTTTGTTCCTGATTTACAGCATCCGCAGTTCTTTCGGTTTTTATTTATGATAGAATATTGAAAAGTAATTTCACTCTCTTTGATAACAATGTGTGGAGCTAGATGAACACAGCAGGCCAAGCCGCATCTCAGGAGCACAAAAGCTGACGTTTCGGGCCTAGACCCTTCATCAGAGAGGGGGATGGGGAGAGGGTTCTGGAATAAATAGGGAGAGAGGGGGACGCGGACCGAAGATGGAGAGAAAAGAAGATAGGTGGAGAGGAGAGTATAGGTGGGGAGGTAGGGAGGGGATAGGTCAGTCCAGGGAAGATGGACGGGTCAAGGAGGCGGGATGAGGTAGTAGGTAGGAAATGGAGGGTTGGCTTGAGGTGGGAGGAAGGGATGGGTGAGAGGAAGAACAGGTTAGGGAGGCAGAGACAGGCTGGACTGGTTTTGGGATGCAGTGGGGGGAGGGGACGAGCTGGGCTGGTTGTGTGGTGCAGTTGGGGGAGGGGACGAGCTGGGCTGGTTTTGGGATGCAGTAGGGGAAGGGGAGATTTTGAAGCTGGTGAAGTCCACATTGATACCATTGGGCTGCAGGGTTTCCAAGCGGAATATCAAGCAGATGTTTACCTGCACATCTGCCAATGTGGTATATTGTATCCATTGCTCCTGGTGTGGCTTCCTCTACATTGGGGAAACCAAGCGGAGGCTTGGGGACCGCTTTGCAGAACACCTCCGCTCGGTTCGCAATAAACAACTGCACCTCCCAGTCGCGAACCATTTCAACTCCCCCTCCCATTCCTCAGACGACATGTCCATCATGGGCCTCCTGCAGTGCCACAATGATGCCACCCGAAGGTTTCAGCAACAGCAACTCATATTCTGCTTGGGAACCCTGCAGCCCAATGGTATCAATGTGGACTTCACAAGCTTCAAAATCTCCCCCTCCCCTACTGCATCCCAAAACCAGCCCAGTTCTTCCCCTCCCCCCACTACATCCCAAAACCAGCCCAGCCTGTCTCTGCTTCCCTAACCTGTTCTTCCTCTCACCCATCCCCTCCTCCCACCTCAAGCCGTACCTCCATTTCCCACCTACCACCTCATCCCACCTCCTTGACCTGTCCATCATTCCTGGACTGACCTATCCCCTCCCTACCTCCTCACCTATACTCTTGTCTCTACCTAGCTTGTTTTCTCTCCATCTTCGGTCCACCTCCCCCTCTCTCCCTATTTATTCCAGAACCCTCTCCCCATCCCCCTTTTCTGATGAAGGGTCTAGGCCCGAAACGTCAACTTTTGTGCTCCTGAGATGCTGCTTGGCCTGCTGTGTTCATCCAGCTCCACACTTTGTGGTCTTGGATTCTCCAGCATCTGCAGTTCCCATTATCACTCTCTTTGAATAGCCTTTAGTCCAATTTTGGACCCTCTCTCAATTTCGTTATCACAAAATAATTTTACTCAGAATAAACTCCAAGTGCAATCACTTGCACTTTGAACCAGGACAGATTGCAGTTTAAAACAGAGTCTTTTCACTAACATTTTGCTTACATTTGCCACAACATTGGGATTACATGATCACCAGCAAGAAAGTTGAGATAACAATGTGTAGAGCTGGATAAACACAGCAGGCCAAGCAGTGTCATAGGAGCAGCAAAGCTAATGTTTCAGGACTAGACGAGAAGAAAGTTTATTTCTTTGGGCTTTTGCTTTAAAATCCTGCCTCCCCCTCTCTATAACTTTGCAAGCCAATGTGTGTTTGTGTCTGTCAAGTGATGGGGGGCGGGGGGGTGGGTGTGCGGTGCTGGGGTTTATGCCTTAATAATATTTACACATTTAACTGGGTGAAATTTAATCGTAAAAAAAAACTCTTCAATTGCTACATCAAAAGTTGGCTGGTTTGCATCTTCAGTGTTTTAAACGATCAGGATCATACTGAGTTGAGAAAGAGAATTCTCCCCCTCTCTATAACTTTGCAAGCCAATGTGTGTTTGTGTCTGTCAAGTGATGGGGGGCGGGGGGGTGGGTGTGCGGTGCTGGGGTTTATGCCTTAATAATATTTACACATTTAACTGGGTGAAATTTAATCGTAAAAAAAAACTCTTCAATTGCTACATCAAAAGTTGGCTGGTTTGCATCTTCAGTGTTTTAAACGATCAGGATCATACTGAGTTGAGAAAGAGAATTATATTTAATCTCTATTTTAACCAAAATCAGGAGTGAAAACAATGAAAGCTATTCAGTCAGCAGACTTAGTAGTATTAGGAAGGGCCAATATAATTAGATGGTTAGACGATGATTTCTGCAACTGAGGACAATCTTGCAGGTTGTACAGCCTGCCCAGTGCAATGTTTACAAACATCAGCTGGGGCCTGGAGACGAACGTGGAGTGGAAAGGGGTAGATCAGATTGTTATGCTATATATGGCAAGGGAACAGAAAGGTACAGGAATAAGCTGTTGCTAAGGGGGTCCTGGTAACTATGACTTAACTTGGAAGCCACAAAGGTATTAATTTGTGAATTTCTGCCTGAGCCATAATTGTATTTGCATCACATAATCATGGATGCTTGGCTCAAAGATTAATGTGGGAATACATTTTAATTCCTGAGGTACTGGCATACAGAGTATGGCAAGTGACAGCTATACCACTAGGACAGTTTTCATCTTAACTGTGCTGGAGTAGTGTCCTCATGAACAATTTAACTGGGACTATAGAGGGGGCTATAAACCAATTAGTGGGTGGGGGAGAGGGTTTCATCTGAGCTGAGATTGGTCTATTAAAAAGTCAGATCACGGTTATAATCTAGGTTAGTTACATCGGCAATGCAGACCACAACGTAACAGGAAGGCACAAAGTGTACAAATGTAAGAAATTACCAACAAATAAGGTCAGAGTAGTCAAAAACTGTAAAACAACAGAGTAAAATGTTCTTTATCTTGATATTCACTACATCCAAAACAAGATATGCCAATGGATAGCACAAATAAATGATAAACCAAGATGTTTTTCAAAGCTGACTTAGGCTGGAGTCTAAATACTCAAAATTTCAGAAAAACAGAATGATTGGATCAGGAGATAACAAGGTGTAGAGCTGGATGAACATAGCAGGCCAAGCAGCATCTGAGGAGCAGGAAGGCTGACTTTTTGGGCCTAGACCCTTGATTGGAACGGGAGGTGTTATTAGAGACAGGACCCAGACAGGAGAGAAACATTGCCCTGTTTTGGTGACTGAAGGAACCATTTTGAAAGAAGATAAGCCATGGTAAAGGAATGAAGTCACTATGCACCTCCCAAGCAATAGCAACATTACAGAGCTGAGTAAGAATCAAGAAATAATTGGAAGCTGTAAGAAAGATGGATTTTAAGAAATGGAGATTTTGATCTTCATATGGATTGGCCATGTTAATTTTGCAAAGAAAGTCAGTAGATTGAGTTCAAAGAGAGTATTTGGGACTGTTTCTTTCAGTGATGCATTTTGGAAGCATCAGAGAACAAGTTATATTAATATGAGAATATACAGGATTAATTAATGGCCTTACATCAAAGGATCCGCTGGGCAACAGTGACTTTAACATAGTAAAACCCCACATTCAATTTACTATGAGAAATATGGGTCTAAATCTAGATACACAAATTTAACACAGGGTGTGAAGAAAGAGTTCACCAAAATGGTTTGGGAAAATAGATTAAAATTTAAGGTAGTAGATTAGTAGTGGCAGACAACTAAGGAGACATTTCATAACTCTCAGCAATTGAGAAAGAAAAACTTTGCAAGAGGAATGTATTATCCATGGCTACCGAAGGAAACTAAGAACTTTATCTAATTTTAAAAATATGCTGTGAAGATTAATGGTGGGAAGGAGGTTAGGAATTTTTGTAGAAACCAGGAAAGTATGACATAAAAAAAGGCATATATTGCAATGAGAGAGATAGGTAGAATGAAATACAAAAACAGACAGTAAAGGATATAAAATAAAGGAACAGCTGAAGTGTTGATCAGTTAGGGGATGAGGTTGGAGAATAATAATATGAAACAATGAGATGGCATGGACTTTATCATGATAAGCGTTTTATTTCTGTATGTGCCTTCAAAATAGAAAACACAAAAAGCACCCGATGAATGATAGAAAATAAATAGGCAAAGGGGAGTGTGGAACCCATGGTGAGTGCAATAACTGGAGGAAATTGCTGGATAAATTAATGGGACTAAAAGCTAACAAAGACCTGAGGACTAGAGTCAAACCTTTTGGAGATCTGTGCTCCTGCTTGGTGTCTTCACTGTTTCTGCATGAGGATCAACCATTGTATTCACACACTGTTGTGACCGTTTTGCAGAAAATTAACATAATTATTCATTGCAAGGCAACAAGAAGTGACTTGGCAGTCAAGCGGGTAACATCGAAATTACAACCCAAAGGCCAATTAAGTTGTCTGCCCAAGAAGGTACCATCTGCTCTTGGACACCTGCTACCCTTGTTCCCTCAAAACTGACAGAGACAGCCGGCTCACTTTCCTTATCTTGATGGCACACAGAGGACCCTCTCCTCAGACTGTGGTACAACAGTATCTCTTGGGTCAGCAGGCGGAGGTGAATGCAATGGCCATCACTAAGGAGAAGGTGCTGCGGAAGCTGAAAGGTCTGAAACTGGATAAGCCACCCTGACCAGATCTGAGGAGACTGTAGAGGTGACCTTTCAGGAATTACTGGAATCAGGGAGAGTCCCAGAAGACTGGAAAATGGCTCTGATTAAGACAGATGAGATTATGGAGTACTTGGAAGTGCATGGTAAAATCGGGCTGACTCAGTGTAGCTCCGTCAATGTGATGCTGTGCCTGAGATACAAAAATAAGGAGAAGGATAGGTAGTGTTGAGCGAGCAGAGAGCTGCAGAAGGCGAGGAGAGCAGGCAACGAAGTGACAGATGAAATACAATACGGGAAATTGTGAAGTAATACCGTTTAGCAGGAAGAATAGAGGCTTGGAATATTTTCTAAATGGGGAAAGGTTTCAGAAATCTGAAGGACAAAGGGAGATGTGCGGCTTGGTGGCTTGGTGGTTAGCACTGCTACCTCACAGCACCAGGGACTGGGTTTGGTTCCAACTTTGGGTGACTGTCTATGCAGAGTTTGTATATTCTCCCTGCATCTAAATGGGTTTCCTTTGGTTGCTCCGGTTTCCTCTCACAGTTCAAAGACGTGAAGTTTAGTTGGATTGGCCATGCTAAATTGCTCGAAGTGTACAGGGGTGGCGGGTATGTGAATTGGGTAGATTAGTTGCGGGAAAGCAGGGTTATAGGAAAAGATTAGGAGAATGGCTCTGGATGGGATGCTGTTTGGAGGGGCATTGTGGACTTGTTGGGCTGAACGACCAGTTTTCACACTGTAGGGGGTCAATGATTTTATGACTTTGGAGTCCTAGTTCATGATTCACTTCTCCCCTTAATGGAGGGATGAATGACCGGGGGCATAGATTTAAATTAAAGGGTAGAGTTCAGCGGAGATGTGAGGAAAGACTTTTTCACTCAAGGGGTGTTGGGAATCTGGCTGTAAGGGTATTAGAAGTAGAAACTCTCATATCATTTACGAAATATTTAGATGTGCATTTCTGACATCAAGGCCTACAAGTCTATTGGACAAGTGCTGGAAGATGGGATTAAAATAGTTAGGTGATTGTTTTTGACCAATGTGATGTGATGGACCAAAGCCTGTGCTATGACTCAACCCTGTCCCTTGTCAGTGTGCAGTGACCCTGAGGTTAAACCATCGTCAGTTGTCTCTCTCTAATGAGAGACACGAGGCGACATTACCTTCCCTGATTTGTGTCATATTGATCTAGAGTCATCGAGTCATAGAATCATCTAGCACGGAAACAGACCTTTCAGTCCAATACATCCGTGCGAACCAGACAACCCAACCTGACCTAGTCCCACTTGCCAGCATTTGGCCCATATCCCTCTAGATCCTTCCTATTCGTATATCCAGATACACTTTAAATGTTGTGATTGTACCCATCTCTACCACTTCCCTTGGCAGCTCATTCCATACATGTACCACCATCTGCATGAAAATATTACCCATTGGGTCCTTTTTAAATCTTTCCCCTCTCACGTTAAACCTATACCATTCCGTTTTGGATGTATTTACCCTAGGAAAAAGATTTAGGCTATTCACTCCATCTATGCCCCTAATGATTTTCCCTCAGCTTCCTACACGCCAAGGAAAACAGCCGCAGACTACTCGGCCTCGAACTATAGCTCAAAACTTTCAGCCCTGGCAAAATACTTGTAAATCACTTCTGCACCCACTCAAATTCAGGTCAGACCCAAGACGTCAGCTTTCCTGCTCCTCTGATGCTGCCTGGCCTGCTGTGTTCCTCCAGCTCCACACTGTGTCATCTCTGACTCCGGCATTGGCAGTTCTTACTATCTCTGAATGATATCAGCTAACACTGATATGTAGACATGCACATTGATGAATTTCTTACCTTGTGAAATGTATTTTGCTTGCAAAGTATTGTGCTTTGCAGGAAATCTTAAATATAACTAGCAAATGCTGGAAATACCCGATGGCTATCAGACAAAAACAAACAGACTTATCCTTTCAGTTCTCTAACTCTTCATTGAATCCTGAATGGCATGATTCCATTATTTACATCTGTTTGTGTATATTGAAGTGTGTTTAAATTGCAGCTGAGGTAAGCATGGATTTAAACATCGAGAGGCATTGCAAATATCTAACTTAATAAGAAACTGACTCGTGTACATCAACAAATCCAGAAAATGGTTCAGCACAATTTTTTAAAACACCTTCTCTGAACTGAGATCAGGTTAGTCACATAATTACTCTTGTTAAAAAAGTTTATTTCTTAAGATAGATTTGTTGGATTCATAAAACAACTCCAATTTATGACTCAATGCATGTCTTTCAATGCAAGGTGAAATGATAAGCAACTGTGTTCTATTATGCTATCCAACAGTTCTGGCTCAAGAATTAATTTTTTTCTTCTTTAAAAATTCTTTCATGGGTTGTGGGCATCACTGGCTGGTCAACCCTGGTGGGACAGGAACCTATTCAGGACATAAGCCTGGAGTTCTGCATTATTACTCAGTGGTATTAACATTACCCCACCACCATTTGCAATGCTACCCATGAATTTTAACGAAATTTATTTATGTCCAAATTATTTCTCAGTTCTGGCCCATCGTGAAACTTTATCTTTGTTTCTCTGTCTCATGGATCTTGTCTCCTCCTGGAACTTTCCTGTACCATTTCTTACTGTTTTGAAAATATTTCAAGTCACAACCAGCAGTTCTTCAAAAGGCTAGAATTTAGGTCACAGTTTAAGTTTTCCTCTCAGCTGAATTTGTCAACTTTACTCCACTGTTTCTCACTTGCACTGAGGAGAATATCGCAAATCACAAGATGTAAGCTCAGTCTCACAGCAGAAGAGGTTTCAGATCATTTTCTGAATGTCTTTCATTTTCTCTTATATATTCTGCACCTCCGTTTGCAATCGAAGCAAGGCCAGAGATAATTTACAGTAATAAGAGAATGAGGCAGCTGAGTAAGATTGCCACACAGTTCGCTACAGAGTGTAATAAACATGATAGTTCTGAGAAATATGCTGGATTGTTAAGGGGTCTGAGGAAATAGGCTAGACAAGAGCTGTGACAGTACAATGAGTCCTGCTTCCACTACTTCCTCAGTAAAATGTGAGGCTGGATGAACACAGCAGGCCAAGCAGCATCTCAGGAGCACAAAAGCTGACGTTTCGGGCCTAGACCCTTCATCAGAGAGGGGGATGGGGAGAGGGAACTGGAATAAATAGGGAGAGAGGGGGAGGCGGACCGAAGATGGAGAGAAAAGAAGATACCCCCTATTTATTCCAGTTCCCTCTCCCCATCCCCATCTCTGATGAAGAGTCTAGGCCCGAAACGTCAGCTTTTGTGCTCCTGAGATGCTGCTTGGTCTGCTGTGTTCATCCAGCCTCACATTTTATTATCTTGGAATTCTCCAGCATCTGCAGTTCCCATTATCTCTCTCCACTACTTCCTCAGTTCATTTAATAGCTTCACCTCTCACTACATTAATGCTATTCCTCACAACACCTTTGGATTTTGTTCCAATCCCATATGAGTCTCACTACAGCCTATCTCGACATTGGTAGCATTTTGCTGCATCATTTATATTTTGTCAATTGTTCAGGTGGATTTCTAGCTAGACAGTGGTGTGATGCCAGTTAAGATGGATTACTGCTTGTTCAGCACCCAGTTAATGGCCCAGCTCACCTCATTAATGCTCAGCTGACTATCTGCCTATCTGAATTGGCCATCGAGAGTTTGCAACATGAAAATTAGAGTGAGTACCTGGCAACTTCAGCTCGCTGCTAGCTCCAAAGGACCACTAGGCTGCACACGGGGCAGCAACACCTCACAGTGTGCATCAAGGCTTGGGCATCAGCCACATGCCACACATGTCCATGGATACTGGCATCTGACACATGGCAGCCAATGAGAACCCTCATGGCACATCTCCAACTCAGCCTAAAGGATGGTTCATCCTCAGGCAGTACCACCAGCTCTCATTGCAATGTTGCACAAGGAGTCTCTGTAATATCAGCCAGCTCTCAGACTGGACTAGGCTACATCACCAGGCTCCTCATTTGCTGTCATAGCACTTTCTCTCTCTCTCTCCCTTTGAGCCTATCTCGATGCTCACAACACCCCTACTTTGCATGGAATTGCCTTATCTTTGTGTACACTGCTCCCTCAGCCAAACCAAACCGCTTTCTTCGGAAAATCATCATGTCCCAACAAACGCCTCTTTAACCTTGCTATCATTCATGTCTTTATCCCCCGCTGAACACCAACACAAAGGACTCATTATGGACCTCACACACATTCCTCCAGCTCTATGTGTAAATTTCCTCCTTTGTCCTCAAGTGGACCTACCCTTTCCCTAATTACTCCCTATTCCTAATACATATTTAAAGTGCCTTGGCATTCTCCTTAATGTTACTTGCCAAGGACGTTGTCCTTGAGAAAGTGATGGTGAACCCCTTCTGCGCGGTCCAGGTGTTACAGGTACACGCACAGTGCTGTTAAGGAGGGAGTTCCAGGAATTTACCCCAGTAACAATGAAAGGATATAGTTCCAAAATTGAGTTGATGCATGTGTGCCTTGGAAAAATGGTTTGCCTATGCACTCCCTGACGCTAATCACTTCATAGTGTTTCTGTGACACAAAGTTGCAAAGCAACATTATGCAGCTTTGATGATAACCAGTTTGTGTGATTGCTAGATCCCAGCTTCAGATATCACTGTAAATCAGATGAACAGGAAGTTCTTTCAAGCAGCAACCTCAGAGAGACATTGATAGGCAGAGAGTTGAAGAGCTGCTTTCACTTGGCAAGGCACCACGTATACACTTGAAGGAAAAGCTGCTTCTGACCAAGAAGTGACTACATATCGAGGATCAGTCTCAGAAAGTCAACAAAACAATTTGCCCCATTGTTCTTGCACGAATTCCCACTCTAATGGTGAGTATTTTTAATTGGATATGGTACAGGGAGAAATGGTTCATCAATTTCAATTTGCTTTAGCTTGATGCATGTAATGTTTGTTAGTAAATCAATGACACAGATTTGTACTTTTACTCATTAACTTATCTTGCTGTCCTCATGAATGCTGAGCTTTTTGAGTTGGGGTTTCTAGAATGAGTGAAAATGAGTTATATCTAAACTATGTCTAGGAAACTGGGGTTTCAGAGTGAGCTGGTTTAGTTTGAGGTGTATTCATCTTAAAACTAGGGTTTATAATTGATGGCAAAGTAAGGGTTCTACACTGATGTCCAGTTTGTTGTTCTGATTCAAAATGTTTGCCTGCACATGGCACAGGACAGAATCAAAAGGGAATTAGTAACCGAGCTGATACCGAGGTAAGGGATTTACATTGTCATACAACAGCAAAAATGGTCTGCATCATATCTTGTCTTGTTGACTGATAACATAAAGTAATGGGATAGCAAATATTGGTTACTGGAAGCGGAAGCTGTGCTGTAACTAAAAATAAAGGGAAGTAGGAAAAGAAGGAGGGGTTTGGAATTAGAACAATCCAATCATCCACGGTACCTGAGATAATGGGAACTGCAGATGTTGGAGAATCCAAGATAACAAAGTGTCAAGCTGGATGAACACAGCAGGCCAAGCAGCATCTCAGGAGCACAAAAGCTGACATTTCGGGCGAAGGGTCTAGGCCCAAAACGTCAGCTTTTGTGCTCCTGAGATGCTGCTTGGCCTGCTGTGTTCATCCAGCTTCACACTTTGTTATCATCCATGGTACCTATCTGTCTTTCTAAAGGCAAGAACTCTTGGTATTTTCCTGATCAATCCGTTCAATGATGTTACTGCACATGTCCATCCTGGGCCTCCTGCACTGCCACCCATAGGTTGCAGGAACAGCAACTCATATTCTGCCTGGGAACCCTGCAGCCCAATGGTATCAATGTGGATTTCACCAACTTCAAAATCTCCCGTTCCCCCCACTGCATCCCAAAACCAGCCCAGCCCATCCCCACCTCATTAACCTGTTCTTCCTCTCACCTATCCCCTCCTCCCACCTCAAGCCGTGCCTCCATTTCCTACCTACTAACCTCATCCTGCTCCCTTGGCCTGTACTATCCCCTCCCTACCTCCTGACCCGTACTCTCCTCTCCACCTATCTTCTCCTCTATCCATCTTTGGTCCGCCTCCTGCTCTCTCCCTATTTATTTCAGAATTCTCTCCCCATCCCCCTTTTCTGATGAAGGGTCTAGGTCCGAAACATCTGCTTTTGTGCTCCTAAGATGCTGCTTGGCCTGCTGTGTTCATCCAAATCCACACATTGTTATCTAAGATTCTCCAGCGTCTGCAGTTCCCATTACAAAAGATGAGCAGGCTAGGTGGATTAGCAATGGGAAATCAGGATTACAGGGATTGGGTAGGATACTGTTTAGAGGGTCAGTGTGGACGTATTAGGCCAAATGGCCTGGTTCCACACTGTACAGCTTCTATGATTCTATAGCAACTCCTACTCATCTTGGACCTAATTGGCATCATCCTTATTTTCAAATTGAGCCTCTAGTTTGAAACTCCCCAACTTGGGGAAACATCTTACATGCATTTATGCTGTCTCTCCCCTTAAGTATGTTCTTGTCTTCAATGAGATCACCTCTTATTCTTTAATAAATTAGAGAGTACAAGCTGTTTGCCCAATCTTTCACATAAGACATGCCAAGTCATCATAAGAATAAATCTAGTGAAATTCTGTTGCACGCCTTCTATGGCAATTGTAGCTCCTCAGCGGCTAAAATGGCACACAATACGATCCTCCAGGTGTGGTCGAAGCAAGCTCTTAAACAGTTGGAGCAAGACTTCACTAATACTGTACTCAAAACCTTTTATAGTAAAGCCTGGCACTCCATTAGCCCACCTAATAGCATGCCACACCTATACATTGGCCTTAGATAACTTACCAACAAGGACACCTAGATCAATTTGTGCATTTCCACTTTCCAACCTCTTCCCATTTAGGAACATTCTGCACATTTTTTCCTCCTAACAAAGTGGATGACCTCACATTTCTCAACATTATATTCAATCTGCTACGTTCTTGCCTATTCACTAAGCCTGTCCAAATCCTCTTTAAAACTGGCTTATATCTTCCTCACAACACACATGCTCACTTAGCTTTGAGTGATTCTCTTGCGGTGTGATAATCAGATGGGAAAGTCCCCGGGCTGGTAATCCAGAGTCCGATGCTAATGACTTGTGATGAAGTTCAATTTCCAGTGTGACAGTTGGTGAAATGTGGTGGTTCAAAAAGATGGGTCCAAACTGAGCTGCCACTAGCAGGGTATTTGTTCTTGATGCAGCAATGCTTATATTGGTTACCACAAGATAAGAACCAGATACGACTTATGTGATCTCGAAAGATTCATGTTTAATGCAGCTCCTGAATTTCACATATATTTACATGCACAGGCACTTCAGTGTTTTAGCTAGTATTAACAAAAATGAGCACATTTCCCTAGGCATGCCATGCTTCAAGTGGCCCCAGTTAAGATGGAATCTGAAGCCTTTATGTCCTCAGGGCACGTAATATTGTGTAGTTGCGATGTCACAAGCATACTTTTTCCACGTATACTTGTATACTGACTTGTTGACATAACACAACAACAGCTATTTTTCTGGCATAGTTCAGAACCAGCAATAAATGTTTGCCTAGACAGCAATGCCACACTTTGTGAAAGAATATTAAACAAACTGAATCAAGCAAGGAATTTAGAAGATGCTTGTGGAAGACAAGTTCCCTAAAAGTTCGAAAACAAGGGTGCAATGTTATCCCAGACAACAAAGTGTGGAGCTGGATGAACACAGCAGGACAAGCAGCATCTTATGAGCGCAAAAGCTAATGTTTTGGAAGCTGCTTGGCCTGCTGTGTTCATCCAGCTCCACACTTTGTTACCTCAGATTCTCCAGCATCTGCAGTTCCTTTTATCTCTGATGCAATGCGATACAGTGACATCTTGTCGATCAAATGCTGTTTTGATCCGTGGTCTTAAATGTTGACTCAGTATTGATTTCAAAGCAACTTATTTTAGTCATATTTGCAAACAAAGGCATCTGTGGAACATAGCCACTGAGACACTTTCCTAAAAGTGCTTGCAAAATGTAACTTTCATTAAAAATATATTTGATTTCTAATCTGCAGTCTTTGGAAACTCCACATGGACTGATACTGTAACCAGAAGTTCTGAAAGACATTTAAAATTTTTACATGTCGTGAGGATTGTTGTATGGTTTAAGCTGGAACATTCTTGTATCATGAAGTGGAGCGAGGGGAATTTTCAGTCTGCTTTGAATTCATAGAAGAAACGGAAATCATTTGAATTACTCCTTTTTTCTTTCTCTTTCTGTCAGCTTCTATCAGGCACAACAGAAACTGAAAAATGCAAAATTTTACAAATTTTCTTTTATTGTTACATTCTGGACTTCTTTTGAAAATTTCTCCCCTCGTGTTCTGAAAGCATTGAGTCCTGTGGGGCTACTATTTGACATGGCCCAAGCATTCTGTCGAGTTAAAATCAAAATATTGTCGACGCTGGAAATATGAAACTGGCTGGACGTCTGTATGACACAGAATGTGCTGGAGAAACTCAGCATGTCTGGCAGCGTCTGTGGAGAGAGAAACAGAGTTAACATCTGAGTCCAGCAAGAATCTTCTGCGTAGTTGTTTGCAGGATTAGTGCTGATGAAATGTCCTCTGGAAATCTGCCCTCTACAGCTTTCCTATCCCTATAATCCTGCACCACCCACTTGTGTCTCCTTCCCATTATCTACACAGCTCTGGCAGACCCATCATTTCAGCCTCTCCCTTCCCCGCTGAATTTATTTCTTCCTGCCTTTACTCTATTTTGTCCCTCCTTGTTCAGTCTATCCCTATTGATAGTTATGATTCTCCTGAGGCATAGCATCCCCATAGCACGGAAGCAATCCATGATGACCTACACCAGCCCTCTGAAGAGCATCCCAACCCCTTCCACTCTACATTTCCCTTGGTTAATCCCCCTAGCCTGTACATATGGGCAAGTGTAGCATGAGAAATTCACCCAATTTGCACTGCTTTAGACTGTGGGAGGACACCAGAGCACTCAAATGAAAGCCACGCAGACACTGGAGGCAGTCACCAAGGCTGGGATCGAACCTGGGTTCCTGAGTGCCATAAGGAACACATGCTAACCACTGAGCCACCATGCTGCCCAATATCAGGCTCAAAACATCAACTCTGCTTCCTGTTTCCATATATGACACTAGAGCTGTTGTGTTACACCAGTAGACTGGCTATTTCTTATAAAGCTGTCATTCTCTATCTG
The DNA here is from genome assembly GCF_030684315.1 of Stegostoma tigrinum. Lineage (NCBI taxonomy): Eukaryota > Metazoa > Chordata > Chondrichthyes > Orectolobiformes > Stegostomatidae > Stegostoma > Stegostoma tigrinum. The sequence continues at coordinate 99,907,124 of NC_081359.1, forward strand.
TGATCATAGATTGTAATAGCGAAAGAAATCACAGTCAAGTCTGAAACAAATCCAGTGACCTTTCTTCAGAACTGTTCTCCAGTAGTTTCTGTTTTCATTTCAGACTTCCAGCATCTGCAAATGTTTGGTTGATCGCAAAGCAGTCTTGCCCTATTTTTACACCTGCACCTTGCAGAAGGAGATACTAGACACTTTCCAACCTTGCTGAAGCATTTCCAAAATATGGACTGGGCTGAAGATGATAGAGGGGATCTGGGAAAGTGAGATGGTGGCAAGAGGAATTGAAGGATCAGGGTTGTGAAAAATCTGCGGTGATAAAACATTTGGTGTAGTGGTGTGAGGGAAATGTTCCTTTCCAAATTCATGTATCCTTCACACAGAAGGCGTAGTGAATGGAATGAAATGACATGAAATAAAATCTCAGAGTCTGAGCGAATAGTCACAGTGAGGGAAATACGAGACAATTCTTTGAATGACATTTGGCTTATATTGCAAGCAGTTCTGTTTTTCATCTGTTGTAACATGTTTCCTTAAAATGCTTGGGTCTCACTGGGGACAATGGGTTCCTGTTATAACAATCAGTGCTGCATAAGGGTAGCATAGTGCCTCAATGGGTAGCACTGCTGCCCCATGGGACCCAGGTTTGATTCTAGCCTCAGATGACTTTGTGGAGTTTGCATGTTCTCTCTGTGTCTTGTCTGGGTTTCCTCTCACATCCCAACAATGTGCAGGCTAGATGGATTGATCATGACAAAATTGTCCTCAGTGTTCAGGGATGTGTGAGTGAAGTGGACGAGCCATGGTAAATGTGGGTTTATGGGATACAGTGGGGAGGGGGGTCGTGGCATGATGTGTCTGGATGGAGTGCTCTTCAGAGGGTCATTGTGGACTCAATGGACCAAATGGCCACTTATAATGTGTTCACCTCGGAGGAAATTACACCTCACAATATATTGGGGCAAACGCATTCACCACAAGGGAGTCAGCCTCCGTGGAATGGAAGTCAAATTCCAAATACATTCTACTGAAAATCAGGAATTATTGAGGGTCACAATTTTTTTTTTAGTGGGGAAGGAGTTTGTGGGAAGGTACTGCTGGTCTGAATTCCTCCCCAAAATATTAACCCATCCCTTGCTACTTGACTTGTATTGCATTTGTAGTAACTTCCGGCTTTAGTTCAAAATATATTTCAGCAATCATGGTTTTTACTGTCTTCTTTGTGTACTTCAAAACCATTTATTTGCAAACAGGCCATAAGAAGAATGAACATTTCTGTTTTTAAACTTAATTTTTCTCTCTTTAGATATTTCCAATCAACAGATTCAGATATGTTATGACACATGTCTCAGGCAGGTGGGACTTGATCCCATAATTTCTCACCCAGGGTGGAATCACTGCCTCTACATCACAAGATCAACATATTTAAGTCAAAAATTTCTCTCTATTCAAAAGCTTCATATCTATTCCAGTCCTGATGCTGATCAGGGATCTTCCTGTGCACCCATAGACCTAAAACAAAGAATTAATCAATTATTTGGCCCTACTTCAGTTTTTGGTGTTAGAAATTTTGTGAACTTAAGATGTAAGGGAAGGGGGATATTTCAACTTCTTCAAAATTCCAAAATTTTCTAAGCATTCTGAAGGAACAACGCTCCAAAAGCCAGTGTCGGATTACACACTGAAGCCGTCTGATTTTTGACCTTGTCCAACCCAGTCCAATACCAACACCTTCAAAAATTTCAAAATTTTGTTTTAAATTCACTTCTACTTTCCAACAATCCCTACTCTACTGAGTATCCAGGATTTAGAGTAAGGCTCCAGAGTCCTCACCTCCACATGGGTGTCTCAGCCAAATGATTAGGATGTATAAGTGTTAGCTAGCTGTTTATGATAATCTTCATCCATGATGTAACACATCTTGCTCCTGTCTGCTTTCTATTCATAACAAATCTCCAACAATGGATAGTGTCCTGGGAGTTCACCGCTGCATCTCATTCATAATCTCTCACTTTGTATAACTCCTCAATCCAAATTCATAGCCTCTCATTTTGTCTTGTCATCTCATGTGATCTTTTTACTCCCATTGTATCAATTACAGATGAGGACATTTCTCAATTTCTTCTTGTGATACTCTTCAGTGTTGGCCCCCTCTCTCTCCTATCATCATTACCCTTTCATTATTCATTCACGAGATGTGGATGTCACTGGCGAGGCCACCATTATTAGCTTAATTCCTTTCCTAGAGCCTGGGAGCCATTTATTGAACTGTGATGAAGTTTATCTTAATTTTACATTTTAAAAAAAATATTATGTAGGACTTCTGATAATATAGGTACAATGGTGTGGCAATTTGTAAAACTTTTCACTGTATGTAAAAGTACCCATGATAATAAATTTCTATTCTATTCTATTCATTTTATTGTCCACCCCTAGTTGCCTTTGAGAAGGCAGTGGTGACCTGATTTCATCCATTTGATGTATGCCATAATATATAACATAATATATATGGCACAATATCCATTTCATTCCATGCTTTACCTGGGAAAATCACAGCTCTTTTCCCATTCATATGTAGCCACATTTTCAAAGTTCTAATAAGCAAGTTTTACCATAGAAAATATCAGCAGTGAACAATCTACTTGAACACAATGTCAATCTCACTTTTGAAATCCAAGTTCTCATTAAAACTGTTAATCTCTCTTTCTCTAATCTGATTTCCCCAGAGCAGAGTTTATTCCTGCTTTCTTTAGACCAAAGGACCCTTTCTTATATTTTTGCCATCTCCTTGGAGACTAATCAAATTTCTTTCTCAAAAGTTAATTTTCAGTGACCAACTGAAAGAATCTCTCAAGATTACACGTTTAACAGCTTTTACCGCAGCAATCTAAAAGCAGCATTCACCAAACACTATTCTGTTAGCCAACTTATACGTTTAGGCTTTTAGATTATTCCCCTTCTGAAACAAAATAAAGTTGCCATAAGCTACCAGACCAGAGAGCTGCTCTCTCACGAGATGCAGATGACTGGTAGCGATTTAGCTTGAGGGTCAATACTTTTCAAGTAAATGGAGGGGTTGATTAGGAAAATCCTTCATGGTAACTCCAGGCAGTAGAGAATTGAACCCACACTGCTGGTGTTCAGCTGCCCACACAGCTGAGCTAAACTGACCACCAACTTTTGAAGCAAATGCAAATCCGACTCTCCATTATACCTTAAGTCCATTAAGTAGACATTCAGTTCTTTATTCTTGCCCCTGTAAGGTTTTCTTCCATCCCTTTCCTTTCTTGATAACTTTTAAGCTCAGAATGGTATTCCACAGTGAAGTTACCTCAGAGATAATGGGAACTGCAGATGCTGGAGAATCCAAGATAATAAAGTGTGAAGCTGGATGAACACAGCAGGCCAAGCAGCATCTCAGGAGCACAAAAGCTGACGTTTCAGGCCTAGACCCTCTGGCAGTTTACCATCTAGCTCACGGTCGGCGTATCTATAAACATAATTTTAAACCTTTGAGTTTTTATTTATTTTTAATGCAAGCATGACCATCCACTTCATGGGAAACTATAAGGACTTTTGTCTCTGTCTCTCAAGTCTGGACCTTGCCTGTGACATTCAACCACATCTTTTGGCTGTAGAGTTCTAGTCATAGGGTCAGACAGCATGAAAACAGACCCTACGGTTCAACCAGTCCATGCTAACCATGTTCCCAAACTAAACTAGTCTCACTTGCCTGCATTTGGCCGTATCTGTCCAAACCTTTCCTATTCATGTTCTTATCCAAATGTATCTTAAATGTTGTAACTGTACCTGCACCCTTCATTTCCTCTGGCAGTTTATTCCACACACTAACCACTCTCTGTGTTAAAACGTTGTTCCTATGTTCCTTTCAATTTTTTCTCCTCTCCCCTTAAAAATATGCCCTCTAGTTTTGAGGTCCCCCATCTTAGGGAAAAGACTGTGGCTATTCACCTTATCTATGCCACTCATGATTTTATAAACCTCTATAAGGTCAGCCCGCCATTTTTGAATCTCCAGTGAAAATAGCCCCAGCCTATCCAGCTGATCCTTTTCACTCAAACCTTCCATTCTTGGCAACATCCTGGTAAATCTTTTCTGAACCCTCTCCTGTTAAATAATTTCCTTCCTACAACAGGGCAACCAGAACTGCACATGGCATTCCGGAAGAGGCCTCAGCAACTTCCTGTACAGTCTCACCAATATGTACCAGCTGCTATACTTAAAGGTATGAGGAATGAAGGCAAGTGTGCTAAACACCCTCTAAACCACCCTGTTGATGTGTGATGCAAATTTCAAAGAATTACTTATCCAAACCCCTCAGTCTCCGTTTAACAATACCACCCAGGGCTGTACCATTAATTGTATCAGCCCTAAGTTTGTTTGATTTACCAAAATGCAATATCTTGCATTTCTCCAAATTAACCTCCATCTGCCATCCTTAGCCCATTGATCCAATTTATCAAGATCTTTTTATAGCCTTAGATAACCTTCTTCACTTTCCACTATATCATCAATTCTGGTTTAATCTGCAAATTTACTAACCATTTCTCCTCTATTTTCATCCAAGTCATTTCTGTAAATAACAATGCCAATCCCCGTGGAACACTGCTGGTCACAGGCACCCAATTCAAAAAGAAACCCTCTACCATCACCCTCTATCTCCTACTGTAAAATCAATTTTGTATCCAATTGGCAACCTGAATCCCATGTGACCTAATTTTAGTCCACCATGAGGAACCTTATCAAAGTTTTTGTTAAAGTTCAAATAAGCAAAATCTATTGTTCGGCCTTCTTCAACCCTTTTTGTGACTTCCTCAAGATGCTCAAAACATTTGTGAGATATTTGCAAATTTGCAGTGTGATTCCACAATTGCTTCCAATGCACATGCCCTCTCTCAAAGTCTATCTGCATGACAACGTGATTCAAGTGGGCTTTATAACCAAGTAGCTGTGCTGTTTATTCTTCTTTAACTCCCAGTCAATCCCATTCCAAAATTAAACAATCGATTTATTGTTTCCACCCATCGATGAAAGATGGAAATGTTGCTCCACCTCAATCTATTTTAGACAGGCTGTCTTCATTTGGTGCACCTTTGGTGATAGTTATAGAGACCAAACTTTGAGAGATGGGTTCTACCACAAACACTGCACATGAAACTATCAGGTCTTATTGTGGGTTCTTGTTTTTGATGTCGACATCTCTTACCAAGACAATGGAATTATCGGTCACCATGATGGTGCGTGACAGTCCCCAGGTTGCTATTTTTGTTTGTCATCAGCTAGTGAAGCCAAGTATGGTAAATTGATGTCAAGAGACTTAATGTTGCACTTGCAAACATCCCTAAAGTGGAACTTTCTGCGAACTGCTGTTTCCTTCCTCTGATTATTACATTGTAAAATCTCACAGATGAGATGAGCTTGGGAGGTCTTAAGGCGAAATGGGCAAGAAGCCAAAGAATGATGTGATCTCATAAAATGGAAAATAGGAGCAGGAGTAGGCCATTTGTATTTTAACTCACACCATGCCTGATTCATCTGTCAACCTGCTCACATTCACTCTGAGTTAAGCAGCATCGCACTTCTAACATACTGATCCTGATTACGCACTCTCTGTGGCTTCACCATTGTTGTGACCTCCTCCAGTCTTATAAAGCTGTGAGGTATCAGCTCCCCTGTAATTTAAGACCTTGAGTGTATTCCAAACATTAACCCGCACCAACATTATTAGCTAGGGCTTTAGCTGCTCTGAAATTTAGCGCTGGAATCAACTCACTAAATCTATTTTTATATTCCATTCCCCCACATTGAAATAAAGGCCACGAGTCAGTTTGCCTTCCTAATACCTGTTGAACCTGGATGCCAGCTTTTTGTGTCTCCCAAATCCTTCTCCATTTTTTTCTCCATTTACACAATACCCAATTCCTCTTTTCTTCCTGCCAAAGTACACAATCTCACATTTCTCCCAGATTGTAATACACCCACCAAATGTTTACCCACTTGCCTTACCTGTCTATATGCCTGTACAGATTCCAAGTCATCGTCACTACGAGCTTTCCCACCTAATCTTATGTCACCTGCAAACTTGACTGTAATACATTCTAAAGCTTGTAATATAATTAACGCATCAATGCCTTCTCAGCAATTAGGATGGCCAATAAATTCTGGCACAGCCATTGACAGCCACAGCCTACAATGGAACAGAACACAGAACAGTTCAGCACAGTACAGGCCCTTCGGCCCATGATGTCGTGCTGACCTATTATCCTACTCTAACATCAAACTACCCTGCATCCCCTACATTTTACTATCACCTATGTGCCTAGCCAATAGTCACTTCAATGTTCCTAACGTATCTGATTCCAGTACCACCACCATCAGTGCATTTCCACACAGCCACCACTCTCTGTAAAGAGCCTACCTCTGACATCCCCCCATACCTTCCTCCAATCACTTTATAATTATGACCCCTCTGAATACTTCCACAGACGATACAAAAGTGTCGAGTTGTGGACAGTGTGGAGGGCTGTTCTAGGTTGCAAAGGAACATTGATAGGATGCAGAGCTGGGCTGAGAAGTGGCAGATGGAGTTTAACTCTTAAAAGTGTGAGGTGGTTCATTTTGGAAGGACAAACTAAAAAGCTGAATACAGGGTTAACAGAAAGATTCTTGGCAGTGTGGAGGAGCAGAGGGATCTTGTGGTTCATGTCTACAATTTCCTGAAAGCTGTCACCCAGGTGGATAGAGTTGTTAAGAAGGTGTATGGTGTGTTAGCTTCCATTAATAGAGGGATTAAGTTCAAGAGCCGTGAAGTTATGCTGCAGCTATACAAAAGCCTGGTTTGGCCACATCTGGAGTATTGTGTCCACTTCTGGTCACCTCATTACAGGAAAGATGTGGGAGCATTGGAAAAGGTGCAGTGGAGATTTACCAGGATGTTGCCTGGAATGGAGGGAGGGTCTTACGAGGAAAGGTTGAGAGAGTTAGGGCTTTTCTCTTTAGAACGACAAAAGATGAGAGGTGGCTTGATAGATGTGTACAAAATGATCGGAGATATAGGTAGAGTGGACAACCAGAGACTTTTTCTTAGGCTGGAGGTAGCTTTTATGAGGGGGCACAGTTTTAAAGTGAGTGGAGGTAGATTTTGGGAAGACATCAGAGGTAGGTTCTTTACTCAGAGGGTGGTCGGGGCATGGAATTCATCACCAGAGAGGGTAGTGGAGTCAGCCTTATTAGCAGCTTTAAGTGGCTATTAGATAGGCATATGGGCGATAGTATAAGACAGCTGTGGAGGTCAGATAGACCTTAGGTTTAGGGTAACCGTTCAGCACAACATTGTGGGCTGAAGGGCCTGTACTGTGCTGTACTGTTCTATGTTCTATGTACTATTCATTTCCGCCCTGAGAAAAGGTGTCTGTCAAATTGTACACCTCGATCAAGTCCCTTCTCATCTTTCTTTGCTCCAATGAGAAAAACCTTAGCTCCCCCAACCTTTCCTCATAAGACCTGCCCTCAAATCTAGGCCTCATCCTGGTAATTCTTCTCTGCACCCTCTCTAAAGCTTCCAAATCCTTTCTATAATGAGGTGACCAAAACTGAGCCCAATATTCTAAGTTTGGTCTGACCAGTTTTGGTTTTGCCTGGCCTTGTTTGACCAAGCTTCAGCTTTGAGAAGTTTTACAGCATTGAAGGTGCTATATTACATGCAAGTTGCTGTTAGTAACCGTAAAGAGGGTTTCAGAGTTGCCTTCACCACTTCTTTGCAACTCTACCTTGTTCTTTCTGCAAAGAATTGCTTTGAATTCAATCTCCTAGCTCAACATGGAATTTCGGAGAAGGGTCCCGACCCGAAACGTCAACTTTTCTGCTCATCTGCTGCTGCCTGGCCTGCTGCATTCCTCCAGCTCCACACTGTTCTGTCCTTTTGACCCTGATTGTACTTTCCTCTTTCTGACCCAAATTCTCACTACCTTGACAAACAAACACATTAAGGGACTGTGTCTGTGGTTATTCACGAGAATGCGAAGGTTGACGAATATTTTCACTTCTGCAGCTAATTATAACTTGCTTGAAGCTTTGTCATTCATGATTGTACAGTGACCTTTGTTTTAACCTTGAATAAGACATTGATCGTGTGACAATGCTGTAGCTTTGAGAGATGTATTTTGCCCTTTTATTTTAAGAGAGAGATTGAACGAGCGGTGCCAAGCAGTTTGTAGAAATGTAAAAAAAGATTGTGAGGCTTTTTTTAAAATTTGGAACAACAGAAAGAGCCTGGATGGATGCGGCCAGCTCTCACAGACCAGGATTTTCAATTTTTTATTTAGCTTTTGGATTCAGCAGAAGTGGCTGGAGTTTTAAAGAAGTATAGCCATTTCTCCCCCTCTCTCAATTACAACTAGAAGCTCAGGGTTTCTCTTCCCACTGCAGGAATTGCATGTGAGAAAATCTGTTTTCTGAATTTGCCCTTTCGCCCAGGGGTGTGGTTATGAGATGTTACTGTATTGGAGAAGTTAATTAGTAATAAGTAATGTATCTATTATTATGTTAAGTTTTTGAATGGAGATGCTATTCTAAATTCTTCTTTCTTCTGTTGTATTTTAATTATAGTGTTAGCATTGCTGCTTCACAGTACCAGGTACAATTCCAGCCTCAGGCAACTGTCTGTGTGGAGTTTGCAAATTCTCCCTGTGTTTGTGTGGGTTTCCTCTGGGTGCTCTGGTTTCCTTCCCACAGTCCAGAGATGTGCAGGTTAGGTGGGTTGGCCATGCTAAATTGCTCATAGTGTTCAGGGATGTGCAGATTAGTTGTGTTAGCCATGGGAAGGGCAGAATGGTGGGGATGCTCTTTGGAAGATCAATGTGGGGCTGAATGACCTGTTTCCAACTGTAGGGATACTATGGATTCTATTTGCCTTTGGTCCCTATCTCTAATATTTCTTTTCTTAATTAAACTGCATCTTTCTCCAAAATCTTGCATGCCTCAGTGCAATAAAGAACCAAATTATACAATGTATTTTAATCACCTTGCTGCAACAGGATAAAATTCTGATTTAGGCAGAAATTTTTTACCCTGCACCCTCCTTTCAGGCTTCTAGTTTTTGCTGCCTTATCTCCTGACCCAGCAAAATTTATCTTTGTGCGTTTGGGCAGGAGAGATAGTGAGACTGACTACTTGGGCTGGCATGTTGGCACAGTGGTTAGCACTGCTACCCCTTAGCTCCAGGCACCTAGGTTTGATTCCACCCTCGGATGACTGTCTGTGCGGAGTTTGCACATTCTTCCCAGTGTCTTCGTGGGTTTCCTCCGGGTGCTCCCATTTCCTCCCACAGTCCAAAGATGTGCAGGCTTGTTGGAATGGCCATGTTAAATTGTGTGTCGTGTTTAGGGATGTGTGGGTTATAGGGGGATGGTTTGGGTGGGTGCTCTGAGTGTTGATGTGGACTTGTTGGGCCGAAAGGCCTGTTTCCGTGCTGTAGGGATTCTATATCATTTTTTTTTCAGCCAGGGTGAATCAGATATAAGATCTTTAACCTGTAGCCTGGGGTATGGGGGAGTTTGATAAAAGGAAGCTGGATCCAATTGGGTGTCAGACATCACAGTGAATGGCTGTTTTTGCTGCCCCAGTCTGAATGACATGGATTGAAGCCCCCTTCAGGCTGGGCTACGCCATGGAGACATGGCATTGCAATGCAGCGCTGAGAGACTGCTTACCTGTTTATTCAGACGTGACATTTCCTGAGGCTCCTTTTGCCCTCCCAGGGGTACGAACATGAACGCCCTGGAATATCTGAAGATGAACATTGGAATTCCAGCTGCCTATAGGATTCAAATAGGAATTGGTGGTGATTGTGGGGGGAAGATGGAAAAGAGAGAGAGACGGGTTTTTGCTTTATGCTGTGCCACTACCAAGACGCCTGTGGAGGCAGGGATTGACCTCTTCATGCCAACACCATCCCCCTGCTCCCTCTACTCAATGGCACTGCTGTCACCAAAGCGATCCTGGCTGGCCAAGGCTGAAGGATGCACCTCTCTCCCAGGGATACTTTACCATCCATGATGCCACAGCAGTGGACATTGCTATCGGCAGTGCCAAGTGTGGAGAGCTGCCGACCATCCAAATGTCTGGATGTTATTGGAAGTGTGACCTTTGCTGCCAAAGAACAGGGAGCCCCAGTGGCAGGCAGGAAGCCATGGACTTTATCAAGATGTTGTCCCTTGGAGGCAGAAACACTCACAATGATATTGTCACCACCATTATCACCATCATTAAAATCCCCCTGAGCCTGAGCCAGTGATGTGTAAAATTCTTCAATTTTATGACCTGTAGTAAAATTGTCCGACCTGTAGTGTCACCTTCATGGATTTGAAAACAAACCCTGTTTCCTTCATGCCACTCACAATGATACCGCTATGAATATTATCCCTCTTTACAATGTCCTTCATAAAGGGCATACCTATGTGCATCATTTAACCAGCATGTGCGGTTTGTGCACTCTCCCTGTGTTTTGTGTGGATTTCTGTTGGGCGCTCCAGTTTGCTTCCACAGTCCGAAGATGTGTAGGTTTGTTGGATTAGACATGGGAAATTCAGGGATACAGAGATGCAGTGGGTCTGGGTGGGATGTTCTTCAGAGGGTTGGTGTGGACTTGATGGCCCAAATGGTCTGTTTCCTCACTGTAGGGATTCTATTATCCTGATTTGGAAATATATCATCATTTTCACATGTACCTAAGTGCCTCGTTTGAATGTCTGTTTCTGTTTTGTTCATGACTAATTTACTATTTTCTGTTGATTAGTTTAAAACACAAACTTTCTGAATTGAAAGCCACCTAAACTTAAATCCATGTCATTTTACAACACAAGGAGAGTAATGGTCCTAATATTGACATCTGAGAGATCCTTGCTGTTCAATCCCGATATCATCCATTCACCTGGAATGTCCACTTCTTGTTTCAATTATCTGTCACCGTTCCACTCTCTCTTGCAGGTTAGTAGATAGAATGGGATCTGTGGCAGAGTTAACCTGCTGCTTGTGAAAGTTCTGGCATTGGTTCCTCTTTTCTCTGAGATTACCTTTCTTCTCGTTCTTGCGGTGAACTTCCTGTTGCGAGTTATTTCCTTTTCATTCAGGTTCATTTGAAGGCCACTTCAGCACAATGTGTGTCAATCCATCTGTAGCCACAAATGCTCTCCTACGCCACTAGCTCCAGACTGTGTTAGGTGACTGAGTTTCTCACAACTTGCTTTGTCTTTTTCTCATTTTGCCCCTCCTGCCCAACTTAACAACTCTGCCCTGTGTTTTCCTGCATGGGAAACATATTGTCATTGCTTTCAATCATAGACTGTTGGATGTGACCTGTTAAGTGCCAAAACTTTACATACAGTGTTCTCTTGCTTATGCTTTGTGGTTTCAATTGGCCCATTGCATACAACATCTACTGAACTGATACGACCCAGCTCCAAATCATTTAACATTTTTAGATTAAGTACCACCGCAATGGAAGAAAGCTACATAGCATGATAAGACTATAAATTGCCTGACCCTCATCGCTTACACAAAATCCATACAGTGTGGAAGCAGGCCATTTGAATCCACAGTGACCTTTTGAAGAGCATTCTGTCCAGACTCACCCATCTATCCTATCTCTGTAACCCTGCATTTCCCACAGCTAACCCACCTATCATGTTCCTGGACACTCTGGGCAATTTAGCATAACAGATCTTAGGACTGTCTGAGGAAACCGGAGCACTTGGAGAATACACACATGGACATGGGGAGAATGTGTAAACTCCACAGTAACAGTTGTCCGAGGCTGAAATCGAACCTGGATTCCTGCTGTGGTAAGGCAGCAGTACAAATTACTGAGACCTACTCATCCCCCAGCACAAGATGATTTCCCTACATTTGGAGATGTGTATGTGACTTTATTTGCAATACCAAGTTGTAAAACAGAATAAGAAAGTTGCTCCAATCCTGTTGTTTTCTTTGCATAACTCACCCCATTGCCAGGGAAGAATTTTTACCTGTCGAGCTTGAGGTACGTAAAAAAAATGCACTTTTAAAAAAATCATTCATGGGATGTGGGCATCGCTGGGTGGGCAAGCATTTATTACATGTGTGCAGTTGCCCTTGAGTAGTTGATGGTGTGATACTTTCTTGAACTAGAGCAGCCCATATGCTGTAGGCAGACCCACAATACTATAAGAGAAGAGATTCCAGGATTTTGACCCAGTGACAATGAAAGAATGATGATTTATTTCCAAATCAGGTTGATAGAATCTCTGCAGCGTGGAAACAAACCATTCGGCACACCAAACCCACACCGACCCTCTGAAGCGCATTCTACCCAGACCCTCTGCATTTCTGTATCCCTGCATTTCCCACGGCTAATCCACCAAACCTACACATCTTTGGACTGTGGGAACAAACTGGAGCACCCAACAGAAATCCACACATACACAGGGAGAGTGCACAAACTCCAAACAGATAATTGCCCGAGATGAGAATCAAACACAGAATTGAATCACTGGCGCTGTGAGGCAACAGTGCTAACCACTAAGCACCATGCCACCCCTGGTGAATGGCTTCGTGCTGGATTTGCAGGTACTTGTGTTCCCATGTTCCTGCTGCTCATGTCCTTCTAGATAGAAGTGGTCCTTGACTTGGAAGGCTCTGCCTAAGGATATTTGAAACCTACGGAATCTACAGTTTGCCATGGCAATAGCGACGAAGGATGCTGTAGGTTGCAGAGAGACATAGATAAGCTGCAGAGCTGGGCTGAGAGGTGGCAAATGGAGTTTAATGCAGACAAGTGTGAGGTGATGCACTTTTGTAGGAGTAACCGGAAGGCAAAGTACAGGGCTAACGGTAAGATTCTTGGTAGCGTAGATGAGCAGAGAGATCTCGGTGTCCATGTACACAGATCCTTGAAAGTTGCCACCCAGGTTGACAGGGCTGTTGAGAAGGTGTACAGTGTTTTAGCTTTTATTCATAGAGGGATCGAGTTCCGGAACCAAGAGGTTATGGTGAAGATGTACAAAACTCTGGTGCGGCCGCATTTGGAGTATTGCGTACAGTTCTGGTCACCGCATTATAAGAAGGATGTGGAAGCTTTGGAAAGGGTGCAGAGGAGATTTACTAGGATGTTGCCTGGTATGGAGGGAAGGTCTTACGAGGAAAGGCTGAGGGACTTGAGGCTGTTTTCATTAGAGAGAAGAAGGTTGAGAGGTGACTTAATTGAAACATATAAAATAATCAGAGGGTTAGATATGGTGGATAGGGAGAGCCTTTTTCCTAGGATGGTGATGGCGAGCACGAGGGGGCATAGCTTTAAATTGAGGGGTGAAAGATATAGGACAGATGTCAGAGGTAGTTTCTTTACTCAGAGAGTAGTAAGGGAATGGAACGCTTGCCTGCAACAGTAGTAGATTCGCCAACTTTAGGTACATTTAAGTCCTCATTGGACAAGCAAATGGACGTACATGGAATAGTGTAGGTTAGATGGGCTTGAGATCGGTATGACAGGTCGGCACAACATCGAAGGCCAAAGGGCCTGTACTGTGCTGTAACGTTCTATGTTCTATGAGGCCCTCTTTATTTTTACGTCTGGCCAAGTATCCAGATGGGACCCCTCTAGCATCTCAACTAAGAGACTTCACCTCCCATTCAGCAGCACACCCTCAATACTGGACAAGATTGTCAGCCTAGAGGCAGAATTTTATGGTCCCTAGCCATCACCTTTCTAGGCAAAAGGAAGGCGATGGCCTAGTGATATTATCACGCAGCTATTGATTCAGCTAGTGTACCAGCGACCCAGGTTCAAATCCTGCTTTGGCAAAAAGAGGAAATTGATATCAATAAAAATAAAATCTGGAACTTTGAGTCTAATCATGTGCATGAAACTGCTGTTGATTGCCAGGAAAAACCCACCTGGTACACTAATGCCCTTTAGGGAATGATATTTGTATCCTTGATAACAAAGTGTGAAGCTGGATGAACATAGCAGGACAAGCAGCATCTCAACAGCACAAAAGCTGATGTTTCGGGCCTAGGCCCTTCATCAGAGAGGAGGATGGGATGATGGTTCTGAAATAAATAGGGAGGGAGGGGGAGGCAGACCGAAGATGGATAGAGGAGAAGATCGATGGAGAAGAGGGTATAGGTGGGCAGGTAGGGAGGGGATAGGTCAGTCCGGGGAGAACGGACAGGTCAAGCAGGCGGGATGAGGTTATTAGGTAGGAAATGGAGGTGAAGCTCCACAGAGCAGAACAGAGTGCAGAATACCAGTGTTACAGCCATACAGGAAATGCAGAAAGAGCAATCAGAATTAACATTTAAGACGTCTGTTCAAAATTTTGATAATACTGGAGAAGAAACTGTTCTTGAATCTATTCATGTGAGTATTCAAACTTTTATATCCTTTTCCTGACAGAAGAAGATGGAAGAGAGTATAACCAGAGTAGTAGGAGTCTTTGATTATGTTGGCTGCTTTCCTGAGGTAGGGGACAATGTAGACAGAGTCAATGGTTGACAGTTGTGGATGCAATAGGCTGAAGGGCATTTTTCGCTGCCGTAAATCTCTCTGACTCTCCAGCTTCTGGCATTGATACTTTGAAGATTTGTTTTATTGACACCTCTTTAGAATTGTAGCAATTGATATTCTTTGAGGCTATGATAAATGGATGTTTTCTAAAGCATACTTTTAAAGCATAAAGTGTTTTAAGTGTGCTTTATACACATGTCATTGTCACCGTACGGCTCATCGGTTCTTTACGGAATTTATTCTGAATAGATAGACACGGAAGTGGCTCGAGTTGGCATGGTTATTGTGAGGAGCAGTGGAGCAGGATGGGAGGCATGAGGTTGCGTGGAGAATAAGGAGCTCCAATGGGATTGGGAGGCAGGGTGATGGTGCATGAGAGGTGAGAACTAGAGGATCTATAAATGTGAAAAAGACTACTGGTAAAGTTCCCCATGAACCAATGTGAGCATTTTAACCAGCGTGAGTTACTAGCTCTGACCTGCTTCCAAACATAATAGGCCTGAGTCCATCCTACACCTGAACCAATTTAATCACTCAAGCTTACCACCTTTGTCACAAAAATCCCAACCTGGTTTTTGCACAGCAAAAGATGGTCACATCTTGATTTCTATTTTCTACTGTGTAAAATAAACCTGGTAGTTTCTATTTTTATATTAGTTTGAAGTTTCCTCTTACTCTCTTGTCTGCTAAAACACTTGTTCATTGTGGTTCAAATAAATGGCATTTATACCTCTGGATTAAAGAGGCTAATACTCCCGTATAAAACCGAAGTTGCACAGTTTAAACTGTTGTCTTTCAGCTAAGGGTTTACTGTACTTGCTTCCCTTGCTAACCATGATCTAAATTTTGATAAAAATAATTTTTATTCAAAACTATATTTACAATTTTTCTTCCTCTTTTTTTATAATTTGATGTTCTTTCTTTTTGCTACTTTTTAGGGTGTTTTATGATCTGCGTCTAACTTTCCTTCAGATTTCTGTTGAAGATCTCCACTATGGTCCTATTGTACACATGCCTTACAATTTCCTTTGTTTTACTGCTAGCATTAAGTGATGGACGCCTGGAATTCCTAGCAGACATTAGTAAGTATTAAACTTATGCCAGGTATATTGTATTATAACACACAGTTAAGAGCACAATGTATTTTGAAGGCAGTCACGTGACATTATAATAAATGATATTCCAGTATACAGGTACTGACTAATTTTCTGAGTAATGAAGTCAGTGTTATGTTGTTAATCAGATCGGTACATATGTGTCACCTATAATAACATCAGTAAGCTCAGAGTCCACACCAAAGTCTGATCCTGTGATAGCATGGCCTTTTGAATAGTATTGTGAGTAAACTCCAAGATATCTGAGTCCAGAACATATACCACCAAGATATTAGTGGAGTGGGCACATAGGTGGCAAATGGAAGATAGTATAATCAGGGTGGTAGGAGTCTTTTATTCAGTTGGTTGCTTTCCTGAGGCAGGGGCAGTGTAGACGGAGTCAATGGATTGACAGCTGTGGACGCAATGGGCTGAAAGGCCTTTTTCTCTGCTGTAGATCTCTATGACTCTACAGCTTCTGTTATTGATGTTTTCATGTTCAAAGCAGAAAAATGTGAGGTGATACACTTTGGGAGAAAGGAAGTGGAGAGGCAGAACAAAATAAAGGTCACAACCTGAATGGATGTGCAGGAACTGAAAGATACATGCATAACACCCAAGGGTAGCTGGACGGGCGGAGAGACCAGTTAATAAAGTATGGTGCAGCGTCAGCTTTATTTATAGAGGATAGAGTGTAGAGCAGGATGGTTATGTTGAAACTTTATAAAACATTATTTAGGCCTCTGCTGGAATATTATAACACAGGGGCCGAGGCAGAGCAGATTGGGAGAAATTGTTCCTGCTGATAAACAGCTTGTGAATGAGAGGGCATTCATATCAGGTCATTTACAAAAGAAGCAAATGTACATGAGACAAATATTTTCCTACGAATCGTGGTTTGGGACTGGAATGCAATGCCTGGAGCTGTAGTTGACAGATTCAACTGAGGTATTCAAGAGGATGTTATAGCTGATTATTTGAATGGAAAAAATATTCAGGATTGGGGGAAAAGGTAGGAGAATGGCACTCAGTCAGAATGCTTGTTCAGAGAACCTTAGAATCTATTGAATCCTTACAGTGCGGAAGCAGGTCATTCAGCCCATTGAGTCCGTGATGACCCTCCGAAGAACATCCCATCCAGACCTAACCCCTAACCTATCCCTGTAACCCTACATTTTCCCATGGCTAGCCCACCTGGCCTGACCATCCCTGGGCACTATGGGCAATTTAGCATGGTGAAAGCAACTAACCTGCACATCTTTGGACGGTGGGAGGAAACCGGAGCATCCGAAGGAAAACCATGCAGACACAGGGAGAATTAACAAACTCCTCAGAGCCAGTCGCCTGGAATCAGACAAAGGTTGCTGACGCTGTGAGGCAGCAGTGCTAACCGCTGAGCCACCATGGCACAGGCATAATGGTCTGAATGATATCATTTTGCAATGTAACAATTCTGTGATTTCAAGAGATGCAATTGTGGTCAAACAATAAGTGGATCCATCTTAGTAAAGAGGAGATCTTATTTGTAGAATCCCATTAAAGAATCTGATGAATAGTTTTGCAGGGGAGTTTAGGTGGACTTGCCTACCTTACATTGGAACTGAGAATTGTGCTAAGTTGCTAGGAGCGCATGTGTTTTTATCCGTGGCTGTTAATGTTGAATTGCAATTAGAATGTGAATGAAATTGAACACGTTGATAACTTTCTCCGCTAACCGTTTATTTTTGTTTATTTATCATTAAACAGCTGACCTTAATCCACCGACCAACCTCACAGTTGTGGATAGACAGCTTGGGGAAGTGACATTTTCTTGGAATGATGGCCTCAGTGAATTCATAAAGGCTCAGAGCCGCGTTAGATATCTCTTTGAGTACAAGTACTTTGATTCTCAAAGTTGGCAAGAAGTAAGACACAGTTATTTTCTGTCTATGTTGAAATCTAATTCTAACTGCTGCAATTTAATATGAACTTTTATTCAGGAAAAAAGAACAAATATGATTATGGATAATTAGCTTTCTGTACATCCCAAAAATGCTCCATTTTCCCTCTAAGAGTTTAATGGTCAACAATTGTGAAGCCTCTATAGATGTTACACTCAAATGGCATGGAAAAAAGATAAAACATTTTAGGACGTCCAGTCCCTACACACCTGTATTCCTCATGCAGATGGCCTCAAGGCCCTCCGCTTCTTCCTGTCCCGCAGGCCCGACCAATCCCACCCCACCGACACCCTCATCCGCCTAGCCGAACTCGTCCTCACCCTTATCAACTTCTCTTTCAATTCTTCCCACTTCCTACAGACAAAGAGGGTGGCCATGGGTACCCGCAAGGGACCAGGCTATGCCTGCCTCTTTGTAGGTTATGTGGAACAGTCCCTTTTCTGCACCTACACAGGCCCCAAACCCCACCCCTTCCTCCATTACATTGATGACTGTATCGGCAACACCTCTTGCTCCCCAGAGGAGCTCAAACAGTTCATCCACTTCACCAACACCTTCCACCCCAACCTCAAGTTCACCTGGGCCATCTCCAATACATCCCTCACCTTCCTGGACCTCTCAGACTCCATCTCAGGTAACCAGCTAGAAACTGATGTCCATTTCAAGCCCACTGACTCCCACAGCTACCTAGAATACACCTCCTCCCACCCACTCTCCTGCAAAAATTCCATCCCCTATTCCCAATTCCTCCGCCTCCGCCGCATCTGCTCACAGGATGAGGCATTCCATTCCCGCACATCCCAGATGTCCAAGTTCTTTGAGGACCGCAACTTTCCCCCCGCAGTGGTCGAGTACGCCCTTGACCGCGTCTCCCGCATTTCCCGCAACACATCCCTCACACCACGCCCCCACCACAACCGCCCCAAGAGGATCCCCCTTGTTCTCACATACCACCCCACCAGCATCTACAATCCGAACCTACCACCCAAGACATTTTTCCATGCCCACCCTTGTCTGCCTTCCGGAGAGACCACTCTCTCCACGACTCCCTTATCCGTTCCACACTCCCCTCCAACCCCACCACACCCGGCACCTTCCCCTGCAACTGCAGGAAATGTTACACTTGCCCCCACACCTCCTCCCTCACCCACATCCCAGGCCCCAAGATGACCTTCCTTATTAAGCAGATGTTCACCTGCACATCTGCCAATGTGGTTTACTGTATCCATTGTACCCAGTGTCGCTTCCTCTACATTGGGGAAACCAAGCAGAGGCTTGGAGACCGCTTTGCAGAGCATCTCCGCTCGGTTCGCAATAAACAACTGCACCTCCCAGTCGTGAACCATTTTAAATCCCCTCCCATTCATCAGACAACATGTCCATCATGGGCCTCCTGCAGTGCCACAATGATGCCAACCGAAGGTTGCAAGAACAGCAACTCATATTCCGCTTGGGAACTCTGCAGCCCAATGGTATCAATGTGGACTTCACAAGTTTCAAAATCTCCCCTTCCCACACTGCATCCCTAAACCAGCCCAGTTCTTCCCCTCCCCCCACTGCATCACAAAACCAGCCCAGCTCGTCCCCTCCCCCCACTGCATCCCAAAACTAGCCCAGCCTGTCTCCGCTTCCCTAACCTGTTCTTCCTCTCACCCATCCCTTCATCCCACCTCAAGCCGCACCTCCATTTCCTACCAACTAACCTCATCCCACCTCCTTGACCTGTCTGTCTTCTCTGGACTGACATATCCCCTCCCTACCTCCCCACCTATACTCTCCTCTCCACCTATCTTCTTTTCTCTCCATCTTCGGTCCGCCTCCCACTCTCTCCCTATTTATTCCAGCTCCCTCTCCCCATCCCCCTCTCTGATGAGGGGTCTAGGCCCGAAATGTCAGCTTTTGTGCTCCTGAGATGCTGCTTGGCCTGCTGTGTTCATCCAGTTTCACACTTTGTTATCTTGGATTCTCCAGCATCTGCAGTTCCCATTATCACAGTCTTTAATGTTTCTTGCCATTTCTAGCAGCCCAACACAACAATTGAGTTTGGAAATTCAGAAGCATGAAAGATTCCCTGCTGTCTGGGTAATCTACACTCCAGCTATTAGCACCACAGGAATGATGCAGGCACAATGTCACTATGACCAAAGGGTCAATCATAGTAACATGTTACATAGTTACACAACATATCCCACTGGTCAGAAATAAAGTTACAAGGATAATTCAAGTCCCTCTAACCTCAGTGATGGAGAAACATTTTCACATTAATATTTGGCACAAAATTAGATGTTATTTTGGCAAACTCAGATTACTGAAGAAAACCAAGTGCAAATTGGATAAGGACAGATCGTGTTTAACAAACCTGTTTGATTTATTTGAGGAGGTCACAGCCAGGGCAGATGAGGGTAATGTTGATGATGTGGTATAGATGGACATTTGATTATGGCAAACAGATTGCAGGAGCAGGTACAAAAGCATGAAATGGAATGCAGAGAATGCATGAAATGAAGGACGAGGGGAAATGAAGTGAGATAATGGATAGAGTTCTGATGAACAGAGGACCATGGGATTATTCATGATCAAATGTTTGAAGATGACAGGGCATGTTGAGACAGCAGTTAATAAAACCTATTTGAACACAGGGTTTCAGCTGTGGTTTGCAAAAACAAAGACATTATAATTTGATACAAAAACTAAAATCCCGTGGGATGCTAGGTGGGCTGGCTAGATGGGTACAAAACTGGCTTGGTCACAGTAGACAGAGGGTAGAGGTGAGAGGGTGTTTTTTTCAGAATGGAGACTGGTAACTAGTGGTGTTCCACAGGGATCAGTCTTAGGTCCTGTGTTGTCTGTAGTATATATAAATGATCTGGAAGAAAATGTGGGTGGCCTGATTAGTAAGTTTGCAGGTGACACGAAGATTGTTGGAGTTGCTGATAGTGCCAACGATTATGAAAGAATGCAACAGGATATGGATAGATCAGCGATTTGGGCACAGAAATGGTAGATGGAGTTAAATCCAGACAAATGCGAGGTGATGCATTTTAGAGGATCAAATTTAGGTGTGAATTATACGGTAAATGGCAGAACCCTTAGGAACATTAATGTACAGATGGATCTGAGTGTGCAGGTCCACAGTTCCTTAAAAGTGGCAACACAGGTGGCCAAGATAACAAAGTGTGGAGCTGGATGAACACAGCAGGCCAAGCAGCATCTCAGGAGCACAAAAGCTGACGTTTCGGGCCAAGAACCTTCATCAGAGAGCCTAGGTCTTTGCTCGAAATGTCAGCATTTGTGTTCCTGAGATGCTGCTTGGCCTGCTGTGTTCATCCAGTTTCACACTTTGTTATCTTGGATTCTCCAGCATCTGCAGTTCCCATTTTCTCTGAACACAGGTGGCCAAACTGATTAAGAAGGCACATAGCAAGCTTGCCTTCATCGGCCAGGGCATGGAGTACAAGAGTTGGCAAACAATATTGCAGCTATATAAAACCCTTGTTTGGCCATAGTTGGAGTATTATGTGCAGTTTTGGTCACTACACTTGGAAACTCGGAACGCCTTGGAAGTTTTGGAGAGAAACCAGAGAAATTTCACCAGGAGTTTTCTTGGTCTGGAGGGCATTAGCTATGAAGAAAGGTTAAAAAGACCCAGGTTGTTTTTACTGGAAAGACAGCGGCTGAGAGGAGGCTTGATAGAGATCTACAAAATTATGAGAGGCATAGATAAGGTGGATAGTCAGAGGCTTTTATCCAGGGTTGAAGTTTCAATTACAAGGGGAGCACAGGTTCAAGGTGAAAGGGGGAATGTTCAAGGGATATGTACAAGGAATACTTTTTTCATGCAGAGAGTGGTAAGAGCCTGGAATACACTGCCAGAAGGGGTGTTGGAATCAGGAACATTAAAAATATTTAAGAGGCATCTGGATGGTTCCATGAATAGGGAAGGAATGGAGCGATACAGATCGAATAAAGGCAGAAAGTTTGCTTAAAAAAGAAACCCAAAAGAACTGCAGATGCTGTAAATCAGGAACAAAATCAAAAGTTGCTGGAAAAGCTCAGCAGGTCTGGCAGCAACTGGGAAGAAAAAAATCAGAGTTAACGTTTCCGGTCCGGTGACCCTTTCTCAGAACTGATTTGTTTATAGTTTAGTTACGGCATCATAACCAGCTCAGGCTCGGAGGGCCAAAGGACCTGTTCCTGTGCTGTACTTCTCTTTTCTCTCTTTCGATAAACCTCTGTACATCCAGAACAAAAACAGTACCTGGTTTGTTGAGTGCATTCCCAATAACTTTAAGACAGTTGTTTATGACATTTCACCTCAAGATGTCTGCAGCTTTTATTTGCAACAGTACAGCTATCCAGGGCCTGTTTAATCACATCTGTGAGTGGTTTACTGCCATGTTCTGCCATGTGACAGGTCGGCACAACATCGAGGGCCGAGGGGCCTGTACTGTGCTGTAATGTTCTCTGTTCTATGTTCTGGCACAAAGCCTTCGTGTACTGGTACTCTGGATAAGATGAAGTTTACTAAGGCTAAGAGTAACATGAATGGCCTAGCTTCTAAGTACCAGCAAGATCAGGATACTACATAGAACATAGAACAATACGGCGCAGAACAGGCCCTTGATGTTGCGCCAGCCTGTGAACTAATCTAAGCCCATCCCCCTACACTATCCCATCATTATCTACATGCTTATCCAAGGACTGTTTAAATGCCCCTAATGTGGATGAGCTCACTACATTGGCAGGTAGGGCATTCCACGCCCTTACCGCTCTCTGAGTAAAGAGCCTGCCTCTGACATCTGTCTTAAATCTATCACCCATCAATTTGTAGCTATGCCCCCTTGTACAAGCTGAAGTCATCATCCTTGGAAAAAGACTCTCACTGTCCACCCTATCTAATCCTCTGATCATCTTGAATGTCTCTATTAAATCCTCTCTTAGCCTTCTTCTCTCCAATGAGAACAGACCCAAGTCCCTCAGCCTTTCTTCATAAGGTTCCAGGCCAGGCAACATCCTGGTAAATCTCCTCTGCACCTTTTCCAATGCTTCCACATCCTTCCTGTAATGGGGCGACCAGAACTGCACGCAATATTCCAAGTGAGGCCGCACTAGCGTTTTGTACAGTTGCAGCATGACATCATGGCCCTGGAACTCAATCCCTCTACCAATAAAACCTAACACACCGTAAGCTTTTTTAACAGCACTAGCAACCTGGGTGGCAATCGGAGATGAAGGTGAATTTGAGAAGGAGGGTGAGAAAAAGGCTGCATAAATAAATTTCATATTATGAACTTCTAAACATGTTTTCTTTATCGCATTAAGACCTGTTTCTGAGGTTTGTTTTGCTTCCTGTTCAGTGATTTTATATTTTCTGATTTTTTTAGTGGCTAATTTTGCTGTGCACAGAAATGGCCAATAGTAATTTGAAAGTAAAACAACGGTTCATTCACAGCGAGGAATATGTTGTTCAGTTCTGGGCAGCACACTGCACAAAGGGTGTGACAAGGTCTACTCTCCTTGGGGAGGCAATCGCCTAGTGGTATTATTGCTGGGCTGTTAATCCACAGACCCACATAATATTCTGGGGGCCCAGGTTCAAATCTAGCCACAGAAGGTGGTGGAATTTGAATTCAATAAAATATCTGGAATTGGTTGTTGGGGGAGAAACCCATCTGGTGCAACAACATCATTTAGGGAAGGGAACTGCCATCCTTATGTTAACAAAGTGTGGGGTTGGATGAACACAGCAGGCCAAGCAGCATCTAAGGAGCACAAAAGCTGACGTTTCGGTAGGCCCAAAACATCATCTTTTGTGCTCCTGAGATGCTGCTTGGCCTGCTGTGTACATCCAGCTTCACACTTTGTTATCTCGGATTCTCCAGCATCTGCAGTTCCCATTATCTCTGCCATCCTTATGTTGTGTGGCCTACACGTGACTCCACACCCACAGCAATGTGGTTGACTCTGAACTGCCGTCCAGGCAATTAGGGATGGACAATAAATGCGGCCCAGCCAGCAACACCCTCATCTTGTGAATGAACAAAGGAAAAAAAGAGCATCCTTCAGTATGAGTGATTGCCATTGCAAAACCTGGACAGGGCGGGGAGGGACAAACTGTTGTCAATAATTGAGTTTCAAGGTGATTGGTTTAAAACTATGAGAGCTTTGTGAGTGCAATGAGCGTGTATAATGCTGAGGCTGTAGTGGTGGGAAGCTTTTTCATGCCTTCAAAGGAGAATTTGATCATTACCTGAACAGAAAAGAAAATCACAAAGATCCTGAAAAAAGATGGGGCATGAGGGTGGGGGAGTTGCTATCACAGAGAATTGGCATGACATTGGTCAAAGTGCCATAATCATTTTACCCTCCAGCCATATAATGCCTGAGGTCCAGCTTAAGTTAAAATCATAACTTGCATTCCTGTAAAGCCAGGACTGCCAGTCATAGAGGTACACAGGCTCCCCATTCCTGATGGGACTGTGTCCCTGCTTCAAAATGCAACCCACAGCCTTAAACTAGTTAGCAAAGTGTAAGGTCACATAAAACACAGAATAAAAATGTGACTGAATTGATGATCACAGACAACAGCAAGTATATTGTTATTTTAACTTTTACCACAGGATTCTAGGCTTCTGGAGCCAGAATATATGAAAAGGTTTGAATTACACCGGGGTGTTTACATTCGAGTTAAAAATGTGCTTCTAGATAAACACCAAAAAACAGTAAAAGAAAGTAACTGGACTGTAATGGGCATTCAATCGTCAACAGGTACGGCAACTCTATGTGTGTTTGTGTGCGTGTGTATATTCAGTAAGTGCATTGATTGATTTATTGTCGCACGTGTTTATTACAAACACAATGAAAAGTGTTGTTTGCTGTCACCACTCTCCAGCGCCATCTTAAATAGCACAAAATAAACCAAAACGCAGAATGTGGAGCTGGAAAAATAAAATATGGACATTTATAGGATGCTATCTGCTATCTTTGAGAGGAAGCTCATTTAAAACAAAAACATTAACATGGATTAGTTGGGCTGAGTGGCCTTTTTCTGTGTCATGCATTCCAGGTATCTTTATCACATGCATAGTGTGCTACCTACTGGTCTGATACCTTTATTTTTAACATGGCTTCATTATCCTGTCAGTTGGAATGGTGCCAGTGAAAGATACATTGCACCAGAAATACAACCTAGAATTTTGGATAATAAAATGTGAGGCTGGATGAACACAGAAGGCCCAGCAGTATCTCAGGAGGACAAAAGCTGACGTTTCGGGCCTAGGCCCTTCATCAGAGAGGGGGATGGGGTGAGAGTTCTGGAATAAATAGGGAGAGGGGGGAGGCGGACGGAAGATGGAGAGAAAAGAGGATAGGTGGAGAGGAGAGTATAGGTGGGGAGGGAGGGAGGGAATAGGTCAGTCCAGGGAAGACGCACAGCCCAAATAGGATTCCCCTCGTTCTCACACACCACCCCACCAACCTCTGGATACAACGCATCATCCTCCGTCACTTCCGCCATCTACAAACCGACCCCACCACCCAAGATATTTTTCCATCCCCACCTCTGTCTGCTTTCCGGAGAGACCACTCTCTCTGTGACTCCCTTGTTCGCTCCACACTGTCCTCTAACCCCACCACACCCGGCACCTTCCCCTGCAACTGCAGGAAATGCTACACTTGCCCCCACACCTCCCCGCTCACCCCTAACTCAGGCCCCAAGATGACTTTCCATATCAAGCAAAGGTTCACCTGCACATCTGCCAATGTGGTATATTGTATCCATTGTACCCGGTGCGGCTTCCTCTACATTGGGGAAACCAAGCGGAGGCTTAGGGTCGCTTTGCAGAACACCTCCGCTCGGTTCGCAATAAACAACTGCACCTCCCAGTCGCAAACCATTTCCACTCCCCCTCCCATTCTTTAGATGACATGTCCATCATGGGCCTCCTGCAGTGCCACAATGATGCCACCCAAAGGTTGCAGGAACAGCAACTCATATTCCGCTTGGGAACGCTGCAGCCCAATGGTATCAATGTGGACTTCACAAGTTTCAAAATCTCCCCTTCCCACACTGCATCCCAAAACCAGCCCAGTTCTTCCCCTCCCCCCACTGCATCACAAAACCAGCCCAGCTCGTCCCCTCCCCCCACTGCATCCCAAAACTAGCCCAGCCTGTCTCCGCTTCCCTAACCTGTTCTTCCTCTCACCCATCCCTTCCTCCCTCCCCAAGCCGAACCTCCATCTCCTACCTACTAACCTCATCCCACCTCCTTGATCTGTCCATCTTCCCTGGACTGACCTATCCCCTCCCTACTCCCTACCTATACTCTCCTCTCCACCTATCTTCTTTTCTCTCCATCTTCGGTCCGCCTCCCCCTCTCTCCCTACTTATTCCAGAACCCTCACCCCATCCCCCTCTCTGATGAAGGGTCTAGGCCCGAAATGTCAGCTTTTGTGCTCCTGAGATGCTGCTGGGCCTGCTGTGTTCATCAAGCCTCACATTTTATTATCTTGGATTCTCCAGCATCTGCAGTTCCCATTATCACTAGAATGTTGGCGATGGGTCCTGCCTGCAGTTCTGGAACCCTATGAACTCTCAGAAAACTAGAGTCATAGTCATTACTTAGCAAACAGAGGTCGTTTGAATCTGTGCCAGCTCTCTGGACAACAATTCATGATTTTTTGTTCCCTTTTCACTCCATTCCCATAATCCTCCGAGTTTGTGTCCTTTCAATGCTTGTTTAAAAATTTTACTTATTTTAGTATTTAATATTTCAATAAGAATTTTACAGTTATTCATCATCTCCATTTTCAGCACCTTTGAAAGCATTGCATACCAGATGATTACATCCTTACATTCTCACACCACTTTTCCCTTCTCTAAAACTTTAATAATATCCCATAATCCTGCTATCATTAGTTCATGGGAACAACTGTACTTCATATGTTTTACCTGACACTGCGAAAAGATTACCTACCACTCTCAAATCTCCTCTCAATCTGCTTTGCTCCAAGGAGAATAAACCCAACCTCTTCAACGTGACTTTCTGTCTTCCATGGAATTATTCTGGTAAATCTCCTTTACACCTTCTTATAGATCCTCCTAAGTTGTGGTGAACTGGTTAAGACTATGTTTAAACCAAGGCCTGTTTAAAGCAACAGTGGGTTTACGGTGCATCTTTAATAAAGAAAAAAATCCCTTACTGCTTCTGAAGTTCAATCAAAAATTTTGTTGAGCCAAAAGAGATGTTAGTTATAGAGATCAAAAGCATGATTGAAAAGGTGAAGTTTAAGGAAGGCCTTGAAAGGAACAAAGAGGTCTAGGGATTTGAGGAAATTTCAAGATGAGGTTGAGGCCTGCCCTAAAAACAGGCAGCAAGGACAAAGCAAAGAGAGGATCCAAAAGAGCCTATGTGTAAGGTCATAGGAGAGTTTGCAGAGATTAGTGGTAAGATCAGGAAGGCCATCAATGGATTTCAACATGAATACATTTCTAAATTTGAGACTTACTGGGAGACCAGGACACAACGTAGATCCGCCAAGACAGAAAGACTGGATTGACTGGGCTTGTACTGACTGGAATTCAGAAGAATGAGGGAGGACTCTCATAGAAACATATACAATCCTGATGAGACTGTACAGGCTAAATGCGAGAAGTACCTGTGGAATTCTCTCCCACAGAAAACTATTAGGACCACTTATTAGATATATTCAAGAGGGAGCTGGACATGGCTCTTGCAGCTAAAGGGATCAAGGGTATGGAGAGAAAGTAGAAATGGGATACTGAAATTTCATGATCAGCCACGATTATATTGAATAGTGATGCAGGCTCAGAGAGACAAATAGCCTGCTCCTACACCTAGATTCTATGTATCAATGACAACATGACTAGCGTGTGGTATTTAGTACAGAACAGAAATTAGGGGCATTGGTACAGAGTTTTGTGGTGGGGGCCAAGGACAATGAGTTCCATCTTCCCTAGTATTCAACTGAGAGAAGTGATTCATCTGAGACTGGCTGTTGGACAACCAGTCTGATGAGACAAGCAATGGGGACAAGCAGTTGAGATAGGTAAAGCATGAAGGCAAGCCTAAGCTGGAGGTGAGGCTGGTATAAATGTAGGAAAGCGTGGAAACAAATGAGGGCTAACGTTAGACAATGAAGAAGAAATGGTGTTGGTGGAGGTTCAAAGATTTCAGATATGTTGAACAATATGAACTACGTGTACATTTCGACACAGCACAAAAGCTAGCCTTCTGACTGTTCCCAGTGCCTTGGCCGCCAAGCATAATATTGGGAATTCAGTCAAACAATATCTATGATTTCTTTCAAATATTTAAGCAATAAATTCTGCCCTTTGCACTTCCAATCTGTGGCCTCAGCCAGTAATGTTGCCAACCTATGAGTGGAGCATTGAAAGATTAAACCAGCGAAAGTCCCAGATGATTGGAAAATTGCTGTTGTAACCCCCTTTTTTAAGAAAGGATCAAGACAAACGGTGGAAATTTATAGGCCGATTAGCCTAACATCGGTTGTTGGTAAAATTCTAGAATGCATTGTCAAGGATGAGATTTCTAAATTCTTGGAAGCGCAGGGTCAGATTAGAACAAGTCAGCATGGATTTAGTAAGGGGAGGTCATGCCTGACAAACCTGTTAGAATTATTTGAAGAGGTAACAAGTAGGTTAGACCAAGGAAACCCAGTGGATGTTATTTATCTAGACTTCCAAAAGGCCTTTGATAAGGTGCCTCACGGGAGGCTGCTGAGTAAGGTGAGGGCCCATGGTGTTCAAGGTGAGCTACTGGCTTGGATTGAGGATTGGCTGTCTGACAGAAGGCAGAGAGGTGGGATAAAAGGCTCTTTTTTGGAATGGCAACTGGTGATGAGTGGTGTCCCGCAGGGTTCCGTGTTGGGGCCGTAGCTGTTCACTTTATGTATTAATGATCTGGATGAAGGGACTGGGGGTATTTTGGCGAAGTTTGCCGATAATATGAAGATAGGTGGACAGGCAGGTCGTACTGAGGAGGTGGGGAGGCTGCAGAAAGATTTAGACAGTTTAGGAGAGTGGTCCAGGAAATGGCTGATGAAATTCAATGTGAGTAAGTGCGAGGTTTTGCACTTTGGAAAAAAGAATACAGGCATGGACTATTTTCTAAACAGAGAGAAAAGTCATAAAGCAGAAGTACAAAGGGATCTGGGAGTGTTGGTCCAGGATTCTCTAAAGGTTAACTTGCAGGTAGAGTCTGTGATTAAGAAAGCGAATGTAATTGTTGTCGTTTATCTCAAGAGGGTTGGAATATAAAAGCAGTGATGTGCTTCTGAGATTATATAAAGCTCCAGTTGGGCCCCATTTAGAATACTGTGTCCAATTTTGGGCCCCACACCTCAGGAAGGACATACTGGCACTGGAGCATGTCCAGTGGAGATTCACACGAATGATCCCTGGAATGGTAGGTTTAACGTACGATGAACAGCTGAAGATCCTGGGATTGTATTCATTAGAATTTATAAGGTTGAGGGGAGATTTTATAGAAACTCACAAGATAATGTATGGCTTAGAAAGGGTGGATGCTGGGAAGTTGTTTCCGTTAGGCGGAGAGACTAGCACCAGTGGGCACAGCCTTAGAATTAGAGGGGGTAAATTTAAAACTGAAATGAGGAGACATTTCTTCCGCCAGAGAGTGGTGGGCCTGTGGAATTCATTGCCACGGAGCGCATTGAAGGCCAGGACATTAAATGTCTTCAAAGCGAAGATTGATAAATTCTTGATCTCACAAGGGCTACGGGGAGAGTGCAGGGAAGTGGAGTTGAATCGCCCATCAGCCATGATTAAATGGTGGAGTGGACTTGATGGGCTGAATGGCCTTACTTCCACTCCTATGTCTTATATTGTCCATGGCTGAACCTAAGCTTTCTAAGTGTTTACCTTTGCTTTTGTACACAACACCTTTATTTACAAAGCCCAAGATCCTATGTGCTTTTCCAACCACTCTCTTAATGAACCCTGCCACCATCAAAGATTGAAGTATGTGGACCACATGGAACTGTACCTGTGGAATGTAACATGAGACTGGAACACATGGATCATGAAGTAGAGATAACAAGGTGTAAAGCTGGATGAACACAGCAGGCCAAGCAGCATCAGAGGAGCAGGAAAGCTGACACTTCAGGTCTGGACCCTCCTTCAGAAACGTTCTGAAGAAGGGTCCAGACCCAAAATGTCAGCCTTCCTGCTCGGCCTGCTGTGTTCATCCAGCTCTACACCTTGGTGTCACAGATTCTTCAGCATCAGCAGTTCCTACTATCTCTTGATCATGTAGTAGAGATTCTTTATTCCATGAGCATTTGGTCATTACAAACATTAAACTAAGACTAAATGAAGAATGATTCACATGGATTGAGCGTGTGGGATGCATTAGCCTGAGGAAATGCTTTGACTGTTACCTTCTTTCCCCTGTCTGTCAGCTACGTTTCCACCAACACATGCTGCATTCCCTCCCGAGAATCCATTTAATTGTCTCAGCTCCTCTCCTTCACCATCGCCACCTGCTGGAATTGTCCTGGTGAACTACTCAGCAGCCTTCAGACACAGTCAGAACTGCAGATGCTGGAGAATCTGAGTTAACGAGGTGTAGAGCTGGATGAACACAGCAGGCCAAGCAGCATCGGAGGAGCAGGAAAGCTGACATTGCTGGCCTACACCCTTCTAGGACTGAAACATCAGCCTTCCTGCTCCTCTGATGCTGCTTGGCCTGCTGTCTTCATCCAGTTCTGTGCCTTGTTTTGTCAGCAGACTTGCTCAGTGCCTTCCCTCACTATTGCCATCTATTGCTGGAAGTCCATTGCATTCCAAAAGCTCATCACAGCCTTTTCAAAGGTACTAAATGTTATCCATGGTTGTAGAACCATCAAGCCAAGATCCATTTTTAAAAAAAATACATACCTTGTAAAAGCAGGGATTGGAGGGAAATTCACATTAATTAACCTGAACTACTTTAAAGTTTAAATAAAAACCAAAAGAACTACAGATGCTGTAAATCAGGAACAAAAAACAAAGCTGCTTGGAAAAGCGCGGCGGTGGCGGCGGCGGGGGGGGGGGGGGGGGGAAGGAGGGAGGAAGGAGGGGGGAGGAGGGAGGAGGAAGGGGGGGGAAAAGGAGGGGGTGGGGGAAGGAGGGGGGGGGGAAAAGGAGGGGGGGGAAAAGGAGGAGGGGGGGGAAAGGAGGGGGGGGGGGGAAAGGAGGGGGGGGGGGGGAAAGGAGGGGGGGGGGAAAGGAGGGGGGGGGGGGGAAAGGAGGGGGGGGGGGAAAGGAGGGGGGGGGGGGAAAGGAGGGGGGGGGGAAAGGAGGGGGGGGGGAAAGGAGGGGGGGGGGAAAGGAGGGGGGGGGGGAGAAAGGAGGGGGGGGGGAAAGGGGGGGGGGGAAAGGAGGGGGGGGGGGAAAGGAGGGGGGGGGGGGGAAAGGAGGGGGGGGGGAAAGGAGGGGGGGGGGAAAGGAGGGGGGGGGGAAAGGAGGGGGGGGGGGGGGGAAGGAGGGGGGGGGGGGGAAGGAGGGGGGGGGGGAAGAGGAGGGGGGGGGAAAGGAGGGGGGGGGGAAAGAGGGGGGGGGGGAAAGAGGGGGGGGGGGGGAAAAGAGGGGGGGGGGGAAAGAGGGGGGGGGGAAAAGAGGGGGGGGGGGGAAAAGAGGGGGGGGGGAAAAGAGGGGGGGGGGGGGGGGAAAAGAGGGGGGGGGAAAGAGGGGGGGGGGGAAAGAGGGGGGGGGGGAAGAGGGGGGGGGGGAAAGAGGGGGGGGGGGAAAGAGGGGGGGGAAAGAGGGGGGGGGAAGAGGGGGGGAAGAGGGGGGGAAGAGGGGGGGAGAAAGGGGGGGGGAGGAAAGGGGGGAGAAAGGGGGGGAGAAAGGGGGGGGGAGAAAGGGGGGGGAGAAGGGGGGGGAAGGGGGGGGGGAGAAGGGGGGGGGAAAGGGGGGGGGAAAGGGGGGGGGAAAGGGGGGGGGAATGGGGGGGGAGGGAGGGGGGGAGGGAGGGGAGAGGGGGGGGAGGGGTGGAGGGGAGAGGGGGGGAGGGGGGGGAGGGAGGGGGAGGGGGGGAGGGGGGGGAGGGGGGGGGGTGGGGGGGAGGGGGGGAGGGGAGAGGGGGGGGAGGGGGGGAGGGGGGAGGGGGGGGTGGGAGGGAGGGGGGGAGGGGGGGGAGGGAGGGGGAGGGGGGGAGGGGGGGGAGGGGGGAGAGGGGAGAGGGGGGGGAGGGGGGGAGGGGGGGGGGAGAGGGGGGAGAGGGGGGGGAGAGGGGGAGGGTGGGGAGGGGGGGGAGGGGGGGGAGGGGGTGGGGGGGAGGGTGGGGGGGGGGGGGGAGAGGGGGGGGAGGGGGGGGGGGAGGGGGAGGGGGGGGAGGGGGGGGGGGGGGAGGGGGGGGGGAGTGGGGGGGGGGGGGGGTGAGGGGGGAGGGGGGGAGAGGGGGGGGAGGGGTGGAGGGGGGGGGAGGGGGAGGGGGGGGAGGGGAGGGGGGGGGGAGGGGGTGGGGGGGGGGAGGGGGGGGGAGGGGAGGAGGGGGAGGGGGCGGGGGAGGGGGTGGGGGAGGGGAGGGGGGGGAGGGGGAGGGGGGGGGGGAGGGGGGAGTGGGGCGGGGAGGGGAGGGGGGGGGGGGGGAGGAGGGGGGGGGGGAGGGGAAAGTTAATGTTTCCAGCCCAGTGACACATCCTCAGAACTGATGGTGGCTGACAGAACATCAGTTTATATGCAGAAAATAGGGAGGTGGGTGGGGTAAGGAGTAAATGACAGGATAGAACCCAAAGAGAGAGAGAAAGCCAGTTGGACAGCCAAAGGGGTTGCTAACAATCAGGCTGGGATGGGTGAATAGTTGTTAATAGGGACTGTTAGTGATTAACAACAGGGCGTGTGTAGTGGCAGGCTATGTGATAACAAGGCCCGTTGTGTGGGATGGGGGGGGCTGGCTCATGGGAGAATTTAGGCCCTAAAATGATTGAACTCAATATTGAGTCCATAGGGCTGTAGGGTCCCCAGGTGGAAAATGAGGCGTTGTTCTCCAGCTTACGCTGGGCTTCACTGGAACACTGTAGCAAGCCAGAGACAGAGATGTTAGCCAGGGAGCAAGGTGGTGCATTGAAGTGGCAGGCAACAGGTAGTTCAGGGTCTTTTTTGCAGCAGAATGTAGATGTTGTGCCAAGCGATCACCAAGTCCAAGCTTCTTTTCCCTTATGTAGAGGAGACCACATTGTGAGCAGTGAATGCAGTAGACTAGATTCTTGGAAGGTATGCTTGGGCCCTTGGATACTGAGGAGGGAGGAGGTAAATGGGCAGGCGTTGCACCTTCGCCAGTTATGAGGGAAGGTGTTGTCGGGCTGTGGGGCGGTGTTGGGGGTGAAGGAAGTGTGGACCAGGGTGTTCCAGAAGGAACGGTCCCTGCAGAAGGTGGACAAGGGAGGGGAGGGGTATATGTGTCTGGCGGTGGCATCTTGCTGGAGGTGCCGGAAATTGCATCTGATGATCTTCTGGATGTGGATGCTGGTGGGATGGTAGGTGAGGATAAGGGCAACCCTATCGCTGTTGTGGGAGGGAAGAGAAGGGGTGAGGGCGGAAGTGCGGGAAATGGGTCCGACCTGATTGAGGGCCCTGTCGACAACGGAGTTGGGAAATCCTCAGTTGAGGAAGAATGTGGACATTTTGGAGGCTTCCTTGTCGAAGCTGGCCTCATCTGAACATATGCGACGGAGACGGAGGAACTGAGAGAATGGGATGGAGTCATTGTAGGAAGTGGAAGTCAGTGGGTTTATAATGGATATTAGTGAACAGTCAACCCCCAGAAATGGAAACAGAAATGTCAAGGAAGGGAAGGGAGGGGTCAGAGATAGGCCAGGCAAGGGCAGGGTGGAAACTGAAGGCGAAATTGATGAGGTTTTCCAATTCTTCACGATAGAGGGAAGCAGCACCGATGATACCATCGATGTATCGGAGAAAGAGTTGTGGGTGGGGGCCGGAATAGGGCTGGAACAAGGAATGTTCCACGTACCCCATGAGGAGACAGGCATAACTAGGGCCCATGCAGGCACTCATGGCAACCCCTCTTACCTGAAGAAAATGAGCGGAGTTGAAAGAGAAGTTATTGAGGGTGAGGACAAGTTTGGCCAAGTGGAGGATGGTGGTGGTGGTGGTGGGGATGGTTCTGGTCTTTGCTCCAGGAAGAAACAGAGATCCCTAAGACATCAGTTGCCTCCTTTCACTGCCCCTCTCAACAAATCCAACGTATTTCCCTCCGAACTGACAGCACTCTGTGCACTCAGATCTAACCCTAATTTTGTCGTCAAGCTTGCCAATAAGGGTGGTGTTGCTGTTCTCTAGCTTACTGACCTCTACCTTGCAGAGGCTGAGCGCCAGCTCTCAGATACCCCCTCCGACCTTCCCATGAACCGTGACCCCACCATGACACATCAGGCCATTGTATCTACTAGGGTTATGGATCTCATTTCATCTGGTGATCTCCCCTATTCCACTTCCAAGCTAATAGACCCACCACCCCTGCACAGCTCGTTTCTACCTCCTGCCAAAAATCCACAAACAGGACTGTCCAGGTAGACCCATTGTTTCAGCCTGCTCATGCCCCGCAGAATTCATCTCTTCCTACCTTGACTCAGTCTTCTCCCCTTTGTCCAAGCCCTACCCACATACATTCATGATTTATCTGAAGCCTTACACCAGTTTCAAAGCTTCCAGTTTACCAGCTCCAGCCACCTCCTCTTGACCATGGATGTGCAATCCCTTTACACATCCATTCCCCAACAGGGGGGTCTTAGTGTTCTCCGCCCTCACTTTCGCCTGGTCTATCTGACTCTTCCCTTCACCTCATCGACATTTCTGTTTCCATTCTTGACTCCCACAGCGACCTGGACTATACATCCTCATACCTCACTTCCTGTAAAGACTCCATCCCATTCTCTCAGTTCCTCCGTCTCCATCGCAGATGTTCAGATGAGGCCAACTTTGTCAAGGGAGCATCCGAAAAGTCCACATTTTTCCTCAACCAAGGATTCCCCAGCTCCATTGTCGACAGGGCCCTCAACCAGGTCCGATCCATCTTCCGCACTTCTGCCTCATCCCTTCTCTTCCCTCCCGCAACAATGATAGGGTTCCCTTATCCTCACCTACCATCCCACCAGCAACCACATCCAAAAGACGCTATCTCCAGCACCTCCAGCAAGATGCCACCGCCAGACACATATTCTGCACTCCTCCATTGTCTACCTTCTGCAGGGACCGTTCCCTCTGGAACACCCTGGTCCACACTTCCTTCACCCTCAACACCACTCCACAGCCCTACGGCACCTTCCCATGTAACTGGCGAAGGTGCAACACCTGTGCATTTACCTGCTCCCTCCCCAGTATCCAAGGGCCCAAACATACCTTCCAGGTGAAGCAACGCTTCACCTGTACTTCCAAGAATCTAGTCTACTGCATTCACTGCTCACAATGTGGTCTCCAGTACATTGGGGAAATTAAGCATAGACTTGGTGACCGCTTTGCAGAACATCTATGTTCTGCTTGCAAAATACACCTGAACTACCTGTTGCCTGCCACTTCAATGTACCACCTTGCTCCCTGGTCAATATCTCTGTCTTGGCTTCCTGCAGTGTTCCAGTGAAGCCCAGCGTAAGCTGGAGGAACAACACCTCATTTTCCGCTTAGGTACGCTACAGCCCTCTGGACTCAATATTGAGTTCAATAATTTTAGGGCCTAAACTCTTCCCATGTCCCAGCACCCCATCCCACACACCAGGCCTTGTTACCACATAGCCTGCCATTACACATCCCCTGTTGTTAGTCACTAACAGTCCCCATTAACAAC
Organism: Stegostoma tigrinum; assembly: GCF_030684315.1. Lineage (NCBI taxonomy): Eukaryota > Metazoa > Chordata > Chondrichthyes > Orectolobiformes > Stegostomatidae > Stegostoma > Stegostoma tigrinum. Next base: position 99,942,564 of record NC_081359.1, read on the forward strand.
TACTCACCCTCCCAGCCTGATCGTTAGCAACTCCTTTGTCTGTCCAACTGTATTTCTCTCTCTTTGGGCTCTACCCTATTGTTTACTCCCTACCCCACCCACCTCCCTATTTTCTGCATTTAAACTGACATTTTCCCAGCCACCATCACTTCTGAGGAAGGGTCACCAGACCCAAAATGTTAATTCTTTTTTCTTCCTCCACAGATGCTACCAGACCTGCTGAGCTTTTCCAGCAACTTTGTTTTTGTACTTTAAAGTTTACAGTAGTGCATTTTCACTCTAAATTGCAGCTAAATGTACTAGATTTAATTCAGCAAGAAAATATTTCTGTTAATAATCTCTTTAAAAAATTTGTCAGCTAAAAATATTTTTAGTGCACCTTGGATATTTTAAATGGTTCAACATCATGTTTGTATTATATAGGTGATCGAGAAACATTGGCTTCCAATTTCTCATGTGTTCTCTATAATCATTCTGCCATGAATTGTACATGGTATTGTGGCAGGAAAGCACCAAATGACACGCAATATAAAATGTACTACAGGTAAGCTCAGTTAGGTTTTATCTCAATTTTAAGTGAGCATCCCTTTTCTTCTGTAACTATGTTCTCTGAACATAAAACATAAAAAAGTACAGCACAGTAACAGGCCCGTCAACCCATGATGTTGTGCCAACCTATTATCCTACTCTAAGATCAAACTACCCACATTCCCTACATTTTACTATCATCCTCTGGATCAAAATTCACCCCCCAGTGTAAACATCTTGGCATCTTCCCCTCAGAACCTTATGTGTTTCAATGATTTGTTTATTTAAATTAGAGTGAATAAAGGTCAAACTGGGACTCTGGGTCTGTTCTCAATGGAGTTTAGAAGGATGAAGGGGAATTTCATTGAAGCTTATGGGATGCAAATAGGCCAGCACAGAATGGGCATGGAGAAGATATTTATTTGTAGGAGAGACCAGGACCCTAAGGCACAGCCTCGGAGTAAAACGACAACACTTTAGAAGTAATTTGGGGAGGAATTCCATTCGCCAGAGCGTGGTGAATCTGTGGAATGCTTTACCGCAGATTGCTGTGAAGGCCATTGAATGTATTTAAGATACTGATTGATATTAAGAGCATCAAGGTTTATGGGGATAAGGCAATGGAATGGGGTTGAAAAACATATCAGCCATGATTGAATGCCTGAGTAGACTCAATGGGCACCAGTAGCCCAATTCTGCTTCTAGAACATAGAACAATATAGCGTAGAACAGGCCCTTCGGCCCTCGATGTTGCGCCGACCTATGAACTAATTTAAGCCCATCCCCCTACACTATCCCATCATCATCCATATACTTAACCAAAATATATACCTTCTGGTGTTATGATTTAAGCATCAAATGTGAGTGCACAGTGAGTTAAAACATATCCAAATCCTCAGTTAATTTCTGAGACGGTTCTCTGGACCCGAAATGTTAACTCTGATTTTTTCTTCACAGACACTGCCAGAGCTTTTCCAGCAACTTCTGTTTTTGGCGCTGATTTACAGCTTCCACAGTTCTTTCAGTTTCCATTGTTAAGCTATTTACATTAATTACAAATGTTTTCTCTTAAGACAGAATGATGCAACTCTGCAGTGTACACATTATACGGATGTCGGTGGAAGGCAGGAATGCCATATTGATCAAGGCACAGTTGATGTTGAGGAGAACGTTCTGATATGTGTCAATGGATCTAGTAATTCTCGAATGATTCAACAATATTATACAGAATTTGACCCACAAGTATATGGTACTAAACAGCATTTTTCTATACGCAGTGTTTTAAGATTTGTCAATTGCTGTTTTGCTCTTTGCATTAAAAGTTTCAATTGATTGTCAATAGTTTTGTGTCCTTAACTTTCAGAGGTGTACAACCCACCAGTAAATCTTGAGGTTTTGCCAAACCTGACAGTGAAATGGGACATACCTCCCGGCTATGCCATTAATATAGATTGCTTTGCATTTGAACTGAACGTCACTGATCTGGACAAGGGTAGAACTGAGGTAAAGTGCCTCCGTCACTCTCTGAATTGCTAACCGTTGAAATATTCTTAAATCCATCATTGTTTACAGGTGATTTAAGTAGCCATTACAGGTCTAATACCCTGATTGTATAAAGACAAGTCTGATTTCACAACATAAACTTGTCCACCAATTACAAGGCACAAGCTAGGATTGTGGTAGGGTACCCCGCTACTTGTCTGAATGGGCACAGCTCCAACAAACTCAAGAAGCTTGACACCATCCAGGTCAAGACAGCCCTCTTGATTGGCACCACATTCACAAACTCTCCACCACTGATACTCAGTAGTATCAATCTACATGGAGTCATAGAGTCATACAGCACGAAAACAGTCTCTTTAGTCCAACCAGTCCATGCTGAACATAATCCCAAACCAAACTAGCCCCACCAACCTGCTGTTGGTCCATGCATCTCCAAACCTCTCCTATCCATGTACTTATCCAAATGCCTTTTAAACACTGTAATTGTACCCACATCCACAACTTCCTCAGGAAGCTCATTCTACCTGTGAATCACCCTCTGTGTAAAAAATCTGCCTCTCGTGTTTTTTTTAATCTCTCTCCTCTCACCTTACAAATGTGCCTCCTGGTCTTGAAATCCCCCAACCTAGGGAAAAGAAAACTAGCATTAATTCTGTCTATACCTCTCATTTTTTATAAACTTCTAACAGGGTAACTCTCAAACTCTTATGCTACAGTGGGAAAAGTCTCTGCCTACCCACCCTTTCTTTATAACTTGAACTATCTATACCTGGCAACATCATGGTAAATCTCTTCTGATACATGATGCACTGCAGAAATTCACCAAAGATCCTTAGTCAGCACCTTCCAAACACATGGTCACTTCCATCGAGGGCAAAGGCAGAAGGTATATGGGAACGCCATCATTTGCGAGTTCATCTCCAGGCCACTCACCATTCTGACTTGGAAATAGATCATTGTTCCTTTACCGTCACTGGGTCAAAATTATGGAACTGCCTCCCTAAAGGCATTATGGGTCAACCTACAGCACATGGACTGCAGTGGTTCAAAAAGGCAGCTCACCACCACCTTTTCAAGGGAAGCTCGGGATGAGCAATGAATGCTGGCCCAGCCGGCAACACCCACATCCCATGAGTGAATAAATTTGTAAAATAAGATCCTGAGAAAATAGAAGCCACAATTAACAGGAAATTGATCTTAAAGAGAACAAAGGCCTCTGAATGTTTTGTGCTGCTCCCAATATTGTGGCCATTGATCTTGGGGGATCAGGTGCACATATGTCTCTGTATTTCACCCAATCTGTGTTGCCACAGAGCAATGATCCATAGAATCTGTTAAACTCAAATCACATTATCTTTTATAGCACAAGGTCAAGCCATTAGGCCCTTTAGATCCATATTGATCTTTAAACTCCACACAAACCTTCAACTATCATTCTTCATTTCACTCTAGCAGCATTTTAACGTTTACCTGTTTCCCTCATGTTCCTATCTAACTTCACCTTAAATATATTTGTGCTGTTCTCCAAGTCAGAACTCTGGCAAAACCTTCCATATCTGCTAATTCCCAAACAAATTCTCCTATCCCTCAGCCGGCAGGAACCTGACTGATTGACTGAATGCCTACAGGATTTCAGAGCCAATGGCTCGCTCTCTCTCTGCACTCGTGAATGAGGGAAGGCATGCACGACATCGAACCCACTATAAAATCAGACAGCACAGACAGAAGCCATTCAGCCCAGTATGCTAGTACTGGCTCTTTGACAGAGCACAAGATAAAGCAAAGTATGCACCCAGAAAACTGTTCGAACTTATCGTGAAACTTCCATATTTTTAAGACAGCCCATTCCTGATCATGGTGCCTCTTTGAGTGAAAGAAAACAAGAACTGCTTCTTCTCTAGCTTCACACACACACACACACACACACACACACACACACACACACACACACACACACACACACACACACACACACACACATAAACACATACACACACAGAGCCACATACACACACACATATACGCAGGCATAAACACACACACACACACACACACACACACACACACACACACAGAGCCACATACACTCACACATATACGCAGGCATACACACACACACACATACACACACACACACACACACACACACATACATGCATACATAGACACAAACACGCACATAAATCCACACCCACATACGTGCACTCTCTCTCTCTCTCTCACACACACACATACATAAACACACACACACACATAAAACACAAAGTCACTAACTGTTTTGTTCCAGCTCTTCACTTGCCGACATGAAACAAAGTATGCCCTTGTACACATCAAGCCCACAACACGTTACTCAGTGAAAGTAAGAATGAAACTGAAGCATTGCAAAGAAACAAAGTTCTGGAGCCCCTGGAGTAATGAAGATTTTATCGGTAAGACCCCAATCTTCCTATTTCTCATGAACCTTTGTTAATTGTCATGTGTAATCCCATTCTGTTTTGTAGCATGGATTGTAGGGTTTTGAAACATGAAAGTTTTTTTTTAATCACTGATGCCGTGAGATTGTGGGCTCATTTCTATTTTTCTTTTGCTTCTCCAACACAGACTTCCCCAGTGGGGTCAGGAGCCACAATTTTGGGGGTTGCATATTTGGAGAGGCCGAGTCTGCCCTGGAGGTCTGAAGTGAGGCTGTGATCTTATTGTTGTGCACACTGCCGACACTTGATGTGGCTTACAGGAGAACACATCAAATTGACCTGTAGGACACGTTAATGTAATGCTGGCATGCTACCATCAACATTCCCACGTAGCTAGCCTAGTGGGCATCAATAAGATTGATTGGCTTGGACACTGGTTGAGAACCTCCAGGGAAACCAGGGAGCAAGAACTCTGGAATAACAAAGTGTGGAGCTGGATGAACACAGCAGGCCAAGCAGCATCTTAGGAGCACAAAAGCTGACGTTTCGGGCCTAGTCCCTTCATCAGGATGTTGGAGTGCATCAAGAGAGGTGGAGCATACCAAGGATGCAAAAATGATTTATAAGATGCAGTCATGCTCCTCCTGACTCCAACAAAGTGGAGTAACGCAACTCAAAACTTCCCATTCAGGCAGCAGCCTCTACTGTTCCCTCTCAAGTTTGCTGACGCTCAGGGCAAAGGTGCATGTACTGTGTTTTAATCCAACGCAGTCACATTTTATTAAGGTTTGGGCAGGCATAGCAATGTGCAGGCACACAGATTTCCAAAGCACTAAATCCAATTAGAAATTTCTTGTGTGGAATTACTAAGTGCTCTCTCCCTGCCATATTGGAGCCTTCACCTGTTTTACTTCTGCAATGCTGCAGAGCATGATTACATTCTCAGGCCATATTTGAATGTATTCACCTTTGACAATTTTTACGAAAGGCGCCATTGCAATGCAACTTTTTGAAAAAAAATCTTTTGAATCAATTACTATTATTTGTGATCAATAAAATCTGCCCTGTTTATTTACAGAACCTGTCCAGGTGCTGAACATTTATTGGATGCTGATTACATTGGCCATATTGGTCACGGTGCTAGGATTGATCCTAATGTTTGCTTTCAAAAGGTAACTATCCATCCAAATGTTCGATTGGGTTGTAGCTAGTTGTTCCAGTTCTCATCCTGATAGCATTGACTGGCATAGGGGTTAGCTCCAAATCTGCTTCAACTGTCCTGTGCCTCACTAATGCTCAGGGTTCCTGAGAATCACCGGGATTATACTGGAGCTTTGGTGTGAGACCAGAAAAACCCCAAGAGACGCATCTTAGCGTGTCGCACAAACTGTTCATCTGGGATGGGGAGACAGTGCCATCAATCTCCTGGTAAACTTCTCAGCTTTCCTTGGAATCTGCTGATGCCCCTCATTAACTTGGAGAAACTTGAATAGAATTGCTGTATTCTCTCTGCCCAGCATCACAGTGAGTGGGCAACTTGCAGTGAGCATCATGAGCCAAACTTGCTTGAGAATCCCTACAGTATAGTAATGAGCCATTCAGTTCAAAAGGTCCACACCAACTCTCTGAAGAGCATTCCACACGGACTCACCGCTCTACCCTATCCTTTCCCAGTAACTGCAATTCCTGTGGTCAATCCACCTAACCTGCTCATCAGTGGGCGACTTGGGCAATCTAGAAGGGCCAGTCTGCCTAACCTGCACATCTTTGGACTGTGGGAGGAAAAGCAGAGCACCTGGAGGAAACCCACACAGGCACAGGGAAAATGTACAAACTCCACACAGACAGTTGCCTGAGAGTGAAATCAAACTTGGGCCCAGGTGTTGTGAGGCAGCTGTGCTAACCACTGAGCCCTGTGATACCCCATGTGTTTTCCCTTTTTTGTTCTTTGTATCAGAACGCCACATTGCCTTGGAGACTTAACTCTCAATCCACATTCTATTCCTTTTGTTTACTTTCAGCACCATTATCAATCCCTTCAAGTGCACTTTCTTCAGATCTTTACTCTGCGTTCAAGGCTAACTGTTTTCATTCAACAAACTTTAGGCAGTTTACAGTTTATTTGGCTGTGAGCTAAGAATGTTGAATTTGATATGATGAGAACAATTTGTTCCATTCTGCTCTCTCCTGCCGCTGGTCATGCACAATGTGTTTCATCTTGTGTTTGCCCATTTTTTTTGAGGAAGGCAATTAAGAAAAACTTTAGCGTGTAGTTCCCTTTCTCCCATGGGTAACTGAACAGAATTTGAGAATATCAATCCAGATTCCAAACCAACTTGACAACTCCAATCAGCTGTGATCCACAAATAATTGGTCTCGTCCATTGCAAGTGTGTAACCCTGCTATCTGTGAAGTATTTGACGATCTCTGTCAATTCTCATAACCATTATTCTTCAAAGCTTGAAATCTGCTGCAGTCAAAGGGATTGGGAAGGGAATATGCAAGGGTGGTAGGTTATCTACTGACACAAAGTTATGAAAGAGCTCAGCTTGCAGTGCACTTTTTATGGGCTCCAGTCCTCTACATTGGATCTGGGACATTAAAGTCACTAAAAGCTTACTGTATTGTGATTCCCTGTAGCCTCCTATCACTATAGTTTAAGAAACATCTTATTGGTTGTGAAGAAGTTTATGAGATGATGGATGGTAATTTATAAATGCAGGCCTTTCTTATTCTGATTTTCTCTCTCTTTCAGTTACCTTTTTGTATGCTAACTTGCTCTCTCCATCAGCTCTCCACTTCCTTATAAGGATGGTCAAAATTGAGAGTAGAAGCAAACACAGGGAATGCAGGAGAAACTCAGCAAGCCTGGCAGCTTTGTTGGGGAGTGAAACAGAATTAAGGTTTTGAGTCCAGTATGGCTCTTTTTCAGAAGGTGTTGGTGACTGCTGGGATGAAAGTCTCTTCAGGTTTGCCATCTGTAAGGCTAGTAAAATGAGATGGGATTGATCAGGTACAATCTAGTTCTCCTGAAACAGTTCCACAGAGCAGAACTGCCCATTTCTTTGTCCCTCGTTGGCACAAACTTATTCCTCTTGCCATTTAATACGTTCAATGCTAATCCTCTGTCAACAACATTGTCATTCTGCACTCTCCTTTGACACAGTAAGTGTCTAGAAATCCATCTGTTTCTTCTTTTGTTTCAAAGTATAATTGGAAAAAGAAAACCATTTCGGTGAAACATTGGGTACTTGTCTAAGTTTGTCCAATGTAGAAGCAATTTTGCATTATAAATGCATTTTTTGGCTTGATTTGGAAGGAATTAGTGCTGACAGTGGTTGAAGAAGTGGGAAATAATCAGACCTGAATGAATATAAATTTTCCAATTTATTTTTAATTGTTTGAAAGAATGAATGCTTGTTATTAGAATTTGGCATGTTGCTTTTCAAAGTTAAGTGATCTGTGATCTCACACGTAATCCAAATGATCTTTACTGACAAAACTCATATCTAGCAGTTAAGACAATTCATGTCATCATGATGAAATTATTGGGTGGCGAAACAAGCTTAAGAGGCAAATGAATGGCCGATACACATATTTGATCCCAGTAGATTGTCCTTGTGTGCAGTTTTGGTCTCCTTACTTGAGAAGAGATATATTAGCCCTGGAGGGGGTGCAGAGCAGATTCACTCGGTTGATTCCAGAGTTGAGAGGGTTGAAATATGAGGAGAGACTGAGTAGACTGGGATTATACACATTGGAATTCAGAAGAATGATGGGAGATCTTATAGAAACATATAAGATTATGAAGGGATTAGGTAAAGTGGAGGCAGGGAGGTTGTTTCCGCTAGCAGGTGAAACTAGGGCTTGAAGGCATTGCCTCAAAATAAAGGGAAGCAGATGTTGGACTGAGGTCAGGAGGAACTTCTTCACTCAAAGGGTTGTGAGTCTGTGGAATTCCCTGCCCAGCGAAGCAGTTGAAGCTACCTCGCTGAATGTTTTTAAGGCAAGGCTAGATAAATTTTTGAACAGTAAAGGAATTAAGGGTTATGGTGAGTGGGCGGGTAAGTGGAGCTGAGTTGCAAAAAGATCAGCCATGATCTTATTAAATGGTGAGGCAGGCTCGAGGGGCCAAATGGCCTGCTACTGCTCCTAGTTCTTATGTCCTTGGCAAAAATCGCCCCTACCCTCCTGTTCTGAATATACTCACTCTGTCCTAATGCCAGTCTTCCTCTGTTCTCTTTTATTAATTCATGGCATCTGGCCATCACTGGCCAGGCCAGTATTTATGACCTATCCCTAATTGGCCAGAGTGTCAACCACATTGCTGTGAGTCTGGAGTCACATGTAGGCCAGATCAGGTAAGGACAGCAGATTCCTACTTTAAAGAACATCAGTGAACCAAAGATAGTAAGAACTGCCAATACTGGATTCAGAGATAACACAGTGTGGAGCTGAAGGAACACAGCAGGCCAGGAAGCATCAGAAGAGCAGGAAAGCTGGTGTTTTGGGCCAGGACACTTCTTTAGAAAAATCTGCTGAAGAAGGATCCTGAACCAAAACATCAGTTTTCCTGCTCCCCTGACGCTACCTGGCCTGCCGTGTTCATCCAGCTCCACACTCTTATTAGTGAATCAGATGGTTTTTTTTAAATCATGCAATCCCTCCCCCAACAATCAGCAATGATTTCATGGTCATCATTGCACTCTTAATTCTGGATATCTAATTGAATTCAAATTCCACCATCTACCATGGTACGATTCAAACCTAGGTTCCCAAAACATTTTCAGGTCTCTGGACCAACAGTCTCGAGATACTACCACGAGGTCATCACATCCATTAAGTGACTATGCATCAGAAGTGGGTTCTCACCGATTGCTAGACTGTGAGGAATCATACTTGTGTGCAGTTCTGGAATCCACATTATAGGAGCGATGTGATTTCACCAGAGAGGGTGCAGAGGAGATTTACCAGGATGTTGCCTGGGCAGGAGAGCTCCAGTTATGAAGAGGGTTTGGACAGACTGTGGTTGTTTTCCTTGGAGCAGAGGAGAGTGAGAAGGGGCATGGTTGAGATGTATACATTTATGAGGGGCTAAGATATAGCAGGAAGAAACAGTTCCCCTTGATGGAGAGATGAATGACCGGGAGGCATAGATTTAAGGAAAGGAGCAGAAGGTTTAATGGGGGCGTGAAGAAGAACTTATTACCTAAAAGTGGTGGGAATCTGGAACACAATACCTGTTATAATGGTAGACGTAGAGACCATCATATCATTTAAGGAGTACTTACATGTGAACTTGCCATGCCAAAGTAGGCAAAGCTGTGGATCAAGTTCTGAAAGAACTTCAGATGCTGGAGATTTGAAATGCAAATAGAAATTTATGGAGAAACTGAGCAGTTCTGGCAGCATCTGTGGAAAGAAAGCAAAGTTAATGTTTTGAGTTCGATGACTTTGAGTTCTGATGGAGAATCACCAGACTCAAAAGGCTAACTCTGCTTTCTTCCCCCGGGTGCTGCCAGACCTGCTGAGTTCCTCCAACAATTTCTGCTTTGTGTTGGAAAAGTTAGGTGGTTGTTTTTGAACAGTACAGATGTGATGGGCCAAAGGTCCTTCTTCCATGCTGTAGATCCCTAAGACTCCTTGACTTGAGTTCAGTTCACACAAGGGTTCATAATTTGACAGTTAATTTTAACAACCCTGGTCGTTTTCCATTTCCTAGCCCAGGGTCACTGAGATCTCTAAAATGAACACTGGATCAAAGTCTCCAGCTCACAAAATGCTGCCCTTAGAGAAACATAGGAAGTAAGAAGAGGAGTAGGGCATTTAGCCCATCAACATCTCCCACCATTTAATATGCTCGTTGCTAATCCTGTAAATCAACAGTATAATTCTGATCTCTCCTCTGATGCCTTGTGTCCAGAAATCTTTTTCTTTTTCAAAAGCGTACTGCAGAATTCAGTATGGTTAAACTAATCTAAAGTATTTTCTCATTCCATAGTGCATAAATCATGTCATCTTAATCTGTATTTCAAATTTGCGTTAGCAAACGAGAGGGTACATTTTGACTTTGCGGCATGGCATTTAATGAATGTAAGTGAATTGGCAGCTTATTTTACAGCTTTCCCATTGACTTCAATGGAGAGAATAATGGAGTGAGGTCAGAACTGAACCCTCACCCCATCCCCCTCTCTGATGAAGGGTCTAGGCCCGAAACGTCAGCTTTTGTGCTCCTGAGATGCTGCTGGGCCTGCTGTGTTCATACAGCTCCACACTTTGTTATCTTGGATCCTCTAGCATCTGCAGTTCCCATTATCACTTTGACCTGATATCACTTATTTTTTATCGGACAAAGTCACAATTTACCCCAAATGCTCTTATGTATTTATTTGCAAAATAGCACAAAGTGAATGTGGACTGAATTAATGTATTGAACATTTTTAGGTACAGATTATTGGAAATTGTAGTCAAACCAATTCCCAGTCCTCAAAAGAAGTTCAACGCATTGTTCGAAGAATACAATGGTGATTTCCAGGTAGGCAGGTGCTAATGAAATGTTGTTTTTTTCATGGCGTTCAAATGTAAATCTCCCAAATATTTTTGGCTAATGTTGCATTTTATGTTTTGCCTTTAAGTGGAAAATCTTCAATTTCTTAAATAATTCCTTTCCAAGCATGCAGTGCACATTTTCAACAGTGACTTAATCAGTAGCTCATATGCATAAGTGAAAATGGAAGGGTCTGCAAACTATCACTTTGTCACTTGCAGCCTTCCAGTTGGAAAATAACAAGGAGCCTATCTGATAATCCAAATACCAGAGGCCTCAGGGTTCAAACCATTTATTGCTGCTAAGTTCAACACAAAAAAAGAAGGAACACAATTGAGGATGCAGGGTCAATGGGGAACATGTTTGTCTTGGCCACACAAGTGGTATTCTGGCAAAGTGGGTTATTGTCAAGTTCTTGACCCCTGTCCAATTTATATCCCACCCCTAAGCATATAGATGCACTGGTAATCACAGAGAATTGGCCAATGTACAAGAGACAATGAGAGGGAAATGTTCTGTATAGCCGGCTGTATGCATCTCCATTGAATAGCCTGAAAGGATGGTGAATGCGGATTCACCATTCTGCTCAAAGACACATTGGCTAGATATTTGAATGAGGTGGAAAAAGAGAGACTGAGAAATTGATTAGCTTGGGCAAAAAGTTGGCAGGGGTATGGCTTTAATGGGATGAATGGCCTGTTTCCATAAAATTGAGATGTTTGCCCCAATGATAATTGCGATAACAACAAAAACTTTTGGAATAATGCAGTTTTCCTTTCTCACAGAATTGGATAAACTGTCAGATACCAGTCTCAGAAGTTGATGAATGCCATTCAGTTATCATTGAAGAAAATCCCCAAAGTGAAGAATTAAGAAGCTTTCGCTGCCGCCCATCCATGCACCTGCCATGATCCTGAGCTTACAAATCGATATTTGGAATGCCTTATTTTCTCCATGGCTTGTCCATTGTGAACTGCTCATCATTGTCATTCAAGATTTCTTCACAGCTCAGGATTAGCCCTGTTGCCTATCAGGCTGAACTCTCACAATACTGACTAGTAATCAGGTGGGTCAAGAATATAGTGGGGGAGTTAGTACCTTGGCAGAGCCTCACCAGTGGAGAGGTTTCCCACCGAGGGGTAATGGAGGCAGATAATCAATTCACATGGATAAGGCAGCCACTAGGGACAGTCAAGAGCCTGGGCAGCATTTGTGGTAGAGCACCCTTCCCGGAGTAAAGGCTAGAAACTGAACAAAAATGGTCCCCCTGCCCATGTTCTGGGAGCCTTCAGCATAAAGGCCTTCATGCTTTTTTCTTCCAGGGAGCTATGTGCAGGGAAAACGTCAATGGAATTGGGATAGATGCAGTAGATGGGTTTCTCCTACATTACAACTCATCAATTGCTACATATTGTGTGCGGATCATCATTAGCATCTCTGTGACTAGCTGAATGAAGCTGCCAACATTGTAGATGTATCATTACATGAGTTGGGTGAGCGTCAGTTCAATCTAGACCTGAATCCTGAATGAGACAGCAAGCTCAGAAGCTGTTTCTGGGAATATTGCTGAGCTGGTCTGACTCTCAGCTCGTGTGGTCCTATAACTCCTCTGTGGGCCTGATGCCTACTTGAAACTTCTGCCCATTAACTCAATTTCTGTCTCCACAAATGTTGCCAGACTTGCTGACTTACTTCCCTGACTTGCTGTTTTATTCCAAATAGTTCAATAGCAATTACATTGCCTCCCCACCCTGATCTTAATGTTAAGCTATTTGATGTAATGAGTGTGCCTTTCTCAAAATTTAGCTTTGCTTCTTCAGTGATAATTTTCATACTTGCTCTTTTCTACCATTTCTCTGTCCGATTCTAGCCCCCACTGAAACAAGGCATCAATAATTATGCATGCAGAAAAATAACAGCATATGCCCCAGTTAAAGCGCATTGTGTTGCCCCAGACTGTGAGATAAGTGAAATTAATAATCAGAGAGGCAATCAGAAGGCTGACCTGAGTTAGAATACACAGAGTTAAAAGTGATACTAAAGATTGATGGTTGGACCACATCTGGAATACTGTGTACCATTCTAGCACCACTCATTAGGAAGGATGCATTGACCTTGGAGGGAGACTAAGGCATATTTACCAAAATGACACCTGGATTACAGGGATGTGGGTGTTGCCAGTTAGGTTTGCATTAGTATTGCTCATTCCTAATTGTCCAGAGAGCAGTTTAGAGACAATCACATTGCTGTGGGCAGAATTAGGCTATTCGGATGGACAACTGATACAGCAGAATCGATTCTGCTCCTAATGGTCTCTGGGTCACATGTAGACCAGACTAAGTAAGAACGACAGATATAATGGGAACTGCAGATGCTGGAGAATCCAAGATAACGAAGTGTGTAGCTGGATGAACACAGCAGGCCAAGCAGCATCTCAGGAGCACAAAAGCTGATGCTTTGGGCCTAGACCCTTCATCAGAGAGGGTCTAGGCCCGAAACATCAGCTTTTGTGCTCCTGAGATGCTGCTTTGCCTGCTGTGTTCTTCCAGCTACACACTTTGTTATCTTAAGTAAGAACGACAGTTTTCTTCCCTGGAGGGCATTAATGAACAAGATGAGTTTTTCCAACACTGGCCAACAGTGTAACGTCATTGTTAGACTCTTAATTCAAAATTTTCATTGAATTCAAATTCTGCCATCTGCCATGGTGGGATTCAAGCCCAGGTCCCCAGACATTACTGGGGTCCTTCGATTAATAACCTGTGATAATACCACATGAGAATAGATTATGCATCTAGGGTTGTCCTTGAGATATGCAAGATTAAATGTCTATTTAATCAGTCAGAAAGTGGAATTAGTTGAGTTGATGGAATCTCCTGTAAGAAATGTGGTGCTTGTTTTTAATTTAAAAACCGAGCAGCGTATGAATTTGAATGCAATGCCCGCTCCTTGAAAATGCAGCCCATGGATTCAGTTACCATATTGGTGGAATTAATTAAAGTCAGATTAACATATCTGTAATATAAAACCAGTCTAATGTGATGTTTGTAAAAACTCATCTTGTTCACATTGGGGAAGGCAATCTGCTACTTTAACTGAGTCTCATCCAATTGTAATTCCAGATTTGCAACAACATTGTTGGGTCTTAACTATCTTCTAAATGCACCATTTGCCATTCAGTTCAAGGGTAAGTTGGAATGGTGAGCAAATATTTCTGCAGCAACATGAGTTTCCTGAAGCTTGTGAAACTGACCAGTGAAATGGAGGTGAATTTGAGTAGCAGATCAGGTGGAGATTTAAACTTGTCATTGGCCCCATCTGAGTAAAACCTCACTTGTTGCAGCTGCTGCCTCCGTTCCCCGGTAAACGTTTGACAGCGATTTCTAGTGTGGGGGAATTGTATTTTTCATCCTCGGAGGCTTTCAAACTGACATCAGTGTGGGATGTGTATCCACGAATGTGTTTGTCAGATCAGAAGAGGAAGACACACAGGTAACGAAGGTGTACAATGGTGGGATCAGCATGTGCTCAAGACGGAGGGGTCACAAGTGAAAGGAACAAGAGAGAGAGGCACGAAACGCTGGGAGAAGGAAAGGAGGAGCATAACAGAGAGAGAAAGAGAGCAAGGAGATTATCATGTGACACAGGGAGTGAGTTTGTTCTGAGAGTGACTCTGGCAATGGATGATAACGGGGTGTGGGGCTGGGTGGACACGGCGGGCCGGGCAGCGTCTCGGGAGCACAGAAGCTGACATTTCGGGGATGAAGGATCTAGGCCCAGAACGTCGGCTTTTGTGCTCCCGGGATGCTGCTTGGCCTGCTGTGTTCGTCCAGCTTCACACCTTGTTATCTCGGATTCTCCAGCATCTGCAGTACCCATTATCTCTAGCTCACTCACCAGTTCTCTTTGTTGACGTCTCAGTCGAAAGCAGATAAACACATGACAAAACGGTAGTAGATTCACCAACTTTAAGTACATTTAAGTCGTCATTGGACAAGCATATGGACGTACATGGAATAGTGTAGGTTAGATGGGCTTCAGATTGGTATGACAGGTCGGCACAACATCGAGGGCCGAAAGGCCTGTACTGTGCTGTAATGTTCTATGTTCTATGTTCTAGGTTCTAAATGCCCAAAACCCATGAATGAAGAAGGAAAAAGATTATTTAGAATCTGAGATGGAGAATTATTTTGTTAACCCTCTGAATTAAAGGATAGATATCAGGTATATGGAGTAGGGTCACAGATCATCCATGATCCCACTGAATGATGGAACCGACATAAGACCTACATTTTTCCATACCTATGGGTTATAATCCCTGTCAATGCTCAATTACACATATGTTACACATTGCAATTTGGTCATCATTCGTAGAATGACATAGCATAGAAGGAGACTATTCAACCCATTAAGCCAGATATCCTTTAGATATTAAAAACAGAAAGAAGTGCGGATGCTGGAAATCAGGAACAAGAAACAGAGTTAACATTTCGGGTCTGGTGACCCTTCCTCAGTTCTGAAAAAAACTCTTATTTTTACCTTCATGGATGTTGCCAGACCTGCTGAGCTTCTCCAGCAACTTTATTTATGATCATTTAACTATTTCATTTTTCACTTGGTAATGCTGTGTATCATTGGCAACAAAGAAAACATTCAAATCTTTGATGACTTTGACCAAATCTAGCCTCCTTAGTTGAAAATAAATTTCCTTTCAATTGTAAAGGTCCTAAATGAGATAATCTTGAGTATACTAAGATAGAAATAATGCACAGGAGGGGTACCCCAAGAAATTATCTCAAGTATTTCTGTGTATGAGGTCATTTCATGGCATTCTACACTGGAGCTTTGCGATTGAGACTTGTTATCTGTAATCTTCAATTTTTATCTTGCTAATAAATGCAACTGAAATATGGAATCAACCGTGAACAACTAAAATATATCAGAGCTGTTACCTCATGTCACATTTTTACATCTATAACTGAGCTGCTGCTGATTTTAGGAGTGGGCTTCCAAAAATAAACATTCATCTGTTATTTTTAACTGAGCTGTTAACTTTTGTTGGTGCGCTACTGTTGTTAAAATACGGAATAAGGTAATGTTAAATGAAAACTTTTAAATGTTAGCCTGCTAATAATACAATCAGCAATTTCTGCACTTGCACACTGAAGTAGACTTGGATTTCCCTTTTGCAGCTTTTATCACATTTTAAAAAATCGTTGATGCAGCAGCTGCTTTTGTGTGAAGGACATTTGCAAATGTGCTGAGCAGATTGCTGCTACAGCAATACATTCAGTTAAAGCTCAAGTGTTTCTCAGCAGCTACCAATCCCAGCCAATCCTCTTCATCCTTATTGCCATTTTCAATTTGGGTGTTTTTCTTTAAAAAAAGCTTTGCAACTTGCAAGCAGAGAGAACTGCGAGAAACTCAGAACTCCTATGTTATAAAGATAATTGTTCATCATCAGGGAGAATGTAATTTTGCGTGAAAGATTTGAATTTGTCCAAATCTAAAATGAACTGTGTGCATCTGTCTTAATTTCATACTTCAACTCAGGAATCATGTTGTAAAATTGTTTTCTCAAGTTGCAGTCTAATTGTGCAATGTTAGGTGATTCAAAGTATTGATTTATACAGGAATGCTTTGTATGAACAATTGTACCCTTTTTTTAAATGCGAGTTTGTCTATTAGAATAATTTTCTGTTTTTTTCACACTTCTCGTTTCTGATTTGTGACATTACATATGTTGAAGAAAGCGAGATCCTCACACACATGACTGGAAAACTATTCGGGAGGCTTGAGGGTGTTATAGGGGCTAATGGTGACAGCTTTAAATACGGAAAATGGACAGAGATAGATAGGTTTGTGATTAGTAACGGTATCAAGGATTACAGAGAGAAGCAGAGGAATGAGGTTGAGAAACATATCAGCCATGATCAAACGGTGGAGCAGTCTTGATTAGCTGCATGGTCTAATTCTGCTCTGATATCTTATGGTCCCCACTCCTTTATCTGGTTATTCACGTATGTTACAATGTAATAACAATCATCCAACGCATACCTCAAGCAAGTCACAGTGAGTTACTACCTCCCGTTCTTTCTGTCATATCTGAATGCAAAAGTGACTTTGGAGTACGTCATTTGGTGTCACTGTGTAATTGTCCCTTCAAAGCTGTCATTGCACATTTCTAAGCTGCCTTTCCTCCTGCAGGCGACATTGTCACCTAAGCTTTGAACAGTTATGAGGCCCATTGCTGTACTCTCTGCACCACTGTCGCCCCCGTACTAAAAACAGATCATGGCTGTCAGCATACACTTCAAACTCCCCAAGTCACACTTTCCACTTCACACTGACAGTACAGCTATTCCTCCGACAAATGCTTCCTGTTCCTTGGACTGCGAACACACCAGCTCCAGCAAACGCCAGGACATAATCCCTAATGTTTACTAGGATATTTCCACCTGTGCACTTTCTCTCAACACCAACATCACATTTTGGGCTGAAAGAATTACATTTGTCACAAAATTTTGAAGAAGACCAACTCTATGTATCTAAGACTGAGATTGAGAGATTTCTGATCAGTAGAAGAATCAAGGATCAGGGAGAAAGGTCAGGAAATTGTGCGTGATGAATGTTGGATCAGCCTTTATCTCATTGAATGGCAGAGCTGGGTTGAGGGGTTGGTTCTAAAACACCTTTTCCTATTTCTTCTGGAATTATGGCATTCTAATTCTTCGTCAGTGTACTGGAAGTCAGAGGACTTCCCATGAAGTAGACAGGGTGAGAATAATGTGCTGTAGGAGCTGGTTCAAAAAGGACCCTAGGTTTCCATGTGCTTTGTGAAAAGTCCATTTGTTCTTTTACACTTTGGAAAATTTGATGATGACTGGACCTAAATTTCTGAGTGAAGATCCAACAATGTCCTCAAGAACCTCAATATCGTGCAGGGTCAAGGTTGCTTGGCCACTGAAGAAGATGGCTCTGCTTTCTCTTTTTTTTGCCAGCAATTTCTGTTTCCGGCCAATTTAAACATTCCCTCTCTCCACCACCAGTACACGGTGACAGCAGTGTGCACGGGTCAAAAGATGCATGAAGCGACTCAGGCTCCATCACCAGCAGTTTCCAAGCCCACAACCTTTATCGCCATGAAGGACAAAGGCAGCAGATACAAGCCTGGAGTTCCCCTCTGAGCCATTCATCGCCCTGGCTTGGAAATAGATTGCCATTCTTTCAGTTTCACTAGGTCAAAATCGTGGAAGTCCCTCTCCAACAGCACTGTGTGTAACTCACACAAAAGTTCAATATAAAGTTGCTCGTTGCTCATTTAAGGGTACTTAAAGATAGGTAATAATTGACCATTCTGCCAGGGATGCTCATGTGTATTGAACAAATGTAAAAATAAACACTTGTTATTGTTATGAGCGTCCGAGCTGAATGACGATCACCTGTTACCCTGCCCTCCTGACAGAGTGTGAATGGGGTAATTTCTGTAATGGGGAAATCCTCACTGCAATGAACTAGATGAGGAAGGTGACCAACTGAAGCACAAACAACATATAAACTGTGCACATAAGGCATTTCCTGCCCTGCATCAATATGACAGGGTGCTCTGTGTTGCAGTTCTCTCTCAGTTCTATGCTGCTATGCATTGCTGAACATTGTGTGACAGGCTGGTGTGTTTTGGAAACAATGGGAGATGGAGACAACGTATTGTCAACTGCCTGGGGAGCAGGTATGGAGAGACCTGCAAGACAAAGCGGGCCTCACTGTGTTGCAATAGCTGGCCCACTGTCGTCTCCCAACGCTAAGCAGTGACTGAGATAGAAAGCAAATCAGCTGCTTACTTCATGGAAATGCTTTTGTATTAGTAATGGGCCAGTTTGGGATAATGTTGTGATGAAGCCAACATTTTATCATTTCCAGAGTTGCACCCCATTGCTTGAGGGGAATTTCAGCCCAACAGCAGTTATTGGAGCAAGAGGCAGGAAAGGCAACTTAGGCTGGCAAATGACAGGTAACATTCGCACTACACCAACGTCAGACAAAGACCAACTATATTAAGTCATAATCTAACCATTGACCCTTTGCATTCAATGGCGTTACCATCACTACATCCCACACTATCAAAATCTTGGGGGCCACCATTGAGCTGAAAATTAACTGGACTCACCACATAAACACAAAATTGTCTACAACAGAAAGACAGAGGCTAGGGCTCCTGCTCAGTGCACCAAATGTACTACATGCAAGATGCACTTCAGAAATTCACCAAAGATTCTTAGACAGCACTTTCTAACCCCATGACCATTTTTGCCCAGAAAGACAATTGCAGCAGGTATACGGGAGCTCCCAGCCTGCAAGTTCCCCTCCAAGCCATTCACCATCCTGGCTTGGAAAATATATCCTCGTTCCTTCATTATTGCTGGGTGAAAATCCTGGAATTCCTCCTCTATTGGCATTGTGAGTCTACGCACACCAACTGGACAGTGGCAGTTCAAGAACGCAGCTCAACAGTACCTTCACATGGGTAACTCAGGATTGACAATAAATGTTGGAGCATCCTATGAGTGCATAAAAATAGGATCATCATGTTTCAGGGGCAGCAAGAACTGAAGACCATGGAGTCAGAGATAACAAAGTGTAGAGCTGAATGAACACAGCAGGCCAGGCAGCATCAAAGGAGCAGGAAAGCTGATGTTTCGGGTTGGGACTCTTCTGCAGAAATCGGGAGGGTAAGGGAGCTGGGAAATAAACAGAGAGGAGGGGTAGGGCTGGGAAAGATAGGTGAGTTGGTGTTAGGTGAGTGCAGGTAGGCAGTGGTGGAAATTGTTCAGTGAGATGGATGGGGCGGATGGGTGATAGAGAAGGTGGACAGGTTGTGTCAAGTCAGGGAGGTGGGGATTCGAGGGAAGGTTGGACATGGGATGAGGCAGGGGTGGGGAAATTTTAAAACTGGTTAATTCCATGTTTAGGCTATTGAGCTTTGGGTCCCGAGGCGGAATTTGGGGTGTTGCTCCTCTAATTTTTGGGTGGTGTCATTGTGACACTGGAAGAAGCTCAGGGTGGACATGTCACCCAGGGAGTGGGAGGAGGAGATAAAATTGTTCACAACCAGAAGGTGTTGTCATTTGTCGCATACAGAGCACAGATGCTCTATGAATAAGTCTCTGAGTCTACACTTGGTCTCACTGATGTCGAGGAGGCCACATTGGGAGCAGCAGATGCAGTAGACCATGTTGACGGATGAGCAGGTGAACTCCTGTTGAACATGAAAGGTTTGTTTTGTGCCTTGAATGGAGGAGACGGACAAGGTGTAGGGGCAGGAGTAGCACTTCCTGAAGTTGCAGGAAAAGGTTCCGGGATGGTGGGTCTAGTCAGGAGTATGGAGCAGACAAGGGAGTCATGGAGAGAGCGGTCACAATGAAACGCAGATAGAGGTGGGGAGGA
Organism: Stegostoma tigrinum; assembly: GCF_030684315.1. NCBI lineage: Eukaryota > Metazoa > Chordata > Chondrichthyes > Orectolobiformes > Stegostomatidae > Stegostoma > Stegostoma tigrinum. The sequence continues at coordinate 99,963,000 of NC_081359.1, forward strand.
AAACATACCTTTGATTTTGGGATTGGATTGTAGTTCGCAGAAGTGGTGGAGAATGATGCATTGGATGCAAAGTTTGGTGGGATGGTATTTGAGGACAAGGGGAATCTGTCTTTATTTTTGTTGGGGGAAACAGAATGTGAGGGCAGAAGTGCCAGAAATTTAAGAGATGTGGTTGTGGGCAATTTCAGTCACTGAAGAGAAAGTTACAGTCCTTGAAATAGGAGGAAATCTGGGATATGCAGGAGTGGAACGCCCCAACTTGGGAGTAGACATGGTGGAGGCAGAGGAATCAAGAGTAGGGGTTTGCATTCTTGCAGGAGGGTGGGTGAGAGAGGGTGTAGTTTAGGTAGCTGTGGGAGTTGTGGGCTTGAAATAGATGTCAGTTTTGAGATGTTCACTAGAGATAGAGACAGAGAGGTCCAGGATGGAGAGAGAGGTATCAGAGACAGTCCAGGTGAACTTGAGGTTGGGGTGGAAGGTGTTAGTAAAGTAGATGAACTGTTCAAGCTTCTCATGGGAGCATGAGGCAGCACTGATACAGTTTTGTTAACCATTAATTCCCTTCACACAGACAGAATGAAAGCCACATGCCACTAATCAAAACTGGAACCTTAAAATAAATTACATTAATGTATACAATATCGTACACTTTATATTAAACTAAATGCACTTTTACTAATGTGATGATATTGTGACTTTAAGAGGTATATTTTGTCTTGGTTTATTTTAAGTGAGAGATTTAATGAAAGGCGCTGAGTAGTCTATGATAATGTAGACAGCATGTGAGGCCTTGGGATTTTTTAAAATGTTGAAACAAATGAAGCAGCCTGGCTGGGTGTGGCCAGATCTCACAGGCCAAGATTTCTAGTTTTTTTTTCACTTTTGGATTCAGCAGAAGCTGCTGGAGTTTTAAAGAAGTAGGGCAATTTTTTGCCCTTTATTAGTTAAAAGCTGGTGGCTCTGTTCCCACAGCGGGAATTGTATGTCTGAAGATCTGATTTTTGAATTTGCCTTTTCTCAAAAGGGTATATTTATGGAATGTTACTTACAACAGTTAATTAGTAATAGCTACTGTATCTCCTGTTCTATAAATTTTAAGGTATTCTAAGTTCTGAGTTAGTGGGAAATGCCAATGCTGGAGAATCTGAGATAACAAGGTGTAGAGCTGGATGAACACAGCAGACGAAGTAGCATCAGAGGAGCAGGAAGGCTAACGTTTTGGATCTGCACTCTTCTTCAGAAATGGGGAAGTGGAAGGGGTTTCTGAAATAAATACGGAGAGAGGGGGAGGCAGCTAGAAGATGGATAAAGGAGAAGATAGGTGGAGAGAAGGCAGATCAAAGAGGTGGGGATGGAACCAGTAAAGGTGAGTGTAGGTGGGGAGGTAGGGAGGAGATAGGTCAGTCCAGAGAGGATGGACAGGTCAAGGAGACGGGAAGAGGCTGGTCGGTAGGAGATGGGGGTGGGGCTTGAAGTAGGAGGAGGGGATAGGTGGGAGGAAGGAGAGACTGGTTAGGGAGGCAGGTACAAGCTGGACTGGTTTTGGGTTGCGGTCGGGGGAGGGGAGATTTTGAAGCTTGTGAAGTGCACATTGATACCATTGGGCTGCAGAGCTCCCAAGCGGAATATGAGTTGCTGTTCCTGCAACCTGTGGGTGGCATCGTTGTGGCACTGCAGGAGGCCCAGGATGGACATGTCATCCAAGAAGTGGGAGGGGGAGTTGAAATGGTTCATGCCTGGGAGATGCGGTCGTTTGTCGTGAACCGAGCGTAGGTGTTCCACAAAGCGGTCCCCATGCCTCCGCTTGGTTTCCCCGATGTAGAGGAGGCCACACCGGATACAGTGGATACAGTATACCACATGGGCAGATGTGCAGATGAACATCTGCTTGATGTTGAAGGTCTTCTTGGGGCCTGAGATATGGGTGAGGGAGGAGGTGTAGGGGCAGATGTAGCATTTCTTGCGGTTGCAGGGGAGGGTGCCGGGTGTGGTGGATTTGGAGGGGAGTGTGGAGCGGACAAGGGAGTCACAGAGAGAGTGGTCTCTCTGGAAGGCAGACAAGAGTGGGGATGGAAAACTGTTTTGGGTGGTGGGGTCAAATGCAGATGACAGAAGTGGCGAAGGATGATGCATTGGATCCAGAGGTTGGTGGTCTGATACTTGAGGATGAGAGGGATTCTGTTTTGGTTGTTGTTGTGGGGAGGGGGTGTGAGGAATGAGTTGCAGGAAATGTGAGAGACACGGTCGAGGGTGTTTTCGACCACTGTTGCGGGGGTAAGTATTCTAAGTTCTTTCTTTTGCTGCATTTTAAGTATAGCCTTTAAATAAATTGTATTTTTCTTAGCGTCAAGTAGTTTGACCAGTCAAATTGCATCCAGAACACAGCACTTTATATTGGTCTCTAGAATAAGATCAAATTCGGGTCTACGCTGCCTTCTTAAAATATTTTTGAGAAGGTCTGGTCTGTAATACTAACTTCTTCGATTTTAAATGTGTCACTAACTATTTGCAGCCTGTCTTTATCTTGATGTGAAGATAAAGAACATAATCTATAAACATCTCCCAAGCCCACAGAGTAGCTAATGCTTCTTTCCTGATCGCAGCATTTCTCTGTTCGGTTTCTGGGAGTTAATGGGTTTGGTAGAAAACTGATCTTCACTTTCCATCCATTTCTATCTGTAAGACTCCCACTCAAAGTTCTGTAGAAGATACATTGTAGAAATGATGGTAGGTAGCCCTGGGTCACTACGAGGAAAAATATCAGATGATATCAAAACCTCTTGGGTTTTCTTAAAAATTACTCTGTTGTGCTCCATCCAAACATCATGCATTTTCTTCGCTGACTTAGTAATTCATTGAATACAGTTAAGTTGTGCAAATACTTTCTACCTTGGTTTGCCAAACTTTTGTGCTCATTTACATTTTGAGAAGCTATACCTCTTTGGTCACAAATGTCTTCTCTTGGTCAACTCTGACAGCGGGTCCATGCGATTTTACAGTCCACAGTGAGAATTCACATTTGCTGTTGAATCTGAGTCTTGCTTTCTGTCAGAGTTGCAGTGCAGCTCGCCCTCTAGTGTCAAGTTTGAACTGAATAGATCCGTGTGATAAATGCATCCAATTCAAGGATTCTGACATCGTCCTCTGAAATCTTTCCGGTGCTGGTGTGAGGCAGAGGGCAATCTGTTGAAATAAAAACTTCCAAGCTATTTTGTGAAGTCTGGGAGAAATGTCATATGTTCAATAAGGGCTGGTCGTCAAAACCGAGATAATAAAGTGTGAAGCTAGATGAACACATCAGGCCAAGCAACATCTTTGGAGCACAAAAGCTGACGTTTTGGGCCTAGACCCTTCATCAGAAAAGGGGGATGGGGAGAAGGTTCTGAAATTGTGCTCCTAAGATGCTGCTTGGCTTGCTGTGTTCATCCAGCTCCACATTTTGTTACGTTGCAAACCCACACCACTTTCATATAGAAGTCAAGGACAGCAGATACATGGGAGCACCATCACCAGTAAGTTCCCCTTCAGAGTCACTCTCCATCCTGAACTGGAAATATATTGTTGATCCTTTATTGTCACTGAGTCAAAATTCTGGAATTCTCTCTTCAGGCACATGGGTCTATCTAATGTATATGGACTGCAGCAGAAAGCAACTCACTACCACTGTCAATGCCAACTGGGGATGGGCCATAAATGCTGGCCAAGCAACAATACTCGCATCTCTTCAGTGATTTTAAAAAATGTTGGTCATTTTTGAGATATGGGTTCTCCCCAATTCTCTAAATTGTCAATCAATTTTGCTTCTTGATCTCAACTCATCTGCACAGTTGATTTGCCTTTCTTAGTGTTGTCATCCCTCAACTTTAAGTATTTAGACAAAGTTTCATCCAAGGCCCTGAGGTAATTAATTTCCTAATCCGCTTTTCTGTTAAGCTGCATTTTCCGTACTCACATATTAATCAGCCACTGTTTAAAAAGAAGTCCTATGGTCACAAAATAAATTTATCCTTCTCAGCAAAGGTATATTTCTTGCAAGTTGAAATTGGCATCAAGTACATTTCTAGCTACATATATAGTCTTTGCTTCTTTTAACAATTGCCTGACTAGGATGTTATCTACTAAGTCACATATTGCATGCAATGTCACAGTAAGCAACTCACCTTTGGCTTCACAGCGAGGCCAGATGCAATGTGAACTCTTATAAATTCTTGGCATAACTGTTGCTTTAACGGGATGTGTAACCTGGTCAAGATTTTTGATAATGGCAGAGACTTATCCATAGAATAGTATTGGTAGCAGTGAAGAAGGATACTAACTTGAAACGTCCACTTTCCTGCTCCTCTGATCCTGCCTGGCCTGCTATGTTCCTCCAGCTCCACACTGTGTTATTTCTGACTCCAGCATCTGCAGTTCTTACTATCTCTGAGTGAGCTAAAACCTGGTGTTGTGTGACTTCTGAGATAGCAGGAGGAAACATTAACTTTATTTAAGTTAAACTTAAGTTAAGCAAGATTAATCTTAGTTTAATCTTGCCACCAGGCTGCAAGTGAGACAAAGATAGAGAAAGAGCGAGGACGATCAAGTGACATTGCTTTGCCCACTGTTACGGTGTATACTGTGCCTTATTAGTATATCACACTACCAGATTTAACTCCTGTTACTACCAAGACCAGTTGTAATTTAGCAATTCTGAGAAAGTGGTTTATTTACATTCTAAATATGGTTTCAGATCTATCTTTAACACTTTCAGTTCTCTCTTATTCTCAGCTTGTTCGTCTGTGTAGATGTCAGTCATTGTCATTTTGCAATTGCTTATGACTCACCGCAGAAGCTCTGCCTCATTAGCAAAGTCAAGTTCACTTGCTGCTTCCCTGAATTCTTCTAAATGAACTCTTGAGTCTTCTAAGAAATTATTTTAGCTCAGAAATTCATTGATCCTCACTACAACCCATTTCCACCTGTTGCTTGCTGACCTACAATGGCTTCTGGGCTACACTGAATTAAAATTATTACTTTCATTTTCAGAATGTCTGTTGCCTCAGTCCACATTCTCAATGTGCTTCTTTACACCATAAGTGGCTGTGAGATTTCAGCATTTCTCCAATTCTAAACCTTGCTCTTTACCAATATTTGTCAAACCAGCATTGGCCTTTTGCGTTTGGTTGCCTGTGGGATGAAAATTTCAGGAATTCCATCTCTAAATCTCACCAGCTCTCTGCCCCATGTTCCTCATTTAAAATACTCTTCTAAACTTATCCCTTTGACAAATGTTTGGTCATTTTTTTCCAAGGGCAGTTTGGTGCCATGCTTGTATTATCATGCCTATGCATGGAACCTTGAGACATTTTAATACAAGAAAGGAGGTAAATAAATGCAGGTTATTGTAACTGTCAGGAAGTGGGTGGGATGAAAATAGAAATGAGCAAGGCAACACAACAGAAGGAATTATATTTGTCACTTATTCTATGACAGGCCTAATATTCACTTCTGCTGTAATATTTTAAGAACAGGTCCACAGTTCCCTGAAAGTGGCAACAAGGTGGATAAGGTGGTCAAGAAGGCATAGAACATAAAAACCAAAAGAACTGCAGATGCTGTAAATCAAGAACAAAAACAAAGTTGCCGGAAAAGCTCAGCAGGTCTGGCAGCATCTGTAAAGGCGAAAACAGAGTTAATTTTTCGGGTCTGACGACCCTTCCTCAGAGGGCATACAGTGTGCTTGCCTTCATTCGCTGGAGCAAGAAATATAAAAGTTGGCAAGTTACTTTCCAGATATATAAACCATTAGTTAGGCCACATTTGGAATATTGCGTGCAGTTCTGGTCGCCACACTACCAGATCAATGTGGTTGTTTTGGAGAAGGTGCAGAGAAGGTTTACCAGGGTGTGACCTGTTCTGGAAGGTTTTAGTAATGAGGAGGGGTTGGATAAACTCAGATTGATTTCACTGGAAAGACAGAGGCTGAGGGGGCGACCTGATGGAGGTCTAAAAAAAAATTATGCGAGGCACATATAGCATGGATAGTCAGAGGCTTTTTCCCCAGGATGGAAACGTCAACCACATGGGGCACAGCTTCAAGGTGAGAGGGAAGGTTTGGAGGAGAACTGCAGGGAAAACTTTTCATTCACAGAGTGGTGGGTGCCTGAAATGTACAGCCAAAGGAGGTGGTGGAAACAGGTATGTTAGCAATGCTTAAGGCGTATCTTGATAGACACGTGAATGGGAGGCAAACAAAGGGTTAGAAACCACACATGGGTAATAAGTAACAAATCTAAATAAGGATTAGAATCAGCACAGGCTTGTTGGGCTGAAGAGCCTGTTCCTGTGCTGTGTTGACTTGTATAGTATTGAATCCAGCATGGTGTATGTGAAGCAATATATATATGACACAATTGCTTTAATTGTTAACTTACAGAAAATTTGGAGGATAGTGTGCCAGTTTGAACGGAGAATGCAGTGAGTTGAGATTTGCACTAACAGATATGTAATGAGAATGGGAAAGGGTCAAAATTATCTGATCCAGAGTAAGGAGGGTAGAAGGTCAGTATTAGAGATAATGGGTAGTGCAGATGCTGAAGAATCCAAGATAACAAAGTGTGGAGCTGGATGAACACAGCAGGCCAAAGCAGCCCAAAACGTTAAAAAACAGTATACTGTATCATTGTACCTGGTGTGGCTTCCTCTACATTGGGGAAACCAAGCGGAGGTTTGGGGACCGCTTTGCAGAACGCCTCCGCTCGCTTCGCAATAAACAACTGCACCTACCAGTCGTGAACCATTTGAACAACCCCTCGCATTCCTTAGACGACGTACCCATCCTGGGCGTCCTGCAGTGCCACAATGATGCCACCCGAAGGTTGCAGGAACAGCAACTTATATTCCGCATGGGAACCCTGCAGCCGAATGGTATCAATGTGGATCTCACCAGCTTCAAAATCTCCCCTTCCCCCACTGCATCCCAAAACCAGCCCAGCTCGTCCCTGCCTCCCTAACCTGTTCCCTCCTCCCACCTCAAGCTGCACCTTCATTTCTGACCTACCAACCTCATCCCACCTCCTTGACCTGTCCGTCCTCCCCGGACTGACCTATCCCCTCCTTACCTCCCCACCTATACTCTCCTCTCCACCTATCTCCTCCTCTATCCATCCTCGATCCGCCTCCCCCTCTCTCCCTATTTATTTCAGAACCCTCTCCCCCTCCCCCTTTTCTTATGAAGGGTCTAGGCTTGAAACGTTAAAAAAAAGCTTTTGTGCTCCTAAGATGCTGCTTGGCCTGCTGTGTTCACCCAGCTGCACGCTTTGTTATCTTAGAAGGTCAGTATTATTTGATTGGGAGCGTGGAAGGGAATGAGCCAGTATGAACAAGGACATGAATGATGCAGCAGCATGAATTAGAAGTGTTTGTCAGCAATGGTGGAGATGATCTGTTTGAATGGGTAGAACTTCAAAACTTCAGTAGGTTTGAGGGAAAAGTCTATGTGCCTGAACTGATGACAGAAAAACTTAAGAAGGAGCAACATGGTGGCTCAGTGGTTAGCATCACAGCACGAGGAAATCGGGTTCAATTCCACCCTCAGGCTAATGTCTGTGTGGAGTTTATACATTCTCCACGTGTCTGCATGGGTTTCCTCTGGGTATTCCAGCTTCCCCCCACATTCCAAAGATGTGATTGGGTTAGGTGGATTGGCCATGCTAAATTGCCCGTAGCGTTGAAGGATTTATAGATTAGGTGGGGGATGGGTCTGCATGGGATGCTCTGATGGTCAGTGTGGACTTATTGGGCCAAAGGTCCTGTTTCTACACTGTAGGGATTCTATCATAAGAATGTGGTATTAAATGGGAGGACTGACCAAAACAGTGGAATATGTTTACAGCTTGTCTGCGTGAAACTAGCATGATCGATCTGTACTCGATATGGAAAGTACTATATAATTTCCACTGAAAATGCTAAACTCAAAGCTGCTTTACCCATGTACAAATGCATCCCAATAAAATAGACTATAACTATCACCAAACGGAGGGACAAATTGCTGAACTCTTGCTCCGATCATTATTCCTATTTGTCTTGGAGAGTGCATGATTAAAACTCTAGCATCATTGTCCTTTTTCTACTATTTTTCCCATTCATCCCATTAATGTCCTGTGTATTCTGTTGGCACGGTGGATCAGTGGTTAGCACTCACAGCACCAGGGATACGGGTTTGATTCCACCCTTGGGTGACTGTCTATGTGGAGTTTAAACATTCTCTCCATGTCTGCATGGGTTTCCTCCCACAACCCAAAGATATGCAAGTTAGGTGAATTGGCCAGGCTAAATTGCCCACAGTATCCAGGGGTGTGCAGGTTAGCTGGATTAGCCATGAGAAATGCAGCATTGCAGGGATCAAATATGTTCATGGGTCTTGGTGAATGCGCTTTGGAAGGTTAGCACAGACTTGATGGGCCAAATGGCCTACTTCCACATTGTAAGGGATGTATGACACTGTGTGGTTTCCAAGGCGTTCTGCCATTGTCTGGTCCATTGGGTTTCTCCTGTTGGTCTGAGCAGATTCCAGCAGCTTTAGCTTTGGATCCTAGTGTTACATCTCCTGTATCATGTGTCAATGTCTCCTTCTTCACTTTGCCCTGAATATTATGAACTATTTTCAAAACTGATATTTTACCAATCAATCTGTACATAGATTAGATTTTAGATTAGATTTTCTACAGTGTGGAAACAGGCCCTTCAGCCCAACAAGTCCAAACCGCCCCTTGAAGCATCCTGCCCAGGCCCATTCCCCTATAACCCACACTCCCCTGAACACTATGGGCAATTTAACATGGCCAATCCACCTAACCTGCACATATTTGGACTGTGGGAGGACACTGGAGCACCCGGAGGAAACCCACGTAGACACGGAGAGAATGTGCAAACTCCACACAGACAGTCACCCGAGGCTGGAATTGAACCCGGGTTCTTGGCGCTGTGAGGCTGCAGTGCTAACCACTGAGCCACCATGCCGCCCTACATAACCTGAAATTTCTATTTCTGGCCCTTCATTACTTACATAAAATTATAAACAAGCTTCTGTAAAGATATGTACCATTTAGACTGCTCCAACTGTATCGATACCTCCTTCTATTTATTCTCCCTCATGCGTTGAACTCACTTTTCCTTTCGAGGATGTTTCTGGTAATGAGAAATGACGATTATAAGGATAGATTGTAGACTTTGGGGCTAGAACAAAGAACAAACAAAATTACATCACAGGAACAGGCTCTTCAGCCCTCCAAGCCTGTGCCGATCCAGGTCCTCCATCTAAACCTGTCACCGATTTTCCAAGGATCTGTATCCCTCTGCTCCCTGCCCATTCAGGTATCGGTCTAAATATATTTTGAATGACGCTATCGTGCCCGCCTCCGCCGTCAATGCATTCCCGGCACCCACCACCCTCTGCGTAAAGAACTGTCCACGCATATCTCCCTTAAACGTTTCCCCCCTCACCTTGAAATCGTGACCCCTAGTAATTGAGACCCCACTCTGGGAAAAAGCTTCTTGCTATCCACCCTGTCTATACATCTCATGATTTTATAGACCTCAACCAGGTCCCCCTTCAACCTCTATCTTTCTAATGAAAATAATCCTAATCTACTCAACCTCCCTTCATAGCTAGCACCCTCCATATCAGGCAATATCCTGGTGAAGCTCCTCTGCACCCTCTCCAAAGCATCCACCTTTTGATAATGTAGCGAACAGGACTGTATGCAATATTCCAAATGTGGTCGAACCAAAGTCCTATGCAACTGCAACATGACCTGCCAACTCTTGTACTCAATACCCTGTCCAATGAATGAAAGCATGCCGTATGCCTTCTTCACCACTCTATCCACCTGCAATGCCACCTTCAGAGAACAATGGACCCGAACACCCAGATTTCTCTGTTCATCAATTTTCCCCAGGGCTTTTCCATTTACCACATTATTCACTCTTGAATTGGATCTTCCAAAATGCATCACCTCGCATTTGCCTGGATTGAAGTCCATCTGCCATTTATCCGCCCAACTCTCCAATCTATCTATATTCTGCTGTAATCTCTGGCGGTCCCCTTCACTATCTGCTACTCCACCAATCTTAGTGTCATCTGCAAACTTGCTAATCAGACCATCTATACCTTCCTCCTGATCATTTATGTATATCACAAACAACAGTGGTCCCAACACGGATCCCTGTGGAACACCACTGGTCACAGTTCTCCATTTTGAGAAACTCCCTTCTGCTACAACTCTCTGTCTCCTGTTGCCCAGCCAGTTTTTTATCCATCTAGCTAGTACACCCTGGACCCCATGAGACTTCACTTTCTCTATCAGCCTATCAAGGGGAACCTTATCAAATGCCTGTCTGAGCTCCATGCCTATGACATCTACAGCCCTTTCCTCATCTATCAACTTTGTCACTTCCTCAAAGAATTCTATCAAGTTAAGACATGACCTGCCCTGCACAAAACCACACTGCCTATCACGAATAAGCCCATTTTCTTCCAAATGTAAATAGATTCTATCCTTTAGTGTCTTCTCCAGCAGCTTCCCCACCGCTGACGTCAGGCTCACTGATCTATAATTACCTGGATTATCCTTGCTACCCTTCTTAAACAAAGGGACAATATTAGCGATTGTCCAGTCGTCTGGAACCTCACCCGTGCTCAAGAATGCTGCAAAGACATCTGTTAAGGCCCCAGCTATTTCCTCTCTCTCTTCCTTGTTTAGATCCCATCTGGACCTGGGGACTTGTCCACCCTAATGCCTTTTAGAATACCCAACACTTCCCCCCTCCTTATGTTGACTTGACCTAGAGTAATCAAACATCTATCCCTAGCCTCAACATCTGTTTTTCCCTCTCCTCGGTGAATACCAACACAAAGTACTCATTAAGAATCTCACTCATTTTCTCTGACTCGTCGCATAACTTCCCTCCTTTGTCCTTGAGTGGGCCAACTCTTTCTCTAGTTACCCTCTTGCTCCTTATGTACGGATAAAAGACTTTGGGATTTTCCTTAACCCTGTTTGCTAAAGATATTTCATGACACCTTTTATCCTCTTAATTCCTCATTTCAGATTGGTCCTACTTTCCCAATATTCTTCCAAAGCTTCATCTGTTTTCAGTTTCCTAGACCTTATGTATGCTAATCTGCTTGGTAAGGAAGAGGCTAAAAAGAGAACTGATAAAGATTTTTAAGTTCATGACAGGGCTTGATGGAGGAGGTAAGGAAGGTAAGGAGGTAAATCCATTCACTGCCTGTGTGAAGAACTTTTCCATGTGTACATGGAAAAGGTCTGGTAATAGCTGTAAATCAAGAGTTGATGGTGGGGAGGAACATAATGAAATTGCAATCATGACACAAGTTGTGCTTGGCAAAGTATCTGGAACTGAAGACTCACAACACCCCAGGTCTAGATGGACTTCATCCTTATGTCTGAAAGGAGCTGGCTAATGAGGCAACAGATGTGTTGGTGCTAGATTTCCAAAATTCATCAGATTCAAGAATTATTCCATCAGATTGGACAGCAGGAAATGTAACCCTCTATTCTGGAGGGAAGGGAGGCAGAAAATAGAAACCATAGGGCACTTGGTGTGACATTTACAGTTGCACACATAGAACAAGCCAAGGTAATCAGGAAGAGTCAGTATTTCATGAAAGCAAAATCATGTTAACTAACATATTAGGCTTCTTTGAAGCAGTAGCATATAGAATCATAGAGCCTTGCAAATCTCTGGCATGAAAAAGGCCCTTTGGCCCATCACACCCTTGCTGGTCAAAACAACCTCATAGTTATTCTAATTCCATAAGACCATAAGACCATAAGACATAGGAGTAAGGCCATTCGGCCCATCAAGTCCACTCTGCCATTTAAATCATGGCTGATGGGCACTTCAACTCCACTTCCCTGCACTCTCCCCGTAGCCCTTGATTCCTTGTGAGATCAAGAATTTGTCGATCTCTGCCTTGAAGGCATCCAACGTCTCGGCCTCCACTGCATTCCGTGGCAATGAATTCCACAAGCCCACCACTCTCTGGCTGAAGAAATGTCATCTCATTTCAGTTTTAAATTTACCCCCTCTAATTTTAAGGCTGTGCCCATGGGTCCTAGTCTCCCTGCCTAACGGAAACAACTTCCCAGTGTCCACCCCTTCTAAGCCATTCCATTTTCAACACATGGCCCATTTTCATGTGCACATCTGAATACTTTTTAAATGTTATTAGTTTTTCTGCCTCAACCTCTATTCTGCAGATGAAGGTAATGCAGTAGACATACTATATTTAGATTTTGGAACGCATTTGATAAGATGATGCATTAAAGAATATTGTAGAAAATAAAAGCTCCTGGTGTAGGTAGGTGCATAGCAGCCTGTCTGGATGATAGAAAGCAGACAGCATGCATAAATGTTTCTTTGTCTGATTGGCTTGGGGTGAAGGGTGAAGTCCTGCCAAGATCTATGTATGGGTCTCAACTTTGATCATTTATAATAGTCACTTAAATAAAGGGAACAAAGGCATTGTAGCTAAATTTTCAGGCAGAGGTTAGGTAGGAAATTATATTGCAAAAAAGGCATAAGGAGGTTGCAGAAATATATTGAAGGATTGAGTTAGCAAGAAAATATCTTGCAAATGAAGAATAATGTGGAAAAATGTGAATTTGGTCACTTTTGTAGGCAGAATAAAAGAGTTGGACATTACTCAAACACAGAACTGTTGCAGAAGTCCAGGGTATAGGCATTCCGTTGCATGAGCCACAGAAAGTTACAATGTAAATACAATATGTAAGCAAGAAGGCTAATGGACCATTATCATTTATATGAGAAAAATTGAATATTAATGTTATACTGCAGTTGTAAAGGCCAGTTGTAAGGCCATATCTCAAATACTGTGTGCAGTTTCAGATCTCCTTATGTAAGGAAAATTTCAATGAACAAATAACAAAGAGCAAAGAAAATTACAGCACAGAAACAGGCCCTTTGGCCCTCCAAGCCTGCGCCGATCAAGACCTTCTGTCTAAACTTGTCATCTATTTTCTAAGAGTCTGTATCCCTTTGCTCCCTGCCCATCCATGTACCTGTCCAGATACATCTTAAAAGATATTATTGTGTCTGCGTCTACCACCTCCGCTGGCAACGCGTTCCTGGCACCCATCACCCTCTGCGTAAAAAACTTTCCATGCATATTTCCCGTAGCCTTTCCTCCTCTCACTTTGAACTCATGACCCCTAGTAATTGAGTCCCCGACTCTGGGAAAAAACTTCTTGCTATCCACCCTGTCTATACCCCTCATGATTTTATAGACCTCAATCAGGTCCCCCCTCAACCTCTGTCTTTCTAATGAAAATAATCCTAATCTACTCAACATTTCTTCATAGCTAGTACCCTCCATAGCAGGCAACATCCTGGTGAACCTCCTCTGCACCCTCTCCAAAGCATCCATATCCCTTTGGTAATGTGGCGGCCAGAACTGTACACAGTACTCTAAATGTGGCCGAACCAAAGTCTTATACAACTGTAACATGACCTGCCAACTCTTGTACTCAATACCCCGTCCAGTGAAGGAAAGCATGCCGTATGCCTTCTTGACCACCCTGTTGACCTGTGTTGCCACCTTCAGAGAACAATGGACCTGAACACCCAGATCTCTCTGAACATCAATTTTCCCCAGGACTTTTCCATTTACTGTATAATTTGCTTGTGAATTAGATCTTCCAAAATGCATCACCTTGCATTTGCCTGGATTGAACTCCATCTGCCATTTATCCGCCCAACTCTCCAATCTATCTATATTCTGCTGTAATCTCTGACAGTCCCCTTCACGATCTGCTACTCCACCAATCTTAGTGTCATCTGCAAATTTGCTAATCAGACCATCTATACCTTCCTCTTGATCATTTATGTATATCACAAACAACAGTGGTCCCAGCACTGATCCCCGTGGAACACCACTGGTCACAGGTCTTCAATTTGAGAAACGCCCTTCCACTACTACTCTCTGTCTCCTGTTGCCCAGCCAGTTTTTTATCCATGTGGCTAGCACATTCTGGACACCATGCGACTTCTCTTTCTGCATCAGCCTGCCATGGGGAACCTTATCAAACGCCTTACTGAAAGCTTCGGAGACCATTCAGGAAAGGTTTACTAGGTTGACCTGGAGTGAGTGAATTGTTTTATGAGGATAAGTTGGACTGATTCTGCTTAAGTTAAGAATAGTGATTGTTACTTGATTGACATTTATCAGACCCTGAATGTTGTTGTAAAGGTAATGTGGAATTTACACTTTATTCTTATTGGTCAGTCAAGATCTAGGAGGCACTGATTTAAAATTGAGGGTCATCCTTTTAGCACAGAGATAAGGAGAATATTTTTCTGCCCGTAAGGATTGTGTGCCTGTGAAATTCTTTGCCTTATCGTATGTTGGAAGTGGGATTGTTGATTATTTTGAAGGCATACGTAGCTAGACTCTTATTAGGTTGGGTATTCAAGAATTAACTGTTGTAGATGAGTGTAGAATATGGAATGCAAGAAACAAATAGACCAGTCATGATCTTATTGACTGGCCTGGCAAGGCCAAAGGAGCCACATGGTTTACTTCTGCTCCTGTAGCTTATGTTTGCATGCAAATGCGTCATTCTACAGAGCTCTATTAGGCCAGGCCAATCCAAAGATAACTCTACTTTCTCTCCATAGATGTTGCCAAACCTGCTGAGCTTTTCTAGCAATTTCTGTTTTGGCTTCTGATTTCTAGCAGCTGCAGTTCTTTTTAGTTTTTAATCCAAGGATGTGCAGGTTAGGTGGATTGGCCATGGGAAATATGAGGTTAGAGGGATGGGTTGGAGTTTGGATGTGGGTGTCATGCTCTTCAGAGGGTCAGTGCGCAATCAATAAGCCAAATGTCCTCTTTCTGTACTGTAGGGACCCTTTGATTCATCACTTCCCCCGCGCACCCCCACCACCCGCACCGCCCACCACGCAACCCCCCCACCCCCCCCCCCCACCCCCGCCCCCGATAGACGTATCCCAGCCACACTGGAGCAAGTGGCCAAAGGAAATAGTGACTGCCCCATCACATGTTGTGAATGGTCAATGGGTCAGTTACTTAGAATCATAGAACGCCTACCGTGTGGAATCAGGCCCTTCGGCCCAGCCTGTCCACACCAAAGCTCAAAGCATCCCACACAGACCCACCCCGCTATTGTTCACCTAATCTACACATTCCTGAACACTGTGGGCAATTTAGTGTGGCCAATCCACCGAGTCTGCGTGCCTTTGGACTGTGGGAGGAAACCGGATCACCCAAAGGAAACCCACGCGGACTCGGGGAAAATGTGCAAACTCCACACAGACAGTCACCCGTGGGTGGAATCAAACCCGGGTCCATGGCCCTGTGAGGCAGCAGTGCTAACCACTGAGAAACCATGCTGCTTGATACAGCTTACCATTTGTCGAGATTTACAGCCAACATACCTGGCATCACACCAGCACTGAAGCGCAAACTTCACAATATGCATTTGCGTGGGAGGGAAAACGTTTTTTTTGGCTAGATGATAGAATCCTGCTTGTGGATAAATCCACTCATGAGTTTACTGCAAAGTAGCAGAGTGAGGCAGCCAGCTTATTTGCTTATCAAATCTTCGAGGTTCTGCCCTCTTCCAGGGCATTGTGAGGTAGACTGGGCACTGCCCAGGGCCAGAAGTATTGAAAATAGGCCCTTTCATGAGTCAACTTTAATTAGGTTAGCCATTATTATGCAGGAAAGTCTTAATTTACCCTAGCTCAGCAACAAGCTGAGCCAATTTGCTTTAAAATAGTATTATGGAATCCTTTGCTTCTACTTGGGAAGAAAAACAAGGGTTTGGTTAATAACCTCAATCAAAAAACCATAACTCCTACAGTGCAGCTCTCCCTTAGAACTAGAGATTTAGGAAGTGGTGGAGAGAGACAATATCAAGTAGAAATTGTGCCAAAGTCCTACTCTTCTACATTAATATATTCATTCAACTCTTACTTATTTTCAACAGGAGTGGAAACAGATTAAGTTGATGTCCGCTTGTAAATTCCAACAGGCTTCAGCCAATAAAATAAAATGTGAGGCTGGATGAACACAGCAGGCCCAACAGCACCTCAGGAGCACAAAAGCTGACGTTTCAGGCCTAGACCCTTCGTCAGAGAGGGGGATGGGGTGAGGGTTCTGGAATAAATAGGGAGAGAGGGGGAGGCGGACCGAAGATGGAGAGAAAAGAAGATTGGTGGAGAGGAGAGTATAGGCGGGGAGGTAGGGAGGGGATAGGTCAGACCAGGGAAGACAGACAGGTCAAGGAGGTGGGATGAGGTTAGTAGGTAGGAGGTGGAGGTGCGGCTTGGGGTGGACGGAGGAAGGGATGGGTGAGAGGAAGAACAGGTTAGGGAGGCAGAGACAGGCTGGACTGGTTTTGGGATGCAGTGGGTGGAGGAGAAGAGCTGGGCTGGTTGTGTGGTGCAGTGGTGGGAGGGGACGAACTGGGCTGGTTTAGGGATGCAGTGGGGGAAGGGGAGATTTGGAAGCTGGTGAAATCCACATTGATACCATTGGGCTGCAGAGTTCCCAAGCGGAATATGAGTTGCTGTTCCTGCAACCTTCGGGTGGCATCATTGTGGCACTGCAGGAGGCCCATGATGGACATATCATCTAAAGAACGGGAGGGGGAGGGGAAATGGTTTGCGACTGGGAGGTATAGTTGTTCATTGCGAACCGAGCGGAGGTGTTCTGCAAAGTGGACCCCAAGCCTCCGCTTGGTTTCCCCGATGTAGAGGAAGCCACACCGGATACAGTGGATGCAGTATACCACATTGGCAGATGTGCAGGTGAACCTCTGCTTAATGTGGAAAGTCATCTTGGGGCCTGGGATAGGGGTGAAGGAGGAGGTGTGGGGGCAAGTGTAGCATTTCCTGCGGTTGCAGGGGAAGGTGCCGGGTGTGATGGGGTTGGAGGGCAGTGTGGAGCGAACAAGTGAGTGACGGAGAGAGTGATCTCTCCGGAAAGCAGTCAGGGGTGGGGATGGAAAAATGTCTTGGGTGGTGGGGTCGGATTGTAGATGGCGGAAGTGTCGGACGACGATGCATTGTATCCGGAGGTTGGTGGGGTGGTGTGTGAGAACGAGGGGGATCCTCTTTGGGAGGTTGTGGCGGGGGTGGGGTGTGAGGGATGTGTTGCGGGAAATGCGGGAGACGTGGTCAAGGGCGTTCTCGACCTGGGCCATCTCCAGCACATCCCTCACCTTCCTGGATCTCTCAGTCTCCATCTCAGGCAACCAGCTTGTAACTGATGTCCATTTCAAGCCCACCAACTCCCACAGCTACCTAGAATACACCTCCTCCCACCCACCCTCCTGCAAAAATTCCATCCCCTATTCCCAATTCCTCCTCCTCCGCCGCATCTGCTCCCACGATGAGGCATTCCACTCCCGCACATCCCAGATGTCCAAGTTCTTCAAGGACCGCAAGTTTCCCCACACAGTGTTCGAGAACGCCCTTGACCGCGTCTCCCGCATTTCCCGCAACACATCCCTCACACCCCACCCCTGCCACATCCTCCCAAAGAGGATCCCCCTCGTTCTCACACACCACCCCACCAACTTCCGGATACAACGCATCATCCTCCGACACTTCTGCCATCTACAATCCGACCCCACCACCCAAGACATTTTTCCATCCCCACCCCGTCTGCTTTCCGGAGAGACCACTCTCTCCGTGACTCCCTTGTTCGCTCCACACTGCCTTCCAACCCCACCACACCCAGCACCTACCCCTGCAACCGCAGGAAATGCTACACTTGCCCCCACACCTCCTCCCTCACCCCTATCCCAGGCCCCAAGATGACTTTCCACATTAAGCAGAGGTTCACCTGCACATCTGCCAATGTGGTATACTGCATCCACTGTACCCGGTGTGGCTACCTCTACAATGGGGAAACCAAGCGGAGGCTTGGGGACCGCTTTGCAGAACACCTCCGTTCGGTTCGCAATAAACAACTACACCTCCCAGTTGCAAACCATTTCCACTCCCCCTCCCATTCTTTAGATGACATGTTCATCATGGGCCTCCTGCACTGCCACAATGATGCCACCCGAAGGTTGCAGGAACAGCAACTCATATTCTGCTTGGGAACCCTGCAGCCTAATGGTATCAATGTGGACTTCACCAGCTTCAAAATCTCCCTTTTCCCCACTGCATCCCAAAACCAGCCCAGTTCGTCCCCTCCCCCCACTGCACCACACAACCAGCCCAGCTCTTCCCCTCCACCCACTGCATCCCAAAACCAGTCCAACCTGTCTCTGCCTCCCTAACCTGTTCTTCCCCTCACCCATCCCTTCCTCCCACCCCAAGCCGCACCCCCATCTACCTACTAACCTCATCCCACCTCCTTGACCTGTCCGTCTTCCCTGGACTGACCTATCCCCTCCCTACCTCCCCAACTATACTCTCTCTACCTATCCTCTTTACTCTCCATCTTCGGTCCGCCTCCCCCTCTCTCCCTATTTATTCCAGTTCCCTCTCCCCATCCCCATCTCTGATGAAGAGTCTAGGCCCAAAACGTCAGCTATTGTGCTCCTGAGATGCTGCTGGGCCTGCTGTGTTCATCCAGCCTCACATTTTATTATCTTGGATTCTCCAGCATCTGCAGTTCCCATTGTCACAGGCTTCAGCCAATATGTTGGTTTTTTTGTTTACTTATTTTGTTTTCAACCCATAATTGTCCCTTCCACGATATTAGATGGCCCAAAAGGGATAAACAAATTGGCTATTCTCGTATTTTCAAATTTGCCTGGGGATCAGATTTTTCTTCCCTGTCATTATTACTTTGCCTCAGAGTGCAGTAGCCTATTCAGAAGATGGAATATTCAGAGCAGTGCCTGATCACTGGGGGAGGCAGCTGCAGCAAATATCATGGCCACTCTGCACCAGAGGCAAGCCTTTTGAAATATTTTGGCTTCGCTGTGAAGGCAATCAGTCTCAATCTCTCCCTGAATGATAGACTCAATTTCTTAAACTGGGGGAATGCAAGATCAAATTGGTTAGAACCAGCGTCACAAGACAGTGCTGTAGCTTTAAAATCTCAAAGATGCTTGATGCCTGATTTGCACTGTTCTATCAGCTTAGCTTGCAACATTACTTCAGAAGATATGAATCATTTTGGTGTTTGCAATGATGGGAATATTGGAACTAGTTAGTCAAGATGGTGCTACAAAGAATGCACCAGGGAACTATTATTGCACCATTTTTATTTTTAAAATGTTTGCAATGTCAAGGCAACGCACTTTTTATACTTGCAATTCTTTTCTTTTTTCATCAATGCAAGATCTACGCCTGAACATCTCACAGGGGCCTAGATAACACTCAGGCATTTGATCCCAGTCTAAGGATGAGCAAATGCCTGGGAACACTGTTCAGTCTTTTTCCTTCGAGCCCTCTGAAATCTCACAATTCCAATCATTCTAGTAGATCATCTCCACTGCTGCCCTGACCCTACAAACACTTCAAATTCATGTTGCTTCTCTTTGTTCATCACTAATCTGCTTCTGTATGCTGGTTCACTATTCCACATTCCCAATTAATTAATACTAACCCTCTAACCTCCCCAATCCCTGTCAGTTAATACTAAGTCTATACCTTTCTCCACATCTCCTGCCATTTATAAGGAACTTTGTTTATATTCGATATAACGTAGAACTGGAGGAACACAGCAGGTCAGGTAGCATCAGAGGAGCAGGGAAATCGACATTTTGGGTTGGGACCCTTCATCAGGGGAATGGGGCTTGGAAATAAAAGGCGGGACCCCAATCCTGATCACCAAACCATCATCTCCCAGGCCATCAAAAATCTACTGCAAGCTCCTTTATATAATACCTGTCACAGAATACCTACAGTGTGGAAGGACGTCATTCAGCTTATCAAGTCCACATTAACCCTCCAAAAGGCATTCAACCCAAACCTACCATAGGCCCATAACCCTGCATCTTTTATGGCTAATCCACTTAGTTTACACATCTCCAGACATTATGAACAACTTAGCATAACCAATCCACCGAATCTGCACATCTTTGGAATAAAGAAGGAAGCGGGAGCACCCAGAGGAAACCCGTGCAGAGACAGGGAGAATGTGCAAACTCTGCACACATAGTCACGCAAGGCTGAAATCACTGTTAGTGAGAGAACTGCTGAAAGTTAGGTTGTATGGACGGGGTAACAGATACCAGTGGCACATTGACCAAAGCTGGAAGAGTGCAACAGGTTGCGTTTAATAGAATTCAGAGATCACAGAAGCTGGTGCAGATGGGGGAAACCGCAGGGATAAGAAAAAGTTATATCACAGAGGGTATGGGGTTCTAAAAGCAAAGATGAGAATTTTAACATTATGAGGCTAGAAAATAAAGTAGACCGGTAAAATGAGTGACAGGGACGAAGGGCTTTAAGAGTTGAAACAATGTCCTGGCAGAATCAGTAGCTCAGTTACAGGAATAAAAAAAACACAGTAAGTTAGCTTCATTCTGCTAATGGTTGAATGTTTATGCAGAGATGCATAAACAATTGATCGGCTATAATGACTGACATCTGCACAAAAGAACGAATGGAAAAAAGAAGGGAACTGAAAGTGTTAAAAATGGATCTGAAAACAATATTCAAGACATAAATAAAGAATTACTAAATTGTAGCTGGCACTCAGGGGATGGTAATCTGACAGAGGCGGAAGCTCTCAGTGCCAAAAACAACAGGAAATTAAATTTAGCAAAGGAAATTCCTGCTCGGGCCAGGGCCTATAAATGCAAAGAGTTCTCCATCTGACATAAAATCATAGAGAAATGCACAAAATTACAGGAACAGGAGTAGGCCATTCAGCCCATTGAATCATTGATAAGTCCATATTTTTCAAATATGAGAAAATCCTATCCCTAAGGATCTTCTCCAACAATTTCCTTACTACTAGCAGAAGGCTCACTGACCTGTAGTTTCCCAGATTATCCCTGTTGCCCTTCTTAAACAAAGCGACAAGGTTGGCCCATTCAGTTAGATCATGGCTGATCTCCACATACCTGTCTTTGGCTCATATCCCTTCATACCTTTGTTTTACAAAAATTTATCTCTCTCAGATTAAACTTAACAATTAATGTAGCACCCACTGCCATATGCACAATAAAGTTCCAAACATTTACCGGTGTGTAGGAGTGCTTCCCACGTCTGTTTTCAACAGTCTTGCCCTAATCTCAGAAAATGCCCCCTTGTTTGAGAATCCTCATGTGTTTAACTTTGTCCAATTTGCCTTCTCCTCTTAATATCTTGAGAATTTTAATGAGTTAAACCTTAACCTTCCAAACTCCCACATTTTCAATGTTAGGTATAATTCTTGTAAACCTCTGTTATACTCTTTCCAAGTCCAATATGTCCTTGCTAGCAACATTGAGGGCCGAAGAGCCTGTTCTGCGCTGGATTGTTCTATGTTCTAAAGTGTGCTGCCCAGATCTGCCCACAGTACTACAAGTGGGATCTAACTAGTATTTTGTATAAGTGCAGCATAACGTCTGCAATTTTATACCCCAGTCCTCTAGAATTCCATTAGCTTTCTTGATTAATTTCTGCAGAAAATATCCAGAGTTAATCCTCGAGTATCCCGAGGCAATCAAGGCTAGCTAGTAATTTGCACATGAGCGACTATCTGAACAAAAAGAAAGAAAACTACAAGTCAATCTGAAGGTCATCAAGAGAGCAGGTGTCAATCCCTCCACCTCTGGAACCAGGGCTATGGGCATTGCTGATGATAATTCCTGTGTCAATTCCTGCATCTAATGACTTCTTGAATTTATAATTCCATTATCATTACAAAACACGATGAAATGCTTCATATTGTCTTCATATTGTACAAATTCCCTTTCAAGCCACACACCTCCTCGTCAAAAAGTGAAAGGAACGATAAGTAGGGTTTAGGAAACTGAAGAGAGGCAGAGGCCTCAAAGAATAAAGTTAGTAGGAAAAAATCTAACAAAGAATTAAGTGAGCTAAGAAGGGCTATGAAACGTCTTGGTAAAACAAGATTTAGGAAAATCTCAAGGTGTTTTATACATAAGTAAGGAGCAAGAGAGAAGCTAAGGAAAGAGGAGGCCCAATCAAGGATAAAGGAGCGAATTTATGTGTGGAGAAGGAGGAAGTGGGTGAGGTCTTTGACAAATACTTTGCATTGGGGTATTCACAAAGAGAAAAGACATGGTGGATGGTGAGTCTTGGAAGAGTGTTTTTTTCTGACTGAAGATCTATGACAAGTAGCGTTCCGCAGGGATCAGTGGTGGGACCTCTGTTGTGTGCAATATACACAAATGATTTGGAGGAGAATGTATTGGCCTTATTAATAAGTTTGTGGATAGCACAAAGATTGGAGGAGCTGCGGATAGTGAGGAAGATCTCCAGAGGATACACTAAGATATAGATAGGCTGAAGACTTGGGCAGAGATAAGACAGATGGAGTTTAATGTGGAAAAATGCAAGGCAATTTTTTTGGAGGATCTAATGCAAGAGACAAGTATATAGTGAATGGCATAACTCTTTTCAACATACAGAGGAATCAAGTGAGGGATCTACGGTTCCCTAAAAGTGACAGCACAAGTGGACAAGGTGGTTAAGAAGGCAGACAACATGTTTGCTTTCATCAGTCAGTGCATAGAGTAAAAAACTGGCAAGTCATGTTGCAGCTGTGTCGGACTTCATTGAGGTCACGTTTGGAATATTGTGTACAGTTCTGATCAACATACTACCAGAAGGATGTGGAGACCTTGGAGTGTGTGTAAAAACGGTTTACCGGAATGTTGCCTTGTTTGGATGGTATTAGTTATGAGGAAAGACTGGACAAACTTAGGCCATAAGACCATAACACCATAAGGCATAGGAGTGGAAGTAAGGCTATTCGGCCCATCAAGTCCACTCTGCCATTTAAACCATGGCTGATGAGCATTTCAACACCACTTCCCTGCACTCTCCCCATAGCCCTTGATTCCTTTTGAGATCAAGAATTTGTTGATCTCTACCTTGAAGGCATCCAATGTCCCGGCCTCCACTGCACTTTGCGGCAATGAATTCCACAAGCCCACCACTCTCTGGCTGAAGAAATGTCATCTCATTTCAGTTTTAAATTTACCCCCTCTAATTTTAAGGCTGTGCCCACGGGTCCCTGTCTCCCCGCCTAACGGAAACAACCTCCTAGCGTCCACCCCTTCTAAGCCATACATTATCTTGTAAGTTTCTATTAGATCTCCCCTCAACCTTCTAAACTCTAATGAGTACAATCCCAGGATCCTTAGCCGTTCATCATATGTTAAACCTACCATTCCAGGGATCATCCATGTGAATCTCCGCTGGGCATGCTCCAGGGCTAGTATGTCCTTCCTAAGGTGTGGGGCCCAAAATTGGACACAGTATTCTACATGGGGCCTAACTAGAGCCTTATAAAGCCTCAGAAGCACATCGCTGCTTTTATATTCCAACCCTCTTGAGATAAATGACAACATTACATTCGCTTTCTTAATTACGGACTCTACCTGCAAGTTAACCTTTAGAGAATCCTGGACCAACACTCCCAGATCCCTTTGCACTTCTGATCTGCCAATTTTCTCACCGTTTAGAAAATAGTCCATGCCTGTATTCTTTTTTCCAAAGTGCAAAACCTCACATTTACTCACATTGAACTTCATCAGCCATTTCTTGGACCACTCTCCTGAACTGTCTAAATCTTTCTGCAGCTTCCCCACCTCCTCAGTACTACCTGCCTGTCCACCTATCTTTGTATCATCGGCAAACTTCGCCAAAATGCCCCCAGTCCCTTCATCCAGATCATTAATACATAAGGTGAACAGCTGCGGCCCCAACACTGAACCCTGCGGGACACCACTCGTCACCAGTTGCCATTCCGAAAAAGAGCGTTTTATCCCAACTCTCTGCCTTCTGTCAGACAGCCAATCCTCAATTCAAGCCAGTAGCTCACCTCGAATACTATGGGCCCTCACCTTGCTCAGCAGCCTACCGTGAGGCACTGTATCAAACGCCTTTTGGAAGTCTAGATAGATAACATCTACTGGGTTTCCCTGGTCTAACATACTTGTTACCTCTTCAAAGAACTCTAACAGGTTTGTCAGGCACGACCTCCCCTTACTAAAACCGTGCTGACTTGTTTTAATCTGACCCTGCACTTCCAGGAATTTAGAAATCTCATCCTTGACAATGGATTCTAGAATTTTACCAACTACCGAGGTTAGGCTAATCGGCCTATAATTTTCCATCTTTTGCCTTGATCCCTTCTTAAACAAGGGAGTTACAACAGCAATTTTTCAATCATCTGGGACTTTCCCTGACTCCAGTGACTTTTGAAAGATCACGACCAAAGCTTCCGCTATTTCCTCAGCCACCTCCCACAGAACTCTAGGATGTAGCCCATCGGGGCCAGGAGATTTATCAATTTTTGACCTTTTAGGTCTTCTAGCACTTTCTCTTTTGTAATGCCTACTGTACTCAACTCTGCACCCTGGCTCTCCCTAATTGTTGGCATACTACTGATGTCTTCCACTGTGAAGACTGACACAAAGTACTTATTAAGTTCTTCAGCTATTTCCTTATCTCCCATCACTAGCCTTCCAGCATCAATTTGGAGCAGCCCAATATCTACTTTTGCCTCTCGTTTGTTTCTTATGTATTGAAAGAAACTTTTACTATAATTTCTAATATTACTACCTCGCCTACCTTCATATTTGATCCTCTCCTTCCTTATTGCTCTCTTTGTTATCCTCTGATTGTTTTTGTAGCCTTCCCAATCTTCTGATTTCCCAGTGCTCTTGGCCACTTAATAGGCTGTCTCTTTTTCTTTGATATATTGCCTGACTTCCTTTGTCAACCATGGCTGTCTAATCCCACCCCGGATAATCTTTCTTTTCTTTGGGATGAACCTCTGTACTGTGTCCTCAATTACACCCAGAAACTCCTGCCATTGTTGCTCTACTGTCTTCCCCGCCAGGCTCTGCTTCCAGTCGATTTTCGTCAATTCCTCTCTCATACCCCTGTAGTTACCTTTATTTAACTGTAACACCATTATATCTGATTTTGCCTTCTCTCTTTCAAATTGCAGACTGGACTCTACCATATTATGATCGCTGCCTCCTAAGTGTTCCCTTACTTGAAGATCTTTTATAAAATCTGGCTCATTACATAGCACTAAGTCCAGAATAGCCTGCTCCCTGTGGGCTCCATCACAAGCTGTTCCAAAAAGCCATCCTGCAAACATTCCATGAATTCTCTTTCTTTGGATCCACCAGCAACATTATTCACCCAGACCGCCTGCATATTGAAGTCCCCCATGATCACCGTGACCTTGCCTTTCTGACATGCCCTATTTATTTCTCGGTGCATCTTGCGCCCCTGGTCCTGATCACTGTTGAGAGGTCTGTACATAACTCCCATTATAGTTTTTTTGCCTTTGTGGTTCCTCAATTCCACCCACACAGATTCCACATCTTCTGACCCTATGCCATTTAGTGCCGTAGATTTAATTCCATTCTTAACTAACAAGGCAACCCCACCCCCTCTGCCCACCTCCCTGTCTTTTCGATATGTTGTGAATCCTTGATTTGTTTTCCCTTGAACAAAAGCTGAGGGGGTGACCTGATCGAAGTTTACAAAATTCTGAGAGACACGGATATTTGGGGACTTTTTCCCACGATAGAACAGGTATAAGGTAAAAGGGAGCAAGTGTAAAGGAGATGTGAGAGGCACATAGGTTGGTAAGTGCCTGGAATGCACTGCCAGAGGAAGTGTTGGAAGCTGATATAACAGCAATGTTTAAGAGGCATCTTGACAGATACATGAATAGGCAGGGGATAGAGGGATACAGACCACATAGAGGCAAAAAGATTTTTTATTTAGAAAGGCATCATGTGTCAGCACAGTCTTGATGGTCTGTAGTGATCCTGTTCCAGCCGTTTATTGTTCTCCTTTCTTTGATTTGAAATTATATCACTGTTCCTTCACTGTTGCTATCTCAAAATCTTACAAATCCCTCCCAAACAGCATTATGGGTGCATATACTGTCCACGGACTGCAGCAATTCAAGAAGCCAGTCTACCTCCAACTTCAAAATCTTGTACATCCAGTCTTTGCAGCTACTGAACATTGAGATATTGGTCTGGATTATCTGTGGGCTGCGAGTGTCTGCATAGATGTTTTCTCTGAGGCTGCTTGCTCTTAATCTTCAAGTAAGGACCTTAAATTCCTTATAAGACCACAAGATTTAGAAGCAGGTGTAGGCCAAATTAAGCCATTCAATGAGTACATGGTTGATCAGATAATCTTCAACTCCATTTTCCTCCCTTTTCCTCAAACCCTTGCTTCCTGTACTGAGTAAAAATCCATTTAACTCAGCCTTGAATATACTTAACAGCCTGACCTTAACAGCCCTTCGTGTTAAAGAATTCCCCAAATTCACTAGCCTCTGAAAGAAGAAATTCCTCCTCATTCTTCACCCAGAGAGTGGTGGATATAAGGAATGTTCTGCTCCAGAAGGCAGTGGAAGTCAACTCTCCGGATAGTTTCAAGAAAGAGATAGATAGAGCTCTTAAAGATAAGTGGAATCAAGGGTTATGGGGATAAGGCAGGAACAGGATACTGATTGTGGATGATCAGCCATGATCATAATGAATGGTGGTGCTGGCTCGAAGGGCCGAATGGCCTACTCCAGCACCTATTGTCTATTGTCTACTGTCTCATCTCTGCTTCAAATATGGGACCTCTCATTCTGAGATGATGGCCTCTGGTCCTAGAATCTTCTTCCCAGGGTGAAGTTGGAAATGAGAAAGAAATAATCTTTCCATAACCACCCTGTGAAGTACCCTAAGAATCTTGCAAGAGCAAATTACAGCAGATGCTGGAATCTGCACTGAAACCAAAAAATACTGGAAATCACAATGGGTCAGGCAGCATTCATGGACAGAGAGCAAGCTAACATTTCAAGTCTAGATGACTCTTCATCAGAACTCAGATGAAGGGTCATCCAGAAAAGAAATACTAGTTTGCTCTCTCTCCACAGATGCTGCTTGTGATTTCTGTGATTTCCACTTTTCCAAGATCCCAAGAATCTTACATGTTTCAACCTGTTTCATTTCTCATTCTTCTATACTCCACCGAGTGAAAGTCCTACTTATTCAACCTGTCCTCATAAAATAGCCCCTCTAGTCTCAGGGTCATCCTTGTGAACCTTCTCAGGGCCACTTCCAATGCCAGCATATCTTTACTTGGATAAGGGGCCCAAGACTGTTCACAGTATTCTACCTGTGACCTGATTTGTGTCTTGTATAATTTTAGCAAACTCCTCCTACATCTATAGTTTGAAATAAAAGCAAATAATTCATTTATCTTCCCTGGTACATGCCAAACCTGAACGCTAACTTTTGTTTGGACTTTGCAAACTTCCAAATCCCTCTGTGTTATAGTTTTCTGCAGACTTTCTTCATTTAAATAATATTCAACTCTTCTATTCTACCTATCAAAGTGCATTTCCTCACATTTTCAGTTTTGGAACACTCCTTTCTTTATATCTACGTATAGCAGGCCTCACTACTTTAAACTATCTTTAATAATAGTCAAATAGAGCAAAATATATCTTCCAATTAAAATTGAACAGACCTGTTGATAGATTTTCATCTGATCTTCCTGGAAACATGAACACTCATGTTGACATTACCATCAAAAAAGCACAGCAACACCCCAACTTCCTCAGGAGGTTATGGAAATTTGGTATGTCCACAAAGACTATTCCAAATTTTTATAGATGCACCATAGAAAGCATCCTAGTTGGATGTATCACCGCATGAAATGGCAACTGCTTTTTCCAAGGCTACAAGAAACTATGGAGAGTCATGTACACAGGCGATCCATCATGCAAACCAGCCTTCCATTCAAAGACTCCACCAACACTTCTGGCTGCCTCAGGAATGCAACCAACATAATCAAAGGCCAACACCCCCAAAGCCCACCATTGTGATTATACACTCTTCCACCCTGTTTCACCAGGTAAAAGATATAAAAGTTTGTATATACAAAGAGATTTAAGAACAGTTTCTTCCCTGCTTGTTCTTAGACTTTTGAATGGGCATCTTTAATGTTAATGTTGGTCTCTCTGCACCTTCTCAGCTTGAACACTGTATCCTGTACTCTGTTCTGTTACCTAGATACACTAGTATAGTACAATCTACCTGCACAGCACGAGACAATACTTTTCACCAAACCTCAGTGTATGTGACTATAATAAATCAAATCATTGATGAAATCATTGGCTCAGTAGGCATTGGCTGTATATGGTACATGTTTGGCATGACAAAATTCAACCCTGTATTTCTTTTGAAGTCCTGACCATCACATTTATTATTGTGCTCTTGCTCTGCATTTTCTGACACGTAGATGTCTCCCAGGGAACTCCTGCAGGATTTCTTTTCATCGTTCAACAGTCATACATCTATAAATCCTCCACGAGTGTTCTGCTTGCTGCATCTATTCAGTTCTTGATCTCTTGGACTATATTCTAATCATCTTTACAGATAGAGCTTTCTGTTCTTTCTGTGCTCTGTGTCAACATTTTTCACAACTTTGTCTGGGATTCCCCTCAGTTGCCAATAAAGTGTTAATTATTGCCAAAGAGTGAGATTATACCTCAACAAGAATAATATCCTCTTTTTTCTGCTTATTTCACTGCTGATCCTCAGAGCACATCAACTGTTACTTACAACTTGCCTGAAACAAGGACTATTCCCTAGCCAAATCTTATCAGCCTAAACCTAAATCTTTGTAAGCTCAGGGGTATTTTGAGGTTTCTTTCGATCCCAGTACAATTACCATAAGCTTGTCATCTGCTTTGCCTAGAATTTCAGTCCCATGAGGTAGTCTGCAAAAATTTAGAATCTATATGTGACTGTACCATTTCTTTTCCTATGTTCGCATACCTCTGTTCGGTCTCCATCAAAGTTCTGACATAAAATCAACTCCCTTCTTCAGAGACCCAACCTGAAACATCAATTTTCCTGCTCCCCTGATGATGCCTGGCTTGCTGTGTTCCTCCATACTTTGGTACCTCTGACTCCAGCATCTGTAGCTCTTGCTATTCTAGTGAATAAACTTGGATTGTAATGTGAGACAAGATCAATAAAAAGTGGCTCCTCTTTAATCCATTCAAAAGGTGATATCTGTATCCACTTTGCATTGTTGCCCTTCTTTCAAACTCACTAATGAGCTGTGTAACAGCAGCTAAGTTGGGGATAAACTTTCCCATTTGATTCCCCAATGCCCAAGAAGCACCGTATATTACTTACACACTTCCATGCCAAACATTTTCTGATGGCTCTTGTCTTCCTTAAATCCACCACGATGCTCTAGAGAAGGCAATGGCCGAGTGGTATTATTACTAGAAAATTAATCCAGAGGCCCAGTTAATGTTCTGGGGTTCTGGGTTTTGATCCTGCATAGCAGATGTTGGAATTTGAATTAAGCATACAATGATGACCATTGTTGTCAATGGGTGGTGTGAAAAAATGAATCTGCTTCTGGAATCCCCTTTAGAGAAGGAAACTGCTGCACTTACCTCGTCTGGCCTATCCACCTCTCTGGACCCACAGGATTAACTCTCACACTGCTCTCTGGGTAATTAATGCTGACTTGGCCGTTGACATCCACATATTAGATTAGATTCCCCACAGTGTGGAAACAGGCCCTTCGGCCCAACAAGTCCACACCGCCCCTTGAAGCATCCCACCCAGGCCCATTTCCCTATAACCCACACACTCCTGAACACTATGGGCAATTTAGCATGACCGAT
This sequence comes from Stegostoma tigrinum, assembly GCF_030684315.1. Classification (NCBI taxonomy): domain Eukaryota; kingdom Metazoa; phylum Chordata; class Chondrichthyes; order Orectolobiformes; family Stegostomatidae; genus Stegostoma; species Stegostoma tigrinum. Next base: position 99,992,881 of record NC_081359.1, read on the forward strand.
CCACGTAGCCTGCACATCTTTGGGTTGTGGGAGAAAACCGGAGCACCCGGAGGAAACCCACGCAGACACAGGGAGAATGTGCAAACTCCCCACAGACAGTTACCCGAGGCTGGAATCGAACCTGGGTCCCTGGTGTTGTGAGGCTGCAGTGCGAACCACTGAGCCACCGTGCCACCCTCAAATCATGATTTTTTTTAAGAAATGCCTTGTGGTTGGATAATGTACCATTATTCTAGGCAGCTGGCATTTCTCATTGAATATAAGGCCCATGTCCTGTCCTGCCTTGAACATATCCCTAGCCTTGTGATCATGTTTCTTCCTTTTTCCATGTGCAAGGATATTTTTCTAATTGCAAATGTTGTCCTGTTTCCGTTCCAGAATTCTAGATATTGTCATTTCGGACATCCCAGGCATTGAGGAGATTCTATGTACTGGACTGTTGATACAATATCAGATGGATGGTGTAATACGGGCAGTCAAAGACCTTGTCTCATAGTCTGAGGCTAAAGGTCAGAAACAATTGTTTACATGTGGTTTTGTGAAAAATTCGGTGGTTGAAAATTTTGTCAAACTACTTTTAACTAATAAATCGTACTCCTAACTCCTTTGTTTAACTGAGTGGAATCCACAAACAACATTACTTTGCCATTGGATTGGGATCAATTACTAATCCCGAGCTCTACTATATCAGTTCTGTCACTGTCACTATGACTCTCATTTCATTTATCACTGTCAAATTGAGATATTTCTTCTCCCATGAGAGGATGAGGAATTTTTATGGGAATGTACAGGAAGTTGGGTTTAGAATACTGTTACAGAGTAATGATGCAATTTAAATAAACCTTTGAATAGCATTGGAAATCACGCCAAAGTTCTCCCTTCTCCATTCTGAAGTGTTGTATCCACTCTATCTCTAAGAAATTAAAACAAATATATTCATTTATGGTCAACAAAGAGTTTAAAAACAGAAAGTACTGGAGAAACTCAGCAGGTTTGGCAACATCTGTGGAAAGGGAAACAGAGCAATGGTTTAGAGTCTAATGATTCTTCAAAATTTAGATTTGAAAGGGTTTTTTTTCTCTCTCTCTCTCTCCAGGTGCAGGCAAATCCACTCAGATACTCCAGCACTTTTTGGGTTTTATTTCAGATCTTCAGCAATAAGACTATAAGACCACAAAAATGAGGAACAGGAGGAGGCCATTCAGCCCCTCGAGCCATTTCCATCATTTAATTGGACTATGGCTAATCCAACATTCCTCGCATCCATTTTCCCGTTTGTAGTGGTTAGAACATGGTCAGGCAGGTGGACCTCATAGATTATGAGTCCCTTGATTGGGGCTGTTAACTTGGTCTAATCAGAGAACCTTGGCTGACAGATATAAACAGTGGTATGAGTCCCCCTATATTTGTCCCCCTACAACCACACATCAACGAATACCAGTCACGATCGGACATAGAGCAGTTTTTCCGCCGTCTTCGCCTGCATGCCTACTTCTTCAACCGGGAACCCAACCCTCCTTCCACTGACCCCTTCACCCGCTTCCAACACAAGTCCTCCTCCTGGACACCACCCCCAGGCCTCCTACCCTCCCTCGACCTCTTCATCTCCAACTGCCGTCGAGACATTAACCGCCTCAACCTCTCCACCCCTCTCACCCACTCCAACCTCTCCCCCGCAGAACGGGCAGCCCTCCGCTCCCTCCGCTCCAACCCCAACCTCACCATCAAACCCGCAGACAAGGGTGGCGCAGTGGTAGTATGGCGTACTGACCTCTACATCGCCGAGGCCAGACGCCAACTCTCCGACACCACCTCCTACCGCCTCCTCGATCATGACCCCACACCCGAGCACCAAACCATCATCTCCAACACCATTCATGACCTCATCACCTCAGGGGACCTCCCACCCACAGCCTCCAACCTCATTGTTCCCCAACCCCGCACGGCCCGTTTCTATCTCCTTCCCAAAATCCACAAACCTGCCTGCCCTGGTCGACCCATCGTCTCAGCCTGCTCCTGCCCCACCGAACTCATCTCCACCTATCTGGACTCCATTTTCTCCCCTTTGGTCCAGGAACTCCCCACCTATGTCCGTGACACCACCCACGCCCTCCACCTCCTCCAGGACTTCCAATTCCCTGGCCCCCAACACCTCATATTCACCATGGACGTCCAGTCCCTGTACACCTGCATTCCGCATGGAGATGGCCTCAAGGCCCTCCGCTTCTTCCTGTCCCGCAGGCCCGACCAGGCCCCCTCCACCGACACTCTCATCCGCCTAGCGGAACTCGTCCTCACACTCAACAACTTCTCTTTTGACTCCTCCCACTTCCTACAGACTAAGGGGGTGGCCATGGGCACCCGCATGGGCCCCAGCTATGCCTGCCTCTTTGTAGGTTACGTGGAACAGTCCATCTTCCGCACCTACACAGGCCCCAAACCCCACCTCTTCCTCCGGTACATTGATGACTGTATCGGCGCCGCCTCTTGCTCCCCAGAGGAGCTCGAACAGTTCATCCACTTCACCAACACCTTCCACCCCAACCTTCAGTTCACCTGGGCCATCTCCAGCACATCCCTCACCTTCCTGGACCTCTCAGTCTCCATCTCAGGCAACCAGCTTGTAACTGATGTCCATTTCAAGCCCACCGACTCCCACAGCTACCTAGAATACACCTCCTCCCACCCACCCTCCTGCAAAAATTCCATCCCCTATTCCCAATTCCTCCGCCTCCGCCGCATCTGCTCCCACGATAAGACATTCCACTCCCGCACATCCCAGATGTCCAAGTTCTTTAAGGACCGCAACTTCCCCCCCACGGTGATTGAGAACGCCCTTGACCGCGTCTCCCGCATTTCCCGCGACACATCCCTCACACCCCGCCCCCGCCACAACCGCCCCAAGAGGATCCCCCTCGTTCTCACACACCACCCGACCAACCTCCGGATACAACGCATTATCCTCCGACACTTCCGCCATTTACAATCCGACCCCACCAACCAAGACATTTTTCCATCCCCACCCCTGTCTGCTTTCCGGAGAGACCACTCTCTCCGTGACTCCCTTGTTCGCTCCACACTGCCCTCCAACCCCACCACACCCGGCACCTTCCCCTGCAACCGCAGGAAATGCTACACTTGTCCCCACACCTCCTCCCTCACCCCCATCCCAGGCCCCAAGATGACATTCCACATTAAGCAGAGGTTCACCTGCACATCTGCCAATGTGGTATACTGCATCCACTGTACCCGGTGCGGCTTTCTCTACATTGGGGAAACCAAGCGGAGGCTTGGGGGCCGCTTTGCAGAACACCTCCGCTCAGTTCGCAACAAACAACTGCACCTCCCAGTCGCAAACCATTTCCACTCCCCCTCCCATTCTCTTGATGACATGTCCATCATGGGCCTCCTGCACTGCCACAATGATGCCACCCGAAGGTTGCAGGAACAGCAACTCATATTCCGCCTGGGAACCCTGCAGCCATATGGTATCAATGTGGACTTCACCAGTTTCAAAATCTCCCCTTCCCCCACTGCATCCCTAAACCAGCCCAGTTCATCCCCTCCCCCCACTGCACCACACAACCAGCCCAGCTCTTCCCCCCCACCCACTGCATCCCAAAACCAGTCCAACCTGTCTCTGCCTCCCTAACCGGTTCTTCCTCTCACCCATCCCTTCCTCCCACCCCAAGCCGCACCCCCAGCTACCTACTAACCTCATCCCACCTCCTTGACCTGTCCGTCTTCCCTGGACTGACCTATCCCCTCCCTACCTCCCCACCTACACCCTCTCCACGTATCTTCTTTACTCTCCATCTTCGGTCCGCCTCCCCCTCTCTCCCTATTTATTCCGGTTCCCTCCCCCCATCCCCCTCTCTGATGAAGGGTCTAGGCCCGAAACGTCAGCTTTTGTGCTCCTGAGATGCTGCTTGGCCTGCTGTGTTCATCCAGCCTCACATTTTATTATCTTGGAATCTCCAGCATCTGCAGTTCCCATTATCTCTGAGTGGTATGAGAGGTTCTGTTCACGCTGAGGGTTGGCTCTGAGAGAGCTGGATCAGTGTCAAGGACTCTCCATGTGTAAATAAAGGGTGACCTGGTCATGGCATACCAGCATCTGTGAAGTTATTTCACTGCTCTTTGCCTGTAACCCTTCATTCTCTGAATGATCAGGAAGCTGTCTGTCTCAGCCTTAAATATACACAAGGGGTCTACTCCCACAGCTCTCTGTGTTAAGGGGTTTCAGAGACTCAGCCCTCTGAGAGAAGAAATTCCTCCTAATCTCAGTCTTAAGTTGGCAGCTCCTTATTCTGAGGCTGTGCCCTCTTGTCCTAGATTCTCTCATGAGAGGAAACATCTTGTCAGCATTTACCCTTCCAAACCCTTTAAGAATTTTATAGTTTTATGGTTTGACTCTTGAGGACTTTAGCCAGAACAAGATATCTGCCAAGTGTTGAAGTAACTAGAACATAGAACGTAGAACACTACAGCGCAGTACAGGCCCTTCGGCCCTCGACGTTGTGCCAACCTATGAAATCAATCTGAAGCCCGTCTAACCTACACTATTCCATTATTATCCATTTGTTTATCCAATGACCACTTAAATGCCCTGAAAGTTGGCGAGTCTACTACTGTTGCAGGCAGGGCATTCCTCGCCCTTACTACTCTCTGAGTAAAGAACCTGCCTCTGTCCTATATCTGTCACTCCTCAATTTAAAGCTGTGTCCCCTCATGCTAGCCATCTCCATCCGAGGAAAAAGACTCTCACTGTCCACCCTATCTAATCCTTTGATCATCTTGTATGTCTCTATTAGGTCATCTCTTAACCTTCTTCTCTCTAACGAAAACAGCCTCAAGTCCCTCAGCATTTCCTCATAAGACCTTCCCTCCATACCAGGCAGCATCCTGGTAAATCTCCTCTGCCACCTTCTCCAATGCTTTCACATCCTTCTTATACTGCAGTGACCAGAACTGTACGTAATACTCCAAGTGCCATCGCACCAGGGTTTTGTACAGCTGCAACATGACCTCATGGCTCTGAAATTCAATCCCACTAACAATAAAACCTAACACACCGTACGATTTCTTAACAACCCTATCAACCAGGGTGGCAACTTTCAGGGATCTATGTACATGGACACTGTGATCTCTCTGCTCATCCACACTATCAAGAATCCTACCATTAGCCAAATACTCTGTATTCCTGTTACTCCTTCCAAACACCTCACACTTTTCTGTATTAAACTCCATTTTCCACCTCTCAGCCCATCTGCAGCTTATTTATGTCCCTCTGTAACCTGCAACATCCTTCCGCACTATCCACAACTCCACCGACTTTCGTGTCATCTGCAAATTTACTAACCCATCCTTCTATGCCCTCATCCAGGTCATTTATAAAAATGACAAATAGCAGTGGCCCCAAAACAGATCCTTGCGGTACACCACTAGTAACTGGTCTCCAGGATGAACATTTCCCATCAACCACCACCCTCTGTCTTCTTACAACTAGCCAATTTCTGTTCCAAATTGCTAAACCACCCTCAATCCCATGACTCCATACTTCCAGCAATAGCCTACCGTGGGGAACCTTATCAAATGCTTTACTGAAATCCATATACACCACATCAACCGCTTTACCCTCATCCACCTGTTTGGTCACCTTCTCAAAGAACTCAGTAAGGTTTGTGAGGCACGACCTTCCCTTCTCAAAACTGCCTAATAGTGAGCTTTACTTCTGTTTCACACCCTTTTACCTTCAGGTTGTTGGTTTTAAGTATGTTTTACGTCTCTTTGGCCTCCTTGAGGAATGCTGTCCTGCCTTTTCTTCAGTAATTTCTTGAACTTTTCCTTGTTGCACAATTTCAATTTCACTGAATATGTTCATTTGGTAGGATCTTTTATTTGTATTTGCGGTGATAAAGACACTGTAATTTGCAATATTTTCTGAAGTGTCCCAATCATCTATTCTTACAACACTAAGCACCTCTTGCTGGACATTCATCACATAGTGATTCTATTTTGAGCCACATCTTTTAATCCTAATATTGTTGATGATGCTAATTCCTGCTCTTTTGGCATTGAATTCTTATTCCACACCCTAACTCTTACGTGGTCCCCAAATAATTCACCCTTCAAAGTTCAGCACCTGCAATATCCTGTTGGCTAATTTTAATCCATTAAAGGGGCTTCCATTATTTATAGAATCATAGAGTCATAGAGTTTTACAGCACAGAAACAGATCCTTCGGTTCAACCAGTGCACGTTGAACATAATCCCAAACTAAACTAGTATCACCCGCCTAAATGTTAAAATCACTGATTAGATCATGCCTGTTTTATGAATAAATCGCCATTAGTGCTATAGTAGGCATTAAATACTTTAAGCAATACATCATGCTCTATAGTGTTGTCTTCCACACTTTGGCTTTCCGAAATAACATCTACTATTGGATCTATAGCATGTAAAAGCATGCTGATTTGATGACATAGCAAGAATTGATGATGTTGGTGTCTGAAATAACACAGTGTGGAGCTGGATGAACACAGCAGGCCAGACAGCATAAGAGGGGCAGGAAAGCTGGTGTTTCAGGGGTCCCGACCCGAAACATCAGTTGAATTGATGTGCTACCTCTTTGCTGGTTAAGTCTAAAGGCATCTTACAGGGTTCACGTGGCCATTATTCAGAGCTCCCACTACCAGGCTCATCGTGGACTTTCCACATTGTCAAATATTTGAGGTAGTTGTTAGGTCTCCAGAAGAGTTGCCATCCATATTGGCTATCGGTCTTGATTGAACTCGATGAGCACTTAGCTTTCCCTTATTATTACTACCATGTGATGATCCTGTATTTTCACTCTTTATCTACTGCCAGTTTGTCACTACATTTTGAAGTCTTCTGAGGTGTTTTTTTCATGCCCTTAGTATGTTATCTGTCTAAAAATCTGGAATCAAAATCTTAAAGGGGCTTTTTTCTTGCCTCTAGAATATTCTCCTTTTCTCGCTTTTGCTTTTAACAAAGTCTTCTGATTTTTTTTTGGAAACTTCTTGCTTTTTACTCAGGTACACCTTCAAACTGTCATGGTTCCATGTTCCCTTTTCAGCTGTGTCCCTTGGACTCTGTTGTAACTTCAGATCTTAGTTTTGGATTTCTTTTCCCCTTTGCTGCCAACACACTTAAACTTGTGCGATAAGTAAAAACTGCCACCTACACATTCATCATTATAGCATCATAGAATCCCGACAGTGTGGAAACAGGCCCTTCGGCCCGATGAGTCCACACCAACCACTGGAGCATCCCACCCAGACCCATCCCCCAATAACCCACCTAATCTGCACATACCTGAACACTATGGGCAATTTAGTGTGGCCAATCCACCAAGGCTGCACATCTTTGGACTGTGAGAGGAAACTCCATGCAGACACTGGGGAAAATGTGAAAAATCCACACAGACAGTTGCCCAAGGGTGGAATCAAACCCGTGTCCCTGGTGCTGTGAGGCAGCACTGCTAACCACTGAGCCACCGTGCCACCTCTATTTATTTGTTGGATGTGAGTGCTACAGGCTGACCAGTGTTAATTGCCTGATCCTTGTTGCTGTTGAGAAGATGATTGTGAGCTGCCTTCTTGAAGTGCTCCAATCTACTTGCTGTGGGTTGACCCACAATCCTGTCAGGGAGGGAATTCCAGGATTTTGACTCAGCGACAGTAAAGGAATAGCGATATACTTCCAAGAAAGGACGGTGAGTGGCTTAGAGGGGAATTTGAAGATGGTGGTGTTCCCATATATCTGCTGACCTGGCGCTAATGGATGGAAGTGGTCATGCGTATTTCTGTTTCTGTCTCCATGTGCATAGTTCCTGAAGTTGTTTGCTTTCTAAATAAGGATATTCAACTTGATATGCAGCCAAATACTTCTTTACTTATATCTGTATATATCTGGTTTTCAAATGTTAATGCCTTGCCTAAGACATAGAATCCCTACAGTGCTGAAAGAGACCTTTCGGCTCATCAGATCTGCACCGACCCTCCAAAGAGCAAGTTTCTGCTTCAGTGACCACTTTGAAGAACCCAGAGCATTAACTCTGCTTTCTCTCCACAGAAGGAAGAACGAAGACCCTAACACTGACCCCAGGGAACTCGACTATAAACTTTCCTCCAGTTCATAAACATCACTTAACAACAACTTTCTGTTTCTTGTCATTCAGTTAATTCATATCCGTGTTGCTACTGCCCCTTTCATTCTATGAGTGATAATGCTAGACCTGCTGAGTTATTTCAGCAATTTTTCAGTTTTTGTCCCTCTTCTGCATTTGCCTGTTAGCTTTCAATACACTTTCAAGAGTACAGCGCACAGGATTTGAAGCAATGTCCCAGTTCACGCCTCATCAGTGCTTATATAAGTTTAGTAAGATATACTTTATATATACTCAACATATGCTCTATGCCCCTATAAATAAAGCTTAGGAGACTTCGTATTTTATTAACCCATACTTTCAACCTGACCTCAGAAGATTCTCAGACAAACCTTGTCCATCTAGAAGAGCAAGGGCGGAAAATACATGCGAATATCATTACCTGCAATTTACCTTGACTTGGAAATATATTACTGTTCCTCCACTGTCACTAGAAGGCACCTCCTCAAGGGCACCTAGGAACAGACAATAAATGCTGGTCAGCCAGTGACACCCACATCCAATAAAAACCTGTCACCTTCAATGACTTATACACATATACACCCAGATCCCTCTGCTCCTGCACACACTTTTGAATTGTGACCTTTTATATTTTCTGTTTATGCTTGTGGAATCAAAATTAGTTACGTCACTCTTCACTGCACTAAATTTCACATGTCCCTTCTTTTAGCTTCATGATGCCTTTCTGAAGTTCAATGCGATCCTCCTCACAGCCCTCGATGCTTCCATGTTTTGAGGCACTCATAAATTTTGAAATAATGCCCAAGACCTAGATCGAGAACAGAAAAGGAAGAACCAAGGCCCCACTGATCCCAGGGAACTCCACTGTAAACCTTCCTCCAGTTCATAAACATCACATAACAACTACATTCTGTTTCCTGTCATTCAGTCAATTCCTATCTGTGACTGAAGCTGTTCCAAAGACTTGTGAAAAAATTATCACTCATGGAATAAAAAGAATAGCAACGCGGATGTGAATTGACTGAATGGCAGGAAACAGAATGTAGTTGTTATGTGTTGTTTATGAACTGGAGGAAGATTTACAGCGGAGTTCCCTGGGATCAGTGTCAGGAACTTGGTTCTGCCTTTTCTGTTCACGATCTAGGTCTTGGGCATTATTTCAAAATTTGTGAGTGCTACAAAACATGGAAGCATCGAGGGCTGTGAGGAGGATCGCATTAACTTCAGAAAGGCATCATGAAGCTGGAAGAAGGGACTTATAAAATTTATTCGCATGCCCTCGTTAACTTGTTTACTTTCAAAAAATACATAAGGTTTTCAAGAATGAGTTAGATTTAGTTCTTAGGGCTAATGGGATCTATACGTATATGGAGCAAGTGGATCAGACTCAAAGAGCTGAATGGCCTAGTCCTGCTCCTATAATTTATCTGAGGCTACACATAATTTGTACTCAACAAATCCATGCTGTAATTTTTTTTAAAATGTTACCTCACATTAACCTGACGATTATTAATTTTGTCTTCAATTGTCATTAATTGAAGCTTCCTCACTGAGGCTGAACTTTCCGTCCTGCAGTTTCTGGCCTGATCTTTGATCTCTTTCTGAACAAGGGTAATTGTTCAGATCTCTGACGCCATCCACGAGTATACAGAAGACTGGAAAACTATGACCAGTGACTCTGCAATTTCTTCAAAATCCTTACATGCATCTGAAATCAAATCATAGCGTCATATGGCCAGGAAACAGGCCTGTCTGCCCAACTAGTCTGCACAGGCCATGTTGCCAAACTAAACTAGTCCCAGCTGGTTGTGTTTGGACTATTTCCATCTAAACCATCCAAACCTATTCATGGACTTCTCCAAATTTCTTTTAAATGTTGTAACTGTACCTGCGTCTACCACTTTCTCTAACCATTCATTCCACACACAGACAACCCTCTACGCAAAAAGGTTGCCTCCTCATGACCTTTTAAACCTTTGCCCCCTAAGTTTGAGCTCCCTCATCCTAGGGGAAAGACCCTTGCTTTTCCACCTTATCTATGTCCCTCATGATTTTATAAACCTCTATAAAGTAACCGCTCTCCCTCTTATACTCCAGTAATAAAAGTCCCAGCCTGTCTAGCCTTTCTTACACCTCAAACCATCCACTCCTGGTAACAACCCGGTAAGTTTCTTCTGCGCTCTCTTCAGCTTAACAATATCTTTCCTATAACCAGGAGACTAGAAGTGGACATGGTACTCCGGAAGAGGCCACACCAACAACCTGTATAACCTCAACATAATGTCCTAACTCCTATACTTAAAGGTCTGGGCAATGAATGCATGCTTACTAAATGCATTCGTAACCATTCTGTCTACCTGTAACACAATTTTCAAAGAATTATGTACCTGAACCCTAGGCCTCTCTGTTCTACAATACTATTCATGGTGCTACCATTAACTGTATACATTCTGCACTTGTTTGTTTTACCTAAATGCGATACCTTGCATTTATCCAAATTGAACTCCATCTGCCACTCCTCAGCTGATTGACCCAATTAATCAAGGTAGATTCAAGGTTTGGACAGACTGATGTATAATCAGTAAGGGAATCAAAGGAAATGAGGAAAGGACAGGAAAGTGGAGTAGGAATGTCAGATTAACCATGACCTCATTGAATGGCAGAGTAGACTCATTGGACTAAATGGCCTATGTAGTGATTGTAACAAGGTCGGCCAGGTGGATCTCACAGAATATGAGTTCCCTGACTGTTGACCTGGCCCCAATCAGGGAGCCCTGCCTGTCAGAGAGAAACAGAAGGGTCAGAGGTTGTGCTCATTTTGAGGATGCCGAATCAGTATCAAATAATACATCCTTGTAAATAAAGAGTGACTTGGTAACGCGATGCCACCATCTGTGGAATTATTTCAGCGTCAATACGAGTAAAAAATATCCCACTGGTGAGATTCACTTCTACCTTTGAATTGGTGCAAGCATTTCTGGCATCAAGCAATCATTTAGGAAACTTGACTCTCTTGATCCTGCCATCGAAGACTGGGCTCGGGATGTGAAAAGAATGTGTTACTTTTTCCAGGCAAATGCTCTTGGGGCAGATGAAAAGCAATGAACAATTCTCCTGACAAGTTCTGAGCCTGCAGTTTTTCAGTTATTATGAGCCTACGTTTTCCTGAGTCACGAGATACTAAATCCTTTCAAGAGTTGATGGATTTAATCAAGGAAATATTATGACCCCAAGCCTGCTTGAATTTGAGACCCTATCAGTTTGCTCAGCAATTTGAGAACCCAAGGAATCAGTGTCAGGATTTTTAGCAAGATTAGGACAACAGGCAGAGGCATGGTACTCTGTTTTAACCCTTATTGAGATACTGAGGGACTGTTTGAGTTGGGGGATTAATGATATAACCATACAAAAGCGCCTTCTAGCTGAAGTCCAACTGGACTTCAAACAGGCATTGTTTTGGCTTTGTCACTAGAAAATGCAGGAACAAAAACAAAATTGCTGGAAAAGCGCAGCAGGTCTGGCAGCATCTATGAAGGTAAAACACAGAGTTAACGTTTCGGTCCGGCGATCCTTCCTCAGAACTCAAAATGCAGCAAGTTGAGTGTATGAGTTACAAGACAAACTGATGGAAGTGGACACCCTTGCCAGGTTGACTGGCCTTGGGGGACACCACTCGACTTAAGGCAACTACATAGCCTCATTCAGAACATATCCTGAAAAAAGGGAAAAGTGTTTGGTCCAAGCACTCCAAGTGTCCTATGTTGGACATAGTGTCAACAAAGACTGGGTTACATCCATGGAAAGATAAAGTGAGGACAATCAAAGGTACCCTGGCTCACACCTCTGTATCAGAGCTTGGCCCTTTCCTTGAATTGGTGAATTACTACGGAAGCTCATATGCAACCTAGCCTCCATCCTGATACTGTTACACCTGCTATTGAAAAAAGGTCAGCCTTGGAATAGGTCTCTGAGCCAGCACGTATCCGTTAGGGAAATGAACAGCTTTCATCGTCTAAGGTGTTGATGTATTATGATCCCAAGTGAGATCTAATGCTGACATGTGATACCTCCCTGCACAGGATAGGGTAGGGTTGGCTCACAGACGACCCAATGGAGAGGAATGCTTAACAGCGGACTTTGGCTAATGCAGAGCCCAAATGGGCCCAGATAGAGAAGTAAAGTTTGACAGTTATCTTTGCTGTGAGTAAGTTTCACCAATACCTTTACAGACATAAATTTGTAATAGTAACAGACCACAGTTCCCTGCTAGGACTACTTAAATAGGACAAGGCCATGCCACACATAGCTTCAGGTCAAATTCAGTGGTGGGTTCTCATTCAAAGTGTGTACAATCACAAGTTGGAACACTGCCCGGGAGGCCTAGTAGCAAATGCAGATGTCTTGAGCCATGTCCTGCTGGCAGGTGCACCCCATTTGTCCTCACATACCATCTCATCAACCTTCGCAACCAACGTATCATCCTCTACCACTTCCACCACCTACAATCCAACTAGACGTATTTCCCTCTCCACCCTATCCGCCTTTTGTAGGGACTCTGCTCTTGGCGACTCCCTCATCTGCTCCAGAATCCCCCATCAACCCCTCCCACATCCATACCTTTCTCTGCTGCCAGTGGAAGAGTCTGCCTGTTTTAAACTTTCTGGGCATGCTTCCTGTCACCACTCAGCCTACCTCTGCACTCGTGTCTTATGGTCTTGTATGGTTCTTATCAATTTTAAGTACAATCTCTCTAATAATTCCTCCTGTTCAATTTTAAGCCCTTCAATGTCTGAATTATCTCCTATTATTTTGAATCCAAATTAGACATTGAGCCAAATAATATGTTTGGACAGATGACCAAAAGTTAGGTAGGCTTCAAGAAAATCAAGATTATAGACAAGAGAGAGGTAACAAAATTAAAGAAAGAAATTCCATGGTGACGACACTATGATAGGATAAGGATTCAATGGGAATTGGGTGACTAGACCACAAACCACTAAGTGAGTCATACTGTCAGAATTCAAGCAACTCTTCTGATTGTGTGCTTAACTATTTGTTTGGCCATAAATCTTATTTTCTCTATTTGAACTAATCATCTGATTGAATTCATTTCTTTGCTTGTTATGTCCTGTATTTCCCAGACATTGAGATATTGACATTTCCAAAGTCCTGAAGCTTTCTCCGAATATACTTCTCAGATTTCACAATATGCTATGGGCTAATGACATTATTTGCCAGCACCCAACAGTGAGTCAGTCATCTGTGATGTGGTATTCTGGATATGCATGCTCATAACGATGCAGTTCTCACTCTTTACAAATAAGATCTCTTACCCAACCTCAAATTCACATAGACCATCTCTGCTACCTCCCTTCACTTCCTGGAGCTCTCTGTCTCCATCTCTGGTAACGGCCTCAACACCAGCATCTATTTCAAGCCCACCAAACTCCCACAGCTCCCTGAATGACACCTCCTCTTACCCATCCTCCTGCAGGAAAGAAATCCCCTACTCCCAATTTCTCTGCCTCCACCACATCTGCTCCCAAGATGGAGCGTTCCACTCCCACACATCCCAGGTGTCCTCCTATTTCAATGACCTCAGCATCCCCCTTCCGGTGATCAAAAATGCTCTCAGCCACATCTCTTTCATTTTCCACATCTCTGCCCTCAAACCCCCTCTCCCCAACAAAAATAAAGACAGTCACTAGACCCCTCTCTTACCTCCATTCAAGGCCAAAAACAAACCTCTAATATAGAACATCCTCCAACTTGGTTTACTGTATCTATTGCTCCCAATGTGACCTCCTCTTACATCGGTGAGACCAAATGTAGACTTGATGACAATTTTGTAGAGCACCTGCACTCTGTACACGACAAACGCCAACACTTTCTTGTCACCAACCATTTCAACTCCCCTTCCCACTCCCTGGGTGACATCTCTGTCCTGGGCCTCCTCCAGTGCCACAAGCTGGAGGAGCAACATCTCATATTCTGTCTTGGGAGCCTCTAGCCCGATGGCCGAAACATATAATTCACCAGTTTTAAAGTGTTCCCACCACCCCCCTATCCCGCACCCCCCCACCCCGGCCTCATTTCATGTCCAACCCTCCCTCTTATTCCCACCTCCTTGATCTGACACAACCTGACCATCTTCTCTTCCCACCTACCCACCCCACTAATCCTATTTGCACTCACCTATCACTATCCCACCTGCCTTCCCAAGCCCCACCCCTCCTCCTTCAATTCATTTCCCAGCTCCTTTCCCCACCCACCCCCACCTCCCTCCTCTACTTCTGAAGAAGAGCATTGACCCAAAACATAAACTTTCCTGCTCTTCTGTTGCTGCCTGGCCTGCTGTGTTCCTCCAGCTCCATGCTGAGTTGCGTCAAGAGCTCAGCCTAAACATGTTTTCATTACTAGTGGTAATAGCATTCACATTGGACTCAAGCTGTGAAAATGACTATGTCTTGATGTTTTTCCGCTCTTCATTTTCCTCCAAGTTTTAACCCTTTTGGTCCTAACCTCTCCTGGAAGCACTCTCTCTCTTAGCCCCAGCCTACCTCAGGCTTGAGGACTCCCAGAAGCTTAGTCCAAGGACTATTCTCTCTGTATGAGCCACAGTTTTGTTAGGAAGGGAGTTCCAGTCTTTTAACCTAGCGACGGTAAAAATGCAGTGATTTAATTCCAAATCAGGATGGCATGTGCCTTGGAGGACAACTTGAAGGCAGTGGGAATCTTCATGCATTTGTCCTTCTCAGTGGGAAAGTTTGAACAGTGCTGAGGAAGAAGGCTTGCTCAGTTCATGCAGTGCCTGTTGTACATTGACTAATGGTGGAGGTAGTGAAGCTTAACTGCTGGTAAGCTTACTTTGTCTTGAATGAGTCCAGCTACAGCAGCATTTGTTCAGCATAATGGGAGGGTATTCCATCACCCTCCTGAATTTTGCCTTATTGATGGTGAATAAATTTCCATAGAATCCCTACAGCGGGGGAATAAGGCTATTCAGCCCAGCAAATCCATACTGACTCTCCAAAGAGCATCCCACCCACTCACCCCATTACCTTATCCCTATAACCCTGTATTTCCCATGGCTAATCCACCTAACCTACAGATTCCTGGACATATGTCAAATTTAGCATGGCCAATCCACCCTGTCCTGCCATCTTTGGACTGTGGGAAGAAACTGGAGCACCCGGACGAAACCCACGCAGACACGGGGAGAATGTGCAAACTCCAGACAGTCACTCGAGGCTGGGATTGAACCCAGGTCCTTGGCACTGTAAGGCAGCAGTGCTAACCACTGAGCTAATGTGCCTTCCTGAGGAGCCTGGGGAGACAGGAGGTGAATTACTCACTGCAGAAACCCAAGTTGTTTTTGTGGCTGTAGCTGTTCTTCTAATTGATTTAACATTACTATGCTGCAATCCAACAATGATTCCTGTGTTGGTTAGCGTGTCTCAGTGCCAAACACATTAATCACCATGCAGTTGGGGAAAACTCCAAACCTGTTGCCTTTCTTTGCCTGAGAACCTGCTTTTCATTGAATCGTTTCTACAATTGAGTCTGTTAAGAATGGATTGTAATATGTGAACACTTTTGAAACCTTTGAAACTCAATTTCACATTAACTTTCTCACCCGCCCCACCCACAACCCTCAGTGTGCAACTGTTCCAAGAGGTACTGTAGCAACTCAATAATGCTCCTTTGGTAGTACTTTGAAAACTTACAACCTTTAGTACCTAGAATGACAAGTGTAGTGGGCATATGAGAACACCGCCATTTGCGAGTTCCCCTGAAAGCCACACATCAGCCTGACTTGAACTATATCAATGCTCCTTTACCATCAACCAGTCAATGACTTGAAACATTCTTCCAAACAGCACTATGAATGTGCCTACAACAAAAGTGAACTCCCAGAGTACAAGAAGGCAGCTCATCATCATCTGCAACAGGACGTTTAGGGATGTCCGATAAATACTGGCTGAACCAGAAATGCCCACATCTCACAACAGAACAGAAAGAAAAGACATTAGCGAGCTTTGAGAAGATTTGTAGCTCAGGTTGAGGTTCTGGATGTGAGTTTGCTCGCTGAGCTGGAAGGTTAGTTTTCAGACGTTTCATCATTGAAAAACATTGCTTGGACAAAGTTTAAACGTGGTGTGTAAGAGTGATGGGATCTAAAGGGTTTACTGATGTCCAATGGGATATAAAGGACTGATAACGTCTAGCAGTAGTACCAATGGAAATTACACTGGACCAGTAATCCAGAGTCCCAGGTTAATATTCTGCTGACATGAGAATGAAACCCACCTTGACATACAATGAAATGTGAAGGGATTCTCATAATGGAGTGGTGGAGTACCTATCTCTGAGCCAGGTGGCCTGACTTCAAGTCCCACCTGCTCCAAAAGTGAGCAGTAACATCTGTCTTAAAATGTGGTTTATAAACTACCTATTCCTGGGAGCATCTCAGTTTTGCTCTTCGTGTTAACAGTATGTAGTTAAAGCAATAGTATGTACTTACCGTAAATATAAGCCTAATATATCATTAGAGACAATCACAGATCTTAGACATAATGAATTAAGCTATTAAGTAATATTGATAAACTTATTTATAGTTCAGGAAGATTGAGGCCATCTTCTGCTGAAGATCTGATGTAGGCAGCCTTCCGCAGTGGTACTTGTAGCCTAGATCAACAATAACATGAAGCATTGGTGATGATAAATCTGCCCAAAATATTTCAGATTCTAGTTTATATTTAATACAACATGAGACACAGTCACAAAGGGATCCAGGGACAAACATTTACAAAGGGTGAAAAGTAGCAACAAAATTTATCAAAGCAGTTCAACAGAAATAGAATTCAAAACATATGTAGGAATTCAGAGGCATTTAACACAGATGGGTGCATTTTAAGCTCTTAAGATGATCATTACCTAACAATCTGGCGCAAATGATAATTTCGTTGTGTGGGAGTAGGCCATTTTACCCATTGAGCCCACACCATCCCTCAGAAGAGCATCCCACCCAGAACCATCCCCACTGTGCTATCCCTGTAATCCTGCATTTCCTGAGGTTAAGCACCTAGCCTGCACCTCCCCTGACATGATGGGCTATTTAGTATCCACCTAACCTGCACATCTTTGGACTGTGGGAGGAAACCAGAGCACCGGAGGAAATCCATGCAGACACAGGGGGCAACGTGGAAACTCCACACAGACGTTGCCTGAGACTGGAATTGAACCCAGGTCCCTGGTGCTGTGATGCAGCACTGGGCCAACATGCCACCCACCTGTCACTTAACAACTCAAGCCTGGGGGTTGGGCTTGTCGGTAGAGCTAAACTGTTTCATTATCTGCTAAATTGCAAATGGAGTTGAACACTGTACAATCTTCAAACAGTCTCAGTTCTAATTTTAGGGAAGAAAAGCCATTGATTCAAAGCTGAGTTTATGCTGTTGGCATGATGAACTCCTGAAGCTACTATCTAGGACTGAGACATTTAGTTTTTAAAGCTACCATCTATATCAACATATTATGACTCCATAGGGGCCATGATTGCCTATGGCGTTATCACTAAAATAATAATTCACAGACCCAAGTAATGGTCTGGGGACTCGGGTACAAGTCCTGCCATGGTGGAATCCGAATTCAATAATAGTCTGGAATTAGGCGTCTAATGATAGCTATCAAACAGTTGTTGATTGGAAAATCCCATCCTACTCTGTAATGTCTGTTAGAGAAGGAATTGCCGGTCTAGTCTACAGCAATGTGATTGATTCTTAACTGCCTTCTGGGCAACTGTATATGGGCAATAAATGTTGCTCAACCAAAGGACATCCACATCCTGTGAATGATTTTTTCAAAAATCATTGAGAGATTTAAATACAATCATAGATGCATACAGTACAGAAAAGAACCTTCAGCTCATCAAACCTGTACCACCAAAATATATTACTACCTACACTTTCCCCATTGTATCCCTCCTGTCTAGGTGAATTGTGGCAGGAATATATGAGGTGGTAGTGTTTTATAGAAGGTTTCGTAACTCCTCTTACTTCTCAAATAAAATCACTTTAACTCATAGCCTGCAGAAAGTCCAAAAGCTAAAGATGTCAGTTGTGTAAGTTATTACTGATTGTGTCTGATACAGGCCACAATTTCTATTGTTTTTGCGATGATGTAATGTGACACTCTAGATCTCCAAATCCTAGGGTATAAAAGGCTGCACAGGCAGAATTGTGACTGGGTGATGTCTCATTGAGTGAAACAAGAATCTCATCTAATAGGCCATAAAAAGGAAATATTTCGCAACATCTCAAAAAAGGAGAGCGCTAACCATAAGTCAGCTCATCTTCATTGGGTTTTCTTAGAATCATAGAACTCCTATGGTGTAGAAGCAGGCCAGTCAGACCATAAAGCCCACACCAACCCTCTGAAGACCATCCCACCCAGACCCACCCTTTTACCCTATCACCCTGCATTTCCCATGGCTAATCTATCTAACCTATACATGCCTGGGCACTGTGGGCAATTTAGCATAGTTAATTGACCTAACCTATACATCTTGGACTGTGGAAGGAAAACTATCGAGGCACAGGGGAGAACGTGCAGGTCCCTGGCAGTGCTAACCATTGAGCTACTGTACCACCCTTGTACCTGAATTTGCTGATGCCACAGTTGACCTCATGCTATTGTTGGTATGCTCGGATTATTGGGTCCTAGAGCTTATCCTCTGTCACTTTGTATCTTCATTTCCTCTGTCTTCAGTTGCAGGACAGCTTTAAGAGATAACTGCAATCTTCCACCATCTGCTGCTTCTAATATCCCACCTCCAACTCTTCAGAGCTACCGAAAAGTGCAGCAGTGGACACTATCCTTGGCTCCATGTTCCAATTCAGTCAGCACAAGAGGAGCTGTGAGCTTGCAATGTGGTGCTGGGACTGCAATATTAGTTGAACACTTAAAAATGAGTTGCTGCTTGGCCTGCTGTGCTCATCCAGCTTCACACTTTGTTAGTGCTGAGATGAGCACATTGTGTCTGTACAATCCCCCAGAAGTGTCCAGCAGATGGAGCTAAGGGAGCAGCATTTATATTCAATGAAGCAAGTACAAGATTGATCATGTAGAACTCTTGGCTGCCATTTCACATATTGTCGGTGAACTTCGTGTTACTGTGTGGAATTCAGTGGAGATTGTCTT
The DNA here is from genome assembly GCF_030684315.1 of Stegostoma tigrinum. Taxonomy (NCBI): domain Eukaryota; kingdom Metazoa; phylum Chordata; class Chondrichthyes; order Orectolobiformes; family Stegostomatidae; genus Stegostoma; species Stegostoma tigrinum. Next base: position 100,012,235 of record NC_081359.1, read on the forward strand.
AAAGCCAAGTCATCATGATGCCTGTAATAGTTGTAATCATATTCACTAACCTAGACATTGGGGTTATGAGTCAAGATGATGCAAGATTATTTCTGTGGAAATAGTTAAATTGTGTAACATACGTTTGGGAAGAAAAATATCATTTCAACTTAGAGGAGAACAAATTTCATGGGAAATTAGTCACATAAACCATTAAGATATACAATCACCTCCTTCCCAATATAGAACATAGAACATAGAACATTACAGCACAGTACAGGCCCTTCGGCCCTCATTGTTGTGCCGACCTGTCATATCGATCTGAAGCCCATCTAACCTACACTATTCCATGTATGTCCATATGCTTGTCCAATGATGATTGAAATGTTCTTATGGCCAGTCACCTTATCTCTCCTCACCAACACCACAGACATAGCTTATAGGTGAAGCAGCAATTTACCTGCACTTCATTCAATTTAGTCTACTGTATTCGCTGCTCAAATGGGCCTCCTGTACACAGGGGAGACAAACTGCAGAATGGGTGGCCACTTTATGAAACACTTCTGCTTTGTCCACAAAAATAACACCAAGTTTCCTGCCTGCCAGGTCAACACATCACAACACTCCCATGCCAACATTTGTCTCAGGCTTGTTGCAGTGCTCCAGCGAAGTTCAGCACAAGCTGGAGAAACACCACCTTACTTTCTGCCTCGGTATGTTACTACCCCCAGGACTCAATGTTGAGTTTAACAATTTCAGATGTGAACACCTTCTTGTATGTTCGTTACCCAACCCCAGGTCCTGTTCTGTATAGGTTGCTCCCAGCAGAGGCAAGCCATTTTCAACTGTTCACAGTTCCAATTAGCACCCATTCAAAATTTGTCTCTCTCCAGTTTATCAGCAATCCCTGTCTTGCTTTTTATTATTCCTCTCTCAGGGCACGATCTCCATTTATTTGACTCGTTCCTTGTTCTCCTCTTAACCCCCCCCATCACCAGACCCAGTCAGCAGCATAAATACTACCATTTCATAGCTGCTTTCAGTTCTGGTGAAGGGTCACAGATCTCAAAATATATAATGGTGCAATAAAATAGTTTGACAAGTCGGAGTGGATTTGAACTATGTTCAAAAACAAAGTTATTGGAAAAGCTGAGATAATAAAATGTGAGGCTGGATGAACACAGCAGGCCAAGCAGCATCTCAGGAGCACAAAAGCTGACGTTTCGGGCCTAGACCCTTCATCAGGGCCTAGGCCCGAAACGTCAGCTTTTGTGCTCCTGAGATGCTGCTTGGCCTGCTGTGTTCATCCAGCCTCACATTTTATTATCTTGGAATTCTCCAGCATCTGCAGTTCCCATTATCTCTGATACTATTGGAAAAGCTCAGCAGGTCTGGCAGCATTTGTGGAGGAGAAGATAGAGTTAACGTTTCGGGTCCGGTGACCCTTCCTCAGAAATCATGAACTATGTTATTCATTTTGTTGTCAGATTTTTCCAAAACTTGTAAAACTGTTTGGGATTCCTGAGATTATGAAAAACACTAGATCCTTCAAATCTATATCTTTTGACAGTTTTCTCAGAAGTTTATCTTGCAATAGATGCAAGAATAAATTTGCTTCTATGAAAAATTTCAGGCACATAGACATAAGGTGAAGATGCGGACCACTTAATGGCTTTAATTTCAGATAGTTTTGTGTTTATTTTTAGTCTCCTTATTTAGGAAAGGACATAATTATTCTGGAAGCAGTTCAGAGAAGGTTTATAAGAAAAGCACTGAGAAGCGAGCTCACTGTAATATATAAGATCCTGAGGGACTTGGTAACATTGATGTTGAAAAAAGGCTTCCTCATGTGGGAGAGATCAGAAATCTGGTTACGTTTCAAAAATGAGAGATCTCAGTAGACAATAGGCAATAGGTGCAGGAGTAGGCCATTCGGCCCTTTGAGACTGCACCACCATTTATTATGATCAAGGCTGATCATCCACAATCAGTATCCTTTGAAGAAATGGATGAAGTGATTTCTTTGCATGAATAGAGTCATGACACTATGAAACTTTCTTCCACAGAAAATAGTGGAGACAGGGGCATTGGACATTTTTAAGGCAGAAGTAGACAGATTTTTGATTAACCAGGCAGCCAAGGAGTCTTGCAGGCAGGTAGGGGAGTGAGGTTGAGGCCAAATCAGGTCAACTTTGTTTTTATTAATCAGTAGAATCAATGTAAGGTCTGCGTGGCCAACTTGTATTCCTAACTTTTAGTTATGATTTTTGATTATTTTATTTATGCAAGGGATGAGCACCTCATTGGCTAGGGCAGCATTTATTGCCCATCCCAGACACCAGTTAGGCATCAACCACATTACTGTGGGTCTGGAGTCACACGTGGACCAACCAGATAAGGACAGCCATCCACAGCATTGAAGAGAGTTTGGGGATCCAGCGGCTTCTGCATTGACGAAATGGTCCTCAAGTCTACTTGTGGCTGCTGTGGGAGGGCCCAGTTTGAGCAGTGTCTGTGCCCAGCACAGATTCCTACACACAGAGGTGGAGGGGTGTTTGGTCCCAGGACGAGACTGGGCAGCATCAGCAGTGGCTGCATCAGTGAGCAGGGCTTGAAGCAGACTCATATCGGCAGCTGAGTTGAGTTTGGGCCAATGCGGTACCTGGTGGCACTGGTGGCATCCTCGTTGGTGAGGCCCAGCAAGGACTCATAATGGCAATTGCATTGGGGGAGGCAAGATGGCATGGAAGAAGAGCGATTCAGTTCCAGTAGTGGCAGCACATTGCAGGGAACTTGTGCCTGGCCACTAGGCCTGTGGCCCACGGTAGAGCACTTGATAAGATTGATTGTAATGTTGAACACTTTTCTTCATTTCTTTATTCAAATGCCTTTATAGTCGATGTTGTGCTTCTTTTTCCATGTTTTAAGATGACGCCAGAGAGTGGTGGCGCTAACACAGCCCTCGCTGTATTTTGTAACAAACTATATGTCAAAATTAATAAAGTACATTAATGAATTAGATGGGAATTTCCAGCAATCGACAATGGATTCAAGGTCATCATTCGACTCTTCATTCCAGATTTTATTGAATTCAGATTCCAGCATCTGCTATGGCAGGATTCAAATCTAGATCCCCAGAGTTTCTGGATTAAGAGTCCAGCAAAAATATCACTCGGCTGTCACCTCGCCTAATACTGATATTGTATATGTTATTCACAATGTCTATATGGTCATATATTTATTTACATCTGCCTTACTTTCATTTGGGAGACAGAAACGTGTAGATATGCAATGGCGCAAATAGGAATTATTTCACTTCTCTCCCTCCCTAACTAAGCTGTGGAAAAAGTTTTGCACCAGCTGGACAGCTGTTTGTCAAAAGGCAGCACTTCCTTCATAATTAAGTATGAACATTAAATATTGACCCAGATAATAAAGCCTACATTCCATAAAGTATGAATAAAAAAAGTCTTGTCTCATATTACGTTAGTTATATAGCACGGAAACTGGCTTTCAGCCCAACCGCTCCATATTAGTTTTCAAGCTCCACACAAGCTTACTCCCATTATTATTTTTCTATAACTTTTGCCTTAATTCTGTCTCCCTGCCGAATGAACTTTTGCCTATGTGAACATGATATGATGGACAAGACCAAACCCTGTCAAAACGTATTAACAAAATAGTGTAGACCCTAATATTTTCATATTTTAAAGACAAGAGCCAGATGTTGTGTTCCAGATGCAATTTGATTGGTCAAAATACTGGTTTTGAAGCAAAACCCTACTTTTCGTACACCAGTTAAAAGTTAAAAGATAACAAAAGAAAAAGAAATGAAATTAGAATAACAATTCTATTGGAAAACTTAACAGAAGAATAGATTAGTTTATTATTAACAGCAACTGTTCCAATGTAATAACATCCCATAAATAGACCCTTAGCAAGGACAAACTCAGTAAAATAGATTGCCTCACATGCAATTCTCACATCAGGAAAAGAACCCCCAGCTTTTTGCTGTCACGGAGACAGGAATAACAGCTACAATATCCAGCTTCAAGACCCCAGCCGGAACTGCTACTGAGAAGAAAAAATCCTGCTTCTGAGGGAACCTTAATCCCACCGATTCTGGCCGCTTCTATTATTCCAACTTTTAACAAAAAACAAAGCTACACAAACTGTTTACTGTATTGGCCCTGAGTAGGCTGCTTGGTAGCTCTCTCTCAACCTTTCTTCAATAAAAAAACGACAAAATGCACCTTTTAAAGGCATTGTATTGTCACAATGAGAAGCTCTTTTTTTAAAAAATAAGAAGATGATTCCAAAAATGTTGAATTTGCATTAAGATTGACACAATCTAATGATGTTACTCAGTCCTAGGGTAGACTAGACTGATGGAGACAGATATGTCATCTCTGGAAACTTCTAGTCTATTTGATAATGCCTAGTTTGTTGATGTAACTTGCTGTTATCATGCAATACATTGTTTCATGTTTTGTAAGACAAGTGCCTCTTGTTGAGACTCGCTTGTGGTTAATCCTCTATCACTGTTAATTATATAGTCCCTTAGACTTAATTGAAGGGAGGATTGTGGGCAACTCTCCACCCACACAACAAAGCACTGTCATTTGGGACTGTCACAGACAACATGGTGATCAGCAGTTGAAACTTTGCAAAAATACTGAGGTAGCAATAATAGAATAGCATCATCATTTTGAGAGCATTCAATCATTCAGTCTACAACTGCACACACTTAACCAGAGAAGTGGTCAGCAGCTATTGAGGAAGTAGCAACAATATAAAACCAGCGTTCTAGGTGAAAGCCTTCACCTCAGAGCTGGTAGGAGGTGCAAGTAAAACAGTAAGATCTTAGAAGAGGCTCACAATGTGCAGTTACAGATTCCACACAAATAAATAATTCAGAGTTCCGTCAGTAAAATCAACAATCCCAATGGTCAAACGAGGGAAAAGTGTTAAAATTATGCTGCAAAAGAGCAGTTTGGGAGGGATGGAAGAGAAAAGGAGTATATTTTCCTCTAAATTGAGCATTGCCACCATTGTGAGGAGGTCCACAATTTTTGCCTAGAGTAGAAAGAATCGAAACATTAATTTCTATCAAGTCAGCTGTAATGGAAAAGACATAGAGTACATTTAAGATGACAAAATTGCAAATTAAAGATTTTGAAGGCAGAATCTAATGGCTTAAGATGATTAGAAGAGTTTAAAGATGGTGACAAGATCAACACATTCATAACTAAACTACAATTTTAACATGAAAATTTATGAAAGCCAATATGATAGATCAATATTTTTAAAAATTGTGTCAAATGACATGCCTTTTTTCTTTTAATTAGCTCATGGGACATGAGTGCCACTGGCTGGGTCAGCATTTATTGCCCATCCCTAGTTGGTGGTGAGCTCCCTTCTTAAACCGCTGCAGTCCACATGCTGCAGAAAGACTTGCAATGCCTTTAGGGAGAGAATTCCAGGATGTTGACTCAGCGACACTGAAAGATCGATGATGCATTTCCAAGTTAAGATGATGAGCAGCTTGGAGGGAAATTTACAGGGAGTAGCGTTCCCATGTATAAACTGCCTTTGTTCTTCCAGTTGGAAGTGGTTATGGGTGTGAAAGGTGCTACCTCAGAATCTTTTTGTGAATCTTAGGCTGTGAAATGTGACGAAACATCCATTTTGCCTGTGAGGTAACATCAAACTGTGATTGTGGCTGCAGAAGCTGAGAGGCCTCTGTTTTGATCATTAAAAATGCAGGGAATTGCTAGTAAGCAGGAAAGTAAAATGGTTTTGTGATATTAATAAATGTTAATCTCTTTAGAAGAACCTCATATAACATTGCTATAAAACTATAAGAAACTTGCAGATAAAGAAAAAGCAATTGCTATTATGACGGAGTTTCAGGATTGAATAGTCTTTGATACTGGAGAAGTTAGATGTCATTGTTTTCGTATGGGATGAAAACCTTTAAAGCTAAACATTAAGATGATGAGCAGCTTGGAGGGAAATTTACAGGGAGTTAAACATCACAGAATCATTATATCCTTGAGGTTCACAACAAAATAGCATTGAGTCTAAATGACCTGAGCCATATTTAGAGGAATAAGCATTAAGACCATATTAGGACTAAGTACACAGAGAAATAATGCTACAAATAAAGTTTTACTGCCAGAGACAGGCGAAACATAACATAGGCTTTGGTGATAATGGGAACTGCAGATGCTGGAGAATCCAATATAATAAAATGTGAGGCTGGATGAACACAGCAGGCCACGCAGCATCTCAGGAGCACAAAAGCTGACGTTTCGGGCCTAGACCCTTCATCAGACATTGACATAGGCTTTGACAGCTTTGAGTAGCAGTTCTTAAAACACAGAATTGCTTCAAAATTAAATGTTAAATTTGAAGCTAAACAAAATAATACACTATTATCCAGTGTATCCATCAACAGATGATATTATGAAATGTGAAAATATAAAACAAGGCAAAGATAATTTTTGAAAAATTCCCAATTGCTGTTGATATTGTAATTTTAATCCGTGAACAAACAAAGTCATTGAGGTTTAACAGGAGTTCAGTGTTTAGAGTAAACTGCAGATAGTGTCATTAATTACCTTTACAGGTTAGTAGAGAGCTGCAACCATGGAGTTTTGAAAGCAGAATTCATAAAAGACAGAAATTATTGCTGTAACTAATTGTGAGTCTTTTTCAGATTGATTACAGTACAAATAGAAAGTTGAACTTGGAGAGAGAGGGAAAAGATTCAGGGGCCGATGGGGCAACTTTTCACGCGAAGGGTGGTGCGTGTATGGAACGAGCTGCCAGAGGAAGTGGTGGAGGCTGGTACAATTACAACATTTAAAAGGCATCTAGATGGCTATATGAATGGGAAGAGTTTAAAGTGATATGGGCCAAATGCTGGCAAATGGGACTGGGTTAATTTAGGATGTCCTGTAAAAATCTGTCAGCACAGGCTTGGACGGCTGAAGGGCCTGTTTCTGTTCTGTTTTGTTATTTTCCTCTTTGTTCTGGTCGACATGGATGAGTTGGGCTGAAAGGCCTGTTTCCATGCCATATGACTCTAAAACTATTTAAATTGTGCTGGAAACAGAAACTAGGAAGACTCGTACAAATCTTGACAGGAGATGGGCGATTTTATCACAGGATGGTAACAAAACCTATCCTCTTTATAAGGTGTAAACACTCCAGAGTCACATGAAAGGCCTATACAACGTGTAGTCCAAAAAGAATTCAGGTTGTCACAGCAGATCTTGTGACTAGGCCCGAAGGCCAATTTATTTTCATAGCTCAAAAACATAAAACCTAGAACTGCAGATGGTGGAAATCTGAAACAAAATCAGAAATTAATGGCAAAACTTAACAAATCTGACGCACCTATGAAGAGAAGTTAGTGTCAACATTTACAGTCCCGTGACTCTTCTTAAGAACAATATTTTCACTGTCACCCTTGCTCCTACCGCAGTGAACTATGCACCTCAAGAGTTTTTAAAAACCCTTGAAATTTAAAAAACTAAGTCTTCCCTCTTAACCCACACAACTTGAAAACAAAAATCAAACTTATCCACTTTAGAACCCAAGATTCCAAAAAATAATGTCATGACACTGCATCACATGATAATTAGATAGGCCCTTAGACACAGCACAGAAAGCAGGATTGTTCTGTTCACTTTTGTTGCATTTCCACTGTCAATTTGGTTGTGATTTTGTACCAGTGCCCCACTAGGAGCCATCTAACTTAAATAAAGTTTTAAGTGTAGAAAGAAAAGATGATTACAAACTTACCTTAAACACGAGTCACCAGCATTGGCACTGAAACATACAACAGTTTACCTGACAGAGTGTCACGGTTTAGGAGTAATAATCTTAAAAGTTAGAAAATAATCTGGGTGAACTTTAAGGATAACAAACACCAGGGCAGTCAAGTACATAGACAACACTTCCGTGCAAATCAGTACTTGGAATCACTTAACATTGTACAAGTAAATCACATAAAGATATGAATGACATCTTAGCACTTGCTTACATATCAAACTCAGACATGCACAGGGCATTTTAGCTGTTGATGAAAATCAGTTTAATTCACTGGCATTTTTACAGTTGTTGTTAAGGCAACAGGCATTCCTGAAATATTGCCACATTTCTCCACGCGAAAGTTGCAACTCTGCTTTAAAAAACGCTTGAATTAAAAGTGGCAATAAGAGGAGTTGATTGCTGTCAGTGTATTTTGTTTCATAATATCTGTTGTTCTTGTTGTAACAGAGATCTGTGCAATAACTAACAAATTTACATAGCTGCAGGAAAGCTGTACATGGAAGTAGCTTTTCTCCTTAAATTTTTCCTCAAGATGTCACAAAACCAGCAGGAAGTACAAGATAATAAAATGTGAGGCTGGATGAACACAGCAGGCCAAGCAGCATCTCAGGAGCACAAAAGCTGACGTTTCGGGCCTAGACCCTTCAGGAAGTACAAGTCAGCTGCTATGTTGCAGCTTTAGAAATCGCCGATTATATTATTAACAATTATTATCATGTCAAAAAAGTATTTGTTTGATGTTAGTTTGTCCTGTATTTCAACAAACTGAAGTAATCCAGTTAAATTTCACACATTAATTAAAATAGCAGCAGCAGGCAAGGGAAATTAAACTTCTGTAAATGCTGCAGGTCCGAAATAAATGTTCTGGAGAAGTACAGCAGTTTTGGCACCATTTATGGAAAGACAAGCAGGCTTCCTATATCAAGTCTGACATCATAGTTCTTCAGAACTGACCAAAGACTCCCAATGACCTTGAAACTTTATTTCTCTCTCCGGAGATGTTGTCAGATCAACAGAGATTCTTCAGTAATTCCTGTTTACATTCCTGTCCAGTATCCCACTGTTAGTATCATCTACAGCCTTTTCATAAATGACAAAGTCTGATGACAATCTACATCCTTGGTTTGTCTGAGAAAACTAATATCATTTTTGACAAGTAAATATTTGTATTAAAAAATTTGCATTTATTTATGAGATAAAAACTAAAGAGTGAAAAATGAAATTGCCACACTCTTACTCTGCCGTTAGACTTCACACACCTCACGTGAGGGCAGAGGTGGAGAAAGAGGATGTTTCCTGGTTACCAGGGTGGGGGTTGAACCCATGCTCTTAACATTGATCTGATTTAGCAAACAAACCAGCTAACCAAATGTGCTAAGCAATACCTGCACAGAAGTGGACTTCACTGAAGAATGGTCACTGGACCCAAAAAATTAGCTCCACATTCTCTACACAGATATTGCCAGACAACAATTTTTGTTTCTTGTTTCAGATTTCCAGCATCTGCAATTATTTGTTTTATTTATTACCTAAGTTCAAGAGCACAGGGAAAATAAGAGACTCCAAGTCACAGGCGCAATATACAGCACTATGAAACTATCTTACTCGCTTGCATGAAAGATTTTCATAGAGTACTCTTTCTGCATTTTTTTCAATGTATGCTCAAAATCATTTTAAAAAGATCTTTGCAACTGTAATAGAATGGAGATTATTTTATCAATGAGATTATATTTGCTCACTACCCTTGAATAAAAAGGAAAACTTTCAATGTCCTATTCTATCACTAATTCAAAGCTGAAATGTTTAAAGAATGTCCAATATGAGTGCAATGGATTGATTATTTTCTTTCTCTACTGCACTATTTGCAGATCGACAATCAAATTGGAAAATGCATAAAGTGTATGATTGAGCATTAGTATGGGTCTTACCTCATTGGACAATCATAAGATTATCATTTACTCTCTTGAGTTCAGTGAGATGTTGGCTGATCTGTGACCAATTCCATTCATTTCTTTTAAAAAATCACTTGGGGATATGGGTGTCGCTGGCTGGCCAGCATCTTTTGCCTGACCCTAGTTGATCTTGAGAAAGTTAGTGAATTGCCTTCTTGAACTGCCACAGTCTGTGTCATAGGTAGACTCACAATGCCATTCAGGAAGGAGATCCAGGATTTTGATCAAGCAATGCTGAAGGAGCGGTGATATAAACTGACCTTTGCCCCATATTACTGCATACATTCAGTTAACAAAATGATTCAAAATTGTTAATTGATTTAATTTTTGATTATTCATATTTTTCTCTTACTCCTTACCTATTGATGGCTTGGAAATAATGTCAGTTTTGCATATTGAATGGAAGTATATGTAGTTATTTGCCTGCTTTTCATTATTGATTGGTTATTCTGGCAGTGAGTAAGCTCTGTCAGACAATGTTCCTGTTGCTACCTTTTAAGATAATGGTGGCCTATAGCTTCTTAGGTGATGTTACTTCAGAATGATTTACAGTGTTCCAACTAAACTCAAATGTTGTATTTTTGCTTTTTAATTTCTTGTTTTCTTTTCCTCTGTACATAAAGACCAGCATTCTTTCAGTCTTTCTGATTATATGTTATTCCTATCCAATGCATTTTAACAATCAAGGTACATGGAACTTTATATCATATATACTCTGTGTATATTGTACTCTCTGTATATCACATATCCTCTGTGTAACATATATACTCTATAATACTTTAAGGTCTAAAGTAGATGACCTCACAATTGCTTACATTGAAATCCATCTGTTACCCTTTACCCATTCACTCAACATGTCTTTGTAATCGTATGCCCCTCATCAACAATGTTGACAAAGCTCCTTTCCCTGTGTAATTGGGAAAGCTGGGTGTGTAGAATCTATTCTATCATCCCAGTTACCAACTCATGTCGTCAATTGTTGAGACCCGAGCACAGGCACTAGTGGGATGCAACTAGTCATATTCTGCTCATCAGAGTCCCTGACCATTACTCTGCTCCATCTCTTGTCACTCATCCATCTCCCAACCATTTTCCCTCAGTTCCACAAGCTTCAACATTAGCTAAATGGCTTTAATGGGAGACTTTATCAAATGCATTTCACAAATCTGCATATGCAATATTTCCCTATCAATGACTCGTTACTTAGAATCATAGAATACTAGAACTCCGACAGTGTGGAAGCAGGCCATTTGGCCCATTGAGTCCGCACTGACCATCCAAAGAGCATCCTACCCAGCCCCACCCACCCTACTCTCTCCCTATAACCCTACATTTCACAATGATAATCCATCTAGTCTGCACATGAGCATACACTATGGGCAATTTAGCATGGCCAATCCACCTAACCTGGACATCTTTGTATTCAAAAGATTTGATTAAGTTCATCAAGCATGGTCAGTTATATCAAATATGCAATTTTCTCCTTAGAAATTGGGTTATTCAATCTTTACGAAGGAATGTAGTAATTTCTCAAGACTAGTTTAAAATTCCCAGTTTCCCAGCTCTCACTAACATAAATGGTGCAATCACATGTTGTTTCCAATTTAAATTATTGGTTCAAGTTAGACTGCCTGTGATAGTAGCAAGGAGCCATTGTCTCACTGTCTCAATAGAAAGACAATTGATGATAGATTAATATGAAGTGTTGCCAAAGGTGAAGTCAGGAAGGCAGGAATGCATAGAACTTCATTGTAGTCCTGAATCACTGAGTTTCCTGCTCCTCGGATGCTGTCGGACCTGCTGTGCTTTTCCAGCTCCACATTTATTGACTCTAGCTTCCAGCATCTGCAGTCGTTACTGTCTTCGTGGTAACCTCAGCTGGTACGGGAACTGAACCAGGCTGTTGGCATGACTCTGCAAACTAGCCATAGAGCAAACTGTACTAATCAACACACACTGGCTACAATTATCTCATCTACACCTGTCGATAATCTAAGGTGGAAATCACCTGGTCCTGGGATTTGTCAATATACAGTGTGTCTCAGGTATTTTTCAATGACACAGCTCCGAAGTAAATACAAATTGTCATCAAAATACAATTTAAAAATATTCAGCATTATTTTTGCATTATTAGGATTTTGCAACCCATTTAAATACTTAATCACCATTTACCATTGACATAGCTGCAAGCAAAACTGCCTGAGAGATGGCAGAATTAAGTAATTATAAAAGCTATGGGCGAATAGACAAAGCTATATTTTTACAAAGTGCACATACATTGCTAGAAACAGCTTCACCTTTAAGCGGGGTTGGGGTGCGGTAGGATGGATTTTTAATGTGCAACTGAATGAGGTGCAAATACATGGGGCATTCTGGAAATATCAGCAAGTCTGCAGGGAGGGAGAGGCAGAGAATGGGCAGGAATTTCTTCCATCTTTGTGAACCTGGTGTTGAGGGGCAACGGGTTCTGTACTTAGCGAGAGTCAGATCTGCTCAGCGCTATCTCGAAAAGAAGCCCTCTAACTGTTTGCCTCCAGGTTTGTCATCCCATCAATGTTGTTGAGTGGGGCTTTGACACCATTGGCCTAATCAGATAACAGATATCTTGGTAGCTGCACACTCTCAGCAGGTCTACCAGGATAGGGAAGCATTGTCATTGCAGGATGGTGACTGTGAGAGTGCATCAGCTTGGAGATGATCCTACTGGCCTCCACATGACATATGGAAAAATAACCATCTGTGATAATAGGTATTGTTATGGACCAGACCAAATCCCTTCAGATATATCCAGGAGGTAGCCTGGGCCCTAACTTCTATTTTATTTAAAGGCAACTGTAAGGTACTGTGTTCCAGATGTAATTCAATTGGCTGTACAACTCAGCTTTAAGGCAAACACACTTTGTTTTTACCTCTGGTTAAAATACAAAGGAAAGAAAGAAGGATTGATATAACTTTAACCCTATTGGAAAACTTAACAGAACAATATTTAGTTATTCACTAAATAGAAACTGCCCCAATATAGTAAAAATCCATTAACACACCCTTACAAAATATTGTTAGAGTAACAATAAGGTCCGTCTAAATAGTGTGGCATTTTCATCTTTATCTTTTTTCCTAAAATGTTCAGGAGTTATGATCAGAATATGTAATTGTCTCAGGCACATTGCGGGTAACATAAATGTTAAAGTGTTGCAATGCCAACACCAAACTCAAAGTCGCCTTCACAACTGTGGCAAATTTCTTTTGATGAATATTCAACTTTTTTGGAAAATTGCCCAAAAGGCCTTTCTTCTCAGCATCTTTTTCTAAGAGTTCAGCACCAACACCCACACCATTCGCATCGATAGCACCTCGAATGGCTTTGTGTAATTAGGTGTGGCTAACACTCAGGCAGTGGTTAACACAGCTTTCAAGTTGTCAAATGCCTTCTGACATTCCTCCATCCATTGAAATTTTATGCATTTCTTCAACAAGTCAGTCAGTGTAGCAACCATACTGCTAAAAACTTTCATTAAAAACCATTCAGTCCAGGAATCGTAGTACTTCCCTCTTCATTGATAGAATGGGAAACTCCCTGATAACCTTCTCTTTCACATCTCATGAGGCTATCTGTCCATGCCCAATGATGCAATTGAGGAATGTGACTTAGTCTTTTGCAAACTCACTCTCAGCCATGTTTATCAACAAGCTCACCTTCTGAAGTCGATTGAAAAATTCCAATCAATGCTCAAAATGTTCCTTCCCTGTGTGATGAAAAATCCAGATGGCCTGTGCACACTAAGCAATTAGATAATCCCAAAGTGACTTTATTAGTTAGCCTTTGAAATGCATCTGGTGCATTTTCCATTCCAAATGATGTAACCTTAATCTGGTAAAGTCCATTCTGTATCATGAAGGCCAAAATTTCCTTTGGTATCTTAGGTAAAGGTACCTGCCAATATCCTTTGAGTAAGTTTAACTTGGAAATTTAGGTTACTACACTAGGCATCTAACCCATCTGTGATCCAGCTGTATCATTCTGTATTTCCAAAACAGGGAATTTCTCTATTACTCCTACAACCACTTCACCACTTTCATTGCACTCTCCAACTTCACATTATATAGTGGAAGGTTGCTCTCGTCTCCATGAATTCCACATATTACCACCTTTTCTGGCAGTACTCTTTCCAAAGTACATACCTCCTCATCTCTCACCATCAAAGATTGACTTGGTCCTGTAGATCTTAAAATTTTAATCTCTTTATCTATTCCCCTGGTACACATGACTAAACCTTACCAACCCAGGTATATTCTTTAAAGAGATCTGATACTTCGTTGTTAACTAACCCCTAGCCAAGTCATACATTCTTTTGCAGCTTTTTAACTTCAATTTGAATCTCCTTTACCACTTCAACAAAACTTATTGGTTATCCTGTTTACCATATTTACCCTCCCAATGCTTTTCTTAAAGCACCACCACTGTGACTTCATGTGTCCTACTTTATTACAGTGAAAACTCCTGAGCTTTTATAACTTCTCTTTTGCCATCATGGGTTTCCTTTTTACTCTGTGGCAAACTATCTTTACTACCTTCAATGAGATTGACTTTTCGCTTATCTCCCTGAGGATTTCTCTTTTCCCCAATTTCTGCCCCTCACAGATTGAGATTGATGTTGGAAGCCAAACTTTGATTTCTAGACCAACCCATAATCATCTGCCATTTCCGCTGCTAATCTTGCAGTTTTAATTCTCTGCTCTTCCTCATGAGTTCTCACTACTTCAGGTAGTGAATTTTTGAACTCTAGGAAGTGATTTTTTCAATGCCTCCAGAATAATTGTCTCTGTAAGAGCATCGTATGTTTGATCTATTTTTAATGCCTTTGTCCACCTATCAAAGTTACTTTGTTGATCCATTCAAACTTCCTATGTATGTTTGACCAGGTTCCCTCCTTGGATTCCTAAGACATTGTCTGTTAGCTTCTGGCATTAGCTCATATGCACATAAAATGGCTTTCTTCACTGTGTTGGTGTCCCCAGCCACCTCCTCTGATAGTGATAAAAATACCTTACTAGCTCTATCTACCAATTTTGTTTGAATCAACAATACCCATATGGTCATTGGTCATTTCATTTGTTTAGCCACTTGCTTAAATGTAATAAAAAAGACTTCTACATCCTTTTCATAAAACTTTGGTAATGCTTGAACATATTTAAACAGATCTCCTCAAACTTCTTGGCTACAATGCGTTTGCTCTTCCTCACTGTCCTCCTCATTACTCCTACCTTCTACCTTTGCCTCCAACATTTTAAGTCAACTTTCCTCTTTTGTTGCCAATTTCTGAAATGCAAAACCTCTCTTTTTCCCCCTTTCTACTCTCTTTTTCTCCCTCTCTTCTCTTTCTTCCACTCTTCCCTCTCTTTTTCCCCTTTTTTTCTGCTAGGGTCATCCTTTCTTTCTCTTTTTGTTCTGCCAGGGCTTATTTTTCCTTTCCTTTTCATTCTGCCAAGGTTATTCTCTCCTCTTCTTTTTCATCTGCTTTTAATTGTAATTCAAACAGTTTCAATCTCCTTTCTCTCTCTTTTTCTTTCGCCATTGCCTCAAACTCACGCTGCTCCATTTGCAATTAAATTTTATCTATTTCTGATGATTCTGAATGCATTCCAAACACTTGCAAGTTTTCACTTATAGCCACAATTATCTCACCTTTCCTCAAAGACACAGACAACTCCAAATACATGTTGCTTGCCAGTCCCCAAAGTTTTGCCTTTCTCACTTTCTGTAAATTACCTGAAGTGATGTCTTCCACCACTAGGAGATAACCCGTGACAAAAGAGCCATTATCACACAAGGCATACCCTATTTAAACTGACTGAATAAAACGTAGTAACACCAACAGTCACTCCTCACTACCTTCGATCCAATAATCTTAAACCCAATCTGGCACACGGAGATTTTGATCCTGACAAGAGCCACCAATTTGTTGTGCACCAGACCAAACCCACTTCATTTTCTTATTTAAAGGCAGAGTAAAGTGCAGTTCTCCAGATGTAATTCAATCAGTCACATCACTCAGGTTTAATCAAAACGCTCTTTATTCTCACGCCCAGTTAAAATACAAACCAAAGAAAGAAGAATTGTTGAAAACAAAGTGTGTGGCTGGATGAACACAGCAGGCCAAGCAGCATCTCAGGAGCACAAAAGCTGACATTTCGGGCCTAGACCCTTACTCTGATGAAGGGTCTAGGCCCGAAACATCAGCTTTTGTGCTCCTGAGATGCTGCTTGGCCTGCTGTGTTCATCCAGCCTCACACTTTGTTATCTTGGATTCTCCAGCATCTGCAGTTCCCATTATCAAAGAAGAATTGTTGTAGTTTTAACACATTTGGAAAACTTAACAGAATAATAGTCTATTTAACTACAAAGCAGGAGCTATTCCAATATAGTAATATCCCATAAACACAACCTTGGAAAAGGCAACTTCAGTACAATAGATTGTCTCATATACAGTGTTTCTCCAATCTTAAAGCAGGTAACATCAAGGGAAAATTTTAGCAGAGCAATAGAATGTCAGCTTTTTGCTTTGGCAGAGAATTGTATAGTATCTTCCACAGCCAAATTCAAAACCCCAATAATTGAAAGCTAAATTAAAAGCCTGGTTCTGTGGGATGCTGACTCCACCCATTCATGCTGCTTCTATTGTTCTAACTTTAAAGAAAGGGTGTCTCAAGCTGTTTACTTTATTGGAAGTCACTTCTTGGAAGTGAAAACTCTCTATCTCTTTTTAAACCTCTCTTCAGAAACAAAAGGATAAAATACTCCTCTTACAGCCACTGTATTGCCACAGTATACATTGCAACAGAAGGGAAATTCCTCAGTTCAATCTGATCTGGCCTTGATTACGACATTCACCGCCAATAGGCCAGCTCACTTGTAGCTTACTCAGACAGATTACATTAGGGAGGACACCTCCACTGAACAGGGTAGATGAAGTCAAAAACAGAAGTTGCTGTATAAACTTTCGGGTCTGGCGGCATCTGTGGAGAGAGAACAGGGCCAATGTTTTGAGGTTCAATGACCTTACTTCAGAATTGGCCTGTAATGTTTATTCTGCTTTCTCTCCACTGATGCAGCCAGACCTGCTGAGTTTCTCCAGGAATTGCTGTCTGTGTTTCAGATTTCCAGCACCTGCAGTTCCTCGTTTATTGTCTGGATTAGGTTAGATAAATTGGTTGCTGGCTGCTCCAGCAAAATGCTGGTGCATCCACTAAAACCACTTGCGCCTGCAGCCTTTAAAGGTGCAAATTGGCTTATCATCTCTGTACAGCAGAAACCAAAAGACTTCCTTGGTTTTCCTCGAGAAAAACCACACTTCCTCAAACCAAAGCTCCTGGCTACTTTTCCAGGCCGATCACCATTATCCACCACCATGGCACCAAATAAATTCAATGCAATATTTCTGGTCAGCGTCATTGTTCTAGAACTAGTATGAGCCCTTGAACCTTGAATGACAATAACTCAGAGCTTACACTGCAATAGATAAGCCATGGGAGAAGTTAAGCATTAGTGCACAATTGGCCATGTCAGTTGGCAGATGCACAGATTGGTGGTGGTGAAAGTTTCCTTTTTCATGCTTCATTCTGGGGACTTTCTTCAATGACAACTGGGTGACATTCATCAACTGTTGAGACTGGTATCCGACAGTTTATCCAATTCTGTTCAGGAAAAGAAAAGGCTGACTTTAATATGAAAAGTTAGTATTCTTGTGTTAGTTTTCATTGTATCATACAATGATATTCTACAAAAGCAGGCCATGCCGTCCGTCATATCTATGCTGGCCCTTTGAGTCATGTCATGGTGTTAGTTCAGAAAGGCACAGTTTGGCCCATTGTGTCTGTGCTGGCCTTCTGAGTGAACAGTTCACAAGGCACCCTCCCTGCCTTCTACCTGTAGCCCCAGCACGTCTTTCCTTTTCAGATGCTAATCTAATACCTTCTGCCACCTCTATGGAATCTTTGAGGGACTGCATTCCAAATCCGAGCTGCTCACTATGTAAATCTGAGCAATCTGGTTCTTGGTCACCATGAGTAGTTTTTCCCCATCAGCCCTGTCTAAAGCATACCTACAAACCTCTAAATTTGGAGTTGAAGTAGGCTACTCAGTTCTTCAAGCTTTCATCTCTTTCCTAACAAAATCTGATAACCCCACATCCCCACCTCCCTCCATGAACTTTTTAACCTCCTTATTGCTTTTCAAGAATCAACCACCTCTACATGGTGGCTCAGTGGTTAGCACTGTTGTCTCATAGCACCAGGGACATGAGATTAATTCTATCTTCAGGAGTCTGTGTCGAGTCCCCATGCTTGGTCATGCTAAATTTCCCCACAGTGGGCAGGCTAGATGAGTTAGCCATGAGAAATGTAGGGTTACAGGGATAGGGTAGGGGTGTAGGTCTGGGTGGGACACTCTTTGGAGGGTCGATGTGAACCTGATGGGCCAAGTGGCCTGCTTCCACACTGTAGGGATTCTATGATTATACCTTTAAAATACTTACTGTTTCCTCCACCTTTTGAGAAAAGAGTTCCAAAGACTTACTACTCTGAGAAAAAATTCTTCCCATCTCTGCCTTAAATGGATGAGTTGTTATATTTAAACAGTGACCCATAGATGCTGATACTCCTCAAAGAGGAAGCATCTTTTCCATATTGATCTTGTCAAGACTACTCAGGATCTTAAATGTTTCAAGCATGTAGTCCTTTACTCTTCTAAACTCCAATGGACACAAGCATAGCTGCTTCAACATTTAGTCATAAAACAATCCTATTCCAGGTATTAGTCTAATGCACCTTCTCAAAAACAATTTCCAAAGCATTTGCACCCTGTCCCATTAAGGTGACCAATACTGTACAGCATATTCCATGTAGGATCTCACCTATGCCCTACGTAACTGAAGGGCAACCTTACCTTCATTGCCAATTCTCCTTACAATAATGATAAGATGCCATTAGGTTTCCTTGTTACTTAATTAATTAAGCTAAGTGAATAATCTTTACTGTTTTGAACATATCACTCCAATCCCCTCTCAACATTCCCTTCTTTAGGAAGGACAGATCCACTTTATCCAGACCAATGAAGTTCATCGTCTCTCGAATCATTCTCATGAATCTTCAATTCCATCTCTCTTGAATGCCTTCAGAGCCTTCTCGAAGTGTGGTGTCCATATCTGGACGAATACTCCAGCTGAAGTTGAACTATTGTTTAAAGGTAAACATATTATAGTCTCAGAGGGCCACTGTCTCATTTCAGAAAGATGACTGGTGTTGGGTCATCATGTCTCAGGCAAGGACAGAAGTTGAGTCTTTCATTGCAACCCCAACCAGTGTAGGAACTAGAACTATGCTACCAGCATTCAGTCGATATTGCAAGCAAACAATACAGCCAAACAAGCAAACCAATCCCCTTACCTTGCCTAATATAGGCTTAACATTGCTTACTTGTCTTTATGCTGTCTGTGTCTCCATCAATGGCTCTCTCAACCTGTCCTTATTCTGTCAATGATTGACACACATATACACCAGAGTCCCTGTGCTCCTGCACCACTTTCAGATATTTTATATTGCTTGCTTGCATTCTTCTTAACAAACTTAAATTACTTCACATTCCTCTATGTTGATTGTCATCCACCACTTGTCTATCAGGCCATAAGACA
The DNA here is from genome assembly GCF_030684315.1 of Stegostoma tigrinum. NCBI lineage: Eukaryota > Metazoa > Chordata > Chondrichthyes > Orectolobiformes > Stegostomatidae > Stegostoma > Stegostoma tigrinum. The sequence goes on from NC_081359.1 coordinate 100,031,694, forward strand.
TAGGAGTGGAAGTAAGGCCATTCGGCCCATCGGAGTCCACTCCGCCATTTAATCATGGCTGATGGACATTTCAACACCACTTCCCTGCACTCTCCCCGTAGCCCTTGATTCCTTGTGAGATCAAGAATTTATCAATCTCTGCCTTGAAGACATTTAACGTCCCGGCCTCCACTGCACTCTGTGGCAATGAATTCCACAGGCCCACTACTCTCTGGCTGAAGAAATGTCTCCTCACTTCAGTTTTAAATTTACCCCCTCTAATTCTAAGGCTGTGCCCACAGGTCCTAGTCTCCCTGCCTAAAGGAGACAACTTCCCAGCGTCCACCCTTTCTAAGCCACAGTCATTGCCAGCTAAGTGCTGCAACCTTTCTATGAACCTTTGAAGTTTATCACTGTCTTTCTTGCCGTTTTCAATGCTTTCAAGTTTTTTATCGTCTGCAAATTTCAATATGGTGCCTTGGGCATTATGTTCAAAGACTTTATAAGTTCCTAACATCAACCCCTCTGAAATCCCACTATAAACATTCCTCCAGTCTGAAAAAACAATCAGTAACTATGATCCACTGCCAATATTTTGCCTGTGTTGCTAAAGTCACTTTCATTGCACTCTTTATCGGAGAAAGATAAAGTTCTCTGGAACTTTATCAAATGCCTTTTGGATATCTATGTAAACAAGATTAACCCTCATCTGCCTTCTCCGTTACCTTTACAAAAAAAACTCTAGAAGCTTTATTAAACATTAATTACCCTTTATAGTCCATGCTGGATACCCTTAAGTAACCCATTTTCTCCCAAGAGATAAGATGGATCTGTGCTGAATCATTTCTAGAGAATTCCTCACCATTGAAGTCAAACTGACTGGTCAAGCTATTCAATTTCCCAGTCACATATTGTTTTTTGAGCTCTTGTAGTTATTTTCTTTCAAGTATCATTCTATGGCTGTACTGAAGGTTTCTACAGAAATGGCTTTCAGTATCTCTTCAGTTTACATATCCCAGGTCAAAAGACTTCCTCTTGTTTGCTGGTTCTTTTACCTAATACTTTAAATCTGTGATCCCTGCTTACCCATGCCTTCTGCCAAAAGAAACAATTTCTCCTTCTTTGTTTTGTTAAAACATTTTTATGATTTTGTATATCTGGATTAACTCTATCCTGTATCTTCTGTGGCAGCGATATTGAGAACAGATTGCTGAGATCTCCTGGAGAGCAAGCTAAGCAGAAGGCTCAGCAAAGACTGTTGAATTTTTAACTTTATTGCTTTATTTTTCTTGTTTATATTAAGGAGGACTTTAATGTTACCAATAAAGTTTTCTTTACTTTTCTACTCATTCTGTGGAGGCAATTTTTAAGTTTTTTAACCTTGTTTCTTCCACTACTTTGTACCTGCTACCTTTGTAACTAACATGGCACTGCGTATGGCAACATGATACACTTTTCACTGTGCTCTAGTGCTTGAGTATACATGGCACTAAAATCTAAATCTAAATTTAAATGCAGCAATCATAGCTTCTTCAATTTTTCTACATCACTGCAGCCTCTTCATGTATGGTGCCATTCTGGTGGGTCCCTTTCTGAGTTTTGCCTTGATATCTTCCTCAAAGTTTGGATCCTAAAACTGGGCATATTAATTTACCTGAGACCTAACCCAGTGTCTCAATTACGCTCATCTTTTTCACCGCAAATATTTTGAATTACTACTGCCTTTTTTGATATTCTCTTATGGGATGTGAGCATTTTTTCCGTTTCACTGTTTAAATAAATATGTTCTGATTAAATGGCGGAGTGGGCTAGATGGGTCAAATGGCCTTACTTCCACTCCCATGCTCTTATGCTCTTATATTCATGAGACATGAGTGGTACTGGAAAGGCTGGCAATTATTGCCCATTCCTAACTGCCCTTGAATTGAATGATTTGCTCTAGGCCATTTCAGAATTTCAGTTAAGAGTCAACTATATAGCCAAGAGCCTGGAGTCACATATAAACAAGGAGAGATTGCAGATTCCCATCTCGAAAGGGCATTGTTGAACAGGATGGGTTTTCCAACAATCAACATTTGATTACATGACTGCCCATAGTATAGCTTTTTTTTTAAATCCACATTTTTATTGAATTCAAATTTCACCATCTGCCATGCTGAGGTCTAAATTGTTGAATTAAAAACAGAAATGACAGCGTCTGATTTCTGACATTACCCCTCCATCACTGCAAACATTCCTTGTTCCTCTCTGACACGGGCCCCACCCACAGCTCTTTCTCAAATATATTGATGATATCTTTAGTGCTGCCTCCTGCCATTCCATTTGGAATATCATCAGTTTTGTTTCCAATTTCCATCCTCCCCTCACCATCACTTGGTGTAATATTGACTCATCTCTTCCCTTTCTTGGCTCCAATGTTTCCATTTCTGAGGACAGGCTGTCCACCAGTATCCATTAGAAACCACTGACTTCCACAGTTACTTTGATTGCACCTCCTCACATCCTATTTACTGCAAGGATTCCATTCCATTCTCCTAGTTTCCCCATATCCATCACATCAGTTCTGATGATGCCACCTTCCACCAGCCCGGCTCCAACAAGATAATAAAATGTGAGGCTGGGTTCTCCAGCATCTGCAGTTCCCATTATCACGGCTCCAACAAGACTTGCCTTTTCTTCAACCAAGGTATCTCACCTCCCATTCCCCTAATGTGGTTGATAGGGTCCTCAGTTAGGCCTTCACCCATTCCTTTCCTGCCCAGAATAATACCAGGGTCCCCTTATCCTTAATTTTCACTCGACATTCAAAGAATCATCATTTGCAGTTTCCACATCCATCACAAGATACATCTTCTCCTTCCCTCCACTATCAGCTTCCCACAGGGATCATTCGCTCTGTAATACTCTGGTCCACTATTCCATCACCCTGAACACTTTCTTCCTCCTCCATGGGACCTTCCTATGTAATCATTCAAAGTGCAAGACATGCTCACTCACCTCTTCACTCCCTCCTCAATGTCCATGGCCCCAAACATGCCAACCAGGTGAAGCAACGTTTCACTTATACTTCTTGCAATCCAGTTTACTGCATCTGCTGATTACAATGTGGTGTGGCAGGAGCAAATGCAGACACGGTGACTGTTTTACAGAATGCATTCAGTCTGCCACAGGAATGATCCTGAGCTCCCAGTTGCTTGCCATTTCAATAAACCACCTTGCCATCATGCTGACTCTTCTGTCTCGGCCTGTTGCAATGTTCCAATGCAGCTTCATGAAAACTCGAAGAATAATACTTTATTTTCTGCTTCATCACTTTATCATATTGAATGGCACAGCATGCTTGAATGTCCAAATGCCTTATCCCTGGTTTTTTTACAAGATCTCTATCTGGTGGGTGACAGATTGCCATTATGACAGCAAAAGTTAACATTTTACCCCGAAACTCTGCTTCACTAATAGTGTTATTTCTGTTTTGCTGAAAATGAGCACCAAAACGTTTGAACCCTAGGGATTTCTGGCACTTAGATCTTCAGATACTCTCAATATTAATTCCCAGCTGAAACACAGAGTGAGAAAGAATAATAGCTTGTAGAGGCTTGCACTTCCACTCAACATTGAAAGCCATTACTTGTAAAAGACTGACAATTTACAATGCATGCCTAAAGAGAATTACTTCTAAAATTGATGATGTTACATTTGCAGGCAAAGCACAAAGTGCAACATTAGCCAAAAATTATCAAGCAACTAAAATGTTTGGCCATGAAGTACAAAGCTTTTCATTACCTGGAAATCTCCATTGTATTCTTCAAACAATGCTTTGAACTTCTTTTGAGGATCGGGAATTGGTTTGAATGCAATTTCCAGTACTCTGTACCTGAGCATGTTCAATGCATTAAATTAATCCACATTAGCTTTACATTATTTTGCGTTTTGAATATAGTAGGATTTTGCGGTAGATCATGATTTGGTTTGAAGAAAATGTGCGCTATCAGGTTGGCAGCCCATTTCTGATTTCTCCCCTTTACTATCTCCATTGAAGTCAATGGGAAAGATGTAAAATGAGCTGTCAAATAACCTACACACATTTCCGCGATCCTACAGTTAAAATGTGCCTTTTGTTCGCTAGAGATAATGGGAATTGCAGATGCTGGAGAATCCAAGATAACAAAGTGTGGGGCTGGATGAACACAGCAGGCCAAGCAGCATCTTCAGAGCACCTTGCTCCTTTTGTCCCCCTACAACCACACATCAACGAAATCCAGTCACGATTGGACATAGAGCAGTTTTTCCGCCGTCTTCGCCTCCACGCTTACTTCTTCAACCGGGAGCCTAACCGTCCCTCCACTGACCCCTTCACCCACTTCCAACACAAGTCCTACTCCTGGACACCACCCCCAGGCTTCCTACCCTCCCTCGACCTCTTCATCTCCAACTGCCGTCGAGACATTAACCGCCTCAACCTCTCCACCCCTCTCACCCACTCCAACCTCTCCCCCACAGAACAACACCATTCATGACCTCATCACCTCAGGGGACCTCCCACCCACAGCCTCCAACCTCATTGTTCCCCAACCCCACACGACCCGTTTCTATCTCCTTCCCAAAATCCACAAACCTGCCTGCCCTGGTCGACCCATCGTCTCAGCCTGCTCCTGCCCCACTGAACTCATCTCCACCTATCTGGACTCCATTTTCTCCCCTTTGGTCCAGGAACTCCCCACCTACGTCCGTGACACCACCCATGCCCTCCACCTCCTCCAGGACTTCCAATTCCCTGGCCCCCAACACCTCATCTTCACCATGGACGTCCAGTCCCTATACACCTGCATTCCGCATGCAGATGGCCTCAAAGCCGTCCGCTTCTTCCTGTCCCGCAGGCCCGACCAGTCCCCCTCCACCGACACCCTCATCCGCCTAGCTGAACTCGTCCTCACACTCAAGAACTTCTCTTTTGACTCCTCCCACTTCCTACAGACCAAGGGGGTGGCCATGGGCACCCGCATGGGCCCCAGCTATGCCTGCCTCTTTGTAGGTTACGTGGAACAGTCCCTCTTCCGCACCTACACAGGCCCCAAACCCCACCTCTTCCTTCGGTACATTGATGACTGTATCGGCGCCGCCTCTTGCTCCCCAGAGGAGCTCGAACAGTTCATCCACTTCACCAACACCTTCCACCCCAACCTTCAGTTCACCTGGGCCATCTCCAGCACATCCCTCACCTTCCTGGACCTCTCAGTCTCCATCTCAGGCAACCAGCTTGTAACTGATGTCCATTTCAAGCCTACCGACTCCCACAGCTACCTAGAATACACCTCCTCCCACCCACCCTCCTGCAAAAATTCCATCCCCTAATCCCAATTCCTCCGCCTCTGCCGCATCTGCTCCCACGATAAGACATTCCACTCCCGCACATCCAGATGTCCAAGTTCTTTAAGGACCGCAACTTTCCCCCCACAGTGATCGAGAATGCCCTTGACCGCGTCTCCCGTATTTCCCGCAACACATCCCTCACACCCCGCCCCCGCCACAACCGCCCTAAGAGGATCCCCCTCGTTCTCACACACCACCCCACCGACCTCCGGATACAACGCATCATCCTCCGACACTTCCGCCATCTACAATCCGACCCCACCACCCAAGACATTTTTCCATCCCCACCTCTGTCTGCTTTCTGGAGAGACCACTCTCTCCCTGATTCCCTTGTTTGCTCCACACTGCCCTCCAACCCCACCACACCCAGCACCTTCCCCTGCAACCGCAGGAAATGCTACACTTGCCCCCACACCTCCTCCTTCACCCCTATCCCAGGCCCCAGGATGACATTCCACATTAAGCAGAGGTTCACCTGCACAGCTGCCAATGTGGTATACTGCATCCACTGTAACCGGTGTGGCTTCCTCTACATTGGCGAAACCAAGCGGAGGCTTGGAGACCGCTTTGCAGAACACCTCCGCTCAGTTCGCAACAAACAACTGCACCTCCCAGTCGTAAACCATTTCCACGCCCCCTCCCATTCTTTAGATGACATGTCCATCATGGGCCTCCTGCAGTGCCACCATGATGCCACCTGAAGGTTGCAGGAACAGCAACTCATATTCCGCCTGGGAACCCTGCAGCCCAATAGTATCAATGTGGACTTCACCAGTTTCAAAATCTCACCTTCCCCTACAGCATCCCTAAACCAGCCCAGTTCGCCCCCTCCAGCCACTGCATCCCAAAACCAGTCCAACCTGTCTCTGCCTCCCTAACCTGTTCTTCCTCTCACCCATCCCTTCCTCCCACCTGAAGCCGCACCTCCATCTACCTACTAACCTCATCCCACCTCCTTGACCTGTCCGTCTTCCCTGGACTGACCTATCCCCTTCCTACCTCCCCACCTATACTCTCCTCTCCACCTATCTTTTTTTTTCTCCATCTTCGGTCCGCCTCCCCCTCTCTCCCTATTTATTCCAGAACCCTCACCCCATCCCCTTCTCTGATGAAGGGTGTAGGCCCGAAACGTCAGCTTTTGTGCTCCTGGGATGCTACTTGGCCTGCTGTGTTCATCCAGCCTCACATTTTATTATCTTGCTCCTTTTGTGCTCCTTTTGTTCTCTACACAGACTTGAAATGCACATTAAAAAAACATGATTTATACATTACGCCAATAAGAAAAGACTTTATATTAGCTTCACCATTGTGAATTATTTGAAGAAAGAAAGAAAAGAAAGAACAAAAAGAAAAGGACAGGAAGGAAGAAAGAAATACATTTCTAGACACTAAAGGCGTCAAGAAACATGGGGTAAGAGTTTGCTGTTGAGACAGAGGATCATCCATTGCATATTAAGTGGGAAAGTTGGTTTGATATTCAAACAGCCTATTACTGCTCTTTGTTTTAATTAATTCACAAGGTGAGTGTGTCATTGGCTGTGTCAGCATTTATTGTCCATCACTGTTTGCTCAGAAGGCTATTAAGTGTCAATCATATTTCTGTTGGGTCTGGAGACACATGTAGGCCAGAGCATGAAAGGATTGCAGATTTCCTTCTGTAATGGACATTAGTAAACCAGATGGGTTCTTGTCACAATCAGCAGTAGTCACATAGCCACCAAAGCTTTTTCCCAAACTCAAATTTCACTATCTTCCATGGTAGGTTTCAAACCTGTGTCCCAGAATATCGGCCCAGGGACATTACCACAGTGCAACTGCCTCCCTGTCCCCTACTTCCTATGTTCCTCTAAGAGCATTAGTTTCTAAGCTCTGGGTTTAGGGCAGGCTTTTATCCAGTGAAGAATTGAGATATCATGGTGATCCTACTTCAGGAAAAGGACTAGCAGCTGGGATTGTCACAATTGACAGCTAAATAATCATCCCTTTTATAAGTTACACAAGTCAAAATGTAAACTGAATGCAAATGTGAGGCTTCACTTTGGCAATGTGCAAGAACCCACCACCTTGTTCATTATGGCTTTATCTGAGCAGCAGAGGGGACTGGAGCCAGGCGTGTGAAAGCACATTCAGAAGAGGAAGCCACAGTGAAAATTGGCAAGGTAGGGCATCTGTGAGGCTGAGCTCTATGTAGACCATGCATTAGAGAACTGGTTACGCTGCAGTTAGTAACATGAAGGCAATCGAGAAAGGCTGACTGCTTGACGATCCAAGAAAACCAGGCAGGTGGTACAGGAGAGGTGTGAGGTCCTGTTTGACAGTTGGGTTCCCATTCTGGATACAGGTGAGACCAATGGCTTCTCAGAGGACCGCAGCAAGCCTAAGGCCAGATGTGGAGGAGGAAATAAAGAAGAGTGGTATTATAGATAACAAAGTGTGGAGCTGGATGAACACAGCAGGCCAAACAGCATCTCAGGAGCACAAAAGCTGACGTTTCAGGCCTAGACCCTTCATCGTGTGATTGAGGATTTGTTAGTTACGAGATCAGACAACCATTTCCATGACAGTAGACACAACTACGTTACCTGGTACTAGGGTCAAGGATGTCACAGGGTGGTTGCAGGGCATTTTTCTGGGGATAGTGTTGTCATCTGTGTTGGTACCAATTATATAGGTAGGAAAGGGAATATAGTCCTGTTGTAAGGATTTAGGGAACTAAGTAGAACAATAAACAAGCAAAATCTCAAAAGTTGTAATCTCTGGATCACTAGTACCATACACTATTGAAACAGAAATGGTCAGACAAGACACATTCATGTTTTAAAGATGATGCAAGAGGGAAGCTTTCAGATTCCTAAGACTGGCTCTTGGGAACTGGATGGATACACTTGAACTGAGCTGGACTGACTTTCTTCTGGGGCATTTTTGCTGGTGCTTTTGGGGACACTTTAAATGAAACCTGTCGGGTTTGGAAATGAGGGGAGAGTACCAGGTTGCACAAAGTACTGAGAGAGACAGTGAGCATTAGTGACCAGTAAGTTAATAAATAATAAGTTACAGCTGCAGTAAGGTAGGGATTAAAATTTTCTAACTCATAGGTATACTGCATGTATGTGAAAACACAGAGTGTTGTAAATAAAACTGGGGAATTATGGATGTATATTGCCATGTGGAATTAGAGTTCACAGCACAGGAAAAGATCCTTTGGTCCATCGTGCTCACACAGGTCTTCAAACAGCGATCTATTCTAATATCATTTTACTGCACTTGGTCTGTATGCTTGTATATTATGAAATTTATAATGTTAATATAAAGATATCTTAAATGCCTTGATGGTTCACTCCTCTATCACCCTGTTAGGCAGTGAGTTACAGATACCCATCTCCCCCAGGTGAAAAATATCATCATGTCCCTACTAAATCACTTGCTTCTTAATTTACTGTACAGCTTGGTTATTGGCCCCTCTACGAAGGGGAAAGTTTTCTCCCTATCTACCCTGTCTATTGGCCTCAGAACATTGTACACTTCAGCCAGATCTTCTTCAGCTTTTTCTGCTGTAAGGAAAACAGACACAGTTTATTAAGTTCAGAGATAATGGGAACTGCAGATGCTGGAGAATCCAAGATAACAAAGTGTGGAGCTGGATGAACACAGATGCTGCTTGGCCTGTTGTGTTCATTCAGCTCCACACTTTGTTATCACAGTTTATTAAGTCTCATTTTACAGCTGAATTTTCCCAACCCAGGCAATATTCTGATGGATCTCCTCTGCATCCTTCTTGCACAATCACATTCTTCTGATAGTGTTGTGACCAGGCTGCACTGCACCTGTGGCATAACTAATGGTGTGCATAGTCCAATCATAACCTCACTGCCCTTGTGTTCAGTGCCTTGACTAAGAAAACAATTATCTCATATGTCTTCTTAAAATCATTTAATCTAGCCATCCTGCTGAACCATAGAAACCCCACAGTGTGGAAGCAGGTCATTCAGCTCACGCAGTCTATGCTGATCCTCCAAAGATCATCCCACCCAGATGCATGACGCACCCTATCCCTGCATTTTCCAGCCGAGACAATTCGGGCAATTTAGCATGGCCAATCCACCTAACCTATACATCTTTGGACTGTGGGAAGAAGCCAGAGCAGTTGGAGGAAACCCACAAAGACAGTCGCATGAGGCTGGAGGTAAATCCGGGTCCCTGGTGGTGTGAGGCAGCAGTGCTAACCACTGAACAACCATGCTGCCCAGTACTCTGCTTTCAATAATCTATGGAAACAAGATTCTTTTGTACTTACGTGCAGGGGATAATTTGTGACTTTGTGGGTGACACAGGACTTGTAATAAACAGGAATTCTTGTAAAATATAGAAACCCGATCCATCTTTTCCATTAGGTTGCATCTAAAATACATGTCAATTTGGGAATTTTTGTGCACTTTGTTATAGTGCGGGAGCTAATTTCTGAATTTGTGGGTGACACGGGGGTTAAACGCATTTTATCTTTGAGGTGAGAGTAAAACTTCAAAGGAAGTGAACAAGTTGGTAGAGTGGGCTGATGAGGTTCAACGAGGAGAGGTGGGAGGTGATAGCTTTTGGTAAAAAGAACATTGAGAGACAGTGTACAATAACAGGACATTTCCTGAAAAAATGTGCAAGAAGTTAGAGACCTCTGCATACATGGAGTAGCACAGTGGCTCCGAGGTTAGCACTGCTGTGTCACAGCACTAGGGACCTGGGTTTTAATCCAGCCCTGGGTAACTGCCTGTGTAGAGTTTGCACATTCTCCCCGTGTCTGCGTGGGTTTCTGCTGGTTGCTGTAGTTCGCTCCCATAGTCCAAGGATATGCAGGCTAGGTGAATTGGACATGGTAAACACAGGGATAGGGTTGAGAGTGGCAGGTCTCACTGGGATGTTCTTCACATGGTCATGGTGGGGTTGATGGGCTGAATGACCTGTTTCCACACTGTAGGAATTCCATGTGTATAAGTATATATTGAGGATAATAATGACATGCCTCTAACTTTGCAGTTCTCCCATCTAATCCTCAACTTCTAACAGTGGTAAGGGATTTTCTCTGTTAATTCCTTTAAAAATGCTGAGGAGAAAGGTTCCACAATCAGATCGGACCATAACAATTGATATTTCAGTATATCAAGCAATGGAAAATGAAGAGTGTTTTAGAAATATGGCTGCAACTGGAAGATGCACAAAAGGTACAATTGAGAAAATGCCCAAGTTTCACAGGGTCAATGATGTCCAAAGATAACAACTGAAGTTTTGTATAAGAAGCAATAAGTTGGATTTAATGGAGAATTGTCAATTATTGTTTTCAGTCACCATGCTAAAGGGAGAATTTAAGTCACCTGAACAGATTTGGACTATCTTTTTAAAAAAAGCGGTATGAAAAGAATGGATGACTAAGGGAGATGAAAAGGAACTGAAAGGAAGAAAGAGGGAAATGAGGGAAGAGAGAGAAAAGGGGAAGAGAGAAGATATATGGCGTCTTACATAACCTCAAAGTATCAAAGTTCATTTTGCAACCAATCAGTTGCTTAAACATGACGAAAAATAATCATGAAGTCATTAGAAATGAACTCAAATAGGGAATAGAAAAATTCAAATAGGGAATAAGAATTGACAAAGCTTGGGAAGTGGGAATTGGTTCAAGAATGATGCAGCTGAAACTGTCTATTTTTAAAATTTAACATTTTTCCTAATCCGTTTGTTCAGGAATGTTATTACTTACCTCTGGAGCACGTTGGGATTTGAACCCAGGCCTCCTGTTTCAGGAATAGGGACTTTACTACTGCACAACAAGAGATGTGCCAGCAGAAGCTGTTAACTCTGACAGTTAACTGAATAAATTCAAACCAGACGAATCAGTCTGATCGATCCCGTGTAGATGTGAATGGGCTCCTTGTTTCTCAATTAGTTGATAATCGACTCTCAGCAAACAGCTTTTGTTTTTACATGACTCATTGGTCTCTATGTGAGACTGCACTTTCCTCTGTCTCTCCACAGATGCTGTGTTTCCACAGACCTTTCTGTTTGTTTTTATTTCTGACCTCCTGAAATCTGCAGTGTTTTCCTAATATTTGGGTCTTTTTGTTAACTCAAAATCCAACAGCTTAAAAACAAGTGAAGGAAAGAGCTACTCTCGCTCTGGATTGTTTACTACAGTGAGCAGGACATTGGTTTTAATTCTTGGGAAATGCCAGAACAATCCTATTTTTCATTGTGATTCACCATAAGATTGATAGCACTCAATGGGGAATGTTGCTGAACAAAGACACCTTGGGGTGTAGGCTCATAGTTCCTTGAAAGTGGAGTTGCACGTTGACAGGATAGTGAAAAAGGTGGGATAACAAGGTGTAGAGCTGGATGAACATAGAGCAGGCCAAGCAGCATCAGAGGAACAGGAAGGCTGATGTTTTGGGCCTCGACCTTTCTTCAGACCCCTCCTTCCTGCTCCTCTGATGCTGCTTGGCCTGCTGTGTTCATCCAGCTCTACACCTTGTTATCTCAGATTCTCCAGCATCAGCAGTTCCTACTATCTAGTGAAAAAGGTGTTTGGTGCACTTGGTCAGTACATTGAGTATAGGAGTTGACATGTTGTATTGTGACTGCATAGGACATTGGCAAGACCACTTTTATAATGTTACCTTCAATTCTGGTCTCCCTGCTATACAAAAGATGTTGTGAAACTTGAAAGGGTGTGGAAAAGATTTAGAAGGATGTTGCTGGGGCTGAAGGGTTTGAGCTACAGAGACAGGCCAAGCAAGTTGGGCCTATTTTCACAAGAGCATCGGAGGCTGAGAGATGACATTGTATGGGTTTATAAAATCACGAGGGGCACGGATTGGGTGAAAAACTAAGATCCTTTTTTCCCCGGAGTGGGGGAGTCCAAATCTAGAGGGCTTAGGTTTAAGGTGTGAGGGGAAACACATAAAAGAGACCTAAGGGGCAGATTTTTCACGCAGAGGGTGGTGCGTGTATGGAATCAACTGGTTGAGGAAGTGGTAGAGGGTGATACAATTACAACATGGATACATGATTAAGAAGAGCTTAGAAGGATATGGGCCAAATAGGAGTAAATTAGTTTAGGATTTCTGGTCGGCATGGACAAGTTGGATCAAAGGATCTGATTCCACGCTGTACAACGTTATTACATTTTTCCACCCCCAGGCAAATGGTATGTGCAACCAGTGAAGATGCATTTCGGAGGGTTCTGCTGGTCTCACATCAGGCTCTGTTGAGAGTCTGGGTGTTTCACAGTTGACCCTCAGGACCCTAGCCCTTTAACAGGTTGTAAAACAACTGAAGCCATTTTGAATCTGAACCTCATGCCACTGAGAGCCATGAATTACAAATCAATGAACATTTACATGGAGATTTAACTTCTCAATGTAAACATTCAGATCATTCTATTACCACAAATAAGACCAATATAACCAGCATCTGATCAACATTAAACAACTAAGTAGGTTCTGGATCAGAATGAAACTTTGGATGGAAAATTACCTTCTGAATGCAAATATTAGAAGAATTGCTACCATAGCTATCACTATGGCCAACATACGCAGGATCCAATGCATATTAAACGACCTGGTAGGTTCTGTTAAAAAAAAAAGCAATCAAAATAGGTCAGAAATAATATTTATGCCCTCAAAAGTTGTGAAAGTTTCTAAAAATGAGTTGCAATGCAATGAAACACACTATAATAGATTAGGGAAAAAAAATTAAAACAAATGAGCCTCAGAAAATAGGTTGCATCCTTATTCATCATGTCCAGTGTTTTATAAAACCAGGGAACCACCCTCATTCAGTGCAATCAAATCTTTAGGCTCTCTTTTCAATAAAATGAGCATGTTAACATTCAAATCAAATGAAAGAAAATGTGCAAACTGTTCCCAGTGTGATCTACATATTTGTCTTTTATTGAAGGATTTTCCTTCTTCCCAATATCTATCCATCACAAAATGAAATAGCTGTTGCAAGTTAGATTTCAATTTATCCACTAATCCATATTCATCCACCATTTCTGCAGCCCTTCTTGCTGTTTTAACTTTCTGTTGCTCAACATGAGTTCTTATCATTTCTGGAAGTGAGTTTTTAAACTCCTCCAGCAGTAACCTCTCGAAGATCCTTGCATTTCTTTTCTTCCTTTAATGCTGTCATCCACTGATCAAAGTTGCTCTGTTTAATTCTTTCAAACTCGATATAAGTCTGAACTGATTCTTTTCTCATATTTCTGAACTGTTACCAATGTGCTTCTGGTGCCAATGTGTGGGCACCCAAACTTGCCCGTTTTACTTCTTCATATTCCCTGACACCTCCTCTGACAGCACCGCAAAGTCTTCACTAGCCCTGTCTACCAACTTTGTCATTACCCACATAGATTCTGGCCAATTCATCTGGTTAGCCAATTCCTCATGGGAAATTTAAAAAGGCTTCTACATCTTTTCCATTGAATTTTGGTAATGTTTTGACATATTTGTAGATATCCCTAGCAGTTCTTTGGCTACAATGGGTTTGCTCATCATCACTCTCCTCCTCACAAAACCTTTCTTCTACCTTCATTTCCGTCATTTTAAGTAGCTGTCCTATCAAATTTGCAATATCCAAAGGCCAAGCTCTCTCTCTTTTTCTTTTTGTCTTTCCCCTGCTTGTAACCGTAATTCAAATTGTTTCAGGTCCCTTTCTTTCTCTCCTGCCCTGGCTTTTCTTTCCCTTGCTTTATGTTCTAACTCCAATTGTCTAATTTGCAATTTTTTTTTCTAACTCTGTTGCACATAGCTGTTTTTCTCTGATCTACCTAAATGCTTGATTAACTCCGTTACTATTTCAGCTTTCGCCTTACCCCTAGATAAACCCAATACTAGCCAACCTGCTAATTCTAAAAGTGTATCAGAGATTATAGGAACTGCAGATGCTGGAGAATCCTAGAAAACAAGGCGTGGAGCTGGATGAACACAGCAGGCCAAGCAGCATCTTAGGAGCAGGAAGGCTGATGTTTTGGGCCTAGACCAAGTGCTTCCTTTTCCTTTCGTTCCAAACTTTCTTGGCAAATTTGGGAAGCATCTTTGACCCCCAGAAACTCTTCAGCAATTAGAGAGCCATTTTCCTAATTCTGATTTAGCTAAAAATAAGCAACTAAAATTGAACAGATTTTCCACTTCTGACTTAAGTTTTTTTTAAAGATCTAAGACTCTAGTGCCCAAGTCTGTTTTAAAATCTGCTGGGACCTTTCATACCCTAAACCTGGTCAAATCAGTCAAAATCCATGGGATCCATCCAAATCCATTGCAATCCCGGGCACAAGTCCCCAGTCTGTTATAAAGCAGATAAAATGTGAGGCTGGATGAACACAGCAGGCCAAGCAGCATCTCAGGAGCACAAAAGCTGACGTTTCAGGCCTAGACCCTTCATCAGAGAGGGGGATGGGGAGAGGGAACTGGAATAAATAGGGAGAGAGGGGGAGGCGGACCGAAGATGGAGAGAAAAGAAGATAGGTAGAGAGAGTATAGGTGGGGAGGTAGGGAGGGGATAGGTCAGTCCAGGGAAGACGGACAGGTCAAGGAGGTGGGACGAGGTTAGTAGGTAGATGGGGGTGCAGCTTGGGGTGGGAGGAAGGCATGGGTGAGAGGAAGAACCGGTTAGGGAGGCAGAGACAGGTTGGACTGGTTTTGGGATGCAGTGGGTGGGGGGGGAAGAGCTGGGCCTGTTGTGTGGTGTAGTGGGGGGAGGGCACAAACTGGGCTGGTTTAGGGATGCAGTAGGGGAAGGGGAGATTTTGAAACTGGTGAAGTCCACATTGATACCATTAGGCTGCAGGGTTCCCAGGCGGAATATGAGTTGCTGTTCCTGCAACCTTCGGGTGGCATCATTGTGGCAGTGCAGGAGGCCCATGATGGACATGTCATCTAAAGAATGGGAGGGGGAGTGGAAATGGTTTGCGACTGGGAGGTGCAGTTGTTTGTTGCGAACTGAGCGGAGGTGTTCTACAAAGCGGTCTCCAAGCCTCCGCTTGGTTTCGCCAATGTAGAGGAAGCCACACCGGTTACAGTGGATGCAGTATACCACATTGGCAGATGTGCAGGTGAACCTCTGTTTAATGTGGAACGTCATCTTGGGGCCTGGGATAGGGGTGAGGGAGGAGGTGTGGGGGCAAGTGTAGCATCTCCTGCGGTTGCAGGGGAAGGTGCCGGGTGTGGTGGGGTTGGAGGGCAGTGTGGAGCGAACAAGGGAGTCACGGAGAGAGTGGTCTCTCCGGAAAGCAGACAGGGGTGGGGATGGAAAAATGTCTTGGGTGGTGGGGTCGGATTGTAAATGGCGGAAGTGTCGGAGGATGATGCGTTGTATCCGGAGGTTGGTAGGGTGGTGTGTGAGAACGAGGGGGATCCTCTTTGGGCGGTTGTGGTGGGGGCCGGGTGTGAGGGATGTGTTGCGGGAAATACGGAAGACGCGGTCAAGGGCGTTCTCGATCACTGTGCGGGGAAAGTTGCAGTCCTTGAAGAACTTGGACATCTGGGATGTGCGGGAGTGGAATGTCTTATCGTGGGAGCAGATGCGGCGGAGGCAGAGGAATTGGGAATAGGGGATGGAACCCTTCACCTGCACATCTGCCAATGTGGTATACTGCATCCACTGTAACCGGTGTGGCTTCCTCTACATTGGCGAAACCAAGCGGAGGCTTGGAGACCGCTTTGCAGAACACCTCCGCTCAGTTCGCAACAAACAACTGCACCTCCCAGTCGCAAACCATTTCCACTCCCCCTCCCATTCTCTAGATGACATGTCCATCATGGGCCTCCTGCACCGCCACAATGATGCCACCCGAAAGTTGCAGGAACAGCAACTCATATTCCGCCTGGGAACCCTGCAGCCTAATGGTATCAATGTGGACTTCACCAGCTTCAAAATCTCCCCTTCCCCTACTGCATCCCTAAACCAGCCCAGTTCGTGCCCTCGCCCCACTGCACCACACAACCAGCCCAGCTCTTCCCCCCCACCCACTGCATCCCAAAACCAGTCCAACCTGTCTCTGCCTCCCTAACCGGTTCTTCCTCTCACCCATGCCTTCCTCCCACCCCAAGCTGCACCCCCATCTACCTACTAACCTCATCCCACCTCCTTGACCTGTCCGTCTTCCCTGGACTGACCTATCCCCTCCCTACCTCCCCACCTATACTCTCTCCACCTATCTTCTTTTCTCTCCATCTTCGGTCCACCTCCCCCTCTCTCCCTATTTATTCCAGTTCCCTCTCCCCATCCCCCTCTCTGAGGAAGGGTCTAGGCCCGAAACGTCAGCTTTTGTGCTCCTGAGATGCTGCTTGGCCTGCTGTGTTCATCCAGCCTTACATTTCATTATCTCTGATTTAGCTGTAATAGGTCTGTGATCGACTTTTCAGTCATAGATCACTGTTCCCTTCAACATGGCAAGTTGTCCTGATTAAAACAAAAGACTCTGCTGTCTTGACAGTACAGGAGAAGAACAATCAAAAGAAAGAGGGAATGAGGCATTATGTTGCAGGACCTGGCCTGCCTTGTCGAGTCACAAAGCACCTGCTTGTTTTCTGCAGGAATGGTGGCTGGCTCCATTCAGGTCTACTCACAAATCATTTCAGGCAGGCTTCAGGAATGGAAGGGAAGAGGGAAACTGCGTGCAGATTTCACTTCCTTTAACTTTTATCTCAGTGCAACCCCATTCAAGCTGAACACTGACAGTAAAAAAAACTTAAAGACTCTGAAAAAACACAGTCCACAATCTGACCGGCAGCAAAAGCCCCCATATCTTATAAATTCTCAATCCATGCTGCAAAACAGGAGCAATGAGGAATCCACAATGCACATAACAGTTAGCAAAGGCTCATGAAAAGTATGGAGACAGATACCTTACCAATAAAAACCTCATTGCTCCATTCACTCCAAAACATATTCTCGTTGCAAGTATGTTTTGCCTTTCTTCTTACTTTCAATGAGTAACGTTTTGTGGGGTTGATACTTCCAAGGACATACTTTGTTTCTTCCCCAGCAGAGAGAAGCTAAAAGCAAAACAATTAGTCATGCAGAGCTCACGTGCCGGAAAGAAACTAGAAAATAAAGGAGGCCTATTTCCTGAGATAGTAGGAACTGCAGATGCTGGAGAATCTGAGATAACAAGATGTAGAGCTGGATGAACACAGCAGGCCAAGCAGCATCATAGGAGCAGGAAAGCTGACGTTTCGGGCCCAGACCCTTTTTCAGAAATGGGTTCAGAAATTTCAGAAGAACGGTCTAGGCCCAAAATGTCAGCATTCCTGCTCCTATGATGCTGCTCGGTCTGCTGTGTTCATCCAGCTCAATACCTTGTTATCTCAGGCCCATTTCCTGTTTATTTTTTCACCATGAGTTATCATGGTCTGACATGCATTGCCATAAGTGGAAGCAAATTCAACGGCAACATTCTCGAGGCAATAGTATCACATTCCAGAGAAACAAAAGTATTTTACAGAAATGGGGAAAGAGCAGATGAGCAGGACCAACAGCAAACATGACTTCAAATAAAAGTCAGCCAAGCCCAGTTGGCTGATTGGCCTCTTTCTGTTCTGGATGATGGAGTGAAGTGAACATAGAACATAGAACATTACAGCACAGTACAGCCCTTCGGCCCTCGATGTTGTGCCGACCTGTCATACCGATCTCAAGCCCATCTAACCTACACTATTCCATGTACGTCCATATGCTTGTCCAATGACGACTTAAATGTACCTAAAGTTGGCGAATCTACTACCGTTGCAGGCAAAGCATTCCGTTCCCTTACTACTCTCTGAGTAAAGAAACTACCTCTGACATCTGTCCTATATCTTTCACCCCTCAATTTAAAGCTATGCCCCCTCATGCTTGCCGTCACCATCCTAGGAAAAAGGCTCTCCCTATCTACCCTATCTAACCCTCTGATTATTTTATATGTTTCAATTAAGTCACCTCTCAACCTTCTTCTCTCTAATGAAAACAGCCTCAAGTCCCTCAGCCTTTCCTCGTAAGACCTTCCGTCCATACCAGGCAACATCCTAGTAAATCTCCTCTGCACCCTTTCCAAAGCTTCCACATCCTTCTTATAATGCGGTGACCAGAACTGTACACAATACTCCAAATGCGGCCACACCAGAGTTATGTACAGCTTCACCATAACCTCTTGGTTCCGGAACTCAATCCCTCTATTAATAAAAGCTGAAACACTGTATGCCTTCTTAACAGCCCTGTCAAGCCGGGTGGCAAATTTCAAGGATCTATGTACATGGACACCGAGATCTCTCTGCGCATCTACACTGCTAAGAATCTTACCATTAGCCCTGTACTTTGCCTTCCGGTTACTCCTACCAAAGTGCATCACCTCACACTTGTCTGCATTAAACTCCATTTGCCACCTCTCAGCCCAGCTCTGCAGCTTATCTATGTCTCTCTGTAACCTACAGCATCCTTCGTCACTATCCACAACTCCACCGACCTTAGTATCGCCTGCAAATTTACTAACCCATCCTTCTACGCCCTCATCCAGGTCATTTATAAAAATGACAAATGGCAGTGGACCCAACACCGACCCTTGCGGTACACCACTAGTAACTGGTCTCCAGGATGAACATTTCCCATCAACTACCACCCTCTGTCTTCTTTCAGCAAGCCAAATTCCTATCCAAACTGCTATATCTCCCACAATTCCATTCCTCCGCATTTTGTACAATAGCCTATTGTGGGGAACCTTATCGAACGCCTTGCTGAAATCCATATACACCACATCAACCGGTTTACTCTCATCTACCTGTTTGGTCACCTTCTCAAAGAACTCAATAAGGTTTGTAAGGCACGACCTTCCCTTCACAAAACCGTGCTGACTATCCCTGATCAATTTATTCTTTTCTAGATGATTATAAATCCTATCCCTTATAACCTTTTCCAACACTTTCCCAACAACTGAGATAAGGCTCACTGGTCTATAATTACCAGGGTTGTCTCTACTCCCCTTCTTGAACAGGGGAACCACATTTGCTATCCTCCAGTCATCTGGCACTATTCCTGTAGACAATGACGAGTTAAAGATCAATGCCAAAGGCTCGGCAATCTCCTCCCTGGCTTCCCAGAGGATCCGAGGATAAATCCCATCCAGCCCAGGGGACTTATCTATCTTCACCCTCTGTAGGATTTCTAATACCTCTTCCTTGTGAACCTCAATCCCACCTCGTCTAGTAGCCTGTATCTCAGTATTCTCCTCGACAACATTGTCGTTTTCTAGAGTGAATACTGTTGAAAAATATTCATTTAGCGCTTCCCCATCTCATCTGACTCCACACACAACTTACCACTACTATCCTTGATTGGGCCTAATCTTACTTTCGTCATTCTTTTATTCCTTAAATACCTATAGAAAGCCTTAGGGTTTACCCTGATCCTATCCGCCAACAACTTCACATGTCTCCTCCTGGCTCTTCTGAGCTCTCTCTTTAGATCTTTCCTGGCTACCTCTTAGCCCTCAAGTGCCCTAACTGAGCCTTCACATCTCATCCTAACATAAGCCTTCTTCTTCCTCTTGACCAGAGATTCCACCTTCTTCGTAAACCACGGCTCCCACACTCTACGGCTTCCTCCCTGCCTGACAGGTACATGCTTGTCTAGGACACACAGGAGCTTTTCCTTGAATAATCTCCGCATTTCTACTGTGCCCATCCCCTGCAGTTTCCTTCTCCATCCTATGCTCCCTAAATCTTTCCTAATCGCATCGTAATTGCCTTTCCCCCAGCTATAACTTTTGCCCAGTGGTATAAACCTATCCCTTTCCATCACTAAAGTAAACATAACAGAATTGTGATCGCTATCACCAAAGTGCTCACCTACTTCCAAATCTAACACCTGGCCAGGCTCATTACCCAGTACCAAATCTAATGTGGCTTCACCCCTTGTTGGCCTATCTACATATTGTGTCAGGAAGCCCTCCTGCACACACTGGACAAAAACTGACCCATCTATAGTACTCAAACTATAGTGTTCCCAGTCAATATTTGGAAAGTTGAAGTTCCCCATGACAACTACCCTGTCTCTCTCACTCCTATTGAGAATCATCTTTGCTATCCTTTCCTCTACATCTCTGGAACTATTCGGAGGCCTATAGAAAACTCCCAGCAGTGTGACCTCTCCTTTCCTGTTTCTAACAATGAAGAATGATGGGAAAATATTTGTGTGGAGGATAAAGACCAGCATGAACCTAAAGGGCAGAATGGCCTGTTCCTTGTGCTATAAAATGCAGTATGATTTAAGTTTAAGAAAATTTGTGGAAGATTGTTCTTTAATAGCAATGATTAGAGATACACATAGAGAATGTGCCGAGATTAATGGCCCAAATATTAAGGCTTGTACAAAACAGCAGGTATATTTGATCCCTTTGAATCCAATTCACTCTTAAGTGAAGAAGTGTCACTGGACTTAAAATATTAACTCTGGATTTCTCTCCACAGTCGCTGCCAGGCCTGCTGACAGTTTTCAGCAATTCCTGTTTTTGATTCACTGTTCACTGTAACTTCCCCTTTCCATCTGATGGGTGATAGCTCGCATTCATGTTGTGAAATCAGATTGACCGTCAGTGTTGCATTTACTAGACGCCAATCTTCTGGTGCTTTTCTGAAATCTATAAATCTCTGGAAAATCACAGCCAGCACATCTAATTTCGTTTAGAGCTCTAAGATTAGATTAGATTACATTACGTACAGTGTGGAAACAGGCCCTTCGGCCCAACAAGTCCACACTGCCCCTTGAAGCATCCCACCCAGACCTATTCCCCTATAACCCACACACCCCTGAGCACTACGGGCAGTTTAGCATGGCCGATCCACCTAACCTGCACATCTTTGAGTTGTGGGAGAAAACCGGAGCACCCGGAGGAAACCCACGCAGACGCAGGGAGAATGTGCAAACTCCGCACAGACAATTGCCCGAGGCTGGAATCGAACTTAGATCCCTGGTGCTGTGAGACTGCAGTGCTAACCACTGAGCCACCGTGCCACCCAAAGGGGTTGGTCATCAACTTCTGGAGACTTGTCAGAATTTAATCCATTGAATTTCTCTAGCATTTCTTGCTCTGCTGACATCAATTTCTATAATCTTCACTGTCCTTTAATATATGTGCTACCCGTTTGCTGGTATGCAACTTGTGTCTGTTATTTAAAAGATAAACAATTTTTTTTTCTGGATTATTTCCTCAGTTTTCGTAATATATCCCATCTCTACTTCCAAACGGCGAAGTATCACTTTAGCTCCTCTCTTCCTTTCTACATATCTGTAAAAGCAACTGTTTTTGTTTTTTTATATATTTCTGGCTTTGATACCATAACTTTTCCATTTACCATTAACATTTAGGTGACCATTTGTTGATTTCTAAAACATCCCAGTTCTCAGATATGCTCCAACTCTGCGGATCATCAGACACTTTTTTTTAACTAATACACTCATTAACTTTCAACATATTCCTTTGTGGATGGCTATTTGTCACGGAAGTTCTGTTTTTCAATGCAATGCATTTTTGTTGAATATTTTCAATTACTTCTTTAAACATTCTCTACTGCTGTTTGCCACCAAATCTCTGTGTCTACTCACACAATTAACATTAGCTAATTTACCCCTCACACCTCTAAGCAATTGGTCTTGCTTAAGTTTACGGTTCTTGATTGTGGTTGGGATATGTTGTGTTTAAACCTACAATGAGATTTGAAATTCAATATTAAACACGATAGTGGATTTTTAAAGAAACATATTAATTGCTTGCAACTCAAGAGAGTAAAGGAAGGAATATATACATTTACCTCAGTACTACCTTGATCTAAATTTGTGACATTCAATTGATATTCAGTGCATTCATTATCTGGAGGCACGTCCCACATCACTGTCAGATTTGGTAAAACCCTAAGATTTTCTGGCTGGTTGTATATCTCTGAAAGTTAAGATGACAAAAGGAATTCACAATCAATTGAACATTTACTGCAATGAAAACCACTTCAACCCAAATGTCACAAAGCAGAATATCTCATACCATGTTCCTGTGGGTTAAATTCTGTATAATAGGCCTGAATCAATGTGGAATTACTTGATCCATTGATACAGAGTAAAATCTTTTCAACATCGACTTTGATTTCAGCAACATGGCAGCCCTGTCTGCCATGCTCATCCACAAAATAATGGGTACATTGCGCAGTGTTCCCGTCCTGTCTTAAAGGGAAAGTACTTGCAATCAATATACTAAAAAAGCAGCAAATTGTATTAGAACATAGAACATAGAACAATACAGCACAGTACAGGCCCTTTGGTCCACGATGTTGTGCGAAACTTTTACCATAAACCGAAGGTCTATCTAACCTCTGCCACTGCATTATACTATCATCCATATGCCTATCTAATAGCCGCTCAAATGCCCCTGCTGAGACTGACTCCACTACCCTCTCCGGCAATGCATTCCACGTGCCATTGCTCTCTGAGTAAAGAAAAAGTATTATGCATCCACATTTGATATTTACCTGTAATACATTATATATCGGGTATCATGTGGTGCCTTGCTGCCTCGTCTCCATGTACAATTCATAAATGAATAATTATAGATGATACATGAGACGTCAGAAGCCAATGTTTCTTGGTCACCTGTAATAATAAACTGGGTTTCAATCAAAAGATATTGCAATATCAACTGCTCATTAAATGAATTATGAGTGAACAGGATTTCTGTAAAGTGTTACAGCACAAAAAGATGTTTTCTTTTGTAAAATTAATTCTACCGCATGAATCTGCAATATAAAAAAGGAAAGCATTATGCAACCTCTTAAGCAGATCAGAAGGACAATTATGACCTTCTTTGATGTAGGATATAATTTTCACTCCCTGGAGGTAGCGAAGTGGAGAAATAATTGCGTGAGTTTCGACTGGAAAAAAACTCACATGTTTCTCACCACCTCTGTCTTAAATGATGGATAAAAAGTAGCTCTGATGAAGAGCCAATGGGTTTGAATGGTAACTCAGCTTTCTTTCCACAAATGTTGCCAGACCTGCTGAGTTTCTCCAGTAACTTCTGTGTTTCAGATCTGCAGCATCTGCAGTTCTCTGATTTTCAGTAAGAAGCAATGTAGACTCTAAGCCGATCAGTGTGCAGGCACCATTCCCAGTATTGACTTTGTTTTGGACACCACTGCCAAGCACAGATCTCAGAAGTCTGGGGAGGCTATTCAGGGAGTTAACAGTACTATCGCCGGTCAGTTAATCCAGAAGACCCAGATAATGCTCTGGGAACCTGGGTTCAAATCGCCTCATAGCAGATGGTCCAATTTGAATTCAATAAATGCCTGGAATTAAGAATCTGATAATGACTACTGACCCATCATCGATTGTTGGAAAAACCCATCTGGTTCACTAACACCCTTTAGGGAAGGAAACTGCCATCCTTACCTGGTCTGGCCAACATGTGACACCAGACCCACCAGCAATGAGGTTGACTCTTAACTACCCTCTGAGCAATTAGGGATGGACAGTACACGCTTCCCTCATCCCTGGAATGAATAAAGGGAAAAAAAATAGCCTGTGCAGAAAGAAACAAAATTAGGGGGAACATGATGTGAGGATGACTATGGGCAATTTGCTTCACTCACCAGCAACTAAAGTGGCCAAAGATTGTGCGGCCATGTGGTGGCTGTACAGGACATTAGTTAGGCCATTTTTGGAGTAATACTTTCAATTCTGGCCTCCCTGCTTTGAAAGGACTTAGGGAAACTTGAAAGTGTTCAGAAAAGAATTACAAAGATGTTGCCAGGGTCAGAAAGTTGGAGCTACAAGGAGAGGCTAAATAGGCTGGAACTATTTTCCCTAGGTCGTCAGAGGCTGAGGGGTGATGTTGTAGCGGTTTAAAAAATCATGAGGGTCATCGATAGGTGAATAACCAAGGCCGTTTCCCCAGAGTAGGAGAATCCAAAATGAGAGGACATTGTTTAAATAGACAGAGGAAAGAAGTAAAAAGGACTTAATGGGCAACATTTTCATGCAGAGTGTGGTTCGTGTATGAGGTACCAGAGGAAGTGGTGGAGACTGGTACAATTACAATATTTAAAAGGCATCTGGATGGGTACATGAATAGGAAAGGTTTAGAGGGATATGGGCCAAATGTTGGCAAATAGGACTAGATTCACTTAGGATATCTGGACAGCATGGACGAGTTGGACTGAAGGGCCTGTTTCCATGCTGTACAGCTCTACGACTCTAAATAGCAATGTGGGAGGCTCAGTTTTTCACCTCATCACCTACCACTCTGATGGCTAGGAAAGGTGAGTTATTTCCCAACTGGGAAATGGTAGCAACCCTCCTGCCAAATTGTGGGGAGACGGCCTCCAATTGTCCCAACTCTGGTGGGGTCCCAACAAGTGCCCTCTGAAAGCCAATACCCTTGCCCTTCCCTCAGTCGCCTCACCCAGCGCCATAACTATAAAACCATTATGAGCAGCCCCAGTTGCTTTTGAGATATTGATGATAAGCCTTCTTTTAAAAAAACTGCAGCTAATTTGAAAAAGACATTGTTGATACTTCCAGCACATTGAATCAGTGACAAAGAAGGAATGACAATTTAGGTTGAAAACCCCATGGTATGAGACCTGGAGAGGAATGCCCAATCCTGGGCAGCACACTTGGCTAGGACGTGAGCACTTTTGAAGGTTTTGCAGAAATGCCTTACATGAATTTGTCCAAGGATGAGGGGTAACAGTTAAGTGGACATATTGCTGAAGTAGAGAGATAGTAGGAACTGCAGATGCTGCAGAACTTGAGATAACAAGGTGTAGAGATGGATGAACTCAGCAGGCCAAGCGGCATCTTAGGAGCAGGAAAGCTGATGTTTCTGGCCTGGACCCTTCATCAGAAACCCAAAACGTCAGCTTTCCTGCTCCTAAGATGCTGCTTGGCCTGCTGTGTTCATCCGGCTCCACATCTTGTCACCTTATATTGCTGAAGTAGTTCTATTAAAGGTTAAAGCTTTTGGCAGATATGAAAGAGGTGCTCAGGGCTACAACTGGAAGAAAGTAGCCCCATTTGTGGAAGGATCAGTAACTAATTTAAGGTTACTGACAAGGCAAACAAAAATAATGTGAAGTAGATTTTTACACAGAAAATGGTTTGATTCTGGTAATGAACTGCCTCTGCTTGCAAGTGTGTAGCCAAATTCAGCTCTAACTCCATTTATAAATTTGCTGATGACACCTCTGCAGTGGATTACATCTCAAACAATGATGACATTGAGTTCAAGGAAGAGATAGAGAGCTTTGTGGCAGGGTGTACAGACAACAATCTCTCATTAAATGTCAGCAAAACAATGGAGTTAGCATTGCTTTTAGGAAGTGGAGTGGAAGACACCCCCCTGTCTGTATCAGTGATGCTGAGGT
Source organism: Stegostoma tigrinum (assembly GCF_030684315.1). Taxonomy (NCBI): domain Eukaryota; kingdom Metazoa; phylum Chordata; class Chondrichthyes; order Orectolobiformes; family Stegostomatidae; genus Stegostoma; species Stegostoma tigrinum. The sequence continues at coordinate 100,057,472 of NC_081359.1, forward strand.
GGAGATGATTGAGAACTTCAAGTTTGCAGGAATAAATATCACCAGCAATCTGACCTGGTCATCTATGTTGACACTACAGTCAAGAAAGCACGCCAATGCCCTTACTTCCTCAGAAGGCTCAGGAAATTCAGCACATTCACAACTAAGTTACCAATTTTTAAAGATGCACCACGGAAAGCATCCTATCTAGATGCTTCACAGTGTATTACATAGAACATTAGAGCACAGTACAGGCCCTTCGGCCCTTGATGTTGTGCCGACCTGTCATACCCATCTCAAGCCCATCTAACCTACACTATTCCATGTACGTCCATATGCTTATCCAATGATGACTTAAATGTACCTAAAGTTGGCGAATCTACAACCGTTGAAGGCAAAGCGTTCCATTCCCTTATTACTCTCTGAGTAAAGAAACTACCTCTGACATCTGTCCTATATCTTTCACCACTCAATTTAAAGCTATGCCCCCTCGTGCTCGCCGTCACCATCCTAGGAAAAAGGCTCTCCCTATCCACCCTATCTAACCCTCTGATTATTTTATATGTTTCAATTAAGTCACCTCTCAACCTTCTTCTCTAGAATGAAAAAAGCCTCAAGTCCCTCAGCCTTTCCTCGTAACACCTTCCCTCCATACCAGGCAACATCCTAGTAAATCTCCTCTGCACCCTTTCCAAAGCTTCCACATCCTTCTTATAATGCAGTGACCAGAACTGTACACAATACTCCAAGTGCGGCTGCACCAGAGTTGTATTATGGCAACTGTTCTGTTCAAGATTACAAGAGATTACAGACAGTTGTGAAAACAGCCCAGTCCATCATGAAAACCAGCCTTCTCTCCATTGACCCTGCCTACAATTCCATCTGCCTCAGGAAAGCCAATGTAATCAAAAACCCCTCCAAACCTGGTTATACTCTCTTCCTCTAGGAAGAAAATACAGCAATTTGAAAACACGCACCAACAGTTTTAAAAACAGCTTCTTCGCCAATGTTACAAGATTTATGGATGGACCTCACATATATTAGAGTTGATCTTTCACTGCTCCTTCTCTGTAGCTATAATACTATATTCTGAATTCTGTTTTATTACTCTGATGTACTTATGTAAGGTATGATTTGCCTGGATAGTAGGCAAAACAATACTTTTCACTGTATCTCAGTACATGTAACAATAATAAATGAAATGAAATGCAATGAAATCAAAAAGACTTTCAAAACAGAGTTGGGCCAGTACCTGAAAAGAAAGAAAATTGTAAGAGTGTGAGGAAAAGGCAGGGAAATGGGGATAAGAGAATTGCTGTTGCCGATAGAATTTCTTATGTTACTAGGAAGAGATAACACAGTGTGGTGCTGGAGGAACACAGCAGGCCAGGCAACATCAGAGGCACAGGAAAGCTAACATTTCGGGTCTGGGCCATTCTTCAGGAATTTTTCTAAAGAAGTGTCCCAACCCGAACCATCAGCTTTCCTGCTTCTCTGGTGCTGCCTGGCCTGCCATTCCTCTAGCTCTGCACTAAGCTATCTCTGATTCCAGCATCTGCAGTTCTTACTATCTTCATATATCACTAGTCTGCTTCTGCTCTATGCTCTTATTTCCTTTACTTGTGCATGCCTATTTTTGAAGCTACTATGCAATCTGCTTTAACCAAATCAAAACAATATCTGAATAAATCAAAATCTGAATAAAGATAAATAATTATGAACTGCTCTGAAATTATGGTGTCTGTCAGAAAACTGCATACTTCTAAAAAATCTGTGAACCACATTTCTAACTTTTAAGGAAAAAAGTCCCAGCCATTTGTAGTTGTTTTGTTCATAGATCATAGATCATAGAATCCCTACAACCATGGAAACAGGCCCTTCGGCCCAACAAGTCCACACAGACTCTCAGACCATCTCACCCAGACCCATTCCCCTGTAACTCACCTAATCTACACATTCCTGAACACTACAGCTTGTTATTTTTGTTTACTATGAAAGAGTCAGCCTCTAACACATCAATGCAGTCACAAATTCTTTCCAGGATGAAGTCAGACTGTCCAGTACAAGTATGCAAATTCTTAACAGCCAGATTTTTTTTATTAAACTGGTGGTATGGTGCGTAGTGCTGACCATTATTATGTGGTAAAGTGGACCATAAATTAAGGATCAACCCATATGCTGTTGACTAAGGAAATCCAAAAGTTGTAGGTTTTTTTATGCATTCCAGAATCAGCCTTAACAATGCCTCAACAATACAGCAATAATTGACATATTAGAAATTGCATGAATTTGAAGATTAGATCAAGGCTGTGATCTTAGAAAACAGAACTGCACAGCTCAGGAATGGGCCCTTCAGCCCACAATGTTGTGCCAAAAATGATGCCAAATTAAATTAGTCCTTTCTGCCTGTCCTTAGTCCATATCCTTCCATTTCCTGCATGTTCGTGTGCTTACTTAGAAGTCTCTTAAACACCCCTCTCTTAAGCACATACATATTAGTTGTTGGGTAGTTGTCAGTTAGATAAAAAATGAGCACCCTCTCTTCACATTTCTCCACACTCTTTCAAAGGAAATTACTTAAAATAAGTTTAAAGCTTTCTGTATAAGAACAACAGAATGATGTTCATTGCCTCTGCAGCAAATATATGTGGTGGCTTGAATGAAATTATATCTTTCATTCATTAATGGCTTGAGGACATCCCTGGCTAGGCCAGCATTTATTATCTAGGGCAGTTAAAAGTTGACCACATGGCTGTGGGCCTGGAGTCAGCTGTAGTCCAAGCCAGGATAACAATTTCTTTCCCTTAAGGATATGAGTAAGCCAAATGGGTTTTTCCTGACAATTGATTCATGGCTATCATTAAGTTCTTTATTCCAGTTTTTTTTTAAAATTCACATTGTGCTGCGGCAGGATCTGGACACAAGACCCCAACACATGACTTCAGTCTCTAATTTAACAGCCCAGCAACAATACCACTAGACTGTTACCTCCCATGATACTAGTATCCTAGTAAATTCCAAACACAAGGGTTCGCAACAAGGAACTCTGTTCAGGTGAGTAATTTCTTCTCTGTAATGGCCTGTTTCAAACTAAAACATATTAAAAAAATCTTTCTATTTTACATAGTGCATTTAACCAAACTTCCCTGGGTACCTCAAGATAACCACGAGAGAATAGGCAACATCACAGAGTTGTTTCTCATTGGACATAAATAGTGCAGTATGGGAGGGGTTACAAAGTTGGTCAGTTGGTTGAAGTCTATCTATCAGAAGCATGGAGGAAAACATATGCAGAGAAACATATGGAATAGAATTACTGGAACCAGACAGTAGAACTTATGCAATGAACTTTTCTGCAACGTAACAGTAACATCGAGTCAGGTATATCTCTGACTGCCATGTATTGTAATAATTTGTCTTTATATGTAGTAAATGTGTTATAAAGTCGCTCAAGCATAAAGACTATTTATGACCTTGCCTTCTCCTCGGCCTGTCTGTCTTGAACCAAAATTCATAGTTGTGTGAACAAAACAATACAAAAATGGACTGCCTCGAAGGAAGGAGAGAATTGGAATAGATGGGTTGTTTTCAGCATGGCAAACAAAAACTGGTGGCATGCCACAGAGATCAGCACTTGGGTCTTATCTATTTATAAGCCACTCACACTGAAGGGTCAAATTTGCAAACAGTGCAAGTTTAGATAGTGAAGCAAGTTGAGAATACAGCATTAGGCAGCTGCAGAGTGATGCAGATAGATCAAGTGGGTGGGCAGAAATAGCCTCTCTGCCGGCGGTTTCAGGGTAGAGGAAGATTGTGATAGCCATATTGTTCTCCCTTAGTTAGACACGTGCAAAAAAACAAATTGTAGATGGACTTTCTTGAAAATATTCTGAAATCCACTACACAGACGAAAGGCTTACAGAAACTGCTAATCTGAGATAACACAGTGTGAAGCTGGATGAACACAACAGGTCAAGCATGATCAGAAGAGCAGGAAAGTTTGACATTTTGGGTCGAGACCCTTCTTCAGAAATGGAGGGGGGGAAAGGGGTTCTGAAATAAATAGGGAGACTGGGGAGGCAGATAGAAGATGGCTAAAGGAGAAGATAAGGTGAGAGGAGATAGACAAGTCAAAGAGGTGGGGTTAGAGCCAGTAAAGGTGAGTGTACGTGGGGAGTTAGAGAGGACAGACAGACCAAGGAGGCGGGATGAGGTCAGTGGGTAGGAGATGGGGGTGGGGCTTGAGGTGGGAGGAATGGTTAGGGAGGCGTGGACTAGCTGGGCTGGATTTGGGACGTGCTCGGGGGCAGAGAGATTTTGAAGCTTGTGAAGTTCACATCGATACCCTTGGGCTGCAGGGTTCCCAAGCAAAATATGAGATGCTGTTCCTGCATCTTTTGGGTGGCATCATTGTGGCACTGCAGGAGGCCCAGGATGGACATGTCATCCGAGGAGTTGGGGGGAGGTGGAGGGGGGAGTTGAAATGGTTCATGACTGGGAGGTGTAGTTGTTTGTTGCGAACTGAGCGTAGGTGTTCCGCAAAGCGATCCTCAATCCTCATAAGACAAAAGGCTGTTCAGCCCAATGTGTTCATGCCTGTGTTTTTTGTGTGTTCTTCCAATCGTCAAAGATGGAGGCTGGCAATCTTATAGACATTAATACACACACCCATGCAAGTTGTTTTATATATATATGTTGCACAGTTGTAACATTTATCAGGATGCAGAAGTCTGCACACGCTCATTGATTAATTTAATTCATACATATAATTTCTTTTAAAAATTATTCTTTCACAGGAAGCAAATGGTGCTGGTGAGATCAGCATTTGTTGCCCACCTCTAACCACTGTTGAGAAAAGACCATACCTGGTGGTGGTTGGATAGCTATTACAGTCCAGTTACTTTCTTTTTTAATTATTTTGCGCCAAGTCAGGACCATACTTTTAACTCGTATGTAAACCCCCCGGTGTAATTCAAATGCTTTTGTGTATTCTGGCTCCAGAAGCCTGGAATCCTGTGATAGAAGTTCAAACAAATAATTACTGTCATTTGTGATCATCCTCACTTTAATTATGTCTTTTCTGCATTTTAAACTTTGCTAAATAGTGGCAATAACGAATAGGTTAATATTTGCTCTTGAACCACAAGATTCTGGAATTAAGGCCCCCTTAAATATCAATGCTCATACTGCAGTGCACTACCAAATGAATTCAGTTCCTCCTTGTCTGGTTTGAAGAGAACACTCATGATTTTGGATCCATCTATCAAAATACCCACTGAGCCTTATCCTCCCCGTGGAAAATGGTCCCAACTTCTCCAATCAATTTTCATACTTGAAGCTTCTCTTTCCCGAGTCTTTCTTGGGCTTTCTCAAAATCTTTCCTGAAATGTACTGCCCAGGACTGGAAACAACACTCCAGCTGAACTTCTCCAGCAATTTCGGTTGTTTCAGATTTTCAGCATCAGCAGTCCTTTGGTTTTTGTTTGAGGAATATTAGTGTTTTGCTCAACATAACTTCCTTGCTCTCATACTCTATGCACTGTTAATTAAGTCTAGGATCCTGTATACATTATTAACTGCTCCCTAAACTTGTCCTGCCAGTTTTATGGTTTATGCACAAATGTACAAAAGACCTTTCACAGGGCCTTCTGCTCCTGCACTGCTTTTTGAATTGCATCCTTTATTTTGCATTATCTCTCCATGCTCAAACTTCCAAATGAATCAAACTCCAAAGGAATTACTTCACAGTTTTCCACATTGAATTTAATCCATGGCTTCTCCACCCATTTCACCATTTCCAAAGTGTGTACTGACAACTCTGATGGGCTTGATTGGAAACCAATTAAATGTTGCCATCAATTAACTTACTCTTTCTTCCCTTCCCTATCTGTACCACCAGAACAATTGACCTCAAGGGCTGATGCATGAAGGAATTCAAGCATTGTGTTTATTTCCTTTGGAATGATGTGGGCAGGGTCAGAGGCAGTATGAAACAAGGAAGGCGAATCATCATTCAAATCTATCTATTACTGTCTAATGATGGTGGTTGTTGGGGGTTGGGGAGGGGTTGCAAAAACATAAGGAAGTAAATCTAATAGTGCGGAGACCTGGGTCATTACACTAGTGTGTGCTTCTTGTGATCAGGATTTTGAGTGCTAGCAGTTTGATAACACATAACCCACACTGGGACAGAGGTTAAAATTGTGTAATCTACATCTTTGCCATTTTAATGAAGCCCTTTTCCTCTTAAACAGACAACCCTCCAGTGCCTAATTTCAGACCTTGAAAATGGTGATGGACCATTTGATCCCATTCCCTGTCTCATCATGTTGAAGGTTTTTGGCAAAAGGCATGGGGAAGGTATGAGGAAGAATATTCTTAAGCAGTCATAATGGCCATAACCTGGAACCTCTACCTGAAAGTCTTCAAGTGGAGAGGATGAATGACTCATGAATATGGACCCTTGAAGAAAATAAATGGGAAGGAGTGAGAGAGTGCTACTGACTGAATTTTTCTGCGGAATGCCAGCGCGGATTTGATGGACCAAAGGGCCTTCCTTGCATCATAATGCCTCTGACTTTAATTTAAGCTCTTACCTACATCATTCCCAAGAAAATAAACCCAATAACTAAGATTCCTTCGTATATCAAGTTCGTATGTTGAATTGTGGCTGCAGAGATAGAAATTCATCATTTTTAATTGATTGTAATATTTAGGTAGTCCCTAATCAACCTGATCAGAAACATTAGGCCACACCTCAGAAGCAAGCAGGGACTTGAACCTGTTTTACCTAGCTCTGAACTTGGATCACTACCAGTGTACCACAGTGGAGAAATCAGGATGGGTATAATCTCGTCAAATCCTTCACTAATCAAAAAGCCTTAAATTATAATTACTTGAGATTAGATTTTAAAGATAAAGAGGAAATAACAAAATCTTACTTCTTGCCAAGTTTGAGAATCGAAGTACTTGTACTCAAATGGATATCTAACACATATATTAGCTTTTCTGATTTCACTGAGGCTATCATTCCAAGAAATTGTCAATTCCCCGAGCTGTCTGTCCACAATCATGAGGTTGGTCGGCGGATTAAGATCGGCTGTTTAATGACAAGTGAAAACAATTCAATAAGTAGAAAAGGTAATTGTAAATATGTTCAGTTTAGTTCACATTCTCGTTGCAGTTCAACATTAACAGCCACTGACAGAAAACATATGCCCTCCTGGAGACTTAACACAATTCTTTGTCACCACACAAGGTGGGAATGTTCACTTCAAATCCCATTCAAATCTTTCCTGCATAGAAACTTGGAAAATAGGAGCAGGAGTAGGCTATTCAGTCCTTCAAGCCTGGTCTGTCATTCATTACGATCATGGCTGATCATTCTACTCAGCTGCCTGATTCTGCTTTTTCCACATATCCTTTGCTCCCTTTAGCCCTGAGTTCTACATCCAACTCCTGCTTGGAATCATGCATTTCTTAGTCTCCACTGTTTTCTGCGGTAACAAGTTTTACAGGCCCTTTGGTTGATGAAATTTCTCCTTAACTTAGGTTCTTTACTGGGATTCTGAAAACAGTCAAAATGTCTCACCCTCACTGAGAAGGATCCACTCATTGTTTGATCCATAAGTCTACACTTAGTGAAAAAAAACAAGTTAGCTAAATTCCCAATTTTCTCATAATTCCCAACTGTGCTGCAAATTTCATCAGTTTGCCCAGAAATTGGTTCTGTCATTGAAAAGATCTATTATGTCCTTCTACATTCTTCAAGAACATACTCCAGAGGAGAAATTATTTCTTATTTTAGCCTTATTAGTTTAGGAATCAATCTTGTGGCTATTTTCTGGACTCATTGCAACACCCTCTATTCCTTCCCTGTAAAAAAGAAACCTCACATCTCAGTTCCTATGCTACCATACTGGAGAGATGATGGCCTAGTGATATTATTGTTGGACTGTTAATCCAGAGACCCAGCTGATGTTCTGGGGACTGGAGTTCAAATCCTGCCACAGTAGATGGGGGAATTTGAATTTAACAAAAATCTGTGTTTAAAAGTTGCAGGATGATCATGAAACCATTGTTAATTGTCAGGAAATACTCATTTAGTTCACTCAAGTCTTTCAGGGAAGGAAACTGCCTATCTGTGACCCCAGACCCACTGCAATGTGGTTGGCTTTTAACTGCCCTCTGGGCAATAAATGCTGGCCAAGTTAGCAAATCCCACATCCCATGAGGGAATAAAAATTAATAATACCAAAGTTAGGTGCAATTTCAAAATTGCTACTTGTAACTTGGGTGTCACATCCCTGGATACAAAATATAAATCTTTCCTGGCTATTTATAAACACCGAACCAACAGTTTTAGTAACCAGTCCACTGAAGCATTTATATCTCCTTCCTGTTTTGTTACATCAAGCACCGCAGAATTTCTGTTTCACACTAATTCTAAACTGTCAAAACTCATCATTTTACAGGTGGTAGTATTAAGATTCACCCATCATTTGTTTAGCTAGTGGCCTTGGTTGTTCAGGTCCCTGGAGATGACTGGCATAGGTGACAGGTACAGCACACAATATTGCCTTACTTGCAAACCTAAGCACAAAGGTTGTTAATCTGCCCTCCGAGCCTTTACAAAAATGATAACTGGCAGGCACTTAACAATTAATCTGTGTGAGTCTCCATTCTGCCAGCACCCTGGTCATCATCAATGCTTGTTCCTCACCCTTCAGTCACGCATCAAGCCAAATGTATATCTTGCCATTTATCCATTTTGTACCAGTCACATGGGGTAATGTTAAATGTTTATCACAATGCTGGTAGATCATGGTAGGTCATGCTAATCACCTCATCCTTTGTCATTGATTTTATGATCATCATTAAGCTCCTGGTTGTTACTCAAGTGTAAAAAGAGCTCTTGTTGTGCACATGATAGTTTTTCTGCCTCTAATCCAGGGGGTGTACAAGTTCAACCACTGCTGGTTCTGGAGGTATCAGTGCCAGCTCTGAACAGGCTGATTTTGGGGAAAACGGTCAGCTTTCCTGCTCCTCCGATGCTGCTTGGCCTGCTGTGTTCATCCAGCTCTACACCTTGTTATCTCGGATTCTCCAGCACCGGCAGTTCCCATTATCTCTGATACTGCTCATACATAATGTAGACTTTAGGAAATGAAGACTCTTTCTAATCACAAATTGTTTTATATAATTAATTGTTAGTGGTATCCTCCTTCAGAGCCCCAATTGCCTTGCAACCCCCAGCCACCAGCCCTAACCATTGCATTGGATCACACATTTGTAATTTGAGGAATCATTCCTCGTCTCTTTTTATGAAGATCGTGTTACACATTTTCTGCTTTCTAATTCACATCATGTTCCTTTATTCCAATAAGCTCTGAAGAAAAGTAGGGGCATTACAGTCAATGAAGTTAACCTTGAAGGGTCATTAAAGCGTAGTTCTTGACAACAAGGGCAAACATGGTGAACTAATCTGGTTTTTGCTGTTTTTGGATGTGGCTAGGATGAATCAGAATACAAAGAGTAGTTCCTGCCTCTTCCAAATGTGCAAAGGAGTGTCTGACATTGACCTGAGGGTGTAGCATTCTCCAGTCATTAGGAGATCATGCATCCAAAAAATGTTTCACTCACTTCAAATTACACAGAAGTGCCAATCTGTTTTGAGCGCTTAAGGGTCTATAGTGGGGTGTGATACTATTGTCTTCCAAGTAGATCACACTGCACTCTGTCATGTGCTCCTCTCTTAACTTTGACACCATTGTTCCCCTTTTCAGTGGCTAACAGTCAAAACATAATGATTTAGCAATTCCACCATTTTTCTCTGAGTGTAGACAGTAGGCACAGTACCCTCTCGATTTTAAGTGTCTCCCTTGCCTTCCAGCCTCCTAGTTGTGGGGGTGGGGTGGGTTTGAGGGCAAAAAATGCCATTTCATCTGGAGATGTTCATAGGTACTAGTTTAGAAATAAGGGCTTTAGGGAAGATGGAAGTGGGATTCAGAAGAAGGTGCTAATGTTGTTGAAAGGAAATGGGAAGAAAAACTAACTGCATAATTGGTATTAGTTTAATACTTACAAAGGTTTCCTTGGACTTTCGTGCATCTACTATCTAACTCCACTGGTAAAACAAAGGAGATTACAAGGCAACAGGCAAGTGGGACCATAGTGGAAATCTTCATCTGAAACACTGCCTACTCCGAAAGAAGGTCAGATGCTGATGATGAAACACCCTGGAAAACAGCAACATGAAAAGAACATTGGATTATCAATTTAGAAAGAGTTTTGATATAATGGATATATATTGCTTTTAACTCAACTTTAAATCAGGGCTGTCAGGAAGGCAAGTCGCATAAACTGTCATGCAAAAGATAACATCTCAGACAGTGTCAGCTGAGCTCGCGGCTCGAATTCAGAGATGAGAATGCCACAATATAACCACATTGACCAAGACATGAAGGAGAAGAAGAGGAAGTTTGGAACAGAACTGAAGTTGGAAACTATTGGGTTAGTTTTTCACAATGATCATACGACAGTCTTTGACAAGAGAAAGCCTGTTCCTACCACAGAATTACAAAATTGTTACAATCCAGAATGAGCCCAGAATTCCTGCAATGGCTTTCCAAGTAAGCAATACCCCAAGGGCCAATGCCCTGTCCCTTCCCATTATCTATTTTCTAATAATTAAGCTTTGATAGATTCTGCTTTAACCATGACCTTCCCAGATCTTATTTGTGCTTTGGAGCTGGAAATTGTCTTTATCTCAGAACAGGAACAGCATATTCCACCAGTTCCTATTTTTATATTGATACACGGCAGTCATCAATAAGCCAGATCAGTGCCAGCTGTACCATACCAATGCCATTCATTGTGCATCAGGCAGGAACTAGTAGATATCATGATGAAAACCCTGATCCGGTGCAACAGTATCATTCTTTCTTCCAGCTAAAACAGATGGGCCTACATATTTTATATGCTATAGATCAGAGGGAGGGCTTCAACTTTAGCAAAGGGAAACCTATGAAGCAAAGCTTTTAAAAGTGCAAATAAAAGCAGAATACTGTGGATGCTGGAGAATAGAAATAAAATCAGGAAATGCTGGAGAAAATCTGTATCATCAGTGAGAAACAGATTAAATATTTTGAGTCTGATTCAAAGGAAAAAACATATTCCCTCATGGGACATGGGCATCGCTGACAGGTCCAGCATCCATTGCCCATTCCTTGTTGCCTTGAGAAGGCGTTGGTGAGTTGCCTTCTTGAACAGCTGTAGTGCACGTACTACAGGTTGACCCACAATGCCATTCCCTTGGAGGAGGGTGCTTTTCGCATGTGTCTGCTGCCATTGTCCTTCCAAATGGATGTGGTCATGGGTTGTGTAGGTGCTGTCTCAGGAGCCTTTGTGAATTTCAGCCGTATACCTTGCAGATGGGCAATAAATGCTAGCCCGCTCACCAACACCCACAAACTGAATGAGAAAAACACCCATGCTTCTGACCATCAGTGGTGGAAAGAACAGAAACTTGTGAATCTGGTACCTATTAAGCTGGTTGCTTTGCCCTGGATGGTGTCAAGCTTCTTGAGTGTTGTTGGAGCTGCATCCATCCAGGCAAGTGGGGAGTATTCCATCACACTCCTGACTCTCCTTTAGAAAAGGTCATACCTGACTCAAAATGTTAACTTTGTTTCTCTCCCAATAGATGCTGCCAGAACTGCTGAGTTTCTACATAATTTTCTGTTTTTATTTCTCCAAGTGTCATTCTCCTTTAATAATGTGCTACCAGTGGAATACGAATGGTGTATCTTGATAACATACATTAAGAGGTGTATAGGTTGTGTTCCTTGATAACATACCATCGATGATATGTGAGTGGTGCATGTTAACAATGTGGTATTCTTATTTGTGAAAGCTACACTATTTCTCATTGGCTTCATCTATCGGTGAGGAGTCCATCGATTAAAATCTGAGAATTCTAAGTAGTTGTCACATTCAGCATCTGACAGTGACAGAGATCTGTTTATTGTATGTGTGTGTACATGTGTGCAGTGGTGGGGGGAGATGCAGAGTTAAATGAGGCCTGAACAACACCAAGAGGAGAAACCACAGGAAGCTGTGAGAAACTTGGTCAGCTAACACAGTGAGGGTTGACGGTCTGGGTGAGTTCACAACCATAGATTGTTCATCACATCTTCTTCCAATATGATTTTGAAAAGAATCTGCATGAAAGCAAATGGTGGCTAGCAGGAAACTCACTGCATATGATCTGTTCAAAGCAAGAGTAATTTTCATTGACAGAGAAGGAGGCACTATCAGAATATTGACCACTGATTCTTTTTAATAAAACTCATCTTATCGACCGAACGGCCTGGTAGGTTTTAACCAGGTTGAACAAGGACCCTGGCAATCTGGGTAAATGAATGACTTTCATTTTATGGAGAAATTAGCTGCGAGAACTACCATTATTCTCCTTGTAAGATAGGGTTGACCTGCATATAGTTAGGGAACCTTAATTTAGATATTTGTGGATTTTATTCTTTTTGCCAATTCATGGGATGCGGGCGTTGCTAGGTAGCATTTATTGCCACCTCTAATTATCCAGAGGGCAATTAAGAATCAACCACATTGTTGTGGTTCTGGAGTCACCTTTAGACCAGGCCAATTGAGGTCAGCAAATTATTAATGAACCAGGTGGGTTTTTACAACAATTGACTGCAGTTACATTCCATATATTTATATCACAATCTGCCATAAATCCAATTCCTCACAACATGAGTCTGGCAATCTGGAGAATTACTCCAGTACCATGACCACTGGTCCACCACCCACCAAACCAACCCACCACCAACCTCCTGAAAAGGCACTGATGCTCTGCCTTCTTGAATCACTGCAGTTTAGATGCTGTAGGTACATCTACAGGGTGAGATTTCCAGGACTTTGACTCAGCGACAATGAAGGAATGACAATAAACTTCCAAGTAGGATGGTTAAGGATTTGGGGGGGAACTTGCGGGTACTGATGTTTCTTTGTATCTGCTGCTCTTGTCCTTCTGGTTGGAAGCAATCATGGGAAGGTGCTGCCTATCGTGTCTTCATATTTTTCTTATGAAGCAACGAAAGATGGCTAAGCCTAGGGCATGACCCTGAGGATTCCCTGCAGAGGTGTCCTGTTCAGTCTGGTCCTAATTCTCAGACTATATCCCCTAGTTCTAGAAACCCCAACCAGCGGAAATAGTTTATCTTTATCTACCCTGTCTTTTCCTGTTAATATCTTGAAGAATTCAATTAGATCACCCCTTAACCTCAAAATTCTAGAGAAAATAGACCTAATTTCTATCAACACTCCTCATAACTTAACCCCTAAAATTGAGGTATCATTCTTGTAAACCTACATTGTATTTCTTCCAAGGCCAATATATCCTTCTCAAGGTGAGGTGTCCAGATCTGCTCAGAGTCCTCCAAGTAAGGTTGAACCAGGGTTTTGTATAACTGCAACATAACTCCTATGTCCTTGTACACTAGCCCTCTAGTTATTAAGGCCAGCATTTCTTTAGCTTTCTTAATTAGAAATTGAACCTGCGCTGTTGGTGTTACTCTGCAAAGCTCAGACAGCGTGAGTACCAGGGACACACGCTGCCAAGGTGTGCAGCAGATAATTTGGACTGTGCAACATTCTACTGCTGCTATTAGGAGTTGATTCCCCCAACTCACAATATTCTGAAGCATTCTGAGCCCAAAGACAAACAGAAACCTTCTGATATATAATTCCATAGAAATGTTGAGAAATAAATGAGCTTCTGAACCTCAGCAACCTAGGCATTGACAATTTGCAAGTGACTGCGAATCTATTCCTGTGTTGATTTATACATCTGCTTTTCCAGGAAAGCTCCTCCTTTCGGTTTGTCTTCCAACAAATAGGGAAGAAAAAGACAAGAATCCCCAGGGGAAAAACTATTTCCAAGCTTTTCACTTTCGTGGAAATTCCTAAGCGAGAATGACTTGTGACTGTGACTTCTGAATGAGGTTAGGGACATTCAAAGATTGAAAAACGCAAGACAGCCAATTGCAAATAATTTTCAGTCTCCTGGAGCCATGAAACTCTGCATGGTATGTTTAACATTGTCTTTCCTCAGCTTCCTTCCTTAACAACAAAACTTAATTTGGTACACGTTGGGTTATAGAATCAAAGATACAAGTGGAAAGTGTTTGGATATTAGCGAAGAATTAGATTCAATTCAATTTTGAAGTCTACGTTTCTCCCTGACTGACACAACCATGGATTTCCTTTTCTTTGCTGGGATTGCTGAGCACTGTATGCAAATGGTCCTGGAGAAATGGAACTTGGATTTTTCAATCCACTGAAGACTCAGCTCAGGTTCATTCATGCTCCGAATGCTTCCCTGAACCATCAAATGGAAGTTGGCACCAGATGCTAGAAAACAGCAGAACAACATAGAGGATTGCCCCAATTAAAATCATCTACTTTTCCTCCCTTCAAACGGGAGGAGGAAGAATAGAAATGTCAGAGATGGGTTAGTGGGCAGACGACAGGAGAGAAGAAGGTGAGTAGGCAGGAAAGCAAAGGAAGCGTACAAAACTGGAGGAGATTCATAGCGAAATGCAGATGACTAACATCCAGGGCACGGAGACACAAATGGTCAGTCATTCCTCAATATCGCCAAGGAATTTTACACCAGGAGGTTGATGTCATTGTTTGGACTCATGATGTTGTGAATTAGGGGTGCAGTCAGAGTGATAGAGTCATACAGAATGTTCCAACTCTTCCATACTGACCAAGTTTCCCAAACTAAACCAGCTCCATTTGTGGGTAGTTGGCCCATATCCCTCTAAACCTTTTCTATCCATGTAACTGTCCCAATGTCTTTTAAATGTTGTTACTGTACCTGCATCTAACAAGTCCTCTGGCTGTTCATTTCACGTATGAGCCATCCTCTGTGTGAAAATGCTGACCTTCAAGTCCCTTTTAAATCTTTCTCCTTTCACGTTAAAAATATGCCCCCTAGTTTTGGTCTCCCCCTTGGGGAAAAGACATTTGCTATTCACCTTATCTATGCTCCTCATGATTTTATAAACCTCAATAAGGTCACCCCTTAACCTCCTACACTCCTCTGAAAAAAGATCCCAGCCTAGCCAGCTTCTCCTTTTGACTCAAACTCGCCAGTCCTGACAATATCCTGGCAAATCTTTTCTGAAACCTCTCCAATTTAATAGTATCTTTCCTATAGCAAGACAACCAGAACTGTACACAGTAACCCAAAAGAGGCTTCACCAATGTCCTGTACAACCTCAGCATGACATCCTCACTCTCATACTTACTGGTTTCAACAATGAAGGCAAGCATACTAAACACCTTCTTAGCCACCCTGTCAAGATGTGATACAAATTTCAAAGAACTATATGCCTGCATCTGTAAGGCTCTCTGTTCAGCAACACTCACCATGGCCCTTCCATTCACTGCATAATTTCTGCCTTTGTTCATTTTACTAAATTTTACACACTTGGAATATTGTGTTGAGTTCTGGTCACCTCATTATAAAAAGGATATGGGAAGCTTTAGAGAGGGTGTAAAGGAGATTTACCAGGATGCTGCCTGGACTGGAAGGTAGGTCTTATGAGGAAATGTTGAGGGAGCAAAGAAGGATGAGAGGTGACTTGATAGAGATGTGCAAGATGATGAGAGGTATCGATAGAGTGGATCGTCTGAGACTTCTTCCCAGGGCAGAAGTGATTGTTGCGAGGGCCCATAATTTTAAGGTGATTGGAGGAAGGTATAGGGGAGATGTCAGAGGTAGGTTCTTCACACAGAGAGTGGTGGGTGTGTGAAATGCACTGCCAGCAGTGGTAGTGGAGTCAGATACTTTAGAGACTTTTAAGCAACTCTTCGATAGGCACATGGAGGATAATAAAATGTAGGTATGCAGGGTAGTTTGATTTAGTAGGATAATAGGTCAGCACAACATCACGGGCCAAAGGGCCTGTAATGTGCTGTATTGATCAATGTTCTACCTTCTAAAATGCAATACCTCACGTTTATCCATTTGAGTAGCAGTTGCAAAGGTTGACTGGTGTGACCTGAGCTGGGGAATAATGGAGTTAGGGTGGATGGGGAAAAGAGTTTGCAGAATTGTTTGCCCCAAAGGAAAGGTGTGTGGGGGCTGCAGTGACAGTGCACAGCATGAGGGACCTGAGTTCGATTCCACCCTCGGGTGGCTATCCTAGTGGAGTTTTCACATTCTCCCCGTGCCTGCATGGGTTTCATCGCACAGTCCAAAAATGTGCAGGTTAGATGGATTGGCCATGATAAGTTGCCCTGTAATGTCCAGGGATGTGTTGGTTGGGTGAGTTATGGGTGAGAAATTCAGGGTTACAAGGATAGGGTTAGGAGGAAAGTCTGGGTAGGATGATTTTTGCAGGGTCAGTGTGGACTTAATGGGCTGTATAGCCTGTTTCCACACTGTAGGGATTGGATGATAATGTGTAATCATGCTCTCTGGAACAATCTGAGATGCATTTGGTAAATTTGTTGCCATCAATCACTTTTATTGGAATTCATCAAAGTTCGTGGTACTATGTTGGAAAGGATGCTCACATAATGTCATCAGCAGAAGAGGGGTTCAATGTATTTGCCTTACATGATAATTAATAGCAAGCTACAATACATTTGAGACATAAAATGAACGTCTTATGTAACGTTTAAGAATGTGCACATATTACCTTTAGCTATATGAGCTTAACACCAGAACAAAAAACAGTACAACTGTTCAGAGTAATCATTTACTTCTCCCAGATACAGTCACTTTTAGCCTGATGGATGAAGTCAGTCAACCCTTCAGGTACTCGCTGCCTTTTACAACACTGGGAACAACAGAGGAGGGCCACAAGTGTATGGGGACTGGGGTCGATGGGGAATAAAGGGGTGGGCAGAACTGAGGGGGGGTGGGGAATGGGGAGCAAAGCTGAAATTGATGGAAGGGTAAGTATTGATTTGAAGGGCCATAATCCCAAACCTGTTAGAGTTAAGTCAGAGTCAAAAGCTGAGTATATTGTGGGAAAATGCCTGCAGTTCACGTGCTGACATAGCGTGGTGGCACCATCAGAACAGGCTCCCATGGAACCATTTCTGAAAACAAGATATTTGTGATCTCCCTGTGACACTCAGTAACACGGAACATTTCAATATGCACTGCTATTGGACCAGAGGATCCGGGAAAAGTGTGGGCGTTTGTGCCACAAATTCGTTGATGTTAAACAATATGTGTCGCTGAGCGAGTAATCCAGAATTCCACAGTAATGCTCGAGGGAAATAAAAACCGAAAGGTCTGCAGATGCTAGAAACGAGAAATAAAAACAGCAATAATCTGGAAAAGCTCGGCAGGTCTGGCAGCATCTGTGGAGAGAAAGCAAAGGTAAGGTTTTAGATTAAGTGTCCCTTTCTCAATGTTCTGAGGAAGGGTCACTGGATCCGAAAATTTCATCTGATTTCTCTGCACAAATGCTGCCAGATCTGCCGAGCATTTCCAGCGCTTCTGTTTATGTAATGTTCTGGGGATATGGTTTTGAATTCCACCGCGGCTGATGATGAAATTTGAATTCAACAAAAAGCCAGAAAGGAAAAGCTGGTCTCATACCACTATGTAACCAGTGCTGATTGTCATCAAAAGTCATCTGGTTCACTCTTGTCCTGAGAGGAAAGAAATCTGACATCCTTCCACAAGAACTACATGTGACTCCAGGCCTTTAAAAAATGCATGATTGATCTAAAACTATCCGTTGGGCAATTAGAAGTGAAAATAAATGCTGGCCTAGCCAATGGAGCCCACATCCCATGAGTGAAGAAATAAACTATTTAAAACATGATGGGTAACAGGCTGCTTTCCCTGGAGTGTTGTAGGTTGAGGGGTAGCCTTGTGGATGTTTACAAAATCATGAGGGACATGCATAAGGTGAATAGCCAAAGTCTTTTCCCCAGGGTAGCAGAGCCCAGAACTAGAGGGCATAGGTTTAAGGTGAGAGGGAAAAGATTTAAAAGGAACCTAAGGGGCAACTTTTTTCACACAGATGGTGGTGTGTCTATGGAAGGAGTGCTAGAGTAAGTTGTGGAGGCTGGGACAATTACAACTTTGAAAAGGCATCCGGATGGATGTATGAATAGCAGGAGGTGGGGAAATGATGGCCTATTGGTATTATCACTGGACTGTTCTCCCACCATGGTCGATGGTGGAATTTGAATTCAATAAAAAATATGTGGAATTAAGAATCTAATGACGACCATGAATCCATTGTTGATTGTCAGGAAAAAGTCATTTGGTTCATTAATGTCCTTTAGAGAAGGAAATTGCCATCCTTACCTGGTCTGGTCTACATGTGACTCTAGAGCCACAGCAATCTGACACTGAGCTGCCCTCTGGTCAGTTGGGGATGGGCATTAAATGCTACCTGGCCAGTTACACCCGCATCCTATTAATGAATAAAGGAATTGGAATGGTTTAGAGAGATATGGGCCAAGTGGTGGCAAATGGGAACAGATTAATTTAGGATACATGGTCAGCATGGGCACGTTGGGCTCAAGGCTCTGTTTCCATGCCATACAGACATGTGGCTCTATAACTGTAGCATGTCATGAAGAATGCGTACTTACATATAATCTCTGTCATATTACACATGAATGCTATTGTCACACTGCCATAAAAATAATGAAGATTACAAATGGAAATTGGAACAGTGTTGGTTTGATGACATCTGTTCAAAATATTACCATTCCCATTTGCAGCAAAGATATAAAAGCAAAAGCATCTGGCAAACAGAGTCACACATCTTTTGGAAATTGGCAGTGGGTCAAGTACAGGTGACACATGGACATTTACACAGTTCTAACAGAACAGCAGAAACTGGTGATTTCAAAATTGCTTTCAAAATCAACTCCACTAACCAAAAAATTTCCCTTGAGAGCAACTTTGTTTGGTATTTAAGAAGCACAGGTTGTGATGTAGTTTTCAGTGTAAGTGATGATATAAGTTGGACACTAATCAGTTAGTGGTCCTTTAATGCCTTTTCAACTTTTTAGTTCCAGCAATGAAAACGAGCTGACAAATGAGCCAATAGTTTGCTATCATCTATTTAGTACCACAAGGAAATGTCAAAATAATCCTCACTATCTATGATATGTAACGCGTGAGAGAAGTGCTATTATTGTGTGCAATTCTTCACAATTATGCAATGACAGAGGTATTCGTTGTACTGAGGATTGACTGTCAATTATAGAAAGCATCCAATATTGCTTTCAGAGAATCGAAGCTTGCAATTATGTAATGCCTTTCATGATTTCAAAATATCTTACAGTTAATTAAGCACTGTGAAATGTAGCCACTGTTGCATTGACAGAAGTCTGGCAGGCAATATGGGCACAACAAGCTCAGTCAAACAGATGTGAGACAATGACATATAATCTGTTTCTATTGGTCTTGAGGAATAAATGCTTTCCACTAGACCAGGGAGAACTCCCCTCCATTTCTTCTCACTGGGCCACGTGGTCATTAATGTGTACTGGGAAAAGCAGATGTCACTGAGTCATAGAGGTCAACAGCTCAGAACAAGGCATTCTGCCTGTTGCAGAGATAATGGGAACTGCAGATGCTGCAGAATCCAAGATAACAAAGTGTGGAGCTGGATGAACACAGCAAGCCCAGCAGCATCTCAGGAGCACAAAAGCTGACATTTCGGGCCTAGACCCTTCATCAGAAACGGGGATAGGGAGAGGGTTCTGGAATAAATAGGGAGAGAGGGGGAAGTGGACCGAAGATGGAGAGAAAAGAAGATAGGTGGAGAGGAGAGTATAGGTGGGAAGGTAGGGAGGGGATAAGTCAGTCCAGGGAAGACGGACAGGTCAAGGAGGTGGGATGAAGTTAGTAGGTAGGAAATGGAGGTGCGGCTTGAGGTGGGAGGAAGGGATGGGTGAGAAGAATAACAGGTTAGGGAGGCAGAGACCGGCTGGGCTGGTTTTGGGATGCAGTGGGGGGAGGGGATGAGCTGGGCTGGTTGTGTGATGCAGTGGGGGGAGGGGATGAACTGGGCTGGTGTCATGCAGTAGGGGGAGGGGACGAACTGGTCTGGTGTGATGCAGTGTGGGGAGGGGAAAAACTGGGCTGTTGCATCTGTCCCAGTCAAAACCAACTATCTAATGAATCAAACCTTATTTTCCAAAATTCAACCCTTAGCCTTGAATGCCTTGGTATTGCTAGTGCACATCTAACTATGTCTTCAATGTCATGAGGGTTTCTGCCTCTCCCAACCTTACAGACAGAGTTCCGGATTCCTACCATTCTCTGGGTGAAAATAGTTTTCCTCACACCTCCTCTAAACCTTCTGTCCCTTTCATTAAATCTATGCTCCCAGTAATTGATCCCTTCATCAAGAGGAAAGGTTTCTTCCTGTCTCTACTTATGCCCCTTATAATTGTGCGCATTTCAATCATGTCACCTCTCAATCTCATCTGCCACAAGGAAGACAATCTGTCCAATCTCCCTTCATAACTGAAATTCTCCAACCCAGGGAACACCCTGGTAAGTCTCCTCTGTACCCTCTCCAGTGTAATCACATCTCTTGTATCATGTGGATTCCAGAGCTACACGCAATACTCTAGCTGTGAATTGTGAACCGGAACCTGTGAAATTTCAGCACTTCATGGGTACTACTCTGGAATTCCAGACCAAACTTGGTGCTCATTTGGTTGTCATGAGATTGAAATCACAATCTTCAGTCTAAAAGAGCAAGACAGCTGCTGCTGATCTTGTTTTCTTAAAAAAATACCTATTGCAGACTGAAAGATTAAGATCTACCACACTGTCTCGAATCTATTTTAACAACTTGGGGTATGGCAGGACCCACAAAGCATCTCACAAGAGCACCAAAAACAAATGATAAAAGGAAACCTGCAAGAGACATAAGAGACAAAGAGAAGAACATTTATAGCTATGTAAAGGGAATGCAGCTGCTTAAGAGTAGTATTAGCCCAATAAAGGCTGGAACTGGGGATATTGTCAATGACCATGGCTAAATAGCTTACACGCCAAACAATTATTTCGCTTTAATATCCACACCAGACAAGGAAGATAGATTGCTAAAAGTCACAAAGAAATTAGTGGAGCTTCAAGAACAGGGTCTAAATAAAATAATGCTGAAGTAAACGATCAGTAATAAGGGCATTAGTAGTAGTGAAGATTGACAAATCATCGGGACCTGGAGGTTTCTGTCCATTGGTATTAAAGGAGATAGGAGACCTCATTGCCAATGTCCTAACCGTAACTTTTCAGAGTTCCCTACATTCAGGAGTTGTACCTCTGGATTAGAAGTTTTCTTGTGGCACTCTGCTCTTTAAAAAGGATGATAGAGGAAACCAGGGAATTACAAACCAATTAGCCTTAGATCAGCTCTGGAGAAATTGTTGGAGTCTGTGATCAAGGATCAGGTAACTGGTCACCTGAAAATTTTCAGTTGATCGGGGAGAATCAGCAGAGATTCATGTCTGATGAACCTCATAGAGTTTTTTTGAAGAGGCAACAAATGAGATGGACAGAAGTAAGTCAATGAATATTGCTTATATGGACTTCCGGAAGACTTTTGATAATGTCCCAAACAAGAGACTGCTAGCCAAGGTGGAAACGTACAAAATGCAGGGCAAATTACTGACATTGATAGGAAAGTAGTTGAAAGCGAGTAACAAGAAACAAAGAGCTGTAATAATGGATAAGTGATCAAACTGACTGGGTGTGACGAGTGGTATCCTGGAGAGATCTGTGTTCAGGCCTTAATTATTCACAATATTCATTAACAACTTGGACAGTGACATAAAAAGTCAAATATCCAAATTTGTTGATGGCACAGCATTGTAGACAATGTTGACGACAGCATAAAGTTACAATTGGATATTGATAGAATAAGGGAATGGGCAAATCTGTGGCAGATAGATTTTAATCTGAGCAAGTGAGAGCTTATCTATTATGGGGTAAAAGGTTTTTTTTGGAAGGTACAAGATTAAATATAATGGAAGTCAAACAAGATTTAGATGTTCAGGCCCATAGCTCTTTAAAATGCCATGACCAACCGCAGAAAATATTTGAAAAGGCTAATAGAATCCTTCCCTTCATATCTAAAGGGCTGGAATATAAGAATGCAGAAGGTATGCTGTAGTTATATAAAACAATATATATAACTCTGAGGATGTTTTGACCCTGGATGGAGTTCAACACAAGTCTACAGTAATTATGATAACAAGGTGTAGAGCTGGATGAACGCAGCAGGTCAAGCAGCATCAGAGGAGCAGGAAAGTTGATGTTTCGGGTTGAGACCCTTCTTCAGAAAAAGGGTCTCATTTTTCCGAAGAAGGGTCTCGACCCGAAGCGTCAGCTTTCCTGCTCCTCTGATGCTGCTTGGCCTGCTGTGTTCATCCAGCTCTACACTTTGTTATCTCAAGTTCTCCAGCATCGGCAGTTCCTACTATCTCTCTGCAGTAATGATATCTGGGCTTCAGGATTAAGTCATGAGGAGAAATTAGACAAATCACACCTCTATTCTTTAGATGGTTAAGAGGTAATCTAATTGAGGTTTTCAGGATTGTAACAGGAAAAGACAGGGTAGACAAAGATAATCTATTTCCACTGGTTCAAAATTTTAGATACTAGACTATAGTCTAAGAATTAGGGACAGGCCATTCAAGAGAGATGTTAGGAGGTATTTCTACATACAAAGGGGAGAGGAGGTTTGGAACTCTCTTCCTCAACCATCAGTCTATGGCAATTTCATTGTTAAATTTAGATCTGCAATAGACATTTTTTTATTAAGCAAGAGTACCAAGAGATATTGGCCCAAGGCAGGCGTACAGAGTTAGGAGAGAGATCAACCATGATCTTATTGAATGGCAGAACAGGCTCATGGGGCTGAATGGCCTACTCACATTCCTATGTTCCAATGTTCCTCTTGGCGCTGCAGTATAGGTATTCAGCACTATAGCTGGAATGTTGTCAGGGCCCTGGCCTTTGCAATATCCAGTATATCCAGCCATTTCTTCATATCATGTGGGGTGAATCAAATTGACTCAAGTCTGGCATCTGTGATGCTGGGGACCTCTGAAAAAGATGGATCATCCACGTGGCACTCTTGGCTGATGATTGTTGTTCATACTTCTGCCTTACCTTTTGCACTGATGTGCTGGACTACCCTATCATTGGCAATGAAGATATTTGTCGACCTCCCTCCTCCAATGACTTGTTTAATTGCCTTGTCCATTCATGACATGTCGAGAGATTAGATTCATTCTGTTTTTGTGGAATTGAGTAGCCCTTTATACTATTCGCTGCTGATGCTGTTTGGTGCACTATTAGACCTGTTTTGTAATTTTATCAGGTCAATATCTCACTGAGACATGCCTGATGCTGGTCCTAACACCCCACTCTGCACTTGTCATTGAGCCAGGATAGATCCTTTGGACTGATAGTAATGTTTGGGTGGGGTATATGCTGGGGCAATAAGGCTGCTGATTGTGTTAGAGTTAATTTTGCTGCTGCAAGCTCACAATGCCTCAGAGCTGCCCAGTGTTAAGTTGTTCAACTTTTGAAGTTTGCAGTTCGAAATCTGTACCATTTGACACGGTGATAGTGCCTCACAACATGATGGAGGATGATATGTTGGGACTTCATCTCCACGAGGACTGCGTGGCGGTCACTCTTGGCCATACTATCATGGACAGGTGCATTGGCAGTGAGGGTGAGATTAATTTGTTTTTCCCTCTTGTTGGTTCCCTCACCATCTGCCACAGACCATTCTAGCAGCTTTGGTTTTTAAGACCCGGCCAGCTCAATCAGCAGCGCTGTTACTGAGCAGCATTATAGTCTCCCATTCAGAGTACATTTTGTACCCTCAGTGCTTTCTGAAAGTGCTGTTCAACATGAAGGAAAACTGATTCACCACACAATGGAGGGCAGTATGTAGTAATCAGCAGAATGTTTCCATGCTCATGTTTGACCAGATGCCATGAGATTTCCTGTTCAGAACATCCAGGACAACTTCTTCCTGACTCCCGTGTACCATTGTGCCACAAGATGGGATTGTCCTCAAGGACTAATGTTTTTCTGTTTACCATTAATGAGAGGGCTTTATATTTCGGACATTTTACTTGAATTTAAACTCCATCCAATGATGTGGTTGGGCTTGAAAGCACATGCACAGAGCTTTAAGGTGGATTGCAAGATTAATAGTCCAGAGGCAAAAAAAAGCTTGCAATTATGTCATGCCCTTTAACAAACTGATTACTTCTCAAAACGCTTTGGCAATTAGTTATTTTGAAGTCTTGTTTTGATTGGAGCATGGGAAACATGACAGACAATTTGCCCCCAGCACAAACTCCCCAAATAGCAATGAGATTGGTCAGCAGTTAAGTTGTTTCATGATGTTATTTAATGGATAAATCTGCAGTCTTTCTTCAGAATAGTGCGTTGGGGTTTTGCTTTTATGTCTATCTGACAGTCTATTGAACATTTCATTCAAAAGATGCCTGAAAGAGAGCCACCTGAACCTCAAAACATTAATCCCATTTCTCTCTCCACTGATGCTGCTAGACCTGTCAATTTTCTCCATCACTTTCTGTTTTTAATCTAAGAGAGAGGGGTCTTTCGGGAACAAAGTGCAATATATTTGTGGTGAAATTTAGGAGATATTAGAACTGAATATAAAAGACATGTCCAACGTCTAAGTCCAAATTATATACTATGGAACAATTCCTATTCATTGTAAGATGGATTTCATACACAATGCACAAGTGAGGGTGACTGAAAAGATCGCGTAAACAGCCTAATGTAAATTATAACTAGTCACAGCAACAAGAATGAAGGCCACTTTTTTTGCAATCCAGTGAAAAGCTACAGATGTGTTCCTTTAATGTGTTAGTTTCTTCACCCAAAGAGTGGTGAGCCTGCAGAATTCATTACCACAGGAAGTATTTGATGCCAAAACATTGAATGTATTCAAGAGGTGGCTAGATGTAGCAATTGGGGTGAATGGGATCAAAGGTTATGGGGAGAAAGCAAGATTAGGCTACTGAGTTGGATGATCAGCCATGATCATGATGAATGGCAGAGCAGGCTCAAAGGTTCAAATTGCGTCCTCCAGCTCCTATCTTCTATGTATGTTTCGAAGTTTCTAGTTGAGACAATGAGTCAGATAGAGGAGCCACAGATGAGTTTCAAAAGTGTGTGATGTGCCAAGAGTACACTTTCAATGCAACAATGATAAGAACATCATTTTGTTGGGCAAATGGTGATGAAGACAAGGGTAACAGTGACTTCATGGTAATCAGTAGCAAACTTCACATAATATAGCACCTCTATTGCAGTAAAACTTGTGGAAAGTACTTCTCTGGACAATAATTAAATAAAATCTTTCACTGGGTCGCGGGAGGAGTTACTTGGAAATCCAACAAAAGGTTTGGTTCAAGAGGTTCAAGGGGTATCTTCAAGAGAAGCAGACATACTTAATGAGCTAATTTCAGAGATTCGGCTCGCAGTATCTAAAGACCGAGCTGCCAGTGGTGGTGTGCTTAAAATTTTGGGATTTAAGAGAGGTCAGAATTGGATGAGTGCTGATATATCTAAGGAAGTGAATGCTGGAGGAGGTTAGAGAGATAGGGACCAGTGAGGCCAGCACTGATTGGTGACCTGAACTGGGACTTGAAAAATGGAGTATTGCTCAATTGGGATCCAATGCAAGCACAACAAGTGATTGGGGAATGGAACTTGGTATGAGTTAGGATACAGGAAACCAAGATTTGAATCAAATTGAGCTTATGGGTGGTGGAAGATGGGAGGCCAACCAGGACTGTATTGGAATAATCATTTTGAGAGGAAACAAAGGGAGTTGTGCGGATTCAGCAGCCGGCAGAGTTGGACGATTTCCCAGAGATGGAAATTATTGACTTTGGTGATGACAAAGACAAAAACAAAGACAAGCACAGGAATTCCTGGAAGCTTGGTTATCAACCCCCGGTATAATAATCAAACATATTGAAATCAATCCCATCTACATACCACTATGAAGCAAAATCGGATACAGAACTAACCACCATAATACGGCTAACCAAGCAGCATCAGAGGAGCAGGAAAGCTAACGTTTTGGGTGGAGACCCTTCTTCAGAAATGGGGGAGGGGAAAGTGATTCTAAAATAAATAGGGAGAGACGGGGAGGTGGATAGAAGATGAATAAAGGAGAAGATAGGTGGAGAGGAGACGGACAGGCCAAAGAGGCGGGGATGGAGCCAGTAAAGGTGAAGGTTGGTGGGGAGTTAGGGAGGGAATAGGTCAGTCCAGGGAGGATGGACAGGTCAAGGAGGAGGAATAAGATTAGACTCGATGAGGATGAGCTGTCTGTCTCCTCTCCACCTATCTTGTCCTTTATCCACCTTCTATCCGTGACCCCTCTCTCCCTATTTATTTCAGAATCCCCTTCCCCTCTCATGTCTAAAGAAGGGTCTCAACCTGAAACATCAACTTTCTTGTTCCTCTGATGCTGCTTGGCCTGCTGTGTCATCCAGCTCTTCACCTTGTTATCTCAGATCCTCCACCATCAGCAGCTCCTACTATCTCTACCCACTAAAACAGACCGGACCATATAAATTCAGAACAGAACAGTACAGCAGTGCTTCAATGGAGACTAGGCAAGTCTAAAGATGTCACGTAGAAGGGAGCTGAAATGTTTGGACAAAAACCAGTCGGCACAGCGAGCCAACCAATGAGACTAGCCACAAACCCAGCTACAGAACTTTGATAAAACATAAAAAAAAAGTCTTTTGGCTAGAAACTAATCTTAGGCTCAATGTAAGTCTAGTTCAGGGTCAGACAGGAAGTGGGTCAAGTCAGTGGCTAGACAGGAAGTTTGTAGTGGAGACCAAACATCAACCAATTGGCGTTTTCGGTATTTATTATGAAGACATTCTGCTATGAACAGAACTGAAAGCCAGGTAATCATCATGATAATTTAATGGCAGTGGAACCATCAAGAGAGTTAGTGATGGGTTAGACTGGATAGCATCAGCTCATTTGTGTGAATGGATGCGGTGTTTTCGGATCTGTGGCCAAGGGACAGTAGATTACATACGGGATCGATCTAAGGAAAACACAAAAGCAATAATGTTGGAGAGCAAAGAGAAATTTTTGGATGTGAAACAATGAGATTGCTTAGATAAAGAGGAATAATGCCAGCTGAGAGCAGTGTCACTCAGATAGACAACGCTGGAGTGGCCTTGGAGTGAGATGGGACGTCATCCATGTCAAAGGTGTAAACAAGACAATAGGGACCTTTGACACAATCATGTTGAATGATTTTGATAAGATGTTTATTGACACTGTGGCAAGGGAAGAAAATTGATTGAGGGCATTCAGACATGTAGTTCTAGTTCACATTAGATCAAGCTTTAGTTTTGCTGGTGGCAGCCAGTCTAAAAACTTGGGGGAGAAAAGGCAGGTTGGAGATAGTTGCAAGGACAGAAGAGCTCTGTGAAGGCAGAATTGTGTGCCGTTGCTGGAAGACACGACGGGGGAGCGCAATAATACCTGAGGAGCAGGAACCATTAAAAACATCAATGAAAATGGAGATCAAGAAAGGAATTTGGGCGGTCAGCAGAACAGTGAGATAGAATTGAGGGAGCAAAAAGGTGGATCTCGTTGACAATATGAAGTCAGTGATGGCATGAGGGCAGATAGAAGAAATTGCAAGCTGCGAGTACAGGGTCAAACCACAGGAAGGTGCTTATGGCTCCTGGACGAAGGGAAAGGAAGATGCAGGTGGGAAGAAGAGAGAATCAGCAGAGGCAACTGAATGGACAGTATTACTGGATGTGAGTTTGCTCGCTGAGTTGGAAGGTTAGTTTTCAGACGTTTCGACACCATTCTAGGTAACATCATCAGTGAGCCTCCGACGAAGCGCTGGTGTTATGTCGCGCTTTCTATTTATCTGGTTAGGTTTCCTTGGGTTGGTGATGTCATTTCCTGTGTTGGTGATGTCATTTCCTGTTCTTTTTCTCAGGGGATGGTAGATTGGCTCCAAATCAATGTGTTTGTTGATGGAGTTCTGGTTGGAATGCCATGCTTCTAGGAATTCTCGCACGTCTCTCCGCTTGGCTTGTCCTAGGATGGATGTGTTGTCCCAAATACCTTGCAATAACTGTGACAAACACTACATTGGACAAACTGGCAGAAAGCTAGCCACCAGGATACATGAACATCAACTAGCCACAAAACGACATGACCCACTATCACTCATATCCTTACATACAGATGAGGAAGGACATCACTTTGATTGGGACA
Source organism: Stegostoma tigrinum (assembly GCF_030684315.1). Lineage (NCBI taxonomy): Eukaryota > Metazoa > Chordata > Chondrichthyes > Orectolobiformes > Stegostomatidae > Stegostoma > Stegostoma tigrinum. The sequence continues at coordinate 100,085,820 of NC_081359.1, forward strand.
ACACATCCATCCTAGGACAAGCCAAACAGAGACACGCGCGAGAATTCCTAGAAGCATGGCATTCCAACCGGAACTCCATCAACAAACACATTGATTTGGAGCCAATCTACCATCCCCTGAGAAAAAGAACAGGAAATGACATCACAATGCAGGAAATGACATCAGCAACTCAAGGAAACCTAACCAGATAAATAGAAAGCAGGACATAACACCAGCGCTTCGTCGGAGGCTCATTGATGATGTTACCTAGAATGGTGACGAAACGTCTGAAAACTAACCTTCCAGCTCAGCGAGCAAACTCACATCCAGAACCTCAACTTGAGCTACTAATCTTCTCAAAACACGCTAGGACAGTATTACTCTTAATGACAAAGAAGTTCAAAAGCTCTTCAGTAGGAACAGCAGATGCTGGATGTTCTGAACTTAGCTCTTCATTTGTGGTTGGTGGTAAGAGTGGAGAAGACAGAGAGGGGGGTTTTGAGAAGATGCTTTGCAGTAGAGAAGATTTGCAGATATTTAATATCGCATAATGCATATGTTCTAGTCAGATGTGACAATTAATGGCTAAAATATTTTTCTATGATATACAATCAAGTCAGCAACCTTATACATAAGGGAACAGAGATGAAGACACTAGTGGGTGAATAGCCAGGGTGTGTGTGTGTGCATAAAAAAGGAGGTGGGAGAGAGAGAGAGAGTAACGTGCTTGATCGAGAGGAAGCTATTAAGCAGTTGTTCGCTACAAAATGCTGTGGTAAAAGAAAAGCCAAAGGCTTGAGAGATGGGGTCTTGAAAGCATAGCTGCTAGTGAATTGAGAGCAAGTTGTTTTAGAGTCGTGGATTCATAGAGATAGACAGGTCAGAAATAGACCCTTCGGTCCAAATTGTCCATACTGACCAGATATCCTAAATTAATCTACTCCCAATTGACAACATTTGGCACATATCCCTCTCAACCCTTCCTACGCAGATACCCTTCCAGATGCTTCTTGAATGTTGCAATTCAACCACCTCCAGTACGTCCTCTGGCAGCTCATTCCATACACACACTTGGATACAACTGAGCCACAGACTATAATCAGTAAAGATGGACAGCAGCAACTCCTCCACGATAATCCTTGGGACTGGTGTCCTTCAAGAACGTGTTATCAGGCCCCTGTTGTATTCACTGTACGCCCACGAGTGTGTAGTCAAATTCCATATAAATGCCATCTGCAGATTTGCTGATGACACCACTGTTGTAGACTGGAAATCAAACAATGATGAGTCAGAATACAGGAAGGAGATAGAATGCTTGGTGCCACAGTGCAATGACAACAATCTCTGTCTCAGTGTCAGCAAAGCGAAATAACTGATCATTGGCTTCAGGAAGAAAGGAGGGAGGCACACCTCTATCTATGTCAACGCAGCTGATGCGGAGAGGGTTAAGAGCGTCAAGTTCCAAGGAAAGGCGATAATCAACAACCTGTCCTACACCTCCCATGTAGATGCATTGGTCAAGAAGGCGCAATACACCTCTTCTTCCTCAAGAGGCTTAGGAAGTTCAGCATGTCCATAAGGGGACCATCATTAACAGTTACAAATGCATCATAGAAAGAATTCCATCTGGGTACATAGTGGCCTGGTATGGCAACTGCTTCACCCAGGACCATAAGAAACTACAGAAGGTTGTGTGCGCAGCCCAGACCATCAAAGGAGTCATCCTCCCAACAATGGACTCCATTTATACCACTCGATGCCGCAGGAAGGCTGCCAACATCATCAAAGACTCCTCTCACCCTGGTAATACTCTCTTACAACCTCTTCCAACAAGTAGAAGATACAGAAGCTTGAACACATGCAACAACAGTTTCAAGAGCAGATTCTTCCCTGCCGTTATTAGGCTGCTGAATGTACCTCTCTAATTTTAATCTAATGTTGACCCTGCCTTTGTATACCTCCTGTGCAGCCATATGCTCCTTGTATGCCTCACTCTGTCTAAACATCCTGTGATTTGTTTGTCTTTGTTTGTTATGATTGGCTTGTATTGCTCGTAAAACAAAACTTTTCACTGTACTTAGGTACATCTGACACAGATATACCACTGTACTGTTGGGTAGGGAATTCCAGGGTTTTGATTCTGTGACAGTGAAGGAATGGTAGGAATATATTTCCAAATCAGGATGATGTGCAGTTTGGATAGGAGCTTGCAGCTGGTATTCACATATATCTACCGTCCTTGTCTTTCCAGATGGTTTTAATTGGTGTTTTTCGAAACACCTTGCAGAGTTACTGCTGTGCATCTTTGCAAGTGGTACAATTGGTTGCTACTACGTATCAGTGATGGAAGAGTGAATGCTCAATTTGATGGATGGTCTCCACCAAAGAGATGTTTTCTCCTGGAGGGTGTTGAGCTTCTTGAGTTTGTTAGGGTTTCCCTCACCCAGATAAGTATTCCATCACATTCCTGACTTGTGTCTTGTAGAAGGACATTCGTTGTGGAATTGGAGATGAGTTGCTGTCACCAGGATTCCTAGCCTCTGAGTAGCTCTTGCAGCCCAACATTCATATGGCTAGTCCAGATCAGTTCCTGATGCTGAGCATGGGGATTCAGTGATGGCAATGTTATTGAATATCACTGGGCTGATGGCTAGGTTCACTTAGTTGCAGACATTATCTACCTGTCACTTGCATGGGGATGCGACTGTTATTTGCTATGAACAGTGCAAGGCTAAACACAGGGCAGCAGGTGATTTAAGGCACGACAATGCAAGATATAAAAGCTGAACTGCAAGCAGTGTGATCAAAATATGATTCTGCTGATTATACGGTGCTTTCACTCCCCATGACTAATCGGTCCGGTTTTAGGTACAGGATATGATTTTATTTCCTTTATATCACCACAATAGTTCAGAAAGAAATAATCACTGTTGTCCTTTCAAAATTTTCATTAGGATGAGTGATTCAAAGCAATTTCTCCTTGACCTTCTCTCTGATGACACCAACTCCTAAATTACTTCAATAATGGGATTTAATGCCCCCACCCTAGCAGGTGTCAGGGAAAGAGAGAAGATCCCACTTCTCACCAGCATCCTTTGGTCAAGCACAGGGAGTTTAGAAGGTGAATTTCTTGCCCAGAAGCCTACTGAGAGCAAAAGTAGACAAATAAGGTTCACCTAAAGGGCCTCGTTCCTATCAGCTGTAGGTGTGGGACATGGAATCTCATAGAAAATTCACCCAGAAAATCCTGTCTGTCATGCCTGTGGGCTATCGGAGAGGTTTGGGTAGAGAGGAATGGTGGGGAAAATCCCGGCAGACAGCTCCGAGTAAACAACCTGGAATTCAGACCAGAGGAAGGCAATCCTTGCTGCCAATCTCTCCTATCCAGCTCACTTTCACGCCACCCTGCCAACTAGGTATCTCTCTTGCAAAAGGCTGAGTGCAGTACCGGCAGTGGCCTCAGATCTTTGAGGTGCTGTGAGTATCAGAGAGTTGTCAGCCATTGATTGCCCTGCATCCTCTGAGGGGTGGGGGTACAGAATAGGATATCTGCTCTACCTGGGGATTAATTCACTGGGAAGGCCCAACACTGTCTATGTAAGTTCCTGTTTGCCTTAAAGTAATATCCTGAAAGTGGTCTGTTACTTGAGTGGGTTCAGAGATAATGGGAACTGCAGATGCTGGAGAATCTGAGATAACAAAGTGTGGAGCTGGATGAATGCAGCAGGCCAAGCAGCATCTTAGGAGCACAAAAGCTGACATTCATACCAGTGTTGCAGCCAATGGTTTGGCAATTAAATCCTGTCCGAATGCAAAATTTCTTCAGCCGGGGTCAGAGCACAGTCATTGGGTGGTGCAGGTGGAAGAGCAGGATCAGACTTGGCTTTAATACTAAGTTCCTGGAGCATTACATATAATGTACAGTTCAGAAAGAAGCCAGTTGCTCCAACCACTTAAATATCCTGACATCTTCCTCATCTTAATGTACCATCATAACCCTTCAGTCCATCTTCTCAATTATTGAGCTTCCCCTTAAATGAATTAATCCTATTCATTTCAACTCCTCTCTGTGACAGAGTTCCACATTTTTTGCCACTTCTTCAAGCAGTGCAGTTTCTGCTCTAGCATCAGAAACTGACCTGAGAGAATGAAAAATGGAAGTGATTCAAAAATGATTCAAAAGTGTCCATCTGTTCTGGGAATTAAATGCAATGTAAAAACTCCCTCAGACCTACGCCGTGGTATAAGAATATTCCAGCTCAAACAGGCAGCTGTTGGTCATCCCGTCAAAGAACTTGAAACGTCTTCAAAACTTCCAGTTGTAACATCAGTCACCTGGGGTTTCCAAGGGTTTCCACGGAGAGGGGCCGACTGGCCTACTCTTGTTCCTATTTCTTATGATGTTGTGGTTTCACAATAGACACCAACAATTCTTTGTAAAAGAAGCTACTATTGCACAAACCCTTTTCGAAGAAAAACACACATTGTCAAAGAGTCAACATTCATAAGAGTAGACGTCTTGGTTTGCAAATGTGAGCAAATGTAATTTGTTTCAGAATCAAGTGCTGAGTGAGAACTAAGACAGTAGATCAGAGCAAACAGCTTCTCAGCAAACTACATATAACTATACATTAAAGATGTACACTTTTTAACTATGATGTGGGAGGGACAAGAGCCATGCCTCTCTCAACTATTGCCCTAGATCCTTTACTGAACTATAATTGTCTCCCTTTCTAAATTCTTGCTTGACAATGATGTTTCTGCCTCCTCTTGTAGAATGTAGAGTGCTACCATCTTAAAACAGGAGCACCTTCACAAATGAAAACGTTCTTACTCATTTACAGCGGAACAAAATGAATGTCATTGAAATAGCAGACGTGGTGTTCATTCATGAATTAAAAATGATTTGTGTTTCACTCTCTTGAAACTTACTTACTTGAAACCTTAGTTTGTCAGTTTACTATCCTGTTAGTAAAGTGAGTCACACAGACAAGTTGCTGGATCATGCTGTCCTTGGAAAGACCATTTATTTCTTCCTTCTACACACTTCTGCATCAACCTATCAGGCTTAACTGCCTGCTGTCCTCTCATTTTTACTCGTTATAAACTTCATCCAAAATTTTGTTGCCATATCCTATTCTGTTTCAAGTGCTGCATGCTCACCTTATCACTGCATCGCTCTCATTGACCTGGGCTCCACTTGATTAGTCCATTAAATTTCTCAAATGAGAATCTCTGATCCACATGTTTGAATCTATCAACGTGATACCTCATCTTACATACACAATTGTCTCTAGTCCTACAAGACTATTCACACCTTCAGATTTCCTCTTTATATCCAATGCTATCATATCTAAACTTCAACTTCAACTCCTCTTTCCCACCTGCTCCCCAATTGTCAGACTACAGCTCTGTCCATCACAGCCATAAGAATACTCACTGATGGGCCATCAGTAGTAGAAAATTTCCGAAGAAACACAAGCCTTTGAAATAAGAAATTTCTCCTTATCTCAGTCCTAACTGATCAGCCCTGTCCTGAGATTCTGTACCCATCTTGTGAATTCTCTAGCCAGGATAAACAACCCCTCAGAGGTGTCGAGCAGCTTTAGCATCATCTGAATTTCAATGCAATCAATTCACACAAATTCTAGACAATCTCGGCCTTAGTTGCTTTGCCTCTCATCATAGGATAGTGTCCTCATCCCAGGAACCAAACTCTCCAATGTTTGCTTATTCACTTCCTTCCTCAGCTATGAATACCAAAATTGGACCCTGTAATCAAGTGATCTAATCAAAGCAGTGTAAAATTGTAGCAATGCTTCATTATACTGGTCTCCAATCTCCTTGCAATAAATCTAATTTGCCTTCATAATTATTATGTTAATTGCATTCTCACATCCCTTGTTCCTTGTATGAGTACATTCAGAACTCTCTGGGCATCAATATTTAGAAATTTCAAGCATCTTATAAGATATTCTGCTTTTTTTTCTTAGTACCAAAGTGAATAATGTCACATTTCCCCACACAAAATGCTCTATCTATGCCTTTAATTTTGTAGCTCTCACTAGCAACAGCCTACCAACGTAATATTATTCCATGTTTTTGTTACATTAATCAAATCTTCATTTATTAGTACTTTACCCCCGAATTAATGTGCGCTTGATTTGTACACAAACCTTTTATAGAGGTACATTATCGAATCTTCTTGAAGCTCCAAACCCCCATTTACCACATAATAAATTACACTCTCATAAAAAAAGTCCTTCAATCAATTTATCGTTGTCCTTAAAAAAGGATAATCCTGCCAATTACTGCCCTATCATTTCACTCTGAAGATCATCACCAGTGTAGTCTAGCAGCTCTTGCTTAACAATAACATGCTTGCTAGTCTTCAGTTTGGGTTCCACCAGGGCCATTCAACCCCTGACTTTATAGAGTCTAGGTTAAAACAACACACCATTTTCCACTTGGGGACCCTACAGCTGACTAACAACAGGGGGTGTGTAGTGGCAGACTGTGTGATAACAAGGCCTGTTGTGTGGGATGGGGGTGCTGGCTCATGGGAGAATTTAGGCCCTGAAATTATTTAACTCAATATTGAGTCTGGAGGGCTGTAGGGTCCCCAAGTGGAAAATGGTGTGTTGTTCCACCAGCTTACGTTGGGCTTCACTGGAACATTGCACAGGTGAAAGAATTGAGGTGAAGCGAGAGTATCCGACCGTGACATCAAGGCTGCACTTAAGACCATAAGACATAAGACCATAAGACATAGGAGTGGAAGTAAGGCCATTCGGCCCATCAAGTCCACTCCGCCATTTAAATCATGGCTGATGGGCATTTCAACTCCACTTCCCTGCACTGTCCCCGTCACACTTGATCAAGTGTGGCATCCAGGGAGTTACCATTGACCAGAAACTGTATTCGACCGGCCATATAAACACAGTGACCACAAGAGCAAGGCAGAGGTAAAGAGTTCTGCAGTAAGCAATCAATCTCCTGATTCCCCAAAGCCTGTTCACAATCTACAAGATACAAGTTAGGCATGTGATGGGTTACTCTACCCTTGCCTGGATAAGTGGAGTTCCAACAACATTGGAGTTGAAAGGTAGCAAATATTCACTCCGACCAGCATTGACTCTCAATAGTAGCAACGTGTACAGCTACAAAGTATGCTGCAGAAATTCGACTACTCTCCTGAGACAGTGTCTTCCAAAGCCAAGCACATTCCATCTAGAAAGCCAAGTGCAGCAGATACATTGGAACACCACATTCACCTGCAAGTTTCCCTCCAAGCTTTTTGCCATCTTGACTTGGAAATGTATCACCATTACTTTGCTGTCACTGAGCCAAAGTGTTGCAATATCCACTCCGAGCAATTTGGCTGTACCTGGACTGCAGCAGCTCAAGGGGACAGCTCATCAACACCTGATCAAGGCTGGACAATAAATGCTGACTGAACCAATGATATGCACATGTCACAAATGCATAAAAATGCTGACTTTGATCATACTCTAACTTTCCGAGTGCTTTGTTTGAGGCTTCCTCAATAACAAATGTCAATATTTTCTTGGTGACTGACATCAGGCCGCTGCCCTGCAATTCCCTATTTTTTCTCTCTTACTCTTCTTGCACAGTGTGCTATTGTTGCTCAATGACAAAATGCTGCAAACTATTCCAGAATCTCAGAACATTTGGAAAATTATAAGTGGTTAATTCACCATCTTTGCAGCTACCTATTTTAGAAATCCAGGATCAACATTGTAAATTGATTGCCCCAATATACTTGCGCATGATAATTCCTTTCTGATTCACAGAGGGGATTGAACTAAAGCAGCTAAAAAAGACAGAGAATGGAACAGAAGAATTGGTTTGAATTCTCAGCAATTAATGAGAAATGAGCAGGATTGCTTTTAATTATTCTAAAGAAGGCTCGCTATACTCGAAATGCTAATTCTGCATTCTCTCCACAGTCGCTGTCAGATGTGCTGAGTTTCTCCATCAATTTCTGTTTCTGTTGTAGTCCTAGTCTTAGCTGTGATAGTTCTACATAACTAAACCCTGTACAACTTGCTGGTTATCATGTTAGAAATACCATATTGCTTGATAGCACTAGAACGCTAGTAAAATCCCTTAAATCAAGCAGCTTTTGACAAAATAAAGCACTGGAGGTTGGCTAACATATTTAAAGCACTTGGAATGGGAGACCATGCAGTACCATGAATTAAGGATTGAGTAACAGGCAAGAAAAAGAAGCCATTGGATCCCTAAAGTGTGGAAACCGGCCATTCAGCCCATCAAGTCTCACTTCCTATCCCAACCCTGTAACCCTGCATTTCCCATGGCTAAACCTTCTAGCCTGCACATCTTCGTACTATGGGAGGAAACTGGAGAAAACCCATGCAGACACAGGGAGGATGTCCAGACTCCACACAGCCTGAGGCTGGAATTAAACCCAGGTCCCTGGTCAGTGCTAACCACTGAGCCACTGTGCCACATCAGAGAGCAGGAATAATTGGTTCATTGTCATATTGTCAAGCTGTGACTAGTGGGGAACTCACAGGATCCTCACTTTGCCCCACTCTGAATACAGTACATATCAATGATTCGGATGTAGGGAGAAATGTAATATTTTCAAGTTCACAGATGACACAAAAGAGAGTTGTGGGAGCATGGAATGCGTTGCCAGCAGCAGTTGTGGAAGCAAGGTCATTGGGGTCATTTAAGAGACTGCTGGACATGTATATGGTCACAGAAATTTGAGGGTGCATACATGAGGATCAATGGTCAGCACAACATTGTGGGCTGAAGGGCCTGTTCTGTGCTGTACTGTTCTATGTTCTATGTTCTATGTTCTAAAACTGGCTGGAAAGTATGCTGTGGGGAAGTGCAAAATGCCTTCAAGAGAGTTTAGATAGTGATCAGGCAAGGATGTGGCAGATGGGATATTATATTAAAAAATGTGCAGTTCCCCAATTTAATAAAGGAACAGATGTGAAGAGTATTTCTAAAGTAGTAAGATGTCCTGCAGAAGAGCCACTTGACTCAAAATGCTTTTTCCACAGATGCTGCCAGACTTGCTAAGTCCTCTGTTATTCTTTATTTCAGAGCTCCAGCATTCTAGTTCTTTGGTTTATTTTAGAAAGAATATTATTGCTATAGAGGGGAAAAGTTTCACTTGGTTTGTTTTCAGAATGGTGAGGCTGTCCTATGAAGAAAAACTGGTCAAAAACTAGACATGTATTCTCCAGAGTTATGAAGAGTAAGAGATGATCACATTAAAACTTACAAAATAGTTAAATAGATGAACAGGGTAGATGAGGATAGGATGATTCACTGGATTAAATAGAGTAGAACTAGGAGATGCAATGCAAAAATAAAGATGAAGCCATTTCAGACTGATATAATTTACTCAGAGGCCTGCGAACCGTTGACAGGCTGAATAGCACACTCCTGCTCCTATGTTCCCAATTCTAGCTCATTTCCCGACAGCCAGGCTTGGCTAGACACTAGGTAGTCAAAAAGAGGCCAGACCACATTGCTTTGTGAGGAACATCTAATTAGAGAACAATAATGTAAGAATACGATGTAAGATACAGATGAGGAAAAATTCCTTCTTTCAGAAACCCACTATTCTTGGGAATTTTCTATCCCACAGAGCAGTGGAGACTCAGCCATTGGATATATTTAAGGCTGAGTTCATCAGACCTTTGAATAACATGGGAGTGAGGTCGGAAAGTGAAGATAAGGCCACAATTAGATTGGCCATAAAAACCGAAAGACCTGCAGATGCTGTACATCAGAAACAAAAACAAAGTTGCTGGAAAAGCTCAGCAGGTCTGGCAGCATCTGTGAAGGAGAAAACAGAGTTAATGTTTCTGGTCTGGTGATCCTTCCTCAGAAGTGATGGTGGCTGGGAAAATGTCAGTTTATATGCAGAAAATAGGGAGGTGGGTGGGGTAGGGAGTAAACAATATGATAGAGCCCAAAGAGAGAGAAATACAGGTGGACAGACAAAGGAGTTGCTAACGATCAGGCTGGGAGGGTGAATAGTTGTTAATGGGGACTGTTAGTGACTAACAACAGGGGGTGTGTAGTGGCAGACTGTGTGATAACAAGGCCTGTTGTGTGGGATGGGGGTGCTGGCTCATGGGAGAATTTAGGCACTGAAATTATTTAACTCAATATTGAGTCTGGAGGGCTGTAGGGTCCCCAAGTGGAAAATGGTGTGTTGTTCCTCCAGCTTACGTTGGGCTTCACTGGAACATTGCAGCAAGCCGGGGACAGAGACACAGGCCAGGGAGTAAGGTGGTACACTGACGTGGCAGACTGGCCATGACGTTATTAGACAGTGGAGCAGAACTGAAGGGCAAAATGCTTCAATTTCTTATGATTTTTATCTTTGAAAGCCCAGCAAAACTGTTTCTTCACATTTAACATTTAACTAAGTGGGGAGTATTCCTGATTTTTCTTTCTAATTGCTGCACAGGCTTTGCGGAAATGAAAGAGAACTGAGAGAAAGTGAAAAAAATAACTTTAGAAGAGATAAATTGTTGCATATTTACTAGAAAAGTTAAATTCATGGAAATGTAAGCTAAATCAATAAAACAACATTTACGGAAAGCTTTTTCTATGGCAAGCTTATACTGGGTCAACTGAAATAGCTAATCAAAGTCTCACCGTTAACATGGGAAGAGAAGGGTTTGAGCCAGAGAGAGAACTGTCCCCTTTTCTTTCCGAGACTGGTAACAGGAACGGTCAGGAGCTCTTAGATAGTACAGCTGGCGTCACCTCCAAGTGTATGCGCTTTCATATGCAGCACGGTGTGAAAGCTTCTATTTAAGAGGGAAGTCTCTGCTAATCATGCTGTAGCTGCTGAGGTCACTCTTTAATAAGCAGCACTTCCTGTAAATCTCATTTACTGTAATCCCTGAAGCCAGAGTTAATGCATGCAGAGAGCCACTGCAAACATTTCTTACGAGCCAGATTTCGTCTACACTCAAGGATTTGGTGCAGGAAATGCATGGGAATACAAATTTTCCAAGTTAAAATCAGTCCTGTTCTGTGTCACATTCTTGGAATTATACTAGCTTTTTTTTATTGGAACTGAGTCTAAATTTTCTCACAACATGACTTACTACAGCATCTGTTGGAATGCAGTGGGCAAAGAAAATATCTCAATTATAACTAAAGATGGGAAAATGCTTCGCCTTGCCTCTTCTGACCTCATCCTAAAAGAAAGCAAACTGCCTGGCCATTCATTCTGATTATCTCTCAGAACAAATTAATATTGAACTCTATTAATTGCTTATGCTTGAGCATCATAATGTTTTATTTTGTTTGTTCTAGGGAGATGAATATTTTTGGCAAGGCCAGCAGTAAGAGTTATTTCGAAGAGGCGAGCTGCCTCTTTGAACAGCTGCAATTCTCGTAGTGTAACACCCACAAGCTCTTTTCTGATGGGAGTGCCAGGATTTGGACCCGGCAATGCTGAAGGAATGGCAGTGCATTTCCAAGTCAAGACCTTGAGCGACTTGAAGGGGTACTTGAAGGGGGTGGCTTTCCCATGTATCCGCTGCTCGTGTTCCTTCCAAGACATTGATAGGTTTGAAAGGTGTTATTGAAAGTGGTTGAGAAGTTTGCTGCAACACTGTTGTTGTATGGTGTACACTGCTGGCACTGTGCACAATTGGTGGTTGGAGTGAATTCTTAAGGTGTGGTGGATGGAGGATCAAGCAAGCTGTGTGCTTTGGCTTAGCTCATTCTGAGCTTTTCGAAAGTTGTCGCAATTTGTGCTGGTGCAGGGAAGTGGGGAGTATTCCAGATTTTTCTTTCTAATTGCTGCACAGGCTTTGCGGAAATGAAAATCGAGCTCCTTTTCTTTTGGCCTGCTTCTTTTTACACGACACAGCATTTATCTGGCTGGTACATTTCAGTTTAAATGTGTTGTTACCATTTTCTTGGAATGATCCTGCTGATTATACCAATCTTATTCTGCTGTGATTGTTGATTGAAATGTCTCAGTCATCAACATGGGTCGGTGAACTGAAAATAGATGACACAACTTTGTTAGCCCACTTTTTATTTGTAATGATTCCAGTAAGGTAGATGAGTGGACATGATTCCAATCTCAACCCTTTAAAGATTACTTTGTAACATGCTATTGCTGAAGGTTCCTAGAAAGTAAAGAGATAAACTAAAAGAAATTACCAGTATCCAGATTAATGTCAAGACAAACGAATACTGTAAGTAAAAGTTCCCGTTATGTCTTTGTGGTTTCTAGTTGGGATCATAGAGTCATGGAGATGCACAGCACAGAAATAGACCCTTCAGTCTAACTTGCCCATGCTACCCAGAAACCCTAAATTAACCTAGTCCCAATTGCCAGCATTTGACTTAAACTCCTTAAAGCCCTTCCTATTCATATTGCTTGAGTCCTTGGTTATTGAATTGAAATGATTATTACATGAAGTCAGATTCACCAGCTACAAAGTCTTCCGGAGTTAAGCAGCTGTTGTTTTCTTGTAACAGCAGATTTAGGAAGTAGCAGCATTGAGATAGAGACAGAGAGAATTATAGAGAGAGAGATAGAAGTAGAGAGATAGCTAGAGAAGGTTTCTAATTCCTCACCATTTATGTGGCTATAGCCCTTTCAGATTGCCTGAACATTTTTAGTATAACTGTGGCTGATTTCTAAAGCAAAGCTTTCTCTTAGACTGGGAGCTCTCTTCTCTGAAGATACTACCTTCCGGGAAAGGTCTGTTTTAAAGTTGTGTTAGACATTTATGCAGACCAAAACTCAAAATGGTGGCATGCTATTCTTTGGGAATCAATTGTGCTGAGTCCACTTAAAGTTCTTTTCTCTTCTTGGCAAATCGCACATTCTCACAGCCAACACTGACTGTTTGCAAGCTCCTGTGCACCTCAATTGGCTGGACAGCTGGTTTGCAAAGTAGAGTGACACCAACAGTGTTGTGTTTAATTCCTACAGGGGCTGTAGGGTCCTGTTTTCTTAACCTTGCGTCTTGCTGAAGGCATAGTGATGGTCAGGTTAAACAGGCTCACAGTCATCTCCCCCTAATCAGAGAGCAGCCTTACGGTGCTTTACCTTTGACATGTCTCTCTCTAATCTCTTTGGAGCTTGCAATCAGATGAGTTGTAACTTTTAGCTTCTTGTGTGTAGTTACACATAGCAGCCTTTAAAACCTGAAACAGCTAGATCATAACTATGCCATGATGACAATAGCCTCTGACATCTTTCAGCTTAGGTGTTGCTTGATTGCAAGTGGAGGTCAAAAAAAATCTTTAGTAGAGCATGATGACGTTCAGAAAATAATAAGAAATCTCTTCTGCTCTGAAACTGAGCCTCTGTCTTGTGGTTTGTAACATTCTCCTCAGAGGAAGAAGAAAACAAAACAGCGGAGTAAAGCTGACAAGTTTGGCTGAAAGGAAAATCCACCTCATGACTCAAGTTCCAGTGCTATAGTGCTGCTGTTTGCTAGTTTAAAAATTAGAAAGAGCTGAACAGGAAAATGTCAGAAAAGCACTGCAAATTCATAAGGACGAAAGGCAGAGAGTAGAGTTTCCTGTTGGAGCACAACCAGGAAATTACCCTCGACTGACCCAGGTTTCTTTCGAGTAGATATGGAAATCCATAAGTAAAATCACAAAGAAAGATTTTTCACAAAGCAATGAAATTTACAGTATAGTAGAACACATTTTGAATTTTAATCACTGATAGTTTGAATCCCTCTAGTCTCTATATGATAAAAGCAACGGTGAGTTCATTGGGGAAATATAGCGAGATCAGAAAATAAGACTCCTGACTTCAAAAAATGTCTGATTTTCCAAATACTTTAAGAATGGAATGTGTGTCCCTTAATTGAGAGATAAGAGGTCCATTTACAGGCATTAATCATGGAATTATTGTGGTCCAAAAGGAGGCCATTCACCCATTGTGTCTGCTCTATCACCTACTGTCAATCACTTGCCTTTTCCCCATTTTCCTGCACACCACTTTAATCCATAAAAAAATCCAGTGTCCTCTTGAATGCTTTAGTTGAACTTGCCTCTTAAACGTTCCCAGGCAGTGCTTTTCATTCCCTAACCCATGATGTTGAGGACAAATCATAACCAAAAGCAGTTTTCAACAGGTCATTGTCGTCACAAATGGATCAGGCAGAAATAATCAGAGATGACCTGAAATTACAATTCCCAAAGAGAATCCAAGGACCCATAAGTAAATCTCCTTCCAATTTTGTCCTGTTGTGAGGGCCTCCAGGGGTTCTTGAGGTAGATCTGTGGCTGTGTGACTTAGAGGGATTGTTACTCACAAGCTGCTCACTGGCAAAGGGACAGTTTCCTCTCGCATGCATATTCCACCACATGCTATTATAAGTGATTCTATGTGACTTTGGGGTTTTTTTATTCATTCATGGAACAAGGGTTTTGCTGGCTAGGCCAGCATTTACTATCGCAGAGGCACTTAAGATTCAACCACATTGTTGTGGATCTAGAATCACATGTAGGGCCAGACCATAAAAGTATGGCTGTTTCCTTCCATAAAGGGCATTAGTGAGCTAGATGAACTTTTCAACAATGGTTTCACAGTCAACATTAGATTCTTAAATGCAAATTTTGATTGGATTCAAATTCCACCTTTTGCTGTGGTGGAATTTGAACTCGGGTTCCCTGAGCATTATATGGGTCTCTGGCGTAACAGTGCAGCAACAATACCACTAGACCATTGCCTTCGCTTGTGAATAGGGGCTTGGGGGAAGTAAGTTTCAATAATCCAAACAAACTTACAATCTCATACTGTATTTGGGTGTCTTAACTTATGCAGCATTTTCAGAACAAGGAAGGCAATATCAATGGTCCACTTACAAGCATCTCATGAACCCTTTGCCTGAGTCTTCCGTGCCCACTGTCAGCAGAATTGTGCTAAGCCGTCATTTGTCCATGATGTACACGCTGAGTGCTTACATTCCAAAGAAGCTGTTCTGTTTCTGATATTCCCCAAACAGGCTCATTAGAAACATGGCAATGGATCCAGCCATAGAGGGGATTATCATCAGCATGGAGCGAATGCAATAAAGATGCAGATAAAGTGAGGAGATACAAAAAAACGCCAACAACGTTAGGAGAAACAGCAGCCTACAGCTGAACAGTCTCCACAGGAAGACGTTACAACAAAAGGACACTTCAGAATCCAGAGGAGATCCAAAAGGACCAGAAGATTCTATCTTTCTCGAAGGTTTTTGAAAAATTCATCGACGGCTGGGCCAGCACTTTTCATCCGCCACTTCTAGTTTCATTGTTATATGCAAGTCAGCTGATTATTAAATTAAATTATTTTGATATGTAGAAACGCTTACCCATGGGCAGTGGAGTAGGGTTTCTGAGCAGCTTCTCCCTATCAACTCTGTCCATTGTCACACATCTTCTGAAGTCCTATCTCTGAGGCATGTCACGAGGTGTGATCTCTTCCCTAGATGTCAGTTTGGAGATGGTGCAGCAAGTTCAGCTCTGTTCCTCTGCCTTCCTAATGCTCCTTTAAGCATGGAAGGAGGATGTCTTTGATGTGCAAGTCAGGGACGTTATTGAAGTGTGCTTTAAATGACTGCACTTTATGGTAGAGCACCCCACTATAACAGAATTTTTTATTCATTTACAGAAGGTGGCCAATGCTGGCTTGGCCAGCCTTTCTTGACTATCCTGAACTTTGAGGCAGTTCAGAGTCAACCAGATTGCTGTGGATCTGGAATCTCATGTAGGCCAGACCAAGAAGTCCGTCAGATTTCCTTCCTGAAAATACTTTCCTGAGGGCAGTTTGTTATGTACATCATATGTACTCCCCCTCCCATTCCTTAGATGACATGTCCATCATGGGCCTCCTGCAGTGCCACAATGATGCCACCTGAAGGTTGCAAGAACAGCAACTCATATTCCGCTTGGGAACCCTGCAGCCCAATGGTATCAATGTGGACTTCACCAGCTTCAAAATCTCCCCTTCCCCTACTGCATCCCAGAACCAGCCCAGTTCGTCCCCTCCCGCCACTGCATCCCAAAACCAGTCCAGCCTGTCTCTGTTTCCCTAACCTGTTCTTCCTCTCACCCATCCCTTCCTCCCACCTCAAGTCGCACCTCCATTTCCTACCTACCGCCTCATCTCGCCTCCTTGACCTGTCCTTCTTCCCTGGACTGACCTATCCCCTCCCTACATCCTCACCTATACTCTCCTCTCTACCTACCTTGTTTTCTCTCCATCTTCGGTCAACCTCCCCCTCTCTCCCTATTTATTCCAGTTCCCTCTCCCCATCCCCCTCTCTGATGAAGGGTCTAGGCCCAAAACGTCAGCTGTTGTGCTCCTGAGATGCTGCTTGGCCTGCTGTGTTCATCCAGCTGCACACTTTGTTATCTATCATATGTCATTGGCTATTCATCTGGCTGTGTTGTTTCCCCAGGGCGTGTCATTCCTGTGGCATTTGTTCTTGCTGCGGTGTGAGTTGGTGTTCTATTTCTGTTGGGTTTCTGCAAAATTTTGGGTCTGATGGTTAATGTGTAATTTTTGCAGTCGGTGCATTCACCTCTTGCTTATCAGCCTTGTGCTGTTGAAAGAAAAGCTTCTGCAGTTGGGTGGCTGTGACAGTAGTTCTGATGGTATATCTAAGTTGATCACTTCCTCCACATGCGACCATCGCTGAGCCAGCAATGGCCACCTCTAGTAAATGCACGGTTATAGGCCAAGTGCTGGAAAATGCGATTACAGCAATCTAGGTGGTTGTTTTTGACTTGAACAGAATGGGCCAAAGGTCCATTTTTGGTGCTATAGGCCTACATCTAGACTAAGAAAGACATGGTGACAACATTAAAGTGAAAAAGCAGGAAGACAAATTTTATTTTAACAAGACTATTAAAATATTGCCAGCATCAAGCATTGAAGAGCGATTCAGAGTGCAAAAACCTCCATGCTCTCATTAAACACCAAATTGCCACTTATGTTGGTGTTTAATGAGAACGCGGAGGTTTTTCACTCTGAATGGCTCGTCATTTATAAACAGAGGGCCATAGTAGCTCATGATAATGTTGGGAGTGCCATATCGGCTGAAGAATGTTTTAGGCACTCAACAATTCCAGTGATAGTTGCTTAAGACACCTGGTCTACCTCCCAGTAGCCGGAGTTGTTGTTCGCTGTGACAATGTAATAAGCTCCATTGAGAGTGAAGAGGTTTACTCCCAGATTCATCCATGTTTTAAAAAGCAAAATGCAAATGCTGTAAATCAGGAACAAAAACTGTCCTGAGCAAGGGTCACCGGACGTGAAACGTTAACTCTGTTTTCTCCTTTACAGATGCTGACAGACCTGCTGAGCTTTTCCAGCAACTTTGTTTTTGTTTCACCCATGTTTTGCCTACCAAATGGTGCATCATCAGTGGCTGTCTAACTTGTTTATCTTGTTTTGGTTGGTTCTCAGTACAAGAGGTGCACTGGCTAATGTGGTCCTTGATTTTAATGCTCATGTTTAGCTACGAGAGCATATCTTTTATCGTCTTCATACATGATATAATTCCTTGATGACTTATTTGAATGCAGTTCTCAACTCATTTTGGAAAATGACTGTTTCTTTAATATAAAATAACAAGGTGTATAGCTGGGTGAACACAGCAGGCCAAGCGCCATCAGAGGAGCTGGAAAGTTGACATTTCGGGTCTAGGCCTAGACCCCTAAGCCCAAAATGTTACTAAAGCTCAGATGTGCCCTTTACACTCTGGGACCATCTTCTTATCGCTGCTTCTTGTAACACTTGAAGATTGGCATCTTGTTAGATAAATTGCTTGATTTCAGCAAGGGCCTTCTCTGTTATCTGCAAGATCTTTGCTGGGTTGATGCCTTCCAAGGATGGTGAGCTCCATTGAACATAAGAACAAGTGAACTAAGAGCAGGAGTAGATAATTCAGCCCTTCGGTCCAGCTCTTTCAATTAATACAATCACAGTTGATCTCATCTCAGTTTCAACTCCACTTTCCAGCCTACAACATGTTACTAATTAAAAATCTGTCTAGCCCCTCCTTAAATCTACCCAAATTTCTGTCATCCACTGCACTCTGGGGTAGTTAATTCCATAGGTTTCCAACTCTTTAAGAGAAATAATGTCTCCTCATCTCTGTTTAAAATCTGCTACCGCTTATCCTAAACTATGATCATTCACTCTAGATTGCCTCACAAGAGGAAACATGGTCTTGACATTTACTTTTTCAATTCACTTTAGCACCTCATATTACCAAATTAGATCACCTCTCATTCTTCTAACCTCCAGAGAGTAAAGTGCTCAATCTCTCTTCATAAGATAAAACTCTCAGCTCTGGAATCCATCTGGTGAATCTCCTCTGAACTGTCTCTGAAGCAACTATGTTCCTCCTCAGAGATAGTAAGAATTGCTGATGCTGGAGTCAGAGAAAACACAGCTGGAGGAACACATCAGGCCAGTCAGCATCTGAGGAGCAGGAAGGGTCCCGATCCAAAGTGTCAGCTTTCCTACTCCACTGATGCTGCCTGGCCTGCTGTTTTCCTCCAGCTCCACACTACATTTCTCCTCAGAATTAGGAGCCAAGATTAACTGCAGTACTCTAGATGTGCTCTCACAAGTGTCCTGTACAATTGCAGCAACACTTCGCTATGTTTGGACAGTACGCCTTCAGCAATGAATGCCAAAATTCCATTTGCCTTCATTATTACCTGCTGTACATGAAGACTAGTTTTCTGTGATTGATGCATGAGGACACCCAATTCCTCTGCACTGAAGCACTCTGGAGTTTGTCTGTATTTAGAGGTTACTGTTGAGTTCCTCTGACCAAAGTGGATAAGCTCACTTATCCACATTAAGCTTCATTTACCCAAGTTTGGCTCATTCATTTAACTTGTTTACATCCATCTGTAAATTTCTTATTTCTTCATTGCAACTCGCTTTCCTATCCATTTTAGTACCATCTGCAAATTTGGCAGGAGTGCTTTCCATTCCTGCAGGTATGTAATGGCAGGCGAGGACATTTGGAGCAGAGATGGAAATTGAGAGGCAGTTGTGCACCTGGATACTTCCTGCTGCCTCGGGAAAGCGACCAACATAATCAAATACCACTCCCACCTCAGTTATACTCTCTTCCATTCTCTTCTGTCGGTCAGAAGTTACGAAACATATATAAAGAGATTCAACAGCATCTCCTTCCCCCTGTTATCAGACCCTTGAATGGGCCTCTCTAATGTTAATTCTGATGTGTCTCTCTCTGCACCGTCTCTGAGGCTCGAATACTGTACTCTGCGCTCTTGTTCTGTTACCCTGCACTTTGAATGGTACAATCTGCCTAAAAAGCATGCAGAACAAAAGTTTTCACTGCATCTTGGTTTATGAGACGACAATAAATCAATCAAATCAAAGCAAGGGCAGGAGGGAATTGGCTTTCATTAATTTGTTCATGAACATACTTACTCTATACCTGCTCCCTAGAAAGTTGGCCCAACCAAAAGTCTGCAATGAAACATGCTAGAGATCACTTAGTGTCTCTGGGGAAGCTCCTGTCCACCACTGGAATAACATCAACAAGGGTGAATTGAGAATTAATTAGAATTACAATTAGATTTCATGTCACATACTTAAATGAGCACAATGAAAAGTGTATGTCACCACATCTGGCACCATCTTAGGTACAAAATTCCCTGGGTGTAGCTTTTCCATGTACAATTCACAGAAAAATAGAGAAGTGACCAAAAAAAACGGCCCAGCCTTGCAGACAAATT
Source organism: Stegostoma tigrinum (assembly GCF_030684315.1). Lineage (NCBI taxonomy): Eukaryota > Metazoa > Chordata > Chondrichthyes > Orectolobiformes > Stegostomatidae > Stegostoma > Stegostoma tigrinum. The sequence continues at coordinate 100,105,590 of NC_081359.1, forward strand.
ATAAAATGGAGAGAAAAAAGTACAGAGAAAGAGTTCCTGGCCTAGTCCATGTTGATATCTAGCCTCCCCGAGACCAGAAGTCCACACTGAGACCGTGCCATGCAGAAAGGCCACCACGTACCACCTGAAGACCACCACACTGGGCTGCTGGGAGTTTGCCATGCTGTGTGGAGAGGATGCCATGTCGGGTTGAGAGAGTGCCTGGTAGATCCCACACTGAGGCCAGGAGTTCCAAGGCCAAGAGATCTGAGGCAGCCAGGCTAGAAGTGGTCAGCCTGAACTGGTGGCAAAGTAAGGAGGGGCTTGGGCATCTTACCACCAGAGACGAATTGAGTGAAGGTAGGAAGTGGCAAAGTTCACCCTTCCCCCACCACCCTCCTGCCCCATTCAGTGCCCATTGTCACCACAAGTATGACACAAAGACCTCTAGATTTTGTCCAAATTAATTTAGGCTCTCTCCCTCCTGGGACCTTGTTCAATCTGCTGAACATTCTCTGTATTTTCTGCTTTAATTTCAGCTATTTTTACAGTCAGCTGCTTGTTCGCAGAACAAAGCAGCATCTTCTGTGTGTGAATAAACCTGTGACCTCCCCCACCCACACCACTGCTCCACTTTTGAAATGAATTCCTGTTTTAGCCCCGGGTGAACTTTCTCAGTCAGTGCCTGTCTGCACTGAAATAACACCCAGGAGGAATCCCCCTCTCTCCATCTTGCACAAGCTGCTGCTTAACGATCACTTTTTACTTGATCACAGGATCGTAACAGATGTCAAAAGCTGCATCCTGGGTTCAAGCTCAGAGAAAGGCTCTGATGCCTCTTAAGCTAATTCAATGCAACCGTTTTTTTTCTGGCAACCCCCTCCTACACTTTAACAACGCTGGAGCTAAGAAATTTATGAAGTTGCACCAGAGTGAAAAAGTAAAGGAAAAGAGACGTGGCATCACTTGAAAATGGATAGACTAGCCTTGATAATTTGAATTATGCAGGGAAGTTTGGAATAGTATGTATCATTTGCTACTTTTAAGGGTTTTTCCTTTAGGGTCCTTTGCATCTTAAAGAGAGAGGTAGAGTGCAAAATCAAGATAAATAAATTAAATAAACAAATCATTGGTTAAACCTCAGTGATAATGGGAACTGCAGATGCTGGAGAATCCAAGATAACAAAGTGTGGGGCTGGATGAACACAGCAGGCCCAGCAGCATCTTAGGAGCACAAAAGCTGATGTTTCGGGCCTAGACCCGAAACGTCAGCTTTTGTGCTCCTGAGATGCTACTTGGCCTACTGTGTGCATCCAGCCTCACACTTTGTTATTTTGGTTAAACCTCAACTTTATTTTCTTCTTTCATGGAACGTGGACATCACTGAATCATAGAATCCGTACAGTGTGAAAGCAAGCCATTCGGCCCATCAAGTCCACCCAGGCCCACCAGAGGGCATCCCACCCAGATCTACCACCCCCGCTGACACAATGCCTGTTACCATTCGTTTCCCATGGCTAATTCACCTAATCTGCAAGATCCCTAGATACTACAGGGCAATTTAAAATATGTCTAACCAACCTAATTTACATATATTTGCATTGCGGGAGGAAACCATAGCATCCAGAGGAAACCGACGCAGACAGTGCAAGAACTCTGGCACGACAAGGCAGCAGTGCTGACCACCAAGCCACCATGCACCCCCCCCCCACCCCACCCCCCCGCCCCCAAATCACTTGGAAGGGCCACAGGATCCTTGCCAATCAGGCACTTGACAGGCCACAGACATGCCTTCCCTCAAGTTCTAGGCCCCCATTCGAGCAATGGAAAGCCAATACCTACCCGTCCCTGTAATGTAATGGGATTCTGATCAGCAGCATGTATAATGATGCAGAGATGCAATGCATGTCACATCCTGATGTGCAAGAAACAAAAGGCCAACAGCACCATGAGAAGAAACGGGAGCTCCATTATAAATGATAAGTTATGGTAGAACGTTCCAGCAGTTTTACTTTGCAAAAGGAGTTATACCACAGATAGACAACAAAAGGCAGAGATGGGAGGAACTGCTGATGCAGGGTCGCAATCCGAAACGTCAGCTTTCCTGCTCCTCTGATGTTGCCTGGCCTGCTGTATTCATCCAGCCTCACATTGTGTTATCTCAGACAACAGGAGGCAGTTGCCTGTGTGGCTGTAATGTAAATGGATTCTTAATCTAGAGCTCCAAGCTAAACTTTCTGGGAACATTGGTTCAAATCCCATCTTGATAGTTAGTAAAAAATGTGAATTCCTTAGAAGTCTAATGATAATGATAAAATCATTGACAATTGTCATAAAACTCATCATGAGATAGTCGGAACTGCAGATGCTGGAGCCAGAGATAACACAATGTGGAGTTATAGGAACACAGCAGGCCAGGCTGCATCAGAGAAGCAGGAAAGTTGATGTTTTGGATCAGAAATGCAGTGGTGGAAGGGAGCTGAGAAATAAATGGAGGCAGGAGGGATGAGCCTAGGGAAGGTGGGTGGGATGGTGATAGGTGAGTTTAGGTAGGGAGTGGTGGAGATTGGTCTGTAAGATGGGATGGGTGGGAGAGAAAATGGACAGACTGTGTCAGGTTAAGGAGGTGGGGATGGGGGGGAGGATTGGTCATGGGATGAGGCCAGGGATGGGGAGATTTTGAAACTCATAAAATTCACATTTAGGCCTTTGGGCTGTACGTTCCCGAGATGGAATATGAGGAGCTGCTGCTCTCCAGTTTGCAGGTGGCATCATTGTGACACAGAAGGAGGCCCAGGATAGACATGACCTACCTTCCCACTAACTTTCGCCAGTCCCACCCTCCACTCCATTTATTTATGAGCTCCCTTCCCTCTCTTCATTTCTGAAGAAGGGTCCTGACCCGAAATGTCAACTTTCGTGCCCCTCTGATGGTGCCTGGCCTGTGTCTTTCTCCAGCTCCACACTTTGTTATCTATAAAAATCAACCAGGTTCACTACTATAGATAACAAAGTGTGAAGCTGGATGAACACAGCAGGCCAAGTAGCATTTCAGGAGCATAAAAGCTGACGTTTCGGGCCTAGACTCTTCATCAGAGAGCAGGATGGGGAGAGGGTTCTGGAATAAATAGGGAGAGAGTCGGAAGCAGACCGAAGATGGAGAGAAAAGAAGATAGGTGGAGAGGAGAGTATAGGTGGGGAGGTAGGGAGGGGATAGGTCAGCCCAGGGAAGATGGACAGGTCAAGGAGGCGGGGTGAGGTTAGTAGGTAGGAAATGGAGGTGCGCCTTGGGGTGGGAGGAAGGGATGGGTGAGAGGAAGAACAGGTTAGGGAAGCAGAGACAGGCTGGGCTGGTTTTGGGATGCAGTGGGGGGAAGGGGAGATTTTGAAGCTTGTGAAGTCCACATTGATGCCATTGGGCTGCAGGGTTCCCAAGCGGAATATGAGTTGCTGTTCCTGCAACCTTCGGGTGGCATCATTGTGGCACTGCAGGCGGCCCATGATGGACATGTCGTCTGAGGAATGGGAGGGGGAGTTAAAATGGTTCGCGACTGGGAGTTGCAGTTGTTTATTGCAAAACCAGCGGAGGTGTTCTGCAAAGCGGTCTTTATTGCGAACCGAGCAGAAGCGTTCAGCTTTTGTGCTCCTGAGATGCTGCTTGGCCTGCTGTGTTCATCCAGCTTCACACTTTGTTATCTTGGATTCTCCAGCATCTGCAGTTCCCATGATCACTGGTTCACTACTGCTGTTTAGGAAAGGAATTCTGCCATCTCAATTTGACCCGTTGTCCATGTGACTCCAGACCCACTGTAATGTGGTTAATTCCTAACTACCCTCTGGTCAATTAGAAAGGGGAAACAAATGTGTTCTGGTCAGCCATGCCATTATTCAATGAGCAAAGTTTTAAAAAAGGCATAGGTAGTAGCACTATTGGGAGGACAGTGGTTGCTAGCAGTAATGCACCCACCCAAGTCCTGTGATTGGGGATTGACCCAGGAAGTGGTGAGTGGTGGCAGAAGGGGGATGTGAAGGTGATGGGGGTGTGGGTGGAGGTTGATAGAATGAAGCCGTCAGAGTGGAAGGATATGGCTTTCAGTGGCTTCAGTCTTTCTGAGTGCCAAGTCCCTTGAGAGGGAATTATGGGCTGAATCCTATGGTTTTTGTTTTGGCTGAGTCTGAGTTGCATCAAGCATTTTGGAGCATTTGTCAACAGGAGACCTGGCAAGTTCCCTTGCCTTATTTTACCAAACTTACCATATTAAGTGACTATCCCATCCCTCATGGTGTCTGACAGGTTCATCTTTTGCCCCACTTTACCATGTAGTCTTCCCACAATAACTCACCACTCAGCAGATATCTACCAAATGACTAACATCCTTTCCGAGTTTACCAACCTCAAAATGCTGCTGTGGGCACACATTGGCTTTGATTGATCCTCAAGATGTTAGAGAAAAGGAAGATGGCATCACGAATCTCTGACAGGGACTTGGTGATCCTGGTAGACTGGGTAGAGCAGAAGAGGGCAGTTGTCTTGCTGGAGGACCACCAGAGGAGGGCATGACACTTGATGATGTCAGCCTGATCTGAGGTCAGTGCTATTGACATGGCATGGAGGACTGGTCAGCATTGTAGAAGGTAGGTCAATGGCCTTCACCACTCCGCCTGGCCAAGTGCCACATTTCTCTCTGCCACCTTTCACACACACTATTTCTATCACTCCACACACTTCCTACCAAGATCTATGTCCCAGCACTATGAGTGTTGCCCGTAACATCTTCCCTCACCCACTGTTCCCCCTCAGCCTCTCATACCACTACCCCTACATGCCATCTGCCGTGCCTCCTCAGCCCTTCACTAGAACTCACCACTTTTCCTACTATACACCAACGCTGAGAGCTGTGTCACTCTCTGTAATCTCACTAATTTCATCCCTTATTCTCATTTCAGGAGAAGGCAGGCCAAAAGAGGGCAGAGGGAGGCCTGATGAACAGAGGGTTGTCCAACATCAAGTTTCTTAACCTTACTTGTGGAGAATTATGCCCTTGTGGAAGAAGACTGGCATCATTCTTATGTGGTTGTTTAAACATCAACTCTGTCAAATGATTAAGTCAGACTATCCATGCCATTGGCATGCACCCATTAACCCTGTTATCACTCTCAATCACTGGACACCATTTGTGACCACTGGCCTGACATGTTCTTGCTCTTTCGTTTTGCAAGTTCTGCCACCCTCCCTCCAACCTCAGCATTGAAATGCCCAGGTCCACCAAACACCCAGTACCTGACTTTTGAGGATACAAGATCAGAGGCCTCAGAGGAAGCTTTAGCAAGACTGACTCTTGGACCCACCAGAAGCTCAGCTAGTGCCAGACTGTCTTTCCATAGCCCATGAAGCCCATCCCGATTTGATGTCCCCCTATAATGCCTTAAGAACATATAAAATGTATTAGCAGAATTGGCCATTCGGGCTATTTCATCTGCTCAGCCATCGAACTACACCATGGCTTAACTGTTAATCTTCAACTGCACTTTCCTGCTAATTCCTTATAACCCTTGATTTGCTTCCAGATACAAAATCTGTCAACATAATCTCTCAACATGAATGACCAGTATCTATGGCCCCCCTGTAATAATAAATTCCATAGATTCTGCACCCTCAGACAAGAAATTCATCCTCATCTATGTCTTAAGTGGATAACCACTTATTCTGAGGTTATACCTAGTTTTAGGAGGGGTGCCATGCTGGCTCAGCGGTTAGCCCACTGGTTGACTGTCTATGTGGGGGTTGCATGTTCTCCCTGTGTCTGCATGGATTTCTTCTGGGTGCTATGGTTTCCTCCAACAGTCCAAAAATGTGCTGGTTAGGTGGGTTGACTGTGTTAGATTGCCTAGTGTGCAGGTTAGGTGAATTAGTCATGGGAAATACAGGGTTACAGAGATGGGGCTGGATGGGGTTTTCTTCAGAGACCAGCGTAAAACTGATGGACCCAACAGATTGTAAGAATTTTTCACAAAGGGATGCAACTATTCTGCATCCACCTGTCAAGTCCCTTAGGGGTATTATATGTTTCAATAAAGCCACACTCATTATAATATTGTGTAGAGTCCTTGTGAATTAGAAGGCAGGAAGTTGGAATTTGTTTGTAAAAATGATAGGTGGAAAATTGTGTGGTCCCTTTAAGAGGTGATGTGCTTTTGTAAGCTTGGAGATTCAGACAAAAAAGTCTGCAAGCAGCTGTAGATGAACAGACAGTTCTGAAATTGAAACGTATGTATCAATTGGCTCTGTGGTTGGAATCCTCAGCTTGCTTTGACATTTTGGCAACAAGCTGAAATCAGCCAATTAATTTAAACCAAGCACTTAGCGATTGAAAGTCAATTTTTATTTATTTAAATTTAGTGTTTAAATTTTGGTGGTTGTGACTACCTCAGAATTGATACGTCATCCAAGGTATATAAGAAGAGGGTTTTTGAAAATCACTGTGAGAGCGAGCCACCATTTGAGAAATAAGCATCTCGCTCTCACAAGAAATTGCCAAGTTCTCTAAGAACGCTCTATCTAACCATAAAAGGTACCACAGCACTTCTAGCTAAGAGCCCTCACAGCAGATTTCATCGAGAAAACATCCCTGACGGCCAGAGTAGCAGAAGAAAGGTGTTAATAATTTGAGAACAGCAGAAGAAAAATGTGTATACTATGAGAGACTACGTTTTAATTTATTTTCTAATTACTTGGGTTTATATAAGTGGGACTTATGTTTATTGGAACAGCATACCAGCATAATTTAGTCCAGTTAGGGAATAGTAGTTAAGGGGGAATTGCTCAGTTTTTAGTAATTCTGTTAATTTGTTCACTGTTTAGTGTTAAATAAATTTTTACTTGTTACTTGTAAAGTGAATAAGAGGGATTTTCTTTCATTTAACCTCCCTTGTCCATAACACATCTCTCATTCTTTTAAATTCCAATGAGGACAAATCCATGCTCACCTTTGGTCTTTTCACTTGTTTTTTGTGTCGACTGTAAATTTGGTGAATGGACATTCATAATTGTGGCCCTGGCACTGCGGCAATCCACGAGCTAAGGTTTCCATCCTGAAAATTCCCACCTTATCCCTACTCTCTGTCTTCTATTAGTTAACCACTCCTCTATCCATGCTAATAAATTGTGCACCAAACCTTACGTTCTTATTAAGTAGCATTTTGCTCAATGAGTTTTCCAACTTCATTTTCTCTAACGATTGTTTTTGCACTAATTTCCTTTGTATATATTAATTGTTTTAGAGCAACACTAATGTCTTCTGCTGTGAAGTCCAATGGAAAATGTTTCATCACCACCTCTGCCAATCCCCAGTTCCTCATTATTATTTCCCTCGACTCATTTTCTCAGGGAACTGTATTCAGTTTTGCTTCCTTTTTATTAATTTTTAAGAAGCTGCCAAAGTTTACCTTCTCCTTCTTTATTATTGTTTTGGTTGTCTTTTATTGTGTGCTTATAACTTTCCCTATCCTCCTACTTAACACAAATCTTATTCATCATATGTGTTTATTCTTACAACTTAGTGGTACCCTTAACTTAGTTAGCCATGATTGGTTGATCCCCTTCCTAGAATCCTTTATCCTTCTTACTGGATATCTCTTCCTTGTGAGTTTTCTTTACCATCTGTCCTCATTCCTAAGTTAACTCTTCTGCTAAAGTCCTTTCAAAGTCCATTCCAACTAATACTGCTTTCAACTCTTTGGTAATTATCCTTATTTAGGTCTAGCATAACTGTTTCTGACCCACGTTCCTTACTTTCAGACTGAATGCTAAATTCTAGGACATTACAGTCACTGTGCTCTGGGGGATTTTTCTTTTACTCTGACGTAATTTATTAAACTTGGCTCTTAACAGATGACGATAACCAAAATTGCTTGATCTCTAGTTGGATCCTCAGCTGAGAATCTTCAAACCAGCAACCAACCAGGGAGTCCGCTTCCAAACACCTATGGCAGTAGATGCCACCCGAAGGTTGCAGGAACAGTTACGCATATTCCTCTTGGGAACCCTGCAGCCCAATGTACCAATGTGGACTTCACAAGCTTCAAAATCTCCCCCCTCCCCCACTGCATCCCAAAACCAGCCCAGCCCGTCCCGTCCCCCCACAGCATCACTAACCAGCCCAGCTCGCCCCTGCCTCCCTAACCTGTTCTTCCTCTCACCTATTCCCTCCTCCCACCTCAAGCCGCACCTCCATTTCCTACCTACTGACCTCATCCCGCCTCCTTGATCTGTCCGTCCTCCCCGGACTGACCTATCCCCCCACCCCCCCCCCCCCCGCCCCCCAATCTCCGCACCCAAACTCTCCTCTCCACCTATCTTCTCCTCTATCCATCTTCGGTCCGCCTCCCCCTCTCTCCCTATTTATTTCAGAACCCTCTCCCCATCCCCTTCTCTGATGACGGGTCTAGGCCCGAAACATCAGCTTTTGTGCTCCTGAGATGCTGCTTGGCCTGCTGTGTTCATCCAGCCCCACACTTTGTCATCTTGGCAGTAGTCTGTGCTGGTTGGCTGCTTGGCAATAGCGATGGTGGGAAGACAAATGCACGCTTGGTGCTCAATGAAGACACTGCCACTTCCTTGGGCCAGTGCCTCTGCCATCCTGGTTATCTGCCATTGCTACAGTTCTGTGAGCAGTCCTGCAAATACCTGTGAATACTGTTCGTAGCTAGTCTGAATATCCATTGTGACAATATTACCTGAAACAAAAATACCAAAAGATGTTGGAGCAGAAGTAAGCCGTTCAGCCCATCGAGTCTGCTCCATCATTCAATGAGATCAAGGCTGTCTGATTCACTTGTTCACCTTTCATAAAATCTGTCTGAAATCTGTTTCATAGAATCCACATTGTGTTGAAAGCTGCTTGTCTTACACTGGGAGCTCAGACATTGGCCATCAGAAGCTACATCCTGGTTGGTTTCTAAGTGCGGTGAGGGTGTGAGCCACCAGTTCCATACTGGAAAATATCTTCTCTGAGCTCTGTGCAAGGCTCTGTGCTAGGATGGTGCTGGGCTATGTCATGTTCCTTAATGCTGAAATCATGTGTTCCACCTTCTAATGCTCCAAGCATTTATTTGGAACATAGAACAGTGTAGCACAGAAACAGGCCCCTCAACCGATGATTTTGTGCTGAACATGATGCCAGATTAAACTAATCCTTTCTTGCCTTCCCATGCTCCATATCTCTCCATTCCTTACATATTCATATACTTATCTAAACGTCCCTTATCATAGCCATCCCTGGCAGCATGTTCCAAGCACCTGCAACTATCTGTGTAAAAAACATTCGCCCTCTGACCTTAAATAAATTTCTCCTAGTATTAGACATTTCAACTCCATCAAGTCTCCCCTCTGCCTCCACCCCTTCAGAGTAAATAACCTGGGATTTTCTAGCCTTTCCTGATAGCTCAGACCCTCTAATCCAAGCAGCATCCTGGTAAACCTCTTCTGTACCCTCTCCAAGGCCGACTCGAATCAGTCTTCTGGCCTCTCAAAGTCATCTTTATCATCAACAACAGCAGAACTCAGCAAAGTGACAGCTCAACTCCATTTGCATGTTGGCTTGTCAGAGCTGTTTCCTATGTCTCACCATGGAAAGTTCCAACATCTGTGCTATCCTCCAGGAATTACACGGTATCGTTACCCGAATGGGTATTGGTGAAGGTGAAACCCACTGTGAGATTGTTGGTAAACATAGAGTTGGGTTTAAGGTTACTGAGACTGCACTCAGATGGGTTTCTCGTTGATAGTGTCTTCCTGCCTGGTCTATCTGGGTTACCACCTGCCATTTCTTCCTTTCCTGTGCCCCCCTTGAAGTATTGTAAAGCTGAGCTCGAATGGTCTGTCTTTGATGTCACCAGCAGACCAGTCATATTTCTTGTTCCAACATGGCTCCCATCAGATTTGTGCCATGCACATTTTCATAACGACAGATCAGAATCCAAGGGCCATTTTAAACTTTTAATGCCAAAATATATCTCTTTTTTTTCAAAGAGGACTGCTTATAGACAGAAAATGGGTGTAATTTCAGTGCGGTCAGGCAAAGTCTGGTGTAAGAGCCAAGGAGTGGCACACTTGAGAATCATCAGAAAATCTTGAAACGAGAGAGAGACAGATGTAATTGGGAAAGGTAATGAGAAACTGATTATCTCCTCTCTCTCAACAGGAAGCCACTGCCTAGAGACACGTTTTGTGTTTTGCCCCTTCAGCAGTATGCAAAAAAAAAGCATGAAAAACTAACTGCAAACCTAATAACAAGGAAAATTCAGAGAAGGAGTGCCACAGAACTGTGGTTTGTCTATATTTGCCTGTGTCTGAACACCAGTGTGCAGTGTAAGTCACTGTTGAGCAATCATCCACTGGTCCCCCCTGCATTGCAGGTAAAAGGACTATTACATTATGAGTGCTAGAAACCAACTTGGTAGCAAGCCAGTCAGAAGGAAACATGTCAAAAAGGATTCTTCTAGCCATTCTGGCCTATACATGTTTCCAGACCTTTTGTCAAATGGTTGAGTCCCAACTGTCCTTGAAAAGCAGCTAACAAACCATCAACTGCAAGACAGAAAAACTATTATGATGCTGGAGGGATACCCTCCCCTCATTGGCTTCTCAAGGGCATTGGGAACGGGCAATGAGCGGTGGCCAGTGATACCCACAAACCCATGGAACTATACATTAGAAACAATGACAACACGGTTATGAATAAAAATTCAAGCTTCCCTACTGTGGGGAATTATTGCTAACCTCCTTTGTGGCTACGTCCTCATTTTTTGATTTCCTTCACCGCTTGCTCCCATAACCTTTTTATTGCTCACCAAACTCACAACCGCAAATATCTAAAATATAATTCTTTTCTTTTGTTGTCTCTAGATTTTGATCCAAGAGGTTGCCCCGTGGTCTTTTAGCAATGATTTCCAAGGCTTTTTTTATTGTGGGTACTTTTGATACAATCTAGAAATTACTAATGATGTGACTATAACTGAAAATTAACTGTAGATTACTGGTGGTGCAAAGAAAACCACTTAACACCTGATTTTACTCATTTAAGTGAATGTTTGGTATGGCTTGGGGGAAAGTACCGCTTGGTCTGAATCAGAATGTTGTGGGTTTAAAACCCAGTCTGGAGACCTTGACATATAGTAAAAGAGCTAACTCTCCTCGTTCTCACACACCACCCCACCAACGTCCGGATACAACGCATCATCCTCCGACACTTCCGCCATCTACAGTCCGACCCCACCACCCAAGACATTTTTCCATCCCCACCCCTGTCTGCTTTCCGGAGAGACCACTCTCTCCGTGACTCCCTTGTTCGCTTCACACTGCCCTCCAACCCCACCACACCCAGCACCTTCCCCTGCAACCGCAGGAAATGCTACACTTGCCCCCACACCTCCTCCCTCACCCCTATCCCAGGCCCCAAGATGACTTTCCACATTAAGCAGAGGTTCACCTGCACATCTGCCAATGTGGTATACTGCATCCACTGTACCCGGTGTGGCTACTTCTACATTGGGGAAATCAAGCGGAGGCTTGGAGACCGCTTTGCAGAACACCTCCGCTTGGTTCGCAATAAACAACTGCACCTCCCAGTCGCAAACCATTTCCACTCCCCCTCCCATTCTTTAGATGACATGTCCATCATGGGCCTCCTGCGGTGCCACAATGATGACACCCAAAGGTTGCAGGGACAGCAACTCATATTCCGCTTGGGAACCCTGCAGCCCAATGATATCAATGTGGACTTCACCAGTTTCAAAATCTCCCCTTCCCCCACCGCATCCCAAAACCAGCCCAGTTCGTCCCCTCCCACCACTGCACCACACAACCAGCCCAGCTCTTCCCCGCCCCCCACTGCATCCCAAAACCAGCCCAGCCTGTCTCTGCCTCCCTAACCTGTTCTTCCTCTCACCCATCCCTTCCTCCCACCTCAAGGCGCACCTCCATCTCCTACCTACTAACCTCATCCCACCTCCTTGACCTGTCCGTCTTCCCTGGACTGACCTATCCCCTCCCTACCTCCCCACCTATACTCTCCTCTTCACCTATCTTCTTTTCTCTCCATCTTCGGTCCGCCTCCCCCTCTCTCCTTATTTATTCCAGAACCCTCTCCCCATCCCCCTCTCTGATGAAGGGTCTAGGCCCGAAACGTCAGCTTTTGTGCTCCTGAGATGCTGCTGGGCCTGCTGTGTTCATCCAGCTCCACACTTCATTAACTCTGGTGGCCTGGGTGTTTACCTACCTAACAAATGCCTAAAGCAGACAATCAGTATCACAGCACTGTCTGTAGGAAATTGTTATGCACAAATTGATTGCCACATTTCCTACGTTTTATCTGGCTACATGTCAAAAAGTAGCCCAGTGTTTTCAAAGTGCATCAGGAAGTGCTAGCGTTGCGAAAGGTTCTACAATAAATGCCAGTTCCTCTATTATTCTAAATTGTGCAACTAAAAGTGTGGGCAGCTCAAGAATGGGGCTATGCTCCTCAGTGGGAAGTGGTAAAGGTTGATGGAAAGTAGCACTGGTAGAGTACCATGATGAGAGGCTGAAATCCATAGAGTTGTATGTGTTGCCTGTTACAGCAGCATGGGCCACTTCCAGTTGCTCACCTGTCTACAGGTGAAGCAATGTTTGAAGAAAAGATATTGCAATGTGCTTAACCTCTGGACATCCCATAAAGGCCTCTGTAGTGTTCTCCCTATTGTATTGCAGTTAAAATGGTGGCCAATCTGTACACAGCAAATGTGATAATCATCACATATTAAAAGAGGAATAAATTTTGGCCAAGATGCGATGGAGAACACCCCAATTCTCTTCTAATTGTGAAACAGGATCTTTCTGATCCATCTGAAAGGGCAGCTTGGTTTTACACTTCACCCAAGAGGCAGATGTGAAAACACGTCTTCAGGGGCCAATTTCTTCCCACTACAAATCCCTTCCAGTTCCACTTCTCCATTCACCCTACTGAGAAACATGAGGAGCCTCAGAGAGATGGAGTCTGTCTGTAAGACCCTGCTGTGGATGGAGGCCAGAGGCAGAAATGAAATTACATTGGTGCTGCTGGTCTGTGTGCCTGTTTCTAGGCTCTCTCCACATTTTCCTGTGCGCAGGATGGGGTGATGAGAGTGCACTGGAGCTACCTTCCAACTACACTTGGTGCATAATTGCCTGGGTTTGACCACCAGTGCGCTGTGAATGTCACAGTCAAAGAATCACCCACTAATCACCCCTGTCTTGCAGGTAAAACGTGTGAGAAGCCAACTTCGTAGCAAGCCAAGGCTGCTCTCCAGCTACAGCTGATAGCTTATTCCGGCTGTATTTTTCAGTTCCAGATACTTCAGGAGTGCAAAGGTTGAGGGATGTGGGGACAGGGGAGGGATGAAAGAAGGGAGGCAGGGTAATTTAATTGGAGGCAAAAGCTCAGCAACAGGCCACACTTCAAGTGGGTCACACGGGTATAGAAAGAGCAGCAGGCCACACTGTGGAGGAACTTTTGTTTTCACACGGCTACTAAAGACACTATGCTGATTTAATTTTTAAAATGTTTGAGAGAAGATGCCTCTGTTCTGAAGCACTGTCTCGCTCGCTCACCTCCATTGTAACCCATTGCCCTTTCTGCTGACTGGGTTTTATGATCCTATGCACCATTCCATTAGTACGCTGCTGTAATGATAAATCACTGGGAATGACAGTTTCCTGTACAGTGCTGACATCTGATTCATATTTCAGCCTGACAGCACTATTTAGGGTCACAGAAGTGTTTTTCTACAGAAGGAGGCCACTTGACCTATCCTGCCTGCACTCATCCAGGAACACTTCAGGAAACATGACGAGGCGTACGGATGCAGAGCCTGATTCATTTGATCCAACCATGCATCTTAACTCAGTGCCAATCTCCTCCCTTTTCTCTTGTAAATCTGCACATTGTTTCCATTCAAATAATCACCCAATGACCCCTTGAAAGCCTCAACTGAACCTGCCCCCATCGCATTTCAAGCAGTTCACTCTAGAATCTAACTACTCGCTGTATGCTATTTCTCACCTGCTTCTTTTGCTGAGCAAACTAAAATGATAACCCTTATTTCTTTTTCTGACAGAAAGTGGGAACAAATTCTCTTATCCAACCTAAGAATCCTCTTGATTTTGAAATTAAATTCTGACAAATTTCTCAGCCTTCTCTTCTCCAAAGAAAACAGTCACAATTTAGATAGAACATAGGACAGTGCAGCTCAGTACAAGCCCTTCGGCCCATAATGTTGTGCTGACCTATTATCCTTCTAAGATCAATCTACCATGCATACCCTACAGTTTACTCTCCTCCATGTTCCTACACAAAAGTCGCTTAAAAATCTCCAAAGTATCTGACTCTGCTACCACTGTCAGCAGCACATTCCACTCACCCACCACTCTCCGTGTGTAAAGAAAACTTCTCTCATTTATCCTCATGACTGAAGTGTCTCATCATTGTAGCCATTCTAGTAAACCTCTTCTGTGCTCTCTCCAATACATTTACATCCTTTCCATACTGTGGTGCACAGAACTGCACACAATGCTCCAGCTGAGGTCTAACCAATGTTTTACATTAGTTCATCATACCCTGCCAGTGTTGTACTCTGTGCTCAGTTGGCTGGATGGGTGGGTTTGCAATGCAGAATGACAGCAACGAATGCAGGTTCCATTCTGGCACCAACTGAAGATACTGTGCAGGACCGTCCTTCTCAAGCTCTCACCTGAGGTACAGTGATTCTCAGGTTAAACCATCACCAGCTATCTCTTAGAGCAGTCACCTAGTTCGTAAGGCTAAAGTGAGTTTACTTTTTACTATCGCAGCCCTTATAGAAGACGTTGCAATCTCCTTTTATGTTAGCCCTACAATGTGGGCGCAGGCCATTCAGCCCATCTGGTCTGTTCTAACTCTCCAAAGAGCATTCCACCCGGACCCACTCTATCCCTGCCACTCCCCCATGGCTAATCCACCTAGCCTGCGCACCCCTGGACACTTTGGGCAATTTAGCATGGCCTATCTTCTATCACAATCGCTCTTTGTTTCTTGTAGTTATTTTTTGAGCTCCTTTCTGAATCATCTGTGTTCAGCTTTGTTCTCAGATGTATTGACTACTTAACACTTATTATAAGCACCTTGTTCATTTAAAACTTAAATTCTATATCTTTCGTGATTGAGGAAGCTCTGGATTTATTTGTCCTCCCTTTCTGTTTTGAGGGGATATACCTTGACTGGCCAAAAGAATCGTTCCTTTCAATGTAGCCATTGTCAGTTATTGCTTCTCCTACCAGCATTTGCTTCCAGTCTATTAAATTCCACTAGTTGTTGTGGCGTAATCACTAATCATCATTGACGGTCTTAAAAAGCAGAACTGGTTCACTTATGTCCTTTAGAGAAGGAAGAAAACTGAGACTGTTGGTCTCTAACCTAAAAAGAGTTTTGTTCCACCCACAGCCCAAGGACAGCAATGGTTCAAGAAGGTGGCTCATCACCACCTTTCCTGGGGCAATTAGGGATGGGTAATCAATGAATTAACCTTGCCATTGTGTGTGTAGCCCAGTGCCAAGGTCACTGACTTCAAGCAGCCACATCCATTCAATGTCTTCTTACGCTGGCTTTGCTGAAAGCCTCACCCATGTCTTTGTCATTTCTAGGCTCAACTATGGCCTCTCACTGCCCACTAGCCATAAAGCCCAGCTCATTCCAAATCTTTGCTGCCTACACATCAACCAGCGCACTGTCACCTTGCATTATCGCTGTCATTGTTGTTTGTGCCTTTAGGTGCCTCACGGTAATCTCTGAGCTTTCTCCTTTACTTCTGACTGAAAGTCTGCAGAGGGATATAGATAGTCTAAGTGAGTAGGCAAAGGTCTGGCAGATGGAGTACAAGGTTGATAAGTGTGAGATCATCCATTTTGGTAGGAATAACAGCAAAATGAACTATGTTTTAAATGGTAAAAAATTGCAGCAAGCTGCTGTGCAGAGGGACTTGGGTGTCCTTGTGCATGAATCGCTGAAGGTGGGATTGCAGATGCAACAGGTAATTAAAAAGGCAAATGGAATTTTGTCTGTCATTGCTAGATGGACAGAGTTTAAAAACAGGGAGACTATGCTGCAGCTGTGTAGGGTCCTGGTGAGGCCACACGTGGAGTACTGTGTGCAGTTTTGGTCTCCTTACTTGAGAAGAGATATACTAGCGCTGGAGGGGGTGCAGAGGAGATTCACTCAGTTGATTCCAAAGTTGAGAGGTTTGGATTATGAGGAGAGACTGAGTAGACTGGGATTATACTCATTGGAATTCAGAAGAATGAGGGGAGATCTTGTAGAAACATATAAGATTGTGAAGGGAATAGATAAGGTGGAGGCGGGGAGGTAGTTTCCTCTAGCAGGTGAAACTAGGACTAGAGGACATCGCCTCAAAGTAAAGGGAAGCAGATGTAGGACTGAGGTCAGGAGGAACTTCTTCACCCAAAGGGTTGTGAATCTGTGGAGCTACCTGCCCAGTGAAGCAGTTGAAGCTACCTTGCTGAATGTTTTTAAGGCAAGGCTACATAAATGTTTGAACAGATAAAGGAATTAAGGGATATGGTGAGTGGGTGGGTAAGTGGAGCTGAGTCTCAAAAAGATCAGCCATGATCTTATTAAATGGTGGGGCAGGCTCGAGGGGACACTTGGCCTACTCCTGCTCCTTGTTCTTACGTTATGTTCTTGTCTTTGCACTGCCTGTTTGTAGACACTTCTTAAAGTGAAAATTTTCACCACCAGCTGTTGTCCTTCTTCTTATGACTTAGTGTCAAGGATATCTGGAACCTGAGTAAAAATACTTCTACAAGGAGGTAGTGAGTGTCCAGAATTCGCTGCCTGATTTGGTGGTGGAGGCAGAGATCCTAAGCTCACTCAAAAAATTGGATCTACAACGTACGTGCTATCAGCTGCACAGCTATGGGCTGTGTGCAGAATGATGGAATTAGAGGTGTTCTTTGGGTTGGCACTGAATCATAGAATCTCTACAAAGTGGAAACAAGACATTCAGCCCATCGAGTCCACACCGACCCTCCAAAGAGCATCCCACGCAGGCCCACACCATTGCTGTAACCGTCCATTTCCAATGGCTAATCCACCTAGCCCGCATACTGCTGAACACTGTGGGCAACTTAGCACAGCCAGTCCACAGAACCTGCACATCGTTGACATGGACAAAATGGGCTGAATGGCTTCCTTGTGTGCTGTATCATTTTGATGGTCCTAACGCTCTCACGGTTACATTTTAGAGATTTCAACTAGGTTAGTGATGCCATATAAATGCAGGAACAAAAACAAAGTTGCTGGAAAAGCTTAGCTGGTCTGGCAGCATCTGCAACGGGAAAAACAGAGTTAATGTGTTTGGGTCCGGTGGCCCTTCCTCAGAACTGCATATAAATGCAAGTTGTTGGCGTAAGACCTGAAGTCCATTCCTTGAAAATGTAGATTTCATAGTGACTTTCAAACTGGATATGTACTTGATGAGCAAAAAAGCATGCAGCACGATAGGAAATGGGCAGAGGAATGGGGCAAAGTGAATTGTTCTTTGGAAGGTCCCGAAAATATTTGATGAACCAAATCTGCACTGTGTGGCTGTGTGATGCTAATAATTAAACCAGAGGGCATTTCGTTTATGGGGGGGCAGTGAGTGGTGCCTTTAATCAAAGATGGAGGTATGTCGAACCGTGGCTTATAAAGTCCATGAAAGTTGACAGTGACAAATGAGGACAAAAGTCATGAGTGTGAGCACAAGATAGAGAAGATTGACCTCCAGTGGCCAAATGCAGTAATGCACACTTTCTGGCCATTAGGCAAATTGAAAACCTTCAACAGTGGCTCGATAAATAGACTGTGAAAGTAATAGCAACTTAGAAATACAGAACAGTTTTCAATGCCAGTGTAGAAGCTGTTAAAGCATTTGCTTTGTGCTGTATTGTTTTGATTATTAGTTTAGCATCTAGAGATTAGTTGACAATAATCACTGCGACTGAATCTTGCAGTGCGTGCATCATTTCAGTAGTGAATCGCGATTTTACGTGACTGAGTCTTTCTCTGGAAACGCGAGTATTGAGTTTGCTGGAGTGCAGCATGGCTGGAGGTGCTCCCCTTGAAAGTGAAATGTTAAACTGTGATTTTCTCTGATCCCAAGTCGACATTCTCCTCGCACTTCTTTGAAGAATTCAGGGGAGGTCTCATTGCCATCCTCAACTATATTCATCCCTCAGCCCAACGTCGCAACAAATGAAAGCAAAGATGCTAGAGATCTGAAACAAACCGAAACAGAAGCTGCTGGAGAAATTCAGCAGGTCTGACAGCACCTGCTGAGAGAGGGCAGGGTTTACAGTTCGTAAACTCTTTTTTTGTGATCGGGTCATTAAACTCCATGCTACATGTGGTTCCTCTGCTTCCTGGAGGGGATGCTGGCACAAGATTGATGGCGGTCTGCATTGTCACGTAGGCAATTTCTGGCGGCCAGGCCATTTCCCGCAACCTGCTTTGATGAAAATGGAAATATAAATCAGTGCAGGATGAATAAGGATGTATTGAGTGGGGAGGGTTACCAGGCCCAGTCAGCTACCTCTGATTAGAAATAGGAGCAGAAATAGGCCATTCAGCCCATCTAAACTACTCTGCCATTCAATGAGATCATATTTACCTTTCTGCTACAAGAACAGATCACTCTGTCTAATTGAGGTGCATTCCCTCATTGAGGTTGTATCTATTTATACCTGCCTCAGCTTAATCTCCTACGGAAATCCCCAACATGCTTTTGGTATCTCAGTGTTTGGCAACAGTGCACTTCTGGGTAGCTGCCTATCTTTCACCCTCCGTATACTTCATGGGACAAAGAACATAGAACAGTACAGCATAGGAATAGGTCCTTCGGCCCATAATGTCTGTGTCAACTATGATGCTATTCTATCTTCATCTGCCTGCACATGGTCTGTATCTATTCCCTGCCTCGTCATGTGTCTATCTAATGTCTCCTAAACTTTGCAATCATAGCTGTTTCTACTATTTCCCCATGTTCCAGGTACCTACTACCTTTTGTGTAAAAACCTTTTCTTGCACTTCTCCTTTAAACTTTTCCCCTTTCTCCTCAAACCTGTGTCCCCTAGCATTTGATATTTCCACCCTGGGATAAAGACTCTGACCATCGGCCCTATCTATGCCTCTGAATTTTATATACTTCTTTCAGGTTGCCACTCAGCCTCCAATGCTTTAACAAAACAATTCAAGTTTGCCCAACTTCTTCCATCCTGAATACACTCCAACCCAGGCATCATTCTGGCAAACCTCTTCACACTCTCTCCAAAGCCTTTACATCTTTCCAAGAGTATGGTGATCAGAACTGCACACAATAATCTAAATCTAACCTCACCAAAGTCTTATACAGCTGCAATATGGCTTGCCAAATTTACACTCAATGCTCCAACCTTTACTACCTTATCCACTTGTGTTGCTATTTTCAGGGAGCTGTGGACTTACACCCCAAGATCCCTCTGCTTGGAATGCTCCTAAGGATCTTGCCACTTACATCCTCTTGCATTTTATTTCCCAAATTGCATCACCTCAAATGTACCTGGATTGAACTCCACCTGCTATTTCTTCACCCAACTTGTCCAGCCGATCTATATCCTGCTATGTCCTTTGACATACTTTCTTGCTGTCCGCAACTCCACCAATTTTTCTGTCATCTGCAAACTTACTAATCAGGCCACTAATGTTTTCATCCAAGTCATTGATATATATTAAAAACAACAGAGATCCCTGCAATGATCCGTGTGGAAAGCATTGGTTACAGGCTTCCAGTCTGACACCTTTGTCTTCTTTGGCCAAGCCAACTTTGGGCTCAACTTGCTAACTCACCATGGATTCCATGCAGAGATAATGGGAACTGCAGATGCTGGAGAATCCGAGAAAACAAGATGTACAGCTGGATGAACACAGCACGCCAAGCAGCATCATAGGAGCAGGAAGGCTGACATTTCAGGCCTAGACCCTTCATCAGATATGGGGGAGGGGAAGGGGGTTCTGAAATAAATAGGGAGAGGAGGGAGGCGGATAGGAGATGGATAGAGGAGAAGATAGGTGGAGAGGAGGCAGACAATTGAAGAGGCGGGGATGGACCCAGTAAAGGTGAGTGTAAGTGGAGAGGTAGGGAAGAGATAGGTCAGTCCAGGGAGTACGGACAGGTCAAGGGGACGGGATGAGGTTAGGAGGTAGGAAATGGGGGTGTGGCTTAAGCTTCAAAATCTCCCCTCCGCCTACTGCTTCCCAAAACCAGTCAAACTCATCCCCATCTCCTTAACCTGTTCTTCCTCTCACCTATCCCCTCCTCCCACCTCAAGCCGCACCACCATTTCCTCCCTACTAACCTCATCCCGCCCCCTTGACCTGTCCATCCTCCCTGGACTGACCTATCGCCTCCTTATCTCCCCACCTACACTCACCTTTACTGGCTCCATCCCCGCCTCTTTGACTTGTCTGTCTCCTTTCTACCTATCTTCTCCTCTATCCATCTTCTATCCGCCTTCCCCTCTCTCCCTATTTATTTCAGAACCTCCATCCCCTCCTCCATTTCTGATGAAGGGTTTAGGCCTGAAATGTCAGCCTTCCTGCTCCTATGATGCTGCTTGGCCTGCTGTGATCATTCAGTTCTACACCTTGTTATCATGGATTCCATGCAATTTCATCTTCTGGACCAGGCTGCATTGAGGGGCCTTGCCAAATGCTTTCCTAAAGTCCATGTAGGCAACATCCACTGTCTGATGCTTAAGCTTATGTATATATGTGTGAATCATAACTTGTTCCAAATCCCGTTCTTCCATTACTCCTGTGCTCATCGACTAACACGAGCTTCTGGTTAAGCAATGGGTTAGCTTGAAATGTCACAGTCTTGTTTTCAAAACCCTCTGTGCCCTCTCCCCTCCATATCTCTGTCACCTCCGCCAGCTCTGCAACACTTTGCGATATCTGTACACCTATTGCGAATCGCAGATTTTTCATCAGCCTGTCATTGGCACCTTGCCAACATACTACAGGCAATGCCCACACTAAAACTCTCTACTTTCCGACTTCTCTTTCCACATTTAAGCTGCTCCTTAACTCATTCTTTGATGACTGGGTCTCAGCACAAGCCATGGCGTTTAAATTTCTCCTTGAATGCAAATGTTAAAATTTGAAACTTGAGTAAAAAGTAACAGCCCAGTGATCGTACAGGAGCTGAACACCTGTGGGGAAAAGTACGAAAGATTATTTCTCTCACATTTGAATTACAAGTAGAAATTAATTAATGTAACATATTTATTTAGAGTGAGTCTCTCATAGAGCTATAAGAGTCATTGCACAGCATGGAAATAGACTGTTCAGTCCAACCCATCCATGCCAACCAGATATCCTAAGCTGATCGAGTCCATTTGGCCCATATCCCTTCCTGTTCAGATATCCACATGGATGCCTTTTAAATGTTGTTATTGTATCCAACTCCACGACTTCCTCTGACTGCTCATTCCAACATACCGCACTCTCAGCAAAAATTGTCCCTCAGGCCCCTTTTAAATTTTTCCTCTCACCTTAAACCTGTGCCCTCTAGTTTTGGACTTCCCTTATCCTGGGGAAAAGACTTTGGGTCTGCACCCATCATGACTTTGTAGACCTCAATAAGGTCACCATTCAGCCTCCAATACTCCAGGGAAAATAGCACCAGCCTATTCAGCCTCTCCAAATAAACTAAAACCCTCCAAAACTCGCAACATCCTTGTAAATCTTTTCTGAACCCTTTCAAGTTTCACAACATCCTTCCTGTAGCAGTGAGACGAGAAGTGAGTGCAGTATTCTAAAATTAGCCTAGCTAAGGAATGTCCTGTGCAACCGTCACGTGACCTTCCAATTTCTACACCCAATGCACATGTACCAAATGTCTTCTTCACCACCCCGTCTACCTGCAACTCCACGTTCAAGAAATTTTGCACCTGCACCCCCAGGTCTTTTTGTTCAGCAACACTCCCCAGGACCTTACCATTAAGTGGATAAGTCATGCCCTGAGTTGCCTTTCCAAAATGCAGCACCTCACATTTATCTAAATTAAACTCCATCTGACACTCCTCATCTGAGGCTCGTCTGATCAAGTGTTCCAACATAGCCTTCTTCGCTGTCCACTACATCACTAAGTTTGGGGTCGTCTGCAAACTGAGCTCCTACATTCACATCCAAATCGTTTATATAAAAAGCAAAAAGCAGTGAACCCAGCACCGATCCTTGTGGCTCACCGCTGGTCACAAGCCTCCAGTCTGAAAAACAAGCCTCGACTCTTTTAAACAAAATGCATGAGCAGAAAAACCGAGACCCACCAACACTGACCCATCAGACACTCTGGGGACAGGAACAGCACCAGGTGAATCACAGGGCAAAAGCCAACTGTGCCCTTTCAAAACAGAAAATAAAGCAGCTTTGACTTGGTTAAACAGAAATAAAGATGCTATTTACTCTAGGGAAAAACAAAAACAAACAAACATGCAAAAAATGGCTCTCCCTTGACTCAGTCCCCACCCTTTAGGGAAGGGTCCACAGGGGGCCAAAATTTAAAAATTCTCAAAGAAAACAAATAATTAAACAGACAAATAAATAAATCCCCTCTTCTCCATCCCTACTGAACATGCCTGGGACAGGAACAACAATGGTTTAAAATTCATAATGTGGAGGTGCCGTGTTGGACTGGGGTGGACAGGGTCAGAAATCACACAACACCAGGTTGTAGTCCAACGGATTTATTTGAAAACACAAGCTGTCAGAGGATAGCCCCTTTGCCAAGATCCACTGCTCATTTCAGCCAACAATAAAATACCCCAGTGTGGAGCTGGAGGAACACAGCAGGCCAGGCAACATCAGAGGAACAGGAAAGCTGACCTTTTGGGTCGGGACCCTTCTGAAATCTGATGCTGCCTGGCCTGCTGTGTTCCTCCTGAGCCACGCGGTTTTTGCTTTTATCTCAGACGCCAGCGTCAGCAGTTCTTACTGTCTCTGAGTGAGTTATAACCCCACTGTGAAGCTTTTTCTGAAGAAGGGTCCCGACATGAAACATCAGCTTCCTGGCCCACTCTGATGCTGCCCGGCCTGCTGTGTTCCTCCAGCTCCCCACTGTGTTATCTCAGACTCCAGCATCGGCTGTTCTTACTATCTCTGATAAAATACCCCTCACACAGATCCCCATCAATCACATCTGAGATAGGGAAAGTACGAAGCTAAAATAGAAAATCTCTTGGCTCTTCCCAGGGACCCAGAATTGGAACAAAAGGAAAATGAGATTGCCTTCCTCCCGGGGCAATAAACTGAAAACAAATGCAAACTCAAAAGACAAAACAGAAACTTATACTTCAGAGACAATTAACTAAATCAGAATATCGTTATCCAATGCTGATAAAGTAGTCCAGTCCCAATGGTACCCTGCAGTCTCGGAAAGTCTCGACCTGTATGTTCCCTCTCCAGGAACACCGGAGCGCAGACATAATGTCAAAGGAGCTGCGGATGATTGCACCAAACGTATAAGCAAGTGACCATCTCCTCCATGCCGCAAAGCATGACTGGCACTCAGGAAACCTGCTCCGTCACTGGTTTTTTTATTCATTCATGGGACAAGGGCATCACTGACTTGGCCAGCATTTATTGCCCTGAGGGCAGTTAGGAGTCAACCACATTGCTGTGGGTCTGTAGTCACATGTAGGCCAGACCAGGTGAGGACGGCAGTTTCCTCCCCTTAAGGACATTAGTGAACTAGAGGGTTTTCCAACAATGGATAATGGTCACCATTAGACTCTTAATTCCAGATATTTTTTGTTGAATACAAATTCCACCATCTATCATGGCAGGATTCGAACCCAGGTCCACAGAATATTATCTGAGTCTCTGATTAACAGCTCAGTGTTGTTACCACTAAATCACTGCCTCCGTGCTCCTGGATGCACAGGAGTGCCACATGCAGCACTCCTGACCTCAGGTCCCCCAGTTCAGAGGGGAGCACCCCTCACGGAGGGCCCTCTGCTGGTGGGGATGAGGCTGGCAGATAGGAGGTGGCAGGTGGGGTTTGGTCAGTGAAGTGGGAGGAGCAGATAGATGGGAGAAAAGACGGACAGGTCAGGGAGGCAGGGACAAACTGGGGTTGGTTTTGGGATGCAGTGGGGGAAGGGGAGATTTTGAAGCTTGTGAAGTCCACATTGATACCATTGGGCTGCGGGGTTCCTAAGCGGAATATGAGGTGCTGTTCCTCCAGCCTTCGGATAACACCATTGTGGCCTTGGAGGAGGCCCAGGATGGACATGTCATCCAAGGAGTGGTCAGGGGATTGGAAGTGGTTCACGACTGGGAGGTCATTTGTCACGAATTCTGTTCGTCTCCCATGCTGCAGAGTAGATCTCCTGGGCACTCCCGTGTACTCTGTGGGATCGGCTGGTGAACATGAACATGCCGTCAGCTGAAAGAGCTACCTCCAGGCCCAGGCCCCATGCTGGGCCAAACCCGGAAAGCACTCACATGAGAGGCGCAGGAATGAGCCCCACACAGAGAGAAAAAAGCTGGCCGGGTAAGAGGTCAGGCCAGATGCACCCCACTCCCAGAGTGCAAGGTGGGTCGGGACCTGTTAACCTTCACCCGGCACTCTGTGTGGTGGCATACAGAAATCAGATCTGGACGGAAAAGTGTGTACTGATCCCGAAGGCTCACGGAGTCCCCAGCAGATACTTGCCATCCACACTGTCAGGCACCTTTTCCTGATCGAGGGAGAGGAAAGCACTCAACAGGCCAGCCCTCTGGAAAGAATGGATCACATCCTGGACCTGATGGATGCTCTGAGTGGATCACATGATCCAGCACAGTGCCAAAGCAAGTCAAGAGTGCCCTGGCAAAGATTCTAAGGTCTGTGCTGAGGAAGGAGACCAATTCTTTAACAAAAGGAGATTCCCTTATCTTAGGCATGTCTCTATACCAATATAACCCACCCAATCTAAACAGCCCTGAACACTACGGGCAATTTAGCAAGGCCAAGCCACCCAGCCTGCACACCTTTAGACTGTGGGAGGAAACCAGAGCACCTGGAGGAACCCCACGCAGACACGGGGAGAATATGCAAACTCCACGCAGACAGTCACCCGAGGGTGGAATTGCACCCGGGTCCCTGGTGCCATGAGGCAGCAGTGCTAACCACTGAGCCAGCTTGCCACCCTGTCCTCTACAAAGTCAAAGGCTTAAGCAAGTCCCTCAACTTCCCCACGAATGCTGAGCCCTTCTGGGAACTGCCACAGTCCTGCTCCTCAAGGGTACAATTGAAATCTCCCCCAGGGAGGATGAGTTCACCCTCGCCGATGGAGCTAAGATTAGGCACTTTCTCAAAGAAGCACAGCTGCTCAGGTCCCCACCCAAGGCAGGTCAACAAAGTGAAGCACTATATTTCTGAGCCGAAACATGAGTTAGAGCAGACAGCGTGGCACTTGCTTCTTGACTTTCAAGATCTCCGACTTTCAAAAAAAGGGTCCAACAAGGTAGCCACCCCACCAGAACTGGGTGCTGGGTGACTCATGAAGACCCTTCCATGCCACTCCAGGAGCCACGTAGCTTCGTCTGCTGGGTTTCTAGTGGGAGCCTCACCACGTACTCAAATTTCCCGAGGAGCGAGGGGATATGAAATCTGTGCTGGCCTCCCAGCTGCCGTTGATGTTGAGGCTATCTACAGATGTCTTCATGTGTCACGGCCACCAGGCAAAACAATGAAACCTAACTTATTGAGCGGGTGGAGGGATTTTTTTTCCCCTTCCTCTCCCTGAGGATGCTGCAAAGGAATCCCCAGGACCTGCACCTCACCATTTAGTCCATTCCCAGGGCCACCAATCGCTGCTGGACAAATGGTAGGGAATTCCACCAGGACATAGCCAACCAGCTCTGTCTCAGTGACCAACTACTACTCACAAAAAGTCTTGGAGCTCCCCGATGGGTCCTCGTCCGTGAGCACCGCGTCACTCTCCGCCTCATCTAATCCCTGACTGGCATCCAGTCCTCCTCCAGGTCATTGTCTCCAACCCTTGGCCCAATCCCCATCATCGAGTGTGACAGGTGGGTCAATAGTAACTGGTCAGACATCCCCAAGGCCCCTTAGAGTCGACTGCAAGAGGATCCTTTGCTGGGACTTCAAGTCTCAGATTATGCCAGATACACCCAAAACATTGACTAAAACATCAGGATCCCTGAGAGGCGGTGGCGTTTCAGAACCCTGCTCCACTCCCGGTGCCGGGGTCACCCTCCATATTTGGGAAAAGATCCCCCTGCACCGCAAAGGGTGGAGGCGCCCAACATAAAGGGAGCCTGGGAAGGAGCGAGGAGGCCTGCTCCTTCATCGCTGCCATCTAGGCTGCCCCAGGTTAACTGTCCCCCAGCACGACTCCCAGCAGCACCGAGGGCTTCCAGTTCTTATGCCGTGGGCAAGGCTTCAGCAAACACATTCTGCCCAGCCTCTGAGGTACCTTGTCCAGTTGCAGTGGGCTGCAGGGGTGTGTTTGTGCCCCCCCCTCCCCCAAACAAGGAATTTCTGGGGATGCTACTCCCTCATCCCCAAGGGAGGTATTGTTAGTACTCGATGCTTCATCGGAGGCTGCACTGATGATGTCACCCAGCATGGCAACGAAACATCTGCGGAACAACGAACCAGCTCAGTGAGCCAACCAACCACAACACTCACAACCCGAGCTACAAATCTACTCCACAACCTTGGAGACCTACGGGCATAACACACTCAAGTTGGCACAAAAGTGGCAAAACAACGCCAAATGAGACAGTGCAACCCGCGAACAACTCTACTTCCTACATGGATGCCTCAGGAACCAGGCATCATCACCCAGTGTCAAGTATAAACCGCCCATCAACGATCCCATATACACACCACTACCAAGGGAAAATGGAAGTGAGGCAATCCAGCTCAATGGATCCCAGAGTTTAAAAGCCAGGCGGGAAAACACACCGACGCTTCATCAGAGGCTGCACTGATGATGTTACCAGCAGAGTATTGAAACATCTGTGGAACAACAAACCAGCTCAGCGAGCCAAGCAATCTCAACACCCACAACCCGAGCTCCAAGACCTTAGAGACTCCTCCTGTTCCTCCAAACCCAAGGAGCAACGCCTTTTTCAGGACAATGAGGGAACAAGAGACACTTCCACCTCTCCACAATCCTGATGGCTTCCCCACCCCATACCCTCAAATGTCCTCCTTTTCCTCATGGGTTTTAAAGCATGGAGTGGGCCAGAGGAAACTGGGCACACTACCTGCTCACTTGTGCTTTTATCATCGACGGACCCCAGGCTGAGCTTCAAATCCCACTCCCCCAGGCCGGGCTCTGAATCCCACTCCCAAGGCTGGGCTCCAAATCTTGCTCCACCAGGCCAGGCTCCGAATCCCACTCCACGAGGCCAGGCTCCGAATCCCGCTCCACCAGGCCAGGCTCCGAATCCCACTCCCCCAGGCCAGGCTCCAAATCCCACTCCCCAAGGCCAGGCTCCAAATCCCGCTACACGAGGCCAGGCTCCGAATCTCATTCCCCAGGCGGGGCTCTGAATCCCGCTCCCAAGGCTGGGCTCTGAATCCTGCTCCACCAGGCCAGGCTCCGAATCCCACTCCCCCAGGCCAGGCTCCGACTCCCGCTCCAACAGGCCAGGCTCCGAATCCCACTCCCCCAGGCCAGGCTCCGAATCCCACTCCCAAGGCAGGACTCCGAATCTTGCTCCACCAGGCCAGGCTCCGAATCCCACACCCCGAGGCCAGGTTCCGAATCCCGCTCCCAAGGCTGGGCTCCGACTCCCGCTCCAACAGGCCAGGCTCCGAATCCCACTCCTCCAGGCCAGGCTCCGAATCCTGCTCCACCAGGCCAGGCTCCGAATCCCACTCCCAAGGCAGGGCTCCAAATCCTGCTCCACCAGGTCAGGCTCCGAATCCCACTCCCCCAGGCCAGGCTCTGAATCCCGCTCCCAAGGCTGGGCTCCGAATCCTGCTCCACCAGGCCAGGCTCCGAATCCCACTCCTCCAGGCCAGGCTCCGAATCCTGCTCCCAAGGCCAGGCTCTCTCCAGGCTGAGTTCTGAATCCTGCTCCCAAGGCTGGGCTCCGAATCCCACTTCCTCAGGACAGGCTCCAAATCCTGCTCCATCAGGCCGTGCTCCGCATCCCGCTCCCAAGGCTGGGCTCCGAATCCTTCTCCATCAGGCCGGGGCCCAAATCCCCTTCTCAAGGCCGGGCTCCAAATCCCGCAACTTCCTGATGGGCTATCCTTTGCAAGAGATTTTTCCGCAGCCCAATGACATCAGGGTCACTAGAAGAATCCGGCTGGGAGGCCTCCCCCAAATGTTTAGTCTCCCTTTGGACTTTCACCCCCTTCAAAAGCCCTCGTCCCACCCCCACTGGTGTCCGTCAGCGAGGTAGCTCCCCCGATGTGGGGGCCGAGATGGGGTCGCCAGGGGAGGGGTGATGAGCCTCTCTGAATTAGAACAAAGAAAATTGCAGGACAGGACCAGGCCCTTTGGACCTTCAAACTTGCGCTGAGATGGCAGAGGTGGGAACAAGGAGCTCAGATGGAACAAAAGACAGGAGATTCAATGGAATGACCCTGTGAGAAACGACTTGTGGAGGGTCGACAGGCAAGAATGTGCCAAAAAAAGTTATCCCCTTCACCAGGATGAGGTGTACCGCCCACTGAGTCAGCAGGAAAAGCACTGCCTGACCGTACGTCTTTGATGCAGTGACAATGGTAGAGGAGCTAACTACACCCTGCCACAGCCTCTGCACACGCCTCAATGGTCATGATGGGGTGTTTTTGTTAAACAAGTGAAAAACAATGAGGCCCCCAGGGGGTGGGGCACACAGTGGACGCAGCCATCCCCATGTAGGAATGACTGGACCCCACCCCAGATATTGTCTGAGACCACCCTACGGTCACCAATGCCCCTCCCAAACCAGCACCACGCCTCCCCCCATGCCCATGGTATGTAAAGGATGCTGAGGGAGTCCCATGAGGTCTTGCTTGCCAGTCTGTCACCTCAGGCAGCTGAAATGAACCACCCAAACTGCAGACCCAAATCAAATAGCTCCACAATGCCCAGAGGCAATAGTTTCTGGCAGCCAGTAGGCCACAGTCACAAGGAGATGGCCCAGGCTCCAAACAGTCCCAGGACCTAGACTCCAAAATACAGTCACTCATTGTAAGTGTTTAAGCCCCAAGCAATTAATGTCCAGGCCTAAATCCCCCAACTGAAGTATAAGTGCAGAAACCAGCCTCCTCAGCACCATGCTGAATAGAAGGCAGGCCACCACACTTCTCAGGGCAGCTGCAGAAGCGGCAAGCAGAAAGCCCCAAGGTTGAGTCCTTCCAGATGGGCTGCAGCACCCGAGGTCCCCAGGCTCTAGGCCCCTGTCCTCGGTAGCTTCTCCACGATGCAGTAGGTGTGATTACAGCAGTCTTCAAGCTCACCAAGGAGAAATGGGGTCCAAGGGTTCGAGCTCCTCCAGGCAGGCAGGCAGGCTGCAGCACCAGAGGTGCCAGGCTGTAGGCCTCTACCAGTGCCAGCTGCTCTCTGTTGCAACAGGTGTTGCCAATTCATCTTCCAAAGTTCAATTGAAGCAGAGTGCAGACTCCCAATACACTATCCTTCCCAGGACAAGGAACCACCCACCACCACCCTATGACTCTGACCTTCATGCCAATTTTGCATCCAATTGGCCAGCTTCCCCTTGGAATCCATGTAATCTAACCTTGGTAGCCAGTCTACCATGTGGAACCATGCATCTATTTTAGTGGCAGTTTCTTTCCTTGTTACAATGGATGTGGATGAATATATTTGCCTTGTTGATTCCAAATTCCTGGTTTATCTTAATCAACTAAATTCAACAACATGCAGGAACGGAACGCATCTGTGCAAAGCTTTCACCTCAGGAGCACCCGAAGCAGTTTGCAGCCGAAGGAGTATTATTTTATCTAGTTTCTGTTCCATTGCTGGGGAAAGCAACAAAGAATGTTTGTATGGAAGCTCACACATATAGCAATGAGATAGTGACCAGCTTATCTGTTTGACTGATGTCAAAGTCAGAAGTCACACAACACCAGGTTGTTTATTTGCAATCACAAGATTTCGGAGCGTATGCCCCACATCAGGTGAGCTAAGCTCACTTCACCTGAAGAAGGGGCTACACTCCGAAAGCTTGTGATTTCAAATAAACCTGTTGAACCTTAACCTAGTGTTGTGTGACTTCTGACTTTGTCCACTCCCAGGCCAACACCATCACCAACACATCATTCCTGCTGTCAGTTCAGGGATAAGTACTGATGGTGAGACCACCCCCAGTCTTCAGTGATGGGCAGCCGACTTTGTTTCAACCAGTACCTCATGAATAGGCCTCTTGATTAACAGGCAAAGAGGGTATTTCAGGAAAACCGGATGTTTGCACCATCTCCATGTAGTTAGTTAAGTGTGCGAATGAGTAGGCTCCCTGCTGTTGTTTCATTTCAGGAAATGTTGTACTTTGATTTAAATAATTTATGCTGTAAATAAAGAATAACAGTGATGTGTATACCCTCTCCACTATGTTTCTATTACTTACTACATGCTTTGAAATTAATAACATGGACCTCTTGATCAACTTTAATATTTGATCACCTAGTGTCCCGTAAGTGTTCGCTAATAAAACATAGAAACATAGAAGATAGAAACAGGAGGAGGCCATTCAGCCCTTCGAGCCTGCTCCACCATTCTTCACGATCTTGGCTGATCGTCGAACTCAACAGCCTAATCCTGCTTTCTCCCCATAACCTTTGATTCCATCCGCTCCAAGTGCTATATCTAGCCGTATTTTGAATGCATTCAATGTTTTGCCATCAACTACTTCCTGCGGTAATGAATTCCACAGGCTCACCATTCTTAGGGTGAAGAAATGTCTCTTCAGCTCCGTCCTAAATGGTCTGCCCTGAATCCTCAAACTGTGATCCCTGGTTCTGGACCCACAAACCATCAGGAATACCCTCCCTGCATCTAGCCTGTCCAAGCCCTGTTAGAATTTTATCGATCTCTGTGAGATCTCCCCTCATTCATCTGAACTCTAGCAATAACAATTCTAACCCAGTCAATCTTTCTCCTCATGCGTCAGACCTGCCATCCCTGGAATCAGCCTGGTAAACCTTCGCTGCACTCCCTCGAGAGCAAGAGCATCCTTCCTCAGAAAAGGAGACCAAAAGTGCATGCAATATTCCAGGTGCGGTCTCACCAATGACCTGTACAACTGCAATAACACTTCCCTGCGCCTCTAATCAAAACATCTCACAATGAAGGCCAACATACCATTTGCCTTCTTTACTGCCTGCTGCACCTGCATGCTTACCTTTAGCATCTGGTGCACAGGGATACCCAGGACCCACTGCATACTCTCCTCCCCCAATTTACAGCCATTCAGGGAGTAATCTGCCTTCTTGTTTTTGCTTCCAAAGTGAATAACCTCACTTTTATCCAAATTATACTGCATCTGTCATTGATTTGCCCACTCACTCAACCTATCAAGATCGTGCTCAAGGATCTCTGCATCCTTGTCACAGTTCACCCTCCCACACAACTTGGTTTTATCAGCAAACTTGCAGATGTTACATTTTGTTCCGTCATCCAAATCATTGGTATATATTGTGAATAGCTGGAATCCCAGCACTGATCCCAGTAGCACCTCATTAGTTTCTGCCTACTAATTTGAAAAGGACCCATTAATTCCTACTCTTTGTTTCCTCTTTGCTGACTAGTTTTCTGTCCATCTCAATACACTTCCCTTAATCCCACACACTTTAATTTGCACATTAATCTCTTATGACTTTATCAAATGCTTTCTGAAAGTCCCAATCTACCACATCAACTGGCTCCCCCTTATCAACTCTACTAGCTTCATCTTCATTGAATTCTACCATTTGTCAAGCATGATCTCCCCTTCATAAATCCCTGCTGACTCTGTCTGATCCTGCCACTGCTTTCTAAATACTCTGCTATAAATTCCTTGACAATAGATTAAAGACTTTTCCCCACAACTGATGTTAGGGTTACCGGTCTACAATCTCAGTTTCTCTCTACCTCCCTTTCTGAATATTGGAGTGACATTAGCCATCCTCCAATCTGCAGGGACTGTTCCTGAGTCTGTAGAATCCTGGAAGATGACCACCAATGATTCCACTTTCTAAAGCCACTTCCTTGAGTACTCTGGGATGTAGATTATCAGGCGCTGAGGGTTTATTGGCTTTCGACCATGACAATTTTTCCAGCACCATTTCTCTACTAATATTGTTGTCCCTCAACTCTTCCCTCTCAACAAATCTTGCTTCCTCCAGCAATTCTGGTATCTGATTTGAATCCTCTTTTGAGAAGACAGGACTAAAGTATGCATTCAGTTCCTCAGCCATTTGTTTGTCCCCCATTGTACATTCCCCCGTTTCTGTCTATAGGGGACCTACACTTGTTTTCACTAATCTCTTTCTCTTCACATACCTACAGAAACCTTTAGCATCAGTCTTTATGTTCCCTGCAAGCTTACTTTTGTACTTTATTTTCCCCTTCTTAATCAGTTTCTCGGTCCTTCTTTGCTGAATTCTAAACTGCTCCCAGTCCTCATGCATCTTATTTTTCTTGGCCAATCTGTATGTTTCTTCCTTGGACCAGATACTGTCTTTAATTTTCTTTGTAAGCCATGGTTGGCTCTCTCACCCATTTTGCTTTTGCGACAGACAGGAATAAATAGTTGTTGCAGTTCCCCCATGTGTTCTGATGAAGGGTCCAGGCCCAAAATGTTAGCTTTTGTGCTCCTAAGAAGCTGCTTGGCCTGCTGTGTTCATCCAGCTCCACACCTTGTTATCTCGAATTCTCCAGCATTTGAAGTTCTCATTATCTCTTCATTTGGAATGAGCTACCAGTGGAAGTGATAGAGGTGGGTACATTAACAGCATTTAAAAGGCATTTGGACATTACAAGAATAGGGAAGCTTTAGAAGGATGTGGTCCAAGTGCAGGGAAGTAGCCTTAGTGTGGATGGACATTTTGGCCAGCATGGATCTGGTTGGGCCAAAGTTCCAGTCTCTATGCTGTAGGACTCGTTGACTCTATCACTCAGTGCTGTACTGAGGGAGTCGAAGAGGATGAATTATTAAACTGGAGCACTCCTTAGCTTCTCAGTGGTTGTACAAGTCTCCCTGTGATGCTGCAGCAAACATTTGAGGAACACACGGGGGAACTGCAACAATTATTTATTCCTGTCTGTCGCAAAAGCAAAATGGGTGAGAAAGCCGATCCATGGCTTACAAAGGAAATTAAAGACAGTATCTGATCCAAGGAAGAAACATACAGATTGGCCAAGAAAAATAAGATGCATGAGGACTGGGAGCAGTTTAGAATTCAGCAAAGAAGGACCGAGAAACTGATTAAGAAGGGGAAAATAAAGTACAAAAGTAAGCTTGCAGGGAACATAAAGACTGATGCTAAAGGTTTCTGTAGGTATGTGAAGAGAAAGAGATTAGTGAAAACAAGTGTAGGTCCCCTATAGACAGAAACGGGGGAATGTACAATGGGGGACAAACAAATGGCTGAGGAACTGAATGCATACTTTAGTCCTGACTTCTCAAAAGAGGACTCAAATCAGATACCAGAATTGCTGGAGGAAGCAAGATTTGTTGAGAGGGAAGAGTTGAGGGACAACAATATTAGGAGAGAAATGGTGCTGGGAAAATTGTTTTGATTGAAAGCCAATAAAAAATGTCAGCTTTTGTGCTCCTAAGATGCTGCTATGCCTGCTGTGTTCATCCAGCTCTACACTTTGTTATCTCATTCCAAAAGCGTACTACCCTCTGTGGATAAAGGTTGTCCCTCAGATTCCCATCTATTCTTTCCCCTCTTTCCTTAAACTGATGCCCTCTAGTCCTCGATTCCGCAACCTTGGGAAAATAACTGAGTGCATTCACACTATCCATGCCTCTCGCGATCTTATAAGATCCCCTCTGAGGCTCCTATGCTCTAAAGAAAAAAATCTCGGCTTGTCCAACCTCTCCCTATAACTCAGTCCCTTGAGTCCCAGCAGCTTCCTTCTAAATTTCTTCTGCGCTCTTTCCAGTTTAATAACATCCTTCCTATAGCGAGGTGATCAAAACTGAACACAACACTCCAAGTGCGGCCTCACCAATGTTATGTACAAGTGCAACATAACTTCCTAACTTCTTTCCTCAATATCCTGACTGATGAAGGCCAGTGTGCTAAAAGCCTTCCTCATTTCCCTGTCTGCCTGTGACTCCACTTTCAGAGAACCGTGCACCTGAACTCCAAGTCCCTCGCTTCCATGACTGCGAACAGTGATTTCAATTTTGTAGTCAAACACCGGAGTGAGATTTGAGGCCACAAGCTTCTGAGTTAGAAAAGAAAGTGTTGTTGAGTTAAAGGAGAAAGTGGAAATCTAAGAATAATTTGTAAATAATATGAGCACATAACCAACAAACAAAATGTTTCAACTCATTTCCACACTACAATGCAAGGGTATGATACCGATTTAGGGGTTAGTTAAAGTGATCAAAACATAAATCATTTTCTTCTGTCAGAATGATGCAAGTTTCAGACCTGCTTGTCAGCAACAAGAAGGTGGAACACTTTGTAATAGTGAGTGCAAAAATAAATGTTTTGAGTATATTTATTTTTAAATCGGCAGTATATTCAGCTACAAGAACTCAGAAAAAAACATACAAAGTGATGCAATAGGGTTAGGGTTAGGGCACATGTTTCAGACAAGCTTGCCAGCATTTCAAAACACTCAGTGGAAAATAAATGTTTGCAGTAAGTTTATTTTTAAATTAGTCATATACTCAAGAATTGATTTGAATCATTTAATATCACGTTACGTGCATTCAATGTAAAGTATAGTGTAAGTGTGTACTGTTGCCTTGCAAAGATGTTATTCTCATTAACTTAAACTAAAAAACAAAAAAGATAATTTGAGGAGAGTCAAACGTTTCCTTCCCCACTGCTATAGTCCCCTCTCCGAGTTACACCAGCCTACACCATGCTGCTGTAATCCCTGCTCCGAACTACACCAGCCCACACCATGCTGCTGGCAGAGTGCCCAATCTTCACTCCAGCCTTCACAGACCTGCCACCTCTGTACCTGTATAATAAAATGTGAGGCTGGATGAACACAGCAGGCCAAGCAGCATCTCAGGACCACAAAAGCTGACGTTTCGGGCCTAGACCCTTCATCAGAGAGGGGGATGGGGAGAGGGAACAGGAATAAATAGGGAGAGAGGGGGAGGCGGACCGAAGATGGAGAGTAAAGAAGATAGGTGGAGAGAGTGTAGGTGGGGAGGTAGGGAGAGGATAGGTCGGTCCAGGGAAGACGGACAGGTCAAGGAGGTGGGATGAGGTTAGTAGGTAGCTGGGGGTGCGGCTTGGGGTGGGAGGAAGGGATGGGTGAGAGGAAGAACAGGTTAGGGAGGCAGAGACAGGTTGGACTGGTTTTGGGATGCAGTGGGTGGGGGGGAGGAGCTGGGCTGGTTGTGTGGTGCAGTGGGGGGAGGGGATGAACTGGGCTGGTTTAGGGATGCAGTAGGGGAAGGGGAGATTTTGAAACTGGTGAAGTCCACATTGATACCATATGGCTGCAGGTTTCCCAGGCGGAATATGAGTTGCTGTTCCTGCAACCTTCGGGTGGCATCATTGTGGCACTGCAGGAGGCCCATGATGGACATGTCATCTAGAGAATGGGAGGGGGAGTGGAAATGGTTTGCGACTGGGAGGTGCAGTTGTTTGTTGCGAACTGAGCGGAGGTGTTCTGCAAAGCGGTCCCCAAGCCTCCGCTTGGTTTCCCCAATGTAGAGGTAGCCACACCGGGTACAGTGGATGCAGTATACCACATTGGCAGATGTGCAGGTGAACCTCTGCTTAATGTGGAAAGTCATCTTGGGGCCTGGGATGGGGGTGAGGGAGGAGGTGTGGGGACAAGTGTAGCATTTCCTGCGGTTGCAGGGGAAGGTGCCGGGTGTGGTGGGGTTGGAGGGCAGTGTGGAGCGAACAAGGGAGTCACGGAGAGAGTGGTCTCTCCGGAAAGCAGACAGGGGAGGGGATGGAAAAATGTCTTGGGTGGTGGGGTCGGATTGTAAATGGCGGAAGTGTCGGAGGATAATGCGTTGTATCCGGAGGTTGGTAGGGTGGTGTGTGAGAACGAGGGGGATCCTCTTGGGGCGGTTGTGGCGGGGGCGGGGTGTGAGGGATGTGTTGCGGGAAATACGGGAGACGCGATCAAGGGCGTTCTCGATCACTGTGGGGGGAAAGTTGCGGTCCTTAAAGAACTTGGACATCTGGGATGTACGGGAGTGGAATGTCTTATCGTGGGAGCAGATGCGGCGGAGGCGGAGGAATTGGGAATAGGGGATGGAATTTTTGCAGGAGGGTGGGTGGGAGGAGGTGTATTCTAGGTAGCTGTGGGAGTCGGTGGGCTTGAAATGGACATCAGTTACAAGCTGGTTGCCTGAGATGGAGACTGAGAGGTCCAGGAAGGTGAGGGATGTGCTGGAGATGGCCCAGGTGAACTGAAGGTTGGGGTGGAAGGTGTTGGTGAAGTGGATGAACTGTTCGAGCTCCTCTGGGGAGCAAGAGGCGGCGCCGATACAGTCATCAATGCACCGAAGGAAGAGGTGGGGTTTGGGGCCTGTGTAGGTGCGGAAGAGGGACTGTTCCACGTAACCTACAAAGAGGCATGCATAGCTGGGGCCCATGCAGGTGCCCATGGCCACCCCCTTAGTCTGTAGGAAGTGGGAGGAGTCAAAAGAGAAGTTGTCGAGTGTGAGGACGAGTTCAGCTAGGCGGATGAGAGTGTCGGTGGAGGGGGACTGGTCGGGCCTGCGGGACAGGAAGAAGCGGAGGGCCTTGAGGCCATCTCCATGCGGAATGCAAGTGTACAGGGACTGGACGTCCATGGTGAATATGAGGTGTTGGGGGCCAGGGAATTGGAAGTCCTGGAGGAGGTGGAGGGCGTGGGTGGTGTCACGGACGTAGGTGGGGAGTTCCTGGACCAAAGGGGAGAGAATGGAGTCCAGATAGGTGGAGATGAGCTCGGTGGGGCAGGAGCAGGCTGAGACGATGGGTCGACCAGGGCAAGCAGGTTTGTGGATTTTGGGAAGGAGGTAGAAACGGGCCGTGCGGGGTTGGGGAACAATGAGGTTGGAGGCTGTGGGTGGGAGGTCCCCTGAGGTGATGAGGTCATGAATGGTGTTGGAGATGATGGTTTGGTGCTCGGGGAGGCGGTAGGAGGTGGTGTCGGAGAGTTGGCGTCTGGCCTCGGCGATGTAGAGGTCAGTGCGCCATACTACCACTGCGCCACCCTTGTCTGCGGGTTTGATGGTGAGGTTGGGGTTGGAGCGGAGGGAGCGGATAGCTGCCCGTTCTGCGGGGGAGAGGTTGGAGTGGGTGAGAGGGGTGGAGAGGTTGAGGCAGTTAATGTCTCGACGGCAGTTGGAGATGAAGAGGTCGAGGGAGGGTAGGAGGCCTGGGGGTGGTACCTCTGTACCTGTGCTGTGTCTGAAGCTGCCGTTGACGCTCCAGAACCCACGGAGACTACCTACCTGCTGATTTAAAAACCCGCTGCTGAAGCCTGCAACTGGAATCGTATCAGAAGCGCTGCAGTCAGAGTAAAATCTTACAATTGAGGAAACATCCAGGGAACAAGTGAGAGCTCTGTGTGACCTCATGAACATCTTTTTCAGCTGCTATAACTCAGAGGAAAACTTACAAAACGATGCACCTTTAAGACAAGATAATAAAATGTGGGGCTGGATGAACACAGCAGGCCAAGCAGCATCTCAGGAGCACAAAAGCTGACGTTTCGGGCCTAGACCCTTAAGACAAGCTTGCAGCAATAATACGTAGGGACATTTCTAAACAGGGAGTGTTCAGTCAGTTTACTTTTGCAATGGGTGTGTATTCAGCTACAAGAACCTGAAAGGTAAACATTTACAATGCCTTTTGTGTGGCACATAAATTGTGAGCGGTGTGGGTCCTTGAAGGACACTGCAAAACTTTGATTTTACCATCGGAGGGCGTGCCTTCCATTTGGAACTGACTGGTTAATCAGTCACAACCAGAAACAGCCAGGAATTACATTGCATTTGTGCAACTTCCATCGAGTTTATTGTAAACAGCCGCCAGACCAAGACAATCATACCCACGAGTGAGCTTGGCACCCGATTCTGGAGTCTTTTACACTCGAAAACAGTGAAACCTCCGCCGTTTTTAGGATTTAATTCAAACTGCTTTGCAAGAGGTCCGACCCGAACATTACCTTCCCATCACCTGGGTAGGAGCGGTTGCAATCTCTGTCTATCCCACAGCTGAAAGCTTCAGAGGGATGGATCTGCTGAGGAGACCCCGGATTTTTCAGTCTCGGTGCTGAGGAGATCCAGTGAGGCTTGGTATGTTTCAAAGCGGTGAGTGAGTGATCTTTATTGGACCTGTTGGCGATGTGTGAAGGTAATCCTCAGCCAGGTGAAAGTCGGAAGGTGCCAGAATTAAGGGCGAGTGCTTTGGTAAGCGATGGGTGGAGACGGTCATGAGTAATGTTCTGGGACTGGTGATTATGCATCTTTTGAGACTAAATTTGGAGTTTGAAACTCGACTCACAAAGTGTGTCACGACAAGAAATTAACTCCGGTTAAATTTGAGATTACATTGGGTTTAGAAAGCAAAACTGTAAAGATAGCACTACATAAAAGACAGCCTGTTGTGTTATTCAGCTAGATCGTGAATCATCTTAATTCGATAAGACCAGAAAATGTAGGAGCAGATGTAGGCCATTCAGCCCAGCGAGTCCTGTTGTGCCATTCAGTGAGATCATGGCTGATCTGATAATCCTCAAAACTATTTCGAGCGCTTTTTCTCATAGCCTTGATTTCCTCACTGATAAAAATATCTGTCTCAATCTTGGATATATGTAATAACCCAATCTCAACAGCCCTCTGTGGTAAAGAATTGCAGAGATTCACTGAAAGGAAAAATAAAAAAATCCTCCTTATCTTTGTCATAAACGCCCAATTCCTTATCGTGAGAACTTCACATTGTGTATCCACCCCGTCCAGTCCCCGTAGAATCTTGTATGTTTCAGTAGGGTTGCCTTTCATTCTTCTACATACCCATGGGCACAGATTCAATCCACTCAACCTCTCCTGATAAGCCAATCTCTCCATCCCTCCATCCCTGACATTGATCCATTACCACACATCTATAATCCTTAATAATCTTGCAAAGCAAAAAAGCTATCAGTCTCAGCTTTCAGTTGGTCCCTCAGGATTAGCAGCTCCTTGAAGGAGCAATTTTCCAGAATTCCCAGATAACCCGGTGTAGAGCTGGATGAACACAGCAGGCCAAGCAGCATCAGAGGAGCAGGAAGGCTGACATTTCAGGCCTCAACCCTTCTTCAGAAATTCCATATTCCAGAATTCCATTGCTTGGCATGATGCCAACCTGCAGAGTACATCAGGACTCCTGACTTGCATTGAACAGCTCACTTGGCAAATGTAAATTGGACCTATAAATCGCAGGGCTTGCTGAATCAGTGTACTGTCGGAAGGTTGAAGTTGACCTAAGTTTTACAGGTATCTGTGTTTAGGGATGAAAGCCAAGATATCAAAATCAAAGCACAAGAGTCATCAAAATGCTGGCTAATTTGAGTGACATAGATATTGTTGCTTCCTTGCAAACAGCAGGATTTACATGCTTCACACTTATTGCAGCTTGTCTTTTGTTTGTTTGCAAGATGAGGTCATCACTCACAAGACTGGCATTATCTGCCCAACTCCAGTAACACTGGAGAAGGTGATGGTGAGGCACCATTCATCTGGTACATCTCCGGTGCTGTTGGGCAGGATGTTTCACTGTTTTAACCTAGCAACAGTAAAGGAACAGCCACTACAGTTTCTAGTCACGATGATGGTACATGACTAGGGTAGGAAATCAGTGGTTGAAGGTGGTAGTGTTCTCTGCTGTCTGTTGTCCCTCAAAAGCAAAAAGAACTGCAGATGCTGTAAATTAAAAATTACTGGAAAAGCTCAGCAGGTCTTGGCAGCATCTGTGAAGAGAAATCAGAGCTAACGTTTCAGGTCCTGTGACCCTTCCTCAGAACTGATGGTAACTAGGAAAATGCCAGCTTTTATGCTGAAAATAGGGTGGGGTAGGGGTTAAATAATAAACAATAGGTGGGGATAGGGGGTCATCCCATCCAGATTGTTACCCACTCCTTAGTCTGTGCAACTGTTCTTCTCTTACTTTGGGCTTGATATTGAAACTGCAACAATTTAGAAAAGTGGGCGGTGTTCCATCACATTCCTGACATATGTATTGTAATTGGTAGACTGACTTTGACAAGCCATGAGATGAACTACTCACCCCGGAATTCCCATCAGTAAATGCTGGCAATCAGAAACTAGCGCAGGGTTCCGAGGAAGGGTCACTGGACTCCAAACAGTAACTCTGCCTCTCCCCACATGGATGCGACCAGACCGGCCAAGTTTCTCAGCTCTTCCTGTTTGTGTTGCAGAATTCCCATCCTCTAACCTGCTTTTGTAACTACTGTACTTGTACAGCTGGCTCAATGAAGGGCTGGATTTTATGGGCTTTGGCTGAGATGGTGTCAGAAAACAAGTGGTCCACTTGTGACAATACTATTTTGTTCTTTTTATGAAAAAAGGTTGAGGCAAAGCTGAAGAGCAGTCTGCTTCAAAGTCAATAAAGTAAACAGTTTGTGAGGCCCTGCATTTTTTTTGAGTTGGAACAGCAGAAACAGCCTGGAAGCTCCGACTGAACCGTAATGTTTAGTTTTCTGCTGTTGTTGGGGCCCTGAAGCTGGATGTGGAGGTCCTTATTTTTCTCTTTGTTACGTCTAAAAGCTGGGGTTCTCTTTCCTGCTGCTAGAATTACATGTGAGACAATCTATTTTACTGAATTTGCCTTTGCCAAGGGTGTGGGATGAAACTGTATTAGAACGGTTATTAGTAGGTAGTTAATATATATTATTTTGTGAAGCAATAGAGTACAGCTCAGCTAATTCTTTTCTTTTATCCTTCCTCTGTCTGTATTTTAACTATAGTGTCTGAATAAAGTGCTTTTTTTGCATCAAGCCTGGTAGCTTGACCAATCAAATTGTATCCAGGACACAACCCTTTGCACTTAGCTACAAAATAAGAAAAAAATTAGGTTTTAGACTACCTTCTTTATATATTTGGAGTGGGCTTGGTCTGTCCCATAACAACTCAGATACACTCTCTCCATTTCAGATCATCAAATCATAGATCTTTGGAACAATTAATGAGTGATTAACCATCAGGAAGGTGTTAAAGTATTTGCTCACGACGATTGCTACTGAGAGTTGGGACTTCATATCGCAGATAGGATTAAGCACTAACAGGTAATTTGACATGACTACATATGTAAAGACCCATGCTCTCTTAATGTCTTAGTTTATTTCTTAAGGCAGGCTCAAAAAGGTTATTAGATGAAATCTAGAAATATATAGATACTGCCACCGTCACAGAATCTGCTGTTATGTACAGCCATGTTCTCAGTGGCTAGAATTTTGACCCAGTGGACATTCTGCCGAAACACTTGCCTGTTTAATACTTAAATAATGAATGGGCAATTAAAAGTTGCATTCAATTGACTTTTTAAGAAGGTCAATAGCTTGTTAATTAGTTACTTCCAAGTTACAAGCATCTCCTCAATTTGATACCAAACAAAAAAAACAAAAGAAACACAGATTCAGCAAAGAAGAAGGGTCACCAGACCCAAACCGTTAACGCGGCTTTCTCTCCACAGATGCTGCCAGACTTGGTGAGTTTTTTCAGCAATTTCAGCTTTTGCAACTGATTTGGTGATTGGGGGCTTTGTATGTGTGAAATCCTGTCTCATGAACTTGATTAAGTTTTTTTGAAGAAATGACGAAGAGGATTGATGAAGGCAGAGTAGTGGACGTTCTCTATACAGGTTTCAGCAAGGCATTCAACAAGATTCCACAGGGTAGACTGGTTACCAAGGTTAGTTGACATAGAATCCAGAAAGAGCTAGCCATTTGGATACAAATTAGCTTGAAAACAGGAGACAGCGGGTGATGGTGGAAGGTTGGTTTTCACACTGGAGGCCTGTGACCAGAGGTGCGCCGCAAGGATCGGGTGCTGGGTCCACTGTGTTTTTGTAATTAATATGAATGTTTTGAATTTGAATATGGGAGCAATGGTTAGTAAATTTGCAGGTGACACCAAAATTGCTGGTGGAGATGGCAAAGAAGTTTATCTCTGTGTACAATGAGACCTTGATCGGATGGGCCGATCGACCAAGGAGTGACAAGTGGAGTCTAGTTTGGCTTAATGTGAGGTGTTGCATTTTGGTAAGGCAAATTAGGGCAGGACTTATACAGCTAATGGTATTGTCTGGGAAGTGTTGCCAAGCAAAGAGACCTTGGGATGCAGGTTTACCCTTCCTTGAAGGTGGAGCCACCGTTAGAGAAGTAAGAAGGCATTTGGTACTTGCCTTTATGGGTCAGTGCATTGAGTATAGGAATTGGGAGGTCATGTTGCAGCTGTACAGGGCACTGGTTAGCCACTTTTGGAATAATGTGTTCAATTCTCGTCTCCCTGCTATAGGAAGGATGTTGTGAAACTTGAAAGTGTTCAGAAAAGATTTAAAAGAAGGTTGCTAGAGTTTGAGGGTTTAAGCTATTGGGAGACGCTGAATAAGCTGGGGCTATTTTCCCTGGAATGTCAGAGGTTGAGTGGCACTTTATGGAGGTTTATAAAACCATGAGAGGCATAGAAAGAGTGAATAGCCAAAGTTTTTCTTTCGCCAGTGTAGGGAAGTCCAAAACTTGATATAAAGGGCACAGGTTTAAGGTGAGAGGGGAAAGATTTAAAAGGGACATAAGAAGCAACTTTTTCACACAGAGAGTGGTGTGTGTATGGAATGAGCTGCCAGAGGGAGTGATAGAGGTTGGTACAAATACAAAATTTAAAATGCATCTGGATAGGTTTCGAGGGATTTGGGCCAAATGCTGGCGAATGAGTCTAGATTAATTTAGGATATCTGGTCGGCATGGACAAGTTGGACTGAATGTGTCCATCTGTGACTCCTGACCTTCCATACTATCAGAGACTGGCATGATAATGCGTCAGAGATAGTAGGAACTGCAGATGCTGGAGAATCTGAGATAACAAGGTATAGAGCTGGATGAACAAAACAGGCCAAGCGGCATCAGAAGAGCAGGAAGACTGATGTTTCGGGCCTAGACCCTTCTTCAGAAAAAGGGTCTAAGCCTGAAACGGCAGCTTTCCTGCTCCTCTGATGCTGCTTGGCCTGCTGTGTCCATCCAGCCCTACACCTTGTTATCTCTAGGCATGATAATGCTGTTGTTTTTGATCTGACATCATCACAATATTTCACACACTTGTCATCACAGTGTGCAAGGGGAATGGGAAGATGGGTGTATGGTTTGTGGGAATAAACTCTATCCTTGTTTCTGCTCAGTGGTGACTATTTAGAATGCTTTTAGTGCTAAATGGACCACTTGCGTTAATACTAAAGAGCCCTGATTCGCTTCTCTCTTACTGGAGGTGCTTATTGCCTACCTCTTGGGTGAAGTGAACATTACTTATCTGTTAGCAGCAAAGTCCAGTCTCACGCAAATGAACACTGATTACTTCAGTGTCTGAGGTGATGCAAGTGGTGATGAACATTGTGCAAACATCATGACACATTCCCACTTCTCTCCTTATAATGGACGGAAGGCCTATATGAGATAATTGTACAATCAAAGATTACAGAATTTTACAGTATAGAAGGAGACCAGCTATAAACTACCCAGTTTATCATTTGAGTAAAAATCCTTGGACTCTCTCCAGGATTATAACATCCTGCCTTAAATAAGGTGCCCAGAACTGAACACAATACTCGAAATGCGGCCTGCCTAATGACTCGTAGAGGTGTAGCATTAGTCCCTGAGTTTGAATCCTGCCCTGGTAGACGGTGGAGTTTGAATTCAATAAAAATCTGGAATTAAGAGTTTAATGATGATTGTGAAACCATTGTCAATTGTTGGGGAAAGCCCATCTGGTCCGCTGATGTTCTTTGGGGAAGGAAACTGTCATCCATGCCCGGTCTTACATATATGTGACTCCAGACTCACAGAAATGTGTTCGACGTTAACTGCCCTCTGGGCAAATAGAGATGGACAAGAAATGCTGGCCTGGATATTGATGCCATCATCCTGTGATTGAATTTTAAAAATATATGTTTTAGTTTGGAAGCTTTGAATGCAGGAATGTTTGGAGAAAAATCTTCAAGTTGTTAGAAGTGGGAAGATTTGGCTATCGAAATTAGGAAATGTTTGTGCTGTAACAGTGAACATTGAAAAGGATTGTAACGTTGTCTTGACAGTCCAAAGAAAAGATACTGGGAAGAGCCAGGTAAATAAAAATGTAAGGAGGTGAGATAGGAGTTTAATTTCTATGGAATTGAATATCTGTTAAAGGACAATGTTGGGGAACCTTTAAAAACCGAAAGAACTGCGGATGCTGTAAATCAGGATCAAAAACAAAGTTGCTGGAAAAGCTCAGCAGAGCTGGCAGCATCTGTGAAGGAGA
Source organism: Stegostoma tigrinum (assembly GCF_030684315.1). Taxonomy (NCBI): domain Eukaryota; kingdom Metazoa; phylum Chordata; class Chondrichthyes; order Orectolobiformes; family Stegostomatidae; genus Stegostoma; species Stegostoma tigrinum. The sequence goes on from NC_081359.1 coordinate 100,150,328, forward strand.
AAACAGTTAACGTTTTGAGTCAGGTGAACCTTCCTCGAGTCACCGAATCCGAAACGTTATCTGTTTTTTCTTTTACAAATGCTGCCAGACCTGCAGAGCTTTTCCAGCAACTTTCTTTTTGTTGGGGAACCTTTTGTTTGGTTGCTTGAGTTAATTTTTTTTTCTAACTGTAGGATGTACTTTGTTTGTTTTCTTCCTTTTGTGCAATAAACGTGTCTTCTGTTAAAGACCATCTGCAGACTCACATGAACATGTTTTCAGTGACCAACTATTGCAAAAATTGAACATTTGGTCTATCAAGTCAGGTTTCATTCTCGGATTGCATTTGTAAAGTTTTACCATCAGCTGGGATCCAAATAGGAGCTTGTCTCACCATTCAGTGTAATCATAGCTGATAACCCAAATCTGTATCCTGTTCCAATTTTCTCCCTGTACCCCTTGATTCTTTTAGCCTACGATTTATATCTGTGTCTAACGCCTTCTTGAAAACATTCAATATTTTGGCCTCAACCACTTTCGGTGGTAGAGAATGCTGAAGACCCACCACTCTCTGGGTGAAGAAATTTGTCCTCATCTCAGTCCTAAGTGGCCTACTGTGTGGATTCCTGTATCCTTAAACTGTGACCCCTGATTCGGGACCACACAGTCATTAGGGACATCTTTCCTGTATTTACCCTGTATGGTCCTGTTAGAATTTTAGAGGTTACTATGAGATTCCACCAAAATTCCCCCCAGCGCCCCCCATTCTTCTAAACCTAACCACTATACCTCTGTGATAATGGGAACTGCAGATGCTGGAGAATTCCAAGATAATAAAATGTGAGGCTGGATGAACACAGCAGGCCAAGCAGCATCTCCTAGCAGTGCTCCTGAGATGCTGCTTCGCCTGCTGTGTTCATCCAGCCTCACATTTTATTATCACTATACCTCTGTGTTCTGAATACTGAAGCTGTCGGATTAGTTTTAGAGAAATGTTTACTTGGACAGCAACTGCCAACAGCTGAAGATTAAATCCTGATAAGGGTTATACTATTCTTATCATGCTGTGTCTCAAACCAAACACTTGATGACACAGGACGTTATGTCACCATGCAGTTCCTATTTTGTAACAAGATCTTGCACTGCTCTGGATGACTTGCATGCTGTTTATGTTTTCTCATTGGCTTGCTCTTCAGGGAGCCATCATGGATGTGATGGGCCGAACTGCTTCCTTCTGTGCACTAATAACCCAACACAAAGTTGTCACCTGCCAGGTGTCTGGGCCACTGAATTCTTGGGGATAGATATGGGATTAGAACGAGCTGATATTATACCTTCACTCCACCCTGAACTTTGTCTCAATTTCTAAGGTCAGGGACCTGATCATGTTTCATTACCAGTGACATTAAAGAGAGTGTGGGATGTTGTTGGATAGAGAGTGCATCTCATTATGGCATCTTGCCATAACCAAGTGTAAATAGACAAATGCTTAAAAGATCATTTAAATAGGATTTGACCAGCTTGCTTGCCAAATCCTCCAACTGAGTATTAGAGAATTAAAATGTGGCAATTTCACTCCTTCATGATGTTGTTCTGCACTTTTGAAGTATGGTAAATAATAGAAGTGTACCAGATAATCTGTTGTTTTAAAAAAAAGATCCTCAGTTGAGGATTAAATATTAGCCAGGACACTGAAATAGTAACAGACAATCTTTCAAGCCCATCTAAGACGGCACATGGTCCTTGGCAATGTGAAACTCACATCCCCAACGGGGCAGCAATCTCTCATTTTTGCACTTGAATATCAGACTAGATTCTGCTGCAGACTCATGCATTGGATTCTAAGCCCACAACCTCCAGACTTAGAGAGTAAAAAGCAGGCACTGGAATGAGAGAAGCATCTTGCTAGGGTTAGAATCCTCTATGCAGTAATGGCAGAGAAATGTGAGAAAAGGATTTGAAGGAAGTATTTGGATATTTTGAAATCAGTTCTTGGTGACACTAATGACAGCTCAAAACTGATTTTGTAGCAATTGAACATGGAGCAGGATCAGCCATTGGCTCTTCGAACCTGTTCCACCATTCATTGTTAATGGCTGATCTGATTGTTTTCTCGACTTCACATTCCCACCCAGCCACATAACACTCATCTCTTGTTGATTAAAATCTATCTACATTGAATACCATTAATGGCCAGATTCCATTGCTTTCTGCAAGTGAGAATTCCAAACAGTCCTGACCCTCCAGCAGGAGACATTTGTTCTCATTTGTGTCTTAAATGGGAGACTCCTTAAGTGTCCCCTGTTTCTAGCTTTTCCTACAAGTGAACGATGATCTCAGCATCTACACTGCCAAGCACCAACAGAATCTAGTATGTTTCTAGAATCTAGAATCAAATAATCATACAGCATGGAAACAGACCATTCGGTCCAACTTGCCCACACCCATCATGTTCCCAAACTAAACTAATCTCCACTTGCTCGCATTTGGCCCAGAACCCTCCAGACCTTTCCTATTCACATAGATATTCAAATGTCATTTAAATGTTCTAACTGTACCTGTATTTATCATTTCATCTGGCAGTTTATTTCACATACAAACTAGCCTCCGTGTAAAGAACTTATCCTTCATGTCCTTTTTGAAACTTTACCCTCTCACCTTAAAAGTATGTCCCCTAGTTTTGAACTCCCCACCCTAGGAAAAATACTTTTTTTCACATCCTTTGTGATAGATTCTAGCATTTTCCTTACACCTGATATTCGGCTGTCAGGTCTCTGGGAATTTGGAATTATGGGGAAAAGGTACCCTAGGAAAATACCTTATCTATGCCCCTCATGATTTTATAAATTTTTATAAGATCACCCCTCAATTTCCTACAACCCAGTGAAAAAGGTCCTAGTCTATCCAGCCTATTTTTATAACTCAGACCCTCCATTTCTGACAACATCCTGGTAAATCTTTTCTGAATCCTCTCCAATTTAATAATGTCCTTCCTATAGAAGGGCAACAAAAAATGCACACGTTACTCCTGAAGAGGCCTTGCCATCATCCTGTATAACCTCAACATGACATTTTAACTCCTGTATGAAGGCAAGCGTGCTAAATGCTTTCTTAACGATCCTGTCTATGTCACGCAAATTTCGAGGAGTTGTGTACCTGAGCCCCTAGGTCACTCTGTTCTTGAACACTACCTAGGGCCCGACCTTTAATTGTATAAGCCCTGCCCCTGTTCCCATTCTTCTAAACTTCAACGAGTATAGGCCCAATCTATTCAAGCATTCCTCATAAGATAACCAGCTCTGTCCAGGATTCAGCATGGATGAACCTTTCCTTGCTCGTACTTCCTTGCCATTACCTTAACTATATGCACAGCCGTAGGTCAGTTTTCATCAATGCCATATACAGTTGCAGTAAAACTTGCTGATTTTAATAAAACATCTCATTCGCAAAAAAGGCTAAAAATTCATTTGCCTTCTGAGCTACATGTCGTCAATGCATTCTAACTTCTTATAACTCATGTACAAGAATACCTAAATTAAGCAGTCAGTAGCAAGACCAGGACAACATTCAGACTTGGCCAGTAATATACCTGCTACACAAGTGCTGAGCAATTACCACCTCCAGCGGGAGAAAATCTAACCAGAAGGCTGTGAGATATAGGAGCAGAAATAGGCCATCTGTCCATTGGGTCTGCTAAACCATTCAATGGGATCATGGCTGATCTGATCATACTCAACTCCACTTTCGTACCTTTTCCCCATAACTCCTGATTCCCAGAGACCTGTCAGCCGAACATCCGGTGTAAGGAAAATGCTGGAATCTATCACAGAGGATGTGAAAAATGGACACTTAGATTGAAAGAAAATTTGATTGCATGTAGCTAGCATGGATTTTTAAATTCAATATTATGTTTAACAAACTTTTGTTCATAACGAAATTAATAAAGGAGAGTCAATTGATGTAGTATACTTGAATTTTCAGAAGGCTTTTGATAAAGTCCCCACATGGGTTTGGTTTGCAAAATTGTAGCACATGGTACAGTAGGTAAGGGATTAAGGCTTAGCTAGCAGTTAGAAAACAGAAGGTTGGAAAAAACGAGTTATACTTGGAATGGCAAATCGTGAATACTGCAGGAATCAGTACATGGACCACAGCTATTCCCTACATATATCAACTACTTGGATGTGGAGACCAGATGTAATATTTGTAAATTTATAGGTGATACACAGCTAGACAGAAGCATCTGCTGTGAGAAAGATGTAAAATGTTTCTGGAAGGATTTGGACAGGGTTCGTGAACAGACAGGAGCATGACAGATGGGATATGATATAGAAAAATGTGAGATTATCCACTTTGGCAGGAAGAACAGATGTGCAGAGTATCTCCTAAATTGTGAGAAATTGGAAACTGTCGATGTACAAAGCAATCAAGGTGTCCTTATCAGTAAGCCATTGAAGGCTTACATGCAAGTTCAGCTAGCAGATAGGAAGGTTAATGGAATGCTGGTCTTTATTGCAAGGCATTGCTTCATTAGATCACACCCAGCATGCGGTTTTGGTCTCCTTATCTCTGGGAAGATATTATTGCCAGAGAGGAAGGACAATGAAGGATCATGAGGACTTTTTTTCCCAGGATGGCGGGATGGTCCTATGAGGATATTTAGGTAAATTAGGCCTGTGCTCTTGAGAGTTGCAGACTAAAAAATGATCTAATTGAAACGTAAAAAAAATTTAGAGATAGGCAGTTTCATTTCAGGTTAGAAGTTCCCTCTGGTTTAGGAGTCCGTTTTAAAAATAAGGGATTGCCATTTAGGACCAAAATAAGGAATTTTGTTTAGCTCAGAAGATTGTGAATCTTTGGAATTTTGTATCCAGTAGACTGTACAAGCTCAGTCTGAGCATATTGACAAAAAGATTTTTATTTTGATTACCAACAGCATAAAGTGTAATGGAATAATGTGGGTAAAAATAATTGAAGTGTTCAATTAGACATGGTCTGTTAAATGGCAGGGCAAAGTTGATGCGAATGGATTACTGCTGTTTCTGCGTTCCCATTGGTCTTGTTTGCACAACTCTTAAACCAACAACTTTTAGCTTTGCAACAATGTTGAAATTTTCATTTGGCCTTTTTTAAATAAGCCTTTTAATCCTTTAGTTACAGTTACAGATTTCTGCTATCCTTTGTGACAAGGACAGTGTTTCCTAACATTACCCTTGAGTGGCCTCACCCTAATTGTAGGATTATTTACATGGGAAATGAAAACTAAAAGAACCGCGGATGCTGTAAGTTAAGAACAAAATCAAAGTTGCTGGAAAAGCTCAGCAGGTCTGGCAGCATCTGTGAAGGAGAAGAGAGAGTTAACATTTTGGGTCCTCAGAACCAGGTCACCAGACCCGAAACACTAACTCTGTTTTTTACCTTCACAGATGCTGTCAGACCTGCTGAGCTTTTCCAGCAACTTTGTTTATATTCCTTATTTACATGGGACATGGTTTGCTAAGGTGGTTAATATTATACAATGGATCCTCACCACTGCTTATATTGTTGTATGAGTTAGCTGGACACGTGGCCAATAGAGGTTGCTGCTACCATCCTTGAGGATGGGAACTGCAGGATTTCTTTTGTCTAACATACTGGAGGTAAACCACAAGATAGTCTAATGCGAAGTAATAAAATGTGAGGCTGGATGAACACAGCAGGTGAAGCAGCATCTCAGGAGCACAAAAGCTGACGTTTCGGGCCTAGACCCTTCATCAGAGAGGGGGATGGGGTGAGGGTTCTGGAATAAATAGGGAGAGAGGGGGAGGCGGACCGAAGATGGAGAGTAAAGAAGATAGGTGGAGAGAGTATAGGTGGGGAGGTAGGGAGGGGATAGGTCAGTCCAGGGAAGACGGACAGGTCAAGGAGGTGGGATGAGGTTAGTAGGTAGATGGGGGTGCGGCTTGGGGTGGGAGGAAGGGATGGGTGAGAGGAAGAACCAGTTAGGGAGGCAGAGACAGGTTGGACTGGTTTTGGGATGCAGTGGGTGGGGGGGAAGAGCTGGGCTGATTGCGTGATGCAGTGGGGGGAGGGGACGAACTGGGCTGGTTTTGGGATGCGGTAGGGGAAGGGGAGATTTTGAAGCTGGTGAAGTCCACATTGATACCATATGGCTGCAGGGTTCCCAAGCGGAATATGAGTTGCTGTTCCTGCAACCTTTGGGTGGCATCATTGTGGCAGTGCAGGAGGCCCAGGATGGACATGTCATCTAAAGAATGGGAGGGGGAGTTGAAATGGTTCGCGACTGGGAGGTGCAGTTGTTTGTTGCGAACCGAGCGGAGGTGTTCTGCAAAGTGGTCCCCAAGCCTCCGCTTGGTTTCCCCAATGTAGAGGAAGCCACACCGGGTACAATAGATACAATAAACCACATTGGCAGATGTGCAGGTGAACCTCTGCTTAATATGGAAAGTCATCTTGGGGCCTGGGATAGGGGTGAGGGAGGTGGTGTGGGGGCAAGTGTAGCACTTCCTGCGGTTGCAGGGGAAGCAGGAAAGTCATTTTGGGGCCTGGGATAGGGGTGAGGGAGGAGGTGTGGGGGCAAGTGTAGCACTTCCTGCGGTTGCAGGGGAAGCTCTCTGATGAAGGGTCTAGGCCTGAAACGTCAGCTTTTGTGCTCCCGAGATGCTGCTTGGCCTGCTGTGTTCATCCAGCTTCACACTTCATTATCTTGGATTCTCCAGAATCTGCAGTTCCCATTATCTCTAGTCTAATGCGAAGGTGCTTTTGTCTTAAACATGATGTAGTTTTGGCAAGCAGCTACAAGTTACATTAGTATCACTGACGTTATGGAATTCTGAGGAAATCTAGATGATAGGCCTATGCCTTTTGAGATCCAAACTTGTTCTCTTGCTCAAGCCTGAATTGCAACATCTGATTGGGACGAGCTAAATGCATTTCTTAGCGTTAACCATTTCAGAACCAAATACTGCTTTTAAAAAAAAACAACCAAGGAACAATATTCATCCAGAAATGAACGGTGGACAGTTATTCACAGCCCGCTTCTGGATTTGCGCTATCACTGACTCATGCCATGAGGAACTTCATGGATAAATAACTCGGAATGTTGGAAATGTCCAGTCTTACAGATTCTGCCGGCAGTGGGGTCAGGGGCAGTGTTAAAATTTCTTCAAATTGTTTTTATCAGCATTAATCCCTTCAGTGGAAATTTAGGAGACAATGCATACTCAATCCCCAGCAAGGAAATCCCTCACTTTCTGTAAAAGAGTGTGGACTGTGAATGCAATGGTATTATACAGATGTATTTGGGTAACTGGTAGCTGGAGAATGTTTGCCCAGTGGAATCGGTGAGCTGCCACTGTGATTGGAATCCTTACAGATAGTTAGTCGATTAGGAGAATGGGGCATGGGGGTGGGGCTGGGGTTCATCTGCTGGGGTAGGACCTGCATAAAAGCAACCTGCAGCAACTTAAAGGGAAGGAGCATTTGGCGACATTGTGAAGCAGGAGGAATGTCCAATTTAACCAAAACACCCAGATACTCAGTAGTTTAAGCGTTCAGATGCCAAATCAGCAAATGGAAGAGTGTGTGAGGGATGCCTGACTGAGTTAGTCAGATTGAATCGTAGAAGGTAACAGAGCTTACAAATGCCATAAGCATCAGCTGAAGCACAGAAAAAAAATTACAGTACCGCTCACATGGCCTGCCAAACTAAGGTGTCCTGTCTCTGTTAATCTTGGCACAGTTCTGCAAAGCTTCACTTTAACTCCTCACTTCCCTCACCAATCCAAAGTTTACCCTGGATCAATTCATTACATTTCCTCACCTTCCCATCCTCAAACTGGTTGCTCCCTAAACTAATGGCTCGCTTTTTGGCTCACCATACTGCTTCCTTTTGACATGTGCACCATGTTAAATTGCCCCAAGCCTTTCGAAAATCCCTTAACAGGAAAGGTTTTAACCGACCTTCCCTGTCTTTGGCAAACAAGAAGGTTGTATAAAAACCGAAATAACTGTGGATGCTGGAAATCAGAAACTAAAACAAGAGTTGCTGGAAGAGCTCAGCAAGTCTGGCAGCATCTGTGGAGAGAAATCAGAGTTAATGTTTCGAGTCCAGTGACACTTCCTCAGAACGGGGAAGAAGGTTGGACACTTCAAGGATTTTATTCTTAGTCAAACTCATTCCCAAAAAATGCTAAATAGATTCAGTAATATAGGGCCCGTTGTATATTGTTATGGGGAGGACATTAAGACGGGATGATTACATATTAACTGTCATGCACAGAAGGCATCAGCAAGCCAGCATCCATAAAATAAATTGTGATCAGAGATAATGGGAACTGCAGATCCTGGAAAATCCGAGATAACAAAGTGTGAGGCTGGATGAACACAGCAGGCCAAGCAGCATCTTAGGGGCACAAAAGCTGACGTTTCAGGCCTAGACCCTTTTCTGATGAAGGGTCTAGGCCTGAAATGTCAGCTTTTGTGCCCCTAAGATGCTGCTTGGCCTGGTGTGTTCATCCAGCCCCACACTTTGTTATCACCATAAAATAGAGGACAGCTTAGATGTAAGGTCAATATATACAATAAATTTTACAGTAATAACGGTTGAAGATCAATTCCTGATAAGAATTGTGTCACCTTCACGCAAGTTTGTCTCAAATGGAACAGTTGATTTCACAATGATTGATTGCGATATGCATTTCCCTTTATCACAGTTTTTAAAATTATTCCATGGGAGACAAACATCCTTGACTAAGCCAATACCTGTTTGACAACGTGAACTGTCCGTGAGGAGATGCTGGTGAGTTACCATCTTGTATGGCTTCAGCCAGCAAACTCTCTCACCCTGCGGTTGGGAAGATAGTTTCAGGCTTATTATGACAGTGAAGGAATGACAATATGGTCCCAAGTCAGGGTAGTGTGTGGTTTGGAGGGGAATTTGTGAGTGGTGATTTACAATGTATCTTAATTGCTTCTTTTTCTTAGGATTTTGTACTTTGACATAACATGTTATAGGCAGCAGAGACCCGCATTAAGGATGAGCAGGAAAATAATGCTATAACTCAGACTAGAGAAGTAGGCTGGCAATCAACTCCCACGACAAGGGGATTAACATCTATTCGGGTTATACAGGAACGTCGAGTTAAGGTTAAAATCAGGGCAGCTGCGATCACGTTGAATCTTGGAGCAAACTTGAAGGGTGAAGTGGATTCTTGATCCCTATCTATGTGTTAGCATGAAAGGAGTCTGAACTGAGTTTCCTAATGGCAAAGTTCAACTGTTACCCTTAGCTCTTTTGCAGATCAGTTAAATTCTATGCCCTCTCATTCTTGTTCCTTTTTATGAATGAGAACATTTTTTTCCTATCTATTCAATCCAGCTCACTCATGATTTTGGAAACCTTTATCAGGTGTTCTCTTAGCCTTCTCTTTTCTCTCCAAGGAGAATAGTCCCAACTTCTTCAATCTATCTTCATAACTGAAGTTCTCAATACCTGGAACCATTCTTAGAAATTGCTTTCCCAGTTTCACTATCCTTCCTAAAATGTGGCAGTCATAACTGCGTGTGAAAAAGGCAAGAGAGGTTCCCAAAGGTGACTCACACAAAATGTTTTAAAAATCCGGTGTTAAAACATTTGCCCACCATTGAGAAACTGAGTTCTTGTTTCCTATCCTTGTAAGCACAATTTGCCATTTTCATGGTCCAGCATATCCCCCATTCAACCATTACCATCAAGCTAGGGGCTCAAGCCCAGTTCAACGAACTGTGCTGGAGAGCCTGGCAGGAGCAGGACCACATGTACCGACAAATGAGGTGTCAACCTGGTGAAGTCGCCAAACAGCATAAGCGGCAAGTGATAGACAGACCTAAGTGATTCCACAAGCAATGGATCAGACCTAGACTCTGCAGCCTTGCCACATACCACCGTGATTGTTGGTGAGCAATTAATAACTCACTGGAGGTCAAGGTTCCACAAATATCCCCATCCTCATTGATGGAAGAGCCCAGCACGTCAGTGCAAAAGATAAAGCTGAAGCATTCGCAGCAATCTTCAGGCAGGAGTGCCGAGTGGATGGCCCCTCTCAGCCTCCTCCAGTGGTCCCCAGCATTACAGATATCAGTCCTCAGCCAATTCAACTCTCTCCAAGTGATATCAAGGAGTAGTTGGAGGCATGAGATAATGTAAATGTTGTGGACCCTAACAACATTCTGGCAATAGCACTGAAGACTTGTGCCCCAGAGCTTGCTGCTCCCCTAGCCAAGCTGTTCCAGTACAGCTAAAGCACTGGCATCTACCCAACGATGTGGAAAATTGCCCAGGTATGTCATGTATATCGAAAACAGGAAATATCCAACCCTGCCCCTACTCTCGATCATCAGTGAAATAATGAGAGGAGTCATCAATAGTACTACCAAGCAGCACCTGCTCAGTAATAATCTGCTCAGTGATGCCCAGTTTGGCATCTGTCAGGGCTATTCAGCGCCCAGCCTCATTATAGCCTTGATTCAAACATCAGGAAAAGAGCTGAATTCTAGATATGAAGTGAGAGTTACAGCCCTTGTGTCATTGTGGCCAGATTTGACAAGTGTCGCATCAAGGAACTCTAGCAAAACTGGAATTGAGGGTATTGGGAGCAAATTTTCTGCTGGTTAGTGTCATTCCTGTTGCAGACGAAGATGGTCATGATTGTGGAAGGTCAATCATCTCAGTTCTAGTACATCTCTGCAGGAATTCCTCAGGGTCGTGTCCTAGACCCAACTATCTTCAGTTGCTTCATCAATGACCTTCCTTCTTCATTAGGGCAGAAGTGCAGATGTTTGCTGATACTTGTGCAATATTCAACACCATTTGCAACACCTCAGACACTGAAACAGTCCATGTTCAAATGCCACAAGACCTGGACAATATCCAGGCTTGGCCTGACAAGCAGCAGGTAATACTCGTGTCACACAAATGCCAGGCAATAACCATCACCAATAAATACTCTACTCACTGCCCCTTGATAATCAATGGTATAACCATCACTGAACCCTCCAATATTAACATCCTGGTGTTATCTTCCAAATCCACGACCACTTCCATCTAGAAGGACAAAGGCAGCAGATAAATGGGAATACCATCATCTGCAAATTCCCATCCAAGCTACTCCCCTTCTGGCTAGGAAATATATCACCATTCTGCTTGCTGGGGCAAAATCCTGGAATCCCTCTCTCAGGGCATTGTGGGTCAACTTCAAGCACATGAACTACAGCCTTCAAAAAACCAACTCACCACCACCTGCTGAACTAGGAATGGCCAATAAATGCAGACCAGCCAGCAACACCCATGTCCCATGAGTGAATTTTTAAAAAATCCCCCACCTCTGCTTTTAAAAGCTTTGGGTGGGCCCAGGAAATTCCGCAATTTTTTTTTGATGAGACATCAAACTGATGCCCCACCTAATTCTCTGGACAATGTAAAATAGCCCATGACACTCTTTTGAAAATGAACAGGGGAACTCTCCCTGATGCTCTGTCAAATATTTATTCCTCAACCAACATCAAGAAAGTGCATAATCTGGTCATTGAGGAGCAGTGTGTTTATTGACTGTGCCTTCTGCCTGACAGTAAAAACTGTACTTACAACATTAAAGGGCTCTGAGATTTCTGTTGGCTGTGATGTAAACACTGTATAAGTAGAATCCTCAACTCTTCAAAGCCTTTGCACCTCTCCTAATTTTGCCTCCTGCGCATCTTTGATTTGTTTTTCATGCTCCCCAAAGTGTCTATGTTCAGTAGTGGGGGTTTCCCATGCTCGAATCCCTTCAGGAAACTGCACTCACCTCTCTCTGTCCTTCCTTCAGAACCTAACCTGTCTTCAGATACTCACCTGTTCTCTATTCCTGGTGGCCCTCCAGCCCTCAGAACATCCCATCAAGACCCATTCCCTAAACTCACCTAATTTACACATCCCTGAACACTGTGGACATTTTAGCATAGCCAGTCTACCTAGACTGCACATCCTTGGGCTGTGGGAGAATGTACAAATTCCACATAAACAGTTGCCTGAGGGTGGAATCGAACTCCAGTTCCTGGCACTGTGAGGCAGCAGTGCTAACCACTGAGCCACTGTACCACTCACCAAACAGTGTCAATCTTGCTTGACAACTCTACCACAATACACCTTGTGATGTTTTACAATGTTAGAAGCACAAATATTAACTGCAGGCCCCGGTGTGTTTCATCAGGTAAGTGTTGTAAATATTGAGATCATTGCTAACTATACGCCCTATTATACAGCAATACACCACAAAGTCTTATGAAACTTCCCTTACTGCATCAAACAAAGCAATTTTGTGGTTGAATAAATCTGCTGTATCTCTTGTTTCATGCTCTACCTACTCCCACAGGTTTACCAGTAATGTACTGGCAGGGTGTTTGCTGTGAGTCAGTAAGCTATTAAGTACATTTTGTTTTTCACCTTGTTATATGAATTTTTTTTCGTGGAATTCACTTGTCATCAGCAGAGCATGACTTTCAAAATTTAAATCCTTTGGTTCACTCAGAATCACAAAACACCAGCAAGTGTTCCCATTAGATCTGTGTTTGGGATCCAACGAGTAAGTATCAGATCTTGCAGAGCATTAATCGTACTGCTCTTCTCTCTCTCTCTTCCTGAAACATGAATATTCATTTGATCTTGTTCCTGTTAACTGGTGAGCTCAGATGACTTCTTAATTATGTGGCGGGATTGAACTTCACTGGACCTTAAGAGTACTTCATTGAAAACCCTGAAAATTTGTGTTTATGTTGTTCATTTTTCTGAAATAGTCCGCTATTGGCATCTCTATTATTTATGTAAGTATTTTTATACTGATACTTTGTTACTATTTATGATATTGACGTTGATACTTCTGCTGTTTATCTCGTGTTAATTGTTTTTAAAAAATTCTCGTTAGCATTTCTGATTCCTATATTAATATTGACATTTTTCTGTTAATATGGATTTATAGAGACTTAATTCTTTTCAAGCAAAATAAAAGCTGATAGAAAAATTGATGGCTTAGTCAGCCTAGGAATTCAGCCCAACAAAAATTGCTATTGACTTAGTGTTTAACTTACCTGTTCTTTGCATCAATGGAAATCTCAACTCTGTGCACAAACAGGTAGGAGAAACTGTTACAGAGATAGCAGGAACTGCAGATGCAGAAACACTGCCACAGGGTTAGGGTTAGGGTCCGGATCCTGCTCCTTTTGATGCTGCTTGGCCTGCTGTGTTCATCCAGCTCTGTACCTTGTTATCTCAGGAGAAACTGTTAGCTCACCTTTCATTGCCTGAACATACCTGTGATTAGCTCAAGGGTAGGGATTAACCTGTGCCCCCACAATGGGTATACAGGCTGAGGGGTGCCATCGACTTGGGTTAGAAGTGGGATGAGGTGTTTGTAAACTTCCTGCTTCACTTCTCCCTTTTGGTTAATGGCATTTTGAGGGATGACGCAGAAGTTACCCCACTCAGACGTGGGAGATAGCAAGGCAGGGAAGTTTCAAAGGGAAGAGTAAGCGACTTTTTAAGAATTTTTTTATAAGCTTTTTTGTGGATCTTGCAGTCTTTTGATTCCTGTTTGAGGATGTTCTTATAGGACAATGCCACACTCAGAGCAAGATATAATAAAAATCAAAACATCTAAATTGTGAATTTGCAGGAGAACTTCAAACTCTGATGTGTTTCCAACTCTCTCTCTCTTTCCCTCTCAACATCTCAAAGTCTCCCAAGCAGGTATATGAATTAGAAACAACAATAGGCCACTCAGCCCATCAAACCTGCTTCGTCATTCAACGAACCATGCCTGATCTGATTATTCCATATTCCATCCTATTCACAATATCCTTTCACATGCTTTCTTATCATGAATCTATTTACCTTTGCCTTTAAAAATATCCAAGCACTCTGCTCCAGCGCTTTCTGAGTAAAAGAATTCTAAAGTTGCATGGTTTTCTGTGAGGGGAAAACAGTCTCCTTATCTCTGTTTTAAATGGGCAATATTGTATTTTAAACAGTGATCCCCAGTTCTAGATTCTCTCACAAGAGGAAATATCCTTTGCACGTTCATTTTGAAAGGACCCCTCGGCATCTCACAAGTTTCATTCAGTCGTCTGTCATTGTTGTAAGTCAAGTCCATCCGCCTTATCCTCATAACACAACTGCCTTGTTCCAGGTAGTAGCCTGGTCAACCTTCTCCGAACTGCTTCAAACGTGTTTGTATCCTTCTTTAAAGAAGGACACAATACGGTGACCAGGGCTCATTCCAAACCCGTGACCACTATGATCTGGAAGGACAAGGGCAGAAGATATTTGGGACAACCACCACCTGCAAGGTTCCTCCTCACTCATCATCCTGACTTGGAATCACATCTCTGTGCCTTCAGTTTTGTAGGTCAAAATCCTGAGGGAATTCCCTCCGTAATGGCAGAAAAGGTTGGGTTGCAAATACGGCAGGTAAATAAGGAGGCAATTGGAATATCGCCCTTCATTGCAAGAGGAATGGAGTTAAAAATAAGGAGGTTATGCTGTAGTTGTATATGGTGCCGGTGAGGCCATACCTAGTGTACTGTGTGCAATCATGGTCTCCTTATTTGAGAAAAGATGTGCTGGCACTGGAGGGGGGTGGAAACAGTGTTCACTTGCTTGCTTCTGGAGTTGAGAGGATTGGTTTATGAGCAGAGCCTGAGTAGATTGGAATTTAGAAGAATGCAGGGCGATTCTTATAGAAACATATAAAATTATGAAGGAAATAGATAATATAGAAGCAGGGAGGTTGTTTTCACTGGCAGGTGAAACTAGAACAGAGGGAGCAGATTTAGGACCGAGTTGGGCAGGAATTTCTTCGCTCAAAGGGTTGTGAATCTGTGGAATTCTCTGTCCAGTGAAGCTGTTGGGGCTACCTCTTCGCAAGTTTTTAAGGCTAAGTCAGATAGATTTTTGAACAGTAAAGGCATTAAGGGTTATAGTGAGCGGGTGGGCGGGTAAGTGGAGCTGAGTCTGTGAAAAGATCAGCCGTGATCTTACTGACTGGCACAGCAGGCTCAAATGGGCCTGGTGACCTACTCCCGCTCCTGTTTCTTACAGTCTTTTGTAACCAATGGACTGCAGTAGTGAAAGAAGGCAGCTCACCACCATATTCTCAAGGGTAACTGGGGATGGGCAGTAAATGCTGACCAATCCATCCAATGTCCCACGAGTGAAAGGAAAACACTCCGGTTGTGATCTCACCAGTGTGCTGTATTACTGAAACATAACTGTTGTAATTGTATCCACTTCTACCACTAATCAAGGTCAAACATGCCTGCAATAATTGTTTCAAGTTTAAGCAGCTTTGACTCAGAGCTTATGAGCTGGAGGCTGAATCATAGACACTGGGTTACTTCAGTAAGGGGAAAGTTAACTGCATTCCAAGAGGTAGTCACACCTAATGGGATAGAGTCATCTCACTAGCTCAGTGTTCAAGGACAGGGAAGTGTGACAGTGAGTGAGGCAGGCAAGAGGGCAAAGGCAGCAGGAGCACAGGGACCTCAGCTAAAGGTTTTACAAAATAATAACGCTAAAGCAAAGGAAGTTTAGCTCAAATTGTACAAGGCATTAGTCAGGCCATAGCAGTTCACAGGCAGTTCTGACACGTTCACTGGACTGTTACCAGGTCTGGAGGGATTGTCTTATGAGGACAGGTTCAGTAGAACAGGGCTGGAATTGAGAACTGCTGAAAGATATAAGATTATTCAAGGACTTGACAGGGTAGGTGCTGAAAGGTTGATTCTTCTAGTGGGAGACTCCAGCATAGAAAGCATAATCTCAGAATAAGCGATCAGAGATAATGGGAACTGCAGATGCTGGAGAATCCAAGATAACAAAGTGTGGCGCTGGATGAACACAGCAGGCCAAGCAGCGTCTTAGGAGCACAAAAGCTGACATTTCAGGCCTAGACCCTTCATCTGATGAAAGGTCCAGGCCCGAAATGTCAGCTTTTGTGCTCCTAAGACGCTGCTTGGCCTGCTGTGTTCATCCAGTGCCACACTTTGTTATCTCAGAATAAGTGATTGAATTTGAAGTGTCAGAAGAGGCAGGATAGTCTGGGATAGTTTTCACTGGAGGGTAGGAGGTTGAGAGGTGACCTTATAGAGGTTTATAAAATAACGAGGGGTACACAAAAGGCGGATGGCAAATGTTGTTTCCCTAGGGTACAGAAGTTCAAGATCAGGAGGCCTATTTTTAAGGTGAGAGGAGGAAGATTTGAAAAAAATGTAAGGGTTTTTTTTTTACAGAGAGTGGTTCGTGTATGGAATGAACTTCCAGAGGATGCAGGCACAGTTACAATATTAAAAGGACATTTCAGTGAGTACATGAAAGCGAAATGTTTGGAAGGATATGGGTCAAGCATATGGGATTATGGTCAGCATAGACTGATTTGACTGAAGGGCCCATTTCCATGCTGTATTATTCTATGACTTGAAAAATATTTAATACGCAGCTGCCCCTTTTCTGCTTCTCACAAACGGTAGTGAATCTGTGGAATTCTTTACAGCAGAGGGCTGTTGAGGCTGGGTCATTAAGTACATTCAAGGCTGGCATAGATTTTCAATCAGTAAAAGAATTAGGATCATGGGCACAAGGCAGGAAAATTGAGTTAAGGTTAACCATATCAGCCATGATCTTTTTGATTAGTGGTGCAGACTCATTGGGCTGAATGGCCTAATTCTGCTCCTATGTCTTACAGTCTGAAAGTTTCAAGGTCCATCATCTGTGGTTTACTAGAAAGCTAAAAGACAGTATCAAACTCCAGTAGGAACAATATGCAATGACACGTTGATCGTCAAAAGATTCTATGTATATTATATAAAACGTGAAAATGACTAAAAAATTAACAAGATGTGTAAAGGAAAACAAACAATCAGAATTTTTATGAATTTTTAAACAAAAAAACGTGCAGAAGTGAGTCTGGAGAATAGAGGATGGTGAATAAAGAGACGGAAGATGAATTAAAAAGTATTCTGCATCAGCCTTCACTGTAGGGGAATCTAGTAGTATCCCAGAGCAGCCATAATTCAGAAAATAGAAGGTAGGGAGGGACACAGGAAAATCAGCAAGGTGGGAGAGAAGACATTGTTAGGAATGTGGGCTGACAATTTCTTGGATCTGGCTAGAATTCAACCTGGGGTCTTAAATCAAATGCCAAAATCTAAAGCCTTGGGCAGAACCCTGTAGGGGTCTGAGTGAAGTTGCCAGTGTTCAGATTTAGGGCAGAATTGGGCAGTGAGACCCACCTTGGCTTTAAGATCATCTGTCTCCATCTTTTATACATTTCACAAGTGGCGTACCTAAGTTCTCATTAGGCACCAAGAAGATGCAAACTGATGGGGTTTAAGTTCTTTCTTCACACCATATATTACCTCATTGATATTCAGCCTCCCTTCTAACCAAGCTCACCAAACATGCGAGATGCCAAGCAAACACAGAAAGGCAAACAGTGCAGGTACATGGCGGTTTCAGATCACCACACACTCCAATCAGACCACAGGCCGGACATCACAGCCACAACATCTCACGATGCAATCAGCAGGCACCAGTCGAATGCCTCCCACGGACATTGGCATCCAGTATCTGCCAACCCATCACCACCATCCAAGCAGGTCTGTTGTTCAATGGCAATGTACTCTGGATGCATAGGCTTGCACTGTAAGGCGCACCAACGCATGGCATTGGCAGGCCACAGTGGAGACATTTTGGACCTGCTGACATTTGTGAGGCCTCATTCCTCTTGGTCTCAGAGGTCAGAAATGGGTCTTCTGCTGGAGCCTGGCATTTCTCCACAGAGGACAAGGGCCGACTAGCAGAACCTGCAAGACAAAAGAGAAACAGCAGGCTTTGTAGCAAGTAGCTAGATGTAATGTACAATGATTGAGAGTGTCGGTGGGGCTAATGGAGAGTTGTGATGGAACGAAGAGTGGCACTTACTCACTTGGCAGGACATGGATGCTTTGGCATTCTCACAGGAGAGGCCCCAATCTCCCCCTTCAAGGGCTGGGATTCACTCCTAATGTGGGACGAGGACACAAATGTCAAGTGTATCTCTACCCTGAAGGCTTCCCTATGCCCTGTTATGGATTGTCTTCTCCTGCCATAAGCAAATGCAGGATCTGGAATGGGTGAGGTGATAATGAGTGGCACAGCTGTTGGTGCAGTTGCATGTGGGTGAAAGATGGTAAGTTGTATTGAAAAACGGAGGAGGCAGCTCACAGGGTTGCAGGGTTAGGAGATGTGAGATGTAGGGGAGGAGCTGTGGGGGAGAGTGAGTGAGGCAAGGTCTTGCAGGCAATAGTGAGAGTGGCAGAGTATGATCGTTGGTCCAAAGTGGATACAGTAGCAGAGATAGAGAGAGGGTGAGGGGGCAGAGAGAAGAGTGTGGCACTTACCTTGGGCAGAGTGGAGAACGTCACCAACCTTCTTATGAAATTGCAAGCCGCTCATTCACACCCCTTGAGGTGTCACTGACAAGGCCGGTAACCTGAGACCAAGCTGGCAGGATCTGGTAATACGGTCTCCTTTGACAGCTCTCCAGGTACAGTGGCTCAGCGGTTAGCACTGCTGCCTCACAGCACCAGGAACTGGAGTCTAATTCCACCCTCATGCGACTGCCTGTGTGGGGTTTGCACATTCTCCCCGTGTCTGCGTGGATTTCCTCTGGGTGCTCCGGTTTCTTCCCACAGCCCGAAAGATGTGCAGTTTAGGTGGATTGACCAGGCTAAATTGCCCATAGTATTCAGGGATGTGTAGATTAGGTGGTTTATTGGGGGAATGGGTCTGGGTGAGATGCTCTGGGGGTTGGTGTGGACTTGTTGGGCCGAAGGGCCTGTTTTCCACACTGTAGGTACTCTATGAGGTAGAGGGCACTTTCCTTTGTAGGCCCCTGAACACTAGGACTTCTTGTCAGAGAAACACTATGCCATCTTCCCCTTCTCTAACACATTACAACTCTTCTGTCGATGAGTAGGGCAGCTTTACAATGCCAGTGTTTGTCTGGGTATACAATGGGCTTTTAGAGATCGTGCAAACACAAGGGTGCTGTGATGTTTTGGATCCTGCTGTTGTAAGGTGGGGCGGGAAATCGATGTGACAAACGCTATGGGATGGGGTAAGGAATTAATTAATTGAGTTTAGTAAGACATGGCAAGAAAACCAGAACTCAAAGTGAAAAGTCTTCCAAAATCATCAGACTTAGCCAGGAAAATGTAAGAATTCTGCATTCGGTTTTAATTTTCCACACTTCCCTGGCTAGGTGGAGGGCCCAACTCAATTGAGAGATATCATATGTAACACCTTTACTCATAAAGGGCCTGACAAAAAAACAAACCAAAGAAGCACCAACACAATGGGTTCAATTCCCACACCGGCTGGAGTTACCATGAAGGGCTCTGGTTCTCATCCTCTCCCCTCGCCTGAGGCAAGGTGAGTCCCAGATTAAACCACCACCTGTCTCCAATGAGAGAGCAACCCTATGATCTGGCAGGATTTTATTACCCTTAGTTAATCTGTAACATTCATTTTATGACTGCTACTGTACCTGTATTGATTTGGCATTTAATTTAATTTGCCCATTCATTTTAGTCAGCTCTGCTTTCATGCCCTCATATTTGCTCGAATTTAGATTTCTTTTTCAGAAAATTTCAGATCCAGTTCTCTCCTTCAAACTGAATGTTGAATTTGATCATATTGTGGCCACTGATGCTTAAGGGTGCCTTCACTGTAAAGTAATCAATTAATCCTATCTCATACCAGGTGTAGTATAGTCTGCTCTCTGGCTAACTCCAGAATTTGCTGAATGTAGACAATTCATTTTAATGCTTTGAGAAAACAGGTGAATCTATCTAAACTTTCAAAATGGGTTCAGTGCTTGGGTGTATATGATGGAGCATGTTTTAATTTTGCTGTTTCTCGAATGTATGGAGGGTTATGGATCGAAGAAGGATCATTGGATTTAAGAAACATGTCCACACAGTGAAGGAGCATATAGCCTATTCCTAGCCACATTCTTCTGTGTATGTGCCAGATGTCTTACAGTGCAGTCAGTGGAAGGTCTATGAAAATCCGATGAAAATGTTGCTTGAGCAAGTTTTCTGGGATTCCCCAGGGTGTTTGCTGCAGACAATGAAGAGGTGCAATTTGATAATGTTCATGATATCAAACAGTGCTACTCAGCACAATGAAAGACAGGGCAGTTTCAATCAATATGGCTCAGTAATGTGGCATTGTGACAGGAAATTTGATGAAAGTGATACATTGTGCTTGGCAACATTTTAATGCACGTATTCTCTGGAGAGCCCCACTAAATAGAAACTTTTGTGTTCCGTGACACCTCCCAGGCAGTAAGTATATCAGCTTTTTGCTTTAGATTTTTAGAAGACGTTTTCTTTAATTTTCCTGTGCAGCCATTCCATTATACACCTTCAGCAACCCCTGCTTAAAATTGTTATGTCTAAAGGTGATAGCTTTGGCTGCCTCATCATGTTAAAAGTACTAACATTTACCTCTTTTCTATTGGTTGACTCTTGACAAAAATTGTAATTCAGACAGAGACAATTGAGCATTTTAAATGTGCTCGAAATCTCAATTCCTGAGTTTTATCCTTTATTGGTCTGGTAATGGA
The DNA here is from genome assembly GCF_030684315.1 of Stegostoma tigrinum. Lineage (NCBI taxonomy): Eukaryota > Metazoa > Chordata > Chondrichthyes > Orectolobiformes > Stegostomatidae > Stegostoma > Stegostoma tigrinum. Next base: position 100,170,985 of record NC_081359.1, read on the forward strand.
ACCTAAGATCCCTGTCAACTTTTCAGTAGAAATTTTATTCTGTTCAATTCTTCCCACAACTTTCTATCACAACATTTCCCAAACTAATTAGTTCATGAAATTGCCTGGGGATTTTCTGTTTCAGTTATTCATTCAGGAGATGTGACATCATTGGTAAAGCTAACATTGTTCCCCATCCCTGGTTGTTTTTGAAAAGGTCGTGAGGAGCTTGCTTTTTGAACCACTGTTTAACTTGTGATTGTCCCATACAGTGTCAAACAGTCTTAGGTACTGCAACTGTCAGGGTAGTGGGATCACATTCCTGATTGGTAGACAATGGAAGGTTTTGGGTAAAGCTACTCATTACAGAATACCCAGCCTCTGACTTGTTTGAATGGCCACAGTGTGTGTCTATCTGCTTGTATGTCTTTGCATCTATTTGAATACGTGTGTGTGTGTGTGTGTGTGTGTGTGTGTGTGTGTGTTTCTCTGTCTTTTTCTGTATGTGTACCTGTGTAGGTGTGTTGTATGGTTGTGTGTATATGCATGTGTTTGTGTGTATCATGTCTGTGTGTGTGCCTCTCTGTGCCTATGTGTGTATTTGTCTGCGCATGTATGCATATGCATGTTTGTCTATTATGTGTGGTTGTGTGAATATGTGTTAGCTGTGTGTTTGTTGTACATTCGTGTGGGCATTGTGTGTGCATGTGTGCCTGTGTTGTGTGTCTGCTTGTATGTGACTGTGTCAATATATGTGTTGCATTATTATCTGTGTCTATGTGCGCCAGCATATGTGTGTGTCTGCCTGTGTGTGTGTTTGTGCTTGCGCGCGTGTGTGTGTGTGTGTGCGCGCGCGCGCGCGTTTGAGTCTCTGTGTATGTCTGTGTCCACTGTTGTGTTTTTGTCTGCATGTGTATTTGTATGTATCCATGTGTGTACATCTTCATATGTGGTTGTTTTCTGTGTGTTTCTGGTTGTCTATATGCGTATCTGCATGTGTTTGTGCCTTCACATCTGTGTGCATGCCCAAGTCAATGTATTTGTGTATGTATGATTCTGTGAATGTGATTCCACATGTGATATGTATGATTCTGTGTGTGTTTGAGTCTGTGTGTGCACATGCTCATGCGTTTTTGTGTGCGCAAACTAATGTGAAATTCTGATTGTGTGTGTTTTCCTGCATGTGCATATGTTCATGTGCATGTGCAGATGAATCTGTGTGTGTTTTGTGTGCATATGTGCATGATGCCATGCATATGTCTACGTGTCCATTTGCATTTGTGTGTGCATGTGTAAATATATATGTGTTATCCTGTGTGTATGTACACGCTGTGTTCATGTATTTTTGTGTATGTGTGCTTGTGAAATTCCATGCACGTGTGTGTGTTTCCACGCGCGCATGTGCACATGTGTGAGATTCTGTGTGTTTGTTTCTATGTGTGTGCGTGTTCGTGTATTTTTGTGTGTGTTTGCATGTGTGCAATTCTGTGTGTGTGTGTGTGTGTGTGTGTGTGTGTGTGTGTGTGTGAGAGAGAGAGACAGAGAGACAGTGTATGGTGATGTCATTGTAGATTGGCCTTTCAATAAAGAAATGGCCTGTTCTTTCTGAGATAGTGGGAACTGCTGATGCTGGAGAATCTGAGATAACCCGGTGTAGAGCTAGATGAACACAGCAGGCCAAGCAGTATCGGAGGAGCAGGAAAGCTTACATTTCGGGCCTCATTTCCGAAGAAGGGTCTTTTCTGACAAAGGGTCTAGACCCGAAACGTCAGCTTTCCTGCTCCTTTGACCTGCTTGGCCTGCCGTGTTCATCCAGCTCCACACCTTGTCATCTCTTACCTATTCTTTCTACTTTTTCTCACGTTTTGGCATAGACCCAGGCTAAATGGAAATAAAACATTAGGAATTCACTTTGTTTAACATTTGTTTAAGCAAGAAATTAGAAAAGAAATAGTCACAAAGCAGCAGTTTAATGGATACCTGTATTATTCTTCAGGTTGTGCTGGGACTCCAACTGTTTTATTCTTCTCTTCACACCACAGCATCATGCTGCTTGTCCCATCTCTCCTGATAATAGCAATACTTCGGACAACAGCACTAAACGAAACTGCTCTCACTTCCTTGGCACACATGAGTAAGTTATTTCAACATTTTAATATCAGAATAATCTGAGATAAATAACTGTATTTCAGTTTTTAACCCTTCATCTTTTGCAATTAATTTCCCTGATGGCTTCATTCCCATACAGTGTGGGCTAACGTAAGCCCATTGAAATCTAGATCACTGACAACACCTCACTGTTAACTCCACCGTGACACTAAGATAATAAAATGTGAGGCTGGATGAACACAGCAGGCCCAGCAGCATCTCAGGAGCACAAAAGCTGACGTTTCAGGCCTAGACCCTTCATCAGAGAGGGGGTTGGGGTGAGGGTTCTGGAATAAATAGGGAGAGAGGGGGAGGCGGACCGAAGATGGAGAGAAAAGAAGATAGGTGCAGAGGAGAGTATAGGTGGGGAGGTAGGGAGGGGATAGGTCAGTCCAGGGAAGACGGACAGGTCAAGGAGGTGGGATGAGGTTAGTAGGTAGATGGGGGTGCAGCTTGGGGTGGGAGGAAGGGATGGGTGAGAGGAAGAACAGGTTAGGGAGGCAGAGACAGACTGGACTGGTTTTGGGATGCACTGGATGGAGGGGAAGAGCTGGGCTGGTTGTGTGGTGCAGTGGGGCCACTACGGTGCATGTGCCAAGTGTGTCACACATGGACACAGACATGGATACATCAAGAACTGAACGTGTGCACACACACGCAACGACCAACCCTATCGCTGGTGACCACCTCGGCACTGACATCTATTCCAAGCCCACTAATTCCCACAGCTACCCAGAATACACCTCTTCTCGCCCACCCTTCTGCAAGAACGTGATCCCCTACTTCCAATTCGTCCATCTCCACTGTGTCTGGTCCCAAGGTGGGGCACCGCAGATTTCTACCTATTTCAAGGACTGTGCCTTCTCCACTTTGGTGATCGAAAATGCCCAATCACATCTCTTACATTTCCAGCATCTCTGCTCTCTCATCCCTTCCCTCCCCCCAACAAAAATAAAGACAGAATCCCCCGTGTCCCCACATACCACCCCACCAACCTCTGTATCCAACGTATCATTCTCCATCACTTCCGCCACCTCCAATCCGATCCCACCACCAAAGAGATATTCCCCGTCCCCACCACTATCTGCCTTCCGAAGGGACTGCTCTTTCCACGTTTCCCTCGTCTGCTCCATACTCTCCACCAACCCCACCACCCGCAACACCTTTCTCTACAACTGCAGGAAGTGCTACACCTGCCCCTACACCACTCCCCTCACTTCCAGTCAAGGCACAGAACAAAAATTCTCTATCAGAGAGGGGTACACCTGCACATCCGCCAACTTGGCCTACTGTATCTGCTGCTCCCGATGTGGCCTCCTCTACATTGGTGAGACCAAGCGGTGGCTCGGAGACCGCTTTGTAGACCATCTGTGCTCTGTATGCAACAAATGACAACACCTTCCAGTTGCCAACCATTTTAACACCCTCCCCCCTCACTCCCTGGGTGACATGTCTATCCTGTGCTGCCTCCAGTGTCACAATGACACCACGCGCAAACTGGAGGAGCAGCACCTCTCATTTCACCTCAGAAGCTTACAGCCCGATGGCCTAAATGTGGAATTCACCAGTTTTAAAATCTCCGCAGTCCCCAGCCTTATCCCATGTCTGACCCTCCCTCTTATCCCCACCTCCTTTACCTGAGACAACCTGTCCATCTTCTTTCCCACCGATCTGACCCTCCCATCTCACTGGCCAATCCCCACCACTCCCTACCTGTACTCACCTATCACCATCCCACATACCTTCCCTAGCCCCACCTTTCCTCTCTATTTATTTCCCAGCTCCCTTCCCACTCACCATTTCCGAAGAAGGGTCCCAAACCGAAACATCAACTTTCCTGCTCCTCTGATGCTGCCTGACCTGCTGTGTTCCTCCAGCTGCACACTGTGTTATCTCTGACTCCAGCATCTGCAGTTCGTGCTATCTCCGGGAGAAGGCATTGATGTATTGTTCATACTATTGGACTGGTACTGTAGAGATCCAGGCCAATGTTCTGAAGTCCTGGGTTGAAATCCCACAATGACAGATGGTTAAAATTTGAATTCAATAAAGATCTGAAATTGCAAGTTAGTGTAATGGTGATCAGGTAACCATTATCGACTGTTGTAAAAGCAAATTAGTAAGTTAGTATTAATGGGTGACTCAATAGTTTGAAGGATACACAGCCTAATTTGCAACTGGGATTGTGTATCCCATATGGTCTATTGCCTCCTGAGTGCAAGGATTTAGGACATAATGGAATGGCTGGATAATATTCAGGGAAAGGGAGGATGAATGACTAGTGGTTATGGTTCATGTAGAAACCAACAACATAGGGATTGACAGCTTAGATGGCTTACAGAATGAGTTTGAAGAGTAAGGGAAAGGGTTGAAACATGGGACGTCTGGGGTAGCAATTTTAGGAATACTACGTCTGCCATTAACTTCATTATTTAGGCAAAAGCAGATCAGGGAGGTAAATGTGTGGCTTGAGGGATAATATTAGGGGAGTGAGGTTTAGATTTTTGGGATATTGGCATCACTTTTGGGAATAAAGATAGCTGTCTAGAAGAAATGGCCTTCACCTGAGCTGAAATGAAACTAATTTCCAGGCTCAGAGAGTCGATAGTGTAGTTGGAGTGGATTTAAACATGTAAAACAGGGTGCAGCGTGAGTAATGGGCCTAGTTTTGAAGTAGCAGAGACAGGTAAAGAAGACTTGTGGGTTGACGATGAGCAAAGAAATGGTTACCTTCTAATGGGCAAGAAAGAGATAAGGGCAGGGTTAAATTGTATTTGGTCAGTGCACAGAGTATTGTGAATGAAACTGGGGAGCTGGAAGCAGATATTGCTCTAGGGGGATGATAACACAGTGGTGTTATGGGTTTTCATAGAATCAGGGTGGATAGAAAGGGAGGCGATGTTGCAATCTTGATCAAAGATAGAATCATTGCCCTTGAATGAGATACAGTTCCTGAATTAAAATCTATATGATTGGAGGAGGGAACCAGGAAGGCAGCACTGATGACCTTCTTGAGAATTTATTATAGATATACAGAGTGGGAATAAATTAGGAGAGAACATTGTTGGCAAATTATGGAAATCTACAGGACTAGAATGGGAGAAAATCCCATAATGTGTGCAGGAGAACTTTGTGGGACAGCCTATTTCCAGTCCTACTAGGGAGGAAGATATGTTGGATCTGGTCTTAGGAAATGAAACAAGCCAAGTGGAGAACGTCAGAGTGGGGGAGCATTTGGAAATAGCAATCACAACAGAATAAGGTTCAATATATTAAGTTTGAAAAGATGAAGATTCCAGATTAGAAAAGAGCAAATTTTAGGGTTCTGAAAGCTCACCGCAGGAGAATGTTGATTGAAAACACATTTTGATGTATTAAAAAATGAAGAATTTCAGAAGAGGGATGAATTCGGTCCAGACTAGGTACATAGCAATGAGAAATAAATATGGGGTATCCTAAACTAGAATATCCTGGATGGCTAAGATTATTGCTGAGAAAATAAGGAAGGCAAAAGAAGCATATGATGTAACTTAGAATAAGAGGAATAGGAAACACATGCAGAAGGGAGGCTAAGGCTGGAATGTGGAAGGCTAAGTGGAAACATGAGAAAAGGATGGCAGGCTGTGCTACAGCATGTAGTAAAATATTCTAAAAATATAATGACTGTAAAAGATTAAGGAAGGATAAAGTGTGGCCCATAAGGAAGAAGCAGTGAAAGCTGCTCACTGAAGCAAAGGATATGACAATGGATCTGAATGAATACTTTGCTTCTGCCTTTACCAAGTTAGACATGTGACTAGATCCACAGCAGTATGGTTGAGCCTTAACTAACCTCAGGGCAATTAGAGATGGGCAAGAATTGCTGTAAATAAGATATTACCATGGGCAAAAAGTGATGTCTACAGCTCCAAATAAATAAATCAAAGAGCCGCTAGCATTGGGAAGTTAGACAAGGATTGATTCCACAAATAGATCATTAGAATCATGAGCACACAAGTCAGGCACTTCTGTTCAGGATCTGCTATTGGATAAGCTCTTTCTATTCAGTCCCTATGTTAGAAGAGTCAAGATTAATAATTTCCCATATTCATTAGGATCCTTGAATACCCCGTTGGCCAGTGGGACAACTTCTGTTGAGTTAAGGCCGCAGAAGTCATTTCCCATTGTCGCTTTACAAGAACATGACAGCCTGAATAAAACCATCAGTCAGAGTTGAATATAAGCCCACAACTGAGATGTGAATGTAAACTGCACCATTTCACACTCGTCAGATTTCTGAGGTCAGGAGGAGAAGGCAGACTGCCCCGGGATCACTTGCTACCAGTGGTCACGCTGCTTTGCAAACACATTTCCAACGCAGAAGTCTTTAGTCAGTGGTTGGGTGGGACATCAACATGTTCACAAGCTATATATGGTTCATGAAGCCAGTTAAGGGGCTTTGCAGGTCAGCTGCCTACTGTGGAGCCAGTGAAACAAGACATTTTCTGCTGTGGATCGAGGAGCAGAGGCACAGGAGGACTTTCCATTTTATTTCAATAAAACCCCAACACTGTTATTAAGCCACCACTGTGCGTGGTTTCTGGCAACCTATTGGAGGGGTTGCCCCTTCTTGTTCCTGCCTAGGAACCTTTTCCACTTTGAACTTTTGAAAACATTTTTTCTTGGGGTGTGGGTGTTATTGGCTAGGCAATAATTTTCCCTCATTTTCTTTGAGGAGGTGGTGATGAGTTGCTTTCTTGAAATTCTATGGTCCCTGGGCTGTAGTTCCCTTAGGATAAAAGTACACAGCTGGATGTCAGGGAGGGAATTCCAGGGTTTTGACCCAGTGACACTGAAAGAACGATGATATATTTCCAAGTCATGACCTGGAAGGTATCTTGTCAGTGGTGCTATTCCCATGTGTCTGCTGCCCTTGACATTCCAGATAATAGAGATTCCTGGTATAGAAGGTGATAATTAAACATTCTTAGTGAGTTGTTGAGGTACAACTTGTCGCTAGTACAATCTGCTGCTGTACATCAGTGTTGAAGGGGTTGAACATTTAGGATGATTGGCAGTCCATCAGTCAAATGGGCTGCTTTGCCCAGGATGGCACCTAGCTCCTTGGAATCAAAGGGTGCTTCCATTTTGAGGCATCCATATTGGGCTTGAAATGTGAACTATTTTTCTCACTACAAATGCTGTTTGATCTGTTGACTTTTCCCAACACTTACTCTTTATAATCTATTAGTTTTCACAGTTGTGTTTGTGTTCTTTCATTTGAACCCAAAGCAATCTGACTCGAATGATGGAAGTGTGCCAACTGAACCATGGACAATGCACAAACAGACCAAACATTACATACTGGGCTATTTATATATTAATCAATGTAGGAGTAACTTATTTATAGACTAGTCTCTGCTTCACTGGAGCAGTTTATTCCCGTCATTATAACAAGGCCAGCCAGGTGGACTTCATTGAATATGAGTTCCCTGATTTGGGCTGTAAATCTGGCCCAGTCAGGGAGCACTGGCTGACAAATATAAACAGGAGTGTCAGACATCCTGTTCACTCTGAGAACTGGCTCCCTGAGGAAGCCAAATCAGTGTCAAGGACTTTCCACACGTAAACAAAGGAAGACTTGGTGCCCAGGTACCGACCTGTGCAGAGCTATTTCATGTATAGCCTGGGCAATGAGGCTTTTTATATAGAATACACCCTCACTGTGATTGCTGTTATGGAGTCCCCGTGTCTGGCAAAAATCAGGATGTTAACGAGCTCAAAAACAACATTGTGATGTTTACTCATTCAGTGAACAATTTTGCAGATTCACAGTCATTATCAAATTGTGTATAGCCTGACTGATGTTATCAATCACTGTTGCAACAAGAAATGTTGTTTTTCCCTACCTTGTGGATAAAATGCGTTAAAATAATAATCAGAAATTAAATGATGAGAAGAATGAGCACATCTTTAAGCATTATAATTGTTGCTTTTGAAATTTGATTTCAACAAATGCAAATAAAATTACAAAGACCCATCTTGTTGAAGTTCTTATGATGATCTTCAATATTCAGGAAAGGCTCACATAACTCATTGCTACTGCTGCTGCTCACTGGCTTCCTGTAATTTTATGGAACCCCTACATTGTGGAAGCAGGCCATTTAACCCATTAAGTCCATACCGACCCTCCACTCAGACTCTCACCCCTATCCTTAAACCCTGCATTTACCATGGCCAGCCCGCCTAGCCTGCTCATCCCTGGACACTATAGGCAATTTAGCAGGGCCAATCCACCTAATTTGGACATCTTTGGGCTGTGGGAGGAGACCAGAGAAACTGCAGGAAACACACATTGACACGGGGATAATGTGCAAACTCCACACAGACAGACACCTGCGGGATTGAATTGAACCTAGGTCCCTGGACTGTGAGGCAGTCATGCTAACCGCTGTGCTACCCCAGGTTACATGTACAATAATTCAGCCACCTGAATCTACCTCCTACTACTCCATACACACTCATTTATTTTCACTTTCATGCATTTATTTAAGCTCCATTTGAAAGTTATGCTTGAATCTGTGATTGTATCAGCCGTGCATTCCAATCATGAAACCATGGAGGTTTACAACACAGAAAGAATCCCTTCAGCCCGTTGCGCCCATGTTAGTCATCAAGCACCTATCTTCTTTAATCCCGTGTTTCATTGGAGCTAGAAGCAGGAGTTGGCAATTCAGCCCATTGAGCTGAGCCACCACTTTAATACGATCATGGCAGATCTCATCTCAGTTTACAACTCCACTTTCCTGCTGGCTCCCCATAATCCATCAGCCCATTATGAAATAAAAAGCAGTCTCCTATCTCTTCCTCAAGTTCATTCAATATCTTGACATCCACAGCATTCTGGGATAACGAAGAAAAGCATGATGGAGAGAAACCTTCATTTGGAGTGAATTTGATCATCACAGAAGCTTGCATTCATCCTTGCTTAAATGCCTGGCCAGTTCACTGAGTAATGCTGTTAAACGTCACCACAGAAGTGGTTTAATGGTTTTCTAAAGGGCTCGGCAAGTTATCAATAGAGGAACTTACAGTGGGTGGGACTTCCACGAAATCTGACTAACCTTACTGTGTAGGTAAATGGATAAGCCACTGTAGACTGAAGAGATCGTGAGGAAGTTATGTGGGACTTTCTCTTTGTCTTTGAACATACATTGGGCTATTGTTTCAACATTTGATTATAAATAATACATTGCATAATATATTCGCATGATATAATTGCAACACAAATGCAAATTCTTCCCAGTCAACTATCATCAGACATCAGAATGGAGCAAAGCCAACATCCCAACCATTATAGAATGGGGGTGAATTCGCCTTGAGATGGTGCAGAGGACACAAGAATGTGTTTAGAAAAAAAAAACAAAGAAACTGTGGATGCTGGAAATCAGAATCAAAAACTGAAATTGCTGGAGGAACTCAGCAGATCAGAATTAATGTTTTGGGTCCAATGACCCTTCCTTGCCATTGGTTCTGCGCTGTAATTTCTCTCCACAGATACTGCCAGACCTGCTGAGCCTTTTGCTCGCAATTTTTGTTTGGCTTGTGACGCAAGAATATAAACTTGTCCACCATTTATCCAAGTGATCAGGGAAGACTGAAATTTGCTGGGGTTGATCTTTGAACTGGCATTACTAGTTTAGCTGCCCATTGCAAAAGATGTCCTGTTTTTCATTCCATTGGCTGCTATTCCCGTTTTAGCCCAGAGTCGCAAATTGAAAAGATTGTGTATATTGACAGCATGCCAACTCGTTGAAGCACTGTCTTTGACCTTTGAATGCAACCAATAGCTTTGCAGACAATAATGGATAACAGTGCAACATGTCATGGCCTGGATAAGTATTTCAACAAACCAATGCAGAAAAGGCAGCTAGAATTCCTTGTTTCTCTAAAGTTGTGAGGAGTGCCTGCTAAAGGCAAAAAAAATGTTGCCTGGAATTATTTTTACATATGAAGTAAGAGCAGAATTTGGCCATATGGCCCCCCAAGGCTGTACTGTCATTCAATAAAGCCATGGCTGACTTGTTTATGTTTCAAATTTCACATTTCCATTGAGTGCCATCCCTTTCGCCTAATGAGAATCTACCTCCCTCTGCCTACAAAATATTTAATAATCTTGTCTGTAGCACCCTCTGAGGCAATCTTTCAAAGATTCACATTCCTCTGAGAGAAAAAAATCCCCTCATATCTGACACCTAATTTTAAAACGTGTCGCCTTGTTTGAGACTGACCTTCAAAAATATACATCTTTTCCAAATCCAGTTTAGGGTTTTACAAATTTCAAACAAATCACCCCTTATTCTCTCGACTTCAACTAAAACAATCCCAGCCTGACAAATATATTATCAAAAGACCAGCCACGTATTCCAGATAATAATCTCGTAAATTTCTTCAAAGCTGACTCCAATGCATTTACATCCTTCCTTAAATAAGAAAACCAAAAGGCCAAACAGTATTTGACATATGGTGTCACCAATCCCCATATAATTAAGCCGTAAAATCTTAATATTTATGCTCAATTCCTCTTGAATAAAACATAGCCTCCCATTAACCTCCTTAATCACTTGCTGGATCTGCATACAATATTTAGATCGCTCTGCACTTTGGAAGTCTGTAGTCCTTTTCCATTTAAGTAATACCCTGCTTTATTTAAAATTTCTTCATGCCAGAAGGAATTATTTTACATTTTTCCACATTATACTCCATCTGCCACACTCACCTAACCCAGTTATATTGATCTGAAACTTTGTTATATAATCCTTACAATGTAGTTTTGTTTCTACGTTTGTGTCATCTGCAAATTTAACCATCATGCCTTCGCTTCCCTCATTTTTAGCTGATATAAATTGTAAAACGTCAAGTTCCAGTCATCACATGCTTTCAATCTGAAAACAAAGTTCGTCATTCTCTTTGATTTCCTGCCAGCAGCCAAACCTCTATCCATGCTAGTGTATTTCCTCCTACACCTGAGGGCTCCACTTTGCGCAATAGCCTCTTTATTTGGCACCTCATCAAATGCTTTCTGGAAATTGGAGTTCAATAAGTCAACAGGGCCCTGTTATTCCAGCACATGCTACTCCTTCCAACAAGATGAATAAATTGATTAAACACAGTTCCCCTTCCACAAAACCATACTGACTCCTACTGATTACCTAGAATTTTTCCACAATCCTAATTCCAACATCCTTAATCATTAATTCTAACACCTTTCCCCATTATAAATGTCAAGTTAACTAGCCTATTGTTTTCTGTTTTCCTACATTTGAAATCTGATGGTACCATTCCAGAATCTAACAAACTTGCTGAATCAATCCTAATGCATCTACTATCTCATTAGCCACCTCTTTTTGAGGCCCTAGGATGAAGTAATGCAGGACCCAAAGACTATTCAACACTCAGCTCCATCAGCTTTCTCAACCCCACTTCCCTAGAAATTATATTTCACCTAGTTCTGCTTTTACTTTAATCTCCAGATTTACAGATATGAATGGGAAGCTTTGTGTCTCCACTATAATGAAGATAGAAGCAAGTTATATATTCATTCACAAAAACAGAAATTGCTGGTAAAGCTTAACAGGTCTGGCACCATCTGTGGAGAGAAATCAGAACGAATATTTTAGACTGAGTGACCCTTCCTCAGAACTGGGGAAGGGTCACGCAACACAAAACGTTAGCTCTGATTTCTATCCACAGATTCTGCCAGTCCTGTTAAGTTTTTCCAACAATTTCTATTCTTGATTCTGATTTACAGCATCTACACTTCTTTCAGTTTTTATTTATCCGTTACATCCCTGATTCCTTTTCTATCTGCTGTAAAACAAAATAAAAGCACTGATTTTACTTACTCTTTTCCTTTGTCGGTATCTACAGAAAGTCAGGCTTTTTGCTTTGTATTGTATATATCTGTAACATTTCAATTACCTGTATTTCATTGGCACAGGTAATGGCATTTCCTCAATCCACAACCTGCCGTGTATTTTTCATGATTACCGACAAATGACCTGTACCTGGGATATTAGCAAGCAAGCACGAGCAGATGCCCAGTACCGTTTGTCTTACGGGTAAGGATGAATATTTACTCATCTATATAACTACCTAGAGCCTGAAATGAGTTCTCCCAGGATTTTAGAGATGGTGCGTTTCAATTTGAAAGGAAAACTCAGCAGACCCTGGAAATCTAACATTTAAACAGAAGCAGATCTAAGAGGGGAGATGGTTCTGACCCCGTGGAGGCAGGGCAGAGCTGGAACTGTGGGCTTCTCCGGCCACCAAGTTGCAACGGCACCCCGTGCCTTCCCACCATTTGGAAAAGCTTCCATAGTTGGACCATGAAGCACATTAATTGCTGATGCTATATGGAGACAGACAACCAACCCCAATCATCCTTTCTAGATCTGCATTCGCAGTACAATAAAGTTAACACCTAAATAGTCGCTCCACATGTTTCCTACTCAGACTTGTGAATAATGAACTTTCAGACACTGGTTTGGTATTTGTATAAAAGATATGTATCTATTATGTAGAGATAGTAGGAACTGCTGATGCTGGAGAATCTGAGATAACAAAGTGGAGAGCTGGCTGAACACAGCAGGCCAAGCAGCATCAAAGGAGCAGGAAGGCTGATGTTTCGGGCCTAGATCTTCTTCAGAAAAGGGTCCCAACCTGAAATGTCAGCTTCCCTGCTCCTCTGATGCTGCCTGGCCTGCTGTGTTCATCCAGCTCTGCATCTTGTTACCTCAGATTTTCCAGCATCGGCAGTTCCTACTATCTGTCGGGTAGGAATGGCAATTTCCTTCCCTAAAGGACCTTAGTGAACCAAATGGGTTTCCCCCGACAATCAGCAATGGATTCATGGTCATCATTAGACTCTTAATTCCAGATATTTATTGAATTCAAATTCCACCGTGGCAGGATTTGAACCAGGTCCCCAGAAGATTACCTGGGACTCTGGATTAACAGTCCAGCAATAATACCACCAGGCTACTGCCTCCCCAATGGAAGATGGACTTATTTATCCTTCACCATGCATTGTCTCACTGGTATAAATGTGGACACCTTGGCTTTTTCCTGAAACGTCAATTACAGTCACCTTCTCAGTTTACACAGCCAAAAGCAGCAATGCTTCTAATTCAGCTTTCTACCCTTCAGGGCTTTGTAGAAGCAATGTATCAGATTACGCAAGGAGCTTTCAAATTTTCAGGGTGGATTCTGGAGCAATCTCTCAGAAACCACAGTTATAACAAACTTTAATTCTGGTTCCACCATGATATTTTGCATAACTCTTCCCAAGCTCTCAATTGTTCAACAACTGCCTTTTGCTTGAATGTAAGGTCTCTTCCAGACTAGCTGGAACCATTTCCCAGATACTGACCTCATTAATAACCAACCTATCTGTTAGAACCTCTTGAATCAAGACTCAGCCTGTAACTAGCCTCCCAACCAGGCCTCATAAACAAACAAAGTTGCTGGATCTGCCCTTTTTCCTTTTAACACAATTTATGCAAAAGTATGCCAGTCATTTCCAGCTCATAATCTGAAGTTGATAAGAGAATAAAAATAATGAAAAATTAACAAGTGTTCTAACGTCGCCCACTGCATGGAGGAAGACAATTCATTCAGACACCAGTTGCTAGCAGCTGGTGAAACAGTACCTCCTGTTATTTGGGAGGGATGCTACTGCAATGCAGTCAGTCTCTATGGACAAGTTGGTTAAGGGTGTGGAGGAAGTGGCCAATGGAGGCATCCCTCAAATGAGAAGGCTGTGGGCAGCAAAGATTCCTCGAGGGGATGCATCTCCCCTTCATTTGACAGGACTTGCCAACTCACCGACCTCTCCCAAATAGTTGCATGCATTCACCTGCCTATCTGTGCCTTCATTTAGTGGCACTGCCCAATTCTTAGAGCCACCTCAGCCATGCCTAACAGTCCAGGAGGCAGCTACCACCCTGTGATTGAGTGACCAATGTTGGAAGTCTGTCCACAATCCTGCTGTTATCTTAGCTGATGTGATAGTCATTCTTTCAGAAAAGATCAGGTCATTGTGCTGCACGAACACACTCATTTACTTCTTCCACATGATCTTTCAGGATTTCAGGTGAACAAATCGACGAGTACGGAACAATCTTTTGTGAGAATGGTTGGAGAAATGTGACCTGCCATGTTCAGGATGTTGGTTTTGTGCTCTTCAACGAGGTGCAGATTTGTATCACTGAATTAGGCCAAAATTTCACGAAACCTTACTGCATAGAGTTCACACCAGTCATGTATTGTAAGCGTCATTCTCTTTCATCTTATATTGTCTTTTGTTTGCTGTTGTAAGATTGAAATAACTGTTAAAAATGAACATGCCTATTTATAGACATGATAACATCAAAATGAGAATCGAAACCCTCCATTAAGGGGAGTCCCCTCACTCCCACATTAGCTGCACTACTGAGCAAGCCAGATGAGTCTTAAGGTACACAGTTGCTAAGAATGAGTCTGCAGCAATAGAGGAGGGAACCAACAAGAGGGAAAACACGCTTGACCTCATCTTCACCTGTTTGCCTGCCGCAGATGCATCTGTCCAGGACAATATAGGTAAGAATGGCCACCAATCAATCCTCGTGGAGATGCAGTCCCATCTTGCCATTAAGGATAACATTTATCATGTTGTGTGGCATGATCACCGTGCTAAATGGGACAGATTTCAACCAGAATTAGCAACGCAAGACTGGGCATCCATGAAACATTGTGGGCCACCATCTTCAGCAGAACTGAACTCCACCACAACCTGTAAACTGAGGTTGTAAATGGGAATGGACAATTTCACAACTTGCAGAAAGAGGAGGCTCCACAAATATCCCCGACAATGGGAGAGTCCAGTGCATCAGTGCCAAAGATAGCCTATTAAGGGAAAAGCTAACAATGAAAAGTGAGTGGGGATGGGTGTGGGGCTTGGTGGTGATAGAGCGAGAGGGAGGGTACTAAATCAAAATGGAGTTGGAGGTGGAAATCAAGCACTGCCTTTCCAACCACATCTCCTCCCCTCCCCCCAAGGTGCCCATTTCTCTCTGAAGGCATCGAGAGCACTGATGGGCACCGCAAGCTCCCTCTCCAATAAAACTTGGGTTAAAATGTAACCACAGAAGAGGAGCCAGAAGTTGTCAGATATAACCCCTTCCATCACCCACTGCCTGGACCTCATTATGGTCAGCCTGGCCAAACCCAGGAGATGATCCTTGAGGAGGCCCTCTGAGCTGACCACATTCCTCCTTGCTAGATGCCCAAAGATCAGAGTCAAAGGGCTGACCTGCTGAACCAAAACCATGAGAAAAAGTTTATGAAGTATCTAAACAGGGAGTGCAAATGCCCACAACCGTATGTACATGGTCCACAGACTCCAGAGCGCCACAAAATAAGCAGTTGGACTGGGGGTCCATGAGCCACAAACAGTGAAGAGACTGGCATTTGAATACAGATGTGTAGAACACAGTGGAGTGGTAGTCTATCACCCTCAGCCCTTGGTCAACATGTCACAGCAGGGTTAGCTTTTTTTATATAATTTAACTTGTTTTTCTAATCAACCTGCTCAGAGATGTTATTTCTCACCTCAGAGGCTGGTGGGACTTGAACCCATGCCTCCCCCTACCTCTGTCCCTCAAGAGGCCCTCTCAGCGTCTCCTTTATAAAGGGCTTAGGTGATGAGTCCCATCTGGGCGGGCCATTGCCTATTACCAAATAAACTCATATGCAACAAACTCCTCGGGGAGATTAATTAGTGATTACCCATGCGCCCTAGACCCAATCATCTTTAACTCTTTCATCAATGACCTTCCCTCCATCATAAGGCCAGAAATGGAAATGTCACAAATGATTGCACAATGCTCAGCACCATTGGCAACTCCTTAGTTAATGAAGCAAACTATTTCCAAATGCAGCAAGACATGGACAATATCCAATGCTGGGTTAATAGGTGGTAAGTAACATTGGTGCCACACAAGTGCCAGGCAATGGCCGTTTCAAGTAAGAAGCAATCTAACCATTGTCCATGGGCATTCACCGGCATTACTATCACTAAATCTCTCTCAATTTCCTCGTAATTATCATTGACCATAAACTGAATTAGATAAGCCAAATCGTTCTGTTGCTACAAGAGCAGATGAGCAGCAATTCCAAAGCCTGCCCAACATCTACATGGCACAAGTCAGGACCGTGATGGAATACTGCTCCCCCCCCTTGCCTGGATTAGTGCAGCTTCAACAACATTCAAGAACACTCAACAACACACCATCAGGACCAAGCAGCCCACTACATCCACAAGCATCACTCCCTCCACCTCCTATATTCATTCACAGTGGCATTTCCCATCTACAAGATGCACTGAAAAAGTTCAGCAAGGTGGCTTTAATAGCACCTTCCAAACTACCATCTAAAACCACTACCATCTAAAAGATCAAGTGCACATTAATGCTTGGAAATGCATCATTATTTCTTCAACGTCATTGAAATCCTTGACTTCCTTCTCCAACAGCAGTGTGTATCTACCTACAGCACATGGTCTACAGGTGTTCAAGAAGACAGCTTGCGATCTTCTCAAGTGCAAATAGAGGGCCAGTAAACACTGGCTCCCAGCAAACACCAACCCAGCCAACAGCACCAATATTGCATGAATGACTGAGAAAAGCATTTACTTGTATGATATATATCACGGCAATGAATGATAATATGAAGGAACCTGCAATGTATTTATACTAATAAGTTATTTGTCCTGATTTAGATAAGGTCAGTCCTCCAGTTAACATTGTAGTCAAAGAAAATGAAGTAATATGGGACGAACCAGAAGGTAAACATCCTTCCTCAGAGTTTTATTATCAGATACAAATCACAGATCAGAGTACCCACATCACGAAGGTAAATATGTTTGGATCTTACTAATCATTGTATTATACACAATCCCACATAGCTTTCACAGCAGCTGTCAAACTCTTCTCCCATTCTTTAAAATCACAATTCCTGACCTCACTGACTTACATCAACTCCTGGTCTCAAAATGATCCAATTCTCAAATTCCTATCCTTGTTTTTGAATTTCTTCTTAAATCACCTGATTCTTGTCTCAATCACCTCATCCAGCACCCCCAAACCTCTGAGATCTCTGCTTGCAATCAACTCACCTCATCACTCCACTATTAATAGCTATGTCTGTCACTGCCTTGATCCTACATTCTGTGGAATTCCTTCACTAAATCTCTCTTCCTCTCCTCCTTCAGAATGGTCTTTAAAACCTATCATTTCAACCAAATTTTGGATCACATTTCTCAGGGACGCCTATGAGCCTAATGTCAATTTTTGTTTGATAATACTTCTCTCTCTGAAGGGCATTTTATGATGTTGAAGGTTGTGTTTAAAGGTATATTGCTGCTGGTCCAGTTATACAATGGTCAGTCTGTAAATGCCATAAATAAATATGCAACAGCTGTGTAACAAATGTCCTTATGCATGCAGTCTTCTGGCACTATTTGCTGTGTAAAGTTGCATAGGATGCCTGGTTCTGAAAGGGTTAATGCTGGGGAATACATAATGTTCCACCCAATACAATAATGCAATAAGGACTTAATGGGGGAAACAATGTGGATTTTGAAGGAGACAAACTTAGGTCTCCTCATGACTTAGCTAACAGATACAGATGTTAATTGTACTATGTTTGCCACTTTGCATTAAATTGTCGCTTATTTAAGATAAGATCCTTCTTGTTATCTACCTTGTGTTTTTTCTCTGCCACACCAGACAAATAGACCCTGTAGACCCCAAGCTGAAAGGAGAATGATGTCAATAAATCTACCTTACATTGACTATGATTCACTGCTAGCTCATTCAACAAGATGAGCAGCGGTAAGGATCCATTGCGCACGTCACAGTTGATGACACTAGATGTGCAGGAAACATTACTCATCACAATAGTGTCGTTGAAAGTCAAGAATACTATTAGGATTGTGTTTTATTTCAAATAGTAACGTCGCTTGCAATTTGTAAGCCCAAACTGGAATGTTGCTCAGATCCTTCTATGGATTAGCAACAGTAGCTCCATTTCCAACAAATTGGACAGCGTTTGTGGAGAGTGCAAATGTTTCAAATTGACCTTTCACCAATTCTAATGAAAAGTCACCAACCCGAAAAAACTGTTGCTGTCCCTATCCATGCTGCCTGAGTATTTCCAGCATTTTCTGCTTGGATTTCAGATTTTCAGATCGACAGGTTTTTGCTTCCCAAGCAGCATCAATTTGCCTTTCTTTCATTATCATTTACATTACAGACTAATTTTTTTCTGCCTTAAATCGAAATAATATAAGACCATAAGAAATAGAAACAGGAAACTAAAACTGATCCAGATTCTATCTCAGTGTTAAATATATGCAAGGCCTCTTCCCCCCACAGCTCTCTGTGGCAAGGAGCTCCAAAGACTCACAACCTTCCAAGAGAAGAATTCTTCCTCATCTAAGTCTTAAATTGGAGCCCCTTTATTCTGAGACTATGGCCTTTGGTCCTAGATTTTCCCATGAGGGGAACCATCGTCTCAGTATTTACCCTGTCAAGCCCCTGAATAATCCTAGATGTTACAATAAGGTTACCTTTCGTTCTTCTAAATCCCAGTGAATTGAGTCCCAGGAACTGCAGATGCTGGAGAATCCGAGATGACAAGGCATAGAGCTGGATGAACACAGCAGGCCAAGCAGCATCATAGGAGCAGGAAGGCTGACATTTCAGAGTGAAGGGTCTAGGCCCAAAACGTCAGCCTTCCTGCTCCTATGATGCTGCTTGTCCTGTTGTGTTCATCCAGCTCTACACCTTGTTATCTCGAATAGAGCCCCAAACTGTTTAACCTTTGCATATATGACAATCCCTTCCCTCCATACCAGGGGTCATCCCAGTCGGACATTTCTGAACTACCTCCAATGAAATAATACATTTCCTGAACTAAGGGGACCAAAAATGCTTGCACTGTTCCAGATGTGGCCTCATTAGCACCTTATACAGTTGCAGTAATATGACTTTCTGTAATGGATGTAGTGTCATCACTGCCTTCATGATATTCTAATGATTATTATATTGGTTTAGATTGAAAATGTAACGTTCAAAAAGTGGAACATTGAAAATCGAAAGAAAAGCTACTCTGTAAAAGTGAGAGCAAGAATTAATAATCATTTGGAATTTTCTATCTGGAGTGATTGGACTGAAGCTGTCATTGTTGGTAAGACTAAAACCTCTCCTAACAGGTTTCTACCACGCATCTTGGATTATATTTTCAAATGTACTGGGGTGAAAAATAGATTGAGCAGCTATAACAATTTAGCATCTCTGTCCTTTGTACTGATTCCCTTCATCGTTCCCACACTGAGTCTTTGGCAATAATGACACCCAGGGGTTGGATCTGCTGCTAATGGGCGGATGATACAGCATAACATATATTAATTATGTATCTGATATGGCAGGGCTGCCACATTGACTGAGATTTTCAGTCAGCAGCAAGAACAGCCCAGGTCAGCCAGGACCATGTCCACTCCGATCAAATGTCCTCAAAGTGGGAAATGAGGCAATCGATAATATGAGAGACCCTGCTACCACCACCAATCATCTCAATCCCAGAATTGTTGCTGGGCTAACAGAAGTGGCCTTTGATTTTCCCATGAAGTGTCTGTCTTGTGATGATTCAGTTTGGTTTTGCAGGCCTCGGGAAATCCATCAGCTTACCTGTAATAGTTCTGAATTAAGAAACACCTGGATCCAGCTTGCATAAACTGTGAATCCCCAGCATTTCGCACCCCCACCTAGATGTTGCTGATAGTCCCAATCTCCCCAGAGACCTGTGATCCATCCCTGCCACCCAACTCTATCCTCGCATACCACACTCCACCCCCAACAAAGTAAGCCCTCTTACAAACCCCAAAAATGCTTCCATTCTGCACTTCACAAGACACGGTCAATCTGAATCACGCACCAATGCCTTCCACCTTTCTGACCTCTAATCTCTGTTCAAATCTCTACCCCACTCCTTCCCCACATCCCCTTGCCCTCTGAGCCTTCAATATCCCCTGGAAGCTCATGATCACTTCATTCCTCACAATATCACACTGCTCCAGCCTGTTGATAGCTCTTGACGTGCATACTGTATTGGTTGAACCAGGAATAGAGTTAGACCAGCAGACTGTTTTTTTTCTTGTGACCCTAAAGGGCAGCTGCTTTGTAGCATGCTTGTCTGCTCTTGTGAAGGCTGATTGTAACATTCCGCTGTGAAAGGAATTGCTACTTCATACTTCTTTGGAATAATGCTCCATTCCTTTAGCACGAGAAGAATATCGTTGCCCGGGAACTCAGGTGCGGGGTGGTGGCTACAGCTTTTTCTGGAAAGTTAAGGCCGAAGTATTGTGTTAGCATCCATGGAGTTGATTTTGCTGTCGAAAACTAATGGACCAACTCAAGGACTGCCCGTATAGAATAAGCGAACACCTCATGACTCTCCTGCTCTCCCTTGCGTGGAACCCGTATGTCACAGCATTCAGTGCCTATGCATCAATGCCTGATGCAGCACGGAGGTCAAGGAGGCATTCTAATCCAGCTTTGGCCAGTATCTCCCATAGGTCCCTGCAGTAGACATGCCAATCGCCCTTGGCAGCTTCAATGCCAGAGTCAGCAAAAGTGCAGATCTCTGGGACGATGTAATCAGGAAAGAGGGAGTAGGGAAGCAAAACTCCAAAGGCACCCTTCTCCTGACCAAATGTTGCAAACACCACCTCCTTTTTGCCAACATACTGTTCTGCCAAATATAAGACAATGTGGCAGCGCCCACGCGCCAAACACTGGCATCATCCGAGTGCGGAACTGGAAAGCCATTAAAATTGCACGTGGTATGACAGGAGCCGATGACAGCTGGATGGACCATTTCCTGA
Organism: Stegostoma tigrinum; assembly: GCF_030684315.1. NCBI lineage: Eukaryota > Metazoa > Chordata > Chondrichthyes > Orectolobiformes > Stegostomatidae > Stegostoma > Stegostoma tigrinum. The sequence goes on from NC_081359.1 coordinate 100,192,076, forward strand.
TCCAAGCCAGGATCGATGTAAATGTAGCCCCGCCGCTGCGGATGCAGCAGAAACGGTGCCACAAGAAGTTCAAAATTGAGGCACTCACAGACTTGGAAAAGAAAACCTCAAACAACCAGTTCCTCTCCACAAAGCTAGCAACCCTCAGTGACACCAAGCTGCAGGATTCCACAGCTTCTAAACCACCCTCAAGGCTGCTAACATCAGGGCCCGCAAAATCTCAGTCAGTCACTCGACTGGGAAACACCAAGATTGGTTTGACGAGAATGGTGGGGAGACCAAGAAGTGATGAGTCAGGACCACGTGACTTTTCTGAATGTAAAATAACAACAGCACTCGAAAGAGGACAGGCTGGCCTACAGGAGACTGAGAGCCAAGATCCAACAACAAACCTGTGGCATAAAGAACCAGCTGTGGTTGGAGAAAGCACGGGAGGCCCAGTGAATGGTCGACAGCCATGATGTTCAGGATTTCTTCTGTGCTGTAAGGACCACATTTGGACCAAACACACAAAGCCCCACGCTACTGTTGGCCACGGATGGAGTGACTCATGCCAAAGACAAAGAAGCCACCAAACAAAGCTGGGGGAAGCACTTTAGAAATCTTCTCAGCCAGGGCTCTGTCGTCAATCCAAGTGCCTTTGAACGCATCCCACTGCATACTACATTCTGCAAATGCAGCAAAACCCCAGCCCTGCACAAAGTAGAAAAGGCCATCAGCCAGCTCAAGGCTGCTGGAGCAGTCAGTATCCCTGCTGAAGCATTGAAGGGCAGAAGCAAAGAGCTCCTGCTGCAGCTGTGCTCCCTCACCTGCCTTATCCGGAAGGAGGACAGCATCCCAGGAGAGCTCCGATATGCCACAGTTGTGAGCATATTCCAAGAAGGGAACAAGTCTGACTGTAATAATTACAGGCGTATCTGTCTGCTGTCATGTGTTGGAAAAGTCATTGCCCAGGTCCACCTCAATGCCCAGGTTATCCTCCCTGTGGCTGAGGAACACCTCCCGGAATTGCAGTATGGCTTCTGGTCGCAGAGGGGCACAGCAGACATGACTTTCACTGGGTGACAGCTGCAGGAGAAATGCACAGAAAAGAACTCATGCCTGTACATCATAACACAATGTGGAGCTGGAGGAGCACAGTGGACCAGGTAGCATCAGAGGAGCAGAAAAGTTAACATTTCGGGTCAGGGCCCATCTTCAGTACCTGTATATGGCCTTCTTCAACCTTACAATATTTTGATACCGTCAACCGCAAAGCATTATGGAACATCCTCTCTGATGAAGGGTCTAGGCCCGAAACGTCAGCTTTTGTGCTCCTGAGATGCTGCTTGGCCTGCTGTGTTCATCCAGCTTCACACTTTGTTATCATGGAGCATTCTTCTCCACATTGGTTGTACCATCACCACCCTTCGCCTCGTCCACAATGACATGGAAGTTGTGCTAATGACAAATGGCTCCATGACCAACCCATTCCCCACTTGGACTAGTTTCAAACAGGGCTGCGTCATCGCCCCAACACTGTTCTGGATCTAGCTCGCTGCAGTTGTTCACCTCATCACCGACAAGCTCCCTGCTGGAACAGAGCTAGCCTGCAGAGCCAGTGGGAAATTATTCAACCCCAGTACCTTCCAGCCAAAGCCAGTCCACCCCAACCAGCATCATTGTGCTGCAGTTTGCGAATGATATTTGTGTATGTGCAATCTCAGAGCATGAACTCCAGACCATCGTCAGCACCTTTACAGAGGCATAATGAGAGCATGGGTCTCACCTTGAACATCCGCAAGATGGAGATCCTTCATCAACCTGGCCCGGCATTGCTGACTGAACCCCCAATCATCAAAACCCACAGGGAGGCCTTCGAGAATGTTGACCACTTAGAATACTGTGGAATTGTCCTGTCAGCCAAAGCAGCTATTGATGAAGAGATCCAGCACTGCTTCCAGTGTGCTGCCACAGCCTTTAGTTGCCTGAGGGAAAGAGCGTTCGAGAACAACGACGTCAGATCTGATACCAAGCTAATGGCTTACAGAGTTGTGGGAGCTCCCACTGTCCTATAGGGCTCTGAGATGTGGACTGTCTACAGCAGACACCTCAAGGCACTGGAGCAGTACCACCAACACAGCCTGTGCAAGATCCTGAGAATCCACTGGGAAGAAAGATGCACCAACACCAGCATCCTCGACCGGGCCGACATCCCCAGCATCGAGGCACTGACCACACTTGATGGACTGGATACATCATTTACACCACTAATACAAGCAGGAGCTCAGCTCCAAAACAGCAGGCAAGCCTGAGGTGGAGAGAGGAAGCACTTCAGCCATACCCTCATGGCCTCCTTGGTGAAGTGCGGCATTCCCACTGACACCTGGGAATTACTGGCCCAAGACCGTACAAAGTGGAGGACGAGCATCCGAGATGGAATTGAGCACTTGTCGACGGGAAAAAGTGGAGGCCCACCCGCCCCTTCCCACAACCACCTTACACCTCATGTGTGGTAGAGTCTGTCAAAGTCGCATTAAACTGTATAGCCACCTCTGGACCCATCCTGAGAGTAGAAGAGAGTCATCCCCATGTGTGAGGGACTGCCAGTGATGGTGATGATAAGACAGTCAGCGAGTTAGGGCATGGCTTGGCAAGAAAGTCCCCTGCTCCCCTTGGTAGTCAGGGAACACAGGAAAATAGGAAGGGGAATAGCCATTCAGCTCCGAGATAATGGGAACTGCAGATGCTGGAGAATGCAAGATAACAAAGTGTGGAGCTGGATGAACACAGCAGGCCAAGCAGCATCTTAGGAGCGCAAAAGCTGATGGAAGGGTCTAGGCCTGAAACATCAGCTTTTGTGCTCCTGAGATGCTGCTTGGCCTGCTGTGTTCATCCAGCTCCACACTTTGTTATCAGCCAGTCAGCTCCTCAAGCTTTGGTCACTGGATGCAAAACGTTAAATCTGATTTTTATCTTCACAGATGCCGCCAGACCTGCTGAGCTTTTCCAACAACTTCTGTTTTTGTTCCTAATTTATAGCATCCGCACCTCTTTCAGTTTCTCTTTATAAAGGTTTTGTTAAAGGTCTCTGTTTGAGTTCTGAAGAGTGACGTTGGACTTGAAATTCTGTTTTCCTCTCTCTGTCGACATTGCTAGACCTGTTGAGTTTCTCCAGAACTTTCTGTTTTCATTTAAAGTTATGTAGTTGGGATAGTATATCATCACGTTTTCTGCAGCAGAGTTCCATAGCTCTAACACACCTTTGTGAAGAGGTGCCACCTAATTTTTCTTATATAAGCATTGAAAATTCTGACAGGGCTCAAGAGGGTGGATACAGAGTAGGTGTTTATTTGTCTCATCCAAAAGGTCTAGAACCAGATGACTCAGTCTCAGAACAAGAGTTTCAAAGCTGCTTAGGACTGAAATGAGGGGGAGCTAACTCGGTGGGGGAAGGAGGGGTGATGAGTTTTTGGAATTCCTCGCTCCAGTCATTAAGACTGAAACTCAAACATTAAGAAGACCATAAAATGTAGGAGCAGAAATAGGCCATTTGGCCCATCAGGATTACATGTTAAGCGTGTTCTGAACAGAAGTCGATAGATATCAAGTATATGAAGGGAATGGGGATAGTGCAGGAAAATGGCGTCGTGGTGCAAGATCTGCCATGATCTCGTTGAATGGTGAAGCAGACTTGAGGGGCTGAGTGGCTGGTTCCTGTCTGAACCTCCTACATTTGATGCTCTCCCAGATTGGTGTGGGCCTATTTTTCAGGTGATGTTGTCCTGTTCGCAACCTGCCCACCAGCAGGAGAAAGTTGTTACCTTCCCTTGGGAGGAGCAACCTATCCTCTGTGCACCGTATTTCATAAACCAGCTTTGCTGGTCTTTATAATTATGTTAAACATTCCCTAATGCACTGTTACGGCCCTTGTCAGTTCATGCTTTGGTCTATATGACAAGAAGAACCCATCTGATTCACTAACATCCTTCAGGGAAGGAACCTGTCATCCTTACCTGGTCTGGGCCTACATGTAACTCTAGACCCACAGCAATGTGGGTGACTCTTATCTGCCCTCTGGGCAACTAGGAATGGGCAATAAATGCTGTCTGGCGAGTGATGCCCTCATCCTGTGAATGAATAAAGAAAAATAAGGACAGTGCAAAAGGATTGAGCATTGCTGGGCTTATACCCCACCAAAGAACCTCAGTAAAATCACTCTTTACGCCGTAAAACCCAAGTAAAAATGGGTTCTTAAAACATTTAGCAGCGAACAATAACTGTTGGCTGCTTTTAGATGAAGGATGTCGATTAAATGCAGTTGTGGCCATGAATCCCAAATTAGGCAAAATAGTCTCTCAGCCAACTGACTGCTTTCTGCTGTGAGGTCCACCTCATTTCCTTACTTAGCATCTCAGGAGGGAGATCAGGAGCAGCCATCCAAATCCCATGAGGAACCTTCCATATCATACACAAGCATTGTCTGCTTTCTGCCTGTTGTGGGTCAGTGAGAAACATGTCTGGATATAAGGGCAAGTCACCATCATCTGATACTGCTCTCTCATTGGAGAGAGAGAGAGAAATAGAGAGAGACTGATGTTGGTTTAACCTGAGGGTCACTGCGCCTAAGGCAAAGGGTAGATTTGAGAAGATAGGACTCTGAATCAGAAATTAGTTGTCCAGCCACCTCTGAGGTAAACAGCTCCCTTGCCTATCTTGTAGAAAATCGGTGTTGTATCCCAGTCCACCTTACACACAGCTGTCTCTATTTCATAAGGATCCATGTTGCAAAAGCCAGTAATATGAGTTTATCTTGTTATTTGCAGAAGCAGAACCAAAAGATTACCAAATGCTGATAATGATTGTACTAGTGATTGCTTTCATTGTTCTGGTGCTCCTGGTGACGTTCACTTGCAAGAAGTAAGTTTCTTATCTAAATCTGTTTTTTTTTCACATTGTGTTGACTGTATTGCAATACTGATGGCACAGGGACAGTAAATTCAGAAATCAAGAGCTTAGCGGGCACTATTTCTGAAAGCTCTGATGATGTGTCATCAACCTGACACAATTCACTCTCGATGTCTATAGATAGTAAAAACTGCCGATGCTGGAGTCTGAGAGAACACAGTGTGGAGCTGGAGGAACTCAGCAGGCCAGGCAACAACAGAGGAGCCATTTCTGAAGAAGGGTCCCAACCTGAAACGTCAGCTTTCCTGCTCCTCTGGTGCTGCCTGACCTGCTGTGTTTCTCCAGCTCCACACTGTGTTATCTCTGTCTATAGATGTTGCCTAGCCTGCTGTGTCCTCCCAGCACTTCCCACTTACTTTTTTTTTTAAAAATTGCACGTTTTCAGTGCCTGCAGCATTTTGCTTCTGTTTGGCCAAGTCACCTGTAGCCCCATGCACTGGTGTCTGACCTGAAATGCAGCCAATGTTTGCCAGCTTGTACTGATCTGTTAGTTTTGCTAGAGACTGGTATTTGCTTGAAAAAAGAATCTCCTTCACTTTCACTCAGGGCATGGCCACTGAGATTGGCAGCTTTGCCCAAATAATACTCGCAGTGAATACATGAAGTGCAGCCTTTTGGCAGATTTTGTGATAGACAGCCATACAGTTGGACCCACTTGCCATGCCTCCTGCAGGCACATTTGCAACTTATATTCAGGTCTCGAACTGAGTCGATTTAAATCTGAGATAGATAAAGTTTTGTTTAGTAAAGGTATTACAGGATGTGGGCCAAAGACGGGTATATGGAGTTAGGCCATTGAAATAACTCTTCATCCCATCACCAATCACACCTTATTTACAAATGTATACCCTTTGACAATAGCACTGCTTTAGGTATTTAGGGGCTAAATAGCCCTTACGTTCATTCTTCAATGCAACCATGTTTCCCTAACTGGACCAGATTAACAGACCCAGTCACAGAACCTATGTTCTATGATATTCACTGACCTTATCAAAGGATCGTGGAATCCTGCATGGCTAATCCACCGAGCCGACACCCTATGGGCAATTTAATGTGGCCAATCCACCTAACCTGCCCATCTTCGGGCTGTGGGAGGAAACTGGAGCACCCGGAGGAGATACACGCAGAACATGCAAACTTCACACAGCCAGTCAATCAAGGAATCGACAGGAATCAAACCTGGGTCCCTGATGCTGTGAGGCAGCAGTGTTAACCGCTGAGCCACCGTGTCACTCGTGTTGCAATCACTATAGCCATGATGTCATCAAATGGCGAAACAGGCTCAAGGGGCTGAATAGCCTATTTCTGTTCCTGTGATTGATGAAAACATTCTTTTGGCTAAATGTTTCTAATTGAATTTTTTTATTCTTCCAGGTCATTGGACAAACTATGTCAACCAATCCCTGATCCGAAAAGGAAATTTAAGGGTCTTTTTGACAACAACAATGGCAATTTTCAGGTAGCCTGTAGTATTAATAGATGGTGCAAAGTGGATATTGAATGCACAACAATGTACATTTATATAGTGTCTCTAAGGTAGGAAGAAGTTGTCACAAGTGGGCCATATTCCAGAGTTGGAAATAATGACCTTAGTGAATGACCAAAAGATTGGTTCAATGTCAAATACGATGGTGGGCTTGCAAACAGTTTGGTCAAAAGTAAAATATTGTTGGTGCTAGAGATCATAGAATCCCTACAGTGTGGAAGCAAGGCCATTCAGCCCATTGTGTCCACACTGATGCTCTGAAGAAAAACCCATCCACTACAACCCATTCACCTAGCCTGCCCATCTTTGGACTGTCGGAGGAAACCCATGTAGATACAGGGACCATGTACAAACTCCAAGCAAGACAGTCACCCAAAGCTAGAATTGAGCCCAGGTCGCCGGTACTCTGAGGCTGTGGCACTAACCACTGAGCTACTGTGCCACCGCAATCTAGGATCTAAACAGAAAATGCTGAAAGTGGTCAGCAGGTCAGCCAAGAATCTATCAAAACAGAAAGAGAGTAAGCATCGAAATTGATAACTGGCACACCAATCATTTTCAGATTTTAGTTTGATAGCATGTGGATAAGGTGATAAAAACTATGATATGGAGGTTGCAGTGAAAAGGATGTCTTTGAGTTGTGACCCATATGAAACTGCATGTGGCTTGAAAATTCTAACAGCACAGGGCAGTGACCAAGTCAATGCTCAACCTTACAGGGAGTGGCAGAGTACATGTGAACAGGATGGCTCCCCTGGCTAGAGAGTCTAGAGCTGAGGGGGACATTCGAGGATAATGGGCAGAGCACTTAAGATGGAAACGGGGAGGAGGGTCATGAATCATTGGAATTCTGTATCCAAGAGGGTTGTTGAAGGCAGAATTTGCTAGATTTCTGGAGAACGGTGAGTGCAAGAAAATGGTGCAGAGGTGGATGATTAGCCATAATCCAATTGAATGCCTAAGCATATCAGTCATTGAAATTTAGCCTGCCACAGAATCCCAACTACCAAGAAATGCTGACCACTGAGGATGTTCAGCATCTATTTTACCTAATATTATTATGGTATAGATGAGATAAATGAATGGCAGAATAGCCTTTTTTGTTTAAGGAGTGATTATATTCCCATTCATATTTCAAGTGGGCATGTCATTTTGACCAGTGGATATAGCAGGGATCAGATTTATGTGGGTTCCAAGCTATTTCTCCTCCCACTCATCTACAATGCAGTTTTTACAGCGTAAGGAGGTTGGGGAGGCATGTGAGAGGGGTCCTGGCGTGGCAACATTTACATTGCAATCATTAAAACTCAAGTTTGCAGCAATGTGAGTTAATCAGCTTTAATAGATAAATTAAAGAATCTCTTACAAAGCATGTGCCTCAGCAAAGATATGTGACATGATTCCTTTTGTTTCATCAGGAATGGATTGATGCCAAACATTTGGTCACCAAAATACCTGAGGAATGCATTACAGTTGCAGTGGAAGACTAGGTTTATGCATTGAATTCCTACAGTGCAGAAAGAGGCCACTCAGCCCATCAAGTTTGTACCAAGCCTCTGAAAAGTATCCCACCCAGACCCCATATTTGCCACAGCTAATCCATCTAGCCTTACATCGCTAGATACTACGCCTAACCTAAACATCTTTGGACTGTGGGAGGAAACCAGAGCACCCTCCAGAAACAGGGAGAATGTGCAAACTCCACACAGGCAGTCACCCAAGGCTGGAATCTAACACAGGTCCCTAGTGCAATGAGGAAGCAGTGCTAACCAGTGAATCACCATGCCACCCTGCTTTGAACTGGTCAAACAATTTTAGAACAACGTCTTCCCGGTCATTATTAGACTGATGAGTAGACTCTAGCCTCAAATAATGCTGATCGTGCTTAAGTTGATCTCACCTAGCACACCACTGTGCAATGTAACCTGTATGCCTCTGTCCAGGTCTCTATGATCTGTAATCCTTGTTTACTATGATCTGCCCATACTGCTCATAAACAAAGTTCTTCACTGTACTTCGGTACAAGTGGCAATAAATCAATCAATCATTCAACTGAACAGTTAATCCCAATCAGAATACAGCAGCAGAAAAGCTGTTCTATAACAAGACAATCCATTGAATGTACTTTCTCTGATTAATAACTCAGAAGCTGAATTTTTTTTTTCTTTAGGATACATGAGCTTTCACTTAATATATGTCAGCTAAGTTCAATGCTGCTGTGCTGGTTGAAGAGTCATACAGCATATAGACAGACCTTTCAATTCAACCAGTCCATGCCGAATATAATCCTAAATTAAACTAGTTGGCTCCCTTTTCCGGCCCCATATCCATCCAAACTTTTCCTGTTCATGTGTTTATCCAAAAGTTTTTTACACATTGCAATTGTACCCACATCCATCACTTGCTCATTTCACACGCGGGCCACCTTTGATGTAAAAAAAAATGCCCCTCTTGTCTTTTTTAATCCTCTCTCCTCTCATCTTAAAAATGTGCCCCCTGGTCTTGAAATCCCCCATGCTAGGAAAAAGACAACTACCATTAACCTGATCTATACCTCTCATTATGGAGCAGAGATGTGTTGAGGCATCAGACCTAAATATATAAATGTTTCTCCTGGCTCAGTAACACTATTCTGAGTGAGAAGATTGTGGGTTTAATTCCCTCCCCAAAACGTGAACACAAGAACTCAGACTGACTCAGCTGTTAAAATAAATCTTCATGGAGAGATGTGAAAGATTCTATCGTGCATTTTTTAAAAAGCAGGGCAGTTCCTACAAGGACAGGATCGTAAATGAAGACTTTTCAATGCCTCAGAAATGTAAGGAAGCAATCAGTTGATGAATATTCCCATATTTTTCTCTCTGAACTAGCATAGGTAATGTGAGTAAATTGGTTTAAATTAAGAGGTGGAAATTAAAAGGATGCCTGAAAAAAAATTGCATTAATAATGACCATTGTACAGCTTCACTGGAGTGCAGACTTTTCCTGAGAGCATAGGATTTTGGTGACTGTGGGAGCTCAGTGATGTGAGGGTAAGAGAGCAAGCTTGATAAATACACAAGATAAAAACAGATAGGCTTAAACTAGTATTTCAGGCTAAGCTACAGACATAGAGCAAGTAACAAAATGTACTAAATTAAACAATGTTTTTACCTATATTAAAAGCTATGAATAGTTAATTCAGTGATATTTCAAAACTTTGAAAAAATTATAATGTGTTTCTTAAGAAGAGAAATGACAAGGAAAGTGAATTACTGCAGCCGCAGTTCCCAGAAACTAATGGGTATCTGGGAATCCACAACAACTATAATTGCAGTTAAATGCTAACAGCTTGAGAAACTCTGCATCAGAGTTGAGCTGAAGTCTGAGAGTTGAACTGAAAGCCACAAATGCTGGAGATCACAGCAGTCAGTCAGCATTGATGGAGAGAGAGCCAGCCAACATTTTGAATCTAAATGACTCTCCACCAGAGCTAATTTGAAGAATCACCTAGACTCAAAACATTTGCTTGCTGTCTGTCCGTGGATGCTGCCTGACCGGATGTGATCTGCAGCATTTGTTGTTTTCGGTACAGAATCCACGACCTGCAGCAATTTGCTCCGGCCTGAGTTTTGAACGCTGTAGTGCCTCAGGGAAAATGAAGCTAAGCTGTGATGCCTTGCTACACAGACCAGTCACAGCCCTTCGGTTAAATATCTCAGATCTAGGCCCTGATCAGGGATGGGAATGTGTGTTGGAAAATCTATGGGAGACAATTCACTACTAAATAGCAGGGTGGATAATGAGGAAGCAATAAATGTAATGTATCTGGATTTTCAAAAGGCATCAGATAAGGTGTCACATTAGAGTTTACTGCATAAAATAAGAATTTATGGATTGGGATGATAAATTAACAGAAATAGAGGATTAACTGCCTCATGGGAAACAGGATGTCAGGATAAATGAATGGTTTTGAGGTTGATAAACACCCCTTGGGTGCCACGGTGATTAATGCCACTCTCTCAACTATTTAAAACCAATTAGAAATATAACTAAATTGAATGAAGGGACCACTTGTGTTGTTGCTCCATTTACTGATGATACAAAGATAAATCAAAGTAAGTTGTGAAAAGGACAACAAGAGGGATAAAGATAGGTAATGTGAGTGGGAAAACATTGGCAGGTGGGTAATGTGAGTAAATATAAGGGCTGTTCATTTTTCCAGAAAGTGTAGAAAAGCAAGACAACATTTCAATGAATAGAAAGAACAGAATATTGCAGTTTAAGGTTTTATCAAAGAACTGTAGTTCGGGTTGTGGGTGAGGTTGTTGACTTGCTCACCGAGCTGGCTTGTTTTCTTTCAGATGTTTCGACACCATGCTAGGTAACAACATCAGTGAGGCCTCTGATTTGTTCATATTATTCTACTCCTCTTGGAACTTATACTGTCTAGTCCGTTATGGTGAGTTGTGTTATTTCCGATTTTGTCCTGTATGGAATTGTATATGGGTTCCAATTTTATATGTTTGTTGATTGCATTATGGGTTGAGAACCAGGCCTTGAGGAATTCCCGTGCATGTCTGTGTTTGGCTTGGGCTCCTACAGTTACATTGTCCCAGTCAAACTGATGACCTTCATTGTCTGAGAGTGTACTGATACTAAGAAAAGTTGGTCATGTCGTTTTGCTCCAAGCTGACGTTTGTGTATTCTGATGGCTAGTTTCCTTCTTGTTTGCCCAATACATGGCTTGTGGCAGTCGCTGTATGGTATTTTGTAGACTACGTTAGGTCTGCATGTTGTGGGAATGGGGTCTTTCATTATTGTGAGTGTTTATCAAAGAGTGGCTATGGGCTTGTTAACTACCATGATTCCTGGTGGTCGTAGGTGTCCCATTGTCAGTTCTGATATGTTCCTGATGCAGGGCAGCATGGCCAGTGTGTTAGGGCGTACTGTGTCTTCTTATTATTGTCTATTTAGTAGGCATCTACGGATGAAGTTGCAGGGCTATTTGTTCAAAGCACAGATTTTGTATAGGTTCCCTTCCTCTTTCCTGAGTACTTCTGCTGTATGTGTTTGTTGATTGCATTATGGACTGACCAAATCCTCAGCTTCCACAGTATCCACCCCAATGTCCACAAACAAAGCTATGTTAGGACACTCTTTAAACAGGCCACTACTCACTGCAACATGCCAGAACTGCACAAGAAAGAGGAAGAGCAGCAAAACAACACAACCAACTTTCCTTAGTATCAGTACACTCAGACAATGAAGGCCATCAGTTTAACTGGGACAATGTAACTATAGTAGCCCAAGCCAAGCACAGACATGCACGGAAATTCTTAGAGGCCTGGTTCTCAACCCATAAGGCAATAAACTGACATATAGAATTGGACCCTATATACAAACCCATATAGAACAGAACCGAAAATGACACGACTTGCCATAACAGACCGGAGAGTATAAATTCCAAGTGGAGTAGTGCAACATCGCTTCATGAGGGGCCTCACTGATGATGTTACCTCGGATGGTGATGAAACGTCTGAACAAGAACGAGCCAGCTCAGTGAGCACGTTAACAACCTCAGAATAATGCAGTAAAGAGGAATCTTTGCATTTGAAACATTACATGTTACTGTATAGGTTCAATGAGTAATGTAGAGTAATAACAGAATACTGGACATTACTACAAGGTGAGTAGAGTGTTAAAGTAGGCGCATCTTGCTAAGCTGTGTGAGGCATCAGCGAGACCACACCCTGACTACATGTCCACAATTTCTATCACCTAATTTAAAGAGGGAAATAAATTTACAAATGACGGTCTTCTGGCAGATTAAACAATGTCTGTGCTTCTGGGCCAGAAAGTCCAGGCTTGAGTCCCAATTCAGGATTTGATGGCCAATGAAGTTACACTCAGAATGGAGCAGCTAGTTGGGAATCAAGCTACAAGTCCTACCAGTACATACCAGCAATAAAAATGGGTGAGCCATCTGTTGGAAGAAGAGTTGGTGCCTTTATCATGAGCATCAATCAATAGCTCCAGCCTGCAATTTTCTTGTTTCCTCAGGCAAATGGTTATCCCTCAACCAAAACAAATGACCTGAATATGTTTCATTGCTTGCTATGGCTTCTTGCTGTGTGAAGATCCATTGAAAGATTTCCTGCATTACTAGAGTGACTACAACTGCCTAATTTCCTATACAGAGCTTTAAGAAGTTCTAGGATTGTGTGTAGTTTGAGTTTTTCTTTCAGAAAGAGCACTTCCATATGTTGTCAATGTATGTTTCTGGGGACACCCTTTGATCATCTTAATACTTGCTTGAACTTGCACATTCTTTGTCTTTCTGAAACAGTTCAGAAGCTTTTATCAGGATTGTGAAGAGCCTGAAGTGACATCATATGCCAGTGTTAAACAGTCAAGCGAAACAAGTTGAGATAACAAAGTGTAGAGCTAGATGAACACAGCAGCCTAAGCAGCGTCTTAGGAGCACAAAAGCTGATGTTTTGGGCCTAGACCCTTCTTCAGAAAAGGGGTGGGGGAGAGGGTTCTGAAATAAATAGGGAGAGAGGGGGAGGCGGATCGAAGATGGATAGAGGAGAAGATAGGTGGAGAGGAGACAGACAAGTTAAAGAGACAGGCATGGAGCCAGTAAAGGTGAGTGTAGGTGGGGAGGTAGGGAGAGGATAGGTCAGTCCGGGGAGGACGGACAGCTCAAGTGGGCGGGATGAGGTTAGTTGGTAGGAAATGGAGGTGCGGCTTGAGGTGGGAGGTGGGGATAGGTGAGAGGAAGAACAGGTTAGGGAGGCGGGGATGAGCTGGGCTGGTTTTGGGATGCAGTGGGGGGAGGAGAGATTTTGAAGCTTGAGAAATCCACATTGATACCATTGGGCTGCAGGGTTCACAAGCGGAATATGAGTTGCTGTTCCTGCAACCTTTGGGTGGCTTCATAATGGCACTGCAGGAGGCCCAGGATGGACATGTCGTCTAATGGGAGGGGGAAGTTAAAATGGTTCGTGACTGGATGTGCAGTTGTTTATTGCAAACCGAGCATAGGTGTTCTGCAAAGCGGCCCCCAAGCCTCTGCTTGGTTTCCCCAAAGTAGAGGAAGCCACACGGGTACAGTGGATGCAATATACCACATTGGCAGATGTGCAGGTGAATATCTGCTTGTTGTGGAAAGTCATCTTGGGGCCTGGGATGGGGGTGAGGGAGGAGATGTGGGGGCAAGTGTAGCACTTCCTGCGGTTGCGGAGGAGAGTGCCGGGTGTGGTGGGGTTGGCGGGGAGGGTGGAGCGGACAAGGGAGTCACGGAGAGAGTGGTCTTTCCGGAAGGCAGACAAGGGTGGGGATGGAAAAATGTCTTTGGTGGTAGGGTCGGATTGTAGATGGCGGAAGTGTCAGAGGATGATGCGTTGTATCCAGAGTTTGGTGGGGTGGTGTATGAGGACAAGGGGGATTCTCTTTGAGTGGTTATTGCGGGGACGGGGTGTGAGGGATGAGTTGCAGGAAATGCGGGAGACACGGTCGAGGGCGTTCTCAACCACTGTGGGAGGGATGTTGCGGTCCTTGGAGAATGAGAACATCTAGGACATACCGGAGTGGAATGCCTCATCCTGGGATCAGATACAGTGGAAGCGAAAGAATTGGGAATCAGGGCTGGAATTTTTGCAGGAAGGTGGGTGGGAGGAGGTGTATTCTAGGTAGCTGTGGGACTCGGTGGGCTTGAAATGGATATCAGTTTCTAAATGGTTGCCTGAAATGGAGAAAGAGAGGTCCAGGAAGCTGAGGGATGTGTTGGAGATGGTCCAGGTGAACTTGAGGTTGGGGTGGAAGGTGTTGGTGAAGTGGATGAACTGTTTGAGGTCCTCTTGGGAGCAAGAGGCGGCGCCGATACCGTCATCAATGTAACGGAGGAAGAGGGGTTTAGGTACAGGAGAAGGACTGTTCCACATAACCTACAAAGAGGCAGGCATAGTTTGGGCCTATGCGGGTTCCCATGGCCACCCCCTTTATCTGTAGGAAGTGGGAGGAATCGAAAAAGAAGTTGTTGAGGGTGAAGACGAGTACGGCAAGGTGGATGAGGGTGTCGGTGGAGGGGGACTGGTTGGGCCTGCAGGACAGGAAGAAGCGAATGGCCTTTCTGCATGGGGAATGCAGGTCTATAGAGTCTGGACGTCCATTGTGAAAATGAGGTGTTGGGGACCAGGGAATTGGAATTTCTGGAGGAGGCCTCATCCCGCCCCCTTGACCTGTCCGTCCTCCCCGCACTGACCTACCACCTGCCTCCCCACCTATACTCTCCTCTCCACCTATCTTCTCCTCTACCCATCTTCGATCCGCCTCCCCCTCTATCCCTATTTATTTCAGAACTCTATCCCCATCCCCCTTTTCTGATGAAGGATCTAGGCCCGAAACATCAGCTTTTGTGCTCCTGAGATGCTGCCTGGCCTGCTGTGTTCATCCAGCTCCACACTTTGTTATCTATAATCATGCTTTTGAGATTGGGTATGTTTAATCAGGAGTAAAAATGTTACGTCAGAAATGCTGATTAATTTTCATTGTAATTAATAATAAAAATGTTGAAGTATACAAGTATTACTTGAGTGGAACATAGTGCAAAAACTGTGATCTCTAAGTAATGTGCTTTTGCTGGAGTCAGATGGAAACATGTAGCACTGATGTATAAAACAAACAATAAAACTGGTTTTGCAATCTGCAAATTGATGAAATTTGCAAGTCATCATTCAAGCTAATCTTTTGCTTCATTTATCTAACAGGTTTGAGAGCATTGTTTGAGAGCCAAATTTTAGGAGCCTGAAAATGCTATTGTGTGTTATCTAAATATTTAACGGATTGCCATAAAGTCCCTCCAGCAATTGTTTATACGCTGGTTAAAAGCTTCTCCTTTCTTCCTTCAGAGAAG
Organism: Stegostoma tigrinum; assembly: GCF_030684315.1. NCBI lineage: Eukaryota > Metazoa > Chordata > Chondrichthyes > Orectolobiformes > Stegostomatidae > Stegostoma > Stegostoma tigrinum. The sequence continues at coordinate 100,207,408 of NC_081359.1, forward strand.
GAGGTATACGCTGGTTAAAAGCTTCTCCTTTCTTCCTTCAGAGAAGGAGGTGAATCTATGTGAGAGGTTGCACATACATGTGATCACTTCCAATTTGTGAGATCGAATCTATTCATGTGAGCTCTGGACGTGATTATCTCAGGGTTGGAAGTGACCTTGTGTAAACGGCTAATGCTGCAAGCGATTATCAGGCCAAAGAGATCTCATCAACAAAGTTAGTTTGCTTAGACCAGCCACAAAAAGAATTTGGCATTTTTCCTTTTTTGTTGAAATTGATCGAGCTTTTTGCATATACTTTTACTACCCTCAGGTGATCAAATGGGTTCTGGTGTGCATATCCCCATGTGTTTTTGCCTGTTCGTGCATTGCTCATAACTGAACCACAAATTTATTTGAAGGATTATTGGAAAAGGAGTGTGCCATTCGGCCCTTCTGGCCTGTTGCATCATTTTGTCAGATGAAAGATAATCTGCATCTTCACTCCATGTGCCATCTTGCTTATAACCCTTTTGATTCCTTACATTACAAAAATCTATCACTATCAGTTTTGAAACGTCCAATTTGACTCCAATACCAGCAGATGCTTTGAGACTGTTCCAAATTTTCACTACCCTTTGTGCTGCCTGACATCATCCTTGAAAGCTCAGCTCCAATGTTGAGATTATCATAGAATCATGGAATGGAGGCCACTCGGCCCATCCAACCTATGCTAGATCTCTGAACTGGCAACTCAGCAGGAATTATGTTCTTCTCCCTGTCACCCTGCACGCTGTCCTTTAAGATAACAATCAAACTCCCTCTTGAATTCATCAAGCAGACCCGTCTTCACCACGTCTCTAAAGCAGTACTTCTAAGGCCGTAATAAAATAATTTCTTATCTGGTTTAATTGTGAAAACTGGGCTACATGGGCAGGTTGGATTGATGGGCCTGTTTCTATGCTATAAACCTTTGTGACTATAGTATCCTGTCACCATTTCTTCCTTTGCCAATTAATTTAATTCTGCACCCTCATTTTCTCAATCCTTGATGGGAACATTTTCACCTTATTTATTGTATCTAGTAACCTCATTAAATACCAGTATGAAATCTAACCTCGATGTTTCCTTCTCCAAGCTATAGACATAACAAAAGTTCCTAATCCCTGAAATAATTCTCATGAGATTTTTCTGCATTCACGCCAAAACCTTCACTTCCTTCCTAAAGTGCCGTGACCAGACCTCAAAAGCACTGTTTTGCAGAAGTTGAACATAACGTAGTCACCTTTGTATTCCTTGGTAAAACCCGAGATGTTTTATTTTCCACACTATTGACGTGTTGTCTGTGTTCTTTCATTTGTAGACTCATAGAGTCATACAGCATGGAAACAGACCCTTAGGTCCAAATCATCCATGTTGACCAAGTTTTCAAAACTAAACTGATCCTACTTGCCTGTGTTTGTCTCTTCTCCAACTGAACCTTTCCTATTCATGTACCTATCCAAATGTCTTTCAAATGTTGTAACTGTACCCACATTATCTACCACTTCTTCTAACAGTTCAGTAGGATCGTGCTGATCTGATGACATTCCTCATGTCCACTTCCCTGCTTCTTTTTTTCCCCCACAGCCCTTGATTCCCCTGACTGATCCTTAAACATACACAAGCACTCTGCCCCCACAGCTTTTTGTGGCAAGGAGTTCCAAAGACTCACAGGACTCTGACGGAAGAAATTCCTGCTTACTTCAGTCTTAAATTGTAGCCCCTTTATTCCAAGCCTGTGCCTCTGGTCCTAGTCTGTCCGATGAGGGGACACATCCTCTCAACATTTACCCTGTCAAGCCCCATAAGAACCCCATATGTGTCAATGAGATCACCTCTCATTCTGAGAGTCATAGAGTAGTACAGCATGGAAACAGGCCATTCGGCCCAAACTGGCCCATGCTAACCATGGCGCCCAATCAGCTAGTTCCAATTCCCTGCATTTGGTCCATATCCCTCTAAATCCTTCCATCCATCCACCTATCCAAGTGTTTTTTGAATGTTGCTATTGTACCTGCCTCAACCACTTTCGCTGGCAGCTCATTTCATATACCCACCATTCTCTGTGTGAAGAAGTTGCCCCTCAGGTCCTTCTTAACTCTTTCCCTTCTCAGCCTAAACATATGCCCCCTAGTTTTCAATTCCCCATCAGTTGGAAAAAGAGTCAATACATTCATCCTATTTAAGCCCCGCATGATTTTATACATCTCAATAAGGTCATCCTTCATTCTGCTACGTTCCAAGGAATAAAGTCTTTTCTTGGTCACCCTCTTCCTATAACTCAGGCCTACTAGTCCTGGCAACATCCTCATAAATCTTCTTTGCGCACTTTCCAGTTTAACTATGTCTTTCCTATAACAGGGTGACCAAAACTGTACACAATATTCCAAATGTGGCCTCACCAGGGACTTATACAACTGTAACATAATATCCCAACTCCTACACTCAATGCCTTGACCAATGAAGGCCAGCATGCTAAATGCCTTCTTAACCACCCTGTCCACCTGTGATGCTGTTTTCAATGACCTATGCACATGTACTCCTAGGTCGCTCTGTTCCACAACACTCCTTAGAACCTTACCATTTACCTTATAAGTCCTACCTTGGTTTGACTTTCCAAAGTGCAACACCTCACACTCATCTGTATTGAATTGCATTTGCCAATCCTCAGCCCACTTACCCATCCGATCAAAATTCTTCTCTAATTTTTGATAACTTTCTTCGCTGTCAATGAAGCCTCCTAATTTTATATCATCCACAAACTTACTAATCATGTCTTGTACATTCAAATCCAGATCATTTATGTAAATGATCTCGAGGTGAACGTACAAAGCATGAGTGGAATCTTATTTGTTTAGCCTTTGTTTATAAGACAGTCGTATCATCCTGGTGGACCTTCTCTGAACTACCTGCAATGAATTTATATGTTTCCTTCAATAAGGGAATAAAACTGATCATAGTATTCCCTATATGGCTTCACCAGCACCTAGAACAGTTGCAGTAAGACTTCCTTACTCTTATACTCCCAACCTTTTGAAAGTAGATTTTTGGATTAACTGCTGCACTTGTGTGTGCTTGTTGTCTACATTTCGTGCACGTGTCCCCAAGTTACTTTGTGCTACAACCTTCTGCAGTTTTTCGCCATTTAAGTAACCTTTTGTTATTTTGCTTTCTCTTTCAAAATGAACAACTTTGCATTTTCCCACATTATATTCGATTTGCCAACTTTTTACCAATTTTCTTGAGCTAACAATATCTCTCTGTAGAGATAGTAGGAACTGCCGATGCTGGAGAATCTGAGATAACACGGTGTGAAGCTAGATGAACACAGCATCAGAGGAGCTGGAAATTTTGACGTTTCAGGTCGAGAGCCTTCTTCAGAAAATCTGAAGGTTTCTGAATGGTCTCGACCCAAAATTCAAATTTTCCTGCTCCTCTGATGCTGTTTGACCTGCTGTGTTCATCCGGCTTCACACCGTGTTATCTCATTATCTCTCTGTAGATTGTATCCTTCCCTCAACCTGCCTTGTCACCTATTTTAAGTTGTCTGCAATTAATATTATTTGTAAGTTTGCTTACTTGCACTATTAAACTGGATCAGTCTTGAAACTGTATCGACATGAAATTGTAGGTACCTGCACTGTTATTGATATTTTTGCTGTATTATTTATATTTTGCTGATCACTGTACCTGTTAGGGCAAATGTGGAACTCCAAGGAGTCTACTCCGAATGTGAAGCCTTCTTTGTGTAGACAAGTCATTAAAATAGAGAAGACAATTGAATATGTTACTGACATTTTGAAACAAATGCTACAAAATATTTGTTTATGTTTTTGTTTAATCTTAGATTTTAGTTAATACCACTTGTGAATTTACATGTTGTAATTCTGTTGATAAAACAAAATAAAATACTGTGATTGCTAAAAATCTGAAACAAAACCAGAAATCGCTGGAGAAACTCATCTGGTCTGGCACCATCTGTGAAGAGAAAGCAGTTAATGTTTTGAGTCCAGTGACCTTTCTTCATATATAATTAGGTCATGGTGTTTTTCAAAGGCAGCACTTGGAGGCTGACATTTACAATGAGAAGTAAACCATGGAGAGGCACCAAGTTACAGCAGTAGATTATAAATCTAGGTGCATAAAACTCTCAGATTTGGCCAGACCTCCATAATTACATTCAGTGCCTTGGGCAGGCAAAGGATCAATCAGCACTGGTTCATCCTCATGATAGTTCAACATTGGAAAAAGAAGCTTGAATAAATGAATGCAGCATCAGGCTTTACCTTGAATCCTAACATGTTTGTACAGCTCTGCATATTAGTTAGCAGGGTGGTAGAATGTTTAGCACTGCTGCCCCAGGGCTCCAGGTTCAATTTTGGCCTTGGAGGACTGACTGTGTGTTTGCACATTCTCCCTATGTTTGTCTGGGTTTCCTCCCAAAGTCCAAAGATATGCAGGATAGGTGGAGTGGCCATGCTAAATTGCCCATAGTGCCCAGGGATGTGCAGGCTAGGTGAATGGGTGGGATGTTCTTTGGAGAGTTGATGTGGACTTTTTGAGCTGAGTGGCCTGTTTCCACTCTAAGGGATGCTATGGTTCCAGAGACAGTCCATGCAGTCATAATGTCATTGGACTAGCAATCCAAAAATCAAAGCTAATGCTTTGACAGAAAAAAATGAAATCTCACTATGACCATGGGCAAAAGTTAAAATTGTAATGAATGTATGTTTTATGTTACACTTTGGGGATTTGGATTAAGAAACAGAGGTAGATAGGTTTTGGTTGGTCCCATGAGTTGTTTTTTGTTTGTTTAAATGCCTTAAACTCATTTGGACAGTAACCTAAACAAATCATTTTGATGGTATAAGTCTTCAGTCACCTGCCTCATATGTATCTGCAGTGTTAAAAGATTAATTGTTTGTACTGTTGAGTTCACAATACAGATTAGCATAATTTAGTTTTTTTTAAAATTCAGAGCAGACAGTTTTACAATTTTAATTCTGAAGAACACAAGTTCACTTCAGAGGATGAAACAGCTTCTCCCCACAAGAGAATCAGGGCAGTTCAGAAAGCCAATCAACCTAACCAAAGTGTTTTTGTTTGTGCAGCTTCCAAGCCAGAAGAGTTTGGATAGAAATCTTCAAAGTAGCAGAAGTGAAACCGTTTGGGCCATCAGAATTGTTAATAGTTCTTGCTGATAAACTCAAAAGTGACTTATAAAATTGCTGCCACACTCCAAGCAAAGTTAACTGGGAAGAGTCAGTTAAGTAAGGATTAGAATCAGAGTGAAATTTCTTTGGAATTGTATATTTGTAATGAACAGTGTTCAGAAACAGGTTGAAATTTTGTTGAGCTGGTTGTTTTAAGCTTTTTTTAAACTATAACATATTGTTTGTTTTCTTTATTTTGTGTAATTAAGTTTCATTTATTTGTTAAAGAACATCTGCAGCCTCTTGTCATTATGTTTCAGTGGGTAACCACATGCTAACCAACTGAAAAAATAAGATGTAATCTTTCAAGCTAGGTTTCGTTTTAGAATATGAATTATCCAGTATTATCATCAACTCAGAGCATAATAAAATTCAAATAAACCAGATAGATTTTTGCTAAACATTCACATGTATCTTTTTATAAAGGAAATGCACTGCCCTTACCTGGTCTAGCATATGTGTGTTCCCATTTTCTCTCTGATGAAGGGTCTAGGCCCAAAACGTCAGCTCTTGTGCTCCTGAGATGCTGCTTGGCCTGCTGTGTTCATCCAGCTTCACACTGTGAAATTCAGCATATGTGTGTCCCCATACTAATAGCAATGTAGTTCACTCTTAATCATGCTCTGGAAAAAGTCTCGCAAGACACTCAGTTTGAGAGTGCTTAAGGATAGACCTTATCAGTAACATCCATAATCTTTGAAACTTTTTTTTTGAAAAAACATTAACACTGCTAATAGACAGAAAACATAGTAATAGAATATTTACTTTTTTTACAAAATTGGAACAATGGACAAAAATAAGAGTTCAAATTTAATTCACATTTAATTGCTTTTGCTTATGTTTAGTATATTTGACAATGCATTTCCTGTGGCATGTCTGTAGACCATTCTCCAGTGTACGTTATCTCCATCATGCCTGTCCCTCCTTTTTTCCCTTTGCTGCTTCAGTTTTCTTCTGTCTCCTTGCCATGCAAGTCCCCACATTCTCCTGCCCCTCACACTTCTGTCCACCCTTCCTCTTCCTCTTCTACAGTGCCTCCAATTTTCTTCATTGCGCATTATTTCTCTTCTTCCCTCTCCTCAGCTTCTTTAGGAGTTACTCAACCCTCGACTGTCTCCTGTAACATCTGTTGAGTGTCAAAAAAAATTGCACAGCAAATGATAAAGCAAACACGACAGTGAGCTCATAAAATAGTGTGTAAAAAAAATGCCATCAATCACAGTAGACATTACACTTTCCTTTACAAATGTACATCTCAACCCGAAGTGAGACATATGTCCATTTAATGTTATAATCACAAAGTGTAGTCTACAATAAAGCTGCACTTGATACTAATTTTCAGAGGTAAACTTCTAGACTTCTTTCACGGTCACCGGCATGTCCTCTTCTGGGTTGGTCACAAGTAACGAGCTCTTATTAATCCACTTCTGTTGGACAGAAAACAAAAGGTGTTATTTTGCTGTTTGTCAACCTTCTCCAGATGCCGATAGGGCAGGACAATAGGCAGGGCAACGTGCAGGTAAAGCGACAGTTAGAAAGTGGGAGACCTTCAAAACTGAGATAATGAATGTCCAGAGGGAGTATGTTCCTATTAGCATGAAGGGTAAGGTTGGTTGGTGCAGGGAATGCAGGATGATGTGAGAAATTGAGGCTCTGGTCAAGAAGAAGGAAAAGGAGGCAGATGGCACCTATAGGGCAGCACAGTGACTCAGTGGTTAGCACTGCTGCCTCACAGCGCCAGGGGCCTGGATTCAATTCCACACTTGGACAACTGTCTGTGTGATGTTTGCACATTTTTCCTGTGTCTGTGTGGGTTTCCTCCCGCAGTCCAAAGATAAGCAAGCTAGGTGAATTGGTCCTGCTAAATTGCTCACCGTGATCATGGATATGCAGACTAAGTAGGTTGTAGGGGAACAGGTATGGAAGGGATGCTCTGAGGGTTGGTGCGGACTTATTGGTCCCAAAGGTCTGTTTCCACACTGTAGGGATTCTATGAAGAGACTGTTGGAATCAAGTGAATCCATCAATTGGTGTAGGCCAGTAGGAGTATACTCAAGAGTAAAATCAGGAGGGCAAAAAGGAGACATGAGATAGCTTTGGCTAATAGGGTTAAGGAGAATCCAAACAGATTCTACAAATACATTAAGGGCAAAAGAGTAACCGGGGAAAGAATAGGATCCCTTAAAGATCAACACGGCCATCTATGTGTGGAACCACAGAAGATGGGTATAATACTAAACAAATATTTTGGGTCAGTATTTACTGCAGAGAAGGATATGAAAGCTAGACACCTTGGAGAAATAAACAGTCATGTCTTCAAAAGTGTTCATATTACGGAAAAGGAGGTGCTGGAGTCTTAAAACACATAAAGGTGGATGAATCCCTAAGATCTGATCAGGTGTGGCCCAGAAATATGTGGGAAGCTAGGGAAGTGATTGATAGGCCCGATACTGAGAAATCTATATCTTTGATAGCCACAGGCGAGGTGCTGGAAGACTGGAGGGTGGCTAAAGTGGTACCATTATTTCAGAAAAATGGTAAGGAAAAGCCAGGGATCTATAGACCGATGGATTTGACATCAGTGGTGGGTAAACTGTTGGAGGGAAATCTGTGGGACAGGGTTTACATGTATTTGGAAAGGTAAGGGCTGATTACTGATAGTCAATATGGCTTTATGCCTCAGAAAGCCTGTCTCACTAACGACTGAATTTTTCGAGAAGGAGCAAAGAAGATTGATGAAGACAGAGTGGTGGAAGTTGTCTGTATGGACTTCAGCAAGGTGTTCAACAAGGTTCCCCATGGTAGACTTGTTAGCAAGATTAAATCAAATGGCATCCAGGGAGAGCTAGCCATTTGGATATAAAATTGGCTTGAAGGTAGGAGACAGAGAGTGGTGGAGTAGAATTGTTTTTTTTAGACGGGAGCCTGTGACCAGCCGTGCGCTGCAAGAATTAGTCCTGGGCCCAATACTTTTTGTCATTTATATAAATAATTTGTATTTTATTTTGGATTTAATTAGGAGGAATGGCTAGTAGGTTTGCAAATGTCATCAAAATTAATGGTGCAGTGGTCGGTGAAGAAGGTTATCCAAGAGTGCAATGGGGCCTTGATCAGATGGGTCGTGGAATGGTAGATAAAGTTTAATTTAGATAAATGCGAGGAGTTGCATTTTGGAAAGGCAAATCAGGACAGGACTTACACAATTAAGGGTTGTGTCCTGGCAGTGTTGCTGAACAAAGGAATCTTGGGTTGGAGGTCTATTGTTCCTTGAAGGTGGGATCACACATAGGCAGGGTAATGAAGAAGGTGTTTTGTTTCTTTATTCATTAATGGGACGAGGGCATTGCTAGCTATGCAGAATTTATTGCCCATCCCCAATTTCCCAGAGGGCAGTTAAGAGTCAACCACATTGCTGTGGATCTGGAATCACATGTAGGCCAGACCAGCTAAGGATGGCAGTTTCCTTCCCTCAGGTACATTAGTGAATCAGATGGAGTTTTTCTGACAAGCAACAATGGATTCACTGTCATCATTAGATTCCCCCTCGTTCTCACACACAACCCCACCAACCTCCGCGTACAACGCATCATTCTCCGACACTTCCGCCATCTACAATCCGACCCCACCACCCAAGATATTTTTCCATCCCCACCCTTGTCTGCCTTCCGGAGAGACAACTCTCTCCATGACTCCCTTGTTCGCTCCACACTGCCCTCCAACCCCACCACAACTGGCACCTTCCCCTGCAACCGCAGGAAATGCTACACTTGCCCCCACACCTCCTCCCTCACCCCTATCTCAGGCCCCAAGATGACTTTCCATATTAAGCAGAGGTTCACCTGCACATCTGCCAATGTGGCATACTGTATCCATTGTACCCGGTGTGGCTTTCTCTACATTGGGGAAACCAAGCGGAGGCTTGGGGACTGCTTTGCAGAACACCTCCGCTCAGTTCGCAATAAACAACTGCACCTCCCAGTCGCGGACCATTTCAACTCCCCCTCCCATTCTTTAGATGGCATGTCCATCCTGGGCCTCCTGCAGTGCCACAATGATGCCACCCGAAGGTTGCAGGAACAGCAACTCATATTCCGCCTGGGAACCCTGCAGCCCAATGGTATCAATGTGGACTTCACCAGTTTCAAAATCTCCCCTTCCCCTACTGCATCCCTAAACCAGCCCAGCTCGTCCCCTCCCCCCACTGCACCACACAACCAGCCCAGCTCTTCCCCTCCCCCCACTGCATCCCAAAACCAGCCCAGCCTGTCTCTGCCTCCCTAACCTGTTCTTCCTCTCACCCATCCCTTCCTCCCACACCAAGCCGCACCCCCAGCTACCTACTAACCTCATCCCACCTCCTTGACCTGTCCGTCTTCCCTAGACTGACCTACCCCTCCCTACCTCCCCACCTATACTCTCCACTCCACCTATCTTCTTTTCTCTCCATCTTCGGTCTGCCTCCCCCTCTCTCCCTATTTATTCCAGAACCCTCACCCCATCCCCCTCTCTGATGAAGGGTCTAGGCCCGAAACGTCAGCTTTTGTGCTCCTGAGATGCTGCTTGGCCTGCTGTGTTCATCCAGCTTCACACTTTATCATTAGATTCCTAATTCCTGATATTTATTGAATTCAAATTCCAACATCTGCCATGGTGAGATTCAAACTTGGGTTGCAGGAATGTTATGTGGGTTTCTGCATTAATAGTCCAGTGATAATACCACGAGGCTATTGCCTCCCCAAAGTGTTTGGAACATTTGCCTTTATTGGTCAATGCATTGAGCATAGCTGTTGGAAAGAATGCGACATCGATTCGACCACTTTTGGAATAGTGTGTTCAATCCTGAGTCTCCGTGATGTAGGAAAGATGTTGCTAAACTTGAAAGGGTTCAGAAAAAATTTACTAAGATCTCGCCAGGGTTGGAGGGTTTGAGCTATAGATAGAAGATGGGACAATTTTCCCGGAACATCAGAGGCTGAGAGCTGACCTTATTCACATTGATAAAATCATGAGGTGCGTGGATGTACGAATCATCAAAGTCTTCTCCCCCAGGGTAGGGCAGTCCAAAACTAGAAGGCAGAGGTTTAAAGGTGAGAGAGGAAAGATTTAAAACTAACCTAAAGGGCAACTTTTTTGTGCAGAGGGTGGTGTGTGTATGGAATGAGCTGCCAGGGGAAGTGGTCGAGGCTGGTACAATTACAACATTTAAAAGACATTTGGATGTGTATATGAATAGGAAGGGCTTAGACAGATGTGGCCACATGCTGGCAAATGAGACTAGAATAATTTAGGATATCTAGTCAACATGGACGAGTTGAACCGAGTGGTCTGTTTCCATGTTGTACAACTCTATGGACTCTCTGAGGCTCAGGTATGGTGACTCTACAGTCGATGCTTTCAAAAAACATACCACAGGGAATATGAGTTCAAATCACCCACCCTCACCTTTCCTCCCCTCGCCCAATCCATTATTGCCCAGGACACACTGTAAGTGAATGCCACTCACTGTTGGGAGTTTTGTAATGCAAAGACACATGTAGGAATGGTTCAGTCAGCAAACTCACGCCCAACTCAAAAGATCCCCATGTTCAAATCCCATCAGAGACATAAAATGCACTACCTAGGATGACGCTCCAATGCTAAGCTGCAGAGATGCAATGTTGTCAATTGTTATCATTCAGATCAGATATTAAGCTGACCCTCTTCACCCTTAAGTGGATGCAAAATATCCTGAACTATTTCAAGATAAGGACAATGACAATATTTATTACTCAATCACAATTACTAAAACTGATCGTTTGGTCATGATACCACTGCTGCTTGATGATGTTTGGGCTTTGCAAACAGGCTGTCACAGTTTCTACACTGCAACTCTGATCACGCTGCTAAAGAAAGGGCTGAAATTCACTTTGTGAGTCGTAAGGTTGGGAATGGTGCTGGAAAGTTATTTGTTATTATAAAGCATGAATCCTTTGTGCTTGAGCTTTATTGAGGGTGCTATTCAACTTTGGCAGGTGCTAGGGAAGGAAAATGGAATGGTGGCCTTTATTTTAATGGGAATGGACTACAAAAGTAGGAAGGTTTTGCAAAAACTATAAAAGGCACTAGTCAGACCAAAGCTGGAACCGTTTTGCATTCCCTATGCAAGGAAAGATTTACTGGCACTGGAAACAATCCAGATAAGATTCACTAGATTGATCCTGGGTATGCAGGGGCATCCTTATGAGAAGAGATTGAGTAGGTTGGGACTGTACTGATTGGAATTTAGAAGAATGAGAGGTGACCTTATTGAAACATATAAGTTCCTTAGGGGATTTTACAGAGTGGATGTGTAAAGCTTGATTCCCCTTGAGACAGAATCTAGGACAAAAGGGTTTAAACTGAGAATAAGGGGTTGCTTATATAAGACAGCAGTAAAGGGGAATTTCTTCTCTCAGAAGGTCGCAAATCTGTGGATTGTTTATTTAACCCAGAGGGCTATAGAGGCCATGTCATTGAGCATACTCAAGGCTGAGATGTACAGACCTTTAATGCATAAGGACATCAAGGGTTATGGGGAAAAGGCAGGAAAATAGTATTGAAGTTTATCTGATCAACCATGATTTTATAGAATGGCACAGCCGACTGATGGGCAGCACGGTCTACATCTGCTGCTACATCTCATGGTATTATTAACAGCCAAGTCTCTTCTTGCTTTTTTTTTAAAAGAGAGGAAAGTGATGTAGTGGTCAGGTCTGTTAATCCAGAAGCTCAGGCAAATGCTCTCGGGGTTTGGGTATATATCACATCACAGCAGCTGGCACAATGTGAGTAAAGTAATTAGTTGAAAAGTAGAAAAATACTTCCTAGCCCTGAGTGTGATAAAGAAGGAGGAAGATCTTGCACTTATGTAACAGAGTCAGTTTTGTCTCACCATAATTTACAGACCGTTAAAGTGAATTACTGTAAAACTACTGGAAACATGGCAACAAACCAGCACACTATGGGCTTTCCATAACAGCTACGTGAAAGTGACACTTTCAGCAGCTGTCCCAAGACACCAAAGAGTATCCTCTTCAAAATAATATCCAGGGTCTTTCCCGCCCACCTGAGAGACAGGCAAGTTTAACTTCTGAATGTCAACACCTTCAACAGAGCATCATTACCTCAGACCTCAATGTTGCAATAAGACTTGAGTTCACAATTCTTGAATCAAAGCCTTGGGACAACTAGCAAGCCATAAATGACACAGAAAAAAGCCAAACTTCTCAGATACCAGGAATACCACACCAGGTAGAAAATAGCCATAGCAGGGCAGAAAGAGTCTGGAGAGCTGGTGGGATGCCTGAAAGTTGATTCTTCACCTCTGATGTGGACAACATCCTGATTCTGACCACCCTGAGTGGCTGACTGGCAGTGGCCAAATGCCTGGGCTGACACTGGAAACTGCTCTTGACTTTGCACGCTCGGATCCCCGATTGAAAAATCTCTCCTTTCTCTTGACTGAAAGCCTAGTGATGACCAAAACAAGCTTCCTTATAATGGGAACTGCAGATGCTGGAGAATCCAAGATTACAAAGTGTGGAGCTGGATGAACACAGCAGGCCAAGCAGCATCTTAGGAGCACAAAAGCTGACGTTTCGGGCCTAGACCCTCTCTGATGAAGGGTCTAGGACCAAACCGTCAGCTTTTGTGCTCCTAAGATGCTGCTTGGCCCGCTGTGTTCATCCAGCTCCACACTTTGTTATCTTCCATCTTTGATGTCTGCTTTAAACTGCAAGACAAGACAGAAGTAATATGACCTTAGCAGCTCTAGCTGAGGGGCCAAAGTGCAAAAACACAAGGCAACGCAAAGGTGCTGAGAGTGTCCAGGCAGGTTCAGAGCAAGCAAGTACTGTGACAGCAAGTGAACAGCCCAGGGTTGCAGTCTGGCCCAATCCATGAGGTGGGCTCATATCCCTGAGCACACAGTGTCCTTGCTGCAACATTACAATGAGAGTTGCCAGTACAGCCTGAGGCACAGGATGGAGGTGCAGAACTTTCTTGCAAGTATTTCAGAGATATACCATGCAGATTCTTAAAGGCTTGCACACTTCAGGTGCTGAAGTCCATGGGTGTGGTTGAGTACACAGGTGACCATGAGATGTTGCTGTCCGATGTACAGCAAAAGTGCCCTTTGGAGGTACTTCACCTGATTTCCATGTCGAGATTGCTCCAAGTTTGGCAAGCTAGGAAACCGAATGTTGATGAGGCAATTTGAGTCATTGATAAGGCATTTAGCCAGTAAAACCGAAAGAACTGCGGATGCTGTAGATCAGGAACAAAAACAAATTTGCTGGAAAAGCTCAGTAGGCCTAGCAGCATCTGTGAAGGAAAAAAAACAGAGTTAATGTTCAGAACTGAGCAAGGGTCACTGGGCCTGAAATATTAACTCTGTTTTGTCTTTCACAGATGCTGCCAGACCTGCTGAGCTTTACCAGCAAATTTGTTTTTGTAATCAGCATTAATCCTCCTTATTAGCAACCCATCTCTGCCTGGCAAGAAACTCACTTCAGCGCTTGTCACAAAACGATGGAGTAAGAGCCTCCAAATGTCAGCACAGGCCTTACTGGACTGCACTTTCTATTCTGCAACAATTCTTGCTATAGCCCAAATTGCTGAGACTCCTATAAGCTTCACCCAGGCTAAGCAAAGACAATTTTACATGCCCTGGAGTATTATTTTCTGTCTCTGTCATTTATTAGTGTAGCTTGATACCTGAAAATCGCCATCACATTCTTCAAAGAGGCCCTTGAACTTTTCCTTAGGATCAGGGATTGGTTGACACGCTTTCGACCATAAGTTGAACCTGGTAAGAGTGCAAAAGTGCAGTTGTGTTATTTTTTGAATATTTTGCTGAAGTTATCATGAGAATTGAAGAAATAGGTGCAGATCCAGGCCATTTGGCCTCTCCACATACTCTACCATTCAATCAGATCACGGCTGATTTTTCTGCCTCAACACCATTTTCCTGCACTATCCCCATGTCCATTAATATAATTAACATTTTGAAATCTTTGCCATGTACCTGGTCAATGATTGAGTTTCCATTGCTCTCTAGCATTGAGAATTCCAAACATTAACCATCTTATGAGTGAAGAAATTCTTCCTCTTTGTTTAGGGGTGGTGTGGTGGCTTAGTAATCAGCACCGCTGCCCCACAGCACCACTGAGTCAGGTTCGATTCCACGCCCGGGCAACTGTCTGTGTGGAGTTTGCACTTTCTCCCTGTGTCTACATAGGTTTGCTCTGCTTTCCTCCCACAGTCCAAAAATGTGCAGGTTAGGTGGATTGGTCATGCTAAATTTCGCCGTGCTGTTTAGGGATGTGCAGGCTTGGTGGATTAACAATGGTAAGTATGGGGTTATTAGGATAGGATGGGATGCTCTTCAGTGGGCTGGTGTGGACTTGATGGGCAGAAAGACCCCTAGTTGCATTGTAACGATTTTATGATTCCTTATCTTACTCCAAAATGGCATACCCTAATTTGAGGCCATGATTGCTGAATTTAATTAACAATGCCTCCACCCGCACATGGCTTGCGCCCCTCCCAGCCAAGGGACATCATCTACCCTATCAAAGATAGGGAAAAAGATTGGGAAACATGTTATAATAATAATTTCAACCTATCTCAGTTTTTAGCAGAATGTCGATATTTCCTTAGATAACACTGCTGTCGACTTAACAGCAAAAAGCTTCCCTGACTCAGCAATTTGGAGTTTGAAGAAAGGGATCATGTTGTCTGTCTTTATTCAATGAACTCTGTTTTTTACATGATTTCCTGTCCAAGATGCAGCAGGATAGGATGCTTCAGCTGGAGTTTGTCCACTTCGACATTATTTTTCTCCTCTTTTCTTCTTTCTTTGTGTTCTTCTTTTCTTCTTCTCTTTCAACCCAATGATCCCTTCCATCCAACAAGATGATGGCTGATCCGATTGCTCTACAAATGTGCCTACCTCTATTAATCTTTCATCCCCTTGCTGCTATGAATCTACTTTGACCTTAAAAATAGTCAAGGACTCAGCTTATAAAAGCTTCTTCTATAGAGTTCCAAAGAGAAATAAAATCTGGTTGTTAACTCTGTCTTAAATGGTTGATCTTTATTTTTAAGTGATCCCTAGTTTTAGATTCTCTCTTTCTCCCTATTCTCCTTTTCCACATGCTCCCTGTCAAGATTTATCAGGATCTTATAAGTTTTGAATTAAAACTCGGTGAGGAGTTTTAGGGCAGTTTATTAAATTGAAGCCTTCATATAAATACAAAGCTATTCATGCTCATGGAAGTTTACAACCAGATTGCACAAATTTAAGATGAATGCTAAGTGAACGTGGGATTTGGTTAGGATAGGGATTTGCTGAAGATAATGCAATTGAAGCCTTCAAATAGAAAATGGTCAAATAAATAGATGGGGAGCTGAGGACCTAGTGCTGTTACCAATGTACTTTCAATCCAGAAAACCAGATAACACTTTGGGGTAACACAGTGTGGAGCTGGAGGGATACACCAGGCCAGGCAGCATTAGAGAAGCAGGAAAGCTTTTCTGAAGAAGGGTCTCAACCCAAAATATCACCTTTCCTGTTCCTCTGATGCTGCCTGACCTGCTGTGCTCCTCTAGCTCTACACTGTATTATCGCTGGCTCTAGCATCAGCAGTTCTTACTGTCTCTAACATTCTGGGGGGCCTGGTTTCAATCCTACCATGGCAGAAGTTGGAATTTGAATTCAAAAAAAGCCTGGTCTTAAAAGTCTAATGATAGCCGTGAAACTATAGTTGATTGTCAGAAGAAACCATCCGGTTTACCAAAATCCTTTAGGGAAGGAAACTACTATTCTTAACTGATCTGAACTATACGTAACCCCAGACCTACAGCAACGTGGCTATTCTCAACTGTTCTCTGGGCAATGAGAGGTGGGCAATAATTGCTGGGCTGCCCACATCCCATCAACAATTTTCTGCAAAACTTTAGAGACAGAGTCTAGCAAAGATTCACCAAATTGATTCCCAGGATGGTGGGACTGACATATGAAGAAAGATTGCATCGACTGGGCTTGTACTCACTAGAATTTCGAAGAATGAGGGGAGGATCTTATAGAAGCATATAAAATCCTCATGGGACTGGAGAGGCTAGATATGAGAATAAGGTCCCTGATCTTGGGGAAGTCCAGGGCTGCAGGTCAAGGTTTAACGAGAAGGAGTGAGCCATTCAGGACTGAGTTAAGAACGATTTTTTTTCACTCAAAGAGTTGTATACCTGTGGAATTCTCTCCCACAGAAAGCTGTTAGGGCCAGGTCATTAGATATATTCAAGTGGGAGCTGGATGTATTCTTTGCTGCTCAAGGGGTATGGAGAAAAGGCGGGAGTGAGATACTGGAATTGCATAATCAGCCATGGTAGAGGCTTGATGGGCAGAATGACCTATTCCAGCACCTATTTTCAATGTTTCTATGTGTCTCTGCAGGGGAGAAGTATGGGGAATGAGCAAGGGATTGGGCCTAGCTGGGTTACTCCAAGTGCAGTAGGCTGAATAGGTTCCTTCTCAGAAAAAAGTATCAACCTCTTCAGACATGTTATGACACGCCCTTGCGGTAGATGGGACCACTGGCTCAAATGTAAGGATATGAATGTAAAACCCCTTGATTTGGGCTCCTTTGATAGTGGACTAATCTACAATTAATAAATGCAGCCAGAGGAATAACTTACTTTGTACAGATGAATATCGGCACCAATACCATTAGGCTAAAATTAACCATGACCACTGCTATCATTGTTGAAAGGGGAAAATTCTTTATTTCTGGCTCTGAAAGCAAGAAGACAATATTCCTTTACTCATTGGTGTCATCCATGTTTCAAGATCAGACACCCTTCCAAATTTTCTTCCTTTTTTTAAACCTTTAATTGGACACTATGAACTCAAAAGAACACAGGGACAATGAGAAGAATACGAAATGAATATAACATACTTAATACAATGTATAATATAGGACTTATAACTTAATATAACTGGTTAAATATTTACCGAGTAACAAATAAAACAAGTAGAGATGTCTCAAAAACAAGGGGAATGCATAGCTAAGCACCTGCCACATTTGGGCTTGTTGCTATCGGAGAGGTAACATTCCAGTTTAAGTTCTATTCCAGCAGAGAAATCACATTTCAGCACAGTGTAAGATAATAAAATGTTTGGCTGGGTGAACACAGCAGGCCAAGCAGCATCTCAGGAGCACAAAAGCTGACGTTTCGGGCCTAGACCCTTCATCAGAGAGGGGGATGGGGTGAGGGTTCTGGAATAAATAGGGAGAGAGAGGGAGGCAGACCGAAGATGGAGAGAAAAGAAGATAGGTGGAGAGGAGAGTATAGGTGAGGAGGTAGGGAGGGGATAGGTCAGTCCAGGGAAGACGGACAGGTCAAGGAGGTGGGATGAGGTTAGTAGGTAGGAGGTGGAGGTGCGGCTTGGGGTGGGAGGAAGGGATGGGTGAGAGGAAGAACAGGTTAGGGAGGCAGAGACAGGCTGGGGTGGTTTTGGGATGCAGTGGGGGGAGAGGAAGAGCTGGGCTGGTTGTGTGGTGCAGTGGGGGAAGGGGACGAACTGGGCTGGTTTTGGGATGCGGTGGGGGAAGGGGAGATTTTGAAGCTGGTGAAGTCCACATTGATACCATTGGGCTGCAGGGTTCCCAAGCGGAATATGAGTTGCTGTTCCTGCAACCTTCGGGTGGCATCATGGTGGCACTGCAGGAGGCCCATGACGGACATGTCATCTAAAGAATGGGAGGGGGAATGGAAATGGTTCACGACTGGGAGGTGCAGTTGTTTATTGCGAACCGAGCGGAGGTGTTCTGCAAAGCGGTCCCCAAGCCCCCCGATTGGTTTCCCCAATGTAGAGGAAGCCACACCGGGTACAATGGATACAGTATACCACATTGGCAGATGTGCAGGTGAACCTCTGCTTAATATGGAAAGTCATCTTGGGGCCTGGGATAGGGGTGAGGGAGGAGGTGTGGGGGCAAGTGTAGCATTTCCTGTGGTTGCAGGGGAAGGTGCCGGGTGTGGTGGGGTTGGAGGGCAGTGTGGAGTGAACAAGGGAGTCACGGAGAGAGTGGTCTCTCCGGAAAGCAGACAAGGGTGGGGATGGAAAAATGTCTTGGGTGGTGGGGTCGGATTGTAGATGGCGTAAGTGTGGGAGGATGATGCGTTGTATCCGGAGGTTGGTGGGGTGGTGTGTGAGAACGAGGGGGATCCTCTTTGGGCGGTTGTGGCGGGGGCAGGGTGTGAGGGATGTGTTGCGGGAAATGCGGGAGACGCGGTCAAGGGCGTTCTCGACCACTGTGGGGGGAAAGTTGCGGTCCTTGAAGAACTTGGACATCTGGGATGTGCGGGAGTCGAATGCCTCATTGTGGGAGCAGATGCGGCGGAGGTGGAGGAATTGAGAATAGGGGATGGAATTTTTGCAGGAGGGTGGGTGGGAGGAGTTGTATTCTAGGTAGCTGTGGGAGTTGGTGGGCTTGAAATGGACATCAGTTACAAGCTGGTTGCCTGAGATGGAGACTGAGAGGTCCAGGAAGGTGAGGGATGTGCTGGAGATGGCCCAGGTGAACTGAAGGTTGGGGTGGAAGGCGTTGGTGAAGTGGATGAATTGTTCGAGCTCCTCTGGGGAGCAAGAGGCGGCGCTGATACAGTCATCAATGTAACGGAGGAAGAGGTGGGGTTTGGGGCCTGTGTAGGTGCGGAAGAGGGACTGTTCCACGTAACCTACAAAGAGGCAGGCATAGCTTGGGCCCATGCGGGTGCCCATGGCCACCCCCTTTGTCTGTAGGAAGTGGGAGGAATCGAAAGAGAAGTTGTTGAGGGTGAGGACGAGTTCGGCTAGGCGGATGAGGGTGTCGGTGGAGGGGAACTGGTTGGGCCTGCTGGACAGGAAGAAGCGGAGGGCCTTGAGGCCATCTGCATGCGGAATACAGGTGTATAGGGACTGGATGTCCATGGTGAAAATGAGGTGTTGGGGGCCAGGGAATTGGAAGTCCTGAAGGAGGTGGAGGGCGTGGGTGGTCTCACGGACGTAGGTAGGGAGTTCCTGGACCAAAGGGGAGAAAATGGAGTCCAGAGAGGTGGAGATGAGTTCGGTGGGGCAGGAACAGGCTGAGACCTTGGGTCGACCAAGGCAGGCAGGTTTGTGGATTTTGGGAAGGAGATAGAAACGGGCCTCACCCATCCCTTCTTCCCACCCCAAGCCGCACCTCCATCTCTTACCTACTAACTTCATCCCACCTCCTTGACCTGTCTGTCTTCCCTGGACTGACCTATCCCCTCCCTACCTCCCCACCTATCTTCTTTTCTCTCCATCTTCGGTCCGCCTCCCCCTCTCTCCCTATTTATTCCAGAACCCTCACCCCATCCCCCTCTTTGATGAAGGGTCTAGGCCCGAAACGTCAGCTTTTGTGCTCCTGAGATGCTGCTTGGCCTGCTGTGTTCATCCAGCCTCACATTTTATTATCTTGGATTCTCCAGCATCTGCAGTTCCCATTATCACTGATACAATTCTAGCACAGTGTGATGGACAGGACAGGATCATGGAGCATACACTTCTCGTTTGGGTTGCCTGTTCCAACAATCCCTCCTCAGCCACCGCATAATTTTCAAAACTTAAAAACTGGAAGTGTTTGAAGAATTCAATAGTTGTAGTGACTACTGTGAATGGAGAAATAGGCTGAATGTTCTTCAGAGCAAGTCATTTTCAATCCTTGCCAATCCTAGTGGGATCTTCCAACCCCTCAATAGACAATGACTGTCTATTTCTACCTTCGTAACGTTGCATGCCTCCTGCGTTGACCCGACTACTGCTGAAATCCTTGTCTGTGCCATCATTAATTCCAAACTTTGCTTCAAAAGCACAAGCATCATAGAGTCAGAGTTTTACAGCATAGAAACAGACCCTTTGGTTCAACTCATCCATGATGACCCAGTATCCTAAATTAATCTAGCCCCACTTACCAGCATTTGGCTCATATCCCTCTAAACCCTTCCTATTCATATACCCATCCAAATGCCTTCTAAATGTTGTAATTGTACCAGCCTCCACCACTTCCTCTGGCAGCTCATTCCATAGACACACCACCCTCTGCCTGAAAAAACTGCCCCTTCGGTCCCTTTTAAATCTTTCCCCTCTCACCTTAAACCTACATCCTCTAGTTTTGAGCTCCCCTACTCTGGGGAAAAAAACTCCACTATTCACCCTATCCATGTCCCTCATGATTTTGTACAACTCTATATGGTCACCCCTCAGCCCCCGATGCTCCAAGGAAAATAGCCCCAGCCTATTCAGCCTCTCCTTACAGCTGAAACTTTCCAACACTGGTAGCATCCTTGTAAACCTTTTCTAAAAAGTAGACAAATGCATTGTATTACTGTGATTTAATAACGTTCACCTAAAGCAATGATCTTACCAATATTGAGGGGCTTACTCCATTCACTCCAGAGAGAACTTTGGTAACAGTATATGTTCACTGTTGCTCTGACTTTCACTGAATATCTTTTCTCACGATCTCGACTGATGACATATTTTGCACTTTGCACTTCTAGCACCTAAAACAAACAAATTGGTTACAAATGCATGACATGTCATATCTAACAACAGTAATTTACCTCAAGATTGCTTTTTTTAAAAAATAGGGGCACAATACTGGAAACTCAGCAGAGTCATACTGGACTCAAAACACCAACTCTGTTTCTCTCCCTACAGATGCTATCAGACCTGATGAGTTTCTCCAGCAATCTCTCTGTTTTTATTTTCAAAAATATGCCTGTTCAGACACATCATGATACATCTTCATGTTAAGTAAGACGTATGGACCTTCTCACCTCAAATTAGGAACACCCAGATTACAGCATAAGAACCATTTGCAAATCTCCTGAAGTAGACTTTAAACAACTGAAATGAATTGGGCAACTTGAACGTCATAATTTTGTCTTCCACTTTCCTGTGTGTAATAACATGGGGGAAAATAGAGGTGTAGTGGTAATAGTAGAAGTGAGGACATGGGTTTCAGTCTAAATTTGAATTTGAGTTTTTTAGAAATTGAGAAACAATTCTAGCCTAATGGCAACCACATGAAAACAGCCGATTATATTGAAACCCACCTCACTTGCTATGGAAGGAAATCTACCATCCTTACTTGGCATGCCTTCATGTGACCTCAGACCCACAGCAATGTGGTTGGCCCTTAACTGCCCTCTAGCAATGGGCAATAAATGCTGACTCAGTTCTGATGTCCATATTTCATGAGCAAATAAATAAAAATAAATATATCTAAAAATGTTACGAACACTAAACACCCCACCCTCTGATAACCAAAACAGAAACAGTCAAAGAAGTTTGCTTTGCCTCATAATGTGCTAAAGGAAATATGAAAAGTGGTATAACCCACCTCTCACCACCCCACAATCTGTTTTAAAGGGAATGGTTAAATGAAAGAAGTCCATGATACTTCACAATCAACAAGTAACAATTTATTTATCTAACTCGAACAGTAAACAAAGTAATAGAACTACTAACCAGCCAAACAATTTCCCCTTAACTACTAACTATTCTAGAATAAAACAAAATTGTAACAGTATACTGTTCCAATCGATACAAGACCCACTTATATAAGCCAGAGTAATTAGAAAATAAATTAAAACTTAGTCGATCAACATTACTGTCAGGAGAAGTCTTCTGGATTGTTCCGTGCTTTCTCCACTGATTCTTAGTCAGCAACAACTTTCTTGGTCAAATTCGTGTGTCAGGAATATCAGCTAAGTATGCCACTGTACATTTAGATGATGGTTTTCTGAGAGCTTAGAGGATTCTGTGAAAGCCAGTGATTCTTCCTTTTACAGCTGAGAACTATTCTCTTGGCAGATGACAGTTAATTTTCACACCAATTATCAAATGCCTGCTTCCTTTATACTGTTGAAGACCTATTAATTTCTTACAATAAGATTGATCATAAGTTGTCAAAACCATCAGATCTAAATTTAATTGGCTTCTGGTATGTAGGGCCTGATTTAAATTAGAGATAATGGGAACTGCAGATGCTGGAGAATTCCAAGATAATAAAATGTGAGGCTGGATGAACACAGCAGGCCAAGCAGCATCTCAGGAGCACAAAAGCTGACGTTTCGGGCCTAGACCCTTCATCAGAGAGGGGGATGGGGAGAGGGAACTGGAATAAATAGGGAGAGAGGGGGATGCGGACCGAAGATGGAGAGTAAAGAAGATAGGTGGAGAGAGTATAGGTGGGGAGGTAGGGAGGGGATAGGTCAGTCCAGGGAAGACGGACAGGTCAAGGAGGTGGGATGAGGTTAGTAGGTAAATGGGGGTGCGGCTTGGGGTGGGAGGAAGGGATGGGTGAGAGGAAGAACCGGTTAGGGAGGCAGAGACAGGTTGGACTGGTTTTGGGATGCAGTGGGTCGGGGGGAAGAGCTGGGCTGGTTGTGTGGTGCAGTGGGGGGAGGGGACGAACTGAGCTGGTTTAGGGATGCAGTAGGGGAAGGGGAGATTTTGAAACTGGTGAAGTCCACATTGATACCATTAGGCTGCAGGCTTCCCAGGCGGAATATGAGTTGCTGTTCCTGCAACCTTCGGGTGGCATCAATGTGGCAGTGCAGGAGGGCCATGATGGACATGTCATCTAGAGAATGGGAGGGGGAGTGGAAATGGTTTGCGACTGGGAGGTGCAGTTGTTTGTTGCGAACTGAGCGGAGGTGTTCTGCAAAGCGGTCTCCTAGCCTCCGCTTGGTTTCCCCAATGTAGAGGAAGCCGCACCGGGTACAGTGGATGCAGTATACCACATTGGCAGATGTGCAGGTGAACCTCTGCTTAATGTGGAATGTCATCTTGGGGCCTGGGATAGGGGTGAGGGAGGAGGTGTGGGGGCAAGTGTAGCATTTCCTGCGGTTGCAGGGGAAGGTGCCGGGTGTGGTGGGGTTGAAGGGCAGTGTGGAGCGAACAAGGGAGTCACGGAGAGAGTGGTCTCTCCGGAAAGCACACAGGGGTGGGGATGGAAAAATGTCTTGGGTGGTGGGGTCGGATTGTAAATGGCGAAAGTGTCGGAGGATGATGCGTTGTATCCGGAGATTGGTAGGGTGGTGTGTGAGAACGAGGGGGATCCTCTTAGGGCGGTTGTAGCGGAGGCGGGGTGTGAGGGATGTGTTGCGGGAAATGCGGGAGACGCGGTCAAGGGCGTTCTCGATCACTGTGGGGGGAAAGTTGCGGTCCTTAAAGAACTTGGACATCTGGGATGTGCGGGAGTGGAATGTCTTATCGTGGGAGCAAATGCGGCAGAGGCGGGGGAATTGGGAATAGGGGATGGAATTTTTGCAGGAGGGTGGGTGGGAGGAGGTGTATTCTAGGTAGCTGTGGGAGTTGGTGGGCTTGAAATGGACATCAGTTACAAGCTGGTTGCCTGAGATGGAGACTGAGAGGTCCAGGAGGGTGAGGGATGTGCTGGAGATGGCCCAGGTGAACTGAAGGTTGGGATGGAAGGTGTTGGTGAAGTGGATGAACTGTTCGAGCTCCTCTGGGGAGCAAGAGGCGGCGCCGATACAGTCATCAATGTACCGGAGGAAGAGGTGGGGTTTGGGGCCTGTGTAGGTGCGGAAGAGGGACTGTTCCACGAAACCTACAAAGAGGCAGGCATAGCTGGGGCCCATGTGGGTGCCCATGCCCTTAGTCTGTAGGAAGTGGGTACAACGCATCATCCTCCGACACTTTCGCCATTTACAATCCGACCCCACCACCCAAGACATTTTTCCATCCCCACCCCTGTCTGCTTTCCGGAGAGACCACTCTCTCCGTGACTCCCTTGTTCGCTCCACACTGCCCTCCAACCCCACCACACCCGGCACCTTCCCCTGCAACCGCAGGAAATGTTACACTTGCCCCCACACCTCCTCCCTCACCCCTATCCCAGGCCCCAAGATGACATTCCACATTAAGCAGAGGTTCACCTGCACATCTGCCAATGTGGTATACTGCATCCACTGTACCCGGTGCGGCTTCCTCTACATTGGGGAAACCAAGCGGAGGCTTGGGGACCGCTTTGCAGAACACCTCCGCTCAGTTCGCAACAAACAACTGCACCTCCCAGTCGCAAACCATTTCCACTCCCCCTCCCATTCTCTAGATGACATGTCCATCATGGGCCTCCTGCAGTGCCACAATGATGCCACCTGAAGGTTGCAGGAACAGCAACTCATCTTCCGCCTGGGAACCCTGCAGCCTAATGGTATCAATGTGGACTTCACCAGTTTCAAAATCTCCCCTTCCCCCACCGCATCCCTAAACCAGCTCAGTTCGTCCCCTCCCCCCACTGCACCACACAACCAGCCAGCTCTTCCCCCCCACCCACTGCATCCCAAAACCAGTCCAACCTGTCTCTGCCTCCCTAACCGGTTCTTCCTCTCACCCATCCCTTCCTCCCACCCCAAGCCGCACCCCCATTTACCTACTAACCTCATCCCACCTCCTAGACCTGTCCGTCTTCCCTGGACTGACCTATCCCCTCCCTACCTCCCCACCTATACTCTCTCCACCTATCTTCTTTACTCTCCATCTTCGGTCCGCCTCCCCCTCTCTCCCTATTTATTCCAGAACCCTCACCCCTTCCCCCTCTCTGATGAAGGGTCTAGGCCCGAAACGTCAGCTTTTGTGCTCCTGAGACGCTGCTTGGCCTGCTGTGTTCATCCAGCCTCACATTTTATTATCCTGATTTAAATTAATTGGCTAAATTCAAAACCTTTTGTCTTGGTAAAAATGCTGCTTTGCCTGTTAACAGTTTACCTTTGCATACAATGTTTCAGTTTCAAGAACCCTCTGCAATTCTGCTGCTGCCGCCTGCAGACATTTTGTTTAACCTAAAAGCCTAAAAAAAACTTTTAAAAGGGACCACACTCTCTTCCCCACTATCATTTTACACACATCAAATACTCTATCCAACTTCGCAATAACAATACAATGATCTGCCTTTTGAAACTCAGAATCCCTTTTCTGTAGAAAGGATTTTAATTTTGGATTTGCCGTGCGTGAGGAACAGTATGCACCACACACACAGTGGAGGACATCATGGGCTTTTGTAGCTACCTGCCTTTGAGGCCAGAATCAGAAAATTCTGATGGTCATTCGGCCCACTCTGCCTGCACCAGCTCCACCATCTAGTGCCAATCTCCTGTCCTTTCCCCACAACCATGCGCACGATTTCTATCCACAAATAATATTTTCCAATGCACTTTGAATGCCTAAATTAAACCTGTCGCCACCACATTTCCAGGTAGTGCATTCCTCACACTAAATATGCTCTGATTGAAAAAAAATTCTTTCCATCACATTAACTTTGTTTGCACAGGAAGAAATGGAGAGCAATGGGGAACGGTTTGAGACAGCTTATACTCCAGCAGATGGCCCTGTACAAGGTAAGTCATTCATTGGGTGAAGCCATGTCATCTAATGCTCAGTGTTCAGACTGAGGCACCCCTGTAGTAAAACTAAGACATAAAAGACCAAAACACTGATATAGCCATAGTTGGAGCATTACCTCCCGTTCTGGGCACCACAGCTTAGGAGGGATGTGAAGGCATTGGAGCAAGAAATTACAGAGAGTTGTGAACACAGCCCAGTCCATCATGCAAACTAGCCTTCCTTCCATTTATTTCATCTACACTTCCCACTGCCTCAGGAAAGCAGTCAACTTAATTAAAGACCTCTCCCACCCTGGTTATACTCTCTCTCACCTGTTTCTGCGAGGCAGAATATGCAAAAGTTTGAATACATGCACCAACAGATTCAAGAACAGCTTCTTCACAGCTGTTATCTGGCTTATGAATGGGCCTTTCCGAAATTAAAGTTGATCTTTCTCTGCACCTTCTCTGTAGCTGTAACACTCTATTCTGCATTCTGTTCTATTATTCTGATGTGCTTATGTAAGGTGTGATTTGCCTGGATAGTACGCAAAACAATATTTTTCACTGTATCTCAGTACATGTGACAATAATGAAAGTATAGTCAAAATTCATAGGAATTCCAGATATAAGCAACTTAGTTACATAGATAGATATTATGTATCACTGAGAAGGATATGGGCAGTAAATATATCGGGAGACTACTGCCTGGAAAATCCACTCCAAGCCATACACCATCGTGATTTAGAACAATATCACTAATCCTTCGTGCCACTGATCCTTCATTGTCACTGGTTCAGAATTCTGGAACGCCTCCTGGAACGGTGCCGTGGATGTCCCTTCATGCAGATAATGGCAGTGGCTCAAGAAACTCACCAACAGCTCACCACCACCTTCCCAAGGGTAACTAGGGATGGGTAAAAGATACTGGCACAGCCAGCGACGCCCACGTCCCACAAAATGAATAGAAAAAAAAACTGGCTTAACTGCACCTTCTCAAGGGCAATTCAGGATGGACAATTAGTTAGCAACATTCACATCCCTGAATAAATCAACAAAAGATACTGAAGAAGTTGGGACCGTTTTCTTGGAGAAGAGAAGGTTGGCATTGACTATGTATACTCAAAAACATATAGGGACTGGACAAGGTACATATGGAAAACTCTTCTTATTCATAGAGTTTCTTTTTCATTTTACATTCAAATTTTCTTTTTCCAACTTTTGCAGAATTTTGGTTTCGGTGACATTCATTGTCAGACCCACTGAATTCAGTTAATATAATCCTTCTCTAAACAAAGAAAAATAATGAACATTCTGTATTATCCTATACAAATCCCTCCTCAGTATGGCATTGCAAGCCTGCATCATAGAAGCAAAATATTGTAAATGATGTGAAATAAACAGAAATTGTTGGAGAATCTCAGCAGGTCTGGCAGCATCTCTAGAGAGAAAGCAGATTTAATGTTTCACGCCTAGTGACCCTGCAAATGATGTAGTCCTTTTGGGTATATGCAACTCCTTCCTCATACCCCTTTCTTGATTAATGGATTTTTAAGAAGGGAGTAATATTCAGTGTCAACTCCTCTGGCAGTAATTTGTTTTATATTTTCACCAGATGTGGACTTTGCTAGTTGGCCAGCATTTATTGCCGACCCCTATAACAGAGAACAAACAAGAAGACAGCACAGAAACAAGCCCCTTGGCCCTCCAAGCCTGCACCAACACTTTTGCCCTTCCATACTAAAACTAACTTCACTTACAGGATTCATATCCCTCTATTCTCTTCCTATTCATGTAATCATCCAGGTGTTTCTTGAATAATACTGTTATTGTGTCTGTTTCCACCAAATTCCTCTGGCAACATGCTCCAGGGACTCACCATCCTTTGTATGAAAGATTTGCCTTACCATCTCCTTTAAATTCCCCCTTCACCTTGAACCTGTGTCCCCTAGAAATTGACCCCTCCACCCTGCAAAAAAAAACTCATCCTTTCCACTCTATCCATGCCATTCACAGCCTTATAAACATCTATTAGGTCTCCCCTGAACCTCCTGTGCCCCAGTGAAATCAAATCCTTTCTATCCAGCGTTCCATCAGAGCTAAAATCCCCCATACTCGGCAAAGTTCTGGTAAACCTTTTCTGTGCCCTCTCCAAAGCATCCACATCCTTCAGGTAGTGTGGTGACCAGAACACAAATGATATTCCAAGTGTGGCCTAACTAAAGTTCTATAAAGCTGCAGCAGCATAACTTGTCTGTCCCTATACTCAATATGCCTTCCAATGTGTGCAAGGATGCCACAGGTCTTTTTTATTACCTCATCTATCTGTGTTGCCACCTTCAGTGATATGTCAGCCTGCACACCCAGACCCCTTTCAGAACATGGTGGTGAGCTGCCATCTTGAATTATTGCTAGTTTTCCTCTATGGCAGACAATAGTTTGGCTCATTCATATTACAACTACTAGTAAGATGAATGCTATTTTCTTACCTCATGGGCTTGGTCGCTCCAGTTTGTGATATTTATCTGATAGGTGTAACAAAAGTCTGGAACATCCATTTCTTGAAGTTCCCATTTTACTTCATCAGTGCTTTTATTTAACACAATGTTTATTGGAGGGTAGAGTTTTTCTGGAACAACAGAATTAATCATTAAACCAGAGCATGTGTTGAGATAGCTGAAAGCGTTTAGAAGTTAGAGCTGAAGACCCAATGACAGCTGACAAGATCCATAGACCACAAGATATATGAGGGAGTAAGCCATTCACTGAGATCATGCCTGTTCTGATAGTACTCAACTTCATTATCCCAATTTTACCCCACAACGCTTGGCTGCCAAACTGATTTTAAATAAACCTGTCTATCTCACCTTCGAAAGCACTAAAAGAAATGCAAATTTACCATTCTCTGAAAGAAAAATATCCTCCCTATTTGTATCTTAACTGGGCGACACCTTACTCTGAGGTTATGCCCTCTGGTCCTAAACTTTCCCACAAAAGGAAACACTTCTCCACATCCCTGTCAGTAGAAGTATACTTAAGAGAGATATCAGGAGGGGAGACAGGGGACGGGAGATAACTCTGGCATGTACGGTTAAGGGGAATCCAAAGGGATTTATAAATACATTAAGGGCAAAACGGCAACTAGGGAAAGAATACAGCCCAATAAAGAGCAGTAGGGATGCCTTTGTGTGGAAGCACAGGAGATGGGGGAGATACTAAATGTGTACTTTGCATTAATATTTGCTATGGAGAAGGATATGGAAGATCTAGAATGTGGAGAAATAAATAGCGACATTTAAAAAAATGTCCATATTACAGAGGAGGAGGCTATTACAGTTGGATGCGTTAAAATGCATATGGGCAAATCCTCAGGACCTGATCAGGTATACCCTAGAATTCTGTGGGATGGTAGGGAAGAGATTGCTGGTTCCTTTGTTGAGATATTTGTATCATCAATAGCCACAGGTGAGGTGTCGGAAGACTGGAGTTTGGCTAATGTGGCACGACTGTTTAAGAAGGTTGGTAAGGAAAGACAAGAGAACTATAGACCGGTAGGCCTGCCATCAGTGGTGGGCAAGTTGTTGGAGGAAATCCTGAGGGACAGGATGTTGGTGTATTTGGAAACGCAAGGACTGACTAGAGAAAATCGACTCGGCTTTGTGCATGGGAAATCTGTTTGAAAGGCTTGATTGAGGTTTTTGAAGAAGTAATGATGAGGATTGATGAGGGCAAATTGTTGGATGTGATCTATATGGATTGTAGGGATTATGCTAGTCAGGCAGTTGACCAGGTTCTGCATGGTACCTTGGTTGGCATGGTTAGATCACATGGAATGTAGGGGGAACTAGCCATTTGTATACAGAACTGGCTCGAAGGTAGAAGACAGAAGGTGGTGGTGGTGGAGGGTTGCTTTTCAGACTGAAGACCTGTCACCAACAGTGTGCCACAGGGATCAGTGCTGGGTCTACTGCTTTTCATCTTTTTTTAAATAATTTGGATGTGAACATAGGAGTTAAGGTTAGTAAGTTTGCAGATGACGCCAAAATTGGAGGTGTAATGAACAGTAAAGAAGGTTACCTCAGAGTACATAGGGATCTTGATTTGATGGCTCAATGAGCCAAGGAGTGGCAGATGGAGTTTAATTTAGATAGATGTGAGATTCTGCATTTTGAAAAGGCAAATCAGGGCAGGGATTAGTCACTTAATAGTAAGGTGTTGGGGAGCATTGCCAAACAAAGAGACCTTTGAAATGCAGGTTCATAGTTCCTTGAAAGTGGAGTCACAAGTCGATAGGATACTGAAGACATGTGGTATGCTTGCTGTTATTGGTCAGTTCATTGAGTATCGGAGTGAAGCTAGAAAAGCACAACAAGTCAGACTGCATCTGAGGAGCAAGAAAGTTAACATTTCAGGCCGAAACCCTTCTTCAGGACAGACAGTCCTGAAACATCGACTTTCCTGCTCCTTGGAGGTTGTGAGACCTGCTGTGCTTTTCTAGCTTCACATCTGTTGACTCTGGCTTCTATGACCTGCAGTCCTTATTGTCTCCAAGGCATTGAGCATAGGAGTTGGGAGGTCATGTTGTGGCGGTACAGGACACTGGTTAGGCCACTTTTGGAATACTGCTTGTAATTCTGGTCTCCCTGCTATAGGAAGGATGTTGTGAAACTTAAGAGGGTTCAGAAAAGATTTACAAGGATGTTGCCAGAGTTGGAGGGTTTGAGCTACAGACAGAGGCTGAACAGGCTGGGGCAATTTTCCCTATAGCACTGTATTCTTAGGGGTGACCTTATAGAGGTTTATAAAATCATGAGGGGCATGGATAGGGTGAATAGAAGAGGTCTTTTCCCCAGTGTGGGGAGTCCAAAATTAGAGTGCATACATTTAAACTGAGAGGGGAAAGATTTAGAAGTGACCTAGGTACAAAGGTTTCACACAAGGGGTGGTGCGTGTATGGCTGCCGGAGGAAGTGGTGGAGGCTGGTATGATTACAACATTTAAAAGGCATCTTGATGGCTATAGGAAAAGGAAGTGCTTGGGGGGGATATGGGCCAAATGCTGGCAAACGGGACTAGATTTATCTAGGATATCTGGGCAGCACAGATGAGTTGGGCCAAAGGATCTGTTTCCATTCTGTACATCTCTTTAACTCTATGACTCTAGGTCTAAATGTTCAATAAAGTCTCCCTTTCTTCTCAATTCCAATGAACATAGGTCTAACCAACCCAAACTTTCTATTCTGTCCAGCTTCCCAACTCAGCAGGTTAGGAAGTGCCTGTGCAGAGAAAGCAGAGTTAATATTTTGGGCCTGGTGGCCCTTCTTCAGAACTGATTTCCAGCATCTCCAAGTTGCTGCAAGTTTGCAGCTGGCTTTCTTATCAAAAGCAATTTGTTTGTTCTTTGTTACATTTGGCTTTGACTGTCTGATTGAAAAGACACAGCTTTCCTATGATTAATTCCTTAAATTCTCCTGCAGAGCAGTCAGTTGGCCTTCGTGGTGAAAGAAGTATCCAATTTATCAGGCAGCTTTCAACACAGCCTTGGTTATGTAATCTCACCAAGATATGGCTAATTGCTTGAGTCTCTGTGTAACATCTTGCCTTCGTTCTTGAACAGATTGTTCCACTCGGAGTTAATTGCTGTGTGTAACAGTTTATCTCTTGTTGATTCATTCAGTGAAGAGTTAGCAAAGTTCTGAAGCCTGTAACATCACTGCCAATAATTGAACAAGCAGCTTCAGCATTATCAGCAGTACTACTGTTAGACAGATAAAGGAGTCAAATTCTGCCACCACAAATTTAACAAAAATCTGCCAAACAGCTCTGGGAAGAAAAAGCCACTGGGAACGAGATTTCAGATCTTGACTTTCAGAACATTGGGTCAGGAGAATGCCCGATAAGCCCTGCTATTCAATATGATATAATTTGGCCAAATATTTGTGTATTTTACTCATCCCATCCCCATTACCCAATACACCATGAGTAATCAGAAATCTCTATGTTAAATATATTCAAAGTCTGAACTTCCTCTGGGGTAGACAGTTCCAAGATTCACAATTCTCTAGGCAGAATAATTAGTCTTCATCTTCTGATCAAAGTGGTAGTACTGCTGGTAATGCTGAAGATGCTTGTTCAATTATTGGCAGTAATGTTACAGTCTTCAGAACTTTGCTAGCACTTCTCTGAATGAATCAGCAAGAGATAAATTATTACACACAGCAATTAACTCCGAGTGGAACATGTCATGTCATGGTGAGATTACCTAACCAAGGCTATGTTGAAAGCTGCCTGATAAATTGGATACTTTTATCACTACAAAGACCAACTAATTGCTCTGCAGAAGAATTTAAGGGGTTAATCACAGGAAAGCTGTGCCCTTTCAATCAGATGGTCGATGCCAAATGTAACAAAGAACAAAGAAATTGCTTTTGATAAGAAAGCCAGCTGCAGCAATTTGGATGAAAGAGCTGAAAGAAATAATCAAAATATCACCCCAGAGATTGAAGGATCAAAATTTGTGTAAGAATTTAACACCAAAAGCCCCCTTCAGCAGAACTTCAAAGAACAACACGCTACAAGATTCAAATCCTGGAGACTCCCACCAGGGACAGATCACTACTACTTGAAGTCCTGGCCAAACTTCACCATTAATCAGGCAATAGCTAAATTGGGTCACGAGCTTTTACATGTTACTTCAGCAGTCTAATATTTGGTCGCTGCATGCACTAAAAATTGAACTATTGCTTCAGTGTTTGATTGTCTGGGAGATTTCTTAATAAGTAGCGGAATTAAAGGTAACCTTACCCACAGTAAGGCTAACCTACAAAAATTCATCTGTAGTCACAGGCATCGCTTAAAGGCCATAAGGCACAAGGAACATTTCTTGCATCTTGATTAGCCACATTCAACTACATTTGAAAAGCTCTGAATGGCAAGAAAGACATTGCAACTTACGATAGCCGGCTGGGTAAATGTTTCTGCAGAATGGTAATTTTGTCTTGTTGCTCAAATCGCTAACGCAAATGTTCACCTTATTGAGCAAGTCCTCTTCATATTTATGTCCATAGCATGCTACATTTCTCTGTCCATCACTCTGATAATGTGAGCAGTTCTTCACATCATCTGCATTTACATTTCTTGAAAAGAATAACATTTGAACAATAAATTCCTCTACACTACGGCCTATAGTTAGGGAGGCTGCTGGGCAAGTGGACAAGGTTAATAGATGGACAGACAATAAGCGAAATTTTAAAATCAGTTCAAGTACTGGGGGACTCTGTGCTGATTTGTAGTCACAATCCTGACCCTGAGCCATTTCCAATAGTGGTTGATGATGGGGGAGGAGTGGCTAGGAAGCTCAAAGTCAGATCAATTATTGTCGAATTACTGAAGATCAATTATTGTTCATTGTAGAGTCTATCATGTTGGGAAGAACTTCCCAGGAGCAGCCTACATTACCCCTCACTACCGTGTAACTCAATGTGATGATTTCGGAGTGAGAGTGGCTTCATGGAGGTTTTCAACATCATTAGTGGGCCTGGGTAGAGAAGCTGTTCCTGCTTGCAAACAGGAGAGGGCATAGATTTAAAATGATGCACAAACAAAGCAAAGATGATGTGAGAAAATAAAAGTACTTCTGTTGTGGAAAGCATAGTCTGGAAATGTGTTGGGTGCAGGTTAAATTGAGGCATTCAGGAGGCTATTGGATGATTATTTGGATAATAACAGTGTGCAGGGGTATGGGGAAAAGGAAGGAGATTGGTACTGGGTAGTACAAGTACATTGGTCCAAATGGTCTCCTTCCATGCCATCACAGTTCCATGACTCTGGGAAAGGCGTGGGGGGGGTGGTGGTATTTGATGATTGACTTCAATGGGACCACTCCTCACTCTCTGGGGTTGGTCCTCCAGGATTACAATACAGTCAGCTGTGACATTTGAAAAAAAAATGTAAATAAACTGCTTTTGCTTGTGCCTTGCCATCTCAGTCCTCACATCAGCTGTCGCCAACTCAACCTCCCATTCACCTTCCAGCAGGGGGAGCCTTCCCAAAATCCTATATTCAATGGCAAACCCAAAGGGGAAATTTCAATCGACTAAAGTGATTCGAAAATACACGTCATTGTGCAATGCATGTCTTTTGGGGCCAGGATCTAATAACTGCATTTGAAATCGTGAAACACTTTAAAGTAATGGGCATAGAGAGATTTCTCTCTACAGATGTTGCCAGACCTGCTGAGATTTTCCAGCAATTTCTGTTTTTGTTTCTGATTTCCAGTGTCCACAGTTCTTTCATTCTTTTTAGAGAGATTTCTTGTTCTGGAGAACAGAAAACTAGAGGCTATCAATCTAAAATAGTCATCAAAAAAATCCAAGTGAGGATTTAGAGGAGATAATGGGAACTGCAGATGCTGGAGAATCTGAGATAACAAAGTGTGGAGCTGGATGAACACAGCAGGCCAAGCAGCATCTTAGGAGCAGGAAAGCTGATGTTTCGGGCCTTCAGAAAAGAGGGAGGGGGAGAGGGTTCGGAAATAAAATGGCTTTACTCATGAAATGGCAAGAATGTGGCATTTACTACCGCAAGGAGCGAAACAGGCAGATGGTATCAATGAATATAAGGTGCAGCTGGACAAGCCGATAGGGGAGATGAGTTTAGAGGACTGTATTTAGATGAGGAGAGATAGGCACAGGTTCAAGTTGTGCATACTGGCATGGACTGGTTGGGTTTAATGTCCTGTTTCTTTGCCTTAAAAATACCATCGAAACTGCAGGTGTATATACAAAATTAAAATAACTAGTATTTTAATAGAGCCATACAGCATGGAAACAGGCTCTTCGATCCAACCAGTCTACTCCAACCATAATCCCAAACTAACTTAGTCCCACCTACTTGCACCTGGTTCATATCCCTCCAAACACTTCTTATTCATGAGTTATCCAAATGCCTTTTAAACATTGTTACTGTACTTGCATCCACCACTTCCTCCGGTAATGCATTCCACGCGCGAATCACTCTATGTGTAACAAAGTTACCCCTCATATCTATTTTTTTAATCTTTCCCCTCTCACCTTAAAAATATGTCCCTTAGCCTTGAAATTCCCCACCCTAGGGAAAAGACACCTACTGTTCCCCTTATCTAACCCTTCATGATTTTATAAACATGTATAAAGTCATCTCAACCTCCTATGCTCCAGTGAAAAAAGTTCTGTGAATTTGTTTTAAGCAGTGACACTTCAAATCTGAAGGAATGAGAAGTGTATTTTGGTTAGCTCGGCAGGCTGTTTGCACAAATGAAGCCCTTTGTTGACATTGCCCTACAGTGGTTGTTACTGGCTTTGTTACATCTTACATGCTTAGCATTGGATACGGCTATGAAATGTTTCCTACTGAAACACTTACAAATAACATTTTAGCCCCTAGCCTTAACACATGTGGCAATATAAAACAGATAGTTGGAAGGTGTCTCTTACCTGTAGGACAAAACATATTCTGCATTTGGGGATGCACTTTCAGCAATATTCCAAGTGCAGTTCATATAGGTGTTTCCATAAAAAACGCACGTGAGATTGTCAATTGAGGTAAATGCATCACCTGTGTGAACAAAATTAATTGAAACAGAATGAAAAATTATTCCTGTGGAATAAATGCTTCAATGCAAATTCAAGTTCAGCACCCACCATAATATGTTGGAGTTTCAAAAATGACGGGATACATTGGCATATCTGTTCTCATAAAATCACAGGGTTATACAGCACAGCAACAGACCCTTCGGTCCAACCAGACCATGCTGACGGAAATCTCTTTTCCTAGGGAAAAGACACCTATGATTAACCCTCTCTATACCCATCATGACTTTACAAACCTCAAAAGGTTACCTCTCAACCTCTAACTCTCCAGTGAAAAAAGGTCCCAGCCTTTGTTTTTGACACAAACCTTCCATACCTGGCAATATCCTGGTAAATTTCTTCTGAACCGTCTCACGCTTAACAAGATCCTTCCTATAACTGGGCGACAAGAACTGGACACTTTACCCTAGAAGTGGCCTCACCAATGACTTGTACAACCTCAACATGACATCCCAACTCCTACACTCAAAAGGTCTGATCAATGAAGGCAAGAGTGCTAAACGCCTTTTTAACCATCCTGTCTATATGTGACACAAATTTCAAAGAAAAATGTACCTGAATCCCTAGGTCCCTCTGTTCTACAACACTTCCCAAATCTTTACCATGAATTGATTAAGACCTGCCCTATGTGTTTTACCAAAATACTTTGTAGTCTTAGAAAGCCTTCACTCTATTAATACTCTAGGTGTTTCCAAAATGATCACAGCTTAAAGCCCCTGGTTACGGTGATACCTGAGAGAGTCATAAGATGGCACAATGGATTGGTGTCACTATCTGGAATCTGATTAAACCTAAAATTGTGTTTGCTTAAAGTGAAAGTATGCTCTGGAAATGGCTGAATAAATATCCTGCATTTAATTTCCATTCTGAAAAATTCCAGAAAAGATATTTCCCCCCCATGTAATATTGACAATGCAAAGATTCTCTTCAGGCCTTCTGTGGCAGGGATATTGGTTGCAAAAATGTTTGACTGGACATGACTCAGTTGGTAACACTCTCAACTCGCATTGCAGGTTCTAAGTCTCAGTCCGGGGGTTGAGCACAAAAAATGGTGCAACATTGAGGGTGCATTGCCCTGTATAAGTGATTCTCTATGTTCTGAGGAAGGGTCACTGGACCCAAAACATTAACTCTGACTTTTCTGAAGAAGGGTCTAGGCCCGAAACGTCAGCTTCCTGCTCCTCTGATGTTGCTTGGCCTCCTGTGTTCTTCCAGCTCTGCACCTTGCTTTTGCAAATAACCAACCTCCTTTCAAATGTTAATCAACATCTCAAACACAGAATGCGTCTATTATTTGATAACAAAGTGTGAAGCTGGATGAACACAGCAGGCCAAGCAGCATCTCAGGAGCACAAAAGCTGACGTTTCGGGCCTAGACCCTTCATCAGAGAGGGGGATGGGGTGAGGGTTCTGGAATAAATAGGGAGAGAGGGGGAGGCGGACTGAAGATGGAGAGAAAAGAAGATAGGTGGAGAGGAGAGTATAGGTGGGGAGGTGGGGAGGGGATAGGTCAGTCCAGGGAAGATGGACAGGTCAAAGAGGCGGGATGAGGTTAGTAGGTAGGAAATGGAGGTGCGACTTGGGGTGGGAGGAGGGGATGGGCGAGAGGAAGAACAGGTTAGGGAAGCAGAGACAGGCTAGACTGGTTTTGGGATGCACTGGGGGAAGGGGAGATATATTACTGCATTGCTGTCTCTGGGAGTTCTCTGTCTGCAAATTGGTAGCCACATTTCATACATGACAACAGAGACTGCACTTCAAAAAGTATCTTATTAACTGTAAAGCATTTTGAGATGTCAGGAGTAAATTACAGCAGATTCTGGAATCTGTAGCAAAAACAACAAATGCAGGAGATCACAATGAGTCAGGCAGCATCTATGGAGAGAGAGCCAGCCAACATTTCAAGTCTAGATGGCTCTTCATCAGTGTTGATGTGAGGTGTAGAGGGGCTAGCATTTCTGCTACAGTTAATGGGTGTGGAGCGTACAGTGCTGGGGGAGACACGGTGAAAGAGATGACCAGAATTCCTAACAGATGGAAGAGCAAAATGTCTTTAGGGTAGGCATTCCTTGAAGAGAGATGTCAACTGGCGATGAAATGTGTTATATAGTTATATATCTTGCTTGCACAGCTTGGCATTGTGCATTAGGAATATTCTAACTGTGTTTATCAGTTCTTTTGCTGGTGCTGGTTAAAGTTAGATCAAGTGATCTGGTACCATGTTGTGAGATGCAGGAATAAAAATGCAGGAATCGGCTATTCAGCCCATTGAACTCACTCCATCATTCAACGAGGATCTTAGCTAATCTTCTACCTCAACACCATTTCCCCATATTATCCCCACATTCTTTGCTATTTCCTAACATCCCCTAATATGGCAGAGTGGCACGGTGGTTAGCGCTGCTGCCTCACAGTGCCAGGGACTGGAGTTTGATTCCAGTCTTGGCAACTACTTGTGTGGAGTTTGCATGTTCTCCCCATGTCTGCGTGGGTTTACACGGGTGCTCTGGTTTCCTCCCAAAATCCAAAGGTGTGCAGCTTAGATCGATTGGCCATGCTAAATTGCCTTGTAGCATTCAGAAACGTGCAGGCTAAGCGGGTTAAAAGTGGCAAATGCAGGAATAGGATGGGATGCTTTTCGGAGGGGACAGTGTGGAGTTGATAGGCGGAATGACCTCTAACTGTACTCCAGGGATTCTATGATCTTGAAATCTATCAATTTCTGACAGCCCCTGGAGCACAGAATTCCAAAGACTCACCACCCTCTGAGTGAAGAAATTCCTCCACCTCTCAACTACACCTTTTTCCTGAGACAATGTCCCTTAGTTTCAGCTCCATTCGAAGTACATTTACGCTTTTAATCCCAATAAAATGATGAGAGCTTCAAAGAGATGAGTTCTTAAATTGAAGAGATTATGCACCCAGTCTCCTCACGTGACAATCCCACCTTCCTTGAGGCCACTATGGCAATCATTTGTTTTTTTTGGCAAGCGAATCCCTCCTTAGATAAGGAGGCCAAAACTGTATCCAGTATTCCAAGCGCAATCTCACCAAGGCTGTATTGTTGCGGCAATGAGGCAGCGTGAATATGGTGTGCTGGCCAAGCTGACACGAAGAGACATGTGAGAAGCATGATCTGCCCCGCCAGTGAAAGGCTGTACATGGATGTCTAGGGAGATAGGTAATAGATTGTGGGATTGAGATGGGAGACTTATTTTTAACCTTTCCAATTAACAAAAGTGTCAACACAAAAACATCCACAATGACAAATTAGTTAAGCAATAACATACGTGATGGGTGAAAAATCCTTTTAGTCCAATTGCTAGATATCTCCTTTTCATCATCTTGGTAAAGTTTCACTTCAGCAAGTAATCCCCGATGGATTTCCATATTTACATTCTGCTCATGTGATTGAACGAGGAACCCGGTGACCTAGTTTGACAGACATAAAATAGATGATTAGGTTAGATTCCCTACAGTGTGGAAACAGGCCCTTTGGCCCAACAAATCCACACTGCACCTTGGACCATCCCACCCAGACCCATCCCCCCTATAACCCACAAACCCCTGAACACTACAGGCAATTTAGCATGGCCAGTCCGCCTAGCCTGCTCATCTTTGGACTCTGGGAGAAAACCAGAGCACCCTGAGAAAACCCACACAGACACTGGGAGAATGTGCAAACTCTGCACAGACAGTTATCTGAGGCTGGAATTGAACGCGGTTCCCTGGCGCTGTGAGGCTGCGGTGCTAACCACTGAGCCACCATGCCCCCCAAATAGCTTGTAAGTTACTGATGGCAAAGTCAAAATTCAATTTGTGACAGATAAATGCATGACATAAAGCATAGAATACAACTGGAGAGTCATACATGGAAACAGACCCTTTGGCCCAACTGGTCCATGGTAACTGGGTTGACAAACTAAACTAGTCCCACCTACCTGTGTTTGGCCTATACCCCTCTGAACCTTTCTTCTTCATCAACTTATCCAAATGTCTTTTAAAAATGTAATTGTACCTGCATCCACCACTACCCCTTTGGGATATTCAAAAGACCCTTGCCATTCACTTTATCTGTGTCCCTCATGACTTTATAAACCTGCACAAGGTCACCCCTCAACCTCCCATGCTCCAAAGAAAGAAGTCCCTGGTTTTCCAGCCAATTTTTATATCCCAAACCTTCCATTCCCAGCAACATCTTTTCTGACTCTCTCCAGTCTAATAATATCCTTCTTATAACAGGGTGGCCATAACTGCACACAATATTCCAGAAGAGGTCTCATCAACATCCTGTATGGCATCAACATGATAGCCCAACTCCTATACTCAACTGTACTGATAGGGTTAGGCAATGACAGGAGAATTTTTTTTAAATTCGTTCATGAGATGCGGGTATCTCTGACTGGAGCAACATTTATTAACCATCTGATATGTGCAGCATGAATGACAGTGATGTGTAGCAGTGTCAAGTAGCCAAAATCAGTAATTAAGTCAAGGTAGTACTAGAAACTATTGAAATATAGAGAGATTATTAAAGGCAAATAATCAATAAGTGATAGACAGAACTGAGCGATCCCACAAGCAACGGATCAGATCTAAGCTCTGCAGTCCTGCCACATTCAATTTTGAATGGTAGTGAACAATAAATAACTCACTAGAGGAGGAAGCTCCACAAACATCCTCAGCCTTAATAATGGGGAAGCCCAGCACATCATCCTGGCCTCCTACAGTAGTCCCCGGCAGAGGTACCAATCTGGATGTGAGTTTGCTCGCTGAGCTGGGCTCAGCTCGCTCAGCAAGCAAACTCACATCGAGAAACTCAACCCGAGCTACAAATCTTCTCAAAACTCGCTAGCACCTATGGGCGCAACACACTAAAACTGGCCCGAAGATGGGAAACCACTGCCATCTGACAGAGTGCCACCCGCGAACAGCTGTACTTCCAGCTCAGCGAGCAAACTCACATCCAGAAACTCAACCTGAGCTACAAAATCTTCTCAAAACTCGCTAACAGGTGCCAATCTTCAGACAATTCAATTCACTCCACATAACATCAATAAAAGTTAGGGGCGCGGCATACTGCAAAGGCTAGAGGTCATGACAACATTCCTGCAATAGTACTAACAACATGAGCTCCAGAACTTGGAGATAGCAAGAGCTGCTGATGCTGCAGTCAGAGACAACATTTCTGAAGAAGATTTCTGACCTGCTGTGCTCCAGACTTGCCAGTCCCTTGGTCAATCTATTCCAGTACAGCTACAAGACTAGCACCGACCCGACAATGTAGAAAATTGCACAGGTATGCCCTGTATATTAAATCAAGACAAATCTAATCCAGCCAATTACCACCCATCAGTCTACTGTCAATCATGTGATGGAAGGTGTCATCAATGGTGATATCTTTGGCAATAACCTGCTCAATGACATCCACTTTGGACGCCGCTTTGGTTCAAACATGGACAAAGCAGGTGAATTCCCAAGGTGAGGTGAGAATGACTGTCCTTGACAGCATGGATGCATTTGACTGAGCGTGTCAACAAGGAACCCTTGCAAAACTGTGGTCAACAGGAATCAAGAGCTAAATTCTCTGCTAGTTGGGATCACACCTGTCACATAGGAAAATGTTCATGGTCATTGGAGGTCAATCGTCTCAGCTCCAGAATATCTCTGCAGGAGCTCCTCAGGATAATGTCTGCGGCTCAACCATCTTCAGCTGCTTCATTAATTACCTTCCCTCCATCATAACGTCAGAAGTAGGGGTGTTCATTGATGACTTCACAATGTCCAACACCATCCACAACTCCTCAGATACTAAAGCAGTCCATTGATTGATATATTGATTGATTCATTCTTGCCCAATGTACTGGGATACAGTGAAAAGTATTGTTTTGCATGTGATACAAGCATATCATGCTATACAGAGTACATCAGTTTAGCAGAACAGAGTGCAGAATACACTGTTACAGCTGCAGAGAAGGTGCAGACAGCACGATCAGAATTATTGTTCGAGAGGTCTGATAACAGCACAGAAAAAGCTGTTCTTGAATCTTTTCATACATGTATTCAAACATTTATGTCTTCTGCCCAAAGGAAGAGAGTGGAAGAGAGTATAACTGGAGTGAGAGGGGCCTTTAATTGTGGTGGCTACTTTCTTGAGGCAGCAGGAAGTATTGATGGAGTCAATGGATGGAAGGCTGGTTTGCATGATAGACTAGTTTCTTGTGGTCTTGGGAACAGCAGTTGCCACTCTTCACAGTGATACATCCATATAGGAGGTTTTCAATGGTACATCAATAAAAATTGATTTTTCCTCAAAATGCAGCAAAACCTGAACAATATGCAGGTTCACACTGACAAGGGACAACTAAAATATGTTCTACACAAGTCTCAGGCAATGGCCAACATGAGAGGATTTAATAATTGGCCAAGATATTCAACAGCATAGCCATAACTGAGTCTTCCAGTGTCAAAATCCTGGAGGCTACCAATGACCAGACACTGAACTAGAATTGTCCAATAAATATGATGGCTCAAGAGCAGGTTAGAGGCTAGGAAAACTGCAATGAGTTACTTGCCTCCTGGCTCCCCAAAGTTCAACATCTCCAAGATACAAGTCAGAAATGTGATGGAATACTCTCCACTTGTCTTGATGAGTGCAAGTCCAACAACACTCAAGAATGTTGATACCATCGAGGAATAAGCAGCCCATTTGATTGGCATCATCAATAAGCATTCACTTCCTCCACTGCTGACACTCAATAGCAGTAGGGTGTACTGTTTACAAAGTGCATGGCAGTAATTCACCAAGACACTAACACCTAAGAAGGAGCAAGGCGTCAAAAGCTTGTGTTTTCAAATAAGCTTGTTGCATTATACCCCGGTGTCCTTTCCATTTCCGACCTTGTCTACCCCAGTCCAACACTGGCACCTCCACAACAAGGATTTATGGTCAACACCTTCTATAGCTTCTATCATCTAGAAGCACAAGGGCAGCAGATGCATGGGGACACCACCACCTGCAGGTTCCTACCCAAGCCACTTGCCATCCTGACTTGGAAATATATCGCCGCTCCTTCACTGTCAAATCTTGATAATCTTGGTTTCTACCTACTCAAAATGGACTGCGGTTGTTCAAAACAACAGCTCAACACCATATTCTGCAGGGCGATGACAGGTGGACAATAAATACTGGCCCAGCTAATGTTGGCCACATCCAATGAAAGCATACATTTTTTAAAAAAGAAACTCATGAGCTATATACCACACCAATACTTTCAGTTGAGAAAGATAGGAATTTATAGGACAGAACAAGTCAATTTCTTTCAATATGACCATTTCAAAAATTCAAGAATAGAATAACTCTATTTTGGAGATTCAAAGATGGGATAAAGCCTACCTCACCATTCTCTTCATCCAGATAACTGATGTGAAACTTGTAATAGACGTTGGTATACATGCAATTGCAGTTTCCGCTCCAGGACACAATGTACTCTCCTAACCGCCCAGGAGTAAATTTAATATCCATGGGTGGATTCGACTTAACTTGATAAAATAATGCAAATGGAATCAATAAGGGATGATGTATTGTTGATAAATGAAACACATACAATCTTCCGAACTTGCCCGATGTTGGACTCCCATAAAAGGGTCTTTATTCATTCATGGGATGAGGGCGTCGCTAGCTTGGCAGCACTTTTTTGCCCATCCCTAATTGCCCAGAGGGCAGTTGACAGTCAACCACATTGCTGTGGGTCTGGTGTCACATGTATGCCATCCTTACCTGGTCTGGCCGTTTCCTTCCCTAAACAACATTAATGGATCAGATGGGTTATTCCCAACAATCAGCAATGGATTTGTGGTCATCTTTAGATCCTGAATTCCAGATATTTTACTGAATTCAAATGCCACCATCTGCCACAGCAGGATTTGAACCTGGCTCCCCAGAATGTTATCTGGGTGTCTGGATTAACCGTCCAGCAATAATACCATTGGGACACTGCCTCAATAATGCATTGGATTCGAAGTTGGGCATCAGAAATAATTTAAATTGAAAATCTCATTCATTTATTTTGTCCAGTGAAAAAGAGTGACTTATTTGGACCCTTCGTGTTAAGAATGTCAAGTTCGCAGCTCCAATAGAACATAAGCTAACCTTAAAAGAATAATAAAATGTGAGGCTGGATGAACACAGCAGGCCAAGCAGCATCTCAGGAGCACAAAAGCTGACGTTTCGGGCCTAGACCCTTCATCAGAGAGGGAGATGGGGGGAGGGAACTGGAATAAATAGGGAGAGAGGGGGAGGCGGACCGAAGATGGAGAGTAAAGAAGATAGGTGGAGAGAGTGTAGGTGGGGAGGTAGGGAGGGGATAGGTCAGTCCAGGGAAGACGGACAGGTCAAGGAGGTGGGATGAGGTTAGTAGGTAGCTGGGGGTGCGGCTTGGGGTGGGAGGAAGGGATGGGTGAGAGGAAGAACCGGTTAGGGAGGCAGAGACAGGTTGGACTGGTTTTGGGATGCAGTGGGTGGTGGGGAAGAGCTGGGCTGGTTGTGTGGTGCAGTGGGGGGAGGGGATGAACTGGGCTGGTTTAGGGATGCAGTAGG
The DNA here is from genome assembly GCF_030684315.1 of Stegostoma tigrinum. Classification (NCBI taxonomy): domain Eukaryota; kingdom Metazoa; phylum Chordata; class Chondrichthyes; order Orectolobiformes; family Stegostomatidae; genus Stegostoma; species Stegostoma tigrinum. Next base: position 100,251,308 of record NC_081359.1, read on the forward strand.
GGAAGGGGAGATTTTGAAACTGGTGAAGTCCACATTGATACCATATGGCTGCAGGGTTCCCAGGCGGAATATGAGTTGCTGTTCCTGCAACCTTCGGGTGGCATCATTGTGGCAGTGCAGGAGGCCCATGATGGACATGTCACAACTGCACCTCCCAGTCGCAAACCATTTCCACTCCCCCTCCCATTCTCTTGATGACATGTCCATCATGGGCCTCCTGCACTGCCACAATGATGCCACCCGAAGGTTGCAGGAACAGCAACTCATATTCCGCCTGGGAACCCTGCAGCCATATGGTATCAATGTGGACTTCACCAGTTTCAAAATCTCCCCTTTCCCTACTGCATCCCTAAACCAGCCCAGTTCATCCCCTCCCCCCACTGCACCACACAACCAGCCCAGCTCTTCCCCCCCACCCACTGCATCCCAAAACCAGTCCAACCTGTCTCTGCCTCCCTAACCGGTTCTTCCTCTCACCCATCCCTTCCTCCCACCCCAAGCCGCACCCCCAGCTACCTACTAACCTCATCCCACCTCCTTGACCTGTCCGTCTTCCCTGGACTGACCTATCCCGTCCCTACCTCCCCACCTATACTCTCTCCACCTATCTTCTTTACTCTCCATCTTCGGTCCGCCTCCCCCTCTCTCCCTATTTATTCCAGTTCCCTCCCCCCATCCCCCTCTCTGATGAAGGGTCTCGGCCCGAAACGTCAGCTTTTGTGCTCCTGAGATGCTGCTTGGCCTGCTGTGTTCATCCAGCCTCACATTTTATTATCTTGGAATCTCCAGCATCTGCAGTTCCCATTATCTCTTAAAAGAATAAGGTGAGTTTTGTGCCTGGTAGTGGAGAGTCAATATCACTGGTGTTCTGCTAAAATGAACACAGAAATCTAAACTTTCTGCTTCTCATGGATGAGAATGTGTTGTCTATCTTCCTTGTCAAAATCTTGGAATTCCCTTTCTAACAGCAGTTGTACCTACACCACATGGGCTACAGTGATCCGAGAAAATGGCTCAACATTCAGTCTTAACATGGCATGCTGTGCCCACTAAGCTTTTCGAAGGAAGTGGGAATTGGGGGAGGGGCTGTGATGCATTATCCCCCCGCCCTTCCAACTCCATGTTAATTTAATTCGGTCCCTTGTTTTCCCCATCTTTTTCTTATTGCAATTATTACACTGTCCCTGGTGGGCAGTGCTTGTACATCTGGTATTCCTATAGCTAATTGGATGATCTGGCAGGAGAATTTAAATTTTAAAAAAAGATCGGGGTCTTGGCTTGAATTATTTTACTTCATATAAAATTTTGATTTGGCTCCACTTTCACTGACGTTTTTCTTCTCGTTAGGGTTAGACAGCCCCTTGTGTACTGCGGTGGTTATTGTTTAGTTCGCTGGTTGGGTGATTAAGTGGAGGCTATTTCTTCTGATCCCAGGTGTGGCAAAAGTAACCATCCACAAGTCCAGGCAGCAGGCTGTGGAAGGAATCTTCTCTGCCGACTGTCTGCCCCGTTTCAGTGGTCACATTCATGCCCGAGTATTCTTGGAGAAGGAGCATGTGCAATCCATCTCGACGCCTTTAGAGAGAGATGGACACCATGGGGAATACAGTGCCTTGATTCCCCCTCTAGCTCCATTTTGATCTAATCCTCTGCCACTCTGCTCCCCCCAACCCCCTTCACCTTTCATAGCTCGCATTGCCAATTAGCAAATTTCTACTGTGAATGCTCAGTTGGCTCCATGAGTGTTTTTACTGGTGATGGTAATTTATTAGAATGGTTTGTTTTAAAAAGTCACAGTGATTTTGGTGGTGGACAGAGTGCTCAGCATTGTGCGATAATGCTTATGGGTAGAAAGAGTAAAATATTTTTTAAAAAGAGTTGGGTTTCCCCTGGGGAATGCTGAAATGCATCATCCTTTGTTCCAACTCTATTATGATTTAATCCTTTCCCTTGTTCCCTTAGCTTTCTTTTATTTTTGTTAATGCTTCAGGGCCCCTCATGGGCAGCATTTATCATTGCTACTTGTTAGATGGGAGTCATGATGTGCAGGTGCCGATATTGGACGGGGGAGGGGGGTATGGACAAAGTTAGAAGTCACATGACACCAGACAAAGGAGCAGAGCTCCGAAAGTTTGTGATTTCAAATAAGCTTGTTGGACCGTAACCTGGTGTCATGTGACTTCTGACTTTGTTAAGAGAGTGAATTGATCATTTTCTGAGCTGGGACTCTGGCTATATCTATACCTGTGAGTACTTGGAGAGGCAGCATGTGATATCTGAAAATTTTCAGAGAGAGACAGGCACCACAGGGGCTGGAGCATGTGATTTCCTCATTTTGACGGGATGCCCTCTGCTGTCTCTCCAGTTGTATTTTGGCCTGTGTCACACTGTGCCTGGTGAGAAGTGTTTGCTATGTAATCCCAGGGGTGATTAGATATCAAAGTGAAGAGATGGTTTCTTTCCCCGAGTGGATGGTTTTGTTTTCAATTTGGTTAAAACAAACAGACTCAGTTTCTCATGCATGGGGGAGGGAAGGGAAGGCAACAGAGGCTAAATTGCATCTTAAACAGTAAAACAGCAGAAAATCTCAGAATATCCTCTCCTACCCTGGTTCAGGAAATCAATATCAGTGTATGAAATAACTTAAATTCCAAAAATAATAAGTTGGAATCACTCACACTTTTCTTCCAAAGACATAAGAGCATCTCCATTGACTGTAATTGTCCAAACAATGGTCATTATCAGGAAACATGACACAACAGACATGATGCTGGGTCACAGGGGACCTAAATAACCATTGGCATATGTGACCACCTAAGGAATAGAATATATGAGCAGATTAGAACACTTAATGCCTTATAGAGCCATACTATGGCTTATTCTTTTATTTCCCATCTTCTATGAGCAAAATAGTTTAACTTATCATTAAATATTTCCAGTCTAAACTTATTTAATAGGAGAAGGGTTATAAAACTATAGACACCGACTTAAGCCACTCGTATGCAATTTCTCATCTGCTAATTCAATGGAGGCGTGAACCCATTCAAAACATACAATTATATATACAGGCTTCAACAATCTATAGTTATCAGATTGGACAGAATGCCTCAGATTTAAATGAAATATTTCGCTCCTGTCTTATTATTTTTACTGAAGAGAGTTCCATATTCCTTTCATGAAGTAGTACTTCCTGATTCCCTGTCTGGCATGGCTGTCCCTGTTTAACGTTATCTTTGACGCCTGACTTTATTGGGAGGCGAGAGTGAGGGTCAGAGGTACTGCGATGCCCTGAAACTCATCTCATGTTTTACACCGTCAAAGAGTGTGTTATGTAAACATCTCCGGATCTCCTTGCCACAGAGAGCTGTAGGGTCAGAACCCATGTGTACACTTAGGGCTGGGATAGATAGATTCTTGATCAGTCTGGGAACCAAGGGTTTCAGGAAAAGGACAGAAAGATGGACGTGAGGAATGTCAAATCAGCCATAATTCCATTGAAGGAAGTGCAGGCTTGAGGGACTGAATGGCCTCCTCGTGTTCTTATTTCTAACGGTCTTATTATGGGTGAACATCTATAGGCAAAGGCAACTGCAATATGGCATTAATATTTTACAGGCTTGGACACCTAAGAAGCAAACCCCGACTTTGATTAGACAGTAGGCTAGATATGCTTACCTTCTTAGTTACCTGGCAAAAACAATTCCAGAACCTAGGAAACTTCCGGCCCTGGGAGTTCATCTGTGATAACATATCTTCCATTATATCCCACTGCAGACGAGAATGTGCAGTGTGCAAGCAGGCAGACTTAGAGCCATAGAGATGTACAGCGCAGAAACAGACCCTTTGATCCCACTCATCCAAGCTGACCAGATATCCTAAATAAATCTAGTCCTAGGCTAATCAAATGCACACTTTATTGGTAACACTTTGCTATTGATGGACTCCCTCGTGTGTAAGGGCTTTAAGACAATGGAGGAACCATGTGATGATGTCGACAGGGCACAAATAGCACAGTGTAGGAGAAGTTAACTAGATTTGAAGTTTTATCAGCCTGGTTCCTGGTCTGATGCATGAAGATGGACTAGATTTGTTAGAACTGCATTCACAGGAGTTTTGAAGAATGAGAGGAGCTCTCATAGAAACATATAGCATTTGAACATTAAACACAGGAAGGTTCTTCCTAATGACTAGGGAGTCCAGTCCTGGGGTCGCATTCTAAGAATACAAGGCAGACCATTTAGATGACGAGAGATTTCTTCACTCAGAGAGTGGTGAGCCTGGGGAATTGTCTGCCATAGAAAGCAATTGAGACCACAACATTGAATGTTTTCAGGAGGGAGTTAGATGTAGTTCTGAAGGTTAAAGCGACCAATGGATATGGGGAGAAAGCAGGAAAAGGGTAGTAAATTAGATGATCAGCCTTCATCATATTGAATCACATCGCAGATTTGAGGGGCCAAATGGCCTAATCCTGGTCTTATTTTTTATATTTCTATGTTTAAAAATGCCCATGGAGAAAACAGTTCTTTAGCAAAGTAACATGAATTTCAAGGAGTAGAGCTAAATGAACACAGCAGGTCAAGCAGCAAAGGAGCAGGAAAGCTGGCATTTCAGGTCTGGACCCTTCTTCAGAAAAGGGTCCTGACCCAAAACACCAGCTTTTGTGCTCCTCTGATGCTGCTTGGCCTGCTGTGTTCATCCAGCTCCACACCTTGTTATCTCAGATTCTCCAGCATCTGCAGTTCCTATTATCTCTGAATGAATTTCAAGACCTTGAATATCTCAGTTTACCATGTATAGCTGCATTTTTACTGACTGCAATAAAGAGATTTTGACAGAGTTCTAAGGTTCTCTTTGGCCTGTCTCTCTTGAACCCAAACTTTCAGGTGTGACCCTAAAACCTCACAATAAACGACCCTTGCAAGGGTTGCTACCCCAACTTTGTGTTCCCCTACAGAGAACAGTCTTCAGGAGGTCCTGGACAAGAGGTTGGATGGGTATGAGACCAACACAATGGAGAGTTTGAGGTGCCATGGGATGGGGTGGAAGTAGATGTCCATGTGATGAAATTATCAAGAATCAACTGTACAAGTGACACACCTTCCTAGCTTGGAAAAATATTGTTGTTCTTGCATTGCTGCTGGGTCAAAATCTTGGAATGCCCTCCTTAAAGGCATTGTGGGTCTACTTACGGCACATAGACTGTAGCAGTTCAAGAAGGCTAATCACCGTTATTACCTTCTCAAGAGCAGCTAGGGCTAGCAATGCCCATGTTCCAAAAGTGAATTCACAAAATTACGCCGGCCCAGTATTGCCAACCCTACCTCTTTGGCACTCAGGTACAGCGAAGCCTGAAATTTGATACTAAATCCTTCAAGCAACCAGCAACTTGCACATGATAGATGTAAACTGTGTGGGCAATCACCTTATCTCAGTCATTTAACAAAGAGAGGGTTTAGATCATTCTATCATTAGATTAATGCTTTGTGCACTTTGTGTTTGTCTTCCATTCAGCTTCGTAGGTCACTAAATTGAGACCGTCTCCTCCGTCCTGCTGATCCCTAGTGCCTTGCATCTGCAGCTACTGATGTCATTGCTAATTCTTCTCAATCTTTCCAAATCCTTCAGAAATCTGGGCCCATCTACTTTCCATTCATTTATGAATCCTTGAGCTTTGAGGTAATTTCAGTTGTTCCCCTGCTATAAACACATACTCATATTTATCAGAAGGGAAAATTTTCCTATTCTATCATGAGGTTCACCTATGGAAATGAGGCCTAGGTTTTAAAATATTCTCTGCAAAATCACCTATCACTTTCTGTGTAAAAATGTGGCTCTCACATCTCCTCTGAACTTTCCCTCTCTCACCTTCAATGCATGCCTTCAAGTATTAGGCTTTTCAAATGTGGAGAAATGATTCTCACTATCAACCCTATCAACATCTCTCATAATGTTATAAACTTTGATCAGAAATTTTTCTATTTGCTAAGGTTTTGCCCATCCCAGAGTGTTGCAGTTGGTGACTCTGCTCAGCCCTGCAGTCAGTTACACCAGACAAAAAGATTGAACGTTTTAAAAGATTTTTGCAGGCACGTAACAAGTCCACACACAACGCCCTTGAAGCCAGGTCAAGAAAAGATCATGGGATCTGGCAAGATTGTTCTTCGATTTGACAGAATGACTCAGACATTTCAATAAACTATCAAGCAAAACATTGACAGACAGCAATGAGGCTTTTCTCTGCTTGACCCTTTTGATCTTCACCTGGTCTCACTGTCTCCACTCACTGTCCCGGAGGTAGCTGTGGTTGGGAAGAGTCTTCATTCTGGAAAGTACCTTTGCAAAGAAGGCTTTTCTGCCTAGGTACATTCTGAAAACCTCCACAACACTGCTCTATGGGCAGCTGCTGTCAGTGAAAGATGCTGTTTAGACAGACAGAAACTTGAACTGTTGTGGAGCTGTCCAGAGCCAAGTGTTACCAACTGGCATGCTTCAAGTTCCAAGACTAAAGCTTGGGGCAGCCACTGCAAAAGGCTCAACTGCATAAGATCATAGTCTAAAGCTATAGCAGACTGCGGGGCCAGAAACTGTACAAACCCCCATGGACTATACTCAGCATTTCAGGCCTGGCCTGGAATGCAAATATACATTCAAAATACTAAATAAAAACCGAAACAAATTCTGAGGAAGGGTCACCGGACCCGTAACTTTAACTCTGTTTTTTCCTTCACAGATGCTGCCAGACCTGCTGAGCTTATCCAGCAACTTCTGTTTTTGTTCTAAATATTAATCTGTGTGTCAAGAGGCATCTCAAAGAACCACATTACTCTCTCCGTGACTCCCTTGTTCGCTCCACACTGCCCTCCAACCCCACTACACCCGGCACCTTCCCCTGCAACCACAGGAGATGCTATACTTGCCCCCACACCTCCTCCCTCAACCCTCTCCCAGGCCCCAAGATGACTTTCCACATTAAGCAGAGGTTCACCTGTACATCTGCCAATGTGGTATACTGCATCCACTGTACCCGGTGTGGCTTCCTCTACATTGGGGAAACCAAGCGGAGGTTTGGGGACCGCTTTGCAGAACACCTCCGCTCAGTTCGCAATAAACAACTGCACCTCCCAGTCGCTAACCATTTCCACTCCCCCTCCCATTCTTTAGATGACGTGTCCATCATGGGCTTCCTGCAGTGCCACAATGGTGCCACCCGAAGGTTGCAGGAACAGCAACTCATATTCCGCTTGGGAACCCTGCAGCCCAATGGTATCAATGTGGACTTCACCAGCTTCAAAATCTCCCCTTCCCCCACCGCATCCCAAAACCAGCCTAGTTCGTCCCCTCCCCGCACTGCATCCCAAAACCAGCCCAGCCGGTCTCTGCCTCCCTAACCTGTTCTTCCTCTCACCCATCCCTTCCTCCCACCTCAAGCCGCACCTCCATTTCCTACCTATTAACCTCATCCCACCTCCTTGACCTGTCCATCTTCCCTGGACTGACCTATCCCCTCCCTACCTCCCCACCTATACACTCCTCTCCACCTAACTTCTTTTCTCTCCATCTTTGGTCCGCCTCCCCCCTCTCCCTATTTATTCCAGAACCTTCACCCCAATCCCCCTCTCTGATGAAGGGTCTAGGCCCGAAATGTCAGCTTTTGTGCTCCTGAGATGCTGCTTGGCCTGCTGTGTTCACCCAGCTTCACACTTTATTATCAAAGAACCACATGTTGAATTGAGAAAAACCATATTAAACTTGTCTTAATGACAAATTTGAACAGTACTGTTCCGTCTAAATGTTAAAATAAAGTACATTTTGTGGAAGGAAAATTGCAGGTTTCAGTATGTGGAGACCTGCAAGCAACTCACAATGACATTAAAATCCAGCCCTAGCTACACCTTAAAATCAAATACAAACTGTGGAATGCTGATAGGCCGGAGGTGAATGCATGTCTGGTCGCGGTATCCTACTAGACGGGGTTGAAACTTCATCAGAATTCAGTCAGAACCATTTCCTCTGGGACCTCGGACCATTCTCAACACCTATCTATATTGCCATGGCGCCTTCCCCTGCCATTAAACAGTCCTTGAAAGTGGTGTCATAGGTAGATGGGGAGGTGAAGAAGGCATTTGGTACACTTGCCTTTATTGATCAAAGCGCTGACTACAGGAGCTTGGGCATCATGTCACAGCTGTACCAGGCTTGGTAAGGTCACACTTAGAGTACTGCGTATAATTCTGGTTGCCCTGCCATAGGAAGGACCTCATTAAACTGGAAAGGGTGCAAAAATGATTTGCAAGGATATTGTAGGAACTAGGCCAAGGATTGGAGTTACGAGGAAAGACTGGATTAGCTGCGACTTTTTTTCCATGAGGGACATGGATAGTGTGAGTAACAAAGATCTTTTTTCTAGTATAGGGGAGTGTGAAACTGGAGGGCATTAGGTTTAAGGTGAAATATTTAAGGGGGAATATTTAAAAGGGGCCTGGGAGGCTACCGTTTCACACTGAGGATGGTGTGGATAATGGAACAAGGTGCCGGAGGAAGTGGTAGAATCGAATACAATTATAACATTTAAAAGTCATTTGGATGGGTATAGGAAAGGTATCGAGGAAACGGGCAAATGCTGGCAAACAGGACTAGCTCACTTTAAGAATGTGGGTCAGGACGGACGAGTTGGGCCACAGCATCTGTTTCCAAGCTGCATGACTCTAATCACAGAAGGTGTAATACCTGCCCATTTACTTTCTCCCTCTTTAGCCGAGGCCCCAGACACACCCTCCAGGTGAAGCAGTAATTTATCTGCTCAATCTACTTGACTGTATTTTTTGCTTACCATGTGGCATCCTCCACACTGGGGAGATGAAATGCAGACTGAGTGACTGCTTTGCAGAACACCTATGTTCTGTTCATAAAACTTATGCCAAGCTTCCAGCCACCTGCCATTTCAACACACCACAATGTTCCCATGCCAACATTTCTGCCACAGGCCTGCTGCAGTTGTCTATTGGACCTTAGCACAAGCTGGAAGAACAACATCTCATTTTCTGCTTGGCCCTGCAGTCACCAGGACTCAACATTAAGTTCAACAAGTTTACAGCCTCATTCACTCCCTTCCATGTTTTTCCACCCACTCCCACCCGTGTCATGGTGGTCGCACGGTGGCTCAGTGGTTAGCACTGCTGCCAAACAGCGCCAGGGACCCAGGTTTGATTCCACCCTCGGGCGACTGTCTGTTTGGAGGTTGCACGTTCTCTCTGTGTCTGTGCCGGTTTTCTCTGGGTGCTCCGGTTTCCCACAGTCCAAAGGTATGCAGGCTAGGTGGATTGGCCTTGCTAAATTGCCCAAAATGTTCAGGGATGTGTAGGTCTGGTGGGTTATAGGGGGCTGGGCCTGGGTGGAATGCTCTGTGGGCCAGTGTTGACTTGTTGGGCTGAAGGGGCTGTTTCCACACTGTAGGGATTCTATGACATGAGTGGCTTACAGCGCAGCCTGCCTCTACTCTCTTACTCATTACAACTTATTTCTTTTCTTTCCTGGCCTTCTGTCAATAAACTCCTCACCTGCCTTCCCCTTTCACAACTCTCTCTATCTCTATCTCTGGTTTCCATCTATACTTATCTAGAGCCTCTGCACCCACTTTCCCAACTTCATCTTCTGCATAAATACCACTTTCTCCTGGATGCTACAGTCCAGATGAAAGATCACTGAACTTGAACTGTTACCTTTGCTTTCTTCCCACAGATGCTGCCAGACCTGCTGAGATTTGACAGCAATTGCTGCCTTTGTTAACTACACCTTGTTGGTATTTTGTGAAGGGATCACTGAAGTCGACTGGCTTCAAGTCAGATGTGCTTTCTTTGGTAAGGTAAAGCTGCCAGCATGTGGTAGATTATCAAAGTGAAGAAATGTAGAAAAGTTTAATCGAAAGTGAAAGTAGAAAACCCAACAGCAATACCACCCGCAGCCCGCATGCTCCACATTCTTTGAAATAGTGAGCACAAGATCAATTTCATCTACCTCACAGACTCTGATGATGATGATGATAATAATGATTTAAATCATTGCCACTTACACCCAAGTACAGTGAAAAATTTTGCTTGCGAGAAGTACAAGCAGATCTGAGTAAGCAAGAATGTACAGATCATACGTTAAAAAAAATTTGGACAGAGTAAGGCATACAGGTTACGCCACAAATGTACTCGAGGCAAGATCAACATTAACAAGATCAGCATCATCTGAAGTTAGAGAGTCCATTCATCAATTTAATCACAGCAGGGGAGAAGCTGTTCTTGAACTGCTGGTACATGTGTTCAAGCTTCTGTATCTTCTGCCTGACAGAACAGGTTGTAGGAGATCATTATGGGGGTGAGAAGGGTCATTGGTGAGGTTGGCAGCCATTCTGCAGCAACAAGGTACGTAAATGTTGTTATAGGTGGGAGGTTGACTTCTGTGCTGGTCTGGACTGTGTACACAACCTTCCTTATGGTCCTGCCCAGAGCAGTTGCCATACCAGGCCGTTCTGCACCTGGACAGTATGCTATCAATGGTGCATCTGTAGAAGTTGGTGAGGGACATTATGGACACGCCAAATTTCCTGAGCAGCCTGAAGAAGAGGAGGCATTGTTGCACCTTCTTGACAGTTGCGTGTATGTGGGAAGTCCAGGACAAATTTCCAGTTATCATCACTCCCAGGAACTTGATGCTTTCTACACTCTCAATCTCTGCTCCATTGATGTAGATAGGGGTGTGTTCTCCTCCTTTTTTTCTGAGGTAAATGATCAGTTCTTTAGTTTTGTCAACATTGCACCACATCAAGCATTTGATCTCCTTTCTGTGCTCTGACTCATCATTGTTTGACATCCGTCCTCCTATGGTGATGTCATCAGTGAACTTGTAGATGGCATATGTTCAGAATTTGGCGACACAGTCGTGGGTGTACAGGGAGCACTGTAGGGGGATGAGAACGCATCCTTGGGGGGGCACCAATGTTGAGTGTTATCGTTGAGGAGGTGCAGTTGTCTATCTTCACTGACTGAGGTCTATTGGTCAAGAAGGTGAGGATTCAGTTGCAGAGGGCAGAGGTGTGTCCTAGGTCTTGGCGTTTTGAGTTCAGTCTGGAAGGGTTAACAGTGTTGAAAGTGGAGCTGTAGCTGATGAGCAGGAGTCTGGTTTAATATTCCACTAGCTGGGCCAGAACAGTATATGCACATTAGAATATTACCTGTCATATCTCCTTTTAATGATTCTGAGGGGACATGACAAGGTATTTATTCAGAAGGCGTTTCTACGACTGGGGGAGTCTCAAACCTGGGGATATGAGGGAACACTCTAGATTAAAACTGAGATGCAAAGAAATTTCTTCTCACTGCTGGTGATGAATGTCTGGAATTCTTTACCATGGGGAGTTGTGGAGGATGGATTAGTAAATGTACTTAAAGAGGAGGTAGATAGATTTTTTGAAATTTCAGGGAGTTGATGACTATGGGGAGCTGGCATAAAAGAAGAGTTAAGACCTGAGGCAAAACAACTATGATCTGATAGAATGACAGGGCGGCCTTCATGGGCTGAATGGCCTACTTGTCCTCCTCCTGCTGCATTTTGGAAAAGGTAAATCAGGGCAGGACCTGTATACTTAATGACAAGGTCCTGGGGAGGATTGCCTATTAAGGAGACCTTGGAGTGCAGGTTCATAGATCCTTGAAAGGAGTCACAGGTAGACAGGTTAGAGAAGAAGGCATTTGGTCTGCTCGCTTTTATTGGTCAGTGCATTGAGTATAGGAGTTGGGAGGTTATGTCATGGCTGTACAGGACATTGTTTAGGCCACTTTTGGAATACTGCGTTCAAGTCTGTTCTCCCTGCCATTGAAAAGATATTGTGGGATGTGAAAGGGTTTAGAAGAGATCTACATGGATGTTGTCAGGGTTGGAGGGTTTGGGCTATAGGGAGAGGCTGAATTGACAGGCAGTATTTTCGATGGAGTGTCAGAGGTTGAGGGGTGACCTTTTAAAGGTTTATAAAGTCATTAGGAGCACGGATAATGTGAATAATCATGGTCCTTACCCCAGAATAGGGGACTCCAAAACCAGGGGACATAGGGGAAAGCTATTAAAGGGACCTCAGTGGCAACTTTTCATGCAGAGGGTAGTGCATGTATGAAATGAGCTGCAAGAGGAGGTGGTGGAGGCTCATACGATTACAACATTTAAAAGGCATCTGGATGGGTATATGAATAGGAAGGGCTTGGAGAGATGAAGGCCAAAAGCTGACAAATGGGACTCAATTAATTTAGAATATCTGGCTGGCACAGACAAGTTGGGCAAAAGGGTCTGCTTCCATGCTATACATCTCTATGACTCTATGATTTATTTTGTCATGTCCAATAGTGCCCCATTTCTTGTTAGTTGGTGCACAAGCCAAAGGCTTTTGCTTGGTTTTTGTAGTTTCATTGGTATGTTTCAATGATCTTTTCTAATTCACTACACGTGAAGCAACTGACTGGGAACTGCAAACTGAGTTTTAAAAATAAATCTCAAACTTCATCCGTTAGATCAAGAAAGTGCTGGTTTTGCATGTGAAAAAAGAAAATAAACAACTGCATGCATTTACTGCTCACTGCCAGTCAAAAAGCTGCAGTGAATCTTCCTCCGAGGGTTTTCAGTTCCTCTTTGCAATTCAAATCACCATTACAAACCATCATCTCCAACACCATTCACGACCTCATCACCTCAGGGGACCTCCAACCCACAGCCTCCAACCTCATTGTTCGCTAAACCCGCACGGCCCGTTTCTATCTCCTTCCCAAAATCCACAAACCTGCCTGCCCTGGTCGACCCATTGTCTCTGCCTGCTCCTGCCCCACCGAACTCATCTCCACCTATCTGGACTCCATTTTCTCCCGTTTCGTCCAGGAACTCCCTACCTACGTCTGTGACACCACCCACGCCCTCCAATTCCCTGGCCCCCAACACCTCATTTTCACCATGGACACCTGTATTCCACATGCAGATGGCCTCAAGGCCCTCCGCTTCTTCCTGTCCTGCAGGCCCGACCAATCCCCCTCCACTGACACCCTCATCCGCCTAGCAGAACTTGTCCTCACCCTCAACAACTTCTCTTTCGATTCCTCCCACTTCCTACAGACTAAGGGGGTGGCCATGGGCACCCGCATGGGCTCCAGCTATGCCTGCCTCTTTGTAGGTTACATGGAATAGTCCCTCTTCCGCACCTACACAGGCCCCAAACCCCACCTTTTGCTCTGTTACATTGATGACTGTATCGGCGCCACCTCTTGCTCTCCAGAGGAGCTCGAACAGTTCATCCACTTCATGAACGCCTTCCACCCCAACCTTCAGTTCACCTGGGCCATCTCCAGCACATCCCTCACCTTCCTGGACCTCTCAGTCTCCATCTCAGGCAACCAGCTTGTCACTGATGTCCATTTCAAGCCCACCGACTCCCACTGCTACCTAGAACACACCTCCTCCCACCCATCCTCCTGCAAAAATTCCATCCCCTATTCCCAATTCCTCCGCCTCCGCCACATCTGCTCCCATGATGAGGCATTCCACTCCCGCACATGCCAGATGTCCAAGTTCTTCAAGGACCGCAACTTTCCCCCCACAGTGGTCGAGAACGCCCTTGACCGCGTCTCCCGCATTTCCCGCAACACATCCCTCACACCCCGCCCCCGCCTCAACTGCCCAAAGAGGACCCCCCTTGTTCTCACACACCACCCCACCAACCTCTAGATACAACGCCTCATCCTCCGACACTTCCGCCATCTACAATCCGACCCCACCACCCAAGACATTTTTCCATCCCCACCCTTGTCTGCTTTCCGGAGAGACCACTCTCTCCGTGACTCCCTTGTTCGCTCCACACTGCCCTCCAACCCCACCACACCCGGCACCTTCCCCTGCAACCGCAGGAAATGCTACACTTGCCCCCACACCTCCTCCCTCAGTCCTATCCCAGGCCCCAAGATGACTTTCCACATTAAGCAGAGGCTCACGTGCACATCTGCCAATGTGGTATACTGCATCCGCTGTACCCAGTGTGGCTTCCTCTACATTGGGGAAACCAAGCGGAGGTTCAGGGACCACTTTGCAGAACACCTCTGCTCGGTTCACAATAAACAACTGCACCTCCCAGTCGCGAATTATTTCCACCCTCCCTCCCATTCTTTAGATGACATGTCCATCATGGGCCTCCTGCAGTGCCACAATGAAGCCACCCGAAGGTTGCAGGAACAGCAAGTCATATTCCGCTTGGGAACCCTGCAGCCTAATGTTATCAATGTGGACTTCACCAGCTTCAAAATCTCCCCTTCCCCCACCGCATCCCAAAACCAGCCCAGTTCGTCCCCTCCCCCCACTGCATCCCAAAACCAGCCCAGCCTGTCTCTGCCTCCCTAACCTGTTCTTCCTCTCACCCATCCCTTCCTCCCACCCCAAGCCACACCTCCACCTCCTACCTACTAACCTCATCCCACCTCCTTGGCCTGTCTGTCTTCCCTGGACTGACCTATCCCCTCCCTACCTCCCCACCTATCTTCTTTTCTCTCCATCTTCGGTCCACCTCCCCCTCTCTCCCTATTTATTCCAGAGTCCTCACCCCATCCCCCTCTCTGATGAATGGTCTAGGCCCGAAATGTCAGCTTTTGTGCTCCTGTAATGCTGAAGGGCCTGCTGTGTTCATCCAGCCTCACATTTTATTATCGTGGATTCTCCAGCTTCTGCAGTTCCCATTATCACCATTCCTTGTGCATCTGTTTTCATTCAACAATCAAACCTGTCAGGCATGGCTCACTAAGTAGTGCCTTGAGTCAGAAAGCAGTGTGTCCTGAAATCCTTCCAGAGATCGGAGTAAGGGGCTGGCACCCCGGGGTAGCACAGAGAGCTCTATGCAGACTGTCACAGGTGTTTCAGAGATAGTAGGAACTGCAGATGCTGGAAAATCTGAGATAACAAGGTGTAGAGCTGGATGAACACAGCAGGCCAGGCAGCATCAGAGGAGCAGGAAAGCTGACGTTTCGGTTTGGGACACTTCTTCAGACCCATTTCTGAAGAAAGGAAGCAACCTGAAACGTTAGCTTTCCTGCCCCCCTATTGCTGCCTGGCCTGCTGTGTTCCTCCAGCTCCACATTGTGTTGTCTCTGGTATTCCCATCGACTGCTTCCATAACACCATCAACAGAAATAATTACACAACTCACCACTGACACACAGTGGCAACAGCGTACACCATCAATATGATACAACACAGCAACTTACCAAGACTCCTTCACCAGCACCTAAAAGCACCACTGCTACCATGGAGAAAGAATTGGACACCACCATCTGTAAGTATCATTCCTAGTCATACATCACCCTGATTTTGAAATATGTCGTTATTCCATCACTATAGCTCAGTCAAAATCCTGGATCTATTCCTCATGGCACTGTAGGTTCACCTACACCACAGAACTGAAGCAGTTCATGAGGGTATTGAATATAAACAGCAGCTAGGGTCACTACAAATGTACAATTAACAAATGAAAGTCAGAATGAGCACTGCGCTTGAGGTAAACAAAGTAAGTGCCTTCTACAATAGATATATCAATCTCCCCAGGGGATTTAAAAAAAAACAGTAAATTTGCATATGGAAATACAAATGCATTCTAAATGCTAGCCTTAGCTCATTTGGTAACAGCTTTGCCAGTATTTTAAAAGATTGTGTCTTCAAGACTGACTACAGTGCCTTGTCTATGAAGTCCAAGCTGCATCAAAAGAACGTGAATGTGACATAAAACCAGCACCGTGTCTGTTCTGTCAGACAAATTTCAGCAGATCACAATGTACTGTTTGAAGAAGAACAAGGGAGTTCACCGTGGCGTCCTGACATCAAACCTCATACCATTTCATTGGAGATGAGTTTATCAAATAAATTCTTTGTGGAAGTCTGTGTATCTGTTATTACGCTCTTCCATAAATTCCTCTTTGTGCTATCGTCTTGCACTGCATCAGCCTATAAACTCAGCTGGCTAGCGGTCATTAATGTTAATGTGATTTAGCTTAAAAAAGCCCAAATCTGTGTTCGTGTCGAAATTTATATCGGTACCATGAGAAGAGTGCATGAAAAGCAAAACATTAATGGGGTATTTAATAGAACAGTTCAAATCTATAAAGAGTTTTGATGGCGCAAAACGGGCTAATTGTGTCCCCTTGCAGGAGGATCACGGACTTGAGGTAATTGATAAAAAAGATAACAAACAGAGGAAATATGAGGTAAATTTTTGGCAATGAAGTGATGTGACATGGAATGCACTGTCCAAAGGAATGCCAGAAGCAATTCAATAGTAACTTTCAAAAGTGAGTTTTAAATTCCATATTGCAGGTTTAATTGAGAGATGTATGGAAGTACTCTCGGAGAGTCTGCATATATACCTTGAGGCAAGTGGCCTTCCTCAAAGCTGTAAAGTAATACAACGTGCTCAATCCGTAACATTACATCAGAACTAATACTACAAGATGATCAGAGGGTTAGATAGGGTGGACAGTGAGAGTCTTTTTCCAAGGATGATGACTTCAGCTTGTGCAAGGGGGCATAGCTACAAATTGAGGGGTGATAGATTTAAGACAGATGTCAGAGGCAGGTTTTTTACTCAGAAAGTGGTAACGCCCTGCCTGCCTATGTAGTTAACTCAGCCACATTTAAACAGTCCTTGGATAAGCATATGGATAATGATGGGATAGTGTAGAGGGAGGGGCTTAGATTAGTTCACAGGTTGGCGCAACATCAAGGGCCGAAGGGCCTGTTCTGCGCTGTATTGTTCTATGTTCTATATTCTATTTCTGAGCAACCATTTTTGCACAGCAATAATTTACACAATGAGCAGAACTTTATTTTTGAATTTATTCTTTTATGGGATCTAGGTGCCTTTGACAAGGCCAGCATTTGTTGGTCACCCTTAATTCCCTGCGGAATGCATGTGACCACTAGATCACTTCAGAGGACAACCACATTGCTGTGGATCTGAAGTCAGAATTGCAAATTTCTTTCTCTTAAAGACAATAATGAACCAGGTGGATTTTTGCCAAAGTTGATGGTCATTGTCGTAGTCACCATTAGAGAGAAGGCTTCTCTGTTTCATAAAAATGATTTGAACTCAAATCAAAGTATTAATTAAAATCTCTGAATGATGTATCAAATGTCGTTACCACTACACCACCATCTACTATTTATACCACAGATAACATCTATCAGGGCTGTACTGACACAACCTGACAGTATTTAAACAGACACGCACATAACAAATACACACGATTTCCCATGCAAGTTACCCTGCAGAGAGAACGCCAATGTGAAGCACTGGTACAAATTAAGCAGTTTAAGTCTGATCTCATGGCCAAAGCTTCACTAAAACAAAATAAAATAGAAATGCTGGAGAAACTCAGCAGCTGGAGACATTCAGGACAGCTCTGAAGAAGGGTAATATTGCGATCAAAATATTAACTCTCAATCTATTTTCTCTCCACAGATGCAGCTGAGCTTCCCCAGCATTTCTCTGTTTGTGTTTCAGATTTCCAGCATCCACAATACTTTGATTATTAGACGCAGGAGCAGAGGTAAGTCATTCAGCCCACTGGATCGACTCCACCATTCAACAAGCTTGTGGCTTTAAAGATCACATTCCAAATGTGTGACCCTTAGCCCTGAGGTTATGTCATCTGATCCCTAGAGTCTCCCACTGGTGAACAAACCTACCCTGTCAAGTCCCCTATGAATTTTCAATAAGGCCACATCATTCTTTTACACTTCAACGAGTACAGGGTCAATCTACTCACACTCTCTGCATGAGACATTCCCTTCATACCAGCCCAAAGAACCTACTCTGAGCAGTGTCCAATGCTAGTACACCTTTTATCAGTGTTACAGTGCATGGTCTGCACACTTAACTGCCAAGCTCATGACTTTAATAATATTTGGTCAGTCCAGTGGTTACACTACTATTTATGTCATGTTGCATATTTGAAGAAGTATAATTGCTGGCTACCAAACAACACTATTCCCATTGATCTTTCTGATCGTGAATTATCTATGTTTGGAGTGACAGCAAGAGTTCATAAAGAGAGCAACAAGGTGAGAAAAAAAAGTTCTCGTTATTCAATCTTGGATGTTTTAAACCCATTATCATAAGTGGAACGCCCTTCAGAGAAGGGGAACATCATAGCTGGAAGCTGAGCAGTTTTCCATCCAAATTACACACCATCCGGACAGGAGTATCCATTTCTTCATCATTTAAAATCCCTAAATTGAACATTGGATATAGTTCTGGTCACCCTACTAAAAGGAGGATATTATTGAACTGGAGGGGGTTCAGGAAAGATTTACCACGAACGGAAGGTTTTAGTTATAAAAGACTGGACAGGGCGGGACTTCTCACTAGAGCATAGGATGCTGAACAGTGAATAGAGGCTTGTTAAATCATGAAGGACAGAGGGAAAGTGAATAGCGAAGGTCTTTTCCCAAGGGTGGGGGAGATCAATACTAGGGGTTATATATTGTTTAAGGTGAGAGGAGAAAGATTTAAAAGGGACAGGGTGGGGGCAACTTTTTCACATCGAGGGTGTTTCATGTACGGACTGACCTGCCCGAGAAAGTGGTACAATATTTAAAAGACATTTAATCAGGCATGTGGTTAGGCAGGTTTAGAGGGATACGGGCCAAACGCAGGCAAATGGGACTAGTTTAGTTTGGGAAACTTGGACAGCGTGGGCGAGTTAACCGAAGGGTCTGTTTCCGTGCTGTATGACTGGGAACACTTCCAAAACAACGAGCCGCAGCAGCCGAAGCCTGTCAGCACCTTCTTAACAGCCACTTAATGGCTGTTCATGAGGGGTGATCCTGCCAGGAATGTCTATCTTGAAAAAAACCAGGGACCAGAAGAATTTTACCTTTAAACTGCATCACTCAGGATTTAGGGAAACAGTTTCAGAAAGCAGTTCGCAATCAGTTATCTACGTTCAAACTTAAGTGGCTGGTACGTAGAGCAAAAAAGGCGGGGGTGGGGGGTGGAGTCGACCACTCATCCTTCGCAGAGCGCTGTTGTTTTGGGAGTGGGAGAAATGAAGAATTGTGCTCAGCAAGAGCCCACGCAGGCAAGCACTAGATTTCAGCAGTTGGCTGAAGGACAAACACACAAAATAGTGCAGTGGGATCTCGCAGATCGACCCGAAGCCGGGGTAGGGTTAGAGAGGTAGTACTTTTTAAAAACCTGCTCAGGATACGTTGTGTGTGCGCGTGTCAATGAGGGAGCGGCGGCTCAGTAAAGAAGTTAAAGATTCAAATGTCTACCTTGGGTTCTGAATGCGGGAGAATCCGGCACCTACAACAGTGCACGCCCATTGCAGCCCTTACCTGCCTTACTAATTACAGACCGAATGGTTTAGGGAATTTCATTAACATAAACGAGCCACTTACCCAACGAATGGCCAGTGAGGGCTCTCCTCTCAGTCCCAATGTTAATCCCAAAGTCTTCCAAACAACATTCCAGCTGCCCCAAGCCTTCTGTTACACAAGAGGCAATTTAGGATATTCTGTCCCAACCCTCCGTCTCAAAATCCATTTCCTTAGTGACTCACTCGGAGATGCTGTCAGCCTTCCCTGCAAACAGCTATCAGCTCCATCGATCAATGCCAGCTGCTTGTGCTGAGGCGTGTGGCTACAGACTCCAGCTGTCACTCCAGCGTCGCAGCAACAAGGCAAAAAAAACACCCCAGCAACAATAACATAAAAGCTGAGGAGGTGAGGCTGACGATTTAAAATGCACAAGTACGCAGAGAAGGAAAGACAGGGAACGAGGCCCTTTGGTTCATCGTGTCCATGCATCTATCAGGCACCGATCAATGCTACACAAAGAAAAACCGAAAGAAACGCGGATGCTGTAAATCAGGAACGAAAACAGAAGTTGCTGGAAAAGCTCAGCAGGTCTGGGAGCATCTGTGAAGGAAAAAACAGGGTTAATGTTTCGGGTCGGGTGACCCTTCCTCAGAAAACTGTATCTATGCTATTCCCCTTTTCTCCGGCACTTGGTGTCGTGTGCTCCCGCATTTCAAGTGATCATCTAAATACTTCTTCAACGTTGCAATGGTTTCCACCTTTACCGACGTTTGAGCATATTAAGACCGTATTAGTTCCAGATACACACTGCCCTCAGGGTGAATTTCTTCTCTTCTAAACATTTTAAATATATGTCTCCTGTTCATTGATTCCCCCTAGTTTAGTTTGGGCTTATGTTCCCCACAGGCTGGTTGGACCAAACAGTCTGTTTCTGTGCTGTATGACTGTACCCTATATATTTTGTACACCTTAATCAAGTCCCTTTACTCCTGCGCTTAACCTTGTCCACTCTAAGGAAAAAAATCCCAGCCTATCTAGTCTCTCTTCGTTGCTGAAATGAAGAAGGGTCATTACTGATACCTCTCCACAGATGCAGCCAGAGCTGCTGAGATTTTCCAGCAATTTCTGTTTTTTGTTTCAGATTTCCAGCACCTGCAGCCCTCTCTCTTTTCATCCTGGTGACTGTCTTCTGCATCTTCTCTCGGGCAGTCACATCCTTCCTACAGAGTGGCAACCAAAACTGCACACAATACTTCACCTGGGCCTTAACTTGGATTATACAGAGCCACATCATAACTTTCTTGCTTTTGTATTATATCTCTCAACTATGGCAAATCTTTCACATGCTTTCCTTAGATAACAAAGTGTGGAGCTGGATGAACACAGCAGGCCAAGCAGCATCTCAGGAGCACAAAAGCTGATTTTGCGGGCCTAGACCCTTCATCAGAGGTTTCCTTATCCACCTTATCGACCTGCCTTACTACCTTCAAGCAGCCTTTCATTATGGTGAAGCTCAACCAAATCTTCACCCATACATGGCTTCACAGTCCCTGATTGATAGCTGAGTAACTCTGTCCCTATCACTGGAGCAAAAAGGAAATATTGTGGACTTCATGCCCCAAGGTCTGTTTACAAGTTGAGCAAAATAAAAATATGGAAGCTATTGTAGAGCATTGACAGCTTTCCTACTAACATAGCAGCAGATTGGGGTTTGGTTAGCTCAGTTGGCAGTACAGCTGGTTGACAATACAGAATGATAGCACCCTGGTGTGAATTCAATTTCTGCATCAGTTGAGATAACTTGAAAGGATTGACCCTCTCTCCTTACCTGAGGCATTATGCCCCTCAGGTTAAGTCACCACCAGTCATCTGTATCTGATGAGAGAGCTTGATGAATATAACTTTGTTTTATTTAGTGGCAGATGCTTAGAAGGGCCATCCACTCTCATGGTGAAGCAATGAATGGATTTAGAGTTGTAGAATTTTTGCACCATTTCATGGAATCCCTGCAGTGTAGAACCAGGCTATTAAGCGCACACAGACCCTCCGAAGAAAACTCCACCAAGACAAGCACCCTACCCTATCCCTTGTAACCTTGCATTTCCCATGGCTAATCCACACATCTTTGGATACTGGGGAAATTTAGCATGGCCAATGTGCCTCATCTACACAACTTTCGACAGCGTGAGGAAAGCAGAGCACCCAAGGGAAACCCACGCAGATACAAGGAGAATGTGCAATCTCCACACGGACAGTAGCCCAAGAGTGGGATCGAACTCATGTCCTGGGGTGCTGTGACGCAGCAGTGCTAACCACTGAGCCATCGTACTGCCCATGGCCTTTCAATTCATTGTGACCATTCTGGTCATCAAGTCTATTCTGTCTATTCTAACCCAGTTTTCCAGCATTTGGCCTGTACCCTTTGTGCTATGACATTTCAAGTGTTCATCAAAATAGTTCTTAAATGCCTTGGGGGCCTTCTTGTGTCACTTTTTAGGCAGTGAGTTCCGGATACCAGCCTCTGGGTGATTTTTTTTCCTTCAATCCCCTTCAAAACTGCTGCTCCTTAACTTAAACTTGTTCCCCTGGACAATGACTGGGGGGAAATATTCCTCCCTATTTAACCTGACTGTTCTCCTCAGAATATTGTATACCTTAATCAGATTCTGACCACTGTCCCTCCTCTTACCCTTTCCTACCTCAGCCGTTTCTGGTAAAAAAAAACAATCTCAACTAAATAACCGTTCTTCATTAAAAAAAACCATTGCAGGCCAGGCAATATCTTGGTGAATCTCCTCTGCGTCCTCTCTCTTGCAATCACATCCTTCCCATAGTATGGTGACTAGGATAGCCTAACGAACATTGTATATAGCTCCACCATAACCCCAAACAAAAACAGAAATTGCTGAAGAAACTCAGCAGATCTGGCAGCATCTGTGCACCCAAAACATTAATTCTACTTTCTCACCACAGATCCTACTGAGTTCCATAGAATTGTAGAATCCCTACAGTGCAGAAACAGGCCCTTCAGCCCAAACCAACCCTCAGAACATGCCAACTGTCCACACATTACCCACCTAATCTAGGCATCACTGAGCACTGTGGGCAATTTAGCATGGTCAATCCACTTTGCCTACACATCCTTGGATTGTGGGGGGAAACCAGAGCAGCTGGAGGAAACCCACACAGACACAGGCAGAACGTGTAAGCTCTACACAGTCATCCAAACATGGAATTGAACTTGGGTCCCTGGCACTATGAGACAGCAATGCTAACCACTGTACCACCCCATACAATGGCTTGTTTCTCCAGCAATTTCTGCTTTGGTTTCAGATTTCCAGCATTTGCAGTTCTTTGTTTCTTTTTTTCCACGAAAAGCTCCTTGCTCTTGTATTAATGCCAGAACTAATAAAGGCCAGTATTCCACAGGCCTTCTTATCCACCTTATCCACTTATCATGCTGCCTTCAAGGATGTATGACCATGCACAGTAAGATCGTTTGATTGTCTGTAATTCCCAGGGTTCTCCTATTAAATGCCTTGTCTTGTGGGGTAATCCTTCAAAAATGGATCACTTAAAGTCTATTAGGATTGAATTTGATTTGTTATTGTTCAGCCCCAACTATTTATACAATCTTGCAGTCTAAGGCTTTCCTTCACACTATTTACCATGCTATCAATTTTCATGTTAACTGTGAACTTACTGGTCATACCTCAAGAGTCATGTCTAGATCATTAATGTAAGTAACAAATACTAACGGACACCACCGACCGCACCCCCCCACCCCACCCACCACCGAAACTCATGGTACATCACTGGACACAGGCTTCAATAACAAAAGCACCCATTGATGATAACCCTTTGCTTCCTGCCGCCAAGCCAATTTTAGGTCCTATTTGCCAATTTGGCAAATTGCCCTGGACCGGGTTGACTGTTAGAGTCTTAATGAGGCTGTCATGTAAGACATCATCAAAAGCTTTACTGAAGCCCATGTAGCCCACACCAACTGCACTATTCTCATCTGCACACATAGTAACCTTGAAAATTTTGATTAACTTTGTTGGGCACAATCTCCACCTTACAAAGCTATGTTGATTATCCTTGATTTTTCCTTGCCTTCCAAGTAGAGATCAATTCTGTCCTTCAGGTGTTTTTTTTTGAATAACTCCTGGGGATTGATGCATTCTGCCAAGTCATTGCTGGTTATAATGTCTGGGATAAATTATGAAAATTGAGAATGTTTTAGAGGAGGCATCAGCAGGGTATTCAACCTGTACAGACACTCCACTATATCTCTGCCTTGGAGGCTCCTAACCAAGTGGTTGAGAAAAAAACCATCTCTTCTATCACGTGTAAGGGCAAGGGCAGTAGGAAAATTAGAATGCTACAATCTGTCCACTCCCACCCCGACTTGGGGCAAAATCTCTCCCCTTATCTGTTTCTGGGCCAACTTGCTAGCAGTCCATTTCAGATCTGTAACCTTACATCAGAACAGAGCAAAGTTAGAAATATGGTTTTGCATTATTCACATAGGATACAGTTTAAAAAAAGGGATGATCCTTGATAAAGTGGAGGGCAAGGCAGATTAAATGGCAAGAGGCTGCAGGGGGTTGTGAGGGAACCAACAAGATAGAAATCTACTGCCTATTGAAGACCAGGTAATGACTAGATTAGATTCCCTACAGTGTGGGAACAGGCCCGTTGGCCCAACAAGTTCACACTGCCCCTTGGAGCATCCCATCCAGACCAATCCCCCTATAACCCACACACCCCTGAACACTATGGGCAATTTAGCATGGCCAATCCACCTAGCCTGCACACCTTTGGGCTGTGGGAGGAAACCCACGTAGACACAGGGAGAATGTGCAAACTCCACACAGACAGTTGCTCGAAGCTGGAATTGAACCCA
The DNA here is from genome assembly GCF_030684315.1 of Stegostoma tigrinum. Taxonomy (NCBI): domain Eukaryota; kingdom Metazoa; phylum Chordata; class Chondrichthyes; order Orectolobiformes; family Stegostomatidae; genus Stegostoma; species Stegostoma tigrinum. The sequence continues at coordinate 100,275,597 of NC_081359.1, forward strand.
GGTCCCTGGCACTGTGAGGCTGCAGTGCTAACCACTGAGCTACTGTGCTGCTCAGCCACGCAGCTTTCAAGTCAGATGACCCAGGCCTTTACAAGAAATCCAGGTACGACCTCTGCAAGACCATTGAAGATGCCAAGAGGCAGTACCGGGCCATGTTACAGGCCCAAACCAACCACACAGACTCCTGCTGCTTGTGGTGAGGCCTACACAACATAAACGGATACAAAATGAAGCAGAACAAGACAGCAGAAATAAACACATCTCTCCCTGAAAAGCTCAACGCTTCCTATGCTTGGTACGAGCAGAATGCCAGTGGTGCGGTGACATGTGCACCAACATCCCTGGACTCACGCGTTCCCTCAGTCACCGCTGCAGACACCAGACCAGTCTTTCTGAGAGGAAACCTGAGGAAAGTGATTGGCTCAGACAGAGTCCACGGCTGTGAATTTAGACCCCATGCCATACTGACATCTTCAACTTGTTACAATCTGAAGTCTCCACCTGCTTCAAGAAGACCACCATCATCCCAGTACCAAAGACAACACATGCAACATACCTCAACAACTACCATCCGCTGACACTGGCCTCCATGATCATGAAGTGCTTCGAGATGCTGGTCATGACCCGCATCAACTGTAGTCTCCCAGGCTGCCTCAATCCCCTGAAATTTGCCTACTGGCGAAACAAGTCCACAGCTAATGCCATTTCTCCAGGCCCTACACTCATTTCTTGAAGATCTGGATAATAAGGATACTCAAGTCAGGCTCCTACAGGTTGACTGCAGCCCCATCTTCAATGCTATAATCCCTACTAGACTATTCTCAAAAATCTGAGACCTAGGTCTCAGCTCCAACCTCTGTAACTGGATCTTCAACTTCCTGACCCACAGACTGCAATCAGCGGAGAGAGACAACAGCACCTTTTCCATGATAATCCTCAACGTTGGAGCCATGCTAGATGCATACTCTGTGTACAGTCAAGACTATGTAGCCAATTTTCGTAAGAACGCCATCTATGAGTTTGCTGACAACACCACCGTGGTAGGCCGGATAACAAACAACAATGAGTCAGAATAGAGGAAGGGGATAGAGTGCTTGGTGTCATGGTGCAATGATAACAATCTCTGTCTCAGTACCAGCAAAACAAAAGAACTGATCATTGACTTCAGGAAGAAAGGACGAGAACATTGCCACCATCTACATCAACAAGGAACAAAAGCATCAGGTTCCTAGAAGTGACAAGAACCAACAAACTGTCCTGGACCTCCCACATAGATGCGACAGTCAAGAAGACACAACGGATGCCTCTTCTTCCTCAAGTGGCTTAGGAAGTTCAGCATGGCAGTAAGGACCCTTATAGATGCACCATGGAGAAGATTCTATCTAGGTGCATCACAGCTTGGTACTGCACTGCTCTTCCCAGGACTGTAACAGACTACAGAAACTTATGTGTACTGGTCATGTAGACGGTCATGTTAGCCAACCTCCCATCTATGGACTCCATCAACATTTCTTGTTACCACGAAAAGACCTCCAACATAATCAAAGATCCCTCCCACCTCAATAATCCCCTGTTCTAACCTCTTCCATCAGGCAGAAGATACAGAAACTTTAACATAAACACCAACAGATTCAAGAACAGCTCCTTTCCTGCTGTTATTATATTGCTGAATAGACCTCTCTAACTTCAAATCTAACCTTGTCTTTGCTTTTCTGCATCTCCTGTGCAACAGTAACTTTGTATGCCTTGTTCTGTCTAAGTACCCTATGATCTGTAAGCCTTTGTTCGCTGTAATCTGCCTGCACTGCTTGCAAAACAAAGCTTATCAGTACTTTAGTATGTGACAACAATAAATCAAACCAAATCAACATCTCCTTCCATAGCGTCCATCGCCAGGTCCAATATACTCCCTGCTAATTCCAACTGAAATTCTACCGTTCATATCTTGGAACAACCAAAATGACTTAGTTAGGGGAAAGGGCTCCAAAACACATGCTGGGTGGGGGAATGGGTTCTCCCTCCCAGCGCTTCCTGATGCATCATTGTCACTCTAATCGAAGCTTGTTAAAAATCTAAGTTTCATACATAAATCTTTCTCCAAAGATATGATGGCCAGGCAGAGAGATTAATCATGAATAAATGCAATCCTGGAGACCAGTTACTAGTGGTGTACCGCAAGGGTCGGTGCTGGGTCCACTGCTGTTTGTCATTTTTATAAATGACCTGGATGAGGGTGTAGAAGGATGGGTTAGTAAATTTGCGGATGACACTAAGGTCGGTGGAGTTGTGGATAGTGACGAAGGATGCTGTAAGTTGCAGAGAGACATAGATAAGCTGCAGAGCTGGGCTGAGAGGTGGCAAATGGAGTTTAATGCAGACAAGTGTGAGGAGATGCACTTTGGTAGCAGTAACCGGAAAGCAAAGTACAGGGCTAATGGTAAGATTCTTAGTAGTGTAGATGAGCAGAGAGATCTCGGTGTCCATGTACACAGATTCTTGAACGTTGCCACCCAGGTTGACAGGGCTGTTAAGAAGGCATACAGTGTTTTAGCTTTTATTAATAGAGGGATCGAGTTCCCGAACCAAGAGGTTATAGTGAAGCTGTACAAAACTCTGGTGCGGCCGCACTTGGAGTATTGTGTACAGTTCTGGTCACTGCATTATAAGAAGGATGTGGTAGCTTTGGAAAGGGTGCAGATGAGATTTACTAGGATGTTGCCTGGTATGGAGGGAAGGTCTTACGAGGAAAGGCTGAGGGACTTGAGGCTGTTTTCATTAGAGAGAAGAAGGTTGAGAGGTGACTTAATTGAAACATATAAAATAATCAGAGGGTTAGATATGGTGGATAGGGAGAGCCTTTTTCCTAGGATGGTGACGGCGAGCACGAGGGGGCATAGCTTTAAATTGAGCGGTGAAAGATATAGGACAGATGTCAGAGGTAGTTTCTTTACTCAGCGAGTAGTAAGGGAATGGAACGCTTTGCCTGCAATGGTCGTAGATTCGCCAATTTTAGGTTCATTTAAGTCATCATTGGACAAGCATATGGATGTACATGGAATAGTGTAGGTTAGATGGACTTGAGATCAGTATGACACAACATCGAGGGCCGAAGGGGCTGTACTGTGCTGTAATGTTCTATGTTCTAATAGTTTTTTTCCAGAACTTTGTTTAGAATTAGAGAATAGTTACAGCCCAGAAGGAGGCCATTTGTCCCATTATGAGCAGAGAGGCTCTATTCAAGAACACCTCCTCTTTTATAAACAAAAACAGAAATAGTTGGAGAAACTCAGCAGATCCGGCAGCTTCTGCTGGAAGAAAGAACATCAATGTTTCGGAAGAAAGCAGAATCAATGTTTTCGCTCCAGTGACCCTTTCTCAAAACTAACCCCTTTGTAGGGGGTAGCACAGTGGCGCAGTGGTGAGCCCTGGTCCCTCACAGGGCCAGGGACACAGGTTCAATTCCACCCTCAGGTGACTGTCTGTGTGGAGTTTGCACATTCGCCCTGTGTCTTGTGTGGGCTTGCTCTGGTTTCCTCCCAAAGCCCAAAGATGTGCATGCTAGGTGGATTAGTCATGATAAATTGCCTGCAGTGTTCAGAGGTGCATAGACTGTGTGGGTTATAGCAGGGTTGGTCCGGTTGGGTTGTTATGAGGTTTGGTGTAGACTTGTTGGGCTGAAGGGACTATTTCCACACTGTAGGGATTCTATGATCTAAAAGATTCACAGGACTCAAAATGATGACTGCACTTTCACTCCAAATATGCTGAGTTTCTATGGCTATTTCTGTTTCAAATTTCCACTTCTGTTAAATTTGTTCATCGGAAATGAGTGTTGTTGGGATGTATTTATTTCCCACATTAATAGTCAACTGCATTGCTGTGGGTATGAAGTCAAACGTAGACCAAATTTCTTTCTTCAAGAACGTTAGTGAACTAGGTATGTTTTTAACGACAATGGTCACCATTAGTTTGCATTTAATCCCAAATTTTGTTTCTGCTTCATCTCAAATGTCACCAGCTGTTATGATGGGGTTTGAATCCATTTCATCATAATATTAACCTTTTAGATTATGGATTACTAACCAGTGATACACCATTACATGACCTAGCATTATCACAAAGCCCTGTGAGCCTCTTTTGTCATCAGTTAATTATCTAGGTCTCTGATTAAATCTAAATCTATCACACTTTGTCATTTCAATTCAGATTACAAACATGTGCTGCGAAAATGAAGTTTTTCCAGAAGTTGTTGTTGGTTTTTTTTTGGCCAGTCATCTTAAGTTGTTACCCTTTGGCTGTTGAGCCTTCTGCCAAATAGAACAACTTCTCCCCGGTTGATTTCGAACACCTCGCTCACATTTCCTCTCCAGTGCCTCCTCTCTAAACAGAACAATCCCAAGTTATTTAGTATCCTCTTGCGGTGCCTCAATTCCCATTGAGTTCAATTGGTAGAAACAGACAGGCAGATAAAACAAGGTTTATTATTGAGCCTTACGCCAGCAAGCACTTCTTCACGCAAAGTGATTATTATCAAGCATCTGAAAAAGAATTGCAGAAACCCTGCTGGGAAATCGCACAAACTTTTGCAAGACAGGTCTTGCTGCTGGCATATTGCCTCGATGGAGTAATGCTTCAACTAAGCGTTTGTTAAGAGCAGCAGACTAACAAATCGTCAAAATTACCATGGCAGCGTTACCTGATCAATATAGATTGCAAAAACATCTTATGCCGCATCTTTAACATAAAACCTACATCCCAAGTCTTTTTTACAGAGGTGTAGACAGATGTAAGGGGGCACTGAAGCAACTAAAATCAAATGCTGAGGAGAGCAGACCTGTCTCCAGTCACAAAGGATTAATAGCTTATAATGCGTTTCATATTTCGAGAGGCCAACATTCCCAGGGTTACTCCAGAACTGTTGTGCAAAATATCAAACAGCCAAGGAAATGAAGCAACCAGTTGAAACAAGCAAAAACAGACAATGCTGGAGAAACTCGATAGGTCTGGCAGCATTCAGTGGAGACAGAGAGAGAGGGAGAGAGAGAGAGAGAGAGAGAGAGATACAGAGTTAACACTTCGAGTGCCATGATTCTTCTTCAGAACATATGAAGAAGGGTCACAGGTCTTGAAACATCAACTTTGTTTTCTGTCCACAGATGCTGCCAGATCTGCTGAATTTCTCCAGCAATTTCTGCTTTTGTTTCAGATCGTTAGACGAGGAACAGTTCAATTGCTTGACTTTCCTGGGGTTAGAGTCTGCATTATCAAGCACATTGTGCGTGGTTTCTGGCTGATTGCTTTTTTTAAAATTAAAAACGGGCCTGTAAGGTAGTGCAAAGTTGCAGGTGTGAGCTGACTTTTTAAAAATCTACACAACCACATTTTAAACTTTCACTGACATACAGTCATCTGACAAGATTTGATTTTCATAAACTTCAAAATCTTTTGAAATCATTTTGAAGCATTTTCTGCCCTAGAATGAAAGAGAACATTTAGTTTGAAGAAACTTAAAATGTTTGACAAACTGGTGCATTATCAGAAAATTGCTACAATAATGAATTTGATCTGGGACAGGGTCAGTTTTGCAGATAATGCTGGCTTTTGTACCTTTTTTAGAATTACTTCAAATATGCGCAAATTGAAAGCAGAAACTCGATTTGCATTTAAAGCTCCTCAATCTTTGGCCCAACAGTCTTTCTCTGGGCACCCAGGTTGACATGTGGCCTCAGTAGAGCCCTTGTGGCCCAATATTCTCAGATGACTCACTGTCATTCCTGTGACCTGACTTCTGTGAGTGCATTTGTGCTATAAGCGACAAGCGATTAGCCACATTTGGATAATTCTTTTTGTCCTGTTTTAATCCATCATGGACGTGGGCATCACTGACAAGATCAGTATTTATTGTCCATCCCTAATCACCCTTGAATAGATAGGCATTTTAGGCCATTTAAAGTCATAAAATCAAAGATGTACAGCAGGTAAACAGAACCTTTGGTCCAACATGCCTGTGCTGACCAGATATCCTAAATTAATTGAGTCCCATTTGCCAGCATTTGGCCCATATCCCTCTAAACCTTTCCTATTCATGGACCCATCCAGATGCCCTGCAAATGTTGTAATTGTACCAGACTCCACCACTTCCTCTGGCAGCTCATTCCATCCACACACTACACTCTACGTAAAGAAAATTTACCCCGTAGGTCCCTATTAAATCTTTCACCTTAAACCAATGCCCCCTATGTTTGCACACCCCTACTCTGGAAATATGTCCTTGGCTATCCACCCTGTATGTGCCTATCATGAATTTAAAATAATAAGGTAACTCCTCAGCCTCTGACGGTCCACGGAAAATAGCCCCAGTCTATTCAGCCTCTCCCTATAGCCCAAACCCTCCAACCCTGGCAACATCCTTGTAAATCTTTTCTGCACCTTTTGAAGTTTAATAATATGTTTCACATAGCAGAGAAACCAGAATTGAACACAGTATTCCAAAAGTAGCCCAATTCAGAGGGCAAGTAAAAGCCAACCATATTGACTTTAGATCTGCAGTCAAATAGATGCCAGATTGGGTATAAAAGCCTCTAAAGTGGTGCTCTATGATATTTCATTGAAAGATAATTTCAAATCTACCACGTTATGGGATTAGGATTTACATCCCCAGGAGATTAGCCAGGGATTCTATCAAGATCATTAGAACAAAGAACAATACTGCACAGCAATAGGCCCTCTGGGCTTCCAAGCCTGGACTGACCCATTTTGCCCTTCCATACTAAAACTAACTTTACTTACAGGATCCGTATCCCTCTATTCCCTTCTATTCATGTATTTGTCCAGGTGCTTCCCGAATGCTGCAGTTGTGTCTGCTTCCAGTGCCCCCTTTGGCATTATGTTCCAGGTACTCACCACCCCTTGTGTGAAAAACCTGCCTCGCACATCTCTTTTAAATGGTCCCCTGCTGCAGCTCGAATCTGTGTCCCCCAGTAATTGACCCCTCCACCGTGGGGAAAAAAAGACTCATGCTTTCCTCACTATCCATGCCACTCACAATCTTATAAACTTCTATCAGGGCACCCCTCAATCTCCTGAAATCCAATGAAAACAAATGCAGCCTATCCAGCCTTCCTTCAGAGCTAAAATCTCCCATAGCAGGCAACATCTTGGTAAACCTTTCCTGTACCTTCTCCAAAGCATCCACATCCTTCTGGTATTGTGGTGACTAAACTGTACACAATTAGTCCAGTGACATTACCACTACACCACTGCATCCATACACAAAGAAGGATGTTGGTATAAATTGTTTAATCTCCCTGAAAAAGTTCTTTAATAATCACTCAGGCAGCAAAAATAGGCAAACAACATTTGAGTGTGGCATTTCATTTTAAAGTAATAAAATTGCATTAGAGTGACAAGGGAAATTTAGTTTTAAATATCGCAGTTTGCACACAACCTTTAGACTCTGAGCTCTAAAGTTTCTCACCTAGAGATAAATGCCTCTCCCCAACCCACCCCCATGTCTTCAGTTTCTCTTTTTCTAGTTACTATTGGTGCTGGAGGAGAGTCACCAGACTTAAAATGTTAATTTTGATTTCTCTCTGCAGACACTGCCAGGCCTGTTGAGATTCACCAGCAATTTCTGTTTATGTTTCAGATTTCCAGCAACCACAGTCTTTTGTTTTAAGTGCCCATGGTGTTGTGTGTAGTACTTTAGCATGGATAGAGGATTGGTTAACTAATAGGAGACAGGAAGTTGGGATAATAAATGCATTTTCAGGATGACAACATACAACAAGTGGAATGCGAAAGCGGTCAATACCAGGGACTTATGTTTTTACAATTTAAATTAATAATTGGGATGACAGAAGTGAGAGCACTACAGACAAGACTGTAGATGACACACAAAAAAAACTGAGAAGGAAAGTGGTGAGAGTGATGCAAAGCGTCTGTCGAGGCAAATAGGCAGAGTAGTGAGTGAGCAAATGCTTGACAGATGGAAGGGTATGCACTTTGACAAGAAGAGGAGGGGAGGTGAATATTATTTAAATGGAGAAAGACTGCAGAAAGCTGCAACACAGAAGGATTTAGCAGCCTTCATATAAGTTCAATGAGCAATAGGGAAGGCAAATGGAATGTTGGCCTTTATTTAAAGAAACAGCAGTTCTGGTGTTCTGAGAAGGATCATATTGGAGGCAAAACCCTACTTATGGCCATTCCCATAGTTCTTACACAAAGCTTCATCCTCTGAAGTAAACTACCTCTGTCACATAGCAGAGTCTTGTATCTGGCATTGGTGTTCCTGACGCTGTTACGCAGCCGCCCTCCCCCACCAACACCCCCAACCCCCAGCCCCTCAGGTGTGGGAAGATCTGATTTAGCCTGGTGCAGAGTCTTCTCCCCATTAGCCCGTTTCCCATTTGATTGTCGAGCCACTCTGCTGGAGCAATCCCTGTATTTGCGTGAGGGGTGGCTCGATAATCAAATGGGAAACGGGACAGTTTGCTCTCCAGTGAAGCTGTAAGCTGTTTCTGTAAGCCTGCCTTCAAGTTTGGGCCGCTGTTTCTGCCAAGCCGTTGGATGATGGATGGTATGGAACTGCCCTTATATGTTGAATACTATTCAAATTTAGAAAATGCTCAAATTCCCTGCTGGTAAACAATGGCCCATCATCTGTGGCAAACACTTCTGGGAGTCTGTGTATTGCAGAAGACGCATGCAGTTTTTCTAACGTCATTCCTGTGTTTACCGGAAAAACCCAATGAGCGTCTGGCCATTTTAAATGGGGAAGCACCATGACTAAGAACTCTGAGCCTATGAAAAGACCTGTACAGTCGATATGTAACCGAGTCCAGGGTTTACCCAGCCATTCTCTCGAATGTGAGGGAGCTACTAGATGTAATTTTGGTCTTTGCTGGCACACTCGGCACTGCCCCACCAATGCAGCTATGTCTACATCCAATCCTGGCCACCAGACATAACCTCTCAACAACATCGTCATTTTGGAAATACCTGGATGACCTTTGGTGGAGCTCAGCCAATATCTGGTAGGGACCTTTGCTCGGGACAGTCACTCTTGCTCCCCATAACAATATGCCGTCCTCTACTGTGACCTGGTTTCTCTGGGTCCAAAGAGGTTTCAATTCTGGATGTGATGGCTCTTTGGCTTCCCCCATCACCACCAGCAGTTTCGCCAGGGCCAGATCTTTCTGCATCCAAAGTCTGATACCATCAGTTGTAACTGGAAGTGTATACAGAAAATCTAAAACCATTATGGACTCTTCCAGTGGTGGTACTATTGGTGGTGTATCTGCCAGCAGGAGGCAGCTCAATACATCCACATTTGCTACTTGGCCTTCTGGATTGTGTTCCATCTTATTATTATACATAGCTAGTATTAGAGCCCACTGCTGAATTCAGCCTGAAGCAATGAGTGGCACTAACTTGTCCTATTCAAGTACACCTAGCAGGGGTTTGTGGTCCATTATTATTCTAAATTTAGATCCATAAAGGCAACTTCCTGACTTCAAATATTACTGCCAATCCTTTCTTCTCTATCTGAGCATATTTACGCTCTGCATTAGCCAAAATGCATATGCTACTGAATGTTCCTCTCCACTGGGCCACCTATGAGCTAATATTACCCCAATGCTGTACTGGGAGGTGTCTCATGTTAACACTATATCTCACTTGGGATCATATTGTGCCAACAGCTTAGGCTGTGGCTTGGCTACATGACCATTTCCAAGACGGACCATTTTTTACGAATTGATGCAAGGGTGCCAAGATGGAAGCCGGGTTATGTATGAGCTTTTGGTTCACCAGTTCACCAGCCCAAGGACAAGAATCTGTCCTGGTCCACCAACGTCGATGCTATGGTCAAGAGCGCACAACGATGCTCAGGTGGCTAAAGAAACTTAGCATTCCATAAAGACTCTTACCAATTTTTATAGATGCACTGTAGAAAACATTCTACCTAGATGCATCATGGCTTGGTATGGCAACTGTTCTGCCCAGCACCAAAAGGAACTACAGAGAGTTGTGAACGCAGCCTGTATATTACACAAGCCAACCTTCCAACCACTGACTCCATCTATAATCTTTGCTGCCTTGGGAAGGCAGCCAATATAATCAGAGGCTCCTCCCATCCTGGTTATAATCTTTTCCAACATCTTCCATCAAACAGAAGTTAAAAAAGCTTAAACATGCATATCAATAGATTCAAGAACAGCTTCTTCCCCACCATCATTAAACCAGATATAGGTGGACTTTCCAGGATGTGCACTCACCTGGATACCAGCCTATGAGTTCTCTTACTTAATTTAGGTCTAATGGGACTCTTCTGGCACTGCAAACCAGCAGCATCTACAATGGTCCAGATCCTGAAGATGTTTTAACCATTTGGCCGAGGCTTGGCTTTGTTACAGGGTTTTGCTGTGGGCTGACCTAAAGCCCCTTTCTTCAGGATATGTCCTGATTGAGGCTATGCAATTGCTTTCACTCAAGTGGTGTTCCGTAAGCTCAGCCAGCCTGTCAAGGGTGTCCACTTCCATTGGAATACCCTTTTCCTAATGATGAAGCCAGTCGTAAGTGCCGGCTTGAGGTCCAGTTCGGCTTCAGTGAGTAGGCGCATTTGCATGGTTACATCATTAATCCCACATATCAAATGGTCTCTCAGCCCCTCATTCAGGGTCAGAACAAAGTCACAGGCTTCTGCCAATCACCTTAACATCATCAAAAATCCCAATAAAGATTCCCTTGGTTATTAAATTGACGAGTAAAACCAACAGTGTCTCAGAATTATAGGAGGCTTGGGTTTGTAATATGCCTCAGCTAAATCCATCAATTCTTTGAAAGGTTTTCGTACCTGACGCCTCAGGAAAAGTTTAGGCTCCTAATAGGCAAAATAGCTGCAGGTCCACAAGTTGACAGGATAATTACTCATTACTATTCATCTGCCTGAATGTTATTTCCTGGAAAATATAACACTTTCTTTCCACATACTAGCCACAGTCTACGTTGGCAGGTAGAACAAATTAAGCTTCCCAAATGTCAGCTTAATGCCAGAAATACATACCCCAACTCAAAGATTACACTTGTGAGCAAATTTTTTCTGGCGTGTGCTTTTCTCCCAGTGCCACTGAAATAACTCCACAGGGGCTGCTACCCAACACCTTTTTATTTTAACTTGGACAGTCCTTGACACAGATCCAGCTTCCTCAGGGAGTCAGCTCTCAGAGTGAACTGGATGTCTGACACCCCTCTTTATATCTGTCAGCCATGGCTCCCTGATTAGGCCAGGTTAACAGCCCCAGTCAGGGAACTCATATTCTTTGAGATCCACTTAGTAGACCTTGTTACAATCATGACAGTTATTTCATATTGAACCTGTAATAACATTCTCAACGTAACTAGAAAAGGGGAATTATTATTCACATCTGATCTTTGTGGTGGAGAGATGTTATGGTAGTGGCAAATACAGGCTGTCAATTTCTCATTGCCATCATCTGTTTGTTATACTTGAAATCTTTCATTCCCCAAAGTGGTCTTTAAAGGAAGAAACAAGGACTCAAGGTGGTTGCAGTGGTCACCTGATCACAGACTGAGCCACTTTTGTAAAAAACATCTGCATGTAAATTTATGTTTCTAGCTAAAGACATGAAAAGCCAGGCAATAATGACAGCATTATAGCTTTTGCATTTCTTATTTAATTCACACTTAAATGTTAATTCCATCCTTTGGGAAATGAAAGTCAACTTGCTGGCTAATCAATTGGAATAACATTTGACTGAGACTTCAGAATACATAGAGTCATAGAATCATAGAGATGTATAGTACAGAAACAAACTCTATGGTCCAACTCATCCATTGCTGACCAGATATCCTAAATTATTCTAATCCAATTTGCCAGCAGTTGGCCCTTATCCCTCTAAACCCTTCCTATTCATATATCCATCCAGACACCTCTTAAATGTTGTAATTGTATCAGCCACCACCAGATCCTCTGGCAGCTCATTCCATACACATACCACTCTGCATGGAAAAGTTGTCCTTAAACCTATGCCCTCTCGACTCCACTACCCTGGGGGAAAGACCTTAGCTATTTACTCTATCCATGGCCCTCATAATTTTATAAATTTCTACAAGGTCACTCCTCAGTCTCTGACACTCCAGGGAAAATAGCCCCAGCCTATTCAGCCTCACGCTACAGTTCAAACCCTTTTACCTGGCAATGTTCTTGTAATCTTTTTCTGAACCCTTTCAAGTTTCATAACATCTTTCCTATAACAGGGAGACCAGAATTAAGCATAATATTCCAAAAATGGCCTAACTAATGTCCTGCACAGTCACAACATGACCTCCCAACTCCTGTACTCTATGCATTCACCAATAAAGGTAAGCCTACTGAATGCCTTATTCACTATTCTATCTACCTGTGACTCCACTTTCAAGGAATTATGAACCTGACTTCAAGGTCTCTTTGTTCAGAAATACTCCCAGGACCTCATCATTAAGTGTATAACTCCTGCCCTGATTTGCCTTTCCAAAATGCAGCACATCACATTTATCGGAACTAAACTCTACCTGCTACTCCTCAGCCCATTGGCCCATCTAATCAAAGTCCCATTTTACTCTGAGGTAAACTTCTTGGCTGTCCATTATATCACCAATTTTGGTATCCTCTGCAAATTTACTAACCATACCTCCAATGTTTACATCAAAATAATTTATATAAATAACAAAAAGCAGTGGACCCAGCACTGATCCTTGGAGCAGCCTCCAGTCTGAAAAGCCATCGTCCACCAACACCTTCTATCTCCTACCTTTGATCTAGTTCTGTATCCAGATGTCTAGATCTCTCCCTATTCCATGTGATCTAGCCTTGCAAACCGGTCTATCATGCAATCCTTTTTAAACACTTTACTAAAGTCTATATAGCCTTTCCAAATGCATGTAAATCCTGTCAGGCAGAATCCCCTCCAATAGGTTGCCAACTGATGTCAGCCTCATCAGCCCATAGCTCCCTGACTTTTTCTTTCCACTGTGACACAACAGCAATAAACTATTATCTGTGGGCTTGTAGCTTTCCGAAAATAATAGCTCACCATAGCATGTTGACAGGAATCATGACTATGATTGACTGGTAGTGCCTGATCACCCAAAAGCCTTGAGTACAATGTGAAGAGTTGCCTCAAACAGGTGTAATCAGTAGAAAGGTACCACTCATTATTCACATCTGGGGACCCAGTCATTTCTCTAGCTGGTACCAGCGCACAGGCTGATGTTTAATAAGCCAGTGTTAAAGATCACAAGTGTTCATTTTAAAGTCCATGCAACTCATAGATCATAGAATCTCCACAGTATGGAAACAGGCCATTTGGCCCAACAAGCCCACATTGACTCTCAGAGCATCCCACCCAGACCCATCTACCTAACCTACACATCCCAGGACTCTACGGGCAATTTAGCGTGGCCAATCCACCTAACCTGCGCATCTTTGGACTGTGGGATGAAACCAGGGCACCCAGAGGAAACCCAATCAGACATGGAGAGAACATGCATACTTCACACAGACAGTTGTCTGAGAGTGAGATCAAACCTGGGCTCCTGGCACTGTGAGGCAGCAGTGCTAATCACTGAGCCACCATGCCCCCCAAATACAACTGACATTTAAAATCCCTAATACAGTCATTCAGCTCGATTACATTGATAAAATTGACTGGATAGAAACTCCGGACCGCACGTCAATTGCTTGTGATTGCTGCATATTTATCAGGTATTTTCTTAATGCAAATATTTTTTGTTAAATTGTGAGGTGAACAGAAGCAGTTTTATCTACGTGTTTATGTCGTGATGTAATTGGCTTCATGATGTGTAAACATCTACAGAATAATTTCCTCAATCATTTTGCGGCATCTGTGTGTTTCAATAAACAATGTGAAGCTTGGTGGGAGAGTGAAGAACTGCCTTGCTGGTAAGAATTAGTTTATTAATTGTATCAGGATATTCACAGCACATCTTTGTGTCTTAATTAGACTAAATTCAGGTAAAGACCCTTTCTTTTCATACTCAGCATTAATTCCTTTCTGTACTGATAAGGACAAGGTCTGTAGTCTCATTATTCTATCAGAGAAATCCTCTAATACGTTGATCATTTGGCTGTATCTACAGAGTCAATCATTTGAGAATCTGCTCATCCTCCCTGTGTCACTGAGAGAGATACTATTTGCCATGTGATACTCATGTCTTTCCGGACATGAATCACCCATTCCAAAAACGACTCAAGGAGTTCAAATGGCCAGATATTGTGATGAAGAAGCAACATGGTTTATGGGAATGTCACTTGCGTGTTTAATCATGCAACATCTGATAGAATTGAGAATGAGGGATGAACTTCTGTTTTCAGTTATTAGTGATGTCACCTAAGACACATGCCAATTTACTTTAAACCAGCTGAATGGGTTATAACAACTCATGTACAACTTTGGCAAAGAGGCTCTGAACGACTGATCAATGTAGAAATTTCATGATCATTGAGACATTGATCACCACCACTCCTGTAGTTGTACCTTGTTATGGGCCAAATCAGACCCCCTCAAACTATGTTTAGAAGGTAGCCTAGAAACTAACTTTTCCTTATTTTAAGGGCAAGTGTAAAGTGCTTATTCCGATACAATGTGACCTGTTCAAACTGCTTGAGGTTAAGCAAAACACAATTTATTTAAAGACTGTGCTCAAAATACAACCAAAGAAAGAGCAATTTAAAATAACTCTATTGGAGAGATTAACAGAATAATAGATACAGTGACTATCACTAATTTATTGCTTCAGCATAGTAACATCCCATAACCACAGAAGGGAAAATTCAGAGACAGATTCTCACATACAGTTCTCCAATCCGGGAGGAAATAACATCAAGAGAAAATTTAGAGACAGTAGCAGTTAGGAGACAATCATTGAAGCTTCTAAATTGTTTTAGATCGCATGAACATCTGCTTAAAACTAAACCTAAAAACTATAAAAAACTAGAAAGCCTGGCCTGTGAGAGTTGACCACACACAGGCTGCTTCTATTGTTCCAACTTTAAAGAAAGAAACTACGAGGTCTCACATGTTGATTGAAGTGATCTTCAATAGATGACTCATAACTTTTGCCTTAAAACTGCTCTACAGAAAAAAAGAAACAGGACAAAATAACCTCTTGAAAGCCACATATTTGTAACAACCTTCTGAACCTGTAACACCATCCACCACAAAGGACAAGGGCAACAAATATATGGGAACACTACCACCAACATTTTCCCTCAAAACCACACGCCATCCTGCCATGGAATGAAGACACCATTCCTACACTGTTGCTGGGTAAAAAAAAAATGCTGGAACGCTCTCCCAAAGAGAAACATGTGTGTCCCTACAACCCAAGAACTCCAGCAGTTCAAGAAGGCAACTCACCAGCGTCTCATCCAGGGAAACCAGAGATGGAGAATGAATGCTAGCCCAAGTGAGTGAAGCCCACTTCTGATGAAATA
Source organism: Stegostoma tigrinum (assembly GCF_030684315.1). Classification (NCBI taxonomy): domain Eukaryota; kingdom Metazoa; phylum Chordata; class Chondrichthyes; order Orectolobiformes; family Stegostomatidae; genus Stegostoma; species Stegostoma tigrinum. Next base: position 100,291,117 of record NC_081359.1, read on the forward strand.
AATCACAGTCCTTTCTACCTCCTTAGGTTATTTAAAAGATCCCATAACACTGCTTCATACAACAGTGTGGGAATTATACCTGATGTCCTGAACAATAGTCTACATTCAATTTCACAAAAATAGGTTTTCTGGTTATTAATAATTTGCTAGTTGTGAGACCTTGCTGTGAACAAATCGGCTGCCATAATCTCTGTATTACAACAGTGGCAACACTTGAAAAAGTGATAATGGGAACTGCAGATGCTGGAGAATCCAAGATAATAAAATGTGCGGCTGGATGAACACAGCAGTGAACTGTGTTTAAGGTGCTTTCAGACTCTGTAAGCTTATGCAATTTAATGTATAAATACAACTCCTCCCTGACTCCCAATATCGACGGCCAGAAATGAAACCCAAATTTAGGATGATACCAGGACTGGTTCAGTGAACATGACACTCAAAAATGTGACCTCCTGGAACAAAGCCCATTAGACTTTATTCTTGGGATTTACAGTCCAAGAAGTTAACATTTCAACTCCTCAAGGCTGAATTCCATTGACAAATAATAGAAGATAACAGAATGGCGGTGAGAAGAAAAGGCTTTAGAAATCTAACAATATGTTGGTAATCCTGAAATGTGAATAGTCTTGAAGTCTCCAGGGCTCCCTATAGACAGAGATCAAATGAACAAAATCATAATGGTTCTCCAGATTGTGATTGTCTTCTCAAGGATGACAATTGCATCCTTTAATGCTGGAAAAAAAGCAGTTTGAACAACTCAGCAACTATTAATCTACAAAACAGCTGATACCCTCCAATTTGTCCCCCAGGACCTGTTGATAGAATCCAAGAATGACTCACTATTGATGGGAGAGTTCCAACAAGCAATCAAACAGAAGAGAAACAGCAAAGCCTCAATGGTGTTCCACCTGAGGGCTACAATCCTTCCTCATTATGTGAATGCATGAACTGGGCAGAAAGTGGAATTCCCCTGTCCCAGGAATGGGACAATTGTAAATATTTTCAAGAAGGAGATAAATCATGCTGCAGAAACTATTGAGATTTTCCATCTTGTCCTCAGGAGGGCAAATCCTGACACATGTTTTCCTGAGACAATAAAATGTGAGGCTGGATGAACACAGCAGGCCCAGCAGCATCTCAGGAGCACAAAAGCTGACGTTTCGGGTCTAGACCCTTCTTCAGAGAGGGGGATGAGGAGAGGGAACTGGAATAAATAGGGAGAGAGGGGGAGGCGGACCGAAGATGGAGAGAAAAGAAGACAGGTAGAGAGGAGAGTATAGGTGCGGAGGTAGGGAGGGGATAGGTCAGTCCAGAGAAGACGGACAGGTCAAGGAGGCGGGATTAGGTGGTAGGTAGGAAATGGAGGTGCTGCTTGGGGTGGGAGGAAGGGATGAGTGAGAGGAAGAACAGGTTAGGGAGGAAGAGACAGGTTGGACTGGTTTTGGGATGCAGTGGGGGGAGGGGAAGAGCTGGGCTGGTTGTGTGGTGCAGGGGGGGGAGGGGACAAACTGGGCTGGTTTTGGGATGCGGTGGGGGAAGGGGAGATTTTGAAGCTGGTGAAGTCCACATTGATACCATTGGGCTGAAGGGTTCCCAAGCGGAATATGAGTTGCTGTTCCTGCAACCTTTGGGTGGCATCATTGTGGCACTGCAGGAGGCCCATGATGGATATGTCATCTAAAGAATGGGAGGGGGAATGGAAATGGTTAGCGACTGGGAGGTGCAGTTGTTTATTGCGAATCGACCGGAGGTGTTCTGCAAAGCGGTCTCCAAGCCTCCGCTTGGTTTCCCCAATGTAGAGGAAGCCACACCGGGTACAGTGGATGCAGTATACCACATTGGCAGATGTGCAGGTGAACATCTGCTTAATATGGAAAGTCATCTTGGGGCCTGGGATAGGGGTGAGGGAGGAGGTGTGGGGGCAAGTGTAGCATTTCCTGCGGTTGCAGGGGAAGGTGCCGGGTGTGATGGGGTTGGAGGGCAGTGTGGAGCCAACAAGGGAGTCATGGAGAGAGTGGTCTCTCCGGAAAGCAGACAAGGGTGGGGATGGAAAAATGTCTTGGGTGGTGGGGTCAGATTGTACATGGTGGAAGTGTCGGAGAATGATGCGTTGTATCCGGAGGTTGGTGGGGTGGTGTGTTAGAACGAGGGGGATCGTCTTTAGGCGGTTGCGGCGGGGGCAGGGTGTGAGGGATGTGTTGCGGGAAATGCGGGAGACGCAGTCAAGGGCATTCTCGACCACTGTGGAGGGAAAGTTGCGGTCCTTGAGGAACTTGGACATCTGGCATGTGCGGGAGTGGAATGCCTCAACGTGGGAGCAGATGTGGCGGAGGCGGAGAAATTGGGAATAGGGGATGGAATTTTTGCAGGAGGGTGGGTGGGAGGAGGTGTATTCTAGGTAGCTGTGGGAGTCGGTGGGCTTGAAATGGACATCAGTGACAAGCTGGTTGCCTGAGATGGAGACTGAGAGGTCCAGGAAGGTGAGGGATGTGCTGGAGATGGCCCAGGTGAACTGAAGGTTGGGGTGGAAGGTGTTGGTGAAGTGGATGAACTGTTCGAGCTCCTCTGGGGAGCTAGAGGCACTGCCGATACAGTCATCAATGTAACGGGGGAAGAGGTGGGGTTTGGGGCCTGTGTAGGTGCGGAAGAGGGACTGTTCCACGTAACCTACGAAGAGGCAGGCATAGCTGGGGCCCATGCGGGTGCCCATGGCCACCCCCTCAGTCTGTAGGAAGTGGGAGGAATTAAAAGAGAAGTTGTTGAGGGTGAGGACGAGTTCGGCTAGGCGGATGAGGGTGTCGGTGGAGGGGGACTGGTCGGACTTCACCAGCTTCAAAATCTCCCCTTCCCCCACCGCATCCCAAAACCAGCCCAGTTTGTCCCCTCCCCCCACTGCATCACACAACCAGCCCAGCTCTTCCCCTCCACCCACTGCATCCCAAAACCAGTCCAACCTGCCTCTGCTTCCCTAACCTGTTCTTCCTCTCACCCATCCCTTCCTCCCACCCCAAGCCGCACCTCCATCTCCTACCTACTAACCTCATCCCACCTCCTTGACCTGTCCGTCTTCTCTGGACTGGCCTATCCCCTCCCTACCTCCCCACCTATACTCTCCTCTCCACCTATCTTCCTTTCTCTCCATCTTCGGTCCGCCTCCCCCGCTCTCCCTATTTATTCCAGAACCCCCACCCCATCCCCATTTCTGATGAAGGGTCTAGGCCCGAAACGTCAGCTTTTGTGCTCCTGAGATGCTGCTGGACCTGCTGTGTTCATTCAGCCTCACATTTTATTGTCTTGGATTCTCCAGCATCTGCAGTTCCCATGGTTTTCCTGAATCACTTTGTGTATCTAAGGAAATTTTCCCACAGACCCAGTGACATTTCCAACCATCTCTTCACTGATGAGGAAGTGGATTCCTGGCCGATTCTCCCCAAACAGAAAGCAGAGACACTGCGGCTAATGTGAGCATTTCCATTACTCTTCCATGAAGGGTTCCTCTCCCGGGTGCTTGTGCTGGTAGTGCAGAACCTGAAGCCTTTCTAAACACTAAGTATCTGATTGTCTTCTTGGTTGTGGTGACAGTCAATGAGTGAATTGTACCTGATACTGTACTGAAAAGATGCTGAGTTTATACAGGACCTTCTACACGCATTGATGGCTTCATCTGGTGTTCTTCTATTATCAGGTCAAAGGTTAAGTTGACCTTCCTAAAACAATTTGACTGATGGTGGGAGAGGCTTGAGATGGACCCTGCAGAGACAGACAGTGCTTTGGAATGACAGTTCCTCTGTGTAAGCACTGGAGGACAAATAACACATACATCTCTCAGTGCAATGGAAGCAGGTGACCTAGCTCTAAGGCTATATGGAGACATTGCTGTGCAATGAGAGAGGAGGATGTGAAACTGTCTTGAAGCATATCACACTGGAAGCGTTTGTATCCTGTGTGGGTTCTCTGATGTTCCACAAGGCCTGACAACTGTGTGAAGGCATTACAATAGGCTCTCACCTATGGAGCTTCTCATGTATGTGCGTGTTGATGGACCTGGAGATACACTTACTGTGTGAAATCCTTGTCATAATCCTCAGACACGAACGTGTTCTCACCCAAGTGGATCTGCTGGTGGGTCAGTAGATTGGAGGGGTGGGTGAAGGCTTTGTCACAAACATTATGTTTAAATGGTTACTGCCCTGTGTGAATCTTCTAATGGAGAAGGCAGGTGGATGACCTGAGAATGGACTGAAGAGGGACCTTACATCAGAACTGTGAAGACATCAGTGACCCACAAGGGTTGATAAATGTATGAAAAGTTGGTCACAGGTGTCACATTTAAAGGGTTTCTCTCCTATGTGAATCTTCTGATGCCTCAGGAGATCAGAGGATTGGATGAAAGACATTACATTGAAAGGGTGTCTCTCCAGTGTGACTTAGCATGTGTGTCAGGAGGGCCAAATACTTCACAAAAGCTTTACCACAAACCTTGCACTTGTATGGATCTTCTGATCAACCATGAGGCTTCCTAACTGTGTCAAATATTTGTCACATATGTCACACTTGAATAGTTTCTCCTCTGTGAATACCCTGGTGTGCATGGAAGGTCAATAGCTGTGCAAATGATTTATCACACGTGAATGGTTTCTGTCCAGTATCAACACATTGGTGCCCAAGGAGAGGTGATGACCTCAACAATGACTTTTCAAAAAACTCACGCATGAATGGTTTCTTCCGTGTGTGAATGCTAGGGTGAGAGCAAAGGGTTGATAGTTCACTCTGTGAAGGTTTGTTTGCACTCCTCACATGAATGGTTTCTCCCCACTGTAAATGCATTGATTTACACAGATGGAAGATGGCTCAGAATAATTTCCTTACACATAACAGCTTCTCTTCGGTGTGCACATGTCTGCGCCTGAGCAAGTTCCAGGATGGTGAGAATGGCTTTTCACAGAATTCACACCTGGTAGAGATTTTTTTTAGAGGCAATGACAGTGTGCAATCCTGGTTAGGCACCTCACGCCTGAACTTTTCCTTGCATTTCTGCAGTTGGTCCTTGGGCGAAGGTCAAGATTTATCTGTGGTGTCTATCCTATTTGTATTCTTTGATGCAGTAAGGTACAAAAACCTTCTGTAAAACAGGGAAGGGAGAAATGATTTCCATCAACCCCCCCCTTCCTTTGTGGAAGTTGCTGTCTCCTCAGTTAGATACTCTTCCACAGTGAATGCCTGTCTGCTATTTCTCTGTGTGAGAAGGGTTCGGGATGGAAATCAAGCACAAGTGTTTTCTTTTTCCTCACTTGACTGTCATACATGATAAGTTTCCAGCAGGGATATTGAATAATCACTAAAGCAACCAATGTGGTTACGTTCTTTCCTCCATGATAACCCTTATCTTCCTGGGCATCATGACAGCAGTGGAAAAGACAGTCAAGTAGAGTGCAAAGTGGGTTATATATTTACTGTGGGCTTGTGTTGTGCTGGTGAAGAGTCGATATTAATCATTTGAAAATGTGCCTATTATATAAAACACTTGGGAGAAATGTTAATTCAGTGCAGATATTGAAATTTCTTCTTTTAATTCCATTAAATTCTTTGAAGGAAACACATGGATCAGATAGTGCTTGAAGCTGAGAAAAATATTGATTCAATGCAGCTGACTGAAGAGTTCTTGTTTATTCTGGGAAATTAGATACACTGCACTTGCTCAGGCAGTATATCCCAAATTCAGCTGTCAGCCACAGCACTTGGTCAATACTGTCAATTGCGAGTCCAGGTTTTTGGGAAAGGAGCTGACCTATATTTTGACAACTGCTTCTCAGAGTAAATAAAAATAGAATTGCTGGAAAGGGATGAAACCCAGTCCTTGCTGTCTTTTTTGTCATCTAAGTGTACTGTGACCAGTGAAAAGGCAACATGGGCAACAGTTGTTTAATACTTATAGATCCCTACCGACTTGGCTACTGTTGTGATTATGACTCAATATTAACCATCTTTTGGCACAGGTTCAAAATCTAATGTTTTAAAGATTCTGAAAATTGTTTAACTGAACAAGCTTCATTTTTCCCTATTAGTACCTTACACTCTCCACATTAAACGTAATACCTGTGTTTGTATGTGTTTCACATGGCATTCTTGCTATTTTTCTTTCAGAGTTAGTACGTACTAAAATTCCTCCTCCTTTTGCACATTCTGAGGAAGGGTCACTGGACCTAAATCGTTAACTCTGATTTCTCTCCACAGACGCTGCTGAGATTTTCCCAGCAATTTCTGTTTTTGTTCTTTTACGAAGTGAACTGCTTTACTCAGAACTCAGTCATGGCAGGAAAATTGCAACAGGATAGTAAAAACACTTCAAAGCATCCCTGAGGAAATCAAACATGAGAATTGAACTCATAGGAAATCCTGATGTGACCAACTGAAATCAATGCAATTAATGTGGGACGGCATCAAACACATTGAGATATCCCAGAGGAACATGCAGAGGTAAGTTGAGGGAGCATACAAACCTCCAAACAGTGGATCTCCCCAACCTTCAAACACCATCTACCTCAGACGTACTCAGATCTCACATTGGGTGCTACTCGGCTTTTCATAAGCCATCAGGAAATTCTCAAGCCTGAGAGACTGTCTAAAAATAGACAAGATGCACATGAAATCTGAACGTGGCTCCCCAGTGGTCTTGAGTGCAAGGGACATTAGTGAATTAGTACTAAACTGGTAATTTGACTCCAAGGAACCAAGGTAGGGATCTGTTGGAAATTAACAGAATACCAGATTACAGGGAGCCCCATGCATGCACGGTAATACAATCTAAAACAAAAGCAAAATGAAAAGGTGCTGGAGGTATTCTATAGGTCAATAAGCTGTAGATAGAAACTGAGTGAATGGTTTGATGTTTAAAAGGGGCTTTATCCAGTCAGAGAACAAGGGGTCAGAGGAGACCCTGCAGCACCACCAAATAAGGTGGCCACACTCAGATATGCAGAAGACCGAGAAAGCTCGGTTAGGTCAGGAAACTGGAATTGCTCTTATTCCTCACCTATTCTTCCTATTTCATTCTGAATATTCTCCATTTTGGAATCATATCTCCTTTTTCACTATTACATCTTTGTGACATGCAACTGCCAACTTACTTACCAGGCTAGATATTGACACAAATGCCTTTAAGCCTATGTTAGACTGCTTTACATTTGTCATGTCCTTCCGCTCTGGACAATTTCTTTTATTCTAATACAATCTTTCAGACTCATTCTATTTAGCTTGTTTGTCTTCTCTAAAATAATATTTCAATGCTCATCCCTCAACCACAAATGCTCCTATATTGAACCAGTTAACCTATCAAGGCATTAACCCCAGATCTGAGGCTGTGCGGCCCATCCACCTGAACAGGTCTGTCCCATTCTCGATCTGGTTCTAATGTCTCTGGGATCTGAAGCTCACCTTCCTGGGCCGTAGCTTTGATCTTGTGTTAACCTATCTCACCCTAATATTTCTGTAGTCAATAAGGCTAGAAGCCATTCAAACTCTACCCATCTTTGAGGTCCTGTCCTTGTATTTTTCCTCTAGCTACTGACACAAGAATCATCCTTGTGCTGTTACTTCATACGTAGACCATTCTTCCATCCTCAAAATGTCCTCCACCTCAGCACCATATCCCTCTAAAGCTTTCCTAAACCTGTCCAAATGTTGTAATTGTATCTGTCTCCACCACTTCCTCTCGCAGTTGTTCCATGTCTCCACCATCCTCTGCATGATAAATATTTCCTTCAGGTCCCTTGGCAATCTTTCTCCTCTCAATTTAAACCCCTCTCCTCTAGTCTTGGACTCCCCTACCCTGGGGAACAGACCTTAAAACAAAGATTTAGGACAAATTCAGTCCCAGATAGGAATATTGAGTCTAATTCTAGGCACCAAACTTGAGGAAGGCCATGAGGGTTTTGACAAGAATGATTTCAGTGAGGAGTGATTGCAGCTATGGGTATAGACTGGTGAAACTGGAGGCATTCAGCATAAGAGCAACACTAGTTTGCAGGTGAATTTATCAGAGGAGTACAAAATCATGATGTTGCAAAATGTGGAAAATATTCCTTTTTAAACACACTCACAGGAAAAATATTGGAACAGAAAGCAGAAAATAGAGTTGGAATTTTTCACCCTTACTTCTAAATAAGCTCCCGCTCCTTCTCCAATAAAGTCTTGCTCGCCCTGCTAGCTGGACCAGCTTTTATTGGTCATCACCAATCACCAGGAGGATGGTCGAGAGCCATTCACATTGTTGTAAGTGTGGCGTCGTGTGTAAGTAAGGATGACAGATTTTCATTGCTAAAGTGCATTAGTGAGCCAGGTGGGTTTTTCTGACTATCTTTATTGGTCCCACGATCATCATTCAACCCTTAACACCCGAATTCTTTTGAAAATATTAAATTCAAATTTCACTTGCAAGCGGTGACATTCAAACCCACACCCCTAAGAGCTGGCTAAGGACACCGGGTTAATAGTCTAGCAACAATACCACGAGGCCATTACGCTCCAGGGAAAGCAATAAATTGTCATGGTCTTGATTGTATTGCATAAAAGTGTGGTGGGAATAAATGTGATGGTAGCACTAAAAAGAGAATTGAGTTAATACATGAAAGGGAATTGTTTGCAGGTCTAAAATAAGACAACACAGAAATAGGATTAATCTGATACCTCCCTGGAAGAGACAGTAAGCAAACAGGCAATGAATCAGCTGGTTCCTGTTTGGCATTTTGCAGAGAGAAAAACAAAACAATGTTTAAACCAACCGGTCAATAGAAACCACATTAAAAAATGGAAATCAACATTGTTTAGAATCATAAAGGAAATAAAGGTAGAAAGAAAGAGAGATAAGGAAAAAGTGGGCCAGGAACACATCCCTTGAATGAATATCAAGAAAAACATCTAATTTTGAGAAAAAAAAATTCTAAACTAGCACAGGGAAAGAAAGATTTTATTTCAGAAGGAGCAGGAGCTTCATTAGAAGTAAGGGTGAAGAATTCCAACTTTTCTGCTTTCTGTTCCACTGTTTATCAATAGTATAAGAGTAAGGTCAATGTAATTAAAGTCGCAACAAGTAAAAGTATTTTTACTCACTTACAGGAGATGCGCATCGCTGGCTGGCCAGTGTTTATTGCCAACTTCTGTTTGCCCCTGAGAAGGTGACGGTAAGGTAGTTTCTTAAAATGGCCATGTGCTGTAGGTAGTCCTACAATAAACTGAGGGAGGGAATTCCAGGATTTTGACCCAGTGACAGTGAAGGAGCAGTGTTATATTTCCAATCAGGATGATGAGTGGCTTGAAGGGAACTTGCAGGTGGTGGTTTTCCCATGTTTTGGTTGCTCCTATCCTTCTAGATGACAAAGTATAGAGCATAGATTTGGAAGGTGCTGTCTGAGGATCTTTGGTGAATTTTTGCAGCGCATCTTGCATATAGTATGTATTGCCGCTACTGAGCATTGGTGGTATAGAGAGTAGGTCGTGTGGATGTGGTGCCAATCAAATGGACTACTTTGCCCAGAATGGGGTCAAGCTTCTTGAGTGTTGTTGATACTGACCCTTTCAGGCTGGTGGGGAGTATTCCATCACAATCTTGATTTGTGCCTTGTAGATTGTGGGCAGGCTTTGGAGAGTCAAGAGATGTGTTACTCACCGCTCCCCAGTGTGTTGCTCACCTCTGACCTGCTCTTGAAACCACTGTGTTTATATCTTAAGTAAGTTGAGCTTCTAGTTAATAGTAATCCCCAGGATTTTGATAGTGGGGTATTCAGTGATGGTAACATCTTTAGGTGCCAAGAGGCAATGGTTAGATTGTCTTTAATTGGAGATTGTTATTGCTTGGCATTTATGTGGTGTGAATGTTACTTGCCACTTGTCAACCTAAGCCTGGGTATTGTCCAGATCTTGTTACATTTGAACATGGGCTACTTCAGTGTCTGAAGAATTGCAAATGATGCTGAACATTGTGCAATCATTGGCAAACATCCCCACTTCTGAACTTATGGTGGGGGGAAGGTCATTGATGAAGCAGCTGAAGATGGTTGGGCTAAGGACACTACCCTGAGGAACTCCTGCAGAGATGCTCTGGAGTTGAGATACTGACTGCCAAAAACCACAGCTAATTTCTTATGTGCCAGGTATGACTCCAAACAGTGGCGAGTTTGCCCTCAATTCCCATTGATTCCAGTTTTGCTCAGGCTCTCTGATGCCACAATTGGTCAAATGTGACCTTCATGCCAAGGGTTGTCACTCTCACCTCGCCTCTGGAATTCAGCTCTTTTGCCCATATTTGAAACAAGGTTGTAATTCAATGTATTAAATATATTGAATTCAAAAAATATCTGTAGTTAAGGGTCCAATGATGATCATGAAACCATTGTCAATTGTCAGAAAAACCACAAATGTTTTTTAGAGAAGGAAATTGCCATCTTTACCTGTCCTTCATGTGACTTCAGGCCAACAACAATATGGTTGATGTTTAACAGCCCCCTGAGAGACCCACAACCCTATTCTTTCCCTGTAATCCTGCATTTCCTATGACTTATCCATATAGCCTGCACGTCCCTGGAAACTATGGGTTATTTAGCATGGCTAATCCACCTCACTTGCATATCTTTAAAGTCATTCTATAATTTGAGGAAACAAAGTGTGGAGTTGGATGAACATAGCAGGCCAAGCAGCATCTTAGGAGCTGACATTTCGGGCCTAGACCCTTCATCAGAAAAGGCTTTCTGATGAAGCGTCGAGGCTCGAAACATCAGCTTTTGTGCTCCTGAGATGCTGCTTGGCCTGCTGTGTTCATCCAGCTCCTCACTTTGTTATCTCGGATTCTCCAGTATCTGCAGTTCCCATTATCAATGATTTGAGGATGTGGGTTCAAGCCCCACCTGAAACTAATAGAATATAAATTTATCATATTTCCACAGCCCAATTCTATAGTTTGTGTACCAGACTGAGGCATTTTTACAAATTTCATTTCGAAGAACAATATAGAAATTTCTGGAAAAACTCAACAGGTCTGGCAGCATCTGTGCAGAGAAAGCAGAGTTAATGTTTTGGATCCAATGACCCTTCTTGAGAACTGATTGACACTTGGGAAAGGTTGGTGTACATGCTAAAGATGGTCTGCCAATGGGTAAGGAATAAACAATTGGTGGAGATGGAGTGCAAAGAGCAAGAGAATCACAGTTGGACAGACAAAGGAATAGAAAGATATGCTGATGAGGGATGAAGAAGGAGAATAGGTTGTATAAACCTGTTGGGCTGAATGGCCCAGGCTGTTATTCTTTTTAATACATAATTGTGGTCACAGTAAACTCAGTGTCCTCAATGACTTTGAAGTCAATGGTTATACTTGGATACTCCATGAGATGGGAAGAGAAGTCATTGCAGCTGATTTTCTGGCAATGACTGGCAGTTAAGAATGGAACATGGTGAGCGTAGTCCCTATCAACTGTATAATGGTGGAACCCTGCCAGCACAATGTCCTATGTCCAACCATTAACCGTGAAGTCTTTGAAAAAGGGATAGCTTTTGTGACCACTGTCAACATTAAAAAGAATGACAGCACAGGCCATTCAACCCGACAGGATTATATTTCTCAAAGACATTTCCCTACATTTCTTCATCTCCCCTCATCAACACATTTTTCTGTTTCATTGTCAGACCGTGTATTTATCTATCCTCCCATTGAATTTCCTCTGGTTGTCTTACTGCTTGTGAGTTTCTATCCTGGTTCAAATTTCTCCTGAATCTTTTCTTGGATTTATTCATGACTATACCATTTATATTGCTTCCCTTTTTTCTGACCTCACCTGCAGTTGGAAAGTTCACCCTTTGCCATCTGTTTATCTTTTACTGGCCTGTCGCTTAACAACAATGACGCCCACAATCTTTGGCACTTAATATGGATATCAAAAGATCTTCTAAATAGCATTTCATGATTGTTTGTCCCTTATTCTTTGTAATATCCTGCTTTGCCTGACTTGGCCCTTTATCAGGTTTTGCAATATCCTTTTATGATAATTTTGTGGTGAACATTGCTCTTCTACAGAATAAATGTAAAAACTGTGAAGGAGCTTGATAGGATGAACATAGAGAGGACTCCTTAAAGACGAGGCAAAAGAAAATTTATGCTAACTGATTCTTTTTGCTTATTCATTCACAGGGTGCTGGTGTCACTGGAAACGTCAGCATTTATTGCCCATCGCTAATTGCCCAGAGGGCATTTTAAGAGTCAACCACATTGCTGTGGGTCTGAAGTCAACTGTAGGCCAGACCAGGTGAGGACAGCGGTTTCCTTCCCTAAAGGACATTAGTGACCTTGATTTTATTTTTAAACCGACAACTGTTGGTGGCTTACATCTCATCATAAGACTCTTAATGCCAGATTTTTATTGAGTTCAAATTCTACAAAGCTGGGTTTGAACTCAAGATCACAGAACATTACCTGGGTGATTAAAGCACCATGCCATCATCTCCGCAAGACTGACTGCTGGTGGGTGACAGAAAGCTTATAGTGAGCTTAAACACTGAGAAGCGCTGATGATGTAATGCTATCATCATTAGATAAGTAATCCAGAGTCCCACATAAACATTCTAGGGACATGTGCCCAAATGTCACCAATGCAAATGGTGTAAGTTTAATTCAACAAAACTGGAATTAAGGAAAAAGGCAAGTTTAATGGTAGCTATTGCTGAGTTTCTCAAAAGCACTCTTGACTCTAGGGAACAGAAATCTTTCATCCTTCTTCAGTCTGGCCTACACATGACCCAGACCCAGAGCAATGTGTTTGACATTTAACTGCCCTCTGATGTAGCCTAGAGAGCTGATCAGTGCAATGGAAATTAGGGATGGGCAACAAATGCCAGTCTTGTGGCTGATGCCCGCATCCTACATAAGAACAAAGGGCTAGTAAAAAGAATAGTTGGACCAAATGGCGTTACTGGGTTGCAAATTCAAATAATGATGAAACTGTTTTACTTTATTTTCTCCAAGTAAAAAAGTGTTGTTTACATTTTTCAGTTGAAAATTGAGCTAAAGTATAAATAAATATGTCAAGGCAGGCTTGATGCATGACAGATATATCATCATTGCTGAAGTCAAACCTTCATCATTAGTGGAAGCATTTATCACATTATGGCTGATTTTGACATATCCTCTATATATTTTAAACCTGTTGACCGGGAAAGGAATTGAAAGAAGGATGAAGTGGTTAGACTTTAACCATGTGCACTTCTCTGATAACACTTTTTACAATCTCCCAGTAGTAAAATATGAATTTCATGGGAGTTGAATTGAACTCAGTGTCATGATCATTAACCTTCAGTGAACCACTGACAATTTTACTCACTTAAGGAGTGCAATTGCTTCAGAACTGTAAGTTTAATGACTCATTTAATGGATCAATGAAGGCGTTAAAAAAAATTAATAATAACACATAATGAAACAGAGACTCAGAAAAAGCAGTCTTTTAATCCAGAAACTGACAATAATTTTAGATCTGGAGCAGAATCAAGAAAATGTATACTGAACAAGAGGATTAATCTAAAAACTATGTGGAAAGAAAGAATGTTTACATAGGTCTCATATACCGTGTAAAAGCATTTGATCAAATGCATCACCAACAATTAATAGGCATGTTATTGAAATCTGACACGGACGCTAAATGTGTGACCTTTGGCCAGAGCCTAAGTGGCAAGGATCAGGCTAAAAGATGGACAATCAGGTCCTTTTTGGGCACGTCAAGACAGGAGTCCAATTAAGTTGTGTATTATTGCCAGAATTATTCAAACTGCACAAAGGACGAATATTCAAAGAAGTAGATGTACCTCCAGGGATAATAATTATAACACTAACATGTGCAACAAGATGAATTCTCGTTGTCACTTATTGAGTATATGAGTTATTTGGTAGATTTACTGCCACTATTATTTCACTGGTAGGGACAAATAGGGTCAAGACTGAGGCAAGGCTGTTGGGTGGCACAGCGGCTCAAAGCTTTACACTGCTGTCTCACAGCGCCAAGGACCTGGGCTCAATTCCACCCTTGGGTGACTTTCTGTGTGGAGTTTGTATGTTCTCCCTGTATCTGCATGGGTTCCCTCCAGGATCTCTGGTTTTCTCCCACTGTCCAAAGATAAGCAGGCTAGGTGAATTAGCCATGCTAAATTGTCTATAGCGTCCAGGGTCTGCAGTCTAGGTGGACCATCCATGGCAAATGTAGGCTTTCAGGGATGGTGTGGGTCTAGTGGGATGCTCTTCAGAGAGTTGGTGTGGACTCAATGGGTTGAATGGCCTGCTTCCATGCTGCAGAGATGAAAACCACTTGTGAGTCAAATGAGAAGAGGTTCTTAACTTAAACAAGATGTAGTTTGTTACATATTAACTACAAGTTGCATTCATCCGATTAGTGTCATTATCGGGACTATTAGGAAATGTTAGGTCTTAAGCTGTCTGTCCTGCAAATCCATGTGATATTATCATGCCTACCATAAGGCACCTTCCTCTGCATTAACCTTTTCAGTCCTTCCCACCCTTATACCACTACTTGGAAGTAGTCTGACTGCATGGTCTACATGTAGGATCCGAAGACGGCCTACAAATGTCATTGCTCAAGTAAAATCTAGAAGTTTAAAATATGGTTTGTTTATGAATACTAAAAACAAGAGCAGTGGGGGAAGGAATGCATCAGAAGAAACTCGATTGGCGATGAAGAGGATGTTGTAACAATAATAAAAGAATAAAAGAAAAGTTGCTGGAAAAGCTCAGCAGGTCTGGCAGCATCTGTGAAGGTAAAAACAGAGTTAAAGTTTCAGGTCCGGTGACTCTTCCTCAGAACAATAGAACAATAGAAGAATGTTAGTTGCAGTGCCAAATTAGAAGAAATATAGAATCTGTGATAAGTAATTTTATGAAGTGTTAACAGCAGGAAAACTCAAGATTATAACATGAAAAATCTCATAAGATGCTACATTCTGCCCACATCCTCGAAAGTGTCAGAAACCCAGACAATAAGTAAATATTTGTGAAAGAAAATGACAGCCTTTGAAATACAGATGCTCGTTGATAATTCCAGTTACGGATCATAAGACAAATGAAGAGGTGCTTGAAATTACAAGGACAAAACAAAACTCTTATAAAGTGAAATAACAGAATTTTCTGAAGAAGGGTCTAGGCCAGAAATGACAGCCTTCCTGCTCCTCTGATGCTGCTTGGCCTGCTGTGTTCATCCAGCTCTATACCTTGTTATCTCAGATTCTCCAGAATCTGCAGTTCCTACTATCTCTTATAAAGTGACATCCAGGGAAGAACATATCAGGAAGTATGTGATTGTAATGGAGGGGACGCAGAGGAGATTCATCACAATGTTGCCTGGGATGAAGTGTTTCAGCTCCAAAGAGAAGCTGGAAAGGATAGGGCTTTTTGCTTTGAAACAGAGAAGATTGAGCGCAGACTTATTAGAGGTGAATAAGCGGGGCATGGACAGAATGATTGGGAAGCATTTGTCCCTCTTAGTTGAAGGATCAATAACAATGAGGCATAATTTTTAAGTGAAAGGCAGGATGTTTACAGAGTCATAAACAAAAAAAACTTTTCACCCACACAGTGATGAGGATCTGGAATGCACTGCCTGGTGGTAGTTGAGGCAGGAAACCTCTCAACTTTTCCACTTGAAGTGCCATAATATTCAAGGCTATAGGCCAAGTGCAGAGAAGTGGGACCAGTGTGAGTAGTAGTGTATTTTTGGCAAGACAGACTCAATGAGCCAAAATGCCTCTTCTGTACTGTATGATTCCATGATTCTCTGAATTTTGTCCATTTGGCCTGAATTATGGATCAGTGGAGTTCAGAAGAAAAAGGGGATAGCCTAGGCATAGTTGTATGAGCTGCAATTGTTGTGTGGCAATAGTACAGGAAGGTGACAGTGGCCTGGTGGTAATTTCACAGGACTAATAATCCTAGATTGATGTTCTGGGGCCACAGCAGATGGTGTGATTCGAATTTACTAAATAGCTAGAATTACCAGCTGTCTCATGGTAACCCTGAAACAAATAGTTGTAAGAGCCCATTTTGTTCATGAATACCCTTCAGGGTAGGAAACCTGCCATCCTTACCTGATCCGACCTACATGTGACTCCTGACTCACAGCAATGATTCTCAACTGCCCTCTGAAATTGTCAAGCAGGCCACTTGATTCAAGAGACAGTTAGGGAAGGCACTAAATGTTGGCACCACCAAATGGTTCATGTGTCTGTTGGACAACTTCTAAAAATTGGAAGACATCCAAAGATGTGCAGGTTAGGTTGATTCAGTGCTCAGTTGCCCATAGTGTCTAGGGATGTGCAGGCTCAGCGGATTAGCTATGGCAAATGCAGGGTTACAGGGATAGGTAGGTGGGTGGGTCTGGGTGGGCTGCTCTTCGGATCATTGGTATGGACTCGATGGGCCAAATGGCCTACTTCTGCACTCCAGGGGTTTTATGATTTTATGACTGGCAACAGTAGCAGGGAGTGATAATGCTTTTGGAAAAAATCTTCAAACTTTTAAAGAGTTTTGATACAGTATTACATAAGCAAATCAGTAAATAACTTATGGAAGCAGATTTGAGATTAGTGGCAAAGTGTAAGGGGCTGACAATGAGGTGTGCATCTTTATATTTTCTGTGAGTTGTTCTCTTCTGGAAGGCACAGCTCGGATGGGTAGCAGAAGTGGGTTCAACTGTAACTTTTACGAAGGAATTGGAAAAATATTTAAAGGGGAAATCTTTGTAGACCTTTTATTTAACTGTTCATGAGATGCTGGGCATCACGGACTAGGCCAGTTTTTAAAAAAATTTCAAATGTATGTTTTATTTATAAAAAATCTCTTCATATGTATACATTGACACGAAAGCATTTCAGTTTTGTACAGTTGCATGTCAAGTAAATAAACAAAGCATTGAATTTTGTTCAAAACAACAAGGACATCTCTTACACATACTATACTAATATTTACATATCTTTGAGGGTCCAATTGACCTTCAGCAGGAAGACCTTGGACAGTGGTCTTTCCCCACTGTGTCTCGGCTCCAAGCTTTAGTGTATCCCTTAGCACAAAGTCCTAGACTTTGGAATGTGCCAGTCTGCAACACTTGGTCAAGGTCAGCTCCTTGCTCTGGACAATAAGATTTGGGCAGGCCAAACAGTGCCTTTTGCTGAGTTGATAGTCCTCCAGGCACAGTCAATGTTTGTCTTGTTGTGCATCCTGGGAACAGACAATAGAGCACTGAGTCCCATGTCACAGAGCTGCTCGGAATGAACCTTGACACAAACCGTTGTATCTTTCTCCAGACTTCCTTTGTAAAGGCACTTTCCTGAAGGAAATGTGCGACAGTCTCTACCCCACCACAACCACATTGAGGGCAGCATGTGATGGCTCAAGGAAACCAGGCGTACATGAAGAGTCTAAGATAATAAAGTGTGAAGCTGGATGAACACAGCAGGCCAAGCAGCATCTCAGGAGCACAAAAGCTGAGGTTTCGGGCCTAGACTCTTCATCAGAGAGGGGGATGGGAAGAGGGAATTGGAATAAATAGGGAGAGAGGGGGAGGCAGACCGAAGATGGAGAAAAAAGAAGAGGTAGAGAGGAGAGTATAGGTGGGGGGGTAGGGAGGAGATACGTCAGTCCAGGGAAGACGGACAGGTCAAGGAGGCGGGATGAGGTTAGTATCAGAGATAATGGGAACTGCAGATGCTGGAGATTCCAAGATAATAAAATGTGAGGCTGGATGAACACAGCAGGCCAAGCAGCATCTCAGGAGCACAAAAGCTGACGTTTCGGGCCTAGACCCTTCATCAGAGAGGGACCTCTCTGATGAAGGGTCTAGGCCCGAAACGTCAGCTTTTGTGCTCCTGAGATGCTGCTTGGCCTGCTGTGTTCATCCAGCCTCACATTTTATTATCTTGGGATGAGGTTAGTAGGTAGGAAATGGAGGTGCGGCTTGAGGTGGGAGGAAGAGATGGGTGAGAGGAAGAACAGGTTAGGGAGGCGGGGACAGGCTGGGCTGGTTTTGGGATGCAGTGGGGGAAGGGGAGATTTTGAAGCTTGTGAAGTCAACATTGATACAATTGGGCTGCAGGGTTCCCAAGTGGAATATGAGTTGCTGTTCCTGCAACCTTCGGGTGGCATCATTGTGGCACTGCAGGAGGCCCAGGATGGACATGTCGTCTGAGGAATGGGAGGGGGAGTTAAAATGTTTCGCAACAGGGAGGTGCAGTTGTTTTTTGTGAACCGAGCGGAGGTGTTCTGCAAAGCGGTCCCCAAGCCTCCATTTGGTTTCCCCAATGCAGAAGAAGCCACACCGGGTACAGAGGATACAGTATACCACATTGGCAGATGTGCAGGTGGTGGAAAGTCATCTTGGGGCCTAGGATGGAGGTGAGGGAGGAGGTGTGAGGGCAAGTGTAGCACTTCCTGCGGTTGCAGGGGAAGGTGCCGGGTGTGGTGGGGTTGGAGGGGAGTGTGGAGCGGACAAGGGAGTCACGCAGAGAGTGGTCTCTCCGGAAGGCAGACAAGGGTGGGGATGGAAACATAGCTTGGGTGGTGGGGTCGGATTGTAGATGGCGGAAGTGTCGGAGGATGATGCGTTGTATCCGGAGGTTGGTGGGGTGGTATGTGAGAACGAGGGGGATCCTCTTGGGGCGGTTGTGGCGGGGGTGGGGTGTGAGGGATGTGTTGTGGGAAATGCGGGAGACATGGTCAAGGGCGTTCTTGACCACTGCGGGGGGAAAATTGCTGTCCTTGAAGAATGTGAACATCTGGGATGTGTGGGAATGGAATGCCTCATCCTGGGAGCAGAAGCGGCAGAGGCAGAGGAATTGGGAATAGGCGTTGGAATTTTTGCAGGAGGGTGGGTCGGAGGAGGTGTATTCTAGGTAGCTGTGGGAGTTGGTGGGCTTGACATGGACATCAGTTTCTAGCTGGTTGCCTGAGATGGAGACTGAGAGGTCCAGGAAAGTGAGGGATGTGTAGGAGATGGCCCAGGTGAACTTGAGGTTGGAGTTAACCTCATCCCGCCTCCTCGACCTGTCCATCTTCCCTGGACTGACCCAACCCCTCCCTACCTCCCCACCTATACTCTCCTCTCCATCTGTCTTATTTTCTCTCCATCTTCAGTCCACCTCCCCCTCTCTCCCTATTTATTCCAGAACCGTCTCCCCATCCCCCTCTCTGATGAAGGGTCTAGGCCCGAAACATCAGCTTTTGTGCTCCTGAGATGCTGCTTGGCCTGCTGTGTTCATCCAGCTCCACACTTTGTTACCTTGGATTCTCCAGCATCTGCAGTTCCCATTATTTCTGATACATGAAGAATCTCACAGGTAGTGCCCTCCTCACCAGCAGCCAAATGATGCCTTGGTGCTTACTGGAAAGTTCTGGTGTTGAGGCATTCTGCCAAATGACTTTGACAGCCTGCTCAGGGAACCATGCAAGAGGATACACCACCTCCTTTTCTCTCAGGGTCTCGAGGATGCTGCACGCTGAAAACGTCCTGATGGACTGGGACTCAAAGGCTTTTTTTCTTGGCAAATTTCGCGACAAAGGACAGGCGATGATTAGATCAGATTCCCTACAGTGTGGGAACAGGCCTTTCGGCCCAACAAGTCCACACTGCCCCTTGAAGCATCCCGCCCAGACCCATTCCTCTAAAACCCACACACCCCTGAGCACTACGGGGAATTTAGCATGGCCAATCCACCTAGCCTGCACATCTTTGGACTGTGGGAGGAAACCAGAGCACCTGGAGGAAACCCACGCAGGCACGGGGACAATGTGCAAACTCCACACAGAGAGTTGCCCAAGGCTGGAATTGAACCCGGGTGCCTGGCACTGTGAGTCTGCAGTGCTAACCACTGAGCCACCGAGCAGCCCCCAAATAGGGAACGGTCCAACCACTTGGAGTGTTCCGCGGCAGCGAGACCAGTCCCATCCTTTGCAATGTCGGGGACAGGTGGAGCCTTAGTACGTACTGACGCTTGGTATTTGCTTATTGAGGTTTTATGCTCAGATCGATGCAGCCACACACAAAACTGGCCATCAGGATAAGAGTAAGTTTAGCAATTTTCACACATAACTGCCTTTGAGAATATGGTTGCGAGCTGACTTCTCACACACTGCTGTCCCTCAGATGAAGGTACCTACACAACACAGTTCGGTA
This sequence comes from Stegostoma tigrinum, assembly GCF_030684315.1. Classification (NCBI taxonomy): domain Eukaryota; kingdom Metazoa; phylum Chordata; class Chondrichthyes; order Orectolobiformes; family Stegostomatidae; genus Stegostoma; species Stegostoma tigrinum. The sequence goes on from NC_081359.1 coordinate 100,311,324, forward strand.
AGCATTTCAGCAATCACAAAGAAAAGATGATATATTTTCAAATGAGGACAGAATGCAACCTGAACAGGAAGATGGATGTAATTTCTACATCCTTTGCTCACCAAGGTGAAGGATACAAAAATATTTTTGTGCTATTTCAATGTTGCACAAATCAGGTGCACGGGATTCTATTTGCTTGTAGATGCCTGGCATGTTTATTCACAGCTAAATTTATATATACAATCCAGATTATTCCCAGTCACAGCCTGTGCCTCAGATGATACATTGTAGACAGTCTGTGGCCTGTGGACATATGATAACATCCAGATACTTTGCTCATTTGAATGGTAACCTCTCAAAGCGACATCATTCTTCGAGGTGATAAAACAGTAAAGTCACAAATTTGGAAGGTGTACCCAAATGTGTCTTGAAAAATTGCCACAGTACATCCTGCAGATTTGAAATACTGCCGTGCATCAGTGGTGGAGGGAGTGAACATTTAAGGTGATATATAGGGTACCATTTCAGTTGGCCAATTTTTCGTGAATTGTGTTAAAACATCTCAAAGCATTGTTAGAGCGTCACTCATTCAGGCAAGTAGAGTGTATTTGATCACAATTAAGATGTATAACTTGTAGATGGTGGATATCCTTTGGGGAGTAAGGGACTGAGTTACTTACTGTAGGATTCTTAGTCGCTGATCTGCCCTTTATCTATATGGCTGGTGTAGTTCAGTTTCTGGTCAATGATAACCTCCTGGATGTTATAATAGGGAATTCAGAGATGGTAAGGTATTGATTATTAAGGAGAGGATTTTATATTTTTTTCTTGCTGGAGATGTTGATCATCAGGCACTTGTGTGGCATGAAGGATACTGGCCACTTATCAGCCCAAATCTGAATTTTGTCTAGATTTTGTTGCATACAGACACAAACCTCACTATCTGAGGATTTGTAAGTGGAGCTAAATACCATGCAATCATCAATGCACACCATACTTTTAACTCTATGACGGAGTTGATGTCATTGATCAATCATCTTAAATTGGACCAAATAGACAGGCTGAGTGACTCATGCATAAGTGCCCTGATTTTGAATTCATTTACCTCTGAAAAGCAAGCCATTTTCCTTTGAGCTGCGTATGATTTCAACCAATAGAGAATATCTGCCCCAACTTGCAAATGACTCTAGTCTCACTGGAATTTCTTGCTGCCTTACTTGGTCAAGCTGGGTATCAAGTCAGCCCATAGAATTCATCACCACAGCTTGGTGACTGGGATCCTACTGGAACCATTCAACTCTAGGGCTCAGTAGAACCTTGATCACATTGTGGGTGAACACCAGACAGGAGGTTAGAGCTTTGGTCTTAGATATAGCATGTGCATCAAGGAGCCGTCAGAAAAGAAAACTTGGAGGATGCTAATGAATAATGCATTCTGAAAATGGGTTCTGACATGATTACTTAGTTACAACTTCTGTGGCATTAAATAGTTCCTTATTTCTCAGGAAGCTTTGCTGCTGATTCATGTGAGAGGTTAGAATATTTAATCTGGAAACATTTATACAGTGTGTCTTGAAACCATTTCTGTTACTTACCAGCAATGGAATGAAAAATACATTGCAAAATGAGCCATTATCTCTAAATAATACATTAATCAAAGAGACTTGTCCTTGCTACAGGCCGTTACCTTAACCCTTTATCAACGAATGAGCAGATAATCTGTATCTTTACTGATGTTGCTTTAAGGATATGCGTATTGATCAGCACAATGGAAAAAACACTGCCCCTCACCTTCCCCAAGACAATTTGATGCCCAGGGATCTTATATATCCCAGACAGCAGGAGAGGACACACAGTAGCTCAGTGGTTAACACTGCTACTTCACAGCACCAGGGACCAGGATTTGATTCCAGCCTCAGGCAATTGCCAGTGTGGAGTTTATACATTTTCTCTGTGTCTGCATGAGTTTCATCTGGACCTCCCATAGTCCAAAGGTGTGCAAGTTAGATGGATTGGCTGTGCTAAATTGCTCAGTAGTATGCAGGTTGGGTGGATTACAATGGTAAATGCAGGGTTACGGGGATGGGGTGGCTCAATGCATCCCAATGGGCAAATGGCCTGATTCCATACTGTAGGGAATTCTATTTTAACATTGTTAATAAAGCATTTCTACTGTTCCTCTGAGCATCTCTTACCATAAATATGTTCCATGTAGAGCAGTTATAGCAGGAGCCTGAAATCTGGTCTCAGGCACTTTTTTAAAATGATTTGTTCAAGGCAAAATGAATGAATGATTTATTATCACGTATATTTGTTGAAAGGTGATAGTTGATGGGAAATGTTCATCCTGGAGAGCAGTTACTAGTGGCGTACCGCAAGGGTCGGTGTTGGGTCCACTGCTGTTTGTCATTTTTATAGATGACCTGGATGAGGGCGTAGAAGGATGGGTTAGTAAATTTGCAGACAACACTAAGGTCGGTGGAGTTGTGGATAGTGACCAAGGATGCTGTAGGTTGCAGAGAGACATAGATAAGCTGCAGAGCTGGGCTGAGAGGTGGCAAATGGAGTTTAATGCAGACAAGTGTGAGGTGATGCACTTTGGTAGGAGTAACCGGAAGGCAAAGTACTGGGCTAATGGTAAGATTCTTAGCAGTGCAGATGAGCAGAGAGATCTCGGTGTCCATGTACACAGATCCTTGAAAGTTGCCACCCAGGTTGACAGGGCTGTTAAGAAGGCATACAGTGTTTTAGCTTTTATTAATAGAGGGATCGAGTTCCAGAACCAAGAGGTTATGGTGAAGCTGTATAAAACTCTGGTGCGGCCGCACTTGGAGTATTGTGTACAGTTCTGGTCACTGCATTATAAGAAGGATGTGGAAGCTTTGGAAAGGGTGCAGAGGAGATTTACTAGGATGTTGCCTGACATGGAGGGAAGGTCTTATGAGGAAAGGCTGAGGTACTTGAGGCTGTTTTCATTAGAGTGAAGAAGGTTGAGAGGTGACTTAATTGAGACATATAAAATAATTAGAGGGTTAGATAGGGTGGATAGGGAGAGCCTTTTTCCTAGGATGGTGACGGCGAGCGCGAGGGGGCATAGCTTTAAATTGAGGGGTGAAAGATATAGGACAGATGTCAGAGGTAGTTCCTTTACTCCGAGAGTAGTAAGGGAATGGAATGCTTTGCCTGCAACAGTAGTAGATTCGCCAACTTTAAGTACATTTAAGTCGTCATTGGATCAGCATATGAATGTACATGGAATAGTGTAGGTTAGATGGGCTTGAGATCAGTATGACAGGTTGGCACAACATCGAGGGCCGAAGGGCCTGTACTGTGCTGTAATGTTCAATGTTCAATATTTAAAAAACATGTGAAAAAGTGTTAATTGTTGCCAAGCTCAAATGCCATTTTGAATTATTGAAAATATTAAAAGATATTGCTAAAACAGAGTTCATCTTCCACGCTGCTTGCTCCTCATCTGCTCTTCTACTGTCATGGGTGTCACTGGCTATGTGAGCATTTATTTACTAGATCTCTCTGCCCTGGGGACTCTGGTGGTGAGCTGCCTTATTTAAATATCTTCTTGAGTGTTGTCGGAGCTGCCCCCATCCAGGCAAGTGGGCAGTTATTCTAACTTGTGCCTTGCCGAAGTTGGACAAGTTTTTAGGAGCCAGGTGGTGAGTTATCATGGCAGGATTCCTAGCCTCTGACTGCTTTCGTAGCTGTAGTATTGATATGAATAGTCCAGTTCAGTTTCTGGTCAATAGTAACTGCCAACATCTCTTTATCAGATTTACAAAGACATCTCTGGGGGTCCTCTGTACTTAGAGATGACTTATTTAGGTTATCTTTGCAGTAAAGCATTATGGGGCTTCAAGATAACTGCTGGCTGGCAAACTATGATCTTAGTCTTGGCCTCATGATCCCCAGTCCTCAAGTTGTCTCTTTCTGCTTTCAGAGGATGAGGCTCCCAAGATAGAGTAAATGGCCCACATTTTTGATCTCGCCATTCATCTTATATTTTAAGGGAATTGGGTGCTTTGTGCGAGCTAGTTAAAAGAGGGGTTTAATTTTCTGGGTATTTCCAATTTTTGGTATGCCTTGGCAAAGACCTGGAGCTCAGTTTCTGAGTGAGCCCACACTCACAAGTGTCATCTATATGAAGGAGCTAAGGTTGCTTCCATCTAGGTCATAGAAGGCACCATATAGTGGGAACAGCAGTGAGTTGATATAGTTGTGCCTGGTCATAATTACTTACCGAGTAATTGGAATCTGTTCTTATTGAATAACCTGATCCTTCAACCAATGATGCTTTTCAGTCTTTCTTTCTATATTCCAGCAGCAGTTCCTTTACTCCTTGGTTCTGCACTGGTCACTAGTTGGTTACTGAGATAACAGGATGTAGAGCTGGATGAACAAAGCAGGCCAAGTAGCATCAGAGGAGCAGGAAAGCTGACGTTTCAGGTCTGGACACTTCTTCTGGATTCTTCTACTGTTAATTTGCTTTAATACTCTCTGAGAGGCACTGACGGATAATTAATTGAGGAGCAATTAGCAACAGTATGAGAGCTTTGCAGACTTCCATGAGCATATGAAAGTGGAAGGATGGAAGAGGGGTTTAAGTACAATCTCAACAAATAGTAGTCCCTATAGCTTCAAGCAGAAGGAATTCATCATATGGTTTCCTATGAACTAGGAGAGAAAGACTTATCATTTGACTGAAGCACATGGTCTATTAATGGTATACTACTTATAAATATTTTTAATCAACTTCTGGATCAGATGGGACTTCCGGCTTAAAAGGAGTGACACTACCATTGCATGACAGAGCCTCATTTTATTTATAGTGCTATGATATATAGGGTGAAGGGCATTATTACTTTGTTGACTAGCTAGAGCACGCCTAAAGGGCGATTACCAATTTGTATTCTTCAGGCCTTCCAAGGCTAGTGGACAGCACTGGGCATGAAGTACTTAATCAATGCCCTAACCTAAGTTTTAATTTCCATTTTGTAAGCTTCATTACTCATTTGACCTGAGTTACCGTTTGCCTTTAAGGAGGAGTCACTTGTTCACTTCGTTTAATTTGGTTTGATTCAATTTCATAAATTTCACATTAAATTGAATAACCAATGAAAATAATATGAAGACAATTGGGCAGCAGTCAGTTGTGGTTCAGTGACAGCCTACATAGCCCAGGGATCAAAGGTTGTCGTTTCAAATCCCAGTCTGAAATGTTAGCCATTCCCACTGCGATCTTCAGGGAATGTTGCATTCTTGTATCCCTTTGAGGAGCTGTCACTAGTGAATTTGATGAAATGTTTTCATTAATTATTCAAACAATACAAAGAGAGAGGGCAGAGAACGATCAGTCAGAAGCAAATATACCTAATCATCATCAAAGAATAAGAAAACTATACATATATATATCTTAGATTGAGAGCTTGTGTGATATAGTCACAGTCCCACTAACCTCTGAGCCAGGAGTCCTGGGCTTGAGTCCTATCCACTCCAATGGTGTGTCATAATATCTCTAGATAGTTTGACTAATTGTCAACTGGAAATTAAGATGACTACAAGTGACGAGTTTTAATTTGAAAATCCAACTGGTACCTTGCATTCCAGCTATGGTCTGATGCATGCTCTGCATAGGTTCAGCAAAACATCCCTACTTATTTTACAACATTCTTTCACTGACGCTGTAGAGTTCTCTTTGTTCAATCTGTGACATTCCCTGATGCAATAAAAACAAGCAAAATCCTCTGTTACACTTCCCGGGATCTTGTTTCTATTGCTCAACCTGCATATGCGGGAGGTCCTTGATTGCATCAGGAATTACCACAGATTGAACAAAAAGAGATCTGCAGGGGCAGTGAAAGGAATGAAGTATATAAGTAGGGAGATTTTGCTAAATCTATACTGGGCAAGAGTAAGACCACAGCTGGAATACTAGACATCAGTTGGATTTTCAACATAAAACTAAGTTAATTTTACATTTTTTTGATATCAGGCTCATTTCCAGATAGCACTCCTGCAAAAATTCTTTTATATCTTTGCTTCACCAAAACCAGTAATTAAAGACAGACCTTTGAATCTTCGATACTGAGCCTGCGTAAATAACTGCGTGAAGACAAAATCATGGAAATTACAGACATGTTCTGTACTAACGCAGTCATGCCAGCACAAATTCTCATTACACATAGTTATGTTGAAACATACTGTAAGGTTTACGATAAACAGACTGCTTACACAATAGCTCTATGATTCTTTTCCTCCTCAGCAGTTTTTCCTTGTCTTCTCTTTGACAATATTTTAAAGTGACTCGGATACATTTATTTGAATGGAATAAAATTCCTATTTTAAAATGATTTTATTTTTAAAAAAAAGGATCAAGGTTCCCATCAGACTGCTCTCTTATTAGAGAGAGAAAGCTGTTGATAGTTTAACCTGAGGGTCACCACACCTCAGGTGAAGGGTTGAGAAGGCGAGTCTTTCAGCTGATGTGGGAATTGAATCCTCAATGTTGGTATTAAGGCCATAAGACCATCGGAGTGGAAGTAAGGCCATTCAGCCAATCAAGTCCACTTTGCCATTTAATCATGGCTGATGGTAATTTCAACTCCACTTCCCTGCACTCTCCCCATAGCCCTTGATTCCTTCTGAGATCAAGAATTTATCAATCTCCGCCTTGAAGACATCTAACGTCCCGGCCTCCACTGTGCTCCATGGCAATGAATTCCACTGGCCCACCACTCTCTGGCTGATGAAATGTCTCCTCATTTCCGTTTTAAATTTACCCCCTCTAATTCTTAGGCTGTGCCAATGAGTCCTAGTCTCCCCGCCTAACAGAAACAACTTCCTAGCATCCACTCTTTCTAAGCCATGCATTATCTTGTAAATTTCTATTAGATCTCCCCTCAACCTTCTAAACTCTAATGAATACAATCCCAGGATCCTCAGCTGTTCATCGTAAATTAGACCTAGCATTCCAGGGAACATCCGTGTGAATCTCTGCTGGACACGCTCCAGGGCCAGTATGTCCTTCCTGAGGTGTGGGGCCCAAAATTGGACATAGTATTCTAAATGGGGCCTAACTAGAGCTTTATAAAGCCTCAGAAGCACATCACTGCTTTTATTTTCCAACCCTCTTGAGATAAACGACAACAATTACATTTGCTTTCTTAATCACGGACTCTACCTGCAAGTTAACCTTTAGAAAATCCTGGACCAATACTCCCAGACCGCTTTGTACTTCTGCTTTACAAATTTTCTCACTGTTTAGAAAATAGTCCATGCCTGTATTCTTTTTTACAAAGTGCAAAACCTCACATTTGCTCATGTTGAATTTCATCAGCCATTTCCTGGACCATTCTCCTAAACTGTCTAAATCTTTCTGCAGCTTCCCCACCTCCTCAGTACTGCCTGCCTGTCCACCTATCTTTGTATCATCGGCAAACTTTGCCATAGTGCCCCCAGTCCCTTCATCCAGATCATTAATATATAAAATGAACAGCTGCGGCCCCAACACGGAACCCTGCGGGACACCACTTGTCACCGGTACCATTCTGAAAAAGAGCCCTTTATCCCAACTCTCTGCCTTCTGTTGGACAGCCAATCCTCAATCCAAGTCAGTGGCTCACCTCGAACACCGTGGGCCCTCACCTTACTCAGCAGCCTCCCATGAGGCACCTTATCCAAGGCCTTTTGAAAGTCTAGATAGATAGCATCCACTGGGTTTCCCTGGTCAAACCTACTTATTACCTCTTCAAAGAATTCTAACAGGCTTTTCAGGCATGAGTGTTACTCTGCCTTCCAAACAAACCATCCAGCTAACTGATCTAACTACCCATAAAAGGTACAATACGCTGTTTTTACCGAACTGTTGTCATTCCCTATGACATTTCTGTCTCATTACTGTGGAGAAGGATATGGAAACTAAAGAACATAGAGAAATAAACAGTGATATCTTGTAAAGTATCCATATTGCAGAGGATGAGCTGGACAGCTGAAACAATTGAAGGTGGATAGATCCCCGGGACTTGATCAGGTGTATCCTAGAACCTGTAGGAAGCTAGAAAAGAGATTGCTGGGCCTGTTGCTGGGATATTTGTATCATTAACAGCCACAGGTGAGGTGTCTGAAGAATTGAGAATGGAGTAATGTAGTGACGTTATTTAAGAAAGGTGGTAAGGAAAAGCCAGGGAACTATAGATCAGTTAGCCTGAGGTCAGCGGTGGGTAGATTGTTGGAGGAGATTCTGAGGGATAGGTTTTATGTGTATTTGGAAAGGCAAGGTCTGATTAGGAATAGTCAACATGGCTTTGTGTGTGGAAAATCATGTCTCACTAACTTGACTGAGTTTTTTTTGAAGAAGTGACAAAGGAGATTGATGAAAGCAGAGTGGTTGACTTTGTATGGACTTCTGTAAGGCATTCAACAAGGTTCTGCATGGTTGGCTGGTTAGCAAGGTTAGATCAACATGGAATCCAGGGAAAGCTAGCCATTTGGATGTGAAATTGGCTCGAAGGTAAGAGATAGAGGATGCTAATGGAGTGTTGTTTTTCAGACTGGAGGCCTGTGACCAGCAATGTGCTGTGAGAATCAGCGTTAGGTTCACTGCTTTTTGTCATTAATATAAATGATTTGGATGTGAATGTAGGAGGAATGGTTAGTATGTTTGCAGATGAAACCAAAATTGGTGGTGTTCTGGACAATGTAGAAGGTTATCTCAGTGACCTTGATCAGATGGGCTGATGGGCTGATAGGCCAAGAAGTGACAGATGGAGTTTAAAGGTGAAAGTAAAGGTGATGTGTTGCACCTTGGAAAGGCAAATCAAGGCAGGACTTATAAACTTAATAGTAGGGGTCTGGGAGTGTTGCCAAACAAAGAGGCCTTGGGGTGCAGGTTCATAGTTCCTTGAAAGTGAAGTCACACGTAGGCAAGGGAGTAAAGAAGGTGCGTGGTACACTTGCTGTTATAGGTCAATGTATTGAGTATAGGAGTTGGGAGGTCATGTTGCGGCAGTACAGGATATTGGTTAGGCCACTTTTGAAATACTGTGTTCAAATATGGCCTCCCTGCTAAAGGGAAGATGCTAAACTTGAAAGAATTCAGAAAAAATTCACAAGAATGTTGTCGGGGTTAGAGGATTTGTGCTGTAGGGAGAGGCTGAATTTCCCTTGAGTGCTGGGGGCTGAAGGATGACCTTATAGAAGTTTATAAAATCATGAGGGGCACGGGTAGCGTGAGTAGCCAAGGTCTTTTCCCCAGAGTAGGTGAGTCCAAAACTAGAAGGCATAGTTTTAAGGTGAGAGGGGAAAGATATCAAAGGGGTCTAAGGGGCAACTTTTCCGCACAGAGGGTGGTGTGTGTATGGAATGAGCTACCAGAGGAAGTGGTGGAGCTGCTACATAGACGACATTTAAAAGGCATCTGGATGGGTGCATGAATAGGAAGGCTTTGGAGGGCTATTGGCCAAATGCTGGCAAATGGTATCAGGTTAATTTAGGATATCTGGGCAGCATGGACAAGATAGTCTGAAGGGTCTGTTTCCATGCTGTACATCTCTATGACTGTTTCAATATAGATATAATTATAAATATAAGTAACCAAAATATGCTTTTCTATAACATTTGCCTGTCAGCTTTATGAACAAATTCATCAACTTTTGCAGCTAGTGATGATAGGTGAAGAGACACCAGATAAACAGATCAATACATTGACATATTAAAATGAGGAACTGGAAGAACTGCAAATGCTGATGATCTGAAACAAACACAGAAATTGCTGGAGAACCTCAGCAGGTCTGGCAGCATCTGTGGAGACAACATTTTGAAAAATTTTGAGACATTAATTGCTTTCTCTCCACAGATGAATGCATTGGTTGGCCATATTGAATAATACCATTTCATTTCAATTCAATCTCCCTTTGGTTCATGCATGGTTTCAGTATATACTCACACAATGAACTTCAAAATGACTCAGCTCCTGACCTTAATCAGCCTTATTTCATCCTCCCCTTCTTCTCTCAAGCAGTTTCCCAAGTCAGTACAATTTTGTTTTGTGGGCATTGCTGACATTTATTGTCCATCCTTAGTTTCCCTTGAGGTGGTGGTGGTAAATTGCCTTCTTGCACCGCTGCAGTGTGTTGACCTACAATGCCCTGAGGGAGGGAATTCCAGGATTTTGACCCAGCGATAGTGAAGGAACAGTGATATATGTCCAAATCAGGATGGTGAGTGACTTGGACGGGAAATCGCAGGTGATGTTGTTCCCATTTGTCTCCTACCCCTGTCTTCCTCGATGGAAGTGGTCACAGGTTTGGAAGGTGCAATCTGAGGATCTTTGGTAAATTTCTTTCAGTGATGCTCTCAAGTGACTTTCCATCTCCCGCTGTCAAATGAACTTTCATGGTGTCTACCCAGCCATCACCAATAATTTACATTCAATCCCATCCGTAAGGCCTGTTACCAAGATTTTTATACATGGTCTTTCTGTCTACTCAGGCAATTGACCATCAAACTAACTCATTTTTTGCCTCGATGTCCAACAACTTGTTGAATTTCAATAAGCGCCCCAGATAAACAGCATTAGATGAGAAGCCTAACATAGGCTCGCAGTATGGTTATCTATTTCAAATTTATGCAGTTTTGGTTAATGTTATCCCTGTCAGAAAATAAAATTAATCACACCACTGGCTTTGTTTCCAGAAAAGTGAAAGCTGAAAATGTTTTCAGTAAAGTGAAAGTTTGCAATGAATATATTGTAACCTTATTCCTATTTTTGGAGTATACTCATACTGTTAACATGGAGTAGATCATCGAGTGAAATTGTGTCCGTGGTCAGGATCAATATACTCTGCTGGAAGCTAGGCTGGTGTTAAGATTATCTCTTATTAAGCACTCTTCTAACTAGTTGCAATACAAAGTCCGACATGATGCTTAACACAGGACAATTGTCTGCAGAATGTATTGTCATGTGATTTTGTATATCACTATTGATGAAGATTGACTATTCTTAGCTAACGACAGTATGGGTCAAGTCAGATCTTAAGCAGGAACCCAGCTTGATGGAGCATTTTCTTTTTTGGGTTTTAGCAAAGTAGTATCTCGCTGAAACATGAGTATAACATGCTGCAGATTTTGCTTTAACGAGAAGAGTGAAATTTATTACAAAAGGAACAAAGATAAAATAGAATAATCAATATTATCTACTGACATAAATCCAAAGATTTTAAATACACTGTAAAAATATAATCTCATCAATCGCAGAATGGGAAATGAAGAAGCATCGGACTGAAAATTATTTCTCCCCACAAATGATGCCAGAGTTTCACCAGCAATTTGTTGGTTCTATTTCAGATTTCCAGCTTCCACAGTTCTTTGCTTGATTTCAGAATTTAAAGGTAGAGATTGATCGGTTAAGTAGGTGACCAAAACGTTGGCAAATGGATGTGGAAAAATGTGAAGCTTGACATTTTGGGTCGACACTCTTCTTCTGAAGAAGGGTCCCGACCTGAAACATCAAGCTTTCCTGCGCCTCTGATGCTGCTTGGCCCGATGTGTTCATCCAGCTTCACACTGTGTTATATCAGATTCTCCAGCACTGGCAGTTCCTACTATCTCTGAAAAAATGTGAAGTTTTTTTTATTTTGGAAGAGAGAACAAATAAACAGAGTATTATATAAACGGGGGAAAAAATTGCAGAAATAAGAGCATAAGACCATAAGACATAGGAGTGGAAGGAAGGCCATTCGGCCCATTGAGTCCACTCAGCCATTTAAATCATGGCTGATGGGCATTTCAACTCCACTTACCCGCACTCTCCCCTTAGCTTTTAATCCTTGCGAGATCAAGAAATTATCAATCTCTGCCTTGAAGACATTTAATGTCCTGTCCTCCACTGCGCTCCGTGGCAATGAATTCCACAGGCCCGCCACTCTCTGGCTGAAGAAATGTCTCCTTATTTCCATTCTAAATTTACCCCCTCTATTTCTAAGGCTGTGCCCACATGTCCTAGTCTCCGTGCCTAACGGAAACAACCTCCCAGCGTCCACTCTTTCTAAGCCATGCATTATCTTGTATGTTTCTATTAGATCTCCACTCAACCTTCTAAACTCTAATGAATACAATCCCAGGATCCTCAGCCATTCATCATGTTAGGCCTAACATTCCCGGGATCATCCGTGTGAATCTCCGCTGGACACGCTCCAGTGTCAGTAAGTCCTTCCTGAGGTGTGGGGCCCAATCTTCATCAATACAACACAAAAGGAATTGGAGGTACATGTCCATGAAACATAGACAGCTAGCATGTAGGTGCAGCAGGTAATCAGGATGGCTAATGGAATGCTGACCCTTATTTGAAAGGATTTGAAGGATAAGTGTTGGGAAGGCTTAATGCAAATGCACCAGGTGCTGGTGAAATCACGACCGAGTATAATGAGCAACTTTGGTTTCTTTATTTGAGGAAGGATATTATTTCCTTGGGCGCAGTTCAGAGAACGTTCCCTATGATGATCTCTGAAATGAAAGGATTGTCCTATAAGCAAAGTTTAGGCAGATTGGGACTCTACTTATTGGAATTTAGAAGAAAGAGATGTAATCTTTTTGCAATGTATAACATTAGTGTTAGGATTGGGGTTAGTGTTAGAAGCTTCTTAAGAGGCTTGACAGGGTAAATGCTGAGAGGATGTTTACCCTCATGGGAAAGACCAGGGCCAGAGGGGATAGTTTCAGAATAAACGGGCTCCATTTTAAGACTGAGACGAGGAAAAAATTTCTTCTCATAGAATGTTCGGAGTTCCTTGCCACATGGAGCTGTGCGATACAGTCCTTGTGTGTATTCCAGGCTGAGATAGTAGATTCTTGATCATTAGAGGAATCAAGGGGTACTGGGAAAGGGCAGGAAAATAGATGAGAGGAATATAAGTTTGGCCATGATTCTACTGATTGGTGAAGCATGTTTGAGAAGTCAAGCAGCCTACTCCTCTTCCTATTTCTTATAGTTTTATTCCTTTCACTGACTTTAAAATCCCTATCATCATCGGAAATTTTGTTTGGCAAATAGTACTAGGTTAATTTAGGATATCTTGGTGCATGGACAAGTTGGACTGAAGGGTCTGTTTCCATGCTGTAAAACTCTATGAGTCTATTTCAATCAGCAACCTAAATACCAAAAAATACTTTTCTGTAATGTTCTCCTGTCAGCTTTATGAACAAATTCATCAACTTTTGCAGTTTGTGATGATAGGTGGAGAGGCACCATGCAAACAGATCAATACATTGATATATTAAAATGAGGAACTGGAAGAACTGCAAATGATGATCTGAAACAAACACCAAATTTGCTGGAAAACCTCAGCAGGACTGGCAGCATCTGTGGAGATAACATTTTGAAAAAGGGTCCTTGGGCTTGAAACTAAATCCTGGAATTCCCTCCCACAGGACATTGTAGGTCAAGACATAGCAGATGGACTGCAGCAGTTCAAGAAGGCAATTTACCACCACCACCTCAAGGGCAATTAGGGATGGACAATAAATGCCATCGACACCACATCCCACAAAAGAATAATTTTTTTAAAAAAAAGCAATTGTACTGACTTGGGAAACTGTTTGAGAGAAGAAGGGAAGGATGAAATAAGACTGATTAAGGTGAGGAGCTGAGTCATTTTGAAGTTCATTGTGTGAGTATATGCGGAAACCATGCATGAACCAAAGGGAAATTGAATTGAAATGAAATGGTATTATTCAATATGGCCAACCAATGCATTGATCTGTGGAGACATGACACCTTGCAATACCTGAGTGATCTTGGTGTATCACCTGTGCCATGTCTAAGGACTCTTGAAATAACTAACCTTTCATTGTAGATCAGTGTGTCATCGATGATACTGATGTGTCTGCACTCCTTGAAGTATTGTTGGAGAGTGGAAAGACTTGGAAAATGTTCTCGTCAACACTGGTGCTCAATAATGAACCCATCCCTACCCCAACTTAACTTGCAGGTGATATCTTAACTTACTTATGACGCAGATTGAGTATATACATATTCATCATCAACCCTTCAAGCTAAATTCAAAATACCTTACTGATTCCTCACAGTTGCCTCCTGAATAACCCAACTATTTCTGAGCTATTGGCTAATTTCCCTAACTTCTTCATTAAACACTGTTGATAAGGTACAAGAGTATCTGAATTTTCAAATTAAAATCTGAAACAATTACTCAAAGTAGGGCAAGCATCCTTAAGCCAAGAATGCTAGCTGTTTACTGTTATAGACTAATTCATAACAGTCCTATTCTCTCGGGTTTTTGTCTTCTCCGCTGTGCATCTGTTAACTGAACCAGATGGTTTCTTTTACTGTTGTTGGAAACTGCTCCCCTGGGTTGAAATGGCAGCAGGGAATTTAGTGTTTTGTCTGGAATAGTTTTTTGTTAACCTTCTGAAAAGTTATACGTTTTTACAGGGAAGCGGAAATGACTTCTCTCAAAGGACCAGAGGGATCTTGGGGCACTTGTTCAAAGATCCCCAAGGGTAGCAGAACAGGTTAATAGGGTAGTTAAGTACATATACAAGGCTCTAGCTTTTATCAGTTGTGGCATCAGATAACAGAGCAGGGAAGCCACGTTGCAGCTATAGAAGACTTGGATCAGGCCACCGCTAGAATTCTGTGTGGAAGTCTGGTCAACACATGATAGGAACAATGTGATTTCGCTGGATGGGGTGCAGAGGAGATTCACCAGGATGTGCCTGGACTGGGGCATTTCCACTATGAAGAGAGGCTGGATAAGCTCATGTTGTTTTCTTAGGAGCAGAGAAGATCGAGGGGAGACCTGATACAGTTATAGAGTCATACAGCATGGAATTAGACCCTTCAGTCCAACCAGTCCATGCCAACCATAATCCCAAATGAAGCCAATCCCACCTGCCTGAGCTTGGCCCATATCCCTTCAAACATTATAATAAAATGTGAGGCTGGATGAACACAGCAGGCCAAGCAGCATCTCAGGAGCACAAAAGCTGACGTTTCGGGCCTAGACCCTTCATCAGAGAGGGGGCTGGGGGGAGGGAACTGGAATAAATAGGGAGAGAGGGGGAGGCGGACCGAAGATGGAGAGTAAAGAAGATAGGTGGAGAGAGTGTAGGTGGGGAGGTAGGGAGGGGATAGGTCAGTCCAGGGAAGACGGACAGGTCAAGGAGGTGGGATGAGGTTAGTAGGTAGCGGGGGGTGCGGCTTGGGGTGGGAGGAAGGGATGGGTGAGAGGAAGAACCGGTTAGGGAGGCAGAGACAGGTTGGACTGGTTTTGGGATGCAGTGGGTGGGGGGGAAGAGCTGGGCTGGTTGTGTGGTGCAGTGGGGGGAGGGGACGAACTGGGCTGGTTGAGGGATGCAGTAGGGGAAGGGGAGATTTTGAAACTGGTGAAGTCCACATTGATACCATATGGCTGCAGGGTTCCCAGGCGGAATATGAGTTGCTGTTCCTGCAACCTTCGGGTGGCATCATTGTGGCAGTGCAGGAGGCCCATGATGGACATGTCATCAAGAGAATGGGAGGGGGAGTGGAAATGGTTTGCGACTGGGAGGTGCAGTTGTTTTTTGCGAACTGAGCGGAGGTGTTCTGCAAAGCGGTCCCCAAGCCTCCGCTTGGTTTCCCCAATGTAGAGGAAGCCGCACCGGGTACAGTGGATGCAGTATACCACATTGGTAGATGTGCAGGTGAACCTCTGCTTGATGTGGAATGTCATCTTGGGGCCTGGGATGGGGGTGAGGGAGGAGGTGTGGGGACAAGTGTAGCATTTCCTGCGGTTGCAGGGGAAGGTGCCGGGTGTGGTGGGGTTGGAGGGCAGTGTGGAGCGAACAAGGGAGTCGCGGAGAGAGTGGTCTCTCCGGAAAGCAGACAGGGGAGGGGATGGAAAAATGTCTTGGGTGGTGGGGTCGGATTGTAAATGGCAGAAGTGTCGGAGGATAATGCGTTGTATCCGGAGGTTGGTAGGGTGGTGTGTGAGAACAAGGGGGATCCTCTTGGGGCGGTTGTGGCGGGGGCGGGGTGTGAGGGATGTGTCGCGGGAAATGCGGGAGACGCGGTCAAGGGCGTTCTCGATCACCGTGGGGGGAAAGTTGCGGTCCTTAAAGAACTTGGACATCTGGGATGTGCGGGAGTGGAATGTCTTGTCGTGGGAGCAGATGCGGCGGAGGCGGAGGAATTGGGAATAGGGGATGGAATTTTTGCAGGAGGGTGGGTGGGAGGAGGTGTATTCTAGGTAGCTGTGGGAGTCGGTGGGCTTGAAGTGGACATCAGTTACAAGCTGGTTGCCTGAGATGGAGCAGGAACAGCAACTCATATTCCGCCTGGGAACCCTGCAGCCATATGGTATCAATGTGGACTTCACCAGTTTCAAAATCTCCCCTTCCCCTACTGCATCCCTCAACCAGCCCAGTTCGTCCCCTCCCCCCACTGCACCACACAACCAGCCCAGCTCTTCCCCCCCACCCACTGCATCCCAAAACCAGTCCAACCTGTCTCTGCCTCCCTAACCGGTTCTTCCTCTCACCCATCCCTTCCTCCCACCCCAAGCCGCACCCCCCGCTACCTACTAACCTCATCCCACCTCCTTGACCTGTCCGTCTTCCCTGGACTGACCTATCCCCTCCCTACCTACACTCTCTCCACCTATCTTCTTTACTCTCCATCTTCGGTCCGCCTCCCCCTCTCTCCCTATTTATTCCAGTTCCCTCCCCCCATCCCCCTCTCTGATGAAGGGTCTAGGCCCGAAACGTCAGCTTTTGTGCTCCTGAGATGCTGCTTGGCCTGCTGTGTTCATCCAGCCTCACATTTTATTATCTTGGAATCTCCAGCATCTGCAGTTCCCATTATCCCTTCAAACATTTTTTATTTATGTACTTATCCAAATGACAATTAAATGGACCTACTTCCATCACTTCCTCTGGAAGCCCATTCCACAATCATTCTCTGTGTAACAACACTGCCCCTCATGTCTTTTTTTTCCTGAGGGGCATGGGCAGTATGAACAGAAATCAGTTGTTCCCCTTAAGTTGAAGGGTTAATAATAATGAGGTATAATTTTAAAGCGAAAGGCAGGAGGTTTAAAGAGGATTTGAGGTAAAATGTTTTCACACGGAGGGAGGAGAGGGTCTGAAATGCGATGTCTGGGAGAGCAGTTGAAATGGGAAACCACTCAACCTTTAAAATGACTTGGATGAGCAATTGAAGGGTCATAATATTCAAGGAAATGAACCTAGTACTGGAAAGTGAGGCTAGTGTAAGTAATGGTATTTTTTGGGAGTACAGACTTAATCGGCCAAAGGGTCTCTTCTGGGTTAAATGATTCTAGAATTCCATAGAGCTATAACAATCTCAGTTGTTTGAGTGGGCACTGCGGGAAGCTCTGAGGGTCGGTGTGGACTTGTTGGACTGATGGGACTATTTCAACACTGTAGGAATTCTATGATTCTCTGACTGATTACTCCCATGCTTCATTATCAAAGAACCCTAATATGTATACCATGCAGCATTTACTCCCCAGTTCCATGCACTTCTGTCAATGGTAGGTGATTCTGGATCTTGTTTTTTTTCTGATCTTGATTGATTAAAATTGGAGAAGAGACTTTGTATGAGGTTTGGACATCCTAGTGCATTGTCCCCTATGGATTTGATCTTGAATGCTTCCCACTGATTCTGAGCCCTAGAGTCAGGTAACCATGAGTCTATCATTTTGCTTTATATCTCATTCCCTTTTCCAAATTAGACAACTCGTGGCAACTGGCCACTACTGCGACATCATAATTGTCATTGGGTCAAAATCTTAGAGCTTCCTTCAAAACAACTCTGTGGGGGGGTCCGTATGCTACATGACCAACATGTCAAGAAGATAGCTCACTAGCGCCTCATGGCTGCAATTAGAGACAAGTAACAAATGCTGGCCGAGTCAGAAAGAAAATAAACGGACAAATGAAGAAAGAAATAGTATTTCAAATCCACATTGATCCTGTTATCCTTTAGAAAGAAAGGGGAGATAAGATAAGATAATATCTAAGATATTTCGATGTCATTAACTACCCCTTCTCTGATTAAGGAAGTAGCTTCCTGGTTTCCATGGACAGAACAGATGATAGTTCTGTTTGTCTATTTTCCTTCCCCCTTATCTTTAATAATGTTCTCAATTCTTCTTTCAATCTGCCAGAATTTTTACTTCCTGTCTGGATGTCTGGGGACATTTCCTGGATTATACCCTGCTCCCCCTTGTTCGTCCTACACAGGGGTTTGTGTTCCTATGTCTGTCTCTGCCTCTCTCCCTGAGACCTCTTTCTGACAAAAAAAAATCATCTCTACAGACAGAATCACGCAACTGCTCAAACTTCCCTGCTTGGTGCTCATTCCCTCACTATCGCCACCTGCAGCTGGAGGCACTTCACTTCCCTGATCCTCGAAATTGATGGAAATTTAAATTTTACAAAAACTATTGCACACATTCAGGGTGGAGAGAATGGCACTGCCACTGGAATTCTGGGAGGCTGGTTTTGAAGGAGCTGTCCCGTACAACCATGTCAGTGTTTCACAAGAGCATGTCTCCCTCAGTTGATTCATTGCTACAAAATATTTGTGTGCACGCTAATGGGTATGCCTCTTAACCTGTCAAGTATGTAGACGCACATTGCAATCAATGGTTGTGGGCCACTAACTGAACACCTGCTATCAACAATTTGTACCTGTTCAGTCCTGCCTGCAAGGATTCAATATGACATCTTGTAGAGGCCAAGTTGAGACATTTGAAAGAATACACAAACCTCCAAGCAACCCAGCTACCCAACCCTTCAAAGAACACCATCTCATGGAAGCTAACTGCTGCCACCTCACAAATTCGGATTGCCCTCTCTATGCCATGTTAAAAGTGGCTATGGGGCATTGTTAGATTTGATGGCTTTTTGATCACGGTTATCTAATATAAACAGTTGACCATTCACAAGCAATTTTCAGATAGTTCATTGAGTCAGTTAAGAAGCAACAGTTTAGATTCAACGCATTATTTAATTAGACAAGGAAAGGAAATAGAGTATCCATGACAGATGAGAACATTTTACTGACCTGAAGCCTTTCTCCAGAATGGAGAAGCAGAGATGGTTAACTCATATCATTCAGACTGGAGTAATGTTTATTCCCAATGTTCCACAAACTTTAGTACAAAAATATGAATTAGGAACAAGAGGAGACCATTCGACACTTCAAGACTGTTCCACCATTTGATAAGATCTGATTTTTAACCTTGACTCGACATTCCTGCATATCTCTGATAATTCTTCCTCTCCCCTGGTAATCAAGAGCCTATCGACGATATTAAAATATTTGAAGATTCTGTTGCCTTTTGGGGAAGAGAATTCCAAAGACTCCCAAACCTTTGGTAGTCTTTGGCAGCAACTGTTTTGTTCTTCTCTTGAACTCTTTATCATCTCCCAAGAAGGTGATTGCTCATTCCCTTTACCACTTTCCCTCAGTTCCCACTTTCTCCTGTTAATAAGCTGAATTCTGGGGTGGAAATCATTAGGTGTTCATCACTTGTTCGAACATTTTGGCCAATGACAATTGGACAGCTATTCACGAGGCCAGGATGACCATTGTTCCCTTGACCACTTTCATCAGCAAGTAAATTTACAATTGTTTCTAAGAACAATAATGTTCTATTTTCCCAAACAATGCTTTGAAAACTGGATAAATGTGGTGACACATAAATCTTGATGTCAGCTCAGTGAAGGATAGTGACCTCATTAATCTTGGTGATGCTTCTGAACCCACTTTTTTTTTCATATGCTACAGACTTGTAAAACTGTAACAGCAGTTGTATGAAATTTTAAGCTATACAGTAAATACCAGTAAAATTCAGCTTTAGAGGGACACCAATTTCCAACAGGAATCACAGCAATGCATGTCCTGGTGGTATAATCCAGAGACCCAGGTAGTGTTTTCATAGAATCCCTGCAGCATGGGAGCAGGTCATTTGGCCCAACAAGTCTACACCAATAGTCCTATCCCCTACCCTATCCTTGTACCCCAGCATTTCCCATGGCCAATCCACCTAACCTGCACATCTTTGGACTGTGGGAGGAAACTGGAGCAGACGGAGGAAAGCCATGCAGACACAGGGATAATGTGCAAACTCCACACAGCCAGTAACCCAAGGGTAGAATCGAACCCAGGTCCCTGGTGCTGTGTGGAAGTGATGCTAACTGGGCCACTGTGCGGCTCCTGGGTTTGAGTCCTGCCAAGGTTGATGGTGGAATTTGAATTGAATTTTTAAGTAAAAATCTGGAATTAAGAGTCTAACAATGACCATGAATCCATTGTTGATTGGTTCTCTAATTTCCTTTCTAGCATGAAATTGCCGTCCTTACCTGGTCTGGCCTACATGTGACTCCATTGCTAGTAACTCCTAATTGCAATTAGGGACTGGCAATAGATGCTGGCCAAGCTAGTGATGCCCTCATCTTGTGAATGAATAATGAATAATAAAAAAATCTCCCACAGGAACAAGACTGTTGAGATGTAACTCTGGGATGGTGCTTCTGTTTCCGCTGAGCATGACCCCTCTCTTCTCACAGGATGAGAGCTTTCAGTGCACAGGTGACAATGACAAAATCTGCAGACAGCACAAAACTTGTAAGAATTGTGAACTGTGAGAAGGACAGTGTCAAACTTAAAAAAGGCATTGGCAAGTTAGAGAAGTAGGCAAATAGATGGCAAATGATGTTCGATGAAGTGAAATTGTGATACATTTTGGTGGAAGAATATGGAGAAACATTATGAAATAAAGGGCATTTCTAAAGAAGAACAGAGGCCTAGATATATCTGCAGAGAAGTCATTAGAATGGTGGAGAGATCAGTAAATAAAGCATTTGGTGTCCTGAGCTTAATCCATAATGGCATTGAGTAGAACAGCAGAGGAGTCATGCTGAACTTACTCAAGACACGAGTTAAACTTCAGCTGGAGTATTGCATACAGTTCTGGGTGCCGCAGAAAGTTTGTGAACACATTGGAGAGAGTAGAGAAGAGATTTATGAAAATGGTTGAGAAACTTCAATTATGAAGATAAGGTGGAGGCAGGGAGGTTGCTTGGCCTGCTGTGTTCATCCAGCTCTGCACCTTGTTATCTCAGGTTGTTACCGCTAGCAGGTGAAATTAGGACTAGAGGGCAGATGTTGGATTGAAGTCAAGAGGAACTTCTTCACCCACACGGTTGTGAATCTGTGGAATTTCCTGCCCAATGAAGTGGTTGAAGATACCTCACTGAATGCTTTTAAAGCAAGGCTAGATAAATTTTTGAACAGTAAAGGAATTATGGGTTATGCTGAGTGGGCGGGTAGGTGGAGCTGAGTCTCAAAAAGATCAGCCATGATCTTATTAAATGGTGGGGCAGGCTCGAGGGGCTGGATGGCCTACTCCTGCTCCTAGTTCTTGTTTTCTTATGTAAGATAGATTGGAGGAGTTGGGCTGTTTTCTGTGAGGAAGAGAAAGGTAAGAGGAGATTCGATAGTTTTCAAAATAGTAAAGGGTCTACAATAGGTACGAATAACTGTTCCTGCTTGTAAAAGGAATTAGAATGAGAGTGCACAGATTTAATATAATTTGCAGGAAAAAAAGCAAGCTACATGTGACAAAGAACTTTGAACTGAAGAAGAGTTATCCTGGGCTCAAAACATTAACTCCACTTCTCCCTCCGAAGAAACTGCCAGACCTGCTGAGTTTTCCCAGCATTCCCTGTTTGTGTTGTAATGAATTGCCTCATTTAACAAGGTACGTGTGTCTACTGTTTACGGTGAATTTCTCCAGCATTCACTTTTTTCAGCATCTGCAGTCTTTTGCTTTCTTTTGAGCCAAGTATAGAGAAGTTCTAAAAACCTGTACAATTCTGCCAGTGACCAGAAGTGGAACCCAGAAAATAATTTACAACTATAGTTCATGGTCCCCTCAAATAATACTGATGAGGGAGATCCTTAATAGTGCTTAACATGGTGTTTAGCTGCATGATGATATTGACAGGATATTGCCGGGAATATGGAACATGAAATGACAGACTACTTCAAATCAGCATTGTACAAAGATTCACTCTATCTTACTGCCCTGTATGCACACAGGCTGTTCATGCCCTTGAAGCTCTGCCCATGCTGTGATTGCCCACTGGAAGTATGTCCATTTAAATTTGATTCCATTATTCATTCGTTTGCAGCCATTTGGCATCTAGAAAATGAGTGCTCAAGACAGAACTGAACCTCAGTATTGTCCATTGCTAACAGTGGTTAAACTCTGTTAGCAACAACTCAAAGCATGTGGGTTTATATTAATTATGAAACCCATGGATTAGGTACAATTGAAATGAGTCTGTCAAATCTATTCCCATCTGACAGTTTAACCATTGACTTTATCACAACTCATTCCCAAAGAAAGGTCTGTGTCTCCCTTCTAAACTGAGCTGGATACTTTTGAACTGCTGTCCATGCTAAGTTTAACATTCCGACAAACTGCCATATTGCTCCACTTGAATTGAAATGCTTAGGCGTGGTTATCTACATTACCTTCAATTCTGTTCTTAAGCAAATGTTCTTTCAGCTCCTTATTAAACCAATTTGAATCCCTTTTTCTGAAGAAGGGTCTAGGCCCGAAATGTCAGCCTTCCTGCTCCTCTGATGCTGCTTGGCCTGCTGTGTTCATCCAGCTCTACACCTTGTTATCTCTGAATCCAGGCTAGGTGGGTTGGCCATGCTGAATCGCCCATGATGTTCAGGGATGTGTAGATTAGGTGGGTTATAAGGGGATGGGTCTGGGTGGGATGCTCTGAGGTTCGGTGTGGACTTGTTGGGATGAAGGACCTGTTCCCACACTGTACGGATTCTATGATGGTGATGATGATGATGATGATGTGTTAGCTCCCTGGCGCCAAGATTAAGGATAGAACACAGCAACTGTACGCACCCCAAGGGAAGAGAACGAACAGCCAGCCATCATAAACCACTTTGACACAAACAACAAAAACGTAGGGGGATACAGTCATGTGGTTAGAATTTAGGGAACTGGGTAGGAAATGGAGGAAGCAGGGCACCAACCAAAGTTGTGGTCCCCTCCCCTCAGAAGGAGCAAACACAGACCGGGTAAACATTTCGCAGAATGTCCGCCAAGAGAACATATCTGCCTCTATTTAATGTTTAATAACATTACCATCTGTGAGACTGTCAATATACTGTGCACCACCATTGATCAAAGACAGACTGGACTGGCAACATAAATATTGTGGTTACTGTTGTTATTGGGTCACACCCTGCCTTTCCAAAGCCTTTCTCTACTATCTATATTGACACAGATTAGGAGTGTGATGGTAAACATTACACACATGGATGGGTGTGGCCTCCAACAACAACCCAGGAACCTGACACCATCTGAAAACTGCAGGGAAATAATGCTCTATATTAAGCTATTTCTTTTACTTAAACACTTATCCTTGCTCAATTTCCTCGGACAACAGAGTTACATCTTACCTTTCTGTTGGATAGCATGTTAGTACACAAATGTGTTGTTATCTAAGTTTCTAAGGCAACTTTGTTTTATGAAGGTGAGAAAATATTTTCCTTGCAGCAGAGATGATTTCACTTTTAGACATTGTAACTGTACCCACATCCGTCACTTCCTCTGGATGTTCATTCCACACACGAACCACTGTCTGTGTAAAAAAAAATGCCCCTTATGGCTTTTTAAAAATTTTTCTCCTCTCAACTTAAAAATATGCCCCCTAGACTTGAAATCCCCCAACCTCAGGAAAAGGTACCTGCCATTCACTTTACCTTTACCCTTCACTACATCATAAATCTCTATACCGCCACCTCTCAACTTTGTATGATCCAGTGAGGTCCCTGCTTCAGCCCCTCCTCATTACTCAAACCATCCATTACCGGCAACATCCTGGCAAACCTCTTCTCAACCATCTCCAGATTAATAATATCCTTCCCATTACAAGTGAAGCTAGAACTGGAGATAGTACTCCAGAAGAGGCCTCACCAATTTCCTGTATAACCTCAACATCACATCCCAACCCCTTTACTTAAAAGCAAGCATGTTAAATGCCTTCTTAACCACCCTATGTGATGCAAACTTCAAAGAATTATGTGCCTGAATCTCTAGGTTTCTCTGTTTGACAACACTACCCAACGCCCTACTTTTGAGTGGAAAAGTCTAGCCTTTGTTTGTTTTAGCAAAATGCAATACCTCATACTTATCCAAATTAAACTCCACTTGCCACTCCTCAACCCACTGACCCAACTGATCAAGATTGCTGTGTAATCTTAGATAATCTTCTTTACAGGCCACTATAACACCAATCCTGATGTCAGCTGCAAACTGACGAATTAAGTCTTCTATATTCTCATCTAAATCATCTTTATAAATGACAAGCAAAAGTGGACTTATCACCCTGTGGAACACCACTGCCTTCAGGCCTCTGGTCAGAAAAAAACAACTCGTCACCATTAAAAATTATTAAACAATTAAAAATCTGCCAATCTCAACATTGAATTCTTTAATGCCCGATTCTCTAAAGCCTTCCGTTGGTAAAGAGTTCCGCAGATTGACTACCCTTAAGGAGAAGGAATTCTTCCTCATTTCCATTTTAAATGGGTGACTTTGTACTCTGAGATTATATCCTCTCAGTCCTAGACTCTCCCACAATGGGAAACAAACTTCCTGCATCTGGCCTGTCAAGTTCCCAAAGAATGTTGTGTGTTTTAGTAAAGTTGCATCTCGTTCTTCTATATTCCCTTGAGTATAGGCCCAATCTGTTCAACATCTTCTCATAAGACAACCCCTCCCTATTTAGTATCAGTCTAGTGAATCTTCTTTGGACTACCTCCCATGACAGAATATCTTTTCTTTGACAAGGGACTCAAAACAGTTCACAATATTGCAACCACTGTCTGATTACATTTTAGCAAAACCTCCCTACTTTTATGATCCAATCCCCTTGAAATAAAGTTTGCAATTACATTAAATCATTCAGCAATGAAAAAAAATTTCTTGTAAAACTATTTCAGGGCAGAATGTATCTCCAGTGTATTTCTTACCCATCATTGCTAAAACAGACTATTTGCTCATTCATGGCATGCATGTTTGTGGGAACTTGCAAAGACCACAATTTTGCCTCTACTGCTGAAAAAATTCAATATGTCTCGCAGCATCTGTGCAGTGGGAACAGAATTAACATTTCATCTTCAGTGACCCTTCTTCAAGCTCTGTTTCTCTTTGTTTCAATACTCCAGCATGCTACAGTTCTTTGTTTTCTTTTCACGCAGCTATACATTAATTGTGAAAACAGAAAGGCAGACATTTTTTTAAAACTCATTCACAGAATGTGGGTGTCACTGGCTAAGACAGCATTTATTGCCTATTGTGAAATGCCCAGAGGTCAGTGAATAGTCAACCACATTGCTGTGGGTCTGGAATTACATGTAGGCCAGACGAGGTAAGAAAGCACTGATAATGGGAACTGCAGATGCTGGAGAATCCGAGATAACAAAATGTGAGGCTAGATGAACACAGCAGGCCAAGCAGCATCTTAGGAGCACAAAAGCTGATGTTTCGGGCCTAGACCCTTCATCAGAGAGGGGGATGGGGAGAGGGTTCTCAAATAAATAGGGAGAGGGGGGAGGCGGACCGAAGATGGAGAGAAAAGAAGACAGGTGGAGAGGAGAGTATAGGTGAGGAGGTAGGGAGGGGATAGGTCAGTCCAGGGAAGACGGACAGGTCAAGGAGGTGGGATGAGGTGTAGGTAGGAAATGGAGGTGCAGCTTGAGGTGGCAGGAAGGGATAGGTGAAAGGAAGAACAGGTTAGGGAAGTGGAGACAGGCTGGGCTGGTTTTGTGATGCAATGGGGGGAAGGGACGAACTGGGCTGGGTTTTGGGATGTAGTGGGTGAAGTGGAGATTTTGAAGCTTGTGAAGTCCACATTGATACCGTGGGGATGCAGGGTTCCCAAGCGGAATATGAGTTGCTGTTCTTGCAGCCTTTGGGTGGCATCATTGTGGCACTGCAGGAGGCCCATGATGGACATGTTGTCTGAGGAATGGGAGGGGGAGTTGAAATGGTTCGCGACTGGGAGGTGCAGTTGTTTGTTGCGAACAGAGCGGAGGTGTTCTGCAAAGCGGTCCCGAAGCCTCCGCTTGGTTTCCCCAATGTAGAGGAAGCCACACCGGGTACAATGGATACAATATAACACATTGGCAGATGTGCAGGTGAACATCTGCTTGATATGGAAGGTTATCTTGGGGCCTGGGATAGGGGTGAGGGAGGTGGTGTGGGGCAAGTGTAGCACTTCCTGCGGTTGCAGGGGAAGGTGCCGGGTGTTGTGGGATTGGAGGGGAGTGTGGAGCAGACAAGGGAGTCGCAGAGAGAGTGGTCTCTCCGGAAGGTAGACAAGGGTGGGGATGGAAAAATAGCTTGGGTGGTGGGGTCAGATTGTAGATGTCGGAAGTGTCAGAGGATAATGCGTTGTATCCGGAGGTTGGTGGGGTGGCATGTGAGAACGAGGGGGATCCTCTGGGGGTGGTTGTGGCGGGGGTGGGGTGTGAGGGATGTGTTGCGGGAAATGCGGGAGACGCGGTCAAGGGCATTCTTGACCACTGCGGGGAGCAAGTTGCGGTCCTTGAAGACTGTGGACATCTGCAATGTGCAGGAGTGGAATGTCTCATCCTGGGAGCAGATGCGGCAGAGGCGGAGGAATTAGGAATGGGGGATGGAATTTTTGCAGGAGGGTGGGTGGGAGGAGGTGTATTCTAGGTAGCTGTGGGAGTCAGTGGGCTTGAAATGGACATCAGTTTCTAGCTGGTTACCTGAGGTGGAGACTGAGAGGTCCAGGAAGGTGAGGGATGTGTTGGAGATGCCGCAGGTGAACTTGAGGTTGGGGTGGAAGGTGTTGGTGAAGTGGATGAATTGTTCAAGCTCCTCTGGGGAGCAAGAGGCGCTGCCGATACACTCATCAATGTAACGGAGGAAGAGGTGGGGTTTGGGGCCTGTGTAGGTGCAGAAGTGGGACTGTTCCACGTAACCTACAAAGAGGCAGGCATAGCTTGGGCCCATGCAGGTACCCATGGCCACCCCCTTTGTCTGTAGGAAGTGGGAGGAATCGAAAGAGAATTTGTTGAGGGTGAGGACGTGTTTGGCTAGGCGGATGAGGGTGTCGGTGGAGGGATTGGTCGGGTCTGCGGGACAGGAAGAAGTGGAGGGCCTTGAGGACATCTGCATGAGGAATATAGTTGTATAGGGACTGAACGTCCATGGTGAAAATGAGGTGTTGGGGGCCAGGGAATTGGAAGTCCTGGAGGAGGTGGAGGGCGTGGGTGGTGTCACGGACGTAGGTGGGGAGTTCCTGGACCAAAGGGGAGAAAATGGAGTCCAGATAGGTGGAGATGAGTTCGGTGGGGCAGGAACAGGCTGAGACAATGGGTCGACCAGGGCAGGCAGGTTTGTGGATTTTGGGAAGGAGATACAAACGGGCCGTGTGGGGCTGGGGAACAATGAGGTTGGAGTCTGTGGGTGGGAGGTCCCCTGAGGTGATGAGGTCATGGATGGTGTTGAAGATGATGGTTTGGTGCTCGGGGATGGGGTCATGATCAATGGGGCGGTAGGAGGTGGTGTTCGAGTGTTGGCGTTTGGCCTCGGCGATGTAGAGGTCAGTGCGCCATACTACCACTGCGCCACCCTTGTCTGCAGGTTTGATGATGAGTTTGGGGTTGGACCGGAGGGAGCGGAGGGCTGGTAGGACAGCAGTTTCCTTCCCTGAAGGGTATTAGTGAAAGCAAATTGGGTTTTCCCCAAAAATGCTTTCAAGGATAATCATCAGACTCTTAATTGTAAAGCTTTACTGAATTCAAATTTGACCATTTGCCATGGCAGGATTTGAATGTGATTTAATTTATATTTATTGTCACATGTATTTATTACAAATACAGTGAGAAGTGTTGCTTAGTGTCACCATTGTCCGGTGCCATCTTAAAATGCAGAAAATGAGCCATATTAGGAAAATTATTAAATGATTAAAAAGTGTCAATTTCAATTTCTTTAATGCCCAAATCTCTAAAATCTTCTGTTGGTGAAGAATGTAAAGTCAGAAAAATAAAACAATGAAATTCATGTTCTTGGTTTAACAATAAAGTTAGATGGCATTTGGAATTGCTTCTGCTTCTAGATCAGCCATGGGCCTGGATCCGAGCTCCTCTGCCCCAATGCCTTGAGTCTGTGCTGCTAAACCAACAACACTACTGCAACCACGCTTTGTCACATGGTCCCCACTGGAACAAAGAGTCATCACTCTCTTACACTATCTCATCTTCGCTAACGTGGCTGCCATGAGGGAGGGGGTGATGGTTGTAGGGAGTAAGTGCTAAGTGGGGATAGAGCCCAGAGAGAGAGCGGAGCAGTTGAATAGACAAAGTAGTTGGTAATGATCTGCCCAGGAAGGTGAACAGCTGTTAACAGGGACTGTGAGTGACTAACACGAGGTAGTGTGTAATGGCGGGCTATGTGATAACAAGGCCTGGTATGTGGGATAAGGGACACATATTCCCCTTCTCCTCCAACCCTCTGTCTGCCTTCCACAGAAACTGTTCCCTCCAGACACCCTCATCTACACTTCCTTTCCTCCCAACACCACACCACCCCCAGCCCCACCCTCCCCCTGCCCCCGCCTCTCCAAGGCCGCACGACACCTTCCTCTATAACCAGCAAAGGTGCAACACCTGTCCATTTACCTCCCCAGTATCCAAGGGCCTAAACATACCTTCCAGGCGAAACACTTCACCTGCACTTCCTAGAATCTAGTCTACTGCATTTGCTGCTCACAATGTGGTCTTTTCTACACTGGGCAATCCAAGTGTAGACTGTGTGGCCGCTTTTCACAACATCTATGTTGTGCCTGCACAAAGACCCTGAGCTTCCAGTTGCCTGCCACTTTAACACACCACCCTGTTCCCCGGCCAATATCTGTCTCAGGCTTACTGCTGTGCTCCAGCAAAGCTCAGTGTAAGCTGGAAGATTAACACCCTATTTTCCACTTGGGGACCCTGTAGCTCTCTGGATTCAATATCAAGTTCAATAATTTGAAGGCCTAAACTCTCCCCTCTCCTCGCCACCTACTCCACACACCAGGCCTTGTTACCACATAGCCTGCATTACACACCCCGTTGTTAGTCACTAAAAGTCTCCACTGATAGCTATTCATCCTCCTGGCTAGATTGTTATCAACTCCCTTTTCTATCTACTTACTCTTCTCTCACTTTGGGTTCTATCCCCAACTATCATTTATTCCCAAACCCTTCCCCCTCCCTATTTTCTGCATATGAACCAACATTTTCCTAGTTAACATCCGTTCTGAGAAAGGGTCACCAGGTCCAAAACTTTAACTATGATTTTTTTTTCTTCACAGGTGCTGCCAGACCTGCTGAGCTTTTACAGCAACTTCTGTTTTTGAAACTGATTTTGTAGTTTGTCAGCACTTCCAAGTGACATATGATAGAAGCCACTTCATCCTCGAAATCCTGAGCCTGGGCACAAGGCAGGCAAACAGCATTCAGGACTCTCAGTCCTGGCCACAAAGAACAGAGTATATTCCCCCGACTATACCATCCTTGATTACATTTACATTTCTCTTTATTTCCTCTCATCTTAAATGACTCCCTGTACCATGGTTCTGTGATGAGTTTGCTTATCTCCCCCTAAGGCCCCCAGTCATCTACACAGGGAACAAAAATGTCAAACCTATTGGACAAGCTTGAGGTCTGAAGCTCCTTCAACACTATCTCTTGGGCCGGTCTACCTACTTCGCTCATAGTCCCCTGACTACCTCCTGAAATGCAGTGTCCAGTTAACTCTCTCTCCCTCCAAAGTGTGTTGTAGTGTTTGAAGCTCAGGCTCCAGCCCATCAAATAAGTTACAATTCCTCCAGAAAACAACACTTCTTACAGATGTGGTCACTGACCCACCAGCTCCGACATCATATAGACACAACAAATCATCCAGCCCCACATCTCTAGTTCATGTCCTCAATTCTGAATTTGTTTTGTTTTAATAATTTCCTGATCATCTAGATTGTAATCTATAAATATTTCTCCTATTTCTCTTCAAGCTGAAAGTAACCTGTAATAGATAGTCAAATTAACAACCAACAAACTTATGATTTTCTTGTCATATCAGTCTTTGTTTTGTGCTGGGCCCCAATCCTGGGTTTCAGTTTATCCAGTCTTTACAAAAAAAAAGCTATACAAACTATGAGCCTAAAAAGCAAGCAGACAGCACCTTCCGCACTGAATTCCCACACTGCCTTCAAAGTCCTCAAACTGTACATTCGCCCAGGCTTTGTCTTCTTGCTGATGTCCTGACTGCATGACGCTTACAGTTGCTCAGTGGTGAGCTGCCTTCTGGAGCCTTTGCAGTCCAGTCAATGCAGTTAGATGTCAATAAGGAGAGCGTTCCAGGCCTTTGATGCCCTCCCCTAATTTAAATTGCTTCCAACTGCAGCTACTATATTCCTCACAAGTCTCCCTCTTTCTGTTTGTTTAAAATGGGGCCCATCTCTTCTTCACACACCACTGAAATTCTCAGGATGTTCTCTGTTATTCACAAAGGGAGCACTGTTGTTTTGAGATAACAAAGCGTGAAGCTGGATGAACACAGCAGGCCAAGCAGCATCTCAGGAGCACAAAAGCTGACATTTCGGGCCTAGACCCTTCATCAGAGAGGGGGATGGGGAGAGGGTTCTGAAGTAAATAGGGAGAGAAGGGGAGGCGGACCGATGATGGAGAGAAAAGAAGGTAGGTGGAGAGGAGAGTATAGGTGGGGAGGTAGGGAGGGGATAGGTCAGTCCAGGGAAGATGGACAGGTCAAGGAGGCGGGATGAGGTTAGGAGGTAGGAAATGGAGGTGCGGCTTGAGGTGGGAGCAAGGGATGGGTGAGAGGAAGAACAGGTTAGGGATGCGGGGACAAGCTGGGCTGGTTTTGGGATGCAGTGGGGGAAGGGGGAGATTTTGAAGCTTGTGAAGTCCACATTGATACCATTGGGCTGCAGGGTTCACAAGTGGAATATGAGTTGCTGTTCCTGCAGCCTTCAGGTGGCATCATTGTGGCACTGCAGGAGGCCCATGATGGACATGTCATCTAAGGAATGGGAGGGGGGAGTTAAAATGGTTCGCGGCTGGGAAGTGCAGTTGTTTATTGCGAACCGAGCGGAGGTGTTCTGCAAAGCAGTCCCCAAGCCTCTGCTTGGTTTCCCCAATGTAGTGGAAGCCACACTGGGTACAGTGGATACAGTATACCACATTGGCAGATGTGCAGGTGAACATCTGCTTAATATGGAAAGTTATCTTGGAGCCTGGGATGGGGTTGAGGGAGGGGGTGTGTGGGTGAGGGAGGGGTTGTGGGGGCAAGTGTAGCACTTCTGCGGTTGCAGGAAGTCCCATGTCCGCTCCACACTCCCCTCCAACCTCACCACACCCGGCACCTTCCCCTGCAACTGCAGGAAGTGCTACACTTGCCCCCACACCTCCTCCCTAACAACTGCACCTCCCAGTCGCGAACCATTTTAACTCCCCCTCCCATTCCTCAGGCGACATGTCCATCATGGGCCTCCTGCAGTGCCACAATGATGCCACCCGAAGGTTGCAGAAACAGCAACTCATATTCCACTTGGGAACCCTGCAGCCCAATGGTCTCAATGTGGACTTCACAAGCTTCAAAATCTCCCCTTCCCCCACTGCATCCCAAAACCATCCCAGCTCATTCCCTTCCCGCACTACATCCCAAAACCAGCCTGGCCTGTCCCCGCCTCCCTATCTTGTTCTTCTTCTCACCTATCCCTTCCTCCCACCTCAAGCCGCACCTCCATTTCCTACCTACTAACCTCATCCCGCCTCCTTGACCTGTCCGTCTACCCTGGACTGACCTATCCCCTCCCTACCTCCCCACCAATACTCTCCTCTCCACCTATCTTCTTTTCTCTCCATATTCGGTCTGCCTCCCCCTCTCTCCCTACTTATTCCAGAACCGTCTCCCCATCTCTCTCTCTGATGAAGGGTCTAGGCCCGAAACGTCAGCTTTTGTGCTCCTGAGATGCTGCTTGGCCTGCTGTGTTCATCCAGCTTCACACTTTGTTATCTTGGATTCTCCAGCATCTGCAGTTTCCATTATCTCTTGTTTTGAAACCAGGTTTCCGGTCACTTCTTTACAAAACTAATTTCATCACTGAAATTGTCCCCTGTTACAAACTGGAGATGACAATGTATTCTTCAAGAGATAGAAGGAACTGCAGATGGTGGAGAATCTGAGATAACAGTGTAGAGCTAGATGAACACAGCAGGTCTAGGCCCAAAGCATCAGCTTTCCTGCTCCTCTGATGCAGCTGTGTTCATCCAGCTCTATACCTTGTCATCTCTAATGTATTCTTCAATGTGCATCTCTGGGCTAAGAGCAAAAACATGGCCTTTTGAACTTCACACATTTTTGTTTTGATGTTCCCTTAACACCTTAAGTAGACTTCATTTAAATTCGTTTGTGGTATCTGGGCATTATAGGCACGTTTATTTATTTGCCACTTCTAACTTCTCTTGAGGACAGCAACAACTTGTGTTATTCAGCACCTTCAACATAACAAAACACCTCAACGCACTTCACAGGAGTGTATTAAAACTGTTTGATCTAACCCACATAAGACAAGAATAGATCAGCAAAAAGAAATCCTCTTCCTAAGGACACTGTGGGTCTGCATGTAGCACATGGACTGCAACAGTTTAAGATGATAGCTCATCACCACCTTCTCAGGGGCCGCTCGGGCTGGCCCAGCCAAAAATGCCTATGTCCCATAAAATAACATCTGTCAAGAAAAAACGTTGGGTTATTAATCCAGGCCAGAGGTATATTGTCTCCAACAACACGACCACTGCCTCAAAATGCATCTTCGACAAAGCTTCAGCAGTGATCCATTCAGCATCATTTCTCCTTGAAAGGTATTGCTGTTGTTCTAGGAAGATAGCCATAAGTCTGACCTTTCTAGCACATCAGTATTCCTATGCTCTTGAGTGAAGAGTTGGCCTAAGCCAATTTCTCAGGTTCTAGCACTGAGTCCTCGTGGAGTCCAAACTGTGTCGTTCAGTTGATATTACTTTGAGGGCTCTAGCAGGCAGAGAATAAATCTTCCAACTCTTTGGAATTGTTCCAGGTGTCTCCAGGAATTAAAGGTCAATCCCCAAGACATTAGATACCACAGCATACTCCAAAATTGACAGCGACAGTCAACAACCAGTTCCTATGTGAATGTCCCATAAACATACGGTAACCACAATAAACATGGCCTCTGTGTCTCCAGATACAGTTGTGCTAGAAGACTCAAAACAGCCTGTTGGCAATTGCAACTTTGACTTTAAACTTCGCATCTATTCTACTAAAAAGTATATGAAAGTCACAAGTCTTTCTCAGATTAAATCCATAGAATTTCCCCATTCTCGTGGTTATCTCAATATTTCTAAGGCTCAATAGCATGCAACTCTCAAAAGATGTTGACTTACATGGTTTGCTGGCTCCCATTTGATAAATGACGTTTGTCCTCTTTTCTGACCATAGTTCATTGTAGTAATTGCACTCATGGTAATTCACTTCTCTCTGGGGTGGTTCTGACAGATTGGAAAACAGCAAATGTAACCCCACCGTTTGCCATCACAAATGGTGAGAGTGGAGTGTTGAATAATAGGTCTTGATGGTGACAAAAAGTGCCAGTTCGTGTGAGTAAAGGGTCAACAGCTGAACAACAAGCAGAGGGATGAACTATAATTTGATTAAATGAGGCAGAGAGATAATTACCAAAAATTAAAAATAAGGTGGTGCCGGAGACAAGTGACTAGGAGTACAAGAGTCACATGTCGAGAGTCGAGCCAAGTAATAGTCAGAAGTCACATGCCACCAAATTATAGGCACACCATTTATATAATCTTTTGATCTCTCTGCCCTTGAACTTTCTGCCTATAAGTTCTGCATTTTTGTTCATCTATCTTGCTTCTCCTCCCAAAGGGGCAAAGCTACAAAAGCTTGTGATTTCAAATACATCTGTTGGACAATACCGGTGTCACATGAATTCTGTCTCTATTCACTCTAAGGGTTGTGGGATTTCACTTCCAAACAGAAAACAGTGCAGTAAGGGCAGCTTTCCCATGACACTTAATTGTCACCTCGGCCAAGATATTCCGCTGGCCAGATAATTTCTGATGGGAGACACACGTGGGAACATTGAGGAAAACCCAAGATAACAGACTCTGAACAAATTGCCTGGGATATTGAACATTCTGCTGGTCAGCTCCCTTTAGACTTAAAACTGTCCAAAAGTACAAAATCTGATATTTCAGAGGGTTCCGCTTGTAGTTAAATGAATAGTTGTCAAGGAAATATTAGGTTATTCAATACCTCATTTAGCTCCTGAGTAATATTTATCTGTCTCTCAGCTTACCTCATGCACCCCCAGCAACATCAACACTGACTCCTAATAGCCCTTAGACCCTGAACTGACATGTCCTCCTCCTCCACCTCCTTGGAGCCTGAGACCCCACATTCTTGAACAATAGGTATGTCTGTGAACCAACTCTCACTTCCCTGCAACCAGCACTGACCTGTTTCCCCACTGCCCCCTACTGTGGGCCCAAACGCTACTCCCCCACCCAACAAACTCAACGCAGCCGACCCTCGCACTTGATGTCTCCCACATACACACCCATGTACACTAAATTGTCTATTACTCACCTGCTCCCCCCACCACTTCCACCTTGTACCCTGGCACATTTTACCAACATTCTGCACTTGGCACCCTACTCCCTGGCACCATATCTGCCCAGCACCATTGCGTCATAGTCACCTTATGCACTCATCATTTGTCTGCAGCTGTCAAAGAGGCTCTCTGTGATTCTGGATGGCTACATTTCAGAAAACACCGGCTGAATGCTGTAAAGAAAGGAAGCATGTGGTTTGCCTTCCTCTGACAGTTTCACTCTAAGACTGAAAGCACAACTCCACATTTCTGAAGGAGCCCTGACCAGAATGTCTGGTCAAAAAAGCAGAGCTACTTCATTGCATAAAAAAATTGAAACTCCTAAACCATGTCCCTTATGTCATGGTGTCAATGTGAGCCAGATGTGATAATAACTAGCAAGAATCAACTTTAACTCCAGAATATAAAGCAACTCGGCAAAAGTGAAATTTCATGTGTCCTGGAGGCTTCTTTTTCTATTTTAGATTATTCATAGCATGTCCTGGTTTTGCCTTTAAAGGGTGGTAAATGTTCTCCACTCCATGTGGCAAAGTGTTTGAAGCTCCAATACTGCAAAGGAATTATCTTTCAATCCTCTTTCTTGCACTCTTAGTGAAAACTGTAAATGGAAAATTATCACAGTACTGATTATTCCAGTAGTCAACATACATTCTTCTTGTTGATGCCAATCATTTGCATTTATGTAGTGCCTTAAAGATTGTGAAATGTCCCAAGGTGTTTCATAGGAATATTATGAAGCAAATATTGACACATAGGTACAATGCGATATTAAGAGAGGTGATCAAAAGCCAGTTCAAGGAGGTCTCAGCGGAGAAGAGGATTGTCTATTATCAATGACCTGGGGGTTATCATTGACCAGAAGCTGAACTAAACTAGCCCATACAAATGTAAGTAAAATGTCTGT
This sequence comes from Stegostoma tigrinum, assembly GCF_030684315.1. Taxonomy (NCBI): domain Eukaryota; kingdom Metazoa; phylum Chordata; class Chondrichthyes; order Orectolobiformes; family Stegostomatidae; genus Stegostoma; species Stegostoma tigrinum. The sequence goes on from NC_081359.1 coordinate 100,347,049, forward strand.
CCCTCAAGTGCCAGGTAATGACCGTCTCCAATTAGAGTGATTTAAACGTCACTCCTTGATGTTTAATCGCATTACCATCACTGAATCCTCCACTATCTACAGGCTGGCACTTACCATTGACCAGAAACTGAACTGAGCTAATCAAATAAATACAATGGCTACGAGACCAAGTCAGGGGTTAGAAATCTCGCAGCAAGTAACTCAACTCCTAACTCCTTAAAGCCTGCTCACCATCTATAAACCTGTCAGGAGTATGATGGAATACTCTGTAGTTGCTGGAGTGTGTGCAGCTCTAACAACTTTCCAGAGATTTGATGCCAATCAGGACAATGAAGTGTGGAGCTGGAGGAACACAGCAAGTCAGACAACTTCAGAGGAGCATGAGAGCCAATGTTTCGGGCTTACACCAGTCCTGATGAAGGGTCTAGGGCTGAAATGTTGACTCTCCTGCTCCTCTGATGCTGCCTGACCTGCTGTGTTCCTCCAGTTCCGTGCTGTATTGACTCTGACTCCAGCATCGGCAGTCTTGTTATCTTCTACCAACCAGGACAAGTCAGTCTGTATTGGCACCCTTCCCATCACAGCAGACATTCAATCCCGCCATCTGCAGCACATAAAGGTCACACCATCTGCAAGGTACACTGAAGCAACTCTTCAATATTCCTTCAACAGAACATACCAAACCTGCTTTCTCTACCTGCTAGAAACACAAGGACAGCAAATCCATGGGCACATCAGCAGCTATAAGTTTTTCCTCAAACCACTCACCATCCTAACATGGAACTATATTGCTGTTCCTTTGTTGTCATGACATCAAAATTCGTGGAACTCTTGCCCTAACAGCTCTGTGGGCATATGTGTATCATAAAGACTGTTTAAGAATGTTGAGAATGTGGTTCATCATCAACTTGTCAAAGATATTTAGGGGTGGTAATAAATGCAGGCTCAGCCATTCATCCCAGGAATTAACTAAAAAGAAAGATAGAGGTTTTGTCCTGCGCTAAAGCCTGGGCGTCTGTAGGTCTGGTTACCAGCGGAGTTATAAAATGGAGCTGTTTGATTGAGTTGTCAGATGGGTTCATTGGGCTGCCCAGGTCAGACTGCTTAGTAACAATTAAACTAAGCTTTCTGTCAAGCTAAGCATCACAGAGGATGCTGGAGAAACTCAGCAGGTCTGGTAGCATCTGTGCAGATGGAAACAAACTTAATGCTTTGAGTCTAATCTGCAAACAAAACAAAGTTGAAGTGAGAAAAAAAACCTTTACACACAGTGAATAGGATATGGAATGCACTCCCTTAAAGTGTGTTGGAGGTAGGTTCTTTTGAGACATTCTTTTGCATTGGATGATAATTCAGATAAAGATAACATGTATGGGCATGTGGAGGGAGCAAATGATTGGCACAAGGTAATGACACTCATTTAACAAGTCAGTGCAAACATGATGGGCCAAATGGCTTCCCTCTGCATTGTAACACTTCTGTTTTCTCTGGAAGGCTCCTAATTCTCCCTAGGACTGTCATGTGAAAAAGCAAACAAGGAAGAAAGCAGGAAGGCTGGCCTGAAACCGCAGAAAATGGGATGGGTAACAGTATCCCTAAGATCGTCAGGCTGAGAGACCAATGAGATGTTGCATCAGAATGAAGGTGGGTACCTGTCAAGAGAGACCTATTCCTTCTTAAAAAAATACTGGAAGAGCTGCAGACGCTGTAAATCAGGAACAAAAACAGAAGTTGCTGGAAATGCTCAGTAGGTCTGGCAGCATCTGTAAAGAAAAAGCCAAAGTTAACATTTCAGGTCCGGAGACTGTTCCTCAGAGCTCCTCAGAACCTTCCTCAGGCTTCCCTCAATTCTGATGAAGGGTCATCGGGCCAGGCAACATCCTGGTGAACCTTCTCTGCACTATCTCCAAATCTTCCACGTTCTTCTACTAGTGTGGTGACCAAAGCGGTACACAATACTCCAAATGCAGCCTAACAAGGGTTTTATATATATGCAACATGGTTTGCCAACTCTTGTACTCCATGCCCTGGCCAATGAAACCAAGCATGTCATATGCCTTCTTAATCAGTTTGACCACCTGTGTTGCCACTTTTAGGGAACTGTGCACCTGCAGATCTGTCTGTATGTTAATGTTCCTAAGGGTTCTGCCTTTTACAGTATAATTTTCACCTAAATTTGATCCTCCAAAATGCATCACCTCAGGATTAAACTCCATCTTCCATTTCTATGCTGAAATTACCAATCTATCTATATCCTGTTGCATCCTTTCACAATTGTAGGCACTATCAATCTTTATGTCATCTGAAAACTTACTAATCAGACCACCCACATTTTCCTCCAGATCATTTATATAGACTACAAACAACACAGGACCTAAGATTGATCCCTGTGGAATACCAATAATTACTGGTCTCTAATCTGAAAAACACCCTACCACCACTACCCTCTTTCTTTTACTCTTCCAATACCACATCAGTTTTGTATCCATCTAGCCAGCTCACCTTGAATCCCATGTGATTTTAGTTTTTGTACCAATCTGCCATGTGGGAATTTATCAAATGTCTAACTAAGTCCATGTAAACTACATCTACAACTCTTCGCTCATCAATTATCTTTATCACCGGTACAAAAAATTTGATCAGGTTGGTGAGACATGATCATCCCCATACAAAACCATGCTGCCTGTCATTAACTAGTCCATTTTCTTCCAAATGTGCATATATCCTGTCCCTCAGTATCTTCTCCAAGAACTTCTGCACCATAGACACAGGTTCACTGGCCGATAATTTCCTGGATTATCCCTGCTTCCTTTCTTAAACAAGGGAAAATCATTGGCTAATCACCAGTACTGTGGAACCTCACCTGTGGTCAAGGAGGAAGTGGAGATATCTGCTAATGCCCCAGCTAGTTCTTCTCTTGCCTCTCGTAGTAATCTGGGATAGATCCCATCTGACCCTGGAGTCTTGTCTACCCAAATGCAATTGAGGATACCCAAAGCTTCTTCCTTTAATATAACAACATTCTCTGCAGGATTCACACACTCAGCCCTGACCTCCACATCAGTTATGCCCTTCTCTTCAGTGAATACTGATACAAAATACTCATTAAGGATCTCTCCCACTTCCTGTGGCTCCACGCATAACTTCTCTCCTTTGTCCTTGAGTGGGCCTACTCTTTTCCTTGCTACCCTCTTTCTTCAATATATACGCATAAAAAAGCCTACTATGTAAAAACAACTATCCTGCTTTGTTGGAGATAGTAGGAACTGCAGATGCTGGAGTGTTTGAGGTAACAAGGTGTAGACCTGGATGAACACAGCAGGCCCAGCAGCATCAGAGAATGAGTGTAGGCCTGAAACGTTAGCTTTCCTGCTCCTCTGATGCTGCTGGGCCTGCTGTACCCATCCAGCTCTACACCTTGTTACCCTGCATTTTTCACAGCTTTCCAGTATCTGACTACATATCTGCTCCTTTGTCTCCTGTGGGCTGTTGGGAAGTCAATAGAAAACTCCCATCATTGTGATGTCACTCTTCCTATTCCTGAGTTCCACCCATAATGCCTTATTACAAGATCCCTCTGATGTGCCTTCCCACAACATAGCTGTGATGTGATCCCTAACAGCAATGCAACTCCCCCATCTCTCTTGTTTCCCTTTCTATCCCATCTAAACCAGTGATATCCTAAAATGCTAAGCTGCCAGTCCAGTAATTCCTTTAATCATGTCTCCTTAATGGCAATAGCATCATAATTCCATCCAGTAATCCATGCTCTTAGTTCATCTGTCTTGCCTGTTATATTTATAGTCATAGAGTGATACAGCATGGAAACATGCACTTTATCCCAAACTGGCTCATGTTGACCATGGTGCCCACTCAGCTAGTCCCAATTGCCCACATTTGGTCCATATCCCTCCAAACCCTCCCCATCAAAATGATTTTTAAATGTTGCTGTCGTACCTGCCACAACCACTTTTTCTGGCAGCGCATTCCATATACACACCATTCTCTGCATGAAGAAGTTGCCCCTCAGATCCTTCTTTAACCTATCCCCTCTCACCTTAAATGTATGCCTTCTAGTTTCCAGATAACAAAGTGTGAAGCTGGATGAACACAAGAGGCCAAGCAGCATCTTAGGGACACAAAAGCTGATGTTTCGGGCCGAGACCCTTCATCAGAAATGGGGGAGGGGAAGAGGGTTCTGAAATAAATAGGGAGAGAGGGGGAGGCAGATCGAAGATGAATAGAGGAGAAGATAGGTGGAGTGGAGACAGACAGCTTAAAGAGGTGGGGATGGAGCCAGTAGAGGTGAGTGTAGGTGGGGAGGTAGGGAGGGGATGGGTCAGTACGGGAAGGACTGACAGGTCAAGGGGATGGGATGAGGTTAGGAGGTAGGAAATGGGGGTGCGGCTTGAGGTGGGAGGAGGGGATATGTGAGAGGAAGAACAGGTTAGGGAGGCAGGGCCGAGTTGAGCGGGTTTTAGGATGCAGTAGGGGGAGGGAGGATTTTGAAGCTTGTGAAATCCACATTGATATCATTGGGCTCCAGGGTTCCCAAGCAGAATATGAGTTGCTGTTCCTGCAACCTTCGGGTGGCATCATTGTGGCACTGCAGGAGGCCCAGGATGGACATGTTGTCTAGGGAATGGGAGGGGGGAGTTAAAATGGTTCACGACTGTGAGGTGCAGTTTTTTTATTGCGAACCGAGCGTAGGTGTTCTGCAAAGCGGTCCCCAAGTCTCTGTTTGGTTTCCCCAATGTAGAGGAGGCCACAACGGGTACAGCGGATGCAGTATACCACATTAGCTGATGTGCAGGTGAACATCTGCTTGATATGGAAAGTCATCTTGGGGCCTGGGATAGGGGTGAGGGAGGAGGTGTGGGGGCAAGTGTAGCACTTCCTGCGGTTGCAGGGGAAGGCGCCGGGTGTTGTGGGGTTGGAGGGCAGTGTGGAGCAGACAAGGGAGTCACGGAGAGAGTGGTCTCTCGGAAGGCAGACAAGGGTGGGGATGGAAAAATGGCTCGGGTGGTGGGGTCGGATTGTAGATGGCGGAAGTGTCGGAGGATGATGCGTTGTATCCGGAGGTTGGTGGGGTGGTGTGTGAGGACTAGGAGGATCCTCTTTTGGTGGTTATTGCGGGGTCGGGGTGTGAGGGATGAGTTACGGGAAATGCGGGAGACACAGTCGAGGGTGTTCTTGACCACTGCGGGGGGAAAGTTGCGGTGCTTGAAGAACGAGGTCATCCGGGATGTACGGGAGTGCAATGCCTCATCCTGGGACCAGATGCAGCAGAGGCGAAGGAATTGGGAATAGGTGATGGAATTCTTGCAGGAAGGTGGGTGGCTGTAGGTAGCTGTGGGAGTCGGTGGGCTTGAAATGGATATTGGTTTCTAGGTGGTTACCTGAGATAGATACAGAGGTCCAGGAAGGTGAGGGATGTGTTGGAGATGGCGCAGGTGAATTTGAGGTTGGGGTGGAAGGCGTTGGTGAAGAGATGAACTGTTCGAGCTCCTCTTGGGAGCACGAGGCGGCGCCGATACAGTCATCAATGTAATGGAGGAAGAGGTGGGGTTTAGGGCCAGTGTAGGTACGGAAGAGGGACTGTTCCACGTAACCTACAAAGATGCAGGCATAGCTTGGCCCCTTTAGTTTTCAATTCCCCATCCCTCAGAAAAAAGACGATGTACATTCATCCTGTATATGTCCCTCAATAAGGTTATCTCTCAATCTCCTATATTTCAAGGAATACATTCCTATCCTGGCCAACCTGTCCTTATAACTCAGGCCTACTAGTCCTGGCAACATCGTTGTAAATTTTCTTTGCACACTTTCCAGTTAACTATGTCTTTCCTTCAACAAGGTGACCCACACTGTACACACTACTCCAAGTGCGGCCTCACCACTGATTTATACAACTGTCACGTGAAGTCCCAACTACTATATTCAATGCTTCAACCAATGATGGCCAGCATGCTAAATGCCTTCTCCCTTCTACCTGTGACACCACTTTCAACAACCTATGTACTTGTTCCCCTAGGTCCCTCTGTTCCACAAGACTCCTCAGGGCCTTACCATTTACTGTACAAATCCTGTCTTGGTTTGACTTTCCAAAGAGCAACACCTCACACTTATCTGTATTGAAATGCATTTGCCAATCCTTAGCCTATTTCCCCATCTGATCAAGATCCCTCTGTAATTTTTGATAATCTTCGTCATTATCAACAATACCTCTTAATTTTATATCATCCACAAACTTGTTAATCATGCCTTGTGTATTAACATCCAGATTATGTATGTAAATAACAATAACAAAGGTGCCAGCACTGACCCCGGTGGCACACCACCAGTCACAGGTCTTCACTCTGAGAAACAACGTTCAACCATAACCCTCTGCCTCCTACCTTCAAGCCAGTTTTGAATCAAATTAGGTAGCTCTCCCTGGATCCCATGTGACCTAACCTTCCTGACTAGCATGCCAAGTGGGACCTTGACAAAGGCCTTACTAAAGTCCATATAGTCAAAATCCACTGCCCTACCCTAATCTATTCTCTTAGTTACTTCTTTGAAAAACTCTAAAACATTTTTCAGCCATGACATTGCATACACAAATCTCTGCTGACTAACCCTAATCAGACCTTGACTCTCCAAATGTTGTTTGGTCCTGTCCCTCAGTATCCTCTTCAAAACCTTGCCTACCACTGATGTCAGGCTGACTGGCCTGTAGTTCCTGGCTTGTCATTGCTGCCTTTCTTAAAGCATGGAACTACATTCGCCACCCTCTAGACTTCCAGAACTTCACCAGTGGTTAAAGATGAAACAAAAATCTCTGCAAGGGCCTCTGCAATTTCCTCCCTAGGCTGCCATCACATCTGAGGATGGACCTGATTAGGCTCAAGGGACTTAACCACCTTAATGCGATCTAATGCTACAAACACTGCCTCTCTGGTAATAGTATGGAGTCTAAAACATCCCTACTTGTTATCCTTATTTCCTTAGCATCCATGATTCTCTCCTCAATAAACTCTGAAGAGAAATATTCATTAAAAAAAACTCGTGTTAAAGTAAATGCACTCCAGAACCTTCAGTCCTTCTGAGCCTCATGACTTCCCTCTGCCTGCTGTTACTCGATACTATGCATATCTCAGTCTCACTTTTTCCCTCAGTCCCTGCACTTACGAGCCCGTTATTCCTGTTCCCACATTACTATCAACTTCTTGAAACCAGTTTCTCTGCGCTATTCAGACCAGTTGTGGTGACCGTAGTACCGTCTCCTAGAATCCCGCTCAGTGATGCCTCTGCTGCCTTCTGATTCGAACCTGCATTCTGAGGTCTCTTTGTTCAGCAACACAGCCTAGGACCTTACCATTAAGTGTATACACCCTGCCCTGGTTTATCTAAATTAAACTCCATCTGTCACTCCAGTTCACTACATGGACAAATGACTCAACAAAGTCTTCAGGACATCTTAGATGCAGGCCATTCCCAACTTCAAAAGACAGACATGGAGAAGTTTATCAGCTGCAAATAGTTGGGGAGAGGGTGAAAGAAATAAACTGTTCAGGAGTTACATAAAAGAATATTTGAACATATTAAAACAGAAATGAAAATTTCAGTGAGCCTGAAGCAACAGAAGTACTCAAAGACAAAAGCTGTGAATACAAAAAAATTTCAACAGAAGTTCAATTTGATAACATCTGCATTAGTGCAATCCCTCAGGGTGAAGACAAACCCATTAACTGCATTTTGTGAGCACAAACATTGCAGGCTGCTATAAGAGCATCGTCCCCTCCAAATATCCCGGCAACAGCTATGACTTTGTTTTTGAAATTTGAGGAACGCTTAACAAATTGATGGAGGTTAGAAACAAAAATGCTTTGCTGCACTTACACCAGTATTTCCTGGATTAGGGTTACTGTCTTATTGGGATGTTTCAGAAGCTTAGGCTCCCTCGAGCATTAATTAAATTCCCACATTACACGTCTATCACTTTCTCAGACAAGAGCTCCTTTGGAAAGATTGTTGATATGTTGGAAGCCTATGTTTCTTTTTGCAAAATGCCACTCACAAACGTGAAAAAAATCAGTTTGATTCCAGTGAGTATTTCACTTGAGAGTAGGTTGTTAAATAATGCATATTATCTATATCCCAAAAGGTGCGCGGTTTATATTTATCACTACACAGCTCTCAACTCTACCTCATGTTTTCTGATGTTATCATAACTCATTTTGTCAAGTGCTGATCTGATGCCAAACAATACATTTACAAACCAAGTTTCCAGAAAACCAAAGAGGGCCTTCAGATTCTTGATCCCCTGAGACTTTGGCACGCCGTGTTTTTGGAAGTTTATATCTTATATAACGCTCTATTTTGGTATTTGTTGACATGTTGCTGTGGCTTTAAAAACAGAAAATGCTGGAAATACTCAAGGCAAAGGCATGCAACAGTTTTGCACTTCTTCACAAACAAAAACAACATTTGATCTACAATGTTTTTGACTTCATATTGTGGATGTGGAGGTGCTGGTGTTGGACTGGGATAGACAAGGTCAAAAATCACAAGACACCAAGCTATAGTTCAATGATAATGGGAACTGCAGATGCTGGAGAATCCAAGATAATAAAATGTGAGGCTGGATGAACACAGCAGGCCCAGCAGCATCTCAGGAGCACAAAAGCTGACATTTCGGGCCTAGACCCTTCATCAGAGAGGGGGATGGGGTGAGGGTTCTGGAATAAATAGGGAGAGAGGGGGAGGCGGACCGAAGATGGAGAGAAAAGAAGATAGGTGGAGAGGAGTCTATAGGTGGGGAGGTAGGGAGGGGATAGGTCAGTCCAGGGAAGATGGACAGGTCAAGGAGGTGGGATGAGGTTAGTAGGTAGGAGATGGAGGTGCGGCTTGGGGTGGGAGGAAGGGATGGGTGAGAGGAAGAACCGGTTAGGGAGGCAGAGACAGGTTGGACTGGTTTTGGGATGCAGTGGGGGGAGGGGAAGAGCTGGGCTGGTTGTGTGGTGCAGTGGGGGGAGGGGACAAACTCGGCTGGTTTTGGGATGCGGTGGAGGAAGGGGAGATTTTGAAGCTGGTGAAGTCCACATTGATACCATTGGGCTGCAGGGTTCCCAAGCGGAATAGGAGTTGCTGTTCCTGCAACCTTTGGGTGGCATCATTGTGGCACTGCAGGAGGCCCATGATGGACATGTCATCTAAAGAATGGGAGGGAGAGTAGAAATGGTTCGCGACTGGGAGGTGCAGTTGTTTATTGCAAACCGAACGGAGGTGTTCTGCAAAACGGTCCCCAAGCCTCTGCTTGGTTTCCCCAATGTAGAGGGCGCCACACCGGGTACAATGGATGCAGTATACCACATTGGCAGATGTGCAGGTGAACCTCTGCTTAATATGGAAAGTCATCTTGGGGCCTGGGATAGGGGTGAGGGAGGAGGTGTGGCCTGGGATAGGGGTGAGGGAGGAGGTGTGGCCTGGGATAGGGGTGAGGGAGGAGGTGTGGGTTTTTTGAAGGCACATGACTTTGAAGTCTCACTCCTTCTTCAAGTATCAGTGAGAAAGGTGGCATCAGGCACAGAATCAATACACAAAAGATTAAACGGTTATAGAACTTCTGCAAATGTATTGAACAAGCCTCAGATGATTATTAAATGCTTAATCAGTTAGAGGGTATTAATAAGCAAATCCCAGAATTTCTTTCAAGTCACTGGCCCGAGATAACTAAAGATTTTATCAACATACCAGAGACATCTCAGGTCAGACAATACATTTTAGGTGTGAGGCTTTGTATGCTTTTTGAACAAAATACAATGCATCTGCAATTATAAATCTGCAAATGCAAGTTCAGCCCACTGAGCAGAGGTTGATAGTAAAGTTCGGTACCCACAAGGATGGCCTCAAATGGATCATGAGTTCATGTTGCACTACAGGTGACCCCACCACACTATACAGTCTTTCTCTCTCCACTCTCTCTCTCTCTCTCTCTCTCTCTCTCTCACTCACACACACACACACACACACACACACACACACACACACACACACACACACACATTTAAATCTATGGTGTGAAATTTGCATTTGCAGATATGTAATTACAGATACATTCTACTTTGTTCAAAAACACACAATTTGTAGACAATGTGGTATTTTATAAATTCCCACTTTGGAAATATAATCAGTTTGACTCCAAGTTAATTCACAGCCAGATTCTAAACAAGGCGTCACAACTAAAATGCATTCTCTGACATGAGATGTCACCTCTGATACACTGATAAAATCTGTGGTTATCATAGAACATAGAACCTAGAACATAGGACATTACAGCACAGTGCAGGCCCTTCGGCCCTCAATGTTGTGCCGACCTGTCATACCAATCTGAAGCCCATCTAATCTACACTATCCCATGTACATCCATATGCTTATCCAATGATGACTTAAATGTACCTAAAGTTGGCGAATCGACTACCGTTGCAGGCAAAGCGTTCCATACCCTTACTACTCTCTGAGTAAAGAAACTACCTCTGACATCTGTCTTATATCTTTCACCCCTCAATTTAAAGCTATGCCCCCTCGTGCTCGCCGTCACCATCCTAGGAAAAAGGCTCTCCCTAACCACCATATCTAACCCTCTGATTATCTTATATGTCTCAATTAAGTCACCTCTCAACCTTCTTCTCTCTAACGAAAACAGCCTCTAGTCCCTCAGCCTTTCCTCGTTAGACCTTCCCTGCATACCTGGCAACATCCTAGTAAATCTCCTCTGCACCCTTTCCAAAGCTTCCACATCCTTCTTACAATGCGGTGACCAGAACTGTATGCAATACTCCAAGTGCAGCCGCACCAGAGTTTTGTACAGCTGCAGCATAACCTCTTGGTTCCGGAACTTGATCCCTCTATTAATAAAAGCTAAAACACTGTATGACTTCTTAACAGCCTTGTCAACCTGGGTGGCAACTTTCAAGGATCTGTGTAAATGGACACCGAGATCTCTCTGCTCATCTACGCTACCAAGAATCTTACCATTAGCCCAGTACTTTGCATTCTGGTTACTCCTACCGAAGTGCATCACCTCACACTTGTCCGCATTAAACTCCATTTGCCACCTCTCAGCCCAGCTCTGCAGCTTAGCTATGTCTCTCTGTAATCTACAACATCCTTCGTCACTATCGACAACTCGACCGACCTTAGTGTCATCTGCAAATTTACTAACCCATCCTTCTACGCCCTCATCCAGGTCGTTTATAAAAATGACGAGCAGCAGTGGACCCAACACTGACCCTTGCGGTACACCACTAGTAACTGGACTCCAGGGTGAACATTTCTCATCTCTGTCTTCTTTCAGCAAGCCAATTTCAAATCCAAACTGCTATATCTCCCACAATTCCATTCCTCTGCATTTTGTGCAATAGCCTATTGTGGGGAACCTTATTGAACGCCTTGCTGAAATCCATATACACCACATCAACCGGTTTACTCTCATCTACCTGTTTGGTCACCATCTCAAAGAACTCAATAAGGTTTGTGTGGCACGATCTATCTTTGGGAAATGACTTGAAAGAAATTCTGGGATTTGCATATTAATCCTTTCTAAATGATTAAGGATTTAACAGCAGTCACAAGTGTGTTCAATGCATTTGCATCAGTTCTATGATCTTTTGATCTTTTACTAATAAATGCTGTGCCTAATGCTACCAGCCTCACTGACACCTGAAGAAGGAGCGAGACACTGAAAGCTTGTGTCTTCAAATAAATCTGTTGGATAATAACTTGATATCATGTGATTTTTGACTTTGACCTCATAACAGCACCTGACCTTATCATGCTGAAACTAAGACGGCATGTTTGAGATGGTCAATGTTTGCTATCACTTCCTGTACGCTGACAAGCCTAGAAAGTAACAAAAACAGAAGTTGTTGGAAAAGCTCAACAGGACTGGCAGCATCTGTAAAGAGAAATCAGATGTAACATTTTGAGTTCGTTGACTCTTCCTTAGAACTGATGGTAGTTAGGAAAATATCGCTTTTTAAGCAGAAGTTAGGGTGGGTGAAGAGGGTAAGGAGTGAATGGTAGGTGGGGATATAGCCTAGAGATAAGAACAATTGGACAGACTAAAGAATGGATAATAATCTGGCTAGGAGCGTGATTAGCTGTTAATGGATACTGTTAGTGGCTGACAATAGGTTGTGTGTAACAGCAGACTGTGTGTTAACAAGAGATAGTAGGAACTGCAGATACTGGAGAATCTGAGATAACAAGGTATAGAGCTGGATGAACACAGCAGGCCAAGCAGCATCAGAGGAGCAGGAAAGCTGATGTTTCGGGCCCAGACCCTTCTTCAGAAATCTTTTTCTCGGAAATGGAAGCGGTGGCATCAGCAGCGTTGTCGATGGCGTTCGGTGTACCAGAAGTGGCGTACCTGGCGGCGGAGGATGTGACGTCATCCGTGTGTGCTCCGAAAGTGGCCATATGGCCAATGACGGCAGGCACATTGTGGGGAGGGTCTTGGGTAGGGCTGGGGATTTGAGAGGTGCAGCAAGCCTGTTTTGGGAGGCAGGCACCAGTAAGTTTACTGTACTTACGGTTTTTAGTGTCCAATAAAGCTGAGTAGAATTGAGAGATCAGGTTGTGGATCCTATGAAGAATAAAAAGACAGGAGAGGTCCTTTGCAGGTCTGGGAGAGGGAGGCTCTGAGCTGCGGTAGGCTTGATTGTAGTGTCAGGAGATGCCAGCGCATTGCTGCAAGCGTGTGTTTCAGGAGTCGCAGGGAGAAATGTTTTTGAAGGATCTCAATGTTCTGAAGATAGACATTGTCACGGTATGGGCCAAACTGGGGAGGCCTAAATGTGGACTGTAGTCCATTGGGGATGTTCCGATTCTGTAGGCAGGTACTAAGAAAGGTGATGTGGCTGTAGTACTTGGTTTGCTTCAGGATGTGGTCGAGCAGTTTCAGGGCCGAAGAGATTACGAGGGTGTTGCAGTGGGAGAGAGATCCACTGAGGTTTTTACCCGGGAGGAGGGTAACTTCTTCAAGGTAGGCATCCTTAAAAGAGGTTTCGCAATGGTGTTAAAATTATTTCAGAGATAGTAGGAACTGCAGATGCTGCAGAATCTGAGATAACAAGGTGTAGAGCTGGATGAACACAGCAGGCCATTTCTGAAGGAGGGCCGAGGCCCAAAATGTCAGCTTTCCTGCTCCTCTGATGCTGCTTAGCCTGCTGTGTTCATCCAGCTCTACACCTTGTTATCTATGTGTTAACAAGGCCTGTTGTGTGGGGATGGGGGCTAGGATATAGGAGAGTTCAAGTCCTAAAGTTATGAAACTCATTATTGAATCCAGAGAGCTGCAGGGTCCCCAAGTGGAAAATAAGGTGTTGGTCTTCCAGCTTACACTGAGCTTTGCTGGAGCATAGCAGTAAGCCTGAGACAGATATTGGCCAGAGAACAGGGTGGTGTGTTAAAGTGGCAGTCAACTCAAAGCTCAGGGTCTTTTTTGCAAACAGAACACAAGTGTGCTGTGAAACGGTCACCCAGTCTCTGCTTCTTTTCCCCGATATAGAGGAGATAACGTTGTGTGCAGGGAATGCAGTAGACTAGATTGTGGAAAGTGTAGCTAAATTGCTGCTTCACCTGGAAGATACATTTGGGCCCTTGGATGCTGGGGAGGGAGGAGATGAATGGGCAGGTGCTACACCTTCGGCAGTTGCAGGGCAAGGTGCTGTGGACAGGTGTTGGGTGTGAAGGAAGAGTTGGATCAGGGTTTCCTAGAGGGAACAGTCCCTGCAGAAGGTGGACAAGGGAGGAGAGGGAAATGTGTGTCTGGTGGTGGCATCTAGCTGGAGGTGGTGGAAATGGTGCCTGATGATCTTCTGGACGGGAATCCTGGTGGGATGGTAGGTAAGGACAAGGTCACTGTTATAGGAGGGTAGTGGGGAGTGAGGGAGATGAGTCAGACTCAGCTGAGACCTCTGTCAACTATGGTGCTGGGGAATCCTCAGTTGAGGAAGAAGGTGGACATTTCAGAGGCTCCTTTGTCAATGTTGGCCTCATCAGAACATATGCCGTGGAGATAAACGAACTGGGAGAATGGAACAGATTTTTTTACAGGAAGCAGGGTGCGAGGGCATGTAGCTCAGGTAGCTGTGGGAGTCGGTAGGTTTATAGTGGCCAGTCTATCCCCAGAAATGCAAACAGAGATGCCCAGTAAGGGAAGAGTCAGAGATGGAGATCCTCCCAGTTCCTCCATCTCAGTCGTAACTTTGACACGGGAGTGACCAAAGTGTCCACTTTCTTGCTCAACTGATGTTTCCCCAGCACCACTTCCAAAGGGACCACACAGATGTAGGGAAAATGCTCAGACTCTACAAAGTCACCTGGGGCTGGAATCAAACCGGGTCCCTGGTGCTGCAAAGAGCTGTGCTGACCACTGAGTCACTGTGCCACTCAAAGCCAAGGTATTTCTGGGCAGAGGGGAAGGAAATGTGTAGGGGCCATTTATGTGTCAAAGTTCCAGATACTCTGTACATTGTACATTTGGAGTCAGCTCTCTGTTTCTTTAACAGAACATTCAGAAAGTCACTAGTAACAGATTTAACAGCTGCAACTACTGGTGTAGGTCATGATTTCACTTTGTAAAAGAAACATTGGGGAATCTAAATGAAAAACTGTGACACTGATCTTTTGAAATGTTATTTTCTCATATGATGTTAGCCACATTGGCAAGGTTAGCATTTGTTGCCTATCCCTAAGTGAGCTTGAAATGTCTTGATTGCTTGGCCATTTCAGCAGATAGTTAAGCATCAATGTTATAGCTGCTGATCACAGCATGTGGATGTACCTACAAGAGAAGGTGCAAAACTTGACTCATACTTGAGAAATAAGGCAGGAGAGATGACTGAGGTGTCAGTTGGGGGACACTTTGGGGCCAGCGACCATACTTCTGTTAGTTTTAAAATAGTGATGGAAAAGGATAGATTGACTGAATGGAATCATTTATTGTCATGTGTATTTAACAAAAATACAGTGAAAACTACATACATGGTGCCATTCACATTAACTTAAAAGTAAGAGGTGAGAAAAAATAACTTACGAATCTAACTTTCTTTTCCACTGCTGCAGTCCCACTCTCGGATGCCTCACCGGCCTGCTCTCGCCAGCTCCTGCTTCACCGGCCCGCTCTTGCCAGTGCACTCTTGATCTGCCGCCATGGATGCAAAACACAGCCCACACATTCAGTTCCCACCATGTGGTTCCCTGTCAAGACCCAGTTCATACCTGACTCCTTAAATGGCTAGTTAAAACGGGGTGGAGGAGGCTAGAATTACTACAGAGGAAGAGAGAAAAAAATGTCAAAAAAAGAGGACTGGCTAGCAGAGTGGAGCTCCAAATGGAGGGGCTTACCCTACCACCATCTTGCCAGAAGCTAGCTGACTGGATTTAAAAGTTCTCAATTGGAGTAAGGCCAATTTTGGTGACAGGTGAGACCTTTCAAAAGTTGATGGGGACAGTTGTTTGCAGATAAATGGGTGGCTGCAAAATGGGAAACCTTCAAAAATGAGATAACAATAGTCCAGGGACAGTATGTTCCTGTTAAGGTGAAAGGCAATCATCGTGGGCGTAGGGAATGATGGATGATTAAAGAAATTGGCCTTTGGGTCAAGAAAAAGGAGGAAGTAAATGTCAGGTATAGACAGCAGAGAATGCATAAATCCTTAGAAGAGTATCAAGGCAGTAGGGCTATACTTCAGAAGGAATCTAGGAGGGCAAAAAGGGAACATGAAATAGCTTTGCTAATTAGGGTGAAGGAGAATCCAAAGAGATATGATAAATATGTTAAGGACAAAAGGGTAACTAGGGAAATAGGACCTTTTAAAGATCAGCAAGGTCATCTATGTATGGTATCACAGGAGATCAGGAAGATACCAACTGGGTATTTTTCATCAGTGTTCATTGTGGAGGACATGGAAGATCTAGAACATGGGGGGTAACGAATAGCAACATCTTGCAAAATATCCATATTAGAGGGGTGGTGGTACAGAACGATTTAAAACACATAAATCCCCATGACCTGATCAGGTGTACGCCAAAAGTCTGTGGGAAGCGATTGCTGGGCCTCTTGCTAAGATATTTATATCATTGATAGCCACAGGTGGGGTGCTGGAACACTGGAGGTTGACTAATGTGGTGCCACTTTCAGAAAGGTGGTGAGGAAAAACCAAGGAACTGTAGACCAATGAGCCCGACATTGATGGTGGGCAAGTTGTTGAAGGGAATTCTGAGGGGGAGCATTTACATTTACCTGAAAGGCAAGGACTGATTAGGGATAGATGGCTAAGTGCATGGGAAATCATGTCTCACTAACCTGATTGGGTTTTTTTGAAATAACAAACAGGATTGACGACAGCAGATCAGTGGTCTATCGGTGCTGGGTCCACTGCTTTTCATCATTTATATAAATGAGTTGGATGTGAAAGCATTTCCTACCATGAAGCACTCCATCTATGCAGTCTCAACATCATTTATTTTCTCAAGCAGAGGCTGGAGTTTAACACCTTTCGATAGAGGCAAATAAGCAAACAAGGCAGTCAACATAATGCTTCTAAAATCATGAATGGATAACTCTGAGCAACTCAAGGTGGTCGTAATGATTTATACATGTAATATGTATTACTTCAAGTTTGATATAGCATTCAAGTTGCACACAATGCAAAGTTGCAATTTAAAATCTACTTTTGTAAACATGAACTAATCACTTTAATATTAAAGTTCATTTACATAAACTACAATGTTGCCACAATTATGACCAACATTACTGTCCATCTCTACTAATGGAAACATATCAACAAGTTAATTTTGCTCCTCATTTGAAAAAGCACCAATGTTCATTGGTAAATTTTAGGGAGGAGATTATTGCTTTATACACAAAATGGCATCCAGAAATATTTCAGTGTGCTTCATCTGTATATTTGCAAAGCCATGATTATGCAGGAACTTCCTGTACTCTGACCCACTCCTTTGTCTTCTGTTACTCTGCACAAATGTGCTGAGGGACTGTAGCACTGCTCTATTGGACATGTTCTTCTGATCATACAGCACATGCTCAACCAGTAGAAGACCACATCCTTAAAAAAAAATCCAGAACAACTTAACTGATCAGTTAAACTTCCATAACTAATTGATCAATCAGAAAATATTTTAGGTCACTTTAATCAGAAAATTAAAAATCACATTTTGCAATACGTGAAGGAAAAAATGTTTCACATGCAAAGACACTTTAAAATGTAAGAGCAAAGAAAATCGAAAAAAGAACAGAATAATGTAACGATTTTCCAATGAATATGAGGAACATGAAAAATACAAAATAGTTAAGGCTGTGACGATGAACATCTACAAGTTGAAAGTAGATGAACATGGGCAAGATGGTGTTATAGTGGCAACTAGTATCCAGATGTTAAAGCAAATGGTCTGAGAACAAGGGTCCAACATTCAACTGGACACTGAATGTAAAGTCACTTAATACAATCTGGAACTGAAAACTGGTCACAGTAGTGATGACCATTAAACTATTGTAACTTGCCCTTTAAGGAAGGAAATCTATCATTTTTACCTAGGTTGTCCTAAACATGATTGCAGATACACTGCAATGTGGTTAACTTGTAACCACCCTTTGAAATAGCCAAGCAGCTCACTAAGTCTAAGAGCAAATGGGAATGGACAATAACTGGTGACTATGCCACAACAGCTATGTAACCTCAGAGAATAAAAGAATCTGGTTAAAAATGTAGCTGTTGGTTAAAGAAAGAGAGACAAATATTAATGAAAAACTCCTCAGCTTCAGGTTATGAAATTACCCAAAGAAACAACTGAAATAGGAAATATAATGCCAGAAGACAGTCCTCACATGCTTTCCAGAAATCTGTTCAGATCAAGTGCAAAGTGGGAACTGGTCGGCAGAACTCAGGCAGACCTACTTCAGGGGAGAAACAATTTGGAAAGCCTTTCCCATGCTGTGCAGAAGGATTGTACATTGACTTCACTTCGATGTAATAAAAAAGCTTCTAAAATGTACCACTGTTTTGAACATAACTTTAAAATAAGGTTTGTGTCCTGGATTTGGAAAGCTATGTCTGAATCCATTAGAAGAGCACATTATTTAATCATGTGGTTGTTCAGTTTTGAATATTGCTGAATATGACATTGTCAAAACTTATCATCTTACACTCATCAGAATATTTCACAAACAAATACAAATTGAAGCGGGAGAGAAATTTATATTTCACGATAGAAAAATGCTGATTGGCTGGCAAGTTAACTCTGATTGGTCAAGGCACTGCCATGGAGAATTGGACACATTAATGCTGACTGAAAGTTAACAGCCAAGCTTTGTTTAAATGAAAGATCAGGCAGTTTGACTGTGACTGGACAGACATTGCCCTGAGAAATGAAACAGTGAATGGCTGTCATCTATTCTGTGGAGCATAGATGTTGGTTTTCCACCTGAATTTAGATTTTTGCAAATCGTTTCGATGAGAACAGAATGGAAAGGTTAAATAAAATGTACGACATTTTACTTATGGGTAGAGTCACAGTACTGCAATCACTCAATCTCCAAAATTTGAAAGTAATTCAATTTCCTGTAAAGTGTCAGATCTGTCGAGTCAAATCTATAATAGTGCACAGGAGTAGAGGGAAGGTATGGTAGTTAGCTCATTAGACAAGTAATCTAGAGCTCCGGGCTAATGATTTGGAGAGAAGTTCACATGCAACCATATGAAGATTATACATATGATTAATTAAAGCTGAGATTAAAAAAAAGCTCCTATTAGCACTACTGGCAACAAAACTACATCTGTTTGATTAATGTTCTTCTGGCGCAGACAGAACAGTCAACAATCTCTTTCTGAGCCGCAGTAACTATGCACGAGAACTAATTATAAACAAGTTGCTCTACAACAAAATAAAAGCAGCAGCTACGGTTAAAAAAAATTACATCAGTCCAGCAGGAATTTTTGCAGAAATGGAGAACTTTAGTTAACAGGAAAAACTGATCAGCTGAAGCAATTTTCTTTGAAACAGAAAAGAATGAGGTGAGGGTTAATGAAGGTATTTACAATGATGACGGCCATATAGACAGTGGATAGGAAGGTCTTTATTTCTCTTAGGCAAGATTTCCAATAACCATGAACAGAAATTTGAAGTGAATGAGAGAAAGATGTGAGGGGAGCTCAGAAGAAAATACTTCCATTTTGGGGGGGGGGGGACCAAGAATCCACTCTGAGACAAAAAAAATTATTGAAAACAAAACTTGGATTTGGACTTAAAACTGCTGAAATTTACAGAGTTATGAATTAAGAACTGGAAAATGGGATTACAATGGATAGCACAAACATGATAAACTGAATGGTCTCCTTTCTGTGCCACAGATTTTATAAATTTTATTTTTCAGTACACTCAGAAGGCAACACTTTGCTTCAGAGAGCAGGGTATCATTTCAAAATTCCTTCATATACTTCTTGCTTAATCCTCTCATATTCAGTGTTTGTCCTTTTCTTTTACCTTTCTGTCTATATGTTTTTGCAATTTCCTTTGTTAAAATGCCTGTCAGATTTTTTTTCCCTCTTACATTTTCAATGGTCTCAGATTTTTCATAAGCAAACCTCTCTTAATTTTATGAAACATGCTAATGCTTTTTAGAAACATAAAGAGTACAGCAAAGTACAGGCCCTTCGGTCCACGATGTTGTGCCGAACTTTTACCCTAATCGTAAGGTCTATCTAATCTCCACCCCTACCTTATACTATCATCCATATGCCTATCTAATAGCCGCTTAAATGCCCCTAACATGGCAGACTCCACTACCCTCTCTGGCAATGTTTTCCACAGCCCAACTACTCTCTGAGTGAAGAGCCTACGTCTGACGTTTCCCCTGTATCTACCTCCACTTGCTTTAAAGCTATGCCCCTTCGTAATAGCTGCCTCCACCCAAGGAAAAAGTCTCTGGCTGTCCACTCTAGCTATATCTCTGATCATTTTGTACACCACTATCAAGTCACCTTTGTCATTCTAAAAAGAAAAGCCCTAGCTGTCTCAACCTTTCCTTGTAAGACCTTCCCTCCATTCCAGGCAACATCCTGGTAAATATCCACTGCACCTTTTCCAATGCCGCCACATCTTTCCTGTAATGAGGTGACTAGAAGTGGACACAATACTGCAGATGTGGCCGAACCAGGCTTTTGTATAGCTGGAGCATAACTTCACGGCTCTTGAACTCGAACCCTCTATTTAATGAAAGCTAACACACAATGTGCCTTCTTAACAACTCTACCCACCGAGGTGGCAACTCTCAGGGAACTGCGAACATGAACCTCAAGATCCCTCTGCTCCTCCACACTGCCAAGAATCTTTACGTTAACCCTGTATTCTGCTTTTAAGTTTGTTCTTCCAAAGTGAATCATCTCACACTTTTCAGGGTTAAACTCCACCTGCCACTTCTCAGCCCAGCTCTGCATTCTATCAATGTCCCTTTGTAACCTAGAACAGCCCTCTGCACTGTCCACAATGCGACCCCCACCTTTGTATCATCTGCGAACTTGCTAATCCACCCTTCTACTCCTTCATCCAAATCATGTACAAAAATCACAAATAGAAGAGTACCCAGAGCCGACCCTTGTGGTACACCACTCATAACTGAGCACCATGTTGAATATTTTCCATCCACTACCACCCTTTGCCTTCAAAGGGTCAGCCAGTTCTGAATCCAATCTGTCATATTTCCCCCTCTCCCATGCCTCCTTACATTCTACATGAGCCTACCATGGGGGACCTTATCAAATGCCTTACTTAAAACTATGTAAACCACATCCACTGCTCCACCTTCATCCACGTATTTGGTCACCTCATCAAAGAGGTCAATAAGGTTTGTGAGGCATGATCTACCCCTCACAAATCCATGCTATCATGAATCAAACTGTGTCTGTCCAAGTGATCATAAATCCTGTCTCTCAGAGCCCTTTCCAATAATTTGCCCACCACTGATATAAGACTAACTGGCCTGTATTTTCCGGGGTTATCTCTATTCCCTTTTTTGAACAAGGGAACAATGTTTGCCTCTCTCCAATCTTCCGGCACTATACCCGTGGACAGTGAGGATGAAAAGATCATCGCAAAAGGCCCTGCAATCTCTTCCCTCGCTTCCCATAGAATCCTTGGATAAATCCCAGCAGGCCCAGGGGACTTCTCTATCTTTGACTTCCTCAAAATTTCTAGCACATCTTCCATACTAACTTCCACCTACTCTAGCCTACCAGCCTGTTTCACAGTGCCCTCCTTTACAACTAAGTCCCTCTCAGTTGTGAATACCGATGTATTCATTAAGGACCTCTCCTTTCTCTTTCGGCTCCGCACACAAATTCCCTTTACAGTCCTTGATCAGCCCGACCCTTTCTCTGGTCATTCTCTTATTCCTCATGCACATGTAAAAAGCCTTGGCATTTTCCTTGATCCTATCTGCCAAGGTTTTCTCATGCCCCCTTATAGCGCTCCTAAGCTCTTTCTTCAGCTCCTTCCTGAATAACTTGTATCCGTCTAGAGCTTTTTCTGTTCCTTGTTTCCTAAACCTTACATAAGCATCCTTCTTCCTCTTAACCAGTCGTCTGACCTCTCTTGAGAACCAAGGCTCCCTCACTCGGCCGCAGCTTCTCTGCCTGTGAGGAACAAACATATCAAGCACACACAGTATGCATTCCTTAAACAATCTCCACATTTCAATAGTGCTCTTCCCTGACAGTATCTGTTCCCATTTTACGTTTCCCAGTTCTTACCTAACAGAATGGTAATTACCCTTCCCCCAATTCTAAACCTTACCCTGCTGCTTGTACCTATCCTTTTCCATTATTGTAAAAGGAACAGAGGTATGATTGCTACCACCAAAATACTCTCCTTACATTTGGCCCGGTTCATTGCCAAGCAACAAATCCAAAGTGGCCTCCCCACGAGTTGGTCTATCTACATACTGTGTCTGGGATCCTTCTTGAAAGCACTGGACTGAATCCACGCCATCTAAAATATTACAACTAAAATGTTTCCAATCAATATTTGGAAAGTTCAAGTCACCCACAATGACAACCCTGTGGCTTCTGCACCTTTCCCGTATCTGCCTCCCAATCCGCTCCTCTACTTCTCTAAAAACTATTAGGGGGTCTGTGAAAAATACCCCAAAGTGACTGCTCCTTTCTTGTCCTGGACCTCAACTCAAACTGACTCTGTAGACATATCATTCTTGAACTGCCTTTCAGTAGCTGCCATACTCGCCTTGACTAGCAATGCTACTCCCCCGCCTCTTTTACCACCCTCCCCATTTCTTTTAAAGTATCTAAATCCCAAAATTTCCAACATCCGTTCCTCTCCCTGAGTTACCCACGTTTCTGTAATGGTCACAACATCGTAGTTCCAAATATTGACCCATGCTCTAAGTTCATCCACCTTATTTCTGATGCTTCTGGCACCTCAAACCATCTCAGTGCCTGCAATACATTCCAGCGACCGCATTTCTTTATAAGCCACCTCATTCCCTGTTGTGTCTGTTGGAAGGCTGAATACCTCATCCTCTGAATTATAAATCCGGTTCCCCACCCCCGCCAAACTAGTTTAAACCTTCCCACATAGCTCGAGCAAACCTCCCTCCCAGGATGTTTGTCCCTTCCGGTTCAGGTGCAACCTGTCCTTACTGTACAGGTCCTACCTTCCCCAGTATGTGCTCCAATTATCCACATAATGGAAGCCCTCCCTGCTACACCAGCCCTGTAGCCACTTGCTTAGCTGCGCGCTCTCCCAATTCTCACCTCATTATCAGGTGGCACTGGTATAACCCAGAGATAACTACCCTGTTTGTCCTGGACTTCAGCTTTCGACCTAACTCCCTGTACTCATTTTTCACATTTTCAGTCCTTTTTCTACCTATGTCATTGGTACTGATGTGTACCATGACTGCTAGTTGCTCACCCTCCCCTTTAAGGATCTTGAAGACACGATCCAAGACATCATGGACCCTGGCACCCGGGAGGCAACATCCCATTCTTTCATCTCTTTCACGTCCACAGAACTGCCTGTCTGTGCTCTTAAAATCAAATCCCCAACTACAATTGCTCTCCTATTCTCCCCCCTTCCCCTCTGTGCCACAAGGCCAGGCTCAGTGCCAGAGACCTGTCCACTATGTCCTTTCCCTGGTAGATTTCCCACCCCCCCACCAACAAACAGTATACTTATTATGGACGGGAACGGCCACAGGGGATATCTGCACGGTCTGCCTATTCCCTTTCCCCTTCCTGACAGTCACCCAGCTACCTTTTCCCTGTACCTTGGGTGTGACCACCTCCTTGTAAATCCTCTCTATCATCCCCTCGGCCTCCAGAATGATCCGGAGTTCACCCAGCTCTAGTGCCCTAACACAGTTTGTGAGGAGCTGTAGTTGGGTGCACTTCTCGCAGGTGACGTCAGAGGGGGCACCAGCAGTGACCTTTACCTCTCGCATCCTGCAAGAGGAGCATGCAACTGCTCTCGCTTCCATTCCCTCTGCTCTAGATTTCCAGACGAGATTAAAAAAAGCCTTAATTACCGACCCTCCACACAGTCTATTTTTTGGTTAGAGGAGGAGGAGGACATGTGGCAGACAGTACACATGTAGGGTTTCGGATTTAGTCAATGCCCGAATATATCAATTCCTTCCTGGTTCACGATCTCTCCACACACCTGCCCCTGAAAACAAGAGGGTCTCTGCTGCACGAGGTAAGATTTATACGGAGAACATAAACAACCTTACCATCCCATCGGCACTTTGGCTTGTGCTGCTGCCGCTGAAAACAAGACCTTGGAATTCTGCTACTGGAATTGTGACAGTATATCATAAACTAAACACTTTTAAACTAACTTTTAATCAGGGAATGCTACCATGCAGAAAGGAGGCCATTCAACCCATTGTATTTGTGCTGGTTGCCTGCAAGAAACAAATCAGGTAGTTTCCCTCCCCCACCCTTTTCCAACTAGTGCCAGGACACTTTTCCACTTTCCTGTTCAAAACTACAAATGACTCTGCGATAATGGGAACTGCAGATGCTGGAGAATCCAATATAACAAAGTGTGAAGCTGGATGAACACAGCAGGCCAAGCAGCATTACAAATGACTCTGCGTTCACTACACTGTCAGGCAATGCATTCCAGGTCCAAACCATTTGTTACATAAGTAAAAATTGTTCTTCATTTTCTTGCTGGCTGGTACGTGACTCATTTTAAATTCATGTCCTTGGCAACAACTAGGGAACAGTTAAGTACTTTCATGCCTGGACGTTCATGGTTCAGAAGAGGAATTAGGTCAGCAGTGTTCCCCCTGTGTCTGTAGCCTGTTGCCTTAGATGGTAGATTGGCATTGTCAAACAGAACTTGGTAAGGGGGTTCGTAAAAGGCAGTGAAGTATTCAATCAGCCATGAAGGCAGGCTCAACAGGCTGAATGGCCTACTCACGTTCCTGTGTTAATTTGCTGCAATGCAGATGACACACAATGCAGTCAGTGTGTCAGCGGTGTTGGAAATGAACAGGCTCTGATCAACTTCATTAATTGAAAAATAAAGAGCAACTGGAAAGGTGCAAGGGTCAGCTGACTCGATACCCTCACTGCCAACTGATTCATAAAACATTCAAATGTAGGCAGAGCATTTTCTCGAGAGGAAGGAAGAATAAAAACTGTGCTGTAGAGGATTTATGCTGCAGTTTTCTATTACCTGGTTTGCACTTCTGAGAGAGCCTACTTAAGATGAAATCAAATTCGTCTTCATTCCAGCAATGGAGAATGTTTGAGAGAATGTAGAGATCTGCCTCTGGCAGGTCGTCTTTGAAGATGTCTCCTTTAAATAAACAGAGCAAATCGGTGTGTCAAAATGTTACTTGGCCTGCGGGGTGTTTCTGGCAGTTGCTGCTCTTACTTTAAAATTTCAATGCTCACAGTGTCTTGCTTTTGTTCTATATTAAAATAGAATATCATTATACAAACCTAGAACTTGCCCTCCCCTGACTTTGGGGGGGGGGGGGGGGGGGGGGGGAACAAATCTAACATATCCTGTAGGATAGCTATTGGCCTTTGCAAAATCTCAGGTCTGACTGTTCTACGGCATAGAGAAGCAGGGTTAATTTTGAATCGAGATGATTCAATTCCAGACAATCTTGTTAGACTTGAAATATCAGGTCTGTTTCCACAGATGTTAACCACAGCTTCTCCTGTACAACGTTTTTACTTCATGTTTCTAGTATCCATTGCATTTTTGCTTCTACAGGCCAACTTAATCCCTTACAGGAAATTAAGTTGCAGATGACACCAAATATTGCAGTCTCTTGTCTAAATCTCTTGCCATACTATGATGCGCTGGACTCTGGCAGAATTAGTGGAACAGAACACCAGGAGATCGAAGTGATGAAACAGCAGCAAAAAAAAGTATAAATTTTAAAACATTATTATTATGGTGAGGGATTTGACCACTCCACTTTGAGCAGATAGGGTTGGTCAAATCCCTCACCATTAACGCTCATTTGAAAAATCTTCTGGTCTTCTGTCAACACTTGTTCCTCAGCCAAAGCATCAAAAACAGTCAAGGTTGCAGAGAGGTTGCATCACCACTGGACAGTTAATCCAGAGACCCAGGTAACATTCTGGGGACCTGGGTCCGAATCCCGCCACATAATGGTGGAATTTGAATTCAATAAAATATCTGGAATTAAGAATCTAACAATGATAATGAATCCATTGTCGATTGTTGGATAACCCATCTGGTTCACTAATGTCCTTTACGGAAGGAAACTGCTATCCGTACCTGCTCTGGTCTACATGTGACTCCAGACCCACAGCAATGTGGCTGTATCTTAACTGTCCTCTGGGCATTTGGGGATGGGCAAAAAACATTGCCTAGCCAGCAATGCCCCTCATACTGTGAATGAATAAAGGATAAAAAAGGTCAAACGGCCAAGCAGTTTGCAGGACAGGAAGGCAGGATTATAAAATTTGGCAGCTGGAACAGGCAGTTTGGCCCTTTGAGTCTGTTTCGTCATTCAGT
This sequence comes from Stegostoma tigrinum, assembly GCF_030684315.1. Taxonomy (NCBI): domain Eukaryota; kingdom Metazoa; phylum Chordata; class Chondrichthyes; order Orectolobiformes; family Stegostomatidae; genus Stegostoma; species Stegostoma tigrinum. The sequence continues at coordinate 100,373,140 of NC_081359.1, forward strand.
CAGATCATGGCCTGCTGTAAGTTGCGGTCTCACCACCACTTTCACGCCCGCACCCATAACCTCGACTTCCTTCCCTATCAAGAATCTACCTCAGCCTTGAATAAATTCAACGACCCAGCCTTGTGGGGAAAAGAATTCCACTGAGGACGTCTGCATCTGCTTTAAGACGGACAGCTCTGATTCTTAGGCTATGTCCCCTAGTTCTAATGTCTCCACAAGAGGAAACGTGCTGATGAGGCTTTCAGTTTCACAATGCGACTATGCTGTAACAACACAGTGGTGTTCGCCATTAACAGGATGCTACCGTCATGTCAAAGAGACATTCTGTCCATCACACAAGTGAGTAATGTGGTTATGTGAATTTCAGTGCTGGTGCGATGTCACTATGTAGGCTGAACATCTCAAACACTGATAAATCATATCAAACTGCACGTCCCTTTTGCTGTTCACAACTGGCAACTGCCAAAACCTTACTCAACTAACTGAACTACAATCCTCTTCATTTCAGTTTTCTAAATCTTTTATCAAGGTTTCTCAATTTATTCACAAGATGCAAGCCAATCACGAGGAAAAAGGCTAAAGTGTGAGTCTTGAATCAACAGTAAAACAAACACAAATAATGTTGCTAATGGTTACCTTCTCTGAAATTAATTTGACAGAGACTTTGACCTTGCGGGCGGTAACACTTTATCTTTTCCAACATTTGTGGCTGATTAAATATGACAAATGTCATATCTTGATATGCATTCGCCATTGCATACACTAAAACTCCTGTGTTTCCTGCAAGAAAAAAGTAATTTCAGTCATGATTGATGACAATGTGTCTAATATCTAAATGAACAATGAGAGATCGTGGACTTTCTCAGAATCTGTTTTGTTATCCTTTGCACTGAGTGAAGATTCATCTCCCAACCATTTGATTTGCATTTCAAAAGATGTACCACAGATTGGCTGAACATCATGGATGCTCTCTTGATAATAGCTGAGAGGTGGCCAAATACAGGTTTTTAAAATTGTGAAATATTTTGATACAGTGAAGAAAGCAAGAATATGTTCTTCCCTACAAGAATAAATAGGAGGTTACAAAGTAAGACTATCCAAAAACAAATCCTGAAATGTTTTCTGTAGTCAGTGGGGAGACTGCAAGATTCACTACCACAGGGCATGGTTAAAGCAAACAATATTGACAAATTCAAGGAAAAGCAAGGTAAGAATATGATGGAGAAGGGAATGGTGTTTATGAATGTAAATTTAGATATGGAAAAAAGGGAACAGGCTTGATGTGACCACAAACACTGGCACAAACTGGTTTGGCCAAAGGACTTGCTGCTGTGCACTGTATTCAATGCTAACTTACGAAGACTAACAAAAAAGCAAAAATCTTAGAATCCAAGCCTGAGATCCATCCACTGCTCTGAGCAAGCCAGTCATAGCAAGAGCTCAAACTTAGACCTTCAGATGTTCCTCTCTTAATTGCTATAACACCTTACTACTCACTTCAAAGTCACCCTCAAACACTGTAGTTTTCACTTCAATATTATCCCTCTGGCTCTCAGATTAATTTTCTGAAATCTTCACTTGTCTACTCAGATTCTATTTACTCAAATGCTCATTTCTATTGCATGGGCTGTGCGGCTCAGCTGGTAGTTTTGATACTGTAAGTGCATATGACCAAATGCAGCATTCCCTCTAGGCTGCACAGCTGTATAACTATACACTCACTCCTCAGTATCCGCAGGTTTGCATGGTCGGATCCAGGTCCGTCTTTTTATTTGCCCCCATAGGTACTTCTGGCCTGATTGCACATTCCTTTTCAGTAGATAGAGTGCTACATAGAACCCCTCCAGATTTGGAGGCAGGCCATTTGGCCCACTGAGTCCACACCGATACTCTGAAGAGTAATATGTTTTGGCACTGCGGCGTACGTGGTGTGACATACATCCTAAAAGCAACAAAATAAGATTGAAACTCTGGTACCACATGCCGCCCAGACCCACCCTGCTACCTTAACCCTCTAACCCTGCACTTCCTTTCACCTAGGCTGCTCATCCCTGGACATTGGGAGGAAACCGGAGCACCTGCAGCAGACCCACGCAGACACAGGGAGAATGTGCAAACTCCACACAGACAGTCGGTTATGGGTGGAAGCAAACCCAGGTCCCTCGCGCCATGAAGCAGCAGTACTAACCACTGAGCCACCATGCGACTCAGTCAAAGTAGTGTTGCCCGCATGTTCTGTTTTCTCCACAGATAATGAGAATTTGGAGTACAACTGTCCAGAATTGCCAGATAGGAGATACACGAGCCACACAAAATAAGTGGTCGCTTTAAGATATGTGCAACAACAATCTTAAGAGGATTTATGCAGTGCAACTGGATACAACATGAGAGAATTAGAGGGAACATTGAAAATAAGCCTCTATCAGGTACCAAGGATTTAGGATAGTACGTAGGATTGAAAATTGCACACACTGGACCAATGATACTAGTCTGCATGTATAATTAAAATATAATCTCAGAGCCAATGTATCGGGGGTCAAACTACAGTTTTACACCAGGCATCGCAAAACCTACAGCGAAAATTCACACCACCACTTTTTCAGGGTCACTAGGGATGAGCAATACTTTTGTACTTCTAATGCCACATACATCCCAAGAGCAACAAAATAACGTGAAATTGAAACTCTGGTACCACATCTGGTACAACAGTGGTTAGCACCACTGCCTCACAGCACCAGGGACCCAGGTTCGATTCCACCCTCGGGTGACTGTCTATTGGAGTTTACATGTTCACCCCGTGTCTGTGTGGGTTTCCTCTGGGTGCTCCGATTTCTTCCCAAAGATGTACAGGTTAGGTGGATTGGCCATGCTAAATTGCTAGTAGTGTTCAGAGGTGTGTGGATGAGGTGGGGTATCGGGGGATGGGGATGGATCTGGGTAGGATGCTCCAAGGGTTGGTGTGGACCTGTGGGACCAAAGGGCCTGTTTCCGCACTGTAGGGATTCTATAATCTTATTTTGCTATTACAAATACACTTCAGAGGTTCAAGGACCCCAGTGGCCTACGTTTTCTTATCCTTCGGCCTAGCGTATAACGAATTACATCACTTATAGGGAGGAAAAGAAAATGTTGCATAATTAAATATTTAAAAATTCATACCTAAATCACAAGCTGTTTTAAATGACGATAGATCAAATGCCAAGACAGTGTCATTTCCTGTCACTTTGATAAGGCAGTTGATTGCGGATATAAAAGATGGTGTTTGTTCAGAATTCTGTAGATAGAATGCCTTAAGGTTAAGTGACATATTAAAAAGTGACTTTGAATTTAGGTCAATTACTAAACGTCAGTACAAAGAGCAGCAAAGTAATAAATATACACGCATTGACAGAAAACATGGAGTATCGAGGATTAGAGCAGTGTCCAGTGGTAAAGTCATTACAGAAGCCGAGATCCAGGTGAAATTCTCTCCCTACTGTGAATGCATGCATTCTTTCACACTTAAACTAAATGATAACATTGCTTTTCTCTCCGTTGTTGCTATCTGACTAGCTCTGTCCAGGATTTTGTGTTTTTATTTCAGATTTTCAGAATTTGTGGCATTTGTTTTCGTATTTCTTTTTGCTTGTTGATTGAGGGATAAATATTGGCCCAAATCTATCACTCTTCTTCAAAATAGTGTTGTGGTACATTTTGTTTAGCAGGCCAGGCGTAATCTTGGCATTATATGCACTGCGCTGCACCGCAGAGTCAAACAAGATCAAATGGGCTAGTCATGGTTCCTTTTTCAAAAGGAAACAATGAACTTGCAAAAAGGCGAAGTACAATTCCTTACGAATTGAAACCTGACACAAGCTGGATTTGGTCATCATTTTCAGTTGACGCCTTTTGATGCTATTAGACAGGCCAGGTTTTATTTCAACAGTAAGCTTTACCCCACGGGCGCTCTGGCACACATAGTGAACTTTGTCAAGAAGCTGAAGTGAGCATAAATGAAGTCTGCTAGCTTTTTGTCAATTTATTCTTGGAATGGGTGATTGACTGGAAAGACAAGCATTTATTTTTATCCCTAACTCACTTTAGAAGCTAATGATGACCTGCATTCTCCAACTGCCATGATACATGTGGTACAGGTACCTTTGCAGTGTTTTTAGGATGGGCATTTCAGGATTTCTGTAGATAATGTCTCTTGGAATTCTACTACATTAAAGGCACTACACTAACAAAAATCAGTGTTATATCACAATGATACTCTAAGACTAATATCAGAAAATATTTGCTTGACTATTTCTGAAGCTTCTGTAGACACATTTTACCTGAAATAAGTCATCAGCCTGTGTTCCGTGAGTACCTTTTTTGATGGCTGAAGCAAGGTGAGTGAAATGTGGCCAACTGTGGTCATTAGCATAAATTATATAGTCATGCAGAGAGTTCTCACTACTTGACACCAGATACGTGTTGGCTAGTTGTGTGTTCTTGTACACTGCAGAAGTAAAACGGAAAGAAAGAGAGAGACGTAGGAGTTGCTTGATTTATTGTATAGTTTTCACACAACAATATGCTCAGTCATGTTTTTTCCAGCTTCCTCGTGTCTATTGTTATATTGCAATTAACTATAATTTCTTTTTTGCTGGTAAATATTCAAACCTCAATTCAGCGTTCTGTGCCATTTGCACACTATTATAGAAAGGATATTTATCTTTGTCATGGAAACATTCCAACACAGATTTGACAGAGCAATGCTAAAAATATAGTAAATGTTAATGTGACACATAAATTGACAGGAGCAGAGAATAAGAACATAAGAAAGCAGGTAGTTTGGCCTTTTAAGCTCGCCCCAGGAAAAAGAAGATGGCTGTTACTTTACTCCATCTCCATATTCTTACATTATCCAGTTTTCCTTAATCCTGTTAAAATCCACAAAATTAACAGTCCTGAATAAATTCAGTGACTGAGCAACTACCATCCTCTGAAGTACTGAATTTCATAGACGCATAACCCTTTGGAGTGATGGCAAACAAGATAGCAAGGCAGACCAAATTCCTTCATTCCTAGTTATTACTCACATCTCCATCACAGTAAAGCATCCAAACTAAATTTATCCCACACACGAAGCTTGATAAAAAGAGAGAACATTAGGTCAGCATATACTCATATAGCAAGTAACTAATAGCAAAAGGACCAATAAGGACAGTATTTACACTGACCACCATTTGAACTAAGCACAGAATTACCTCATGAACAAGGTTTACTCACTCTGTGATGGGCCTGGGGCTTTTTCAAGCAAGTGAAGGGAAACACAGGCATCTAAGAGGTGTTTTGTCCCATCCAATGAGGTCTCTAATCTCTGAGCAACTTCTGAAACGTCTAAGCCATGCTGTGTACTCAATGCATCAAATACTTTGAGTGTTGAAGCTGTGAATAGGACCTGTAAGGTATAGAAAATTACTCTTTGGTTCTGACAGAAGATAGAGCTGAAAAAAGTGAAGGAGACTGGTTCTTATTCAATAAGCAAAGGTAACATAATTGTACATACAAGTAAACCCTCATATCGTCTAAATGATGAAATAAATATTAGGTAAGGGACTAGTTCAAAACTAATGTACAAAACACTTTAATCTGGAATGTTTCAATCTCACTTATAAAATCTCAAAGTGCATTTAAGCATCAGCAACAAAAAGGTCACTGTCCCATGATCCACAATATTTAACGTGCAGCCAAAGTGTTTAGGTAAACATGCAACAATGAAGAACTAGATTTGCATCAAGCTACTCAACAAAATGTTGCATTTTTCATTTCAATAGGCTTTCCACATTGTTCTTTCTGCCAAAATGTGATCCTTACACAGACCCAGAGACCTGCCAGTCTGCTGAAAGCATGATAAACTGTCCTTAGACAGCAGATTGTATGCTCTGTGCGAGTTGGTGACCGTAGGCAAGGTCAATCTAGAGTTTACCTTGGGTGCACATGCTCTAACTTTCCAGCAAAAGCCTTTGGACTGCAATTAGAGAGAAATGTTAGCTGATGCTCTGCCCTATTGATCAGTCCTTTGAGTATAGGAATTGGGGCGTCATGCTGAGGCTGTACACGACACTGGTGAGGCCTCTTCTAGAATACTAAGTCCAGTTCTGGGGTCACCCTGTTATTACATTAGATTAGATTGCCTACAGTGTGGAAACAGCCCCTTCGGCCCAACATGACAACTCACCAAGGCTCAGTAAAGCCTTTGATAAGGTTCCATGTGGTAGGCTATTGGAGAAAATACGGAGGCACGGGATTGAGGGAGATTTAGCAGTTTGGATTAGAAACTGGCTTTCTGTAAGAAGGCAACGAGTGGTGGTTGATGGAAAATATTCAGCCTGGAGTCCGGTTACTTGTGGTGTGCCTCAAGGACCACTGTTTGAGGACCACTGCTGTTTGTCATTTTTATAAATGACTTGGATGCAGGCATAGGTGAATGGGTTAGTAAGTTTGCAGACGACAGTAAAGTCGGTGGAGTGGTGGACAGTGTGGAAGAATGTTGCAGGTTGCAGGGAGACTTGGATAAACTGCAGAATTGGGCTGAAAGGCAGCAAATGGAGTTCAATGCAGATAAATGTGAGGTGATTCACTTTGGGAAGAATAATAGGAAGGCAGAATACTGGGTCAATGGAAAGATTCTTGGTAGTGTCGTTGTGCAGAGGGATCTTGGTGTCCACGTACATAGATCCCTGAAAGTTGCCACCCAGGTTGATAGTGCTGTTAAGAAGGCAAAGGGTGTGTTAGGTTTTATTGGTAGAGGGATTGAGTTCCGGAGCCGTGATGTCATGCTGCAACTGTACAAAACGCTAGTGCGGCCTCACTTGGAATATTGCGTGCAGTTCTGGTCGCCCTATTACAGGAAGGATGTGGAATCATTGGAAGAGGTGCAGAGGAGATTTACCAGGATGTTGCCTGGTCTGGAGCGCAGGCCCTATGAAGAAAGGCTGAGGGACTTTGGTCTGTTCTCATTGGAGAGAAGGAGGCTAAGAGGGGATTTAATAGAGACATACAAGGTGATCAGAGGATTAGATAGGGTGGACAGTGAGAGTCTTTTTCCGAGGAAGATGACATCAGCTTGTACAAGGGGGCATAGCTACAAATTGAGGGGTAATAGATTTAAGACAGATGTCAGAGGCAGGTTTTTTCTCAGAGCGTGGTAAGGACGTGGAACGCCCTGCCTGCCAATGTAGTTAACTCAGCCACATTAGGGGCATTTAAACAGTCCTTGGATAAGTATATGGATGATGATGGGATAGTGTAGGGGGATGGGCTTAGATTAGTTCACAGGTCGGCACAACATCGAGGGCCGAAGGGCCTGTTCTGCGCTGTATTGTTCTATGTTCTATGTTCTAAGTCCACACCGCCCTTGAAGCATCCCACCCAGACCCATCCCCCTATAACCCACACACCCCTGAACACTATGGGCAATTTAGCATGGCCAATCCACCTAGCCTGCACATCTTTGGACTGTGGGAGGAAACCGGAGCACCCGGAGGAAACCCACGCAGACAAGGGGAGAATGTGCAAACTCCGCACGGACAGCTGCCCGAGGCTGGAATCGAACCCGGGTTCCTGGTGCTGTGAGGCTGCAGTGCTAACCACTGAGCCACCATGCCGCCCCAAATAATAGTAAGGACATTATTAAGCCGGAGGGGTTAGAAGATACTTACCTGGATATTTCCAAACATGGAGGGTTTCAGTTATAAAGAAAGGTTGGATGGGCTTGGAATTTTCTCACTGGGGCATAGGAGGTTTAGAGGTGGCCTTATAGAGGTTTATAAAATCATGAGGGGTAATGATAGGTGTCTTTTGCCTAGGATGGGGGCTTTCAAGACCGGGGAGATGGATTTTTAAAGTGAGAGGAGGGAGATTTGTTTTTATATAGAGAGTTGCTCGCATGTGGAAATGAATTTCCTGAGGAAGTGGTGGATGTGGGCAGTGTTACAATATTTAAAAGACACTTAGATAAGTACATGAATGGGAAAGGTTTGGAGGGATATGGACCAGGAGCAAGTAGATCAGATTAGTTTAGTTTGGGATCATGTTTGGTATGGACTGGTTAGACAGAAGAGTTTGTTTCTGCACTGTATGGCTCTATAAAGACCAGAGAGGTAAAGACCCATTAGAGCAATCTACCTGCTGCCTCAGCTCACTGAACTCAAAGTAAATTTAAAAGTCTTCTAGCCTACGTGCATAAACATTACAGATAGGCAATCCTTTTTATTCCAGACTTCAATAAATAGTTGTCCCTACGGAGTATTGAAGAACTATGGAGTATTGATATACAAGTCCATAGACCCCTGAAAATATCAGCACAAGTGGACAGGGTGGTGAAGGCGACATATGGGATGCTTGCATTCACTGCCTGCAGTGTAGAATAGAGGAGCAAGGAAGTCTTGTTACAATTTCATAAAACACTGGCTAGACCACAGATGAAATTCTGGTCATCACACTATTATGATTGGACTAGAGAGAGTGCACCAGGGATGAAAAGTTTTTTTTATTTACATTCACTGACAGCCTTCACTGGCCAGGTTAACATTTGTTGCTCAGAGTGCAGTTGAGAGTCAAACATATTGCTGTGGTTCTGGAATCACATGTGGACCAGGCTAGCTAAGGATAGTGGTTTCGTTCCCTAAAGGACATCAACGAACCAGATTGATTTTTTCCAATAATCAGCAAAAGTTTCACCATCATCATTAGACTCTTTATTCCGAATTTCTTTTCCCTGTTCATTGAATTCAAATTCCACCTTTGCCATGGCAGGATTTGAACCTGGGTCTCAGGATTAATAGTTTGGTGCTAATACCACAGTGTTGAAGAGATATTGGATAGGCTGTGTTTGCTTTCCTTGGAGCAGAGGAACCTGAGAAGGATCTGAATGCGACAAAATTGTGAAAGGCATAGTCAGAGCAGATTGCCAGAATCTTTTCCCCCTCGGTGGATACTTTTCAGACCAAAGGGCACAAGTTTAAGGTGAGGACTAAGTAGGTTAGAGGGAATGGGAGAAAAAAAATTCACCTGGAGGCTGGTAGAAACAAGAAATGTGCTGCTAACTGCGAGGGTAGTGGAGGCAGGTACTCTTGCAACATTTAAAAGCATCTGGGTGAGCACGTAAAACACCAGGGCATAGTAGGTGTGGAACAACTACAGGTAAATGGGATTAGTGTAGTTTGATAGTTCTTGGTTGGCAAAGATGTGGAGGGCTAAAGGGCCTGTTTCCTACAACTGTATGACTGTAAGTCAAATTCCTTTTAACAACTTCGAAATAAAAATATTCCAATTTACTCTCTACATCCTTACCTTTGAAGCTTTAAAGCCATTCATTAGGTCTGCAATTTTATGAAGCCAGGCAACACTGGCCTCACTCTTGGTAGATGTATTTACCAGGTCGTGGTGAAGTACCGCCAAGCCTTTGACCTCAGGAATTCTGTTTGGCTTCTCGGTGCTTGGGCTATTCACCACCTTTTCTGACATTGCAGCTTGGTCAGAATTCTGTGTCTTTTCTGCTATTCCATTTCTTTTGGGGTTTGCAGGGCCCTGCTGAAGATCACAGAGACCTTCTAAACTTGCAATGGTGTGGCCTGTGACACAATGAATTACAGGCGGGTTGTAGATCTCACTCAGCTTTTTGCAAAAGTGATTCAAAGGGAATCCAACAACATTTAAAAAGTCTCCATGAATGTACTCGACTAGCATTCCACCAAGCCCCTGGATTCCATATCCACCTGCCTTGTCCCTAGAAGAAAAGGGAACAAAACAGTGCATGAAGTAATAAGTGTAGAATATATTATAACTACAGTCAGCTCTGATATAATGTGATACTCCCGTTCTTGTGTGATCTCATGTAATAAGAAAATCATGCGATAGCCACGTCATTTAAACTAATGGAGCTGGAATTGCTTCGTCGCCAATACAGATAAGGTAGGTTTGTATCCTACAAATAGCGGTCCAAATTATTCAACTGTGTTAAAGCAAATGCGCATTGAAGAAGCATGCGTTACAGCAGAACTGACTGTAGTTGTTCAGAAACATTGAAATACAAAGGAAAAACGTACCATAACAATATCAGAACAAAAATTACATAAGGGCTGAAATCATAACATTGAGTATCTAAAAGACCGCTTGATGCACTGCTAATCTATCAGCAGGCAGGAATTCCCAGGCATTATCAGCTCTCTCACACAAGGCTTCCACAACTGGTGGACAGATTGCTGCAAGCAAATTAATCATTAATTCTTGGAATGCAATTCCACGGATTACCAAAAAGGCCCAGCTATATTTTAGGAAAAATGAGTTACTTGCAGAATATGCTGATTTAATGTTGACCAATATAAACATTCTATAAAAACCTAAGAGTTTATAAACTACTGAATAAAATGCATATAACATGGCAGGTAAACCACAGTAAACAAGTCAAACATTAATGAACTGGGCTCTACGTCTAAAGGAGTCTCTATTTAAAGCCAAATAAACATATATCTAAAGCATAACCTACAAAAACAAAAAAAAACTGCAGACGCTGTAAATGAGAAACAAAAACAGAAATTGCTGGAAAAGCTCGGCAGGTCTGGCAGCAACTGCGAAGAGAAATCAGCATTAACATTTCAGCTTGAGTGACCCTTCATCAGAACTCTATACCCAATAAAGAGTTGGAATAAATTTCTATCACTCTGCAAGCATAAATATGTTTCAATGTTATAGGTTCCACACGCTTCACATCAAATACCAGGAACGATTGAAATAGCTTTTGGTGTGAACCCTTTATTAACATTGCACAGAAAAGCCACAAGCAAATATGTTGGATTAATGGCTAACAGATACAACTCATCAGATACATGTCGTGACTGTTTCAACCAATGCTGTTTTGGTAGCACCTTACATACCTAAAGACAATGTCCGTAAAATATAACACAATAACATCTTAGGCAAACTTTAATTCTTCAGCTGACACAGAGCTACAGGACCTTCACCCACATCTATAATTATCTATGGCAAGAGACATATTCCACTTGTACTTGTATACATAAATAATGTGGCAAAATGTCCCAACAATCAGACAAAACTGATGTCAAAGCAAGGTGATGATATTTAGATGGGGGAGCAAAATCTTGATTAACAGTGGATATATGAAAGTCTCAAAACAAAAAGAAACAGGACAATGGAAAATCAGAAATGTTTCAGGAGGATATTCCACAGCAAGAAAGCAGATGTTGAAGGCCTGGGAGCCAGTTCGCCAAAGAAAATATTATTTTTTTTTAGGATGACTCATAAAATAAATGTTCTTCAATCTCAACAAAACCAAAAAACATGTGGGAGGTTCAACAGACAAAGTATACCCTCGCTTATGAAGACTTAAATTTTATGAAATTATTTTGGCAACATACTAACATTTGTAAAGTTTGTGGACTGTGTATCATGTCACTGAACTTTGCCCTTAAATTCCCAGAGAGAGTTCCCATGTATAGATTTCTGCACAAACTCAAATGTTGTCTGAGCATGACAAAACAAATAATGGTGAACAAGAATAAAGACAAAAGAGAAATTCAGTCGGAGGGAGGAGCATAACTTCAAGGTAGGCATACCTGGAAGAGATGTGGCAGTGAGTAAACTGCTAAAATAAGGAAACAAATGCCAGGAATCTGAAAAATAAATAGAAATTGCTGGAGAAACTCAGCAGGCCTGTTAGTACCTGTGGACAGAAAACAGAAGTTACCACTTCTATTTCAGGACCTTCAGAACTGATCGCACGTGGGGAAAAAGTGACATTTATTTTGATGACAAGGGGTGGGGAAGGAGTGAGCTGATAGCTGGAGACACAGCCCAGAGAGAGAAACAAAGGAGCGCTGTCACTGGATTTGAAATATTAACTTTGCTTTCTCTCCACAGATGCTGCCAGGCCAGCTGAGGTTCTCCAGCAATTTCTGTTTTTGCTGAAGAAAAGCTAAATAGGTGACAATGGGGACTACAATTGGGTGAAATTGGATTTGCTGTCCTGAAAGCAATCATGTCACGACAGGGCTTTGGGTGAGGGGGTGGGTAAAGGACATGGAAGGTGGTCTTCAGGTTTTAAAATTGAAGTCTGTGAGATCCCCAAGCTGAAAATGAGATGCTGTTCCTTCAGCTTGAAGCAACGCTGGCCATTTAAGAATAATGTTCACAATAAAATTAGATTGAGATGTTAGCCACGGATCAGTGGGTAGCACCCTTGCCCCAAATCAAAGCAGCGCTTCGATACTTGAGAACAGAATCTACACTGGCTTGCCAGTGGAGTTTTAAGAACATGCTGCACAGTTAGAATCCTTTCGTTGGACATGTTAAACTGAAGTTCTATTTGCTCTCTTGGGTGAATGGAAAAGTTTCCAAAGGACAGACAGGTCAAGGGAGCGGGATGAGGTTAGTAGGTAGGAAATGGAGGCGCAGCTTGAGGTGGGAGGAGACGATAGATGAGAGGAAGAACAAGTTAGGGAGGCGGGGACGAGCTGGGCTGGTTTTGGGATGCACTGGGGGGAGGGGAGATTTTGAAGCTGGTGAAATCCACATTGATGCCATTGGGCTGCAGGGTCCCACGCTAACTTCTTTAACCGTGATTTGGACATTGAGCAGTTTTTCCGCTGCCTCTGCTTCCACGCTTATTTCTTTAACTGTGACTGCTTAGGAACCCTGCAGCCCAATGGTATCAATGTGGATTTCGCAAGCTTCAAAATCTCCCCCTCCTTCTATTGCACCCCAAAACCAGCCAAGCCCGTCCCTGCCTCCCTAACTTGTTCTTCCTCTCACCTATCCCCTCCTCCCGCCTCAAGTCACACTCCCATATCCTACCGACTAAGCCCATTCCCGCCCCCTTGACCCGTCAGTCCTGACCGGACTAACCTATCCCCTCCCTACCTCCTCACCCATACTCACCTCTACTCACTCCATCCCCGTCTCTTTAACTTGTCTGTCTCCTCTCTACCTATCTTCTCTTCTATCCATCTTCGATCCACCTCCCCCTCTCTCCCATTTATTTCAGAACCCTCTCTCCCTCCCCCTTTTCTGATGAAGGGTCTAGATGCGAAACGTCAGCTTTTGTGCTCCTAAGATGCTGCTTGGCCTGCTGTGTTCATCCAGCTCCCCACTTTGTTATCTCAGATTCTCCAGCATCTGCAAATCCCATTATTTCTTCCTTACTTTTATACTTCTCTTTGAAATAAAGGTCAGCATTCTATCTGCTTTCCCTATTACCTGCTGAATTTGAACTTTTTTAAAAATAAATTCATTCAGGGTACACAGTCTTAATTGGCTGGACCAGCATTTATTGCCCATTCCTGGCTGCTCTTGAGAAGACGTGGTAAGCTGCCTTATTGAACTATTGCAGTCTATTTAGTGAAGGTATGCTGACAGTGCTAGCAGAGAGAGGGAATTCCCACAATATGAAGGAATGGCAAGACTGCACAACTTGGATCTAATCTGTTAGTTGTGGAATTGCTTCGCTCTATTTATCACTTGCTGCATAGACTGTTTGGCATGCAAGTAGTCCTGTGTATGCAGCTTCACTGTGTTGATATCTCACTTTTCAGAAGGCCTGGTGCTGCTCCTGGCACACCCCGCTGCGGACTTTATTGATTCGTCAAGGCACTGTCATTCAGAATGCACCAGGGAACAGTGCATTACTGACTGTAATGTCTCAACTGTTGTCTTTTTTAAAATTTAAACAGAAGCTTGGGGTTAACTGTCACCTGGAGCATTTTTTCTGGCAATTCTTCAACCAATCAGCAATCTTATTCTAAGAGAGTATACATTGCTGTTCACTCTGAAATTGATTCTTTGTGTGCCTGTCCTAATGATCACAAATGAAAAGCTCAAGAGCAGGTCTCTTCTTCCCAACAATCTGTGACAATATATCCTACAGATAGTAGGAACTGCAGATGCTGGGATAACAAGGTGCAGAGCTGGATGAACACAGCAGGCCAAGCAGCATCAGAGGGTTAGGAATGCTGATGTTTCGGGCCTAGACTCTTCTTCAGAAAGAAGGGTCTAGGCCCGAAACGTCAGCCTTCCTGCCCCTCTGAGGCTGCTTGGCCTGCTGTGTTCATCCAGCTCTACACCTTGTTATATCACAAAATATCTTAGTTTCATTTGGCCTACCCAAGGAACTGGTGAAAAGTAAGCACTCTCTTTTACAGGGGTTTATACTAATGGCTGTTCATGTCTTAGAAACAGCAGCAAGAATAGATTCTGCAAGATTTCTAATTAGTATAAGGCAGTTTCTTTTTAAATTAAATAAACTATGTTCTAAGATGAAGAACTCTTTACAATTTCATGCATCTTTAGTGAATTTCATGTGTGGGTGTAAAGTATCTGCACATACATTGGCTCACCACTGTGTATGTACTCCCAGAGAAGTTCCTCAGATAGCTCAGAAAACTTTACTTTTGTTTCTTCATGAAAAGCAGTAATGTTGGTCTCCAGTTGGTTATCTGGAACAATAACATCGGTTAACATTACAATTTTCAATTTCTCTACTTCTTGCACTTGGGATCAAGTATTATGTTAATACCTTATATAGCAACAGCATAATCAATTGACATTAAAACTTAGAGATTGACTTCAGTTAAAGAAGTGGGTCCATTCTTTCAAAAGAAGCACTGAAGATGTCCAATCCACATATAATTTTTGCTCCATGTTAAGTACAAACTTTCTCTGTCTGGTATTTTTACAATGGATGGACAGTGAGATGAAACCTTTACAACAGTGATTGACTGTGCATGAGGAGGCCAGTCAATTTGGTTCTATGGACTGTGACCTCAGGGTGTCTAAAGTTTCAATAACAAACATTCAACCTGCAACTGTGAGGCTTACAAGGGTCATTGTGTCAGAGCTGCTGTCATTTGGCAGGGGACTTTGGACTAGAATTCTTTCGCATGAGCGGAGGTTGAACTTGGCGTCTTCTGGAACAGAGGCAACAGCAACATTTCAATGATGGCCAAATTTTGGCAACACACTGCATCTATCTGGAAAAAAACCAAAAAAACTGGAAAAAAAACTTGTTCTGAGGAAGGGTCACCAGACCCAAAACATTAACACTGATTTTTTTTCTTCAGATGCTGCCAGACCTGCTGAGCTTTTCCAGCAACGTCTGTTTTTGCATCTACCTAGAATCAGAGAGCTCCCAAACTACCATATTTTGCCTAATTTCTATCTTCTTCAATACCGGAGAATTTTGGAGGGCATGGCCACACCACAATTCTTCTAGCAGCATCTGTGCTGGAGAACGAATGAAGATCTCCACTCTATTTAGTTGTGAAGGGTAGTGTTCTTGAGTGACAGGAGTTATGGTACTCATGATGTGGTTCTCTCTTTTCTATTTTAGTTATGCATAAAAATTTTACCCATAGTAAATTTCCAATAAGGACAATAAAAATGTATTGAGACGAAAAAGCTCCACTGTAGTTCAGGAACGTCTGCTTCTTTTGAGAATTAGCAAGTTAGCACATGAAATATCCTGTTTAGTTTGTGAATTATTTCAATGTATATTACATACTGTGGTGGCTAGCCTATTCAGAATTTATATTCGTCCTTGCACTTAATCCTACAGGTGGAGCAGGATACAAGAAAGGTGCCTAGGCTAGTCTGTTTTTTGCACTGCATGAGTATTGTTCTAACTCCAAGTTTTGTTTTATTAGGATAGCAGTGTAAAGGGGGAAAGATTGGCTATTTTGCTGATTGAATCAAAGCATTTGTACTAATGATCCAACTCACTGGGTAGTGGCGTTTGATTACCAGTGTATTCCTCCCATCCTGGTCCTGTGGGCACAAGGCACTAAAACATAACACTGGTAATTAAAACACTAATACACAGGTACAAAATAATGAGGAAGGGTAATGAAATTTTCACCCTCAGTTCAAGAGGGCTGGAACTGAGGCAATGATGCTTTACTCACCATTTTGCTCTGAAGTGCTTCGTGCTTTGCATTCAAGTTTTTAACATGAAACGTTAGGAATCGTAACATTTCGACCTGGGAGAGGGTGTTGCACAGTTGCCACAGAAATGTGTCAGGGCTGAATTACGAACATGTAAAGTTTAAATGACTTACATTTCCTTGAGTTTAAAAGGTTAAGATGTGATCTTAGTTGATTTTAGGCTCAAAACAATATGACTCATGCTCGTAAAATTAGTGAGGCCATTTTTACTCCCCTAAAAGCCACGAATATTGCATCAATTAAGATTTGTAAAGCTTGACCAGGAATGAATCTGCTGGAGTTTTGAGGAGTAAGAGGTGACTTGAACGAAAGATACAAAAGTGAGAAGGGTCCTTACAGGGTGCAATTAGAAAGGTCACTTGCTTTGGAAGAATCTAAAATTAGGGGTCACTGTTTCAAAAGAGACTGCCCATTAAAATAGATTAAGGGACCTTTTTTCTCTGACAGCTGTCTTTGAAACTCTCAGTTCATGAGACATAGGAGCAGAAGTAGGCCACTCAGTCCATTGAGGCTGCTCCACCATTCAATGAGATCTTGATTGCCGTGATAATCCCCACTTTCCTGTCTTTTCCCCATAGCCCTCGATTTCCTTACTAATTACAAATCTATCTAAGCTTTGAATCTAGTTAATAAACCAGTCTCAAAAGCTCTCTTTGGAAAAGAATTCCACAGATTCACCACCCTCAGAAAAAGTTCCTCTGCATTGTCTTAAATGAATGACCCCCCTTAATCTGAGATTATGCCTCTGGTCCTAGACGTCCCCATGTAGGGAAACAATCTTTCTGCATCCCCAAAGCATCTTGTATGTTTCAATCAAGTTGTCTCTCATTCGTCTACATTGTGAGGAGTGCATGTTCAATCTACCCAACTCTCCTCAGAATAGCCTCTCCACACCTGGTACCAGCCTAATGAACCTTCTCTGGTTGCGTCCAATACCAGTATATCCTTCCTTAGGTAAGGCCCAACGTTCGGCAAAATGTCCTTACTTCAATACACCATTGCCTTTGAAATAAAGGCCAATATTCAATTTGCCTTTTCTAAGACCTGCTGAATTTAGATGCTAGCTTTTTGTGATCAGAGGATGAGGACTTCCAAACTCTTCTGTTGTGTAACTTTCTGCAGTCCTTCTCCATTTAAATAATATTCAGCTCCTTGATTCTTCCTGCCAAAGTGCATTACCTCACATTTTCCCACATCATATTCCATTTGCAAGTTTTTGCTCACTAGATGACCTGTTTATTTCCCTTCGCCAAAGGCAATGGAAGCAGATGAATGTTTTAAAGACAAGATAGGTTCTTGATAAGGAAGGAGGTAAAAGATTATTAAAGGTAGGTGGATATACAAATAATCAGATCATCAACCGTCTTACGGAATGACAGAGCAGGCTCAAGGAAAAATATTAGTCCTGTTCCGAATTCACATGTTAGTATGTACTAACAGGTTGTTGGACACATATCAGTCAAGGAATGAAGATGTGAAAGGAAGTGAGCTATAGACCAACCGTCATCTAATTATATTGCAGGACAGGCTCAAGGAATTGAACTAAATTTCATTTTATTCAAGTATATGGTAATTACTTTGCTTTAAATTTTCTTAAATTATTAAAATAAGTAGTAATTATAGATATAAATCAAAATTCAATTCACAGTTTTGTTTTGGAAATGCATGTCAGTTTAAAATAACCAAACAAGCAGGGAAAATGTAAACATTCAAATACATTACCAAGTTTGCAGTTGCAGAAGACAATGGCAACCCCAGTGAAGACACTATGTTCTTTATTGCTCAGTCTAAACAACAGCGAACGGAAAAACATAAAATTACCACAACTCATGTAAAAAAACATAAATTTGCAAATCACAGAGACGAAAAAAATGTTTATGTTATTACAAAAACAAAATGTTCAGATGCTGGATAAGTGAACAAGAACAGAAAATGCTGGAAATGCTCAGCAGCTGAGAACATGTGTAGGGAAAGAAACAATACAAACATTTCAAGTGACTGATATTTTCATCACTGTTGATGAAAGGTGAAAGAGTCAACTTAACTTTGTTTCCCTCATCAGGGATGCTGCCGGACTTGCTGAATAATTCCTAAGTTATCTTGCTTTGTTTTCTCTCCTCAACCTCTCTGTAATCTTCAACAGTCAATGATGCCATCATCCTCCAGTGCTTCTTATCTATTGTTCAGCTCACGAGGACTTCCCATGCTTGGCTCCTCTTGCCGTAACCACATCATAGTTAACACTGCCTTTTCTTACCACTTTGCCATCATGGCCATCTGAGTCACTCCCAGTCCTATTACATGGTCCCTACCTATTCTTCACTTGCATTCCGGGGTCAGTCTACCGAGAAAAGGCAGCGGACTGGCATTTGGTGACTTGCTCCTTCAGAAGATAAGATCAGAAATCACACAATACCAGGTTGTAGTCCAACAGGTTTATTTGAAAGCACAAGCTTTTAGAGCCTCAGTCCTTCTTCAGGTGTCAGTGAGGGAGGTAGTATCCGATACAGCATGTATAAGTAAAAGATCAAAGGGTCACACCTGATGAGGATGTGCTAAACAAACCTAAGATGCTGTTAAAACTTTAATCAGTTAGAAGGCTTTAATTGATTAATATGTATATGTAAATGTCCAAATTCCTTTCAAGTCACTGCTCTGAGAAAACTAAGTTTTATTAATGTAAAGAAGAGATGACATTTTAGGACAGACAATGCATGTTAGGTGTAAAACCTTGTTTAAAATCTATGTATGTTTTAGTTTGGAGTTAAACTGGTTTTATTTCTAAAGGATGAAACCTTCAAAGGATGACACAGATACAGCAGGCTGAATGGTTATGGCACTGAAGGAAGCCAAGCTATCATTCCATGATTAAGCAGAGCAATGTGGATTCATGAATTAGAAACAGCTTTTCACAAATTTTTTTTAGTTTTTTTGAGGATTATTTGGTATAACGTACAAAGCCAAACCAATGAAAGTAGTTCATTTAGATTTGCAAAATATATCTGATAATGTGCCACAGAAGAGGTTAGTACACAAGATATGAAACATGGGTAAATTTTCAGATTGCTCTGTTATAACTAGTAGGGCGCTACAAGTATCAATACCTGAGCCTCAGCAACTCATAATCAATATTATTGATTTAACTGGAGAATATAGGAACGAGCAAGAATCAGAGTAAGCAATTGAGTCTGATCTGCCATTTACTACAACCATGACTGATCCCACCTCAGTTTCAATTCCACTTTCTTGCTTACTCCACATAACACTGTAAATTATTACAAAGTAAGATCTGCATATCTCCTCCTTACATTTATTCAGTGTCTCTGTACTCTCTGGGTTAGTGAATTCCACGAATACATAACCCTTTGAGAGAAGCCTCCTCATCTACTTCAAATCTGGCACCCTTTCAGCCTAAAACTATGACCTCTTATTCTAGATTACCGCCCCCCCCCACCTCAGGAAGAAACATTTATCCTACATCTACTTTGTCAATCCCCTTTAGCATCTTATATACTTTTAATAGATCTCCCCTTATTGTCCCGAAATAACAAGTATAGACCTAATTTGCTCAATTCTTTCTCTTATGAAAAATCTATAATCTCTGTAATTAATCCAGAGAACCTTCTTTAAACTGCCTCCAATGCAGCTAAGCAGTACGTGTGTAACATATCCAAGTTTGCTGATGATAAACCTGTTGGAAGTGTAAGGGGTAAGGTGGATACAAAGAGGCCACAGAGGTGTAAACACAAGTTGGGAGAATGGGCAATAAATTGTAAATGGAATACAATGTTTTATACTTGGAACAATTCAGCTTGGTAGAAAATTTAAAAACAGAATAAAGTTTGAATAATGAGAGGCTAGAAAAAAAAATTAAATTCAAAAGGACCTATTAATTTGTGCGTTAAAAGCAATGCGTAGGAACTGCTAGGAAGCATAAAGGTAAATGATTATTTTATTGGAAAGGGACTGAGTACAAGAGGGAAGAAATCTTACTACAATTATGAAGACCCTGGTGAGGCCACACCTGGCATGGTATGTTTCACACTGGTGTCTGTAGCTAAGGAAAAACCATACATATCCTAAAGTGGTTGCAACAAACCTTCTCTAAATTATTTCTTGGAATGAATGTATTTCATGATGAGAAGAGAATGAGCAGATTTACCCTACTTTCTCTGTAGTTTAAAGAAATAACATGTTATCCATTTCAAACTTAAAATTCTTCAGGTGTTCGACAGGATAGGGTACTGACAGAACATTTTGTCTGATTGGGAAATGAGGAAAACATGATCAAAGATACAGTGCAGGCTGAGGGCTGACCTGAGAAAAGTTTATAAAATTATGACAGGCATGGACAGATTGGACAGTCTGAGTCTCTTTCCAATGGTGGAAATGCATAGGTTTAAGATGACAAAATGAAAAGTTTAAAGGAGATGTGCGAAGCAAGTTTTTTTTACACAGTGAATGGCTGGAGCACACTGCCAGAGGAAGTGGTAGAAGCAAATACATTAGAAAAGTGTAGGAAGCATTTGGGCAGGCATAGATATGCAGGGAACAGAGAGACATGGACTATGTGCAGACAGATTAGTTTAGAATGGCATTATGGTTGGCACAGACATGGTGGGCCAAAGGGCCTGCTACTGTGCTGTATTCTCCTATGTGCTAAAGCTGCTTAGGACTCAAGTGAGGAGAAATCACTTTACCCAATGAATTGTAAATCTTTAGAACTTAGTTGCTGAGTTTATTCAAGGCAAAAATCAACATTTATGTATGTCAAGGGAATGGAGGGATACAAATACACCGCGGAACGGGGATTTTAGGCACCAGATCCGACATCTTGTTGAGTCATGGAGCAGGTAAAAAGCACCTATTTCTCATGCTCAATTTGAATCCGGTCTGAATCACATCTCTCTCCAGCCTAACTCTCTTTCCAGGTGTATTAGCATACCGCATGCAAATTCAGTCCATCCTCTCTTGAAAATTTCACTCACATTTGATTTTGTCAACACATTTCACAATTATTCCAAGGTTCTCTGCTCCAATCTCTGTAAAGGACAGCTTACCTGAAACTGTACTATCTTGATACTATACAGCATTACGTTCCTATTATCCTTGTTGATCTACTTTGGCTCCCTATTCCCACGTTAGAATCCTCATTCACTTAAATCTTTTCATAGACTTGCCCGTTCCTACTTCCTCTGTAGTTCTGACCTTTTAAGTATCCAGCCTTAAGTCTGACATCCTCTGCCCAATACCCGGCACCTGACCTCCTCCCTCCTGTCCCTCTGATCCTCACCTCCACCTTACCGCTTTGTCTTTCAGCATACCCTTCCCCAATTTTCACCTGCTTTGCGTTTCTGTCAATTCCTGTCTAAGAATCCATGAAGTGCCTTGGAATGTTTGGTGCAAGTGTTACATAAATGGGTTAATCAGCCAGGTACAGATGAAGAGGAATAACAAACCTTGATAGCATCGTGTGAGCAGCTTCTTTATCTACAGGCTTCTCGAGAATGTCACCGTCAATGGACTGAAAAGTGGAAAACAATAAGGCATTTGAAAAAGTGATAAGTAATCTCGATAACACTCAATATTTCATAGCTTTAAAATAACTGTTTATATTATAACTATATGCTCTAAAATTTTAGTTTAGAACGTGGCTTGGGAGGCAGGGGCAATGTTGTAGGAGGAGAATCAGCCATAAGGCTGTTTGTTGATATGGTTACATACATTTCCAGTAGTCAAGGACAAGTGGAGGTGTGGGATTAAGCAGACTGCTGATACTCAAAAGAATTTCCATTCGGCGTGTTATCATATGTAAAACTTAAAGCACAATGAAAGAAGAGAAGATTGTTCAATCACTTAAGTATGAAACCACCAATTACATCACGGCTGATCCAAAAGTTAATCTTCTCTTCGCCTTCGTCCCAATGGTCCTTCAAACACTTGACTAACAAAAATATCCCAATCTCAGTTTTCAAATATTCCACTGACCTAGCATCAAAAAATTTTCTTGGGTGAGCTTAAGGACAGGTGGGATGTAATGTAAGAGAAACAATGTCAGATTGTCATTAACTTTTATGCAAATAGTAATGTCCTTGAATAGCCCAGCTATCAAGGTAATGTCCCCTTGTTCTGGAGTCTCCCACTAAAAGGAACAGTCTATATCGTACCAAACAACTCCTTTGATCATCTTACAGCATCTCAATGGGACAGTTCTACAGCCTAGGGAACACAAGCCTAATCTGTATGACATGTGTCTATAATACAGCTTATTATTGTAAGCAGCTAAAATAGGAAAATTTCATAATTGAATCTAGCTCCTTACATGGCAAAAATGCCTGCTATTTTGCCATTATAGGGTTCTAACATTAAATACTTCACATTCTGAACAATTAAGGGCCTAGTTCCTAAATGATGATTCAAAAGCAAAAGTCATGATTTAGAAACTTGAGAAAATATTTTTTCAGGATAGAAAATAGGGATTTCAATGACACTGATACATTTAAAAACGCTGGAATAAGTTAAAGATAACAATTACATGTGTACAATTGTGACAAAATCTTAAGTCAAAATTATAATTATTTCTGAGGGAGAAGCACTCAAGTACATCCACCACCAACAAAAACACGCAGGGCGATACAGAATTATATTATAAGTAGATTATCCAAAACTAACAGCTCTGGCCGCAACTCTACGGGTAACCTCACATTTGCTTCTTCTTCAATATTTGTCTATTTCCTGAAAATGACATTCTGCTTGGCATTTATTTCTATAAAAAGATCAGCACAATCGTAGTTCCTTTACAGTCAGAAATAGGTTACGTTATATTGGGGAACAAAAAGAAGGCAAACCAAATAAATACATATTTTGGTTCTGCCTTCATTAAGGACACAAACAACATTCCAAAAATGTTGGGGAAGACAGGGTGTAGTAACAGGGTGGAACTGAGATAAATCAACAATAGTCAGGAAATGGTGTGGGGGAAATTGATGTGATTAAAGGTCAACAAATCCTCAGAACCTGACAATCTACATCTCAAAGTATTAACGAAAGTGGACCTAAAAATACTGAATGCATTGAATCCTTCTACCAGATTCAATCAAGTCTGAAATAATTCCTATGTTTTGGACAGCAGCTAATGTAATCCTACTTTCTGAAAAGGAGGTAGGTTGAAAATGGAATTATAAACCAGTTAGCCTGATATTGATAGTGGAGAAAATGCCAGTGTCCATTTTAAAATATTTCAGAGCAGAGCACTTGGAAAATCATAACAGGGTTATGGTTAGAGAAACCTAAACATATAAATAGAAAGAGGAACATAACACCAGCGGAGGCTCACTGATGATGTTACCTAGAATGGTGACGAAACGCCTGAAAACGAACCTCAGCGAGCAAACTTACATCCGGAGCCTCAACCTGAGCTACAAATCTTCTCAAAGCTCGCTAAGGTTAGAGTAAACATGGGTTTATGAAATGGAAATCATGTTTAACAAATCTACTGGAATTCTGAGAATGTAACACATAAAGTTGATAAGAGGGTGCCAGTGGATGCAGTTCACATGGACTTTCACATAGTTTTTGAAAAGATCCCAAATAAGACTGGCGTGTAAAATTAAAGCACATGGTATGAGGAGTAGCTGCATCAACATGGATAGAAAACTGGTTGGCAGGCAGGAAACAAAGAGGAGGAATAAACAGGTCACTTTCCAAGGGTGGGGAGTTTCTAGGGGGTTCCCACAGGGGTCAATGCTTGAACCCCAGCTATTCACGATATACATTAATGATTTAGATGAGGAAACTAAATGTGCAGATCACACAAAGTTGGATGGGAGGGTGAACTGTGCTTCAGTCTAATTTAGACAAGTTGGGTGAGTGAGAAAATGCATTGGCAGATGAAGTATAATGTGGATAAATGTGAGGCTATATACTTGGATAGCAAAAGCAGGAAGGCAGATTATTATCTGAATTGAGAAGATGGGGTGAGTTGCATTCAAGAGCTGGGTGTCCTCGTGCAGAAGCGTCGAATTCAGGAGAAGTGTCTGCTTGAAACTGTAGAGGACCTTGGTTAAACCACACCTGGAGTGCTGTGTGCAACTTTGGTTTTCTTATCTAAGGTGAGAAGGTATGTCTAACTGATTCCAGGGTTAGCAGGACAGACACGTGCAGGGAAAGGATCAGAGAGGATTACAATCACAACGTAGAAGAATGAAGGGAAATCACGCAGAAACCTATAAAATTTTAAAAGAGCTACACAGGGGAAATAAATAAAGGGTTTTTCTGCTGAACAGGCAATCTAGAATTAGGGGCCACAGTTTAGGGATACAGGAGAGCCACTTCAGACTGAGATAAGGAGAAATTTCTTCACTCAGAGTATGTTGAGCCTGTTGAATTCTCTTCCACAGAAAGCATTTGTGGCCAAAACATTGAATATTTTCAAGAAGGAGTTAGATGATGTTTTTAGAACTAAAACTGAAGGTATGGGGAAAAAGTAGGAACATGGAACTGAGTTGGATGATCACGTTCAATGGTCTTGAATGGCCAAATGGTCAATCCAGCTCCTGTGTTCTATGTTTCCATATTTCTAAAAGGTCAAAGCAGGATACATTTCTCTTCACAAATTCTGCTGTATATTTTCAGCACTTTAACTTTTTATGTCCAATTTCCAAATTAGAGAATTTTTGGCTAATTCTTTACACAACACTTTGCCAAAAATTATTAATGTGAACAATAACACAATTATAATTTGCTATGCTTGACGATACTCACTTGACAATATTAATCTTTCGTTGTGGTAGCAAATGGCTATCACATTTGTATTTTGCCTCTGAACTGGTTCATTTTCATTAAAACTGTCACATTTTTAAATAGACTTTGAAAAGACCAGTAGTTTGTACTTTTAAGAGTTGTTTGGTAATACAGAATGCAAATGCTGTTGGATAAAAGACATTTTTGTTAAAGCTTTTCATCTTACACTTATCAGGACAATGAAGAACACCCTTGCAAAAGGGAACAATATTTCTGACTGTATGCATGCTCTCGTTGTACGAAAAAAAAATCTGAAATCGAGTATCTTCGAAGGACAGCTTAATGCTGCGTTTGCAGCAATGATAGGTTTTAAGTTTCAGAGTTTTAACTTCCCCACTTACAGAGTAGCTGGTTGAATTTTATTTTCCTTTATTCTTTCATGGGATGGCTGACAGGGCCAGAACTTGAATCCCATCCCAAACCACCCGTGAACTGTGCAACTTGTCAGGGGGTATTTCAGGAGACAGTTCAGTCAATCACACTGCTGTGAAACTGAGTCCCACACAGTGCAGACTAGGATAAGGGCAGTGGATTTGATTTCTTAAAGGGCATAAGCAACGCTGAAGGCATGTGAATCTTGTGAGTTCTTATGTCATTATATTTTAACTTTAATTTTCTGCAGCATTTCTTTTTTAAGTAACAATTCCTTGGAGCCAAAAGAGGAGAATGGTGAATTGTTTTTATATATACATAATTTCTAGGCAGATGTGTAATAACTTTAAAATTAAATGTGTAAAATCAATTGGAAAAATCAAGGGTTTTTCGCCAAGTTCCACATTCTATTTTTCTCTTACCACAATAGTGTCTGCTCCAATGACGACATCCGGAGTCTTGAAGTGTTTCTGTCAGAGAAGAAAAATTCAAATTGTCATTGGGTCATTTTTCCGATATGGTGATTCAGATTCTAGATTAAACAATATTTTGTAAGTACAGGAAACATTTTATTAATTGACACCTCAGGGACCAGCAGTGTGCCATTTGATCAAATATTTTGGATAATCAAGAAATCCATATAATCAATGTAAAAACATACATTAAGTCACAGAAATGTAATGCAGGGAATATACACATCACTGAGCCATTATTTACAGCTTAAATCACTGAAATAATAATGAAACTTTGCCTTCTCACTCGCTTCCTGAACTGACTCTTGGACATTGCAGTAAATTACAGTATTTGATGAGAACATAGAACATTACAGCACAGTACAGGCCCTTCGGCCCTCGATGTTGTGCTGAACTGTCATACCAATCTCAAGCCCATCTAACCTACACTATTCCATCTACGCCCATATGCTTGTCCAATGACGACTTAAACGTACCTAAAGTTGGCGAATCTACTACCGTTGCAGGCAAAGCATTCCATTCCCTTACTACTCGCTGAGTAAAGAAACTACCTCTGACATCTGTCCTGTATCTTTCACCCCTCAATTTAAAGCTATGCCCCCTCGTGCTCGCCGTCACCATCCTAGGAAAAAGGTTCTCCCTATCCAACCCTCTGATTATTTTATATGTTTCAATTAAGTCACCTCTCAACCACCTTCTCTCTAATGAAAACAGCCTCAAGTCCCTCAGCCTTTCCTCGTAAGACCTTCCCTCCATACCAGGCAACATCCTAGTAAATCTCCTCTGCACCCTTTCCAAAGCTTCCACATCCTTCTTATAATGCGGTGACCAGAGCTGTACGCAATACTCCAAGTGCGGCCGCACCAGAGTTTTGTACAGCTTCACCATAGTCTCTTGGATCTGGAACTCGATCCCTCTATTAATAAAAGCTAAAACACTGTATGCCTTCTTAACAGCCCTGTCAACCTGGGTGGCAACTTTCAAGGATCTGTATACATGGACACCGAGATCTCTCTGCTCATCTACACTACCAAGAATCTTACCATTAGCCCTGTACTTTGCCTTCCGGTTACTCCTACCAAAGTGCATCACCTCACAGCTGTCTGCATTAAACTCCATTTGCCACCTCTCAGCCCAGCTCTGCAGCTTATCTATGTCTCTCTGCAACCTACAGCATCCTTCGTCACTATCCACAACTCCACCGACCTTAGTGTCATCTGCAAATTTACTAACCCCTCCTTCTACGCCCTCATCCAGGTCATTTATAAAAATGACAAACAGCAGTGGACGCAGCACCGACCCTTGCGGTACACCACTCATAACTGGTCTCCAGGATGAACATTTCCCATCAACTACCACCCTCTGTCTTCTTTCAGCAAGCCAATTTCCGATCCAAACTGCTATTTCTCCCACAATTCCATTCCTCCGCATTTTGTACAATAGCCTATTGTGGGGAACCTTATCGAACGCCTTGCTGAAATCCATATACACCACATCAACCAGTTTACTCTCATCCACCTGTTTGGTCACCTTCTCAAAGAACTCAATAAGGTTTGTGAGGCACAACCTTCCCTTCACAAAACCGTGCTGACTATCCCTAATCAATTTATTCTTTTCTAGATGATTATAAATCCTATCCCTTATAACCTTTTCCAACAGTGAGGTTAGGCTCACTGGTCTATAATTACCAGGGTTGTCTCTACTCCCCTTCTTGAACAGGGGAACCACATTTGCTATCCTCCAGTCATCTGGCACTATTCCTGTAGACAATGACGAGTTAAAGATCAATGCCAAAGGCTCGGCAATCTCCTCCCTGGCTTCCCAGAGGATCCGAGGATAAATCCCATCCACCTTCTGAAGGATTTCTAATACCTCTTCCATGTGAACCTCAATCCCACCTGTAGTAGCCTGTATCTCAGTATTCTCCTCGACAACATTGTCGTTTTCTAGAGTGAATACTGTTGAAAAATATTCATTTAGCACTTCCCCTATCTCATCTGACTCCACACACAACTTACCACTACTATCCTTGATTGGGCCTAATCTTACTTTCGTCATTCTTTTATTCCTTAAATACCTATAGAAAGCCTTAGGGTTTACCCTGATCCTATCCGCCAACAACTTCGCATGTCTCCTCCTGGCTCTTCTGACCTCTCTCTTTAGGTCTTTCCTGGCTACCTCGTAGCCCTTAAGTGCCCTAACTGAGCCTTCATATCTCATCCTAATATAAGCCTTCTTCTTCCTCTTGACCAGAGATTCCACCTCCTTCGTAAACCATGGCTCCTGCACTCTACAGCTTCCTCCCTGCCTGACAGGTACATATTTATCTAGGACACCCAGGAGCTTTTCCTTGAATAAGCTCCACATTTCTAATGTGCCCATCCCCTGCAGTTTCCTTCCCCATTCTATGCTCCCTAAATCTTGCCTAATCTCATCGTAATTGCCTTTTCCCCAGCTATAACTCTTGCCCAGTGGTATACACCTATCCCTTTCCATCACTAAAGTAAACATAGCCGAATTGTGATCGCTATCACCAAAGTGCTCACCTACTTCCAAATCTAACACCGGGCCGGGCTCATTACCCAGTACCAAACCTAATGTGGCTTCACCCCTTGTTGGCCTATCTACATACTGTCTCAGGAAGCCCTCCTGCACACTCTGGACAAAAACTGACCCATCTATAGTACTCGAACTATAGTGTTCCCAGTCAATATCTGGAAAGTTGAAGTCCCCGATGACAACTACCCTGTCTCTCTCACTCCTATCGAGAATCATCTTTGCTATCCTTTGGCTCAAACATTGAATCAACTGTTGATGTCTCGTATAGTGATTTCATTGAACAAGTATATTTACATTGAGACAAATACATTTTAAAAACTCCAAAATTAATTGAACAGAATAATACAGTAAAATGCAAAGTTTGAAGAATGCCATATCTGCAGACTTATGGGCAATTGAAACAAAGTTTGCTGTATGCATATTTTAACAAAAAGAAATAATATAAATTTTCATTGCAAGATAACAAAGTGTGAAGCTGGATGAACGCAGCAGGCCAAGCAGCATCTTAGGAGCACAAAAGCTCCCATTTCGGGCCTAGACCCTTCATCTTCACACTTTGTTATCTTGGATTCTCCAGCATCTGCAGTTCCCATCATCTCTGATAAATTTTCATTACAGTTTATTTTACTTAATGGTAACAAAAGGCTTGAATAATGTTGAATTTATACTGTCGACTTCTTAGCCAGAAAGCCATCACAATTTGTTGCAACGAGCTCTCTTTTGTCTCTTCCTTACTGCTCAAAATTAGATTTCTAACCAGAATTTTCAATCCATTGCACAGCAACATGAACATTTACATAACACAAAACACAAAGGTTGAGTTTGAAACCAGTGTTTTATGAATGCTCACCATAATGTTATGGCTTTAAATTTATCCCTCTACCTATTTAGAAGATGCAGGTAAACAATATAATTTAGCACTCAAAAGCTACTTTCCTACAGGAATAATATTAGAGCCTCATGGTAAACCAAAACAATTACATTAGCATTACAAAGCAGCAGAAACAGGCAACTGGAGATCTTTTGGTTCATAATTTTTATTGCATACCAAATGCATCCTCTTTGCCACCTCCAGGGCTTTCTCTTTTGCAGTCTCAATTGCGTAATTGTATGGCATTTCAAAAGAAGATTTGTCAAGTGTCTCATTAAACCAGGAAGGCACCACTTCAATCCTAAGACCCTGCATGGTGAGGAAGAAGAAATGAGTAAATTCTGGTGAAAACAAGAATAAAACAAAACTCGTCAAACAGTTTAAACTACAAAGATCAGTTACAAAGAATAGACTAACATTTCTTCCATCAAAGTATTAATGAGTTATCTAATTGAGGCGTTCAGAGCAATTACAGGATCCAATCACTTAAACAGTAAAGAACAAGTTGCTTGGGCCATAACCTTAAAATGAGACCTAAGCAGTTCAGGGGTGATGTCATTTCTCAACTACAGGCACAAATCTGGAATTCTGTCCCCAAAAGGCTGTTGAGGATAAAGCAAATTTTAAAGGAGAACTAGAGGTAGATTATAAAATACACTCAAAATAAGCAGTAAACCATTCGCGCAGGTATTCTAAATTCTGTGCATCTAAATGAGGCAGATTTCTTTTCAGTGCCTAATTGGAAAGAATATAGTGGGATAAAGAACTATATTGGCCTGTTTAAAACCCAGAGACAGCACGATAGCTCCGTGGTTAGCAATGCAGCCTGTGCTAACCACTGAGCATTACAGCACCAGGGACACAGGCTTGATTCTGTTCTCCAGCAACTGTGTGAAGTTTGCACATTCTTGCCAGTGTCTGCATGGGTTTCCTCTGATGGCCCAGTTTCCTCCCGCAGTCCAAAAACGTGCAGGTTAGGTGAATTGGCCATGCTAAATTGCCCATAGTGTCCAGGGATATGCAAGCTAGGTGGACTAGACATGGGAAATGCAGGGTGGTGCCTGGGGTGGGTGCCTGGGTGGGATGCAGTTTGGTGGGTTACTGTGAACTTGATGGGCCGATCAACAGTTTCCACACTGTAGGGATTCTATAAAAATGATCGAAGATGACACTGTGTTAGGGAATGTTAATGGTTACAGAGCCAAGGTAGCTAAGTGAAGTTAAGATTACAGATAGGCAATTTTTCCAACTGACTGCAGTGTTACCAATTGTTATTAACCCTTTGACTACCATGAACAAATTACTGCAGACATTCTTTTGAGGACTATTTGATTTTAATGCTATCTAAAAATCAGTGTTGTGTCCTAATCAATCTCCAGGCTGTGTCCACTTGATAGACTGAAGGACTAACCTTTGAAGCAATTGCAAATAAAGTTGTTGCCAATTCTAAAACTGTGGTGAGGGAAAGGCAGATTTGAATTCAGAAACGTTGACAATTAGGCTGGACCAAAAGGAACAGACTACAGTAGAAAAGAGTTAAATTGAAATTAAAGTATTAAAACAAGGTAGGGAAGATGAAAAAAATACTCCTTAATGAAATCTGTTTTATTTTTATGCTAAATATAAGTTTAATAGTGCAATTCCATTAACATTTAACATATTGCACTTATCTACCTTTAAATTTTGCCTGCAAAAAACGTCGAAGCTTTTGTCTTGCACACATCAAGACAAGCGTTACAATTTATACTTCTGCTGAAGTATTGGCCAAGGTATTTCCATGAAGAAAGCAACTGAAACCAAAGACTCCCCAAGCCTAAGCAGCATGAGACCTGAATGTATTCCTTTTATTTGAAGAGAAAACTGAAAAGCCTCAGCAAACGTCTCTCTGCGCAGCAATGTTCAATGCCTGCAAATGACTAAGCGACTGTTCCTATACATTCTTTGTTCTCAAAGTTTGTACAATTCTGGCAGGACCACATCCTGGAGCCCCAATGGTAAATTTTTACAAATTTATTCGTAGAATGTGAGTGTGTTGGCAAGGACAAAATTTATTGACTATCCCTAAACGTAGTCAGAATGAAATACTTTCTAAAACACTTAAGGAAGCAGTTAGAATCACATGTAGGTTTCTTCTCTAAATTACACTGTTGAGCCAGATTTTGGGTTTTATTCACATGTGTATGTGGGCATTGCGGGCTGATCAGCATTTTTATTGCCTGTCCTTAGCTGTACAAGGCGGCGATGGTGAGCTGCCTTCCTGGAATGGTGCAGTCCATTTGTTGAAGTTTGCCACACGCCCTTAGGGAGTGAATTCCAGAATTTTTACCCAGAAAGATTTTTACAACAATCTGGCAATTTCATTATCATTATCAATGAGATGAGCATTTCATTTTAATTACTAAGTAATTGAATCGTCCCCAACTGCCATGATTGGGTTTGAACTCATGCCTCTGGAGCATTAGTCTTGAGGCCTGCACTACTGGTGCACTAATACTACAATGCTAGCTCAATGCCCTTATAAACATGTGTATACATATATGAATCAGAAGTGGGCCATTCAGCCTGTCAAGCCTGCTCCACCATGAATAGGATCGTGGCTGATGCATGCTATTCCCATATTCATTAATGAGTCTTGAGAAACCTATTAATTTCTACCGTGGCAACAAGGTGTGGAGCTGGAGGAACACAACAGGCCAGGCAGCATCAGAGGAGCAGGAAAGCAGACGTTTCGGGTCTGGAGCCTTCTTCTGGACCCTTTCTGAAGAAGTGTCCAGACCCGAAACGTCAGCTTTCCTGCTCCTCTGACGCTGCCTGGCCTGTTGCGTTCCTCCAGCTCCACACCTTGTTGTCTCAAACTCCAGCATTGGCAGTTCCTACTATCCGAGTGAATTTCTATCTTGATCCTACTTATCTTCAACACCCCAATGGGATACAGTATTCCAAAGATTCATCACACTTAGTAAAGAAATTCCTCATCTCAGTCTTAAATGGCCTTGTCCGAGGAATATGTTCTTCAGTCACCAGCCATAACCAAATCATCACTGGCTCTGCCAGCAGTTATTGCCATCCCTGGTACCCATATGGCTGTAAAGAGATAACCACATTTCTGTGGGTCTGGAGTCACACGTAGGTCAGGCCAGACAAGGATGGCACTTGTGTTTCCTCAAGGATATTTGTGACAATTAACAATGGTTTTTACAATCTTTAATTTCAGATTTTTAACAACGGAATTCAAACTGAACCATCTGCCATTGTGAGATTCGAATGTGTCTCTAGGAAATTACCAGTCTAGTGATAATACCATTAAAATATTACAATTGGTCCCCATATCCAAATCATTTATCTACAGATTGTGAACAGTTGTGAACCAAGCATAAATCATCCACTTATGACTACTATTTTGCTTTCTGTATGTTAACCAATCCCACATACTCCAACTTTACTTACTTACCTTACATGCGGAACTTTATCAAAACCTAAGGTTTTGGAGTAGATTTGTAAATTTATCAAAACTTTCTACAAATCTGAATATGCCACATCCACTGGTTCTCTTTTGTCTCTACTACTAGTGGGATCCTCAAAAAGCAGCAGGATGTCATAAACCAATGGAGAGGCAATGGGTGGCACGGTGGCT
This sequence comes from Stegostoma tigrinum, assembly GCF_030684315.1. Lineage (NCBI taxonomy): Eukaryota > Metazoa > Chordata > Chondrichthyes > Orectolobiformes > Stegostomatidae > Stegostoma > Stegostoma tigrinum. Next base: position 100,405,835 of record NC_081359.1, read on the forward strand.
CAGCAGTTAGCACTGCAGCCTCACAGCGCCAGGGACCCGGGTTTGATTCCAGTCTCGGGCAACTGTCTGTGTGGAGTTTGCACATTCTCCCCGTGTCTGCGTGAGTTTCCTCCGGGTGCTCCAGTTTCCTCCCACAGTCCCAAGATGTGCAGGCTAGGTGGATCAGCCATGCTAAATTGCCCGTAGTGTTCAGTGATGTGTGGGTTATAGGGGATGTGTCTGTGTGAGATGCTTCAAGGGGCGGCGTGGACTTGTTGGGCCAAAGGGCCTGTTTCCACACTGTAGGGAATCTAATCTAATCTAATCAAATCAATGGCCAAGTGGTATTATCACTGGACTGTTAATCCACAGACCCAGCTAACGTTCTTCGATCTCAGGTTTGAATCCTGCTACAGAAGATGGTGAAAACCAAATTCAATAAAGTATCTGGAATTAAGAATCTAAAGATTGTCGAATGTTGGAAAAACCCATCTGGTTCACCAATGTCCTTTTGGGAAGGAAACTGCCATCCTTACCCAGTCTGGCCTACATGTGACTCCAGACCTACAGCAATGTTGACAGGAGGTTGACTCTGAACTGCCCTCTGGACAATTAGGGATTAGCAATAAATGCTGTCTGGTCAGCGAGGCTCTCATCCCACGAATGAATGAAAATTAATTAATTAACAAAACTAGAAAACTAACCTTTTCCACACAGCAGGTTATGTGGACTTCCTGAAAAGACTGTGAAGCCTGGCTTAAAAATAATTTTCAAAAGCAAAGATGTAGGAGTTTTAAATAGATGCAACATAAAAGGAGCTGGTTTGGCCCTTCATATCCATGTTAACCGCAAGAGAAACATGAGGGGTTAAATTTACAGGGTTATGAGGAAAGAGTGGGTAAGCTAGATTAAATGGATTGCTCTTTCAAAGAGACAGCAAATACATAATGGGCTGAATGGCTCCCTTTGTATGGTTCTAAGTGCAATTGTGATTTTAATCTAAGGAACACACAACTAACTTGAAAACAGCAAGATCCCAAAAAAGAGCAATCAAGCAAACGACAAGATTGTCTACTGATTGTGGGTTCAGTGTTGCTGAATACCTCAGGAGCAATTGCTCTCCTATGAATAGTGTCAAAGATCTTTCGCAGAATCTGACGAGGAATAGAATTTAATATCGCATTCAAAAGTAAACGCACTGGATAGCTTCCCACTCTGAGGAGAGAATTATGTCTGAGCCTAGCCTGACAGCTGGTATCCTAACAATACTAAAGGTCAAGGTTTAGAAATTATTAACTAGTTGAAAGGGTTTTCGCAGAAGGAGCAGTGTGCAAGGCAATAACACCTCAGCAAGAGGTCGAAATCTGGAATTCCTTTTATTGTTTTGCATTAATTGACGACATTCTATTGATATTAGAAGGGTTCCCACTGGTCTAAAATTAATCAGAAAATCCAAGGCACATTTTCAGGAAGGATGGAAGAAGAGTAAGAAAGTTGGCAAAACATCCATAAAAAGACAGACATGCAGCTGAATTGATTTTCAATTTAACAAGTAAAAATTTCACTAAGTCACATTTAACTTAGCAAGCGCATTTAAAAAGCCAACATGCGTACAGCCATTACATCACTTGTTCAAACCACTCAAGAGAATGTAGCAAAATATATTGTAATTTATAACTATGCAATGTGGAGTTTAAATAATTCACATCACGTCTGCTCTGTCCAAAGGCAGCTCCCAGGCTCATCATCTGCTCCTGAATTCTTAAGGGAGCTTTTATTGATGAGTGATTTAGTATTACCTCCCACTGTCAGGGTTAAGAGGAGAGGCAGAATCCCTCAGTTGGAACAGGAATTGAACACTGGTTGCTGGAATTATTCTGCTTGTCATCTAACCAACTGTGTGAACCAGCACTCTTTCAGAAAGCTGTGCTACACAGAGCTTCTAATCATTTCCAATGTTGTTTCAGTTAAATAACGTGATATATAAGATCATGGCATTCAATAAGTCTGAACTCAAACCTGAAAGCGAAATTGCTGGAGAAACTCACCAGCGTCTGGCAGCACGTAAGGACAGAAAGCAAAGTCAACACTTCAGGTCCAGTGACTCTCCATTAAAGCTAATAAGCAGGGGAAGGTGATATAGGGATAGCAAGAGGATAAGTGGGAACAGAGCCCAAAGAGAAAGAAAGAGAGTTACTCAAGCAAAAAGAAGGAGACAAAACTGATAACCATCAACAGATGAAAAGAGCCTGAGGTATGAGGGTGGGTAAAGGACATGGAAGGTACTGCTCAAGCCCTAAAATGATCAAACTCAATACTGAGTCCTGAAAGATGTATGGCCCCCAAGCAGAGTTTCGCTGGAGCACTAGAGCAGGCCCAAGGCAGAAATGATGGTCGGGGAATAAGGTGGCGTGTTGAAGTGGTAGGGAACTGGAAGTTTGGGGTCATTTTCTGCAGACAGAACGTAGGTTATAGAGTCATAGATTCACAGAAGATACGCCATGGAAACAGGCCCTTTGGTCCAATTCGTCCATGCTGACCAGATATGCTAAAATAAATCTAGTCCGAATTTCCAGCATTTGGCCCAATTCCTCTAACCCTTCCTATTCACATACCCATCCAGATGCCTTTTAAATACTGTAATTGTACCAGCCTTCATCAGGTCCAGTGGCAGGTCATTCAATATGTGCACCACACTCTGCATGAAAAAGTTACCCCTCAGGTCCCTTCTAAACCTTTCCACTCTCACCTTAAATCTATGGCGTCTAGTTTTGGAGTCCCTCACCCCGAGAAAAGGGCCTTGATTACTTACCCTCTCCACACCTTTCATGATTTTATAAACCTCTACAAGGTCAGCCCTTAGCCTCTAATTCTCCAGGGAAAATAGCCCCAGTCTATTTGGCCTCTCCCTCCAGCTCAAACCCTCCAACCCTGGCAACATCCATGTAAGTCTTTTCTGAACTCTTTCAAGTCTCACAACATCCTTCCCGTAGTACGGAGACCAGAATTGCACAGTATTCCAAAAGTGGCCTAACCAATGTCGCGTACAATGGCAACATGACATCCGAACTCCTATCCTCAATGCACTGACCAACAAAGGCCAGCACACCAAACACCTTCTTCACTATCCTATCTAGCTGTGACTCCACTTTCAAGAACATTAAACTTCCTCTTTGTCCAGCAACATCCCCTAGGTCCCTATCATTAAGTTTATAAGTCCAGTCTTCTCCAAAGTGGTCAGGAGATAGGAGCAGGAGGCTATTCAGCTCTTCAAGCCTGCTCCACCATTTTTCATGATCATGGCTGATTGCTCAACTCAATATCCTAATCCGGCTTTCTCCACATAACCTTTGATCCATTTGCCCCAACTCCTCTCTCTAGTCGCCTCTTAACTACATCATGAGACCACACTGTGAGCAGCAAATACAGTAGACTAGATTAAATGAAACGCAGGTAAATCAATGCTTCACCTGGAAGGTGTGTCTGAAATCTTGTACAGTGACGAGTGAGGAAATAAATGGTCAGGGGACGGTGGTGATTGTTTGGGAAGATGCCGAAGAGTGCAGGAAGGTGCTGGGGGTGAAGGAGGAGTGGACCAAAGTGGCCTAGAGGGAACGGTGCCTCATAATGTTGAGGAGTCAGAAGAGGGGAAGTGCATGTGTGTCTGATGGTGGTATCTCACTGGAGGAGGTGAAAATGGCAGCTTACCGTCCTTTCGGATGTGGATGCTAGTGAGGACCAGGGCACCCTATCAGTATTGTGGGAGGGAATAAAAAGGTTGAAGGCAAAAGTGCCAGAAATATGTCAGATTTCTCCGAGGGCCCTGTCAACCATGGTAAATGGGGAAACCTCAATTGAAGAAAATGCTGGACATTTGAGGGCCACCTGAGAAGGTAATGTGATTACAACAGATGCAAAGCAGATAGAGAAACTGGGAGAAAGGAATGGAGTCTTTACAGGAAGCATGGTGTGAGAGCGTATAGTGCAGGTAACTGTGGGAATCGTAGGTTTGTAATGGATATCTGTGGCCAGCCTATTCCCCAGAATGGAAACAGAGATGTTGGGGAAGGGAAAATTGGAGACAGAGATAGACTAGGTGAAAGTAAAAGCAGGTTAGAAACTGGAAGCAAAATTAATAAATTTTTCCAATTCCAGATGAGGGGGAAGAAGCACCGATGACTGTCAACGATATAGCAAGGAAATGTTGTGGGAAAGGACCCAAATAGGATTGGAACAAGGAATGTTCGACATACTCCAGAGACCCTTGTGGAGATCCAAATTCATACCACTGACCTAAGGAAAGCAAAAGGAGTTGAAGGAGAAATTGTTCAACGTGAGGACAGGCTTGGGGAAGTGAAAGAGGGTGGTGGTGGATGGGGGTGGTTCAGGCTCCCCCACCCCCCACCTCCCTCCCACCCCCCCCGCCCCCACCACCTACCTCCCTCCCACCCCCCCCGCCCCCACCACCTCCCTCCCACCCCAACCCGCACCCCTCCCACCCACCCCCGCCCCCCTCCCACCCACCCCACCCCCCCCGCCCCCCTCCCCCCAACCTCCCTCCCCCCCGCACCCCCAACCTCCCTCCCACCCCCCCCTCAACCTCCCCCCCACCCCGCCCAACCTCACCCCGCCCAACCTCACCCCGCCTCCCTCCCCCACCCTCCCCACCCCCACCCACCCCTCCCCCGCCCCCCCGCACCCCCTCCCACCCCCCCGCACCCCCAACCTCCCTCCCACCCCACCCCCAACCTCCCTCCCACCCCACCCCCAACCTCCCTCCCACCCACCCCCCTCAACCTCCCTCCCTCCCACCCCCCTCAACCTCCCTCCCTCCCACCCCCCTCAACCTCCCTCCCTCCCACCCCCCTCAACCTCCCTCCCTCCCACCCCCCTCAACCTCCCTCCCTCCCACCCCCCCCAACCTCCCTCCCTCCCACCCCCCCCAACCTCCCTTCCAACCCCCCCCGCCCTTCCCCTGCCCCCCCACCCCTGGCCCCAGAAAGTAGTGGAGAGCTCCAAAACCATTCTGACAAAGAATGGACGGTAAAGGGACTGCATGTGCGTGGTGAAAAGAAGGTAGCTGGCGCTTGCAATATAAAAATTTTGAAACTTTCATAAAGCATCAAAAGAACTGCAGCTGTAAGTGGCAAGGGAGTAGACAAGGTCAGAAAAAAATCAAGTCAAGCCGAGGACAGAAAAGACAAGTTCTTTGGGCAGGAACAGTCAGAAACAATGAATCTGCCTGAGCACTCCAGACTGCCAGAAGAGAGACAGAAGGATACACGGAGGGAATCTAGTGCTTAGGACCTTCAAAGATAAATATATGAATCTGAGTAGGAACTGGGTACAGTAGGCCATTCAGCCCCATTAGCCCACCATGTCATTCAATGAGATCATGACTGACTGGATTGTGATTCCCGACAAATGCCTACCGCCAATAACCACTGATACTTGGCTAACAAGGGACTCAATCTACCTCTGCCTTAAATATTTGCAATGAATCTGCCTCCACTTCTCTTTGGGGCACAGAGTTCCAAACACACGAATCCTGAGAAAGAAAAAACTTCTAATTTATAACCTAGTTATATCTGATCAATGAAACTGACCAGCAAAAGAATAATCCAACAGACTGGAAAAGCACTGTCAAACTAATATATCTGTAAAGTGACTAAGGTGCCACTGCATGATGAAAGCCTTCTATTTTTTTAAGCAACATTGTATTACAGGGTTTTTAATTTATTTGCCCATAAAGCACAGCCACAAGTGAACTGTTGTATAATTTAAGCCGGTACTTACAGCATTGTTCAAAATTTGTCTTCTGCGTGGTGAAGCACTAGCTAGGACCACACATTTCCCAATAAGTTTGGAAATGACTGGAATCAGTACCATGGTGACTATCAGTTAATCTTACTTTTCAGTTTGCTCACTTTTACCTATGAGAAATAAAAGACAACATTAGAAACACAGGACTTAGGAACAAGGCAAGGCCATTTGGCCCAAGAAACCTGCTCTGCTATTCAATAAAATTATGACTGATCTGGTTGTGGTTTCATCTCCTTTGCCTTCTAACCTTCAGGTAACTCTTGCCTCCCTTGTAAAGGAAAAATCACTCTTGAATAAATTCAGTGACCTAGCCTCCTGTGCAGAAGAGAATTCTTAACTAATGATCCTCAAAGATAAAAACTTTCTCATTTCTATCACAAAAGAAAAATATATAATGCTTAAAGCATGTCCCTTAGTTTTAGTTTCCACCACAAGACACAACATGCTCCAGGAATCCACCTGTAGTCGTCCCTCAGGATTTTTAATTTAAAAAAAATTGATTTATTATTGCCACATGCACTGAGATACAGCGACAAGTATTGTTTTTGCTTGCTGTCCAGACAAAATAATAAGTGCATTAAGGTAATAAAACAGGGTGCAGAATAGTGTTACAGCTATGGAGAAGGTGCAGAGAAAGATCAGTTCTGATACGTGACTGGTCTGTTCATACGTCTGCAACAGCAGGTAAGAAGCTGTTCTTAAATCTCTTTTCAAACTTTTCCATCTTCTACCCAATGGAAGAGAGTATAACTCAGGGAAGAGGGGTCTTTAATTGTGTTGTCTGCTTTCCCAAACAAAGTATAGACAGAGTCAATGAAAGGCTGGTTTTTGTGGTGGACTGGGCTGCATTCAGAACTCTGTAATTTCTTGCAGTCTCAAGCATAACAGCTGCTACATCAAGATGTGACGTATCCAGGTAAGCTGCTTTCGATGGTGTGTCTATAAAAATTGGTAAGGGTCATTGTGGACATTTTTCACAAGGCGAATTTGCTTAGTCTTCCAAGGACATTGAGGCATTAGTGTAGCATCTGGAGAGACTGTTGGTGTTCTAGGAACTTGAAGCTCTTGACCACCTCTGCCTCAGCACCAGTGATACAGCGAGAGGGACGTCCTCTGCTCTGCTTCCCGATGTCAACAGCCAGCTGCTCCTTTTTGTTAACATTGAGGAAGAGATTGTTGTCATTACACCACGCCACTAATATCTCTTTCCTGCATTCCTTCTCATCATTGTTTGAGATCCAATTCACTACAGTGATGTAATCAGCAAATTTACAAATGGAATTAGAGCTGAATTTGGCCACACAGTCATGACTGTAGGAGTAGCATAGTAAGGGGCTGAGTACACAGCTTTGCAGGGCACTGTTGTGGAGGTGCTGTCAGCTACTTGTACTGATTGTGGTCTACAGGTCAGGAAGTCAAAGATCTAGTCGCAGGGGACCTTGCAGATGAGATTGTATATGTTTCAATAAGACCACATAAAAGATTTAATATTTCTTTATAAGATAACCCTTTACTCTCGGAAATGAGTCGTGAGCCTTTGCCAAACAGCTTCTGAAACAATTATCTGTTTTTCAAATAATGACCCATAATTTAAAAAAATAAATTCAGAGAGCATCACTGGCTGAGCTGGCATTTATTGTCAACCACCAATCTTAAGTTGACATTGAAAAGGTAATGCCTTCTTTACCCACTGCAAGCCATATTGTGGTAGGTATACCGTCTATACTATTAGGAAATTTCAGAATGTGACCCAGCAATAGTGGCACATTATCAAGTCAGGATGGTGAGTGACTTCCAAGTTCTCTGCACTGCTGTCCTTATCCTTCTAGATGGTAATGGTAGTGGTCATGGGTTTGGAAGATGATTTCTAAGGATCTTGGTAAAGTTTTGCATTCAGCACTTTGTAGCTGAACAACAACTGCTGCTGCTGCTGTTGGGCTATCGTGGCAAAGGGAATGAATGGTTGCAGTCAGACACAAGTGTACAGAGAAAGGCAGGCAGACACCACTCTCACTCAAACACACAGCCAAGATGTCTGTCTCTCACACACAGTCTCGCTCATGTACATACACACGCCAGAGCCTGGCTGTCTCTCACACAGGCCGCACTGCCCACTACACACACTTTCTCTCTGTGTGTCTCTCTCTCTCTCACACACTCTTTAACACACACACACACACACACACACACACACACAGCATCCTACTTCCGTCTCTTCTCCTTCCCACATTTCCTATCAACTTCAGCCCCTCATCACCCCTCCAACTCTCACCATCCCTTCCTTTCTGACCCCTATCGTCATAGAACATAGAACAGTACAGCACAGAACAGGCCCTTCAGCCCACGATGTTGTGCCGACCATTGATCCTCATGTTTGCACCCTCAAATTTCTGTGACCATATGCATGCCCAACAGTCTCTTAAATGACCCCAATGACCTTGCTTCCACAACTGCTGCTGGCAACGCATTCCATGCTCTCACAACTCTCTGTGTAAAGAAACCGCCGATGACATCCCCTCTATACTTTCCACCAACCAGCTTAAAACTATGACCCCTCGTGCTAGCCATTTCTGCCCTGGGAAATAGTCTCTGGCTATCAACTCTATCTATGCCTCTCATTATCTTGTATACCTCAATTAGGTCCCCTCTCCTCCTCCTTTTCTCCAATGAAAAGAGACTGAGTTCAGTCAACCTCTCTTCATAAGATAAGCCCTCCAGTCCAGGCAAACCTCCTCTGAACCCTCTCCAAAGCATCCACATCTTTCCTATAATAGGGCGACCAGAACTGGACGCAGTATTCCAAGTGCGGTCTAACCAAAGTTTTATAGAGCTGCAACAAGATCTCACGACTCTTAAACTCAATCCCCCTGTTAATGAAAGCCAAAACACCATATGCTTTCTTAACAACCCTGTCCACTTGGGTGGCCATTTTAAGGGATCTATGTATCTGCACACCAAGATCCCTCTGTTCCTCCACACTGCCAAGAATCCTATCCTTAATCCTGTACTCAGCTTTCAAATTCGACCTTCCAAAATGCATCACTTCGCATTTATCCAGGTTGAACTCCATCTGCCACCTCTCAGCCCATCTCTGCATCCTGTCAATGTCCCGCTGCAGCCTACAACAGCCCTCTATACTGTCAACGACACCTCCAACCTTTGTGTCGTCTGCAAACTTGCTGACCCATCCTTCAATCCCCTCATCCAAGTCATTAATAAAAATTACAAACAGTAGAGGCCCAAGGACAGAGCCCTGTGGAACCCCACTCACCACTGACTTCCAGGGAGAATATTTTCCTTCTACTACCACTCGCTGTCTTCTGTTGGCCAGCCAATTCTGTATCCAAGCAGCTAAGTTCCCCTGTATCCCATTCCTCCTGACCTTCTGAATGAGCCTACCATGGGGAACCTTATCAAATGCCTTACTGAAGTTCATATACACCACATCCACAGCTCGACCCTCATCAACTTTTCTAGTCACATCCTCAAAAAACTCGATAAGGTTTGTGAGGCATGACCTACCCCTCACAAAGCCATGTTGACTGTATTTGATCAAGCCATGCTCTTCCAGATGGTCATAAATCCTATCCCACAGAATGTCATCTTCCCTGTATCTCACTCTCTCTTCCTTCACCCCTTGCTCTGCTGGCCCTCCCCATCCCCTCACCTTCACTACTTCCCTCCTCTTCTTCATCAGACCTTCACTGCCCTCCACACACCCTCATTGCCTCCCTCCCCTACCCCCAACTCCTCACACACTCTCCCCCCCCCCCACCCTCAACACTCCACAATCGGCTACATCCCACCCCTCCATTATCCTACTCCCCACCCTACCCTAACCCCTTTCCCTCCATCAACCCACTACCCCATTTTTCCCTCTACCCAACCCTCAACCAGTAAAGCTGAGATTAGGCCCGAAACGTCAGCTTTTGTGCTCCTGAGATGCTGCTTGGCCTGCTGTGTTCATCCAGCCTCACATTTTATTACCTCAACCAGTACCCTTCCCTGTAGCCTGTAGCCTGTAGCCTGTAGCCTGTAGCTCTAGCCCTAGCCCTAGCCCTAGCCCTACCCCTACCCCTGCCCCTGCCCCTGCCCCTGCCCCAGCCCCAACCCCAACCCCAACCCCAACCCCAACCCCAACCCTCCGTTCCCGCCTACGCCTACCCCTACCCCTCTCCCTCATCACCTGCGGTCATTCGAGATGAAGCTATCGAACTCGAAAGCAGGACACTTTCGCAGCACTGAAACCACAATGCGCATGCGCGACCCACCGCGTCAAATTTGCTCATGCGCGGCGTGTGCGCACCGTACGCAGGCGCCAATCTTCCTAACGCCGCGCTCAGTGCGTGCGCCGAAGAAATGGGGTTTCGGGCTGAGACCCTTCACCAGAAATGGGGGGATGGGGTTCTGAAATAAATAGGGAGAGAGGGGGAGGCGGATCAAAGATGGATAGAGGAGAAGATAGGTGGAGAGGAGAGTATAGGTGGGGAGGTAGGTCAGTCCGGACAGGTCAAGGAGGTGGGATGAGGTTAGTAGGTAGGAGGTGGAGGTGCGGCTTGGGGTGGGAGGAAGGGATGGGTGGGAGGAAGAACAGGTTAGGGAGGCAGAGACAGGTTGGGCTGGTTTTGGGATGCAGTGGGGGGAGGGGAAGAGCTGGGCTGCTTGTGTGGTGCAGTGGGGGGAGGGGACGAACTGGGCTGGTTTAGGGATGCGGTGGGGGAAGGGGAGATTTTGAAACTGGTGAAGTCCACATTGATACCATTGGGCTGCAGGGTTCCCAGGCGGAATATGAGTTGCTGTTCCTGCAACCTTCGGGTGGCATCATTGTGGCACTGCAGGAGGCCCATGAAGGACATGTCATCTAAGGAATGGGAGGGGGAGTTAAAATCTGGGAGCAATGGGGAAGGCCATGGGCAGCAAGGTGGTCCTGTTTGGATAGCCTTCAGAAAGTTTGCTCTGAATTCAGAAATGAACATATTCGCCCCCCCCCCCCAAAAAAACCAAAGAATTATGGAATTATGGAAAACCAAAGAATTCCAGAACCCTCTCCCCATCCCCCTCTCTGATGAAGGGTCTAGGCCCGAAACGTCAGCTTTTGTGCTCCTGAGATGCTGCTAGGCCTGCTGTATTCATCCAGCCTCACATTTTATTATCTTGGATTCTCCAGCATCTGCAGTTCCCATTATCACTGATACAATTTTAACCTCACTGCGAAGCCTCTTCCAGGGATGCCTAACCTGAAGAAGTTACCCTTCTCCCTCCGGACCAACCTCAGGGAATCTCTCTCCCACTACAACTCTCTTGTAATCTCTTCAGCCTTGAAACTGCTCGACCATGTCCTGAAGCAAACCAGGTACCACAGCCACATCACCTTCCTCAGCACCTGCCTACAGAACCGGATCATTCCCAATGGACTACAGTCTACATTCAAGCCTTCCCAATTTGGCCCCAACCATGACTGCATCTGCACCCAGAATATTCAGACCCTTCAGAAGCGTTTCTCCCTGCGAGTCCTGAAACAGACTCTCGCAGCCATGCGCCAGCACCTCCAGGCACTGCTATCCAGCCTGCCCCAGCTCAGAGCCTCCCTCTCCCAGACCTGCAGAGGACCTCTGCTGTTTTTTATCCTCCGCAGGATCCACAGACTGAACACCCAGTTCTACTCAGCTTTACTGGACACCAAAAATCGTAAGTACAACCAACTCACTGGCTCCTGCCACCCACAGGATTCCTGCACCTCCCAAATCCCGAGCATGTCCCTGCCCCTCCCCCACCATGCACCCGCCGCCGTTGACCATGAGGACACGGCCGGAGACCCTACCGATGATGTCACATTCGCCTCTGCCGGCCACACCACTTCCGGGACCGCTGCTGCAGTCACTGCCTCCACTTCCAGTTACAACACCTCACACACCACCCTCACCGTAGTTGCTGCTGCCCACCCCGCTCCTCTAACCGCCGACGGAACCCCGCCCACGGCCGACAACCTCATCGCTCCGCCCACCACCTCCACAGCAAGCAACCCCAGAGAAGACAGCCACACTGAACCCTGCCGCATCTTCACCATCCCCCCAGACCACCCACTGACTAAGGACGAACGGTCAGTCCTTAGTAAGGGGTTCACCTTTGTCTCCCTCCACACGCACATCAATGAATACCAGTCATGGTTGGACGTAGAACAGTTTTTCCGCAGCCTTCGCCTCCACGCCTACTTCTTCAACCGGGAACCTGAATCCCTCCACTGACCCCTTCTCCCGCTTCCATTGGGGAAACCAAGCGGAAGCTTGGGGACCGCTTTGCAGAACACCTCCACTCGATTCGCAATAAACAACTGCACCTCCCAGTCGCAAACCATTTCCACTCCCCCTCCCATTCTTTAGATGACATGTCCATCATGGGCCTCCTGCAATGCCACACCACCCCCAGGCCTCCTATCTTCCCTCGACCTCTTCATCTGAAACTGCCATCGAGACATTAACTGCCTCAACCTCTCCACCTCTCTCACCCACTCCAACCTCTTCCCCGCAGAACGGGCAGCCCTCCGCTCCAACCCCAACCTCACCATCAAACCCGCAGACAAGGGTGGCGCAGTGGTAGTATGGCGCACTGACCTCTACATCGCCGAGGCCAGACGCCAACTCTCCGACACCACCTCCTACCGCCTCCTCGATCATGACCCCACACCCGAGCACCAAACCATCATCTCCAACACCATTCATGACCTCATCACCTCAGGGGACCTCCCACCTACAGCCTCCAACCTCATTGTTCCCCAGCCCCACACGACCCGTTTCTATCTCCTTCCCAAAATCCACAAACCTGCCTGCCCTGGTCGACCCATTGTCTCAGCCTGTTCCTGCCCCACCGAACTCATCTCCATCTATCTAGACTCCATTTTCTCCCCTTTGGCCCAGGAACTCCCCACCTATGTCCGTGACACCACCCAGGCCCTCGACCTCCTCCAGGACTTCCAATTCCGTGGCCCCCAACACCGCATTTTCACCGTGGACGTCCAGTCCCTATACACCTGTATTCCGCATGCAGATGTCCTCAAGGCCCTCCGCTTCTTCCTGTCCCGCAGGCCCAACCAGTCCCCCTCCACCGACGCCCTCATCCGCCTAGCCGAACTCGTCCTCACCCTCAACAACTTCTCTTTCGATTCCTCCCACTTCCTACAGACAAAGGGGATGGCCATGGGCACCCGCATGGGCCCCAGCCATGCCTGCCTCTTTGTAGGTTACGTGGAACAGTCCCTCTTCCGCACCTACACAGGCCCCAAACCCCACCTCTTCCTCCGTTACATTGATGACTGTATCGGTGGTGCCTCTTGCTCCCCAGAGGAGCTCGAACAGTTCATCCACTTCACCAACACCTTCCACCCAACCTTCAGTTCACCTGGGCCATCTCCAGCACATCCCTCTCCTTCCTGGACCTCTCAGTCTCCATCTCGGGCAACCAGCTTGTAACTGATGTCCATTTCAAGCCCACCGACTCCCACAGCTACCTAGAATACACCTCCTCCCACCCACCCTCCTGCAAAAATTCCATCCCCTATTCCCAATTCCTCCGCCTCCGCCGCATCTGCTCCCACGATGAGGCATTCCACTCCCGCACATCCCAGATGTCCAAGTTCTTCAAGGACCGCAACTTTCCCCCCACAGTGGTGGAGAACGCCCTTGACCGCGTCTCCCACATTTCCCGCAACACATCCCTCACACCCCGCCCCCGCCACAACCGCCCAAAGAGGATCCCCCTCGTTCTCACACACCACCCCACCAACCTCCGGATACAACGCATCATTCTCCGACACTTCCGCCATCTACAATCCGACCCCACCACCCAAGACATTTTTCCATCCCCACCCTTGTCTGCTTCCCGGAGAGACCACTCTCTCCGTGACTCCCTTGTTGGCTCCACACTGCCCTCCAACCCCACCACACCCGGCACCTTCCCCTGCAACCGCAGGAAATGCTACACTTGCCCCCACACCTCCTCACTCACCCCTATCCCAGGCCCCAAGATGACTTTCCATATTAAACAGAGGTTCACCTGCACATCTGCCAATGTGGTATACTGCATCCATTGTACTCGGTGTGGCTTCCTCTACATTGGGGAAACCAAGCGGAATCTTGGGGACCGCTTTGCAGAACACCTCCACTCGATTCGCAATAAACAACTGCACCTCCCAGTCACAAACCATTTCCACTCCCCCTCCCATTCTTTAGATGACATGTCCATCATGGGCCTCCTGCAATGCCACAATGATGCCACCCGAAGGTTGCAGGAGCAGCATCTCATATTCCGCTTGGGAACCCTGCAGCCCAATGGGATCAATGTGGACTTCACCAGCTTCAAAATCTCCCCTTCCCCCACCGCATCCCAAAACCAGCCCAGTTCGCCCCCTCCCCCCACTGCACCACACAAGCAGCCCAGCTCTTCCCCTCCACCCACTGCATCCCAAAACCAGTCCAACCTGTCTCTGCCTCCCTAACCTGTTCTTCCTCTCACCCATCCCTTCCTCCCTCCCCAAGCCGCACCTCCATCTCCTACCTACTAACCTCATCCCACCTCCTTGACCTATCCGTCTTCCTTGGACTGACCTATCCCCTCCCTACCTCCCCACCTATACTCTCCTCTCCACCTATCTTCTTTTCTCTCCATCTTTGGTCCGCCTCCCCCTCTTTCCCTATTTATTCCAGAACCCTCACCCCATCCCCTTCTCTGATGAAGGGTCTAGGCCCGAAACGTCAGCTTTTGTGCTCCTGAGATGCTGCTGGGCCTGCTGTGTTCATCCAGCCTCACATTTTATTATCTTGGATTCTCCAGCATCTGCAGTTCCCATTATCAAAGAATTATGGATACTGGAATTCCAACACAAAATTGGCAGCATCTGAAACATAGAAAAGTACAGCACAGTACAGGCCCTTCGGCCCACGATGTTGTGCCGTGGAGTAATCCTAATCCAAAAATAAAATAACCTAACCTACATTCCCCTCAATTCACTGCTGTCCATGTGCATGTCCAGCAGTCGCTTAAATGTCACTAATGACTCTGCTTCCACGACTACCATGGCAAAGTATCCCATGCGCTCACAAACTCTGTGCAGGGAAAGCCGAGTTAATGTTTTGGATCCAGTGACTTCTTTGGAGCTAACTTTTAAAGCACTGGTCTAGGGTATTATCACTGGACTGTTAATCCGGAGACCCAGATAATGTTCTGAGGACCCAAGTTCGAATCCCACAACGACAGTTGGTGGAATTTGAATTCACTATATTTTCTGGAATTAAGAATATAAGGATGACCGTTGTTGATTGTCGGGGGAAAAAAAAACTCATCTGGTTCACAAATGAACTATGTGTGACTCCAGATCGATACCAATGTGGTCTGCTGCAATGACTCATAACTGCCCTCTGGGCAATTAGGAATGGGCAATAATTGCTTGACCAGCGATACCTTCTCCCTGCAAATGAATAAATAATGGAGCAAGTAGCTCACCTGCTTACTCCCGAAAGCGCAAGTCAGGAATCTCGGGGAATACTCCTCATCAAAATGGATGAGTACAACCCAACAACACACAAGAAATTTAACACTATATAGGACAAAACAGTCTACCTGATAAATAATACGCCCACAAAAATTTGGCCCTCCACCATCAAAGCTCAGTCACAGCAATGTGTATCATCTATAAGTGCATGGCATATATTCACCAACAAGCATCAGACAGCACCATGAAAGCCCAAGTCTATGCCTATCTCGATGGCCATGGTAAGAGATATCATCTTCTATCCACCTCCACCCTCTCCCTATTCATTTTAGAAGGTCCTTCCCCTCCCCCATTTCTGAAGAAGTGGTTAGGCCTGAAACGTCAACTTTCCTGCTCCTCTGTTGCTACTTGGTCTGCTGTGTTCATCCAGCTCTACACCTTGTTGTCTCGATGTTCATGGTCTTGGGTTTGCACGGTGCAGCAGACACTTGGAAATTCTAACTGCGAGTTCCCCTTCAAGCCAAACGCCATTCTACCTTGGAAATACATCACCATCAAATTTCTAAAACTCAATTCTTAAGGGCTTCGTGGACCTACCTACACCAAATGGAACACAGCAATTCAATGCAGCAGCTCACTCCCATCTTCACAAGGGTGACTAAAGACAGGCAATAAATGGTGCCCCCAAAGTGCCCCATCTGCTGCACATGCAATGAATTAATAGCTAAAATGTTTACACATTTGCAGTTACATATCAGAAGAGAAAGTGGGATAAGGTGTTGGTGGGGTGTGGAGTAGAACATAGAACATAGAAAAGCACAGCACAGTACAGGCCCTTCGGCCCACGATGTTGTGCCGTGGAATAGTCCTAATCCAAAAATAAAATAACCTAACCTACATTCCCCTCAATTCACTGCTGTCCATATGCATGTCCAGCAGTCGCTTAAATGTCACTAATGACACCGCTTCCACAACTACCACTGGTAAACTATTCCATGCGCTCACAACTCTCTGGGTGAAGAACCTCCCTCTGACGTCTCCTCTATACCTTCCTCCTTACACCTTAAAACTATGACCCCTCATGGCAGTCAATCATGCCCTGGGGAAAAGTCTCTATCCATGCCTCTCATTACCTTGTACACCTCAATCAGGTCACCTCTCTTCCTCCTTCTCTCCAGAGAGAAAAGTCCGAGCTCAGTCAACCTCTCCTCGTAAGACAAGCCCTCCAGTCCAGGAAGTTTCAGCTTCACCAATGACAAAGTCCTACAGTGGCTGCCCCAGTGATGGTGCGCACAGTATGTTCCTTTGTGGTTGAGGAATACGCAGTGAAAGCTGTCACTCGTGTTACATGACCCTATCTTTACCACCACCCTCTGGACCTCTAATTCTCTGTGGATTCTCAGATGTATGTTACCCTTTTTTTAGTGTGGTAGCTGTGAGTCATGGCTGTGTAGGGGCAAAAGGCTGAGGTTCAGTGTGAGTGTTGACTGTTCAAATAGGGATATAAGGATGAAGAATACTTGGAACAATGAGATGTGTTTTGCAAGGTAATGTTGGACCAATTTGTGTAATATCACACCTGCCATCCTGAGTTTACACAAAGGATACAGGGACTCCTTTTTACAAATGATGATTGGTGCTAGATCAAGTATTAATGTTAAGCTGAGATCGTGTATTGAGATTTTTACCAGTCAATTTTTTTTATGATGAAAGAGCAAAGTGGAGAATGTTCACAGATTAGCTACGATCACTATAGAAGTTGGAATAGGCTCAAGGATGTAAAAAACAAAAATGCTACACTGGAAATGTTGGATATGGAAAACCAGCTAAGCTTCCCTTCCATAATTACTCCATATCAATCTCCACTGAAAATGTTTGTGATCAGATGGCAGCTAGGAGCATGATCAGGCATGGCTGTGATGGCCTTCACAGTCACATAGCTCATTGACAATTACCAATAGGCTTACATATTAACCACCACTTGTGTGAATTACCTAAGAAACCCTAGTGCCGGTGAAACTGATGTGAGGAAACCAGTGCCTTTGGAAGAGGAGGAACACTTTGCCACTTCACTACCTCTATCCCATTTCAATTCTTGAGAGAGGTGGTGATGTGGCAAAGTCTTCTACCCTGCCTCATCGATGAAGCTTTTGGCCATGCGCCCTAGCATTTGCTCATGTCAATGTTTGTGTGATAATACTTCTGGAAAATGCAAATAATTTGCAAGTAATGTTGCGAATAATCAGGAGAGAAATTTGGGTAAGTGTTTCAGCAGCAGACAGTTGAGATAATTGTAGTTAAACCTTCCCTGCACTTCTGGGGATGTGTTCAACGTTATTTTGCAAAAAGAATCACTGAATGTTTGTACTGTCTTGTACTTTGCACTGTCATATATTGACAAGGTGCAAACAGAAGTTAGAATTAACTGACTGGGTTTAGCTTTGACTTAACGTTATCATCCTAGAGTGCAATGATTTGATGATTAAGTTTCAGCAACTCCATAGATTTAGGAAATCTGGACTTAGATCTTGTTTGTCTGGTGTCAAAGCTTAAGGACATCAGCATGAGAAATATAGGATTGTTCAGTGAATTCATGCATTGACGACTTCTGGTCAAGGCACATTGTCGTTATGAGGCTGACTAGGAAATTGGCGGAATTGTTTCAATGATCTTTCGTGCAGGTTTAGAAGATTTTTGAACAGTAAACATTGCGTACCATGGCGTTCTAGTCTCCATGTCAGTATGCAAAATAAATATTGACGAAGTGTGCACTCCTTAGCAGGAATTTTTCAATTTTGGCAGAATCACTTTGAATTAGTGGGTTCTGCTAAAATTCTCATTTTATACCTTGTGCATGCAGTTCTGCTTTTCTGCCAGAAGAGGAAGATATCAAAGTTCAGTGCCTTACAGTGTGGAGAGATGACAGGGGCTGAGTAATCAGTGTGCATGTGTGTGGAGCATAGGGCTTAGGTGCGGGAATAGGCAATTCAGCCCTTCAAGCCCACTCTACAGCATAGTTGATCTTAGCTTTTTCTCAACACACTTTCCCGCCTGTTTCTCATAGCCCTTTATCCTGCTCTTCACCAGAAACATATCTATTTCTTTCTTGAAACTGTTGGTTAATTCTACCTCCACTGCACTTTGGGGCAGTGAGTTCCACAGATCCACAAACCTCTGAGAGAAGTAGTTTCTCTTCATCTTTGTGTTGCAGTTACCTCCTCTCTCTATATATCTATAACCTCTTGTTTCAGACTGTCCCACAAGGGGGAGCATCTGCTCAACATCGACCTTATCAAACCTCTTTTTAGTATTCTATAATCCCTCAATCAGATCCCCCTTCCCTCATTGTTCTGAGCTCCAGCAAGTACAAGCCCAAGTTATTCAATTATTCTTTATATAACAGACAGCTCTTTCATCGGTGGAGTCAAGCTCCTCTGAACTGTGTCCGCATGAACCACATCTTTCCTCAAGTATGGGGACCAAAACTGGACGCAATACTCCAGATATGATCTAACAAATTCCTTACGTAATGATAAAAACAATTCTTTTATAATGCTGTTGTTTTGCAATAAGTGCCAGGATTCCATTTGTCTTTCTTATTATCTGCTGCACCTCCATGCACACTTCCTATGATTCAAGCACAAAGGACACCCAGATCCCTCTGGACTGATGCTCTTTGAATTTGCTTCTCATTGAAATAATCATTTGCTATTTTAATTTTGCACCCATAATAGATAACACTGCTCTCATCCGTATCAAACTCCGTCTGCCAGAATCTGGCCCATGATCCTGGCCTTACGATGTCCATCTACAAACTCATCATCATAGAATCCCTACAGTGTGAAGGCAGGCCATTCATCCCATCGGGTCCACACTGTCCGCCTGAAGAGCACCCCACTCAGAACCACACCCCCTACCCTATTCTCATCTCATCGCAACCTGCTTTCCCACCTATTTTTGCATCATCTGCAAACTGCCCCTGCTTGTAGATTGTTTATATAGATTGTAAGTAATTGAGGTCCAGGAACAGACCCTTGCGGCACTCCACTAGTTACAGTTTGTCATCCAAAGAAGGACCCATTTATCCCAGCACTCTGTTTTCTGTCCGTCAGCCAATCCTCTACCCAAACCAGTACTCTAATCTTAATTGCCGGCATTTAACCTTCTGGAACAGTCTTTTATGCAACATCTTGTCAAATGCTTTCTGGAAGTCTAGATATATGACATCTGCTTGATTCACATTAACCACTTTGCTGATTACTCCCTCAAAGAACTCCTGCAAGTTTGTCAAACATGACTTGCCCTTCATGAAACTGTGCAGACACTGGTGAATTGCGCTTTGTTTTTCCAAGTGACTCCAGCAACTTCCCTACTACAGAGATAAAACTGACTGGTCTGTAGTTTCCTGCTTTTTGCCTATCTCCTTTTTGGATTTAGGGTGTCACATTGGTATGTTTCCAATCCACTGGTACATTTCCACAATCCGGGGGATTTGTGATTAAATTTGATTTTATTATTGTCACATGGACCTAGGTACAGTGAAAAGCTTTGTTTTGCATGCAGTACAGGCAGATGATACCACAAAAAGTGCATAAAGGCAATAGAACAGTGTGAGGAATGTAGTGTTACAGCTGCAGAGAATGTGCACAAACAGTGAGATCAACATTAAATTTAAAATTTGAGAGGTCCGTTCAAAAGTCTAATAACAACAGCTGTTCTTGAACCTTTTTGTACATGTATACAAACTATTATATCTTCTGCCCGATGGAAGAGAGTATAACTAGGGTGAGAAGGGGCCTTTGATTATGTTAGTTGGTTTTCTGAGGCAGCAGGAAGTACAGATGATATCAATGGATGGAAAGTTGGTTTGCATGATGCACGGGGCTGTGTTCGTGACTCTGTAGTTTCTTGCGATCTTGGGAAGAGCAGGTGCTGTGCCAAGCTGTGGTGCATCCAGATAGAATACTTTCTATGGGGCATTTATAAAAATTGGTAAGAGTCCTTGTGGACATGCCAAATTTCCTTAGGCTTCTGAGGAAGTGGAGACCTTGTTGTGCTTTATTGACCAATGCATCCACTATCCCTGCTACCGATTCCTTCAGTACCCTTTTCAGTGTATAGGGCATCAGGCCCCAGGAACGTATCTGTCTTTAATCCTGCCAGTTTACTTGATACTTTCTCTCTAGTCATAGTAATTTCACCAAGTTTCTCTGTATTAACTGCTATTTTTGATAAAAAATAAATATCTCCCACTGCGAAAACAGAGACAAAATAATGGTTTAGTGCCTCTGTCATTTCTGAGTTTCCCATTATTACCTTGCCATTTTCATTTTCTAAAGGGCTGACAATTACTTTTGTTATTCACTTCCTTTTTGGAAATTATAGAAGCTTTTGGTATCAGTGCTTATGTTTTCTGTTATTTTCCTTCTGTAGTTTTTCTTAGCTCTTTTGATTTTGTTTTAGTAACCTTTTGCCGATATTTAAAATTTCCCCAATCCGCCAGAGTGCCACGAACTTTTTCAATATGATATGCGCTAGTTTTTGCCTTAATGTGTATATTTCAGTCACTATGACAATATCTGTGTGCGAACCAAAATCTGCTCATATGTGTGTGTGCATTTGTCAATTTCTAGTCGTGTGTGTCAGTGTCTGTATCTGTTGGTGTCTAGAAACAAAAACAAAGTTGTTGGAAAAGCTCAGCAGGTCTGGCAGCATCTGTGAAGGAGAAAACAGAGTTAACGTTTCAGGTCCGGTGACCCTTCCTCAGAGCCTATCTGTCAATGTGTGCTAGTGCCTTCGTGTTATGGTGTCTACGTGTGCTAGTGTCTGTTTCATTGCATGTGTGCACCAGTGTCTGTGCAGAATCAGTGATAATATCATGACACATGTTCAAACACCATGCCTCCACAAATTTTCCATCATATGTGATGATGTCACCCTGGGAGTGCTGCAGCACCCAATGTTCAATACAAAGGTTTCAAACTTTTCTAGATTTCAGATACCGACTGACTCATTCTTAAACCTGTCTGCCTCTCTTTCCTCCCTTTAAATACTCTATAAGCAAGCTTTTGGTCACCTAACATTAACATATCCTTATGTGACTCTATCAAATGTTACATAGAACATTACAGCACAGTACAGGCCCTTCGGCCCTCGATGTTGTGCCGACCTGTCACACTGATCTCAAGCCCATCTAACCTACACTATTCCATGTACGTCCATATGCTTGTCCAATGATGACTTAAATGTACCTAAAGTTGGCAAATCTACTACCGTTGCAGGCAAAGCGTTCCATTCCCTTACTACTCTCTGAGTAAAGAAACTACCTCTGACATCTGTCCTATATCTTTCACCCCTCAATTTAAAGCTGTGCCCCCTCGTGCTTGCCATCACCATCCTAGGAAAAAGGCTCTCCCCATCCACCCTATCTAACTCTCTGATTATTTTATGTTTCAAATAAATCACCTCTCAACCTTCTTCTGTCTAATGAAAACAGCCTCAAGTCCCTCAGCCTTTCCTCGTAAGACCTTCCCTCCATACCAGGCAACATCCTAGTAAATCTCCTCTGCACCCTTTCCAAAGCTTCCACATCCTTCTTATAATGCGGTGACCAGAACTGTACACAACACTCCAAGTGCGGCCGCACCAGAGTTTTGTACAGCTTCACCATAACCTCTTGGTTCCAGAACTCGATCCCTCTATTAATAAAAGCTAAAACACTGTATGCCTTCTTAACAGCCCTGTCAACCTGGGTGGCAACTTTCAATGATCTGTGTACATGGACACCGAGATCTCTCTGCTCATCTACACTACCAAGAATCTTACCATTAGCCCTATACTTTGCCTTCCGGTTACTCCTACAAAAGTGCATCACCTCACACTTGTCTGCATTAGACTCCATTTGCCACCTCTCAGCCCAGCTCTGCAGCTTATCTATGTCTCTCTGCAACCTACAGCATCCTTCGTCACTATCCACAACTCCACCGACCTTAGTGTCATCTGCAAATTTACTAACCCCTCCTTCTACGCCCTCATCCAGGTCATTTATAAAAATGACAAACAGCAGTGGACGCAGCACCGACCCTTGCGGTACACCACTAGTAACTGGACTCCAGGATGAACATTTCCCATCAACTACCACCCTCTGTCTTCTTTCAGCAAGCCAATTTCCGATCCAAACTGCTATATCTCCCACAATTCCATTCCTCCACATTTTGTACAATAGCCTATTGTGGGGAACCTTATCGAACGCCTTGCTGAAATCCATGTTGTATGATCATACCTCAATGAACAGCCATCATACACCTTATTACCTTGACAGTGCTACATAAATGCAGTTTAATATTGATAGAGAAGGCAGAGAAAAGTAACGAACAATACAGAACGATGTTCATAAAAGCATTTAATCCAATGAAGTCATAGGAGGGAGGAGGACTGCAATGATAGTACACTAGCTGAGCTGCAGAGATTAGGGTACATATTATCTACAGGAAGCTAGATGTTTATTAAGCTTAGAGATAGGTCCTACATGGGGAACAGCACTAGGGGAGGACACAAATCCTGTCATGGCAACATCGCTGCATTTATGTGGAGCCAGAACAGGAATGCTTTGCTACTGTTCCACATAAATAAAATGCTAAACACCATGAGGAAGATGCAAGGATGTAGAATTTATATCTCATTCAGAGATAGTAAGAACTGCAGACGCTGGAGTCAGAGATTATACAGTATGGATCTGGAGGAACACAGCAGGCCAGGCAGAATCAGAGGAGCAGGAAAGTTGATGTTTTGAGTCGGGACCTTTATGAAATCAACTTTCCTGCTCCCCTGATGCTGCCTGGCCTGATGTGTTTCTCCAGCTCCACACTGTTATCTCTATAGAATTGCTATGCCTTTGAAACCAGTTGATTGACTGCAATGACATGTTAGGCCAAATAATGGGTATGAAGTTGGTGAAATATGACAAACTATAATCCACTGGCAGGACATTTTACCTCCATATTGACTGGAATGAGCTTGGCCAGGTGGATCACATTGAGTACGAGTTCCTTGATTGGGGCTGTAAACCTGGGCCAATCAGGGCACCCTGGCTCACAGATATAACAGGAGTCTCAGAAAGTCTACTCACTCCAAGGACTGGCTCTGAGCTAGCTGGTCAGAGTCCGTATACGATGCACGTGCAAATAAAAGGTGATTTGCTGACTGGATACCAGCCTCTGTGCAGTTATTTTTCAACTTCACACCCAAAAGTCAAGGCTAACACTGGTTTTATATAAGTCAATTAATATGCCATTTACATAAATTAGGATTAAGATAAATCATTTGGGACAAAAGAGAAGGAACTCAATTATGCATTGACGTACACTATGACTGTTATGGCAAATTCTGATGGTTACGTTAAGAACACAGTGGACAGGTATTCCACATTCTACCTTGTCGGACAGAAGAAAACAGCTTGTTCAAAGAATAAATAACCCTCCTATGGTTCAATGCATTTCTCCAGGGAGTAGTTGAACATTAGACACAGATATTGTCATGACCATACCATGGTAAGGATCTCCAATTTTCTATGGTTCCAGGCAGAATACAGAGGAGCAGGGGTAGGCTATTCATCCCCTCAAACCTGTTCCACCATTCAATGAAATCATGGCTGAGCTGGGGCCTAATTTAAACAAATTGCCTTTAGTCTATATCATTTGAAACCTTTGCTCAAACAAAAAACTGTGAGATTTAAAATTAACAACTGATCCTGCATATATTGTCATCTGTGGACACAAGATCCAAACTTCTACTATCCTTCACGTGTAGATGTGCTTCCTGTCAACTTTCCTGAATGGTCTGGCTCTAATTTTTGAACAAAGCCCCCGGTTCTAGAATCCCCAGTGGAAATAGATTACGTTTTTCTATCCTGTCTTTTCCTGTAAATATCTTGAAGACTTTGATCAGACCACTCCTTAACCTTTGAAATCTACAGGAAAAAGGCCCAATTTGGATATTCTCTCCTTGTACCCCCTGAAGCCCAGGAAATCCTCCTTGTAAGCATACATTGTACTCCCTCCAAGGCCAATATATCCCCCTTATGGAGAGGTGCCCAGGTCTGTTCACAATACACCAAGCGGGGTCTAATCAGCATTTTGTACAACTGCAACAAAACTTCTGTATCCTTAAACTCTCCATATAAGACACCCCATACCATTAAGCTCCCAGAGGAGGAGCCTTGAATTGGCTCCCTTTGCTTATTTGCCAATCTACTTGCTTCTTTATAATATTTTTAATTTGTAAAGGATCCCCTTCCTTGTGAATTTCTTTCTTCCACATCCAAATGAACTTTTGTTTTAAAAAGGAGTCAATTTCAGTATGCGGTCTTAAATTAGCAAAAATGATGAGTTTATTAATTATTGCACATGAAGAGAAAATAACACAAAACCTAAACACACATTAGTGTGCCCAAAAAGTAAAGGTAAAAAATTGGTCCAACTCAATATGAATTGTTTATGAAGAGCAGACACTTGAAAACTGCAGCTGTTCTGTCAATTACCAATCAGGTTGATGTTTCTTGAGATTCTTGATTTTGTAGGACTTTGTCCTGATACCCTTTCAAATTTTTTTTCAGTAAGAAGGGTACCCTTGCAACACAAAGGTAACTAAGGGATGGTTCTTCAATAGTAACCTTAACAACACACTAATGTTAATCCAGGATGGTATGCATGAAAGTGTTCAGTTACACTGGTACACTTCTATTGATTTGAAACTGGCTTTTGAATCCCTCTCCTGGAGTGTATTCCTGGAGGATAATGCACACATGCTTGTGAGAGGTGGCTTTCTGCTGAGTGGGGAGAGATAGTTCCGCTCGTATCTTTTTTGTGTTAAATCTCTCTTTGAAAATCCCTGGCACTTTACACCAGTGATAGTCCACTGGTTTCAGTCAAGCAGGCAGGCTGGACTTTGCTAGGCAGTCTCTGAATTTAAATCCACAGTTTTTCTGTAACAGTTGTCCTTTTGAAAACAACACATTCAAAGAATTAAAAATAAAATTGACTATGAATAATTCTGGATGACCCATCATCATAAAAGTTTTATCTGTATTGTTCTCTGTTAGTTAATCCTGTTAATTTTGGCAATAAGTATGTTACTTATTGTGTGGAGTGACTCTGTTAAGTGCATATATATTAATAATGCTTCTCATCTTTCAGTGCTTCGTGATCCCTGCACAACGAAAACATGTGTTATGAACTGCAGAACGTCTGATAGCCAGCTGGTCAAGAAAGACCGAAGATTTATTCACATATAGCTGGAATGTATGTTCCAACTCGACTCTTGGGTCACATTTCTTCATACTTAAAGTAATCCAAATCAAACTTTGTAAAATTAAATTTGAAAAAGAACAGCGCTTTTAATGGGCACCATAACATAATTCAAGACTTCAAAGGATATTTAATATTAGTGTCTCTTTAATTGAGCAAGTAACCATCCAATGATTACCATACATCTGTATAGACTTAACCTCAATTGATACAATTAACTTAACTGTAAGGCAAAGAAAGACAAGCTCGTGTTAACCTAACACCTTTCAATTCACTTCAGAGCCAATAAACTACATTTGAAGTGTAGTCGTTAATGTCATATAGGAAACATGGCAATCAATCTAATCGGAAACCTAAGAACTGGTGTCGGTTGTTCAGCCATACAAATCTGCCCTGCCATTTTATATCATGGCTGATCATGGCTCAATACTATTTTTCAACACTATTTGCAGATATCTTAAAAATATAAGGCTTTAGAAACTGTCTTCAAGCTGCTTAATAATTGAAAATCCCCACTGGCATAGTCCTCTAGAATTCCAAAGGCTGCTACCCCCTGAGTAAAGAAAGTCTTCCTGATCTCAGTCTTAAATGGCCTGCTTCCCAACCTGAGGTTATGTTCTGTTGGTGTTCACACACACAGAGCAGATCCAGATAAGCAGCTACATAGTATTGACCAGATAACCTGTTTTGGTGATGGCAATTGGCCAAGCCACAAGGGTTAACTCCACTATCTTTCTTCAAAATGGTACCGTGGGACCATTTAGAACGTATGAGCGAGGCAGGTGGATTTAATATTTCGGTAAATCGAAGCCAGCATCATGCAACCATGCAGCACTCCCTCAATGCTCCCCTGAACTTTGGTGCTCATTTATTGAATTGGGGCATAAATCTAGAAGTTTGCGATTCAAATGTTAAGGTATTGTCACTGCAGTTTGCTTTGGATAGAATCATGCTCAATTTTGAATCTCCTGTGATTTGCTGACATGCAATGTCTCTGTGAAAGGTTCTTCCTGGGTCATGAAATTCCTCTCTGTTGAATTGCTCGCCGAGCTGGTTTGTTCTCGTTGACGTTTCGCCACCATTGTTAATTGACATCATCAGTGGATCCTCCGATGAAGCAATGTTATTCTCCTCTGCTTGGAATTTATACTGTCTGGTCTGTTATGGTGAGCAGTGTCATTTCCAGTTTTGATCTGTTTGGGCTTGGTATATGGTATATTTATGTATGGTATATACATGTGTGGTATCTATAGGCTTCACTGATGATATTACCTAGCACGGTGACGAAATGATTGAACAAGAACAAGCCAGCTCGGTGAACAAGTCAACAACCTCACCCACAACCCGAGCTGCAGATCTTCACCAAAACTTTAAATTTTCTTCTCGGGTGGCAAAACCAGACAAGTAATTCCAGACTGGAAGCCTATTATTGCAGTTCATCTGGTTTTCTTTTTGTTGTTAACTTATTTGCTCAATAAAGACCATCACCAGGGCAAGATACTGGATGGTGTGATTGTTGGAGCTGATCGCCAATATATTGGCAGTTCAACATGGAGAGGGAGAAGGGGACCCACAAAAATTTACGCTCCAAAAAAAAGCTTTTTTAAGACATGAATAAAATGTTTTAGAAGAAAGTGACATCAAGTACAAACTTTTTCATTTGCTTTGCATTGGTGAATTCAAAATTCAAACTGATCATAATCCTGTGATTTAGCTGACATGCACATTTCAAGCCCAAAGTTTGAGTTTTTATGTGTTCCTTTTGCTAATGATAGATTAGCTGGTTGCTGTGGCTAGATGATGCTTTATCAACAGGATACACTACCGCAGCTTATCAGGGTGATTTGGACAGGTTTCTGGTCCCGACAATTGTTACTGCAAAGATAAGAGCTGCAGTGTCATGGGACCAACATCGGTATTGAGTTCCCTGCCAACTTGCACACCATCCTGTCATAGATATATTGCCACTGCCTCAAAATCCTGGTGATCCTGCTCAACACCTCAAACGTTCACAAAAAGTGAAAGCATAGAAATTAGGAGCAGGCCATTTGGCCTTTTGAGTCAGTCCACCAATCAAAATGATCATCGTTGATCGTCCTACTCAGTACTCTTGTTCTCACTTTCATCTCATACCCTCTAATCTTTTACCCCTCAAAACTATATTTATCTTCTTCTTGAAAACATTCAACGTTTTGGCCTCAAATGCTTTCTGTGACAGTGGATTCCATGGGCTCACCAACCTTTAGGTGAAGAAAGTTTTCCTAATCTGAAGAATAAGTGACCTACCCCATATCCTAAAACTGTGAGCCCTGGTACTGGACTTCCTGGTTAACAGGATCTGGAGTGTTTGGAATAAGGTAAACCAGTTGGACCTCATAGAACATGAGTTCCCTGATTGGGACTGATAACCTGGTCCAGTCAGAGAGTCCTCATTGACAGATTTAAGTAGGCGTCTCTGAGAGTCTCCCTAATTTCTGGCTCTGAGCTAGCTGATCAGAGCCCATGTATTGTGTAGTACAATGCAGTTGTAAATAAAGGGTGATGGGATACTGGCCTTCATGGAATTATTTCAGGAACACCTTTCCCATGTTTACCATAGCTGCAGGAGAATTGAAACATCCTAGTGTTTAAATTCACTCCAGAAAATACTGAGAACAGAAAAGCTTGAGCTACTGCTGGAAAGACAGCAAGAAAAAAAAAAATTGTTGAAAAGCAAAAGAAGCAAAGCAGCTGCATTGCTGAATCTCCGTATGGAGCACTGTTCTGTTCTTGCTATTATAAATCCCCGAACGCAATATTTTCTCAAGATGAGGAACATCAGCAGTATGATTATCACATTTTAACTAATGTTTTGCATTATTGAACACACATACAAGTATACGAACACAGAGCATGGAAAGGCTATTCAGCCTGTTCTGTCATTCAATAAGATCATGGCTGAACTCACTGCCTGTAAGGGTGGGAGAGGCAGACATCCTCACAACATTTAAGAAGGTGTATACTTGCAATGCAAGGCATTCAAGGCTGTGGACTAATTCCTGGAAAGTGGTTGGAATATTTAGATAACAAGGTGTGGAGCTGGATGAACACAACAGGCCAAGCAGCATCTCGGGAGCACAAAAGCTGATGTTTTGGGCCTAGACCCTTCATCAGAAAAGGGGGATGGGGAGAGGGAACTGGAATAAATAGGGAAGGGGGGAAGGTGAACGGAAGGTGAATAGTGGAGAAGATAGGTGGAGAGGGGATTATGTGTGGGGAGGTTGGGAAGGGATAGGTCAGTCCGGGGAGGACAGACAGGTCAAGGAGGTGGGATGAGGTTAGTAGGTAGGAAATGGAGGTGCGGCTTGGGGTGGGAGGAGGGATGGGTGAGAGGAAGAGCAGGTTAGGGAGGCGGGGACGAGCTGGGCTGGTTTTGGGATGCAGTGGTTGTTTTTCACTAGCACAGACTCAAAAGTCCTAAAGGCCTCTTTCTGGGCTGTCAACCACAATACCTGTACGATCTGATTGTAACCATGTCCAGTTCCTGGGTAACCACGGAACCAACACTTCTGGCACCCTGTCTGATACTCCCACCTAACTGTCCCCTGACATTCCCCTGATCCAACCTGAATAGTCCCCACCACTCGACTCCGCCATTATTCTAAAACTAACCCCCTCCACTGGACACAATCTGACTAGCTCCAATACCTAAACTCAACCCCTAACGCCCTACCAATCCCATGAACACCCAACTCCTCCCTAACCAGACTTGGCTAGACCCTACCATCTGAATCTAACACCGTCTGACATCTCTCCAGATTTGCAAAGTCTACTTCCCACTCAAAGTGAACCCACCTCACAAACTGCTATCCAACCCACTTCCCACTCTAGCCATGGCTGCCCTCCCCAATTTCCTATTTATCTCACTTACTCCACCCCCTTATCTAACCTCTACACCCTAGGAGTAACAATCACCAACAAATTTTCCTGGTCAATTCACACTGATGCCACAGTCAAGAAAGCACACCATGCCTCTACTTCCTCAGGAGGCTATGGAAATTCGGCATGTCCACAATGACTCTTATTAATTTTTAAAGCTGCATCATCGAAAATAACCTATCTGGATACATCACATTTGGTGCAGCAGCT
Source organism: Stegostoma tigrinum (assembly GCF_030684315.1). Taxonomy (NCBI): domain Eukaryota; kingdom Metazoa; phylum Chordata; class Chondrichthyes; order Orectolobiformes; family Stegostomatidae; genus Stegostoma; species Stegostoma tigrinum. Next base: position 100,435,553 of record NC_081359.1, read on the forward strand.
GCTCTGTCCAAGACTGCCAGAAATTACAGACAGCTCAGTGCATTGCGGAAACCAGCCTTCCTTCAATTCCTTCCTTCAACCCTCCCTACCTCCCCACCTACACCCTCTCCACCTATCTTCTTTACTCTCCATCTTCGGTCAGCCCAGCTCTTCCCCCCCCACCCACTGCATCCCAAAACCAGTCCAACCTGTCTCTGCCTCCCTAACCGGTTCTTCCTCTCACCCATCCCTTCCTCCCACCCCAAGCCGCACCCCCAGCTACCTACTAACCTCATCCCACCTCCTTGACCTGTCCGTCTTCCCTGGACTGACCTATCCCCTCCCTACCTCCCCACCTACACCCTCTCCACCTATCTTCTTTACTCTCCATCTTCGGTCCGCCTCCCCCTCTCTCCCTATTTATTCCAGTTCCCTCCCCCCATCCCCCTCTCTGATGAAGGGTCTAGGCCCGAAACGTCAGCTTTTGTGCTCCTGAGATGCTGCTTGGCCTGCTGTGTTCATCCAGCCTCACATTTTATTATCTTGGAATCTCCAGCATCTGCAGTTCCCATTATCTCTTCCTTCAATTGACTCTGCCTACACTTCCTGCTGCCTTGGGAAAGCAGCTGACATAATCAAACACCCCTCCCACCCCAGCTATACTCTCTTCCATCAGTCAGAAGATAGACAAGTTTGAAAACATGTTCCAACAGATTCAAGAACAGCTTGATCCCTGCTGTTATCAGTCCTTTGAATGGACCTCTCACATGTTAGAGTTGATTTGTCTCAGCACATTCTCTTTAGCTGTAACAATATATTCTGCATTCTGATGTGCTAATGTAAGGTATGATTTGACTGGATAGCACTCAAAACAATACTTTTCACTGTATGCCTGTACATGTGACCAACATTTTCCCCAGCTAATTTACCCACATTTGTTTACTAAAGGACTGAAATGTTGTTTCTCTGCCCAAAACCCTCCTTGTGTTAGTAAATAAACTTACCAGAAAAAGGCAGCTATTGGATGAAAAAAAGGAAGTGTCTTGGCTTCCTAATAATGATCCATTGCTGCGAGGAAGGAGTCTGATTGAAATTACCCTCTGTATTTCTGAAGTGGCTTGGATCAGGAGTCTTATCCGAGAAATGGGGCTTGCTCATTGTCGAAGAAGGTTAATAGTGGAGTGACAATCTGTCAATGATTGTAATTCCTGGATGATTTGGGCCAGTGATTTACCTTTTGAGCTAAGTTAAATTGCTATCGTTTTAAGTGAGACTTTTGTCTGTTTAAAATAATGATTTCTCAAGCTCATAATCATGCAGCTTGACTCAAAATTATGTGAATCTAGAACCAATTCTAATTTGTTACCCAGTAATAAATAGAAATGTCTTTTCTGCAGAGGAGCCTAATTGGACTTGAGAAAGAGACAGGCACTGACTGAATTACTCTAGTAGAAGTCATCATTAGCATGGAGTATTGAGTGACCAACCTAGTTCTCAGTACTTGAGAATCCAGATCAAACAAATGAACTGTATTAGCTTTATTGTCATACGTACTCAAAAGAGTACAATGAAAAATTTACAAGTCACCACTTACGATGCTATTTTAGGTGCAAAATACGTACAGATTCTTCAGTGCCAGTTCTTAGGAAAAAAAGAATTACAAAAATATAGAAATATAAAGTCCAGCACTACTGATAATCGGAATAAATTAGAGAAGAGAGAAACAAAAAGTTCAGAACATCAGTCCTTCCAACGCAGTCCATGCTTAAGAACATAAGAACCAGGAGCAGGAGTAGGCCATTCGGCCCCTTGAACCAGCCCCACCATTTAATAAGATCATGGCTGATCTTTTGGAGACTCAGCTCCACTTACCCACCCACACACCATAACCCTTGATTCCTTTACTGTTCAAAAATGTAACTAGCCTTGCCTTAAAAACATTCAGCGAGATAGCTTCTACTGCTTCACTGGGCAGGGAATTCATGACCCTTTGGGTGAAGAAGTTCCTCCTGACCTCAGATCTACATCTGCTTCCCTTTATTTTGAGGCGATGCCCTATAGTTCGAGTTTCACCTGCTGGCGGAAACAACTTCCCTGCCTTCACCTTAGCTATTCCCTTCATTATCTTATATGTTTCTACAAGATCTCTCCTCATTCTTCTGAATTCCAACGAGTATAACCCCAGTCGACTCTGTCTCCCCTCATAATCCAACCATCTCAATTCTGGAATCAACTGAGTGAATCTCCTCTGGACCCCGACCAGTGCTAATATATCTCTTCTTAAGTAAGGAGACCAAAACTGCACACAGTACTCCAGGTGTGGCCTCACCAGGACCCTGTACAGCTGCAGCATAGCCTCCCTGTTTTTAAACTCCATCCCTCGAGCGATGGCAGGCAAAATTCCATTTGCTTTTTTAATTACCTACTGCACCTGCAATCCTATTTTTAGCGATTTGTGCACAAGGACGCCTAAGTCTCTCTGCACAGCAGCATGCTGCAACTTTTCACCATTTAAAACATAGTCCATTTTGCTATTATTTTTGACCAAACAGGATGACATCACATCTATCAACGTTGTACTCCATCTGCCAGACCTTTGCCCACTCACTTTGACTGTCTATATACCTCTGCAGACTTTCAGTGTCTTCTGCACACTTAGCTCTACCACTCACCTTATTGTCCTCTGCAAATTTTGACACACCACACTTAGTCTCCAACTCCAAATCATCTATGTAAATTGTAAACAATTGCGGTCCCAACACTGATCCCTGAGACCCACCACTGGCCACTGACCGCCAACCAGAAAAACACCCATTTACCCCTACTCTTTGCTTTCTACTGGTCAACCAATCCTCTATCCATGCCAATACATTACCTGTAATATTGTGCAACTTTATCTTATGTAGCAGCCTTTGGTGTGGCACCTTGTCAAATGCCTTCTGGAAATCCAGATACACCACATCCACAGGTTCCCCATTGTCCAACATGCAAGTAATGTCCTCAAAGAATTCCACCAAATTAGTTAAACATGAACCCATGCTGGGTATTCCCAAAGGGACAATTTATATCCAGATGTCTTGCTATTTCTTCCTTAATGATAGATTCAAGCATTTTCCCCATGACCGAAGTTAAGCCAACTGGCCTATAGTTACCTGCTTTTTGTCTACTTCCTTTTTTAAACATTAACGTCACATTGGGCTGTTTTCCAATCTGCGGGAACCACCCCAGAGTCCAGTGAATTTTGGTAAATAATTGCTAGTACATTTGCTATTTCCCCCATCACCTCTTTTGGATCTCTGGGATGCATTTCATCAGGGCCAGGAGACTTGCCTACCTTTAGCACCCCCCCCCCCGCCCCGCCTAGTAGCTTGCCCAGCACTGCCTCCTTAGTGATGATGATAGTTTGTAGGTCCTCACCTGCTATGACCTTCTTGTTTTTGGCATGTTATTTGTGCCTTCCACAGTGAAGACAGACAGGAAATAACTGTTTAATGTCTCGGCTAGTTTTGTCATTCCCAGTTATTAAATTGGCCTTCTCATCCTCTAAAGGACCAATATTTACCTTCACCTCATTTTTATCAAAACTTTTGCTGTCTGTTTTTATATTCTGAGATAGTTTACTCTCATAATCTATCTTACTTTTATTTATAAGTTGTTTTTGTTGCTTTCTGTTTGCCTTTAAAGATTTCCCAGTCTACAAGTTTTCCACTACTCTTTGCTTTTTTGTAAGTTTTTTTTTCAATCTGATACTTTCCATGGCTGGCTCTCTCTTTTCCTAAAGACCTTCCTTATCACTGGAATATACTTCTGCTGAGTATTGTGAAAAATCATTTTGAAAGTCCTTCACTGTTCCTCAATTGACCCACCATAAAGTTTTTGCTCCCATTCCTTCATAGCCTCCTTTGTTTAAGCACAGGACATAGAAACTGGATTTAACCTTCTCACGCTCCAACTGTATTTTAAATAAACTGGGGTTATACTCATTGGAATTCAGAAGAATGAGGAGAGATCTTGTAGAAACATATAAGATAATGAAGGGAATAGCTAAGGTGAAGGCAGGGAAGTTGTTTCCGCTAGCAGGTGAAACTCGGACTATAGAGCATCGCCTCAAGATAAAGGGAAGCAAATGTAGATCTGAGGTCAGAGGAACTTCTTCATCCAAAGGGTCATGAATTCCCTGCCCAGTGAAGCAGTTGAAGCTATCTCGCTGAATGTGTTTAAGGCAAAGTTAGTTACATACTGTGATCGCTCCTTCTGAGAGGACTCCTAATTGTGAGATCATTAATTATTCCTGTCTCATTACGCAGGACTGGATCTAGGATAGCTTGCTGCCTTGTAGATTCCATTACAAATTGTTCAAGGAAATCATTGCGGTTGCATTCTATGAACCCCTCCTCAAGGCTGCCATGACTGACCTGGTTTGACCAATCGATGCGTAGATTAAAATCCCCCATGATAATTGCTGTACCATTTTTACATGCATTAGCTATTTCTATGTTTATTGCCCAACAGTGACATTATTTGGTGGACTATAGACCACACCTGTCAGTGACTTCTCCCTCTATTCCTAATTTCCACTCAAATGGATTCGATGTTTTGCTCAGTAGAACCTATATCATCTCTCACTACCGCCCTGATATCATCCTTAAAAATCAGAGCAACACCACCTCCCTTATCTTCCTGTCTGTACTTCCAAACAGTTTGATACCCCTGGATATTTAACTCCCAGTCATGAACATCCTATAACCATGTCTCTGTAATGGCCACTCAATCAGACCCATTTGCCGTGATTTGCACCGCCAACTCATCCACCTTGTTTCAAATCCTCCAAGCATTCAGATAAAGTACCCTTATGCCAGTGTTTACACCTTTTTGGGTCCTAATACCTCCATTACTAACAGCTCTTGAGTTCTTCCCTATAACTTTTTTCCTAATTTTCAATGGAGTTGAAGCTTCCTCGTCACCTGCTAACCTGCTGCTTTGCCTTACATTAATTGTCATTGCCCCTCTATGCTCGCTTCTCCCTCCCCCCCCCTACTAGATTAAAGTCCCATTAACCACCCTACTTACCCTTTTCGCCAGAACACTGGACCCGACCCTGTTCAGATGCTTGAACCTAGTGTACAGTCTGCACTGGCCCTTTACTCCAGACAGGAATGTGTGAGCTACCGCTGAAAAAGGAGTGACTATTGTTATTGGACAGTCGGAAAAATTGATCAGAGGATTCAGCAATCAGTTCTACGATAATTTGTTTCATGTCACTATGAAGTGTAAAACTAACTCTGGTTTGCTATGAACACCTCCAAGCTTTATATAAAATAAACGATGCCATAGATTTTACATTATCTACTATTTTCCCACATTTTTCACAGGCATTGCCGTGGTTTCACACAAGGCCGGCTCAATCTTGCATCGGAGCAGCTCCAAATCTCTGGGCATGCCTTTGTACATCTATGGCTCCCATTTGCTTTTACAATATGATTGAAAATGTAAGCCTTAACTAAGTGAAACTGATTCAACCTGTTCACCAAGAAAACTGCAGCCTTTTACATAGTAAGGAATTGGAAGTTTATGGAGAGCCAGAAAGGAGCTTTTCTGCCAGAAAAGCGTTGAAATTGAGGCTCTGGGATCGCAGATGGCAGCACTGGTAGATGGTTTAGTAATTTCACTGATTGACATTTCCAGAATTGTCCCACAAAGCACTCTTTAAAACAACATACAGTGCTGCTCTATCCATTTCTCTCACTCAAGGTACTTCACATTCTCTGTTACTGATCTAAAATCCCACTTATGTACCCTCAGCCGAGTTTGCACTTACATTCATGTCTCCCCTTCATGTCCACAAAAGCTGTTTCTCCCCTGTTTCTCAAGCAAACCATTGTTAACACTCATTTGTCTCTGCTTTCTCTCATAGACAAGCGAGCACATATATTCAGTCAGAGGTCATTGAGTCATAGAATAATACAGCATGGAAACAGATCCTTCAGTCCAACATGCCCATGACTATCAGATACCCTAAATTAATCTGGTCCCATTTGCCAGTATTGGCCCATTTTCCTCTGAACCCTTCCTATTCATATATCCATCCAGATGTCTTTTAAAAGTCATAATTGTACCAGCCCCCATCACTTTGCCCAACAGCTCAATCCATACATGCACTGCTGTCTGCATGAACAACTTGCACTACTGGTGCCTTTTAATTCTTTCCCCTTTCACCTTGAACCTATGCCCTCTACTTTTGGATTCCCCTACCCTGGGAAAAAAAAATCCTTGGTTATTCACCCAATCCATGCCCCTCATGATTTTATAAACGTGTATAAGGTCATACCTCAGCTACTGGCGCCCCAGGGAAAACAGCCCCAGCCTATTAAGTGTGTCTCTATAGCTCACATCCTCCAACCCCAGCAACATGCTTGTAAATCTTTTCCGCACCCTTTCAAGTTTATCAACATCTTTCCTGTAGCAGGGAGACCAGAACATGTGCACACATGGCGAGAGTAGAATGGCTGTCCAGTGACTGGCAGTTTTCCAGCCACTGGTGATGCATGGTCACTGGAACGAGGTTGAATTCCTGAATGCTGATGGCAGGGAAGAATCTAGGATATAAATCAGAGCCTTCAGAGGCACCAGCACCCAGCCACATTGAAAGAGCCAATCGTTTACCTGTAGAATTTGTGTTGGGTAGTCAAAATTTGTTGGTGCTGAATCGCCATCCTGCATTTTGAGGGATGTGTAGATAAGCTGAAGGTAACTGGTTCAGATGCATGCGATGCTGCTAGAGATGCTGGTAATGGTGCAGTTGCGCCTCTCATCATTTGGGGGCATGGAAGATAGAACTGATGAGATATTCTCACACAGTAGCAAAAGCTTGACAGGTGGAATGGCTTCCAAGCAGTAAGTAATCGCCTGGTCAAGCGTGGAAAGCACTCTTTAAGATGAGCCACTGTGACAGCAACTTCCAATGACTGTTTATGTCCTTGTCAATATGTAACCGGGTTAAGGCAATGGGCTGCTAATGCATTGTGTTCTGAAAGCATGGGTTTGAATTTCATGTTGCCCAATCCAAAAGTGTTCCCATCTTATTGAACAACATTTTTTATACATTAATGATCTCGGCAAAGGAACTGAAAGCATTTTTACTGAGTTTGTAGATGGCACAAAGATAGGTGGAGGGACAGGTAATGTTGAGGAAGCAGGGGGCTGCAGGAGGGTTTGGACAGGCTAAGAGAGTAGGCAAAGAAGTGGCAGGTGGAATACAATGAGGCAAAGTGTGAGGTGATGCACTTTGCTCGGAAGAAGAGAGACATGGACTATTTTCTAAATAGAGGAAGACTGTGGAAATCTGAGGCACAAAGGGACTTAGAAGTCCTAGTTCAGGATTCGCTTAAAGTTAACATGAAGGTTCAGTTGGCAGTTAGGGAGGCAATGCAATTTGCATTCCTTTTGACTAGAATACAACAGCAGGAATGTACTGCTGAGGTCGTTCAAGGCTTTTGTCATACCACATTTGGAACATTGTGAGCATTTTTTGGCTCTGATTCTGTGGAAGGCTGTTCTGACATTGGAGGGGGTCCAGAGGAGGTGGACAAGAATGATTGCAAGATGACAGGCTTGTCATATGAGGAACAGTTGAGGATTCTGGGCCTGTACAAAATAATGTTCAGAAGGAAGTGGGGAATCTGATTAAAACTTACAGAATGTAGAAAGGCCTGGATAAAGTGGATGTGAACAAGATGTTCCCACTAGCAGGAGAGACTAGGCCCTGAGGACACAGCCTTTGAGTGAAGGACAAACCATTAGAACTGAAATGAGGAGTAATTTCTTCAGCCAGAGGATGATGAATCTGTGAAACTCATTGCCACAAAAGGCTGTGGAGGCCAAGTCATTGAGTGTACGTAAGACAGAGATAGCAAGGTTCTCGATTAGTGAAGGGATCAAGGACTTTGGGAAGAGAGCAGGAGGATAGGACTGAGTAACATACCAGCTCTGGAAGAATAGCTGAGCAGACTTGATGAGCTGAATGGTCAAATTCTGCTCCGATATCTGGGGTGTCATCTGAACATGGCTTCAAGTCTTCAGCTGCAGTGATCAAAGGCTTCCCAGCCTGAAGAGACATGCCCTGCTGTGCACTTGTCTCTGTGACTCTGTTAAGTTCTATATTGCTCCGGAGATGGGGTCATTGCTGTGAAATATAGAATTTTCATAACACAACATAATGACGTACTATAATTTTCAACCACCCTGCCTGACAGCTCCAGGGAGGTTTCCTGTTTGTCCTCAAAACTGGTTGGGAGAATCCAGAAAAGGACAGGATGATTTTGCATCCCTGGGTCAACATCATGTTTAATTGATTTAATTCCTCACCGTTATAAAATCATGTGGAGTATGGGTAGGGTGAATAGCCAAGTTCTTTTCCCTAGGATGTGAGAATCCAAAACCAGAGGGTGTAGATTTACACAAGAGGGGAAAGATTTAAAGAGGACCCGTGGGGCAACTTTTTTAGGCAGAGAATGGTGCATGTATGGAATGAGCTGCCAGAGGAAGTGTTTGAGGCTAGAACATTTGAAAGGTATCTGGATGGGTACATGAATAGGAAGGGTTCAGAGGGATATGGACCAAATGCTGGCAAATAGAACTGGATTGATTTAGCATATCTGGTTGACATGGGTGTGTTAGACTGGAGAATCTATTTCCATGCTATATAACTCTATGACTCTACACAATATCTGTTTAATAACCAATGAATCACTATTCTCATGAAACATTAATCAATGTTGTTTATATAGTACAGGACAGGATGGCATGTTCCAGTTCATGTGTAATTTATGAATCTTGAATGCTTGTCATTAACAGGACATTTAAGCGTTTAGAGACCAGTTAGGAGGAGCCAACTTAATTGCTACTTTGACCTTGTGGATTAGTCACATGCAAATCATTGGTCTGTTTCAAAACTTGAACAGATCTGCAATGCGCTGCCTGAAATGTTGGTGGAAGCAGATTCAATGGTAATTTACAACAGAGTTGAAAGGAAAATGCCACAGAGTAACGTGAAAAGACCAGGGAAAGCTGGATTAACTTGATAGCTCCAACAAATTGCTGGCACAGTTATGATGGTTTGAATGGACTATGTACTTTGTCATTCTATAAAATCTAAAGGGCAATTTCTAATTTTAATCTTGCTGGTTAGTTTATTGCAAGAGTTATTTATCAGCTGACAGCTAGAAGACACTCAAGCATTTTGTCTGTGTTGGACAGCACAAGGCCATTTGGTGTCCTTGTAAGTTTTACTTTCTGCAAGGAGCATTCAATGATCAGCATTATCGCCAATCTTGCCAGGAAGGGGAAGTGATGGCCTCGTGGTTTTATGACTAGACTTATGAATCCTGTCGCCCAGGTAATGTTCTGGGGACTTGAGTTCAAATCCCTTCATGGCCCATGGGAGTTAAGTGTCTGATGATAGCTATGTTGCTGATTGTCAGTGGACAAGCCCGTCTGGTTCAATGATGCTCCGTAGCCCTACATGTGACTCTAAACCCACAAAGATATAGTTAACTCTAAACGGCCCTCCAGGAAAATTAGGGACAGGCAATATATGCTGGCCTTGCCTATGCCACCCATGTCCCTTAAATGAGTTGAAAAATGTTACACTCAGGTTATAAAAAGATTAATGCATAAATAAAATGACACACCACATGGTCAAAAAGATTGGTTAATAAAACTTTAAAAATAATGACAGAAGCTTGAAAGAAAATACAGAATCTGCTTGCCAAGCTGCCAAGAAATTAGAACTATCAGTCCATCATGCCTGTGCTGACCTTCATGCCATTCTAAACTAATCCTATCTGCCTGCACATAGTTCATATCACTCTATTCTCAGCCTGTTCATGTAACAGTCTAAATGCCTCTTAAACTTTGCTAAATTATCTACTTCTATCAGCTCCTCTGGCAGCACATTCCAGGCACCTACCACCCTCTGTGTAAAAACAATGTTCCTCACACATCTCTTTTAAACTTTTCCCCCCTCACCTAAAGCTTTTGTTCTGTAATATTTGACATTTCCAACCCAGGAACATGGATGTGTCTACTCGATTTCCAGAGGCTGTTCAAATATCATTGCTAAAAGGATTGTAGAAGTGCTACTCAAAATTTTTACTACAAATAGACTACCCACAGAAATACAATCAGATTAGGTGTCAAATGTTACAGCAAAGTTATTCAAGAAAATTATGGATATCTGAGGAATAAAGCAATTAAAATCCACTGTGTATCGTCCAGAATTGCAGGGAGCATTGGAACTGATGCATCAGACTTTTAAGACATTGTTGAGGGCTCATAGTCAAGACTATCCAGAGGTTTGGGATAAAGGAAATCCATTTACATGGTTTTGTAAGTAAGGATGCACCAAATATATTAACTAAATTAAGTCCATTTGAATTAGTTTTTGGGCACCAGGTGAGGGGACCATTGAAATTAATTAAGGAGAAATTTGTGAGTCAGATTTCAGAGACCACACATTTGAAACATATGTCAAATTTTAGGGACAGTTTAAATACAGTGGGTGAGTTAGCTAGACAGCTTTTGAAAATAGCACAGCATGCGTTGAAACAGGAAGCAGATAAGAAATCAAAAGTTCCCAATTTTGCTAGTGGAGATAAAGTGTTAGTATTACTTCTGACGGTAGGTGAACATTTAAAAGTAAGGTTTAGTGGCTTTATCACATTAAAGTTAATTGACTGAGGTGAACTATTTAATAAGAATGCCAGATCAAAAGAAATCTCGCAGAGTGAATCATGTGAATATGCTCAAAAGATATTTTGATCGGGAAGGAAAGCAAAAGAAGAATGTGGTACTGGGTACAACATGGAGTGAAGGAACAAGTCCAGTTGATTCTGAATTGGACATTCCTCAATTAAATTCAACAATGAAGAAGTTCTCAAAAATTGGGATAAATTATTGAATTACCTTCTTTGGAAAATCAAAATGACCTGAAACAATTATTACAATCACTTGGGGAAATATGTAGGAATAAGCTGAGAAGAACTCATCAAATTGTGCATGTCAATTTAGGAAATGCTGTTCCAAGTCAGCAACATCCGTGTAGACTTAACCCTCTAAAGTTGGCACAGGTTCAGAAAGAGTTTGAACACATGCTCAAAGACAATATAATCAAAGTGAGTTCCAGCAAATGGAGCTCACCGATAGTAATGGTGCTAAAATCACATGGCACCCAATGATTATGTGTGGACAATTGCTAAGTCAATGCAGTCACAAAATTTTATTCATACCCTATTGCACATTTGGAAAACTGTATTAAGAAGGTGAGACAAGCAGTTTAAATTTCAAGGATACTGGCAGGATCCTTTATCCAAAACAGCAATGAATTTTGGGATAATAGAAACTGCAGATAATAGAAAGCTTTCCTGCTCCTAAGATGCTGCTTGGCCTGCTGTGTTCATCCAGCTCCACACCTTGTTGTCAATGAAAATCTTGGCTTTTGTTTCACCGAATGGACTGTACCAGTTTAAAGTCATGCCATTTGCTGTGAAAAATACAGCAAGTACATTTCAAAGACTAACCAATAAAATCATTTCTGGGTTCTCTAACTGTGTGGAATACATCGATGATCTGGTGATTTTAGCCACACTTGGAAGGGACATTTGGAGCACCAAAGATCGACTTTGGGAGGCTGATTGGTGATAAACCTGACTAAGAGTGAATTCTCAAAAGCCCAAGTCACATTGCTGGGCCATGTCATTGTACGTAGATAGATGGCCCCACAGAAAATGAAAACAAAGGTTACTGAGAAGTTTCCAACACCAATGACGAAGAGGGAACTACTGCGATTCCTGGGACTGAGTCTATTTTATCAGAACTTAGCACCGAACTTTAGAGTGTAGTTGCTCTACTTACTGACTTGTTGAAGAAGTGCATAAAATTTCAGTATATAGAGGAATGTCAGAAGGCAGTTGACAGCCTGAAAGCTGTGCTAACCACTGCCGGAGTGTTAGCCACACCTAATTACACAAAGCCTTTCGAGGTAGCTATCGATGCAGGTGATGTGGATGTCAGTGCTGAACTCTTGCAAGATAATGACAAGGAGATAAAAAGACCTATTCGATATTTTTCCGGAAAATGAAACAATCAACAACGGAAATATTCCATGCTTGAGATGGAAACCTTGTCCCTAGTATTGGCTTTGCAATATTGCAACATTTATAATGCCAATAATGTGTCTGAGACCATTGTTTATGCTGATCATAACCTCTCAATATTTTAAAAAAATATAAGGATAAAACTTCCAGACTGTTCAGATGAAGCTTCTTATTGTAGCTGTTCAATTTCAAAACTACACATGCGGCCAGATGAAAGAATGTCTACATCTTAGTACCAATGACATAGGAAGAGGTTTGGAAGACAGATTTCTTTTTCCTCTTTATTCATTAATGGGATGAGGGTCTCCCTGGCTAGGCAGCATTTATTGCCCATCCCTAGTTTTTGAAGGCCTCCTTCAGTGGGCTGTTCAGAGTCAACCACACTGCTGTGGGTCTGGAGTCACATGTAGGTCAGACCAGGTAAGGACTTTTAGCGAACGAATGCGTTTTTCCTGACAACGGACTCACTGTTAATTTGATATTTTATTGAATTCAAATTCCACCATCTGCCATGGCAGGATTCAAACCTGTGTCCCCTGAATGCTATCTGGGCCTTGGGATTAACAGCCCAGTGATGATACCATGAGGCCTTCACCTTCCCACTATAGGAATATACAGGAAATTAGGCAGGAGGTTAAAAAGTAGATCCTTGAGGTAAGTAATATCTGGATTATTATGGTGCCATGTGCTGGTGAGAGTAAGAGGAGGAGGATAGAGCAGATGAATACATGGCGGAGGAGTTGGTGCAGGGGAGAAGGATTCACATTTTTAGATCATTGGAATGTCTTCTGGGATAGAAGTGACCCGTACAAGAAAGATGGGTTGCAACTGAATTGGAAGAAGGCCAATATCCTGGGGTTGGTATTTGCTAGTGCTACATGAGAGCTTTAAACTAGTAAGGAGGTAGGTGGGACCCAAAAGAGATAGTGAGAAAAGAGCTAAGAATGAGGCTGGTACTGTTGAGAAGAGGATAAAGTAAAATATTTAAGGCAGGCAAGAGCAAGGCAGACAACAAGATGGGCTGATAAATTAAACTGCATTGATTTCAATGCAAGAGGCCTGATTGGTAAGACAGATGAATTCAGGGCATGGTTGGGAACATGCAACTGGGATATCATAGCAATTACAGAGATGTGACTCAGGGATGGACAGGACAGGCAGCTTAATGTTCCAGGGTACTGATGCTATAGGAAAGAAAGAAAGTTGGGGGGGGTGCGCGGGCAGTGGTGGTGGTGGGTGGGGGGCAAGAGAGGAGGTAGAGTAACCTTTTTGGTTGGGGATAGCACTACAATTGTATTTCAGGAGGATATTCCAGGGAATATAGCCAGGGAAGTTATTTGGGAGGAAACCGGCAAATAAGAAATCCCTTAATGGGACTGCATTTTGGGCCACCCAGTACTCAACAAGAAATTGAGAGGCAAATTTCGAAAGAGATCTCAGATAACTGTAGGTATGATATTTGTAATTGCAGGGAATTTTAACTTTTCAAACTTAGATAGGGACTGCCATGGTGTTAAGGGCTTGGATGGAGAGCAATTTGTTAAATGTGAACCAGAAAATTTTCTTATTCTGCATGTGGATGAGCCATAACAGAAAAGGAGTAAACCTTGACCTTCTCTTGGGAAATTAGGCAGGGCAAGTGACTGAGGTATCAATGGAGAAGTGCTTTGGGGCCAATGATCATAGTTCTATTTGCTTTAAAATAGTTATGGAAATGGATGGACCTGATCTAAAAGTTAAAAGTTATAACTTGGAATAAGGCCATTGTTGATGGTATTACACAAGAGCTTTGAAAAGTTGATCAGGAGAGAGTATTTGCAGGTAAAGGGGTGGTTGGAAAGTGGGAGGCCTTCAAAAATGAGATAGCAAGAGTGAACGAGTCCAGATAACTTTCTGGGGACCAGAGTTCGAATACCACCACAGCAGATGGTGGAATTTGAATTCAATAAAATATCTGGAATTAACCATCTAATGACCATGAACCCATTGTCGATTGTTGGAAAAACTCATCTCGTTCACGAATGTTCTTGAGGGAAGGGAACTGCTATCCTTATCTGGTCTGGCCTACATGTCACTCCAGACCTACAGCTGACTCTGAACTGCCCTCTGAGCAATTAGGGATGGGAAATATAGCAGAGGTAATGGTAACTGCAGATGCTGAAGAATCAGAGATAACAAAGTGGGGAACTGGATGAACACAGCAGGCTAACCAGCATCTTAGGAGCGCAAAAGCTGATGTTTTGGGCCTAGACCATGAAGGGTCAAGGCCCGAAGCATCAGCTTTTGTGCTCCTAAGATGCTGCTTGGCCTGCTGTGTTCATCCAGCTCCTCACTTTGTTATCTGGGCAATATAGCTGCCTGGTTAGCGACACCCCCGTCCTGTGAAAGATTTTTGAAAAAAAAAATGTTCCTAATAATGTGAAAGGCAAGGCTAGTAGCTGTAGGGAATGCTGGATGACAAGAGAAGTTAAGGTTTTGGTCAAGAAAAACAAGGGGGCAAAAGATAGGTATAGACAGCAGGAATCAAGTGAGTCCCTGGAGAAGAATAGGGGCAGTAGAAGCACACTCAAAAGAGAAATCAGGAGACCATAAAGAGAACATGAGTTAGCTTTGGCAAATAGGGTAAGGAGAATCCAAGAAGATTCTACAAATACGTTAAGGGTAAAAGAGTAACCAGGGAGAGAATAGAGTCCCTTAAAGCTCAGCAAGGCTGCCTATGTGTGGAACCGCAGGAGAGGGGTGAGATACGAAATGAGTATTTCACGACAGTATTTACTGTGGAGGAGGATATGGAAGCTAGAGAGCTTGGAGAAATAAACAGTGGTATCTTGAAAACTGTATATCTTACAGAAGAGGCAGTGCTGGATGTCTTAAAATGCATAAAGGTGGATAAATCCCTGTGACCTGTATGTGGGTGAGCTATAATAGAAAAGGAGTAAAACTTGACCTTCTCTTGGGATGTACCCCAGAACTTCATGGGAAGCTAGGGATGTGATTGCTGGGACACTTGTGATATGTGTGTCATCGATAGCTTCAGGTGAGGTGCCAAGAGACAGGTGGCTGGCTAATGTGGTACCATTATTTAAGAAAGGTGGTAAGAAAAAGCCAGGGAATTATAGACTGGTGAACTTGATGTAAGTAGTGGGTAAGTTGCTGAAGGGGATTCTGAGGGACACCATCTAGATGTACTTGGAAAGGCAAGGACTGATTATCGATAGTCAACATGGCTTTGTGCTTGGGAAATCATGTCTCACTAAATTGTCTGAATTTTTGAAGAAATAACAAAGAAGATTGATGAAGCCAGAGCAGTGAATGTTGTTCATTTGGATTTCAGCAAGGCATTCCACAAGATTCTGCATGGTAGGTGGGTTAGCAAGTTCAGATCACATTGAATCCAGGGAGAGCTAACCATTTGGATTCAAAATTGGCTTGAAGGTAGGAGAAGGTGATGGTGGAATGTATGTTTTTTGCATTAGAAGCCTGTGACTAGCAGTGTATCATAAAGGTCAGTGCTGGGTCCACTGTTTTTTCTCACTTATATAAATGTTTTGGATGTTAATATCAGTGGATTGGTTGGTAAGTTTACAGATAACACCAAAGTTGATGATTGCAGTGGACAGTGAGGAACGTTATCTTAGATTACATCAGGACCTTGGCCCAGATGAGTCGATAGACTGAAAAGTGGCAGATGGAGTTTAATTTAGATAAATGTGAGGTGTTGCATTCTGCTAAGGCAAATCAGGTCAGGACTGTCAAATGCTGTGAGATAAAGTTATCGAGGTTTACAAAATCATGATCAGCTAAGAACTTTTTTCCCCAAGGGGAGTCAAAAACTAGATGGTATAGGTGAAAGGGGAAAGATATAAAGACTTGAAAAACAATTTTTTCACACAGAGGTTGATGCCTGTGTGAAATGAGCCACCAGAAGTAGAAGTTGAGGCTGGTAGAATAACAAAATTTAAAAGGCATCTGGATGGACACATGAATACGAATGGTTTAGAGGGATGTGGGCAAAATGCTCGGAAATGGGACTAGGTTTATGTAGGATACCTGATGAGCATGGACGAATTGGACTGAAGGGTCTGTTTCCATGCTGTGCTTCTCTATGATTCTACATTGTTTTCAACGCATTTTCACTAATTTGATGAAAGAAGAAGGAGGCATTCAGTGGCAGGAAGAACGGATTGAAATGGACTGTAGTAGTGAATGTTTGCATGCTTAGAGTCAATGGAATGTATATGCAGTGTAATGTACTAATAGAATAAAACTTAAGTTTTTTTTAAATGAAGCCATCTTTGTAGATTGACAGTTCATTTTTTAAGGGGGGATGTGTTTTGATATTATGACTTTAAGAGATATATTTTGTCTCTTTTGTAATGTAGAAAGATTGAGACAAGGGTACTGATTGATCTACTCAGAGTCAATAAAGTAAACAGTTTGTGAGGCCTTGGTTTTTTTTTTAAGTTGAAACAATAGAAGCAGCCTGAATGGGTGGGGTCAATCTCCCATCAAACCAAGATATTTAGTTTCAGTTTCTCAGTAGCAAGTTACCAGGGTCTCGAAGGCTGACTTGGAAGCTGCAGTACATCTCTCCCTGCTATTCTCTCTTTTAGAGTTTTCTCTTGATATTTTTCCTCCTGAACTGGAAAATTACCTTTGTGATAATCTACTTTACTGAATTTTCCTTTGCTAAGAGTATGTTTATGAGATGTTACTATATTGGAACAGTTACTGTTTAATAGTTACATAATTTATTGATCTTCAGCCAGAGGGTGGCAGGCCTGTGGAATTCATTGCCACAGAGTGCAGTGGAGGCAGGGACATTGAGTGCCTTCAAGGCAGAGATCGATAAATTCTTGATCTCACAAGTAATCAAGGACTGCGGGGAGAGTGCAGGGAAGTGGAGTTGAAATGCCCATCAGCCATGATTTAAATGGCGGAGTGGTTTTGATGGGCCAAATGGCCTTACTCTGACTCCTACGTTTTATGGTCTTATGGTTAGGTTTTCCAATAGAGTTAAGGTATTCCAAGTTCTTCTTTCTTTTGTTGTATTTTAACTATAGTGTATGATTAAAGCATGCTTTGTTTTAAAATTGGTAGTTTGACCAATTGTAATTGCATCCAGAAGGAGCCTTTAAAATAAGAAAACATTTGGGATTAGAGTAACTTTGTAATATATTTTCAGGAGATTTTGGTCTGGTCCATGATAGGCTCCTGTGCAGCACTTTGTCAAAGGCCTTTTAGAAATAACCCTACTAACTTATTCTTTGTGATTTTGATTTTGGGTCAGATATCTGCTCGGAGACTGCTCATTACATATTTACACATGAGTATAAAAATAAGTTTTATGGGCAGGATGTTCTGAAGACCATTGGGACCATCTTGGCTCCAACATCAGAGTACCATATTTAAAAGGCACTTCGCCAACACTGAAAACAACAAATGCTGGAATTAACAGCAGGTCAGGCAGCATCCATGGAGAGAGAGCAAACTAATCTGTCAAGTGCAAATGGCTCTTCATCAGAGCTGACATGAAGTGTGGAGGAGGCAGCATTTATGCAACTGTTGATTGGGAGGTTTGGAGTGCTGGGAGAGAAAGGATGTTGATAGTTCAGATTAAGTGATTGGGCTGTGAGAATGGCAGAACAATAGTGTGTCTAATTGCCTGATCTAAAACAAAGAGGACATGGTAACAGAGAATGTAACAGGTAAAGCTGAAAGGAAGGGAAAGAATGGAACTTGGTTCACAATTTAAAGGTGTTGATCTCAATATTAAGTCCAGAAGATTGTAAAGTGCTGAGTTTGAAGGTGAGATGTTGTTCCTCCAATTTGCATTGTGATTCACTGGAACACTGCAGCATGCTGAGGGCTGACAAGTGGGCAACACCTTACTTCCTGACAGCCCTTAGACCATAAGGAATACAAACATTTGGCCCCTTCAGCCTGTCTTGCCATTCAGTGTGACTATGGCTGAACTAGCACTTCCAGTGTCCATGTTGCTGCCTTTTCCCCATAACCCTTGATTACCCAACTGATCGACAATGGCTTTCCCTGCTATAGATCTCTGTGGCAAGAAATTTCAAAGACTCACAACCCTCTAAGGGAAAACATTCCCCCTCATTTCAGTGTGAAATTGATTCTGAGACTGCGCCCTGTTGTCCTAGGCTCTGCCATGAGAGGAAACACCCTCTCAGGCTATAGGCCACCAAGCCCCTTAAGAATTTGATATGTTTCAAACCAGCCTCTGCTGGTCACCTCCATCCCCATTCTCTGGAGATACTAAACACCAGGCAAGAAGCAGTATCATACTTGAATGACGTCTTCCTAGAGGCGCTGATGGTTGTCCAGGAGAGAAGGGAAGGCCTCTTCTGCTGGGATGAAGCCTGGATACAGGTGGCTGCAGAGTTCAGCCCTCAATGGCTCAAGAGAATCTGGGTCCAGTGCTGAAAAAGGATGAAATATCTACCATGATCTGCCAGGGTACGTACCACCAACCATTCAATGTTTCTGTCTCCTCTGAGTGTGAGTTAACAGTATAATTTTACCACATGGGAGACAGAGTGCCAGGCATCTCCGAAAGATGTCAGCCATTTATTTGCAGCTACCAGCATAACACAACTGGTGCCTGTCACACATCTGACAGGGTTCCCATCTAAAACACAAAAAGGAGTTACGGTCCTCATCAGTTCATATGCCATCAGGTTCTTCAGCTTTCATCACAAATAAGAGAACGTACAGAACTGATAGCTTTTCAAAAAAGGAGTGTGCACAGGACAAGGCTATCTGAGTTGAGCTTCCATTTGATTTAAGCCCTTTTTACCTACTCTGGGCAAACCTGCGTGTGTTGTCCAATTGCAGCTGTGTCACTTGGGAAGGCCTGTTAGCCTGGTCAGGCTTCACCCCTAACACTGTAAGCATTTAGCAACAACAAGCCAGACTGCACAAGACTGAGACTTCTCATGGGCTCACGGTGAGGCTTCACCTTCAATGCTGCAGGCAAGCTAAGAAACAGCATGGTTTTGAAGGAGGTAACACAGTGTGGGGCTGGGCGAATACAGCAGGCCAGGCAGCATCAAAAGAAGCAGGATAGTTGACATTTCGGATTGGGAGTCGACACCCCCGAACGTCAACTTTTCTGCTTATCTGATGCTGCCTGGCCTGCTGTGCTTCTCCAGCTCCATGTTGTTGTCTCTGACTACAGCATCTACAGTTCTTGCTATCTCTTGATCATGAAGGAGCCAAGTTGGTGAAGAAGCTTGTATTCACTGGAGTTTGGAGGAAGACGCCGACTCCATCATATCACATGCCCACCTCCCCCATACTTAAGTGGGATTGTGGGCTCATGTTCTTCTCACTTTTGGCTAACACAATTGCACCAATGAACAGCGAGCTGGGCTGTAAGTGAGTATTCATGAAGACTAATGAATGCAACACATGTTCCAATCATGAAAGGTCAGAATTGACTAACAAGACAATACTCTGGTATCGAAAATTGAATTTTAGCTTCTTCCCTCACAACCAAGTTCCCTGCCCACCCTTCCAAAAGTTCCCACAGCGAACAGTAAATAGCACCCATTAGCTCCGCTTTTCTCTCAAACCAAACTGCCTGGCTTACTGAGTATTGCTACCATTTTCAATTTAATTTTGCCAAAGGATATTCGTAGCAATCGAATAAACTTTACTATGTGTTTATGGTTATATCATAGAATCCCTACAGTGTGGAAACAGGCCATTTGGCCCAACAAATCCACAGCACCAGTCTGAAGAGAATCCCACCCAGACCCATTCCCCTACCCCTACATTTCCCATGTCTAACCCACCTGACCTAAATATCCCTGGGCACTATGGGCAATTAAGCATGGCCACGCCACCTACCCTGCACATTTTTGGACTATGGGAGGAGACCCACACAGACACAGGGAGAATGTGCAAACTCCGCACAGTCACCTGAGGCTAGAATCATACCTGGGTCCCTGCTGCAGTGAGGTACCGTGCTAGCCACTGAACCACTGTGCCATCGTCAAAACATATACCTGGGATTGTACACAGGACCTCCAGTAGGCCAACACTGGACAGTACCCCAAGTGAGAATCACACCCCTAGCCCAACAGGCCATTCCTTATGTATGATACATATAGTATACCATATATTAGTTTCTGTTCTCTAGTGTAAAAGCTGAAAGGGTCAATCAGACTCAATTCATCATGTAACCTCCTAAATATTAGGCTCATGCCTGCTTTATCACAGTGTGACTATGGATGTTGCAGGCTGCAATCAAATTGTCTAATCTTTACGGAATCTCTGACTGCTTGTACTGTCCCTCACTAACCGTGATAGCGTTCAACACTGCTACTTTGTGGGAGAGGGAGTCAAAAAGTCTTGGCTACAGATGTCAAGTTGTGATGGTGTGACTGGGCTAGTAGTCCAGATTTCCCCAGCCTAATGCTCAGTGAACAATGACATTACATTTCACTATGGCAGATGATGAACTTTGGATTTAATTTTTTTTAAAAATTGGAGCTAAACTTAACCAATGGCAACCTAATTGTCACAATGTTCATTATTGTTTTCTTTTTAAGAAAGACCCAACAGATCTGCTCATGCTTTTTAGAGATCTGCCATCTTAATCTGGTCTAATCCACGTGTGACTCCAGATGTACAAAAATATATTGATTCTACCTGCCCTCTGGGTAGTTAGGGATAGGCAGTTAATGCTAGTCTAGCCATAACACTGTGGGGAGGCGATGGCCTAGTGGTATTTTTGGTAGACTGTTAATCCTGTGATTATGGAGAACAGAGAAACTTGGGAGTTCAAATGCATAATTTCTTGAAGTTTACATCACATATAGATAGGGTGGTTAAGAAGGTGTTTAGGACTTCATTGCTCAGACTTGTAACCATGGGAGTTTGGATGTTATGTTGAGGTTGTACAGGACTCTTCTGGAGTACTGTGCCCAGTTCTGGTTACCTTGTTATAGGAAGGATATTATTAACCTGGAGAGTGTTCAGAAGTGATCAAAATCATATTCAGAAATATATACTGAAAAAGATAAAGGGAAGAATTGACAAACAACAACTGTGCACTTGTGTAAACACAATTCCAAAATGAGATGTACAATAGAACAATCTCAAAAATTGCACAATATAAAAATTAACATGGAGAAGGATAATGCCCATAACACAATTTTATAGACATTACAACTTAAATGTTGTAATTTTTTAAAAAAATTATCGTACAGAAGGTCAAGTGCTGTTACGAATGTGTACAATATCCTGTATTTTATTAATAGTGGCATCTGAGGTCATGTTGAATACATATTGGACACCAGTTAGATCTCATCTTGAGGTATTGTACATGGTTCTGGGTTCCATACTTCAGGAAGCCTGTAAGATTGGAAAGAGTGAGGAAGATCTACACAAGAAACTTCAGTTAAGGCCACAAATTGGAGAATTTGGAAATTGCTTTCCTCGGAGAGTAGAAAGCAACGTGGTGGTTTGACTGAAATTTTCTAAACCTTGAGAGGTTGGGACAGGGTGGACAGAGAGAAACTGTTCCCATGTGTAAATGGGTCAAGACCAAAAGTGTACAGACTTAAAGTGACTTTTAAAAGAAATAAAAGGGACGCATGAAGAAACATTTTCACACAGCAGAGATAATAGGAACCACAGATGCTGTAGAGTCCGAGATAACAAGATGTAGAGTTGGATGAACACAGCAGCCTAAGCAGCATCTTAGGAGCACAAAAGCTGACGTTTCGGGCCTGGACCCTTCATCAGAAATAGGGGAGGGGAAGAGGGTTCTGAAATAAATAGGGAGAGAGGGGGAGCCAGATCGAAGATGGATAGCGGAGAAGATAGGTGGAGAGGAGACAGACAAGTTAAAGAGGCGGGCTTGGAGCCAGTAAAGGTGAGTGTAGGTGGGGAGGTAGGGAGGAGATAGGTCAATCCGGGGAGGATGGACAGGTCAAGGGGGAGGGATGAGATTACTAGGTAGGAAATGGAGGTGAAGTTTGAGGTGGGAGGAGGGGATAGGTGAGAGGAAGAACAGGTTAGGGAGGTGGGGACGAGCTGGACTGGTTTTGGGATGCGGTGGGGGAGGGGAGATTTTGAAGCTTGTGAAATCCACATTGACACCATTGGGCTGGAGGGTTTCCAGGTGGAATATGAGTTGCTGTTCCTGCAACCTTCGGGTGGCATCGTTGTGGCACTGCAGGAGGCCCAGGATGTACATGTCACCCAAGGAATGGGAGGGGAACTTGAAATGATTTGCGACTGGGAGGTGCAGTTGTTTATTGCGAGCCGAGTGTAGGTGTTCTGCAAAGCGGTTCCGCAGCCTCCGCTTGGTTTCCCTGATGTAGAGGAGGCTACAATGGGTACAACGGATGCAGTATACCACATTGGCAGATGTGCAGGTGAACATCTGCTTGATGTGGAGCGTCTTCTTAGGGCCTGAGATGGGGAAGAAGAGGAGGTGTGGGGGCTTCCTGCGGTTGCAGGGAAAAGTGTCGGGTGTGGTGGGGCTGGAGGAGAGTGTGGAGCGGACAAGGGAGTCACGGAGAGAGTGGTCCCTCTGGAAAGCAGACAAGGGTGGGGAGGGAGAAATGTCTTTGGTGGTGGGTTCACACAGCATAAGGTTATGGAATACATTGCCTGGAAGTGTGTGGAGCCAGGTTCAATTCAGGCATTCAAAGGGACAACATATTATTATTGAAGTAGACACAATACGTGAGATTATGAGGAAAGTGTGGGAGTATGGCACAAAGTTACAACATCCATTCTGAGGACCAGTGCTCTCGTCATGAGCCAAATGGCCAACTATTGTACCAACTAATTTTGTATTTCTGTGAATTAGGCATATGGAGATAGAATATCCATGACAAAAATATACATATTCAAAAACACGAATTTTAGATTATAACAGGCATTCAGCAGCACAAATTGAGCAGCTTAAAGTACTCCATTAGAACAATAAATTGCGCATTTCAGAAAACATTCAAATAAATTCTGCAATTTTGGGATAACTATAATTGGAAATCATATAACTTTTCCTAACGATTTGCACACTGAACTGTGCAGCATACGAATTCTCATTATGGAACAGAAATTGCACATTGTGAAATGTACGTTTTGAAAAAGGAATTATATGAGTTATACACTTTCAAAAATACGAAACACGAACCAAAGAGTATCAAAAAAGACATTTAGCAGATTGTTTGCACAATACAAAAATATATAGATGCAAAATGATGAATCATGAACATGTGAAAAATAGCAATTCAATTGTACAACTTAATGTTTGCACAGATATGTTCACTATGTTCTAATAGTGTACACATTCAGTGAGCAGGATAATAATATACTTCGAGAATTATGAGTAACAAACAAAAGTGCGCAATATATTTAGAGAATGTGACAGTGCAATTATACATATTGTACAAAGTATTTTGTAAAATAGGATTTATCAAGGACCCCTAAAAATTGAGCATTTTTATTTCTATCTGCCTGCTTTCAGGCAAATAGTGCCATAGAGCTATATAGCAGCCTAACTTGTCACTGCTGACCAGATATCTTAAATTTATCTAGTCCCATTTTCCAGCATTTGGCCCATATCATTCTAAACCTTTCCTATTTATATACCCATCCAAATGTCTTTTAAATTTTGTAATTTTACAAGCCTCATACATGTGTATGATTTGAACGGGGGCACACGCTCACTCAGTTTTTCTGACTGAAGAGTTTCTCGGCTACTTCTTTTCACCTTTCTTGCCTCCTATTTCATGATTTTTAAAATTGTACTCTTGTGTTAGTCATAACATTAGCTGCTACTTCATGACAAGAATCAACTTGCTAAATTGTAGTTGTTGTTCCTCCTTGCTTTGCTTTTGTTTAGGACAATTCATTTCTCAGTTTCTAGTTCTGATTAAAAGTTTCACCCTATGTACTTCATGCAGCACTCTCATGATTTTAAAAACCGTGATCAAATCTCCTCTCAGTCTTTTTCTCCCCAAGAGCAACAAAACTTCTTCAATCTATCCTAGGAACTCACATTTCTCATCCCTAGGACTATTCTTGTAAACTTTTTCTGTACTCTATTTTTCAGCTGTTTAAGATTTTTATCTCTTTCCAGTAGCCTGTCCAATTCTCACTGATTTCTCTTTATCTTTTATGCTACCTCTTTTTCAGAAACTATTTTCAAAAACATAGCAGAACTTGAAGAACAACAAGTACGTGATCAAGAATCCAGACATTATACATTAATGACAAATTCTGAAAGGCGACAATTAAACATTGGACTGGCAAGATGCTAAATTTGCTGATGATTCATTTACACAATCTCAGTTGTCAATCTGAAATGGCTGGATGACGCAGACTATACAGGAGACAATTTTCACAGCATGCACAAAGAAAGTTACAAAGGACCAAAGAAATACCTTCGGGATAATTTATTTTTATTTATTCACAATTTGTGGGTGTAACTGCCTAGGCCAGCATTTCTTGCCTATCCCTAATTGCCCAGGGGACAGTTACGAGTCAACCACACTGCTGTGGGTTTGGAGTCACATGTAGGCCAGACCAGGTAAGGATGGCAGTTTCCTTCCCTAAAGGACATTAATGAATCAGCTGGGTTTTTCAGACAATTGACGATGGATCCATGGCCATCTTAATTCCAGATATTTTATTGTTGAATTCAAATTTTGCGAATGGAAATGGCAGGATTTTGAACCCAGTCCCGTTTCTGGATATCATAGCCAGGGGAAATATCCTTCCTGCACATACCCTATAGAGCCCCATACAAGTTTTGTAAGCTTCACTGAGATCACCTCTCATTCTGCCAAACTCTAGAGAATACAGGTGTTGGATCAAAATGAGAGAAGCTGAACCCTATGACCATAGGGAAGAGAAGGATTTCTTATTTTAAACTGATTTAGGAATGATTCCTGAAGTGATACCTTGATAATTCTATTGAGTTCTAGCCCATCACAATTCAGTTTAAAACTGAACCTTCCAAATATTTAAGGGAATGTCAAAGCATGGTAGATGATTTTATGATTCTTCAAATAACGTAACTTGTGTGAATCTATTTGATACAGTGGTGAAAATTGTTGAAAAAAGCAACTGCAGCTAAACAGACCGTGAATGAAAATTTGGTTCTCTGTGGGAAACAGAACGACTATCGATGGTCATACCAAACCTGAAAATGTCAACTATATGCAACATGTAGGCTGTGAAAGCACATGGCAGATTTTTTTTTAAATCTGAAGGTAAAAATGAAACCATGTTTTTGTAAGAATCAGCAATGTGTAGAATAAGGGCTGTCACTTGTTGGCAGTTTCTTTTTGTTACTCTCAATCATTACTGATATGTTTAGCTATCTTACATTTTGAACTAAAGTGCAATTATCAAAAAAAAAGTTTGATGTGATTCAGTTTGTGACTATATATTTCACTCATCTTGAATCTTGAACCTGCTATGCAAACACTTACTTCCAGTTCAAAACAATTTCTCTCATATTCTATCCTCAGAAACAACTTTTGCAGAATGGTTATACTTTTTAAATTTTGCACCACAGTCCTACCTTGATAATGTTCCTTCAATTCTTGAGGTTTACCTAAACCTTTAGTTGATTTCAGTAGGCCCACATTTTTTCCACAATCGCAAAAACAATATCCACTTTCACAAAAAAATAGCTCTAGGCTTCACAACCAGTTGAACATGTTAAAATGAGGAGCTCCAATGAAGCATCTGTGCCAAAGTGGTATCTTTTGCTTTGAATCCCTCTGATTTTAAAAGCAAAATGATTGTGTGTAATACAAATCCAGCTGCTGGGCCACTGAATATGGTACTTTCAACTGGCCAGTGCTTTACAAAAAAATTATGCTGTTTTATGACTCATTGCAAAATGGTGCGTAGAAATTTGTAATATTCTAAGTGTAGTAAGTTGCTAAATACCAATCTCTCCTACTTTCCCTTTGCCCATGCTTTCTTGATGCTGAAGTTATTGCTCATTGCTCTGTCTCCTGCTTCTGTTCAAATGCCCTGGATTTTAAAATTAACAACTTTCCCTTATCTATCCTTCCAATCTATTGCCAGCTTTGTCACTTTGGTTCCATTCTCACCAGCTTCACAGTTTGGGTAGTATCCTAAATGACGGACCTTTTCACATATGATATCAAAAACAAAACCATGAAATCATCAAAAATATTCAGGCAACCGCAGATAATATGGCTGTCAGTCACATGAATATTCACAGACTTATTTCACCCACACCATGCAATTTGATAAAATCATATTTCTGATAAATGTAAAATTTTAAACTGCTGAACAGTGGAGTGCAAGCAAAGATAATTTGGTTTTAAAATGCCTTCAATTTATTTCCATTCTCCTGCTGGTTTCTTATAGTTTGGTTTGGCTACTTTTTTCTTTAAAAGTACACAACCATCTCTTGGTTAAAGATTGCCATTGATTCTGCTTCCACCATCTTTCACACAGTGCATTTCAGGTACTTGAAATAAATTGCTGCTTACGATATCAATTCTTTTCCTCTCCCTCAGAGTTCTTTTGAAAATTACCTTAAAGCTACGCACTCTAATTACAGTCCATCTGGAGACCCTACCAAAACCCCACATTAAATGTAAATTTAAAGCTTTGTTTTCAGTGTGTGATAAGTTGGAGGAAACTACTGACTCCAACTGGTTTTTTGCACAGAGGATATAGATTAAGGCACACTGGTTTACCACCAAGTCAATTGAGTGAATTAGCTTACAGGTTCCAACCACAGAGCTTTTTTCTTCTTGTTCCTGTGCTGTATTGAATAAAAAAAAAGTGCTGACCTTATAGGACTTTAAGCATGGGGCCAAGAGAATCACAAGGGTCTTGTGAATGTTGCCAAGTATGGCATCTGGCTTTTGATATGCAGCCACCCTACCAGTAAAGTTGTGCAGTCATTGGGTCACTGCAGTAGAGGTGCCCACGTGGTGAGGCAACAATACGTTCTCACACACCACCCCACCAACCTCCGGATACAACGCATCATCCTCCGACACTTCCGCCATCTACAATCCGACCCCACCATCCAAGACATTTTTCCATCCCCACCCCTGTCTGCTTTCCGGAGAGACCACTCTCTCCGTGACTCCCATGTTGGCTCCACACTGCCCTCCAACCCCACCACACCCGGCACCTTCCCCTGCAACCGCAGGAAATGCTACACTTGCCCCCACACCTCCTCCCTCACCCCTATCCCAGGCCCCAAGATGACATTCCACATTAAGCAGAGGTTCACCTGCACATCTGCCAATGTGGTATACTGCATCCACTGTACCCGGTGTGGCTTCCTCTACATTGGGGAAACCAAGCGGAGGCTTGGGGACCGCTTTGCAGAACACCTCTGCTCAGTTCGCAACAAACAACTGCACCTCCCAGTCGCAAACCATTTCCTCTCCCCCTCCCATTCTTTAGATGACATGTCCATCATGGGCCTCCTGCACTGCCACAATTATGCCACCCGAAGGTTGCAGGAACAGCAACTCATATTCTGCCTGGGAACCCTGCAGCCTAATGGTATCAATGTGGACTTCACCAGTTTCAAAATCTCCCCTTCCCCCACCGCATCCCCATACCAGCCCAGTTCGTCCTCCCCCCCACTGCACCACACAACCAGCCCAGCTCTTCCCCTCCACCCACTGCATCCCAAAACCAGCCCAACCTGTCACTGCCTCCCTAACCTGTTCTTCCTCTCACCCATCCCTTCCTCCCACCCCAAGCCGCACCCCCATCTACCTACTAACCTCATCCCACCTCCTTGACCTGCCCATCTTCCCTGGACTGACCTATCCCCTCCCTACCTCCCCACCTATACTCTCCTCTCCACCTATCTTCTTTTCTCTCCATCTTCGGTCCGCCTCCCTCTCTCTCCTTATTTATTCCAGAGCCCTCACCCCATCCCCCTCTCTGATATAGGGTCTAGGCCCGAAATGTCAGCTTTTGTGCTCCTGAGATGCTGCTTGGCCTGCTGTGTTCATCCAGCCTCACATTTTATTATCAATAAATAGTTTCCCATTTGGTTGAGCAAGACCTTACATTCAGAAATGACCTTTCACAATGGAAGCATTTTGTCATACAATGCTCCTCCTATTGCAATTCTTGGGCATCTGGAAGAGGAAATGCATGAATAAGGTTATGATGTCGAGAGGGCAGATGCAAGGGAATGAGAAGAGACCTCAAGGCCATATTTGACCAAGTGCAGCGTCAAGGAATCCTGGAAAAAACTCAAGTCAGTGGGAATCAGGGGATAACTCTCAACTGGTTGTAGTTATACCCAACACTAAGGAAAAGATAATGCTTGCTGGAGGTCAGTTATCTCAGCTCCATGATATCTCTGCAGGAGTTCATCAGGGTAGCATCCGTGACCCAACCATCTTCAGCTGCTTCATGAATGATCATCCCTCCACTATACAGTCAGAAATGACGCTGTTTGTTGATGATTACACAATATTCAGCACAATTTGTGACTCTAGATACAGAATCAGTCCATGTCCAAATGTAGCAAGACTTGGACATCACCCAGATTTGAGCTGACAAGTAGTGAGTAACACTCAACAGGTTTGCTATTTTTCCTAGACAAAAACTGAAAGAACTGTGGATGCTGTAAATCAGGAACAAAAACGGAAGTTTCTAGAAAAGCTCATCCGGTCTAGCAGCATCTGTGAAGAAAAAACAATTAGAGTTAACTTTTCCGGTCGGGTGACCGTTCCTCAGACCTCATGTCTGAGAGGTCCTTTGGCCCATTGAGTCTGCACTGACCTTCCAAAAAGCATCCCACCCAGACACATGCTTTACCCTGTAGCCACACATTTACCAATGATAATCCACCTAATCTACACATCTTTGACCTGTGGAAGGAAACCAGAACACCCAGAAGAAACTCACACGAGAACAGGGAGAAAGTGCCAATTCCACTCAGACAGTCACCCAAGGCTGGAATTGAACCCACGTTCCTGGCTCTATGAGACATCAGTGCTAACCAACATGTCACCCAGGCTCCTTAGACAGTATCTTCCAAACCGACGACCATCTAGAAGGACAAGAGCAGCAGATACAAGGGAACACCATCTTCTACAAGTTTCTCTCCAAGCTAGCCACCATCCTGATTTAGAAATATATCACCATTGCTTCCTTGCGGCTGGGTCAAAATCTTGAAATTCCTGCCCTAACGGAATTACGGGTCAACCTACAGCACATGGACTGCAGCGGTTTGTGAAGGCAGCTTCTCCAGGACAGCAGGGGACAGGCAATAAATGCTAGACCAGCCAGCGACACCTACATCCCATGACTGGATAAAAATAAACTTGCACCATCTGCAGTTTATGTGTCAGACGAGACAATGGGATGAGTTGGGAAAAAGTGAGATTTGAGTTTCAACTCCATCAAGGCCAAAGCCTTATTCTGGCTACCTAACTATCGGGGAGTGCAGTGTCTCCCACTGAGCGCAGAGGTATGCAGTTGAGACTGTTACTCATAGGTTAGGTGCTGCTGACTGTGGGTGTGGTCCATCTTGTCCCACAAGAGACAGTGAGATGCATCATTGAGTATTGTGTAATCTGTTCAAGTGGTGTGCCTGCTGCGATGAAATAGCAAACTGTAGTGCGTACAAACTGTAAAATGAAAGTGTGAGGTTAGCAGCAGTGCATGAGGTGAGCTGAATGGTGTAAACATTCAGTTCAAAGAAGCTTTTGACAGAGCTTATTGGCAAGCTGTGTGGCACATCGAGCAGTGTGAGATGTAAGTGTCTGTAAGGATATGACACTTAAATATGCATTCCCTGACCTTAACCGTTTCATAGAAGCCTGAAACCAACCACTTCTGCACTTTCTTCAATTCACATCCTGTCTATACAGTGTGCCCACAACTGTACACAATATTTTAGCGGAAGTCCAGCAAATGTCTTATACAAGTTCAATATTGCCTCCTTGCTGTTATAATCTATGCCCCTATTAATAAAGACAGGGATACTCTATGCTTAGTTTATTACTCTACTAGTCCTGCTATTTTTAATGATTCATGCACATTTACATCTAGGTCCCTCTGGCCCTGCACCCATTTAGAATAGTACCCCTGATATTGCATTGTTCTTCATTATCCTTTATACTAATTTGTATCACCTCACACTTCTCTGTGTTGCAACACACCTGCTACCTACCTTACCCACTGCACCAATTTTTCTGTGTCCTCTGGAGTTCCAACTGCACTCTTCAGAGTTTATAGTTTCTTCTCATTCCCATAACATTTTTGCTGCATTTCATCCAAGCTGCTCCCAGTGCTTTGTCTCCATTTGATGGAGGGATCTGTTCAACTCCCCCTCAGCACGGGGATAGTTGATAGTTGATAGTTATGTGTCAGACGAGACAATGGGATGAGTTGGGGAAAAGTGAGATTTGAGTTTCAACTCCATCAAGGCCAAAGCCATATTCTGGCTGCCTAACTACCGGGGAGTGCAGTGTCTCCCACTGAGCGCAGAGGTATGCAGTTGAGACTGTTACTCATAGGTTAGGTGCTGCCGACTGTGGGTGTGGTCCATCTTGTCCCACAAGAGACAGTGAGTATTGTGTAATCTGTCCATCTTTGTCCATCTCATCCAACAAACTCGGCAGAGAGAACAGGAGGGAATTTTGGACCACACTGTATGTGACCAGTTCTAGGGTTTGTTCTCGCAAAATAAAAACCTCCACGTTAAAATTTGCAGGCTGGCGTTAAATTAG
Organism: Stegostoma tigrinum; assembly: GCF_030684315.1. Lineage (NCBI taxonomy): Eukaryota > Metazoa > Chordata > Chondrichthyes > Orectolobiformes > Stegostomatidae > Stegostoma > Stegostoma tigrinum. The sequence goes on from NC_081359.1 coordinate 100,466,442, forward strand.
TAACTCACTTTTAAGAGGTGTTGTACTCACACAAACTTGGGTCCCTTGCTGAGGCATATGCCCATTCCATAACAGAGTTCATATCAACAAGGCAAGCAAGCGAATTTCACCAGCCCCAGCTATTTTTGGATCATGGAGTCAATAAGGACTGCAGATGCTGGAAGCTAGAGTCTATAGTTGTGAGGCTGGAAAAGCAGAGTAGGTCAGAGAGCATTAGAGGCAGGGTTTTGGCTAGAACCATTGACTTTCCTGCTCCTCTAATGCCATCTGACCTGCTGGGCTTTTCCAACTTCATACCTACAGATTTTGAATCATGGCCAGTTTTTTAGCCTCTTTGACCTCTGGTTTGGGAGAGCTTGGGGCTTACACATTGGAGCACCGAGCCAACTAATTTCACCTAATTTCGCAGTTGTAGATGTTAATAAATCATCAACAAAGTGTTGATAGCTACAGACACAGCTCTCAGAATTCAAAAGATGCATCAGAAGATTTCAGGTAATACCAAAAGTGCTGAACTCAGAACTGATCAAGCATAGATAAGTATCTGATACATTATCGCAGATGATGAGTAAAGTAGTGTCTGAAAGATAAAGCATCTGGTCTAGCCTGATCTCAACTCAAGTCTTATTCAATAGGAGATGAAACAATGACTCTTTCTGACCTCTAGTCTATCTGATTATCCAGAAATACCAATAACTGGGTCAACAGGTACAACCCCACATCACGTAAAGTAAAACATCCATTCATTTTACAGTTGGCAATGTCAAACATTTTCCACTGGTCTGTGTTGGATTTCTTTTTCAATGTATTTGATTTATTGAGAAAGGGTATCTCCATTTATGCTTTGAGATCTCCCACACATGAAGGAGTATGTACCACACGGTTCAACCAAATAACCAGATCAACATTCTAACTATCCAACTTTGTTTTGCCAACCAATTTTGCAATTCCAATTTTTAATGAGTTTTCTTTTCTTGACTGCATTGATTTATCTAGTTATTACAAATGTACAAAACTAAGAGTATAGCAGAACCTTATGAACTTTTAATGTCTTTGTTTTTCAGTGACAAATACGTTTAAGTGTTTCAAAGTTTTATGTTCCTTTACACCATTCACACCAACTGAGTTTCCACTTCTGTTGATGTACATCGTGCAGTTATTTAACCCATAGAATGTTTATATTGGTCTGACTAGTTCAGAATAATCAAGGGGCCTTGAAGCAAAAATGAGACTGTTCATCAGTTCTGTTTTTGGGTCATTGAAACTGCAGAAACATTTTGTTCCACATCCCTCTCCATAAGCCTGTTAGATTTGATCTCTCAAATACCTATCTAACTTCCTTTTAGGATGTTTCATGGAAACAGCTCTGTTTTAAGTAGCCTGTTCCATATCCCATATTCTTCAGAAAATGAGATTTCCTTCCCACAATAGAAAACATCCTTTCACCGCCCTTTCTTCCAAACACTGCTCCGAATCTTATGCCTTTCAAAAATATCACCTTTGTTTTTCAGTCACATTTATATTGAAGTATTTCAAAGTTTAATGTTCCTTTACATCATTCACACCAACAGAGTTTCCACTTCTGTTGATGTATGTCATGCAATTATTTAATCTATAGTATGCTTATATTGGTATGAATAGTTCAGAATAGTCAAGGAACCTTGAAACAAGAAAGAGGCTGTTCATTGATTCTGTTTTGGGTTCATTGAAAGTATTGGCCCAAAAAAGTATCGGCCCATTCTTCTTAAGGTAGCCTTTGCAACAGGAATCAGTTGAGTCTCAGCTACTTCTGATTGGAATTTATGTTGAACGTTCGTCTGCGCACTCTGAGAAGTTCTGTACATGTGAATGTGCACGATGATGCATCGGTTTCCCCTTTTGAAAGGACCTCAGAGATCTTCACAGCAGAAAGGTTAATCAGAAGGAGGCAGTGGTGTAAGTGGTAACATCACTGATTTATTAATCCAGAACCCCAGGCCTGATATTCTGATGGCAGCAATTTTGAATAGTAGATAGTGCAATTTGAATGCATTAAAAAAAACATCTGCAGGAAAAAGCTAGTGCATTGGTGACCATGTAACTCTTGGTGAATGTCGTAAAAAACTTCCTAATGTCATTTAGAGAAGGAAATCTGCCCTTCTAACCTGGCCTAGCCTATATGTGACTCTGGCAATGTGGTTAACTCTTAACTGTCCTCTGGGCAATTAAGGTTGGACAATAAATACTGGTCTAGTCAGAGATGCCTGCATCTTTTGAAAACATTTCAAAAATCCTTTCTTAAGTAAGGAGTGCAAAATGAAAAGAGACAAATGCAAAATTGCTTTGCTGTGAAATATTTTCACCCAAGTCCATCACGAGGCTAATGCCCCTCATAATATTGAGAAAAGAAAATGATAAATCCCCTGACTTCTGCCAGCCATGTCGGGAAATTTGTCCTTAATTTTCAATGTTGTGTGTCGTGAGCCTTCTTCCAACTTTGTTGTCATCCTCGCTGATAAAATCGCAAAGAGGAGCAATGACCCTCCAAAAAGATAAATCTCTGATCCAAGGAACAAAATTTACTGATTCAAAAAAAAAGCTTTGCCACATGCTGTGGTCAGATAGGCTGCCTCATTTTATTAATTAATCATTATTAATCAATCCTACTCATCTTACTCCCATTTATATTCGAACCAGAACTGGATCATGAAACAAAATGTGAGAGTTATTAAAGAAAACTGCCAATGCTGGAGCATCTGACATAACAAGGTGTGGAACTTGCTCAGAAGAAGGGTCCAGACCCGAAATGTCAACTTTCCTGCTCTCTAATGCTGCCTGGCCTGTTGTGTTCATCCAGCTCTATATCTAGTTACCTCAGATTCTCCAGCATCAGCAGTTCCTTCTATCTCTGAGTGAGTTGCAAAAGGGTCTTCTAAGGATGCCTACCTTGACGAATTTACCTTGCTCCCTCCAGAAAGACCTCAGTGGATCTCACTGCCACTGCAACCCTCTGGTAATCTCTTCAGCCCTGAAACTGCTCAAATACGTCCTGAAGCAAACCAGGTACTACAGTCACATTACCTTTCTCAGTAGCTGCCCACGGAACCCAGTCATCCCCAATGGACTACAGTCTATATTCAGGCCATGCCAATTTGGCCCCAACTGCGATGACCGCTACATACAGAACATTCAGATCCTCCAAAGACATTTCTTTCTGCGGCTCCTCAAACACACACTTGCAGCAATGCGTCATTTTCTCCAGGCACGGCAATCCAGCCGACTCCAACTCAGAGCATCCCTCTCCCAGACCTGTAAAGGACCTCTCCTGTTATTCATTCTTCTCAGGATCCACAACACATTTTCTGAAGAAGGATCCAGACCCGAAACGTCAGCTTTCCTGATGGGATTTATCCAAGGTTTCTATGGGAAGCAAAGGAAGAGATCGCAGGGCCTTTGGCGATGATCTGTTCATCCTCAATGTCCACGGGTATAGTGTTGGAAGATTCAAGAGAGGCAACGTCATTCCCTTGTTCAAAAAAGGGAACAGGGATAACCCTGGAAATTACAGGCCAGTTAGTCTTACGTCAGTGGTCAGCAGATTATTAGAAAGGGCTCTGAGAGGTAGGATTTATGATCACTTGGATAGGCACAGTTAGATTCGTGATAGTCAGCATGGATTTGTGAGGGGTAGATCATGCCTCACAAACCTTACTGAATTCTTTGAAGAAGCGACCAAACACATGGATGAAGGTAGAGCAGTGGATGTGGTATACATAGATTTAAGTAAGGCATTTGAAGAGGTTCCCCATGGTAGGCTCATGCAGAAGGTAAGGAGGCATGGGATAGGGGAAATGTGGCAGATTGGATTCAGAATTAGCTGACCCTTTGAAGGCAAAGGGTGGTAGTGGGTGGAAAATATTCAACATGGTGCTCAGTTACGAGTGGTGTGCCACAAGGATATGTCTTCTATTTGTGATTTTTGTAAATGATTTGGATGACGGAGTGGAAGGATGGATTAGCAAGTGTGCAGATGATACGAAGGTGGGTCACATTGTGGACAGTGCAGAGGGCTGTTCTAGGTTACAAAAGGACATTGATAGGATGCAGAGCTGGGGTGAGAATTAGCAGATGGAGGTTAACTCTAAAAAGTGTGAGGTGATTCATTTTGGAAGGACAAACTTGAAAGCAAAATACAGGGTTAACGGAAAGATTCTTAGCAATGTGGAGGAGCAGAGGGATCTTGGGGTTCATTTTCACAGTTCGTTGAAATCTGCCACCCTGGTGGATAGAGTTGTTAAGAAGGCGTATAGTGTGTTAGCTTTCATTAATAGAGGGATTGAGTTCAAGAGCTGTGATGTCATGCTCCAGCTGTACAAAAGCCTAGTTTGGCCACATCTGGAATAGTGTGTCCAGTTCTTGTCACCTCATTACTGGAAAGATGTGGAAGTGTTGGAAAAGGTGTAGAGGAGATTTACCAGGATGTCGCCTGGAATGGAGGGGAGGTCTTAGGAGGAAAGGTTGAATTAGGTAGGGTTTTTCTCTTTTGAATGATGAAGGATGAGAGATGTCTTGATCGAGGTGTACAGAATGATCAGAGATACAGATAGAGTGGACAGCCAGAGAATTTTTCCTAGCGTGGAGGTAGCTATTACGAGGGGGCATAGTTTTAAGGTGAGTGGAGGTAGATACAAGGGAGACGTCAGAGGTAGTTTCATTACTTAGACAGTGGTAGGGGCGTGGAATGCATTGCCAGAGAGGGTAGTGGAGTTGGCCTCATTAGGGGCATTTAAGCGGCTATTAGATAGGCATATGGATGATAGTATAAGGTATGGGTGGATGTTAGATAGAATTTGATTAGGATAAAAGTTTGTTACAACATAGTGGGCCAAAGGGCCTGTACAGTGCTGTACTGTTCTATATTCTGGCCTGTTGTGTTCATCCAGCTCTACACCTTGTTATTTCAGAGTTATTAAAGGACTGTGGATTTTCTTTAAAGTGAAAAGATTACATAGAACATAGAACATTACAGCACAGTACAGGCCCTTCGGCCCTCGATGTTGTGCCGACCGATCTGAAGCCCATCCAACCTACACTATTCCATGCACGTCCATATGCTTGCCCAATGATGACTTAAATGTACTTAAAGTTGGCAGTTAGGTAGAGTTTTATTGATATTCAAGAAAAGAGCCAGGGGAACTTTGGTACTTGCTCATTTGGTATTTGCCCCAGGCATGACAGTTAAGGGGCAAATGATATGCTGCTTTGTAGACAGTGACCTGAATGTGTTTTTGGGCTAAACAATGCAGAGAAAGACCATCATTATCCTTCAGAGCTGGCCAAGGAGGCCGAGGCACCAGACCCTGCTAGTCTAATCAGGCCCTGCTGCCATCTGAGGCCAGGCCAGTCTTAAACATTCGGGGCAACAAGCAGCAAACGTGCAAGAAGGCCACTCCGACCACAGTGAAGGGCCACCATTTTCTGTCTACTACTTCAAACTCGCACTATTTCTACTGCCGTACTAACCTTTCACAATGGGCCATGGCGTACCACTCCTGCTGTCTCATGCAACATCTGCCTTCAATCAGGCTCACCCACCCAATCCCCACACACTACTGACCCTACACGTTCTCAGCGCCTCCCATTCTCTCACTAGGGGTAGTTCATTACCTCCCCTGAACCTATGTTAGCACCAGCAGTTGTCCCAGCCACTCAGTCTCTGCCTTTGTCTCTTTGCACAGAAAACTGACCTGTTATAGAGCCAAGGGAGCCCAGGGGAATGGCGGGGTGCCTGACATTCACCTCCTCAACTCTTACAAAGACAGAATCCTGACGACGACCACCAAGCTGCCAACCGACTGTGGTCAAGCCCCTGGATTGGTATCAGAAAATGTCCTTGACTCTCTATTTGGGAAACCCTGACTGATAGCACCCTCCCTGCCCCTGACTGAGCGCTCGTCCTTTGAGGCATGGCCAATTGGTTGATGCGTACTAAGTGTATATGCTACAAACTCTGTTAATGCATGTTATCATTTAGGGGTGGCAAGGTGGCTAGCACGACTGCCTGACAGCACCAAAGATCTAGGTTCGATTCCGACTTTGGGTGACTAACGGTGTGGAGTTAGTACTTTCTTCCTCTGTCCGTATGGGTTTTCCACTGGATGTTCCGGTTTCATGCCACAGTCCAAAGATGTGCAGGCTAGATGAATTGGCCATGTTAAATTGTCTGCAGTGTCTAGGGGTGTACAAGTTTGGTTGGTTAGCCATGATAATAATGGGGCTACAGGGGTACAGAAGGAGTCTGGGTGGGATGCTCTTCAGAGGGTCAGTGTGAGCTCAATGGACCGAGTGGCCTTTTTCCACAGTGTGGGATAATGAAGTGTAACAAGTTATTAACCCTCTTGTCAGTCGAAAGCCATGATAATCTGCCTGGCTTTCCATCGGCACTGGACAGAAAGTTACAACAGAACTTCTGTGAGTCTTCAAACTCTGGTGGAGGGGGCTAAGTACTAAAAAATAAGGCAGAAATGCTGTGAGCATCCAGGTAAATGAGAGACTACCAAGAGAGCCAGTGAGTAGTCCTGAGATTTTCCCTCATCCAGTCTGTGAGCTGGCTGCCTGTCCAAAGGTAGAAAATGTCCTTGCAGCAGCATTGCTGTGAAAGTAACTAGTGCACTTCAAAGTGCAGCATAAACATGGAGGAGCTTACTGTAAGTGGTTCAGAGATGTGCAACAATGATACAGTGGCGTTGGTACATGTTAAACGTGGCCATCCATGGACATGCGCTGTCTGAAGCCCCTGCCAATGGAGCATGCCCTGAGACACTGGTGAAAGAGAAACTAGAGGTCCAGAGGAGAGTTGGAGTCACCAGGTACCTGCCCTGCCTTTCGCACTGGGACATGTTGAAATGTAGTTTCTATCCAGTGTGTGGGAGAATGGGCGATAATGTATTAAAGATGAGGTAGCAATGAGCATGATAATGAGCAATAATCTCTGTTAGGAAGCCTCTCGCAAGTTGCTAGTACAGAATGCCACCTCAATGTATGGGATAGGTTGGAAAATCTGACGTTCTCATCTTGATGTCAAGAAGAGTCTTACTTGACATCTCATCCCGATTTCCCAAGTTTCTCACCATCATTCAGGGCCTGGCAGGAGTCAACCCTACATCTGTACTAGGGACAACAGATTGTGGTGGCAAAGTGAATGCATTCTCACTGTATATGGCGCCAAATGGGAACAAGTCCAACATGTGTTGAAGTGGGGAATGTCGGATCGGATGTGCACCTCTTGGGCAAACAGTCACGTTCTAGGGCAGCGTAAACCTGCCTCTATGCCTAATGGGCCCTTGTTATGTGGCATATTTAATAGGCCATATGTAAGTACAACAACATTAGATATTGCTCTAGATGAACGTAGATATGCTTACGTGTTTAGAAAGTAGGCGGCCAGCTGAATAAGTGCAGTTGCTTCATCCTTTCTGTACCACTTTCAAATTTACTGTGCACTGTGTGTTGGTTATCTTCAAAATACGTCAAGAGATTGTGATTTGATTCATCCCTCAGCCACCTGCATATTAGGAAGGAGCTTTTCATTCTAGGAAATGTGAAAATATTACTCTGGTTAGATAGACAAACGCGAGAAGGTGTCGAGGTAAGGATCCCACTGAGTGCGATATCCTGAGTTGAGATGAGTCAGTCAATTAATATTTTGATGCCAGAGCTGGTTATTTTTAAAAGGAAAAGGCAAACTGGATGGGACATTTTTTTTCTCTGTGAGAAAGAGGTGGGCTGCAAGTGACCTGATAGAGGTGTCTGAGTTTATATTAGATCTGAAAAAGTAAATGTAAAGATGAAGCTTTCACTTCAGTAAAAGCCACACGTAGGAGCCACTAATGTGGGTGACAACTCACTTTGAGGCCATTAATGTTAAAAAAAGAAATTCAAAATCCCCATTATTTCCTTAAAAGGATGAATGACCATGTACCATGTTGTAAATGAATGACATTGGTTTTTCAAGAATTAGAAAGAACAAATACCACTAATTAAAACTATTTAGGCTATCAATTGTAGTCTCGAATAAAATAAAGCAATAAACATAAGTGTTTATACTTTAAAACTGAAATGCTCAAATGAAACTTTCCCTTTCCATATTCCTTCCCCTGCCTCCAGAAAGTCATTAGCTACTTATCATTCTCTTGGAGGTTCCCTTTTCTTCCTATGACAAAGAGACACCACTCTCAGGAATTCAATTTGATCCTCCTCTGTGATATGTATGATCTATTGTCCATTTATATGATATTTTGATCTCTCTGCGTATAAATTCTGTGCCTGTGTGCTTCTCTTCGCTCCACCTGATGAAGGAGCAGAGCTAAGAAAGCTTGTGCTTTCAAATTAACCTGTTGGGCTATAACCTGGTGTCACGTAACTTCTGGCCTTGTCCGTCCCAACTCAACACCGGCCCCTCCACACTCTATGAAATTAGTTTTCTCAGGATTGTTTGACCATCCTCCAGCCAATTCACCCTCCACCACATTTCAAACACCTCACAATTGTAGGCATTGAAGCTCACATGTGGACTTCACTGCACTCATTTTAAGTGCCACCATTTCAGAAATACTGCTAGCTTCAGAGAGTTCTTGCTTCTGGTCTACAGCTACCTTACAGCTCTTTCACTCTTCTTGTGTCCAAGTTGAGCTCCCTGTCTCTGTGAGTCAAATGAATAGGTAAGCCCTCCAAAAAGAAAGGTTCACTTCAAACTATGTCCATGGCAACATGGCATGTCTGAGATGTTCCAAATAGAAATCGAAGTAAACCTTTTTCCACACCTTCAAAACAACCCAATCAGGATCTCGACAGGTTGGGTGAGTGGGCAATTCACTGGCAGATACAGTATAATTTGGATAAGCATGAGGTTATTCACTTTGAAAGCAAAAACAAGAAGGCAGATTACTACCTGAATGGCTGTAAATTGGGTGAGAGGAGAGTTTAGCAGTGCGTCCTGGGTGTCCCTGTGCACCAGTCGTTGGAGGTAAGCATGCAGGTGCAGCAGGTGGTAAAGAAGGCAAATGGTATGTTGGCCTTCATTGCGGGAAGTTTTGAGTGGAGGAGCAGGGAAGTGTTGTTGCATTTGTACAGGGCTTTAGTGGAACTACACATGAAATATTGTGTACCATTTTGGTCTCCTTTTCTGAGGAAGGATGCCCTTGCTCTCTCTCGAATGTAGCGTAGGTTTGCCAAGCTGATTCTGGGGATGGTGGGTCTGACGTATGAGTTGAGCTTGACTAAGTTATTTTCGCTAGGGTTCAGATGAATGAGCAGGGTATCGCATAAAGACTTATAAAATTCTAACAGGACTGGACAGGATAGATGCAGGGAGGATGTTCCTAATGGTTGGTGTGACCAGAACCAGGGATCACAGTCTGGAGGTTTGCGGTAGACCATTTAGGACGGAGATGAGGAGGCATTTCCCCTTGCAAAGAGTATTGAACCTGTGGAATTCATTACCACAGGAAGTAGTTGATGCCAAAACATTGAATGTATTCAAGAGGTTACTAGGTATAGCACTTGGGGTGAATGGGCTCATAGATTATGGGGAGAAAGCAGGATTTAGCTATTGAGTTGGACGATCATCCATGATTGTGACGAATGACGGAGCAAGGTTGAAGGGCAAAATAGCCTCCTGTTTCTATGTTTCAATACATAAGAAACAAACGGGAGGCAAAAATAGATATTGGGCTGCTCCAAATTGATGCTGGAAGGCTAGTGATGGGAGTTAAGGAAATAGCTGAAGAACTTAATATGTACTTTGCGTCAGTCTTCACTGTGGAAGACATGAGTAGTATGCCAACAATTAGGGAGAGCCGGGGACAGAGTTGAGTATGGTAGGCATTACAAAAGAGAAAGTACTTGAAAAGCTAAAGGGTCTAAAAATTGATAAATCTCCTGGCCCCGCTGGGCTACATCCTAGAGTTCTAAGGGAGGTGGCTGAGGAGATAGCGGAGGCTTTGGTCATGATCTTTCAAAAGTCACTGGAGTCAGGGAAAGTCCCAGATGATTGGGAAATTGCTGTTGTAACTCCCTTGTTTAAGAAAGGATCAAGGCAAAAGATGGAAAATTATAGGCTGATTAGCCTAACCTCGGTAGTTGGTAAAATTCTAGAATCCATTGACAAGGATGAGATATCTAAATTCCGAGAAGTGCAGGGTCAGATTAAAACAAGTCAGCATGGTTTTAGTAAGGGGAGGTCGTGCCTGACAAACCTGTCAGAATTCTTTGAAGAGGTAAAAATTATGTTAGACCAGGGAAACCCAGTAGATGTTATCTATCTAGACTTCCAAAAGGCCTTTGATACAGTGCCTCACGGAAGGCTGCTGAGCAAGGTGAGGGCCCATGGTGTTCGAGGTGAGCTATTGGCTTGGATTGAGGATTGGCTGTCTGACAGAAGGCAGAGAGTTGGGATAAAAGGCTCTTTTTCGGAATGGCAACCAGTGAAGAGTGGTATCCAGCAGGGTTCAGTGTTCGGGCCACTGCTGTTCACCTTATATATTAATGATCTGGATGAAATGACTGGGGGCATTCTGGCGACGTTTGCCGATGGTATGAAGATGGTGGACAGGCAGGTAGTACTGAGGAGGTGGGGAAGCTGCAGAAAGATTTAGACAGTTTAGGAGAGTGGTCCAGGAAATGGCTGATGAAATTCAATATGAGCAAATGCGAGGTTTTGCACTTTGGCAAAAAGAATACAGGCATGAACTATTTTCTAAGTAGTGAGAAAATTCGCAAATCAGAAGTGCAAAGGGATCTGGGAGTGTTGGTCCAGGATTCTCTAAAGGTTAACTTGCAGGTAGAGTCCGTAATTAAGAAAGCTAATGTAATGTTGTCGTTTATCTCAAGAGGGTTGGAAAATAAAAGCAGTGATGTGCTTCTGAGGCTTTATAAAGCTCTAGTTAGGCTCCATTTGGAATACTGTGTCCAATTTTGAGCCCCACACCTCAGGAAGGACATACTAGCCCTGGAGCGTGTCCAGTGGAGATTCACACGGATGATCCCTGGAATGGTAGGTTTAACGTATGATGAACGGCTAAGGATCCTGGGACTGTACTCATTAGAGTTTAGAAGTTTGAGGGCAGATCTAATAGAAACTTACAAGATAATGTATGGTTTAGACGGGGTGGACACTAGGAGGTTGTTTCCATTAGGCGGGTAGACTAGGACACGTAGGCACAGCCTTAAAATTAGAGGGGGTAAATTTAAAACTGAAATGAAACGACATTTCTTCAGCCAGAGAGAGGTGGGCTTGTGGAATTCATTGCTGCAGAGTGCAGTGGAGGCCGGGACGTTGGATGCCTTCAAGGCAGAGATCGACAAATTCTTGATCTCAGAAGAAATCAAGGGCTATGGGGAGAGTGCAGGGAAGTGGAGTTGAAATGCCCATCAGCCATGATTTAAATGGCGGAGTGGACTTGATGGGCCGCTTGGCCTTACTTCCACTCCTGTATCTTATGGTCTTATGGTCTTATGTGACTCCTTTGATTCTATGATCCGTACGAATAATTTGTATGTCTAATGGAATTAATGGCCATTTTTCCAGACTTTCTGGCCACACCTAGAAATTTTCCTGTGGAATTTTCACCTGGGAATTACACAAATAATTTAATAAAGTAAATTTGGATCTACTGGCTCTACCAAAAACTCAGGAATGAGTCATTCACTGTGAAAGTTTCATAGTTTTCTCCCCCTAATTAAGACCTCATTGCCGGGGCTACCTTTTGAAATATGGCAAATTCCAAAATCCAGCATTATCCTTGCATTATCCTTACAAATGTAATTATTCCAAAACTAAAATGTTCCATTGTTGCAATCAAAGGGTGTGAATTCGCACTTCACTGCATTATGTTCCATTAATATCCATGATATTAATATGAACCAGAAAACTATTGATGATGATATTATTAAAGCATCTTGAAAGGAATTAAGGAGACATTTCTTTGCTTAATGAATGGTAAAAATGTGGAACACTGAGTGCATAAAGTAAATGGTGCTGATGTCATTTATTTGTTACAGAGAGAGCTGGCATAAGCGAGGCGCTTTAAAGTAGGCTGTGAATGGTGAAGCGTTGCAAGGATTGTAGTCAGGATGTCAGCTACTTACAATGTAACCTGGTGACTCAGATGAAGACGGAGAGTAAGGCACTTAAATTTCATCCACGAGTGTAAGCTCTGGAGAGAGGCTGCAATGATGTAGGGATGGGTTTAGTGAGTACCAAACATGATCTCAGATGGAACATAATGCAGTGAAGTGTGAGTTCACACCCTTTGACTGCAATAACGGAAAACCAGGTTTTTATAAAAATGATGTGGCACTTGGTTGAGACCATGTCGGAAGTTGTACATACACTTTTGGTCTCAAAATTTACTAGAAGATATACCTGCATTGGATTATACAGCAAAAATTTACTCAATTGATCACTGGCTGAAGAGGTTGTACTATGATTAGTCGTGATCACATTGAGACATAAAAGATTACGAATGAAACTTGGTAGGTTGGATACTGGGAGATTGATCTAAAACATGTGGGGACAGGCCTTGGATAAGGAAACTTTTCATTTAAGACTGAGAAGAGGAAAATTTATTTCACACAAAGTGTTGAATCCATGAAATTCTCTCTCCCAAAGGTTTGAGGATGCTGATCTATTATCCAATATGCTTAAGGCTGGGATAGACAGGCTTCTGGTCTTGCAGAAATTCCATGGATATGTGGAACAGGTGAGAGAATGACATTGAATCTAAAGGTAACAAAGTGTGGAGCTGGATGAACACAGCAGGCCAAGCAGCATCTTAGGAGCACAAAAGCTGACGTTTCGGGCCTAGACCCTTCATCAGAGAGGGGGATGGGGTGAGTGTTCTGGAATAAATAGGGAGAGAGGGGGAGGCGGACCGAAGATGGAGAGAAAAGAAGATAGGTGGAGAGGAGACTATAGGTGGGGAGGTAGGGAGGGGATAGGTCAGTCCAGGGAGGGCGTACAGGTCATGGAGGCGGGATGAGGTTAGTAGGTAAGAAATGGAGGTGCGGCTTGAGGTGGGAGGAGGGGATAGGTGAGAGGAAGAACAGGTTAGGGAGGTGGGGACAAGCTGGGCTGGTTCTGGGATGCAGTGGGGGAAGGGGGGATTTTGAAGCTTGTGAAGTCCACATTGATACCATTGGGCTGCAGGGTTCCCAAGCAGAATATGAGTTGCTGTTCCTGCAACCTTCAGGTGGCATCATTGTGGCACTGCAGGAGGCCCATAATGGACATGTCATCTAAGGAATGGGAGGGGGAGTTAAAATGGTTAGCGACTGGGGGATGCAGTTGTTTGTTGCGCTCCAAGCGGAGGTGGTCTAGTCCCAAAATGTCAGCTTTTGTGCTCCTAAGATGCTGCTTGGCCTGCTGTGTTCATCCAGCTCCACACGTTGTTATCTTGGATTCTCCAGCATCTGCAGTTCCCATTATCTCTTGAACCTAGAGGTATCCAATTTGAGATTTAAAAAGCAGTGAATGTGATTGCCATGCTTTCACATCACAGGTGAATGTGAGGCACGGGGACCTTAATAATTCCAGATTGTAAAAATTCATTCACAGGATGTGGATGTTGCTGGCTGACCCAGTATTTATTGCCCATCCCTGGATGCCCTTGAGAACATGGTGGTGAGCTGCCTTCTTGAACTGCTGTGGACCATGTGCATACGATTAGGGAGGGTGTTCAAGGATTTTTGACCTGTGGCACTAAAGAAATGGCAATATATTTCCAAGTTTGTGTGGAGAGTGGCTTGGAGGGGAACTTGAAGATGGTAGTGTGCATCTGTATTTGGTAGCAGTTGTGGGTTTGGAAAAGGCTATCTAAGGATCCTAGGTGAGTTCCCACAGTGTATCTTGCAGATAGTATACCCGACTGCTACTGAATGTCAATGGTTGAGGGAGTGAATGTTTGTGGATGTGATGCCAATCAAATGGGCTGCTTTGAACTGGACAGTGTCGAGTTTCTTGAGTGCTACTGGAGCTGCACCTCAAGCTATATGCTGAAATAATAAGAAAGCAAAAAGAGTGCTGGAGAAACTCAAAAGGTCTGGCAGCATCTGTGGAGAAAGAAACAGTTAACATTCTGAGTCCAGTATAACACTTGAAACATTAACTGTATTTCTCTCTCCATAGGTGCTACAAAACCTGCTGAGTTTTTCCAGCATTTTCTATCCTTACTACAGATCCCCCAAATTTACAGTATGTTGACTTTGTTCAAGGTATAAATTTTGATGGCAGTTTGGGTGACCTTATAGAAGTCCATAATATCATGAGTGGCATGGATAAAGCAGATAGCCAAAAGCTTTTCTCCTGCCTAGGGTAGTCTAAAACTATAGGGTAAAGGTCCAAGGTGAGAAGGGAAAGATATAAAAAGGGTCCAAAGGAGAAACTTTTTCACACAGAGGGTGGTGAGTGTTTGGAATGGGCAGCCAGAGGGAGTGGTGGATATGACTATAATTTTGCCATTTAAGAAACATTTGGACAGGTACATGGATGAGATAGGTGTGGAGGAACAGGCACAAAACAAAGGCAAACGGGGCTAGATTAATTGTGAAAACTGGGTGACATGGGCAAGTTGGGTTGAAGGGCCTGTTGCCATGCTGTAAACTTCTATGGCTCTATAAATTGTGCATTTATATTTCAATACAGCATAATGATGGTAACGTATGGACTATCAAATTTCAACTTTCATCATTTCTTCTTAATATCTGTGGCTTAGTGGACTCAAATTATATTAGAAAAGAAAAACACAAAATGGCCCCAACAATCAGCTAACCACAGGTCAGCCCAACTTCATGGAACTAACATATGATGAACAAAGGCAGTCTGAGACTAAATTTACATTTTCAAAAGGCATTGAAATTTAGATCCGTATCTCCCATTTTTTTGTACATTTTTAGATAACTTGTATATGTTGGAGAGGAGAATCACTTGCAGATTACCCCACTCTCAAAACAATGAGCCTAGAAAAAAGGAATGCTTGAATGAGCTGTACTTCAAACAGCTGTTTTGGCAAGCAACAGAAGTGATAACTGGGAGCTGGAGAAGGGTTGCTATCTCTCTCTTTGCTTTCTCTTAGTGGCTTTTGAAAGAGACAATCCTGTGTCCTTTAGTGCAGAACATTGGTTATAGAGTCATAAGGTCATAGGGGTATACAGCACCGAAACAGACCATTCAGCCCAACTCATCCATGCCAAATATCCTAAATAAATCTAGTGCCATTTTTCAGCATTTGTCCCATATCCCTATAAACTCTTCTTATTCATGTACCCATTCGGATACTTTTTAAATGTTGTGATTGTACCAGCCTGAACCACTTTCTCTGGCAGTTCATTCCATACACGCGCCATCCTCTGTGTGAAAAAGTTGCCCCTTCGGTCCCTTTTAAATCTTTCCCCTCTCACTTTAGACCTATGCCCTCTACTTTTGGACTCCCCAACCCCAGGGAAAAGACCTTGTCTATTTACCCTATCCATGCCACTCATGATTTTATAAACTTCTATAAGGTCACCCCTCAGCCTCTGGCGCTCCAGGAAAATAGCCCCAGCCTATTCAGCCTCTCCCTACAAAACCCTCCAACCCTCGCAACATCCTTGTCAATTCTTTTCTGAACCCTTTGATGTTTCATAACATCCTTCCAATAGCAGGGAAACCAAATTGCACATAGTGTTCCAGTTGTGGCCTAACCAAAGTCCTATGCAGCTGCAACATGTCCTCCTTTCTCGATGCACTGCAAGAACTTATAGATAACTGCAATATTTGCTAATGCTGAAGATTCAAGACAATCCTAAACAACCGTGGTCTGAGGTTAAAAACCTAACACATCAAGGATACTCTAAGAATTTTAGCTGCGTATTGGTTATATTCCTTTTACTAACAGGCCCTGCCCCCTTTGAAACCTTACATCTGTGTTTCTAAGGTAATAGGAACTGAAGATGATGGAGAGGGTCTAGGCCCAAAACGTCAGTCTTCCTGCTTCTATGATGCTGCTTGGACTGCTGTGTTCATCCAGCTCTACACCTTGTTATCTGTGTTTCTATCTGTATTTGATGTCACATTCGTATTATTTTTCCTGAGGTTAGAAAGTAATAAAACTGACTTTCATTACAACAAGGCACACCACATAATTGGCTACTTTTTTGATTGCATTGAATGAATGAACAAGATTTTTATTAGTGCAACATATCGCTGTGTACAAAAATAATTTTAAATCATTGTTGCAGATGACCAAACACAGTTAAAATACAGAGAACCATTTCATTCACCCTCACATAGTTTGAAGTGCTCTGAAGTTTAACTGCAGTTATAAAAGAAGCAACCAATTTGAACACAGATAGGTCCCACAAGCAAAAACACAAGCTATAATTTAAGATAACAAAGTGTAGAGCTGGATGAACACAGCAGGCCGAGCAGCATCAGAAGAACAGGAAAGCTCACATTTTGGGCCTAGACTCTTCTTCAATGCATCTTGACAATGTTGGCTGAAAGATAAAAGACTGTGCAGCGGACAATGGAGAGCCTTCTTGTTTTTCTTCATAGAAGTTCCATAGACACTTCTTATCTACCATGGGGACTAGTAGTAAAGGCCTTGGATTAATGTCTGATTTGAGAGACAACAACCACCGAGGTGTTACTTGTCCTGGAGCCCAGACATTGGACCTGGATTTCTGAGGTGAACTGAAATCTACGATCTTCCCATGGTATGTAAGAGCAATACCACTTCTCCACAAAGGTCAGAGATGAAACATTGTGACACCATCATATTTATCAGTGACTTTGTATTTAGCAGCTTGAGTTTGGAACAGTCAAGTGATACAGGAAGTGCTTTGTTCCCTCATTAGTTACAGACTGCCTATAGAGCATTTAGTTAATCATTTGATAGTGTAGATTCGACGTCATTTTTTTGTTTCCAAGTCTCTCTTGAGACAATATCCCATTTTGTTTCATTCATTCATTTCTTGAGCCAGATGTGAATTGACTTACATCCCGGTTCTCCCTACAAACACCTCATCTCTGCCTAGAAGCCCCTGGACTACATGGTCTGAGAGTAAATAATCTTATTAGAACAGCCAATCTGAACAAACACATTTGCAACGTTGCACTGAGGAAAATTCTTCATCTCACTGAGGAGTCTGAGGAAAAACTCTGACGCAGTTACTCTGGGATGCAATATGTACCACATCACACCATCTTTAGTGAAGTACATGTTACTGTTTGACTATACCATTAGGACACCATTACATGTGGATGGTGTCATTACAAGTCCAAGAATAATACAACACACATAGAGCATTGAACTTTTGTAAAAGACTTTTATTTTACAGATATTAATGCTCTTTGGTTCACTTCATAACAATTTAAACCCAGAGGTCACAAGAGAAATCTGTGAACAGCATATAAACATACAAATTCACATATGCAATAAGCACCACAGATATAGTAAACACTGGATGAAGTTCAGCAGGTTAAGCAATCAATTATTCTCCACAGTAATTCAACTTAATTATAACAGCCTTAACAGCACAGCTGAGTACATTAACAAATGGCAAGTTGCATAGGTTTAAAACAAAGAATGAGGGTATTAAACTCAACTGGTCTTTGGCCAGTGTTTACTCTCGGCACTAGCTTCCTTACACCAGAATTCATTTCAACTTGATCTTATGAGGTTATGTATAAAAAAAAATACAAATTTGCAGCAGTCAGACTGTAAACCTTCAAAAAAATGCAGGAACTCGTAGGATATGCTGTAATGTCATATCATGGTATATCACTTGCATAATCATCGAAGCAAAAACTTATCACAGGTTAGAATGTAGAACTTGCTAACTCAAGGGGTAGCTCAGGCATATAGCACAGGTACATTTAAAGAGCAAGTGAGGTGAAACATGAAGAGATAGTGGAAGAGGCTTGCATGGAGCATATAATTAGACCATGGGTCAAATAGACTGTATCTGCATTACAATTTCTCTGCATTTGTTCATAATATGATGATTTTTAGAATTAGAATTAGAATTAGAATTATTCCATGCCATCCAAGCCCTTCCAGCTTCTATCAACTTTACATCGTAAATCACTTTCAACTGTTTCTTTCTTCGGCTAACGTAAGAAATAGACTGCAGAACAAATTGTGAAATTCTACATGTGAGAAATCACAGAGAGCATGAGCTGTTGAGAGTAGGCAGGGAAATGGAGTGTGGCAGTATGTAGGGAATATAACAGTGCCCATCTAACCAATCTCATGCAAAGCAAAGTTACAAGCATATCTGGTTTGTGGGCAGTGGCTGGCCACAGAGACTCCAATTACAAAATGATGAGATGTTCTGTGGGGTTTGTTAGCCTTGTGTGTCCCTCAGCAAGATCCAACCAGGATATGATGGTGCATGTTCCATATGCCATAAACATGAGTTTCATAACATTTCAACACTTCCTCAACCTTAAAGAAAAACATCACGAACTTGATATCATAATAAAAGGAAACAGATGATACAATATCTTCATGTGATTCCTCCGAAATGGCATTGGTGATTAAGTCACGTGTAAAATAAGGTCAACTCAAGTGAAAAATATGTGGCGTCATAAGAATAACTATCATATTAAAGTTAGAACAGTCATAACAAACGTACAACTGCAAATCCCCATCTAAAAAAACTGTGAGGGTGTCTTCACATGTGCAGGAATGGTTAAAAACATAGCTCACTACCATCTCAGTAAGAGCATTGAGAGAAGGTCAATAAGTGTGCCTTAGCACCTTCGTCCCATGAATGAATATAAGAAAATCATTAACTTTAAAACTACTTTTTTAACCCTTCACTGTTAGGATATTTTGCTGTGTGTTTTGGGTCTGCCATTCTTTTCCACTTAACTGACTAGAAGATCATTGAATGAAATTCATGCCTTTGTTCTCTTTTGTCATCAGTTAGTGGTTTTTTTGTGCCTTTATTGATGCAATTCTGAGGCTGTCTAATTAGAATTCTATTGCGAAGATCTGCGTTTCTGAATAAAAGGTCTCCCACTGAAATGTGAAGGAAAGTTGATGATCTCAGATTATAAACTGAACCTTCATGAGTTTAGTCATGCAGACTATCAGCATCATTGTTGAACATCATAACCAACTGCAGGGGTTTTCTTTATACCATTCTAACTTATTCTCCAGGATTAGAACAAGTCACATTGAAAAGAAAAAAATGTAATGTCACTCAAAAACTCCTGTTGATAGTTGGTCACTTTTTGTAATTTACCAATTATAATTTTTTTAGGAACTGCATTTTGTAATGGTGGACCATCATACAATTAATAAATATGCGGAAACAACATTTCGAAGTGACTTTACAACAGCCATCATGTGATGCCTGACCTAGTTAATACTACTGTCGTTTAACATCATCTCATGCCTTTTAGAAATATCTACAGCTGCTTGTTTGAAACATTCTGACTATTGTCAAGTTGATTGACAAAAGGACCACTGAACTGGCAACATCCTGCAAACAGCAATAAGAAGAAAGACCGGTTAATCTGATTTCTTTTAATGGAATTTACTAAGGATGGAATAACATTGAGGATATTCCCACTTTTCCACAAAGAGTGCAGTAGGAGCCTTAACATCCTCACGAACAGGAAAAAGGGATCTGCTGAAACAGTGGAATGTAGGAACATAGGAGCAAAAGCAGGCATTCAGTCCCTCAAGCCTGTTCCACCATTCAACGTGATTGTGGCTGATCTGTGACCTAACCCGGCTTTGACCCATATCACTTAATATCTTTACTTCACAAAGATTTATTTATCTCCAAGTTAAAATTAACTACTGATCCAACATCCACTGCCATTTGTGGAGGACGAAGCTCCAAATCTTTACTGACCTTTGTGTGTAGAAGCACTTCCTAACATTTCTTCTGAACAGTCTGGCCTTAATTTTTAGACTTTGCTTTCACTTCTTGAATCTCAAAGCAGAGGAAATGGTTTACTTTCATCTACCCTTCCTGACAATTCCTCTTGAAGACTTCAATCAGGTCATCTCTTAACCTTCTAAATTCTAAAGAAAATATAGAAACAATGGAATAGGATCAGGAGAATGCTATTCAGCGCTCTGAGCCTACTCAGAATGATCATAGCTGATCCTCTGTCTCAATGTCATGTTCCTCCTTTCTCGCCATTTCCCCTGATGCTTTTGTAATCCTTTCCCTGATTATAAAGAATATATAGAATGTGTATTTCGAACAGGAACTCTGATGACGTAGCTCTCTTTGATGATATAGTCACAGTGTTCAGCGTGAGGAAGGATTCAAAATCAAAGTTACTAAACTAGCCACACTAATACCTACACCAACCAGTAAATTAAATGAATGCTTGTTTCTTTTCATTTCTTTGCCAGTATTCTCACTTTCGGAACACATCAGGATGTCTCTTGTTCAAGAACTGACTCAGTGTTTCTGAGTTTAGACAATAGTAGATTATTCTTCATGGATCCCAGATCCATATTTGATCCTATTAACATAGTAGGGTGAAGCAGGGGTTGGTGGGGGAAAGTGAGGAAGTTAGTTGAGGGAGAGGTTTGGTGTTGGTGGCGTGGGTACTTTCCATTCTGTGATATGGAACAATAAATCATGAGTAAAAAATCTTTCCTTATACTTCTTTCCCTAATCCACTGAACTTGAGGCCAATTATAGTACAGTGGACTGACCAATTCAATGGGCTGAAAGTAGAGCAAGATCCTACTGAGTCTTCATGGCACAGTTATAGGTGTTTAACATGTCAGGAATATCTTTGGGATTTATTTTTGCATTTTCTTGAATAGTGGCTGCGGTCCCTTGACAAATCCAGTTATTTTACAAATTCCATCAGTCTCCACCAGACCAGTCTCAGTGTCGGAAACTCTAATGTGTCGTTTGACTATATGACTGCCTTCTACCTATTAAACGTTGGAAAAGGTTTTGGAAGTCTGTTGAAGCGAAATAGAAAATAAAAGGGTTGAGACAACTGTTCAAACAGCTTAGTGACAGGGTCAGCTTGTAGGCTGTGTAGCACCCTGTGTCATACAGAAGTCTCTGTATAATGTGAATGAAGAGGGTTATGTTGTTGGGGGCAAAGCATGTGACAAAGACTAAGAGCACAGTAATGGCTAAATAAGTAGCTCGCTTTTTCCGCTCACTGTGAGTAGTTTGGGAGAGCTTCAGTATTACTAGTGTGTAGCATAAGACGGTAATGGTAAATGGGATCAGAAACAGCAACACAAACAGAGTGAAGAGGAACAGACCCCATGCATTCATGGTGGGAAGCATGTCCCTTTTAAGAACATCAAAGCATGTTGTAATGTTGAGTGGCTGGACGTCAAATGTTAAATCACTGTATTCCAAGGGTAATAAAACAATGATTAAAATTATCCAAATCCCAAAACAGATAGTCACTGCATGTGGTCTTTTCCACCCTCGTGTGTACCAGATTGGGTGTGCCACCCCAACATAGCGTTCAACACTGATGCAAGTCATTGTCAAAATGGAACAGTACATATTGACATAAAACAAGGTGGTTACAAATGTACACAGGCTCTTGCCAAAGGCCCAGTTATTTTCATTTAAGTGATATGCAATCTGGAATGGGAGGAAAAAGGCAAGCAGGATGTCAGCGATGGTCAAGTTGATCATGAAGGTGACCAAGGGAGTCTTTGGGTGTGTGTGGAAGCAAAGTAGCCAGAGGGAGATTCCATTCCCAGGCAAACTGATGAGGATGACGACAAGGTAAACCGTGGGGAGGGTGATTCTAACCAGAGCGCTGCCCAGCATTTCCAGGGTTTCTCCATCCAACGTTGTGTTCATCGCCATGTCTTGATGCCTTGTGCCTCACTGAAGAATTAGAAAGGGCTGTGATTGAGCCAGAGTGACAAAATGATGGGTGGCTTTTAACCAAGGAGTTAATCACAAAGTTAATCACACCCATAACCAACAGCCAATAAAAATGTGCCAATCATTAAATCCAGTCTAGTTGCTAAGGCACTGAGTAATATTTAGATTTGACCCTACAAACAAACTATCCCTCAGCAAACGGACAAAGTTACCTTTCGTCAGGTTAGACCTTGATAGTGAATGATGCCAGCTTGATGCCAGGACAAAATCATTGGACTGGGCTGAATATTGTGTTCTTTTGGCTCAACCAAAGTCCGAATTAAATCCAACTTCTCGTTGTGAGGCTGAGCAAGTTTTCCAATTTAAATTCAAAATGTTTTATTCTGTCGAAAGATAATTATGTCATATTTACTTTTGAACACTACTCACATTTCAGGCTGAAGCTATGGGTGACTTGATTTGCTGTTATGCCTTTTGCTATTAGCGTTTCTGAGCCAGGAACTAGGAAGGACACGTAGGTATGTCTAGATGACACTCCAGAAATGTCAATCTAAAAAATACCAAATTCGAAAATGTTGGAAAAGGTTTTGGAAATCCGTTGAAGCGAAATAGAAAATAAGTGGATTGAGACAACTGCACAAACAGCCTCTGCCATTATAAGGAGTGAAAATGTAAACATTTAATTTATTTTAATTTAATTCTTAAGATTAACTGTTAAAATGCAATTATTGGAATAGATAAAGGCCAATCAGAACCTTGAATCTATTCTGCTTTTCAGTCACATCATCATTGTTATTGTGCAAAAATCTTTCCATTGACACAATTACAATGCAGTTTAATGTATTTCCCTTCTCCCATAAAAAATAATTTATTGACAATTAACTGTTGTTTAATGAAGGCAGATTTTACCAATTCTTGTTAATTGCCACCAATGCCTACTTCCGTTTCCGCAACGTCGGGGCAGATTTATAACATCTGCCATATGAAGTGGGCTTGCGGAAGTCTAGAAAAAAAATCAAGCAATGACAAACATTGGGAAATCATGATTTTGCTTTGTTTGCAATATATCAATTTTGATCCCCCAATGCATTCTGAAACCTATGCCCTCCACCATGTAAAAAGGATTAAGGCAGCAGATACACTGGGGTACTTGCAAGTTCGCCTCTAAGCTATACACTATCCTCACTTGTTATAATGTCACCATTCCTTTATTGCTAGACCAAATTCTTTTCCTAATAGCACTGTACAAACAGTTCAAGAAAGCAGCATGCCATCACCTTCTCAATTAATGAGAGACAATAAATACTGGCCCACGCAGTGATGCCCACATCCTCGGAACGAGTGCTTAAAAGATACATTTTCCGTGTAGTTGCAGGAAGCTTCTTTCATTATTTTGAGTTTTTGTGTATTTTCCCCATCTTGTTAAATTTTATTGGCACTGCTGAGTCTCACCACCGGCATAATTGGTGGTGAATACAGCTGTGCATGACAATGCTCAAATCCATAAGCGGACAATGTTAGTTTGTTTCCCAGAGTTTAAACTGTGCTGACTTGACAATGTAGCAGTGTGTCTTGTTGGCTTTGTTTCCTGAAATATTGAGTGATTGGTCATCCAATAACCTTGGCCAGTAAGAAGTTCCCCTCCTCGTCAGCCTCTAATCTTATATTTAAACATAGTGTGTTGCACGTAAAATGTTTGGTTTGGGCTTCCAGCAAACAGCTGCAATTTAATTTGCTTTGTCATATGATTTCCAGCTGACAGTAAAAAGGGAACAAAACTTCAAAATGAAATAAAATTATACGGAAGAAGGATGAAAGAGAGTCGATATTGCATGATGTAGAAGTGGCAAGATGGGCAGAATGGTCCTTGTAGAACATAGAACAGTACAGCACAGAACAGGCCCTTCAGCCCACAATGTTGTGCCGACCATTGATCCTCATGTATGCACCCTCAAATTTCTGTGACCATATACATGTCCAGCAGTCTCTTAAATGACCCCAATGACCTTGCTTCCACAACTGCTGCTGGCAACGCATTCCATACTCTCACAACTCTCTGCGTAAAGAACCTGCCTCTGACATCCCCTCTATACTTTCCACCAACCAGCTTAAAACTATGACCCCTCGTGCTAGCCATTTCTGCCCTGGGAAATAGTCTCTGGCTATCAACTCTATCTATGCCTCTCATTATCTTGTATACCTCAATTAGGTCCCCTCTCCTCCTCCTTTTCTCCAATGAAAAGAGACCGAGCTCAGTCAACCTCTCCTTGTGTGCTTTCTAATACCGTGATTCAATGGCACGTAATGTTTGGAGAATCTTACTGAGATTGTTTTTAACTGTGGGCCTTATGTGGCCCTGGTCGCTGTTATGTTCATAAGCTGTGATCTTTCTAAAGCTGAAGATGCAGCCTCCATGATGCCTGTTCTAATTCAGGATGTCGATCTGTTTGTGCAGAATCAGAGCACCAGTGTTTGTGGGCTATAGGTAACCTCAACAGGAGGTATGGGCTCAGCCAGAGTTAGTGGGAGATGGTGAAAGTTCCTGATCAAGATGCACGGGTTCTCGGAAGACTTTTAAAATTGTTGAAACTGTATGTGGCCTTAGCTGTGTAGTTGAGTTGCCAAACTGACCCACACCTGACAGACATGTCTAGCTATTCTCTCTCCGAAACCACCTCTGCACAGCTTCTCAGTTTCTGGTGATTGTTTCCGCTTGTTAGTGAGTTCAGAGCTAAGGAACGCATAAGTAACTTAGCCAGTTACATGTCAAATAGCAAATTTCAAAACAATTTGCAGATACGTAGGAAATAAAATTAGTTTCCTTGGAAATGGAATTGACATGGTTAAGGAGACATTAGAAAGAAGGGAAGAGAGTGATCCTGGAATCTGGTTGGAGTATGTCAGTGGAATGGGGGAAATAAAAATCTGGCAAAGGGAAGCTGGAATGAATGACCAGTTTTTGAATTTCTGGCAATGGTGATACTACATTGGAAATAGA
Organism: Stegostoma tigrinum; assembly: GCF_030684315.1. Taxonomy (NCBI): domain Eukaryota; kingdom Metazoa; phylum Chordata; class Chondrichthyes; order Orectolobiformes; family Stegostomatidae; genus Stegostoma; species Stegostoma tigrinum. The sequence goes on from NC_081359.1 coordinate 100,491,307, forward strand.
TCTGAGAGCAATCTAATGATGAAATCGAAGAAGTTCTCTAAGGATAGTTCCGAAATTGAGCAAGAACTGCACTCAAGCTGTAAAAATGCATTCTTATTTAAGATGCAGTCCAATTTCCTCTTCAGTGTTACTGCCAAATCTGCTTTCAGCACCCTCTTAGACAGTGGATTTCAGACCACAATGATTTACAGAGCACACAAGGAGTTGCCTGGATAAATGTAACTCCAGCAACACTCCAGAAGCTTGATATTATTGAGGGTAAAGAAGTTTTGCATAACTGAAACTTAACATCCCTTAATCCCATTGACCTGCAAACTAACATTTTGTGACACATGCATTGGACCACCTAAATCCAACAGCACCTTGGAACACCCATTAAAGTAAAAATCTGTATTCATTACTCTTCCTGTCAACATGAACAGCTTCACATTTTCACAATTATTCTCTTTCTGTTGAATTTTTGCCAATTCATTCAAACTATCTATTTCATCATAGGATGAAATTGCTGAAGAAACTCAGCAGGCATGGCAGCATCCATTAAGAGTAAACAGAGTTAACATTTCAAATCCAGTGACCAGTCCAGAACAGTCCTGAAGAAGGGTCATTGGACTTGTAATATTAACTCTACTTTCTCTCCCAGATGCTGTGAAATCTGCTGAGTTTCTTCAGCAATTTCTGTTTTTGTTCTCTGGACAAGATACTTTCCTATTTATCTTTGTGACAACTGCAAATTTTGTAACCACAACTTTCATCCCCTTTTTTTAAAGTAATTGATGGAAATTTTAAAAACCTAGATCTCAGCACAGGACTTTACTCACTATTTCCCGCCAATCAGAGATCAATCTGGACTTGCATGCTATCAGTTTTCTGCCAACTAGCCAATCTTCAATTTTTGTTAATGTTATTCCTTCCACATGAATTCTTACATTTCCCACCACCCTCTCATTTTTCATGTGGCACCTTGTTAAAATGCCTTCTAAAAACCTAGGTATAGTACATTTACAGATTCCCCATGATCCACAGTTGGTGTAGCAATAAAAGCCAGCATTGTCATTGATGCCTTAATCCCATGAATAAACTTTAAAAAGTGTGTTTATTTGTTCCAATTTTAATTTTCAACAACTTGCCTCTCTGTATTCTCTGAGCTCATTTTCAATTCACAGCTAACTTGCCTAACCTGTGGTTCAGCGGTTGTGATAATGCTCTCAAGGAAGAAGCACAAGATCCATGCTAGAGGAATGCTGTTCTGGAGGAGGTTTTATCTTTCACATGAGATGTTACACTGAGGCCCTGTCTTCTCCGGCAGTTTAAATTATGCATTCTTATTCTCTTTCTTTGTCTTTCTTATACCTTTCCACATTCCTCATGTATTCCGCCTAAGATTGTCATTTGTCAACATTTCTCCCTGTTTCAGTCAAACTTTTATTTCCTTTGTTATCCAGGGATGTTCTAATTTTGCATGATGCAGTTTTACTCCTTACACATAAATGTTTTGTTTTTATGTGAATTACTTTTTCTTTGTAGGACCGATATTGCTTATTCTTTGTTTACCCAATAAATATTTGTTACTTTTTTTTCAAATGATTAAAGCTGTTTCTTTTTCTTTCTCCCCTTCTCTCTCCTTTTCTGTAACCAAATTTCAAGCAACGACATTGTGGCCACTTGTTTTGTTTGCTTAGGAACATATTGGTCTGAAATTTTGCTCATAAATCATGCACAAGGAAAGTCCTGACTCTGCAAACCTGATAAGGGAATTATGTTTTGGATGGTGGGGAGAGGAGTTTTGTGGGGGGTAGTTGTAGAGCAATTGGTGAGCACAGAGGCAGTTACAGGACTTTGTTGAGCACGGAAGCAGTCTGTGGGAAACATGGACCATAGTATTCATTGTTAAAAAGCAATAATGTCAAAAATATCTATCATGCTCTTATGGCTCCCACCCCTCAACCCCACAAGCACACACACCACGTTGTGACAATGCATACTGGCTCATACTCCTACTAATGCTGTTCATTGCTTTTCACACTCTCCACGCCACCTCATGTCCACATCTATATCCCATGGCTCTCATATCCCTTTTCCCAATTAACTTATTTCCAACCACACCTATGGTCCTCATCCCCTCAATGCCAACTTGTACCCCTTCATCCAAAACAATTGCTCCTCACACTATGCCAACAAATGCCCTCCTTCCATCCCTATGGCATTTTATATCCTCCATACCAACCTATGCCTGTCCATTCACTGCCATGTTCTTTTTTATCTTCTAAGTCAACTTTGCACCTTCACATTCCATGATGTCTCACAAAACATCCACCACAGACAGAGCTCAATACCCATGCTGAGACATATTGACAATGCTCTACATTTCTAAAGAGTCTATTGATGAAATACAAAATGTTTGAATTCCCTTCTGAAGGCATTTTGGGTCAACCCACAGCACAAGGGCTACTGTGGTCCGAGAAAGAAGCTCAAGGCAACTAGGGATTGGCACTAAATATGAACCAGTGATGCCCACATCCCAAAAGTTAGAAAAAATAGTTCAGCATTTAAAAGAAAAGCTCTCCTTCACTAAAAATAGACCAAGACATTTCACCTCATCTGTGTGCATACTTATAAAAACAAGCAATTGTCTTTCTAGCCCTACATCCAACACTTTAGAAGTCTTTTGAGCTGCAAATCAAACTGTGAAATGACAGGCACTGCACTTTATTAATGATAGATTGTGAAAATTCTGTTATGATAGCTGGGAGACACTGTCAATCAACACAATAGAATATTTGACACTTATTTTGAAGTTTGCCAGTTCTCTTAGCAGCTTGACAGTTCCGATGAAAGTGACATTTCCAATCACTGTATACACTTTTTACACAAACCTGTGTCTATTTTGTATCAATGATATGGAGGTGGCAGAGTTGGACTGGGGTGGACAAATTCAGAAGTCACACAAAGCTAAGTTATAGTCCAACAGGTTCATTTGAAATTGTAATCTTGCGGAGTGTAGCACCTTCATCAGGTAAAGTGAGACAGAAACACACAGAACACAGAATTTATTGGCAGAGAGAGATCGAGGGCAGAGAGATCAAAAGACCATACAACGAATTATTTCCAGTCCATATTAACCCTTCCTTCATATTCATTTTCCTTCCAGTTTAGGTAAAGTAAACTGAAGTCCATCCCTATTCTTCTAAGATTTAATTCGCAAACCTGACCATGTTTTAGCATGTTTAAGCCTCTGACATAGATATGTAACACAGTGCCATGTCATAACTTGTGCTTACAGTTCACCAGACTTATTTGCAGTACATTAATATACCTGCATTCCAAAACCACGCTAATACTTGTCTGTGTTTTTCCCTCCGACCCATTGCGACTCCTTCTACATAATTCTGTATTCTATTATCACTTGCATTCCTCTTTTGATAGATTGGGTGAGCAACAAACTGACCTTGTTTTCAAATCCCAGAAGCGCTTTATTTTTCTTGCAGCCTTCTCCAGCCTGAGAACTTTGCCTCACCTCGAATTTTGAACTCATGAACATCTTTGGTTTTCACCACCCTCTTCATTACTGGCTCAGATGTCAGAGTTAACAGAGTTAACTTTTTGATTCCAGTGACCCTTCATCATAACTTCTCAACTCCTGAAGAAAAGTCATTAGACTTGAAATTTTAACTTTGCTGTCTCTCCAGAGATGCTGTCAGACCTGCTGAGCTTCTCCAGCACTTTCTGTTTTCGTTCTCTCCACAAGATACTTTCTTATCTACCGTTGTGTCATCTGCAAATTTTGCAATCATGACTTGCATCGTTTTTATCAAAGTCATTAATAGAAATTGTAAAAGTCCCCAGGACAAATTCTGTTTCTTTTTGAGTAAAAAAAGGATTTACTGTATTTCTTATCAGATTACCTTGTAACTGTGTATATTAAACAATTCTTACTGAATTAATTTGTAAATGTGTACATTAAACAATGTATCATATTTATATTAAAGTATAACCAGAAGTCACACAACACTGGGTTATAGTCCAACAGGCTTATTTGTAACCAAAAGCTTTCGAAGTGCTGCCCAGTTGTCAGGGGATGTCACCTGTTGGACTATAACCTGGCATTGTCTGACTTCTGACTTTGTCTGTCTAATCCAATACTTACACCTCCATATCATATTAAAACATAAGTAAGTTCTATAGTTTCATAGCAAGTGGCAATGTATACTTTATCAAACTCCATTATAATTTAAACAACTGCAATCAGGTCATTTTTCAATCTTTTCTTATTAAGAGATAACATTTCCAGTGTGTAAGCTTTTCTTGATAACTATATCCTTTCCATTCTTGCTAACTTCGTAGATATTTTAACACAACCTTTGATGCCCCTATCGATTTTTCAATAGTATAGAGACAAGAATTTTGTTCTCTACGCCAACTCTGCTGTGCAACCACCTGGAAAATATCATTTCCAGTGTAAAACCATATCAAAGAGCCACGTAAAAACAAAATAGTGCTGCTAGTGGGAATCAGATATTAGATCACAGACCTGAAGTCTTAACTCTGAATCACTCTCCATTGACGCTGCAGACCTGCTGAGTAGTCCCAGCACTTTCTGGTTTAATCCAGTAATTGTTCTAACATAGTACATGGCCAGTCTGTTCATCGAGCCTCACTAGTCACCAGGAAGAAAAACTAAGCCAATCCCACTCCCCTGATTTGCCCATCAATTTGCCCAAGCAGGCCATTCAATCCATCAAGTCAACACCTTCTGAAGAGCTTCCAAGCCCCTTTAACCTTGCATTTTCTAATAGCTAACTCAACTTGCCTGCACATAATGGTGCAGTTTGGCATGACCACCCCATCTAATCTGCACATCTTTGGACTGTGGAAGGAAACCAGAGCACCTGGAGGAAACCCATGCAGAGAGATGGAGAATGTGCAAACTCCACACAGTCTCATGAGGCTGGAATCTAACCTGGAACTCTGACACTGTGGGGCAGTACTGCTATCCACTGAGCCACTGTACCATCCGGCTTTGAAAGCCATTAGTAAATCTGTCTCCATACCCTTCCTAAAACAACTCCTGAATGAACTGATTATGATATTCAGATAATTGAGTAAACCTCCAGGTACTATAATCCTGCACCAGAGTAAATAGTTTCTCTTTAACCACCCAACGAATCCTTTAATTGTTTTAAGCAGAATAATTAGATAAATGTTCAACTTTCTATACATGACAGAATTTCCTAATTAATGTAACCTGCTCTCAAAACTTAACTCATTAAGCCCTGAATTCCTTATCTACAGTGGGAAATCTGCTGATAACCATGTCTCAGCCGCTTTCCCACTGTTTTCTGAGACTCGTCCCTCAAGTTCACTCAAAGCTGTTTGTTGTAAAAATATGATTTACATCCCACCGAAAACAACTGGATTCTAATTGTGGTAATTTGCCTTTAGATTCAACGGACATCCCACAGAATAAACAGTGACTGAAGAGTTATAGATCAAAAACAAAGTTACATTTGAATCCCTTCTTATTGTATCTCCGGTTGTTAATTTGTTCATGCGGGATTTAGTTCTGAGCAATATTAGACAAAGTCCATTCAGGTCTCAGATTAATTGAAAGATACAGATAATTAGTGATACAACATAGTTATCAATGAATGAATAGCTGTTCTGCTGCTTACCTGAATCATGCTACCGTAAAGTGTGCTGGCTGCTAACATTTACTGTTTAGAACAAGGAGGGCACATGCCAGAGCAAAAAAAACCCACAGGAAATGACAGTGCAAACCGTACAATTTTCCTTATTGTGAAGTCAGTTGAATAACAAATCAAACAAGATTATAAAGCAGAATATTTGGTGTAAATATTTGTTTTGAGTCTATATTTCTCTCATACGAAGTCATAAACCTTGCTATTTACTTCAAGAAAAGGTAATTTTTACTCCCAAATTCTGCCTCTGCAGTATGAAACACACACCCACTCGATTTTATTCGGACCACTGATCTCATTATAGCCTCTGTCCAAGCATGGACAACAGAGCTAAAGTCTAGAGGTGAGGTGAGAATGTCTGTCCGTGACACCGAGACTGCAATCGGCATACTGTGGCATCGAGGAGTCCATGCAAAAGCTGGAGTCAATGAGAATAGTAGGGAAAACTCTCCACTGGTTTCTACAAGAAGAAGTACTGGGATTTAAGGAAATAAATTAGTTTGAATAAAGAAGGGATTTGAGTGGTCTGGCAGCCGTAAATGTAGATAAATTTCTAGTCAGGATGAAAAGTATCAGAGGCTTTTGAGTGAGGCAAGAGAGGAAAGAACAGGGTTTGGGCAATTATTTTCAGTTCTCTCTGGCCACAAGAGAGGTGCTAGGGGGCTGGAGGCTAAGCAGTATGCTAATGTAATTCAAGAAGGGAACATGGGATAAATCAAGAAACTACAGGCCAGTTAGTCTGACATCCGCAGTGGGGAAAGTATTGAAAGCAGTTCTAAGGGACAGAATTAATCCGCATTTGGAGAGGTTTTGTAAAACACTGGCTGTCGTGATTGAATATTTCAAAGGGGTGATCAGGCGTGTAAATGAGGGCTAATGGGAACTGCAGATGCTGGAGAATCCAAGATAACAAGGTGTGGAGCTGGATGAACACAGCAGGCCCAGCAGCATCTCAGGAGCACAAAAGCTGACGTTTCGGGCCTAGACCCTTCATCAGAGAGGGGGATGGGGTGAGGGAACTGGAATAAATAGGGAGAGAGGGGGAGGCGGACCGAAGATGGAGAGAAAAGAAGATAGGTGGAGAGGAGGGTATAGTTGAGGAGGTAGGGAGGGGATAGGTCAGTCCAGGGAAGAGGGACAGGTCAAGGAGGCGGGATGAGGTGGTAGGTGGGAAATGGAGGTGCGGCTTGAGGTGGGAGGAAGGGATGGGTGAGAGGAAGAACAAATTAGGGAAGCAGAGACAGGCTGGGCTGGTTTTGGGATGCAGTGGGGGGAGGGGAGATTTTGAAGCTGGTGAAGTCCACATTGATACTATTGGGCTGCAGGGTTCCCAAGCGGCATATGAGTTGCTGTTCCTGCAACCTTCGGGTGGCATCATTGTGGCACCGCAGGAGGCCCATGTTGGCATGTCATCTAAAGAATGGGAGGGAGAGTGGAAATGGTTTGCGACTGGGAGGTGCAGTTGTTTATTGCGAATCGACTGGAGGTGTTCTGCAAAGCGGTCCCCAAGCCTCCACTTGGTTTCCCCAATGTAGAGGAAGCCACACCACATCATGGTCAGATGGGCTTATCAGTTTTAAATAGCATTTAGAAATAAATGGGGGACAGCCATAATGGACTGGGAGACTGCAACACTGGGCAGGAAGACTGCCAGGATGGGCTGGGAGGCAGCCACGATGGGGTGGGAGATAAAATAGAATTTTAACTAGAATTCAGACCACATTGGTGTGAGGTGATAGACTTGGGCTTCCATTCTATTCTACAATAAATGATATTCTTTCAATTCAAGATTCTTGTCGCTTCTTTCTCCTACACTTCCAATTGTTTTTTCTTTTCTAATCTTGATTTTTCTTCCAATTCAAACCTTTCCTTTCCTTTCTCTCCAATTTTTATTTTCTAGCTGAACCTTAGCTAATATTAGTGATGATTCATCAAGTACAGATTCCATTATTTATTAAAATACAATTCCAACATAGCTGTGGAGTAAGACGCATCAATTGGATCTCGTTGAGTTTGCCAATTCTTTTCTTCTTTTTCTCATTTGTTTCATTCTCCTTCTTTCTTCTCAGCAATGTCCTGAAGTCTCAGCTTCAGCGTGGACTTGGACTCCTTAACTCACACTCTCAGCCTGAGCATTTACCCAGCATAGCAAAATCTCGGATCAGCCTGGTGGCTCTTGGAACAGAGTAGATGTCTCCCAGCCCCACCTCGTGGCAGCCTCCCAGCCCATCATGGCAGTGTCCCAGCCCATCAGGGCTGTCTCCCAGCCTATCATAGCTGTCTCACAGCTCATTGTGGCTATCTTCCTGCCCATCGTGGCAGTTTCCCAGCCCATCATAGCAGTGTCCCAGCGCATCGTGGCAGTCTCCCAGTCGATCGTGGATGGCTCCCAGCCCAGTATGTAGGCTCCCAGCCCATCATAGCAGTGTCCCAGCCCATTGTGGCTGTCTCTCAGCCCATCATGGCTGCTCCCACCCCATCGTGGCTTTCTCCCAGCCCATCCTGGCTGCTCCCACCCCATCATGGCTGTCTCCCAGCCTATCCTGGCAGTCTCCCTGCCCAGTGTTGCAGTCTCCCAGTCCATTATGGCTGTCCCCCAGCCCATCGTGGCTGTCTCTCTGTCCATCATGGCTGTCCCCCAGCTCATTATGGCAGTTTCCCAGCCCATCATGGCTGTCTCCCCACCCAGTGTAGTAGTCTCCCAGCCCATCATATCAGTGCCCTTTCCCAGCATGACGGTTGCTCGGCAGTCCGGCACGGAAACCTTTCAGTGTGACCTCTGATTTGGATTTCCCACCTCGATTTGATTCCGGAGGTGTCTTCCAGCCTCGATAGCCTGGAGGTGAATTCCAGTGTAGTCTGGAGTCAAGACCCAGAGCGGACTACAGGCTAGACATTGGTTTGGAAAGATTGTTATTCTGAACTTTTTGTTTCATTATTTTTCTCAGTTTTTTTCCCCCCTCAGAATTTGTACTTAAGAATCTGAACCAAAGCACCTTTATAGCTAAGATGCCACCATAATTGATGATTTGTAAACTTTTCACTGTACTCGTGAGAGTACGTGACAATAAACCTAATTCTCATTCCAATTCTAATTCTAATTCATGTACTACTTCTTTTAATCCAAATACTAGAAATTGTTTATGAGTCTACTCCTGACAATAGCCTGATTTTATTTCCACTTTTCTTATCAGCTAACTCTCTCAGCTTAGCCATAGTTACATGTTTAAAACAATGCATTGTCTCTTCCAATCCCAGAATATCAAAACCAATTTGAAAATCCAAATGTGCAGTTAGCTTTACCCATACAGAGTGCTGGTTTGTGCCCAGTACCCCTAATTACTTGTGCCTTTAAAAGACACACAAATGCCTCTTAATTCAATGACTTCTCATTGCACAACTGTAGTTACCCTAATCAAAGTTTAGAATATTATCCGTAGATTCATTCTTCTGCTGTCTCTAACTGAATGAGCAGTTTAGTCACAAAATGATCACAGCTATCTAGGGGCAACTTCTCAAAGCTGAACTGATGCGCCTCACTTAAAATAGCCACTCACTTAAAATAACCGCTCACCTAAAATAGCCACTTGCTCAGAATGCACCTCTCTAAGGCCATCAGAGATAATGGGAACTGCAGATGCTGGAGAATCCGAGATAACAAAGTGTGGAGCTGGACGAACACAGCAGGCCAAGCAGCATCTTAGGAGCACAAAAGCTGACGTTTTTCAGATGAAGAGTCCAGTCGAAAAGTTGTGCTCCTAAGATGCTGCTTGGCCAGCTGTGTTCATCCAGCTCCACACCTTTTTCTCTCTGATGCAATTGTAGCTTCGCTAAGGTATCAAACACCATCTTTGTCATGCTGTGTGTTATTTCTAGGTTTCCTGCTTAAACCCCTGGGCAACCAATGACTATTTCCCCGCATTATAAGAACACTTACACAAAGCTGCAACACGGAGAGATTTGTCAGTACTTACAAATGAAACACAGAAAGCCGGCACACAAATGCAGCAGATAAGCAGGAAGACTCATAGAATGTTGGCCCTTATTTCAAGGAGGTTAGAGGATACGAGTAGGGAAGTCTTACTGCAACTGTGCAAGGTGCAGGTGAGATTACATGTGTGAGCAGTTTTGGTTCCCTTTGCTCAAGGAAAGGTATTGTTTCATTGGAGTCAGTTTGGAGAAGGCTCATGAGGATAATCCCTTGTATGGAGGCTAAGCAGGTTGGGGCTCTACTCATTGAAGTTCAGAAAAATGAGAAGTGATCTCACCAAAATGTATAAGGTTCTTTAGGCACTGGACAGGGTAAATGTTGAGAGGATGTTTCTGCTCATGGCAGCATCTAGGGTCATAGATATAATCTTGGAATAAAGGATACCAATTTAAGACTGAGATGAGAAGGAATTTCTTTCCACAGACAGTTGTGAGTCTTTGGAACTCGCTTCCATAGAGGGCTGTGGGGTGGCAGTCCTTGTTATTTTTAAGGTATTTAATTATCTAATTTTTGAGCAGTAGAGGAATCAAGGGCAATGGGAAAGAATGCAGGAAAATGGATGAGAGGAATGTTGCATCACCTGTGATCCTATTGAATATTCAGCAGTGTTGATGGGCCGAATGTTCCTATTTCATATGGTCTTATGGTCTTAACCAAAGCTGATACTATACTATTGTGTCGACTGATTTGATCGAGTAGTGTGCAAAACATATTGATTACCCTACAGCTGATATCTCCTTTAAACCAATGAAACAATGCACTAATCCATCTGAACGAGTAGCATGGGAAAAAAAAACCTGAATATATTGTATCAGAGATAATGGGAACTGCAGATGCTGGAGAATTCCAAGATAATAAAATGTGAGGCTGGATGAACACAGCAGGCCAAGCAGCATCTCAGGAGCACAAAAGCTGACGTTTCGGGCCTAGACCCTTCATCAGAGAGGGGGATGGGGAGAGGGAACTGGAATAAATAGGGAGAGAGGGGGAGGCGGACCGAAGATGGAGAGTAAAGAAGATAGGTGGAGAGAGTATAGGTGGGGAGGTAGGGAGGGGATAGGTCAGTCCAGGGAAGACGGACAGGTCAAGGAGGTGGGATGAGGTTAGTAGGTAGCTGGGGGTGCGGCTTGGGGTGGGAGGAAGGGATGGGTGAGAGGAAGAACCGGTTAGGGAGGCAGAGACTACCTACTACCTCATCCCACCTCCTTGACCCACTGCACCACACAACCAGCCCAGCTCTTCACCCCCACCCACTGCATCCCAAAACCAGTCCAACCTGTCTCTGCCTCCCTAACCGGTTCTTCCTCTCACCCATCCCTTCCTCCCACCCCAAGCCGCACCCCCAGCTACCTACTAACCTCATCCCACCTCCTTGACCTGTCCGTCTTCCCTGGACTGACCTATCCCCTCCCTACCTCCCCACCTACACTCTCTCCACCTATCTTCTTTACTCTCCTATCTTTGGTCCGCCTCCCCCTCTCTCCCTATTTATTCCAGCTCCCTCTCCCCATCCCCCTCTCTGATGAAGGGTCTAGGCCCGAAACGTCAGCTTTTGTGCTCCTGAGATGCTGCTTGGCCTGCTGTGTTCATCCAGCCTCACATTTTATTATCCTGAATACATTGTAGTTGCTTTCGAGCAGAAAATAAATATAAAAGGTAAAATTGCCATAATCCTACCAGACCATAGGGCTACTCTCGCATTAATGATAATTAGTGATAGTTGCCACACATTGAGTGAAGAGAGGTGTTGAGAAAAAGGATCCCTCTTAGTAATTTCAGCTGGTGCTGGAATTGAACTTACACCATTGGCATCTCTCTGCATTACAAACCAGCTAACTGAGCTGGTCAGACCCCAGAACAGAATGGAAAGCAGTGTCAAACAAAATTAAACTCGAACCCATGAGTTTCTCACTGGCATATAGGGTTAAAATTGGCCTCAGCAATACTGTTGGGAAATCTATCAACTTTGCCTGAATACAGCATAGATCTATCACTTCAGCATTTTATAATTAATTTTATCGTGAATCCACGATATTTGCTGAGGAAGGATCAACGGACCTGAAATGTTAACTCAGTTTATCTCCTTCACAGATGCTGCCAGACCTGCTCAACTTTTCCAGAAACTTCTGTTTTTGTTCCTGATTTACAGCATCCGTAATTCTTTTCATTTATATTTGCTGAGTTAATGGCCAGGGGTTTTGAATGTTTATATAAAAAATAATCTGGGGTTGGCGGGGTGGTGGGTGGGGGGCGGGGGGGCGGTGGTGGGGAGGGGGTGCTGTTGGGGGTCTGTATTTTGCTCCTGCCAGTCAGATTTCTCTTATACAATTTAATTTCTTCTGTGAACTTGTCAGGTTCTGAGGTGTGAGCACTGAGAGCAATTAGTACATGACCTCAGTGGTAAGCAGTTGCAACAGCAATGAAAATGCAATTTAGTTGTTTTTTTCACTAAAACCGCAAATACATAGCTACTGAGCTGCTTTCAATCACGGTTGCTGTTTTAAATAAGAAAATTGCTTCGCTTTAGTTCACTTGTTTGTTAAACCTTTTTTTCTGAACTCTAGCCTAGCAGAATGTTGGCACATGACTTGGTAAATGACATCCAAGTGCTGCTGGCTTTTGCACGAGTTAGGACGATGGTTCGGCTATTACATTGTGGGTGTTCTTAGTGATGGGGTGGTGGGTGGTGGAGCACGTCTAAAATAAGGCCAATACCCAGAACATCACATTGCCACCCACACCAAACCTCATTCCATGTTACAAAGGAGGGGGAGAAACCCAATCAGCAAACCGTCTTCCATACATACATAAAGAATGAAGGCTTGTTAAAAGTTCAATCATTTACGATATTACCCTGCCCACAACACACACTAATATGGCGGGCAGGTAGGTAGGAGTTTTGCTGCTCTTTATTCGTTAACGGATTTTGGCCATCATTGACTAATCTGACCTTCAGTGCCATTCCCTAACTGCTCCTGAACTGAGTGGTTTGCAGGAACCAGCCAATGACCAAGCACATTGTTGAGAGTCTGGTGTCACATGTAGGCCAGACCAGGAATGGTGGCAGATTTCCTTCTCTGAAGTACATTAAATAACCAGCTGGCTTTTTATAATAAGTTAATAAAATGTGAGGCTGGATGAGCACAGCAGGCCCAGCAGCATCTCAGGAGCACAAAAGCTGATGTTTCAGGTCTGGACCCTTCTTCAGAAAATGATGTTTCAGGTCAGCTGAAACGTCAGCTTTCCTGCTCCTCCGATGCAGCTTGGCCTGCTGTGTTCATCCAGCTCTACACCTCGTTATCTTAGAAAGGGGATGTCCTTTGCACATCAGAGCCATTGCTCCCAAAACATAATATCCCACCTCATTTTTTTAACTGGACTTTAAAACCCAGCTTCCCCACTCATCTCACACAATCCCCTCCCTAATTTGGCTGGAACCATTCTATTCAATGGCCTTGACTTAGATGGGCCCAGGATTCCATTGGGTCTACTTCTTGTGACAGGTTGCAGTCCTCACAATGGCCACTAACTAGCTTTGGAACTGTTGGGACTGCCAGAGCTCACAGACTATCAGATTTCTGGTAACTGACCCAGAGAGAGAAACCAGTAACACTTGAAAATTAGGTTACTGGATACGTTGGAATTCTTTTAGATGTGTACGGGATGAGTTGGGCCGGGGTCAGTCACTAGTAAATTTTATTGGAGTTTCCCTATGGGGCAGCTTGGGTTTCTTCCCACTGAATGGCTGAAGTCCTACTGTGCACTGATTCAGTCCACCCACAGCGTGGGATGACTGTGGGCAGGCTTGTTACTCTGTTGGCAGGTTGCCAACTTACTATCTTTCCATTACGTTTGCCTTGTGAGTATTAGGAGGCTATAAGAGGATGATGGCTGAACCCAATCTTCCACTGATTCAATTCTTAAATAATTGCTGTTCCCAGCAATCACCAAGATCCAACAGGCTGGGAACTTTCCCCCCACGGTGATCGAGAACGCCCTTGACCGCGTCTCCCGCATTTCCCGCGACACATCCCTCACACCCCGCCCCCGCCACAACCGCCCCAAAAGGATCCCCCTCGTTCTCACACACCACCCTACCAACCTCCGGATAAAACGCATTAAATCCTCCGACACTTCCGCCATTTACAAACCGACCCCACCACCCAAGACATTTTTCCATCCCCTCCCCTGTCTGCTTTCCGGAGAGACCACTCTCTCCGTGACTCCCTTGTTCGCTCCACACTGCCCTCCAACCCCACCACACCCGGCACCTTCCCCTGCAACCGCAGGAAATGCTACACTTGTCCCCACACCTCCTCCCTCACCCCCATCCCAGGGCCCAAGATGACATTCCACATTAAGCAGAGTTTCACCTGCACATCTGCCAATGTGGTATACTGCATCCATTGTACCCGGTGCGGCTTCCTCTACATTGGGGAAACCAAGCGGAGGCTTGGGGACCGCTTTGCAGAACACCTCCGCTCAGTTCGCAACAAACAACTGCACCTCCCAGTCGCAAACCATTTCCACTCCCCCTCCCATTCTCTTGATGACATGTCCATCATGGGCCTCCTGCACTGCCACAATGATGCCACCCGAAGGTTGCAGGAACAGCAACTCATATTCCGCCTGGGAACCCTGCAGCCATATGGCATCAATGTGGACTTCACCAGTTTCAAAATCTCCCCTTCCCCTACTGCATCCCTAAACCAGCCCAGTTCATCCCCTCCCCCCACTGCACCACACAACCAGCCCAGCTCTTCCCCCCCACCCACTGCATCCCAAAACCAGTCCAACCTGTCTCTGCCTCCCTAACCGGTTCTTCCTCTCACCCATCCCTTCCTCCCACCCCAAGCCGCACCCCCAGCTACCTAATAACCTCATCCCACCTCCTTGACCTGTCCGTCTTCCCTGGACTGACCTATCCCCTCCCTACCTCCCCACCTACACCCTCTCCACCTATCTTCTTTACTCTCCATCTTCGGTCCGCCTCCCCCTCTCTCCCTATTTATTCCAGTTCCCTCCCCCCATCCCCCTCTCTGATGAAGGGTCTAGGCCCGAAACGTCAGCTTTTGTGCTCCTGAGATGCTGCTTGGCCTGCTGTGTTCATCCAGCCTCACATTTTATTATCTTGGAATCTCCAGCATCTGCAGTTCCCATTATCTCTGAGGCTGGGAATCCTGTTGGATTTTGTACAACTCACAAGTCATCTGTGATAACTCTGTTGTCACCTCCATTTGATCGTGTGAATAACGGCAGTGCATTTGTTAGCATGAGGGCCAAGAGATAGAGATGTTGATTTAGAATAATTGGCAAATGACCCACAAGCACTGTCATAAGCAGTTGTGTTCTGAAATGCACTGCCTGAAATGAGGTGGAAGCATTCACCGCTAATGTTCAAATGGGGATCAAAACTTTGTTTTAAAGGGGAAAATAAAATCACTAGTCTGTACAGTCATATCTGAGGCAGCTCAATCTCAGCCTTGTTTTTCGGTAAACCTCTTAATATGTACCATTGCTGCCTGCTGTGTTCATCCAGCTTCACAATTTATTATCTTGTATTAGGCCCGAAAGGTCAGCTTTTGTGCTCCTGAGATGCTGCTTAGCCTGCTGTGTTCATCCAGCTTCACACTTTATTATCTAATATTTACCATTAAACTGCTTTCAATATGTCAACACATTCAATCTAATGTGCTATTCTCTGAATTACTTTTTATTTGCAGCTTAGAACTAACAGTTTGACCAACTATCCTGTGCTATTACAACCCCATAAGTGTTTAAATAATCGACAGACTGTGCCAGTACAATGGTCAAATTAGTGGAATAAAACAATAAAAGCTGGAAATGCTGAAGATCTGAAACAAAACCAGAGAAGCTCAGCAGGTCTGGCACTGGACCGTAAGTGTTAAATCTGCTTTCTCTCTGCAGATGCTGTGAGACCTGCTGAGTTTCTTCAGCAATTTCTGTTTTTCTTAAATTACTGGGCTCGTCCTTCGGAGGTTTCAGTTAATGAACTGGTAATTTGAATGTAAATTCTACTGTCGCAGCTTAAATTTGAATTTGCTCAAATAATACTGAAAGAAAAATGAATCAGTGTCCCAAACAGATTGTTCTGAAATTCCGTTTGGGGATGGAACTCTGCCATTGTAAGGCAATCTGGTTCATGTGTTACAGCAGAGCAACATCAATGTGGTTCTAAAATGACTTGAAAATGATCTAGCAGGTTTTATTGAAGAAAACTGCTCACCACCACCACCAGCTCAAGAGCAATTAGAGATGGGCTTTTCAATGATGCCCACATCCAGTGAATGCTAAAAAGAAATGATCTCGCTGAATGTTACTTGGCCTGCTGTGTTCATCCAGCTCTACACCTCGTTATCTCAGATTCTCCAGCATCTGCAGTTCCCTACTATCTCTGAACGCTGCCTGGTTTGAAATTTCTAAATCATGCAGGTAGCAATCTTTTCTTTCGTTATAACACCTCGATATTGCTCATCCACTCCCTGAGCCGCTGCATTTCATTTTCTTACTTTTTCAAGAAATTCTTCCTGGATGCTTCAGTTGATCTGTTCATACCATTGTCATATTTAGCCTCCATGGTCTCCAGAAACCCACAACTGGAAATTTCTTTCCCACATCTATTTCTTCATAAAATGAAAGAATGTGATTGGGCCCCTCTGTCTTTTATTTCACCATTTTTCCAAAGAAAATTAAGAGATTCTCAATCTTCCTAGATAATTTATCTTTGCAATCTGCTGCCAACCTTGTAAACCTTTTCTGCACTTACTGGGATATTTCATTTTATAGATTGGGCATGCACTGCATGAGCAGAATCTAATTTCTCCTCCCATTGTTGGGGCCTTAAAATTGTCTTCACCTTTTTCCTTGTTTGTCTTTCCAGGTGAAGGTGTTCATCATGGTGTGATGTGGTTCATGTTGTGATGTTTGGCGCGGGTCCGGTCGGTAAGTAGATGATTGTAAAGGCTCGTGCTGTGAGTGGGACAGGAAACAACAGGCAGCTGAGTTTTAGACTAGCTACTGACTCGGAATTTCTGCTTGTTGCATTTGTCACTGATAAGCTATTGAACAAAGCTGTGCTGAGCTTTATTTGGTTGTGCCAGATGTAGGATTTGAAGTAAATATCGAAACTTCAAACTGAAGGCTTCAGAATGTCCTTGTAATGACTCCATTGACTGCCTTGATGGGAGACCCCAGTTTCATTCTCTCTATAAAAGCTTTGATTTAGTAAGTGAGTGTTATACATCCTTCCTATGTGATCCACCCAACTCAGTTGTGTTTTTCTCACTCTGGTGTGGATTATTGATCTGCTATTTCACCTCACTGTCACCCAGTTTGGGTTCTGCTAGGGCCACTCAGCACCTGACGTCATCACAATCTTGGCTCAAACATGGACATAAGTGCTGAATTCCAGACGTGAGGTGAGAGTGACTGCCCTTGACACAAGTGTTGCATTTGACTGAGCGTGGCATCAAGGAGACCTTGCAAAACTGGATTCAATAGGAATTAGGGGAAAGAATCTCCATTGGTTAAAGTCAGACTTGGCAAGTAGGACAAATGATAGTGGTTGCTGGAGGTCAATCATCTTAGCTCCAGGACATTTTTTTTCCTCGTTATTCATTAATGGGATAAGGGCATCTCTGACTAGGCAGCATTTATTACCCATCCCTAATTGCCCAGAGGGCAGTTAAGAGTCAACCATGTTGCTGTGGGTCTGGAGTCACATGTAGGACAGACCAGATAAGGATGGCAGTTTCCTTCCCTAAAGGACATTAGTGAACCAGATGGGTTTCTCCAACAATCGACAATGGACTCACGGTCTTCATTAGATTCTTAATTCCAAATAATTTATTGAATTCAAATTCCACCATCTGCCGTGGCGGGATTCAAACCCGGATCCTCAGAAGGTTACCTGGGTCTCTGGATTAACAGTCCAGCGGACAATCCAAACCATTGCCTCCCCTTTGGTGTACAGATTAGTGATTTTATTTTCTCATTTAAAGCAACATTTCAATCCCTCCATCTCTTCAGCAAATCCCCAGGGTAATATCTTCAACCCAACCATTTTCAGCTATTTCATCGATGACCTTCCATGTTCGCCACTTGAGCCTTTACAATCACTTACTAACCCACCAGATCCACACCAAAAATCATGATGTGAACCACACCAAACATCATAACGTGAACGACACCAAACATCATGATGAACATCTTCACCTGGAAAGAGAGACGAGGAAAAGAGT
This sequence comes from Stegostoma tigrinum, assembly GCF_030684315.1. Lineage (NCBI taxonomy): Eukaryota > Metazoa > Chordata > Chondrichthyes > Orectolobiformes > Stegostomatidae > Stegostoma > Stegostoma tigrinum. The sequence continues at coordinate 100,509,255 of NC_081359.1, forward strand.
GAAGACAATTTTAAGGCCCCACCAATAGGAGTCAAAATTCAGTTCTGCCCAAGTGTACATTTCCAATCTACGAAATGAAATTCCTAGAAAGTGCAGAAAAGGCTTATAAGGTTGGCAGCAAGCTGCAAAGATAAATTATCAGGGAAGATTGGGAATCTCTTAATTCTCTTAGGAAAAGAGATGAAAAAAGAATGACAGATCTTTAGTGTTATGAAGGAAAGGATGTGGAATAAATATTTCCAGTTGTGATTTGCATAATGTTAAGTGCATATTACAGTGCAGGGGTTTCATGATTTGCCAAACTTTATACTCAATACCCTAACTAATGAAGGCAAGCACGTATACGCCCTCTTTACCACTTTATCCAATTGGGTTGCCCCTTTCAAGGTGCTATGGATTTGTACTCCAAGATTCCTCTGTATAAACAATGTCCCTAAAAAGGTATAGCCATGTGCTTGCTAATTTTTCCCTGTTTCCTATTCTTTGCAATTTGGTACATCATTTGTGTATACTCATTTTACACATTCATTCTATTGCCTCGGAATTAATTCCTTGCAAGTTAAAAAAAGAAATTTATTTTCCACTATATTTCAGAGGCCCAACATTTTCAAAAATAGTATGTCGAGTGGTGACTTATGTTTTTATGTAGTTTAATGTGGTAACACATGCTAACAGCACCACGGTGAACAATAATGGAGAAAGGCATATTGTACAACAGCATGAAATCACTGACAGTTCAAGAGTACGCTCAAGGGATACTTGCCTTTCTTTTGCAATCGCAGTTCAGTGAGTGGAGAGAGAGACTGTACTTCAATTATCAACTTCATGAAAGAATTGGGTGCAGACTTCTGATTCATGAACTTTTTAATAGGATCGCTCATGTTACAACTTTAATTCTCTTGGCGTGAATATTAATCTTATGTTAGACTTCAGAAAACAGTATTTCAATGACAATAAATCACTTTGATAAATCATATAGCTGTTGAAACAGCAATGCATGTCCAAATTTTGTTTTTTTTCACACCAAAATGGAAAGTTTATTCAATTAAGAGTGCAAACCTAAACCTAGACTTTGAAATTCCCTGCCAGAGAGAGGTGTGGGGGCTGAGCCTTTGTGTACATTTAAGGCTGAGATCGATAGATATTCTACGATCTGACCTACATGGGAGTGCAAGCATTGCCATGGTTTGCTCAAAAACCGAAGTTGCTGGAAGAGCTCAGCAGGTCTGACAGCATCTGTGAAGAAACTAGAAATCAAGGTTAATGGTTCGGGTCCAGTGTCCCTTCCTCAAGACATGGTTTGATGCCTTAGTGAAAAGAAAGTAAGTTGATCACCAGTTTGTCACTCCTGCAGCATTGTACTGATGCATCTGCACAAAGTATCTCTTTAAATCTCTAGAGTGAGGTGATAAACATTCTGTCTTGGGGCAAGAGTGACACTCATGAAAAGACAAAAGGAAGAGTAACACTTTCATCAGAATTCATTGGCTATTCAGCTGGCCTTGATTCCAACCTATTTGAGTGTCTCAGCCACGAGCCTAATATGTCACTAAACACTCAAAAAGAGCTGGAAGAATTCAGCAAATCATGCACTATTTGTAGAGAGAGAAAAAAATGAATCAGCATTTGAGTTGTTTTGTCAGAAGGTAATGGACTTAAAAGGCAAACTCTCTTTTTCTCACCACCAACCCTGCCCCGACCTACTAACTCTGCATTAGTTGATGTGCTTATTTCAGATCAGCAGTGTTTGCGGTATGATGCTTGCCATGTCCTTTCAGTGGCTCGCTGATTTATACACATATTGTGCAGAAGGTTTCACAATCAGTATGGTTGCACATCTGGGTGTTAAACTGGTCCAGCAACACCACAATTTAAAAATTCTCACACTTATTTTCTAACCTCTCTTTGATCTCATCACTTCCTACCTCTACGGCCTCCTCGAGCTCTGCAACCTGAAACCATTGTGATCCTGCAATTCAGACATCTTTGCATATTCCCAATTTCTATCCATCCTCTACGGTGGAGTTCTTTTCTTAAACCTCTCCACCTCTTCAACTCATTTTGCTCCTTTAAGGTGTTCCACAAAGTTGAATCTCAAAGTATCTCCTTAAGTGCCTTGCTTATAAATTATTTCAGATAAGTTTTAAGTCTATTGTCTAGGGATGCTATAACATATTAGGAATGCTATTTAAATGAAAGTTCTTGTTGTTGACTGACAATCATAGAAATACACATTACGATGAAAGACCTTTCTTTCCAGTAAGGTTATGCTGCTGTCTAAACTCCACATCAGCCTCTTCCTTTGTGACTGCCTGTCACCCGATCAATATGTCCTTCTTCTATTTTCTACCATAAGCACTTGCCTAACTTCTACTTAAAAGCATTAACCACCACTGCACAATGAGGAAGCAACTTTCACATTCTTGCCACTTTCAAAGTGGAGATGTTTTTCCTCAATTCCTTATTGACTTCATTAGCAACGATCTCCTATTTATGTCTGTTAATTTTGGACACCTCATGAATGAAAGTTTCTTCTTTAACTCTGCCTGCTCTCCTTCATAATTTCCAAGGCATCTAACAGATTACCACAAACCTCCTCAATTTTAGAGCAAATGTTGATATAGTTCTGATGGCTGTGTTTAAAGCCAGTTGGACTAAAATGCAATCATGAACAAATGCATGATCTAGACTGTCATGGTTGTGTGACTTCTACCATGAGACACACACCTTGTGTGCAGACATCTTAAAGCTTAAGCTGAAATGTAAGATGGCGCTGTAAGAGGCAACTTGTAAACTTTTCACCGTACTCAGTTGAGCACGTGACAATAAAGCTAATTCTAATTCTAATTCTAAGAACCTAATAAAGTCCTTATGTTGAACACACTCAGAACATGATATCAAAAGTGGTCAGAGTCCAGAGCTGAAATAAACAACACAGCTGCAGAACTGTAGGCTGCCACTAAAAAAATTGAAAAATAAAAACAAAAATTGCAGTGAAAACATTGCTTAAGATAAAATGGCTGCAACCTCTCCCCCCACCCACTCGTGTACAAGTAATTGGGAACTTGAGGCAAAACTCGGAATTGTTTCATGAGCATGCAAAGTTAGGCAATACTGATAGAATTTTTTCAACAGGTCTAAACAAATGAGTGACAACGTTTTTAATGCTTTTGGGATTGAACAGTTTCAAAATATATTCCACCCAAAATCTCTCTGAAGAGCAGGAGAAAAGCACACAGTAAAAATTTTAAAAATTTAAAAGCACATTTTGAACACCAAGTGAATGTCCTCCTTCTGCAGTCCTCATTGCAACAGTTGTAATCTGGGTCTCTCTGACCAATTCGACTGAATCAACTTGCTGTATGGTGTATGGTCTATAGAGATCTATCAAAATCTTGATTAATCGATTATTGTTGTGATATGCACCGAGATACGGCGAAAAGTGTTTTTTCTTTGTGCTGTGCAGGCAGATTGTACCATATAAAGTGCATCAGGGTAGCAGAACAGATTGCAAAATACAGTGTTACATCCCCAGGGAAGGTGCAGAGACAGAGATCAGAATTGATTTCTTAGAGGCCATTTAAAAGCCTGATAATGGGGGTAGGGTGGGGGGGGTGGTGTTAGTGAAAGAAGCTGTTCCTGAGTCTATTTGTATGTGTATTCAAACTTTCATATTTTCTGCCCAATGGAAGAGGGTGGAAGAGAATGTAACCTGGATGGGAGGGGTCTTTGATTATGCTGGTTGCTTTCCAGAGGCAGTAGGAAGTATGGATAGAGTCAGTAAATGGAAGGCTGGTTTGCGTGATGGACTGGGCTGTGTTCATACATTTCTGTAGTTTCTTGTGGTCTTGGGAAGAGCAGTTGCCAAAACATGCTGCGATGCATCCAGATAGTATATTTTCTGTGGTGCGTCTATAAAAATTGGTAAGAGTCTTTGTGGACATGCCAAATTTCCTTAGCCTCCAGAGGAAGCAGAGAGGCTGTTGTGCTTTTCTGACCGTTTTGTCATCATGGATGTACCAGGACAGATTGTTGGTGATCGTCACTCCCAAGAACTTGATGCTCTCGACCATCTTCACCTCAGCACTATTGATGCAGTCAGGGATGTGTCCTCCACTCTGCTTTCTGAAGTCAATGACCAGCTCCTTCAATTGCTGAAGTTATTGGAGAGATTATTGTCTTTACACAATGCCGCTAAGCACTCATTCACTTCGGCCAATACCACCGAAGTCCGGGACACCACCCATGCCCTCCATCTCCTCCAAGACTTCCAATTCCCTGGCCCCCAACACCTCATCTTCTCCGTGAGCATCCAATCTCTCTGCACTTGTATAGTCCACGTGGATGGCCTAAAAGCACTCCACTTCTTCCTCTCCCACAGGTCCAGCCAGTCCCCCTCCACCGATACCCTCATCCACTAAACAGAACCTGCCCTTACCCTGAAGAACTTCTCCCTTAACTTCTTCCACTTCCTACAGACTAAGAGGGTGGCTATGGGCACCTGCATGGGTCCAAGCTATGCCTACTTCTTTAAAGGATACATGGAACAGTCTCTTTTCTGCTGTTGCACTATTCCCCCACCTCTTCCTCTGCTACTTTGATGACTGTATTGGTGCTGCCTCATGCCCCCATGAGGAGCTTGAACAGTTCATCGACTTTACTAACACTTTCAAATTCACCTGGACCATCTCTGCTACCTCCATCTCCTTCCTGGACCTCTCTGTTTCCATCTCTGGTGACTGCCTCAAAACTTATATCTATTTAAAGCTCGCCAACTCCTACAGCTACCTGGACAACACCTTTTCTCACCCAACCTCCTGCAAGAATGCAATTCCCTACTCCCAATTCCTCTATCTCTGCCGTATCTGCTCCCAAGATGGGTGCTTCACTCCTGAACATCCCAGATGTCCTCTTATTTCAAGGGCCATAATGTACCCCCCTCCAGTGATCAAAAATGCTCTCAACTGCATCTCTTGTCTTTCGCACACCTCTTCCCTCACATCCCCTCCCTCCAACAAAAATAAAGACAGAATCCCCATTGCCCTCATATATCATCGCATTAAACTCCACATCCAACGTATCATACTCTGCCACTTCTGCCATCTACAGCCCAACCCCACCACCAAAGATATATTTCCCTCCCCACCCCTATCTGCCTTTCGTAGGGACCTCTCTCTCTGTGACTCCTTCGTCTGCTCCACACTCTCTATTAACCCTACCATGCCAGCACCTTTCCCTGCAACCGCAGGAAGTGCTATAACTTCCCGCTCACCTCCATTCAAGGCTCAAAATAAACCTTTCATATCCGACAGGGGTTCACCTGCATATCCATCATCTTGGTCTACTGTATCTCCTGCTCCTCATGTGGTCTCCTCTACATCAGTGAGAACAAGCGTGGAGTCGGAGACCCTTTCATATAGTATCTGCTTGGTTCACGACAAACGATAGCACCTTGTGTTCACTAACCATTTTAACTCCCCCTCCCATTCCCTGGCAGATGTGTCCATCCGGGGCCTCATCCATTGTCACAATGACACCACCCAAATATTGCGGATGCAGCACTTCATATTCTGCCTCAGGAGCCTACAGCCTGATGGCCTAAGCATGAAATTCATCAGTTTTAAGATCTCCACCACCCTCGGCAGCATTCCATGTCCAACCTCCCTATCATCCCATAACCTCCTTGACCCATCACTAACTGTCTATCTTCTCTCCCACCAATCCGCCCCACCTATCCTACTGACCAATTCCTGCCATTCCCTAACTGCACTCAGCTATCATCATCCCACCTACCAGCCCCAGTCGCAACCCTCCACTCTATTTATTTGTGAGCTCCCTTCCCCCTCTCCATTTCTGAAGATGGGTCCTGACCCAAAATGTCAACTTTCCTGCCCCTCTGATGCTGCTTGGCCTGCTGTGTTCATCCAGCTCCACACTGTGTTATCTCTACCAGCTTGCAGAGTTTCCTTTTAGCCAAACACCTGTATTGCAAAATGACTTATCTTTGTGTAGTGAGGGTACTACTTTCCTGTGCTGAATATGGAGAACATCAGATCAACATAAAATGTCAGATAGATTTTGGTGCACCATGCAACATCTTGACCTTGTCAGACCTATGCAAAGTGGCTTACCAAAGGAAATACAGTTATTATCCTTAAGGAGTTGACAGCAGAGATACTCAAGCACATCCATGCAAGTTACTAAGAAATTGAATCAAATCTGAGGAAGGAAAGAGATCTGACCTACTTGTTAAAATCAAGGAACATATCAGCCAATACAGTGTTTGTAATGGGTACCAAGCTACAGAACAGCTGATGATACACAATGTTGCAGCTAAAATTTGGATATAGCCAGAAGTATGTCTCTTCTCATTTGGAGGAAATGATTATCTTGTTACAGTGGACTGCTGGCCTGACTACTGGGAGGTAGACTAGTTGACTTCAATGAATATCATTGAAATTGGCAAAAGCCTAAAAGTACACTTCAGCTGCTATGGCATTTTCATGAAAGACAGTGATTCTCAGTTCAGGAATAAGGAACTCAGTTACTTCATGAAAGATTGGGAAATTTATTTCCACGCATTATCTTCACGCTATCCCCAGTTTCCACCACCCTGACATGAGACAACTTTGTTCATATGCCTGATCACTATTATTCTCCCTTCTTAATCTGAATGGTACTGGTTATTTATATATTACATTGTGGGTCATTTGGTGACCATCAATCAACTCGGCATAATTTAAAGGCTTTAGAACTTTTTGAACAAATTCAAAAATGCATAGAACCAGGAAAAGAACATTTAGTCTTTTGAGTTTTGCCCATCCTTTCATAACATCCTTTCATACTGTGACTGTTCTGCAAGACAATTGGTTAACTCAGTTCACTTGTAACATTAAGCTAATACCAACAGTGTGGGTTTAATTCTGACACTGGCTAATGTTACCATGAAAGACTCTCCTTCTCAACCTTTCCCTTTACCTGAGGCATGGTGACTATCAGGTTAAACCTCCACCAATCATTTCACTCTAATGGGACAGCAGCCCTATGGTCTGGTAGGACTATGGCAATTTTATTTACAGGATAACTTTGTACACCTGCTTTTATCCTATATTCTTTCATTCTTTATGCTAACAATATTTTGCCTGTCCTAACATTGACCTTAGACATAGCATCAATTGACACTTGTAGAGGAAAGTTCCAAGTGGTCACCAAACATTATGTTGAAGTATTTCCTGTCTTCACTCCTGAAAGATTTGCCTTGAATTTTTAAACTATGGCCTTATGTCCTAGACCTCCTACCAGCGGAAGGAGTTTTTCTCTATCTACTCTACTGTGATGCCTTGGAAGATTTGCTGAAATCAAACCTTGATATTTTAAATACTAAGAAATATAGCCTAGTTAATATAATCTCTCCCAGTGATTTAATCCTTGGAATAGTCTGGAGTCCCAGATCTCTTTGGGTCTCCAGTGTTTCTTACTTTCCACCATTTAAAAAGCATTCCATTCTATCCTTCTATATCACACGTGGATTATCTTATATTTGCTTAAATCCAGAATCCTCTTACACATTTTTGCCCACTTACTTAGGTTCTCTTGTAGTTTTACTCTTCCAGCTATACTGCTATTCGTCACAGGTAAACTGGAGCATGGTTATTGAAATAGGTCATTAAAATGAACGGGAATTGACAACACAGCCCCTCGAGCCTGTCCCACCTTTCAATGTGATCACTGAGCTTCAACTCCACTTTCTGCACACTTCCTACGTCCCCTGGTTCTCTGAGAGACTAACAATCTGTCGTTGTGAACACAAATCTGTCCGTAAGTACATAAACCACTTCAAAATCATTTTAAATTTTTAACATTCCGAACAAATCTCCAGCCTGACAGTTTTAATCATTTAGCTCTGGTGCATGTGCTGCAAATACTTTTGGCACTTTCTCCAGTGCGTTTCAGTGAACCGAGGCAAAACGTGTGAACAGTACGCTAAAAATTATCAAAGCTGTGAATGTAACGAACAGGAAACGCTTCTGAAAAAGAAGAGAAAATCTACTCAGAGATCATTAACGGCAGCTAAGCACTGATCCATAGGCATTACATTATAAAGTCACTTTCTATTAAATAGGACAATGAAAGAACAAATTAAGCAAGTAAATAAAATTACTTCTGCAATTAAAAAAATAAAAACCGTCCGGGTTCCACTTCATATCTCTGATTGCTGCTTTAGCTTATTCATTTTGGATTTACATCAAAGCAAAACTGAAAAGGAATCAGAGACGGTTTAATAAACATGCAGATAAATTCCGACTAAAACATCTCAGAATACAAAATGACAATACAAATGACGACGGTGCAAGCCACGTTACGAGCTAAGTGTGATTAAAAAAAACGTTAGCTCCGGGTCTTTGTAGCACATAAAAACTAATCCTTATGAACCGTATCTATTGTTCCCTGATGTTACCTATGAGCAAGGTGAATTGCTCCTTCAGAAAGCCAGCACAATCGTAATGAGCCAAATGACCTGTTTCTGGGCTGCTACAATTCTGTGTTTCATTGACTTCAACATTTTGTGTGTCACTAAGTGATTAGCACATGCAGACTGCAAGGTTACATTGCCTTCTATGCTTCCAACAAAAACAAACAGTACAGAAGTAGATAGTTGGGGCTTTCATTCCTTTCCTGTCTCTTTGGAAGATCTATTCAATTGATGGAATTCTATTTCCCTAGACATAAGCAAGCTTCTCAAAGTCATATTCAACTTAATTTCTGAAAGTTACTACAAAATCTGTTCTGCTACCCTTTTAGGCAGTGCATTGCAAATCATAATGATTTACAGCATTAAAATATTTTCCCCATCTTTGTTAATATGACCGTCTCTCGGCCGACTTGGATTTGATAGACCAGACCTTGTTCAAGTGGTCAGTGGAAAACCTAGAAGTACACGTCACCACCATCACCAACTTCATTAGCAAATGCATGGAGAACCATACACTAAAGTCAATCCATGTGTTCCCCAACTGTAAACCTTGGATGAACCATGAAATCCACTCCCTACTGAAGACCAGACGTGCAGGATTCAGGTTGAGTGACCCAGACCAATACAGGAAATCCAAATATGACACCCGCAAAGCCATCAGGGAGGCCTGGAGGCAGTACCGGACTGAGTTAGAGACCCAGACCTACCAAACAGACTCCCACTGTCTATGGCAAGACCTAAACAACATTACAGGATACAAAATGAAACAGTGTAAAATAGTGGGCAATGACAACATCCATCCCTGATGTGCTCGGCGTGGCAATGCCTGCCCTGACAACCCCAGTCACACCTGTTCTCTCTGTCACTGCTTCAGATGTCAGATCAGTCTTCCTGGGAGTCAACCCAAGGAAAGCGAGGGGCCTGGATGGTGTCCCCAGTATTCACTGACATCTTCAACCTCTCCCTCCTTCAAGATAAAGTCCTCACCTGCTTCAAGAAGACCATCATCACCCCTGTACCAAAGAAAACACACAACATATGCCTTAATGGCTACCATCCAGTGGCTCTGACTTCAATAATCATGAAAAACTTTGAGATGCTGGTCATGGCCCACATCTACTCCAGTCTCCCAACCTGTCTTGATCCCCTATAGTTTGCTTATGGATATAACAGGTCCACAGAGGATGCCAATATCCCTAGCCCTGTACTCAGCCCTGGAACATCTGGACATCAAAGACACCTACGTCAGACTCCTGCTCATTGACTACAACTTCAACACTATTATCCCCTCCAGGCTGATCTCATAACTCCAGGACCTTAGTTTCGGCTTTGCCTTCTGCAACTGGATCTTCAGCTTTCTGACCCATAGACTGTGATCAGTGAGGATAGGTAACTGCACCTCCTCCACAATAACACTCAACACTGGGGCCCCCTAAGGATGCATCCTTAGCCTCTTTACTGTACTCTCTGTACACCTACAACTGTGTTGCAAAATTCTGAATGAACGCCATCTACAAGGTTGCTGATGACACCACCATAGTGGGACAGATATCTAACATTGACAAGTCAAAATACTGAAGGGAGATAGAGGGCTTGGTGATGTGATGCAATGAAAACAATCTGTCTCTCAATGTTGGCAAAATGAAAGAACTGATCATCGACTTCACAAAGAAAGGACAAGGATATGCCCCCATCCACATCAATGGAGAGAGTGAAAAGCATCAAATTCCTCAGAGTGACGATAACCGATGACCTGTTCTGGACTTCACACGTAGATGTGACAGTCAAGAAGGTACAAAAACACCTCTTCTTCCTCAGGCGGCTCAGAAAATTTGGCATGTTCATAAGGTCCCTCACCAACTTCTACAAATGCGCATTGAAAGCATTTTGTATAGGTGCGTGATGGCCTGGTTTGGCAACTGCTCTGCCCAGGACTGTAAGAAACTACAGAAAGGGGTGTGCACAGCCCAGTCCATCATGGAAGCCAATCATCCATCCATGGACTCCATGGAGGAGGAAGGGTCCGATGAAGGGTCTAGGCCCGAAACGTCAGCTTTTGTGCTCCTGAGATGCTGCTGGGCCTGCTGTGTTCATCCAGCTTCACACTTTATTATCTTATTTAACATCACGAGTAGGCTATTCAGCCTCTCTGACCTGTTCCACTATTGTATAAAACCTGACTGTGGATTCGAACTCACATTTCTGATTACCCTGACTCCTGATTCTCGATTCCCCTTGATCGTGAATAATCTAGTTACTATGCCTTAATAATATCCACTAACTCTGCCTCCACCAGCCCCTGGGGAAGGGAGTTCCATGCAGGTTGACCATACTCTATGAAAAAAATGTTTCTTCTCATCTCTGTCTTAGATGTCTTAACCCTTACTTTTAATTGTGTCCTTTCGTTCCAGTATCACCCAGTGGCACAAACATCATTTCAATGCTGATCCTGTCTACTCCCCTCAGGATCGTATTTGTTTCAATGACACAAGGTTTTGTTCATCTGAACTCCAACAGATACAGTCCCAATTTGTTCCATCATTCCTCATAAGATGAGGAGTCAGTCGAGTAAACCCTCTCCAAATGGCTTTTAATGCAAATATATCCTCTTTTTTAGATAAGTAGACAAATACTGTAAGCGACACTCCAGATATGACCTCAGCAATTTGATGGAGGTTCACTCAAGCTGAAACGGTAACTTTGATTTCTCTCTGCAGACGCTGCCAGACATGCTGAGTTTTTCCAGAAAATTCCGGTTTATTTTCTGATTTACATCATCTGCCATTCTTTTTTTTTAATAATCTCTCCAGTACCTCATACAACAGCTTTTTTTTCCCTCTTTATTCTCTCTTGGGGTTGTGGACATGACTGGCAGGCCAGCATTTCATACCCTTGCTCTTTCGGATGTTGGTAAACGTGTACAATTGATTTTTTAAAATCCCATCATCCACTTTAAATACCTGGGACGTCCATGCACTGAAATGACTTAAAATGGTTGCAAACATCACCCATTACCACAAGTGGTCCGGTATTTAATCAAATGACGGGGAAGAGAGTCAACCTTTGTGTGTTGCTGTAAGAAGGATGGGAATGTCACAAGGCACGTCGCTGCAGAGACTCTACAGGAGTGAGCAATTTAAATAGAGAATGTGAAATGCCAGAAGGCATACAGCACTTTAGACACTTTGGGAGAATGCAGTTTAAATAGAGCACGGGCACTATCAGCAGAGACACAACACTGGAAACTGTTATATTTTGTCCAAATGTCATTGAGTTACATGAGGTGTTTCTCTCTCCAAGGCAATGTGAGATTTTTGGCCACATTGCTTCCAGTTTGAAACACAAATTACCTGCCATACTCTCATGACAACTGTCTCATCTGATGCTAGTCCACTCTACCACCTGTAGTAGCCAAAAAAATGAGTTGAACAATCAGCCATGATCGTGAAGAATGGCAGAGCAGGCTCGAAGGGCTGAATGGCCTCCTTCTGTTTCTATCTTCAATCTATTCTGACTCTCCACTGCTGGGATATTCCCAGTGTGGAACATTATTCTTGGCAATGGATAAGCACTGTCCATCTGGAGCTGCCCCTGCACTTTTGCCAAGGGCAAGGTAGAGAAACGGAAGTATTTAGTCCTCAGGGTCGACCTTGAACAAACTTTTGAAGATTGTAGAAAACGAATCTATTCAAGTTATGTGGAAATAATCTGGAATGGTTTCTTTCAGGAGGCCATTGAAAGTTTTCCATGGACACTGGACTTCTTTTAGCAAGGCTTTAGTAAATCAAATCCGTGACGTTAACTCCTTGGTGATAGTAACTTGGACTGTTTCAGCAGTGATTGGTTTGGAGAAGGGCTGGTTTCATACTTTTCAGGTGGAGAGAATCCTGCTCAGAATGAACTGAGTTGGAGGAAGGCTGGCTAAGGATAATCTGCTCAGCTGATATCTCTCATGACTGGAAAAAGAGCTCTCTTGCTGAATTCAAGTTGAACACTATTTGGTTTCTTGAAGTATTGATTGAAGAATCATCTCAAGATTGTACTTCCTGAGGAAGTTGTGTGTGTGAGACCTCAGACTTTGCATAATTAATAGCTTGGCGATGTCGGCCAGAACATTAGAGCAACAGATTTTGTAACATTCTATGCTGTATCATTTTGCCCTCAAGAATAATCCATTTGCTGGAGAAATTTGGGTTCATTTCTTTTCTCTTTAAATAAAAAATCACAACACTGATAATACAATGAATAACTTCAAGATTAGTTACTGCTGTTGGTCTAAGACGTTAACTAAATACCCATGATCTCAGGCTAAAACCTTAAACTTCAATCTGACAACTTTAAAATGTATATTCCTTTTTACTTCTGTTCTGGACACTTTCTTTCTATTTTTAACTTTGTAAGCTTTATGTACGCATGCCTTACATCATATGTATTTTTTTTCTCAGGGTCAGTAGTTAAGAAAATTGATCTTCACTTCACTCAAAAAAGAAGTTTAATTAGTTCCTATTGCCACATAGAAGTTTGTTAAGTGCGTTTTGATTGAAGAAGATAAACTAAAATAAATGTTTGTGGCTAAGCAGGGAGGTTTACAGAAGGGAGCCAGTTTACCCCTTCTCACCCAGTTATAACACCTTGAGTTTAGTGGCTTGCTCAACCAGACAGCAGATGATTAAGAGACAACCACATCGACATGGATTTAGTCACATGTAAATCAGTCTGGTTAATATTATCTACTTTGCTCCCCTAAAGGGGAGCCTTTAGTGAAGCAAATGGGTTTTTACAACAGTCAAGAATAGTTGTCATTGTCTCTATTTCTAAGATTAGCTTGCCTTTTTCAGATTTGTGGATTACTTTTAAATTTTACAAATCTGCCATTGTTGGATTTGAATCCATGACCTTACATGAACCTGGGCCTTTGGATTATTGACCCTGTGCCAACTGTAATGAAGCAACTCTGTTTTTATGTTCCGTTCTGATTTTTTTTTGATTCGTGTGCCAAGACACTCAGCTCCCTCATGTTGTCAGGGTTTTGCAATCTCCCCATTAAGATAATAAGTGGCCTTTGTATTTTTCCTGCCAAAATTATCAAATGATATTTGACCTCTTGCCATGGAAATAGTTTCTCCTTATTTACTTATCAATAGTTCTCATGATTATTAACATTTCCTCTAAATCTAGAGTTCCAGGTCATTGAAAAGCAACACTTCAGGGCTGGTGAAGTATCTTTGGAGTTATTGCGATAATGTAGGTAAATGCATACCAATGGCCCCCAAACAGAATTGGACACATGCCTGGAAGTTTCGTTTATGTGGTTACATTTAGTGATCATTGTTCTCTTGAGGTCACTGCGCACATTTTAAATATCAACATAGACATGATAGAGCCCAAAATCAATCAAACTACTGATTTAGCTGAGTGATAGAGGTAAATAAGTGAAGATAGATTGTGGACCCATTGAAGAATAAATTGGATCAAGGTGTCCAATGTAATGCAATGATATCCTGCCTTTTTGCCACTGGTTGATTTAGTTAAAATTGCCCTCATTGAAATTGCTGGCATGCCTTATTGATGACACAGTCTGACTTAATGCTGCTAGTTGAGCTCCTTTCATTAGCATCCATTTTATAAATACAATTTTAATGCTAATCACTTCATAATATTTGCCGCACTTTCAGCCTGAGGTTTCGAATTCTTTTCCTTATTTTTTAAGAGGTATCTTCAGCTCTACTTTTTCCCGTTAGGTAGGTCTTTTTTTTTATAACTACAGCTTCCTGTGTAAAAATAATTCTACTTCTGTTATGTGAATTATTTTCGGGGAGAACTTCACACGTCCACAGTCGTGGGCAGTTGAAAATGTGATATGAGCAAGAAAGAATGTTTTTAATTGCTGCAGTATCTCAAACCAGAACCACATGGCTATCAATCCTGTCATACTTACAGACTCATTTAAAATAGTTTTTGATTTTTCTTCAGTTGATTTATTAATGTTTCTTTTCTATGTCATTTACTCTGCCTCTGACTTCAAAGTCTTTAGTTCCAGCTAGGCTTTCTGTAATCCAAGCATTTATACTTTGTCCTTTATCTTAGACTTAAGAATCTTCAGGGTAATATTACAGCTGAACTGGTTGCTGCCACACTGAATGGCCTTACTTCCACTCCTATGTCTTATGGTCTAATGTCTATCTATCTGCTGATCATTGCCTAATGTTAGAGTTTGGATCCTTACTGAATTTTGTTTAAGCCTCTAGTAACTTGTCATTACTTTGTTCTTGCTCAGCTGCCCTTCATCAGCACCAGACTGGGCTTCAAAGATTAGTAATAATCAAATAACACAAAGTAGATGAATGGATGCGTAAAAGCATTTCTCACATCTTTGAGACCCAATATTGAATCCAACCTCAGACATATATAAGGTGAAAGGAAGTTACCCAAGCAAATTACTGTCTCTATCTCTCATTCTGGATTGGATTAGCCAGAAAAGTAGATAATGCTGTGAATAACACCACACTGCAGCCTCTGTAAAAAAAAGGAAAGGGTGAATAGTTAAATTACTTATGTTCAAATGAAAGATGTAAAATATTTTGCATTTATATGGCAACTTTCGCTGCTGAAGGACTTTCAAGAAATGTACATTTAAGTTCTTTTAAAGTTTAGTCACTGTTGCAACAGAGATTACACATTAGAAATATCTGTGCCTGTCTTTCTGTTGGACAGATTACAGCATTTCTACTTTCCTTTCAGACTTCTGGCATTTTGTCAGTTTAGTTATTTTCAGGAGAATTCAGAAGATTCATTAACGTCATTGGATTAGATTCACATTGTTGTCAGTGTAGAGGTCAGCCAGGTGCTCTTTGTAGAAAATGAGTTACCTGATTGGGGCTGTTAACCCGGTCCAATTAGTGAGCCCTAGCTGACAGATATAAACAGGACTGTCAACCATCCTGTTCACTCTGAGAGCTGGCTGTGAGGGAGCTGGGCCAGTGTCAAAGACCTGCCTTATGTAAATAAGGGTGGACACTGGACACTGGACACTGGACACTGGACACTGGACACTGGACACTGGACACTGGACACTGTCAGGAAGCAGCTAGTTATATAGTCTGAGAGCTCCTTTCCCAAGCAACTTTTGAAGTTCACTTTTTTAACCATCGTGGAAGTGATGCCTACAGAGGAAATTATGGTGAGGGAGGTGTGCTGGTTTGATTGGTACAAAGTCTCCTTAACAGCAAAGTGGGGTGGAGGGGATTGTACAGAAAGAGACTCAAAATACAACAATAGCAGAAAATATGGCATAATGTACTTTTTCAGGAGTAACAGAGGAGCTGCATTTTATTTAAATGGAGGAAGGCTGCAGAAAGCTATAGCAGAGAAGGACTAGGGGAGAGTCTGTGTTCAAAAATCACAATGCTAGAATGTAAGTTCAGTGAGTAATAGGGAAGGCAAATGGAATGTTGTCTTTTGTTTCAAATTGAATGGAGTATAAAAGTAGGGAGGCTTTACTAAAACCATCCCAGTCAGTGCAGCTGGAATACTTTGAATGGTTCTGTTCACCTTATCCAAGAAAGGATATACTGACATTGGAGACAATTCAGAAAAACTTAACCAAGCTGATTTCAGATGTAGAGGGACTGTCTCATAGAGAGAGGCTGAATAGTTTGGGCATGTACCCATTCATGTTTGGAAGAATGAGACTTCATAGAAGGCTTGACAAGGTGGATGAAGAAAAGTTGCTTCTCAGAGGGAGTGAGGGAATAATTTCAGAATAAGGAGTTGGCCATTTAGGAGAGAGCTAAGGAAGAAGTTCTTCTCTCAGAAGTTAGTGAACCTGTGAAATTCTCTATCACAGAGGACTGTATAGGTTGGATTGTTAAGAATATTCAAGGATGAGTGAGACTTTTAATCCATAAGGATACCAAAGGTGATGAAGAAAAGGTGGCTAAGTGGAGTTAAGGATAATCATGATCATATTGAGTGTCAGAGCAGACTTGATGGGCTGAATGGTCTAATTCTCCTCTGACATCTTGTAGTCCTATGACTTCAGTAAAAGTAGTATTACATAATGTGGTTTTCAGACGTTGATTGTATATGCGTGCATTTTGACTTGATGTTACTCCAGCCAAGATTAAGCACTTCATGCCTCAGTTGAAAGCTTAAAGGCTTTGCCTCATTATCTGAATGAAGTATTGGTTGGGCATCTATGGATACCAAAGTCTTTTAAAGTTTTTATTTTAGGGAAGTGATTGAATCAGTTTTTAGCCCTTTATCAGGTAAAGCAAGATAAGATAAGGAATGTCTGATCAGATAATTAAACACTGCATGTTTATGCTTGATGATAACATAGCTGATAAGTGCCTTGTGCCAATGTGTTAGGTGCCTACTAGTTACACTATTGTTCAGAGCCTTAATATACACATCAATGATAACCTGTTTCAACTTTGACGATAAGTATTAAAAGGCCTGAGACCAACTTAATTTCCAGTCCAATAAAGTGCCTCCACTACCATGTAACTGAGGGGCTGAACTACTCTCCTGACATGCACTGTCCATTTGGAAGAGGCAGTACCTTGAAAGTAAGTCCCTTCCTAAAAAATAGGATATCCTTATCCTTTGTGCTGCCCCAGCCCTTGCTGTCAGCATATCCGATTGTTATGCTCAGACGCCAGATGAGACACACAATTTGTTACAGTTTCAGCCCTGAGACCTCAAACTGTTGGATTCCTGCATGAACCTGATGAACCGACTTCCCCTTCCTTCATTCACTCACTCCTCGGTTGATTCATTTAGAAAGGATCCCTTGCTTGTAAGGGATAGGTTTCTCCCAAACCTAAATTAATTCATGTCTTTAAAAGGGCCAATTTTGCCAGACTTCCTTGAATTAACAAAAGGAGTGAGTTTTTTTCATGATTAAGTGAGAAGAATGAATAACATAACTCATATATGTTCAGTTTAG
The DNA here is from genome assembly GCF_030684315.1 of Stegostoma tigrinum. Lineage (NCBI taxonomy): Eukaryota > Metazoa > Chordata > Chondrichthyes > Orectolobiformes > Stegostomatidae > Stegostoma > Stegostoma tigrinum. The sequence continues at coordinate 100,526,678 of NC_081359.1, forward strand.
AAATAAAGGGTGAGCCCAAAAAGATAAACGTTGCAGGAAAGATTAGGATCAGCTTTTGAACTGCTCATGAAGACTCGCTATCACAATGGAGGTTAAAGATAGGCTTGACATTTGTAGTTTTACAGTTAGTTTCACAGTACTTAGCTTTATGATTTGATTGATATTCTGTTGGCCTGACTGTTTCTGATCATAATACAATTCTAGTACTCCGGGCGAGAGAGTCCTTTTGTTGCCTTGTATCCTTTGTCTGGCCAGAGTAGCTAGCTGAATGCTAACCTTCTAAGTTGGGGATTCTCTATCTGCAACAAAGGGGTAACTGGAGCTAATTCTTCAACAGTGAACTTCACAGCAGGTTAACTCAGTAACCCAGGCTGGTACACATGAGAATGTTCAGTCTCACTAGCACACTCCAGTAGAGTTGAAATTGGATTTTCAATCACTGTCCTTTGTATGTTCTTTAAAACGAAAATCTGTATAAAGTTTGAGCATAACCTCGAAGGTGTGCTTGCTGTTGAGCGGGGAGTCATCAGACCCTCATTATCTTTATAATAGTAAGAAATCGTGGTCCAATCTGTTTTAACTTTCCTCTTCCCCTTTGAAAGGTCATTGTTTGAAGTTCTCTTCGTACCCATTGGTATGCTATTCGATGTTTCTCTTGCCCTTCAGGCAATCAATTAATTTAAATTCACAGACTTATTTTTTTCAAAAAAGACATGTTTTGGAATTACATGTTAAAAATGCCCATGACAATGACATTTGAATGAAATGAGATGCACTGTTGTTTCATTACAAAAAATGAAAATGAATTCAACAAACATACTCATATTCAAATGTTCATTCTCTTAGGTTCAGTCAATGTTATTTCTGTTCTACCAAGTCCCTCAAAATTGTAGATTGGGCATCAGCAGTCATCTTTGACCCCTCTGCAAAGTGAGTGATTTACAAGTGGTACAGAGTTGAAAGAATAAACCCCAACAGAATAACCTGGCACTTTTCCAGAAAACCTATTGGATTGTTGTCAGTAGAAGTTGTGGTTTCTCTGTAACCATTTGAACCTGCATCTAAAAGTGTTTAAGAGCCAGTAATAAATCAAGAATTTCATTCTTTACTGTAGAGTACCATTACTGATGTTTGTTTAGCTCTTTGGAGTAGTATCCTATTGCTTTCTCTATTCCAGATTCATTTTCCTGAGGAAAACAGCCCCTATTCTGGTATCACTGACATTAGTGGCTGCTTTAAATGCTTGTTTAATGTTTGGAGCTGCAAACCCAGGCTTGCTTGTTACAATCGCCTTCAGCTTTTCGAAAGCAGTATGTATTTTCAAAACCATGCTACCTTTGCTTTCTTTCTAGAATGTTTGTCAGCAGTGAAATTGCTATACAATGATTGGAATGAACTTTTGTTTGAACCTAAGTAATCTGTTAGTAGTCCCATATAACCCACATAGCCCACATTCCAAAGAACCTCATGTCGTGGAAATGAGGAACTGTGTTACTGCTTCTATCTTTGATATTAGATTGTCTAATTGTTAACGATTTTCTAGAAGAGATTTCCCAATTTCTAGGTGTGTACCCACTATGCTATGCCAAATAGAATGTAATTCCATGTTAGCCTCCACCAGCTGACCTTGTCTGGCCATCAAATACATGACACACCTATCAGGGAAAACATCAGGCTCTTTCTCTAATATAAGATAACAAGATGTAGAGCTGGATGAACACAGCAGGCCAAGCAGCATCAGAGGAACAGGAAGGCTGACGTTTCGGTCCTGGACCCTTCTTCAGAAATGGGGGAGGGGAAGGGGTTTCTGAAATAGAGTTGGGGAGGCGGATAGAAGAGAAGATAGGTGGGGATGTAACCATTAAATGTGAATGTAGGTGGAGAGGTAGGAAGGAGATAGGATGGACAGGTCAAAGGGGCAGGATGAGGTTAGTAGGTAGGAGATGGGGGGTGGGGCTTGAGATGGGAGGAGGATTCTCCAGCATCAGCAGTTCCTACTATCTCTGAATCAATATTATTGGAGTCTTTTTTGTAAACCAGTATGAGGTACATAACCACGTATAAGGGGAATTGGTTTGCAGTAGGAGAGTCTTATAAAGACCTGTAATAAATATTGAGAAATATTTCCATCTAAATAGATCTGGTTGAGCTTTTCTTTGTCAGTTTGCAGAAGTTTTAGTTGAAGTTGAATGTGTAGCATAGTTCTTCCAAGGGAAAAAATATTGGTTTAAAACTGTTAGAGAATAGGTTAGTTCAGTAAGGATTTCAGTTTGAAAGATCCAGTTCAGAAATGTTTGGTTAGAATCCTGAGTTGTTATTTGAAGCTGAGAAAATCTAGGGTCAATTGTGTAATCCAGCAAAATACTACCAAAATCACAAGACTAGGAATTGAAGGAATGGTTAACTTATACAAATATGATCGAGAAGTGAACTCTGTCAGATATTTGAGTACTGTAAACTGATGGTGTTTAGATAGGTGGGATTGTACTTTTACTGTGTTACAAAACCTCTCAAATTTAGTTCTATGTAACAGCTTAGTTTACTTTTTGTATCAGAGATAATGGGAACAGCAGATGCCGGAGAATCTGAGATAACAAAGTGTGGAGCTGGATGAACACAGCAGGCTATCTTAAGATGCTGCTCAGCCTGCTGTGTTCATCCAGCTCCACACTTTGTTATCTTGGTTTACTTTTTTTGTTTGTTCAATAAACTTTTGTTTAATTGTTAAAACAAAATCTGCAGCATTGCCTACTTTTGCTTCAGTGAAAGACCATCTCCCTAAATAAAAAGAAGCAAAACATGTATCAAGTCAGATTTCAGTCCAGGATTTAACTGATCTGGTCATAACCTTAGCTTGAATTTTGACAACCCAGTAAAACAGAATGGGTATGTACTCCACTTCAATTCTTTTTATCAGCACCCTGACACTTACTGGATGCACTAATGGGAAGCTCATACCTTCTTCCAGCAAGAGAATTTGGCTGATCCAGTAACCCTGTAGGCATGCTTACCTTCACATGGGGAAATGTGACCACCTATCCTTTGGATACAAATTCCTGGTAACTTTCTGGGAATAGTTTAATTTCATTAATTAGTTTAATTAGTCTGACCCGCTATGCTTTCTAACTTTCTAACCATTCTCTGTGTGGGGTATACCTGCCCTGATAAATCTCACCAGTTTCTCCTGTAGCTTCCCAGTTGGCTTGAAATGCCCTGTCTCCCATCAGTTACAGGAGGCACTTTTCTTAGACTCATTTTCCATCTCAGCACACCCCCTACCCACCTTCCTGAGGAGGTATCCCAGCACTTTCCACAACAATGGGTACCCAGCTTCCCATTTCTTGCTCCATCCTTATCCTTTCCATTTGTTTTGGCCGGGGGTGGGGGGGGGGGTGTGGAGATGTTTTCTTCAGGGAGTTGTTATAGCTCAATTGGCTGAAATAGTTAGTTTGTGAAGCAGTGTGATGCCAAAAGTGTGGGTGGAATTTATATCACTGGCAGATACAACCATGAAGGATTCTCCTTTTCAATCTCTTCCCCTCTCCTGAACAATGTTGGCCCTCACTTTAAATCACAACCAGTTCTCTCTGTCTCTAATGATAGAGAAGCCCTAAGGTCTGGTAAGACAATAGCAACTTGGTTTCATCAGCTCATGCCATGGCTTGCCTGTGAACAGCACAGCAGATCAGACTGCATCCAAGGAGCAGGAAAGGGCTGAAACCCTGCATCAGGACTGGAGTGTACAGGGAAGGCCAGAAATAAATGGAGGAAGCAGGTTGCGGCTGGGGACAGTGTAGATGAGATGGTGATAGGTAGGTACAGGCAGGCAGTTGTTGTGGTTAGTCTCTGGGAAGAGTGCAACGGGTAGGTGAGTAGAAAGATGGGCAGGTTAGGTCAGGTCGGGAAGGTGAGGGGCAGGGGGATGGCTGGGGTTGGAGGGATTTTGAAGCTGATGAATTCAATGTTGCGGCCATTGGGCTGTGGCTACTGTCTTAAATGCGTGTACTCATGGGGCAAACAGACTACTAATCCTCTCAAATTCCAGGTTGATCCTTGTTGTACTGTATTTCTAATGTGTGCTTTCAGCGTTAACTCATACACAGTTCAGCTCAGCCTTCTTTTACTGCCTCATAATCAGTGACACTTTCTTAAGGCAGAAAGGAGGGATTTGTATGATTTCCTGAGAGCTTATTGCTTTGAATCTCCGAAGTGCTAGTGTTATGTCCCACTTTCTATTTATCTGGTTAGGTTTCCTTGGGTTGGTGATGTCATTTCCTGTTCTTTTTCTCTGGGGATGGTAGATTGGCTCCAAGCCAATGTGTTTGTTGATGGAGTTCCGGTTGGAATGCCATGCTTCTAGGAATTCTCGTGCGTGTCTCTGTTTGGCTTGTCCTAGGATGGATGTGTTGTCCCAATCAAGTGGTGTCCTTCCTTATCTGTATGTAAGGATACGAGTGATAGTGGGTCATGTCGTTTTGTGGCTAGTTGATGTTCATGTATCCTGGTGGCTAGCTTTCTGCCTATACAGCGTATTCAAAAAGAATGGGTACCCTATGAGCACAGCCTGCCGATTTCTCAGCAACAAACCCAAACAAACAGACAAAACGGGCTCAGAAACCATAACCACTCTCCCCTACATCAAAGACATTTCAAAAATGACTGCCAGACTACTCAGACCCCTTGGCATCAGGGTAGCCCACAAACCCACCAACACACTTAAACAGCAGCTAATGAACTTAAAAGACCCTATACAGACAACAAACAAAACGAACGTCATCCACAAAATACCTTGCAAGAACTGTGACAAACACTACATTGGACAAACTGGCAGAAAGTTAGCCACCAGGATACATGAACATCAACTAGCCACAAAACAACATGACCCACTATCACTAGTATCCTTCCATACAGATGAGGAAGGACACCACTTTGATTGGGACAACACATCCATCCTAGGACAAGCCAAACAGACATGCACGAGAATTCCTAGAAGCATGGCATTCCAACCGGAACTCCATCAACAAACACATTGATTTGGAGCCAATCTACCATCCCCTGAGAAAAAGAACAGGAAATGACATCACCAATGCAGGAAATGACATCACCAACCCAAGGAAACCTAACCAGATAAATAGAAAGTGGGACATAACACCAGCGCTTTGTTGGAGGCTCACTGATGATGTTGCCTAGAATGGTGACAAAACGTCTGGAAACTAACATTCCAGCTCAGTGAGCAAACTCACATCCAGAACCTCAACCTGAGCTACAAATCTTCTCAAAACTCGCTAGCTTATTGCTTTCGTAAGGGCCAGAGCTAGACTGACCATCTCAGCTTGCTGTGCAAGCCTTTGAAAGATGTGGCCTTGTGCTCTAGCACATCGATTATTAACCCAGAGAGCCAGGTCATATTCTGTTTAAATCCCAGCATGGCAGATTGTGGAACTTAAATTCAATAAAAGAAAATCTGAAATTTAGGGTCTATTGATTGTCAGAAAGACTCATCTGATTCATTAATGTGCTTTTGAGAAGGAAACTGCCATCCTTACCTGCTCTGGCACACATGTGACTCCAGCAAAGTGGTTGCAAAGAACACTTAGGGATGGGCGATAAGTGAAGGCCTGCCCAGAGTTGCCCATACCCTGTGAATAAATATAAAGAAAAACACTGAACTTTGCCTCCTCAAATACATGAATTAAATGAGCTAACACAGTGTCTCTATCCCCAGATTTGAGACAGTGCATCATCATGGGACACAGTAGGGTTCTTGCTCCTCAGATCGAGATGTTTTACTCCTTTTCATACAGATTTTCCCATGAAATTCATTACCTTCTCTCCTTTCTCTTTTCTTTCTCTTTCTCCCTCACACACATGCAGACACCGACAGGCACACACAGACATACACACGCACACGCACAAACACACGCACACACACGCACGCACACACATACATAAACACACACAAATGCATAAACAAACACTCAAACACACACACACCCACTGTCTCTATCTCTACTGCGACTCTGTTACTACTTCATCAATTTCATCGACAAAACATGGAAATACTCAAAACTAACTTCCCCTTACTTCTGCCAAGAGTATTCTGGCATCAAATGCACACATTAATAGACTGTATCAGTGCAACCTCAAGAAAGCCTGTTTGAAGATATTTTTCTTTAAAATTGACAATTCACTTACCTTATTTTTTCATTTCCTCTGTGGGTTCAAATGCAGCAAAAATCTCCAATTTATTATCTCTCGAACCCTGGTGAGGTTTCCCAGCTGGCGATTGAAAAGGTGAGATCAATATGAATTGTTGTCTTAAATGTATGCAGAGGTCAGATACTTGAACATTGCAGCCATTGAAAGAGGTGCGTTATAGAATAGTCGTTGTTTCATTGGCTGATCCTTAGCCCTGATGCTGTTTCTTGACTAGTTTGTAGCAATCAGAGAGAGGGAGGTGGCCTTTACCTGTGACACAGCTGTAATTAGCTGATAATTCTTCAACTGTCATCTTCTTAGCATGCTAATGCATGAACCCAGGCAGCTACTCATGAGACCATTCAGTCCCACAAGTCCGACCCAGTAGCATTGAAAACTGGCTTTTTAACCCTTTGTCTATGTATTTAAGGATAAAACTGAACCATATGCAAAAGGTGACTTTCTGCTGAAAGAGAAGGGGTACTCAGTCCCTTTGTTAACTCATCTTGTTAAATCTCCCCTCTCTGATGTTTTCCTGATAATGTACATCTGCAACATCCCTTCGGTTTCATAAAAAAGAACTTTTCCAGGCATCCACTGTAATTAAACCCAAGTTTTTCTGTAGCAGTCCTCCTTTTAAAAATAATGTATTTTGGAATGAATATTTTAAAAAAAGCCAATAAATATATCGGTGCTCTGATCCACCACTATAAGGCTATCCCATTCCAGCATTGACCTGAACTCAGTCTGGGCAGTCCTCCAGTCCTTTACTGGATGCTGGAGCCTGTTAAAAAGGCATGGCTTTTGCAATTATCAATCCTTTTGAACTCACCATATTTAATTCATTAGGGCGTTTGCGTGCAGAAGAAATGCGGAGAATTTATAGGAAATAAACAAATGATTGGGCCCAACAGCTGCATTCTGCTTTTTTGCTGTCCATGATCATTCTTCCAGCCTGATTTATCTCATCCTGTCAGCAATATATTTTATTCCTTTCTCCATCATGTACTTATCTTGGTTCCTTTTAAAAACCCACCACCTCTGGATATATTTACCATTAAGCAAACACAAAGAAGGTTCGCTAGCCTGACAACAGGGATCGCATGATTGCCCAACAAGTAGCAATTTTTTTCAGTTGGGCCTGCATTCACTAGAACTAAGAAGGCCAAGAGAGAGTCTGACTGAAATGTATAAAATCCTACCAGGGCTGGATAGACTCGGTGCAGGGTAGATGTTTTCACCGAATGGTGAGTCTAGAACCAGGGACACAATCAAGATACAGGCTCAGCTGTTTAGAACTGAGATAAGGAAACATTTCTTCACTCAGAGGATGGCCAACTTGTGGGAATTCGCTATCACAGAAGGTTGTGAAGGCTAGGTCATTGAGTATGTAGTAGAAAACAATGGATACAGTTTTAGATGCTAAGGAGTATGGAGAAAAAAAACAGGAATATGGTTCAGCTAGAAGATCAGCCATGATCCTATTGAATGGTGGAGCAGTTTTGAAGGGCATCATCCTGTTCACAATTTCTAAATCTCTACATGGTAGTCATTTTTTTTTCACATTATTGGTTTTATTCGTCCATGACATTTGGTTATCACAGGCTGGGCCAGTATTTATTGCCCATACCTTGTGAAGGTAGTGATGAACTGCTTTCTTGAATCGGTGCAGTGCATTGTAATAATGCTGAGTAAAGATGATACTGCCATTGTCACTAACCACTGTCAATGGTGTGACATTTACAACAGGGCAGATTTTCATCTACTAATAGAAGTACATATCAGGTCCTGAAATGTTGAATTTATCCATTGGATTTTGCTGGAAAGTTAGTTTTTCTGCCTGACTTCAGTCTGGCTTTTTGCAGCCTTTTCGTAGATTGGAAAGAGCATTTAAGGTAAAAATGTTTATGTTCCTCTTCCAGAATTGGGTTCTATTTTGAGGACCACAGGAAGACTTCATTTCTTCTTGTGCCTCTCTGGAGAGATCATGATCACTGATTGATATCTATTGAGGAGCCAAGAACATTCTGAAATTCCAGTCTTTTCCTGCCTTGAAATGTCACTTCTAAATGTTGTGTTGAATGTATCAGTGATAATGGGAACTGCAGATGCTGGAGAATCCAAGATAATGAAGTGTGAAGCTGGATGAACACAGCAGGCCAAGTAGCAACCTGAGATGCTACTTGGCCTGCTGTGTTCATCCAGCTTCACACGTTATTATCTTGTGTTGAATGTAGTTGAGTTTTTAGTGCATTGATTCATTGTATTGAATTTTCCTGAAGAGGTTATGTCTGGAGGACATTGACATAGTCAACTTGTTTCTGACAGCTGTAATCCTTCGTTGGTGACTTTTGGAAGGCATTGGAAGAGGAGAGTAGAAAGGGACAGTTTGGAAGGCTGTGAAAAGGACTCAGAGAAAGACACCTTGAATTGTACAGAGATAGTAAGAACTGCTGATTTTGGAGTCAGAGATAACACAGTGTTGTCCTGGAGGAGCACAGCAGGCCAGGCAGCATCAGAGGAGCAGGAAAGCTGACGTTTCGCTTTGGAACCATTCTTCAGAAAATGTAGAAGGGCCCTGACCCAAAACATAAGCTTTCCTCTTCCTCTGATGCTGCCTGGCCATGAATTCTACACCTTGTCAGCTCACTGTCTTGCTCTGCAACTGAGTCAGAATTTGATCTCTTTAGTTCCACTCTTGAGCAACACACAGCACAGTGTTGGCCACCATGATGTGAACTATTGCCTTATGATATAAAGACTGTTACAGGTTGACTGGGAGGCAATGAAAGTCAAAAGGTGATGGGCAAACAGGATAGGATACGGGTAGAGACTAGGTGTGCTCATATTTGCAGAATATTGGGCATTGGAGTAGTCATGTCTAATCCAGTCTGAAATAATAGTTTCAATTTGATAGCTGATTATAGGGAAAATAAACCTGACATATTGATGCTGTAAAGCACATAGCTGGAGCAGAATAGGAGCAGCTCTTACACTTTTCCTTGCTTCTGTCGTGCTACTAAAGTATGTACAAAGAAAGAGATGCAGTCAGCACTTTTAGGAAGGCTTATTTGAGGATTTCCTTAGCTGTGACTCAATGCTCAATGTGAGTGTTCTCTCACTCACCCATTGACATGCAACCACTCTACCATTACTTCAACACAACAGTAGTCTGACTGAAGACTGAAAAAACCCATCCAACAGCCCAGCACAGAAGAAATCTCAACAGAAAATGCTTAGATTCAGAAGCAGTCTCGATACGAATACAAATCTCTCTCATCTTGAATGGGGAGAGCATTCCAAGATATGTTATTGTGGCCAACTTCAAAGAAGGAGATCAGACCAATGATGATAACTGCAGATTGCTCCTTCCCTTTTGTCCACAACTGGGAAGGTCATTGCAAAACTCCTCCTCAGGTGCCTCCTCCCACTATAGGAGCAACAGCAGACCACTCAGCCCACTGAGTCTGCTCTGCCATCCATTGAGAACTTGTCTGATCTGACAATTCTCAACTTCACTTTCCTGCCTTTTCTCCATAAGTCTTTTTTTCCCCCTTACTGAGTAAAAATCTGTCCATCTCAGACTTGCTTACCTTCAATGGTTTGCCCTCTACAGGCCATCTTTGTACTAGTTATCAAGAAACCCAATGTTGTGGGTACATCAGTTCAAACCCTACCCTGGCAGATATTCGAAATGGAACTCATTAAAAATCTGAAAATAAAAGCTAGTTTAATAATGACCATGAAACCGCTGGCTATTGACTTAAAAACTCACATGCTTCACTAATGCCACTTAGGGAAGAAAATCTGCCATTCTTACCTGGTCTGTCTTACATGTGACTCCAGACCCCCAACTATGTGGTTGACTCTTAATTGTCTTCTGGACCCTGGGGATGGGTAATAGATGCTGGCCTAACCAGTGACACCTACATCCAGGAATTAAAAAAATAGCTTCTGAGGTAAAGAATTCCACAGATTTATTTTCCTCTGAGAGAAGAAATCCTTCCTCATCTCTGTTTTTTCTAGGTGATCCCTTATTCTGAGATTATGTTCTCTGGTCCTCAACTTCCCTGTATGGGGAAACATCCTTTCCATGTCTACGCTATCAATTCCCTTAAGGAACTTCGGTTGCTAAAGAGTTCCTCCCACAGTCACAATGAGGACTATCTTGAGGTACTGTGAACATGATCTTCATGACAAAATATGTCCAAAAATAGTGCAAGGAGCAGCAGCTCTCGCCTTCTTCAACCTCAAACATGGTGGGTTTTGTTAACCAGAAGGTTTCGTGGAGCATTCTGTTAACATTTGTTCGCCCACAGAAATTCATCACCATCCACTGCCTTTTCCATAACAAGGTGTAAGACATGACCATCTCCAATAGACTAACCACACAGTCAATATTTCTGCAAATTGGCATCAAGCAAGGATGTGAAACCACACCAACGTTCTTCACCATCTTTCTTACTGCAACTTTTTGTCCCATATCTATGAAAAGTTCTGTTTGTCCACAGCTAATCTACAGAATGAACAGGAAAATATTCACCTTGTTTCACCTCCAGTCCAGAAGCAAAAACACCCCAATCTCTGTCATTGAGCTATATTATGTGGACTACATTTGTATGGAGCAGAGCAAGGTTGAAGGCTGAATGGCCTACTCTGTACTCCTTATCTCTCTGTCTTTTTATGTGCACATTCAGAGGTGGAATTCCAAACCATCATCGACTTGTTCGTGGGAGTGCATGACAGAATGGGCCTTTGGCTAGACATCTGGATGAGGAATGTCCTTGATTGACCTACCCCTTGCATAAAGTGCATGCACTCAACTATCAAGATCCCAGTTGGAAAGCAAGTATAAACATTAGAAAGAGTGTATATAAACCTAAGCATTCCACACAACTTCTTAAAAATCTGCCTGTCCCATCTCATGGTAGGAGACATGAGTCTAGTGTTGGATTACTTAGTCGCCACTGGACCTACAACTCTGGAGTGTAAGTAAATCAACCCTGAGGGACATTTCTCAGACAAAGAAAAGTAGCCCTGATAACAGCCATTGATTCTGACACTAAATCTAAAGATGAAAATTGTTGCAAGCCCCAGCAGTGTTATGACTCACAAAAGAAAATGCTGTGGGATATGATGTGTCAAGACAGCTTCCGGCTGATTAAACCCAATTCCACAGCCGCAAAGTCAGCTATGATTTATACTTTTAACTGTTTTTGAAAATTTTTATTTAAATGATAAACTGTGGCAGTGACTGATTTTGAAATTCACTTCTGAATCACTATCAGTGATTTTTCTTGGAACTACAAAGTGACTCATGAAGCGTCTGGGTGTTCAATGATTTTTATATTTCCTGTAAGACACAAGCTATTCTATGAGAGTTGGCCGCTTTGTAAAGGGTTAATACAATTTATTCTTGCCATGTATCCCTCTGCAGTGACCTCTCACTATTGATATTAAGGCTATGATCGTGACTGTAACTTAGGGAGAGGAGTAGATGCTGTCATTGAATTAAATCTTTGCTGATCTGTACCTTCACTCCATATGTACATTTTAATTAGTTAATCCTTAATGCCCTTGCTTAATCTGCTGAGTTTCACATGGGTGTTTCTCCTGATGGTGGAAATATTAAATAAAATCTGTGTGCAATGATGTCTTTTTACTGATTCTTCACACACACACACACACACACACACACACACACACACACACACACACACACACACACACACACACACACACACACACACACACACACACACACACACACACACACAACCATGAGTCAAAAAAAGAGAAAATGTGCTGAGTTTCTCCAGTATTCTCTGTGTTTCTAAGAAATATTACGTTAGGAATTCCTATAAGTAACCCAGATAGGGTGATGTAAATCAAATCAATTTTGCTTTTCCTAGCAAGTTTGCATTAGATACTTGTGTGTTACAATGTACCATGTACATTTTGAGTTTATAAAATGCCTCAACTGTGTCACTTCAGTTCGAAAGACAAAACCCACAGTCTGTTATATCTCACGGAAGGTGTGCGAAATAACTTTAAGGGACATGCTATTATTGTCTTCTCAAATTTAAGACATGGTCTGTTTGAAAAAGGGTCTTAGTCTCCATTTAACTGAGTATTCTGCATTGTGACATGCTAAGGTAAGCTTGCTACAATACACTCAAATTGCTTAGCCTAATTGATCCTAGACATGCTGCCCATGATTGTAGTGTGCATGTATAGATAGCAAAAGTTGTAATAGAAGTTCATTGAATTCTTCAGTACTATATGACTTATGTCTCATTTTACGGCAGCTAACATTATAATCACAAAACAATAAGTGAAAATTACTATCATATTGAGTCTGACAGAAAAATGCGAAGTTAAAAAACAACAGGAATATTGTTAGAGGCATCAACAGAGCTGGATGCATTATTCATATTAATTCATTGGAATTGATATGCAATTATCAGAAATAGGTTAAACATCTTAATGTCCACTTTGCTAATAATATAATGGAGGAAAATTGTGAAGGCATTAATTGGAGCATAGGAAAGATTTACGAGAACAGTTGCAGGGATGACAATCTTCTGTTATGCATATAGATTTTTTATTACTTCTGTTATACAGACCACATTATATTTAATCATTTCTGTAAATGTGAGTTCCCAGTATGGTGGAGAAGCCTGATTTTGAAAAAAAAAGTTTAATAAAAAAACATTTTCAAACTGTTTTTTTTTAAAATAAGGTACTTATTGCAAACTACATGGTTCCAGATAATACTCACTTCAGGGAAAACCCTGACCCATTTACAACTGTATATTATGGCTGTCCCAGTTGAACAGTGCTTGTGGGCTTAGAGTTTGTGTTTCAATTTTCAATTGGGAAAGAACTGCTAGAATAAGATGTTCAACTTGTGTCTCCTGTTTCTGAAATAACATCGCTGTGAGGTCAGGGTGAAAGCTGATTGTTCTTGTGGACAGGTGAATGGAAGATCTTCCCAATATTGCATTTCATGAGGAAGCTGTATCTGTCAAGACACCAGAGACAATTGTTTGTGATTAATGACTTGACCTCATGAAAGAACACCAAACCAACAGACTTTGCAGGATTCTATCCCTTTCTATCCTTTATGCCTTCAAAAATAACCAGAATTGGCCAGAAAAATTATTTTAAAGTGAATCTCTGCACTGGGGATATCCAGTTTCTTTTGTCTTTGCCCAGGTTGTGCATGTATTTGTGTGTGTGAGTGTGTGGGGGGGTGTGTGTGTGTGTGTGTGTGTGTGTGTGCGTGTGTGTGTGTGTGTGTGTGTATCTGTGTGTGTGCATGTGTGTGTATCTGTGCGTGTGTGAGTTTGTGTGTGTGTATCTGTGTGTGCGTGTGTGTGTGCATGTGTGTGTGTGTCTGTGTGTGTGTGTGTGTGTGTGCGCGTGTATGTGTGTGTGTGCGTGTGTGTATGCGTGTGTGTGTGTGTGTGTGTCTGTGTGTGTGTGAGTTTGTGTTAGTAGGAATGGAAAATGCTTAGCCAATCCTGCATCTTCATTAAGTCAGGTTTGTCTCATATCACATAATATTCTTGTGTTTATTAAGGAAGGTCGGTTGATGGGTTGTTTTAGTCTAAGCCCAATATAGAGAAAGTGTACAATTGACGATGTTAAATCTCTGTTTATTTTACTTTGTGACCCATGGAGTAGTATTAACAGACCAATAGCGCACTCTTCCCATCTTGATTATAACAATGGTTGTGGGTGTCACTGAAAAGACCAGAATCTGTTTTCTGTCCCTAACTGGCACTGAACTGAGTGGCTTGCGAGGCCATTTCAGAGGACAGTTGAGTTAATCACATTGCTGTGGATCTGGAGTCACATACAGGTCCCACCAAGTAAGGATGGCAGGTCTTCCTCCCTGAAGAATGTGGATGAGCCTGATGGGTCATTCTTTAACCTTGGATGATAGAGACACCCACAAACCATGAATAAAGTTTTAAAAACTGTAGTAGTTTCAAAACACATTACCACCAAACTGCTCTCCCTTCAAACTAGAAAATCAGACATCAGGTTTGGTTCAGTTGAGAAGCAGAAACTTGTTCCGTGGTCTGGTTGGTGACTGTGGTCAAATAGCTTGCTCAAAAGCACAATCCTGAAAACTGCAGATTAGCGCAGTGTGATGCAAAGATCATAGTAACACAATGTTGTGCTCATGGCACAAATCCACAATTTAACACCAGGCAACACAATTTAAATGCTATTATTGCAGAATGGTGCATCACCAGAACTCTCCAACAACTAGCAAAAAATTGCTTGGCTGGTCGTGGGAAAGGCTCTATGTGCGATATCCTTCTTGTACGCCCAGGCTCTGTGCCACTGCACGTTGCCCACCAAGCCGTTGCAGTAAGGAATGGAGGATGTCATACACCTCCTTCTGGAATGTGTCTTTGCAAAAGATGTGCGGAAAAAGATGCAGTTGGTTTTGTTGAGGTTCATCCTGAACAGCTCTGTAACACAGAACGCTGCTATATGGTCGATTCCCTGGGATGCACCCTGAAACAAAAATCAACTGGAGGATGATCAACTCTGTGAGAGATGCTCTTTGGTCTGCCTGAAACTTCCATGCCTTTAAGACCATAAGACATAGGAGTGGAAGTAAGGCCATTCGGCCCATCAAGTCCTCTCTGCCATTTAAATCATGGCTGATCATTTCAACTCCACTCCCCTGCACTCTCCCCATAGCCCTTGATTCCTTCTGACATCAAGAATTTGTCGATCTCTGCCTTGAAGGCATCTAACGTCCCAGCCTCCACTGCGCTCCGTGGCAATGAATTCCACAAGCCCACCACTCTCTGGCTGAAAAAATGTCATCTCATTTCTGTTTTAAATTTACCCCCTCTGATTTTAAGGCTGTGCCCACGGGTCCTAGTCTCCCTGCCTAATGGAAACAACTTCCCAGCGTCCACCCCTTCTAAACCATACATTATCTTGTAAATTTCTATTAGATCTCCCCTCAACCTTCTAAACTCTAATGAGTACAATCCCAGGATCCTTAGCCGTTCATCATACGTGAAACCTACCATTCCAGGGATCATCCATGTGAATCTCCACTGGACACGCTCCAGGGCTAGTATGTCCTTCCTGAGGTGTGGGGCTCAAACTTGGACACAATATTCTAAATGGGGCCTAACTAGAGCCTTATAAAGCCTCAGGAGCACATCGCTGCTTTCATATTCCAACCCTCTTGAGATAAATGACAACATTACATTTGCTTTCTTAATCACTGACTCTACCTGCAAGTTAACTTTTAGAGAATCCTGGGCCAGCATTCCCAGATCCCTTTGTACTTCTGCTTTACAAATTTTCTCATCATTTAGAAAATGTGAGCAAAGGAGTTGACCCTGACTGAGTGTTGCAAACTGGCACGTTTCAAGGTCCAGGACTACATGCTAAGGGATGCACTAAAGCTTGGGGCAGCGGCTAAAGAGGTGCACCAGGGAAAGACCACTGTCTGAGGTCTTCCTGCTGAAGGAAAATGGGGATCCATTCAGTTAATAGACCTCCCAGTGCCTCACATATGTGCAGGTCTAATCCTGCACAAGTAAGAAATGCATCAGAGATAATAAGAACTGCAGATGCTGGATAATCCGAGATAACAAGGTGTAGAGTTGGATGAACACAGCAGGCCAAGCAGCATCAGAGGAGCAGGAAGGCTGACATTTCAGGGCTAGACTCTTCACCAGAAATGGGGAAGGGGAAGGGGATTCTGAAATAGTAGGGGGAGAGGTGAAGGTGGATTGAAGATGGATAGAGGAGAAGAGAGGTGGAGAGGAGGCAGACAGGTTAAAGAGGCAGGAATGGAACCAGTAAAGGTCAGGGAAGGTGGAGAGGTAGGGAGGGGATAGGTCGGCCCAGGGAGGACAGACAGGCCAAGGGGGCAGGATGAGGTTAGTAGGTGGGAAATGAAGGTGCGGCTTGAGGTGGGAGAAGGGGATAGTTGAGAGGAAGAACAGGTTAGGGAGGCAGGGACGAGTTGGGTTGGTTTTGGGATGCGGTATGGGGAGGGGAGATTTTGAAGCTTGTGAAATCCACATTGATACCATTGGGCTGCAGGGTTCCCAAGCGGAATATGAGTTGCTGTTCCTGCAACCTTCGGGTGACATCGGTGCGGCACTGCAGGAGGCCCAGGATAGACATGTCGTCTCAGGAATGGGAGGGTGAGTTGAAATGGTTCGCGACTGGGAGGTGCAGTTGTTTGTTGAGAACTGAGCGGACGTGTTCTGCAAAGCAGTCCCCAAGCCTCCGCTTGGTTTCCCTGATGTAGAGTCCACAACAGGTACAGCGGATGTGCAGGTGAACATCTGCTTGATGTGGAAAGTCTTCTTGGGGCCCGGGATGGGGGTGAGGGACGAGGTGTGGGGGCAGGTGTAGCACTTCCTACAGTTTCAGGGAAAAGTGCTGCGTGTGGTGGGGCTGGCGGGGAGTGTGGAGCGAACAAGGGAGTCACGGAGAGAGTGGTCCCTCCGGAAAGCAGACAAGGGTGAGGTGGGAAAAATGTCTTTGGTGGTGGGGTTGGATTGCAGATGATGGAAGTGTCAGAGCATGATGCATTGGATCCAGCGTTTGGTGATGTGGTACATGAGGATAAGGGGAATTCTTTTTTGTTGTTATTGCAGGGACAGGGTGTGAGGGATGAGTTGCAGGAAATGCCGGCGACACGGTCGAAGGCGTTCTTGACCACTGTTGTGGG
The DNA here is from genome assembly GCF_030684315.1 of Stegostoma tigrinum. Lineage (NCBI taxonomy): Eukaryota > Metazoa > Chordata > Chondrichthyes > Orectolobiformes > Stegostomatidae > Stegostoma > Stegostoma tigrinum. Next base: position 100,543,608 of record NC_081359.1, read on the forward strand.
GGGAGACAAAGGGGATGGCCATGGGTTCCCGCATGGGCCTGCCTCTTTGTACCTACGCTAGCCTACTTCCTCTTCCATACCTACACTAGCCCGAAACCCCGCCTCTTCCTCCGTTACATCGATGACTGTATCGGCACTGCTTCATGCTCCTACGAGGATCTCAAACTGTTCATCCACTTCACCAACACCTTCCACCCCAACCTTAAGTTCACCTGGACCATCTCTAACACTCCTCTCACCTTCCTGGACCTCTCTGTTTCCATCTCGAGCAACCACCTAGAATCAAATATCAATGAATAAAACAAAGGTTATCTCCTGTACCTGGCCCCCAGGTCAGATGCTGGCAGCTCAGTGGATCCCTTAGCTATCTATGAGTTGGGACCATATTCTGATGAGGCCATCACTGCCATGTCTCTTTAGCTAGCTGCATAAGATACGCCCCAGGACACCATTTAGATGGTCATTGGAAAACAGGCATCTGCTCAGTTCTAGGCAGGAGAGGACCCAGTGTTGTTGGCTATTAATCACATCATAAAAATGTGCAAAGGTACACAGACACAGCTAGAGTGGCTTGTTAAACATACTTGGCAAACTGGATTGAAGAATGGAGGAGTCCACCAACTCTATTGGTGCCATGCTGTCTCTGACATGTGTGTGTTGGACTGTCTTCATGCATAGGTTGGGAGATTAGTACCAACACACTCAATGTTTGCTGGATGTACGCACATACTAGAATTACATTGGCCTAAGCATTGTTCCTCAGCACCTTAAGGATTTTGACCTCACTCCAAGTGCCCATTCCTCACAGCGAGACACCACATGGAGGAACCACATGTACACACAAATGTTTTCTCTCAAGACAGAACAGGGGTGACAGGTCCTCCAACTCCACTCTCCCTGTGACTGCAAAGCTTGTGGGTGTTCAAGGTGGGGAGAGTGAGTCTGTAACTAGGCAGGGTGTTGTCTAACATGCCTGGGCCCATTAGCTGCAACCCAAAAACCCCAAAGAAGGGAGTGAATAAAACTTCATGAGGTTCCTGAGATCACCCGGTCGAAAAGTCCTTCAAATAGTATAAACCATTTGCAAGCATATTGATACTTTTTATCATCAACTGTCTGATTAGCAGTCATTTTAGCTGCAAATACAAGAATGAAGGTAGAAAGACCATATGATAGTCAGGCTCTTAACTCTGCTCCAAAATTGTATGAAATCGTGGCTGAGCTGATAATCCTCGGCTCCAATTTCCTGCCTTTTCTTCATTATCCTTAATTCTCTCACTGATTAGAAACCTGTCTACATCCTTGAGTGTACTTGATAACCCAACCTCTACAGCCCCGTGCAGTAAAGAATTCTATAGATTGACTACCCTCTGAGAAAAGAAATTCCTCCTCATCTTTGCTTTAAATGGGTGACCCCACTTTCTGAGATTTTGCCCTCTTCTCCCTGACCCTCCCAAGCAGGTGAAACAACCTTCCACATCTACCCTGCAAAGACCCCTAAAAATCTAGTATGTTCAAGTAAAGCTGCCTCCCATTATTCTAAACTCCGCTGAGTACAGGCTCAAGCTTCTGACCCTCTCCACATATAAAAACCGTGCCGTACTGTTGATCAACCCAGTGAATCTTCTCTAAACTGCATCCAATGCACCTATATCTTAAAATAAGGCTAAAATAAAGCAAAGAACTGTGGGTACCAGAATCAAAATTGCCATAGAAACCTAGCAGGTCTGGTCACATCTTTGGAGGTAAAACAGAGTTAATGTTTTGAGTCCAGTTCAGGAAAAAGGTCACGCTAGCCAAAAGCTGTTCAAGGTGTTGCAACTATGGTTTGACTGGTGCTTTGTATAGTTTTGACTTCCAGTCCCTTTGAAATAGTGGCCAACATTCCATTTCTGTTCTCCCTTTCCCACTGAATGGGGTCAGTTAGGTCAGTTGGTTGGGCAACTGCTTCATAATGCGGAGTGATGCCAACACTGAGGCTTTGATTTGGCGCAGGCTGAAGTTACCACATAAGGGCTTTCCTGCTCAACCTCTCCCCTTGCCTGAGATTTGGTAACCCTCAGGGTAGACCACCACCAGTCTCCTCTGTCTCTAATGAGACAACAGCCCAACAGTCTGCTTGGACGATGGTGGCTTTACATTTTATTTATTACCCGCTGGACTCAGCTGTTAGCTTTTTGTGATTCATGGATGGGGACTCCCAATTCTCACCATTTTGTAGCTTTCTTCAGTCTTTCTCCGTATAAAAATACTCACTTTCTCTATTCTCCCTGTCAATGTGTGTAACCTCGCATTATATTTCATCTGCCCAGTTTTTATCTACATGCTTTACCTGCCTCAATCCCTATCGAGAGGAAGGGAAGGGGGAGGCGATGGCCAGATTGTTAATCCAGATTACTCGGTATTGTTCCGGGAACTCGGGTTCGAATCTTCCCATGGCAGATGGTGGCATTTGAATTCAATAAAGATCGGGAATTAAGAGCCCATGAAACTATCATCAAGTGTCAGGAAAAATCCATCTGATTCACTAATATCCTTTAGGGAAGGATTCTGCCATCCTTACCTCCTCTGGCCTATCTTTGACTGCAGACCCGCAGCAATGTGGTTGACTCTTAAATGCCCTCTGGGTAGTTAGAGATGGGCAATAAATGGTGATTTAGCCAGTGACACCCTCATCCCATGAATGAATATATAAAAAAGGATAGATTCCTTAATGTCACACCATGTTGGAACCCTGTCTGAACATGAGCTGCTCTATCCCTAGTGTCCATAATAGCTTGATACTTTGTCATAATTGAATGAGGGAGCATCAGACTTTGTCTAGGTTTCCATCAGATTGCAACCCTCACTTTTATCGAACAATGAGAAAACTGAAGAAAGAACAAACAGGTAAACTGCATTTGCAGCTGGAATTAAACAAGTGCTAACCTCTGCACCATCACATGATTCGCCAACTCAATTCCATTGGAAGTGTTTGCTGTGGGATAGATAGTCATCAGTGAGCAAGTCCTGCCTGGGTTGCTGTGGACAATCATTCCGCAATGTAGGACACTGAAGATGATGTTTATTCTGATGAAACCTTCATCTTCCTATTCAGTATGATGCTGCAACACTCATAGATCCTTATCATTCATCAAATGCACTCCCAATTTGTCAGCAGCAAAGAATGCCAGGATTAAGCAATGCCACCTCCCTGTAATGTGACAAACTTCCCCAGTCCTGAGCCCGGGTGTCTTTGGCCCTCATTGATCCTGGTGGAGGATAGTGTGGCATTGCAGATACGCATCATGATACGGCATTGTGACCTCTACTCCTGGGGTGAAGCCTCCTGCCAGGTTTGGCTAATGAATCAGTACTCCTTCATGCTGAACAGCACTTGGAGGAAGCATTGAGGGAGGCAAGGACACAAAATGTACTCTAAGCAGGGTTCTCAATATTCACTAACAATGGCTCAGCAGAAGTACTACTGATCGAGCTGGTCGGCTCCTAAAAGACATATCTGCAAGACTAGGAGGAAAAAACATACTTGACCTCATCCTGACCAATCTGCCAGCTGCAGATGTATCTGTCCATTACAGAATTGAAAAGAGTGACCACCACATAGCTCTTATGGAGTTAATGTCATGCCTTCTTATTGAAAATAGCCTCTAACGTGTTATGTGGCACGATCACCATACTAAATGGAACAGATTCCAGCAGATTCAACAACTCAAGACTGGGCATCCATGAGGCACTGTGGGCCATCAACAGCAGTAGAAATGTACTCCAGCACAATCTGTGACCTCATAGCCCAGCATATCCCCCGTCCAACCCTGGTCCAATGGAGAGTGCAGGAGGGCATGCCAGGAACAGCACCAGGCATACCTGAAGATGAAGTATGAACCTGATGAAACCACCAAACAGGACTACTTGCATGCCAAATAACGAAAGTAGCAAGTGATAGACAGACCTAAGCCATCCCACAACCAACAAACCAGATTTAAGCTCTGCAGTCCTATCACCAATAGTCATGAATAGTGGCGACAATTAAATAACTCACTGGAGGAGGAGGATCCACAAATATCCCCATCCTTAATGATGGAAGAAACCAATACATCAGTGCAAAAGATGAGGCTGAAGCATTCACAGCAAATTTCAGCTCAAAATGTCAAATGAATGATCCCATCTTGGCCTCTTCCAATACTGCCCACTGTCACAGATGCCAGTCTTCAGCCAATTCGATTCGCTCCACGTGATAACAAGACACGGTTGGAGGCACTGAATAATGCAAAGGCTATGAGCTCTAACAACATTCTAGCAATAATGCTGAAGACTTGTGCTCCAGAATTTGCTGCTCCCCTAAACAAGCTGTTCCAGAGTAGCTACATCACTGGCATCTACCTAGCAATGTGAAAATCACTCAAGTATGTCCTGTATACAAAACATGGGACAAATCCAACCCAGTCAATGATCACTCAATCAATCTATTCTTAATCATCAACAAAGTGATAGAAGGTGTCATCAACTGTTCTTTCACCTGCTGAGTGATGCCCAGTTTAGATTTTGCCAGGGCCACTCAGCTCCTGACCTCGTTACAGCCTTGGCTCAAACATGGACAAAAGAGTTGGATTCCCGAGGTGAGGTGAAAGTGACTGCCCAACTCAATTGCGTGCAACATCAAGCATCTCTAATAGAACTGGAGTCATAGAACATAGAACATAGAACATAGGACATAGAACAGTACAGCACAGTACAGGCCCTTCAGCCCACAATGTTGTGCCAAACATTTACTCTAAACCTAAGGTCTATCTAACCTCCACTGCTACCTTATACTATCATCCTTTTGCCTATCTAAATGCCGCTTAAATGCCCCTAATGAGGCAGACTCCACTACCCTCTCTGGCAATGCTTTCCACACCCCGACTACTCTCTGAGTAAAGAACCCGCAACTGACGTCTCTCCAATATCTACCTCCTTTCACTTTAAAACTATGTCCCTCGTAAAATCTACCTCCACCCTAGGAAAAAGTCTCTGGCCGTCCACTCTATCTATACCTCCAATCATTTTGTACACTTCTATCAAGTCACCTCTCATCCTTCACTGTTTTAAAGAGAAAAGCCCTAGCTCTCTCAACATTTCCTTGTAAGATCTTCCCTCCAATCCAGGCAACATCCTGGTAAATGTCCTCTGCATCTTTTCTAACGCTTCCACATCTTTCTTGTCATGGGGTGACCAGAAGTGGACACAGGACTCCAGATGTGTCCGAACCAGTCTTTTGTACAGCTGGAGCATAAATTCACGGCTCTTGAACTTAATCCCTTTATTAATGAAAGCTAACACACCATATGCCTTCTTAACACCTGGGTGGCAGCTTTCAGGGAACTGTGAACATGAACCCCAAGATCCCTCTGCCCTCCACACTGCTAAGAATCTTTCCATTAACCCTGTATTCTGCTTTTAAGTTTGTCCTTCCAAAATGAATCACCTCACACTTTTCAGGGTTAAACTCCATCTGCCACTTTTCAGCCCAGCTCTGCATTCTATCAATGTCCCTTTGTAACCTAGAACAGCCCTCTGCAGTGTCCACAAGGTAACCTACCTTCGTATCGTCTGCAGACTTGTTAATCCACTCTTCCACTTCTTCATTCAAATCATTTACAAAAATCACAAATAGAAGAACCGAGAAGGACCGAGAACAGATCCTTGTGGTACACCACTCGTAACTGAGCACCATGTTGAATATTTTCCGTCTACTACCACCTTTTGTCTTGTAAGGGTCAGCTAATTCTGAATCCAATCTACCACATTTCCCCGAATCCCATGCCTCCTTACCTTCTACATGAGCCTACCATGGGGAACCTTATCAAACGCCTTACATAAATCCATGTATACCACATCCACTGCTCTACCTTCATCTACATGTTTGGTCGCCTCATCAAAGAATTCAATAAGTTTTGTGAGGCATGATCAAACCCCTCACAAATCCATGCTGACTATCATGAATCAAACTGTGCCTTTCTAAGTGATCATAAATCCTGTATCTCAGAGCCCTTTCCAATAATTTGCCCACCACTGATGTAAGACTAACTGGCCTGTAATTTCTGGAGTTATCCCTGTTCCCTTGTTTGAACAAGGGAATGACATTGCCCCTTTCTAATCTTCTGACACTGTATCCATGGACAGTGAGGATGAAAAGATCATCCCAAAGGCCCTGCGATCTCTTCCCCCACTTCCCATAGAATCCTTGGATAAATCCCATCAGGCCTGGGGGACTTATCTATCTTCAACTTCCTCAGAATTCCCAGTACATCTTCTTTACTAACATCACCCTCCTCTAGTCTACCTGCCTGTTTCACAACGCCCTCCTCTACAACTAGGTCCCTCTCAGTTGTGAATACTGAAGAAAAATATTCATTGAGGACCTCTCCTATCTCTTTAGGCTGTGTGCACAAATTCCCTTTATAATCCTTGATCGGCCCTACCCTTTCTCTGGTCAGTGGGTATTGGGGCAAACTCTCCGTTGAAGTCATATCTGAGACAAAGAAAGATAGTTGTGGTTATCCGAGGTCAGTCTTCTCAGCTCCAAGACATCTCTGCAGGAGTTCTTCAGGGTCGTGGCCCCAACCATCTTCCGCTGCTTCAACAATGATGCTCCCTTCATCATAATGTTCAGAAGTTGGGATGTTTGTCGATGATTGCACAATGTTGTTCGCAACTCCTCAGATACTAAAGCAGCGCATGTTCAAATGCCGCGCAAGCCCTGAACAATAGCCAGGCTTGGGCCAACAAGTGCCAGGGAGCATTCATGCTGCACAAATGCCAGGCAATGACCATCTCCAATTACCGACAATCTAGCCACTGGCCCTAGTGGCACCATGATTGAATCCACCACTATCAACAATGCTGGGGGTTACCATTGACCAGAAGCTCAACAGAGTTGCCACATAAACACAGTGGCTACAAGAGCAGGTCAGAGTCTAGGAATACTGCAGTGAGTAACTCACCTCCTGACTCCCCAAAGCCTATCAACCTTCTACAAGGAACAAGTCTGGAGTGTGATGAAGTACTATCCACTTGCCTGGATGAGTGCAACCTCAACAACTCTCAAGGAGCTTGATATTACATTTGAGTCTAATAACAAATTATAAAAAAACCATGACGTAGGTTTGTAAGAACTTGAACCAGGAACAGGTTATTATGTCTTTACGGCCACACGGTCTAACCCCAATCTCCCCATTCTAGGTCACCTGACCTGCTCTCTTAAAGGGCAGCACTCACCCCCAACTCCAAAAGTAATGTGATTCAGGACAAAGCAGCCTGTTTGGATGGCACCACATCCATAAGCATCCACTCTCTCCACTACCGACACTCTGTAGCAGCAGTGTGTACGAGATGCACTGCAGAAGCTCACCAAGACTCCTTAGACAGCACCTTCCAAACCCACATCTACTTCCATCTGGAAGAACAAGGTCAGCAGACACAGAGGAACACCAATACCTGCAGCTTCCCCTCCAAGCCACTCGCTATCTGACGTGGAAATAGACCGCCATTCCTTCACTGTCACTGGGTCAAAATTCCCTCGGTCTAAGAGCATTGTGTGTCAACAGACAGCATATGGACTACAGCAGCTCGAGAAGACAGCTCACCACCATCTTCTCAATGACAACTAGAAATGAGCAATAAATGCTGACCAGCCAGTGACGCCCACATCATACGTGAACATTTAAAAACAGGACTGATCATGGTCTAACCCAATCTGAACAACGTGGAAGAAATGCACAAAAGTAATGACAGCCCAGACCCCTGACTGATATGTACGCAGCTCTCTGACTGACCAGACATGGCTCCCCAGACTGAGCCAGTAACCATGGCTCACTGTCCAGACTGGAATGATCCAGAACCCTTGAACCTGAAGATCTTGGACTGAAATTGGATGACATCCTATGAGCAGCTCTCAGATGCAGCCTGATGCAATCTGTGAGCAAGGTGTCAGTTCCTGTCTGCAAAGTGTCCTTGTAACAGCAGTGTAATGATTGGTGCTGGTGGCTTCCAGCACTACAGTACAGCAGCGTACTGTAAGTGCAAGGAGATTCACCTCTGGGACATAGTGCAGCTGGTACAGGCCGGACCTCACTTTCTGTGGGTGGGTATAGTGGCTGGTCATTGCCCATTGACCATGTCCTGAGATATTGGCAGCTGGTATCCATAAGAGGAGTACAAAGGGAGCGAGCGATGAACTGGGTCACTTGGCACCATTCTGATGGTTGGAAATGGTCACCATCGTGTTTCTTCCTGGCCCATGGGAGAAGGTACACCACCTATTAACCAGAAGACTTTAAGTAATAATGAGGATGATGAAGGCCAATGTTTCCTGTTGACGGGCCTCTGCTGCTCATTGGTGACAGCCTCATCCTGACATCTGAGACTTGGCTGTAAAGGCATTTCGATCCGGATATTCAGAAGAATCTTGTTCAGTTTCTCACCTGATCTTGCCATAGCCCTCGTTGTTCAGAGCCTGGGAAGATTTTATGGGACACTGCTACCACCTTGTGGCACAGTCAAAATATGAATGGAGTGATCATTGCCAAAGCAGACTTCCTCAGGGCACTTCCAGCTGCCTCAGCGCTGAGCTTCCTTCTGCCATGTCAGCAGTGAGATAGTTTACTAACAACTGTGTGATGTTCAGCTTTGTACACAGCTCCTTTGGCAGCACAGCCATCAATTCCAGCTTGCAACAAGACATTGTCATCATCAAAACTTGGGCTCGCTAACAGTCAGTGTCTTTTGGATCACAGAAGTGCCAGCTGAAGGGCATTTCTAACTGGAAAAAGGTCCAACAACCTCCCCAGGCATATATCAACCAGCCTTTGTGATAAGTTTATGTTTTTGTTTAATAATTATCTTGGCCTTTGCTTCAACAAACAGAATAACATGATCAAATTATTTACTCACCCCTCAAAAAGCCACCTCTGCCAGCCACAAGAATTAAAGTGCAGTGGATGATTCACTTTAACTGAATGACAGCAGTCATGCCAACAATAAGTTCAGCCCAGTCTGGGACAGTGGGGAGGCAATGGCCCAGTGGTATCATTGCTGGACTGATAACGCAGTGACCTGGGTTCAAATCCGGCCATGGCAGATGGTGGAGTTTAAATTCAATTTTAAAAAAATCCAGAATTAAGAATCTGATCCTGACCATGGACAGGTGAAAGCCAAAAGAACTGTGGAGTCAAAAACAAAGTTACTGGAAAAGCTCAGCAGGCCTGGAAGCATCTGTGAAGGGGAAGAACATTTTCGGTCATCCTTACCTGGTGTGGGCTACATGTGACTCCTGACCCATGGCAATATGTTTGACTGCTCACTGCTCACTGGGCAATTAGGGATTGGCAATAAATGCTGCCTGGCCAGTGATGCCCTCATCCTGTGAATGAATAAAGAAACCAGTCTGAGTGATCCTCACCTCTGAAATGTGACTCTATCCATCCTTCCATTCATGACAGACTTGTGCTGGAAGTAGGTGAGATCCACATGATACAGTGTAGTTATTTTGTTAAAGAAATTATTAATTAATTGAAGTTATTTTGAAAGACCGTGTCATTTACCACCAATAGGGAAGGTGCCTTTATCACACTTCAGTTAAGAAAGGAATAAGTGCCAACTGACTATTGAAAGGTGACCAAACTGACCAAAGATCCCAGCAACCGATAACATCTCCACATGAAACCAAGATACCACAAGGCCGGAAAGATGAAATAACAGCAGAAAATTCTCAAAGTACTCAGCAGGTCTAGCAGCAACTGAGAAAAAGAGAACAGCGTTAATGCTTTGGGTCTAGAGAATGGTGGAGCAGGTTCAAGGACCCGAAAAGCCTGCTCCTGTTCCATTTCTTTTTATTTACTCAAAGGACATGGGCAGCTCTGGCTAGGCAGTATTTATTGCCCATTCCTAATTTCCCAGAGGGCAGGGAAGAGTCAACCACATTGTTTCCTTCTCCAAAGGATATTAGCAAACCTGATGGGTTTTTCCAACATTCAACAATGGTTTATGGTCATTATTAGAAAGGTAATTCCAGACTTTTATTGAATTGAATTGAATCATTTATTGTCATGTGTATTGAATGTACTAATACAGTGAAAAGTGCACACCTCTGCTGTACATACATGGCGCCATTCACATTAACTTAGAATAGGACAAGTAGAAAAAGATTACATAACAGAGTCCAACTTTCCTTTCCATCCCGATCTCATCGTCACTGCCTCACCGTCCCACTCTCACTGTCACTGTCTCACCGTCGCCACTTTCACTGTCACTGCCTCACAGTCACCACTTTCACCGTCACTGCCTCACTGTCCCACTCTCACCATCACTATCTCACCGTCCCCACTCTCACTGTCACTACCTCATCGTCCGGCTCTCACCATCACTGTCTCACTGTCCCCACTCCCACCATCACTGCCTCACTGTCCCGCTCTCACCATCACTGTCTCACCGTCCCCACTCTCACTGTCACTACCTCACCGTCCCGCTCTCACCATCACTGTCTCAATGTCCCCACTCCCACTGTCACTGCCTCACCATCCCGCTCTCACCATCACTGACTCACTGTCCCCACTCCCACTGTCACTGCCTCACCATCCCGCTCTCACCATCACTGACTCACTGTCCCCACTCCCACTGTCACTGCCTCACCATCCCGCTCTCACCATCACTGTCTCAATGTCCCCACTCCCACTGTCACTGCCTCACCATCCCGCTCTCACCATCACTGACTCACTGTCCCCACTCCCACTGTCACTGCCCACCGTCCTGCTCTCACCATCACTGTCTCAGCGTCACCGCTCTCACCGTCACTGCCTCACTGTCCGGCTCTCACCATCACTGTCTCACCGTCACTGCCTCACGTCTCCACTCTCACCGTCACTGTCTCACCATGCCCACTCTCACCGTCACTGCCTCACCATCCCCACTCTCACCGTCACTGTCTCACCGTCCCCACTCTCACCGTCACTGCCTCACCATGCCCACTCTCACCATCACTGTCTCACTGTCTCGCTCTCACCGTCGCTGCCTCACTGTCACTGCCTCACCAGCCCCGCTTTCACCGTCACTGCCCCACCATTCCCACTCTCACCATCACTGTCTCACTGTCCCGCTCTCCCTGCCACTGCCCCACCATCCCATTGTCACTGTCACAGTCTCACTGTCTAAAACTCACAGTGAGTTTCCTATTGCTTACAATGTTATGGTCTGAGACCTTTCCATCAGAATCAGGATTTGATAGAATCAGGTGGAGGGCAAATGGATCAAACTACAAAAGAGCTGAAGATGCAAGGCCAAGGAAAGCGATAATAGGACCTGCAAAAAATAAAATCAGAGCATGGGAACTATGATGACTTGATGCAAGAACTGTCTGTGATAAGTTGTGGATTGCTAATGAAAGGGATAATGATGGATAGGGCGATGGCAAGCATTTAAAGAGAGCAGGGTGAGATGCAACAACTTTTCATTGCTGTCTGGCAGAACAAAAGAGTGAAAGGTGACCCGCTCATGGCTAACAAGCTAACTGAAGGATAGCGTCAAATCCAAAGAAGGGATATACAAATTCACTGAAGTTTAGAAGAATGTGGGAGGATCTTACATAAGCCTATATCATTCCAACAGGACTGGACACGGTATATGCAGAAAGGGTGTTCCCAATGGCTGGGTAGTCCAGAACCAGGAGGTCACAGTCTAAGGGTGTGGGGTCGGCCATTTTAGACTAAAATGAGGAGAAATTTGTATGCCTCATTCTATCTAAACATCCTATGATCTGTATGTCCTTGTATGTTATGATCCGTCTGTACTGCATGCAAAACAACACTTTTCACTGTGCTTAAGTACAGGCCACAAGAATAAATCAAACCAAATTGAATCAAATTTCTTCATGCAGAGTGTGGTTTTTCCTGTGGAATTCATTACTACAGAAAGCAGATGAAACCAAAGTGTTTACTTGCTTTCAAACGGAGTTAGATATTGCTCCTAGGGCTAAAAGGATCAAAGGGTGTAGGGAGAAAGTAGGAACAGGAGACTGAATTGGATGATCGGCCATGTTCGTGTAAAATGGTGGAGTAGGTTGGAAGGACCGAATGGCCTACTCCTGTTCCTATTTTCCATACTTGTACATTTTCTTGTGCTGAGAGGAATTGGGAATGGTAAGGTCCTAAATAGCCGCCAGGCCCTGAAACGAAAGTAAAGGACATAAGGGTGAAACTTGAACGAAAGCAGCAAACCAAGCAACAATCTGAGATGGATGCGGGGGTGGGGGGGGGGGGGGGGGGGCATTAGCAAGCAGGGGAACAGGTCCTTGCCTTCCTGCACACTTAACAACTGTCGAGACTTAACACTAAATTTGAAAATTTCAGGTTGTAACATCTGCTCCCAGCTTGTTTTGCTTTCCTTTCCCGATTTGACTTTTTCTCTCGTTTCACATTAGCTACTATTTGTTTCCCCCCAGTGACTTAATTGAACTGTGAGCCAAAAAGATCACAGTTGTACAGATTAGCCATCACTAGCCTTTCCATAAGCTGCATCATTGTAAAACCTTACAACAAATACCCTGAACCATTTTAACAGCCTGTATTACATTTTTAATAAGTGTCAGTTTAAAAATGTCATTTTAGAAGTACAGTTTGAAAGAGCCAGTATTATTTTAAACTCTTGAATTATTTTAGATACCTAAAACAGCTTAAAAACCTCAAAAATATTAAAACTCATGTATTAATTTAAACACCTGTATCAATTTAAGGTCTGTATCATTTTAAAATTCCTTTATTGCTTTAATTTTCTGTATCATAAAGCAACACATTGCTCAATTATGCCCTGCAATATTTTGGTTGCAAATTACATGATGGAGACAATAAGAAAAGAGGAAGACATGGTCCAAAAGGAAAACAAGAAAAAGGGATGGTTGTTATAGAATCTCTACAACGTGAAAGCAGGCCACTCGCTCCATCAAGTCCACACTGACCCTTTGAAAACCATCCTATCCAGATCGCATCTCTGTAACCCTGCATTTCCCATGGCTAACCCACCTATGGGCAATTTAACATGATCAATATGCCTAAACTGAGCATCTTTGGACAGTGGGAGGAAACTGGAGCTCCCGGAGGGAACCCATGCAGACATGGGGAGAATGCACAAACTCCACACAGACAGTCCCTCGAGTTGGAATGAAGCCCAGGCCCATGGTACTGTAAGGCAGCAGAGCTAACCACTGAGCCTCTGTGCTGTATATTCTGTGACATCACATACTATATGTCAATATAAATCTCCTTCTCACATATATTATTCTGTATGGACTGCCTGGTGATCAGACAAGTTTACCAGGCCTGGTGCAGTTTAGCTTGTCTTTAGTGAATTCGAAGACCCTCGCCGCTAAAATGATGCTGATAGTCGGATGGAATAATTGCCTCTGTTTCCTTCTTACAAGGAAAGATGTCACCTAATATAGCTTGTCATTTTTACACTGAAAGAAGACAGCACAACTGTGTGATTGTCAGGAACAGGAAATTCAGTTTAACTTGAGTTTCTGTGTCAATTGCACAACCACTTTATAGCATACGTGGGCAGCTGAGTGAGATTCACACAGTCCACCTCTTCTCAGAAGAGAAAATAAACCAAAGCTGACAATTTGTAATCTGCTGCACATCAAAACATCCTGCTGCAGGATTTATTGTCCAGTGTTTAAAAGTCTGGGCTGTAAAGTTCAGTTTTTCTTATCGTATGAGGCTGTGTGTTTTGCTGGCAAGTCGCTATCTGTTCCCTATCCTCAGTTGCTCACAGTGGCTTGCTAGGACCATTTTAGAGGAGCACTACAAGTCAGTCATAGATAATAAAGTGTGAAGCTGGATGAACACAGCAGTCCAAGCAGCATCTCAGGAGCACAAAAGCTGACGTTTCGGGCCTAGACCCTTCATATGGCTGTGGGGCATCTAGGGTCACATGGGGTGGCACGGTGGCCAAGTGGTTAGCACTGCAGCCTCACAACGCCAGGGACCCGGGTTTGATTCCACTCTCGGGCGATTATCTGTGTGGAGTTTGCACATTCTCCCTGTGTCTGCGTGGGTTTCCTCCGGGTACTATGGTTTCCTCCCACAGTCCAAAGATGTGCAGGCTAGGTGGATTGGCCATGCTAAATTGCCAGTAGTGTTCAGGAGGGTGTAGCTTAGGTGGTTTATAGGGAGTGGGTCTGGGTGGGATGCTCTGAGGGTCAGTGTGGACTTGTTGGGCTGAAGGGTCTGTTTCCACACTGTACGGATTCTATGATAGGGCAGATTAACTTGTGGACAATCTAGACATGGGGCTAGTGAGTGTGTGAATGGGGCCATTGTGTAAATGAATACAGTCATCCTTCCATGTCCACAAGGGTTCAGTTCCTGAGAACTCATGCAAATGATGGAATTTATGACTATGGAACTCGTTAAAAATGTCATGGATGTACAACTTTAGCATGTGGATGCTAATTTTTGTTGTTACTTATTTCTGGGCACAGATAGGCAAATCTGCGATTTGTGATTTTGCAGATACTTTACTGTGTTTCTTATCTGTATTCAGAGATGAGAAACACATTGTAGCCAGGGATAGCAGTTGGGATGGTGAGGTTCTAGAACACATTAAGATTAATAACGAGGAGATATTAGATGGTTTAATAGACATTCAGATGCATAAATTCCATGAGCCTGATAAGAAGTATCCCAGGTTGCTATGGGAGGCAAGGGAGGGGATTGCTGGGGCCCTGGCAGAGTTACGTAATACTTCACCCACAGCAGGTGAAGTGCCACATGACTGAAGGATAGCTAATGTGGTTCCTTTCTTCAAAAAGGGCAGCAGGGATAGGCCAGGTAATTACAGACCACTTAGTCTGATGTCACTGGTAAAGAAATTACTGAAAATAATGTGAAGAGCAGGATTAATCAACAGTTGGAAAGGGAGGAATTGATCAGGGGTAGTCACCACAGATTAGTTAGAGGGAGATCCTGCCTGACTAATTTAGTTGAATTTTTTGAAAAGGTGAATAAATATATTAGTAAGGGTAGTGCATTTAATGTGGTTTATATGGTCTTCAGTAAGGTTAATATGGAAGGCTGGTCTAAATGGTGAGAGCCTATGGAACCTAAGACAACTTGGAAAACTGGATCCAAAATTAGCTTACAAATAGGAAGCAAAGGTAATGATGGAGAATTGTGTTTGTTTTTGGGAGCCTGTGACCAGCGGGTTACCCCAGGGCTCGGTGATGGCATCCTTGATGTTTTTTATGTACATGAATGGATGTGAATGTAGAAGGTATGATTAGTAAGTTTGCAGATGGCACAAAAATTGGTGTAGTTGTTAATAATGAGGAGGATGGTCTCAGGCTACAGTCTGATATTGATCCGCTGCTAAATTGGACAGAGCATTGGCAGATGGAATTTGATCCTCATTGGTGATAGGTGATGCAGTTTGGGAGGTCTGAGTATTGAGGGACAAAGAGACCTTGGCATACACATCCATAGATCCCTGAAGGTGTCAACACAGGTAGACAGGGTGGTGAAGAAGGTGTATGGGATATTTCCCTTCATTATTCGGGATATAGAATACAGGAGAAAGGAAATACATTTTAACTTTATGAAATATTGGCCACGCCACAGACGGAATACCGTGTGCAGTTCTGGGGTGCCACACTATCGGAAGGATGAGATTTCACTAGAGAGAGTGCAGAGGAGATTCGCCAGAATGTTAGCTAGCATGAAAAGTCTCAGTTATGAAGAGCAACAGGGAGGTCTGGATTTGTTTTTCTTGGAGCAGAGGAGGCCGAGAGGAATCTGATTGAAGTATGCAACATTGTGAGATGCATAGACAAGGTAGACGATGAAAATTTCTTCCCTATAGCAGGCGTGCCTAAGACCAGAGGGCACAAGTTAAAGGCGAGGAGCAAGTGGTTTAAAGGAGGCATGAGAAATCTTTTCTTCCCCTTGGAGGGTGATAGAAATATAAAACATGCTGCCTGAGAGATGGGTGGAGACAGATATTCTCAAAATATTAAGGAAGCACCAGGATGAGAGCTTAAAATAGCTAGTCGGTTATGGGCCTAGATCATATAAATGGGATTAATGTAGTTTGGTGTTTTTTGGTTGACATAGACATGGTGGGCCAACCGACTTGTTCTATATTGTATGACTCTCTGATTATATGACCAGATATGGATCGCAGTTTTGCTGGAAGGGCACTGGTGAATCAGATATGTTTTTTATATGTTCTGAGGAAGGGTCACGGGATCTGAAATGTTAAGTGATAAGTGATAAAGTGATAATGTGCTCCTGAGATGCTGCTGGGCCTGCTGTGTTCATCCAGCCTCACATTTCATTACCTGAAATGTTAACTCTGTTTTTTCCTTCATAGATGCTGCCAGCCCTGCTGAGATTTTCCAGCAAATTTTGTTTTGTTCTGTGTTTTTTATGGCAATTGGTAATGGTTACACAATCACCATAGACTAGTTTTCTATTCTAGATTTTTATTAAATTCAAATTTCAATATTTACCTGAGTGAGATTTGAACTCCTTTCCCCAGGACATTAGCCTGAGCCTCCTCCACCATTCAATAAGCTTGGGGCCAATCTGGTTGTGGGATCAACTCTTCTTTTCAGTCTGCCCTCCCTGAACTTTGACTCGATTGTCAATCAGAATCTAAACTAATTCACCAGTCTGCACTGCTTTCTTTGGAAGTGGAGTTCAAACACTAATGATTTATAGAGATAACAAGGTGCAGAGCTGGATGAGCACAGCAGGCCAAGCAGCATCAGAGGAGCAGGAAGACTGACGTTTCAGGCCTCGACCGTTCTTCATAAATTTCCTGCTCCTCTGATGCTACTTGGCCTGCTGTGTTCATCCAACTCTATACCTTGTTATCTCACATTCTCCAGCATCTGCAGTTCCTACTGTCTCTGAACTAATGATTTATAACTCCTTACTTTGTGGTTTATAGTTCGTAAGGGGTTTATGCTGTTTAAACAAGGTCATGGGAAAAATAGCCCTAAAGTAACTTAAATTTGTTTTTTTCTGCGCCTTTTAAAGGTTTAATCAAAAGGAGCAAGTCATGGCAGGGGAGCTCAAAGCCATATTGTGAGCCCTCTGGTTCTATGTGGGAATCGAGCACATTTCCAGCATGTGTGCAGGAAATGTCTCCAGCTTCAGCTCCTGGAAGTTTGGAGAGTTGGAGTGGTGGCTGGGGATACTGGAGTCTGTGAAAAGCTGAGAGAATCACAGGTAGCACATATAGAGAGGTGGTCACACTCCAGGCTAAGACTCCACAAGCAGAATGGGAGTAGGGTGACCACCGGACAGAATAGGATGTCTGGGCAGGCAGTGCAGGATTCCCCTGTATCTATTTCCCTGCAAAGTTTTACAGACTGTTGGGGGGAATGCCCTCTCTAGGGAAGCCAAGAACATCCAAATTCATTGCAACATGGCTGGCTCTGCTAAATGGGAGAGAAGGAGCACTTGTGATCATGCAGGAGCTATAGGGGATTCGGCTGTAAGGGAAATAAATAAGCATTTCTGTAGCTGGACATGGGCCTCCAGGATACATTGCTTCCTTGTGCTGGAATCAAGGATGTTTCAGAGTGGCTACAGGGCATCCTGGAGGTGAAGGATGAACAGCCAGTGGCTGTGATACTCATGGGGACCAATAACACAGAATCAAGTAAAGGATGAGCTCCCAAAAGCCGAATATCAGGAGTTAAGAGTAAGTTGAGAAGTAGGACCTCAAAGATAGTGATCTCAGGATTGCTATTAGTGCCAGATGCCAATCATAGTAGAAACAGCAGGATATGTTGAATGAATGGGCTGGCGGGGTGGGGTGGTGTAGAATTGAGATTTCAGATTCCTGGAACATTTCTGGGGGAGATGGGACCAGTACAAACTGGACCTGCGCAGCACTGGGTAAGTATTTACTGGTGTGGTTGGAACAGGTTTAATCTAGAATGGCAGGGGCCTGGGAACCTAAGCAGGGTGACAAAGAAAAGAGAAACAAGGACAGTAATAAAAGAAAGAACAGCAAAATGTAAAAACGGCAGGCAGAGTAATCAAGGGCAAGAGGAAATTAGGACCACACAAATGAAAGTTAGGGTGAATAAAAATGGCAAAAAGGCAAATCTAGAGACTTTGTACCTTAATTCATGAAGCATTTGGTATAAGGTGGTCAAACTGACAGTATATGTAAATGGATATGATCTCGTACCCATTACAGAGACATGGTTACAAGGAACTCAGAACTGGGAACTTAAACATTTTGAGATATTTGTTTTTTTGGAAAGACAGCAGGGAATCAAAGGTGATGGGCTGCAGTCTTAATAAGAGATAAAATTAATACAGTTGCGAGAGATGACCAGGTTTGGATGTTGTAGAGTCCGTTTGGGTAAGAGGTAAATAATAGCAAGGAAATGAAGGTGTAGTGTACAGGTTCCCAAACAGTAGGCATACTACGGGAAATCAACAAACAATTGTAAAAAAGAGCAGGACAATGTTTGTGGATGACTTCAGTCTTAACGTCGTTTGGTTAAGCAAGTTGGAAAGTGTAGCTCTGGCAACTAATTCATAGAGTAAAATGGGGGTAAATTCATATTGCAAATATGTCACAGAGCAGGGAATAGGCTATCCCGAATCTGGTTATGGAAATGAGGCAAGTTTAATAAATGGTTACAAAGTAAAAGATTCACCAAGAAGTGGTGATCATAATATGATAGATTTTGATATTCAGTTTGGTGTGAGGGACACGGGTTATAAACAACTCTGTTTAACTTAAGGATAATTAAAATAAATTGTAGATGGAGTTTTCTAAAATGGGCTGGCAGACAGATTAGCAAGAAAGACTAAAGGTAACAATGGCAGCCGTTTAAAGAGGCAATTGAGCAAATTCTTAGCAAAAATATGTCTCAGGAAGGAAGAAAGATTTTGAGAGGAATAAATCAATCATGGCTAATCAAGTAAGTTAAAGAGAAGATAAAATTAAAAGAAAAAGCAGGCAAAAGTCAATGATAGCCCTGAAGACTGAGATAAATTCAGAATCCAACAAAAAGAGGGCTAAAAAGATAATAGAGAGAGAGAAAATAAACTATGAGGATAAACTAGTGACGAATATAAAAACTTAAAAGGAGAACTTCTTTCAATATATAAAAGGAAGAGAGAGATCAATGTGATTATAGGCCCCTCAGGAAATGAACCGAGGAAGATAGTTATGGGGAAGAAGGAAGTTGCAGAGCAGTTTAATAGCTATGTTGCACCAGTCGTTATGAAATAGAATTAGAATTAGAATCAGCATTAACTTTATTGTCACATACACTCACATGAGAACTGTGAAAAGTTTAGTAAGTCACCGTCTCAGGTACCAAGGTATCTAGGTAAAAATTCTTAAATACAGTTTCTTAGGGGAAAAAATAGAAAATAAAACAAAAAAATCAGCAATTATAATTAGAAATAAATATATTAGAAATAATAAATTAGAAATAGAGAAATAAGAGTTCACACGCCGACCCCGCCAGGCTTCACCTCAAGCCTGGGAGTCAGTTCATGCTGAGGCTAGGAGTCTGCATGAGCTTTCATCCCAGACGTCACCAATGCCGCTCAAAGATTGGAGGGAAAATGAAAAAGAAAAAAAAAATGCAAAAATACAGAGAAAATGAAGAAAGAAATGAATGGAGAGGATAAGCTCCAGCTCAGGAGTCCTACTCCACTGCCGTCTTGGAATATTATCACAGAACACATTTTAAACATCTCATTCATGTTAAAGAATAAACAGCATACATGAGGTACCATCACCATCACTAGAAAAGTAGGATTAGATAAGCTAATGGTGCGAAAGGCAGGTATGTCCCCTGGCTCTGACGACTTGCAACCAAGGACCCTAAAAGAGGCCGCTACATAAATAATGGATGCATTAGTCATAATTTTCCAAAACTTCTTGGATTCTGGAGAAGTATCAGAGGATTGAAACAGTGCTAATGTGACACTGTTATTCAGAAAGGGAGGGATGCAAGAAATGGTCGAATATAGGTTAATCAGTCTGACATTTATTGTGAGAGCAAATTATTAAGGAAGTAATAGCAGAACATTTGACAAGTCATAATCTAATCAAGCAGAGTCAGCAGGTCTTCATGAAAGGGAATTTGTGTCTGGCTAACTTATTAAATTTTTTGAGGAAGGAAGTCTGTGTTAGAGGGGAACCAGCAGATGTATTAAACACACCCACCAGGCCTTGTTACCACATAGCCTGCCACTACACACCCTCTGTTGGTAGTCACTAACAGTCCCCACTAACAACTATTCACCCACCCAACCTGATCGTTAGCAATTCCTTTGTCTGTACGAATGTATCTCTCTTTGGGCTCTATCCTATCATTTATTTCCTAACCCACCCACCTCCCTACTTTCTGCGTATAAACTGATGTTTTCCCAGCCACTATCAGTTCTGAGGATGGGTCACTAGACCCGAAATGTTAACTCTGTTTTCTCCTCCACAGATGCTGCCAGACCTGCTGAGCTTTTCCAGCAACTTTGTTTTTGTTCCAGTAGATGTATTGTCTTGGGACTTTTAGAAGAGAGCCCATAAGATATCTCACAAAAGATATTAGTCCATGGTGTTGGAGGTAGTGCCTTGGCATGGATGGAGAATTGATTAATGGACAGGAAACAGGAAGTGGGGTTAAGGGGTTCCTTTTCAAGTTGGTGATCCATGACTAGTGAAGTTCCACAGGCATCGGTGCTGGGAGCACAACAATTTGCAATATTTACTAATGGCTTGGAGGAAGGAAGCAAATGTAGCCAAACATGCCGATTGCTCAAAATTGGTGGAAAAGCAAATTGTGAGGGGATTGCAAACAATTTACATGGAGACAGTGACAGGTTAAGCACTTGAGCAAATAAGTGGCAAATGGAGGATAATGTGAGAAAATGTGAAGATGTTCATTTTGGAAGGGAGAGCAAAAAGTATTATATAAATGGATAAAGACTGCAGAAAACTGCAACATTAATGGCCTCAGGAGTCCTTGTGAATGAAACACAGAAAGCCAACACACAGTTGCAGCTCGTAATCAGGAAAGGTAATGCGATGTTGGCCCTTATTTTAAGGGTGCTAGTGTGTAAGAGTTAGGAGGTCTTACTGAAACTGTACAAGGTGCTGGTGAGACCATATTTGAGCAGTTTTTGCTCCCTTTTTTAATGAAAGATATTATTTCATTGGAAGCAGATCAGAGCAAGTTCGCTCAGATGATTGCCTGCATGGGCGGGATTATCTTATGAACAAAGGCTAAAAAGCTTGGACTCTATGGACCACTATTGACAGAACTAACGTAATGTACAAAATTCCATGCAAGGACTGCGACACACATTACATTGGACAGACAGGAAGGAAACTGGCCACACGAATGCACGAACACTAACCAGCAACAAAAAGACACAACCAATACTCACTCATCTCCATTCACACGGATAAGGAGAACCATCAGTTCAATTGGGACAGCACCAGGATCCTAGGACAGGCCAAACAGAGATGAGCTCGAGAATTCCTAGAGGTCTGGTTCTACACCAAGAAAGCCATCGACAACCACGTAGAACTAGACTCTACATATACGCCACTGCGAAGGAAAATTGGAAGTGAGATATTCAAATCCAACGGACCCCAGAGTTTAAATGCCAGGTGGGAAAACATAACAGCGCTTCATCGGAGGCTGCACTGATGATGTTACCCAGCAGGGTAATGAAACGTCTGCAAACTAATGAACCAGCTCAGCGAGCCAACCAACCACAAACCGGCCGCAAATCTACTCAAGAATCTCAGAGATCTACTCACTGGAGTTTAGAGAATCAGAGACAGTCTGATTGAAGTGTATAGTATTCTTCAGGGGTTTGACACGTTAAATGCTGAGGGATGTTTCCTCTCATGGGAGAACCTAGCTCCAGAGGGCACAGTCTCAGAATAAAGGGGCACCAATTTAAGTTTGAAATAACAAGGAATTTCTTCTCATAGAGGGTTGTCAGTACTTGAAACTCCTTGCCACAGAGTCCTTGTGTATATTTAAGACTGAGATAGACAGGGTCTTGTTCAGTAGGAGCATCAATGGTTATGGGGAAAAGGCAGGAAAGTGGAGATAAGGAATGCTGGATGTGGCATGATCCTACTAAGTGACAGAATAAGCTCATGATCCTATTCCTTATTGTCTTTTGGAGACATACACTGACATTAGAGGCAGTTCAGAGAAGGTTCACCAGACTAATCCCAAGAATGGAGATATCATCAAATTTCCAAATTTCCCCTGTTGTGAAGATTGTGGGGTTTGCCATTAACCAGAAACTGAACTAGACAAGCCATTAAAATACAGTGACTACAACAGCAGAGACCCTAATGCTTATCCACTGTCGATAATGCACAAATCAGGAGTGTGATAGAATACTTTCTACTTGCCTGGAGGAGTGCAGCAACTGCATTCAAGAACTTTGATGCCATCCAGCCTGTTTGATGGTGACCACAACCACTCCCCGAACACTGATGCTCAGTCGCAGCAATGTGTACCATCTCTAAGCTGTAATGCAGAAATTCACCAAAGACCCTCAGGCAGCATGTTCCAAACCCATGACCACTTCCATCTATAACGACAGGGATAACAGAGTTCCACTCACCAAAGGAACAGTGTTTTGAAAGCTTGTGATTTTAATAAACCTGTTGGACTATAAGCTGATGTCAAGTGACTTCTAACCTTCTCTTTCTGCAGACTAATTACGCAATCCACCATTATACTGGTGCCAGTGTGGTCCATGCAAAAACTGCCCAATGGTACAGATCCTCTTTCCTCAGTACTTGTGCCTGTTCCCCATGAATCAAAGCCATTTTCTCCCAAACCAATCTACGAACAATGCACTCAATCCCCTGGCCTAAACCACATCATGTTAATTTGCTTGCGATAGAACAGGAATTCTTACCTTTGTGGTTTTGTTTTCTAACTTCGCCCAAAACTGCTCATGCGCCTTCAGCAGAACCTCTTCCTTTGCCTTAGCTATGTCTTTGCGCAAATTAGTTGCTCTCTTTTCCGCTCTGTGGCAACGACAATGCTTTAAAAATGGTTGGATAGTGCTTTAAAATTTCCTGAGGTTGTGAAAGGTGCTCCTTAAATTCCAAAGTTAAAATTAAAACCTGGAAATGACTGAGATACTTTGTGGGTCTTGCAGGAACATTGGAGAGAGAAACAGAGTTAACGTTTTTGGATGAAGACATTTCATCAGAAATTGGCAAAGAAGGTAAACAATAGAGAAGAGACTAAGAGACAAGGGAATTCTGACAACAAATCATTGACATGAGTCCTTAGTTCTTATATCTTTCCCCACAGATGCTGCCCAAGTGACCTACTAAGAATTTCTGATCTTGCTGGCTTTTTAGATTCAGATTTCCAGCAACAGCAGTTCACCTTTGTACTCAAAATGTGATTCTTTATTTTAAAACCCTGAAACATCGAACAGGCCTGTTTTCAGCTTCAGTTACATTGTGGTATCTGCAGCATCTCAGATTCTGGTTGGTGAAGAAGGTGTTGGATAAATATTGAGCAGAGAGATGTCAGGGGAATGCAGCTAGTTTTGGTGGCAATACGTAGGACACACTATACAGCAGTCCTGCCCCCTGAACTTCCTGCACATAGGGATCAGTGGAAGAGTGAATCATGTTGTACAAGATCATTAACAACAACAGCTTTGGACATAGCAGGAAGGAAGCAAGATTTGCAAGCTGAGGTTTAAGCAACAGCTAGGCCAGCTTTCAGCAAATGAAGACAGCCTGGGAAAAGTGAGTGAATTTTGTACTTTGAATTACAGTGTGCGGTGCAATCATACATTTGTACTTGAAGGCACAATTGGGAACCTTAGTCTCATTTCTAAGGATAGTATGCCAGAAAGGAAAAAAAAACAGTAAAACTTGCAAAAGAGACATATTGACCTAAATTATCTTGAATAATTTAATTTGGAGCTATAGATATTTCCAGCTATGACAGTTTTTTTAAAACTAGTTTCTCCCTTTGTACTGTGCAGCACTGACACTATAGACTGAATTATTAAGGCCAGGTACACTTTTTAAGTTGCTCCCTGCTGCTTCGAAGATCAGAGTGCTATCAACAGGAGCAGATAATTCAAGCTCACATTTGTCCCCTGAATCTAATGGTCTTGGCAGAGAACATTACAACATTGCTTTTTTAGATCAATCATTTGGGCTGATATCAGGAGATGGTTAGCTTAGTTGGCTGGGCAGCTGGTTTGTGGTACAGACACTAAGAGCATGAGTTTAGTTCCCACAACAGTTGGCGATCCTGCCTTCTCAACCTTACCCCTCACCTGAGGTGTTGACCCATTGGCTATGAGTCATCACTAATCATATCTCTTCAATGACAGAGGGGGACGCTGGTCACTTTACCATTACTTATATACAGCAACAAATCTCATCAACCTCTAACAATGGCGCACAAAAATAGAAGTTTCTGGAAAAGCTCAACAGGTCTGGCACATTTGTGGAGAGAAATCTGTGTAAATATTTCAGCTCAGGTAACCCTTCCTCAGAATGGATAATAAGGAGATACTGTCGCCAAGATGTGATCCTCCAAAGTTGGTCAGATTTTCAAAGTTCAAAACCAGGACACATTGAAAAGTCTTGGAAAGGTGGGATTCCAAAATGATTGACATATTGAGTTTTGCATGGGAAGAGTTTAGAGAGAGGGATGTCATGGGATGACATCTGTTACAAAACATCGATTCAGACTTGGCACCACTAAGTCTCAGCAAGGCTGTGACTGCAAGCCACGATTTCACTTGCATTTCTGCTTCATTTTCTGAAAAGAATGACTGAGTGAAGGTTTCATTTGCCATGAGAAGGAGTAGATAAGATCTTCCTGAGGTTCTGACCAATATTAATCTACTGACAAATGTCACAAAAACAGGCACCATTATTTTGTCTGCCATACGTGTTGAAACATCCCAGTAATAGCTGATGATCAGGAGGTGAAAAGAAGAGTGGAATCAGATGTTACTTATATTCAGTAGGGAAATTGGATTGATAAGTCTCAGATCTTGATGGACTTCGTGCTAGGGCCTTAGAAATAGTGGCTGATGCAGTAGCAAGTGCTTTGTATTAATTTTAAATAACTGCTGTGACCTCAATCTTAAATATCTACCAGATCAATGGCTTGATCATCCCTCTGTATCACAATTAATCTCCCAGGCTATAGCAACCCCTGTTGGAGATGATCAATCAAATTAGAAGTCAACATGAGAAGGCATTTTAACATCACAGAAGGATTTGAATTGCTTCAATAAACACTCGCCTCACTCAAGATGCTGAATTAATTTGAGTACAGAGAAGAAACAGGACCTTGTGGCAGTGCCATATTCAGTGCTGTAACAGTAATTACCCCGTCGGATGAGGTAAAAGTGAAGGTAAAGTGTAACCAGGCCATCAGGCTGGTCTCTCATTAGAAAGAGATGACTGATGGTCACCATAGAGTTTGAGAAGGAGTCATATTAATGGTAATCTCAGCTGGTGCAGGAATTGAACCTATACTGTTGGCATTATTCTGCATTGCAAACTAGCCATCCAGCCAACTGAGCTAACCATATGAAGGAAGAAAAAATGGGGCTTGCAGGGAAAAATATGGTGCTATTCTTGGGCGATGTTAATTTACATAAAAGTTGGACAAATCAGATTGGTAAAAGTAGTCTGGAAGATGAGTTCATGGAGTATTTCTGAGATGGTTCTTTAGATCAGCATGTTCTAGAGCCAAGTGATGAATAGACCACAGTATATCTAATAATGCGCAACCAGTTACAAACATTATAGTAAAGACAATCCCACCAAAAACCATATCACTGCAACAACTCACCAAGGCTCCTTCAACAACATCTTCCATATATGTGATCTCCATGACCTTGACGGACAAGAGCAGCAGATATATATGGGAACACCACCGCCTGCAGGTTCCCCTCCAAGCTACTCACCATCCTGACTTGGAAATACATCAGCGTTCCATCGATGTTGCTGGGTCAAATTCCTAGAATTTCTTCCTTATCATCACTGTGGGGATATGAACGCCACACAGACTGCTGTGGTTCAAGAAGACACCTCAACTCTACCTTTTGAAAGCCAATTAGGGATGGATAATAAATGCTGGTCGAGCAGATAATTCTCTTATCCAGCGAATGAATAAGAAATAGAAGCCATGATTGGATTTCACATTGAATTTGAGAGAAAAATGCACCTAGGAATAGTGCCATTTTATCTTCAACAAGCATAGCTGTGAGGGTATGAAGGCAAGGGAAGCAAGGATAAAATGGAATAGGAATTTATTGCCATGTGTACTTTTACATGAAAAATACAGTGAAAAGTTTTTTATAAGTTTAACAAGGAAAAGAAAAGATAAAGGGCTAAAGAAAAAGGAAGTCAAAAAGAGAAAATCAAAGAAAGCTGATGGTTTCAGAGATAGTAGGAACTGCAGATGCTGGTGAATCTGAGATAACAAGGTGTAGAGCTGGATGAAGGGTTTAAGCCTAAAACATCGGCCTTCCTGCTCCTCTGATGCTGCTTGGCCTGCTGTGTTCATTCAGCTCGACACCTTGTTATCTCAGAAAGCTGACTGCATTTGTTGAGACCGAGGCTCGGCCCATTTACAGTGTCACCATCTTGGGAAAAAAAGGAAAGTAGCGTTGAGTCCACAAGCAGACCATCCAAGCCCTAAATGACTGCACAGTACAGCACAGTAGCTCAGTGGTTAGCAATGCTGCCTCACAGCACTAAGGATCCAGGTTTGATTCCAGACTTTGGTGACTGTCTATGTGGAAAGAAGAACAAAGAAAATTACAGCACAGGAACAGTCCCTTCCGCTCTCCAAACCTGCACTGACATGCTGCCTGTTACAACTAAAACCCCCTACCGTTCCGGGGACCGTATCCCTCTATACCCTCCTATTCATGTATTTGTCAAGACGACCTTTAAAATTCACTATAGAATCTGCTTCTACAACCTCACCTGGCAGCGAGCTCCAGGTACCCACCACCCTCTGTGTAAAAACATGCCTTGTACATCACCTTTAAACCTTGCCCCTTTCACCTCAAACTTATGGCCCCTGGTAACTGACTAGTACCTGAAACAAAGCTTCTGTCCGCCCAAACTGAACATGCCCGTCATAATCTTGTAGTCCTCTACAAGGTCGCCCTTCAACCGCCGCCATTCCAGTGAGAACAAACCAAGTTTCTCCAACCTCTCCTCATAGCTAGTGAGATCTATACCAGGCAACATGCTGGTAAATCTTTTCTGTACCCTCTCCAAAGCCACCACATCCTTCAGATCATGTGGCAACCAAAACTGAACACAATATTCCAAATGCGGCCTAACTAAGGTTCTATAAAGCTGCAACTTTACCGACCAATTTTAAACTCAATGCCATGGCCCATGAAGACAAGCATGTCATATGCCTTGTTGATGACCTTCTCTACCTGCTTTGCCACTTTCAGTGACCTGTGTACCTGTACACCCAGATCCCTCTGCCTATCAGTACTTAGGACTCTGCCATTTACTGTATATCTTCCATTTGGATTAGACCTTCCAAAATGCATCACCTCACATTTTTCTAAATTAATCTTCCATCAGCTACTTCTCTGACCAAGTCACCAACTGATCTATATCCTGCTATATCCTTTGACAGTCCTCATCGCTATCTGTAATTCCACCAACTTTTGTGTCAGTCGCAGACTTACCAATTAGACTAGTTACATTTTCCTCCAAATCATTTATATGTTTTGCAAATAGCAAAGGTCCCAAAACTGATCCCTGAGGAACACCACTACTCATAGCCCTCCATTCAGAAACACACCCTTCCACTGCTACCTGCCATCTTCTATGACCGAGCCAGTTTTTTTATCCACCTTGTAAGCTCACCTCTGACCCCATGCAACTTTACCTTCTGTATCAGCCTGCCATGAGGCCCTTGTCAAAGACCTTACTGAAGCCCATGTAGACGATATCCACTGTCGTACCCTCATCGTTCATCACTTCCTCAAAAGACTCAGTCAAATTAGTGAGACACAACCTCCTCTTCACAAAACCATGTTCCCTCTCCCTAATACGCCCAGTTCTTTCCAAGTGGGAGTAAATTCTGTCTCAAAGAATCCTCTCCAATAATTTCCCTACCACTGATGTAAGGCTCACTGACCTGTAATAAACTGGATTATCCCTGCCACCCTCCTTAAACAAAGGAACAACATTGGCTATTCTCCTATCCTCTGCGACCTCCTCTGTAACCAGGCAGGATACAAAGGTTTCCCTCAAGACACCAGCAATTTCCTCCCTTGCCTCTCTCAGTATTCTGGGATATATCCCATTGGGCCTGGGGACTTGTCTACTTTAATTTTTTCAAGACCCCCAATACCTCCTCCCTTTACATCTCAACATGACTCAAACTGCCTACACACCCTTCCCCAGACTCATCTTCCACAAAGTCCTTCTCTATGGTGAATGCTGACACAATGTACTCATTTAACATTACACCCATTTCCCCTGGCTCCACATATATGTTCCCGTCCCAGTCCTTGAATGGGCCAACCCTGCCCCTGGCTACCCTATTGTTCTTCATATATGTATAAAAAGCCTTGGCATTTTCCCTGATTCTGTTGGCCAAATACTTTTCATTGCTTCTTTTAGCCCTCCTGACTCCTTGCTTACATTTCTTTCAATTTTTCTTATATTCCACCCTTTCTTCGTATGTTCCCAGCCTCCCAGCCTTGACAAAATATTTCTTTTCCTTGTTGACAAAGCTCACAATATCTCTCATTATCCAAGGTTCTTGAAACTTGCCATACTTATCCTTAATCCTTATAGGAATGTGCTGGTCCTGAGTTCTTATCAACTTACCAGATTTGACTTGCCCTCAAACACCTGCCTCCAATCAACACTCTTCAGTTCCTGCCTTATATTGTTGTAATTAGCCTTCCCCCAGGTTAACTCCTTTACCTGACAACTACACCTATCTTTATCCATCAGTACCTTAAAACTTACTGAATTGTGATCACTGTTTCCAAGCTGCTCCCCTACTTAGACGTCAACCACCTGGCTAAGCTCATTCTCTAATATTTGGTCCTGTATTGTCCTTTTCCTAGTTGGACTAGTTACATACTGTTTCAAGAAGCTCTCCAGGATGCTCCTTAGAAATTCTGCCCCATCCATGCCCCAAAGACCAAGTGAGTCCGAGTCAATATAAGGGAAGTTAAAGTCACCCACGACAACAACTCTGTTACTTTTACATCTTGCCAAAATCTGCCTATATATCTGTTCTTCTATCTCCTGCTGGCTGTTGTGAGGCCGAGAGTAAACCCCAAACATTGTCATTACCCCCTTCCTGTTCCTTAGCTGTACCCATACTGCTTCGCTGTATGAGCCATTCGAGGTGTCCTCCCGCAGTACAATTGTGATATTCTCCATAACAAGTAGTGAAATTCCCCCACCCATTTTACATCCCCCTCTATCCCATCTGAACCATCTGTATCCTGGAATGTTAAGCTGCCGATCCTGTCCCTCCGTTCACAAGTCTCTGTAATAGTAACAACATCATAGTCCCAAGTACTAATCCAAGTTCTAAGTTCATCTGCCCTAGCTGTTACACTTCTCGCATTGAAACATATACACTCAGCCCACCAGACCCACTTTGATCAGCAACCACACCCTACCTCTTCTCCCCCTGAGTCTTCCTGGCCCCATTCTCTCGTTCCCTTTCCATCCATTCACCTTGCTTTGGTTTCTATCCTGCTGCCAACCTATTTTAAACCCTCCCGAGTGACACTAGCAAACCTCCCAGACAAAATATTTGTGCCCCTCCAGTTTAAATGCAACCCATCCTTCTCGTACTGGTCCCACATTCCCTGGAAGAGATTCCAATGGTCCAGATATCTGAAACCTACCCTCCTACACCATCTAAGTGTGGAGCTGAATGAACACAGCAAGCCAAGCAGCATCTTAGGAGTACAAAAGCTGACATTTCAGGCCTAGACCCTTTTGATGAAGGGACTAGGCCCAAAACATCAGCTTTTATGCTCCTAAGATGCTGCTTGGCCTGCTGTGTTCATCCAGCTCCACACTTTGTTATCTCGGATTCTCCAGCATCTGCAGTTCCCATTATCTCTCTCTTCCTACACCATCTGTTTAGCTACATGTTGAGCTGTACTATCCTCCTATTTCTAGCCTCACTGGCATGTGGCATAGGGAGTAACCCCGAGATTACAACCTTGGAGGTCCTGCTCTTTAACTTTCTACTTAACTCCCTGAAATGTTGCTGCAGGACCTCGTCACTGATCCTACCTATGTCATTAGTACCAATATGTACCACACCCTCTGGCTGTTCACCCTTTCCCTTCAAAATGCTTTCTGCCTGTTCAGAGACATCCTGGCCTCTGGCACCAGGGAGGCAACATACCATCCTGGAGTCTCTTTTACGTCCACAGCAGCGCCTATCTGTACCCGAACTATAGAGTCCCCTATAACAACTTGTCTAGTGCTCTTTGTCCTTCTCTTCTTTGGTACAGAGCCTGGGTTGGTGCCATAAGTCTGGCTGCTGCTGCTGTTATCCCCTGATAGGTCATTCCCTCCCTGACAGTATCCAAAACAGTATACATTTTGGAAAGGGGGACAACCACAGGGAATTCCTGCACAGGCTGACTGCCTCTTCTAGTGGTCACCCATCCATCTGACAGAGTTTGCATGTTCTCCCTGTGTTCTGTGTGGGTTTACACCAGGTAGTCTAGTTTTCTCTCATGGTCTGAAAATGTGCAGGTGTGGTGGGTTGGCAGTACTAAATTGTCCAGGGATGTGCAGGTTAAATTGGCTAGCCATGGCAAATGCGATGTTACAGAGATACAGTTGGCGCAGACTGGGTGGGCCAAATAGCCTCTTGCCACACTGTAGGGATTCTAAGAATCCGAATGAATGGTGGAGAAGCGTTGAGAGACAGATTGACTAGTAATGCTCCTAATTCTATATATATATTTGTATGTATCCATGTTCAAATATCCCAATTATCACCAGGGAACTGGGAAATTAGGTTGAGTGTTAAGACAGTAGAAATGCAACGGCAAACTTTGGAAGAGATATTTCATAATACTGAGCAAAGATACTTTCCGGTGAGAAAGCGAGACCTTAGGGAAAGATGAATAACCTGTGACTAACCAAGGAGTTTAAAGTTGGTAACAATTTGAAAGTAAAGGCATACAATACCATAAATATGAAAGACTAGTTTGAATGCAGTGAATATCTGGAATTAAAAATATAATGATTCATTGCTGATTGTTGGAAAAACCCATCTGGTTCATTAATGTCCTTTAGGGAAGGAAACTGCCATCCTTAACTCGTCTGGTCTACACGTGGCTCCAGACCCACAGCAATGTGGTTGACTCTTAACTGCCTTCTGGACAATTAGGGATGGGTAATAAATGCTTTTTAGCCAGTGACACCCTCATCCCATGAATGAGTATAAACAAATGCACACAGACTCACAAAGAGAGGTTATACATCTATCTTAAAAGGAAAAGAGTCATTCAAGTATATAAAAACTGAAAAAAAATTGTGGATGCTGTAAATCAGGAACAAAAACAAAGTTACTGGAAAAGCTCAGCAGGTCTGGCCGCATCTGTGAAGTCAAAAACAGAGTTAACGTTCCGAACGTTCTTCCAAACTGGCTTCAGTCTGTGCACTCAGATCTAACCCTAACTTTGTCATCAAGCCTGCTGATAAGGGTGTTGCTGTTGTAGTCTGGGTACTGACATCTACCTTGCAGAAGCTGAGCGCCAACTCTCAGGTACCTCCTCCGACCTTCCCCTGGACCATGGCCCCACCATGACACATCAGCCCATTGTATCTACTACGGAAACTGATCTCATTTCATCTAGTGATGTCCCCCCTCTCTGCTTCCAGCCCCACACAGCTCACTACTACCTCCTTGCAAAGATCCACAAACAGGACTGTGCGGGCAGACCCAGTGTTTCAACCTGCTCCTGCCCCACAGAGCTCATCTCTTCCTACTTTGACTCAGTCTTCTCTCTCCTGTTCCAACCCCTGTCCACATACATCCATGATTCCTCTGACACCTTACACCCATTTCAAAACTTCCAATTTGCTGGTTCCAGCCACCTCCTCTTTACTATGGATGTGCAATCCCATTACATGCCCATTCCCCACCAGGAGGGTTTTAGGGATCTCTGATTCTTCCTGGAGCAAAGACCTGAACCATCTCCACCCATCACCGCCCTCCTCTGCTGGGCCAAGCTCTTCCTCCCCCTCAACAACCTCTCTTTTAAATCCTCTCATTTTCTTCAGGTAGGAGGGGTAAGCATGGGCCCTAGTTACGCCTGTCTCTTCAAAGGATATGTGGAGCATTCCTTGTTCCAGTC
Organism: Stegostoma tigrinum; assembly: GCF_030684315.1. Taxonomy (NCBI): domain Eukaryota; kingdom Metazoa; phylum Chordata; class Chondrichthyes; order Orectolobiformes; family Stegostomatidae; genus Stegostoma; species Stegostoma tigrinum. Next base: position 100,576,052 of record NC_081359.1, read on the forward strand.
CTATTCAGGCTCCCACCCACAACTCTTTCTCTGATTCATCAATGGTATCATCAGTGCTGCTTCCCTCTCTTACCTGAATTTGGAAAATTTCATCAATTTCTCCTTCAATTTCCACCCTGCCCTCAGTTTCGGTCGGTCTCTGTCTTCTCCCTTCCCTTCCTTGACATATCTGTTTCCATTTCTGGGTCTAAAGTGGCCTCTAATATCTGCTCCAAACCCACTGAATCCCACAGCTACATGGACTATACATTCCCACACCCTGCTTCCTGTAGAGACTCCATCCCATTCTCTCAATTCATCCGTCGTATATGTTCAGATGAGGCCAATTTCGACAACGGAGCCTCTAAAATGTCCACCTTCTTCCTCAGCTGAGGATTTCCCAGCTCTGTTGTCGATAGGTGCACGACCAGGTCAGACACATCTCCTTCCACCCTCACCCCTTCTCTTCCCTCTCGCAACAGCGACAGGGTTCCCCTCGTCCTTATCTACCATCCCACCAGCATCCACATCCAGAAGATCATCAGACGCCATTCCGCCACCGCCAGCGAGATGCCACCATCAGAGACATATCCTCCTCCCCTGCCTTGTCCATCTTCCGCAGGGACCGTTCTCTCCGGGACACCCTGGTCCACACTTCCTTCACTCCCAACAGCTTCCAACATCCCTATGGCACCTTATTCCATAACTGGCAAAGGTGCAACACCTGTGCATTTAACTCCCCCCTCCCCAGTATCCAAGGCCCCAAACATACCTTCCAGGTGAAGCAACACTTCACCTGCACTTTCCAGAATCTAGTCTACTGCATTCTCTGCTCACAATGTGGTCTCCTCTACATTGGGGAAACGAAACGTAGACTGGGTGACCACTTTGCAGAACATCTATGTTCTGCTCACCAAAAAGGCCCTGAACTACCCATTGCTCCCTGACCAACATCGCTGTCTCTGGCTCGCTGCAGTGTTCCAGTGAAGCTCAGTGCAAGCTGCAAAAACATCTCATTTTCTGCTTGGGGACCCTACGGCCCTCCGGACTCAACATCAAGTTCAATAATTTTAGGGACTAATTTCTCCCATGTTCCAGCCCCCCACCTACACACCAGACCTTGTTACCACGTAGCCTGAAATTACACACTACCTATCATTCATCACTAACAGTCCCCATTAGCAACTATTCACTGTCATTATCAACTCTTTAAAAAAATTAAGAACTGTGGATGCTGTAAATCAGGAACAAAAACAGAAGTTGCTGGAAAAGCTCAGCAGGTCTGGCAGTGTCTGTGAAAGAGAAAACAGAGTTAATGTTTCGAGTCCGGTGACCCTATTCCCCAGTTCTAAGGAGGGATTATATTTAAAAGAATGGATAAAGGATTGTTTAGCGAACAAGAACGGGAAAGTAAGCATAAATTAGCCAATTTCAGCTGGTGAGTTTCAATCAGTGCAGTGCTATAGCTACCAGGACTGGGACCTCAACTAAGTACAATCTAGATAAGAAGCAAAAAAACTGCAGATGCTGGAATCCAGGTAGACAAATGGGAGCAAAAACAAAGTTGCTGGAAAAGCTCAGCAGGTCTGGCAGCATCTGTGGAGGAGAAAACAGAGTTAATGTTTTGAGTTTGGTGACCCTTCCTCAGAACCTTTCCTCCAGATGTTGCCTGGCTGCTGCGCTATTCCAGCCTCCTGCTTTTCTACCTATGTACAATTTATATTTGTAACTTGGATGATGGAGCTGAATGCAGGTTTTCTATATTTGCTGGTGGTACTGTTATGACAGGGAAATAAACAACTGAACCAAATCTGCCTTTCTACCTCTACATTCACAATATAGTAAAAGTAAGCCCTTCAAAGACCCTCAAAATTGACTCCAATGGTTCATAACCAGACTTTGAATATCCAAACTTAATGAATAATTCCAATTGAATGATCCCTTCCAGACACCAGTTTGTATCTTAACAAATTATTTAGCAATTTATTAAGAATACAATAACATTAGCAGTGTAAAATTAAACAACGAAGCAGCCTAATTGTTTCTGTCAGTTTTCTTTTCTCTTCTTTACTCATTGACACTTTTTTTCTTTTCCTTTGTTTTAAGGTCCATTCACAAGATAGACAGACAGACATACACATTTAAGAGATAAGTAAAAGAAAATAATAAAATTGATCAGATTACTTCAGTGGGTTTCATGATGTGATGTTTCTCAGGCAGAGATATCTATTTATTCGCCAATTTTCTGAAAATGTTGATAAGGGTCACCTTTGATATTCACTCTAATAAAGCCAGTAATATTTATAGCATTGTGTTCTATTTCTTGTGCTTCCAAGAGCTGGGAGGTGAGGCAGGGAGCTTTCAAAGCTTCATGTTGTAGCATCAATAGCTAGATTTTTTCATTCTCTGTCCAAAACCAAATCCAAATTCTGACCACTCCCTGACAAACTGATCATCTCCTCCGCAACATCTCAGCTGCTTGGCATAAAGCCTTTTTCAGGCTGGCTGGAACCAATTTTCAGCTACTGACCTTGTTAATAGCCAACTCTGCCAACTGTTTGAGCATAATGCTGTTCCCCAGTGATGAAGGTCCACAGAACCTTTTGATCAAGAACTAGCCTGCAATTAACTTTCAGGCTGGGTCTCATGAGTAAACAAAATATTATTTGGTCTGTTTCCCTTTCCACACAAACTGTCACCCAGAGTCCCAGCTTAGCTCAAGTCCTTAGTTCACAGCTTCAAACCAAAAGTTATGAAATTTGTAGATGGCATGGTTTCTCAGTGGTCATCACTGCAGCCTCTCAGCACCAGGGACCTCCTGGGTTTGATTCTAGCCTCGGGAGACTGTCTGTGTGGAGTTTGCACATTCTCCCTGTGTCTGTGTGGGTTTCCACTGTATGCTCTTGTTTTCTCCCATGGTCCATGGATTTATAGGCAGGTGGATTGGCCATTCTAAATTACCCATAGTGTTCAGAGATGTGTAGGTTAGATACGTTAGCCATGGCAAAATGCAGGGTCGTGGGGTTAGGGTAAGGGATTGGTCTGGGTGGGGGTGCTCTTCAGAGGGTCAGTGTGGGCCAGTTGGGTCGAATGGTCTGCTTCCACACTGTAGGTATTCTATGGATCCAAAAGGGAAATAATGAAAAAAAACAGAAAGGGTTAAAACAACACAAATATAGACTGGAAAGTAAATTGTGTGCAGAATATAAGGAAGCTGTAAAGATATTATAAATAGATTAAGTGAGTGATCAAAAATTTGGTAGGTGGAGTTTAATGTGAGAAAATGTGAGCTTCTCCATTTTGGGGGGAAGAATTAAAAAGCTGCATATTATTTTAGTAGAGAGATTGAAGGCAATCTGAAGTACAGAGGGATCCCTACATCTTGATGTGTGAATAACAAAAAAAGCTAGTATGCGGCTTCAGCAATCAATTAGGAAGGCAAAGGGAATATTGTCTTTTATTGCAAGGGAATAGGATATAGAAGTTTATGAATTTAGAAAGTATAGGAATTTTTGCTGCAGCTATACAGGGCATTGGTGAGAATGCATCAAGGGTGCTGTGTACAGTTTTGGTCTCCTTAATTAAGAAAGGACATAATTACATTTGACACAGCCCAGACGAGGTTTACGATGGACAGGATTTTGTTATAAGGAAATGTTGAACATGTTCCTGTATCCATTGGATGTTAAAAGAATGAGAGGTGACCTTATTGAAACATATAAGATCCTGTAGGGACCAGATGGGGTGGATGCTGAAAAAATATTTCCCCTTGTGGGAAAGAATGAAGTAGGACCACTGAGGAGAAATGAATCTGCAGACTCTCTTCCAAAAAGAGAAGGGTCATTCAATATTTTTGAGGCAAAGGTAGATAGATTGGTAATTATCGAGGGGGCCAAAGGGTACAAGGAGTTGGCAGGAAAGTGGTGTTAGACCACAAGGCCATAAGACACAGGAGCAGAAATTAGGCCATTCAATCATGGCTGTAAGTTCCTCAACCCCGTTCTCCTGCTATAAGACCATAAGAAGGCCACAAACTGATCAAATATGATTTTAGTTAATGGTTGATCAGGCTCAAGGGGGCAGAATGGCCTATTTGTGTTATCATCACAGAATCTGTTCTATCTTCGAAACCCTACAGTATGGAAGCAGGCCATTCCACCCATTGAGTCCACACTGATCATCTGAACAACACCCCTCATAGACCAACCTCCTTACTCGACCCCTGTAACTTTGAATTTCCCATGGCTATTTCATCTCGCCTGCACATCTCTGGAGATTCTGAGCAATTTAGCCCGTATACTGTCGATTATATGTTCATATGTATATATGTTTTTAACATCTGACTTGCTGTCTTGGTTTCAGCATCCAAGTGGACAATCTTTAAATTACAAAACTACAATCTGGGAACAAAAATAACTTGTTTTTATTACTTTCCAATCTCTTAAGCACTGTTTTGTCTGTAGGTTGAAATCCTCCTTTTTTTTACAGTGTTTTCTTGTAACTGACACGTGGGTGTTTATGACCACTTCTTGCCAGACAAATAATAGAGAAGTGAACTCAAGAACTCGTGTTGACTTGTGATAGTTCTGTCATCTCAGGGGCTGCAGGTTCTGTTTTCAAGCCCCTGCAGAGAACAACACACGCAAGAATAAAGATTAATGTATTTGCATTGAATGTGCACTGCATGTTCAGAAGTGGCTTCTTTTGGATGAAATTTCACTTAAAGTCAAACCCTTATACGCAGACCTCAATGATTCCATTGCATTATGTAAAAAGTAAGGTGGGGGTGGGGTGGGGACGAATATTGTCTTTTGAGCAACATCACAAAGACAGATTTATCAGTCATTATTCCACACTGTCTCTTTGACCTACCTCTGGCAGATTCTTGCAAGTTGTGGTTCTCGAAATAACACCAATGATTGCATTTTTAAAACTATGTATCTGGCTGCAAAGCTCACTGTAATGAGCTCATGAAAGGTGTAGCATTAGGTCTTCTTGATGAAGAGTCTGATACCAACAGAAATCTCAAATCGCGTCACAAGAGGCAGGAAATGCGGCAGATTTGAGGAAATATAAGAATAAAACACAAATATAATCATATTGCATTGGGACAGATAGTAGATTTGAAACCACTTCCATGTGCCAACAACAAAATTGCTGAAGTCGGAGTTCTTAGGAAGCATGGGTAGCTTTCTTTTAATCCATTCATGGGACATGGCATCACTGGCTAGGTCAGCATCTATCAGCCATTCTTAGCTCCCTTGAGAAGGTGGTGATGAGCCACCTTCATGAACCTCTGCAGTCCATTCAGAGTAGGTGCACTCACAATGTCGTTAGTGAGGGGATTCCAGGATTTTGACCCGGTGACACTGAAAGCATGGTGCTAAATGCTCAGTGGATAGCACTGCTGCCTCATAGCGACAGAGACCCAGGTTCAATTCCACCCTTGGGTGACTTTCTGTGTGGAGTTTGCACATTCTCCCCGTGTCTGCATGGGTTTCCTCCGGGTGCTCTGGTTTCCCTCCACAGCCCAAAGATGTGCAGGCTGGGTGGATTGGCCATGTTAAGTTGCCCCTAGTGGTCAGGGATGTGTAGATTAGGAGGGTTATAGGGAGATGGGTTTGGGTGGGATGCTCTGAGTGTGGACTTGTTGGGCCATAGGGCCCGTTTCCACACTGTGGGGATTCTATGCTTCTATGATTCTATACTTCCAAGCCAGGATGTTGAATGCCTTAGAGGGGAAGTTGCGGATAGTGGTGTTCCCAAGTGTCTGCTGTATTTGGCCTTTGAGGTGGAAGTTGCCGTGGTTTTGGCAGGTGCTGCATAAGGAAGGTTTGTGGATTTCTGCAATGCATCTTGCAGCTGGTAAATACTGCTGCAACTGGGGGTTAATAGCGCAGATATTCGATGCTTGTGGTTGTGCCAATCAAGTGGGATTCTATGTCCTTGGTGGTGCCAAGCTTCTTGAATGATGTTGGAGCTTCACCCATCCAGGATATTCCATCACACTCCTGACATGTGACTTTTAGGTAATGGAGAGGCTTTGGCGAGGCAGGAGGTGAGTCACATGCTGCAATATTCTTAGCCTTTGGCTTGCTCTTGTAACCACCAGGTGATGTGGTGAGTCAGTTCAGTTTTGGTCAACTGTAACTCGCAGGATGTTAAAAACTGGCTGATTTACCTCTGGGCTGGAAACTCTGATACAAGTCACAACCGCTCCAGAGGTGTGTCTTAAGATGTCTGGAAAATTTGCATAAACAAGTCTAAAACTGCTGCAGTTTTACCTTTTGCTCTGTTTATCCCTGTGCTACATCTGTGTAGTATTTCTTTTGGTGGTTGCATTGATCAATTGGAATCCTACAATGTCAGCTACAGCCTAAAGCTCCTTTCACTCCAAATCATTCAGGTTAAAACCCATTTGAGCTCTATTAGGCCCTGAATGCTCAAAGTTATGGATTTTTCGCCTGAAAGTCATAAGTTTAACATCCTATTCTGAAGGTACAACCACTGATAAATCGCAGTCTCAGAGTATAGCTTTGGAGTATTAAGTAAAACCTTCTGCTCACATTTCTGGACTGGACCTTAAATACACAACCTGCGAGGGGCGTGATCTACCTTCCAGAGTTAGAGGTGCAGGTCCTTTTAATGCTCGAGTACAACAGTTCCAGAGCTTATTGAGGGCAGACAGTGCTCATTGGACTGTGAAGGGTCTAGGCCCGAAACGTCAGCTTTTGTGCTCCTGAGATGCTGCTTAGCCTGCTGTGTTCATCCAGCCTCACATTTTATTATCTTGGAATTCTCCAGCATCTGCAGTTCCCATTATCTCAGTGCTCATTGGACATTGATTTTGAGAGCTGAGTTACAGAAGGCAGAGAGCAGGGATAAAGATTTTTGTTCAGAATGGCAGCAGTGACTAGTGGTGTTCCACGGGGGTCTGAATGGGGACCACAACTATTCACATTATACATGAATGGTCTGTTCGAAGGAACTGAGGGCAGTGTTGCTAAGTTTGCAGGTGACTGAATGATAGGCGGAGGGACAGATGATGTTCAGAAGCAGGGAGGCGACAGAAGGACTTGGACAGACTATGAGAGTGGACAAAGAAGTGGTAGAAGGAATAAAATGTGGGAAACTGTGATGTTCTGCGCTTCAGCAGGAAGAATAGAGGCATAGCTATTTTCTAAATGTGAAAGGTTTCAGAAATCTGAAGCACAAAAGGATTTCAAGTTCAAGTTCAGGATTTTCTCAAGGTTAACCATTGGTAGTTAGGAAGGCACATGCAACATTAGCATTCATTTCAAGCGGGCTAGAAAGTAAGAACAGAGACTTACTGCTATGGCTGTAAAGGCTCTGGTCAGACCACATTTGGAATATTGTGAGCAGTTTTGGGTCTCCTGTGTGACAAATGATGTACTGGCCTTGGAGGACGCTCACAAGAATGATCTCAGGAAGGGCTTATCAAGTAAGGAGCAGTTGAAGACCCTATTTGATGGAGTTTAGAAGGATAAGAGGGCTGGCGATCTCATTAAAACTTCCAGAATACTGAGAGGTCTGGATAGAGTGGACATTCAGATGATGTTTTCACTATTAGGAAAGACAAGGACCTGAGAGCATAGCCTCAGAGTGAAGAAACAGCTCTTTAGAAGAGAGATGAAGAGGAGTTATTTTGTGGTTTTGAAAGTAGTTAATCTGTGGAACTCATTGTTGCAGAAGGCATTGGAGACCAAGTCATTGAATATATTTAAGACGTAGATAGATAGGTTCTTGATTTGTAAGCAGATCAAGGGTTACAAGGAGAAGGCAGGAGAATGGAGTTGAGAAATATATCAGCCATCTTCGAATGGTGGAGCAAACTCAAAGGCTGAATAGCCTCATTCTACTCCTCAATCATTTAGTCTTATGGTCTCAGGGAGAAAGTGGAGACTGGTATTTGTGTGAAATTATAGATTAACACAAAGCCCTTATAAACCTCAGATAACAACGTGTTGAGTCTGATGAATACAGCAAGCCAGGCAGCATCAGAGGAGCAGGAAAGCTAATGTTTCCTGTCTGGACCCTTCATTTTTCTGAAGAAGTGGCCAGACCCAAAACGTCAGCTTTCTTGCTCCTCTGATGCTGCCCAGCCTGCTGTGTTCATCAAGTTCTACACCTTGTTATCTCAGACTCTCCAGCATCGGCAGTTCCTACTATTCCTTATAAATCTCGGTTTTTGCTACCAAATTCAACAAGTAGATATCAGTACTTCAAACACTATCTCCTGTGCCGCAGTTAATACAGAGCCAGAGAATAAGTTTGGGCAAGGGTGACAGAGATTTGGGTTTGTAGCAACAAGCACATTCAGAATTTGTGGATTTCTAATTTACCAACGTTAGTTCATCCACCTGCTTTTGTAATAATGTTAAAAACTCATAACACCTTGATTTCAGGAGAATCAAATGTAAATATTGATTGAAAGGATGTAATAACTCCAAATCAGTAATGTAGCACGAGAAGCAACGATTGTCAAGATCTTGAGAAGCATTTGCACTTTCATCGGTTCCCTTGCTCTCACCAAGCCAGTGTTTATAAGAACCGAAAGAACTGCGGATGCTGTAAATCAGGAACAAAAGCAAAGTTGCTGGAAAAGCTCAGCAGGTCTGGCAGTATCTGTGAAAGACAAAACAGAGTTAACGTTTTGGGTCCGATGACCCTTCCTCAGAAGCCCATGTTCATTCTCGATGGACGTAGAATGATGCCGCCATTGTGATGAATAAATTTCAGGACACAAAACCAGATTAAGAGTTAAACTCTCTTAAAACATGGACCGTCATTCACTTTCGAAAAGAAACTATACAGTATTATTTCCCAAGGCTGCTCAACAGTCAGTTCAATAAGAGATACTTGCTTCAAACACAGGGTTGTTGTTGGTGCTTAATCGAACAATACACCGTTTGACACTCAGGATGAATTTTCTTCTATCTTTTATTATAAATGAATGCAATAAAAAAAACAAGAATTTGCATAACATTGAGGATTCAGTACTAATGCTTTGTGAAAACATACAGGCAAATAATGGATCATTGAATAAGAATGTGAGTTAATTACAATCCATTCAGCACGTATCATGAACTTTTTTCAAATAACTGTATTCATAAATATATTTATATATACACACAGACATATTCATAAAATGTTATTATGTATGTATATTTTATATCATAATTTGTTATTTATGCCTTTTTTTAGAAAAACATGAGTTAAAAAAGAACACCAGAATACTAGTGAAAGTTAATTAACAATATGATTGCATCAAAGGAAAGTTACCTTGAACACAACTGCATGCATTTTGGAAGGGCTCATCTGAGTGAACAGGTGAAAGGTGAATTTCGGATTTATATTCAGCCACCTTTTCATTCACTTATTGATCATCACTGAATTCCCACATGAGGAAACGGAGTCAGCTCTTTTGCGACAATTGGCTGCTTATTGGGGAAATATATTTTCCTAATCACCCTGTTCAGAGATGTCATTACGCACCTTTGAACAGGTGGGACTTGAATTTAGGTCTCCTTGTCCAGAGGAAGGGACAATACCACTGCACCACAAGAGTACTGCATTGTTTGGTGGCAGGACGGTGTTGGGTAGATCGAGGTGTTCCTGAATGGAAAAACAATTGCCAAACTTGCCTTCCTCATCTGTGATGTTTGTGGAAACACATGAGCCCCATTCAGAAATAGTAGATGTCAACCACAATCTTTCTTGCCTTTCTAAGTAGAAGCGATGATAAATTGCAAAATAAGGCAAAGCAGTCTTTCAAGACCTTCTCACCTGGTTGTGGTCCTACCATTGTTAACTTCCACTCACTACTCCATAAAAGCAACAGTCACCAACTGACTTGATTTCCATCTTCTCACACTACAGAAATCTCCCAGAGGAGGAGTGGGAGTGTCACTCTCACCCAGAATCTAGGTTGACAGAATTGGCCCCAGGTTATTAGTAGCACAGCGAAGGCGTTTATTTTCATTTAAGATACTCTTAACAAAACATTGTCAATATTGAGAAAGGTTTTGGAGTCTGGGGTCAGAATCTTCCTGTTTTCAGCTTGAGATTTGAATGCAAGAGATACTGTCAGCCTGTGAGGATGAGAAGATCTGCTGGATTTTATGGCAATCAGGCAGTTGACTGGCCTTCTGCTGGCAGGGACCATGGCTGCTGCTGGTGCAATGTTCCCAGACAGCCCACAGGGAAGAGAAAGTGTCATGGCTTTGGCCTCATGGCCTCTGAAGCAAGGCCCTAGATCCAGCCTCCAATCATGCACAGAGTTGTGCGTATTGAGGGAATGCCACACTACACCACCAACCCCCTCCTCCCCTCTCTCCCCCACCAACCCCACATCCCCCAATAAAATATCAACCCACACGCACTGGATAACCATTCAGGTAGGGCCACTCTTTCTCACATTTGCCCAAAGCTGGAATAAGTGCAGCTTAGGCTGGACAAGGACCTCTAGTTGTCGGTAACTACTTATGATCTACCATCATCAAATCTAATTCAGTTCACTCCCTGCCTTCTGGCACAGAAGCTTCAAGCTTGAATATGTGGCCATCTATGGATTGTGGTGTTATTAACAATTCCTTCATCTTTATTATTTTCAGTCACTTTTTTTATTCTCATTTCCCAGTTAATCAAAATTGACAAGAGGAGAAGCATAGAATGGTTAAATGTACAAGTGCATCACACAGGAGATATACGGTTCTATGCACTGGATAACACACACATTTATCTGTGTGCATGCTTGATAATGCATATGATATCATGCATATGCATAGAATAATACATAAACCAGCGTGTGGTACATTGCAAGAATAGATGAGGGGATGGTTTAATGCAGATGGTCGTTAAGGCCCAGAAACTATGATAGAAACAGCTTTAATAATTGAAGCATTGCTGACACTATTCAAATTAGGAAGCCAGATTTTTGTCGTTGGCTTTAATTGTCACGAACTGCTTTCTTGGTGGATCTGTGTCGCGTTCTGTTAAGGAACGCCAGAACGAATGAGGGCAAACTTTACCCTCATCATAATGAAGTACCTGCGTATACTGTCTGGAGCTTAAATGTGCCACTCAGAAACAGGCAAACCCTATGAAATGGAATGCACTGCCTGCAAGTGTGGTGGAGGCAGGTTCAACTGAGGCAGGAGATTGGCCGTACATATTGAGTTGGCACAAACAAATGGGCCAAATGGCTTCTGTCTGCACCATAAAAATTTTGTGACTATCTCATTTTACTGTAAGGTTTGGATTGATTCCAATACATCAAAATCTATCTTGATCAAATGATCGAAAATTTGTTTTACCACTGGGCAAAATGAAAAAATAAAGGAAGTGTAGAAGATAAAGAGAGATGTTACTTGATTTTTTTTAATAGATTTGATGTTTTTTAAACTCCTACCCTGATTTTTTACTGAATATAATTTTCAGGCTCCATATGGAAGCTTGCATGGGGAGTGCAGACAATCCTAATTTGACTGATCCTAATTTGCACCGTCCTTTTCAGCCTTATTCTGACTGACCTATAATGGCTTACAGTCCACAACACCATCAATCTCAAAAAATGCATCCTTGTTTTCAAATCTCTTGATGCCTTTGGCACTAAGCATTGCTGACTTCATCCAGCCCTACAACCCAACAAGACCTGTGCACCCTGCCAAGCCTGGCCTCTGGTGCATCCCCAATTTTACTCATTCCATTTTGGAAGGCTTTTCCAGCCCCCAGGATCTGGAAAGCCTTCCCTAAACCTGTCCTCTTGCCTACATGTCTCTCCTGCTCTAAGGCACACCTTTAGACATATTTCTCTGATCAAGATTTGGTCCTCTGTCCTTTTGCCTCCTTAAGTGGCTTGGTGTCAATTCCGTGAGGGAGTGTTGCAACATTTTCATGACGATTAAGGAATTGTTGGTTACTTGTGACCGTAAAGCTAATTCATTCATTTTTGCATTCTCCAGCTGGCATCAGTAAGCAGCTGGATTTTCCCTCCCTAATCCCAGAATGAAGAACCTTGACAATGACCCTCATAAATTCAGAATGAATAGGCTAATTTATTTCCATTTCATGAAGCGGCCAGACCTAACATCTGATGATACTTCTCTCTGGCCTCTGTAGCTCTTATATGAAATAAATTCTTGTTTCATTTGAAATCTGTTCATTGCTAACTTCTTTCAATAAGTTTTCATTGACTTTGAGTGACTACAATACACATCATATACATGCACACAACAGCAAACATTCCCACTGTAATATTGTCCTGTGAACGAAATGAGGGGCCTTCTGAATATAAAACAACACCACAATTTATTAATCATTTATTACTCGCTCTAACTTATGCTTTGTGCAAATGTAATGGATTTCAAATCAGGGATTACAACCAGCAATGGAATCCCCATAATAAGCTTTAATAGTTTTTAATGGAAGATTTACTGGACTGAGCAACATCTTAGTTTAACATTATTCTCAGGAATCAGTAAGCAAAGGGTTGGAAGATGACCAAAAGCAAAATATTTGATAGAATTCTACAATAAAAACAGAAAGTGTTATAAACTATTCAGCAGATCAAGCAAGCAGCTACAGAGAGAAGGGGGTGGGAGTTGACTTAATGGTCAATGAGCCTTGATCAGAAACATTGGCAGATTATTAAGAGCTAAGAATTAAAAGCAAATCCCACCATTCTCCCCTCTTGCTTTATCAATGGGACTTAGGCCTGCCCATTTTCCCTTTGCTACATTCATCTTCCAACTGAGAGCTCAATGTCAACTGTGGATCATTATTTATCATTTTTAATGACTTTCAACGATTGGTCATGTTCTTGCCTATAGGGCACATTGCAAATAATTTTTGAACCTCCACCTTCTCGATCCCCAAAACAGATGAGGAGCCTCATCAGCTACTGGCTGGAAGTCTTAATTATGAACTGAGGAAACCACCCAATTAATGTGACCATTTTTAAATAGGCGCCAAATCTGAGAACTTTTCTCAAAAATGTGCATTTGGAATTTTTACATCTACTTCCAGAAATGTATGATCTCAACACTGGTTTCGCTCTTAATATCTTAACTCTGCCACAGAACAATCAGTAAATCTTCCAATCAGTTAAAGGTTTGCCTTCAGTATACTATGTTGCACACTCTTCTGCCAATTTCAGTCTATACTGAATCATTTGTTGAATTCAGAGAGAACTGCATTTCTAAAGCTTGGTGATTTTGCAAGCCCGATCTCATTGAGAACATACTCTCCCTTCTGTATTCAGTTAGGCTCCCTTGACTTGAAATAATTGCCATTCCCAAGTATGTTCTGAGCTTCTTACGAAACTCCTTGGAGGCAAAATAATAAATGAAAGGGTCAAGGCAGCTATTTAAGCAGCTCAGGGTGAGTGTGACTTTATAGGCAGTGTAAACCCCTTTGTTGAAAAAGATCCGTTTGATGATATGAATGAGAAGGATAAAGTTGTTGGGTGCAAAACATGTTACAAACACCAGGAGCACAACTAAAGCTAAGCCAATAGCTCTCTTCTTCTGTGCACTGACATAACTTGAAGAGGTGTTGATCAGCTTGGCAATGATCCGAATGTAACAGTACACAGTGACACTAAAAGGAATTAAGAACAGGATGACAAATAAAGTGAACAGAAAAGCAGCCCAAGCTTCTTTGGAAGGTAGCATGTCCATCTTCAGGATGTCGAAGCATGTGGTAATATTGAGCTCATGAACTTCATACGTCAAATCCTTTATCTCCAGTGGCAGCAAGACGACCAACATGACCGCCCACATTCCTAGGCAAATTGCAATCGCATGCTTCTTTGTCCGCCATCTAACACAGTGCATTGGGAGCACTACTCCTACGTAGCGGTCCAAGCTAATACATGTCATCGTTAAGATGGAACAGTACATGTTCGCGTAGAATAGCACAGTAACCACATTGCACAGGTTAGTTCCAAAGGTCCAATTGTTACCTTTCCAGTGGTACGCGCTCTGAAAGGGCAGAAATATGGCAAGGAAAAGATCGGTGAGGGTAAGGTTGATCATGAAGATGATGGATGGTGTCTTAGGTTGTGCTCGGCACAAGAGAAATAATGAGAACCCATTCCCAGGTAGGCTGATGATTGCAACAATGAGGTAAAAGATTGGAAGGGTGCTCTGAATTATATGACTTGATAGCATTTCCAGGGTATCATTACCCAAGCTTCCATTTATGGCCATGATGAAATGAGCTGAAAAGAACAGAAGCCTCTAATTGAAACCACAACGAATGGATGATTTTCTTGAAAGAAGGAAAGAACAGAACGTTATTAATCATAAATCAGAAACACGTTCCCTAAAAAGAATGTTTCTGTCATAAGGAAAAATCAAATTTGGGTTTGAATGAAAACTTAATACATGATATGGCTGCAGCAGTTTGGGAGTTATGCACACTGCAACATTTTTGAAGGGTAACTAGGAATGGGCAACTTATGCCAGCCTTGCCAGTGATGCCCATGTGCCAAGAATGAATGACACAAACAATTTGATTGAAATGAGTGGATACACAACTAGGAACCAAATGTTTCTTTTTGTGCTCACAAATTGTATACCAGACTGCTGCAAGCAGAATAATTAACCGTGTTGGTGCGCCGTGATACCCGGGATTTTTGATCGGAAAAGGTGATTGCACAGACAACAAGTTGCATTTCTTTTAAATTCTACAACATCCAAAGACTCTCTGTAGGAACAGCATCAGACCGAATTTGACACCAAGCTGTATAAAGCATTATATAATTCGCCTTGGGTGGCTTGATGAAAGAGATTGGCCAGAAGCAGTGTGAGAAAGTGAGGGAAATTTAAGGAAGGAATACCTAAGTTCAGAACCTCAGCAGCTGAAGGCACAGCAACCAATGGTGAGAAGATGAAAATCATTCCCATGAAAGAGGCTAGAACTGAATAAGTTCTATTCAGTGGAGACTTGTTGGGATGAAAGGGGTTACAGAAGTTGGAGCAATGATAGCAAGGAGGGATTTGAAAACAACATTGAAATTGAGATGTTGCCAAACAGGCAATAAACACAGGAATGAGGACCGAATGGGATTTGCTTCACATTGGATCATAGGCAGGAGGACGTGTTTATGTCTACATTGTTTGCTAGGAGAGGGCTAGGAGAAACAGTTGTGACCGGAGGTATGTCTGTTTTCACAAGTGGAAGAACATCTCTGAGCATATGAAAAAATAGATTTAGACTGTTTATTCTCAGTTGCTACACACTTCCTTCAGATTTATAGCATTTGCAAAGTTCTCATTTTATCATTGTTCTGTGCTAATATTACACCAAACATAATCTCAACAAAACATCTTCAGTTGCATGAATGTGAATGCCTCCACTTTGCAAACAACCAACTTGTGTCTTCTCTGGGGCAGCGTTGTATTTGGGATGAAAAAGACTGGAACTAATTTAACAAAGGGTTTTTTTCTCAGAATGAATTGTGTTAAGGGCAGAAAATAGTGAACCATGATAAATAGTTATTATTCGGATTGAATGATCTTAGGCAACAATGTGCCCCAATTGTCATTGCTTAGGACCATTGCTTTTTCAAGATATGACTTGCAAATTGGAACAGAGAGTATAATGTGAAGACTTGCCAAAAATAGCAAACTTGGAGGTGTGATAGATAGCAAACACCTACAATAGGAGTTACAGGGTATGAGCAGATTTGGCAGCTAAACCAATGATGGACAGATGGAAATTAAGACAGAGAAGTGTGAGGTGCTGCATTTTTATTGGAAATATAGGAAGGGCCGATACAGGCTTAATGAAACAGTTTTACAAGGTACACAAGGACAGTGGCTCGTGAGGGTTGACATGCACAGATTTATTGAGATCTAGGGCCATGTTGAGGTGCCAAAGCAAATAGGATCTTGAACTTTTTAAATATAGGTACTGAGTACAAAAGCAGGAAGTTATGCTGAACAGATGGTGAAGGAGATGTTTTGCTTTGTGGAGGTGTTTGAAACTTGTTTGCAAATTGCACTGAGACGAGGAGAAATATTTTTACTTTCGAGGTTTGTTGGCCTGTGGAGCTGTCTTCCCCAGAGATCAATTGAGGTGGTGTTTTTGAACATATTTGGGCCTGTATTGGATTGGGTTTTTGGTAGCCATGGAAGGTGGGAGGGGTCAGGGGGCAGATGGTAGAGGTGATGAAATAAGGCCACAATCAGATCACCATGCTTTTGTTGGGTAATGAAGGACAGTGGGCTAAGACGCCAACTCTTGCTGGTAATTCTTGCATTTTTCCATTCTTGAGTCAGAACTTTATACAGGTCGCAATTACGATCCACCTCATTTTCAATGCCTCTGCCTCCTTCCTCTCTACCCAAGGGCCTGGAAGAATCAATCCCATTCTCTATGAGGAGGGTTCTCTAATGCTATGATCAGGGTTTGACTTAGGAACTTAACAAAAGTAGGAGGTTACTTAGTTTCTTAAGTTTGATCCAGAATTCAGTCAGATCCCAGTCAATCTGTATCTTGACTCCAATTACACTTAGTTTAGCATCTCATTATCACCTAACAAAAATCTAATAAAATCACCTCTTATGATTTCTATTCATCACTGGCCTCAACCGCATTTTTTGGGAAAGCAAGTTGCGTTTTTCCATAGAACACAGAACGGTATGGTACAACACAGAAGCGGGTCCTTTCGCTGGATGCTGGACATGACACCAAATTAGACTAATTCCTTCTGCCTACCTTTGGTCCATATCCCTCCATTCCTTTCATATTCATGTTCTTATCTAAAAGCCCGTTAAACACCCCTGTCATATCTGCCTCTATCGCCACCCCAACAGTACATTCGACACCTACCACACTGTGTAAAAAACTTGCCCCTCACATCTCCATTGAACTTATCCCGCTCACCATAATTGCATGCCCCTCTAGTAATAGACATTTCAACTCTGGGGTAAAGATTCCAATCTGAAACCCTGTCTATGCATCTCATAATTTCATAGATTTCTATTAAGTCTCCCCACAGTGTCTGCCACTCCCAAAAAAAACCAACCCTCTCCTTATAGCTCATTCCCTCGAACCCAGGCAGCATCCTGGTAAACCTCTTCTGCACTCTCTCCAAAGACTATCCTTTATGTGAAGATGCGTTTCCTGACAGCATCTCTCATTGACATGGTGCTAATTTTAATGCCATTGGCGCTTCATTCCAATTGCCCTGTCAAACAAAATATCCTGTCAACCCAAACAACTATCTAAATCAAGATAACGAAGTGTGAAACTGGATGAACACAGCAGGCCAAGCAGCATCTCAGAAGCACTGGATTCCTGCTTAATCCTACAATCACAGAACTGTTATGGTGCAGGAGGCTGTTTAAGCCCAGAGAGAGTGCAGTGGAGATTTGCTAGAGTGATACCAGGATTGACGGGTTTTAGATACAAGGCAAGGTTGTAGGAATTGGGTGTATTCTGCATGGAGCAGAGAAGATTAAGAGATGACCTTACTGACGTGTTCAACACTCTGAGCAATTTTGACAGGGTAAAGAAGGATATTCTGTTTCCAATAGTTGGTGTGTCACTAACTAAAAGTTGCAATTTCAAGATTGTCAGCAAGAGAGCTAGTAGTGGGATGGAGAGAAACTTCTTTACTCAGAAAGCTGCTAGGATTTGGGATGTGCTACCTGTGAGACGGTTGGAGGTGGATTCAATACCAGATTTCAGTAGAGAGCAGGATATATATCTGAAAGTGATGAATTTAGAGGCTTACAGAGATAGGGCTGGAGAACGGGGCAAGCTGAATACCTTTTTGGGAGTTGATACTGACATGATGGGTTGAATGGCCTCCTTCTGTACTGTAAAATTGTGTGATTCCATAACTCAGCCCATTGTGCCTGCATCAGGGAGGAGAGGAGACAAGCCATTTCTTTGGATCCTTAACTCCTTTTGTCATACTGTTTCAATCTTGGGAATCTGCCCTGGAGATTCACCAAGGCTCCAGTAATGAGAAGTACACAAATTTGAAAGTAAACATTCTTTTATAAATCAATAAATAAATGCAATGAATATCTGAAGTGCTAACATTTTATCACACTTGGCTGCACTTTACCTTTTCGTGAGGTGGTTGTTTTTGATGAGGGTGAATGCAATGGGCTGAAGGGCCTTTTCCTGTGCTGCAAATCTCTATGACTCTATGGCCCTCCCCCCCACCATGAAGATGCTGGATAAAGCCACAGACTCCAATATTTTCCAGAATTCGTTCCACACTGTTATTTAAGCTTCTTCAGATTGCATGTTGACGTTGGGCCGGACCTTAATCTCAATGAGCCTAAGGTGCAGAAAATACACTTCTTTAAGTCCAGCAGAAGTTGAACATATAAAAGGAACGTATGATTTCTAAACATCATTTATCCTTACCTTAGTCATTTACTTGGCAAAGTTTATGCAATACTGGCCTATCAACATTCATGGTGTGTCCTGACATGTTTACAGTTGAAAGGTCAGATGTGAAATTTTTATTAGAAACTCATTACTAGGCAATCTAGTTTAGCATTGAAGGAGTATGTTAGAATCAGAATCATCATTTGTTCTATACATATACATTAACTAGGAACCCCGATATGTTAACCAAGTTTTCTCAATTGATTAATCACTTATCAATCAACTGGTAATTGTTACCTTATTAAAAGAAACGTTTGCTATATTTGTCTTCAAAGTAATGCATTGGATTTTATAGGGCACCCAGGTTTCTTGCAATTCCCTAATTCGCCATCCCAGCTGAAAAGTCACTCGAGAGACGCAAACAGGATAAAGCTGGTTATTTCACACTTTCTACTTAACATGGCCCCCAGTATCTTCAAGCACACTGGAGTAAGAGTGTGGAGTTCACGTTGATAATAACTTGTCTCTGAACTAATAAGACAGAGAACATGAATTCATCTCTCACCTTCCCGGGTTAGTAAAAAGTAAATTTGAAATTAAAAGTTGGCAACGATCAAAGTGAAGATGCAGGCATGTAGAAACAATATTAACTTCAAGGTAAAAACCAAAAGAACTGCGGGCGCTGTAAATCAGGAACAAAAACAAAGTTGCTGGAAAAGCTCAGCAGGTCTGGCAACATTTGTGAAGGAGAAAATAGAGTTAATGTTTCATGTCTGGTGACCCTTCCTCAGAATTAACGTTAACAGCATTAAATTCAAGGTGCCTACCAAAATACATAGTATCTTATTTGGACATATAGCTCTGATTCTTCCTTGGGTCAAGTTTCTGAAATTTCTGACTTAGTAGCACCATAAGGATTTTTTCACTATGGATCATATCAGAGGCTATTTTTTCTGCAACATGCAACTTATCTCCTGACTGTTCATCTTCTACAAGGCACAAGCCAGGAGTGTGATGGAACATTCCCCACTTATCTGGAAGAATGCAGCCCCAACAAGCACAAAGCTCGACACTATCCATCTCAACACAGCTCACTTGAACTGGCACCAGACTCAAAAACTTTCACTTCTTGTATCATTGAAATTCTGGGTAGCGATATCTATAAAATGCACTGCAAGAATTCACCAATGCTGTTTCGGCAGTATTTTGCAAACTCATTACTGCTTCCACGTAGAATGACAAGAGTGGCAAATATACATGTGTATCACTACAGCAAGTTCCCACTCACAATCTACAATTCTATCACCATTCCTTTACTATCGCTGGGTCAAAATCCTGCAACTCCCTCCCTGACAAAATTGTGGGTGTACCTACAGCAAATGGATAGCAGAGGCTGCAGAGGTTCAAGAAGGCAGCTCACCAGCCCCTTCTCAAAGGCAATCAAGGTTGGGCAGTAAATGCTGGCTTGACAGCACAGTGTAAATTGGCTTGAATGAGCTGGAGGTTTCATCAAATGGTGGGGTTTGTGTCTTTGTTCACTCGTAAGATGTGGGCATTGCTGGCTGGCCAGCATTTATTATCTGCCTGTAGTTACCCATGAAAAAATGGTGGTGAGTTGCCTTCTTGAACCTCTGCAGCCCACATACTGTAGGTTGATCCACAATGCCCTTAGAGAGGTTCCAGTAAGATACCAATATTGCAGCCCCTGTGTGAGATCTTAATTGTCCTATTTGGCTGCTTACCTCCACATAATGGACAGCTAATCTGGTTCCGGCCTGTCCTTGCAAAAATCCGCTGGAGGTCCATCAGGCAGCCACCCTGATATAGGCCCCACACCCACTTTCCAGTTCTGCCTCCTGATGGAGCTGGGAAAATATAGCCCAAATCTCAAACCTGTTCTACGCTAATCATTGAGATCTACCATTACCCACCCAAATACCCAATGCAGAAAATCTTAGTGAACGTAAACCGTTAACCTGAAAACCCAGAGCTGATTGAAGTTTGCTAAGGTTCAAGAATGAACAACGTTAACAGTGACTAAGTAAATTGCAGTTTCTCCTTCAGACATGACTTTGGTTAGACCGCACTTGGAATACTGCGTCCAGTTCTGGGCGCCCTATTATAGGAAAGATGTGGATGCTTTGGAGAGGGTTCAGAGGAGGTTTACCAGGATGCTGCCTGGACTGGAGGGCTTATCTTATGAAGAGAGGTTGACTGAGCTCGGTCTCTTTTCATTGGAGAAAAGGAGGAGGAGAGGTGACCTAATTGAGGTATACAAGATAATGAGAGGCATAGATAGAGTTGATAGCCAGAGACTATTTCCCAGGGCAGAAATGGCTAGCACGAGGGGTCATAGTTTTAAGCTGGTTGGTGGAAAGTATAGAGGGGATGTCAGAGGCAGGTTCTTTACGCAGAGGGTTGTGAGAGCATGGAATGCGTTGCCAGCAGCAGTTGTGGAAGCAAGGTCATTGGGGTCATTTAAGAGACTGCTGGACATGCATATGGTCACAGAAATTTGAGGGTGCATACATGAGGATCAATGGTCGGCACAACATTGTGGGCTGAAGGGCCTGTTCTGTGCTGTACTGTTCTATGTTCTATGTTCTATGTTCTATGATCAGAGCATTCTGATGGCCTGCCACCCTGTACTCAGTTCAGAATTGACTATTTTGAGTTTTCAGTGCAGTTTACTCCTGAGTCAGATTTGCATCATTTGCAATGGAATTCCCCTCTCCTTAATGACACTGGGGGAATTTCATAACATTTTTTCTTGGTCATCAAATCACTTTCATTTTCAAAATGTGGTATCTGAAGAAACGGGTTGCCCCCTATGATGTCAAACATTTACCTTTTTACAAAGTAGTGCCATGCGGTGTTTCACTATTTACGCTAATCTGAACATGAGCTTCAACATCCCCATTCATTCCTGGCTTCAATAAAATAAGCAACTTTGATAGGACCTTTTAGTTTCCCCTATCAACTTCTCTTTCTATGCAACTTTTCTGTTCCTTTGTGTGATCCACACCACAACGGTAAGATGAAAGCCTTCGACATTCCTTCCTAATTGCCCCAAAGCTGGTGCCAGAGTTTCCTGAATGTTTTAGCTGATGAAGTAGGAATGGGGGGGCAGAGCATTTTATTTCTGTCAGAAGGCTGACAGGTAACCACCAGGAAAGAACATTTAAGGTGGTAAAATGTGCAAATGTTGTGGTTTGACTCAGTTGTGGAAGCACTGTAGGAAGAGGTTTAATGAGCGAACCTGAGTTGTTACGAGGACTTTCATTCACAGTCAGGTCATAGACAGCACATTACTTACACCACCTTACTGTAACAGCACCCACTGAATAACATGAACATCCCTTCACTAATGGAGCCACACAGCATGGAAACAGACCCTTCAGTCTCACTAGTCTGTGTCAACCAGGTTCCCAAACTAAACTGGTGCCACCTGCCTGCACTTGGTCCATATTCCTCCAAACCTTTTCTATTATTGACCTTATCCAAATGTCTTTTAAACATTGTAATTGTCCTTGCAGTCACCACTTTCTCTGGTAGTTCATTCCACATACGAACCACTCTATGTTGTAATCAAAAAAAGTTGCCCCTCATGTACTTTTTAAATCTTTCTCCTCTCACCTTAAATATATGTCCCCCAGTTTTAAAGTCCCTCCAACAACCCTTGTCATTCACCTTATCTATACCCCTCATGAATTTATAAACCTCAACATGCCACCCTTCAACCTCCCATGTTCCAGTGAAAAAAGTCCCAGTCTTTCCAGTCTATTTTTATATCTCAAAACCCCCATTCCCAGCAACATCCTGAATCCTCTCCAGTTGAATATTTCTCTCAACCTGACATTGAACCAGCCTTCAGTGACCCTGTCACACTGCTACAGCCAAACACTGGGACTATTGTCAGTCCTTAGTTTATGAAGATGTCTGTGCCTGCCACTTGGAAGGACAAGGCCAGCAGATGCATGATGATACTGCCTCCTGCAGGCTCACCTCAAAGTCACATGCCATCCTGATTTGGATCAATGTCATCATTCCTTCACTCTTGTTAGAGTCAAAGTCATGAAAGTATCTTCTTAAACAGCACTGAGAGGAGGCTTAAACCACAGGAACGGTAGTGGTACCACACTCTCAAGGGGAATTAAAGGTGGGCAATAAATGATGGCTTTTCTCATGACGCCTGGGCCCAAAAAATGAGATTGATATTCCCTGTGTGGTGCTGAAGGATGGCTATACTTTTGGAGCTGCCATCTTTGGGATTGAGGTGTTAAGTCAATGTTGTAAAGGTGATATAAACTTCCTATTTCAAAGAAGATGAGAGGTTTTCCTGGGCATCTTTGCTGGTATTTGTCCCTGAATCATCCCAGCTCCACAAAAAATTACCAGGCCATTGCAATCTGCAGAATCTTTCTGTGTATCAAGTTACTACTGCTTTTCCTGCTTTACAACAAGTGACCACATTTCAAAAGTACTAACTGGCTGGAATGTACTTTGGGAGATCCTGAGGCTGTGAGGAATACCTTAGAAATATAAGTATCCTTTTGCCTCTAGCTGGCTCGTCTCCAACGCACATGCCATCCTAACTTGTATCTATGTCATTGTCCCTTCATTATTGCTAGAATCCAAATCACAGTTGCACAATGTTCAGCACTATTCCCCACTTCTTATGTGCTGAAGCAGTCTATGTTCAAATGCTACAAGATCGGACAATGTCTAGGTTCAGGTTCACAAGAGGCAAGTAACATTCACGCCACACAAATGCCAGCTTTGATGGTGATCGTCAAGAGACAATCTAACTATTGGCCCTTGATGTTCCTCAGGGTTACCATTGCTGAATGCCCTGGTATCAACATGCTGGGGATTACCATTGACCAGAAACTGAACTGGACTCACTACATTAACACAATGGCTACAAGAGTAGGTCAGATGCTAGGAATACTGCAGTGAATAACTCACCTCCTGACTGCCCAAAGCCTGTCCACCAACTACAAGGAACAGTCAGGAGTGTGATGGAATATACAATTGCCTGGATGGGAGTAGCTCCAGCAACACTCAAGGAGCTTGACATCATCCAGGACAAACTTGTTTGCCACCACATCCAATGACCTCCACCACCCATGCTCAGTTGCAGCAATGTGTACTATCTATAGGATGCACTGCAGAAAATCATCAAACTTCCTTATATAGGTCCTTCGAAACCCGTGGCCTCTTCGATCTAGAAGTCCAAGGACAGCAGATATATGGGAACAACAGTACCTGCAAGTTCCCCTTCAAGCCACTTGAAGTCTTAACTTGGAAATATATCGCCATTCCTTCACTGTCACAGTGTCAAAATCCCAGAATTCCCTCCCAGTGACATTTTGGGCTACTCAACGTTCCACAGCACATGAACTGCAGCAGCTCAAGAAGGCAGCTCACCACCACCTTCTCAAGGCCAGGTAGGTTTAGACAATAAATTTTAGCCCTCAAGGTGACACCCACATCTCAAGAATAATTTTTTTAAAAACTCCCTAATGGGGAAGACCCTAGCTCTTTTTCTGGTAACCAATATGTTCAGATATGCTATGACACACCCTTGAAACAGGAACCCAGCTCTTTTTTCTCTTATTATTAAAAACATAACGACCACTAAATGATCTGTTTAAGCATCCAGCTAAGTCATAGGCACAACACAGCAGGGGAAGTGCGATAACAACGAAAGTGATGGAATGGGTGGAATAGAGGAAGGGAATAAATTACAATGGAGTTGGAGGGGGCAGATGGCGCACTCCAATCCCTGCAGTGTCCACCTTTCTCTCAATGTCTCGAAGTTGCTGATGAATACAGTGTGTCAACTCTTCAAGGACGTCTGGGTGCAAATGCAAAGAACCCAACAAGAAGAGTAGGGAAAAAAGGGAGGAGACTAATCAAAACATTGCCCAAGAGGGAAATGATGCACCGACAACTCCACGGAGTCCTCCTCATTCTAAAAACTTCACGAACCCAGCTCTTGGCATTTTCTTATCAACATCGGAGATGGAGTAGGTGGGACTTGAAACCTGGCTCAGAACCACAGACACCACTTCTGTGTCACAAACGCCACACGAAAACACAGCCCTTTAACTTTTTTCCAACACCAAGTTACCTGTCTATAATTCAGTGAAAAATTTGCAAGGCAGGGAGGAACCCGACTTTTATTTTCTTAAATCCAGAATTGTTACTGGACACAACTGAAAGGCCTTTTTCCAACCACCAAACCTTTTTATTTTGTTTTCCATAACCAGAAGTGCTGTTACACACAAGTGAGTGCTTTTATCTTTCTATCACCAAACCACCTGTAGTTTTTCATCTATTAACACCATTAGTAAAATCGCTAGGCTTTTCCAACTGACTAATTTACATGCAAAGCCCATTAGGGGCAATGCAGACGATCAAAGGTGAGGGAGAGGTAGGGAGAGGGGGAAATTCAAAATGTATTTGGAAAGGGTAATGAAGAACTCTACCCCCTCCAGTGCCAACTCTTCTCTAAAAGCATTGATTATACTGAGACACCATTTGCTCCCTTCTCTGATGACACCAGGCACAACCATAGCCATTGAAGAAGGGCAAGCAATAGGCAACTTGGACCTGTTAATGGCCAATTTAGCCAGGAACCCACTTCTGTTAATGGGCAACTGAGCCAGGAACTCAGCTCTTTTTTTTGAGATGAAAAGAACTCAGCTCCTAAATACAAAGCCCAATGGCCTCATCGCATTGCCTCAATCAAATATGGAGCTATCCTGCTTGGCCCATGGTGAGAAATTGAGAGAAATGCAGATGCTGTAAATCAGGGACAAAAACAGAAGTTGCTGGAAAAGCTCAGCAGGTCTGGCAGCATCTGTGAAGAAAATACCATAGTTAAAGTTTCGGGTCCAGGTTCTGAAGAAGGGTCACCAGACTTCAAACGTTAACTCTGATTTTTTTCATGACAGATGATGCCAGGCCTGCTGAGCTTTTCCAGCAATTTCTGTTTTTGACCCTGAAAGACAGCTGGATCTCGAACACATTGAACCTGTTCTGTCATTAAGTAAGGTGATGTTGAAAAGCTTAAACTTTCTGTCAAGAGAAGACAAACCTAACTTAACATAGAACATAGAACAGTACAGCACAGAACAGGCCCTTCAGCCCACAATGTTGTGCCGACCATTGATCCTCATGGATGCACCCTCAAATTTCTGTGACCATATGCATGTCCAACTTGTTGGTTCAGGCCCTCACTAGAATTTCATGGTCTAATTATCACCCAGCTCTTAGCCGGGGCTCACTGTCTGTGTGATACTACATTGGGATCAACAGGAGGAGAGGCAAATTTCTACCTTATTTATTTAAGGTTTGTATCTGGTCTCTGTATCATATCATGTATAGATTTTTACCGAAAGAAGATTCAGATATTTTCTACTCCTTCATGTGGTACTGAATCCTAATATGAGATTATCTAATGTGCAAGTTATCCACTGAACTGGATCCCTGTAAGAATTTAACACCATTTTTACTATTGAGACTACCAATGGCAAAAAAAGGACTCACAATTCAAGACTAGGCATAACCACAGTCTGGTCAGTTACCTAGCTCCCAGCAGTTTTAACTGTGGAGGTTTTTGTGGGTTATAATTTTACAAGATGATTCTTCTTACCTTCAGAACTTGGAAAACAGCTACAGAGAGACATTTCATAGCACCACGTACACCCAGCATTATTGAGACTTCTAACTCAGTGAGAAACCAGCTCAGAAATCCTTTATTTAGTTTCCTCTATTTAACAATGAAACTGCATAAACATTAACTCACAAAAAAAAACCTGGGTCTTTCCAAAATGGGAGCTAACAGTCATCCTCAGCAAATTGGCACAGTCTTTTTTTGCATGGTTCTAGCCTGGGGGGATGTTTTGACATTTTCCATCTCACTAGAAATGCAAATTGGTCCTGTGGTCTGATCAGCATGAAACATTAACGTTGAACTACAAATCCCTAGCATCTCTAGCTCCCCGCTACCCTCCCAACCAACAGAATACTCTTGCCCTTGCTCACTTTCACATTCTGATTTGCAATTATTTACAGTTTTTTATTTGTATTCCATGTTCACTATCCATTTCATCTGGCATTTTCCTATCTTCCATTATCAATGTCCATAATCACTTTCTGGAGGACCAATACTCACTTTACTTCCTCTTTTGTCCTTTTTAAACACCTGCAGAAACTCTTACCATCCTTTTGTATATTTTTAGCTAGCTATCTCTCCCACACCAGTTTCCAATTCCTAATTAATCAATTAGTCTTTTATTGCTGTCCTTTAAAATTCTGTTCAATGCTTTGACCTGTTGCACACCTCGGTGAAATTGTACATTTTCTCTTCCAACTTTATGCTACCTTTTCCTTCTACAGTTCGGCACGTAATTCCGTAGAATATTTCTTTCTCACTAGGTTCTTCTAAGCATTCTGAGAACGCTCCTCAAATGTCTCACAGTTCACTAATTAGCTCTGTCTTCATTCCCTCATAATTGGTCTTTATGAGCTTAAAATGCTGACGTTCGATCCAGCTACTCTCTCCCAATTAGAATGCAGAATTTAATATTATGATCACTGTTACGTATGGGAGTCTTTTGTATGAGGTTGTTGGTTAATTTGATCACATCTTACGTTACCAGGTATCACATAACCAGCTGCCTGGTTGGTTCTAGAACATCCTCAACTAAAAGAAAACTGCTCTTAATACCCTGTACGAACTCATCATCCAGACAACCATTGCCAGTTGATTCTTCCAATCCGTATGTACTTTGAAAATCAAGTTAATCAGAACCTTCACTGTTTTACATTGGTCCCCAGCACGCCTTAATTTAAAGTTAAAACCTCATACTTTTGTTCGACTTTGTCTCAGGCCCTGATCTGCCTTTGCTCTGCAGTAATGCTAAATAAATCCTTAAATGCTCTCTTAATTGATCTAACATATCAGCTCCCCATTTTGCCCACCAAGATCCTCACTTTTAGTCCTTTCACTCCTAGGGATCATGCTTTGGAATTTTTTTCCTAAGTACCTCCGCCTCCTCTGTGTGTGCAAAGTCACCCTTAAATCCCATCTGTCTTCCAAACACCCCTCTTGATTTCCCCTGACATGGAGGTGTTGGTGTTGGACTGGGATGGATAAGGTCAGAAATCACAAAACACCAGGTTATAATCCAACAGGTTTATTTGAAAACATAAACTTTCAGAGCCTTACTCCTTCTTCAGGTGGTAGATTGTTTGACTGGGCAGGCGTTATCCTTGGAGCTCTGTGAAGCTCACAGTAATTTAAATCAGTTGCTGCCCATACATTCTATGCTTTAATTAGTCATCACCCAAGTGTTCACTCAGTTTCACTGGTGCTAAGCACAGCTATGTGTCAGGTTTAAAATCCTCAACTTTTTTAAAAAGCCTTTTCATGTTCACACCTTTGCCACACCACCCCACACGTGTGCAACTCAGCACACGTGCTCACTACTTATATAGAACATTACAGCACAGTACAGGCCCTTCGGCCCTCGATGTTGTGCCGACCTGTCATACCGATCTCAAGCCCTACCTGTTCCCTGCTGCTTTAACATACTCTCTGAAACCTACCTCTTTGAACAAGCTTTTCATCCCAAAGTATCCTTATGTTAACAATGGTTTGACTGAGTGCCTTGGAACATGTTAAAGGTGCAGTGAAAGGGCATCATGATGCTATATAGAACCCTTGTATAATTCTCTGCAGGTGTTCCTCAGGGTAGTGTTCCTAGGCCCAACCATCTCCAGCTGCTTCATCAATGGCCTTCCCTCCATCATAAGGTCAGAAGTGGGGATGATCACCCATGATTGCACAATGTTCAGAGCCATTTGTCACTCATCAGATACTGAAGCAGTCTGTGTGTAAATGCAACAAGGTCTAGATAATATCCAGGCTTGGGCTGAAAAGTGGCAAGTAGCAAATGTGCCACACAAATGCCATCTATGGCCACCTCCAATATAAGACAATATAACCGCTGCCCACTGTCAATATTGGCCAGAAACTCAACTGGAATCACTGCATAAGCATGGTGGCTACAAGAGCAGGTGAGGAGCTTGGAATACTGCAACAAGTAACTCACCTCCTGACTCCTCAAAGCCTGTCCACCATCAACAAGTCACAAATCAGGACTAGAATGGAATACTCTCTGCTTGCACTGGATGAGTGCAGCCCCAACAACATTCAAGCAGCCCGACACCATCCAGGACATAGCAGCCTGCTTGACTGGCACCACATCCACAAGCATCTACTCCATCTACCACCAGCACTCAGTAGTAGCAGTGTGTACTATGTATAGGTATTGCACTGCAGGAATTTACCAAAGATCCTTGCACAGCACCTTCCACAACCACATCCAACCAGAAGGACAAGGGCAACAGATACACAGGAATACTGCCACTTGCAAGTTCCCTTCCAAGACGCATACACAATCCTGGAAATATATCGCTGTTCCTTCACTGTTACTGGGCCAAAATC
Source organism: Stegostoma tigrinum (assembly GCF_030684315.1). NCBI lineage: Eukaryota > Metazoa > Chordata > Chondrichthyes > Orectolobiformes > Stegostomatidae > Stegostoma > Stegostoma tigrinum. The sequence goes on from NC_081359.1 coordinate 100,604,931, forward strand.
CCAGAATTCCTTCTTGAAGGACATTGTGGGTCAACCTACAGCACATGGACAGCAGTGGTCCAGAAATGCAGCTACTATCACCTTCTCAAGGGCAGTAAATGCTGACCAGCCTGTGACGTCCACATCCCACAATTGAATTAAAAACAAAATCTCTATTCTTCTGGCAACTTTAAATATATGCCATCTACATTGAAAGTCCCACATTTTAATGCTAATCAGCATGAAGTAAAGTTTGGCTTAGGGGCATTATTGGGAGAAAAATAAAACACAAATTATGATGTAGCTGTCATAAACCAATAATTCCAGCTGGTTTAAAACGGAAGTAATGTCTCAAGATTATGTTACAACATCATGTGAAATGATAGCAGCAGATCATGAAGGCAATGAAGGCCTCGTTGTGAAATTAAATTAATGGATTGATTGTCAAAACAAAAAGCTCTTGATGTATATTTCGACAGTGTCAGTTAATCTGCTCGAGAAGTGAGCGCAATTCACCATGGTAAGGATTCAGCGTTTTATATGTGGAGCTCAAGACAACTTCTGAAGAAAGGTCCAGACCTGAAATAAGATAATAAAATGTGAGGCTGGATGAACACAGCAGGCCCAGCAGCATCTCAGGAGCACAAAAGCTGACGTTTCAGGCCTAGACCCTTCATCAGAGAGTTCCAGAACTGAAATGTCAGCTTTCCTGTTCCTCTGATGCTGCCTGGCCTGTTGTGTTCATCCAGCTCTACAGCTTGTTATTTCAAGACAACTCACAGTTGATTTCAGCCTTCCTGGAGCTTTACCAGGACATAATGACATCATTTTCTGCAGATTCCATGGAACTCTTTTAGATGTGCTCCCCTTTCATGTGTTGGACAGGGAGATAATTTGCCATCACCCAATCCTTTAGAATTCAAAGGGGCACTTCACCCGAGGCAAATAGAATCCCAGAACACATGGATTGTGCCATCTTCATCACAGCAGAAAATGGTCCTTCCCAGGCCCACTCCGAATGCAGAAAACTGAGGATTGATGTCTATTATACACAAGAACAGACTGCTGTGATTAGAATATTCTGCAAACCCTATCATAGCAGTGAACTAAGAGTCCTGTCTATAAATGGTTCCCAGGCTCTTTCATAAGTCCATCTACTTCCTGGAACAGAATGTAATTACAATTAATTTTATGAGAATTAAGAAATAAAGATTGCCAAGAGTGAAGCAATTGTCAGACATCAAAGCTAGAACTGCTTTGTTAAATCTGTAATCACACATTTAATGAGTCTTCCCTTACGTAAAAAAATCACAAAGAACACAGACTAAAATCTTTATAGTTTCTTTTTGCACATTGCTACAAAAACAGAAATTGCCAGAAAAACTCAGCAGTTCTGGCAGCATCTTTGGAGAGAACGCAGAGTTAACCTTCTTCAGTGACCCTTACACATTATTACTCAGGAAGTGACCAAGATATTGCACAATACCATGATGTTATGGTAAGGTTTTGGAGATAAGTATGAAGAAATAAAGACTGTAGAAATTTTTAAAAGGGCCTGATTTTAACTCACTCAGAGTTTTCGTGAGAATTAGAAGTGGGTTCAAAACAACTGCAAGAGCTGATTTAGTTAATGCCAGCTACTGACAGTGATTTGTGTAAACCCTTCAAATGTCATGCTCTTCATCACTTTCAGAAAATTTAAAAGAGGCTTGATTTACCCAAACAGCAGGCAGAATTCACTACCACAGGGTGGAGTTGATGCAAATGATATAGTTATATAAAACAGAGTGCTTTCCAGTTCAGGAGAGCAGAAGGAACAGCGGATTATGATGATAGATTTAAATGAGGTAAGATGAAAGGCGGCTGGAAAGGGGCATACACATCAGCATGGACTAGTGGGCCATGTGGCCTGTTTCTCTGCTGTATGACCTAATCTGGATTATTTGTTCAAAATCTTACAGAAGACATGTAAATAGGAGAGGGAGGGAGGAGCTTGATGTAATCTCTTCAAAAATTCCATTGATGATATTGACAACAAGTATTTTGAAGTTTGTTTGGTGTGAACAATTGTTAAATATAGAGGGTGAGTACAAAGTTGGATTGGTAGGTCAATGACATTGAAAACTGGACACTTTCTGTAACAGGTGCCTGGTTTCCCTAGTGGTGAGGATGTGAATCGGATCTTATTTGCAAAGGGAGAATTAATTGTTGCACTCATCAGTAATAAAGATAACACATAGTAAAATTGATGAACTGTCAGTGCAAGTAGAAATGAATTGGAATTATCTATTATCCATTACTGAGGCATGATTAGGTCCTGAATTTTGAAGGGTACAGAAAGCACAGGAAGTAGAAAAAGGTAGAGCAGTGGCTGTGTTAGTTAATGATAATATTACCACAATGGGTCTGCTTTGGCTGAGGTTACCATGACGATTTCATCTATTCAACCTCGTCCTTGTACCCGAAGCATGATGTACCTCAAGTTAAACTCACCATGAGTTCTCTCTCTCTCTCTCACTCTCTCTGTCTCTAATAAGACAGCAGCTCTATGGTCCTCTGGGATTATGACAAATTTACTTTATGAATAATACAGAGGAATGACCTAACATAAGACAACCAAGATTTGAAAAGGCTTTGTGCGGAAATGAAAAACAATAAAAGCAAAAGTAAAAATTCACTTGTTGGAGTATTGTACAGATCTCTAATAATAATCACACAGGAGGGTGGAGAATAAATGGAGAAGTAATGAGAAGTTGGCAGAAAGGCAGGTTGATATTCATAGATTTTAATCTACACATCAACCGAGTATCCAGTTGGGCAAAAGTAGCCAAAATAATGTGATGCTACAGTGCTTCTGAGATAGCTTCTTAGAACAGAATTTTCACAACTGATTAGAGAGGAGGATAGACTAGATATTTTGCAATGAGATAGGATTAGTTAATAAACACATTGTGAAGGCACCTCTAGGTAACAGCATCTACAATTTCATTGAATTTAACATTCAGTTTTGAGGAACAGAGGAGTGTGTCTGAGTCTATTTCACAAAATTTAAATAAGCACATGGCAGTATGAAAACAAAGATGAATAAAGTGAATTAACAGATTAAGTTAAAGGATAGGTCAATAGAGATGCAAAGGCAGCTAGTGAAGAGATATTTCAGAATATACAGAATAGATACATTTCAACGTGTAAGAAATGTTAAAGAGAGTAAAATAACTTAAAACACATGACAAGTGGCTGCTTAGAAGATTGGAGGCAAGATAACAAAGAGCAAAGAATGATCAAAAATTTAACAAAGAGGGTAAAATAAGAGTATGAGAGTTGGTGTGTGTACAATACTTGGATTCCCACTTCATAACGAGCACATCTAAAGTTATTGAAGAAAACAAATGTTTATGGCACAGGAGGTAGCATATTAGGATGAATACAAGATTGACAGGCAAACAAAGAGCAGACTGTAGGGATAAATCAAACATTTTCACATAGGAAGATGTAAACAGTGGTGTGCCACAAGGATCAGTGCTGGGTCCTCAACTGTTTAAAATTTAAGTAAACAACTTGGATAAGATGATAGAAGGTATGAATGCCAGGTTTGTTGATGACATAAAGATAGGCAAACTGTAAGTTGTGAAAACAGAAAGAGGCTCCAAAAAAAGAAACAGATAGGTTAAGTGAGTGGGTAAAGCTGTGGAAAAATGGTACATAATGTACGGAAATGTAAAATTGTCCATTTTGGCAGGAAACACGAAGAATTTAAATGGAAAGAGATTGCAGATGTTGGATCCAAAAGAATCTGGGTGTTCTCATACATGAATCAATTCAGACACAGCAAGTAATTAGGAATAGAATGTTATCATTTAATGCGAGAGGAATTAAATATAAAAGTTGGGATGTTATGCTTCAGTTACACAGGACACTGGTGAGACTTCATCCAGAGTAGAGAACGCTGTATTGTGGTCCTTGTTAAAGGAAGGACGTGAATTCATTAAAAGCAGTGCAGAGAAGGTTTACCAGGCTAACACTTGGAATTAATGGGTTGTCATATGTGCCAGGTTATCATAGAATCACTACAGCATGGAAGCAGGTCATTCCTCAGAACAGCATCCCACACAGACCCACCCCCTACCTTATAACCCCACATTTCCCATGGCTAATCCATCTATTCTGCTCATCCCTGGATATTATGAGCAATTTTTAGAATGGCCAGTCCACTGAAATTGCACCTCTTTGGACTGTGGGAGGAAACCAGAGTGCTTAGGGGAAACGCATTCAGACACGGGGAAGAATGTGTAAACCCTGTGCCTGGGTCCCTGGCACTGTGAGGCAGCAATGATAATCATCGAGCCACTGTGTCACCAAGGTTGGACAAGCTAAGCGTATATCCCCTGCTCTTTAGAACATTAAAAGAGGACTTGATTTAAACTTAAAAGATCCTGAGGACCATGACAGAATACGTGTGGAGAGAATGTTTGGTCTTAAAAGAGAATTTAGAATTAGGGGTCACTATTTAAAAATCAGGTATTAGCCATTTAAAGCAGAAATGAAGAAAATTACTTTTTCTCTCAAAAGGTTGTGAGTGTGAAAATTTGGTAGAAGCAGAATCCTTGAATATTTTTAAGGCAGAGACAGACTTTTCTTAATCAAGGAGGTGAAAGGCTATCAAGGATAGGCAGGAATGTGGCATTGGCCCTCAATCTGATAGGCCATTTCACTGAGATGCTGAATGACCTATCCCTGCCCCAGATGTTCAGACATTCGCAATCTGATTCATTTTGACATTTTCCATTACATCCTGTAGTGCATTTCGGCTTCCTGCTCAGCTTATTCAAGGGTGTCGATGCCAATCCGCCCTTGAGAAACAGGATCTGATCAGTCTAATTTCCAGTTCTTGGCCTACAGTGAAAAACTTTAACTTAACGTCGCACTTTTCCCAATCTCAAGACTTTCCAAAGCAGTTTTCAATCAATTGAGTACCTTGGAAAATAAGCCACTCATCTGATATGGCCGTCACTCTGTCCCATTGAAGTAGTTGGAGGTATGTGGTTTGATCTCAATAATTTACAGTAAATAATCAGAGAAACTGCTCTCATGTGCTGCTTGATTGCTGCATTTGTATTTTTGCTGCACTGACTACACGCGAAATCATCAAATTTAAATTGCTTCTGTATAATTGTGATGTTGTATGGACAAATCAAGAAAAGCTTGATGAGAAAATAATTTGCGTCGGGCCGAAAGATCAAATGATGGAATGAAGGCTGATATACATTTCAGAATTGCACCCCCCCATGCTCATTGGCAATTGGTTTGAAACTCATACAATTACCATAAGATCTGAACAGATACCAAAGAGGATGCTTTCATGCATCAGAATGGGGTGACTGTTTTCATGGAATAGTTCCTGGATAAGGCACTTAACCCTCACAAAAAAAAGCCCCCCCGAGAAAGAATTTGGTTCAAAGATTGTAACTGACTGAAATCCCTGATTTGTCATGGCCAAGAGGGTTCAAACATGAATCGGGTGACTCAAGCTGCAGATTCGGATTGACAGGTCTGATATCTACTTCCAACTTTCAATCAGTAGAAGGTGCAGACCTACCAAGAGGTTCAAGCTGAAACAACTATTATACTTTGAGTGGGGGGGCAGGGTAGATGGTGTACATACTGCGCAAGACCTTCTCACTAAACCCCACCGAACCCAAGATAAAACCTGGATTGTGCAGTTTCCTTCTCCAATTTGCCAGGGATGAGTCCAGGCTGGTAGCCAAAATATCCAAGTAACAGGGCCACTTGTAGCTGGGTTAACCTACAAGGATAAATGTAACAGATCCATGGGAATGCCACCCTCTGCTCCAAATCATGCACCAACCTGACTTGGAAATATATCAGAGTTCCTTCATTTTGCTGGGTCAATTTCCTGGACCTCCCTTCCCTACAGCACTTCAGGTGTGTCTATCCATCCTGGCCTGACAGGGTTTGCAGCAAATCAAGAGGGTAGTTCAACACCACCACACTCTCAAGCAATGTGGCTGACTCTAAACTACCCCCCAGCAATTAGAATAGAGCTGACTTATAAATGCTGTTCTCGTCCATGAAGCCCACAACCCATTAATGAATAGGAAAAAAATAAAGTTTAATCATGATAATCACATGGCAACATATAAAAGATTCAGATCACGCAAATATCGATGGTCTTACAATCTCTTTGTCTCCATCCCACACATGTTTATCCTTATCGCTGTGTGCTATCTGTTTGGGAGTAGTTGATTGCTTTACCTCAGAGCATCAGATGGGTGTAGAGGAGAAATCCAGAAAGAAAGCACCTCCTAAGGTACATTAGAGAAGGTGTATGCAGCGCAGGATATGAGTCCTAAATAGAATTGTCATTTTGAATGACACAGTTTCGAATCCAGTCACTCTTCTTTGGTCTGAAGAAGAGTTGTTGAAATTGAAATGGTAACCAGTCACCCCACTCAAGATGACAGCCTTTTCCGATGCAATGATGCAATTAATCCAAACAAATGCAAGATGATACATTCTGAAAGATCTCATGCAATAGGGAAGTATACAGTTAATGGCAGAACCCTTAGCAACATCACTGTACAGACGGCTCATGGTGTACAGGTCCACCATTGCCTGAAAATGGCAACACAAGTGGGTAGGTGGCCAAAAGGCATACAGTATGTATGCCCTTCATTCGTACGGAGTATAAAAACTGGCAAGTCATGTTGCAGCTATATAGAACTTTGGATAGAATGTATTTGAAATATTATGCACAGATCTGGTCTCAAGACTACCAGAAGAATGTGGAGGTTTTGAAGAATGTACAGAAAAGGTTTTCCAGGATGTTGCCTGGTTTGGAGGATAATAGGCGGGGAAGGAAAATTGTGAGGAGAAATTTGACCAACTTGGTTTGTTTTCACTTGAACGTTGAAGGATGATGGGTGACTGGATAGAAGTTTACAAATTATGAGAGGCATGAGTAGAAAGTATAGTCAGGGTCTTTATCCCAGAGTAGAATTGTTGCTTACTAGGGGACTTGTGTTTCAGGTAAAATGGGTTATGTTCAAAGGAGAGGCAGGTTTTTTTTATATACTGAGGGTGTTATGTGCCTGGAATGTGCTGCTAGAGGAGGAGTTGGAGGTGGATACAATTACAATGTTTGAGTGGCACCTCAACAGCTATATGAATAGTCAAGAGCTACAGGGATACAGACCTCATGGAGGCAAAAGGCTTTGAGCTTAGAAAGGCATTGTGTGTTGTTTCAGTCCTGATGGGCTGAAAAGCCCGATTGTGTGCTGTACTGTTCTTTGTTCTCCTTGTTCTCTTGGTAATAGTCTTTCTCTACCATTATATTCCAAATAGGCTGTGTAGACCCAGTCAGCAAAGGGATGGGTGGCAACAGTCTACCCAATCACATGCTGGCAGTGCCTGGCATCATACATTCAAATGACATGCCACCGGCAGTGGGCGCCTGAAGATTTGATGTTTTAATGTTTTTTTTCATGAGATGTGGGTATCACTGTCTGGGCTAGCATTTATTGCCCATCCCTAGTGGGTTTGGAGTTATGTGTAGGCCAGGCCAGGTCAGGGTCCTAAAGGACATTCATAATCCAGATGTGATTTTACAACAATCCATAATGGTTACACGGTGGCCACCAAGCAATGTTTCCGATTTCAGATTTTCAGTGATTCAGACTTCACCATCTGCCATTGTAGGATTCACACTTGTGTCCCCAGAGCATTTGTCTGGTTCTCTGGAATGATTATCATCCAGTAATAACACTACAGTGCCAACACCTCCCCTGAAGTACCCAATGGGAGCTTGTACTGTACACAGCATGTAGCTGTGTATCCTTACTATCATGTCCAGGCTGTTGATGAATGTGGTTTTAAAGTTACTGTACCTAGATGTCTGGCCTGAACTTGTAAAAGGATACAAAGAAGGCATATGAGAAAGCCTCTTTGGTGGCTGGCTACCTAATCTTTAGCGAGTGGAAGTTTGTTGAATGCGCTGACGTGGTCCAATTTGGGATGTCCTCCAAGAATTCAGTGTGGTGTCAGGAATATCAATGTTTTAACTGTTTTCGGTGATACCCATTTGAGCGGAAAATGCCAGCAGTGGGGCACTCACCCCACCCATCCCGCCCCCACCTCCCTGCACCCCCCCACCCACCCCCCCCCCCCCCCCCACCCCCCCCCCCACCAGAATGGGAACTGGCAGAGGTAGCAGGACATCTATGAAGTTTGAGGGCTCAGTCTCTGAGGTAGGTACTCCAAACACTGGTGAAATCTCTCCACGACAACGAAAGAGACCACATTTACCAGGATATTCAAAACAGCCATCCACTTTTAACTGCAAATGACTTCAATACTAGAAAGGCCTCACACTGCTTATTAATTGAGTGGCCATGGGGAATCATGATGATAATGCAAACCACATTGTGGTGAAGGGACAGTCCAAACCATGAAAAGCTCTTCCCCAGGAGTTTCATGTGTGTAATTGAGAAGAAGGACTTGTCGGGTATGGGATCTATTCCTGGTTCATGAGATGACTCCATTGTTTAAGGCCAGCATTTATTGCTCATCCCTTCATCTGAATCACCTGCTAGGCAATTTCAGAGGGCGGTTAAGAGTTAAAATTATTTCTGTGGGTCGCTTGTAGACCAGGCCAGATAAGGATGGCAGATTTTTCTCCCCAGAGGACATCAGTGAACCAGATGTATTTTTACAACAGTCAACAGTAGTTACGTAATCACCATTTGATTAGCATTTTATTTCAGATTTACATTGAATATAAATTTCACCGTCTGCCACAATGGGATTCAAGCCTACATACTTCAGAACATTAGCCTGGGGTTCTGGATTTCTGACTTGGTGACAATTCCTCTCCACCAAATTTTCCCCATAATTGATAACAGACTAGTTTCCAATTCTAGTTTGATTAGATTGAAATTCCATCATGACATGACAGACTTGGACCCATCTCTCCAGAGAGATAGCCCAGGCCTACTAGAGTACTCAGCCCTGGGGCATTTACTAGCACACTACCATCTCCGGCAGAACTGAGGGCATCACAAGGAGATGATCACTCGTTTTCTCACTCTGTGGAGTGACAAGGGGATCAGAAATCCAATGAAAGTTTCTTTGCGTTAATAAAATTAGCACAGTTGGCGGGATGGTGGTCGAGTGGTATTATTGCAAGACTACTAATCCAGAAATTCACCTAATGTTCTGGGGACTATGGCAGATGGTGGAATTTGAATTTGGGAAAGAATCTGGAATTAAGGATCTAATGATGACCGTAAAATGACTGTCAAGTGTCCAAAATATCCATCTGGTTCACTAGGGTTCTTTAGGGAAGGAAATTGTCATCCTTCCTTGGTGTGAGATTCAGAAGACAAATAGATGGGTTATGATCCCGTTGAATGCTGGAACAGGCTTAATGGGCAGAATGGCCTACTTCTGCTCCTAATTCATACAACATTCATGTGACTGAGAAATTAGAGGTCAGAAGCTTGAAGAAGAATAAGAGCAAGTTGCTACAGTATGCATAAGTTATAACAGAGATGAATGATCAGCACAGCCCTTCAGAGAGTGAGAAATGGCACTTTTAGCAGCAGGAGAGAGGGGCAAGAGTGGGTAGACAGTATAAAAGGAAGGCGGTGAAACCAAGATGGAGTTGACTGTGTGAATTGTTAGTTGGGAGAGGAAGCTTCCACTGGGCAGGAGGTGGGTTGTGGCAAAGTCACCATTATTCTGGCTAAAGATGTTGGCCACATCTCCCAGAGGAACCTGGAGATGAGTCAGGTGACTACTTACTGAGAGAGAGAAAGGGCTACAATGCACTAGTGGGTCCATAAGAGAGATAATGAAAGAGATAAACCAAACCCTTCAAGACCCAGTGAAGGAATAAAAAGTGAGATGAATGATGGGGAAGGAACTATGACAAACAGAGTTGAATTAAGTGCGGAATAAGAAATAAGAAAGGGGCAAACGGACTGTATTGGGAGAAGTGACTAAAAAGAAGGGAGAACACAGGTACTCTTGCTTACTTTGGGTATATGTTGCAGGTAAAGACTGCCACTCACTCTGAGTGCTGGAAGATAGTTTGCTAGCTGCTAGTCTGAAGAAGGGTCCTGACCCGACACGTTAACTTTCCTGCTCCTCTGATGCTGCCCGGCCTGCTGTGTTCCTCCAGGCATTGTTTTGCCTCTGATTCCGCATGTGCAGTTCTTGCTATCACTGAGTATTTTATAACCCAGGACAACATAAGCCTGATTCTCATCCTGAATGCTAGAATGCATTCAGACTAGAAAGAAATCAGAGCCACAGTTAAGTCAACCAATCAGCAGCCTGAAGTACCATAAAATCAACTGTTCAATGGCTAACATCAATGCTAACAGTAACCTTTACTGCAATGGCTGCTAAGTTCACCTATCTGCTCTTGTGCGCTGTTCGGAGACTGACCTGTATAATTCATTTATTTATTAAAACCTTTTGTCTTTTGGACTTAACTTTTATTTCTAATTTGTTTATGTTGTGTGATAGATAAGTAATTCTTGTGTTTATTAATTAGCAAACTTAGTTAACTTAAGAAAACCTAGTTAAATTAGTTCTGTTTAAAGCATAAGGTAATGGGTGTGGAAGAAAGATATCCACTGAGGAAAGTGATTTATTTCTAAGTCAATCTTGTTGCCATCTGCCAAGGGTGGGGTGCATAAAGTAGGAGAGTGTGTTTATCACTCCTCGCCCGAGAGCTTAACATCTTGGAGAAAGGCAACCAGTACATCAGTATTAGCCAGCTGTGTCCTCTGAGGCAGAACAGAATAGTGTGTTGGCTCAAGGTGGTTTCTCCTCCTCAAAAACATTGAAACGGGTAAAGATTGTAAAAAGGTAGGCAAGCGATCAAAATGTAAATACCCGCCTTTCTAACATTGAGGAAGTGAGTTTAGCACCTTTCCTTTGCCCATGTGTTCTTGTTTAACCCAAATATTCTGAGGTTAGACCCGCTACCTCCACCAGATGAGGAGGTCAAAAATCATGGCACAGTCTCACTTGACCATTGGATCCTACCTGGCCCTTATTCACATCTCCTGGGAGAAGGATAGCAGCCTGATCTCCCCCAACACCAGCACTGGGCTCACCAATCCGGAGAAGGAGGGGCCATTCAGTGTCAGGGACTAGCTGACTCTGAACACAGAGGATTAGAGGAAGGCTCAGTCTTCACCTGCACAGTCTCTAATCTGACCTCCACCTCCCAAACCAGTCAAAATGTGAAGAAGAGAATGTAAAGTCTGGCTCTGACTCATACATTGACAAGTCAAGGATATAGGCCAAGGGCTGGAAAACAGGATGCAAATATCTACGTAACTGTTTCTGACTGGTGCAGACTTGATGGGCTAGATGCTGTAGTCCTCTATGACTGCATGATCTTAATGAAACATGATGGCAGTACAAATGTTTCTATATTTAATGGAACCACAACTGCTCCCTCGACTTACCGCAATGAGAGTCTCTATTGCTCTCCCAGCAACTTCTGGTGCGTCATGTTTTTTTAATGGTATTGTTTCAAAAACAGTAAGCGTTGACTGGGATAAAAGGATTTCAAATCTTCCTCTCACTCCCATGGCCTGACATCCATCAAACTCTACACACAGACATTTTGTAGCAGCAGTTAACAATTCAGCAAAACGGGTTGTGAGACTACAGTTACACACATCTCACGCTGCCACCCACTCCCTTGTTCTATGGGACCGATTTTCATACAGATTCTTTATACCCAGTGGGCCTGGTGGCAATCAATATCTTTGCAGCAAAGGTGGTTGTACAAGCCTGCACTTTGTTATTGTCAGCGACATTAGGAGTTGTGAGTTTAGGATCTTCCAAGTGACAGACGTGAAAAGCCACAATGTGTACAGCCGCTGGTCCGGCCTGAGACAGTCTAAACCAAATAGGCACAAAGCTACCTGAGTGTGCCCACGCACGGGGACCGCAATAGTGACACATTTCCGACCACCACAACCAAAACAAAGGCGAACTGCAAGGTGTAAGCTGTTACACCACTGACGCAAGAAACAAACCTTCAGAATTTCGGTTGATGATACAGGCAGGTGACTCGCAGATTTGGTTGTCGACTGGGATCTGCCTTCGCCCACTCAGGGTTAGGGTCCATACAGGACAATGCCAACTGGTTATGCCAGTTGTTTCTGGTGACCTCCCAACCCCTCACACATGCACCTCCTCTTCACAGGATGAGAATAGAAATAGAAATTGGAAACCCTGGAGCGTCGATCCATTTTCACACGGAGTGCCTGGGGATGGAAACAGAGCTAGCACTTCTTCACAGAGGAAGCTTTTGAACAAATGGCAGGCAACAAAGAAAGATAGCACCTGAGGTGAAAGAACAAAGCGAGAAGCCAGAAACAAAACGTAGCAAAAATCTTTTTTTTAAATGAGGTTTTTATCTAAAATTGCTGACCTAAAAGTGGTTACAGAAGACTGTGGAGCACTGAGTAAAATAAATAATTAGCTTGCATTGAGCGACGTTGGGACACTGCCACAGGACATGGGCAGCGAGGTCAGTGTGGGAGCATGGTGGAGATTTCGAATGACTGGTGCTTGAACACATGCTTACAATACTGTATTCACTGTTTATGCTGTGGTCCTCTCTACAATAGTACGTCTACATTGCAAGACTGGTTGACTGCTTTGTAGAACACTCTTGATAGCTCTGCCAGCTATCTTCTTTTGATGGCTCGTTACTGTTGCAGTGTAGGTAATGCAAGAGATTAATAAGTGCACTAGAACGTAGAACATAGAACAGTACAGCACAGTACAGATCCTTCGGCCCATGATGTTGCACCAACCTATTATCTTACTCTAAGATCAAAAGACCGGGCCCCACAACCAACCAGGCATTCTGGTTTTCTTTAGTGATATTGGTTGAGGATTTAAATTGGTCTATATACAGTGGAGACCTCCTGCACTCATTATAAAATTGTGTCATGGGACCCTTTGTGCCCACCTGAGAGGGAAGTCAGAAGATTGAGGCAAAAGATGTCATCTCTGATGGATGACAATCCCTCTGTATCACACTGGAGTATCATGATGGATTATGAGCCCAAGTCTCTGGAGCGGAGATCTACCTCATTATGTTCTGGCTCATTTATCTCCTTCAACAGCACCTTCCAACCCACAGCCTCTACTATCTAGAAGGACAATGGTAAGAGATGCATTGGATCACTACCATTTACAAGTTTCCTCCGAGTCTGTCACCATCCTGACTTGGAATTATACCACTCTTACTTCACTCTCATGGGTCAAAATCCTGAAAGTTTCTCCCTCACAGCACTGTGCTGTCCTCTACCCACACGGGCTGCAGTAGTTAAGAAGACATCTCTTCATCACCTTCTCAAGGGCACCAGGAATGGGGAATGAATGCTGAACCCAGCCAGCAACGCCCACATCCTGAGAGCTCATTGGGCACGCCATTGCAAACTTTTAGATGCATGAAACTAGAGAAGACGCACATGTCAAGCCAAGAGTTGGGACTTGTCAGAGTATGTACACAGCAGCTTTCTGTGCATGAAATTGGTGCTGTGCATGGTATTATGGTGACTTCCTTTTCTTTCAGCTGTGGGCAGGGTAAGTATGCAAACTGGTCACTTCTGCGAGAACAAGATTTTACAAGTGAAAAATAAATGAAAGTCAGGGTGTGACAGCTCAGCATCAGCAGTGTGTGCCGCAAAGGGTAGAGACCAAAGACCTGAACTCGAAGAATCATTGTATTGCATCAGGAACAGAGAAAATCTTGGTATCGAAACAGGCACATTTTAGACAGCAATACATGACATAAAGTAAAACTCCACTAAACAGAAATTAATATGATAAGACAATAAAACAATATTATTCCCAGCTTAGTGTTTATAGCTAAAGTAATGTTAAATTATTTTCACTTATCCACTGGTAGGCTCTGTCCTGCACTAGAGCTTTCCACGTGGTTGTTGTGTTATAAATGTTTATACAACTTGCGCACCAAGAAATATAAAGAAAATGCTGCTTGTGAGTAAAAGCAATGAGCTGAGTGTGCTGTGCATAACTTTCACCCATGTGTGTGTGATGTGCGACACATTTAACTAGATTCCATCCTTTCCCCTTGTACGTTACATTATCAAGTACAGATCTAAATAGGAACTCATGCTGTTACTTCAATCAAGAGTCCTGATAACAGAAAATGAAGTAAAAGCAATTACACAAAGCAGAAATATAGCACAAAGAGGCACATATGAGATGATCTGCCTTTATACCAGCCAGGTTAGAAATCACACGACACCAGGTCATAGCCCAAGAGGTTTATTTGAAACCAAAAATTTCAGAGTGCCCCTCCTTTGTCAGCTTAAACTCCTTGGTGCCGTATGACTTCTGACCCTGTTTACCCTAGTCAAACACCGACAGCTCCACATCATTTCTACCAGCCAGGCAGTAAATAATAAAAATGTGACAAAAAGAGGAATTTGAAGGACAGAAATGCAAGTTGTGTTGGCATGTGTGCATGCATTCATATGAGCACAGAAAGCTTTTACAGCATAACATAAGATTGAGAATAAAGTACTGGGATAACTCACCCACCAAATCTGACATTGATCAGCACGCGATAGACCTGGAGCATCTCTGTATTGTGGCAAGATCCTTTTGAGAACTACATTGCATACCTATCAGGAAATGACACTTCAGAAGGAAGTGTATGGTTTCATTGCCGGATTTTTCAGAAATTGAGCGCTAAAAAATCTCACACATATGCAGCCACACACACACACACACACACACACGTGTCTCTCTCACACACACACACACACACACACACACACACACACACAGACACATAAATACACACACACACATATACACACACACAGTCACAAGACACACACATACACGCACACGCAGACGCATGTACAGATACACACACACACACACACGCACACACACACACACAGACATACTGACCACACACACACAGGGACACAAACACACACACAAACACAAAACGAGCACAGGCACACATGTGCACACACACAGAAACAGACACATACAGTCACAAGACACAAACGCACACACAGACACATACACACATTCACACAGACACACACAGGCATACTCGCACGCACACACACACACACACACACACACACACACACACAAGCCACTCCAACTCCCCTTACCACTCCTTAGACAATATGTCCATCCTGAGCCTCCTGCAGTGCCAGAATAATACACCCGAAGATTGCAGGAACAGCATCTCATATTTTTCCTGGGAACCTTGCAGCCCAATGATCTCAATGTGGACTACACAAGCTTCAAAATCTCACCACCCCAATCTCATCCCAAGACCAGCACAGCTCGTCCCTGCCTCCTTAACCTGTCAGTCATTTCTCCCAGCTATCTGCTTCTCCCACCTCACTGACTAAACACCCACCCCCACCTCCTACCTACCAGCCACATCCCCAGCTCCTTGACCTGTCCGTCCTCCCACCTACCGGCCCCTCCCTCCCAAATGACCAACCCCCATCCCAACTCCTTACCTACACTCACCTTTACTGGCTCCGTCACTGCCTCCATGACCTATCCATCTTCTCTCCACCTATCTGTTCCTCTGTCCACCTTCCATCATCACCTCCCCCTCTCTCAATTTATTTCACAGGCCCCTTCCTATTCCCCCAATTCTGAAGAAGGGTTCAGATCCAAAACATCAGCTTTCCTGCTCCTCTGATGCTGCTTGGCCTGCTGTGTTCATGCAGCTCTACACCATGTTATTACACACTATGCACATATGGAGACATTGTGGTTGATGGCTCACCGAGCTGGTTTGTTGTTCCGCAGATGTTTCATCACCCTGCTGGGTCACATCGTCAGTGCAGCCTCCCATGAGGCGCTGTTGTATTTTCCTGCCTGGTTTTTTAATTCTGGAGTCCACTGAGTTGGATTACCTCACTTCCGGTTTTCCTTCGTAATGAAGAGTATATGGGGTCAAGTTCAATTGTTTGTTATTGGTACACGCACACCAATTGGCTACAAAAGGACACAACTATTACTCACTCATCTCTATCCACATGAATAACGAGAGCCATCAATTTGATTGGGACAACACCAGGATCCTGGGACAAGCAAAGCAGACACAGGCACGGGAATTCCTAGAAGCCTGGTACTCCATGAAGAAAGACATCAACAAACACATAGAGCTTGACCCCATATACACTCCACTGCAAAGGAAAACCAGAAGTGAGGTAATCCAGACCAACAGACTCCAGAGTTTAAGTAACAGGCAGGAAAACACAACGGTGCTTCATCGGAGGCTGCACTGATGATGTTACCCAGCAGGGTAATGAAACGTCTTCAGAACAACGAACCAGCTCAGTGAGCCAACTAGCCACAACACCCACAAACAGAGCTACGAATCTCCTCCAAAACCTTAGACATATACAGACGCACAGACAGGCATACAAACACACAGACAAACATGTACACAAACACACACATGTACAATGCACACAGAGACACACATACATACACACACAGGCACACATCACACTAACATATGCATATATACATGTGCACATAGACACGCACGCACACACACACACATACTAACATATGCGTACATATGCACATACACACAGGCAAACACATACACATGCACACACAACCACATATATATGCACACACAGATGCACATACACATACAGACACATGCACAGATAAACATACATATATACATGCACACACAAGTCAAATTAGTATTTTTAATCACAGCTACACTTCTACAATTTATTTTTAAGCTCCTTTACAACAGCTTGCTTTCTGGAATAATTGTCAATTGGATGTAACACGTTTTTAAAAGACATTGGAGAAATGCACAATTATAATGAAGGAAATCTACCTCCACCAAATTGTGTGTGATTTGAATTTCACTTATGTGAAATGAATAATCAGGAAAAGAAAAATAGATCTTGTAAAATTATTTTGCGCTCTCTCAGAAAGTTTTGCCTCCAACTCAGAACTGGCTTCCTTAAATTTTCTGCCACTGCATATGGTGCACACCCACAACATTAAAAATACAACAGTTTCATTTCTTACTCAATCGTCATTCTCCCCAAGAACAGTTGTGAGGCCATTCAGTGTATGAGAGGATAATGGCACTGTCCACAGTAAACCAAATGCACATTCAAGAGCCAATGCCCCAGGCTAGCAGACACAGTTTGACCAAGGTGATATCCATGGAATTACAATTCTCTTTAGGCCGACAAAGTGAAATATCTGCTAAGGTTCTTGTGCCCATCCATTTTATGATGATATCTGCTTAAAAATGTGTGGAAAACACATCAGCTTAGGAGCAAGAAATCAAATGCAGAGATGAGAAATATCAAAGAATAAGTTTCATTATCAAGGTAAGAGAAATAAATAGTAAAGCAGAAAGATCAGAGAATGACAAGGAAGGGACAAAGAAAAACTAGAACATCCCACAATCAAGATGGATTGTTAACAAGATAGATAACAAAAAGAAAACTAAAGGTTTTGTACCCGAAAGCACTTAGCATTCATGACAAAGCACAAAAATTGATAGCATACACTGGATTAAGTAAATTTGATCTGAAAACCATGTGGTAACGTGGCTACAGGATGACAAGATTGGTTCCTGAATATTGAGGGACACATGACATTCAAGAACAACAGGAAGCTTGGTAAACTGGAGAGGTCAAACTGTTAATCATGAACAGCATTTATACAATAGAGATGTTTCAGTGGAGATGAGGACGAGGAGGGGAAGGAAGTCACAAGTAGGAGCCTCCTTTGTTGTAACCACCAAGCGAGACAAAGTATATAGAAAGAAACATTGGGTGATTATGATAAAGGAGCAGCAATAATCATGGATGACTTTAATCTATGTACAAACTGGAAAAATCAGATTAACAGTAGTAGCCTGGATGAGGAGTTCATAGAATGCTTCCAACATAAACTCTTACAGCAGCATGTACTGGAACTGACTAGAGAGCAAACTATTACTTTAGACTTGGTGCTGTGTAATGACACAGGGTTAATTAATGAGCTCAGATGTATGCATCACAAGGTAGGAACGACCACATTGAATTTTACATCCCATTTAAAAAGAGGAGCTTGGGACTAAGCCTAGTACTTTAAACAAAAATAAGGGCCACTATATGAACCTGAAAACTGAAATGAATTGACTTTTTAGCTTAATGGATAGATTAATAGAGATACAGTGACAGACATTCAAGAAGCTATCTGGGAATACTCAACACAATAACATTCCTTCTATAAAGAAAGATTCTATTTGGAGCGTCCACCTTTCGAGGTTAGTTTTCAATGTTAGAGTAAGCATTAAACTCAAGCAAAAAGCATTGAGCTGCACAAAGTTGTGTGGCAGATCTCATCACTTACCATGGTATAAGGTACAGCAGAGAAGGATGAAAAGATTCACCAGGAAGAATAAATCAAAGCCTGAGAGGAATGCAAAATTTGGCAGCAAGAGTTACTGCAGGATGTTAGAAAGAAAATAGTAGGTTAACTGAGTGGCAGTCCTGTGGTGATTGAGAATAGAGATTTAAAAGAGGAAATAAGGAAATGGTGGATGAAATAAATAAATACTTTGTTTCCAAAACAGAAATTGTTGGAAAAGCCCAGCAGGTCTGGCAGCATCTGTGGAGAGAAATCAGAGTTAATGGTTCGGGTCCAGGGACCCTTCCTCAGAACTGATGATATTTTGGTTTTCCCTTCATTATAGAGGACGAGAGACACTCCAGTAATATCTATAAATCAGGAGCTAGAAGGGAGGGAGGAACTTAATGAAATTGCAATCATACGGTAAGTGGTATGAAGTAAACAATGAAGCTGCGAACTGGCAAATCTTCAGGTCTACTTGAGCTTCATCAGTGAGGTTCCAAAGAACAAAAAATAAAGAAAGTTACAGCACAGGAACAGGCCCTTCAGCCCTCCAAGCCTACACTGATCCAGATCTTCTGTCTAAACCTGTTCATCTATTTTCCAAGGATCTATATCCCTTTGCTCCCTCCCCATTCATGTATCTGTCTAGATACATCTTAAATGACGCTGCCCTTCTTAAACAAGGGGGCAACATTAGCAATTCTCCAGTCCTCCAGGACACCATTCATGCTCAAGGATGCTCCAAAGATATCTGTTAAGGCCCCAGCTATTTCCTCTTTGGCTTCCCTCAGTAACCTGGGATAGATCCCATCCGGACCTGGGGACTTATTCATCCTTTTAGAATACCCAAAACTTCCCTCCCACTTATGCCAACTTGACCTAGAGTAATCAAACATCTATCACTAACCTCAACACCCATCATGTCCCTCTCCTCAGTGAATACCGACACAAAGTACTCATTAAGAATCTCACTCATTTTCTCTGACTCCTCGCATAACTTCCCTCCTTTGTCCCTGAGTGGGCAAACCATTTCTCTAGTTACCCTCTTGCTCCTTATGTATGAATAAATAGCTTTGGGATTTTTATTCACCCTGTTTGCTAAAGATATTTCATGACTCCTTTTAGCCCTCTTAATCCCTCGTTTCAGGAATCCAAGTTAATAGGAAAAGATGTGAATATGGAATTCACAAAGCAAATGGATCAGCTATGTTCTTACTGAACGGTGGAGCAGGCTTGAGGGGCTGAATGACAGCCCAATTCTGTTCTTATTTCATGTGTTCTTAGGTTCAAAAACACCAAATAGGATTATCATGTGGATTAAATGGCTGGAAATCCTAAGAAAGTAATCTGCTGTCTTCATCTTCTCTGGTTTACATGCAACTCTAGAGCAAAGATCAGCAATGGCATATTGGTAATGTCATAGAGACTAGTTATCCAGCATTGTTTTAGATTGGTCCTACTTTCCCGATATTCTTCCAAAGCTTGGTCTGTTTTTAGTCGCCTACACCTTATGTATGCTTCCTTTTTCCCCTTTGCTAGTCTCACAATTTCACCTGTCATCCATGGTTCCCTAAGCTTGTCCTGCACTCTAATCAAACTCTCTTTAAAAGCCTCCCACATATCAAATGTGGATTTACCCTCAAACAGCTGGTCCCAAGTCTCATTCCCAAGCTCCTGCCGAATTTTGCTACAGTTGGCCTTCCTCTAATTCAGCACTCTTCCTTTAGGGCCACTCTCATCTTTGTCCATCAGTATTCTAAAATTTCTGACTAATGAAACAGTAGATGCATTGGTGTTAATTTTCCACAATTTGTTATATTTCCATTTTATTATGGCATGACTCAAACCTAGAACAATAGCCTGGAATGCTGGATAACTAGTCTCTCTGACATTACCAATATGCCATTGCTGACCTTTGCTCTAGAGTTGCATGTAAACCAGAGAAGATGAAGACAGCAGATTACTTTCTTAGGATTTCCAGCCATTTAATCCACATGATAATCCTATTTGGTGTTTTTGAACCTAAGAACACATGAAATAAGAACAGAATTGGGCTGTCATTCAGCCCCTCAAGCCTGCTCCACCATTCAGTAAGAACATGGCTGATCCATTTGCTTTGTGAATTCCATATTCACATCTTTTCCTATTAACTTGGATTCCTTTATTCCCTGGCATAACAAGAATATATCTACCTCTGCCTTAAAAATATTCAAGGGCTTCACCTCCCCTGCCTTCTGAGGCAGAAAGTTCCTAAGTTGTGCAATCTTCTCATCTCTATCCTGAAACCGTGAATCCTAATTTTAAAATAGTGTGCCCTAGCTCTGGGCTGACCCACAAGTGGAAACATCCTTTCCATATTGACTTTGCCAAAGCTATTCAGGGCCTCATGCACTTCAATCAAGCTGCCCCTCACTCTTCTAAACTCCAGTGGAAACAAGTCGGCCTGTCCAAACATTCTTCACAAGACAATTTTCTCGTTCCAGATATCCGTCTGCCTCCAATGCATTTACATCCGTAAGTGGGGAGACCAAAACTGCACACAGTTTTCAAGACGTCATCTCACGAATACACTTTTTGCACCTGAAATAGAACAGCTTTAATTTTATGTTCAACTCACCTCACAATGAAATAACATCACATTAGCCTTCTATGTGTTCTAACTGCGTAACCTTTTGTTACCCATGCATTGAAACACCTATTTGATTCTCAAAATGACTCAATCATTCTCCAATTAGTTCTTTGCTGTTTCATTCTTCTTGTTGAACTTCACATTTTCTGACGTAATACTCCAATTTCCAATTTTTGCTCAATCATTCAACCTATTTATATCAATAAGAAACTTCCCTATTTCTACTTCACATGTACTTTCCTACGTATGAAGGTGCTGTCCGCAAATTTAATGACCATGCCTTTACTTCCCTTAACCACGTATAAATTGCAAAACATTGCGGTCCTAACATAGATCTCTGTGGGACTTCAAATGTCACATTCTGTCGGTCAGACAAATATCCATTTATTAATTGTCTCTGCTTTCTGCCAATCTTCTATTCAAGCTGAAATGTAAACTCCTAAACCCTGATTTTATTTTTCCCAATATCCTTTGATGTGGTATATTATCAAATGCCTTCTGGAAATCCAGGCATAATGCATATAGGCTCCCCTTTATCCAGAGCGCATGTTACTTATTCAAATAACTCCAATAAATTAGATGTCCCTTTGACAAAACCATGCTGTTTTTTAAAAAAATTCTTGAAATGTTTCAAGTATACAGTTATACTTTCTTCAACGATTGATTCCAATGCCTTTCCTATGACAAACACCAGGCTCATTGGCCTGTTCTCAGCATTTTTATTTGAAAGAAAAATTCTTTTTCAAACAGTTTGCACATCCCCCTAAGTCTGCAAGGGTTTCCTCCAGGTGCTCCTGTTCCCTCCCACAGTCCAAAGATGTGTAAGTTAAGTAGATTGACCATGCTAAATTGCCACATGGTCTCCAGGGTTGTGCAGGCTAGGTGGATTAACCATGGAAAATGCAGTGTTACAGGGGTAGGGTAGGGGTGTGGGTCAGGTGCTATGCTCTTCAGAAGGTCAGTGTGGACTCAATGAGCTGAATGGCCTGCTTCCATACTGTAGGGATTCTATGATTCATTCACCTTTATGAAATGCCATATCAGTGAAGGAAAGCATGAAGTTTGCCTTGAAAACAGTGTTTAGAATAAAGAACAGAGAAAATTACAGCACAGGTACAGGCCCTTCGGCCCTCCAAGCCTGCACCGACATGCTGCCGTCACAACTAAAACCCTCCGCCATTCCAGGGACCATATTCCTCTATTCCTAATCTATTCATGCATTTGTCAAAATGCCCTTTAAAAGTCACTATCGTATCTACCATATTGGAACAGGAGAAACTTTAACAGCTTTCAGATTTAGGACTATAACAACCATCTTTAGAACAAAAGTGATTAATTGGCAACTTTACGCAACTATTACAACGTGAGAAAGTGAGTGCAGTAAGTGGAGATTGAAATCTTACCAATTATCACCAAGATCAAGAAAATAATTCACAACTTCTCGTGCTTTTAACAATCAGACAATGCAACAAAATGCTTCTGCAAAATCTTTGCACAGCAAAAATACAAGCTATCTGTTGAAAAATTTCAAAAGCGCAATTTCCAACATTTGAAACAGATTTAGGATAAGACACCAAATCTAATGCAGACAAGTTAACATCAGTGTCTACTATTTGGGAACAACATCAATTCATGTGATCCATAAACATCAGATTGATGAAAATCAAACATTGTTTGACAACCTGGCTAAATTTATTTTTAATCAATACTTCACTACAAGAATAAACAAGGCATCGGAAAAATCACACCTCAGCTGCAGATACCAACTCCTAAAAGTGACTGGGTAATTAAATTGTTAATCTGTGGCTCGTATCTGAATCATGCAACTCTAGAAACCTACAAATCATACCTGGCCGATTAGAAGATGTTTGTAGTTGCTGGAGGTCAGTTTTCTCAGCTCCAGCACATCTCTGCAGGAGTTCCTCAGGGGAGTAGTCTGGGCCCAATCATCTGCAGTGTCTTTACCAAGCAGGAATACAACAAGCCAAACAGCATCAGAGGAGCAGGAAGGCTGATGTTTCAGGCCTAGATCCGCCTCCCCCTCTCTCCCTATTTATTTCAGAACCCCCTTCCCCTCCCCCATTTCTGAAGAAGGGTCTAGGCCTGAAATGCCAGCTTTCCTGCTTCTCTGATGCTGCTTGGCCTGCTGTGTTCCCCCAGCCCTACACCTTGTTGTCTCAGATTCTCTAGCATCTACAGTTCCTGCTATCTCAGAAGTAGGAATGTTTGCCAATGATTGCACAATGTTCAGCACCATTAGCGAGTCCTCAGATGTTTCAACAGTCAATGTTCAAATTCAATAAGATGTGGATAATATCCAAGCTTGGGCTGACATGTGGTAAGCAAAATTCAATAAGATGTGGATAATATCCAAGCTTGGGCTGACATGTGGTAAGCAAAATTCATGCTAAACAAATGCCAGGTAATAACCACTACCGATAAAAGAAACAATCTAACCACCGCCCCTTGACATTCAAGGAAGTACTATCATTGAATGCCCTACAATCAGCATCCTGTGGTTACCACTGACCAGAAGCTGAACTGGACTCATCGCTTACACATAATGGCTACAACTGCAGATCAGAAACTTGGAATACTGTGGCAAGTAACACACCTCTTGTCTCCCCAAAGCCTACCCACAATCGATAAGGCACACGTCAGAGGTGTGATAGAGCACTTCCACTTGCCTGGAAGGCACAGCTCCAATAACACTCACGAAACTTGACACTACCTGGGACAAAGCAGCATGCTGATTGGCATCGCATCCACAATCACCCACTCCTTCCACCAATGGCACTCAGTAACAGCAGTGTGTACCATCTAGAAGATGCACTGCAGAAATTTCTCAATTATCCTCAGGCAGCACCTTTCAAACCTCCAACCACTTCCATCTAGAAGGACAAGGGCAGCAGATACAGGGAATACCACCACCTGCAAGTTCCCCTCCAAACCATGCATCATCCTGGCTTGGATATATATTGCCTTTCCTTCACTGTTGCTGGGTCAAAATCCTGATATTCCCTCCATTATGGCATAGTGAGCCAACTTATAGCGCCTAGACTGCAGCGGTTCAAGAAGACAGCTCGCCACCACTTTCTCAACGGCAATTATGGAAGGGCAATAAATTTTAGCCGATCCAGCAACACCCACCCCCAAGAGCGAATGATTTTAAAAAAGCCCCTCAAGGCCTTGGAGTAGATTTGTAGCTCAGGTTGTGGGTGTTGAGATTGCTTGGCTCGCTGAGCTGGTTTGTTGTTCCGCAGATGTTTCAATACTCTGCTGGTAACATCATCAGTGCAGCCTCTGATGAAGCATCGGTGTGTTTTCCCATCTGGTTTTTAAACTCTGGGATCCATTGAGATGGATTGCCTCAGTATATATGGGGTCGAATTCAATGAGTTTATTAATAGCCTGTTTTGTGGAGTGCCATGATTCCAGGCATTCTCGTGCTTGTCTCTGCCTAGCCTGCCCCAGGATCTTTCAAAACCCTGGAAAGTCTGGACAGAGTAGGTGGGGAAAAATTGGTTTCACTTGCAGAGGGATCAACACAGGGCCGATGTAAAATAATTTTCAAAAGAAGTAAATGGGACGTAAAACAACAACATTTTCAGTTTGAAATGCACAGCTTGAAAGTATCATGGTGGCAGTCTCAAATAAGGTATTAAAGAGGATATTAGAGTAGTTATTTAAATAGAAATATTATACATGGTAACAGGGAAAGCCCTAGGCAATACTTCTAACTCATAACATAGTTTCCTTCATAGTTTTACAGGTATGATGGGCTGATTGGCCTTCTCTGTACATAACAATTCTGTGATGCTGTGGCAATTGCTGACCATAAATGGCTACAAAGCCTAGCCCAACATATTTTTGGCCTGGACGCTGAAGGAACAGAGATACATTACCAAGACAGAATGATGAAGGTATTAGAAGGGAGCTTTTACATGGTGGTGTTCCCATGTAAGCGCAGCCCATACCCTTCTAGGCTCAGGTGGTCATGAGTTTGGAAGGTGCGTCTAAGGAGTTTGCGAATTTCTGCAGTGCATCTTGTAGATGACACACACTACTGCCGGCATTTTAAAGAGAGATTTGCAGTGGTGCAAGAAGCTTTACTCTATGACGGTGTGCCTCAGTGCTGTACGAGCAAGGAAATATTTGAAATACATTCACTGAAGTAATTTTGCAGCAGAATCTTCAGATATTGTGTCCTGCATAAATCGTCCTACCAACATTCAATCTTGTGCTGGTATTGTATTCTGCTCAGAGCAGATGGGAAGTCAAGTTACTCAAAGCCTAGTTGTGTACATATGATTGGGTCTTGCAGTGTCCCCACCTGTGGCCTGGAAAATCTGGGTTCAATTCCCAGCTGCTTTGGCAGTGCGTATAACAGGTTCATTCAGAAATAGTTTGTTTGATTGCAATGAGTATGAAGCAGGATACAATAGTTTTAGGTTCAATTTTCAAAGCTGCACTGCAGCTGTTTTTTTGCAGTAATTTATGTTTCTTCAGTTAGTTGCAGTTGGGTTCGTTTCCTCATTACACAGTTACAGCCCTGATGAGGGGGCTAGCCAAGCACAATATCAGAAGAAAGAAAAATTTATGATTAAAAATAACATTTTAAAACACTCCCTGGACTTTTAGAATTTTTGTGACAGTTTAATGGTCATTCAGAAATGTTTCTTGGCCACTTTGAATGAGGAAAGGTTAAAGCTCACACAATACCTGGAGTCAAGAGTCTTATCAACTGAATGATCCATGTTGCCCTGTTAACCTCACAAATTAGGAGGAAGGCAACAGTGTAGAAGTGACTGGTATAACTTAATCGTGGCTGCAAACAGAAGCAATTCAGAGAAAGAGGAAAATGTTCAAAAAATATCTTCATAAACCAATCAAGCTTACCAACTTCCTGACACTTCAATCTTCAAAAATGAACAATTTGCCTTTAGACTTCACTTATTCTGTTAAACATAAGTAGTGCATGAGTCTATCAATCCTTTATTCTACAGTGTGTCCCTATTTTCCAAGACCAATCTCCAGATGAGGAACTGTGTCTCCAGGCAAATAGTATTCCCAGAGGAGCCCTTGTTTCATGAAGCTTTTCCATGAACCAGCACACTACCTATTAACAGCCACATAGGTTTAAAGCAGGAGTCGTGTGATTCAAAACTGTTATGTAGCTGGTCAAAAAAGTGGACACACTCATATGATAGTCTTTGGAATTTCCTTCATCAAAATGCAGCAGATGCAATATCTTTGAATATTTTATAGGCATAAGGAGATAGCTTCTTGATTGCCAAGGAGATGAGAGATTTTGGGGGATATACAGGAATGTAGAGTTGAGATTAAAATCAGATCAGCCGTGATCTTATTGAATGATGGAGCAAGCCCAAAGCGCCAAGTGGCCTACTCTTGTTCCTTGTACATTTGTTCATATAATTTGGGGAGCGAATGGTGGAGGCATATCACTCAGTTTCTTTCAGGCTCAACAAAGAACTAGAATTTGTGAAGAAATCATGTGTAACTGCCCTGTGTACTCTCCACATGTGGTTCACCTTTACAATATCCAAACCCCTTCAATTCCAAGGTTGGCTCAATAGAATGCCTCTTCCTGTGAAATTCGTTTAAACAGCGACTGTCCCCAAAGCCAAAATATCCCAGTAATGTGCTCCTGGTGAATGGATTCACAAGGGAAGATTGGATTCTGACAAAATAGATATTCCAGAACGATGTCCATGGCCCCAGATGTGAATGGGTTTCGGGACTGGTGGTGTGTAGTTGCTGGATTCTGCTTAAAATATGTAGGTATCTACTACACAAAGATGTTTCCTGGTAAAATAATTGACCTAATTGACCAGGTATAACAAAATGCAACAATTACCAATAAAAGACAGTGTTCTCAATGTCAGACCATCTTTTTCAAATTTAGGAGGCTCAAAACACTTTGCATTTTATGATGCACTTTTGAATTGCAGTTACTGTGGTAAAGCAGAGGTTCACACCCTGTAATTTTGCCAAAGGAATAATACAGTAAAAGATCAGATCACCTGTTTTAGCAGCTGCTTAAGGTGCAAATGTTGGTCAGGATACCAGTGACAACTAACACCTCCCCCTTTGCTGCACTCAAGTGCGGAAGTATGTCTGGGCTACGGCCTTAGATTTTGAAATCACGAACTTTAGACACAGACATAAGCCACCGCTGAGCTCAGACACACCTACCACATCTACCTCACCACTAACTGCATGTGAGACACCCTGTCACTACCATCATGGTTTAACACACAGGTAGTACGATTTCTTGATCAGGCAGTGATGCATTTATGCTGATTGGAAAATCCCCAATTTACCTCTCAGAGAAACAAGACCACAAGGTTTATAGCAGTTGACATAATTGTTAAGTGGATAGTAGACTTTAGCATGAGAATGCATTTCCCTCTTCCCTTCTTGCTCCCACACCACATCCCAGTAAATAGGTCAAGAGGAAATTGGTTTGACGTTCAATTCAGAAAACAGTTCAATGTAAACAAAGACGTAAAGGTACATTGCGTCTAACTTATGAGCCAAGAAAGTAAGATAAAAGCTGAAGCTGACAAAAACACTTCACAGAAACAGGGTCACATAGAAACATAAACATAGAAGGAGCAAGAATAAGTCATTTGACTCATCGAGCCTGCTGGGCCATTCAATATAATCATGGCCGATCATCAATCTCAATACCCTAGACCCTCCCTCCCTCCCTATCCCTTAAACCCTTAGCAACAAGAGCCACATCTACCTCCTTCTTGAAAACACAATGTTTTTGCCTTAACTACCCTTTGTGGTAGTGGATTCCACAGGCTCACCATTCTCTGGGTGAAGAAATCTCTTCTCATCTCAGTCCTGAAAGGTTCACCTCGTTATCTTTAATCTACAAGTCCTGGTTCTGCCCTCCCCTGCCATTAGAAACATCCAACTTGCATCTACCCGTCTACTCATGGTAGAATTTTATAGGTTTTCATGAGATCCCCCTCATTCTTCTAAACTCCTGCGAACATATGCCTAAGCTCTCAATCTTCTCATATATCAGTCCTGCCAACCCAGAAATCAATTTGGTAAACCCTTGCTACATTTCCTCTATAGCAGGAACATCCTTCCCACATAAGGAGACCAAAGCTGCTCACAATATTCCAGGTGTGGCCTTACCAGAGACCTGTATAACTGCAGCAAACATCCTTGTTCCTGTACTCAAATCATCTCACTATGAATGCTAATGTACAGCCTGCCTTCTTTATTGTCTGCTGAGCCTGCACACTTACTGTCAGTGACTGGTGCACAAGGTCACCCAGGTCTTAATGAATATTCACCTCGCTAAATTTGCAGACATTCAAATAATAATCTGCCTTCCTAGTTTTGCTACCAAAGTAGATAACCTCACATTTATCTACATTGCAAAATCAAGAAGTACAGAGAAGGAGGCAAGTAGAAGCCAAAGTGGATGTATTAAATCGTGGGGCAAGTACAAGGTGCTGCATGGTCTAATTTTGCTTCTATTTCCAGTCTGAAAGCAGACATCCACTTGAGAGGATAGCATATGAACCCTAGCGCCCTTTCACGCTCTGAGTCTCTTCTAGACACGTCAATGTCAGAAGGAACAAAAATATTTTACTTCTGCTTCCGTATCATTCAGTTTGTCCCATTGAACCTTTGCACAACAAATGTACAACCGGTGATGTGATGATATGGTGATGTGACGATATGAGTACAATCTATATGATTTCCTTCCTCATTAAGAGTTCAGTTGGTATTTTGATAACTGCTTGATAATTTAATTTGCAAAATCATGGCGTATGTCTGTAACAGGCTGACATCACCAGACAATGGGTGACTGATTTAACCTACATAAATCTTCAGCCCATCAGCAAACTTAAAATATCGTTTATTCTCCAGGGATCTGAATTGTTCCGTTTTACGGTGACTGATAACTAGCTCTGCTTTCGTAGTCTCTTAATTATGAGAATGCAACAATTACCATTTCACTCCATACACAAGGAGTGTTCTAACTGTATTGTTATTTTACTTAAACAGTGTGCGGGGTAAACGAGTAACTGTTACATTCTCGTAAGTCAATGAGATTCACAAATTTATCACCCTCTGGCTGAAGAAAGTCCCACTCACTTCAGTTCTAAAGGGTCGTCCCTTCACTCTGAGTCTTACCCCTCTGCTCCTAGTCTTTCCTATTAGTGAAAACACCTTCTCTACATCCAGTCTATCCAGGCGTCTCAGTATTCTGTAAGTTTCAGTGAGAATGCCACCCTCTCTCCCCTAATTCTTCTAAACTCCATCAAATACAAAGCCAGAGTGCTCAACCACTTCTTATACGACACACACTTTATCCCCGTGACCATGCTTGCAAACCACCTCTGGACCCCTTCCAGCACCTGCAAACCATCCCTTTGATGTTGGGCCCAAAACTGCTGAAGATATTCCTAATGCAGTCTGTGACAGCCTTAGGAGTACATCTCTGCTCTTGCATTCTAGCCCTTTTGAAATGAATTCAAACATTGCATTTGCCTTCTGAACTGCCAACTGAACCTGACTGTTAATCTTACAAGAATCCCAAACTAGGACCCCTTGGTGCTTCAGATTTCCAACGCCTGTTCCCATTTAGAAAATAGTCTGTGTATTCTTCCAAACAAAGTGCTTAACCTCACATTTTCCACATTGTATTCCACCTGCCACTTCTTTGCTCTATCTCTGAGCCCGCCCAAGCCCTCCTGCAGCCTCCCTGCTTCCTCAACATTAACTGTCCCTCCATCTATCTTTGTGTAATCTGCAAACTTGGTAACAATGCCTTCAGTTCTGGGACTGGGACTAGCATACCCGTGACTCCAGTCCCAAAGCAATATGGCTGACATTTAACTGTCCTCAGAATTGGCCAATCAATTCAAGGGAAATTAGGGATGGGCAACAAATGCTCATTTTGCTTTACGCACAAATATGTCAAACATACAAAGAAGAAACAGGGCTGGGTCACACAGTCATCCAAGCCAGCTCCACCATTCAATATGATCACGACTGATCTGGTTTTGATGTTAACTATGCATTCTTGCCTATCCCCAATAATCTTTCATTCCCTCAGTAATCAAGAAGAAAGAAACCATATAATGATGTAAGAAGAAAAGATGCACTGGCTGTTCCAGACTGTCAAATATAACTGTAATTTTTTGTGGGTGACATTGTGTATATTCCCCAACCTTGTCCAAAACCAATCTCATTTCAAAACTCAAGGACAGCTTGAAGGGAAATAACCAGGAAAATTCTTTCTGATGGCTTCAGGATTAGAATTTACGGAGATTACCCTGGATTCTAACAGGCCTTTGGTTCACATAAAGCAATAAAGAAATAGATCGGGAATCCACAGATTCCAGACCACCCACATACTGTAACTATAAGATAGCCTGCAGTATTGTATATTTGTAAATAGTTAGCATTGTAAATAAGCTTCAAGAAACCCAACTCAGCAGAATTTGACTATGTGGCATATGCTACATGGGGTAATAGAGAAAATGGCAGATTGCATCACCTTTGAAATAACTCCATGGAAGCCAGTATCCAGGCACCAAATCACACTTCATTTACATGTGCACAGTACATGGACTCTGGCCAGCTAGCTCAGAGCCTGTCTCTCGAGCGAGGAGAATCCCTGAGACTCATGGTTATATTTGTCAGCCAGGACTCCCTGATTGGCCCTGGCAAACAGCCCCAATCAGGGAACTCATACTCAATGAGATCTACCTGGCCAACCACATTCCAAACACTACACGTGAGTAGTTGATTACTTTTGCAGTAAACCGATTCTTGTGAAAGAGTAATTGGATGACAGCAGGTTGGCCAAAATATTGCTGAAAATGCTACAACTCTTCTTCAAAAATTGTGCCAGGAGATGTTGAGCACATATCTGACAGAGCAGATCAGTCCTCAATTCAATGTTTAACATGAAAGATAGCACAGGCATGAGTACTACACTGGCATGTTGTCTTTGATTGTTTCAGAGTGGGGGCAGGAATAGAGGGTAGGGAGTAATTTAAAGAGCTGCAGCTGATATTGCTGGATCAAAAGGCAAATGTAACAGGATCACAGAATTGTTAAAGCGCAGTGGGAGGCCATTCGATGGGCCCAATGCCGAAACTGGTCCTCTTATCTAATGCCAACCTCTTGCTTTAACTTCATATCCCTGTGTGCTATTTTTATACAAATCATTAACCGATACCCTCGTGAATGCCTCAATTGAACCTTCCCTCAATACATATCCTAACTACTTGCTATGTGAAAAAGTCTCGTCCGCACATCCCCCTTGCTTCATTTGCACATCGCCTGCAAAACTGCTTGCAGTTTTGTAACCGACCCACATGCATGGAGTGCCAGGTGTTTCACTCATGACTGAGTCCCCTTTTTATGTCATCAGAGGCTTTGATGTGTGGGTGTTCTGTAAGTAAAAACTGTTCAAGGGTACTGCCGATTGAACTCAAGTGTGCAAGTGTCAGCTGTGGATGTGTGGTAATAATTCTGCTTCTGAGCCACAAGGCTCTCTGTTCAACTCCGACTTAAGAAAGTTATGCTCTAAAATCTAAGGCCAGCTGCGCAACAGAGCACTGAGGCAGTATGTAACACTATTGTAGGTGCCGTGTTTCATATGCAATGCTGGAGTGATGCTGTGCCTGTCTTTCAGGCATGTGCAAAGGATTCTATGGCAGTATTTTAAAAACAAAGAGGCCATCTAATATCCCAGTTAACATTTATCCCTCCATCCCAATTCCCAATCTAAACTGATGAGTCATTATCCCATTAGGGTCTGTGGAATCTCGCCCAGTTCAAATTGGCTGCTGTGATTTTCATATTACAACAGTGACTACACTTCAAACAGTACATTAGGTTCTGTAAAGTACTTTGCAGGGTCCTGCAGTTTCGGAACTAGGGAGTGGTGGGGATATCCTGGAGGGAGAAGGAGAGCCCATGGACTGGAGATGGGGATTGGGGTGGGTGGACAGGGTAGTGTAGTCAATAAACAGAGCATGGGGATGAGGAATGCCTTCTACTCCCTCTGACTCACCTCAGTGCTCCCAACACGCCAACTCTTGTGCCCACCTTTTCACTGCTACTTCCCCGCTCCATTGACTTCCCCATCCAGGTCTCTCACACTTCCCACACTCCCAGTCCCAATCTCTTCACCCTTCCCATGGCCCAATCTCTATCCCTATTCCAGCAAAGCAGGCTTGATGGGCCAAATAGACTACCCCTGTTTCCACTTCATACGGATCCACAAGTAGCAATGGTACAATGATCAATTTTATTATGTTGGTGGGAGGACAAATATTAGTCGAGCCATTTTCACTGTTGACAACCGGTTGTTAAAAACAAAGTTTGTTTGTATTGCCACGAGGCATGTGGTTCAGATTTAATTCTGCATTTTGGAAGGACACCTTTCCTTTTCTCGTTGTGAACTGTAGTGGTTTTTCCTTGCGACTATCTGCTGTCTGATTTCAATAAGTTCTACAAAAAGCTTGTATTTGTACCATTACATACAATACTTTTCTCTGTGAGCACATGTCTGACTATCTACAATCTATCCCATAGCTTCCTTCAGGCAAAATCTGATTTCATGATATGTGGATGAACATCTCTTTACCTCATGCATGCTCGTGTACACACACAGTTGGGCCATTGTTTCAACTCAGTGGGTTTGCACAGCTTATTCCTCATTCACAGAATTGTACAGTATAGAAGAGACCCTTCAGCCCATTCAGGCTATATCAACAAAACTTGCCCTGAGTCCACACTAATCTGACTTTGCAAAACGTAGGCCAAAGCCTATAATGTTTTAATTCTTCATTTCAAGTGCTCATCCAAATACATTTTAAAAATTATGAGGTTTTCCAACTCAACTATCTTCCCAAGAAATGCATTCCATTTATCCACCTTCTGAACGGAAAAAAAATACTCACTCAAATCTACACTGAACCTCCTGTCTTAACCTTAGGTGAAAGCACTTCTGAAGGTGCTATTCTAATCAACAGTCAGGATGGCTGATGACAGTACTTTGGCATGTCACACACTTAGTTCACAGAATCCTCACAGTATGGACTCTCCAAAGAGCATCCACTCCAGACCTAGCCCCTCACCTATCCCTGTACCTTTTATTTCCAATGGCTAATCCACCTAGACATGATGTGGTGTATATGGATTTCAGCAAGGCGTTCGATAAGGTTCCCCACAATAGGCTATTGTACAAAATGCAGAGGAATGGAATTGTGGGAGATATTGCAGTTTGGATCGGAAATTGGCTTGCTGAAAGAAGACAGAGGGTGGTAGTTGATGGGAAATGTTCATCCTGGAGACCAATTACTAGTGGTGTACCGCAAGGGTCGGTTTTGGGTCCACTGCTGTTTGTCATTTTTATAAATGACCTGGATGAGGGCATAGAAGGATGGGTTAGTAAATTTGCAGACGACACTAAGGTCGGTGGAGTTGTGGATAGTGACAAAGGATGCTGTAGGTTGCAGAGAGACACAGATAAGCTGTAGAACTGGGCTGAGAGGTGGCAAATGGAGTTTAATGCAGACAAGTGTGAGGTGATGCACTTTGGTAGGAGTAACTGGAAGGCAAAGTACAGGGCTAACGGTAAGATGCTTAGCAGTGTCGGTGAGCAGAGAGATCTCGGTGTCCATGTATACAGATCCTTGAAAGTTGCCACCCGGGTTGACAGGGCTGTTAAGAAGGCATACAGTGTTTTAGCTTTTATTAATAGAGGGATCGAGTTCCGGAACCAAGAGGTTATGGTGAAGATGTACAAAACTCTGGTGCGGCCGCAATTGGAGTATTGTGTACAGTTCTGGTCACCGCATTATAAGAAGGATGTGGAAGCTTTGGAAAGGGTGCAGAGGAGATTTACTAGGATGTTGCCTGGTATGGAGGGAAGGTCTTACGAGGAAAGGCTGAGGGACTTGAGGCTGTTTTCATTAGAGAGAAGAAGGTTGAGAGGTGACTTAATTGAAACATATAAAATAATCAGAGGGTTAGATAGGGTGGTTAGGGAGAGCCTTTTTCCTAGGATGGTGACGGCAAGCACGAGGGGGCATAGCTTTAAATTAAGGGGTGAAAGATATAGGACAGATGTCAGAGGTAGTTTCTTTACTCAGGGAGTAGTAAGGGAATGGAACGCGTTGCCTGCAACGGTAGTAGATTTGCCAACTTTAGGTACATTTAAGTCGTCATTGGATAAGCATATGGACGTACATGGAATAGTGTAGGTTAGATGGGCTTGAGATCGGTATGACAGGTCGGCACAACATTGAGGGCCGAGGGGCCTGTACTGTGCTGTAATGTTCTATGTTCCATGTTCTACACTGTGGGCAATTTAACATGGCCAATCCACTGGACCTACGAGAGGAAGCTGGAGGAATACCACATATATATGGAGAAAATGTACAAATTCTACACAGCGAGTTGCTGAAGGGTAGAATCAAACCCAGGTCCCTGGCACTGTGAGGCAGCAGTGCTAACCACTGTGCCACACTCTCTAGAACTGAGACTGGACTCACTGGCACAAAGTTGTTGCCAACCCAGCTTTCACAATATGAAGCTGTTGCAAGATGCATTACAAGAGCACAACAGGAAGCTACATCTGAGAACCATTGGATTAGTGTAGGAACAGCTGCATTGTACGTCTAATTGCGATAGAACTACTGCAAATGACTTGTGGCCAGGCAGCAGACCACATTCTGTGCCGCAACCACTTCTCTTTATAAAGTCTATCATATAAAGCCCATGTTTATAAACTTAATATAATCAAATTTCAAATTGAATATATTGTGCTTGGAAACAAGGCCTCTGTTCCTGTATCACATTTCCAATGGTATTGTTTACTTTATATT
This sequence comes from Stegostoma tigrinum, assembly GCF_030684315.1. Classification (NCBI taxonomy): domain Eukaryota; kingdom Metazoa; phylum Chordata; class Chondrichthyes; order Orectolobiformes; family Stegostomatidae; genus Stegostoma; species Stegostoma tigrinum. The sequence goes on from NC_081359.1 coordinate 100,639,905, forward strand.
CTTCTTTTTCAGGTTTACCTATATTAAACCGTATCTGTCATGTGTCTGCCCAATTCACCAGTGATCTTCTTGAATTCTGTGACCTTTTCTATACTTCCAAGATTGTGCTTCTCCTCAGCCCCTGTCTGCCTGATCACAACCATTCCCTTTCCTATGCCGCATAGGAAACAACTGGAAGCTATACCTCTCTGTCCCTTACTCTTAACCCCCAGCCCCACCCTACTACATGCATGACTCGTATATGTGTTTACAAAAGTGCCTTGGCTATCAAATACCTTACCATGTTGTAGCAGTTGTAGCGCACGCGCACACACACACACACACACACACACACACACACACACACAAAATAGACAGCTGTCTAGCATGGCCAGAAGAGACAGAAGGAGTTTAATGATATCATTAAACCCCAGAGTTAACAAAACAACCAAAAGTCTTGTTGTCATTTTATTCTGAAGAAGGGTCCCGACCCAAAACGTCAGCTTTCCTGCTCCTTTGATGTTGCTTGGCCTGCTGTGTTCATCCAGCACTGCACCATGTTATCTAAAAGTCTTGTTGTGATCTATTTATGCATTTTGCGATTTCCTCTTTTCTCTCTACACCACAATCTACCAAGACAGAGGCCAGCTTTGATCTTCAATCAGTGGTACAATTTTAAAAGCTGGGTGGGAACAGAGAGTGTTATTGGTGTTTGTATGCATGATCTTGAGAGTGCCAGACAAATTATAAACAGATGCATCAAGGATTTTTGGCTTCATCGATGGAGACATGAGTCTGGATTATATGGATTTTTTTATTATATATTAATGTCTTGGAGGAAGGAAGTGAACATATTTCAGCCAAGTTGGCAGATGGGACAAAAATAGCTGGAAAGGCTATTTGCAAAAGGACATATAAATAGTTTTGGTCTACAGGTTAAGTAAGCGATCACAATAAAACAAACAGCAAATGGAGAATAGTGTGGGAAAATGTGAAGTTGTTCATTTTGGAAGGGAGCACAAAAGTATAGAAGATTATTTAGAAATGGAGAAAACCTGCAGAAAGCTGCAACACAAAGGGACTTGGGGGCACTTATGCACAAAACACAGCAAGCTGACATACAGGTGGAACAGGTAATCAGGAAGGCTAATGGCACGTTGGCCCTTAATTCAAGGGGTTTGGAGGTTAAGGGTTGGGAAGATTTACTGCAACTTTACAAGGTGCTGATGAGGCCACATTTGGAGCATTGTGAACAGTTTTGGTGCCCTTGTTTAAGAAAAGGTATTATTTCATTGGAGATAGTTCAGAGAAATTTCACTTGAATGATCCCCGGTATGGAGGGATTGTCTTACGACCAAAAGCGAAATTACTTAGGAACTCGACTTACTGAAGCTTAGAGCAATGAGTGGTGACCTCATTGAAACATATAGAATTCTCAAAAGGTTTGACAGGATAAACGCTGAAAGGATGTTGTCCTTCATGGGAGAGTTTGGGACCAGACGGCATCGTTTTAGAATAAAGGACACCAATTTAACACTGAGGTGAGGAGGAATTTCTCCTCTCAGAGTGTTGTGAGTCTTTGGAACTCCTTGCCACAGAGAACTGTGGCGATTGAGTCCTTGTATATAATAAAGACTGAGACAAATGGATTCTAGGTTAGTCAATGTAATAACTCAGGAAGCCCGACTGGAAGGGAAGGTCATTTATTGTTGATCACCAAAATAGAGTCACTATTTGTGGCGTACTTAGGCTACTCCCAACTTGAGACAGATATTTCTGGAGACACATCCCTGGGTCTGTTTTATGAAAGGCTCAGGTGATGAGTTCAAGTCTGTTGCCAATGGAACACATTCTGAACAAACTCCATGAGATTAATTATTTCCCTGTGGGCCTCAAAGGGATTATCAAAGTCAGAGAATTAAGGGTTAAAGGGAAATGGAGGAAAGTGGAAATGAGTCATGATCCTATTGAATGGTAAAGCAGGCTTGAGGGTTGAACGGTCTACTCCTGTTCCTATTTCTTCGAGGCTTACTGTCTTGTTAAATGTGGGCCCCCTGTCTAAGATGTCAGTGCAGAAGTTTGAAAACCTGCCCTCGTTCTTGCTGATTGGCTCACATCTATTTAACAATGGAAGCAGCAATATTGAGCTTAACGACTAGACTTAAACTTCCCCCCCACCCCTCCTATTTAAGGAGGAATTCCCACCTTCACAGGCTGCTGACCAATCAAATTGTGTGGCAGTTCTATGGGCTCTGCAGCACTGGGTATGAGCAGTGGCCACCACTGGGATTACAGGCAGCCCTTGAAGAAGAAGTTTGGAGGTCACACTTCAGCTAAGGTGTCACCAAAGCCTGTCTGACAGGCACCCATTAGGGTGAGGGGAATGGGTGGCAGACCTGGGTAACAGGGTTGCCATGTAGCCTTGTGGTGAGGTCTGAAGTCGTGATATAGAACATAGAACATAGAACAGTACCGCACAGAACAGGCCCTTCAGCCCACGACGTTGTGCCGACCATTGATCCTCATGTATGCATCCTCAAATTTCTGTGACCATATGCATGTCCAGCAGTCTCTTAAATGACCCCAATGACCTTGCTTCCACAACTGCTGCTGGCAACGCATTCCATGCTCTCACAACTCTCTGTGTAAAGACCCGCCTCTGACATCCCCTCTATAATTTCCTCCAACCAGTTTAAAACTATGACCCCAAAAATATGCACACCGAGCACTTCCCAGCAGCAATAGCTGACCTACGTTCACACTCAGATAGGTTATCTCTTCATTCCTCCCCTCCCTCCATCCAACCATTAATACGTTTCCGGTTCTCACCAAGAGGTCATGAAAATATTCAAGCCTCGAAAGTGTGATCACAATTCGGAATTACTGACTTAAGGACTTCAACAGGCCCTAGGTTGTCTGATGCCTCCACTCTCCCACTGTAAAATTTGAGAGAGGTTGGGTGTGGTCAGCAGGGAGGAAGTAGACTGCTATGCTGAACTTAATAAGCCCCTCCGTGTCTGCCTGCTAATGGGAGAAGGAAAAGGTCCAGCCAAAAGTGTATAACAGCTGATGCTGGGTCTTTATAAAACACAACTTGGGCCTTAACTGAAGTACTGTATTCAAGAAAAAACTTGAATAGTTTTCTCTGGAGCAGTGGAGGCTGAGGGAACTTTTAATAGAAGTCTATAAAATTATGAGGTGCACAGATGGGGTTGCTGTTCAGAATCTGTTACCCAGAGTTAATACATCTTATACTAGGGGGCATACATTTAAGGTGAGAGGGGAAAAGTTCAAAGATGTGAAGGGCATAAAAAAGTTTTACACTCAGAGAATGGTGGGAGCTCATGGTGTTGGAGGTAGATATGACAGGGATGTTTAAGGGTCCTTTAGATAAGCACATTAATGTGCAAAGAATGGAAGGATATGGACCAAAGGCAAACAGAAAGGATCAGTTTAATTTGGTGTCATGTTCAGCAGAATATCATAGGCCAAACGGCCTGTTCCTGTTGTGTACTGTTTTATGTTCTAATTGTAGCCTCAACCCTTAAGGAAAAATATTAAAGACTTTGAGAGGATATAGAATAGATTTGCTAATGTACCAGTGATGTGAGTGACCACAGTGGTGTGGAGAGAATGGGGAAACTAGGACAACAGTCCTCAGATCAATTAGGAAAGATTAGAGGGTGTTTGATAAGGCTGTTCAAAATCATGAAGACTTTTGATACAGTAACTCAAAGCAAAGTATATTTTAGCGACTGAAATTTTGGTAAACAGGAGACATGGGCTGAAGATAGCAGTCAGCAAAAGCATCATCGATAATATTAAGAAAGAATAGTTCATGCAGTGAGTTGTTATGGATTAGATTACACTGCCAGTGTGGAAGCAATTTCAATAACATCTTTCAAAAAAGAATTGGATAAACAATTGGAGAGTAAAAATTTGGAAGGTTATGGAAAAAGGGAGAGCTGTAAGACTAATTGCAATATTTCTCATAAGTAGCAAAAAGCTGGGATGGATCTGTTTTGTATTATTTTATAATTTTCATAAATGCGTCTCTACAATCATTGAAAACAGCCTCTTGCTATCTTCTCTTTCCAGCTACCCAATAGACTTTCAGTACCTCACTGCAGTATGGAAGGAGTGCTGCATTGTCAGCGATGCGATATTTTGGATGTGGCAGTAAACCATGGACCCGACTGCCCTCAGACATAGATGTAACAGATCCCATGGCCCTCATTTGAAGAGAAGAAAAATCATTGAGAAAGCCTTGGTCATAATTTATCCCTCACCCAACATTACTGAGTTAGGTGAGCAAGTAAGCATCATTTTGATGATGATGAGGAATAGGCCGCCACATTTCTATATTACAACAGTAACAAGCAAATGTATTTTCTTGCCCGTGTAGTGCTTTGGATTATTTTAATGTTATGAAAGATGCAATCTAAATTAACCCTCTTCCCTGCATTATACAATAGGAAAGGCAACTCACCAATACTTTCTCAAGTGTAACTATGCATGGGCATTAAATACTGATGCAGCCAGCAATGCCCATATCCCAATAGTAAATATAAAAAGGCCATGATGATCTAATATTGATCCTTTCATCCATCACTCAACATTGACATGCTTGCTAATTTTCCAACAGATTTTATTGATTAGTAATCAAAGGTCAGAAATGTAAGGACTAGCATATGATTTAGGAACAGTAGACCATTCAGCCCCTCAAGCCTTCTCCCCAATTCAATAAAATCATGGATGATCTGATTACTTTACATTCCCACCTATCAAATAGGTGCCCAATCCCACCTATTTTCTTCCCAAGAAATTGTGAAACTCTGCCTTTAAAATACTCAAACACTTGGCTTCCATCGCCTTTTGATGTGGAGATGCTGGTGTTGGAATGAAATGGAAAAAGTCGGATGCCACACAAGACCAGATCACAGTCCAACAGGCTCATTTGAAATTAAAAGTTTTCAGAGCTGAAAGCTTGAGATTTCATATAAACCTGGTGGACTATAACCTGGAGAGAGAGATAATGGGAACTGCAGATGCTGGAGAATCCAAGATAACAAAGTGTGGGGCTGGATGAACACAGCAGGCCAAGCAGCATCTTAGGAGCACAAAAGCTGATGTTTTGGGCTTAGACCCTTGGAGTTGTGTGACATCTGACATCATCTTTTAAAGAAGACAGCTGCGAAGAGTTCTTTACTTTTTGGGAAAAATAAAAGTTTGCTTAAATTAACTTTTAAATTATGGGCAATGCTGACAGGTTGTCATTTCCTTGCCATCCATAGCTTTCCTGAAAATGTAAACTAATTAACGTGAGTTCTGGGGTCACAAATGATTTATTTTTCCTGCTAGTCTGTCTAAGTTGGGTTAACTCAGCTCTTACATAATGACAGTAACGTGGACTTCTATGGTCTGTGCAGTTAAGATGTTACATTGGGTGTTGCCTGCAACAATGTGAGCAGCACTGAATTCATGTGGTACATTTTAACGGAACATACATTTTTTTTATCTGGTTTGGATATGAATTTGCTGCTCGGTTATTAACCCTTTCGCTCTATTTCACATAGAGGAAGCACCTACTTTTGACTTGTTCAAACGCATATCAGAGACGCTGCTTTGAGAAATTATGGAATAAATCTAGAAGCAGTTAGCACCGCTGCCTTACAGCTCCAGGAGCCCAGGTTCGATTCCACCCTCAGGCCGCTGTCTGTGTGGAGTTTGCACAATCTACCCATGTCTGCCCGAGTTTCCTCTGAGTGCTCTGGTTTCCTCCCACAGTCCAAAGACGCTAAATTGCCTGTGGTGTTCAGGGATGTGTAGCTTAGGTGGGTTATAGGGGGATGGATCTGGGTGGAATGCTCTGAGGGTCGGCGTAGACTTGTTGGGCTGAAGGGCCTGTTTCCGTGCAGTAGGGAATCTAAGAAATTCTAAGTACAAAGGCCGCAGATGCATGGAAACACCAGCAAGTTGCTCTCCAGGCCACACACCATCCTAAGCTGGAAATAGATCACCGTCCCTTCTCTGACATTCGGCCAAAAACCTAGAAATTCCTCCCTCACAGCATTGTAAGATTGTACCTGCACCATGAAGGTTACAGTAGTTCTAAAAGGCAGCTCGCCACCAACGTTCTCATGTTAGGTAACTTTTTCCTTACTGGCTGACTTTCTGTGTTTAGAAGGCAGCTTGAAATGGCTTTCTGCTAAATTACTCCTGGTCAGCCTCAGCTCCTGCATGTGTCAGACTTCTGACTACTTTGACTTCTTTGTCAATGTTAAGAATGTGGTCAAAAATGTCTGGTGTTGAGAACGAAAATTTTTCTTCAGATATTGGTCTTAACACTTATGCAGCAGAGACAGAGATCATTTGACTATTTTTAATATTTTATGTTCACAAACCCTTAATGCAATTTCTTACCTGCCCCCAGCATCATTTCACTTTGATTCTTTTGTGCAGTGACTAAAATCTTTTTGAAAAATATTATGGTTTTCATAAATTATGTAGTGTTGAAAAGACTTCAGCAGATCATCCCTGTTTTGGTCAACTGTTTGTGACAGAAAATTGTACACTTTCAACAGACTCTGCTTAAAAAAAGAAACTTATAAATAATGGGAAACGCTGGTGAGTTAATATTTCTTTGCTATCCCTGGCTTTCCTGAAAATGTCAACAAATTAATGTTGGCTTGGAGTCACATATGATTAGCATCCTATCAACTTTCCTAAAAGTTCACTCCCTCTACCACTAACACACAGTGGTAGCAGTGTATATCACCCACAAGATGCTCTGCAATTACTCACCAAGACTTTTTCAACAGCACCTTCCAAAGCCATGAACTTTATAAGAACAGAAGAAATAGGACAAGGAGTAAGCCATCTGACCCATTGAGCCTGTTCTGCCATTCAATAAGATCATGGCTGATCTTTTCATGCACTCAGCTCCACTTACTCACTCGCTTACCATAACCCTTAATTCCTTTACTGTTCAAAAATCTATCTATCCTAACCTTAAAACATTCAACAAAGTAGCCACAATTGCTTCACTGGGAAGGGAATTTCACAGATACACAATTCTTTAGATGATGAAGTTCACCTTCAACTTGGTCCTAAACCTGCTTCCCCTTATTTTGAGGCTATGCCCCCCAGTTCATGTTTCACCTACCAGTGAAAATAACCTCCCTGCTTCTGCATTATCTACTTCCTTCATAATTTTATATGTTTCAGTAAGAACACCCAGAAGGACAGGAGAAACAGATACAAAGGAGCACTGCAGCATACCAGCTCCCAACCAAACCACACACTGTCATGACTTGGAACATGTATTACTGTTCCTTTTCAGTTGTGGGATCCCTTAGAAACAGCATTGTACTTACACCTGATGGATTGCAAAGGTGCGAGAAGGCAGCTCACCTTCCCAAAGGCATGAGTAATGGGCAATAAATTTTGATCTGCCATTGATGAAAGGCAGGAAGAAAGGCCAACATGGCTTCAGTTGACATCCAGTAACTTTCTAGATAATTTTTCCATCCTAATATTGCCAGATTTATTCAACACAATTTTATAACTTTTCATAACAAACACCGAAAGTGCTGGAGACATTTAATGGGTCTGATAGCTTCAGTGGAGAAAGAAACATTTCAAGTCCAATGGTTCTTCCTCTGAAATTTCGACCTTTCTTTTTAAACTAAATTTGCTTTTATCACAAATTTCTATCTTTGGTTTTGAACTGACAACCTTTGAGGTGGCAGCCTCATAGAAAAATGGTTTACTCAGATAAGTGAAGGGCATGCAGGGTGTTGTAGGAGGTAGGATGCTTGACAGACAGATGGCCAGGTAAGTAGAATTGGCAAGGCTGCTGATGTAGTGAAGTAACAGGTCTGGGCATCATCCAGAAAACTAAGAGCTCTAAACCCACTGGAGAATTTTAAGAATTTGATTTAAGCAATAAGAATTCTGAAAACAAATGCATAGAACATAAAGAGCAAGATTGGCTTGAAAGCCTGACCTATGACTAAGGCAGTAGTTCATCATAACTCCAGTCTCAATTTTCTACTCAATGCCCAAACACCTTGATTCCCTTTTAGTATAAAAATATATGGCCATCTGACTACAAAATGTTTTTTATATATCATATACACCCAATTCCCTAGGAAAGAAAATTCAAAATATTCACAATCCTTGTTAGATTAAGAAATAAGTCTTCATCTCTGCCCAAAATAATCAGCCCCCATCTTCAGATGATGTTGCCCTTGCTTTAGACTCAGCAGCCGGAGGACATATTATCTCAGTACCTATGCTGACATGCTTCAATAAGATTGACTCTTATTTTTCTGAATTCCAGGGAGTGTAGATCCATTCCATATAGTGTGACAGGCTAAATGCAGAATAACACAACTGGCAGCATAGTCACTTGGCCATCACGATACAGGGGTCAGCAGTTGTTGAACTTGACAGGCTGAGCGATGGCCAGAGCTGTGTCTTAGAGAAAGAAGGTTGAAATCTCAATCCTGAGACTGAAGCATAAAATCTTTATTGATTCTCCCTGCACCTTACTGCACCATTATAGGTTCTGGCTTTTAGTTCAGATGGTAAACTAGAATTTGTCAAGTGGAAACAAAAGATTCCTCAGACACTATTCATGAATTAGCATGGAAGTTCTCCCTATTGATCTCAACCATATTTATTCCTTGATCAGCACCACTAAAACAGATGGAATGGTCATTTACCATTTTACACTTTGAAAGAGATTCTGAGGGTTAGTTAGCTCAGTTGGTTGAATAGTTGGTTTTTCATGGATAATGACATCAACAGTATGTGTTCTATTCTTGTTCTGGCTGAGGTTAACATATAGATTGTAAGGAGCTCACAGAATACAATGTCAACCTGGTCCAATTAGGGAGCCCTGGCCGACAGATATAAATAAGAGTGTTAGAGAGTCTGTTTGCTCTGATAGCTGGCTCTGAGGAAACCAGAAAAGTGCCAAGTATTATACACACACATACATAAAGGGTGACTTAGTGAAGGGATACTGGTCTCTGTTCAGTTTTTTCAGCGGTGACAAGAGAAAATAATATGGTCCTGAAGAAATTCACTGACAACAGTCATCATTGAATTGAGGTAAGCGTTTCTGGCATCATGCTTTTGTTGGGAAGCTTGACTTGTTCAATCTTGCCATCAAAGACTGGGCCCAGTATGTGAAAGAGTGTGTTATTGTTTCTGGGAAAATGACATTGGGGCAGATGAAAAGCAATAAGTAATTGCCCTGATAGCTTGTGGACCCAAAGCTGTTTTTGTTATTAGGATTTTCTGAGGCACCGATTACTAAAATGTTTCAAGAGTCTACTGATTTAGTTAAGGAATATTACATACCCTAGCCCCTTCAAATTCAAAAACATTATCAGTTTTACCCAGGAGTTCCATGGCAATTGGCATTTTTGATGAGGTAAAGATGACTGGCAGAGGTATATGGCTTTGGTTTAACCCTCAATGCCATGCTGAGTGATGGTTTGGTATATGGGATTAATGATGTAACCGTACAAAAGTGCCTACTAGCTGAAACCCAACTAGACTTCAAATGGGCAGTACAAGTGGTTTTGTCATTAGAAAATGCAGCAAGTGGAGCAAATGTGTTACAGGATATGCCAATGGAAGTGGACACTATTACCAGGCCGACTAAGCTTGGGGAACACCACATGAGCAAAGACTCACTCAGGACATATCCTGAACAGAGGCACTCTAGCCAGTCCACAGCAAAACCCCAAAACAAAGACAAGTCTCAGCCAGTGGTTAACATTTCCTTCAGGATCTGGGCCACCAAACCACTGTTGTTGCTGTCAGTATGTGGGCCCAAGATAGCAAAAGAGTCCTATGAGACCTGACTTGAGTAAAATAACTCATAGCCTGGTACCCAGGAGTGTGCACACCCTGGAATGCCAGCTACATCTGGCTTGGCACAGTTAAATTGCTTAGCAACATCTGAATCAGAACCTCTGTTGTAAAAATTACTTTACTGACTATACAACACCTGACAAACATTCAAAATAAGAGAAGGAGCTGGCCCTTCGAAATGCTGTATTCAATATGATCATAGCTGATTGTCCAAATCAATCCTCTGTACCTGCTTTCTCCACTAGACCCCTTTAGCCCTAAGAAGTAAGTCTAACTCCTTCTCAAAAATATTTGAGAAAGCACTCAACATTCAAGTGGCATGAGGATGATTTCTATAGGAAATCTACCTGTAAACCTTCCTTTATTCAGAAAGGGAAGTTAACAGTTGTGCCTATCTGTGTTGTCATCATCCTACAGATTGTGTCCATTTGGTGACAGGTGTGACACAGGCTTGTCTTATAAAATTGCAAACTTTTGCAGCTTTTGTGGTCTCCATTGACCAGCTGGCTGCAACTCGCAGAGCTCAGAAAGTAACGCAGTATATTTGTTCTGGGAGTTTTGGACACTGCTCAGGCTGCAAAGTTGCCACTTTCTTCAGCGGTATGAAAGTAGCACGCACCTCTGACTTAAAAGTGCATCCGTTAAGATTATCGTGCTTGCATCTAATGCATTAGAACACACATGAAAATCATCACCAACCTGTGAACTTTGCTAAATGCCTGTTTCGGCAAAGCTAATCTGGGTCAGGCTTTGATACCTTGTTGATTTCATTGATGTCAATCTCTCTTGTGATCAGTGTGTGACGAACAAGCTTACAATGACAAAAAACAATCCTTCATTTATATAGCACCTTTCAAGACCACATGATGTTCCAAAGCATCTTTGATATGTAGGAAATGAAACTGATATTTTTCACACCGCAAGCTCCCACACCCAGCACTGTCAGTATGAGCAGATTTTAGACCAGATGTTCTAAAAATGGTCTGAAACCTTGTTTCTGACCCTGATCAGATAGAGGAAATTCTCACGTGTCTGTCCTCTGATTTTTCTGAGTGTCCTTCCAATGGAGAATTTTTTGTAATCCTTAGTAATCCAGTAAAATTAACCCAGGAGAGGCCAATGCACAAAACGCACGCTGAAGCTATACTTCTACGTGTCAGCACTAATTGTAATATTTCAACCACTGAATAGATTAAATGTCCCAAAGTGTTAGGATGGGAATTGTGGGGGCGGGGGAGTGACTCAAGGAAATAGTCAGAGAGGTTATACGATATGAAGAGTTGTGGGGCCTGGGGTTAGTCAGGTCAGATCAGGCAGAGAGTAGTCAGAGAGACTCAAAGGAAGACAAGTATCGGAGGGTGGGTCAGGTTATGTCAGACAGCATATCAGATTGAGGTTGTCACATTGGTTGGGGGAAACCTGAGAATCAATGGGAGAGTTAGGGAAGTCACTGTGATTGGGGGATCAGTTACTCAATGTTTAGACTTGGAGTTTTTCTTCCTCACGTTTCCTGGGGACCTATCCAAGTTAGGTTTACCTATTCTCTTGTGTGACATGGATATTGTTGGCTGGGTCAGTAATTATTGTCCATCCCCAGTTGCCCTTGAGAAGGTGGCAGTGAGCTGAATTCGGTGGATGTTCCTGTATCTAACTCAGGATCAGAGACTTTGACAGAGGGCCTGGATTTGGGTCATGAAATAATTTCAGTGATGCTGCGTGAGAAATATATACCAACATGGTACGAAGAGAATTGTTCTGTTTTTCAACTGAATAGTAACATGAAATCCAGGTAGTCTCAGTTTAACACACTTGGAAATATTTCCAAATGGATATATTGGAATGTCAAGTGCCTGTTAGGTTTGGACTGGGGCTTGAACCTGCAACGTTCTGACTCAAATGTTCCGTTCGAGCGATAATGAGCTGTGATAACTGGGGCTCTGTAGGATTAGCTACACAGTAAAATTTGTCAACTTTCATCTACCAAGGGGTCCCTACAATGACATATTCCAAGACAGTCAAAACTGCCTTCTGGCAAGCAATTTTATCTTTCTCACGTGGCCAATAAATTATTATCCAGGCAGAGGACATCCACGAAGATTTGGCAGATAGGGTTGAACTCTTTATCTGAGGAAGGATGTTCTTTCTGGACAAGGAGTACACGGTACATTTACCAGATTGATTCCTGGAATGGCAAGACTGACATGTGAGGAGAGACTGAATTGTTCTGGATTGTATTGACTGAAGTTTGAAACAATGGAAGGGGGTAGGTATAAAACCTATAAAGTGCGAACAGGACTAGAAAGCTTGAAGTAGGAAGGATCTTCCTTGTGGTGGAGTGTCTAGTATCAAGGGTCATGGTTTAACGATTAGACGTAAGCCTTTTAGGAGTGAGATGAGGAGAAATTTCTTCACCCAGAGAGTGGTAAGTCTATAAAATTTACTACCACAGAAAGTGTATTTTCAAGGAGGAAGTACATATAGTTCTTTTGGCTAAAGGAATCAAAGAATATGGGGGAGTAGGGTGGGTTTAGGGTATTGAGCACGTTGATCAGCCGTGGTCATATTGAATATTGGGGAGGTTCAAGTGGTCACATGGCCTGCTCCTGCTCCTATCTTCTAACCATATGCGCTTTCCTTTTTGTGCACAGTTAGGACGATTAGTTCATTTAAAACATATAAGGGGAAGTTTGATCTGATAAAATAAAAGGCCTCATAAGATAATTATAGCTAGCATTAATATAATGATGAAGACTTTGATGACTTACAGCCAAACATCAATGTTCTGTCTGACAAATGGTCGATAGTATTTGTGCCGCTTAACACCCTTATCATGATGATCTCAAGGAAGAGAAAGTTATGTCATCTTCCAGTCAGCAATGACACAATTGCTACTGAGTTTCTTGTGATCAATATCTCACATATTGCCAATCATTCAAGATCTCAATGAATAAGCCATGTCAATACGATGGCTCTGATAGCAGGATAGAAGCCTGGAATGCTAAAAAGGGTGGCTCTTGTCAGTCCTTTAAAGCTCTGCAAATTAGCTACAAAGTACTCATCTGTATGGCTCGAAAACAAAACAACACACAAGAAGCTCTGCACCACAGCCAGGTTCATTTGCATTGGTGGCCCTTCAGGCACAGGTTCAAGTCACACCTGCTCTGGAGATGAGTCCTAACAAAGGGTTTCGGCCTGAAACGTTGACTTTCCTGCTCCTCAGATGCTGTTGAATGGCTGTGCTTTCCCAGCTTCGCATTTATTGACTCTCCCTTCCAGCATCTGCAGTCCTCGCTGTCTCCAAGTATTATATAGGTCTGAAAAGCTAGATTGAAACATCTGCAACGCCGCCATCACAATTTGCTGTATTTACGAGCTGCAGGATCTGATCAAGAATAGATTGGTATCAAATCTTTTCCCTACAACTTCTACCACTGCAATACAGAGAGATAACAACACTTTCACCAGCAAGTTCCTCTTCAAGTGATATATGATCCTAATGTGGGACATGAATCACCTTTCCTTCATTGTCACTGGTTTGATTCTTCATAGTTCACTTCTCAACATCATTGTGGGACTATCATAGAAGATAAATAGAGATAAATATTCTCCACCAATTTCCCACAACAACAAAGATTGTCAGTTAATGCAGCCTACACATCACATCCCAAAAGCAAATCATGAAATTCAACAATAGTGTGGCCGAATATTTGGAGGTAATCACACAACAAGTAGAGGTATTCATTGGTGGATCCTGCCATCAATGGAAAATGAAGCTGGAATGGGCATTGAGTATAGGAGTTGGGAGGTCATCTTGCAGCTGTACAAGACATTGATTAGGACACTTTTCAAATACTACATCCAGTTTTGGTCTCCCTACTGTAGGAAGGATGTTGTTAAACTTAAAAGGGTTCAGAAAACATTTGCAAAAATGTTGCCAGGATCGGAGGGTTTCAGCTAAAGGGAGAAGCTGAATAGGCTGGGGCTTTTTTTCCCAGGAGTGTTAGAGGTTGAGGCATGACCTTATCGAGGTTTATAAAATCATGAGGGCCATGGATTGGGTGAATAGTCAAGGTCTGTTTCCCAGGGCAGGGCAGTCCAAAACTGGAGGGTATAAGTTTAAGGTGAGAGGGGAATGATTTAAAAGGGGCCGAAGGGCCAACTGTTTGACATAGAGAGTGGTGCATTATGGAATGAGCTGCCAGAGGAAGTGGTGGAGGCTGGTACAATTACAATATTTGGATGGCTACATGAATAAGAAGGGTTTAGAGGGATATGAGCCAAATTCTGTTAAATGGGACTAGTTTTATTTAGGATATCTCGTCAGTGTGAATGAGTTGGAGCAAAGGGCCTGTTTCTGTGCTGTTCATTTCTATGATTCTACGTGGTACTTTTTATTCTCCACCACAGGTCATGGCATTGGTCAGCTCCAGCAACAGATAGGGCGGGAACGTGAAGTCTCAACATCTAGCGATGACATTACCCATGACCCAGAGGATGCATTGTCAACTCTCTCCTTCATGACCTCCATCAGCACAATGATGCCTAAAGGCCAAAGGAAAATTGGCATTTAGATGCAGGCGCACATTAATGATATGAGCAGTGCCAGTATGGTGGGACAAGAATCATCTTCTCAGCAGCATGTGCAAAGTTATAGTTCACTCAGGGAGTCCAAGCTGTTATGGCAGTAGACACTTTTTAATGTGTCTGTTATAGTCTGGAGTAGTGGGTTGTCATGGTACAGTTCCAATGTTCCTTCCTTCCTTTGGGTGACCAGATCTCGCCAACTCTCCATGTCTGAACTTACTGAAACTTCATTGAAACATACAACATTCTTTTGGGACTTAAAAAGGTAGATGCAGAAAAGTTGTTTTCCCTTGCAGGAGAGTCTAGGGCCAGAGGGCATAATCTTAGAATAAGGGATTGCACATTTAAATCAGCGATGAACAGGTATTTCAGAGCGTAGTGAGTTTGTGGAATTCTTTACCGCGGAGGCTGGGCTGCTAAGTATATTCAAGGTTGAGGGTGACAGAATTTTAATCAATGGTGGAATCAAGGGTTATAGGCAAATGTGGAGTTGAGGATTATCAGGTCAGCCATGATCTCAATGACTGGTGGAGCTCATTAAATGGCCTGAACAGTCTGCTTGAGATCTTACATCGTGTAGTATTTACTTAGCATGCACTAAGCTTAATATGAAACTAAAGCCTGTTTGGCAATGTAATGAATATACCTTCCTGACTCAGCAAGCGCTGCAGTATGACTTGAAGCCAGAGCCCCTGGTTGGGAAGCTATTCACCGTACCAAAAGACTTTCATAGCAGTATATGCAATGCTACATTACTTGTATGAAAGGCTTTGTGATCCATCATTTTGAGAAAGGAAGAATCCCATTTTGACGAGACACCTCCATTGGAATAAAAGTGATTTTGCATCATGTGTCTGATGAAAAATATGCAGCATTATTTGCAGGCAAGCTCCCCAAAAGGCCTCATCAAAAGCACCTACTCAACCAAAGCAGTAATTTCTGGACCAACAACTGCCAACTGAAAATCAGAGCTTTCTTTCACTAACTCCAAAAATAAGTCAGCAGTGTAACCGATGTTGCAAATACGTGAAGTGAGCAGGAAGTGCATGAATGAATTGTTTTTGAATAGTCTGACCAAAAAAAAACGTTTAACGTCAACTAACTCCTTCAGGCAAAGCCTGGAAGTGCTTGGGGAGGCAAAAGTAATATGACCATAACCGAAAGTGGCTCAGATCTTTTAGCAGTTGCAAAAAGAGCTCAATTCACCATCAAAAACTGAACATTTGACATTACCTTGTGAGATTACATCAAGTCACTCAGCAGTTTAAATGACAGAAACAGATTGATCAGCTGAAATAATCTGAAAATCTGTGAACCCCTCTACATTATTTCTTTAACAACCATTCATTGTCTAAACCAACATTTAAGCCCATCCCGAATTACACACAGGGCAGTTAAGAGTCAACCATGTGGGCCTGGAGTCACACGTTCTCACAGATCAGAGTGGCAGATTACCTTCCCTAAAGGACAATTGTGATCCAGATGGGCTTTGACAACAATTGATAATGGTTACAATTAATGATAATAACACTATTAGGCAAGTTTTTAATTCCAGGCTTTAGTGCAGTACTTAGGTGAGCTGCACTGTTGTTGGCATGACCTTTCAGGTGAAATATGATATCCCAGGGCCTTTTCCATCTTTCGGATGCATTCAGGCCCAATTTTAGAACTTAGAACACAGAATATTACAGCGCAGTACAGGCCCTTCGGCCTTCGATGTTGTGCCGACCTGTGAAACCAATCTGAAGCCCATCAAACCGACACTATTCCATTATCATCCATATGTTTACCCAATGACCATTTAAATGCCCTTAAATTTGGTGAGTCTACTACTGTTGCAGGTAGGGCATTTCATGCCCTTACTACTCTCTGAGTAAAGAAACTACCTCTGACTTCTGTCCTATATCTATCACCCCTCAATTTAAAGCTGTGTCCCCTCGTGCTAGCCATCTCCACCCAAGGAAAAAGGCTGTCACTGTCCACCCTATCTAATCTTCTTTTTGAAGGAGACTTGAGCATGGGAGCTCTCCCCATTGCCTTCATCAGTTTTTATTCAGCAAAAAAATGAGTCAATTGGATTAATTTGACTTATTGCTATTTTTGGCCTTTCTATCTGTGTCATCTCATTATCTTTTCATCAAAAGAATTTCACTGGCTTTAAACACTTTGGAACATCCTGAAGTATTGACAAGCACTATACAAATGAAAATCTTTCTTTCCTCCATTCCTTATTTGGTTCTCAAACTGATATTCTAAAAATGGATTCTTTCGCGACAATTGTTGCCCACGCTTAATTTTCCTTGAACTGAATGACTTGCTCAGAGGTTGGAAAGGAGCCAATCACATTGCTGTACAACTGGAGTCACATGTAGGCCAGATCAGGTCAGAATGGCAGATTTCCTTCTCTAAAGGGCATGAGTGAGCTAGATAAGATTTTGTGACACCCAATGATAGTTCCCCCCCCCCCGCCAACTGAGACTAATTTTTAATTCCAGAATTATTAATTGAGTTGAAATTTTATCAGCTAAGGTGATAAGGTTTGAACCCACAGTTTTATACTGAGATTTTCGATTACTCAGCCAGTACTACAATCATGAACCTACCCATCTGACCCCGACAGTGAAGTAGCTCTTAGAACCCTTTCACTGCAGAAGCAGGCTATTCAGCCTATCAAAGCTATGCCAACCATCCAGAGAACATCCAGCCCAGCCCCACCATTTCCCATGTCTCATCCACCTCACTTGCACCTCCCTGAAAACTATGGGCAATTTAGCATGGCCAATCCACCTGGCCTGCACATCTTTGGACCATGGGAGGAAACTATTGCACCCAGAGGAAGCCCATGCAGGGAGAATGTACAAACCCTACCAAGACTGTCACCCAAGGGTGGAATCGAACCCAAGTCCCTGATATGTAGTGAAGCAGCTGTACTAACCACTGAGCCACCTTTGCTAGCTGAAAGGGATTTTGGAAGAACTGATGTTCTCCAATGCCAAAACCAACAGAAAAGTGACTGAGATTGAGTTACCCAAAGTCAATAAGAAATACAAAGCTTCTAAATGATAAACTGCTCTACAAAAGGAGAATGGAGTCCCATGAAGTTTCTAATCAGTAACTTTCTATATTGCTCATCTTCCCCTCTGTTTGGGTTGGATGGGGGCATGGTTGTGGGTGGAGAAGTGGCTCTGCTTCTCTGGTCCAAAATTCAAAAGCAATTTGTGTGAAGTTTTGGGGAAAATCTGCAGGAAAGCTTCACAATTCAAGGTATTCCATAAAAGGCATACGTTTTGCATTGCCTCTATCATTTGCGCATGTTCTTAAAGCAAAAAAAAGCACCACTGAGACATATAATAGTGAGTGAAGAACCTTCTACTATATTCCTGCTGAAGCAATGATAACTAGAAGAGCTGCAGCTGATTGTTCCTTTTGTACATCTTTGTTAATTGGAGGGAGGCTCACTTTGGTCCGGAAGGATGAAATTTTCATTTTAGACTGTTGCACTGTGGTTGAGGGCTCAGTGCAGTGCAGAACTGTATCATTCCCTCCCCATTTCCCATGAAAACCCTTCAGACTGTGCTACCCATTTAGTAAGGGACCAGTGGTTCAGAACGGAATCTTCTTCTTTGCCAAATAATGTCAGTGATCTAACTGGAACTGGTGGAAGTGGAAACCAAAATGCTCTGAGGTTGGGGAAAGTAAAGGTTATGTTTTACTTTATAGTTAGACTGCATTGCACATGGCTTGGGAACAATTCTCACTGCCATCTGATTGCTGCATTTCCTCACAATAACCGATCTATGGTACACAAAATCCCTTCAGAAACAAAGTCCTCCTGGTTGGATACAGCCCTAATAAGATTACGTTCAGAGGCACAGTGAAAGATTTGGACTCAAAACCTTCATTCCTAAAACAAGGAATCTGAACATTGTAGTGATCCTCCATCTTTGATTGAGCAAAAATAGGGTATCATTTCTTCTTATTATTATTCAGAAGCAGCATTGGGGGTGGAGGGGCTGTGGGTGTGGTAGCATCTACTTGAGGCAGGGGTTTTGCTAGTTTACCCAACCTAACCTTGTCTTCCATTCATTCTGAAGATGCGGGCATCAGTTGCAAGGTTGGCATTTATTGCTCACTGCAATCTACCCCTTGAGAAGGTTGAGGTGAGCTGCTGTCTGTGAGGAGGGTACACCCATTATCCTCCAGGAGTTTGCCTATCATCTACTGTACAGACCCCGGGACCTCAGTGTGGGATTCCCCAGGGAAAGCTCATTGCTTGAAATCATATTGTGGATGGAGTAGATAATGGAGACAGGGGCAATGAATCAGCAGGGGGCTGATGTGAGCACAGATAATAACATTTAGGCCCATCCCTAATTACACACAGGGCAGTTAAGAGTCAATTGAAATTGAAACAGAAACACAGGAGCCAGGGGAAGGAGTAGGCCATTCAGTCCCTGTGCTGCCATCTAATATGATGGTGACTGATACTTTCGACAGCATCTTCCTGTTTTCTCTCCACACCCCTTGATGCCTTTGAAGTCATCAATCTCATTGTTGAATATAGTCAGTGGCATTGCCACCACAGTCTTCTGTGGTGGCAAGTTCGACAGGTGAGCCACCCTCTGAATGAAGAGATGTTTCCTTTTCTCTGTCCTAAATGGCCTGCCCCAAATCCTGAGACTGTGACTCCTGTATCATCTGGATGTCTCCACAACACAACAGCACACAAGAAGCTCAGCACCACAGCACAAATTATTTGTGTAGTGGCCCTGCAAGCCCACATTCAAGCCACAGCTGCTCCAGAGCTATATTAGAACATATCTGGGCAGATAGATTTGAAATGTCTGCAAACCCTCTGTCACAATCTGTTGTATTCATGAGCCTATCAAGAATAGACTGATATTAAATCTTTCCCCAACAACCTCTACCATTGCAATACAGAGCGACAGCAACACGTTCACCTGCAAGATCCTCTCCAAGTGATACACAATCCTAATGTGGACATGAATCATCTTTCCTTCATTGTCACTGGTTTGACTGCTTGCATTTCACTTCCCAGTGTTATTCTGGGAACATCATCATTAGCGTGAGCTGAATATTCACCACTAATTTCCTATCGCAACAAAGATTGTCAATTAATGCAGCCAACACACCCAGAAACAAATTATGAAATCAAACTATAGTATGGAATATATTAAAAAATTCATGGGTCCCAATGGTAGAATATTTGGAGGTGATCATGCAGAAAAGGGAGATATTAATTGGTGGATCCTGCCATCAATGGAAAATGTGGTAGGAATGGGTCAATGATGAAAGGAACTCCTGGAAAAGCCCTGAGTACACATGATAGAATGTTAAACATTTAAAACAAAAAGCCTCTTATCCTTCTAAACTCTAGTCAATACATGCTCAGCCAAACCAATCTCTCCTCATACAACAGCCTTGCCATCCCTGGTATTAGCCTAGTGAGCTGTCTCCTTCTCAATGTTCTGTCCATTTCATCTGTTCTCCAAGTTCCAAATTTCTTAAGAAATTTTAAGCCAGAAATCATGTATCATAAATCTACTTATCTAACACTTATTAGATTAACAGAATTGTCATCTTCAACAGAGCAGCTTTTTTTGTACGTGGGATGGGGATGTCACATGAAACGTCAGCATTTATTGGACATCCCTAATTGGCCTTGAGCAGATGCTCCCTTGAGCTACTGAAGGCTATGTTGTGTAGTGAGCTGTTAGGGAGGGAGTTCCTGCATTTTGGCTAATGCATATTTTTCAGGCTGGAGAAAAACTTGTAGTGGAGCGAAAGCCCTTACATTTTCTAATATATGTTCATGATGTAGATGTTGGCACACAGGAGAAAATTTCCAAGTTTGTGGATGATACGAGACTTAGATGCATTGAAAATTGTGAGGAGGACGGAGTAGACCTTCAAAAGGAAATGCACAGGTTGGTGGAGATAATAGGAACTGCAGATGCTAGAGAATCTGAGATAACAAGGTGTGGAGCTGGATGAACACAGCAGGACAAGCAGCATCTTAGAAACAGGAAGTCTGACATTTCGGGCCTAGAAATGGGAAGGGGAAGGGGATTCTGAAAGAGTAGGGAGAGAGGGGAAGGCGGATTGAAGATGGATAGAGGAGAAGATAGGTGGAGGCGAGACAGGCAAGTTAAAGAGGCAGGGATGGAACCAGTAAAGGTGAGTGTAGGTGGGGAGGTAGGGAGGAGATATGTCAGTCCAGGGAGGACGGACAGGCCAAGGGGGCAGGATGAGGATGGTAGGTCGGAAATGGGGGTGCAGCTTGAGGTGGGAGGAGGGAATAGGTGAGAGGAAGAACAGGTTAGGGAGGCGGGGATGAGCTGGGCTGGTTTTGGGATGTGGTAAGGGGAGGGGAGATTTTGAAGCTTGTGAAATCCACAGTGATACCATTGGGCTGCAGGGTTCCCAAGTGGAATATGAGTTGCTGTTCCTGCAGACTACGGGTGGCATCGTTGTGGCACTGCAAGAAGCCCAGGATGGGCATGTCGGCTGAGGAATGGGAGGGAGAGTTGAAATGGTTCGCGACTAGGAGGTGCAGCTGTTTATTGTGAACTGAGCGTAGGCGTTCTGCAAAGCAGCCCCCAAGCCTCCACTTGGTTTCCCCAATGTACAGGAGGCCACAATGAGTACAACGGATGCAGTATATCACATTGGCAGATGTGCAGGTGAACCTCTGCTTGATGTGGAAAATCTTGGGGCCTGGGGATGGGGGTGAGGGAGGAAGTGTGGAGGCAGGTGTAGCACCTTCTGCGATTACAGGGGAAAGTGCTGGGTGTGATGGGGCTGGAGGGGAGTGTGGTCCGCTCCAGGTTGGTGGACAGATTCGTGGAATGAGTGACGACTTCCCAGAGGTCAGTGTCCAACAATAGTTTCCTCAGAATTTACTGGAGAAGCTCAGCAGGTCTGGCAACATTGGTGGAGAGAGAAACGGAGTTAACGTTTTGGATGTTGTGACCCTTCTTCTATAGAAAGGTCACTAGACTTAAAACATTGAGTCTGCTTTATCACTTGCTGAACTTTTTCAGCAATTTCCGTTTTTCAGCTTTGAACTCATGCCCCAGAACATTACTCTGGAGCCCAGCAATATTATCACAGTGCCACTATCCCTCCCTGAGTTGGTCACATTTAAACATATAAGACCCTAAGGGATTCAGATTGAGAGTCTGCTTCCTGTAGCAAAGGCTAGAAATAGAGGACAAAGTTTAGAAAGAAATGCTATCTCATTTTGGACAGAGATAAGAAGAATAGTTGATAGCTTATATAACTCTCAGTCTCAGAGATCAATGAAGGGTCACTGAATATTTTTAAGGCAGAGGGGGATAGACTCTTGACTAATGAAAGAGTCACAGGGTATAGAGAGTAGACACGGAAGTAAAGACCACAAACAAATAATCTATGATCTTATTCATATGTTGTCACATTTAAATTACTGTTAAACCCGTCAATAATAGAATGTTACATCTTAGAAAACAGGATTCCATTTCAGCGTCTGAACAGATACCTCTCTGATCTAATGGTCAATAATGTCAAGGGCCTTTCTTCTGAGGTGATGACTTCTGACTTCTGGTACCTCCTCTCATTTGATTCTGTTCTTTTAATTACTTCACTTTGAGGTTAAAAGTGTGAACATAGCAACACCTCTGTTGTAAGACTAGATAAGGTTGCAAAAGATAAGTGGGGATAGGAGCCGAAAGAAGCTGACAGGGAAGTTAAATGGCAGCAAAGGCATGGTACCTTAAGATGTTTAGTTCACACAACCGCTTCTACAGGGAATCACAGAATCCCCACACTGTGGAAACAGGCCATTTTACCTAACAAGCCCACACCAACCCTTTAAAGAGCATCTCAACCCAGACCCATATCCCAACCCTTTCTTTGTAACTGTACATTCCCCTGGGCACTATAGGAAGGCCAGGATTAGCATGGCCAATCCACCCACCTGCACATCTTTCAACTGTGAGAGGAAACCAGAACACCTGGCAGAAACCCACATAGACACAGGGAGAATGTGCAAACTCCACACAGACAGTTGTCTGCAGGTGGAATCAAACCTGGGTTCTTGGTACTGTGGGGTAGCAAGTGCTAACCATAGTGCCACAATGCTGCCCATAGCATTAATTGAGGAGCAGTATCATTGTGCACAGAATGGAATCTCCACCTGCCACAACCCACAATTTGCAGGTATCCAAGGCAATGACCCATGAATAATTGAGGCATTCAGTAGCAACATTTCAGAAATTTGAAGCATATAGAACTAATGGCCCAGCGGTTGCACTCTTATCTGGGGTGGCTTAGTGGTTTGATGACTAGTACTGCTGTCTCACAGCACCCAGTACCCTGTTCAATTCTACCCTCAGGCGACTGTCTGTGTGGAGTTTGCATATTCTCACTGTGTCTATGTGGGTTTCCTCTGGTTTCCTCCCACAGTCCAAAGATATGTAGGCTAGGTGGATTGGCCATGCTAAATTACTCATAGTGCTCAGGGATATGAGTCTGGGTGGGAAATTGAGGGTCAGTATAGACTTATTGGGCTGAAAGGCCTGCTTCCACATTGTAGGGGTTCTATGATTCATATTAACCAACTCGTATTTAACCAGAAATTACGATCATAACAACAGGCTCCATAACTCTAGAAAACAATAATTTAATCCATTGATAAGTTAAACATAAGCAAATTGCTAAGGAAAATATAAGTAACAGAGAGATCTTGAAAAGAAAGCAGGGATAAGTTCATAGATGCACATTTTAAGTGCAAAAAAAACCCCTCAGGTCTGCAGATGCAGGAAATCAGAAACAAAAACAGAATTGCTGGAAAAACTCAGCCGGTCTGGCAACATCTGTGAAGGGAAAGCAAAGCTAATGTTTCATATCTAGTGACCCTTCTTCAGAATGGAAGAACTAAAAGGGTCGCCTTTCTTTTTATATATCCCTACATTGACTTAAAAGAGGGAAGGCATTTCTTTTGGAAAAAGAAGACTGTAACAGGATTTTAGTTTGTTTTCATCATGTTCTCTCTCCATTGACGTGCCACTCACAACTAACATACGAGTGTGGATGTATTTTTAACAAAATATTGCACCACAATGGTCGGATTTTATGTGAAGTGTTCTAAGCTTTGACACATCTTGCAGCTGTTTGTGAGAAGCTACAGTGAAAAAACAAGGTGTCGGGATGTCATGTTGATTTTGTGATTAGATGGAAAGTTTTCCATTAGGTACCATTTGATTGGATGTTTCAAAAAACAGTTCAAAGCTCTTCACACACAAGGGGAGAAATTACAATCACTGGGACCAATTGTGTTGGGGGAGCTTTGACTTTGCTTCAGGAGTATAGGACTTTGGCTTGGCCACATTTGGAATACTGTGTACAGTTCTGGTCGCCACATTACCAAAAGGATGTGGATGCTTTGGAGAGGGTGCAGAGGAGGTTCACCAGGATGTTGCCTGGTATGGAGGGTGCTAGCTATGAAGAGAGGTTGAGTAGATTAGGATTATTTTCATTAGAAAGACGGAGATTGAGGGGGGACCTGATTGAGGTCTACAAAATCATGAGGGGTATAGACAGGGTGGATAGCAAAAAGCTTTTTCCCAGAGTGGGGGACTCAATTACTAGGGGTCATGAGTTCAAAGTGAGAGGAGGAAAGTTTAAAGGGAGATAATGCGTGGAAAGTTCTTTACACAGAGGGTGGTGGCGCCTGGAACGCGTTGCCAGCGGAGGTGGTAGATGCAGACACGTTAGCGTCTTTTAAGATATATTTGGACAGGTACATGGATGGGCAGGGAGCAAATGGACACAGACCCTTAGAAAATAGATGACAAGTCAGACAGAGGATCTGGATCGGCGCAGGCTTGGAGGGCCGAAGGGCCTGTTCCTGTGCTGTAGGTTTCTTTGTTTCTTTGTTTCTTTGAGTTCAGCCTTGAAAACGTTGAACATTTTTCTGGCAGACCTTTTATCCCTACCACAATAGTCTCACTGAAGAGATGTAGCTTCAATTATACTAAATTAAATAGAGATTTCCATCCATTTTATTTTGAGATTGGGCTGATGATCATTTTACTCACTGGTACTGGACCTATAGATGACTATGTCCATTTTGTAAGGGAGAACTAAAAAACCGAATAATTTCTATCCTCAGGCGACTGTCTGCGTGGAGTTTACACGTTCTCCCTGTGTCTGCGTGGGTTTCCTCCAGGTGCTCCAGTTTCCTCCCACAGTCTAAAGATGTGGAGGTTTGGTGAATTGGACATGCTAAGTTGCCCAAGATTGGGTGAGTTATCGGGGGATGAGTCTGCATGGGATGCTCTGAGGTTTGGTATGGACTTGTTGGGCCAAAGGGCCTGTTTCCTCACTATAGCGATTCTATTTTATGTAGCATGCACATGGGTTGGAAAGTCAAACACTTGTCTTTTTTTAATTTATTATTTTAATGGACTTTTTATGTGTTTATTTTTCTATTTTTTTCCATAAGAATTTGCACTTAAGATCCTG
This sequence comes from Stegostoma tigrinum, assembly GCF_030684315.1. NCBI lineage: Eukaryota > Metazoa > Chordata > Chondrichthyes > Orectolobiformes > Stegostomatidae > Stegostoma > Stegostoma tigrinum. The sequence continues at coordinate 100,664,886 of NC_081359.1, forward strand.
TTCGTGTGAGTACATGAATACAATAATGTTAATTCTAACATAGATACAGAAAGCTGGCACTTTGGTGTAGTGGGTAATCAGGAAGGCCATTGGAATGTTGGCCCTTATTTCAAAGGGGTTAGAATATAAGAGTAAGGAAATCTTACTCAATTGCCCTGGGTGCTAAGACCACATCTGGAGTGCTGCGAGCAGTTTTGGTCCCCTTATTTCTGAAAAGATGCCATTTCAGTGGAGGTATTTCAGAGAAGGTTCACTAGAATGATGCCTGGCATGGAAGGATTGCCTTATGAACAAAATCTAAACAGGTTGGGGGGCTCTACTCACTGGAGTTTAGAAAAATGAGAAGTGATCTCATTGAAACTAGTAAGACTTTGAACGGCTCAACAAATAAATGCTGAGAGGATGTTTCCCCTCATGGGACAGTCTAGAACTAGAGGGTATAGTGTCAGAATGAAAGGTGCCAATTAAGAATGAGATGAGGAGGAATTTCTTTTCTCAGAAGATTGTGAGTCTGTGGAACTCCATGCCACAGAAAGCTGTCGGATCACAGTCCTTGAGTATATTTAACGTTAAGATAGATTCTTTATCAGTAAGGGTTACAGGGAGAGGCTAGGAAAGTGGATGTAGGAATGTTGGATCAGCCATGATCCTATTGCACAGTGAAGCAAGCTCAATGGGCCGAATGACCTATTTCTGTTCCTATTTTCTATGGTCTTATGATTGAAGTACAAAATCATGATTCATCATTTCTCAGGCTATTTCTAGTAACAGCTTCTGTTATTAATTCTCCTCTTGGAAATGTCACATATAAATTGTTAAGAGTTCAGAGTATTTGAGATATCCTCAAACTTCTTGCACTCAGGCTACAGCAGAACAGCTACCAGACAGTGCCAACAGACAAGGCAATGGGACTATTCCACCAACATGTACACCAAGAACAAGAAACTGGAGAAACATGGCATCACGACGAGAAGTAAACAAACCTCCCATGATGCCATGGTTGAAACCAGTACCAACCCAGGGAAATCCATCACCATCTTGTCTGACCACACCCTTCAACTGGATGAAAGTGAAGTTCTCAGCTAAAAGCTCAATGTCTGCCCTCTACCAAAATGGACCCTACTGGTCTCACGGCAGACAAAGTGGGATTCTTCAGGAAAATGAGTGTCTGGAATTTCTTCCACAAGCCCCAAGGTGTCAGTAGTGAGCCCAATGGGGCAACCGATGAACCAGAACTGTCAACAGAGAGATCTGCAGTGCAGCGACCAAAAAGAAAAAGTCGAATCGGGCCCATTCAGAAGGCCGCTGCCCTAGGTTCGACATGTATGCTCAAGACACCAGGAGATGCATTAATGCCTGATTCATCAGCCGCACTCACAAGATAGCGTAGAACTTCATCCAGGCACAACACTTCTGATGAAGAGTTTCGGCCCAAAACGTCAGCTTTTGTGCTCCTGAGATGCTGCTTGGCCTGCTGTGTTCATCCAGCTCCACACTTTGTTATCTTGGATTCTCTAGCATCTGCAGTTCCCATTGTCACAACGCAGTGCTATCCATGCGCTTAAGATCAATTGCAACAGTGTCATCAAACCAGCAGATAAATAAGGACCCATCGTCATACAGAGTAGAATGGACTACTGCAAAGAAGCATACCAACAACTCAACAACCAAGAACACTACAGACAACTACCTTTCAATCTGACAAAAGAACACATCTGTCAACTTTCAAACTGATCAAGGCCTTTGATTTAGGCCTTCAGAGTACTCTCTGATCTCTCATCCCACCTACCGCTCACATAGGAGACTTCTACTGCCTTCTGAAGATACATAAATCCAACAGACCTGGACATTCAATCGTATCAGGCAATGGGACTTTGTGTGAGAACCTCTCTGGCTATATCAAGGGCATCTTGAAACCCATTGTACAAGGAAACGGCAGCTTCTGTCACAACACTACCAATCTCTTACAGACCAGGAACTTTCCTCATCACAATGAGCGTTTTGGCACTCTACACCAGCACCACCACGCCCCCCCCCCCCCCATAATGACAGTATTGCTGCAACAGTCTCAGTACTCAATACTACCAACTGCCAATTTCCAAATGCTATCCTACAACTCATCCTCTTCATCTGCAACCACAAAGTCTTCAGCTTTAACAACCAATTCTTCATCCAGGCACACAGAACAGCCATGGGAACCAGATTTGCTCCCCAGTACGCCAACATTTTACACACAAATTTGAACAAGACCTCTTTGCTGCATAGGACCTCTGACCAACACTATACACCAGATACATTGATGACATTTTCATCCTTTGGATTATGGCGAGGAATCACTGAGCCAACAACATAGCGATATCAACAAGTTTCATCCCATCATCAGACTTACCCTGGACTACTCTTCAGAATCAGTCTCATTCTTCAATGCACACATTTCCATCAAGGGCAGACACCTCAGTACCTGACTCCAGCACAAGCCAATGGGTAACCTCACAATACTGCACTTCTCTAGCTCCCACCTGAAACATATTAAAGGAGCCATCTCCTACGGACAAACCCTGCGCATACAGAGGATCTGCTCAGGTGAGGAGGAATGCGACGGACACTTAAAGACTTTGAAGTATGCCCCCATAGGAACAGGATACGATGCTAAACTCATTGGTCACCGGTTCCAACATGCCATGGCGTAAAACTGTAATGATCTCCTTAGAAGACAGACACAGGATATGACCAATAGAATGCCTTTTGTTGTCCAGTACTTCCCTGGAATGGAGAGACTACACCACGTTCTTTGTAGCCTTGGGAAGGGTCTGGCTAGTAATCTTCCTCATTTATTTTCTTACTGCATTACAGTAGTGACAATAGCTGCTTAAATCTAAATTGCATCAAGAAAAGTGAATGTTCGCAAACGTGTCACTGAATGGCTTATTTTTATTTTTCATGTGATAAGGGTGCCACAGGCAAGACTGACATTTGTTGCCTATCCCTAATTCCCCTTAGCTTAAGTGACATTGCTAGGCCAGTTCAGGGTGTAGTTTCTATGCTCCATGTTGCTGTGGGACTGGAGTCACGTGAAGATGAGACCAGGTGAGGACAGCAGATATTTTTCTCCAAAGGGCATGAGAGAACCAAATAAGTTTGTTATGGCAATCTGAGGTAGTTTCTTTGTCACCATTACAGGGACCAGCTTACCATTCCACATTTTATTAACTGAATTCAAAATCCAGCACCAGCTGAGAGTGGAATTTGAGTCCTTACCCTTGGAGGATCCCCTTGACTAGTGCCATGGCATTCCCATTATGTGACCTTCTCTCCTTGAAGAGATCGGAGAGGCAAGTGAGCAAAATCTCGAACAGAGAAGTAAATTTGAGGAGCCATCTTAAAGAAAGAGAGAAGAACAGTTTTCTTGAGAGATTTTCAGAGCTCAGGACCTGGACAATCGAAGATGCATTTGCCACGATGGAGTGATAACATTGAGAGCGCACAAGAAGCTGGAATTTGCACAACATAGAGATCTCAGTAGGCTTTAGAGCTGAAGAAGATTAGAAAGATAAATAGGGCCAGGTGGCACCAGGATTTGAAGGCAGTTGAACATTTTACAAACACAGCATTGCAAGATCGCAGATTATCGATTGTGACCAGCAGACCTCTGAATGAGCTTAGGCTTATGAAAATGAGAGTCTGCCCAGGAAACGAACGTCACAGAGTTGTTCAATGCCGTCTCCTCGGTGAATTTCACAGTATCTGGGTCAATGATTGTGGTTTTGTGTCACTCACGTGTGTAGCATAGCTGTGAATCAGGCAGGTAAACCAAATTTCTGTGTAAAGCCTCTTCCGTGAGACTAAGAGAGAGGTTATCAGCGGCAAAGATTTCTCTGGAGCCTTTACTACAAATGGCCCTAAAGATATACCCTTTACCAACAAACCCATGCCACGCCACCCCAAATCTCCCATCTACACGCTAACTCTCAGCAACATTAGCCATAAGCCTATAAGACGGAAGGGGCAGAATTAAGCCATTCGACCCATAGAGTCTGCTCTGCCATTCAGTCATGCCATTCTCCTGACTTCTCCCTGGACCCCTTAATGTTCAAAGTACAAAAGCTTAAAAGTACAATCTTAGTTTTCATGTGAACACCTAACTCAGAGAATCATCAAATCATATAGTATAGAGATAACGGGAACTGCAGATGCTGGAGAATTCCAAGACAACAAAATGTGAGGCTGGATGAACACAGCAGGCCAAGCAGCATCTCAGGAGCACAAAAGCTGACGTTTCGGGCCTAGACCCTTCATCAGAGAGGGGGATGGGGTGAGGGTTCTGGAATAAATAGGGAGAGAGGGGGAGGCGGACCGAAGATGGAGAGTAAAGAAGATAGGTGGAGAGAGTATAGGTGGGGAGGTAGGGAGGGGATAGGTCAGTCCAGGGAAGACGGACAGGTCAAGGAGGTGGGATGAGGTTAGTAGGTAGATCGGGGTGCGGCTTGGGGTGGGAGGAAGGGATGGGTGAGAGGAAGAACCGGTTAGGGAGGCAGAGACAGGTTGGACTGGTTTTGGGATGCAGTGGGTGGGGGGGAAGAGCTGGGCTGGTTGTGTGGTGCAGTGGGGGGAGGGGACGAACTGGGCTGGTTTAGGGATGCAGTAGGGGAAGAGGAGATTTTGAAACTGGTGAAGTCCACATTGATACCATTAGGCTGCAGGGTTCCCAGGTGGAATATGAGTTGCTGTTCCTGCAACCTTCGGGTGGCATCATTGTGGCACTGCAGGAGGCCCATGATGGGCATGTCATCTAGAGAATGGGAGGGGGAGTGGAAATGGTTTGCGACTGGGAGGTGCAGTTGTTTGTTGCGAACTGAGCAGAGGTGTTCTGCAAAGCGGTCTCCAAGCCTCCGTTTGGTTTCCCCAATGTAGAGGAAGCCACACCGGGTAACCGCCACAACCGCCCAAAGAGGATCTCCCTCGTTCTCACACACCACCCTACCAACCTCCGGATACAACGCATCATCCTCCAACACTTCCGCCATTTACAATCCGACCCCACCACCCAAGACATTTTTCCATCCCCACCCCTGTCTGCTTTCTGGAGAGACCACTCTCTCCGTGACTCCCTTGTTCGCTCCACACTGCCCTCCAACCCCACCACACCCGGCACCTTCCCCTGCAACCGCAGGAAATGCTACACTTGCCCCCACACCTCTTCCCTCACCCCTATCCCAGGCCCCAAGATGACATTCCACATTAAGCAGATGTTCACCTGCACATCTGCCAATGTGGTATACTGCATCCACTGTACCCGGTGTGGCTTCCTCTACATTGGGGAAACCAAACGGAGTCTTGGAGACCGTTTTGCAGAACACCTCCGCTCAGTTCGCAACAAACAACTGCACCTCCCAGTCGCAAACCATTTCCACTCCCCCTCCCATTCTCTAGATGACATGTCCATCATGGGCCTCCTGCACTGCCACAATGATGCCACCCGAAGGTTGCAGGAACAGCAACTCATATTCCGCCTGGGAACTCTGCAGCCTAATGGTATCAATGTGGACTTCACCAGTTTCAAAATCTCCTCTTCCCCTACTGCATCCCTAAACCATCCCAGTTTGTCCCCTCCCCCCACTGCACCACACAACCAGCCCAGCTCTTCCCCCCCACCCACTGCATCCCAAAACCAGTCCAACCTGTCTCTGCCTCCCTAACCGGTTCTTCCTCTCACCCATCCCTTCCTCCCACCCCAAGCAGCACCCCCATCTACCTACTAACCTCATCCCACCTCCTTGACCTGTCCGTCTTCCCTGGACTGACCTATCCCCTCCCTACCTCCCCACCTATACTCTCTCCACCTATCTTCTTTACTCTCCATCTTCGGTCCACCTCCCCCTCTCTCCCTATTTATTCCAGTTCCCTCTCCCCATCCCCCTCTCTGATGAAGGGTCTAGGCCCGAAACGTCAGCTTTTGTGCTCCTGAGATGCTGCTTGGCCTGCTGTGTTCATCCAGCCTAACATTTTGTTGTCATATAGTATAGAAGTGGCTTTATGGCCTGTCAAGATTGTATCATAAAAATATACAACTGCATGCATTTGTCCTACTTCCAAGCACTAGGCCCATGGCCTTGAGTGTTATGACACTTCAAGCGCTAATCCAAATGCTGTATAAAGATTTGGAGGTTTCTTGCTTCTGCTACCCTCCCAGGTAGTGCATATCAAACACCCTCACCCTCTGGGTGCAAAGGTTTCTTCTCAAATGCCTCCTAAATCTCCCGCCTTTCACTTTAAAATTATGCCCCTTCATTAAGTGCTGCATGGTTAATGCTTGTTATTCACCCTGTCCGTAACCCTCATAATCTTATACACCTTTAAATTTTTGGCAAAGATCTGTAGCTCCGGTTGTGGGTGAGGTTGTTGACTTGCTCACTGAGCTGGCTTGTTCTCATTCAGATCAGTCTGATGATGTCACCTAGCGTGGTGACTAAATGTGTGAACGAGAACAAGACAGCTCGGCGAGCAAGTCAACAACCTCATGTTATACACCTCAGTCACCACCCCCTCAACCTTCTCTGCTCCAAAGAAAATAACCTGAGTCTATCCAGTCTCTGTTAACTACTGAAAAGCTCCATTCCAGGCAACATTGTGATAAATCTCCTTTGTACCCTGTCAATCAAGAACACACCAGCAATTTACATGACTCAGCTGTTGTGTGTGATTTATCAGTATTGGGTGAGCAGAGCTTTCCTGCACTTAAATGTTGGAAAGATTAAGCCATTATGTTTGGTCTGCTGGAAACTCCATTTGCCCACGACCTGTTCTATTGCTAGTCCTGGCAACAGTATATTTTGAAGCTTGGTGCTATATCTGACCTAACATATTCATGCCATTGTGAAGCCTACCTACTTTAATATCAGGCACATTGCCCAACATTGTTCTGTCTCACTTCATCTGACACTGGAACTCTCATTCGTATCTTTGTTTAGCTCTAAACATGGCAATTCTGATGCACTCCTGATTGTCTACTCTAGTTTACCCTCTGTGAATGTGACAAAGACAAAAATTTAGATGCCCACCTGTTAATCACACCAAGTCCAGTTCACCCTTCACTCCAGTACTTGTTGACCTCTCCTGCCTCTTGTTTAAATAAAATCTTTGCTTTGAAATTCTCATTCTTGTTTTTCAACCCCATATTTTATCTTAATTCTGAAGGGCCACCGGATCCGAAACATTGATTCTGCTTTCTGTTCACGGATGCTGCCAGACCTGTTGAGGTTTTCCAAGCAAGTGCTGGCTTTGTTTCTGTTTTCCAGCATCTGAAATTCTTTGATTTTTGTTAATCTTTGTTACCTCTTCCAGCTCCATGACCGTCCAGGATATCTGCACTCATCTAATTCTGGCCTCTTGAACATCGTGGATTTTATTCTTTCCACGACTAGTGCCTACCCTTTGGTGTTGGAGCCTGAGCCTTTGCAATGCCATCCCTATACTGTCAACCTCTCCACCACAATTCCCTTTGTTTAAAATTATTCTCATGATAACTTAATAATCCCAAATAACTGGTCATCTAAGTTAATACTCCTTTCCTTTGCCCGGTGTCATGTTTTGGTTAATAATGATCTTGGGAAGCCCTGGGGATGCTTCATTATGTTAAAGGCATGATATAAATAGAAGCTGTTGTGATGGGTTGTTGAGTATATTATTGGTAAGTTGCAATTGATTGTATTTTTTAAAATTCATTCACAGGATGAGGGTGTCACTGGCCAGTTAGCATGTATTGCCCATCCCTAATTGCCCAGAGGGTCATTAGGAGTCAACCTCATTTTTGTGTGTCTGAAGCCGCATGTAGGGCCAGACAGGTAAGGATGGTAGTTTCCTTCCCGAAAGGACATCAGTGAGCTAGATGGGTATTTTTCCCCATCTATCAGCAATGGATTCACAGTCATCATTAGATTCCTAATTGAAACAAATTATTTAAATTTATTGAATTCAAATTCCACCATTTTCCCTGGCAGGGTTCAAACCCAGGCCCCCAGAACATTATCTGGGTCTCTGTATAAACAAACCAACAATAATACCACACCGGCATTGCCTCCTGTTTGTGCATGCTGTTAACTTGCATGATAAGCAAAGAAAGAGCTATGAAGTTGATTGAGGGCTTGATATGAGCAGCAGTAAATGTCAAACAGGTTAAAAGATAACATTAATGCACTTTGACATCCGCTAGAGGTTCCCTTATTGTGGCAGCATCCTTAAAGTGTGCCATCAACTTCTACATCTGTGTCTGGGTCAAGAAACTAACATGGACATCTGTAGCAATTCATGACAGAGCTGTGGGAAAAGTGAGAGTGGAGAGCATTTATACATGCTGCTTCAGTTACCATGAGCTTAGAGTTTTTTTAATGCATGATGTATGAGGCTTTGTGCCTGAAAGGGTTAACACTAAGTAATAGCTTACGCATCATCCACTGTGCTAGCGTTATTTAGATTTGACAAGACAGTAGCTTAGGACTTCAAAGGGGTATGAGCTGCCATTCAGGCCTCCCTACCTTTATCAATGGTGCTGAGCTGGAGGTTATCAAGAGCTTCAAGTTCCTCGGAGTAAACATCACCAATAATCTCTCCTGGTCTATCCACATTGATGCTGCAGCTAAGAAAGCACACCAATTCATCTACTTCCTCAGAAGGCTAAGGAAATTCAACATGTCCCCAATGACTTTTACCAATTTTTATTGATGCACCCGTATAAAGCACCCTATCCAGGTGCATCACAGCTTGGTAATGGCAACTGCTCTTCCAAAGATCTCAAGAAATTACAGAGCTGTGAACACAGCCCCGTGCATCACACAAACCAGCCTTCCTTCCACTGACTCCATCTACACTTCTCGCTGCCTCAGAAAAGCAACCAACATAATCAAAGATTCCTCCCACCTGGGTTATACTCTCTTCCACCCAATTCCATTGAACAGAGGATACAAAAGTTTGTAAACACGTACCAACAGAATTATCAACAGCTTCTTCCTGCTGTTATCAGACTTATGAATGGACCTCTTGCATATAAGAGTTGATCTTTCTTTACACCTTCTCTGTAGCTGTAACTCTATATTCAGCATTCTGTTCTATACCCTCATATACTGATGTAGAGTGTGAAATAAAAACGGAAAGAACTGTGAATGCTGTAAATCAGGCACAAAAACATAATTTGCTGGAAAATCTCAGCAGGTCTGACAGCATCTGTGAGGAAAAAATCTGAATTAATGTTTCGTGTCCGGTGCCCCTTCCTCAGAACCTGCTGAGCATTTCCAGCAACTTCTGTTTTTGTTTGTATGTAAGGAACGATTTGTATTGGTAGCAGACAAAACAACACTTTTCACTGTATCTCAGTACATGTGATGATAATAAATCAAATCAAATCAAAGCAAATCCTCCCAATCCCAATGGCTAACACAACAGTTTGTATTTGATTGCTAACATGCAAACTCTCGACTTCCACTTTTGGAATATTGCATTTAATTCTGGTTTCCCTGCTATAGGAAAGATGTTGTTAAACTTGAGAAGATTCAGAAAGATTTACAAGGATGTTGCCAGGTTTGGAAGGTTTGAACTATGAGGAGAGGCTGAATAGGCTGGATCTTTGCCCCTTAGAATATCGGAGGCTGAGGATTTGACCATATAAAGGCTTATAAAACCATGACGGACGTGGATAGGGTGAATAGCCATGGTCTCTTCCTTGGGACAGGGAGTCCAAAACTAGACACTTTAGGTTTAAGATGAGAGAGGAAAGATTTAAAAGGGACCAAAGGGGCAACATTTGGACACAGAGGATGGTCCACGTGTGAAATGAACTGCCAGAGAAAATGGTGGAGGTGGGTACAATCGAAAGGCATCTGCATAGTTATATGAACAGTAAGGATTTAGAGGGATGTGGGCCGAATGCTGGCAAATAGGACTAGAACAGATTAGGATATTTGGACGGCATGGATGATTTGGGCCAAAGGGCCTGTTTCCAAGTTGTACATCTCTATGGCTCTATGACAGATTTCTGAAGAGAAACTAGATGCAGTATTCACTGGAATTTAGAAGGATGATGGGGCATCTCACCAAAGCCTATAAAATTCTAACAGTAACAGATGGGGCAAATATAAGAAGGATATTGACAATAGCATAACCAGGGGTCATATTCTAAGGATGCAGCTTGGCCACTTAGGACTGAGATGATGAGAACATTTTTACCCAGAGAGTGATGAGGCCAGTGGAATCCTCTGCCATGGAAGGCAGATGAGGGAAAAATATCGAATGTTTTCAAAAAGGAGTTAGATATAGTTCTTAGGGCTAAAAGGATCAAAGGATAAAGGGAAAAAGTAGGGACTGTGTGATGGATTGCATACTCAGCCATGGTGATATTGAATGGCGAGTAGGCTTGAACCATAACTCTTGTTTCTATTTTCCATACTTCTAAGCTTCTATGTAAAAGCTGTGCCTTAAACATTGCTAAAAAATAGCAAAACTTTCACTAATTAGAATCAACATGCCTGGTTTTAAATGTAAACAAACCTTGATAATTGACTGCCAATCAACATTAACTGGGGTGCATTTCCATGATAATGTCATTGCTAATCAGTCTATCATCCTAGCCAGAATAGCACTCTCCTCACAGTCAGTGTTAATATTTCTTTTTCATTCGAATTGGTATTCTTGCAAGAGTCCAGACCAGCAAGATGAAAGTCTTCAACAAAAGGTGTCTTTTCCCAACAATATATAAACTCTATACTAATAAAAGACTAGACAATATATTATTTAAGACAAAAACTTATTTTCATTATTTGGAGACCGAAAGGACTGCAGATGCTGGAAGCTGGAGTCAAAAAGTGTAGAGCTGGACATACACAGCAGGTCAGGCAGCATCCGAGGAGCAGGAAAGTCAACATTTTGGGGCAGAACTCTTCTTCAGGACTGAGGAGTGGGAGGGATGCCCAGAAATAAATAGAAGGAGAGGGTGGGGTTGGGGTGAAGGTACGTGAAATGGAGATGCAAGTAAAAGGTTATTGTGGTTGTTCATTGGGAAGCGTGGAGTGGATAGGTGAGTGGGATGATGGACATGTTAGGTGTGGAGAGACTTTGAAGCTGGTGATGCATTTAGGGGGTTATTGTGGTCAATCAGTAGGAAGGGTGGAGTGGAGGGAGGAGTCAAAAGATGGACAGGTTGGGGAGGGGAGTGTGAAGGAGAGATTTTAAAGCCATTGAAGTCAATATTCAGACTATTGGACTTTCAGTTCCTCCAGTTTACGTTTGGCCTCAATCTAACGGTGGAGGAGGCCAAGGATGGACACATCACCAGGGGAGTGGGAGGGAATGAGTGAAAGTAGATGGCAACTGGAAGGTCAGGTTGGTTGGTTCACTCAGAGAGGAGATGCTCCACAACCTGGTCCCCAAGTCTGTTCTTGGTCACCCTGATGCAGAGGAGGCCACATCGGGAGCAATGGATACAGTGGATGAAGTTAGATGAGCAAGTGGTTTCCTCTTCACCACTAGAGCAAATGCACAGAAGAATGCTGAAAAGAGAATTATGGAAGCAGATTTACCCTGTGGCGGACAATAGTGCAGCCAACCTGATGTAACACCAAGGAGAGCAGTGATGATCTCTCAAGAAGCTACAGACCAGCTTCTATTTTCTGACCCTACTTCATTCTTGCAACACCTTCCATCACATGCAGTCCATACATTCTGAGGGGAAGGATGATGAGATGAATGAATCAGGTTGATCCCTAAGGCATGGGCGAGACAGATTGAAAAGAAGATAATTATGAAGGTCAACTTGTAGCTTCAGGGCTGATGTAGATTCACGTTCTCAGATCACTGGTGACCTTTCCAAAACTTAGGAAGCAATATTGATAGAAAGACCTGTGCTGAAACCAAATAGTGCCAATGTCCACATGGGGAGTTTAACAATGGAAGAGAATCTTAACTAAGATGGCTGCATGTTGGAGAAGGTCTAGTTTTGAGACCCACAAGGGAAAAATTGATTTTTTTAAAATATGAAACTATTGCAATAGAAATGGTAGGTTTGGTTGAATCAGTAATTGAGTAACAATATCAGAAGAGAAATAGAACAAAAGAGCCTGAGAGCTAGTGAGTCATAACAAACACAGCTATTGGAGGATTAAAGGATGTTAAAATAATTAAAAGTAATTTTTGAAAATAATTTGCGTTGAGCATTAAATGCATGAATGACAGTGAGAATTAAGAACTCTTGTGGTTTGTTAAATGTTTTAAACTACTCTGGTTTTGATAAATATCAGTTTGCTAAACCTCTATTTTAAGCAGCCAATAAACATGTGCAAGAGTAAGGCAACAAGTTTTCTGTTTGTAGCTCCACTGTCACCTGACTGTACTGTGCAGATGCGAACACCATGAGGTATGGATACGTTTGGTGCCAGCAAATTAACACAGTTGACAGAACTCTGAAACAACTCAATAGCAACCACCCTGCTTGATGGCATTTCCTGGTGGCTATGCTGAGAGACGCAAACCACTCAACCTTACTAAATCGATTTGCTTCAAATATAAGACTTTTTTTTAGCATTTAACAGATTAGCTGAATTTTTCAAAGAAATGAAAATTCGCTGTCATGTTTCCTGTTTCTCAACAGTATGAAATAACTCTTGCTTTTCTGATAGCTTTTATTGAAAAAAAATCATATTTTTTAGATTCATTTGTGGTAATAAGCAGCTGAGTTGGCCTATTTTTAACCCACAATTTTGTTTTAAGTGCTGAAATGCCAGGAAATATCAGCCCCTTTGATTTGTCTCTCAATATCCGTTACACTGGACTTTCAAAGAAATTTGCAATCAAAAGTTTTGCATTTATGACAATTAAGGTTGCCTAATCCATCAATAAACTTTGAAAAGATATAGAGACAGCCCAGAATTGAAGGGTTGTCATAAACTCACGGCCTTCCACAGATTTTGTGTTAAACGTCCAGGGGGACAGCAGATTGGGATCGCCCTTTCCTGGTTCTCAGTCATTTTACCCAGACATATCCAGAAAACCAGTAGCAACGGATTCCCTTCTCAATCTTACAATTTGGGATGATTTTCTTCCAAACTCCTGAACATTTGGTTAGGCCACTTTTGGAATACTGCACTTCATTCTGGTCATCCTGTGGCAGGGAAGATATTGTGAAACTTTCAGAGAAGATTTATAAGGATATTGCTGGGGATGGAAGGTTTGAGCTGTAGGGAGACGCTGCATAGACCTGGGCTATTTTCTCTGGAGCATCAGAGGCTGAGGGGTGACCTTATAGAAATTTATAAGATCATAAGGAGCGTAAATAGCCAAGGTGTTCTTTTTTTCCAGGGTAGAGGAATCCAAAACTAGAGGACAAAGGTTTAAGGTGAGAGGGGAAAGATTTAAAAGGGACCGAGGGGCAGCTTTTTCACACAGAGGGGTGTATGTGTGTGGAATAAACTGCCAGAGGAAGTGATGGAGGATAGAATCACTATAACATTCAAAAAGCATCTAGATGGATATATGAAGAAGAAGGGTTTAGAAGGATATGGGACAAATGCTGGCAAATGGGGCTAGATTAATTTAAGATATCTGGTCAGCATGGATGAGGTGGGCTCTTTCTGATGAGGGGTCTAGGCCCAAAACGTCAGCTTTTGTGCTCCTAAGATGCTGCTTGGCCTGCTGTGTTCATCCAGCCCCACACTTTGTTACCTTGGATGAAGTGGACTGAAAGGTATGTTTCAATGCTGTACATCTCTGTGGATCTATGACTTTATAACAAGCAATGGCGAGTTTGTTGGAAAAACATGGCATGATCAGAAAAATGAGGTTCTCTACATCAGGGAGAAAAAGCCTAATTTCCCAGCCAGTGTTTGAAGGATGAAACGAGAATCTCACGGGTGTGTAGCAGACTCCTTCTTCAGTGCATTTACAAGTCATTAGTACTAATTTCCATCATTCACATTTCCTCCGTGTGCCAGAGAGAGATGAGGCAATAACAATTCCTAATGTAACGTCACAGAGGGTACCTAGTGGCTTTAACTGACAGCTTACTCCTCCAGGGCCCCATCTTGGACAGCAGGCCCCAACCATCTCAGGGTGCTGTCCATTGTTTTCTGTTGTAGGCACCCTTGTATTATGGCATCAAACATGCATCAGCCCCAATCCACTCAGTGATCCACTTCAGTGCTTAATTTTGGGCACTGCTTATTGTTATGCTGCTTCCAGACCACTTTATGCACAGGGACAGGAGCCCAACGCTGTCTTTGGACCAAGGTGTGTATCAAGCCACTTTGTTTGCTCCCATAGTGATCACTAACATTGTGCCTATTTGGGTGTTCATAGGCTCTCTGCCTTGACTTTTTGCACTTTGTCACATCATTCAGAGCTTATAGACTTATGGTACTTCTATCTTGCCATGTTGTTTATTGGTGACATAAAGCCAGGCAGGTTAGTCATGGTTGTCAGCAGTAATCATTCAAGGAAGTAGATATGTTGCTGCACTGCATTATGCTATGTCAACGTCACGCCTTCACCCCATGCCAGCCTCTGATGCTGCAAACACACTGCATGTGTTTCAGCCAGATGACCAAATGCCATGGCGCAAAGCCCCAGGGGAGTGGCCCTCAATCGCCTCAAAGGGGCGCTGTCATCAGTCAGGAGGGCCCACCACAGTTAATCAAGGGCCATGTCAAATCCCAGTCCAGGGCCTTCGTTACTGTCAGTTGGCCACTTGAGGCTGTCCTAGTTAGGGCTCCTCTCTCATCACAATCTGGAGACCGGGCCATAGTCGTCCTGTAACATCTGGGAATTTGTGGCCATCAGTCAAGGAGCTACAGAGTAATCCTTCAGAATTATAAGAGATCAGGAGGAATTTTCTCTCTCAGACAGTTGTGAATCTGTGTGATAGGTTACCACAGAAGGCTGTCCAGTCTGAGCTATTTAGTATATGGATGGCTAAGATAGGCATCTTTAATCAGTAAGGGAATCAAGGGTTATGGGGTAAAGACAGGAAATTGAAGTTGAGGATTATTAGATCAGCCATGATCTCATTGAATAATGGCACAGATTTGATGGGCTAATGGCCTACTTCTGCCCTCATCACTTCCCGTCTTATGCTCTAAAGTCTGGTCATTTTTCAGTCATCGTCTGTCCTACCAAGTTGGTCAGGTTTACAGCCTGTACCTTCAGCATACAGGTTGAAATCATCTATAATAAAAGCATCTGCATGCGAAATACCTGCAGTGTCTAACTTTGCAGGGTAGCAATCAAGGGAATCTGTGTCCCTGTCCTGGAGCCAGGAGGCCTGGGTTCATATCTCACCTCTTCCAGAGGTAAATCCTAACATTTGTGAGCGGATTGATCAGAAAATATCTGTCGGATACAAATCTTGACATATTTCTGACCATTACAAACTGAATGTGGTCCTCTCTATGATGTGGAGGCAATAATACTTAACAGAGGTAGCCCTAAATGTGGCACTAATGAACCATAGCTCCCAAAGACAATCCAAGAGCAAATTTTCCTCTCAGCTTGGACTGAATGTATTCATCAAGGTTAACACAGTGTGGAGCTGGAGGAACACAGCAGGCCAGGCAGCATCAGAGGAGCAGGAAAGTTGACATTCTGGGTAGCAACCCTTTCTCAGAAAATGGGGTCATTACAACCTGAAATGTCAGCTTTCCTGCTCTTCCGATACTGTGTGGTCTGCTGTGTTCCTCTAGCTTCATACTGTGTTGTCTCTGACTCCTGCAAGTGCAGTTCTTGCTATCTCTGATGTATTTATCAACGTGTTCTCAAATGTCATGTTGTTTTTCTCAGGTGACACTTTTCCTGTAATCCTACTGCACTTACAATCGCTTGCTGTACCTCTGTGGCATGATTTTTGGATACATACGCTGGAATAGCATCCACTTATGTCAAGGCTATAGAGACATTCCATGGCCTTCCTTATTGGAGTCATCCCTGTTCCACTGCCCTGGGGTCCTCAGCTAAACCATAAATTGTGTGATGCATGTGCTAAGCACTCACATATAAAGGACCTGTTCTGTTTCTGACATTCCCAACGCAAGGTCACTGGGGCTGTAACAAATGATTCACCATATCTGGATGAGGGTCATGATGAAGGTGTATTTGATTTGATGGCAGCTAAGTTCAGCTAATAATTTTGGAATCAAATTATAGCCTCAGTAATAAGATTTTTGAAAGGACTGATTGCCATTACAAACCCATCTGGTTCATCAGTGTCCTTCAGGGAAGGAAACTGCTGTCCTTAGCCTGTCAGCCCTACATGTGACTCCAGCCCGACAGCAGTGACGTTCAATCTGAAATGATTTAGCAGACCACCCTGTTCAAGGGAAACCTGGTAACGGGCAACGAATGCTTGCCCTGCTGGTGATGCCCATATCCTATGAGCCCAGAGCTTCCCTGTATGGCCACACCCAGTCAAAGAAGCCATAGCAAGTAATGAGAAGCTGGTGTTGTGAATGGCCTCCACCCTGCTAGATGGGATGGTACCACAGAGGGCTGGGCTTTTCCTACATGATTAAGGATGTCAAGCCACCAGATTTTACCAAAATGGTCTGAGGTTGACAGCTACTCTGTGTTGTCTCCACCATCCTGAGAAACACCAAGCTACACAAGAAGAAAGCCGATGGCCTTCTCTGCTCTATCAGGGTAAGTACCGACATTCGCTCTCTACTAATCCGCACTATCTCCATCAGTGTTACTGCACCTACCACTCAACAAGGTCCCATGCTCTACCCCTTGCTACTTTGCATGCAACCCATCTGGCTCACTAATGCCCTCTAGGGAAAGTTAATCTGCCAGCCTTACCTGGTCTGGTCTGTATGTGTCTCCAGGCCTACAGCAATGTGACTGACTCTTAACTGCCTTATAGTCAATTAGGGATGGGCAACAAGTGCTGACCAAACTAGCAATGCCCTCATCCCGAGTGAGTATAAGATGAACTTTCCCTCACTTTCTCCCCACTGCATTACTAATACTGAATGGCCTCTGTGCTGCTTACTAGCTCATTTGGAAGATCTCAGCTTATTGCCCCAACCAACACCTAATGGATGTGCCACCATTTCCATCTCACTCAATTTCTCAGTTCCTCTTGGTTCAGGAGGAAACAGTGCACAAAACGACTGAGTCAGGATGGCTAATGAAATGCCAGGCATCTATCTCCTTACCACTTGGATGAGAATGGTCACTTCATTGCCAGCCCTTAGCAGCTGGCCTGGAAGGAAATGCCATGTGTTTCTGGCACTCAGGGGCTACTGGAGGCCGGGTGCCTGCTCAGCATCAGGCAGAAGTGGGCCTTGTGGAATTGGCAATCAGTCACTTTTTCCAAATGCATAAACAGAAGCAGGAACAGCAGGCAGATTTGAGAAGGGGTAATGGCCACCATAGTACAATGGCTACAGGTCTATAACATTAGTAAGGGGATCAAAAGTTATGGGGAGAAGGCAGGAGAATGGGAATAAGAAACATATCAGCCATGATCAAATGGGCCGAATGTCTAAATTCTGTCCCTATTATCATGTAGACTAGAGTTTTATGATCTGGGCTCGCTGTTGTCTCAGGAATGCAATTATCTCGCTGTCTCCATGGCCAGGGTCACAAATGTCATGGCAACCTGCCAATCATGGGGCCCACTAGATATGCAAATTAATCTGTACATCATTGACCTAGCTACTGATTCTCTAATTCAACAGACCTGAAACGTTAGCTCTGATATTTTCTTTCACAGCTGCTACCAGACTCACTGAGCTTTTCCAGCAACTTCTGTTTTTGTCCCATGTGATCTAACCTTCCTAATCAACCAACCATGAGAACCTTGTTGAACACTGTGCTGTAGACCTTTGAAAATTCTCTTCTTGCTCAAGTTTCAGTTCCAGAATGAAGCATTTGGCCTGCTACTCCAGTTGTGGTCACATTTCCATTTCCATTGTAGATTTCTGATTAGCAGATGAGAGAAGGCAATAGCAATCATTTCTCAGACAGTAAGATCCATGCTCTGTCCTCTCACAAAGTGAGCATTGGCTTCCTTTCCTGTTGGTCCTTGCTGTCAATTCCATAGGTGTTGCACCTTTCCTGATCCACCCAATCTGAGTCTATCTCTTCCTTCTTTTCCACAAATGCCCCATCAGACACTTGTACCTTTATTGCAACGCTCCTTTAAATTCACACATTTATGAACCAGACGGTGAGAATTCTCAACATGAAAGACAGTGGGGACCTGGTTGTGCTACTTGATCACTTGCCATCCCAAACCTGGATGTTGTCCAGTTCTTGTTGGGGTCCTTCAATATTTGATGACTTGTATATAGAACATAGAACAGTACAGCACAGGGATGGGCCACAGAGATAATGGGAACTGCAGATGCTGGAGAATCCAAGATAACAAAGTGTGGGGCTGGATGAACACAGCAGGCCAAACAGCATCTCAGGAGCACAAAAGCTGACGTTTCAGGCCTAGACCCTTCATCAGAAAAGGGGGGCGGGGAGAGGATTCTGAAATAAATAGGGGGAGAGGGGGAGGTGGACAGAAGGTGGATAGAGGAGAAGATAGGTGCATTGGAGAGTATGGGTGGGAAGGTAGGGAGGGGATAGGTCAGTCCGGGGAGGACGGACAGGCCAGGGAGGCAGAATGAGGTTAGTAGATAGGAAATGAGGGTGCGGCTTGAGGTGGGAGGAGGGGATAGGTGAGAGGAAGAACAGGTTAGGGAGGCGGGGACGAGCTGGCCTGGTTTTGGGATGCAGTGGGGGGAGGGGAGATTCTGAAGCTGGTGAAATCCACATTGATACCTTTGGGCTGCAGGATTCCCAAGCTGAATATGAGTTGCTGTTCCTGCAACCTACAGGTGGCATCATTATGGCACTGCAGGAGGCCAAGGACGGACATGTCGTCTGAGGAATGGGAGGGGGAGTTAAAATGGTTCGTGACTGCGAGGTGCAGTTGTTTATTGTGAACTGAGCGGAGGTGTTCTGCAAAGCGGTTCCCAAGCCTCCGCTTGGTTTCCCCAATGTAGAGGAAGCCACACCGGGTACAATGGATACAATATACCACATTGGCAGATGTGCAGGTGAACATCAGCCTAATGTGGAAAGTCATCTTGGGGCCTGGGATAGGGGTGAGGGAGGAGGTGTGGGGGCAAGTGTAGCATTTCCTGCGGTTGCAGGGGAAGGTGCCGGGTGTGGTGGGGTTGGAGGGGAGTGTGGAGCGGACAAGGGAGTGGCGGAAAGAGTGTTATCAATGTGGATTTCACCAGCTTCAAAATCTCCCCTCCCCCCACTGCATCCCAAAACCTGCCCAGCTCGTCCCTGCCTGCCTAACCTGCTCTTCCTCTCACCTATCCCCTCCTCCCACCTCAAGCCGCACCTCCATCTCCTACCTACTAACCTCATCCCGCCCCCTTTGACCTGTCTGTCCTCCCTGGACTGGCCTATCCCCTCCCTACCTCCCCACCTATACTCTCCTTTCCACCTATCTTCTCCTCCATCCATCTTCAGTCCACCTCCCCCTCTCTCCCTATTTATTTCAGAACCCTCTCCCTATCCCCCTTTTCTGATGAAGGGTCTAGGCCCGAAACGTCAGCTTTTGTGCTCTTAAGATGCTGCTTGGCCTGTTGTGTTCATCCAGCTCCGCACTTTGTTGTCAGGAATGGGCCCTTTTGCCCACCATGTTGTGCTGAAAATGATACCAAATTAAACAAATCTCTTCTACCTGCCCTTGGTCCATATCCCTCCATCCCTTGCATATTCATGAGTTTATTTAAAAGCTCCTTAAATGCCCCTATTGTATTTGCCTCCACCGCCACTCCTGACAGAGCATTCCAGGCTCCTACCACTCCCTGTGTAAAAATCTTGTCCCTCACATCCCCTTTGAATTTTCTCTCTCTCAACTGAGATGTGTGTCCCTAGTATTAGAATAGTGCCGAACACTGTGCAATCATCAGTGAACATCCCCACTTCTGACTTTATGATAGGCTGAAAACCATTGATAAAGCAGCTGGAGATGGCTGGCCTAAGGAGCTAGGACGCTTTTGTGGTGTAGTGGTAGTGTTCTTACCTCTGAAACAGAAGGACTGTGTTCAAGTTTCACCTCCTCCACAGATGTATAATAATATTTCTGAACAGGTTGGTTAAAAAAAAATGCTCCTTTAGGAACTCCTATAAACATGAGATGGAGCTGAGATGATCGACCTTCAACAGCCATGACCATCTTCCTTTCTGCCAAGTATTACTCCTATCAAATTTGGCACTGATTCTTGCTAACTCAAATTTTACTAGGGGTCCTCAATGCGACATTCTGTCAAATGTCACCCTAATGTAAAGGACATCACTTTCACCCTCTTCTACAAAGCAGTGGAAGTAGAATCCTTGTGTAGTTTTAAGGTAGAAGTTGAAGATTCTTAATAGACAAACGGATCAAAGGTTACCAGGGACAGATAGGAGGGTGGAATTATCAGATTAACCATGACCTCAATGAATGGTAAAACAAGCTCAAGTGGCCTATTTGTACTTTTAGTTCTAATTCTTATGCTCTCTACATTAAAGAGGGAGTGCTACAATCATACACCAACATATTATTCATAATGCGGCCGCCTACTCATAGCAGACCAATGTCTTTCAGCCTCATCTGCTCTGATGTGGTATGTGGTTTGTTTACTGTGGACTGTTTCAATCATCCCATATTCTGGTACTGGACTTCAGAACTTTTCATTCAAGTCAGCTACACAGAATAGCAATGTAGACATAGTAGGAACTGCCAATGCTGGAGAATCTGAGATGATAAAGTGTAGAGCTGGATGAACGCAGCAGGCCAAGCAGCATCTTAGGAGCAGGAACGCTGACATTTTGGGTCTAGACTCTTCTTAAGAAAAAAAGAAGGGTCCAGGCCTGAAATGCCAGCTTTCCTGCCCCTCTGACATTGCTTGGCCTGCTGTGTTTCTCCAGCTCAACATCTTGTTAACTTATAACAATGTAGCTGTTGGTTGGATCCAGTGCACAAAGCAGCAAAGATGTCCAAAACTAATGTCCTTTAGGGAAGGAAACAGCCATCCTTACCCGGTCTGACATACATGTGACTCCAGACCCACAGCACCGTGGTTGACTCTTAAATGCCCTCTGGGCAATTCAGGATGGGCAATAAGTACTGCCTCACCAGCGATGCCCTTGCGCCGTGAATGGATAAAAAATAAAATGGAGACAGAGGGATGGCAGTACAGGCACTGTTGAGCTGGCTCAGGACTGATGAACTCTCTTCATTTACTTCTTGTATTCATTATTAAATTATTCAAAATGATGACATTTTGTGGCAACATATGAAAGCTTTTCACTGAAATTTATTGTAATCTTATCATAAAATATACGTGACAATAAAATCAGAAGCAAATATTTTCTTTCTTTTGAGTATTTTTCTGAGCATTGTCTCCACCCACTGCTGGACTCATGAAGGCATTTTACGTCCCAGCTGTGATTATTGGAAATTGGACAACTTGGCCTCTGAGCTTCTCTTGCTCATTGGTACTGAGAGGCTAATGTAAATCAGTTCCATGCTCTGAGGGCAGCAGCAGAAGACTTAGATGGAGACTCTGAGAGAGAGACTGCAAGAGATGTAACACTTTGCAATAGGATGTAATGTCGTACTGTCTTCAGTTACAAACAAAGAGTTGGTATTACTTCATCATACCTGTGTCCAGATTGTTGGTAGACTATAGCTAATGAGGTCAATGAAGAATATGAACAGCAACAGCGCTCTGAGGCAAACTGGGCCTTAAATTAAAATCAGACCAGACTTCCACCCTTTGGTCTACTCCAACCCAGGCCACACAGCATCAAGTTAAGTTTAGCTTTCTTTCCTCATCAGAACTATTTCGAGATACCAACACTATCACAGCCAACAAGAAGTGTGCACTGACTAAGTGGAACAGAGTACAAGACACTTTACTTCAGTATCATCTTCTTCGGCCACAGAGGATCGCACTGCAGAATGAAAATCTGAGGTGAACCAAAGTAGCCATTTAACTTGCTAAGAAATTTCAGTTGGTATGATCGAGAATGTGTTCTCCGAAAGAATTGTAGAGCTAGGTTCATCGGCAGCATTCAAAAGTAAAAATTGGATGTGCTGTGAAGGAAATGCGGGGTAATGGGAAAGGGTAAGAAATTGGAGCTAATTGGAGTCTTTGTTCAAAGTGCTCAAATAGAATGTTGGACTGAATAGCCTCATTCAGTTCTGTATAGCGTTGATTCTATGAATGACGCTCACATTCAACTGAGGAATATTTATAAATATTAAAATAAGTGTCAATAGATGGAATGGGAAAGATTAAAATCGATAGACCTCTAAGTCCAGATGACATATGCCCAAAATTACTCAGGCTTGTAAGTTAATTGTCTGTTTCCTCAGTAACTCATTAGAATTGGGAACAGTTCTGAGGTTGCATGATAACTTGTGTAGTTCCTGTCTTTAGAAAGGCTGAAAGTGAGAGCCAGTGAATTATAAAAACGTCAACCACACATTAGTTGTTGGAAAATGCTTTTATAAGGGTCGATATAGATGATCAACATGACTTTCTGAAAAAGGAGGTTATCCTTTGTAAACACAATTGTGTTTATTTCAAGAATTCACTCAATGAGTAAGGCGAGGTTTTGTGAAGCAGGGAGTAATGTCCTTGCCAGGAGCCAGAAACTTCAGATTCTAGAACGTGGTGGCAAAAGAAGATGCATTCCTAGTACTGCCTACCAGGTTGAGGATCAGTGAATCCTCCCAGCCTTCACCAATAGCATCTGCTAGGGTAGCTGTATAAGGTTCTCATCAGACCACAATTGGAATATTGTGAGCAGCTTTTGGGCCCCATATCTAAAGAAGGGTGTGCTACCCTTGGAGAGACCTCAGAGGAGGTTTACAATAATGATCCCAGAAGTGAAGGTCTTGTTGTATGAGGAGAGGTTGAGGACTCTGGGTCTGTTCTCGCTGGAGTTTACAAGGATGAGTGTGGGATAAGTTTAAAACTTAGAGAAGACTAAGAGGCCTGGTTAAAGTGGTTTTAGAGAAGATGTCTCTACTACTAGGACCAGGGCCTTGGAATGAAGGGATGACCCTTCAGGACAGAAGTGAGGAAGAGTTTCTTCAACCAAAGGATGTGAATATGAGGTAAGCATTGCCACAGAAAGCTGTGGTGGTCAAGCCACTGAGTCTATCTGAGACAGAGATAAATAGGCTCTTAATTAGCAAGGGGATCGAAGGTTACAGGGAGAAGGAAGGAAAATAGGGACGAGAAGTAAATCATCCATGATCTAATGGGTAAACAGACTTGATGGACTGAATGGTCTGATTCTGCTCCTGTGCTTTATCAGCTTAAGGAGTCTTATTCCAACACTGAAAGCTTATGTTTTCAAATAAACCTGTTGGACTATAACCTGGTGTTGTGAAATTTCTGACCTTGTCCACCTCAGTCCAACACCAGGGCCACTCTCTCATGGCTATATTTTATGATCTAAGACCTTATAGGAGAGATTTATTGTCAGCCTTCTGTGGAAGGTAGTAACGAACCATTACCGTTCTTTGCCAAAACAGCCATGGATCAGCATGGCTCTCAATGCTCACTAATGACATGGTATCTGCAAACAGAGTGTACGGGAATTATCCAATTGACATTGTGCTTGGGAATTGACTCGAATTTTGCTTTCACAGGGTGGTGGTCAGTTGACGTGGAACAACTTGGAAGGCTGGCTATTTATTTACTCTGTTATTTAAGATGAGGAGGAACACTTTCTGAGGGTTGCATCTTTGGGACTCTGTCAGCCAACAATGGGGACTAGGCTTTTGAATATCCTTCAGGCTACAATAGATCCTCGGGGGTAGGTTGGGATACATACTTGAGGCCACAACAGGATCAGATGTGATTCTAATTAATATTAAAATAAACTGAACACAGCAACCAACTTATCCTCCTGGACACCACTCCAAGGCCTCACACCCTCCCTTGACCTCTTCATTTCCAACTGCCATCGTGACATTGATCACCTCAACTTCTCCACCCATCTCACCCACTCTAACCTCTCCCCCACAGAATATGCAGCCCTCCACTCCCTCCGCTCCAACCCTAACCCACCATCAAACCCAGAGGTAAGGGAGGCATGGTCGTGGCATGGTGCACTGACCTTTACATCGACGAAGCCAGGCACCAACTCTCTGACGCCTCCTCCTATTGCCCCCTTGATTATGAACCCCTCTGGCCACCAAACCATCATCTCTCAACCCATTCATAACGTTATCACATCCCACCCACAGCTTTCAACTTCATCATTCCCCATTCATGCACCACCCACTTCTAGCCCCTTCCCAAAATCCACGTACCTGATTGCCTCGGATGACCCATTGTCTCTGCCTGCTCTTAACCCACTGAACTTACTTCCATTTACCTTGACTCTGTTTTCTTCCCCCACTCCAGGAACTCCCCACCTACATCTGGGTCACCACACACACCCTCCACCTCCTCCAAGACTTCCAATTCCCTGGCCCCCAACACCTCATTTTTACTTTGGATGTCCAATCCCTGTACACGTGTATCTCCCAGGCAGATGGCCTAAAAGCCCTCTGCTTGTTCCTTTCCCACAGGCCCACCCGGTCCCCCCCCCCCCCCCCGCATTGACAACCTCATCCACTTAACTAAACTCGTCCTTACCCTTAACAACTTCTCGTTCAACTCCTTGATTTTCTACAGACTAAGGGGGTAGCCATGGACTCCTGCATGAACGAAGCTATGCCTGCTTCTTCGTAGGATACATGGAACAGTCTCTTTTCTGCTGTCCCACTGGCACTATCCCCTATCTCTTCCTCCACTACACTGAGGATTGTATCGGTGCTTCCTCGTGCTCCCACGAGGAGCTTGAACAGTTCATCAACTTTACTAACACCTTTCATCCCAACCTCAAATTCACCTGGGCCATCTCTGATACTTCCCTCTCCTTCCTGGACCTCTCCTTCTCCATCTCTGGTGACCACCTTGAAACTGACATCTATTTCAACCCCACCGACTCCCACAGCTACCTGGACTTCATCTACTCTCACCTACCCTCCTGCAGGAATGCGATCCCCAACTCTCAATTCCTCTATATCTGCTGCATCTGCTCCCAAGGTGGGGAGCTCCACTCCCACACATCAGAAATACTCTCTTATTTCGAGGATGTAACTTCCCCACTCTGGCAATCTAAAATGCCCCCAAACTCATCTCTTGCATTTCTCACACCTCTGCCTTCACTTCCCTTTCCCCCAACAAAAGTAAAGACAGAATCCCCCTTGTCCTCACATATCACCCCACCAACCTCTGCTTCTAATGTATCATTCTCCACCACTTACGGCACCTACAGTCCGACCCCACAACCAATGAGATAGTTCCCTCCCCACCCTCAGCTGCCTTTCATAGGGACCATTCTCTCTGCGACTCCCTCATCCGCTCCAGACTCTCCATTAGCCCCACCAACTCTGGCACTGTTCCCTGCAATTGCAGGAAGTGTGACACCTGCCCCTACACCTTCCCCCTCATCTCTATTCAATGCACAAAACAAACCTATCATTTCAGACAGAGGTTCACCTGTATATCCACCATCTTGGTCTACTCTATCCACTGCTCCCGATGTGGCCTCCTCTACAGCAGTGAGACCAAGCGTAGGCTTGGAGACCATTTTGTCGAGCATTGGCCCTCTATACATGATAAGCAACAACACTTTCCAGTCACCAACTATATTAACTCAACCTCCCACTCCCTGGGTGATGTGTCCATCCTGGGCTTCCTCCAGTGTCACAGTAACATCACACGCAAACTGAAGGAGCAGGACCTCACATTGCGCCTTGGGAGCCTACAGCCTGATGGCCAAAACGTGGAATTCACCAGTTTTAAAATCTGCCCCCTACCCCACCCCAGCCTCATCCCATGTCTGACCCTCTCTCTCATCCCCACCTCCTTGACCTGACATAACCTGTCCATCTTCTCTTCCACCTTTCCATCCCGCTGACCAATCCCCACCACTCCCTACCTGCACTCACCAATCACCATCTCACCTATCTTCCCCAGGCCCACCTTCCTCTCTCTGTTTATTTCCCAGCTCCCTTCCCCTCCCCATTTCTGAAGAAGGGTCTCGATTCAAAACATCAACTTTCCTGCTCCTCTGACGCTGCCTGGCCTGCTATGTTCCTCCAGCTCCACACTCTGTTATCTCTGACTCCAGCATCGGCAGTTCTCACTGTCTCTAGATGGCTTACTCCTGTACCTAGATCATTTGTTTGTACGTGTGCATGGTCACATGCCGTGTTACCCTGAGTGCCACAACTGGTGCCCTGTGGTATTTGCCACTCAGCCAGCATGTGGTTCAGAGTAAGAGTTGCTTACAATAGCTCACTGTCATCACTTCTCCTTTGTCTATGCTTTGTACAGAGTTTACTGAGAAAGGATGCATCAAGAACATAGAACATAGAACGGTACAGCACAATACAGGCTCTTCGGCCCACAATGTTGTGCTGACCTATTATCTTACTAAGATCAATCTACCCTGCATACCCTACATTTTACTATCCTCCATGTGCCTATCCAACAGTCGCTTAAAAGTATCTAAAGTATCTGACTCCACTGCCACTGCTGGCAGCACATTCCACATGCTCACCACTCTCTGTGTGATGTAGCGCCTTTACAAAAGATGCACTATTCTGAGTGTTAGCAAATGAAATTATTACACAACAACAATCTGTACAGCCACAGTACAAGTTGGGAGCTATACCTAAAGGCTGTGATATAATCATCTGCTGGTTACAGCTCAAAGTAACAAACATATTTAACTCTTTCAGAACCATTACCCTATTCCATACTGAACCCATTAATACTTAATATTTTTATTTGTGATTTGGGCAGTATTATTGGTTTGGATGGTGACTTAGTCGTCTTCAGAGCATGCTACAACTTGCTCAAAACTGCTGAAGCATGTATCTTCCGAGAAATGATTTAGGTGCAGTGGGTGAGTGGGCCAATAATGAAAAACAACATTTAACAAAGTGCCATACCATGCATGTGGATGTAGCAGACAGAACAAAATGTGTGTGTGCTGCCAGCATTGCTGCAAACAGTCACTGCTTATAACACATTGCAATTTCCACACCCATTTGTGGAACTTAAGTTTTGCTGAAACCGAAAAAAAAGGTGACAACTGACAGACTCATAATACCCTAGAGAATCAAGCTGTGTAAATACAGTATTGTTGAGGGAATTGACAAAGGAAATCAGATTGTCAATTACAGACTTTAGATTTTTACTATAGATTCACTCAGTGCATGGAATTCCCTCATCCCTGGTTCCATTCTACAAAGTCTGCTCTGCACCTTCTCCAGGACCTGATGCATGTACATTATACTCCTGTTGGAACCAAATCAGTATTTTATTCAGGTTATTATAACTCTTTTTTTGTCTCTGCACTCTCTCCTTATTTCTGAAGCCAAGAGTTGCGTATGTTTTCATGACAGCCTTCTTAAAATCTCCTGCCACCTTGAAAGGTTCATGCATATGCATCCCTTTCACCCTCTTTGAAATGGTGTCAGTGATCTCTCTCCCTACTCCTTCTATCAAACTGTAACGCTTTATAGCCCTCTTCAGTAAATTTCATCCGTAATGTAGTTTCTTGTTTCATCTGTCTGTCGTTTGGAAGACTGTTAGCATCATCATCATCTTGGTTTATCACATTTCATTTCGAAAGAAAGCTTTGACATTTTGCTTAGTAAGCCCAAATTCAGTTCATGCATATGTGTCAGATATGGTAGCAGTACTAATACTGACTCCATGGAATGTCTGTATGTTTCCCCGTAGTTTAAATAAATAGCTATGTACCAGTATTCTTTGCGTTGTGCCCTTTGGAGAACAGTGTATACAATGTCACTGCCTTGAGCCTCACTGGCTCTTCTGTTCCTTAAAAGCCAATTGTGTCACTTTGTGAATACTTTTTGGAATGTAAACATCAACCACAGTACTCTTGGCAGCCTCCTGTATTATCTCACTAACTCCACCAAACACAGTGTGGAGGTGCCGGTGTTGGACTGGTGTAGACTATTTCAAAAATCACATGACACCAGGTTATAGTCCAACAGGTTTTTATGCAAACACAAGCCTTCAGAGTCTTGCTCCTTCTTCAGGGTCAGTGAGAGAAGTAGAATCAGATGCAGAATTTATAAGCAAAAGATCAAATGGTCATAGAACTGTTGTGAACGTGTTGAACAAAACTAAGATCACTGTTAAATCTTTATTCAGTTAGAAAGGATTAATGTGCAAATCCCAGAATTTCTTTCAAGTTGCCGCCCCAAAGTAACTGCGGATTTTATTAGTATATCAGAGGTGACATCTCAGTTCAGACAATGAATTTTTGGTGTGAGGCCTTGTTTAGAATCTGGCCATGTACTAACTTGGAGTCAGATTGTTTTTTTTTACCAAAGAAGGAATTTATAAAATGCCATATTGACGGTCTACAAATTGTGTGCTTTTAAAACAAAATAGATTTAGAATATATCTGCAATTACAAATCTTAAAATCAAATTTACCCAATAAACTTATTTTTGTGTACGTGTATCATGTGTGTCGCATGTGTGTACGTATGCATGTGCATGTGTGTCTGTTTGTGTGTGTGTGCACATTTGTGTGTGTGTGCATGTGCATGTGTGTGTGTGTGTTCGGTGTCTGTGTGCGTACGTGCACGCGTGTATTGGTGTGTGTGAGTGTATGTGTGTCTGAGATGCCTCGTCAACGAGTCACCCTTTATTTATACTGTATATGGGCTCTGACAGCCAGCTCAGAACCTGTCCCTAGAGTGAGGAGGCACTCTGAATATCTTGTTTATGTCTATTAGCCAGATCTCCCTAATTGGCCCAGGTTACCCAGTCAGGCCTTTCATAGTCAATGGATCCAACTGGCCTTTGTTCCATTCGGTGCACCTGCACACTGCTGGTGCCACCCCACAGCTGTTAAGTTCATTGTACGTCCCTCCTTTAAGCAGTGATGTGACACTTGCAGTCCTCTCACACTCCTCCCAAACCAGGGGAAAGTTGGAAGCATGTGACCAAAAACTGCCTTAACCACAATCTCGCTCTCCTCTGTCATCTGTAACACATTTCTTCTGGGATTTCTTCCTTTGAGTGTTGCTAGCTTTCATCACTTCCTCATCCATTTTTATTCTAGTTTTCTTTCCCATTACTAGTCATTTTGACAGGACTCTCCTCTTCAGTGAAGAAAGCTGTAAAATATTAAGTTAACACCTGAGACTTGTCTCCTACCTTCTACAGAAGATTGACCTCCCGTTCCTCTGACTGATCTTTGGCTATTTGTGTAAAAAATGACTTTAACTTCCCTTTCAGGTAATCTCTAATTGACAATCTGATTTCCTTTTTCCGTTCCCTCACTGATACTGTATTTATACTGCTTGATTCTCTACGGTATTATGAGTCTATCATTTGTCACCTTTTTTCTGTTTCAGCTGAATTTAAGGTCCACAAATCGGTGTGGATATTGCAATGCGTGATAAGCAGTGGCTGTCTGCGCACATTTTGTTCTGACTGTTAATTTTCATGATAGCAATTATCTGATCCTCCTTCTGACTCAGCCTTCATCCCACAATCTCTTCAGCAGGTTATTTAATCGTGCACCTAACACTTTCCTCTTCTGTCCTCGCCAAAGCTTTACCTCTGTGCTTTGCTCCTTTCGCATGTCCATAGGTGGCACAGTCCCTCAGTGGTTAGCACTGCAGCCTCACAGCACCAGGGAGATGGGTCCAAATCCATCCTCGGGTGACTGTCTGTGTGGAGTTTGCACATTCTCCCCATGTCTGCGTGGGTGTCCTCTGGGTGCTCCAGTTTGCTCCCACAATCCAAACCTGTGCAGGTTAGGTAGATGGGCCATGCCAAACATCCCAGAGATGCTTAGGCTAGTTAGGTTAACCATGTAAACTGTGGGGTTATGGGGTTAGGGGTGGGTCTGGGGTGGGATGTTCTTCAGAGGGTTGTGTGGGCTTAATGGGCTGAATGGCCTGCTTCCACACTGTAGGGGTTTTATAAATTGTCACCTGCCACTTTGCACAATGTGCAAGAGAAAAAGGAGAGCAAGTAGAAAGAAGTAGCACCACCGGGTGTACCTTAAACATTACTATAGAGTTAGGGTTAGTGAGACTGATGGGGATAGATGGGCTGCAGACTTGGCAGAAGGCATAGAAAGTGCACATTACATCAGCTCCAGGGAATATACCTGCAGACAGCTCGGCCGCATGTTTCCAGCAACCTGGAAGGAGTGCACTGTCCCTAATCCTACTACTCCACAGCTCAAAGCAGGAATTTAGTTATTTAGAGATAGTAGGAACTGCAGATGCTGGAGAATCTGAGATATCAAGGTGCAGAGCTGGATGAACACAGCAGGCCAAGCAGCATTATAGGAGCAGGAAAGCTGATGTTTCAGGCCTAGATGGCCCAAAATGTCAGCTTTCCTGCTCCTCTGATGCTGCTTGTCCTGCTGTCTTCATCCAGCCCTACACTTTGTTATCTAAGTTAGTTATTTAACATGGTTTCCAATGAGGTCAATTGTATAAGATAACACAGTGTGGAGCTGGAGGAACACAGCAGCCCGGGTAGCATCAGAGGAGCAGGAAAGCTGACATTTCGGGTCTTTTATCTGAAGAAGGGTCCTGACCCGAAACGTCAGCTTTCCTGCTCCTCTGATGCTGCCTAGCCTGCTGTGTTCCTCCATCTCCAACTGCATAATCTCAGGCCCTAGCACTGGCAGTTCTTACCATCTCTTGTGGTCAATTGTATGCCTTCTTTATAGCAGACTTAGAATAAAAAGATCTATCAGCAAGGTTTCTTTAATAAAACACATTGATTTATTGTAAACCTAAAACTGCTCCTTGACGATACAAAAGAGGCTAACATACTCAGTTTTTAAGATGCGAGTATTTATGTTGATAAATATTGCAAAATGTACACACAAACAAGTACCAATAATTTAATTTTTGGAATAAATAAACCCAGGTTCCCAGAACATTACCGAGGTCCCTGGATTAAAAGTTTATTGATAATACTTCCAGGCCATTGCCTCTCTGAATTTGGGACAAATAATCTAATCCTGGCACTTAGTTGACTTGATGTAGAGGTGCCAATGTTGAACTGGATCAACAAGGACAGATGTCAGATGAGGCTAGGTTATAGTTCAACAGGTTTATTTGAAATCACACGCTTTCAAAGCACTGCACCTTCAGGATGTTGCTTTCACCTAACAAAGAGCAACCCTCCCAAAGCTGTGATTTCAAATAAAGCTGTGATCAGAGATAATGGGAACTGCAGATGCTGGAGAATCCGAGATAACAAAGTGTGGGGCTGGATGAACACAGCAGGCCAAGCAGCATCTTAGGAGCACAAAGCTGACGTTTCGGGCCAAGACCGTTTTCTGATGAAGGGTCTAGGCCTGAAACATCAGCTTTTGTGCTCCTGAGATGCTGCTTGGCCTGCTGTGTTCATCCAGCTCCACACTTTGTTATTTCAAATTAATCTGTTTTGCTACAACCTCGTGTTGTCTGACTTCTAACCTTATTCCTCTTGTTGTTTAAATTATAAAATTGTGACACTGTTCAAATTAAAAGGATGAAAAGCGATGGCCAACAGATGGAAAATGTGACTGCAGCCAATTATCACAAGAGTTTTTTTCCTACTTTGCATGTGAAAGTCAACAGACAGCACATTTTTCTTTCATAACTTCCTGCACGAATGCAGAATTGAAACAGCGTTCCAGAACCACTCCCCCATTTACATTCCACATGTCCATGTGCCGACAATCTGGGTTTTAAGACAACTTCCTCGTTAGTAACATGTCTGCCCAGTAAATGTCGATAAAAATCATCAAGACAATGTGAACAGGGTGGCACGGTGGCTCAGTGGTTAGCACTGCAGCCTCACAGCGCCAGGGACCCGGGTTCGATTCCAGCCTCGGGTAACTGTCTGTGCGGATTTGCACATTCTCCCTGTGTCTGCGTGGGTTTCCTCCGGGTGCTCCGGTTTCCTCCCACAGTCCAAAGATGTGCAGGCTAGGTGGATCAGCCATGCTAAATTGCCTGTAGTGTTCAGGAGTGTGTGGGTTATAGGGGGATGGATCTGGGCAGGATGCTTCAAGGGGCGGTGTGGACTTGTTGGGCTGAAGGGCCTGTTTCCACACTGTAGGGAATCTAATCTAAAAAAAATGTCCTCCTTTGTCCACGAATAGTAGCTTCAGTATGACAGAAATGCAACTCAGAAAAGCAAGCCAACTGGTCAGCCTAGACAGAAATGGTGTAGCCAGTTCTAACAAAAATGGATCATCGACAAATAAAATGTGGAAACGCAAAGACTTACGTTTATATAATACTCATCATGATAGCCTGCATATATCCAAAGGGCAGTCGCTGTTGCAATGAGATTCTCACTAGACAGTGGCAACTAGAATCATAGAATCCTGACTGTGTGGAAGCAGGTCATTCGGCCCATCAAATCAACACCATCCCCCTGAAGAGCATCCCACCCCCTATCCTATCCCTATAACCCTTCATTTCTTCATTTCCCATGGCTAATCTACTTGGCCTGCACATCCCCGGACGCTATAAACAATTAGCACGGCCAATTCATCTAACCTGCTCATCTTTGGTCTATGGGAGGAAACTGGAACACTCAGGTGAAACCCACAAAGACACGGGGAGAATGTGCAAACTCTACACCAACAGTTGACATGAGGGTGGAATTGAACCTGTGTCCCTAGCCTCAATGAGGTAGCAGTGCTAACCACTGAGCCACCATGCTGCCCCTAAGGGCAGGCATTGTTTACTAGCCAGTCAGTGGCACACCCACATCCCTCAAGAGCATAAACAAAATTGGCAGCTGATTTTGTGCACAGTAAGGTCCCACAGCAGCTGTGCCATGATGACCACTCCATCTGTCTTTCTGCAAATTGAGGAACAGGCTTCAGCTAGCGTACCAGAGATAACTTGTTCTCTTCTTTGGAATATTGCAAATTTTATTACGAGCTCTCAAGGCATCAAGGTCTGACACTTTCATCAAAGGACAACAGTGAGTTTTTCAGTTTAAATTCTAGCTTGGGACAATGCACTTTTCACCTTTGACTTCCTGTTATAGTCTGATGCAACCCAGAAGTAGAGGATGGAAACAGGTTAGAAATGGAAAAATGGAGACAGAGATTCTTGAGCTGCCTTTCTGCAGAGTCCATTTGGACCTTGAGCCCTGCTTTGTACGATCTGGATTCAGTGCTTAGAAGTCCAATCCTGTCAGCTCCAGAAGCATGCTTTAACACCTCCAAACAGCTTGATTGAAGCTCTTTAGGGCTCTTACAATATTGTGGCAGTGTTTTGGGAGACCTGAGTTCATGTCCCACTTACCCTAGTGATACATCGTAATGTACCTGAATAGCTTGATTAAAAACATTATTTCAGGATCTTGTAGCACAGTGGCAGTGTCTCTGTCTCTATCTCTAGATTAGATGACACCACTTCCAGTCCTATCTGCTTCAAATATTTCTTAAACATGTCTGAGCAGGTTGATTAAAATGAAGAAGGCTGTTCAACCCATATTCTTAAAAGTAACTTTTACATTCCTGTTTGGTTTATGTTTTGCAGGTGTTTTGCAAAGTAATTGTGCATTTCAGAATTTAAGAATGCTTAAGGCATTAACAAACACAAACAGCAATTCTTCAGGCATGCTATCTTAACACACCATGGCTCTGATTTTAAAATGTGAGGCTGGATGAACACAGCAGGCCCAGCAGCATCTCAGGAGGACAAAAGCTGACGTTTCGGGCCTAGACCCTTCATAAAATGTCAGCTTTTGTGCTCCTGAGATGCTGCTGGGCCTGCTGTGTTCATCTAGCCTCACATTTTATTATCTTGGATTCTCCAGCATCTGCAGTTCCCATTATCATTGCTCTGATTTTGATAAGTTTTTGCTGATTATTAGTTATTTCAACCTATGAAAACTGAGGTTTGGTTTCCGAAGTGGTGAGCTTTGTATCCACCTAGTGGGTGAAAGGAGAATTACTGGCTCGCAGATTCTTTGTCATCCCCTTTGTGACTGACTTTGGGAATATCTCTGAACAAGGTAAGAATCAACTAGGAGTCGGGAAATGCAGCAGTGTGACCATTTACCACCCAATAATTGCAGTAGCACGCAGAGTCAGAAAAAGATATTTTATCTATCTATTTTTAGGTTTTACTACATGCATCAAATTCATTGCACACAGAAAGTAAATATATGTGAGACAGTAGCAGTTTCCTGTCCATTTCCTAGAAGAGCACTAGCTGCCGTATTTCCTACATTAGAGCAGTGAATACACTTCCCAAAATAAATGGGAATAAAAACAGACGTTGCTGGAAAGGCTCAGCAGGTCTGGCAGCATTTGTGAAGAAAATGTCAGAGTTAACATCTCAGGTCCGGTGAACATTAACTCTGTATTTTAATTCACAGATGCTGCCAGACCTGATGAACTTTTCTCATGGTTCCTGATTTACAGCATTCACAGTTGTTTCAGTTTTCACTGCCTTTAAAATATTTTGGCATATTCTGAGATTGTGAGAAGCGCCGGAAGATTTTTGTTTTGGATGCTATTGGAATTAACTCATGTGAAAATGAGAATGCAAAGTGAGGGCAGAATGTAAGCAAAGCCTGAACACAGGCAGAATGGCCAATTCAACCCATGCTGGCTCTTTTCAAAAGCTAATGTCAACACTCTTCACTTTTTGTCCTGTAAGTTCCAAACTCCTTTCAAAATTCTTTGTCAGAATTAACTTGCAGCACGTTTTCAGGTAAAGCATTCGAAATCCCTACAATGCTGAGGGAAAGTATTTCTCATCTCCCTTCGATCTTTGCCCAATAATGTGAAATGAATGTCCTTTGATAATAGACCCATTCATTGGAGAGAACAATTTTCCTCCACCCAATTTATTGAAGACCCATATTAATACAAAAAGCCCTAACAAGGTCACCTCTGAAGCTTTGATATTGCGAGGAAGCTGGCAGCAGAGTGGTAATGTCGCTGGGCCAGTAATTCAGAGGCCCACTTAATGTTCGTAAGGTATACATTGAAATCCAAAATGGGAAAGTAATCTCAGTCACGGTGAAGCTATAATGTTTGTTGTAAAAGAGCAGCTAAGGATCTGTCATATTTAACCTGGTCTGGCCTACATGACTCCAGACTTGCAATAAAGCAGTAGACTCTTCAATTGCCAAATAAACCATTCAGTCAAAGAGTAATTAGTGATAGGGAACAAATACTGGCTTTGCCCACATCCCAATGAAGGAGAAAAATAGTTTAGAGCGTTGTTATGCCCACTCCACATCACTGAGTCTGTCATCTCTGATAATGCAATTTTGCAGCTTCTCTAAGAGTATTACATCCTTTATGAAGTGCTCAGAATTCAAATAGAAAGGTTATTATGATCATATTGTAATCATAGCAAAATTGCAAGAAACCATGAGGTATACTCCTACTCCATTTTTTAACATACTGTTATGTAAAATGCTTGTACAAACAATAAGTCTTCCTTTTCTACCAGAGCAGGCACAATAGGCTGAATGGCCACTCACTACAGTGCAACAATTTTGTGATTCTGAGCTGTTTTCAGGTCGTCTATTGTCTTGCCTATTTCCAGTCATGTCCTTTAGGTGGTATTGACAGTCTCTGTCCAGTCTCAGTTCAATCTGCCTTGATATTGATGGGGTGGCAAGGGGAAAGCGTTGGGGTGGAGCCTGCCGCAGTGGGGGAGAAGTGGTGAAGTTTGGGGGAGGTGAGGCCGGTATCGGTACTGGGAGGAGACGTCTTCCATTAACTGCCATATAAACCCAGGAATTTCTCAAATCATCATTGTACTAGGGGGCTAGCCAGAATTTGAGGCCAAATGGCCATCTGTAAGTAAAGGCTGCACTGCAAGACCACACCATCAGTTAATTTCCATGGCAATTTAAGATTATGGTCTAGGGGAGGGCAGAAGGAAAAAACAAGAGATTATGGAGGCAATGTGGGAGAAATCAGAAATTGATACTTCTAACCAACCTGTTCATACATCTGGTTCAGGATGGGACTTGAACCCTGGCCTTCAGGCCAAGGACCTTACAAGTGGGTAGGGAGAACTAACCCTGAGGTAAAGGGAGTCTTCCAGTTAAATGAAAGGAATCTAAAGTTAAACCACACATTTAGAATTCACACTGGTGATATATTACATAGAAGGACAGGCAATAGTGACACAGCTATCAAATATTATGAGAACACAGACCCACAAGACCTGATAAGTATGGATTCCCAGTAAAAATCACTTCCTTTGAAAGTTCAATTATGTTTGTGAGGCACGGCCTCTGCATAAAGCCCCGCTGCCTACCATTAATTAGACTTATACGTTTCACTAAACATATCAGTAACATGTTTCTAAACAAGAATAAATCCTATCTCTGAGCATCTTCTCCAATGACTTCTGTACCACTGATGTAAGGTCCACTGGTCTGTAATTTCCTGGATTATCCCTGTTGCCCTTTTTAAGCAAAAGAACAATGTGGCCATTCTCCAGTCTTCTGGGACCTCTCCCATGACTAAAGAGAACACAAAAATTCCGTACAAGGCCCCAGAAATCTTCTCACTGCCTCCCTCAGAATTCTCGGATGGATCCCATCGGGCCCTGGGGGCTTGTCTTCCTTAATGCTTTTCAAAAACACCCAACTTCTTTTTTATACCATCATGCCCTAGAATATCAATATACCCCTCCTGAGATTCGCCATCCATCATCACTTCCTTCTCCTTTGAGAAGACGAATATAAAGTATTCATTAAGGGCTCCACCCACTTGCTCAAGCTCCATGCATAAATTCCCTACTTTGTCCTTGCATGGACTACTCTTCCCCGAGGTATCCTCTTTCTCCTTATATATGTGTAAAATACCTTGGAATTTTCCTTAATCCTGTTTGCCAAAGAGATTTCTTAGTCCTTTTAAGCCCTTCTAAATCCTTATTTAAGTTCTTTCCTGATCTCTGTGTATTCTTTGAGGGCTCAGTCTATCTTCAGAACCTAATGTATGCCTCCTTTTGCTTTTTGACTGAACTCTCAATTTTTCATCCAAGGTTTTCGAATCTTGCCATCCTTAAACTTTGTTTTCAGAGGAACATGCTGATCTTGAACTCAACTGGTCTTTGAAAGATTCCCACATGTCAAATGTGGAGTTAGCCTCTAACATCTGCCCTTTATCTACACTCCCCAGTTCCTGCTTAATATTGTCATAATTAGCCTTCACCCAAGGACTACTCTTATCCTTATCCATAAGTAATACAAAGCTTAAAGAATTATAGAATCATAGAATCCCTACAGTGTGGAAACAGGTCCTTTGACTCAACAAGTCTACACCGACCCACACAGCATCCCACCCAGACCCATCCCCTAATGTACACATCCCTGAACAATATGGGCAATTTAGCATTATGATCATTGTTCCCAAAATGGTCCTCCACTGAAACTTTGATCACCTGGCCAGTCTTATTCTCCATTCCCCAGGTCGGGTATGGCACCTTCCCTAGTTCAATTCCTCACATATTGTTTTTAAAAAACTGTCCTGATTAAATCAAACAAATTCCTCCCTGTCCAATACCCCGGCACGAAGTGAGTCCCAGTCAATGTCCAGACATTATCACCTGCCACAGCAATCCTGTTGTTTTCACAATTTTCCACAATCTATCCAAATGTCTGTTCCTCTATTTTCTGCTGGCTGTTGGGAGGCCTGGAGTACAATCCCATCAAAGTGATTGCATACCTATTCCTGAGGTGTACGTATGGCCTCGTTGGATATGCCCTCCAAGAGGTCCTCCTTCAGTGCAGCTGTGATATTCTCCCCCATAAGTAACACAACTCCCCCACCTCTTTTACACCCCTCACTATCTCACCTGAAATATCTAAACCCTATACCATTAACCTGTCAGTCCTATCACTTTCTCAACCACGACTCTGCAATAACTACAATCTCACAGTTATATGTGTGAATCAAAGCTCAAAGTTCATCTGCTTTACCTGTTATATTCCTCGCATTAAAATAAATGCACCTCAGGCTGCCAGTCCTGCCGTGTTCAGTCACCTCTCTCTGTCTGGCCTTCCTCTCAGATTTACTGACCTCAGTCTATGACTCCTCTTTGGTAGTTCACTTCTTGACCCATTGTTCTGGCTCTCACCACCCTGCTACACTAGGCTAAACCCTCCCAAGTGGTATTAGCAAACCTCCCAGCTAAGATATTGATGTACCTCCAGTTTAGGTGCAACACATCCTTCTTGTACAGGTGTCACCTGCCCTGGACAACATGCTAATGATCTGTGTACTTGAAGACCTGCCTCCTACACCAGCTCCCTAGCCATGCATGTAACTGCACTGTCTTCCTATTCCTAGCCTCACTGGCACACGGCAGAGGAAATAATCCCAAGATTACAAACCTCAAGGTCCGCTTTTTAACTTCCTTCAGGTATCACTATGGACCACAATATCTGGTTGCTCACCCTCCCCCCTCCAAAATATCCTGTGCCCACTCAGAGACATCCTTGGCCCTGACACCAGAGAGGTAACATACTATCCTGGAGTCTCCCTTGCTGACAAAGAAATGCCTATCTGTGCCCCTGATTGTAGAGTCCTCTATCGCTTCTGCTCTCCTACTCTTTGACCCTCCCTGGTCTACAACAGTTCCAGTCATAGTGCCACTGATCTGGCTGCTGCTGCTGCTGCTTGCTTTCCCCTCAGAGAGATCCTCTTCAGCAGCATCCAAAATGATACACCTGCTCGAGAGGGCAATGGCCAGAGGATATTCCTGTACTACCTGGCCCAAGCTTACTTGCCTTCCTGGTGGCCACCTAACATTGAGATAGCAAGAACTGCCGATGCTGGAGTCAGAGATAACACAGTGTGGAGCTGGAGGAACACAGCAGGCCAGGCAGCATCGGAGGAACAAGAAAGTTGACGTTTCGGGTTCCGGACCCTTTTTCAGAAACCTAACTCCCCTCTGTGTGCGTTGCCCTTTCTGATGATGTGACCAGTGCCAAGTATCCCTGACATTCTCAGCCACATGGATGCTCCATAGTGAGTCCATCTGCAGCTCCAGACATTCCATGCAGCGAATCAGGAGCTGCAGCTCAACACATTTCCTACATGCATGGTCACCATGGAGACTGGTACTGTTTCTGATTTCCCACAGATTTCAGGGGGAGCATTCAACTGGACAAATTTCTGTTGTCATTGAGAACCTTATTGACTAAAATCAACCTTATCAACTACAGACACTAATCCAGGAACTGATTATACAGTCTTACCCACTTTTTGTCACCAAACTCGGGTCTTTCACCGCCATGCTACAAATACAAAAAGAAAGTTCTTTACCTCTCTAGCAGGCACTATATCAGGCACTACTCACTCAGTCAGCAAAACCTGGTTCCTGAGCACCGAAGCCTTGGTCACTTTCTGAGTCGTGACATCACCTCTGGAGCTCCGCCCCCAGATTTACCCCCAGGTTCACTCTGATGGATCCCACTCCTCAGGTTTGAACCTGCTGTTCACCCCCAGGTTCACTCTGACTGACCCCACTCCTCAGGTATTTATCCTGTTGCTGTTCACCCCCAGGTTCACTCTGACTGACCCCACTCCTCAGGTATTTATCCTGTTGCTGTTCGCCCCCAGGTTCACTCTGACTGACGCCACTCCTCAGGAATTTATCCTGCAGTATCTGTTCACACCCCCCCCCCCCCACCCCGGTTTGCTCTCCTTTGCTCTGTTGAATTATTTCCTGTTCGAATGGCAACATTTGGCGTGATCTGATTCAGTGACTGAGTTTGCACTTCAAGTTAATGTGTGCTGTCGGAAAGGAGGTGATGATGAAACAGCAAGTTTAATTTCTCCGCCTCCCCTCACCATCCACAAATGCTGCCAAGTCTGCTGAGTTTCACCTGCATTTTCTGTTAATGTTAAAGATATGAGAATCATTTGCTTTTCAGCAGAACTGGCACAGTCAATATCACAAAACAGCCACGTTGTCATACACCTTATTTGAAATGCATCTGTGTGTTCTAGAAAAATCAACTGCTTTCAACATAATTTAGAACCCTCCACCAGCAGCTGCCAATGAAATTTCCTCCCTGCAACACTCCACCTCTCTAGATCCTGTGGATTTGTCTGACAGTTAGTATGTCAATATATTTAAGAGATATACTCATGTTATCATCACTGATTCATGGCATGTGACCTGAGGATACAAAGGTCTCAGTTTCTATCCTACCTATGATCATTTTAAACCTGACTATCTCATGGAAGTAAGTTGACTCCACATAGTAAACAAATGGATTAATATCAAACTGATGTGTCTGTGAATGCAATATTTGCATATATTACTGAAGTTTAATGAATATCTGGATGTTTTAATACTGCATTAACCCTGTTCCAGGTTCTTAGATTGTGAGGGATAACATAAGCAGTATCGAAACAGGCCAATTCACCCAAATGCAGCTCCTTTCTGATGTAAGATGTTCCCTAAAAGCTACTTTGTGACCAACCAATGCTAATGTGTTTTCTTTTATCTTGAGGTCACGTCTCTCGGTCAGGTTTTTTTCCATGAAATGGCCATCTATACTCATTTAAAGAATCTATATAGTTGCAAACTTGTGGTTTGTGTTTTTCTGACTAAAGGATCACTTTTTAGGTTATCTCATTTCAAAATTTCCTTTGGTGAGCTGCCTTCATGAACCACTGCAGTCCTTGTGCTGAGTGGTTTTCAAGACTTTGACCCAACAACAGTGCATGAATGGCAATCTGCTTCCAAGTCAGAATGGTGAGTACCATGGAGGGGAACTTGCAGGTGGTGATGTTCACATGTCTCTGCTGCCCTGTTCTTTTTCAGTGGGAGGGGGCATGCATTTAGAAGGTGCTATTGAAGAAACTTAGGTGAGCTGCAACAGTGCATTTTGATAGTATCCATAATAATGATGAAGCAACTGAATGTTGGATGTCAAAAGTAGTAAGAACTGCCTTTGTTGGAGCCAGAGATAACACAGTGTGGAGCTCGTGGAACACAGCAGGCCAGGCAGCACCAGAGGAGCAGGAAAGCTGACGTTTTGAGTCGGGATCCATCTTCAGAAATACTGACTTCGCAGTGGGGTTATAATTTACTCAAAGATGGTAAGAACTGCCGAGGCTGGAGTCAGAGATAACACAGTGTGGAGCTGGAGAAGCACAGCAGGCCAGGCAGCAACAGAGGAAATGGAAAGCTGATGTTTCGGGTCAGGACCCTTCAGAGGAAGGGTCTCAACACAGAACGCCAGCTTTCCTAGATAATAAAATGTGAGGCTGGATGAACACAGCAGGCCCAGCAGCATCTCAGGAGCACAAAAGCTGACATTTCGGGCCTAGACCCTTCATCAGAGAGGGGGATGGGGTGAGGGTTCTGGAAAAAATAGGGAGAGAGGGGGAGGCGGACCGAAGATGGAGAAAAAAGAAGATAGGTGGAGAGGAGAGTATAGGTGGGGAAGTAGGGAGGGGATAGGTCAGTCCAGAAGACGGACAGGTCAAGGAGGTGGGATGAGGTTAGTAGGTAGGAAATGGAGGTGCGGCTTGAGGTGGGAGGAAGGGATGGGTGAGAGGAAGAACAGGTTAAGGAGGCAGAGACAGGCTGGAATGGTTTTGGAATGCAGTGGGTGGAGGGGAAGAGCTGGGCTTGTTCTGTGGTGCAGTGGGAGGAGGG
Organism: Stegostoma tigrinum; assembly: GCF_030684315.1. NCBI lineage: Eukaryota > Metazoa > Chordata > Chondrichthyes > Orectolobiformes > Stegostomatidae > Stegostoma > Stegostoma tigrinum. The sequence continues at coordinate 100,706,673 of NC_081359.1, forward strand.
GACGAACTGGGCTGGTTTTGGGATGCGGTGGGGGAAGGGGAGATTTTGAAGCTGGTGAAGTCCACATTGATACCATTGGGCTGCAGGGCTCCCAAGCGGAATATGAGTTGCTGTTCCTGCAACCTTCGGGTGGCATCATTGTGGCACTGCAGGAGGCCCATGATGGACATGTCATCTAAAGAATGGGAGGGGGAGTGGAAATGGTTTGCGACTGGGAGGCGCAGTTGTTTATTGCGAACCGAGCAGAGGTGTTCTACAAAGCGGTCCCCAAGACTCCGCTTGGTTTCCCCAATGTAGAAGAAGCCACACCGAGTACAATGGATGCAGGATACCACATTGGCAGATGTGCAGGTGAACCTCTGCTTAATATGGAAAGTCATCTTGGGGCCTGGGATAGGGGTGATGAAGGGTGTAGGCCCGAAACGTCAGCTTTTGTGCTCCTGAGATGCTGCTGGGCCTGCTGTGTTCATCCAGCCTCACATTTTATTATCTTGGATTCTCCAGCGTCTGCAGTTCCCATTATCACGTCAGCTTTCCTGCTCCTCTGATGCTGCCTGGAGTGCTGTGTTCCTCCAGCTCCACACTGTGTTATCTCTGAATGTTGGATGTGGTACCAAACAAGTGAACTGCTTTTTTCTAAATGGTGCCAAGCTTCTTGAGTGTGTTGGAGCTAGACTCATGCAGCTAAGTGGATAGCATTGCATCACACTCCTGACTTATTCCTTGTCAACTGTGGACAGTTTTTGGGAGTCAGCAGACATGTTTTGAACACTTCCCATACTTTAAATGTCTTTAAGGTAGTGGTTGATAGATTCTTGATTGCCAAAAGGATGGAAGATTAGTAGAAGTTATGCAGGAGTATAGATTTGAGGTTAAAATCAGATCACCAATGCTGTTCGACTCTTGAGTGATTGTCTTTGTGGAATTTGCTCATTCTCCCTTATCTGCATGGGTTTCTTCCAGGTGCTCCGGTTTCCACCCACAGTCTAAAGATGTGCAGGTGGATTGACCACATGAGGTTGCACATAGTGCCCAGAGATGTGTAAGTCAGGTGGATTAGTCAAGAGAAATGCAGAGTTACAGGGATAGAGTAAAGGGTGGGTCTGGGTGAAATGTTCTTTGGATAGTCAGTCTTAATGGACTGAATGGCCTGCTTCTACATTGCAGGGATTCTGTGATTCTCTGATTATTTGATGGCAATAATAGCAATAATGGCAGTCTTTAAGGGTGGAGTGGCATGTTCTTGTGTTCATATGTTTTTATGTTCCTATCTTAGACTTCCCAGCCTGTTACCTTGCAGACTGTATTGTCATGTGTATGCAGGCGCTTAAGTACAGGAGTGCAGTGAAAAGTACATAATATTGCTACATATGGCACCATCTTATGTACAAAGGTACCTAGGTACAAAATAATAAAAGAAACAAAGCTTAGAAAGTTAACCTATTAAACTTAAGTCTGATGGCTTTGACAACATAGGGCCAATCCTATTGTAAAAAGTATAAAGAGAGGGAGACAGTTGGGCAAAGGCCATGGAGACAGATGCCATCTGCCAGAGCTAATGGCCCTCCGATCTCAGGAGAGAATTACTGGCTCTCACAGCCTCTTCTATGTCTTAGAAAAAGCGCCGTCTAAGTAACAACAGTACCAACGGCTCAACTAGTTAATATTACTGATAGAATAATTGATGGAGAGGACACAGAACATTCCAGGAGATGTGTAACCTGACTGTAATTTCGAGAGACTAAATTCTTTATATATATATATATATAGGTGGGACTTGTATTTTATTGGAACAGCATAGCAGTAGAATCTTGCTTTATTTGGAAATAGTTAATAGTTAGAAGGGATTTATTCAGTTTGCTAATAGTTTAGTTAATTTGTCCACTGTTAGAGTTAAATAAATAAATTGCCACTTGTTGAGTTTAAAGTGAGTGTCAGGAATTTTAACTTATTTCACGATTAGAAGTTGCTGAAAAGCACGTTACCCCACTTTTCATACTCCTTTTACAGATTATGGGGCAAAGTGCTCCCCTTTGGGTGTTTCAGTTTTAGTTCTCAGAGGGGGAGAGGGGTGAACCTCCACTTCATAACAGTGGCAAGGCCCCTTCAGTTTCTAGTGAATGGTAATCTTCAGGATATTGATAATGAAGGATTCAAGGGTCATTATTTAAATCTTCTCTTTAACCATTTGTTTTCGAGATGGCCATGCATGCAATATGTTGGCAAGCTGTCCAGAATTAGCCTGCTCTTGTACCTCTTTTTAGACCTGGAGAATGCTCCTTAAAACTTATCATCTTGACCAAGATTTTATCCATCTGCCCTAACATACCTTTATGTGCCTCTTGTGATTTTTTTTATATAAAATGTGCCTGTGAAATGTCTTGCAGTTTTATTGTGTTAAAGTTGCTAAACAAATGTAAATTGTTGTTAACAGCTGATTTGTCCCACTTTTGGCAAGTTGTTTTTGATATGATACCCTCAAAAGTGTTCCTTATTTTAAAAACTATAAATATAGCAATGTAAGATGTGAGATTTATCTTTATTTTAGTATTATTTACTTTTGAGTTTGGGTTTTTAAACTTTAACTAGTGGCATAAGGGATTTCAGTGTGTCTGATTAACCTGTAAGTATTTTTATGATAACAATGACGTCAAAAACAAAGTCAGTGTTTTGTAGGTAATTGGTTTTTTTTAGCTTTAGGAGAACCTGCAAGTAAACAAAGTAATCAGTGTACTGAATAAAGCTTTCAGAAAGAAGACTCTGGAATTTGGTGGATGGGATTTTAAGAGAAATACCAACAGCTTAGATTAAATAAAAATCTTTTTTGGTGACAGCTTTACTTTGGGCAGCTCTGTGGTGTACTTTTGCAGGAAATGGGTGTGCAAAACAGGTTACTCTTAAGAAGGGAGAACATAGGTTAGAATTGGAAAATGTAGGTGACTTCAGTGTAAGGAGTTTAGTTTAAATGTTCCAAACCAGAACAACCCCGATATGGTCAAGTGAAGATGAGAAGCACAGCTTATATAAATGATGAAACAAGAAGGGCACTATCAAATAGTTACAAGCTGGAATTGAACTCACAGCTAAATCAAATCCAATGTAGGACAGAGAAGGGCATTTTGTCTGGTGTTTGAGCACAATAAGGGGATGCTATGGGATTGTATTTTCACCGTATGTTTTGAAATCTGTACATATATGCTGCATGTAAGTAGTTTGGTTTATTCTAATTAACCTTCATTTCTTTTGCATTTATAACTTTTGCACTATTTTAAAACTAAATCTGCAAAATGATGGATCACAATGAGAGATTGTGTCTTTAACCTATCCACCATACCCTTCCCACTACCCCCCAAAAAAATTTGTCAAAGCAGATTTCAATCTAGGACATATTAACCTGCACCTGCAGGAAATTGTCTGCTATTTTAATTGTGTGAACTTATTATGCCCAATAATAACATCAGCTGGGATTATAAAAATACACAGAGAAAATGTAAAATACTCAGCAGTAGAACTAAATGAGAAACCAAATGGAACTATGGGCTGATCAGGGTTGAAGAAAGATTATAGTGGACTGAATAGGATGAAAAAATGCATGCAAATCCTCAGTCATCATCAGACAATGTTTCAGAAAATGATTTACAGTATTGATATCAACAGGCAGAGTGGTTGGAAAAGCATGTTCACACAGAAGGTACGAAGCCACCTTTAGTGGAGAGGGGACAGCAACTTTAATTTTGCATAATATGCCTTGCTCGTTTTCAGCCTGTTAAGCCTGTAGCAAGGAGGCAGGCTCACTCCAAAACAATTTTATAACATCTTTCCCATTAGTAAAATTTTTAATTTCGAAAGAATTTTGTAAAATAAAATTTAATACAATGGAAGGAAAAAATGTTAAAATTGATAGAAGCAGAGGTTGGCAGAGTCCTGTCCTGGATTTTGTGCTCAAGTCACTGGCCTTCTGCCTTGCGATATCTACCAAACTGTGGCAGATACGACATGGAGATGTGTCCAAATTAACTTACAGATCTGAACTTGAAACAGTCACACAATAGGTGAGATTTTAGAAGAAAAACCACTGCTAAGTTCATGCAATTAGAACTGCAGACAATTTCCTGCAGGTGCAGATTAATATGTTTGTCATGTGAAAGGCAAAAAAATGACAATGAGAAAATGGTTTGCACATTCAATACTCTTGTGCCACTGAATGATGTTGATCTCTTATCTCTACATGTGATCTTTGATGCTTTCCATGGTCCTACCATTCACCGTATATTTCTTCTTGACTTGTTTATCCTAACTCTCACATTTAAGCAGATCCAACTTCACCAGCCTATCTGACCAGATCATTGATATCCTCTTGGAGTCTAAGGCTATCTTCCTCACTATCTACCACCCGGCAAAATTTTTGTAACGTCTGCAAATTTACTGATCAACCCTCATACAATCAAGCTTAAATTATTTATATAAACCACAAAGAGCAAGTGATCCATACAAGTTTCCTTCAGCATGGATGGAAAGTATTAAGAGATCTGTCTGCATATATACAGTTGGCAGGCTTTCCTGCTTTTCAACATGAGCTGGAGCACTGAGATAAAATCAGCAATTGTGAGAGAAGCTTGTAAAATAACACAAAGAACTGCCGATGCTGGAGATCTGAAATATATGCAGAAATTAATTGATTGATTGATTATCATGTGTACCAAAGTACAGTGAAAAGCTTATAAGCAGTACAGGCAGATCATAGTAAGCAAGAATGGAGAGATCAAAAAGACTTAGACTTAGGCATACAGGTTATATTGCACACGGTGTGCACTAGGCAAGATTAACATTAGCAAGATCAGAATTATTTGAGTTACAGAGTCCATTCATCAGTCTAATTAATGGCCAGGAAAAGCTGTTGCTGAAACTGCTGGTGCGTGTGTTCAAGCTTCTGTATCTTCTGCCTGACAGAAGAGATTGTAGGTGATCATTGCCAAGGTACAATGGATCTTTGAAGTTGGCAGCCTTTCCATGGCAGTGAGCCATGGAAATGGAGCCCGTGGGTTGAAGGTTGGCCTTGTGCTGGTCTGGACTGTGCACACAACCTTTCTTACGGTCCTGGACAGAGCAGTTGCCATACCAGGCTGTCATGCACCCGGACAGTATGCTTTCAGTGGTGCATCTGTAGAAGTTGGTGAAGGACCTTATGGACATGCCAAATTTCCTGAGCTGCCGGAGGGAAATGAGGGGTAACTTCTTGACCATCACATCACATGGGAAGTTCAGGACAGGTTGTTGGTTATCATCACACCTAAGAATTAGATGCTCTTCACCTTATCAGCCTCAGTTCCATTGATGTAGATAGGAGGTGTGTCCTTGTTCTTTCTTTCTGAAGTCGATAATCAGTTCTTTAGTTTTGCTGACATTGAGAGACAGATTGGTTTCTTTGCACCATGAAACCAAGCCTTCTATCTCCCTTCTGTATTTTGACTCATCTTCATTAGATATCCATCCTACTATAGTGGTGTTGTCAGTAAACGTGCATTTGTTTGGAATTTGGCAACACAGTTGAAGGTAAACAAGGAGTAAGGTGCTGAAGATGCATCTTTGGTGGGGGGGGGGGGCTCCATTGTCAAGTGTTATCATGGACAAGGTGCAGTTACCTGTCCTCACTGATTACGGCCTATGGGTCAGAAAGCTGAGGATCCAGTTGCAGAGGGCTTATCTGAGACCAAAGTTGTAGAGTTTTGAGATCAGTCTGGAGGGGATACTGGTATTGAAGGTGGAGCTGCAGTGGAGACACTCAGCAGGTCTCAGTTTCTGTGGAGAGAAAGCAGAGTTACCAAAGTCCAGTGATCATTCTTCTGAACTATTAAGAACATCCGCAGTTCTTTGTTTGACTCTAATGAACTGAGTTCCTTTTATAAATGTCTTTAAAGCAGCTTCAGTCTGATAGTAAGTTTCCAGTTTAAAATGTTGACTGTGGAAAGTAGACAAAACTTCCAAAAGTTTCATAACTAAGAAGAGATATGCTGAATGAAATATCCAACTCAATACTTGTGTTCTGTAGCCTAATGAAAAATCATTGGCCTGTAACACAAACTCTTTCTCTTTGTAGATGTTGCCTGATCTCCTGACTATTTTTAGCACTTTCCTTTTTATCTCTGTGGCCTGTAGTTGGTTTGATGTTCCTTTTCTGACGTGCTGCATAAAGGCTACAAGCAAATCAAACAAGTACCACTCACAAATAGACATATAAATCAATTTACTAAGGCACAGGAATGACCACATGTATAGTTACCTTGAAGCAGACAGCTGACCTCAAACATAATATCTACAGAACAAAAGCAGACCTTTTTGTCTAACTGTTCAACACTGCCCTTTAGATAATTTTCTTCATGAATGCATCAAACACCGTTTCGATTGCATCTCTGTAAGTTGCACCAACTGATCTTTATAGGGTCAAGCTTTACATTTACATAACCACTTGCAGGGAGAACGAAAGTCTTCAGAATGCTTTAATATTTTTGATAACCTTGCAGATGTGTCCCACAGTTCCGGTTACCCTCTCATGTGAAAATATTTTCTCTAAGTCTACATTTAAATCTTTCATAAACTAAAAGAACTCTATCATTTTACCTCCCTGTGTTCTCTTTTAAGGAAGAAAGAGCTCTAACCAGTCCAAACTTTCCTGAATGACAACAAAACTTGTGCAAGACAACAAAAATCTTTGTGTACAGAACAGTCACTACCCAACTCTGTAGGGTACTGAGAGCTGGATTGTGTACCAGAGACATTTTGGACTAGAAAATCTCCATAATCAATACATCTACTATAGTTTCCTGATTCCAAGGGAGGATCATCAAGCATCTTGCTGCAAGCCAAGTCCACAATATTCAGAAGAAAACCATACCAAAAGCAACTTTGGTTGGCCAGGCTGTGTGACTGTATGTCTGTGAGTTATCTCCACCCACAAGTGCCTCACTCTGTGAGTCCCAGTGCCTTTATTATTGAGACAGAGCAACAGCTAAGAAGGACAAAAAAGCAAGCAAATCCTGAACTAGAATCCCACAGCCTCATGGGACATTCTCCCGTGTGCCCAAAGATCCAAGAATCTACTTAATCAGTCACACAGAGTCCCATGGCAGTAACCAGGGTGGCACGGTGGCTCAGTGGTTAGCACTGCAGCCTCACAGCACCAGGGACCCAGGTTCGATTCTAAGTGCGGGCAACTGTCTCTGTGGAGTTTGCACATTCTCCCTGTGTCTGCATGGGTTTCCTCTGGGTGCTCTGGTTTCCTCCCACAGTCTAAAGATGTGCAGGCTGGTTGGATAGGCCATGCTAAATTACCCGTAGTGTTCAGGGGTGCGTGGGTTATAGGGGGATGGGTCTGGGTAGGATGCTTCAAGGGGTGGTGTGGACTTGTTTGGCCAAAGGGCCTGTTTCCACACTGTAGGGAATCTAATCTAACCCAGAGCAGACATCGTCTTTGATTTGAGGTACCTACCATTCCACCACCAATAACCTATCTGCTCTGATATCATCTTTCCCACACCTTGTTCAATATTTCTGTCTTTTCTAATTAATAGCAATCACACCAGTTCCGAGGTGGGGGCACCAGACCCGAAATGTTCACTCTGATTTCCCATCGCGGATGCTGCTAGACCAGCTGAGCTTTCCCACCAACTTCAGCTTTACATCTGATTTACAGCATCCGCAATTCTTTTGGTTTTTCTTAAAGATCGCATCTATGTATGGTCTAATTCTGGTTCTCTACCCATTTAGGTATAACGTCTCTGCCTTTCTGTTTTATCCCTCTTAAAAATGAAATACTAATTTTCCTTTATTATTTTTTGTCAAGTGGCTTTAATTATCTGCGTTACTACTTTTGGTGATTCTAATCTTTAATCTGTTGCTCTACACTAATTGACACCTACTTTCCAAGGGGATAGACAACCTCCTTATTGCTCTTGTCAGTATCTTTCACATTGTGTTTATGAATTTAGACAATAGACAATAGGTGCTGGAGTAGGCCATTTGGCCCTTCGAGCCAGCACCGCCATTTATTATCACCATGGCTGATCATCCACAATCAGTATCCTGTTCCTGCCTTATCCCCATAGCCCTTGATTCCACTATCTTTAAGAGCTCTATGTATCTCTTTCTTGAAAGTATCCAGAGAGTTGGCCTCCACTGCCTTCTGGGGCACAGCATTCCATATATCCGCCACTCTCTGGGTGAAGAAGTTTTTCCTCAACTCTGTTCTAAATGGCCTACCCCTTATTTTTAAACTGTGTCCTCTGGTTCTGGACTCACCCATCAGCAGGAACATGCTTCCTGCCTCCAGAGTGTCCAATCCCTTAATAATCTTATAAGTCTCAATCAGATCCCCTCTCATCCTTCTAAACTCAAGTGTATACAAGCCCATTCGCTCGAATCTTTCAACATATGATAGTCCCGCCATTCCGGGAATTGACCTCGTGAACCTATGCTGCACTCCCTCAAACTTGGAGACCAAAACTGCACATAATACTCCAGGTGCAGTCTCACCAGGGCCCTGTACAGCTGCAGTGGGACTTCTTTGCTCCTATACTCAATTCCTCTTGTTATGAAGGCCAACATGCTATTAGCTTTCTTCACTGCCTGCTGTACCTGCATGCTTGCTTTCATTGACTGAAGTACAAGAACACCTAGATCTTGTTGTGCTTCCCCTTTACCTAACTTGACTCCACTGAGATAGTAATCTGCCTTCCTGTTCTTGCCACCAAAGTGTATAACCGCACATTTATCCACATTAAGCTGCATCTGCATTGCATCCGTCCACTCACCCAGCCTGTCCAAGTCACCCTGTATTCTCATAACATCCTCCTCACATTTCGCACTGCCACCCAACTTTGTGTCATCAGCAAATTTGCTAATATTACTGAAGACTTTTTGCCACCTAAATGCACATTCTGCAAGGTTACTATTGTCTTTTAGTGTTTCTGGGCATAGTCCATCATTCTTTTCACTGTAGCTTACAATTTAGTGTCATTTGTAAATTTTGAAAATTCATTTCCAATTCTGGAGAGCGAATCATTTCCATAAAAGGTGGTCACAGTGAATAAAGAAAGCTTGTGGAGCACCACTTCTTAGCATTGTTAGTCTGACTAACTACTTTAGCCTCAGTCTCTTCTTCTGTAGCCAATCTGTTATTCATTCTGCTACTTGTCCATGACCTTTTTTTTCCTTTATTCGTTCACAGGATGAAGTGCGCCACTGGCCAGGCAGCATTTATTGCTTGTCCCTAATTACCAAGAGGGCAGTTAATAGTCAACCATATTGTATGGGTCTGGAGTCAGATGTGGCCCAGGCAGTTTCCTTCCCTAAAGGACCTTTGTGAACCAAATGGGTTTTTCCGACAGATGGCAACAGATTCACGGTCAGCATTCAACTCTTAGTTCAGTTTTGTTTTTATTGAATTCAAATTCCACCATCTGCCGTGATGGGATTTCAACTCATGATGGGAACGTTGTCTGTGGCTTGAGATTAACAGTCCAGTGATAATACCACTGGGCCATCACCTTCCTCTTTGTAAATGTTCTAATTTTGGTTATGAGTCTGCTGTCAGATTCCAAGCAATCGATTGTGATCGGGGACTGTCTAGTCAAGGACACAAGGACATGTATTTTTCAACAAGTCATTAGAATGGTGTGTCTCTCTGGTGCAAGGGTTAAGGGTATCTTGGAGAGGGTGCAGAATATTCTCAAAGGGGAGAGAGATCAGCCGGAAGTTGTTGTACACTTTGGCACCAACAACATAGGAAGAGAAAAGGATAAGGTTCTGATGACACAATACAGAAATTAGGCAGGAGTAGTAATACCTGGGTTGTTCCCAGTGCTATATACTAGTAAGAGTAGGAATAGGAGGATACAGCACATCAATGCGTGGCTGAGGAGCTGGATTCAGATTTTTGGATCATTGGAATGTCTTCTGGAGTAGAAGTGACCTGTACAAGAAAGATGGGTTGCAACTGAATTGGAAGGACACCAATATCCTAATATGTTTGTAATGGTAGGGGATTTTAACTTTCAAACATAGTCTGGGACTGTCACAGTGTTAAGGGCTTGGAAAGGAATTGATTAAGTATGTCCAAGAAAGTTTTCTTATTCAGGATGTGGATGTGCCTACTGGAGAGGGAGCAAAAGTTGACCTTCTCTTGAGAAATTAGGCAGAGCAGGTGACTGAGGACTCAGTGAGGGAGCACTTTGGGGCTAGTGATCATAAGGGCAATGGGAAGGTGATAGCCTAGTGGTATTATTGCTGCACTGTTAATCCCGAGACCCAAATAATGTTCTGGGGACACGGGCTTGAATCCCACCACAGCAGAGGGTGGAAATTTGAATTCAGTAAAAAATATCTGAAATTAAGAATCTAATGATGACCATGAATCCATTGTCGATTGTTGAAAAAAAACCATCTGGTTCACTAATGTCCTTTAGAGAAGGAAACTACCATCTTTACCTCGTCTGGCCTACATGTGACTCCAGGCCCACAGCAATGTAGGTGACTCTGAACTACCCTTTGAGATTAGGGATGGGCAATAATTGCTGCCTAGCCAGTGACATTCTCATCCCATTAATGAATTATGGAAAAATAATAATTCTATTAGTTTGAAAATAGTGACGAAAAAAGACAGACCTGCTCTAAAATTTAAAGCTCTAAAGTGGAGGAAGGCCATTTTTTGATGGTATTAGGCAAGAACTTTCAGAAGTTAATTTTTGGGAGGCTATTCACACGTAAAGGGATGGTTGAAAAGTGGGAAGCTTTCAAAACTGAGATAGCTGGAGTCTGGAGACAGTATGCACCTGTTAGCATGAAGGGCAAGGTTGGTAGGTATGGAGAATGCTGGATGGCTATACAGAATTGAGGCTCCAGTGAAGGAAAGGAAGGAGGCACATGGAATTCCTACAGTGTAGAAGCAGGCAATTCAGCCCATCAATTCCACACTCACCCCTCTACCTATCCTGTAATCCTGCATTTCCCATGGTTACTCCACCTGCCCCGCACATCCCTGGACACTAAGAGCAGTTTAGTATGGCTAATCCAGCTAACCTGTACATCTTTAGACTGTGGGAGGAAACTGGCAGTGAATTCCACAGGCTCGCCACTCTCCGGGTGAAGAAATTCCTCCTCATCTCAATCCCAAATACCCTTCCCCATGACCTTAGACTGTGACCCCCATAGTTTCAGATTCCTGGTCATGGGGAACATCCTTCCTGTGCTTACCATTTCTGTTCCTGTTGGAACATTGTAGGTTTCTTTGAGATTCCATCGCCACCTTCACATCCACTCACCCATCCCCTGCAACGCTCCTCCACCGCCAACCCCATTCATTCTCCTAAACTCCAGGGAATGTAGACCTAACCGATCCAGACTCTCTTTATCTGTCAGTCCTGCCATCCTGGGAATCACACTCCCTCTACAGCCAGAACATTCTTCCTTAGATGGCTTCCTCCCTCTGCTGAAATAACTCTACTTCTATGAAGCTGAAGGAGTGTAATAAGAGCCTTAATTCCATACCTTATGTCTCTTTTTTCAGGGAGATGAGCCACATTCTGGGTCCCCTCCTTCCCATTGCCATGAAACCAACCCCCCCGCCCCTGCCGGCAGTAAGACTGGTTGAGGAATCCTTTAGTGAGCATGGCTTCAAGTTATTTTACCAGACTCTTTCTGCTCTGGCTCCTGGGCAGCATTACATTTCAAACCATCATTTCTACCACTCCAACCCTCAACAACCTTTTCACCAATTCGACATCAAAACATGACCTTTTGCTTTGAAATCTGCGTTGGCTATGTTTTGTTACGTTTTCTGTTTCTGTGGTAAATTCCAGAAGCCCCAGTTTGAGCTGTGGTGTTCAGAGGTTTGTTGCTCAGAGGTTTTAGCTAGAGAAGCTTTTTATTTGATCTGTTTGTGAACGTCATTCCTAATGCATTTTCTGTCTTTGCAGAAAATAGAAAGACTCTGTCACTGACAGAGTGAGGAGGGAGAGAGAGAGAAAGACTGGAGCCTTTGGCATGCCTTACAATTTTTTTTATTGCAATTAGTTCAGTTGGCTGGATGGCTGGTTTGTGATGCGGGGTGAGGTCAATGGATCAATTCCTAAAGCAGGAAAGAGCAGTGACCCTTTGGTTAAAATCACCGCCTGCTGTCTCTCTCTCTCTCTCTCTCTCTAATGAGAGATCCTATTGTGAATTTATTTTCTCCTGCTCCACCTTAATGCTGACCGCAACCCAGCCAAACAGAACCCTCTACCCAATTGGTATAAATCGCTGCTTCCTTAATAGTTTGTTTTTTGCCTCTGCTTCAGATTTAATGAGTGCAAGACACACAGTTTCAATGTCCTGCCTTTTTTGAACAGTCATTGGTACGGTTAGGTGTCCCTTGTTAGGTTTGAAAACAGAGAAATGCCTCTTCAAACCCAAGAAATTCTCCGACAGATCTGGGACGATTAGCCGCGCTTTGCAGTTATCCTACCAATACCAGGCAAATAAGTAACTCTGGCAGGCTTTGCAGTTGCAACTTCATCGTTAGGCTCAGTAGATCACTGTAGCTAAAGAGGAGAAAAGCCACTAATGCAATCACACTGAACACATTTCAGTATTTACCGGAGACACAGTGCATTGACAGTAGCAGAACAGCCAGGGCAGATGGAGACAGCACTTTGGCTGGTGATTCATTGCAACTATGATATTAAAAGTGACTGGAAATGCAAAGCTGTAAGTGAAAAAAAATAAAAGCAGCCTTTGAGACGAAGTGTCGGAAAATCAGAAGGTTTCTTTCTTGCAAAGAAATGACACACCTGCCATCAGATTAAGTTTTCAGATTGCACACAGGAAGTCATCAAGATGAGATGGAGATAAAAACAAACACAGTTCAGATATGTGCCGTTTTTTTCATAATAGGAACTGCACACCCTTGAACTGAAAATAACATGCAGCCCAGAGAAGACCATGCATCTACTTTGAGTTAAGTTAAGTCAACAGCCCAGTTGTACATCCGTGAAGCATCTCTTCCACATTAACTCCATCCTGCCTCTCTTCATGTAGCTCCTTTCTTTATAACCAAATGTTTCTATTTCTTTTTCCTTCTTATTAATTTTTCCCTTAAATGCTAACTGGATCAACTACACTACATGATAGTGAGATCCCTTTTCAATTGGGTGATCAGTTTTTCAGCTGATACCCTCTTCCATTAGTTAGTAAGTTTTAATTTTCAGGTCTCAGACATTGGTCTTTCTAACAATTGGAATCTTGCACACTTTATCAAACTTTTTGCTTAAAGGCCTCTGCCAGTTCAGGCTTCTCTTTTACATGCAGTCATTAAATTTTTTAAACATTCCGACATGAATGTGTGTCACAGATGAGGCCAGCATTTATTACCCATTCCTAATTGTCCCAGAGCCAAGAGGCTTTCTGGTCTATTGCAGAGGGCAATCAATCATTTCTGTGGGTCTGGAGTCACATGTAGACCAGATCAAGTAAGGATGGCATATTTCCCTCCCTTCAGGGCATCAGTGAACTAGATGGGTTTTTACAGCAATTAACAGTGGTCGCATTAAACCTGGCTTTTAATCCCAGACTTTACTAAATCCAAATTGCAACCACTGCCATGATGGTAATTTTCAAATGCACATCCACAGAAATTAGCCTGGGATTTGGAATTTCTGCTTCGGTGATATTATTACTACACCTCTGCCTCCCCCGAATTTTACTGATAAGTACAAGCTCTAGTCTGCTAGGATACTCATAAATGCATTTTACATCATTTTCCAGTCCCTTTGTATCCTTCCTATATATAGGGATTGTGAGCAGCTTTGATGTCCTTATCTGAGGAAGGGTGTCCTTGCTATAAAGCGAGTGCAGAGAAGATATATCACATTGAGTCCTGGGAAGATATGACACATGAGGGGATTGAGTTAGTTAGGATTGTATTTACTGGAGTTTAGGAGTTGCGGTGGGGTGGGGGGATGGGAGAAAGTGTGGTGTAACCTCTCAGAAGCTTATAAAATTCAAACAGGAGCAGGCAGGTTAAATGCAGGAAGGATGTTCCTGATGGTGGAGGAGCCCAAAACAAAGGATCATAATTTAATAATTGAGACAAGGAGAAATTTCTTCACCAAAAGAATGGTGAGCCTGTGGAATTCTCTGCCACAGAAGGTGGTCGAGGCCAAAATATTATGTTTTCAAGAAGGAGTTCATGTGGTCAGGGAGATCAAGGGATGGGGGGAGGGGGTTAAGGGTGTTGAACTCAAAGATCAGCCATGATCATATTAAATGGCAAGGCAAGCTCAAGGGGTCAAATGATCTATTCCTACTCCTATCCTCTATGTTGCTTTGAGATCCATGCTAAGTGTTTAAGGCAAAGCGAGATACATTTTTGAGCGGTAAAGGAATTAAGGGTTATGGTGAGTGGGCAGGTAAGTGGAGCTGAGTCTCAAAAAGATCAACTATGATCTTATCAAATGGTGGGGCAGGCTCGAGGGGCTGGATGGCCTACTCCTGCTCCTTGTTCTTACACTCAATGCTCCTTGTGTGTTATAATCAGGCAAGTTTATCATGCCTTTCAATTCCCTCCCATTCTCCTGCCGTCTGCCCCTAACTCTGTACATAATATCTATTTAAGTAATCATCTAGTGATCTATTGAATGCCTCTATTCAATTTGACTCCACCACCTTTCCAAGCAGTGCATTCTAGGTCCAAACCACTCATTGAGTGCAAAAGCTTCTTCTGCACTTAAATCAAATTTACTTCTTTTGAAAATCATTTTGAATTCATGCCCTCTCATTCTCGATCTGGTCATAACTGGGATCACTTTCTCGATCTATACTGTCCGGACTTTTTCATGATATTGGAAACTTCAATCAAATCTCCTCCTTCGTCCCCTCTTCTGCAAAATCAGAAGTCACAGGACACCAGGTTACAGAACCACAGGTTTTTATGAAATCGCAAGCTTTTGGAGTGCTACTCCTTCATCAGGCGAAGTGTCCACTCCTCTCTGAAAGTTTGTGAACGTCCTCTGCATTCTCTGTCTAATACTCTCAGGTTCTTCCTGACCTATGGCACCAACATCTATACGCCATCTAAAGTCTAACTATTTCCTTATTTAAGGTCTGCATAACTTCCCTGCTGTGCCATAATTAATAAGCCAAGAATATTGTATGCTCTCTCCATCTGTCTTGCCACCTTCCATGACTTATATACATTTCTACCCAATTCTCTCTGTTCCAACACATGCCTTAGGACCGTTCCCTTTATTTTATAATGTCTTTCCATGTGCTTTCTACCATAATGGAGAAAATACCAAAGTTTTACCTCACACTTCTCCACATTGAGTTTCATCTGCTACCTCTCTGCCCACTCCACCAAATTCTAATTGCTCTTTCAAAGTTCTATACTGTTCTCCTCACAGTTTACATTGTTTTCAAGTAGCATATCATTAGTAAATTTGGAAACTATCTCCTGTACTCAAAGATCAAGATCATTAATGTCAACCAGGAAGAGCAAGGGTCTCAATTCTGATCCCTGGGGAACCCCACGACAAACCTCCCTTTAGCCTGAAAAGTACCCTCTAACATTAGTCTCTACTTTCTATCACACTGCTCAATTGGTATTCATGGTGCCATTTCTTTGCCCTGTTTCTATGAGATATAAACTTTCCCACAATTCAATTGTGTATCAAACATCTTTTGGAAAATAACATATACCACATTAACTATATCACCCTCATCAACCCAATCTGCTAACTCTTTGGAGAACTCCAGCAAGTTAATTAGGCAGAATTTCCCCTTAGGAAACCCATACTAGCTCTCTCTAATAACGAATATGTGTCTGTGTGACTAATAATTCGATGCCAAATTATTGTTTCTAGACATCTTCCCAATACGAAAATGAAGCTGACTAGATTGCTTTGGAGGTGTTTTTGGAGAAGAGCATAATGTTTATAATTCTCCAGTCCTTTAGCACCAACCCCAAGCCCATAGTACATTGCACGATTATGGTCTGTGTTTCTGCAATTTCCACTTCCACTTCCTTCAAACTCTTAGATACATCTCATCTGGTCTTGTCAACTCTCAGTACCAACAGCTTATCCAATATCCCTCCTTATCAGTTTTGAGCTATTATGATGATAGAGATTACTCCTCTGTTATGATAACATTTGCTTCCTTGATAAGGACAAATAAAAAAAATTAATTTCATACATCAGTCATGCAAGCCTATACAATAAAATGTGAGGCTGGATGAACACAGCAGGCCCAGCAGCATCTCAGGAGCACCAAAGCTGACGTTTCGGGCCTGGACCCTTCATCAGAGAGGGGGATGGGGTGAGGGTTCCGGAATAAATAGGGAGAGAGGGGGAGGCGGACCGAAGATGGAGAGAAAAGAAGATAGGTGGAGAGGAGAGTATAGGTGGGGAGGTAGGGAGGGGATAGGTCAGTCCAGGGAAGACGGACAGGTCAAGGAGGTGGGATGAGGTTAGTAGGTAGGAGATGGAGGTGCGGCTTGGGGTGGGAGGAAGGGATGGGTGAGAGGAGGAACAGGTTAGGGAGGCAGAGACAGGTTGGACTGGTTTTGGGATGCAGTGGGTGGAGGGGAAGAGCTGGGCTGGTTGTGTGGTGCAGTGGGGGTAGGGGGCGAACTGGGCTGGTTTTGGGATGCAGTGGGGGAAGGGGAGATTTTGAAGCTGGTGATGTCCGCATTGATACCATTGGGCTGCAGGGTTCCCAAGCGGAATATGAGTTGCTGTTCCTGCAACCTTCGGGTGGCATCATTGTGGCACTGCAGGAGGCCCATGATGGACATGTCATCTAAAGAATGGGAGGGGGAGTGGAAATGGTTTGCGACTGGGACTCTTCCCCTCCACCCACTGCATCCCGAAACCAGTCCAACCTGTCTCTGCCTCCCTAACCTGTTCTTCCTCTCACCCATCCCTTCCTCCCACCCCAAGCCGCACCTCCATCTCCTACCTACTAACCTCATCCCACCTCCTTGACCTGTCTGTCTTCCCTGGACTGACCTATCCCCTCCCTACCTCCCCACCTATACTCTCCTCTCCACCTATCTTCTTTTCTCTCCATCTTCGGTCCGTCTCCCCCTCTCTCCCTATTTATTCCAGACCCCTCTCCCCATCCCCCTCTCTGATAAAGGGTCTAGGCCCGCAACGTCAGCTTTTGTGCTCCTGAGATGCTGCTTGGCCTGCTGTGTTCATCCAGCCTCACATTTTATTATCTTGGATTCTCCAGCATCTGCAGTTCCCATTATCACCAGTCATGCAAGCCTGCCTCCTTCTTAGATGCCAGTTGCCTCTAATCCTTTAACCACACTTACCATGTATTTGTCTATGTAAGCCTTTCAGATTTCTCTTTATATTAGCTGCCAACTTTTATCCACCATCGCTGTTTGCTTCTCAGATTTGCATTTTATCAATTCCCTTCTGAACTTTTGTATTCGTCTTGGTTCTTGATTCTATCCTTGACCTAAAACCTGCCATAAGCACACTTTCCCTTCTTTAGCTTCATCACCACCTCCTTTGGCATCTAGGGAGATCTGAGTTTGTTTACTCTGCCTTTCTTTGTAAGGAAATAGGCCCTGACTACACCCATATAATCCCTTCTTTGAAACTGTCCATTGCACAGTTATAGATTTTCACATCAATTTCCAATCCAGTCTCTCCAGCCCAACTCTGTTCTTGTCCATTGAAGTTGGTGATCTGTCAATTGATTTTTCATACTCTGGGCTGACCGTTGTCATCCTTCGTTGTCATTCTAAATGTTACAATACAGCAATCTGTGTCTCTTAATGTTTCCCACTTACACTTAGTAGTCCTCATTTCCAAAAGTTGGGTCCAACAGTATATCCTTTCCAATTGGACTGGACACACATCGCTGTTGGACATTTTCCTGAAAGCAATCCAGAAACTGCCCCTTGCACTTGTAGTATCCCAGAATACATTCAAGTAATTAAAGTTTCCCGCATACTTAAGAATGTTGGGATCTCGCTCTGAAATTTCCCCGCAGATCTGTCCCTCTACATTTTCCCTATTAGTTGATGGTCTACACACTACACCAAACAATGTAGTTCCACCCTCCATGTTGTTTAGCTCTCCCCACTTTAATTATTTTCCTGAACCCGCTGAGACATTCACTTTTCCCAGCACTGCAATACCCTCCATAACCAATATTACCATCCTGTCACCTTTCCTTCATTCTCCTGTTCTTTCCTGCAGTCAGGAAAGTTTGATACTCCGTGCTGCCCATCCCTCAACCAGGCCTCGGTTATCACTATATCACAATCTTATATGACACTCAGCACTTATAACTCTGTAATCTTATTTATCGTACTCTGTGCATACACATATATACCGTGCTTTCTTATTTAAAACATTTTAATTTCTCCATTATTCCGACTCTAGCTATTAACTTACTATTCTCAGTCCTAGCTTTCTTTCTCTGTGTCTTCCTTATTTTGTATATCCTAGCATCACACTTTAACATTGTTTCCTGGCTCTCAGAGCCCTACAGCACTAGCAAAAGTGAAGGAACTCAGTCCTACCTCTAGTACTAAACAAAGCTGGAGATTTGATGTTCAGTTCTGGTAAAGAGTCACCGGACTTGAAACATTAATTCTGCTTTCTCCCCACGGACGCTGCCAGACCTCTCAGTTTCACCAGCAATTTCTGTTTCTGTTTTGATCCGAGCTCTGACCAGCTTGAACGTATGCCATCTTCGCCAGTGTCTCAATAATTTGAAGCTGTCCCTCTTGCACCATCTTTTCAGCCATGTATTCACCAGCCTTATCCTTCTATTTCGCTACTCGCTTGTGCGTAGTACTGGGAGTCATTCTGATTATTACTTTTGATGCCCTGTTTACTAATTATCTACACAGTTCAAATTCTGACTGTGGGACTGCATATCCCTTTCAATCTTTATGAGTGATCACTATGAGGAACACAACCTTTAGCTGTTTACCCTCCCTTAGAAAGATGTCCTGTAGCCACCATTTGACATCGTTAACCCTAGCACCAAAGAGGGATAGTGCCAGCCTGGTATGGCCACAGAGATTTGTTTTCAGCAGAGTGTGTTTTCGCAACTCAGGAATGTCCTGTCAATAATACACTTCCACTCTTCTCTCCTCCCTCTTGCACAGTGGTGAAACAGTGCCACCGTAAGCCTGATATTTGCTACATTCATCTGAGGAACCAACACCATTGTACATCAATATCCAAAAAGAAAACCAATTCTCAAGCAGGATGTCAGGAACTCCTAAACTCCCTCCTCTTGGACTGTATGGCAGTCACCTATTCCCTGCCTCTCTGCATGATACCAACCTAAAGGTGTGATTACATCTTTGATGTAATCATCAACCTCACAGATGCACCATGGTGATTCCTGCCACCTCTCACATTCTGATCCGCAGAGCTCAAGTTTCTGCAGCTGACTCTTCCTGCAAATGTGTTTGTCTCGGTCAGATGCAGTGCCTATGATTTCAGGGTGAGCATTCCACCTGGCCAAGCTGCCCTGTTCCAACTTGAGTTCACTTTCATGCCATTAACTATAAATGGAAGATTATAGATTAATGAACTTACACATTTCTCATAATAGCACTCTTTAATGTTTGTCATCCGAAGGCAGCCCTCTTGTAAAGCATTCAATTCCTGGTCTCCTGGCTAATAACAGATACCGAGAACAAGAGAATGAAAAAAGCACCTCTGTCCCTCTGTACCTCACCTCTCTCCTTTACCAACCAATCTCACAGTGATTCCACTCTGCCGCAATGCACTGTGTGCTCTGCACTAGAACTCTTGTTAAAACGCAGCTTCAGATAAGTCTAGTATCTAGCACTTACAGATCCAGTTACACAATTAGTTTATCTCACCTTCTCTTGAGCAAAGGTTCAAACCCTTGTGCTTAATTTGATATTTGTTATGGCACTATTAACCAGTGTCATTGCTTTTAGTTATGAGTGTTTCTATGCTTCAAGTTCCTTCTGCTCCTCTCCACTGTTTAGAAAGTTAAGCCAAGAGTTTCCACTTTGGACACAATGGGCCATGTACGCACAAATTCATTCCAAATTTGACAAGACTTAAATGTTTCTTGTTGTCAAAATTTCCATGGAAATTGTTTTGTTATTTTCCAACTTTAAAATCATTCATCAACCAGCAGAATTGGGCAAAAAAACATTTTGCATTAAAAATAATTCCTCAATGCGTTTTAGAGTGCAGTTGATAAAGGCAAATAAAAAAAGATTTAGCACAAAAGTAACATTGCGACCTTGCGTCTGGTCCCTTTCTCTCTTTTAAGAGGCTGAAAAGTCCTAAGAGCTATATCTATCTCCTTTCTGAAAACACACAGTATATATGACCTCAACTGCTTTCTGCAGCAGAGAATTTCACCGATTCATGGAACATTGAACATAGTACATTGAACATAGAACAGTACAGCACAGTACAGGCCCTTCGGCACACAATGTTGTGCCAAACTTTTACCCTAACCCTATATAACCTCCATCCCTACCTTATACAATCACTCATTGGTCTATCTAATAACTGCTTAAATGCTCCTAATGAGGCTAACTCCACTACTCTTGCCGGCAATGCATTCCATGCCCCGACCACTCTCTGAGTAGAAAGAACCTACCTCTGATGTCTCCCCAATATCTACCTTCATTCACTTTAAAACTATGCCCCCTCGTAATAACTACCATCACCCTAGGTAAAGGTCTCTGGCCGTCCACTCTATCTAAACCTCTGATCATTTTGTACACTCTCATCACTCTGTGAATCATAGAACTCCAACACTGCAGATAAAGGGCATTTGCCCCATCAAGTCTGCACCAGCCCTGCTAAGATCATCTCTGCCATCCTCATAATCCCAAATTTACTGGAGTTAACCTACCTACCCTGAATATGACACAGTAATTTAACATGTCTAGTCCACCTAACCTGCACAACTTTGGGCTGGAGGAGGAAACTGGAGCACCTGGAGGAAGCCCACCCAGACACAGGGAAAATATACAAACTTCACACAGTCACCTGAGGGTGGAATCAAACCTAGGTCCACGGTGCTGTAAGGCAACAGTGCTAAACCCTGACATGAAGAAATTTTTCCTAAATAGCCTGCTCCTTATGCTTAGACTGTAATGTCTGATTCTGAGCTCTCTTGTCATTGGGAACATCCTTTCTACATATATCCTGTCTAGTCCTGTTAGAAATTTATAGGTTTCTATGAGATGTTCCCTCCTCCCTCATCATTCTTCTAAACCTCTGACTTATCCAATCCTTCTTCATGTGTTAGCCCTGTTGTGCCAGGAATCACTCTGTAAACCTTTCCTGCGCTCTCTCCATCACCAGAACAGCCTATTTGTGACTCCAGGCCACAACGTTATGGCAGCAAGCTTGAATTCAAGACCTGCTATTCCTAAAGTTGTCACAATCGTTAAAAAATGTACTTGTAATTCCCCAACTGACTTGAGTTTCAGAGCCAGGACGATAGAAAAGGCCAGGTTTCTATTTTTTTCACAAGAATAACCATTTATCACGAGTAAATTGACTCTGGCCAGAGAATGTGAAATTAATGATGAGGCTTTGGAAATTGAGACATTGCCACAATGGACCAGCCATTAATGTAAGTCAGTACTGGAGTGACAATTGAACAGGGCCCAGTGTCAACTCATGGCTTGGGCCACAGAGTGCAAAGCTGTAGCTTCATAATGGGTGGTGATGGTCTAGTGGTATTATTGCTAAACTGTTAATCCAGGTGATGCTCTTGGGACATGAGTTCAAATCCCACCATGGCAGATGGTGGAATATTGGGTTCACTAAAAATCTGGAATTGAGTCTGATAATAACCATGAATCACATTGTCAGGGAAAAGCACATCTGGTCAACCAAGATAATAAAATGTGAGGCTGGATGAACACAGCAGGCCAAGCAGCATCTCAGGAGCACAAAACGTCCTGAGATGCTGCTTGGCCTGCTGTGTTCATCCAGCCTCACATTTTATTATCTTGGAATCTCCAGCATCTGCAGTTCCCATTATCTCTGGTCAACCAATGCCCTTTAGGAAAGGAGCTGCTATCCTTACCTGGTCTGACCTACATGTGACTCCAGACCTACAGCAATGTCATAGAATCTTAACTACCTTCAGGGATGGGGTCAATAAATGCTGGCCTATCCCAACAATGCCATCATCCCCGAATGCACCTAGAACAAATCTGCAGCTGATTCTGCTTCGCCTCATTGAGAGCTCCAGGGTGCTGAAAAACCAACACTTGAAATGGAAAGTTTCTCAATCCCTGACGGAGGAAGTAGAATATCTTTTGCTTGAAAATAAGATTGTCAGTGTGACATTATAACGGATGGGTGTGTGCAAAAGACTGAAGTTGCAGATCCTAAGGTGTTAAGATTGGACGTGATAAAGTGCTTTGCAGATTTAAAATATCACCTCCAAGCATCAGGCCTTTCAAAACATTTCACCTTTTCATTATTTAGCTGTGCTTGTTTTTCTAAATAAATATAATGCTGGTACCATAGGAGCCAACAGATTTTCAGAGCTCACCATTGTAAATTCAACAGATGGTGGCATGGTACAATGTGCTTATATTAATTATCTACATGTGTCAACCAATAAGCAAAAAACAATAGATAGCATTTGGTCAGATGGTCCTGGAATATTTTAGATTTGCCCCCTAGATTTGAGCAAACTGATCACAGCTAGGCTGAATGACCAGTTTTACAGTAAATTACCATTATCATCAACGAGAAAGGAAGCTGTAAAAGTTGTTTTCATTTTAAGTCTGATCGCCAGCAACAAGAAATTTCATTTTCCTAGCGCTTCCAATGTAGGATTATGTCACAGGCCAATTCACAGGAGTATTTTTAAAAAATTAGTGTTGAACCACATTAGGAAAGATGACCAAAATGCACTGTCAAAGAAACATGGTTTTGTGAAGCAACTTGAAGGAGGAAGAAGAGAGAGAGAGAGAGAAAATGAGAGAGAGAGAAAGACAGGGGAGGAGAGGCAGAAAGGACCAGATTGAATCTTGAAGGCAGGGCTGCAATGGTGGATTGACCATTAACTGGGAATAAAAAGCGGGCATGTTTAGAGCTGAGCATCATTGGCTGAAGTTTTCTAACTCAAAGGTGAATGACAGAGTAGCATGATGGCTCAGTGGTTAGCAATGCTGCTGCACAGCACCAGGGACCCAGATTTAATTCCACTCTCCGGTGACAGTCTCTGTGGAGCTTGCATGTTCTCCCTGTGTCTGTGTGCATTTCCTTTGGGTGCTCTGGTTTCCTCCCATAGTACAAAGATGTGCAGGTTAGTGGATTTACCGTACTAAATTGCCACATAATATGCAAGGTAAGTGTACTAGCTGTCAGTTATGCACGGTTACGGGGGGGGGATGGGGTGATGGGTATGGGTGAGATGCTCCTCACAGAGTTGGTACAGCCTCAATGGGCTGAATGGCACACTTCTATGCTGTTGGGATTCTATTCCTTGACTTTTCAGTGTTGGGAGTCTGGTGCAGCTGCAGTTACAGATGGCAGAATGACAAGAGAATGGAATTCCAGCATGTTCCCATTTTCCAACAATTTTTCCAGAGTCAAGTGGTGGGATTGGAAGAACAAAAAGTTTCAGTGAGCAGGCAGATAAACCTGTTTAGAGTATAATCGAATGGTATTTTGAGAGTGAAGGCACCTATACCTTTGATCTCAGCATAGCCACTCCCTGTTGCAGAAATTTTCAGAATTCCGGATCACTGTGAATGAATAGAAACATAGAAACATGGAAAATAGGTGCAGGAACAGGCCATTCAGCCTTTCGAACCTGCACTACCATTCAACATGATTGTGCCTGATCATGCAATTTCAGTATCCCACTCCCACCTTTACCCCATGCCCCCTGATCCCTTTAGCCACATCCAGCTCCCTCTTGAATATATCTAATGAACTGGCCCCAACAGCTTCTTGGATAGAATTTCACAGGTTTACCACTCTGAGTGAAGAAACTCTTCCTCATCTCAGCCCTGAATAGCTTGTTCCTTATTCTTAGACTGTGATCCCTAGCTCCAGACTTCTCCAACATCAGAAACTTTCTTCCTGCTTCTAGCCTGTTCAGTCCTATCAGAATTTTATGTGTTTCTATGAGATCCCCAACCCACCCATTCTTCTCAACTTCCAGTGAGTACAAGCCCAATTAGCAGAAGGAAACTTTCTGCTACAGTTAATGAGCAATAACTTAGTAAACATAACAGCGCAGTATTTTGTTCCTTGCAGAATGAGGTTGACTTTTCAAGCAGGCCTTCAGATCAGAATACTACACAGGAATTTTTCGTTGCTCCTGCTCCAGCAGTTCATTCCAATGTCCATGATGCTAGAATCCTGCTTTATGTTGGAGTGAAATGGCCTTGCCTTCACCTCAGCAGCCACACTGTGTGGCAAGTGATTCCAGATATTTTAATATCTGCAGTCTTCCAATGACATTACAATGAGCCAAATAACCTTGCTCTTCATCAGAACTGCTCTGTGATTCTTGTTATCGCTGTTCTCACTTTATTTGCTTTGAAACAAATCAGCCAATCTGTGCAATTCCCTTTTCTTCATTTAAACTGATTCTAAAGCAGGAAGTTATAAATTTTCACAACTTACTATCTAATCACATTGCAATATTGTGAGAGATGCTGTCTAATACTTCACCCTTAAGCAAATTCACTGTTTGGCAACATTTAAGAAGTGCTTGGAAAAACTCTTAAAATCCCAGGACATAGCAGGCTCTGGGTGAAGAGAAATTAGTGTCGAATCATAGAACGCCTACAGTGTGGAAGCAGGCCATTTGGCCCAACAAGCCCACATCACCCCTCCGAAGAGCATCTCACCCAGATCCATTCCTCTACCTCGCCCACGTCTAACCCACCTGACCTAAACATCCCTGAACATTAGGGGCAATTTAGCATGGCTAATCCAGCTACCCTGCGCATCATTGGACTGTGGGAGGAAACTGGACCACCCAGAGGAAACTCACACAGACACAGGGACAATGTGCAAACTCCACATAGACAGTCGCCCGAGGGTGGGATCAAACCCAGGCCACTGGCTCTGCGAGGCAGCAATGCGAACCATTGAGCCACTATGCGGCCCCTGTTTGGTGTGTGTTGGTTGGCATAGACATGGTAGGTCGAAGGGCTTGTTTCTATGTGGTATGATGATATGACTCCATGTGTGTCTGTATACAATGTTGTAACTGCCTACTAATTAGTCTGCTGTGTGTAGCTTAAGTGTTTTAAATAAACTAACCAAAAAAGTTAAACTAAGCCAAAAGGGTGGCATGGTGGCTCGGTGGTCAGCACTGCTGCTGCACAGTGCCAGAGACACAGATTTGATTCCAGCCTCGGACGACTGTCTGACTGGAGTTGGTGCATTCTCCCTGCATCTGTGCAGGGCTCCTGCGGGTGTTCTGGTTTCCTCCCCCAGTCCAAAGATGTGCAGGTTAGATGGGTTGGTCATGCTGCATTGCCCATTGTCCAGGAATGTGCAGGTTAGATGGATTATCCGATAGAAATGCAGAGAAAGGTCATGGGGCGGGTGGGTCTGGGTGGGGTGCTGTTCCGAGCATCAGTATGGACTCAATGTCAGGATTTTATAAGTTAATTAACCTCTGATGAGTAATCAGTTCCTCAGTTGAAATGGATTACATTTTGATGAAGAAATAGTAGGAGTTGCTGGAGAATCTGAGATAACAAGGTATACAACTGGATGAACACAGCAGGCCAAGCAGCATCAGAGGAGCAGGAAAGCTGACACTTCGGGCCTAGACCCTTCTTCAGAAAATATCAGAAAGCAATGAGGAGTAGGTGATTTAGTCCCACGGGCATCTTGCACCATTCATTCCAATCAGGCTTATCAGCTCCTCAAACATCTGCAAAATTACTGTATCCTTTAACCACATCTTTAGTAAAATGTTGGAACATGGAAACTGGAATGTATTCAGTTTCGTGAGGCTACTCCTATTTAGTTAGAGCACAGATAGTCTGTATCTTAACTCAATCTAACCAACATGCTTTTCTATTTCGCATAACTAACATAAATCAACCACTCTTCTTTTCGAAGTCTTCAACTAACCGAGGCAAAAAAGAAAACATTTTGGTGAAGGGAAAGGCTTTCTGACTTTTTTTTAACTTTCCTTTGTGTGATCAACTACTACCTGATGTCACATCGGAACAATCAAATTCTAATTTTAAAATCATGTCGATTGTCCTGTTTAACCTCTCTGGAGGAAAATCTTTGTCCCATTCTAATCTATTATCGTATCATGACCAAATCTTAAATGCCTCAAAAATATCAACACCTGATAGCCATACTCAAGGAAAAGTCAACTTCACCCAAAAAACTGGCATTCATCATTTAACCTGCTGTTACCCAGCGTCATTCTGGTGAATCTACACTACAACCCCCATTCAGAATGTGGTGCCCATAACTGGCACAATCCTCCAAATACAGTCATTGTGTGAGAGAGGTTTACAGCATGGAAACAGGCCCTTCAACCCAACTTGTCCATACCGTCCAGTTTACACAATTAAACTAGAGACTTATTTGCCTATATTGGTCCAAATCCCTCCATACTTTTCTCATCCATGTAAAGTATTTGTCTAAACATTTCTTAAATGACAAAATAGTACACATTTTGATCACTACTTCTGGCAGCCCATTCCAGACACTCACCACTTTCTGCATTGAAATAATTTGCCCTTCTGGACCCTTTTGTATTTCTCCCCTCTTACCTTAAACCTATGCCCTCTAGTTTTAGACTCCCCTGGGGAAAAGGTTGTTGGCTATCTACCTTATCTATCTCTCATGATTTTACAGACTTCTATTAGGTCACCCCTCAGTCTCCTACTCTCCAGGAAAAATGGTCCCAGCCCACCCAGCCTCTCCTTATAACTCAAATCTTCCAGTCCAGGTAGCATCCTAGTAAATCTTTTCTGCACTCTTTGCATTTAATAACCTCCTTTTTATGGTAGGGTGACCAGAACTGCATGCAGTAACTGTAGCATAACCCAGAGAATCCTTCAAATATGCCATAGGTTTCAACTATCTGTGATGAAGTCCTCTCAGACTGAAAGCCAACATTTCATCTGCTTTGCCATTGGTTTCCTGCTTATCGTCGATATTCTGATTGATTTTTCCTTGAGTCTAAAATGGATGTCATTCTGCTTCCTCACAATAAGCTTCTCTGCTGCAGTACTCGTCCAATCAGTCTATCTTAACCACTTTCCACCCCTGCACCATTTACTACTCTGCACGTTTCAGTGCTGCCAGCAGATTTGAATGCTGTGCATCTTTGGGCTGTGGGAGGAAACAGGAGCACCTGAGTGAAACCCACGCAGACGTGGGGAGGCTGTGCAAACTCCACACAGACTGTATCTCAAGGCTGGAGTCAAACCTGGGTGCCTAGTACAGTGAGGCAGCAGTGCTAACCACTGAGCTACTGTGCCATGAGTGGATATTGAAATACTTCAGATAGATCAAGAGCATGGTGGTTGTAATGAACCTCTATGTAATTAAAACAAAGATCTGCAGATGCTGGAAATCTGAAACACAAAGTATTATAGAAACTCAGCAGATCTGGGAGGCTGAGGTCGGGGGGATGGGGATGTGGTTCTGACAAAGGATTCTGATGAATGGTCACGAGACTCAAAACTCCGCTTCTCTCTACAGATGCTGTCAGTCCTCATGAGTTCCTCCGGCACTTTCTGTTTGTGTGTATAATGGCAGTTAGGATGCAGCTGGCATACTGTGTGCACTTCTGGTTGCCACACTAAAGGAAGGATGTGATTACACAAACAGAGAGTGCAGAAGAGATTCATCATTATGTTGCCAGGACTTAAACGATTCAGCCATGAAGAGTGATGAGATAGGGTGGGTTTCTTTTCCTTAGGGCAGAGAAGGCTGAGGGAGGGTTTAACAAAGTTAAGAGGGGCATAGACACAGTAGAGTAGGATCAGTTTTTCTTCTTAGTGACATGGTGGCTCAGTGGTTAGCACTTCTGCCTCACAGTGTTAGGGATCTGGATTCAATTCAACCCTCAGGTGACTGTCTGTTTGGAGTTTGCACATTCTCCCTGTGTCTGTGTGGGTCTCCCACAGTCCGAAAATGCATATGCTAGGTGGATTGGCCATTCTAAATTGCCCGCAGTGTTTTGGGGTGTGTAGATTGGGTGGGATGCTTTGAGGTTTGGCATGGACTAGTTGGGCTGAAGGGCCTGTTTCCACACTGTAGGGATTCTATTAAGGGGGCATAGACGCAGTCGATGCAGAGCAACTTTTCTCCTTAGTCAGCGGATCAATACCGGGGGTACAGTTTTAAGATAAAGAGCAGGAGGCTTAGAGGAGGTTTGAAGATTTTTTTTCATCCAGAGGGAAGTGAGTATCTGGAACTCACCGCCTAAAAGGGTGATAGGAGTAGGAACTCTCAAGATGTTT
The DNA here is from genome assembly GCF_030684315.1 of Stegostoma tigrinum. Taxonomy (NCBI): domain Eukaryota; kingdom Metazoa; phylum Chordata; class Chondrichthyes; order Orectolobiformes; family Stegostomatidae; genus Stegostoma; species Stegostoma tigrinum. The sequence goes on from NC_081359.1 coordinate 100,735,171, forward strand.
AAGAACTATTTAAATGAGCATTTGAAATGCCACAGCACATAAGGCTATGAAACAAGTCCTAGAAAATGGGTTTAGAATAGTTGGCTGTTTGATGTCCAGGCTAGGCATGAATGGCTGAAGAGCCTTTTTCTAAGCTTTAAAAACTCTGCAAACTCTATCAATCTTTCAATTTCTGTAATGGAACATAATACGCCAACTTGTTATATCAATTTGTCCTCATAATTTAAATTTCGTATCTACAATATCATTCTCGTGAATGTATATCTGGAACAATCCTCTGAATGCCGAACCCAGAACTTGTCTCCAGCAAGCAGCTCTAAGAATCAGAATCGACTTGCCAACCTCTCACAGTATGAATGTTGTTTTCCCCTTACTTTGGTATTCTGTGAATTTTCTCAATGAGTTTAAGACAAAAAACATCAACTAAATGCTTTGGTGATAGTAGGAATTGCAGATGCCGGAGAATCTGAGTTAACAAGTTGTAGAGCTGGATGAACACAGCTGGCCAAGATGCTGCTTGGCCTGCTGTGTTCATCCAGTTCTACACCTTGTTAGCTCAACTAAATGTGTCTTTTTGCAACAGTTCTCTGCTTCTATAGCACCAAACAACTATAATTCCTTTTACAGATAGATTGGAACCAAAACAATGATTGAGGTGTGCAATCAAATTATTATCTATTCATTTCAATGAACACTTGGAAATATATAACAAATGTTTAACAAAAACTCAGCAGTTGGTTGGAAAACTCTTTATTTCACACATTGAGAAACAGTAATGCTATGATTTTTCTTTATCATCTGTAAGGGTGTGGAGACCACATGGGGGATTTCCACCTATATATTGGTTAGCTCATATCCCTGGACAACTAGGTTTGAGCCATCAGTCACTGTTTGAGAGTGGGTGAGTGCAGGAAGGGAAAAATAAGCAGTGACAGCATTTCAGCAGGGATGACAATATTGACACATGACTGCCTTGATAATGCATAAGCACGGTGAGCTGATTGCAAATCCCACCCAGCCCACCCCCATCTGGGAGAAAGCTATACAAACAGGAGGAGGCCATTCAGCCCTCCAAGCCTGTTCTGCTGTTCAAAGAGATCATGGCTGATCTATGACCTAACTCCATATTCCTTGATATCTTTAGTAAACAAAAATGTTATCTATCTTAGATTTAAAATCTTCCAAGTCTCTACCACTCTTTGTGTGCAGCAGTGCATCCAAACATCGCTCTTGACTCAGTCTGGCCCTAGGTTTTAGAAGGTGCCCCTAGTTCAAGAATTCCAACTTGGGAAACTATTCCCACTTCCAGATATAGCAGCATCTAAAAGTTAAATTATAGGGCTCTAGAGGTCCTTCATTTCATCCTCAGGAAACAATTCCTTAAATGTTTATTTTTCCTCGATGAGGTTTTAAGGTCTTCTTGCAATACCAGCCTTTATCCATTTGATGGTACCACTGCTCACTTTCTATTGGTCAGTTTAGCTGGGCATCAGCACCCCCTACTGGTGGAAATCCTTTAATGCAGGGCCGAGATTCTGGATTTATATTTCTGTTTTGGAATTTGGTAGAGTCCCTCCTTAAATTGCACATAGTGCAGTTTAGAGACAACCACATTGTTGTAGATCTGGAGTCACATGTAGGCCAGACCGGGTGTGGACATGAAATTTCATTCCCCAAAGGATGTTAATGAACCAGATGCGATTTTACAACAAGTGATGGTGGTTTCATCCTCACCATTATGGAGGCTAGTTTACAAATCCAGAAATATTGCGTACTTGATTTAATTAACCCAAATTAAGTTTCACTAGGCTCTGTAGCAGGATTTGAATCTGCCTCCCCAGAAAATTGGCCTGGGCCTCTCGATTGCTGGTACTCAGATATCACAGCCATGCTGCTGTAACCAGGCGCCAGCTGATTGAGCCGCATTAATAAAGGACCCAGACACTGGGTATATCAGCTCTCCCTCCCTTTGCTCTCAAACTCCTCTGGTCTGCCAACAAGGTGGTGATTAAGGGGAGTTGCAACTATTTTGCGACGAGTCATGATCTGAAATGCCCTGCCAGAAAGAGCAGTGGAAGCAGATTTAGAAGTGACTTTCAAATGGGGCATTGGATGAGTACTTGAATAGGAAACACTTACAGAACTGTTAGGAAAGAGAAGGTGGAGTTGGGACTAAATGGAGAGCTCTATCTTAAAATTAACACAAAGAGTCATAGAAATCTACAGCATGGAAACAGACCCTGTTCAACGTATTCATGTCCACCAGATATCCCAAATAAATCTATTCCTATCTGCCAGCGTTTGGCCCATATCCCTCTAGACCCTTCCTATTCATATACCCATCCAGATGTCTTTAAAACGTTGTAATTGTACCAGCCTCCACCACCTCCTCTGGCAGCTCATTCCACACACACCACCCTCAGCATGAAAACATTGCACTTTGACATCCATTTTAAATCTTTCCACTCTCACCTTAAACCTCTGCCCTCTAGTTTTGAACTCCCCTACCCTGGGGAAAAGACCTTTACTATCCATGCCTCTCATGATTTTATAAGCTTCTAAATGGTCATCCCTCAGCCTCCAATGTTCCAGTGAAAATAGCCCCAGCCTGTTCGATCTTTCCCTATAGCTCAAGCCCTCCAAACCCTGGAAACATCCTTGGAAATCTTTTCTGAACTTATTCACATTTAACAACATCTTTTCTAAACCAGGGAGACCATGATGAGTCGAAAAGCTGTATCGTTTTATGATACCAAATCTTTCCTTAGTATAACAATAATTGAACCACAACAAATATGAATCTTATTAAGATTTACATAGCTTGCAGATACTTGCCTAATTAACCTGTTCACTGATGTATTGTGTCCAGTTCTGGTTACCCTGTTATAGGAAGGATATTATTAAGCTGGTGAGTGTTCAGAAAGATTTACCAGAATATTGCTGGGACTGGAGAGTTTGAATTGTAAGGAGAAGCTGAATAGGCTAGGACTTTGTTCACTGGAGTGTAGGAAGTTGAGGGGTGACCTTACAGAGATTTATCAAATCATGGGGGTTTAGATAAGGTGAGTGGCAGATGTCTTTTCCTGGGATGGGGGATTCCAAGGTCTGGGGTGCATATTTTTAAGGGGAGATGTGAAAGATTTTTTAAAAGACTTGAGGGGGCAACTTTTTTACACAACGAGTGGCTCACGTGTGGAGTGGACTTCCAGGTGGATGTGGGTACAATTACAACATTTAAAAGACATTTGGATAAGTACATGAATAGGAAATGTTTGAAGAAAGATGGTCCCAAGTGTAGGCAGTGGGAGTAGCTTAGTTTGGGATTATGGTCAGCATCAACTGGTTGGATGAAAGGGTCTGTTTCTATGCTGGATGGCTCTATGAGCTCTGGAGTAAGTGGGACTTGAGCCCAAGCGTTCTTTCTCAGAAATGGGAGACAAGCACCCTCACTAAATCATTTCAAGAGAAAGCCACCAAACAAGTAATTAAACAGCTCAATTTAAAGCAGAGATAAGCAGTATGAGCATCTGACATTTGGCAAGGGCAAGCTTTTAAACAGCCATATAGAAAATTCCCCCACCCTGGGGAAAAAACACCTGCCATTCGACTTGTCTATACCTCTCATGATTTTACAAACCTCTATTTAGCCACCCCTTATGGTCTTCCACTCCAGTGTAAAAAAGTCCCATGACTGATCCGATAAGCTTCAAATCCGCTGTTCTGACTTTTCCTTCCTAACCTTTGATTCCCTTACTAGTTAAAAACCTCTCTCACTCTGCTTTTGATATACTTGTTGATCTAACCATAACCCTTGACCCCCTTACTGAACAGCCTTGGCTATATTTAATGATCCAGCTTCAACAGTCTGTTGTGGTAAAAAAAAATTCTGCAAAATCATTATCCTCCTCTTCTCTGCCCTAAATGGGAGACCCCTTGCACTGAGATTATACCCTCGTGCTAGACTTCCCCATAAAGGGAAATAACCTCTCCTCACCTACCCTGTAAAACCTCCTATGAACCTTATGTGTTTCAGAAAGGTCATCCTTCACTATCCTAAACTCTAATAAGCACAAACCTAACCGATTCAGCCTCTTCTCATAAGGCAATCCCTCCATACCCAGGATCAAACTAATGAATGAACCTTCCCTGGACTGCCTTTAGTGCCAGAACAAGGTGTCTCTGATTTAGAAATGAATTATTAACAATCATGGTCCTATACTAGAGTGTAATTGTAACAATCTGGCATACAAATATTTCCTGCACTCACAAGCAATTACATTATATTGTCCTGCAATGTGTTCTGACTGTGAACAATTGACTTGTGAATGTCCTCGGTAATAGAACCTATTCAAAGCCCAGAGACTGTCTGTGTATCGTCCCTCAGATAAAAGGCCCAAAACTGTCCACAGTACTCCAACTGTGGTCTGACCTGTGCCTTGTATTGTTTTAGCAAAACGTCTGCATTTGTACACTCTCATTCTCTTTGAAATAAAGGCCAACGTTCCATTACTCGCTGAACTTGGTTACTAGCCTTATGTGGTTCATGGACAAAGATTCCCAAATCCCTATATTCTGAGGCTTTCTGCAGAGTTTCTCCATTTATATAATATTCAGCCCCACTGTTTTTCCTCCAAAGTGCATGACCTCACATTTTCCCACCATATATTCAGTCTGACAAGTGGTTGCTCACTCACTTAACCTTTCAGCATTAATCTGTAAATTCCTTGTGCCAACCTCAATACTTGGCTTCCCCACTTATGTTTGTGACATCGGCAAACTTGGATGTAATGTATTCACTTTCATCATGCAATTTATTAATATATAATAGTGGCCCCTGTCCTGATCACTGTCAAACTCCACTGGTTACAAGTTGCCAGTATGAAATATCCCAATGTCCTTACATATCCTTGTATCCTAAAAGTTTTCTGTCCCTTTCACTAAGCCAGTATATTATGCCCAACACTATGGGCTTATATGACCTAGCCTAATGTGTGTTAGCTAATAAAACAGTCGGTTTCACCTTGTATGCCAGTCTATCTACCACAGCATCCTAGACCATAAGTACAAAGCTCTGTTCCAAATTCCCCCTCTCTGGCATGTCCAGGGCAAAATGAAGCCAAGCAGTGCAGCTCTGGACTGATTTGCTTGCCCAATAGCGCAACAGGATTTTAAAGATTGCTCCAGCCCTGGCGATGCTAGCCAACTTTCATTGCAAGGCAAGTTGTTGTGGGAGTGGTGCATGGCAAGATGGGTGGAAATCAGACAAGATCCTCATCACTTGTGAGGGGGGTAGTGGGCAGGGACGGCAATTAACATTGTCTGGTAAGAATCATCGAGAAAACTCATTCGGCCTGGTACCAAAAATCGCTTCAACAAACCCAATACGAGTTATGTGATAACAGGGTGTAGAGCTGGATGAACACAGCAGGCCAGGCAGCATCACAGGAGCAGGAAAGCTGACATTTCGGGTCTGGACCCTTCTTCAGAAATCAGATCCAAAATGTCAGCTTGCCTGGTCCTCTGATGCTGCTTGGCCTGCTGTGTTCCTCCGGCTCCGCACTGTGTTACCTCAGACTCCAGCATCAGCAGTTCTTACCATCCCCAAAGTGAGTTATACTTTGTTAGTAAACTATAAGTTTCAATACTAGAATTCATAATTCTGCATGCTGCCATAAGTTCACTCAGATGTGTGCTTTATACTATGATGTACCTACTCTAGATTACACAAATTCTATCCTGAGAAAATTTTGACTGCCGAAAAACTCTTACAAGCAGGCATTTCATTGTAGGACCCAATCAAAAGCAAGTAAAGATGGTTGTTCGGTTAAGAAGATCTCAACCTAATATTGCCTCAAATATGTTTCCAAATGCATTTTCAAGCCAATGATGTGAGGTACTACTGCCACAGAAAGGATAACATTGTGAAACTGTATTTTGTTATAAACTTAAGCTAAAACAACATTGGGAGGGGAGAAAAGTTAATTTCCTTGGGGATATGTCTCAGCTGCTTGATGACACATAGGTAAATAGGTCTATGCCCGAAACGTCAGCCTTCCTGCTCCTATGATGTTGCTTGGCCTGTTGTGTTCATCCAGCTCTTCACTTTGTTACCTCAGGTAAGTAATGCTTGCCAAGGCGATAACTCTTCATCACACTCTCTCTTGTGGTTTTATTTTCTCCTCTTCAGTGCTCTTCTTCTTCTGTCAGCGGCCCAGAGCAAAGATAGCATTTGGTTGGGAACTGGTGGAGCCAGGTCAAACCACATGGAAACCCTTTTTGCTATGCCCATCTTTTTAGCTTTATTTCTAATTTTTCTAACTTATATACCATGTATGTTTGTACTGTCGTGTAACTATTTTTCTTTATTTTTTCTATTTTTTTGTACCTAAAGTTATGTACCTCAGTACTTTGTATCTAAGATGGTGCCATGTGTTGATGACATAATACGTTAATCACTGCGCTCCTGTTCTTTTGTAACTTGAGCCATGTGACAACAAACCTAATTCTAATTCTATTTCTGTTTTGTCAGGTGCAAATGCTATTAACTTTCAAGATATGTCATCAATTTGTAACAGACAATTTACAACAGATCTGCATTATTTTGAGGAATAGCATATAAGTTTATCCCTTTCGACAAATGTGATGCTTTTATTTAGCCTTAAGGTGCAGGCAAGGCTTGTATTTATGGCCCATCGTTGAGGTGGTGTTAACCCTCTCGTACCGGTTAGGCCCTATAGAGTTCCCAAGGTGCTGCCAGGGAGGGAGTCTCAGGATTTTCACCTGATGACAATAGAAAAAAGGCAACTTTTCAAAGATGAGAGGGGTTTTTGCTTGACAGTCCCACAGTGCTGGTGGGCTTGGTTTATTGGAAGGTAGAACCTGCAGTAGAGTGAGATGCTGTTAAAGTGCCCTTCTTAGTTTCTGCAACTCATATTGTAACTTATGAGATGATTGCCTAGTGGTATTATTGCTGGACTGTTAATCCAGAGACCCAGATAATGTTCTGGGGACCCAGGTTCGAATCCCGCTACAGCCAATGGTGGAATTTGAAGTCAATAAATATGTGGAATTAAGAATTTAATGATAATCCATTGTTGATTGTTGGGGAAAAGCCCATCCTGTTCACTTATGTCCTTTAGGGAAGGAAACTGCCATCCTTTACCTGGTCTGGCCTACATCTGACTCTAGACCCACAGCAATGTGGTTGACACTTAACTGCCCTCTGGGCAATTAGGGACGGGCAATAAACGCTGCCCGGCCAGCGACGCCCTCATCCTGTGAATGAATAAAATATAACTCGTACAACATTCACTTGCAAGACGTCAGCAATAGGGGGTCAAGGATCACAGTAAAGTATCTGCTTTATCCTGGAGGCTAAAATAAAACCAAGAATAACAGATACTGCAGATTTGAAACATAAACAGAAAGTGCTGGAGAAACTCGGCAGGTCAGGTGAATAAACTGGGACTATACACATTGGAATTTAGAAGAATGAGAGGGGATAATTATAGAAACATAGAAAATTATGAAGGGAATAGATAATATAGAAGCAGGGAGGTTGTTTTCACTGGCAGGTGAAACTAGAACTAGGGAGTGAATAGAGATTCAAAATGAGGGAGACCAGATTTAGGACTGAGTTAAGAAGACGCTTCTTCACCCAAAGTGTTGTGAATCTGTGGAATTTTCTGCCCAGTGAAGCAGTTGAGGCTACATCACTGAATGTTTTTAAGGCAAAGATATTTAACAGTAACGGAATTAAGGGTTATGGTGAGTGGGCAGGTAAGTCGATCTGAGTCCTTGAAAAGATCAGCCATGATCTTATTGAATGGCAGAGCAGTCTCGAGGAGCCAGATGGCCTACTCCTGCTCCTTGTTCTCATGTTCATATGTTTGGCAGCATCTGTGGAGAGAAAGCAGAGTTAACATTTCAAGTCTGGCAAGTCCTGATGAAGAGTCACTGGACTCAAAATGTTAACGCTGCTTTCTTCCCATAGAGGCTATCAGACCTGCTGAGCTTTGCCAGCAATTTCTGTTTGTGTTATCCTGGAGGTTGTTGAGCTCTGTGAATACTGTAGAACGTTTCTCCACCCATGAACCAACCATTGGAGAGGGTTTGGGCACACTCCTGCCTTGTGTCTAATGGATGGTGGGCAGGCTTTGGGAAGTCAGGAAGTGAGTGACTTGTTGCTGAATTCCCAGACTCTGACCTGTTCTTGTAGATACACTCAGCATATGGTCCCGGTTAGCTGCTGTTCATTGGGTGGCTCACCCTAAATTTAATTCAGAGAAGTGTGAGGAGAGTTGATATATATTAAATGATGCAACATTAAAAGATGCTGGAGGAGCATTGACCCAGAGATTAATTTATTCAAATCTTTGAAGATGGTGGAACAAACTTAATAAGGTTCTGAATATAACATGCTGGGCCCCTAGACTTTATAAGGAGAGGCATAGACAATATGAACAAGGAGGTTTGGGTAAACCTGTGTAAGTTACTGCTTAGGCCTTAGCCAGATTATTATTCCCAACTGAGAGCCCAAATTTTAGAAAGGGTGTAGGAGGGTTGTTAATCAAGTTTCACATAATTAATAAAAACAGCAGGGGAGAAGATGTTATGCAAAAGGTTGTTATGATCTGTAGTACGCAGCGGAAAAGGGTTGCCAGCGAATTCACTAATAACATTCAAGATGAAATAAGATACATCCTTGTAAAGGAAAAAACATGTAGGATGTTGAGGGGGAAGTGGAATTGTTCTTCAAAGCACTGACATAGATGTGGTCTTTCAGTTGTTTGCACTAAACAGAGTGCAGACTGTACCTAACCAGACCATACTTTCAAAGCCCAAAGCAAAACAACTACTGTTGGAAGTGATTCAGAAATTGAGCTGCACTTTTTGAACAGTCCTGAGAGCATTGGCAACTACACGAACAGCCAGTATACGGTCATTAGTTGAGTTCATGACGTGGCTCATTTACACTTGACAGAAGTGATATAGCTTGGACCACTTTCTCCTATCGCATATTGGAAGTAGCCAAAACAGACCAAAAGTATAAAAATATATGAATTTATCTTTTCATATAACTATAGGAACTAGAGTAGGCCAATCAGTCCCATGAGCCTGTTCCACCACCCAATGAAATCATTGCTGATCTGTGATCTAACTCCAAAAGTTTGCCTTTTGGCCCTTACTCCTTGATACCTTATCTTTCGCAGATTAAAAATAGCAACTAATCTAGAAGCAACTGATCGAGAAGCAACTGCCATTTGTGGAAGATGGTTCTAAGTATCTACCACACTTTATGCATAGAAATATTTCATAACATCTCTCCTGAACAGCCTGAGCCTAATTATGGTATGCCTCCTAGTTCTAGAATCCACTAACTAATGGAAATAGTTAATCAAATCTTTACTGTTAATATCTTGAAGTTTAAAATTCATTTGTAAATTCTTCTAAAATCAAAACAGTCACAATTTGTATAATTTCTCCTCATAATTTAATTCCGAATCCCAAGTATCATTCTTGTAAACCTACATTGTAATATCTCTCAGGCCAATACACCCTTCCTAGGGTGTACTGACCAGACCTGCTCACAGTTCTCCAAGCGAGGTCTAACCAGGGTTTTGTATAACTACAGCATAACTTCTGTAATCTTAAACTCCAGACTCATTGGATCTCTGGCCTGGATTGTCTCCAGACTAGTTTCAGGAGGTGTTCAAAATCAGAAGTCACACAACACCAGGCTATAGTCCAACAAGTTTATTTGAAATCACAAGCTTTCGGGACACTGCTCCTTGGCTTCAGCTGATGAAGGACCAAGTGCTTCAAAAGCTTGTGATTTCAAATAAACCTGTTAGTCTGTAACCTGGTGCTGTATGACTTCTGATTTTGCCCACCCCAGTCCAACACCAGCACCTTCACACCAGGAAGTGTTGTCATGGTTGCAACTGAGGCCTTTCCTTGTTGTGTCCAAGGATATGGCCATGCCCACAAATGATATCAATGCTGGGGAGAAACACCCCTCGAGGGCAGCATTCCAATCCTGAATAGGTGTATACTGAAATATCTGCAGCAGCTTATCCCAGGTAAGATGATAGTTTTGATTTGATTTGATTTGATTTATTATGTTGCATATACCAAGATACAGTGAAAAGTATTGTTTTGCATGCTATCCAGACAAACCTTACCTTACGTAAGTACATCAGGGAAATAGAACAGAATGTAAAATATAGAGTCGCAACTGCAGAGAAGTTGCAGAGAAAGATCGACTCTAATACATCTGAAGCCTATTCAAAAGTCTGATATCAGCGGGGGGGAGAAGCTGTTCTTAAATTTAAAAGCCGAAAGAGCTGCGGATGCTATAAATCGGGAACAAAAGCAGATGTTGCTGGAACTCAGAACTGGCACTGGACCCGAAACCTTAACTCAGATTTTTTTTTTCACAGATGCTGCCAGGCTTGCTGAGCTTTTCCAGCAACTTCTGTTTTTTGTTCCTGTTCTTAAATTTGCTGGTATATGTTTGCAACTTTTGTATGCTCTGCCCGATGGAAGGGAGTGGAAGAGATTATAGCTGAAGTGAGAGGGGCCTTTGATTATGTTGTCCGCTTTCCTGAAGCAGTGGGAAATGTAGATGGAGTCAAGGGAAGGAAGTTGGTTTTCTTGATGGACTGGGCTGCAAAGTAAATGATACTTCAGTTAATAACACAATTTTTAAAAAAAATTCAGAGGATTTCAGTTCAATTGTATTTCTCGCATGAATTAATTTTCACTTCATGCCCTCCTTTAGTCAAAGTTTGCATTCGGTGCCGCTGAATGTTCTTTGACCAATGGGGGAATGGTGTCCATTAAAGAGCTGACCGGACAGGAGGATTTTATTCAGTGCATGCTTGTCTGGGAGATTCATTTTGTGACCATTAGAGCATCAGAGGTGAGTCAATATATTGACTCGATGCTTGCATCATTCATATTGGACTTACCTGTGACTAAAAAAGATTGAGCTTTGTTTCCGTCCTCTGACAGGCGCTGTATGGACCTTGGCTGACAAAGCAACTTTGTGGACTGTATATCGTTACAGACCAGCCAGAGTTGTGGATGAAGCAGAATTGAGCACATCTCAGCAACGTGGTTTTCACAAACAGAAGACGAGAGTGGGCAGTGTTCTGGGGGCACACCTGCCTCTGGCCATGGCGCAGACACTTTATTTCAGATTTGTCTCTGATTCAGGTGGATGAAGCATCTGATGATGAAATTACTGCAGTGGAAGACCCATTTACACCAGACATAGGTGGCGGGCTATGGCATTGTCAGTACAGGTTCAGTTTTACCCAACGCCACAGAGTAGGAGTGTTCTGGATGATGTGGAGCCCATTTAACAAATGCATCGTATTTAGATGTTGGGGAGAAAGCTTGAGACCTTTCAGCCTCATTCCTTCAGTCTGTTACTGAACTACAAACGAACCTGACACAGTCCGTTCTGAACCTGACAGCACTAATTGAACAGAGTTACAGGCAGTTTCAGCAGCAGCACTCTGATTCCAAAAGGCAGAAGAATTCATTTCAGAGGCAATTTCTGCATAGGTCCAGGCTAGGCCAGCTGCAGCTGATCAACAGTAACCCTTTATACCGTCTGACCAGGTATAGCCCAGAGCAGAGACACTTGGACCCAACCTTGCAGTCAAGATAGAAGAGGTCCCATCATGAAAAGGTTGGAGGATTGATGACCCATATCAGTGATAGAATCCCATCTTATAGTGCAGCTGCAGCCCATCCCCTGCTTAGCCATCACCTATTTCCATGTCTTTACCTTCATGTTGAAATTCATATTTTACTCCACATTTAATATAGTTCTTGTCACATTGGTTTGATAATTAAAAACGCAACAAGTGCAATCACAGGGCTATTCAAGAAATTACTGGCTCTATTAGATTAAAAGAGGTCCCGTATAATGAAGAAGCTGATGGCCTAGCGGTATTATTGCTGGGCTGTTAATCCAGGCATCCAGGCAAAGTTTTGGCACAACCAAAGCAGATAATGGGTTTGGAATTCAATAAAAATCTAGAACCAAGAGTCTAATGATGACCATGAATACATTTTTGATTGTCAGACAAACCCATCTTGTTCTGTAATGTCTTTTGGGGAAGGAACTGCCATCCTTACCCAGCCTGGCCTACATGTCGCTCCAGACCCAGAACAATGTGGTTGACTCTTAACCACCCTTGGGCAATTAGAGGTCAGCAATTAATGTTGGCCTAACTAGTAAAGCTCACATCCCAGAAGTTGATTGGCCAAAAGAGGATATGGTAAAATTTTAAGAATTCCCTCAATCAGAACAAAAATTTTGCAGATACTGGAAAAGCAAAATTAAAAAATAAGAAGCAAGTGCTGAAAATACTCAGCAAGTGCACAGTGGAGGCAGTGCGTAACATAGCAGCAGCTCAAAGCTCCCCCGTCCAAACCTGCATCCTCTACCAGCTACACAGACAAGGACACAAGGAACAGGAGCACAACAATGTGCAACCTACAAACCGAGACACGCGGCATTCTTATTTGGAGATGTATTGTTGTCCCTTCAGTGTCATTGGATCAAGTTCTTGGACATTTCACACGAACTGTGGGGGGACTGCAGTGATTCAATCAACAGTACTTTCACAAGGGCGATTAGGTATTGGCAAAACTTGCATTCCTTACTGGAGACACTCGGCTCTAATGGAAGAATTTTAAACTAAAAAAAGCCTTGAAGATTCAGTGGAGAAATCGACCTTTCAGCAGAGCTCTTTGTTTTTGCTTTTCGAAGACATTCAAAGTCTGGAGCAACTGGTATACCCTTGCGCATTGCACCCTGTGGCAGGTCACACAAGGAAACCTGAGGCCTGTTGCACAAATGGCCCACGGTGTAAAGTGACCCACACCAATATACAGGAGTTTCCTCCACCCAGCAGCCACTGGGAAACACTCTCGTGGCTCCTTATTGTGGACTCCCATGGTTAAATTGCCACAGTTTTCCCACCAGGCAGGCAGTCCATCCAGGCCAGCTACCAGGCAGATGTGCAAGCCGCTTTATTTAAGAATAGTGGGGCCTTCGTGTTCACACTTTTGCCAATTTCACCAACCATGGGGCTACACTCACTGTCACTCTCCTTTGTTCTGATTGAGGAAGTTCTTAAAATTTTACCTTAGCCTCTTTTGGCCAATCAACTTCTGATGTGCATGCAGAGCAGCTGCATAATCTTGTGAAAATCATGACACTGCTCCACAATTGTCATTGATGCTGATATCAGATAGGATTCTGCTGAACCAGTGTGACATGCCCTGCGTTTTGGGTCAATGCCACATTGTGTGATAGGAATTGACTTGCAAGAGCATTTAACAAAGTTCTTTGATAATCAAAAGACAAAGGATGTTAAATCTCCCAGTCACCCACCCCTCTGTAAGAATGAGGCTCAGGTCTGGGTGGGCAAATGTAATTGTGACAATGCCCTGGCTAACTCACCACAGTCTGAGGATTTAAGCTGGTGTCTCATTGTTTCACTCAATATAGACTACATTGGAGAGACTAACAATACTATCACGGCTTGATTTCAGTCAGCCTGTACATTGGATACAAGTTTATAACACATAAGTATACCGCTTAGACTGAGAAGATCTGCACAATGTGCCTCACCTTTATCTCGGGTAATTTTTTTCTACCCACTGATGGATATCAGAATTGGAAGTTAGAGCATCTCAAACCATTTTTAATAGTCAGCATTACCACTATCATTCGGATGATGATTTAAGGGATTTAGATTACCAAGCACAAGAACCTTGTAGTTAGGGATCGGCACTGCCACCAGTCCCCACTTCAATAAATGTCTTTCTTTATCAGCCTGCTCAGACATGTCATGACACACTTCTACAGCAGATGGCAACAGAAGGTCAGAAATCCAGAGGCAAAGATGCAGCCTATCACAGGGTCCTCACCTGACCCGCCCCCTCACCAACACAGACTGTCACAGGGTCCTCACCCCCTCACTAACACTGACTGTCACAGGGTCTTCAACCCCTCACTAACACTGACTGTCACAGGGTCCTCACCCCCTAACACTGACTGTCACAGGGTCCTCACCCCCTAACACTGACTGTCACAGGGTGCTCACCTGACCCCCTCCTCTCACTAACACTGACTATCACAGGGTCCTCACCTCACCCCCTCCCCTCAGTAACACTGACTATTACAGGGTCCTCACCTCACCCCCTCCTCTCAGGGACGCTGACTATCATAGGGTCCTCACCTCACCCCCTCCCCTCAGTAACACTGACTATCACAGGGTCCTCACCTCACCCCCTCCCCTCACTAACACTGACTGTCACAGGGTCCTCACCTCACCACCACATCGAGTGCCTTAAAAATATGCTCTATTGCTTTCTGAAGAAGGTACTTTAAGAGGGAAATCAAAATCCTCTCATCTCCACCTTAAACAAGGCACCTCTCATTTGGAAACCATATCTCTCTAGTTCCCACTGCAGAGACCCTGCTTTTAGCATCTGCCCTGTCAAGGTCCCTCAAGATTTTTTCTGTTTCAGCAAGATGACTTCTCAATGTTCTAAAATCTAACGGCTTGGTCTATCTGTCTAAACATTCCCTAACACATCACAACCCAACTGCAGGTAAGAATTGAGTAAACAGCCTCAATCCATTCAATGCGGGGGGCCAATCTGCCTCAAGGCAGTGGGGATTTCTTTCCTATTGCTCTGGAAAGCAGTGGAAGTTGGAAAACTGAGACCTACAGAGAGTCACTCAGGCTATTCCTTGCTAACTCGGGCAGTTTTGAAAATAGGTCATACTGCCAGTTTCAGGTAGGCTCAAGTTATTTTCTTTTGCATTCAATATCACTCCTGGTTTCCCATGAATTTTAAAAGACACAGCAGTAGACTCAAAAGCAGTTTATTGACATTATTGACACGTGGATACAATTAGCAAATAAGCAGAATATTTATTGTTACTACATTATTCACACTGTGCTAATCTTCATTTTTTTAAAATTTGTGACATATCACCATCGATAAACAGCCTGAGGCCTGAGTATCTACCTTCCAATAGACACCAAAACCAATCTTTCTTTAAGTCTCCGCTGGCTTATTCTCCTGCCCTACTCAAACCATTTGCAGGGCAGGGGGTGAAAAGAGCTTTTGGAGTTTCCAAAAAAAATCACAAACAATGATGACTATCTGAAATGAGTCACTGCCATTTTGTTGGCAATATTGCAACCAATTTCCGCACAGCGCTATTCCACAGATTGCCAGTCAGATTGATAGACCACTAGGTGAGGAATAAAGCCTCCTCAGGATTCCAAGGCAAATGATCCCATTCTTTTTTCAAAGTTGGGATCTTTGATGTGTGCTTGAATCAGTGATAAATGCTGGCCTAGCCATTGAAGTCAACTATTCCATGAGAAACACAGAAAGCATATGTCAATGGAATTGGATTTCAATGCTTGATCTGCAAAACCATCATCTCTAAGAACGAAGCACCCACTCTGTACTGAAGTCAATCCAGGTTATCTAAATCTGTGCCAGTGTGAATAATATTTGCCACCATGATATCACCTGTAATTATGAGGAGATATAAAATTAGAAATAAATATCGAAGAAGACCTCCTGACCCCCAGAACCATCTCCCTCTTTCATGTTTCTCAGATTTTAACCCTGCCTTTTGGAAGCAGGAATATAGCTAAGTGTCATGTGTGATAAAATTTTTCTTACTTTAGGTATCTATTTGTGTGTCTGGGCTGGCAGCCTATCAAGTTTATTGCGTTCGAGAGACCAGGCATGCCAGTGACCATCCCATTTAATCCTGTATGAGAAGAAGGGCTGGGCTTGTTAAATGGGTTTCAACAGGTCACACCAAAATGTTCACAGGTCATTGAACAGTCAGATTTTATGAGTTGGTTGCAAACAATTGAAACAGACGGTTACAACGTTCGCGTTCTTACATTCAGGCTGTTGGTCAGTCAGGTAAATCGAGAAAGGGGAAAAGGCTCCAAACTGAGAAGATGTGGTAGAATACTCTGTACAGTGAGGGCTTAGGAACAACCCTGGGAACCAGTAGATGCAGCTTTGATTTGAGATTCAGACTCAGAAAATCCCTGAGAGTCATGCAGGTCAGTTGGGTACCAGGAGAAACCATTGTTGGCCAGAGGAACTAAGCATAAGGCTAAAGGAAGCCCATAAGCAGTATTTGCTTGGTGCATCTGAATAATATTAGAGTTTAAACAAACCCAGCAGATGTATCAGCAAAGTAAAGCTAGCTAGCTGTGGAACTGTGAATCGTGCCCATGAGTAGAAATTGTAGACCACCTTCAAGAGTCAAGTGAAAAGCATTTTTGAGAAATGATTGAAATACCAGGATGTGAGCACCTATTGAGGCAGTCCATGACCAGACAGCTATTGACAGAGTGCATTGGGTACACTTTTGAAAGTGAAGTGCTAGAATCCTTCTAAATGAGTCAACACTTTTAACGAGATCGATGGCATACCAGATCACTAATGTTTGGGGAGGAGTTGTGGGACCTGTCTTGATCACACATGCTACTCAAAACAGTCTGTGGTGTCTTCCACCAGAGTTTGTCTGTTAACCATATTTACCTCATGTTAATTCTGGAAGTTAGATTATAAATTCTAGAATTGTTGTAGATTGTTTTGCTATTCTTTGTGTGGTAACTTTTATGCGGAAAAATCTGTGAAAACTTTCAGTTTTAATTGCTTAGTCAATACCAGGAATCTCGAGCTTTTTCTACATTCAAATAAAAAAAATCAATACTGGTCTCTAACCACACCATGACAGAAATAGCTGCCATTCTGCCTCAGTTGCGGCAGTGAATACTGAAAGTGGTGATGGGAAGTCTATCAAGATGGCTACTTTGTCCTGGATGGTGTCCAACATCTTGAATTATAGAATCCCCATAGTGTGGAAGCAGGCCAATCAGCCCATTGAGACCACGCCACTCCTTGGAAGACCATTGGTCATTGATTGAGCAGCCAAACTGGTTGGGTCTTATGAGTTACACTACCCAGTGCGACATTACCACAACACCACTGTCTGACTCACAAGCACATACTTACTACCACACTGTCACACATTACTGTGATGCCAATCTTCCCTCTTCTATCACCACATGCCTGCAAATTAAAATAAAGATACTCAAATAGTGGGGTGCATTTCAAGCATATTAGTGAAGAAACCAGGACCAATTTCTTCCCTCACTGCATTGATACAGCATGTTGTAGATCAGTTATCAGCTGATTTGTAGATGCCAAGAATTCTTTGTGCCACTTTGTTTGGATTATATTGGATAGCTGGTTTACAAAGAGGCCCTTTGACCCAACTATGCCATGCTAGTAGTTTTACTCCACTTGAACCAACTTTCCTCATGTAAATCTTCTATCATAACCATCCATCACTTTTCCTTTCCAATGTCTGCAGCTTTCACCTTGCGGGTAGAGATTCCAGCCCATAAATCATATTGGAAACCAAACCATTAAATAAATAAATACATAACTATGGGAATTTGCAGGAGAAATAATTTCAAGATATTAGCCTTATTTTAGTGGAATGTAAAGTTGGTGGAGGTGAAAAATGTGCTTTAGATAATGGAGTCTCTCTCTTTAGCAGGTCTTCACAACCAGACAGGGAGGAGCAAGAGGCACATTTTGCTTCAGAAAAGAAGAAATAGGGGCAGAAGTTGGCCATTCAGCCCGTCGAGCCTGCTATGACATTGAAGTAGATCATAACTGATCTTATACCTCTTTTTTTTTCTGCACTATTCCCATATCCCTTGCTATCTGTAACAGCTAGGAATCTATGGATCTCTGTGTTGAATATACTCAATGGCTGAGCCTCCAAAGCCAACTGAAGGATGGGAGAGTTTCTAAGCTTCACCAGCCTCTGAAGAAATTCCTTCTCCTTTCAGTCCTAAATGGCCAATCGCTTATATGGAAAATGTGACCCCTGGTTCTAGATTCGGAATCAGCAGAAACATCCTCTCCGCATGTACTGTCAAGTCTTGAAAGAATTTCCTACAGTTCAACGAAATCACCTCTCATTCTTCTAAACTCTGGAGAATACAGGCCTCATGTCCTCGTTCCTGCCTCACTGGACAATCCCGCCATGCCAGGATCGTTCTGGTGAACCTTTCCTGCTCGGTCTCTCTAAACGCCAAATATATGCTTCCACTGGTAAGAACAGCAAAGCCATATGGAGTGGACTTCTTGAGATTTGCCTGAGGAGCATCTGCCTATGTTTCCGCAACACATGACACACATTCTGCCTGGTTTCATTTACGTTACACAATGCCGTGTATTCACACACTGCTCTTCTTGCGTAGCTCAACGGACAGTAACGTCCCCTCCCTCCCACCTCTCGTCGGTGGTCTGAGGGATGGACAGCTTTTGATAGAAGTGGAGGGCGTCATAATCATGACCCCGAGGAGCACCCATCTCACTGACTGCCCTGAGCAGCTAGAGGTAGTGCGATGTTACTGGATGTCTTGTCGCTGTCGTCCACGGGGATGCAAGGCAGAAGCTTCTGGACCTTCCGTCTAAACTCTTTCGAAGCAAAGTAGTACAGCAAGGGGTCAAAGCAGCCGTTTAAGCTGTTCAGAGTCAGGGAGAACTTGTACAGGATGTAGATGGGTCTCTTCTGGTAGGAGCGGACGAAATGTACGATCATGATTATCTGAGTGGGGAGGTAGCAGATGGCGAAAACAAGCAACACGAGAATGGTCAAGTAGACAATCTGCTTCCTTGACTCTTTAATCTGAGCTGCTGGTGCCTTCAGCAGGGTCTTAATAATCCTTGAGTAGCACAGGGTCATGACCACGAACGGAAGAAGGAAAAACAGAAATATCTGCGCTGAGTAGTACAGGTAGAAATAATAAACAGCGGGAAACATATTGCGGGGAATGATATCGAAGCAGGTGATGATTTGCAGATCCAGCACGCCGTATGTCAGCTTGGTGTACATCAGGGGCAGATGGACCATGAGGACAAACAACCAGCTGACCAGACAGAGTAGGGTGGCGGCTTTCACCGTGCGGAGGTGAGAGGTGTGCAAGGGGCGCACGATGCCCAGGTAACGCTCCACACTTATCCACATGACGGTCAGGATGGAGCAGTGCGTGTTGCTGTAGAAGAGAACGGTCACCAGCTGGCAGAGTGCCTCCCCGACCAGCCAGTTGTTCCGGTTCCAATGGTAGGCGATCTGAAAGGGCAACGTCAGGCTGTACAGGAGGTCGTTGATGGCCAGGTTGATGGAAAAGATCATGGTGGGAGTTCTGGGCCACATGTGGCAGCAGAGGAGCCACAGGGAGATGGTGTTCAGGGGAGTACTGATCATGAAGATGCCCAGATAGATCATAGGCAAGGTGAAATGCATCATAGTGTTGTTGAGCATCTGTATTGTGGAGTCCTCTATCGTATTATTCATTGTTCAGCAGGAAGGGGCGGAGGTAAAAGCCTGAATCCTGAAAGAATAAACAGAAAAAACATTCATTTTTTGTGGAGAAACAGTAGGAATTGCCGATGCTGGAGTCAGAGATAACACAGTGTAGAGCTGGAGGAACACAGCAGGCTGGGCAGCATCAGAGGAGCAGGAAAGTTGACCTTTCGGGTTGGGATGCTTCTTCAGAAAAGATTTCTGAACCAAAACGACCCAAAACGTCAACATTCATTTTTCTTTTTTTTTACAACTTGGATGTATTTGCTGCTATTATTTTGCTTCGAAAGTCTGAAATTATTCTGAACATAACCCCCCCCCCCCGACCCCGTAACTGATGAGGGAAGGCAGTTAAAATTGTCAAGGGCTTTACCCATCAACTAGTTGTAATCATTCCACAATCTTCTGTTTCAACTTGTATTTTTTTTAGTTTGCTCTCGGGATCTGGGCGTGACTGGTAAGAGCAGTCCCCTAATAGCTATTGAACTGAGCAGCCATTTCAGAGGGCAGCCATGAGTCAAAAACATTGCAGAGCCTCTAAAGTCAAATGAAGGCCGGAATAGACAATAACAGTGTAGTTCCTTCATTTAAACGTCATTAGCAAAACAGATGGGTTTTTATGTTAATTAGCAATGGTTACTGTTAGGCCAACTTTTAACTCAACATTTTTATTCCCGTGAATTGCAAATGATGGGACGAGAATGCATTCTGAAGAAGGGTTCACCCAACCCAAAATATTAACTCTGATTTCTCTCCATAGATGCTGCCAGACCTCCTGAGCTTGTCCAGCAATTTCTACTTTGGTGCAAGAATGGTCCCTCTGGATGAGGGATCACAGTCACATAGATCACAATCTATTAGATTACCTAAAGTGTGGAAACAGGCCCTTCGACCCAACAAGTCAACACTGCCGCTTGAAGCATCCCACCCAGACCCATCCCCCTATAACCCACACACCCCTGAACACTACGGGCAATTTAGCATGGCCGATCCACCTAGCCTGCACATCTTTGGATTGTGGGAGGAAACTGGAGCACCCGGAGCAAACCCACACAGACACAGGGAGAATGTGCAAACTCCACACAGACAGTCATCTGAGGCTGGAATTGAACCCGGGTCCCTGGCGGTGTGAGGCTGCAGTGCTAACCACTGAGCCACCGTGCTGCCAGTCGGGATCACTGTCCTTAAAAGGTTGCCAGGTTTGTTAAAGCAGTTGAAAATCATGAAAGATTGAGGTGAAGGGAGCGAAGAGACATTGTTTGCAGTGACTGAAGGACCAATGAACAGAGAAGCCACACATTTGAGGGAGAATTTAGCAAGAGAATCAGATGTGGGCTGAGGCAAAACTTCTGTTTTTCCACCAGTGATTAGGACCTGGAATGTAAGTCTATCAGATGGCAGAAGGCGGTTCTGTATTGGCAATATTAAGTAAGCCAGAGTCCTAGGCTAATGTTCTGGGAGGCTGTGGGTTTGAACCCGACCACGGCAGATGATGAAACTTATTAATAAAAATGTTGAGTTTTTCTGAAAAAGGGTTTCGACCCGAACCGTCAGCTTTCCTGCTCCTCTGATGCTGATGGCATGCTGTGTTCATCCAGCTCTACACTGTGTTATCTGAGTTATTTTACTAATGGTTCTATGGGTTAATAATATTATGAGTAAACCACATTGAATGAAAAATGCAGGAGCAAATAATTGCAGATGATGGAATCTGTACTGATAACACAAAAAGCTGGAAATCATAATGGGTCAAGTAGAATCCGTGGGGAGAGAGCGAGCTAATGTTTCGAGTCTAGATGGCTTCATCAGAGCTGGCGTGTAGTGTGGAAGGGGGCAGCATTTTTGCAGTAGAAGGGGTGGCGGAGTGCTGGGGGAGCAAGGGTGGTGATGGTCCAGATTAAGTGATCAGAATATGAGAATGGCAGAATAATAGCCTATCTAACTGCCAGACTGGAAAGAACCACTGGAGTGTGGGGAGTGGAGAGAGGCCATGGTGACAGAGATTACAACAAGTAAAGCTAAAAGAAAGGGAAGAGATAGGAGTGAGTTCACAATTTGAATGTGTTAAACTCAGCATTAAGTCCAGAAGTTTGTAGAGTGCCTAGCCTGAAAAAGAGATCGAATCACAGAATCTGTCCAATACGGAAACAGGCCATTCAGCCCATTGAGTCAACACTGACCCTTGGAAGAGTGTCCCACCCAGATTCACCCCATCTCTGTAATCCTGCATTTCCGAAGACAGATCCACCTAGCCTGCACATCCTTGGGCACTATGGGCAATTTAGCTTTACCTATTCACCAAACCTGCACATCTTTGGACAGTGGGAGGCAACCGGAGCAAACCCATTCAGACACAGCAAGAATGTGCAAATACCACACACCCGAAGCTGGGACAGAACCCAGGTCCCTGGCACTGTTTTAACAATGAATTGCTGAATGAAAATAAACAGGTTTGAAAAATTCCATTAAACTTTTAACACTGGGGAGGCGACGGCCTGTTAATGCCGCAACCCAGATAACATTCTGGGGACCCAGGTTCAAATCCTGCCTCAGCAAATGATGAAATTTGAATTCAATAAAATATCTGGAATTAAGATTCTAATGATGACCATGAATCTGTTGTTGATTGTTGGAAAATCCCATCTGGTTCACTAATGTCCTTTAGGGAAGGAAACTGCCATCCTTACCTGGTCTGGCCTATATGTCACTCCAGACCCACAGCAATGTGGTTGACTCTTAACCGCCCTGTGGGCAATTAGGGATGGACAATAAATACTGTTTCAAAAATCTGTGCTTGCTAACAGCAACAGTCTTCCTCTGATGCTGTCTCCCACCAGCAGCCATAAGGTTTTAGTCACCAGCTGAATACTTATACTTATTACTGTTACTGGTGGATGTGGATCAAAAATCTGACATTGACAGGTTTGAAAAGAATTTCTTGCAAAACTGACAACTGGTATTTACTATAAATTTCTTATTTCGCATCTATGAATACCTTTAACCACAATTCTAACACCAGCCCTGCCTTGTTTTAGGAGATTAACACCTTGAAAGATTGATTCTTTTGATAACCTTCAAGCAGAATTGCATGCTGATGCTGAAATTATTCATGTACATTAAGGTGTCAAGCGGCAGGTTTTTATTGTTGCTGATACAGCTTTTCCATAGATGGTTCAAACCACTCAAATGACCGTTACCCCACAGGCAGTGTGACCAAAAGTTATTCTCATCGATTTAATGCATGGGCAGTCCTCACTTAGCCACATGTTCAAATTAACAGAGATAATGGTAACTGCAGATGCTGGAGAATCCAAGATAACAAAGTGTGAAGCTGGATGAACATAGCAGGCCAAGCAGCATCTCAGGAGCACTGTGCTCCTGAGATGCTGCTTGGCCTGCTGTGTTCATCCAGCTTCACACTTTGTTCAGATAAACATCTCTGCACTCAAGGATGCCTTCAAGGCAGGGATCGACAAATTCTTGATCTCACAAGGAATCAAGGGCTACGGGGAGAGTGCAGGGAAGTGGAGTTGAAATGCCCATCAGCCATGATTTAAATGGCAGAGTGGACTTGATGGGCCAAATGGCCTTACTTCCCCTCCTATGTCTTATGGTCCTAAGTGCAAGCAGCACTATGAGACTCCCTTATGATCATCCCATGTAATCAGTCTCAGAAGCTGTGAAGGTATGTACGATCTGAGGAACTGAAAAGTTGGAAGGTTATAGTAAACCAGTATTAGACCACACTGAAAATATTGCGTGCAAATCTTGGCACCATACACGACATTTGATGTAGAGGCACTGGAAAGGGTGCAGAAAAGATTTATCATGATAACAGCAGAAATGCCTGAATTTATATATTAGGAAATGATTAACAGGCTGGTCTCTTTTTCTCTTGAAATACAGAGATGACTGAAGTGTAGTCTCTAAAGATCTGTAGAATTTTGGTGGAGTGGGGACAGAACTCCTTTTCTCTCTCAGAAAGAGCATAGCTAGAGGCCACTGATTTAAAATAGTCACTTAGAAACTGAATAGGAAACTTATAAGAAACGTAATACTCAAAGAGTGGTGAAAAAGTGGAACTCAGAAAGAGCCGTTGGAGGGAACTGTAAAACAAAAGCAACGTAGTGTGGGTGAAATAAAAACAGAAAGTGTAGGAAAAAGTCAGCATGTCTACAAGCATCTGTGGAGAGAACTGTAGGGTCTGTGTTTTGAGTCAAATATGGCATTTCTTTGAACATAATTTACGCTCAAAATGTAAATTCTCTTTCCCTTCCCACAGAGGCTGCCAGACCTGCTGAGTTACTCTGGCACCTTCTATTCTCACTGAAGTGAAGTGTATTGAAAGGGAAACTGGATAAGCATTCAAGGGAGAAGGAAATTGGACAGTTAGATTCATGGACAAATACAAATTGGCAAAAATATAGAACAAAGAACAAGAGAACAAAAAAAATTACAGCACAGGAACAGGCCCTTCAGCCCTCCAAGCTTGCACCAGCATGCTTCCCGTCACAACTTAAACCCCCTACCCTTCTGGGGAGTGTATCCCTCTGTTCCCATCCTATTCATGTATTTGTCAAGACGGCCTTTAAAAGCCGCTATAGTATCTGCTTCCACTACCTCCCCTGCCAGCGAGTTCCAGGTACCTACCACCCTCTGTGTAAAAGCTTGCCTCGTACATCACCTTAAACCCATGGCCCCTGGTAACTGACCCTTCCACCTAGGAAAAAGTTTTTGACTGTCCACTCTGACCATGCCCTTCATAATCTTGTAGACCTCTATCAGGTCGCCCTTCAACCTCCTTTGTTCCAGTGAAAACAGCCCAAGTTTCTCCAACCTCTCCTCATAGCTAATACCCCTCATACCAGGCCACATCCTGGTAATTCTTTTCAGTACCCACTCCAAAGCCACCACATCCTTCTGGTAGTGTGGCCACCAGAATTGAACACAGCATTCCAACTGTGGCCTAAGGTTCTATAAAGCTGCAACATTACCTGCCAAATTTTAAACTCAATGACCCGGCCGATGAAGACAAGCATGCTGTATGCCTTGTTGACTACGTTATAGTAACGTACGGGAATGTCATTGGATGACATTAAATTATGATTGAAAGTCAGTATCAGGGTCATAAAAAACACAAGAATTGCTGATGCTATAAATCAGGAACAAAAACAGAAGTTGCTGGAAAAGCTCAACGGGTCTGGCAGCATCAGTGTTCTTCACGGGTGTTCTTCACAGATGCTGCCCGACCTGCTGAGCTTTTCCAGCAACTTTTGCTTTTGTTCCTGATTTATAGCACCCTCAGCTCTTTCAGCTTTTCTTTAGTATTTAACTCACTGCTACATCTCTTCTAGGCAGGCCCACCTTGAAGAAATTCTGCTCCTGTCTCCAACAGGATTTCCGTTCCAATCTCTCTCCTTGCCCACCGACTTTAATTTCACTGTCACTCCTGGTGTTTGACCAGGTGTTTGCTAAAATTCATTTCCACAGCCATATCACATTCCCCAGTAATTGCCACCAGCTCAGACTCACCCCACGTGGATTCCGAATGAAGTTTCATCCCTCATGTTTTGAATCCTCCCAGGATCACCGATATCTCCATGATGTTCAACGTTCCACAAACAGCTGCTCTCGCTGCGTCCTGAGATCCACACTCAGTGCCATGCAGTGTTACATGCGCACCCTCAACCTTTCTCTCCAACAGCATTGCAACACACTGGCTCAGGGCTGCACCACTCCGCAGTTCCACTTCATCCTTCATTCGTCATGCTGACAAGTAACCCTTTCCTTTCAGGCATCACGGCCCACAAGATGAAAAATCTTCACGGATGCTGCCAGACCTGCTGAGCTTTTCCAGCAACTTCTGTTTTTGTTCAGGGTCATAAAAACCTATTTGGTTCATTAATTCCCCTATCTAGCCTTTCATACTTGATCTTCAATACATCGTGTCAGCCTGTCTTGCTTTTCTGAAGTCGAAACCTGTTTGAAGCATCCTTGAGTTTCACTTGCATTCCAAAACCTAGCAACCTGAGCAATAAATCTCACAGGAAATGATTCTGTATCAAAGTCCCAATGGAAAACAATGTGTAGACATTGGGTTATGTACAATACGAGAGTCAGCAATAGACCACAATAAGAAAAATATGAAGACTGTGTTAGCTTAGGTTTTCCAATATGACTACAGTCTATACCAAAATTATTCGAAAGAAGTTTTGCACTGACTCACATATCATTTGTAGCCCGTTTTGTGAGTTCAATTCAAGATCTTCTAACAGCACAAAGCTAAGTGCAAATTTGGATGTTAATTCAGAGCACACTCATGTCAGGAAATTGTGCCTCTGAAAGCTACATGACTGCAGGGTGTAAATTGCTGATCCTGAAGCATGCAACATAATTTCTTTTTATTTCAGTCATGGGACATGGGCATCACTGGCTTTTATTGCCCATCTCTAGTTGCCCTTGAGAAGGTGGTGGTGAGCTGCCTTCTTGAACCACTGCAATCCACTTGCTATAGGCAGACCCTCAACGCTTTTAGGGAGGGAATTCAAGGTTTTTGACCCAGTGGCAGTGAAGGAGCAGTAATATTTCTAAGTCAGGATGGTGAGTGGCTTGGAGGGGAACTTACATTTAATGGTGATCCCATGTATCTGCTGCTCTTGCAGATATGGTATGAGTTTGGAAGGTACACCAATGTTCATTGGTTTTCCTTGATTATTATTTAAAAGCTGGGCGGGTGTTGGGATGAGGTCAGGGGTGGGGAGATTTTGAATGCTTTTACTTTTATTTCTTCACCTTACATTGGAAACTCTGAAGGGGCAGATAAAGTGACACTATTAGCTCAATGGCCTTTCAGTCATCCCCACTGAGAAGGGCTATCAGCAACTGAAAAGCCTGTCATTGTCACATGACAGAAATCAGAACTGGTTGAATTGCTTAAGTGTGCAGTTTCAGGATCCTCAGTCAGGTGTTGTTTGACATGCAGAGGGAGAACAGAACTCCAAACTGTAATGGCAACTTTGTCTTAGATTGTCCATCTCTGTGTACAAGTTGCCAGATGGAAAAAAGCCTCTACTACACCTGCTGGATGGAAAACTACTGATCCAAGCTCACAGTGGAAACTATTAATGGACACTAACTTTTTGTAAGTTGTAACTCACTTGAATTGGTTTTAAAACCTCTACATCTGCCAAAATTTTCAATTTATAATCTATCGCCATATTCCCATCATCATCAATGACCTGAATACTTGTGTGTGTATGGAGTAGCATAGCAACTCCCATGTGTTTTGAATATTTTGTAAATAAACTGCATATTTGATTTCATCTTAAAGGATTTTTCAGCTGAGATAACTCCTACAAGGTTCATGGGGAATCACTACGTAATCTCCCTCTGGAACTTGCTAAGTTTGACATTGAGTTTTCGAGCTTGATTTATTGCTGTCACATACCAAGATACAGTGAAACATATTGTTCCCTTAGTAACAGGCAATGGCCTGCCCAGCCAGAACTCATCACCTGTGCCCTTTATAAAGCAGACTCAGGCCTTGATGGCCATGGCCGAATAGTTAAAGCGATGAAATTAATTGGTGTCAGCCCCACGTAAGATAAAATCCTGCAGATTAGTGCCTCAGCCTTAAGAGGGGGCTTTGTGACACAGTGATAATGTTAATACCTCTGGACCAAGAGGCCTGGGTTCAAGTCTCACCTGCTCCAGAGATGTATAAATAACATCTTGGAATAAGTTGATTAGGAAAATAGATTAAAAATAAAACTAATGCTTTCAGGGTTGTGTCTCCAGAATTGCCTGCCATGGGCTGGGTCCAGACTCTGTAAACTATGCTATCTTGGCACAATAATAACTAATGTTTCTTGCCAGAAAGGCTTCCAGAGTTAGTACAGCTGTTTTAATTCAGAGTCTGGAATTCAAGAACCAAGGTGTGAGGAGTAGCTTTTCATCTACCTCAGTGAGTGAAAGGACTAAACAAGAAAAACAACAAATCAAACAAAAGGCTTAAGAAGGGAAAAGCAACCATAATTTAAATTGACCCTAATTTTCCCTTTGTCAACAATACTAACAATATTGATCTACCTATCCATGGCTTAAATACAAAAAGGTCTATTTGATTATGCATGAACATCACATCCATTTCATTATTTTTATTCATTCATGTCATGTGAGTGTTGCTGGTAAGGGCAGCAAATATTGCCCATCACTAATAGCCCTTGAGATGGTAGTGAGTCAACTGGTACAGGTGTGTCTTAACCAAAGCCTTTGTATTCCAAATTACCTTCCAGACATGAGATCATGTCTTCAAACCTGGCAACAGGCAAACAACACAAGCTTCAGAATTTCTCATCATCATTATGCAGAGCAGTGTGTCTATCCCACTTAATCATCCTTAATGCTACGTTTCTTTTTCAATCTTCCCGCCTGAGTGACTTCCTGTACCATGGTATCAGAGATAATGGGAACTGCAGATGCTGGAGATTCCAAGATAATAAAATGTGAGGCTGGATGAACACAGCAGGCCAAGCAGCATCTCAGGAGCACAAAAGCTGACGTTTCGGGCCTAGACCCTTCATCAGAGAGGGGGATGGGGGGAGGGAACTGGAATAAATAGGGAGAGAGGGGGAGGCGGACCGAAGGTGGAGAGTAAAGAAGATAGGTGGAGAGGGTGTAGGTGGGGAGGTAGGGAGGGGATAGGTCAGTCCAGGGAAGACGGACAGGTCAAGGAGGTGGGATGAGGTTAGTAGGTAGCTGGGGGTGCGGCTTGGGGTGGGAGGAAGGGATGGGTGAGAGGAAGAACCGGTTAGGGAGGCAGAGACAGGTGGGACTGGTTTTGGGATGCAGTGGGTGGGGGGGAAGAGCTGGGCTGGTTGTGTGGTGCAGTGGGGGGAGGGGATGAACTGGGCTGGTTGAGGGATGCAGTGGGGGAAGGGGAGATTTTGAAACTGGTGAAGTCCACATTGATACCATATGGCTGCAGGGTTCCCAGGCGGAATATGAGTTGCTGTTCCTGCAACCTTCGGGTGGCATCATTGTGGCAGTGCAGGAGGCCCATGATGGACATGTCATCAAGAGAATGGGAGGGGGAGTGGAAATGGTTTGCGACTTGCGACCTCCCAGTCGCAAACCATTTCCACTCCCCCTCCCATTCTCTTGATGACATGTCCATCATGGGCCTCCTGCACTGCCACAATGATGCCACCCGAAGGTTGCAGGAACAGCAACTCATATTCCGCCTGGGAACCCTGCAGCCATATGGTATCAATGTGGACTTCACCAGTTTCAAAATCTCCCCTTCCCCCACTGCATCCCTCAACCAGCCCAGTTCATCCCCTCCCCCCACTGCACCACACAACCAGCCCAGCTCTTCCCCCCCACCCACTGCATCCCAAAACCAGTCCAACCTGTCTCTGCCTCCCTAACCGGTTCTTCCTCTCACCCATCCCTTCCTCCCACCCCAAGCCGCACCCCCAGCTACCTACTAACCTCATCCCACCTCCTTGACCTGTCCGTCTTCCCTGGACTGACCTATCCCCTCCCTACCTCCCCACCTACACCCTCTCCACCTATCTTCTTTACTCTCCATCTTCGGTCCGCCTCCCCCTCTCTCCCTATTTATTCCAGTTCCCTCCCCCCATCCCCCTCTCTGATGAAGGGTCTAGGCCCGAAACGTCAGCTTTTGTGCTCCTGAGATGCTGCTTGGCCTGCTGTGTTCATCCAGCCTCACATTTTATTATCCTGTACCATGGTGTCGGCTGTGAGTTTGCTCTTCCAGCTTTAAAACCTTGGAATTGTTGGATTTGGGCAGAAGTCAAATCTCCTCAAACACTGTACCTGGGGACCCCTTACCTGCCTGACTCACTGATATGCTCTCCCCAAAATCTTGATCTGTGCCACTACCTCATTGAAAAAATGTGACCTGTCTCCTGGATCCCAGCACTTTTGACGACTCTTCTGTTCCCTGAGGGCCCACAATGTCTCAGCACATTTTCCGCAGATGTGGTTGTCAATGATCACTAAGTTCTCCACAAACACGCACATGCTGCAACAGTGACACTGCTACCTTGACACAGATTGAATTTGTCAGACAATGACTGCAGTCCCCTCAACATATCATTTTAGTCTTTTAACTAACTACTTGATAATTGCTGTGTTACAAGTAGATATTCATGGCAAAAATCCACAATTCTTCAGCCTTTGCATTCTTGCGAGTTCTGCTCTATGAAAATACTGCCTGCTTGTGATGTCTGTTTTTATAACCACTTTATGCATCAACAGATACTACACTTTTATTAACCTGTTGAAGCCAAGCCAAGGTGACAGCTGTTGATTCAGCTTCCTGTTCAAAGTAATTAACATCCCTTCAGGCAATCACTTGCAGATTGTACTGACAGCCTGTCAGGATTTAGCAATGACTAATGTTTAATGCTGTGGCTTAGATTCAAATGCTCACCTCAAAATCATAAGCCGTGCAAGATAAGCCAAGGGCTGAGTCTTACTTTTTTATTTAAATTTGATTTATTACTGTTACGTATACCGTGGCACAGTGAAAAGTGTTCTTTTTGCAGGAAAATTGTACTATACACGCGCATCAGGATAACAGAACAGACTGCAGGATACAGTGTTACAATTGCTGAGAAGGTGCAGAGAGGGATCAACATTAACATTAAAGAGGTCCATTCAAAAGTCTGATAACAGCAGGGAAGAAGCTGTTGTTGAATCTCTTTGTATGTGCACACAAATTTTTTTTTGTGGTAAGTTTTTTCAAGCTTTGAGCTTTCTCGACATTGTGCCCCAAACTTTACAACTTATAGAACATAGAACAGGACAGGCCCTTCGGCCCACACTGTTGTGCCGACCTATTATCCTTTTAAGATCAATCTACCCTACATGACCCACATTTCACTACTCTCCATATGCCTATTCCAAGAGTTGCTTAAAAGTCTCTAAATGTCTCTTGTGTTGCTTCTCATGATTGATGCTAGCCCAATTCTCCCACTACCTGAAGAAGCCGCCACTGACTACGTCTCCCAGGATAGCCTGGCATGCCTGATGCCCACAATACATTTAAAAGGCAATTGCACACCCAGATGAGTGTTGCAATCCCTGCTCAGGGGCAGACATATCATTGCAACAAGTTGGACAATGGAAAATTGGTGCCCTGTTCTGTGCAAGGAGCTGGAGGTCCTGGTGAACAGGTTGGAGCTGGGGAACAATGCCCTCTTTCCCCAGAACCACCAGGAGGAATGCTTGATACCAGACCATGCAGCCTGGTCCACATTCACCATTTCAACAAGAGTTTACCTTCTAGAGGTTTATAAGATCATGAGGGGCATAGATGATGTGAATAGCAAAGGTCTTTTCTCTAGGTTAGGAAAGTTCAAAACTAGAGGGCATATTTTTAAGGTCAGAGGGGAAAGATTTAAAAAGAACCTGAGGGGTATCGTTTTCATACAGAGGGTGGTTTGTGTGTGGAATGAGCTGCCAGAGGAAGTGGTAGATGTAGGCACAATTAGAACGTTTAAAAGACATTTGGACAGGTGCATGAATAGGCAAGCTTTAGAGGGATATGGACCAAATACACGCAAATGGGACTAGTTTAGTTTGGGAAACTTGGTCAGCATAGACAAGTTAGAATGAAGGGTCTGTTTTCATGCTGTATGACCCTATGACCCTCCCCTTACGCAAAGTGCAGTGGCCCTCAGGTTAAACCACTGTGCCCCCTATTGAGAGCAGCCCGAGTCTAGTAGATCTGTGGGGCACCTAGATTTCTTAACAGTTACATTTCCTTTTCTTCAATAAGTTGTAAAGCTCTGCTATCTATGGAATCTTATTGTGTTCAAACTGGCAGCTACATTTCCTACATCACTATCGTCACTGCAATTTAAAGACATGTCATCGGTTGAAAACCACTTTAGCACATCTTCAAGGTGTGAAAGATAATTTGCGAGAGAAAATATTTGTGAATCATTTTTCTAATGAAAAGCTCCTTCCCAAATTAATCACCAAGAATTGAGTCAAAATTGCCACACCACAGTCAGCTACGACACCTGCCTGGAGAGACGTGGAAAAATAGGATTGTTCTCCTTCGAGCAGAAACTGTTTTCAGGAGATTGAAAAGAGGTGGCCAGGGTTATGATTTGATACAGCTAATGAGAAAGAATGTTTTTTACAGGCAGTTTGGTTAGTAAACAGAGGGCATAGAAGGAAGATAATTGGCAAATGAACCAGAAGCAAATTGATAGCCAAGTGGAATTAGCAATAGGATACTAATCTAGAGACCCAGGTAATGTTCTGGGGATTCAGGTTTGAATTTGAATGTAATAAAAACCAATTGGAATTAAGCGTCTAATGATGACTATGAAACTGTTGCCAGGGGAAAAGCCCATCTAGTTCATGAATAGCTGCCCATACATAGTCTGGTGACTGTGTAACAAAAGGCTCACTACAATGTGGTTGAGTCTTAACCGCTCTCTGTCAATTAGATATGGGCAAAGAATTCAGGCCTCCCAGTGATGCCCACATCCTGTGAATGAAAAAAGTCATTCAACTATATTTTTACTTGGCATCCAGATCTTGCGAATGGCCGTTACGAGTCAGCCACCCACTGGATTGGAAGCATTTGACAACAGGAAGCCACAGCTCAACGCCAGCCTTGTGGCAAGTTGGAAACCGAATTCGTCTTTTAAACTGTTGCTCTGACCACAGACAGGGACAAGCTGGAGGTACAACATAATCTGAGAACAAAGCAAACAACTTACAGCAGAGCAGAGGCTCAGCTGAAGTGACAAGTGGTTTTCCTGGAATTGCTTTAGTTTGAATGAACAATCTGATCCTCATAATCAGAACATTTTAAGTGTTGCAGCTTGGGGAGGCAAGAACTGTTTGGAAGCTACAGAGATTCCTTGGATTCTTAATTCTTTCTACGAATGAAAGATTCAACAACAAAGAATCAATGTTGGGATGTCATGCTGCAGTTGTACAGGACATTGGTGAGGTGCTGTGTCCAGTTCTGATCACCCTGCTATAGGAAGGATATTACTAAACTGGAGAGGGTTCAGAAAAGAATATTTTTTACAGGCATAGATAAGAGATAATAGGAACTGCAGATGCTGGAGAATCCAGTTTGGTCAGTAACCAGGGGGCAAAGAAGGAAGATAATTGGCAAATGAGCCAGAAGGAAGTTGATGGCCTAGTGGTATTGGCAATAGGATGTTAATCTAGAGACCTGGGTAATTCAAGAAAAGATTTACCAGGATCTTACTGAGACTGGAGATTTTGACTTTTAAGGAGAGGTTGAATGGGCTGGCACGTTTTTCATTGGATCACAGGAAGTTGAGGGGTGATCTTACAGAGGTTTATAAAAACATGAGGGTCATTGAAGGTGAACAACAGAGGTATTTTCCCCAAGATGGGGGAGTTCAAAATTAGAAGGCATAATTTTAAGATGAGTAGAGAAAGATTTAAAAGGGACTCAAGAGGCAATCTTTTCACATAGCTTGGAAAATCACTCTCTGTCCTTTAATATCAAGCAATCTACATCATCACGTCACCATGCCTGTAGAGAATAAGTTCAACACATTTATGCAATAAGAGAAAATATTTTAATGGTTTCCCCAATTCATGTACAAATTTGCACACCAGAGCTCAACTTTATGATCTGCCCACACTGTAACTTCAATATCATTTACCTATTGAAGTATCTCTATCTCAGGAGTATCTCTATCTACTCTAACTACATGTTGATTATTCTGATGAACCGCTCCCAACATCCCAATATTGTGGTCAGACTCTTATCCAATCACAAAATAAGCTTGTTACTGAATAGTTATTCAATCTTCCTCTTAAAATCCATGCTCAATATTTCTGATCTTGTCACTTTGTCACAATCAATACAATTATAATTCCATGCTGCTCTGAACATCCACTTTGTTGTCCTCCATAATCTCCCAATATACTGCTCTACTCTTTGTTTTTGTTAAAAGGTAATTTTCAGAACATTGGGCAGCAATGGAACAGCTTCATTCACTTCCAAATGTCATGAGGTGATGGTCAACTTTCTGAACTGATACCCCTTCCCCCGCATCCCACTTTGATCATGCTCCCACAGTAGTGCTGGTTGGAACACTCTCAACTTTTTGGGTTATGTCCTGACCTGGAGGGGAATGTTATTTTTCTTGTGCTTTTTTGATGTTGGAAGTCACTGTCCTTACCTAGTAGTGATAACATGTGACTCCATACCACTGCAATGTGTCTGATTCTTATCTGCCTCCTGAAATGGCTGAGCAATGGCAATTAGAGATAGGAAACAAACAATACCCTTGTGCCATTTAACTAAAAATTCTTACAAATAGCCCGTCAGATCTGCCGATCTCTCAGCATCATCTAACACCCAGCATTTACCAACTTTTAAAAAACGAAGCTTGATGCAATCCAGGCACTAATGCCACGGGGAGTTTTCTGGACTCTTCCTTTCAGTCAGTCTCTACACTACGAACTTTGGTTCATTATCTTGATTTCTCACTCAGGAAATACTTAAAGAAAAAAACTCTGTGAGAAATAGTTTATGAACCCAGAGCAAATGTATATTTCTTTAATGCATTACTAGACAGGAATTTAAAGAAAGTAAATTGAATTTCATTCCTACATTTGGACGTAACAAATATATCATACCCTTTTTCACAGGGATCTCTCCTGAGCCTTTCAATTAGTATCAACATCTTTTTAGCAAGAAAAAATGATCAGATGTAATTATGAAGCTGTTTTCACAATAGCAAGTAACAAGCAACGACTGAGATTCATAAGACAAAGATCATGGATAACCAATTTCCTCAACTTTTTAAAGATGCATCATCTCTACTAGAGAATCTTGAAGGTCTTAAATCATAACATAACTTAACTGTCTAAATATTACATCCTCTGAAAAGGCTGTTAGTTAATCCTAAATCATGGAGTATCAGAATAAATGCAGAGAATGGATTTACTGGGCTGAAGAACACGAAGCAGCTGTGCGTAGAAGGGTCTAGGCCCGAAATGTCAGCTTTTGTGCTCCCGAGATGCTGCTTGGCCTGCTGTGTTCATCCAGCGCCACACTTTGTTATCTCTGTGTGCATAGTCTGATTGATTACCTCAACTGCCCAAACATGCAATAATGGAACTTCAGAATATAACAATAGAATTAACTATTGCACAGAAACAGGCTGTACGTTCTAACTTGTCAAAGCCAGTGCTTTTGCTCCATAAAAGCATCCTTGTATCCTGTAACACAGTGTGGAGCTGGAGGAACACAGCAGGTCAGACAGCATCAGAGGAGCAGGAAAGCTGACGGTTCGGGTCGGGACCCTTCTCCCTGTTATCCCAGACTCCAGCATTGGCAGTTCTTGCTATCTTCTTGTACCCTACCTCCTCTAGCCCTATGAGTTCTGAAGTGGATATCTTGCCTTCCTCACTCGTACTCCTGAATGTAATGTAGTTTTGACAGTTCTCTGCATTCATAAACAGAATTGTCCTTACCAAAAATGGTGTGCATATAGGCTCCAGAGACACAGAAATAATGTGATAAAGCCCAAAATAGTAATCTAAGTGCCTGTGATGACAAAATTGTCCCTTCTTGGCCTAGTTTGCAATATGTGTATTCTGTGGCAATCCAGAAACTGTTTCTGAAAGAATGATTCCCACCACTTCCCTTTTCTCAAACCAAAACTGCGCAAATTCCATGAATATTGCGTAACCTCCAAACCTTTTTTTTCTGAAAGAAATAACCATAATTGGCAGTGGTTAGCATTGCTACCTCACAGTGCCAGGGACCTGGGTTCAGTCCCAGCCTCAGGTGACTGTCTGTGTAGAGTTTGCACATTCTCCCCGTGTCTGTGTGAGTTTCCTCCAGGTGCTCTGGTTTCCTCTCACAATCCAAAGATGTGCAGTTTAGGTGGATTGACCATGCTAAATTGCTCAGCGATATGCAGGCTAGGTAGGTTAGCTGTGGAAATGGTAGAGATAAAGTAGGTGTTGGTTCTGGGTGGAGTGGCCTGCTTTCACACTGTGAGGATTCTATGATTCGATAATTTCTAATCTCTTACTCGTAGTTATATCAGTTTTACAGAAGTACTTAATGAATTGAATAAAATTAAAACAAAATGGTCAAAATTGCCACTGATCCTGGGAGATAGACAGCCCAAAGATTATGGAATGGGTTGGACACAGCAACTGTGGGTAAATTCACATAATTTAATGCAAGTGAAAAACACTGTGCGTATGAAATAAAAGTAATTACTATGGGATTTTGGAATGGTCAGAAAAGAAGTTGAGGAAGTCCCAGCATTCCTCGGATGGCTCTGTTTATCTGGGCAAGGCATTCACTAGCATCTCCACATCTGAATTATATAGTTGGACATCGGTGGAATATAAAGTGAGAAAAAGATCTAATTATAGTGTGCTCTGGCCAAACAGCGTGTTCAATCGTCAGTTCTGGTTATCAAGAAACAAGGCGTACGATAAACACTGAAGATAGTGTCCAGAAGCTATATAATACTAGGGGGATGCATTTCAGTTGAGAGGGGGAAAATTCAAAGTCTTGAATGCCCTGTTGTAGGTGGTGGTAGAGGCAGATACGATAGGGGCATTTAAGGGACTGTTAGATATGAATATGCAAAAAATGGAGGGATAGGGACCAAAAGCAGGCAGAAGGGGTTTGTTGATTTGGCATCATGTTCAGCACAACATTGAGGGCCAAAGGGTCCATTCCTGTGGTGTACTGTTCTATGTACTTTGTTATAAGCTTGACAAAACTTAATTCAATGTCGAGGACTGAAAAAAGACAAGAGAGATTTGAAGATGAGATAATAGGAACTGCAAATGCTGGAGAATCTGAGATAACAAAGTGTGGAGCTGGATGAACACAGCAGGCCAAGCAGCATTTTAGGAGCACAAAAGCTTTTTTTTTGACATTTCGGGCCTAGACCCTTCATCAGAAAAGGGGGATGGGGACAGGGTTCTGAAATAAGTTGGGAGAGAGGGGGAGGCAGATCGAAGATGGATAGAGGAGAAGATAGGTGGAGTGGAGTCAGACAAGTTAAAGGGGCGGGGATGGAGCCTATAGAGGTGAGTGAAGGTGGGGAGGTAGGGAGGGGATAGGTCAGTCCAGGGAGGACGGACAGGTCAAGGGGACGGGATGAAGTTAGTAGGTAGGAAATGAAGGTGCGGCCTGAGGTGGAAGGAGGGGATAGGTGAGACGATAGGGAGATAGGTGATAAGTTAGGGAGGTGGGGACGAGCTGGGCTGGTTTTGGGGCTTTTATACTCCCAAGATGCTGCTTGGCTTGCTGTGTTCATCCAGCTCCACACTTTGTTATCTGAGATTTGAAGATTACTGCCTGAATAGGGTAGCTTTCGAATGATAATTATTTGGAGACAAGCAAATTGTAAATTAAGCTCGAAAGGCAAAATCCACAAAATCACTTGAAAGTAAATTGCAAAAGGAAACACAACAAACTCACAAAAAGCAAGTGCAATATTGATATCAGAAATTCATCTTCACACAAAGTGAGACCCAGGTAGAATGGATGCAGAACTCCCAAACCCACTGAAGAAACATTTAGATATTTAACAGAACAGGTGAACGATAGCGTGTTTTTGGGTGAGTAAGTTAAGACGGGCTGAATTGTTTTTTAAATCTCTAAATATTTTGTGATCTTGTTGATTTCTGTATTAAAACAAGATGATTAGCCCATTCAGCCATTTAAGTAATTCTGTGTTTTTGTCAACGAATGCAGTACTAACTTGGTAACAGTTCTGCCTTATCTCAATAGCGTTATTTCCCCAGTCATTACTCAATTGATTTGACATCCAAGCCACATTCTTGCAACTTTTGTGATTTCTTTTCTGCAGTTTGATTATTAACACTATGACCAAGGCTCTGACTATACTTTAATGAGAGCACTGTGTGTAGTTTTGGTCTCCATACTTTAGGAAAGATGTGCGAGTCTTTGAGATGTAGTTGAGGTTTACCAAAGTGCTTCCAAAGATGAGGGATTTTAGCGGCAATACTAGGTTGAACTAACTGGGTTTGTTCTCCTTGAAGGAAAACAGATCGAAGGGAGATTTGCTCGCAGTGTATAACAGGTTTAGATAAGGTATATGAGGAAGAGTTATTTCTATTGACTGATGACACAAGGACTAAGAGACGCAGATCTAAGGGTTTGGGAAGGGATGTGGGGAAGGACATTTTTGACACAAAACATGCCAATGATTTGGAACTCGCCATTGACGAAAGTAGTGGAAGGGAAAATGACCACTGATTTCAAAACTGAAATGGATGGACACTTGGGGAAATAAATCCTCAGGTCTACAAGATGAGAGTAGGGGAATAGAACTGCTCCACAAAGAGCCAACATGGACTCAGTGGAGTCAGGTAGCCTCCCACTGGGTTGTACTGATTCTAGGAATTTTTCTGGATTGTCCATTTTGTTCTGTTGCTGAAACATGGGTTAACAGATAGGTTTTTTTTCACTTGTTCTGACTATACATTTTCCACAGAGGTTTCTGAGTTCCTGGCACACAGCCAACACAGATGCACCACAATCTCTGACGCCCTGTTGTCTTGTGAAACAGGCAGAAAGAAAAAAAATCCATAAACCTCACTTCTACAATTGGGAAAAAAATAAATCTGTGTCATTACAAAAGGCACACTCTTGTGAAATCAGTTCAGTGGAATAGTTAGTTGGTTGACACTATGATCTTATTACTTGAATTCAATAAGAGAGGTAATCAGATCAACAGGCAAGACATAGAAACATAGAAAATAGTAGCAGGAGTAGGCCATTCTGCCTCTCAAGTCTGTTCCAAATTTGGGTGATTGTCCAACTCAATTCCTGCATTCCTTCAATCCCCCCCCCCCCCCCCCCAAGCCTTGGATTCCCTTTATCCCCACACACTTAATCCAAATCCTTTTTGAAATTATACGATGTTTTGATCTTGACTGTTTTCTGTGGACATGGATTTCACAGGCTCACCACTCTGTGGGTGAAGAAATTGAATAAACAGAATGCATTATTTGGAACATTATTGAAAGCTGAGTCAGCCTAACATTAAACTCTCAGCTCTCATTTTGTGAGGCTGATTAAATTGCCCATCCTGTGCACTGAGGATGCAATTGCTTTCATGTGAAGGTGCCAGCTGTGCACAATGGGCTGCCCTCCCTGTGTGAATCAGAAAGTTGTGGGTGCACGAAACCTGACCATATAATTTGCGCTGAATTTCAGTTCAGGTGGTGTTACTGTAATAAACAAAGCCTTAGAGCTGAGGCATTACACCAAGGCCCCTCCTGCACTCTCAGAGGGAACTGAAAAATATCATATCACTATTCAAAGAACAACAGGATGTTTCCACTTCCCAATTCACCAACTAACATTGGCAAATATATTTTCTGCTAAGTATCTGTTGCTGCTTCTGGTCAAATTGGCTGCTGTGTTTCCTATAGTGACAACAGTTCAGAACCACTTCATTTACTGTCTCACCCTGGACATTTAAAGGCATTCCATCTCAGAATACCCCACAATCAACATCCTAGGGATTACCATTAACCAGTAAGTGAACTGGACTAGACACATATATACACCATCCACCAACTTCAATACTTTTTCCCTTCACTACCAATGCACAATGGCAGCAGTGAGTACCATTGATAATATGCTCAACCTTTAATCTGAATCCCTCTGGGCATTTGAGCTCATCCAAATGCCTGCATCCGAGTTCTAGCTTAGGTTGAGTCTCACTCATTTGTCACCTTTGTGCTCACAGGCCGACATTGCCTCACTTTTGAAATTCTCACTTGCGTTTACAAATCCATAGCCACATCCCATCCTCTCTCTGTAATCTTCTCCTATTCTCTGATGATCCAAGATATCTACCTCCCTCTAATTCTGGCCTTTTGCATACCACTCCATATGCTCATGGAGCAACTCTCAAGGGCAACATCTTCCAAACCCACAGTCACTACAATTGGAGGAAGGACAAGGACTGCAGCTACCACTGCAAGTTCCCCTCCAAGCCACTCGCCATCCAGACCTGGAACTATAATTGCTGTGCTTCACTGTTGTGGGTCAAAGTCCTGGAACCTCCTCATGAACAGTATTGTGGGTCTACCTCTGGCACATGGACTGCAGTGGTACAAAAAGGCAACTCATCAGCACCTTCTCAAGAGCAGTTAAGAATGGGCAATAAATGGTAGCCAAGCTAGCGATCGACAATCCCATGAGCTAACACAATTTTTATAAACACCAAAAACATTTTAAGACATTCTGAAGGGCAAATTTTACAGTTTATTCTAGTGGTGGAAATATAAATTAAGATATACCCCTCCCCTCGGATTAACGTATGAGATGTGATTAGGCAGGCTGGTACCATTGGAAAACATGAGGTGACAAAGTCAGGAGAACAGAAAATAGTTGGGAAAGAGAGGTAAAAATCATTTAAAGGAAATATTTCAAGCTTAGTCTTTCTAAGGACAGCATCTTCCCAGGCCCTGAACAATGTGGGCTGGGCAGGAAACTGGGAAAAATCAGGTGAGATGTTCAGTGAGGCCTTTCTCAACATCAAGACCAAAAGATGTATTTTCCATCCAAGTCCCAGACATTGAGACCAAGATTCTTGCTAGTTAGTGACAAGAGACCTACAAACAAGAATTATCATCCTCACATTCACTTGATCTTGCTTTGTTAATAGGCAGTCTCCACCGGCCAAGTGGAAATGAGACTCTGTGAATCCCTGATATGAAAATCAGACTGGGTACCTGGCAATGCCACCTTGCCATTCATGCCTCTTCATCCCCATCTCAGGCACCCACTACCAATAACTCAAGGCATCCTCCCCGGGCAGCAGCGACATGCATCCTATGTCCTTGAATGTTGACATCTGGCACGTACCAGCCTCAGCCGATTATCAAGGGCACATCTCTGACTCCCTTACAGCATGCTCCAGTGCTGTCCTTTGGCATGCACGAGCATCTTTCATTGCAATGCCACTACCAGAAAAGTTTTGGGAGGGGATGGGGTTTGATGGGCAGACTCTGGTCTCCTGGATTGGAGCAGATTACATCTCAGGGCTGCAGACTGACTCTCTTGGGACACACATTCTTGGCGCTTACAGCATCCTGGCCTTGCCTTATGTTTGCCCTTTGTCCCCTTGGCCAGGCCTTAAAACTAAACAGTACTTCTGTCCTGACATGCTGTTTAGCGCAGATACATAGCAGACAACTTGTCACGGTTGTCAGCAGTAAAAAGTGGACATGTTGCTGCACAGCACTACCCTTTATCAATCTCACACACCTACAGCATGCACCAGCATGACTGGAAGCTAAACAGACTTCATTCCTCAGTGATAGTAAGAACAGCAGATGTTGGAGAATCTGAGATAACAAGGTGTAGAGCTGGATGAACACAGCAGGCCAAGCAGCATCAGAGGAGCTGGAAAGCTAACGTTTCGGGCTTAGAACCTTCTTCAGAAAATGAAAAAGGGTCTAGGCCCGAAGCGTCATCTTTCCTGCTCCTCTGACTCTGCTTGGCCTGCTGTGTTCATCCAGCTCTAGACCTTGCTATCTCAGACTTCATTCCTCAATTGGTTGACTCTTGATGCAGAGTGTACTAATTTCCTTTAGCCTTCCCCAGTACCTTTATGATCTATAAGTAATAGCATTCAAAGAACATTCTAACAAAATGCTTTGAGATTGCCTGTGACAGTATCCTTTGGATTAATCGAGAGGTGCAGGCTAATCCTGTAGGTTGGCAGATCCTGAGATAATGGGAACTGCAGATGCTGGAGATTCCAAGATAATAAAATGTGAGGCTGGATGAACACAGCAGGCCAAGCAGCATCTCAGGAGCACAAAAGCTGACGTTTCGGGCCTAGACCCTTCAGCTGCAGATCCTGTCCACTGAAGATCACCTGCCTCCAACTCTGTAACATCGTCCATCTCTGTGTTTGCTTCAGTTTAATTGCTGCTGAAATTCCCATCATTGCTTTTCTTAACTCAGAATTCACTGACTCACAGAATTATTGTGGTACAAAATAAGGCCATTCTGCCCATCATGCCTGCATCACATCTATTATCTAGGGCAGCTTTATTACCTAATGCCAACTTCCAATCTTTTCCCCATATCCCTGCACACTATTATTTCCAAAAATCACACCTATACCCTCCCAAATACCTCAATTGAACCTGCCTCCACCACATTTCCAGACAGAGTATTCCATACCCTAACTACTTGCTGTGTGAACCTTTTTTTTCTCATCTCATCTTTGCTTCCTCTATGCATCATTTTAAATCTAAGCCCCTCGTTCTTGTTCCTTGTACAAGCTTCATCCTCAGTGCTCTATCCAGACTGCTCACTATTTTGGAAACTTCAATTAGATCTCCTCTTAGACTTCCTTTCTCCATGGAGAATAGTCCATCTATCCTCATAACTGTACTTTCTCATACTTCAACCATTCTAGTAAATCACTTCCACACTCTGTCCAATGCATTTGCATCACTCCTATAATGCGGCACCCATGACTGTACACAATACTCCAGCTGAGGTCGAACAAGCGTCTTGTACAATTTCAGCATCACCTCCTTCCTACGATGCTCTTATTGATAGAGCAGAAGATACTGTATGCTTTATTTTCTACTTTCTCAACCTGTCCTGCCATTTTCAATGATCTGTGATCTGCACACTCGATTACTCCAATGCTCAACCTTTAATCTGAATCCCTCTGGGCATTTGAGCTCATCCAAATGCCTGCTGTCCGAGTTCTAGCTTAGGTTGAGTTCCCACTCATTTGTCACCTTTGTGCTCACAGGCCGACATTGCCTCACTTTTGAAATTCTCACTTGCGTTTACAAATCCATAGCCACATCCCATCCTCTCTCTGTAATCTTCTCCTATTCTCTGATGATCCAAGATATCTACCTCCCTCTAATTCTGGCCTTTTGCATACCACTCCATCATCCATAGTCATGCCTTCAACTACCTTGGCCCTGAGCATTGGAACTCCTACCCTAAACCTCAAAGCCTTTCTCTGCTCCTATAGGATATTCCTTAACACCTATTGCTTTGACCAAGCTTTAAGTCACCTAACTCTAACATTTCATTCTGTATCTCAGAGTCAAATTTTATTTTGACCCCGCTCCTCAGAACTTTTAACTACATTAAAGGTGCTCGATAAATGAATTTCCTTTGAGTACTATCCATGTAAAATGATAGTCGTCCTTCTGAAAGAATTAGGGAGCATAAAAAACAAGATTTGTTTTAGATTTCAGTTTGATAATGCAAGCACATTATGTGTTAT
This sequence comes from Stegostoma tigrinum, assembly GCF_030684315.1. Lineage (NCBI taxonomy): Eukaryota > Metazoa > Chordata > Chondrichthyes > Orectolobiformes > Stegostomatidae > Stegostoma > Stegostoma tigrinum. The sequence goes on from NC_081359.1 coordinate 100,777,969, forward strand.
CAATCATTTCCTACACTTGGTAGATCCTCCCACACCCTTTCCTCATAGATATCAGCCCCAGTGTAATCTTTTAGTGGTTTCAAATAAGCTCCAAATCTTTGCAACAACTTTTTATTTAAGCTGACTCAGTTCTATGTAGAATGTTATCATCATTGATCCTCAGAGGAACTGTTTTTGGCTGAAATATTGAGTCTGAAGTTTATATTAGTTCCACTCCAGACTGCAGCACAAAAATCTTGATAAATAAAACCAAAGGACTTGAATCCTCCAGATCTGAAATACAGACAGAAAGTGCTACAGGCACTCAGCAGGTCTGGAAACATCAGTTGAATGAGAAACAGAGTGAACACTTTCAGTCCAATATGATGTTTCTTCCGTTCTATTTTAATTAAGAAACTTCGGCTGTCATTGTAATGTAAAGTTGCAGCTGGACTATCAGACAAGATGTTTAACTTAGGTCTCAGTGCTGTCAACATTTATAATGTAGAATATTTTGGTCCGCCATTACCAGTCATTTGTGGTAGCATTAGTCTAAGCAATGTGAACAAGGATGTCCATAATAAGGCATCTTAATAGATAGGAAATAGGTTTACTAAATATTACTTCATAGAAACATAGACGAAAGGTGTAGGCCATTCAACCCCTCAAGCCCACTCTGCCATTCAATATGACCATTGCTGATTTTCAAATTCAATACCCTAATCCCACCCTCACTCACATATCCCAGAGCCCTTTAGCCACAATTGCTATATTTACCTCCTTCCTGAAAACCACTTTCTGTAGTAGTGAATTCCACTGGCTCACCACTTCCTGGGTATAGAGTGAAGAAGTTTCTCCTCGTATCAGTTCTAAAGATTTTGCCGTTAAACTATGGACCCTGATTCTGGAATCCTCCACAATCGGAAACATGCTTCCCACATCCAGCCTGTCTAGCTCTGATAGCACTATATAGGGTTCTATGAGAATCCCCACTCTCATCCTTCCTCAGATAACAGACTGAAACTGCATACAACATTGCAAGTGTGCCTTCACCAATGCCCTGTATAAGCTATCAGTGATAATGGGAACTGCAGATGCTGGAGAATCCAAGATAATAAAATGTGAGGCTGGATGAACACAGCAGGCCCAGCAGCATCTCAGGAGCACAAAAGCTGACGTTTCGGGCCTAGACCCTTCATCAGACCTCTGATGAAGGGTCTAGGCCCGAAACATCAGCTTTTGTGCTCCTGAGATGCTGCTGGGCCTGCTGTGTTCATCCAGCCTCACATTTTATTATCCTGTATAAGCTAGTTGTATTACCTCTAAGATACATGACTTTCTCTCGACAAACATCATGCTTACCTTAAGAGTAAGTTCACATTCCAGCTACTAAAACACTCACACAGAGTATTGATAAAAGGCACAGAACCAGATGCACAGCCAGTTAAGACACATTGGTTGGAGATCTTGTGGCACAGGGGTAATGGCCCTACTCTGAGTCTAGAAACACATGTTTAAGTCCCAAATATCCCAAGAGATGTGTAATCATATCTCTGCAATAGCTCAGTTAGAAGATAGTGAGGAAGAAGCATGACGCCCTGATTTGTGTAATCAATCCTTTCCACCCTAACAGATGGAGCTTACCTTACAATGTCAGTTAACCTATTCAGGTGCTAATTGCCTTATACAACACATTGCTTTTTCTGTGTCCCCTGCACTACAGCAGTGATATTGGCTGTACAGTACTTTGATGCTTTTAAAGGCTGAGAATTATGAATTTTTAGTGTAAGATAATGTTCAAGTATAGTTAGAGTAGAATAAAGGGGAATTATAGAGTCAGATAAGAGAGAAGGAGGCCATTGTGCCCATCATTCCTGTGGTGACTCTTGAAAAGAACTATTCAATTTGCTTTTTCACTGTGGCATGGAAAATATCTCCTTTTTAAGTATTTAACTAAATTCTCTGTGAAAACTACTTTCAAATTAGCTTAACACTCATTCTTGTGGTAGATTTTCAGGCCATAGTAAAATACTGCATAAGAAAAAAAATCCAATATCTGTCTTTTGGCTCTTTGTTGATTGTTGTAAATCTTTGCATTGTTTACTGACTCTCTTCATACCCCAAACAATTTATTTTTAACCACTCAATTAAAATTCACAGGATCTCACAGGATAAGATGTCAAATCTGATTGTGCGATATGTTGATGAGGCACAGTCTACAATGCGATGTCACATGATCTTGCTCACTCTTACAGCTTCCTGTCAAATGAAAACACAATAAGATGTTTCTTCATTCAAGTGAATGTTTTCTTCTCCTCAGCAGACTCTTGAATATTCTTCAGTAGTCCCATGGCAGCAAGAACGTCAAGCAATAAACTCTGGCTTTGACAGCAATGCAGCACACCCCATTCACCAAGACTCCTTAGAAAGCACCTACTTAACATACAGGCCCAACCAAAATCCAGGAAATCTCTTCTGAACATCATTCTGCATGTACAAAACCCAATCGATTCAAATAGCAACTCATCACCAATGTCTCAAGGGTAATGAGGAATGGGAAATAATTGCTGGTCCAGCCAGGGATGCCCATGCCCCCAATCAAACAAAGTAAACGTTTTAAAGAGTGTGTGGTTTGTAGTTTCTCAGTTGCCATTTTTTTGCCATTTCACTGTTAATGAGACTAACTGTGGGAACATGTCAGTCAGGATTATCCCAGACCTGACTTTTTCAGGCTGAAGAATTCCTGTGTTATTGATTCTGAGTAAGATACTTCATATAAGCACAGCTGTTTCCTGAGTGTCCTGAGAATGGTAGAGTCCAACTGAATAAAAACTAAGCATGGGAACAATGCATTGAATGCTTTCTCAGTGATCTTTTCTTGTTGACATTGTAAAACCTTCATTGATTGGAGTTATTCCACATTTTAATAACAAAACATTGCTTCTAGAGTCAGCGAAGGAATTCTAAAAGAGACAGATATTGTCAACTGAATGACAGAGTCTTTTGATTCCAAATATTAAAAATCAGATAGTTCCGCGCCAGTGAGAACAGTACAAGATACATCAATCAAATTCCTTCAAATGATATTATGCAACACTAATTAAACTCCTTTGATAAAATTCCTTAAACTGCTACTTCAGTGAATTAAGTGGACAAAACTTATTTCTATATTTTATGATTAACATGATTGCTTCCATTCTGATCTTTCTGTCCTTTACACTGTTCCACCAAACTCAAGGTAACCTTGTGGAATTGTATCTCATTGTTTCTATAAGCCCCATAATATGTCTCTTTGGGCAATCACCCAAGATTCCATTCAACTTCTACTTCAATTTGATGGGGCTTTTGAGGTGGCAGAAAATTCTAAAATGCGATCCTCAGACACTGCAAAATTTGAAGTAGGCAGTGCTTGTTGGGTTGGGTATAGATAGGCAGGCTACATTCTTCTGAATGGAAGGCAGAACTAAACAATTCCAGATCATGACCATTATTGTTACTTCCTCCAAATAGTAGTTGTTGGTAATGACTCCTTCAGTTCTCTTTTTCAGACACATCTATGCCACTGATGTGTCTCTCCACCTTTCACTATCATTCTGTTCTTTACTTAATCTCTTCCGTCTTCCCTCACTGACCTTCTCTATTGTTCTTTCCACTTCTTTTACTGTTTTGGTTAGCTCCCTTACAGGCTTCATCTTAACATGGGCAAAAAAATGGTGAACTCCAGAAGTGAGGTGAGAGTAACTAGCTTTGACATCAAGACTCTTTTTGACCCAATGTGACGTCAATAACTGGAATCAGAGTAAAACTTTCAACAGAAGTTGCTGGGAAAGCTCAGCAGGCCTAGCAGTACCTATGAAGAAAAATCAGAGTTAACGCTTCGGGTCCGGTGACCCTTCCTCAGAACTAAGGAAAGGTATGAGGAAGGGTCACTGGGCCCTAAAAATAAACACTGATTCTTTTTCTTCTCAGATGTTGCCAGACCTGCTGAGCTTTTCTAGCAACTTTGCTTTTGTTGCTGATTTACAGCATCCACAGTTCTACAGGTTTTACATAAAACTTTCAACAGATTGGCAAGATATTTGGCACAAAGGTATATCAGTGAGGTTGTTGGAGGTCAATCATTTCTGTCCCAGGATATTGTTACAGGAGTTCCACAAAGTAATGTCCTAGGCCCAACATCTCCAGCTTGAATGACCTTTCTTGTAATGCAAGGTTGTAGCGTGTTTGTACGAATTACAGCACCATTTTCAAATCCTTGGATATTAAAGCAGCCTGTGTTCATATGCAGCAGATCCTGGCTGATGCTTAGGCTTAGCCTGATAACTGACAAGAGTTGCAATCATGGTAAATATGGAATATTGATATTCAATTTCCATTGTCTGAATTTTTAACACCTGAGAACTTCATGGAGTATGAATGGCTTTTGTAAAGGACAGATATTGACCTAAAATAGTTGATCGACCCCCTAACCACACACAATGACAAATCCTGCATATAGTGAAACCCTATGCACTGAGATAGCCATGTTACATAAAGACTGGAACCACCAGCTGAATCAACTTTAAGAGAATTTGTATCGCATGCTTAATTGATACTGGTACAATAGATTGAGTACCAGAGGGTTGTCCAAAACTGTCAAATTGGCAACACAATGTAGCAGACTCAAGAATGTACAAAAGGACATGTAGCAGCAAGTACTTTGAAAATCCAAGCAGAGAAGGAAATCAGAAATATGAACTGATAATAGCAAGAACTGTGCGACCCTCTCTCTCAAGCTGTCCCTCTCCCTGCTGAAGTCTATGCAGAGGGAAGAACTAACTTGAAAACAAGATCAACAAACTTTGTCACTGCTGTGGGATATGAGTCAACAATTAAATAATTGACCTCATGTTGAAAACATAACACCTTAAAGACTCAGTGTTATCTTGTCAATACTGTGTAGCCTATTCAACACACAAATCTTGTGAATAAATACTCAACAACCTGTACCTCTCTGGTTACTCATGGATCCGATGTAGGTTCAGTGACCTGATACGTTGGATAGGATTTTCCTGGGCCCAGGGCAACAGGAGTGGAGGGAGCAGTGGGGCTGTGAGAATCATGGGTGGGCATGTAATGAAATTTCCCCAAAGCAATCCTGTTACTGGGGATATTTCCCAGGGGGTGGTAGGCACGTGGATCAGGATAGACCGGCACTCAATCTGTAAACTTAAGGTAATAATTTGGGGCCATTTTGAGTGTTTGCTGCAAACTTGACCCCTCTCCATGCGTGGGAGCACCCTCTCTCAATACAAGTGGCTTCCTTGGAGGCTTTTTGAGTGGGGGAACATAGAACCAGAGGCCCCATCCCCAGGGAGGCATCTAAAGGCAACAGTGGTCTAGCCCACAGTGTAGCACTGCCACTAGCTGGATTTGAGCTCCGAAAAAATGGAGCATATGGCTATAAAATCTGAATGATCATCCTCCTTCCGAGTGTGAGTCCATTTTGATTCACCTAGCTTCCTCAGCATTGCCCACCTCTCTCATGGGAGCTGCCAAAAATTCAGAGTTACTGGTGTGAGATCAGATCAGCAGCATAGGCAGCCCATCAGGCATCTGTAACTGGATCAAAAACAAAGTTGTTGGAAAAGCTCAGTGAGTCTGGCAGCAGCTGTGAAGGTAAAAACAGAGTTAACGTTTTAGGTCTGGTGACCCTTCCTCAGAACAGTATCTGTAATTGGATGGTTCGTTTGAAATAGCTAAACAGGAGGCGGGGTCCAGGGAATTAGCTAACCATCTTAGGGATGGTCCAAACTTGGTCTATGCGAAACAAAACCCGCAAGAAAATCTTTGCCATTCCTGGAAGGAATAAGACAGTAAAATTGGTGAATGAGGTATTCTGCTGTGACTCATCTAGTACACTTCAGAACGACATCCCCTGTTTGACCAGTATGTTCATTCCAAATATTTCCCCTTGCACTATTTCTCTCCCACCTTCCAGATAGAAAAACACAGGAGGGCATGTCAGGAGCAGCATCAGGTGTACCTCGAAATGAGGTGTCAACCTGGAGAAGCTACAACACAGCATGAGCAGTAATTAATAGACAGGGCCAAGTGATTGCATAACTAACAGATAAGGTGTAAGCTCTATAGTCTGACCACATCCAGTCATGAAAGGTGGTGGACAATTAAACAAATGTCTGGACATGGAGGATCCACAAATAACCCCATCCTCAATGACGGAAGACTCCAACAGATCAGCACAAATGATAAGACAGAAGCATTTGCAGCAATCTTCAACCAGAAGTGTCAAATGGACGATCCATCTCAGCTTCATCCAGATGGCCCAGTATCGGAGATACCTGTTTTCAGCCAATAACAGTAAAAACCACTTTGGTTTTGATGAACAAGCAGTTCTGCCTGATTGCTAACATCACCAGTCCTTGGGGATGGGGCTCAAAGGTTCATGCAGCACATTAAAGTCCCCATTGAAAGAGGTGTGTGGGAATGTGTGGAAACTTAGTACTGATGGGCTGGACAGGGAGTGTGAAGAAAAGAACATGGAAGTTTGTGAGGGGCAATCTTCCGAGGAGGAGGGTGAGGATACTGAGCAGGGGAAGTCACCACCTCCTCCCGGACAGAGTGGTACAGTGCCTGGCTCAACAAGCCACACAAGATATGACTAACATTCAGTTGCAATGAATGTGCGCTGAATGCAGCGAGCATTCACTGACTGCAAATTTGTTGCTGCTCAAAGGCAAGCGGTTGTATTATTTCCTATTATTTTCCCATTTTGTTTGACTTCTTTTTGCTTTGCAGAATAAAAATGAACATTTAAAGCTGACGGCTTTGTGAGGGGCTCTGATAATTAGGCAAAGTCTGAAACTTACTCTGCCAAGTGAACCTGCGTTGTCTTCCATAATTATGTGACTTGTGAAAAATTACAAAAGCTATGCCCATGGAGAGTGGTCAAAGTAAGAGGTTTTTTTTCCTGTCTGAGCACACGGACTCTCCTGGTGAATAATGTGAAGCCTTTCAAGGGGCAATTGCATTAATCAGGCACTTACACTGTACAAGTCGAAGTTAACTACAATCATAATACCCTGCATGTGAAATACATATTGTATCCAACTGCGTGGGACATAAACATTGACCATAATCAATCTTGCCCATCTCCTCGGTCATTGCAGTTGGAAGATAGCCATCTGTATGCAGCAGAGTTTATGATAAGTGATTTTAAATTCTCATCTGCTGGCCAGAATTCACAAAGACAATCCAAGTTGTCATAGGCTGCCCAAAAGGAAGGAACTAACCTTGAACTGTGTGTATTTGCCAACATATATTCATGCAATTGTGCCTTTTTTGGGTGATCTGGGGATGGCTGGGGGGAAGAAATATCAGTAATCATTCGACATTGCAATATCTTACAGTTAGTGTGCAGAATGGCTTGTGCTGCATTCATCAGAATAAGATCATTATGTCAAAAGTGCACATAGAAGCATTCCATGGCAGTCCTTGTCAGAGATATCAACATCCCACCATGTGGGGGAGTAAACTAAACTGTCATGTGTCGGACTGTCAAAGTGCGTCGCGTAATGTATGCCATGCTCTGCACAACTTGTAGCAGGCAAACAGCAGACGTGACGGACTCTGCAGAGCTGGGAGAGTAGAAGCAATCTTCTGAGGAGGAAGGTGAGGACACTGAGCAAGGGGAGTCACCACCTCCTCCCTGACAGAGTGGTGCAGTGCCTGGCACAACAAGCCACACAAGATATGTCTGACATTCGGTTCCAGAGGATATGAGCTGAATGCAGCGAGTGCTCACTGACTGCAAATTTGTTGCTGCTCAAAGGCAAGCAGTTCCATTATTTGCCAATTTGGTTTGACTTCTTTTTGCTTTGCAGAATAAAAATGAAAAGTTAAAGCTGTTTTGAAGGCTTTCCAGTATGTCGTGTTCCCACGCGGAGCAACAAGAAAATGCTCGGTGAAACTGGGCCTCGCAGCACCAGAGACCCAGGTTCAATTCCATCCTTGGCTGACTGTCTGTGTGCAGTTTGCACATTCTCCCCATGTCTGCGCGGGTTTCCTCCAGGTTCTCTGGTTTCCTCCCATAGTTCAAAAATGTACAGGTTGGGTGAATTGGCCATGCTAAATTGTCCAGCAGTGTGGAGGCTAGGTGAGTTATTCACAGCAAGTGCAGGATTATAGATTAGGCATCTTTGTCTGGGTGGGGTGCTGTTCAGAGGGTTGGTGTGGATTCAGTAGGCTGTATGGCCACTTCCACACTGTTAGAACTCTACAATTCACTTTCTTAGATAGGATTCCAAGATGCTAAGTAGAGATAACCTCTGTAGCTTGGTTCTTAAATGGCAGTACATTTATGAATGTACAGTTACATTTGCAATGAGGTACCCACTGTGCCAACTATGTGCCCTGAAAGATGTTTCTTTTTGATTTCCCTCATCTTATTTTCATGATTGTAGCACTCATCCTGGTAAATAGCTGGGCTTTAAAAATGGTGCCAATGCCTGACATTCCAGGATGGTTTCTCCAGCGAACCGGAAGATAGTGTGAGTGGAAGACTAGAGAGGTGTGGCCAATAGCTAATGAGGCAAGATTCAGACAATAGCGCAAGAAATCTTACTGGAGCTCACAGAGATAATCCTTGAACAAAGCTCATTGGAATTGACACTTCAGCAATTTCTGGTAAAATTGAGCCTTATAAATGCAACGTCTGTTAAAAAGGATGCAATGTGGAGGTGTCAGTGTCTGACTGGGATGGACAAGGTCAGAAGCCAGGTGACATCTTTTTATAGTCCAAACAGTTTATTTTAAATCACAAGCTTCCTTAGCACTGCTCTTTCATCAGGTGAGGTGCAATGCTCCAAAAGCTTGTGACATTAATAAAAAGAATATGAGTTATGTGTCAAAGGGTTGTAATAGCATTGCACGTTATACAGCAATACATTCTTTTTAATTGAACCCAGTTCATTTGTGACTCCAATGTAGCAGCGGGAGGAGTTTTTTTTAAACATGCATTTGACTGGAACATCAATAAGAAGATTGAGAACAATCCAAAAAAAAAATCCATTTTCCTCCCAGTTTTTATTTGGCTGTCTCCAGCTGCAAGTCAAAAAAATGTACTTAAGCTATCTGTGCATTACTATGGTTGTTACTTAATCAGCTGATTTAGCAATCAGTGATTGCCAACATCCAAAATAACAAAAGCAAGGCAGTTCCTCTACTTCTTCGGGTGGCTAAGGAAATTTGGCATGTCCATAAAAACTCTTGCCAATTTTTATAGATGCACCAAAGAAAGCATTCCATCTGGATGCATCACAGCTCGGTATGGCAACTGCTGTGCTCAGGACCATAAGAAACTACAAAGAGTAATTAACACAGCTGAGTATATCACACAAGCCTCCTATCCATTAACTCCATCAATACTTTTCACTGCATTGGAAAGGCAGCCAACATAATCAAAGACCCCTCCCACTCCCATTTTAATCTCTTCCAACCTCTTTCATCAGTTAAACACACACACCAACAGAGTCAAGAACAGCTTCTTCCCCACTGAGCTGAACTTCTGAACGGACCTCTCAAATCTCATATTTAATGTTGACCTCGCTCTTTGTGTGCCTTTTCTTCAAGGTTAACACTATATTCCTAGCTCTGTTCTATCACCCCAATGTGATCGGTATGGTATGATCTGCCTGTACTGAATGTAAAACAAAACTTTTCACTGTAGTTTGAGACACATGACAATAATAAATCAAAGCAAATGAAAGCAGTTACCCATTTTACTGCTCTCCTCATTTCTATTTGCAGTTGATTTCCCATTTAATAAACAAAGTAAAACGAACTACAAACTTACCATCATCCATTTCAAAACCTCACATAATAACATGATCAACAGTAACCATTCAATATATTTCTCAAGGATTGATTATAATGAACTTGAAATGCCCCAGTCTCAGCTGGTTAGCATTTGATACATTGCTCTGGATTGTAACACACATTGATTACCGATAAAATGAAAAGGTTGCTTTGGCATTACTGCTACATATTTATGTAATCAATTGATTGACAATACAGACACACAGTCAGTGGGTAGCACTGATGCCTCACAGGGCTAGGTACCCAGGTTCAATTTCAGCCTTGGCTGACGGTATGCAGCTCTCACATTCTCCCTTTGGGTTTCCTCTGGGTGCTCCAATTTCCTCCCACAGTCAAAGAGCTGCAGGTTAAGTGGATGGGCCATATTAAATCTCCCCATAGTCTCCAGGCATGTGCAGGCTAGGCGTATTAGCCATGGGAAATGCAGGGATAGAGTAGGATCTGAGTGGGATGGTCTTTGGAAGGTCGGTGCAGATTTGATGGGCCGAATGGCCTCTTTCCCCACTGTACGGATTCTAAATTATTCTTTTATTACATGAGGTAAACATGTGGCATCATTTTTTCACTTAAAAATGTTACCAGAAATTTATGTATTTTTCCTAAGATCTGCAATACATCAAACTGTAAACTTTAACACCCCCATTTGATGCAAAACAAGAGATAAAACTTGAAATACTATGTTGATTTAATTGAATAGCATGTTAGACTACTTCAGAGGATGTGTAACAGTCAACCACACTGACATGGAGCTCAGTGGGCCAGACACTTGATTTCCTTCCTTAAAGGGCATTAGTCAGCCAGTAGGGTTTCTAATATAATCCCACAGTTCTCCGACCAATTTTAGCTGATCGAAGCTGTTTGGAACAGGGAACATAAGAAATAGAATCATGAAACATGTGGTGCTTTCAGACTATTTTGTCATTCACCAAGGTCATAATTGGCCTTTCTCAACTATAACTTCTGCACCAGCCCAATATCCAAAAGTCCATCAGTATGTATTCTATATTCAGCAACTAAACATCCACACTCCTCTGAGGCAAAGATTTTCAAAGATTCGTAATCCCTTGTGTGAAAAATTTACTTCCTCTCTGAATCCAAAATCACTAACCCACTTATTCTGGAATTCACTTGTGTCTCATTTCTTATGTTATTTTAAACTGAACTCAAAATGGTGGGATTTGGTTGAACTCTGGCCTTGTTACATCATTCAGTAGCCTAGAACCTTGAAGAAGACAGGCAGAATGACTGGACCATAAGTAAGCTGTAGATACTGAGATGAACGTAGTAATGAGAAGGGGCAATATCAGAAACCAGTATATCTGGGGTGAGTAAAGGTTATCAGGATGTTGATGAAAGTAGCTTGAGAAAAGATCAAAATGATATGGTCATTTGTTCTCGGAAGAGGGGAATCATGGTGAGGCAAGTGATAGAGATAGAGCTACCAGCAAGAAAGAGAAAAGGAAGGTGCAGAACAGAAAGAAACACTGCAGACTTAAATGCAACTGGATTAGGTGAGGAATAGGTGACTGACAAGAGGAGATGGAGAAGAGTAATCAGCCAGCAGTGTGGTGGCACCAAGCAAACTCAGAGAAGCCAACAGAAGAAGAAATGAAAAGATGGAGGAAGAAGTAAAAAAGTTTGTTAACCCAGGTACCCAAATTATTTGTCTTATAACATGACTGTTACAGTACAATGTTGTCTTGTCAGGAGGGGCATGCGGTTATGGCCCCTCAGTTACAGCCCTGAATACGAGAAAGCCTATGGTCCAGTATCAATTTGCAGACCAATAATTAATGCCAGAGCGTGTGGACTTGGGGACGGGTAGCAGAATAGACAGCCTGCTAACCTCTACATGGAGGTTAGAGTGTAAGTGTTAAAGTCAGCTATACACCCTCACAAACAGTGCTCCACAGGGGCCAGTGCTGGGAACATTAATGCTCACTCTTTGTAGGGTGCAGTTAATCATAGAATCACTACACTATGGAAGCAGGCCATTCAGCCCATTGAGTCCACACCAACCCTCCAAAGTGCTGTAACCCTGAATTTCCAACTAGCCTGTGCTTCCCTGAACACTATGAGCAATTTAAGCATGGTCAATCCACCAAACCTGCACATCTTTAGACTGTGGGAGAAAGCTGCAGCACCCAGGGGAAACCCCCACAGACACAGGGCAAACATGCAAACTCCACACAGAGACTCGCCTGAGGCTGGAATCAAACGTGGGTCCCTACGGCTGTGAGACAACAGTGCTGACCACTGAGCCACACTGCCACTGAGGACAACTAAGGAAGGACGTGACAAAACACAATAACCTTGCTGAATGGATATCTAATTGGCAAGTAAATTTTACTTTTGTTAAGTGAAAAGGTGGTCGGAGGAATAAAGACATCACATCATTTGGACAATAAATGTATAAATTGGAGAGAAAAGCATAAAGATCGAGAGACATTGATGCGCAAATCTCAAAAAGTCGTGAGACATGTTTATTTAAAAAAACCAAGCACTCAGGTTCATTCCTAGAGAGACTGAAATTAAAAATTGGTAAAGTATAACTAGCTTATATAGTCATATTGTTAGATAACACATCAGTTCAGTCTCCATCATTTAGAAAGGATATAGAGGCATTGGAAAAGATATAAAAGAGATACCTAAGTATGAGATGAGAATTGGGGTGGAGAGTGTGGTGACTCCACAGGACACCAGGGTAATAGTCTGGGAACATCAGTATGAGTTGCACCACGACAGTGGGGTAGTGTCTCTACCTCTGATTGAGCAGGCCAGGATTCAAATCCCACCTGCTCCAGAGGTGGCAGCATCACTGAACAAGCTCATTAGAAAATTATCTTTTCTGCAGTTGAAAATTAATCTAATGGAGACATGCAACCACTGCTAATTGTAGCAAACACCCATATGGTTCATAATTTCCTTCAGGGAAGAAAGTCTGGCCTACGTGTGACTACAAATTCATAGTAATGTGATTGATTCTTAAATGTCCTCTGAGCAATTAGAGATGGACAATAAATGCTTGCCTTGACAGTGACACCCACATTCAGTGAATGAGTAAAAGAAATTGACATGTTTGACGTACATTGACAATTTCATTCCATACTTTTAACTAATTGAATTTAAATTCCCTCGAAAAGCATGGTTGGCTTTGAACTCATATCTAAAAGACATTAGTTCAATATCTGAATTATCAGAACAACAATCTTACTCTCTCAAAGCACACTAAGGTAAACAGTTTAGGCGGATTTGAGGGTAGTTATTCAGTCTTTTTAAGCAAATGGATCATTGGTTCAAATTCTTCAATGTGTAAAAAGTAAATTTCTGCATTGCTCTGGGTCCAAATGTTGAAAATGGAAACTGAAATGGGAACAAAGTGGGCGTTCTTACCAAGGTGTAAATCTTCTCTGAACCTCAACCCACTCCCCTCTCACTCACTGCCATTTGTAGCAATCTTACTTGTAATTTCAGAACTCATTCATTGAAATGCACCAAACAAAACATCAAGCATGGGGAGGACACACCACTGAAAAGCAAACAACTGATCGTTGCCTTTTGTAACTCACCCGTTATTAAGAGCAAAAAAAAAGTCGTCTTAACTCAGGGAGAAGATTCATAAAGATGCTCTGTGGAAAATACACTTTCCAGAATTGCTGAAACAGCTGAGTCAAACCTGTCATAGAGAGCAAGAGAGAGATTTAATTAGAGGGTCTCCATGCTTAGAGCAAGGGGAGAAGTTGAGCCTGGAATTGAATCTCACTGTGGGAATTGAACCCACAATGTTCACATCATAGACCTGCCATCCAGCTAAATGAACTAGTCAATCCTTTACACAGAATAGTCACTAACACGCAGAAATATTCACTCAGACACACACACACATAACACACACAATATTCACACTGGCAGACTATATTTACACAATTTGCACTCAGACACAATATTCATACTGACAAAGTCGACATTCACAATTTTCACACACACATACAATGCTCACACTGATAAAGAGACTATTCAATCACACATTCATTCAGACGCACATTTACACACAACATTCACTTATAAAGACGATAATCACACTATTTACTCAAACACATAATGTTCGCACTGACAAAGACTACATTACACAATATTCGCTCAGACACAATATTCACACTGAGAAAGACTATATTCACACACAATGTTCGCTCACACACATAAATAAAACATTCACAATCACATTCGTACGCACACGAGGTTCACTCTGATATACACTGAGACAGACAATAACAACATTCACACACGCAACACACTCAGCTCGTTGCCAACACCGTGGTCAGATGGTTATGAAGAGATTGGCTGCCTTAAGAGCACAACGATTGCGATTAAATGGAAAGGGACGCACCAGGAGCGAGGGCTTTCAGATCGGCTTCTGGTCCATGTTCTTCGGCTGGAGATGGTTTGCAGTCTGCCTCCTGAGTGAGAGAGAGAACGGGGAAGCCTGTTAGAGGTGGTGGGGGGCAGATCGCAAAATAACACGAGCTGCATATGTGGAGTTTTCCTCAGCTGCTGAGTGTATGCTCAGTATAGCCTTGATCACAACCCTATGTGTTTTGAGTTTGGACTCCTGCAGAGCTTTCCCCTGGCTGTTTGTGGGAAGCTACCAGCGTATCGACCATCAGACGAAGTGCCCCTTTCTAGACTGAAGTGCGTAAAGTTAATGTCTGTGGAACGATGCGTCTCTGAAGGGAGAGTGACAGATCCTGTCAGAGAGAGCGCCCTGCATCTTACAGTCGTTCAAGCCGCAGTCAGTTTCACAACAAATCGAAAAAAAAGAACGTGCGTTTGGTTTTCTTCCTCTTCTAAAGGGAGCCCAGAGAGAAGCTGAGGGAGAGCTGTAGATGTAAAACAAAAGAACTGCGGGATGCTGGGGCACTGAAACAGAAAGCAGAAGTTGCTGGGGAAACTCTCTGGCAGCATCTGTGGAGAGACAGAACAAGCTTGGGTTAATGTTTCAGTTCCAGTGACCCTCCTTCAGAACGGTGTTCCACTCCTCCCACACCGCCCGACGCAGGCTTACAGCCTCAGCCCAGGTCAATCCTTGCGCATTTTGGAAAATTTCGCACAATTGTCTGAACGTTCAGGATACAACTTGTAGCTTAAAGAAGTGAGTCACCGATTTTGGGTTCCCAACTGTCTGCCTGCAACCTCCTGCTCCGGACTGCTATAGAATCCCCTGTAAGGACAGACTACTCCCTTCCCTGGGAGACCTCCCTCAATTCCAATCAACAGAGGAGGGAAAAATTCAGCACCTCTGACAGTGCTGCCCTCCTGCTGTAAGGGGGAGCTGGTCAACACTGTAGGCATCTCCGTAAGGACACCACTGACAGAATAACCGTTAAACAATTGGAGTCTAAAGTAGATCTCCTGGGCCATTTCAGTTTATTCATCATAGAATCATAAAGATTGAAACAGACCCTTCGGTCCAACTCGTTCATTTCAATCAGTTATCCTAAATTAATCCAGTCCCATTTGCCAGCATTTGGCCCATGTTCCTCTGAACCCTTCTTATTTATATATCCATCCAGATGCCTTTTAAATGTTGTAATTGTGCTAGCCTTCACCACTTCATCTGGAAGCTCATTCCACGCATGTACTACTCTCTGTGTGAAAACATTGCCCCTTAGGTCCCATTTTATATCTTTCTCTTCTCACTTTAACCCTATGCCCTCTAGTTTTGGACTCCCCTGCCCTGAGGAAAAGACCTTGTCTATTTATCTCGTCCATGCCCCTCACAATAACCGTCAACCTCTGATACTCCAGGGAAAATAGCCCCAGCCTCTCTCTATAGCTCAAACCCTCCAACCCTGGCAGCATCTCGGATAGATTGACAGCAGTCATAGGGTAATATTTTCACTATAGGGCTTTAAGAACACATTGTCACATTGAATGACACTCAGTGCCTGGGGAAAACAGTCAGTGGGGCCACGATTTTCTCCAAATGAAGACAATAAAATTATCTGGCACTGAGACAATCTTATTTGTAAATTCAGAACTCATTCACTGGAATGAACCAAACAAAACATCAAGCATGGGGAGGACACACCACTGAAAAGCAGACAAGTGATCCTTGCCTTTTGTAACCAAATGAAGACTGTAAGACCAAATGGAAATAGGCCATTCAGCCCACTGAGTCTTCTCCGCCATTCAACGAGATCAGTTGAACCATTGATGGCCAGAGGGTGAGCTTTTCAAATAGGCAAGTCGATAGTGCAATGACCACCAGTGAGGAACAGCAGGTTGCCATTTCACACAGGAGGCAGAGGGGAGACATATTTCCCACAGCTTCCTCTTTGGTCAGAATAAAAGAAAAGGCGTCCACCCTGGGCACCATAGTGAGCAAAGGAAGCTCCACCTGCAATCTTTGGGTGGCATCATTGTGGCACTGCAGGACGCCCATGATGGACATGTCATCTAAGGAATGGGAGGGGGAGTGGAAATGGTTTGCGACTGGGGGGTGCAGTTGTTTATTGCGAACCAAGCGGAGGTGTTCTGCAAAGCGGTCCCCAAGCCCCCGCTTGGTTTCCCCAATGTAGAGGTAGCCACACCGGGTACAGTGGATACAGCATACCACATTGGCAGATGTGCAGGTGAACCTCTGCTTAATATGGAAAGTCATCTTGGGGCCTGGGATAGGGGTGAGGGAGGAGGTGTGGGGGCAAGTGTAGCATTTCCTGCGGTTGCAGGGGAAGGTGCCGCGTGTGGTGGGGTTGGAGGGGAGTGTGGAGCGAACAAGGGAATCACAGAGAGAGTGGTCTCTCCGGAAGGCAGACAAGGGTGGGGATGGAAAAATGTCTTGGGTGGTGGAGTCGGATTGTAGATGGCAGAAGTGTCGGAGGATGACGTGTTGTATCCGGAGGTTGGTGGGGAGGTGTGTGAGAACGAGGGGGATCCTCTTGGGGCGGCTATGGCAGCGGCGGGGTGTGAGGGATGTGTTGCGGGAAATGCGGGAGACGCGGTCAAGGGCGTTCTCAACCACTGCGGGGGGAAAGTTGCAGTCCTTGAAGAACTTGGACATCTGGGATGTGCGGGTGTGGAATGCCTCATCCTGGGAGCAGATGCGGTGGAGGAATTGAGAATGGGGATGGAATTTTTGCAGGGGGGTGGGTGGGAGGAGGTGTATTCTATGTAGCTGTGGGAGTCAGTGGGCTTGAAGTGGACATCAGTTTCTAGCTGGTTACCTGTGATGGAGACTGAGAGGTCCAGAAAGGTGAGGGATGTGTTGGAGGTGGCCCAGGTGATCTTGAGGTTGAGGTAGAAGGTGTTTGGGAAGTGAATGAACTGTTCGAGCTCCTCTGGGGAGCAAGAGGCGGCGCTGATACAGTCATCAATGTAATGGAGGAGGAGGTGGGGTTTGCGGTCTGTGTAGGTGCGGAAGAGGGACTGCTCCACTAACCTACAAAGAGGCAGGCATAGCTGGGGTCCATGTGGGTACCCATGGCCACCCCCTTTGTCTGTCGGAAGTGGGAGGAATTGAAAGAGAAGTTGTTGAGGGTGAGGACGAGTTCGGCTGGGCAGATGAGGGTGTCGGTGGAGGGGGACTGGTCGGGCCTGCGGGACAGGAAGAAGTGGAGGGCCTTGCGGCAATCTGCATGAGGAATACAGGTGTATAGGGACTGGACGTCCATGGTGAAAATGAGGTATTGGGGGCCAGGGAATCGGAAGCTCTGGAGGAGGTGGAGGGCGTGGGTGGCGTCTCGGACGTAGGTAGGGAGTTCCTGGACTTAACTCCCCCTCCCATTCTTTAGACGACTTGTCCATCATGGGCCTCCTGCAGTGCCACAATGATGCCACCTGAAGGTTGCAGGAACAGCAACTCATATTCCGCTTGGGAACCCTGCAGCCCAATAGTATCAATGTGGACTTCACCAGCTTCAAAATCTCCCCTTACCCCACCGCATCCCAAAACCAGCCCAGTTTGTCCCCTACCCCCACTGCATCACACAACCAGCCCAGCTCATCTCCTCCCCCAACTGCATCTCAAAACCTGCCCAGCCTGTCTCTGCCTCCCTAACCTGTTCTTCCTTTCACCCATCCCTTCCTCCCACCCCAAGCCGCACCTCCATCTCCTACCTACTAACCTCATGCCACCTCCTTGACCTGTCCCTCTTCCCTGGACTGACTTATCCCCTCCCTACCTCCCCACCTCCCCACCTATACTCTCCTCTCCACCTATCTTCTTTTCTCTCCATCTTCGGTTCGCCTCCCCCTCTCTCCCTATTTATTCCAGAACCCTCACCCCATCCCCCTCTCTGATGAAGGGTCTAGGCCCGAAACGTCAGCTTTTGTGCTCCTGAGATGCTGCTGGGCCTGCTGTGTTCATCCAGCCTCACATTTTATTATCTTGGATTCTCCAGCATCTGCAGTTCCCATTATCTTTGATTATTTTCTGTTTGTGTTTGTTATATTTAAATGAGCTATGTATGAGAGATGTAAATACCAGTTTCGAAAGCACTCATTTAAATTAGATCAGTTAATCGTTTAAAAATTGACAGATGTGTTATACAAAAACAAACACCAATACTTTTCATCTTTCAGCTCTGTAATTCAAATCACATTTACCAAAGATAAGAAGCTGCAATGAGTAAAGAAACTGTGGTAATGTCTTACAAAATATCTTCAAACGTTTTTCATGCTTTTGCAAAAGAAAGGCCACTGCCTTTTTTATAATTAGTTTTAAGTGCCTCTTTTTATTTCTAATTAGTTTTAAATGTTAGTAGCAATATAACTACAGCAGGCCTAACACTAATCAATCAATCATTTGCTATTTCACATCCCAACTATGTACTTGGACCTCTAAGCATCTCCAAACTTTCACTGTGGCTAATTTTTCCCCATGTAGAAAGCACCCGCGCTATCTCTTTTAGGTCCATTGTGGATGACTTCAATTTCATTCACATTGAAAGTCATTTGGCATTGATTTGTTAATTTATACAATCCATTAATCTTTATCTATTATCTTATATTTCCATCTACAGTGCTGTAAAATGCTTTGGGGAAACTTGAGGATGTCAACAGTGCAAGATCTGTCTTTATCAGAGTAAAGTAACTGAGGTGTTTAAACTGATAAAAATTGGTATACTGGTACAATATATTTGGTGAAGGAATGCTAATAAGGGAACAAAATCTTCATTTTCAGATTAATGTGCCAGGGAGAAACACAAACAGAAACAGCTGGCAAAATTCAGCAGGTCTGGTCGCATCTGTGAGGAGAAAGCAATCTGCTTCAAATCCAATAGCTTTTCATCAGTTGTCTCTGCTTTCTCTCTACAGATGCTGCCAGACCTGCTGAGTTTTACCAGCAATTTCTGTCTTTGCTTCAGATTTCCAGCATCCACAGTTCTTTGTTTAATTGTAGAGTCAGGGAGGATGTTTTTTGCTCAGAGAGTAGTTGAAATGAGAACTCCTTTCACCCAGACAGCTTTAGATATTAGGTGAATTGAAATATTCAGGACTGTGATTGGTTTATCAGTGAGGGTATCAAGCAATAAGGATTAAAGGAGGAAAATGGGGGCTGCAGTGACAACAATTGATGCTCTAATTGAATAACAGACAAGGCCCGAGGAGCTGTTTCACTGCTGTTCCTGATTTCTGTGTAATGGTGGAATATGACTGGACTGATATCGTTCATTCCATTCTGGGCCTGCTGTTTTCTTAATGGCTCAGTAACTAGTGAGATGCTGAAACAGCTGTGAATGAGCAGTTTCCAATCTACCTTTTCATAGCGAAATCAACTGAACTGATGCACCAGCTGTCTCACCTCATTTGTACCAACTTTGCCTGTCAATCAGAAGACTCTGGGTTCATGCTCCAAGGATGAGTATTTAATGAGCATGGTTCTCACAGAAACATATAAAATCTTGATGGGACGAGACAGGCTAGATGTGGGAAGAATGTTCCTGATGTTGGGGAAGTTAAGTCCAAGGGGTCTCAGTCCTAAAAATAAGGAGAAAGCCATTCAGGACTGAGATGAGGAAGAATGTCTTCACCGAGAGAGTTGTGAACCTATGGAATTCTCTCCCACAGGAAGCTGTTTGAGCCAGTTCATTAGATATATTCAAGAAGGAGCTGGGCATGGCCCTTGCAGCCAAAGGGAGCAAGGGATACCGGGGAGAAAGCAGGAATGGGATATTGAGAATGCATGATCAGCCATGACCATATTGGACAGTCTCAAAGGGCCAAATGGCCCTTCTGTACCTTTTTTCTATGTTTCTATGTTAATCAAATTGAGTGCTATACCATCAGATGTGTAATCCTTCAGGTGACTTGCTATTTTCTAAAGGTTAGAAAAGAAACCATTACAGAATGAGAAAGCTATATTGGTGTCTTGACAGACATCAATCCCTCAAACAACAGCATTAACAACAGTAGAACTAGCATTTCATTTCATTGCTGCAAGTGGGATTGTCCTCTGTATAAATTGTCCCCTTAGGTTATTATGGTAACCATAGTTCGAAGGTTTTCGTCAGCTGGGGTGGTTTACAAATGCAAACACTTCCTTTCTTTTAAGAATGGCTTTTGTGTCTGTTTGAGACAGGTTGAAGAGTGGAATGTGAGAAGCTCAAGCCAGGTTTCCCATTCATCAGAGCAACAACTATCGTTACTGCAAGTGTGAGCATGGGATGAGATCAAGACTGAGTCGAGATGTGTTGCCTATTTGAATAGCCCGTGACACTCATTGCTTAGTCTGAGTTAGGCTCACTTGAAGGGAGGAAGGGAGGTGTACAGGAAGCATTAAATAAACAAGTGCAAAAGTTATAAAGAAAGGAAGAAATCAAAGAAAACATACAGCCTGAGGAAGAAATAGCTTTTTTAAAAAAATCTTGCTTTAATGCAAATTTGTTACAATCTGGAATGTGTTCCCTATTAAAGCGGTGCAAATGGATTCAGTCGTTAATTACTTTCAAATGTAAAAACATTGCAAAAATGGGGCAAAACAGCCTAGCTTCCTAACCTTCCCCTGCAACCGCAGGAAATGCTACACTTGTCCCCACACCTCGTCCCTCACCCCCATCCCAGGCCCCAAGATGACATTCCACATCAAGCAGAGGTTCACCTGCACATCTGCCAATGTGGTATACTGCATCCACTGTACCCGGTGCGGCTTCCTCTACATTGGGGAAACCAAGCGGAGGCTTGGGGACCGCTTTGCAGAACACCTCCGCTCAGTTCGCAAAAAACAACTGCACCTCCCAGTCGCAAACCATTTCCACTCCCCCTCCCATTCTCTTGATGACATGTCCATCATGGGCCTCCTGCACTGCCACAATGATGCCACCCGAAGGTTGCAGGAACAGCAACTCATATTCCGCCTGGGAACCCTGCAGCCATATGGTATCAATGTGGACTTCACCAGTTTCAAAATCTCCCCTTCCCCTACTGCATCCCTAAACCAGCCCAGTTCGTCCCCTCCCCCCACTGCACCACACAACCAGCCCAGCTCTTCCCCCCCACCCACTGCATCCCAAAACCAGTCCAACCTGTCTCTGCCTCCCTAACCGGTTCTTCCTCTCACCCATCCCTTCCTCCCACCCCAAGCCGCACCCCCTGCTACCTACTAACCTCATCCCACCTCCTTGACCTGTCCGTCTTCCCTGGACTGACCTATCCCCTCCCTACCTCCCCACCTACACTCTCTCCACCTATCTTCTTTACTCTCCATCTTCGGTCCGCCTCCCCCTCTCTCCCTATTTATTCCAGTTCCCTCCCCCCATCCCCCTCTCTGATGAAGGGTCTAGGCCCGAAACGTCAGCTTTTGTGCTCCTGAGATGCTGCTTGGCCTGCTGTGTTCGTCCAGCCTCACATTTTATTAGCTTCCTAATATCTTTTTCTTGGAACCAGCACAGGTACAATAGACTTGATGGCTTTTCTCTGTGTTGTAAGATACTGTGATTCAGTTGCTTACGGGATTCATTTAAATTGGAAAATGATAATTGGTAAAATTACTTCAATGCCTTTTCACATGCTCCCTATGAGCAACCTAGAGGTAGATGTCATTATGCCCACGGTGATATTTAAACCACTAAATGGAAACAAATGCCACATCACACCGACTTCTGAATAAAACAAAAGCAATTCACAAATTGTTTCCTTGCACATTTCTGCCTTTGCGCACATGATGTACAACCTTGCACCTTCACCCACAACACCATTCCTGCAAAAGCTGCTGAACACATGCCAGCCACAACAACAATCAGATCAGGAAGCAACGACAACATCTAATGGAGAATTAGAATTAAGCATGTTCTATTTGAAGGCATTTTAAAATAATTAATACTAACGAGGTCACTGCACAAATAAAGCTGTGTTTCCAAGATGAACCATGTTGAAGACAGACCACTGAGATTAATTCATGCTGGGCTGGGCAGAAACTTCCCCACTTTAGATGGTCTCTGGGGTATTCCTTGTTATGGGACTATAATAAACACTCAAGATTAATTGTTAACATGGTTGTATATTTCGCAGTCTTTAAAGGGACACTATCAAAAGTGAAGCAATAGGAAAGTGTGCTCATATCTGTGAAATGAGAAAGAGTTGACTTTCATTTATATAGTACCTGTCATGACTCAAGATACCCTAAAGCTATTGAAGCATTTATTAAACTCTAGTCAATTGTTGGAATGTTTGAACAGAGAAATGACTGTGGCTTATGATAGGTTTATTGATCTGTAATCTTACTTCACGACAATTACCACGTCTGGGTGAGACTGCAATTTCCTGCCCCCCTCCCCCTCACCAGGGCCCACACTTTGTTAGAATGGTGAGACTGAGGATATTTGAATGAAGCCACGGGGCATTCGCACTAGCCCTAGCATTGACGGAGATGGGCATTCACCTGATAAGATACACAAGTTAATGACATTTTTGTATATTTCATTGGAAAGTCTGTGGGCAACACTGGTAGACCAGCATTTATTGCCAAGCCTTGGTGAGCTGCTTTCCTGAACTACAGCAGTCTTCAGTGTATGGTCACGCGCAGGGCTTAGTGACATGGTGCAATAAAAACAATCTGTCTCTCAATGTTGACAAAACTAAAGAACTGATCATTGACTTTAGAAAGAAACAAGAAGAACATGTCCCCATCTACGTCAAAGGAACCGAGGTTAAAATGGTGAAGAGCATCAAGTTCCTCAGAGTGATGATAACCGACAACCTGTCCGAGGCTTCCCACATAGATGCGGCAGTCAAGAAGGCACAACAACGCCTTTTCTTCCTCAGGCGGCTCAGGAAATTTGGCATGTCCGTGAGGTCCCTCACCAACTTCTACAGATGCACCACTGCAAGTATATTGTCCAGGTGCAAAATGGCTTGGTATGGCAACTGCTCTGCCCAGGACTAGAAGAAACTACAGAAGGTGGCGGACACAGCCCAGACCATCATGGAAGCCAACCTTCCATCCATGGACTCCATGTACATGGCTCGCTGCCGCAGAAACGTGGCCAACATCATCAAAGACCCATCACAGCCGAGTACTGATCCCCTTCAACTTCTTCTGTCAGGCAGAAGAAACAGAAGCCCGAACACATGCACAAGCAGGATCAGGAACAGGAACAGCTTCTTCCTGGCTGTATCAGTCTGGTGAATGGACTCTCTAGCATCAAATAAACTGATCTTGCTAACATTAATCTCACCTAATGAACACCTTGTGCAATGTAGCCAGTAGCCAGATGTCTAAGTCTTTTTGAGCTGTACGTCCTTTGCTTACAGTGATCTGCTTGTAACACTCGTAAACAAAGCTTTTCACTGCATTTTGGTACACATAACAATAAATTAATCAATCAATCAATCTGTTTCCAGGACCCACTGTTGTGCACAAATCTTGGAGCAGCAGCAGGAAAATTATGAGGTATACAGTACTGTGACTATGCTGAAGACAATGAATGTTGAAGGTGCTGGATGTGGTGCCAATCAAGTGGGATGCTTTGTTCCGGATGGTGTCAAGTTTCTTGAGTGTTGTTGAGACTGCACTCATCCAGGCAAGTGGGGAGTATTGGATCATACTCCTGGCAATGTGCCTTGTAGATTATGGACAGAATTTGAATAGGCTCTAGGTGAGTTACTCACTGTAGGGTTCCCAGCTTTTTAAATTCATAGAGACAAACAGCGCCAAAACAAACCCTTCAGTCCCAACCGTTCCATGCCAACCACAATCCCATACTAAATGATTCCCACCAGCCTGCGCTTGGCCCATATCCCTCCAAACATTTCTCAAATTCATGTACTTGTCCAAATGTCTTTTGAATGTTGTATTGATCTGCTCTTACTGGCACATTTATGTGGCTGGTCCAGTTCAGCTTTCTGCCAACGGCATCTGTCCCACATCCCTCTCCAGGATAGTGATAATGGGAAATTCAGAAATAGTCATGCCATTGAATATTGGAGATTAGATGTAAACAAAGGGCCTGGTGCCAGCTATCAACTTGAAAACTGATTAGACACAGGAGAAAATAGTTCCTCTGACAGGAGAAAATTCAGAATGAGGGGACATAACCTTACCATTAAAGCCAACAAAATAAGGAAGGAAATCAGTAAAGATTTTTCACAAACACGGTAAAGAAAATTTCCAACAGGTTGTGGATGCTGGAACAGTTTGGCACATCCAAGATTAAGGTTTCTTGAATAATGATAACGGGAAGACTGAAGCTAATGTGGATAAATTGAATTAAGTTGTAGATTTAGTTGAGTAACACAGCAGGCTTGAAAGGCTGAACAGCCTTCTTGTTTTAACAAGGTGTAGAGCTGGATGAACACAACAGGCCAAGCAGCATCAGAGGAGCAGGAAGGCTGGCGTTTCGGGCCTAGACTCTTCTTCTTTTGTTACTTTCCTAAGAATTTAGGGTCTAGATTGAGTATGGGTGCATCAATTATCTTCATTTTTACCTTTACTGTCCCAAATATATCTACTTTCCAAACCATAGCCAAGAAAGTAATTCCAGAATGCGTGGCACAACACATTAGCTTGACTTTGTTCTACCATTAGGAATCACATTTCAATTGAGCCCTGAATGAATGGATGGAAACTTTCTTTTCCTAGGTATAATCTTTCATTATGAAAATACAGTTTGAACCATCTCAACCCAGTTGCCAATAGATATATCATCAATGTTGTCACCAACTTGACATTCTTAGTTGTGCAGAAAAATTGGTATGGGAAAGGAAATGCAGTTCTAATACAGTTGGGCCATATCTTTCTGGTTATGTGGTTCAAACTTTTTGTTCAAGAGAACTTTGTTTTATTGTGACATAGGCTACAACTAATCCTGATAATGATACCAAACAGAGTACTGGCCTATTTTTCCATCATGAACTAGATTAAGAAGAATCAAAAATAGAGGGTCATGCAACAGGATGCTGTTGCAGGTTTGCTGTATGGCTGCAAACCAATTAGCCTCATCATTGATCGAGTCCTAAAGTAGAGTAATACCGGAAACATTGACTTTCTTTTCCTCCTGAAACTGCCTGTCTTGCTGTGTTCTTCCAGCCACCTGTTTGTTTACCTTGGATGCCAGCTTTTTTGTCGCGATCAAACTTGCACTGTTTGATACTGGCATATAAAATACATTGATCTGAAAGAACGTAATATTTTAATCAAGATATTCACATGTTTAAGATAAATACTCTTCAGATTGCAGAAAACACATTTGTAAACCCTAAACAAACAGAGAATGTTGAAGAAACTCAATAAGTCTGGTAGCATCTGTGGAGAGAGAAACAGAGTTAATGCTTCGAGGTTGATATGGTCCTTCTTCATTTTCTGAGATTGTTTCAGAGTTCCATCCAGAATTTTGCTTTTAAAAAAGTCCAGTGGTATCAGTTCCAGACTGAGTGAATTTTGAATGTTTCCTTGGATCATTAACATAGGATCAAGATTAGAACGTTCAATTTTTTCTACCTTCAAGTAGATTATAGCTGTGTTCCTCCTTACATGACTGGGCTTCCTTGACACAGTTGGCTAACAAAAACATATCAATCCCAATTCTGAAACTTACAATGGACCCTTCAATGGGTCTTTAGAAGGGCAGGATAGATGATAGATACATGAGTAAGAGCCTCCTGATGGCTTGCTCTAATTTCAAGGCAGTGCCCACTTATTTTGGCCTTTTGCATGAAGAAAATTGGTTTCTCTATCTATCCTATCAAATGCTCTAAGCATCAAAGCACCATGATTACATTACCCCGGTCATCTATTCTCAAGGGTGTTCATGTTTAGTCAATATAACGTCACTTTAGAATTTAACTTTAAATGCAGGAAGGCGGTGATATGAACCAACCCAAAGTATAAACAAATATTAAACTAAAGTCACCATCAATCTACCAGGCCGTAAGGCTGCGCTCTCATCAGAGAGAGATGACTTTTTTTTCTCTTAATCATTCACAGGATAGACCAGCATTTATTGTCTGTCCCTGATTGCTCAGAGTGCAGTTAAGAATTATCCAGGTGATGGTTTTTTTCCTACAATAAACAATGGTTTCATGGTGACCATTAACTCCAGATTTTTTTTATTGAATTCTATTTCCACCAAATGCCACTGTGGGATTCAAGCCTAGGCCCCCAGAACATTGACGGCAGGTTAATCGGAGGGTCACCATGCCTCAAGAAAGGGGAGAGGTTGAGAAGGTGAGTCCTTCATGGTAACCTTAGCTGGTGTATAAACAAATATTAAGTGTGCTCCTCAAAGCTCTTGATGTGTTGCATTAAAATTAGGTCAAGTTCCTCAGGTGACCTACTTTTGCTTTTTCTTTCTCCTGATTGTATTGAAATTGCATCTTTTGTCATTGTAGCAAATCTAGTATTAGACCACAACATGTAAGAGCAGATGTCGCCCATTTTGCCCATCAGATCTGCTCCACTATTTAACGAAACATGGCTAATCGATAATCCTCAACTTCACTTTCCTTTCCTGCCCTCTCCCCTTAACCCTCAATTCCATTTCTAATGAAAACAATGGTCTATTTCAGCCTTGAATACTTTTAACAACTGAACTTTGATAGTTGCTTGGAATAAAGAATTTAACAATTTTGTTGCCCTTTGAGGGAAGAAATCCTCCTCTCCCCACCGTGACCCATTAAACAAGGGAGAGTGCTGGTGAAATTCAGCAGGTCTGGCAGCATCTGAGGAGAGAGAAACAGAGTTAACGTTTTGAGTTCCGTACAATTCTTTTTCAGAAGAGCATCTCTCTATTTCTAGGTTAATATTCTACAATTATGCTCCCTGGCCAGAGATTCTCCCACAAAGCAAAACAATTACTCTACATCTACACTGTAAAACGGTAAAGAATCTTATTTGATTCAATGAGGTCCCCTTTTCTTCTTCTAAAACCCAATGAATACAGGCTCAACCAACTCAATCATTTCTCATAAGATAATCCTTGTATATCTAGGATCATGCTGGTGAAATCTCCTGATCTGCCACCAATGCCAGTGTATCTTTCTTTTGACACAGACAGCATGGTGGCACAGTGGTTAACACAGTGCCAGGTGTTCAATTTCAGTCTTGGGACAACTGCCTGTATGGAGTTTGAATGTTCTCCCTGCACCTGTGTGGGTTTCTGCCTGATGCTCCAGTTTCCTCCCACAGTCCAAAGGTGTACATGCTAAATTGCCCCGAATTATTCGGGGTAGGTGTATAAACCATGGGAAATAAGGGGTTGCAGGATAGGGTGAGATGCTCTGCAGAGGGTTGATGCAGACTTAATGGGCCAAATGATCTCTATTTGTACTGTAGGGATTCTAGACAAGGAGACCAAACCTTTTCACAATATTCTGGGCCTGATTTGGCTGGGGCTGTGTATGTTTTTTTTCCCCAAACGCTTCCCAATTTTTGACTTCTTCCTTTCCATATAAAAACCAAAATCCTCTTTGTCTTCCCTATTGCCCACTGAACTTGGATGCTTATTTTTTTGTGATTCATGCATGAAGATTCCCAAATCCCTTTGTGCTACAATATTCAGCAGTTCCTTCTCCACTAAAATAATATTCAGCTCTTCTATTCTTCCAAACAGCATGGCCTTAGCTTTTTTCCACATTATATTCCATCTGCCAAGCTTTTGTCCGTTTGTTTAGCTTGTCAGTATCCCTCTGTTGAATCTTTGTGTCACCGTCATCACTTGCCTTCCCATCTATTTCTCTGCTATCTATTTACTTGGCTGTATTACATTTACTTTCCTCATCTAACTCATTTATATATATTGTAGATAAATGTGGCCCCAGCACTATACTCTGTAGCATTCCACTATTATAGGTTGTCATCTGAGAACATCTCCTTCATCCCAACTCAATTAGTTAACTGATTTCCTATCCATGTTAAAATGTCACACCATGAGCTCTCATGAAGTAGTCTTGTACGCAGTAGGGTATCAGAAGCTTTCTGGAAGTCCAAATGTATTATAGCTATTGGTTCCCCCTTGTCTGTGCTGCCTGTTTAACATCAGGCATACAACTATGAAAGAACAAAAACAAAGTTGTTGGAAAAGCTTAGCAGGTCTGGCGGCATCTGTGGAGGAGAAAACACTTTTCAGGTCCGGTGACCCTTTCTCAGAACTACAAAAGTGAATTGGTCTTCATTGCAAGACGATTTAAAGTAGGGATAACTTACCAACTTAAACTAAAAGAATTGGCTGCCCAGAGATGTTGCCAGATCTGCTGAGCTTTTCCAGCAATTTCTGCTTTCTTTAGGGATAGCTTACTGCAGTTATACAGGGCCTTAGTGAAATCATGCCTGGTGTATTGTCAATAACAAAGGTGTAGAGCTGGATGAACACAGCAGGCCAAGCAGCATCAGAGGAGCCGGAAAGCTGACGCTTTGGGCCTAGACCCTTCTCCGTGTATTGTTTGCAGCTTTGGTCACCCTATTGGGTATACTTGTCATAGAGAATATACAGTAGAGGATCACCAGGCTGATATCCAGGATTGTCCAATGAGCAGAGATTGGTTCATTTGGTTACATTTAGAAGGATCTGATTTGAGCATATCCAATTCTACCACGGCTGGGCAGACTAGCTGCAGGGAAGACTTAAAGGTATCGAGAAATGTGGGAAGAACATGGGAACATAACATTGAGATGGAGGATCAGCCATGGCCACACTGAATGGTGGAACAGGATGAGTGAACTCCTCCTGATTCTCGTGCCTATGTTCCTATTTAAAGAATTTAAACTTATTGTCAAGCATAAGACTTGGAGACTTCATGCTGACACAGGCTTGATCATAGTTTGCATTTGTTACTGCTATTATATCCTTTTATAAAAGACTCTAATATTATCCCAATGACGTATATTAAGCTAACTAGCCTATGATTATCTCTTTTATTGGTTTCTCATGCTTTTTTTTGAACCAGAGCATCACATTAAGAGCTCTCTAATTCTTTGAGACTTTTCCAGCATCCAAGGAATGTTGGAAGATTGCCATCACTGAATCCATCACTTCTATAGCTATTTCTTTTAAAATCCCAGGTGCAACTAGTGATTGTATGGATTTTTAGCCCCATTCACTCCCCAGCAGTTTTTCTTAAATGACAGTTATTGTATTTTTCATTCTCCACTTTTTGTCCCTTGGCTTTGCATTTTTTAGAATGTTATTAATGTTCTCCACCATGAAGACAAGTAGAAAATATTTATTCAACTTCTCTGCCATTTGCTGGTTCCCAATGATTATTTCCTCATTCTCTAAGACACCAATGTTCATTTTGACTTTTCTCTTTCTTTTTATATATTTACCAGTCACTTTTATATCACTTGCTAGTTTACCCTCAAAGTTTATTTTCTCCATTTTTTTCAGCCATTCTTTGTTGCCTTTCAAACTTTCTAATCTTCTGGTTTCCCACCAACTTGGCCACATTCTACCTTAGCTCTCTGGACAAGCCTGCCCTTGTTGCTTAGTATTTGCCCTTTATTTTGCCACAGTTGTTTCCAGCCCAGGCGTCTCACTCTCAAACTGAACCCTAAGTTCTACTGTTACAGTAACTGTTTCTTAGGAAATCTTTAATTCTGCAATTATTCAAACATGCCATATTACACATTATTAGATTGAAATCAATTGATCCCTCGTTGAATCCATAGCTTGTTGTTCTAAGAAAGTGTCCAAAATACACTCAGTGAATTCTTCCCTGTGGAATCTGACTTTATCCAATCTCAGTAGAGATTAACATCACTCATTATTCATGTACAGCCTCTTTTACATACCAGCACCATCTCTGATTTATTCTGCGTCCTATCATGTAGACACTGTTCCTTTATTCATTAATGGGATGAGGGCATTGCTGAATAGGCAGAAATTATTGCACATTCCTAATTGCCTAGAGAGCAGTTCAGAGTCAACCACATTGATGCGGGCCTGGAGTCGCATGTAGATTAGACCAAGTAAGGATGGTAGTTTCCTTCCGTAAAGGATATTAGTGAACCAGATGGGTTTTTTCGACAATCAACAATGGATTTATGATTATCACCAGATTCTTATTTCCTGGTACTTTATTGAATTCAAATTCCACCATCTGCCATGGTAGGATTTGAACTTAGGTCCTCAGAATGTTATCTTGGTCCCTGGGTTAACAGTCCAATGATAATACCACTAGGCCAACGCTTCCCCTATTAAGTACCCATAGATTACTTCTATCAGTGTCTTCTTCCCCTTTATATTTCTCACTATCATCCAGATGGGTTTTGTAATTTTTTTATCCAGAATCAATTATTTTATTGCACTATTTCATTTTGTACCAAAGAAAGACACCCCATGCCCCACTTTCCGTCCTACCTGTCCTTTTGAAATGTCAGATATTCCTCCATATTATGCTCCCAGCTTTGATCTCCCTATTACCAAGCTTCTGCAATGACTATATATCATTTCCATTATCCTTTGTTTGTGCTGATAATTTATATGATCTAAATATTCTTCTACAGTGTTACTGTTGCTGTGATGACAAGCATTTATGGATCATTTCAGATTGCCTTTAAGCTAAGTGCAGTTGGGATTGATCACATTGCTGCAGATCTGTTGTCATGTGGGGAAGGATAGCAGATTCCCTTCTACAAATGACATCAGTGAATTGAATGGGTTTTTACAATAAGCAATGATAACAGCCTATGGACCCCATCACTGGGGCTAGCTTTATTTTCTGGGTTTGTTCACTGAAATCAAATTCTGACATCTGCTGTGGTGGAATTAGAGCCACAAAGTGTATGGCTCTCTCTATGACAGACAAATCTCTGGATGACTAATTCCGCAATTCAACCATTACCCCACCATCTCCCCAGTTAGAACATAGAACATTATAGCACAGTACAGGCCCTTCAGCCCTCGATGTTGTGCTGACCTGTCATACCGGTTCAATGTCTTAAAAAGATACAAGCTAACTGAGACCATACTCCCAAGTCAGCCTGCTAACTAGTTGCTGCTTCCAGTACAGTATAGGGCGTGCCATGTTGTATTCATTCACAGTACAGGGGCATTCCTGGCTAACCTAGCATTTATGGTCCATCCCTAATTGTTCTGAGGGAAGTTGTGAGTCAACTATGTTGCTGTAGGTCTGGAGTCACATGTAGGCCAGAACAGGTAAGGATGGCAGTTTCCTTCCCTAAGGGACATTAGTGAACCAGAAAGAGTTGACAAGGCAAGATCTGAATTCACCTGCACTCACCATCGCTAACAGACTGTAACATAAACAAGTGAAAGGATAAAAACAGATGATTCAAGTAATATCAGTGAGCCATTGATAGTTTCATGACCTACATGGAAACAAGCTTATCATTTCAGGTTTTCATTAATTTATTGGATTTCAAGTTCTCCGCTTACCATGGATTTGAGCTCCTGCCCACTAAGTGATCATATAGGCCTGTGAATTACTAGCCCAGTGTTATGACCACACTGTCACCTTCTATTCTTATAAGTCTTTATTTAAAATCAACCTGCTTAGATATGTAATGACACACCATGAGGGCTGATGGAACTTGAACCCGGAGCTGCATCTTTTGGCTCAGAGGTATGGACGCTTGCATTCCTCCACAAGAGTCACTTGCAAGGCCAATTCACTCTTTACTTACATGCACACAGTATGTGGGCTCTGACCAGCCAGCTCAGAGCCTGTCCCTATAATGAGGAGATCTTCTGAACCTCCTCTTTATCTCTGTCAGCCAGGGCTCCCTGATTGGCCCAGGTTAACAGCCCCAATCAAAGACTTCAGTCAATGAGATTCACCCAGCCCTTGTTCTAAACACTACATCCTCCTTCTGTCCTTACAACTTTTTCAAAAGCTAAAATCTCTTTCTGTGGCTTCACTTACCTCTATTTGGCCACATTTATTGCATTGTCCTGGCTTTAAGTGGTAACATTGTGTGATATTTCCAACCAGGTCTGCTTTGGTGAACATTCAGTACTGAGCCCAACGCATGTCAAGGATGCCATTGAGAACTAGGGCGAATTGTAAGAAATCACAGAATTGTTACTGTACAGGAGGTGACTATTCAGCCCATTGTGCCTCCCTTAAGATGGAAATGGAGAGGTATTTCATCTCTCAAGCAGTCCATAATGAATCCTCTTCCCCAGATAGCAGTGGGATTTTGGATCATTGTGTTTAAAGATGAGCTGGAAAGGTTATTGTTTGACATCGAAGTCAGAAGTTATGGAGGACAGAAGGGAAAGTGGAGTTGAGACTGCGATGAGATTAACCAGGGTATTATTGAATGGTGGAACAGGCTCGAGGGTTGAAAAGACCTACACCTGCATCTATATCTTATGTTCTTATCATCTTTTATGCCCACTTTAATCATTTCCATTGGCCTTCCATTCAGAGGTAACAGTAGCATTGCCACAGGGATCCACAGAAAATATCGCCCTGCACCTCGTCCTGGGTTAGTATACCAGTCCAAACCTCAAGCCAATTCCAAACAATTTCTGAATTTTCATGTATTTCCTGAATATAAAAGCTGATATCCAGTGGTTTAATAGGATTAAACTCCGAATTGGTTTTGCGTGATAAGTAAAAGTAGAACCCTCCATGCATCTATACAGAATTGTCTATGATCTATTTGTCCTCATCATCTTTGTGGTTCTGAAATAACATCCCATTTCTCCATATTTATTCCTTGAAACAGACTTTCCAATAGTTTTGGTTTGTTTTATAATTGCCCCAATTTCCCCTTCCATTAATTCACTTTGTTGATTTCCTACAATATTCTCAGTAAAATTATGAGCCAATTCTTTTAAGATTGCATCATTCATTTTTACATGATTACATGCCTGCTTAGGCAAAGATCATAAAGCAAAAATTGACAGTGTCAGAAAATTCCAGAATCTTCTTCAGCTGCTTCACTAATCACCTAATCTGCATTGTAAAGTCCACAAAGAGGATGTACTCAAATGATTGCACAAGTCAACAGCATCCATAACTCCCTCAGATATTGAAGCAGTCCATGTCTAATTGCAGTAAAAGCTGGATAATATCCAGGCTTGGGCTGACAAATGCCAAGTAATATTCATTAGATGCTTTATCTTTTCTGCTGTGTCCTAGCCTACACCTGAAGATATGCAAAGGAACGTGGTAACAGAAATAAACCATTCAGACCCTTGAGCCTGTACCATCATTCAATGATGTCTGTGAACTGTCCTCATAAACCTGTGTTTGGCCCAGATCCCTTAATGCATTTGCTTAACAGCTTTCACACTACATACATGCCAGCAAAGACTATTTCCAATAAGAGACAATCTAACCATCATCCCATTCATATTCAGGGGCATTGCCATCACACTATCAACATCTGGAGGTTAAACAGAACTGCTGTTCTTCTGCTGTTAAACAGAAACTGAACTGAATTACCCATATAAGTACAATGGCTACAAGGCCAGGTCAGAAGTTAGGAATAGCAAGAGCTGCAGATGTTGGAATCAGAGACAACACAGTATGGAGCTGGAGGAACACAGCATGCCAGGCCACATCAGAGGAGCAGGCAAGTTAACGTTCCGGGTTGGGACCATTCTTCAGAAGGGTCTGAAGAATTATCCTGTCCTGAAAATTCAACTTTCCTGCTCCTTTGATGATGCCTGGCCTGCTGTGTTCCTCCAGCTCCACACTGTTATGTCAGAAACTAGGAATGTTGCAATGAGTAGCTCACCTCCTCGCCTGTCAAAACTTGTCCACCAGCTGTAAGGTACAAACTAAGTGTGTGCGGAATACTCTCCACATGCCTGGATAAGTGAGACAGTCAAGAAATTTGAAAACACCGCAAAAGTAGTCAGCATGATTGGCACCACATTCACAAACATTCATTCCTTTCATTGCTGACATTCTGTAGCCATATTATGCTCCATGTGCAAGATGCTGAAATTCACCTAGCTTTCTCATGCAGAACTTTCCAAATACATGCCCATTTCGATCTAGAAAGACAAGGGCAGCAGTACCATAGGTACAGCACCATTTGCAATCTTCCTTCCCTCACCATCCTGCCTTGGAAATATATCGCCTTCACTGTCAATACAGTGTGGAGCTGGAGAAACACAGCCAGTCAAGTAACATCAGAGGATCAGGAAAGTCAACGTTTTGGGTTTATTCCCCTCATCAGGTCTGGCGGGGGGAGGGGGGAGGAGCTTGAAAAATAAATAGTGTGGTGGGGCTGAGTGAAGGTTGATGGGATGGTGATAGGTGGACACAGGTAGCGGGTTGTGAAGATAGGTTAGTGGGAAGGGTGGAGCAGATTGGTGAGAAAGAAGGTGGACAGGTTGCTCCAGGTGAAGGAGGTGGGGCTGAGAGGGAGGGTTGGACATAGGATGAGGGCTGGGGTGGGGAGATTTTGAAACTGGTGAATTTTATGTTTAGGCCATTAGTCGGTAAGCTCCCAAGGCAGAATATGAGGTATTTTTTATGAATGACAGTATTGTGTAACTGGAGGAGGCCCAGGATGGACATGTCACCAAGGGACTGGGATTGGGAGTTAAAATGGTTGGTGACTGGAAGGTATTGTTAATTATTGCACATGGAGTGCAGATTGTCCACAAATCCATCACTGAGCTTGCACTTGGTCTCACTGATGTCGAGGAGGCCACATCGGGAGCAGTGGATACAGTAGACCAAGTTGACGGATGTGCAGGTGAACCCCTGTTTGATATGGAAGGTTTGGTTTGGGCCTTGAATGGAGGTGATGGGGGAGGAGTGGGGGCGGTGTAGCACTTTCTACGGTTTCAGGGAACAATACCGGGGGTAGTGGGGTTAGTGGGGTGTGTGGAGTGGACAAATGAATCGCAGATAGAGTGGTCCCTATAGATGGCATATAGATGTGGGAAGGGAAATACCTCTTAGGTGGTGGGGGCAGATTATGGGTGGCAGAAGTGACTGATGATAATGTGCTGGGTGCAGAGGTTGGTGGGGTGGCATGTGAGGACCAGGGGGACTCTGTCCTTATTTTAACTGGGGGGAGGGGGTTTGAGGGCAGAATGCAGGAAATACAAGTGATGCAGCTGAAGGCATTATGAATCACTGGAGGGGGACAGGTTACGGTCCTTGAATTAGGAGCATATCTGGGAAATGCGGGAGTGGGATACTTCATCTTGGGAGCTGATGCAGTGGAGGAAGAGGGCCAAGGACCCAAACAACCTTTTCAAATCTGACAGGGATTCACCTGTACGTCCTCCAAGTTGGTCTACGGTATCTTTTGCACTGATGTGGGCTCCTTACATGGGCGCGACCAAGCGTAGACTTGGTGACCGATTTGTGGAGCATCTAAGCTTTGTACATTTATAATCAACAACACTTTCCAGCTGCCAACCATTTTAACTCCCCATCCCACTCCTTTGTTGACATGTCCATCCTGTGGCTCCTCCAGTGTCACAATGATGCCACACAGAAACCAGGGGAATAACAGCTCATGTTCCACCTCGGGAGCCTTCAGCTCAATGGCCTCAACCTAGAATTCACAAGTTTGAAAATCTCCCCACCTTTGGCCTCATTCTATGTCCAACCCTCCCTCCTTGACCTGCCACAAACTGTCCATCTGCTGTCCCACCTATCCACCCCACTCTTCACACGACCTAAGTCCACAACCCACAACTGCACTTACCTATCAACATCCCTCCTTACTTCCCCAGCTCACCTCCTCCCTCTACTTATTTCTCAGCTCCCTTCCACCTCCCCACTCCTGATGAAGGGTGCAAACCCAAAACACTGACTTTCCTCCTCCTCTGATGCTGCATGACCTGTTGTGTTACTCCAGCTCCACATTATGTTGACTCTGACTCCAGCATCAGCAGTTCTTGCAATCTCCTTCACTCTCACTGAGTCAAAATCCTGGAATTTCCTCCTTAACAAAATTATGGGCCTAGCTTCAGTGCATGGATGGCAATGATTCGTGGAGACAGCTCACCACCACCTTCTCAAGGGCAGCTGGAAACAGGAAATAAATGCTGGACCAGGCAGCAATGCTCACATCCCATGATTAGATAAAAATAAACTTGCACAATCTGCAGTGTATGTGTCAGACGAGACAATGGGGTGAGTTGAGGGAAAGTGAGATTTGAGTTTCAACTCCATCAAGGCCAAAGCCTTGTTCTGGCTGCCTAACTGCTGGGGAGTGCAGTGTCTCCCATTGAGCACAGAGGTATGCAGCTGAGACTGTTACTCATAGGTTAGGTGCTGCTGACTGTGGGTGTGGGCCATCTTGTCCCACAAGAGACAGTGAGATGCATCATTGAGTATTGTGCAATCTGTTCAGGTGGTGTGCCTGCTGCGATGAAAGAGTACAAAGTGCAAGATGAAAGTGTGAGTTTAGCAGCAGAGCATGAGGTGAGCTGAATGGTATAAACATTCAGTATCCAAGATGCTTTTGGCAGAGCTTATTGGCAAGCTGTGTGGCACATCGAGCAGTGTGTAATGCCAGTGTTTGTAAGGATATGGCACTTGAATATGGCAATAGATGGCAGGGGTGAGGAGAGGTGTGGTAAAGGAACGGGTAGATAGGTGGGGATAGAGCCGATAGAGAGAGAATGACCATTAGGCAAAGGGATGGATGATAGTTTGCCAGGAAAAAGAAAAGCTGATAATAGGTACCATCCGTAAATGGAAGTCGGTCGGTGGTGCTGAAGGCAGCCTGTGTCGTGACAGTGCTTGGAGTGTGAGTATGGATAGAAGACATAAAAGAAAGTGTTCAGGTCCTAAAGCTATTGAAATCAATATAGAATCCTGAAGACTTCTCTCATCCAGTTGCCTATGAACATGTTGGTTTCTGCAGCACCACATAGTCAACACTTTGCCACTGGGTAAAATCCACTAGCTCATTGCCTCTCATGAAGGTTACAAATTGAAGCAGAGTCAAGGCTTTCACAGGTTGGTTGATTTTTGCCATCCCCTTTGTCCTTGGACAGCTTTTGAGAATCTGCTAAGTAAGCAGCACAGCACATTCAGTGTGGATTAGACAGTGTTCATGCTTCCGCAAGATCGATCTTGAAACTGATGTCCATTTGGCTCAAAACATTAATTGCCTGCCATTGACCATCAAGGACAGTTTTATATTATGTTTCCCATCTCAATCAACAATTATCTCCCAGAGGACACCCAGAAAAGTCAATTAGTAAGCAATAGAATCCAACACAAGGGACTTAATTATTTAAAACCTTCTTGCAATTAGCCCCTTGAATCAATTTTTTGGAGACTATTATGTCAATAAACATTAGAAATCACAAAGGATTAACATGGCCCCCTTGATAACCTCAGAAGGTTTCAGGATTCTTTAGAGCTAGTAAAGTACTTTTAACATTTACTCAGTAAATCATAGAAAGACAATGCTCAGTATTATAGAATCCATACAGTGTGGAAACAGGGCATTTGGCCCAACAAGTTCACACCAACTCACGCCTCCCACCACTGCCTTTTCACCCTACATTTCCCATGGTTAAACCGCCTAACCAACGCATGCCTGGACAGTACAGGCAATTTAGCATGGCCAATCCAAGTAGCCTGCACATGTTTGGAGTGTGGGCGGAAACCAGAGCACCCAGAGAAAACCCACACAGACATGGGGAGAATGTGCAAACTCCACACAGACGGTCGCCCGAGGCTGGAAACAAATCCGGGTCCCTGGTGCTGTGAGGCAGCTGTGCTAACCACCAAGCCACCATGCCACCCACTTTGTCTATTGAGCCTGAGATGGACTCGGGGATAATGCAACAAAATGGCAGCTCATGTATACACAGCAGGACAGCATGGGTCGCACTCCCACACATAATCAGTTCAGTCTATGTCCAAACCAGACGAAAGGTAAACATTGGCCTCAACACTTAGAGTATTCACCAAGATATAAACTGGGGCCGTAGTTTCATTTGGAGATGTCTTTGAGGAACTATCTGGGCATTCTTAAGGCTCAGCTTTTGAGGAGCCTGGAAATTCGAGGAAAATTCCAGGACATCTAAAAGGCAGAAAATTTTAAACTCGTAACATTCTTACTCATCCAATTGCAAACAAAGATCAGAATTTTTCCATTTTTAGTTCAAATGTGCTGTTGTGGGTTGAGTCTGTCATGATTTTCTCATCAACTACTTGGCTCTTCACTTCACTAGCAAGATAACTGAGCTGTTGAGCACTTACTCACTGCTGGATATCCCTGATTTTCTCACCCTGCCACGATATTTAAAGCCAGACCAGTTCAAAAGGCAAGAAGACCCAAACAAGCCCCAGCTGGCAGCAACATTCACACCTCACAAATACCAGGCAGTGACCATCTCCAGTAAGAGAAAATCTAATCACAGCCTCCTGACATTCAATGGTGTTACCATCACTGAATCCCTTATTATTAACAGCCTAGGGGTTACCAATGGCCAGAAACTCATCTGAAGTTGCCACATAAACATAGTAGCTACAAGAGCAGTCAAAGGCTAGGAATACTGAGGCAAATAACTCTCCTCCTGACTTCCCAAAGCCTGTCCACCATCTACTAGATGTCAGTCAGGAGTGTGATGGAATATTTCCCACTTGTCTGGATGGGTGCAGCTCCATCAAAACCTAAGAAACTTGATACTATCCAGGGCAAAGCAGCCCATTACATCCATAGGCGTCCATTCCCTCCACCTCTGATATTCAGTAGCATTATGTTTGAGCCTGAGCGTTCAAGATATAATTCAGAGAAAAGGGAAGCTCACTCCAGTTTTCATAGTTGAGGACCTTGTGGTATCAGTGGTCTTGGTGGTGGTTCTCCTGCTGCTTCTCCCTCTGGACGTTGTCTAGCAGCCATTAAATGATGCTGTTCTTTGCTGGGCTTGCTGACAACGTTATAACTGTAGTCTCCTTCTGTTTTGTCTTTCGAGGACCCCCAAGGCCATAAAGGCTCAAGCAAGTGTCCTCCATGCAAGATCCATTTGCAGATAATCAGTGGGGGACATCAGAATAAAAACGCAATTTTATTGAAAGAACTCCTGCGCCCTCACACAAAGTCAATGCTGCCTCATTCTTTGCCCTGACATGGTGTGGCATGGAAGCTTCCCAAGGAGGTCATTATCACCCCTCCGTAAGGAGCTGTGGGCTATATTACCTTACCCAGTGCACAAGCAAAGTTTTCACACTCTGTGGGGAATATCATTTTACCAGTAAACCGCCGTGATCACCACAGAGAAAGTGCTCACTTACACATCTCATGATGCTTCTGTTATAACTTTTTTTAATGCATGCTGTTGGACAGTGGGGATGATATGTTGATGCGCTGCAAACTGAAGGCAGATGGGTGACGTTACTAAATCAACAGAGGCATGTTTACTGCAGTTGTCCCGAGGAGGGCCTCCCATTCCAAGAGTTTTACTCAACTCCTGAAGTAAAATGCAATAACTTATCCTGCCACCTTGGCATGCTGTGTCAGACATTTTCTCTAGCACTTCAGCTATAGAGACTTACAGCATGTAAGAGGCCATTCAGCCCACCATATCTGCACCATTCATTAAGGAAGCACTTATTCCAATCCCATTTTCCAGCACTTGGCCCATAGCCATGTGTGCTACAGCGTTTCAAGTGATCACCTAAATAGTTGTGAGATATTGTAATGGTGCCTGCCATTGTTTCAGGCAGTGAGTTCTAGATACTCACTACCTTTTGGGTGAACTAAATCTTCCTTTAATCCCCCTCTAAACCTCCTGCCCTTTACCTTTAATTTGCGCCCTCAGTTATTAATCCCTTTAATAATGAGAGCTGTTTCCCCCTAAGCACCCCATCTACAGTCTGGCAATTTTGTATGCCTGAAAGAGGTCCGCTTCCAGTGTGTTTTTGTTCTAATGAAAACAATCGCTGTCTATCTATTCTGTCTTTGTAGAAGAAATATTGGGCAAAATCCTGGTGAATCTCCTTTTCACCCAGTCTAGCGCAATCAAATCTATCCTGTTGTTGCTGATCTGAACGGTGCACAATATAACAGCTGTGTGCCTAACTGACATCTTATTCCGCTCTCATCATACCCCTACCTTGTGCTTTGGTTCAATGCCTTAACCAATAAAGGCAAGTACCTTAAATGCCTTTGGACAAGTCTTACCCGCCACTCCTGTTGCCGTACTGTAATCGAGATATACGGATCAGAAACGGACCCTTCAGCCTGACTCGCCCATGCTGACCAGATATCCTACAATGATCTAGTCCCATTTGCAGCATTTGGCCCATATCCGTTCAAACCCTTTGTATTCTTGTATAAAGCCAGGCACCTTTTAAATGTTGTAATTGTACCAGCCTCTATCATTTCCTCTGGCAGTTCATTCCATACATGCAACACCCTCTGCTTGAAAAGGTTCCCCTCAGATTCCTTTTAAATCTTTTCTCTTCCACCTTAAACCAATGACCTCTAATTTTGGACTCCCACACACTGGGGAAAAGACCTTGTCTGTTTACCCTATCCAGGCCACACGTGACTTTCCCTTACCCTTATTTCATTCACAGGATGAGGACGTCACTGGCTAGGCAACATTCAATACCAATCCCTAATTGCCCAGAGGGCAGTTAAGAGTCAACCTCATTGCTGTGGGTCTGGAGTAGCATGTAGGTCAGATCAGGTAAGGATGGCAGTTCCTTCCCTAAAGGGCCCTAAAGGGAACCAGATGGGTTTTTCACAACAATTGGCAATGGATTTATAGTCATTAGACACTTAACTCCAGATATTTATTGGATTCAAATTCTAACATTTGCCATGGTGGGATTGAAACACGGGTCCCCAGAACATTATCTGGCTCTCTAGATTAACAGTCCAGTGATAATACCACTAGACCATTGCCTCCCCCTTTATAAAACTCTATCAGGTCACCTCACAGCCTCTGAGACTCCAGGGAAAATAGGGCCTGTCTATTCAGCTTTTCCCTACAGCTCAAACCCTCCTAACGTGTCCACATCCTTGAACTCTTTCAAGTTTTACGACATCCTTCTGAAAGCAGGGAGACCAGAAATGCAGTGTTCCAGTAGTGGCCTAACTAATGTCCTGTACAGCCTCAACGTGAACTCTCAGCTCCTACACTCAATGCACTGACCAATAAAGGCAAGCACACTAAACGCTATTCTACCTTTCTGAGATTCCACTTTCAAGGAACTATGAATCTGTGCTCCGAGGTCTGTTTGTTCAGCAACACTCCCTAGGACCTTACCATTAAGTGTATACATTCTGCCTGATTTACCTTTCCAAAATGCAACACCTTACATTTATCTAAACTAAACTCCATCTGCCACTCTTAGGCCCATTGGATCAAGATCCCGTTGTACTTGAGGTAACCTTCTTCGCTGTCCTCCACACTTCCAACTTTGATGCAAACTTACTTCAAGGATCCACAGGCAAAGTTTCTCTGTTCCTTTGTACTCTCTCCGATCCCATCATTTATCCTGTACTCCTTTGCCTTGTTTGCTCTCCCAAAATGTTTCACCTAACACTTTTCAAGATGGAATTCCATTTGCTGTTGCTCTGCCCATCTGACCAGCTTGTCTAAGGCATCGTGTAATCTTAGGTTATTGCTTTTTAATGCAATGACAATTTTTTATGTCATCTGCAAATTTACTGATCATACTTCTTGCGTTCATTTCGAGACAATAATGTACACAACAAATCACAAGGGACCTGGCACAAAACTCTGTGGTCCACCACTGGACACAGGCTTCCAGTCAAAAAACGAACATGCACCATCACCCTTTGCTTCAACGCCACTAATCCAATTTTGTAGCCCATTTCCCAAATGTCCCTGGATTCTAAGGGATGTTACCTTCTTGACCAATTTCCCACGCTAGACCTTGTCAAAAGCTTTACTGAAGTCCATGTTGACTACATTCACTGCACTGCCCTCATCCACGCACCTCCTCAAGAAGCTCAAACCAAATGTGTCATACATGAACCCCTCTCTGAAAAAGCCATACTGACTGCTGTTAACTACTTCTTGCTTCTCCAAGTGCAGATTATTATCATTAATGCTAGGCTCACTGACCTGGTTTACCCATACCCATCTGACCACATTAGCTACCCTCCAATCCTCTGGCACCTCACCTTGTATCTAGAGACAATTTGAAAATCTATACTACCCTCCAAATAATGTGATTACCCTGTTTTGCTTTAGAATTTTGACAAATTGCCTCAATTAAAATGCCTTTTAAGATACCATCCCTCCTTATTTTAGCAAAAAAAACTTCTTAGTGTTGTGACAACGCCTCTTCTTTTCCATGCCTCTTGTTTTTTGTGAAGATTCTATACCTTGCAATTTTCAACTCCTAGTCCTTCATTCTTGATCAGTTGGGGAATCAAGGGTTATGGGAAAGGGCAGGAAAGTGAATGTGAGAACGTGAGCCGTGATCCTATTGAATGGTGGAGCAGGCTCAAGGGGCCGAATGGACTACACCTGTTCCTATTTTTACGTTCTTAGCCCTTAACCTCAAGGATAGCAATGAAGTCATATCCCCGTGTATTAATCAATATGCCTTGCATTAAAATAAAAATGCATCCAACCTTGCCAATTTCCTTACTATCTATAAATGTTCTGCCTGCCTGGCTTGTCTGTGCATTACTCAGTATTGTACTCGCACACCTTATCCCTTCAGTTTCCGAGTTAGCTTAAACCCCCTACTAACTACTCAGTCACAACCTATCAGACTTGTACCGGCCTCATCTATTCAAGAATCTAAAGCCCTCCCTCCTACTCCACTCTTCAGCCTGACTCACTCTTCCAATCTGTCTGTTCCTAAACTAACACATGGCATTGACTTTCATCTAAAGATTGCAACTTTTGAGGATCTGCTTTTCAATCTGCTACTTGGCTCCCTAAATCCTTATTACAGGACCTAATCCCTCTTTCTGCTCATTTCGTTGGTCCCAATGTGAATTGTGATCTCTGAACTGCTTGCACTCCCCCTTCAGAATGCAGGCATTTAGTGACATTGTCGGCCCCGGCCCTAGAAAAGCAATACACCATACTGGAGTCACATCTATAGCCGCAGACACATTTGTCAGCACCTCTCATTATTGAATCTCCGAATACTATTGTTCTCCCTCTCTTTCTACTCCCACCTTGTGCACCTGGGCTCTGACTGCACTCCCCAGAGAAAACATCACTCTAACCATTTTCTAACAAAAGGAAATGGCTCTTCAGTGATGTGCACTCTGGTGCTATCTTGACTGCCTCCCTGCTTCTGACTCTTCATCACCTATTGCTGTTCTGACTGCACTTCCTTCAGCTACACGGACCATGCCTAAAAATATATTGTCCACATCACTCTCAGCCTCCCAAGATACTCCACCTGCAAAGCCCAATGCTCAAGCTGATTAAACCTTTGGCACTTCCTGCAGATATGGTGAATCAAACTGCCAGGAGCAGCTAAGATTTCCCACAAAGTGCAGACTGAGAAACATACAGGACTGTGCTCCCTTGCCAAACCTATAGTTTAAGAACAAACCATTCTCCTAAATTCAAGCCAAGTAGAAAACTACATCAGAGATAATAGGAACTGCAGATGCTGGAGAATCTGAGATAACAAGGCATGTAGCTGGATGAACAGAGCAGGCCAAGCAGCATCTTAGGAGCACAAAAGCTGACGTTTCCAGGCTAGACCCTTCATCAGAAATGAGGGAGGGGAAGAGGGTTCTGAAATAAATAGGGAGAGGGGGGAGGCGGATAGAAGATGGATAGAGGAGAAGATAGGTGGAGAGGAGACAGACAAGTCAAGGAGGTGGGGATGGAGCCAGTAAAGGTGAGTGTAGGTAGAGAGATAGGAAAGAGATAGATCAGTCCAGGGAGGATGGACATGTCAAGGGGGTGGGTTGAGGTTAGTGGGTAGGAAATGGAGGTGTGGTTTGAGGTGGGAGGCGAGGATAGGTGAGAGGAAGAAAAGGTTACGGAGGCAGGGACGAGCTGGGGCTCCCTTGAACTGTCTGTCCTCCCTGGACTAACCTATCTCCTCCCTACCTCACCACCTACACTCACCTTTACTGGCTCCATCCCTGCCTCTTTAACTTGTCTGTCTCCTCCCCACCTATCTTCTCCTCTATCCATCTTCGATCGGCCTCCCCCTCTCTCCCTATTTATTTCAGAACCCTCTTCCCCTCCCCCATTTCTGATGAAGGGTCTAGGCCTGAAACGTCAGCTTTCCTGCTCCGAAGATGCTGCTTGCCCTGCTGTGTTCATCCAGCTCCACTCCTTGTTAAGTAGAAAACTAACATGTTGGAGGCATGGCTAAAATCTTGTACTTACTTGCTTCTTTAAATCAGTGCTTGAATATTTCATCAATACCAGCAAGGCCTTTATATCACAAACTCCTAATCCAATCCTGGATGAGCCAAAAAATCCTTCAATTAAATATCAGAAATACTGAAGTTCCAATATTTTCCTGGTAGCTAAGAACAATGCCTCATATGTAGAAACTCTACTGTCGGGTATCATCTACCACTAATCACTAAATACAGATTCAAGTCAAAGCTCAGTCAAAGGAAGACTGGT
This sequence comes from Stegostoma tigrinum, assembly GCF_030684315.1. Lineage (NCBI taxonomy): Eukaryota > Metazoa > Chordata > Chondrichthyes > Orectolobiformes > Stegostomatidae > Stegostoma > Stegostoma tigrinum. The sequence continues at coordinate 100,822,764 of NC_081359.1, forward strand.
GACAGTGAACATCCTTAAACCTTCCCTGGTACCGCACATGGCAGAGGTGACAAATACCATGAGTGACAGAGGGAAAATACCACAAAAAAGTTGGGCTCATTGTAATAAAAACTATGCTGATTGATCGAGCAGGATCGATGGGCCAAATGGCTGGTTTCTCTATGAAAGATGGAGCAAGGCCTGTTGGTAATAGAGATTCTGCTTGAGGTTCTCTCACTCCTCTTCCCTTTCCTTGACTGTCATTGTGGGTCTCCTACAACTAACAGATTGTAGTGGTCCAAGCAGGCAGGTCACCACCACATTCCTGGTTGGGGTGGGGTAGTTAGGGATATTTGATAAATGCTCAGTCACCACCACGTCCCATGGATGAACAAAAAGAAATGTTAACTCTGATTCTCTCCTCACAGACGCTGCCAAGCCTGCTGAGTATTTCCATCATTTTTGAAATTTGTGTTAGTTCCCAAGTCTTGTCGATTTCCCTGTATTCTTACCTTATTGATTTTCAGGAGCCCTGGAAGCTCATGAGTTGGAAGTTAAAAACCAGAATTCAGGAATAAATCCCATGCCAGTTGGTTTTGTACAAATTTAAATTGCAGCTCTGTATGTTTCATGGGCCATACCCCCATCTTTTGATAAAGACCAAGTTAAAAATGGCAATTGCTGGGACATGTTGGTTATTTAAACATTTTAACTCCAACCCCTGGTTGCAAAGCCCACCCATTCACCTCGCCCCCACCACTTCTGTAGCAAGTTTCAGACATTTCTTGCAGGTTGAAATTTCCCCTTCAGTCACTGTTGTCATGTAGGTAAGCATGCAATCAATAGATGAATGAAAGCTCTTAATCAATACACTTCACAACTTGAATTACGACAGATTGGGCTGATCATTTCCGAAAGGACATAGCTGTTAGATGGGGTCTGCAGCAGGTGGTGAGGGGGCCAACAAGAGGGAAAAACATACTTGACCTCATCCTTACTAATCTGCCAACTGCAGACGGATCTTTCCATGACAGTATTGGTAAAAGTGACCATTGCACGGTCCTTGTGGAGACAAAGTCCCACCTTCACATTGAGAATAACTGTCATTGTGTTGTGTGGCACTATCACCATGCTAAATGGGACAGACTTCATACAGATCTAGTAACTTAAAACTGGGCATCCATGAGGCATTGTGGACCATCAACTGCAGCAGAATTGTACTCCAGCACAATCTGTAACCTCATAGCCCAGGGGCAGCACGGTGGCTTAGTGGTTAGCACAGCAGCCTCATAGCACCAGGGACCCGGGTTGAAATCCCGCCTCAGACACTGTCTGTGTGGAGTTTGCACATTCTCCCCATGTCTGCGGTTTCATCGGGTGCTCCGGGTTCCTCCCACAGTCCAAAGATGTGCTGGTAAGGTGGATTGGCCATGTTAAATTGCCTGTAGTTTTCAGGGGTGTGTGGGTTATAGGGGCATGGGTCTGGGTGGGATGCTTCAAGGGGCGGTGTGGCCTATTGGGCCGAAGGGCCTGTTTCAATACTGTAGGGTACCTAATGTAATCTAATACCCCCCACTGAACACTGGTTCAATGCAGAGTGCAGGAGGGTGTGCCAGGAGCAGCACCAGACAGACCTGATGATGAGGTATCAACTTGGTGAAGACACCAGACAGGACTACTTGCATGGCAAACAGCTAAAACAGCAAGTGATAGACAGAGCTAAGCAATCCCATAACCAACAGATCAGATCTAAGCTCTGCAGTCCTGCCACATCCAGTCACAATTTATTCCAGGAGGAGGTTCCACACATATCCCCATCTTCAGAGAAAGGAAGAGCCCAGCACATCAATCAAAAGAAAAGGATGAAGCAGAAATCTTCAGACAGAAGTGCTGAGTGGCTGATCTGTCTCGGCCTCCTGGTGGTCCCTCGCATTACAGATGCCAGTCTTCAGCCAATTCAATTCACTCTACTTGATATCAAGAAGCCGTTGGAGACACTACATACTGCAAAGGCTATTGGCCCTGACAACATTCATTAAATAGTGCTGAAGACTTGTGCTCCAGAACTTGCCGCTCCCCTAGCCAAGCTGTTTCAGCATAGTTACAAAACTGGTTCTCTGCCTGACAATGTGGTAAATAGCCCAAGTATGTCCTGTATACAAATAGCAGGACAAATCCAATACAGCCAATTACTGCCCCATCAGCCAACTCTCAATCATCAGTAAAGTGATGGAAGGTGTCATCAACAGTGCTATCAAGCAGCACCTGCTCAGTGATGCCAAGTTTCGGTTCTGCCAGGGCCACTCAGCTCCTGACCTCATTACGACCTTGGTTCAAACATGGACGGAAGAGCTGAATTCCAGAGGTGAGGTGAGAGTGACAGCCCTTGACGTCAAGGCTGCATTTGATCGAGTGTGACATCAAGGATCCCCAGCAAAACTGGTATCAATGGGTATCAAGGGGCAAACTCTCTGGTGGTTGGAGTCATACCTGACATAAAGGAAGATGGTCGTGGTTGTTGGAGGTCAATTATCTCACCTCCAGGGCATTTCTGGAGTTCCTTAGGATAGTGTCTTTGGCCCAACCACCTTCAGCTGCTTCATCCATGACCTTCCCTCCATCATAAGGTCAGAAGTGGGATGTTCGCTGAGGATTGCGCGATGTTCAGCACCATTCATGACTCCTCAGATATTGAACCAATCTGTGCCAAATGTAGCAAGATCTGGACAATATCCAGGCTTGGGCTGAAGAATGGCAAGTAACATTTATGCTATACAAATGCCAGGCTATGAGCATCACCAATATGCGACAATCTAACCACCACCCAATGACATTCAATGGTGTTACCATCATTGAATCCCACCACCATCAACATCCTGGGGGTTATCATTGACCTGAACTGGACTCACCACATAAACACAGTGGCTGCAAGAGCAGGTACTAAAAATACTGCGGAGAGTAACTCACCTCCTGACTCCTCACGGCCTGTCCACTGCCTACAAGTTAAAAGTCAGGAGTGTGATGAAATACTTCCCACTTGACTGGATGAGTGCAACCCCATCAACACTCAAGAAGCTTGACACCATCAGGAAAAGCAGTTGGCTTGACTGGCACTACATCCACAAGCATCCATTCCCTCCATCACCCATGCTCAGCAGCAGCAGTGTGTACTATCTACAAGATGCACTGCAGAAATTCACCAAAGGTCTTCAGACAGCACCTTCCAAACCCATGACCACCTCCTTCTAGGAGGACAAGGGCAGCAGGCATATGGGAACACCACCACCTCCAAGTTCCCCTCAAGTCATTCACCATCCTGATTTGGAAATATATCACCATTCCTTCACTGTCGCTGGGTCAAAATCCTGGAATCCCCTCCCTAATGACATTGTGAGTCAACCCACAGCAGGTGAACTGCAGCGTTTTAAGAAGGCAGATCACCACCAACTTCTCAAGGGAAACTAGGGATTGGCAACAAATGCTGGCCAGCCAGTGACACCCACATCCCACAAACGAATAGAGAAAAAAAATATTATTGCAAGTGTTAGAAAATCAAAATATTGTCGATTTAGCAAATTGGTAATGAAGATAGCAAATAGTCACCAGCTCAGTCAATATCTGTGAAAACAAACAATCAGTTTTGTACCTTGATAATTCTTAGAAACAGAGAGAGAAACATATTAAATAGGAGCAGGAATGGACCATTTAGCCGTCTGAGCCTACTCTGCCATTCGTGGCTCATCATCCTATTAACTACCCTGTTCTTGCTTTCTACCCATACCTATTGATCCCTTTATCCTTAAGAATTACGTTTAACTCCTTGAATACATTCAACGTTTTCACCTCACCCACCTTCTATCACAGAAAATTCCACAGGCTCACCACTGTCTAGGTGAAGAAATTTCTCCTCATCTCATTCTTAACTGATCATTGTGGGAGGGAAGAAACTGTGGGGCCTTTGCCGGAGGTATTTGTATTATTCAAGCCATGAAAGAAGTGCTGTAGGACTGGAGGGTAGCTAATGTTGTGCCTTTGTTTGAGAAAGGCTGCAACGAGAAGCCTGGGAATGATAGATCAGTAAGTCTGACATCAGTGATTACATATCCACAAAGCCCAGGATTTTGATCCAGCAGTGAAGGAATAGAGATATATTTCTAAGTCAAGATGATGAGTGGCTTGGAGGGGAACTTCCAGATGGTAGTGTTTCCACGCATCTACTGGCCTTGTCCTTCTATATAGAAGTTTTCATGGTTGTGGTAAGTGCTGCCGAAGGATCTTTGGAGAATTTCTGCAGTGCATCTTGTAGATAGCACACACTGCTTCTACTGACCGTCAGTGACAGAGGGAGTGGATGCTTGTGGGTGTGGTGCCAGTCAAGTGGGCTGCTTTGTCCTGGATGGTGTCAAGCTTCTTGAGTTGTTGTTGGAGATGCACCCATCCAAGCAAGTGGAGAGTACTCCATCACACTAATGACTGTGCCTTGGAGATAGTAGACAGGCTTTGGGGAGTCAGAAGGTAAGTTACTCACTACAGTATTCCTAGCCTCTGACCTGTTCTTGTAGCCACTGTGTTTATGTGGTGAGTCCAGTTTTGTGTCTCATCTGAAAGATGGCACCCGAACAGTGCAACCCTGGAATGTCAGCCTTGATTGTTGTCAGCGAAGAACAAAGAACAATACAGCATTAGAACAGGCACTTCAGCTTACCAAGACTGCACTGACACATGACGTCTTTCTAAAGTAAAAATGTTTTGCTTCTATACAACCCCTATCCCTCTTATTCCCTGTCTACCCATATACCTGTCAAGAAATGCAGTCTTGGAGAAGGACTTAAGCCCGCAACCATCCGATTCAAAGGGGTGTGTGCTGACTGACCACAACTGGTACACAGTGAAATACAAGTGCCCATTCAGCCCCTCCATATGTGATGGCTCTTTCAATGAGCGAGCCAATTAGTCTCACTCTCCCCTCATTTCCCCATCACTCTGCAAGTTTCCCCAATTCAAGTAGGCATTGAATTTCATTTTGAAGATTGTTCTCAAAATTGTTTCCACCATCATTTCAGACACTAACTTCAGATTATAACTCAGTAAATTGAGAATTTCTCCTTATTTCCCTTAGTTTCCTTTAAATCTGCACAGCTTACTGAACATTTTGCAAGTGGAAACAGATCCCCCCTATTGACTTCATCAAGAGCCTCCTTGATTTTGAACACATCCATCAAAATATCCTTTTATTCTTCACAAGCAAGGTCATCATTTGTTGTCGATCCCTAACTGTTCTTGAAGTGCTGTTGATGAACTACCTTCCAAAAGAGTGGCTTGCCAGGACCATTTAAGATAGGATCAACCCCATTGTTGTGGGACTGGAATCACATATAGATCAGACCAGGTAAGGACAACAGATTCTCCGAACACCTTTAATGAAGCAAGATAACAAAGTGTGGAGCTGGATGAACACAGCAGGCCAAACAGCATCTCAGGAGCAAAAAAGCTGACGTTTCGGGCCTAGACCGTTCATCAGAGAGGGGGTTGGGGAGAGGGTTCTGAAATAAATAGGGAGAGAGGGAGAGGTGGACCGAAGATGGATAGAGGAGAAGATAGGTGCAGAAGAGAGTATAGGTGGGGAGGTAGGGAGGGGATAGATCAGTCCAGGGAGGACGGACAGGTCAAGGAGGCAGGATGAGGTTGGTAGGTGGGAAATGGAAGAGTGGCTTGAGGTGGGAGGAGGGGATAGGTGGGAGGAAGAACAGGTTAGAGAGACGAGGATGAGCTTGTTATCTCGGATTCTCCAGCATCTGCAGTTCCCATTATCTCTGTGGTGAGTTAGCCTTTTTTTAAGTGGTGGGATTCAAACACATATCACTTAGCAATTAATGCAGGACTCTTACCAGGACAGTAGGAACTGCCGATGCTGGAGATTATGAGATAACATGGTGTGAAGCTGGATGATCACAGCAGGCCAAGCAGCATCAGCGGAGCAGGAAAGCTTGATGTTTCGGGTTGAGACCCTTCATCAGAAATGAAGGACTCGTAAGAGGTTAAGTACTCTTACTAGCTCAGTGACATTACCAGTATGTCAGTGTCTTGCTGACCTTACATCCTCTTAATGTTTCCAATGTGTTACTGCAAGGTTGAGAATGATATCTTGCAGTTCTCATCAAATAAACTGCCTTTACCATATGTCTATAGTGACACAGTCTTGACACAGCCGTACACTGTGGCTTCAACGGAACTCCTCAAAACAAAGCGAAAAGGACACCCGAAACCTTTAGATTCATTAAAGTTTCCTTCTCCTTTTCCTCCTTCCTCTTCTCTTCCTTCCTCTCACCAACCCAGACAAATTCCACTATGACTCTCTGTCTCGCTCTCCTCTGCCCCCACCCCCCCTAAGTCTCGACTTACACACACATACACACGCACACACACACACACACACACACACACACACACACACACACACACACACACACACACACACACACACACACGTGCCATGCTCCTAAGATGCTGCTTGGCCTGCTGTGCTCATCTAGCTCCACACTTTGTTATCAGGGCTTTTTATGTCTTATGTCAACCTTGTTTTTAGCAACTGGTCACACATACCCACTTACAGGCACTGGTAATTGATTGATACTGATAGACCACAAGCTGATTCATTTCCTGATGTTGACAGTAAATAAAGAACAAAACTTTGCATTTCCTATTTTGAAACACGTTCTCATTGATTGGGGAATGTTGATTCTCTGCTATTTTGGGTTTTTCTGATGTATCTACCAGGAACCTTCGAAAGGACTGCCAAATACAGACACCTTAGTGAAACTCAGCGGAAATTTGAGGCAGCTGCCAGGATAAGGAATCACATGTGTGACAGTTTAGCAGAGTGTTGTGGTGAAAGCTGTCTCTGAGATTGCAAGAAAATGTGCAGCGCTGACCTTCATGTGTTGCGAGCACCGTGCTATCTGTTGTATATCAATGACCCAAACTTTACCTTAAAAGGATATAATTTCAGATGTGTTTGTGTATAACATCGGACTCAGCAATTCTGTAAGTATTAAAAAGGGTAGCAAAAGGCCTCGGTAGTTTATAACTTGTTCAAATGGGAGACAAAGAAAGAGAGAAACCAAAATGAACATTGGTCCATTAGAGAGAAAGTCTGGGGAAATAATAACGGGGAAATCAGGAAATGCCAGTGCCATTGAATAAATACTCCATATCAGTCTTCACAGTAGAAGATCCCAATAAAATTTCAAAATTATTAAATATTTAAGGGGCAAAAGGCGGAGAGGATATAAATACAATAGGTGCCACTAATGAAAAGGGGAGAGGTAAATAAATCCTGACCAAAAGCGTCAACTTTCCTGCTTCTCTGATGCTGCCTGGCCTGCTGTGTTCTTCTAGCTCCACACTGTGTTATCTCTGACTCCAGCATCGGCAGTTCTTATGACCTCTGAGAGAAATTACCGTGTCTAAAGACCAATAGGTCCCCTAGACTTGATGGGATTCATCGCACAACATTATAAGAAGTAGCTATTAAGATAGTGGATGCACTGGTAATAATCTTTGAAGAATCTTTAGATTCTGGAAAAGTCTTAGAGAATTGGAAAACTGCCAATGTAACACTTTTATTTAAAATAGGAAGGAGGCAAAATGAACGATTATCTACTAGTTAGCTTATCAAATGTTATTGGAAAAGCATTAATGTTAATTATAAAGGATGCAATTGCACAGCATTTAGAGAAACGCACTATGAGCAAGCAGAGTCAGCATAATGTCCTTCAGAGAAGGAGATTACTCCAGACCCACAGGAAAGTGATTGACTCTGTACAGTCCTCTGGGAAATTAGGGATGGGAAATAAATGTTGTTGTAGCCAGCAATGCTTATATTCTATGATTTTTTTTAAGTAGAAGCATAGGTTGGATTTATATTTGGGCTAAGGAAAACTCAATTTGCCCACTTGCACCCGTTACAAATTCTGCACGCGTGTCCTTAATTCATTTTTGACTTTCCAGACGGGGCATGATTCAGAGTAAGTCTTTCAAACCAAGGTGAGCAATGAGGTGTGGGTACGGAAATGGGTGGTTAGAACTTTCAATTCTCCATTACAGCAACCCAGTTCCCAATATTGTTCAAAGCTCCTCTAAATTTCACCTCACAACACCATACCCCTGACTCATTCTCTACGAGCTCTCACAACCCCCCATATCAGCCATACTACCTACCCTTCTCCCATCCCGTCTATGCTCCTCATATTTACTGATGCCACTTCATGTCACACCACCTCACGTTTCTCATTGCCACCTCTATCAATTCATGTTCACCATGTCACCTCATGCTGCCTCAGATGCTTTTTCCTTACCACCCTTTGCCTTCTGACTGTCCCTTTGCTAATTTGCATTCTTCGTGCTTCCCCATGCCACTTCTGTGTTCCTTCATGTCCCCTTACAGCCAATCAGCAAATTGCACTGTATATAATTCACAGGAACCACGCAAATGCAATGGGAATTATTTTAAAATAACTTAAACTCACTATCTTTGATACTGAGCAAAACAAAAAACTTGAAATGAAAACATTACTTCTTTAATGGCTTATCAAGTTTGTAAGTAGACAATAATTTGCACCAAATGTATAGGTCACTGTCAAACACTTGTAAAAGCTTTGAATAGTTCTTGAATCAGTAAGATCACATGCTCAGTTGATGATTTTGGATTCCAGTCAAGCAATAATAATAAAACTGTGGCAGCAACAAAATCTTCCAGTTCCATTTTGAAACAAAGTGCCTCAGAATCAATGGAGGGCAATCAGTTTCAGACCATTGTTTTAGCTTCAAGCAGTAGGATCGCCCAATCTACTTAAATAAGAGCTCAAAAACATGACAACAGAGGACATTTTAAAATATGTTTTTAATGCATTTGAATAATTTATCCATTGTAAGGTCAAGCACATGAACTATTTTCTTTCTCTCTCCCTCTCTGATAGTCCATTGAAGTGAAGGGGACACTTGCCACGGATTACAGAATGTGAGAAGGACCTCTGTGTAGTGCCTTTTAACGTGGGGAGGTTGTTGTGTTGTGTTGTTGCTACTGCACCTGAGAGATAATGATAATTGTCATAGCATCTGCATGGTCTCACCAATGTACCATGCTTCAGGGCATCCTTGCCTGCAGGGTATGAGTCAGACAACATCAGGCAAGTCACATGAGTGTCTGCCGTGCATGTGATGGGGGGTGTTCCCACATGTGATGGTAGGATCCATGCCAATGATCTGACATGTCTTGCAGAGGCTGCCATGACAGGGTTGTGTGGTGTTTAATGCCCATCACTGTTGTAGTTCTATATTCCAGATTTACTTACTAAATATAAACTCCACCAGTGTTATGGGATTTGAACTGGCACCTCCTAATGAGAGTTTCTTGTTCTACCTGTGTAGCAACTAGGCTAATACACCATCAACTCTCACAGGGAAAGAGATAAAACATAGATGGATTTGGAAACAAATGAACACTTCCATCAGCAAATGTTAACCCCATTAATAGGGATATTGGTTATTGGAGATTGAACAGTGAACTTAGCAACAAAGCTATCAGGACACCTATTGAGCTCCTCGTTTCTGTAATAAACCCTGAGCTTTAGGCAGGAAAGTGGAGTTGAGGACTATTCAATTAGCTTACATCTCATTGAGTGGTGAGTTAGGATCAATAGGCTGAATGGCCTACTTCTTAGAAAGAGAGACAGAAATTTCAGTATTTGTCTCAACTTGAAGAAAGATTTTGAGCGATCCATAGAATACCTCAGTCAAAACCTTGCATAAGTAGCATAATGTATATATAATAAGGCATCCCAAGATGCTTCAACATGTGGACTACTGGGCTGGTTCTAACACAGAACCACATAAGGAGACATTAACTGAAAAGCGTGATAAAAGTAGAGTAAAAAGAGAGATAGAGATATTTGGAGGATGGAATTTCAATCTCAGGCAGCTACCAATTCTGGAGTGATTAAAATTTGAGATGGTTAGGATGACAGAATTGAAGGAATACAAAATTCTCAGAAGGCTTTAAGGATGGCCATGCCTACAGGCTTCTTTGTGAAACTTTGTAGGACTTTGGAACATTTAAACGTGGGCTCATGTGTGCTGTGTTTTTGTCAGGCTCTGTTCTGATGCATGGCAGGACCTAAAATGACATCATTGCGTCTGAGGGGACTTCTGTTTCCATTATAATTTCACACTTGAACATGCCCCATTCTGATAACACCTACCACCCCACCCACTCAGTACCCTCTGGACTGAAACTTTGCAATGTCTCAGCAGGCTAAAAACAAATAGGAAAGTGAACATTTCAAAAGAATGAAGAGTATCAAGTGTGAAGAATTGAGGGAAATTCCCCACATTGTGAAGTCACCATTCAAATATACAGGCTTAGTAGAACAAAAAAGTCAAAAGATCATGTCTGCAGCCAAGGGGCTCCAGAAATGCAACAGGTGAAACTTCAGTATCTGGGAAATATGGTTTGAAAGAGCCAAAATAAGATGAGTGATGAAGATGAAAAGATTATCTTGGTCAGAGAGAATGGACTATGGCAAATTGCCAAGGCTCCTTCAACAGTTTTTCTCAAATCCCTAACTCCTACTGTCTCGCAGACACATGGAAACTCCTGTAAGATCTTCAAGCTAGGTCAGTCTTGTTTCAGTGGTAGTATCCTCACTTCTGAGTTGGAGTTCTGGCGGTTCAAATCTCATTTCTAGGATTTTAGCTCCCAATCAAGTAGACATTCCAAACTGGTATTGAGGCAGAACTGCAAACGGGGTCGTTGTTCCAATGACAGATGAAACCCCGTCTGCTCGCAGGTGGACATGAAAAGGTGCAGAGGAAACAAAGTGGGACAGTGCTCCCTGATGTTCTCAGCAATAATTATTCTTGCACTCAGCATGATTTAGTCAGATTGTTCAGTCACAATGCCATTGCTCTTTATGAGAAATTGCTGTGTATACCATAATAATGGATCAACAACTTTCAATTCAATAGTATTTCATTGACTGTAAAGTGTCTTCAAGTGTCTTGATGTCAAGAGACATGGTATTTAACTGCAAAGTCTTTTCATTTTCATTTATAACAAAATCTATACGTTGTACCTTTGGCCTAGTGAAAAATGCTAATGGGGTAGCATGACCAAACTAAATTCAGCATTGAGCTACGTCGGAGATGTTAAAGTGTAGCTGCCAGCTGTACTAAGTTAGAGCTAAGCTAGTCAAAGGTGGACAAGCTCAAAGTTGGAAGAATGCAAACTTCTTGGAAGGGTGTAAAGCTAAATTGTTGCTGCTGAAGCTGCCAGGAGGTCTGCTGGTGCATTAAGCCAAATTGTTTGGTTTTATGATATCCAATCATATCCATTTGTAGCTTTATGCAGCTGCCCTACCACGTCCATCATCTGACTGTGCCTGGGTTGCTTCCTCTTTCTGCTGTGCCCTCCAGAAACTCTGACCGAATGCCCAAAATTCTGACATTCCCTTTTCACTTTTTAAGTTATTTTCACTCTTACAAAATTTCAAGTACCTATTCATTTTTCTTATGCTCTGCCGTAGGATTTTTAGCTAGTGTCACAGCATCCACAGAACTGGATTTCATAAATCTAAAGAAAATAAAGACCAAAGTAGGATTTAACCAGCGGGATGAGGATGTTGAAATTATGGTTTTCTTTTGGGGCAGGGAGCTGCTCATGGGAGGCAGTTCCAATCAGGAAATTCAAATGTTACACATGAACAAGATGGCACAATGAGATTGAGGGAGCAGTGTTTCAAATAAGGGGAGGCGATGGCCTAGTGGTTTTATTGCTGGGCTGTTAATTCCCGAGACCCAGATAATGTTCTGGGGACCTGGGTTCAAATCCTGCCATGACAGATGGTGGGATTTAAATTCAATAAAATATCTGGAATTAAAAATCTAATGATGACCATGAATCCATTATCAATTGTTGGGGAAAACCCATCTGGTTTACTAATGGCCTTTAGGGAAGGAAGCTCCATCCTTACCTGGTCTGGCCTACATGTGACTCCAGACCTAGAGCAATTTGGTTGACTCTTAGCTGCCCTCTGGGCAATTCGGAGTGAGCAATAAATGCTGCCGAGCCAGTGACACCCTCATCCCATGAATGAATGAAGGAAATAAGCTGACATTTATGGAATTTTCAAATCGAGGAGTCAGAATGCTATGATGGAGTGAAGGACTTTGTAACTTAGAATGAATTTGCTATTTCCATTTAATAATGGTCCTCTTACCTAGCAGAACCTGGCCTAGTTAATCATTTGGTGACATGGGTCACAGTTCACGGTCACATTCAGGAGAAGTTGAAATAACTTTGTAAAAAGCCTGAGCAACAGAATGTTTGTGGTTGAGTATATAAGGCAGACAATGCATCATTTTCAATTAATGAGTAATGGATTAAATCAGCTAGAAGCTCCGAATCACTGAGTCAGTTGTCGGAAACTATATTACATCATTGATCACATTGCTTAGAACACACGGTTTGCTGGTGAGCAAGGTTGGATCACACAGAATACAGGGAAAACTATCTATAGATACAGAATTGGCTCAACTGTATAAGACACAGGATGGTGGTGGAGGGTTGCTTTTCAGACTGGAGGCCTGTGGCCAACGGTATGCCACAAGGATCGGGTCTGAATCCACTGTTTTTTGTCATTTATCTCAATGATTTGGATGTGAACATGGGAGGAACGGCTAGTAAGTTTGCAGATGACGCCAGAATTGGAGGTGTAGTGGACAGTGAAGAAAGCCACCTCAGAGTACAATGGATCTTGATCAGATGGGCCAATGGGCTGAGGACTGGCAGATAGAGTTTAATTTAGATAAATATGAAGTTCTGCATTTTGGAAAGGCAAATCAGGGCAGGACTTGTACACTTAATGGTAAGGCCTGGGGAGTGTTGCTGAACAAAGAGACCTTGGAGTGCAGATTCATAGTTCCGATAGAGTAGTGTCACAGCAGATGGAGTAGTGAAGAAGGCATCTGGTATTCTTGCCTTTATTGTTCAATATAGGAGTTGGGAGGTCAAGCTGTAGCTGTACAGGATTTTGGTTTGGCGACTTTTGGAATATTTCGTGCAATTCTGGTCTCCCTGCTGTAGGAAGGATGCTGTGAAACTAGAAAGAGTTCAGAAAAGATGTGTAAGCTTGTTGCCAGGGTTGGACTTTAAGGACAGGCTGAAGAGGCTAAGGCTAGATTCACTGGAGCATCAGAGGCTGAGGAATGACCTGAGAGATTTATAACATCATGAGGTGCATGGATAAGGTGAAGAAGCAAGGTCTTGTCCCAGGGGTGGAAGAGTCCAGAACTAGAAGGCATAGGTTTAAGTGAGATGGTAAAGATATAAAAAGGACCTAAGGGCCAACTTTTTCAGTGCGTATATGGAATGAACTGCCAGAAAAAGTGGTGGGGACTGGTATGAATATAACATTTAAAAGGCATCTGGATGAGTTTATGAACAGGAAGGGTTCAGAAGGATATGGGCCAAATGCTTGCAAATGGCATTAGTTTTATCTAGGATATCTGGTCAGCATGGATGAACTGGACTGGTGGGTGTTTTTGTGCCATATATTTCTATGGCTCTATGACTCCAAGTAGCACAGCAACGTTATTAGTTTAAAATTACTCCTTTAAAATACTTGGGATGTCTTACTTCATTAAAGGGTCTGTAAATGCAACATTTTTTGCTATAATTTTCAATGGATGTGAGTTTGCTCGCTGAGCTGGAAGGTTAGTTTTCAGACATTTCGTCACCATTCTAGGTAACATCATCAGTGAGCCTCCGACAAAGTGCTGGTGTTATGTCCCGCTTTCTATTTATCTGATGTCATCACCAACACAGGAAATGACATCACCAACCCAAGGAAACCTAACCGGATAAATAGAAAGCGGGACATAACACCAGCGCTTCGTCGGAGGCTCACTGATGATGTTACCTAGAATGGTGACGAAATGTCTGAAAACTAACCTTCCAGCTCAGTGAGGAAACTCACATCCAGAACCTCAACCTGAGCTACAAATCTTCTCAAAACTCGCTAATAATTTTCAATGTTTGCAGCTTAATTTCCCTGGGCCCTCACCAAGCTCATGTCTCTGAGGTATCAACCTGGTGAACCCACTCAAGAGGACCACTTGCTTGCCTAGCTGTGAAAGCAAGTGATAAACAGAGCTAAGCGATCCCATAGCCAACAGATCAGACTTAAGCTCGGCAGTCCTGCCACATCCATTTGTGAATGGTGGTGGACAATTAAACAACTCACTGGAGGAGGAGGCTCCACAGATACCCCCATCCTCAATGATGGAAGAACCCAATACATCAGTGCAAAAGATAAGGCTGAAGTGTTCACAGCAATCTTCAGCCAGAAGTGGCAAGTGGCTCGGCCTCCTCCAGCGGACACCAGTGACACCAGTCTTCAGCCAATTCAATTCATTCTACGTGATATCAAGAAATGGTTGGAGACACTGCATTCTGCAAAGGCTTTGGGCCCTGAGAACATTCGGACAATAGCACTGAAAGCTCGTGCTCCAGAACTTGCCGCTCCCCTAGCTAAACTATTCCGGTATAGTTATAACACTGGTGTCGACCCGGCAATGTGGAAAATCTCCCAAGAATGTCCTGTACACAAAAAGCACAATGAATTCAACCCGGCGAATTACCACCCCATCAGCCTACTCTTGATCATCAGTAAAGTGATGGAAGGTGTCAGTAATAGTGCTATCAAGCAGCACCTGCTCAGCAGTAACCTACTCAGTGACGCCCAGTTTGGGCTCCACCAGGGCCACTCAGCTCCTGATCTCATTACAGCATTGGTTCAAACATGGGCAAAAGAGCTGAATTACAGAGGTGAGGTGAGAGTGACAGCCTTTGATAGCAAGGCTACATCCAACTGAGTGTGGCATCAAGGACCCCTAGCAAAACTAGACTCAATGGGTGTCAGGGGAAAACTCTCTGGTGGTTGGAGTCATTCCTGATACATAGGAAGATGGGATAACAAGGTGCAGAGCTGGATGAACACGGCAGGCCAAGCAGCATCAGAGGAGCAGGAAAGCAGACGCTTCAGGCCTAGTCCCTTCTTCAGAAATTTTGATGCTACTTGGCCTACAATGTTCATCCAGCTCTACACCTTATTATCTGATACATCTTGTTATCTCAGATTCTCCCGCATCTGCAGTTCCCACTATCTCTGAAAACATTTTAACCCCACTGCGAACCTCTAAGGAGGCCTCTGCTCCTCTGATGTTGCTTGGCCTGCTGTGTTCATCTAGCTCTACACCTTGTTATCTCAGATTCTCCAGCATCTGCAGCTCCTACTATCTCTGAAACACAGGAAGATGGTTCTGGTTGCTGAAAGTCAATCAATCATCGCAGCTCCTGGACATCTCTGCAGGAGCTCCTTGGCGTCACGTCCTTGGCCCAACCATCTTCAGGTGCCTCATCCCCCCTCCAGCATAAGGTCAGAAGTGGGATGTTTATCAATGATTGGCCAATGTTCAGCACCATTTGTGACACCTCAGATACTGAAGCAGTCCATGTTCAAATGCAACAAGATCTGGACAAGATCCCGGCTTGGGCTGACAAGTGGAAAGTGACATTCGCGCCACACAAATGCCAGGCTTTGACCATCACCAATAAGAGACAATATAACTTCCACCCTTTGGCATTTAACAGTGTTACCATCATTGATTCCCGCACTATTAACATCTTGAGGGTTATCCTTGACCAGAAACTCAACTGGACGCACCATATAAACACAGTGGCTACAAGACAGGTCAGAGACTAGGAATACTGTGGTGAGTAACTCACCTCCTGACTCCTGAAAGCCTGTCCACCATCTACAAGGCACAAGTGAGGAGCGTGATGGAATACTCCCCACTTGCCTGGATGAGTGCAGGCCCAACAACATTCAAGAAGCGTAACACCATGAGGACAAAGCATCCCACTTGATTGGCACTGCATCCACAAGTTTCCACTCCGACCACCATCAATGCTCAGTAGCAGCAGCGTGTACTATCTACAAGGTGCCTGTAGAAATTCACCAAAGATTCTCAGGCAGCATCTTTCAAACCCATGACAACTTCCATCTTGAAGGACAAGGGCAGCAGACATACAGGAACACCACCACCTACCCCTCCAAGTCACTCACCATCCTGACTTGGAAATATATTGCCGCTCCTTCACTGTTGCTAGGTCAAAATCCTGGAATTCTCTCCCTTATGGCATTGTGGGTTGACCCACAACAGGTGGGCTGCAGCGGTTTATGAAAGCAGCTCATCCCCACCTTCTCAAGGGCAACTTGGGATGGGTAAGAAATACTGGCCAGACAGCAACATCCACATCCCACAGATAAATATAGAAAAAGTCACTTCTGTTCCAACACCTTAGCACAACATCAGCTCAGAGTGCTGTATTCATGCCAATAGCTGTTAGAAATCTTCACTTCAAACATGCCCAGCCAACCTTCACTTTTTTAGCAAATCCAAACCTCTGTCTAAAGCATTTAAGTAAGATAATTGTCTTGGTAACTTCCCATAGGAATGATAATTCCGGTTCTGGTGTTAGCTTCAACTGTGTGTTCGCCCTGCAGCCATTAAAGAGAAAACAGGGCAGTAGCAAGTTGCTTATATGCCAGTATGAGGAAAACCCAATCACATAACTAAAATGCTTTAAATAAGTTGATAGTGCTAGAGATCCCAAAGCAAAGAGTCAGTATGGCATGATAGAGCAAAGGACCTTGTAAGTTTCAAAGATTTTTGCTATTAGCCTTTAATAGCAGTCCTTTTAACCAATGGGACTTGGCTTAGATAATCATTTGGTGATCATGGAGCAGTTGAAATAGCTTTGTAAACAGGATTTTAAAAATCTCTGGTAGCATCCCAAAGGAAGAGTGTCCTTGTGCAAAAACACATGCGAAAATACTTGGCGATGAATGTGCTAGTTACAGCAGTCCCCCATGTTCTTTAATAAAAGGGGTAGCACAGTGGCCCTGTGGTTCGCACTGATGCCTCACAGCACCAGGGGCCCAGGTGTGATTATATTCTCGGTTGCAACTGTGTGTGGAGTTTGCATATTCTCCCCGTGTCTAAGCGGGTTTTTTTCCAGGTGTTCCAGTTTCGTCCCACAGTCCAAAGATGTGCAGATTTGGTGGAGTGGCCATGCTAAATTGCCCATATTGTCCAGGGATGTGTAGGTTGGATGTATTAGCCAAGGGAAATGCAGAGTTACAGGGATAGCGTAGGGGTTGGGATGCTCTTTGGAGGGTCATTGTGGACTTGAGGGGCCAAATGGCCTGTTGCCACACTGTAGAGATTCTACAATATATTGAACAGTGTGTCTCATTTGCCAGTTTTGCAGGGTTTTGCTTCTAGGTTGGTCAAAAGTCAATGTTTGTCCTTCAACTAGTATCATGACCACAGGTAATGTGGTCATTAGGTGGTTATTGTGGGATGGCTCAAAGTCCAACTTGACTGCCTAGATCACCATAATTAAATAGCGACCAGACCTCAGAATCCACTTATTGGCCAAAGTGTGCTTTGGAACAGAGACCCTGAGAATTGTTTTTGAAATAGCCTTTTTCAAATGCATGTTTCATTTATTAATATCTCAGTGAAGTCATTGACTTGACGGTTTTCAAGTACTTTTAGACAATATGACTGCAGGCTTTGCAAATCTAATTCATTTTACAATGTTGTCCCCCTCAAATACGTCAGCTGATTGAAAAAGAAAATCTTAGGCTCTTATAGGGTTAATAACAATGATATTAAGACAAATAAATATATTTTATTCAAGTTTCCGCTCCAACCACCATCAATGCTCAGTAGCAGCAGTGCGTACTATCTACAAGGTGCCTTCAGAAATTCACCAAAGATCCTCAGGCAGCATCTTTCAAACCCATGACCACTTCCATCTAGAAGGACAAGGGCAGCAGACATACAGGAACACCACCACTTTTCCCTATATGTGTTCACAACCCAAAGTCTAACTTAAAAGAATCGATATTGAATTACAATTATTTGGCCATATGTAAATAGTTTACTGAGGAAAAAAGATGAATTTACTTTTAGGGACAGAAAGAACTGCACATGCTGGAGTCAGCGAAAATACAGTGTGGAACTGGAGGAACACAGCAGGCCAGGCAGCATCAGAGGAGCAGAATTTTTCTGAGGAAGGGTCCCGACCCAAATCTCCTCTGATGCTTTCCAGACTGCTGTGTTCCTCCGGCCCCACACTGAATTTTCTTTTATGTTTCCATCTTGCACTCATCAGGACATTTGTGAGAATACCAATGTAAGTAGGAACATTTTATATTGTCTGAGAAGAGAGTACTGATTGGTTGGCAAATGGACCTTGAGTGGGGAGTTGGCTAGGGTAGAGGTGGTCTTACCCTGGACATTTTTGCTGGGTAAACAGAGACCCTGCCCTCAGCATGCAATCCAACTCTAACTCTGTTTCTCTTTTCACTTCTTGCCTTCAGATCCTCACATGGCCTTTCTATTTCTGAAATTTTCTCTAGCCTCACAAGCTCTGAGGTACTTGCATTCTATTAACCCTCCTGAAAATTTCCTTCAAATCTAATTCTTCACTGTGATACCTTCATTGGCTCAGTGTCAAAATGCTGCTTCATTGGCACTTCTAAGAAGTGCATTGGGATGTTGTATTATGCTAAAGGTGATATGTAAATGTAAGCTGTTGTTATAAATGCACTTAACCAGCTGAAAATTTTCAAAACTTCTGCCTCGACTTGACATTCCTAGTATGTGCAAAGTCTTGTCTTTGCCTAATGGCAGAATGCACTGTTAGTTTGTTTAGTGACGCCGATAGATTATTGTAAACATTAGTCCATTAGATTGGCGTCATGTGATAATTGATTGCACTTAAAAGGGTTTCAATATTTCAATAAAATCCAGGATTTCTATTTACATTATATGCCTGTTGACGTTCAAAGTTATTTTTCCTGAATGTTGCTTGTCTTGCATACTCTGCCATTTGTAACCTTATCCAGATGAGGTGGGCTGCAAACATTCTTTTTTATTCATTCACAGAATGTGGACGTCGTTGGCTGGGCCAGCATTTATTGCCCATCCCTTGTTTCCCCTTTAAAGTGAGCGGTGAGCTGCCTTCTTGAACCACTGCAGTCCAGGTTGAATGTTTTCAAGAAAGAGATATAGCTTTTAGGGCCACTGGGATCAAAGAGTATTGGGAAAAAGTGGGAATAGGGTACTGAGTTGGATGATCAGCCATGATCCTAATGAATGGCGAAGCAGGCTCGAAGGGCTGAATGGCCTACTCTTACCCTTGCTTCCTACTTTTCTATGTTTCTGCAGATAGACCTGCAATGCTGTTGAGGAGGAAATGCCACAATTTTGACCCAACAACAATGAAGGAACGACAATATATTTACAAATGAGGAAGATGAGTGGCTTGGAGGGAAAATTGCAAGTGGTGGAGCTCCTATATAAGTGCTGCTATATAGTCATAGTCATAGTACCATACAGCACAGAAAGAGACCATTCGGTCCAACCAATCCATTCTGACCGTAATTCTAAATTAAATTAATTCCATCTGCCTGGGCTTGGAGCCTGTCCTGCCAAACATTTCTTATTCAAGTATTTATCTAAATGTCTTTTAAACCGTACCCACATGCATAACTTCCTTTCAAAGTTCATTCCACACACGAACCACTCGCTGTGTAAAAAAAATTGCCACATTGAAGATTTCTCCTCTCATTTTAAAAATATGCCCCTAAGTCTTGAAATCCCAGGTAATCCTAAGTAAAAGACACCTGGCGTTCACCTTATCTATATCCCTCATAATTTTATAAACTTTTACAAGGCCGCCTCTCAACCTCCTACACTCCAGTGAAAAACCTACCTCTCAACCTATCCAGCCTCTCTTTATAACTCAAACCCTCCATTCCCAGCAACATGCTGGTAAATTTGTTCTGAACCTTTTCCACCTAAATAATATCCTTCTTATAATAAGGAGACCAGAACTGGGCACAGTACTTCAGAAGAGGCTTCACCAGTGTCCTACACAACTACAACATGAACGGTTTTAGCCATCATTTGGATTGGACAAAACATATTGAAAAGCTGGCATTGAGAATGAGCTCATAAAGTGTATTGGGAGCAATTATTAAACCAATTGGGAAACAGGCTATTTAAGAACTGGGAATGTACAATAATAGAGGATTAATTAATGATATCAAGGGGAGGATATGCTGGAGCACTGCATGCAGTTGAGAAGGTTCACTCAACTGATCATTAGAGTAAAGGGTTACCTTATGATGAGAAATTAAAACAGGTTTGGCCTACTATTATGATCCCAACTGATGTTATTACTTGATAAGTCAGATTCCAGTCTAAAGTCTACGTTGATAGATCTTTTGTTTTAAATAGTTAACAAGGTGGTCTTTCACGGAAACATAAGCATTTAATTCTGAAGATTTGGTTTTACCAAAAAACCAGAAGTTTATTATGCAAAAGAAATAAGGATAAAAAAGACTGAACCAAACTGTTTGCATAGAACATAATTTGAAAGATTTCAAAATGTCCAACAAAATACAACCTCATTGACCCGAACACCATCATTTTACAGTATTCAAACACTGGAAAAGATTTGATGGAGCAGGAAAGTTGACGTTTTTGGTCAGGACCTGAAGAAGAGTCCTGACCCAAAACATCAACTTTCCTGCTCCTCTGATGCTGCCTGGCCTGCTGTGTTCCTCCAGCTCCACACTTATCTCTGAATCCAGTATCTGCAGTTCTTACTATCTTGTAGAAAAAAAAATTCTTTTTCATACATACAGGTTTATTTGTACCTTCTCAGCTTCAAATAACACAATCACGGATTCTAACCAAGCCCTTCTAGTCTGGAATTTTCAAATTATCATTCTTACACTGGGATTACTTAATTCCTATCTGTTCAGAATTGACCACTTCATCTAAGAGAAACTGTTTCATGCATCAATCTTTATCCATGATGTCTGTGAACTGATAAACAAAATTTTCTAAGCTATGATTTGTACTGAACAAGAACTATTAGAATCATAGACTCAAACAGCACAGAAGCATCTGGTCCATCTCATCTGCGCTGACCAGATATCTTAAACTGATCTCATCCCATTTGCTAGTATTTGTCCCATATCTCATTAAAACGCTCTGATTCATATACCCATCCAGATGCCCTTTAAATATTTAATTGTACCTGCTTCTACCACATTGTCGTCAGCTCCTTCCATGCATGCACCATCCTTGGCCTTAAAATGTGACCACTCAGATCCCTGTAAATCTTTCCCCTCTCACTTAAACCTATGCCCTCTAGCTTTGGACTGTCCTACCCTGGGAAAAAGTATTTTGGCTATTCACTTTATCCATTTCCCTCATGATTTAATAAACTTTTATACCCCTCTACACTTCTACACCCCTCAGCCTCTGACACTAAGGAAAAAAAACCTAATCTATTCAGCCTCTCCCTATAGCTCATATCCCCCATCCTGGCTACATCCTTGTCAAACTCTTCTGAACCATTTTATGCATAAGCAATTTTTTTCCTGTAGCAAGCATTCCAGAATTGTATGCGGTATTCTAAAAATGGTCCTCCCAATGTGTTATACAGCAGCAACATGACATCCTAACTCCAAGACACAATGCATTGACCAATGAAGCAAGCAGGCCAAATGCCTTCCTCATCACCCTGTCCACCAGTGACTCCACTTTCATGGAACTATACACCCGCACCTCTAGTTGTCCCTGTTTGACAACAGTCCCAGGGACCAACCATTAACTGTACAAAATCTGTCCTTGTTTAGATTAGATTGCCTACAGTGTGGAAGCAGGCCCTTCGGCCCAACAAATTCACATCACCCCTTGAAGCATCCCACCCAGACCCATCCCCCTATAACCCACACACCCCTGAACACCATGGGCAATTTAGCATGACCAGTCCACATAGCCTGCACATCTTTGGACTGTGGGAGGAAACCCACACAGACACGGGGAGAATGTGCAAACTCCACACAGATAGTCGCCCGAGGTGGGAATCGAACCCGGGTCCCTGGCACTGTGAGGCTGCAGTGCTAACCACTGAGCCCTTTACCAAAATGCAACACCTCACATTTATCTAAATTAAGCTCTACCTGCCACTCTTCGGGCCATTGACCCATCTGACCAAGGTCCTGTTGTACTCTGAGATAACTTTCTTCACTGCCCAATACACCACCTTGTTTTGGTGTCATCTGCAAACTTACTAACTGTACCTCCTGTAACCATTTATATAAATGAAGAAAAGCAGTGGACCCAGCAGTGACTCTTGCAGCACACCACTGGTCACAGGCCTCCAGTCCAAAATGCAACCTTCTATATCACCCTCAGTCTCCTACCTACAAGACAATTTTTTGTCCAGTTGGTTAGCTCCGGACTGGCATCCATGTGATCTAACCTTACAGCCAGTCAACCATGTAGAACCTTGTTGAACACCTTCTTGATCTCTAAGCAGAAAGTAAGCTAATGCATCTCAATGTTTGCTCCATCTGATTGCAAAACTCTCCCAAAATAAATAAATCCCCACCACTGCCCTGGGTCTCACTCTTTCACATTAGTTTTTTTTTAAATGGCTCCAGAAATTCTGACAAATTAATCTTTTAACATTGTCACACAAATAGACCAAAACCCTCATGCCACTTGTACAAAATACAAACTCTAAAATAAATCATAGAGTCAGAGTCACAAAGCATGGAAAAAGAACCTTCAGTTCACCAAAACAACACTGATCATGTTTCCCAAACTAAACTAGTCCCATTTGTCTGTGTTTGGCCCATATCCCTCCAAACCGTTCCTATTCAATTACTTATCCAAATGTCTTTTAAATGCTATAATTGTACCTGCACTCATCATTTCCTCCAGTAGTTCATTGCACACACGAGCCATAGTCTGTAAATAAGTTGCTCCTCGTATCAGTTTTAAATCTTTCTCCTCTCACCATAAAAATATGCTCCCTGGTTTTGAACTTCTCCAACTTAGGGAAAAGGCACTATTCACCTTATCTGTGCCCCTCTTGATTTTATAAAGTTCTAAAGGGTAAGCCCTCAACCCCTTACATCACACTACACTCATTGGCATTTAAAACAACGAGAGATAATCTTACTGGAATATATAAGATTCTGAGCGGTCTTGACAAGTTGACGCTGATAATGTATTTTGCCTCATGCGAGTATTGAACACTAGAATCATGGATTTTATTTGCTGCACTTTGGTGGTTAACTAGGTTGCAAATATAGTTTGTTCTTTGAGCTGTGGGATAACCCTTTTCACGAAAGGAAGTGCACTAAGAACAACTCTGTGGACAATGTGGTGTCCAATTCCTTGTACATTTCTGCATTTTGATACCATTCTCATCACTGACTGCTGATATAACACTATGGTTGAATCAACAGAAAACAAAATTAAATGAATTGCATGCTTAAAGTTCCTCTTAAGACATTCTATTCTTGTAACTTCAAACAAGTTCCAACATAAAGCTATGTCCATGAAAAGTAGACATAGATATGAAATTACGTGTGTAAGTTGATAGTAAACAATATTTAAATAAGTAACCTAATTGAGACACTAAGCATCAAAAGTATGAGAATTACTGAGAATATGTTAATTAAGAGATGCTTTAATATCCCAGAGGTGAAATGGTAGACTGCAGACAATTGAAATGACAGCAGAAACATATAAGCAATTCCATAGGCATAATCAAAAAGTGCCTCTTTACAAATATGCTGATAATCATGACTTTGTTAATATCAAAGGGGTCAGGGAGCTATTGAGATACTTGACAACTTGTTACTCCTGGAACGTAAGAAATCCAATTTTCAAAAGGCCCTTTCCCCACAGACACAAATATGCTGATGGCCACTGTGTTTAAATTCTGAATAGAGGGGGCTGAATATGATCCAGTTCGCCAGGGCTAACATAGCCACTCTGCTTCAAAATGTTGTACATTTGCATACACCTGAGAGGGCAGGTAGGATTTATTATCTCAACTAAGACATCGCACCTCTGATATTGCAGCACTCCCTCAGTTCTGCTGCAGGAGTGTCAGCTTCAATAATATGCTGATAATTCCAGAGTAGATGTCAAGCCACAACTTGCTAATTGCAGCATGCATAATTGCTGTTGTCACCAATGGGTATTCTTCAAAGATATAACTAGGCTTGTGGTGAATTCACAGGAAAGCCATTCAGTTGTATTCTGTAAGGTTCTTTGCGCATTAATCTCAAAATGAAGTTTGTTGCTAACTTACTGAAGTAGATTGAATTAAATGATGGGAATTCCACAGTGGGAATCATTTATGAAAAAAGGCCTGGATTCAAGTCCTACCTGCTCCAGAGGTGTGTAATAATATGTCTGAACAAGTTGATTAGAAGAATAGATTAAATAAAAAAATTAAAAAGAAAATAAGGGAAAATAGCTACCTTAAGTGGGACCTTAACTAACACAATTCTACTTGGTTTTTTCTTGGGCTTGTTTGTTGATCCCTGTTCATACTTTACACAAATAATGTCATCATGTAACTTTGATACAATATGACATTTGCTGACATAGGATTGTAAAGTTCCTCAGTTTGGAAAAGAAGACATTGGATCCAACAATCTTGCACCAGCATTATTTTCCAAATCAGAGCTTCTGTCAAATCCCATTTCAAGCTCAAACACACAGAAAAAGCAGAAATTGCTGGAAAAACTCAACAGGCCTGGCAGCATCTATGGAGACAAAGCAGAGCTAATGTTTCAGGGTCATGTCTTAATATTCCTCTTTTCCACACCGTGACCTATTTCTCTCTGCTTCTGTAACAGGAAGACCCAGATCTTCCCAACCTTCAGCTTGCTGGAGATCAGGTATGTGACCCAAGATAACCATTGAACCCAATGAGCAACTCAGAAGGGGAAGTGTGAAACTCAAGTGAAAACCTCTATGGAACAAGGCAAATGTTAACTCTGAAGGGTGGCAAAATTCCAAATATAAATGTGGAATCTTATATCACATGGGAATACATGGAGGGCTAGAGAAGATTTCTTTTTTCACTTGTCATCAAGAGCTTGAACAAAGAAGAATTCAGTAAGATGAAAGTCCCTGTTATCAGTGGTGCAGGAGCTGGAAAGGTATGGAACGGTTTAACACGGGTGCGAAGGAAGGCTTCGTAGTTTGGGAGGGCAGAGATGGGTGAGAGCCACTGTATGAAGATGTTGCATGTCTTAGTGAGAGTTGTAGACTTCTAGCCTTGGTGGGAGGTATGTGCGATGGCAGGGTTATGGTGAGTGTGAAGTACTGGAGAGAAATGGTAGCACTTACCATTGCAGTGTACAAAAGGTCATTGAGCTTCATAGAGTCATAGAGTCGTAGAGCCATACAGCACGGAAACAAACCCTTTTGATCCAACTCATCCATGCTGAGTCCCAAATTAATCTAGTCCCATTTGCCAGCATTTGGCCCATATCCCTTCAAACCGTCCTAAATGTTGTAATTTTACTCATCTTCGCCACTTCCTTTGGCAGCTCATTCCATACACTCACCACCCTCTGTGTGAAAAAGTTGCCTCTTCGGTCCCTTTTATATCTTTCCCTCTCACGTTAAACCTATGTCCCTACCATGGGAAAAGAATTTTAGTAATTCATACTACTTATGCCTATCATAATATCTGAGTGGCTCTGAGAAGTGCACTGACCCAGGTGGTTATATCGTGTCAAGCTGTAAGGGTCTGGTGCCGTGGCCTCCTTTAGCAGCCTGGAGGAAAGGGAACGGGACTGTCTCCACCCCTGGGTCTCTGTTTGTGGTTCACGGCGATGACGTCCCTTTATCGGCCATCTCCTCTGCCATAGCGATAAGGAAGCAGGTTTGAATGGTAGCTCCCAGCTTGCAATATCAGAACCGGCCACAGCTGGGACATGAATATAGCTTTGCATTGTCATCACCAGAAGTCCCACTTCTGCAGTTGAACAATTCAACGAGACGGGCATCCTGGAGCCCAGCTACATCACTAATTAGGTGAAAAGCAGAAGATTGCATGAGAAAATGGCCAACAGCGGAAAACACTATGACATTTGCTGACATAGGAAAATAGTGGAGACATTTATCAACTCACATTTGGGAAGTTTCAGCCCTCTGACTCTGCAGTGGAGTCGCTGACTTCAGGTGTATTTATTTGGATTGTTGTCCAGGAAATCTCAGACCCAAACATTTTGGTCTAACTCTTAGTTAACTTACACACTGACTCCAATCTTTCACACCGTACTCCCCCCACCCCTTGCATTCCCCATCTCAAATATTCATAAACATCATCATCCCCAAATGCCACAGACAACCTCCAATTTCACCCCCAAACTCAACTCAACATCCCTCTTAATACAACCTGACCCGATTACCCCTCCTGATTATCCTTCTGAGCCTGCCCAACCTGAACTGACTTAACTAACTCTTCCAACCTGAGCCAACAATGAGTAGCCCTAACCCAACAATCCCTTTCAACCAAAACCAATTCTCCCTCACCCACCTCAGCTGTCAGCCACCCTACACACTTGCCAAATATTTGCTACCCTACTCGCTTGTTTCCTTCACCCATCTGCCACTTTACCTACGCCACCTATTTCACCCTCAAGTCCATCCTACAATGAAGCCTATTCAGTTATTCGTCCACTTACATATTCGTTCGTTCATACTGTTACTAACATTTATATTGGAGATTTAAGCTTACATCTAAGTTGTCAGAGCTGTAAAAAGGGCCTTCTTTCTAAGCTAACTCTTCAAGAACTTCAATGGGCTAAAAATATTAACTCTGTTTCTCACTCCACTGATAATGCCAAATTTGCTGAATTATCTTAGGATTCCTACAGTGTGGAAACAGGACCTTCAGCCCAACAAGTCCACACTAACCCTCACAACATCCCACCCAGACCCATCCCCTAATCTCCACATCCCTGAATATTATGGGCAATTTAGCATGGGCAATTCACCTAGCCTGCACATCTTTGGACTGTGGAAGGAAACCGGAACACCCGGACGAAACCCATGCAGGCACAGGGAGAATGTGTAAACTCCACATAGACTGTCATCCGAGGGTGGAATCGAACCTGGATCCCACTGAGATAGCAGTGCTAACCACGGAGCCACCTTGCCACCTATCAATTATTTAAGCACTTTCAGCTTTTATTGAGATGAAAGCCACCTGTAGGTTATCTAGGGTAAAGAAATGTCAGGCCAGACACAGGAATACACAGAGGAATTATATTTCTGGCAACAGCTTTTGGGTCAGAGCAGAGTGGAATAAAAGAATAGATTTGCAACAACTGAACTGGAAGGCTTCCTTCCTCTCATCCATATCTGCCTCAAGCTGTCTCCAGCAATTGCCCAATGATAAAGCAATTGAAGAAGCATACATCACTGTACATGTCTGCCGAGGCCTATTTTGAACAAACAAATTGGTTGAGTTGAACAAAATGTAGTTTACACAAAAATGCCATCAATTTTCTCTCATTAATCATACTAGATTTTAAAAAAAACTAAACACATCACTGTTTTCAAAACAAATCCCTGTATGGGATATAAGTGTCACCAGTAAAGTCAGCATTTGTTATACATTGTCAGTGACTTACTATGAGATTATCTATTCTCAAAGCAACATGTATAAACATGGCGAAATTGGGCAAAGAATATAAGCAATGCTCTTTAATTGATCTTGAGCAGCAGGATGAATGCAATCTTTTTCCCAATCTAAGAAAGATACTCAATGCCATTGAATGGATACATTATTGATCACAACTGTTTGTTTTTCAATATCTGTTTGTATATTATGTAACATAAAGTATGCAAACGCATCCATTAAAAAAAATGCATTTTTCTGCTTGCAAAATATTTTCTTTTTTCATCCCCAGCTTCTGACCGTAAAGGGCCTTCATTTGTTTTTAGAATCCTTCCAGTGTGGAAACAGACCAGCATACCCTACAAGTCCACACCAAATCTCCAAACAGCACCCCACCTGACTCTTCCCCCTATACTGTTCCTGTTAACCTGCATTCCCCATGGCTAATCCACCCAACCTATACATTCCTGGACTCTGAGAAATTTAGCACAACAAATTCAGCTAACCTGCACATCTCTGGACAATGGAAGGAAACCTGCACAGACACAAGGAGAGCAACAGACTCCACACAGACAGTCACTCAAGGCTGGAATTAAACCCGGGTCCCTGGTGCTGTGAGGCAGCAGTGCTAACCACTGAGCCACCGAGCTGCCCATATATTTTTAGAAACTCCTTGAAAAATGTTGACTTTATGCAATTCGCTGAAATGATGGTTTGCTGCATTCTGATGGACAGATGTTGCAAACATGCATGCCTGAATTTCTGAACCTTCAGAACCATGGAGTCATACAGCAAGGAAACAGACCTTTCAGCCCAACTCTTCCACGCCAGCCAGACATCCCAATCTGACCGAGTACCATTTGCCAAATTTTGGCCCATATCCCTTTAAACACTTCTCATTCATATACTCAACCAGTTCTGTTTTAACTGTTGTAATTGTACCAGCCTCCACCACTTACTCTGGTGGCTCATTCTATATACGTTACCCCATTCCACATTCATTCCCTTTCACAGAAAAAAAACACTCCAGCCTATTCAGCTTCTCCCTACAACTCAAACACTCCAGTCCTGGCAACATCCTTGTTAATCTTTTCTGTGCACTCTCAAGTTTAACAACATCCTTCCTATAGCAGGGTGACCAGAACTGTACACAGTATTCTAGAAGTGGCCTCACCAATGTCCCTCACACTTGATCCACCCAAATGTATTCCACTGATTAAGGATTGACACAGTGAAAACAAAATTTACTCAACAACAAAACTGAACACAGGAGGCCATTTTGCCATTCAATTATTATGACAATTCTTCATCTTAACTGCATCTACCTGTCTTGACTCCACAACTCAATTATTTCCATTTCCTAACGAAAGGCTATTGATCTCAGCTTTGAAATTTTCAGTTCAACAACATTATTTTCTCATTCATGAGACTGAAGGTTGCTTTCAACACCACTATTTACTGCCCATTCTGTAAGACCATAAGACCAGAAGGCATAGGAGCAGAAATTCGGCCATTTGGCCCACCCAGTCTGCTCCACCATTCGATCATGGCTGATAAGTTCCTACACCCCATCCATCTGCTTTCTCCCCATAACCCTTGATCATCAAGAATCTATCTACCTCAGTCTTAAATGTACTCAATGACATGGCCTTCACAGCCTTCTGTGGCAGTGAATTCCATAGATTCACCACTCTCTGACCAAAGAAGTTTCCCTTTATCTCTGTTCTAAAAGGTCTTCTCTTTACTCTAAGGCTGTGCCCTTGGGTGCTAGACTTTCCTATCAATGGAAGCGTCTTCCCAACATCTATTTTGCCCGGGCCATTTAGTATATTGCAAGTTTCACTTAGATCCCCCCTCATCCTTCTAAACTCCAATGAGCATAGTCCCAGAGTCCTCAAGTGAATCTGCAAGCAGTGATTATAGAATCAAAGAATCTTTGCAGTGTGGAAGCAAGCTATTTGGCCCATCAAATCCATGCCAACCCTCAGAAGAACATTTCACCTCGACCCACTCATATCTGATCTGTATAATCCTGCATTTCCCATCGCCGCCTCATCTAACCTGTGCATCTTTGGACTGAGAGGAAACCCACACAGACACGGGAGAATGTACAAACTACATATAGATAATCACCTGAGGCTGGAATGGAACCCAGGTCCCTGATGCTGGGAGGTAGCAGTGCTAACCACCAAGCCACAGTGCCATTTGATTCTGCCAGATGTCACTCGCCCTTGTCCTATTGATTGGTAGAGTTTGCGGATTTGGAAAATGCGTTGTAAGGGGCCTTGATGAATAGTTGCAGTGCATCTTGTACATGCCGTACTTTGCTGCCACAGAGCGTGGGCGGTGAAGAGGTTGAATGTTTAAAGTGATGGATGGGATCATGTTAAAGCGGTCTGCTTTGTTCTGGATGGAGTCAAGCTTTTTGTGGAAGACTGGAGTCACACTCATCGAGGTAACTGGAGTGTATTCCATCACACTCCCTGGCTCATGCCTTGCAGATGATGGGCAGGCTTTGCAGACACATTAGGTGACTTACCTCAAGAAATTCTTAACATCTGACCTGATTGTGCAGCCACAGTACGTGTATGGTCGGTCCAGTTCAGGTTCTGGTCACAGGTAACTCTCAGAGTGTTGATGGCGGGGGAATTTAGAGATGATGGTATAATTTAATGTAGTGGGTATTTCAATAAGACTACAGCAATTCTCAGCTAACCCTTTTATCCAGCCATTTATATTATGAAAGTGAATACATTCTAACATTACATGCATTGCATTGTATTGTATCATATCATAGAATCCCGAAAGTGTAGAAACAAGCCATTCGGCCCAACAAGTCCATATTGCCTTTTTGAAGGGTGTCCCCAGACTCATTCTTCTACCCCGTATTTCCCCATGCCCAACCCACTTAACGTAAACATCCAAGGGCACTAAGGACAATTTAGCGTGGCTAATCCACCTGCCCTGTACACCTTTGGACTGTGGGAGGAAATCGAGAACCCGAAAGAAACCCACGCAGACTTGGGGAGAATGTGCAAACTCCACACAGACAGTCACCCAAGGGTGGATTCAAAGCCAGGTCCCTGATGCTCTGAGGCAGCAGTGCTAACCACTGAGCCACCGTGCTGGTGTAGGCAAATGTGCTTTGTGGCAAATTTCCCTCAAATTCCCCATCAACAAATTGGTAAAACAAAATCAAAAAAGATATGAGATAAATCTTTTTTATGCACCAGAAGAACATGATGTCCTAGAGCATGGTGGAGGTTGGTTCAATTGAAGCATCCAAAGACGATAAGACTGTAAACTAAACAAAAAGAATGTGCAAACTTACAGAACATGGGACATAGAACAGTACAGCACAGTACAGGCCCTTCGGCCCACAATGTTGTGCTGAACTTTTACCCAAACCTAAGGTCTATCTATCCTCCACTGCTTCCTTATAATATCATCCCTATGCCTAGCTAATAGCTGCTTAAATGCCCCTAATGAAGCCGACTCCACTACCCTCTCTGGCAATGCATTCCATGCCCCTACCACTGTCTGAGTAGAGAACCTACCTCTGATGTCTCCCCGATATCTACCTCCTTTCACTTTAAAACTATGCCCCCTCGTAAAAGTTATCTCCACCCTAGGAAAAAAAGTCTCTGGCTGTCTACTCTATCTATACCTAATCATTGTGTACACCTCTATCAAGTCAAATAGGGAGAATGCAGGGGAATGGTAAGAGCTAAATTGCTTAGTCAGCGTGCTGGTGCAGACATGCATTGAATGACCTTCTTCTATGCTCTAACAACTCTGCGATTTGTGATTCTGTGACAAATAGCTCAAAAGGTCACTGAGTAACTGGTGTCCAAGCATGATGCAGGAAATTCTGGACCTTTATCAATTTTGTTTGTCATTTCTAAACTGTTCCCTATCTCCTCACTTTGATGACAATTGCATATCTGATCCATTGCCTTTCTGAATGTTGATGTGAAACATGAATGCCTCCTTCACTAATAACAACCACATCCTTAACATTAACTACCTTGCAATTACTCACCTTGGAGTTATGTTAAGTCAGTTGCATAGTTAGAATGTGGTGTTGAATGAAGCCAACAGTGTAGGTTCATTTCCTGCACTGAATGCAGTAGTACATGGAAGGCTGTCTCTGTGGCGAGTCCCATACTTCATGTGAAGTGCTACCCCTTAAGTTATTTAGAGAGAAATGTCTGCAGTCGCTCATGGTTTATAGCCAATTACTGCACCTAATTTCCAATTCTCAAATATTAATCCACAAAGCGCATTTGTAAAGCTGTTTTATTCCAATGGGAAAAAACTGAAACTGCGACTTACTCGATGAAGGAAGTCAGTTAAAGCAGAAGTTAAAGCATAGAGTTAATTTATACTGTATCATGTGTGCATGAGTAAACTTCTGGATTTGTGAAATCTGATTTGAAAACAGGCACTTTGAAAAACAACAAAATAAAGAGCTAAAGGGAGAGGTTGAATAGGCTCAGGCTATTTTCCCCGGAGCATCAGACACTGACAGGTGACCTCATAGAGGTTTATAAAGTCATGAGGGGCATGAATAAGGTGAATAGCCGTGGTCTTTTTCCCATGGTAGGGGAAACCCACAACTAGTCCAAACCATAGGTTTAACTGAAACGGGAATTATTTAACAGGGGCCTGAGGGGCAACTTTTGCACAAAGAGAGGGGCTGGGTGTATGGAATGAGCTGCCAGAGGAAGTGGTGGAGGCTGGTACAATTACAACATTTAAAAGGCATCTGGATGGATGCATGAATAGGAAGGGTTTAGAAGGATATGGTCAAATGCTGGCAAATGGGATTAGATTAATTTAGGATATCTGATCAGCCTGGAAGATTTGGATTGAATGGCCCATTCGCATTCTGTATACCTCTATGACTCTGACTCTATGTGTGCACTCTGCCTTTGAAACAAAACTGAGTTGAGAGGTCAGTCATCTTTTCATTTTCTGTCAATAAACATGGATAGGCAGAAGGCCTGGAAGCTACCCTCTGTGCCTGGACAAATCATTAAAATATAATAAATCTTTCCTGTAGATTAATTGCTACTGGTGCTAAATAATTACAGAAACACATTCACAGTGAAACCACAGACATCTTGACATTGCAGTTCCAAAGAATGGTGTGAATGAGGTCGTATGGTTACAGAATAGAAAGTAGATATTTGAAAAGGAGCATTAGATTAGATCGATTTTCAGAGCAGGAGGGAGAGAGAAGTAGATCCAGACCAGCAACGGTCCCCTAAAATCCATTAGGGAGTAGAGAGTATGGGTTGTATTTACCTACAGACTTGAAAAACCAAACTGAACTTTCACTGCAATAATACAGCAGGCCAGGCAGCATCAGGGGAACAGGAAAGCTAACATTTCAGGTAGGGACCCTTCTTCTTCTGAAGAGCCCTGACCCAAGATGTCAGCTTTCCTGCTCTTCTGATGCTGTCTGTTCTGCTGTCTTTCTCCAGCTCCACACTGTGTTATCTCTGACTCCAGCATCGGCAGTTCTTACTACTGCTGCAGATGTTTGACAGCATCCTGACTGGAATGAAGCCAGAGAAAGCTGCTGGCGCAAGCAACAAATCACTGAAAATCCATCTTCACAAACCGCCAACTTCTATTTGTCCAAAACAAAATCATTAACATGTAATGGTTCAATTTCATTTCAAAAAAAGCAAGTGTGATAGGGAAATTTTTGGACTGCTAAGATCTGAGTGAATGCTTCTTCTGTTGTAAGCACCGTTTCTTGGATATATGTGACTGTGTGAGTGGTTGGTGTTGCAAATACATTTCAGGTATTGAGTAAGAAAGAATTACCCTTATTTTAAAAAATAAATCACAAGAAAACCTGCCATTCATCTATTTTGAACAGACAGACCACCCAGGGAAATAAAAGCATTCTCTGACCTATTTGAGACCACATTTGTCATTGATTAGTCATACTGTCTGACACAGTGACGCTGGGCTAGTAATCTAGTCTGAGTGGATATGGGTCAAAATTCCATCATGACGATTGGGGAAATTTAAATTTAATTAGTATCTTTGAAATTTAAATTTAATTAGTATCTTTGAAATTTAAAGCTTGTCTCAGTTGCCATGAAACTATCAAACATCATAATGACAAATCTGGTTCACTAATGTTCTTTACGGAAGGAAATCTGCCATCCTTACCTGTGACTCCTGACCCACTGAAATATGGTTGTCTCTTAGTTTCCATCTGAAATGGTCTGACAAGCTACTCAGCGCAATTAATGACGAGCAACAAATCCTGACCTAACCAGCAATACCTGTATCTCATTAAAGATTTTTTTTTAATAGTATATTCTGACATTTACTTGTCTGGCTAAGTGCAGTGCCAGCAACATTTAAGAATCTTGACAACACTCAAGACAAAAGAGCCCACTTGGCTGGCACCACATCAATTCTCTCCACCGCTGACATTCAGCAGCAGCCGTGTGCATTACCTACAAGATGCACTGGAGAAACCTAAGCTCCTTAGGCGTAACCTTCTAAACCCATGACCACCTCTGTTTAGAAGGAAAAGGGCAGCAGATACATGGTGGAAACTCCACCACCTGCAAGTTCCCCTCAAAGCCACTTGCCATCCTGACTTGGAAATATATCAGTGTTCCCTCACAGTCGCTGTGTCAAGTTTTTGGGACTCTCTTCCTAACAGTATTTTGGGTCTTTCCTACAGCACACAGGCTGCATCAGTTCAAGAAGGTAGTTCACCAGCACCTTCTCAAGGATAACTCAGATGGGCAATAAATACTGGCCCAGCCAGCAATGCCCACTTCCTTTGAAATTAGTTTTTAAATACAAGCTTCCTCCCACTATCTACGTAGCCAGATATTCCCTTCTCACCCATGTGCTTACCTCATTTCCTCTCAAGTGATTATCAAGTGATATTCATCTCAATTATTTCATGATGACACTGGTTCTTCATGCTAACCACATATTGGGTACAAAGGTTGCAGACTCACAGAGTCAGAGAAATATACAGCATGAAAACAGACCCTTCGGTCCAACTCATCTATGCTGACCATATATTCCAAATAAATCTATTCCCATTTGCCAGCATTTGGCCCCTATCCCTCTCAACCCTTCCTATTCATATACCAATTCAGATGCCTTTTAAATGATGTAATTGTACCAGCCTCCACCACTTCCTCTGGCAGTTCATTCCATAGACACACCACTCTCTATGTGAAAAAGTTGTTCCTTGGGTCCCACCTTAAACCTATGGCCTCTTGTTTTGGTCTCCCCCACCCTCGGGGAAATGACCTTGTCTATTTACTCTATCCATACCCCTCATGATTTTATTAACCTCTATAAGGTCACCCTCAGGCTCCAATGCTCTAGAGAAAATAACCCCAGTCTATTCAGTCTCTCCCTATAGTTCAAACCCTCCAACCCTGGCAACATCTTCATAAATCTTTTCTGAACCCTTTCAAGTTTCACAACATCCTTCCTATAGCAGTGAGACTAGAATTGAATGCAATGGCCTAACCAGTGCCACGTACAGCCACAACATGACCTCCCAACACCTATACTCCATCCATTGACCAATAAAGACAAGCACAACAAAAGCTTTTCTCTCTATCCTTTCTGCCTGTGACTCCACTTTCAAGGAGCTATGAACCTGCACTCCAAGATCTCTTTGTCAGCAATATTCCCCAGGAACTTACCATTAAGTGAATAAATCCTTCTGGATGTGAGTTTGCTCACTGAGCTGGAAGGTTCGTTTTCAGACGTTTTGTCACTTTTTTTAATTTGAAAAAATATACTTTATTCATAGAATGTACAAAAAATGAAACATTTATACACCTACCCAATCATGCAAGCCACTCCGGGTTACCCAGGGGTACGTACACCAACTAAAGGAAAAAAACAAAACAGAGAAAAAAAAAACAAAGCAAAGAAACCGCCCCAGCAGTCGTCACCCCGCATAGTCCCAGTTGGCCCCCTGACCAGTTGGGGAAGGCGCCAGCTGGGCCCAGTTACCAGATAGGATTCTTTTCCCTTTTCTGGACGAGGGGGCTCATACGGTGGTCTTTCCCCACCGCGCCTTGGCGGCGGCTGCCCCAAGCTTTAGCGCGTCCCTCAGCACATAGCCCTGGACCTTGGAGTGCGCCAGTCTGCAACACTCGGTCGGGGTTAGTTCTTTCAGCTGGCAGACCAGCAAGTTGCGGGCAGACCAAAGAGTGTCTTTCACCGCATTGATGGTCCTCCAGGCGCAGTTGATGTTGGTCTCGGTGTGCGTCCCCGGAAACAGCCCGTAGAGCACGGAGTCCCGCGTCACGGAGCTGCTCGGGACGAACCTCGACAAATACCACTGCATCCCCCTCCAGACCTCCTGCGCATAGGCACACTCCAGAAGAAGGTGATCGACAGTCTCGTCCCCCCCGCAGCCACCGAGGGCAGCGTGCAGTGGTGCAGGGATTCCGTGCATGCATAAAGGATCTCACTGGCAGACCCCCTCTCACCGCCAGCCAAGCAATGTCCTTGTGCTTGTTTGAAAGTTCTGGCGATGAGGCATTCTGCCAAACGACTTTGGCAGTCTGCGTGGGGAACCACACGACGGGATCCACCCTCTCCTGTTCCCGAAGGGTCCTGAGGATACTACATGCTGACCACTGCCTGACGGCCTTGTGGTCAAAGGTGTTTCCTTTCAAAAATTTCTCCATGAAGGACAGGTGGTACGGAACGGTCCAACTACTCGGACCGTTCCGCGGCAACGAGGCCAGGCCCATCCTTCGCAACACCGGGGACAGGTAGAACCTCAGTAAGTAGTGAACCTTGGTGTTTGCATACTGAGAATCCACGCACAGCTTGATGCAGCCGCACACAAAGGTAGCCATCAGGGTGAGGGTGGCGTTCGGTACGCCCTCTCCCCCATTTCCCAGGTCTTTGTACATGGTGCCTCTGCGGACCCAGTCCATCCTCGACCCCCAAATGAAGTGGAAGATGGCCCGGGTGACCGCAGCAGCGCAGGTCCAGGTAATAGGCCAGGCCTGCGCCACATACAACAGTACCGAAAGCCCCTCGCACCTGACAACCAGGTTCTTGCCCGCGATGGAGGGGGACCGGAGTGTCCACCTGCCCAGCTTCTGCTTCAATTTGGCGATACGCTCCTCCCAAGTCTTAGTGCATGCCCCAGCTCCACCAAACCAAACACCCAACACCTTCAGGTAGTCTGTCCTGATGGTGAAGGGGATGAAGGAGCAGTCGTCCCAGTTCACGAAGAACATGACCTCGCTCTTACCCCTATTGACTTTGGCACCCGAGGCCAGTTCAAACTGGCTGCAGATGTCCAACAGCCTACTCACCGACCGACGATCGGTGCAGAAGACGGCGACATCGTCCATGTACAGGGAGGTCTTGACCTGAAGGCCTCCGCTGCCTGGGATAGTCACGCCCTTCAGGCTCACGTCCTTCCTGATGGAGGCGGCAAAGGGCTCCACACAGCACACGAACAAGGCAGGAGAGAGCGGGCAGCCCTGCCTGACTC
This sequence comes from Stegostoma tigrinum, assembly GCF_030684315.1. Classification (NCBI taxonomy): domain Eukaryota; kingdom Metazoa; phylum Chordata; class Chondrichthyes; order Orectolobiformes; family Stegostomatidae; genus Stegostoma; species Stegostoma tigrinum. The sequence continues at coordinate 100,859,933 of NC_081359.1, forward strand.
CAGATCTAACAGGAAAACTGTCTGATTCCTACCCGTTGATCGAGACTGCGCTAACGATGTTGGCGTAGAGCAGCTGGATTCAATTGCGGATGCCCTCCCCGAACCCCAATTTGGAGAGGACGTCCCTCATGTAAGCATGGGAGACCCTGTCGAAGTCCTTCTCCTGGTCCAGGCTGACGAGGCAGGTGTCCACCCGCCTGTCCTGTACGTAGGCGATCGTATCCCTGATGAGCGCGAGGCTCTCAGCGATCTTCCCGCCCGGCACAGCACAGGTTTGGTCAGGGTGAATCACTGACTCCAGGACAGACCTGACCCGGTTGGCAATGACCTTGGCCAGGATTTTGTAGTCCACGTTCAAAAGTGAAATGGGACGCCAATTCTTAATTTCTTCCCTCTCCCCCTTCCTCTTGTAAATGAGGGTGATGATGCCCTTCCTCATGGACTTGCACATTTCCCCTGCCCAAAGCGCACTATCGTACACCTCCAGCAGGTCCTGGCCGACCAGGCCCCACAGAGCGGAATACAGCTTGACCGGTAAGCCGTCGCTTCCGGGAGTCCTATTCCTCTGCAAGGACTTGAGGGCTCTGGCCAGTTCGTCCAGGGATATCGGCCGGTCCAGCTACTCCCTCGTGCCGTTGTCTAAGACCTCCGTGATAGACGACAGGAACGACTCGGAGGCCGTGCTGTCCGTGGGCTTCGTGTCGTACAGTCCGGCATAGAAGTATCTGCTGATCCCCAAAATGTCGGGCCGAGAGGACGTCACCGAGCCGTCGTCCTCCTTCAGCTGGCTAAGCACAGAGCTCTCTTTGTGCACCTTCTGAAAGAAGAAACGCGAGCACGTCTCGTCCTGCTCCACGAAGCGGACCCTGGACCGGAAGATTATCCTGGAGGCCTCCGCGGCGAAGAGCGAGGCTTGCTGGCCCCTCACCTCGCGGAGGTCCTCCGTGACATCGACCCCCATCAACTGCAGAAGGAGCAGGTTCTGCACCCTTTTCTGGAGTCGCGACAGCTTTCCCCGCCTCTCTCTTGCCTTCTGAACACCCTTGAGGACAAAGAACCTCTTGATGTTCTCCTTCACCGTCTCCCTCCCAGCCAGACTGGTTTCACGGTTCTCCAACCGGCGTACTCCCTCTTAAGCTCCTCGACGTTCTCTGGGGTCAACAGAGTCGTGTCGAGCTTCCACGTCCCCTTGCCGGCCGGCTGGTCGTCCTGTAAGTGACAGTCGGCCAACAGGAGGCAGTGGTCAGAGAAGAACACCGGCTCGACGCTGGTGGACCTGACCGAGAACGTCCATGACACAAACAGGAAGTCTATCCTTGAGCGGATAGACCCGTCTGGCCACGACCAGGTGTACCTCTGCTGCGCTCCGTCTGCAGGGGTGCTGAAGACGTCGAGCAGCTTGGCGTCCTTCACCGTGCCCATCAGGAATCTGGACGTGACGTCCAGTTGACTCCCCCCACCCGCTGTCCCCACGCCGGATCTTCCATCTGCATCAATGATGCAGTTGAAGTCTCCGCCTAGGATGACCGGCCTGGACGTAGCCAGCAGGAGTGGAAGTCGCTGCAGGACGGCCAACTGCTCACTCTGTACCGCTGGGGCGTACACGTTGATCAACCTCAGGGGAGCATTCCTGTAGGTGATGTCAGCCACTAGGAGGCGCCCCCCCCCACCACCTCCTGAACTTGAGAGATGGTGAAGTCGCGCCCCCGCAGCAGAATAGCCAGGCCCGAGGAGCGACAGTTGTTACCCCCCGACCAGATCGAAGGCCCACAGGTCCAGGCGCCGGGCCATTTCCCGTACCTGCCGAGGTGCGGTATCCCACACTCCTGCAGAAACAGGAGGTCCACCTTGATGGTGGTCAGGTAGGCCAACGTGGACGCACATCTCGCGGTTGACTTGACACTGCGCACATTAATGCTCACAACCCATACCCCCATTGTGGGCAGTGACCGCAGTACCCTCGCCAAGTCAAAGGTCCAACCCCTCCATCTGTCCCTTCATGCCCATTGCCCGGGCTAACTGCTGGACGCTCTCCGGGCTCAGGAAGCCGTCCATGCTGCCTTCCGGGTGGCATCCCCCCGTCAGGGGTGCGAAGGCAGGAGGGTCCGGCTCCGGGTCAGGCTGGGGACGCGCTGTTTCCTCCTTCCCGCCTGGAAGTTCCGGGGGGCCCTCCAGTGCTCCAGCGGCACTTGACTGGGTGTCGGAGTGAGCCTCAGGACGCCTCCCGTCACCTGGAAGCGGGGTGCTGCTTTCCTTCCCCCTCGAGACCTTTAACTTCTGCTTCGGGTGGGCCCTCTCCGAATCCTCCTCGTCAGAGGAGCTCTTATAGCCCCCCTGTAGCTGCCTCTTCCTGCCTGATGGTTGCGGTTCCTGGGCCCATCGACGCACCTTCCTCCTCGCTTTTTGGACTGTTGTCCACTCCTCTGGGTCACCTGTCGCCACCTCCATTGGCTCCGGGTTGTCGGGGGGGATCGGAGCCTGCAGGGGTGCTTTGCTGGCCTCGGGCCCATCCTGCAGGGCTGGGCCCTCCTGCACAGCCTGGCCCTCCTGCATGTTAGTGGGGTCCTTGCTGGGCCCTGGTACCTTTCTCTCCTCCGGGGGGGCTGGCCCCGCATTTCCCCTGCCGGCGACCTGGGCGTAGGTGGTACCCCGCCGCGGGCATGCCCTATAGAAGTGGCCCGCTTCCCCGCAAAGGTTGCAGCTTCTCTCTCGTGGGCAATCCTTTGCAAGCTGTCCCTCCTCCCTGCAGTTCCTGCAGATGGTGGCTTTGCAGTCGGCCGCCATGTGACCTGACCTACCACAGGCATGGCAGACTTTAGGTTGCCCTGCATAGGTCAGGTAGCCCCTGCTCCCACCGATCACGAAGCTGGACGGTGGGTGTGCGACATTCCCGTCTGCGCCCATCCTCAGCGTCACCTTGACCTGCCTCTTACTCGTCCAGATGCCAAGGTCCCCTTCCACCTTCACATACCTTCCGAGGAAGGTCAGGACATCAACTGCTGGCACATGCGGGTTGTACATGTGTACAGTCACCATACGGCTCCTCTGTGCTGGCATCGCAAACAGTGGGACAGCGGTCAATACAGAGAGGGGGCCCTCCCCTCCTTTCTCCCTGAAAACCTCCAGGAAGCGCTCGCAAAGCTTGGCACTCCGGAAGGTCACGTCGTAAAAACCTCCTCCGGGGAAATCCTGCAGGCAGTAAATGTCCGCAGCAGCGAACCCACAACAGTCCAACAGGACCCTCTTCACAAAGAAGGTGTGGTCCACAGGTGCACCTTCCTCCACCTTCTTCACGGAGACACGGATGGTGTTCTGGACCCCCTGACCCGGGGCACAAGCACTTGCCGCAGCCATTGTTGCAGGTTGGCTGCTCCCCTGAACCAGCGTTAGGCCGAAGCCAGCATTAAGATCCACTGGTCGCAAGGGTGCACAGCCAACCCGACGTCCTCCTTTCACCTCCATGATAGCACTCTCCTCCTCTCGGTCCACAAGAGAGTGGGTCTTTATTGTGTTCCAGATGTAAGCTAGTTCACTGAGCTTGCCGGTTTGTTCCCAGATGTTTCGTCACCATTCTAGGTAACATCAACAGTGAGCCTCCGACAAAGCGCTGGTGTTATGTCCCACTTTCTATTTATCTGGTTAGGTTTCCTTGGGTTGGTGATGTCATTTCCTGCATTGGTGATGTCATTTCCTGTTCTATTTCTCAGGGGATGGTAGATTGGCTCCAAATCAAAGTGTTTGATGGAGTTCCGGTTGGAATGCCATGCTTCTAGGAATTCTCGTGCGTGTCTCTGTTTGGCTTGTCCTGGGATGGATGTGTTGTCCCAATCAAAGTGGTGTCCTTCTTCCTTATCTGTGTGTAAGGATATGAGTGATAGTGGGTCATGTCGTTTTGTGGCTAGTTGATGTTCATGTATCCTGGTGGCTAACTTTCTGCCAGTTTGTCCAATGTAGTGTTTGTCACAGTTCTTGCAAGGTATTTTGTAGATGACGTTTGTTTTATTTGTTGTCTGTATAGGGTCTTTTAAGTTCATTAGCTGCTGTTTTAGTGTGTTGGTGCGTTTGTGGGCTACCCTGATGTCAAGAGGTCCGAGTAGTCTGGCAGTCATTTCGGAAATGTCTTTGATGTAGGGGAGAGTGGTTATGGTTTCTGAGCCCGTTTTGTCTGTTTGTTTGGGTTTGTTGCTGAGGAATAAAGATTAAAAGGTATAAAGATCAAAAAAGATGAAAACACTGTTATCCTTCCTGCAGGCAAAGGACGCCTGACAGTCATCTTAAACCGAACAGACTACATTGAGAAAGCGAACGCGCTGCTCGCAGATACTGACACTTACCAACAGGTGGCGATAGACCCGACCCCACAACTGGAGAACCGAATCACAGCCTTACTCAAAAAACTTCAAAAATCTGGAGAATTAAACAAGAGAGACTTCCAAAAAATGAAACCAGATGGATCCAACACACCACGCTTCTACGGACTACCAAAAATTCACAAACCAGAAGCCCCCCTCAGGCCCATAGTGTCGCTACCTGGAACACCAACCTACAGATTAGCCAAGGAACTACACCAAAGACTAAAACACCTAGTAGAAGACTCAAAAGCTGACGTTTCGGGCCTAGACCCTTCATCAGAGATTGATGAAGGGTCTAGGCCCGAAACGTCAGCTTTTGTGCTCCTGAGATGCTGCTTGGCCTGCTGTGTTCATCCAGCCTCACATTTTATTATCTTGGAATCTCCAGCATCTGCAGTTCCCATTATCTCTAGTAGAAGACTCACACCACTCCATTCGCTCCACCCAAGAATTCCTGAACACCATCAAAGACACCAAGATAGAAGAGGATGAAATAATGGTCTCCTTTGACGTAACAGCCCTGTTCACATCCATCAACATCAACCTGGCCAAAGAAACACTGACTACACTATTAGAAGAACAGAAGACACATACACCAGACACCACCAACCTCATCAGCAAGGACAACATCATCAAGCTAGTGGACCTGTTCCTCACCACCCACTTCACTTTCAGTAACAAAACCTACAGACAAACCAATGGTACACCCATGGGATCTCCGATATCAGGGTTCTTAGCAGAGGCAGTAATGCAGAGACTCGAACAAACAGCTCTGCCAATCATCCAACCCAAACTTTGGGTCCGCTATGTGGATGACACCTTTGTCATCACTAAACAAAACAAATTAGAGGAAACATTCAAGACCATCAATAATACCCTTACTGGCATAACATTCACAAAAGAGGAGGAAAACAACAGCAAACTGCCATTCCTAGATGTCACAGTAGAGCGACCAGCCAATGGGGAACTTCAAACCAGCGTCTACAGGAAAACAACACATACGGACCAAATACTGAACCACAGGAGCAACCATCCCAACACCCACAAACGAAGCTGCATTAGAACATTATTCCAACGAGCCACCACACACTGCAGCACAGAGGAACTACGCAGAGCAGAGGAAAATCACCTATACAGCGTATTCAAAAAAGAACGGGTACCCTATGAACACAGTCCGCCGATTCCTCAGCAATAAACCCAAACAAACAGACAAAACGGGCTCAGAAGCCATAACCACTCTCCCCTACATCAAAGACATTTCCGATATGACTGCCAGACTACTCGGACCTCTTGGCATCAGAGTAGCCCACAAACGCACCAACACACTAAAACAGCAGCTAATGAACTTAAAAGACCCTATACAGACAACAAATAAAACAAACGTCATCTACAAAATACCTTGCAAGAACTGTGACAAACACTACATTGGACAAACTGGCAGAAAGCTAGCCACCAGGATACATGAACATCAACTAGCCACAAAACGACATGACCTACTATCACTAGTATCCTTACATACAGATGAGGAAGGACACCACTTTAATTGGGACAACACATCCATCCTAGGACAAGCCAAACAGAGACACGCACAAGAATTCCTAGAAGGATGGCATTCCAACCAGAACTCCATCAACAAACACATTGATTTGGAGCCAATCTGCCATCCCCTGAGAAAAAGAACAGGAAATGACATCACCAATGCAGGAAATGACATCACCAACCCAAGGAAACCTAACCAGATAAATAGAAAGTGAGACGTAACACCAGCGCTTTGTCGGAGGCTCACTGATGATGTTGCCTAGTATGGTGACGAAACGTCTGAAAACGAACCTTCCAGCTCAGCGAGCAAACTCACATCCAGAACCTCAACCTGAGCTACAAATCTTCTTAAAACTCGCTGAATAAATCCTTCTCTGAATTGATTCACTGAATTCATTTTTAGATTTACCAATGAATATTCTAGACTGATTATCCCTCATGTTCAATTCTCAGAAAGTGGAAAATTGCACCACATTTGGGTGGCACTTACGGAGTTTGTTTCAAGAAGAGTTCGACATCAAGACTTCCTTTCACTTTCATTGGCAGTTAAGGGGTAGTGTACTCCAAACAGCAAAATAGCCATCTGTAATGTCACAGTTTTGTAAAGGTTAGGAAAGTGGAAAGAAATAGGACAAGTGAATTTGTTGGATTATTGCGTGTCTGTTTCTGGAAAATAGTTGGTTCATATCGAAAAAGCCAATGTGAGCATTGTGAAAAATAAATAATGAATTTGCACTTGTATGCACTGGAAGCACATTTTGGTGATTTGTGAATTAAAATGAATGTGTGGACTCTGCTGTGCTGGCGTACAAAATTGTGATCATAATACTGAAATACTTCTCTGCCCAGGACTTTAAGAAACTACATAACGTTTAAACACAGCCCAGATTATCACACAAACTAACCTTCTGTCCAATGAGCACCTGTTCTGAGGAACACTCACTCAATCTGAAACTTTAACTCTGATTTCTTTCCACAGACGCTGCACAGTTGAGCTCTTCCAGCAGTTCCTGTTTTTGTTTCTGATTTACATCAGCCTCCGTTCTTTTGGTTTATTCTATCTATTAACTCCTTCTGTACTTCTCGATTGCACGGAAAGGCAGCCAGCATGATCAAAGGCACTCCCATCCCGGTTATATTCTCTTCCAACCTCTTCCATCATGCGGAAGATACAAAACCTAAGCACATGTACTAACAGGTTCAAGAACAACTTCTTCCCTGCTGTTACTAAATTTCGAAATGGATCTCTGAAATTTCAAATTTAACGTTGATCTTACTTTTGTGCCCATTCTCTACAGCCGTTGAGTTTGTATTCCTCACTTTGTTGCATTACTCTATGATCTTTGGATGAAATGGCCTGCCTGTACTGCACACAAAACAAAACTTTTTACTGTATCTAGGCACATGTGATAGTAATCCATCAAATCAAATCAAAGCCCTGAAATACCTGTCTGATGTGACTGATCCTGATCTGTGGCATTACTACTGTAATATCTCTGAGCTCTACATTAGAATTCCTTCCCTCAGTCTCTTGATTGTCACTTCCCTCTCTTCCTTTTCAACTCATCTTTCATAAAATCCATTAATTTGCTAAGTTGTCATTGCTCCTAATAAAGATAGAGTTGCATATATGTAGCGTCTGTCATGATCTCAGGTAGGTCAAAATATTTTATAACTAATATTGAGGAGAACTAATTACTTCTACAATAAAGGATCACCTGCTTTAGCTCTGTGTTCATTTTTGTTCAATTAAGTTTCTGTGAAGCACTTTGGGTTTCACTTTTTGTGTTAAATGATGTGTTATAGAACAAATGTAAGCTGTTTGGCCCTTGAACACAACAGAGTTTTAGCGTTCTCAAATGATTGCACCATAAATCTTAAATAAAACTATGAAATAATGGGTAGGACGATGGCCTGACAATGGCAGGGACATGGGTTCAAATCCACCTTCAGGTGACTGTCTGTGTGGAATTTGCACATTTTCCCCATGTCTGCGTGGGTTTCCTCCAAGTGTTCCGGTTTCCGCCCACAATCCAAAGATGTGCAGATTAAGTGGACTGGCCGTGGGAAATGCAGGGTTAGGGTCAGGAGGTGGGTCTGGGCAGGATGCTCTTTGTAGTTCAACATGGACTTGATGGGCTGAATGGCCGCATCCCTTTTTCAGTGATTCACTAACATCCCTTTTTGTAAAATCTCATTACGTTGCATCTCCTTGGATGATATAGACAGTCATTAACAATCAGCTTGCTGCTCCAACAAAGAAATTCCTCATTTAAGATTTGCTTTTCTGTAATCGGATATGTTCCATTCTTATGATCTTTAAAAAGCACCTCAGCAGTAGTTGGTTGTTTGCAAATGTGGTTAAGCTGAGGACAATGAGAAGCTGAGTCACAAACAAATTGGTATTTTGAAGGATAAGATCAAGTAAAGCTGAACAGATCTTCGTTATCTGATGCAATCTGACAAACTTGTGAAGTCTCACATTTGTTAAGGCCAGCAATCTAATGTCAGTTTCTCATACTGCCTTCCTTTTTCTTACACGTTCGCCAATTTCAAACGTGCAACCCCTGCTTATAGCTTTTGTCGATTTGCACTTTGCACAGTTAGGACCCTCAATGGTTTCAATGGCCAACAGCACAGAAACATCGAAATTAGGAGTAGGCCATTCAGGCCTTTGAGTCTGTTCCACCATTCCTACTTTTCTTCCTTTCCTTTAATACCTTTCATCCCAAACGCTACAAGAAGGGTCACAAGTCGGCAGACTGGTCTAGAAATCAGGCTGGATCCATCTTTAAGAGTAGGAGGAAGGCAGTTAAGGAGGGTATAGTGGAAGGGAATTACAAGGTGAATTGGAGGAAGGGATGTGGGATGGGAGGAGGAACAGGAGAGATTGTGGAGTAGGATATGATCATATGTGCTCTTGATCCATAGAAAGATGTTTTAATAGAGCTTTAAACTTAGAAGTGATCGTTGAATTAAATTAGTATTATTGTCGCATGTACTCGAATGAATACACTGAAACGTTTACAAGTCACCACTTACAACATCATCTTAGGTACCGAGGAAGCTCGGTACAGATACTAAATGATTTGGTATAAAACAGAAAAAAAGAGCTTAAGAATTAAAAGGAAAAATAGAAAGTAAAAGTACTCAGTTTACAGTCCTTCCACTCCAGTCCGTGCCAGAATCTAGCCTCAAGACAGCACCAGTCTCCAGTCCATTAGGGCTTCAAAACTCAAGGCCTCACCTCCATTCCACAAGGTGCCCTCACCTACCTGTGATAGCCTCCAGCCCCTCACCTCCATTCCACAAGGGGCCCTCACCTACCTGTGACAACCTCCAGTCGCTCACCTCCAGTCCACAAGGGACCCTCACCTACCTGTGACAGCCTCCAGTCACTCACCTCCAGTCCACAAGGGACCCTCACCCACCTGTGACAACCTCCAGTCGCTCACCTCCAGTCCACAAGGGACGCTCACCTACCTGTGACAACCTCCAGTCACTCACCTCCAGTCCACAAGGGACCCTCACCTACCTGTGACAACCTCCAGTCACTCACCTGCATTCCACAAGGGGCCCTCACCTACCTGTGACAACCTCCAGTCACTCACCTGCATTCCACAAGGGGCCCTCACCTACCTGTGACAACCTCCAGTCACTCACCTGCATTCCACAAGGGGCCCTCACCTACCTGCGACAACCTCCAATCGCTCACCTCCAGTCCACAAGGAGCCTTCACCTACCTGTGACAGCCTCCAGTCGCTCACCTCCATTCCACAAGGGGCCCTCACCTACCTGCGACAACCTCCAAATGCTCACCTCCATTCCACAAAGGGCCCGCACCTACCTGTGACAGCCTCCAGTCCCTTACCTCCAGTTCGCAAGGGACCCTCACCTACCTGTGACAGCCTCCAGCCCCTCACCTCCAGTCCACAAGGGACCCTCACCTACCTGTGACAACCTCCAGTCCCTCACCTCCATTCTACAAGGGGCCCTCACCTACCTGTGACAACCTCCAGTCCCTCGCCTCCGTTCTACAAGGGACCCTCACCTACCTGCGACAACCTTCAATCCCTCACCTCCACTCCACAATGGGTCCTCGCCTTCTTTCAATGCCCTCCAGCCTCTCACCTCATAGAGTCATGGAAATATACAGCATGGAAATAGACCCTTTGGTCCAATTCGTCCATTCCAACCAGACATCCTATACAAATCTCGTCCCATTTGCCAGCATTTGGCCCATATCCCTCGAAGCCCTTCCTATTCATAAATACATCCAGATGTTTTTTAAATTTTGTAATCACACCAGCCTCCACCGCTTCCTCTGGAAGCTCATTCCATACATGCACCACCCTGTGTGTGGAAAAAGTTGCCTCTTAGGTCCCTTTTAAATCTTTTCCCTCTCACCTTAAAACTATGCCCTTTGTTGTTGGACTCTCTCACCTGAGGGAATAAACTTCGTCTATTCACTCTATGCACGCCCCTCATGATTTTACAAACCTCTTTAAATTGACCCCTCAGTGTTCAACGTTCCAGGAAAATAGCCCCAGGCTATTCAGTCTCTCCCTGTTACTCAAACCCTCCAACCCTGGCAACATCCTTGTAAATCTTTTCTGAACCCTTTCAAGTTTTGTGACATCCTTCCTATAGCAGGGAGGCAAAATTGACACAATACTCTAGAAGTGGCCGAACCAATGTCCTGTAAAGCCACAACATGACCTCCCAAGTCCTATACTCAATGAACTGGCCAATAAAGGCAAGCATACATAATGCCTTCTTCTCTAAACCGTTTACCTATGACTCCAAAGTCAATGAACTATGAAACTGCACTTGAAGGTCTCTTTGTTCAGCAACACACCCCAGGAACTTACCATTAAGTGTATAAATCCTGCCTTGGACCACCAGTCCACAACGGGACATCTTGTATGTGGGACGACATTCAGTCCCTCACCTCTTGTACACAAGGGGCCTCACTTACCCACAATCTGGCCTTGCTTCCTTGTGAAGGCCTCCAGTCTGGGGTCTCACCTCCATTACACACCAGGGGCTCACCTAAAATGTGTAACAGGATTCTGGCATAGCCACCATCGAAAGCCTGTTTGATTAAGATGCCTAATGCTTGTTTTAGGCATTAACTTGGGGACTCTGAAGCAAAGGGCCTGATGAATTTAACATTGGGACAAATATCTGTACAGCTTCACGTTCCACAGCATCGACAAACAATGTGTTACTGTTAAACAGATCTAGGTGCTATAGTTGATGTAAAAGATCCCTTTACACTATATTGAAGAACTGGGGAGTTATCACCAGTGTTCCAAACAATATTTATCCCTCAAACAACATCACGAAACAAACAGATTATCTGGTCACTGTCATGACTGGTACGAGGTCAGCCAGGTGCACCTCATAGAATATGAGTTCCCTGACTGGGGCTGTTAACCTGGCCCAATCAGGGAGCCCTGGCTGACAGATATAAACAGGGGCTCTATTCATTCTAAGAGATGGCTCTGAGTTAGCTGGTCAGTGTTATGTATGTGGAGATAAAGGGTGACTCGGTGACAGGATACCGGTCTTTGTGGAGTTACTTCAGTCCCTACCATATTGGTTGCTGGGTGTCTGACATACACAAATCAAATGCCTTAGTTCTGACACTACAACAATGATTGCACGTCAATAAATGTTTTCATTGTCTTTAGAGTGGTTAAAAACAACAGCGGTTGTGAGAAGTCATCACCTTTTCTTTTAGCAAAGTGCAGGGTTAATTAAGGAATGTGGCAGACTTTGCCTCATTGGTCTGCTCTCATCCATTTACTCTTCCTTCAGAGGAAGGCTCAGAGGAAATCTGATCAAGGTTTTCCTGATAAGTAACTTCTCCTGCTTGTGCAGGAACAAAAACGGAGAGGGCATAGGTTTAGAGTGACTTGCAAAAGAAGCAAGGATGATATGAATTAATATCTCTCAGTGAATAGCTAGGGTATGGAATGCAATGTCTGGAATGTTGCTGGACACAGATTCAGTTGAGGCATTCAAGACACCTTTGAATGAAGATAAAACTATAAATGTAACTGTATGGGAGAAAGGCAGGAAATTAGAACTAGGTAATGATTACCATTTGAAGACCCAGTTTAGCAATGCTGGGCCGAATGCCCTCCTGCTGTGTCAGACAATTCTGTGGGTTGATTCTGTGATTTTTCAGATCCTGCACAGTTCCTCCTCCATGTCAGGTGAGCTACAGACAGAAATTTGAAGCTGATACTTAAAGATGCCAAGCATTTTTTGAATGTCACTCGATTTATTCAAACCAGTTTCTAAAATTTAAAAAAATTTATAAAGAAGGGTCACTGGACCCAAAATATTAACCCTGCTTTCTCTCCACAGAGGCTGCAAGACCTGCTGAGTTTCTGATACAATTTCCATTTTTGTTGCAAATTTCCAGCAACCTCAGTTCTTTGCGTTATCTGAGATTGTATTATCCTGCTTTGCTGTGAGTTCACAGAGGATAGATATGACCAGGCACTGAGGTTAGAAACTTGAGCCTTTCCAAAGAGTACAAATCTATGTTTTGGTTTTTGTTTACAGAATGGTGAGTAGTGGCTCAGTGGTTAGCACTGCTGCCTCACAGTGCCAGGGGCCTGGGTTTGATTTCGCCCTCAGGTGACCGTCTGTGGAGTTTGTACATTTTCCTTGTGTCTGCATGGGTTTTCTCCAGTCCAAAGATGTGCAGGCTGGGTGAATTGGCAATGGTTAATGCAGGGTTATAGGGATGGGGTGGGAGAGTTGTCTGAGTAGGATGCCCTTCAGAGGGTCAGTGCAGACTTGATGGGCTGAATGGCTTCGCTCTGCACTGTCAGGATTCAATGAGAATGGCATTCAGTTCCTCAGATTTATGCTCAGCCTTTTTCAACAAGTCCTTCTGTTCCCTGCTCTCGCATATGTTCAAGTAGATCACCCTTAAAAGCACCAATACTGTTCACTTTCATTACTCATCATTGAAATTTAAATACTCTTTGGTTAAATTAGTTCTGAATCCCTGACTAGATTTATTGTTGATGATCATACAATCATGCTCCATAGTTTTATGGAATCATCTTCTCCATACCTATCCTAATGAATGCTTTTACCCATTCATTCATTGGATATGGGTGTCACTTGCTGGACCAATATTATTGCCCATCCCTCATTGCCCAGAGAGCAGTTAAGAGTCAACCACATTGCTGTGAGTCTGGAACCACATGTAGGTCAGACCAGGTAAGGATGGCAGTTTCCTTCCTTAAAGAATATTAATGAGACAGTTGGGTCTTCCCTGACAATGTTTTCATGGCCATCATTAAAATCTTTTTTCCAGAAAATTATTGAATTCAAATTTCAGGGTGGGATTCAAACCGTAGTCTCCAGGATCAGCCATGATCACAATGAATGGTGGTGTTGGCTCAAAGGGCCGAATAGCCTGCTCCTGCACCTATTGTCTATTAGAACATACATAGAACAGTACAGCACAGAACAGGCCCTTCAGCCCACGATGTTGTGCCGACCATTGATCCTCATGTATGCACCCTCAAATTTCTGTAACCATATGCATGTCTAGCAGTCTCTTAAATGTCCCCAATGACCTTGCTTCCACAACTGCTGCTGGCAACGCATTCCATGCTCTCACAACTCTCTGTGTAAAGAACCTGCCTCTGATATCCCCTCTGTACGTTCCTCCAACCAGCTTAAAACTATGACCCCTCGTGTTAGCCATTTCTGCCCTAGGAAATAGTCTCTGGCTATCAACTCTATCTATGCCTCTTATTATCTTGTATACCTCAATTAGGTCCCCTCTCCTCCTCCTCTTCTCCAATGAAAAAAGTCCGAGCTCAGTCAACCTCTCTTCATAAGATAAGCCCTCCAGTCCAGGCAGCATCCTGGGAAACCTCCTCTGAACCCTCTCCAAAGCATCCACATCTTTCCTATAATAGGGCCACCAGAACTGGACGCAGTATTCCAAGTGCGGTCTAACCAAAGTTTTATAGAGCTGCAACAAGATCTCACGACTCTTAAACTCAATCCCCCTGTTAATGAAAGACAAAACACCATATGCTTTCTTAACAACCCTGTCCACTTGGGTGGCCATTTTAAGGGATCTATGTATCTGCACACCAAGATCCCTCTGTTCCTCCACACTGCCAAGAATCCTATCCTTAATCCTGTACTCAGCTTTCAAATTCGACCTTCCAAAATGCATCACCTCACATTTACCCAGGTTGAACTCCATCTGCTACCTCTCAGCCGATCTCTGCATCCTGTCAATGTCCCGCTGCAGCCTACAACAGCCCTCTATACTGTCAACGACACCTCCAACCTTTGTGTCGTCTGCAAACTTGCTGACCCATCCTTCAATCCCCTCATCCAAGTCATTAATAAAAATTACAAACAGAAGAGGCCCAAGGACAGAGCCCTGTGGAACACCACTCACCACTGACTTCCAGGCAGAATATTTTCCTTCTACTACCACTCGCTGTCTTCTGTTGGCCAGCCAATTCTGTATCCAGACAGCTAAGTTCCCCTGTATCCCAATCCTCCTGACCTTCTGAATGAGCCTACCATGGAGAACCTTATCAAATGCCTTGCTGAAATCCATATACACCACATCCACAGCTCGACCAGCAGAGATAGTGGCAGTCTCATTTCTGCTGCTTGGGGACTCTACACAGTACTGTTAAAAGCTTTCATAAGTGAATGTGCTATAGATTTTTACACGTACATAATTATGCTATGGATCTCGGGGGTGACTTGAAGAATTATAAAAGTTTATGTTAGATGTTGGTTTCATCACACTTGGAATACCACACAGTTCTGGACTCCATGTAAGAAAACAAACGTAGATTGTGCAAAAAGATTAAGTAAAGTCACCATAGTCCCACTCACCCATCAGAAAGAGACAACTGGCAGTGAGGGTCATAATGTCTCAGGCAAGGAGTGAGAATTGAAAAGGCAGAATCTTCAAGGTAACCTAAGCCAGTGCAAGAATTGAACACACAGTGTTAGCATGACTCTACATCACAAACGATCCATCAAGCCATCTGAGTTAACTGAAATCAAGGTGCTGAAAGGGCTTATAGTGCAGTCTAGGAGAAAATACTATTAGCTTGAAGATGAAAATTCAGGAGACACTTCTATATCCTGAATGGTGAGTATTGTCTATTGATATTACTTGGGCCTCTGGATTAATAGTATAACCTAATACCACTAACCTACACACAATTTTAAATGCCCTACAAGATCATTCCTGGAACTTCCCTTCCCTTTTCAAACAGGAAGGCTGTCCAATGTCATGACAGCATGAGAAGAGGTAGATGAGACTTGTCTCATCTTGAGGAAACAGCACTGGTTCTAGAATTAAAGGTTCCCTACAAGGTGGAAAGAGGCCATTTGGCCCATTGAGTCATTACCACCCCTCCAAAGAGCATCCCACCCAGACCCACCAGCCCCATCTTATCCCTGTAGACCTGTATTTGCCATGGCTAATCCACTTAGCCTGCACATCACTGAACATTATGGAGCAGTTTAGCACGGCCAATCCACCTAGTCTGCACATTTTTAGACTGTGGCAGGAAACCGGAGCACCTGGAGGAAATCCACACAGACACAGGGAGAACGTGAAAACTCCACACAGACAGTCACCTCAGGCTAGAATTGAATCTGGGTCCCTGATGCTGTGAGGCAGCAGCCCTCACCACTGTACTGCCTCGTAAACCATCATAACTAGTAAAACCAGTAAAACTAAAATGAAAACAATTGATTTCATGGATGTAAGGAGAGTCTGACAGGTTCACACTAGCCACAAGCCAAACCAGTACTCCAATAACATTGAGGTGCAATTGGTCTGAACTAAATCTAGCATCTTATGAATAAAATGCCCCTTACCATGCAGAAGGCAAGTTTCGCTGTTGCTGAGTTAGCCTTTATATTCCTATTCGGTGAAACACAGCTGCCTGGGATTTCCGCAGGGGAATGCCCCAAATATAATTTTATTGTAAGATCAGAAGAAATCCTAGGATTTCCTCAGGGGTTTCCTGCTGATATTCTTAATGTGGAAGAATGATGTAGAAATCCTCCCCCACCCTCTTCGTCAACATCAGCAAAATACTGTGGATGCTGGAAACCTGAATTAACAGTGGAAAATTTCAGGAAAAACCAAACGTTTTCTCTTTCCAATATACGCTGCCTGATCATTTTCAGCATGTTCTGTCACTGCACTCTAGATGCAAGTCCCAGTGACAAAGGCATGAGGTGGCACCTAGTGGGGGAAAAGAGAATTGCTCTTACTGAGCTGCTCACGGTTCTTTTCAACTCGTTCCTGCAAAACCACCTTTCCTAGAAACATTAAGTATTAAATACACCAGTTGATTTACTGCACCTCCCAGTCGCGAACCATTTCAACTCCCCCTCCCATCCCTCAGACGACATGTCCGTCCTGGGCCTCCTGCAGTGCCACAATGATGCCACCCGAAGGTTGCAGGAACAGCAACTCACATTCCGCTTGGGAACCCTGCAGCCCAATGGCGTCAATGTGGACTTCACCAGCTTCAAAATCTCCCCTTCCCCCACTGCATCCCAAAACCAGCCCAATTTGTCCCCTCCCCCCAATGCATCACTAAACCAGCCCAGCACGTCCCTGCCTGCCTAACCTGTTCTTCCTCTCACTTATCCCCTCCTCCCACCTCAAGCCGCACCTCCATTCCCTACCTACTAACCTCATCCCGCCTCCTTGACCTGTCTGTGCTCCCTGGACTGACCTATCCCCTCCCTACTTCCCCACCTATACTCTCTCCACCTATCTTCTTTTCTCTCCATCTTCGGTCTGCCTCCCCCTCTCTCCCTATTTATTTCAGAACCCTCTCCCCATCCCCCTCTCTGATGAAGGGTCTAGGCCCAAAACGTCAGCTTTTGTGCTCCTGAGATGCTGCTGGGCCTGCTGTGTTCATCCAGCTTCACACTTTGTAATCTTGGATTCTCCAGCATCTTCAGTTCCCATCATCTCTGATCCCAATTTTTACAAACATCTTTTATATAGTTACAAAGTACAATCAAGGCTATGGGCAAAATGCTAGAAAGTGGGAGTGGTGTAGACTTGATGGGCAAAACGGCCTCTCCTGTGCCAGAATCAGGCTATTCAGCCTATTGAATCCACACTAGCCCTTCTGAAGGGCATCCCATCCAATCCTACCTCCTACTAGCTCCCTGGACACGATGGACAATTTAGCATGGTCAATCTTCCTAACCTGAACATCACTGGGCTGTGGGAGGAAACCGGAACACCCAGAGGAAACCTGGGCAGACGTGGGGAGAATGTGCAAACATCACACACACACTTGTCTGTGGGTGGTACTGAATCTCAGTCCCTTGGCGTTGTGAGGCAGTAGTGCTAACCACTAAGCCACTATACCATCCTGTGCTGTATGTTTGATTCTCCAGTCTATTCAAACATGCATCTCCTCACCCAGCACACAGAGTCTACCCCTTTATAAAGAAAAATTCAATTAACCTAGTCAGATCTGGTTGTCATGTCCCCAATGCAAGTGAAATTTTAACCCAGACCTTGTGACTCTGAGGTAGGGGCAGTACCACTGCCCCACAAGACTCTTCTGCACCTTTATGAAGTGGCACATCATAATGTCCATTGCCTGCATATGGCTGAAAATAATTAATATAGAATTTACAACTGTGCGTCCACATGGAAAAGTAATATTAGAATGGTTTTGGGGCGGCACGGTGGCTCAGTGGTTAACACTGCAGCCTCACAGCACCAGGGACTGGGTTCAATTCCAGCCTCGGGCAACTGTCTGTGCAGAATTTGTACATTCTCCCCGTGTCCATGTCGGTTTCCTCCGGGTGCTCCAGTTTCCTCCCACAGTCCAAAGATGTGCTGGTTAGGTGGATCAGCTATGCTAAAATTGCCTGTAGTGTTCAGGGGTGTGTGGGTTACAGGGGGATGGGTCTGGGTGGGATGGTCTGAGGTTCAGTGCAGACTTGTTGGGCCGAAGGGCCTGTTTCCACACTGTAGGGAATCTAATCTTTACAAAGGAAGATTGTAACGTCTCCTTTTCTGCCCTTCTCCTTTAGTGAAGGCATGCAAAATGAAATCCCAAAATGTGGTTTATCTTTCATAAAAACTGAAAGAACTGTGGATGCTAGAAATCAGAAACCAAAACAGAAATTGCTGGAAAAGCTCAGCAGGTCTGACAGCATCCATGGAGAGAAATCAGAGTTAACATTTCGATTCCTTTCCTCAGAACTGGCTGGATCCGAAATGCTAACTCTGATTTCTCTCCACAAACGCTGCCAGGCCTACTGAGATTTTCCAGCAATTTAAGTTTTTTTTTGTTTTTTTTAATTCATTTTTGGATTTCAAGCATCATTGGTAAGGCAGCATTTATTGCCCATCTGCCTACAAAGAACAAAGAAAATTACAGCACAGGAACAGGCCCTTCAGCCTTCCAAGCCTGCACCGACATGCTGCCCTTCACAAATAAAACCCCCTACCCTTCCAGGGGACCATATCCCTCTATTGCCATCTTATTCATGTATTTGTCAAGACATCATTTAAAAGTCACTACTGTATCAACTTCCACTACCTGCCCCAGTAGGAAGTTCCAGGTACCCACCACCCTCTGTGTAAAACACTTGCCACGTACATCACCTTTAAACCTTGCCCCCTGTACCTTAAACCCAAGGCCCCTGGTAACTGACTCGTCCACCTGGGAGAAAGCTGCTGTCATGTCTGTCCATGCTCTTCATAATCTTGTAGACCTCTATCAGGTCACCCCTCAACCTCTCTCATTCTAGTGAAAACAGCCCAGGTTTCTCCAACCTCTCCTCGTGGCTAATGCCCTCCATACCAGGCAACACCTGGTAAATCTTCTCTGTACCCTCTCCAAAGCCACTACATCCTTCTGATAATATGGCGACCAGAATTGAACACAATATTCCAAATGTGGCCTAAGGTTCTATAAAACTGCAACATTACCTGCCAATTTTTAAACTCAGTGCCCCGGCCGATGAAGTCAAGCATGCTGTATGCCTTGTTGACTGCCTTCTCCACCTCCGTTACCACTTTCAGTGACCTGTCTACCTGGTCACCCAGATCCTTCTGCCTATCAGAACTCTTATGGGTTCTGCCATTTACTGTATATCTTCCATTTGGATTAGACCTTCCAAAATGCATTACCTCACATTTTTCCAGATTAAACTCCATCTGCCATCTCTCTGCCTAAGTCACCAACTGATCGATATCCTGCTGTATTCTCTGATGGTCCTCATTGTGATCCACATTTCCACCAACATTTGTATCATCCGCTGACCTACCAGTCAGGCTAGTTACATTTTCCTCCAAATCATTTATATGTATCACAAATAGCAAAGATCCCTACACTGATCCCTGAGGAATGCCACAAGTCACAGCCCTCCATTCAGAAACACACCCTTCCATTACTACCCTTAGTCTTCTATGACCGAGCCAGTTTTTTTTTAATCCAACTTGCCAGCACATCTCTGACCCCATGCGACTTTACCTTCTGTAATAGCCTGCCATAAGGGACATTGTCAAAGGCCTTAGTGAAGTCCATGTAGACAGCATCCACTGTCCTACCCTCATCGATCATCTTTGTCACTTTCTCAAAAGCTCAATCCAGTTAGTGAGACACAACCCCCCCTTCACAAAACCATGTTACCTCTCGCTAATATGCCCAGTTATCTCCTAGTGGGAGTAAATCCTGTCTCAAAGAATCCTCTCCAATAATTTCCCTACCACTCTCATAAGGCTCACCGGCCTGTAATTAGCTGGATAAACCCTGCCACACTGCTTAAACAAAGGAAAGACATTGGCTGTTCTCCAATCCTCTGGGACCTCCCCTGGAGAGAGTGAGAATTCAAAGATTTCTCTCAAGGCCCCAGCAATTTCCTCCCTTGCCTCCCTCAGTATTCTAGGATATATCCCATCAGGCCCTGAGGACTTGTGTACCTTAATATTTTTCAAGACCCCCCAAAACCTCCTCCCTTTAGATCTC
Organism: Stegostoma tigrinum; assembly: GCF_030684315.1. NCBI lineage: Eukaryota > Metazoa > Chordata > Chondrichthyes > Orectolobiformes > Stegostomatidae > Stegostoma > Stegostoma tigrinum. The sequence continues at coordinate 100,879,872 of NC_081359.1, forward strand.
AAGATGACCCAGTAGCCAGTACAGTACACAGTGCAGTGAGGATATGTGTTGCAGGATTTTGATTCAGAGACAATGAAGGAATGGCGATACAGTTTGAGAAATGATCAATAAAGATTCCTGCAAATTTCAGAGTCCATTAGATGCTTATTTTCACACTTTAAATTTAAGGAGGCCGGAATTTTGCAATGTATTGATGTTTGGTCAGTTTTTCAATGAATTTGAAACACAAGATAGAAGCAAAGTCTCTGAGCTGAGGTACACCTGAGATTACAGCAGTGACATTGCTCAGACCTGGAGGCTGTTGTCCATTGTGCTCATTTGGTCACCGCCATATATTTTACTCGCAGGGAATTTCACAAGGGGTGCAGAAGAAAACTTTGTGGATTCACAATGCAAACATTTCAGCCGTGTCAGCAGATGAAATATGTTTACATCTCACACCTCTCTCACTTTGGAGGAGGCGACAGACTTGGTGGTATTATCACAGGACTGTTAATGTGGAGACTCAAGTAATGTCCTGGGGACCTGGGTTTGAATCCTGCCATGGAGCAAGGTGGAATATGAATCCATTTTTTTAAAAAATCTAGAATGAACAGTATAATGGTGACTGTGATTGTCAGGGAAAACCCATTTGGCTCACTGATGCCATTTTGGAAAGAAAACTGCCATCCTTACCTGGCCTGGCCTATGCATGACTCTGGATCCACAGCAATATGGTAGACTCTTAACTGCCCTCTGAGCAACAATTGCCGATCTAGGTGAAATGTCCTCAATGAATATGTGACACCACTCTCTAAAAAAAGGAAGTAGACAAAAAGCAGGTAACTATAGGCCAGTTAGCTTAACTTCGGTCATGGGGAAAATGCTTGAATCTATCATTAAGGAAGAAATAGCAAGACATCTGGGTATAAATTGTCCCATTGGGAATACCCAGCATGGGTTCATGTTTAACTAATTTGGTGGAATTCTTTGAGGACATTACTTGCATGTTGGACAATGGGGAACCTGTGGATGTGGTGTATCTGGATTTCCAGAAGGCATTTGACAAGGTGCCACACCAAAGGCTGCTACATAAGATAAAGTTGCACAATATTACAGGTAATGTATTGGCATGGATAGAGGATTGGTTGACCCAGTAGAAAGAAACAAGTAGGGGTAAATGGGTGTTTTTTTCTGGTTGGTGGTTAGTGACTAGTGGTGTGCCTCAGGGATCAGTGTTGGGATCCCAACTGTTTACAATTTACATAGATGATTTGAAGTTGGGGACTAAGAGTGGCATGAAAATTTGCAGATGACAATAAAGTGAGTGGTAGAGCAAAGGACTGAGGACACTGAAAGTCTGCAGACGGGTCTAGATAGTCTAATTGAGTGGGAAAACGTCTGGCAGATAGAGTACAATGTTGATAAGTGCGAGGTCATCCGTTTTGGTAGGAATAACAGCAAAATGGACTATGTTTTAAATGGTAAAAAATTGCAGCACACTGCTGTGCAGAGGGACTTGGGTGTCCTTGTGCATGAATCGCTAAAAGTAGGATTGCAGGTACAGCAGGTAATTAAAAAGGCAAATGGAATTTTGTCTGCCATTGCCAGAGGGATGGAGTTTAAAAACAGGGAGACTATGCTGCAGCTGAATAGGGTCCTGGTGAGGCCACACGTGGAGTACTGTGTGCAGTTTTGGTCTCCTTACTTGAGAAGAGATATACTAGCGCTGGAGGGGGTGCAGAGGAGATTCACTCAGTTGATTCCAGAGTTGAGAGGTTTGGATTATGAGGAGAGACGGAGCAGGCTGGGGTTATACTCATTGGAATTCAGAAGAATGAGGGGATATTTTATAGAAACATATAAGATTATGAAGGGAATAGATAAGGTGGAGGCAGGGAAGTTGTTTCTGCTAGCAGGTGAAACTAGAACTAGAGGGCATAGCCTCAAAATAAAGGGAAGTAGATGTAGGACTGAGGTCAGGAGGAACTTCGTCACCTAAACGGTTGTGAATCTGTGAACTTCCCTGCCCAGTGAAGTGGTTGAAGCTACCTCACTTAAGGCAAGGCGAGAAAAATTTTTGAACAGTAAAGGTATTAAGGGTTATGGTGAGTGGCGGGTAAGTAGAGCTGAATCTCAAAAAGATCAGCCACAATCTTATTAAATGGTGGGGCAGGCTTGAGGGGCCGGATGGCTACTCCTGCTCCTAGTTCTTCTATTCTTAAGTTCTAATATTTAAAAAAAAACCCTTACATCACAGTTGATTCATGGGGAAAGTTTACCAGGTTAATGCTTTGAATGGACGAGGCGAGGTGACTTATGAACAGATGTTGGAGAAGATAGTCTTGTATCCACTGGAGTTGAGAAGAGAAAGAGGCAAATTGAATGAAATATATAATTCTGAGGAACCTTCAGTGTGGATATGGACAAAATGTCCCTTCTTATGGGAGAATTAAAAATGTTTGACAAGTGGCTGTCCATTTAAATGAAAGATGGGGCGCAACTCTTTGGAACTCTCCTCCTGAAAAACCTTTGAATATTTCCCAGGCAGAGGTAGATAGATTCTTGATAAGCAAGGGGGTGAAAGTTACTGAGTGTGGTGGGAATATGGAGTTAACAGGTGAACCGTAGTCTCATTGAATGGCAAAGTAGTCTCGAGGGGTTCCCATACAGCACGAGAAGATGCTTTGGACTATAGTTGTCATGAAGATGCAGCAGATATTGTCAGTCTGAGTTAGCTGATTAAATTCAGACTGGGCTGGTAGATTCTGACTTGCAGCTGAATGTATTCTTATCTGCCTACCAAAGGCAGGTAGCAGGAACAGGAGTTGGATGATCAGCCATGATCATATTGAATGATGCGGAGGTGCCAGTGTTGGACTGGGGTGGAAAAAGTCAGAAGTCACACAACACCAGCTTAAAGTCCAACCAGTTGATTTGACATTGCAAGCTTTTGAGGCGCAGCTCCTTTGTCAGGTGAAGTGGAGTGAAGCACACATTCTTCTGCATCTATGTTCCAATGTTTCAATACAAATTGACTTTGCCTGATAACCATGAATTGTTCAGTGCACTGCTATGACATATTTAACAATATATTCGAACATTGGGCAAGGAAACTGGAAATTGTGGAAATGATGAAGAATAAGTGGCTAGTGAAATAACTCCACGGAGGTCAACATCGCATTACCAAGATACCCTTTATTTACGCATGGTGATTGGACCAGATTGACAGCCCCAATCGGAAAACTCATATTCTATGAGGACCAGAGATAGTAGGAACTGCAGATGCTGAAGAATCCGAGATAGCAAGATGTAGAGCTGGATGTACACAGCAGGCCAAGCAGCTTTCCTGCTCCTAAGATGCTGCTTGGCCTGCTATGCTCATCCAGTTGTACATCTTCTATGAGGACCAACTAGTTGACATCATTACAACCATTCCATCACTCCCCTCTAAGTCCAGGGATATAGGCCTGGTCTTCACCTGGAGTATCTCCTGGGGTGTTTCCGCATTGGGTCAAGTTTGCCTGGCTCAGCCTCAGAAAGGGGTGATGTGCCCTGGATTGTAGCCCGCCTCTTGCATCCTCTTGAATCTTGAAGGAAATTCATCATCTACTTCAGGGCATAAAGGCATTGAGGCTGTGGCATCTGCCTTGTCCATCTCAGGCTCCGATATTTCTTACAAGCTTGATGGAGGGATCAAGTTCATTATTCCAACAGTCTTTCAGCGGTTCTGAGGGGCAGGGAATGTTTTGCTGCTGCCCTGTTTGTGAGTTTGCCATTTTCATGTGGCCCACGTGCTTGTTCAGGACTGCCTCATCTAATCAAACTTTGTATGTCATGGGATCTGACCTCGCTTCGACATGCTTCTTACCCATGCAGGGCTATTTCCGTGGTTTCGTCACCAAATCTTGCCCCTGAATTAACTGTCTCTCTCGCTTACAGAAGTCTAGCGTCCAGTATTGGCGTTCTTAATGCTGCTTCACCTTCCCCACCCCCAGGTCTGGGAAGATCATATGTAGCCTGGTGCTGAGTCTTCTCCCCGTTGGCAATTCTGTTGTAGCTATCTTTGTAGTTACTTGAGGGGTGGTCCGATAATCAGACAGGAACTGGAATAGTTTGGCATCAAGTGAAGCTATATGTTGTTTCTTTAAGCCTATTTTTAAAGTTGGGACTGTTCTTTCACCAGGCCATCTGTTGATGGATGGTATGGGTTATCCTGATATGCCAAATGCCATTTAACTTTAGGAAATACTCAAATTCCCTGCTGGTAAGTGATGATCCATCGTCCATGACCAACATTTCCAGGAAGCTGTGTACTGCAAAGGAAGCTTGCGGCTTTTCCATCGCCACCTCTGTGTTTGACAAATGAACTCTAACATCCAACCACTTTTCATGGGCATTCATGACGACTAATAACATTGAGGCCATGACAGGATAGGCAGAGTCGAGCTGATATCAACCTCCATTAAAACCGGGTGACTGTTTGACAAGATACTTATTTTGATTGGTTCTGATTTGAATGTTGATAACTGTTCCAAGCCAGATGTAGTGAGCTTTCCAGGGTGAGCACCCTCCTGGATACCGGCCTGTGAGTCCTCTTATTAAATTCAGGCCTACTGGGAACTTTTGTGTTGACTCAAGTCCACATACCAACAGCGACTACAATAGCTTACTAGTCCGGACCTTGAAGAAAGTGTTTACTGTTTAGCTGAGGCTTGAGTTTGTTTTGGGGTTTTGTTGGGGACTGACCTAGGGTCCCTCAATTCAAGATATGCCTTGAGTGAGGCTATGAAATTGTCTTTATTAAAGTGGTGTTCCCCAAGCTCATTCGGCCTGGTGAGGGTGTCCACTTCAATCAGCATACCCCGTAACTCACATGCTCCACTTGCTACACTTTCTAATGACAGAGCCAGTTGTGGAGCCTGTTTAAAGTCTAATTGTGCTTCAGAAATAGGTGCTTTTGCATAGATATGTTATCAATCCCACATACCAAATGATCTCTCACATCTCACTAAGGGTTAAATCAAGGTTACATGTCTCTGCCAGTTGTCTTAACCTAGTCAAAACTCCCAAGACGGAGTCCGTTGGTTCTTGAATTGCCGAATAAAACTGGCAGCATCTTAGAATTAATACAGACGAGGGGTTATAATATTCCTTTACTAAATCCGCCAACTCTTGAAAGGTTTTACTATCTAGTGCCTTAAGAAACATTGGTCTCCTAATAACCAGTAAAGCTGCGGGTCCACAAGCTGTCATGAGAATTAGTCATTGGTTTTCATTTGCCCAAATGTCAACTGCCCAGAAAAAATAATGCATTCTTTCCAGATATTGGACCCAGTCTTCGAAGGCAGGATCGAATGAGTCAAGTATCTCAAACAATTGCACGGTGGTAAAAATGCTTATCCCACTCAAAGACGACTGCTGTAAGTGAATTTCTTCAGGAGCATATTTTATCTCTCGTCGTCACTGAAATAACTGCACAAAAGCTCGTAAACTGTCACCAGATCATAATTTATACACACATGTATATTACTTGACGCTGATCCAGCTACCTCAGGGACAGCTTTCTGAGTGAACAATACGTCTGACACTCCTGTTTCTATCTTCCAGCTGGGACTCCCTGATTGGACCAGATTAACAGCCCCAATCAGGTTAGACCTCAGAGAAAGGAATGCAGCAATTTCATAGGTAGACAGGTTCATTTTTACTACTCTGTTCATTTTATCTACTGTAGCTACTGTAATTATGATTGAACTGAACTGTATTAAAATTAACATAAAATTGTACCGAGCTGCATTGTGATTTTTTTGGAACTTCTCTGCTTTTTTTTTAGGATTTAAAACCTGTTGGCTACATGTTCTCGATAACAAAGGATCTAGGCCCGAAACGTCAGCTTTTGTGCTGCTGAGATGCTGCTTGACCTGCTGTGTTCATCCAGCTTCACACTTTGTTATTGAGAACATGTGGCCAACAGGTTTTAATTCCTAAAAAACAGCAGAGAAGTTCCAAAAAATCACAATGCAGCTCGGTACAATTTTATTTTAATTTTATTACAGTTCAGTTCAATCATAATTACAGTAGTTACAGTAGATAAAATGAGCAGAGTAGTAAAAATGAACCTGTATACCTCTGAAATTGCTGCAATCCTTTCTCTGAGGTCTAACCTGATTGGGGCTTTTAATCTGGTCCAATCAGGGAGTCCCAGCTGGAAGGTAGAAACAGGAGTGTCAGACGTACTGTTCACTCAGAAAGCTGGCTCTGAGGTAGCTGGATCAGCGTCAAGTAATATATATGTGTGTATAAATTATGATCTGATGAAAGTTTACGAGCTTTTGTGCAGTTATTTCAGTGACGACGAGAGATAAAATATGCTCCTGAAGAAATTCACTTACAGCAGTCGTCTTTGAGTGGGATAAGCATTTTTACCACCGTGCAAATGTTTGAGATGCTTGATTCATTCGATCCTGCCTTCGCAGACTGGGTCCAATATCTGGAAAGAATGCATTATTTTTTCTGGGCAGTTGACATTTGGGCAGATGAAAACCAATAAGTAATTCTCACGACAGCTTGTGGAACCGGAGATTTACTGGTTATTAGGAGACCAATGTTTCTTAAGGCACTAGATAGTAAAACCTTTCAAGAGTTGGCGGATTTAGTAAAGGAATATTATAACCCCTCGTCTGTATTAATTCTAAGATGCTGCCAGTTTTATTCGGCAATTCAAGAACCAAGGGAACCCGCCGTGGGAGTTTTGACCAGGTTAAGACAACTGGCAAAGGCATGTGATAATGGGAACTGCAGATGCTGGAGAATCCAAGATAATAAAATGTGAGGCTGGATGAACACAGCAGGCCCAGCAGCATCTCAGGAGCACAAAAGCTGACGTTTTGGGCCTAGACCCTTCATCAGAGAGGGGGATGGGGTGAGGATTCTGGAATAAATAGGGAGAGGGGGGGAGACGGACCGAAAATGGAGAGAAAAGAAGATAGGTGGAGAGGAGAGTAAAAGTGGGGAGGTAGGGAGGGGATAGGTCAGTCCAGGGAAGACGGACAGGTCAAGGAGTGGGATGAGGTTAGTAGGTAGGAGATGGAGGTGCGGCTTGGGGTGAGAGGAAGAACAGGTTAGGGAAGCAGAGACAGGTTGGACTAGTTTTGGGATGCAGTGGGTGGAGGGGAAGAGCTGGGCTGGTTGTGTGGTGCAGTGGGAGGAGGGGACGAACTGGGCTGGGTTTGGGATGCAGTGGGGGAAGGGGAGATTTTGAAGCTGGTAAAGTCCACATTGATACCATTGGGCTGCGGGGTTCCCAAGCGGAATATGAGTTGCTGTTCCTGGAACCTTCGGGCGGCATCATTGTGGCACTGCAGGAGGCCCATGATGGGCATGTCATCTAAAGAATGGGAGGGGTAGTGGAAATGGTTTGCGACTGGGAGGTGCAGTTGTTTATTGCAAACCGAGCGGAGGTGTTCTGCAAAGCGGTCCCCAAGCCTCCGCTTGGTTTCCCCAATGTAGAGGTAGCCACACAGAGTACAATGGATGCAGTATACCACATTGGCAGATGTGCAGGTGAACCTCTGCTTAATATGGATAGTCATCTTGGGGCCTGGGATAGGGGTGAGGGAGGAGGTGTGAGGGCAAGTGTAGCATTTCCTGTGGTTGCAGGGGAAGGTGCCAGGTGTGGTGGGGTTGGAGGGCAGTGTGGAGCGAACAAGGGAGTCACGGAGAGAGTGATCTCTCCAGAAAGCAGACAAGGGTGGGGATGGAAAAATGTCTTGGGTGTTGGGGTCGGATTGTAGATAGCGGAGGTGTCGGAGGATGATGCATTGTATCCGGAGGTTGGTGGGGTGGTGTGTGAGAACGAGGGGGATCCTCTTTGGGCGGTTGTGGTGGGGGCGGGGTGTGAGGGATGTGTTGTGGGAAATGCAGGAGACGCTGTCAAGGGCGTTCTCGACCACTGTGGGGGGAAAGTTGTGGTCCTTGAAGACATCTGGGATGTGCGGGAGTGGAATGCCTCATCGTGGGAGCAGATGCGGCGGAGGCGGAGGAATTGGGAATAGGGGATGGAATTTTTGCAGGAGGGTGGGTGGGAGGAGGTGTATTCTAGGTAGCTGTGGGAGTCGTTGGGCTTGAAATGGACATCAGTTACAAGCTGGTTGCCTGAGATGGAGACTGAGTGGTCCAGGAAGGTGAGGGATGTGCTGTAGTTGGCTCAGGTGAACTGAAGGTTGGGGTGGAAGGTGTTGGTGTCCTCCAACACTTCTGCCATCTACAATCCGACCCCACCACCCAAGACAATTTTCCATCCCCATCCTTGTCTGCTTTCCAGAGAGACCACTCTCTCCGTGACTCCCTTGTTCGCTCCACACTGCCCTCCAACCCCACCACACCCGGCACCTCCCCTGTAACCGCAGGAAATGCTACACTTGCCCCCACACCTCCTCCCTCACCCCTATCCCAGGCCCCAAGATGACTTTCCGTATTAAGCAGAGGTTCACCTGCACATCTGCCAATGTGGTGTACTGCATCCATTGTACTCGGTGTGGCTTCCTCTACATTGGGGAAACCAAACGGAGGCTTGGGGACCGCTTTGCAGAACACCTCCGCTCGGTTCGCAATAAACAACTGCACCTCCCAGTCGCAAACCATTTCCACTCGCCCTCCCATTCTTTAGATGACATGCCCATCATGGGCCTCCTGCAGTGCCGCAATGATGCCACCCGAAGGTTGCAGGAACAGCAACTCATATTCCGCTTGGGAACCCTGCAGCCCAATGGTATCAATGTGGACTTCACCAGCCTCAAAATCTCCCCTTCCCCCACTGCATCCCAAACCCAGCCCAGTTCGTCCCCTCCCCCCACTGCACCACACAACCAGCCCAGCTCTTCCCCTCCACCCACTGCATCCCAAAACCAGTCCAACCTGTCTCTGCCTCCCTAACCTGTTCTTCCTCTCACCCATCCCTTCCTCCCACCCCAAGCCGCACCTCCATTTCCTACCTACTACCTCATCCCACCTCCTTGACCTGTCCGCCTTCCCTGGACTGACCTATCCCCTTCCTACCTCCCCACCTATACTCTCCTCTATCCATCTTCGGTCCGCCTCCACCTCTCTCCCTATTTATTCCAGAACCCTCTCCCCATCCCCCTCTCTGATGAAGGGTCTAGGCTCGAAACGTCAGCTTTTGTGCTCCTGAGATGCTGCTGGGCTTGGCAGAGGCATGTGACCTTGATTTAATCCTTAGTGAGATGTGAGAGATCATTTGATATGTGGGATTGATGACATATCTGTGCAAAAGCACCTATTCCTGAAGCACAACTGGACTTTAAACAGTCTCTGCAACTAGCTCTGTCATTAGAAAGTGCAGCAAGTGGAGCATGTGAGTTACGGGGTATGATGAAGGGTCTAGGCCCGAAACATCAGCTTTTGTGCTCCTGAGATGCTGCTGGGCCTGCTGTGTTCATCCAGCTCCACACTTTATTATCTTGGATTCTCCAGCATCTGCAGTTCCCATTATCACGGCAACATGTTCTCATTCCCGTGGTGTCAGCACTCGGATATAATCGGTCACCCTCGTGTACTTTCGGCACCATCGTTGCCCCTCACAAAGATGGCGGCAGTGGGCAGTCAATCGTGAAGACTTGTGCGCCCGGCCTCCCGCCCCGATGAAAAGTCCCTTAAGCCGTCTATTAGTTGCCTGACAAAAACTCCGCGTGAGGTGAGACGCCGGTTGGGCGAAAACTGCGCTCTCTGGGAAGCGCCTTCCTTCAGCAACACGCGAGAGGAAGATCTCCGCGAAATAGGTTTGAGGCGTGGTGATGGCCCTGCCGGGTGGAATCATCAGGCGGGTTGGCTGGTCGGTCACAACGGTCCTTTATGAGCTGGGTCGCTGTGGTGCTGGAGGTGGTTGTTGCTGCTGGCCGGAGGCCTCTAGCAGTTTGCCGGCCCTCGGCCTAACGTTCCCCCCGCCCCCGCGCTGCAGCTTCACGAAAAGGTAGGTCGCTGAAAACCAGCTGCCCTCAAGGCCACGAACCCCTGCCTCCATATCTCGGAGCCGCCGCAGCGTTGTCTTAATTCACTAGGACATTTCTGTCCGAGTCGCAGGCTTTGATCACGTCATGTTTGTGTTTTGTATAAGAGTTTATTTTTAAATTATTCACTCGAGGGACGTTGCTGGCTGGGCCCAGCAATTACTGTTGCCTGTCTTAAGTTCTGAGGAAGGACCCGAAATGTTATAACTCAGCTTTCTCTCTCCACAGATGCTGCCAGACCTGTTGAGTTTCTCCAGCAATTCCTGCTTTTTGTTTTGTTTCTGATTTCTGGCATCTGCAGTTTTGTTTTTTTTTTAAAAACTCTTCATTGCCCGTCCCTGGTTGACTTTGATTTGTGGTGGTGGTAAGCTGCCTTCTTGAACCAATGCATCCATATGCTTGAAAGTCGACTTAAATACCTTTCGGGAGGGAATTCCAGGATTTTGACTCAGTGACACAAAAGGAACATTTCTGGTCTGGATGGTGAGTGATTTTGAAGGGGAATTTTCAGGTGGTGGTGTTCCCATGTATCTGCTGTCATTGTCTTTCCAGATGGCTGTGGGTTTATTGAGACAACAAACAGAAATTGTTGGAGAAGCTTGGGAGGTCTGGCAGCACGAGGAGAGAAGAAGGCAGAGAGATGCTGCCAGACCTGCTGAGTTTGGATGGAAAAATATGGTTTTGTTTCAGATCTCTGGCATCCACAGTTACTTGTTTTACAATATGATAGAGATTGGTTAATAGAAACCAAATGATGCAGTTTTCTAGGAGGTGCAGGAGTAGAGAGATATGGGGCAAGGAGTGGGATATATACACACAGACTTGGAGGTAAAAGCAAACTACTGCAAAGGCTAGCAATGCAAGCCAGGCAGCAGTTGTGGAAAGAGAAACAGAGTAGATGTTTCAAGTCTAGTATGATGACTCTCTTCTGAATTGAAAGGCATTGGAAAATTAGTTGAATGTGATAGCATATGTTCTTTTCAAATACACATCAATCTGACTTGGAAGTATATCACTGTTTCTCAGGTGTCAATTTGTTAAAAGTCTCTGGCAACATTGTGGATCTACCTAAAGCAAATGGACTGCAGCGGTTCAAGAAGTTCAGCTCACCACCATTTTCACTATGATAATTATGGATTGGAAAATAATATTGACTTGGTCAGCAGAATCTACATTCCCTGTATGAAATATAAGAAAATATTTCTTAGAGGTCTCTATATTGCATGGACTGGAGGCAAGTTCAAGAAAGTATCTAACCACCACCTCTGTTAAAGTGGAGATGGGCAATAAATTCTGGGCTAACCTGCTGTGTCAATATCTCAAGAACAAAATTAACTTTGAAAAAGTTGAGAAGGCTACTTAAAATGCCAAGATAATAAAATGTGAGGCTGGATGAACACAGCAGGCCAAGCAGCATCTCAGGAGCACAAAAGCTGACGTTTCGGGCCTAGACCCTTCATCAGAGAGGGTCTAGGCCCGAAACGTCAGCTTTTGTGCTCCTGAGATGCTGCTTGGCCTGCTGTGTTCATCCAGCCTCACATTTTATTATCTTGGAATCTCCAGCATCTGCAGTTCCCATTATCTCTGATACTTAAAATGCCAGCTGACTTCCCTTGACTTGATGAAAGGATTTGGGAGTAAGGGATTAATACTAAACCTTTACAAACCATTGGCCTCAGCTTGTCTTGTGTCTGTTCGACAAACCTCTGTGGATGTACATATTAAACATGGATTGTATGGTGTGTGGCAATTCACGACTACCTTTTTGGCCAATTCGGTGTGGGTAATAAATGATCGTTCAGCCAGCGAAGCCCTGTGAAAGAATATTTAAAAATTGTTCTGGTCCTCAGGTTTTATGGAAGGATGTCAGATCCATTAGAGAATGATCTGAGAAAATTTACTGGAGCAATATTGGGGATGAGGTCTTTAAATTATGCAGAAGGAATGAAGAAGCTTGTGTTGCTCTCTTTAATGCCCAGAAGTATAAGTGGAGGTTCAGTAGAGGGTTTCAAAATTGAGGAATTTTGATTGATTTAGATATAGGGAACCATAGGAAGGTTGAGAACCAGAAGAGGTACTGATTATGTATGTTTGTAAGTGACAGTTGGCAAAAAAAGATGAGTTCTTTACATGGTGTGTGGTGATCATCTGCAAGACACTGCCTGTCAGTAATGAAAGGATATTTAATAGTAGCTTTGAACAAGGAGTTGGCATTGGATGTGTGCTTGAAATCAAGAAAAATTGAACTGATATGAGCAAAGAGCAAGGGAGTTCAATTAATTGGCTTTTTCAAAGAGCCAAGTTTTGCCCTTCTATGCTGTATGATTCCATGGTTCAAATACGATGCTGAAGTTATTCATACCTTTATTAATCTACATGTGCTAAATTGTTGATAATGTACCATTTTTATTTGGATGCCACCAACATCTGATGCAGTTCCACCTGCAGCTGCAGAAATCTGCTATTTTAGGTGGAACTTCAAAAAGTTGTCAACCCTCACCCATGGCTCCAATCTCCCAAGTACATTAACAGGAAAGTTTCTGAGTACTCACACCAGAGGCAAAGCTCAAGAGCATCCACTAATGTATTGCTAAATGACAATGTTAAGTATTTTTAAGGATCTGTCGTGTGTGATCCACAGTATTGCCTCTGAGGCAAACTTGTAATGTTGAGAGTATTAAACCAAAATTTACCATTGTATTTTTCTGTTAGAAAATAGAAAAGATCCATTTAACTTTGCTCATCTCTTTAAGGTCAGAATGTCTTGCTAATTGACATGAATGCAGTTCAAGATCATTCAATTTACTAACTGTATGGGCAGATTGGATTTCATTTTAATGAGATTTCCTTTTCTCTGGTGATTGACTAATCCCTATCCATTAACTAATCTTGAGAATGGCATATGAAGCCCAGTCTGTTTTTCCATGGGAGAGGAGAGTGAAAAGCAAATGACATTGAACACTTTGACGGAGGTTGAGAATAGCATTTTAGAATAAATTGGTGTCACTTGTGCTTTGACCTTCATAATATATTTACAACTGTTAAAGTAGTGGTATTTTAATTAATGGTATTTACTGCATCAGTGAAAGGAGATTTGCATTTATATGGGCCTTTTCATGATCATGGGCCATTCCAAAGTTTTTTATAATGTAATCTCATTGTAATGCAGGAAGCATTGTTGCCTATTAATGCTTGCTGTTGATTTTTGTTTGGGTTTGTGATCACTGGTACCTAAGGAAGGAAGTCAAATATTTATTGCACTCTTCTGATGGATTGAGAAGCAGCTTAATTAGCCATTAGTTAATTAAGCAAAGAAAGGACCCATGAAAAATAACCAGTGCGGGAACTATTCTGTAGAATGGAGGAGCAGAGGCAGTGCTCCCCACCCTTTTGTGGTGGTCTTTGGTGGTCTTGGTACCCAATATTCTTCACACTTCCTTGTTACTGATGTTGCAGAACTCCTGATCTTACCCCAGTGAGGTGGTGTGCCTGTCTCCCTACTAATAAACCTTACTTTTGCAGCCTGCGCATAAATGCTGTGTCAGTCACCTGTCTGACCCCTCTTGGACGGCAGCCACTCATGTCAAGATGACTGTTGTCCCCTTGCTGCTTCCATTTGAAGGTGAGTTTTCATTCCTTCTAATCACAAAATCATCTTATTTTTTGATATACTTCTTGGGTATTGGAGTAGAGTGAAGCACAAGTCCAAGACCTTGCTAATCCGTATGACCTTTCCTCTGGTTTAATGGAGTGATTTGTTCACGTTTTCAGAAGGCGAGTTACTAACGTGACACTGTCAGATGAGGTCCCAATGCTCGCAGGAAATAGAAATATCAAATGCTGAGTTAAAACGTTTAAGAGGGCTCCCAATTTTCAACAGCAAACTGCCTCCAGCAGCAATGCCATAACGACTGAGTAATTTGCTTTTTGTGATTGAGGGGTCACGATCGTGGTGATAACTCCTGCTGCTCTTTGCATTGCTGCCCTGAGATCACTTGCATCTACCAGAGAAGGCAGACTTGACCTTGTCTTAACATCTCATCGAGACATTGGCCTCTTCTGACCTTGATCAGCCATGATCGTATGAAATGATGCTGCAGGCTCGAGGAGCTAAATAGCTGACTTCTCCTATTCTTGCGCTGCACTCCTTCGGTCCTCCACTGAAGTACTGGATTTCTTTGTTGAACTCAAGCCATGGAGTGGGTTTTAACCCCACAGTAGGAATAAGGAATAATAATAGGCCAATTTGCACTGAGCTTTCTCTGCCCTTCAGTATGTTCATGACTGATCTGACTTTAACCTCAACTCCACGTTCCCTCAAGAATCTATTCATGTCTGCCTTTAAAAATGTTTAAAGATTCTGCATCCACTACATTTTGAGGAAGGAAATTCCAAATAATCTCAAATGTTGGTCAGAAAGAAAGGCCTCTGTCTTAAATGGGCGTCCCCTTCACTCTAGATTGTCTCGCAAGTGGACATCCATTCAAAACCTACCTGGTCAAGTCCCCTCAGGATATTTTGTTTTAAGCAAGTCACCTCTGATGCCTCTAAACTCCAGAGGATACAGCCCTAAACTCTCCTAGACAACACCTTCCAAACCCATGACCACTTCCACCTAGAAGGACAAGGACTGTAGATACATGAAGCACCACCAGCTGCAAGCTCCACTTCCAGCCTCTCCTCATCCTGACTTGGAAATGTATTGCCATTTCATCAGTGTTGCTGGGTCAGAATCCTAGAATTCCCTCCCTTAGGGCATCGTAGGTCAACCAACGGCATGTGGATTGCAGTGGCTCACAAAGGAAGCTCACCATCGCCTCAAGGGCACCTTGGAATAGACAATTAATTTTCATTTTATTGTCACATGTCCATCTAGCAATCTGCCTCTCGCTCTGCACCACCTCTATGGCTGTAACACTGTATTTTGGACTCTGTTCTGCAACTCTGATGCACTTTATATAGTACGACCTGCCTGTAAAGCATGCAAAACAGCACTTTTCATTGTATCTTGGTAGATGTGACAATCAATCAATAAATCAAAGTTCACGTCCCATGAGTAAATATATATTTGAAGCTGAGAAGTGTATGCGCAGTTATATGAGGAATTAAAGAAGGGGCAATCAGCTTCTGTGCTGGTGTAGAGAACGGCATTCTCTCTGGTGTTTTTAGTATTATATTGGGATGCTGTTGAGATTAATGAGACTATTTTTACTGTGTTTCAAAATATTTAATTGTGTGTTATTTGTAAAAAAAAATATGAATAATTTAGTTTATTCTATTTTATCCTAACTTCTGTTTTGTTGCTAAGTCAGAATCTGCCACATTGCTTCGGTGAAAAAACATCTTGTTAAAACTGAAAAAAAACAAAATATGATCTACCAAGTGAGATTTCAGTCTAGGATCTGATTTGCCTGTCATATCACTTGCAGGGATCATAATACCTGATTTAGTTGCAGACTTCAAATTGAGTGGATCACTTTGTCATGATCAAACAATTGTCACTTCTGTTCCCTTCAAATTAAGTGTCAAACAGAGAATGCAGAATCAAGGGGTCGGAAGAATTGAAGGGAAGAGAGAAACTTGATCAAATTCCAACTGAGTAAATTATTCGAACTGAATAGTCTGTGTTCTGACTGATTTCATGCTAGGATCTTAAAAGAAGTAGCTAGTGAGATAGTTAATGAATTGATTTAATTTTCCAAAACTCATCAGTTTCAAGGAAGGTTACTTTAGATTGGTAATTTATTAATTCAATACCTTCTCTCAATGAGAGAAAGGCAGAAAGCTGGAAGCTGCAGGCTAGTTATCTTAACATTCTCTTGTAGGGAAATTTGTAGAAGCTGTTGTAAAGATGTTATAACAGGGCATTTGGACAAGTTCAAGGCGGTTTTGTCAAAGGAGAATCACGTTGAATTTACTGGAGTCCTTTGAAGTTGTAACTTGTGTCATAAATATTGGGGACCCAGGGGTGTTTTGTACTTAGATTTCTAGAAGCATTTGATCAGGTGCCACAAAGATAACGATGGAAGAATAAAAGTTCATGATGAGGGCATGATATATTGGCACGGATAGAAGGTTGGCTGTATAACAGAATAAATAGGTCTTTTGCAGGCTGGTGGGATGTCACAAGTGGCATGTTAGAAGGGTCAGTGCTGGGGTCTCAACTCTTTACAATTTGTACAAATGATTTTGTACAAAGGTAAGATGGTAGATTTGCTGATGATACAAACAAAGGTAGAAAGTGAGTTGTGAAGAGGACGTAAGGAGCCTACAAAGGGACAAACGTAAGTTAACAGAATGGACGTTTTGTCAGAGAGAATAAAAAAGCACGTTATTTAAATGATAAGAGATTACAGAGCTCTGACTTGCAACGCGATCTGATGTCATAGAGTATGAATTGCAGAAGGTTAGTATGCAAGTACAGCAAGTAACCAAGAAAGATAACAATACGGTTGTGAGGTGAATTGAGGTTGTAGACTTGCTCATGTTTTGTCGTCCTGCTAGGTAACACTGCCAGTGCCCCTTGGTGAAGCGCTGGTGTTCTGTCCTGCTTGTTATTTATATCCCTCGGTTTGCTGGGGTGGTTGGCATCACTACTGGTTCTGTTTTTCACTCGTTTGTGTATCGCGTCTGCGGCATTCGTGCAGGAAATACAGTTGTTTGCAGGTTGCACTCAGATGGATGGCATTTGTCTCCCATCTGTGGGTCAGTTTGAGGGTGTTGCACCCACAGGTGTTTAAAGTTTTTGAGAAGATTTGTAGCTCGGGTTGTGGATGAGGCTGTATGCAAGTACAGCAAGAAATCAAGAAAGATAACAATACTATTGTGAGGTGAATTGAGGTTGTAAACTTGCTCGCCGAGCTGGTCAGTTTAGTTGCAAACATTTTGTCACCCTGCTAGCTAACGTGGCCAGTGCGCCTGTACTGAAGCATTGGTGTTCTATCCCATTTGTTATTTATATGCCTCGGTTTGCATGTGGGGTGGTTGGCATTACTTTTGGTTCTGTTTTTTACTGGTTTGTATGTGATAGTAGAGAGGCTAGGCATCAATTATGCAGAGCATTGATGAGACTGAATCTGGAGTGCTTTGAACAGTATTGGTCACTGAAATTTTTACTCTCAGGCTTGCATTTCTGTGACGGAGACCATTGAGCTCTCAGTAGCATTGCGTGATGTGCAGGGAATTACAACTGTGGCATTAATGCTGCTGGAAGAATTGAACTTACAAGCTAAAAGCATCAGAAGAAACATGGTGGCCTTTTATAGTTTCAGAGATGGTAGGAACTGCAGATGCTGGATAATCTGAGGAAACAGGTGTAGAGCTGGATGAACACAGCAGGCCAAGCAGCATCAGAGGAGCAGGAAGGCTGACGTTTTGGGCCTAGACCCTTCAGCAAGTGAACAAGAAGGTGGTGGTATAGATCCAACTGATTCCACCATCAACTGTCAGCAGCAGCAGTGGGTAGCTCCTTCACTGTGCACTGCAGAAATTCATGAGGCTTCATAGACAATACCTTCCAAACTTACAATCACTTCAATCTTGAAGAATAAGGGCAACAGATACGGTAGCATCGCCAGCTGTAAGCTCCCCTCCAAGCTACTTACCATCCTGTTTTGCAGATATATTGCCGTTCCTTCAGCGTCGCTCGGTCAAAATCCAGAAGCTCCCTCCCTGACGGCACTGTGGGTCTGCCTATACTAAATGTTTCGAGACAGCAGCTCACCACCACCACCTGCTGAAGAAGAATGAGCAATGGGAAATAAATACTGGCCCATCCAGTGATACTCCTATCCTATGAATGAATAATAAAAACATCTGTGATTATTAGAGAAACGTTAATATTCAGCATAGTTAATAAACTCCATAACATCTGTCTCAACATGAACTCAGTTTTTGTGGCGTATGTTACAAGAGCTAACATAGTGGGTACTACTCAGGCCATATTGTACTGACAAGAATCATCACTGTTTCTTCAAGCAATGTGTCAGTATTTAATTTTCCATAGGAAGCAGACACAATCAGTCCATCCTTTTCTGGTAGATATGACCAGATACTACTTGTAAAACCTTAAGGGCCGGTTCTGTGCTGTACTGTTCTATGTTCTATGTTTACAGATCCTTTTGCTTCATGCATTCCATGGAGTTTGCTTTTTCTGGGCTGTCCCTGCACTAAGTATGAATAAGCCTGGCATATCCAAATTGAGATCTGTATTGCAGCTTGTAGCAATGTTTGTGATCTAAACCATAAACAAACATGTTTGTAACGGTTAGTTTGATGCTTTTATCAATGGTTCTCAGTGCCAGATTGTTTCTGGAGGTGAAATCAGCTGAGACATCTACTTGTTGACATTGGCCGTACTCCTTAAGAGAGAAGCTTATGAAACAGACTTGAAGTGGCAAGTTTGGCCTCAAGAGCATCATTAGCTGAATTATAATGGGTGGAAGTGTTGCCCTGTGCCTGAGGTGGTCAAAGTATTGCCTCTAGGCTGTATAACTAATGCTGGGTTGGCCTATAAACGGTGCATTGTTTGTTTAATATTTTCTTGAAAGTTAGTGTTTAAAGTTACAGTTGATCTTTAGCTGATTTTATTTTGTATGTTTTGTAGTTTTTGGTTTTGACTTTTTGTTACAAATCAAAGCTAACAGGTTCCTGTAAAACCTAGATTTTTCATCCAGTATTAAGTGCTGACTTAAAAACTGCTTTGTTCCGTGTTGTGAGTTTAGTCATTTTTAAAATAAGCATCAAATGAATAAATGTAATTCCTAAGGTTTTATCTAATGGATTTCACTTGGGTTCACTTGCAAGCTTCTAAAGCTTGCTGACAATAATACAAATGCACTGTTGCTTTAATCGCCTTCTGACCTGAATGCAGTGGTGTAATTTACTGGCTAGAGGTTGCAATTCCCATCGCTGAGATCGATGCAATCCATAATCTGTGATGGGGATGAGAAATGCGTCACACATAGTTGGTTTCAAATCCATTCCTATGCCTTGGGTAATCACATTGAAAAATACTTTTTATTGCTGCTTTATATTCATCTCTCTCCTCTCTGCTCACTAGTAGTTGCTGCTTTTCATGGGGAAACAATTTAAAACGTTGCATGCTGAACCTGTAAAGGTCGGGAGTATTTGATAGTCGAATAAGAATTGGTCTCAGATTGAGCTGCAACAGGTGTTAAAGCCTTGCTTCTAGTTGTCATTGAAAAGTTTCTAAGATTATTGATTTCATTCCCTAGGGTAGAGACTTTTGACCTTGGAATACATCATAAAATTTTACAAAAAACACTTTATACTTGGACTTGATATGTTCCACCTTCTTTAGCTTTGCCTCATCTGTAGACTTAGACATTATGTTGATGATTCCTAACTCTACAGCATCTATAACAATATTGAAGAAAAAAGAAGTCCAGAAACAGATACCGATGAGCCTTCACAGTTTTGTAGGGGCAAGAGGAGACTGAGGGGACAGTATTCAGTTGGTTTAAGCTGCTTAAAAGGACCTTGAACTGTTGGCAGCAGCCAGTTTTGTGGAGGTCCCATGCAGGGACATGTTTGTCACAGAAGGTGCATTCGTTACATGGCCCAACAGATTGATTGTTTGTGAATCCTTCCAGTGCACCTTACGGGAGGCAATAAGAACAGGAGTTTCCTGGTCTGCCATCTGCAGAAACCTCAGCTTTACTTTTGTCTTTGAGTCTGGACCAATGCAATGGAGGTCCATGGCCTCACTTTCAGTAAAGATGGATAGAATAAAAGACAACTGACTGTAGTAACAAATGATCACACTAACCCCTGCACCCCCAACATTTTCTCGCTATAGTTTGCTTTCAATTTTTCTATGTGGCCCTGCCACTCATTCCAGCACAGTAATGCCGTGTGGGAGTAGGGAATGTGTGGTTTGGAAGAAGAGCTGACCAGTGCGAACAATCCTTTCTATTTGGGAAGGGAGGTGATAGTGGTCTTGAAAGGGAGGAAGAGAGCTTTGGAAGAGAGGAAGTCATTGAAAACATCAGATGGCATGAACGCCAAGAAGGGAAGTTGGATGGTTAACATTGTGGTAAAAATGGAGTGAGGAGATAAGACATGTCTTCGTGGAGGAATTGATGAACAGGGAAGAACATGCAAGAAAATAAAGAAGGAGATAAGAGTTCAGGGTTATGCTAGAGATTGAGATCCTAATGTAACAATCTGTTACAAAATTCCATAACATTTTGTACAAATAAAGAGTAACTTATTAATACAGTGTGCTTTTGTATCTTGGTCCCTTTCTAATTTCCTGTGCAATAAGAAAATAAGTATCAGTAATGAGTTACACAGGTCCATTTCATGTGGATAGTTTGCAAAGGTTTTTTTGGTTAAGCAATGACCACAGTATGGTTCAGTATCCTTCATTTAACCCATGTGTGTATAGAGTGATTATTTTCAGGCTCTGGCTTGGCTAAATGGGAAGAGTACATTTTAAATTAAAAATTACCTCCTGTGCTTATAACATAGCTGCTAATTTCATACTTGAGTAATTTTTCACTAACCTTATCCAAATGCTTGATGCTAAATTGACAATAAAAGACAAGGTGCTTATTTGACTGTCTGATTTTCACTACTTAGCCTGGTGCTATTGTTGCCTGTCATCCATGTGTGTGCACTTTTCAGCAGAATTGTTGGATATATTTTGGAAAACCTGACTAGTTTAATTCTCAGCTAGTAAGAACTGCCGATGCTGGAGAGTCTGAGATAACAAGGTGTCAAGCTGGATGAACACAGCAGTCCAAGCAGCATCAGAGAAGCAAGAAGGCTGATGTTTCGGGCCTAGATCCTTCTGAAGATATAAATAATAAATAGACTTGGATATATTAAGTATAACCTCAAAAGTTGCAACACAAAGCAGCGACGTGAAGTAAACAGTGAGGATAGTAGCGAACTTCAGGGGAATGAAGGCAGAGACATGCTAAATTTTCAAAAAAAGATTTACGAGGATGTTGCCAAGTTCAGAAGCATGCAAAATGTAACGAAACTTCGTCTTTTGCAAATAATTAACTGCAGCTGATCTAGTATAAGTACATCTTGCATTGCTATTCATTCTACCAGAGTATTATCTGCTTGCAGAAATCTCTTCTCTTCCACAGTTACGTAACAGCCACATAATGTTGTGAGCCTGCCGCTGGATCCCGCAGCATCTATCTGGCCTGTACCCATTATAGTTGAGAGTTGATATTGCTGAACGTATAAGATCCTGAGGGGACTTGAGGGTGGGTGCTGAGAGCATATTTTCCTTGTGGAAAAGCCTAGAATTGGTTGGTACATTTAAAAATAAGCAGCCTGGTTCCATTCCCAGCCAATTCAGCCTCTCCCTGTAGCTCGAATCCTCCAACCTCACTGACGTCCTTGTGAACTTTTTTTTGAAAATTTAACAAAGATTACTAAAAAACAGCTGCTTTCTCAATTTTTCTAGCCACTTTCAAACATTTGTGTATATCCACCCCTCCTTTTTTCTCCTCAATCTTACTGCCAAAGTAAATCACTATAGACTTTTCACTGTTGAATATTAAACAGCATGTCTCTGCCTTCATTCCCCTGAAGTCTGCTATTATCCTCACTGTTTACTTCACGTCAGTGCTGTGTGTTGCAACCTTTTGAGATTATACTTAATATATGCGAATCTGTTTATTACTTACGTCACTGGGGGAAATCAGGTTTCCTCCCAGAGGTTCATGAGTATAGATCTTATGAAATGGTGGAGCAGGTCTTAATATTGTAAAGGCATAATATCGGCATAGAATCCTTAGTGTGGAAACAGTCCCTTCGACCCAAGAAGTCAACTCTGACCCTCAAAGCATCCCACCCAGACCCATCCACCTAATCTACACTTCCCTGAACACTACAGGGAAATTTAGCATAGCCAATCCACCTAGCCTGCACATCTTTGGACTGTGGGAGGGAACCAGATCACCCAGAGGAAACCCACGCAGACATGGGGAGGATATGCAAACTCCACACAGACAGTAGCCCAACGATGGAATCGAACCCGGGTCACTGGTGCTGTGAGGCAGCAGTGCTAACCACTGAGCTACACTGCCACCCTGTATGTGGAGGGTTTGGAGAGGGTACAGAAGAGGTTTACCTGGATTAGAGAGAATGATCTATAAAGAGAGAATGGAACAACTTGGGTAGTTTTATCTGGAGCGGTGGGGGCTGAGGGGAGACTGGATACAAGTCTATATAACTGAGATGAACAGATAGCGTTGACTGCCAGAATCTTTTCTCCAGAGTTAAATGTTTACATGCTTTCCCCCCTAGTATTAATGTGAGGGGCTTTTTTTTTTGTTACAGGGTGGGAGGTATCTTGAATGTGCTGCCAGGGATAGTGTTGGAGGTAGATATGAATATGCAAGGAATGGAGGAATACGGACCAAGGACTGGTAGAAGAGATCAGTTTAATTTGGCACATGTTCAGCACAATATGGTGGGCTAAAGGGCCGGTTTGTGCTCTGTATTGTTCTATTTTCTAGGTCCAAAGGGCTTAATGGCCTACTGCACCTAATTTGTATGTTTTCTGCATTATTTATGAAGGCAGAAAATGTTAGTGATCCCTGGGTAATCCCAGTGAGTTGTGGCTAACTTCCATGTAAGTGTGCAAAGTTAATAGTGATTTATTGTATAGGGTAGTGCTAACAATTTAAAGTTATGTCAAGGTGACCTATTAGGAGAATGTTGAGTAAAACCTGATCCATGTAGACAGTATCTGCTTTGTTACATTGAAAGTTAGGGTCAGAACTGGTAGGGCAATTTTTGCAAGTTAATAAGACATGGCTTCCATTTCCAGAAGGTATTTTGAGTGTCTCTGATGACTGGTTTATTCAGCTAACAAACAGCTCCTCTCCTCTTCATGCATCTTGTCCACAACTGGTGAATGGACCGAGCTTGCAGTCTTCTGGATCTGAGTTGTCAGCCTTTTAGAAATCGGAGCTTCATCAACGTCTGCCTAGCCTGTAGGAGCACCCCCAGACTCTAATTCTGTATTCACTAATGGGATGAGGGTGTCACTGACTGGGCAGTATTTATTGCCCATCTCTAATAGCCCTGAGAGCAGTTAAATCACCCACATTGTTGTGGGTCTGGAGTCACATAAGCCAGACCAGGTAAAGATGGCAGTTTCCTTTCTTAAATGACATTAATGATCCAGAAAGAATTTTTCTGACAATTGGCAATAGTTCACGATCATCATTAGACTCTTAATTCCAGATATTCAATTGAATTCAAATTCCACCGTCTGCCAAGGTGTGATTCGAACCTGGCTGCCCAGAATGTTGTCTAGGTCTCTGGATTAACGGTCCTTTGAAAATACTGCTAGGCCGCTGCTTCCCTTCCCTCCCTCCAGTGAACTGGTGCAGAAATGGTCAGAAATCACACAACACCACGTTATAGTCCAACAGGTTTATTTGAAAACACAAGCTCGTTGGACTATAACCTAGTGTCATGTGATTTCTGACTTTGTCCACTCCAGTCCAACACTGGCACCTCCACATCGTGGTGTGGAATTGGGCAAGGGTCATGTAATCTCTTAACTGCAGCAAAGTGCTGTTTGCTCCAATTAACACACTGTTTCCTTTTCCCAGGTAAATTTCTAACCACTATTAAGATGGCTGCTACAATAGTGCATGATACTTCAGAGGCCGTGGAACTATTTGCCCCACAGGGCTTATTTCTGAAGCCAATCGCTAAGCTGACTCTTAGCGTATCACTCCCCCAGCTGAAGCAACCAGGTAAGTCCATATCAAACTGGGAGGTGATGGAGAGACTCAAGTACATGGTTCACCCTGAGCAATTTGCTACACTGCGTGTGTCCAAGAGCACAATGGATTTTGTTCGCTTTGAAGGGGAAGTTGAAAACAAGAACATGGTGAAAACCTTCCTGTCCAAACTGGACAGTAAGACAATTAAGCTCAGTGGCTTCACAGACACCTTAAAAGTGCGAGCAGCTGAAGTGAAAATAGATTTCCCGACCCGTCACGACTGGGATTCATTCTTTCGGGATGCCAAAGACATAAATGAGACCTTACCAGGTGAGAGGCCAGATACCATTCATTTGGAGGGGCTGCCATGCAAGTGGTTTGCCCTGAAAAATTCCAGTTCAGAGAAGCCAAGTGATTTCATCCTGCGCAAGGTATTTGAAACATTTGGGGAGATTCGAAACGTGGACATTCCAATGCTCGACCCTTACAGAGAAGAGATGACTGGGAAGAACTTCCACACTTTCAGCTTTGGGGGTCACTTGAACTTTGAAGCATATGTGCAGTACCAGGAGTATATCGGATTTGTGAAGGCAATGGATGCCCTCAGAGGAATGAAACTGCTGTACAAAGGGGACGATGCAAAGGCAGTGGCTTGCAGCATAAAGGTGAGTGCTTGATACATTCTGTGCTGTTTTGGGCACTCTGGTAGAACAAATACGAGAGCACTTCATAAAGTATGTGGTAGATGATGCATGGGATGTAGCTAATAAGGGACCCTTTTGTAAAACAACGTGTATTTTTTGTTCCTTTTGCGTGATGATGACTGAAAACTTAGCTTAGACAAAGTTTTAAGGAGTATCTTGAGGAAAGCGAAGTAGAGGGGTGGAGATGTGTAGGAAGTGAATTCCAGACTTTAATGTTGTTGGCATTAGCAATTAAAATTACAAGTCCCTAATTAGCTGTTTGTGTGGAAATGTGGCATTGGAGGCGATCAGAAGTAAGGAGAGACAAAGACACGAAGCAATTTGAAAATGAGGATAAGAATATTAAAATTAAATATTTTACTATGCATTCACGGGATGAGGGTGTTGTTTCCCCATCCTTAAATGCCCAGAGGGCAGTTAAGAGTCAGCCACATTGTTGTGGGTCTGGAATCACGTGTAGGCCAGATCAGGTTAGGATAACATGTTCCTTCCATAAAGCACCTTAGTGAACCAGGTGGGTTTTTCCAGTAGTTAGCAATGGACTCATGGTCATTATTAAACTCTTAATTCCAGATTTTCATCTGCTGTGATGGGGTTCAAACCTAGGTCCCCAACACGTTATCTGGGTTTCCAGATTAACAGACCAACAATAATACCACTAGGCCACTGCCTCACAATATTGTTGCTTGGCCAAGAGCAAGTGTATATCTTTGAGAACAGGATTGGTAGGTGTATAGTACTTGGTGTGAGGCAGGACAAGGCAGTAAAGTTTTTTTTAATGAATTCAGGCAAATGTGGCAAGATTTGAATCCCCATCGGGAGAGCTTTTGATAAGGTGTGAATAAGTTTATTTAGCATCAAATGGGCTGAAGCAAGGGAAAATTGGGTAATATTGCAGAGGCGGAAATTGGCTCCTTGGTTAGTGTCAGATCAAAAGCCTCTGCTATTTATGATACCAAGTTTGCGAACAAACTGGTATAGCCTCGGAATGCAACCTTGGGAGATGGATGAGTCGGTAACCAGGGAATTGACCAAAATTTATTCTTCCCAATATTTACTTCTGAGGAGTTGTCTGCTATCCATTGCTGGTCATCAAATAAGTAATCTGATAATTTGTTAGCAGTGGAAGGGTTTCAGTCTAAACTAGGGGCTTGTATCTACACAAACAAAACTACGAAAGTGTGAGAGGTAAGTTGGCTAGTATAACTTCATTTAAAGGCATGACAGTGGATAACAAATGCATGCATTGTGAAACTTATACATTACATACTGGTGCACATGGCTAAAAATGCAATTTGAGGATAGTATAGATGCAAAGAGGAGTCGTATAAAATTGTTCGAAAAGATAGCAAGTAATTACATAACATAAGAACTAAGAGCAAGAGTAGGCAATTCAGTTCCTCAAGCCTGCTCCACCATTATATTACAATCATAATTGATCTCTTCTCAGCCTCAATTCCACTTTCCTGCCTGATCTCTCTCTAACCCTTCAGCCCAGTACAACTTAAGAAACCTGTCTGTCTCCTCCTTAAATTTACTCAATGTTCCAGCATCCACCACAAACTGGCACAGCGAATTCCACAGGTTCATGATTCTTTGAGACAGGTAATTTCTCAATCTCTTTGGACAAATTCGTCATCTCAGGAATCAATCTAGTGAAACTCCTCTGAACTGTTTCCAATGCGATTACATCTCTTCCCCCCCCCCCCCGCCCCCCCATCAAATAAGGATCTTAAATTGTATGCAGTACTCCAGCTGTGATCTAATTAATGCCTTTTACAGTTGCAGCAACACTTCCCTACTTCTATACTTTGTTCCTTCAGCAATGAATGTCAAAATTCCATTTGCCTTCCTTATCGCCTGCTGTACCTGCATACTAGTTTTCTGCAGTTCTCGTCTGAGGAAATTCAGGGTTTAGGATAGGCCATTTCAGACTGAGATGAGAAGAAATTTCTTCACTCAGGGTGCTGCTTTTGTGGAACTGTGTACTACATTAGGCTGTTGAGTTACTGTTACTGAATATGCTTGAGAAATAAATAGATTCCTAGAACTGACAAGGTATGTGGAGATGTGTTGAAATAAAGGGTCAGCCACGAAGGGTAGAGCAATGATCTGATGGACCAAATGTCTCTCCAGGTCTGAGTTTCCATGTTTCTCTTAGAGAAAGGTGGTAATGAAATAGAGCTGAGTATAATCAGTGAACATGAGAAAATTAATGCTACACTTTAGATTATGTCACTGTGGGGCAGCATGTAGATGGGAAATGGAATGGCAGCAAGGATAAATTGTCATTTGTCACTACACCTCAGACCAGAGGACAAGTTGAGAAGGAACTTCTTTCATGGTAACCTCAAGTGGCGTGAGAATTAAACCTATGCTGTCAGCATTATTCGGCATCACAAACCAGCCATCTAATCAACTAAGCTAACTGACCCACTGTACCAAAGATAGACAGACAGAGGTAGAAGTACAGGCAAGTACATTGCAGTTGAGAGTCTGGTTATAGTCATTTTCCAACCAACCTGTTTAGAACTGTTGTTACACAGTTCATTTGGAGCAGGTTGGTCTTGACCCCGGACCTCCAGGCGCAGAGCTGGGGAAGCTACCTCTGCGCCACAAGAACCTCTAAGAATGTGGCTATAATTATGTAGATATGAGTAGAATCGTGAGCAAACTGTCCCACCCAACTGGATAACAGTAGAGAGATCTTCAAGAGGAATGGTTATAGAGAGCAGTGTCAAAGGCTGCAGATAAGAAAAAGCCAGGATGTGTAAGGATGTCACTTGTAACTGATAAGAGCAGTTTAAATACACTGATGGGAGCATAAATCTGATGAGAGGGATTCAAACATGGAGTTCCAGGAAAGAGGGAACAGATATGGAAGGTGATAACGTGCTCAGGAATTTTAGAGGGAAAGAAAATTGCAGATAGCTTGGCAGTTTGAATTGGTGGTTTTGAGTTTTTCTGGGGCAGGGTGATGGTGCACTGATTATAGCATTTCCTAAAGAGAGGCAACCATTAACAATATCAACTAACATTGATACAAGGCAGAGACGTAGGATGGCCATTAGTTTAGTCTAAATAGGATTGAGGGAGAAGAATATGGATATTATGAACAATGTGAGGTCAGAGTGGCAGGTGGGGACTTGGGGTGAAGCAAGAGAAAATAGCATTGTAAACTGAAGGAGCAAACCTTACAGGAACATTCAAAAAGTAGGTATAGAATTATGTAATTGTTCTAATCAGGAGTACATCTACTGTCATTGCTAACCATAATTTGAAGTCTGTTCATGCAACATGTAGCATGTGTGAAGTAGCTGGAATGCCAAGTAGGCTGGGTAAGCTGTTTTCTTGTTTACTTGTAGGCTGTCTGGGTCATGGTAACATTTTGTGTTCAGACCGTTGGAGGATACCGTGCACAAGCAAGTGTGAGAAGGAAAGGTTGACCTAATTTCAAACCAAGGACCATCTTGAGCTGAAAAGGTTTCACAGCATCTTTTTGGAATGGTCACTTCTGGTATACCATGGGGAAGCACCCTCTCTACTATAATAATATTTTGAGTTCAGTGAACTTTGTAAATGAGCTAACTTAATTTGGGAGATATGGCTATGTTTGATGTGGAGCAGGCACCAAACCCTTGAGTTGGTAATGCACACAGTTAGAGTTTAGCACATATTTGTTGGGAAGGGGATAGATGTTTTTTAGCTGTTTGTATCAGATATCCTGATGAATGATGACCACTTGGCTGAGGTAATGCAATGCTGCCAGATACTGTGGGTCTATTCCTCGGGGGGAATCCAGTGTCCGAAGTGAAGGGAAATAAAGAAGGAGATGTAAAGGAAGAATTCATAATACTTGTCTTTCAGGTGACCTTTGACACAACAAAGCACCTGAGTGATGCTTCCATCAGGAGGAGACAGATGGAGAGACAGAAGCTGCAGGAGCTGGAACTGCAGCGAGAAGAGCAAAAACGTCGGGAGAAAGAGGAAGAAGAGCGAAGAAAGGAGGAAGAAAGGTATATTGGATAAAATTAGTGTTTAAATAGCAGCTGCTTCTTCACATAAGGAATGATCTTATATCAAAGGGACAAGAAACCTAATGTAATAAATTTAGTACAGATCAATTAGTACTTCTCCAGAGATTACCATCTTACTTAATTCAGCTGATGGCCACAGAGCTTCCCCATTCCCTTACATTCTGCTCCTGGTCTCTCAGGCTTTAAATTCGCTATCACTTCCATCATTCCAGCTGACTCTGCATAGGCTATAGCCAACTTTACTGTTAGTATTTGGGAATCAGTGTGGTCTTTATCCTTCAATATACACCAGTTCTTTCATGGGGAAATACAACACATCGGCTGGGACTCACCCTCCCTAGAAGTGGCTGGAAGTAATGACTACTTAGGGCCTCAATCCATTAGCACTATGACCTTTGTTTCCAATAGGTGAGAAAAGTGACGGCCTTCCCAGCTACTATAATGGATGCTTTACCTGTGAGGTTGTTTAGAATGTTTTGCTCAGTTTGCACTAGTATTGAGGATGTGTACTCAGAGGCATGGATGGGGGTGGAGGCAGGTAGTGACCACTGAAGATTAGAGTCCTGACCTTCCTTCTGACCCACCTCTACCCATGAGTTCCCGTCCCGCACCCCAGCCTTACACTGTACACAAAAGTAAACAAAATTATGTTTGTTTGTGTTGCTCCTGGTCTTCAGTATTGCTGTGCAGCCATCACCCTGAGCAATTGATGTAGCACTGCTCCTTACAACAACTGTGGGCCTCTGATTGCCAGCAGTTTCAGGCATTGTAGGATGTTACGATCCTGGAAATTGATTTGAGAAGTCTGCCAAATCACCACTAAAGTGCATGATTGGCAGTTAACCTGGTGGGCTTTCTCATTGACCGGGTTGTGGTTGGCCTCAATCTTAAAGATACCTGCCCCCGTACTTGGATGATAAAGGTAAAATCCCAGCCGTTGAGCTTAGGAAGTATGGAGGCAAAAGCCATTGCTCCTGCTTGTGAATGTCTTTCACCTGACGTTTTAATTTCAGGTTACTCCATTGAATGAAGTCACACTACTCAAAATTACTTATAGACCTTTACAGCACATAAGGAGGCTATTTGGCCCATGCTATTTATGCTGGTTAACAACACTAATCCTGTTTTCCATCTTTAGCCCCATAGACCCCTGGAGGCTGTGGTGATGCAAATTAATAAACTTTGATAGCAACTTTCAGTCCCAGGATGTCCACTTCAAAGAAGAGCAAGGGCTGCAGGTATCATGGGAACACCATTGCTTTCTAGCTGTTCCATTTTGATTTGACTATTCAACACACACGTGGTTTGATCAACTTGAATTTTTTGAGTTCTGAGGAGGGGTCACCAGATCTGAAATCTTAACTCTGACTTTTTCTTCACAGACCTGCTGAGCTTCCAGCAACTTCTGTTTTTGTTCTTGAATTTTCTACCCCTTATTATTCCAATTCTCCAGAATGTTGTATAGCCAGTAGAACTGTAGAATATAGTTTGTAAGGTGTCTATAATCTTCCTCCTCTGTTCCATCTGGGTTGGGACACTGACTCCTCTCTAGAGGAACATCCCGACTTTTCACTGGCAGCTTTTTGTTATCTCAGTCAAGTGATCATTCTCCAAGTCATGTGGCTTTGCTTTACATGGCTTTATGAACTTAATGACATATTTTTCTTAAAAATATCACAGCCTGCTCTCAATATATTCAAAACTCTCCACAACCTGGTAATTACTGTCGGTCGTATGAGTGGTGAACAATATTGTGTATGATATTTATTGGTTTGTTTTAATGTTAGCTTGGGCCCATTTTAAAGTAGACTTGTAAATTGTTTTGTGAGCATTTAGGCACATCAATGAACATTTGCTTCACTGATTTTAACTTGAGTCATAAAAGTACTGCAGTGTTATTGAAGTATTTTAACTGCTTCCAGCATTGCTCACAGTGTGCTGTGTTCAATAAATTTGGTAATTTGTAATAATGGAAATAATCTATTTAACAATAAAAGAAAATTTAAATTTGTCATTGACTAAGACATTTTTATCTCTTGTTTTCGTTCAAAGTGTGGCAGTCTGTCTTCTCTCTGCATGGATACTAATATTTACCGACACATGAACCAGCATATCATTCCTGAAATTACAGGTCCGGTAAGATTTGCTACTAATTGGATTTTTTTCTCGGTTCTCCCCAGGAAGCAGAGAGAG
This sequence comes from Stegostoma tigrinum, assembly GCF_030684315.1. Lineage (NCBI taxonomy): Eukaryota > Metazoa > Chordata > Chondrichthyes > Orectolobiformes > Stegostomatidae > Stegostoma > Stegostoma tigrinum. The sequence continues at coordinate 100,910,540 of NC_081359.1, forward strand.
CTGGAAGAGCAAGAGCGGGAGAAGAAGAGAGAAGAAAAGGTTAGAAAGAGGGAACAGAAGCAGAAGGAGCGTGAAGAGCGGCGAAATGTGCGCAAACTGCAACGGGAAGAGCAGAAAAGGCTGCAGGAAAAAATCGCTCTGGAGGAACGAAAACTCCTTTTAGCACAGAGGAACCTGCAGTCTATCCGCCTTATTGCAGAGCTGCTAAGCAGAGCCAAGGTGAGAGTGCCTGAATTCTGGAAGATCAGGTTAGGATGATGTGTTTACGTGGCTAACCATGCTGTAATGATGATCAAAATGTCCTGTGTTTTGGCATCATGAGCTGTGACTGCAGGGTTTTGTTTGTTATCTTGTATGTGTTGTCAGGGCCTTGAGATTAAGCAACTTGTCACGCCTAAAATGCTTCCTATGTGGTGTTCAGAATATAGCAAAAGAAACATCGATTCAGTTTGATTCTGTAATTCTTAGTACAATTGCTTAACTATTGTAGTGTTGGGTATAGCCCACCTCTCGTTTGAAGAAAGTATTTCAAATTGGAGAGGCTTTTGGTGCAGACAATTTTAATAAATTATATCTCAGCTCTGCAGGGAAGGGCATGGTGTAATAGTCATACCACTAGACTAGTTAGTTATCCAGCGTTCTCTGCCAATGCTGTGGAGATGAGTATGACTCCCTTTCACACAGTGAAAGTTTAGCTCAATAAAAAGCAGACCTAATGGTAACTGCAGTTGTGATTTGTTGTAAAAACCCATCTGTTTTACTGAGATCCTTCAGGGACGGAAATATGCCGTCCTTACCTTGTCTGACATGCATATGACTCCACAGTCCCTGTAATGCGGTTGACTTCTAACAGCTGTCTGTGCAAATGGGAATAGGTAATAAATATTTGCCTAGTCAGTGACACCCACATAACTTGAAAAGAAGCAGCATTTTGCCTGCTCCTGGAACTTCTAATGTGAGGTTGTGATGTGAAAAGGGGCAATTACACTAATGACCCTAGCCTTTGATAATATTGGACGAGTCAGATTCCACAATAAAACTAGGCAAAACAGGTCATATATTTAATGTTTCAACTTGATTAACAGAGTGTTTAGTCAATGTAACATATTTACATAGGGCTGTAGATTTTGCTTAACCAATTTAGCATATATTTATTGCAAGGAAAATGAGGAGAACAGAGCTGTTTCTATATAAAATATTTATTCTATAGTTAGATCTTAACAGCTATTAAAATAAAGTTTCATCCTGTTTACGAACAATATATATTTCAAAGATGCATTTCCAGAGAAACATCACTGACCTCAATTTTTTTAAACCTTGATTTAACTGAAGTATCCCAGTTTCTTTCCATTGGACCTTTTGAGACTGTGTTTAGCACAATTTCTTTTTGTTTGATGACTTGGACCTTGCACAGTTCTGGGGGTCCACACTTTCTCAACTTGAAGATTTCTACATCAGCCATCTTGGCTTGGAAACTCTGAACTGAATTTTCAACCTTCTGTTCTCATAGAAACTAAACTAATTATCTTAATCTGAGATAACAACGTGTAGAGCTGGATGAACACGGCAGGCCAAGCAGGAAGGCTGACGTTTCGGGCCTAGACCCTCCTTCAGAAATGGGGAAGGGGAAGGAGGTTTTGAAATAAAATAGGGAAAGCGGTTGGAGGCGGATAGAAGATGGATAGAGGAGAAGATAGGTGGAGAGGAGACAGACCTGTCAAAGAGGCGGGGATGGAGCCAGTAAAGGTGAGTGTAGGTGGGGAGGAGATAGATTAGTCCAGGGAGGACAGACAGGTCAAGGAGGCAGGATGAGCTTAGTAGGTAGGAGATGGGGATAGGGCTTGAGGTGGGAAGAGGGGCTAGGTGGGAGGAAGGACAGGTTAGGGAGGTGGGGACGAGCTGGGCTGGTTTTGGAATGCGGTAGGGGGTGGGGAGATTTTGAAGCTTGTGAAGTCCACTTTGATACCATTGGGCAGCAGGGTTCCCAAGCAGAATATGAGTTGCTGTTCCTGTAACCTTCGGATAGCATCGTTGTGGCACTGCAGGAGGGCCATGATGGATATGTTGTCTGAGGAATGAGATGGCAAGTTGAAATGGTTCGCGACTGGTAGGTGCAGTTGTTTAGTGCGAACCAAGTGTAGGTGTTCTGCAAAGCGGTCCACAAATCAACTTCTGTAACAGACTCCAGAACAGAACCCATTCTCAGCCCAGGGAAGGCCTGGATGTGATTATTTTTAATTTTGATTTGAAGTGCAGCAGCATATGCTCACAAAACATTAAGGATACTGGGCCAGGACATCAAGATTGAATTAGATGAGTGCTGCCTTGCCATAACAACCATTCTGAAGAAGTTTCTCATCCTTCAGAGGAAGTCAACACTTTTAAGAATGTATGGATTCATCTAGGATTTTGTGAAATTTCCACAGGAAGTTTGCGCATGTTGTCATACCAGCATTGCCCTAAACCCCCAACAAAGATCCTTGCCAAGAACTGTTTGTCCTGCAAATGAGTGTGAGTCAGTGGATTGTCCCTTGGATTCAGCGAGTTTTTTTGTGTAGTTTTAAAGGAACAAAAGGATTTAAAATTACCAATAAATTTCACACAAGTCCTTTTTTAGGACAGACAGTTCTTGGGCTATAAGTTTGGAAAGTAGAGAGTTTGAGTTAAAACTACCAAGGGGAATTGCCATTGAAGCTGTCCTACCAGTTCAATGGTTTTACTTAGTGAGTAAAAGATCATAAATTCTGTAATAGTGGGGTCATTGACAAACCAGTATTTACTTCTTATCCCTAAAAGGCCATGGGCAGATTGCATGGTGTGCAAATGCCTTGTTGTAACCTCTCTGAGAGACAATAATACATACATAGATGAAGATACAATGGAGATGCTTAGGGTTCTATAAATTCAGTTAATTTATTAAGTATTCAAACAAATAACATACGCTCTTAACTATTTAGAGATATTTTAGTCACAGTCTTTTACTACCCTGATTTCTGTAACAAAACCCGAACATTACTAGCTGGGAGAGTTGGCAGCTGGCCAGGCTGAAACTCTGCTCAGCATCTTCACCACATCTACTGACTTCTTACAGCGTGAATCTTCGAAGTGCTGCTGAACAAAGGAATTTCTTCAGGCTCTCCGCACAGAGTCTATGTGCCAAGTGTATACCTTATTTGGAATTATCCATGCACATGACTAATCCTGAAAGTTTCACCCAAATGCATGCCTAATTTGGTGGAGGAAGCGGTTACTGATTTCCTGCAGTTTTAACTCTCAGCAGACCTGAATGACTCAGCATAATTCCATTCACGTAACAGTCAATTGTAAAACCTCTCATTGGTTCCTGTTATCTTCAGCCTTATCCAGCAGTCTTTGAGGTGAAGATAACAAAGTGTGAGGCTGGATGAACATAACAGGCCAAGCAGCATCTCAGGAGCACAAAAGCTGTCGTTTTGGGCCTAGACCCTTCATCAGAGAGGGGGATGGGGAGAGGGTTCTGAAATAAATAGGGAGAGAGGGGGAGGTGGACCGAAGATGGATAGCGGAGAAGATAGGTGAAGAGGAGAGTGGAGGTGGGGAGGGGATAGTTCAGTCTTTGAGGTGAATTTACCCTCACAAAACTGTCAGATAGAATTTCACAGTTTCAGCATGTAGTTATTGAATAGACTAAAATTGGTCTAAATCAAGAAAGCTCTAAACCCCTGTAGCTTGCCTTGGGTTCGAGGTGACAAACCCACCCAAGTTTGTTTACCAGGTAGATTGGGTGGTTACAGGAGCAAGCTGATCTTGACATGCCTCTGCAGCCGAAAACTCTGTCTCAGTTAAGTAATGGATGGCTGTACTGCATCCTGGAGGTAAACTGCAGCTAGAGAGTCTAACTTAAGGACAATGCCTTAAAAACACAACAATGCCTCTTAGCTGGCTCCTGTTTGAGCTTCTCTCTTTTTTTTTTTCTTCCCCCACCTTCACACATGGACATCTTTTTTTTTGCTTTTTCTCATCAGTCTCCTTGCCACTGCACAAGTCTGCCTGGTTATATCAATAAATACTTAGTATCTCCCTTGGCTAATGTAAAACGTATTACTCATAACTTGGAGCAACCTTTTTTTTCAATCCTGTTTTTAGTGGCTGGCATACTGCTTGAATTTAATGTCACAGGAAGTGAGATTGATACAGATATAGAATCTGTATAGTGTGGAAGCAGGCCATTTGGCCCATCGTGTCTACACTGTCCCTGCGTAGAGCATCCCACCCAAACCCAACCCACCCCCAATCCCTGTAACTCTGCACTTCCAACAGCGAACTTACCTAGCCTGCAATCCCTGGACACTATGGGCAATTTACCATCCACCTAACCCGCACATCTTCGGACTGGGGGAGAAAACCAGAGTGCCCGGAGGAAACAAACATGGGGAGAATGTGCAAACTCCACACCGACGGTCACCTGAGGGTGGAATTGAACCCTGGTCCCTGGCGCTGTGAGGCACCAGTGCTAACCACTGAGCCACCATGCTGTCCATTAGGAAATATTACAGTAAAAAATCTGTTTTCTGATAAGCATGAACTTTCTACCAGCAGTTCAGTGCTTGAATTACAGTGATTTGCCTTGGAACCATGCCACTAAATAGGATTGAAAAACATTTTTTGACTATTTAATTCATGATAAATGGTTTATTCATGCTAAATCATAGTCTTAAGCTGCTGTACCATTTAATTGTTTAATAATTCAAATTACCCTGAGCAAGAAAACTGTGTTGTTGATTTGAATTACTAAATACAATGTTTCTCAAGACAAATAAAATTCTATTTATAGGAATCAAAATAGAAAATGGTAGAAACACACTGGTCAAGCAGCAAACTAGGACAGAGTGAAACAGAGTTATTATTTCAAGCCTATGACCTTTCATCAGAACTGGTCACCATGTTAGGGTTGGATCTAAGTGAATAGGGTGCTGCGAGTTGAAATGAAATAGATTACAATGACTAGCAAAGCAGACACATTGAGACAGCTGATATCATGGAAGCAATAGGATCATGGCGTAGTGGAAATATCACTGACTGTTAATCCAGATGCTCTGGGCCCTTTGTTCAAATCCGACACTAGCAGCTGGTAAAATTTAAAATTAATGAGTAAAGTTAAATCCTGAAATCAAATGCTAACCTTGGTCATGGTAGCTATCGATTTGTCATAGTGACTCATGTGATTCACTAAAATCCTTGAGAGAAGGAAATCTGCCATCCTTACCTTGTCTGGCTCACATGTGCCTCCAGACCCACAGCCACGTGGTTCATTATTAGCTGCCCTCTGCCCTGGCCTAGCAAGCCATTCTGTTCAAGGAAAACAGAAGCAGATTTTCACATAATCAGTGAGCCTCACATCCCCTGGAATGACTTATTAAAAAGTTTTAGTGAGACAGTTGGGAATGGGTAAAAGGCCAAAGGGAAGAATCCAGATGAAGGGAAAATACATGAGGATGGGTAAAATGGCCCACTAAACTGAAAATTCTCCTGCCCATAGAAGTGGATAATAAGACAAAGTTGATAGAAAGTTCATGTGAGGGGATAGAGCTGAGGCAAGATTGCTCAGATTCCCTAAAGGCACAGAGCATGTGAATGAAAAATGAGTGGAGGGCTAAAGGGAAAGGGAGGAAGGTTGCTTTTTGGTACCCATGAATTGTTGCAGCTTGCAATCCTTTGCGCCTGAGATAAAAATAGTCATTTTTGTTAAATCACTGAATGAGTAGAAGGATGAAATGAAACTACAAACCAGAATGGTTTTGAGGTAGATTGAGTTGGTTCTCTTGAGAACAAATGTATCACAGCTCATGGTAATAAAAATGGATTTTAGGATGGGATGTGAATAGTGGTTTGAAGAATTCTGAACATCTAATGAATATCTGTAAGTGTGGCATGAAGGGTGGAAATATTGTTGGAATTTGTTAAATTGGTCACTGGCATGAAATGTGAACTGTCTTTCTCTCTCTGCTGATGCTGCCTAATTTAGCTTCCAGCATTTTCTATTTTTGGTGTTCCAGTGTCCATAATAATTTGCTTTTGAATTTTTTTTATTCATTCATAGAATGAGGGCGTCACTGGCTAGGCCAGCATTTATTGCCCATCTTTAATTGCCCAGAGGGCAGTTAAGAATCAGTCACATTGCTGTGGGTCTGGAGTCACATGTAGGCCAGACCAGGTAAGGATGACAGTTTCCTTCACTCAAGGGCGTGAGTGAACCAGATGGGTTTTTCTGACACTTGACAATGAATCATGGTTGTTGTTAAATCCTTAATTCCAAATTTCTTTTCACTGAGTTCAAATTCCACCATCTGCTTTGGCAGGATTCAAACTCGGGTTCCCAGAACATTATGTCAGTGTCTGAATTAACAGTCCAATGATAGACTGTCTCTGGCCTGAAGGTGCTTGATAGTTAAAGTTCCATTCACTGTCAAAAACAAATATTTTCACAAGCCTCGTGCGAAAATGGACAGGAATATAAAGTGGGCAACTCCTTTTTCTTGGTCAGTTTTGAAGAGACTGTTTGTTTGACTTTCAATCTCTGTGGCTTCTCTCTGCAGGTTGGGAAGCAGCAGGAGCTGGAAGCATGTGAAGCAGAGGCAGCCCGTCTGCACCAACTGGAGGAGAAGAGGAGGCAGCAAGAAGCTGAGCTCAGGCGAGTGGAGGAGGAGAAAGAGCGTGTGGTGGAGCTGCAGCAGAAGGAGAGGGAGCTGAGGGAAAAGTTGCTGGAGAACCTGAAGCGGAAGGAAGAAAGTGAAGGCCAGCAGTGCAGAGCAGAGCCGAAGATGGGGTTCGGAGACCAGATGGCTGTGAATGTGTGCTCAACGTTGGGAACAGCTCCTGCACAGGCTGCTACCAGTCTCCTGGCATGTCCTGGTGCTCTCAACCATGGCAAGAAAGTGCCACTCGCTCAGGAAATCAATGGAAAGCCAGATGCTGGTGAAAGTTTCACTGGTGATTTGGGCCAGATTCAGCCACAAAGCGACATCATTCCTACTTCTCATCCAGGTGCGTGCAAGTCTGTGCAGAGCAAGGAACACATAACCACTTTACCTAATAGTAAAGGCTGTTCCCTGCAGGAGGGCAGTGGTAAAAAAGCTAAATATCAAAATGGCCCTAGCCATGCAGAAAAAGATCTTCAAACCAATACGGTCAAGGTGGAAGGCAGCCAAATGCAAAAGGACTTGAAAAGGGCTCACAAATCACGACAGAGCAGCACAAGCAGTGAACGCAGTAGAAACTGGAGGGACTCGAGTAGTGATGGCAGCTGCCATCAAAGGGAATGGAGCCGGCACCAAGTCCACTCCAGGAAGGAGAGTGCTCGGCGTGGCAGGGACTCAAGCCGGGAGCAGAGCCGCAACTGGAGAGGCTCCAGCAACGAGCGAAGCTGCAGTCGACAAGACCAGAGGCTTGAGGGGAGGCGGTACCGAAGGAATGCCAGCAGGGATCGGGTCCGCGTCCAGCAGGGCTCCAGCAGGGAGCGGAACCGCCAACGGAATCCAAGCAAGGAGCAGAGACGGCGGAGGGGTGCAAGTGGGGAGCGGGACCGTCGTCGGAAAAGCTCGAGCAGAGAGCGTAGCCGTCATCGTAGGGACACAAGCCGGGAGCGCAGCCATTATAAAGACTCCAACACAGGACACAGCCGTCATCGGAGGTAGTCAAACCCTTCGCCTGGCTGGCTGTCATCAGAGGTGAAATCAGAGAGCAGCAGGTTAAACAAAAGAAGTGAATTCAGTGATTTATAGAGATCTACAGCATGGAAATAGGCACTTCGGCTCATCACGTTTGTTAGTAAATATAGCACGGTACTGATTATGCCCATTGTAACAATTCAATTTAAGCAGGGAAGAAGTAATTCTTCTTGGAAAGCTTATGAAGTAGGTAAAAGTAAAGTCACAATAGACCCAGAGAACTGTAGGGTTGCACTGTCATCAGAGAGACAATAATATAAATTACTCTCCATATTATCAGAAGAACAAGGAAAGTATTGAAAAGCAAACAATCACATAGATGCTAAAAATTGGATTCTAACATTGGGCATAATCAAATGTCACCATAATTGTCGGAACCAGTGCATAATTATTCTGTTGTTTAACACACCAAATGTGTGTTAGTTTCAATGCTAAATTTCCCTCATCATTTTCCCAAAATGCACATTTGAATGTACACCACAAACTTTTAATGTTTACGTTGCAGATTAATATTGCAAGGCAGAATTAAGGGAATGCCAGAGATGGGTATTTAGTTATGAATAGTTTGTTATGGCAGTTACATCCTGATGGCTGGTAGAGTTACCCATAAGGGGGCTTCTTGCCTCTGAACAGCTGTTCATAACATATTTCCCACATTACCACATATTTTACAATGCAAATACCCATTGTTTGGTTGAGCAATAAGTCCTGCAAAGAACTTAAATGTACAATGGGGGGAATGTGAAATCCTTGTTACAGAGAACATTTTTCTTGGAATTTTTTGGCAGCTGTCTTTTGGAAGTTTTCTTGGATAATTTTGGTGCCTGAAATTGTAAAATGGGACAGTCTGCAACTCTTCACAAAACCATAAAGTCCCATTTCTCTGGGATCCTAGAGGTATTTTCTCTAATTTGTCAGTTTGAACTTTGTAGTTTGGCAGTTCTATCGATTTTACGTTGTAGCCCCAGCAGCTATTCATTGGCACAATGGGCAGTGTCCCGAATTTGAATTCTGAGAAGCTGCTGCCATGGGAAGTTGTAAAATCTACAATGCTTTTTAATGGACTTAATGCTGGTAAGCGCTTCCTTCCCAACACAAAGTTAAAAAGCCAGAGGAACAGCACTGAGGTTTTTGATGTGAATGTTCCCTGTTTTCTTTTAGCTGAGAGAAAATGTCAGGGCATTTCCAAATAGACTGGCTGGATAAGTAATCAACAACTCTGGTAAATACGTGCCTCTGCAACTGATTTGAATGGATTAGGGAAGTGTCCAAACATTTCTAGGAAATGGGACATTCTCGGGTGAATGGCACTGGAGCGCAGTGCGAATGAGCATACATCTACGCAACACAGTGGCAGTTTGAATCATAAGTCTGAAACAACCAGCACATTGGGCACCTTTTCTGTCATACCAGCCAAAGCAGTTCAGTGCACGATGCAAGAGTATGTGGCTCATCTCTTTAAAAATATGCAGTATGTTTTTGCATATAATGTACAGTTTGGATAACTCTGTTCATTAGAACGTTCAGTTGTGGTTATCTGGAACTAATTGAATCATATGCCAACAAAGAGCAGGGAGTGCTAGAAAAATACTGAAGGTTCTGATGAAGAACCACTGTACTCAAAACATTAACTCTGTTTTTCTCCTGACAGATGCTGCCAGACCTGCTGTGTTTCTCCAGCATGCACTGTCTTTATTTCAGCATCTGCAGTGCTTTGTGTTTATTGTGCCAGCACCGAGAAAACGGATTATCCTTGCAGAGCGTGCCAGTGAGCCAGGCTGGCAGGTTTGCTGCGCTGCCTTAGTCTGCTGAACGATTCTGTCTGCCGCATGCATCGTCTTGAGGAAGACTTTACTCCCAAGGAAACTTGCTTCCAATCCCAAAATACTTCGTGAATACAAATATTGTACGTTTATGATGCAAATTTGAGTGACGTCACTTATAGTGTGATTTAATTCCCCTCACTTTGTAACCTGTTGATATCCAGATCTTAAACCTGCCTGACCATTTTGAAACTTCTTTTCCTGACATCAGTACTTGAATACTGAAAGGTGTCTGTAGAGGGTTCACAGGTGGAGCTTGTGACATTTGGGCCGATGCACTTCTTTGTTTTTCAAAAAAGATCATCTCTTTAGGTTTGTGCCCTCTTTTCCACATTCTCCTTCACTGTGACATTGACAAAGATCCAGGCATACAAGTTGCAGCTATATTTTCGAAAGTGTATAAATGACGAAGCCAACAAAGGATTTGAAGCTTCAAGAAGTGGATTTGGGAGTTGGGTAAATGAGCTTCAGTAGGCTATTTCCCACTAATAACTTCTCTCCAAGAATCCAAACTTATGTTTATAATCTCATCTTAATTAATATTAACCATCTTTGAGTTCTATTAATACAAAAGTTATGAAAACTGCTCCATTTAAATCATTTATTTGAAATTACTGGAAATTTTAAATTTTCTTGAGCAAAGTAAAACTTTGCATTGACAGGAGTGTGTTTAAAGTTCTTAATAGATTATCTCAAATCATTTTATGATTTGACCCAATGAGGGCTAATAAGGACTTAAATAGGAACCAAAGTCAATCACTGTGACCTATCATTAACATTTAAGCAGATCATGGCAAATATTCCATTTCAGGTCTTTTTTTGCCTTATCCTGAGACTTCTGATTCTTTCTGTGTCTTCAAATCAATCAGTCTCAATTTGAATATACTTGACCGAAACTCTGAGAGGCCACAAATTCTAAAGAATTGCAACTTTCATCCCAATATTAAATGATTGACCCTTTATCCTAATGTCATGATTCCTTGTTGTGGACTTTCCAGCCAAGGGAAGCTGCCTCTCAACGTCTAGAAAGGAGTTGATGAGATCCTGAGAGAATTAGTCGTCAAGGCGGCTTCAGAACATTGAAAGATAAATAGAAAAAGTGAGAGATTTGGTAAAATAAGATGGCCAAAGAATCTGATGGCAGTTTGGGAGTGGAATCCAGCACACGAGAATTGCTAACATGAGTAATATGGGCAGGGACAAGGAGCTCAAGGATGCTATCAAGGTAACAAAGAAGAGGACCATGAAATAATTTCACAACTGAGTGAGGGATTGGAGCCAGTTCTTTATGTGAAGAAAAGACGAGGCAAGTACAATTTATGTGGGATAGTTTACAAATTATGTTGTTCAGAATGAATTGACAATCCAATGCAATGGACAGATGAGTGGGAAAAGCATAGTGAAAATATCCATATCTTGCTGTGTTCAGCTTTGTATTTCCTGTGGGAGCACCTACCAGAGGGATTGAGATGCTGATAATTCTAGAACAATGAAGTGAACTCTTGCCCTTTGCTTCCAGTTTCTAAGTCCGCCATGACTCAGTGTGCCTTGGTCACCTTTTGAGCTTTAATGACTCCATAGTTAATTAACATTAAAGCACACAGCAACCTCAAGAAACCAGTATTCAAAAACATGGGCATTCTACTAGTGCAAGGTTACATTTGAGGACTCTTGAATTTTGCAAACTATGGTGATGTATGTACTAATTACAAACATAATTTGGGACATTTAAGCTACTTTGAAATTCAGCTAAACAAAAATTTAAAGTTTAATTATATATTCAACAAAAATTTGATTTCTGTTCTCTAATTTTGAAAAGTAACTTAATTTTGATGAAACTCTCCAGTTCTACAGAAACCAAAACAAACCGGGTATCCTCTTCTAAAGTATATTTTCTGTAAAAGTAGAGGTGAATGCAGGCCTGTTGCAAAGGGTGTCTTGATATTTGGTACAGTTGATTTGTTCCATCCACTATCTCTACATGATCTAATGCTTTAGCTTCATGTTTTACACAAATGGTCACCCTATGGAATAGCTCCAAGTTTTTAGTATTGTCACTTGTTATTACTGTGTCAAGCTTATCTCAAACCTTGAAATATAGAGCAAGCTATTTTGAACATGTCCTCTTGTGGGAGATGAGTCCTCCCCCTGCCCAGTGGTCTTCACTTCCATCTGAAACATGTTTTAGGCCTATGATGATAATAGATAAGTACCGATAGATGTGCCATGAGACTGATGTTCATGTCACAAAATGGGCCTACAACATAATTAGCGTAAAAAAATTTTGGTCAGAAAGGACTGCAGTTGGTCATGGGAGCATAAATTGCAAGAACATGGAGCTGTGGCAACTGATCGTAGATACAATTTTTAAGGTTTTCTTTCTCTTCTGTCATCTTGATCTTCCCACCCTTGAGATGAGATACACGATGGTCAGTAATTTCTGTGAGCATGGACATTTTAGGGTGTGAGGCATTGTAAGAGTTAAATAACTTCACTCTTCTGCAAAAAAACAATGCTTTGGACTCATTCTCTGTCTCCCCCCCGCCCCATTGATTTATGGCGACTATAAATCAAGGCTACGTTTTAACATGATCTTCTTTAATTTTAACAGGAGTAATGACAATATTAGATATGACCAGCGTGCTTACGATCAATTTGCAGCTCAGCAATACTTAATGCTGAAAATAGTAAACCAAAAAGGTTTTGGTTATATTTCAACATCTTGCTTAAGTTTGTTTACTTCCACAGACATAGAAAGAGGTAAGGATGTAGCAAACTTAATCTTAGCCTTTTCCTATTCTGCTTCAACCATCAATAATCAGTTTTTGCAGTTCTGACAGGTGCACAAGGTTATCACAAGGCAGCAGGCAGACTAAAGCAGTGTATTTTTACAGCACAGTAACTTTAGGGTAAAGCTTAAGGTCATTCAATTCTTGTGATGCCTAATTCCCCTCAGACAATCACATATTCGTACATCTGGTAGGATTCAGCCATTGCTTATCTGCAAATCAGCTCCAGGAACTGCACAAGAATGACCCTCAAATGGTGTTCTCCAGCTTTCCCTCAGCTTCTTTCTTCCCCATTGCTGAATTCTATTACACCACATGGTGCAGTAGATGAAGCAGAGGTCACAAGCAGGAATATACCTCAGTTCTAAAGCTCCCCTGCCCAAATTGATAGTTTATTTAAAGACTTGAATTCCTGTGCTTCAGTTGTTGTAATGCTTCTTTTATTCCTTTTTCTGGTACACGGAGACCAATTTCATTCACAGAATGAGAAAAGCTATATTGTGGAGAAGTTGAACTCAGTCCTTAAACAGCTTTGACATTTTGACCACTATTTATTTGAAGGTAAGGATTTCAAAGTATCAATGACATGAAATCACAGTCAAATCATTTTGAGAGATCAGTATTTTCAAAAAGCGTAAATAAACTACAAATTACTCTGTCTTCTGGCAGAACACAAATATGTAGCAAATGAGATGTACAAAAGGAAAAAGTTATTTTGTGCACTTAATTGATAAGAAGAAAGCAACACAATTTGTGATGGCTGTGAGCCACAGTCAAATCAGATTGCACTTTGAAAGTATTTTTAATTATTCATTTGTAGCAAAATAACGCAATGAGTATCGTGAGGATTTTTAAACACCGTGGTCTCTGTTTTGTATAGCATCCTTGGCAGACACGAGTGCTCCATCTCATTGGCAGTGTTGTGCATGTTCTGTCCTGTGTAAGACACTTCCTTTGACATTGTGGGAATAAATACGCTTTTGTTTCCATTTGACTCTTTACTGTCATTTGTTGACTTCCAAATGTATGCTCCTTTGTTTGGTTCCACCAAATTGCTTGAAATTGTCCTGTATTTATTTTGTATTTTCTTCCATACATGATTGTGAATTGTTTGTAATCTTCAGTAAACAAAAAGTTTTTTGAAATATCTTTTCCTGGTTGTCTTTTTTTTATTGAGAAACCTAGATAAAAGTATATGTAACTGAGCTTTTGACTTTATTCAAAGGTAATTGGTTACCATCTTCAAAATGTTCAGACTACTTATTGATTAAAAATTCATGTATCCAAAATGGACTACTTGCATTATCAAAGATAACAATGTGTAGAGCTGGATGAACACAGCAGGCCAAGCAGCATCATAGGAGCCGGAAGGTTGACGTTTCGGGCCTAGATCCAATCAACTTTTGAAAGTTCTTGTGTCATACCATCTGTATTTGCTTTACTCCAATTAAAAACTCTTACTTGTTATAGAAGGCTTATTCTTTTCCATAACTATTTTAAAACTAATAAAATTATAATCACTAAACCCGAAGTGTCACCCTATTGAGCAATAAGGCAATGTTGAGTTTTGCTCCTTCTATTTAAATATTATTAGAGAAAGTTTTCTAAAACTTATTCAGCGAATTATTCACCATCTGAACCTTTAATACTGTGGTGATCCCAGCCAATGTTTGGAGAATTAAAATCACAACTATTACAACTTTTGTTATTTTTACATATATCTGAGATCTCTCCGCATACTTTTTCTGCAATTTCCCTCTGAGTAATAGTACAATACCATTGAGATGATCATTTCTTTCTTCTTTATAATTTCAATGTATATTGTTTCACTGCACAATTTATCAGAAATATTTTCTGTAGTTACAGCAGTAGTTTTCCTTAATCAAAAAATAAATCCTCCCTCCTCTTTTGCCTTTCTGCTTATCCTCCCTACAGCATTTAATTCAAGTTCATTGATGCATGTTTATCCATTTTCAAGCTGTCAGATAAAAATTAGACAGCAACAATTCCTGACATGACAGTCTGGGGTGAATGTACCTCACTGTTCGTTCCTCCAGCTTTTCATCTTCAACCAGATAGGGACAACAGGTTTCCTTTCCCAGTTGGCATTAATGATCCAGATGGCATGTTTTCCAACAATCTGACAGCCACCTATATCTCAGGGCACACTCCATTGACATCCACCACACACAGCTCCCATCCACCAGAACTCAGCCAGTAAAGCAGTGTGTCAATTGCCCTCCATCCTACATGTGTGGAGTAATTGACAGAAATTGTAGAGAGCAACCCTGGGCAGCCAATGCTCGACCTGCCAGTGCCAGTTTTCAAAGATGGCATTGGTGCCAAGAATCTCCCAGCTGGAAACTTGTACAAAAGCGCCAGTTTTGTGGATTTATTTTGCGCAGAGTAACTGACAGGTTTACAATTTCACCAGTTGCATGCGCTGAAAAAAGATAATGAGCATATTACTGCCATAATATTTTATCAATCTCGAATGTTTCAGGTTTGTATCTAAATAGTGTATTCAAGTTCGCACGCTCATGCTCAGGCAAGCCTAAGCCATTTTGTAATACAGAAGATTATGAAATCCAGAAATGACCACTCCAAGCATCTGGACTGAAGAGGTTGCAGTGTATCGGTCTGATGATTATGGCTGTCAGATTGTTGGAAAACATCCCATCCCATCTGGATCATTAATGCCAACTGGGGAAGGAAACCTGCCGTCCCAATCTGGTCTAGGTCCAAAACATCAGCCTTCCTGCTCCTGTGATGCTGCTTAGTCTGCTGTGTTCATCCAGCTCTACGCCTTGTTATCTCAGCTTCTCCAGCATTGGCAGTCCCTATTATCTCTGCTTACATTATATATCTGTCATGTGTAGGATGCACAGCTTGCATTATTTCCCTTTTGAACTTCAGCTCTTGTAAATGCATTGTCATTCCTTATATTCATTCAAAGGATTTGGGTATCATGAGAAATGCCAGCAGTTACTACTTATCCCTGATTGTCCTCAAGATGGTGTTATATCACCTTCCAGAATACATCTGTGAATGCTTTGCAAGGCAATTTCTGAGTACATGCAAGTCAGCTGTATTACAGTGCGTTTGAAAGTCGGATGCATACCGAACCGGATAGGGACAGCAGGTTTCCTTTCCCAGTTGGCATTAATGATCCAGATGGCATGTTTTCCAACAGTCTGACAGCAATAGTTACCAGACTGAAATACTGCAACCTCTTCTGTCCAGATGCTTGGAGTGAAACGATTTCTGGATTTCATAATTTTCTGTATTACAGAATGACTTGGGCTTGCCTGAGCACAGGTGTATGAACTAGAAAACACCATTTAGGTTCAAGCCTGAAACATTCGAGAATGATAAAATATTATGAGATAGTAATAAGTGTTCCAATCCATAAAACTGGTGCTTTTGTACAAGTTTCCAGCTGGGAAAGGTTACATTATGCTAGCTTTCTATTCCCGATTAATTCTTTATTATAATATATACCATGCTGCTTGTTGGAATTTGAAATCATGGGATAAATATACCAAAAATTGGCTGTGTCAGTTTGAGAGTTTGTGGAATGTTCCTGTGTGAACTTCAGCAAGCTTTCTCACCATCGCATCCTAACCTCCCCTCATACTCTCTGTACCACCCTCTACTCATCACGTTCATATATTTACATGTGTAAGGTCTGGGCACTGCTGGGACAACCTTAGATTCTTGGCACCTATGCCATCTTTGAAACCTGGCACTGGAGGGTCGAGCATTGGCTGCCCAGGGCTGCGCTCTACAATTCCTGTCAATTACTCCAAACATGTAGGATGGAGGGCAATTAACACACTGCTTTACTGACTGAGTTCTGGTGGATGGGAGTTGTGTGTGTTGATGGAGTGTGCCCTGAGATATGAGTGGGTGATCATCAAGATGAAAAGCTGGAGGAACAAGCAGTGAGGTACATTCACCCTGGACTGTCATGTCAGGAATTGTCGCTGTCTAGTTTCTATTTGACAGCTTGAAAATTGGTAAGCACATATCAGTGAAGTTGAATTGAATGCTGTAGGAAGGATAAACAGGCAAAAGAGGAGGGAGAATTTTTTTGATTAAGGAAAACTACTGCTGTAACTAGAAGAAGATATTTCTGATAAATTGTGCAGTGAAAATATGTACGTTGAAATTAGAAATAAGAAAGAAATGATCATGTCAATGGTATTGTACTAGGGCTGCCCATTACTCAGAGGGAAATTGCAGAAAAAGTATGCGGAGAGATCTCAGATATATGTAAAAATAAAAAGGTTGTAATAGGAGGTGATTTTAAATTTCCGAACATTGGCTGGGACCACCACAATTAAAGGTTCAGATGGTGAAGAATTTGTTAGATGTGTTTAAGAAAACTTTCTTAACAATATTTAAATAGAGAGGGAGCAAAACTTGACATTGCCTTATTTCTCAAGGCAGGGCAAGTGCCTGGAGTGATAATAGGGTGACACTTTGGGTTTAGTGATTATAATTTTATTAGCTTTAAAATAGTTATGGAAAAGAATAAGCTTTCTATAACAATTAAGAGTTTTTAATTGGAGTAAAGCAAATACAGATGGTATGACACAAGAACTTTCAAAAGTTGATTGATGTAGACTGTTCACAGGTGTAGGGATATAAAGGTAGATGAATCTCCAGGGTTTGATCTAGTGTATGACAAGTAATTGTGGCAAGTTAGAGAGGAAATTGCAGGGCCCCTTTTTTTTTGTCTAGGTCTGAAATGTCAGCTGTTCTGCTCCTCTGATGCTGCTTGTCCTACTGTGTTAATCCAGCTGTACACCTTGTTATCACAGGTGAAGGGATGTCTGATAAAAGGGATGCTTTCAAAAGCCTGAGTCAGAGAGTTCAGAATCAATAAGCTCCGGTTAAAGTGAAAGGTAAGGCTGGTAGGATCAGGGAACAATGGATGAATGATGATATTGAGGTTCTAATCAAGAATTTTTTTTAAAAAATCCTAGATAGGTATAGACAACTGGGTTCAAATGAATCTACTAATTAGTATAAAGGGTATAGGGGCAAAGAGCTAATATGAGATCATGTTGGAAAGTAAGGTTAAAGATAATCCAAAGAGATTCTGCAAGTACATTAAAAGCAAGAGAGCAACTGGAGAGAGAGACAGGCCCCTTAGATATCAGGGGTCATCTAAACCTCATGAGACAGGAGAGATATTAAAAGAATATTTTGGAGAATGAAATGAAAGAGAACTCCGCAGTATATATTGATGCTTTGAAAATGGCACACGTTATACAAGAGGGTGTGCTGGAGGCCTTAGAAAATATAAAGGTGGACAACTCTCCAGGGTTTGATCTAGTGTATGCCAAGTAATTGTGGGAAGTTAGAGAGGAAATTGCAGGGCCCCTTGCAGAAATATTTCTATCATCTATAAATATGGGTGGATGACTGGAGAGAAGCTTTTGTTTATGAAGGGATATTTATGAGATGCCTAGGAGATATCAGACCTATGAATCTAACTTTGGTGGTGGGTAAGTTGTCGGAGGTGAGTCTTAAAAATGGGACTTTTATGCATTTGGAGAGGGATATTCAGCATAGTTTTGTACAGGAGAAATCATGTCTCAAACGTGATTTGAGTTTTTTTGAGGAAGTAACCAAGAAAGTTCATAGAATCTTGCAGTGCCATTTGGCCCAACAAATCCTAAACAACTGTCCAAAGAGCATCCCACCCAGGCACACACCCCTACCCCTGTACCCATGCGTTCCCCATGGCTAATCCACCTATCCTGTACATCCCTGGACATGATGGGGAATTTAACATGGCCAGTCCACCTAACCTGCGCATCTTCGGACTGTGGGAGGAAACTCATGCAGACATCAGTAGAACATGCAAACTCTACACAGTCACCTAAGGCTGCAAATAAACCTGGGTCGCTGGTGCTGTGAGGCCTCACTGCTAATCATTAAGCCACCATGCTGTGATTGATGAGGAAAGAGCAGTAGACATTGTTTACTTGGACTTTTGTAAAGCCATTGGCAATGTTTCTCATGGTAGACTAATTACTAAAGTTAGACCTCACTGGATTCAGGATGAGCTTGTCAATTGGACATTAAAATTGGCTTAATGGTAGGAGACAGATTGATGGTGGAGGCGTGTTTTTCAGACTGGAGGCCTGTTACTGGCGCTGTTCCACAGGATTTGTACTGGGTCTACTTTTGTTTGTCATTTATGTAAACTATTTAGGTAAGATTATAGAAGGCATGGTTAGTCGATTTGTGGATGACACCAAAATTGGTGGTATAGCGGATCGTGAAGAAGGTTATCTAAGATTACAAAAAAAATCTTGATCAATTGGGTTAATGGGCTGAGGAGTGACCAATGAAGTTTAATCTGGATAAATGTGAGGTATTGCATTTTGGTAAAAGAAACAAGGGCAGAACTTTACAATTGAAAGTAGGGCTTTGGGTAGTGTCGTAGAACAGACAGATCTAAGGGTTCAAGTTCGTAATTCTCTGAAGTTTGTATCACATTTTGACAGTGTTGTTAAAAAGGCAATTATTACACTTGCTTTCATTGCTCAACCTTTTGAATATAAGAGTTGGGATATCATGTTGAGGTTGTACAGGATGTTGGTGAGCCTTTTCTGAAGTACTGTGTCCAGTTTTGGTTGCCCTGTTATAGAAAAGATATTCAGGGTTCAAAAAAGGTTACCAAGATGTTGCCAGGAATGGAGGATAGTCTTAGAGTAGAGTGCAGGAGGTTGAAAGGTGACCTTATAGAGGGTTATAAAATCATGAGAGGTATAGATAAGGTGAATGGCAGATGTCTTCACTAGGATGAGGTTTCAAAGACTAGGGGGCATTTCTCTAATGTGAGAGGAGAAAGATTTTTAAAAAGCCATGAGGCAACTTTTTCTCACAGTGTGGTTCATGTGTGGGAAGAACTTGCAGAGGAAGTGGTGGATTGGATTAAAGCATGAGTAAGAAATGTTTGGAAGGATATAGCAAAGCATAGGCAGGTGGGACTGTTTAGTTTGGGATTATGATCAGGACTGATGGACCAAAGGGTCTATTTCTGTTCTGCACAATTCAATGCCAGTTAAGAGTCAACCAATTTCACTGTGAATCTTGAGTTACAAAGAGGCCTGCCCAGGTAAAGACAGCAGATTTCCTGCCTTAAAGGGCATTTGTTAATCAGGTGATTCTTGGATACTTGTCCTGATCACCAATACTTATAGGAACTTTCAATACCAGACTTTAATTGAATCCGCCAGCTTGATAGTCAGGTTTTGAATCCATTTCTCCAGAGAATGCATCTGGATTTTTTGCATTACTGTACGAGTGAAATTACCACTATACCACTGTCTTCCTCCAGAAGCAATTTAACAACTCAATCCTGTAATAGCAGGCATGTAGGGCCTTGAATTGGAATGGATTGACGAGCAAGAAAGAAGTGCACTCTCTCAGTGAATTAATTAACATCAACTGAAACTGCTTAAAGCAAACGTGCTTATTAAAAGTAATTTCTTACTTCAATGCATCTGTAACGGAATAAGCTAATTAAAATATTCTCTCGGGTTTCTTTGCACTTGATCCAATTCAGGCTCATAGGCAGTTGAACCACCTCTTTGTCTTGGACAGTTTTGACAAAGTATTCCGACTTCTATATTCCATTCCCTTTGAAATAAAGGCCAACTTTCCATTTGCCTCTGTGTATTTCTTTCAAAAGCTTTAACTTTTGTCATGAGTCCCGGAATAGCAGTAGGTATACAGCCAACTTATCTGAAAAATATATTAAAATGTTTTTATGGAGAAGTTCCAACAAAATGGAGGAAGTCAAGTAAGGGCAGCTTAATCATAGTCAAACCTCATCATCTAGATTTTCAGAGTAGGGCCAATCTCATGTAGATTGTCACTACTATTGGATCATTTCTGAAGTTTACCTGACTTGGATTAATGACAGGCTGACCACAGACAACAGGGACGAATTGGTCGTTCTCACGTTGGCAGGCTATAACAAGTGGGGTAGGTATTCTCTAATCCATCTATTCAGAGATATTGTTATACACACTTGCAGCAGGTGTGAGTGGAATACAAGCCTCATGGCTCAGAGGTAGGAACACTACCATGATGTCACATGGGCCCACGTGACTAAGGGGGTACCACAAGAATCAGTGCTTGAGCCCCGGTTGTTTATAATGTACTATCGATGATTTAGAGTTGGGGACCACGGGGATACAATTCTTCACCCTCCAAGTCCAATTTGATTTAATCCTTTCCCTCTCTCCCTACCTCCCCCTCACTTTTGATGGCTTGCTTTGCTAATATGGGCTTTCCTTGTAAATATTTAATTGACCACCTGGATGATTACTGGTGGTGGTTAGTACTTAAAGGAAAGAAAATGTAAGAATAAAAAGCCGTGGTGATTTTGGTGGTGGGAAGGTAGCTCAGTTGTGCGTAATAGCATTTGTGGGGGTATAACAAAAAGTGGAGGAGGGACCAAATGTAATATTCCAACTTGACTTGTGGTTGATACAAAATGAAGTGGAAATGTGTGTTGTGAGGAAGGTGTAAAATGACTTCAGGAGAATGTCGATGGGCTAAGTGAATGAGCAAGAACATGACAAATGGAATACAATGTGGAACAAATGTTGGAGGAACATGTGAAGAGTATTTCTTAAATGGTAAGAGGTTGGAAAATGTAGGCGTAAGAAGGATTTAGGTGTCTTTATCAACAATTCACTGAGGGCTAACATGCAGGTTCAGCAAGCTTTTAGGAAGGCTAATGGAATGTTAGCTTGCATTGCAAGAGGATTTGAGTTCATGAATAGTGAACTTGCTGCAATGATATGGGAGCGTGGTTAGACCACACCTAATGGATTGTATGCACTTGTGGTCTCCTTATCTCAGCAAAGATACTATTGTCATAGTGGGAGTGTGACAGAGGTTCATTGGACTTATTCCTGAGATCTCAGGACTGTTCTATGGAGAGAGATTGTGAACGCTAGAGTTTCAAAAAAAATGAGGGGTAACCTTATTGAAACTTGCAAAGTACTTAAAGAGATAGTAGGAAAGATGCAGGTAAGATGTTTCCCATGGTTGAGTTGTATAGAACCAGGAGGCACCATGTTAAAATAAGGGAGAATACACTCACGTCTGAAAAGATAATTCTCTTTACTCAGAGAGTTGATAACTTTTGACATTCTCCACCACACAGTGTTGTGGAAGCTCTGTCTTTGACTATGTTGAAAGTAGAGATTTCTGATTGCCAATGATGTACAGGGTCATGGGGATGGGTGGGTCAAAGGCATTGAAGTATTTGATCAGCCATGATCATACTCAGTATTGGGGCAGGCTCAACATACTAAAAGGCCTACGCCTGTTCCTGTGAGATTGGCTTTCAATCTAGATTGGTTTTTGATTAATTAGTTGAATTAATAAATTAATTCAAATTCCACTCGTTGCCATGGTGGGATTTGAACCCATATCTCTAGGGAATTGGCTTGTTCCTGTAGATTACTAATCCTGTGACACTGCTACTGTCTCCTGTCTAAGAGTATGGAACAATTATGTGATCAACTGTTTCAAAAAAGAGAGGCCACAAACATTCTTGGCATCCAGTACCCTCCAATTCTTTAATCTGATTCAGACTATGAGGGGCTTATAAAACTCTGCCTTAGATGAAATTTCATTTGGTTTTTTCTTGAAGACCTGCTAAGATAAGGATCCTAATAACCAAAGTGATAATGTCAGAACAGAATCACGTGTGGCTATAATCTCCTTAAATGATTAGAAAGACGTCTGGGATTAGTACCTCCACAGCCAGTGAATCAAACACAATCATTTTATTGTGCCTGTGAGAGTAAAATTTCTGAAAGTTACATCGATGAACTGCTAATTTGGTGGAAAACTTTCAACTCTGAAGTATTGAGTTGCTGGTGCAAATTTTACAATGGAACTATCCAAACAGGAACTTGAATATCCTCAGAAGCTGTTAAACTATATGGATGGATTTCTCATTTCTAAGGTAGGCCAAGATCCCACCGAGGTGGGAAAGTAAGCATTTATAATGCTGCTCTCTAGATATGTTTTCCAATTGATTAGATTTGACACATTTTGACTTTATGCACTTGTTGAAAGTGGATGATAGCAAATCAAAGACCTGGTTTTATATCTCGCTGCATTCTTATTTCCAATGACTTCAAGAGAAATAAGAGCCTGAGTTTACAATGAGAGGATCCTACTTGATTGACCTTCTGAGGAAAGAGCTCAGGTTGGCCTGCAGAAAAATATTTTTGAAGTTTGACATGAAGGGCTGTTAATGTGCTCAAAGCTCTGTGGATTCAGGGAAACTTGAGATCAACTGAACAGTGGAAAGAACAGGGTACCTGCAAGAAGAGTTACATAGGATACAATTTAAGTGCCACCAAAGAACCAGTGCAGTCTTCACTTCATAAGACTGTAAGACATAGGAGAGGAAGTAAGGCCATTTGGCACATCAAGTCCTCTCCGCCATTTAAATCATGGCTGATGGGCATTTCAACTCCACTTCCCTGCACTCTCCCCGTAGCCCTTGATTCCTTCTGAGATCAAGAATTTGTCGATCTCTGCCTTGAAGGCATCCAATGTCCTGGCCTCCACTGCACTCCGTGGCAATGAATTCCACAAGCCCACCACTCTCTGGCTGAAGAAATGTCGTCTCATTTCCGTTTTAAATTTACCCCCTCTAATTTTAAGGCTGTGCCCATGGGTCCTCGTCTCCCCACCTAATGGAAACAACTTCCCAGCGTCCACCCCTTCTAAGCCATACATTACCTTGTAAGTTTCTAATAAGATCTCCCCATAACCTTCTAAAGTCTAATGAGTACAATCCCAGGATCCTTCGCTGTTCATCATACGTTAAACCTACGATTCCAGGGATCATCCGT
Source organism: Stegostoma tigrinum (assembly GCF_030684315.1). Taxonomy (NCBI): domain Eukaryota; kingdom Metazoa; phylum Chordata; class Chondrichthyes; order Orectolobiformes; family Stegostomatidae; genus Stegostoma; species Stegostoma tigrinum. The sequence continues at coordinate 100,933,771 of NC_081359.1, forward strand.
GTGAATCTCCGCTGGACACGCTCCAGGGCTAGTATGTCCTTCCTGAACCCTAAACTCGACACCTATCAATCAGATTTGCAAATGATGCTAAGACACAAGGGGTAGTGAAAATGTAAATGGCAGTTTAAGAATTGCTAAATTAAGTAGGAAAAATGTGTAACTGGGCAGAAGAAGCAGCGAATGTACAGAACCACTATACTTCCTTTTAAGAAGTAAAGTAAAACAGTACATGCCATCTGTGATTGATGTTGAGAAGGTAAGAGATGAAGCTGAAAGCAACCTAGAATAGTCACTGAATACAAGTCAAACCAATACAGAACATCAATCAGCAAATCCAATCGAATGTTCAACAATACAGCCAATCCAGTGGAATAAAAACAATGGAAAAAAAAGATCAAATTCTGTGATGTTCTCATTATACTGTCAGACAAAGCTGAGAGGTAACTTAATAGTCATTTTAATGGTATGTTTGCTAGGCTGCCTGTGGAGAAAATATTTCCACTTTCATGATTATAGATGTTATGTTCATAAATACAAGATAGTCATGAATTAATGCAAATATGAATTTAGCTAGATGTGCTTTCTAGTTGCAATATAAAACTTGTGACCTCATAAAGGCAAAAAGCATGGATGGATTTAAGCATCAGTTAAATAAGTACATAAAGAAGAAAAGAATTGAAGGCTTTCCAGGTCAGGTTGGATGAAGAAGGCTAAGAAGTTGTTTGAGTATTTCACAAAATGCTGACATCAGCCAGTTAGACAAATGGGCTGTTTTGCTGATGAAGTTTGTGGTTATGTCACTGGACTAGTAATCTAGACAGCTAGACTAATGCTCTGGGAATGGCGGTTCACATCCCATCATGACAGATGGTGAAATTTGATTGCAGCAATATAGTTATGGAATTAAAAAACATATAACTATTGTCACAAAACCCAATCTGGTTCACTGATGCCATTTAATGAAGGAAATCTGCCAACCTTATGCGGTCCGCTGTGTAGGTTTTTGTTTTTGTTTCTGACTTTAAAAAAGAGATGATACGGTGATTCAGTGGTTAGCACAGCTGCCCCAGTGCCAGGGATTCCACCCTTGGGTAACAATGTTTGTGGAGTTTACACATTCTCCCCATGTCTGCGTGGGTTTCTTCTAGGAGCTCTGGCTTCCTCCTACAGTCACAAAAATGTGCAGGTTAGGTGGATTGGCTATGCTAAATTGTCTGTAGTGTCCAGGGACATGTTGGTCAGGTGCATTAGCCATGGGAATTGCAGGGTTATAGGAACAGAGTAGGGGCATGGGTCTGGGTCTGGGTGGGATGCTCTTTAGAAGGTCGGTGTGGGCCCCTTGGTCCTAATGGCCTACCTCCAAACTATATGGAATCTATGAATATGTGACTTCAAATCCACAGCAATGTAGTTGACTCTTGAGTGCCCTCTGGCCTAGATATACACAAATAATTAAATATGGTATGTAATACACTCATACAGTATGCCTGGTTCTGATCCCTGAGAAACATTGGAAGTAATGGATAGAAGAGACCTCTGTTATTGAGAAAATTAAAAGCTTTTTTTCAGCCTGGACAAGAAATCATGAATCAAGTTCTTTATTAAAATGTTAATGTTAGTGAATGATTATAAAGAATTATGCCAAAGTAAATTACAAATTGGGCAAGTAGTACAAAATCAAACAAAGTGAGGTTACACTGGAAAATTCAGGTGCAGGAGCAGAATACATACTGGAAATTTAAAATGAAAAGGAAAATTTTAAAATAAAGGCTGAAAGTACTCAAAGCCAGGCACTGACAATGGAGAGGTCCGGATTAGTGACAAGGTATCTTTGAATGGATGAACTAGCATTCTCCGATTGCATGTTCCCCTGCAAGTTCTCCTCCAAGCCACTCACCATCCTGACTTCGAAATATGTCACCATTCCTTCTCTGTCGCTGGATCAAAAGCTTGAAATTCCATCCTAATGGCATTGTGAATCAGCCCATAGCACAGACTCCAAGAAGGCAACTCAGCACCACCTTCACAGGACAAATAGGAATGGCCAACAAATGCTGGCCCAGCCAATGACACCCATGTCCCATGAAAGAATGAAAGAAAAACCTCCCATAGACAGTAATCTGGTTTTAGAAGATTTTAAGCAAGAAGTATTGGGGAAAACTCTCATGTACTTTTACAAATAATGTGGAGAGATCTTTGATTTTGTTTAGAATCATAGAATTGTACAGCATGAAAACAAATCCTGTGGTCCATGCTGACCAGATACCCTAAATTAATTGAGCCCCATTTGCCAGCATTTGGCCAATATCCCTCTGGACCCTACCGATTCAGGTACCCTTCCAATGCCTTTTAAATGTTGTAATTGTACCTGCCCCCACCACCTCCTCCGGCATCTCATTCTGTACATGCACCCACCCTCTATGTGGAAAATGTTGTCATCCAGGTCCCTTTTATATCTTTCCCCTCTCATCTTAGACCTATGCCCTCTAGTTTTGGACTCCCCTACAGTGAGAAAAAGACTTTGTCTATTCACTTTTTCAATGCCCCTCATGATTTTCAAACTTCTATACATCACCTCCTCAGCATCTGATGCTCGAGGGAAAATAGCCCCAGGTCATCCAGCCTCTCCCTATAGCTCAAACTCTCCGATCCTGGCAACATCCTTGTAAATCTTTTCTGAACCCTTTCAACTTTCATGATATCTTTCCTATAGCAGGGACGTCAGATTGAACGCAGTATTCCAAAAGTGGCCTAAGCAATGTCCTGTACAGCCACAACATGCCATCCCAACTCCTATACTCAACGGACTGACTGATGACGGCAAGCATGCCAAATACCTCTTCACCACTCTGTATACCAACAACTCCACTTTCAGGGAAATATTCACCTTTAGGTGTTTGTGTTCAACACTCCCAAAGCCCTATCATTGTCTGTATAATTCCTGTCCTGGTTTAACTTATTAAAATGCAACTCCCCACATTTATCTAAATTAACAAAGTGTGGGGCTGGATGAACACAGCAGGCCAAGCAGCATCTTAGGAGCACGAAAGCTGACGTTTCGGGCCTAGATCCTTCATCAGAAAAGGGGGATGGGGAGAGGATGGGGGCAGGAAGTGCTACACCTGTCCCCACACCACCTCCCTCACCCCCCTCCCAGGCCCGAAGATGACTTTCCACATCCAGCAGATGTTCACCTGCACATCCGCCAATGTGGTATACTGCATCCGCCGTACACGGTGTGGCTTCCTCTACATTGGGGAAACCAAGCGGAGGCTTGGGGACCGCTTTGCAGAACACTTACACTCGGTTCACAGTAAACAACTGCACCTCCCAGTCACGAACCATTTCAACTCCCCCTCCCATTCCTTAGACGACATGTCCATCTTGGGCCTCCTGCAGTGCCATAATGATGCCACCCATAGGTTGCAGGAACAGCAACTCATATTCCGCTTGGGAACCCTGCAGCCCAATGGTATCAATGTGGACTTCACCAGCTTCAAAATCTCCCCTTCCCCCACTGCATCCCTAAACCAGCCCAGTTCATCCCCACCTGTCTAACCTGTTCTTACTATCACCTATCCCCTCCTCCTACCTCAAGCCGCACCTCCATTTCCTACCTACTAACCTCATCCCGCACCCTTGACCTGTCCATCCTCCCCGGACTGACCTATCCCCTCCCTACCTCCCCCGCCCCCATACTCTCCTCTCCACCGATCTTCTCCTCAATCCATCTTCAGTCAACCTCCCTCTCTCTCCTTATTTATTTCAGAATCCTCTCCCCACCCCTCTTTTCTGATGAAGGGTCCAGGCCCGAAACGTCAGCTTTTGTGCTCCTTAGATGCTGCTCGGCCTGCTGTGTTCATCCAGCCCCACACTTTTTTATCTCGGATTCTCCAGCATCTGCAGTTCCCATTATCTCTTTATCTAAATTAAACTCCATTTGCCATACCATTGGCCCATCTGATCAAGGTCCTGTTGTACTCTTTAATAGCCTTCTTTCTTGTCCACTATACCACCAACTTTGCTGTCATTTGCAAACTTACTAATCATACCTCCTATATTCACATCCAAGTCATTTATATAAATGATGACAAACAGTGGACCCAACAAAGATCCTTGTGGCACACGACTGGTCATAGGCCTCCAGTCTGAAAGACAACCCTCTGCCATTACCCTCTTGAAGGTCTTCTACCTTCAAGCCAATGTTGTATCCAATTGGCTAGCTCCCCTGAATTCCATGTGATTTAACCTTATTAAGTAGTCTACCATGCAGACAGATTCTCCATTTTATGGCTCGTTCGGGAGAAAAAAACACTATTAAGCGCAGAGGACAAGAAATTAGGAATGAAACTGACTGATACACTGCTCTCACCTACTTCCAAATGAATTCTGGTTGTAGACCATGTTTGCTGCCTGTGAGCTGGGAGTATTTGATCTGCTGGAGAATGAAGGGGCCCTCCCTTCCAATGCGGTTGCAGAGAGGCTTGGCACCAGTACTGATGGCATGGACAGACTCCTCACTGCTTGTGTTGGGCTACAACTGTTACAAGTCAAACAGCACCAAGGCGAGGGTAATCAACTTCTTGACGTTTTCCACTGCCAATATATTTTGAGATTTTTCCGTGTTCGTGTGCTTGTGTAAGTGAGTGCCTGAAGAGATGGGGTTAACAATTTATAGGACTTTTTGTTTGTATTTAGAGTAATGCAAGTATATTTAATTTACAACGAATTCCTTCTGTGCATTATTATTAATACACACATGACTCTTGTTCTCACGTGTTCCTGTCAATGCCTTTTTTTTCACTTTATTCATTTGTTGGATGTCAACATCCCTGGCTGGCCAGCATTTATTACCCATCCCTAGTTGCCCTTGAGAAGGTGTTGGAGGGCCGCCACCTTCAACTGTTGCAGCTGTCCTGCAGTGGGTTGACCCACAATGTCATTAGAGAAGGAGTTCCAGAAAATTGACCCAGTGACAGTGAAGGAACAGTGATATATTTCCAAGTCAGGATGGTGAGTGGCTTGGAGGGGGGACGCGGTGGATCTTGAAGGTGGTGGTGTTCCAATTTATCTGCCACCTTTGTCATTTTCGATGAAAGTAATCGTGGGGTTGGAAGGAGCTGTCTGAGGATCTTTGGTGAATTTCTGTAGTGCTTCTTGTAGATACTACACACTGCTGCTACTGACTGATTGACAGTGGAGGAGGGAGTGGATGTGGTGCCAATCAAATGGGTTGCTTTGTCCTGGATGATGTCAATCTTCTTGAGTGTTGTTGGAGCTGCACTCATCCAGGCAAGTGGGGAGTATTCCATCATACTCCTGACTTGTGCCTTGTAGATGGTGGACAGGCTTTGGAGAGTCAGGAGGTGAGTTACTTGCTGCATTATTCCTAGCTTCTGACCTGCTCTTGTAGCAACCGTGATTATGTGGTGAGTCCAGTTGAGTTTTGGGTCAATGATAACCATCAGGATGTTGAAAGTGGGGGGGTTCAGTGCTGTATTAATGTGGGTGCCAACTAGTTCCAACAATCAGGGAAATTTGTGCCAAGTATAGCTCAGACAAGAGTTTATACATTTGAATTTCTTTTCGTATTATCACATACTGCTGGCAGATAGGACTTAAACTGAGACTCTCAAGTCCAGAAGTAGAATAACTGTAAAACCTGAAAAAAATGCATTATTATCTCTTCTGAAGACAGTGCAAGGAGAAAGACTGCTGCTAGTCTACTGAAAACAGTTTTTGTCCTGTTATCTAAGGAAAGATATCCTGGCTTTGGAGACAGTCCAGAAATTGTTCACTGGCTGATCGTGGGTACACAGGGACAGCCTTAACAGGAGAGATTGTGTAGGTTGGGCTTGTACTCAATGGAGTTGAGGAGAATGAGTGGTAATCTTAATAAAACATTTAAGATTCTTCAGAGACTTCACAGGGTAGATGTGGAAAGTTTGTTCCACCTTTTGGAAGAGCCAAAAACCAAAGGGCATCAGTTTAAGGTTGCCCTTTTAAGATAAAAAAAAAGGAATTTTTACCCTTAGAAGGTGGTGAATCTGTAGAATTCCTTACTACAGAGGATGTTGAGGCTGGGTCATTATATATATTCAAGGCTGAAAGAGACAGATTTTTATTCATTAAGGGAACTGAGTTGTGGGAAATTGCAGCAAAATAAATTTGAGGATTATCAGGTCAACAATTATCTTGTGAAATGGTAGCGTGGACTCAGTGGGCAGAATGGCATACTTCTGCTCCTATATATTGTAGTCTTATGGTCTTAGTTATTAATTAAAGGCTAAATTCAATGTAATTTGATGGTTAGCTGCTTTGTGAAAAGCCTAGTGAGCTGCACAGTTCAAGGGCAATTAGGGATAAGCAACAAAGTCCACTCCAGCCAAGAGTTTTTTTCAAAAGTCCAACTGACTTTTCACTCTCAGAAATGCCACTCTCTTTCACAGAATCAGTTGTGTGAGTGGAAGAATAACGTGTTAATGCTTTGAACCCAACCTTGTGAAAAGTAAACAATTACCCATTTTCCCCCTGCCCCAGGCTCTCTTGTCCCCAAGCTCTCTGCTTCTGTACCTTGATATGTTGATGGTTGGAGAGTAACCTATCTATCTCTATCACAGATTATATCATTAGTACTCATTTTGTTCACTCATCAAGGGAGCATTGATCGATATCTGAATGGGGTAACACATAAAGGTCCTATGTTAGGACAGAATGCATGAGAATTAATATATTTATCTTGGACAGAAATAGAATACAATTTCCTACTTTTATTTTAGAATTAAAGTTAAAAAATCAGCTTAAAAAAAATTCAAGCAGCTGCACATCATATAGACATAAAGAAGTCATTATAAATAAATATGATAATTCATTTTCCAATTTATAGTCTTGTACAGTAATACAGATCTGTCTCAAGTCTACCTGACCAAGGCAAGTCCCAGAACACTCTACTATTCGATGGCTTATTATTCACAGACTATCTACCATTGCTTTGCCTTCCTGAATGATGCTGTCAGGTGAGACAGATTTTGTACATTCATTAAAAGTACATTGTTCCATTAAAATTTGGGTCATTATTTTAAGACACATTAAAACATAAATGAATTTGCATTAGCACCTGCAGTGCTCTGTCACAGCTGGGCTGGCAGGGAGATAATTGCGTGTTCAGGTAATTTGTTTGCCTAAAGGGAGAGAGAACGGTTCGTGTCCTCCTCACACATCCCTTTGTAACTGGCTCAGTTCGGAAAATGGTGTAAATTTAGCGAGGGGGTGGGGGATATACTCACTTTCTCAGAGAAGAGGGATGAGAAAGTATTTGGTAACCTGCAGATGGTTGAGAAAACATTTCTTTTCTCACCCAACCAATGTTCACAATCTGTGTGCGCGCTGTCAAAATTGGCGATGGTGGCAGATTTAACAGCAGCTGACAAAAAATTAGTGGATTCAGACTTAAACAGCAAAAATAAAAATTGCTGGGCTGGGAGAGGTCCACTTGACAGGGGAGAGGAATGACATAAATCGGATAACTCTTCCAAAGGGTTAGCACAGGCATGATGGACCAAATGGCCACCTTGTGTGCTATAAGATTCTATAGTGCTATGTCCCATAAAAAGCATGAGATAAAAATTGGACTTCACCAAATCTAATTTTTTTGACTTATTAAAGGTTTTCTCACGTCATGTATTTCTGCATTATCATTTCTCTTTCAATGTTTCACTTCAGGGAAGGGAAAAACCAGTATGAGAGAGCATTTGGTATTTCTCCTAAGGACCTATTTGAAACTCTCTATAGGTAGGTTTCTAAAACGTTCTGTGGTGCTCTTCAAACCCCTTAACAACCACAATTCAACTGGGCAAAAGAGAAAAGGCAGAACTGTCTGTAAACAGAATGTGAAATAACTCTGCTGTATTTTCCTTGCATCGCATACATGTCTCTGATATGCACTGAAACTAGAGTTTTCCATGATTTAAGTGCATGCCATTTTAGACCGGATCTTTGGAACTGATCTCACAAAACTTTAAGTTTCTGACTGTTCAAATCTGTTCAACACAAGAAGAGCATGAAAAAAAGGGACATGAGTAGACCATATAGTCCTTCATTCAATACGATCATGGCTAATCTTCAGCTTCAGCTCCTTATATCCCTGGTTCTCCAAGAAATAAGAGAGCCATCTATCCCACCACTAAAATGGTGAAACATTTACAATCTCCTGGGGACTTTGAACATTGTTGATTGAGTTATTGTCACGCTTACTGAAGTACACTGAAAAGCTTTGTTTACGAGCTGTCAGGCAGATCAGAGTAAGCGAGGTTGTACAGATCAAAAAGACTTCAACAGGGGCGTACAGGTTCTATTGCACAGGGTGTGCACTAGACAAGATTAACGTTAGCGAAATCAGCGTTATTTGAGTTAGAGAGTCCATTCATCAGTCTAATTACGGCCACGAGAAAGCTGTTCTTGAGTCTGCTTGTGCACGTGTTCAGGCTTCTGTATCTCTTGCCTGATGGAAGAGGTTATAAAAAGTCATTACTGAGGTGCGATGGGTCTTTGATGATGTTGACAGCCTTTCCGCGGCTGCGAGCCGTGTAATGGAGTCCATGGTTGGAAGGTTGGCTTCCGTGATGGTCTAGGCTGTGCACATAACCTTCTGTAGTCTGTTACGGTCCTAGGCAGAGCAGTTGCATTACCAGGCCATTATGCACCGGGACAGTTTGCTTTCAAAGTTGGTGAGGGACCTGATGGTCATGCCAAATTTCCCGAGGCACCTGAGGAAGAAAGGCATTATTGTGCCTTTCACATGAAGGAATCTGTCCCCATTGCAGTCCTAAGTCAAAGACCTCTTATCCTGAGATCGTGACAGGTGTGTCGGATCTCCTCAGCTAGTGTCTTCCCTGGCAAATCCTTCAGAGTTTTATAGATTAAAAGCAGGGAGTTGAATGATCAGCTATGATCACACTGTTACCTTCTGACTCCCACACTTTTGCCGTCACTTTAACAATTCAAAATCTGTGGGAGTTGCTGTTATTTCTCAGGTCATCTATTAAGGAAGTTCTATCCTCATGTGTAATTACCAATGCATTTTTCAAAACATAAGAACTGGTAACAAGATTGGGCAATTCAGCTTCTTGAGCCAGCTCCACCATTTATTAGGATCATGACTGATCTCATTGCAGCCTCAGCTCTACTTTCCTTCCCATTACAAGTTAAAAATATGTCTATCTCCTCATTAAATTTGCTCAAAGCCTCAGTATACACCATATTCTAGGATAACGGATTCCATAGTTTCTCCTCATCCGTTTTAGATCTGCCACTCCTTAGTCTGAAACTATAATGTCACATTCCACATTACTCATTAAGAAGAAGCATTCTCTCTACATTTACTTTGTCAATCCTGTTTAGCATCTTATATCCCTCAATTCGATTACCTCTCATTTTTCTAAACTCCAAAGAGTATGGGCCTAAACTGCTCAATCTTTCTTCATAAAGATAATCTCCTCATCAATCTTGTTAACCTTCTCTGAACTGCCTTCATTGCAACTATATCCCTCCCATGTAAGGGGATTAAATTTGTACACAATACCCCGGGTGCGATCTAACTAATGCTTAGGAAAGTTACAGCAACATTTCCCTACTTTTATGTTCTCTCCTTTAGCAATAAATGGCCACATTCCATTTGCTTTCTATAGTGATTGTAACAAGGTCAGCCAAGTGGCCCTCATAGAATATGAGTTCCCTGATTGAGGCTGTTAATCTTGTCCAATCGGGAAGCCCTGGCTGACAGATAAAAACAAGTGTGTCAGAGGTTCTGCTCACTCTGACAGCTGGCTCTGAGAGAGCTGGATCAGTGTCAAGGACTCACCACATGTAAATAAAGGATGACTTGTTGATGGGATGCTGGCCTCCATGGACTTATCTCACCTTCATTATTGCCTGCTGTTACCTGCATACTAGTTTTCTGCAATTCATGACAACATTCAGATCCCTCTACACCAAAATAGTTTGAAACTGTTCTCTTTGTTGATCAAATCACTGAATCCCTACAGTGTGGAAACAGGCCCTTCTGCCCAACTAATCCATGCTGACTCTCAGAGCATCCCACCCAGACCCATCCCCCATAACCCACCGAAGCTGCACATCCCTGGACATTATGGGCAATTTAGCACGGCCAATGCACCTAACCCGCTCATCTTTGGACTGTGGGAGGAAACCAGAGTGCCCGCAGGAAACCCACAGAGACACAGAGAGAATGTGCAACCTCCACACAGACAGTTGCCCGATGGTGGAATCAAACCTGTGTTCCTGGTGTTGCATGGCAGCAGTGCTAAACACTGAGACGGCGTGTGGCCCCAACGCTGCCTTTCTGTTCTCTCTTAAAGTAACAAAGAGTTGGAATACTGCAGTGTTGAGGCATACATTTTCATACTGATGGTATAGTTTTATGTTAATACATTAACGTTTTGATACCATAGATCCGAGGAGGAAATGCTGAAATTCATGCAGCTGATGAATTCAATATGGAATATTTGTGGAAAAGATGTGGTCGTGGCCTTTGATCTTTCCATTTTTACCCACATCGTAGATCTTGGCGGTTAGTTTCTTTTTCAAAATGCTCTCTTTCAAGGAACTTAAAAATGTTTGATATTTTTATATTTAGCTAGTTCCTTTCTCTTTGATACCATTCCCGAGCCCCACTCATCATGGGGATTTGATTATCAGTTTTCCCCTCCCTTTGACCTGCTATTGAGATTATTTTGGCTCACTTCCTTCATCTTCTTGCTGAATATGCTCATGTTAACATGCTTTAAAATATTAGATGAATGTTACAAGTTTCACAGAGAAGTTTACTGAGGGTTCACTGGTACCCTAGGCTCCCACTCTAGTTAAACCTCAGTCTTAAGTCCCTCCATGTCCTCATTGCTCCCTACCTCAGTGATTGTCTCCAAGATCACCCACTCCACTCAATTACACTTGTCCACCCCAAATTATAATTGACCCGCAATCCAACAGTCACATAGGGAAGAACTCAATAGGTCATGTCAACAGGAGCACTAGGCATACCTAAAACTGAGGTGACACTACAGCACAGGACCATTTGCATGCCAAACAATGAAAACAACATGCGCTTCATAGAACAAGTAATTCCCACTATCAGTGCATTGGATCTAAACTCTGCAGCCCTGCTGTATCTAGTCATGAATGGTGAGCAATTAGAAGATTCACTGGAGGAGGAGGAGGAGGAAGCTTCAACGATGGTGGAGTCCAGCATATCAAAGCAAAAGATAAGGCTGCAGTAAAATATAATGAAGAGCTGTGAATACAGAAAAATCAGAAATTGCTGGAGAAACTGAGCAGGTCTGGCAGTATCTGCGGAGAGAAAACAGATTTAGAACTTCGAGTCTGGTGTGACCCTTCTTTAGGATGAATAAGGCTGAAACATTTGCATCCATTTTCAGCCAGATGTGCCAAGCAGATCATCCATACCTGCCTCCAACTGAAATCCCCAGTACCTCAGAAGCCAATTATCAGCCAATTTTCAGCCAATTTCATTCACCCCATTTGATATAGAAAAATGGCTAAAGGCACTGGACTCCAGGTTATGGGCTCCAGCAACATTGTGATAAGAGCACCGCAGATTTGTGTGCCAGAACTAGCCATGCCCCCAGCTAAGATTTAAAGCCACAATATCTACATAGATGGTTCATTTCAGTTCCTGGTCAATGGTGTCACCAAGGATGTTGATTGTGGGGGTTTCAGTGATGGTAATGCCATTGAATGACAAGGAGCGATGATTGGAAAATCCCTTGTTGATGGTGGTTGTCACCTGGCATACATTGTTGCAAAAAATGTTACTTACCACTTATCAGCGCAAGCCTGGATGTTGTCCGGGTCTTGCTGTATTTGAACACATGGGACTCCTTAGAGGCTGACGAGTCACAAATGACGTTGAACATTGTGTAATCATCAGCTAACATTCCGACATCTGACTTTGAGAGGGAAGGAAGGTAGGATGGAGGGAAGCAGCTGAAGGTGCATGTGTTTTGGACACTACCCTGAGAAACTCCTGACAGGATGCCCTGTGGCTGAGATGACTGATCTCCAGCAAACACAACCATCTTCCTTTGTGCTATGTATGACTGCAGTTGGCAGGGAGCTTTGATCTAATTCTGTTTAACACTGTCGTGATAAACCTATCCTTCATGATCTTGATATCATTTTATTCGCATAATTGCTACATCTGTGGGGGGGAGGTGTTATTTAATGATGAAAAGAACTCTATAAAACAATACCAATGTTTAATTTAAAAGGGCAACTTTTGGATTTTATTTTTCTTTCTGTCTGTTTTGAAGGATGTACTGGTGCAATAGCTAAGGAATGTATCTCTGCATATCCACAGTCAACGGTAACCATCTATGACCTTCCTAAAGTCCTAGAAATGGCAAGAAATCACTTTGTGTCTCCACATGAGAAACGGATTACATTTCATGAAGGTATACATAACCAGAGGAATTGCTCGATAGTAATTTTTAGATTAACACTCTCCACACATTTCAGCATTACAGTGCTTCATGGTACAGTGACAATGGAGCTCTTGTCTAACTATTGCCAACAGCTTCTAACCACTAGACCAAAGCTGACCCAACTATGAGGTGGGTCAACGTACCAATAGCGAGAACTTTGGGACCCCTGGGCTGAATTTCCGGGGATTTCGAGGGGTGAAGTATTCACAATCCCTCCAAAGCCACACAGACAGATCCCAGACCAATTTTATCCTGAAAGCACCTTTAAAAGAGGTATTTTTTGGACTTCTGCACATCAGGAGCAGGAAGTCCTGCCCTCACCAAGTTGTTAGCTCACCTGCTTGACCATCAACTGAATTGTCTCAGCAATGCCACAACTCCATAGTGGCAGCTGCTAGGAACTACAAGCAGTCTCATGAAGGACAAGGGTACCTGACAGGTCAGTCAGACATTTTGATGGGGAAGGGATTAAGGACCCTTGTGGGAGGATAAGGGATGGAACTGACATTACTTTACAGTGTTTCAATCCAGAATATTCTAAAGAATCTCTTATCTAGCAGCACACTTTACCAAGCTTTCTGCTTCAGAACATAGACACCACGGTAGCTATTGCAGAAAATACAGAGGCATGGGATTGAGGGTGATTTAGCGGTTTGGATCAAAAATTGGCTTGCTGTAAGAAGACAAAGGGTGGTAGTTGATGGGAAATGTTCATCCTGGAGTTCAGTTACTAGAGGTCTACCGCAAGGTTCTGTTTTGGGGCCACTGCTGTTTGTCATTTTTATAAATGACCTGGATGAGGGCGTAGAAGGACGGGTTAGTAAATTTGCAGATGACACTAAAGTCAGTGGAGTTGTGGATAGTGCGGAAGGATGTTGCAAGTTACAGAGAGACATAGATAAGCTGCAGAGCTGGGCTGAGAGGTGGCAAATGGAGTTTAATGCGGAAAAGTGTGAGGTGATTCACTTTGGAAGGAGTAACAGGAATACAGAGTACTGGGCTAATGGTAAGATTCTTGGTAGTGCGGATGAACAGAGAAATCTTAGTGTCCATGTACATAGAGTCCTGAAAGTTGCCACCCAGGTTGATAGGGTTGTTAAGAAGGCATACAGTATGTTAGGTTTTATTGGTAGAGTGATTGAGTTTCAGAGCCATGAGGTTATGCTGCAGCTGTACAAAACTCTGGCGTACAATTCTGGTTGCCGCATTATAGAAAGGATGTGGAAGCATTGGAAAGGGCGCAGAGGAGATTTACCAGAATGTTGCCTGGTATGGAGGGACCGTCTTATGAGGAAAAACTGAGGGATTTGAGGTTGTTTTCATTAGAGAGAAGAAGGTTAAGAGGTGACTTAATAGAGACACACCAGATGATCAGAGGATTAGATAGGGTGGACAGTGAGACTCTTTTTCCTCGGATGGTGATAGCTAGCAGGAGGGGACATAGCTTTAAATTGAGGGATGATAGATATAGGACAGATGTTAGAGGTCGGTTTTTTACTCAGAGAGAAGTAAGGGCGTGGAATGCCCTGCCTGCAACAGTAGTAGACTCACCAAGTTTAAGGGCATTTAAATGGTCATTGGATAAACAAAAGGATAATAAGGGAATAGTATGGTTTAGGTGGGCTTCAGATTGGTTTCACAAGTCGGCACAACATTGAGACTCGAAGGGCCTGTACTGCGTTGTAGTGTTCTGTGTTCCATGTTCTACACCAAATCTCCAAGCCCTCTAAAATTCTCCTGCACTTTCTTTCCTTTGAATATGATGAAATAATCAACTATCTAAACCCATTAGAAAACACCCCATCTGGACATGTCTTTTCAATTTTCATGGTCTCTGGGCGCATTCTCAATCACCTTGAACTGAGATTGCAAATGGTAGTTAATAGGTAATCAGATCAGTGTGTATTTGGTGTCACAAAATTAAGGATTGGTAAGTACAGCAGATTTCCTTCCCTAAAGGGGCTTGAGTGAACCAGATGAGGTTTTATAACAACCAATGGTAGCTGTCGTGGTTACCATGACTGAGACTAGCATTGTACTCCAGACTTGTTCATTCATTTCCACCAGCTTCTGGTGCTGTGGTGAGAACTGAAGCCATATCTCCTGGCTCTGGTTTATTATTAACCTAGTGACATTACCACAAAGGCACTGTCTCTCCTTTGGTGCAGTTGCAAGCACTGACCCATTCTTTGCATCCCATCCCTCGTAATGAAATCTACATTTTAACATGTACCCTGCAACATAAGCATAAGCTAATGTCACCACTGGGTCTTTGTATTAATCTTTCAGTGGCCTACAAGTTCATCAACTTGTATCCACTTGTGGAAGATTATGAGTAAATTGCTTTAAAATGTTTCTCTATATTTTCTGACCTTCTAGTATACTATTTCTAATTCAGTGAAATACTAAATATTTGGAGGAATGGTAACATTTGTCCAAAATGTGGCATCAATTTTGGACCTAACCCTCCTGGCAGAAACTAGGGCAGTTAGTATTGACCAGTTAATTTACCTACCAATTGTCTCATCTAGCTCACAACCTCTTCCATTGCAGTCCAATCTTTTCAGTAAATGACAGTTTCACTGCCTGGGGCAGCAGGGCCTCCTGAATTTAGAAGAATTAGACTTTCCTTGCCCTGGATTTACTCCACAATTTCGAACCATGAGGATGACCCCCATTCTGTTCCCAGCATCCTGGCCCCCACATATATCTGAATTCCTCGGCATGGTATTTTTCAGTTCAATGTCTGCTTGGATGCTCCAAGCACTTAAAGGTTATTTTCTCCTTTACTTCATTCAGGCTTGCAAGCCAAACTCAATCTCTGTGTATGGCTACCAGTGGCAAGATAAGAATTTATTGACCTTTTCCAACTTACCTAAAAACAAATCCAGAGAGAAAAGATACAAGTTTTTTTTTTAAAACATCAGAAATAAATCTACTGATCATATTTTTCCCCTGGAGTGTAGGAGATTGAGGGGTGACCTTATAAAATCATAAGGGGTATAGATAGGGTTAATGGTAGGTGGCTTTTACCAAGGGTGGGGGATTTCAAGTTGAGGGGGCATATTTTTAAGGTGAGAGGAGAGAGATTTAAAAGACATGAGGGGCAAATTTTTCACCCAGAGTTTGGCTCACATGTGGAATGAACTTCCTCAGGAAGTGGTGACTGTAGATACAATTACAATGTTCAGTAGACATTCGGATAAGTTAATGAATAGGAAAAGTTTGGACGGTTATGGGCCAGGAGAAGGCAGGTAGTTCAGTTTTGGGATTATGGTTGGAATGGACCGGTTGGAATGAAGTGTCTGTTTCTGTGTTGCATGACCCTGTGGCTCATCATTTTGAAGCGCGAAAAGACAAGTTGAACCAATGTGTTCCATTCACTGGTTGCACTGACTTTCCCTTCTGAGAAGGTAGGTTTCCTTTTTAAGCAAAAATATTTGTCAGGAACCATCCTCTTGAATTGCCAGTGGAAATGATGAAGGGAAAATAATTTTTCTGATGAATTTGCATACCTCAAATCCTGTTGATAATCATTCTTGTGAAAAGTCTTGTATTTTGCTGTGGTAAACTTATAAAACATCAAAACATATAAAATAGGAGCAGAAGTAGACCATTCAGCTCTTAAGCCTGCTCTGCCATTCAATATGATCATAACTGATCACCCAACTGTGTACCCTGTTCTTCCTTTCAACCTATTTCTTTGACCTGTTCAGCCCTAGCAATTCCATGTATCTCCCTCTTGAAAGCTTGCTGCTACAATGAATCATTGTTCTTCAAATTAAATGTATGTCTGAAAGGAAGAAGTGGAAAGTGCTTGCATTTTTATACACCCTCAAGATATTCTGTAGTGGATGCAGCAGCAGCTACAACTAATCCTTGTTCCCTTCTAAAGATAGAGCAAATTAGCCACCCTTCCCACTTAAAGGAATAAATCCTCATTAGAAAGTGGGTGCAGAGTTGAAGCTGGCTGTTGTGGCCGTAACAATCATGTGAGAAGCAAACAATATTTTAAAATAATATTTTAATTCCAAATGATTGACAAAAAAGAAGCACAGGACAAGATTCTGAGTTTTAAGACTTTTACTATTACTTACTATTGGATCAGAAATTGGCTGGCTGAAAGAAGACAGAGGGTGGTAGTTGATGGGAAATGTTCATCCTGGAGACCAGTTACTAGTGGTGTAACACAAGGGTCGGTGTTGGGTCCACTGCTGTTTGTCATTTTTATAAATGACCTGGATGAGGGCGTAGAAGGATGGGTTAGTAAATTTGCAGACGACACTAAGGTCGGTGGAGTTGTGAATAGTGATGAAGGATGCTGTAGGTTGCAGAGAGACATAGATAAGCTGCAGAGCTGGGCTGAGAGGTGGCAAATGGAGTCTAATGCAGACAAGTGTGAGGTGATGCACTTTGGTAGGAGTAACCAGAAGGCAAAGTACAGGACTAATGGTAAGATTCTTAGCAGTGTAGATGAGCAGAGAGATCTCGATGTCCATGTACACAGATCCTTGAAAGTTGCCACCCAGGTTGACAGGGCTGTTAAGAAGGCATACAGTGTTTTAGCTTTTATTAATAGTGGGATAGAGTTCTGGAACCAAGAGGTTATGGTGAAACTGTACAAAACTCTGGTGCGGCCGCACTTGGAGTATTGTGTACAGTTCTGGACACTGCATTATAAGAAGGATGTGGAAGCTTTGGAAAGGGTGCAGAGGAGATTTACTAGGATGTTGCCTGGTATGGAGGGAAGGTCTTACGAGGAAAGGCTGAGGGACTTGAGGCTGTTTTCGTTAGAGAGAAGAAGGTTGAGAAGTGACTTAAATGAAACATATAAAATAATCAGAGGGTTAGATAGGGTGGATAGGGAGAGCCTTTTTCCTAGGATGGTGACGGCAAGCACGAGGGGGCATAGCTTTAAATTGAGGGGTGAAAGATACAGGACAGATGTCAGAGGTAGTTTCTTTACTCAGAGAGTAGTAAGGGAATGGAACGCTTTGCCTGCAACGGTAGTAGATTCGCCAACTTTAGGTACATTTAAGTCGTCATTGGACAAGCATATGGACGTACATGGAATAGTGTAGGTTAGATGGGCTTGAGATTGGTATGACAGGTCGGCACAACATCGAGGGTCGAAGGGCCTGTACTGTGCTGTAATGTTCTATGTACAGTAACAAACTACGAAAAAGCAACATTGATTAAGCACTGGGGAAAAAATACACTAAACTACAAAAACATCCTTCCTTCAACATTTTAATGTGACCAAAAACATCACAGCAGGCTATATTTATTTCCCAGAGATAATGGGAACTGCAGATGCTGGAGATTCCAAGATAATAAAATGTGAGGCTGGATGAACACAGCAGGCCAAGCAGCATCTCAGGAGCACAAAAGCTGACGTTTCGGGCCTAGACCCTTCATCAGAGAGCTCTCTGATGAAGGGTCTAGGCCCGAAACGTCAGCTTTTGTGCTCCTGAGATGCTGCTTGGCCTGCTGTGTTCATCCAGCCTCACATTTTATTATATTTATTTCCCATTCTCTGCCAAATAAGTTTTCACAAGAACCATTCCAACATCAGTCCCATTTGCTAATATTGAATCCCCATAGCGTGGAAGCAGGCCATTTGGCCTATTAAATCCACACTGACACTCCAAAGAGCATCCCACCCAGACCTACCCATCTACCTTATAACCCTGCATATCCCTTGACTAATTCACCTAATCTACATATCCCTAGACACTGTGGGCAATTTAGCATGGCCAAGCCACCTAATCTGCACATCTTTGGACTGTGGGAGGAAATCAGAGCACCCAGAGGAAACTCACACCGTGAGAGCGAATGTACAAACTCCACACAGACAGTCATCTGAGGGTGAAATTGAACACAACTGCACTCTGAAGCAGCAGTGCCACTAAATGTGTCTGTATTGCCAATCAATTGATTACATAAACATGCAGCAGTAATGCCAAAGCAGTCTTCTTGTTTTATTGATAATCAATGTGTGCTAAAATCTAAACCTTTTTAAATATTGTCATTGTACCAGCCTCCACCAATTCCTCTGGCAGCTCATTCCAAACACACACCACCTTTGTATGAAAAATTGCCCCTTTTAAATCTTTCTCCTCTCACCTTGAGCCTATGACCTCATGTTTTGGACTCCACTACCCTGGGAAAAAGACCTTGACTATTCACTCTATCCACGCCATCATGATTCTATAAACCTCTATAAGGTCACTCTCCAGCCTTTGATGCTTCAGGGAGAACAGCCCCTGACTATTCAGCCCCTCGCTATAGCTCAAACCCTCCAACCCTGGCAACATCCTTGTAAATCTTTTCCGAACCCTTTCAAGTTTCATTACACCCTTCGGCCAGCGAGCCAAATAACCTCAACACCCTTCCCGTAGCAGGGAGACCAGAATTAGTGGCTAACCAATGTCCTGTACAGCCGCAACATAACCTCCCAACTCTTCCACTCAATGCACTAACCAATAAAGACAAACATATGAAATGCCTTCTTCACCATCCTGTCTACCTGCAACTCCACTTTCAAGGAGCTATGAACCTGCACTCCAAGGTCTCTTTGTTCAGCAACACTTCCCAGGGTCTTATCATTAAGTGTATATTTCCTGCCCTGATTTGCCTTCCAAAGTGCAGCACCTCACATTTACCTAAATTAAACTCCATCTACCACTCCTCAGCCCATTGGCCTATGTGATCAAGATCCCATTGAACTCTGAAGTAATCTTCTTCGCTGTCCACTACACCTCCAATGTGGGTATCATCTGCAAACTTACTAACCATACCTCCTGTGTTCACATCCAAATCATTTATGTAAATAACAAAAAGCAGTGGACCTAGCACTGATCCTTGTGGCATACGGCTGGTCACAGGCCTCCAGTCTGAAAAGCAACCGTCTACTACCACCCTCTGTTCCTACCTTTGAGCCAGTTCTGTATCCAAATGGCTGGTTCTCTCTGTACTCTGTGTGTGCTTAAACATGCATTCTGAGAATGTCTTTGAAGACAGGATTTGACTGAAATGATGGCGGAAACTCACTCCTGAAGAACTCATATCATAGAATCATAAAAGTGATTCTAATACAGACGAAGATGCTCAGCTCATTATGACTGAAAAGGCTGTTCAAATGTGCATCATTAGCCAGAGCCAATCTCATATCCCTGCACACTATTTCTGTCCAAATGATCTTCCAATGTCCTCTTGATTATTCCAGTTGAGCCTGCCTCCACCACATTTCCAGGCAGTGCATTCCATACTCTAACTATTCACTGAAGGGAAAAGTTTTTTTCTTCCCCCTCACAAAGTATTTGCTCTTTTCGTAAATCACTGTAAATCTATGCTGTCTCATTTTGTTTATTTTATGATCATAGAATCCCTACAGTTCGGAAACAGGCCCTTTGGCCCAACAAGTCCACATCAACCCTCACAGCATCCCACCCCATCTACAAATCCCTGAACACCAGGGCAGTTTAGCATGACCAATCCACCTAACTTGCACATCTTTGGACTGTGGGAGGAAACCAGAGCACCTGGAGGAAACCCACACAGACACGAGGAGAATGTGCAAACTCCGCACAGACAGTTGCCTAAAGGTGGAATCGAACACAGGTCCCTAGTGCTGTGAGCAGCAGTGCTAACCACTGAGCCACTGGGCCACCATCAGGAACAATTTCTCCCTATCCACCCTAGTCAACCCATTCATGATGTTGAAAATCTTTCTCAGTTCCCCTCAGCCTTCTTCATTCCAAAGAGTTGGGACTTTTTCAATCCGTCTGAATAATTGAAGCTCATCATCACTGGAACTGCTGCTGTAAATTGCTTCTGGACACTCTCCAACATACTCACATCCTTCCTATCGGAACTATATAACGATCAGTGCAGAAGAATTCACTTGAGGTCTAATAAGGGTCTTATACAATTTCAACATCACCTCACAAACAAGAACAAAACTTGCTGGAATAGCTCAGCAGTTCTGGCAGCATCTTGAGTTCTGAGAAAGGGTCACTTGAACCAATATGTTAACTCTAATTTCTCTCTGCAGATGCTGCCCTTTCTGTTCTTGTTTTTGATTTACAGCATCTGCAGTTCTCTCAGTTTTTATTCAACATCACCTCCTGGCTCTTGTACTCTGGGCTGCTAAAGCCAAGGATACTGCTTTCTTGATTAACTGCTCTATCTATCTGTCCTTCAATCTCAATGATCTGTGCACATATACCCCCAGCTTCCTCTGTTCTTGCGCTCTTAGAATTTTACTTTGTACTTTATATTGTCTTTCAATGTGCCTCCTAAATAATGCACTACCTCACACTTGTCGGCATTGAACCTAAGCCATCACCTATCCGGCCACTCCAGCAATTTGTCTCTATGCTTTGGAATTCTACAAAATCCTGCTCACAGTTTACAATTCTTGCAAGTTTCCTGTAATCTGCAAACTGCGAAATTGTCGCCTACACACTGAGAAGCACATCAGGAAAAGCAAGACTCTAATACCATCCCCTGGCAAACTCATACTACAAAACTTCCTTCAGCCTGAATAAAGGAGATAAGAATAATTAGATTATTGCACGTAGAAGAGGACCAGCTGGTCCACCATGCCTACCTCACATTCTTGCTAGGACATCATGAGAAGATATTTCTGGTCACCCAGGCCTTCACCTTGACCCTCCTCCCACAGTCATGGCATCTTCTGGGTGAGTCAGAAATACTGTTTCAATAAGGGGCCAGAATATCGTGGAAAATTTCTCTTCAATGTGCTCAGGAGATCATGTGAACCATGTATTACCTTACAAGTTTAACTTGAGAAATCCTTGGGATACTACAGTATATTGACAGTGTAACTTGACTAATTAATCAAAAATGCAAGTTCAAAACTCCACCATAACACCTCATGAGTTTCAGTTCAGTTACTGAGAAAACAAAGTCTGTCACAATGGGCTAATGACCACAATAGTAACTATAAAACCACTGCGTTCTTGTAAAAATTCTTTTGTTCACTAATATCCTCAAAGGATGGAAATTTGTTATCTGTACTATCTTTACTGAGTCCAGAGCCACTGCATTATAGTTGATATTAACCTCCCTCTGAAACGCTCTAGCAGACCACTCAGAAGTGGTTGACAGCTTCAGTTTCCTAGCAGTAACCAGCACCAACAATCCATCCTGGTCTGTCCACATTGACGCTAAAGTTAAGAAAGCACAACAATGCCTCTACTTCGTTAGGAGGCGAAGGAAATTTGGCATGTCCACAATGATCTTTACCATTTTTTAAAAATGCACCATAAAAATCATCCAATCTGATGTATCACAGTTTGGTATGGAAATTTGGTATTTGATCCAAAGACCCAAGAAATTACAGAGAATTGTGAACACAGTCCGGTCCATCACACAAACCAGCCTTCCTTCCATTGGCTGCATCTACACTTACTGCTGCCTCAGGAAAGCAGCCGACATAATCAAAGACCCCGCCCACCCAGGTTATAATTTCTTCCGCTATCTTCAATTGGGCAGACAATACAAAAATTTGAGATCACATACCAACAGATTTAAGAACAGCTTCTTCTCTGCCATTACCAGATTTATGAACGGACCTCTCATATATTAGAGTGATTCTTTCTTCGCATCATCTCTATAGCTGTTACACTGTGTTCTGCATTCTGTTCTATTACCCTCATATACTTGAATAAGGTATGGTTTGTCTGGATGGATTGCAAAATAATACATTTCACTGTATCTTGGTATATGTGACAATAATAATTCAAATCAAATCAAATCAGTTGTAATCAAGATAGTGACTTGCTATCATTTTATCAAGGACAATTAGAGATGGGTAAGTGTCAGTGACTTCAAGAAAGAGGGAAAGATCATTGTGACAGCTGTATTTATTTTTTTAATGGCATCAATGACTGTATACAGCAGCCCTAACCTTACACACTTTTCAAAAACAGGTGACTTCTTCAAAGATCCTATACCTGATGCTGACCTCTACATTCTTGCTAGAATCATTCATGACTGGACTGAGGACAAATGTCTGAAGCTACTCAACAGGGTTAACAAAACTTGTAAACCAGGTAGGTCAGTCAGAACAAGGCAGAATATTAAAGGACACAAGAGTATCTTCAGTAGGAAACTTGACATTGAACATCCTTGTTTTTAAACTAAGGCCCAAAAAACAGTGCCCGTTTGATATCTTTAGAGAGCAAAGAGTTTGTTTGTTTGAAATACTGAAAACTGGCACGCAATCAAGATCCTGGAAAAAAAATCATCGACCAGAAACTGAACTAACCATATAAATACAGTGGTTACAAAAGGAATAACTCAGTGGGTAACTCAATTCCTGACTCCCCAAAGCCTATCCCATCTACAATTCACAGGCAAATAAGTGTTATAGAATAGTCTTCATTTGCTTGGATGGGTGCAGCTCCATCAGCACACAAGAAATCCTGCAATGTCCATTTGATTGACATTCCATCTAACACATTCAATACTCACTCCGTCCACCATCAATGTACAGTAGCAGCAGTGTGTACCATCTACAAGATGTGCTGTAGTAACTCACAAATGTTCCTTAGATAGTGCCTTCCAAATATGTGAATTGTACCATCAAGAAGGACAAGGGCAGCAGATAGACACATGGGAGTACTACCACCTGCTAGTTCCCCTCCAAGCCACTCACCATCCTGACTTGGAAATATATTCAGTGTCACTGGGTTAAAATCCTGGAATTCCCACCTTAACAGAATTGTGGGTCTACCAACAGTGCATGGAGTGCAGTAGTTCAAGGAGGCAGCTCTGAAGAGCAACTAGAAACTGGCAATAAATGCTGGCCCAGCCAGCAATGCCCACATCCTGTGAATGAATTTTTAAAAGAAAGGTATATGAGGCCCCATTCCTGTAGTGAATGTTGCTTTTTCTCAAGCTGAAATTCCAGGCCAGGGTAAAATGGAAGGTGCAAGAGGGCTCTCTGCCAACTGCATTGGAGAAAATGATTTTTTTAAAAATGCATTAATGTTATGATTTGCATCTCTCTGAAATAGGCAGTGGAGTACTGCTGATTGAAGCATTATTGAATGAGGACCGGACTGGCCCTGTCACTGCCCAATTGTACTCTCTGAACATGTTGGTACAGACAGAAGGGAAAGAACGAATGGCCTCCGAGTACATCAACCTTCTGGAATCGGCAGGATTTAAGGATGTGCAAGTCCAAAGGACAGGGAAAATTTACGATGTTATCCTAGGGAGGAAGTAAACTAGCAAGTCGAATATTTTGTCTCACTGGGTATGATTATTGAAGCAAAATATGTAACTGTTCAATAGGAGAAGGTAGGCCCCACAGAGACAATTTCTCCAAAATTTCCTCCTGCAAGCAGTTAAAACATACCTTTCTACTTTTTCAATGTATACCAGCTAATGTAAGTGATCATAATTTCACAGTTGAGAGATAGTAAGAACTGCCAATGCTGGAGTCAGAGACAATACGGTGTGGAGCTGGAGGAACACAGGAGGCCGGGCAGAATCAGAGGAGCAGGAAAGCTGACATTTCAGACGGGACCCTTCTTCAGAAAATTCAGTTTTCCTGCTCCTCTGATGCTGCCTGGCCTGCTGTGTTCCCCCACTGTGTTATCTATAATTTCACAATTGACATCTTCCTAAAGATATTTGTTGACTTTTTCCACTCCACGGGTTCGTTTCTATTGGAATCCCAGAAGTTCTCATTCAGGTTGCTGTGGTTATGTTACTGATAGGGAATGGTTCCACATTGTCCTTGGCCGTAGACTTTGAACATCCATCAGATTTGCCATTGCAGCCCAAGAACAACTTTGGAGAGCAATTTCAGCTTCAAACTCTTTCCCTGTTTCAACACCATGCATGAAGTTGCTGCCTGAATGCTGCAATAATTGTTGGAATTTAATGCCCTCCCTCAGTAGTTCTGGGCCTTTCCAAGGTTCAGCAGCTGCCACTGATCCCACTTGCATTGTCTGCACTGGACAGTGCCAACCTCTGATTGACCAAAGGCTCTAGGTGGAGGAAAAAGGGGTGGGATTTTCACTGGGAGACTTTGATCCCAGGGAAGGTCCCCTCCTGGCCATTTAAGTGCCCAAGAGGCAACCAGTAAGCCTTCCCTAAAGGAGACAATGTAGGACTCCTGCCAACTCTACCTGGTAGGCAAGACTCCCATTGCCTTGATTCAATACTACCTGATGGTGTGATTTCCCAAGATTTTAAAACACATTTGGATAAGCACATCAATAAGAAATGTTTGGAGGGATGTGGGGATATGGCAGGAAAGTTTGGTTTGGGAATGTGGTCAGCACGGACTAGTTGAACCGAAGATATGTTCCCATGCTGTATGACTGTATGAATCTATCTGGTAGCTTGGATCAAGTTTTACGAATTAATTAGAGGTTTAAGGGGTTAATAATACCATTTAATGATACCTCAATCAGTTTCTGTAATTAATTGCTTCTGGAGGGCAGTGGCTGTTCGATGCCAGCCATGGTTCAATGGTTCCCATTTCACCTTCCTCTTATAATCAAGGGTTCAAGTCTCACTCCAGACACCCAAGCATACAATGTAGTTGCAACCCAGCACAAATGTATATCTGGAAAAGAAAAATGATCTCACCATCATATCAACACAGAAATTACAAAATACAACTCTGGTAGACATTATCATTCATGCATTGCTAAAATATTTGTTTCAGTGGTTGACCCATTTATAATGAATTGTTCAAAATAATGGATGCAGCGGTAAGCATTTGTAGACATTTCCCTTTTTCTGCAAATATCTCAAGTAGTAAAACTGAACAATGTTTTCTTCATAAAGGAAATAGAAGTATTTTGAAAGTGTTTCCTTTGCTTCCTTCTGCCATACACTACAATCAGATTCCTGTACCAATAATATGAATAAGTTTGAGAGGAAGATATAATGATTTCAGTATCAAGTGGCTATCATTAGTTGCATATAAATCGATACAATTTAATTGCAGCACTGAGTAAGTGCTGTCTGTCAATGTCACTGTTGTCCCAATGCAACGCGAAATTGACGTCTGCTTATTCAGGTGAGCATGAAAGATATTGCAGTACTGGCGAGTTGTGAGAAGATTTGTAGCCCAGGTTGAGGTTCTGGATGTGAGTTTGCTCGCTGAGCTGGAAGGTTAGTTTTCAGACGTTTCGTCACCATTCTAGGTAACATCATCAGTGAGCCTCCAATGACATAACACCAGCACTTCATCGGAGGCTCACTGATGATGTTACCTAGAATGGTGACGAAACGTCCGAAAACTAACCTTCCAGCTCAGCGAAGAAACTCACATCCATATTGCAGTACTATTTGGAAACAACATAAAAACACAAGTAAGACTTATGTAAGTCCTATAGACCATCATTCCATCATTCATTACAACTGTGACCTGTATTCTGCCTCAATGCAATCTTCTTGTCTGTTTTCCATTGCTCATGATTCTTTAAGAGATGAAACTCTTTCTTTCGATATCATCCTGAAATATATTTGGAGATGGAGCATTCATAACCCTCTGGGGCTTAGAGAACTCCAAAGACCAATCTTTTCCCAACTGAAGAACCTTCTCCTCTGAAAAGACTGACCCCTTACCCTGAGACTGTACCCTTTGTGTTTGACGTCCCACTCCCATAACCCATTGGCATCTACTCTGTCATGCCTCTTCAGAAACTTGTATGTAAATCTGATCTGGTTATCCTGGCCATCACTGATCTCCAGATTAATGCCACTGAAATCTGACACCACTTGATTTACTTCACTCCTCCTTGCAGGAGCTTATTTTACACAACTTCACTCTCACATTTCAACATACTGCAACAGTGTCATAGAATGCCTATACTGTTGGAAAGAGGCCAATCAACCCACTATGCTGCAACAACCTTCCTTAGGGCACCCTACCGAGACCCAGACCCAGACGCAACCTGCTATCTTATCCCCCTAACCCCAAACACCAACCTTCCTTAGGGCGCCCTACCGAGACCCAGACCCAGACGCAACCTGCTATCTTATCCCCCTAACCCCAAACACCAACCTTCCTTAGGGCACCCTACCGAGACCCAGACCCAGACGCAACCTGCTACCTTATCCCCCTAACCCCAAACACCAACCTTCCTTAGGGCACCCTACCGAGACCCAAACCCAGACGCAACCTGCTACCTTATACCCCTAACCCCAAACACCAACCTTCCTTAGGGCACCCTACCGAGACCCAGACCCAGACGCAACCTGCTACCTTATCCACCAAACCGAAAATTTCCGATAGCTTATCCACTTTGCCTGCACACCTTTGGACTGTGGGAAGTAACTAGAGCACCAGGAGGAAACCCGCGCGGGCACGGGGAGAATGTGCAAACTTCACACAGACAGTCGCCCGAGGATGGAATTGAACCTGGATCCCTGGTGCTGTGCAGCAGCTGTGCTAAACTTCAAATATGATTACTGCCTGTGAAATGGTTTGAGAAATATTAAGATGTAAATTAAAGTCTTTCAGTGTCTCTCAATTAGCTAAACAAAATATTTTGACAATACCTTAAATGTCCTCCTTTTGAAAAGAGGGGAACCAAGTGATAAGCAGGAATGAAAGCTGACGTGAGAACGAGGGGATCCTCTTGAGGCGGTTGTGGCGGGGGCGGGGTGTGAGGGATGTGTTGCGGGAAATGCGAGAGACGCGGTCAAGGGCGTTCTCGACCACTGTGGGGGGAAAGTTGCAGTCCTTGAAGAACTTGGACATCTGGGATGTGCGGGAGTGGAATGTCTTATCGTGGGAGCAGATGCGGCGGAGGCGGAGGAATTGGGAATAGTTCCTCCGCCTCCGCCGCATCTGCTCCCATGATAAGACATTCCACTCCCGCACATCCCAGATATCCAAGGTCTTCAAGGACTGCAACTTTCCCCCCACAGTGGTCGAGAACGCCCTTGACCGCGTCTCTCGCATTTCCCGCAACACATCCCTCACACCCCGCCCCTGGGACAACCGCCTCCAGAGGATCCCCCTCATTCTCACACACCACCCCACCAACCTCCAGATACAACGCATCATCCTCCGACACTTCCGCCATCTACAATCCGACCCCACCACCCAAGACATTTTTCCATCCCCACCCCTGTCTGCTTTCCGGAGAGACCACTCTCTTCGTGACTCCCTTGTTCGCTCCACACTGCCCTCCAACCCCACCACACCCGGCACCTTCCCCTGCAACCGCAGCAAATGCTATACTTGCCCCCACACCTCCTCCCTCACCCCTATCCCAGGCCCCAAGATGACATTCCACATTAAGCAGAGGTTCACCTGCACATCTGCCAATGTGGTATACTGCATCCACTGTACCCGGTGTGGCTTCCTCTACATTGGGGAAACCAAGCGGAGGCTTGGGGACTGCTTTGCAGAACACCTCCGCTCGGTTCGCAACAAACAACTGCACCTCCCAGTCGCAAACCATTTCCACTCCCCCTCCCATTGTTTAGATGACATGTCCATCATGGGCCTCCTGCAGTGCCACAATGATGCCACCCGAAGGTTGCAGGAACAGCAACTCATATTCCGCTTGGGAACCCTGCAGCCTAATGGTATCAATGTGGACTTCTCGAGCTTCAAAATCTCCCCTTCCCCCACCGCATCCCTAAACCAGCCCAGTTCGTCCCCTCCCCCCGTTGCACCACACAACCAGCCCAGCTCTTCCCCTCCACCCACTGCACCCCAAAACCAGTCCAACCTGTCTCTGCCTCCCTAACCTGTTCTTCCTCTCACCCATCCCTTCCTCCCACCCCAAGCCACACCTCCATCTCCTACCTACTAACCTCATCCCACCTCCTTAACCTGTCTGTCTTCCCTGGACTGACCTATCCCCTCCCTACCTCCCCACCTATACTCTCTCCACCTATCTTCTTTTCTCTCCGTCTTCGGTCCGCCTCCCCCTCTCTCCCTATTTATTCCATAACCCTCACCCCATCCCCCTCTCTGATGAAGGGTCTAGGCCCGAAATGTCAGCTTTTGTGCTCCTGAGATGCTGCTTGGCCTGCTGTGTTCATCCAGCCTCACATTTTATTATCTTGGATTCTCCAGCATCTGCAGTCCCCATTATCACTGATGTCTAGTCCTGAGCTTTGTTCCAATATTTTCCCATAGGTTTTCCAACAACATTTGCATCATTTCTGCTATTTCCATGTGATCTAAATGTCAATGGGAAGGCCAGCATTTGATGCCCATCCTTAATTGCCCTTGAACTCGGTAGCCGAATGGTGGAGTCCCAAGATTGTATGGTACATTGATTTAGAGCTTGGGTTTGGATTTGGGTTTTAAGTCAAAAGTCTTCCTATGCAAGCTGAGGATAAAAATGATGCAAGCTCGTTTGTGAGGTCAGTATTACCTCCCCTGATGAGCCATTTGCTGTGGAACTTTGAGGCCTGAGCCTCATAGACTGTTGAGATGTACACTTTGAGATAATGGGAACTGCAGATGCTGGGGAACCTGAGATGCTGCTTGGCCTGCTGTGTTCATCCAGCTCCACACTTTGTTATCTAACATCATTACCATGATGCTGTTTCAAACCCACACCACCTCTGGCAAACCTGCAGTCCACTGAACACTCAGTGTTGTATCTCCCACTTCGAGGACAGAAGGTCTACAATCATGGCCCACCTACCGCTGAAGATTGACTGAACAGGTTGACTAAAATAATGACTTTCTTTTGAAGAAGGTGTCTGCTGGCTTCGGCTTTCATTGCACCTCTCAGTTTGCCCACTAGAGGGCAAACACAGCCAGCCAACTGCATTGTCCGTTCCTCATGTGAATGAACCAGGAGCGAGATACACCGTGATCAGCTCTTTGGGATTGTCTTGGCTTAATGAACAATAATCAGCATTTTTGTGGCATTTTTAACATGGTAAAATGTCCTAAACAATGACCATAAAAATCAATTTGACACTGAGACAGTTGTGGAGACATTAGGAGAGATGAGCAAAAGTTTGGCAGAAGAGGCAGGTTTTAAGACCTACTTTGAAGAGGTAACAATGAGCTGACAATGATATTGAGGGAGGGAATTCCAAAACTAAGGGGGCTGCCAGCTTAAAGCATGGCTGACAATTCTGGAATAAATAAAATTGGGAATGGGCAGGAGCCTAGAATTGAAGTGCAACACATAACTCACAGTGTTTTAGTGCTGGAAGAGGTTCTGGAGAGAGAAGGGTTTAGTTGTGGAGGGATGAGCTCATACAAAGTTAAGAGGTGAATGGGATCTGGTGTGAGTTATGAGCAGCAAGCTTTGGATCAGCTTAGGTTTGTGGAGGGTGGAACATGCGTGGAAAGCCAGGAGAATATTGGCAAAAGACAGGGATGATGTATCAGCAGAGAAAGGAGCAGAGGCAAAAATGAAAAATTAATCTCTGAGATTTTGCTGTGGCCAAGGGAGGAAATTCACAGGGTCATTAAAAAATATTTGTTTGTTAATTTCTCTAAAAATATTCGAGAAAGTGAAAGAATACTGCTTTGCAAGACCATCAAAAATTACTCAACCAGATAATGGAAACCACATTAATTTTCCAATTGGTTTAGAAAAACAGTGTGCCTTAAACAATCAACGTTTCCATTCACCTACAGTGATCTTTGCAGAACACCACTGGCCACTGAGCACCAGGCTGAATACTTTCCATCTACTACCACCCTCTGTCTTCTATTGGACAGCCAATTCTGTATCCAGGCAGCCAAATTACCCTGAATCCCATGCCTTCTTACTTTCTGAATGAGTCTACTATGTGGAACTTTATCAAATGCCTTGCTAAGGTCCATATACAACACATCCACTGCTCTACTACCTTCATCAGTGTGTTTTGCCACATCTTCAAAGAATTCAATAAGGCTTGTGAGGCATGACCTGCCCCTCACAAAGCCATACTAACTATATCTAATAAAACTGTGCTTTTCCAAGTAATCATAAATACTATCTCTCAGAATACTCTCCAACAGTTTACCCACCACAGAAGTAAGACTGAATGGCCTACAACTCCCAGGACTATCCCTATTGCCTTTCTTGAACAAGGGAATAATATTTGCCACCCTCCACATGGCACACTCCAGTGGACAGTGAGGACGCAAAGATCATTGCCAAAGGGGCAGCAATCTCTTCTCCTGCTTCCCGTAGTAAGCTGAGGTATATCCCATCTTGCACAGAGGACTTGTCTATCCTCATGTTTTTCAAAATTTCTAGCACATCATCCTTCCTAACAACAATCTGTTCAAGTATATCTGCCTGTGTCACACTGTCCTCACAGACGTCAAGGTCCATCTCACCGGTGAATACTGAAGCAAAGTATTCATTAAGGATCTCCCCTACCTCATCTGACTCCAGGCACAAGTTCCCTCCACTATCCCTGATTGGCCTGGCCCTCACTCTGGCCATCCTCTTTTTCCTCAAATAAGCATAGAATACCTTGAGGTTTTCCTTAATCCTACTGCCAAGGCTTTTTCATGCCCCCTCCTAGCTCTCCTAAGCCCATTCTTCAACTCCTTCCTTGCTACCATGTAGACCTCCAGAGTCCTGCCCAATCCTCATTTCCTCAAACTTAAGTAAGTTTCCTTCTTCCTCTTGACTAGGTGTTCCACATGTCTTGTCATCCAAGGTTCCTTCGCCTCACCATCCCTTCCTTGCCTCAGTGAAACAAACCTATCCAGAACTGCTTGGATACAGAATTGGCTGGCCAACAGAAGACAGCGAGTGGTAGTAGAAGGAAAATATTCTGCCTGGAAGTCAGTGGTGAGTGGAGTTCCACAGGGCTCTGTCCTTGGGCCTCTACTGTTTGTAATTTTTATTAATGACTTGGACGAGGGAATTGAAGGATGGGTCAGCAAGTTTGCAGACGACACAAAGGTCGGAGGTGTCGTTGACAGTGTAGAGGGCTGTTGTAGGCTGCAGCGGGACATTGACAGGATGCAGAGATGGGCTGAGAGGTGGCAGATGGAGTTCAACCTGGATAAATGCGAGGTGATGCATTTTGGAAGGTCGAATTTGAAAGCTGAGTACAGGATTAAGGATAGGATTCTTGGCAGTGTGGAGGAACAGAGGGATCTTGGTGTGCAGATACATAGATCCCTTAAAATGGCCACCCAAGTGGACAGGGTTGTTAAGAAAGCATATGGTGTTTTGTCTTTCATTAACAGGGGGATTGAGTTTAAGAGTCGTGAGATCTTGTTGCAGCTCTATAAAACTTTGGTTAGACCGCACTTGGAATACTGCGTCCAGTTCTGGGCGCCCTATTATAGGAAAGATGTGGATGCTTTGGAGAGGGTTCAGAGGAGGTTTACCAGGATGCTGCCTGGACTGGAGGGCTTATCTTATGAAGAGAGGTTGACTGAGCTCGGTCTCTTTTCATTGGAGAAAAGGAGGAGGAGAGGGGACCTAATTGAGGTATACAAGATAATGAGAGGCATAGATAGAGTTGATAGCCAGAGACTATTTCCCAGGGCAGAAATGGCTAGCACGAGGGGTCATAGTTTTAAGCTGTTTGGTGGAAAGTATAGAGGGGATGTCAGAGGCAGGTTCTTTACGCAGAGAGTTGTGAGAGCATGGAATGCGTTGCCAGCAGCAGTTGTGGAAGCAAGGTCATTGGGGTCATTTAAGAGACTGCTGGACATGTATATGGTCACAGAAATTTGAGGGTGCAGACATGAGGATCAATGGTTGGCACAACATTGTGGGCTGAAGGGCCTGTTCTGTGCTGTACTGTTCTATGTTCTATGTTCTAACTCGTACCAAGCGCTCCCTAAACAACCTCCACATTTCTACCGTGCATTTCCCTGAGAACATCTGTTCCCAATTTATGCTCTGCAGTTCCTGCCTAATAGCAGTGTAATTCCCCTACCCAATTAAGTACTTCCCCACATTGTCTGCTCCTATCCCTTGCCATGACTATAGCAAAGGTCAGGGAGTTGTGGTCACTATCATCGAAATGTTCTCCCACTGAGAGATCTGACACCTGACCTGGTTTGTTGCCAAGCACCAAATCTAATATGGCCTCCCCTCTTGTCAGCGTATCTACATATTGAGTCAGAAATCCTCCCAGGACACACCTGTCAAAATCTGCTCCATCCAACCTATTTGCACTTTGTAGGTTCCAATCGATATTAGGAAGTCATCCATCACTTCTGCACCTCTCCAAACTCTGCCTCCCAATCGGTTCCTCAGTTTCTCTGTTGCTATTGGGGCGGGTGGAGTTCTATAAAAAAAAC
Organism: Stegostoma tigrinum; assembly: GCF_030684315.1. Taxonomy (NCBI): domain Eukaryota; kingdom Metazoa; phylum Chordata; class Chondrichthyes; order Orectolobiformes; family Stegostomatidae; genus Stegostoma; species Stegostoma tigrinum. The sequence goes on from NC_081359.1 coordinate 100,966,540, forward strand.
TCCAAATAAAGTGACTGCTCCTTTCCTGTTTCTGATTCCCATCCTTACTGACTCAGTAGACAAGCCCTCCCCAATGACCTCCCTTTCTGCAGCTGTGATACCAGCCCTGATTAGCAATGTCCCTCCCCCACCTCTTTTACCACCCTCCCCTTTTCTCAAGAAACATCTAAACCCCGGAACATCCAACAATCATCCCTGCCCCTGTGATATCCAAATCTCTGTAATGGCTACAACATCATAGTTCCAAGTACTGACCCATGCTCTAAGTTTGTTACCCTTATTCCTGACAATTCTTACATTAAAATAGAAACATTTCAACCCATCATACTAACTGCAACTTTGCCCTATCAACTGCCTCACAGGTTCTCTGCATGCTATATCTGCCTCTTTGTGATCTTTATAAATGGCTTGGAAGAGGAAGTGGAAGGGTGGGTGAGTAAGTTTGCCAACAACACGAAGATTGGTGTTGTTGTTTGCAGTGTGGAGGGCTGTTGTAGGTAACTGCGGGACATTGACAGGTTGCAGAGCTGGGCAAAGAAGTGGCAGATGGAATCCAACCCGGAAAAGTGTGAAGTAATTCGTTTTGGAAGGTCAAATTTGACTCCAGAATGCAGGGTTAATGGCAAGATTCTTGGCAGTGTGGAAGAACAGAGGGATCTTGCGGTCCAATGCCCATAGATCCCTCGAAGTTGCCACCCAAGTTGATAGGGTTGTAAAGAAGGCGTATGGTGTGTTGACTTTCATTGGCAGGAGAATTGAGTTTAAGAGTCACAATGTTATGCTTCAGTTCTATAAAACCCTGTTTAGACCACACTTGGAATATTGTGTTTAGTTCTGTTCACTTCGTTATAAGAAAGATGTGGAAACTTTAGAGAAGGTGCAGAGGAGATTTACCAGGATGTTGCCTGGATTGGAGGGTAAGTCTTACGAGGAAATGTTGAGAGAGCTAAGGCTTTTCTCATTGGAGCAAATAAGGATGAGAGGTGACTTGATGGATGTTGCAAGATGATGAGGGGCATAATATGTAGAGTGGATAGCCAGAAAATTTTATCCAGGGTGGAAATGGCTATTATGATGGGGCATAATTTTAAGGTGATTGGAGGAAGGTATAGGGGAGATGTCAGTGGTAGGTTCTTTACAAAGAGAGTGGTGAGTGTATGGAATGCACTGTCAGTGGTTGTAGCGTAGCCAGATACTTTAGGGACATTTAAGCTACTCTTGGGTGGGCACACAGATGATACTAAAATGTAAGGTATGTGGGTTTGTTTGATCTTAGAGTAGGATAATAGGTCAGCATAACATATTGGGCTGAAGGGCCTGTACTGTGCTGTACAGTTCTGTGTTCTATGAGCTTGCCAGAGGGAAGGAAGTGAGAGATGGGAGGCCTCGTGATGATAAGTCCATGAACATGCTTATTTAGTATAATCTGTTCCTGGTTTCACGAGTAATAATGGCAGGCTCACTCCAGATTCAGCCACCTGACAGATTAATTCCATCAGGAATAGTGATTTCTTACTGCAGCTGCTGAAGTAGTAATGGGGCACAAAGATATGGAAGAGAAAACTGAATGGGTGCTCATATAGTCATAGAGTTATACAGCATGGAAACAGACCCTTCGGTCCAACTCTTCCATGCTGAGCAGATGCTGCACTTTAATCTAGTCCCATTTGCCAGCATTTGGCCTATATTCTTCTAAATCCTTCCTATTCATACACCCATCCAAATGCCTTTTAAATGTTGTGATTGTACCAGCCTCCACCACTTCCTTGGCCACTCATTCTCTGCGTGAAAAAGTTTCCCCTGGGGTCTCTTTTAAATCTTTACCCTCTTACCTTAAATCTATGCCCTCTAGTTTTGGACTCTCCTACCCTGGGAAAAAGACCTAGAGTATTCACCCTATCCATGCCCCTCATGATCAGATTAACCTCTTTAAGGTCATCCTTCAGCCTCTGCCAATCTAGGGAAAATAGCCTCAGCCTTCTTTAGCCTCCCCCTATTGTTCAAACCTTCCAACCCTAGAAACATTCTTGTAAACCTTTTCTGAACCCTTTCAAGTTTCACAACATCTTCCCTTTAGCAGGGAGACCACAATTGAACACAATATTGCAAAAGTGGTGCAACATGAACTCCCAACTCCTATATTCTGCATAAGTTTTCATGCTACAGAGCACCAGCAGAATACCAGAAGGTCAAGAGAACTGGGGACAGAGGCGAGTGTAGTGACCAGCACTAAGGAGGAGGAGCTGGGGAAGCCAAAAGGTCTGAATGTGGATAAATCCCCTGGACCAGATGGACTACACTCCAGGGTTCTGAAATTGATAGCTGAGGAGATTGTAAGGACATTGGTAGTGATCTTTCAGGAATCACTTGAGTGTGGAAAAGTCCTAGAGGACTGGAAAATAGCTAACATCACTGTTTAAGAGAGAGGCAAAAGTTTGGAAACTGCAGGGCACTTAGCCTGACCTCAATCTTTGTTAAGATTTTAGAGTTCATTATTAAGGCTAAGATTACAGAGTGCTTGTAAGTGCATGGTATAGCAGGGATGAATCAGCACAGTTTTATCAAGGGAAATCATACCTATGGAATTCTCATACAGAGAAGGATCTGGAAGGCAACTCACTGAATATATTCAAGAAAGAAATATATAAATTTTTAAATGTCAAAAGAATTAAGATATGTGTAGAAAGAAGGAATATGGCATTGAGATGGAGGATCAGCTATTGTCAAATTAAATAGCAGAATTGGCCTGAAAGGCCAAATGTCTTACTCCTGTTCCTTGTTTCCACACTTCTAGGTTCACTAAATGGTCGAAGCAATTCTCTCTGTTATTTTTGAGGGAAGTTAACTTTTAGAATAGAATATCTGCACTAAGATGCCATGGAGATTGCATGAGAATGCTCATTGAAACGTTAAAAGCCCAGCTAATGAGTAGGAATGGCACTGAAGAAGTTTAACATCATCTAGGACTAAGCAGCCCACTTGATTGGCATGACATCCACAAGCATCCGCTCCCTTCACCACCGACGCTCAGTAGCAGCAGTGTGTACTGTCTACAAGATGCACTACAGACATTCAACAAAGATCCTTAGACAGCACTTTCCAAACCCACGATTACTTCCATCAGAGAATGACAGCAGATAAATAGGAACACTGCCACCTACAAGTTTCCCTTCAAGCCAATCACCATCCTATTTGGAAATATATTGCTGATCCTTCACTGTCACTGTGTCAAAATCCTGTAGTTCCTTCCCTAACAGCATTGTGAGTCAATGTAGGACACAGGGACTGCAGTGGTTCAAGAAGGCAATTCACCACCACCTTCTCAAGGACAACTAGGGATGGGCAGTAAATGCTGTCTCGTTGGCAACCCTCACATCCCACAAGTGAATGAGAAAAGTCTCTGAATAGGAACAAAAGTCATGTGCTCCATCAAACTTTCTAACCACCCTCATTTGAAGAGCAGATGCAGGCATTGTTGTCCCAAATAATCTCCATCTGAGCTATTAGACTGTGATTCTGAGTGAGGGGGCATTGTTGAGTGAGACAGCATTTTCAGGATGGGCAATTTGTAACTGGTGGAGTACCACACGGCTGGCTGCTCGGGCCACAGTTATCTACAACATACATTTATGACTTGGATGATGGAAATGAATGAATGTTAGGTTTGATGGAAATGAAATTTACAGATGAGCGAAAAGTAGTTAGGAGGCAAGTAGTGAGAATGGTACAATGACTTCATAGACGGATACAGACAAGTTAAGTGAGTGGGGAAAACCATAGCAGCTAGAACATCATTTGAGAAAAATGTGAGGTTATATATTTTGACAGAAAGAATGGAAGAGTGGAGAATAAAAATAGAACAAATGAAGAACAAAGAACAAATGGCACAGGAGCATGCCCATTGGCCCTCCAAGCCTGCTCCAACACATTGCGCCCTTCCATACTAAAACTGTCTTCACTTACAGGATCTGTATTCCTCTATTCCCTTCCTATTCATGTATACATCCAGGACCTTCTTGAATAATACTGTTGTGTCTGATCTACTGCCTTCTCTGGCAGCATGTTCCAAGCACTCACCACCCTTTGTGTGAAAAACTAGTTCCGCACTTCTCTTTTAAACTTGCTCCCTCGCACCTTGAACTTGTGTCCCCTAGTAATTGACTCCTCCACCCTGGGAAAAAGCATTATACTTTCCACTCTATCCATGCCATTCACTATCTTATAAACTCGTATCAAGCTGCCTCCCCACCTTCTGCATTCGAGTGAAAACATATGCAGGCTATTTAACCTTTCTTTGTAGCTAAAATCCTCCTCACCAGGCAACATCCTAGTAAACCTTCCGGTAGTGTGGTGACCAGAACTGTACATACTATTCCAAATATGGCCTAACTAAAGTTCTGTAAAGCTGCAGCATAACTTGCCTATCCTTCTACTGGGTACCTTTTCCAATGAAGGCAAGCATACCATAAGCCTTTTTTACTACATAATCTACCTGCACTGCCACCTTCAGTGATCTGTGGACCCACATACCCAGATCAGTCCGTTTGCTTCTAAATGCTTAAAGATCTTGTCCCAAACAATATTTTCCAGTAATTTCCATACCATTGACATGAGCCTCACAGGCTTGTAATTTCCTGGATTATCGCTGTTGCGCTTTTTAAACAATGGGACAACATTAGCTATTCTCCAGTCCTCTCGGATCTCGCCTATGGCCAAAGAGGATACAAAGAGGCGAGGCATTCAAATGTGGGAGGTTATGGCCGAGTGCTATTTTCACTGGGCTGTTAATCCAGGGACCCAGGTAATTTTCAGTGACCTGGGTTTAAATCCCACCATTGTGGATGATGGATTTTGAATTCAATAAAAAATCTGGAGTTAAGAGTCTGATGATAATCATGAATCCATTGCTGATTGTGAGGAAAACTCCATCTGGTTCACTAATGTCTTTCAGGGAAGGAATCTGCCATCCTTACCTGGTTTGGCCTACACTTGACTCCAGACTAACGGCAATGTGGTTGACTCTTAACTACCCACTAGGTAATTAGGGATGGGCATAAACAATGCCCTGGCCAGTGATGCGCTCATCCTGTGAATGAATATTTTAAAAAGTATGCCGCACAAGGGCGTAATTGGACCGAGAAGGTAAAAGTGGTAGCATCTGCATCTCTGAGCCAGGAGGCCTGGGCTCAAATTCCACCTGGTCTAGAAGTGTGCAATTACATCTCTGAACAAGTTGATTAGAATTGTACTCACAACGGGGACCGTTTTACTACATTGGCCATGCCTCTACCTCTGAACTAGGGGACCTACCTGCCCCAGAAATGTATAATAACATCACCAAACAGATTGCTTAGAAAGTATCTGTACTCACAGTGACGGTAGTTGCTTAGAAATCCCCCAAGCCACCTGTATCAGATGGTCAATCTGTCAACAGATCTGCTGATATGTCTTCAGTGTAAGAAGCTGTCTGATCCAACTGCAGCAGCAAGCTTCTCTCAAAACCTTTTCTCCTGCTGTGTCTGTGTGCCATCGAAAGGAATAGTTAGGCTTGATACCTTTAACTGTTGCTTTAATTACATCGCTGTCCTGTCTGAAGTCCTTACCAGTTGCACTTTCTCCGGCCTCTGTTCAAGATTATGCTTGTAGAAGAACAGGTTGATGACTAGGTTCTTAACTCCAACTCCCTTATCTCTATGTTCACAGAAACAACTGGAACAGTTCCCCCAAAGCCTCACCGCAGTTTAAAAATTACCTGGAAGATTTTTGCAAATACATGTTCTTGGTCACAACCTTCCTATTCTGCCTTCCTGATCTCAAACTTGTAATGCAGTTCTTCAGGCAGGGAGTCACCTCTTCTCCAATGTTGCATTCCACCACTGTTAGACAAACACAGCTCGCTGGACTGCATCAAGTTTCACTTAGTCTTATGAATAAAGAAAATGATAGTTACATGATTCAAAGTGATTAACTAATATATTGACTTATAGAGCTTTTGAATCTGTGTTTAAAGATGAGCACTATCTTACAATTTATAAAATTTCCACAACTCTTCCTTAAGACTTTTCTCTGCCTAGTCGATGCTCCATAACTCAAATGCTGAGAAAAAAAAGATTAGTGATCCCACTGTCTGGGGAACTCTTGTCTAACCTATAGCCAATAAACTGCTCTGAAAATGCTGCACACATTTTGACAGTTGTGATAATCCATAACATTTAAATCATTCAAAAATATTCTAAATAAAACAACGTTTAATGTTCTCAAAAACAGTCAATTTGGTCTATGTCTCAATGCCAATAATATTTTAAACAACTCCAGGATCTGGATTGGAAACTACCTGATCAATAAAAAAAAGGCTTACTATGGATGTACCCAATTTGTTTACATTTTGTTGTCAAAATCCATTCATCAGTTTATGTGATGTATTGTTTATACACAAATGAACAAATAAGGGTAAAAATATTACCTTTTGTAAGTAGGGGGGAAGCATTACCTTGCTGATAGAAACAGGCAAGTTTATAAAACAATTGAAAATTGATATCACATAAGATTTGGTCAAAGTACACATAGAAATAGAAAAATGTTCGAAATACTTAACTGGTCAGGCAGCATCTGGGGAGACATAATTTTTCTGTGGGATGTGGATGTCACCAGCTGGCCAGCATTTATTGCCTGTCCCGCGTTGCCCTTGTGAAGATGGTATTGAGCTGCCTTATTGAACAGCTGCAGTCCACCTGCTATGGGTTGACCTACAATGTCATTAAGATGGGAATTCCAGGATTTTGACCCAGTGACAGTGGAGAAACGGTCATATATTTCTAAGTCAGGATAGTAAGTGGCTTGGAGGGAAACTTGCAGGGGGTGGTGTTCCCATGTATCTGCTGCCCTTGTCTTTCTGTTTGGAAGTGGTCATGAGTTTGGATGGTGCTGCCTGAGGATCTCTGGTCAAGTAGATAGTAAACACTGCTGAAGTATGGGCAGTATTTTTATGGGGCTGAGAGATGTGGGCTATGATGAGATTTGTGGCAGAATCGGATGAGAAGCCCAGTGAAATGTATCTCAGCATAGGGGACATCTTGCTCCATCCTTTCTGCTTTACACTAGCGGTGTGGCCAGGTTCTCACTAGGCAGTAGCAGGCTGCCGATTAAGAGGGGTATTGCTTGTTAAATCATTCTTGATAGTCCAATTCCCCTCATTAATATTCAGCTTCCCACCTCACCACACAAACTTGACGACAAGAGAAACCAACATGGAAACCACAGCCAGTGACATCAGACAACTGCTTGGTCTGAAGTTGTTCCATGTTGGACACACTAATGAATTGGAACACAATCCATGGGCACTGCCACATATAAGCCAAGTCTGTAGACATTGGCATCCAATATGTGCCAGCAAGTATGAACCATCAGGGCATACCCCTACGCACTTTCAGGACACTTTGCACTCCAATGCTGAATCTTGGGCGTGACCTATAACTCTCATTTAATAGATCAGCATGGACACTGTATGTTCAGGGATATGCATCCAGCCCATGGACTGGGCCAGGTTGCATCTCTGGGCTTTTCACTTGTCCTAGTGCACACTCATTGATTCTACATGGAAACATTGTGACCTGCATTGCCTCGCGTTTTTTTGTACTTTATACCTCCTCAGCCATGGATACCAGGTACACAGTATTCTGTCTCGCCATTGAGTGCAGGCACAAAGACAGGAAGCCTATCATGGTCATCAGCAGGCATCAGTCAAGTCAAGGAGATAGCTTTCAGTCAGGGGGTCCCTGTGCAGTAAGTCAAGGGCAGACTCCACTAACAGTCCAGGAGCTTGGACGTGGTCAGTCAGCCACTCACGACAGTCAGAGTCAAAAATGTCTCCTCACAACTAGCGAGGAACAAAATGTTGGGCAACCCAATGCCTACCTTGACTCTTCCTGCCCTCTGTCTGCTGTTTTCCTCCTGGAATAAGAGAGAGGCAGATATAAAGTAAAATGAAAGATGGCAGTAAGCTGTGGTGCAGGTGGGGAGGTGCCCTGAGTGAGTGAGTAGCATACGGGTTTCATAATATTGGGGATTGTGATGTGTGACAGAAGATGTTGCAGGCAATAGCGCATGAGCCTTGGTGGATAGAGCAGCATAGATACAGCGGGTTATTGGAAAGAAGATAGTGGCACTTGCACTGGTTGGGTGGAAAAACACATTGACCTCTTTCCTACTTTTCCAGACGTTCCTTCAGACACCATTGCTTTAACCCAAGTAGCAGCCTAGGATTAGGCTGACATGGGCTGATTTTGTGCTGGGCCTGGGGGACAAGGAATTTCAGTGTGCTTACCATCCTCATACAGCAAGACCTTTAGGTCCCTGCCTTCAAAGTGAGGCACTGGCCACCATGTCAAGGTCAGAAATCAGGAGGCATGCAGGGCAGCTCTGGATTGACAATGTATGTAACAGATTTTAAAGATGGCACAAGTGGGAGGAATGCCGGTCAATTCTAGGATATCCCAGTGGCAGCAAGCCGTTCTGTGAATAGCATGTGGTAAGGTGGGCCTGGAACTGGATGAGACAGACATCAAAGTGATGGGTGGTAAGGTGTAGTCATGTAGCATGAGTCAAGCCAGTTAAAGTGATGGCAAGATTACTCCCTCAATCTCGGGGCAGAAATCCCTCTTACAAACCCAACACAATTCAGACTTAGCCAAAATAATTGTAAGGTTCTGGCCAATGTCTCAAGTCAATGACTCTTCCCTTGAGCTGGGCATAAGATCAACCACATCTTTGAAACTTTCAATAAGCCCAAAATTTTGTGGGAATAGAGTTCTACATTTCCGTTCCCATTTGTGTGAAAGAATGCTTTTATTGTGTTCACACCAAGAGGAACCTATCTCTAACTTTAAGATTGCACCTTTTGTTCTGGGTTCGTTCAGCAGAAGAAAATGGGCTATCTGTGTAGACCCCCTTGAATCCCTTAATCATTTTAAGTGCTGTGACTTTCCTTCACATTTTTAACTCAAGATCCGAAAGTCAAGTGAATCCGTTAGTTCCCTGTTGCTAGCAATATTATTAGGGTGACTATTACTGTTCACGGTCAATAGACTTCCCACAATAAGTGGGCTTTAAGTCTGCTCTGATTTCAAAGAGCATCTACTCTGAAAGCTATGTGAAACATCAGAACAAATTTAATAGTACCTGCTTTGAAAGCTAAAGTTTGATGTTTTTCACTTCCCTACTTACATCTATTCATACATATTTATTTTGCGGCCTGTATTACTCACAACTGACAAGAAAAGAAACAGTGCTTTGATGAATAGCTGTAATAATGGATGGGTCACAGCCTTGTGAATGAAGTGTAGTCATTTGTAAAATACTTCTGGATGCCATTTCATCTCAACATATTCATACAACTTCAGCAATGCAGATAGGAGCCTACTGACAAGATAAGGTACAAGGACTTTGTAACTTTATTTAATTTAAATGCCAGACTGGAATATATCATTTTACTACGTTGGGTAGTAATCTTCAGTGTCTGCAGTTGCAAAATTATATAATCCCTGCAGCATGGAACCATTCAGCCCATCAGGTCCAAACTAACCCTCTGAAGAACATCCCACCCAGGCCCAGTGCCCTACCGAATCCCATTCCTGTATTTCTTGTGGCTAATCCAGCTAGCCCTGGACACTATGGGCAATGTAGTATAGTCAATCCACCTAACCTGTACATCCTAGAACTGTGGGAGGAAACTGGAGCAAACTCACGCAGACATGGGGAGAATGCGCAAACTCTACACAGACAGTTGCTCAAGGCTGGAATTGAAGCTAGGTCCCTGGTGCTATGAGGGAGCCGTGCTAACCATTGAACAACCATGCCACCCTATGTATTCCATAGACAACATTGCCACTTGCCCACTGTCACAAGTTGCTCACAGCACTCAATCTCCTTCTGAATTACTTTTAATCAACCTGTTTAAACAGGTTATAAACAACTCTGGGGAAGACTGGTGCGACTTAAATCCAGTCCTTCATGCCCAGAGGAAAGATGCTACCACTGTGACATAAGAATCAACTACTGTTTCTATCCCTCAGTGCTGTGGATAGTCAGTTCCAGCAATGTAGGAATAATAATAACATGACTAATATTTAATTTAACACATTAAGGGTCAGAGCATCACTGAATTTGATGCTGAGCAACGGGAGCATCAGTTCTCACTGCCTTTCAGTTAGACCAGGAGATCAACTCTACTTACCTACTTAATACAGACAAATGGACTAGTCCAGTTGAAGAAGCCTGTTTAGTGTGGACAAGTCGGGCCGAAGGGCCTGTTTCTGTGCTGTATGACTATGACCTTTGATCCATTTACCTTGCCTCAAATATCTGTCTTGGAAATTTCAATTGATCAAAGTATTTTTGCTGCTAGAGTGTTGGAAGTTTCCACTCTCATAGATTTATAGATAACAGGAGCTGAAGTAGGCTATTCTGCCCATCAAGGCCAATCACCATTCAACATGATTATGACTGAACCGCTATCACAATGTCCTGTCTCCCCCTGATACCCGTTTACAGCTTTAGCTTCTAGAATTTACACTATTTCTTTCTTAAATTTATTCATCAACTTCACCTCAACAACCTTCTATGGTAGAGAATTGCACAGGTGCATCACTCTCTGAGCAAAAATAAAATTCCTCATCCGTTACCTTTTGTGAAATAAAGTTTACTCTGATTTCACAGCCAATTGATCCAATTCTGAATTTATGCTGAGAGGGGAAATAACTTCTCTGCATCTACCCTACAGCATCTCTTTAATTGGTTAAATCTTTTCAATGCAATCACTTGTTAATCTACTGACTTTAAAGATGAACAAATCTATACAACTTATCCAGAGTTGGGCAGGGCAGTGGTAGTGTACAGACCTGTGAGCTAGGTGACCTTAGTGCGAGTCCCAGAGGTGTGTTAATACATATCTGAAAAAGTTGGTTGAAAATAATGGTATGGTCTGTCTTCATAATTTAATAAGCTACAGAATCATTGCTTTGCACCTGTACTGTATCTCTCCAAGGTAAATATTTCTTTCCAAATAGTCAATGACCAAAACTGAAAGTAGTGGTTCCTGGAAGGCTACCAGAAGCAGCAAACTTTTACTTTTATTTATTCATTTGTGTGATGTGAGCATCACTGTCTGGCCAACATTTATTGCCCCACCCTAGTTGCTCTTGAGAAGGAGGTAGTGAGTTGCCTTCTGGAACCACTGCAGCCTACCTGCTATGGGTTGACCCAAAATGCTTTTAAGGAGGGAATTCCAGGACTTTGACAGTGAAGGAACTGCGCCACTTTTCCAAGTCAGGTTGGTGAGTGGCTTGAAGGCAAACTTGCAGGTGGTGGTGTTCCCTTTTATGTGCTGCCCTTGTCATTCTAGATGGAAGTGATCATGGGCTTGGAAGGTGCTGTCTGAAGATCTTTGGTGAATTCCTGCAGTGCATCTTGTAGATAGTACACACTGCTGCTACTGAGTGTTGGTGGTGGAGGAAGGAGATGCTTGTGGATGTGGTGCCAATCAAGCAGCTGCTTTGTCTTGGATGGTGCCAAGCTTCTTGAGTGTTGTTGGGGCTGCACTCATTCAGGCAAAATGGGAATATTCCATCACACTCCTGACCTGTGCCTTGTAGATGGTGGACAGGATTTGGGGAGTCAGGAGGTGTTAGTTGCCATAGCATTCCTATCCTCTGACCTGCTCTTGTAGCCACTGTGTTTATGTGCTGAGTTCAGTTCAGTTGCTGGTCAATGATTACTCTCAGGATGTTGACAGTGGAGGGGTTCATTGTTGAATGCCCATGGGCTGTGGTTAAGTTGTATTTTATTGGTGATGGTCATAGATTGGCATTTGTGTGGCGTGAGTATTACGTGCCACTTGTCAGGCCAAGCCTGAAATATTGTCCAGATCTTAGATAACAATGTGTGGAGCTGGATGAACCCTTCTGATGAAGGGTCTAATGTTCATCCAGCTCCACACCTTGTCGTCTCGGATCCCCAGCATCTGCAGTTCCTATTGTCTCTCATTGTCCAGATCTTGATGCGTTTGGACATGGACTGCTTCAGTATCTGAGGAGTCGCAAATAATACTGAACATTGTGCAATCATCGGCAAACATTCCACTAAATGATCTTGAGTCCATCTGAGATCAAACAACTCAGTGAAGATTGGAATCCCCATTGCTGCAGTAGTTTCACATTGGAGAGCATGTTGAACAAAGAACTGTTGAGGAGTTGGATAGGTTACTGTTAGATGGCAGTTTTTATGAATCTTGACACTGTAAGATTTGAAATCAATTCAATGAATACAGATCGATTGATTGATTTATTGTCACATGTGCCAAAATACAGCATAAAGCTTTGTTTACGAGTGATACAGGCAGATCATAATAAGCACAGGATATACAGGTCAAAAAGAATTAGACAGAGGCATACAGGTTACATTGTACAGGGCATGCATTCGGCAAGATCAATGCTACAACGATCAATGTTAATTGAGGCTAGTCTGATAATGATCAGTCTGCTATCAGCTCGGAAGAAGCTGTTCCTGAATCTGCGTGTGTGTGTGTTCAGGTTTCTGTATCTTCTGCCTGATAAAAGAGATTGTAGGAGGCCATTACTAGGGTGCAATAGGTCTTTGATGATGCTGGCAGCCTTTCCACGGCAGCAAGCCATGTAAATGGAATCTATGGATGGAAGGTTGGCTTCTGTGATGGTCTAGGCTGTGCAAACCACTTTCTGTAGTTTCCTGGGCAGAGCAGTTGCCATACCAGGCTGTTATGCACCCAGGCAGTATGCTTCCAATGGGGCCGCTATAGAAGTTGGTGAGGGATGTTATGGACATGCTAAATTTCCTGATGTTAATGTAGTATGATTCATACAAAATCATTGCATTAGCAGTTGGAATAGAAACAATGCCTATCAATGAATACATTAAAAAGGAGGATAAATAAATAAATAGCAAAGATTATTGGTGATCTTTAGCATCTGTGTGTTTGTTCTAAAGAGTACAAGGAGAAGAGCTTTCAACAACATTCAAGTGCAATACAACTAGGCAAACGTAATTTACATTTTAATGAATGTAATGCACCTGGCTATCATTCAGTATTTTGATAAGATCCCCATGGGGGAATTATAAACCAAAATAATTCAATCCAACCCAGCCAATTACCACCTATCAGTCTACACTCAATCGTCAGTAAACTAATGGAAGGGTTCATCAACAGTGCTGCCAAGCATTTGCTCAGCAAAAACCTGCTTACTGGTGCCCAGTTCAGGTTTCACCAGGGCCACTCATCTCCTGACGTCATTACAACCTTGGTCAGCATGGACAAAAGAGCTGAATTCCAGAGATGAGGTGAGAGTGACAGCCCTTGACATCAAGGCCACATTTTCCACAATGTGGCATCAAGGAGCCCTAGCAAAAGTGAAGTCAATGGGAATCAGAGTAAAAACTCTCTTCTGTTTTAGGTCACACCTAGCACAAAGGAAGATGGCTGTGATTTTTAGAGGTCAATCATCACAGCTCGAGGCCATCGCCTCTGGAGTACCACAGTGTTGTGCCTGAGGCTGAACCTTCTTCTCCGGCTTCATCAATGACATTCCCTCCTTTACAGGGATGTTCACCAATGATTGTACAATGCTGAGCACATTCGTGATTCCTTAGATAATTAAGTAATATAGGTCTAAATGCAGCAAGATCTGGTCAATATCCAGGCTTAGGCTGAAATATGGCAAAAAAAAATTGCATCACACTAGTGCCAGGTTATGACTGTCTCCTAGTGTAGAGAAACAAACCATCCACTCTTTAAATTCAATGACATTACCATCACTGAATCCCTTCTATCAGTATCCTAGGTGGGGGTGGAGGTTACCATTGACAAGAAGTCGAAGTGGAGTGGCTGTACAGTGGCTTTCAATGGTGCATCTGTAGAAGTTGATGAGGAACATTACGGCGTGCCAAATTTCCTGCTGTTACTGTTGTATAATTTATACAATTCCAATGCACTAGCCTTTGGAACTTTAATCAGTGCCTATCAATGAATACATCAAATACAGTGGCTACAAGACCAGGTCAGAATCTAAAATTCCTGCAATGAGTAATTTACCTCCTGATTTCCCAAAGTCTGTCTACTATCCAGAGGGCACAGGCCAGGAATACTGTCCAGTAGCCTGGATGAGTGCAGATGCAACAACTCTCAAGGCACTCAACACTCAAAGCAAGTTAAAAAAAAAATTCACAGGCAGTTCAAACTTCAAGGTTATCACAGAGAATATAATAACATAACCATCTCGATAGAGGATTGTCTGCCAGGCAGAAAACAGAGACAATACAGAAATGGGTCATTTTCTGATTGACAGAATATGACATGTCAAATCTCATAAGATTCTGTGCTGGGAGCTCAAGATTATACAAGTTATATCAATAATTTCAATGAGGGAACAAAGGCACAGTAGTTAAATTAGCTCGGTGGATAAGTATGTTGTGAAAAGGAAATAAACAGGATGCAGATGGATGTAGATACACTGAGTGAGTGGGCAAAGATCTGCCAGATGGAGTATAAGGTGGGAAAATTTGGCAGAAATAATAAAAAACATAGAGTATTACTTAAATGGAGATGGTAAAGGTAAATAGATTCCCTGTCGACAATGGAATCAAAGGTTATTTGGAGTTAATAGAAATATGGAATTCAAAATACTAACAAATTGGCAATGATCTTATCAAATCACAGAACAGACTTGAGCAGCCAAATGGCCTACTTATGCTCTTGATTGATATGTTTCTGTATTCATATGTACAAATAAACAGGTCAATTTCACTTTAAACAGTTGCTAAAACAAAGGTAAGTATTATATGACTTGTATTGGTCTCCATTGGTATGTAGCTACACAGACAACATGTTGCTCTTCAGTCACATAGGGGAGTTCAGGAGCCCCATCCAACAATCACTTTCACCTTTAAGGTTCAAGTTACAATTTAGCATCAGCAAGGCACACTTCTACAAACCTTCTTTCCCTTGGGTCCTGATGCTACAGCTTTCCAGAGTTCCTTGTCAACCGTTCAACCAATAAAACATGGTTCTCAATTTGACCATTCCTGGGAAACCACCTTCTGCACCAATCCTGCCACACCCACCATTCCCTGGCCCCACCCCAGCTCTTTAACCTATTTGTACTAGTCATACAGCTTTCCAGATTTTACATCTTTTTATTCAAGGTGGTATAATGTTTCCAAGTGCTTCTGTATGTCAAACTGAAAAAACTGACCACTCCATGTGAGTTATTTATTTCTTCCCTTCACAGGAATCCTTTCTGTCTCTGGCTATTTTCTCTTTGTGTCTGAATCTATGTTTTCATCTCCCATTTGCTCTGCTAGTTGCTTTTCTTTGCCTCTAAGCTCTCTCCTTTGCGTTTGGCTGTGTAGCTCCTGTCAAAAATGCCTTCTGCTGGAGCAGATTCCAGAGTTATCAGATCAGCAGTATTTCTTATAATCTGAATAAACCACAATTTGATCAAATGTAATTACAGAATACATATGTTTAACAATTCCCATGGGTTTCTTCCATAATCCAAGCTTTTAGTTTAACTGCACATCTCTGTTCTCTTTCCATCGTAGAGCTATCTGTGTATTTTGTGTTTCTTTTAATTCACTCCATGAACTGTAGATGTCACTGGCTGAGCCAGTATTTATTACCCATCCCTAAATGCCCTAGAGAAGGTGGTGGAGAGCTGCCTTCTGGAATTACTGCAGTCCACATGCTGTAGTTAAATCCACAATGCCATTAGAGAGGAACTTGCAGGATTTTAACCTAGCAACAGTGAAGGAACGGTGATGCATTTCCAAGTCAGGATGGTGAGTGGCTTGGAGGAGAATTTGCAGGTGGTGGCGTCCCAATTAATCTGCTGCCCTTATCCTTCTTGACAGAAGTGGTGGTGGTTTTGGAAGGTGTCGTCTAAGGATCTTCAGCGAATTTCTGCAACACACCTTATCAATGGCACACCCTGCTACTTCTGAGTGTCAGTGGTAGGTGGAGTGGATGTAGTGGCAATCAAGAGGGCTGTTTTGTCCTTGGTAGATATATTTAGAAAAGTTTGTATTTGTGAGTAGAATTCTGCAATGGTAGACTGGATTGATTTTCCTTGGAAGAAAGGAGTCTTACAGGAGGCTTAATTGATTTATATAAAATTATGAAGGGCCTAGATAGGGTGCATTGGATGGAGTTATTCCTTTACCACAAAGTTAAGTGATCACAAGAAAATGATATAAAGTATGTAGAAAGATTGAATGGGAATTAATGAGGTAATTTTTCACCCAGAGAGTGGCTAGGATCTGGAGCAAGCTGCCAGGAAGTTCAATGAAGTGATAAATCCTTGCTGCATTAAAAAAAAACAGTTGGATAGTCACTTAAGGTGTGCTCTCTGACAGGGCTCATGACCAAGAACTGGAAAATGTAATTAGACTGGGTAGCTTTTTTGCCAGATGACGTAAATATACAACGCAGAATTACCTCCTCCTGTGCTGTAAGTCTTACCATGTTTCTTTGTTTTGATTCAGAATAGTAGCTTCTTTGTCAGGAGGCTGGAATATTGTTCTGAACTCTTCCTTCTATTTGGAATTTCACCCTTTTTGTTCGTCACTCCTCCTGAAAACATATTTTTATGGATGTCTTAGTGGTTAACACCGCTGCCTCACAAAGCCAGGGACCCAGCTTCACATCCAGCCTCAGGTGACTGTATGTGTGGATTTTGAATGTGGTCTGTGTGGGTTTCCTTTGGGTGGCCTGGTTTCCTCCCATGGTCCAAAGATGTATAGGTTAGGTGGATTGGCTATGTTAAATTGCCTGGGTGGGAAATGCAGCAATAGGGTAGGGGGTAATTCTAGTTGGGATGCTCTTCGGAGGGTCAGTGTGGTCTTGATAGACCAAATGGCCTGCTTCCATACTGTAGTGATTCATTGGGCCCTTTGGAAACATCAGCATTTTTCACCTTTGACATCTGGATACAACATTGAGGCTAGCCCAATTCTGTCCTCTCCTGACATTTCAGTTAGAGCTTGGTTTGCTGATACCATTAGCTCTAAATCAAAAGACTGCATCAGAAGTCACAACACAAGGTTATTGTCTGACAGGTTTATTCAAAATCACAAGTTTTCAGAGTGCTGCTTTTTGTCAGGACCTCCAAAAGCTTGTGATTTTAAATAAAGAGATAACAAGGTGTAGAGCTGGATAAGCACAGCAGGCCAAGCAGCATCAGAGGGCAGGAAAGCTGACATTTCTGAAGAAGGGTCTAGGCCCGAAACATCAGCTTTCCTGCTCCTCTGATGCTGCTTGGCTTGATGTGTTCATCCAGCTCTACACCTTGCTATCTCAGATTCTCCAGCATCTGCAGTTCCCACTATCTCTGATTTTAAACAAACCTGTCCAACACTTGTATCTTCACAACAGAATACTGTGGATTTCTGAGGTTGTGCCACACTGTTGAAGGAATGTCCTTCAATGGGGATCTTAAATCCAGATCTTGGCTGGTCTCTCAGGTGAATATTTTAAAGTGTATGGGAGTTATTGGCCATGCCTTGGCAAACAATTACCCCGTGTATCGACACTATACAAAATATCTGAACAAATCATTTTCACATTTTCTGTCAGCTGCTACACTACAACAATGACTTCACTTTGCTAAATACCTTGTTCGCTCTCAAGTTATAAAAAGGGGTTATATAAATGCGAGTGTATTTCCTGATTGCAATGGCTATCCTGACTGAATATTCCAATTCAGTGCCCAAGTACCTATTAGAAACATAGAAAATAGGAGCCAGCCAATCTAATACTCACCAGTTCAACCTTGCCTCATATGGTAGCCATGCCATCCCAGGAATCAGTCTGGTAAACCTTCGCTGCACTCTCTCTATCATGAGTACATCCTTCCTCAGGGAAGGAGGGCAAAATTGGACACAATATTCTCAGCAAGGCCCTGTATTACTGCAGCAAGCCATCCCTGGCTTTGTACTTGAATTGTCTCTCCCTATGAAGTCGAACATAACCATTTACCTTCTTTACTACCTTCTCATAAGCACTTGTATGCTTATCTTCAGTGATGAGTGTTCAAGGACATCCAGCTCTCATTACACATTCTTCTCTTTCAATTTATAGCCATTCTTACAGTAACCTACCTTCCTTTTTTTGCTACCAGTGTGGATTACCTCATATTTATCCACATTATACTTCACCTCCCCTCTATTGACCCACTCTACTGGCTTGTCCAAATTATACTGAAGCATCTCTGCAGTCTCCTCACAAGTCACCCTCCCACCCAGTTTTGTGTCATCTCCAAATTTGGAAATAGTACATCTTGTTTCCTCAAGCAATTCTTTAGTATATATTATGAACAGCTGGGGTCCAATGAATGATACCTGTAGCACCCCACTAGGCAGTGCCTATCTTTAGGAAAGAGACCCGTTCATTGGTCCTGAGATAATGGGAACTGCAGATGCTGGAGAATCCAAGATAACAAAGTATGGAGCTGGATGAACACAGCAGGCCAAGCAGCATCTTAGGAACACAAAAGCTGACGTTTCGGGCCTAGACCCATTCATTGGTCCTCCTTGTTTGCTGTCTGCCAACCAGTTTTCTATCCATCTCAATTAATTATCTCCAATCCCCAGTCTTTTAATTGTAGACCTAATCCTCAATCCCACACTTTCATTTTATATATTTGGAATTGAATTAGAATATATTTTATTGTCACATGAATTCAATATAAAATACAGTGAGAAGTGTGTACTGTTGCCCATACATATGTGCCATTCACGTTAACTTCGAATATAATAAAGATAACCTGGAGAGAGGTCAACTTTTCCTTCTGCCGCATGTTGCTCAGAGTGTCCCACTCTGGTCACCTCAACCTGCACCATGCTGCTGCCAAGGCCCCATTCCACACAGAAGGGAAAGCCTTGCTCCAGGTGTCACAGGCCGACCGACCAATTCTGTAGCCACATAGCCTCTGAAGACACCACCGCTGCTCCAGAGTTCATTGAAGCCTCCTCCTGCTAAAGAATTCTCTTTATGAGGTAGGTTTGAGAAAAAGAAGGTGTAGAAGGAGAAAAAAGAAGAAAATGCAGATGAAGAGACCAATCTAAGAGCCCGTACATTGCCTACTCATGCCACCATCATGTTTAAAGGTCTGATCTCTCATATGGGGACATTTTCAAAAGCCCTCTAAAAATATAAATAAACCACATCCACTGGTTATCCCACATCAACTCTATTAGTTACATCCTCAAAGAAGTCCAGTAGACTTGTCAAGCATAGTTTCCCTTTCTTAAACCCATGCCATGAATCTGTCTAATTTTGCCACTGTTGTTCAAGTTCATTGCGATTAAATCCTTTATAATGGATTTTCCCTACTACCTATGTCAGGCTGACTGTATAATTATTACTGTTCCAATTGCTGAGATCAGCTAGCTTGGCAGAGATTGAATCTGAGACCTCCTAGCTTGTCTTCCTCATGAGTTGGTACATTTACTCATTAAATTCACTGGGCATTAATCACCAGCTCTTTGTGTTGTGTAAGCAGATATGCCCTGGGTGCACATAAGCAGCTAATTCCCTGCAATTGTTCCACCAGCTCATTTATTTCCTGCAAGATAAAATGAGAACAGGACAAATGTTCCCAGCCTGCTGCCTGATTAAGTCTGGTGCTTACAATAGCGATCGTAGCATAGTAATTTAAGCATGAATTCTATAGCCTCATTGTCTCCCATGTAGGGTTGGATCAAATTTAATATCAGTATGTGGGGACCAGTAAATTAGTTTTTTTTATACACATTGATTCATTTCAACTTGTCCCTTAGCAACATTAGAGTTCAGTCATTCAGGACTCCATATGTAATCCATCTTAAGGATAGGCTAAAGCCAAGCACATTTTTTATTCCCTAACAGTAGATATTAATTGTACAATATCTCATTAATCAGGAGCATTCTTTAGTGACATAAATGTTTGTTCTCCTTGTTGAATCATTTGATGGATTTTTCTTGTCAATTTAAATAGATTTTACATATTTTCTTCTGATGCAATCATTGCTGCTTATCCTCACTTTCCTGTAACCTTGCAATGTTGGATCTTGTTTTTCTTTTCCCTCCATTTGTTAAGGCTGGACATAATTGCGCAAGAAAATTTAATAAGTGAACTTAATAAAACTTTTAAATGATGTGTGCTGCAGATAGCCAATAAATCTTGAGATGTTTGTTTATTAGTCTACTATCTATAATTAAGTTGGATTTGACTCTGTCTTCTAAATAATGTTGTCAGCTTTATCTTGTAAGCGTAACTGATGTTACTAAAAAGAGAACTGAAGTCAATGTTTTTTGACTTGAACTCATCAGCACTGAAACACAAGAAAATCAGGTTCAGAAAGAGAACAGCAAGTTATGAACAAAAACAAAGTTGCTGGAAAAGCTCAGCAGGTCTGGCAGCATCTGTGAAAGAAAAAACAGAGTTAATGTTTCGGGTCTGGTGACCCTTCCTCAGAACTGGACCTGAAATGTTAACTCTGCTTTATCCTTAACAGATGAAAGCTACGGTTTGTCTCACAGGATGACTCACATGTGTGTGCTTTAAAGCTATATTTATTCACACTTGGACAACTTTCCTTTGTGGGCAAAAGGAATATGTCTACACTTTGCACTTTTTCATTGAGGAAAGGGCTATGTGAACAATCAAGCTCACTGTGTCTCCTTGGCAATACCTAATCAACCAATTTGCCATATTTGAACTTAATTGGTTATCTTTTTTTAAAAAAGCCAAAGAATTGCAGATCAGAAACAGTAAGACAGTGAATAATTCTTACTATATTGCTATGCCTACCATCCAATCAGTTAGCATTATCTTCTCACATTGTATCCTTTGTTCCTTTTGGAATTTAGTTCTCTTCCATTTCGATCATAATAAGTGCAAGACAAAAACGATTGAACCGCAAGGATTTCTTTAGCAATGTTGAACTGAGGTGTCCACGTGTTCCAGGTGGCATTGTTTGTGCCTTTCAGTGACATTGTGGCTCAGTGGTTAGCACTGCTGCCTCAAAGCCCCAAGGATCTGGGTTTGACTCCACCCTGGGGCAACAGTCTGTGTGGGTTTGCTCTGGTTTCCTCCCACAGTCCAAAGGTGTGCAGTTTAGGTGGATTGGCCATGCTAAATTGCTCATAGTGTTCGCAGATGTGTAGCTTAGGTGGGTTACAGGGCGATGGGTCTAGATGGGATGCTCCAAGGGTTGGTGTGGACTGGTTGGTCCAAAGGGCCTATTTTCACACTGTAGGGATTCTATGATACTCAATTCTATGACACCTCAATCTAGGTGTTCTTGTACATCAGTCCATGAAAGCAAGCATGCAGGTACAGCAGGCAGTGAAGAAAGTTAATAGCATGCTGGCCTTCATAACAAGAGGAATTGAGTATAGGAGCAAAGAGGTCCTTCTGCAGCTGTACAGAGCCCTGGTGAGAATGCACCTGGAGTATTGTGTGCAGTTTTGTTCTCCAAATTTGAGGAAGGACATTCTGGCTATTGAGGGAGTGCAGCGTAGGTTCATGAGGTCAATTCCCGGAATGGCGGGACTATCATATCTTGAAAGATTGGAGCGACTGGGCCTGTATACACTTGAGTTAAGAAGGATGAGAGGGGATCTGATTGAGACGTATAAGATTATTAAGGGATTGGACACTCTGGAGACAGGAAGCATGTTCCTGCTGATTGGAGAGTCCAGAACCAAGGACACAGTTTAAAAATAAGGGGTAGACCATTCAGAACAGAGTTGAGGAGAAACTTCTTCACCCAGAGAGTGGTGGATATATGGAATGCTCTGCCTCAGAAGGCAGTGGAGGCCAACTGTCTGGATACTTTCAAGAAAGAGAAAGATAGAGCTCTTAAAGATAGTTTAATCAAGGGTTTGGGGATAAGGCAGGAACAGGATACTGATTGTGGATGATCAGCCATGATCATAAAGAATGGTGGTGCTAGTTCGAAGGGCTGAATGGCCTACTCCTGCACCTATTGTCTATTGTCTATTGTCTATAATGTTATAGCTGCGTTAAAAAAATGAAAGAATTGTGGTTGCTGTGAATCAGAAACAAAAGCAAAGTTGCTGGAAAAACTCAGTAGGTCTGGCAGCATCTGTGAAGAGAAAATCAGAGTTAATGTTTCAGGTCCAGTTCTGAGGGAGGGTCACCAGACCTGAAACGTTAACTCTGATTCTTTTCTTCACAGATGCTACCAGACCTGCTGAGCTATTCCAATAGGTTTGTTTTTGTTGTAGCCGCGTTGCCTGGAGAGAAGTGTAGATTTCTGTTGATAATGTAACTAAAACTCTACCTGAAATTGTCATCACCAACTACTCCACCTTCAATTAACGTAACCAACAATTCAGCCCCAAACCAATATCATGATCTCATTCTCTCTCGTCCAACATCACTATAAAAAAGTGCTTCTCATTCTCAATGGCGGAATGCTTCTATATAGAACAGACACAGTATTTATCAAAATAATAGTCACTGCACTCAAAGGGACAGCTACTGAAGTGCTTTGACATTTTTGAAAAAAATGACACTGCTGAAATTGTAAAGAATGAGAACCAGAAAGAAGTAGCTAATTTGCATGCAACAAATAGCAAATTCCCACAAATAGCAAAGTTATAATGACCGATAATTTGTTTCTTTGTTTGATGCTGATTGAGAGATAAATATTGGCCAGGACATTGATGATAACTTCCCCACTATTCTTCAAATTGGTGGCATGTTCACATTGAGCTGAGAGCACAGGCAGGGTCTCACTTAGCAAAGCGCACTCCAGTCAGTACAGCACCTCCTCAATACTGCACTTTTTTTAAAAAATTGATTTGTTTTAATGTTTTGTTTTGCATGCAGTACAGCAAATCATAACATGCAAAGATCATAGGGTAATTGAACTGAGCAAGGAGCACAACATTAAGGCTGCAAAGTAGGTGTACAAAAGCAAAGATCAACATTAGATTTGGAATTTAAGAGGTCCATTCAGAAGTCTAATAACAGCAGGAAAGAAACTGTTCTTGAACCCGGTGGTATGTGTGTTTAAGATTTTGGTATCTTCTGCCTGATCGAAGAGATTGGAAGAGATTATAAGCAATGTGGGAGGGGTCTTTGGTGATGTTGGCTGCCTTGGTACCTAGAATAGGTCTTGAACTCACAACTTTTGGCCTCAGAAGTGAGAGAGCTGCAAGTGACCCAGGGTAAATGGTCAAGCAGCTTCTCTAACACTAAGTTTTACTTGGAATGCATATTAAAAATCTGGAGACTTCTGATTCTCAGTAGACTTTTCACAGCCACTTAACAAGCTCAGCGAGATTTCACATAGAAAATCAATACTCTGCTGCACACTTGCTAATCCAGAGGCAGAATTTCCATGAGGTGATTGGAATGTCAAGACAAAACCTTTGCACACACCTCGCCACCGTATTACACAGTGATAGCACTGCAGTACATTGATCAGTGCCTGCTTCATTTAGACTAACGAGATCACAACAACCTGTCACAATTTCCTCTGCAGAAGAACAGTACCGACTGTACCAGAAACAGAAAGACTGAAACACAAAGCAATTGCAACAAGGAGATTTCTGAAGAAGGGTCCTGACCTGAAATATCAATATTCCTGCCCCTCTGATGCTGCCTGGCCTGCTGTGTTCCTCCAGCTCCACATTGTGTTATCAACAAGGAAATAATTATGTTCACTTTATCCATTCTCTTTTCTTTAAAAAAAACCCTGATTCAGTGCCAGTTAGAACACAGTTATGATGTTCTCCAGGGTCTGACCCCTCACTACCTATGTAACCTCCTACTCTCTGAGAGTCCTTCATTCTCCAATTCTAGCCATCCCCATCCCCATGTACATCCCCAACTGTATGGCATGATATGTGTTCTAATACATGTTCTTTGACCTTGCTGCTCCTTAAGAAACTTCTCACATTTTTGACTAAGCTTTTAGTAAACTATTCTAAGAGATCCTTATGTGGCTCACTGTGATTAGAGTCACAGAGTTTTTGAGTTTTTAACATTACGGGAAAAGGCCCTTCAGCCCATTATCTCCATGCTTGTTATCAAGCATTGATGTATTCTAATCCCATTTTCCAGCACCTGGTCTGTAGCCTTGTATGCTATGTTGTTTAATCTAAATTCTTCTTAAATATCTTCCTGCGTCTACTGCCTTTTTAAGCAGTGAATTCCAGATACCCACCACCCTCTGGGTAAAAGTAATTTTCCTCAGAATGGGCAGATTATAAAATAGGATAATAGAACAGAGCGAACAATATAATGCTACAGCTGCACAAAAATTCCACAAAGAGCTAGATCAACATTAAATTTAAAATTTAAGAGGTCCATTCAGAAGTCTAATAATGATGGGGAAGAAACTATTCGTAAATCTTTTGGGATGTGTGTTTGAGATTTGGTATCTTCCTTCCAATGGAAGAGGCTGGAAGAGATTATAACTGGGGTGGGAGGGGTCATCTTCCTGAGGCAGTGAGAAACATTAATAGAGTCAATAGTTAATAGCCCTTCAGTTAATAGCCCTGGGCAGAGCAGTTGCTATACCAAGCGGTGATACATCCAGATAGAATGCTTTCTATGGTTACGTCTACGAAAGTTGGTAATTGATACAGTGTCACACAATAGGCTACTTAATTAGATAAGA
Source organism: Stegostoma tigrinum (assembly GCF_030684315.1). Classification (NCBI taxonomy): domain Eukaryota; kingdom Metazoa; phylum Chordata; class Chondrichthyes; order Orectolobiformes; family Stegostomatidae; genus Stegostoma; species Stegostoma tigrinum. The sequence continues at coordinate 100,991,260 of NC_081359.1, forward strand.
ACCCATGATGTTGTGGGCAATATATTAGCATGGACAGAGGGCAGGCTAACTAAAAGAAAGAGCAAAGTTGTGAAAAGGGGATGCATTTTCAGGATGGCAACCTGTAACTAGTAGAGTACCGAAGGGATCGGTGATGGGACCACAATAATTTACAATATATATTCATGACTTGGATGAAGAATGTGAATGTACTAAAGCCAAGTTTGCAGATGACACAAAAATACATGGAAAGTCAAGTATTGAGGATGACACAAAGAGTCTGCAGATGGATATAGACAGGATAAGTGTGTGGGCAGAAACTTGGCAGACAGAATATTGTGGGGGTAAGTGTGAAGTTATGTGTGTTGACAGGAAGAACAAAGGAGCTGAATATATGATTTAAATAGAGAAAGCTATGGGGTGAGAGGGATTTAGAAGACCTCATCATGAATCATAAAAAGCTAGTTTCCATGCTCAGCAAATTATAGGGATGGTAAATGGCATGTTGAACTTTATTCAGAAGGAAATGTAGAATAATAGCCAGGAAGTTTTACTAAAAGTACACAAAGCTCTAGTCAGACCACAGCTGGAATACTGTGATCAGTTTTGGGCCCTTTATCTAAGGAAAGATATCATTGCAGAAGGCACTGAAGCTTGGTTACTCAGTGTACTCAGGCTGAAATAGACATTTTTAATCAGTTTGGAAATCAAAAGTTTTGGGGAAAAGGCAGGAAAGTAGAGTTGAGGATTATCAGATCAGTCAAGATCTCAGTCAATGGCAGAGAAATCAGTGAGCTGAATGGCCTATTTCTGCTACTACATCTTATGGTTTTATTAATGCTTTCCAAAAAACATCACTCAAACCTGCCTGAAACAAGTTTCCCTGTTGTGATGTGAAAATGCCTTTTCTCTCCCTGACCAGACATCTTTGTGATTTTGCAAATTCCCATCAAATCTCCTTTTGGCCTTCTGCTCACCAAGGGATAAAATGGTCCAACTGCTCCAATCTATCTTCATAGCTGAAGTTTCTGATCCCCAGAGCTTTCTCATAAACCTCTTCTACACTTTCTCCAACATCTTCATACCTTTCCTGAGAATTTGGTGCCTAGAACTGTACAAGATACTCCTGGTGAAGTCTAATTTATGTCTTTTACAAATTCAATATAACCTCCATGCTCCTGTGCTCCATACTCCTATTAGTAAAGCCTAAGATATGTCATATGTTTTATTAACTGTTCTGTCAACTTGTCCTGATGCCTTTATTGACTTACATGTCAAAACATCCAAATCTCTCTCTTCTGCACAGCATTTAGAGTAGTACCCTTTGTTTTACTCTGTCCCTCCATACTTCTGATACCAAAATGCATCATCTTACAATCCCCTAATTTGAACTACATCTGCAGCCTACCTTCCCACTTTAGCAACTTGTCAATGTCCTTTCGAAGCTCTAATCCATCGTACTTACCATTCACAATGCTGCCAAGTTTCATATCATTCACAAACTTTGAAATTACATCAAAGTCTAGATCATTATTATATATCAGGAAACATTCAATATTCTTCCAGTCTGCAAAAATATTGTCCCTCATTGTTTTATACATCTCAATCCAAGTCCCTTCTCAATCACCTTTGCTCTATGGAAAACAACATCAGTCTGTCCAATTTCTCTTCATAACTGAAATTCTCCAGCCCACACAACATCCTGGTAAGTCTCTTGTGCCCCTCTCCCATGCTATGACATCCCTCCTAAAACATGGATTCCAGTACCACACACAATACTTATTTGATGAGTCATGGAATTAGCGGAATAGGCTTAACATGAAAATTGGAGCAGAAATTAAAGGTTTGTAGGAGAATGTGAATTAAAATTTTCCTTTTAATCAGCTAATTAAGTATCCACATTGTTACTGGTCCCTTTACCCCATTAACTCTAACTTAGCTCACAAATCAGTTATGCAGCACTGTATCAAAACTTCTTTTATGTGACTTCTGTACTAGATGTTGAGGCAATGGTGCTCAGTGTTACAAAAGGCATGAATTATGGAATTGTCTTTAGTTATTTCCTTCAAGGAGCAAGTATCAAACTCCTGACCATACATTATGGAACTAAAGAACAATAAAAATTTCAAAGCCAATTTTAGTTGACATGGTAAACTATAGGTAGCAAAGAAGCTTCTATTTTAAACATCGATTTTTTTTCCCAAAGTATGAAGACTGATATACAATGTGCAATCTTAATCTTTCAAAATCATGCACTAGCCATCTACAAATTTGGACTATCAGCTTGTTTCAATTGGTAGTAAACTTTTCAATCCATCTTTTAATTATGAACCATTGCATTGAGATCTCATAAATTTCTCTGTTGTTTGATAGAACAAAAAATGTTTAAGTGGGATGAAAGGATAAAAAACATTGAAAAGAATTGCATTTAAACAGAATCCTTCATGAACACACAAAGGTCTAGAACAGAAGAGATTAGCAGAGAATTATTAGAAATCATTAGAAAGAAAATGTCAGTGAAGCAAGGGGAAGATATTAAAAGAATGAATGAGCAAAGAGATAAGATGCAGCACAGGTTAGCACAGGAAGAAATTTAAACAAGAAATGCATTTAAATCTTCAGAACTTATTCTGACTTGAACCTCCAAGGGTGATTTCGTTCAGGCTTCATATCAGTCCCCAAGATCAATGTTGGTGATGATGAAATCTTAACCTGCCTCAGTTCAAAACCAAACAAAATGCTGTGGGGCTGGAAATTGGAGAAAACAGAAAGCATTGGAGGTCAGCAGTCAGCAATGGTGGAGAAACAAACAGAATTAACATCTCAGGTTGGAGCTGGAGGAACGCAGCAGGTCAGGCAGCATCAGTGCAGCAGGAAAGTTGACTTTTCACGTTGGGACCCTTTTCCTGGCCTGCTGCGTTCCTCCAGCTCCATGCTGTGTTATCTCTGACTCCAGTGTCTGCAGAGCTTGTTGCCTCTGAGTGACTTATAACTTCTGGAATTTTTTGAGGATGCAACTATGAAGATGGACAAGGGAGAGCCAGTGGATGTAGTATACCTGGACTTTCAGAAAGCCTTTGATAAAGTCCCACATAGAAGATTAGTGAGCAAAATTAGGGCACATGGTATTGGGGGCAAAATACTGGCTTGGATTAAAAATTGGCTGGCTGACAGCAAGCAAAGAGTAGTGATAAACGGGTCCCTTTTGGAATGGTAAGCAGTGACCAGTGGAGTTCCAAAAGGTTCTGTGCTGAGACCGCAGCTATTTATAATATACAATAATGACATAGATGAAGGCATTAAAAGTAATATTAGCAAATTTGCTGATAACACAAAGCTGGGTGGCAGGGTGAAATGTGAGGAAGATGTTATGAGAATACAGGGTGACTTGGACAGGCTAGGTGAGTGGATGGATGCCTGGCAGATGCAGTTTAATGTGGATAAATGTGTGGTTATCTACTTTGTTGGCAAGAACAGGAAGGCAGATTACTATCTAAATGGAGCCAGGTTAGGTAAAGGGGAAGTACAGCGAGATCTGGGTGTTCCTGTACATCGGTCCATGAAAGCAAGCATGCAGGTACAGCAAGCAGTGAAGAAAGCTAATAGTATGCTGGCCTTCATAACAAGAGGGATTGAGTATAGGAGCAAAGAGGTCCTTTTGCAGCTGTACAGGGTCCTGGTGAGACCGCACCTGGAATATTGTGTGCGGTTTTGTTCTCCAAATTTGAGGAAGGACATTCTGGCTATTGAGGGAGTGCAGCATAGGTTCATGAGGTCAATTTCCGGAATGGCAGGACTATCATATCTTGAAAGATTGGAACGAATCGGCTTGTATACACATGAGTTTAGGAGGATGAGAGGGGATCTGTTTGAGACGTATAAGATAATTAAAGGATTGGACACTCTGGAGGCAGGAAGCATGTTTCCGTTGATGGGGGAGTCCAGAACCAGAGGACACAATTTAAAAATAAGGGGTAGGCCATTTAGAACAGAATTGAGGAGAAGCTTCTTCACCCAGAGAGTGGTGGATATATGGAATGCTCTGCCTCAGAAGGCAGTGGAGGCCAACTGTCTGGATACTTTCAAGAAAGAGAAGGATAGAGCTCTTAAAGATAGTATAATCAAGGGTTTGGGGATAAGGCAGGAACAGGATACTGATTGCGGATGATCAGCCATGATCATAATGAATGGTGGTGCTGGCTCGAAGGGCCGAATGGCCTACTCCAGCACCTATTATCTATTGTCTATTATCTCAGGTTGGCTTTTCATGGGAATTATCAGACCAGGGTGAAAGATGTCAGCATTTGCAGTAAAAAAGGCAATGGACGTGTGGATGATAACAAAGTGTGGTGCTGGATGAACACAGCAGGCCAAGCAGCATCTTAGGAGCACAAAAGCTGACGTTTCGGGCCTAGACCCTTCATCAGAAAAAATGTGTGGCGGAGGCAGGTTTAACTCAGACATTCATGTGGCATTAGATGATTATTTGGATAGAAATGGTGTGCAGGGAGATGGGGAAAGGGCAGGAGATCAGCATGAGGTAATAGAACCAGTGCAGGTATGATGGGCTGAGTGGCCTCCTGCTGTGCCATATAATTCTGTTATCCTATGATAAGATGCACAGAACATCTCTTGCAGCTGCCAAGATCGATCATCAATGCAGCCTAGCTGATTCCAATCAATTGTTAGATTTTATTTCTGGTTCAGATCATATCCAAGGTTACTTTTTAAAAATAAACATGAAAAAGATCATTGAATTAAGTGACATTTATTTATTTGGGCAACTGAAGAATCACACTCTTCCTTTTATCCATTCCCTCCCTGCCCTTGAAGTGATGCTGAGTTTAATAGTCAGATCCCTCAGATTTTATTTTACTCTTCAAGCCTTTTCAGTCTTCACTCACATTCACAACTGAAACTAAAATAGAACAGCAAACATATCAAGGAGATTTCCTTTGCTTTTCCCCTGGGAGGGATTTATTGAGCTGTCAAAGTGGGCAATGATACAGAAGTAAAGCCAAGGGGTGCCCTCCAGGAATGAATGGCAGCCATCAACAATATAAGCCCCTTCACCAGTGACCTGCCCAGTGGAAATGTCATCTCTTAAAAAGTTCACTGAATTTGTGTGATAGGCATCTCCATTTCCAGAACCATTGAATTCCAGTTGCCAAAGGACTGCTGCTTAATGACTGGAAAATTCACTTAGCAGCTTGCAGTAAAACAAAGAAACATCACAAGCTGCATCACAGCAAGTACTATCAAAAGAAGCACCAACTGATTTAAGGAGGAATTCAGTTCAGCTTAAGAAATCTTGGTTGAAGAGCTAGGTCACAAGGTACACCTGACAGGTAGAGAGTGAGATAATAAAATGTGAGGCTGGATGAACACAGCAGGCCAAGCAGCATCTCAGGAGCACAAAAGCTGACGTTTCGGGCCTAGACCCTTCATCAGAGAGGGGGATGGGGGGAGGGAACTGGAATAAATAGGGAGAGAGGGGGAGGCGGACCGAAGATGGAGAGTAAAGAAGATAGGTGGAGAGAGTGTAGGTGGGGAGGTAGGGAGGGGATAGGTTAGTCCAGGGAAGACGGACAGGTCAAGGAGGTGGGATGAGGTTAGTAGGTAGCGGGGGGTGCGGCTTGGGGTGGGAGGAAGGGATGGGTGAGAGGAAGAACCGGTTAGGGAGGCAGAGACAGGTTGGACTGGTTTTGGGATGCAGTGGGTGGGGGGGAAGAGCTGGGCTGGTTGTGTGGTGCAGTGGGGGGAGGGGACGAACTGGGCTGGTTGAGGGATGCATAGAGAGTGAGGTTGCGATGAGGACTGATTTAGGGAGGGAGTTGCAGTGTTTAGCAGGAGTTAGCAAGTCCAACAGTAGCGGGGATATTAAAATCCATGAAGGTCAGTGGTCCAGCATGGGAGTAGCACTGAGATTTTAGAGGATTGTAAAGAGGTAACAGAGGTGAAGTCATGGAGGGATTTGAAACCAATGAAATATGCCAACATCAGCCAACAGAGAATGACCAACGGGTATAGTTTTATTCATTGACAGGACGTGGGTCACTGTCTAGGCCAGCACTTATTCTCTGTTCCTAAGAGTCAGCCACATTGCTGTGGGCCTGGACTCACATTTCAGCCAGACGCGTAAGGACAGCAATTTCCATTCCTGACCTAATGAGCCAGGTGGTATTTGCAACAATGGTTTCATGGTCACTATTAGACTCTTAGTTCCCGGTTTTTAAATTGAATTAAAATTCTACCATCGATGGAATTTGAGCCCATGCCCCTCAAACATTATCTTGATCTCTGGATTAACTGTCTAGCGATAATACCACTAGACCATTGTCTTCCCCAATGAAGGATTCCAATAAAGTAAGGCTAAAACATTGAATGGTTTCAAGAAGGATCCAGATACAGTTCTTAGTGCTAAAGGAATCAAAGACTATGGGGAAAAAGTAGGAACAGGGTATGAGCCTATGACCCCTGATTCTAGACTCCTGAACCAGAAGCTTCAGCAAGAAAAGACCAGGTGGGAAGTTTGACATCATTCAACCTCAGCCACAGAAAGTGGTTGAGGTCAAGGATTCAAAGAAAGCGATAGGCCCGGACAGAGACACCAGCCTTGCCGTTAGATCCAGTGTGAACCAACTGGTGGAGTCATTCACTGGCATCTTCCAACCTCTCCCTCCTACAAGTTGAAGATCCCACCTGCTTCAAGAAGACCAATGTCATCCCAGTACTAAATAAAGCACATGCAATGTGCCTTAATGACTATCGTCCAGTGGTTCTGATCTTCACAATCATAAAGTGCTTCGAGAGGCCAGTCATGGCCCACATCAACTCTAGCATCCCAACCCACATGATCCCCAATTATGGAATTGTTGAATATGCTTTTCTTCTCCTTGCTCTTATGTGGGAGATAAACTAAAAGGGAGCAATATTTATGATGGGTGAAGGGAAAACTGAGAGAGTAGCAGGATTTGAAAGATAATATTCACTTTCCACACTGGGACTCAATCAAAAGTCAGCCAATGGATGTCAAGAGTTTGAAGAAAGCTTTGAAATCTTCGACCTTCATCATCTGCCTTGCTTCAAAGCTGGTTGCATCTTAGAATCAAAGAATTGTACAATAAAGAAGAAGGCTTTCTATACTGTGCTGCCAAATATACACTAAATTTACACTCGGCCCATGGCCTTGAAGGTTATGAGACTTCAGGAGCTCAGCCAAGTACATTATTTTTAAAGATGGTGATGTTTCGCACCTGTCCTACTGTCCCTGACTGTGCATTCCAGATTCCCACTACCCTCTGGGAGGAAAAAGCTTCCTCATATCACCTCCAAAAATCCTGCCTCTTGCCTTAAGATTATATCACTTGTTATTGACCCTTCAAATAAAGGGAAATGTTACTTTCTATCCACCCTGTCCATGTCCCACATAATCGAACACACCCCTATCAGGCCCTCCCTCAACCCTCTCTGTTCTAAAGAAAACACCCCAGCCTGTCCAGCATCTCCATATAGCTGAGATGTTCCATTCCAGGCAACACTCTGGTGAATCTCTTCTAAACACTACATCTCACCCGGCTCAATGCAATCATATCCTTCCAAAAGTGCAGTGAACAGAACCGCACTCAGTACTCCAACTGTGGTCTAACCAAAGTCTTGTGCAGTTCCAACATGACCTCCTTGCTCTTATAATCTATGCCATAACTGATAAAGACAAGTATCCCACATGCTTTCTTAATAACCCTGTTAACTTGCCCTGTAACATTCAAGGATCTGTGGACAAGCACCCCAAGTCTCTCTGTTCCTCTGAGCTTCCTAGAGTCCTGCCTTTCATTAAATACTCCCTTGTCTTGTTATTTTGTACAAAGTTTATCACCCCACATTTTTGAGGATTGAGTTCCATCTGCCACTGATCTGCCCATCCAACCAATCCATCTAAATCCTCCTGTAATCTAAGGCCTGCTTTCTCACTGCTAACAATACACCAATTTTCATGTCATCTGCAAACTTATTTTTCACAATTTCATCTATATCATTGACATATATCTCCAGCAATAAGGGAGCCCAGCACAGATTGCTAAGGCACATGACTGGAAGCTGGCCTCCAGTCACACAAACAAACCTCTACCACCACCCTCTGTCTGCTGTCGTTAAGCCAATTTTGGATCCAACTTGACAAGTTATTCTGGAGTCCATGTGCTTTTATCCTCTTTATCAATCTCCCATGTTGGACCTTGTCAAAGTCCCTGCTGAAACCTATGTACATTACACCTGCTGCAATACCCTCATCCACACACTTGACTGAATCTTTTGAGGAGTTAATCAGATTTGTTAAGCACTCCCTCCCTCTGGCAAGCTGACTATCCTTGAACAATCCTTGCCTGTCTAAGCAGGGATTAATTTTCTCCTTCAGAAGTACCCCCATTAATTTCCCTACCACTCAGTGAAGTGGGCCTCCCTGTAATGAGTGACCCAGTGTCTTTCCAGCTATTAAGGTCCAAGCCAATCTTCTTCAAATCTATGGAAACAAGTATTTAAGTATGCCAGAAATATCCATGGTCAAACATGCTATTAGTAGATTGGCCATGTCCCTGACTTGTCAGTCTTTGGAGAGGACATTGCTCTTCAGCAGGGAATTAGTTAGCTCTATTGGCTGGATAGCTCATTTGTAATGCAGGGTGATGCTAACAGTATACTCATGCTAGATGCCTGATCATCTGGATGAGTACTTAAAATGTCAGGGTAAATAGGCTATGGACCAAGTGAACATAATTAGGATTAGCCTAGTTTGGTGTTTGATGGTTGCCATAGACATGGTGGGCTTAAGGTCCAGTTTCTACGCTGTATGTCTCTATGACTCTGTGAATGTGGGTTCGGTTCCTTTACCAGCTGAGGTTACCATGAACTTTACCTGAGGTGTGGTGAACCTCGAGTTAAAATCACCACTTCTCTCTAATGCAAGTGCAGCCGTTGGTGTTTATGGCCATTTTACCTTCAATGCAAGTAATTGACCAAATAAATGGTGCAGGTGATGGTCCCTTTTTAGTTTTCAATTCTGTAAGTGTTCTTGGTGAAATCTGGTCTCAATTTTCTCACTTTAGGGGAAACAGTATGAGGACAGCAAAGAAATTGGAAAGAAATACAGAGTTATAAGGATTAGGCAACACCAGAACGTAATAATTGTTGTGAAGAAGTCTAGCAAACATGGTTTGTTCAGATGAACATGCATTAGCTCATAGCTCTAAAGCTGACAGGCCTGAGTTATATTTCAAAAACGAATTCTGCAAGGAAATGGTCAATTGTGTGACTGCTGTGTTTTCCTATCCAAAGATTTGATCAACTGCAAAGCTTAAATATAAATACCCCAAAGCTGAAACTGTGGGAAATGCACAACAGAGCCATACATACCTGAGCAGAGAAAAGATACACAATGGTTCATTGGTGTTGCATTTGCTCTGGCCGTATTGAGGTCATACCAGATCAGGAATGGAAACAGAAAATGCTAAAAATGATCAGCAGATCTAGCAGCAACTCTGCAAAGAAAGATAAGTCCTCCCGACTCGCACCACATAGACGCTTCAGAACATGAAGGAAAATGAGAGGTGATCTGACTGAATGATACAGGATTCTAAGATGATGCTGAGGGGAGGATTTGTATTCTGAGAACTTCTGGATCTTGGGAGCACAATTTCAAAATAAGGAGCCTTCTGTTTAAGCAGGAGAGGGAGGATTTTTTTTTGTTGCCTGAAGAATTGTTAGGCTTTAGTTTTCTCTTCCCCAGAGAACAGTGGAGGCTGGATCACTGAATATGTTTGAGAGTAAGTTAGACAGATTTTTGATTGATTACAACAATGAGGGATATCGGAGGGCAGGCAGTGACGTGGAGTTAAGGCCAAAATCAGATCAGTCATTGTCATTTTGAATGACGGAGTAGGCTAGAGAGTGAGAGGCCCACCCAGCTCATTTTTCACATGTTCTTAACCTGCAATCTTCTTGTCACAGAAAATTGCCACATTCACACTCATCTTTCCTCATAATTAGAAATCTGCATTCTGTATGTTTCGGTAGTGTGATTACATTGATGCATTGACCTGAACTATGGGTACAACTAACTGTGGCCTAACCAATCTTCATATAATATGAGCATAACCCCCTTGTTCTCATACTCTATGCTTCAGGTAATATAGAAAAGTATCCCACACAGTTTCTTAATTACCTACCTATTTAGCTGCTATCTTTAGGGATCAATGGACATGCATTCTAAGATCCCTCAGTTCCTTTACACAATCTGTTAATTCCAAGTTCGTAAAACAATAACAAAGCTGATATTTCATCTCATCCAAATACAATGGCATTGAAATGATACGACAGAGGCATGGCTATTTAGCCCAAGAAGTCTGAGTTACTGTGTATCCTCCACGTGAACTGCAGTCCTACTGATCTATTCACTTGTCCCTTTATCCTTTTTGTGCAAATACCCACTTAAGTTGTTCTTAGACGCTGAACATGTTTTGATCGTGACTGCACTTCCCCTCCTTACAACCCTGATACGATCACAGGAATTCAGGTCATGCAGCTTACCACTTGGTAATCACTTCATTTACGAATACAGTGCAGGAGCCCTGACTGTGGCATCGTTCAAAGTCGCGTCTTCTATTTCCAGGAACTTTATCAGGTGGAATCCTCTGCTTTATAACCAAAATGTCAGATGAGCAGTTGAATGCTAGCTGCGTCATGCATCATTTTGTAAAATGGTGTTAAACATAAATGGTGTGAGCTGGGTCATTGAGAATCTGAATTCCAATTTCCTGTTTTCTGATGAAATCATGAGACTAAAGTGTGAAAAATGTGGTTGTAATGGGCATGGGTCAGCTGCCGATCATTTCTCAGCATTGTCATGACAGCATTTATGATAATACTGTCAGATTAATTATTCCAAAATCAATTATTTTGTGGCACATTCATTTGCAAGGTCAGATGATATTTGTTATTAATTCCTGCAACTGATCAGAGATAGTTTTCAGAAAGATGTAATACAGCATTTTTTTAATATGATCAACCTCTATAGTTGTCAAGCAACATCTTTATAGTTGTTCAAAACTAATTGTGAAAGCACGTGAATTTTGGCCCAAAACCTTACTCCCGGCTATCTGAAATGTTCTTTGAATTTGTTTCATTGACATGTGTACTCACATGTGTATAATGAAAAGTTTACAAGTTGTCATCTATAGCAACATCTTAGGTACAGATTATTAATAGAACATAGAACATAGAGCAGTACAGCACAGTACAGGTCCTTCGGCCCACGATGTTGTGCCAAACTTTTACACGAAACAGGAGGTCTATCTAACCTCCACCACTACCTTATACTATCATCGATATGCCTATCTAATAGCTGCTTAAATGTCCCTAAAGAGGGCGACTCCACTACCCTCTCTGGCAATGCATTCCACACCCTTACCACTCTCTGAGTAAAGAACCTGCTCCTGATGTCTCCCTGATATTTACCTCCTTTTCTTTACATCCCCTTGTAAAAGTTATCTCCACCCAAGGAAAAAGCCTCCGGCTGTCTACTGTTTCTATACCTCTGATCATTTTATACACCTCTACCAAGTCACCTCTCATCCTTTGTCGAAATAAAGAGAAAAGCCCGAGCTCTGTCAACCTTTCCTAGTAAGACCTTCCCTCCATTCCAGGCAACATCCTGATAAATCTCCACTGCACTTTTTCCAATGCTTCCACATCTTTCCTGTAATGAGGTGACCAGAGCTGGACACAATACTCCAGATGTGGCCGAACCAGACTTTTGTATAGCTGGAGCATAACTCAACAGCTCTTGAACTCAATCCCTCTACTAATGAAAGCTAACACACCATACGCCTTCTTAACATCTCAATCCACCTGGGTGGCAATTCTCACGGAACTGTGAACATGAACCTCAAGATCCCTCTGCTCCTCCACACTGCCAAGAATCTTTCCATTAACCCTGTATTCTGCTTTCAAGTTTGTCCGTCCAAAATGAATTACCTCACACTTTTCAGGGTTAAACTCCAACTCCCACTTTTTAGCCCAGCTCTGCATCCTATCAAAGTCCCTTTGTAACCTAGAACAGTCCTCCACACTGTCCACAATGTGACCCACCTTCGTATCATCTGCAAACTTACTAATCCACCCTTCCACTCCGTCATCCAAATCACTCACAAAAATCACAAATAGAAGAGGACCCAGAACAGATGCTTGTGGTACACCACTCGTAACTGAGCACCATGTTGAATATTTTCTGACTACTACTACCCTTTGTCTTCAAAGTGTCGGCCAATTCTGAATTCAATCTGCCACATTTCCCCGTATCCCATGCCTCCTTACCTTCTGCATGAGCCTACCATGGGGAACCTTATCAAACACCTGACTTAAATACCACACCCACTGCTCCACCTTCATCCACGTGTTTGGTCACTTCTTCAAAGAATTCAATAATATTGTGAAGCATGATCTACCCCTCACAAATCCATGCTGACTATCATGAATCAAACTGTGCCTATCCAAGTGATCATAAATCCTGTCTCCCAGAGCCCTTTCCAATATTTTGTCCAACACTGACATAAGACTAACTGGCCAGTAATTTCCTGCACTATCCCTGTTCACTTTTTTGAACAAGGGAATGATATTTGCCTCTTTCCAATCTTCCGGCACTATACCCCTGAACAGTGAGAATGAAAAGGTCATCACCAAAGGCCCTGCGATCTCTTCCCTCGTTTCTGGTTGCAGCAGCGGCGCGAGCGGGAGCCTAGAGCAGGAGCCTGTCGGGAAGCCAGTGAGTCACTGTTTTTGAATCTTTAAAAAGCTTTCCTCGAGTGTCGGTGCCTTCCATGTCTGGTTGCAGCAGTGGCGCGAGTGGGAGCTTGGAGCAGGAGCCTGTCGGGAAACCGGTGAGTCACTGTTTTTGAATCTTTAAAAAGCTTACCTCGATCAGCAACATCTCGGAGCAGAGGTTTCTGGGAAGGGAGTGACTTTCTTTTCATCCCTCTGCTATATAACTGATCGTTGTGTAAACCCAAGACCCTACCCTTGTAGGGCCTCCCACCCATCCACCTCCTCTAACCTTATACACCAGGGACAAATCAAGGTAAGCTTCTCTTTTTTTTTACTTTCTGTTTAGGCGATTAGCAGGGGTGGCAGTGCAGGTAGAGGAATGTTCCTCCTGCCTGATGTATGAGGTGAGGGGCGCCATTAGTGCCCCATCCAAATACGTCTGCAGGAAGTGCACCCAACTCTTGCTCCTCCAAGACCGCGCTAGGGAACTGGAGCGGGAGCTGGATGCACCTCGGATCATTCGGGAGGCAGAGTCAGTGATAGACAAGAGTTTCAGGGAAGTAGTTACTCCTAAGCGTGAAGAAAGCTGGGTAACTGTTAGAAGGGGGAAGAAGCAGTCAGTGCAGGGATCCCCTGTTTTGTTACCCTGAAAAACAAGTATACCATTTTGGATACTGTTGCGGTGGGGACTTACCAGGGTCATGCAGTAGGGTGCAGGTCTCTGGTACAGAGTCTGTCCCTCTTGCACAGAAGGGAAGGGGGGATAGGAAGAGAGTGATAGTCATTGGGGACGCAATTGTTAGAGGGACTGATAGAAGGTTTGCCGGGAACGAAAGAGACTCACGATTGGTGTGTTGCCTCCCAGGTGCCAGGGTCCGTGATGTCTCGGATCGTGTCTTTGGGGTCCTGAGGGGAGAGGGTGACCAGCCCCAAGTCGTGGTCCACATAGGCACCAATGACATAGGTAGAAAGAGGGATAGTGATGTCAGGCAGGATTTCAGGGAGCTAGGGTGGAAGTTGAGAGCTAGAACAAACAGAGTGGTTTGTTACCCGTGCCACGTGATAGCGAGGCAAAGAACAGGGAGAGATTTCAGCTGAACACGTGGCTGCAGGGATGGTGCAGGAGGGAGGGCTTCAGTTACATGGACAATTGGGGCTCATTCTTGGGAAGGTGGGACCTCTACAAACAGGATGGTCTCCACTTGAACCAGAGGGGTTCTAATATCCTGGGTGGGAAATTCGCTAGTGCTATTCGGGTGGATTTAAACTAGCTCAGAAGGGGGATGGGAAACTGAGGTGTAGTCCTAGTACACAGGAGGATGAGCACAGGGAGGATATGGTCAGGACCTCACTGTCACAGGAGTGTGCTGGCAGACAGCAAGCTGTATTGAAGTGTGTCTACTTTAATGCCAGGAGTATCCGGAATAAGGTAGGTGAGCTTGCAGCTTGGATAGGTACCTGGGACCCCGATGTTGTGGCCATTTCGGAGACATGGATTGAGCAGGGTCAGGAATGGATGTTGAGGGTTCCAGGGTTTAGGTCTTTCATTAAGGCCAGGGAAGGTGGTAAAAGAGGGGGAGGTGTGGTTTTTTTGGTCAAGGACAGTATAACGGCGGCTGAAAGAACCTTTGATGAGGACTCATCTACTGAGGTGGTATGAGCTGAGGTTGCCGAGGAAGGTTTGTCGACTGAGTCAGCATGGGTCGAAGTTAGGAACAGCAAGGGAGCAGTCACCTCATTGGGGGTCTTCTACAGACCCCCAAATAGCAGTAGGGAGATTGAAGAACTCATTGGCCGGCAGATTGTTGAAAAGTGCAAACGTAGCAGGGTCGTTGTTATGGGTGACTTCAACTTTCCCAATATAGATTGGAACCTCCTTAGTGCAGATGGTTTGGATGGAGCCGTTTTTGTCAGGTGTGTTCAGGAGGGTTTCCTTACTCAGTATGTGGACAGGGCGACGAGGGGGGAGGCCATTTTGGATTTGGTGCTCGACAATGAGCCAGGACAGGTGTCAGATCCCGTGGTGGGAGAACACTTTGGCGACAGTGACCACAACAGCCTCACATTTACAACAGCCATGGAAAGGGAAAGGAGCAGTTACCAGGGGAAGATATTTAACTGGGGTAAAGGAAACTATGACTCTATCAGACAGGAGTTGGGAAGTACAGATTGGGAGCAATTGTTCCACAGAAAGGGAACAGCAGACATGTGGAGTCTGTTTAAGGAGCAGTTGTTGTGAGTGATTATAAATTTGATCCTCTGAGACAGCTAAGAAGGGGTAAGATTAAGGAGCCTTGGATGACGGGTACAGAGGTGCTTCTTGTCAAAAAGAAAAAGGCAACATACGTAAGGTGGAGGAAGCAAGGGTCTGGCACAGCTTTAGAGGATTACAGGCTTGCTCAGAAGGAGCTCAAAAGTGGACTGAGAAGGGCCAGGAGGGGGCACGAAAAAGGCTTGGCAGGAAGGATTAGGGAGAACCCGAAGGCATTTTACTCATACGTGAGGAATAAGAGAATGATCAGGGAGAAGGTAGGACCGATCAGGGATAGTGTAGGGAACTTGTGCGTGGAGTCTGAGTAGATAGGGGAAGCCCTAAATGAGTTTTTTGCTTTGGTTTTCACTAAGGAAAGGGATTTTGTTGTGAATGAGAACTTTGAGGAGCAGGAAAACAGGCTTGAACAGATCAAGATTGAGGAAGTTGATGTGCTGGAAATTTTGGCAAACGTTAAGACTGATAAGTCCCCAGGGCCAGACCAGATTTATCCTAGGTTG
The DNA here is from genome assembly GCF_030684315.1 of Stegostoma tigrinum. NCBI lineage: Eukaryota > Metazoa > Chordata > Chondrichthyes > Orectolobiformes > Stegostomatidae > Stegostoma > Stegostoma tigrinum. The sequence goes on from NC_081359.1 coordinate 101,006,824, forward strand.
CTCCGGGAAGCAAGAAAGGAGGTTGCTAAGCCTCTGGCAAAGATCTTTGCTTCCTCACTCTCCACAGGAGTCGTGCCGAAGATTCGAGGGAGGCAAATGTTGTTCCTCTTTTCAAGAAAGGGAATAGGGAAATCCCTGGAAATTACAGACCAGTCAGTCTCACGTCTGGAGTCAGCAAGATTTTGGAAAGAATTCCAAGGGATAGGATTTATGACTATTTGGAAAAGCATAGCATGATTAAAGGGAGTCAGCATGGCTTTGTGAGGGGCAGGTCATGCCTCACAAATCTTACTGAGTTCTTTGAGGAAGTCACGAGACTGGTTGACGAGGGTCGAGCAGTGGATGTGGTGTACATGGACTTCAACAAGGCATTTAATAAGGTCCCCCACGGCAGGCTCATTCATAAAGTCAGGAGGTATGGGATACCGGGTGATTTGGCTGTCTGGATTCAGAATTGATTGGCTGACAGGAGGCAGAGAGTGGTTGTAGATGATAAGTATTCTGCCTGGAGGTCAGTGCTGAGTGGTGTCCCGCAGGGCTCTGCTCTTGGGCCTCTGCTCTTTGTAGTTTTTATAAATGACTTGGATGAGGAGGTTGAGGGGTGGGTTAGTATGTTTGCTGATGACACAAAGGTTGGAGGTGCCGTTGATAGTATCGAGGACTATTGCAGACTTCAGTGAGACATTGACAGAATGCAGAGCTGGGCTGAGAAATGGCAGATGGAGTTCAACCTGGATAAATGCGAAGTGATGCATTTTGGAAGGTCGAACTTAAATGCTGAATATAGGATTAAAGGCAGGATTCTCGGCAGTGTGGAGGAACAGTGGGATCTTGGTGTTCAAGTGCATAGCTCCCTCAAAGTTGCCACCCAGTTGGATAAGGTTGTTAAGAAAGCATATGGTGTTTTGGGTTTCATTAACGGGGGATCGAGTTTAAGAGCCGCGAGGTTATGCTGCAGCTCTACAAAACCCTGGTGAGACCACACTTGGAATATTGTGTCCAGTTCTGGTCGTCCTATTATAGGAAAGATGTGGAGGCTTTGGAGAGGGTGCAAAGGAGGCTTACCAGGATGCTGCCTGGACTGGAGGGCTTGTCTTACGAGGAGAGGTTGACTGAGCTCGGACTTTTCTCTCTGGAGAGAAGGAGGAAGGAGGAAGAGAGGTGACCTGATCGAGGTGTAGAAGGTAATGAGAGGCATGGATAGAGTCGATAGCCAGAGACTTTTCCCCAGGGCAGGATTGACTGTCACGAGGGGTCATAGTTTTAAGGTGTTAGGAGGAAGGTATAGAGGAGAGGTCAGAGGGAGGTTCTTCACCCAGAGAGTTGTGAGCGCATGGAATAGTTTACCAGTGGTAGTCGTGGAAGCGGAGTCATTAGTAACATTTAAGCTGGACATGCACATGGACAGCAGTGAATTGAGGGGAATGTAGGTTAGGTTATTTTATTTTTGGATTAGGATTATTCCACGGCACAACATCGTGGGCTGAAGGGCCTGTACTGTGCTGTTCTTTTCTACGTTCTATGTTCTATGTTCTCATAGAATCCTTGGATAAATCCCATCAGGCCCAGAGGACTTCTCTTCCTTCAACTTCCTCAGAATTCTTAGAACATCTTCCTTACTAACATCAACCTCCTCTAGCGTATCAGCCTGTTTCACAATGTCATCTTCTACAACTCGGTCCCTCTCAGCTGTGAATACCGAAGAAAAATATTAATAAAGGACCTCTCCTATCTCTTTAGGCTCCGTGCACAAATTCCCTTTACAGTCCTTGATCAGCCCTACTCTTTCTCTGGCCATTCTCTTATTCCTCATGTACGTGTAAAAAGCCTTGGAGTTTTCCTTGATCCTGTCTGCCAAGGTTTTCTCATGCCCCCTTTTCACTCTCCTCAGCCCTTTCTTCACCTCCTTCCTGACTAACTTGTATCCCTCTAGAGCCTTTTCCGTTCCTCTTTTCCCAAACCTTACATAAGCCTCCTCCTTCCTCTTAACCAGTCGTTCGACCTCTCTCGAGAAATATAGCTCCCTCACTCGACCGCATCTTCCCTGCCTGCTGGGGAAAAACATATTGAGCACATGCAGTATGCATTCCTTAAACAATCTCCACGTTTCTGTGGTGCTCTTCCTTGACAGCATCTGTGCCCAATTTATGTTACCCAGTTCTTGCCTAGCTGAATTATAATTACCGTTCCTCCAATTGTAAACTTTACCCTGCCATATATACCTGTCCTTATCCATGACTATCATGAAAGAAGCAGAGTTGTGATCACTATCGCCAAAATGCTGTCCTACCAACAGGTCTCACACTTGGCCTGGTTCGTTGCCAAGCACCAAATCCATAGTGGCCTCTCCCCTTGTTGGCCTATCTACAGACTGTGTCAGGAATCCTTCCAGAGTGCACTGGACAAAATCTGCCCCATCTAAACTATTACAACTAAAATGTTTCCAATCAATATTTGGAAAGTTGAAGTCACCCATGATTATAACCCTTTGACTTCTGCACCTTTCCAGTATCTGCCTCCCAATCCGCTCCTCTACTTTTCTGCACCTCTTACTATTATTCCTAAAGGAAGAGTTCAAAACTGGGGGAAGGCCAACGACACCAAGATTTGGCACGATCTGAGGAATGTAGATTGGGAGAAACTGTTTGAAGGTAAATCCACATTTGATATGTGGGAGGCTTTTAAAGAGAGGTTAATAAGCGTGCGGGAGAGACATGTTCCTGTGAAAATGAGGAATAGAAATGGCAAGATTAAGGAACCATGGATGACAGGTGAAATTGTGAAACTAGCCAAGAGGAAAAAGGAAGCATAAATGAGGTCTAGGCGACTGAAGACAGATGAAGCTTTGCAAGAATATCGGGAATGTAGAGCAACCCTGAAATGAGGCATTAAGAGGGCTAAGATAGGACATGAGATATTGCTGGCAAACACGGTTAAGGAAAATCCCAAAGCCTTTTATTCATATATAAAGAGCAAGAGGGTAGCTAGAGAAAGGATTGGCCCACTTAAGGACAAAGAAGGAAAGTTATGCGCTGAGTCATAGAAAATGGGTGACTTTCTTAACGAGTACTTTGCATTGGTATTCACCAAGGAGAGGGACATGACAGATGTTGAGGTTAGGGATAGATGTTTGCTTACTCAAGGTCAAGTTGATATAAGGAAGGAGGAAGTGTTGGGTATCCTAAAAGACATTAAGGTGGACAAGTCCCCAGGTCCGGAAGGGATCTATCCCAGGTTTATGAGGGAAACGAGAGAGGAAATAGAACATAGAACATAGAACATTACAGCACAGTACACGCCCTTCGGCCCTCGATGTTGTGCCAACATGTCATACCAATCTGAAGCCCATCTAACCTACACTATTCCATGCACGTCCATATGCTTGTCCAATGACAACTTAAATGTACTTAAAATTGCCAGTCTACTACCATTGCAGGCAAAGCGTTCCATTCCCTTGCTACTCTCTGTGTAAAGAAACTACTTCTGACATTTGTCCTATATCTTTCACCCCTCAATTTAAATCTATGCCCCCTCGTGCTCGACATCACATCCTAGAAAAAAGGCTCTCCCTATCCACCCTATATAACCCTCTGATTATTTTTTATGTCTCAATTAAGTCACCTCTCAACCTTCTTCTCTCTAACGAAAACAGCCTCAAGTCCCTCAGCTTTTCCTCGTAAGACCTTCCCTCCATACCAGACAACATCCTAGTAAGTCTCCTCTGCATCCTTTCCAAAGCTTCCACGTCCTTCTTATAATGTGGTGACCAGAACTGTATGCAATACTCCAAGTGCGGCCGCATCAGAGTTTTGTACAGCTGCAGCATAACCTCATGGTTCCGGAACTTGATCCCTCTATTAATAAAAGCTAAAACACTGTATGCCTTCTTAAAAACCCTGTCAACCTGGGTGGCAACTTTCAAGGATCTGTGTACATGGACACCAAGATCTCTCTGCTCATCTACACTACCAAGAATCTTACCATTAGCCCAGTACTTTGCATTCTGGTTACTCCTACCAAAGCGCATCACCTCACACTTGTTCGCATTAAACTCCATTTGCCACCTCTCAGCCCAGCTCTGCAGCTTATCTATATCTCTCTGTAATCTACAACATCCTTCATCACTATCCACAACTCCACCGACCTTAGTGTTACCTGTCAATTTACTAAATAGCCGGGGCCCTAACAGATATCTTTGCAGCATCCTTAGACACGGGTGAGGTTCCGGAGGGCTGGAGACTTGCTAATGTTGTCCCCTTGTTTAAGAAGTGTCGCAAGGATAATCCAGGTAATTATCAACCGGTGTGCCTGACGTCAGTGGTAGGGAAGCTACTGGAGAAGATACTGAGGGATAGGATCTATTCCCATTTAGAACAAAATGGTCTTATCAGTGAGAGGCAACATGGTTTTGTGCAGGCAAGGTCATATCTTAGCAACTTAATAGAATTCTTTGAGGACGTGGCAAAGTTGATTGATGAGGGAAAAGCTGTAGATGTCATATACATGGACTTCAGAAAGGCGTTTGATAAGGTTCCCCATGGCAGGCTGATGGAGAAAGTGAAGTCACATGGGGTCCAGGGTGTGCTAGCTAGATGGATAAAAAAACTGGCTAGGCAACAGGAAGCGGAGAGTAGTAGTAGAAGGGAGTTTCTCAAAACGGAGACCTATGACCAGTATTGTTCCACAGGGATCTGTGCTGGGACCACTGTTGTTTGTGATATATGTAAATGATTTGGAAGAAGGTGTAGGTGGTCTGATCAGCAAGTTTGCAGATGACACTAAGATTGGTGGAGTAGCAGATAGTGAAGGGGACTGTCAGAGATTACAGCAGAATATAGATAGACTGGAGAGTTGGGCAGATAAATGGCAGATCAAGTTCAATCTGGGAAAACGTAAGGTGATGCATTTTGGAAGATCAAATTCAAGGGAAAACTATACAGTAAATGGAAAAGTCCTAGGGAAAATTGATGGACAGACAGACCTGGGTGTTCAGGTCCATTGTTCCCTGAAGGTGACAACGCAGGTCAATACGGTGGGCAAGAAGGCATATGGCATGCTTTCCTTCATTGGGCGGGGTATTGAGTACAAGAGTTGGCAGGTCATGTTGCAGTTGTACAGGACTTTGTTTCGGCCACATTTGGAGTACTGTGTACAGTTCTGGTCGCCACATGACCAAAAGGATGTGGATGCTTTGGAGAGGGTGCAGAGGAGGTTCACCAGGATGTTGCCTGGTATGGAAGGTGCTAGCTATGAAGAGAGGTTGAGTAGATTAGGATTATTTTCATTAGAAAGACGGAGATTGTGGGGGGACCTGATTGAGGTCTACAAAATCATGAGGGGTATAGACAGGGTGGATAGCAAGAAGTATTTTCCCAGACTGGGGGACTCAATTATTAGGGGTCATGAGTTCAAAGTGAGAGGAGGAAAGTTTACGGGAGATATGTGTGGAAAGTTCTTTACGCAGAGGGTGGTGGGTGCCTGAAACGCATTGCCAGCGGAGGTGGTAGATGCAGACACGTTAGTGTCTTTTAAGATATATCTGGACAGGTACATGGATGGGCAGGGAGGAAATGGACACAGACCCTTCAAAAATAGATGACAGGTTCGACAGAGCATCTCAATTGGCGCAGGCTTGGAGGGCCGAAGGGCCTATTCCTATGCTGTAATTTTTTTTGTTCTTTGTTCTTTGTATTAGGGGGTCTGTAAAAAAAACCCAGCAAAGTGACTGCTCTTTTCTTGTTCCTGACCTCAACCCAAACTGACTCTGTAGACATATCCCCCGCCTCTTTTACCACCCTCCCTATTTCTTTTAAAGTATCTGAATCCCAGAATTTCCAACATCCGTTCCTCTCCCTGAGCTACCTATGTTTCTGTGATGGCCACACATCGTAGTTCCAAATATTGACCCATGCTCTAAGTTCATCCACCTTATTTCTGATGTCTCTGGCATCAAAGTATACACACCTCAAACCATCTCAGTGCCTGCAATACATTCCAGTGACCGCATTTCTTTATAAGCCGCCTCATTCCCTGTTGTGTCTGTTGGAAGGCTGAATACCTCATCCTCTGAATTATAAATCCAGTTCCCCACCCCTGCCAAACTAGTTTAAACCATCCCACATAGCTCGAGCAAACCTCCCTCCCAGGATGTTTGTCCCTTCCGGTTCAGGTGCAACCTGTCCTTACTGTACAGGTCCCACCTTCCCCAGAAAGTGCTCCAAATATCCACATATTGGAAGCCCTCCCTGCTACACCAGCCCTGTAGCCACTTGCTTAGCTGCGCTCTCTCCCAATTCTCACCTCGTTATCACGTGGCACTGGTATAACCCAGAGATAACTACCCTGTTTGTCCTGGACTTCAGCTTCCGACCTAACTCCCTGTACTCGTTTTTCACATTCTCAGTCCTTTTTCTACCTATGTCATTGGTACTGAAGTGTACCATGACTGCCAGTTGCTCACCCTCCCCTTTTTAAGGGTCTTGAAGACATGGCCCAGGACATCACGGACCCTGGCACCTGGGAGGCAACATACCACTCTTTCATCTCGTTCACGTCCACAGAACCGCCTGTCTGTGCTCTTACATTCGAATCTCCCACTACAATTGCTCTCCTATTCTCCCCCTTCCCTTCTTTGCCACAAGGTCAGGCTCAGTGCCAGAGACCTGTCCACTATGGCCTTCCCCTGGTCGGCCAACCCCCCTCCCCCACGCCCCCACCCCCACGCCCCAACCCAAACAGTATATTTATTATTGAGGGGAACGGCCACAGGGGATCCCTGCACGGTCTGCCTATTCCCTTTCAACTGCCTGACCGTCACCCAGCTACCGTTCTCCTGTACCTTGGGTGTGACTACGTCCTTATAAATCCTCTCTATCATCCCCTCGGCCTCCAGGATGATCCGGAGTTCACTCAGCTCTAGTGCCCTAACACGGTTTGTGAGGAGCTGGAGTTGGGTGCACTTCTCGCAGGTGACGTCAGAGGGGGCACCAGCAGTGACCCTTACCTCCCGCATCCTGCAAGAGGAGCATGCAACTGCCCTCGCTTCCATTCCCTCTGCTCTAGATTTCCAGAAGAAGAATAAAAGACAAAACCCTACGTTACCGAATCTCCACATCGTCTTTTTTGGTTAGAGGAGGAGGATGGGTGGGAGACACTACACATGCAGTGTTTCAGGTTTAGCCAATGCCTGAATTTATCTTTTTCTTCCTGGTTCGTGTTCCCTCCACACACCCACCGCTGAAAACAAGAGGGCCGCCTGCTGCACAAGGTAAGTTTTTGATACGGGGAGAAAGAAAAACCATCTTACCTTCCTGTCGGCACGTTAGCTCGCACTGCTGTCGCTGATAAACAAGTTCTTCGGGAAAAAAAAATAGAAAACTAAAGAAATAAAAAGTCTAGCATTACAGATCATTGGAATAAATTAGAAAAAAATTTTAAAAGTTCAGAATAACAGTCCTTCCAGCCCAGACGGTGCCAGAGCCTAGCGTCTAGCCCATGCTAGACGCATGGACCGAAGGGCCGAATGGCCTACTCCTGCACCTATTGCTAGGCCTTGACTGTGCTGGGTTTCACCCAAGGCCCTCATGGCCAGAACACTGGTCTGGAATCATCTTGAGGCTGGAAGCCCACACTGGATCAAAAGAATGCCATGCTGGTCCATCAAAAGACCATCGTGCCAGGCTGGGAGATTGCCACGCTGAGCTCTGAGATCGCCACGCCGGGCCAAAAGATCGCTATGCTAGATCCACGCTGAGGCTGATAGTTCGAGTCCAAGACTGGGCCAGGTTTCGGAGTCCATGCTGAGGTTGGGAGTTCCAGACAATGCCAGGAAGAAAGTACAGAAATAAAACACAGAAGAGAGTGCAAAAAGAGAAAAGAAAGAGAAGAAATAGTGGACAAACTATTTCACTGCCATCTTGGATCTGAATATGTTGGTCAACATTGTAGATTTTGAAATCTGATTTAACTTTAATTGTCACACTCAGGTCCAACAAAGTGTAAGGGCAGTAGGAGTATTCTTAAGAGGGAAATCAGGAGGTTAAATAGCACTTATGAGATAGCCTTGGCAGATAAGGCTAGGGGATTTTCCAAAGAGGTACAAGAATATTGAGAGCAAAAGAGTGACTCGGGAGAAAACAGGGCCTCTTAAAGATCAACAAGGTTATCTAAGTTACAGGAGATGGGAGAGATTCTGAATAAATATTTTGGGTCAGTACTCAGGGAGATAAATATTAATGTCTTGAAATGGTCCACACGATAGAAGTGGAGGTGCTGGAAGTCTTAAAAAAACATAAATGTAGATGATTTCCTGGGACCTGTTCAGATAATTCCCAGAACATTGTGAAAAGCTAGAGAAGAGATTGCAGGGCCCCAGCAGAGATATTTGTATCATTGGCAGCCATGGGTGAGGTGCTGGCGGTCTGCAGGGAAGCTAATGCTGTGCCTTCATGTAAAAAAGGCTGTGAGGAGAAGCCTGAGAACTATAGACTGGTGAGACCGATGTTACTGGTGGGTAAGTTTTTTTTAAGATTAGATTCCCTACAGTGTGGAAACAGGCTCTACAGCCCAACAAGCCCACACCACCCTTTTGGAGCATTGCACCCAGGCTCACCCCACTATAATCCACACACACCCTGAACACTACAGGCAATTTAGCATGGCCGACCCACCTAGCCCACACATCTTTGGACTGTGGGAGGAAACCAGAGCACCCGGAGGAAACCCATGCAGGCATGGGGAGAATGTGCAAACTCTGCATTGACAGTTACCCAAGGCTGGAATCGAACCTGGATCCCTGGCACTGTGAGGCAGTAGTATTAACACTGAGACACCGTGCCACCCAATTTGTTGTTGGAGGGGGTCCTGAGACATAGGATCTACATATATTTGGAGAGTCAAGCTCTGATTAGGGATAGACAGAATGGCTTTGTGTGTAGGAAATCATGTCTCACAAACTTGATTGACTTTTTTGAGGATGTGACCAAGAAGATAGATATGGACAGAGTGGTAGACATTATCTACATGGACTTTCGTAAAGCCAAGGAGATAGCTAAGGGCAGAGCAGTGGATGTGACCTGCATGGATTTTAGTAGAGGTTCTGCATGGTAGACTGGTTAGATCACATGGGATTCAGGGACATCTTGCAAATTGGATACAAAATTGATTTTATGTTTGGAGACAGATACCAAAAAAAAAAGTTTTTAAGAAATTTTTCAAATTCCAAAAATGATATTTTGTAGTAACATGACTCTATTGACGTAAAATGTTATTTTGAAGGTTGTATGCCTATTCTGAAACCATAGAATGGTGACAGAACAGAAGGAGGCAATTCAGCCTATACTGTCTATTTTGGCTCTCTGCAAGAATAAGTTAACTCACCCCTTTACCAGTGTCCTCTGCCTGTAGCCCTCCACAGAACAACCTGAACTTGGGTGTGATATCTCTGTCTGGAGATATGACCTTGATGAAATTACCTCCAAAACAGTGAACAAGAGAAAAGATAAATCCACAATATAGCATAATTTAGACACCTACTGGATGTACAGCTCTGAAACATTTAATGGAATTTACTAAAGATATTAAAAATACTGAACCAATTAAAAGACTAGCTGAGATAATAGGAACTGCAGATGCTGGAGAATCCGAGATAATAAGGTGTGGAGCTGGAGGAGCACAAGCAGCATCCTAGGAGCAGGAAGGCTGACATTTCGGGTCTAGACCCTTCATCAGAAATGGGGGAGGTGAAGAGGGTTCTGAAATAAATAGGGAGAGAGGGGTGGTGGATCGAAGATGAATAGAGGAGAAGATAGATGGAGAGGAGACTGACAGGTCAAAAAGGCAGGGATGGAGCCAATAAAGGTGATTGTAGGTGGGGAGGTGGGGAGGAGATAGATCAGTCCAGGGTGGACGGACAGGTCAAAGAGGTGGGATGAGGTTAGTAGGTAAGAAATTGGGGTGCAGCTTGAGATGGGAGGAGGGAATAGGTGAGAGGAAGAACAAGTTAGGGAGGCCAGGACAAGCTGGGCTGGCTTTGGGATGTGGTAGGCGGAGGGGAGATTTTGAAGCTTGTGAAATCCACATTGATACATTGGGCTGCAGGGTTCCCAAGTGGAATATGAGGTTCTGTTCCTGCAACCTTCAGGTGACATCATTATGGCACTGCAGGAGGCCCAGGATGGACATGTCGTCTGAGGAATGGAAGGGGGTGTTGAAATGGTTCGCGGCTGGGAGGTGCAGCTATTTATAGCAAACTGAGCATAGGAGTTCTGCAAAGCGGTCCCCAAACCTCCATTTGGTTTCCCCAATGTAGAGGAGGCCACGACGGGTACAGTGGATGCAGTATACCACATTAGCAGATGTGCAGGTGAACCTCTGCTTGATGTGGAATGTCTTCTTGGGGCCTGGGATGGGGTGAGGGAGGAGGTGCAGGTGTAGCACTTCCTGCAGTTGCAGGGAAAGTGCTGGGTGTGGTGGGTCTGGAGGGGAGTATGGAGCGGACGAGGGAGTCACAGAGCGAGTGGTCCTTCCGGGAGGCAAACGAGGGTGGGGAGGGAAAAATGTCTTTGGTGGTGGTGTTGGATTGCAGATGGCAGAAGTGTCGGAGGATGATGCATTGGATCTGAAGGTTGGTGGGATGGTATGTGAGAACAAGGGGGATTCTGTTTAGGTTGTTATTGCAGGGATAGGGTGTGAAGGATGAGTTAAGGTTAATGCTCAAGACACTGTCGAGGGCATTCTTGACCACTGCAGGGTGGATGTTGTGATCCTTGAAAAACGAGGAAAGACTAGCTAATCTTTATTGCTGCTTTTATGTTGCAAGACAGAGATAATTCAGTCAGGTCTCAGTGGTAATACTATTGCCCTACAAGCTAGAAAATCAGAGATTAGCATCCCACTAACAGGGTTTGACAATATATTTCAGCTTCAAGCTGCAGTGCGGGGCTGCATATCAACAGAGGTACAACCTTTCAGATGTGTCTGAGAATCGAGGGGAATTTTAAATGGACGCTGTTCGCTATTGATTTAAAAGCTGTATTTACATTAATAACTGTATGTACTAACAAGCCAAAAATGGCGATGACATCGCATTAACTACTGCCATGCAGGCAAAAGCATGCTCGAGTCTGGATGTATGTGTAGTTATGTGTAACTACTGTTATGGTCTGAGCTATTAAGTAAACATGCAGGAGACCTTTGAGTAAACTGAAATGCAATGGCACAGTGGTAATATCACTTGATTAGTGGCCCAGAACCGCAGGCTAATGTTTAGAGGGGAAATAGCTCAAATCCTACCACAGCAAGCATGTTTTATTTTAAAAGAGCTAGTCTAATGATGACGACATAGCTACTGTTGATAGTTTTGTAAAAACTCATCTGGTTCACTAGGTCCTTCAGGAAAGGAAATCTGCTGGTCTACACACCCACAGCAATGTGGTTGGCCCTTAGCTACCCTTTCAATTGGCCAAGCAACCATTGCTATCTCAGGGACAATTACAAATGGGAAAAAATGCTGGACCAGTCAGCAAAGCCCACATCCCATGACTATCTATTTGAACAAACATCAGCAGAAGAATGAATGCATAGTAGCCTGCTCAGAGAACACGATTTGACTTCCATGAATTTTGAGATGTCAGCCAGACAAATGCTGAACAAAGGTGGTGACAAAATTATGTTAGTGAAGACAGCCACAAGGTCAGAATTTCAGAGGTTTTTCAGCCTACCAAATCCACTCTGGCATTCAATGAGATCATGGCTAATCTGTTAATTCTCAACTCCAATTTCCTGCATTTTCCTTGCTTACCTGATGGATTAATAATCTGCCTATCTCAGCCTTTAATGTACATAACAACCCGGCCTTGATAGCCCTCTGCAATAAAGATTGCCACGGATGCAATACCCTCTGGGAGAAGAAATTCCTCTTCATCTCTGATTTAAATGTGCAACTCCTCATTCTGACAGCTGGCTGGTAAAAGGGCAGATTCCCATTGCACTGCCACATAGGTACAAGGGAGCAAAGCTTAGGTTAGTGGGGATATTCAAAAGAGAAAAACCATTTCTGAACATTAGTTTCGACAAGGAGTGATCATCCACGTTTATATTGAAGGATGAAGGGATGAAAGTGACTTCAAAGTATGGCCGACAGAAGTTCCAACTAGCTTCCAACTAGGACAATCATGTAATAGAATAAAAAAACTTCTTATTTGGATCATGTTCAGGTTACAATTCGTCCATGACATTGTTGCTGAGCTTGGATTGTAAACAATGACATCACAGTGATTCCTGATGGTCTAACCGAACTTATGCAGCCATTAGATATCACTTTCAACAAGAATTTCCATGTAGCATGAGGTGAAGTGCAATGATTGGACAATTGGAAAAGAGAAGACATTCATTAAGGGAGTCTTCATCATCAGCAATCCTGTGGATCCCTGGGGTGAAATCAGACCAAGATTGCTATGAAATCATTCAAGCAATGTAGTATATCCAATATGTTGATGATCATTTGTGGAATGAAATGGCCGATGATGACATGAATCCTGATGAAGATAATGAGGAATGTTAATGATTCAGATGATTATTGTGATGATACTATTTTTTTTTTATTTGTTCCTGTTTTTCTTTTATGAAGAAAGATTCCGTATGTCTACGGGATATTATTATATTGGAACAGTTACTGTATAGTAGCTAAATAATTTATTATTCTGCTAAGTTTTCCAATAGTGTTATTATTTTAATTTCTTCATTTTTGGTGTATTTTAACTATAGTGTATGAATGAAATGTGTATTCAGAAAGCAACACATGGCACTTGCCTTTGAAGTAATAAAAAAGCTAGCATCTAGGCTGTCTTCTGAATATACTTTGAGGGGTTTGGTCCAGTCCATAACAAGAACCTGAATGGAACAAGTTATTTCGTTCTGAAGACAAGGAAGAGGGTGATTTTAGTGGATTTTAATATTTGATGATCTTTTCTGTCCTGTTAAAAACTGAGAAAATTGTTCAAATCTCTATACTTAGCCTTAATTTTTATGATCAATTTGATCAATTTAACATATTGAAATTAATGGTGAATCCTGTGCAGTCAGTGTCAGCCCAATCAGTGGTAGCCTTCCAGCCAACTGAACTTGGGAGGCTGTTTTATTAATTTAGTAGTTGGATTTTTGCTGCCTGCATTTGTCACTATTTTTCTCCCACTAAATCTTAGTCAATAAGGTGATATAATGGGTGATCAAATATACATCAATTACAGATATGTCACCTGCATTAAAACCGAATTAAGGCATCAGCAACAACGTTGTATGAAGGATTTCCATTAAATATGAATAGTTAACAAACTGGGTATTCATTTTCCCAAACACAGCAGTTAACCCTACTGCTTGATTGATAGATGTGCTTAGAAAATAATAGAGTTCTCATAGTATGGACCGAGCCCTCAATAAACTTTGTGTTGTCATTGTTGACTTCTTTTTCAAGTGAATGTAATAGCAATTTCATTCTGTCTACTCTGTGCCTGTTGTCTCGCTGATTGTGTATGCTTTTTACTGATAGCATAAAATAATATGAATTCACAATGTGTGCTTACACTCTCGGTTCACCTGGTTTCCCAGCTTAATTTGTGCTCTGACATGTACCTTCACAAGAAATATTTACAGTGTTGGTAGAACTGGCGAGTATGATTGCTGTGAGCAGCAGCAGGTCTATGTGCCTCATACAACACTCTTGCATTTAAAGCCATTGTTACTTTGTGTCACCACTGGAAAGTGTAGCTGACCCTATGTGTCCTTTCCTGTTGTCTGATGTCTCTTCTGAATGCTTTCAATTTGGTTAAAAGCTCTTCCCAACAATCTGAAAGATTGCGATAATTAATAGCTGCTGCAGAACAGGCTTACGAGAAACAAGTGTTTTACAGATGAGATACACCAAGAAGCTTGTTGTTATTTAAAATGAATGCAACACTGCAGCTTAGTATGACCAGTGGACTTCAGATATTGTATATGATGAAAAATGAACAAACAGTATCTGAAGGAGGGTCTAGGCCCAAATCATCAGCTTTCCTGCTCCTATGATTCTGCTTGGCCTGCTGTGTTCATCCAGCTCTACATCCTGTTATCTCAGTATCCATGCAGTGTTCTGGTCAGACGAAACTCAAGTAATCTGCATTTGTATATTTCATCACCTGTACACAAGAGGAATGGTCAAGCTCTGGACACGTTACAGAGACAAGCTTTGAGATTAATCCCTAAAATGAGTGGTGTTTATTCAGGCGTAAGTATACAGAACTCTCCTGTTCCACAGTTACATAAATTACTTGAATTCTGAAGTGAGTGACAAGATTCGCAAATTAACAGATGCACAGCAACAAGAAGTTGTAGAAGCCAAGTATGGAATATTCCCTCCCTGGAGAGGTGTGAGCAACAGTGAGAAAGATGGGAAATTGTGGGGAGAATGAAAGAAACACAGACGCACAAAGTTGGGAAAAACGTTCCCAATTTGTCCCTCAAGCTTGAAATGTGACTTCAGTAGTTCACCATTGAGAGTCAGAGAAACATAGAAGTTAGGAGAAGATGTAAGCCATTTGACCCCTCATACAACTGCTTCTTCACTACAATGTCCCTGCATGGTCCATGCATACCATCCTCCTAAATGTTTCATGAATCCAGTTGAGTGCATGCAAAGCCCCAGGTTCACCATATCTTTATACTCTCAAACAAACTCTGACACCACTTCAACCCTTTACACTGCAGCTCAGGCACATCTCTGGCTAACATGCTCACTTTGTGTGCAATGACACACACACTTCATGCATCTGCACAGGATGGCTGGCTCTTAGCTTGAATTCTTAACGTTTACTCACTGTGCATATACTTGGAGGCTGCCAACCTCTGTGTATTTCGCATTGCTTTCTTAACAGATGCAGTTGGAAGGCAGAGGTAATGGCTTACTGGTATTATTGTGAGACTACTAATCCAGAGATATAGACAATATTTTTGGGACCTGGGTTAGAATCCCACCACAGCAGATGGTGGAATTTGAATTTTAAAGAAATCTGGAATTAAGAACCTAATGATGACTGAATCCATTGTTGATTGTCGGGAAAATCTCATCTGGATCACTAATGCCCTGTAGGGAAGGAAACTGCCATCCTTGCCTGGCCTGGCCTATATGTGATTCCCGGCCTACATGTGACTCCAGACCCACAGCAATGTGGTTGACTCTTAACTGCCCTCTGGGCAGTTAGGGAAGGGCAATAAATGTTGCATCATTAGCAATGCCTTCATCTGTGAATGCATAAATGAAAAAATAGTCTTCAGTGCTGCATCACAGACTTCCAACAAAAGAGGCTTGCATCGCCCTTCAGCCCAGAGGGAGAGGCAGGAGCTTGTGATGGTCTGGAGCAAGGAATAGCCAAGCTCCAACAGGGAAGGGATATTTCAATCTTTCCTACAGCACACTTCCAGCATATGCCAGCAGCCTTCATGACAAATACACATTATGGGAGATGACAATCACTCGGGGGATAATATCACAGTCATTCAGGGGGTTAGCCAGGGCCAGTCAGGTGTTTGCTCCAACTAGAGTCCAATGATTGATGTCCTTGTAATCGGGGGATTGGGCCATGGGCTGTCCTGCAGGAGAAGTGCAACCGGGAATTACAAGAATATTAGTCCAGCAGGTGGGACTATTATCGTGTTTTGAATCATAGAAACACTACCGCAGGGAAACAGGCCATTTGCCCCATCGATTCCACATCAAGTCTTTCTAAAGATCATCCAACCTAGATCAACTGACCCCATACACCACCCCCCCCAACTCCGGCTATTGCCATAACCTGCATTTTCCATGGCTAATCCACCTAGCCTTCACACATCCTTGGACACTATGGGCAATTTAGCACAGCCAATTCACCAGTGTGCATGTCTTTGGACTGTGAGAGGAACCGAGAGCTCCCAGGAGAAACCCAGGAAGAATGTGCAACCTCCACACTGACAGTCACCTGAGGGTGGAATTGAACCTGGGTCCCTGGCATGTTGAGGAAGCAGAACAACGAGTAACTATCTGCCCCTTATGGGTCACTTTCAGTACAGCTCACCCATTCTCTTCTACTCTTGGAACATAGAACATGGAACATAGAAAAATACAGCACAGAACAGGCCCTTTGGCCCTCGATGTTGCGCCGACAAGTGAATTAATCTAAGCCCCTCCCCCTACACTATCACATCATTATCCATATGCTTATCCAAGAACTGTTTAAATGCCCCTAATGTGGCTGAGTTAACTACATTGGCAGGCAGGATGTTCCACGCCCTTACCACTCTCTGAGTAAAGAATCTGACTCTCACATCTGTCTTAAATCAATCACCCCTCAATTTGTAGCTATGTCCCCTTGTACAAGCTGATGTCATCATCCTGAGAAAAAGACTCTCACTGTCCATCCTATCAGAGGATTCTCTGATCATCTTGTTCGTCTCTATTAAATCCCCTCTTAGCCTCCTTCTCTCCAATGAGAACAGACCCAAATCCCTCAGCCTTTCTTCATAGGGCCTGCGCTCCAGACCAGGCAACATCCTGGTAAATCTCCTCTGCACCTTTTCAAATGCTTCCACAGCCTTCCTGTAATGGGGTGACAAGAACTGCATGCAATATTCCAAATGAGGCCGCACTAGCGTTTTGCACAGTTGCAGCATGACATCATGGCCCTGGAACTCAATCCCTCTACCAATAAAACCTAACACACCGTAAGCCTTCTTAACAGCACTATCAACCTGGATGGCAACTTTCAGGGATCTATGTACATGGACATCAAGATCCCAGTGCACATCCACACTACCAAGAATCTTTCCATTGACCCGGTATTCTGCCTTCCTATTATTCTTCCCAAAGTGAATCACTCTTGTCTCTTATTATCACTTATTTAGCTTTTCTTTTATCCCAGCCTGGTATCCATTTCTGTCTCTGGGCTCCATCTCCACCAATCTGCTCATCACTCCCCTTCCCCGACACCTTACCCAACTTTGTCTTCAGCACAAATACTATTTTTCCTTACTGTCAACAGTTCTGAAGAAGGGTCACTGGACTCAAAATGTTTTCTCTCCATATATGTTGCCAGACTCGCTGGGTTTCACCAGTAATTTCTGCTTTCATTTAAAAAATCTCCAGCATCTATAGTTTTTTTGTTTTATTATGGCAGGTGGGTCATAGTGGTTTGATCAGTAATAGGTATGGGGCTAGTCAGTCCGGAGAGTCCTGGGGAAACTCGGGATATCCAACTCTGGAGAATAAACTCCAATGTCCTGACTCGCTGAGGGAATGTTGCTATGATTGTAAGCAATTCTAGACTAAAAGGTGGGATCTTGGAGTGAAGAGGAAGGGACTGGGAGCTCAGGAAGGGCATTTTCAAATATGTCACAGTAACTCTGGTCCATTCTTGGACAGGGTAAAGTGTGTACCAGGGCATGAGAATTTTTAAAATAGCAATACATAGAAGGGCCTAATGGAAACAGGAAAAGGCTCAAAGTTCACAGGGACCAGAGAGACAGGAACACAAAAAGGAACATGAAAGATGGTGGGGTGGTATATGTGTGTTTCTGGTGGAGCCTGTAGTGGTTATAATGAGGTCAGCCAGGTGGACCTTAAAGAATGTGAGTTGCCTGATTGGGGCTTTTGGTCTGGTCTAATCAGGGAACCCTGGCTGACATGTGTAAACAAGGGTGTCAGACATCCTGTTCACTCTGAGAGCTGTCTCTGAGAGAGCTGGATCAGTGTCAAGTACCCTCTGCATGTAAATAAAGGATGGCCTGGTGATGGGATATTGGCCTCTGGGGAGTTATTTCAGACCCTACAAGCCATCCACACTGAAACCAAGCTGGAAGATTGCCATGTCGGACTGAAAGTCGTGTGCATAAAGCTCACAAAAAATGGCTGAGAACATGTGCAAAGAGAGCGGAGTAGGTAACTCATTTTCCCTCCAGGGTGCAGTGAAACCCTTGGAATTGAAGACCTACTTGGGGCAATCACTGTAATCACATTTTTAAAAAATATTGTAATATGTATCCAATGATTCAGTAATGTCAACCAACTGTCTTCGATTTGCATTTCATCAGCAGCACATTCACAGCCAAAGAATGCGCACTTAAAATTATGGTCTTAAACAATCATGAGCTTCACACTTTATGCACTAATTGTCTTCATGTCATGTCAGCAGAGTAAGATCATATGATCAAAAGAGGGGAGCAGTGGTATTCCGTACGGCCCATCTGGGACATCCGAGAGTTATGCAGCAAAATCTTTCATGATAGTCAACAAGTTGAGAGAATTTTGTTTTTGACCTTCCATCATCAGTAACCTGGCAATATCTCAGCGTATGATAGACTGCTAAGGTGCCCTGAAATGCTTTAACATCCTATAGGACAGCTTTGAACATGTGAGAGACAGCATATTGTACAACTTTTCCCGAAAGATCAATGCACAATGAGGGAGAGTAGACATGTGATAGTACACCACTCTGCCTTGAAAGATAATGTGCTCCATTCAAGAGTTGATGCATAGAATGAGCCTTTCCTTACTGAGACCTGTGAAATTATCACCATTTCCAATCTGTCACTCGCAAGGTGCCTGTAAGTGTGAAAGATGTGGGCAGGCCAGTGTCCTACTGTGATGCCTGTGCATTGTGTTCAGTCTCAGTTTGTCCATATTAACATGCTACACCTTATCGATGATATGCTTCAAAGATCCATGCATCTGGTATTATCTGTAGTCAATGACATAGAGGCTAGCTCAGCCGGGTGTAGCAGTAGCTGGAGGAAGGAGTTCCTCATCTCCACAACCCCATTTACCAAGAGCTTCAGGGAAGCAAGCTTTTTCTCCTTTGGTCCATGGCCTGGATGTAGAGGTTCGAACACTGCAGTACGGGTGACAGTTCCTGGCTTTAACCTTCAGGATTGGCGTGTAGCTGGAACCAGAAATATAAATTCCACAAGGTCTTGACAGTGCTGAGCACCTCTATCTCATCAAGAAAAGTGTCCATAGATCCAGATGCATGTTTAAGGGGCTGAAGACTAGAAGATTGCATGAGGAATATCACTTAGAGCAGACCAGGTACCATGAAACTCACTCGACAAAACAATTTAATATCACTGAATCAATTGTTCATTTTAAATCAGAGATTGTAAGCTTGTGTTAAGCAAAAGTATTAAAGGATATAGGCCAAAGGCCACAGATCAGCTGTGATCTCCTTGAATGGGTTTGAGGGAATGAATGGCCTACTTCTGTTCCTGTGTTTTAAACTACAAATGGGAAAATATCACTTCAGGAGTCCAATTAAGTCAAAACATTACCCCTACGTTTACACCAACACAACTTTTCATAAGTTTGAAGGTTTCTAGTAAACCATGCTTCTGCTTTCTCTGACAGAATAAAGGCCCAGATTGTTCATCTGCCGGATATCAAACTTTCCACCCATTCCAATCTATTTTTATAGGCAGAACGGCTGATGTTGTCTACCCAAGGTTTAATATAAGTTTATCATAATTTGTTTATTTTTCAGTTCTATTGCTTTAGAAATAAAACTTAATACTTAATTTGTTTTGTTTAACCTTTGACATTTGACCCTACTTTATTAATGAGTGTATTTGTATAATTTGCCGATTGACTATTACTCCAGTTTTGTGAGATCTGTATGTTTAGAGTTTGTGAATTTGATTTCAAAGTTGAAATTGTTAACATAAAGTATAAATAATTATACTCCCAGCATTGATCCACTGGGAGCATCACTTCTACATCCCTGAATAACCATAATTTGTCCAGTCTCTTATTTCTAAATCCAATGTAGCCAACAGTCCATTTGCTCTGTGCCTCCCACCTCTAAATTCTCTGATAATTTCATTCATTTATGTGATACCTTATAAAATGCTTTTAGAAAATATAAATAAGTTATGTCTATTGCATTACCCTTATCTACTCTCATCATTAGCTCTGAAAATGCTCAACAAGATTGATCATGCAAATCTTTTGCTCTTGAAAGTCATACAAACTATTTAATATTCTATATTTGATTTCTGAACATTGTTTTCCTCTTATCTTGAGTACAGATTCCATTATTTTTCATCTTTCATTATCTATTTTATTTTTCTAATTTTTTTCTAATTATTTTCTAATTTTAAGAAAACCTTCCTGGAATTCTTTGGGAACCCATTCTTAAAGCTTAACTGTCTACTGTCCTCCAGATGATCTCTCTCTCTCTCTCTCTCTCTCTCTCTCTCTCTCTCTCTCTAAGGAGTTATTAAGATGTACAGTAATGCCTGGGTTATCTCGATCATAGAGTCTGTTCAACTGTATAAATGCAATCCCTATCCAATGTTTCCCATCTATTTTGTAGGCAGAATTGCTGATGCAGTCTAACCAAGGTTCAATACTTGTTTAACATGAAAAGTTATCAAGTTTAATCTGGACCAGACGTTTACTCACTTCAAGTATGATTAGTTTATTTAATACTGTATGTAGTTGTGAAATCTAAACATCAAATGTTTTTCCACCAACCTGTTTTACTGGAAAATACTGAAATAATTACTTGATACTTCTGACATTACTCTATCAGTTTGTTTTTGGTAATATCCTGGCAATCATTAATTAATTGGCCCTGTAACCATTCCAATTTCCTTCCTTTATATTTCTTGTATTGCTTCCCTGTTGTGTTTCCTTTATAATTTCGTTTCACAATTTTGCTTTGAATTCCTAACTGATCTTTGAATCTCTTCACATTCTCCCTCTGTCTGTTATTTCATGTATTTTGTGCAGGTTTCTTTCGTATCCTTCAATTTTCCCTTGTCTTCATTCATCCACAGTGACTCATTAGTGTTTAGCTTGTTCTTGTTTTTAGCACAATGTATTTTGTCTGTACCCTGTCGAACACCATTTTAAATATCTCCCATTGCTGCTGTACAACTTGTTCATTTAAACTACTAAATTATTTGCTAAATTAAATTTTGAGAACCTATTTGCAGAGAGAACATTTATAGTCCCTTGAGTATGGAAGATTGCAGTTTGTTCTAATTGATGTGTTTGAATCATAAAATCATGGAATCCTAACAGTGTGGAAGCAGGCCATTTGGCCCATCGATCCCACACCAACACCATGCACTTTTAATGATTAAAGGGCATGATTGAGTAGTCAGAAACTGTTTCCACTGCTGTGGGAATCCAGCAAAATTGGGAACAACATCAAAATTAGTAACATAGGAAAAGTTGGAAGCCATGTAACCCTTTGAGCCATTCAACAAAATCATGGAACATTTTCTCCACATGCTTCAATACCTCTGATTGACAAAGATCTATGAATATTAAATATTAAATTAACTGTTGGTTTAATATTAATGACCAATTACAGAAGGAAGTTCCAAACATCGACAGACCTTTGTGTGCTGGAGATATTTCCTCACTTCATTCTTGTAAGATCTGGTCTAATGTTTAGAATATGCATAGTCCTAGACTACCCAATGCTCTTTATCACCTCAGTATACTGCTGACAGTCATCGTGGAACCAACAACCTGGTGTTTATTCTTTGTGGGACTTTTACCATGCAAACTTTTGCAGTTGTATTTGATATATGGTAACAGTAACTACATTTAAAAATGCATTTAGTTGGCTATAAAATATTTTGGATAGTCTTGACATTTTGACTTGTGCTGTTAAAAAGGAATTCTGTTTATTTTTCATTTTCCCTTGCCATTTTGCATATGTCGACGACGATGTTTAAAACTGCTTGCATTTCTCGAGCAGAAAGCAAAAGTAAGCTCTGCGTCTAAAATAACTTACACCAGCTTTGCCCCAGAACAAACTCCTTCCCCAGTAACACAGAGGTCATTCAAAGGGGATTTTTCTATGTCCTTGATCGGCTGTCTATGGCACAAAGAAGCAGATGCTAAAGCAGTAAGACAGTTTCCGAGTTTGCATAAAACCTTTGGCAGATGTGAGTTAGGTTCCAAAATCTTCAGATGGCTTTAAGCAAGTGACAAAGAGACATTCATCGTACCTCATCATTGGATGATAAAAAATCATGTCGGGCTCCAAATGACTGTCTTAAATCAGATCAGCAGAAATTTAGTCTGATCCCGATTATAGCTTGTTTACAGTTTATGCATTTTAGTGTTAGCAGATATTATGAATTGCTGGTCCTGAAATGATGGATGGTATGGATTTCTCTTTCAGGAGATCTAAACTGGGAGGGAAATAAAATGTGCAAAATCTGTTGCTGATTTTTTTAACAGATTGTATTTGAATGGTGATCCATGCCTTCCAGGGACATCATATGCTCATTCATTCAGAGGAGCCTGTTCTCTTCCAGGAGGAATACATTAAGATCTATTTGTGATTACCTGTAATCCCACCCACAACCTCCAACCTCATGGTTCCTCAAACCTGCACCGCCCGCTTCCATCTTCTTCCCAAAATCCACAAACCCGACGGACCTGGTCGACACATTGTCTCCACCTGCTCCTGCCCCACCAAACTCACCTCCACCTATCTGGACTCCATCTTCTTCCCTTTGTCCAGAAACTCCCTACCTATGTCCAAGACACCATGCACACCCTCCTTCTCCTCCAGAACTTCCAATTCCCCTGTCCCCAAAACCTCATCTTTACCATGAACGTCCAGTCCCTATACACCTGCATTCCCCAAACAGATGGCCTAAAGGACCTGCGCTTCTTCCTGTCCCGCAGGTCTGACCAGTCCCCCTCCAATGCCACCCTCATCTGCTTAGCCGAACTCGTCCTCACCCTCAACAACTTCTCTTTCAATTCCTCCCACTTCCTACAGGCAAAGGGGGTGGCCATAGGTATTGGCATGGGCCCAAGCTATGCCTACCTCTTTGTAGGTTGTGTGGAACCATCCCTCTTCCATACCTACACTGGCCCTAAACCCCACCTCTTCTTCCATTACATTGATGACTATATCAGCACCACCTCTTGCTCCCACAAGGAGCTCGAACAGTTCAACCACTTCACAAACACCATCCACCCCAACCTTAAGTTCACTTGGACCATCTCTAATACCTCTCTCTCCTTCCTGGACCTCTCAGTCTCCACCTCAGGCAACCACCCACAAACCGATATCCATTTCAAGCCAACTGACTCCCACAGCTACCTAGAATACACCTCTTCCCACCACCTTCCTGCAAAAATGCCATCCCCTATTCCCAATTCCATTGTGTCCGCTGCATCTACTCCCAGGATGAGGCATTCCACTCCCGTACATCTCAGAAGTCCACGTTTTTCAAGGACAGCAACTTGCCCCCCGCTGTGGTCGAGACCACCCTCAACTGTGTCTCCCGCATTTCCCGTAACTCATCCCTCACACTCCCTCCCTGCAGTAACAACCAAAACAGAATCCCCCTCATCCTCACATACCACCCCACCAACCTCCGGATTGAACGCATCATCCTCCGACACTTCTGCCATCTGCAATCTGACACCACCACCAAAGACATTTTTCCCTCCACACCCTTATCTGCTTTCTGGAGGGACCACTCTCTTTGCGGCTCCCTTGTCCGCTCCACACTCCCCTCCAGCCCCACCACACCCAGCACTTTTCCCTGCAACCACAGGAAGTGCTACACTTGCCCCTACACCTCCTCCCTCACCCCCATCCCAGGCCCCAAGAAGGGTTTCCACATCAAGCAGATGTTCAGCTGCACATCTGCTAATATGGTATACTGCATCCGCTGTTTCCGTTGTGGCCTCCTCTACATTGAGGAAACCAAGTGGACGCTTAGGAACTGTTTTGCAGAAAACTATGCTCAGTTCGCACTAAACAACTGCACCTCCCAGTCACGAATCATTTCAACTCCCCCTCCCATTCCTCAGGCAACATGCCCATCCTGGGCCTCCTGCAGTGCCACAACAATGCTACCCGAAGGTTGCAGGAACAGAAACTCATATTCCACTTGGAAACCCTGCAGCCCAATGGCATCAATGTGGATTTCACCAGCTTCAAAATCTCCCCCTCCCCCTACTGAATCCCAAAACCAGCCCAGCTTTCCCCCGCCTCCCTCACCTGTTCTTCCTCCCACCTATCCTCTCCTCCCACCTGAAGTCCCACCTCCATCTCCTACCTACTAATCTCATCCTGCCCCTTGACCTGTCTGTCCTCCCTGGACTGACCTGTCTCCTCCCTACCTCCCCACTTAAACTCACCTTTACTGGCTCCATCCCCGCCTCTTTGATCGGTCTGTCTCCTCTCCACCTACCTTCTCCTCTATCCATCTTCTACCTGCCTCACCCTCTCTCCATATTTATTTCAGAAACCCCTTCCCCTCCCCCATTTCTGAAGAAGCTTCTCGGCCCGAAACATCAGATTTCCTGCTCCTCTGGTGCTGCTTGGCCTGCTGTGTTCATCCAGCTCTGCACCATGTCATCAACATTCAATGACATTTTATCATTCCTTCAGTGTTGTTGGATCAAAATCCTGGGACTCTCTTCCTAATTGTGGCTGCGTCTATGGCTCTTGGACTGCAGCTAGTAAGTAACTGGCTTATCGCTACTACCTCCAGGGCATGTAGGAGAGGGTGATATGTGCGACACCAGCAATGATCACAGCCCATGAAAGAATACATCAAAGAAGAGTCCTCCCACGTGAGATACAGAAGTCTTAAAAGATCTCATTGCATGATTTCAATTAGGAGCAGGAAATATTTGTCACTCTCCTACAACAATGAAGAAGGTTGAAATCATCCGGGACAAAGTAGCCCACTTGATTGGCACCATTCCACATTCTTCCACTCCCTCCAGCACCAACACTCAGTAGCAGTAGTGTATATTATCTACAAGATGCACTGTAAAAATTCACCAAAGACCCTTAAGCAGTATCTTCCAAACTCACAACTACTTCTATCTATGAGGACAAGGGCAGCACATAAATGGGAACATGGCCACTTGCAAGTATTTTCCTGAACCATTCACCATCTTGACTTGGAAATATATCACCATTCCATCACTGTTGTTGGGTCAAAATCTTGGAATTACCTCCCTAGAGGCATTGTGAGTCAACCTACAGCCTATGGACTGCAGTGACTTCAGAAAGCAACTCACTACCATCTTCTCAAGGACAACTAGGAACGGGCGATGAATACTAGCCCACATCCAATGTGAGTAAAATAAAAATGGAAGGACTGTTATTGATTAAGCTGTTGAAGATGTATAGTCCTCGGATACTATCCTGAGGAGCTCCTACATTATGCCCATGTGAAAGAGACTATTGTCCACCAAAAACCAATTCATTCCCATGATGGCTTCACATGACTTGGCTCCATGAAGATCTTTCATCTAATTTCTATTGAGCTGAATTTTGCCAAGGTTCCTTGGTGCCACAATCAGTGAAATGCTGCCTTGATGTGAAGGGTATTCACTCATACCACCCCTCTTGATCTTACCTCTTTAATACATGGTTGAACTGAGGCTATAATCAGGTTTGGAGTGGAGGGGATTTGGAATAATTCAAACTGAGCATCAATGAGCAGGTTATTGCAGTGTAAGTGTTGCTTGATAGCTCTGTTGACAATACCATCCATCACTTTATTGTTAAATGACAGAGCACAATTGAGGCTGCAATTGGTCATGTTGGATTTATCATACTTTTTGTGAAAAGAACATGCCTGAGCAATATTCCACATTGTCAGGTAGATGCCAGTGTTGCAATTGTACTGGAAGAACTTGGCTAAGGGCCCAGTTACCTCTGGAGCGTGTCTTCAGTCCTACTGTTGCAATGTTTATCTGATACTATGTTTGCAGCATTCTGTGCTATTAACCATTCCTTACTATTTTGTGAAGTGGACTGAATTGCATGAAGATTCGCATCTGTGATACCGAGGACCTCAGGAGGAGGACAAAGCTGAATTGTCCACGTGGCACTTCTGGCTGAAGGTTATTACAACCAGGCCCAGAAATCTTTCCAGTTCCAAGCGGTATACGCCAAATTGTTAAGGCCCCAGGTTTCCTTTTTATTATTACTCATTCATGCGATGAGGGCATCATTGGCGAAGTCACTGTTTCTTTACCTGTCTGTCATTGCCTAAGCAGCTAATCAACAATTGCATCAGGCTGGTATCACATGTAGGCCAGACCAGATAAGCATGACAGATTTTTTAAATCACTGTGAGACACAGGCATTGCTAACTGGATACAATTTATTGCCCATCGCTAGCTGCCCTTGAGAAAGTGGTGGTGAGCTGCTTTCTGAGCCGCAACAGTCAACATGCCACAATTAGACCCACAATGCCATTGGGGTGGGAATTCTAAGATTAGAATTAGAATTAGAATTAGAATGGGTTTTATTATTACATGTTCTCAAGTACAGAAGTGCAGTAAAAAGTCTACAAAGTGGCCCTTCTCTGTTGCCAACTTGATGAAAACACTCTTTTATTCCTGATCACATTACACTTGGGTTAGAGATATTTAAGTAAGATAGCTTCATGCATACATTAACGTTGCCACATAGGACTCCTCAATGGTTACATTTATCAAGAGCTCCAGTTCAAGCAAGCCCTTTTGTTAATTACTGCTCACTTCCTGTTCACTGACTACGAGACCCCTTTTTTCCACCATTGGATTCTGATGCTGTTTCAATTTGAACGCTACATCACAAGTAATTTCCAAGCAGAGATGAAGCCATACTAGACCTGGTGTCAGGGAATGAGCTAGGACAGGTGATCGATGTTTCAGTAGGAGAGCATTTTAGGCTGAGTGACCATAACTCCATAAGATTTTGGCTGGTCATTGATAAGGGGAAGAGTGGCCCTAGGGTGAGGGTACTCAATGGGGCAATAGCCAATTACATCCAAATTAAACAAGAACTGGGGAATATGGATTGGGAACAGTTATTCGAGGGCAAATCTACATCTAGCATGTGAGGGGCCTTTAAAGACCCAGTTGATTAAAGTGCAAGACATGCATAGATCATAGAGCATAGAATCCCTACAGTGTGGAAACAGGCCCCTCGGCCCAACAAATCCACACCAACTCTCAGAACATCCCACCCAGACCCATCCCCCTAATCTGTACCTCCTTGAACACTATGAGCAATTTAGCGTGGTCAACCCACCTATCCTACACATCTTTGGACTGTGGGAGAAAACTGGAGCACCCAGAGGAAACCCATGCAGACATTGGGTGAATGTGCAAACTCCACACAGACCGTCGCCCGAGGGTTTGAATCAAACCCAGGTTCCTGATGCTGTGAGGCAACAGTGCTACCCACTAAGCACCATGTCCTGCAAAACTGAAGGATAGGAATTGGAGGGCTCGGGAACGATGGGTGACATTAGAAATTGTGAACTTACCCAAAAAGATAAAAGGAAGCATCCAATAGGTCTAGATATCTGCAAACTGACGAAGCCCTTGTGGAGAATAGAAAAATTAGGAAGGAACTTAAATGTGGAATTAGAAAGGCTAAAAGGGGCCAGGAAGTATCTTTAGCAAACAGGGTCAAGGAGAACCCCAAGACTTTTTATGCAAATATTAGGCAAAAGAGAGTACCAAAGTAGAGAGTAGATCCTGACCCAAGGGCAACTGAGAGGAATTTTACGTGGAGCCACAGGAAATGGGAGAGATCCTTAAGAAGTATTTTGTATTACCATTTGCTGAGGAGAAGGACACGACTGATATTGAGGTGAGGGATGAGTGTGTGAATACTCTAGAGAATGTCAATATATTGAAGGAGGAAGTTTTGGGTATCCTAAATTACATTAAGGTAGACAAGTCCCCAGGGCCAGATGGGATCTATCCCAGATTTATTGCAAGAGGCAAGGGAAGAAATAGTTGGCGCATTAGTAGATATCTTCACATCCTCCTTGACCACAGGCAAGGTTCTAGAGGACTGAAGATTAGTCAATGTTGTTCTCTTGTTTAAGAAAGGAAGCAGAGATAATCCAGGAAATTATGTGCCAATGAGCCTGACGTCTGTGGTGGGGAAGCTTTTAGAGAAGATACTGAGGGACAAGATATATGCGCATTTGCAAGAAAACAGACTAGTTAGTGACAGGCAACATGGTTTTTAATGAGGAAGGTCATGTCTCACCAATCTGATCGAATTTTTTGAAGAGGTGACAGAAATAATTGATGAGGGATGAACTATGGATGTCGTTTATATGGGCTTTAGAAAGGCATTTGGTAAAGTCCCACATGGCAGATTGGTACAAAAACTAAAATTACATGGGATTCAGAGTGGGCTGGCTAGATATGTACAAAACTGGCTTGGTTATAGTAGACAGCGGGTAGGAGTGGAAGGGTGTTTTTCAGAGTGGAGATCGGTAACACATGGTGTTCCACAGGGATCAACCATAAGCCCTGTGTTGTTTGCAGTATGTATAAATGATCTGGAGGAAAATGTGGGTGGTCTGGTTAGTTTGTAGTTGGTACAAAGTTTGGTGGAGTTGCTGATAATGCCAATGACTGTGAAAGGATCTAACAGGATATAGATAGATTGGCAACTTGGGCACAGAAATGGCAGATGGAGTTTAATCCAAAAAAATGCGAGGTGATGCATTTTGGAGGATCAAATTTAGGTGTGAATTATACTGTTAATTACAGAACCGTTAGGAACATTAATGCACAGATGGATTTGGGTGTACAGGTCAACAGTTTCTTAAAAGTGACAACAAGGTGGCCAAAGTGATTAAGAAGGCATATGGCATGCTTGCCTTCATCAGCCAGGGCATGGAATATAAGAGTTGGCAAACCATGTTGCAGCTATATAAAACCCTTGTCAGGCTGCATTTGGAGTATTGTGTGCATTTGGAGATAGAGCAGAGAAGGTTCACCAGGATGTTTTCTGTTCTCCAGGGCTTTGACTATAAGGAAAGGTTAACAGGACTAGGATTGTTTTCACTGGAAAATAGTGGCAGAGAGAAAATCTGTCATAGGGCTACAAAATTATGAGAGGCATAGATAGGGTGGATAGTCAGAGGCATTTTCCCATGGTTGAAGTTTCAATTACAAGTGAGCACAGGTGCAAAGTGAAAGGGGGAATGTGTAAAGGAGATGTGCATGGGAAGTTTTTCATGCAGGGAGTGGTAGGAGCCTGGAACGCACTGCCAGAGGAGCTGGTGGAAGCCGACAGGTTGGTGACATTTAAGAGGCATCTGGATAGTTACATGAATATAGAGGGAATGGAGGGATATGGACTGAATAAGGGCATTAGGTTTGTTTTTTAATTAGTCAGGGTGTGGTGATTGGCATAGGCTTGTGTTGTATTTCTCCTTTTTTCTTTTGTTCTACGGCTCGGTGAGGACGACCGGGAAGAGGCTGCCTTCAATACTTGCCAATCCGCTTATTGCCCCTTTTCCCAAGTAAACATCACTGTGTTCACAGCTTTTACTTATGTTGCCGCTTTAATATTGGGGTCAACTGTGGTTCAATGGGAAATATTCTCTGAGTCAATGCAACATGGGTTCAAGCCCCACATGAAAGACTTGAGCACAAATTCTAAGCTAACATTTCCAGCCTTGTACTTGGGGAGTGCAAAAATGGATAAGAAACAATCTTTGGAATGATTATGATAAAGTGAGGCAAAAACATTACTTTTGATGAACACTAGGTCAGTTTGTCAACAATCATCCCTTTAAGTGATTATCTGGTCATTGCCAATTGGCGGAGTGTACTTTGTGAAAATTACTCATCAAGCTTCCTTTGTTACAAAGCAGATTCAAAATATGCTCCAGTAGCTCCAGGCACTTTTGGAACATCCTGGAGTCTTGAAAGGCAGTACAACAATGTAAGCCTTGTGAGCAAAATGTCTCAATGTGTTCTGCAAGGGAGTTGACAAAGTTCAACACTAAACCACTACGGGAGAAATTAGGATGGGAGATTAAAAATATGATCAAGGAGGCAGGTTTTAAGGAGTGCGCTAAAGGAAACATGATGCAGAGAGATTTAGGGTAGCAATTTTAGCTTAGGCACAGCTGCCAATAGTGGATCGATGAAGACTGGGGATGAGAAAGTGGTCAGAACTGGAGAGAGTTGTGGACCAGAAGAAAATTACAGAGATAAGTAGGGAAGATGTCATGGAAGGTTTTGAAAGCAAGTCATAATATCGAAGTTTGTTCACTTTTGGTGATTGTTCCAAATGCAGAGATTTGAAGCTCGGATTAGGAAATCAGGTACAACATCACTGGGAACATCTAAATAGTCCATCCATTAATTGAAATGGATCAAAAATCCAGATGCCCAGAGATTGGGGTCTACAGTCCCATGGAATCTGGGGAAATGGGGGGAAGTCTAGGAAAATACAAAACTTCAGCTCTGTTACAAATGATATGTGTCTTATCTGTTAACAGTCAACAAATGTGCAGATGTTCTATATCATATTCATTTAATATTTATTCAAGGTACTCTTTACTTCTATTATGTGTTCCCTTCTATTGTGATATTTTGCTTGATACCTTTATTGAGAGAACTATCCTTTGGTCAAAATTGATCTTGATATTTTAATTGCTTCTTGCCTTTAGGGTAGTTAACCTGCTCTGAAATCTGGCATCAGTTTTCACACGCATCAATTAGCATCAAATGATCACAGCACTTCCACATTCCATGTCACGCTCAACAATAAATGACTCAACATAATCCCTGTCTAGTTATGGGTCGCGTGAGCTGCAGTCAACTGTGAGATTAAAATAAAGACTCCAAACCAGATTCCTTCCCTTTCCACATGACCAATCTTGGGTCTTTAGGCTAAATTTTGAGGAGAATGGCAAATGGGAAAGGACAATGTACAAATGTTAAGGTGTTGCTTTTGGAGTATTATTTCATGGAATTTTAAGTGGATTCAGAAGCCAAATTAAAATTGGATATATTGTAAATATTTAAGCTAAATACACAGTGCCAATGTAGAACTGTGATATTTCAGACAGGCCTCCTGTGGTTTTCAGTTGACTAACTGGTCAGGAAATCTTTGAAAATTTTCCAAATCATTACACCCAGATACCTTTAGCTCAATTACAGTTGTGCTGAGTTTTACAACTCTGTAATACATAATAACATTTATGCTACCTACATTTCAACAAAAAGCATTTATCACGGCAACAGCTAAGAAATGTCAAATATTTAATTCCTCTGAATAGGAATGAGTGCTATATTGAGTCATTCTGCTCCATCATCCTTTCCTGCATATCACAGTGTAGAAGATACTTGTGTTTAAAATAGATGGCTACTGATTTCCTTTGATGTTTTTTAACTAGGCTACAATACCACTCCTTCTCAGCAACAAACAGTTCAAGCTGCATAAATATATTTCAGTCTCTGTGGTAAGCAGCAATCAGTACTGATAAAGGCCCTGCACTGTCTTACCCCTGTGCAAAGCATCGATTATAGCTTCAGCATGACATTTCTTTGCGATGTCACCCACTCACAAACTAGAGTTAATATATGTTCAGACTGCCAATGATATTAGAACTCACACTGCCCTCTCAAACTTGAAACCTACACTGTGGTGATTAGATTGTCTAACAGTGGTAGAATCAAACATGGATGAAAGAAAAACTGAAAGAACAGTGGGCGCTATAAATCAGAAACAAGAACAGAAATTGCTGGAAAAGCTCAGCAGGTCTGGCAATAACTGTGGAGAGAAATCAGAGTTAATGTTGCAGGTAGAGTTACCCTTCCCTAGTTTAGGTCACTTGACTTAACTCTGCCGTAGCCTTCTCCCAACTAGGGAAAGGTCACTCTACCTGAAATATTAACTCTGATTTCTCTCCACAGATACTGCCAGACTGGCTGAGCATTTCCAGCAATTTCTGTTTTTCTTTCAAACTGTATGAATTTGCGCAGAGTGATGCATTTAGATTATTAACAATATCTGTGATAAATCATTACAGTTGTCACTGTCCCAGAAAGAAAACTAAAACTCATGATATTGTTGCAAAATGCTATTGACACTGTTATCCACAGACCCCACATTGCACAGTTTAAGTAGATAAAGGTTAAAAAAGTGGAATGGTTGGAAAGCTTATACAGTTCATATATCTCTGAGCAATGCAAAGATGACACTGGTTTCTTAGTTCATCTAATGAGTTCCTCTCTTCTTCTTCACTCAAAATGAAGAGAACTATAATACCCTGCAGGTTATCTCGACGCTGTACTCCACGCATCTCCACATGGTGCAAGATAAGGCCTTTCAATCAGCCTTTCAAAACTGCGAGGTCCTCCTAGAGGGGACCCTGAGATAAATAAATTATTTTATTTATGCTGCTGACATGTTTTCTGGTGCATCTACATTATCAGGCATGTCCAGAGTGTCTGAGGACCTGCGCAGACTTTTAAACTCACATATTAGGAACTTAGTAGTCAAATAAGTACATGGGTAAAGAGTGCTGTACAGCCTAAGGCCTAGGCCTAGAAACTGCTTTCTAGGTGCCCAGATAGCCTTGTTGATAAGTCCTATTTTTCTTTTATTCATTCATAGAATGTGAGCATTGTTGGCTGGGCCTAGCTGCCCTTGAGAAGGTAGAGGTGAGCTGCCATCTTGAACTACTGCAGTCCAGTTGGCATAGGCACACGGACAATACTTTAAGGGACGGAAGACTGTCATATCATTGAACAAATTAGCATTGAGAAGGAGGAGATACCAGCTTTTTTAGTGGACCTAAAATTGATTAAATCCCAAGGCCAAAATGAGAAGTGTCCCAGACTGCTATAGCAAGCAAGGGAGAAGTTGCACGGGCCCTGACGTTCATTTTCAAATCCTCTCCAACCACAAGAGGGAAACTCATGTGGTACAAAAAAAGCCAAAGAACTGTGGATGCTGGAAGTCAGAGAAAAAAAGAAATTGCTGGAAAAATCTCAGCACGTCTGGCAGCATCTGCGAAGAAAAAGCAGAGTTAATGTTTTGGCTAAAGCAGTACCTTTATTCCAGAAGATTGTTTGGGATAAAGCAGGGGAACTATGAGTGAGCACAACATCATTGATAGAGCAACATTTGGAAAATAATTCTGAGGGACGGAACTATTCCCCACATGGAGAAATAATGATTAATCAAGGATAGTGAAGAGTATGGCTTTGTCAGTGGGGGAGATCATGTCTGACAGATTTGATTGAAGTTTACAAGGAGGTAGCTAGATGTGTAAATGAGGGTAATGCAGTTGATACAATCTACATGGACATCTGTAAAGTTGGTGACAGGGTCTTGCAAAGGTGACTGATCAAGAAAATAAGTGCCCTGGGATCCATGGCAATTGGATAAATTTGATCCAAAATTGACTTAGTGCCAGGAGGCAGTTAAATTTACAAGTTGTTTTTGTGACTAAATAACTGTGCCCAGTGGTATTCCACAGTTTTCTCAGTTGAGTCCCTTGTTGGTTGTAGTTTACATTAATGATCTCAACATGGACATAGGAAAAACGAGTAATAAGTTTGCTGATGAAACGGAAATTGATCGTTTTGTAAATAGCGAGGAGGAAAGCCTTAGGCTACAGGACAATAAAGCTGAATTGGTCAGATGGGCAGAACAGGGGCAAATGAAGTTTAATCCTGAAAAGTGTGAGGTGTTGCATTTCGGAAGGGCGAACAAGTTAAGAGAGCACATGATGAATGGTAGGACCCTGGGAAGTATGTAGGATCAGAGGGACCTTGGTGTATTAGTTAATAGTTCATTGGAGGTAACAGGAGAAGAGGACAGGATGGTTTATAATAACTGTGGAACAGATAACTTTATTAGCCAAGTTATTGGAATACACGTGCGGGGAGGTTATGATGAAATTGTATGAAATGTTAGTTAAGCCACAGCTGGAGCACTGTGTACAGTTCTGGCCATGACACTACAGGAGGATATGATTTCACCCAAGGGGATGCAGGAGAGATTCACGAGGATGTTGCCTGGGCTGGAGCGATGAAATTATGAAGGGAGACTAGATAAGCTGGGGTTGCTCTCCTTAGAACAGAGAGGGCTGAGGGGGATAGCTGTTTGAGGTTGATAGACAGGGCAGGTAAGAGGAAAAATGTCCCCTCAGTGGAGGGATCAATAACTACGAGGCATAGGACGTTGGATATCCAGAACACATTGCCAGAAAGACTGGTAGAAGTTGGAAGCGTCCTAGTATTTAACACATATTTAGATTTTTTTAAAATTAATTTGTGGAACAAGGGTGTTGCTGGCTGCCCAGGATTTATTGCTAGTCCCTAGTTGCCCTTGAGAAAGTTCAAGATTAACACTTAAAATACCATACAAGGCTAAGGGCCAAGTGCTAGAAAATGTGATTAGACTAATAGGTGCATGATGACCAATATGCACATGATAGGCCATAGCTCCTCTTTTGGCACTGTAAAGCTCTACGGCTCAATGTGTTCTGCAACTTTGACACTCTGAAGGTAAAGGTATGGTGGTTTCCCTGGATCTGTCCACGTCCTTCTGGATGGAATTGGTTGTCGGCTGAAAGTGCAGTCCAATCAATGTTGAAAAGCTCCCACAATGAATCTTCTGGATAGCACACACTGCTATTGTGCCTTGATGGCAAAGGGATAATGTTTGTGGATATGCTACGTAACAAATGGGTTGTTTTATCTGAACTGGTATCAAGTTCCTCATCCTACTTGTCAATGGTGCTGTGCTCATCCAGACAAGTAGGTGTATTCTGTCACACTCCTGCCTTGTGTCTTGTGGATGGTAGACAGGCTTTGGGGAATCAGGAGGTGAGTTACTTGCTGCAAGATTCCTAGTCTCTGACCTGACCTTGTAACTACAGTATTTATATAATTATCCCAGGTCAGTTTGTGGCTAATACCAAAATATCGAATCTTGATAATGCTGGATTCCATGATGACAATACCATTGAATATCAAGGCATAATGGTTAGGCCTTCTGTTGTTAAAGCCAGTCATTGCCTGTATTTGGTGCAAATGTTACTTGCCACTGGTCAGCCAAGTCTGAATATTATTCACGTTTTGGTGTATTTCAGCATGGGCTGTTTCAGTATCTATGGATTCATAAATGATGCTAAGCATTGTGTAACCATAGGCAAACATCTCCACTTCTGCCCTTATGAGCTGGTCAGTTATGAAGCATCTGAAGATGATCAGGCCTCAGATATTACTCTGAGGAATTCCTGCAGAGATGTCCTGAAGCTGAAATAATTAACCTCTAACAACCATAACCATTTTCCTATGTGCAGGGCATGACACCAACCAATGGAGAGTATGCCTCCTGATAGTCATTGATTCCAGTTTTGCTGAGACTTCTTGATGCCACACTCATTTAAATGCAGCCTTGAAGTCAAGGGTAGTCAGTCATACCTCACCTCTGGAATTCAGCCCTTCTATCCTCGGTTGAACCAAAGCTGCAATGAGGTCAAGAGCTGAGTGTCCTGGTGAAATCCAAACTGAGTATCAGTGAGCAACCACAGCTGTTGCTGAGTGAGTACTACTTGATAGCGCTATCTATGATTCCTTCCATCAGATTACTGATGAATGAGAGTAGACTGACGGATCAGTAATTGGCTGGGTTGTATTTTTCCTGTCTTTGGTGTGCAGGACATTCCTGGACAACTTTCCACACTGTCAGATAGATATCAGTACTGTAACTGTAATAGAGCTAGTTGACTGGGGTGTGGCCAGTTCTGGAGAACACATCTTCAGCCCTATTGCTGGCATGGCGTCAGGGCCCATAATCTTTGTAATATCCAGTGCATCCAATCTGATATCACATGGAGTGAATTGTTTTGGCTGACTACTGACAAGTGTGATGCAGGGGACCACTGGAGGAGGCTGAGATGGATCATCCACTTGGCACTCTGGCTAAAGTTTATTGCAAATGCTGCAGCCTCATTTTTTTTGTACTAATGTGTTGTGATCTTCCATTATTGAGGATGTGTCTATTTGTGGACTCTCCTCTTTCTGTGAGTTGTTTAATTGTTCACCACCATTCACAACTGGATGCTGTAGGAATGCAACGGTTTGATGTGGCTCATTGGTTGTGGGTTCAGTTATCCCACCTGCTACTTCCTGCTGATGCTGTTTGGCGGATCAGTACTCCTGCTTTGTGGATTTATCAGGTTGACATCTCATGTTGAGGTACATTTGGCTCCTGCCATGCCACCAACATCCCGCTCCCCCACCCCCACCCGCATTCTCCATTGAACCACAGTCGATCTGCTGGCTTGAAAGTAATAGGAGAGTGGTGAATGTGCCAGGTCATGAGTTATATATTGTGTTGGTGTACAATTTCTGCTGCTCACAGATGTCCGGTCTCGAGTTGCAAGATCAGCTCAAAACCTATTCCATTTAACTTTGTATTAATGTCAAACAACACAATGCAGGATGACCTCACTGTGAAGACTTTGTCTCGACAAGGATTGCTCAGTGCTCACTCTTACTGATAGTTTCATGGGCAGTTATATCTATGGCAGGCAAGATTAATAAGGATGAAGTCAAATATGTTCTTCCCACTTGTTGATTCTCTCACCATTACCGCAGACACAGTCTGACAGCTACGTCCTTTAGGACTAGACCTGCTCCACCAGTCCTGGTACTGCTGAGCCACTCTTGGTGAGGGATGCTGAAGGCTGCCACTGAGAGCATATTCTGACCCCTCGTGCTTCATTCTGTGGTATTCGACATGGAGGAGCACTGATTCATCTGGCAAGGGAGATCCATATATGACAATTTGAAGCAGGATTCCTTGCCAACATTTGACCAGATACCATGAGGCATCATGGGGTCCAGAGTTGCTGTTGAGGAGCCTCAGAGGAACTCCTCCCTACTGTCCTGTTATTAAATCAGGAGACAGACAGGCATGGAGTTGGTAGTGTCTGGAATATTGTCTATAGGTTATGGTTTAATGAATATTGATTGTGTGTGGCTGTAGCTTAACAAGTCTGTGAGATAGCTCTCCAAACTTTGGGCCTAGCCCCAGATGTAGAGCAAGAACATGGCATGTTTGACAGAACTGAGTCTGCCATTATGGTTTTAGTTGCCAGGTGGTCCATTCAGTCCCATTCATTCTTTAGAGGCTTTTTAGTAGTTTGATATAACAGAGTGACTGGTTAGGCAATTTCAAAGAGGCAGCAAAGAGACAATCATATTGCTGTATGAGTCTAGAATCATAAATGGGCCAGACCAGATATGGACTGTGGATTTTCTTCCTTAAATCTCATTAGTGAACCAAATTTTGTTTTTTAACAAAATACTCAACAGTGGTTTCATGAACATCCTTAGACTTTTAATACCAATTTTAGTAATTACAAATGTTATTGTCTGCCATGATAAGGTTAGGTGTGGGGTGGTGGTGTGATTTGCAATATGTTGGATCTTTGTGATCAGTGACCAGCCTAACACCACTGCCTCCATTTCCCTTGTGAGATGCTAAGAGAAAGTCTCTCATGGAAGTCTACATGCAGAATGGTGGGAGATTCCAGAGTGTTTTATCCCCACTTGCTTTGGCAAATCTCCATCTCACCCCATCTTTTTATGGTGCTGGCCGCAGAATGGGAAATTCTCAGTTAGATGACCAGAAGCGACCTTAGAGTACAGGTCCATAGTCCCTTGAAAGTGAAGTCGCAGTTTTTTCGTACGCTTACATTTATTGATCAGTCCATTCAGTAGAGGAGGTGGGAGGTCATGTTGCGGCTGTACAGGACATTGGTTAGGCCACTTTTGGAATGCTACATTCAATTCTAGTCTCCCTGCTATAGAAAGGATGTGAAATTGAAAGGGTTCAGAAAAGGCTTAGACGAATGTTGCCAGTATGGAGGGTTTGAGCTGTAGGGTGAGGCTGGCTAGGCTGGGACTATTTCCTTGGAGGCTGACAGGTGACCTTATAGAGGTTTATAAAATTATTAGAGACATGGATAGAGTGAATAGTCAAAGTCTTTTCTCCAGTGTAGGGGAGTCCAGAACTAGAGAGCATAGTTTAAGGTGAGAGGGGAAAGATTTAAAAGGGTCTTAAGGGGCAACTTTTTCATGAAGAGGTGGTGTGTTAATGGAATGAGCTGCCAGAGGAAGTAGTGGAGGCTGGTACAATTATAACACTTAAAAGGCATCTGGATGGGTATATGAATAGGAAGAGTTTAGAGGGATATGGACCAATTGCTGGCAAATGGGATTAGATTTATTTAGGATACCGGGTAGGCATACACTATCTGGAATGAAAGGTCTGTTTCCATGCTATATGTCTCCATGACTCTGTGATAACAATGGATCAGAATAGAACAGTCAAGCCCATCACAGCCCATCCCATTTATGCAAGCAATGTTATCAATTTCACTTTGTTATGTATGCACTGGAAGACATCATTCCTCTCAAAGTGCACCACACATCATAAATTCAATGTGCACAATCCTGCTATAATTTTCAAATTAACAAATAATCTAAAAAGAAATTAACCATGAAGGGCAATACCCGAAGTGAGAATTTTTGATTGTCTTTACGGAAATTAAACGTTATTGTTTTGCAATTCTTCAGGAAATCTAAGCAGAGCAAAAATTAAAAATCCAGATTTCCAGGGGCCAGTATATAGAGATAGTAAATGGTTATTTTTAAATTATTGATACTGGCTCACAATAATTTCCACCACTTTTTCTTGCTGTCAGCTTTTACCCCATTAGACTTACTTACCTGCAAAACACATTACAGCCATTGGATTTAAATAGGGGTGGAATATTTTATGAGCCATTGGTTTATGCTTCTTGGAACAGCTACATTTCTTTCCCAAATTCTGTCTAGCCCTGAGCAGACTTTGAAAGAAAGGTGATTTACATAGTGACAGTAATTAGTTTTCTATCTGAATAACTTTAGGAGAAGATTATTGGCAAAACAGTAACATGCCAGTTTTTTTTAATGGATGTAAAAAGGAGAGACGGATTATCTTCCTCTAGAAAAAATTGCATGGAGGTATTT
This sequence comes from Stegostoma tigrinum, assembly GCF_030684315.1. Classification (NCBI taxonomy): domain Eukaryota; kingdom Metazoa; phylum Chordata; class Chondrichthyes; order Orectolobiformes; family Stegostomatidae; genus Stegostoma; species Stegostoma tigrinum. The sequence continues at coordinate 101,045,690 of NC_081359.1, forward strand.
ATTCTTATTTATTTATACTCACCCGTGGTTCAAAGCTTTGTGGTATGAAGGGTTTCAGGCGAACAACAGTTATATTTCAAAGAGCAAAGGTTTCCTCATATTTTACTTATAGAATGATTACGGATTCGTCTCTTTGTTGCTTACCCCTGAAGTTTTAAGAACAACTTCAGAACCCAGACTCTTTCAGAAGGAAAAGGCAAAGGTGATTGAACCCAACATGCCTCTATATTTATTGATGTATGTCCTTTTTTTGAGCTACGCGTCAGCTTTGGTATGACAGTACTCTGAGATAATCTTCTTTACTGTTCACTACACCACCTGTTCTGGTGTTATCTGCAAACATACTAACCATACCTCCATATTTACATCCAAATCATTTATATAAAGCAGTAGATCCAGCACCAATCCTTGTGGTACGCTACTGATCACAGGCCTCCAGTCTGAAAAGCAATCCTCCTACCTTCAAGCCAATTTTGTATCCAATTGGCTAATTCTCCCGGGATTTCATGTGATCTAACCAGTCTACTGTCTAGGGATAGTAGGAACTGCAGATGCTGGAGAATCTGGAGATAACAAGGTGTCGTGCTGGATGAACACAGCAGGCCAAGCAACATCAGGGGAGCAGGAAAGCTGATGTTTCGTCCCTAGACCCAATCTTCTTTGTCACCTCTTCAAAACAATCAATTGAGTTATTGAGACATGATTTCCCATGCACTATACCATGATGACTATTACTAATTAGTTCTTGCCTTTCCTTATGCGTGTAAATCCTGTCCCTCAGAATCCTCTCCAACAATGCACCCACGCTGATGCAACGCTGATCAGTCTATAGTTCCAAAATGTCTCCTTACAACCGTCTTAAATAGTGGCAGCACATTAGCCATCCTCCTGTTTTCCAGCACCTCACCTGTGGCTATCGATGATACAAATATCTCAGCAAGTGGTCCAGTAACTATCTCCCAAGCTTCCCACAAAGTTCTGAGATACACCAGGTCAGATCCCAAGGATTTATCTACCTTTATGTGTTTTAAGACCTCCTCTTCTATCACATGGACTCTTTTCAAGATGTCACTATTTAACACTATTTTATCGCCACTTGGCCAAGGCTTTCCTTGCCCCATGGGTAGCCGAATCCAAAACTAGAAAGCTGGGTTCAAGGTGAAGAGGGAAAAATTTAAAAGGTCCCTGAGGGATAACATTTTCATGCAGTAGGTGATGTGTGCATGGAACGAGCTGTCACAGATTGTGGCGGAGGCAGATATAATTGCAACAATTAAAAGGCATCTAGATAGGTATACGAATAGGCAGGGTTTAAAGGGAGATGGGCCAAATGCTGGCAAATGAGACAAGGTCAGTTTGGAATGCCTGGTCGGCATGGACATGTTAGACCGAAGGGTCTGTTTCCGTGCTGTATGACTATATGACTCTAAAGCAGTAACAGCTTTGGCTCTGAGGCAACAGCATGTGCGTTCAATAGGTCCTGCAACAGGACCTGATGGAGAAACCAAGCTGACACTCCCACCACCTTCCCTAGGATACTGAGGGATGGACAATGACCAAAGAATGTCCGCATCCTGTGAAGGAATAAATGTTCTAGCCAATAATTAGAATGCATTTTGTCTATTCTTGTGTATCTTTTCCTTTACAGGAGATTGAAAGATGCTCAAATTAATCTGATGCAATTAGGCAGAGCTCACAGAGGATAACAGCAGGAAAGGAAAACTTTTATAGTACCATCTTCAGATGGCAATTAGGGATGAGAAAAATGATGCTGATCTTGCCAGCTACACTCACATCCCAAAAATATGTTTTGGTAAAATACAGTCGCTTCTTGGTTAAAGGATATCTATACTTTTCAAACTGCAGATTTGCCCTGCCCACTGTATTCTGTGCAGTTTACTTCGGTTCATTCAAAGGGTGGCCTTGGAACCCATCTTATCTGTATTCCAACTGCACCTCCCAGTCGCGAACCATTTCAACTTCCCCTCCCATTCTTTAGATGACGTGTCCATCATGGGCCTCCTGCAGTACCACAATGATGCCACCCGAAAGTCGCAGGAACAGCAAGTCATATTCCGCTTGGGAACCCTGCAGCCCAATGGTATCAATGTGGACTTCACCAGCTTCAAAATCTCCCCTTCCGCCACCGCATCCCAAAACCAGCCCAGTTCGCCCCCTCCCCCCACTGCACCACACAACCAGCCAAGCTCTTCCCCTCCCCCCACTGCATCCCAAAACCAACCCAGCCTGTGTCTGGCTCCCTAACCTGTTCTTCCTCTCACCCATCCCTTCCTCCCATCCCAAGCCGCACCTCCATTTCCTACCTACTAACCTCATCCCACCTTCTTGACCTGTCCGTCTTCCCTGGACTGACCTATCCCCTCCCTACCTCCCCACCTATACTCTCCTCTCCACCTATCTTCTTTTCTCTCCATCTTCGGTCCGCCTCCCCCTCTCCCTATTTATTCCAGAACCCTCACCCCATCCCCCACTCTGATGAAGGGTCTAGGCCCGAAACGTCAGCTTTTGTGCTCTTGAGATGCTGCTTGGCCTGCTGTGTTCATCCAGCTTCACACTTCATTATCTTGGATTCTCCAGCATCTGCAGTTCCCATTATCACTTATTTGTATTCCACACCACCGCTTTCAAAAAGAATCTGATTTGTGAATTAATTGAAAATCCTAACATACAACGTTGCCACTTTGACAAATCTAACCCTGCTGTTCTGAGCCTTCCACAGCAATTGCTTTAGTGGCCTCAATGTGTGTGACAGATTTCCAAGCTAGTTTGACTGGACCTGAACTCTAACATAAGAACATAAGAAAGAAGAGTAGAACTTTGCTTCAGACAGGGGCTAATGAAAATTCAACATTTCCTGATTTGTTCAGACTATGCCTACGTAATCACTATCAATCGGCATATCTTGGTTTACTTGTCTTTTAATATTTGTGATGTGTCATTTTAGCCCAAACTCTGCTTCCTTTTATAATTTATTCATACCTTTCTGAAATTGGTACCTAAAAATGCCTCCTACCTTGACCTGGTCTGATTAACATTGCTTGAATGAAAATGGAAACCTTCTCAAAAGCGAAATTGATGGAATGCATTTTTCTCTGCATTTTTGATTGTGGACTGAAATAGGAAAAAAACTATTTTATGAACCAAAATTGTGGAAGGAATCATTGCACTTTTAGAAAGCTATTTTCTGAATCTCGTTATAAGCCACATTTACACTGCTGCTTTGTTTAAGCAGTGAAGTAGACTGTTTTAGATGGCACCAGGGCTCTCAGCATGCAGGGAAATTTGGCTTGCAACAGGTTGATGATTGGCTCATGGAGTTGTAACAAATTTTGAATGCCAAAGGCCATCAGCCTGCCAACTGTCTGATTGGCCCCAAGGTAGCTGAAAAGCTTGTGGGTACAAACGATACTGAGAGAAGTCATTGGACTGCTCCAAGGGCAGATTCTGTGTCTTTCTTTTTAGTAAATAACCACAAGCCTGAAGAAAATTTACCAGTTACTGTAAGCTGTGGCCTTTAAGCAGGAATGAAGAGAGTTTCAATCACATGTACCTCATATTGAAAAGTGAAAGGAACCTGGACAACACAGGTTAAAGAACAGAACATTCTGGAAAGCAAAAAAGTAAAATCAGTGAACCGTCTGCACTGGAGCCATTGAACTGCTTCTCATTTTTTCCTCCATCCATAATTTTTTTTTCTATTTCTGTCTGTACGACCTGCAGAGGGGATTTAAAAGGGGGTTAGAGCTTCAACTAGTAGAGTTATATGTTGAATGTTGACAGCTGTTTGCCTTGTTAGAATTTACTTATTTGTAGGAAGTAGTAGTTGTTAATAATTAAAGAAACCTGATCCATGTTTTCTATTAACTTAGATCCATTTGACAGGTAAATTGGGGAGTTTCCATAATTTGATAGAATTTCGTCTTAGTGACAACTCCAGGAATAGTGGAGCGCAATTTCCAGTGGGCTATTCCACTTAGACAGCACAAATTTTAGAAGGAGGACTTTGGGTTATATAGGAGTGAGAGGGTTAATACTGGCCAGGTTAAGAAAAGGAACAATCAATTGGATCAAGGATCACCAATATGTTTGAATGATAGTTAAAAGATTGACTAAACTAAACTTTGCTAATCAATAGACATGAAGTAAGCAAACAAGCAAATCACTCTACAGAACCTCATGTACCTCCTGGCCATTGCTAACAATGTAAGCTATGTGGATTGAAATAGCATGGGGCAAAATTGGGCCTAAAATTCTCTATTTTTCAGCCATGAATTATTTCCATGGCACACCAGCTGCTGTGAATGGTGTCTGCAGCCAAAGGGCACAGTTTATGCATTATTTAGCCTTCTGGTTAGGATTCCTCTTAGTTAGTTGTTCCCAGTTAGCAGCCATCCCTTCTGAGTCACATTGTCATGGATTCAAGTCCCAATCCAGAGAATAAAACACAAAAAATCCACACTCTAGTGTAGTGCTGAGGGATGGCTGCACGGTGATGAAATGGCACTATTTGCCTCTCTGCCAATGGCCCATAGCACTGATTCGAAAAGACATTAGATTAGTTTTTGAATAAAAGCAAAATACTGCAAATGCTGGGAATCTGAAACATGCAGAGAATCCTGGAGCAAGCCAGTGGGTCTAGCAGCATTTGTCAGGAGAGCCAAAGTCAATGTCACAACGTTTGACTGTTCTTCAGAAGTATGTTTTCGGTTCATTCTCTCCGTGGTGCTCTGCTCAATATTAATCTTCAATCAACATCATTAATACAGATTAACTGGTCATGTTGCTGTTTGTCAGAGCTTGCAGTGAATATGTTGGCTGGCATATTTCCCTGCATCAAATGTTGGCAGTACTTCATTGATACTAGGATAATAAAATGTGAGGGTGGATGAACACAGCAGGCCCAGCAGCATCTCAGGAGCATAAAAGCTGACGTTTTGGGCCTAGGCCCTTTCTTTTTGGATTCTCCAGCATCTGCAGTTCCCATTATCACTTCATTGACACTACACAGTTTTGGGCCATTCTGCCATTATGGAAGTCAATATAACAATGTAAATTCTTCCTTTCTTTTTTCAGTCTTCTTAGCTGCTGTGTGTGATCCAATGCCAGTGTAAATGAAGGACTCCATCGCTGGCTTCAGGCCCCCATGTATGTTTCTGAATGCAGCTGTGTCCATTTAGTTCCATACCAAACCGATCAGCTATATAAAAATGTGAAGCAAGTTAGATGCCAGGAACCCTCAGACAAATAAATCATCTCTGGACATGCTAAATTCTGTCCTCGTTCCAGAAAGCACCCCAAGTCAGGACTGCAATGGAATATTCCTCACTTGCCTGGATGAGTGTAGCTCCAACAACACTCAAGAAACTCAGCATATTCTATTCGTAACAGCCCACTTGATTGGCACCCTATCCACAATCACCCTCTTTCCAATCAATGCATAGTGGGAGCAGTATGTATCATTTGCAAGTAGCGTCACTGAACTTAAAAAAAGTTAATGCCGCTTTCTCTCCACAGATGCTGCCAGACCTGCTGAGCTTTTTTTTCCCAGCAATTTCTGTCTTTGTGTGCTTCAGATAGAAAATTGGTTAGGGACATGGTTGAAAATTGTTGTATTTGCAATGTTTTTGCTGCACACAAACCCTTCTGTTTACATGGGGTTAAGACCCCATGCACTCAGAATGATTCCTCCTCAATGGAAACAAATGTTTGTGATAAGCATCAGAGATAATGGGAACTGCAGATGCTGGAGAATTCAAGATAATAAAATGTGAGGCTGGATGAACACAGCAGGCCAAACAGCATCTCAGGAGCACAAAAGCTGATGTTTCGGGCCTAGACCCTTCATCAGAGAGCTCTCTGATGAAGGGTCTAGGCCCGAAACGTCAGCTTTTGTGCTCCTGAGATGCTGCTTGGCCTGCTGTGTTCATCCAGCCTCACATTTTGTGATAAGCATAACAGATTTTGACATTTCAATTATCACTAATTTTAAGTTTCACCATATTTTCAAAGACCTTTCAGTAACATTTACACAGTCTCAGTCTATAGAGGATATTCAAATTAAATAGAATTCCAATTAACCTAATAAAAATTATACAATGGATTCAATGTAAGAGTCAATGGAGAAATGCAGAAAGATTTCAAGTAAGCAATATTCAGTGGGGACTTTAAATGATTGTTTAATGAATAAACAGCCCATTTTAATGCCGCACGTGTCTGCTCTGACAGTTATTTGAATTTTTATCGAATTCAGACATGCTCTTTGCTTGTCTTCTCCATTGTGCCAAGGAAACATAAAACAATTGCAAAGTGTTTAATCCCAATTCACTGTCAATATTTTCAAATCCTTTTGTTCTCTTATTTCCACAGTGACTTTCTTTGCAATGAAATGCCTTTCCGGTATTCTGAGACAGCAGCTCTACATTCTGACGGCTGTTTTGGAATGCTTAAAACTTCTGTTTTTTTCACATTCTAGGTTCTCCAAACAAAAGAAATGCTTGTTCCCTAGTCCCTTCATCATGTTAAACAGTCCTCAGTTAAATCACTGGCCTTAATTTTCTTATCTCCACAATTCACTTGCCACCCATAGTGGGCAAGCCCCTTCATGTTCCATGTAATTGCAACAAACCATCACATAAGATGCTTCAAAGTCTGTGTGTTGTTTCGTAGGTGGGATACATTCTCTGGAGTACAAAGTAAAGCCTGACCAACAGTCTACAAAATTAAAGCAGTTCTCCCTTGTTGGTGAATTCAAAACCTGTCGGAATGAAGTCAAACTTGCCATTCACACTTTTCATGGCCAACTTTCTGGTTGCTAAATCTACAACAAGGGGTCACAGTCTCATGATACATGGTAGGCCATTTAAATGTAGAAAATAGGCAGAAGTGTAAGCCATTTAGCCCTTTGAGCCTGCTCTGCCATTCAATATGATTATCTAGCTCAGCACCCTATCCTCGCTTTCTGTCCATACCCTTTGGTCCCTTCAAAGAACTATATCTAATTTGTTTTTGGAAAAATTCAATGTTTTCACCTCAACCACTGCTTTTGGCAAAGAATTCTACATGATGATGAAATTTCTCCTCAATGTTTTAAACTGGCCTACCCTGCATCTTTGGACTGTAACCTCTGGTTATGAACTCCCTCGTCATTGTGAATATCATTTATTTAGATGAGGAAACATTTCTACACTCAGGATGGTCAGTCTGTGGAATTTGCCACCACAGAAGGCTATAGGGGCCAGGCCACTGAGTATGTTAAGGAAAGAGATTGATAAAGGTGTTAGGTATGAAGGTCTCTGAAGGGAATGGAGAGAAAGCAGGAGTATGATGTTGAGATAGAGGATCAGCCATGGCCACACTGAATGACAGTGCAAGCTCAAACGGTCTGAATGACCCACTCCTGCTCCTGACATCAACATATTTGGTGGCATTATATTACATCTTGTAGCTATCACGTTTTGAGATGGAGCTTGAATTCAGACATTCTGGCCCAGAGAAAAGGATTATAGTTAAAGAACATGACCTGTTTCCAATTTATTCTTTGATTTACATCCTTACCTTGTGAATAATCCTTAAATTGTTCCAAAATCCCCAAACTCATGTGTCAACTGCTTCCATTCCTCGGCACTTTTGTTTAGATTTCAATCCCATTGGCCACCATTATTTCCAGAGTGTAATCCAGGTATTTTCATCCAAGCTAATTTTTATCCTCACTAAACAGGCACAGTGGATTGCTTGATCTTTCGATGGGCTGTGTAATGGGTGAACGATCTTTATTATATTAATATGGATTTTATATCATTTGGCCATTTGTTTAAGAAATGAATTTTAGAAATTTTTTGCACTCTCCATAATTCACTCACTTCATCAGGCAGTATTACCAGATAAATGAGAAGCTGGGCATGGATATTGTGATATTGAAAAATCTAACAGACATTTCTTGCAACTAATATATATATAAACATGTTACACACATATCTGGGCCAATTTTAAGCTAAAGGTTCACAACAGCGAAGCATGTTTCCTGGACAGTGTCATGTTTCAAGTGATCTGAGGTAAGATAGAGAATGAGATATTTATAGCCTCAGATCAAATGCAGTGATGATATCCCAAGTACGTCTCTTAAAGTCATCCTGGCGTGCTGACCCTGAGATATAATACAATGTTTGGTATCGTCCATATACTCCCCATATGTGAATCTCATTGAAATGCTACACCTATATTTCATACAGGCGCACCTTACTTTCTTTGGACATGTTTTTGTCATACTTTTGAATTAAATTTTCTCACTAAAAATGACTATGTCTATAATTAATTTTGAAAACCAGAATGAGCTCCTCTCTATCTTGAATTAGAAGTAGAGTTGTATACTGATAATTGCTGCTTTCAGCTATATCACAACATTCTCTGTATCAGTCAACAGTGACGAAAATTTCAAATGGGTCAGGCACATGAATTCCAGTGAGCAGGTGAGAGGTTGAGCATTCTCTACAAAGTGCTCACCTCCTAACTTTCTAAAGTCCCCTAATTTTCCAAAGTTTGGCACTTCTATATTACAAGTCATGAGTGAGACGGACTGATCTGCACTTGTTTAGCTGTATGCCTCTGCAACAATATACAAGCAATTCAACACAAAAAAAAGTCCAACTGAACAGCTCTCCTTCTACTGGTTTAAACATCCAGCATTCCAACAGTGTGAACCAACCATAACATGCATGATAATAAGTTGTCAAGACTCCTTCAGACATAAATTCCAATATGGCAAACTTAATTCTTTCTTCTTCTATATTGGGATGTGGGTATTGCTGGCAAGACCTATATTTGCAGCCCATCCCGAAATATTGGCATGGCCACAGCAGTCTCCAACTTGCCACTCTTCTTTGTCACTGGTGCTAAGTAAGCGGGTCCCACCTCCCAGAGATGCTCAGCACCTCTCTTTGGTAACCAAGCTTAGCACTTGTCCGGGTGGGAGATTTGCTTTCAAAGATAGCAACGTTTTTGAAGATGGGGTTGAGAATCTAGCCCGATTGCTTCCCATTCCCACATTTTAATGCTTCTTTGACTTGACCCTAGCCTCACCATTGCTCCCCTACACATCCTAATTGGCTGTATTGCAGTGTCATGGGCAGAAAGCCAGTTCTACTGTATCTCCAGAGAAGCCCTAATCAAGTATATTAGAGACAACAGATGGAGAACACAAGGAAAAAGGAGAAGTAGTAAACAGAGCCAAATCAGGAATTCGGCAGCCATCTCAGAATATCCTTCAAGTATCTTTTTTGGGAAATACAAGGATTTTTATGAAAAAGAAATCTAGGACTTTATACTGTGATACAAAACAATTGCAGAATCACAGGATTCCGAAGCAGGCCATTTGGACCATTGAGCCCACGCTGACCCGTTGAACATCCCACCCAGACCCAACCCACTTACCCTATTCCTGTAACCCTGCATTTCCCATGGCTAATCTACCTAACCTGCACATCCCTGGACGCTAAGGGCAATTTAGCACGGCCAATTCACCTAACCTGAACTGCTTTGGACTGCAACCTTAGTTACTGCACTTGCGATTGATTGAAACAGTGCCCTGCTCTTCAATGATATTTCTTTAATGTCACTGATGAGTTTTGCTATGAGTTTCTCTTTCACTGCAGGAAGGTCATTAGTCTTTACATCATCACATCCAGAAGAGTGGAATTCTTTGCTATATTCTTCAGTCTTGAATGGATCACAAGAATATGCACCTCGTGGTCACAAGTATCTAAATTTTCACCATTGCAACAGTTCAGTTTGAGAGGAAGAAGACTAGAACTCTACAGTTTGAAGTCCTACTGTGCAAGAACTAGAGGTAGGATATTGAAATACAGTGTGAAATAACATTGGAAGAAATTATTTGGAGGAGAGTGTTTTTGTCACTGGGAATAATCGAGAGAAAATTTCAGGAGAGGACTCACCATCACAACATTGATGAGACAGAGATTGAGATGAAAAGCAAGGTTCAGGAACAGAAGTGAAAGTGGATAGACTATCACACAATAAATTGTTACTGACACATACTTAAAAGAATACCAAGAACAGTCCTAGAGAATTTGCTCTAAATATGAGAGACAACATTGAAGCTTTATTGGGACTCCTGATATTATAAGGGAGTTCAGAATTTTTGGAAAGGCGAGGAGTGTTTGACAATGAGGAGAATGGAGCGATTGGAGTAATGGATTGTCGTGTGGGAACAGGGGAGTTGGTGGTGGCAAAATCTGGAATTAAACACCCCTTAATGTTCCATTATGGCACCACCATGATGCTCCCATCAGGTGAGAAAAGTGGCAACCTTCCTGACTGGTGAAATAGAACAGCCTTCCTGCCAGTTTGAAGTAATGGTGGAATCAGTGGCTCGATCAGCCCTAATCTGAGAAGGAACGGGGTGTGGCTTGAGGGGAAGGAGGTTTTCACTGAAAGCCACGATTCTGTCTCAATCTCTCCTGACTTCTCTCTGTCCATCACCTGCCATCCCACAATTCCCTTCAAAATATCACCTACCTTCCCTGACGTTCCTGCACCTCCATGTTGCTGTGCTTCCAGGATCCTTAACCCCTGAGGTGATGCTGCAGCCCTCAGTAGCTACTAGTTTCTGGTAGGTTGGCAGCTTCTGGCAGGATGTGGCTGTCACAGGAAGTGATGTGTCAAAAAGGTCACTGGGCGATCATCTATGTGCCTGACAGGCACTCGATCTGGCAGGCCTTCTGTTTAGTGGGATGGGGTGTCCGTAGTCACACTTTGACAAATAAAAACTGGAATATCTCATCTTGTGACTCAATAGTCCGGTAAAGTGATAGACTGCTGTCTATATTTGTACGGAGAAGGAGCTCAGTTTTGAAGGAGATTTCACAGCGATAGCCTATTTTTAAACTCAAATTTACCCTTTCAAATGAGATGCAGCAGTGTATTTTTCAAATCTGATCAAAGAGATTAGAGCGGAACTCAATTCTGAACACAATTACCTGAATTGACTGATTGCAATTTACCTGAGAAGACAGCGCTTTGGATTTAGACTTGCTCCTGGCAGAAATATATTGAATCGCACAGGGGAATGACTAATACTTTTGTGCCTGTGTGCCACATTAATGACATCATTCTTTCAAGCACTTTCTCTTCACATTTTCTCAGGCCACAGAGAACTGTGTCTGGCATCAATACCCCAAAGGAGCTCAGACAGAAGAGAGACTGTCGAGGTGGCTAATGGCCAGCAAGGATATAACTTCAATGCAGTGTTGGCGGTTGCCTTCCTTACTCACACACAAAGGCCTAGAAGACCTAGAGAACCAGAACATTGCATCGTTAAGTGTCAAGTGAATGTGGACAAAGAGGAGGTGACACTTGTTTAAAGAAAAGTAGTCTACACCTCAGAAAATCAGAACATGAACAGCATACAACAGCTGGCAGAACTGACAGTGAAGAAAACATTTGAAGCAGCATCGCCGATATTTTCTGTTCAAAGATATTACTGCACACCTCTGAAGCAGGTGTGATTGGAACCTGGGTCTCCTACCCCAGAGGCAGGGACACTACCAATACCTGAAGCAGCATACAGACATTTTCTAAACAACCTGTTCTAAGGTAGCATTGTATATCTCTCAAGCAGGCAGGTCCCAGAACAGATCCCTGTGGAACACTAAGCTCCAGGCTGAATACTTTCCATCTACTACCACCCTCTGTCTTTGACTGTAATTCAGTTGGTCAAATTACTAGTCTTTAAGCAAAACACACTTTATTCTTACACTACAGTTAAAATAAAAACAAAAAATGAATTAGCGTAACTTTAACTCTAGTTCAAAACTTAATAAAAATAATATATTACTTAACTATTACTCATCAGCTGCTCCATAGTAACATCTCATAAACACAACCTTGGCAAAGGCAAATTCAGCAACACAGATTTCCTTCACATGTGATCTTCTCCAGTCTAGGTAAAAGGAAAAAGATGAAAGCATGAGTCTAGCAGCTGAGAGACCACAGCTTTTTACAATAGCAGAGTGAGAGATCTGCATCTAGCATCTTTAACTCCCACTAAGCTCAGCTTCAACAACTGAAAGCAAAAAAGAACAAAAACCCAGGATTTTTGAGAGCCTGGTTCCATCCACTCATGCTTCCTTTGCCTACCTTTTAAAAAATGCAAAGCTTGCCATGGAGGATACGTCTTGGCACCAGGTATACAACACCCCTTTTCGAGAGTAACAGGACAGAACAAATCCCTCTTAAAGGCATATATCTTCTCACTAATAATGATTCATCTAGGCCATCATTTCCCCTTACCACTAGAAATGATCTTTCTCGCCCTTCTTCTTTTCTGCTGAGAGAGTTTCAGACTTCTTTCAATCTCTAATTAATAACTGAAAGAACTGCGGATGCTGTAAATCATGAACAAAAACAAAGTTGCTGGAAAAGCTCAGCAGGTCTGGCAGCATCTGTGAAGAAATGCAGATCATCACAAATGCTGCCAGACCTGCTGAGCTTTTCCAGCAATTTTGTTTTTGTTCTTTCAATCTCTGCTACTCTGGATACCTCTTTCCAATTCCGACAGCCTGGATATTTCTACTAATTGTCACGGAGACTTCTACAAAGTGTGAAAAGAAAGCCTGCCCTTCTACTAAAATGATTTTGTTTCTTCTTCCAAACCCTAACGACTAGTGTATCCTGACTATCTGTTTCTGTATCATAAATGTCAACATTGTAAATATTCAGAAACTAATAGCTCCATTTTATTTAAATCGCACGGTTTCTTGGAAAAGCTGTTTTAATTTCACTGCTCAAAATGACTCTCTGAACCTGGCTAAAAAATAGTCCTCTTCAGAATGTCTAACAATAGTAGAATGGCAAACCTAAAGGCTTTGTGTCTTAATTCAGAATAAGGTAGATGAGACAATGGCTCAAAATGGAGTAAATGGAGATGACCTCACTGTTGTTACACAGAAGTGGCTATAAGCCGATCAGAACTGGAAACTTAGCACCCAGGGATATGTGACCTTTCAGAAAGGCAAAAGGGAAGGAAAAGGTGTTAATAAAAGATGAAACATGAGAAATAATTGAAGCTCGGCACGATTTTAGGGCCCAATTACATGTAGGTAGATAACAGCCAGAAAATGTAGATGTTGGTAGGAGCAATGTAGAGATCTCCAAGCAGTAGCCACATTGTAGGCAAGAATATAAATTAGCAAATAATAGGTATGTGTGAAAGGGACACAGCAATAATTGCGTGTGATTTTAATAGTCATGCAATTGCACTGGAGGGGAAGCAAAGGGGATTTGCAAGGATGTTCTATGGTATCTTTTCCTATGTCCTTAACCCAACACTGTCACACTGGGATAATAGGAACTGCAGATGCTGGAGAATCTGAGATACCAAGGTGTAGAGCTGGATGAACGCAGAAGGCCAAGCAGCATCTTAGGCTCAGGAAAGCTGACGTTTCGGGCCTAGACCATTCTAGGCCCGAAACATCAGCTTTCCTGCTCCTAAGATGCTGTTTGGCCTGCTGTGTCCATCCAGCTCCACACCTTGTACTCTTACACTCAGCCTTGTTATCACACGGGCTGCTACCACCACCATCTCATTGTCAACTATCAATGGTCCTAATTAGCAGCAATTGATTCCCTCAGGCTAACCTTGAACCATTGTCCATTTGTTGTTCTGTCTCTCTGGGCTCCATTTCCACTTATTTATTCCTGTCCCCTCCCCATCCTCAGTGTATATCCCAACATTTTCCAAGCTGCAATCAGTTCTGAAGGAATGTCACTGGGCCTGAAACATTAATTCTGTTTTCTCTCCACAGATGCTGCCAGACCTGTTGAGTTTCCCCAGCAATTGCTGTTTTTGTTTCTGATTTCCGTCAACTCCAATTCTTTGTTTTTTTTTAAACTACAACGTTGCCTGGGATGCATCATTTTAATAATGAAGAAAGACTAGATAAGTTCAAGTTGTTTTCATTCGAGCAGAAAAGCTGAGAGAGGGGACCTGTTTGATTCGTATAATATTATGAAGGACAAGGACAGAGTGGATAGGAAGCAGGAAGGATCAATAATGAAGAGGCACAATTTTAAGGTAAAGGGCAGGAGGTTTATAGATGATTGGGAAGAAGAAATTTTAACCTGGATTGTTGATGGAAACCAGAATACAATGCCTGGGAGGGCAGGAAATCTCTCAATCTTTAAAAAAAAGCATTTTCAAGGCTGGGGGCTGAGTGCTGAGAGGTGGGATTGGTGTAGGGGAGTCAGTATTCTCTTGGTGGGCTGAAGGGCCACTTTTCTGCTAAGTGATTCTATGACTCTCTGATGATGATCCAACGACATTTAAGGGCAGTTGGAGTTTCTGTCTAACAACTTACCTGAGCGATGACATCTCCAACTGTGCAATATAAGAATGTCCTTGTGATCTCCACAACGCTCTTCTGAGCTAGCTCGCACTGAGTAGCTAAACAGAAAAGGCTTCAGCTATTGGCCAATGCCCCGTTCATTGATGGCAACCAGGGGAGCAACTATGCAAAACAACGGGGCGATTGTGTCACGCTTATGCACAGGGCTCAAGATCAAAGAGAACAAAATTGGCCAGAGTTCATGTTTCTATTTGTTATCCATTGAGCCACAGCTGCTATTCTAACAATATGCCAGGGGCTTAATATGAGAAGCCATAACAATTTCATCAGAATTGATAGTTCATTCTTAAGCACAGGTCACCTTCACCAGATTTCAACTTATGGTAATTGAATATTAAAAACGTTGGAAGCAATATGCAAAAAAAAACATTTAAGCATCCAAACCATCCTGTTTACTAAACATGACGGAAATCTGAAATGAAAACAAAAATGCTGGGAATAGTCAGCAGGACTTTAGACCCTTTAGAACTCAGACAAGAAGGGGTTTCCTCAGGCAGAGTGTGGTGAATCTATGGAACACATTGCTGCAGGTGTTTGTGGAGGACAAATCATTGAGTGCACTCAGCTTGTTCACTATCTATAACGCACGAGTCAGGAGTGTGTGCAATTTTAACAATTTGACACCAACCAGAACAAAGCATCCACTCAATCTACCATTGAAGCTCAGTCGCAACAGTATGTATCATTGACAAGATGCACTGCAATAATTCACCAAGGCTTCTTAGATGGCACCTTCCAAACATTTTGATGCTCCCATCTAGAAAGACAAGGGCATCAGAAACATTGGAAAATCACCACCTGCAAGTTCTCGTTCAAGCCACTCACCATTCTGACTTGAAAACATATCACCGTTCTTTACAATGCCACTTGACCAATATCCTGGGACCTTCTTCCAAAAGGCATTTCTATAGCATATGGACTGCAGCAATTCAAGTGGGCAGCTCACCACCACCTTCTCAAATTCAACTATTCATGGGCATTAAAAACACTGAGTCAGTAACGTCCCCAGTCCACACAGAAATAAAAAAGATCTAATTTACTGGTATTCTATTAAGAATACCTGTGTTAGCTTGCAAGGTGTAAACTGGTTACTATGCTTTCTACATTTTGACTGTAAATGTTGAGTCTTATAGTCACAGAGAAATACAACATCTGAAACAAACCCTTCTGTCCAACCAGTTCGAGCTAATCATAATCATAAACTAATCCCACCTGCCTGCGCTTGGCCCATATCCCTCCAAATCTTTCATTTGTGTACTTGTCTAAATGTCTTTTAAATGATGTAACTGTACCAAAATTCACCACTTCCTCTGGAAGTTTACTCAACACACGAACCACTTTCTATGTAAAAACAAAAGTTGCCCCTCGTACCTTTTTAAAATCTCTCTCTTTTTGTCTTAAAAATATGCCCCCTAGTCTTGAAATCCCCTAACCTAGGGAAAAAACACCTGCCATTCACCTTATCAATGCCCCACATTATTTTACAAACCTACATAAGGTCACCCCTCAATCTCCTACACTCGAGTGCAAAAGTCCCAGGTTATCCAGTCTCCCTTGATAATCCAATCCCTCCATTCCTGATAACATCCTGAGAACTGTCTCCTGGACTCTCTCCTGCTTAATAATATCCTTCCTTCACCAAGGCGAACAGAACAGGACACAGTACTCCAGGTGAACCTCGCCAACGTTCTTCAAAGGCCGGGTCTTGTGATGTGCTTGAGCCATTCTTGGGAGATGTACATTTATAAGGCTATGTTCCTTCCCAATGTATGCCATAATTCACAAAGATCAAAGATGTGAAGAGTTAACATCCCCTGTGCCTTTTGAGTCTAATATTGTAATCCTTGTTTCTTCCCCTCTAACATTTCCTGTGGGGATAAGGCAACGAATCAGCAGCAAAGCTGAAGGCTACTCACAGAACAAGCTGATGTCGGAACCACTCAGTGTCAACCACAAAGAACTGTTCTCCCCACGGAACCTCGCAATCAGTATTTATAAACCTCACAGTTGCACTTAATGTTAATGGTTAATGGGCTGATAACGTTATCCTCCCTATAGTAGCAACCCTTCAAGAATGAGGCTGCTATAAACCACAATGTTGACTCATTAGATCTGGCAGTAGACAGTTTAGGAGGCGACATATGACCCAATCCATTTCACGTGAGAGTCTGTTTGCATTTGACTTTTGGATAAAGCGTTGTTAGCCAGAAAACACTCTTTGGTAGGCAGAATGTGGCTCAGCCATTGATATTATGTATCGCCTGAGCAATACCACAGCACAGATGGGCTCTGCAGAAAATATCAGAATGTGACTGGATTGATAACTAGGGTGGCACAGTAGTTAGCACTGGTGCCTCACAGAGCTGGGGATCAGGGTTCGATCCCAGTCTTTACTGTCTGTTTGTGTGGAGTTTTTACATTCTCCCTGTGTCTGTAGGGGTTTCTCCAGATGCTCTGGTTTCCTCCTACAATCCAAAGATGTGCAGATTAGGTGACTTGCCCATAGTGTCCAGGGTTATTGTAGGGTAGGTGGCTTAGCCATGGGAAAAATGCAGGTTTACAGAGGTAGGGTAAGGGTCTGGCTGGGATGGTCTTCAGAGGGGTGATGTGGACTTGATGGTCCCAATGGCCTGCTTCCAAACTGTAGGGACCTTTAGATCTAAATTGACCATATGAAGTGCAAGAAACGGTAACAGTAAGACCTGTTTCTGCAACTGTATGTTCAGTTTTGCAGAATTTTGCATTTTTCTGGGGAGAAAGAATGCAACATTTCAAAGGTATCTGGATGGTCACATGAATAGGGAGGGAATAGACGAATACGGACTGGATAAAGGCAGAAGGTTTGTTTTTAGTCTGGTAAAGGCATGATGATCGGCACAGGCTTGGTGGGCCGAAGGGCCTGTTCCTGTGCCATACTTTCTTTTGGTGATAATGGGAACTGCAGATGCTGGAGAATCCAACATAATAAAATGTGAGGCTGGATGAACACAGCAGGCCCAGCAGCATCTCAGGAGCACAAAAGCTGACGTTTCGGGCCTAGACGCTTCATCAGAGCTCTGATGAAGGGTCTAGGCCCGAAACGTCAGCTTTTGTGCTCCTGAGATGCTGCTTGGCCTGCTGTGTTCATCCAGCCTCACATTTTATTACCATACTTCTCTTTTGTTCTTTTTGCTCTTTTGTAACCAGAGATGGAGAGAATAGAGGATAAAAGCCTGACTTTCCAAAACAATACAGCAGAAGAGACAAAAATTCCAATTTTAACTCATGAATAAAAGTCTTCATAGCTGCGGCTGTCGGTCCTTGATAATGTTACACCCTGTCGAATAAGTGGTAATTAGCTTTTTAATGTCTTATTGAATTCACAATTACAACTGAACAGTCTCACAGGTTTACGAGTATTTGGGAATTTTCCCATACATTCATGAGTTGCATATTAGTCTCTAGTGACTTATTGACAAGACTTTGTTTCAATAAATTGCTCCAAAGATGTGTTATCTGAAAGACAAATTTATAATAAAATTAACTGGACATTAAGCTGCCTTGAATATTTTGAAAATAACCCTGCAAAATAACACATCCTGGCTAAACTGGCGACAATATTTCATTTGCAACGAACAGGCTGCTTGGATGGAGATAACAAATCTGCAACACTTTCAGAACGAGAGTAGGAAATATTGGCTTTGAACACAGTGAGTCCAGGATAACTTGTGTAATTCCCTCTTTCTCTATAACTCCCAGTAAAGTTTGTGTGTCGTAAATACACCTGCAGACCTTGTCACTCTCAGTGCAAGGTTCTTAAAGAACAATTTTAAATTTATATCATCGCCAGAAAAGTGCTTCCACAGGTGCCATAACTGATCCAGGAATACACCTAGGGCTAACAGCTAATGTACAAATTGACTATAGATATGGACTAATATTTGGACAATTTGTGATTTTTTAAAGCTTGACTTTAACTGTTACTTAACCGAAGTGCTTTCAAGTTAACACTCTGCAGAGTTTTATTTCCAGATTTGGAGGTTGCTTTGGTATGAATGATGTTTAAGGGGGTTAGTCATGCGCAGTTGCACAGGCTAAACCGCTAGTTAGTAAGCTTTTCATGTTTGTTTGAGTGAATTTTTGTCTGCTTCTTCATTTGTTCCTCAAGAAATCGGGCTGAGTTATTCCTGAAACTGAGCTACCTACAGCCTGATACGTAAACAAATTATCAACATCACCCCTCTTTTCAATGGCACACTTTGTTGCAGCCAGTGGAGGAGTGAGATAAGGAAAGGAATCAGCCTACCCCTTCAATTTGGTCAAATTATCAAATGAAAGAGAAAACTTTTCCAGTGGCAGAAGGTTCAGTAACCTGAGGATGCAGGTTTAGCATAATTTATAGAATCCTTATAAAGATATTATTTGAATCCATGGAAATGGTTCATTGAGGCCACAATGCCCCTATGACAAGCATCCTATCCAGTCCCAACACCCAAGCCCCATCCACCATCCCCAATCCTATCTCTGTAGTCCCGCTTTTCCCATAACTAATCCAGAAAGCTTGCACAGCCCTGGGCACTATAGGCAATTTGCCATGGCCAGTCTACCTAACCTGCACATCTTTGGACTGTGAGAGGAAACTGGAGCACCCAAAGGAAACTCACGCAGCCATGGGGAGACCATGCAAATGCCAGACAGACAGTCACCTGAGATAAGGATTGAACCCAAGTCCCTGGGACAGTGAGGCAGCAGTGCTAACCACTGGGCCCCCATCTCCTGAAGGCTGAACTCTAAACAAAAAGCAGAAACTTTTATTGAGATGTTTTGATCATGGACACACTGATTGGCTGGTGAAAGCTGATTCAATTGTAATGCCCAAAAGAAAATTACTGAAATACTTGAAGAGGTTCATGCATTGTTGAGCAGAAAGAGGAGCAAAGTGATATTAAATAGATGAATCCAACAAACAATTACAAAAGGGGGCTAATTAACTCCATCTGTAGTGAAAAATTATGTGGGGTTGAAGGGCTGAATCTTACATTCTTTTTCGCTAAGTGTCAGTTTTGTTGAGTTTCACAGAGATTGCCCACTGAGATCTCACATCATACCTTACCAAATGTGTCTGACAGATTCCTACCCTGCCCCCGAGGCAACCCTTAGACACATTCTAAATGCCTTCTTATCACTCATCATTTCCAACATTGTCACTCACGGGGTATCTACCATACAGCAAGATGTATACTTGTTTGACTGAGGATTGCTGACCAGACAGGAACCTGTCAGAAATCAAAACAGTAAGTGTTGCAGAAACTCGACAGATGGGACAGCCTCTGTGAAGACTGAACCAGAGCTAGCATTTTGAGTCCAATATGACTTTTTTGGAACCAAAAGGAACTGGAAAATAATGTTTTTTATATTGTAAGCAGGGCAAGACAAAGAGCAAATGGAAAAGACTGTGAGACTACCCACAGCAAAAGACAAAGGCAGGAATAAGGATATAAAATAGGTGTAAAAGTGAGCTGTGATAAGGAGTAAATGTGTCTGTTCTGCTGAGAGCAAAGCCAATGAGGTATAAACTGGAAACAACCAGAGCGAGGAAGGAGAGGCAAGAAAAGTGGAGGAAAGAGACACATAATCTAAATTCTAAATTTCAATATTGAATCCTGGAGTCTGTATGATGCTTAATTGAAAAATAAGACCATAAGACATAGGAGTGGAAGTAAGGCCATTCGACCTATTGAATCCACTCTGCCATTTAATCATGGCTGATGGGCATTTCAACTCCACTTACCCACACTCTCCCCGTAGCCCTTGATTCCTTGTGAGATCAAGAATTTATCGATCTCTGCCTTGAAGACATTTAACGTCCTGGCCTCCACTGCGCTCCATGGCAATGAATTCCACAGGCCACCACTCTCTGGCTGAAGAACTGTCTTCTCATTTCCGTTCTAAATTGACCCCCTCTAATTCTAAGGCCATGCCCATGGGTCCTAATCTCCCTGCCTAATGGAAACAACTTCCCAGCGTTCACCATTTCTAAACCATACATTATCTTGTAAGTTTCTATTAGATCTCCCCTCAACCTTCTAAACTCTAATGAATACAATCCCAGGATCCTCAGCCGTTCATCGTATGTTAGGCCTACATTCCAGGGATCATCCGTGTGAATCTCCGCTGGACACGGTCCAGAGCCAGTATGTCCTTCCTGAGGTGTGGGGCCCAAAATTGGACACAGTATTCTAAATGGGGCCTAACTAGAGCTTTATAAAGTCTCAGAAGCACATTGCTGCTTTTATATTCCAACCCTCTTGAGATAAATGACAACATTACATTTGCCTTCTTAATCACGGACTCTACCTACAAGTTAACCTTTAGAGAATCCTAGATGCGCCCTCCCAGATCCCTTTATGAATTCAGCTTTATGAATTTTGTCACCGTTTAGAAAATAGTCCATTTTGTGTTTTTTTTCCAAAGTACAAGACCTCGCATTTGCTCACATTGAATTTCATCAGCCATTTCCTGGACCACTCTCCTAAACTGTCTAAATCTTTCTGCAGCCTCCCCATCTCCTCAGTACTACCTGCCTGTCCACCTAACTACATATCATCGGCAAACTTCACCAGAATACCCCCAGTCCCTTCATCCAGATCATTAATATATAAAGTGAACAGCTGCGGCCCTAACACTGAACCCTGCGGGACACCACTTTTAGAACTTTGTAGCTGGTACAGAATGGAAATGTGAGCTTGGGAGCAAGGTGATTCTTGAAATGATAAACAACTGGAAGCTCTGTGAATCTGATGTCACACCTTGATAACAGCCTTCTGGAAATCAAGGTGGAGACATCTACCAATTCTTCATCTCCATTGCTTAATATTTCCTCAAAGAGCTCAAATAATTTCATCAAACATGATTTTCCTTTCATAAAACCTCGTTCACTCTGCCTGATTGCATTAGAATTTTCGAAGTGCCCTGCTTTAACCTTCTCAATAATAGTAAAAATGGCAAAGTCACCATATTCCTACTAGACATGGGGCTGCTCTCTCAATAGGGAGACAATTGGTGGTGGATTAGAATCATAGAATCCCTCCAGTGTGGAAACAGGCCCTTCAGTCCAACAAGTCGACACCATCCCTGAGAGCATCCCCACCCAGACCCATCCCGTATAACCCAACTAATCTATACATCCCTGAACACTATGGGCAATTTAGCATGGCCAATCCACCTAGCTTGCACATCTTTGTACTGCGAACGACCACATCTCTGGCAAGGGTAGAGGTTGAGGAGGAGAGTCCTTCATTGTAACTTCAGCCAGTGAAGAAAGTGAACCCACATAGTTGCCATTATTCTATGTTGTAAACCAGCTATCCATCCAACTGAGCTAACCAATTGTCTAATAATAGCAACAAAAACAGACATGCTCAGCAAGCCTGGCAGCATCTGTAAGAAAAAAAATCAGAGTTGATGCTTTGGGTCCAGCGACCCTGCTTCAGAAATAAACAGAGAATGATCTGAAAAGAGTGAATTAAAAGGAGTAGATTCAATGTCAAATCAGGTGCAGACACACAAATAAGTCAGCAAGATCAGACTAAGAGGGAGTAAAAGAAAGGACAACAAAGATAAAGGTGAATAAATGGGATTTGAAATTTGAAATAGTTTAATACACCAATAATTCACAACCTGAGTGAACGGGGATCAAGATAATAAAATGTGAGGCTGGATGAACACAGCAGGCCAAGCAGCATCTCAGGAGCACAAAAGCTGACGTTTCAGGCCTAGACCCTTCATCAGAGAGGGGGATGGGGAGAGGGAGCTGGAATAAATAGGGAGAGAGGGGGAGGCGGACCGAAGATGGAGAGTAAAGAAGATAGGTGGAGAGGAGAGTATAGGTGGGGAGATAGGGAGGGGATAGGTCAGTCCGGGGAGGACGGACAGGTCAAGGAGGCGGGATGAGGTTGGTAGGTGGGAAATGGAGGTGCGGCTTGAGGTGGGAGGGGGGGATGGGTGAGAGGAAGAACAAGTTAGGGAGGCGGAGACGAGCTGGGCTGGTTTTGGGATGCAGTGGGGGGGAGGGGAGATTTTGAAGCTTGAGAAGTCCACATTGATACCATTGGGCTGCAGGGTTCCCAAGCGGAATATGAGTTGCTGTTCCTACAACCTTCGAGTGGCATCACTGCGGCACTGCAGGAGGCCCAGGAGGGACATGTCGTCTGAGGAATGAACGGGGATCAACACTTTTATGTGGACATTTTCTGGGCAAGATAATTTTATTTTTATGAGTTGGCAATTATTGTATCTTTAAAAGTGTACTGAAGTTAGTAATTTCTAGGTCTTTTTTAATGCTATACGTAATGGCCACTACATTTTTGAACTCTATTGAAATGAATATTGGATATTTAATGCAACATGACAATTTCCTGAAACTCATGGTAAATTGGCATTTTTCATAAGGCTTACAATGGAGTGTAAACCATACAGCAACATGTTGTCATTTGTACCTCACGTGGTAGGTCTTTGTAGTCACAAGCTCTTAGCCAATTTGCACATGAATGTGTAACAATTTGCACACCTATGTGTCCTTCAGATGTCAGTATGCTTCCACTAAGTTCTGGGCCATATTTGCATTGCTGAAAATGAGCAATAAAAAAAGTACTTTAGCAAAGGAAATTACTTCATTTTACTCCATTTTTGAATTCAGTTGAAAGCAAAATTCAATCATTAATGAACTATTAATTTTTACGGCAACAAAATCAGAAATTGCAGGAGAAACTCTGCAGCTCTGACAGCATCTGTAGAGAGAAAACAGAGTTGATGTTTTGAATTCAGTGTTGTTCTAAAGAAGGTCACTAGACTTAAAGCATTACTTTATTTCCCCTGCAAGATGACAGCGGAGTGGCAGCACAGAATTCCGGCTGTTGAGTCCAGGGTTCATCTCCTTCTGACTACATTTTGTATTAGCACCTACTTCTGGTTATTTTCTCTCTTTTTTTTTGCATTTTACAGTGTCTTTGGCCGGGCATAGGTGAGAGCAAGAGCAGAATGGCAGCAAAAAGTTGCGGCATTTTCCAGGATTTGGCAGCGGCTGTGGAGCAGGTTCTGGGAGACTGTGCCATCAGCAGCACTGAGACCCAAGGCTTCAGGGATAGAGGCTTACTAATGTTATGGAGAAAAAACTTTTAGATGTGGGCACTTTCCCCTTTCTTCTTGGCACTATTTTTTTCTATTTCTGCTGTTTTTAACAGTCTGGTTTTTGTATCTGTTTTTTTCCTAATTTAGGTTTTTGTTTGCCTAAGATGGTACCAGAGAATGGTGTACACGTGACAATAAAACCTAATTCTAACTCTAATGTAGGAGTAGAAGTAGACAATCCAGCCCATTGAGTCTGTTTCACCATTCAATGGGATTCAGCCATGACATCAGCTCCTTCTGTGTAGATTTTCCGCATACTCCCTGTGTCTGCGTGGGTTTCCTCCTTGTGCTCCAGCTTCCTCCCACAGCCCAAAGAAGTGCAGGTTCGGTGGATTGACCATGCTAAATTGTCACATAGTGTCCAGGGGCATGCAGGCTCTCAAAGAAGAAATTCATCCGAATCCCTATATCATAAATGGATGAACGCCTTCTATGAAATTACACCGTCTTGTTCAAGACCCTCTCACAAGGGGAAGCAATCTCTGCATCTAACCTGTCAAACCATCTAAGAATGTTGTATGCTTCAATAAGGACCCTTCTCATTCTTTTAAAATCCAGCGAAGGCAGGCCCAATCTGCTTGACATCTCCTCCGAGAGAGTCCCTCCACGCTTGGTATCAACCTAGTGAACCTTCTCTGGACTGCTGCTGATAGGCAGTGTATCCTTCCTTAGATAAGTGGACCAAAACTGCTCATATATCTCAACTGAAGTCTGACTAGTGGCTGTATGGTTTAACAAAACCTTTCTATTTTTATCTTCCATTCACTTTGAAATAAAGACAAAAACACCAATTGCTTTCCTTGTTACTCACCGGACACTGGATTTTGATAGTATTTATAAATAGAATTCAAATATTTAATGTTATAATTTACCAGCTCCCAAAATCTTGAGTACTCACACCAGACTTTGGTCTTCTTTAGATTTGTAAGAATTAATTCACAAGACGTGTCCAAGTCAATATTTATTGACAATTCCCAATTGTCCCTGAGATTAATATCATTTTTTTGGAGGCAGTTCACAGCAGTAAAGGAATATATATCCCACTAAAGGTAAACTGGACAAAGCTTGGCAATAATAACATATAATTAAATGGCTATAACCATAGCTTAGCAAAAATAACATTGAAATACAAAGATCACAAAGCTGCATTGCTATCAGTTATGAATACATAATGCAGCTGCAAGTACATCCATGGACCAAAACCTATTGATTGGTGAAGGAGCAGATACTGAAGGGGGCTGTCGGAGAATGCAGCAGAATGTAGATAGATTGGAGAGATGGGCGGAGAAACGACAGATGGAGTTCAATCCAGGCAAATGCCAGGTGATGCCTTTTGGAATATCCAATTCATGAGCAAGCTATACAGTAAATAGAAAAGCCCTGGGGAAAATTGATGCAGAGAGAGCTGAGTGTTCAGGTCCATTGTACCCTGAAGGTGGCAATGCAGGTATATAGAATGGGGAAGAAGGCATACTGCATGCTTTCATTCATCGGACGGGCTGTTGAGTACGAGAGTTGGCAGGTCATGTTTCAGTTGTATAGGACTTTGGTTCAATCACATTTGGAGTACTGTGTACAGTTCTGGTTGCCACATTACCAAAATGATGTGGATGCTTTGGAGATGGTGCAGAGGAGATTCACTAGAAGTTGCCTGGTATGGAGGGCGCTAGCTATGAAGAGAGGTTGAGTAGATTAGGATTATTAGCATTAGGAAGATGGAAGTTGAGGGGGGATCTGATTGAGGTCTACAAAATCATGAGAGGTATTGACAGGGTGGAGATAAAGAAGCTTTTTCCCAGAGTGGGGAACTCAATTACTAGGGGGTCACATTGCTGATGGCACAAAGCTGGGTGCCAGTGTGAAACATGAGGAGGAGGTTATGAGAATACAGGATGACTTGGACAGGCTAGGTGAGTGGACGGATGAATAGCAGATGCAGTTTAATGTGGATAAATGTGTGGTTATCCACTTTGGTGGCAAGAACAGGAAGGCAGATTACTATCTAAATGGAGTCAAGTTAGGTAAAGGGGAAGTACAATGAGATCTAGGTGTTCTTGCACATCAGTCCATGAAAACAAGCATGCAGGTACAGCAGGCAGTGAAGAAAGCTAATGGTATGCTGGCCTTCATAACAAGAGGAATTGAGTATAGGTGCAAAGAGGTCCCACTGCAGCTGTACAGGGCCCTGGTGAGACCGCACCTGGAGTGTTGTGTGCAGTTTTGGTCTCCAAGTTTGAGGGAGTGCAGCGTAGGTTCACGAGGTCAATTCCCGGAATGGCGGGACTATCATATGTTGAAAGATTGGAGCGACTGGGCTTGTATACATTTGAGTTTAGAAGGATGGGAGGGAATCTGATTGAGAGGTATAAGTTTATTAAGGAATTGGACACTCTGGAGGCAGGAAGCATGTTTCCGCTGAGGGGTGAGTCCAGAACAAGAGGAAATAGTTTAAAAATAAGGGGTAGGCCATTTAGGACAGAGTTGAGGAAAACGTCTTCACCCAGAGAGTCCAAGATAACAAAGTGTGAAGCTGGATGAACACAGCAGGCCAAGCAGCATCTCAGGAGCACAAAAGCTGACGTTTCGGGCCTAGACCCTTCTCTCTGATGAAGTATCCAGAGACTTGGTCTCCACTGCCTTCTGGGGCAGAGTATTCCATATATCCACCACTCTCTGGGTGATAATGGGAACTGCAGATGCTGGAGAATCCAAGATAACAAAAGTGTGAAGCTGGATGAACACAGCAGGCCAGGCAGCATCTGTCAGCTTTTGTGCTCCTGAGATGCTGCTTGGCCTGCTGTGTTCATCCAGCTTCACATTTTGTTATCTTGCATTCTCCAGCATCTGCAGTTCCCATTATCACCCAGAGAGTGGTGGATATATGGAATGCTCTGCCCCAGAAGGCAGTGGAGACCAAGTCTCTGGATACTTTCAAGGAAGAGATGGATAGATCTCTTAAAGATAATGGAATCAAGGGTTATGGGGATAAGGTAGGGACAGTATACTGATTGTGGATGATCAGCCATGATCATAATGAATGGTGGTGCTGGCTCGAAGGTCCGAATGGACTACTCCTGCACCTATTGTCTATTGTCTATTTCAAGGTGAGAGGGGAAACGTTTAAGGGAGATACGCGTGGAAAGTTCTTTACACAGAGGGTGGTGGTTGCCTGGAACGTGGCGCCAGCAGAGGTGGTAGAGGCGGGCATGATGGCATCATTTAAATGTATCTAGACAAGTATATGAATGGGCAGGCAGCAGAGGGGTACAGATCCTTGGAAAATAGGCAGCAGGTTTAGATAGAGAATCAGGATCGACGCAGCTTTGGAGGGCTAAAGGCCCTGTTCCTGTGCTGTAATTTTCTTTGTTCTTTGTTCTATTCAGCTCTCCCTTTGTCCCATGCTCAGTTTTCTAGTTATTTCTAGCTCAGTTGCAACATTAGATTTTGCTCTCGTACAAACATGTGAGATAATATTCCGCAAACCCTCCCAGCAATCATTACTTGTAGAAAGAAACAAGTTCCTCTCTGCATCATTGAGCAATTGAAAGCCTCATAACTGGTTGGGGCTTCTGAGGTTTAGGCTAGAGGTATTTGCTCAACCTGAGAAAGCCGATATGTAGTGTATAAGGGATCAACAACTACTGTGCTAATTGTTAGAGCACACCAACAGTGATGTCAGATGATGACAGTCTACACGTACTTGGAAGGTGAGCGGTTTAACGGAGTCCTACTGAAGTCTTTCTCTGTAAATGGTGTTTGTTAATTCAGATCAGTATAGTTTCTTCTAACAAAGGCACGCAGACCCAGCCATGATAATGATTCAGTTTTTTAAAATAGACAGCACAGAAGAAGGCCATTCAGCCCACTGAAGCCTAATGAGAAAGCTAGTACAATCTCAGGGATGTCTAGGTATAATTTCAACATAAATTCTCAATGTCATGTTCAGTTGCTGATTCTAACTGTGAATACGTTGCAACAAAAAAAAAAGCCTTATTGGAGATAAAGTATTCAGTAATGACATGAATTGAATTGAATTAACATAGAAACATAGAAGATAGGAACAAGCGGAGGCTATTCGGCCCTTTGAGCCTGCTCTGCCATTTAGCACAATCATGGCTGATAATCCAACTCAATGTCCGAATCCTGATTTCTCCAACAACATTTAATCCCATTCACCCAAGTGCAATATCTAGTCGCCTCTTGAATACATTCAGTGTTTTGGCATCAACTACTTCCTGTGGTAATGAATTCCACAGGCACACCACTCTTTGGGTGAAGAAATGTCTCTTCATCTATGTCCTAAATGGTCTGCCCCAAATCCTCATACTGTGCTCCTAGCTCTGGACACACCCATCATAGGGAACACATTCCCTGTATCTACCCTGTCCGGTCTTATTAGAATTTTATAAGTCTCTATGAGATACCCCCCTCATTTGTCTGAACTCTAGTAAAAACAAGTGAAATCTAGTCAATCTCTCCTCATTCGTCAGACCCACCATCCCCAGAATCAGCCTGGTAAACCTTCGCTGCACTTCCTCAAGAGCAAAAGCTCTTCCTCAGAAAAGGAGACCAAAATTGCACACAATATTCCAGGTGTAGCCTCACCAAGGCCCTGTATAACTGCAACAAGACATCCCGGCTCCTGTACTTGATACCTTTTGCAATGAAGGCCAACAGACTATTTGCCTTCTTTACCGCCTGCTGCACCTGCATGCTTACCTTTAGCATCTGGTGCACAGGGACACCCAGGACCCACTGCTGAACACTCCTCTCACCCAATTTACAGCCATTCAGGATATCACCTGCCTTCTTGTTTTTGCTTCTGAAATGAACAACTTCACATTTATCCAAATTATACTGCACTCACCCAACCTATTGAAATCATGCTGAATAATTTCTGCATCCTCATCACAGCTCACCCTCCCACCCAACTTGGCATCATGTGCAAACTTGGAGATGTTACATTTTGTTCCCTTATCCAAATCATTAAAATATATTGTGAACAGCTGGGTCCCAGCACCAATCCCTGTGGCACCTCACTAGTTACTGCCTGTCAATTTGAAAAGGACCCATTAATTCCTAATCTTTGTTTCCTCTCTGCCAACCAGTTTCCTATCCATCTGCCCCCCAATTCGATGAGCTTTAATCTTGTGCAATAATCTCTTATGTGAGACTTTGTTGAATTGAATTGAATTGAATCATCTTTTGTCATGCGTATTCAATGTAAAAATACACTGAAAAAGTGTGTACCTTCACCATATATACATGGTGTGATTCATATTAATGTAGAATAAGATAAAAAAGCAATAGCTTAAGAGCATCCAACTTTCCTTTCCACTGTCGCAGCCCCCTTTCCAGGCTTTCCAGTCCTCACCGTGCCTCCACCAGAATCTTGCTGTCAGTTTTGCAGCCCTTGCTATGCCACAGCCAGTGTCCCACTCTGTGCTGCCTCACTGACCCGGTCTCGCTGGCCCATTCTTTATGCACTGTTGCTGCAGGACACAAACTGCGCCTTCAGCTCCTGCTACATGGTTCTCGGTCATGACCCAGCTCCTTCCCAACTCCTGAGGTAGGTAGTTAAAAGGGGTGGTGGGAAAAATAGAATTACTACAGAGGGAGAGAGAGAAGAAGGGAGAAAAAAGAAAGGAAGGACAAAGAAAGAAAAAAAGAACTGTGGGCAGAGTGAAACTCCAAATGGTGCGACTTACCCTGCCACCATCTTGAGACAATGAAAAGCATGATTTAAAATGTAGAGATAATGGGAACTGCAGATGCTGGAGAATCCAAGATAATAAAATGTGAGGCTGGATGAACACAGCAGGCCCAGCAGCATCTCAGGAGCACAAAAGCTGACGTTTCGGGCCTAGACCCTTCATCAGAGAGTGATGAAGGGTCTAGGCCCGAAACGTCAGCTTTTGTGCTCCTGAGATGCTGCTGGGCCTGCTGTGTTCATCCAGCCTCACATTTTATTATTTAAAATGCAGATTTTTGTTTTGCGCGTCGGTAATACATACTGTCATTGATGATAACCCAACAGGTCATCTTCAGCCATTTATGTGGAACAATCTCACTAAATCACTTGGTTTATAAATGCAACCCCTACAGCCATTGCAATTTCATGCTTGTCTTTGGAGAACACAGAACCTCATTAACTGCTACAGTACTAGTAAGACTGAAGCACATGTTCATCCTTGGCTTAGCCTCGTGTTGCTGTTGTTTATTTAGTATGCTCACTTTTGAAATTGAGTCTTAAAAGGGATTTAGTCCATTGCTACATTGCAGTTCAATGTCATTGTTCTCTGTGAATGGAGCTTTAAGATAGAATCACCTTTACTGTACAACTCCTGGCAGAGATGGAAGAATTTAATTTAACTCTGACAAAGTAGAACCAGTCTGCTGTAGAACTGATTCATTCCAGGACAAGTGAGGATGAGCCACTAGACTCTCCAAGCTTCACGTGTTCCTAACTTTGGACTCACATACCAAGTTCACTATTCCCAGGTGTTCTTGTTTTCTTTATGTTCCCAACTTTAAACATTCACAAACTATTTTTCTTTATCTTTAAACTAAAACTTATGAGCTGAGGCTGCTCTCCTTTTTATATGTTTGAGGAATAAACCAAAGATGATAGGTTTTGCAGTCTGTAATATACCAGTTCACAAATGCAAGCAAAAGAAAATCTCATAAGATGATCATATTGCATTCAGTTTCCTTGATTTTGGAAGTAACCATTCAATCTCAAAAATAACTTGGGAGATTTCTTTTTTTAAACTGAATGCATGCAGCCAAAAACGGTGCTTTGTATTTCAGTCAACAGCAAAGTGAAAAAGTGAAGGGGTTACCACTGATTTCAAAGAAAATGGTACAAAATGTTCCCTTTGTGAAAATGCACCTTTTAGACATTCATTGAGTTCTACAGCATGGAAACAGACCCTTTGGTTCAACTAGTCCATGCTGACCATTTTCTCAAACTAAATTTGTCCCACTTGCCCGTATTTCTCCCATATCCCTCCAAACCTTTTCTATTCATGTACTTATCCAAATACCTTTTAAAAGTTGTCAGTGCAGCAGCTCTACCACTGCCTCTGACAGCTCATTCCCTTCGCTCACTAGTCTCTGTGTAAAAAAAGTTGCCCACCTTGTATTTTTTAAAACTTTCTCCTCTCGCTTGAAAAAATGTGCACCCTAGTTTTGAACCCCCCCCCCCCCCACCCTAGGGAAAAGACCTAGCTATTCATCTTATCTTTGCCCCTCATGATATTATAAATGTCCATTATGTCACCCCTCAAACATCTGCAATCCTGGCAAAAGATTCCAGCCTATCTAGTCTATTTTTATAAGTCGAACCCTCCATGCCCAGCAACATCCCAGTAAATCATTTCTGACCCCTCTCTAATTTAACAATGTCCTTCCTATAGCAGGGTGACCAGACTGCACACAGTACTCCAAAAGAGGCCACACCAACGTCCTGCACAACCTCAGCATGATGCCCCAAATGCTATACTCAAAGGTCTGAGCAATGAAAGCGAGTATATTAAATAATTTCTTATCTGCCTGGTCTACCTCTGGTGCAAAATTCAAAAAATAATGTACCTGAACCCCTAGGTCTCTCTGTTCTTTAATACTACTGAGGGCCATACCATGAATTGTATAAGTCCTGCCCTTGTTTGTTTTATCAAAATGCAATACCTTGCATTTGTCCAAATTAAACTCCACCTGTCACTTCTCAGCCCATTGACCCAATTAATCAAACTCTCTTTCCCAAAATTATTTTGATTCTAGCATCAAGTCAAGGGGATAACCAGCATTCCAACAATTCAGATTAGCAGGCATATTACCACAGGGAAAGTCTCAGCTGAATGATGATTAACTTCTAAACTTTGTTTAAATTTATACTGGGCAGATTTATTTTGATTGATCAATTCTTTGCCCTGAGGAGCAGAAAAAGGAATGGCTATTGTCCAGTTTGCTATGTTGAAATAGACATATGTGCATAAATGTTCTTTCTGCCTGTAATGAACATGGCCCTGTGCATGATTATATACAACTTCCAGTGCAGTTAAGTGTGCCAAATAGAGAGGCTGACTGTTAATCTTAAATGTGTTGTTCATGAATTACTTAGCTTTTTTAATTTGTTCATAGGATGTCAGCATCACTGATGAAGTCACCATTTATTGCCCATCCTTCTTGGTGCTTTAGAAGGCACTGGTGAGATGCCTTCTTGAGCTGGTGCAGTCCTTGGAGTGTAGGGTCATTGCAGTTAGCAAGGGAGAGCCGGGATTTTGACCTGAAGAAATGGCAATATATTCCCAAGTTGGAATGGTGTGTGGCTTTGTGTGTGTGAAGGCAGGGGGTGCTTGAAGCTGGTGGCATTCCCATGTATCTGCTGTCCTTGTCCTTCTAGATGGTAAGAGTTGTCAGTTTGGAACGCACTGTTGGAAGAGCTATTGTGAGTTATTGTGTTGTATTTTGTAGATGTTAAACGCCGCTTCCACTGTACATTGGTGATGGCAAGAATCAAAGTTGAAATATCTAGGTGTGTTGCCATTCAAACAAAATGTTTTGTCCAAGGTTGGTATTGATCCTGAGTGTTGATGGATCTACATGCTTCTTAGCATACTTGATGCCCTCTCCTGGGTCCAAATCTAGGTGCTTGCAAGAATTCATTTGATTTTTCTTAGTGTTCACATTGTGTTGTAAGGGGATGGTTAGCTTAGTTGGCTAGCTAGCTAGTTTTCAATACAGTGTTTATACCAACAGCATGGGTTCAATTCCCACAGTAGTTAAGGTTATCATGAACAGCTCTTCTTCTAAAACACTCTTTCACCTGAGATAGTAAGAACTGCTGATGCTGGAATCTGAGATAACACAGTGTGGAGCTGGAGGAGCACAGCAAGCTGAGGAGAAAGAAAGCTGACATTTTAAGTTGGGACCCTTCTTCAGAGCATTTCAAAAGAAGGGTTCTGACCCGAAACATCAGCATTTCTAATGCTGCCTGGCCTGCCGTGTTCCTCCAGCTTCACACTGTTTTATCTCCTCTCACCTGAAATTTGCTGGCTCTCAGGGTATACCATGACCAGTCATCTCTCTAATAAAACCTTGATAGTGTTCTTGGAATCTGGGTTTGAATCTTGCCATAACAGATTGTGGAATTTGAATTCAATAAAAAATCTTGAATCAAGGTTTTATTCTTGACCTTGAAACTATTGTCAATTGTTGGAAAAATCCATCTGGTTCATTAATGTCCTTTCGGGAAGGGAATCTGCCATCCTTACCTGGTCTGGCCTAAATGTGACTCTAGATCCACAGCAATGTGGTTGTCTCTTAACTGCTCTCTGGGCAATTTGGAATGGGCAATAAATACTCACGTGGCTAGTGACACCATCATCCTGTGAATGAATTAAAATAAAGATGAGGAAGCAACTCAATGGAC
The DNA here is from genome assembly GCF_030684315.1 of Stegostoma tigrinum. Taxonomy (NCBI): domain Eukaryota; kingdom Metazoa; phylum Chordata; class Chondrichthyes; order Orectolobiformes; family Stegostomatidae; genus Stegostoma; species Stegostoma tigrinum. The sequence goes on from NC_081359.1 coordinate 101,078,729, forward strand.
CACTATGACTAAGCTAATGTTACCTTTATTTTGTTTGAACGCCCTCAGCCTGAGAAAATTGGGCTTCTATTTGATAGTTTACGAATATTTGCAAGACTTTCTGAGGAAATGTTGTCATATTGTCATGGAACCAAACCTGAGTTCAAATCCCACAATTATAATTGGTAGAATTTACATTTAATGATCAACCTGGAATTATAGGGGCGTCTCAACAATGGCGATGTCTTGGCGTCTTTCTATTAGCACCCAGGTAAGTGACCCTCAACTCACGAATGTTGGCACTTAGCGCAAGCATGCGCTTTACTACATTCTTGTACCACAACTTTTGAATGTATTGTCCATCCGCGATATTGTCTTGTGGGAGGTTTTGTTTTTGACAGTGAGGCAAGACCCAAGCTGTCTACTTGATCTATCGCTTCTCAAAGAATCAACATCACCTTCTTTATTGTTTCAGTATAGTTTTGCTGTTGAACCCAGGGCTTGCCAATGACAGAATTTTGACACAAACTCAGCACTACACTGGCTCTAGTCAGTCAGAACCTTCAAGCAAGGCAGATGCGTGCAGTAAATTAAACTTAACTGGCCATCACAAAGTCATTGTCAAGGGCAAATCCACTTACCTTGCAGGGATGGCGGTGAGAATTGACATTTGTATACAGGCTTTACTTCACATAGTGTCAATCAATACAAAGAAATATCAGCAGTCTCCCACAGAAACAAATGGGGACATTAATCTCAATGTGTTGGTAGGTTTAAATGAAAAGGGATGATAGGAGGCTCATTTGGAATATTAACATTTGACTGAGTTGGCATGACAAGTGGTATATTTTATTCTGTAAATACATTCTAATATTTTGTAATTAAAAAGAAAATCAATGTGCTCTGCCTTTACAATAAAATTATGCATGACCTAGAACTGAAGAGGCTATTCAGCCCATCGTGCTTGCTGTTTCTCTTAAAAGCCAACCATAATGACCTGGATAGGGCACTTTTGCCTTGACCTGCAAAAGAGAGAAGGCACAAGTGTTGAAATGATGCAGTGCAGCAGATAGCTCACCAAAGCATTTGGATGAAAGTGTTAACTTATCAGTTTTAAATGGAAGAGAAAGTAAAGTCATGCATGGGCAATATCAGCTCAGCTCCGTTTTACCCTCACTATAAAACTCTCCTATTGTTTTTTTCCATTGAGGGAAACTTGGTATTATCAGAATCTCAGAAAACTTCGAACCTCATCTTCTGTTAGGCTTATCTTTTATTTCCTTCACTTGTTCTAGGTTATTCACCACGTAATGTCTGCTGCCTTCGTGCAGTATTAGTCTATCAAACAGCCATCCTTTGCAATTATTCTAATATATTAAGTTTTGTGAATTTATTTTTGCTTTCTAGTCATTAATGAATTGTGACATTGCTGTCCTTAGTTTTCCTCAAGAACAGTGGTGGTGATGAGTTGTTTTCTTGAACCGTTGCAGTTCACTTGTTGTAGATAGACCCACAATGCCTTATGGAGAGAATTCCAGGATTTTAACCCAATGACAGTGAAAGATTGGCAATATATTTCCAACTCAGAATGGTGAGTGGCTTGGAAAGGAACTTTCATGTGGTGGCATTCCATATATCTGCTGCTTTTTCTTCTCGATGAAATGGATCATGTGTTTGGAAGGTGCTGACTGAGGATCATTGGTGAACATCTGCAGTGCTCACTGTAGGTAGTACACACTGCTGCTACTGAGAGTGGGTCCACAGGATTCCCAGCCCCTGAGATCCTCTTGTAGCCATTGTATTTATATGGCTAGCCCAGTTCGATGTTAAGTTTGAACCATGTTGAATCATAATGTTATTGCGGCACAGGAAGTCATTAAGCTTCTCTGAGTTTGTTCTAGCTTCTGTTGACCAACCCGTTTAGTTTCATTTCTTTTGCTGTATCCTGCAGTCTTGACAGTTTAATTCCCTCAAATGACAATCCAATTTTCTTTTGAATTCATTGATCGTCTTGATTTCCAGCACCCTTGCAGTCGGCAAGTTCCTGGTCAGTAACACCCACTGCATTTCAACAAAATGCACTTTTTCACATTCCTCCAGCATCTGCTTGTCAGAAATGTTAAATATGTGTCCCCATTGTCATTGTTTCATCAGCTAATGGGAGCAGTCTTTATTTGCCCACAATATCAAATCTATCCTAATCTTATGCACTTCTATGAGATTTCCCTCCTTTATCTCCTTTACTCCAAGGAGAACTTTAAATCCAATCTAAAATGTAGCTTAATTCCCTCAACCCTCTTGCATGCTAATAAATCTCCTCTGTACTCTCTTAGGACCTTCACATCCTTTCTAAAGTGTAGTAACCCAAAACACGTAAACCTTAAAACTAACCGGCACTTTATGATAACTGCTCAAAATTACCTATTAAATATAACCTGCATTTTATTACCTGCTAATCAATTTTGTCCTTTCTGAATACAAAACCAGTCTTGCAGCATATAAATATGTAATACAGCATCAAGTTGCTTCTCAAATGAATCCAGTGTTTATTACTCATTCTTTCTGGCAATGGGCTCCACCTGTCAATCACAGTTGATCTGATGACTGGCAATTCTAGAGTGTTCTTTCAGAAACTTTCATTGCTGAATACTGTTATTTCCAGAAAATTGAACAATTATGCTCACAAAGTACCAATTAATAAACCACTTAGCAAATCTGCACTGGCTCACATCAGTGCAGGATAATACTAATGAAAATAATGAGCAGCTTTAATAAACTAAGGGGTCAAAGGGTTAAACTATGAGTAAAACAGATCTGGGTTGTATTTGTTCTTAATCAATCAATTTGTACACCTTAAGACACATCCCCAGGGTAGGGTGACTTGAACCCAGATCCACATTATTTCTCAGAGACAGTAAGAACTGCTGATGTTGGAGTAAAAGATAACACAGTGTGGAGCCAGAGGGACACAGCAGGCTAGGAAGCATCAGAGGAGCAGGAAAGCTGATGGTTAAAAAATTTTCTGAAGGGTCCCGATCTGAAACATCAGCTTTCCTGCTCCTCTGATGCTGCCTGACCTGCTGTGTTCTTCCTGCTCCACACTGTGTTATCTCCACATTATCTCTGCACTGTTTCATTTCCTCGTATTTAGAAGGCTAACAGGTAATATGACCAAATTGTTCAAGATACTAAGGTGATTTTGGAGACTTCAGGGCCAGACAGCTTAGACTGAAATCTATAGCCAGATTGTTCAGGAGTGAAATCAGTAAATGCTTCTTCATGAAAGGATAATAAAAACAAATTGGACTTGTGTTCCACAAACAGCATTGACTCCAGATTGATTATTAGTGTTAAAACTAGGATTAATAGATTTTTTGGGGGCCCAGGTTCTGAAGGAACTATGGGGAAAAGGGAGATATCTGGAATGAGGTCACTCAACAGCTGTGATCTTATTGAATCGTGGAACAGGCTAGAGGATTGGGGTGGCACAGTGGCTCAGTGGCTAGCACTGCTGCCTCACAGCACCAGGGACCCAGGTTGACCCGACCCTCAGGTGACTGTCTGTGCGGAGTTTGCATATTCTCCCCACATCTGCATGGGTTTCCCCCAGGTGCTCTGGTTTCCTCTCACGGTCCAAAAATGTGCCGGCTAGGTGGACTGGCCATGCTAAATTGCCCGTAGTGCCCAGGGGTGTTTGGGTTAGAAATGGGAAATTAGGGGAATGGGTCTGGGTGGGATGCTCTTCAGAGGGGCACTGTGGGCTTGTTGGGCCAAATGGCCAGTATCCACACTGTAAGGATTTTATGAACTCAATGGCCTCATCCCTTAACCTTGTTCCATGGTTGCTATATAGCTAATGTATTCTTAAATCTGTAATTGGGTTACTCCCAATAGATCATTGTCATTTGGTAAATTTGAAAACTGCCATGATTCCGAGGGCTATGCCATTTTTAGGCAACACTACATAACTCTGCTATCAATCTTACACCACTTTTAACTTTGCTTCTTAGCTACCATTAGTCCACATTTTCTTTGGATGTAGAAGCATTTCAAAGGTTGTGAAAATTTCTTAAATGTTTCCCTTTGGCTTTCTACTTGTATACATTTTTTTTTAATCTATCTTAAACCACACATCCCTCAAACTTAGTAGCATATTTAATTACATTCAAATTCACATTCAAATTCAAAATAATACTCTACCATATTAAGATCACTCTTCCCAAGAGGCACTTCCAACATTAACTGACTCATTAATGAAACCTTGTCTCATTTCATAGTGTTATATATAACATATAATTTTCCCTCCTTGGGTCCTTTAAATAATAATCAAAAACAATTACCTTGAATGCACATTACAAATTTCAAAATGTTATAGCAGGTTTGGTATGCCTTGTCTATCTAAGATTAAATTCACTATGCTTATTGTATTAACTTTGGTCTGTGTACCTCTAATTTTCTGATTGATATTCCATCCCATATGACAAGTACTCTATTACCACCAAGTTTGTTTTCTGGTTCTTGTTAGCTCCTAGCTTCACTAAATTGATTTTGATTTTCCAAGCTAGGATATTTTCTGTCTTCTGCCTTTATTGCTGCCTTCATCTCCAGGGTAGAACCTCATTGTTTCAATTTTTGTAACTACTCTTCTGCAATGATTATTAGTTAAAACAATTAATTTCTGCTGTACTAATTTGTCTATTTTGTTGTAATTTCTTTGCTTTCTGGGGGAAAAAAGGTAACAAGGTGTAGAGCTGGATGAACACAGCAGGCCAAGCAGCATCAGAGGAACAGGAAGGCTGGCGTTTTGGGTCTAGACCCTTCTTCCGAAATGTTATCCATTTTCTGTCCACCTCCCCCCTCTCCCTACTCATTTCAGAATCCCCTTCCCCTCCCCCATTTCTGAAGAAGGGCCTAGACCTGAAACATCAACTTTCCTGCTCCTCTGATGCTGCTTGACCTGCTGTGTTCATTCAGCTCTATACCTTGTTATCTCGGATTCTCCAGCATCAGCAATTCCTACTATCTTGGGGAAAAAAAAATATTGTTTTTCTATTTTCCCTGATATCATGCTCGTTAGTAAACTCTTTCCCTTTGTTAAGTTTCCTGTTACTGCTTGGCCCACTGTAAGAAAACGGAGCAGGACTCCTGAAGAAGGGTAATACCCGAAACGTCGACTGCTCCTTTCCTCCAGATGCAGCCTTACAACTTGTTGTTTATTTCCACAACCTGCCCTAGAATATTGATCATGGATTATTGCTAAGTCAGTGCTCATCTCTTCTGCTCAGAAAATCTATTGACGTATGATGGCCATACAAATCAAACTTTGTTTTTAATGTGTGTGATTTCCAGGATATATATCAAGGCTTTATGATTCTATTCACTTTCGCTCACAAGTTGCAAACCAGACATTCCATGACTTTAAAGGACAAAGTTATTTTATTGTGAAGAATCAGGTTGTGGCTGGTTTGTTCTATAACCATTGATCATATTCATATCACCTCCCACCAAGTAGCTACAGCATGAATGATATCTGATCCTGCATTTTTATCATTCAGTCATTGCGTTGCGTTTAACTTAGAGGTGAATAAAAAATTTGCATGTATTCAGTGCTTTAGACATCCTTGAGACATCCCAAATCTCCATAAACTAATGCAGTAGTTTTCCAGCCTCTGTAGGAATAAGGCAGATGGAAATTGATGAGTTTTAGAAATAGTGGACAACATTGCTCTCCCCAGCCACCTCCCCTACTCACACACACATGCAAACACACATGTACGCACACACAAACACATGCACAACCTTACTAATAACTTTCAGGAAGAAAATCTGCCAGTATTACCTGGTCTAACCTACACAAGGCTTCAAATACAGAGCAATGTGGTTGACTCAGTTCAAGGCCAATTAAAGCCAGAGAAATCCAGATCCCATGAAAAACATGCATGAACACTTAATGAATTCAGTTACTTGAAACAAACAAAATATGAGAAATCTATGGGTTTCCATTTCAAATAATGAATCTTCAAGGAGCTAAAACATATTAAAATAATTGCGCTCCTAAGATGCTGCTTGGCCTTCTGTGTTCATCCAGCTCTACTCTGCTCTTATATCTCATATGGTTACTTCTCTCATACTTGGTTGAGGGCAATGCAATCCTTATATCAATGTTCTGCTCTTTCATAAGCAACACAGAATAAGCTATGGCTCTTCCCCACTGCTTCCCTAGGTAGTCCTGAGAATCTTTGCATGACTTATAGAAGCAATAATTTTGATTTTTATGTTTTTTCTAGAGGCTGAGCTGTTTAAAAAAAAATCTGTCTCACTTCCTAGTGTAATCAGAATCAACCTGATCAGTTTAAAATTGCAACAAAGCCATTAATAGTTGCCCATCATTGACTGGTGTACTTTGCATGGCAACATGTCACATATCAAAGTCCAATTACTTACCAATCAGCACTCTTGTCTTATAATGTACGCACGTCGGTTTTCCTTTTGACCAAGGTATTCTTGCAAATTGTCCAGACAAGTGCAAGACAAAAATCTTCAATAAAATGTGCTTTTTCTCCCCAGCAGTACTCAGGTTTGGTACTCTCAATTGCCGATGAAATACTGTTGAATTGAATTGTGTTGAATTAGCTTTTTCATCACATATACTCACATGAGTGCAGTGAAAAGTTTACAAGCCACCACTTATGGTGCAATCTTTGATATGTGGGTATAGATTCTTGAATACAAATTCTGAGGAAAAATAATTAGAAAAGAAATAAATAGAAAGTTAGTATTGCATACCTTCAAAAGCACAAAATCATGGCATTAAAATAGAAAAGTAAAGATTTTGAGAAGATTTGTAGCCCAGATTGAGGCTCTGGATGTAAGTTTGCTCACTGAGCTGGAAGGTTCGTTTTCAGACGTTTCGTCACCATTCTAGGTAACATCATCAGTGAGCCTCCGATGAAGCGCCAGTGCTATGTCCAGCTTTCTATTTATCTGTTTAGGTTTCCTTGGGTTGTTGATGTCATTTCCTGTGTTGGTGATGTCATTTCCTGTTCTTTTTCTCAGAGGGTGGTAGATGGGCTCCAAATCAATGTGTTTGTTGATGGCCACAAAAAGACATGACCCACTATCACTCGTATCCTTACATGCAGATGAGAAAGGACACCACTTTGATTGGGACAACACATCCATCCTAGGACAAGCCAGAGACACGCACGAAAATTCCGAGAAGCATGGCATTCCAACCGGAACTCCATCAACAAACACATTGATTTGGAGCCCATCTACCACCCTCTGAGAAAAAGAACAGGAAATGACATCACCAATGCAGGAAATGACATCACCAATCCAAAGACACCTAAACAGATAAATAGAAAGCGGAACATAACACCAACTTCACCGGAGGCTCACTGATGATGTTACCTAGATTGGTGATGAAACATCTGAAAACGAACCTTTCAGTTCAGCGAGCAAACTTACATCCAGAAAAGTAAAGAAATAAAAGTTCAGAATAACAGTCCTTCCCTGTTAATATAATAATAAAGGAAAGATAAAGACATTTAAAACAGGAGAGAGAATTTAAGACAAAATGCAATCAGTCTATATCACAGCTCTGGGCTTGAAGACCAGAACCTCTTCCTAGTGGAAACCCAGGCCAGACCCACCACAATGTTGAAGAAAACGCAGCATGGAGTCACAGACCGATGGAAGCCATCACCAGGAGACCCAGACAGATGCCAACAAAAACAGCCATTGGAGCCATTGAAAGGAGTCCCTGACTGCCGTCAAAGCTGGCTAAAGGACTCCCGGGCCGGACCAGATCAACCACATTACTGCAAAGACGCTGCAGAAGCCTCAATAAAAACCCGGATTATTAGGATACCAGGCCAGGTCCCACCTTGTCTTCAACCGCTGCTGAAGCAGCCTACTTGAAGGACCCACCGGGATGCAATCACAAGGAACAGCCAGATCCACACTGCATTCTCCACTGATGCAGCCTCTTGGAACCTCCTTCTTTACCTGAAGCTGCCAAAAGAAGGTAAGATGAACTTGATGCTTAGGAAAACAATTTTAAAGTAATTGCCTAGTTTAAATTGGATAATCCACCTGAAAAATGGATTATCATAGATCAAGACAGATAAATAGCTACTCTAAGTAGTGCAATGTCCTGGTTGGTTAGAAAATGCACGTCTGACCCCTGACTTCAGATATTTGACATGAGACTTATTCCGATCAGTGTCCTGATCCTCCACAAAAGGTTTATTCACTAATACCAAAAGGTTTTCGAGTTACGACCCACAACTATGTAGAGATCCACTATCTTTGACAGTCATATTTGCCTAAAGGTGTATTATCTCAACAGGTCACAGACTCAGATCGTCCTTTTACCTTCATTCCTGGTCAGTTTGTCAAAGGGGAAAGATCATTCTTTGTTTCATTCATCTCCTGCTCTCAGATATCTGTCTTATGTTGTATGCATTTCTCTGAGTGTTTTACAGATGGTGGGCTATTCTGATTTAACCCTTCATGTCCTCATAATAATATTATACTCAGCTGTTGTGACCTTTCCTTTTATTTGACTTCACCTTTCAGTTGGATTTATGGTAGCCAATTTGCACTCAGCAATGTCCACAAACGGTAATGTGGAGAAGACCAGATAATGGTGATGTTGATCAAGGATTTAATATTGGCCGCAACATAGGGAGGTATCAATACAGTCCTGTTCTTTATCAAAACAACACAGTGAAATCTTTTACATTTGCCCAAGAGAATGGACAAGACTTTGATTCAGCATCTTAGAAGAATTTGATTCCAGTTTGAATCAAACTGGAATTTGAAATCACTTAATCCAATTTTTGCTGGCCCACAAGGGTGTCACAGTGGCTCAGTGGTTAGCACTGCAGCCTCATAGCAGCAGGGGCCTTGGTTCAATCCCACCCTTAGGTGACTGTGTGGAGGTTGTACATTCTCCCTGTGTCTATGCGGATTTTCTGTGGGGGCTCTGGTTTCCTCCCACAATCCAAAAATGTGCAGGTTAGGCGGATTAGCCATGGGAAATATAGGGTTACAAGGGCAGAGTGGGTCTGGGTGGGATGCTCTTTGGAGGGTTGCTGTGGACTTGATGGGCCAAATGGCCTACTTCCATACTGTAGGGAATTCAAAACATCACCACAGTTTTGGTTGATGCAAAGATTGCTAAAAATCATTTGAATTTCTGAGTCACCTCTTACAAGCATTTAAAGGTGAGGTTATTAATTTTCTCCTCTGCCATTTTCTAACCCATTTATTTTTGTTCTCCATATGGACATATATTGCCAATATATATTGAATCTCTGGCACTTCCCAACTACTGATACCAGGACCTCACATCTGGAAAATCATAAATCACATGTCTCACAAAAACATTTCTGGCTTTAAATCCAAGTGCTATTCCTGGGCTGATCTGGAATTCTATTGCCTTTTTATCACTAAGATTGGCTTACTCTTCAGAGTGAAAAAAAAAATCACAGTTCAATAAACAGTAAAGCGAGCAAATAAATGTTGTGGTCGTACTGGGGTTCCATTTTCAGAAATACGTGCCAGATGAGTGTACGTTATTTCCAAGTGTTACTGATTTCTCCTGCGGTTCATTTTCTTTTTACTATCCCAATGTAATCACAAATGAAACTAAAGCCACTATTCTGGCTGCTGGTCTGATTAAGTTTCTGAATGTTGGCTTCTATTCTGTAACTGTCACTTTTTAAAAAAGTGTCTAAATCCTTATGACTCTTGGCAGACACTGTGTACGGCGACTAGCTTCCACTTCAGCACCAATTGCACTTTATCACTGTTACTCCACAAGGAACTGAAACAAGGAAATTTGACCTCTGCCTTTGAGTCAAGGTTTCAGAACCACATATTCTGATCCCCTGTCTCTGGAGCAGGAACTTATTCCTCTTGGAATAGGCTGCATTTCATGGAGATACTTGGAACGACATAATCTAAAAACAATTGGAATGTTTTGGGGAGAGCAGGTTCTTGTGGTGTAGTGCTAATGTCTGTACCTCTGAACTAGGAGACCAGGGTTCAAGTCCTACCTGTTTCAGAGGGGTAGTACAGTGGTTCAGTGATTAGCACTGCTGCCTCACAGCACTAGGGACCTGGGTTCAAATCTACCCAGGGATCATTGTCTGTGTGGAGTTTGCACATTCTCCCTGTGTCTGTGTGGAATTCATTTGGGTGCTCAGGTTTCCTCCCACAATCCAAAAGGTGTGCTGGTTAGGTAGTTTGGCCATGCTAATTATGAAGTGATGGGGTTAGGATAGTGCAAAGGTCTGGGTGGGATGTTCCCCTCAGGGTCAGTGCAGACAAAATGGGCTAAATGGCTTCTTTCCACAATGCAGGGATTCAAGGATTTTAACATCTCCAAACAGGTTGCTCAGAAAATATAAATTAGGTTGGGTCCAAAATGGGCTCATTGTGGCTGCCTATACTCCTAGGTTTTCTGCAGCAAAACATGCTGAATCTCTGGCTCTTTCCATCCACTGATATCAGGACCTCACTCTTGGAAAATCTGAAACCATCTGTCTCACAGAAACGTTGAAGAAAGGAGCAAGAGGAGGCCATTCGGCACTTCGAGCCTACTCTGCCATTCTTCACAATCATGGCTGATCATGAACTCAATAGCCTAATCCTGATTTCTCATCATAACTTTTGATCCTATTCACCCGAAGTGTTATATCACCTCTTGAATACATTCAATGTTTTGGCATCAACTACTTCCTGTGGTAATGAATTCCACAGGCTCACCACTCTGTGTGAAGAAATGTCTCCTCATTTCTGTCCTAAATGGTCTACCCCAAATCCTCAGATAGTGATGCCTGGTTCCGGACACATCCACCATCAGGAACATCCTCTCTGCATCTACCCTGTCCAGTTCTGTTTGAATTTTATAAGTCTCTATGAGACTCCTTTCATTCATCTGAACTCTAGCATTCATCTGATCTCAACTCTAATCTTACATAATAATCTCTTTTGTGGGACTTCATCAAATGCTTTTTGAAAGTTCAAATATGCCACATCGACTGGCACCCCCTTGTCAACTCAACTCATTACATCATCATAGAATTCAATTAGATTTGTCAAGCACAACTTCCATTTCATAAATCCATGCTGAGTGTCTGATCCTGCCACTGCTATCTAAATGGTCTGATATAAAATCCTTGACAAGATTTTGAGAATTTTCCCCACTATCGATATTTGGCTCACCGGTCTATAATTCTCTGTTTTCTCTCTATCCCCCTTTCAGAACATTAGAGTGACATTAGCTACCATCCAATCTGCAGGGTTTGTCCCAGATTCTATTGAATCCTGGAAAATGACCACCAATGCATCCAGTATTTCTAGAGCTACTTCCTTAAGTACTCTGGGATGTCAATCATCAGGCCCTGGGGATTTATCCTCCTTCAATCCCATCAATTTTTCCAGGACAATTTCTCTACTAATATTGATCTCCCTCAATTCTTCCCTCTTACTAAATCTTGCATCCTCCAACATTTCTGGTATCTGATTTGTGACCTCTTTTGTGAAGACAGAACCAAAGTATGTGTTCAGTTGCGTAACGATTTCTTTGTGTCCTGTGATACATTTCCTCATTTCTGTCTGTAGGGAACCTACATTTGCCTTCACCAATCTCTTTCTCTTCACGTGCCTATAGAAACTCTTAGTGTCAGTCTTTCTGTTCCCTGAAAGCTTACTTTTGTACTTTATTTTACCCTTCTTAATCAATCCCTTGGTGCTTCTTTGCTGAATTGTAAACTGCTCCCAATCCTCAGCCATATTATTTTTCTGGGCCAAACTGTGTGTTTCTTCCTTGAACAAAGAAAAAAGAAGAAAGAACAAAGAAAATTACAGCACAGGAACAGGGCCTTCTGCCCTCCAAACCTACACTGATCCTGATCCTCTACCTAAACCTGTTGCCTGTTTTTTAAGGATCTGTATCCCACTGCTCCCTGCCCATTCATGTATCTGTCTAGATACATCTTAAATGACACTATTGTGCCCACCTCTACCACCTCCTCTGGCAATGAATTCCAGTCACCCATCACCCTCTATGTAAAGATCTTTCCACACATATCTCCCTTAAACTTTTTCCCTCTCACCTTGAAAAAAGCTTCTCGCTATCCACCCTGCCTATACCTCTCATGATTTTGTAGACCTCAATCAAGTACCCCCTCAACTTCCATCTTTCTAATGTAAATAATCCTAATCTATTCAATCTCTCTTCATAGCTAGCGCTCTCCATACCAGGTAACATACTGGTGAACCTCCTCTGCATCCTCGCCAAAGCATTCATATCCTTTTGGTAATGTGGCATCCAGAACTGTATGCAGTATTTCAAATGTGGTCAAACCAAAGTCCTATGCAACTGTAACATGACCTGCCAACTCTTGTACTCAATACCCCGTCGATGAATGAAAGCATGCCATATGCCTTCTTCACCAGTCTATCGACCTGTGATGCCACCTTCAGGGTGCAATGGACCTGAACACACAGATCTCACTGCACATCAATTTTCCTTGGGACTTTTCCATTTACCATATAGTTCGGTCTTGAATTGGATCTTCCAAAATGCATCACCTCGCATTTGCCTGGATTGAAATCCATCTGCCATTTCTATGCCCAACTCTCCAAATTATTTATATTCTGCTGCAATCTCTGACAGTCCGCTTCGCTATCTGCTACTCCAGCAATCTTAGTGTCATCTACAAACTTGCTAATCAGCCCATCTATACCTTCCTCCAGATCATTTATGTATATTACAAACAACAGTGGTCCCAACACGACTGGTCACAGTTCTCCATTTTGAGAAACTCCCTTCAACTACAATTCTCTGTCCCCTGTTGCCCAGCCAGTTTTCTACCCATCTAGCTAGTACACCCTGGACCCCATGAGACTTCATTTTCTCCATCAGCCTGTCATGGGGAACCTTATCAAATGCCTTACTGAAGTCCATGTATATGACATCTACAGCCCTTCCCTCATCCAGCAATTTTGTCACTTCCTCAAAGAATTCTATCAAGTTGGTAAGATATGACCTTCCCTGTACAAGACCATGCTGCCTATCACTAATAAGCCCATTTTCTTCCAAATGTAAATAGATCCTATCCCTCAGTATCTTCTCCAGTAGCTTCCCTACCACTGACCTCAGGCTCACCGGTCGATAATTACCTAGATTATCCTTGCTACCCTTCTTAAACAAGGGGACAACATTAGCAAGTCTCCAGTCATCCGGGACCTCACCCATGCTCAAGGATGCGGCAAAGATATCTGTTAAGGCCCCAGCTATTTCCTCTCTCGCTTGCCTCAGTAACTTGGGGTAGATCCCATCCAGACCTGGGGACTTGTCCACCCTAATGCCTTTTAGAATACTCGACACTTCCCCCCCCCCCACCATGCTGACGACCTAGAGTAATCAAACATCTATTCCTAACCTCAAAATCCGTCATGCCCCTCTCCTCAGTGAATACCGATGCAAAGTACACATGAAGAATCTGACTCGTTTTCTCTGACACCTCGCATAACTTCCCTCCTTTGTCCTTGAGTGGGCCAACACTTTCTCTAGTTACCCTCTTGCTCCTTATGTATGAATAAAAGGCTTTGGGATTTTCCTTAACCCTGTTTGCTAAAGATATTTCATGACCCCTTTTAGCCCTCTTAATTCCTCATTTCAGATTGGTGCTATTTTCCCAATATTCTTCCAAAGCTTCGTCTGTTTTCAGTTACCTAGACCTTATGTATGCTTCCTTTTTCCTCTTTGCTAGTCTCACAATTTCACCTGTCATCCATGGCTCTCTAATCTTGCCCTTTCTATCCCTCATTTTCACAGGGACATGTCTGTCCTGCACTCCAATCAACCTCTCTTTAAAAGCCTCCGACATATCAAATATAGATTTACCCTCAAACAGCTGCTCCCAATCCACATTCCCCAGCTCCTGCGGAATTTTGCTATAGTTGGCCTTCCCCCAATTCAGCAGTCTTCCTACTCTCGTCTTTGCCCATCAGTTTTCTAAAACTTACAGAATTGTGATCACCATTCCCAAAGTAATCCCCGACTGAAACTTCAACCATCTGGCCGGGCCCATTCCCCAACACCAGGTCCAGCATGGCCCCTTCCTGGGTTGGACTATTTACATACTGCTCCAGAAAACCCTCCTGGGTACTCCTTATAAATTCTGCTCCATCTAAACCCCTAACACTAAGTGAATCCTAGCCAATGTTTCTGAAAAATAAAATCTCCCATCACCCTGTTTCTCCTACATCTTTCCATAATCTGTCTACATATTTGTGCCTCTATCTCACACTCACTGTTGGGAGGCCTGTAGTACAGCCCCAACATTGTTACTACATCCTTCCTATTTCTAAGCTCTGCCCATATTGCCTCACTGCTCGTGTCCTCCATAGTGCCCTCCTTCAGCACAGCTGTGATATCCTCTTTGACCAGTAATGCAACTCCTCCACCCCTTTTACTCCCTCTCTATCCCTCCTGAAGCATCTATATTCTGAGATATTTCGTTGCCAATCTTGCCCTTCCCTCAACCATGTCTCAGTAATAGCAATAACATCATACTCCCAGGTACTAATCTAAGCCCCAAGTTCATCTACCTTACTTACTATACTTCTCGCATTAAAACAAATGCACCTCAGACCACCTGTCCGTTTGCATTCATCATGTGCTCTCTGCCTACGTCACACTGACTTCATTGCCTAGTTCCTTACAGGCTTTAGTTACTGCCTCCTTACTGTCCACTGGCCTCCTCATTTGGCTCCCAAACCCCGATCACATTCGTTTAAATCCTCCCCAACAGCGTTAGCAAAAACAGCCCCTAGGACATTGGTTCCAGGCCTGCCCAGGTGTAGACCATCCAATTTATAACAGTCCCACCTCCCCCAGAACCAGTCTCAATGTCCCAAAAATCTGAGCCCTTCCCTCCTGCACCATTTCTCAAGCCACTCATATATCCTGCCTATTCTTTCATTTCTACTCTGACTGGCATGTGGCACTGGTAGCAATCCTGAGATTACTACCTCTGAAGTCTTACTTTTTAACTTGGCTCCTAACTCCCTCAATTCTGCCTGTAAAACCTCATCCCGTTGGATCAGATAATGTTTCTAATTTTCTTTGTAAGCCATGGATTGGCCCTCTTACTATTTTGCTTTTATGCCAGATAGGAATAAACAGTTGTAGTTCCCCCATACGTTCTATGAATGTTTGCCATTGCCCATTCACTGTCATCCCTTGAAGTCACTCTCCCCAATTTATCAAGGCCAACTCATGCCTCATATATTCGTAGTTTCCTTTACTAAGATTCAGCACCCTAGTCTCTGAATCAACTACCTCACTCTCCAACTTGATAAAAAATTCTATTGTGTTATGATTGCTCATCCCCAAGGAGTCTTGCACAGCTAGATTGTCAATGATTCCCTTCTCATTGCACAGGACGTAGTCTAAGATGACTTGCTCTCTAATTGGCTCCTCCACTTTTTGGTCAAGAAAGCTATCCCATATACTCTCCTTAAATTCGTCCTCTAATATACTGTGGCTAATTTGACTTGCCTAATCTATGTGCACATATATTCCCTTAACACATGTATCTTTAATTTCCTATTTAATGCCATTCGCAAAATCACCATCGCAATTTTGGGGTCTATTCATGACACCCACTAATGCTTTTTGCCCCTTGGTATTTCTCAAATTTACCCAGAGAGACTCCACATTGTCAGAGCTAATGTCCTTTCTCACTATTGTGTTAATATTTACTCCTTAACCAGCAAAGCCACTCCACCACCTTTCCCTTTTTGCCTGTCTTTCCTAAGTACTGAATACCCTGGGACATTCAATTCCCATCCTTGGTCACCCTGCAGCGAAGTCTCCATAATCCCAATTATATCATGTCTGTTTACATCGATCTGTGCGATTAATTCATCCACTTTATTGCAAATGGTCCACACATTAAGGCACATTGCCTTTAAGCTTCTTTATCTCACTCTTAATTTTCTCAATAGCCCTTTTGAATCTTGACCTTGGTTTCTCTGCTGATCACTTTTCTTTTTCCCTTTTCTACCTTTTGTTTTTGTCCTTGTTCCCTCCTTCTCTGACTCCTTACATGGGTTCCCAGCCCCCTGGCATGTTAGTTTAAACCCTCCCCAACCTCACTGAAGCAAACTCTCCCCCAGGACATGCCGAGGTGTAACTCATCCAAGTTGTACATCTCCCCCAGAACCAGTCCCAATGCCCCAGGAATCTGAAACCCACCCCCTGCGGCCATTGTTTCAGCCATGTATTCATCTGATATATCCCGTCATTCCTACTGTGGCTAGCACGTGACACCGGTAATATTTCTGAGATCACTTCCTTTGAAGGTCTGATCTTTTAACTTTCTTTCTAGCTCCTTGTATTCTGCTTTTGGGACTTCATCCCTTTTTTAGACTTATGTCATTTGCACTGATGTGTGCCGCGACCACTGGCTGTTCACCCTCCACCTACAGATTGTCCTGCACCCGCTCTGAGACACCCTTGACCCTAGCACCAGGGAGGCAACATGCATCCTGGAGTTCTTGTTTGCAGCCACAGAAATGCTTGTCTCTTGCCCTTACAATTGAGTTCCCTGTAACTATTGCCCTGGCACAGTTTTTACCCCACCCCTCTGCAGCAGAACTAACCATGGTGCAATAAGTTTGGCTGCTGCTACTTTCCCCTGAGAGGCCATTCTCCTCAACAGTATCCAAAATGGTATCGAGACTCAAAGAAACCAACCTGCTGCATCAAGTCTTCAACTATAATCAGTTTTATCTCATTATTTTTACACAAGTTACAGAGGCTAATAGAACCTTCTCCTAAATCGGAGGATGGTGCATTCAAGATATGCTCCAGACACTTAAGTATATACTCTAAGCTGGGCTGAGGGGTTCTTGTGGTGCAGGATTAGTTTCTCCTACCTCTGGGCCATTAGGCCGAGTTTTAAGTTTCACCTCCTCCAGAGGTGTATGTAACATGTTTGAACAAGTTGATTAAAATACCTATTCAATGCTGCTCACGATGTGGTGTCCTCTACATTGGGGAAATGAAGCATTGATTTGGTGACCGCTTTGCAGAACATCTACGTTCTACTCAAAGAAAAGACCCTGAACTACTCGTTGCCTGCTACTTCAATGCACCACCCTGCCCCTGGCCAACAGCTCTGTCTCTGGCTTGCTACAGCGTTCCAGTGAAGGCCAACGCAAACTGGAAGAACAACACCTGATTTTTCACTTGGGGGCACTCTGACCTCAATGTTGAGTTCAATAATTTTAGGGCCTAAACTCTCCCATGTCCCAGCTCCTCATCCCACACACCAGGCCTTGTTACCACATAGCCTGCCATTTTACACCCCTGGTTGTTAGTCACTAACAGTCCCCACTAATAACTACTCACCCTCCCAGCCTGATCATTAGCAACTCCTTTGTCTGTTCAACTGTCTTTCTCTCTCTTCGGGCTCTATACTATCATTTACCCCTGACCCCACCCACCTCCCTATCTTCTGCATATAAACTGATGTTTTCCTAGCCACTACCAATTCTGAGGAAGGGTCACTGGATGCGAGATGTTAACTCTGTTTTCTCCTTCACAGATGCTGCCAGGCTTGCTGAGCTTTTCCAGCAATTTTGCTTTTGTTCCTGATTTACAGCATCCGCAGTTCTTTTGATTTTTACAAAATATCTATTATCTCCGTTGACACCATAGAGCAGCAATGAGGGAGCACTGCACTGTTTGAGCTGTCATCTTTCATGTGAGATGAACTCCCCAATTCTTCTTCAAAAGAGTATCCTAGGAATCAGTTTTACAAAGAGAAAGCAAACAGGACAGCAATGTAATGGGAATTGGAAGAAGTGGCTTTTACAGGACTATGGGGAAAGAACACTGGAGTGCGACCAACCTCAAAAAGGGCTGGCATAGATGCCATAGCTCATATTCACCCTGCACTGCATCATTCCTTGATTTTTCTTCATATAGTCATGGGACATGGGCATCACTGACTGGAACAGCCGCCTCTAGTTGCCTTGAGAAGGTGGTGGTGAGCTGCCTTTTAGAGCCACTGCAGTCCACATGCTGTAGATAGACCCACAATGTAATTGGAGGGAGGTGCAAGATCTTGTCACAACAACACTGCAGGGATAGCAATATATGTCCAAATCAGAATGGCAGCGTTATACTGTGAGCATTTGAACAGAAAGTGCAGAACTCTCTCAATACTGCGCAGTAACGTCAGCCTTGATCTTGTGAACCAGTCTCTGGGATGGTATAACAATCCCAAAACATTCTGATTCAGAGACAGAAGTACCATCCACAGCTTTTACATTGCCAACATGATGTTGTAATTTGAATTTACCTAAGAATAATCTGAACTAGAGAGCTAACCTAATAACCATCATGTAACCACTCTCAATTTTCATAAAAAATCCATCTGGTTCACTAATGCCTTTCAGTGAAGGAAATCTTTATCTGGCCTGGCCTACATGTGGCTTCAGCTCCACCCCAATGTGATTGATTCTTAACTGCCCTCTGGGCAATGGAGGATGGACATTAAATGCTGGCCTAGCCAATGATCCCCACATCTGATGAACAAATTGTTCAAATAGTAAATTCTTGGTTCCTGTTGGATAATGTGCAGCTCTATCAAGAGTTAAAGAAAGTAAAAGGTTTTAATATTTACGTATAATTCTCAGTGAATAGATCTTCTGCTTTTAGGCTCAATGACCTTCAGAGCTTATATTAACAATGTGCAATTGCAGTGAAAAATCCCACACAGAAACAATAGCCTGCGGTTTCTATCCAATAATTTTTAAAAAATTATACAAATTTATTCAATGGAGCACAACACCATTCTATATTCTTGTGCTGTCCTATACAGCAAGGAGTGGAAAACAATGTTCATGTATTTTAGAATGTAAAATAGTTCTTCAATGCATCTTCGCATTAGGGAGGCTTCACATCACTGTTGTGACCCAAGGGTTGCTGGTTTCATATAAATGATTAATGAGCTGGTTTCCATCCAGACTCAACTTTTGTTGAAAAAGGAGCCTTTGCCCTTACATCTATTCTATTTCCGAGACCTACTTTTGGGCATGTCAGAATAAGAACACATTTTAGCAAATAAATACACCACACAATGTAATACCAAGCCACAAGCTGCAATGAATTTGTCAGGGTCAATTCGTATTCTATGGCAGAGTTGGCTGATCCCAGCTGTTGAAGACAATGAGGAAATTCCATCACAATGGTTGATGCTGAGGACAACTTTGACCCCTTCCTTAAATAAGGACAGTATCAGGACCGTGACAAAATCACTCATTGCTCCAACCCCGAACCGAGGCTGCATTGTAAGGCTGTGAGTAACAGGTGGTAGCAGGAAGACATTGGTTCAGCACTGCAACACCATCAAGTCCATCTCCGACATTAGGAAAGGTCTCTCCTGAAATCTCCCTCCCACTGCTTTAAAGTACAATTAACAGGCAATTGACCTTGTTAAAGGCCCAGTCATCAGGGATTTCCCAATGTCCAGCTCATCTCTTGTTAGGTTCAAGGAAAAAACATTAGGATTGAGCCATGTCAGTGATGAGTTGGCAGCACTAGAGTAGGTAGGAAAACCTCCTTGTGGGGCTGGCAGCAGAGCTGATGGTGGTGCCATTTTCATGTATACAGGCAGCATGGGTTCAATTCCTGCACCAGTTGAATTCACGTTGAAGGACTCTCCTTCTCAAACTTGCCCCTTAGCTGAGCTGCGCTAACCTTCAGGTTAAACTCACCACTACAAAAAATCTTGAAGGAGTGAACAGTCCTGTGGTCTTCTGAGACGACGGTGACTTTAAAAAAACACTTTATTTATTCACTCTGCCTGAATTAATAAGGGGAGATGGACAGAGGGCAGGGGACCTTTACCTTGGTTGGTGCTGCTTGCCCTCTGGTTCATCATAGAATCCCTACAGTGTGGAAACAGGCCCTTCAACCCAACAAACCCACACCGACCCACACAGCATCCCACCCAGACGCATCCCCCTAATCTATACATCCCTGAACACTACGGGCAATTTAGCATGGCCAATCCACCTAACCTGCACATCTTTGGACTGTGAGAGGAAACCGGAGCACCCAGTAGAAACCCACGCACACACGGGGAGAATGTGCAAACTCCACACAGCAGTCACCTGAGGGTGGAGTCAAACCTGGGTCCCTGGCACTGTGAGGCAGCAGCGCCAACCACTGAACCACCATGCTCCCCATATTTTAAATTGTATGTCCTAGTTCTAGTCTCCTCCACAAGGGGAAACATCCTTTAAACATTCAACTTGCCAAGTGCTGTCAGGATGATATATGTTTTAACAAGATCACCTCCCATTTTTCTCAATGCCTATGGATATATGTCCAATCCACTCAATATTTCATCTTAAAATAACAGCTAATCTCACCAGTCCAGGAATCAGCTGAGTGAACTTTTTCTACATGGTTTCCAATGGAATAATATTCGCTCTTAAATGAAGCAACAAAGTACCCGTGAAATATCATCACTGTGGTAAGGTATTCAAGTATCAAAATGGATAATTCATGAGGAGAAGCAAGACTGACTTCATTAATTGCTTAACAAAAAGCCAAAAGAACTGCTGATGTTGGAAATCAGAAACAAAAACAGAAATTACTGGAAAAACCCATCAACGGAGAGAAATCAGAGTTAACATTTTTGGTCAAGTGACTCTTTAGAAATCAGAAGTTCTGAAGAAGGGTCACTGGATCCAAAACATTAATTCTGCTTTCTCTCCATAGATATGAACAGACTTGGTGAGTTTTTCCAGCAATTTATGTATTTTGTTGTATATGGATTGTTTCTCTGTTGCCCCTAAAACCCTAACTGATTTGAGCCTATGTTGGCTATGCTGCTACATTAATGCAACGTGTAACCATAATCTGAGAAAAAGTGACCAAAGTAATTGAATAATAAAAGCTGCATAGATTCTAAAATGTGAAGACTTCCTTTTCTTCAATCTCTATTATTATTTCCCGTCATAAGTCTTTATAACAGATACAGATTTTCACCATGGTGCAATAATCCTGTCTTAACATGGGAGAGATCTTTATATTGTTCTAAAATCATGTATTAGGGCCTGTTTGAAATCAGTTTCGCACTTCGGAGTCTGTATGTTTAGGGAGTGTTTCTGTAAAAGTAACAACTTATGTAGAAGTCCAGAGTGCCAGAGAGAGAGCACTGCAGGGATGTGAAAGACGAGTTTCTTAAGACGTGATGAGAATACTCACTAGACCCACAGAGAGAAAGTCCGCCATGAAACTCCACAAAACTGGCAATTAGCCAAAAGATATTAAGATTCAAGCCTTTGAATCAGCCCTACTTTACGGGATTTTATTCAGACGACAAATAACACCACTCATCAATACTGACTCTCAGTTCAAAGGTACTATTATTTTGAAATTCTCACATTTGTTTTCAAATTCCTCTCTATCTCTGTTACCTTCTCCTGTTCTACAGTCCTTCAACAGATCAGCACTCCACCAATTCTGTCCTCTTGCACTACCCTAGTTTTCACCACTCTGCCATTGGTAGGAGTGTTTTCAGCTGCCCAAGCCGTTAGCCCTGGAAATTCCTCCTAAAACTGAGATGCTGCTTGGCCTGCTGTGTTCATCCAGCCTCACATTTTATTATCTTGGAATCTCCAGCATCTGCAGTTCCCATTATCTCCTCCTAAAACCTGTCAGCTTTTACATTGTGATTACAATGGATGTAAACGGGACGATAAAAACGAGAAAGTCCCTCAGCCTGAATGGCCTAATCTTTTCTCCCCACACTAGCCTCCCCCAAATATCTCATCTAACTCTGTCAGCCTATCATTCTATTTCAATGCCCCTCACGTGTTTAGCCACCTTTTTTAGGTTATTTGTTGCAACTATTTCTTGTAAAATTGATATCCTCATTCTTAGAACATACTGGATAAATGATTTGTTTGCAACTTCCCTTTTGGCTTATTCCATCTGCCCTAATGTCCTCTGAAGTGGTTTAGTTCCAAAGTTTGCATAAAATAGCTCGTGTGAATAATCTTGAGTCATTTTACTGCATTAAAGATCGCGCATAAATGCAAATTGTTGTCAATTAAAGAAAACTGCAATGTTTTGATTCTTTATACAATGTTCATCAGCTACAAACCTCAGACAATTGAACTGTAGTCACATTCTCCAGTCAACCTTTCTCAATGTCATAATTTCCCATGAGAAAGTAGGCAAAGGAACTTGTCTCCTGGTATGGA
Organism: Stegostoma tigrinum; assembly: GCF_030684315.1. Classification (NCBI taxonomy): domain Eukaryota; kingdom Metazoa; phylum Chordata; class Chondrichthyes; order Orectolobiformes; family Stegostomatidae; genus Stegostoma; species Stegostoma tigrinum. The sequence goes on from NC_081359.1 coordinate 101,101,025, forward strand.
AATTCCAGAATTTGAAATATAGTCCTCTACGTATGTAAAGCGGCAGGATTTTCTTATCAATGTAAAAGGAAAATTGGACAGCTTGCAATAGCATGGCTTTTCACAAGTAATTGCTGAGATTGTCACCTAAATCTTTTTAACACTTGTATTGCATTCCACCCTGCTAGATTAATGAAGCATTTAGAATAAATACACGAATTTCCCATTAGCATAGCCATGAGGGGTTTGCTATGAGTAAGGTAAACAGTTGTCTTCTTAAATACAACCAGGTTTTCACCTCAATGACTTTGTATGGTAGGAAATTCCACATGGTAATCATGCTCTGTATAAAGCTGCTTTCCTGTATGTTAATTGGATTCATTTGTAAAGAGCAAATCTTGAAATTATCCAGAACACAGCTTCAACAGCTTAGGTAAGGATTTGATCAAAGAAACAGAAACACTGAAAATACTCAGTAAGCCATGCAGTATCTATGGAGAAAGAAACAGAGTTAATTGTTTCAGATTGTTGACCATTCATTTGAGATGGAGCAGAGGTCACAGAAACAGGTTTTAGCCCCTCGAGTATGTTCTATCATTCAATGATAGTGTTACTTCTCTGTTATCTACCTCCATAACAGCGTTTGTTAGCTTTGGTTAACAAAAATCTGTCAAACTCAGATTTTAAAATTCACAGTTGATCAAATGCTGGAAAAGGTTAGGGTTGCAACAAGATGTAACACAGTCAAGGTATATTCCCATGACAGAGAATGGCAAGGAAAACAAATTCAAGAGCTCCCCGGATGATAAAAGAGGTAGCGATTAAGATGAAGGAGAAAAAGCTGTCTTATGATGGATGTCAGGTAAATAAGACAACTGAGAATCAGGCTGAATATAGAAAGTTTAGACAGGAAGTGTAAAAAGGAGAGAATCACAGAGAATATGACAAGAAACTGGCATGATATAAGGTGTGCAATTTATATGTAAAGATCTTTTAATGCAATTTATTTTGGATTTTTGGATTTAACTGCTGGTATATGGTTTTCTATATATCTAAAGAAGTTTAATGATTAGTTTGGAAATAGACCTGTACCCTGCATGATTTTTAAAATCAGTGTGAGAGACTTAGGGGCTAATAGGAATTTGTTTATATTGGGAGAGTGTATGAACAAAGTAAATAAACAGTGTATTGCATTGTCTTTCAAACAGAAGATATTGGAATTTGTGGGGGATTTAGGGGTGACACCCATGGCTTGAAAAAAGGGTTTGGGGTTTCAGTTGGGCAATTTTGTATAAGTCTTGGCTAAAGCTGAATGTGTAAAGCAGTTGCTCTTGAGAAAAAAAGGCAACCTAAGGTTGTTTAGAAATAGGTTACCTTGATGTAAGAAGCTAGTTTAAAGTTTCCAGGCCAGAAGTGTTTGGTTCAAACCCTGAAAGAGCTAACTGAAGCTGAGAAAATCTGAACTCAGTTGTATAAAAGTTCCACAAAAGTCTGTCTGATTCTCATGTCATGGAATTGAAAACAGTTATATTTAACCATATTAATGTGAAAGACAAGGGAATTCTCTCTGGTGTGGGTACGGCAAAAAGAATGTTTTTGAGACGAATGAGATTGTATTTGAATGTGTATTTCAAAATCTTTAACTTAAATTTAACTTTAAATACCTTGGTTTATTCTACTCCATTCTTTGCTTCTTCTACGTAATAAACATTTTTTAAAAACTTGAATCAACAGCATTATATGTTTGTGTCTGAATGAAAGTACACCTTAATTATCTATCAAGCCAGATTTCAACTGAGATCTGACTTGTCAGTAATAACATCAGCTAAGATTGCAACACTGACAATTCTTGCAACTGGGAATTTGGAAGTCTCCTACAGGTGTAAAAAGAGTAAAAACGGAGAAGTGGGACTAATTACAGACTAACACTCTGTATCTGTCTTTATCAAGGCAAAATCTATACCCTCTCATGCTTGTTGTTTTTATGAGCAGGGATAGCTTCTCAGACTTGGAGACTTTTTGGAGCTTCCCAGGATGTAGAGGAATTGTCTATCAGAAGTCCAAAAGTCCTGGGAAATCCCTGCAGAGCTAATGCATCAGGCCATCTGGTAAATGCCATAGTGCATCCTGGAGGCACATCCAGTCTGTGACAATCTGGAGATCAAAAGATCTGTATCAAATTTTCCCCAAATGAAAAGGAGATTTGAACCTAGTCTGTGTGGTTGCCAGACTTAATGTGTAATGGAGAATATTCTCGACATATTTGAACGTTTTTGGGCTTCTAGTTAATATTGCAGCAAACATCTCTAGTAGCATGCAAGAATTGCTGTTCATGTTTAACTTCTCTATCAAAATTACAAGAGTGTTTGCATATCAAAAATAAGAGGTAGCTGTATTAGAGGCTGTAAAATGTTCTGTTCTTTTGTAACCCTCCCTTTTTTCCAATGAATTGACATTCAGATAATAATCTGTCTTCCTTTTTTACTAAAAGTGATAGCCTCACATTTATCAATATTATACTTCATCTGCTACTCATTTGCCCACTCGCACAATTTGTCCAAATGAGGTACAAAATAGGCACAGGGCATAGGTAATGTTGTGAGTTTTGGAAATAAGATGAGAACTCTGTCTAGACCTCATGGAGAGAAACCTTTCATGAAAACAGGCAAAATTGACACTTAGATAATAGAATGTGAGGCTGGATGAACACAGCAGGCCAAGCAGCATCTCAGGAGCACAAAAGCTGACGTTTCGGGCCTAGACCCTTCATCAGAGAGGGGGATGGGGGGAGGGAACTGGAATAAATAGGGAGAGAGGGGGAGGCGGACCGAAGATGGAGAGTAAAGAAGATAGGTGGAGAGGGTGTAGGTGGGGAGGTAGGGAGGGGATAGGTCAGTCCAGGGAAGACGGACAGGTCAAGGAGGTGGGATGAGGTTAGTAGGTAGCTGGGGGTGCGGCTTGGGGTGGGAGGAAGGGATGGGTGAGAGGAAGAACCGGTTAGGGAGGCAGAGACAGGTTGGACTGGTTTTGGGATGCAGTGGGTGGGGGGGAAGAGCTGGGCTGGTTGTGTGGTGCAGTGGGGGGAGGGGATGAACTGGGCTGGCTTAGGGATGCAGTGGGGGAAGGGGAGATTTTGAAACTGGTGAAGTCCACATTGATACCATATGGCTGCAGGGTTCCCAGGCGGAATATGAGTTGCTGTTCCTGCAACCTTCGGGTGGCATCATTGTGGCAGTGCAGGAGGCCCATGATGGACATGTCATCAAGAGAATGGGAGGGGGAGTGGAAATGGTTTGCGACTGGGAGGTGCAGTTGTTTGTTGCGAACTGAGCGGAGGTGTTCTGCAAAGCGGTCCCCAAGCCTCCGCTTGGTTTCCCCAATGTAGAGAAAGCCGCACCGGGTACAGTGGATACAGTATACCACATTGGCAGATGTGCAGGTGAACCTCTGCTTAATGTGGAATGTCATCTTGGGGCCTGGGATGGGGGTGAGGGAGGAGGTGTGGGGACAAGTGTAGCATTTCCTGCGGTTGCAGGGGAAGGTGCCGGGTGTGGTGGGGTTGGAGGGCAGTGTGGAGCGAACAAGGGAGTCACAGAGAGAGTGGTCTCTCCGGAAAGCAGACAGGGGTGGGGATGGAAAAATGTCTTGGGTGGTGGGGTCGGATTGTAAATGGCGGAAGTGTCGGAGGATAATGCGTTGTATCCGGAGGTTGGTAGGGTGGTGTGTGAGAACGAGGGGGATCCTCTTGGGGCGGTTGTGGCGGGGGCGGGGTGTGAGGGATGTGTCGCGGGAAATGCGGGAGACGCGGTCAAGGGCGTTCTCAATCACCGTGGGGGGGAAGTTGCGGTCCTTAAAGAACTTGGACATCTGGGATGTGCGGGAGTGGAATGTCTTATCGTGGGAGCAGATGCGGCGGAGGCGGAGGAATTGGGAATAGGGGATGGAATTTTTGCAGGAGGGTGGGTGGGAGGAGGTGTATTCTAGGTAGCTGTGGGAGTCGGTGGGCTTGAAATGGACATCAGTTACAAGCTGGTTGCCTGAGATGGAGACTGAGAGGTCCAGGAAGGTGAGGGATGTGCTGGAGATGGCCCAGGTGAACTGAAGGTTGGGGTGGAAGGTGTTGGTGAAGTGGATGAACTGTTCGAGCTCCTCTGGGGAGCAAGAGGCAGCGCCAGAGGAGCTCGAACAGTTCATCCACTTCACCAACACCTTCCACCCCAACCTTCAGTTCACCTGGGCCATCTCCAGCACATCCCTCACCTTCCTGGACTTCTCAGTCTCCATCTCAGGCAACCAGCTTGTAACTGATGTCCATTTCAACCCCACCGACTCCCACAGCTACCTAGAATACACCTCCTCCCACCCACCCTCCTGCAAAAATTCCATCCCCTATTCCCAATTCCTCCGCCTCCGCCGCATCTGCTCCCACGATAAGACATTCCACTCCCGCACATCCCAGATGTCCAAGTTCTTTAAGGACCGCAACTTCCCCCCCACGGTGATTGAGAACGCCCTTGACCGCGTCTCCCGCATTTCCCGCGACACATCCCTCACACCCCGCCCCCGCCACAACCGCCCCAAGAGGATCCCCCTCGTTCTCACACACCACCCTACCAACCTCCGGATACAACGCATTATCCTCCGACACTTCCGCCATTTACAATCCGACCCCACCACCCAAGACATTTTTCCATCCCCACCCCTGTCTGCTTTCCGGAGAGACCACTCTCTCTGTGACTCCCTTGTTCGCTCCACACTGCCCTCCAACCCCACCACACCCGGCACCTTCCCCTGCAACCGCAGGAAATGCTACACTTGTCCCCACACCTCCTCCCTCACCCCCATCCCAGGCCCCAAGATGACATTCCACATTAAGCAGAGGTTCACCTGCACATCTGCCAATGTGGTATACTGTATCCACTGTACCCGGTGCGGCTTTCTCTACATTGGGGAAACCAAGCGGAGGCTTGGGGACCGCTTTGCAGAACACCTCCGCTCAGTTCGCAACAAACAACTGCACCTCCCAGTCGCAAACCATTTCCACTCCCCCTCCCATTCTCTTGATGACATGTCCATCATGGGCCTCCTGCACTGCCACAATGATGCCACCCGAAGGTTGCAGGAACAGCAACTCATATTCCGCCTGGGAACCCTGCAGCCATATGGTATCAATGTGGACTTCACCAGTTTCAAAATCTCCCCTTCCCCCACTGCATCCCTAAGCCAGCCCAGTTCATCCCCTCCCCCCACTGCACCACACAACCAGCCCAGCTCTTCCCCCCCACCCACTGCATCCCAAAACCAGTCCAACCTGTCTCTGCCTCCCTAACCGGTTCTTCCTCTCACCCATCCCTTCCTCCCACCCCAAGCCGCACCCCCAGCTACCTACTAACCTCATCCCACCTCCTTGACCTGTCCGTCTTCCCTGGACTGACCTATCCCCTCCCTACCTCCCCACCTACACCCTCTCCACCTATCTTCTTTACTCTCCATCTTCGGTCCGCCTCCCCCTCTCTCCCTATTTATTCCAGTTCCCTCCCCCCATCCCCCTCTCTGATGAAGGGTCTAGGCCCGAAACGTCAGCTTTTGTGCTCCTGAGATGCTGCTTGGCCTGCTGTGTTCATCCAGCCTCACATTCTATTATCTTGGAATCTCCAGCATCTGCAGTTCCCATTATCTCTGATAAAATTGACACTTAACTGGTTTGTGTTCAATTTCAGCCTGTGTTTCTGCTTTCTTAACACACAAAATACGAAACGTGAGTTAAATTGAAATTTGTAAATTGTTCCTAACAAATGTCAATAGGTTGCATGGCTATCATTTGTCCCTGGATATTCTTGCTGTTTAACAAATCCTTTTCAATAAGACATGTAGAATGTACTTAAGATTCTTATTTATATGCAAATATCAATGATTTCCAAAAAAAACCTTTTGAATTGTGATAAACGTCAAGAAGGAAAATGTGTGAAATACAAATCATAAAATGTGACAAGTTTCTGAACAATATCTTCAAATTAGAGTTTCCTTTGGTTTAACCCATTCGTGGGATGTGGGCATCACTGGCTACACCAACATTTAATATCTATTGGTACGATCGTAGAATCATAGAATCCCTACATTGTGGAAACAGGCCACCCGGCCCAACAAATCCACACGAACCCTCCAAAGAGCATCCCACCAAGACCCAGACCCCCACCACATCCCCCAAACCCTGCATTTCCCATGGTTAACCCAACTAATCTACACAACTTGGCCAATTTAGCATTGCCAATCCACCTAACCTGCACACCTTTGGACTGTGGGTGGAAACCGGAGCACCCAAGGGAAACCCATGCAGACACAGGGAGAAGGTGCAAAATCTACACAGACAGTCGCCCAAGAGAGGAATTGAACCCAGATGTCTGGTACTGTGTCATTCCTTGAGAAGCTGGCGGTGAATTACCTTGTTAAACCCACATAGTTTCCTGTAAGTTTCCTGATTGGATATACGCTGTGGAAAGGTAAGTCTATGATCAATAAGTCATCAAAGCGGTTCTTGATTGTCTAGAGTCTCCTAGTGGTAAATAGATGACAATCACTACTGGTTCTCAGAAGGACCTGATGTACCACTGACACATTGACTAACCAAAGGACCAATATGAGTCCCACTTTTGTATAGAGGCTGGGATGGTAGACTTTTATAAATGCCTTTAATGCAAGAAAAAGTGCTCCACATGTTGTTTAGGAACAAAATATGACTCTGTCCCATATTAGGCAGATAATTAAAAGTTTGGTCAAAGTGATGTGTAGAATTGGGTTTTATGATTATGTAAATAGGTCTGTGAGATTAGCAGGAATGTTACTGTCACCTCAAAGGTTAAATATTAGAGTTCTAATAATAAGTACATTCCAAAACCTCTTCTTCTATAACCCTACTATTGTGTACATTGTAATAATACACATACATTCATATTTCCTCAGTCTGGTTTGAGCTCTTATCAACACATGATGATACCATACATGCAACATTTATCAAATCTCTTAAAAAGGGGGGGGGAGAGGCAGAGAGTCTCATAGCCCAGACGGCTGAAGGCATGGCCACCAATTGTGGTGTGATGAAAATTGGGAGAATGGAACTTAATACTTAAATGTAGTATTCACTTACTTATAAGTGGAGCAGTTTAAACCTTGTTGAGGAGTGAGGGGGAAGGGAACCCAGCAACTCTCCATCACTTCAACACTGGAAAGCTTTGAGAGATGTAATAAGGCTGACATATGGTTGTGAGTTCACTGCTATAAGTGCTTACCATTCCTGTGCAATGTAAAGAAGCTCCTTCTGATTCTGAAAACTGTACAGGAGTCACCTGCAGAGATCCTGGGTACCAGACTGCATGGTAATAGGCTCAGTCCATGCTGTCTTTCCCCAAGTGATGCTTCTGTTATGTGGCTAATCAGAAGGCCCACTTAATTAAAACATTTATGCTATAAACTTTGTCACATAGTTGGAACCTCCCTCCCCAATTATTCTTACAAAAGACATTCATCAGTTCTTTTCCTGAGACTAGAGTAGTTGTGTTATAGAATCACTCCCAGGGTAGACAGGCCTGATCCACTCAGCAATTATAAAGTTAACCACTCAGTCTGCAGTCACTTTCTCTATATGGAGTCAACTAAAAGTGTATGAAAATAGCAGTAAAATGAGTAAGCATTGAACACAGACTATGTGTACAGTCATGATATTGTGGTCCTGTAAATAATATTACAAACAAACTTCAGATATCTGACCTCAAAAAATGCCTGACAGTCTCTGTTCGGTAATGTGGAGTAACTGGTAGACCATAGCTGACGTCAAGGTTTAACGATAGGAACTGAACTTATCTTTCAGATAAGGTCAGAAATCACACAACACCAGGTTAAACAGGTTTATTTGAAGACACAAGTTTTTGGAGACTTACTCCATCTTCAGGTGTTACTGAGAGAAGTAGTATCAGACGCAGAATTTATAAGATCAAAGGGTCAACCATTGATAAGGATGTACTAAACAAACACAAGATGCTGTTCAATCTTTAATCAGTTAGAAGGTTTTAATTGATTAATATGTATACGTAAATCCTCGAATTCCTTTCACCAGTCCAACACCGGCACCTCCACATCATGGCTTCTTTCAGGCAGTCACTTTATAGCTTTCTGGTCTCAATATTGAGTTCAACAGCTTCAAGCCAAAACCCCCATCCCAATTTTGTTTCTTTATCTTTCTTCATTTTGTTTTTCTGTCAACAGCACACACATCTCTGTTTCTTTGTTATATTTGTGCTTCATTTCCATTTCTTTTGGCCCTGAGGGATTAAGGTTTCTATCTCACTTATCTTCTATCCTGTCACAGACCTTCTTTTGGTCTTTAAATCCCACCCAGCCCTTGCTCAAAACCTATGAAATTTCTAACATTTCCCAGTCCTGTTGAAAATAACAGACCTGAAACATTTACTTTTTTTTTGCACTTTCTGTACAGGTGCTGCCCTAACCTGCTGAAATTTGTCCACACCATTTGCTGCTTTTATTTCAGATTTCCAGTATCTGGAGTATTCTGCTTTTCAACATAGTTATCCATGCATTTTCAGGACGTTAATGAACAGAGTATTAATTGCCACCTCCAGGAGTCTATTTCATATCACCACAATATCATTTGGGAACAATAAATCCCTTTAGCCCAAAGTCTTGCTTGAGGCCTATCAATTACTTATCAGCCTCTATATTCTGTGCCTACGAGATGAAGATTAATAACCTGCTGCATCTGGATTAACAATTGTCCCACCCCCCCAGCTGTTTATATGTTTGATCACACACCCAATCAATTTTCTTTTCTCCTCTGAAACCCATTGCCATTCTGTGATTTTGCCTTTGTAAATCAGAGTATACATTGTCTCTGAGACTGCCACCAATGTGCTTTTGCAGGGATGCTTCAAAGAATTTTGTATAATCGTTCCAAGCCTTGCCTCACCCTTTACTGATGGTCAAGTTTTTTTTCAGGCTAGGATTCATCACTGGCCGTCCCCTGATTCCAGGACGACATCTGCTCAAGTTTCTGCCTTAGGTCTTCCTGTGCGACGAGTTCCAAGTGTCGTTTGGTTCCCCTGATGTTTGAAATTCTCACAGTCCAATATTGGAAAATGGAGTTTATTTTGTTTATTATTGACCATGCTGCTTTGTAGAAACAAACACCTTTCAGTTTCTCATGCAGCACATCATATGATTCTCTCGTGCAGCCGTGATTGTGAACCCCGCCCTCTCCCCGAACACTTGTACGCTTATAAATACATTATCTGACCAGAGTGAACAAAACAGCTGGAGAATAAACATACATCAGTATTATTGCTCAATTTCTTATCAATCTAAACAATATATTTTCACCACTCTTAATTCAATATACCCTGGTATATTGATACCAGGAAAGAAAGCTTCCAATTTTGATTCTGAGTAGAATTTGAGAATTATGAATGCAGCATTAATACATTTCACACAGTCTTGCGATTAGATGTAAATTTCTTACCCCCATGAGATGTGAAGATGAAAAGTACAGCATCACCTAAAGACACAAGTGCTATGCAATCTGCAAGAGGTACTGCAGTAATTCTCCACAGTCTGGCGAAGAAGACACAGTCAGCCACAGTGGCCACTCGATTAAAGTTGATTTTGCAGGGATTTTGCCTGAATGTAGTACGTGGCTTCACCAGGGACTACCTCCATCATTCAGTGGAAAGGCTTGTGTGTTTCACTGATCCTTTGAACTATCATGTTGGTAGCTCTGCGTTCCTAAGAGACGCATTTATTTTGGCAAGGACTGAGGGGACAGTGCCAGACATAGTGTCATTCTTAAAAGTTCTCACCAGCAAAGCAAATGAAGAAAGGCAGTGTGCTTCACTCATTGTGAAAATAGAAGAAAGATGCCGTAGCGAAGTTGTGCGGTCATTGTGCTTTGACATATTACCAATATCTGGCTACTAGCCCATCAATTACGTGTAAATGATCATGGTTTCTACAAGATTCACACCTTAATAAAGTCACACACTAGACTAGTGTTCCAGGCACTGATATGTGAACCTGGGAATCCTTAGTCAAGAGTCTACAAATTGGCAAGAGATGCATGATAGCCCTTGGACAACTGGACATGGACAGAGGTGCATTTAGGCAGCAGGATCAGTGATTGAGCAGCCCTCTTCAGAATTCCCTCCACTCACTCCAAAGGAGAGAATGGATGGGAAAGAAATAGGCTTTACAGCCATATGATCACCATATTTGTGGTCAAAGGAAGAAAACTCTACACATTGTATCTTGAAATCTCAGAATGACAGAATTATTACAATTCAGAAGAACGCCATTCAGCCCATCATGCTTGCACCTGCTCTTTTAACTAGCATAGCTACCGAAAGCCAATCTCTTGCTTTATCCCATACCTTGACACACCATTTCCATCAAATAATCATCCAATGCCCTCTGGGATGCCTCAATTCAACCTATCTCCACTACATTTCCTGCATGAAAGAGATTTTTCTCGTATCACCCTTGCTTCCATTACACATAATTTTAAATCTATGTCCTCTTATTTTTGTTCTTTTGAATTTAATCACCTTCTTTCATGTTGGCCATGAAGACCTCATCCAAGAAAGAGAAAAAAATTCCAAATTTCCTTAACATTGTTATCTGAGTCAAGGGTCAGGGCATAAGCACTGAAGTCTATGGGTAAAGTATCATGAGCCTTTCATTTATGCAGTCACTGCTCTGACATTGCATTAAATTTCCTACTTTGGCTGACAAAGCCAATTGGAAGCTGCTGTCTAAGGAACCTTGGTGAATTACTGCAGTACCTCCTGAGGATTGCACAGCACTTGTCTCTTTAGGCGGTGCTGTACTGTTCATCTTCACATCTCATGGCGGTAAGAAATTCACATCTAATCTCAAGCCTGCAAGGGGCTTAATAATGTGGAAAGTATAGAGGGGATGTCAGAGGCAGGTTCTTTACGCAGAGAGTTGTGAGAGCATGGAATGCGTTGCCAGCAGCAGTTGTGGAAGCAAGGTCATTGGGGTCATTTAAGAGACTGCTGGACATGTATATGGTCACAGAAATTTGAGGGTGCATACATGAGGATCAATGGTCGGCACAACATTGTGGGCTGAAGGGCCTGTTCTGTGCTGTACTGTTCTATGTTCTATGTTCTATGTTCTAATGTTGCCCTCATAATTCTCAAAGTCTGCTCAGAATCAAAATTGGAAACTTCCTCTCTTACTGTAAATATACCAGGGAATTTTAAATTGAAAGTGGTGGAGATATGTCATTCATATTGATAAGAAATTGAATAATAATGCTGATGTTTGCTCATTCTGTAGCTCTTTTGTTCATTCTGGTCAGATAATGTATTTGTTTTACATTATCAGATACAGTAGAGTATCATTATACGGCATCTTGAGATCGCATGCTTTCTACTTTTGCTTATCATTTATCAGAAAATTCCTCGAATGGTCTATAACAGGAGGCCAATATAATTGAAATGAATAAGCGATAGGATGAGATAAATCATTAGACTAATTAAAAATTAGTCCTTGAGTGGTGCTTAAAATTATCTTTCAAAAGATTGTAGACTCAAAGTTACTGTTGGTCAATGTATTAAAAAGGAAAATGTTATGCATCTGGTTAGAAAGAAAGAAGTAGCAATTATACAGCATGCATACAGGACATTACAAAATACTTCACAGCCAATTAGTTACTTTGGGCATGCAATTGCTATTGCTGTCTAGGAAAATACACCAATCAATTTGCGCACAGCCAGATCCTACAAGCAGTATTTTTTTAAAAAATTACAATTTGCCCATAGATTTCAGTTTAGGGAAGAATGTTAGTCAAAACTACAGGTGGAAGCCCTAGTCTTTTTTTTCCAATATTTTATTGGATTTCATATATGCATTTGCATTTCCTTTTATTTGTATGGTCAGGCATTTATCTCTGATCCCCAATTACTTTTCAGGAAGTGGAGATAAGCAGCTTTGTAAGTACAATGGGGTGGCTTGTCAAGCTATTTCAGAGGACAGTTAAGATCCAATTATATGACTATAGAGTGTTTGAAGATAGAAAATTTCTCTCTGTATAAAACCTGAGTAATTTATTAAGTTTTCTTATAAAGTAAACCTGTTCTGAAGGAGAGTCACAACACTGTCTAAGTTCTTTGTCTCCTCAAGTCAGCCAAAATGTAGGAAGCGCCTTCTCATCTTCTAGGCAAGAATTGGTAAACAGCTGTTTCTTTTAGAGTCATAGAGTTCTTGTAGCACCGAAAGAGGCCCTTCAGCCCATTGTGTCCATAATGGCCATCAAGTACTAATCTATTCCAATTCCACAGATGCATTGTCTTTCCAATTTGTTGTCTTCAAATCCCAATGCATTGGTTTCAGTCTGCTTAAAGCAGCTGAACGATTGGTGGATGCTTACATTAGTCACTTTGGTAAAGCTGTCCTCTATTTAAAGTCTTCTTGAACTTACTGAGATGTTGGGCTACAGTCAGCAGTTTTTTTTCTTATTTCAGACGTGTGCATATTGCTGGATGGACCAGCATTTATTACCAATCTCTAATTGCCTTTGGGAAAATGGTGGTGAGCAGCCTTCTCGAACTTCAGTTGTTTTCTTGTGGTGTAGACTCACCCCCATTGCTGTAATGGGAAGAGGTCCAAGATTTTGACCCAACGACAGTGAGGGAATAATGATTCAGTTCCAAGTAAGTGTCATGTTAATGATACTGATTTAACAATCAATTGATGAAGACTGTGGCTTAGTTGTTTAAAGACATCAAAACTTATTTTAAAAAAAGTTCAGATCAACAGCCAATTTCTACAGGTGCTGGTTTCCAAGTTTAATGCACTTGAAAACAATGTACATATATAATAGAATAATGACTGGCTTGGAGGAGAACTTGCAGGTAGGGGTGTTCCCATGTATCTACTGTGCTTAACCTTCTAGGGGATAAGGGTCTCATGTTTTAAAGGCACTGTTAAGAAACCTTGGTGAGTTTTTGCAGTGCATCTTGCCAATGGTACACATTGTTGCCAGTGTCCATTAAATAAAAGGACTTTTCCATCGAAGAGAATTTATCACTTTCAAGAATTTGTTTATTGGTGGGAGGCTTTTGCTTCTTATTTATTTAATTGTCAATTCAAGGTGAGCCATCCTATTTCTGGCCCAGGCCCATTGGATGCCCTGTTTAGAACATAAGAACATAAGAACTAGGAGCAGGAGTAGGCCATTCGGCCCTTTGAGCCTGCTCTGCCATTCAATAAGATGATGGCTGATCTTTTTGTGTACTCAGATCCACTTAGCCACGTTCTCACCCTATCCCTTAATTCCTTTATTGTTCAAAACAAATCTACCTTAGCTTTAAAAACGATTACTGAAGTAGTGTCCAAGATAACAAAGTGTGGGGCTGGATGAACACAGCAGGCCAAGCAGCATCTTAGGAGCATAAAAGCTGATGTTTTGGGCCTAGACCCTTTCCTGAGGAAGGGTCTAGGCCCGAAATGTCAGCTTTTATGCTCGTAAGATGCTGCTTGTCCTTCTGTGTTCATCCAGCCCCACACTTTGTTATCATGAATTCTCCAGCATCTGCAGTTCCCATTATCTATTGAAGTAGTGTCAACTACTTCACTGGGCAAGTAATTCCATTGATTAACAACCCTCTGAGTGAAGAAGTTCCTTCTCAATTCAGTCCTAAATCTGTTCCCTCTAATCTTGAGGCTATGCCCTCTTGTCCTAGCTTCATTTGCCAGTGGCAACATCCTCTCTACTTCTTTCTTATCCATTCCCTTCATAATTTTGTATGTTTCTATAAGATCCCCCTTCAATCTTCTGAATTCCAATGAATATAGTCCCACTCTACTCAGTCTCTCCTCATAAGCCAACCCCGTCAACTCTGGAATCAACCTAATGAACCTCCTCTGCACCCCCTCCTTGCCAGTACATCCTTCCTCAAATAAGGAGACAAAACTGCACACAGTACTCCAGGTGTGGCCTCACCAGCACCTTGTACAGCTGCAACATAACCTCTCTGCTTTTAAACTCAATCCCTTTGGCAATAAAGGACAAAATTCCATTTGCCTTCCTAATTATTTGTTGTGCCTGCAGACCAACCTTCTGAGATTCATGGATAAGGACACCCAGGTCCCTCTGAATAGCAGCATGCTGCAACTTTTAACCATTCAAGTAATAATCCAATAATAATAATTTAACCTTCAGGCAAACAATTCATATGTGACATCAATGGTCTTTTTGCTCCAGCTCACTCTCCCACCCAGCTTTCTATCAGTATTACCAATTTCCTGTTTCAGTCTTGATGTGGAGGCGCCAGCATTGGATTGGGGTGAACAAAATCAGAAGTCACGCAACACCAGGTTACAGTCCAACAGGTTTATTTGAAATCACAAGCTTTCTAAGCGCTGCCCCTTCATCAGCTGTTGGACTATAAACTGGTGTCATATAATGTCAGCTCTTGTTTCAGTCTGCCAGTGCCACAAAATGTTCTTGACATTATGTTGGTTTACATAATATAAGAACTATTTGTGGGAGACATGATATTGAAAGAGTCCTAGTCATACAGCACAGAAACAGATCCTTCAGTCCAACTCATACACACCAACCAGATATCCAAAATAAATCTAGTCCCTTTTGCCAGAGTTTCACCCATATCCCTCTAAACCCTTCCTATTCATGTACCCATTCAGAAGCCTTTTAATTATAGTCAGTTCCATCACTTCCTCTGGCAGCCAGTTCCATACATGCACCACCCTCTGCATGAAAAATGTTGCCCTTCAGGTCCCTTCTAAATCTTTCCCTTCTCACCATAAATCTGTCTCCTTTAGTGATGGACTTCCACACCCTGAGAAAAAAGACTTTGACCATTCAAACCTATCTGTGCCTCTCATAATTTTAGTAATCTCTATAATATTATCCTTTACCATCCAATGATTCAGAGGAAATTGCCCCAGCCTCTCTCTATATCTCAAACCCTCCAATCCCGGCAAAATCCTTGTAAATCTTTTCTGCACCCTTTCAAGTTTAATAACATCTTTCCATTAGCAGGGTGACCAGAATTGTATACAGTATTCTAAAAGTGGCCTAACCAATGTCCTGTACAGCCATAGTAATGACATCCTGACTCCTATACTCAATGCACTGGCCAATAATAGCAAGTGTGCCAAATACTTTCTTCACTACCCTGTATACCTGAGACTCCACTTTCGAGGAACTATGCATCTGCACCCCTAAGTCTCTTTGTTCAGCAACACTCCCCAGGGCCTTACAATTAACTGTATAAGTCCTGCCCTGGTTTGCCTTAACAAACACCTCACATTTGTCTAAATTAAACTCTATCTGCTGCTCCTTTGCCAATTGGTCCAGGTGATCAAGGTCCCATTGTACTTTGAGTTAACTTCCTTCACTGCCCACTACACCTTCTAATTTGGTGTCATCTGCAAACTTACTAACCTTACCTCCCATATTCACATAGAAATGATGAAAAGCCAAGTTACCCTGGATTACATGTGCTTTTACCTCCCTTATGGAACCTCGTTGAAGACTTTGCTGAAATGCACATAAATTACATCAAATGCACTACCCTCATGAACATAACTCATCACATTTTCGACAAATTCCAGCTGATTTGTAAGGTGTGGCTTTTCTCTGGCAAAGCTACGCTAATTATACCTGAGCAAGCCTTGCTTCTCCATGTTGAGACCAAATCTCTGCTTCAGAATTTCCTCTAATATTTTCCCTATTACTGATGTGAGGTTCACTCATCTGCAATTTCCTTGTTTTATTGTCACGTGTACTCAAGTTTGGGAATACAGGAGTACAGTGAAAAGTGGACAAAATTGCCATTCTCCAGCACCATCTTGGTTACAAAATCAGAATCTCTAAAAAAAAGCAGAAATAAAAAAAACCAAAAGGTTAAAAAAACCATCCTGACCTCAAAGTTTAAGTCATATTCCAATAAAGGTGTTTTGAACCACAGATGTAGGCACCTGCTGTCTATGTAGGCTGACACTCCAGTGTAGCACTGCTGGTAGTGCCATCTTCCAGATGAGATATTAAACTGAAGCAATGTCTGCATTTAGGAGCCTTCATGTTACAACAAACTTTTTATTAACTGGTCCCCTTAGGACCAGGAGTCAATCAAATACTCCAGTTGATCATGAGGTCCACATAATTAATGTAAAAACATGCCTTAGTAATAGAAATGTAACGCAGGAGGCATACATATTACTGTTCTACTGTTATTTGCAGCATAAATCATTTAAATAATAATGCAACTTTGTTTTAATAATACTTGCCAACAGAGAGCCTTCAAAAAAGGAGGTAGAGACAAAACAGGGAATGGTAGACCAGTGAGCATCAGCAGTAGGGAAAATTCTCAAATCCACTGTCAAGGATTTTATAGCAGAGCATTTAGTAAACAGGATCAGATGGAGTCAGCATGGGTTTATGAAGGGGAAATCATGCTTGACAAATCTGTTGCAATTCTATGAAGATGTAACTAGTAGAGTTGACAAGGGAGAACCAGTCAATATAGTACACTTGGGCTTTCAGAAAGCATTTGACAAAGTTCCACATAAGAGATTAATGTGCAATATGAGGTTGGGGGAAGTGTATTGAGATAGACAGAAAACTGGTTGGCAGAGTGGAAACAAAAAGTAGGAATTAATAGGTCAATTTCAAATTGGCAGGTAGAAACTAATAGGGTACCACAGGGATCGGTGCTGGGAGCCCAGTTATTTATAATACATATTAATGATTTGGATGAGGGAACGAAATATAACATCACCAAATTTACAAATGATACTAATTTGGGTGAGAGGATGAACTGTGACGAGGATGCAGAGATTCTTCAGCATGATCTCAACAGGTTGGGTGAGTGCAGTATTATTTGGATAAACGTGAAGTTCTTTGATTCGGAAACAAAAACAAGAAGGCAGATTATATCCTGAATGGCTATAAATTGGGTGAGAGGAGTGTTTAGCAGGACCTGGGTGTCCCTGTGCACCAGATGCTAAAGGTAAGCATTCAGGTCCAGCAGGCGGTAAAGAAGGCAAATGGTATGTTGGCCTTCATTGCAACAAGTTTTGAGTACAGTAGCAGGCATGTGTTGTTGCAGTTATGCAGGGGATTGGTGAGACCACACCTAGAATATTGTGTGCAGTTTTGGTCTCCTTTGCTGAGGAAGGATGCTCTTGCTCTCGAGGGAGTGCAGCAAAGGTTTACCAGGCAGATTCCGGGGATGGTGGGTCTGATGTATGAGAAGAGATTGACTAGGTTGGGATTGTTTTCGCTGGAGTTCAGACGAATGAGGGAGGATCTCATAGAGGCTTATAAAATTCTAATAGGACCAGACAGGGTAGATGCAGGGAGTGTGTTCCCATTGGTGCGTGTCCAGAACCAGGGAACACAGTATGAGGATTCTGGGTAGACCATTTGGGACGGAGATGAAGAGACATTTCTTCACCCAAAGAGTGCTGAGCTTGTGGAATTCATTACCACGGGAAATAGCTGATGCCAAAGCATTGAAAGTATTAAAGAGGTGTCTAGATCTAGCAACTGGGGCAAATGGGGTCAAAGATGATGGGGAGAAAGCAGGATTAGGCTATTGAGTTGGATGATCAGCCATGATCATGAAGAGTGGTGAAACAGGCTTGAAGGGCCAAATGACCTCCTCCTGCACCTACCTTCTATGTTCCTTTGAGCCTTCTCACTTGCACCCTTAACTGGCTACTCAGACATTGTCGAGATCATGATTATACAGTAAACTTCCGGTATTTGAGGTATATAGTCTTCATTGATTTATGGGGAGCGCTGGTTCATAATGTGCCCATTAAAACAAGGTTTGCTATACTATTCTTGACGCAGGGTAGGGGAGACCCGCCCAATATGCTGGCTAATGTTTACCCTGTAATCAGCATTGTGAAAACAGATTATCAGATCATTATCATATTGTTTTGTGTGGCATTGCACTGCATCCAAATTTACTGTCCTCTTGACTGTAATCTGCACTTGGGCATCTGTAAATCATGAAAGGCTCTGTACAAATACGGTAAAATTCATTTTGTTTTCTTTCCTCCAAAACTAACATAATTTCTTCTGGATTACATCCATTTTGCATCTGTTAAGCAATTTGGGGCATTTAGAATCATGGAATTATACAGTACAGAAGACACCCTTTAGCTCATTGAATCTCTACTGTGCACTAGTCTCACTTTCCCACGCTAGGCCCATAGTCTTGAAAGTAATGACGCTTCAAGTGCTTATCTAAGTACATTTGAGTTCAGCAGGTAAAACACTATATATAATCCATTTTGTTGTTCTTGAAAGAGGTAAGCAATTCTGTAGTTTTGGAATCATTGCAGAAAATGAATTAGATTTGGAAAAGGCAGGATGCATTTTGATTTCCCATCAGTCAGTAGGCAGGGAGGAGAAAGAATATTTTCAACACAGGATGAATGGGAGAGGAAACATTGCAAGGAATAACGGACAGTGCAATGTGGAGGAAATACAGAGAAGCAACTCGTACAAAGAGGGAGAAATTGAAAGGGGTAGATGACAGAATAATCAGCCACACAAAATTGTTTGCAAAACTGCTCACAAGACAGAACCTGCTGGGGCTCAGCTGAAGAATTGTCGTGCATTTTCTGGAAGGTTATTTACATCTGTTTGCAAAATATGTCTTAATAAAGTTCATGCTACAGTGTGAAATGTTCCTGGCAATCTGAATTTTTTCGTGGAACAGACTGCTTCCCATAGCTGAGAATCCTCCCCCTCTACCCCTACTAATATACTTCTGGAACATGTTATTTCATAGAATGCATACTGTGAATACACACAGAGTTAACAAATACATATCCAGCCGTGATGTTATCACCATTTTGAAATAAAACGTGCACAAATAATGTGAAATGATATGGTTTGAACCTTGTACAAAAATACAGAAAAACAAACAAAGGAAGGTCACCACCACCTTCTCAAGGGCCACTAGGGATGAGTAATAAATACTGGCCCAGTCAGTGATGCCCATATTCCATGAGTTAATAAATAAAGCTGGTGAAAATACCAGGGATGGAGATGATTGGTGTTATATTTAATCCACTCTTTGTGGAATGAATGCCTACATTCCCCTGCAGCAGTTATTGGTCCTAAATCAAGGGGAGAGTGCAGGGAAGTGGAGTTGAAATGCCCATCAGCCATGATTTAAATGGTGGAGTGGACTTGATGGGCCAAATGGCCTTACTTCCACTCCTATGTCTTATGGTCTTATGGTCTAAATCAAATAAGTTTGAGAGTCCCTGTTTAGTTTCCATTAAGTGAATTTGGATATCTCAACTCTGTGAAATGGTCACTCAACCCAGAACATTAACTCTGATTTCTCTCCACAGATGCTGCCAGACCTGCTGAGCTTTTCCAGCAATTTCTGTTTTTGTTTCTGATTTACAGCATTCGCAAATCTTTCAGTAGGTATCTCAAAACTATTCCTACTTTCCCACTATTTACAAAGGCAGAAAAACATATTAAATCATTAATTCAGCCTCAATTGATGTATTGTGCCCAATTTTGCCAGAATAAAATGTAAGGGGAAAACCAACACTCATAGACATAAGGGGAAAGTGATGATTGGTTGGCGAGTGAACCATGTTTTGTTGGGATGGTGCCATAACAATGCAACCATTAATGTTGTTATAAGTGAACGCTTGTTTCTTTTTTAAACTGAACAGTTTGACTCTGATTCATCAGGCCCTGAGGATTGAACCAACAAATGGTTGCTGCCTGTTTTGTTGGGTTGAAAGAGGTGCAGTGTGTGTACATGTTTTTCCCGTCTGCAAAGAACAGTGCTCCTTTAATGTATGTACCTTCAGCTGCATGCCACACCGCAAACCCGACTAGCAAACTAATTTGATTGCCAGCGAAATGCCTCACACATTCAGGATTAACCAGCAAATGTTCAGTTGTGACATTGCATCTAATGTTGGGCACCGCTTTGCAAGTTGCACAAATTCAATCATTCACTTCCAGAAAATGCACAGAAGCAGGTCACAGTTACAAAGCAGCAAGAAAACAGGCGGGTACTTCCAAAAAGTGTATAATGCAACAGAGGAAAGTGCAATGGAAGAGATAAACAATGCATTCCTCCAGGAAATTGGTGATCCAACAGCTCAAGTATGACAGAACCTGTTAATGTCAATGATTATCTTAACAGTTTTAAATTCAATACAGGGAGAAGTGTCACTGTCTTGTTAGATTGTATACAATGGCTAAAAACAAAGATGCCACAGCCTATGAGTGTGAAACAGCATGATCCAGGTTGAAAATCTTCTAAAGATACATAGGAGCATGCAAAATATGAGAAGAAGCAGATCATTCAGCCTCCTGAAACTGCTGTGCCATTCAGTAAGATCATTAGTGATCTCTCTAAATTCCACATTCCTATCTACATTCAAAAATTCATGATTCAGCTGCCTCTTATGAATCTATCCACTTCTGTGTTAAAAATATTCAATGTCCTTGCTTTTGAGACGTAGAGTTTAAAGTCACACCATCCTCTGAGAGAAAAAAATTGTTCACTTTGATAAAAGTACAGTATGACTTGAACAGAGAGTGACTAGAATTCACAGAGCCATAGGAGGCCAAAGTTTTACCCAATATTTGAGATGTGCTAAATGACCTCTTTCCCTAAAACATAGTGTGCTTACTCATATGTTCAATTCCTCATATGATTTGGGGTAGCAACACATTAGCTTCTTAATTATGTGCTGTGCCCTTGCAGTAACGGTTTGTGACCCATGCACCAAAACACTTGAGTTCTTTTTCTCAAATTTTGCAATCATTTTTCATTTAAGTCTGCATTTTCCCATCAAAATAAACAATTTTATGGTTTCCCACATTATACTTCACCTTCCAAATTTTTGCCCCCTCACTAAACCTTTCTGTAGCCTACCTGTAACTTTTTGTGGCTTCCTAGCTCTTCTTCATGACATAGAAGCATCAAAACCAGAAGCAGACATAGGCCATTCAGCACTTAAAAGCCTGCTCTGCCATTCAACACAATCATGGTTGAATCCATATCATATTCACGTTTTCTTTCTTAATATTTTATGCCTTTAAAATCTAAAAATTGACAATACCACATTCTTTCCAGGCAGAGATAGTAGGAACTGTCAATGCTGGAGTCTGAGATAACAAGATGTGGAGCTGGATGAACATAGCAGGCCAGGCAGCATCAGAGGAGCAGGAAGGCTGACGTTTCAGGTCTTGTTTTTGGGTCATCAGATTTTGTTGGTTCTCCAAATTTCATGCCAGACCCTTAAAAAGAATAAAAAATTGATGAGTTTACTGACATGCCAACCAGATTTTGTTCATACTTTCAACTGGAAGAAAATCACAACTGTACAGGAGTGTTAGAAATAATTCCCAGTCTTATCATCAATGAGTGTCATGTTAAATGTAATTATATACATGAATGTACAAATGTTAACTAGGGAAAAAAATCTCGGAGATGATTTCTAAACCAATGGTTCTAAAAGGGCTAATGTTAGAGATTGCGTTAAGCTTCATTGAATCTGATATGTCTTAAAGACTTGGGTGGAAAAAGGCAGAACACCTTAGGTTTGTGGGGAATGAAGATCTATACCCAAAGCTCTACCAAAAGTCTTAGTAACCATGTCTAACTTACTAAAGCAACCATTATCTGATTGTTATCTTGCAAAGAATGTGTCTTTTTAAGACAAGAACCACTTTGCATTAAGACTTTATGACAATACTATGGCTTTAAGAGATAGTAGGAACTGCAGATGCTGGAGAATCTGAGATAACAAGGCGTAGAGCTGGATGAACACAGTAGGCCAAGATAATAAAATGTGAAGCTGGATGAACACAGCAGGCCAAGGAGCATCTCAGGAGCACAAAAGCTGACGTTTCGGGCCTAGACCCTTCATCAGAGAGGGTCTGATGAAGGGTCTAGGCCCGAAACGTCAGCTTTTGTGCTCCTGAGATGCTGCTTGGCCTGCTGTGTTCATCCAGCTTCACATTTTATTATCTTGGAATCTCCAGCATCTGCAGTTCCCATTATCTCTGATACAGTAGGCCAAGCAGCATCATAGGAGCAGGAAGGCTGCTGTTTCAGGCCTAGACCCTTCAAGGATTTTTTAATGTATTTTTTTTAAAGAAAAGGTTTTAAGACAGAGGTGAAGAGATGACTAATGGAAACTTGTAAAGTAAACAGCTTGTGAGATCTTGGTGTGTTTTAAAAGTTGGATTATTAGAAATAGCCTGAATGGGCATGATGAAGCTCCCACATAACCTGGATTTTTCATTTCTTTGTTTTTCAGTGGCAGTTGTTGCTGGGTATGTTGCTGCAGTACATGTCTCTCTGCTACACTGTCTCCGAGTTCTTTTGATGTTTGTTCCTCCTGGGTTGCTGGAGATACATGTGAGACAATTTGTTTTCTGAATTTTCTTTTGCCAATGTATGCTTATGGAATATTACTATATTGGAAGTTACTGTTTAGTGGTTAACTAATCTATTATTCTGTGAAATTTTCCAATGAAATTACAGCTAAACCATTTCTTTTCTTTTACTCTTTTCTTTCATTGCATTTTAACTCGGGCCATGTGGATAAATTGTGTTTTAGAGTCATTGTGTCATGGAGACGTCTTGCTTACCGCTGAGTAGTTTGGCCGATTGAATTGTATCTGGAATGCAGCACCTACACCTACCTTTAAAATAAGAAATGCTAAGGGCTAGGCTACCTTCTTAATATATTTGCAGGGCATCTGATCTGGTTCATAACACCTTACCGGTAGTTTTCTTCTTCCATTGTAAATGAAGTGGGCCCTTAAACTCATCAAAGGGAAAAGGAGGAGAAGCAAGAGCTTACCTCAACCATTAGTGGTTGGAATGACTAGACATATTACACGGCAAAATGAAATACAGACTACAACAACTCGATTAATATTTTCCATTTGTGATAAAAAATGATTTTTTTTCCAACACCATTTCATCCTGGAAAGTTCTAATGCAGCATAACAGCTTCTGGTTGAAAAAATATCTTTATAAGAATGTATGCTTTCATTTGATGTGGGTATCACTAGCTAAGCATTACTTGCCTGCCTTTAAACACCCTAAAGAAGACAGTGCTAAGGTGCTTTCCTGAATGTTTATAGATGTCTGGTGCCAGTACACACACACGCATGCACTCACACAGAGACAGACACTGACACACACGCGCACGCGCGCACACACACAGAGACACAGACACACACTCGCACACAGACACAGACTTGCACACAGACGCACACACAGACACACACAGACACAGACACACACACACCCTATCTCACACACACACACAGACTCACACTCGCACACTCTCTCACACACACAGACACAGACACAGACTCCCACACAGACACACAAACGTACGCAGACACAGACTTGCACACAGACACACACACACACACACACACACAGACACACACACACGTGCACACATACACACACTGACACACACAGACACACACTTGCACACAGACACACACTCGCACACAGACACACAGACATGCAAACACACACAAACACAGGCATGCACACAGACAGACACACAGACACACACACACTCAGGCATACACAGGCACAGGCACACACTTACATAAACACACAGACACACACAAGCTCACGCACACAGACACAGACACATAGACACAGACACACACACAGCCACATACACATGCAGAAAGTCACACACACACTCAAACACACACACACACACACACACACACACACACACACACACACACACACACACACACACACACACACACACACACAGCTAAAGGGATAAAAGTTCGATGATTTAGAGCTAGCGACACTGAAGGAGTGGCAATATATTTCCAGATCATAAATGTTGAGTGCCTTGGACGGAAAACTTGCAAATGGTGTTGTTTTCATGTACCTGTTGCCCTTGTCCCTCAAGCTAGCAAAGATTGCTGGTTTGAAAGGTGCTGGTGAAGGAGTCTTGGAGAGTTTGGTCAGTGTCTTTTATGGATAGTACTCCATGCTACCACTATACATCTCAACACCATACCCCTCTCTTTCTACATTACCTGTGGACTCATTTAGTGGTGAGAAATCATTTTATTTCTTTTTTGAATATACTCAGTGGTGGATGAATGTCAGTCAAGAGGTCTGCTTTTGACTAAATGGTACCAGGTTTCCTGAATATTACTGGAGCTGTGCTCATCCATCAGCTGGAGAGTAATGCATCACACACCTGACCAGTGCCTGGTAGGTTAGGAATCAAGAGGTGAGTTACATAGAAACATATAAGAAAGGAGTAGGATTAGGGCATTGGACCCATTGAATCTGCTCTCGAATCATGTGATCAACAAGCTCAATACCCGAATCCAACCCTCCCCCCCATATCCCTTAATGTCTTTAGCCACAAGAGCTATATTTAATGTAGCATATAACGCTGTAGCCTCAACCACTTTCCATGGCAGTAAAGTCCACAGGTTCACACTCTCTGAGTGAGAAGATTTCCTCTCATCTCAGTCCTAAAACTTTTAGCCCTTATCCTTAAGCTATGGTCCCTGGTTCTGCACTCCCACACCATCAGGGACTTTCTTCCCGCATCTACTGTCTAGTCATGTTAGACATTTATAGGTTTCTATGAGGACACACCCTCCCCTCCATTCTTCTAAATTCAACTGAATAAATTTCAAATGGACTCAGTCTCTCCTTGCACATCAGTTCTACCATCGAAGCGATCAATTTGGTAAATTTTCACTGTACTCCTTCTATAAGAAGAGCACCCTTCCTCAGATAAGGAGGCCAAACTTGCAATCAATATTCCAGGAGTTACTCATTGTAGAATTCCTAGTATCTGCAGAATTTACAGCAAAATCTCTCTGCCTTACAACCGATGCCCCACATTGCACAGCAGTTCAGTTTCTCATATTATCCTCTGTGAGGTGTATGGTTTGGCTTTAATTTCTAGCCAGACAAATTGAATTGTTCCGATATCTGTTTTCCTTGGGTTCTGAAATCATTTTCTTACAACTCAGTTACCAATTGTGAAAGAAGTGAAATTATCGTTAAGTTGTCAAAAGTGTTTAAAGTATTTTGCCTGGTTGTGTTTTGCATGCGTGTGTGTGTGAGAGAGAGAGAGACATTGCTTCTCTCAGAGAGTAAGCAATCAACCAGAAAGGAACGTTCACATCCAGCAATGCTCCATGAAAGCTATTATCGTTCTCTCATCGTGTCTGATGTGAATTTCAATTCTCTCATCACTGTGGAATACATTGCCCAGCTGTTTCCACAGACTGCACCAATCATCCCTCCTGCTTACTGCCATCATGACAATTGCTCTCTCCATTGTTAACTCTTAATGCAGTCACAATGGGATACGCTAGGTGCTCGTGGTTTGAATTTTAAATTTCATGCTCAGGTGAAAGTCACGGATGAACAGTGGGGCAGTGTTTGAAAGTGCAAGACAGGGAAATAATGGAAGAATTAAATAGGAAGAAGCAACAACAGGGAGCTACAGGGAGTTCCTGTGGTGATCTGCATTGGTGTTGAACAAGTAGCTCGAGTCATCTATTCCACCTTGACTTTCTCATGGGCACTCTGTGAATCTTTATACAGGACCCCGCTGCACTTCCAGAGCCTCCCAGGGGACTAGTGGGTGTTTGGGTGGTAAGTGGTCAGGATCCTTGTGTAGGGGAGGGACTGGGGGCCATAGTGGGGTAAAGCGGGAGTTTCAGAGATGAGATATGCAGGGAGGCCAAGGGGTGGAATTCAGAGGCCAAGTAGGGAATGACTAATAGGTCTCCAAGGAATGGAGGTTTTGTGGAGGAGCAGCTAGAGGAATTTGGAGTTGGAAGTGATTTCTGAGTTGTTGGAGTTACTCAAAGACCTTGAGAAGGACAGGTTTAGGTCAGAGGGCGATTCCAAGGCCTTCAAATCCTGCGGAGTTGCAGAATGTTTGACTGGTAGGTTTGAAGCAGCAAGTATACTGGACACCAAAGGTAAGTTGAAAGGCCCTTTCTTTAGCTGGTGGATCTCCTGAAGCCGAGTAAACAAGAGGCACAGGGACTCAGTATAGTACTCCAGTCATTAAACCTCTTCCTGACACTGGGTCGGCTGCCAACCCAAACACTGCACCCCATTACCATATCACACCCACCCTTCCTCCACTAAAACCAGAATGGGTAGGTTGGAGGTGATTCAGGTTGAGGATGCAGAGTTTTAACACCTCAGCCAACAGTTTTTCTGGGGTTCATATTCTGCTTGCAGAGTCTGAAGCAAGAGGCCAGGTTGGTAAAGTGCCAGGTGGGTAGGAGTAAGGTGCTAGGTAAGTAGGGTCTCGGGTAGGTAGGCAGCGAGGTAACAAGGAGGTGAGGTACCAAGTGGGGAATGCTACCAACACAGGAGTTGGCCATTCACTCCCTCATACTCGCAGCAGCTTACTGAAAGCACAATCCACATAGTCCTGGCTTGCCAATAATATTTACTTCGCTTTCAAATATTTAATCATCTTTGCTTTAAAAACTGTGATGGCGTTTGCTGATTCTGCTAAGTACTCAAAAGTCCTAAAAACTGTATGCATTAAAAAAATTCTTGCTTATCTAGGTAATGCAATACAAAATTAAATGCAACTGGCCACATATTAAATAAAGTAGGGGTCATGGGGGAGGGTGGTGACTGTGCCATGGAGCCACCAGTTCAAGGTTCGAGTCCCACGCCACACCACAGATAGCATATTTGCAACATGGGTAAACTGGTTGAGTATCAGCCTGCTAATCCTTCCAATCTGGTTTTAACAGGCAGAGCTTCCTGGTCAGCTATGCTCGATGCAAAGTGGTGCCCATCCATGACATAGCCTCTGGTGACAGAGGATGTGTGTTTCTCTGAGATGGAAAAAGGCCTGTCAACTCTTCAACATGACATTTGCCATTCAACATTCGACATTGACCAATCCAATATGTGAGCACCATATCTTGATTTTCTCCCAGCACACCTCGCTGCCTTTATGATCTAAAAATTGAAATGGCATGACATGTTGAGGGAAAGAAATCCAAGGAATCTGGCACGAGGCTGAGATGATGAGGAATTTCTTCTCCCAGAGGGTTTGGAAAATTCTTTGGCACAGAGCTATGGAGGGGGGAGTCGTTGTATACGTTTAAGGCTGAGACAGATAGATTCTGGTTCAGTCGGGGAATCAAGGGTTATGGGGAAAAGGGCAGGAGAGTGGACATAAGGAGTGTCAGAACAGCCATTGAACATAGAACAGCACAGCACAGTACAGGCCCTTTGGCCCACGATGTTGTGTTGAACTTTTACCCCAATCCGAAGGTCTATCTAAACCCCAC
The DNA here is from genome assembly GCF_030684315.1 of Stegostoma tigrinum. NCBI lineage: Eukaryota > Metazoa > Chordata > Chondrichthyes > Orectolobiformes > Stegostomatidae > Stegostoma > Stegostoma tigrinum. The sequence continues at coordinate 101,128,422 of NC_081359.1, forward strand.
CCCTACCTCATCCATATGCCTATCTAATAGCCGCTTAAGTGCTCCGAATGAGGCTGACTCCACTACCCTCTCCAGCAATGCATTCCACGCCCCGACCGCTCTCTGAGTAAAGAATCTACCTCTGATGCCTCTCCTATTTCTACTTCCACTCACTTTAAAACTATACCCCCTTGTAATAGCTACCTCCACCCTAGGAAAAAGTCTCTGGCTGTCTACTCTATCTATACCTCTGATCATTTTGTACAACTCTATCAAGTTTCATTTCATCCTTTGTCGTTATAAAGAGAAAAGCCATAGCTCTTTCAAGCTTTCCACGTAAGACCTTCCCTCCAATCCAGGCAATGTCCTGGTAAATCTCCTCTGCACCTTTTCCAATGCTTCCACATCTTTCCTGTAATGAGGTGACCAGAACTGAACACAATACTCCATATGTGGCCAAACCAGGCTTTTGTACAGCTGGAGCATAAGTTCACGGCTCTTGAACTCAATCCCTCTATTAATGAAAGCTAACACACCATATGCCTTCTTAACATCTAGGTGGCAGCTCTCAGGGAACTGTGGACATGAACTCCAAGATCTATCTGTTCCTCCGCACTGCCAGGATCTTTCTGTTAGCCCTGTATTCTGCTTTTAAGTTTGCCCTTCCAAGATGAAGCACCTCACACTTTTCAGGGTTAAACTCCATCTGCCACTTCTCAGCCCAGCTCTGCATCCTATCAATGTTCCTTTGTAACCTAGAACTCTGCACTACCCACTACTTGACCCGCCTTCGTATCATCCATGAATTTGCCTATCCATCCTTCCACTCCTTCATCCAAATCACTCACAAAAATCACAAATAGAAGAGGACCCAGAACAGATCCTTGTGGCACACCACTCGTAACTGAGCACCATGTTGAATATTTTCCATCACCTACCACCCTTAGTCTTCTAAGGGTCAGCCAATTCTGAATTCAATCTGCCACATTTCCCCATATCCCATGCCTCCTTACCTTCTGCATGAGCCTACCATGCGGAACCTTATCAAACGCCTTACATAAATACCACATCCACTGCTCCGCCTTCATCCACGTGTTTGGTCGCCTCTTCAAAGAATTGAATAAGGTTTATGAGGCATGATCTACCCCTTGCAATTCCATACTGACTATCACAAAACTGTGCCTATCCAAGTCATCGTAAATCCTATCTCTCGGAGCCCTTTCCAGTAATATGCCCACCACTGATATAAGGCTAACTAGCCTGTAATTTCCGGGGTTATCCCAATTCCCCTTTTTTTGAACAAGGGAATGATGTTTGCCTCTCTCCAATCTTCCGGCACTATACCCGTGGACAGTGAGGACAAAAAGATCATTGCCAAAGGCCCTGCAATCTCTTCCCTCGCTTCCCATGGAATCCTTGGATAAATCCCAGCAGGCCCAGGGGACTTCTCTATCTTTGACTTCCTCAAAATTTCTAGCACATCTTCCATACTAACTTCCACCTACTCTAGCCTACCAGCCTGTTTCACACTGTCCTCCTTTACAACTAGGTCCCTCTCATTTGTGAATATCGAAGTATTCATTAAGGACCTCTCCTTTCTCTTTCGGCTCCATGCACAAATTCCCTTTACAGTCCTTGATCAGCCCGACCCTTTCTCTGGTCATTCTCTTATTCTTCACGCGCATGTAAAAAGCCTTGGCATTTTCCTTGATCCTATCTGCCAAGGTTTTCTCATGCCCCATTATAGCTCTACGAAGCCCTTTCTTCAGCTCCTTCCTGGATAACTTGTATCCCTCTACAGCCTTTTCCAATCCTTGTTTCCTAAACGTTATGTAAGCATCCTTCTTTCTCTTAACCAGTCATTTGACCTATATTGAGAACCAAGGCTCCCTCACTCGACCGCAGCTTCTCTACCTGTGAGGAACAAACATATCAAGCACACACAGTATGCATTCCTTAAACAATCTCCGCATTTCAATAGTGCTCTTCCCTGACAGCATCTGTTCCCATTTTATGTTACCCAGTTCTTGTCTAACAGAATGGTAACTACCCTTCTCCCATTTATAAAACTTACCCTGCTGTATGTACCTACCCTTTTCCATGACTATTGTAAAAGTAACAGGGCTTTGATTGCTACTGCCAAAATGCTCTCCTACCAACAGGTCTAACACTTGGCACGATTCATTGCCAAGCACCAAATCCAAAGTGGCCTCTCCTTGTGTTGGTCTACCTACGTATTTTGTCAGGAATCCTTCCTGAATGCACTGGACAAAATCCATTCCATCTAAACTATTACAACTAAAACGTTTCCAATCAATATTTGGAAAGTTGAAATCACATGACTACAACCCTGTGATTTCTGCATCTTTCCAGTATCTGCCTCCCAATCTGCTCCTCTACTTCTCTGCAACTATTAGGGGGTCTGCAAAAAAAACTCCAACAAAACTCCAAAGAAGAGCACTATTGAAATGCGGAGATTGTTTAAGGAATGCATACTGTGTGTGCTTGATATGTTTGTTCCTCACAGGTAGAGAAGCTGCGGTCGAGTGAGGGAGCCTTGGTTCTCAATATAGCTCCTTTCTTGTTCCTGACCTCAATCCAAACTGACTCTGTAAACATATCATTCTTGAACTGCCTTTCAGTAGCTGCTATACTCTTCCTGACTAGCAATGCCACTCCCCCACCTCCTTTATTACGCTCCCTATTTCTTTTAAAGCATCTAAATCCCAGAACTTCCGACAACTATTCCTCTCCCTGAGTTATCCAAGTTTCTGTAATGGCCACAACATTTTAGTTCCAAGTACCGACCCATGCTCTAAGTTTATCCACCTTATTTCTGAGATTTCTAGTGTTGAAGTATACACACCTCAAACCATCCCTGTGTCCACAATTACACTCCATTGACGCATTTCTTTATTAACAATCTCACCCCGATCCTATTGAATGGCAAAGCAGGCTCGAGGGGACGAATAGTCTGCTCCCACACATATTTCTCATGGTTTTATGACCTAAACATCTGTTTGGTGTGCTTCCTGTGCAATTAGGTAAGAAAAAAATGTCAGAAAATTATTTCTAAACATCTTGGTTCTGAAGATGCTGCATGTTTAAAATCAGGTGATTCTTTACTCCTGCAAAGCTCAGTCCATCCAGGTGGTTTGTTGCTGAGTCCTGAGAGTCAGTAACAATATAATCTTCAGTCTGTGATAGAGATAATGGGAACTGCAGATGCTGGAGAATTCCAGGATAATAAAATGTGAGGCTGGATGAACACAGCAGGCCAAGCAGCATCTCAGGTGCTCCTGAGATGCTGCTTGGCCTGCTGTGTTCATCCAGCCTCACATTCTAATCTTCAGTCTGTGTTGCTTTAGCTGCTTTCAGCCATGGCAGGGCAGTGTAGGAAATACATTCCTGGGCACCTGGTCTAATTCAGGGACCTGCACACTCAGTCCAGTCTTTCTCCAGGCTGGCCTGTCCTGTTCAAAAGAACATGGTTCGCAACTCTGATGGAGGCAGAATCAGGCTCCATTGGGTTCGTCCACAAACACTGTCCAAGATGGGCAATTGTTACAGGGTCAGAGATCAGCTGGTGCCTGCAGTCTCCAAGAATTATTGGTGTTGAGCAGAAAACAGCAAAGAGACGAGAAAACAATATAATCAGGTCGAAAATAAAACCTTGAAAACGAAACAACAATAATAGAAAGAGAGCCATGTCGCAGAGGATTGGAAGAATTCTGAAGAAGGGCCCCAACCCAAAACATCAGCTTTCCTGCTCCTCTGATGCTGCTTGGCCTGCTGTGTCCATCCAGCTTCACACCGTGTTACCTCAGATTCTCTAGCATCAGCAGTTCCAACAGTCTCTAGAGAATTGGAAGACATTGATTTACGGTGGATGGCAATAGAACCAAAGGTGGCAGGAGGAAAAAGAACCCTTCATACAGCATGTGGTTAGGATCGGGAGCATGTCATCTGAGAATATGGTGGAGGCAGAGTCATTTATGCACTTCAAAAGGGGACTACATTACTGTCAGAAAAACATTTTGTGGTGCTACAGGAAACGGGTTGGAGTGTGGGATTAGTTACATTACTCTTGCAAAGAATGGGCAGTGATGAATATAGCCAAAATCTGTGCTTTAATTGTTCCATAATTCTGTGACATGAAATGCATAATATCTCTCACACGTACGAATATGCTGGAGAACTTCATATGAAAAAGGGAATGCTTTGCCCAAGCTTTTAAATTTTCCAGACACCTTCTAATATGGCTTGGTGTCAAATTTTGGTCATTCAGTCTTTGAAGCAACAAGTGAAATTTAACCACTTTTCGGCTGGTGTATGAATTCAGGTTGTTGTTGGCATTATTAGGCAAGAGGAAAGATGAGTTAAGAAAAAGACAAGAAAATAGTTAAGGGATTGTTAGAGGCCTTTGATGGAAGTCAAATGGGTTCGAGACTAAAATGCAAAAGTCATGATCCTGAAGCTGAAAACATCAGCTTCCAATCAATACATGTTATTATGTTAGATACATACACTATACCTATAAGCTTATGTTCACTATACACTGCTATATATTGTAACTATTATATAACTCCAATAAAGTTGGTATAAGAACGACCAACTTTAAATTTCAAGAATAACCTGCAATTAATAATAACAGTGACAACAATCACCTCATGTATAGATAATAAAATGTGAGGCTGGATGAACACAGCAGGCCAAGCAGCATCTCAGGAGCACAAAAGCTGACGTTTCGGGCCTAGACCCTTCATCTCTGATGAAGGGTCTAGGCCCGAAACGTCAGCTTTTGTGCTCCTGAGATGCTGCTTGGCCTGCTGTGTTCATCCAGCCTCACATTTTATTATCTTGGAATCTCCAGCATCTGCAGTTCCCATTATCTCATCACCTCATGTATGTCGCCATGCAATAAGGTGTTGAATGCAATCACATTGCTGGCTATGTGCAGCCAAAATTCTTGCGTTATTAAGCTGAGCGTGATTGAAACAGCAGGGAATAGGAGGATAAATGAAGTGATGGAAAGCAATCAGTGAAATAGTCCTCCCTAAGTTTAGATCTGGGATACATACTGTGTATGGCATTCTGCTGTGTCTTCTGCAAGAAGTTTACAAGATACTGCATACCCTCATATTTTATCCCCGTGGCCTCTGCGCTTATTCAATCCTTGCCTCTTAGACACTCTGAATTTCCTTTGCCATGGGTGGTATTTGCATTTTTAGTGGTTTGGACCCAACTTTCTGGAATTTCTCCCTCAATATCTTTGCTTCTTTAGAGATAATGGGAACTGCAGATGCTGGAGAATTCCAAGATAATAAAATGTGAGGCTGGATGAACACAGCAGGCCAAGCAGCATCTCAGGAGCACAAAAGCTGACGTTTCGGGCCTAGACCCTTCATCAGAGAGGGGGATGGGGGGAGGGAACTGGAATAAATAGGGAGAGAGGGGGAGGCGGACCGAAGATGGAGAGTAAAGAAGATAGGTGGAGAGAGTGTAGGTGGGGAGGTAGGGAGGGGATAGGTCAGTCCAGGGAAGTCGGACAGGTCAAGGAGGTGGGCTGCTCCCACGATAAGACATTCCACTCCCACACATCCCAGATGTCCAAGTTCTTCAAGGACCGCAACTTTCCCCCCACAGTGATCGAGAACGTCCTTGACCGCGTCTCCCGTATTTCCCGCAACACATCCCTCACACCCCGCCCCCGCCACAACCGCCCCAAGAGGATCCCCCTCGTTCTCACACACCACCCTACCAACCTCCGGATACAACGCATTATCCTCCGACACTTCCGCCATTTACAATCCGACCCCACCACCCAAGACATTTTTCCATCCCCTCCCCTGTCTGCTTTCCGGAGAGACCACTCTCTCCGTGACTCCCTTGTTCGCTCCACACTGCCCTCCAACCCCACCACACCCGGCACCTTCCCCTGCAACCGCAGGAAATGCTACACTTGTCCCCACACCTCCTCCTTCACCCCCATCCCAGGCCCCAAGATGACATTCCACATTAAGCAGAGGTTCACCTGCACATCTGCCAATGTGGTATACTGCATCCACTGTACCCGGTGCGGCTTCCTCTACATTGGGGAAACCAAGCGGAGGCTTGGGAACCGCTTTGCAGAACACCTCCGCTCAGTCCGCAACAAACAACTGCACCTCCCAGTCGCAAACCATTTCCACTCCCCCTCCCATTCTCTAGATGACATGTCCATCATGGGCCTCCTGCACTGCCACAATGATGCCACCCGAAGGTTGCAGGAACAGCAACTCATATTCCGCCTGGGAACCCTGCAGCCATATGGTATCAATGTGGACTTCACCAGTTTCAAAATCTCCCCTTCTCCTACTGCATCCCTAAACCAGCCCAATTCGTCCCCTCCCCCCACTGCACCACACAACCAGCCCAGCTCTTCCCCTCCACCCACTGCATCCCAAAACCAGTCCAACCTGTCTCTGCCTCCCTAACCGGTTCTTCCTCTCACCCATCCCTTCCTCCCACCCCAAGCCGCACCCCCAGCTACCTACTAACCTCATCCCACCTCCTTGACCTGTCCGTCTTCCCTGGACTGACCTATCCCCTCCCTACCTCCCCACCTACACTCTCTCCACCTATCTTCTTTACTCTCCATCTTCGGTCCGCCTCCCCCTCTCTCCCTATTTATTCCAGTTCCCTCCCCCCATCCCCCTCTCTGATGAAGGGTTTAGGCCCGAAACGTCAGCTTTTGTGCTCCTGAGATGCTGCTTGGCCTGCTGTGTTCATCCAGCCTCACATTTTATTATCTTTGCTTCTTTTTTGTCTTTTAACCTGTTTACTCAAATTTACATCTTTGATCACATTTTGTCCTAATATGGATCGCTGTTAAAGTTTGTCTAACTGCTCTCCTGAGAAGCATTTTAGGACAATTTGGTATGTGTATGATGCTATCTAAATGTAAGTTGTTCTTGTTGAGGGATGGTTTCTAAGGAATTGCTAGGAGGCTGGTCCCAGGCACTGAAGGATGTCATGAAACTGTGAGGATGACCATCAAAGTTCATAATTGGCATAAGAAATAAAATTGGATCAATGTCTCAGATGCAGAAAGGCCTGTACTTTTTTTTCTGTAAATACACCTCAGTTACTTTGCTGTTTATATTTTCAATTTTATTTAGGGATGCATCACAGTGCTGCAATCTGAACACGCATTCATTTTGTAGGGCCGAAGGGATATCAACCAATTTTAAAGAACTTTTCGCTTTCTATTTTTCCCCATTCATTTCTTCAAAACATTATCTCTGGTTGGGTCTGACCACCCTCAGTATCGTACCGATATCATCATCTTCAGATATAAACTGTAGTGATTGGAACGAGGTGGATCTTGTTGACTATCACATCCTTGATTGGAGTTGTTAGCCTGGGACCCATTTAAACAGGAGATTCATAATCTCAGTTTAGGGACTTGCACACAGAAATAAAGCATGACTTGATGGCAGGATATTGGCCTTTGTGCAGTTATTTTATGAACAAAGTTCGACTGGAAAATATTAGCATGGGAAATCTTAACTGATCTTCTTTCTTCCTGCTTAACTTCTCTATTACCCATTAGATTACCGTAGCTTTACTTATTTGCTCATGGGACTTGAGAATTGTTTCTTAAGCCCTTTAATACCCATCCCTAATTGTCCTTGAGAGGGTGGTTGTGAGCTGCCTTAATGTCAATAATATGGGAAGGGTGCCCACTGTTTGTTAAGGGAGAGCTTCTGGGTATCAACACAGCAATAGTGATGGTACAGCAATATATTTCCAAGTCTAGATGGTGAGTCCTAAGAATGGAACTTGCAGTTGGTGGCATTCCCTTACAACTCCAGTCCTTGTTTGTCTTGGTGATGCAGTTTGTGAAATTTGCATTACGATACAGCCTTTCACAACCATTGGTCATCCCAAACTTCACCTCAGCCAAAAAAGTACTTTTATAGAGTAGCCTTTGACATAGTATAGGAAATATGATAGCCAACTTGTATACAGCAATTCCTACCAACAGCAATGTAGTGTTGGCTGAGGAATAAGTATTAGCTAGACCAACAAGAATAATTCCCTTGCTTTTCATCAAAATGATACAATGCGATCTTTACATCCAAGGTAAGTTGACTTGATGAATGGTTTGTGATGCTGAGCGATGCCAACAGTGTGGGTTCAATTCCTGCACCAGCTAAGCCTACCATGAGGGATTCTCCTTTTCAAGCTCTCCCTTCACCTAAGTGGTGATCCACAGGTTAAACCACCATCAGCCACCTCCCTCTAATGAGCTTGCAGCTTTTATTATACTTCTAGTACTTTTATTATATCTACCTGAAAAAGTAGTAAGAACCGTGGTCTAATGTCTCATCTAACAGTGCAACACCTACCCAGCAGTTCACTAGAGAACTTGTCTGGATTTTTTTGTATTCAGCTTAAGGTCATAGAGTCATACAGCACAGAGACACACCCTTCGGTCCAACCAGTCTATACCAAATATAATCTCAAACTAAACTAGTGCCTGCTCCTGGCCAACATCCCTCTAAATTTTCTTATTCATGTACATATCTAAGTGTTGTTCAAACATTGTAACTGAGCCCGTGTCTACCACTTTCATGAGTATGAGATTTGGGAAATCATGTTGAGGTTGTAGAGGACACTGGTGAGGCCTCTCCTGGCGTACTGTGTGCATTTCTGGTCACCCTGTTATAACAAAGATGTTACTAAGCTAGAGAGGGTTCAGAAGGTGTTGCCAGGTACAGAGAGTTTGAGTTACAAAGAAAGGTTGGATAGGCTGGGAGATTTTTCCATGGAGCAGAGGAGGTTGAGAGGTAAGCTTACAGAAATCGTGAAATCATCAGGGGTACAGGTTGGGTTAATGGTATGTGTCGATTCCCTAAGGTGGGGGATTTCAAGACTAGGGGAGACATTTTTAGGGTGAGAGGAGAGAGATTTAAAAAAGATGAGAGGCAAATTTTTTACACAGAGAGTGTTTTGTGTCCTGTTAATTATTTAATAAAAGCAATCCTCAGTAAGTATTCCAACACTGATCTCATGGCAAAGCATAGTGTTAGGTATGAAACAGACACTTGCAATAATTTTTGCCAGTTTTTCATTTCCCCTCCTGAACACATTAATGAGCGACTGAGCTACAGATCCATGGACATGGCACTGTCCTTAACACAAATAGCCATTTTCACAGGGCAGTCTAGACAGCTCTTTCAGTCTACTTCATCATGTTGGTCTTTTAGTGGAAACATTGACCAAATCAAAATGTGTCTGAGGAGACAAGGGGCTGCATGACAGTGTTGGAAGGTAGATAGATGAGGTTCAGATCTATAAGAATAAATGAGTTTTGTTCAACTAAATATCTTGTTTCTCCTCTTTGCAAAAATGTAATATAAAATTCATAGCGCCATCAATCTCTTGATCTTTAATGCCTTTTTTTTTCTCCTCTATTCAGCTTCTAGCAAAGGCCATCTCAACAAAATGGTAGATAGGAATGAATGCAACAAAACACATTTAGCTGAAGGGCTGGCCAATGTTTGAAGCTAGGCTGCGGTACTCTGACTGTAAATCATTGATTTTTCACTTACAACAAAGAACCCAATGGAGGGAGACATAAAGACAGACAACAGCAGCAGGCTGAGCATCAAGCTGCAATATGCTTTCGAGGATCAATAGGTTGATCCACCTGATATCTTTAAGGTTGCAATTAAATTATCCACAGATGTTACATGCATGAGGGTTTTAAAGGGGATAGGTTGCACATCAATTCGCTGCATGCGTGAATGACAATAAGAAGTAGTAATTTCTGGTTTACTCCCAATGCCAAACTCAAACAAGGGAATAAACAAAAAAGTTAAGGGCGATAAATCAATGGCTGAAGAGCTGGTTAATGAAATGTGAGGCTGGATGAACACAGCAGGCCCAGCAGCATCTCAGGAGCACAAAAGCTGACGTTTCGGGCCTAGACCCTTTATCAGAAAAGGGGGATGGGGTGAGGGTTCTAGAATAAATAGGGAGAGAGGGGGAGGCAGACCGAAGATGGAGAGAAAAGAAGATAGGTGGAGAGAGTATAGGTGGGGAGGTAGGGAGGGAATAGGTCAGTCCAGGGAAGACGGACATGTCAAGGAGGTGGGATGAGGTTAGTCGGTAGGAAATGGAGGTGCGGCTTGGGGTGGAAGGAAGGGATGGGTGAGAGGAAGTACAGGTTAGGGAGGCAGAGACAAGTTGGACTGGTTTTGGGATGCAGTGGGGGGAGGGGAAGAGCTGGGCTGGTTGTGTGGTGCAGTGGGGGGAGGGGACGAACTGGGCTGGTTTAGGGATGCAGTAGGGGAAGGGGAGATTTTGAAGCTGGTGAAGTCCACATTGATACCATTAGGCTGCAGGGTTCCCAGGCGGAATATGAGTTGCTGTTCCTGCAACCTTCGGGTGGCATCACTGTGGCACTGCAGGAGGCCCATGATGGACATGTCATCTAAAGAATGGGAGGGGGAGTGGAAATGGTTTGCGACTGGGAGGTGCAGTTGTTTATTGTGAACCGAGCGGAGGTGTTCTGCAAAGCGGTCCCCAAGCTTCCGCTTGGTTTCCCCAATGTAGAGGAAGCCACACCAGGTACAGTGGATGCAGTATACCACATTGGCAGATGTGCAGATGAACGCCGCACCTCCATCTCCTACCTACTAATCTCATCCCGCCTCCTTGACCTGTCCATCTTCTCTGGACTGACCTATCCTCTCCCTACCTCCCCACCTATACTATCCTCTCCACCTATCTTCTTTTCTCTCCATCTTCGGTCCGCCTCCCCCTCTCTCCCTATTTATTCGAGAACCCTCACCCCATCCCCCTCTCTGATGAAGGTTCTAGGCCCGAAACGTCAGCTTTTGTGCTCCTGAGATGCTGCTGGGCCTGATGTGTTCATCCAGCCTCACATTTCATTATCTTGGATTCTCCAGCATCTGCAGTTCCCATTATCATTGAAGAGCTGGTGTATTGTCCAGGGATTCGGGATTTTTGGACAATTGGAACGTCTTTTGGCATAGAAATGACCTGTTCAAAAAGGATGGCCCAACCTAAACTGGAAAGGGACCAATATCTTAGTAGGGAGGTTTTGCTTATTCTATTAAGGGAGACTTTATGCTAATAGAGAAGGTGAGTTGAGGAATTCTAAGTAACAGTGTAAATGGAAGGATTGATGGGGTAGGTTCTGAATATGAGGAGAGTACATCGATTTGAAAAGAAAGTCAAGAGAGTCAGAGTATGTAGTAACTCTGAAGAACGAAATTACATTTATTTCAATGCAAGGGGTCTTACAGATAAGGCTGATGGAACTCGGGGCGTGCATGGGAGTATGGGATTAGGACATCATAGCTATTACAGAAACTTGGCTGAGAGATGTACAAGACTGACAGCTAAATGTTCCAGGTTTTTGATGCTATTGGAAGGATAGAAAAAAAGACAAGAAAAGAGAGAGTTGGTGTTTTTGATTAAGGAATACATTTCTGCTGTAACTAGGAACAATGTTTCAGAATAATCGTCCAATTAAAATATATGGGTAGAAATTATAAATAAAAAAGGAAAGTCACGTTGAAGGAATTGTATTATAGGCCCCTCCAACAGTAAGAGAGAAATTGAGAAACAAATATGTGGCGAGACCTCAGATATATGTAAGCAAAATAAGGTTTTAATAATGGGGAATTTTAATTTTCCAAACATTGACTGGGACTATCATAGTGTTAAAAGTTTGGATGCGAAAAATTTGTCAAATATGCTCAAGAAAATTTTCTTTATCAATATGTGTGGATGTTCCTACTAGAAAGTGAGCAAAACTAGACCTACTTTTGGGCAACAAGACAGTGTAAGTGACTGAAGTAAAATTGGGAGGACATGTCGGGTCTAGCAATCATAGTTCTATTAGTTTCAAAATGGTAACGGAAAAAGATAAGCCTTCCATAAAAGTTAAAGTTTTTTTTTAATTGGAGTAAGGCAAATTTTAATGGTATGAGACAAAAACTTTCAAAAGTTGATTGGAGTAGACTATTTGCAGGTAAAAGGACGTCTGGCAACTGGGAGGCATTGAAGAATGTGATGCCAAGAGTTCAGAGGCATTTCGTTCCTGTTAGAATGATGGATAAGACTCTTATTTTAAGGAAAATTGGATGAATAAAGATGTTGAGGTTCTAGTGAACAATAAAATCGAATTGTTTTTGGATATAGACAACTTGGTTCAATTGAATCTCTTAATCAATATAAGGAGTGTAGGGGCATTGTTAAGCGAGAAATCAGGAAGGCAAAAGAGAAATATGAGATAGCATTGGCAGGTAAGTTTAAGGATAATCCAAAGAGATTCTACAAATACATTAAGAGTAAGAAGGTAAGTAGAGACAGGGTAGGCCGTCTTAAAAATCAAGGAGGTTGTTTTTGTGTTGAACCCCAGGAGTTGGGAGAGATTCTAAAATGAATATTTTGCAACAGTTTTTACTGTGGAGAAAGAAATGGAGTCTAGAGAATGAAAAGAAATAAACTTTGAAGTTTGAAAAACAGTTCACACTACAGGAGACAAAGTTCGGGAGGCCTTAGAGAATATAAAAGTGGCTAAATCTCCAGAACATGATCTAATGTATCCCAGAATATTGTGAAAAGTAAGGAAGGAAATTATGAGGCCCTTTGCAGAAATATTTGCATCAGCTATAACTGCAGGTGAGGTGCCTGATGACTAGAGAGTGGCTGATGATGTATCTTTGTCTCAGAAAGGTTGTAAAGAGAATGCGGGAAACTATAGACCTGTGAGTCTAACTTTTGTTGTGGGTAAATTGCTGGAGGTGATTATAAAAAATAGGATTGATGGACATTTAGAGAGGCAAAAATGGATTAGGGATAGTCAGCATGGTTTTGTGAGAGGAAAATCATGTCTCACAAACATAAGTGAGTTTTTGAGGATGATACCAAAAAGATCGATATTAGCAGAGCAGTGGACATTGTTTATTTGGACTTTAAAGCCTTTGACAAGCTTCCGTATGGTAGACTATATTAGTAAAGTTAGGTCAAATGGGATTCAGGGTGAGCTTGCCATTTGGATACATAATAGGCTTAACAGCAGGATACAGAGAGTGATGGTGGAGGGTTGCATTTCGGAAAGGATGCCTGTAACCAGCGGTGTTCCACAGGGGTCCGTTTTCATTTGTCATTTATATAAATGATTTGGATGAGAATATGGAAGGCATAGTTAGTAAATTTGCAGATGACACCAAAAATGGTGACTTTGTAGACAGTTAAAAAGGTTTTCGAAGATTACAAAGGGATCTTGTTCAAATGGGCCAATGGGCTGACAAATGGAAATAGAGTTCAATCTAGATAAATGCGAGGTATTGGATTTTGGTACAACAAACAAGGTTGGGGCTTATACAATTAACGGTAGGTCCTTGGGGAGTGTTGGAGAACAGAGGGACCTAGGGGTGAAGATACATAATTCTTTAAAGTTTGCATCACAAGTCGACAGGATGGTTAAAAAGGCATTTGGAACTCTTGTCTTCATTGCTCAATCTTTTGAGTATAGGAGTTGGGATATTATACTGAGGTTGTATAGAACTTGGTGAAGCCTATTCTGGAATACTGTGTCCAGTTCTGGTCGCCCATTCATAGGAAGGATATTATCAAACTACAGAGGAGTCAGAACAGATTCACCAGGAGAAATAGTAGGAACTGCTGATGCTGGAATCTGAGATAACAAAGTCTGGAGCTGGATGAACACAATAAGCCAAGCAGCATCAGAGGAGTAGGAAAGCTGATGTTTTGGGTCTGGGCCCTTTTTCAGAATTTACCAGGATGTTCCTGGGTATAGAAGGTTTGAGTTATGAAGCAAGGCTGGATAGACTGGGATTTTCTTCATTGGAGTGTAGGAGGTTGAGAGGTGATCTGATAGATGTCTATAAAATAATGAGAGGAATAGATAGAGTTAATGGTAGTTGTCTTTTCCCTTACATGGGGAATTTCAAGACTAAGGGGCACATTTTTAGGGTGAGAGGAGAGGGATTTAAAAAAGACATTAGGGGAAAATTTTTACACAGAGGGTGGTTTGTGTGGTGGAAGTGAGTACAATGATAACATTTAAAAGACATTTGGATGGAAACATAAATAGGAAAGGTTTGGAGGGATATGTGCCAGGAGTAGGAAGTAGAACTAGTTTAGTTTGGAATTATGGTCAGCATGGACTGGTTGGACCAAAGGGTCTGTATCCATGCTGCAGGATTCTCTGACTCTATGAGATGGTAATTGTAAAGTCATGGACAAATAAAATAGAGCAAAAAGAAAAAGACATTTAATCAACCCATTCACAACCTTGAGTTGTCCCAAAGTGTTTTACAGCCACAAAAATACTTTTGAAGTGTAGTCACCATCCTGACTTGGAAATATATTGCTGTTCCTTCACTATCACTGTGAAAAATGTCCTCCCTAATGGCATTTTGAGTCTACTTACAGCACATAGATCAGAGTAGTTCAAGAAGAGAGCTCACATTCACCTTCTCAAGGGCAGCTAGGGATGACAGTAAATACTGGCCCAGTCAGCAACACTCACATCCCGCGAGCGAATTAAATAAAATGGCAGGAAATGTAGCAACTAATTTGTAAACTCCCACCAAAAACAATGTGATAACAGGTTGAGGGATAAATATTAGCTAAGTCATCAGGGAGAGCTGCCTTTTGGTTCTTCAAATTTGGATTATCGCATCCAACTAAAAGGGTACATATGACCTTGATTTGGCTTCTCATCTACAAAACAGCACCCCAAAGCCTGCAGAACTGCACTGGGATATCACACAGGATTGTGCATCAAAGTCCTCACAGCAATGCTTTAATATTACAACGCCCTGATTCAGAGGTGAGATTGCTACCTGCAGGTTCATGGGGAATGATCCAACATGCTGAGTGGATGCCTTCAATCTCAATGAATAACTCTTCATCGCAATGTCAAGCTGTTGAAAGGCAAACTTCAAAATCAAATGACAGGCACAGAGACTGGGGGAAAAAATTGCCCATTGCTTTGTATTTTTAAATGAATTTCTAAAATATGATTCAACTGAGCGTTAGAATATAAGTTAACACTGGAATATGAAAGTCTTTTCTGAAGTACCAAAACCATAATTATATTAAATACTGCAGATGCAACACCCCACAGAGAAAAGGGAGGTACACATTTTGAATAATCTGATGACTGGCCATTCCTAAAGCTCAGGTTTGATCTCTGAACCCAGGTGTCCTAATAGGGAGCACCACAGTGGTCAATTTGATGCTTAACACTGGACTAGCTTTAAGTCTATATTTTTAAATTTATTTCAAATTTCACCAGTTGTCAGGGTGGAACCTGAACTGCCATACCCCAACAGCATTAGTCTGGCTTTCTATATTGCCTAACCCAGTGTTAATGCCCCTATGGCACTATATTCCTCTAGTGGGAATTAAAGCAAACATATTATCCCAGGATACTACACTATTGAATATCTTTGCTTCCCTGAATTCCTCCCAACTGCATACAATCCATAGGCCGTGATGCTGAGCTTATATTTGTTAAGCACTACTTCAGTCTGGTGTTTCATTTGGCAGCATTGTCATTTTTAGGCATAGCAATTTAAGTAACAACCACGTAATTCAGGCTGACACTTTGATGCAATATGGGGAAAGCGCTGTATTGTCAAAGATGCCATTAATCATTCAAAGAATTAGATTTCTTCCCAAAGATGAGGAACATGCAGCCCTCAAATCGTAAAGGGAGGTTTAGAGTGACACTGCTACTTTAAGATTTTCATTTAGATGTAATTCACTTCAACTCTTATCATTGTGCCATTTTTGTGTCTTCTACACACCCAGCACAATAATGTGCCAACTTTCTGTGAAGGTCCATTATAAAATCCCGATCATTCATTTGTATTTTGGCACTATAGATTACCTCGTGGATTAGTGTTAGTAAGGGGAAATGTTATCACTGCCTATCATCAAACTTCACTGCGTCTTCATTGTGTTCATCCCATATCTCAGGAGATACTTTTAATAAAGACCAAAGCCATAGTATTGGGTGTGAGAAAGTAATTTATGGAGATATGATGGATAATGTTACAAAGACAAGTTTGAACAAGGGCACATTGGAACACAGACAAAAATAGACAATTATCCATCTCATTCTTTTTCTACAATCGTCATACAACACAATGAGAATGGAGTTATTGACTAATCTTAGCAATCATAAGCCAAAAGATGCAACTAAATCTTTAAGGTGGACAGCTTGGGTCCAAATTCACCTTCTCCCCATCCCCTCCAAAAGCATTCTACCTAGCATGTATCATGTCTCTAATTGTTCACATGTTATATCACAAAATGTTGTTCAAAAATCAGCTCAGTTATGATGCTTGCCTATGGCTGAGTGAATTATCTTGATTCATTATTTAGGTTCAGGCTTGAAAAATGGTCACTTCACTAAGGCAATGTAGGCACTTGTGGAACTAAGTGTGCATCAGAAAGTCAAAGGGACAATGGATTGTTTAAAAAAAAGCAGAATTGGTAAAACCTGTTCTAACTTTACCACTTTATCAGTATCTTTCTCTTAGCCCTTTTGATTTTGGCGGTGAATCTATCTTCTTGTCTTGGACCACTTCAGCTTCTCCAACCTTCTCAGCAGCTTTGTCCGCATAGTGCAGATTTTGCTATATGAAATGGTGAAGTGGTTTTACAGTCATAGAGATCTACAACACCAGAAAGAAAGCCCCTCAGCTCATCACATCCACACCAGAACATTGTGTTAAATATTTGAGTAAAGTTGGCCTTGAAGCTATCAGATTGCCATAAAAACCTAACTGGTTCACTAATGTTCTTCAGCGAAGGAAAACTACCAAATCTACGTGCTAATCATCCCTACATCTCTCTTCTCATAGCAATGTGGTTCTCCTTTAAAGGAGCCATTTAATTAAGGGCAAAAAGGGATAGACAATTAACAATGACATCACTGGGATTAGTATTTTTTGCTAAAATAAAAACAAGAGTTGAATTTTACATAATGCTTCATGAGCTCAGTATGTCCAAAAGTACTTCATATCCAATGAAGGGGAGTCTTTGATAGTGTAGGGAGCACAGCAACCATTGTGCACACAATAATGTGATACAGACCAGGTAATCTGTTTTAGGCATGTAGTTGAAAGATAAATATTGGCCAAAGTTCCGGAGAAAACTTCTCTCCTCTTCTTCAATACATGGCTATGGGGTCCCTGACTTTATTTAATATACAGCATTAAGCAAGGACTTATGGTAACATAAAAACTTTTGTAAATCACTGGTTAGATTGCAATGAGAGCATTGTGAACAATATGATCACTACAATTTAGGAAGGCCCTTGAGAAGTTGCAAAGGGGATTTACTTGAATAACACCAGCAAGGTGGAAAATTCAGCAATGTGGAAAGAAAAGCGAAACTGCGATTATTGTCTTTTGAGCACAAAGAAAACGGAAAGACTTGCGTTTATACAGCGCCTTTCATGAACATAATGTTTATTGAAGTCTCATCAACGGGGCAAAAGTAATCTTTTTCATGCATCCTCTTGCAAATTTTCCAAGGGCTACTTTTTGATTTTTTGGGCCAATTTTTATTTTTCATTTTTGGGGGTTCCATTCTCATTCTCATTAACCTAATCATTCGGTTGTATACTGATGTGGTAACAATACTATCTGTACTTGTGTTGCAATATGGGGGATTCTGACTCACATAAAAACAGAATTAGAAGAATTCATCAACATCCTCAATAATCATCACTGCTGCATGAAACTTAAAGCCACAACACACAAGGAAAACATTAATTTTCTAGACACCACGGAATTTAAACGTGCACAAGACAACTGACATATGTTAGCAACAATTTTTTTCATGGATAAATAACTGATGCACACACTTCGAGACAGAAAAAGCATTACCCTAAACACACTTTCTGCCAATACTTGAGGACACAGGTTGTATGATTGTCTCTAACACAGTCATTGCACCTCAAGTAATTCACAGTATTTGAGATACTTTGTGATGTGGTAACACACAAATGCAAATCTTTATGAAATACAACTGTTCAGTATTAATTTATCCAGTGACACAGTTCATTGCAATAGTGTCATGATATTTATCCTTGATTCTATAGCTGTTGAACTCCTGCTGCTTAAAGCTAGAGAGTTCGTATTGATTGGTAAGAAATTCATTACCTCAGTATTTCTTGTTCCTAGTGAGTTTTTTTTTGTTAAAATGTTTAACACTATTCACTGTCTTTGCTGGCCCCTTTACATTTTGTAGATTTTGCTCTCACAATCTACTCTCACTCTCCTTTGCATCCCATCTCTTTTTATCTCCTCACTCTCCTTCAAAGCTCCTTTCTTCCTATGAAGGCCCTCTCCCTTCATTTGCAGCTCCCCACTCCCTTTTGCAGCCCTCACGCTCTTTGCTGCCCCTCCTTTTGAGACACCTTTGTCCTAGTTTGGAGTCCCTCTCCGCATGCTAAATTCCACCCAGGTCCCCAGCCCCATGATGCCATCCGAGCCCCAATCTCCCTTCATTTCTTTGTCCAGATCTTGAATTCTATCAGTTACTCATCAGCCTGTGATCCTACTACCCCCAGCCACAGCAGCCTTGCTCACTGCCACTACCTACCTTCTTCCTGCTGCTCCAATCACCCTCTACCTCTCTTATATGATCATTGCTGATAGGCTCACGATGGATGGATCTATCAATGACAGAGCTTGTGAGAGAGATTGAGCTTGTGAATGGAGGAGGAGCTCGTCACAGATTCTGATGTTTCCTTGTCTGGTGTCAATTCTTTTCTCATTGGTTATGCTCATGAATTAATTTTGCTGCATGTTTTGGTAACTTGTGGGGAGAATATGCCCATGTCCCACTGTATTATGACAGTATGGTAATCAACATTGTAATGTTGGAAATGTGGAAGACTGCACGCAGTGAGTTCCCATAAACAACAACGACCAGATAACCTGCTCTCATGATGTTTACTGAGTGACAAATATCGGCCAGGACACTGGTGATAAGACTCCTGCTGTTTTTCAAAATAGTGCCATGGGATCTTCCACAAGCATTGGAGAGACCGGGTGGAGCCTTGGTTTTAATTTTCACCTGAAATTATGAGCCTTTGGATCGCTTAGTACTGCACTTCCAACCTAGATTGTTGCGTTCAAATCTCTGGCTTAAAGCTTAAAACCCACAACCTTCTGCCTCAGAGGTACTGAGAATGCTACCAACTGGACTAAAGCTCAATAAAGGCTAACAGAAGATGTAGGAAAGGGTGTTAAAATTATTTAGGGTTTTAATGGAGTTAGTAAAATGAAACTGTTTCTACTGACATGAGTCATAATTAGAGCACATAAGAACTAAGGGAAGCACCGACTTAAAACCTTAATTCTACTTCTCACGGATGCGGACTGATGTTTTAAGTATTTTCAACATTTTCTGTTCACTTCAGTTTTCCAGAACCTGCAGCATTTTAACACAAGATGGAAGGTGGTCACTGTACAAGCTGGGAGTGAAATAAGAGAAAAATGTTTAAATTGAGCAGTGCAATGTATGATTTGGATTGCATTATGCTTGAAAGCAGATTGAATAGTATGTAGGTAGTTCACCAGGGAATTGGTAAGAATGAGAAGGGGAAATCATTAAAGGGGTCTGGGGAACGATCCATGGAGTACTTTATAAAGGTGCTGGCACTAGGTGGAATCTTCCTTCTATTTAGTAACTGCTACACCAGGCAGCACATTAACCTATGGATCAATAATCCCTACTTGCAGCTATTCTGTGACAACCTCATCTTTTATTTTTATAACACTAGCATCAGCCACAAACTCTGCTTGAGCAGGTGTGATGCCGAGTTTACAGATAATAAAATATATTCAGTGCGAGAATTTACCTTGATAAAAGCAAAACAACAAATAATCTGCTTAGAACAGATGACCCATCAATTCAGAATAGTCTCAAATATTCCCCATATTATTTTACACTGCCAATTGCTTGAAGTCTCACTAAGCATCATGTCAGGCTTCCCTATCAAGCTTAAGGCTCATTGTGAGGTTAGAAACCATTGCAATAACCAGTCCATCAGCTAATTAGCTTTTTTTAAACCACTGACCTGGGAGAGGCAGCCACCATTGCTCCCCTTTTACCAAAGTTGGCCTCCCAATTGGGACAGCACAGTGGTTAGCACGACTATGTCACAGAGCCAGGGGCTCGGATTCAATTCTACCCTCGGGCCACTGTCTGTGCAGAGTTTGTACATCCTGCCAGCGTCTGTGTAGGTTTCCCCCCACAGTCCAAAGACATGCAGATTAGGTGGATTGACCATCTTAAATTACCTACAGTGTCCTGGGAAGTGCAGACTAGGTGGATTAGCTATGGGAATTGGCTGCCACATTTCTTACTTGGCTTGGGTTGTGCTGGGGTACTTGAAAGGCACTATATAAATGCAAGTCACTGTTCATTCTGCAGAGATACGAGCTAAAGAAGGTGTGCATTCATGTCCTACATTCTCTCCAATAACCTCCATGACAGCACTGTCAGAGATCAAATCATTTCCAAACTATGTACACTGAAATTAGGGGTAACAATGTAAACTTTTTTAGCACTCAACCATGTCATTGTGTTCAGGTACTTGGTGAAGTAGGTCCTTTGTGACCATGTCACTTGGGTCTACATAGAGTCATCTATAGAAGTGCTGTATGGAGTAACCTTAATCAAACAGTTCTTGCAGCAACTGTTATGCACCGAATCCAAAGATAAAAGCCGCCAACTGTCCTGGCATTGATCCCTGAGCATTCAGAAAAATTCTTATCTTTGGACTTGAGAAAGTAACACTGTTTCTCTCTTCACAGAAGCTGCCAGGCCTGCAGAGTTTGTCCAGCATTCACTATGTTTGTTTAAGATTTCAAATGTTTGCAGCATCTTGCATTTATTCAAATAATTTTGCAGTATGATTATCAATTAGAAAATAGGGAACCAATTTCTGCACAGCCTATGAACAACAATGAGGCAGAAGACCAGATAATACGTCCCGACTGGCATCAGTTCAGGAATGAGAATTGATCAGGGCACTGTGGCCTCACTTTTGTGTCTCATTTCAAAGATGATACCTCCACTAGCGCAGTACACCCACAGTACTGCACAGAAATGCATGACTATGTAATCGAAGAACAAGTGTTCTTTATCTGAAATACAGCTGGAAAACTGGGAACAGTTTGATCGAATTCAGAAGTACGCCTTGGGAATCAGTGATGCTGGAATTTGTCATGCTATTCCATTCTGCAAGATGTTACCAACATTCAGGAAAGGAAGCTCAAATAAGTCATTGATTGGGCTTTTTGATAAAGTGGTTAAATGGGACGTAAGGGGTAAAAAAGTGAAACTGAAAAATATTATGTCAGGTGATAAACTAATGGCACTTTATTTCCTTTGGTGTTAACCGCCTGTTCTGTTCTAACTATCAATTTATCAATTCTCAAAACTGTGTGATGACAAGATTTTTAATTGTGGTTCAGTTTCCTCATGTATTATTCAACATCTTTGATCATCAGACTGAGAGAAAGACAAGATAAAATGTAAGCTCTTATGGGTTGCCTTGATCAAATTACTGTATGACATTGTTTTATATATAAAAATACAGCATCCCACCTGGGTGAATGGTCAACATTCACAAAGGAAGTTTGAGGGAGGAGTAAAAAGGGAAGGAAAGAAAACTTGCATTTACATAGCACTTTTCGCAACTACAGAATCTCTCGGAGTGTTTTATAGTCAAGTAAGTGAATTTGACCTGCAGTTGTTAACTGTGCTCAGGATAGTACCATACAGCATTGCAATAATGATTGGGAAACCTGTTAGTGGAGATACAAATACTGGCCTCGATACAGGAGGAGGTGAACTCTCTTGCTCTTCTTTGAAATAATGTCATGTATATCTTGAGTCCACCTGAATAGGAAGACTAGACTGCTGCATGGGCCTAGATGATGTGCTACGGAATAGAATTTAATGGTTGTAGTGGCAGCCTGTAAAGTTCGTGGAAACACCACCGTGGTCAATTCAGAAGACCTGATGGGTCTTAATACAAACCTGGCAACTATCTAGCCAGCTAAAATAAAAGCAAAGTGCTGCGGATGCTAAAGATCTGAAATAGAAACCGAAAACAGTGGAGGAACTCAGCAGGTCTGGTTGCAGGGAGAGAGAAACAGAGTTATTCTTCCAACATGACTCGTCTTTGGTTTCTCTGTCCCTTGATGTTACTAGACACGATGAGTTTCCCCAGCCTATTATTACCTACCTAGTCAGCATTGGGATTCCTGGGTGCAGTGAGAGGAACTTTCTACCGAAGGCTAAATGTCCCATTCACTGTCAGCACCAGCAGTAGCTGGTGGTCACCACTGGTACTGACAGGTGTGTGGTCTGCACGACAGACAATCAATGGGGCCTCAGGATAAACATTATTGGTAGCTTTGCTGGTGCCAGATACGCGGCCCAATGAGGGAACGGAGGCGAATGTTGTGTGGGCTGTTTGGTGGGAAAGAGAGAGCTAGAGAGAGAAAAATTGATTTAAAGGGCAGAGGAAGGTTTAATCTAGATGCTTCTGTTACCACCTACGGAGTGCCCCAAAAGGTCAGATCCCTCTACCAGGCTCCACATACATCGCTCAAAGGTTTCCTGGCATAAGAACAGAAAATATTGGAGAAACTCAGCAGACCTGCAGTATTTATGGCAAGAGAAACAAAGTCTGATAGGACTTCTTCAGAACTCCCTTGCTCCTGTCGCCCTTGTCTTTCTCAACAGTAGGTTGCTTAAGAAGAATCGTTGATAAATTTAACAGCAAGACTTCACTGCAATTATGATTCCAAAAGACAGAAATTGCTGGAGAAGCTCAGCAGAGCAGGCAGCATCTATAGGAAGAAAGCAGAGTCAATGTTTCGAGCCCGGTGACTCTTTGTTGAATAAATTCTGATGAAGAGTCACCAGATTTGAAACATTAACTCTGCTTTCTTCCCACAGAAGCTGCCCGACCAGCAATTTTTGCTTTTGTTTTAGATCTTAGTGAGCACAGTTTTTTGTTTTATGATTCCAGAAGATCTTTATGTGGAGGAAAATCCAATTTTAACATTCAATGAACAAGTCTCTCCTCACTGTAATGACTGTTGATGCATTTAAGAAAACAGATCCCATTGGTAGGAACCCAGTTTTATAATCTTTATACTGATATTTAAATCCCTCCTTGGCTTTCCACACTCTCTACCTTTTTAAAAGTTTGTCTGTGCAATGTGGGGATCCTTACAAGGTTATGCCTAATTCTCCTGAGTTAGTTGCTGTCTTCTTGAGCAGTTGCAGTCCATGCGGTAACACAGTGGGGAGCTGGAGGAACACAGCAGGCCAGGCAGCAACAGAGAAGCAGGAACGTTAACGTTTCTGGTCAGGACCCGTCTTCAGAAATTGCTGAAGAAGGGTCCCAACTTGAAATGTGAACGTTCCTGCCCCTCTGATGCTGCCTGGAGTGCTGTATTCCTCCAGCTCCACATTGTGTTATCTCTGACTCCAGCATCAGCAGTTCTTACTATCTCATAGTGCAATCCATGTGGTGATGGGTACACCTATTGTGCTGTTAGGAAATGAGTCTAGGAGTTTGGCTAAACAATGAAGAAGTCAGCATAGAGTGTATACTACAGAGGAAATTTAACACCACTTCCTTGAGACTGTTTCCTTCATTGTTCCAAATAGTAGGGATTGCAGGTTTGAGTAATGTAATTGAAGCTTCCTTGATGGGTTCCTGCAGTGTATCTTGTCAATGGCGCATGCAAACAGCAAAGTGCACCATGGGTGGAGGAAATTAAAGTAGTGTGGATGGGGTACCTGTGAAATGGGGAAGTTTGTTCAGGACACTATTAAGCTTCTTAAATGTTGTTTGAGTTACATCCCAAGCAAGTGTCGAGTGTTCTCATGCCCTCCTGGCTTGTGCCTTACAGATTTTGGAAAGGCTTTGGGGAAGGAGAATTTACTCACTGCAGACGATCTATTCTCCTAACAACAGTGTTTGTAGAACTAGACCAATTTTAAAAAAATGTTCAGGGGGTTTGGGTGTCACTGGCTAAGGGAGCACTAATTGTCTAGAGGGCAGTTAAGAGTCAATCACATTGCTGTGGGTCTGAGTCACATGTAGGCCAGACCAGGGAAGAGTGGGTGGTTTCCTTTCTTATAGGCCATTGATGAATCAGATAGGTTCTAAAACATAATTGTACTGACATGACTCCAGATTTTCTAAATTGAATTCAGGTTTCACCATCTGCCTATTGCCCACACCCTCAGGGCATCAGATGGGGTTCTGGACTACTAGTCCAGGAACATTACTAACTACACCGCCACATCCCCTAATTAGTCACTTATCTTTAGAATTCTCTCCCAAAATCTGTCCACCTCTCTCTGCCCTCTTTTAAGAAATTCCTTAAAAGCAATTTTGTTGACTGAGCTTTTGGATTTGGCCTGTGCTAGTATTTCCTCTGCTGGTGACAATTTCATTTTAGTAGCATGTCTGTGAGGAATCTGGAAATTTTTTTTCTAGGTTAAACATGCTTAATTAGACTTAAATTATTGCAGTACGGGTTTCAGCCATCAGAAACTGATGAAGTAGCCAGATGGTAATGGAAATGTGCAAATCTGGAAACCTACATCTTGAAAAGATAGGAGGCAGACTGATGAGCAGCTCAGGCAGAAGGATGGGTCATTATTCTGGATAGGACTTTTTATCTCAACTGATGGTGTCTAACAAAAGGTATCTCCTTAGCATAAGCAAAATAATTAAATAGGCCACCAGTGGCCTCTACAGGTAATAATTAAGTACTGGAACACCGCAGTACCAAAGTGCATATGTGGATATATCTTTTTCTCTCTCTAAATCTGAACAGTTTGACATGTTTCGTATAATCATATATTATCAACTCGGAAATTTTGTCAATATACTGAATTGAACCAAACATCCAAAATAAGTTTTCGGTTTCCTGATGAACACAAACACCATGAGTAATTGAATTCATTGTGATTTTAGCTTCGGTTTTAAGCTTGCAGTTTC
Organism: Stegostoma tigrinum; assembly: GCF_030684315.1. NCBI lineage: Eukaryota > Metazoa > Chordata > Chondrichthyes > Orectolobiformes > Stegostomatidae > Stegostoma > Stegostoma tigrinum. The sequence goes on from NC_081359.1 coordinate 101,153,521, forward strand.
CCATGAGTAGGCTTGTTATTCCTGGTGCCAGCTTAATGAGAGGAAGTGACTGAACCACATAGCTCACACACTCAGCCTTTGTGTCACAGCCTCCTCCTTCCTTCAAACATTGGACTGGCGCCACTCCGGAATCCCAACAAGCTTGCAGCTTTGAGTCCAAAGTTTTTTTTGAAGGTCTGCATCATATGAAATGTCCGCAGATTTTGTCTTCTGGCCATTAGCAAGGTAGGAACCTCCCACTCCTTCCAAGTCTGGAGAAACTGCTGCGTATATCACAGTGGAAGCTCCCTGGGCTGCAGTCTGTAGGAAGAGAAGAAACAGTGAAAGGAATGAAAGCTGCCAAAAGTAATGAATCATTCGCTGTCAAATTATTAGTGTCTAAATGATCTTGTGGTGATGAACAAATGGACAGCGAGTTGCAGATGGCCTCAAGCTTCAGGACAGCTTGCATGGCACCACTGTTAGCAAAAATGGCAGCTGACTGTTAAACTCTCCGCTAATTTCAGGAAATTGTTGCATCCTCACATTCACAACCTGGTCAACTGGTCACAGAAAGTTAGAGCTGTTACTTAGCAGGGCAAGGGCTCTTTCAATGACAAGTTGGACATTCCAACAACAACACACTACCGACTCCAGTCTCTTAGTTTTGGTTTCTGGATTACTAATTCCAATGACATTACCACTATGTGACCACTTCCCTTAATTAGTCACTTACCTTTAGAATTCTCTCCCTAAACCTGTCCAACTCTTTCTCCTTTCCTTTAAGATGCTCCTTAAAACCGATTTTGTTGACTAAGCTTTTGCATTTGGTTTGTGCTAGTGTTGACCATAAGATATAGGAGCAGAATTAGGCCTTTTGGCCAATCGAGTCTGCGCCACCATTTGATCAGAACTGATATGTTTTTCAGACCCATTCTCCTGAATTCTCCCCTTAACCCTTGATCCCCTTATCATTCAAGAACCTCCCTACTTCTGCCTGAATTACACTCAAATACATAGCCATCTGCAGCAATGAGTTCTAAAAGTTCACCACTCTCTGACTGAAGAGATCTCTCGGCTCAGTTCTGAAGGGTTCTCTCTTCACTATGAGGTCATGCCCTTGGGTCTCCTACTAATGGAAACATCAAATGTAGCAGCATTACAATTGAGTAAAGGTAACTTCAAAGACACGAGGAGGAGCTAGGCAGGTTTGATTGGAAGGGGAGCCTAGCGGGGAAGACAGTGAAGCAGCAACGGCAGGGGATTCTGGGAGTAATTCGGTAGGCATAGCTGAAATTCATCCCAAGGAAGAAGAAACATACTAAGGGGAGGACAAGACTACCTTGGCTGACATGGGAAGTCATGGACATGGGAAGACCCATGACAAAGTCAGCATAAAAGCACAATAAAAAGCATATAATGTGGTGAATATTAGTGGGAAATCAGAGAATTGGGAAGATTTAAAAGCCAGCAGAGAGTATCTAAAAAGCAACAAGGAGTAAGAAGATGAAATATAAGGTTAAGCTAACTAGTAAAGTAAAAGCGGATTAAAAAAAAATTTTTTTGATATCAAAAAGGTAAGGGAGGTGCAAGAGTGGACATTGGGCTTCTAGAAAATGAGGCTGGAGAAGTCGTAATGGGGAACAAAAAAAAGACAGAGGAATTAAATCGGTACTTTACATCAATCTTCATGGTGGAAGACACCAGCAATATGCCTGAAAGAGAACAACTGGAACTGAGTTGTCTCATTCTTGAAGGGAGTAACTTGCTCTTGGAGGTTCTTGCAAGTTATATTTTTCTTTATTGTTATCTTTTATTTCTGTATCATTTTCTCCCTCTCTCTTGATCCAATACCTCTTTCCCTTTCTTTATTTCTCTTTGAGGCTGATTAGAATCTAATCAATCCTAATTCCTTCTTCATAGTACCTTTGTTTCCTTCTAAATTCCTAACTTCCAATTTTCTTATTGTTCATCAAGATTCCAGATAGCCTCTTACCCTTGTCTCTCTGTTACAGCTCCTACTGCTAGCAACTTACAGTGTAAGAATTTACATAAATGAGGTACGAGGAAGAGCAAAAGGCTAAATAATGACACTTGCTGTGAGATTATCCCAATCCAGCACATTCCATACCAAGAGCTAAAAGTTACACTTTTGTGAAACACAGTATAAATTCTCTGATTATGGTGCACTTAAAGAAGTATAGGCCAGAGAAAAGACACATTAATCCATGCCACCTTGGAGTATGACTTTCTGTCCTGCATAGGAAGAGTGAATTCATTTTTATACATGGCAAAAATCAAAACTTTATAAACACCATTGTAATTCTGACATGAAACCAGGTTGATAAACCTACCTGTTGTAAAGCCACTTTTCATGTAAACCACCAACTTCTGCAATAGATGGGGCAGGATTTATTGCCTACTCCTAATTGACCAGAGTCAACCGCATTGCTATGGATCTGAAGTCACATGTAGGCCAGACCAGCCAGATTTCCTTCCTTAAATGACTATTATGAGGGTCATAATTTTAAGGTGATTGGAGGAAGGTATAGGGAAGATGTCAGAGGTAGGTCCTTTACACAGAGAGTGCTGGGTGCGTGGAATGCGCTGCTGGCAGTTGTAGTGGAGTGAGATGCATTACACACATTGAAGCGACTCTTGGACAGGCACATGGAGGACAGTAAAATGTAGGGTATGCAGAGTAGTTTGATCTTAGAGTGCGATGATAGATTGGCACAACATCGTAGGCTGAAGGGTCTGCACTGTGCTGTACTGTTCTATGTTCTAAAAGGATATGACTGAACCAAATGGGGATTAAGGGCAAATGACAGTGGGACTTGTCAGTCGACTGGCTTTTAATTCTAGATTTAATTCAATTCAAATATCATCATCTGCCAAGGTGGGATTCAAACCCTTGTCTCCAGAACATTGACCTGGGGTTCTGGATTGCTAGACCAGTGATATTAGTGGAACACCACCACCTTCCAATATCAATATGTTGATGCGGTTAGGTGCAGAAAAGTGGAAGGAGGGTCCTGTTGAGCATAAACACTAACATAACCGAGTCAGGTTGAATGGTCTGTTTCTGTGCTGTACACCAGAATGTGGGGCCAAGTGAACAGAAATCCCTGCCATTGATAATGGAATGGAAGAGGAAAAGTCAAAATGTTGGAGTGGTTGGTCAGGGGTAAGGGTTAGATGGACACTGACAAATATCACTGACAGAAACTCTTGCTGACTCAATCAGTACTGGAAATAGAACAACCAGTTCTGTACTGTTTGACTGTTCGTCCCAAATGATGTCATCACAATGGTACTGGTGTTGCCTGGGCAACTTCTACAGTCTTCATTTCAGTCTGGCTCAGGGTAAAACCCCACTGTCTCTAACAAAGTAACTTTGAGCAGTCTCACCTCTACTCCAGCACAGCACAAAATGGCCAGGGACCTGATAATAATTGGTATTATGTTGATAATCTCAAGCAGAGGGGCGCATTGCAGAGTTAAAATGGCAATTTCACAAATCAGAATGATGCACTATGGTACACTAAAATGCATGAGCTTGGAAATAGGGTTCTTTGAATATTAATAAAGAAATGTTTAACAAGAATTTGCATTTATATGGCATCATTAACATATTAAATCTTCTAAAATATTTTACAGGGACAAAATTAAATGCTGAGCATCAGAAGGAACAGGGTAGAAAGAGGTTATGACATAGCCTTTCAACTCTCAGTAAAAACTAAACTCCAATATGAGATCTACTTAGATATTGTTGAATTAATTCTGACATCTCTCCTTAATTGAGGCTATTTGTTAAGATTAACATAACAGAGAGGGGACAAAAAAATGACCAAGAAAAGTGAAGAAATCTTTTTTGGTTACAAGTTACATTGAATTTGTTGGAAAGTTTCTCACCAGAGGGCCTGGCATAATTATTCATTCTATCCTATCAAACTTGCCTCACAAATTACCCATCTTAGTATTAAGTTGTGTCTTGCACCTGATTTCCTACCCCATTGTACTACATGTCACCCCCACAACAACTACCCACTCCCCCCAATAAATGGCATATGCCATGTGAATCCACCATCTTTGCAAGGCCACAGTGCACCCACACAAGTGTTGGCAAATCTTCGTTACCCCTCACCAGCAACCTTGTGGCACAGCAGCCACAAAACCGCGCTGCCCATGGCATACATGGACACTCTCTTACACAGACAATCCCATTCTCTCACCTTAGGTACCGTTTAGCCACCATCTGTCTTTAGATTGTCTTTAGCTACATGACATCAGAACACCCTCTTAAGTCAGTGCTACACTGTCCCCAATGCCCACTGAAGAACCAAAAAATGCAGTAGGACAGCATCACATACAATCAGTAAATGCAAACACAAATGTGAGATTTTATTTACACAAAGCGAAACGGAGCAAAAATGAAGACAATAGAAGCTGAATGTTACCCCAACAATACCAACGAGATTTCGGCATCATGGCCCATAGATTAACAGCATCAGGGTCGTACCTGGCACCAGGTATTCCCTGAGAGATTCCATGTTCCCCTCAACTCACACTATGCCAACAGCCTATTTCGACCATTCAAACCCATACCCAGTGTGGACGTCCACTAGACTGAACTTTATCTAACTGTCTGCACAGCCCCCGAAAGTCTAAATTATATCTTGATGATGTGCTCCTTGATGGTCTCCCTTTGGAGGCCATGCTGGTTCTCATGGTCAATGGCTCCCTCTGTCATAGCCCACCAAGCCTGCAGATGCTGTTCCACATTCTGTCTATTCGTCTTGATTTACCCTGTCACTGTCCTTGACCCCACTTCTTCAAGTTCCTCTGCTTTTCCCAGCCTCCTCAGCTTGGCATCACGACCATCCTCTGTCCCCAAAGGGCACCCCCCCCCCACCAAACCAAACCCCCTGCATAATCAATGGGCAAGCCCTACGACTGTAATTGCTCTAAATCTTGGCAAACCCCTCCTAGGCACATCTGACCATACCCGTGACGAGTGTCTTTGCAGCGTCCTGACTGACAACACATGAGTCCCCTAACTGCTGCTCTGGCCCTTCAGGGCTGACTGCTCCTCACTGCCCAGACACTATGGGGACAGATTCCCAGACGATGAACATCCCAAGCAGATGACTGACACCATTAAGCTCCTGCACTGCGTATGGACTGTGGCAGTGACTGACCACACCATGACCCTCTGACCATCTGTAGTCCCCCACTGTACAGAGGACTAGGGCCCACCAGGTTTCCGACATGGCCATGAGTTTGATGTGTTTACCATGCAGGCAGCTGACACATGCTGTAGGTGTTCGACTGATGTCTCAGCGTGCTGTATGTCAAGAGATGCCCACACCCCACTCACAGAAGTTCCATGCTGACAAGCAGTTGGTATATGTATGAACATAAGAGCACCTCAAAACAGCAGTACTGAGTGCCTTTAGCTCTAGCTGAATCGCCAATGTGCCAACAGGCATGGCAATGCAAAGCATGAATGTTGTGGGCATGCAGGTAGGCACTAAGTGAGTGAGCAAGCAGCCCCAAGATGCAGCCTGCTGCATTCCATGAGCTGGGAGCCTGTCCCTGTTGCAGCCTTTCAATGCTAGAGCTCTACATTCCACATCTGTGCTTCATGAGCAACCTGCCAGTGTAACTGAAAATGTCATGATGGTCATGGTGTGTTGGCAGATGTCAGATGAAGGATGCATTTGGCTGTTGAACGTTGCTCTTACCCTGGTGTTTTTTCCAGAGTAAAAATGTCAATCGTAATGTCAATAATTTCAAATGTAAAAATGTTTTCCCAGGGCAGAAATCTCAATTACTAGGGGACATATGTTTAAAGTTAAAGGGGATATGTTTAAAGGAGATGTGTCACGCAAGGCTTTTATACAGAAGGTGGCAAATGCCTGGAATGCACTGCCAGAGGAGGTGGTGGAGGCCGATATAAGAGCAACATTTAAGAGGCATCTTGACAGATAAATGAATAGAGGGATACAGGCCGTGTAGAGCAAAAGAGTTTTAGTTTAGAAAGGGGTCATGTGTTGGTGCATTCTTGGTGGGCTGAATGGCCTGTTCCTGTGCTGTACTGTTTTTTGTTCTCTTTGCTGTTTGTTGTTGAGGTCGCTTGGAGCTGGCAGCAAGTTGAATCTGCCAGGTACATGCTCTGGTTCCCTGGTCGTGTTTTGCCAACATCGAAATTTTTCCAAGAGTTTCCTAAGATGGGAGATTGTTAGGAAGTCAAGCTGCTCACCAAGAACTTCACTATGGTGCTTGTGAAAACCATGAAAAATGGAATGAGATCATCTCAACATGAGGACAGGCTTTGTCAATTTTTTTTTATTCATTTGTGGGATGTGGGTGTTGCTGGCTGGCCAGCATTTATTGCTCATCCCTAGTTGCCCTTGAGACGGTGGTGGTGAGCTGCCTTCTTGAACCACAGCAGTCCCCCTGCTGTGGGTTGACCCACAATGCCATTAGGGAGGGGATTCCAGAATCTTGACCCGGTGACAATGAAGGGACAGCGATATATTTTCAAATCAGGACGGTGAGTGGCTTGGAGGGGAGCTTGAAGGTGGTGATGTTCCCATATATCTGCTGTCCTTGTTTTTCTAGATGGAAGTGGTTGTAGGTTTGGAAGATGCTGTCTGAGGATCTTTGGTGAATTCCTGTACTGCACCTTGTCGATAGTATACACCGCTGCTACTGAAGTCGGTGGTGGAGGGAGTGGACGTTTGTGGATGTAATGCCAATCAAGTGGGCTGCTTTGTCCTAGATAGTGTCAAGCTTCTGGTGGACTAGGAGTTGCAGAGCCCCACCCGAGGCCCAACGAAGGATCATTGGGCCCCTGGACATCCCTCCTCTTCCTTAAGTTCCAAATGAATACATTTCTTGATTTCTTCTCTTCATGCTAGGACACTTGTGCTCCAGCTCCCTGCCTTTTTGCCATGTGGAACCTGACTCCTGACTAGCCAGGGGTAATGCAGAGTTACACGAATAGGGTGGAGGCACTAAGTCTGGTTGGGATGTTCTTCAGAGGGTCGGTGTGGATTCAATGGGCCAAATAGCCTGCTTCCACACTATAGGGATGCGAGGCCTTGGAACAGTTCCCTGGAATTAAAATGCTTCTTATCACCTGCCTTGCCTAGTACCCACTCATCCGAGTCAATTACACTTTGGCCTCAAATTCTTAAAACAATGAGTTAACAAAACTCTTGTCACTTGCTAATGACAGAAGGTAGGGTTGGCCTGACAGGAAACTGCATTCCTGCCACCGACTCACACTAATGTAATTTAGCATCGGTACGACAGCTGTAAAAATCAGGCCCCAGATGTTTAAAAACAATTTACTGATATCTAATTAGAAACTCATTTCAACCCTTCATTTCACAGTCAAGTGATGAAAAGCTTTCAATATTGGGCTGCAGGGAATAAGAGAGGAATGAAGCCTTAGTTCAGCGGCAGAAAAGCAAAATCTGCCATGCTACCAGGTAACAGCTTGTCATTCAAAGGGCATTTGTGCAAATATTAAAAAAGTCCCAAATTTTTACCATTGCACAGGACCAGACTTTGTAGTTCTGATGGATTGGAGATGACAAACATAGAACTTAGAACATAGAACAAGCCGTAAAATACCTTGCTCCAATATAAAGGACATATTCAGTTTCAAAGAAGGGGCTTTTCTCTCCGCAGATACTGCCAGACCTGCAGTTACCCTGTTTTCATTTCTTTTCATCCAGTACAAGATGTTGGATAAGTCATCTCATACCCTGCAAAGCTGTGGACCAACAGCTGCAATTTGGGATTAAACAGTGTCATTCTCTTTTGAACAGAATGGGAATGATGGGCTCAAGGGCCGCCTCTGTGCTGTAAATTTTCTATTTTAAGCCTGAGTGGCCTAAAACACTGCACACGTGGAAAGGACAGGGAACAACATGAATACTCAAAAATATCAGCGTTACCTTTCACGTTCCTTCCTTCGATTAATGAATATTTGTGGAATAACTACTTTAAACAGTCGTTGTTCGTTTATTGGACCGCACGTTACGCAGTCATTTTGCCTCCGAGTGCCCATGCTGACTCTATGGCTGGATTTTTGGGACTGAAAGTTGACGTGGCCGGAACTTTGTCCCACTGGCCAGTACGCTAGTTCCCTGCTTCTGCCCCACATCTGGGTCACCCACAAATATGTGAACCGGCTTATTCAGAGCAACTTGAGGGCTACATAAAGGCGAGCAGGTGGAAGTGTGCTGGGAGCATCCAGGTTCTGGTGGGTATTGGAGGCTAACTTAGGTGCATAGACACAGGAGCCTGGTGGCAAGTGAACAGTCCAGGACTTTTGTGAGGCTCAATGGCTCTCCATGCTTGGCAGGAGCAGTGGCAGTCGGTCTGTAGAAGGAATACCCCCCTCTCCCAGCTCCTCCTCCTACCTAGAGTGGTGGCCTTCAAAGTCTATACATCCATGCAATTCTGGTCTCCTCACTGTAGGAAGGATGTTGTGAAACTTGAAAATGTTCAGAAAAGATTTACAAGGATGTTGCCCGGTTTGGAGAGTTTGAGCTGTAGGGAGAGACTGGGGCAATGTTCCCTGGGGTGTCAGAGGCTGAGGGAAAATCTTCCTAGTTATTCTCACTCTGAAGACGTCTCTTTTTTAAATAAGTATCCAAATCCCTTTTGAAAGCTATCAATAAATCTGCTTTCACACTTATCAAGCAGCACATTCGTGATTGTAATAAGTTGTGTCTCAAACAAAATACTGACCTCACTTTTAGTTCTTCTGGCAGTCATGCTAAATCTGCATCTTCTGGTGACACTGATACTTGCATGATTTTGCTATTTGGGACTCCATATAGAACTTTCATTACATTTCAAAGCAATTCGTTTTAACTGAGACAGTTTTACAGATTTGTTTCTACAATTGGATGAATAGTTAATGCATTCATCTGAAATTTCTCTCTGCTTTATTATTGCCTATCTAAAGTAGATGGTGTAATAAAATGCACATAATTTAAAAATGATTGCATTAAGTTATTGCTCCATGAATATCCCAAGGGTCAAATGCAAATGTGATACAATATTTTCTTATACATATGTCTCCAACGGCATTCTTACAGCCTAGACATTTCCATAATAGATAGATGCAAGTAGAGCCACTGAATTTTGCAAAATATTTCTATTTGTTGCCTGCAAAGCAAGATGCCCTTGTCTGTCAACATACCTGGTCAACTATGGCAGTTCAAGCCACTATTAGATTGAGGTTGATTTGTTGACCAGCATGTGGTTTTCGCAGCATTGGTCATCCTGGGGTTCTTTCTGCATTAAGGATTTATGCAGGTACAGCTAGTTGAAAGTTGCCAAATATAATCTGAATCAACCTGGCAATACTAAACAATGAAGATTAAGATCAACCAGAAACTCTACTGCATTAAACAATGGCTCACACTGCATAAAGGTCCACAATTAGTTCATGTCCTGTGATGCGTGAATTGGAGTCTGAGGAAAGAGGCAGGGAGGAAGATAATAACTTGTGAAACGTGGCGGCTGCTCAGAAACAGATGGACATAAAGGCAAATGAGTGGGCTCGAACCAAAAAAGAAGTTTGGGATTAGAAGGGATGCTAAGCATATTTGAGAGAGAAAGATCGCTAAACAGGCATTACATTAAATCGATAATAAATAATATTTAACTGCTCTTTACTTCCTCACATTTTTTACATCATATTCCATCTGCCAAGTTTGTGTGCACTTGCTTATCCCCCTGCAGATTCTGTCATCCACACTGCCATACATTACATTTTGAAATGGCCAGTCCTGGCACTTAAACAATGTTTTGATATAAATTATCTTTAGGCAGAGGTTTTGAAGCAAAAGTAGAACGGATTCCATTTCTATCATAGCCTCAGGAATTATGAATTTGGCCATTTCCCAATGTGATGTTCCTGTCTTCTGACTGAATGCACATGCACATGTTGCTTTCCACCAGGGAACGCAAAGGTGGAAATAACTTGTAGCTGTATCTTCCTAATGCAGGCCCAGGTGGAATCAGAAGTGGGCAGATGCTCAGATAACAAGGTGTAGAGCTGGACGAACACAACAAGCCTAGCAGCATCAGAAGAGCAGGATGGCTGATGTTTCAGGCGATGACCCTTCTGCTTGGCCTGCTGTGTTCATCCAGCTTGACACTTTGTCATCTCAGATGCTCCAGCTATGTCCGGGCAGATGCTGATGCCTGCAGGTCAGAAAGGCCACCTCCACTCACTGGGACATCAGCCCAGTTCTCTTGACCCTTGTCCTTGGGTCTCAGCTCCTTCCTCTTTTTGCATCCTCCATACCTGTTTTCATTTACTCACAGGATATGGGCATCGCTGGCAAGGCCAACATTGAATGCCTGTTCCTATTGCCTTTGAGAAGGCGATGGTGAGTTGCCTTCTTGAACCACTGCAGTCCTTGAGCTGTAGGTACACTCACAAAATCAGTAGGGAGGGATTTCCATGACTTCGATCCAGTGACAGTGAAAGAACAGCAATACATTTCCAAGTCAACATGGTAAGTGGCTTGGAGGGGAACTCGAAAGTGGTGATGTATCTGCCGTCCTTATCCTTCTTGATGGAAGTGGTTGTGGGTTTTTGAAGTATTGTCTAAGAAGATTTGGTGAATTTCTGTAGTACATCTTGTAGATAGTGCACACTGCTGCTACTGAACATCAGTGGTGGAGGGAATAGATGTGGTACCAACAAAGTAGGCTGCTTTAAACTGGACGGTGCCAAGCATCCTAAGCATTGTTGGAGCTGCACCAATCCAGGAAAGTGGGAAGTATTCCATCGTGCTCTTACTTCTGCATTGTAGATATGGAACAGGATTTAGGGAGTCTAGAGGTATTTTAGCTAAAGGACTCCTAGTCCCTGCTCTGCTTTTACAGCTACTGTATTTATATGATGAGTTCCGTTCAGTTTCTAATTAAGGGTAACTACCAAGATGGTGACAGTGGAGGATCCAGTGTTGGCAATGTCAATGAAAATCATGGGCTGGTGGTTAAGTTGTCTCTTATTGGAGATGGTCATTGCCTGATATTTATGAGGTATGAACGTTACTTGCCACTTTCTAGATCAAACCTAGTATTGTCCAGGTCCTGCTGAATTTGGTAGATAGACTGTTTCAGTATCTGAGGAGTCGTGAATGGTGCTAAACATTGTGCAATCATTCCCACTTCTGACCTTGTGATGGAAAAAAGGTCTTTGATGAATCAAATGGTGATGATTGGGCGTAGGAAACAAAAGTTCTTGAGGTGCAGTGTTCATTTCCCCGTGTCTGAGCCAGGAGGCCCAGATTCAAGTCCCACCTGCCTTAGAGGCATGTAGTTATAGCTCTGAACTAGTTGATTAGAAAATATCAACCTCAATGAATGCCTACAGCGATATCCTGGAGTTGAAATGGCTGACATACAAGAACCACATCAACTTTCTTTGAGCCAGATATGATTCAAAGCATTGGCCAGCTTTTCCCTGATTCTCATTGGTCCAATTTAGCTTAGACTTCTTGATGTCAAGGGTAGTCACTCTCACCTCACCTCTGGAATTCAGCTCTTTAGTCCATGCTTGTACCAAGGCTGAAATGAGGTCAGGAGCTGTGTGACCCTGCAAAAGCCAAACAGGGCATCAGGGAGCAAGTAGTTATTAAACAAGTACACCTTTATTGTACAGATAAAAAGCCCTTTTGTCCATGTTTGAACCAAGGTTGCAATGAAGCAGCCCTGGTGGAACCCAACTTGATGTCACTGAGCAGGTTATTGCTGAGTAAGTGCTAACACCTTTGATTACACCTTTCGTCACTTGCCTGACGATCGAGAGTAGATTGGAACGTCTTTCATATTCCCAGGAAGTCCCAAAACAATTTGCAACTAGATAATTACATTTGAATTACAGCACAAAAAACAGATCATTCAGCTCAACTGGTCTATTGGCAAAACACATCATTAACCTAGCCACACAGGCAGATGAATGATCAGTTTAAGTAAAAGAAAGACTTGCATTTATATTGCAAACTACTAAAAGAACATATTTTGTAGGTTACTGTGTCCTTTTTTGGTTCAGAGGTTTATTCGCGGTATCGACAACTCAACTCAAGATTCCCAAATTATTGTTTGCGCATAATGTGTCCACTCAGCGTTCAAAAATAAACTTGTACTCAATTAAACTTTTCCTAACCTGTCAACATGTGCAAGGTTGTGTGGGAGATAATGGGAACTGCAGATGTTGGAGAATTCCAAGATAATAAAATGTGAGGCTGGATGAACACAGCAGGCCAAGCAGCATCTCAGGAGCACAAAAGCTGACGTTTCGGGCCTAGACCCTTCATCAGAGGCTTGTCTGAAAGTTGGTATGAGAAAAATGATCAGTTTTCTCCTTCTGGCCTCCAAGTATGGTTGATCAGCCTACTTTACTCTGAAGCACCCCCAGTGGAAAAAAAAAGACTGCAGAAGCTGAAAATCTGGGATGGGCCTAGGTTGGATGCTCTTTGGAGGTTCAATGGCACATGATGGGCTGAATGGCCACTATCTACACTGTAGAGATTCTATGATTCTTCAGAACTGATTATGGCGAGGAAAAGGTTGGTAAACATTTTCTGCTTGGAGACCCTGCAGCCTTCAGGACTCAATATCGAGTTCAATAATTTTTGGGCCTGACCACCCTCTTCTATGTCAATCACCCAATTCCTACACATCAGACCTTGACATCCCACTGGGCTGTTACCATGACCAACCCATCTTCAGTTACTAATGGTCCCCATCAGCAGCTACTGATTCTCCCAGGCTGACCTTTACCCACTTTTTGTCTGCCCAGTTGCTGTTCTCTTTTACTGGGTTCTATCCCATTTACCACTTACTCCTCCCTTGCCCTCTCACTCAATTTTCAGCATATGTGCCAACATTTTCCTGAAAAAGTGTCAATGGACCCGAAATATTAACTCTGCTTTCTCTCCAAAGATACCATGAGACCTTCTGAGTTTCTCCTGCAATGTCTGTTTTTGTAGCTAGCTAGTATTTGGGGGCACAGTCCCTATACCCTGGTCAGCGTTTGCTATCCACATGATACTTTCTGAATAGAGCAAACTTGTCTTCTTAAGACTCATTGATTGGCCAGGCTTGAGCTACATGGAGAGACTGGATAGGCTGGGACCTTTTTTTACTGGAGCCATGGAGGTTGAGGTTAAACCTTTTCAACGTTTATAAAATCATGACGGTTCTGGATAGGGTAAATGGGAGAGACCTTTTTCCTTAGGGTGGGGGATTTCAAGACTAAAAGGCATTTTTTTTATGGTGAAAGAAGAAAGATTAAAAAAAGGCATGAGGGACAATTTTTTTTACACAGAGGGCAATTTCTGTGTGGAATGAACTTCCAGAGGAAGTGGTGGGTACAGGGACAGTTGCAACGTTTAAAAGACATTTGGGTAAGTTCATGAATAAATGTTTGGAAGGATATGTGCCAAGCACAGGCAGGTGGGACTAGTTTAGTCTGAGATCGTGGCCGGCATGGATTAGTCGAACCGAAGGGTGCGTTCCTGTGCTGTATGTTTCTATGATTCTATGGCCAGTTGACGGAACCTGCCTTACCATCAGGTTTCTTTTTACCAATCTTACATAGGTATGGTTTAGATTTTACAGGTGTGATAAGAGGGGTGTAGAAGGTCTAGGGGAGTTGTATTGATGATTAGGGAGATTGCCGTAGCTGTATAAAGGGAGAATGTCAGATGGTGGAATTTTGAATTCAACAAGGAATTTGGAATTAAGGATCTGATGATCACTGTGACACCACTGACAATTGTCGGAAAAACCCATCTGAATTCAGTAATGCCCTTTAAAGAAGGAAACTACCTTCCTCACCACATGTGACTCAGGCCCACAGCAGTGTGTTGACTCTTAACTGCTCTCTGGGTGATTAGGAATGGGCAATAAATGCTGCCGATCCACATCCCGTGAGTGAATTTAAAAAAAAGCTGGAGGGCTTATCCATTGAGGCTGGAAGAGTAGAACTTAGGAATAAGGAAGGTACAATCACTATGATGGAGTTACACGATTTACCTCCAGTAACCAGCAGGAAATAGAGGAATGGACACGTAAGCAGATCATGGCAAGGTCTAGGTGCAACAGGGTTGTGGTCCTGCATGATTTTAATTTCACTAGTATCAGGTGAGACTCCCATACTGCCAGTGGCTTAGATGGTACAGAATTTGTTAGGTGTATGCAGAAGGGACTCTTGAAACCATGTGTCGATTCAGATATTAGACCTTGTACTGGGGAATGACCCTGGCCAGGTCACTGAAGTTTCAGTGGGGGCGGTGCCTTTTGGGAACAGTTATCATAATTTTAAAACAGTTATGGAAAATAATAAAACTGGCCCTTGGGTGAAAGTGCTAAATTGGGCAAAGGTTAATTACAACAGTATTAGGCAGGAACTGGAAACGTTGAAATGAGGGCAACTGTTTTAAGGTAAATCAACATCTGACATGTTGGGTTTTTAAAAACTAGTTGACCAGAGTTCAGGACCAGCATGTTTCTGTTAGGATGACGGATAAGGACGGCAAGATTTGGGTAACTTGGATGATGATAAATGCTGTAAGTTTAGTTAAAAAGAACAAAGAAGAATACATAACAAACAAAGAACAAAGAAAATTACAGCACAGGAACAGGCCCTTCGGTCCTCCAAGGCTGTGCCGATCCAGATCCTCCATCTAAATCTGTCGCCTATTTGCTAAGGATCTGTATCCCTCTGCTCTCTGCCCATTCATGTGTCTGTCTAGATACATCTTAAATGACGCTATCGTGCCCGCCTCTACCAACTCCGCTGGCAATGCGGCACCCACCACCCTCTGCGTAAAGGACTTTCCACGCATATCTCCCTTAAACTTTTTTCCTCTCACCTTAAAATCATGATCCCTAGTAATTGAGTCCCCCACTCTGGGAAAAGGCTTCTTGCTATCCACCCTGCCTATACCTCTCATGATTTTGAGGACCTCAATCAGATCCCTCCTCAACCTCCATCTTTCTAATGTAAATAATTCTAATCTACTCAACCTCTCTTCATAGCCAGTGCCCTCCATACCCGGCAACATCCTGGTGAACCTCCTTTTCACCATCTCCAAAGCCTCTACATCCTCTTCGTAATGTGGCAACCAGAACTGTACACAGTATTCCAACGCTTAGGAAACAGAAATCAAATCAGACCCTTGAGGAAATGCCCTTGGCAAATAGGGTTAAATAAGAACCCCAAGTCATTTTTACCATATATGAGGAGCAAGAGAGTATCTAGGGAAAAGGCAGGTCCACTCAAGGACAAAGGAGGGAAATTATGTGTGCAGCCAGAGGATGTGGGTGAAATCTACGGGTATTCACCAAGGAGGAAGACATGAATGATGTTAAGTTTAGAGAGGGGTTTGTTGTTATTGTGGGGCATGTCAATATTAAGGAGGAGGAAGTGTTGGATGTCTTGAAAAAACATTAAGGTAAATAAGTCTCCTGGATATGATGGAATCTGCCACAGCATATTGAAGGAGGCAAGGGAGGAAGTTGCAGGGGCCTTGACAGAGAGCTTTGTATCCTCTTTAGCCCCAAGCAAGGTCCAAAAAGATTACAGAATAGTGAATGGTGTTCCTTTGATCAAGCAGGTCAACTGGGAATTGGAATTGGTCCAGGAAATTATTGACCATTGAGCCTTTCATCGTGGTAGGGAAATCATTGAAGAAGATTCTTAAGGACGGGATTTATATACATAGAGTAGAATGGACTTATTAGGGATAGTCAGCATGGCTTTGTGCAGGGGAGGTCTTGCTTCGCAAACTTGATTGAGTTGTTTTAGGAAATGACAAAGATGATTGATGACGGTAAGGCAGTGGATGTTGTGTACATAGACTTTGCTAAAGCATTTGACAATGTCCTTCACGGTAGGCTGGTTCAGATTATCAAATTGTATGGAATCCATAATGAGTTGGAAAATTGGATACAAAATTGGTTTGGCCATAGAAGACAGAAGTTAGTTGTGGAATTTATTACTCTGACTGGAGGTCTGTGACCATTGGAATTCTATAGAGATCGGTGCTAGGACCTCTGTTGTTTGTAAGGTATATAAATGATTTTCATGAAAATATTTGTGGTCTGGTTAATCAGTTTGTAGGTGACATGAACACTGGAGTTGTGGATAGTCAGGAAGGATATCAAAAGATGCAACAGGTAGTGTAGGTAGTAGTACACTTCTGGCAGTACTGACTCGATGGGCCGTAGGGCGGCTTTTGCATTGTACGATTCTATGATGTAGATCAACTGGAAAGTTTGGCACAGAAATGGCAGCTAGAGTTTAATGCCGTCAAGCGTGAGGTGATGGATGTTTTAGCAGGTCAAATGCAAGCGAATTGGCCAGGGCTATAGGAGCACTGATATACAGAGGGATCTTGGAGTCTAAGAGCATAGCTTCTTGAAAGTGGCAACACAGGTAGATAAGCTAGTAAAGAAGGTTTTATCAGTCAGGGCATTGAGTATAAAAGTTGGAAAGTCATGCTTCAATTGTATAAAACTTTGGCCAGGCCACATTTGGAATGATGTGTGCAGTTCTGATTGCCACACTATAGGAAGGAAGTGGAGGCTTTACAGTAGGTGCAGAAGGGGTTTGCCAGGAAGTTGCCTGGACTGGAGTGCTATAAGGAGAGGCTGGACGAACTTGAAATGTTTTCACGAGAGCGTCACAGACTGAAGGGTGACCGGATAGAAGTGCAGTCATTCCTCCATATCTGCGACGGTTCCAATCCTTAGAAACCCCAAGAATGATGAAATCTGCAAGTGCGGAGCTCGTTAAAAATAGGTTAAAAACAGATTCAAATGGTTAAATATTTCATGGATACTCAAACTTTTGCCTGTAGATTTTGCTTTGTGCTATTACTTAATTTTTGGCACGGCTAGGAGAATTCATGATTTTGCGGAAACAGATAACTTATTGAATATAAAGTTAAGAAAGGCATGAATAGGATGGACAGTCAGAGTCTCTTCCCGAGAGTGTAAATGTCAAATACAAGGAGGCATAGGTTTAAAGTGTGAGGGGTATGTTTAAAGGAGATGTGTGATGCGAGTCTTTTACACAGAGAGTAGTAGGTATCGGGAACATGCTACTAGTGAAGGTGGTAGAAGTAGATACAATAGCAAATTTTAAAAGCCATTTAGACAGACAAATGAACAGGCAGAGAACACAGCAGTGAGGATCACGAGCAGGCAGATGGGATTAGTTTAGAATAGTATCATGTTTGGCGCAGACATGGTGGGCCAAATTCATTGTATGTCATGCAAGAAGAGGAGGAAGCTAGGTAAAGGCAGAGGGGTAGCACCCCTAATCAAAGATGGCATTGGTTCAATAGAAGTAGATGGTTTAGGAGGTCAGGTTTGATCAGAATGTTTTTGGGTGGAGTTCAGATATAGCAGAGGAAATAAAGCTACTTTTGGAACTGATCCACAGGCTGCCAAACAGTAATTACAATGTAGGATGAATCCTGCAAGAGAAATTGGATGCTTATGACAAAAGGAAAGCAATAATTGTGAGTGATCTTAATCTGCATATACACCGGAAAAATCAGATTGGTTATAGTAGCCTCAATGAGGAACTCAGACAATGATTTTGAGATGGTTCCCATGCTGATCTGTGTTCTATGTTCTAATTCACCAATCTCTAGCCCTCACATGACTAACAGAACACCAATCCCATCTCTGTCAACTTTTTGGTTTCCAAGCAATCAGCCAATAAGATGTTTTTGCTACAAATTTAACAATAACTTTGACTTCATTAATATACTTTTTATTCCCATCTAAAGCCACCCTTGAGAATTTTCAGCCTTTGAGATTTCTTTTTAACACTGGCTGAGTTACAGCACATTAATCACGTTACAGGCTTGGAAACAAGAAGGCGAGGCCTTAGGGGTTAAAAATCACTTAAACTTCAATTGCTGCAAAGAAACTTCATGCCAATCCCTAAATGCTAGTGGGATCACGGAAGTCCGCATTACAGACTGAGCATGGTCCTGACCACTTCTAGTTTGTTTGCCTCAGTTATCTGTTATGCAAATAGAGGCAATGGGTAAAGGAAAAGGTTGCTTACAGTATAGCACCCGTCACAATTACAAGATTTCCCAAGGAACTTTACAATCCAGTAGTGCTTTCAAAGTCGTGTAACTGTTGCAATGTAAGAAAAATGGTCGCAAACCTGCTCATAGCAAGCCGCAGTTTGATAATGACCAAATAATCTGTTTAAACAATGCTGATTGAGGGATAAGCATTGGCCAGAGCATTATAAGTGAGTCTCCTGTTCCTCTTTGAAACAACATCATGATATATTTTGCCCTTGAGAGAACAGAAGAGGCAGCAATTTAATTTGAAGTACCGTATCTCAGAGCATGCAGCACTCACTTAGTACCACCTTTGAGTGTCAGCCGTTTGAATTATGCATTGACAGATCCAATATGACTCAGGAAAGAATGCCAGCTACTGAACCACAGCTGCCACATAGCATGCTGAGGCTGATACGTAAAGAATGGTCAAATGGACAAGATACCAGAGGAAAAACAGCACAGCAGCAGTCAGATCCCAGCCAAAATTACTGCCTTCAGGAAAGGAAAGGAAAATATCAGAATGAAAAAGGCTAACCATGTGTTCTGCATGGGTTGTATTGCTTCAGGGTGGGTTACTGATGCCCTTAGTCGAACTGAAGCTCTAAGCTGTCATATAATGGTTACAATTCAGAGGACCAGAACTGGTAGCAACAACATTGAAAAAGATCCTGAAGGACATCCATCACTTAGAATTCAGGGCATGATCTCAGAATCTGTCATTCGTTCACCCGTCCTGCTCTTCGCAATTGACAAAGCTCTTTGAATACTCTTTATTGTGTAAGCGATAAGATGTCACAGATCTGTCATTTTATTTACTGCCGACAATAATGAATAGGAAAATGTGGCACACATTAAGAGATAAAAGGTCACATCACGAGGAGAAGCTGGAGTTTAAACACAGCTAATTAATACTGTCTGCTTCAAATGATCACAACAATATCATAATCTAACTCTTTGGTGCCTTTTGCACTAACCTGCAGAGAGTGATATTTAACAGTCTGGTGAATGTGAAACTTTACCATCAAAGCAAGGAAGGAATAAACAAGACTTTTGTGGGCATTGCAATCATACAATTGCAAGCTTTTATAACATTCTGATGTTTAGGTACTGTTTTCAGTTTAGAGTAAAATAGAGGAATGAATAGGGTCATGCAATCCATCTAAGTAAACTTAGATGGTGCTGTTCTTAAGGACAAGACGCGGTGGCAAACAGGTCATTTTAATTGGAAGAAGGTGCAAAGTGTTCACAGTCATAGACAATGGCAAAAGCATCTGGGCTGAAAGGGGACAGAATGTTCATCTCCAAAGTCCCAGGATTGTATTAAGAAAGCCAGGTTTTACAAATCTAATAATTTAAAAAAAATGTGCATGCTCAATGTCCTTTAGAAGGAAGTGGTGAGATGTCTTCATCAACTACTGTAATCCCGGAATTTCACTATCGGGGCAGTCTGCCCATTTCCCTAAATGTTGATGTAAAACATGGATTCTAATTAAAACATAACTAGTGTTAAACTATTTTGCCACTGCTTGTCCTTGACGTGTGTCATTTTAATAGGGATTGTCTTTCTGCAGTGTTTAATTCTTGCTCAGGATGACATATCTATTAAAATGTGAATGATTAATACATTTTTTTGACATAATCACAAATCCCGTAACCTGGAGGTGCAGTTTCAAACTAGAGGAAGGAATTTATGTAGAATGTCACAGCAAAGAAACAGCCCATTTGACTCAACAGGTCCATGACAGTGTTTATACTACACTCAAGCCTCCTCCTACAAATTCACACATCTCAACTTGTCAACAGAATATCTATTACTTTCTCCATTAAGTCTTTATCTAGCGTCATCTTGAAAGCATCCATGTGAGTCATGTAAGTCACTCCTTTTGGTAGTGAGCTCCACATCCTAGCAACTTGTCATTGTAAAGAAATTTCTCCTGAATTTTTTCTGGAATTGATTAGTGATTATCTAATATTTACAATGCATGGCCTAGTCCCCTGTGCAAATAGAAAATTCTTGTCTTTCCTACCAATCAAATTCTTTCCAAATCTTAATGAAGTCTATCAGGTATTCTCCTTTTCTAGAGAAAAGTGTGTGCTTTCTCGATGGGTATGATTTCTCCATTCTGATTGGACAGCATAGAAGGTTATTTATGAGTACAGCGGGACCTTGATGAAATGGGCCAATGGTATGGCAAATGGAATTTAATTTAGATAAATGTGGGGTGTTGCATTTTGTTAAGACAAACCAGGACAAGACTTATACAGGTAATGGTAGGGCTTTGGGAGTGTTGTCAAACAGAGAGTCCTAGGGGTGTGTATTTCCCTGAAAATGGAGTTGTTGGTAGGCAGAGTGGTGAAGAGGAATTTGGTATTCTTGCCTTCATTGGTCAGTGTGTTGAGTATAGGAGTTGGGACTCATGTTGTGCCTGTACAGGACATTTGTTAGGCGACTTTTGCAATACTGTGTTCAATTCTGGTCTCCCTGCTAAAGGAAAGATGTTGTGAAACTTGAAAAGGTTCAGAAAAGATTTACAAGGATGTTGCCAGTGTTGGAGGGTTTGAACAATAGGGAGAGGCCGAATAGGCTGGGTTTTTTCCCCTGGACCATCAGAGGCTGAGGGTTGACTTTATAGAGGTTAATCAGATCATGAGGGGCATGGATAGGGTGAACAGTCTAGGTCTTTTTCCCAGGGTAGAGGAGTCCAAAACTGGAGGGCATAGATTTAAGGTGAGAGGGGAAAGATTTAAAAGAGACCTAAGGGGTAACTTTTTCTCACAGAGGGTGGTGCGTGTCTGGAATGAGCTGCCAGAGGAAGTGGTAGAGACGAATACAATTACAACATTTAAAAGGCATCTGGATGGTTACATGAAGAGGAGGGGTTTAGAGAAATATGGGCCAAATGCTAGCAAATAAGCCTGGATTAATCTAAATCATTCAGGTTGGCATTGAGGAGTTTGACCATAGGATCTGTTTCTGTGCTGTACATCTCTGTGACTCTAAGTAAGAGCATGCTTCATCTCACTCTATTTTCTCACCCCTACAATTTCAGTCCTCTCTGAAAGCACACCTGAATGTGATTTTATATGGTCAATCGCAGTTGTATCCCCAGGTAACTCTCTATGAAATCCATCAGCTGTAGGATGAAAATATTCTGCCTGGTTTTTCGATTTATTTCAAACAGTTTCATTTTTGACCTGTCTGTTGGTTGTTGAAACTTCCCCATCAACAGCAATATAGCCTGGTTAATAAAATGTGAGGCTGGATGAACACAGCAGGCCCAGCAGCATCTCAGGGGCACAAAAGCTGACGTTTCGGGCCTAGACCCTTCATCAGAGAGGGGGGTGGGGTGAGGGTTCTGGAATAAAAACCCATTTGGACTGGCTTGTCGTAAAAAGTGACTGAGAACTGAATTCCTAAAGTACAATTTTTAATGAAAACATTCGATACCTTGAAGAACAGCCAGGATGTTAACGACTTGCACAGTTTGAAGAGCCAGCAGGTGTGCTTGTAGAGATCAGTGTTGACAACTCCTGGGTCCACTACGTTTGACGTCACATAGCTCCCCTCAGCTGTCAAGCGCTGCTGCAGTTCGTATGAGAAGAGGACAAGGGCAAGCTTGCTCTGGGCATATGCTCCATGGGGAGAATAATGGTGTCTGTATATTGAAAAATGAAAAATTCTTAAAGGTTGATGCTTCGGCATTGATTAGTTAATACAATACATTTCATGAATAAAAGTCAAACACATTACTTTCCTGCTACAATCGTAGCAACGCACATTATTTTTGCATTATTTTATTTTATGCAATCCTCCTCTGCACTCTCTTGAGTTGCATGGTCCCACTGGTATACTGAAACATGACACAGCAATTATATAAAAACCGAAAGAACAGTGGACGCGGTAAATCAGAAATAAAACAGAAATTTCTGGAAAAGCTAAGCAGGTCTGGCAGCATCTGTGAGGAGAAATCAGAGTCAACTGAGGAAGGGTCACCGGACCCAAAACGTTAACTCTGATTTCTCTTCACAGATGCTGCCAGGCCTCCTGAGCTTTTCCAACAATTTCTGCTTTTGTTTCGAACATTAATTGTATACAAATCCGCACTGCAATTGCTAGCAAAGTAATCCACCATGGAGAATGTCATAACCAACTCCAACCTGGTTCTCATTCAGCAATGTACTCCCAACATCACCACTGCACCCCTCCAACCCCAAGATTTATCAAGAAGAGTCACTACTGATTCTTTCTCTCTTATGCAAATAGAGTTGGATTGAAGCTGAAGCTAGCTGCAAGGCTGTAAATGCTTCAGATCATGAGGCTTAATGAGCATTATCTTAAAGTATTGTCACTTTTATTCTCTGTGCTTTTACATGATGCTGGCAAGGCAGGATTTGTTGCAGTTTCCTAATTGTGCTTAGTTGCGCCGATTGCTTGCTAGAGCCACTTCAGAGGGCAATTCAGAGTCAACCACATGTCTATGGATCTGGAGTCACCTGAAGATGTGACTGGATAAGAATGACAGATTTCCTTCATGGGAGGATAGGTTGTTCAAAAATCAACAAAGGTTTCATGGTCATCGTGATTGAGACTACCTTTCAATTCCATGTTTATTAATTGAAATTAAATTCCACCTGCTGCTGTGGTGGGATGTGAATCCACATTCTGACAAAATTAGGCCTCCAGCAGAATACCAATATGCCTCTAAGTCAGATACATGGGCTTTTGGGACATATCTTAAAAGATAGCTAGGGCTTTCATGATGCACTGCTTTACATAAACAGCAGTGGAAATTTGGAACATCCTTCTACAAAAGACAATTGAGCTTGGGTAGGTGAACAGAAAATTTTAAAATTGCAATTGTTAGATTTTTGCCCGACAAGTGCAGTAAGAGTTAGAAACTCCAGTGGGGAGGGATGGTAGAAGGGAGTTAAGACACAGATCATCAGTGAACTAACTAAAACGTGGAACAAGTTCTGGATGCTGAATGAATTACTGCTCCAATGTTCCTCAACTAATAAAGTAAAAACATAAATTATCAATACTACATTCGTGCCTTGCAATTAAATGTCTGAAAACTCTGCAGTTGGAAATCTTATTTTTAATGGGTACTGAGCCAGCTGACTGCAGTCTTTGTGATAAATCTTTATGCTGTGAATTAGTTTAACTGTCTCGGCCATCCTAAATTAAATCCTTAGACAATAAAGTCATAGCAAGTAAACTGATTTACATTTAAAATAGTCCAGCCTCCTTTGCATTGTGTGGTATGCACAATCTAAAGATTTCACACTACACAGATCTCCCCTCCCCGCAGTGCATCCCAAAACCAGTCCAGCTCATCCCCGCCTCCTTGACCTGTTCTTCATCTCGCCTATCCCCTCCTCCCACCTCAAGCCGCACCCCCATTTCTTACCTACTAACCTCATCCCGCCCCCTTGGCTTGTCCATCCTCCCCGGACTGACCTATCCCCTCCCCACCTCCCCACCTATACTCTCCTCTCCACTTATCTTCTCCTCTATCCATCTTCGATCCGCCTCCCCCTTCTCTCCCTATTTATTTCAGAACCCTCTCCCCATCCCCCTTTTCTGATGAAGGGTCTAGGCCCGAAACATCAGCTTTTGTGCTCCTAAGATGCTGCTTGGCCTGCTGTGTTCATCCAGCTCCACACTTTGTTATCTCAGATTATCCACCATCTGCAGTTCCCAATATCTCTGAACACAATTCAAACAACGTGGCTTTATATATCCTACTTCGCATGCTGTAGCCATGATGTGGAGGTTGGGCTGGGCTGGACAAAGTCAGAAGAAAGGTTTATTTGAAATCACAAACTTTTGTAGAGCTGCTCCTTTGTCAGGTGACATCATTTCACTCTGAAAGCTTGTGATTTTAAACACACCTGTTGGACCATAACCTGGCGTTGTGTGACTACTGACATTGTCCTCATGCTGTCGCGATTACTTGAACCTCCTCTCTTTAATCATCCATGCCCTAAAATAAAGCCAGTAAGTTCTAGACAAGCTCAGCGAGTCTGCCACCACCTCTGGGGAGGAAAAGAGTTAATGGGCTGTATTTTCGAGTCAGAGGTGGTGGGCCTGGAAGTATAAAGGCAAATTTATTAGACAGGGTGGCAGCTTTTCAGAACTTGCTTGTGCCCAATTGATGGATTGGACACAGAGTTTAGGAGTGCCTGCTGAAAGCCAACACCACCTTGCATCCGATCTAAGTCAGACCACACCTACACGCCCATCCGCTAACACCCCAGAACACTGCCACAAAATGCTTTCATGCAGACTTGTGTTCACTATTGTCCTTCTGGCGCTGTCATGGGAGAGAGATGCCAGCTTCTGATAGGCTGGCAGCTTTCACTGGCTGAAACCCCATCTCACTAGGAGTTGATTTCAGAGAAAGGCCCACCATTAGCCCCTAAACTGCCTGACTGGGAGAAGGTACAGGAGTCCTTCTGATCAGTCAGCTTGCGGGTCTCGGCAACTTTGAGTTAGTGAACGAAATGTCCAGAAATGGCTCGGTGTTTAGCACTGCTGCCCCATAGCGCCGGGGACCCGGGTTCGAGCCCAGCCTCGGGTGACTGTCTGTGTGGAGTTGGCACATTCTCCCCGCGTCTGCATGGTTTTCTTCTGGGTGCTCCAGTTTCTTGCCACAATCCAAAGATGTGTAGGCTAGGTGGATTGGTCATGCTAAATTGCCCGTGGTGTTCAGGGAGGTTTAGATTAGGTGGATTATAGGGGGATGGGTCAGGGCGGGATGCTCCTATGGTCAGTATGGATTTGTTGGGCCGCAGGGCCTGTTTCCACACTGTAGGGGTTCTATCCTATTCCATGAAGAAGATTCAACCCAATATTTCAGGGCAAAGACTTTTTCTTTTGTCAGCACTGGAAATGTTTTGAAATTTAACAGTTTTTAAGCAGTTGTAAAGTCAGGGGAAAGTGGAAGTTGAGGGGGGTGGTACAGGAGGTGGTGTCTGAAAAGCAAAAGGGGAGTTCTGTGCTTAGGTAGAAGGTGCTATTGATCAAATGGCAAAAGGAATGATAATAATGCTAAGGCTCAAAGGCAGTGGTACATATAAAAGGATGTACTTCAAAGAAGTGTAAATGACAACAGCAGAACATTACCAGCACTCACTGTCTGCAAAAACAAGGGTCACTGGTTACAATCTGAAACCGCTGAGTTCAACATCGAAGCAGGGCAGTTGTAAATTGCTTAATCAAAAAGAAAATGAGATGCTCTTTCTTGAGCTTGTATTGAGCAATTTTAGCATTGGCTAGTAGGGCAAAGTTGCCAGGGGATTGGATTAAAGAATTAAAGAGTTATTTGGCTGAAGGGTCAAGGTCATGTCTGTGGCCCGTGCAGATTTTATTTTCCATAGTATGTCAGTACCACTGGCAAGGTGAGCATTTATTGCTGATATAGCAAGGTGTAGAGCTGGAAGAACACAGGAGGCCAAGCAGCATCATAGGAGTGGGAAGGCTGACGTTTCGGGCCTAGACCCTTCTTCCGAAATTCTAGGCCCGAAACGTCAGCCTTCCTGCTCCTATGATGCTGCTTGGCCTGCTGTGTTCATCCAGCTCCACACCTTGTTATCTCAGATTCTCCAGCATCTGCAGTTCCTACGATCCCTGGAGCATTTATTGCTCATCCTCATTTGCTGCCAAAGATTTTATGACACAGCAACCACTCAGCACTTTTTTCTTCAAAGTAGAGGACACATACCATCGCTATTTGGTACATAATCTGAATATTGCAGAAAAAGAGAGATGGGTGGCCAAAGCTTTTCATCTTGCACTCATCAGGACAAGCACAAGAATGCCAATTTATAATTAAGTGCAACAATGTATATTATAGGAAAACGCTGACTTGCCAACAATTCTTGCACTTGTCCTGATGAGTGCAGGATGAAAAACTTTGGCCACAGATCTATTGCCCAGAAAAACGAGACAAGTTAAATCTCTAACTTTTGCCAGTTCTGATAAAAGATCATCATTGGCCTGAACCAATTACTTGGCTTCTCTCTGCTGTCTGACTGGCAAAGTATTTCCGGCAGTTTCTGGATTAACTTCAGAATTTCTGGTTTCTTGCTGCGTATCAGTCACACACACACACTGCCACATCCAGTGTCCACACACCATTATATGCAGCATTCAGCACTATGTTAGATATTAGATAGTTTCACAACACCAAACATGAGAGAACATTCACAGATTAATTAGCTTTGTTAGTGGAACAATTTACCAGTGTTGTTTGATGAGTTAGCTCTTATACTTGTAATTAGTGACAAAATAATTAACAATGAATGGAACTGATATGTTGGATTTTGCTACAAGAATCTAATCCAAGGATTTGGATGGGCCTCTGAGAAGAATTTAGAAGCAGTAATTTAGTCAGCAGGGTTTAGACATCCTAAATGGTGATTGATTGAACCTGGAAGGTATTATAGATTGATATTCCAAATTGGTTGCTAATTTATTGTTTTGTACTGGGTAAGATCCACCAATGCTACAGCTTGACATTTCCTCTGTCTCCTTGCTAAATATTCACCATTAACAATATTACCAGGATATGGGTAGGGTATTATGTTGGGCTCCTCCTGCACCCGAACAGACAACTTTGAAGTTTATTTCTCAGCAGTTTACTGCATCAGCAGACATGGTAAATTACCATAATTATGATGCCACTGATAGAAGTTGGGTGTTGTTTCGGACACTTTCCAAATATTACAACTTTTGGAAGATTTTAGTAATATAGCCTCAGGCCCAGGCACATAGATCAATGTAAATATGAACAAAAAGGGTAAGGGAATCTACTCACAGCATGAGGTATTCCCCAACCTGGAGCAACTTCACAAATTTAAATAATATTCAACAATTCCCAATACGTCAACGTCATATTCCTTATTAGCACCGACAGGACCTAGGTCTACCTTGCCACATGTCTTTTAAATTCATCCATACAATCTGGATATCACTATTGCCTACAGGACAGTTAAGAGTCAACCATGTTGCTGTGGGTCTGGAGTCATACGTTAGCCAGATGAGGTAAAAATGGGAGGTTCCCTTCCCTAAAGGTCATTAGTAAACCAGGTGGACTTTTATAACAATTGACAATTTTTCCACGGTCATTATTAGGCTCTTGATTCCAGAATTTGTTGAATTTAAACTCCACCATCCACCAATGATTCAAACCTGGGTCCCCAGAACATTAAAGATAAGAAACTGTGGAGCTGGATGAACACAGCAGGCCAAGCAGCATCTTGGGAACACAAAAGCTGACGTTTTGGGCCTGGACACTTCTTCAGAAATTCTAGGCCTGAAACGTCAACTTGTTATCTCGGATTCTCCAGCATCTGTAGTTCCCATTATCTCTCCCCAGAGCAATACCTGGGTCTCTGGATTAATAGTCTGTCAAAAAAATGACTAGGTCACTGCCTTCCCCAGGCAGTTTTTCTCAATCTTTCTCATACTCAGATTTGTCAGGCTATGATCTGAATTCGCATAGTGAATCAGTATAAATTTTGTACAATTAAATATCCTTCTCCAGGTTGTTGTTTCACTTTTGCAATCTGTGTGTCCTGTTCGGCCCCAAACTGAAATTTTATTCCTACATCTGTACAGACAGGACGCAGTGGTTTAGCAATAATACTACTGGACTAGTAATTCAGATCCTCAGGCTAATGCTCTAGGAACATGGTTTGAATCCTAGTACAGGAAATGGTGGAACTTGAATCCAGCAAAAAGAAATCTGGAATTAAAACTAGCCTAATAGTGACTGGGTAACAACTGCTGATTGTTGAAAAACCCATCTGATTTACAAATGTTCTTTAGACAGGAAAATCTGCCATTATTTTCTGGTCTACACATGACTCCAAATCTATAGCAATTAGCAACCCTCTCGATGATTCGCGATTGGCAGAAAGAAATGATCCAGCCTGCAATGCCCAGAAAAATAAAAAAGCATTTTAAAAAGATGCAATTAGTGGAAGGACTTCCTCCTGTCCTCTCCATCACTCAGAGTTTCAAGGTAATATAGTCTGGAAAGCAAGCTTTCACCCAGGTTTTTGATGCTACGTCTTCCTTGTCAGTCTGTCAACTTGTACCGACTGTAAACCTGAAT
Organism: Stegostoma tigrinum; assembly: GCF_030684315.1. Classification (NCBI taxonomy): domain Eukaryota; kingdom Metazoa; phylum Chordata; class Chondrichthyes; order Orectolobiformes; family Stegostomatidae; genus Stegostoma; species Stegostoma tigrinum. Next base: position 101,181,773 of record NC_081359.1, read on the forward strand.
TAATCCAAACTCCTGCTGTCACTTTCACCTGTGACCTCTACTGACTCCCAGTCCTATATAAAATTTATTTTAAAATTTCTTCCGTGAACTCAATTTTCTTTGCTAAAGGCGCTACACAAACACCAGTTGTTGTTATTGTCTCTCTGTGGGATTGTCCTAGTTTTCCTACTTAACAGGAATCAATGCAAATCAAAGGAGTTTATTGTGTGCAAAAGATTTTGAGATATCCACAAAAAGTAGGACAAATCCATCCTGGCTAATTACTACATTTTCATTATGTTCTTGATCATCAGCAAAGTGATGGAAGGGATTGTCGACTGTGCAGTCAAGTGGCACATATTTAACAACTACTTGCTCACTGATGCTCAGTTTTGGTTTTTCCAAGGCCACTCAGTTCCCAGCCTCATCACAGCCTTGGTAAAAACATGGACAAAAGAGATAAATTCCAAAGATGACTGGTCCCGACATTAAGGTAGCATTTGACTGAATGTGGTTTCAATGAGCAAAGTAAAATTCAGGCCAGTTGGAATTGGGAGCAATGTCCCCACTGGCTAGAGTCAAGCTAAACACAAAAGAAGTTGATACAGTGTGAGCTGGAGGAACACAGCAGGTCAGGCAGCATCAAACGAACAGCAGAGTCGATTTGCAGGTCTGGACCCTTCATCAGGACCTGATGAAGTGTCCAGACCCGAAATGTCAACTCTCCTGTTCCTCTGAAGTTGCCTGGCCTGCTGTGTTCCTCCAGCTCCACACTGTGTCGACTCTGACTCCAGCATCTGCAGTTCTTACTATCTCTAAACACAAAAGAAGATAGTCTGAGGCCAACCATCTCAGCCACTGCATATCATTGCAGGAATTCTTCAAAGTAGTTCCTAAACATTCTGCTGCTTCATTACAAACCTTGCCTGTCTCTTGAGGCATGAAAAAAGGGTGCTCATGAATGATTGCACAGTGTTCAGCATTATTCCCAGTCTCTCACATTGGCAAGAAATGGTGCTGCCAAATAATTGGTGAACAACGACAATTTCTAACAGGGTGGAAGCTAACCCTTTGACTGTCCACCATGTCTGCACCAAAAATCAGGGTTGTGGTGCAATACCTGCATTTGCTTGGATGAGCAAAGCTCTGACAACACTCAAGAATTTTGATAAAATCCAGGAAATGCATCTTGTCCGATCAGCATTTCATTCACTAACTTAGAACATCAGTCCTCCACTACAGGGGTAAGGTGGCAGCACTATGTAATGTATACAACTTGCACTGCCACAGTTTATCAGGAGTCCATCCACAGCATTTTCTAAACCTTAACTAGCATCATTTGGAAGAACAAACACAAAAGAAACATGGGTTCACCACCCTTTGCAATTTGCCTCCAAGTCACACAGCAAATTGACTTACAAATATAGTGCTAGATAACAAAGTGTAGAGCTCGATGAACATAGCAGGCCAAGCAGCATCTTAGGAGCACAAAAGCTGACGTTTCGGGCCTAGACCCTTCATCAGAAAGAGGGGATGGGGAGAGGGTTGTGAATTAAATAGGGAGGGAGGGGGAGGCAGACTGTAGATGGATAGAGGAGAAGATAGGTGAGAGAAGAGTATAGGTGGGGTGGTAGGGAGGGGATAGGTCAGTCTGGGACGGACGGACGGACAGGTCAAGGGGGCGGGATAAGGTTAGTAGGGAGGAAATGGAGGTGTGGCTTGAGGTGGGAGGAGGGGACAGGTGAGAGGAAGAACAGGTTAGGGAGGCGGGGACGAGCTGGGCTGGTTTTGGGATGCAGTAGGGGGAGAGGAGATTTTGAAGCCTGTGAAATCCACATTGATACCATTGGGCTGCAGGGTTCCCAAGCAGAATATGAGTTGCTGTTCCTGCAACCGTTGGGTGGCATCACTATGGCACTGCAGGAGGCCCAGGATAGACATGTCGTCTAATGGGAGGGGGAAGTTAAAATGGTTCGTGACTGGGAAGTGCAGTTTTTTATTGTGAACCGAGTGTAGGTGTTCTGCAAAGCAGTCCCCAAGCCTCCGCTTGGTTTCCCCAATGTAGAGGAAACCACACGGGTACAGTGGATGCAGTTGCTTCACAGTCAAATCCTGGAAATACCAACACTGTTAATGTACCTAAGCCACACAAATGCAGTAGTTCGAGGAGGCAGCTCACCATCACTTTTTCAGGGGCAATTAAGGAACTGCCAGCAAACGCTGGAGATACTCACTTCCCACAAACACATTTTTTAAACAAATTCACTATGAGTTGGGGCTGAACACCGCATTGTTTTTAATGAAGTGAACCCCTTCCCTCAAATTCTCCATTGTTTGGGAATTAAATTTTGTACTGAAATTTCAGTTGGGTGATTATGTAATGTACGGAACTGGCTCACTAAAGATACCGTCAAAGAAGCACTTGAATGCAAATTAGACAGATTCCTCTCAATAAATAAGATTTGGGAGTACAGTAAGTGATCTAAGGGCATGAAAGCGTTAGGCGTAGCAGGTCACTGCAGAGAAAGGACTGGTTCTGATGCTGATAAATTGGTAGAGATTATGGTGGATAGTCAGCATTTCCACTAGCATTGTGCTAATGGATGATGAAAGGGGCAGTACTAGTTCCATCAGGCAAATCCCTCAATTGGCATTATTGTGTAAACACACTTGGAAAGATTTAGCAGTACCTGAGCCCTGCACAACATCTCTACCCCTCATCTCTCAGCAGGAAGCCACAAGGATATGCTACGTGCATCGTTTCACCAAAGACTTTTCCCAGTAAGCTTACTTAGATGGCATCACTAGTCGGTGATCCAGCTGCTTTGATGCTTAAATGACTAAAGTTAAATCGCTCCCGAATTTTTAAACCATTGAGCAGATTGTCCATAAGCTGGCATGTTTTATGATTGTATTGGTATGCATTATAGCATTTATCAAAGTGAAATCACTTCCTGTACTTAAATACTGTTGTACTCTGTGAAAACATACTCTGAACTTGACTCTTCAGATCACGTTTTAGGTTTGTGACATTAAAGGAACAGAACCAAACATCAACATGAGTTGTGATAATTTTGCAAGAGAAAGCAGTTGAGCTATGAGAATTCCATTATGGAGTACATCCAAATCAGAACTGGGAATAAAGAAACTAGGAAATTGGGTTATTTGTTATAAATTTTTCAGATACACTCAGAAGTAAAATTTATCCCAGTCTGAAAAGAAAAGGAAGAACTCATAAGTGTCAAGGATAGAAGATTGGCTGGCTGGCTGGCAGAAAACAGATGGTACGCATAATTGTGTCTTTGTCTGATGAGCAGAATGTAAAAGTAGAGTCCTACAGAAGTCTGTTGGAGCCTCTACCTTTTTACAACTTACATCAATGACTTAGATTTGGGGAACAAAGGTATTTGACAGTAAGATAGGTGGATAGCATATTGTGAAATCATCAGGAAGTTAAAGACAGATATGGACTAGTAAATTGAGTGGGCAAGAATCTGACAGATAGAGTGTAATATGGGAAAATGTGTAGTTGTTTACTTTGGCAGAAAAAAAATAACCAGCAGAGTGTGGAGAGTGATGGCAGAATTGCAAGGTTTAGAGAACACTGTACTTACTGTACGACTGTGGCAAAGTCATTGGATAAGCAACTGAAGATGGTTGGGCCAAGGACACATCTCTGAGGAACTTCTGCAGTGATGTCCTGAGGCTGACTGACCTCCAACAATGACCAATATCTTCCTTTGTGCAAGGTATAATTCCATCAGTGGAGATTTTTCCCCTGATTCTCATTGATCTAATTTTGCTAGGAGTCCTTGATGCCATCCTCAGCCAAATGCTTTCAATGTCTAATGCAGGACACTACTGGGAGGTTTGCAAGTGGCAGACTGTATGAGTACAGTCAGTACTTTGCTTGTTGCGAACAAAGACCTGAGTGGCAACTTTTCATGCAGAGAGCAGTGCGTGTAAGGAATAAGCTGCCTGAGGAAGTAGTGGCAGCAGTACAATTACAACATTTACAAGGCATCTGAATGGGTAAGTGAATAGGGAAGCTTTAGAAGAATATGGGTCAAACGCAGGCAAATTGGACTAGATCTGTTTCCGTGCTATATGACTCCATGACTCGATGACATACCTCGAGTCATGCTGGCACCGATAGCAATCTGCTTTGTCTGACTGGTGCTCATCCTGCTTCTGCTTGATAAATGGGAAGAATAAAACAAAAAAAGATTGTCATTCAGCTCCCCACCTCTGTTTATATTAAACGGTTAAAAACAACATTCCACGAAGATAGTTGGAGGCAAATAATTTCAAATAACAAACAAACCATAAAATGAGGCTTTGGTCCCCAAAGACAACCGAGATGAATTTTCCTGGGCAGCAGTTAACAATATTCAGCCTGAATGCCTTCCTTGAAAGAAAGGAATTTTCAAGTTCCTAATGCAAAAGGAACGACTGGAAATGTACAGAGAAACAGAGGGACCTGTATAGCCATAGATTTCTCAAGATAGCAGGGCAGGTCGTTAAGATGGTCAAGAAGGCATATGTGATCCTTTGCTTTATTGAACAAAAACAAAGTTGCCGGAAATGCTCAGCAGATCTGGCAGCATCTGCGAAGGGAAAAAACAGTGTTAACGTTTTGGGTCTGGTGACCCTTCTTCAGAGAGAAGGGCTTCATGGACCCAGGCTTAGACTATAAGAACCGGGGTGGCATTACACCACAATTATATAAGACACCAGTTAGACTATGTCTACAGTATTACATACAGTTTTAGTCACAGAAAAGATGTGATCAGACGAGAATGTGTAGGAAAAAGATTTGAAGACTGTCGCTTGGAATGGAGAATTTTAGCAACGGGAAAGATCGGAAAGGCTGGATTTGTTTTTGTTTGAACGTAGGAACCTGATGGGGGAATTTATTTAAGTTATTCAAAATTAACAGGGCCTTAAAATGGTATGAATTAGGAGGAACCATGCTCCTTAACAAGCAAGCTAATAATAAATAAACATAGCTCCAGAGTAACACACATACAGTGAAAGGGAAATTGAGAACAGATTTCATTATCCAGACTGTAGTAAGGATCTGAAATTCATTACTAAATAGAGTCTTGCAGGTAAGAATCACCATTACATTAAAAAAAACACTTCAAAATACATTTGTGATTCCAACCGAGCCAGGGACCAAGAGTTGAAAAGTAAAAAGAGACCCAATCATCCTTTAATAACTGGTGAGGAAGTGATGGTTTGAACGGCTCCTCTATGTCCTAATTTTTTCTAGGTCTCTATTAGCAACAAAATATTATAATGTTTCTCATCAGCCGCAGTTCCTTGCTTGAAATGTTACAATTTACTGAATAATACATTAAAAGGCTTCAGAAAATTATCAACACAAAGACAGAATTGTGAATACTGAGAATAAATATTTCATGCTTCTGAAGTAAAATGGGCCAACAACCGCACAAGAAACAGACAAGTGAGAGTTAGAAAAATATTTGGCACACAAAACAGAACCCAAAGTTCTCCAAGGGCACTGTAATGATAATGGCGTCAAAAATGGTCACAGATGAAGGCCTAAGAGTGAAGCCATCGGAGGTAATGCTTGTTAGTTGGGTTTGCAAGAGACATGAAAAAAACTGTGTCTTTGAAGCATCAAAAGGAACAAAATTTCCTTTTCTACATGAAAGGCTTCACTGGAAATCAAAATATGGCAATTAAGCATGTGCAATGTAAGAGGGGTAGGTGCTGTGAGCACAGAGGGCATTCTGAACAAAATTCACAACTGCAAAGTGAATCATTAGTAAAGAGGAACAAACAGAGTGGGAGAGAGAACAGAGCCCTAGGGTTCAGCTGGCATGTTGCAAAAGTAGAATGATGAACTGTAAATTACAGGCATTAGATAAGGAAATTGCTGTTCTTCTTTGAATGAACACCATAGGATCCTTTACATCCTTCTTGGACGAGAAACAGAGCCTCCGTTTAATATCACATTCAAAAAATACATCCAACAGTGCAGCAAGCTTTCAGTATTAATGGCAGTCTGGATTATACACTGGAGTCTCTAGAGTGGGATCCACAATCTCCTGACAGACGTGAATGCTCCCCACTGAGACACGGCTGACCTTATTAACAGCGAGTCTCATGATGCCGCTGCCAATGGGTTAGATAGAGCAGGAGATAATTTACAACAGGGCTTACTGCCATCAAGTGTTCTCTACAGCATATACAGTAAACTGCAAAGCAGACAACAAAACCAAATCTATTTAATGAGTCTGTTTTAAACAATGTCTTTATAAGCTGTGACAAACTGAGCCCTTGAAAGACTGAAACTGCGTGGTGATAACACAAAGGACATCATTGAACTAGTAAACAGGAACCCCAAATTAATAAGACCATAAGAAGTAGGAACAGAAGTTGGTGATTCGGCTCAACAAGGATACTCTAATAATCCTCAATTCCACTTTCCTACCTTTGCCCAATAATCCTTGATCCCCTTGCTAATTATGATAGAATCCCTACAGTATGGAAACAGGCTATTCAGCCCAACATGTCCACACTGCCCCACCGAAGAGCATCCCATCCAGACTCATTCCCCTACCCTTGCATTTTCTCACATCTAACCCACCTAAACATTTGGCAATTTGGTATGGCCAGTCTGCCTACTTGCACATCTTTGGACTGAGGGAAGCAAAAACAGCACCCGGAGGAAACCCACGCAGACACGGAGAGAATGTGCAAACTCCCTACAGACACTATCCCAAGGATGGAATCAAACATGGGTCCCTGGTGCTGTGAGGTAGCAGTGCTAACCACTGAGCCACCGTGCCATGACTAAAAATCTGTCTGTCTGAATACACATAATGACCCAGTCTCTACAGCCCTCTGTGGTAAAGAATCCCACAGATTCACTACCTTCTGAGAGAAGAAATTCCTCTTCATCTCCAAGTTAAGTGAATGACCCACTGCCTATTGCCTCTGGTCCTGGATTCTCTCACAAGGGGAAACAAACTGCATGCATATCAAGTCCCCAAGAATTTTGATATGCTTCAATAAGGTCACCCCCCGATTTTCTGGGTCTAGGGTTATAGATTCAAATCCTACCACTGCAGATGATGGTATTTACATTTTATAAGAATCTAGAATTATAAGAAACCTCGTCTAATGGTGACCATGCAACCACTGCTGATTGTCATATAATCCCATTTGATCACCAATGTCCTTTAGGGAAGGTAATCTGCCATCCTTGCCTGGTCTGGCCTACATGTGACTCCAGACCCACAACAATGGTTGACTGTTAACTGCCCTCTGGGCAAACTGGAGATAAGTAATTCATGCTGGCTCTGCCAGCGATGCCCACATCCCATGAACAAACATTTTAAAAAAACTCCCTCCAATAAAAACAGGGCTATTTTTCCAGCAGGGAGCAGTGAAGGAAAGATATTCAGTGTTAGTAACATCAATCTACATCACTTATATGCTACGTATGATCGATGGGAAAATGAACCAATCATTGCCATGTTGTCTGGGAGTATAGTCTGATGAAATGTAACACATAGATAAAGTAATCTTATAAACAGTAAGCTCTTTCAGAGATAGTAGGAACTACAGAGGCTGGAGAATCTCAGATAACAAGGTGTAGAGCTGGATGAACACAGTAAGCAAAGCAGCATCATAGGAGCAGGAAGACTGCCATTTCAGGCCTAGACCCTTCTTCAGAAATGGTCAACTCTCCTGCTCAAATGATGCTGCTTGGCCAACAGTAAGCTGTTAGTGGTTTGTGCAGGAATACAGGGAATCACTATATCAGGAAATAATACTGTAGTCCTGTTTACAACCTAGATGGTCCTGAATTCAGTTTCTTTACTGGGAAACATTTTTTTTTAACTGTCCCAATGATTTTTCCTGTGAGTTGCTGAAGCTTAGAGCGAGAACAAGCAGAGTTGTTATCTCTGGTTTGTTAACCATGCTACATGCTAGCGAGGTGAGGAATAGGGAGAGAGAGCAGTTGAACACGTGACTACAGGGATGGTGCAGGAGGGAGGGATTCAGATACCTGGATAATTGGGGCTCATTCTGGGGCAGGTCAGACCTCTACAAGTGGGATAGTCTACACTTGAACCAGAGGGGTACCAATATCCTGGGTGGTAAATTTGCTAATGCTCTTCAGGAGGGTTTAAACTAATTCAGCAGGGGAGTGGGAACCTGAATTGTAGCTCCAGTGAACAGGAGGTTGAGGATAGTGAGGTCATGAATAAGGTTTCAAGGTTACAGGAGTGTACCAGCAGGCAGGAAGGTGGTTAGAAGTATGTCTACTTCAATGCCAGGAGCAGCCAGAATAAGGTGGGTGAACTTGCAGCATGGGTTAGTACCTGGGATTTCGATGTCGTGGCCATTTTGGAGACATGGACAGAGCAGGGACAGGAATGGTTGTTGCAGGTTCTGGGTTTTAGATGTTTCAGTAAGATTAGGGAAGGTGTTAAAAGAGGTGGAGGTGTGTCATTGTTAGTCAAGGACAGTATTACGGTGGCAGAAAAGATGTTTGATGAGGACTCGTCTACTGAGGTAGTATGGGCTGAGGTTAGAAACAAGAAAGGAGAGGTCACCCTGTTGGGACTTTTCTACAGGCCTCTGAAAAGTTCCAGAGATGCAGAGGAAAGGACTGCAAAGATGATTCTGCATAGGAGCGACAGTAGTTGTTATAGGAGACTTTAACTTTCCAAATATTGACTGGAGACACTATAGCTCGAGTACTTTAGATGGGTCAGTTTTTGTCCAATGTGTGCAGGAGGGCTTCCTGACACAGTATGTAGATAGGCCAACAAGAGGCGAGGCAACATTGGATTTGGTACTGGGTAATGAACTAGGCCAGGAGTCGGAATTGGAAGTAGGTCAGCACTTAGGTGATAGTGACCACAATTCGGTTACATTTACTTTAGCAATGGAAAGGGATAGGTATATGCCGCTGAGCAAGAGTTATAGCTGGGGGGAAAGGCAGTTATGAGGTGATTAGGTAAGATTTAGGATGTATAGGATGGGGAAGGGAACTGCAGGGGCTGGGCACAATTGAAATGTGGAGCTTGCTCAAGGAACAGCTGCTGTGTGTCCTTGATAAGTATGTACCTGTCAGGCAGGGAGGAAGTGGTCGAGCGAGGGAACCGTGGTTTACTAAAGAAGTTGAATCTCTTGTCAACAGGAAGAAGGAGGCTTATGTAAAGCTGAGGTGTGAAGGCTCAGTTAGGGCACTTGAGAGTTACAAGTTAGCCAGGAAGGACCTAAAGAGAGAACAAAGAAGAGCCAAGAGAGGGAGCATGAGAAGTCTGTGGCAGGTAGGATCAAGGAAAACCCTAAAGCTTTCTATAGGTATGTCAGGAATAAAAGAATGACTAGAGTAAGATTAGGGCCAGTCACGGACAATAGTGGGAATTTTGAGTGGAGTCCAAAGAGATAGGAGGGGTACTAAATGAATATTTTTTGTCAGAATTCACACATGAAAAAGACAATGTCATCGAGGAGAATACTGAGATACAGGCTATTAGACTAGCCGGGATTGAGGTTCATAAGGAGGAGGTGTTAGCAATTCTGCAAAGTGTGAAAATAGTTAAGACCCCTGGGCCAGATGGGATTTATCCTAAGATTCTCTGGGAAGCTAGGGAGGAGATTGCAGAGCCTTTGACTTTGACCTTTATGTCGACATTGTCTACAGGAAGAGTGCCAGAAGACTGGAGGATAGCAAATGTTGTCCCCTTGTTCAAGAAGGGGAGTAGAGACAACCCTGGTAATTATAGAAGACTGAACCTTACTTCGATTGTGGGTAAAGTGTTGGAAAAGGATTATAAGAGATTGGATTTATAATTATTGAGAAAGGAATAATTTGATTAGGGACAGTCAACACGGTTTTGTGAAGGGTAGGTCGTGCCTCACAAACCTTACTGAGTTCTTTGAGAAGGTGACAAAACAGGTGGATGAGGATAAAGCGGTTGATGTGGTATATATGGATTTCAGTAAAGCGTTTGATAAGGTTCCCCACATTAGGCTATTGCAGAAAATACGGAGGCATGGGATTGAGGATGATTTAGCTATTTGGATCCGACATTGGCTAGCTGTAAGAAGACAGAGGGTGGTGGTTGATGGGAAATGTTCATCCTGGAGTTCAGTTACTAGTGGTCTACCGCAAGGATCTCTTTTGGGGCCACCGCTGTTTGTCATTTTTATAAATGACCTGGATTAGGGCATAGAAGGATGGGTTAGTAAATTTGCGGAATGACACTAAAGTCGGTAGAGTTGTGGATAGTTCGGAAGGATGTTGCACGTTACAGAGGGACATAGATAAGCTGCAGAGCTAAGCTAAGAGGTGGCAAATTGAGTTAAATATGGAAAAGTGTGAGGTGATTCACTTTGGAAGGAGTAACAGGAATATTGAGTACTGGGCTAATGGTAAGATTCTTGGTAGTGTGGATGAGCAGAGAGATCTCAGTGTCCATGGGCATAGATTCCTGAAAGTTGCCACCCAGGTTGATAGGGTTGTTAAGAAGGTGTATGGTGTGTTCAGTTTTATTGGTAGTGGGATTGAGTTTCAGAGCCATGAGGTCACGTTGCAGCCGCAAAAAATTCTGGTGCGGCCGCACTCGGAGTATTGCATACAGTTATGGCCACCGCATTATAGGAAGGATGTGGAAACATTGGAAAGGGTGCAGAGGACATTTACCAGGATGCTGCCTGGTATGGAGGGAAAGTCTTATGAGGAAAGGCTTAGGGACTTGAGGCTGTTTTCATTAGAGAGAAGATGATTAAGAGGTGACTTAATAGAGGCATACAAGATGATCAGAGGATTAGATAAGGTGGACAGTGAGAGCCTTTTTCCTCAGATGGTGATGGTTAGCATGAGGGGACATAGCTTTAAATTGAGGGGTAATAGATATAGGACAGATGTCAGAGGTAGGCTCTTTACTCAGACAGTAGTAAGGGTGTTGAATGTCCTGCCTGCAGCAGTAGTAGACACGCCAAATTTAAGGGTATTTAAATGGTCATTGGATAAACGTTTGGATGATAATGGAATAGTGTAGGTTAGATGGGATTCAGATTGGTTTCACAGGTCGGCGCAACATCGAGGGTCGAAGGGCCTGTACTGCGCTGTAGTGATCTATGTTCTGTGTTCTAGTGGCTGAGAATTAATCCTTAATCTCTGGTGCGGGCATTGGCGATCCTGTCTAGAATGTTAATTTCTCTTAAAAGTGCAGAATGTCAGAGTCTGTACATCGGGCATTAGCTGGCGTAACACTGGGATGATGAACTAAGAAATTTTCAGCTGAGATCAATTAATACGACATAGTCTGGCAAGTGAGCATAGCACTTCAGTGTGTCGTTCAATATTATTTCTTCAGAAATGGGGGAGGGATGGGGGTTCTGAAATAAATAGGTAGAGAAGGGGAGGCAATCTTGGCCTGAAACGTCAGCCTTCCTGCTCCTCTGATGCTGCTGTGTTCATCCAGCTCTACACCTTGTTATCACACCTTCCAGAGACCTTGCAGAAGCCCTGCAGCTGTGCCTGAGGCCAAATTTGAACAGAAGATGAACTCTTATTTAAGTAATTGCTTTTTTCTCATAACTCTAATTGGTGTCAGATTGTGGCAACAAGATACTTTTGACTGTATCTTCAAGATATATGTGACAGCAAAATCAGTCATTCATTCATTCTATGGTCACAAAGTTCTTATTTACAACAACGACAAAAATAAAGTTGTTGGGAAAGCTCAGCAGGTCTGGCAGCATCTGTGAAGGAAAAAACAGAGTTAACGTTTCGGTCTGGTGACCAGTTCTGAGGAAGGGTCACCGGACCCGAAATGTTAACTCTGTTTTTTCCTGAACAGATGCTGCCAGGCCTGCTGAGTTTTTCCAGCAACTTTGTTTTTGTTCCTGATTTATAGCATCCACAATTCTTTTGATTCATATTTACAAGGCTCACTAGGTAAAGAGTTTTCTTCAAAGTTCCTTATTCTGTAATATTAGCTGCAGAAGTCAGCAATACTGCTCAAGATGGAAATGTTTGGATCAACTTCTTTCTCATGGGTTGTGTCAACTGACTGTTATATTGGCAGGGATTTGCAGAACACTCTGAAAGCTTGGGCCATGTGCAAAGAGCTGCCATCAGTCAGTGTCATTTTCAATTCCTGCAGACCAGCTCAGGTCTTATAATCCATCCACACAGTCAGTTTAAATTCAACTGATCAATCTTTCAGTAAGTGTTACAAGGTTTGTATGATTTCCACCACGAAAACCAATTATCTCTGAGGTTGCTGGCAAGGTGTTTCATGGAGATACCATGAGCAATTACATTTAACAGCTCACGGGCAATACCAGAGGCAATGTTTAAATCGAATTTGGAAAGCAAATTTGCACAAATTGAAATGGATTGTTCTTGAGTAAGTGAGATAATTCAACCAAGAGTGCGGGGCATGATCAGTGGAGAATTGAGGCCTAACTTTGTTACTCTAGCAGGAACAACAGCCATATAGACTATCAAGCCATTTATTGAGTTCAATTATCACTGGCTCTGAGCCATACGGGAAGAATTCAGCCTCCTTTCCCAGTTTGCACTGAGTTATCTGACCTCAGCTTGCTCCTTACAACCAGCCTCTGTATTCTCAAGGTCATGATCCTAGACCAGACTGCATTCAGAAATTTGCTGGAAGAGAGCAGAACGTCTATGTGGGAACATTCCAGGAGCACAGTAGTAGAGAGATCTTAGATAATCGGTCGCCAAAAGATTGATGCCATTTATCTAATGTGCCTGAGAGATACAGAAGGGAGACAAAAAGGGCAATGTAACAGAAGCTAGTAATTCTGAATCAAAAGGCCTTAAGTTGGCTTACACTCTTCACAAGGCAATATACACCAGCATTCCTTGCACCCAGCTTTAAAAGGTGGCTCTCCGAGCTTTGTTACCTTAGTATGAGCATAGAAAATAGAATAGGCCCTTGATAGCTATGTCCTAGCTGAACACCCTCTAAAGTCAGTGCTACCTGTCCCTTCTGTAGTCTGACGTCTTGAACTGCCTATTACGGGACCATCACATACAGGCAAGCAATGAAACAAATACAAACATGAGTTTTCATTTACAGACAATAAAAATGAACATAAACAGAACCAACTGAGGCTGAAGTTTGCTTTCAGAATGCAAGCTGTATTTTGGCATCAAGGCTAAAGAAAGAATCATTTACAATCATTGGCGCTCTGCTGCACCCAGGTCTCACCGGTTCAGAGCAGCAGTCACCTTCAGAGCATCTGGGAGATGATGATCTTCTATTCCTGTTGCCCTTATGGCCCATTCTAGCATCTGGCACAGTTCAATCACAGGGATGTATGCAGCGTGCAGTGACACTCTGCCTTGAAATGGACTCGGGGCTGATAAGCTCTGGTTCTTCTGTAGACCCCAAGCATCCTGAAGGGCCCTGAAATTGTGACCTCTCCTGGTGCCTGGTGCTTCTCAGACTCCACAGCAATCTGCTGCTGCTGCGCCAATGCCCTGCTTCTTCCCTGCTCCTCCTGCACCTACCTTCTCCTTTTGAGGAGGCTAAAAGACCAACATACCTGCAGTGGCCAAGTACAGGACTCTCAGTGGAAAACTTTGGTAACACAAGGACAGAAAGAGTTTCTTCAAACTCAGAAGCAATAGTGTGTGAGTCCAACAGCACCTTTGAAAGTTGCATAAATAATGTTTTGCTTTTGGTTAGCACTGGCCTTTGGTAATGTTTTTGCTGCTAACTTCAACATCGTTTCGATGTCCATGTTCAACCTGCACACTTTCAGACTTATTACTGGATTTCAGGGCCTGCAAAAATATACAAAAGGCTTTTGGACCAAATTTTATGTTCATTACATCTCATCTCAAATATCTGAAGTGTATTCTCATATAAGCCTCCTGGGTGACAGTAAACATTTTTAAAAATTCTTAGCATTAATGCAGTGGTTGTTACATCTCAATTTTCACATGAATGGAGACTTGATGGAAATAAAACTGCAGGGATAGAGAGTGTAATGGGACTGCCTGGACTGCTCCATGGAGAGCCAGCACAGACTCAATGATCTGTGACATCACAAGAGCCCACAGGCACTACAGATCTGAAGACATAATTTTGAAATTCAGGTGCCCGTTATATGTCTAGCATCCAGCAGAATCTTTCAAACAGCAAGAAGATGAATGGCCAGTTAATGTGCTTTTTATTGATTCTGGCTGAATGAGGAAGTTTGGCCAAGGAAGCTGGACATTCTCATTGTGAATTATGCCATGGGATCAATGACATCCAGCAGAACCAGTGTGAATGGTGTAGTATCTCATCAGCATTTAAAACAATTAGGACTGCTTCAGTGCAGCACTAAGATAATCAACCTAGATTATGCGCTGAAGCCTTGGAATGAGGCCAACTGAATTATCTATTGGGGCAACGTATCAAGAGTTGTCACATCTGAGGTACCTGAGGCCCATATCCATTAGGAATTGCAATGAGACTACCTACCTCATCTCACATTGGGCTTAATAGCCAGCATAAAGAGAACTTTCCATTAGTTTCTGAAGTACAACTTTATTAAATGCATTCTGTCCTATGCAATGAGCAGGAGAGTTTTATTACTGTCAGTAGAGTTGATTTCCTTCAAGCCACTGAAGCACATCTGTTCAGAGATAATGGGAACTGCAGATGCTGGAGAATTCCAAGATAATAAAATGTGAGGCTGGATGAACACAGCAGGCCAAGCAATGTGCTCCTGAGATGTTGCTTGGCCTGCTGTGTTCATCCAGCCTCACATTTTATTATCTTGAAGCACATCTGTTCATGTTGTTCTGGGTGTCTACTGAGTATTGGTTATTCTCTTAAGCCTTGTCAGCCATCAACAAGAGATTTCTGACCATTTAACAGCATTCACCCGGTTGCTTCTTTCAAAAGATTTTATGTCATTTAATCCTGACGGATGGAAAAATGTTAAGGGGCAAAATGTTGGGAGAAGGGTGCCAAGCAAACCGTTTCAAATCACAGAGATCATGAATAAGGATTTCAAAAGCTAGTTAACAAAATGTGAGGCTGGATGAACACAGCAGGCCAAGCAGCATCTCAGGAGCACAAAAGCTGACGTTTCGGGCCTAGACCCTTCATCAGAGAGCCCGAAACATCAGCTTTTGTGCTCCTGAGATGCTGCTTGGCCTGCTGTGTTCATCCAGCCTCACACTTTATTATCTTGGAATTCTCCAGCATCTGCAGCTCCCATTATCTCTGATAATATTTCAAAAGCTGGTCCCGTCTTGCTTGTAGGTGCTAAATGTTTTTGTGAGAAATCAATTTAGAAAAATTCCTAGCAAGCTTATCATAGATAGTTGATGAAATATAAATCTATTTGGCAGTGACTATATCTTCATTCTGAAACTTGAAGCTGCCTTTCTTGTTGCCCTCCACTTTGGCCACATTACTATGAAGTTTACTTATCTACACCTGTCACTCCTAGGACTATGGTTCTTTCTATGCCCTGAGTTTTCATGGTATAGGAATTATGGCTATCCTTGTTTAGTTATGGGATGTCAGCATTACTGACAAAAGGCTAGTATATTTGATCATCCTTAATTGTCCTTGGTGGTGCAGTAATCCACTTTCTTGAACTGCTGCAGTCCATGTGGTGGAGGAACATTTACAATGTTGTTTGGAAGGGATTGCCATGATATTGATCAATTGACACTAAAGGAACATTGATAGAGTCAGGATGGTGTGAGACTTGGAGTGGAATGTGTGGTGTCTGCTGCCTTTGTCCTTCAGGTTGCAGATTGGAAGGTGCTGTCAAAGGAGTCTTAGTGAGTTGTTATTCTCAGAAATAATCTGAATTACAAAACTGTTCTTGGTTTTTATTACGTTTGACAAGCAACCTTCTGCAACCCAAGAATAGAATTAACCAAGTATTACTGCATCATATATTTTTACCCTAGGTCATTAGCAACGTTGAACCTTCACCCATGATTTCCTCAAATAAAAATAATTACTGATTCGTGTACGAATAACGAAGTCTCATCATTGAAAGGCAACAGATATGATTATTTTGGTCAACCTGTTTTCTGACAAGCTGGGACACACACCCGAAGCACTATGGCTTAGTCATAAAGAACTACATACAGCACAGAAAAAAAGCCTTTCAGCCCATTAAGTCTGTGCCAGTAAAGAACAATCACCTAACTTTTCTAATCCCATTTTTCAGCACTTAGCCCGTAGCCTTGTATAACTTGACAAGTGATTAACCCAGAGTTTCTGTTTAAGTGGTAAGGATATTACAACTATGCCACAAAACCACCAAGAAGAAAGGCAATCAATTAATATCAACTCCAACTTTGAGGGAAGTGACAAACAAGCAAATAAGCCCTCATTGGGAGCTAAACCAACACAGATAATTCTGAAAATAACTGAGTGAATTGTGATAACCTGAAATGTCAACATTTTTTTCCACAGATACTGCCAGAGCTGGAATATTTCCAGCATTATCGGTTTTTATTTCAGATTTCCAACTTCTGCAGTATTTTATTTTTGTATTCAAATTGCTATAAATGGAAATTAAACAAAGTGGCTCAGCAGTGATAACATCTTGGGGGTAAAACTGCCGGATGTCAGCAGTGCTGGAGAATTGGAAGCAGTTTTTATACCACGTCAGTTTCCATTTGACTTGGACTTGTCAAGTTTTTCCAAGCCTTTCTTCATTAACACAAAATGAAAGTGACAATGAGTCTCCAAAAAGAGTACAGGCCATTCTTCTGTGAACTTCAGCAGAAAGAAGATGGGCTAATTTGCAACAGGGGTAAAGTCTTGCTTCAACTGCTGTGGAACACTGGTAACACTATAGCTGGAGTGTTGTGTGCAATCCTGGTCCCTTTCCCTAAAGAAGGATATACTTACCACAGAGAGGCTGCAAAAGAGGTTCACCAAATTGATTCCTGGCATGGTGGGACTGTCTTATGAGGAGACGTTGAAGAGATTGGGGCTGCTTTTTTTTCTGGAGTTCAGAAGAATGACAGGTGATCCCATTAGAAAATTATATACTTCTTAATGGAATAGACAAAGTAGATGCAGAAAGGAGATTTCTGTTTCTTGCCGCTAATAAGCACTATTTTCATCCTCATTATCTAGAAAGTCGCCCATAGTACGTTTCTTGGGCAATGAATGAATAAAACTTCAGCAACAAAAACAGAAATTGCTGCAAAAGCTCAGCAGGTCTGGCAGCATCCATGGAGAGAAATTGCAGTCAAAGTCTCAGGTCCAGTCACCCTTCCTCAGAATCCTTAGAAAATGTTAGCAAGTTTGGTATAGGTTGAAACCAACAGTCAAAGTACTACAATAGAAACTAATTATTCCTCACTCTACAAGAATCCGAGGTAATAAAATTCAAAAGGCCAGATGAGGAGATTTCACATAGCCCATGCAGTCAGCGCATTCATGTGCATAACGGGATCCAGCTCAACTTAAACAAAACAGAAACAGAATAAATACAAAAATTGTTAGCAACTGTGCATGCAGGATGGCACGGGTCAGTGAACCCAAAAGAATGGCACAGTTGCTTAGTGGTTAGTACTGCTGCCTCATAGCGCCAGGGATCCGGGTTCAATTCTAGCCTCGAGTGACTGGCTGTGTAGAGTTTGTACATTCTCCCCATGACTGGATTCTCTGCAGTTTCCTCATACTCTCCAAAATGTGTGGGTTAGATAGATTGGCCACGCTAAATTGCCCATAGTGTCCAGGGAATTGTAAGCTAGATGGATTCGCCATGGGAAATGCAGGGTTACAGGGATGGGGTGGATGTGGGTGAGATGCTCTTCAGCGAGCCAGTATGGGCTTGTTGGGACAAATGGCCTCTCTCCACACTGTAGGGATTGTATGAAGATGTTAGTATTGAGCAGGCCACTAAAACTCAAAGCCCAAATGTTGAAGGACAGGCTTTTTCACAAGATATATTATTTCAATTATTTTAAAATCAATGGCAATTTTGCTGAAAAGAACATAATTTATGAATGGATTGTTCTTTCCTGAAAACTTCACATTAAATACTGCAACCATACTTGGAAGCCCAGCAGGTAGCTACAGGAAACATACTCAAACAGTTTTAAAGTTTTTTCCACGAGTTTCCCCAACTTGTCTTCAAGATGTTCATGAATTGTGTATATTGGCTCCGCATTGGAAATATGTTTTACCTGTTTTAGCTATTCAGTAATATTTGAGGCAACTGGTATTATTAACTGAGGAGTGATTGTGGCTTATGCCACGTTTTTAACAAATGCGATGACAGTCAATCAAATTTGACATACCCTTTGCACACCTGAAACTTTCCAGTGCGGTGGGTAATGCAAATGTCCAATGTACAGCTGACTTAATTAGATCAATGGTTCAATACCTAGTAGTTACACAGAATCATAGCAAATGGAAGGTATTGAATAGCTTGTGCTGTTACTTACTAGTTCAATTGTCAATAGGATCCTTCAGGCATCACTGAAGACCACAGACAGCTATAAACAGCACTTAGGAAAGGACATTTTGCTCAATATTAAATCACAGTTCATTGCAGCCTGCACTCAATGGTACTAATAAACATTTCTTCAATATCCCTCTAGGAAGCTGCTTTGCGATCTATATTTAAACCTAACTGGCAAGGTTTACAGACAAGCGTTGTTACCCAGTGAAGAGGATCTGATGGAGTTTACTGCAACCTTAGTCAAACTAGATGACATTATCTCAAAGATGCAAAGGGGTGGCTCAACCATCTGCAAGCCTCTGAGGGGCCCTGTGTCACCCCTTTTTAGGAAAGCCTGCTGAATCAAGCTATTAAACTGGGCGGAACAGTTTCATTTATATTTGACATATCCTTTTCCATGTCACTTAATTAATAAATCACAATTTCTTTTCACATATTATTGTTAAATAAATATTAATAAAAAGGAAAACTAATTTGAAGTCTATAATGTACTAGTCAACTCACTGTTACCTTGTGTGTACAATTCTACGGGGAAGATACTTATGTAATAGTAACATCAAGAGTCCCCTAGTCCTGGCAGCGGTTATCAGTATCTGCCCTTGAGTCGGGAGCCTGGGCCTGGGGCCGCTGCTGAGTCCGACATCAGGGAGAGGCTGCAGGAATTGCGACTTTATCTCCCTGAAGCACCAGCGGACAGTGACAAGGAGGAGGAAGAGGGAGCAACTCCAAGCAGTCGGCAGTCTATATCCATGGACCCAGAACATGTGGAATCGGTGAAGAGGACCATGGCTGCAATCAAGATCCCAAGCCTGGGAGTCCCATCACGGGCCCAAGAATTCTCTAATGAACAATGGCAGTCTGTCATTCAACAAATAATAGAAACCAGGCGCTCAACATTGGCAGTAAACGAGGGGGGTCAGCAATGACCCTGGTTCTATTCTGCAGAATTCATATGATGACAAACCTGCAATTGTTATGCTGCCAGGCCTGAGTTTCTCCAGAAATCTGTTCCATTGTTACACCTGTCCTGGGAGTGTTTGATGGGGGAGATGCAGTGGAAGTTTTGCTTCAGTGTAAAATAGGTATCAAGCCCATGTGTATCTTTCCAGCATTACCAGCCTTGCAGTCTTGTGTAAACAAAGAATGTAAAACATTTGTTACATTTTTAATAAAATGCTGTTGAGACTATTTCTTAAAAAAAGAGGGGCGGCACGGTGGCTCAGTGGTTTGCACTGCAGCCTCACAGCACAAGGGACCCGGGTTCGATTCCAGCCTCGGGCGACTGTCTGTGTGGAGTTTGCACATTCTCCCCGTGTCTGCGTGGGTTTCCTCCGGCAGCTCCGGTTTCTTCCCACTGTCCAAAAATGTACAGGCTAGGTGGATTGGCCACGTTAAATTGCCCATAGTATTTAGGGGTATGTGGGTTATAGGGGGATGGGTCTGAGTGGGATCTATCAAGGGGCGGTGTGGACTTGTTGAGCCGAAGGGCCTGTTTCCACGCTGTAGGGAATCTGAATCTGAATCTAAACAGTGCCAAGGGGCAGAGGCTCCATCCACTGAAAGCTCCCAGCTGCTTCGGGGGTGGGGGGGGTGTGGTGGTGTGCAGGTCTTTATTGCTCAGCAGCGCCACCCAGGAGGCTGTGGTTGCTGCCAGCAGTGCACCCGCCTAATTGTTAATGGACTCACCTAGAACGAGTAAAGAAAATGAGTAAAACTGGCAAATAATGCATACTGGTCTCACTCGTCCTGCATTTCAAAATGGACGATCAGTACATTAATTTTAAGATATACCTGAATGTTTTTCTCCTCCTGACTTCTACCTCTGGGCAAGCAGAAGTAGGAAGAGGATTGTAGGATGTAAATTGAGGGAGCTGAGATTGACATCAAACACCTCTCCTTCCTGGTGCAAGGTCACTCGTACACCAACTAAATGCCTTTAAATAAGGGGCTCCCTAGAGTTAGCAAATAACCCTGACATGTTTTACTTTACACACTTCCTGCATAGTGAGTCTCTCACCCTGTGCCGAGCTTAGTCTCTGCTCACACATTTAAAAAGTCTCAACTGACATTAAGCACAGTCGGATTTTCAATCAGTACCTTATTAAGATGCAATTACCTCAGTGTCAAGCTTCTGGGCACAACAGCTAAGCTTAGGAATTTTGGAGTTCCTGGGGAAGCTTTGTTTACAAATATGTTTGTCTCTTTGCTTTCTGATTTTAGCATCCCCTGTTTGCAGTCAACAATCTGTGTTAACATTAATATACTGTCTGTCTGTGATGGCAATTGTCCTTGTTGATAAAATTGCATTCTGAAAGAACTAAGTAGTTATTGAATTTGAGAATACAGTCGACCCCATAAATTGACTGGGGTTAATTCATTAGCCTTCTAGGCTGGGGTGATTGGGGAAAGAAAAAATGTCAATGACCACTTTGACACATGTGGACGGCAGCTGAAGGTTGGCTGCTGTCTTGATTCCCATGATTCACCAGTGAAGTGCAGTCAGTTGAGGTACCAGAAAGTGAACACTGAGTGTGGAAACTGTTTCCAATGTATAGGAGTTTTAATGGGAAGAAATTAGATTTGACTTCGATCTAAGCTCAGCCAGAACCAGGGTTGGCATGGTGGCTCAGTGGTTAACACTGCCGTCTCACAGAGCCAGGGACCCGGGTTTAATTCCAGTCTCGGGTAACTGTCTGTGAGGAGTTTGCACATTCTCCCCATGTCTGCGTGGGTTTCCTCCAGGTGCTCCAGTTTCCTCCCACAACTCCAAAGATGTGCAGGCTAGGTGGATCGACTATGCTAAATTGTCTGTAGTGTTCAGGGGTGTGTGGGTTATTGGGTTATTGGGGGATGGGTCTGGGTGGGATGCTTCAAGGGGTGGTGTGGACTTGTTGGGCCGAAGGGCCTGTTTCCACACTGTAGGGAATCTAATCTAATCTAATCTAATAATACCATAAGAAATAGGAGCAGGAGTAGGTTGCTTGGCCTATCAAGCTTGCTCCACTGTTCAACAGGATCATGGCTGATCTAATACTACTCATGTCCACTGGCCTGCTGTTTCTTAATAATCCTTGATTCCCCATCTGATCAAGAATCTATCTCAGTATTAAACATTCACAAGATCTCTGCTCCCAAACCCTACTGTTTACTGAGGCACTAGGAAAGAGAACGATGGATGGATTTCGAAATGTCCTGCTCTCTCGCATCTGCCCAGATGTAATTGGTGAGCAGGCCTCAAAATACCCAAGGCATGGTTCTCACCTCAAATATTGAGATATTGAAGTCAGGGTAGAATCTCCAATGGGCGGTGAGTCAACCAGAGGGTGTTGATTTAAAATGACTGACTAAAGTAGAAAAAAAAAGGTTTCTCATACAACGACCAGATAGGATTGTGAAAGGTGCTGTTTGATATAGTGGTGGATACAGATTCAATTATAGCCTTGAAAAGATAAATACTGGAGAAAATGCTGCGGGGTGTGGAGAAAGAATAAAGCAAGTGAGTTTAACCGGGTTTTCTTTCAAAGGAATTGGTATAGATTTGATTATTTGAGTAACCTCTTTTTGTGTGATAACAGGCCATGGCGCTAAGTGATTGTTAATGGAAGATATATTGGCCTTAACCATAGTGGTATAATAAAAATCTGCTAATCCTCAATCTATGTCACATTAAGAATGTTGTAACTTCTATGAAAACCTTACCTCAGCGGGAAAGAAAATGTTGTGAAGACAACATACGGAAGTGACAGACAGATAGGTTGACTGAGTGGGCACAAATCTGGCAGAGTGAATATATGTGGGAAAATGTGAAGTAATTCATTTTGTCAGAAAGAATAAAAAAAAGCACAGTTTTACTTAAATGGAGAACAAATGCAGAATTCTGAGGTGTTCGGGTACATGAGTCACAAGTTAGAATGTAATCAAAAAGGCTAATCAAATGCTATCCTTTATGATGAGAGGAATTGAACATAAAAATAAGGGTGTTATATTTCAATTATAAAGGGAACTGGTCAGATTACATCTGAAACACTACGTACCGCTTTGATCTCCTTATTTAAGGAAGAATTGAAATGCATTGGAAGGGTTCGGAGGAGATATATTGGGTTAACACCCGGATGAGCGGGAGGTCTCTCATGAGGATAGGTTAGACAGGTTGGGATTGTCTCCACTGGAGTTTGGAACTGGAGGGTGGGTGACGTGATTGAGGTGTTTCAGGTCCTGCAAAATGTTCTTGACAATGTGGATATGGAAAGAATGTTTCCTCTTGTGGGTCAGTCAGCATGAAAAGTGCTGTTTAAAAATTAGGGTCACCATTTCAGGACTGAGATGAAGAGAATTTATTTTCTCTTAGAGGCCTGTGTGATGTTGGCACTCTCTGCTTCAGTGGATGATGGAGGCTGGATCATTGAATACTTTTCAGATAGAGGTGGATACATTCTTAGGAACATAGGAACAGGAGTAGACCATTCAACCTCTTGAGCACAGTCTACTATTCTAATAAGACCAAGGCTGATCTGTGGCCTAACTCCAAATACCCGTGTTTGGCTCATATACTTCTGCTTAACAAAAAAATTATCTATCTCAGATTTAAAATTAAATACTAATGCAACATCCATTGCCATTTGTGGATGAGAATTCTAAACATCTACCACCTTTGTTTGTAGAAGTGCTTCTCAACATCTATCCAGAACAGTCTGGTCCAAATTCTTGGTCTATGTCCGTGAGTTCTCGAATCCCCAGCAAGTGCAAACAGTTTACCTGTATCTACTCTGTCTTTTCCTGTTAATTTCTTTTAAGCAGGGGAGTCAAAGATTGTCTAACATAAATGGAAATGTGAATTCAAAACACAACAGCTGAGCCACAATGGTGTAGCAGGCTTGAAGGGCTGAATGGTCTATTCCTGCTCCCATATCACACATTTGCAAACATTAGTTTTAAAAGAGTGAATCACGACCTTAAGTGGAATGATAGTTCTTAACATTAACACTTTCTAAGCAACACTTTTCACTGTATTTTATAACAAGATACATGTGACAATAATTAAATAATTATTAATTGACAGTGCCAATAAAAATCTAGAGATTACATAGTCATTTATGAAACATGATCCCCAGCCAGAGACACAGTGGCCCAGATTTTCTTGTAAGATCAGGAAAATGAGATCTGGGTACATTTGTTCCTCTGAATTGCATATTGTGCCCTGTGTGTGATTTTACCCTGGATTGTTGCTTTCTTTCCGAACAGGATTTGCTTTGCAGTGCAGTTTATGGGATGATTTGGAGTGTGAGCTGACTGTCAGTGCAGAGGCAAGCTGTTTAGAAGGCCTTTCTCTAAGCTCAATCATATCTACCCAGCTGATCAATATTGCTTGTCGGTCTGTAAATCTCGTCTGAAGGCTCTTGTGGTGCAGTGGTAGCATCCGTACATCTGAGCCAGGAGGCACAGGTTCAAGTCCCAGCTGGCCCAATGGTGTTAATACCATCGCTGATCAGGTTGATTAAAAATATCGCTAAGCAGACTGAAGGACATGAGAAAACATGAAGTACACCTCACCTACATTCAGACTCCATGCCACTTCTATAATCCTTCAGATATTACCTGCAACCTCCATGTCCTCATGTATGCACCATAGCCACTGACTCTGTCCCTACAAAGTACAGTCCTCATGAGCCATTCAATAGCAATGAGAAATATTTTAAACGCAGGTATAAAAATAAGCCTGCAATAATGTAACAAAACTGTCTTTCCACAGTGCATCATTGATAGTCAACACAGACATAGGTCTATAGCATAGAACATAGAACATAGAACATAGAACAGTACAGCACAGAACAGGCCCTTCAGCCCACAATGTTGTGCCGACCATTGATCCTCATGGATGCACCCTCAAATTTCTGTGACCATATGCATGTCCAGCAGTCTCTTAAATGACCCCAATGACCTTGCTTCCACAACTGCTGCTGGCAACGCATTCCATGCTCTCACAACTCTCTGCGTAAAGAACCTGCCTCTGACATCCCCTCTATACTTTCCACCAACCAGCTTAAAACTATGACCCCTCGTGCTAGCCATTTCTGCCCTGGGAAATAGTCTCTGGCTATCGACTCTATCTATGCCTCTCATTATCTTGTATACCTCAATTAGGTCCCCTCTCCTCCTCCTTTTCTCCAATGAAAAGAGACCGAGCTCAGTCAACCTCTCTTCATAAGATAAGCCCTCCAGTCCAGGCAGCATCCTGGTAAACCTCCTCTGAACCCTCTCCAAAGCATCCACATCTTTCCTATAATAGGGCGCCCAGAACTGGACGCAGTATTCCAAGTGCGGTCTAACCAAAGTTTTATAGAGCTGCAACAAGATCTCACGACTCTTAAACTCAATCCCCCTGTTAATGAAAGCCAAAACACCATATGCTTTCTTAACAACCCTGTCCACTTGGGTGGCCATTTTAAGGGATCTATGTATCTGCACACCAAGATCCCTCTGTTCCTCCACGCTGCCAAGAATCCTATCCTTAATCCTGTACTCAGCTTTCAAATTCAACCTTCCAAAATGCATCACCTCGCATTTATCCAGGTTGAACTCCATCTGCCACCTCTCAGCCCATCTCTGCATCCTGTCAATGTCCCGCTGCAGCCTACAACAGCCCTCTACACTGTCAACGACACCTCCGACCTTTGTGTCGTCTGCAAACTTGCTGACCCATCCTTCAATTCCCTCGTCCAAGTCATTAATAAAAATTACAAACAGTAGAGGCCCAAGGACAGAGCCCTGTGGAACCCCACTCACCACTGACTTCCAGGCAGAATATTTTCCTTCTACTACCACTCGCTGTCTTCTGTTGGCCAGCCAATTCTGTATCCAAGCAGCTAAGTTCCCCTGTATCCCATTCCTCCTGACCTTCTGAATGAGCCTTCCATGGGGAACCTTATCAAATGCCTTACTGAAGTCCATATACACCACATCCACAGCTTGACCCTCATCAACCTTACTAGTCACATCCTCAAAAAACTCGATAAGGTTTGTAAGGCATGACCTACCCCTCACAAAGCCGTGTTGACTGTATTTGATCAAGCCATGCTCTTCCAGATGGTCATAAATCTTATCCCTCAGAATCCTTTCTAACACCTTGCAGACGACAGACGTGAGACTTACCGGTCTATAATTGCCGGGGATTTCCCTATTTCCTTTCTTGAAGAGAGGAATTACATTTGCCTCTCTCCAGTCCTCAGGTACGACTCCAGTGGAGAGCGAGGATGCAAAGATCTTCGCAAGTGGCGAAGCAATTGCATTTCTCGCTTCCCAAAGCAGCCGAGGACAAATCTGATCCGGATAGAAAAATACCCTTCAGCCTTTTGAGTTTGCACTAAGCAAAAACAGCCACCAACTATTCCAATCCCCTTTATAGCCTTGGCCCATAGCCTTGCATGCCTTGACATTGCACCTGTATATCTAAATGCATCTTAACTGTTATGAAGGTTTCTGCCCTTACCACCCTTACAGGCAGTGAGTTCCAGAATCCTCCCACCTGTGAATGAAAACCAGTTTCCTCACATTCCCTCTAAAACCCCTGCCCCCTTACTTGAAATCTATTCCTCCTGGTCATCAGTTCCTCCATCAAAAAGAAATCTTCCCTCCTGTCTATGTCCCCCTATAATTTTATATATTTTAATCATGTCTTCCCTCAGTCTCCTCTCCTCTAGGGAAAAAAAAGGCTATCCAATCTCTTGTCAGAACTAAACTCGCCAGCCCAGGCATATTGCTAAAACAGTTCTTACAGGAAAAAATGTTAATCCTTTATGTAACGATTCACTTCTGTCAGCAAATAGTCATACACTCAGAAACTACCTCAAAGGCTGATTATGTTATTATAGGATCATAAAATCCCTGTGGTGTAGAAGCAGGCTATTTGGTTCATCGAGTCCACTTGACAGCATTCCACATAGACCCACCCCATCCCTGTAACCTTGCATTTCCTATGACTAACCCACCTAGCTCACTCATCCCTGAGCACCATGATGCAACTTAGAATAGACAATCAGACATGGGGATAATGTGCAAACTCCACACAGATGGTTGCAAGAGGTTGGAACTGAACCCTGGGTCACCAGCACTGTGAGGCAGCAGTGCTAACCACTCAGGCACCGTGCTGCTCTCCGGCCTGATAAAACTGTCAGACATTTCCCTGACAGCTGTGTCAGCAGCACTGAATATGTTATTACATTTTTGGAATTCTGATACATATTTATAATGGCCACAATTATCAAAGTCTTATTGCAACTGTAAGAGCTGAGGTTAAAAGAATACATGTCCTGTTCATTTCAAAGAAATTGAGGAGAGTAGGTACTCAGAATTTTGGGAAACTCCTAATTTTGAGTAGTCAGTATTGAATGGATATTCTGTGCAATAAATTCCCAAAGCCAAACATAACAATAAGAGTTTACCATCACAAATTGCTACAATTTTTAAATGTATTATGGCATTTTCTCCAAAGATAAAAGGGCTGCATTGCATATTAAATGTACACAATGGTGGTTTATGTAATGGCTAACTTACCTTCACTGACAGCCCTACCATGAATTACCATATAAAAATGCGTTGAATTTCAATACAGTGTCTAACCATAATATTTTACACTTAATCTTTCAGAATATTGTACATATATTATAGGCTTCTCCAGTGCTCCTGAAGGAGGTGGCTTTTAAAACCCACACCAGCACACAACACCAGCGGATGACAGGAAAGTCAATTTCCAGTGGTCCTCACAATAGAGTTCTATACTCAGAAGAAATTCCTCTAAATTTTATACTTGAGGTTTTTCTAACCAACAAGGCGACACAAGAGTGGTACGGGAGAATGTTTCTTGACTGCATAAAAAGCAAATTCTGCAATTCGCAACCTGATTCCTAACTCTAATGGGAAACAATCCAAACCAATAAATCAGTGGACGTCTTTGAACATGAAGCTTACTTTCAATGTCATTGCACTGGCTCCATTCCCAACTTGAAGAGAACTATTGACAATATTGTCATGAATGAAAAAGCAAACCTACAACCTTTGAACAGAATGTCCTTCTTTTCACAGGCAGCACCTGCCATCTGTATTATTTTGGCCAGCCTAATCTTGACTATTTACACTGTAAGTTAAGAGACTAT
The DNA here is from genome assembly GCF_030684315.1 of Stegostoma tigrinum. Classification (NCBI taxonomy): domain Eukaryota; kingdom Metazoa; phylum Chordata; class Chondrichthyes; order Orectolobiformes; family Stegostomatidae; genus Stegostoma; species Stegostoma tigrinum. Next base: position 101,209,381 of record NC_081359.1, read on the forward strand.
CAGGTGCATTAATTGTATGAAGTTAGACAGCAATAATTAAATTGTTGACTTCCTTCAGCTCCCATTGGGTCCTATTAGTCTCTGCAAATGGTGCCCATGTTTAGCATGTCTGGTCTAAGATAATTGTTTAGCTAACCATAACGGTCTACCATGAAAGTACTGTTTATGACTATGGTATATGCTTATGAAAGTGAAACTGTGCAAAAATTCCCCAAGGGCTAATATTTAAAGCTTATAAAAATCAATGCTGAGGAATCAGACAGTTTTGATTTTAGGCAACCAGTTATGACTGCAGTTAAGTGTAAATTGTTTCAGAGATAGTAGGAAATGCAGATGCTGGAGAATCTGAGATAACAAGGTGTACAGCTGGATGAACACTGCAGGCCAAGCAGCATCGGAGGAGCAGGAAGGCTGACATTTCGGGCCGAGACCCTTCTTCAGATCTAGGCCTGAAACGTCAGCCTTCTTGCTCCTCAGCCTGCTGTGCTCATCCAGCTCTACTCCTTGTTATCTCAGTTATGACTGCATGTGCCTTTAGTTGAAATACAGCAAGCAGGTTTCTCTCACACTGCTCCATTTATAAACGAGTCCTCACTATAGCATCCTTGCTCTGTTTTGCATTTTTTGCCCAGCCAGCTGAACCTCTCTTAAGTGAGATCAGTTCCAGATTATGGGAGCATTGTTATGGGCCTTGATCATGGATTTGGATTTTCCTTTACATAAGACCCATAATAGTAAATAAAAGGGAACTTGCTTCTTGCTTTTGTTTGAAAGCAATTTTTAACCCAGAGTCACTCAGTGTGACCACTTGACTTGGTTTGATTCGTTTGACTGCAGGTGATCAACATATTCCTTAAGGAGAAAGCCTTTTTGAAAAATATTTAGGAAAAGCAAAAAATTGTTTTGGAGATTCAGTTCCAATACCTGCTTTATCAACACTTCTTTTAATAGCTTCCATCTACAGAAACCAATGTGATATATCTCTTAGATATATTTCTATTTCCTATATTTCTCCAATAAACCAACATTCGACTCCACTACTCCTTTAGTCCTTCTGTCTCTGAGCTTCCAAGTTCTGAATTGCAATGTAGTGAACAATCAGGTGTATTTTCAACTGCCAGCTATTCAGCTGTGACAATTTCCAATTATTCCATTAAGCCTGAATTTCAACCTGTAACAAATTAGGGCATTTGAGTATCAATGTTATATTGCCTATTTTCACTCACTTTCTCTTTATATTTGAAGCTGGACGCAAGATTAAATTTCAGCGTTAATTAATCCGTTTTGTAATTTTAATTGCCTGCTCCAGTACCAGGCTGACCTCTCCATCCTTCACTGGTCTGATCAAATTGAGTGGAAGTCCAACCAACAACACCACATCTTTTAATAAGGAGCTTTACAAGCTTCTAGACTTTTGAGATTATTTCCAGGACATAACCATTGCAGGCATGGAGAAATAAGCAGAGGACTTGCCCTAACTATCAAATATTCTTCTTCTGGTTTTGGATTGTTGCTGTTACTTATGACGCTTGACTGCCTTTTGTTTCTCCACTTGTTCCCATTACATCTCACTATCAGCTTCTTGTTATTTATCTTTGCTGCCTCCATTCTATAACAGCCCATGCCTTTTATTCTTTCAGTTGTAGACTTGCTTGTCGCACCAGCGTGTTTGGTTGCAGATGTTTTGTCACCTTGCTAGGTAACATTGACAGTGCACTTCTGGTAAAGTGTTGGTGTTCTGTCCCGTTTGTTATTTATATGCCTCAGTTTTGCTTCATTTTGGGCAGTTCTGTAAGGTCCTAGCTTGGAGATGCACTTCTAAAGCAGCACTCCTGAGAAGAGGAAAATATAGTGAATTTGGATTATCTTAGAGTAAGGACTTAGTGATATCCCCAGACTTGGGCACTTTGGGATAAAACCCTGAGCAGGACTTGAAGCTAAGTTTGTTTTAACTCAAATGTATGATAGATCCAGAAATAAGCTATCAGAGGTTCCAGGAGTCAAAGTCATAGTTACCTTAAACCTGTTAAAGTTTAGAGGAAGGGTGTGAGAAAAATACAGGGTTGCTCTTGGGTACTGGAGAACTTTTCTCAGTTTGACAGCACCATATTAAAACAAAAACACAGCAGACTATTATCCATTAAGGTAGATTTCAATTTGGGATTGGATTTGTCTGGTAATAGCATCTTCTGAGTTCATAACCCAGTCTGGTATCTGGAGTCCTATTTCAGCTACTTCATACAAAATATTGGTCAGGCCACATTTGGTGTACTGTGTACAATTCTGGTGGCCATGCTATAGGAAGGATGTTATTAAACTGGAAAAAGTGTGATAAGGATTTACAAGGATTTTACTGAGATGGGAGGCTGGTGAATCATAAGGACAGGCTGGATAGGCTGGGACTTTTTTCCCTGGAGCATAGGAGGCTGAGGGGTGACCTTTTAGATGTTTACAAAATCATGAGGGACACAGATAAGGTGAATAGCCAAAGTCTCTTCGCTAGGGCAGGGGAGTTCACAGGCTGACAGTTATCTGACCTTCTCAAACCGTATTTCTTTTGCTTTCATGAGCTCAGATTTATTGGGCAAAACTTCTTTTTTAATCTCTGCAGGAAGAAATCCACTTACTGTCCCTTTTCCCTGGCATGTGTGGTTGCATTTTGTACGTTTTATGACCTATTCAGTTGGGTAAATATTTGTATTTTCGTATTAGAAACTGAGTGTGTTGACCAGCTTTCAATCTTAGTATAATGATTATTTGATAATAAAACAATAATTTTGTGTTTATTGAAACAAACTGGTTGGTGTACCTGTTTATTCTAAGACTAATTTAGAGAAAGCTTATTGAGGGAACCTGATTAAACAATTAAATTTATGCACTAACACATGGAGCAGTGAGGCCAGAGGACATTTGTCCCATTTCAGTGAAAACAGTTTCTCCCCCTCTCAGTTTCAACAGTGGCTTGAAAGCTGCTGCATCTCAAACCTTCTTCCATTTTCAAGGAAAGGTCAACAATGCAAAACTTTGTTTCTCTTGACAGAGGCTTCCTGAGCTGCTGAATATTTCCAGTATTTATGGCTATATCTCGGGTTTCTACATCCCTGGCATTTTGCTCTTGAACTAGAATGAAAATGGAGCAGAGAGGGTTAAGGATATGAAGCTTATTCCGATTTAAAGCTCGCAGTACAACTCCTGCCAGTAAATATGACAACAGCTGTCTTACATCATGTGTTACTGGGACAGAATACACAAGAGGGGTGCAGACTAGTCCCTACATCAAAACAGCTTTGTTCCTGTGGGTTTATACTGAATGTGGAGCACGTTTGCAGCTTTGTAAGACACGAACACAGACAGCCAATCTTCTTTTAAATTATAATCTGAAGTAATTTAATAGATGTCTCCTGCTCCTTACCATTTACTGAGGTCTAAGTAGAGAATTCAGATACCTGCACTTGTTGTCAGGAAAGGCAATGGCATATCAGAATGACACAGATGATTTTCATTTGAAACTAAAAGTAATGTACTAAAGCTAGGTGATTATATAAGTATTTCAAATCAACTGGCATGAAGTTGGGTTCACTTTATTTGGAGTGGATTATGTGGATTTTAAAGTGACGTCACTAACTTGGAATGGAATTGACAGTGCTGATGGAGTAATAGTGATAAAGTGGAAATGATATTCAGCCAGCAGCCCAGAACCTCAAGCTAATGTCCTGAGGGTTCAAATCCTACCATGACAGATGGTACAATTTGAATTCAATAAAATCTGGAATTAAACACTCGTCTCATGGTAACCATGTAACCACTATTGATGATTGTAAAAATCCATCTGATTCACTAATATGGGAATAAAATCTACCATCCTTACCTGGTCTGCTGTACCTGCAACTCCAGACTCATAGCTTTGACTGACACTAATTGCCCTCTGGCAATAGAGATGGGTAATAAATGCTGACCCAGACAGCAGCCCCAAATTTCATGAATGAATAAAAAAAGTTACAAATTGAAAGACTCAGGTAGTAGGGGGCCCAAGACAACAGTCATTGACAACAGTTGGCATTAATAGAGTCTTTAATACAGTGAACATAGTGCTTCACAGCAGCATGAGCTTAGAAATGTTGACTTACATAAGGAAACAGGACAGATGACTGAAAGGTTAGACAAAGACTTGGACTAGAAGAAAAGTCTTAATGGGGCAAAAAGAAATATAGAGGCAGACATTTAGGGAGATACTTCCAGAAGTAATCTAAAGACCAGACACTGAAGGGTGGAGATTTTAAAATGAGGTTTGTTCATGAAGCCAAGCTTGGATAGAAGCAGGCACCTTACAATGTTGTGGACTAGGAAAACTACAGAGATTGCGAGGAATGAGGAAATGGAGGAGTTTGAAAGCCAGGATGAGAATTTTAACATGTAGAACAGGGCCAGGATTTAATGTGGGTGACAGGGGCCTGACTCACTGTGAAGAACCATAACAGTCTCGTGTCAGTCATCTCCATGAGACTTGGTGCTATTTCATTCCAATCAGCCACTCAACTGGCCAATGCCGGACCTCCCTTTCGATTGAGACCACAGTGATGTAGAAATGCTGCCCCTGTGAGTTGCTGGTTAATCTGAGTCATCACCAGTATCCAGCACAGCCAGCTGGTGCTTCTACAGTGCAGACTAACAGGAGGATGACTGATGGGCCCCACAGAGAACTGACTGTAGGTGAATGAGCCCTGTGGAGGAGAGGGGGCCAGCAAAGTGAGAAAGTGGAAGTTGGAAGTAAAGACTGGGATCTGACTGCTGCCTGCCAACCATGTAAAAGTTCTCCTTGCTGAGATCCAGTAGGGTTTTCCAGGTGGCCTTCCCAGATGACAAGACCTGTGCCAGCCCATTGGTTCAATACCAGTGGCAGGGACAGGGGCAGGAGATCCTTGGGGGTTTCAACTGGTTTCTGGACATGAAGGTCACATGAAAGCCTTCCCACTTGGAATTAATCAGGTGGAGGCAGGAAGGCAGTGGGATCACTATCCTGCATCCTTCCTTCCGATCTCCTGACTCCAAAGTCACCCGAAGGGAAAGGGTGACATTCCATGCCAATGCTCGAACAGGGGATTTCTTTTCCTGGAAAGCCAATGCAGCTAGGTGATGAGTTAACAAGAAAGCCCAATGGCATGGTCAATTCAAATTAGGATGCTAGGTAATTGAGAGAGGAAGGATTAAAAATGAGAAGAGAAAGCTGAGGTTGTACATCAACAGCTTTGGAGATACTGAGCTTTTTACCCTCTTCCATTTTGTTCAAATTCCTCTGCTTTTATTTTGGAGAGCTCGGGAGATTCATTTTAAAAAATTCTGATTCATTTGTGTTTTGCAATTGCTTCACTGCGGTCTAAATATTCACGGAGAGATAGATTGAAATTGTTATTCTACAAGCACTTGCAGTTCCCCAACGCTCACAAAATGACACTCTGATTATTTGTGCTGTGACTTGAATACACTAAGACCTATGGGGTAACACTTGCAAAGCAACCACTATGAGAGCAAACACCTCCTGAGTGTAACATAATGGAATCAGCTTACACCTTATTAAAGTAGTAAGTGGCGCAGAGGCTGGGTGGAAATTATGGTATAATTTATCTTTCGTGTACTCTGTTCTGTCGTCCATTCTTGCTGTCAAGTCATTCCCTGTTCGGACATGAAAGACAGAACGCACACAGCTCCGTGACAAAGACTGTATTGTTGTTTTATAAGAGTGTGTGTAAAATATTAACTCATCTATATTCATCAAACGTCTCCAGTCTGCTTTACAGCTGCTCTGTTCAAGCTGTAACAGGTAAACAACATGCTGGTAGAAATCCTCCACAGTCACATTAAGAATTCTTGTGCAGCAATTTTGTAAATGCCTTTGCGTTGTTCTTTCCATTTGCTTTTTCTAGCAAACTAGAGGAGACATCTACCACTGGAAATAGTGACCATAAGAAACCATCAAAGATACATTCAGGAATATTGGAATGGGAGTCAGTCACTCAGCCTCTTGAACCTTGTCCACCCATTGCATTAGACAATGGCCAATCCGTTCCTTAATTCCATCTGCTTGCTTCTGTAACCTTGCCCAACAAAAATTCACTAATCTCAGTTTTCACATTCCCAACTGACCACTCTAGCCTCGACATCATTTAGTGATTTACATAAGGAAGGGATTTCTAACACCATTCCTAGGTCTAATCTTTTGCTATCCCATACATACAAACAAATAATTACATTGGGAGGAAATGATGCACTATGATGGACAGCTCTAAGTTTCAAGTGCACGCCTACTGAATCATCCACTGAAGTATATTCCAAATAAACCCATTCAGCAGCAAAGGCAGAAATACAAATGCACCGTATTCATACCTGCTTTGCAAATCATTGAAGTTTAGCTCGCCAATGTAATGGGTGGCTGAAGAAACAGTGATAATTCGAGCGTTACGATCATGGCTCCCAGATTCCCTCAGGGTATCCAGAAGAAGACGGGTCAGCAAGAAGTGTCCAAGGTAGTTCACACCAAAGTGCTCTTCAAATCCATCTGCAGTGCTTCTCTGAGGCACCAGCATCACTGCTGCTGAAACCGAAAGGTGAAACATGTTGAGTAACAAAAGAACTATCACAGGAATGTCATGTTTGGTCCATTCTTGGAAACTGGGCTGTGGATTTGGGGAAGGGGTGGTGGGTGGTAACAGAGGAGCTGGCCATGTAGCTCAGAGCACAGGGCAAGGTGCATCATGGACACTGTTTGTGTATTTAAGGTTAAGGGCAACATCCCCTCTAACCTCCTAGAATCCGCTCTGAGGGACCACGCACTGCATTTGGTGTGCTGACACCACTCAGCATTGATTCCCATTCCAGAGGTTGCTGTTGTACACGGACAGACAGAGGAATTACAAAGTAGTTGGAACACCAGCTGAGGGGAGAGGAATATTCCGGAATTGTTCATTCCCTCAGTGATTTTTTTTGCTTCTCCCAGGATAAATTATCCCTGATCAGGAGTAGGCCATTCATCCCAGTAAATTTAAGGCCATTCATTTATCCCAATGTCCCTTACCACACTCTTTCTGTATTCCCCATTGTCATTGGTATCCATATATCTATTGATTTCTGTCTTGTACATGCTCAATGTTTTAACTCCATAATCCTGTGGGGGAGGGAATTCTAAACATTCACCAATCTCAGAGTGAATAAATTCCAACTTATCTTGCTTTTAAATGCCTATGCTTCATTCAAAGATCATAACTCCTGGTTCTGGACTGAACTTTCAGGATAAACATCTTACCTACACACACCCTGAAATGTCCTCTAAGTATTCTCCATGTTTCAATAAGATCACTTCTCATTCATCAAAATTCTAGACACAATGGTGACCTTAGCTGTTTCAGGAATCAAAACTGTGCTTTTGGCATCTCTCTGCATTGCAAAGCAACGATCCGATCAACCGAGCTAATCCTCTACGGTTCGCTATGGCAAGTATATCCTACTTTAGATAAGAAGTCCAAATCTGTACACAATACTGCAGATGTGTTCTCACAATGGTGATACACAATGGCTATGCAGCAAGGTTCCTTTGCCTCAGAACTCGGATTATGTTATATGAAGACCAACTTACCATTAGCCTTCCCTCACTAATTATTGCACCTGCATACTAGCTTTTAATGGCTCATCAACCCAGGTCACTTTGGACAAAAAAATTCCCAACCTCTGGCCATCTAAGAAATATTCTCTCTTTCCTCTGGACCAAGGTGGATAACTTCATGCTTATTCATATTATAGCTGATCTGCCAAGTTCTTGCACAGTATTTGTCAAGAACCACTGAGCCATCTTCCCCACAAATTATATTCTCAACTACTTTTGCATATGCGAACTGTGAAATATTATATTTGTTTCCCACATCCAGATAATTATTATGGAACAAACCAGACACCTCTCAAAACATATTAAAAAGGTAGCCTCGACTCTCATTTTTCCTTACAATAAAGATAAATATGAGGTGCTGTGTTCCAGATGCAATTCATTTGGTCAAACAACTTGACATTAAGCAAAACACAATTTATTCAAATACCACAGTTAAAATACAACAAAAGAAACAGGAACTTGGAATAACTTAGTTCTAACAGAAAACTTATCAGAATAATACATAGAGTAACTGTTACTAATTAACTTTTCCAATATAGTAACATCCCATAACCACACCCTTGGAAAATTCAGAACACAGATTGTTGCACATGCAACTCCCGCAGAGAGTTTATGGCTGTAACCAAGCAAAGAAAAGAATAGCTTTCACTTCTTCAAGACCCCAACAGCAACTCCTGAAAGCTAAACCTGTCAGCCCTGGTTCTGAGGGTGGGAGCTTAACCACACCCGTTCAGGTTGCTTCTATTGTTTCAGCTTTGAAAAAGAAGCCCAAGGCTTCACAAGTTGGTTATGTTTCCATCTATCCCCCAATCTATCCCTAAAAGAAACCAGGACAAAACACACCTCTTGAAGTCACAGCATTATCGCATCATGTTTACAGACTGTGAACGGCTATGGCCCTAACACTGATTCTTACAATATCCCAATAGTAACTGCTTTACATGCTGAGAATGATCCATTTATCCCTGCTTCTTCATTCCCTTCCATCAATCAATCCTCAATTTATGCTAGTGATAATAAAGCATCATAGATCACTGTTCCCTTATTAGATGTCTAATGGGTTAGCCTAGTAGACACAGAGAAGTGTAAAATGAGGTGACAATTTGATATTCCTCTCACACCACTGCCCAAAATTAACTTCATTCCCCACCTTTTGATTCCAGCATATGGCAAACAATTTTAAGATTCTGGTCAGGATTTGGAGATTGAATATCAAAGGAGAACAAGTTTCAGATCTCCAATTTGCAAGTATAGGCTCCAAGCATCAGAGTTCTTTCAGAGAAATCCACAGGGTTTTTTTTTCATAATGTAATGTAAATGCAGGCAGAGAGGATGTTTGAAATATTTAGATTAGAAAGGATCCAAGTAAACATTACTGAAAATAGATAGGGATGATTGGATTTGTGGATGTGGCATTAGATGTAGAAATATTTAATTCATACTGTATTGTCTGCAACAAGTTGCATGGACATGGTAAGTGTGAAGTCATCACATTCATTTTAGAAAGCACTTGAAACGTTTGGACAGAATAAGAATTTTCTATTTATAAAGTTGCTAGCTCCTTGTGATTGTGATGTGTCATCAACAGCCATGAATCTTGAGCTGGCTTGGTTTATGGATGGAGAGAGGAATTTTCTGAACTATTTTAGGAAATAGATCCAGCATTTTGTTTATATTTTTTGCCTTTTCCAGGAGATAGTATGGTTTAGGAGTTGGTGAGTTGCAATCCCTTCCTTCATTTATTGATGTTGTAAATTAGAAACAGAATGTTAGGGTTAGCTTTACCATGGAAATGGGCCGCCATGGACATCATTTACAAACAGGAAGACTTTTACCCAAATGGTAACCCAGAATGCAAGGCTAATGTTCTGAGGATATGGGTCTAAGTCCCACCATGGCATATTTTACAATTTGAATCCAGTAAGTATCTAGAATGAAAACAAAATTAAAATTGAATAAAAGAAAAACTACTGCAATGGTGATCATGTGACCCGCTATTGATTGTAGTGAAGTCATGTGATTCTACAGTATTGTTCAGGAAACCTGCCATCCTTACCTAGTCTGGCCTATGTGACTCCGGACCCACAGCAACATGGCCGACTCTTAATTGCCCTCTGGGAAAACAGGGATGGGTAATAAATTCTAGCAGGACCAGTGACACCCAGATCCCATGAATGAATGAAGAGTTGTATACCAACTGCTTTCTACAGAGGAGGAAAGTCCATATCCATTACACTCTCACCCGATGACTAACCCCACGCCCATTCCCAGAGCCCCACAGCCACCGCCTTGGGAATGAAAGTATGGTGAATGGGCAGCCTTTTTAAATGACCAGGTCTGTCAAGTTGGCAAATATACCAGTTCAATCATTCCAAGAAATTCAGCTCTCAGTGTCTGGTCCTTGATGCATTGTGAGTAAATGTTGAAGATTACTTGATTGCTGTAATGTGGTTTGGGACATCCAGGGAACGTGAGGATTTTACAGAAATGCCAGTGCTTCTTTCTTTGCTTTCTAATCAAGAATGCCCAACTCAAAACTGGTCAGGTGATTATCTGAAGTCAATACTGCCACCAGCTAAATTGAAATAAACAAAGAATTATCGATCCACCTCTCAGAAGACAGAACTGATCAGACAAAGAAGCATTATCTCAGCCAATGTAGGTGCAGAGCTGGCAAACAGACCACGGTGGTGACAACTATGCCCTCACATGAACCAAGAAATACCCCAGCAATTCTCAACCAACTGCTTGGGAGTCAACCGAAGGGTGACACAGGTCAAAGCCTTCACTCTCTCCCTCTCTCTTTTCACAGCATGGTATCTACCTGACAATGTGGAAATTGCCAGGATGTAAGCAGGAAAAATCTAAACTAGTCAATTGCAGTCTACTCTCAATCATCAGCAAACTGTTAGAAGGGATGGGCTGAAGGGCTGTACTGTATGATTCCACAGATCATCTGTAACGTCAATATAGCAACAACAGGCTCAGTCTGAGTTATAGATTCTGAGTCACCCTAGGTAAAGCCCTACTGGAAGTGCCTTATTTTTAATCAATGTCTTCAGGGATGTAATTATCCACCTCCGAAGCAGGTGGGACTTGAACCTAGGCCTTCTACTAAAAGCTAGTGACACTAATACTGCAAAAGCTGTGTCCTGTTGGAAAAGGAAAGAGAGGACAGGATTGGGTTCAGTTGTGAACAGATTCACGATTTAAGTTTAGTGATGAAGAATGTCTGTTTGGTGAGTGAATGGACAGTTCCTACTGTTTAACTAAAGAGTAGGCATAAATGCATCAAAGCAAACCTTCAACTTTGTTAGTACAAACTATTGCCCAACTTATCTTTTTTTAACTCCTTTCCATCTTTTAACAGTTAGACAAAGCTGAAACTCACAAATCCTCCAGTATAACCGATAGACTTTGGCTACATTGTGCTAAACCATGTAGCTACATAGAAACAGTCATTTCTATCATTTGTATTATCGCTGCTGTTATAATGGCAAAAGTCTTTCTATGCTTGATTATTCCTATAACACTTTCACCATCTGCAAACTTAATATCATTCAGAGCTCAGGTGCTTATTCCTAGCTCACAGCAAGTCACCCATCATCCTTTCACTCACTAACCTTCTTCTTATTACATACATAACAATAAAGAGTAGGCCATTCAGCCCCTTGACCGTGCTCTTCCATTTGATAAGATCGGGCTGATCTGACAGCGGTCTCAATTCTGCTTTCTTGGCTACTGCTATAATCTTCGATTCCCTTGATAATCAAAACCTGTCCAACTCAGTTTTTAAAATATTCAGAATCCTTGCCTCCAGTGATTTCTGGTGAAGAGAATTTCAAATTCCTGCTTTTGTTGATCCTGATGAACAGACGCTGTCATAATTAACAACATTGTTGCTTTTAATCACTGTGCCTTCAGCTGTCAAAGCTTTGGAATTCTTTCCCTAAACCAAACCCTTGCTAATTCTTTATCCTCCTTTAACACACACCTTACTCTCAAGCTTTTGGCCATCTGCTCTATAATCGCCTTTTGTAGCTCAGTTTTATGCCCACCAGTGAAAGATCTTAGAATACTTTATCATATTAAAGATGCTGTTTAAATACATGTTTTGTGGTAAAAAGGTTCTGAATCATTCAGCTCTTCCCAGAAAATCTAATGGAATTCAATGCTCTGTGGGTGGCAAAACAATATTATACTGTATCTCCAGATCACTTAGCACCAAATGTAATATATAGTTATAAAATACTGATCAATTTCTTACTGGGTACAGAAATTGTAGGCCGAGAGAGGAAAGAAAACAGAAATGCTCAACAGGTCAGGCAGAGAGAAGTAAAGTTAGCACTTCAGGTCAATGAACTTTTTATTAGACTGGAAAATGTTAGACGTTCAATAGATTTGACTTCTGTTAAGTGTTGTGGCTGTGTATACCGGAGCCATCTGAGATGCTTTGTAAAGGTTTCTTCTGATCAGTATCAGTTTCAGATACCAACTGGAGAGGGATGTCCAGACAAAGACTTTGGCAGAAGAGAGGCTCAGTCTGAATAAACAGAGTGGGTTTATTAAATAGTACTTAACAGCTGGTTACATTACATCTGGGTTACATGAGAGTGTCTAGTGAGAGCTCAGGCTTTGTGAGAGTTCAGGCTTTATTTAACAATATGTATGCATTATTGTCTAGCTTTGTTGAACTTAGCAGTGAAAAACAGGTTAGTTTCCTCCAGCAGCAGTCTTTTATATCCTAATACAACTTGAACAACGTCAGAATATTATCATTGCCCATTTTAAAAGTTATAGTTAATGATTCTGTTGTTCAAATAGTCGTTTGGCAACAGAGAACTTGATTATTGTTAGAAAATGATACTTTTTTGACCATTTTTGTCATTTACTCACCAGGTCAATTTGTAAAAGAAAATCATGAAAGAAATATTCAAATTGTATGACAGGAGGGCATTGACTGGTCAGCATCCTTCATAAAATCCCTACATTGAGGAAGCAGGCCATTCAGCCCATCAAATCCACACCAAGCCTCCAAAGAGTATCTCACCCATTCGCAGCCACCTACCCCTATGCCCGTAACCTCATGTTTCTCATGGCCAATCCACCAAACCTGCACATCTTTGGACTATGGGAGGAAACCTATAATGACACGACAGAGTGTACAGACTCCACACAGACAGTCACCCAAGGGTGGGATCGAAGCCGGATCCCTGGCGCTGTGAGGCAGCAGTGCTAACCACTGAGTCACCGTGCAGCCCCAACGTTTGGTTGGAAACATTAATTAAATGCGACTTTTATCAGCATTACTCAGATTCTGCCACTGTCATCATCCCATTTGCCATTTAATCTTGAATACTTCAATCTTATTATAAGTATTAGCTTTTGAACTTTTCACTACTCCCTTTCCTTCTCACTTTCATCTTGGTTAAAACAGACTCCATCTCCAACTTCTTCCACATCCGATGTAACATGAAATGCTGACTTATTTTGTCCCCCCAACAGAATCTTCTCTTCCATCAGGGTTATCCAGCACTTCCGTTTCTTTTTTTTTCAGATTCCCATAATCCTCAATTGTAAGCTTTACGCTTCAGAATATCTTCTGTTCCATGCAATAGGGCATTTGCTTAGCAAAACCCTAGTGCATTTTTTTTTTACTTCAGGGCCAAGGTTCAGTAATTTAAAGAAAAACTATAAATAGTTCAGAAGAAAGAAAGAGGAAATAATAAATCAGAAAGTGGAGCTGAGATGATCACAACCCTAACAACCTGATGCTCTGAGAAGAGCATAATCTAATCATTGGGGGCGGCACGGTGGCTGAGTGGTTAGCACTGCAGCCTCACAGTGCCAGGGTCCTGGGTTCGATTCCAGTCTCAGGTGGCTGTCTGTGTGGAGTTTGCACATTCTCCCCCTGTCTGCGTGGGTTTCCTGCGGGTGCTCCGGTTTCCTCCCACAGTCCAAAGATGTGCAGGCTAGGTGGATTGGCCATGCTAAAATTGCCCGTAGTGTTCAGGTGTATGTGGGTTATATGGGGATGGGGATGGGGATGGGTGGGGTGCTTCAAAGGGCAGTGTGGACTTGTTGGGTTGAAGGGCCTGTTTCCACACTGTAGGGAATCTAATCTAATCACCACAGGGTAAGTAATTTTCAATTTTATGAATTCTGCTCTGCTTTAGATCCCATTACCTCAGCATGGGTTTTCACACTTTTTTAACATTCTTTTTTGGGATGTAACAGCCGCAGGCAAAGTAGGCATCAATTGTCCATCTCTGACAGCCTTTGAAAGGGTGGTGGTGAGCTACTTACTTGAACTGTCGTTGTCCAGACAGAGTGAGTAGCTTCATGGTATTGTATTCCTGTGGCAGGTTGATAGAACTGAGTGGCTTGCTGGGCTAACTTCATTGGGCAGTTAGGACTAAAACACAGAGCAGTGCATCTGGAATCACATGGAAGCCAGACTAGCTAAGGGTGGCAGATTCTACCGAATACATTGCCCACCACCCCCTGGGGTGAACCAGGTGCAACTTTTACAACAAACTATTAGGTTTCACCGTCATTGTTACCAAGGCAAGCATTTTTCTATTCCAGATTTATTACATTGACAGAGTTTAAATTAATTTGAAATTATGTCCACAGATCATTAGGTCAGGCTGCTGGATTACACGTCCAGTAATTTTACCACTTCGCAAAAGACAACTAGGCTCTTCTTCAACCTCCAGTTTCAAACAGAACCACTTCTGTTTATCTGAGCTTCCACCTTCCCAGCTCTATTTTTGAACACTACTGCCCAAACTCCAGGTTTAACGAAATCAGGAAGAATAAGAATCAGAGGAAGACTGATGGTTACAGTGCTCAGTGGCAAAGGAATCTGAAACATTAACTGTGTGCTACATGCTGCATAATTTGTGTTCTTAACCTTTGTGTGCGAGTCTGCAGTTGCACCTGGAAAGCTTCCTGATCTTTTTCTTGGTGTTACTTCAGTGAAAGGGGAAAGTTTGACAGTTATGCTAATGGCCTTGGTATACATTGGTTTGCCTTTAAGACATAATGGCAATCAATTAAATCTGATTAAGCTGCGTCATCTCTTCTATCCCTGTGGCTATTATGCTCCCTGCGTAGTGCTAAATCAATGCAGAAAATGAGCTTGAATAATGTTTAAATTACTAAATTTGCAAGCTACGATGTGTTCATGTATCCACCTGTGACAGGAATTCAAAATGTTACTATCGAGTTCAATCCCATTCTATGATAAGCCTGCAGTGCAGATGTAAATATGAATCACTTTACTAGGGAAAAAGAAAACTAAGCTAGTGGTGACCATGTAAGCAGCGTTGATTGTTGGCAAAATTTATCTGATTACTCCTACCCTTTAGGGAAGGAAATCTACACTCCTTACCTGAGATAATAGGAACTGCAGATGCTGGAGAATCCAAGATAATGAAATGTGAGGCTGGATGAACACAGCAGGCCAAGCAGCATCTCAGGAGCACAAAAGCTGACGTTTCAGGACTAGACCCTTCATCAGAGAGGGGGATTGGGTGAGGGTTCTGGAATAAATAGGGAGAGAGGGGGAGGCGGACAAAAGATGGAGAGAAAAGAAGATAGGTGGAGAGAGTATAGGTGGGGAGGTAGGGAGGGGATAGGTCAGTCCAGGGAAGACGGACAGGTCAAGGAGGTGGGATGAGGTTAGTAGGTAGATGGGGGTGCGGCTTGGGGTGGGAGGAAGGGATGGGTGAGAGGAAGAACCAGTTAGGGAGGCAGAGACAGGTTGGACTGGTTTTGGGATGCAGTGGGTGGGGGGGAAGAGCTGGGCTGGTTGTGTGGTGCAGTGGGGGGAGGGGACGAACTGGGCTGGTTTTGGGATGCGGTGGGGGAAGGGGAGATTTTGAAACTGGTGAAGTCCACATTGATACCATTAGGCTGCAGGGTTCCCACGCGGAATATGAGTTGCTGTTCCTGCAACCTTCGGGTGGCATCATTGTGACACCGCAGGAGGCCCATGATGGACATGTCATCTAAAGAATGGGAGGGGGAGTGGAAATGGTTTGCGACAGGTGGAGTTGTTTGTTGCGAACTGAGCGGAGGTGTTCTGCAAAGCGGTCTCCAAGCCTCCGCTTGGTTTCCCCAATGTAGAGGAAGCCACACCGGGTACAGTGGATGCAGTATACCACATTGGCAGATGTGCAGGTGAACCTCTGCTTAATGTGGAAAGTCATCTTGGGGCCTGGGATAGGGGTGAGGGAGGAGGTGTGGGGGCAAGTGTAGCATTTCCTGCGGTTGCAGGGGAAGGTACCGGGTGTGGTGGGGTTGGAGGGCAGTATGGAGCGAACAAGGGAGTCACGGAGAGAGTGGTCTCTCCGGAAAGCAGACAGGGGTGGGGATGGAAAAATGTCTTGGGTGGTGGGGTCGGATTGTAGATGGCGGAAGTGTTGGAGGATGATGCGTTGTATCCGGAGGTTGGTGGGGTGGTGTGTGAGAACGAGGGGGATCCTCTTGGGGCGGTTGTGGCGGGAGCGGGGTGTGAGGGATTTGATGCGGGAAATGTGGGAGACGCGGTCAAGGGCGTTCTCGATAACTGTGGGGGGAAGGTTGCAGTCCTTGAAGAACTTGGACATCTGGGATGTGCGGGAGTGGAATGTCTTATCGTGGGAGCAGATACGGCGGAGGCGGAGGCATTGGGAATAGGGGATGGAATTTTTGCAGGAGGGTGGGTGGGAGGAGGTGTATTCTAGGTAGCTGTGGGAGTCGGTGGGCTTGAAAAGGACATCAGTTACAAGCTGGTTGCCTGAGATGGAGACTGAGAGGTCCAAGAAGGTGAGGGATGTGCTGGAGATGGCTCAGGTGAACTGAAGGTTGGGGTGGAAGGTGTTGGTGAAGTGGATGAACTGTTCGAGCTCCTCTGGGGAGCAAGAGGCGGCGCCGATACAGTCATCAATGTACCGGAGGAAGAGGTGGGGTTTGGGGCCTGTGTAGGTGCGGAAGAGGGACTGTTCCACGTAAACTACAAAGACGCAGGCATAGCTGGGGCCCATGCGGGTGCCCATGGCCACCCCCTTAGTCTGTAGGAAGTGGGAGGAGTCAAAAGAGAAGTTGTTGAGGGTGAGGACGTGTACACCTCCTCCCACCCACCCTCCTGCAAAAATTCCATCCCCTATTCCCAATTCCTCCGCCTCCGCCGCATCTGCTCCCACGATAAGACATTCCACTCCTGCACATCCCAGATGTCCAAGTTCTTCAAGGACCGCAACTTTCCCCCCCACAGTTATCGAGAACGCCCTTGACCGCGTCTCCCGCATTTCCCGCTACACATCCCTCACACCCCGCCCCCGCCACAACCGCCCTAAGAGGATCCCCCTAGTCCTCACATACCACCCCACCAACCTCCGGATACAACGCATCATCCTCCGACACTTCCGCCATCTACAATCCGACCCCACCACCCAAGACATTTTTCCATCCCCACCCCTGTCTGCTTTCCGGAGAGACCACTCTCTCCGTGACTCCTTTGTTCGCTCCACACTGCCCTCCAACCCCACCACACCCGGCACCTTCCCCTGCAACTGCAGGAAATGCTACACTTGCCCCACACCTCCTCCCTCACCCCTATCCCAGGCCCCAAGATGACATTCCACATTAAGCAGAGGTTCACCTGCACATCTGCCAATGTGGTATACTGCATCCACTGTACCCAGTGTGGCTTCCTCTACATTGGGGAAACCAAGCGGAGGCTTGGAGACCGCTTTGCAGAACACCTCCGCTCAGTTCGCAACAAACAACTGCAACTCCCAGTCGCAAACCATTTCCACTCCCCCTCCCATTTTTTAGATGACATGTCCATCATGGGTCTCCTGCGGTGCCACAATGATGCCACCCGAAGGTTGCAGGAACAGCAACTCATATTCCGCCTGGGAACCCTGCAGCCTAATGGTATCAATGTGGACTTCACCAGTTTCAAAATCTCCCCTTCCCCCACCGCATCCCAAAACCAGCCCAGTTCGTCCCCTCCCCCCACTGCACCACACAACCAGCCCAGCTCTTCCCCTCCACCCACTGCATCCCAAAACCAGTCCAACCTGTCTCTGCCTCCCTAACCTGTTCTTCCTCTCACCCATCCCTTCCTCCCACCCCAAGCCGCACCCCCATCTACCTACTAACCTCATCCCACCTCCTTGACCTGTCCGTCTTCCCTGGACTGACCTATCCCCTCCCTACCTCCCCACCTATACTCTCTCCACCTATCTTCTTTTCTCTCCATCTTTTGTCCGCCTCCCCCTCTCTCCCTATTTATTCCAGAACCCTCACCCCATCCCCCTCTCTGATGAAGGGTCTAGGCCCGAAGCGTCAGCTTTTGTGCTCCTGAGATGCTGCTTGGCCTGCTGTGTTCATCCAGCCTCACATTTTATTATCTAACATCCTGATAAACCTCTTTTGCACTCTCTCCAAAGTCTCCGCATCCTTTCTAAAGTCTGGCAATCAGAACTGCACACGATACTCCAAATGTGGCCTAACTAATAGTTTATACAGCTGCAATAAATCTGGTCAACATTCATACAGAAAGCCTCAATTAATGAAGGCAAGCATGCTGTACGCCTTATTTACCACCTTAACCATTTGAGTTGCCACTTTCAGGGAGCTGTGAAATTGCACCCCAACATCCCTCTGTACATCAATACACCTAGGGTTATTATTTATAACCTATAAACATGCGGTGTTTACATCATCGCAACTTTAAGTTCAACACTAGCAATGTTAACTTCCAGCATTGAGACATTCATCAGTCTGTAGTGCTTGGAACCAGCCGGATCTTGTTGACTACGAGATCCTTGTCAACCCAAGTCAATCAGGAAGTACATAAAAAGTGATTTAGAATCTCCTCAGTTCAGGGGTCTGACTCTGTGCTGGCTGGGGACAATAAATAGTACTGTGCACAAGTAGATAAAGGATGACTTGGTGATGGATTACTGGTCTCTGTGCAGTTATTTCAAGTTCATATTCTAAAATATTAAGCATCCTCTTCAGCTTTTGCTTTACTCTCTGACAGCATAACTCTGTAGTAAGGATTTACACAACTGTGTTAAAAGATCATGAATTCAAGTCTATCTCCAGCCACTTGAGCACCAAATCTAAGCTGGTACTCAAGAAATGAAGAAGCTCCACACTGTTGGAGGTTACATCTTTCTGACAAGTTATTAAAACAAGGCTCTGTTCATCTGCTCAGATGGATGAACTAGATCCCAAAGGACAATTTTGAAGCAAGACAGTTCTTCAAAGTGTTTTGGCCAGCATTTACCTGTTAATATCACTGCAAATCAGATCATTTGTCTCATAGTTAGTGGTATATGGTGGCAGACCGCATTGAGAAGTAAGTTAGTGAGTCCTTGTGTGCAACGTTCTCTCAAATTTCTCCAGCCATTGTGCACATCTCTGCAGTCTGAATGCAGCAGGGGCTGCAGAAACTGTAAGTGAATGTGTTGGCATGGTTTTGGCATACCGATTGACATGCATGAACCTTCGGAATGGCTATATGGCCATGAAGCTTAGAGGGAACGTGACTGATTCATCAGTATGTGAAATCAGCCTTGATTCCAGAAATTGGCAGATTATTTTGCCAATGTTTTTGCTTGGGGATATTCAGCTGTTGTGCCACTTCTCGCCTCCTCTCAGTTTGATGGATGTCGCCAGTTTGGCGAAGATGGTCGTCAAAACAGCATTGAGCCCAATTTCAGTGCTTGCCTGCATGTGGGCTGCCAGCTGCACTGTCTTCCCAAGACATGTGTCGTCATGCAATGCAGAAGGTTCTAATTCTGCCTATCTTTGGGTGTCTTTGTGTCATTTACTGATCACCTCTGCTCTGAGACAGTGTTTCTTGGGGATAATACAGGGAGGTGTAGCCAGCCCTCCTAAGTGAATGTCTTGGAGGGCAGTCTCCATGCCTCTGAGTCAGCATGATGAAGGACTAAGTGATTTGTGTCCTGCCATCAAACTCTCATGAAGCAGGTGTCTTTGGTGGGAACATTCCTGAGCTTTGAATTACCATAGAATCCCATAGAAACAGGATTCAACCCAACAAGTCCACGCTGACTCTCCAGAAAGCATTCCACTCATATTCGCCCCCTTATGCTATTCCTGTAACCCTCAATCTTCCCATGGCTAATCTACCTAATCTGTGGGAGGAAACCAGAGCACCCGGAGAAAACCCACACAGACACAGGGAGAATGTGCAAACTCCACACAGTCACTCGAGGCTGGAATTGAACCTGGGTCCCTGGTGCTGTAAGGCTGCAGTGACAACCATTGAGCCACCGTATTACCTGAAGGCGACCCAGAACTCTATGCCCTACGGCAAGATAGTATGGATAATGGCCTGGTTGTGTTAAATGCAGTTTTCAAAGTAAGCTACCATATTTCCTACATCTCAGAAATTCTTAATCCATTGTAAAGTGCTTTGAGAAGCCCTGAGTGCATAAGGGCACTATCGAGATGCAAGACTTTCTTAGCCTTTAAGCAGATTATAGTAGAAACAGGGGAGCAGTTTACACTTGTCACATAAAGTCGACATCTGTAATTCATAGGGTGAATAATCTGATTGTAATGGTGAAAATTGCCTTTGTGTTAGAAGTGTTAAAATGAAAGTGAAGTGGGATTTTAATCAATAAGATTTTAGAGCTGATTAACCCGATTAAAAAAATTGAAGACAAACACACCGTAATTTCAAACTGTGATGGGGTAATGAAGACAAGTTGACTCTGTGTTTAATAAACAGTGCCACAAAATCATTAGTAATATGGCTTAATGCCTCATTGTAAATTCAATTAATAACATTTTCTGCACAGAATAACAGTAACAAACACTTTACTCCAGGGACTGCACATACAACAAACACTGACACGGCCTGGTGAGGTGATCGACCAGCTGGTTGCAGAATGAGGGTGTTTCTTGAAGTTATGTTTGTCATCTCTCACAATGATCAAAAGATAGCAAGCTGCAGTACAGAGATTGCCTGCTTTGTGATCACCAGAGAGCCAGTGTCTGTACCAGGCTGTGTCCAATGAATGTACTTAAATGATGGAGCAGATTGCTGGACTGGGCTAAACAAGGTAATTTTTTACAGTGAGTGTTTGCAGCAGAACAGAATCTGAAGCTGTGGAGCAAGTATGACAAAAACAGTTATACCTATTTCTATTTTATGTAGAATTAGGATAAGGCTGATTATTTTTTAGAAGACCATGTTTCTTAAAGAGGCAGGCTGAGTAATGGTGGTGGGATATGGCAGGGAAGGTTATGTTGAAATTCCAATTGTTCCTTAACAACAGTGTTTATTTGGTAGGTCAGTGGCTGGTGCAAGCAATGTTGTATGACAAATGCCAGACAACCCATTCAATAGTTGATGACTGCCTTCAATGTTTCGAAAAGCGTCTTGGCCCACACAAAGTGAATTCACTGTGGCTTCTTGATAATGCATTCCTCTGTGAATTCCGTTTTGTGAATGGCTGTTTGAAACATAATCTTCTTCATAGCACATGGACAACCGTGGAAGAGGACGTATCAACATGAGTGGCATAAGGCTAGTTATGTTTGTGTGCTCTTTCACTTTTTCTTGATCCTGGATATTTTCAGTTTCTCTGTGTTCAGCCTGCATTTGCAGGTAACCCCAATTTCTCTTTGTTCCTGGGTGTTTCCACTTGCTCCAACATCCAGGAGTACATTTGGTGTGAGTCGGAACAATGAACAGATGCCGTTTTTCACATTATCTCAGCCTAGTTCTGTCTTTCACTCATAAACGATGGCAGGACAATAAAATAGTAACGATTGCCAAAGGTCCAAACATGGTGCCCAGGTTCTGCACTGGTACATCAGAGTTTCTGTTCCAGCCAGTGGCATCATGGAATCACAGAATCCCTACAGTGTGGAAGCAGGCCACTTGGCCCACCGAGTCCTTACTAACCCTCCAAAGAGCATCCCACCCTCTACACTGACCCTGGAACCCTGCATTTCCCATGGTTATTCCACCTAGCCTGCACATTCCTTGACACCACATCACAATTTACCATGACCAATCCACTTAATCTGCACATCTTTGAAATATGGAAGGAAACCAGAGCACCTGGAGAAAACCCACGCAGACATGGGGAGAATGTGCAAACCCCACACAGACAGTCAACTGAGGATAGAACTGAACCCAGGTCCCGAGCGCTGCAAGGCTGCAGTGCTAAACACTGAGCCACAGTGTCTCAGGCAAGAGATAGATCCACAGTGGTTTTAAAATTCACTGGCATCCCTGTCAACACCATGCTTTGAGGCCCATGTTTTGAACGTAGCAGGTGGAAGAGCACAGTGATCTCCTCCTTTCTTACAGAGAGGGGTGCAAGGCACTGCTCCACAGTTTAAAATAAAGCAGGAGGACTCGAGATTCACCCTAAGTACGATCTCTGTGGATATGCAACCCTTCCTCCTGCTCTGTCATGCACATATGGCTTGTCCCCTTGGTCATCAATGATTGGGGTGAAACTCCTTCGAAAGCAATTAGAAACAGTGGACTAGCACAATTAACCACACGAACGTGCACTACCAATGTTTGGCTTGCAAGTTGAAGATCGTGATTCTAGCTGAGAAAAGGCATGTTTTGTCAAAGCCTTTCATCTTGCACTCATCTGGCATATCCACAAGAATACTAATTTAGGGGGAAAAGCAACATTTATGCTGAATGAGGGTTCTAATTGGTTGGCAGGCTTTCCCCTTAAATTTGTATTCTTGCAAATCCTGATTAGTGCCAGACAAAATACTTCGAAAAAATGTGCCTTTTCCAGTAATAGTCATGTTGGGGGCTGCCAAGCAAGTAGGTAGAGATCGGTTGTTGAAGAGAGAAAACAGACCAAGAAAGCAGACCACACTTAATCAGTGAAATAAAAGGACAAATTGGCAGCCAGCTTGTTGACAGTGAATAAGAACTTTAAAAATTATGGCTCCAGGGTCTTCAATTGTTATTGGAAAAGAGTTGCAGGAAGAGTTTCTCGCATGGAAAGAAATGCAAGTGCTGCTCAATGTCAAAATTAGGTCAAACAAACATGGGATCCATGTTAGCACTTTTTGGAGGTTTTGTATTTGTGAAGCCTAGTGGGTTCTCTCACTGCATCTTGTCATACTTGCCTCTTTAATTACAGACTATCTCCCTATGATATCTCTCACAACCAATTCTCATCACATACTGCTCCTGGAACAACTCAGCACTGAGCAGATATCTGCCAAAAGGCCAGTAATCCTTGCACTGCAAGCCCATGGTGCTTCTGGAAAAGTACCATCAGTCCAGTGTAGTCATTCGGGCCTCCTTTCAATATAAAGGAGAGAGCAACACAGCGACAGTTGCGGGACTGCGTGAACTCAAAGTCCTAAAGGAAATTGAAAATTTCCAACCCAACAGCCGCGGCAACGGTGAGGGGGAAATAGACCTGATGACTGACATCCAGGACATGATGCCGGTACTACAGAAGGCAAACGCGGGGCGACCGAAACCACCCAATAGGTATGCAGGCTGGAGGGAGTGGGAATTCGAAAAGTGGCAAAAGCTGGAATGTCAGGGAACGGGCATCCAGTACTTTAGAGATGACAAGATCTCTAACTCTTGGACTAAGGCTGGAGTACAACAAAAATCCTCTAGATTCATTAACAGCGTGCTCTTGCGGTGTAATCTATACCTGACGAGAACCACATTATCTAGAGGTAGGCCCCACAGAAACAAGCTATGCCGTAGGTGTGAGATGGCAAATGAGACCCTGCCACACATCTCAGGATACTGCCCATTCGTTAAGAACGCTCGAATCAAACGCCATAACAAGATCGCTGACCAGTTGCAGAAACACGTCAGTAAGTACGGCTGGACATCGTACGTGGAGCCCAGACTATTCGACAAACACGGCTCCCTATGGAAACCCGATCTCATATTTAAGAAAGACAAGAAGATCGCGGTCGTAGATGTCACAGCGCGGTACGAAAATGACAATAAAGCACTGGAAACAGTATGGCGAGAAAAAGTAGAAAAATATAAACACCTGAATGCCGAGATCACGGAATCTCTGATGAAGGGTCTAGGCCCGAAACATCAGCTTTTGTGCTCCTGAGATGCTGCTGGGCCTGCTGTGTTCATCCAGCTCCACATTTTATTATCTTGGAATTCTCCAGCATCTGCAGTTCCCATTATCAAAGAGCTCAGAGATGCAGCCTGGTCCAGTCTATGAACTGGGTGCATGTCCTTGGGCACAAAATGTCTTTGCAGCAGCCCGAGATGCAACGCTGAAGTGCAGAAGTGGATTGGAGATGTGCCACAAGGTTCCTAAGAGGCTGGTACATGTCAAATGCCAATGTCTATGGACATGTGGTGCATGCGGCCCATGCCCATGGATTGTGCCTGGAGACTTTGATGCCTAATTTATAATATGGAAGTCACCACCCTATTCAGCGGTGAGCTAAATCTCCCAGGTCCTCGTTCTGGGTTCTTTTTCAGATTTTCCCCAATGTCGAGCTTGTTTAACAAGATGGGAGGCTGAATATTCACCAGGTGTTTTGGGCCATTTACAAGGAGGTTTAACAAGTGTCAGTCACCATCAATGTTTAACTCGCTGCTGCTTTTGACCACTGCTCATGAAAAGCATAAAATTCTGGTGTTAGTTACTCCCATTTAGTTGATTGGAAATCTGTGTGGATTACTTAATATTTGCACTATTCCAAAATTACACATCACTACACATTCTTAACCTGGTGAATACTAACAGTCATAAGACTGAGAAAGAGCTCTCGGGTTTGTTTCAGTCCGTAACAGATTTGGTAAGGAGTAAGGGGTGCATGGTGGTTCAGCAGTTAACACTGTTGTCTTACAGCACCAGGTGTCCAGTTTCGATTCCAGCCTTGGGGCGACTATGTGGAGCTACACATTCTGCCCAAGTCTGCGTGACCAAAGTACTTCATGGTTGTCAGACTATTTTCTTTACACTGCATATACCTGTCACATGACTGCAATGGTTCTTGTTATTAATTTCACCTTCAAACTTTCAAGAATCAATTTGTATGTGAAAAGGAAGTTGGTGAAAGAATACGAAATTAACAAGAAGCCAGGTCAATAAGTAAGGAATCTTAAGGGACTGACAGATTGTTTTGAGTTTTGGATAGCACTGAATGCAAGAGACAAATTAATAGCTTTGAAAGTAATCCCCTGATATTATTCCAAAATATCAATTTCTTTTCTCGTTATTCCACCAACCATAAACTTCGATGAAATAGCTTTTAGCTGCAACTCGGTGAATGGCTATGTGTGAAGACAGCAGCAACTGAATGTTCTGGGAGCTCAGATTTTAAATTTGTCTGCAAAGTGAGGCCAACAGTGCGACTTCAATTCTGGTGCCGGCAGAGGTGGCCATGAAGGGCTCACATTCTCAACCTGTCCTTGGCTTTGGCACCGTGACCTTTAGGTGAAACGACGACCATTCATCTCTCTCATATGAGAATGCAGCCCTATTGTCCTCTGGCACGACAGGAACTTTTCCTTACTTTTACCCAGAAATGAGTGCAAACAAAATCAAGATTGTGTCCTTGACTTATGTGTCTGTTCTGACTCCATCATCATCTTTGTCTTTCTACTGGGTAGCCTAGTCACCAACACATTGGAACATCCAAAACCCGCTCTTAATGCCTTCAAATTTCACAACACACTGTGTCCCTTTTACAGAGCTATTCAATTTATCCTCCACCTTGCTATATGCCTATCGGTTTAACATTTTCCTTTCTAGACATACAGATATATAATCTGCAATGGATATACTTGCAGTATAGAAAAAGTGCAATGCAAGTACCTGACCTACCTCAGAATAAGGGGCTGCATGTTTAAGACTGAGATGAAGAGGAACTGAGCGTATCTGTAGAGTTCTTTACTGACAGCCGTTGAGGTTGGGCCATTAAGTATAATATAGGCTAAGATAAACAGATTTTTAATCAGTAAGGGAATCAAGGTTATGTGAATAGGTAGGAAAGTGGAGCTGAGGATGATCAGAGCAGCCATGATCACCTTGAATGGCAAAGCAGACGTAATGGGCTGAATGGCAATTCTGCTCATAAACCATAGAGTCCTAGAGAGTGACACGGCAACAGACCCCTTGATCCAACTCATCCGTGGCTACCAGATATCCTAAACAAATCTAGTCCCATTTACCAACATTTGGTCCTTATCCCCCTAAACCTTTCCTATTCATATACCCATCCAGATGCCTTTTAAATGTTGTAATCGTGTCAGACTCCACCACTTCCTCTGGGTGCTCATTTCATACACGCATCACCTTCTGTATGAAAATGTTGCCCCTTAGGTCCCTTTTAAATCTTTCCGCTCTCACCTTAAACCTATGTCCTCTAGTTTTGGACTCCCTCACTTTGGGTAAAAGACCTTGTCTATTTACTCTATCCATGCCCCTCATGATTTTATAAACCTCTGTAAGGTCACCCCTCAGCCTCTGACATTCTAGGGAAAATAGCCCCAACATATTCAGCCTCTCCTTAAAGCTCAAACCCTCCAATCCTGGCAATGTCCTTGTACATCGTTTCTGAATACTTTCTAGTTTCACAACGTCCTTCCCATAGCAGGGAGACCAGAATTGCACACAATACTCCAAGAGTGGTCAACCCAATGCCCTGTACAGCCTCAAAATGATCTCCCAACTCCTATACTCAATGTATTGGCCAATAAAGGCAAGCATACCAAACGACTTCTTCACTATCTACCTGCGACTCAACTTTAAAGGAACTGTGAACCTGTATGCCAAGGTCTCTTTGTTCACCAACAGTCCCCAGGCCTTACCATTAAGTGTATAAGTCCTGCCCTGATTTGCCTTTCCAAAATGCAGCACCTTACATTTATCAAACTTAAACTCCATCTGCCACTCCTCGGCCCATTGACCCATCTGATCAAGATCCATTGTACTCTGAGGTAACCTTCCTCGCTGTCCACTACACCCCCAATTTTTCTGTCATCTGCAAACTTATTAACCATACCTCATATATTCGGATCCAAATAATTTATATAAATGACAAAAAGCAGTGGACCCAGGACCAATTCTTGTGGCACACCGCTAGTGACAGGCCTCCAGCCTGAAAAGTAACACTCCGCCACCCTTTGTCTTCTACGTTTGAACCAGTTCTGTAGTTAAATAGCTCGTTCTCCTTGTATTCCTGTGTGATCTAACTTTGCTAACCAGTCTAGCATGAAAATTCTACTATGTTGAATGCCTTACTGAAGTCCATAAGGTGGACATAGTCCACTGCTCTGCCCTCATCAATCCTCTTTATTAGTTATTCAAAAAAGTCAATGAAGTTAGTCTGAAATAATTTCCCAAACACAAAGCTATGTTAACTATCCCTGATCAGTTTTTGCCTTTCCAAATACATGTAAATCCGAATCTTTCAGATTCTCTCCAACAACCTACCCATCACCAATATCAGGCTCACCAGTCAACAGTTCCTGCTTTTCTCTTATTACCTTTCTTAAATACTGGCACCATGTTAGCCAAACTCCGGTCTTCTGGCACCTCACCTGTGGCTATCGATGATACAAATATCTCAGCAAGGGGCCCAGGAAACATTTCCCTCGCTTCCCACAAAGTTCTTGGGTTCAACTGGTCAGGTCCTGGGGACTTGTCTACCTTTATGTGTTTAAAGACGTTCAGCACCTCCTCCTCTGAAATATGGACACTTTTCATGACATCGCTATTTATTACCCCACATTCTCTACCTTCCATATCCATCTCCACAGTAAACCCTGATGTGAAATGCTTGTTTAGTTTCGCCCCCATCTCCTGCAGTTCCATGCATGGGTGGCCTTGCTGGTCTTTAAGTGTCCCTATTCTCTTCCTAGTTACTCTTTTGTCCTTAATGTATTTGTAGAATCCCTTTGACATTGAGGGACATGGGGATAGTGGAGAAAAATAGGCTCATGAACAGCCCAAGTCTCTCTGGATGCTTGATGACATGAATGGCTTACTCCTGTCCCTATTTTCTATGTTTAAATGTACAATTCATTTTTGAACTTTATTAAATCTTCTTTCACCTGTCTTTGAGACAGAAAGAACAATTTCAAACAAACACTAAAAGAGATCACATCAATTTTGACCCCTTTATTACACATTCTGCAAATATCCCTTCCTCCCTCAAATTGCTTAGTTTATTATTTAAAAATTTTATCTGCTTGTGCTTTAACCTTCGCTTTTATAATATTGCTATATTGCAGCATATTTTACTTTTCTTTTATCTCTCCAACTCAGCTGTCTCGTCCCTCTGTTAATTCACTCTGAATGTCTTCCTTTCAGATGTTCTTTCTTCCAAACATCTTGGAACAGCAATTTAAAAAAAATAAGAATTTACATCAGGAATAATCCCAGATTACCACACCTCCGTGTTCAGTATTAAACTAAAAGACATAAAGCAAAAAATACATGAATTTCAGTTTAAAGCTACATGACTCTCCCTGCCCCCAACATATTTATTTTTCATTTCGGACTTTGTTCTAACTTTTAGCTTGACTTTTACATTAAGTTTCAAGAAAATCTGGCCAGTCTGGATGGAGGCATACAGAAAAGTAAGGCATCGCTTTGATACTTGGTCTACACTAGGATCAGTAGAAACAGAAAGAATTTGCAACGATATAGCGTATTTCATGACCTCAGGATGTTCACCTGCCTTTTCCAGTGAGCCTTGTTTTGATGTGTAGTCATTGTCACAATTCAGGGAAACACACAGCAAGGTTCCACAAACTGCAATGACATGATGGCTAGATCATCAATTTCAGCGCTGTTCATTGAGAGATAAATAATGACTTGTAGTAGTCTTATTATTCTTTCAGCGGCATGGAGTCTTACTGTGTGACCATGAGACATAGAAGCAGAAGCAGATCATTCAGCCCATTGGGTCTGCTCTGCCATTCAATGAGATTGTGACTGATCTGAACATCCTCAGCTCCACTATCCTGCCTTCGCCACTTGATTCCCTCACTGATTAAAGTCGATCTATCACAGCCTTGAATATAATTAATTACTCATACTCTACAGCCTCTGCAGTAAAGAATTCCAGAGAGAATGAATTCCTCTGCATCACCTCCTAACTGGGAAGTCCCTTATTCTGAGATCAGTGGTTAGCATTGGTGCCTCACAGCGGCAGGGACACACGTTCGATTCCAGCCTTGCGTGATTGTCTGTGTGGGATTTATGCATTCTCCCCATGTCTGTGTGGGTTTCCTCTGGGTGCTGTGGTTCCCTCCCACAGTCCAAAGATGTGCCTGTTAAGATTGGCCTTGCTAAATTGTCCATAGTGCCAGGGATGCACAGGTTAGGTGGATTAGCCATAGGAAATGCAGAGTTACAGAGATAGGGTAATGGGGTGGGTCTGATGGGATGCTCTTCAGAGGGATGGTGTGGTCTCGTTGGGTTGAATGGCCTGCTTCCACACTGTAGGGACTCTATAGCTCAATGAGATGATGACATCTGGTGCTCTCTGAAAGACCTGTGGGCTTTCCCAGAAGGGGAAATAA
Source organism: Stegostoma tigrinum (assembly GCF_030684315.1). Taxonomy (NCBI): domain Eukaryota; kingdom Metazoa; phylum Chordata; class Chondrichthyes; order Orectolobiformes; family Stegostomatidae; genus Stegostoma; species Stegostoma tigrinum. The sequence goes on from NC_081359.1 coordinate 101,238,591, forward strand.
CCTTGCCCATTTTTGATGAAGGGACTAGGCTCGAAACGTCAGCCTTCTTGTTCCTATGATACTGCTTGGCCTGCTGTGTTCATCTAGCTCTACAAATCATTACCAAAGTCACTGATCTGTATCAAAAAGGCAGTCATCGACGTACCAACTTTTTGGTGAGGGCGGGGCATCCCATCTGAAAGATGGCACTTCGCACATTGCAGCACTCTGTCACTCCTGCACTGAACTGCCAGCCTGGATTATTCGTTCAAGTCTCTGGAAGGAACTTGAACCCAAAGTTATCTGAGTTGAGGAGGTGAAAATGCTACAAATGAGCCAAAGTTGCCACAATAAACCAGTTGGTAAGGCAACCAAATCTGCATCGAATACTTCTGTGCTCTTCAGTTGGCAAGCACCGCACCCCCTTTCCCCCATTTCAGTCAACAATTTATATCCAACATCTTTTCCCAACTCTGATATATCAATGAGAAACTCATCAGACTACAAAATATTTCACAGCTCAGTACAACATGGAAAAGATTCTTGTACTTTCAAATGTTCCTCACCACCAACAATGTAGCACAATTTGAATATTTAGCAAGCATATTTTCAAATCAGTAAATCAAAGATATAAGGTACTTATAATATCTTCAATAGAATAATTAAACTTCTGAGTTTGCTTCCTGGCTGCTGTTTGATGGCAGGGGATTTGTGGATTTTTCCAAACTATTTGTGTTAAAAAAATGACCATTGTGTAGGCTTCTGTTGACTTATCCCTGAACGGATAGTGAGATCAAGGTGGCAGAAGAAAAGAAAGGAAATTAATACATTCTGTCCTTCCCAAAGATAGGGCAATAATTGGCAATGGGTACATTAATAGAATCGGTAAGAATAGATAAAATTCAGATAGAATGAGATCAGAAAAAAAGGAACAAATGTTCATGCAGGGTGACAAAAGGAAACTGCAAAGTACAGCAGATATTTTCAATTTTGATGCAAAATTGTCTTTTCTGATGTTAAACGTATGACTAAAATTATAGTCTTATCTATGTCCCCTGATGTTTCAGCCATGTGTACCATTTCTGAAATATTAAAAAAAACATTCAATTAAGTCACCCCACCTTTGCCTGAACTTGCCAAAATTATAAATGCATGATTTTTAAAATGGCTCGCGTTGAGCAGTGAAGTGTCTCTTTTGTAAACAGCTCAGTTGCTGCTGCAGTACCCATATTATAACAAGGGCATGTTCTGGACTCTTTCAAAGTTTAAAATAACAGTTCTACATACGGACAAGCAGATCCTTTACAGGTAACCCGAAGACTATGAACTATCAATCTGTAGTGTGAGCAAAAATAATTTAAACTCACCGTTATCTACCAAAACATGCAGTAAGAGGTTCTTTGCTTTGAAGTTTTGGGCAAACTGCTGTATGGACTGCATCGAAGCAAGCTCTAGGAACATAAACTCCACTGGGGGAAAAAAAGGGAAAAAAAATCCATTATTAAATTGCTGCTAATTATAATTCTAACCATGGATACAAGGAACTTTTCACAAGCGAATACATTTGATTTTGTTTGTGTTATCAACCGCTCCAAAGACCGAACATATCAAAGTCACCAAACCTACTGCTCTCTCGACTCGAAACGTTAGCTTGCTCTCTCTCCATGGATGTTGCCTGATCTACTGCGATTTCCAACATTTTCTGTTTTCTATACTGTCAAATACTGATTTATTTTTGCTTAGATTATGGGGCAAGTGTTTTGATCACCATCCAACATCTAAAATAAACTACTCCCACACAATAAGATGATAAGATAATAATCAGCAGTTTCTGTTTAGGGTAGATTTGGGGCTAGACGCTCCAACTTTTTATCATTTATCAATGAACAGCATCATGCCAGTCAAGACCTGCAAAATGCAAGTTTGTCACATGTTGGAGAAGCATATCACATTACCTAAGTAGAATGGGATGAAACTTCAGCAGTCTTCTAGTGTTGACTAACAAAATCTTGGCTCGTGCTTTGAAACAGTGTCACAGAATCTTTAATGGGAAAATGAGTCCTTGGTTAATGAATAATCCAAAGGTAGCATCTGCAACAGTGTAGCGCTCACTCAGTACTGTACTGGAATGACAGCCTTGATGTATGCTCACGTCCTAGAATGAGACTTGATCCCATAACCTTCTGATTTGCAGGTGAGAGAGTTACCAACTGAACCGTGGCTGATACCTTAAGGAAATATACATGTGCAGAGGACACTTCCATACTCTTTCATGCTGGCACACGGACAAACACACATTAGCATTTAAGGTTCTTTTAGTCTCAAATTCTATCGCACTTTAAGCAGTGAATTACGAAGCTGGCAAATAGTGCTGAACTTGACATCACCCAAATGCAAATGGTTATGAAATGACAATATTAGACAATGGCCGAAGGTGTAGCATTTACTTGCTTAGGCTGTGTAGAGCAGAACATAAATATTATTTCTACCACTAGAAAATCAGTATATTGTGTTCACAGATTGGGCCACAAAATGCTCCCGAGTTGAGGCAGCAGTTAACTTGGCTTCCTCGTACTATTACAAAGTGTTAGAAACAGGCTGTGCTAAGAAAAAATGCTAAAGAATTTATTTTTAAAAAACAGAAATCTCCAGTGGCTTTGTTCAAAATTAATCAGATGATAAGCTGCTTTGCATTGACAAGAGCACAATGCCAAGTAACCACACAGATTATTCAGAGGCTGAAGCAAAGCTGTAATTAATCTGGCCTGTTTAATTTACAGTTGATGATTGTTGGGTATTTGCAAAACAGAAATATCCAGTGCCAGCTTTTCTTTCCCTTCATTTTTTTTAACATATTTCACTTTTTGAAGTGTGGCAAAAAATGTGAGCTGTAAGACTTTAACTCAAGGTTATATTTTTAGGAAAAGGGTTTGGACTTTTCATCATATTTTTAAAATATCTCTACGCTTCTCATCCAATGACTTCTCTTTGTCGTTTAAAGGTTGCTCGTTGTCAGAATTTGGGTACAGATGATTTTGCAAATTAATGTGAACTCAGGTTGACTCTCCACAGATGTAGCCTTACGTGGATGTGTTTACCTTTTCTATATTTTTACCACTATAGTGCAGATTTGTAACACTTGGTAACATTCTGCTAGTAATGGTATTTCACTCACTGCAAGTTCTCATCTAAGGAGGACATGTAACTTGAAAAGGTTCTGCTCCTCTTTCCAACAGCATTTCCATTTGGCTTTTTATTTCACCTTTTTAATCTTCATTACTTTCTGTTTTCTTTCTCTTTATCCTTGATCCATTAAAATCTGTCACAGCCCAAACATTTTTCAGTTCTGATGGAGAATCATCAATCTGATACATTAACTCTGCTTCTTTCTTCATGAAGATTACCTGACTGCTAAGCATTTTCCGTTTTTACATCAGATTTCCAGAACCTGCAGTATATTGTTTGTGTTGTGCCAAACACGGTTATGTTACTGGACTGGTACTCTATAAAATGGAGATTCTCATTCTACCGTTTAAGAATTCAAATATATTTAAATGAATAAATGAATAAAAACAGTCAGTTAGCTGGCCATAAAAAAAACTCACCTGGTTCAGTTGAGCCCTTCTGGCATCCTAATTGTGTAACTCCAGCCTCACAGCTGATGTGGTTATAGAGTCACAGTGCCCTAAAACAGACTCTTCATTCCAACTCAAACATGCTGACCAGGTTTCCCAAACTGAACTAGTCCCATTTGTTAGCATTTGACCCATTTCCCTCTAAACGCTTCCTACCCATGTACCTCTCCAAATGACTTTAAATGTTGTAATTGGACCCAGCTCTACCACTTCCGCTGGCAGCTTGTTACATAAACGAGCTTCTGTGCTCCTAAGATGCTGCTTGGCCTGCTGTGTTCATCCAGCTCCACACTTTGTTATCTCGGATTCTCCAGCATCTGCAGCTCCCATTATCTTTGCGTGAAAGTTGCCTCTCAAGGCCCCTTTCACCTTAGACCTATACCCCCTAGTTTTGGACTCCACTACCCTAGAGAAAAGACCATGGCTATCTACCTTATCTATACCCCTCATGATTTTATAAACCTCTATAAGGTTATCCCTCAGCCCCCTATGCTCTAGGGATAAAAAGGCCCAGCCTGTCCAGTGTCCACTTATAACGCAAACCTTCAAGTCCTTATTACATCCTCGTAGATCTATTTTTCACCCCTTCCAGTTTAATAACATCCTTCCTATATCAGGGCAACCGGAATGGCACGCAGTACTCCAAATGTGGCCTTACTAAAGTCAGAAAGTCAAAAAGATATGTAGCACAGAAACAGACACTTCAGTACAACTCGTCTACGCTGATCAGCTGTCCTCGTAAATCTAATCCCACTCGCCAGCAATTGCCCCATAGCCCTCTAAACCCTTCCTATTAATTTACCCATCCAGATATCTTTTAAATGCTGTAATTGTATCAACCTCCACCACTTTCTCTGGTTGCTCATTCCATAGATTCACCACCCTCTGCATGAAAAAGTTGCCCTTTAAGTCCCTTTTATATCTTTCCCTCTCATCTTAAAACCTAGCACTCTAGTTCTGGTCTCCCCCACCCCGTGGTAAAGACATTGTCTATTTACCCTACCCATGCCCCTCATGATTTTATAAACCTCTACAAGGCCACCTCTCAGCTTTGAAACTCCAGGAAAAATAGCCCCAACCCATTCAGCATCTCCCTATAGTTCAAACCCTCCAACCCCAGCAACATCCTCGTAAATCTTTTCTGAAAACTTTCTATTTTCACAACCTCTTTCCTATACCAGGGAGACCAGAATTACTAATGTCATGTACCGCTCTAACATCCCGGCTACAGCATTTAATACTCTGACCAATGAAGGAAAGCATGCCAAATGCCTTCTTCACCACTCTGTCTACATGTAACACCACTATCAAGGAGCTATGTACATGAACTGTTAGGTCTCCATTTTTGACGACACTCCCAGGGCTGTACTATTAATTGTGCAAGTCCAGCCCTGGTTTGTTTTACCAAATGCAAACCTCATATTTATCTCAATTAAACTCCATCTGCCATTCCTTGGCCCACTGACGCAGTTGATCAAGATCTGTAGTGCTTTTAGAAAACTTTCTTCGCTGTCCACTATGCCACCAATTAAGATGTCATTCACAACCTTACTAACCCTCTCTCCTAAATTTTCATCAAAACTGTTCCTATAAATGACAAAGAACAGTGGTCCCCGCAGCAACCTTTGCAGCACCCCGCCGGTCACAGGCCTCCACTGTGGAAAAAAAAACCCTCAACCACCACGTTCCATCTCCTACCGTCAAGCCAATTTAGTAACCAATTGGCTGGCTCTCCATGGCATCTATTTGATCCAACCTTACTAACCAGTCTACCATACAGACCCTTGTCAAAGGCCTTGCTAAAATCCATGCAGACAATGTCTACCATTCTGCCTTCATCTGTCTTCTTGGTTACCTCTTCAAAAAACTCAACCAAATTTCCCAGGCACAAAGCCATACTGACTATCCCTGATTAGTCCTTGCCTTTCCAAATGCACATCAATCCTGTGTCTCAGAATCCTCTCCAACAACTTGTCTATCACTGATCAGTCTGTAGTTCCCCGGCTTTTCCTTGCAACCTTTCTTAAATAATGGCACAACATCAGTCATCGTCCACCTCACCTACAGCTGTTGATGGTACAAATATCTCTGTCAGGAGCCTCTCAATTTCTTCCCTAGACTCCCACAACATCAGGGCGGCACGGTGGCTCAGTGGTTAGCACTGCAGCCTCAAAGCACCAGGGACTGGGTTCAATCCCAGCCTCGGATGACTGCCTGTGTAGAGTTTGCATGTTCTCCCCGTGTCTGCAGGGTTTCCTCCGGGGGCTCCGGTTTCCTCCCACAGTCCAAAGATGTGCAGGCTAGGTGGATCAGCTAAGCTAAATTGCCCGTAGTGTTCAGGGATGTGTGGGTTATAGGAGGATGGGTCTGGGTGGGATGTTCAAAAGGGCGGTGCGGACTCGTTGGGCCGAAGGGCCTGTTTCCACACTGTAGGAGAATCCTGCAAGACATTTCATCAGGTCCTGGGATTTATCTATTTATATGCATTTTCAGGCCTCCAGCACCTCCTCTTTCATTATATGGACTCTTTTCAAGACATCACTATTTATTTCTGAAGAAAAATCGGAGTTAATGTTTCAGATCAGTGGCCCTCCCTCTGACTTTTCTTCATAAATGCTGCCAGACCTACTGAGCTTTCCCAGGTAAGTTGCGCTGCACCAGGACTCGCTTCCCCTCGCTCTGCACCAGGACTTGCTTCCCCTCACACTGCTCCAGGATTCGCTTCCCCTCGCACTGCACCGGGACTCGCTTCCCCTCACGCTGCTCCAGGATCCGTTTCCCCTCATACTGCACTGGGACTCATTTCCCCTCGCTCTGTTCCAGAACTTTTTTCCTCTCGCTCTGCACTGGACTAGCTTCCCCTCACTCTGTTCCAGGACTTGCTTCCCCTCATACTACACCGGGACTCACTTCCCCTCGCACTACACCAGGACTCACTTCCCCTAACGCTGCACAAAAACACCATTCCCCCTCCTCTCTTGCCTACCCTTCTATCCTTCCTAGGGAATCTGTATCCCAGAACACTGAGCTGCCAGTCTTGCCCCTCTCTCAGCCATGTTTCTGTAATAGTTATGATCCCAATCCCATGTTCCCATCCATGCCCTGAGTTAATCTGCCTTACCTATCAGGCCTCTTGCATTGGAATGAATGCCGTTCAATTCATCAGTCTTCCCTCCTACCCTGCAGTGCTCTTGTCTGCTTTGCCTGTTTAACTTGTTCTCTTTTAACTAATGAACCAGCCTCAATCTTCTCTCTTAATGCTTAGGGTCCTACACCTTTGCCAGACTAATTCAAACTCACAAATAGCTCTAGCAAATCTCCCCACCAGGATCCTGTTCTCCCTCTAGTTCAGGTGCAATCTGTCCCAGAAGCGATCCTAATGATCCACAAATCTCAACCTCTGCATCAGCTCCTCAGCTACGCTTGCCTAAACTGCCCCCTAAGCAATTCAGAAGCAATGAAAAATGAACAAACAAAATAGAAATAAACTTATAACAATACATGGACAGAAAACAGCTACTTTCTCTTCAGTTTTCACCTCTTACTTGCTGCCCTGACTGCATGAGCTATTTCACTATGTTAAAGGAGAGATATACAAAGCGATGGTACTGCTCTATCTGATGCAGAGTTCCCATGCAAACATAGATCATTATTCTCAGTGAGCAGTTTGACTGTAGACATAACACCATTAACAAGACCAGCACAGACACAAAAAATTCCTTCTGTGTCATATATTTTCCATAATTTCTGATCTGACTCGCAGTCTCCACATGGTAGTTGCTAGTGGTGCAGGGTGTGAGATGGGAACTCAGGATGGGGTCTCTGGTTGATATCTCAGCATCTTCTAGCTCTGAGATCAACGCACAGATCTCAATGGAAATATGCCAATTATACACAGGCTGAGGATACATGCCCTGGAACCTTGCAATCCATCTCTTTTGATGCCAAATCACAGGCAATAGATTTGCCCAGTAGGCTAGTGAAAGAGTTCTGATCAGCATATCTATGACAGTCCTTTCAATTATATAATCTAATCATAGTGGCTAGTTATTTCATTCCAAAATTCCTATGGAAGTTCTGAAGAAGGGTCACAGGACCTGAAACGTTAACTCTGATTTTTTTCTTCAAAGATGTTGCCAGACCTGCTGGGCTTTTCCAGCAACTTCTGTTTTTGTTCCTGATTTACAGCATCTGCAGCTCTTTCTGTTTTTACTTTGACAAACTACAGTGACCTTGTTCAAGAACTCTGGCCAGGTCCACCACTGACAAGTAATAATTACACGAGGTTGTGTGTCCTATGCTTTGCTTTGCTTGATTTGTATTAGTAGCTGTAGTTCAGTTTGTTAATCAGTTGTAACCAGAATAAAGGATAACTGAATTAACTGACTAACCAGACTGAGTGATTTCTATCGGTATTGAGATACAACATCACCTCTAAAATATTAACAATTGGACTATAAGATGTAAATTCTTTTATCGCCAGGGTAACAGCAGATACAGAGCTATTGGACAGATTCGTGATTAAGGATTTACTCCTGTAAAGGATAATTGTAAAACTCTCTTTAATTGTACATATTTAACAATCAAAAATGTGATACCAAAATTACTGCTGGCTCAATTTAGTTTATTTTATCCCTTAATTATAGGTCAAAATGCTGATTTTCGTGGTTGGGAATTAAGGCTGGAGCTTAAGTTACAGGATTGAAAATGACTCTCTGTTATTACGAAGTGAATCTTAATGCCTGAAACACTCAATTCTTAACTGAATGCTTTTAGCCACCTGGTCAATTAAAGAATTGTTGGCTCTGGATGGTTCAATAGACTGCATGGCTGTAATATTCCAATTTCAGAAGGATGAATAATATTTCTAATATTTCAGAGTTTCAGTGGCATTGATTATTTGTTGTTCCATTATTTGTATTCTCTATCATTCACAAGATCCTTCATGGGAGTTGGGGTTTCATTTCTTGTAAGAACATACAAGCTGGAAGAAGACAGCCCCTTGAGCTGTTCAGGAATATCATAGGATCACAAGATACAGTAGTATAATTAGGCCATTCAGCCCATTGAGTTCTCTTCCACCATTCAATAATGACTGATATACTTCTGAATCCCATTCTCTTGAACCCCTTACTTGTCAAGAAAGTATCTATCTCTTCTCAATACTTGGTCTCCACAGTCTTCTGTGGCAACAAGTTTCATAGATTCACCACCATCTGGTTGAAGAAATTCCTCCTCAACTCAGCTCTAAAGAGTCATCACTTCACTCTGAGGCTACATCTTCAGGTTCTGGCTTCTCCTACAAGTGGAAACATCTTTACCACGTCCACTTTATCCAGGCCTCCCAATAGAACATAGCACATTATAGCGCAGTACAGGCCCTTTAGCCCTCGATGCTGCGCTGACCTGTGAAACCAATCTGAAGCCCATCTAACCTACACTATTCCTTTATCATCCAAATGTTTATCCAATGACCATCCAAATGCCCTTAAATTTGGCGAGTCTACTACTGTTGCAGGCAGGGCATTCAACACCCTTACTACTGTCTGAGTAAAGAGCCTACCTCTGACATGTGTCCTATATCAGTTACCCCTCAATTTAAAGCTATGTCCCCTCGTGCTAACCATCACCATCCGAGGAAAAAGGCTCTCACTGTCCACCCTATCTAATCTTCTGATCATCTTGTATGCCTCTATTAAGTCACCTCTTAACCTTCTTCTCTCTAATGAAAACAGCCTCAAGTCCCTAAGCCTTTCCTCATAAGACCTTCTCTCCATACCAGGCAACATCCTGGTAAACCTCCTCTGCACCCTTTCCAATGCTTCCACATCCTTCCTATAATGCGGTGACCAGAACTGTATGCAAAACTCCACGTGCGGCTGCACCAGAGTTTTCTACAGCTGCAACATGACCTCATGGCTCTGAAACTCAACCCCTCTACCAATAAAGCCTAACATACTGTACGCCTTCTTAACAACCCTATCAACCTGGGTGGCAACTTTCAGGGATCTATGCCCATGGACACTGAGATCTCTCTGCTCATCCACCCTACCAAGAATCTCACCATTAGCCCAGTATTCAATATTCCTGTTACTCCTTCCAAAGTGAATCACCTCACATTTTTCCGCATTAAACACCATTTGCCACCTCTCAGCCCAGCTCTGCAGCTTATCTATGTCCCTCTGTAACGTGCAACATCGTTCCGCACTATCCACAACTCCACCCACCTTAGTGTCATCCGCAAATTTACTAATCCATCCTTCTATGCCCTAATCCAGGTCATTTATAAAAATGATAAACAGCAGTGGCCCCAAAACAGATCCTTGCTCTAGAATTTCACTTTCCAGAATTGCTAACACCTCCTCCTTATGAACCTCAATAACGACTAGTCTAATAGCCCGTATCTCAGTATTCTCCTCAACAGCATTATCTTTTTCATGTGTGAATTCTGATGAAAAATATTCATTTAGGGCCTCTCCTATCTCTTCAGACTCCATGCTCAACTTCACACTACTGTCGTTAATGGCCCTAACCTTACTCTGTAAGTATTCAATATTCTGTATAATATTCTGTAAGTTTCAATGAGATTCCCCCCTTATCCTTCTAAACTCTATCAAATACAGACCAGAGTCCTCAACCGCTCTTCATGTGAAATGTCCTTCATCCAGAGATCTTTCTTGCAAACCTCCTCTGCACTCCTTCCAATGCTAGCACATCCTTCCTTAAAAATAAGGCCCAAAACTGCTCACAATTCTCCAAAAGCAGCCTGACCAGAGCCACACACAACCTCAGCATTACACCTCCCATCTTGTATTCTAGCCTTCTTGAAATTAATGTTAAGATTGCATTTGCCTTCCTTGCCTTAAGAGAATCCTAAGCTAGGACTTTGTACTTCAGATTTCTGAAGCCTTTCCCCATTTAGAAAATAGTCCATGCCTCTATTCTTTCTACCAAAGTGCATGACCTCACACTTTCCCACATTGTATTCCATCTGCCACTTATTTGCCTACTCTCCTAACTGGTTCAAGTCCTTCTGCAGCCTCCCCGCTTCCTCAACACTACCTGCCCGTCCACCTATCTTTGTGTCGTATGCAAAGATCGCAAGGGTGTCCTCAGTTCCTTCGTCCAGATTATTAACGTATAACCTGAATATTTGTGGAAGCAATACTGACCCCTGTGAACCTGCACTTGTCATCACCTGCCATCCAGCTTAGTGTTGGAAACTGAGACTGCAGACAGCATTCAAGTGTGGTCTCACCAAAACTTTTGACAAATACAGCAAGACTTTCCTATCCTTCAGCTCCAAAACCTTTGCAATAATGGCAAGTATGCCATTTGTCTTTTGAATTGCTTGTACTGGCAGCAGGCTGACTTTCTGTGTTCTTTGTATTTGTACACCCAAGTCCCTCTGAACATCAGCAGTTCCAAATTTCACACCTTTTAACAAATGTTGTATTCTTCCATTCTCACTTACAAAGTGTATAAATCCACACCTCCCAACACGATATACCACCTGCCACATTGTCGCAATAACCAATCAATGTGTAGCTGAGTTGCACAACACAAGGATGAAATAGGTGTATGCGGACTTCCTGATCGCCACTTACAGGGCTCTCAAATCCTGCAATCAATGAAGGCTACGAATTTACCCTGCAGCTTTAAACATATGAAGATTTCACTGCCCCCAAAACTGATAAATTGGTAATGCCTATTTCTGTTAAAGCTAATCGTGAACCATCTGTCCGCAGCTGAAATGAACAAGGAACTAGCTATAAAGCACACAACAGGAATTTTCTCCTAGTTATATAAGGTAAGATTTGTTTATCCACAGAATTCACTCCAATAGAAACAGGTTATTTTATCCAAAAGCTCCTTGCTGCGTTGACATGCCAAGCAAGTCATGGCCTATTTTCACAGTTTCCCCTCAGAATCACTTTCGCCAAAAGCTTCTTTCCAGTTTGACAATGTTTTCTTTTGTCATGCTGATTCATGCTGAGGTACAATTCCATGTGAGGAATGGCCATTTGGGCAAAGTCTGCCCCATGTCACGTACCAGAGCCCTATCCCCATACACTAAATACAAAATATGAAATCAGTCATGTTTTGTCTGTAGTGAGGATTGGTTAGGTCAGTAGGCTGGATGGCTGGTTTGCAATGGAGATGAATGCCAACTACACAAGTTCAATTCCTGGGCCAGCTGAGGTCACCATGAAGGCCCTGTGTTCTCAAACCCGTTCCTCACCTGAAGAGAGGAGGCTGTCAGGTTAAACCTAACACTAGTTGTCTCTCCCTAATGAGGGAGCAGCCTGTGGGACTATGGTGATCTTGACTTTCATCTCACAATGATAAAGACAGAGGCAAGTTATGGTCAAAGCAGCTATGATTCAAAATGAATGGTACAACACATCAATTTCTGTTTGTGTGGCACCGTCCTAACTTGGGAATAAATTGCCATTCTTCCAGAGTCATTGTTCAAACTCCTTAACAACATTTTAAGTCTACAATGGACTGCGACAGTTCAAAAAGGCAGCTTATTGCTACCCTCTGAAGGCAACTACAAATGGGCAACAAATACGGGCTCAGCCAGTGATTGCCCATGTCTCCTGAGTAAATGAAAAATATCATTAATGTAACAAACACCCCAACAGTGGCTCAGCAACACCACTACTGGCTGAACTGGTCAAGTCTGATAGGGCATACCTGCTGGATTGGATCTGCACCAGGTGGTAAAATAAAGGGAAAAATATACTTGAGCTTCTTCTCAACACACAACTGACCTCAGATGCATTTGGTCAGTAGATTATCCGTGAGTGTTCACAATTCTGTTCTCACAGAGATCAAGTCCTGTCTTTACATTGAGTAGAGTTTCTATCATGTCGTGTGGCGCTATCAGTGTGTCAAATGGGATAGATCTCAAACAGACCGAGAAGGTCAAAAATGGGCATCCATGAGATGCTATGGGCTATCAGTAATAAGAAAATTGTACTCCAACACTACCTGAAACCTCGTGACTTTGTGTATCATCCAAGACACATTAGTGTCAAGCTAGGAGAATCAACCATGGTCCAATGAAGAGTGCAGAAGGATATGTCAGGACTTGCCAGTATGCGAACTGAACCCACATTGTTATCACACTGCATTGCAAATCATCCGTCCAGTCAACTAAGCTAAAAGTGAGGAGTTAGTTTGAAGCTACAGAAATGGTATGAACAGGATTCCACAACCAATGGATCAGATCTAAGCTCTGCAGTCCTGTCAGAACCAGTCCTGAATGGCGGTGGACAATCAAACATTTCGGATCAAGTGACCCTTCCTCAGAAGTGATCCTTCCTCTGGGGGTCACTCGACCTGCAACATTAACTCTGATTTCTCTCCACAGATGCTGCCAGACCTGCTGAGCTTTTCCAGCAGTTTCTGTTTTTGTTTCTGACTTGCATCTGCAGTTCTTTCAGTTTCTATTTGGTCTTTAAAACAGCTCTTTTTTGGCTTAAGATAATCAGCTGCTGTTCTTTTGCAGATTATGAGATAACTGTAAAATTTGAACCATTTTTTAAAAAATTTAACATTTGAAGCTATTGTAACAAAATTCTGAAGATAATTGTTTTGGAAAATGTTTAGAAATTACCATTACCATCATTTGCATGCAGCACGTTGCCACACCCATAGAAATTAGCTTCAGGGGTTAATTACCTGGGTTTAACACAGACAGTAAGATTAGTTGAGATAATAAGGTACAGAGCTGGATGAACACAGCAGGCCAAGCAGCATCAGAGGAGCAGGAAAGCTGACGTTTCGGGCCTAGGCCCTTCTTCAGAAAACTGCTATCTCTGAAACAGTAAGATTAGTTGTAAGGTGTAACCAACATTTTACTAATAGCTGGGATAGGCATAGTAGCTTTCTCCCATGTAGTGTCATTTGATGATCATCTAAAGTCTGCATTTGTCTTTCCAATCTCACCTTTTTTACAGCAGGTGTCACACCATGAGTTAACACCTACAGTTAAACAACAGATGAGGACCGCTAAATTAGGATAGCCATCAGTGGGTATGTGATGTCAGTAATCTTCTTCACACCAGTCCTGAAATCTCATAAGAATACAACTATTCATTAATGTTTTACAATTTGTTGTACAAATCCATTTTCACTTTTTTTTCCAAGGTACTCAGTAGTCTGTTTGGTCCAAATCGGAGAAGCTGTCTGAAGATCTTAGAGGACAAAGTATTCATGTCAGATAGCTTATGTAGATAGTGAGTATAAAGGAAACCACTCTTTCAAGGTTCAGTGCAGCAGTCACAAATGATCAGAAATCTAAAAAGTATTACTGCCAGTATTGTTTCTCGCTAGTCCTACACACAGGCATCTCCTCAGCATGGTCTGTGCATGAAGAACTTGTATAAGCTCATATGGAGCCCCATTTTAATTTGAGTGTTTCAACTTAAAAATAATCAGCAGCAAAGCTTTAGTCTGAAACAAGATAAAGATTATTTTTATTGCAAAGCTACTGGTCAAGTTATTCAAGTAAAAGAGATAAGGTTATCAGCTTAAAAAAATCAAATGCGAAGATTAAAAATAGGTCGGGATAATATAAAGATGAAAATAAAATCAGTCTCTGAAATTGTTGTAAGCCTTTGATTTTGAAGTTTTTCTTTCCAAAGTGAAGTGATTGGAACTGAATATCAGATTTGGCCATTGAAGTGCCATCTATAGTTGAATAGTCAGGGGTTGCTCTGTACAGATGGACTCAGCAGCATCGGGGGAATGGGAGAGAGAGGTAGAGAGAGAGGGAGGTAGAGAGAGAGAGAGAGAGAGAGAGAGAGACAAAGAGAGATGGATGGATGGAGAAGATTTTGTGTTCCTCGCTAGCTCTGCAGTTAGGATATTTGGACATTGCCTATACATTTTTGGCAGAGCAGCAGTTGATTTCTGAATACCTTCCTCCTTATGTTCACTATGGCCAAGAATCTTTTGTGCTGATGTATTTCATAGAATCTCTACAGTGTGGAAACAGGCCCTTCAGCCCAACAAGTCCACACTGACCCTTGGAGCATTTTACCCAGACCTATCCCCCGATAACCCACCTAAGCTACATGTCCTTGAACACTCTGGGCAATGTAGCATGGCCAATCCACCTAGCCTGCACATCTTTGGACTGTGGGAGGAAACCGGAGCACCCAGAGGAAACCCACACAGACGCGGGGAGAATGTGCAAACTCGACACAGGCAGTCGCCCGAAAGTGGAATTGAACCTGGGTTCCTGGCGCTGTGAGGCAGCAGTGCTAACCACTGAGCCACCGTGCCGCCTTTAAATGATGTCTCAGACTTCTCCCTGGGAAATCTGCATGAAATGTTTTTCTCGACCTGTCTTTGTTACAACCAAATCAAAATGGCTGCTGCACTAACGTTAATTGAACCATTGTTCCATAAGGTAAAGAAATTAGTTACTTTTGAGATAATAGGAACTGCAGATGCTGGATAATCTGGCATAACAAAGTGTAGAGCTGGACGAACACAGCAGGCCAAGCAGCATCAGAGGAGCAGGAAAGCTGACGTGTCAGGCCGAGACCCTTCTTCAGAAATGAAGAAAGATCTATGCCCAAAATAATCAGCTTTCCTCCTCCTCTGATGCTGCTTTTCCTGCTGTGTTCATCCAGCTCTACATCTTGTTATCTTAATTACTTTTGACTCCCTCCACTGTATTTTGCAGAAGCTTTACTTTTTTCCATCTTTAGAAAGACCCATTGTGTAGGCTAAGGGTCACTCAAGCCTCTAAATTTCTTCCTTTCTGATTGATACTGACAGAAGTCGAGCAGGGGGTTTAAAACAAGCTAAATTTGAAGATGATAAAGTGTGAAGCCGGATGAACACAGCAGGCCAAGCAGCATCTCAGGAGCACAAAAGCTGACGTTTCGGGCCTAGACCCTTCATCAGAGAGGGGGATGGGGTGAGGGTTCTGGAATAAATAGGGAGAGAGGGGGAGGCGGACCGAAGATGGAGAGAAAAGAAGATAGGTGGAGAGTAGAGTATAGGTGGGGAGGTAGGGAGGGGATAGGTCAGTCCAGGGAAGACGGACAGGTCAAGGAGGTGGGATGAGGTTAGTAGGTAGGAGATGGAGGTGCGGCTTGGGGTGGGCGGAAGGGATGGGTGAGAGGAAGAACAGGTTACAGAGGCAGAGACAGGCTGGACTGGTTTTGGGATGCAGTGGGGGGAGGGGAAGAGTTGGGCTGGTTGTGTGGTGCAGTGGGGGTAGGGGATGAACTGGGCTGGTTTTGGGATGCAGTGGGGGAAGGGGAGATTTTGAAGCTGGTGAAGTCCACATTGATACCATTGGGCTGCAGGGTTCCCAAGCGAAATATGAGTTTCTGTTCCTGCAACCTTCGGGTGACATCATTGTGGCAGTGCAGGACGCCCATGATGGACATGTCATCTAAAGAATGGGAGGGGGAGTTGAAATGGTTCGTGACTGGGAGGTGCAGTTGTTTGTTGCGAACCGAGAGGAGGTGTTCTGCAAAGCGGTCCCCAAGCCTCTGCTTGGTTTCCCCAGTGTAGAGGAAGCCACACCGGGTGCAATGAGTACTGTATACCACGTTGGCAGATGTGCAGGTGAACCTCTGCTTAATATGGAAAGTCATCTTGGGGCCTGGGATAGGGGTGAGGGAGGAGGTGTGGGGGCAAGTGTAGCGCTTCCTGCGGTTGCAGGGGAGAGTGACTCCCCTCCGTGACTCCCTTGTTCGTTCCACACTGCCCTCCAACCCCACCACACCCGGCACCTTCCCCTGCAACCGCAGGAAGTGCTACACTTGCCCCCACACCTCCTCCCTCACCCCTATCCCAGGCCCCAAGATGACTTTCCATATTAAGCAGAGGTTCACCTGCACATCTGCCAACGTGGTATACCGTATCCATTGTACCCGGTGTGGCTTCCTCTACACTGGGGAAACCAAGCGGAGGCTTGGGGACTGCTTTGCAGAACACCTCCGCTCGGTTCGCAATAAACAACTGCACCTCCCAGTCGCGAACCATTTCAACTCCCCCTCCCATTCCTCAGACGACATGTCCATCATGGGCCTCCTGCAGTGCCAGAATGATGTCACCCGAAGGTTGCAGGAAC
Organism: Stegostoma tigrinum; assembly: GCF_030684315.1. Taxonomy (NCBI): domain Eukaryota; kingdom Metazoa; phylum Chordata; class Chondrichthyes; order Orectolobiformes; family Stegostomatidae; genus Stegostoma; species Stegostoma tigrinum. The sequence continues at coordinate 101,255,313 of NC_081359.1, forward strand.
AGCAATTCATATTCCACTTGGGAACCCTGCAGCCCAATGGTATCAATGTGGACTTCACCAGCTTCAAAATCTCCCCTTCCCCCACTGCATCCCAAAACCAGCCCAGCTCTTTCCCTCCCCCCACTGCATCCCAAAACCAGCCCAGCCTGTCTCTGCGTCCCTAACCTGTTCTTCCTCTCACCCATCCCTTCCTCCCACCCCAAGCCGCACCTCCACTTCCTACTTACTAAAGTCATCCCACCTCCTTGACCTGTCCATCTTCCCTGGACTGACCTATCCTCTCCCTACCTCCCCACCTATACTCTACTCTCCACCTATCTTCTTTTCTCTCCATCTTCGGTCCGCCTCCCCCTCTCTCCCTATTTATTCCAGAACTCTCACCCCATCCCCCTCTCTGATGAAGGGTCTAGGCCCGAAACGTCAGCTTTTGTGCTCCTGAGATGCTGCTTGGCCTGCTGTGTTCATTCAGCTTCACACTTTATTATCTTGGATTCTCCAGCATCTGCAGTTCCCATTATCACTGATAAATTTGAAGATGTTTGTCTGTCACAACATCTTGAAAGGGCTTTTAAAACTTAATAGTGCTATTTTCTAAAAGTTACAGGTTTTTAAACAGAAATGTTTTTTCACCAGTTTTTTACTTAAAATTCTACAATATTACAATGGCATGACCATGACATTAGTTTGCTCTCATGTTCTAATTTATCTCTTCCTTTAAGTTTTTATTTATTCATTCATTGGTGATGGGGATTTTTAGCATTTGTTGCCCATCCGTAACTGCCCATGAACTGAGTGGCTCAGTAGGTTTGACAGGGCAGTTAAAAGTCAACCACACTGCCATGGGTCTGAAGTCTCATCTTGATAAAGATAGAAGATTTTCTTCACTTATGAACATGCGTGAACAAGATGGGTTTTATGGCTACGTGATCACCATTAGACTCGCTGATTATTCCAGACTTTTTAAAATTTGAATTCCAATATCTGTCATGGCAGGATTTGAACTTATATCTACAGTAGCTTGTTCTGGACGTCTGAAATACTAATCCAGTGACAATATCACTGCAGCACTGCCTCCCTTCCATCCTTCGTTGACTTGTAAGAGTTTCCCAATCTCCTGGTGTACCATTCATTTACTGGCGGAGCGGAGCACAGTGATGCCTGGAAGGTGTATTCAATTATTCAAATCTATCAAATGCATAGGGCTGAATTTCTGGGCGATGATGGACCAGACAGAGAAGCAGACAGTTTCCCATCTACAGTATAATATTTAAAAATGTGAAGCTGTAAATTTTGAAAGAAAGAGCAGAAGACCAGCACATTATTTAAGTGGAGAAAAATTGTAGAACGATACAACACAGAGTGACTTGGGGGCGCTTGTACACAGACAGAAGAAGCCAGCACACAGGGGCAGCAGGTAATCAGAAAGGTTAATGAAATGTTGGCCCTTATTTCAGAGGGGTTGGAGTATAAGAGTAGGGAAGTTTTACTGTGAGTGTACAAGTGCTGAGACCACATTTAGAGATCTGTGAGCATTTTTGGTCTCCTTATTTAAGGAAAGGTATCATTTCATTGGAAGTAATTCAGAGAAGGCCCAGAATGGAGACGTTATCTTAGGAGCAAAGGTTAAACAGGTTGTTACTCTACTCCCTGGAGTTCAGGAGAATGAGAGATGATCTCATTGAAACATATCAAATTTTTAACAGGCTTGACAGGAATGCTGAGTGGATGTTTTCCCTCATGGGAGAGTCTAGGTTCAGAGAGAACAGTCTCAGAACTTTTGGATGCCCATTTAAGACTGAGTAGAGGAGGATTTATTTTGTCTCAAAAGGTTGTGTCTCTTTGGAACTCCTTGCCACAGACAGCTGTGGGGGCAATGTGTATATTTAGAGCTGAGATCGAAAGATTCTTGATCAGTCAGAGAATCAAGGATTATAGAGAAAGGTTAGAAAGTGGGCATGAGGAATGTTAGATAGCCATTATCATACTGAATGGTGAGCAGGCTTGAGGGGGTGAACGGCCTACTCCTGTTCCTGCTTCTTATGGCCTTATCCTATTGCAAACTGTCTCCCAGAGACAGGATAGGATCAGGGAAATGCAGTAGCAAGTCTGTTCAACTAGAACTACAACTGTTCATCTATTCACTCACATTCAGAAGATAGTTGCTTAACCTTTTTCAAGGGCCTATAGTGATGGTCTTTGCAGAGGCCAGTACAGTGTGTTTTAAAATCCAAAATCCCAGGTTTTTACTACACAACAGTTTTACTGCACCTAAACATAAACAACATTAATCTTATTAACTAAGTTCTATTTCAAATTGTCAGGTATATTGGAAACATAAAGTATAATAAACTCAGTTACATATAATCTAAACCAAACTTGTTTAATTCACTTGGCTCCTATATTCATTGGACACACATTCCAAAAGTTGAATCAAATAATAATAAAAAATAGAAAGATTAACCACTTGAACTGTGCTTTTTTTTATTCATTCATGAGATGTGGGCGTTGCCAGCTGGGCATGTCTTACCTATTCCTAGTTACCCTTGAGAAGGTGGTGGTGAGCTGTCTTCTTGAACTGCTGCAGGCCATTTGCTGTAGGAACACTCACAATACCCTTAGGGAGGGAATTTCAGGATTTTGACTCTGCAACAATGAAGGAATGGTGATATATTTCCAATTCAGGATGGCAAGTGGCTTGGAGTGGAACTTGTGGGTGGTGGTGTTTCCATGTATCTGCTACTACATTTTGCAGGTATCTTTCAGGCCTCTTTGATCCAAGCATAACAATTGGTTATATTCCTGGTAGGATTGTGAGGATTGTGGTGGAACAGTTTCCTTATCATAACTAGTTCATATTTAACCAATGGTGTAATGACAGAACAGTCTGCAGGACTGTATGCAGAGCTGCGAAATGTCTCGTGAAACAAACTCCACCTGCAACAAACAAATTACCCTCTTGAGAGAATTCTCAAGAATGTGGAGCTCATTGCCACAGAGGGCTGTGGAGGCCAAGTCACTGAGTATCTTGAAGACAGGGATAGATAGGTTCTTGATTAGTAGCAGCTTTAGAGGTTCAGGGAGAAAGTAGGAGAATGGGATTAAGAAACATGTCAGCCATGACTGAATGGTGGAGCAGACTCAATAGGCTGAATGCCCTAACTCTGCTTCTAAATCTTACGGTCGAAATAGTCTTAAGATTTGGATAGCACGAAAATATGTAATTTAGCAGTTCAGGATACAGTTTCGATCCTTAAAGAGGTGAACCAGGTACTCTCCATATAAAGACTGAAAGTACAGCATAATCTCATTTGGTAAGCTCTCAACCCAAATACAGACAATTATAGAGAATGGGATAGTCACAGAAGGACGACAGAGATATTGCATGCCTCTAGCCATGAGATAACATAGCAGCAACAACTCATGTTTCTGTAGCACTTTTCACTTAGGAAAGCATCTCAAGTTGCTTCATGACGGGAAAGAACAGCCACCGAATATACAATAAATACTGAACTAATGATGACAATAAAGCTAAAGGCTAGACCATTTAAGTCACTATAAAGTGACAAAATAAGAATTTTATATTTAAGTTGTTCAGGAACTAGAAGCCGATTGATGTTCATGACAGTGAGAGGCAGAGATCTGATGCAGGCTAGAAGATAGGCTGCAGAAGTTCAGATATGCTGAAATTACATGAATGGGAGGTTGGCCAGGAGAGCATCAGATTAATTGAGCTTGCTTGTGAGAAAGGCATCTGGACAATTGGGTTGGGGTGGGGTGCAGTGGGGGGGGGAAGAGAGGAAGAGAGAGAGAGAGAGAAAGGTTGAATATAGGCAGGTAAATGGTACCAGAGTAAAAACTGATGGAAAAATTATCGGGTCAAGCAGCTCACAGATATATTAGAGGTGGGCATCAAAGAAATAGGTTCAGCCATACCTCTCTCTTCTATGTACAGGTCGACCTATTACAGCAGGGAAACAAATTATAATTTACGGAGTACAATACCAGCCAAGTGAGAAAGAGAATGGGGAAGCTCATAAGAATGGGTACGATTAATATTAGAATATACCACAAAGTACAAAGAATAAGGTGAACTATTATTTTATGACAAGTCATGAAGATGCATCTGTACTTCCCTAACCACAGTTAAATCCCTGAAAGCCATCTGCTAAAACAACCTGGTGCCAACATGCCTGGAAAAGGAGGATGCTGTAAACAGTTTCAGATTACTGAGATTGTTGATCCTGGGCTCCAAGCGAACTTCAATTTAATTGGAGAAAACGCAAAGGAATAGCTTGGGCTCATGAACAACGGTGAGCTTAACCCCCTTCGAAATCACAGCTTACCAGAAACAAAGAAAGTGAGAATTCACCTGACCTCCTCAGTGGGATTCCAGAATCATGTTACTATGTCTTCAGTACAACATTAACATTTTTTAATCAATTCTCTTACAAATTTCAGCCTGATGGAGTATCTACAATTGCAGAGTCGACACTGTGTAAGAACAGACCTATTCTGCAAGACTAGGATTCGATAGCCTAATCATATTCTGACATACCCTCTTCCAGAATTAAGCTACGAAATACAATTTAGCCAGTCAAACATTAGTCTAACTTAGCATTTTACGAGATTAGAAGGTGGCTGAGAAAATTATGAGTTTAATGTTTGAAAAACTGCTTTAAAATTGTAGATAAGGTTGATGTGAATTTGGGAGAAGTGCTCAGAATGATGAGAGTCTAAGAGACGGTAGTTGGGAGATAAATTGGTCTATTAGTGAAAGTATCAAGAAACGAAGGACACTAATATATGGTAAATGACAAAAGAGCCATTGGCAAAATGAGGTTTAAAGACTCAATTCTGAAAAGTCATAATGATTACATTTTAAAGGAAAGTTATACACAGACACATTTATAAAATGCCATACATTACAATAAAGGATTGGGCGCAGACTTGCCATTACAATTAGCAATGGCAGGGGCAGGAGGATGGAATGATGTGAAGTGTCAAAAATACCCCAAGAAATGGGTTGGGAGAGGGCTTAGGAGTTAGCTGCGGTGAAGAACTTAGGGCTTGCAGGTGTGAGAGAAGCCAATGGTTGGGATCTGGAATGCATTGGTCTGGTGGAAGAAGATTTAATCACAGTCATAGAATCCTGTCTCTGACCGCTGACTAAATATGAACAGCGTAGCCTAAGGGAGTACCTCCTGATATACAGTGTTCAGGTGATTTTCCTGCTCCTTAATGTGCCACAGTGTCTGCAGCTTGGCCTCCAATTCAACAACTCTGAATCAAAATTCCGGCAGCACAAATATTCACTGCGGATATGTTTGCCTGGTCTTCAATAAAAAAAATTGGATACAGAATTGAAGTAAAATTATTTGCAAGGTTAGGAAGGGGACTCAGGCCAGCTCGATTGATCTTGCTGAGAGTCAGCATGAACACAACAGGTCGAATAGTCTCTTTCTATGCTTCTTCGATGAAATTTCTATACAGAGAATGTGCAGAATTAAGACACAGATGAAGCCCTTTCTTCCTGTGCCCATGAGAAATTATCTCTCTTAATCCTTCTCAATCTGATCAACCAGACCTCCACCAAAGTTTCTCCTCCACCAACCAACTAGACGAGGTTGCTCTGATTTGGTATCATACCTATCTTTTCTGGTAGCTACTCAGGTAAACATCGTCTTCTCACTTCAGCACCATTACTTCTGTCATTAGCCAAGGATCGATTCTTTGTCACCTCCTAGGTGATGTGCTGCAGCCACAGAATGTGGGAGCTTCTGGAAGTTGATGTGATCTAAGGCAAACACATCTACAGAAAGTGCTAAAGCTGCAAGAATTTTGGTTTAAAGTTATCAGATTAGAGGCCAAACTGCACATTAAGGAGCAGGAAATTCACCTGGACACTTTATTCAGGATACAGGAGGGTATGACTGCAATTGGGTATGACTGCAATTTAAATAGATAAGGGAACCCAGAGATCAGGAGTGCAGGCGCTTCATTTTCTTTGCAGAATGACGCTTTCTCAGTTTGTTTGGATAAGGGTGTGGGCTTAAGGATAAGTGAGCAACTGGCCGTGGCATCGTGGTACAGGAAGCCATTCAAGTGGGTGAAGTAAGAAGTTTAAAAAGTGGTAGTACGGGATGGCACTGTCAGGGGAAATTTACACTGTTCTGTGCAGCAAAGGATGTGAGTCCAGACAGATGTTGCCTGCCTGCTGAAAGGGTTTGAGACAGGTGGGCTGGGCAGGGGCTGGAGAGTAGCACTTGTAGTGGAATCGGAGGATCTAGCAGTTGTGGTCCATGTCATAACAATGACATAAGTAGAACTACGAAAGAGGTTCTACTGAGGAATTACAAGAAATTAGGAGATATCTTAAAACGTCAGAAGCTTAAAAGTAATGAACTCTGGTTTGCTGCCTGAGCCACAAGCAAACTGTCACAGGATGTTCCCCATAACTCTTAATTTCCCTACTGATCAAAAATCTAATTACCTCAGCCTTAAATATACAAAAGGACTTGTCCCATGGCTCTTGGTGTCAAGGAGTTCCAAAGACTCTCAACTCTCTGAGAAAAGAAATTTCTCCTCATTTCAGTCTTAAATTGGCTCAGTCTTAAACTTTATGCTGAGATTATGCATTCTGGTCTTGTGCTTTCTTATGAGGGACATCAACCCATTTAAGAATTCTACAAATTTCAATGAAATCACGTCTCATTCTTCTAAATTCTCAGTGAGTAGAGTGTTAAGCTGTTTAGCTTTCGCTCAGATCAAAGAAGTGAATGCATGGTTCAAAGACTTGTGGATTCCAGTTCATGGGGCACTAACACTGATATTGGGTAACACAATCTGCATTAACGGTCCACACCTTGCTTGGATGGGTGTTCTTGCCAGCTATTGCAGCAGTGCTATCTTTGATTAGGAGTGCTACCCCTCTGCCTTTACTTAGATTCCTCTTCTCAACCTGATTAGCAAGGACCATTGTCACCACATAAATTCTAAGTGTGCTATTCAACAGGTCCAGTCAGCAATTAAATTGCTCCCAGTTGCATTATTTGGGAGATAACTTTTGTCCAGATCACATAACACAGCAGTCACTTTGTTTCCTGATAACAATATAGAAGACAAAACGATATACAAAACTCTACATCAGGGAGAGAGGGCTAAAAGAAAGTCATCTATGGCCATCAGCCTGTGGTATTCAACCAAGCTGTAAAACGACCACAACTGCAGTTCCATGAAACAGAATTAGAACCTTCCATCTCTCCTTCCTATCTTGTTCTATCTTCAGGCTTAATCTGTGACCCAACTTGCGTCATCAACGGCAGGAATTATCACAACTGCTGAGACATCAGTGTAATTTCAAAGTCTTTACTTCAGACAATGTATCAACTAGACTGTGAAACACCAAGCCTGCACTGAAATAGACACTGAGCTAGATTCAATGTTTACAAGTATTGTTTTAAAATCCCTCTGTCCCTATAATTGTGTCTGCATTGGAGGGTGCGACTGAAATAGTGCATGAGATGTAACTTCTCTTTAGCAATGTCCAGACCAAAGGTGTGAAAAATAAAGTAACCTTATTTTTAACCTTTTTGAAAACAAAAGACTTCCAAGAGGCATTTGATATGGTGACGCACAACAGGCTTGTGAGGAAAGTTAAAGCTCACAGAACAGAGGCAGTTCTGTGAAAGAAAATAAGCACTGGGAACGTTTTCCTGAAATATACAAGTGATTTAGACCTTGGTGTGCAGGAGGCCAGTTTCAAAGTTTGTAGTCAATACAAAACTTGGGAGCGTTGTAAACTGTGCACCTACGAAAGGATATTAAATAGTTGAGGGAAAGGCTGGATAGTTGGCAGGTGAAGTGATACATTTTGGTGCAAAGAACAAGGAGAGACAGTTTAGAATAAAGGGTATGCAGGAGTGCAGACACCTGGGTGTATATTTGCACAAATCATGAAAGATGGCAGGACCAGCGGGGAGAGCAATCAGTGTGTTGTGTTTTAGTTTTACAACTAGAGGCAGAGAGCACAGGCATAGGGAGGTTTTCATGGATTTATGTAGGACACTGGTTGGACCTCAACTGGGCTACTGTGTACATTTGTGGGCACCACGTTATCAGAAGAATATGACCTCAGTGAAGCTACGGCAGAGGAAATTGACAAGAAACATTCCAGGAATGAGAAACTTCAGCTATGAGAATAGATTGAAGAAGTTGGGGTTGCTTTCATTGGAGATGAGCAGGCTAAGGGAAGATTTGATGGAACTTTTGAAAATCATGAGGGATTTGGTCAGATTAGATAGGGAGAAACAGTTCCTACCTGTAAGAATCAATACTCATGAATCAGTAAGAATCAGATTTGAAGTGTTTCCTAACAGAGGCAAATGTCTGGAAGTGTGGTGGAGGCAAGTTCAACTGAAGCATTCAAGAGGGTATTAGATGATTATTTCAATAGGTACAATGTGCAGGTTGAGTATAGGGAAAAGGCAGGAGATTGGTACTAAGACAAATGCTCAGAAGGCAGGCATGATGGCCAATTGGCTTTCTGCTGCACTGTAACAATTCTGTGCATGCTGCTGAGATACTTAAAATTGACTTACTCTCTCCAAGGGTAGAAAAAAAAACACATCCACATTCAAATACATTGATCACTGACAAATTTCAGGAAACACCTTTAAATTTTCCATGACATTCTTCAATAATTTTTGTTTCTTTATTTAACCTACTTTTCTAATCAACCTGTACAGAGATGTAGTTACACGCCTCTGGAGCAGGTGGGACTTGAACTAAGGCCTCCTGGTTCAGGAATAGGGACACTACCACTGTGGCACAAGAAGGCTATAAAGACACGGCAGGACAAGCTACCAGCCCAGATCAGCACATTCCACCTGTTGCTAGTGATATAGAACAGAGAACATAGAACATAGAACATTACAGCGCAGAACAGGCCCTTCAGCCCTCGATGTGGCGCCGACCTGTGAACTAATCCAAGCCAATTCCCCTACACTATACCATCATCATTCATATGCTTATCCAAGGACTGTTTAAATGCTCTTAACGTGGCTGAGTTAACTGACACCCAGCTCTACCTCACTAGTACATCTCCCACACAAGATAAGCACAAATTTCCTCCAGTTACTGAAAGGATTGACGCCATATTTCGTGGGTACCTGTGCAAGCTCTTTTCCTTTGATACCAATTCCAATCCTCTCATTGGTTGCTTTCCTCATAACATTGGCATTCAACTTGACCCTAAGTTGATCATATAAGCTCATATCCTCTGTCTGCCTACCTCTACTTCAATAAAATCACGTCATTACTCTAGTCTCAGCTCAAAAGTGGATGAAATAATTACTTCTTTTATCTTCTAAACTTATTAATTTCAATGGTCTCCTGGATGGCCTCCCACTTTGCACCCTCTGTGAACTTCACCCCTGAGCCAGAAAGCTGTGGGCTCACATCCCACATTCCCTGACAGGAAGCAAAGAGTAGTGATAAACGGGTCCCTTTTGGAATGGCAGGCGGTGACCAGTGGGGTACCACAAGGTTCGGTGCTGGGACCACAGCTGTTTACAATATACATTAATGATATAGACGAAGGCATTAAAAGTAATATTAGCAAATTTGCTGATGGCACAAAGCTGGGTGGCAGGGTGAAATGTGAGGAAGATGTTATGAGAATACAGGGTGACTTGGACAGGCTAGGTGAGTGGACGGATGCAATGCAGATGCAGTTTAATGTGGATAAATGTGCGGTTATACACTTTGGTGGCAAGAAAAGGAAGGCAGATTACTATCTCAATGGAGTTCATTTAGGTAAAGGGGAAGCACAACGAGATCTAGGTGTTCTTGTACATCAGTCAATGAAAGCAAGCATGCAGGTACAGCAGGCAGTGAAGAAAGCTAATGGCATGCTGGCCTTCATAACAAGAGGAATTGAGTATAAGAGCAAAGGGTCCTTCTAGAGCTGTACAGGGCCCTGGTGAGACCGCACCTGGAGTATTGTGTGCAGTTTTGGTCTCCAAATTTGAGGAAGGACATTCTGGCTATTGAGGAAGTGTGGCATAGGTTCACAAGGTCAATTCCCAGAATGGCGGGACTATCATATGTTGAAAGATTGGAGTGACTGGGCTTGTATACACTTGAGTTCAGAAGGATGAGAGGGGATCTGATTGAGACGTATAAGATTATTAATAGATTGGACACTCTGGAGGCAGGAAGCATATTTCTGCTGATGGGTGAGTCCAGAACCAGAGGACACAGTTTAAAAATAAGGGGTAAGCTATTTAGAACAGAGTTGAGGAAAAACTTCTTGACCCAGAGAGTGGTGAATATATGGAATGCTCTTCCCCAGAAGGCAGTGGAGGCCAACTCTCTGGATAATTTCAAGAAAGAGAAGGATAGAGCTCTTAAAGATAGTATAATCAAGGGTTTGGGGATAAGGCAGGAACAGGATACTGATTGTGGATGATTAGCCATGATCATAATGAATGGTGGTACTGGTTCGAAGGGCCAAATAGCCTACTCCAGCACCTATTGTCTATTGTCTGAGCATGCACAACTGACTCTATTGTGCAACACCCAGGGTATGTCACACTGCCAGAATGTTATCTCCTCTGTGGATCCAGCGACTTGATATTCTAAAGCAAAGCAGGGGCATTATCCCTCGTTGCCTGGCCAATATTTACGCCATAATGAACATCATAAAATTATCTAGTCAGTATCACATTGCTGTCAGAGCTAATTTTCCACAAATTAGTGTTTTTTAACCTTACAGTAGTAACTCAACTTTGAACATCTTGACTTCCAAAGCACTTGTCTTACTTGCAAAGTGCTTGGGAAAGGTGCTACATAACTGCAAGTCTTTTTTTTGGTTTTTATTTGCATGCAGTGGTAACTGCAGTAGTATTTTGGGCTTGTGCACTCCATATATAGCATCTCATTCCACAAGATAAACCTTAAGGCTGCATACTGTTTAACAAGGGACAACAGAAGGCACATTAGATTCATCCAAAAATAAAACAGCATTTCAAGCAGGATGGATTAACACCTTGTGGGCCATTTTGGATTATTTTATAAATATATTATGCTAACATTTTTATCAAATTTGTTTGACTTCTCTATACCATTTTAATTGTGAACAAATGTATTCAATGCATGACCTATACAAAGTAGTCTAGGTTTTTGATCTTTCCAGTCCTTAGTCTCCTGCTTGATCTGCTACATTTATTCTTGTACGGGAAGTGGGCATTACTGGCGAGGCTAGTATTTGCTTTCTGTGCCTAGCTGTCCCTGAACTGAGTGACTTGCTAGGCCATTTCAGAGGACAATCCAGAATCAACCACACAGCTGTGGTTCTGGAGTCACAGTTAGGCCAGATCAGGTAAGCATGGCAGAGTTCCTTCCTTAAAGGGTATTAGTGAATCAGATGGGCTTTTTAAAGACAATCGACAACTGTGGCATCATTGCCATTAGACGAGATTTCAATTCAACTTTTTCTTGATAAAATTCAAATTTCATCATCTCCCATGATGGGACTCAAAGCTATGTCCCCAAAAACTAGCCTAGGACTCTTACCAGTCCAATGATAGTAACATCACACCAACACCTACTTCTAATTAGCCAAACCTGAAAATCTTCACTAGCACTGTCCCATGGTTTTTTTCAATCACTCATGAGGTGCAGGTATCGCTGGTTAGTCATTTATTCCCCATCCTTAGTTGCCCTTGAGAAGGTAATGATGAACTGGCTTCTTAAACTGTCACAATCCATATGCTGTAGGTGGACCACAATGCCATGAGTGGGAGAATTTGAGGATTTTAGCTCAGCAATGACAAAGGATTGGCAATATACTTCCATGTAAGGAGAATGCATTGGAGGGCAACTCTGAAGTGGAAATGTTCCCATGTATCTGCTGCCACTGTCATTATACCTGGAAGTGGTCATTGGTTTGGAAGGTACTATCCAAGGATTTTTGGCAAATTTCTGCAAAGTACTTTGTAGATGGTACACACTGCTGCTACAGAGTATTAGTTGTGGAGGGGGATGTTGTTTGTGGATGTGGTGTCTATCAAACTGGCTATTTTATCCTGGATGGTGTCAAGCTTCTTGAATGTTATGGAAGGTGCACCCATCCAGACCAGTGGGGAGAATTCCATCACACTCTTGACTTGTGCCTTGTAGATGGTGGACAGGCTATGGAAAGTCAGGAAGTGGTTACTTGCTGCAGTATTCCTAGCTTCTGACCTGCTTTTATACTCACAGTATTTATAAAGTGAGTCTAGTTGAGTTTCTTGTCATTAGTAACCCCCAGGATGATGAAAGTGGAGGATTCAGTGATTACAAGAGTGGTGGTAATGTCTGTGTGTAGTAGTTAGATTGTCTCTTATTGGAGATGGTCATTGCCTGGCGTTTGTGTGGCACGAATGTTAATTCAGACTAAGCCTGGACTAGTTGTATTTGAACATGGATTGTTTTCAATACCTGAGGAGGTATGAGCTGTACTGAACAGTTTGCAATTATCAGAGCACATCCCTACTTCCAAACTGACTTTGGAGGGAAGGTCATTGATAAAACAGCTGAAGATGTTTGGGTCTCAGACGCAGCCTTGTGAAACTGATGTGGAAATATCCTGACGCTGAGATGACTGATCTCCAGGAACCATAACCACCATAACCATCTTCCAATGTGCCAGGTATGATTCCAAGCAGCAGGTAAATTTTCTCCAGATCTTCCCATTGATTCCAGTTTTACAATGATTCCTCGATGCCACATTCTGTAACATGCGGCCTTGATGTCAAGCACTGTAACTCTCACCTCACTTCTGGAATTCAGTTCTACTGTCCAGGTTTGAACCAAGGCTGTGATTGTTATACACATGCAATCATACTAAAGGAGTGTCTACCACATACATGTCTGAAAATTAGGCATAGTATTCTCTCAACATTATCATTGAAAGACTGTGGGATCACTCACACGACAGGCTGATACCTGGATATTACTATATCGCATCCAATATGCAAGCTGTGAAGGCATTTTTACATCTAAACTTAGGATGCTACAATTGTGATTTGCCTTACTTAGCTGGCTGTTGAGCACTGCCTTTCCTCTGCATGCATCTTTCATGCAAACCACATGACTGACACAGTGAAACTCAGCTTTAATGAACTTACTCCCAATGCCAGGTTTGCAGCACTCTGCAAGGACCTCAGCGTTGGCATTTTACCCTGCTACCTGACGATCTAAATAGATCTCAGGCAATGAAGATGAAACGCTTTGAGTTGCTTTACGCTATGCTGGTAGGTTGTCCAAATATCTCAACTACAAAGAATTGATAAAGAATTACAGCCAGACAGGCTTTGAACTTTATTTTGAGACTAACTCCGTGCTTTTGTGTGTAGGCATGCACACACAGACAGGAACATAGATGGTCAACTATTACTGACAATGCCTCCTCCATTTGGGCATCGCTCTGCATAAAACGTCATGTAGTAATGTGCATATGGTACTAAGTTTCAGCCAACATGTTTCCAGAACAGGATAATTTGCTTCTACACTCATTGTTCTCATATCACAAAACTAAAGGCACTTGCTCCTGTGACTCTTGCATCTTCCCAAATGTTGCTGTAATTTTTTTCCAACAAATCATCACCTGTTTCTCCTGTTTGTTTGTTTTAAATGTTTGTTTTAGATCTGGTGATCTTGCATTTGTCTTGACACGAGCAAGACAAAAAGTTTTCACACATATGTCTCTCATTTCAGCAGTACTTGAAACTTTTGGCGGTACTGATCTACTGGAGAAGGCTGGAACTATCTCCCTGGGTAATGTACAATTCCAAGAAATCACTGTAGTTTGTTTTGTTTTGTCGTGCAATTCATCATGTTAATTGTGGCATCAACATTTCTGCTGTCAGGTTTAACCTGTTTGGCTGCCCACTCTAATGAAAATGAATGCATTCATATTGTGTTTAATAGATATTAGGTTTATCTTCTGGTTACCTTCACAGATTGTCCCCAGCCTACCTGTACTTTTCTGTCAGTCCCAACATTGTTTGTGTCGAAATTGGTTCATTACTCAACAAATCAATTGTTCAGGCGCGGTGCACTACAGACCTCTTCCACTAAGATGCACTTACCAACACTGCCCATGATTTAGAATGCAGTTTATCCCCTGGTAACACTGACATAATTTCATTCTGTGCATAAAATTCTCTAGTGACCTGGCTAATCTGTTTGAAGCAGTCAATAGCAAATCCCACTAAGGAAACCCACCAAATTATGCAATCTTGCAAAGTAATTCCACACACTCCAGTTTTGTTGGGGTTATAATAACTTTCTTCGAGGTTCAATCACTGACGCTACCTTGTTTACCTGCATTGATACGATGTCCTTCAGACTACCATCAAAGACCATCTCACAAATCACTGTTTTAGGCTCTGAATCTGAAGCAGCCTTCTGGTCTCGCTCTGGTCCAGATTTCCTACAGTCAGGATCGGCTTCCCCAGCTGCAACCTTTCATACTTTTGAATACAGGAACATATCAGGCTGCAGGCCAGTTTTCAGTGAAGAATTCTCCATGTTTCAGTGGTTGAGTATGGAACTGACATCCTTAGGCAGAAGCCATCGGCTTCGATTTACTCAACAGCAAGTTTGATAAGATTTAAGAAAATAACCTTTCAGGATACCGTATATGTGTAACTTGAGAAATGTTGTAAGTTTAGCAGTCACTGAGGAAAAAAGAATGTGTTTGGACTGCGACTCACAAAACTCTCTAGCACCAGGTTTTTGACTCAGTCTGTTACAGACTGATAGAAGGACATAGTTTACAATTAAATATTGTCAGTATACCAAGCGATGACCATGATTATTAAACTAAACTACATGAACCTGGGCTAAAAATTGTTACAGAGATAGTAGGAACTGCCGATGCTGGAGAATCTGAGATAACAAGGCGTAGAGCTGGATGAACACAGCAGGCCAAGCAGCATCAGACAGTTTTCTTTTCTCTGAATCCCTGTGTTCTTACTTCTTTTATTATTTATGGGACATGGGTATCACTAGCAAACATTTATTGCTGATCCCTTGAGATGACAGTGAGCTGTCTTCTTGAACCGCTACTGTCCACGTGCTGTAGGTAGAGCCACAACTAAGGAGGGAGTTCCAGGATTTTGAGCCAGCGACACAAAGCAACAGCGAAGTAACACCAAGTTAATATTGTGACAGTATTATAGCTTTAAGAGGTGCATTTTATCCTGGTAATTTTTAGCAAAGAAATGCTGAGATAGAGGCACTGAGCGGCCTGCTCAAAGCCAATAAAGTAAACAGCTTGTGAAGTCTTGGGGGTCAGAGATAATGGGAACTGCAGATGCTGGAGAATCCAAGATAACAAAGTGTGAAGCTAGATAAAGGGTCTAGGCCCGAAACGTCAGCTTTTGTGCTCCTGAGATGCTGTTTGGCCTGCTGTGTTCATCCAACTTCACACTTTGTTATCTTGTGAAGTCTTGGGTTTTTTTTAAAGTTGGAACAATAGAAGCAGCCTGAATAGGTGGGGTCAAGCTCCCACAGAACTAGGATTTTTAATTTTAATTTTTTGCAATTGCTGAATTCTTGAAGCTGGATGTTTAAGCTCTTTCTCCTCCCTCTGTTACAGTTAAAAGCTGGGATTGTCTTCCTGCTGCTAGAATTACTTGCGAGACAACCTGTTTTCCTGAATTTGCCATTGATAAGGTGTATCTATGGGATGTTACTACATTGGAACTGTCAATTAGCAGTAATTAATAGATATTATTTTATTCAATATCTTGATGGAATTACAGCTAAGCTAATTCCTCTATTTTTGTCTGCATTTTAACTATAATGTAAAAGTAAAGTGTTCTACTTAAATTGAGTAGTTTGTCCAATTGAATTGCATCTGAAATGCAATGCCTTGCACTTATATTTAAAACAAGAAAAAGTTAGGGTCGAGGCTACCGTTTCTATTTTTATATATTTTGAAGGGGTTTGGCCTGGTCCAATACAAGATGGCGAGTCAATTGGAAGAGAACTTACAGGCAGTGGTATTCACATCTTTGTCTTTTTAGAGACTAATGGTCATAGTTTGCAAGGTGCTGTCTGAGGAGCCTTGGAGAATCTCTAATGTGTATCTTTTAGATGATGATGTACTAAGTGAATATTTGAGGATGTAGTGCCAAACAAGTGGGCTGCTTTGTCCTGGATGTTGTTAAGCTTCTTGAGTGTTGTTTGAGCTGTACTCATCCAGAAAAGTAGAGAATACTCCATCACACTCCTGAGTTGTGCCTTGTGGATGGGAGGCAGGCTTTGGGGAATCAAGAGGTGAGGTACTCACCACAAATGTAGGAACAGAAGTAGAATTTTCAGTCCATGGAATCTGCTCCACCATTCAATGAGAACATGGCCGGTTTGATAATCCTCAACTCCACTTCCCTGCCTTCTCCTATTTGATTCCCTTACTGAGTAAACATCTGTCAATGTCAGCCATGAATATACTTAATCATCCAGCCTCAATAGTGCTCTGTGGTAAAGAATTCCATAGATTCACTATGCTCTAAGAGAAGAAATTTCTTCTCATTTCTGTCTTAAATGTGTGACGCCTTATTCTGAAATAATACCCTCTGGCCCGAAACTTTTCCAAAAGGGGAAACATCTACCTTATCAACAGCTTCTAAGAGACTTGTGCATTTCAACAAGGTCACCTCTCAAATGTCTAACTTCCAATGTCCAAACTACTCAACCTCTCCTCATAAGATAGTCTCTGCCTACCTCTTTTTGATTTTTTCATTCATGGGGTTGAGGACGTTGCTGGTTAGGCAGCATTTATTACCCATCCCTAATTGCTCAGAGGCCAGTTAAGAGTCACCACATTGCTGTGGGTCTGGAGTCACATGTAGGCCAGACCAGGTAAGGATGGCAGTTTCCTTCCTTCGAGGACATTAGTCAAACAAATGGGTTTTGCTAACAATCAACAATGGATTCACGTTCATCATTAGACTCTTAATTCCTGACATTTATTGAATTCAAATTCCACTATCTGCAATGGCAGGATACAAACATGCCAGTCAAATTCAGTCCCCAGAACACTATTGGGTCTCTGGATTAACAGTACAGCGATAATACCACTAGGCCAATGCCTTCCTCTGGTATCAGCCTGGTGAACTTTCTTTGTATTGCCTCCAATTTCAACATACCTTTCCTTAAATAAAGGTCTCCAAACTGTTCTTCATATTCCAATACAGTGAGAAGGTGTTTAGCATGCTTGCCTTCATACTTAAGACCACTGAATAGGGGAATTGGATCATTATGTTGACGTTGTAAAGGGCATTGGCAACTTTTGGAGTACTGTGTAGGAACTGGACAGGAAAGGTTTTGAGAGATATAGGCCAAAATACAGGCAGGTGGGATTAGTTTAGTTTTGGAAACTTGGTCGGCACTATCGGGATGTACCGAAGGATCTGTTTCCGTGCTGTATAACTCTATGACTCTACCGTGTAAAGGGTAGATGTTTCCACTCTATCATGCCATGTATAGTTTTAACAAAACTTCCCTACTTTTAAACTCTAATCCCTTTGAAATAAAGGCCAATATTCCATCTGTCTTCCCTATTACCTGCTGAGCTTGGATGCTAGCTTTATGCAATTCATAGACAGGGTCCTCCAGAGCCCTCTGTTCAGTAGTTTTCTGTAGTTTTTCTCCATTAAAATAATATTAAGCTTCTCTATTCTTCCTGCCAAATTACATAATCTCCCATTTCCCCACATTATATTCCATCTATCAAATTTTTGCCCACTCATTTAACCTGGCTGTACCCCTCTGCAGACTCTGTGTCCACCTCACCACTTGCCTTCTCTCCCATTATTGTGTTATCCACAAACTTGGCCATAGTACATTTGTTACCTTCGTACAAGTCATTCATACATATTGTAAATAACTGCACATCTTACCCCAATTCTCTGTCTTTTATTAGAACATAGAGACATAGAACATAGAACAGTACAGAACTGTACAGGGCCTTCGGCCCCCAATGTTGTGCCAACCTATATTTCTACTAAAATCAATCTTTCCTGCATACCCTACATTTTACTATCCTCCACGTGCCTATCCGACAGTCGCTTAAAAGTCTCCAAAGTATCTGACTCCACTATCACTGCCAGCAGCGCATTCCACATGCCCACCACTCTCTGTGTGAAGAACCTACCTCTGACATCTCCCCTATACCTTCCTCCAATCACCTTAAAATTACACCCCCTCGTAATTACCTAACCAATTCTCTATCTATGCTAATACACTACTTCCATACCACTGAATTTGTGTTTATTAAGTAGTTTAACATGTGGTAATTTATCAAACATTATCATAAAATCCAAATATATTACATCCACTGTTTCCCCTTGATCTATCCTGCTGATTAACTTGTCAAAGAAATCTAATAAATTTATTAGGCATGCTAATTCTGCGAGATCATATTGAATATTTCTAAATGTCCTGCTATTACATTATAATTCCTAGCCCCAGACCTAGTTTCAAAGTCATAGTATTTATACGGCTGGTCTACTTTAGTATCTATCAATGGTAACATTTTAGTTTTGCGTCTTCAAATTGTAGCCTGGTTAAGTGTGTTTAGTAAGCTACCATGTAGTGTTCCATTTATGTTTGTTTACACTGAAGCTCCTATGGATGATTGCCTGAATAACCTCCATACCGATGACCCTGATTGCAATTCTGAGGTATGAGGTAATAGATTATATAGGCTCTATCCATTTGCAGTACAACTGAGTGTCTAATTAGCAACTCCCGATGAGGCTGTTGGATCCCACTCAGAGAATGACCAGAGGCTTGTTTTAAACCTTTAGTTTTGTTTAGATGGAAGGAAGCTGCCTATTTCACAAACGCTCAACACAGGAACAAAAATCACAGTTCCGCTGCTGATTCATGAAAGGATCCTGCCCCACTCCAAACTTCATACCGCGCTATGCAAATCCAAAGCATACAATAAATATCAGAGAGGAAAAGATAAGCTACTCCATCCTTAATGCTTCATGCATCTTGATTAACACATTACATGTTTACCTGGCCCCATTTAAACTCCTATGAGAGATGGAAAACCAAATAAAAATCCAAAGCCAATTCATCGTGCATCACCAGAAGGCAAAGGGGCATACAACAATCCAATTCAATGCTTCTCAAATATTTTCAGTAGATCATCTTTTTTAAATGAATCAGTAATTAAAGACCGCACTTTTCCCATATAAATTATAGTATAACACAATAATCGAAACACAAAACATTTTCAAGTAAAGAGTGGATTAATAATACATTTAAGACAACAGGTTCTCAAGTTCGTTATCGGTGAAATGGATTTTACTGCTTCCAATGTGCACTCTGTCTGTCCTTGGTGCACTGTTTGACAGCACCACCTCATAAATCATTCTACATAAAAGCCAACGTTTTTTTTCGTTTTTCAGGAAAAGGTGGATAGATTTGCAGCTTGTGGTTCAAAGCACCCGTAAAAATCCCATCTAATTAAAAACTGAACTTGATTTACTCCATCTGGTGAAGCAATGGCCCTGCAGAGCGTTGAGACAGAGCTGGCTGAAGGATTGTCTGAGATTAGTCTGGCAGCTTTGTGCTAGAGTGACAGTGCATCAGTTCAAATGGCTGTGAACCATCTTCACACGAGCCACATCCAATTGGCCTTTTAACCCAAAAGCTTAGCACTTTAAGTAGCACATGTGGCCCTGAGCATGTGGATGGTAGCAAGTGGGGATGCAAGCACTGACTACATGTTCACATTAGCTATCCATACTACCAATATTACTCAATGAGCCCTTTCACCTTACTGAATGGACTCTCTGGAATGCTTATACAACTATCTGTTTGTGAACTTACATCCCTTTGTTAATTGTACCATTTTAAGGAATTCTACTCATTTTGAGCTGGAATTCAACTCATTTTGGGCCCAAATTCCACTCATTTAGAGCTGCGAGCATACTTTTCGAAACAAATGGGTTTTTCAAAGAATTAAAATGACATCCTGCAGCGGGAGTTTTTCCATTTTGTTAAAATGTGGTATCAAAGCCAACCCCATCACTGGAATAACTCCATAATGCCATAAGACATAAGAGTAGAATTAGGCTGTTCGGCCCATCGATTCTGGTCTACCATTCAATCAAGGCTGATATGTTCCTCAACCCTGTTCTCTTACGTTCAGACCATAACCCTTGATCCCCTTACCAATCAAGAACCTGTCTATATGTGTCTTAAAATTCCGTCCAATTGCGCACCAATTTGAACACAGAACAGTACAGCAGAGGAATGGGCCCTGCAGCTCACCAATGCTGCACAAATTAGCTCATTAAGAGCTGACAAATGAACACAGGCAATTTTTTCATCAAATCACAGGCCTCCAAACTGGCCCCCAAGGTCACCAGAAGCTGCCAGCCAATCAAAGGCTTAAGATTTGCCAGTTGAGCCTGGTCCGCAGGGAATCCAATGGCGAGAAAGCATCTTCTAACTTCTTGCTGGATGGAGTTTGTGAGGAAAGGAGACCAGGGTGGCTTTCAGAAGGCACTCCTTGACTGCACATTCATGTCAATGATTCTTCCCAGATTGGGACAATTAGAGGCAGCCTAATCCCTCGTCAGGAAAATAGCTACTTCTACCACTCGCTCGGATGGCAGCTGCCTGGGGAGGTGCCAGACTGAAACCTTTAATGGCCATTAGTTGACCAATGAAGATGCTTAATTGGTGACAAGTCAAGAAGACTGCCCATGGACCTCCTTGTTCAAAATTCAATTAATGAGATGGCGAGCAATGGGCAGCTAGCTCCCCACAGCCAAATCACAGATAATTTTGCCTATCATAACCTTTCACAACTTCAGGAGCCAGTATTTCACACCTTTCGTATTTGCTTGTCAGAGAATGATGAGCCTGTTGAATTCTCTGCTACCAAAAGCGGTTAAATCCAAAATATTGGATGCTTTTAAGAAGGAGTTAGATGTAGTTCTTTTTAAGGCAAGTTGAGCAGAAGGATCTGCTTCTATGACTCAATGGTATGGGGGAGAAAGTGGGAACAGGGCACCGAGTTGGATGATCAGCCATGATCATAGGGAATGGCGGAGCAGGCTCAAAAGCTTGTGAAATAACTCCACAGAAGATGGTATCCCTTTACAAAGTCACCCCTTATTTATACTCCCACAGATCATTGTGGTGACAGTTGAGGCTTTTCACTGTATTTTATTGTATTATTCACTGTAAAATGCAAGTGACAATAATAAATCATTCATTCAGAGCCAGTTGTCACAGTGAACAAGATGTTAAACTCTCTTGTTTCTATCTGAGAGCCAGGGATCCCTGCTTGAACCAGGTTAACATCCCCAATCAGGGAACTCTTATCGCATGAGGTCAACCTGACTGACCTCATTCCAATCACTACAGGCTGTAATAGCCCATTCTTATTCTCTAGGTTTTAAAAACCTGATGAAAGGACAGTCTGCACTGGCTTTGTGAACAGTCTCAGCAATGCTGTTTTACTTTGACCCCTGGGAAGGTGGAGACAGCATAATTATCAGCATCATTGTATAAAGCTTTGCCTTGACTATGCCACTGAGTGTCAAAATTGACTATTAGGAATTTACATTCCAGAGGATGGGACAGAACAGCAAGAACAGTTTTGTGCCCTGTAACTCAGAATTTGCAGCAAGAAAGGCCGGAGAGCAAAATGTTGATTGGCATCATGATCAGTGTCAAGAAGTTAATGACTAACCTTGATTTATAATGATTCAAGAACAACATTGGAGAAAGTCTTCCAATGATTGCTGCAGGTAAAACTCGTGCTTTAATGCAGCCTGTTATTTACACCCATCACCCGCTATTTCCGCAAACATCAAATAATTCAGTAACTGTCTTATTTATTGATGAGCCTCGGTCACTATATGAATATTTCACCACATTGCCACAGACAAGGAAAAATACATTTGCAAAATACTGTTGACTTAAACTTTTATATTTAAATGTGGAAGTTTACCTGCATTAAAATCATGAACAGAAATGAGACAAGGAATATTTGCATTCATAAAGCACCATTTGTAACTTCACGATGTCCCAAGTGTCTTACAACAAATTAAGTCTATTGAAGTACAATGTAGGAATAAGTTATGCACAAAATGCTGCCTCAAACTACATGTGATCATCTTGCGATCTTGGTGGAAGGAATATATATTAATTACTGCTGAGAAAGGATACGTTTCGTTGAAGATTTTCATTTTGACCTCAGCAGGAGAATTCATAAGAATGCTAAAGTAAAGGGAAAACAACATTAAACTGCATAAGAGAGTGCTGATGGGTTGGCGTGTAGACTCTGTTTGGCAGATGTGCTCCATGCAGAATGCACAAATTAATGATCACTGACAGTTAACTGCCAAGCTTTGTTTAAATTTAAAACAAATACAGTTACTCTGATTGGTCAAAACATTTGAAATATTTGAAACAGAGAACGGCTATCACACTACTTCCTTGCCCACATTTTTGTACTTGTTCCAACTTAGGCAACAATGTTGGCTTTGCCAATGACACCCACATCCCATGTACAAATAAAACAAAAATTACCCTTGAGAAAATGAGCTGCCTTCTTGAGCCGCTGCAGTCCATTGAACATAAGTATGCCTACCAGCAGTTAGGAAGGGAGTTCCAGGATGCTGATTCCCATTGTTTCTGAATTTCACATTGATTCACTGCACTATGTCCAGCTTAAAAGAAGAAATGTAATTCCTGCTTAGAGTGGACTCACTTCCTTAAGATGTACAGGTTGCTGAAGAAGAGGTTTCATCAGCTCAACACATGGGTCAGTCTCTCACTGACAGTGAGATGTGGCATGTGTATAACGTCACAGATCGTAAAGCACCAGGCCATTTTAAGGAAAAGTCAGTTGACACTGTGGACATTTCAGTGTTGTTTCTCATTGACGCAAACATGCAAGTATTTACATTGAACAGCACATTTCTTTCACTCTTGTAACAAACACACTTCATGCTTATGGCTGTCTGATCATTCTGGCATTGGGAATGATAACAGTTCCACTAAGTTAAAAAACAGTCACCCTGTACAGGTTCACATTCTACGTAACAAAGGCAGAAGGCTTTTTGATAAGCTTGGATTCAAAATGAAAGATCCCACCAGGGCAAATGCTTCAGTGATGACTGCTGCAGATTATATATGCCAGCAATCTTCCTTACTTTACTACGCTTCAGGGGTTTAAGGGGTACTGTCACACTCCACATTTCAACATGTCAATTCTGATAGAATTCTAAAATTTGACACTGTTGTCATTTGTTACCATCACAGTGCTATCATTCCAGATAAGTGTTCACTGTCACTGACCCCAGCTAGAATATTGCTCCAGAAAGCCGCCTCATCGCCACTGATATTCCAGCCGCTGCCATAGGCAGAAGACTGTCACAACCTTCAAGGACTGACAGACCACCCAAATTAACTCTCAACGATCAAAGGATCATGCTCTCAATTGCTGGAGGTACCTTTTCAAAAATGTCAATAAAATTCGTCTGACAAATCCGCGCTGACTACACCTGATCAATTATTTTATTGACTGATCCTGTCCTTTCCCAATTGCTGATGTGAAATTAACTGGTTTGTAATTACCTGGCCTGTATGATTCTACGATTCTATGCTCCCTGCCCCCTTCTTTGACAAAAGAACCACATGAGTATTCCTCCAGTCATCTGGCACTTCACCTGTGGCCAGAGAAGTTTTAGATAACTAGGGCCCCAAGCAAGCTCTTCATTTGTCTCTCATAGCAGCTTTGGATACAGCTCATCAGGCTCCAGAGATTTATGTGCCTTCATGCCCATTAAAACATAGAATACCTGCTCTTTATTAATCTTAACATGTTCCAGAACATCACCAACCCAACTGAAATCCCTGGCTACAATATCTTCCTCCTTTGTGAAGATAAATAAAAAATATTCATTTAAGACCACATCCACGTCCACTGGCTCCATACACGGGTTGCCTCTTTGGTCTCTAATGGTCCCACTCTTTTCCCTGGTAATTCTTCTACACCTAAAATACTAATAAAATGCCTTGAAGTTTTTCTTAATCCTATCTGCCAAATATATTTCATTGCCCCTCTTTGCCCTCCTAATTTCTTTTTTAAGCACCCACTGAACTCTCAATATTTGAAGCCCCCCACCCCCCAACCTAACATATGTTTCCTGTGTTTTCTTTAACAAACTCCTGATATTTCTTGACATTCAGGACTCCCTGGACTTGATGTTCTTGTCTTTCACTCTTAGAGGAGCATGCTGGCTCTAAATTCCACTACACTACTTTTAAAAGACTCCCACTTTCCCAATGTCGACTTACCTGAAAGTAACTGCTCCCAGGCTATGTTCGCCAGATCCTGTCTAATGATATCAGAAATTGCCACCCCTGAACCCTCCCACCACCCCAATTTTGACACAATTCTGCAATACCCTTATCGCTTTCCATAATGACTTTGAAACTTAAAGTGTTATGATCACTATACCCAAAATGCACCTTTACTGAAACTTCAACCACTTAACATGCTTCATTCCCAAGGATTAGGTCCAGCACTGCCCGATGTCGTGTAGGACTATCTATGTACTGGCACAAAAAGCTGTCCTGGATACACTTTTTAAAAATCCACCGTCTAATCTTCTCAGTCTGAGGCGAGCCCCATTTATAGCAAAGTTGAAATCCCCTATAATTACGACCCTGTTCTTCTCATAACTTTCTGTGACTTTCCCACATACCTCCTTCTCTTTCTCCCTCTGCTTGTTGGGGGGCCTGCAGTATAATCCCAACAAAGTGATTGTCCCTTTTTTTATTAATAAGCTCTATCCAGATGGCCTCGCTTGAAGAATCTTCTAGGACATCCTCCTTCATTACTGCATTGATGGTTTCCTGGTGGTCATCCAATGCTTTTCTGCCTGTGTAGCCCTTACTTATGGAGTGGCCAGCTCACCAAATGTGAAATCCATGATAATTTCAGCCATGGATGCTCCATACTGAATCCATAGCTGCACAGCTCCAGCCTATCTATGCAGTCATTCAGGAGCTGCAGGTGAACACATTTCAGGTATACATTCTTGTACAGATTATAGAAGCAGCATTTCACAGGGCCAGGTCCTCCTGCCATTGTGAATCTTACCAACTACAAGCTATAGACTTGGAAAAAATTTCTCAACCTTAACTACTACTCAATAAATCAGATCTCTCTACCTCTCTCTCAAACTACAAATCATTTCAACAGGCACTTTACACTCTGTTTTCCTCCCAGCACTACTCTCTCAGTTCCAAAAGCTGGTTCCAAAGATTGTAAAATACAATTGCCCCTCATTCTTATCGAACCCAGCAAATATAGTCCTAATTGATTCAATCTCTCCTCATACGTCAGTCCTGCTATCCCAGAAATTAGTCTACAGTCTAACTCTAATATTATCACAGAGCTTCTTTGCATGCTATTGCACAAAGATGCAGAAGAGGTACGGACAAGTGCACAGCAAACAGCATTTGACAAGATAAAAGTGTAAAGGTGAAGCTTCTCCACCAGTCCTTACAGAATTCAACACTCAACAGATGATTTTGAAAATATGACAGAAGCTGTACTTTCATAGTGGACTGACGGAAGTGAATGACCAATTGCTTACACACCACACCACTGTCAGAAACTGAATGCAAAATATACACTGGACAGCCGGAAGCGCGAGCTTGCATCTTTGCATGTGAGCATTGGCACATATAACTCTGCAGTAGAAAATTCACTCTCCACATAGATCACCAAGTGCTAACCACATAGATGGCCACATTGACTTGACGTATCAGCAGCTGATCAGATTGTCTATACAAGTATAACTTCACGTCGACGATCTCACAGGTTTGTGCAACTGAGTGACTAACAAGCTGAGCTAAATTTACCATCACAGGCAGCAAAGCAATATCAGGGATCAGCAACTGCATAATTGCAACTACTTCACAAGCATTCACGAATCCTGGTTTACAGACAGAATGCTGCAGAACATATGCCAATACATAAAAACTGTTAGCCTCATGAAATAAAGGAAGAACCAGTCTTGTAGTACAAGCTAAGAAATGAGTTTAGATTTGATGACAACTGGATGCTCATAGAACTCAAGCAGTTATCTAAAAAGTCCGACAACAATGTGTATTGCATCTTGCCCATGATGGGCATCCAAGTCTTAAGAAGGATCAACAATCTTGTGATAACAAAGTGTGGAGCTGGCTGAACACAACAGGCCAAGCAGCATCTCAGGAGCACAAAAGCTGACATTTCAGGCCTAGATCCTTCATCAGAAAAGCGGAATGGGGAGAGGGTTCTGAAATAAATAGGGAGAGAGGGGGAGGCGAATTGAAGATAGAGGAGAAGATAGGTGGAGAGGAGAGTATAGGTGAGGAGGTAGGGAGGGATAGGTCAGTCCGAGGAGGACAGACAGGTCAAGGGGGCGGGATGAAGTTAGTAGATAGGAAATGGAGGTGCGGTTTGAGGTGGGAGGGGGGATAGGTGAGAGGAAGAACAGGTTAGGGAGGCGGGGACGAGCTGGGCTGGTTTTGGGATGCAGTGGGGGGAGGTAAGATTTTGAAGCTTGTGAAATCCACATTGATACCATTGGGCTGCAGGGTTCCCAATTGGAATATGAGTTGCTGTTCCTGCAACCTACGGATGGCATCATTATGGCACTGCAGGAGGCCCAGGATGGACATGTCTTCTAAGGAATGGAGGGGGAGTTGAAAGCAGGCTACTGGCAGGTACAGATTGAAGAGAAGTTGGATAAGGCACTGCACAGGAGTTCATTACAAACCACATAGCTTGGACAGTGAAAAACGTGTTCAACCCTGTGAAACATCACCAGAAGCAATCTTGTCACCAAAATACCATGGCTAAATCTCCAAACAGATCTTTTTGGAGAAGTGCAAGGAACAATGTGTAAAGGATGATGGTGACATGCTGGTCATATCACTGAATCAGTAAACCAGAGGCTCAGGCTAATGCTGTGGGGTCATGGATTAAATTCAATTAACAAATCTAGAATATAAAGCTGGACTCAGCGATGCTCACCATTATAACCATCCTTGATTATTGTGATACTCATTCCATCTACTAAAGCCCTTTAGTGAGAGAAATATGTTGCCGTTATGCACTCTGGCCTACATGACTCCAGACCTACAGCAACACAGTATACTCTCACCTGCACACTGAAATGGCCGAGCAATCCACTCACTCAGTTCAAGGGAAATTGGGGATGAGTGACAAATGTTGGGAGATGCCCACACCAGCTCTTTGCCAACGCTGATCAGTTAGACGACAATACAACGTGAACCACATGATGCTTGATAGCCAGCAGATTTTAAAATTACAAGGACAGCGATTATGAGGATACATTTTTTTCCAATGAATGACTATAGTGTTGATCATTTGCCTCAACAAGGCTGTCAAGGAAACCACAATCTTGCGTCTGAAAGTTCTCAACACCAGTAAAAACAATCCTCATATCTCAAAGGCTATTATTGTAATTGGAGAAAATAGACACTCTGAACCCTAAGAAATGACACATGTTTGTTGATTAGAATAATTTAATTTAAAATAAGGCCTTTTACTTGACAGGGAAGAAATGATGCAATATTTAATTATTCAGCTTTCGGTAATATGCATCTATTGACTTTCTGTGCTGAGAGTCAAACCTGGACGTAGTGACTGGGAAACCTGACTTAAAACAAGAATCTGCAAGCATGAGAACAGACATCTTAGAAACACTGTAAATAAAGTTCTTATACACAGAGAAATGATGTTCCATCTTTACATATCTCCAAGGCATAAATTCCAACATCAAGGTCAATTTGGAGGGAAGAGGAGCAACACGATATCGGTGTAAGCAAGACCCATGGATGAAACAGGCATCATGCCCTTTGTATATGCAAATAAGGAGATGAAGCTTGCAATTTCAGGCCATCACTGCAAATTTGGGCTTCCCCAGGAATAAAGGACCTACATGGGAGAAAACTAGCAGTTCTTAAAAGGATTACTGTGCACCATTATCAAAATATAATTTGTGATACAAAATCTCCCTCTACTCTCTCAAAATTGAGATGAAAAAATGTTTTTGCAGGAGAAAAACTAATTAATTCCCATGTATTTCATTTATACAACTCCTGACTGAAAGAAGCACAGGATTCATGTGATCGTGATAAATCCAACACACTGCCCTTGTAGGTTTAAAAAAAAAGTCTTGACTTAGCTGTGGCATGGCGGAATAAATCTTTTTATCCCAGACCTAAGGAGAAAAGAAAGCTGTAGCCATTTGAAAATAAAGAGAAAAGGCAGGGAACAACAAAGGCCATTGATTAATGAATGTGACATGTTTAGAAAGAGAACACTCTGGATTACACAGCCTGGAGATAACAACATTTCAGGTTCTGGAAATTGCCTTATATTTTGGTAATACCCATTCATATATCAAAATTTGGGCCAAGGACAATGTCTAAGCCATTTGAAATATCATTCAGAAATCACCATTATATTTTCTCAATTCTGAAAATAATTTTGCCCAAAGCATTAGGACATTTTTTTGAAAAATCATTCTAAGAGGCAAAGTAGGTGGTTACCCTGTCAATCATTGCCATATGTTTGTAACAACATTAGGTTACCAACTGAAGATATCAAAGCGTGGGGCTGGATGAACACAGCAGGCCAAGCAGCATCTTAGGAGCACAAAAGTAGATGTTTCAGGCTAGGCCCTTCATCAGAAAAGGGGGATGGGGAGAGGACTCTGAAATAAATAGGGAGAGAGGGGGAGGCGGACTGAAGATGGATAGAGAGAAGATAGGTGGAGAGGAGAGTATGGGTGTGGAGGTAGGGAGGGGATAGGTCAGTCTGGGGAGGACGGACTGGTCAAGGGGGCGGGATGAGGTTAGGAGGTAGGAAATGGAGGTGTGGTTTGAGGTGGGAGGAGGGGATAGGTGAGAGGAAGAACAGTTTAGGGAGGCGAGGATGGGCTGGGCTGGTTTTGGGATGCAGTGGGGGGAGGGGAGATTTTGAAGCTGGTGAAATCCACATTGATACCATTGGGCTGCAGGGTTCCCAAGCGGAATATGAGTTGCTGTTCCTGCAACCTACGGATGGCATCATTATGGCACTGCAGGAGGCCCATGATGGACATGTCGTGTAAGGAATGGGAGGGGGAGTTGAAATGGTTCGCAACTGGGAGGTGTAGTCGTTTATTGCGAACTGAGCGGAGGTGTTCTGCAAAGCGGTCTCCAAGCCTCCGCTTGGTTTCCCCAGTGTAGAGGCAGCCACACCATGTACAGTGGATGCAGTATACCACATTGGCAGATGTGCAGGTGAACTTCTGCTTTATGTGGAAAGTCATCTTGGGGCCTGGGATGGGGGTGAGGGAGGAGGTGTGGGGGCAAGTGTAGCACTTCCTGCGGTTGCAGAGGAAGATGCTGTGTGTGGTGGGGTTAGAGGGGAGTAGTTACCAACTGCCCAGGTTTACCCTGGAATCTTCAGAAATATTCAGAGAAATCATTGAGGCATTAAAACAATTGTTTTTTTTCATTTACTTTCAAGATTTTTGTTCATTAACTGTTAAAGCATTGGTGGTTGGGCAGGAAAAGGCTGTTTGACAAGATGGAGTGCTGGAGTTTGGAAGGTTATTTGACAAAACTTTCACACCCAACCAGAAATGGCTACCTTACTGTGCTGCAGCATTAATTATTGGTATTTTGGGATAAGAAACATGGTGTTGTACATGTAAATGTGTTAGCTCTCCTGAGCTGATTTATCTACTTTTTAACTCAGTTTAGTTCATGCAAAGTCAGACTTGCACACTGTGAAGGAGAATGTTCAGAAAAGATTTACCAGGATGGTGCTGGGAACGGAGGGTTTGAGTTATAAAAGTAGGCTGGATAGGGTGGGAATTCTCACTGCAATGTGGGAAGTTGAGGGAAGACCTTATAGAGATTTCTAAAATCACGAGAGGCATAGATAAGGTGCATAACAAAAGTCATTTCCCTATAGAGGGGAATTTCAAAACTAAGGGGAAAATTTTTAAGATGACAGGAGAAAGTTTTAAAAAGGACATATGGCAAAGTTTTTACACAGAGTGGTTTGTGTATAGAATGAACTCCCAGGGGAAGTGGTGGATGCAGGTACAGTTACAACATTTAAAAGACATTTGGATAAACACATGAATAGAAATGGTTTGGTGGCATATGGGGCAAATGTAGGCAAATGGGACTAGTTTAGTTTCGGGACATGGTCAGTGTGGAGATGTTGGACCTAAGGGTCTGTTTCCAAGCTGTGTGACTCTATGAGTCTATGAATCTCCCCTAAACTGCCTCCATTATAATTCCTCAAGTGAGGAAACCAAAACAACACAATACTCCAGGTACAATATCTGTTGCAACAACATTTCCTTACTTTTCTACTTTAATCCTTTGGCAATAAATGCCAAAATTCTACTTGCCTTCTTTCTTACCTGTTGTAAATGCATATTCGTTTTATCTAATTCATACAAGAGGATCTCAGATCCATCTGCATTGAAGTACTCTGATGTTTCTCCGCCATGTAAATTTTGCAACTTACGTGGAATGCCCTGCCTGCAACAGTAATAGACTCGCCAAGTCTCAGAGTATTAAATGGTCATTGGATAAACATATGGATGATAATGGAATAGTGCAGATTAGGTGGGCTCCAGCTTGGTTTCACAGGTCGGCGCAACATCAAGGGCCAAAGGGTCTGTACTGCGCTGTAGTGTTCTGTGTTCTACTTGTCCACCTAGTTTAGTGTCATCTGCAAATGTGGCTAAGGTACATTCTACTTTTGCATCTAAGTCATTAATACAGATTGTAAATAGTTGGGGACTAAGGACTGAACCAACTGTCATCCCATCAGTTACATCTTGCCAATCATAAAAAGACATATTCATCCTGACTAAGATAATAAAATGTGAGGCTGGATGGACACAGAAGGCCCAGCAGCACCTCAGGAGCACAAAAGCTGACATTTCCGGCCTAGACCCTTCATCAGAGAGGGGGATGGGGAGAGGGAACTGGAATAAATAGGGGGAGAGGGGGAGGCGGACTGAAGATGGAGAGAAAAGAAGATAGGTGGAGAGGAGAGTATAGGTGGGGAGGTAGGGAGGGGATAGGTCAGTCCAGGGAAGACGGACAGGTCAAGGAGGTGGGATGAGGTTAGTAGGCAGGAAATGGAGGTGCGCCTTGGGGTGGGAGGAAGGGATGGGTGAGAGGAAGAACAGGTTAGGGAGGCAGAGACAGGCTGGACTGGTTTTGGGATGCAGTGGGGGGAGGGGAAGAGCTGGGGTGGTTTTGGGATGCGGTGGGGGAAGGGGAGATTTTGAAGCTGGTGAAGTCCACATTGATACCATTGGGCTGCAGGGTTCCCAAGCGGAATATGAGTTGCTGTTCCTGCAACCTTCGGGTGGCATCATTGTGGCAGTGCAGGAGGCCCATGATGGACATGTCATCTAGAGAATGGGAGGGGGAGTGGAAATGGTTTGCGACTGGGAGGTGCAGTTGTTTATTGAGAACCTAGCGGAGGTGTTCTTCAAAGCAGTCCCCAAGCCTCCGCTTGGTTTCCCCAATGTAGAGGAAGCCACACCGGGTACAGTGGATGCAGTATACCACATTGGCAGATGTGCAGGTGAACCTCTGCTTAATATGGAAAGTCATCTTGGGGCCTGGGATCGGGGTGAGGGAGGAGGTGTGGGGGCAAGTGTAGCATTTCCTGAGGTTGCAGGGGAAGGTGCCGGGTGTGGTGGGCTTGGAGGACAGTGTGGAGCAAATAAGGGAGTCACGGAGAGAGTGGTCTCTCCGGAAAGCAGACAAGGGTGGGGATGGAAAAATGTCTTGGGTGGTGGGGTTGGATTGTAGATGGCGAAAGTGTCGGAGGATGCTGAGTTGTATCTGGAGGTTGGTGGGGTGGTGTGTGAGAACGAGGGGGATCCTCTTTGGGCGGTTGTCCCAGGGGCGGGGTGTGAGGGATGTGTTGCGGGAAATGCGGGAGACGCGGTCAAGGGCGTTCTCGACCACTGTGGGGGGAAAGTTGCGGTCCTTGAAGAACTTGGACATCTGGGATGTGCGGAAGTGGAATGCCTCATCGTGGGAGCAGATGCGGCGGACGCGGAGGAATTGGGAATAGGGGATGGAATTTTTGCAGGAGGGTGGGTGGGAGGAGGTGTATTCTAGGTAGCTGTGGGAATCGGTGGGCTTGAAATGGACATCAGTAACAAGCTGGTTGCCTGATATGGAGACAGAGGTCCAGGAAGGTGAGGGATGTGCTGGAGATGGCCCAGGTGAACTGAAGGTTGGGGTGGAAGGTGTTGGTGAAGTGGATGAACTGTTCGAGCTCCTCTGGGGAGCAAGAGGCGGCGCCGATACAGTCATCAATGTAACGGAGGAAGAGGTGAGGTTTCAGGCCTGTGTAGGTGCGGAAAAGGGAATGTTCCACGTAACCTACAAAGAGGCAGGCATAGCTGGGGCCCATGGCCAACCAGCTTGTTACTGATGTCCATTTCAAGCCCACCAATTCCCACAGCTACCTAGAATGCACCTCCTCCCACCCAACTTCCTGCAAATATTCCATCCCCTATTCCCAATTCCTCCGCCTCCGCCACATCTGCTCCCACGTTGAGGCATTCCACTTCCGCACATCCCAGATGTCCAAGTTCTTCAAGGACCGCAACTTTCCCCCCACAGTGGTCGAGAACGCCCTTGACCGCGTCTCCCGCATTTCCCGCAACACATCTCTCACACCCCGCCCCCGCCACAACCGCCCAAAGAGGATCCCCCTCGTTCTCACACACCACCCCACCAACCTCCGGATACAACGCATCATCCTCCGACACTTCCGCCATCTACAATCCGACCCCACCGCCCAAGACATTTTTCCATCCCCACCCCTGTCTGCTTTCCAGAGAGACCACTCTCTCCGTGACTCCCTTGTTTGCTCCACACTGCCCTCCAAGCCCATCACACCTGGCACCGTTCCCTGCAACCACAGAAAATGCTACACTTGCCCCCACACCTCCTCCCTCAACCCTATCCCACGCCCCAAGGTGACTTTCCATATTAAGCAAAGGTTCACCTGCACATCTGCCAATGTGGTATACTGCATCCACTGTACCCGGTGTGGCTTCCTCTACATTGGGGAAACCAAGCGGAGGCTTGGGGACCGCTTTGCAGAACACCTCCGCTCGGTTCGCAGTAAACAACTGCACCTCCCAGTCGCAAACCATTTCCACTCCCCCTCCCATTCTTTAGATGACATGTCCATCATCGGCCTCCTGCAGTGCCACAATGATGCCACCCGAAGGTTGCAGGAACAGCAACTCATATTCCGCTTGGGAACCCTGTAGCCCAATGGTATCAATGTGGACTTCACCAGCTTCAAAATCTCCCCTTCCCCCACCGCATCCCAAAACCAGCCCAGTTCGTCCCCTCCCCCCACTGCACCACACAACCAGCCCAGCTCTTCCCCTCCACCCACTGCATCCCAAAACCAGTCCAACCTGTCTCTGTCTCCCTAACGTGTTCTTCCTCTCACCCATCCCTTCCTCCCACCCCAAGCCGCACCTCCATCTCCTACCTACTAACCTCATCCCACCTCCTTGACCTGTCCGTGTTCCCTGGACTGACCTATCCCCTCCCTACCTCCCCACCTCCCCACCTATACTCTCCTCTACACCTATCTTCTTTTCTCTCCATCTTCGGTCCGCCTCCCCCTCTCTCCCTATTTATTCCAGAACCCTCACCCCATCCCCCTCTCTGAAGAAGGGTCTAGGCCTGAAACGTCAGCTTTTGTGCTCCTGGGGTGCTGCTGGGCCTTCTGTGTTCATCCAGCCTCACATTTTATTATCTTGGATTCTCCAGCATCTGCAGTTCCCATTGTCACATTTATCTTGACTCTTTGCTTTTCATTGGTTAGCCAATGCTCTGTCCAAACTATTAAATTACCCTAATCCCCTGTAATCTTTTCTTGTATATTTTTAACCCTTTTTGTGCAGTGCCTTATCAAGTACATTTTTAAATGTTATTTAAAATAAAACAAATCTTGCTTGAAAAATATTTCTTAATACGTCTAAGAATGCCAAGAGGCAGATTAGCTAATACTGTTGAAGGTAGGTTTATCACAAAAATAAGCATTTTTAATTACAATTAATCTACGGTGTCGTGAGTCATTTGATTTTAAATTACTGAACCTAACTTTTAAATCCGTGATGTGGAGGAGCTGGTGTTGGATCGGGGTGAACAAAGTCAGAAGTCACATGACACGAGGTTAATAGTCCAACAGGTTTATTGGAAATCACAAGCTATCGGAGTGTAGCTCCTTCGTCAGGTAAAGTAGATTTCACCTGACGAAGCAGCGGCGCTTCAAAGGCTTATGATTTCAAATAAACTCATGGAACTATAACCTGGTGTGACATAACTTTGTTTTTAGGTCATGTTCAAAGTCCTTTAAATAGGCACCATTAGCAGAGTCTCTGAATGATGTTTTTTTTTTCTATTCATTTGTGAGATGTGGGTGTCGCTATCTGGCCAGCATTTCTTGCCCATCCCTAGTTGCCCTTGAGAGCTGCCTTCTTGAAATGCAGCAGTCCACCTGCTGTGGGGTGACCCACAATGCCATTAGGGAGGGAATTTCAGGATTTTGACCCAGCGACAATGAAGGAATGGCGATATATTTCCAAGTCAGGATGGTGAGTGGTTTGGAGGTGAACTTGAAGGTGGTGGTGTTCCCATATCTCTGATGTCCTTGTCCTTCTAGATGGAAGTGGTCGAGCGTTTGGCAGGTGCTGTCTGAGGATCTTTGTGAATTTCGGCAGAGCATCATGTACATGCAGCTGCTACTGAGTGTCAGTGGTGGAGGAAGTGGATGCTTGTGAATGTAGTGCCAAACAAGTGGGTTGCTTTATCTTGGTTGGTGTCAAGCTTCTTGAGTGTTTTTCCTAGCTTCTGACCTGCTCTTGTAGTCACTGCATTTATATGGTGAATCCAGTTGAGTTTCTGGTCAATGATAACCTCCAGGATATTGATAGTGGAGGATTCAGTGAAGGTAACACCATTGAATGTCAAGGGGCGGTGGTTAGGTTGTCTCTTATTGGCGATGGTCGTAGCTGGCATTTGTGTGGTGCAAATGTCACTTGTCAACCCAAATCTGGATATTGACCAGATCTTGTTGCAGTTAAACACAGGCTGCTTCAGTATCTGAGGAGACATAAATGGTGCTGAACATTGTGCAATCATCAGCAAACATTCCCACATCTGACCTTATGATGGAAGGAAGGATGGTCAACCATGACCATCTTCCTATGTGTTAGGTATGACTCCGAACATCGCAGAGTTTGTCCCCAATACCCACTGATTCCAGTTTTGCTAGGACTCCTTGACACCACACTCAGTGGAATGCAGCCTGATGTCAAGGGCTGTCACACTCACCTCACCTCTGAAATTCAGCTGTTTTGTCCATGTTTGACTCATGGTTGTAATGAGATCAGGAGCTGAGTGGTCCTGGCAGAACCCAAACTGGGCATCACTGAGCAGGTTATTGCTGAGCAGGTGCTACTTGATAGCACCGTTGATGACACCTTCCATCACTTTACTGACGATTTACAGTAGACTGATGGGGCAGTAATTGGATGGGTTAGATTTGTCCTGCTTTTTGTGTACCATATAAACTTGGGTAATTTTCCACATTTTCGGATAAATACCAAGTATTGTAACTGTATTGGAACAGTTTGGCTAAGGGATTGGCAAGTTCTTGAGCACAAGTCTTCAGTACTATTGCTGGAATGTTGTCAGGGCCCATAGCCTTTGCAGTATTTGATCTAGAGTTTGACCAGTTTAATGAATGACAGTATTAGCTTCTACAGCAATACATTGTTATACCAGCACAAAAGATTGCAAAACCTCAAATTACACTGAACCAAACTTGTCTTAAAAGTTTGGAATCGTTAGCAGTCCTTTTGGAAAAAAAATCATTTTAGAGCTACATGTAAAGAACAGGTGAATAGGCTAATTTAGATGGCTCAATTAAAAGAGCCAGCAAAGGCAAAGTAAGGCAAATGGTCTCCTTTTGTCCTACAAGATTCTATGATGCCAACAGGAAATGTCACAAATGAGACTTCTGCTCTACATTGACAATTGCCCTTTAACTGCAGTAGATTCATCCCATGCAGTACTAGCAGCTAGCTTATGAACATTAAAAGATCACTGACTTCTTAGAAATGAATATAAATTGTTACATTACAGCATTCAATAGCCAAGATTTACAGTATAATTATCTGAGCTATTTCCTGTTGAACTTTCTAAAGGTTGGAAGGCCAATACAAATAACTAATCCAAAGAGCACAAATGAACTGCAATTACCAGGTCTGACCTGCTTTTCACACATCAATACTGCATATTCTCAGTCAAATGAAGACAATTGTGAAGGTCATTGAGAGCAAAGAATGGTCACCAGTGTAAAGCAACAATACTACGTTTGAACAATAAGAGTGGGTATTGTCAGGCTTTATTTGGCTGTCATTGGGCAATGGAGTGAAATCCTGTAGAATTTCTCTCTCTCTGCGATAAATTGAATACAATGTACAACTTGGCAGATTTGACATGCCCCGTGAGCTAGCTTCATGGATTTTTTCTGCTCATGTCAATGCATACAATGGCAGTGAGTCACAAACATTAATTCAAGTCAAGAGGGTCTGAAAATGTTGTGTGGAGTTGGAAGGCTTCTCAAGGTTTATAGTTTTTAAAGTGAGAGGAAAGGAATTTAAAAAAGACGAGGCGCAAATTTTTTACACAGAGAATGGTTCACATGTGGAATGAACTTTCTCAGGAGGTGTTCGAAGTGGGCACAGTTATAACATTAAAAAGACACTTAGATAAGTACATGAATAGGAAAAGTTTGATGGGATATAAGGAGCCAGCAGATGGGACTAGTTTAGTGTGGGATGATGTTCAGCATGGACTGGTTGGGCCGAAGGGTCTGCTTCCATGCAATATGGCTCTATGACACGAGCAATAACTCAGATTGCCATATGTTTCATAGAAAGATAAAACTTGAATTTATTTGACAAAAACTTATTGTAGCACTCTTAATGAAGTAAAACATTCCAGGGCCCTTCACATATTATCATCTCTTGTTTCCCTAAAGCCTGTCCATTCTCTACTACACAAAAGTTAAGTGTGATGGAGTACTTCCCACTTGCCTGGACAAGTACCGTTCCAACAACACTCAAAAAACTTGACATCATCTGGGAGAATGCAGCATGTTTAATTGCTACCCCATCTATCACCTTCAACATTCAGTCCCTTCACAAATGATTTACAGCAGTAAATACCATCCATAAGATCCTCTGCAATAATTCAGCATCGCTCTTCTGCCAACACCTTCAAAACATGCAATCTCTACCTTTCGGAAGGACAAAGACAACAGATCCATGAGAATACCCCCTTCTATAAATTCCTCTTAAGCCACACCCTATGCTGTCGTGGAACTTTATCACTCTTCCTTCAAAATCACTGGGTCAAAATCCTGGAACTCCATTCCCAATTGATCTGTGGGTGCCCCTATATCCTGAGTTCACCACTCCCTTCTCAAGGACAAGTAAGGTTGGGCAATAAGTACTGGCCCAGCTAGCGACTCACACAAACATTTTTTTTTTAAATCCACTGTATTTTGATAATGAGCCAGTGAGGAAATATTGGGTAACTGATCAGAAGCTTTGGGCAAGAAGCAGATATTAGAAAATATTATAGAAAGAGAGGTATAAAAAGGTGGGATTTCATAGCTTAGGGCATCAGCAACTGAAACATGATCATCTTCAGTAAGTGCATGATTAAAATCAGGAAGAATCAAAGTAGTGTATATGCTTCAGAGAGCTGTAGAACTGGAGGAAAGACAGGGTAATGGAGGGTCAAGGCCGTGGAAGGTTTTGAAACAGGGAAGAGAATTTTAAAACAAAGGCTCTATTCAGCTACTAATAAATATGTAAGTGAGCACACCAGTGACGATTGAACACGACTTGGTGCAAGTACAGGCCGCAGAGCTTTGAATAAGTTCAACTTTACAGAGGATGAAAGATAGGAATTCAGCCTGGAATTTGACCTTTGAAGTAGTCAAATCTAGAGGTAAGAGACAACACAGAGTGGAGCTGGAGGAACACATCAGGCCAGGCAGCATCAGAGCAGCAGGAAAGCTGACGTGTTGGGTAAGAGGGTTTTGGCCTTTCATGACCTCAGATCTCACAACCAATAAACAACTGTAGAAGTGTAGTCACTGTGGTAATATAGAAAATGTGGCAGGCAAATCCTGCACAGCGAAGTTCCACAAAAAGCGATGTGATAATGGCCAGGTCATCCAATTTAGCCTGCTGCTTGCAGAACAAATATTGGCCAGGACAACTGCAATGCACTATCTGAAGATAAAATCGTGACATCTTTGAATTCCATCTGAGAGGGAGACAGGCTTAGATTTAACATGTCATCTGAAAGATGGCATCTCTGACAGTGCGGCACGCCCTCTGTACTAATTGGAATGTAAGCCCAGACACTAACAAAAACAAACGGGTGAAGGTGTTAGCAGATGACGATTGATGTGGCATGTTATTTTGCTCATAACTATTTTGTGCTCACTGGTATCTTAAATTGCTGCAGTGTGCAGGCATTTCCTCATATCAGGTCAAAATATGACAGCATGACACAAGTGAACAGAATACTGATGAGCAACCGCAATTAAAGAAGGATCCTAGGAAGGCAATAAACTAACTATGGCTAACCATGGAACTTAAGGACAGCGTCAAACTGAAAGAAAAACATAAAACATGGTAAAGGTTAACAGTAAGACAGAGGATTGAAAGAGTTCTAACAGCCAAAATAATGATAAAGAGGGAGAAAATAAACCTTGAGTGTAAATTGGCAACTCGTATCAAAACAAGCAGCAAGAGCCTAATTAAATAAATTAAAAGGAATAGAAAGGCCAAAATGAACATCAGGTTTTACAGGATGAGAATGGGGAAGACATAAGGGGAAAACCAGGGAATGGCAGTGGTGGTGAATAAATACTTTGCGTCAATCTTCACAGGAGAAAACGTTCCAAAAATGCCAAA
The DNA here is from genome assembly GCF_030684315.1 of Stegostoma tigrinum. Lineage (NCBI taxonomy): Eukaryota > Metazoa > Chordata > Chondrichthyes > Orectolobiformes > Stegostomatidae > Stegostoma > Stegostoma tigrinum. The sequence goes on from NC_081359.1 coordinate 101,294,501, forward strand.
TAACAAACGGGCAAAAGAAGGTGACGAGTACAATGGTGATCAAGAGACAAACAGCACAAGGAAAACTAATAGGTTTCAAGGTTGATAAATCTCTTGGACCTAATGGTTAGCATCTTGGGATATTACAGGAAGTAGGTCATAGAAGCAAGTAGTAGAAAAGCCCATGGATTAGAAAACTGCGAATATAACAGCCTTATTTAAAAAGGGATGGAGAGAACAAAAAAAGTAACTACAGGCCAGTCAGCTTAAAATCTGACATTGGGCAAATGATGGAGTCTATTACGATGGATATAATAGCTAGCAGGGTGTTTAGAAATACAGCACATCATCAGAGTCAGCAATGACATCTTGAAAGTGAAAGCATGTCTGACAAATTTATTGGAAGTCTTTAATGAGAACAGATAAAGGGGAACCAGAACTTGTAATATATTTAGCTTTTCACAAGGCATTCAATAAAGGCATGTAAGGCTACTTAATAACAGACCATGGTGTTGGAAATAGTACATTAACATGGATAGAAGATTAGCTAACAATTAGAAGACAGAGAATTAGGATGGGGGGGGGGGGAGCATTTTCAGGATGACAAGTTCAGTGTCTCAGGAACCAGTGCTGGGGCCACACTTATTCACAGTTCACCATTAATGACTTGGGTGAGAAACTGAATATCCGATCACCAAGTTTGAGGATGACACAAAAATAGGTGGGAAAACAAGTGCTGAGGATGTCACAAAAGAGTCTATAGAGGGATAAAGACAGGTTAAGGAAGTGACCAAAAACTTGCCAGGTAGAAATAAAGTGGGAAAATGTGAGGTTATGCACGTTGGCATGAAGTATTTTCCCATGAGGAGAGGTTGGATAGTTTAGAAAGGAAGAGGTGACCTTATTGAAACATATAATATTCTCAGGAAATTTGCCAGGGTAGACATTGAAAGTTGTTTCCCTCTGTAGGAGATTCTTCAATCAGAGGGCATTATCTCAGAGTATAGGGTCACCCAGTTAGGACAAATTTCTTTTCTGAATACATTGAATTCCTTGCCTCTGATGGCAAGAGACAGCTTTTTAATCAGTAAGCGAATTATAGGGAAAAGGTCGGAAAGTGAAGTCAAAGATCATCAGATCACCCTTGATCACATCGAAAGGTGAAGCAGATTTGATGGGCTAAATGACCGACTTCTTTTTCTAGGTATTATTATATATTGATCCAATTAAATCTGTGCCAATTCCTGAGTGTCTTTGGGACCATGAGAACCAGCACATTCACAGTCCAGACAGATGAATGCAGAATCAAATAGCCATGCAGCATAGTGACTCAGTGGTCAGCACTGCTACCTCACTGCGCTAGGGGCCTAGGTTCAATTCCACCCTTGGACAGCTATCTATGTGGAGTCTGAACATTTTCCATGTCTGTGGGGGTTTCTTCCAGGTGCTCCAGGAGTACTAAATTAGGTTTGAGGGTGGGTCTGGGTGGGATACTCTTTCGAGGGTCAGTGCAGACTCAATGGGCCGAGTGGCCTGCTTCCACACTTTAGGGAATCATTGAAGTTTCCAATGTCATGAAAGGTCTTGACGCCTCTGCTGATAGCTTTTATGAATTCAGTGCAGCAAATCGCCACAAGACCGTTTGAGGAAGAAGAGTTCAAGGTTGGTGAACAAAGGGAATGTTGGCATTGACAGGGCTGATGGATTCAGGTTGCTTCGTTTTGAACAACCGTACTAATTTAATCAAATGCACATGAACATAAATACTTATTGCAACTCAATGTATATTCATCCACATTTACTCTTCACCCTGAGTGGCTGCACATCTTTATCCTGAGAGGATCGTCACGTGCCAAGGCACATTTGCTCTTCTCAATCTGTACCTGGATATTTTTCTAATCAACCTGTTGGGAGATGTTATTACACACTCCCAGAGCAGGTGAGAATTGAACTCATGCCTCCTGGCACAGAGGTAAGGACACTGCCACAGCACTATAAGGAGTCCCTTAAGACTGCAGCTATGAACACTCCTTGAAAGAATCTCTCCATAAACCCACAACAACGAGTTCAGTTCCATGCTGGGCAATCATTCCATTAATAAGTACTAACTCAGGGCATGATTACATAATCACGGGTGGCATTTGACATAAAATGTTAAACTTAGCCCACTCTGCACTTATAGATTGTTATAAAATACTTCATGGCATTAGCTAAAGTACAGAATTCTCCCTGGTGTCCTGGTCATATCCCTCATATGTTTTCATATCATGAAAACAGCTTATCCATTCATTTGCCTCTGTTGTTTGGAGAAATTTGCAGGACACAAATTAGCTGCCACATTTCCCTACATTACAACAGTGACTATGCTTTAGGAAGTACTTAATTGGCTGTAAAACAATATGGGGTATCCTGTGAAAAGCACTTTCAAATGCAGCTCCCTGCTTCGTTAAGAGCAAAGGCAAGGATACATTAAGTTTCCATATTTTGTGCGTTACAAAGATCAATAGCATTTTGCAATCATCTTACAACATTCTTGATGTTGCATTTATACGATCATTAATTCAAGCTGGCCAGAAGTCCAACTGCTTGCTCCTCTTATTATTTCACCTCTAGGTGAGCTACTGAAATGCAACAACCTCATCAAATTAGCTTTCTGTATATGCGTGCTGGCTGAAAACAAAACTCTTCACTGATAGGGAGAAAGATGGTTTAAAGTTACAATGTCTGAGAAATGGACCTCAGGGAGTTGTATCAACAGATGTGCACATTGACTGAGTGCAGGCCTATAATACACACAGAGAAGTATATTAGAAAGCATGCGATGTCAGCCGATATAATGAGTCTCTTTAGACAACAATTTCACTGCAACTGCACCAGTGGTCAGATATACAAAAGTATTCTTGAGACAATTTAAGAGCTAACAATTCTGTCAAATTTCTGTAAGGCTCAATGGATTGATATATCCTGTGGATTACAATCCGATGGAACACTTTGACCTCGATACTAGAACACAAATTCACAAAGACTATATTTGTATATATTTTTAATCAACCCACTCAGACACGTTATCACACACCTCGAGAGCAGTGGACTTGAATTTGACTTGAACATTCTAGCCCAGAGGCAGTAACACTATTACTGTGCCACAATAGCCCACTTAAACTAACTTCATATGCTTTAATAAAATCACAGAATGGCTCAGTATTGATGGAAGTCAGTGGAGCATTGATAGTGACCCCAGCCCAGGTCCACAGTGTTGCAGAAATGTGTATTTATACTGATTAGAAAACATCTAGAAGGAAAGCAGCCCCTCATCTTAAGAAAATATCCCAGAGACATTCATGCCATAAAAATGCCAGGCAATGACCATCACCAGTTAGAAACAATGTATCCAATGCACCTTGATGTTCACTGTTCTTACCAACATTGAATTCCTCACTATCAGCATCCTGGGGGTTACCATTGACCAGAAGCTCAACTGGACTCATCTTATAAACACAGTGGCTACAACAGCAGGTCAGAGGCTAAGAATCCTGCAGTGACTAACTCACTTTCTGACTCACCAAGGCCTGCTCACCACCTAAATGGCACAAGTCAAGAGTGAAATTGAATACTCCCCACTTGCCTGGATGAGCACAGCTCCAGCATCATTCAAGAAAGTTGACACCATCCTGGACAAAACAGCCCACTTGACTGGCACCACAACCACAAAAATATCTACACCCTCTATAACTGATGCTCAATAGCAGCAGTGCGTACAATCTACAAAATGCTGTAGAAATTTGCAAAAGACATCTTCCAAGCTCACAAGCATTTCCATCTAGAAGGGCAAAGGCAACAGACTGACGGGAACACCATCACCTGGAATTTCCCCTCCTAATCACTCACCATCCACACTCAGAAATATATTGTGCTCTATCATTGTCGTAACCTTGCAATTCCCTCCCTAACAGCACTGTTGTCCTACCCTACAGCACATGTACTGCAGCAGTTCAAGAAAGCAACTCACCAGCACATTACAAGAGCAACTATGGGCAGGCAATAAATGTTGGCGAGCCAATGATCAACATGTTCCATGAGTGAATTTTAAAAATTGGTTTCATCAAATCAAATATTCATTACTCTTCTTCCTAATTCCTAAAAACAACTGAATATGACTCCACAAAATCTCTTTTCAGTTTAATTGTATTTATTAAGGGTCTCACAAACACTTATTGTAATTCACCATCATAATAAAATTAGAAGAGTTCTTGTGCAGCACTGGCAATGTCCCTACCTCTAAGCCAGGAGGTCCAAGTTTAAGTCCCACATCCTTCATAGGTTTGTCATGAGTCATTTGAGTATGTGGAGTCAGATAGCAAATTTACTGAGGCAGGTCACAGATTAGCATATAACTAAATGGGAGAACATGCTAAAAGGATTTAGTGGTTCAGGAACATACAAGTTTATAGGAGTAGGCCACTCAACCTGCTTTGTCATTCACTAAAATAATGACTAAACTGATTATTCCAATTATTTTTGCCCAGCCCCAATAATCTTTCAACCCTTGTTGATCAAGAATCTATTTACCTCTGCATTAAAAATAATTCAAAGACTGTGCTTCCAATCACTTTTGAGGAAGAGAGCTCTGAAGATTTTCAACTTTTGATGAAACAAAAAAACTTCTCGTCTATCCCTTAAAGTGGCGACCACTTATTTTTAAACAGTGTCCTCTATTTCCACGAAGGATCATTCAGCACATTGTTCCCTGCCTTCCTATCATCCCAATCATATTCCTATTACTGCTTCTAGTTGGATCTTAAATCAAATCCAGTGTCTGAGACTCAATACACACTTCCTGCCATCTGATGTATTTCTTAAATTTAACAAAAAAATTCCTGCCAATTGTTTTCATTTGATCTTCGCAACCAGAAATGTGTCGCTCCCTTGACCTGATACTCATAAGTGGATACAGACTGGCTTCTTGAAGTCAAAGTACGGAATATGTTCCATCTTCAGAGTGAGACGAGAACTTGGGGCCAAAACTGCAAGATAGTCATGAAAAAAATCTCGTATGTAGTTCTGGTAAACATTCTCTACCATTCTTTACTCAGAGAACAGTTAGAATATGCAGGACACTACCACAATAGTAATTGAGTTGCATCGTATTTAAATAAATACACGATGGAGAATGAAGCAATTGATGGGGTTAGAAGAACCGGAGAAGGCAGGTGCAAAACATAACCACCTGCATTGTTCTGACAGACTGAATAGTCTGCTTCTGTGCAAGAAAAACTGTCTAATATGATTTATTACCTAAACTAACATCAGCCAAGAAGTCAAATATGTGCCCTGCTGTCAGGCTACCAAAGCTGGCTGCCCTTGTCTGACAATCAGTGCCGGGATCTTCCAGATCTAGTTCTGCTGTTTCATTTCTACATTCCTTGTGATTATCGCTGGCATTCTCAGTTCAGTACCTATCAGCTCAATGTCACACGTCAAGCTGAACTTGCATTCAGCCCTGTTCTGCGCTACTGAACAATGCAGTTTAATGCACAGTGTTATCATGATGATTAAAGGCAGTTTAATTTGCAACATAACCCTCTAATCAGACTGAAGCATTAAGAAACCTCAGAGAAGGCTTGTAATTCACGAATGTTCGGTGGAATGTTACAAAATCTATAACTATCCCACAATAAGAGCAAGGATAGATTTGCCCACTATGCAATAGATTAAAAATGCAATGAAAATATATTTCTGACCTCTTCCACACAATTTTAATAACTTTCTTCCTCATGGTTGGTTTTATTCTCCTTACAATGAAGAGAATAACATGGGTGATTTATAGCCTTTCATTTCCTACTTTTGATTTATGTATAGCAGTGGTCCTTTCCAACATCCTTAAAGGCGAATGATCTGTTAAGGAAATGGATGACGCACTTTATTACATTTTGTTCAAAAATGCGTAGCCTGTCTGATGCTACCGTCACATTTACAGCCTCCAGTGAATCGCACTCACAAGAGACAGACCAATAAAAACTCGAAGTCTATAGCGTCGCTGGGAGAAAGACAATGAAAGGCAAGCAAAACACACAACCTCTGGCTGAAACACAAAGACAATGTCTCCTTCAAGGGACCTTCAAGTTGAAAGCAAGCAAATATACTTTTGGGTTGTGGAGAAAACAAGATAAAATGATGGCACACAACTAGAGTGGACCAACATCTTCATCTCACAAATCAGAAGACTAACTCTTCGAGATTAAGAGACGTGATATAAAATTCACGAGATAACATTTTTATCAACTATAAAGTGATACAGACAATTGCCTTATGAAACTCATTAGGGACTAACTTAATCACTAATAGGCCATATTAGCTACCCTTGATCCTGTAGCTACCCTTTCTTTTATTTGTGCACAAAGCATGGGCATGACTTAGCCCACCATTTCTTGCTCAAACCTAACTTCCTTCAAGAAGACAGTGTTGAGCTGCCTTCTCGTGGGTGCAGTTTATGGTGCTGTTGTGAAGGAGATGCAGCATTTTTATCTAGCAACAGTGAAGGAAGTGCAATAGAATTCTCAGTCAGGATGGTGTGTGACTTGGAAGGGAACTTGCACATGGTTAAGGGTCCATGTATCTGCTACCCTTGACCTGCTAAGTGGTAAATTTGGAAGGTGCTGTTGAAAGAACATTAATAGGTTGCTGCAGTGTATCTTGCCAATGGGGAAGGGAACGAATGCTTAAAATGGTGCAATAGGTGCCAAACAAGTGGGGTGTTTTGTCCTTGGTGGTGTCAAGCTTCTTTCTTTCAACTAATGACTACAAAGAAAGGCAACAGTGTGATGCTCAATTTCTTAATGACCATAAACCACTTTCTCCATTTGATTTTCTGCCTGCTTCTATTCCAAACTCCAAGCTTTCACATTTGTTAGGTCTGTATTTTGGGTTGTTGAAGAATGAACTCTGCCCATTGGCTTTGTAGATTTGAGATGTTATTGGGATAGCATCCCATTGATTTCTATACTTCTATAAGTTAATGTCCTTTATCTGCCTACACATAGGTATGCAGACACTGCCTTAAAATTTCCTGCCCAACTAGAATTAGGTGTAAAACTTTGTAACTCCTTATCTTCCCACACATAGGTATGCGGACGCTGCCTTAAGCTTCCTGCCTGAATAGAATTAGAGATAAACTGTGCAAATCTTTATCTTCCTGCATGGGGGTATGTGGAAACTGTCTCAAATAAGGTTAAGTGAGGAGCATTTGTAAAGGTGTGAGACTTCTGAAGTATGTAACTTCGGTCTCTGACAAAAGGGCCAGGGCACTGACTTTTGTTCATGCCAGACATTTCAGCAGCTTGAAATTACATTCTGCCACTTCTGCAACTTGAAATCGCCTCCTGTCATTAGCAATCACTCCGCAAATGATCAATAATATATCCTGCTTTCTTTATGTTTTCGACGTAGTAATTGTTTTGTATCATGTCATTGTCTCTTGTCATGATTGTTTCATGTATCATGTCATTGTGAGATATAAAATTGCTTTATGTATTATGCACTTGATAAGGTACAAAAAGCAGGGACTGTCCGCTGCTCGGGGAGAATTACGAGACTCGGCACTCTGTGCCGGGTTGAGTACAGTGATCCTCCACAGCTTGTACTTGATTTATAATAAAGGATTTGTGTTTTTCTAAACAGGTCAGTGTCTTGTTATTGCAGCAAGTCTGTGAGGGTCTCCGACTAACAGACTGACATCATTAAAACTGCCACAGCAACATTGTGGGCTGAAGGGCCCACTCCTGTGCTGTACTGTTCTATGTTAACAGATAATTGGCAAAACCTGCAAAAACTATCTGAGGAAAAATCTTTTTGATGTCGCAAGTATTTAGGGTCTGGAATGCACTGCTGGACATTGTGGTAAAGACAGGTTGAATGCAGGCAGTCAAAAATGAATCAGACTGAAATTTGAAAAGGAACAATGTGCAGAGTTAGAGGAGACAACTGGCTAAAGGCACTAAATAAAGTGCTCACTCAGAGACCTGGTGTAGAGACAATGTGCTGAAAGGACTCTTCTGCAATGCAATAATTCTGTGATTTCATGATTACACTTCTCTAATCTCCCTAATCCTGTCATCTGATTTACAGATTCAGATTTTCCTAGTCATATGATTCTATTGTTGGGACATAGTGATGAAAGCACAGAAGCCCAGGTCCAGATGCCACATGAGAAGTGCAAAAGCCAGCAAAGGGATGAACTAAGTCTCCACTGCACTGGATCTCCAGACTATGGGTCACTTATACAAAACACCATCAATGATGCTCTGTCACAGATAGATACAATGACGCGATGCTTTAGCATTTAAGCTACTTGACATCAAAATGATTATTTTCCTCATCTTTAGATTAATATTTTGGAAGGAAGATCATATTCAGCTGCCATTTTCCATTATTGAAGCAGAATCATATCAACCGAACTTCATACAAACTGATCATAAATCAATTTATAACAAAACCACTTTTACATGATTTTATTAAATGTGAATGGAACATTGTTCGTTCCATCATATTTGATACAAAAGTTGCGTGTAGAACAATATTCAGGAAGTACAATTACTTACTGTGTGCAGTAACTTAATAGCTAGAGACTGAGTCTCTTAACAGTGATGAATGTGATTTTGCATGGTATAGTCAAGGATTGAGTGCAGTATTTGAAAAAATAAAGCCAGTGGTAACTTCAGGGGCTGTGAAGCTGTTTCCTACAAACAAGCTGCAGATCGCAAACAGCGTCAAAAACCCGGGTCTCAAACCAGTTCCCTAAGCAACAAGTGAAAGAAAAATGCCAGAAAATGTGGAACAGAAGCAAGTAGCAAATAACTGAACTCATTCCAATTCTAAGCGCTGTGTATACTGCAGAGATCATTCTGCTGTCTGCCAGATGAACCAAGGATTTAACAATTGCAAAATTTTAAAGTATTCCCCAGGGAGATGATGGCCTATGAAAAACAGCATGTCTTCAGACTCCCTTTGCTAGGTTGTGTAAGAGGCTTAATTTCACTGAAAAACCTTGAGTTGACATGTCACGCTACCTATTACAGATAATCGGACAAGATATAATCTCCCTTGCAAAGAGTTTTTTGATATGCAATTCTGATTGTGTAACAATATCACAAAAATCATTTGTGACGAGGATGAAAATCCAAATAATGGGATTTACAGACAAATCTGTCTGCTTGATGGCAAGGCAGCTTAAAAAGCTTATGTCTGAATGCATGTATCATTTGGAAAAAAAAACTCATGAGATGATCGCACAAATAGAAACAGGTAAATGTGATCTGATAGCAATTGCAGAGACATGGCTGCATGATGAAATAGATTAGGACATGAATGTTGCTCAGTGCAAGACAATTAGAAAGGCTAGGAAGCTTTGAATGAAGCAGAGATATGGCTCTATTAATTGATGGTAGAGCAGAACAGAGAAGGATGATCTAAGTTCAGTAAATCAAGGTGTAGTAGTGGTTGGGGAGAATTGAGAAAAATTAAATTCAATAAGACAACTGTGGGAGTTGTGCAGAAGTCTCAAAACCATAACCACACAGAAGGCATGGATAAAAGACTGGCTGACTGGCAGAATGCAGAGATCAGGTATAAAGAGATCAATTTCAGGACGGCAGCTGGTGACTAGTGGAGTTCCGCTGAGATCCACGTAAAGGCCAATAGTAGGTGCATCTACTAGCTCATTGCTGCTTCTTTTAAGTCACTAGTATTAAATTACTCAGGACCCAGGCATTTGTCAGCCTGTAGCTACAACAATTTACATGTTGTCACATATCCGATCATTGTAGTTTTTCCTGAGTTCCTTCCTCCTTCCCTTTGATTTCCATGGTTAATAGCTGCTGCTGGGATCTTACTTGTATACTCTGTAGCAATGTCAGATGCAAAATGCCTGGTTAATTCATTAAATATCTCTTTATTCTCCATTATATTTTCTCCAGTCTCACTTTCTATAAGAACTACTCATTTTCCACAACTTGTTACTTTTACTAATAATTATAGAAACACTTGATATCTGTTTTTTTATATTTTGGACTAGCTTTCTCATGTAATTTTCACCTCTTTATTAATTTATTCATCTTTCTTTGTTAGTTTATATATTCTGTCCAATAATCTGAGCTGCCACCTGTCTTTGCACAATTATACATGTTTTCCCTTAAATTTGGTACCAGCTGTCATGAGATAATGGGAACTGCAGATGCTGGAGAATTCCAAGATAATAAAATGTGAGGCTGGATGAACACAGCAGGCCAAGCAGCATCTCAGGAGCACAAAAGCTGACGTTTCGGGCCTAGACACTTCATCAGAGAGGGGGATGGGGAGAGGGAGCTGGAATAAATAGGGAGAGAGGGGGAAGCGGACCGAAGATGGAGTGTAAAGAAGATAGGTGGAGAGAGTATAGGTGGGGAGGTAGGGAGGGGATAGGTCAGTCCAGGGAAGACGGACAGGTCAAGGAGGTGGGATGAGGTTAGTAGGTAGCTGGGGGTGCGGCTTGGTGTGGGAGGAAGGGATGGGTGAGAGGAAGAACCGGTTAGGGAGGCAGAGACAGGTTGGACTGGTTTTGGGATGCAGTGGGTAGGGGAGAAGAGCTGGGCTGGTTGTGTGGTGCAGTGGGGGGAGGGGACGAACTAGGCTGGTCTAGGGATGCAGTAGGGGAAGGGGAGATTTTGAAACTGGTGAAGTCCACATTGATACCATATGGCTGCAGGGTTCCCAGGCGGAATATGAGTTGCTGTTCCTGCAACCTTCGGATGGCATCATTGTGGCAGTGCAGGAGGCCCATGATGGACACGTCATCTAGAGAATGGGAGGGGGAGTGGAAATGGTTTGCGACTGGGAGGTGCAGTTGTTTGTTGCGAACTGAGCGGAGGTGTTCTGCAAAGCGGTCTCCAAGCCTCCGCTTGGTTTCCCCAATGTAGAGGTAGCCGCACCGGGCACAATGGATGCAGTATACCACATTGGCAGATGTGCAGGTGAACCTCTGCTTAATGTGGAATGTCATCTTGGGGCCTGCGATAGGGCTGAGGGAGGAGGTGTGGGGACAAGTGTAGCATTTCCTGCGGTTGCAGGGGAAGGTGCCGGGTGTCCAGCTCCCTCTCCCCATCCCCCTCTCTGATGAAGGGTCTAGGCCCGAAACGTCAGCTTTTGTGCTCCTGAGATGCTGCTTGGCCTGCTGTGTTCATCCAGCCTCACATTTTATTACCAGCTGTCATGAGTTGTTTTCACTCCTTCATCACACAACAATGAAGTCCATCAGGACCAGTTGATTTACAGCTATTTCTGGGATGTTACTTATGTTCTGTACAGTGAAGACCAATGCAAAAAAACTTAAAACAGAAACAGAAATTGAGGGAGAACCTCAGCAGGTCTGGCAGCATCTGTGGAAAGAAATCAAAATTAAATTTTTTGGGTCCAGTGACCCATCTTCAAAACGCAAAATAACCTGTTCAATTCATCTGCTAACTCCTTACTTTCCATTATTAATTCTCAACACGTACGAGCATTCACTTTGTTAATGCTTTTGCCAAGGGAACTCAGCTCTTTTGATATTTCTCGCCAGATTTCTCTCATGCTCTATTTTATTCCTCCTTATTGATGTTTTAGTCAATCTTTGCTTTTTTATTTTTGCTTTCGCCAGCTCTGGACAAAGAAAAACAACTAAACCTATTATGTTAAAATGAGCAGTAGTGCTTTTGCAGATATCTCATCATCTCACAATGGAAACTCAGATGGATCAAATAAAGCTACATTGTTAGCTCAATGACCTTCTAATTGTCCCACCGAGATATGCCATGAATACCTGATTGCCTGTCTTCATTCACATGACTGAAATCTAAGCTTGTCAAATTGTTTAAGTATCCAATTCCAATATTCAATGTTGGTTGCAATTTGTTCCTCCACAAGGAGAACTGGACACTCCATCTCTGGTCTAAGTTGCTCGCTGGGAAAAAGGCTATATTTTAACCTGCAAGGAAGAACACAACTGATCCCAACTCACTGAGGAAACTATTGTTGGTAACTGACATTGAGGAAGTTGTAACTCACACAAACTACATTTTAGCACCTCTGATTTTACAAAAATATATAACTTGTCACTTATTTCTTCTTCTGTCTTCCTTAATTTCCAAAGTGCATGCGTGTGTAATGGAATAACAAAGCAATTCCCCAGGGTTATGTATGTTTTGTTAATAGAAGTCTACCTTTCATTCCATCTTAAAGGGTCTTGCTGTGCATTTAGTTCAAGAATTCGAATCCAAAAACTGATGTTTGGGGAACCGGTGTTTGGCCTACCTCAATGATGGATGGGAATCAAAAAAGCAAGAAGTAAAACAAGCAACACCTCACTGCCCAAGGCTTGAGAGGAAAAGCAATCATAATTTAAATTTATCCAATTATTATTTCGACCCATGACACAAGATTAACATGATGAACCAAGTGCAAGTTATCGGTGAAGTAAATCCCATTCTTTTAAAAGCGAGGTTTGTGATTTTTCTTAGAAAAGGGTGGAATTGCAAAATGCTACCTGTAAATCTAAGTAAACATTTCAGATCCCCAAACAGGAAACAGACAATTTGATGACTCAGTCAAAATAAACCACTAGCCCCGCTGGTATGATACATGAATGGGCAATAAAACTGACCTCACTCTTAAATGTTAGAATCTTCTAACTTTGAAAAGGAAGTAGCCATAATAGAACATCTTTAATTTGATCAAAGAGCTGCAAAGAATTATGATCAATGGTGTTTTGTTTTATTCTGCCCATTTCCTTTTGTTTTATTTGTTTATGGGATGTGGGCATCACAGACTCGAACAGCATTTTTTTCAACCACCTCTAATTTACCTTCTTTTCAGTGGTTCACTAGATCAGTTCAGCAGGCAATGTAGTACCCTGTGGATCTAGAATCACTTGTTAGCCAGACCAGGTAAGGTTGGTATCAGTGATAATGGGAACTGCAGATGCTGGAGAATCCAAGATAACAAAGTGTGGAGCTGGATGAACACAGCAGGCCAAGCAGCATCTCAGGAGCACAAAAGCTGACGTGTCGGGCCTAGACACTTCATCAGAGAGGGGGGTGGGGAGAGGGAACTGGAATAAATAGGGAGAGAGGAGGAGGCGAACCAAAGATGGAGAGAAAACAAGAGAGGAGAGTATAGGTGGGGAGGTAGGGAGGGGATAGGTCAGTCCAGGGAAGATGGACAGGTCAAGGAGGCGGGATGAGGTGGTAGGTAGGAAATGGAGGTGCGACTTGAGGTGGGAGGAAGGGATGGGTGAGAGGAAGAACAGGTTAGGGAAGCAGAGACAGGCTGGGCTGGTTTTGGGATGCAGTGGGGGGAGGGGATGAGCTGGGCTGGTTGTGTGGTGCAGTGGGGGGAGGGGACGAACTGGGCTGGTTTTGGGATGCAGTAGGGGAAGGGGAAGTTTTGAAGCTTGTGAAGTCCACGTTGATACGATTGGGCTGCAGGATTCCCAAGCGGAATATGAGTTGCTGTTCCTGCAGCCTTCGGGTGGCATCATTGTGGCACTGCAGGAGGCCCATGATGGACATGTCGTCTGGGAATGGGAGGGGGAGTTGAAATGGTTCGCGACTGTGAGGTGCAGTTGTTTGTTGCGAACCGAGCGGAGGTGTTCTGCAAAGCTTTGTCCAGTCGCAAACCATTTCAACTCTTCCTGGACAAAGCTTTGCAGAACACCTCCGCTCGGTTCGCAACAAACAACTGCACCTCACAGTCGCGAACCATTTCAACTCCCCCTCCCATTCCCAGATGACATGTCCATCATGGGCCTCCTGCAGTGCCACAATGATACCACCCGAAGGCTACAGGAACAGCAACTCATATTCCGCTTGGGAATCCTGCAGCCCAATGGTATCAACGTGGACTTCACAAGCTTCAAAATCTCCACTTCCCCTACTGCATCCAAAAATCAGCCCAGCTCTTCCCCACCCCCCACTGCATCACAAAACCAGCCCAGCTCATCCCCTCCCCTCACTGCATCCCAAAACCATCCCAGCCTGTCTCTGCTTCCCTAACCTGTTCTTCCTCTCACCCATCCCTTCCTCCCACCTCAAGCTCCACTTCCATTTCCTACCTACCACCTGATCCCGCCTCCTTGACCTGTCCATCTTCCCTGGACTGACCTATCCCCTCCCTACCTCCCCACCTATACTCTCCTCTCCACCTATCTTGTTTTTCTCTCCATCTTCGGTCTGCCTCCCCCCTCTCCCTATTTATTCCAGTTCCCTCTCCCCATCCCCCTCTCTGATAAAGGGTCGAGGCCCGACACGTCAGCTTTTGTGCTCCTGAGATGCTGCTTGGCCTGCTGTGTTCATCTTGCTCCACACTTTGTTATCCAGGTAAGGTTGGTAGATTCTTTTTCTTAAAGGACAATAGTAATCAATAATCACACTAAGCTGTAAAACCTAACAATCATTTAAATCATTATCATCTCCAGAAAAATCGAAAGCATCAACAGAAATTGTTTGAAAATTGAGGAGTTTTAAAAAACTGAGGCAAATTCATTCAGGATTTAGTAGATTTTAACAGCACTGTGAGGTGCCATGTTGGCACAGTGCAAGGTACAAGGCTGTGGCAGCTGTAATATGCATCACTGCCAACTATAAATATATGGAATTACATTGAACATACAATACAGAAACCGGCCATTCAGTCCGACCAACTCTGATACTCATGATCCATCGGAGTGTCTGTCCAACCTTCTTCATCTATTTCAATCAATAGCACCCTCTAATTCCCTAATTGCCTCCATGCTGTCCACTTCAACCTCTCCAAGTGGCAGCAAGTTCCACATTTAACTATTATCTGGGTAAAGAATTGGAATTTCTTATGTGATTTCTTAGTGTCTGTCCTATATTGATGGTTTTTAATTTTGGTCGGCCCCCTTAAATGGAAGCATTCTTTTTGTGTGTCTAATCTATTAAAAAGCTTCATACTTTTAAAGACTTTATCAGGTTGCTCAGCAGTCTTCCTTTCTCAGGTGTAAAAGATCCAGCTGTTACTCCTTTCCAGTTAGGTGTAACCTCGTAGTTCTACTATCTTTCTCCAATTTCTGAAAACTCTGCAGTGTTTCCATGTTTGTAACATTTTGTAGAAATAATTTGTCATAGTTCACAAAAGGCCACAAGGATTTCTTTCCATGAGAGAGAGATAATTAGTTACTTCACTTGAAGGGCACCATGTCTCACCAAGCATGAGGAAAATCAAGGAGACAAGTGTCCATGAGTTGGCAACCAGCCATGTTAAATGTGGTCTGATTAAGCTGACACCAGCAGAGGAGTACATAATCTAAACATGCTAAAAGGAAAATAATTAGTCATTTGGTAGTAGAGAACTTAAGTCAATTTCTCATTATCTCTTCCTTTTAGAAGTTCGCATTTCTGAGAAAGGTCACATTTTGTTGAAGTTTTTCATCTTGCACTCATCTGGGCATTCCATAAGAACATACTTTCAGAGGAGAGCAAAAATGGATACTGCATAAATACAGGTACACTTAGGCACAATACATGTTGGTTTTCTGCTTGAATTTGCATTGTTGAGAAATGTCCTGATGAGTACAAGATGAAAAGCTATGACAAAAATGTGTCCTATTCAGCAATACTCAAGAGGAAGAATTATTTTCCCAATGGTCCTCACAGTTTTCTGTTCCATTCTTTAAAATTTCAGGAACACAATAATGATGCCTGTATTCATGAACTAATCACAATCAATAAACAGTAAGAAAATGACTACAGTTTCTTAAAATGTGGAGTGCTAAAGATTTATTACTGTCCTCACTGCAGATGTAGGACTTTCTGCCTTTTTGAGCCTGCTAATCGCTCAAATACTCTGTCAAAAATGTCAATACGTGTTTCAGTCAGGTGAAACATCAGCCAATACTAACCCTCTTGAGCCAGTTAAGAATGTAGCATAATTTATTGAGGGAATCTGGGTGCTCCTCACCTCGTCATAAGACAGCCAATTTAAGAACAAAAAGCATTGTTACTGATCTTTTTACTCATACATTGCTTCATGATGCAGTTGAGCTTCTTACTCTCATTAACTGTAACCATTTTTGCAAAGGTTGTGCCAATTCTCTTAAGAAAACAGCATTTTCTACTGTCCCTTGTTCTTTCTAAATGAAAATCTACTGAACGAGTTAAGAGGTTACAAACAACCCAGATATTTCCTGGAGAAAGGGATAAATGTTACCTTTCTCATTCCCAGTTTCCTGGACAATTCTGCTTACGGACAGTTGTCCCTGATTTTTATGATTTCCAGCTGAAACAAAAAAGAAATGCAAAATTGTTACTAGGCTGCCCTGAAAGACAAAGGACGTGTGCCAGCCACTAGCAGCTGTGCACTGGCAAGGGAGAACAAGCTGGTCAGTGATTGTCATTCTTTCTTTCATTGGCTGCTTAGCTATCTGTACACACACAAACATAAGGAGAATACAAACATGAACAGCATCTGAACAGCCATGATAACCATCTCTTTGATATCAGAGAAGGAACGGCTGACTACCTTTGTTTACCAGAGAAGACAACAAGATCTTTTGACACGGGCAATTCATTTGCAAATGTCTTAAGATGGCCTTTACAAGTGCTCATTTGGTTCATTCCTAACTGTTCTTACAAACAAAAGTGTCAGGAGCACACCCCTTGCGCCTTCTCCACCACTTAACAAGGTCACTGATGAAACTCAGCAGGTCCAGCAGCATCTGTGCAGACAGTATCAGAGTTAACACCCCAAGTCAGGCATGACCTACTTTTGGAACTGACGAGAAAGATGGAAAAGGTATGAGTTTCGGAGAGGAGTGAGAAGGGGCATGTGAAACAGAAGGGAAAATTAAGCTAATGTTAGAAGGCAAGGGAGATTTGAAGTCACTGGTTTATTTTTATTCAGTCACAAATGTGGGCATCGCAGGCCAGGCCAGCATTTACTGCCCATCCCAAATGCCCGGGTTCAACAACATTGCTGAGAGTATGGAGTCACATGTAGGCCAGATGAGGTATGCATGGCAGTTTCCTTCCCTAAAGAACATTAGGGTCACAGAACAAATGACAAAGGAAATGGGAGCTGTCGTAGAGAACAGAGACGGGTGCAGTGTAGGTACAAAGGTAAACGTAAATTTGCCATAGTCTTACCAGTTGACAGAGATATTCATCAGCGAAAGATGACTCCTGGTAGTTTGACCTGGGAGTCACCACATCACAAGTGAGGGGACAGGCTGAGCAGGAGAGTCCTTCATGGTAACCTCAGCCAGTGTGGGAATTGAACCTACATTATTGGCATTACTCTACACTGCAAACCAGCCATCCAGCCAGCTGAGATCTATATATGCCATAGTTGGTCAGAAGACCAGTCAGAAACTACGATTGCCAATTAAAATTGGTAAAAGTAATTTCAAATGACAGAATAAGTGTGAATAGATAGATTGAATGTATGAGTTTGGTATATCTTCTGTGAGAGGGTGTGGAGTGTTACTGAAGCTAAAATGGCTTATGGTTTGCTGCAGTATAAACATCTCTGTCTTGCAGTGACAATATAACTTGATGCACCTCAACACCAATCTCAGTGAACAAACACACTGGTTCTGAATAAATCAACCTGCTTATAGATCCCTGCTAGCAGTCTGCTAAGTGACATAGTGATGGGTCTACTTGTCAAAAATATTGGGTACTCCTCAGGAAGATAGAGAAATTTCACTTTTGGCAAAAAATTTATTTGGCCTTGCTTTCAATATTCTCAGCTAATGATAAAGTGAAATCAGGAGATGGGAAAACTTGAGCTTTGCAATACTAATATTCACAGGATTGCTCAGGGCACAGTTAAGCATAATGATCATGCTGCAATGCAGCTGAACACACTCACTTCAATCCTCAGTAAATTACATCCAAGAAAAAAGTTATTATTTTAAATTAAAAATTCATTTCACAAACCTATCATCACCTTGACATCGCAACGAGGGATACGCAATAAATGTCGGTCTGACTTATTGGGTAAATTAAACCTCTGTGACATGTAATGAAGACATATCCATGCTTGCATTCTTTATAGGTATTTCTCAAACCCAATCTTAGTGTCACCTAATCATAACCGCTCAATTTACATTACTGTTTTTTTCTAATTTGCACAACTTTTTAAAACATTCAATTATAGCATGTTAGCATCATTGGCAAGATCAGTATACATTGCCTATTCCTAACTGTTTTGAGAAGCTGGAGGAGAGATGCCTTCTTGAACTGTTGCAGTCTGCATGGTGTAAACATACCACAGTGTTGTTCTGAACAGAAGTCCAGGATTTGCCTCATCAAAACAAAAGCACAGTAATACAGTTTATGAGGAAATCCTCCAGTTATATCCTTTTCTTCATACTGAGCAGTGTCCTCTGCGAAAACTAACATTTAGTTCCAAAAGTTGTGGGGTAGCAACATTCAATTTGCCCAGCAATAGGGGAGAGGCTTTTTGCAAGATTTTCTTTCGGTCACTTAGGACAGTTCAGGGCTCATTGAAAAGCAGTTTCAGATTTAGAATTACTTGGAGAAAAAAAGCAGAGTAAGGCAGACTCTAATTCAGGAATGCTGATCTTTAGTTGTCCTATACAAAGACAACTGAACCGCACAGTATCTGATTAGGGACCACTCATCTTTTATTTTTAATGGACATAAGATCAGATTCAGGAACTATGCAATGACAATAAAGCCACAAAATTACACCATTTTGAAGAAATAACAACATTGACTATAAAAGTCAGAACAGTAATATAACTAACAATACATGGACACCTTATTTCTAACTCTCCGAATTGGCATACGTAAACATGATAAGATAGTGCGATTAAGACCCCACAGTGCACATCAAATTAACAAATGCAATCAAGCCAGACCCCACTGATTTCTCTGATTCTCCCCCCATGACATTAATGAAAGGGGAAATTGTGTTTAACTAATTTTCCGGAGTTTTCTGAAGAAGTAACAGAGAGAGTCAATGTAGTTAACATTGTTGATGTGGTGTACATGGGCTTTCAGTAGGCACTTAATATAGTGCCACACAACAGACGTGTGAGTAAAATAAAAGGGTCAGCAGCAATGTGGATATAAAACTGACTGAATGATGGAAACAGAAAGAATGGTTAATGGATATTTTTCAGGTTGGAGGGCAGTTTGCAGTGGAATTCCCCAGAGATCAATATTGGGATCCTAACTTTCCTGATGCATGTTATTGATCTGAGTCTTGCTGTGCAGGGCACAATTTCAGCAAGTGCAGATGATACGGAACTTCTCACCATGTCTGCATGGCTTTTAGCCAGGTGCTCCAGTTTCCTTCCACCGTCCTAAGTCCTGCAAGTTAGGTGGATTGGCCATGCTAAATTATCCATAGTGTTCAGAGATATGTAGGTTAGGTGTGTTAGCCATAGGAAATGCAAGGTTATAGGGTGAGGGAATGGGTCTGAGTGGGATGGCCTTTGGGGGGTCAGTGTGAGCACGATGGGCCAAATGGCTTGTTTCCACACTGTAGGGATTCGACGGAATAATTCCACCATCTGCTATGCCTGGATTTGAATCCCGGTCCCCAGATATTATGTGGGTCTCTGTATTAGCATCTACTGTTAATATCACTAAGCCTTCATCTCCCCCTGATTTTTGCACGATGAAAATCACGTGCTACTGCAGTGCACATTTTTGAAGTTGTTCTCCATTTAAATATTGGACTGCCTTTTCATTCTTTCTACCAAAGAGAATGACCTATCACTTTTCTCTATTAAATTCCGTTTGCCAAGTTTCTACAAGTTGTATTTCTTCCTAACCTTCAGCAGTTAGGGATGGTATTAAATACTGGCTCAACTAGCGACGCCCACTTCCCATGAATTAATTTTTAAAAAGCTCCCACCTGCTGCAAAGTTTTCCACCAGCTCAGGAGAAGATGGGGACAGAGTGACAAAGTCACTGATCTAGTTATCCTGAAGCCCGTGCTATTGCTCTCGGGCATGGGTGCACATTCCATCACAGCTGCCTACCCAGAATTTAAATTCAGTTCAGAAAATCTGGAATTGGAAGTTTGACTCAATAATATCAACATCTTGGAATTCACCACGTATTTAGTTGGGCCAGTTTCATGAATATTGTGCTTACTAAAGCAGGCCAGAGGCTGAGGGTTTTGTGACAAGTAAATTGCTTTCTCAAAGCTTCTCCAACATCTATAAGGCACAGGTCAGGAGTATGATGGAATAATCCCCGCTTGTTTGGAAGGTACAAATTCAACAATGCCCAAGAAGCTTGACGCCATCCAGGATAAAGCAGTCCACTTGCTTGGCACCCAATGGGGAGGCGATGGCCTCGTGGTATAAGTGCTGGACTGTTAATCCAGATAGCATTATGGGGATCCAGGTTTGAATCCTGCCACCACAGATGGTGGAATTTGAATTCAATAAATATCAGGAATTAAGAGTGTAATGATGACCGTGATTCCATTGTTAATTGTTGGAAAAAACCATCTGGATCACTAATGTCCTTTAGAGAAGGAAACTGCCATTCTGACCTGATCTGGCCTAAATGTGACTCCAGACCCACAGCATTATGGTTGACTCTTAACTGCCCTCTGGGCAATTAGGGATGGGCAATAAATACTGCCTAGCCAGTATCCTGCCTAACCTTATCTCATGAATGAATGAAAAAAACACTTTAAGCATTCAGTCTTTCTGACAATGGGAGCAGAATGTACCATCTGGGAGATGCTACAGCAACTCTCCTGGAAGGACAAAACAAAAGGCATCATAACACCATTATCACAATTCCCCTTTTTCATATCTCACATATGGGGGCAAATACAAGATGAGTCTAATGGCCCCCTTCTGTAATCTATCATTTCCACGGTTCTACAGAGGGAAATAATGGCCAAGCAGCAATGCCATTATGTTAGCATTTTATAAGAGTAGAAAAATCTGATACTGGAAGTTGGCATCAGTAAAAGTAAACGTGAAGCCACCGTGAAACACTTTGCCTGATGAAGGAGCAGCTCTCCAAAAGCTTGTGATTTCAAATAAACTTGTTGGATTATAACCTGGTGTCATCTGACTTCTGACTTTGTCCACCTCAGTCCAACACTGGCAGTTCCACAACATGAAATCATCATGCATTGTTATAAAAACCCATCTGGTTCAGTGTTGCAAATCTGTTGTCCTTGTCTGATCTGGTCTACATGTGACTCCAGCAATGTGGCTGACTCTTATAAACATAGAACATTACAGCACAGTACAGGCCCTTCGGCCCTCGATGTTGTGCCAACCTGTCATACCGATCTCAAGCCCATCTAACCTACACTATTCCATGTACACCCATATGCTTATCCAATGATGACTTAAATGTACCCAAAGTTGGTGAATCTACTACCATTGCAGGCAAAGCATTCCATTCCCTTGCTACTCTCTGAGTAAAGAAACTACATCTGACATCTGTCCTATATGTTTCACCCCTCAATATAAAGCTATGCACCCTCGTGCTCGCTGTCACCATCCTAGGAAAAAGGCTCTCCCTATCCACCCTATCTAACCCTCTGATTATTTTATATGTTTCAATTAAGTCACCTCACAACCTTCTTCTCTCTAATGAAAACAGCCTCAAGTCCCTCAGCCGTTCCTCATAAGACCTTCCCTCCATACCAGGCAACATCCTAGTAAATCTCCTCTGCACCCTTTCCAAAGCTTCCACATCCTTCTTATAATGCAGTGACCAGAACTGTACACAATACTCCAAGTGCGGCCACACCAGAGTTTTATACAGCTTCACCATAACCTCTTGGTTCCGGAACTCGATCCCTCTATTAATAAAAGCTAAAACACTGTATGCCTTCTTAACAGCCCTCTCAACCTGGGTGGCAACTTTCAAGGATCTGTGTACATGGACACCGAGATCTCTCTGCTCATCTACACTACTAAGAATCTTACCATTAGCCCTGTACTTTGCATTCCAGTTACTCCTACCAAAGTGCATCACCTCACACTTGTCTGCATTAAACTCCATTTGCCACCTCTCAGCCCAGCTCTGCAGCTTATCTATGTCTCTCTGTAACCTACAGCATCCTTCGTCACTATCCACAACTCCACAGACCTTAGTGTCGTCTGCAAATTTACTAACCCATCCTTCTACGCCCTCATCCAGGTCATTTATAAAAATGACAAACAGCAGTGGACCCAACATCGACCCTTGCAGTACACCACTAGTAACTGGTCTCCAGGATGAACATTTCCCATCAACTACCACCCTCTGTCTTCTTTCAGAAAGCCAATTTCCGATCCAAACTGCTATATCTCCCACAATTCCATTCCTCCGCATTTTGTACAATAAGTACACCTTTAGAAATGGCCTAGCAAGCCACTCATTTTAAGGGCAACGAGAGATGGGCAAAAAAATGCTGCCACTGTCAGAAACATCCAGATCCCATCAAAGAATAAAGAAAAGAAATACCATTCTGGTTCTGAAAATATAATATTAGTCTTTCACCATCACTGGCTTGGTAACCTACACATAATGGTAGGTAGTGATTCAAGTAGCTTACCAATGATATTGCATGCTGGGACTGAATGAAAAAAACTCGCATAAATTCTACAGAGCTGCGGTCTTCAGACTTATGCAGGAATCTCAAATGATTTGGCTTTAGTCTCACATATTATCATTCAAAGGAAATTACCTATAATCACATGCATGCCCAGTCTTGATAGATGTTTTGCGGTTTCATACCCGATCCCTTTGGCACCACCAGTCACTATGGCAACCTTCCCTTTTTGCGGAGCAAGAACTGCAACGAAAAAAAAAGGATTTCTTAATGCCTCAGCTTTTCTTGTGCTGATCAATTACAAAAGCCTTTTTGTAATGGTTATGCTATTGGACTTATAATAAAAAAAACTTGGATTGATCATCCTGAGAATGGGAGTTCAAATTTATATGTCATTTTGACAGGTTCAGTTTAAAAGATATTAGCATTAAATAAAAGTGGTAGCAGTCAAATTGTTAAAAGTTTGACTAGTTTCATCAGACCAGCAGGAATGGAGAACCACTAATTAGATGAGAATTTTAGTGCAAAAGAAGCCCATTTGTGTCAGAAAACCCAAATGAAACTAACACTTGATCATTCTACATTAGACTTCACCCACATATCAATGAAAAACAATAATCTCTGTAGGTGAAATTAAGAATTGATTTATTTGATTTTGTTTCATTGATTTCTTGTCACATGTACCTATATACAGTGAAGAGTTTTGTTTATGAGAAGTACAGGCAGATCATAGTAGGCAAGGATATACAAGCCATAGGGTAAAAATAAAACTAGACAGAACTTAAATTTAGGAAATGTTTAGAGTTCGATTTGCAGTAGGGAGCTTGCCAGGAGTGGCACAGTATCGGCGCCATCTTGAATGAACTGGCTTCACTTCTGTGCCAAGTCCACAGAGGAACAATCATCTGGAACAAAAACAGAAGTTGATGGAAAAGCTCAGCAGGTCCAGCAGCATCTGCGAAGGAAAAAAGAGAGTTAACGTTTCAGGTCCAGTGACCCTTCCTCAGATGGCTGGACCCAGACCCTGACCCATTGGACCCAAAACGTTAACTCTGTTTTTTCCTTCACAGATGCTGCCAGACCTGCTGAGCTTTTCCAGCAACTTTGTTTTTGTTCCTGATTTACAGCATCCGCAGTTCTTTCGGTTTTTATTCGGAACAATGATCTGTGTCGGTTACATTGAACAATGCATTTGCACCTTAGATCGAGCCAAATCGATGTTGACCTTGAACCCTCTATAGCATCCTCTTTCTTGAGTACTGCAATGCTCTCCTTGATCAAAAATGACAACCCACCTCCCTTTTTCTCTTTCCTATCTTTTTCTGAGTGCCTTGTAGCCTGAAATATTGAACATGCAGGCTTGCCCTTCCTTAAACCAAATCTCCATTATTACCAATACATCATAATTCCACAAGGTAATCTAACAACCACTCTCCTGTGCCAACTCTGTCTGCTCCGTCTCTCTTGCGTTGTTTCATCCGGTCTCAATTCTCTCTCTCGTGCTGTTCTATCTGATGTCCACTCTGTCTGTCGTGTCATTTTTCATGTATCCAGCTCCCTCTCTCGTGTCCTGCTCCCTCTCTCTTTACACTATGCTACCTGGTGTCCAGTCTCTCTCCTCACACACAGCATTATCCACTCCCATAATTCTGTTATTCTACTGGGTTGACTATACCGAGACATATAACAATAACCCAAAGAATGTACGTTCAAATCGACTTTTGAAAAGTTAAATTCAGCTTCAAAAAAATCAGCACCAAAGGAAAATGATAGTTAAATTGTTACAAAAATACAACTGGTTTCATCAGGCCAACAGTTGTGGTATCCAATAAAACAGAAGTAAATTTACTGCAAGAGAAGCTCATTTGACCCACCAAGCCCATACCAAACGAAAATTCGCCAATGATTATTCTGCAAAGGACTTCACTCTTACCAATTATTTTGAGGAATAATAGAACTCCCAATCCATCATGGAGGGAAACAAAATCATGCAGAATTATTAAAATTTCCACAAAATTTCCTGTGTTCAGGAAGGATTTCTGACTCAATATGTAGATAAGCTAACTCGAGGGGACGCCATATTAGAAATGGTGCTTGGCAACGAACCAGGTCAGGTGTCAGCTCTCTCAGCGGGAGAGCATTTTGGTGACAGTGACCACAACTCCCTGACCTTTACTATAGTCGTGGAGGGGGGCTGGGGCAGAAAATGTGGGAAAGTACTTAATTGGGGTGGGGGAATTACAATGCTATTAGGCAAGAACTATGGAGGACCAATTTGGATCAGGTGTTCGCAGGGAAAGGCACAAATGAAATGTGGAGGTTATTCAGGGAGCAGTTGCTACAGGTACTGGATAGGACAAACCTATAATAAAAACTGAGGCAAGGAAAGGATGGTAAGGTGAAGGAACCTTAGATGACAAGACACGTGGAACACCTAATTAAGAGGAAGAAGGAAGCTTACTTAGGTTTGAGGAAGCAAGGATTGGACAGGGCTCTGCAGGGTTACAAGGTAGTCAGGAAGGAACTGAAAAATGGACTTAGGAGAGCTAAAAGGGTGTAAGAGAAAACCTTGGCGGGTAAGATCAAGGAAAACCCAAAACTTTCTATACTTATGTGAGGAACAAGAGGATGGCCAGAGTGAGGGTCAGGCCAATCAGGATTAGTGGAGGGAACTTGTGTGCGGAGTCAGATGAGGTAGGGAGATCCTTAATGAATACTTTGCTTCAATATTCGCCAGTAAGAGAGGCCTTGACCTTTGTGAGGACAGCATGACACAGGCAGATATGCTTGAACAGGTTGTTGTTCGGAAGGAGGATGTGCTAGAAATCTTGGAAAACATGATGATAGATAAATACCCTGGGCCTGATGGGATATGCCCAAGGTTATAACAGGAAGCGAGGGAGGAGAATGCTGCCCCTTTGGCAATGATCTTTGCATCTTCACTGTCCATTGGAGTAGTGCCAGAAGATCGGTGTGTGGCAAATGTCATTCCCTTGTCCGAGAAAGGGAATAGGGATAATCCTGGAAATTATAGACCAGTCAGACGTACTTCCGTGGTGGGCAAATTATTGGAAAGGATTCTGAGAAATAGTATTTATGATTATTTGGTAAGCACAGTTTGATTAGAAATAGATGGCATTTCTTTGTGAGAGGCAGGTCATGCCTCACAAGTCTTAATGAATTCTTTGAGGATGTGATAGAACACATCGATGAAGGTAGAGTAGTGGATGTGGTGTATATGGATTTTAGCAAGGCATTTGATAAGGTTCCACATGGTAGGCTCATTCAGAAAGTAAGGAGGCATGGGGTTCAGGGAAATTTGGCTGCCTGGATACAAAACTGGCTGTCTAATAGAATACAGAGGGTGGTAGTAGATGGAAAGTATTCAGCCTGGAGCTCGGTGACCAGTGGCATGCCGCAGGGATCTGTTCTGGGACCGCTGCTCTTTGTGATCTTTATAAATGACTTAGCTGAGGAAGTGGAAGGGTGGGTTAGTAAGTTTGCAGATGACATAAAGATTGGTGGAGTTGTGGACAGTGTGGAGGGCTGTTGTAGGTTGCAACGAGACATTGATAGGGTGCAGAGCTGGGCAAAGAAGTGGCAGATGGAATTCAACCTGGAAAAATGTGAAGGGACTCATTTTGGAAGGCTGAATTTGAATGCAGAATACAGGGTTTATGGCAGGATTCTCGGCAGTGTGGAGGAACAGAGGGGTCTTGGAGTCCACGTCCACAGATCTCTTGAAGTGGCCACCTCATTACATGAAAGATATGGAAGCTTTAGGGACAGTGACGAGGAGATTTACCAGGATGCTGCCTGGACTGGAGGGCTGGTCTTTTGAGGAAAGGCTGAGGGAGCTCAGGCTTTTTTCACTGGAGCAAAGAAGGACGCGAGGTGAATTGATAGAGGTGTACAAGATGGTGAGAGGCATAGATAGAGTGGATAGTCAGAGACTTTTTTCCCAGGGCAGAAATGACTATTACGAGGGGGCATAATTTTAAGGTGAGTGGAGGAAGGTATAGGGGAGATGTCAGAGGTAGATTCTTCACATAGAGAGTAGTGGGCATGTGGAATGTACTACTGGCAGTGGTAGTAGAGTCAGGTACTTCAGAGATTTTTAACTGACTCTTGGATAGGCACATGGGGGATAGTAAAATGTAGGGTATGCAGAGTAGATTGATCTTTGTAGGATAATAGATCGACATAACATAGTGGGCTGTACTATGCTGTACAGTTCTATGTTCTATAACATTCAATGCTGCTTTGGAAAATCCTATAAGTCAGGCATTGAGATGTCTTTTACGTCTAAGTACATAAAGTTGCAAACTGATGAAGAAAATTTTTTCAGTCTGTCCTTTCTGCAGCAAAGTAAGGAAGGATCTTGACAAGACATACAGATCAATGCATTCTACTAAAGATGCCAATCAAAAATTCAAAGCTATGACTTCAAAGTCCAAATCCTTACCCCAAATTATAACAGTTTATTCATATTTTCAAACAGGAACTCAAGGATGACGGACCAACTTGGTACTGATAAACTATTCGCGGCTGTAACTGACCTTAATTGATTCAATTTTTCTAGCTAATCCATTCTCTCTGCTTTGTCAGTTCACATGAACCATTGCTTTAGATCCGGCTTCTATTTTTGTAATTTGTACAATCCATCACACACTGCAACAGAATAAATTTGAACTGAATACAATGAAACAAGTTCTCATCTCACGTAGCAAAATAAAACCATCAAAAGTCATTTTGAAGTGAAGACATATAATGGAATCAGGTCCTATGATATCACGGACAAACAGTTGGTAGCAAGGCTGGATGTTTAAAGTGAAATTCAGACATCCTAGGCAATGCAAGCTTACATTCAAAGCAACATTGAATCAGTCTATCAATAGTCCATAAATCCTGCAAACTCAGTTTCTGAAATCTCAAAGTATCCATGCACTTACAGAAAACTTTTAATCCTTCATCCTGTCCCCTTTCACTTTCTCTCCTGTCTCTTGGTTTTCATTGAGAAGTGGTCTGATGTGTGCCAGAAGTTATTTTACACCTTAACTGAAGATTTATTCATGGCTGTGGAAAGGACCAGGGCAGCTATCAGGAATTCTCGTTTAGGTCAAATGATTACACTGAAAAACGTGGTGTTTAGGCATCAGATAGTTGCTCATTGGCATCAACACATCAAAGCTCTCAATGATATCTAGAAGCTTTCAATTAAGACATCAAAAGCTCTCAATGTCATCAACATGAAGCGTCAGGCAAGATCTCAAAGCCATCATTGAAGTTCCAAAAGCACCCATTGACAGGCTTGAAATGTAATCAGCAACACACACATTGAAAAAAATCGAGAGGAAAGAATAGCGAGGAAATTAATAGCAAGTAAAATGGTAATTTACTAGTGTTTTCTTTGCAAAAACTCATTCTACATTTCATGGCATAAAAACCTATCAAACTAAAAACAATAACTGTAAAAAAATTATAAATATATTAAGTTACAAAACCTTTGACAACTATAAAACAAGATTAGATTCCTGAAAGTGATAACCACAAAAGCAATGATGGCAATAAAAATAACAAAAACCATACTACAACATCTGAACCCAGATCTACATCAGTTCTGATCTACATGCTTCCCACTACTATTGAGAGAGAGAAAGAGAATCTCGTGGGATACAGCAGTCATTGCTGAGATCTTTCTCTGCTTTGCAGCAGGAAGGACTGGCTGGAACAATTTTATCCATCAGTTTTTAAACTTTGTCCTGCTTAGATGTGAAAAGTAAAGGCACATCACGATGCCTGACCTGTGGGAATTTGCAAAGCAGCATTGAAACCCATGGAAATTTTAATAACGTTGCTTGATTTTGTTTCTCTCCAGCATAGATCAGGAGGTTAAAATAGTATCAGAGATAATGGGAACTGCAGATGCTGGAGAATCCAAGATAATAAAATGTGAGGCTGGATGAACACAGCAGGCCAAGCAGCATCTCAGGAGCACAAAAGCTGACGTTTCGGGCCTAGACCCTTCATCAGAGAGGGGGATGGGGTGAGGGTTCTGGAATAAATAGGGAGAGACGGACCGAAGATGGAGAGAAAAGAAGATAGGTGGAGAGAGTATAGGGGGGAGGTAGGGAGGGGATAGGTCAGTCCAGGGAAGACGGACAGGTCAAGGAGGTGGGATGAGGTTAGTAGGTAGATGGGGGTGCGGCTTGGGATGGGAGGAAGGGATGAGTGAGAGGAAGAACAGGTTAGGGAGGCAGAGACAGGTTGGACTGGTTTTGGGATGCAGTGGGTGGAGGGGAAGAGCTGGGCTGGTTGTGTGGTGTGGTGGGGGGAGGGGACGAACTGGGCTGGTTTAGGGATGCGGTGGGGGAAGGGGAGATTTTGAAACTGGTGAAGTCTGCAGCCTAATGGTATCAATGTGGACTTCACCAGCACAAATAATGGTGGGGTGCGATTACAGGACCAATTGTTGGCAAGAATCCAAGTTGAGAAGCAATAAGGAAAGAAGAAAGTTGGAAGGGGAGGAGAAGAAAATACAGAGGCATGTAGGGAGTACAGAGAACAATCAGGGGAAGTCAAGAGGCAGAGAGATTTCCAGGGGGGTTAATCCAGGTGGAGAACTGGGAGAAGAATCCAGGGGATATCATGGGGGGAGAGAGTTAAAGATCAGGCAGAGGGCAGGAAATATGAGAGACAGGGAGTGCGATTGTCAGAGAGGTTGGGAGGGAGGGATCATGGGAGAGGGAGAGATCATTGGGAGAGACTTGCAGGGGAGAGAGGAAGAGAGGGCGGGAGAGGTCAGCAGCAGAGAAATGCAGGGTGATAGAGCATTCAGGGGGAATTGTTTAGGGAGTGGAGAGGGAGAGTGGGAAATTTTAAGTTTGAAGGAGGGAAGAAAGGGATCAAGAGAAACTCTATCTAGGGGAAGTCAATCCCATGGGATGGAATCTCAATCCATATGCTGGGAGATTTGGAGAACCTAATCATTTTAGGAGGATTCAATCTTGTCAGAGGAACGAAAACAAAGTTGCTGGAAAAGCTCAGCAGGTCTGGCAGCATCTGTGAAGGAAAAAACAGAGTTAATGTTTCATATCCGGTGACCACTCCTTTGTCAGAAGAACTCCCCTGCTCCTCATTCCTCCCCACCTCTGGCAGCTACAAAGGCATCACTCTCCTTATACTCCAGTGGTCAGATGACAGGGTTGCCCTTATCATGATTCATCACTCTGCATCTGGTTGGCCTGCTAATAGAAACCAATTTGCAAAATCTCTTATCTCAATCCAATTCTGTTGAATAATCAGCAGTCTCCTCTCACACAGTATAAATGTGGGTTTTCTGTTTAATATTGATATCCATGTGAATTGCCCTGATGAATGTAAGACTTCAACAAAATCTGCCCTTTCTTTCACCAATGCTCAAATTCCCAAATGAATAATGAACAGAAATGAAATAAACAAAATACTAACCTCTCTGATTAAAATCATTAAGTAAACTTTTTATCAGTTTTCTGATGCACAGTATTGAAGGCATATTAGTTCACAAGCTTTTTTTCTTAAGAACCAACTCACATTTCAACACTTGCAAATCTCCACTGAAATTGTCTTGTGTAATTCTTGAAATTTTATGCACAAGAACTAAAATGAGGTGATAAACATTTCCTCAAATGATTTTTTGATGATTGAATACGTGCAATCATTGCCCCAAATTGGCTTTTCCTTCTGAGAGGCTCACGCTATGGCCAGCTGATTTACCGTGGGGACATAATGGCGTAAAGATAATGGATCCATTCACACAGAGTGAGGTTTCACTAGGTATATGTAAATATAGTTACCTACATACAGACACCATAAAATTGAGAAAGGGCAAACATATGTCTGAACCCACACTACGTGATATACGCACTGCCTGTTAAACAGTCCACGATGCACATAACTTATCAACTGAGACGAAGAAAGATCTATGGCACAATATCTGATGTACGGAACTTAAATCAAATTTTGTCTTACTTCTTCATTCAATCAGCTCTGCTGTAAGTGAAGAGAAATCAAATATCACTGACCACAAAAACTTGAATGCTGTGACATTACATTCAATGCCAACTAATGACAATGATGCCACTTGGAATTTTAAATTATAGGTATGGGATTACTTATACTTGCTATTGATATCAACTGGTAGCTCAAAGGTTGTCTCTCAGTTCAAAGGGAATCAAATAATGACTGGAAGAATACTTTTAAGAGCAAATTAAAGAAGGGAACGATGTCAAAGGATATTGAAAGGTGACGTTAGATGTCAAAAATTTCTGGTAGGTAGCACTGGTTAATATTTCCCGTTGCTCATTAGGTTTGAAGTTACTTGCAATCTCTCCATTAATTCTTGAGATTGGCTTAAACAACATGAACCAAATCCCAAACCACAGTGATTTTTGTCCATGAGGAAACCTGCTTCTCGTGACGTTGCGAGCATTTCTGAAGTATCTGAAGCTTTTTTTCCTTTCAGATAGCCACACAGACCTAAGGTTTGTTTTCTTCTGTCCTGGAGTTATGCACCCTGAGATGGTTAAACAGTCCAATGTTGGATCTGCAGTTGAGTCGGATTTTGTATGATGAGGTGGGTGGATGGAATGCTTAGATTTCTGTGTAGATGATATTGGCTGATGATAATGGATTAGGTTAGGCAATGGTCCATTGAGCGATGGTATCTAAGAGATATGTATTGATTAGGATACCAAAGAGAACTTTCCCGCTCTTCAGAGAAACATTGCCATTGGATAGTTACAGAGTGTTGACAGAGTTACAATTTTAAGTCTCATCTGAAGGAAGGCATCTTCAATAGTGCAAGACCCCCTCAGTATTGAACTGGAGCATCAACTTAGATTTCTATGTTCAAATTTCCACAATAGTACTTCAGCCAATAACATTGAAACCCTGGGGCAAGAAATAACTGAGCTACAGCTAATATATCTCCATCATGAGTGTGCAACCTGTTATTGCTTTTTTCATGCCTGATTAAACATATTTTGAAGCTAATTAAACAGGTTGCTTTTTTGAAATAACTTTTGGGCAACATGGTAGCTCAGTGGTTAGCACTGCTGCCTCACAGTACCAGAGACCAAGGTTCAATTCCAGCCTTGGGTGACTGCCAGTGTGGAGTTTTAATACCTTCTCCAGTCCATGTAGGTTTCCTCTCACAGTCTAATGATGGGCAGGGTAGGTGGATTTGTCATGGTAAATTCGCCATAGTGTTCCAGGATGTGCAAGCGAGGTGCATCGGCCACGGGAAATGTGGGGTTACGGAGATGGAATGGATCTGGGTGGGATACATTTTGGAGGCTAGGCAAAGACTCGATATGGCCTCTTTCCCCACAGTGGGGTTCCTATGACTTTTTATCAGCATTGTACTTGTAAGAAAGTATGAGTCAATTAACAACATTAAAACGCTATCATTGTCTTAATTTCCATTATTTTTGGCATTTGAGTGGCATTCTGACTCATAAAACATTGCATTTTTGGCTGAGCTTTAAAAATAGGTCTTCCTGTTATAAAGGTTACTGATCCCTGGCCTGGGGAATATCGAAGAAATTTTCTTAGCAGTGAAAACTGTCAGAGGATATGCCTACTTCTTCAACCGGGAACCCAACCCTCCTTCCACTGACCCCTTCACCCGCTTCCAACACAAATCCTCTTCCTGGACACCACCCCCAGGCCTCCTACCCTCCCTCGACCTCTTCATCACCAACTGCCGTCGAGACATCAACCGCCTCAACCTCTCCACCCCTCTCACCCACTCCAACCTCTCCCCCGCAGAACGGGCAGCCCTCCGCTCCCTCCGCTCCAACCCCAACCTCACCATCAAACCCGCAGACAAGGGTGGTGCAGTGGTAGTATGGCGCACTGACCTCTACATCGCCGAGGCCAGACGCCAACTCTCCGACACCACCTCCTACCGCCTCCTCGATCATGACCCCACACCCGAGCACCAAACCATCATCTCCAACACCATTCATGACCTCATCACCTCAGGGAACCTCCCACCCACAGCCTCCAACCTCATTGTTCCCCAACCCCGCACGGCCCGTTTCTATCTCCTTCCCAAAATCCACAAACCTGCCTGCCCTGGTCGACCCATCGTCTCAGCCTGCTCCTGCCCCACCGAACTCATCTCCACCTATCTGGACTCCATTTTCTCCCCTTTGGTCCAGGAACTCCCCACCTATGTCCGTGACACCACCCACGCCCTCCACCTCCTCCAGGACTTCCAATTCCCTGGCCCCCAACACCTCATATTCACCATGGACGTCCAGTCCCTGTACACCTGCATTCTGCATGGAGATGGCCTCAAGGCCCTCCGCTTCTTCCTGTCACCTACACAGGCCCCAAACCCCACCTCTTCCTCCGGTACATTGATGACTGTATCGGCGCCGCCTCTTGCTCCCCAGAGGAGCTCGAACAGTTCATCCACTTCACCAACACCTTCCACCCCAACCTTCAGTTCACCTGGGCCATCTCCAGCACATCCCTCACCTTCCTGGACCTCTCAGTCTCCATCTCAGGCAACCAGCTTGTAACTGATGTCCATTTCAAGCCCACCGACTCCCACAGCTACCTAGAATACACCTCCTCCCACCCACCCTCCTGCAAAAATTCCATCCCCTATTCCCAATTCCTCCGCCTCCGCCGCATCTGCTCCCACGATAAGACATTCCACTCCCGCACATCCCAGATGTCCAAGTTCTTTAAGGACCGCAACTTTCCCCCCACGGTGATTGAGAACGCCCTTGACCGCGTCTCCCGCATTTCCCGCGACACATCCCTCACACCCCGCCCCCGCCACAACCGCCCCAAGAGGATCCCCCTCGTTCTCACACACCACCCTACCAACCTCCGGATACAACGCATTATCCTCCGACACTTCCGCTATTTACAATCCGACCCCACCACCCAAGACATTTTTCCATCCCCTCCCCTGTCTGCTTTCCGGAGAGACCACTCTCTCCGTGACTCCCTTGTTCGCTCCACACTGCCCTCCAACCCCACCACACCCGGCACCTTCCCCTGCAACTGCAGGAAATGCTACACTTGTCCCCACACCTCCTCCCTCACCCCCATCCCAGGCCCCAAGATGACATTCCACATTAAGCAGAGGTTCACCTGCACATCTGCCAATGTGGTATACTGCATCCACTGTACCCGGTGTGGCTTCCTCTACATTGGGGAAACCAAGCGGAGGCTTGGGGACCGCTTTGCAGAACACCTCCGCTCAGTTCGCAACAAACAACTGCACCTCCCAGTCGCAAACCATTTCCACTCCCCCTCCCATTCTCTTGATGACATGTCCATCATGGGCCTCCTGCACTGCCACAATGATGCCACCCGAAGGTTGCAGGAACAGCAACTCATATTCCGCCTGGGAACCCTGCAGCCATATGGTATCAATGTGGACTTCACCAGTTTCAAAATCTCCCCTTCCCCTACTGCATCCCTAAACCAGCCCAGTTCATCCCCTCCCCCCACTGCACCACACAACCAGCCCAGCTCTTCCCCCCCACCCACTGCATCCCAAAACCAGTCCAACCTGTCTCTGCCTCCCTAACCGGTTCTTCCTCTCACCCATCCCTTCCTCCCACCCCAAGCCGCACCCCCCGCTACCTACTAACCTCATCCCACCTCCTTGACCTGTCCGTCTTCCCTGGACTGACCTATCCCCTCCCTACCTCCCCACCTAAACCCTCTCCACCTATCTTCTTCACTCTCCATCTTCGGTCCGCCTCCCCCTCTCTCCCTATTTATTCCAGTTCCCTCCCCCCATCCCCCTCTCTGATGAAGGGTCTAGGCCCGAAACGTCAGCTTTTGTGCTCCTGAGATGCTGCTTGGCCTGCTGTGTTCATCCAGCCTCACATTTTATTATCTAAGTTTTAAAGGTTTCGTTTTAAGCTTGGGTAGCTCAAAGCTACAAGCATGAATCATGAGGAAGTCACAGACATGTACTATTATAGGATTAAACAATATCCTGGTGCCCAATCAATCGTCTAATAACAGGCTGCATTTGGTTACAAAGCTGGAACATTGCAGGGTGCGTGAACCATAATGGTTTGCACATTGCCCCTGTGGATGGAGCGAAGCATCACCAGACCAGTAATTTTCAATGTGTGATTCCCAATATAGAAGTAATACTTGTGGGTTAGGGAAGCATGTCAGCTTCCAGTGATAAAAAGAAACTAATGAATGTGGGAAATCACAGAAGAACAACCTGCAAAATTTACAGAAATTCATGTTGCTCAGAAAGAAAATACAAAACAGACACATAGACATAAGGATATGAAATATCAAAGCAGGAGTAAGCTATTATTAATAGACTGGGACATTTTCACTGTAGTATAAGTGATTGAGGGGTGGCGGGACTGACATATGTGGAGAGATTCCAAGATAATAAAATGTGAGGCTGAACGAACACAGCAGGCCAAGCAGCATCTCAGGAGCACAAAAGCTGACGTTTCGGGCCTAGACCCTTCATCAGAGAGGATATGTGGAGAGATTGATTAGTTTAGGATTGTTTTTGTTGAAGCTCAGACTGATGAGGGGGGATCTCGTAGAGACTTATAAAATTCTAACAGGGCTAGACACAGGGTAGATGCAGAGAGGATGTTCCCAATGGTGGGCGTGTCCAGAATGAGGGCTCACGTCTGAGGATTTGGGGTCGACCATTTAGGATGGAGATGAGGAGGCATTTCTTCAACCGAAGGGCGGTGAGCAGTACTTGATGCCAAAGCATTGAATGTATTCAAGAGGCGGCTAGATGCAGCACTTGGGGCAAAAGAGATCAAAGGTTTTGGGGAGAAAGCAGGATGAGTGGAGGATTTCTAGGCTCGGGGCATATTTTTAAGGTGAAAGGAGAAAGATTTTAAAAAGGCATCAAGGACATTTTTTTTTACACAGACAGTGGTTCATATGTGTAATGAACTTCAAGAGGAAGTGGCATTTGAATAAGCAGATAAATAAGAAATGTTTGGAAGGATATAGGCCAAGCACAGGTAGATGGGACTAGTTTGGAATTATGGTCAGCATGGATTGTTGGACCGAATGGTTTGTTTCCATGTTGTATGACTCTATATTTCCCTTCAATTCTGCTCTACCATTCAATAAGATCAGAGCTGATCCGATCTTGATCCCAGTTCCATTTTCCCGCCTCATAATCCTTGACTCCACTATAATCCAAAAATCTGTCCACTTCAGCCACGCCTCAGCTTTAGATAATTTCAATGATTCTGAGAAAAGAATTTCCTTTGTATCTCCATCTTAAGTAGGTAAGCCATTATTCTGAAACTATGACCTCCAGGCCTGGATTGCCCTTCAGGGAAAATATCATAACAGCATTTAGCTACTCTGTCAAGAGCCCTCAAAACCTCATAAATTCAATTCTCATTCCTCTAAACTGTGAAATACATTCCAACCTTCCCTTGTAAGACAATCCCTTCATTCCAGAAATGTTAAGTCAACCTAAAAAGCACTTCCTTAACTTTCAAATGACAACTGGCCTGCTTCATTCATTTCTTTACTGTGTATGTATTTTTGTTAAATTTTATCTGCCTTGTTCTTTATTATTTATCAAAACATCACAAGTATTTCAATTTTTTCCTTTTCCAGAAACCTTGAGAAAAATTCTGAAAAATCATCTAAGAAATATGGCAGAAAAAACAAACAAGAATAGTTAAAAAAGGAGTCCACCTTGGACCAATGGTAGCTCTCCTGTGCCATAGTCAAAATCCATTCCACACCTGTAATCTAGGGAAGGATCTTGTAGTACAGCAGTAGCATCCCTATTGGCCAAAAGATCACGTTCAAGTCTCACCTGCCCCAGGTCTGAGGAGATGATTAACAGGGAGTGCTGCAGTGCCTAAGGTGCTCTCTTTCAGATGCGGTGGACCTGAAAAGAAGACACATACATATGGGCTAAGATAACAAAGTGTGAAGCTAGATGAACACAGCAGGCCAAGAAGCATCTCAGGAGCACAAAAGCTGACGTTTCAAGACCCTTCAAGGGTCTAGGCCCGAAACATCAGCTTTTGTGCTCCTGAGATGCTGCTTGGGCCTGTTGTGTTCATCCAGCCTCACATTTTATTATCTTGGATTCTCCAGCATCTGCAGTTCCCATTATCTCACATACATATGGGCTCTTGCTATGTGGAAACTAACTGTTCTCAGGATGTGACCGGCACAATGTAAAATGTAAATCATCACTACAGGTGGTCTGCAGGGCTTCCACTCCTCAGTCTATTTGAAATTTGAGTTGTACTCAAGTCAGAAGACCATACAGTGCAATATACAGCATTTCATAAGTACAAGCAAACATACACATGTTGGATCTTTAAAATTACTATTAATACAGGATCGTGTTCACAAGTACAAGCATTCATGAGTCAGACAATCATAAATCGGAAACCATCTGTATATTTTGGAACTGCTGAACAAATCCTTTTAATTCCCTAGGCTTCTCTCCTCCTTTCCTGCCTCCTGCTTGGAACAGGGCCATATTTGCCCTCTGGTACCCAAGTAATGCAAAGTATTAGTGGAATCATAGAATAGTCATGGGAAGTGGCCATTTGACCCATTATGTCCTTGTTGGCTTTCTGCAAGAACAATTACCTGATCCTACTCGCCACATTCTTTCTGCAAACCTGTATATTCTTCTCTTCAGATAATTGCCTATTTCGCTTGGCAATATTAATGCCATGATGTGATTTGAACTCTTGTTCTCTGGATTGCAGGCCAGTAGTTAAACCACCACTATAGTGAATCAAACCATGTGATACCTATGTGTTTTGAAATAACAAGGGCTAACTCTGTACAAATTCAAGAGTTAGTGGAATCAAAGTGAATTATTTGGCATCTTTATCCTGAGACCGTGAACTCTCGTTCTGAATTCCTAAGTCCAGTCAGGCATCTTTCTAGCATCTTCCTTGAAGCCAGTTTTTAAGATTTTTACATATTGAATAGATCTCAATAGACATTTTTGTCCAGCACTGAATTAAATATTAATCTTCCTATCTACACCTGGGCAGGGACCAAAGTCTAGGCAGAAAATTCCACAGAAGATAATCCAAGCCAACTTTCCCACTACCTGGAGACAATATTGCAACTATAACACACTGACTACCATCCTACTTTGTTCATACATATGGGAAATTTGCTGAGCTAGTTTGTCTCAGTATTTGATCACATCAAGAAAAGCTTGAAATCTTAAAATCATTCAAGACCAGGTTTCCCTATTAGCAAACCAATTAAAAATCATTCTACTTGTCCTTAAATTAAAATTAAACCCCTTAAATAAATGTCCACAAAATTATTGGAAGGATTGATTTGCAAAGCTACTGCCCCTTAAAATAATGTGTCCTATCATAATGAATACAGGTATGGTACCTTAGAGATTAGGTCACTGAAATTATAATCCAGGAATGATTGAACTCATTAAATAAATAAGTGGAGAATAAAAAGCTGATGTGAGTAATAACTATGTGATTAAGTAACTGTGAAACTATTGATTGTGTTAAAAATCCATGTGCTTCACTGGTGTTATTTCGGGTCAAAAATACACTACATTTATCTGTCTCTCTCTAGACCCAAGCAAGACAGTTGACTCTTAATGGCCCTCTGAAGTGATCTAGCAAGACCCATAGTTGTGCCAAATCACTACATCTGTAGAAGTTCAAAAAGGCAGCTCATCTCCAGGCTTAGGGATGGGTAATAAATAAAATGAAAATTAAGCATTGCATAGTTGGGCTCAAGAACTCTTGAAACACTTTCAAAATACTTGATATAATCACACAAAATGTACAAAAAGGTGAAACTTCATTCAGTCTCCTGTAATTGCTTGACAGTCCCACTACAAGGAGACATTGAACTTCAGTCTCAATTTCTGAGATCATTCATTGCTTAATTTAACAAAACAGTAAAAGGAACTTGTAGTGGAATCGCTTAAAGGGCAAGATCCCACATGCTTGACTCCCAGTTTGGAGGCTGTAAGTTGATCTCAGTCAGAAAGGTGACTGAGGCTCTACCACTGGTGTCAACATCCTCAAAAGAAGAAATCAGCTCACAATGGTTATCCTTTGCTGCAAAGTGCAGCTGGATGTCTGCCCGGTGAAGACAGGTTTGGTCGTGTGGTCCCAGTGGTGAGTAATTAGTTTGCCTCACTGCCCAATTAGACCCAAGTTCAGCATTCTGAAACTTCTTCCCCAGCTTTGGCAATTTAATAATCCATACTACTGAGAGTCTGAAACTTGGCTACAGCCTAGGCTAGAATATGGAGGCTCATGACCTGTGCCTGTGTGACTAGTTGCAGCTAGGAGCAACTGCCTGGTGACTTGGTAACTTAGACGGCAACAAGATGGCTTCTCGATGCAAGTTAGCACAACAAAAATGGCTTCTAGCCCAGGAACTGTAAATTCTGCTAGAGCTGCATAAATAACTAACCCTCAGACTGTTGCAAAGGAAGATTAGCAGACAATGCCCGCTTTAGAATACAGAGGTAGCTTAATAAGATAATGCAGTACTAACCGTTCTAAGTGACCTTCGGGTGCAACTGTTGTGGCACTATGTGGCGAGATAAAAAGTAACCCAAGCGTTGTGACATAAGTTGTTTACCAGTTAATATCATTGGATTAAGTAACTGTCAATGAAGCAATATCATGTATTTATTGGTAATTGTTTGAATGTACTATGCAATCATGCCATCGGCCCTGCTTTAAGAAAAGTATAAAAATGTCTCTGTAATGTGTGTGCAGCTCCTCCGAGGTGTTTCTGGATGGTCTGTACCCGGCCATATGAAGAAATAAAGAGTAAAGTCTTAAACAGCCAGACCGATTGTGAGTGCTCATTGACCGATCGCGGAATCGAGAGACCCCACCAAGGGTCGAGATTTTCACTAACTCAGCAATTTGCCGAAATGAACATAGTGAGGATGCAAGTGGAAGGAACAGTGCATATGTGGAGCTTAACAGAGCCATAAGAGGGCACTTCAAAAGAATAAGGGACAATGCTATGGCTTTACGAGGTAAATTTTATGCTGTTATAGTTTGAAGAAATGTTTTAAGGCAGATGCGACAAGCAATCTACTCAGAGCTACTAGAGTAAACAGTCTGTGAGGTCTTGGAGGAAGGGTCACCGGACCCGAAATGTTAATTCTGGTTTTAACTTCACAAATGCTGCCAGACCTGCTAAGCTTGTCCAGAAACTTTGTTTTTGTGCTGAAGAGATCTTGGGTTTTCTTTTAAATGTTGGAACAACAGAAGCAGCCTGAATGGGTGGGGTCAAATTCCCAAAGAACCAGGACGTTTAGTTTTCATTTTTCAGTAGCAGTTGCTGGTGGGTTTTGAAGCTGCTGTGCATCATTTCCTGCTACTTTCTCTCTCAGAGTCTTCTCTTGGTATTTTACTTCCTGGGCTGGAGAATTATCTATGAGACAAAGATAGTAGGAACTGCCGATGCTGGAGAATCTGAGATAACAAGGTGCAGAAACACAAAACGTCAGCTTTCCTGCTCCTCTGATGCTGCTTTGCCTGCTGTGTTCATCCAGCTCTACACCTAGTTATCTGTGAGGCAATCTATTTTTCTGAACTTGTCTTTTGCCAAGAATATGTTTATGGGATATTACTGTACTGGAGCAGCTACTGCTAAGTAGTTAAATAATCAATTATTCTATTAAGTTTTCCAATAGAGTTAAGTTATGCCTATTTCTTCTTCCATTTGTTATATTCTAACTATAGTATATGAATAAAGTGTGTTTTGCTTCAAATTTGGCAGTTTGACCAATCAAATTACATGCAGAACACAACACCTGGCAATTGCCTTTAAAATAAGAAAAAAGTAAGGCTATCTTCTTCATATATTTAGAGGAAGTTTGATCTGGTCCATAACATTTACATAGCACCTTTAAAAGTAGAAAAAATGGTCTAAGCTTCACATTAATATTAACGTGAAGAAATGAAAGCTAAGCTAACCAGGGAACTATTAAAAAGAATGACCTAGAGTTTGGTCAAATGGATGGATTTTAAGGAAATTGTTGAAAAGGAAATGGAGAACGCGAAGAGACAGAATTCCAGAGTGTGAGGCCTTGGTGGCTGAAGGGCAGGGATGCAAAAGTCAGAGGAGATAAATGTTCTGAGATCTTTACTGAAAAATCAAAAGAGAAACTGCACAGGGTTGCTGGAAGAATAGACTCAATGTATCACCTTAACCTTTCCTATTCAATTCTTCTTTAGTGTGATGATACCGTAGACTGATATTTATTAACCCTCATCAGCACATTCTTTACATCAAACCCTCTGGCATTATGTAGTTGCTGATTAAAAAGCCTTTCCAAACCGTGGAAGAGAAACTTGTACATAAGAGTCAGAACTAAGAGTATTGTATATTTGCGTGGATAAAGCAGATCGATTATTTAGGACAGGGCTGTGTTATTCAAGTTTTTTTTCCATGCCCCACCACCGCTACCCACCCCCAACATAAATACATGGCAATTGCTCCAAATGGATCTTGCCTGCTCTCACCAACTTAAATGATCCACCCTTGACATACCACTGTAATTACTAAATTTTGCAATACTAGAATTTACGAAAATAAACTAGATTTTCAGTCTCCTCAACATGATTAAGAACAACGTAGATAAGACTCTAGCCATGTTTATCGGTCCCTAACATCAAACTGCAGAGAAATCTAAAGCAGCTTAAAAATAAATTATTCGTCAGATGAATGTTGTCATTCCTTCATGATGTAACTTACAAAAATAATCAAGTTAGGCAATTGTTTTCTGAATCAATCAAGGCTCAATTTGGCCTCTTCAAAAGAATTATTTCTGCAACAGTGGAAATGCCCTTCTGCGTCAAATAACAGTTTATAACTGACCTCTATACAATCCTGCAGAAAGCCTCATTAACAAATATATATCCTTTGAAACACAGACTTCTCAAATAATTTGTCTAGCAACACTCAAACGCCCACTTACCAAGCTCAAAGGTTCTGGCATCACAGTAAATAAGAACATGCTGAAGACAGTTGCCTATCAGAGGGATAACTGTGCAGACAGAGCCAAACAATGTAAAAAATGACATAGTGCCTGTAAACACTAATTGAGAAGATTACAAAAGCACACTAAAATACTGACATGGATCTTCAAAAGTATTTGCAACAATGACACAAATGAACACAATTTCTCAAAGAATATCCATGACATTCCCATCCCTATTAAACATATTGTAGCTACAAAGTACCATTAATTATAATAATGAGTAAACAATTTCACAATCTGGGATATCATTCGTATCACATAAATTTAATATTCACACAAACTGATATCACACTCTACTCTTCTTTCTTTCTTCTCTCCACTAAGGGCAACACAGTAGTTAGCACTGCTGCCTCACAGAGCCAGGGACCCAGGTTCAATTCCACCCTCGGGCGACTGTCTATGTGGAGTTTGCACATTCTCCCTGAGCCTGCGTGGGTTTCCTCCGGGTGCTCCAGCTTCGTCCCATAGCCCAAAGCTGAGCAGGCTAGGCGGACTGGCTATTCTAAATTGGCCGTAGTTTATAGGGATAGGTAGATTGGGTGGGTTATAGGAGATAGGTCTGGTTGGGATGCTCTGGTGTGGACTTGTTGGGTCCGAGCAGCTATTTCCACATTGTAGAGGTTCTATTCTATGATCTATGAAAGAAGACTTCCAAGCTGTCTAGATAAGCTGGAGCCAGTTGCCATCTTGAATTTGAAGAAACTAGGGGATAGATTTTCCACCTTTTTCAGATAACTGGCCCAGCCTTACTCACTGCTATCTGACTTGATAAGAGAGGGCAATATGTTATAATGTTCTGTTATTCAGAATCATACAACGTAACACAATGTATCAGAATGAACCATAGGAATAAAACTACAAATTCTGAGGCCATGCATGGCTAGAGTTATTGGTGAATATTTAATCTAAGTCAGTGACATTGCTTAAAATAGTTTTTGATCACTCTAAGTACTGTAGAAAACTTCCTATATCATTACAGGTATGATGTTAGAAATCCAGCTTGCTCTCTGAGGAAGGGTCTAGGCCCGAAACAACAGCTTTTGTGCTCCTGAGATGCTGCTGGGCCTGCTGTGTTCATCCAGCCTCACATTTTATTATCAAAAACCAGGGTTGTCCACCAAGCATAAATGTTTATATGTTACCATTTATTTTGTTATCTAATGAATGAAATGATTTACTGGGGCAATTCAGTTAGGTGTCACACTTGCTTTTATTTGTTTGTGAAATGTGGACATCTTTGACTAGGGCGGCAGTTATTGCCCAGAGGGGAGTTAAGAATCAACTGCATTGCTGTGGGTCTCAAGTCAGAATAGATTAAGGATGACAGATTTCCTTCACTAAGGGATATTAATGACACACACACACAGGTTTTTACAACAATCGACAACAGTAATATGGTCAGTGTTTGGTAAGCTTTTTATTCCATATCCTGTTGAATTCAAATTTCACCAAATGCCATGGTGGGATTTTGAAGTAATGTCACCAGAATATTAGCTTGGGGTTCTGGAACACTGACATTATCATTCAACCTCTCTGTCACAGATTCATGTCACATTAGTTACAGGCAATGCATGCCAATATTTTCCTGCATTCCTTGACACCACCCAACCTCACCTACTGTCTATGTGGAGTTTGCACGTTGTCCCCATGTCTGCCTGGTTTTCTTCTGGGTGCTCTGGTTTTCTCCCACTGTCCAAAGACCTGCAGGTTAGTTGGATTGGCCCTGTCAAATTGCCCATACTGTCCAGGGATATGCAGGTTAGGTGGATTAGCCATGGGATAGGGTGGGTCTTGATAAGACACCCTTCAGTGGGGTGGTATGGACTT
Source organism: Stegostoma tigrinum (assembly GCF_030684315.1). Taxonomy (NCBI): domain Eukaryota; kingdom Metazoa; phylum Chordata; class Chondrichthyes; order Orectolobiformes; family Stegostomatidae; genus Stegostoma; species Stegostoma tigrinum. The sequence continues at coordinate 101,337,951 of NC_081359.1, forward strand.
GATGGTCCAAATGGCAAAATGGTTCCAACTCAAGAATGGCATGTCACCTGGAAAGGAACTTGGAGATGCTGGTTAGGGTGAGAGTTAGGGTTAGGGTTCCCATTCATTTGCTGCCTTTGGTGGTCCTCCTTGGTGGTAGAGTTTGTGAATTTGGAAAGTAGCTTTAAAAGAGGTTTAGCTAGTAGCTGCAGTACATCTTGTGGATGGTACACACTAGCATTTTACTGATGGTGGAATGAGTGAATATTTACAGTGGTGGCTGCAGTGCAAATCAAGCAGACTGCTTTATCCTGTGTAGTGTCAAGGTTCTTGAATAATGTTGACACTACACCCATGTAGGCAATTGGAGGGTATTCCATCACTCTCCTAACTTATGTCTTGTAGATGATGGACACGCACTAGACTTCCTAAAGTCAATTCGTACTTCCACACATCTGAAATGCTTCTGTCTATTTCATTTTGTTATAATGTCCTCCCTTTTTCCTTAATGAGATGTGACATGAAGTAATTCCACAGAGGTCAGTATCCCATCAAGGCCCAGGTTAACAATCTTAATTAAGAATCTTGTAATTAACAATATCGACCTGGTTCCAATCACTACATGAGTAAAACTGTTGTTCCCCATCTCTAATTGCCCTTAAGCTGAGTACTTCTTCAGCCATTTCAGGGAGCACTTAAGTATCAACTATCTTTCTGTGGGTTCCAAGTTATGTAAAGGCTAGACCAGGTAATGTTTTGTTTCCAAAAATACATTGATGAACCAGATACATTTTTTACAACAACTGATGATTCCTGGTGATGTGATAATGGGAGCTGCAGATGCTGGAGAATCCAAGATAACAAAGTATGAAGCTGGATAAACACAGCAGGCCAAGCAGCATCTCAGGAGCTCAAAACCTCCTGAGATGCTGCTTGGCCTGCTGTGTTCATCTAGTTTCACACTTTGTTATCTACGATGATTCCTGGTGACCATTACTGAGACTAGCTTTAAAAAATATTTTTAATCAAGCTACTCAGACATGTTATAACAAGAGGTGGGACCCGAACTTAAGCATCTGGCCCAGAAGTAAAGATGCTACCATTTTGCCACAAAATCCCAAATTTCTTTTTAATCAACTTATTTGGACATGTTATTAGTTTTTTTTTAATCCCAGATTTATTAAGTTAATTTAAATTTCACTAACTGCCATGTTGGGATTTGAACCTATGCATCATGGAACTACTCTGGACCTCTGGGATTACATATACGATGACATTCTTGCATTCTTACCCTCTCCCAAAGCCTGTAACTATCTCTGTTCAGCATATCTTACCAAGTTCTGTATCGTATACAAACATAATAATTCTGCACCTACCCAAGTCTGCATTATCCAGAAAAACTTAAAAGACTAATGGACTTTAGGGAGCACGGTTGTGATCGTCCCAGTTTGAAAAACATGCATCCTAGACCACCCCCTGCTTCTTTTCAGAGTCAATTTCCTAGTCACACTGTCACTTTCCCCTTAAGAAATTGCAAGTGTATGGCATTTTGCTAAATGCCTTCCGAGAGTCCTTGTATACATCTACTGTATTACTTTAAATACCATTCTCTCTTACCTCATCAAAGAATTTGATCTCAGTCAAACATGAAGTACCTTTAACAAATCAATGCTGGCTTTCACTAATTAACTTTGTCTCTCTAAATGAGAGCTTATTTTGTCCAATACAGTGTATTAGCAACTTATTTGTAACTTCCCTTTATGCTTTCAATTTCCACTTCATCCATTTAACAAAGAGGGGCATGCATTAATATAGCAACCACAGCATTTCCTGAAACATTTTATAGCCAATGATTTAATTCTGAACTGTAGTCATTGCTTTCCTTATATGGAAATAATGTGTACCTTTGTGACGTTTCTTTTCTTTCCTTTCACCTTTAACAGATTTGAAAAGATAGCATCATAAATATGTCTGACAATTAATTTAATTTATTAACATTCATCTTAAAGTGCTACACTAAATCATATACCAGCCTGCAGAGAATTTTGCAAGACTCCTGAGTTTGTCTAAACTTGTCTAGTTTGCTCAAAATGCAGCCCAAAATTCTAATTGAACAAAATATTGCAAATTGTTTTGATACCATTTTGTTCTATTTTCTAGTTCTTACTCTGTTTAACAGATTACTGGGATAATAGTAGCAAGGGTGGAAAGGGTTGTATCCCGTTGGATTGAATCATTACTCTTTCTGAGATTTTGTTGTACAAGCTTTCGAAGTCTTTTCCCTTACAATTTCTACAGGTTAAAAAAAAGTTTAATTATATGACAGTGATTACTTTCCACCACCCCTGCTGTGGTAAAAATTCTGCTCTTAACCAATCAAACTTTTTTGTTGCATATTATAGATCATTAAAGCCAAATAGCTAATTTGTTTAATAATCTATACAGGCCCACTCTTACAGAATAATGTCTTTGGTCCTGAAATTCACTCTCACCAATGTTATCAGCCTCTTTACAATCAAAAGATAGAATCTGAGAGGACGGTGTATACCACATTAGCTGTGGTGCTTTTGTTCTGCAACAAATTAAAGTAATAATTTACATTCTTTCGGCTACCATCGAAAAAGTGAAAGTCAACACTTAAACAGCTGTAAGTATACTTTCTTGGAACACACCATATTTTATTGGTCTAAAAAGTACAATACAACTGCTGGGAAACCTCAGATAACAAAGTGTGGGGCTGGATAAACACAGCAGGCCAAGCAGTATCTTAGGAGCACAAAAGCTGACGTTTCGGGCCTAGACCCTTCATCAGAAAAGGGGGTTGGGGAGAGGGTTCTGAAATAAATAGGGAGAGAGGGGGAGGCGGACTGAAGATGGATAGAGGAGAAGATAGGTGGAGAGGAGAGTAGGGGTGTGGAGGTAGGGAGGGGATAGGTCAGTCTGGGGAGGACAGACTGGTCAAGGGGGCGGGATGAGGTTAGGAGGTAGGAAATGGAGGTGCGGCTTGAGGTGGGAGGAGGGGATAGATGAGAGGAAGAACAGGTTAGGCAGGCGGGGACGAGCTGGGCTGGTTTTGGGATGCAGTGGGGGGAGGGGAGATTTTGAAGCTGGTGAAATCCACACTGATAGCATTGGGCTGCAGGGTTCCCAAGCGGAATATGAGTTGCTGTACCTGCAACCTACGGGTGGCATCATTATGGCAGTGCAGGAGGCCCAGGATGGACATGTCGTGTAAGGAATGGGAGGGGGAGTGGAAACGGTTCGTGACTGGGAGGTGCAGTTGTTTACTGCAAACCGAGTGTAGGTGTTCTGCAAAGCGATCCCCAAGCCTCCGCTTGGTTTCCCCAATGTAGTAGAAGCCACACCGTGTACAGCAGATGCAGTATACCAGTTCCAAAAATTCCACGTGCTCAAAACTACATTGTTAACAACAGCACTAAGTCCTAAGCCTTGGGTAGCATGGTGGCTCAGTGGCTGGTACTGCTGCCTAACAATGCCAGGGACCCAGGTTTAACTACAGCCTCAGGTAACTGTCTATGTGGAATTTACACATTCTCCCCATGTCTACGTGGGTTTCTTTCAGGTGTTCTGGTTTCCTCTTATAGTCTAAAGATGTGCAGGTTAGGTGGACTGACCTTGTTAAATTGTCCATAGTGTCCAGGGACATGCAGGGTCGGTGGTCTGACCATGGGAAATATAGGTTTACAGGGATAGGGTAGAGGGATGAGTCTGGGTGGGATGTTCTTCAGTGGGTAGGTGTGAACTCAATGAGTCAAATGGCCTGTTTTCAGACTACAGGGTTTCTATGATTTTGGAATTCCCTTCATAAACCTTTTGCATTATAAAATTAACCTGACTTTTCGATCAGTTGTCTGAGCAGCTCCTTAGATGTCAAATTTTGGTTAATAACACTCTTAGAATGCATGTTGGAATGTTTTATTATGTTATTACATAAATACAGTCAGTTGTAATTTTATAAAGGTTACAGGGGAACATGCTTAACATAAGAGTAATAGAAATAGCAGTGGGAGTGACCCATGTAACCTTCGAGCAAGCTCCACTATTCAATATGATCATTATCCACCTCAACTATACTTCCCTAGACTAGCCACACATCTTTCAATTCTGTCTGTATCCAAAAATCAATTAATCTAAGTTCTTTTTGAAATCAGAGTACAAAATTCCAAAGATTTCAAATCTTTTGAGTGAAGAAATTTCTCCTCATCTCGGTACCCAGTCCTTCCACTCTCTGGATAGTCAGACACACGTCATACTCCAGAAGATGAACTATGGGATCCTCTCAGAAATCCTAACAGCAGGAGTCTGGAAACTTGCCCAAGAAGTCTAAACTTCCATTCGGATTCCCCTGCTCCTGAAGATATATGACTCTGAGTTAAAGACAAAATCTTCAGACAGTTCTGATTCATTCAGTTGAATAGTGACACAGAAAATATTAGACTGGAAAAATCTTAGTCCAAATCATGGATGACTACACAACTGAACTCTCAATCGCTCAATCCGACATTCAACTCCACATTTGAACTGTGCCGACCTTCCTCGAAAACTACATCGCCTAAGACTTCTAAGTACCCAACTGACACCAGCTCCACAACTGACCACACAACCCCTTCCTTACCCACATATCTCCTACCATCCTGACCCAACCCGGCTACAGTTCACTCCACAGACCCAATGCCCACTGTAATCCTGCTCATCTACCACCCTACTGGCCTATTACTCTGACCTTTCTTACCTCCCGTCTAAACCCCTTATAAATTACCCTCTCTCAAAGAAGCTTCAGGACATTTAACTTTATTTACGGGATAGAGCAGCTAGTGTTTTGAAAGGGAGCAGACAATCTGTCAGTGTTACAAAGAAGCAGCTCCACTACAGCTACACTCAGCTGCTATGAGGCAGCAACTGTTCAGCAATAATCTGCTCAGTGATGCCCAGTTTGGGATCTGCCAGGGCCACTCAGCTCCTGACCTCACTACAGCCTTAGTTCAAACATGGACAAAACAAAGCTGAATTTCAGAGGTGAGGCGAAAATGACAGCCATTGACAACCAGGCTGCATTCAACCGAGTGTGGCATCAAGGAGCCCTAGCAGAACTGGAATCAGTGGGTATCAGGGGTCAATCTGTCTGGTGGTTGGAGTCATACCTAACACATAGGAAGATGGTTGCGGTTATTGGAGGTCAATCATCTCAGCTCCAGGGCATCTCTACAGGAATTCACTCGGGTAGTGTCCTAGGCCCAGCCATCTTCAGCTGCTTCATCAACGACCTCCCCTACATTATAAGGTCAGAAGTGGGGATATTCGTCGATGATTGTACAACGTTCAGCACCATTCATGACTCCTCAGATACTGAAGTAGTCCATGTTCAAATGCAACAAGATCCAGGCTTGGCCTGACACATGGCAAGTAACATTCGCGCGAGACAAAGGCCAGGCTATGACATCACCAATAAGAGACAATCTAACCACCATCCCTTGACATTCAATGGTGTTACCATCAGTGACTCCCCACTACCAACATCCTGGGGGTTATCATTGACCAGAAACTCAACTGGACTCACTACATAAACACAGTGGCTACACGATCAGGTCAGAAGCTAGGAATACTGCGGCAAGTAACGCACCTCCTGACTCCCCAAAACCTGTCCACCATCTAAAAGGTGCAAATCAGAGTGTGACGGAATACTCCTCACTTGGCTGGATGGGAACATCTCCAGCAACATTTAAGAAGCTTGACGCCATTCAGGAAAAAGCAGTCTGCTTATTGGCACTACATCCACAAACATTTACTCCCTCCAACACAAACGCTTAGCAACAGCAGAGTGTACTATCTACAAGGTGCCCGCAGAAATTCACCAAAGATCCTCAGGCAGCACCTTCCAAACCCACGAACACTTTCATCTAGGACAAGGGCAGCATATACATGGGAACACCCCCCCTTCAAGTTCCCCTCCAAGGAACTCACCATCCTGACTTGGAAACATAGCAACATTCCTTCACTATCACTGGGTCAAAATCCAGGAACTCCCTGCCTAATGGCATTGTGGGTCAAACTACAGCAGGTAGACTGCAGCAGTTCAAAAAGGCAGTTCAACCACCACCTTCTCAAAGGCAACTAGGGACTGGCAATAAATGCTGGACAGCCAGTGATGTCCACATTCCACAAATGAATTTTTAAAAACTCTGCATTTCTGGAGAAGCCAGGATCAGAGCTCCTGGTCACAAATTCCAACATGCAGGAGGGCAGTACAAGAGGAGTGGCAACTCGATGGTGATGGTCAGTCTTCAGAAGATTCCTGGCCTTATTTTGAGATTATGACCCCTTGCTCAAGGCTCCCCACCCAGTGGAAACATCCTGACAACACACAGCCCATCAGGTAATTTGCAACGGTAATTGTAAAATCAATCAGCTCTCTTTCATGGCCCTGAATGGATAAAGCTGAGGGGTACCATTCCACATCAAGAATGGGCAGCACAAGGAGGTAAGCCTCCAGGATCTACCACAATCAGATTGCAGATTAAAACCCATGCTGTTGCTGTCATTCTGTACCACAGACTAACCATCTAGCCATCATCCTCATAACCCCTCCCCCATGGCCTATCAAACTTCTCAAGAGCTTTGTACATTGAGGTCACCTGCCATTGCTCTTAATTTCAGTAATATCGGTGCAGTCTTCTCAATCTCTCCTCTTGGTAAAATCCTATCATCAAAGGAATATGTCCAATGAACCTTTGTCACAGTCCCTGCAGAGTAATATATCCTTCCTTGGATAACAGCACCAAAATTGTCACCATATTCGATGACTAGGAAGGGTTTAGAGGAATATGGGCCAAATGATAGCAAATGGGTCGATTAATTTGGGATATATGGTCAGCAATGATGAGTTGGACTGAAGGGCCTGTTTCCATGCTGTACAACTAACAAAGAAACTAAGAAACCTACAGCACAGGAACAGGCCCTTCGGCCCTCCAAGCCTGCGCCGATCAAGATCCTCTGTCTAACCTTTCATCTATTTTCTAAGGGTCTGTGTCCATTTGCTCCCTGTACATCCATGTACCTGTCCAAATATACCTTAAAAGACGCTAACGCGTCTGCGTCTTCCACCTCCGCTGGCTACGCGTTCCAGGCACCCACCACCCTCTGTAAAAAGAACTTTCCACGCATATCTCCCTTAAACTTTCCTCCTCTCACTTTAAACTCATGACCCCTAGTAATTGAGTCCCCCACTCTGGGAAAAAGCTTTTTGCTGTCCACCCTGTCTATACCCCTCATGATTTTGTAGACTTCAATCAGGTCAATCTCCGTCTTTCTAATGAAACTAATCCTAATCTATTCAATCTCCCTTCATAGCTAGCACCCTCCATACCGGGCAACATCCTGGTGAACTTCCTCTGCACCCTCTCCAAAGCATCCACATCCTTTTGGTAATGTAGCGACCAGAACTGTACACAGTACTCCAAGTGTGGCCGAACCAAAGTCCTATACAACTGCAACATGGCCTGCCAACTCTTGTACTCAATACTCCACCCGATGAAGGAAACTCTCTGGCTTAATGTGGTCTCACCTACATAAATTACATGAAAGCTCTATTACTCAAATCCAATTCCAGTTGTAACAACAGCGAACATATTTTTCACTTTCCTAACTGCTCACTGTAGCTGCATGTTATGATTCTTGTATACCCAATCCCATTTGAACCAACACTTCCCAGTAATGTAAGGTACACAACTTCTGGTCAAGTCAAAAATGCTCATGCAGGCCACACACAGGTGAATCTCTTTCAGTGGAAAATGAAACATTTTCAAAGGGTCTCACACTGAAGCAAATTGCAGCACATGCCAAAGAAATGTAAAGGGTTTGGTACTTTATAATCTCGCCCCATTTTGAAAATATTCTGTTTCCCTATTTGATCTTTAATAATTGAGAATTTCACATTTCCCTCACATTATATTCCACTGACCATTTGGTTGCCCACTCATTGGTTTTCAACCAACTGTATACATCTGTCATCCCCTCCCCCCACTGCACCACACAACCAGCCCAGCTCTTCCCCTCCACCCACTGCATCCCAAAACCAGTCCAACCTGTCTCTGCCTCCCTAACCGGTTCTTCCTCTCACCCATCCCTTCCTCCCACACCAAGCCGCACCCCCAGCTACCTACTAACCTCATCCCACCTCCTTGACCTGTCCGTCTTCCCTGGACTGACCTATCCCCTCCCTACCTCCCCACCTACACTCTCTCCACCTATCTTCTTTACTCTCCATCTTCGGTCCGCCTCCCCCTCTCTCCCTATTTATTCCAGTTCCCTCCCCCCATCCCCCTCTCTGATGAAGAGTCTAGGCCCGAAACGTCAGCTTTTGTGCTCCTGAGATGCTGCTTGGCCTGCTGTGTTCATCCAGCCTCACATTTTATTATCTTGGAATCTCCAGCATCTGCAGTTCCCATTATCTCTGTATACATCTCGGTGTCTTTGAATCTTCCTCAGCTTACTTTCCCACATAATGTTTTATTAAACAGCAATTCTGGGTACGTTACACTTAGTCCCTCCATCTGCGGCCATTAGATCAAAACTATTAACTTCTTCCTCTGCTCAAATTCATTCATTTTGTTGTGAATGTTTCATACATTCAGATATAATGCCTTCAGCTGTATCTTTTGTTTCCAGATGTCTCACTGAAGTCTTTGAAGCTGAAGGCAATGCACTTGTGGAAAGGACAGATTGTATATTAGGACTCATGCATTCAGAGTCATCTGTATTTTTTCACTCCTGAGCTCCCAGCTGAGATGGAACCTTGTAACTCATGGATTAGATGCCAAAATGTTTTACTGGAGCTGAGAGAAATCTGGTTTCACAGAAGGATTTTCATGCAGCTTATACTTGTTGTATTCAGTATTTACATAATTCCCAACCTTGGCAAATTCTTGATCTCTTTAAGCACAGTTTGCTAAAACAGCAGCTACTTCAAGTGCATCAACAATTGGAATAAGGATTTGCTGTACAAGCCTGAAAGATGCGTCTTTGCGCAAGCACCAAAGATTTGTACATGCTTTGGGGCTTTAAGTTGAACTCATACAAATGGTTTTCCATTCCAAATCCTTAAACAGATCTTCCATGCACTGAAAGATGATCTCAAACTGAAAAGACTGATGGGCAAATAGCAAGAGTAGCAACAAAAAAAAGTAGCAAGAATTTGTCAGACAACTGAAAAGTGATTCTTAATAACAGGGATGAGTTTATTGCATGCATTGTGATGTTCAAAGTAAATATGGGCAACAATGGAATGCCAAGGAATGAAAGTTTTCTGAGAATTATTTTCACAATAGCACTAAATTGAATTTCTCTTTAATTACTGACTTGCCTTTGGCTGTCAATCATCTATTAATAATTGCATGTACATAGATTCTGACTTTTTAAAAAATGTACTTTGCCTGGAATTTGGTGAAATGGTCACTTAAGGTTCAATAACATGAACAATTCTACAATCTTGTGTGGGAGATAGAGTTCTACTGTTTACAAAAGTCCAATCTTTGTGAATTGTTAATACTTTTGAAGCATTCTCATTTTCTCAGAAGCTGATGGGCCAGTACCAAAATACAATGAGAAATTAATACACTTTAAAGCATGCATGTTACGTATTTATACAAATACTGTAGTCAAAGATGAAATGGTTGCTTTGAGCAAACTAAGCTAAGACTGAACAAATGCTGATGTTGATCATACTTTTATCCATGTAGGCATCATTGCAAACTTATCACTCATGTCTTTTGCCCTGAAGCAGTGTTAATGGACAACTTTTTCAACCACTGTTACTGGTTCAATGAAATTTGGGGATTTGCTAGGTAATATCAGAGTTTGGTTAAACTATTAGTTAGTTTTCTCAGTGATATTACACCAAACTGGACCAGACCGGTAAGGAGGACAGATTTCTATCTACTAAAAGACCGTCAGTAAACTGGTTGGGTTTTAAGAACAATCCAACAGTTTATAGTCTTTATTAATGTTACCAAGATTTTTAAATGGAATTCAATTGGTGAAGCTGTCATTGTAGAATTGTCAATTTGTATTATCTAATTGGAAGATTACTATACACAAATAGTTCTGTATTGTGCATGAGCAAAAGTATTTTCTGTTGCTACATTCTGCAATCATGTAAGGCCTTATGTAAATGTAAGCCTTACTTTATTAATACAGCATTTTCAGGGAAGATGAATATCATTTCTTTTTCTCAGCCTTTCTTTTTAATAAGACCAAACTTTCAAAGAATAATCAGCATTATTCCTTTCCAAAGTTTTCACAGGCCTCCAATAGGTATCAGTTTCACATAATAAGCATTACATATATTCTGAAAAGATATATTTAAATGCTACCTATTAAAACTTCAAGGGGCTTGGAGTTCAAGAGTAAGAAAGTCTTACTGCAAATGTACAAAGTGTACAAAATGGACAAAGATCACATCTGGAGAATTGTGCACAGTTTTGGAGGCAGTTCAGAGAAGGTTTACTGGGATGATCACCAGTATGGAAGGATTATCTTATGAGCAAAGGCTAAACCGTTCGGGACTGTACTCACTGGGGTTTTCAAGAATGAGAAGTGATCTCATTGAAACATACATGATTCTTAGGGGGCTTCATAGGATAAATTCTCAGAGGATATTTCCCCTCATGAATGTGTCAAAAACCAGAGGGCACAGTTCCAGAATAAAAGGGGATGCCAATTTATGGTACAGATGAGGAGGCATTTCTTCTCTCAGAGGATTGAAAGTCTTTGGGACACCTTGCTACAAAGAGCTGTAGGGGCAGAATTTTTCTGTATATTTACAGTTGGGATAGATACATTTTGATCAGAAGAATCAAGGGTTATTGGGAAAACGCAGGAAAGTGAATATAAGAAATGTCAGAGCAGCCATGATCCTGCTGAATGGTGAAGCAGACTCAAGGGGCCAAACAGCCTAACGTTGTTCTTATTTCTTATGCCTTTATAACCTCCCAACTGTGTGGTTTATATAAAGTCTCCAACCTCTTAAAATCTGCATTTTTATCATATGCTTTGCAATCACCAGATGTTTTATAGTACTTTTTCAGCCACTTAAGTATTTTTGATGTGTCCTTGTTGTAACATAGGATATGTGGCAGCCAATTTGCACAGATCCAACTCCCACAAACACAACATGATAATGGAACAAAAACAGAAGTTGTTGGAAAAGCTCAGCAGGTCTGGCAGTATCTGTGAAGAAAATATCAGAGTTAACTTTTCGGGTTCGGTGACGCTTCGTCAAAACTGACCCAAAACCGGACCTGAAACATCAACTTTGATTTTTCCTTTACAAATACTGCCGGATCTGCTGAGCTTTTCCAGCAACTTCTGTTTTTGTTCCTCATTTCCAGCATCTGCAGTTCTTTTGGATTTTATTCACTATCTGATAATGGCCAGATAATATGCAAAAGTAATGTTAATTGAGGGATATATAATGGCGAGGACAGCAGGGTGAATGCCCCCTGCACAGCTTCAAATTTTGGCCTGGGATCTTTTACCTGCGGTGGCAGGTACAGTTTCTCTTCTGAAGAACGGCACCTCTAACAGTGGCATCCCGACTCCTCAGTGTCACATTGCAGAGTCAGCCTTGTTTCTTGCACTCAACTCTTGGAATGTACTTGAACTTTGAATCTTGTGACTTGGAGGAAACAGCACCACCAACTGGGACAAGGCTACCATGTATTAGAGAACGTTTCTGCATGGCTGGGACAGCGTATGTTGTTATGTTACAGAAGAAAAGGGAGGTCATGAGACCCATAAGGCCTATTCTGGCTCATGGAAAGGACCACCTAACCAGTCTGTAAAACTGCACCTAGGCACAATCAAGGAAATTAATGTAAAGTATAAACAACACCTCCAACATGATTTCCCTATTCCAGTGTAGCTAAACATGCAGGTTTAAGACTTTTATTTCACTTTCAAATTTCTCTGCAACTGCAGGCAAGGATAAATTCACAAACACTCTACCACCCAGCAGAAACTTGGGGACACCACCACCTGCAGGTTCCTCTCAAACCTACTCACTATCCTTTCTTATATTGCATTCCTTCAGTGTACCTTATCAAAATCTTGAAACCCCTGCCCTATCATCATTAATAACACAGTGTGGAACTGAAGAAACACAGAAGATGCTAATAAAACACAGTCGGTCACATAATACCAATGGACAGAAGAACATAACTACCATTTAAGGTTGATGACCTTGCCCAAGAACTCTCTTTATTTCAGATTTTCAACATCAGTCGTATTTTTCCTTTGTGGTTAGTGAATTTTTCCAGGACTTCCCATTTGAAGAACTTCTGCTGTTCTTGCCAAGCAGATTTCTATTTGTCTCTTTTATGTTTGCCATCATTTTTATTGCTACTATTATTGACAAGTTCTCACCTCAACAAAAACACTAGCAGCAAAAATAATGGGTAGAAAGGTAAAATCACCAAAGCCCTACCAGGCCATGGGTCTGCTCTCTCATTAGAGAGACAGAGCAAGAGAGAGAGATGGTGGTTTAACCCGAGGGTCAGGGAGAGTTTGAGAAGGACAATCCTTCACAATAACCGCAGCCAATGCAGGAATTGAACACACTCTGCTGGCATCACTTTGCTTCGCAAACTAGCCATCCAGCCACCTGAGTTAAACTACCCGAGTGAAGTAGTGGGATAATATTTTGTAAAATGTATGACTCTGAAGGAGTTAATAGTCATGTTATATTGGCTCCACCCACTCTGCAATGTTACACAGTCTGTGGACGGAGACAAGGTCATTCCACTTTAGCTTTCGCAGGAAGCAGAAGAAGTATCCGTACCAGCTCCTGAAAGTCCTTGTAACAACACTGTAGTGATTGTAACTAGGTCAGCCAGCTGGACCTCATGGAATGTGAGCTCCCTGCTTGGGGCTGTTAATGTGGCCCAATCAGGGAGCCCGGGCTGACAGATTAAAAAAAGAGGCGTGTCAAAGATTCTGGCACTCTGCTAGCTGGCTCTGAAGAGACAGTACTAAAGTCAGAGACTATACATGTATAAATAAATGTGACTGAGTAAAGGGATACCATCCTCTGTGGAGTTCTTTCATATGCCTGACCAAAAACAGTGGTGTTCATCGCTGTCGTGCAATTAAACTTCTTGTTACCTAAAAGCAACGTCCCCTTGCATAGATACTCTACGATGCTGTATCTGCAATCACTAATCACTAGATGGACTTAAGACAGAGGAGGACTGGTAAAAGTGAACTACCAAAAAGAAGACTTTGCCAGTGTCTGATGGATGTGGCAAACAGCAGAAGGTACCAATCGTGATCATCTAAGAACATATAACACATAGCGAGATCTTTGAATAAAATATTAACCAATGCTGCCTGATTGTGGAGGAAGATCGAAGCAATATGAGATACAGTTTCAATTTCCAGCATTGCTGGCCTTCCCAGGCATCCATCAATGGGCTTTTCAAAGATGACCACGTTTCATTGGTAGCAGCTACCTCACTTTCCTGCTGAGGACGGAAGACGACTGAAGATTTTCAATTTGTCGCCCGGATGTCAACCGGCATTGTGGAAATTTTACGACAAACACAAACAACCATACAGCACAGGAAAGGCCCTTTGGCCCTCCAAGCCTTCACTGACCCATTTTGCCCTTCCAAGCTAAAACTGTCTTCACTTACAAGATCCATATCTCTCTATTCCCTTGCTATTCACGTACTCGCCCAAGTGCCTCTTGAATGCTTCTGTTGTGTCTACTTCCACCAATTCCTCTGGCAACGCATTCTAGGCTCTCGTCACCCTTTGTGTGAAAAACCTGCCTCTCACACCTCTTTTAAACATTCCCCTTGCACATAAATCTATGCCTCCTAATAATTGACCCCTCCACCCTGAGAAAAAGCCTCATACTTTCCAGTCTATCCATATCATTCTCAATCTTATAAACTTCTATTCGATCGCCCCCTCAACATCCTGCATTCCAGTGAAAACAAATCCAGTCTGTTCTTCATAGTTAAAATGCTCCATTCCAGGCAAAATCCCAGGAAACCTTTTCTGGACCCTCTTCAAAGCATCCACATCCTTCTGATAGTGGTGTGACCAGAACTGTACACAATATTCCATGTGTGGCCAAAGTAAAGTTTGGAAAAGCTGTAGCATAACTTGTCTATCCTTATATTTAATGCCCCCTCCAATGAAGGCAAGCATGCCATAAGCCTTTTTTGCTACCTTATCTATCTGCACTGCCACCTTCAGTGATCTGTGGACCTGCACACACAGATCCCTCTGCATATCAATGCTCCCAAGAGTTCTGCCATTCATTGTATAAGTTCCACCTCTACTTGACCTTCCAAAACACATCGCCTCTCATTGGTCCAAGTTTGTTTCAGATTGTGAAAAATGAAATAATCTGGTTTCCTTAATAGGCAACCAAGGCACATATTAAAGTAAACACTATCTGTTTTCTCCACTGCTATCCCTCCATGTCAAGAAAGGCAGACTTCATTGATCTGATATTTTGGGCCTGTGAAATAATCCATTAACAAAACATAAAATTCATACAGGGGGAACACAGCACAGCGCACAGAAGAGTATAACATACGAACAGACCCCTTGGCCTGCCATTTCTGTGCTTTGATGCCATTCTAAACTAATCCCATCTGTCTACACATGGTCCTACACGGTCCTCTATTCCCTGCCTTTCCAAAGTCTATCTAAATGCCTCTAAAAAGTTGCTGTCATATCTGCTTCAACCACCTCACCTGTAATGTGTTCCAGGCACCTACTATGCTCTGCATAAAAAAACTTTCCTCACACATTTCCTTTAAACTTTCCCCCTTTCATCTTAATCCTTTGTTCCTTTGCATTTGACATTTCCACCCAGTGAAATTGACTCCAATGATTCACAGTATCCAGATCCCTCATAATTTTATATACTTCTATCAGGTCGCCCTCAGCCTCTCATGCTCTAGCAAAAACAATCCGAGTTTGTCCAACCTTTCCTTACAGTTGATGCACTCCAATCCAGGCAACACCTTGGTAAAGCTCTTTTTTACCTTCTCCAAAGTCTCCACATGCTTCCTACAGTGTGGTGAGCAGAAAAGCAAAAGACACTCCAAATGTGGCATGACTAAAATTTTATATAGCTACAACATGACCTGCCAACTTTTATAATCGATGCTCCAATGAAGGAAGGCAAGTATGCTGTATGCCTTCTTTACAGCCTTTTCCACTTGTGTTCCACTTGGATGCATAGACATGCACTCCACTATCCTTCTGTATTCTCAATGCTCCTCAGGGTCCTGCCATTACCGTAAACTTTCCTATTGCATTTAACCTCCCAAAATGCATCACCTCACACTTGCCCAGATTAAACTTCATCTGCCATTTCTCCGCCAACTTTCTTTGATTTTTATAATACTGAATCCTTTGACAACCTTCCTCACGATCTACAACTCTACCAATTTTCATGTCATCTGCAAAATTACACCTACATTTTCATCCAAATCATTTATACTTGTTACAAACAACAGAAATAGTTAATGCAAGATCAGTTTTGTATGGTGTTACTAAATAATAAAAGGAATGAGTAATTAGATGTATGACTTTTGTAGCTGCACTAAAAATATATTGTATATCCTCTTAGAATGTATTTGGCATTGAAAAGGAAGCATTATGGCCCAAATATAGCTTTGGCCTGACAACATTCAGAGACAAGCAAGCTGTTTGGGGACGGGTCAAACGTTGTCAAAGTGGTAAAGTAGCAGATTCCCTTCCCTCAAAAGACATTGGTGAACTAAAAACAGAAATTGCCGGAATAGCTCAGTAGGTCTGGCACATCTGTAGAGTGAAAGCAGAGTTAATATTCAGAACTGGTGAACTAGTTGGGTTTTATTCGAATCCGACAGCACATTAGCATCTACTACTTGGATATAGAGTCATACAACATGGAAACAGATCCTTTGATCCAACCAGTTCATGCCAACCATGTTCCCAATCCAAACTAGTCTCATTTATTTGTGTTTGATTCATACTCCCCA
This sequence comes from Stegostoma tigrinum, assembly GCF_030684315.1. Taxonomy (NCBI): domain Eukaryota; kingdom Metazoa; phylum Chordata; class Chondrichthyes; order Orectolobiformes; family Stegostomatidae; genus Stegostoma; species Stegostoma tigrinum. Next base: position 101,353,991 of record NC_081359.1, read on the forward strand.
GAGCCTTCCTACTCATGTATTATCCAAAAGCCCCTTAAAGCATTGTAACTGTACCTGTATCCACCACTTCTTCTGACGTTTCGTTCCACGAACTACACTGTGTAAAAAAGTTGTCCTTCATGTCCTTTTTAAAATCTTTCTCCTCTCATCTTAAAATTACGCCCCTAGTTTTGAACTCCCCCACCCCAAGAAAAATACCCTAGCTATTTCACCTTTTCTATGTCCCTTGTGATTTTATAAACCTCTTAAGGTCATTGCTCAACCTCCTAAACTCCAGTAAAAAAAGTCCCAGCCTATCCAGCCTATTTTTATAATCACACCCTCCATTCCCAGCAACATCCTGGTAAGTCTTTTCTGAACCTTCTTAAGTTCAATAATATCCTTCTTGCAGCAGGACAACCAGAACAGTAGACAGTACTCCAACGTCCTGTACAATCTCAATATGACATCCCAACTTCTTCATTCAAAGCCACAAAATCTCCTCTCAATACCCCTGACAGGAGAGTCTCCGAGAACAAATAAATATTCTTTTAAATCTTCACTAACCCTGCTTAACATAAGATTTATTCTTAGTGCCCAAAATCTGACTGCCACTTCTACTTTCCTCTACGAGATTATTCCCTTCAATAGTACACAAAGCAAAATACCTGTTTGAGAGCGGAATAGCCACAGGAGACTTTTGAACTGCCTTATTACCTTTCCTGACAGTAACCCATCTATCTAACTGATCCTGCTTCTAAAATCATCCTCAGCATTAAAAATTTTGGCTAGTCAATTCCCCTGGCTTGTGTTGCACTATAGCTACAAAGTTTCAAAAACTTTATGATTGCCTCTAACTTTCTACAGCTCCAGGCAATAAGAATTCAGTGAGCTTTCTTTTATTCAAAGATCAGTAGCACGCTGGGAGGCTATCTTGAATTATGCATCCTAATCCTAACATGGATTCCCTTGATGGCGACTTTGATCCAAACACTTCCAGCAACTTCAGAGAATCTGCAAACAGGAGTGACAGATGCATCAATCCCCTGTAGAGATGAAAAGCCAGGCAAATCAGAGCCTATAAATATTTAGAGGCATACCCTTTAGGGAAATGATCCTGACATAATGAGATAGGTCTTATGGTTAATATTAAATGCATAAAATTTGGGATTGTGGAAATTACCTTAAAAGGAAGTATTTTTCTCTTTATGCCACGTCATTCTAAGATATAACTTTAAAATGGAGAGTTCAAACTGAGCCGGACAGCCTGAAGGTTCATTAGAAACAAAAACAACTTACATTTATGTAGTCCCTTTACTGGAACAAAGCATCTTAAAGTGCTTCAACATGGCATTATAAACAACATTGGACTCTAAACCATAAAGTGATGTTGGAGCAAATGAACAAAGCTTTATTAAACTTTTTAAATGTATCCTAAAGAAGGCGAGAGAAAGGGAGAGGTTTGTTTTGATCTCATTGGGAGAAACTGTAAACCAAAGCTACTAAATGACCCTTAAAAAAGGAGCTGGCAGCAAGATTTCAACTGTCACAGTTTTTGCATCAAATGAAATAGAACCAATGCAAATCAAACATAAATTGTGTGGAAATATCTATTTACTGTTATTGGATCAAAATCGTAGAACTCCCTAATGGCATCTTGACTCTACCTACAACACTTGGAATTCAACAGTTCAAGAAGGCAGCTCAACACCTTCTCAAGGGGTAACTAGGAATGAACAATAATTGCTGGCCCAAACAGTGATTCCTATGAACAAAAAAATTAAATGGGAAATTTACAATTCAAATAAAATGATAAAGTTCACTTCAAACAATCAATACAAAGTTACATCTTATACAATCATTAGCACACCTATAATCAATACAGATATGTGGTACTATGGAGCTGAGCAGTTTCATGACACTGGTCTTAATTCACAGAAGGCAGTTTAGGAGACTTTTTTTCAACAATTGCTTTCATCTCCTAATTTCACGCGGACTACTTCTATCAACATTTCTTCAAGTCCTCTCTTCCAGGGTCATGACAGTCCTGGTGGCGTAGCCTTTTTAACTGATGAAACAATAATACCCCATTTTAGCGCAGTTCGGACACATCTAGAAAACATACAGCTGCTTAGTATCTCTGAACTATTAGAAGTGGCACGGTGGCTCAGTGGTTATCACTACTACCTCATTGTGCAAGAAACCTGGGTTCGATTCCACCCTCAGGCGACTGTCTGTGTGGAGTTTGCACATTCTCCCCTTGTCTGCATGGGTTCCTTCCAGGTGCTCCAGTTTCCTCCCACAGTCCAAATATTTGCAGGTTAGGTGCATTGGTCATGCTAAATTGTCAGGGGTGTAAATTAGGTGGATTAGACATAGGAGATGCCAGGTTACAGGGAAAGGCAAGGGGAATAAGTGTGGGTAGGATGCTCTTTGGAGGGGTGGTGTCAACTTATTGGGCCGAATGGCCTGTTTCCACACTGTAGGGATTCTATTCATACAACTTTCTCTTTGAGTCTGCATTTGTCTACTGGTCACTAGCTGCCTTATCTTATTTACAGCAGTAGTTCCCTTGCCCATCTTCACGACATCTGGCCAAAGGCCTTTACTTCTTGCCTGTTAATACTGATTCCAGACCATAGGTTGCCAGATCACATGGAACAGTATTTCTTATTAACTATGAAAATTGTAATTGATCCCTTTACAACTGATGCCAACTCTTTAATCCATCATAAACAGTCGTCGAGGCCATTAACAATTCCCTAACCTCTAAAGAAAACACACAACCATTAAATGATGCACCACATGCACATACTCAAATGCAGTGTGATAATCAAAAATGTTACTGTCACAATGTCTAGCCAGCTGCTTGTACTAAAGATGGCACTCCTCAACCACACACAAAAAGGTGAATAAACTCTCCATTGGCAAACTTGCCTGGTTTTGTACGTGCTTATTATATTATGAAAGTCAGTTGAAAATGTGCAGCCATCCCTCCACTCAAGATCATTATTCCTACCGTGATTCCTCCCAGGTAGACTCACCACTTCAGCCCCAACTGTAGCTAGATTCATGCAATCATGTCAGTGGGAAAAATGTGTATATATGTGAATTGACGATGACACTGGAAAATTTGATGGCGTTAGCCACGGCACTGTGTAGGTACTGAATTCACACATGCACAGAAACTTGGTTGCATTGAGAAAACACGCCACTTAATTAAATAACAAATGTACTGAACCATACTCCTTCTGGGTGAAAGATTATCAGGAGGTCATGCGCTCAAGGGAGAGATTACCCAAGGTCAAGCCCTTAGCAGCTCAAAGCACGGCTGCTATTTACGAAGAAATTCAAATCAGGGTTGCTGACGAGTCTAGGACTAGAGAACTGTATGTATCACACAGGGTTGTCAAGCTGCAAAGGATGACAGAGAAAGGGAGCGATGAGACCTTGGGAGGATTTTGAAACAAAAGGAGAGAAAATTTTAAAAATGAGGTGTTGCTCAATCAGGAGTCAATTTAGATCAGCAAGACGGGAGCAAAGGCTGAACAGGAGCTGGAGTGAGCTCAGACACAGGCACAAGTTGTTTTAGACAACCTAAGGTTTTAGAAGCAGAACTTATGGGAAGTCAGCCAGGAAGACATTAGTAAATAGTCATGTTTAGAGGTAACTGAGGTGTGTGAGTGATAATCAATGGGCAGTCACAGTCCACCACGATTGCTTGGTTAACTTCAGGAGCCAGGTTTGTTCCCCAAGCATGGGCACAAGTTTTTCTCTCCTCCTACAGTTAAGATTTCTAACACTTGTGCACTAGAGTGAACGGAGGCCACACTGGTCAGTTTTTCTGTCTTTCTTTGCCCTTTCCAAAATTTACACTTCACATAAAATTGCACCTCAAGATTGGACTTCATTCAATTACATTTGAATGGTATTTGGAAACTATCAATTCCAGCTACGTTAAAGGATTGGTACTAACTGATTCTGCTTCATAGCAATTTGACCCGTGAGCACTGAGTTATACCAACATTAGTCCAGCCGAGTGAAGCTCTGCAAATGTACAGTGTATAATTGAACACATGTAAAGAGCTCCCATCAGGACACAGGCAAAACCTTTACAGTTAGTGGACAGCAGAATGAAAGTCACTGTTACAGCGCACTTATCCTTACAAAATAATGCAAACATTCTCAGAGCAAACCCTTATATGATGCACTAGAATCAGCCTTTAAAAAAGATGCATTGGACCTAACCTTCACACATAACACTGTACAACTGTCTTAGCTTAGAATTCAATCAGAAACTGTAAATACTTAACAGGATCCTGCTGAAGCAGTGAGATGGTCTTACCATCACACATCAGAACAGTTTCTATAGAATAGAGAGAGACAAAGGAAGATCAAGAGCTGAGCTTGACATTTTAAAAAGCTGAACTTTCTTCAAATTCGACGTACTTTCTTCTCTGCTCCAAAAGAGGTCAGAGCCCAGACCCAAAATAGCCTTTAGTGTACAGATTTTACCACAGTCTTGTCAAAGAAAACCACAGGGGGCGCGCCGAGTGAACTGATGCAATGATCTGGGAACTGTCAAGTCCTATGAAGAACCTGTCAGTAATTTAACCCACACAAAGGATGAAAAATACTGAAACGGATACCACCAGCAATGAAGCTTTCACAATTCAGCAGCAACATGTTGGAACCTAAAAGCCAGAAGTTGTAAGCCATTTAGCTATTTACCCCAGCACTGCCATTCAATAAGATCATGGCTGATCTAGTTGAAGTCTCAACATCACTTTCCTGTCTGCAATGTCCCCTGCCTCTGGTGCTTCTATCCCAGGAAACAATTTGTTATTGAAAATACATGGAATTTCCATCATTGTTGGCAGTCATCTAATAGCCAAAACTGCTTAAAGGGCAGCAGGGAAGGTCAGCTTGACATTTCCACTGCTCATTAATAATTAGTAGACAAATGAAGAGTGAATCTCTACTGGCAGTGAAACGTTCTAGAGCTCTAATTTAATTTTCAAATGTTAACATACATTCAACAAAACAGCATTCTTGTCCTCAAAAATAAAAATTGATAATAAATTAATTGTTCTGTTTCAAACAATAAATTGGCCTTTGAAGAATGGTAAAGATATTAAGTCATACAGCGGAGGATCATTGCATACCTGAAACAACTTGGATTCATCAGGGGACACAAACTTGGAACCAGTAGATAAAATGTACAGAAACTAAACCACCCTACGTGATAGCACAGTGGTTAGCACTGCTGCCTCTCAGTGCCGTGGGCACGAGTTTGATTCCAGCTTGGGGCAACTGTTTGTGTGGAGTTTGCACATTCTCTCTGTGCTCCCCCGCCCTGGCCCCGTGTGGGTTTCCACCAGGTCCTCCAGTTTCAACCCACAATCCAAAGAAGTGTAGGCCTTGCTAGATTGCACCATAGTGTGCAGGTTAGGTGGATTAGCCATGGTAAATGCTGAGCTATGGGGATAGAGTGGGTTGCTGTTCGGAGGGCCAAATAACCTCTTTCTGCACTGTAGGAATTCTATGATTCTTTAAAAGCCATGAGGTGAGTAGTTCAGTGCAATGGAGAAAAAAGGGTGGAAGAAACTGCTTGCTGCCTAGCCACGGCTGTCCAATAACACAAAGTCAAAACAATCTAGAGACAGTTAGGCTGTGTTGTGACTCAAGACAAAATGTCTTTAACAGTGAATGCACTTTTATTTTAATAGTCTCCAAAACAGTTAAGAATAGGAAACTTGTTCGCAAGCTTGGAAATAAAACACCAAAAGCAGAGCCTTGTGGAAGACATGAATACGAGGAACTTGTGCTCAATTATAAGTGAGCTGAGGTAGAAACTTATGCAATTATCTCAAAAGGAGACATTCACTAAAGAAAATGGCAATGAGTCAATGTAGAAATTGACCAAAATTAAACCAATTACAGCCGTGCCAGCTCAACTAGAAAATCTGAAGTGAAAATAGGAGTGGCGCTTAAGGGCATGTAAGGTTGCTGATGAGGGTAACATTTATTTCTGATATTTGTAATAATTGTGTATAACGTAACATCATTTGCAGGTACTTTTCCCTTAGTGTGCTGTAAATGTTTATGTTCTTTTGCTAGCCTCTTGTGAATATGTGCAGTAACTGACCTACATGGTCAAAAACATAGCAAAACTAAAATTTAAGGTCAATCAAGCTAAGTTTCATTCTAAGATCAGAACTGACCAGTACCTACACAGGCCCCAAACACCACCTCTTCCTCCGTTACATTGATGACTGTATCGGCGCCGCCGCTTGCTCCCCAGAGGAGCTCGAACAGTTCATCCACTTCACCAACACCTTCCACCCCAACCTTCAGTTCACCTGGGCCATCTCCAGCACATCCCTCACCTTCCTGGACCTCTCAGTCTCCATCTCAGGCAACCAGATTGTAACTGATGTCCATTTCAAGCCCACCAACTCCCACAGCTACCTAGAATACACCTCCTCCCACCCACCCTCCTGCAAAAATTCCATCCCCTATTCCCATTTCCTCCACCTCCGCCGCATCTGCTCCCACGATGAGGCATTCCACTCCCGCACATCCCAGATGTCCAAGCTCTTCAAGGACCGCAACTGTCCCCCCCACAGTGGTCGAGAACTCCCTTGACCGCGTCTCCTGCATTTCCCACAACACATCCCTCACACCCCACCCCCACCACAACCGCCTAAAGAGGATCCCCCTTGTTCTCACACACAACCCCACCAACCTCCAGATACAACGCATCATCCTCCGACACTTCCGCCATCTACAATCCGACCCCACCACCCAAGACGTTTTTCCATCCCCACCATTGTCTGCTTTCCGGAGAGACCACTCTCTCCGTGACTCCCTTGTTCGCTCCACACTGCCCTCCAGCCCCACCACACCCAGCACCTTCCCCTGCAACCGCAGGAAATGCTACACCTGCCCCCACACCTCCTCCCTCACCCCTATCCCACGCCCCAAGATGACTTTCCATATTAAGCAGAGGTTCACCTGCACATCTGCCAATGTGGTATACTGCATCCATTGTACCCGGTGTGGCTTCCTCTACGTTGGGGAAACCAAGCGGAGGCTTGGGGACCTCTTTGCAGAACACCTCTGCTCGGTTCGCAATAAACAACTACACCTCCCGGTTGCGAACCATTTCCACTCCACCTCCCATTCTTTAGATGACATGTCCATCATGGGCCTCCTGCAGTGCCACAATGATGCCACCCGAAGGTTGCAGGAACAGCAACTCATATTCCGCTTGGGAACCCTGCGGCCCAATGGTATCAATGTGGACTTCACCAGCTTCAAAATCTCCCTTTCCCCCACCGCATCCCAAAACCAGCCCAGTTCATCCCCTTCCCACACTGCACCACACAACCAGCCCAGCTCTTCCCCTCCACCCACTGCATCCCAAAACCAGTCCAGCCTGTCTCTGCCTCCCTAACCTGTTCTTCCTCTCACCCATCCCTTCCTCCCACCCCAAGCCGCACTTCCATCTCCTACCTACTAACCTCATCCCACCTCCTTGACCTGTCCGTCTTCCCTGGACTGATCTATCCCCTCCCTACCTCCCCACCTATACTCTCTCCACCGATCTTCTTTTCTCTCCATCTTCGGTCCGCCTCCCCTCTCTCCCTATTTATTCCAGAACCCTCACCCCATCCCCCTCTCTGATGAAGGGTCTAGGCCCGAAACGTCAGCTTTTGTGCTCCTGAGATGCTGTTTGGCCTGCTGTGTTCATCCAGCCTCACATTTTATTATCTTGGATTCTCCAGCATCTGCAGTTCCCATTATCACAGTATTATCAAGAGCTGGGTTTATTTCAAGTTATCATACCCTTATTTCCACATTATGTCCCTTTTCCAATCCTTGAGCTTATCATTTTAGCCATAAGCTATTTACATTATTTTACACCCACTTTGTCCTCCTCAGTTCCTTGTGCCAACGGCATCAACCTTCAACTTGTTCTCTACTGTTTGTCAGGGCATGCAGAATGTACGGTCAGTATATTCCTCTCCTCTAACATCAGCAGACTGAGATTTTTGTTTCTCAATCTCTGCGAATCAGTTATGGACTAAGGTCTTCATTCGTGTCTGACTTTTTTAAAATCTTTCTAGTGCTCCAGGGAGAGTTAAACTACCATCTGCTCCTGCTTGAAAGAATGAAGCTAAATCAAAAACATCTGTAAAAAATTCTCATCAGCTGTATTCTCTACTCCTATAACAACACAACTGAAGAATGAGGGAATGGATCATATCTACGAATGGCCAATGAGAAGAATGATGGATATTCTGGTGAAGAAATTATGATTATCCTGCTAACATTACAGGAATGTTACTTCCTCTAAGTAGCGATTCCTATTGCACACAGACTTCAGTGTGAATGTTCCCACTCGTAGGCTTACAGAAATTAGTCCTTCTTATAGGTCAACAGCGTTATTAAGATTTGTTATAAACTCGTCTGTAGTTTTCTGATATCTCACTTGCAGTTTCAATAACATTAGACATTTGTGCTACATTGGCATTAGGAAAAATGTCTTGATTTTGCACTTCACATAAAGGAGTTATTGCATTAGGTTGCTGTTATCATCTTGTTGGTGTCTTCAGTGGAGTGAACTGACAGATTTGCATCTTTGTTACAAGTGGCATTGATCCCTCTCAGCAAAGGCATCACAGCTTGACCTCCTCTACGCTGTTTTGAAAAGGTTAAGCAGCTTTGGAGATCTCTTTCTGCAACAGATCATCAATGTCACCAGCACATTATCATTCTCATCCACTGCCTCCTGTAAGACTAAATAAAGGTCCAGAATGCACACTTGCAGCTGAATCTTTATCCCTGATGCAGAGCCTGCTAAAGCGTGGATGGCACTCAGCATTAATCCATGAGCAAGTCTCACGTGTGTGATATTTATTCCTGCCACAATGCAGACATGGAACAGCAGCAGGGACTATATCTTCTTTGCGCAGGTCCTGTTTTCTTGCTGGCACATAGAACTCAATAACTGAAGTGTGATCAACTAACTTCAAGGTCAAGTCCCGGGAAGCCTCCTTATCACCCCTCAGGAATAGCCTGCCTGCTGCTGACCTGTTCCACTTTGTCCAATGTAGGGCCAGCCTTCTGGGTACTGCGAGAATTCCAACTAGCAGCTTCACCTAGCATGCCCAAGCAAATGCAGTCGCAACTAAGCGCCTCGGGCAATATCCAGTTCTATTGCTAATCTGTAGGAGGTGCAGATCATTTATAAAGGAAACAGCATTCTTTCCTTTGGCTGGCTGTGTTGACTCAGTTGTGAACGGTCCAATCACAGTGTTGCACCAAAAACTAAAATAAAAATCAAAAGCTTTGATGGCTTTCATTTTTGATAAGCTCTTCACCTGTCTCTTGCCTTATGAAACTGGCCGCAGCACTGCCGCCAATTGTAAGTAACAGCACACTGAAACAATCCCAGCCCAATTTCTCCAAAGGCCTAGAGATGGCAGAATTGGCCAAAACAGTTCATCCTGGACATGGTTTGTCAAGGCCCAACATGTGGTGAAAGGACTGGGAAAGGGATAAGACATCCTCTGTATATTTCTCCATACATATCTGCACACATATTTGGCTGTCACAAGGCTCTGATAAAAATTCAGCATTCTGGCTCCTGCTATGACCATTCCGTGATAGTGCTTTGCACAGTTGACTGCTTTGTGGCTTTACAACCTTTCTTGGCGTCAACAATGCTATCATGCATTATTACTATGATTGGGATCTGTACGTCTTCAATAAATTAGATTTGGAAACTATACTGTAATAAACTAAGAAATATTTCTTAGTTTATTACAGTATAGTTTCCAAATCTAATATTTCTTAGTTTATTTGTATTATTTACAAGGTAAACTACTGCAGGACTTCATCAGGCCCATCTGACATTGCTGATGACACTAACAATTAGCAGAATAGCTATTAACCCCTTATAAGTTGCACTAAACCATCAATACCTGAACTATAGCAGTTCACCACCACCTTGTCAAAGGCAATTACGGATGTGCAACAAGTGCTGCCCAACCATGCTTAAACAAATTTTGAGGAGGGCGCAGAACACATGCTGACATATTTGCTCTTCACCAAGGCCTTGTTCACTAGTTGTCGGCTCCACTAAGGTCTTCCAGTTTGTATGATTCAGTATCAAGCTGCCCGTTCATCCACAGGGTTAAAGAGAAGCTAAGAATTAATTTATACCATTACAAACACACCATCTGGAGATGGCAGCGCTGTGACCAATCAAAGCAGTTATTCACAGTTTCATTATCAACTAATTAGAATGCTGAATCAAAACAATACCGAATATTATGCAGAGAAAAGATTACACTTGCTAATAGCTGTGTGGTAGCATAATTTACAGATAAAACAGTCAGTGCCTCAGTATCATAACGAGTTACAACAGCTATTTTTCTTACCTTGTTCATAAGGAAAGGAAAAAAACTGTTGAGGCTTTTTTTGTAAGTGTGAAATTGTGAGGTTGCATTGCTTTATGAATAGGGAGATGTTTACTCGTGCAGAGGTTCCATCACTGCCGATGAGGTACTAGTCATTTCTTCTTTCAAAGTTGTTCTTTCCTCTGGCTACATTTACCCCACTCCCCTTGTGTAAGGGGTGAAGACCCACAAGCCTAATCCCTACGTACAAGCATTGTCAAGGAGTGCCAGCAGCTATTCCAGCAAACAGATGATGTCTGTCGTGCCTTGGCGAAAATTCACAAAGGGGAGGAGGTCGCTGGATAGTGACTGGAGAGGAATTGTTCCTATACAGAGTGAGACAGAGAAGTAGTGGAGATCTAAAAGGAGCAAGAGTAAACAACAAGTAGAAAACAAGCTTTGAAGCGCTGTAGATTTTCTCAGAGCCAGGCAGATGCTATCAATTATGGAATCAATAGCAATGCACAGTTGAAAGAGCTTCTGCATGTTGAAGCCAACTTTCTTTTTGATCTTCCCAAATACAATGCAGAAGCAAAGTTTTTATGAAAGAAACGAGATTAAAAGAGCAGGACTATAATCAGGGGCTCTACAGGAAAAACTGTTATAGCCAATGTAACAGCTTCTGGAGATTGCAGGTTGCCTTTTCAGTGACACAAGTAGCACAATTTTCTACTCCTCCTGCAGAGGTGACCCTGCATTGCAATCTTCTTTTTTGACTGTTTACAATTACCCATCTTGAAACAAGATGAGACGGTCGGATCTATGGTACTTTTCTCCCTTCTAGTTTGCTATTTTCTCCACCAATTATTCAGGACTCTTCAGTTACAATGAACTCCCTCATTGCAATACAGTCTAAAAGGAAATTCTGTGATAAATTCACTCCTACCCCTTAAAGTGGCATTATTATCATCATCACTATATCCAACTATCAACATTCTTGGGGGTTACCACTGATGAGAACTTAAGTAGATTCCCCATATAAATGCAGCTGCTGCAAGAGCAGATCGAGGGTTAGAAATTCTGCACTAAGTAATTAACTACCTGAGTCCATAAAACCTGTACACCATGTACAAGGAAAAGTCAGGCATCTGATGAAATACTCTTCACTTGTCTGAATGAGTGAAGTTTCAAAAACACTTAACAAATGGACATCATCCAGGACAAGGCAGTCTGCCCTGATTCATGCCATATCCACATTCACTCTCTTCACCGATGACGCTCAGTAGCACAATGTGTACCATCAACAGGATGCACTGCATAAATTAAACAAGGTTCCTACACAGCCCCTTCCAAACTCAAAATCATTGACATTTAGAAAATCAAGCCCAGCAGATACATGGGAACACCACCACCTGCAAGTTCCCTCCAAGGCACCATCTTAACTGTTCCTTCAGTGTCACTGGCTCAAAACCCTGGAACCTCCCTTTCCTAATGGCATTGCGAGTGCACCCACACCAAACAATCTGTAGCAGCTCAAGGTGGCAGCTCATCACTTCACTCTCATGGAACAAGTAAGGGTTGGCAATAAATACTGGCCCAACCAGTGAAACCCACATCCCATGAGTGAATTGAAACAGTCAATTTTTAACAAGGATCACACTTCCTCATTAAATAGAAACTCGAAGCAGAAGTAAGTTGTTTTAGTCTTGCACACTTGCTTCACCATCGAATATGACTGTGGCTAATCCTCATCTCAATGTCATATTCCCACTTTCTTCAGCATATCTCTACATGTCTTTTAAATCTGAATATATTCGAGAAAAAGATAGACACATTTTTTAAGAAATTTGGCCACCACAGAATTCCACAGGTTCACTGCCCCAAATGAAGAAATCCATCCTCATCTCAGATCCAAGTGGCCCACCCCACATCTTGAGACTGCTTCTCATTTTAAACACCTCATCAGGTAAAAACATCCTCCCCGCATCTAGTCTATCGTGCCCTGTTACTTCATACATTTTAATCAAATCCCCACTCATCTGTCTAAACTCTAGTGAATCCAGACCTAGTCAAACCAATGCCTCTTCATAGCTCAGTCCTGCCTTCCCCAGTGGATCCTTTTGAATCTCTACTGCACTCCCTCTATGGCAATTATATCCTTTTCTGAAGCAGGGAGTCCAAAACTGCATGTGATATTCCAGGTGTGGTCTCACTAATGTCCTGTATAACTGTAGTAAGATATCCTTACTCTGAACTCAAAGCATCTTTCAATGAATGCCAAGATACAACTCGCTTTCATAATTGTTTGCTGCACTTGCCTGTCTATTTTCATTGTTCGGTGTACAAGGCCACCCAGATCTCTTTACAAGTCCACAATTCCCACTATATCACTAATTAAATAATACTCTTCCGCTCTGTTTTTCACATCAAACTGTATAACTTCACAATACTGCATTTGCCACATGCTAGCCCATCCAGCCAACTTGTCAATATCAACCCGAAGCCTCCTTGCATCCTCATCACAACTCAAAACACATTCCCTCCCTGACAAATTATATAAGGCTGCCTGTTCAAACTTAACAACTAATTACAATTGACGACAAAATGTGAGGCTGGATGAACACAGCAGGCCAAGCAGCATCTCAGGAGCACAAAAGCTGGCGTTTCGGGCCTAGACCCTTCATCAGGCTCTCTGATGAAGGGTCTAGGCCCGAAACACCAGCTTTTGTGCTCCTGAGATGCTGCTTGGCCTGCTGTGTTCATCCAGCCTCACATTTTGTCGTCTTGGAGTCTCCAGCATCTGCAGTTCCCATTATCTCTGAAACTAATTACAATTACTGTCTTTATTGTGTTAGAATATTCCTAAATATTTCAAATTCTGACATCAGGCACCAGGACAGGTGAACTAAAACAGACGAAGGGAAATGCAAATGCGTAGGCTATCTGAGGCAAAGAGTAGAGCAATGCAAACCACAGACATAATTGGAACACAGCAGAGATCTTGAAGTGTCATCATTCTGGAGGAACAGAATGTGGATAGGGTGGGGCTAAGGTTATTGGAGAATCTGAAAACAGGGCTGAGAACTTGATAAACCAAAACTCTGCTGGACCAGGAGTCAATGTCATCCAGTGAGCAACATTCTGGATTGCAGAGAGACAAACCCTTCCTGCAAATAATTGGACAAAGCATTGCTAAATGTGTCGAGCACTCACAGGCCTTCTTTTCCGATATAGCAACTAGTGACCAAAGCCCAACATCAAAGCATCTCTTTATATTCATTCTGAAGTAAGGTCATGTATTACGGTGAAATTTCTAGTGTGAGGCAAGTTTCTGCTGTAATCCCATTTAACTTTTTGCATTCTATTTGGAAGTGAGTGCCACTAGCTTGGCCAGCATTTAGTAATCATCCTTAGTTAGTCTTGAGAAGGCAGTGGTGAACTCTCTGCTTACTCAACTGAAGCGTGTGCAGGGCAGAGGTCATCAACAAACAGGTGGTATTGAGAAAAGAGAAAGACTTTAATCAGGTTGCACTCGACGGCAGAGGGAGTTCACACTTCTATACGACTAACCCAAAACCACTGCCGGAAATCTAACAAATCTAACAAAGAAAAACTTCAGATCTGCTCACTAAGTTGGAACATTATGTTTCTAATTCCTTATATATTCTTTTAAAACTGAAAACTTCATTTACTTCAATTATTTAACTGAGCATCTAATAGTTTCTCTTTTCTCCAATATTCAAGATTGAAAATCTTCAATTCTTCTGCTGTTTCTATTTTACTACTGAGTGCAAGTTGAGGAACATTAGGTTTAATCCAAGTTTCAGACTTTAAAGACTGACACTAAAACCTGCTGAAGCCCACTTGAACAATGATGCCCATTGGCTGTCCCCAAAATTCTTTTCTCATCATCCATTAAAGGTTTGTATTTGATTTTTTTGTTTATTTACTAACCCTTAATTTATTCCATTCAGTTTGGGTGGACTCATTACTAATCACTTGGAAAGACACATTGATGCTGATGATGACCGAAAGGTTGGGAACCACGCATTTATAAAATTTCATTTTGTGAAATAAAACTTAAATATGTAAAAAGAGTGACTTCTGTTCTCCTTTATCAATTGGTTACCAGAACTCTAAACCTGACACACTCTCATCGGGTTGTGAGGTCCACAATGAAAATGTGCTATGTGCAGCAGGCCGGTGTCTGATACATGCTCACATTCCATTTCTGCTCTTCTGACATGGTCTGCCACATCAGGATCTTGCTGTATGCATAACAGAAAGCTCTGTGCAGGAGGTCTTGCAACCCAGACCCCTCTGAGCCAGACACTCCCACTCCAAGATTCAATCACCAAGGAAGATACATTCATAACATGGCCAAAGAAGCAAAGAATCAACTTAGAAATCCTTCTAACATACACAAGTGGCAGGGAGTCAGTTAACTCAGTTAGCTGCATGGCTGATTTGTGATGCAGAATGATGCCAACAGCATGGATTCAACTCCCACATTGGCTAATGTTGCTATGAAGGTCTCTCCTTCTGGACCTCTCCCCAAGCTTGAGATAATAGTGACCATCTATTTAATCCAACACCAGCTGCCTTCTCCCGCCAGTAAGACAGTGGCAATGTGGTCCACTGGACTATGATAACTACTACATCTGCTGCTCCTGATGTGGCCTCCTCTCAATCGGTGAGACCAAAGACCAAGTGGAGGCTCAGAGACTGCTTTGCAGAGCACCTGCGCTCTGTTCGCGACAAACGTCAACACCTTTCAGTCCTGAACCGTTTCAATACCCCCTCCCACTCCCTGAGCGACATGCGCATCCTGGGCTTCCTCCAGTGTCATAACACCAGCACCCGGAAACGAGAGGAGCAGAACCTCATGTTCCTCCTTAGGAGCCTACAACCCAATGGTCTCAGTGCGGACTTTACTTGTTTCAAAATCTCTCCACTCCCGGTCTTATCCCATGGCCAGCCCTCCCTCTCATCCCCGCCTCCTTTACCTGACACAACCTGTCCATCTTCTCTCCCACCTATCCATCCCTGCCACCTCAGTGACCACTCCCCACCACTACCTACCTGCAACAACCTCTCAGCATCCTACTCACCCCAGTCCCACCCCTCCTCTATTTATTTCAGCTCCCTTCCCATTCCCCTTCCCCCTCCCCGATTTCTGAAGAAGGGTCCCAACCCAAAACATCAGCTTTCCAGCTCCTCTGATGTTGCCTGGCCTGCTGTGCTCCTCCAGCTCCACACTGTTATCTCTGACTCCAGCATCAGCAGTTCTTACTATCTCTATAATAACTTTACCTTAATTTCAGAAAGTAAGCATGCAGGTGCAGCAGGCAGTAAAGAAGGTAGCAAGAAGATTCGAATACAAGATCAAAGATGCTCTCCTGCAAGCATACAGGTCACTGATGAAGCCATGTCTAGAATATAGTATACAGTTCTGGTCTCTTTGTCTGAGGAATGATTTCTACGTTACAGAGGGAGTGCAGTATATTGATTCCTGAGAAAGCAGGACTAAGGTGAGGCAATTGAGTCAGTTAGGATTGGACCCACTAGAGTTTAGAAGATTCTGGGGGAGGGGCCACATGGTGGAGAAAGAGGGAAGATCTCTTAGAAACCTATAAAATTCTAGTAGAACTAGACAGGTTGGATTTGGAATAATGTTCCTGATGGTGGGGCGTCCAGACCAGGGGTCTTGGTTTAACGATATGAGGTAAACCTTCTCGGCCTGGTGTGATAAATTTCTTCACCCAGAGTGTGTTGAGCCTGTGGAATTCACTGCCACAAAGTGGTGGGGGTCAAAATATTGTGTGTTATTAAGGAGGTGGTAGATCTACCTCTTGTGGCTAAAGGGATCAAGGGACAGGGGAAAGGCAGGATTAAAGTATTGAGCTTGACGATTAACCATGAACATGCTAATGACACAGCAGTCACAAGAAATCAAATGGCCTATGCCTGCTCCTGTCTTCCATGTTTCTATGGGTAAGAGGGAGATTCCTGATCAGTGGTGCAATGGAAAGAAATTGGGACCTCTACTTATCATCACGATCCACCAATCCAGATCACAACATCTTTGTAAATGTGTATATTGCCACAGGAATTGTTTTATTTCTTTTAGTGTTCAATAAACATGGGTTTTTTTTTAAGAAGTACATAGTCAGTCACTTCATGTATTTGCAAGAGGCTGCCAATCATAACTAAAAAACAAAAATAAAATTTACGTTCCGTCAAGCTGGCTCTGAGATAAAAATTAACCCTTATGATCAGATGGAATTATACAAAGTTATCAGCCTCTTCCCCTCCCAAGTCTATCATTTTATCTTTAAACTATTTGCATTACTCATACTTCCCCTCCCCCTATCCCCCACTCCTCCTCAGACTGTGTCAATGACATCAACCTCCAACTTTGTCCTTTACTCTTCTTGAAGGGCTTGGAGTTTGTACATTTGCTACATTCCTCTTCTTGGAAGGTTCTGATTTCAGATGACTGAGATTTTTGTTCCTTAATCTCTGCAGATAGGTGATGGATCATGCTTTTTCCCCCTCCTTCTTTCTAGCACTCTGGGGAAGGGTTAAGCTGTTAGATGCTCCTACTTGAAACAATGAAGCTCAATCAGCTTCAAGCACCAATATATCTTCTACTCCTGCAACAATTAGAGAATGAAGTAATGGATCATCCATGTATGAATCCAGTAAACACAAACAAAGAATATTCCAATGAGGAAATTATGATTTTCCTTCTAATATTACAGGATTTTCTCCTTCTCTAGGTAGTGGTTCTTCTGACACAATCTGTTCAGTACAACTCTGCTCCTCAGCAAGCAATTACATCTGAAACTGAGAGTAGTC
Source organism: Stegostoma tigrinum (assembly GCF_030684315.1). Lineage (NCBI taxonomy): Eukaryota > Metazoa > Chordata > Chondrichthyes > Orectolobiformes > Stegostomatidae > Stegostoma > Stegostoma tigrinum. The sequence continues at coordinate 101,371,240 of NC_081359.1, forward strand.
AACAGTGAAGAAACTTGCAAACCTATAAAAACCAAAAGAACTGCGGATGCTGTAAATCAGGAACAAAAACAAAGTTGCTGGACAAGCTCAGCAGGTTGGGCAGCATCTGTGAAGGAGAAAACAGAGTTAACATTTCGAGTCTAGTGACCCTTGCTCAGAAAACCGGACCCAAAACATTAATGCTGTTTTCTCCTTCACAGATGCTGCCAGACCTGCTGAGCTCTTCCAGCAAATTTGTTTTTGTTACAAAACATATAAATTAGTTGCTCTTGTATGCCTATGGCATTATTAAGATGTTATAAGCTCATCTGTCGTTTTCTAATCCTGCACATTGTTTGCAGATTAAGCATTTGTACCACAGCAGCTACCTTGGCAACAGGATGAACTTCTACATTTAGTACTTCTCCATATAAAGGAGTATGAAAAGTAAAAACGAACTAATAAAGGCTTTAAATTGCCTTCCTATATCTTCTTTTCCATGACCATGACATGGGTTTTAACATGCTTTTTTTTTACAGCCTATCGGCCAATGCTATTGTGATTTTCTTTCTTTACATGCTGCACATGGGGGACCAGTGGAGCAAAGGATATGCAGAGGTCTTCAGTGTACTGCGTTCTATAAAACCGGTGTCAACTGTGAAGATATAAATCGAACCGCCTCTCAAATAGACACAACACAATTTATTTTGTGCTATGGTCTCAATATTGCTAATGCCATCAATCTTATGTGACACCTGTGGTTTTCAAACTTTTTTCGTTGAAGGATCACATTTCATATGATCTCTTTAAACAGAGAGCCCTCCAACTAAATATGACTTGTCAGTGCACATTCATCACACTGTACTGTATGTAATAGTGTCAGCTGTGGTGCAGACACACACACAAACACACACCCCCCAACAACCCAAAACTTTCAAGCTCAAGTCCTACTCCACGATTCAGTACTACAGTCAAATTATCATAGCCAGTGTTGTAGAGAGATATACCATTGAAGGTGGTATCGTTCAGATGAAAGGTGTTTTTCAGTTTCTATCACCGTCTAATACAGGGAGTTCCAAATGACTATAAGACATAGGAGCAGAAGTTCTTCTTTCACCACACTGAGTCTGCTCTGCTATTTAATGAGATCACACCTGATGTGATAATCCTCAAGTACACCATCTTGCCTCTTCCCCATAACTCTTAATTCATTCTCCGAATAAAAGTCTATCTCAGCCTTGTGCATACTTAGTGACTCAGCCTCAAGAACCCTCTGCAGTAAAGAACTCCACAGATTAAGTATCCTTGAGAAACTTCTCCTCATCTGCCTTCAAATCAGTGATCCATTACTCTAAGATAGAAACAAAGTGCAGGACGAAATCAGCAAGCCTAGCAGTATTTGTGGACAGAAAGCAGAGTTAACATTTTGGGTCCAGTCACCCACCTTCAGAACTGATTCTGAGATGATATTCTCTAGTCCTAGACTATCCCAGAAGGGCACCAACCTCTCAGCATCTACTCTGTCAAATGCCCCATCCCTTAAAAGTTTTGTATATGCCAATAAAGGTTGTGCCTCATTCGCCTAAACTTTAATGAGAACAGGCCCAACCCACTCACCTTCTCCTCAAAAAACACCCCTCCGTGCGAAGGATCAATTCAGTGAACTTTTTCTGGACTACGTCCAATGCCAGTATATTTTTCTTCAGATAATGGGTCCAAACTGATCACAGTGTTCCAGCTGTGGTTTGACTAGTGCCTTATATAGTTTTAGCAAGGCCTCCTATTTTTACATTCTATTCCCTTTGAAATAAAGGCTAACATTGCATTTGCCTTGCCCGTCAACACTAAACTTGAATGCTAACCTTTAGTGGTTTACGTGTGAGGACCACAAATCCCTCGGCGCTACAGTTTTCTGCAGTCTCCACTTAAATAATATTCAGCTCCTCCACTCCTCCTGCTAAGATGCATAAGCTCATTATTTTCACACATTCTACTTCATCTGCCAATATCTTGTTCACTCATTTAGCCCATCTATATTCCTCTACCATTTAGGACTGTCATGAGCATAAATTTCTTCATCCAGAGACTGGTGAGCCTGTGGAAATTCATGAGCGCAGAAAGTGGTTTAGGTCAAAACATTGGATATTCTCAAGAGGGAAATAGATATATTGTTCCCCTCAGGCTAAAAGTAATCTTTTAACAAAAGATATGGAGCAAAAGCAAGAACTGGATACTGAATTGTACGATCCATTATGATCACATTGTATAGTGGATCAGGCTTGAAAGGGCTACTTCTATTCCTATTTTCTATTATTCTACTTTCTCTATCCACCTTGTCAAGACCATTCAGTATTATATATCAAATCACACCTTGCTCTTCTAAAGTCAAGTGAAAACAAGTCCATCATGTACAATATTTCTTCGTAAGCTAACTCACTCACTCTAGGTATCAATGTAGTAAAACTATTCTTAACCATCACCAAAGCATTTACATCCTTCCATAAATAAAAAAGCCAAACTGTACACAGTATTTATAACGTATTCTGACCAATGCCTCGTATAATTGAAGTTATCCTTCCTAACTTTATGCATGCATCAGCGGGATACTTCTGCACCTTTGAATTCTGCAGTTGTTCGCTATTTGAGTAATAATTTTTTTTATTCTTGCCAAAAGTGAACAACTTCACATTTTCTCATAATATTTCATCTCACACATGTTTATCCACTTGCTGAATCTATCTGCACAGGTTCACATTCTTTCTATGTCATATTCACACAGTGCTTTCCTATGTGTCAGTGGCAAATTTAACCACCATGCCTTGATCTCCTCCGCCACGTCATTGCCATAAACTGTAAAAACACCAAGTGCCCATTGCAGTCCCCTGTGGAACCATGTTTGTTACTTCATGTTGATCTGAAAAAGACCCATTTATGCACACTTCCTGCTATGTGCCATCCAGTCATCGTGTCTCCCTTAACCTCTACTCCATGAAGGTCCCACTTTGAGCAACAACGTTTTATTCTGAGTCTTGTTAAATGCCATCTAGCAATCCGAGTACATCCAAAGGTTCTTTTAATTATAAATTGAAATTCAAAATAAAATTGGTCAAACAGGTTTTCTCTTTGACAAAATCAAATCCAAAGACAGCTTGTCGCAAGACATTTAAAAATTTAACTTCACAACAAAGAGTGGGGGAATAACATACCTTGACCTATTTTGAAAAGGAAATGCCAGAAGTGAAGGAAAAAAAATGAAAAATACCTCTGCTTACCAACATGAGAGAAACAAAAAAATCAAATTCACCTTTTCGCTTTGGCAACAATACAAACATCTTTAGAATGCCTCAATTGAAGCTGCCACTACCATATTCTCAGGCACCACATTCTAACCCATGAGATAACAAGATGTAGAGCTGGATGAACATAGCAGGCCAAGCAGCATCACAGGAGCAGGAAGGCTGACGTTTCGGGCCTATTCTGAAGAAGGGTCTAGGTCAAAAGCTTCAGCCTTCCGGCTCCTCTGATGCTGCTTGGCCTGCTGTGTTCATCCAGCTCCACACCTTGTTATCTCAGATTCTCCAGCATCTGCCGTTCCTATTATCTCTCAAACATTCTAACCCTTAACCAATTGATGCATGAAAAGCTTTTTCTTCAAATCTTTTGACTATTCAGTTTAAAGTAGTCCTACTTGTTCTTGATTCTTTCACACATCCAAATTTTTTGTCTCGTTTTAATTGTGCCCTGATGTCTCATGACTCTGAATACTTCAATCAAATCTCTTCTTGGTCTTCAATTCTCCCAGGAAAACACTACCAGCATCGCTAATCTATCTTCATAAGTAAAGTTTCTCAGCCTTGCAACAATTACAGTGAATCTCTTCTGCACTGGCTCGACTGCCTTCACAGCTCTGCTAAAATATATTGCCCAAAATTTGATACAATACTAGTTACGGCCGAACTAGTGTCTAACATAGGTTCAACAAAATTTCCTTGCTTTTGTACTGTATACCACTATTAATAATGCCTAGGATATATTATGTGCTTTATAACCTATTCTTTCAATCTGTTAACTTTGCCTCAGATTATCATTTCTAGATGTTCCCCAGCTACCAAAGTTAAACTGAGTGGTCTGTGTTTGTTTGGCTTATCCTTGTACTCTTTTCTAAACATGTGTGTAATATTTACAATGCTCCAGTCCTCTGGCACCACCAGAGACTAAAGGTGGAAAAATTATTATCAGTACTTTCATAATTTCCATTCTCACTTCCTTGTGTCATTGGATGCATCGGATTTGATTCCAGTTAAAATACAAACAGCCTACCTCCTAATTTGTGATAACAAAAAGTGTGGAGCTGGATGAACACAGCAGGCCAAGCAGCATCTTAGGAGCACAAAAGCTGACGTTTCGGGCCTAGACCCTTCATCAAATTTCTGATTCATCTCTGAAGGAGGGTCTAGGCCTGAAACGTCTGCTTTTGTCCTCCTGAGGTGCTGCTTGGCCTGCTGTGTTCATCCAGCTTCACACTTTGTTATCTTGGATTCTTCAGCATCTGCAATTCTCATTATCAGTGATACAATTTTACCTCCTAAATTTGTTTATTTTTTTCTCATGACCCTCTTTATTAAAGACAGATGCAAAATATTTATTTCACATGTCAGCCAAATTTTCTGCCTCCATCCCCTTATTGGTCTCTAATTGTCCCCGATCTTTCTTCAACATCGTTTTATTATTATTGCACCTTTAATATTAGCTGCCAACCTCTTTTCATTCATCCTCTTTTGTTTCTTTTACTTGCTCTTTCACCACCCTTAACCCATCTATATTCAGCCTGGGTTCTCAATTGTATTTTTATATCTCTATTGTCATCTAGAGATCCCTGGATTTATTTTGGTACCTTTCACTCTATCATACTTGACTATTTCTTTCTTCCTTGCAGTTCAACTCCCATTTTTTTCTGCTTACCTGGAATTCCAATTTATTCAGCTCAGATCCATTCATATACCCACTTAAGGATTTTCCCCCAAAGATGCTCTCTCCCTGGATTGTCCATTATCTTTTTTTCTGTGACAAGTCCAAATCTTACAACACAAATATCACTTATCACCCAAATATTCTCCCTTTACTTGAGATTTTATCTACTAGGTCCTGATTTCATATAACTAGGTCTAGTAGTGCTTCTTTTCTTAACTGGGCTGAAAACACTTGAAAAATTCTCCTGAACAGAATCGAGAAATTCTTGCCCCTCTGACTTTTGCACTACTAATGTCCCAGTCTATAGTCAGATAATTGAAATCATTGCAACTGCTCTAACATTTTTTCATCTCCCTATAACTACTTTGAAAATTTATTCCTCTCTATGTTATTGATTAGTAGAACGCACTCAAGGGGTCATACGGCCTACTTCTATTTATTTTGTCATTGTGTAGCATATCAGTGCTATAAAAGCAGATGGAGAAATGTCACACAAGCAAATGTTATCCAAATATTACCTCCAAGCTGTAATTTCTGGCTCACTGCATTTAACCAAAAATAGAGCTGTCAACTTTCAGTAGCAGGTCTAGGACCAGACAGGTGGAAGTTAAGTGAAGGTGAGAATGGAGTAAGAGCACACACTCTGCTGAGATAATGAAGATGAATTAATTTTCTTTATAATTCATATGTTTTAGAATAGGTTTAGGTTGGAGGTTACTTTGGAGGATTTAAGTTAAATGAACACATTTGATTGAGAAACTGATAAGGCGGCTGAACTGAATATAATCCAGAAAGACTTGGGAGTTAATTCCAGTTGAAAACTAACCTATATTTGGCATCAAGGTCAAAGGGGAAGTGTAAACAATGGGTGACTAATTTCTGGACTACTTGGTAGAACCAGGACAGCTACGCAGAAGAAACTAAATGCTGCCAATTCTGGGCAAGAGGATCTTTAACCCCATTAGAGATGTCTGTTTTATGAACCCAGCTGATGCTGATACTACACAAGTCAGATTCCAGAGAGAAACATTGTTGGATGGCCTAAAGTTTCATTTTTTCAATGTGTTTATTTTGGTGGTCAGCCACTGAATATATTCAAAAGAGATGTCAATATACTTGTAGTAAAGGATCATTAAGTTTATTGTAACAAAATAAAAAGCACAAACCATGTTACACTGTACAAAACTTTTTTGAAATGGTCTTACTATAAACATCAGATATAAAGTTTCAACCTTATTACCCAAAAAAAAGCCTTACAGAATCTCAATATTCAGTGAAAAGTACACTATTTCTACTTTAAAGTTCTTTAGTCAGTTAGCACAGCTATTATCAGTTCCTTTTTGGCAGATATCTGTATTCACTCCATGTGTTTCTTTAGATATGTCTCTTAAACAAATTGCTAACACAGGAGACTTATTTATTAACAAGGATTCCTTAAACTCCACTTTCACAGCCTGTTTCCAGACTTTTGCCAACATTAAACCACTGAACTTATTTGCTCCTGCCCTGTTTCTCTCTGAAAGAAACTGGCACACTCACTTCTGGATAATTCTAACTTTCTATAAGAAGGGGTTTCTGTCTGTTTCTTTATGTCATAGGAAAATTCATTGCTAGGCAACAGACCAATCTTTTTTCTCTCTTTCATGCTTTTTCTAAAGCACTGGACTACTCACCTCAGAAGGTTTAAAGCCTCACTTGAAGGCATCTGAAAAATTTCTAGACATCCCTCATTAGGGTAAAAGATGACAAATAGGTGCAGAACTGCAAATTATTGTGGCCCGTTCGCCACAAATCCAAATATGCTTTACATTTTTGATAACAAGTTCACAAGTCCTCTATTAACATACAAACAGCAGAATGCATACCAGCAAACACACAGCTGATATAAACCAACACTGCAATCAAATAGCTCCTCTCTAGCCAAGCTGTGCCAGTGCAGAACATTCAACATTACCAACAAATTTAACATATTTAATAATCTACTTACTTAATGGCAATACCTTATTCAGGCCTCTCAATATTCTGTATACTTCAATGAAATCCCCTATCATTCTTCTAAATTCCATCGACTACAGACCTAGAGTCCTCAACCACTCCTCATTGCCAAGCCCTTCAAGGCTGAGATTATTCTTGCAAACCTTCCTCAGACCACCTCCAATGCCAGCACTTCCTTCCTTAGTTATGGGGCCCAAACTGCTCATAATATTCCAAATGTGATCCGACCAGAGCTTTATGCAACCTCAGTAGTACATCTCTGCTCTTGCATTCTAGCCCTCTTCAAATGAATACTAACATTCCATTTTCCTTCCTAACTGCCAACTGAACCCACGTTATTCTTAAGAGGATCCTGACTCACAAGCCCTTTTGTGCTTCACATTTCCAAAGGCTTTCCCCATGTAGAAAATCACTATGCCTCTATTCTTACTACCATAGCGCATAACCTCACATTTTCCCACACTGTATTCTGCTGCCACTTCCTTGCCCAATCCTCTAGCCTATACAAGTCCTTCTGCAGCCTCCCACTTTCTCAACACTACCTACACCTCCATTTTTGTGTGATCTGCAAACTTAGCAACAATATGCTCAATTCCTTCATCCAGATCATTAATGCATACCATGAATAGCTTGGTCCCAATACAGACCCTGCAGAACTCCATTAGTCACCAGTTGTCATCCTGAAAAAGACCCCTTCACCTCTACTCTCTATCTTGGGCCAGTCAGCTAACCCTCTCTATCATGCCAGTATCTTACCCCTCATGCCATGGGCTCTTATCTTATTTAGCAGCCTCATGTCAAAGGCCTTCTGGAAATTTAAATAGATCACATCTACTGGCTCTCTGTTGTCTATCTTGTTTGTTACCTCCTCAAAAGAATTCTAACAGATTTGTCAGGCATGAACTCCCTTTGACGAAGCCATGCTGACTCAGCAATATTTTACCACGCGCATCGAAGTAGTCCGCAATCTCAAAAATAAAAATGAACTCTCAAATCTTACCAATGACCAAGATCAGGCTAACTCGCCTGTAATTCCCTGTCTTCTGCCTCTTTCACTTCTTAAACGGGGCTGTTACATTAGCTATTATTACACTCCCTGAGTCCTACCTCCTCAAGTGTCTCCTTCAGAAACTCGAGGGTGTAGTCGATCTGGTCTGGGTCATAAATCTAACTTCAGACCTTTCAACTTTCCCAGCACCATCTTGTTAGTTTCAACAGACCACAGGGCTCCAGATTTCACTGCACCTTGGTCTAAATATGGATTAGAGCCAGCTGAATTTAGGGCGAGGCAAAAGCGACTGCTCTTAGCATCAAGGCCACATTCAAATAAGGTAAAACTGAAATCCATGAGGAAAGTTTAGGAAACAAATCAACTCAACTCCATGACATCAGCACAACACATCTGCTGGGTACACTGTCCCAGGTTCAAACAACTTCAACTCATTTAACCTTAGCCTTCTACCCAAGCTCAGGTTCAGAGTAGAGCTATTGGCTACACAGTCTTATGCATCATTTACAATTTGTCAAGTAATAAAGCAATCTATGCATATAATTATCACAAGCAAGGCTTCAACTGAGAATTGGAAAGCAACAGTCATGCCACACAATGGCCAAGCAATAACCATTTCAACAGGAGAAATTTTGTTTGGCCTAGTCAATGGCAGTGTTATTGCCAGGTCCCTCACTGTCAACGTGAGGATCACAACTGGTTAGAAACTTAAATGATCCATATAAACGTTTTGGTTACGGGACAAGTCAGATTGGCTATTCTGTGCTGAGTGGTTCAACATCAGGATCTAGCCACAAACTACAAGAAATAAGTCAGAAATGGAATATTCTGCACTTGCCTGAATCAGTACAGTTGGAGCAATCAAGAAGCATGATTTCCCACAGTCTAATTAGTCTGCTGGATAATATCTAATTCACTGGCCTAATCAAATGTGAGTGCAGTTTCTATAGAGTGATAATCATTGGAACAGTTCACCGTTGCTACACCCCCTTTGTTTCTCAAACTGAAAACTTCTTCAGGGACCAGACAGGATAGGGGTGGTCATGGAGACAGCAACACCTCCCAAGTTTGCCTTCAAGTTATAAATCAACCCAACATGTGCCTTTACTGACATTCCTTCAATAACACTTGTTCAAAAATCCTGGCAGTTCTTTGCATGAGCAGCTTCATCAGGTTGCAGTGCTTCAAGATGGCCCCAAACTTCACCTTTCGAGGACAACCAATATGTGCTGACCTGCCAGTGTCACATCCTAATGGTGAAAGAAAAAAAATTGCATCTGGATCTAAAGATACCAAACACCACCTTTGGCAAATACATTAAACAGTACTTGTTCATTAAATAAAGTGCAAAGCCATTATTTATCTTTCAACCAACATCACAAAAACAGATTATCTAGTCAGCACCATACGGCTGTTTATGGAAGATTGGTGGATACATCTTAGTAGTGCTGCTCGCCCGAGTGTGACAAAAATTCATCAAGTGGTTAATCGACTGTGGTAACATGTTTTTAAGCATTCTGAGATCATGAAAGGCACCATATGAAAGTAATTTTTTCTCTAATAATAGCACTTGCAACAACATCAAAGCCAACAAAGAACCAGCACAGTATTTCAACCTTCATGCAGGGATTGCAGCTTTTGGATAACGCAGTTAATAAATTGCTCCACTTCAATGGTTTCAAAGTCAAGACATCATCACCATTAATCATCGGATCTAAAATAACTCAACAGAAGACCAGATAAATATTAATTTCATATCTTCTGTTCTCAATCAATGTGAAACAAATTATGTTTGTAAAACAACTTACCATAGATAAATTCAGGTTCTTTTAAAAATTCCAACCGTGTGACACACGCAAATGCACAAATTCTTACAATATGATAATTGAGAGATTATTATATTTTAGAGTGAATGAAGGTGGTCATGTGACCTGTTCTGCAGTCTGTCCAACAACAAGCTGGGTTAATCGTATTAAAATAAGGCTAAGAGAGCTTCACTGAGAAGGAGTAGCAAGTTATTTATATCTGGAGACCATGTCAGCAGTCTCACTGTGGGCTTTGAGTCGCAAATACCAAAAAGGCTTTGTTGATAAGTTATGCTGCCAGTTGTCAATATACTTCAAAGGATAAAGGCAGTTGAGATTAAAAATGGTTAATTAGCATTTCTATCTAGATATAAGGCTAATGTGTTTCACCTTGCCATGGAGAAAGAGAGCAAGGAAGTCATGAACTCAGACATTTACAGCACAAGAAGCCTTTCGTCCCATCATGTTTGCATCAATCAACTGAGAACTGAGCACGACAAACCCAACTTACCAGGCTTCGGCACACAGTCATAGAGGGTGTGGCAATACAAGTCAATTCCCAAATGCTGCGTAAATATTACAAGAGTTTCTGATTCAATTTGCAAACTCTCCTAAAGCCCCTTGAGATGTTTTATGAGGTAAAACATGTTCCATGATGTTCCTGTTTTACAGCAGCCAATTTGAGCACAGTGCCAGGGTCCAGGGCTCAATTCCAGCCTGTGTGGACTTTGCACATTCTCCCGTGACTGCATGGTTTTTCCCTGCATGCTCTAGTTTCCTCCTACAGTACACATATGTGTAGATTAGGTGGATTGGCCATACTAAATTGGCCAGTGTCCAGGGATGTCTAGGTTAGATGGATTAGCCACGGGAAATGTAGGGTTACAAGGACAGGATGGAGGGTGGTGAGTATGGGCGAGATACTCTTTGGAGAGTCGCTGTGGGATTCTGGGCCAAATGAGCTGTTTCCACTCTATAGTTATTCTGTGATCCACCCTTTCAAACAAAGAGATCCAGAATCCCACCATGCTCTGGGTGGTAAAAGTTCTCAATTCTCCTCTTAGCTTTGCACCTCTGAACATAAATCTATATTCTCTGGTTATTAACCAGTCGAGTGATGGAAAAAGCACCTTCCCAGCCACCTTATGTTTGTCAATCTTACATACTTTGATCAGGTGTCTTCTTAATCTTCATTGCCCCAAGCCCGTTCAACATTTCCTCATAACTCAAACCCTCCAACCAAGGCAACATCCTGATAAAGCTTCTTTGAACTCTCTATAGTGCAATCACACCCTCCCTATAAATGTGAACATCAGAACTACACACAGAACTACAGCTTTTGCCAAACCAACATTTGATGCAGTTCCAGCACAATCTCCCTGCTCACGTATACTATCCTTGACAATAAAGGCAAGTATCCCACTGCTTTCTCAGCCACTTTATCTGCCTGCCGTGCTACTTTTAAGGATTTGTGGATATGCATATCAAGCTTCCTCTGATCTTCAGTACTTTCCACAGTCGTACCACACACTGTACAATTAATGCGCACTATGGGCATGTTTCTGGGTTGAACTCATTTTGTCACCAGTCTGCCCAACAGATCAATCCACTGATATCATCATTCAGTTTACTGCTATCGTCCTCACTATTTACTCACTTCTCATGTCCTGTCATCGGTGATCTTCTTCACCATAGCCCCTTGAGTTAAGTCCACATCATTAAAGTACACCATAAGCTAGGGACCTAGCCTTGTCAAACACCACTGAAAAAGAATTCTAGTCACGATACATCCATCTACCAAAGTCCATGTAGACCACAAAAAAGGCACTATCCTCATCAACTGTAAAACTTCAAGTACAACACAATGATGTCTTGCTGGAATTGTACAAGGCCTTGGATGAGGCCAGATCTGGGTAACTGTGTGCAATTTTGACCTCCTTATCTGAAAGCTATGGAGGCAGTACAACAGAGATTTACCAGAGTCAATCCTGGGATGGCAGGATTGTAATATGAAGAGAGACTGGATCAGTTAGGACTATGTTCATTCGAGAATGAGGGAGAGGCTCATAAGAACCTATAAAATTTTAAAAGGACTAAACAGGAAGAGTGTTCAAATGACCAGGGAAGTCCAGAACCAAGGGTGAGTTTATAGACACAGGTAGGCCATTTAAGGCTGAGATTAGGAAAAATTTCTACACCCAAAAAGTGGTGAGCCTATGGAATTCACGATCACAGAGTAGTTGAGGCCAAAACATTGAGTGTTTACAAAAATAAGTTAGACATAGTTCTTATGGTTAAAGGGGTCAAAGGAAATAGGAGCAAGTGGAAATAGGGATGGCCAGCCATAATCCTTTTGAACGGCCTACTCCTTTTCTTATTTTCAATGTTTAACACCCTGTTAACCTGCTCAAAAAAATTTGCTTGTGCTCAAGTTACAGGCTTCCCTATTTGCCAGCCAATATCACAGATATTGTTAGCAGGGGGAAAAGACTTCCAGACATTGCAAGCTACCAGAAATGAATACAGGAGAATGGCAGGCTCTCGATAAAATGACATTTCATGCAGCATTCTACGGATTCCAGGAGATTTGTTCTGGCATGATTGGAGTGATAAACAGATTCTGGAACAGGCTTTAGTGCTGGTGAAGGATTTAAGGAATTCTCTAAAAATGGAGCAGTGTGTGTCCTGGAGACAGTCACTCACAGTTAAGTCTTGATATAATGGTCACGTGGGAACCCAGTGAAAGCTGGGAGCTACTGTGACTGTTACTGCATTGTAATTCCATGGAGAGCACACTGGTTGAGTAGTACAAAAGGGTAACGTTCCTTTCTGTACTTCAAAGAGTAGGGTGCATACAAAAGGAAATAATGTTTAATCAAGAATGATTTTTAGGTATTTATTACAGCAAAAGCTTTAAAATCCGAAATCTTGCCACGTCGTTTTTTTTTAAGGTTATCAGTATTCCTAATGGTCAAAGTATTGTACCTGTTTAGCAGCTTCAGATAAAACATGTAAGGCTGGAGCATTCTGACACGTAACCTGAATTTTTAAGATTGCACAAAATAAAACTATTGCTCATTCAATGTTTAAAATTGTGATCTGGGATTTCAGATGCCACTTAAACCACAATGTGTTTCATTGCCTATGCATGTTCACAGGCACAAACATTCACCGTTACAAATACATCATTTCAGCAAAGAACACCAGCTTGATCAGTCCAGTACAAGGGGTTATAGCCACTGGGTGAATCATTGACGATGAATTGTTTGTGCTACAAATTGAAGTACAAAAATAAATGAGTTCCACTCCAAAGCTTGTATGATATGTTATCAATTGCACAGTGTAACTCAATCATGAAGTAATATATTTTAGATCACTGAAGTTGCTTTGATGGTGTGACGCAGCATAACTGCAGTCAAGCAGAGTTTTATAAATATTCTGAATTTAATTTATGAAAAACTTTATAAGACTGATGATGTGGAGAAATAGGATTTCAACATCAAAATAACACTGGTGTTTGACTGCCAAAGCGAGAAAGCTTTTCCAAGGCACAATCGCCTCCTTCTGCCATTCAGTGAAGAAGCACAGACGCAGGTACATACATCCAGGGGCTCCAAATAGTAACTGAGCTTTAATACAAGAACACTGTAGTAATTTTGAACAATTGGAAATGTGGTTTTTGTGCTGTGAAACAGCAGAAGCTGTTAAACAATTCTGCACATGGCATACATAGTGGAAACAAGACAATAAGCATTACTGCATTCTGTCACTATGGCAAGATATCCCAAGACATAGATTTCAATTTGTGATCCCTTAAATGACAAGCAAGACAATAACAAATTGTGTTTAAAGTTTATTTTATACAGTCCTTCATGGGTTGCTTCCTTAAAAGCTTCAACAATCTACAATTCTTTCCAATGCCTCCCCAGTCAATTTCCAGAATGTAACCCTTGAAATATTGAGCATCATTTGCAGCCCACACAGCTTAACTTAAAGTTATATTTAACGATAGTTATGCCATGAAAACTGGTATAGGAGCACAGTTAAGGGAATCATAGAATAATATTCAATTCACCTTTACTGTAAGAACTAAAAATGTAAGACTTATTAAGCTGCATTTAGGTACAGGCCAATGTTAATTGTCTGTAACATTCTGGACCAGGAAGAAAAATGACATCAATCCTCGCAACCTAGGTTACGTAAATAGAATTTCTTTTAAATCTGTATAGATGATCATCTACTATTGTATTTTTATGTTTACATATTATCCCACATATCATAAATACAATCACAGTTTTGGAATCTGTTGCAAGAACAAAATATAAGTTGTCTGATTCAGACAGCCAGTTCAATAAAAAGAAATGAAAATTCTTTTGTTTCAAATTGATACTAAATCATGACTTGGATTACCCATCAGTTTCTTCCATTTCATTTTTAAATGTGGTCATTTAACCCTCAATATCGAGCTGTTAGTCCAGTTCTCACTCATAATCATCATCCGCAACCACCTCCCGATCAACTCTGGTGTTCTCATACAGGAACAGGAGTCGATCGACCTCTGCCGGGGCCAGCTGGTTTCGCTTGGCATTCACCAGATTCCCTGCCACACTGAACAGGCGCTCAGAGGGGAGGCTGGTAGCTGGAATGCACCAGTACTTCTGCAGCAGTTTGCTCAAGGTTGGAAATAAAGCCACACGGTCAGACCACCAGATAAGTGGATCTTCATTCAGTTCCAGCACCTTCTGTGATTTGAAGTTGTTCAGCTCTTCCACAACCTGGGCACGCCACCCATCTTGGCCCTCATCTCTGCTGCCCGCCTGCCCGAAGATCTCTGCCAACATGAAGTTGATGCTCCCAGTGCTGTAGGGCTGCACTGATACTGTTCGTTTTTTCAGGGGAGGCTCTTCGAGGGCCAAACCTCCCTCTGCTCTTGCAAAGCTCTCACTGCCCTTCTCCAAGAGGACAGTAGCTTCCTCCAAGACCTTGCTCTCGACCTGTTTCTGTTGTGCAGCTGAAAGGAACGGAACTTTTTTGTACCTTGGATCAAGAAATGTCGCGGAGTGGAGAAACAGCTCCAGCTCTTGGGACAACCCATATGCTTCAGACAACTCTTTGGCAATGGTCTCTTTCACAGCACTGAGCACATGAGAATCCGAATCATCAACTTTCAGCGTTGAATTCAAGAGGACATGCAGCAGAGGTTTGACCATGCTAATGATTGGGTACTTTGACTTGCCCATCATCTCAGTAGCCTGTTGAAATGGCTGCAGCAACTCCACCAACCCATCTATGGTGTTCCATTCGCTGGCTTCCAACATCAATTGGTAATTCATGCTGTCCTCAAAAAGCACAGCAGCAATTGCTGTTTGCTGCTCCCTCAGCCGCTGTAACATAAAGAGGGTGGTTACCCAAGTACTACAGTCATTGACCAGTTGATGTTGTAACAAATACTGTTGCTTTTGCTTCTCACGCAGCATGTATGCTGCTCTTGGTGTCACTTTAAAGTACTCAACCAGTTTATCGCACTTCAGAAGAAGGATGCGGAGTTTAGGGAGTTGGAATGCTCGGTTTATTGCCAGATTGATTGCATGACCAAAACATGGCATGTGCACGGGGAGATTCAGAAGGGAGCAAGCATTCACTACATTTTCACTGTCGCTACTGGTAGTAGCGCCCAACACATTTTTGCTGATTCCCCATTCTCTGAAGGACTCAACAAGCGCATGGGCCAAGTTCTCTGTGGTATACTCATCCACCACTTCGAACGTGGTGAGACACTTGGAAGTGAACTTTAGGGTGTTGGTGCCACTGCCCAAGCCACCTAAGAAGTGAGCAGTCAAAGACATGTAGTATCGGTTTCGAGCGTGCACAGTCCAGAGATCAGCAGTCACCCCACACCACATTGCCGCAGCCAATTCCTTCTCCACAGCAGTCCGGACAGCATGGTACCGCTCTGGGATAGTTTTGGTTGAGAAATATTTCCTGTTAGGGAGCTCGTACCTTGGGTCAGCCATTTTAAGCAGCTTCTTGAAAGTTTGCTCCTCTACCACAGAGAGGGGATACAGGCCTTCGCAGATGAAGTTGGTAACCATCAAGGTCAATTCTTGGTGCCGTTTGCTATCTTGGCTGTAGCAGCTCTTGAAGATTGGATCTTGGTGGCTCGGGTATGTGCTTTCAGATTCAGATTTCAAAACACTGGAGGTGAACGGCTCCCTAGCTTGCTCAGCATTGCTCTTTACAACTTGGTGGAATTCACTGGGATGATTCTTTTCAAGGTGGTAGGCAAGGTTGGAGGTGTTTCCTGAATAGGCAATTTGAGCCCTACAAACTCTGCAATAGATCTTCTTCCACTGAAGTATGCATCCTTCAGCATCAGTATCAAAGCCAAAATACTTCCAAACTTTACTTTTTGCTCTCGGGTGGCAGACCAACTTTAGGTCGGAGTTAGAACCTTCTGGGGTTTTGTGCTCCATGGTTCCTCAGTTGTAATTCTACACACTGGGCCTTCATCCATTTACTGATAACCTAATAATCAAACAGAAGAGACAACATGGTATTCAATTTTTTGCTTGTTATGAAAAGAACACATCATTTCAAGGATTTAGAGACTGTGGTTGAACAGGAAATAACTTACCTGATCAATTCTTAAGTGAAAGGAAATGACAATACTGCAAAATACAAAGGTAGGGCAACTCAAAAGGACAACTTGTGAGCTGACATGTTGATACGGAAACAGAATTTGCCAAGCAATCATGCTGGCTGATGGGTTAAGACAGGCACACAATGCAAAAGCCTGAAACGTTTAACATCTGGGTAGGATTGTATCCTGTTTACACACCAGTAGTTATTATCCTTGGCAACAGCAAGATGCCATGACTGTCACTGAAGATCTTCACAGTCAAAGTCTTTGCATTTACAAAAGAGAAATGAATGCCTTCAATCCAATAACCACTCAAAATGAACAATTATTTCTGTTCAAACTTTTAACACCTGTTCAAAAAGACCAACTGTATTTTGAAACGCTTCTGACTTTCTTGGTCTGCATTTACACAAGAACAGCATTTACTTGCACATAAGCAGAGTGACTGTGGCCAATATGAACACATTATCTTCAAAAGAAAAGTGAAAATCCAGTGGGAATAATAGGTAGTATTGACCCATTTCTCCCAAAAGCAGATCTTTGAGGAGTAGCTACATTCTCAGACAATTCAAACAGTGAGTGAATTCAGTCATCTTGCACAGCCTAATGAAACTGTTGCATATGCACTACCTTGTGGAAGTAACTTCACCATACCTGAGCAAAGCAACACGCTCATAAGAAAAATATGCTAACCACAACTTACAAAACAAGGAGTTGTTTAAATGTAGCGCTAGCTGTACAAATATAGCCCGGTAATATAATAAGATGATTTCCCCATTAACAGAAGCTACAGTCAGGATCACAGCTCTACATTGCAAAATGCAGCATTGATAAAGCCAGCTTCCTCAGTATGAGCTTGCTACATGTGCAGATCAGCAAAGAGGAACCAATAGCATGCCATACAGTTAATACCATAATAATTAAGTGTTTTTGCAGAATTATACCTAGACGTTACAGTGTGAAAACAGGCTTTCTAACCAACTAATATGTGCTGCTGTTTGCACTCTACATTACCATAGCTTTTCAACATATTTTACTTTTCCTTTTTCACTATTGACATTGGCTCATGTAACTTTGGAAGTATCTAAACTGCAACTACAAGTAAAGTACTATGCATGCTGGAAACTTGATTAAAAACAGAAAAGTCTGACACGAGGTCGCTGACCTGAAATAAATGCTTATTTCTCCATTAATGCAGACTTGCTGAGATGCTTCCAGTGCTTATACCTTAACTATTCCATGTGGTGGCACGTCTCACACTCCTAACAACTCTTGGGGGTTTATCCTTTAGGTTGTACTTTAAAAAAAACCCTTTCCATTTCTGGATTAAACAGCCATTGCAACATAATTTCCCAGTGTCCACTTACTCATAGTAAGTGTGTGCTTCAGAGCTTCAAGATCATCAATAGCCTGGTGGAAACTGTTAGGAAATGCTGCTAAGTCAAACTGTCCAAAGAAAGCTAGGATAATAAAATGTGAGGCTGGATGAACACAGCAGGCACAGCAGCATGTCAGGAGCACAAAAGCTGACGTTCCGGGCCTGGACCCTTCATCAGAGAGGGGGTTGGGGTGAAGTTTCTGGAATAAATAGGGAGAGAGGGGGAGGCGGACTGAAGATGGAGAGAAAAGAAGATAGGTGGAGAGGAGAGTATAGGTGGGGAGGTAGGGAGGGGATAGGTCAGTCCAGAGAAGACGGACAGGTCAAGGAGGCGGGATGAGGTTGGTAGGTAGGAAATGGAGGTGCGGCTTGGGGCGGGAGGAAGGGATGGGTGAGAGGAAGAACAGGTTAGGGAAGCAGAGACAGGTTGGACTGGTTTTGGGATGCAATGGGTGGAGGGGAAGAGCTGGGCTGGTTGTGTGGTGCAGTGGGGGGCGGGGACGAACTGGGCTGGTTTTGGGATGCGGTGGGGGAAGGGGAGATTTTGAAGCTGGTGAATTCAACATTGATACCATTGGGCTGCAGGGTTCCCAAGCGGCATATGGGTTGCTGTTCCTGCAACCTTCGGGTGGCATCATTGTGGCACTGCAGGAGGCCCATGATGGGCATATCATCTAAAGAATGGGACGGGGAGTGGAAATGGTTTGCGACTGGGAGGTGCAGTTGTTTATTGCAAACCGAGCGGAGGTGTTCTGCAAAGCAGTCCCCAAGCCTCCGCTTGGTTTCCCCAATGTACAGGGAGCCACACCGGGTACAATGGATGCAGTATACCACATTGGCAGATGTGCAGGTGAACCTCTGCTTAATATGGAATGTCATCTTGGGGCCTGGGATAGGGGTGAGGGAGGTGGTGTGGGGGCAAGTGTAGCATTTCCTGAGGTTGCAGGGGAAGGTGCCGGGTGTGGTGGGGTTGGAGGGCAGTGTGGAGCGAACAAGGGAGTCACGGAGAGAGTGGTCTCTCCAGAAAGCAGACAATGGTGGGGATGGAAAAATGTCTTGGGTGGTGGGGTCAGATTATAGATGGCGGAAGTGTCGGAGGATGATGCGTTGTATCTGGAGGTTGGTGGGGTGTTGTGTGAGAACGAGGGGGATCCTCTTTGGGCGGTTGTGGCGGGGGCGGGGTGTGAGGGATGTGTTGCGGGAAATGCGGGAGACGCAGTCAAGGGCGTTCTCGACCACTGTGGGGGGAAAGTTGCAGTCCTTGAAGAACTTGGACATCTGGGATGTGCGGGAGTGGAATGTCTTATCGTGGGAGCAGATGCGGCAGAGGCGGAGGAATTGGGAATAGGGGATGGAATTTTTGCAGAAGGGTGGGTGGGAGGAGGTGTATTCTAAGTAGCTGTGGGAGTCGGTGGGCTTGAAATGGACATCAGTTACAAGCTGGTTGCCTGAGATAGAGACAGAGGTCCAGGAAGGTGAGGAATGTGCTGGAGATGGCCCAGGTGAACTGAAGGTTGGGGTGGAATGTGTTGGTGAAGTGGATGAACTGTTCGAGCTCCTCTGGGAAGCAAGAGGCGGCGCCGATACAGTCATCAATGTAACGGAGGAAGAGGTGGGGTTTGGGGCCTGTGTAGGTGTGGAAGAGGGACTGTTTCACCACATGTGCAGAACACTGCATTCTGGATAATTAAGTGGCTCAACAGCTATTAAGTCTGTTCTTTAACAACAACCTGTCTGGGTTCCCAGTTCATTGCAAGCAGTTTATTTGGAGGAAAGAAAATCTGAAGCAAACCAGTTTGCACATTTTTTCAGCTCAATCCTCTGATGGTTTAGGAATACACAGCAGACAGATTCTAAGTTCATTCTCAGGACCAAGCAATCTCATCGTGGGTGTGACATGAGGTCCAATCAATGTCCCTGGGACTAACTAGGGTGAATGGACAGTTCAGCCAATTTCCTTTTCAATTATGATACCCCAATGACCTGTGTTGGTAACATTCCCGTAGGATAAAGTTAAGCTTGGTTGTCATACATTCCTTGTGAGAGTAAACCTATCAATATTTACTGCCCCAGCTGAGGCGTGAATCTCAGGCAATCTTGTAAAAAGGTAACCCAGAAGTCAGCATGTTGAGGAGATGAAGGAAAATCAGACTGTACAGGAAACAATAGGATGCTATTTAGCATCTCGAGTTTCTTCGGTTAATCCACGTTTACAGTTGACTGTGATCTAACTCTAACGTACAAGTGTTTGTTCCCTTGCTCGTTATACCAATCTCAGATTTAAAGATCAACAGGGAGTCCAAGGGTCTGGGGTAGCCAGGAAAGTAGAGTGGAGGCCAAAACGGGATCAGCCACAATCTTATCAAAAGGCAAAGCAACCGAGGGACTAAATGACCTATGCCTACCCATAATTTGTGTAATCTCTCCTGGACTGCAGGTATCATTCTGGTAAATACATATTGCACTTCCTCCAACCCAAATGCCACGTAGTGTGCTTACAGTGCTCCAGATTAGCTCTAACTAGGCTGTATATGGCTGACCCAAGACTTCTACCTTCTTGCATGCCAATCCACTAGATATAAATTCCATAAATCTTTTCAATTACTTTTCATACCTATCCATGGCAAAGAACAAAAAAGTTAAAAAGAATTTCTCACCGGTAATTCATGGTGACCATGAAAACGTGTGTCCCTGGTGCTAAGAATTTCTACTTTCACATTAAACAGAGTTATGACTTTCTGGCTTTCCAATCCATTCAGTAAATCTTGATGCTTTTGCTCAATGCATTTAGCAAATTGATGGACCAGAAATGTAATTTTTCATTTCAATTTTAACAGTCCACACACCATTTAACATCAGATTAGCTGCAGATTATTACATTGCTAACCCTTGAATAACACACAAAATCGGCTTATTGTCATTGGTCTGCACAAAATATTAAAAGCAAGGACAAATACTCAACTCTAAGACTGTATTCCACTGCAAAGTTCTTTCTGAAAGGGATCATTGGGAGCGATACTTGGAAAGGTGTTTTGACAACTTTTCATCATGAAAATCATTATAGGCTCAATCATTAAAATTTTCCTGTTAATAAAAGGAGCCATGCAAAAGTACACATTACAGCATATCACAAAACATTCCATGTTGTCACTGGAGGAGCAGGCTAGAATCCTCAATAATTTATTAATTTCCCCTTTGCGCCTACTTCAACAGTCATTAATCTGCTTAAAACAGTTAATCGAGTTAAAATAACAAGAAGCAATTTTGCACAGTCACATTAATCACAGTGATACCAGTGGACATTACATACTAAATTTTATTTAATACCAGTCAAATTCTCATGGTGATCCACACAGGGAGTCAAGGCCATGAGCCATATGCAGTTGAAGTGCGATTAGAATGATACAACCATGACAGAAGGAAGCAAGTCAATCCCATTTGTTTCCAAAATAATTCATTTCATCTTCAGTAGTTCAACTGGCTGGATGGCTGGTTTGCAATGCAACAGCTGAGGTGACCATGAAGGACTCTGCTTCTCAACATCTCCCCTCACCTGAGATGTAGTGGCCCTCAGGTTAAACCACCACCAGTTATCTCTCTAATGACAGGACAGCCCTCTGGTCCACTAGTATCATGGTGGTTATAACTTTTACCCTTCCTTAAATAATGCTTTCATTAACTATAGCTAAATGGAAATGCATAAAAAATCTAAGAGGCAGAGAAGTAGAGATGCTTGGAGAATATGAAGATGAGAAAATATACAACTGAACTAGAATTAAATTAATGGAAGAGTGAAAGTATAACATAAAAGTGTCAGCAGGAGACTTTAATTATACGTATGGACATAGCAATTCAGAATAAAAACATAAAGCAAAAGTATTAGATTAAAAGTAGAGAATTGAGATCAAGCAAAACAGGTAACGTTTTTAAATGATTTATAGAAAAATAATCATACAAGTCAAGGTGAAGTTGCCATAGTCCTAGTGCACTACAGGGTTACTCTCTCATTAGAATGATATGACAGGTGGCAGCTAAACCTGAGGGTCAGTATGCCTCATGCAGAGGGAAGAGGTTGAGAAGCAGAATTCTTCATGTTAACCTCAGCTAATGCAGGAATTGAACCAATGCTATTTTCACCATTCTGCATTGCAAAGCAGCCATCCAATGAACTGAAGAAACTAACCGACAGACATGGTAAAATACAGAAATAGTGTTACTGAACCCAAAACATTGTGTAGAATATTCTTAATTCAGTTCAAATTTGTTTGATTTGACCAATACTGAGATCAGCCACCCGAAGTGCTTCACCTAAGTGTTATATAGTTCAAAAGACAAAATCTATCAATTAAAAAAGCCATTCTTCCGCAGTAGTTTATGGTTTAAACAAAGTACTGCACAAACAGGCTTTCAAAAATTAACAGAAGTCCTCCTATCAAAGTGGATGCGTCACAGTGAGGGAACTGCATGCTCAGCAACATATAGAGAAAAACGGAGCAAGATTGAATGCAAAAACACATTCACTACAGAAACAATTTATTTTTAATCACCGAAAATAGTCTTCATTACACCATGAACCTTTTCTACAAGTTTGTTGGAGCCATTTTTGCAACAACATTTAAGATGCTGACTACGCTGCCTGTCAGAGATTTGCATGTGATTTCATCACACCACAGCACGGTGAACAAGTTTGAAAAGGCAAAAGGCTATTCGGCCTGTCAGGCCACTTCCACGGATATATATTTTACATGCAAGTACAGCACACAAACAGACTATAAATGATGCTCTGCAACAGTGGTCTCCTCCCACTATTCGACTTGATAATCTTTACACCGTTCTGTTACCCTACCTCATCAAATCTGAAGAACTGTGGCCCCATAAAAACACAAGCAGTGCTTTCAATACTCCCACAACCTCTAATGATTTGATTACAGATATCTATTTAGCTTCTTCAGGATTGTGAAATTATCACAATTTATTGCTCACTTCACGAAATGGTAGGAGCAGAATTGCACTCCCACTCAAGGCATACCAATGGTTCCCTGTACATTAACTATACGACATCAAATGCGCTGCCCTGTGTTTCAATCAGGTAATTCCACACTTGGAAAGATAACAGAATCAAGATTTAAATCCATTCTGATCATTCAGTATAGTAAAGAAATACCTGAACTGCCAACTAGTTCATATCAAGTGCCACAAAAGGAGCCACATAATTGCCTCAGTGTAGGAATTAGGGAGAAGAGTAACAATGACTCCCATTCCTCCCATTCGAATAGTGTAGGTTAGATGGGCTTCAGATTGGTTTCACAGGTTGGTGCAACATCAAGGGTCAAAGGGCCTGTACTGCGCTGTAGTGTTCTATGTTCCCAGTTGCTGTATGAACAAGGGGAACCCTCAAAATGTTGCATAAAAATAATTTGCAGCAGGGTTTTGTAAACAACTGGCAAAATTTGTTTTTTTCTTTGAAGAGTAGCAACAGGTATAAAAATGGGTGAGATGCACCAGCGTGAACCAGAAAGACCACCCAATCTCGCATCTAACAGGGTCTCAAAGTGCTCGCCCAGTGGGCTTTTCACTGGGTCATGCTGGATAGCAGTGTCCTGTCCTGCCTAAATCTGCCAATTAATCAGAGGCAACTACTGACGGACACAGCACCACTTCAAAGGCCATAGCTACTGCAACATAGCATTGCTGAAATCCAGCAGTAGCGGGTGCAGTAGGTAACCTTCTGTACAGGGCTGCATGGTCTGACTGCGGGGAGAAGGATGTTGAAAGAAGAGCAGGAATACGGCTTTATGTGACCACTCCTCTGCCCTCTATCCATGCCTTCAGTTACCCTTGGATTGAGCATATTGAGGCCACGTCCTCTAACACAGCAGGCAAGCCAGCACTCCTGCCTCACCCACCCCTCCCCCAGGAACAGATTTAATCAGGACATTGCCATAAATAGGCCCTTAAGCTGTTGTGAACTGACCACTTCTCAACTGGTGGCGAGAACTTCATTCCTGGAACGGAAGGAAGGCGTTGGGTATCACCACGCCCCCAACACCAACCATCTCAATTGACTTTGCCTTCTGCCAAAGTGTCACCACTTCTCAGGAAGGGAAATTATCATCTAATGCCCGAAAAATTACTGAAAGCAAGCAAAATCCTCCCATGTACTAACTTGCAATTAAATTTGGTTCAATAAAATGAAGGCTAAAGTTCCACACTAACTCCACATTCTCTCTCTTTCCTCAAAGCCGCTAGATAAATTAAAATACTAGGGGACACTGGCTGAAGGTCATCTACCCAAAGAGTTAACTCTGAATCATTATAACTCTCTCTACAAATGTTGTCTTGAAGAGTATTTTGGTTCTTTTTATTTCAAAATCCTCTTGGCTCAATGCAATGAATGAATTCAAAAACTCTACATTAATTGTAACAAAAGAATGTAGATTGCACAAAATGATCTTATACAAAGCTGTAAAAAGATTTCTATGGATTCTATTTCCGTATTATTAACTACATGACCTACTGTTTGGGAGAAGGGGCATGGTCTCTCTTATAATGCTTCTGTAATTCTTTGATAGAATTTTGTACAGGTCCTACAGACAAAAGCAACTAGTTTCACTAAAATGATATGCAATGCAGGCCACAGGCAAGTTATAGAGTCATAGAGTTAAACATCAGGGAAACAGACTCTTCATTTAACTCGTCCACATGAAACCGATATCCTAAACTGACCTAGACCCCATTTACCAGCATTTGGCCCAGATCCCTCTAAACTCTTCCTATTCATGTAGCCATCCAGAGGTCTTTTAAAATGTTGTAATTAAACCTCCTCCACTACTCCCCCTCTGACGGCTCATTCCATACACACAATACGCTGTGCATGAAAATGTTGCTCCTAGGTCCCTTTTAAATCTTTCCCCTCTCATCTCAAACCTATGTCCTTTAGTTTTGGATTCCCTAACCTGGGGAAAAGATCTTGAATATTCATCCAATCCCTGTCTCTCATGATTTTACAAACCTCTATCAGGTCAGCCCTCAAGCTCTGGCATTCCAGGGGAAAAAAATCCCAGCCTATTCAGTCTCTCCTACTAGCTTAAACCCTTCATCCCCAGCAACAAGCCTATAAATCTTTTCTGAAACCTTTCAAGTTTCACTACATTTTTCCCCATAGAAGGGAGATCAGAATTGTATGCCGTATTCTACAAGTGGCTTCACCAATGTCCTATACAGCGACAACATGACGCCCAAACTCAATGCACTGATCAATAAAGATAAACACACACCTTCTTCAGCATCCGGTCTACCTGCAATTCCACACTCCTGCATAGGAAGGGTTTGTCCTGTACAGCTGCAACATTACGTCCCAACTCGTACACTCAAAGCCTTAACCATTGAAGGCAAACATGCCAAACGCCTTCTTCACCACTCTGTTCACTCATGACTCCACTTTCAAGGACCTATCCACTGCATTCCAAGTTCTCTTTGCTCAGCAACATTCTCCCAGTTTCCTACCATTAACTGTATAAGTTCTGCCCTGGTTTGCCTTACCAAAATGCAACACCTCACATTTATTTAAATTGAACTGCATCTGCCACACCTCGGCCCATTGGCCCGTCTGATCAAAGTCATGTTGTACTCTGAGATAACCTAATTCATTGTCCACTACACCAATTTTGGTGTCATCTGCAAACTTACCAACTATACTTCCTATATTCATATCCAAATCATTTATATAAAAGAAGAAAAGCAGTGGACCCAGCACCAATCCTTGCATCACACCACTGGTCACAAGCCTCCAGTCTGAAAAACAACCTTTTTCCACTACCCTGTCTCCTATGATCAAGTCAATTTTGTATCCAATTAGCTAGCCTTGCTAAGCAGTCTATCATATGGAACATTATTGAACACCTTGCTGAAGTCCATACAGATGTCAACCACTCTGCCTTCATTAATCTTCTTGGTCATCTCTTCAAAAACTCAATTAAGTTTGAGAGATATGATTTCCATACACAAAGCCATGTTGACTAGCCCTAATCAGTCCTTGCCTTTTCAAATGCATGTAAATCCCATTCCTTGGAATCCCTTCCAACAACTTACCCACCACTGACATCAGGCTCACCAGTCTATAATTCTCTGGCTTTTTCTAACCACTTTTCTTAAATAACAGCACAATATTAGACACCCCTGCCTGACTTCCGGCACCTCACTCGTGGCTTTCAACGATACAAATATCTCAACAAGGACCCCAGCAATTTCTTCCCTAGCATTCCACAAAGTTCAGTGATACATCTGATCAAGACCCAGGGATTTAGCTGCCTTTATGCGCTTTAAGACATCCATCACCTAGCTTTCCTGCTCCTCTGATGCTGCTTGGCCTGCTGTGTTCATCCAGCTCTACACCTTGTTATCCCTTTTAAAATGCAGTCACTTTTCAAGACATCACTATTTATTTCTCTAAGTTCCCTAACTTACATGTCCTTCTCCACAGTAAATATTGACATGAAGTATTTGTTTAGTATCTCACTCATCTCACGTGTTTCCACACAGACAGCCCCGTTGATCTTCAAGGGGCCCTATTCTCTCTCCAGTTACTCTTCTGCCATTGATGTATTTGTAGAATGTCTTTGGATTCTCCTTAACCCTATTTGCTAAAGCTATCTCATGTCCTCTTTTTGCCCTCCTGATTTCCCCCTTAAGTTTACTCCTCCCACCCTTACACTTGTCGAAGGACTCACTTGATCCCAGTTGACAGATGCCTTCTTTTCTTAACCATAGCCTCAATTTTTCTAGTCATCCAACACTCGCTACACCTACCAGCCTTGCAATTCGCTCTTATAGGAGCATGATCAGATCCATAATTTGGGTACGTCATAAAAAACTTTGTCTCATGAAAAGTAAACAAACTAGCTAATTAAGCACCTTGAATCATTTTATTATGTAGGAGGTGCACTGAAAATGCACATCGTTAATTTTCCATCAAGCGACTACAAACCCAAAGCTGTGGCTACCAAGTTTGGTGTCATCCTGACCAATGAATTGAAGTAGGTTGTGTCTCTACTGATGGCTTATATGATCAATATAGAGTAAACTTGGTCTTAAACTTGCCTGTTATGAACCGGCACTCTCAATAAATGAGCAAAAATTATATACCTCAAATAGAGCAAAGTTTACTGCATTATTCTGTCCAATTATTATAGTTTTTAATTTATTTATTTCAATGTAAATATACATTTTGTTCAATCAAATGGCCACTTGAAATATCAACAGTTGATTCAATTTCGAGTGAATTGCTCCTCAAATACCATGATCTACTGTAATGTCTGAAAAGTCAGTTGAGGGTGCAAGCAAAAAGGTTCTTTCCTGCTAGGTTTTATTTAAGGCAAAGTTACATTATGATTTAAGCACTGCAAATAAATTACAGCAGTGATGTGTATACCCCTGCATTGTGTTTCCATTACTTAATGTGTTTTTATATTGATTATTTGGACCTCTTGATTATCCAGAATATTTGATCAACTGGCACACTCCTGGTCCCATAGGTGCCATTAACAGAAGTTTGTTGTACTTATGCATCATATATCTCACGCAGGCAAGACCTCTTACTGCAGAGCAGATTAAGTGGGAGAGTCAAGTTCATGACTAGATCAATAAGGCAAATGTTCTGCTCTAAGCTGACTCCAAAGATTTGGGATTCAGGCATGTTTTGTTTACTCCTGTTTCCCAATTCAAAATTTCAAGTCAATGCAATTTGCTGATGTTACAATATTAAAAGTTGGAGTGTGGAGAATTAAGAGTAATGACTTTGCATTAACAAAGCATTTTTGGTTTGGAACCTTAATCATTTTAAAATTCAATAATCACTTTTTTGTCATATTCTGTGCATAGCAAGACGTCATGTAACCCCTGTGTAGTGATGTTAAGGACAATTATTTGACAGGTCTGAAGATATATCTCTGCTCCATTTTGAGTCTTTTAATTTCCTTCTCAAAGACAATAGGGGTCTAAATAGGATCATAGAGATATCCAGCATGGAAACAAATCCTTTGGTCCAACTCATCCATGTTGCCCAGATATCCTAAATAAATCTAGTCCCAGTTGCCAGCACTAGGCCTATATCACTCTAAATCCTTTCTATTCATACAGCTATCCAGACGTCTTTTAAATGTTAGAATTACACCAGTCTCCACCACTTCCCCGACAGCTCATTCCATACACGCACCACTATCTGCATGAAAAAGTTGCCCCTTGGGTTCCTTTTAAATCTTTTCCTTTGCTTCCCACCTTAAACCTATGCCCTCTAGTTTAGGGCTCCCCACCTCAGGGAAAAGACCTTGTCTATTTACCCTAACCATGCCCCTCATGATTTTATAAATCTCTGTAAGGTCAGCCCTCAGCCTCCAAAACTCCAGGGAAAATAGCCTCAGTCTATTCAGCATCTGTCTATAGCTCAAACCTTCCAATACTGGCAACATCCTTGTTAATCTTTTCTGAACCCTTTCAAGTTTCACAACATCCTTCCTATAGCAGGGAGACCAGAACTGCACACAGTATTCCAAGCATGGCCTAACCAATGTCCTTTATAGTCATAACATGACCTCCCAACTCCTTATACTCAATGCAATGACCACCAAAGGCAAGCATACCAAACGCCTTGTACATTATCCCAATGCAATGTCTCTCAGCCATACAGAATGGGAACAGCCCTTCAGTCCAACCAGTCTATGCCAACCAATCTAAACCAGTTCCACCCGCCTGCACTTGACCCATACCCCACCAAAGACGACGACTTCTCATCTGTAGGACATCACCGCAAACAGCACTCCTTCACAACTGCAATAAGGGTTAATGTAGGTTGCATCTTAGGGTGAGACTTGAACCAATAATCTTTCATCACTGAGGCAGAATGAGGCTAAATGGAGTATAAAGAAATGATTTGCTAGCTGTCTTACTGCTGTAAAATTGGAAGCAATTCTAAATTTCATTCTATTTTTGATAAACGACAAATTTAAGCAGTACCAAATTTCACAAGCTGACATATTTGCTTTGAAAAAACTTGGACATAGATGACAAAATATATCCTTTGAGGTGCACTATCAGCTATTGCCACAAAGCAAACAGCAAAAGACCATCAACTGAGATAGCACTTCCTTAAGGTAGCTTATATGGAAAGTTTACAAATCTACACCAGAAATCATACCAATTTTCGCTTTATGAATACCAATCACACTTGTTAAATTTCTATGAAAATTTAATGCAAAAGAGTAACAGTTGACATGATAGCTATACACAGGTGGTGGTGGAAATAATGGAAAAAGTTCCTTGGGAAGTATCAGAGAACAGTATCAGGAAATTCAAGACAGAAATGGATTGATGTTTGCCAGACAAAACAATTAAAATATAGGTTGTTAATAGCATTTTTCAAACTCTATAATCAACCAAATTATGCTTTCCTGCACAATACATTACAACAGTCCCGTGACATTTGCCAAATCCTTGACAAGACTATCAGCATCTAATTACTTGATAGATGCATTTTTGTGAGGATAAGAATTTAGCACAGTTTGATTACTGTGGGCTTCTTATTTTAGCAAAACTGATATTTGGAACTGTTTCAAATTCATTTAGAATTATCACCCTACTGTTAACCTTCTTGTTTCCTCTATCCCCTATCTCTCCACAAATCATCTATTTTATCAAAGATACTAAATTTTCTTTTTAAACTCAGGAGATGTGGGCATCACTGGATAAGCATTTATTACACTTTCATTATGGGTCAAGAAGGTGGAATTGAGCTGTCCTCCTGAACAACTGCAGCCATTAGAGCACAAGGGCAACTACAGTGTTGTAAATGAGTTCCAGCCATTTTCCTCCGCTACAAATCAAGATGCAGGTGGAATTAGAGAATGAAAATGGAGCACTGTATTTGCAGACAGGTGGGGTAGGCAAGAAATGTTCAAAATGAGCAATTAGTAATAAATGTTCAGCACTATTTGCTACTCCTCAAGTAAGGTCACATTCCTGAAGTAGCTTCAGCAAGACATAATCAATATCCAGGCTTGGGCTGACAAGTGACACGACAATGACAATCTCCAATAAGCAAGAATCTAACCATCATCTTTTAACATTCAGTGACACTATTATCAATGAGTTCCCTACAGTCAATATGCTGCAGTTACCTCTAACCAGGAAGTGAACTGGATCAGCTGTATATTAACACAACAGCCACACAAGCAGGTAAAAGGTTAGGAATTCTGTGACAAATAACTCACTTCCTATCTCACTACAATCTACAAGTCAGCAGTATAATGGAATACTCTCCACTTAGCTGGATGCATGCAGTTCCAACCACACACAAGAAACTCAACATTATCCAGAAGTGGCTGATTAGCCTCCGACCCACCACCTTCAATATTCACACCATGGACCTACAAAGTAGCACAGTACCATCTACAACTTGCATTGCAGCAAACAACTTGAGTTCCTCAAACAACATTATCAAATACGTGAGAAGGAAATAGAAACATGCATGGAAACACCAACAACTGCAAATTCCCCAATTGGACATAACATTCTGACTTGGAAATATTTCAACATTCCTCCACTGTTACTGAGTCAAAATCCTGGAATCCATTCAAGTACCATGAGTTTCCTTACACCTCAGAGCCTGCAACAGATCAAGGTGGCAGCTCAATCACACCTTCTCCAAAGCAACTAGGGATGTGCAATAAATACAGGCATACCACACGCACGTCCAATGAATAAATGAAAATAGACACAATAAGGGAGAAGCTATGTTGAGAGTTAAAACTCAGCATAGTTTTGGATATCATCAAGTTCATAAGGATGTCAATCTTTCCTTCCAGCTTTTAAACAATGTGAGCTCTATCCATCACCATTGCCTTAATTAATTATTTTGTGTTCCCAGCGAAAGTTATGTGACCAACTTCATGAATAAAAGAAACCTGTAAACCAGCAAGATAACTCCTCTTCCTTCAAAAAGGTTCTAATAATATGGTACTTGAGAAATTAACTCTTTCTGGGAGCAGAGAATAGTGCTTCTGGAGGAGTGAAGGTGCAGCAAGAATTGAGATTGAACTGTCACCCCACACACACACACACACACACACACACACACACACACACACACACACACACACACACACACACACACAAGACAGCAGTGTATTGTTCATCAGAAAGTAGTCATTTGGGATCTGCAAATTTTTTTTCATCTCATCTGACCAAAACATGCATGCACATTCATCAATGGCAGACTTGAAAACAGGATTAGAATAATCAAGTGGTTGGTTTCTCCAGCACAATCTTGATGGACCGAAGGGCCTTTTCCAGTGCTGAAGAATTCCATGTACTACCTGCACTTTTCCAATATATACAGGATACAGCTATTCATTGACTGGTAATCAATCTTCAGAATGTTTCCTGACCACAATTTCTGATTCTTTAGAAGTGTCAGCATAGGCAACATCAGCTGATTGACCTAAATGATTCTATATAGCATCACTGAACAGTTCCAGCATTATCTGGTTTTAAAACTGATTTTCAACATGGCAACAAGTTGTTTTTGTTGAAAAGTTTCTTCAGCTTTCTCTTGTTGTGTTGGCCTTTATTGCTGTGACAGAATACACAACATGCACACAAGATTTAAATGCGGTAACTTTAAGTTATCCAACAGTTCCATTTATTACAGCACAGATTTAACTCATTTGAAATTATATTCAGAGGGATGACTTTGTGCTTTTCCCAACAACTTTGAAGTATGAGCGCTTCGAGCAGCAGCAGTAACTTGTGGGGATGAATTAAGAGCAACGCCTAACATTTTCATCAGTTTCAGAATGTTTTCCAGTGAATGCTGCAAGCAAATCATTAAACAAACCTAACGGCAACTCTGGCAAGCACTGAGAATGATAACAATCAAATGATAAAAGACATATATAGGCTGGCAGAACGGGTAGACAAATGACAGACGGAACTTAATATAACGATGCATTTCTGCATGAGGGAGAAACAATGTACATTTAATGGAGCAATTATGAATAGACTGAAGAGCATCAGACAGACTCAGGAGTTTGTGTGCATAATTATTTCAAGATGGCATATCATCGAGAGAGGATAATCAGCAAAAGCATATCCCCTCTTGGGCTCCATGACTAGAGATAACGAATACAAAAGCAAAGAGGTGGCACTGCGCCTTTAATACAGTTCTAGTGAGGCCATAACTAGAGCCAAATTTTGATTAGCATATTTTAGGAAGCTGAGAGTATCCTTCAGTAAGTGCACAGTTAATTCAATAGAACTCTTCAGGGACAAAGGATTTCAGCAACATTGGTTAGAGAAATTGTAGCTGAACTCCTTGGAATAAAGGAGGTTGGTAAGGGTCATACAATAATAAAATACTTAGACAAAGTGGAGAAAAAAAAACTGCTCCCATTGGTCTATAGTTCAAGGACCGTGGGGAGATGAAGATTCAAAAGGGAATGGAAGGAAGATGTTGTTTTATGCAGCAAGTGGTAATGATTGGGTACTTACAATCAAGGCTAATGGAAGCAGAGTTCAGTGTGGTGAAAAGTATGTGATCTACATTCACATAAACAATTATCGATGAGAGTTTGAATTTTAAAGCAGTAGTATATGGTTCACTTATTTTTGTGAAGAGCTCTTTTAATAAAAATCATAAAGCCAGAGAGAGTCCTTGCAAAGCAAAAATCTAGTATGTGCCAGAGAGCCGGAACCCCCTGGAGTATTAGCAGAAGATTGTTTTTACTGCGATGGCTTATGACAAGTAGGATAAACATTGAATGCCATTCATTTGTTTTTGATTCAAAGTAATCCAGGGTTGATTTCAGCTTAGAAAAACAAAAGAATGAAACCTTTTAAGGCATTTCAGAAAATGACCTGGCTGATGTCAGAAACTAACAGTTTCTCTATTCGAAAGGAGTACACAATAAGCAAGGTATGAACAATTACCTCAATGTGAAAGATTAGTTATGAAGCATCTTGATGACTCTATAACATTAAATATGCATCATTTAGTCAAATAGGCACACAAATATATTTTCTTCAAACATTTACAAAGTTTTCACCATGGAACTATTTCAGCATCTGAGAAACAGTTAGAAAATGCTTGAATTTTGCTCTGTAGCCTCATATATCACTCCCAAAAGAATTTATTATCACTTATTCACTAGGTTGATTCCAGAGTTGATGAGGTTGGCTTTTGAGGACAGACTAAGTAGATTGGGATTATATTCATTAATTCAGAAGATTGAGGGGATTCCTTAAGAAACATATAAAATTATGAAGGGTAGATAGGTAAGATAGAAGTAGAGAGGATGTTTCCACTGGCAAGTGAAGCTCGGGCAGGAGGGCATAGCCTCAAGCTCAGAGGGAACAGATTTAGGACTGAATTGAGAAGGAACTTCTTCACTCAGAGGGTTGTTAATCGATGGGATTCTTTGCCCAGTGAAGTAGTCGAGAGGTCGGGTAAGTGAATCTGAGTCCACGAAAGGATCAGCCATTATCTTATTGAATGGCGGAGCAGGCTCGAAGGGCCGGAAGACCTACTCCTGCTCCGTGTTCTTATGTTCTTAAAATCTATCACTGGTTGTTTCCTCAGAGTACGAAGAACCATGCAGGTAACAAAAACAATTGAACGATATCTAAACACACTATCTGGATAAGCAGACCGCACATCGGAGTAGTTGAGATGACAAACAGTGATCAGGGCATTCTGCAATAGCTTTTACTGATCAAATGCACTACATATTTTAAGTCAGTACAGTCAGCTTCGTCAAACTCTGGCATGAACTTTTCCAAATTAAATTCTGGCAACTGATGAAGCACCACCTTGAGGAGGAATTCTGGATTTGCATCAGGTCCCCTATAATCCTAACAGGAATGACATAAACCTTACAATTGGGGATCAGAGCAACACATTTCAAACACTTTTCAATCCAGTTTGAAGATCAGTGTCAAAATAACAAGGTTAGTATTGAGGTTGAACTAGCAAGTGGATTCCAGTGAGTGGGAAAACACACAGGTACATATTTTGTATAATAATGGCAGTGTTTGGTAACAGCGCTTAAAGCTATTACAGGGTAAATCAAATAGCGATTACTGTTTCCACAAATGTGCACTCAACATGGAAATTCAAAGGCTGCTGTCAGAGATACCCTGGTTCTCAACGGCGGAAAAGTGTGAAATCCCTCATCAATAGATTTGGCACCAAAACTCAAGAGCTCAAGTCCCCCATACTCTGGATGTTTGTCATAACATGTTTGGGTGATTAAAATACCTACTGCCAGACTGGAGACACAATGTGGACCAACAACTGCAAAGTGAAAAGCTTCATCTCATATACACAAGAACACATTTCCATTAAACAAGCCATGTATTAATTACATCACTGCTGATACATACAATGGTTAAAAGCAGAAGCAGTTCCGATTTTGGATTGTTAAAGAACAGGAGGAGGCAGCTGGAAACAAGGAACAGGAATGGCTAACTCAGCCTGCTCGCTATTAAGTGCAATCATGGCTGATCAATTATTTTGATAACTTTTATCATGCCATCCTCAGATCCCCGTATGCCACTGGTATACAGGAATGTATCAATCTCTAGCTTAAACATTCATAAAGACTGATCTTGCTTAGCCCTCTGTGGTAGAAAATTCCAAAGGTTCACAATCGTGAGTGAAACAATTTCTCATATTAGAGATAAGTGACAGCCCCTTATTTTTAAATTGTGTCGCACAATTGTCCTATAATCCCCAACCAGAGGAAATATTTTAACTGCATTTATCCTACTTATCTCTAAGTATTTTGTAAGTTTCAATGTGATCCCCCTCATTGTTCAAAACTCTAGAGAACAGGGGTCTAGTTTTCCAAATTTCTCTCCATAGGACATCCCTGGAATAAGTCTGGTGAACCTTTATTGCAGCCTCTCTATGGAAATATCTTTCCTTAGATAAGGAAGCCAAAGCTGCATGCAGTACTTCAGGTGCAGTTGAAATAAGCTCTGTACAACCGATGTAAAACTTCACTGCACCTACACTTAAATCCTCTTGCAATAAAGACTAACATTTCATTAGACTTCCCAATGGCTTGCTGCACCTGAATGTTAGCCCTCAGTGATTTACTGACAACGACCTTTGTACATCTACACTTTCCAACTTCTTACTGCTTACAAACCCAACAATTCTTTTAGGCCTTACAAAATGAACAATCCACAGTGCCACTCCCAAATACTCTTATTTTTTTCTTCTTTTATAGACATTCATATGATTCAATTTTCAAAACCTATGGGGGTATTGCATGCCAATTTCCATTCACTTTCCGTTAAAAAAAGACAGATACAATAATTTACTTCATAATTTTGGTAGCGAACTTAGTGCTCAGCGGAAACACTTTATTAGAAGAAGTCCATTAACGCTATTGTTTTGAAAAACACACTTAAGTCCTTACTTAACCCAAGGTCTTTTTTAATGCTTATTAATTTTAATCACATAATATTATATTTGAAAGCTAACTCACTATCAATGATTAACACTACTTTCCACTACAGGAAACGTCCTTTCAACATTCAACTGGGCAAGTACCCTCAGGATCTTGTGTTTCAATTAAGTCACCTCTGACTCTTCTAAACTCCAGGTGCTACAGCCCGAGCCTTTCCTCATAAGGCAATCCATTCATTCCAGGCATTAGTCGAGTAAACCTTCTTTGAACTGCTTTCAATGCATTTAACATCTTTCCGTAAGGACAGTGAGCAATACTGTAACAAATTAAGATACAGTCTCACCAATGTCCTGTGTAACCAAAGCTTAACTTCCCCACATTTGCATTCAATTCCCTCCGTAATAAAATATAACACTGTTAGCTTTCCAGGTCACTTCTTGCACCAATATTCTAATCTTCTGTAATTCATTACTAAGGCACCAAGATCGCAACGCATTTCAGAGCTCCATAATCTCTCACCATTTAGATAGTATACTTCTTTTTCACATTTTTCCAACACTTGCAGGAGCAAGAAAGGTAGAACAAACAAATCCAGAGCTTCCTGATCATCAAAGAGATGGAGAATTGGAAGCAGAAAAACAGCGACTGTGACAGCTATCAGCTGCATAATATAAATGGGAATTAGCCTCAGCACAGAAACTTTGAACGAGAGAAGTAAAGAGGTTCTGAGGAGAGACTAGGAATTAACATAAAGGGGAATCTAGTTGTCCATTGGCTTTTGAATAGTAAAAGTAGGACTGGAGTTATTAATGGAACAAAAGGGTGATCTATGCATGAGGGGCAGGATGAGATAAGTGAGTACTAAACATCTGGTTTTATCAAGGAGAACAATGCTGTTTAAGTCATGTGATATTTGACACACTTGACACTTTTTCCCTTATTAATTTAAAAACTATTAGATTAGGTGGCTCACTAGGGCCAATTAGCTGCAACCAAGATACTGAAGAAAGTAAGAGTAGAAAATTGCAGGGGCACTGGCATTTTTCAATCCTCGTTGGATGCAGGGTGGTATCAGAGGACTGGAGAACTGCAAATGTGACATCCTTCTTCAAATAAAAGACCATATGGATAAGCCCAGCAACCAGAGGGTAGTCAGTTTAATCTCACGAGTGACAACCTTTTAGAAACTGTTACAAAATAGGGACAAGACATTTAGCACTAAGATGAAGAGGAATTTCTTCAGCAAGAGGATAGGGAATAGAGTCATAGAGTTGTACAGGACGGAAACGGACCCTTTGGTCCAACATGTCCATGCTGACCAGATGGTCTAAATTAATATTAATGTTAAAATTAATATGGGGAGGCAACGACCTCGTGATATTATCACTGGACTGTTAATTCAAAGACCAGATAACGTTCTGGGGACCCAGGTTCGAATACTGCCACAGCAGAGGGTGGAATTTGAACTCAATTAAAAATATCTGGAATTAAGAATCTAATGATGACAATGAATCCAAGGTTGATTGTCAGAAAACCCCATTTAGTTCACTAATGTCCTTTAGGGAAGGAAACTGCCATCCTTACCTGGTTGGGCCTGTATGTGACTCCAGACCCACAGCAATGTGATTGACTCTGAACTGCCCTCTGGGCAATTTGGGATGGACAATAAATTCTGCCTAGTCAGCGAAGTCCTCAAACCATGAGTGAATTAAGGAAAAAATATATAGTCCCATTTGGCTCATATCCCTGTAAAAGGGTCTAGGCCCGAAACGATCAGCTTTTGTGCTCCTAAGACAATGCTTGGCCTGCTGTGCTCATCCAGCCCCACACTTTGTTATCTTGGATTCTCCACCATCTGCAGTTCCCATTATCCCTGTAAACCCTTCCTATTCATGTACCCATCCAGATGCTTTTTAAATGTTTTAATAGTACCAGCCTCTCACACTTCCTCTGGCAGCTTATTCTATACACACACTAACCTCTGCATGAAAAAGTTGCCCCTAGGTCCCTTTTAAATCTATCCCCTCTAGCTCTGGACAACCCTACCCTCTGAAAATACCTTGGCTCTTCACCCAATCCACACCCCTCATGATTTTATAAACCTCTGTAAGGTCAGCCCTCATCCCCCCAAAGCTCCAGGGAAAATACTCCCAGTCTATTCAGGCTCTCCCCATAGCTCAAACCCTCCAACCCATGTAATATCCTTTTAAATCTGTTCTGAACTCTTTCAAGTTTAGCAAGATCGTTCCTATAGCAGGAAGACCAGAATTGAACATAGTATTCCAATGTCCTGTACAGTACATCACAGCATCCCGAATCCTACACTCAATGCACTAACTAATAAAGATAAGTGAACCAAACACTTTCTTCACCATTCTGTCTACCTGCGACTTCGCTTTCAAGGAAGTATGAACCTCTACCCAAGATCTCTTTGTTCAACAACACTCGTAAGTGTGTAAGTGCTGCCCTGATTTGTCTTTCCAGAATGCAACACCTCACATGTATCTAAACTGAGCTCCATCCACCACACCTCGTCCAATCTGATCAAGGTCCCACTGTACTCTGAAATAACCTTCTTTACTTTCCACTGTACCACCAATCTTGGTACTATCTGCAATCTTATTAATCAGACCTCCTATGTTCACATCCAAATCATTTATATAAATGACAAAAAGAAGTGGGCCCAGCACCGATCCTTGCAGCACATCACTGGTCAAAGGTCTAGAGTCCAAACAACAATTCCCCACCATCATCCTCTGTCTCCTATCTTCAAGTGAATTTTGTACCCAAATGGCTAGTCCACCCTGGCTTCCAGTGATCTCACCTTGCCGACCAGTCTATTATGCAGGTGTCGAAAGCCCTGCTGAAGCCTCCATAACCAACTTCCTTTGAAATTATCCACCCCACAATCACCAAGCATGTTCAAGACAACATGGCGTCCAAACTGGCTGGACAACAGCCATGATGAGAATTTGTATTGCAAACTAGAGGAAAATTTATAGTGGGGTTTCTCATCGGTCAGTGTTTGAAAATTTGTGAAATACGCAATACTTTGAAACATGGTGAACTATGAGCAGATAGTAAGAAGATATAGATGGAACCGGCCATCAACTGGCAGATAAAATTTAATGCAGAGCAATGTGAGGTAATTAATTTTGGACAGAAAAACTGGAAGAGACAAAGAATATAATTCAAAAGGGGATGCAGAAACAATGGAGGTGGGTGGACAAGTGTACGTATCATTAAAGTGGCAGGTCGAATGGACAGCGGTTTAAAAAGCAGATAGGATCTTTGGTTTTATAAAAAGGGTCATAAAGTACTAAAGCAATAAATTTATGACAAACTTGTATTAAACAATAGTTTGGCTTTGGCTGGAGTATTGTGCCCAGTTCCAGACGCCACATTTTAGGCAGGATGTGATGGCATTAGAGGGAACTTATAGTCTTCTGGGTGCAGAAAATATTCACAAGAATGATTCTGGCAATGAGAAACTTTAGTTACATAGCTAAGCTGGAGAAGGTAGGATTGTTCTCCTTGGGGAAGGTCCACAGGAGGTTAGCTAAAGGTATTCAAAATCATGAGTAGTCTGGGCTGAGTATATAGGAGAAGCTGTTCCCATTGATGGAAGGATGGAAAACAGAAGACAGTGATTACTGCTGACTACCAAAAACCCATTGATCACCTGAGAAAAACATTTATATACAGTAATTGCTAAGGGCCTGGAATGCACTGACTGGGTGCCTAGACTCTCATACATTTAAAGCACAGGAGACCACCATTCAGCTCACTGCGTCTACATCGGTCAAAGATCTGAATATATTACTCCCATTTTCCAGCTTTCGGACCATAACACTGGAGACATTGGCAAAACAAGTGAATAATTAAAAACCACTTAAATGTTACAAGAGTTTTTGACTCTACTGCACTTGCAGGCAGTGAGCTCCAGGCTATCATCTTAGCGTTCTAGCTCTTAACTTAGATCCATGTTCCTTAGTTATTCACCCCTCTACTAGTAGAAATGGTGCCTTCCTACCTATCCTATCTGTGCCCCTCAAAACCTTTACTCCAATGAAAATAATCCCAGCCAATCCAAACTTTCCTCATAGCTCAGAACCTCCAGCCCATGCAACATCCTGGTAAATCTCCTCTGTAATCTCTCCAGTGCAGAAGGGGAGGTGATGGCCAATGATATTATACATGACGGTATTAGTCCAGAGACCCAGGTAATGTTCTGGGAACCCATGCACAAATCCTGCCACAGCAGACTGTGAAATATGATACTTTTAAAAATTCTGTACTTAGCAGTCTCCTTATCCGGAAAACCTGGTTTATCAACATTCTTTAGGGAAGGAAAGTACCATTCTCACCTGTCTCGAGAGCCACAGCAATCTGGGTGCCCTCTCGGCAATTAGTGATGGGCAATAAATGCTGAACTAGCCAGCAACACCCACATCTCACATCCAATAATAAAGAAAAACATATCCTTCCTTCAAATGTGATGACTAGGACTGCATGCAGCACTCCAGTTATGGCCTAACCAGCGTTCTATATATACAGTTCCAGCAGAAGCCTCTTGCTCTTGTAATCTATGTCTTATCTGACATAATATCCCCATTACAAAACCAGAAATTGCTGGAAAAGCTTGCTAATTCTGGCAACATCTGTGCAAAGGAAGCAGTCATTTCAGATCCAGTGATAGTAGAAACACCAGATGCTGAAGAACCTGAGATAACAAGGTGTAGAGCTGGAGGAACACAGCAGGCCAAGTAGCATCAGAGGAGCAGGAAGGCCGACGTTTCGGGCCTAGACCATACTTCAGAAATGGGGGGAGGGGAAGGGGGTTCTGAAATAAATAGGGACAGAGGGCAAGTTGGATAGAGGAGAAGATAGGTGGAGAGGAGACAGACAGGTAAGAGAGGCGGGGATGGGCTCAGTAGAAGTGAGCATTGGTGGGGAGTTAGAGAGGAGATAGGCCAGTCCAGGGAGGACGGACAGGTCGAGCAGACAGGATGAGGTTGGTAGGAGGGGATAGATGGGAGTAAGGACAGGTTAGGGAGGCGGGGACAAGCTGGTTTTGGGATGCAGTAGGGGGAGGGGAGATTTTGAAGCTTGTGAAGTCCACGTTGATACCATTAGGCTGCAGGGTACCCAAGCGGAATATGAGGTGCTGTTCCTGCAAGTGTTGGATGGCATCATTGTGGCAGTGCAGGAGGCCCAGGATGGACATGTCATCTGAGGAACAGGAGGGGGAGTTGAAAAGGTTCGGAACTGGGAGGTGCAGCTGTTTAGTGCTAACTGAACAAAAGCATTCTGCAAAGCGGTCCCAAGCCTCCACTTGGTTTCCCCAATGTAGAGGAGGCCACAATGGGAACAGGTGATACAGTACACCACTTTGGCAGATGTGCAGTTGAACATTTGTTTGATGTGGAAACTCTTCTTGGGGCCTGGCATGGCAGGAAGAGGGGTGGGAGGAGGTGTATTCTTGGTAGCTGTGGGAGTCAGTGGGCTTGAAATGAATATCGGTTTCCAGGAGGTTGCCAGGGATGGAAATAGAAGTGTCCAGGAAGGAGAGAGAGTTATCAGAGATGCTCCAGGTGAACTTAAGTTTGGGGTGGAGTGTATTGGTGAAGTCGATGAACTGTTCGAGCTCCTTGTGGGAGCACGAGGTGGCGCCGATACAGTCATCAATGTAACGGCGAAAGAGGTATCAATGTGGGCTTCACAAGCTTCAAAATCTCCCCTCCCCCTACCGCATCCCAAAACCAGCCCAGCTTGACCCCGCCTCCCACACCTGTCCTTCCTCCCACCTATCCCCTCCTCTTACCAACTTCATCCCGTCCCCTTGACCTGTCCGTCCTCCCTGGACTGACCTATCTCCTAACTCCCCACCTACACTCACCTTTACTGTCCATCCCCACCTCTTTCACCTGTCTGTCTCCTCTCCACCTATCTTCTCCTCTATCCAACTCCTCATCTTTCCCCATTTATTTCAGAATCCCCTTCCCCTCCGCCATTTCTGAAGTAGGGTCTAGGCCTGAAATGTCAGCATTCCTGCTCCTCTGATGCTGCTTGGCCTGCTGTGTTCACCCAGCTCTACACCTTGTTATTTCAGATCCAGTGACCTTTCTTCGGTACTTAGCTGATGCAAGACCTGCTGAGTTTCTCCAGCAATTCCTATTTCTGTTTCAAATTTCTAGCATCTGCAGTTCTTTGTTTTTATTAAAGTATCCACACTGTCTTCATTACCACCATATCTTCGTATCCTGCTCTCTCCAGATAGACCCTCTGATCTTCAGTTCTTCCCAGGGTCCAGAGTTCTACTAATGAAGTCATAGAGTACCTACAGTGTGGAAACAGGCCCTTCAGCCCATCAAGTCCACACCGAACCTCAGAGCATCTCACCCATACCCACCCCCTCGTAACCCACCTAATCTACACATCCCTGAACACTACGGGCAATGTAGCATAGCCAATCCACCTAACCTGCACATCTTTGGAATCCCTTGCTAACTACTTCACACTTTTCCAGGGTGAATTTCATCTGTGATAACAAGGTGTAGAGCTGAATGAACACAGCAGGCCAAGCAACATCATAGGAACAGGACAGCTGAAGTTTGTGGCCTAGTCCATCTGTTACTGCTCTGCCCAGCTAACCCTTACATTCAAATCCTCCTGCCATTTATGGCTATTCATAAGAACAGAACAATTAGGCGTAGGAGTTGGCAATTCAGCCCCTCTAGCCTGTTCAGTCACTTGATATGATCATGGCTGATCTCATCTCACCCTCAACTCCACTTTCCTGCCTGCTCTTTATAACCTTTCAACCCATTACTAATTAAAATTCTGTCTATCTCCTCCTTAAACTTTAATATCCCAGCATCTGCCACTGTCTAGATTAATTCCACAGATTCAAGACCCTTTGAGAGAAGTAATTTCTTCTCCTGTTTTAAATTTGCTAGCCCTTATCCTAAAAGTATGACTTCTCATTCTAGACCGCCCCATATGAAGAAACGTCCTTTCTTCATCCAAAAATCAAAAGAACTTTAGGTGCTACAAATCAGGAACAAAAACTGAAGTTGCTGGAACCCTTGGCAAGTCAGGCAGCATCTGTGAAGAAAAAAATCAGAGTTAATGTTTCAGGTCCAGTGACCCATCCTCAGTTAATTCTGATTTTTTTTTCCACAGATGCTGCCAATCCTGCTGAGCTTTTCCAACAACTTGTTTCTGTTCCTTTCTTCATCTGCTTTGTCAATCATCTTTAGCATCTTATATACCTCAATGAGATCTCCTCTCGTTCTTCTCAACTCCAGACAGCAGAGGTCTAAACCGCTTGATCTCTCTTCGTAAGACAAACCCTCATGTCTGCAATCAATCTAGTGACCTGTCTCCTCAAATACCCTAATAATTTTCAGATCATCTGCAAACTTCTTGATCATACTCCCTAAATTTAGGTGTAAACCATTAATATAAACCACAAACAGCAAGGGCCCCAGCACTGAGCCCTGTGGAACCCCACTGGAAACATACCTCCACCATTAGCCTTTGATTCCTGCCTTTGCTAATTTTTGATCCAATGTGCAACTTTGCCTTGGATCCAAATGTGAGTTCTGATTTCTCACTCTGCACTTTTGCCACTGTATTCTGCACTTTGTTCGGCCACCCTGATGCACTTTGTATGGTACAATCTGCCTGTGTACCTCACAACAACACTTTTCATTGTATCTCAGTATATGTGACAACAATAAAGCAATCAATTACATTTTAAGGGGATCCAGATGGGTATATGAATAGAAAGGCTGGACTAATGGGACTTGGAGGCATAAAGGTCTGCAGATGCTGTAAGGTAGAATCAATAAATGTGGAGCTGGATAAGCACAGCTGATCAGACTACCTCCAAGGAGTAGGAAAGTCAATGTTTCAGGTCAAAACTGTTCATCAGGAGTGACAAAGTGTTTTGGCCCAAAACATTGACTTTCCTGCTCCTTGGATGCTGTCTAACCAGCTGTGCTTTTCCAGTTCCACATTTTCCGATGTTGGCAAATGGGACTAGGTCAAATTGGGAAGTTTGGGTGACATGGACAATTTGGACCAAAGGGTCTAGTTCCATGCTGTATAATTCCTCGACTCTATAATAGTGATGCAGATGGAGCATGCAGAAAGTTAAAGGAATAATTAAATTAATACACAGAGATACAGATGGGTAAACATACAGAATAAAAGGTGGAATGTAGAAAGACAGATATGTGGAGAGGTACGGATGAACTACAGAGATGGTTAACGAATATACAGACACACTGAACAGAGCGTATGGATCTACAAAGGGCGGGGGGAGGCAGCCAGGACACTGGAACGGAGTTTCCCGGTGAACAGACAATGCTGGGATTTTAATGTCAGCCACCAGGACAATTTAATCGCGGTCTCTCTAACCTGGCAGCAAAAAGTTGCGTCCGAGCAGCTGGGAGAGCAACACCTTCACCCCCACGGCGTAGGTCCACAGAAACGCGGAGAGGGGCGACATTACAGCAACCGAGCGAGAGCAGTCGAGGAGGGTACAGCACGAGAACCGTCCCCCAGCGTGGAACACACTGAGCCGCACAGACGTTCCGCCGCACTAACAGTCCCACCTCCAATTCCTCCTACAACACAGCTCAAACCAACGCATTATAACAATCTTATAACAAAGTGTGGAGCTGGATGAACGCAAATCCCCTCCCCCCCACTGCATCCCAAAACCAGTCTCTGTGATAATGGGAACTGCAGATGCTGGAGAATCCAAGATAGCAAAGTGTGAAGCTGGATGAACACAGCAGGCCAAGCAGCATCT
The DNA here is from genome assembly GCF_030684315.1 of Stegostoma tigrinum. Lineage (NCBI taxonomy): Eukaryota > Metazoa > Chordata > Chondrichthyes > Orectolobiformes > Stegostomatidae > Stegostoma > Stegostoma tigrinum. The sequence goes on from NC_081359.1 coordinate 101,415,306, forward strand.
CAGGAGCACAAAAGCTGACGTTTCGGGCCTAGACCCTTCATCAGCCTGTCTCTGCCTCCCTAACCTGTTCTTCCTCTCACCCATCCCTTCCTCCCACCCCAAGCTGCACCTCCTTGACCTGTCCATCTTCCCTGGACTGACCTATCCCCTCCCTACCTCCCCACCTATACTCTCCTCTCCACCTATCTTCTTTTCTCTCCATCTTCAGTCCACCTCCCCCTCTCTCCCTATTTATTCCAGTTCCCTCCCCCCATCCCCCTCTCTGATGAAGGGTCTAGGCCCGAAACATCAGCTTTTGTGCTCCTGAGATGCTGCTTGGCCTGCTGTGTTCATCCAGCTTCACACTTTGTTATCTTGGATTCTCCAGCATCTGCAGTTCCCATTAGCACTCACACTCAAACCAACACATACCGAGCAGTGGCTGCACTCACCCAGGCATTGTATGTATGTGTGTGTACATTTATTTACAAATTACATATATCAATGGAAAGCATTGTGGATGCTGGAGATCTGAAATAAAAACAGACATTTCTGGACAAACTCAGCAGGTCTGGCAGCATCTGTGGAGAGGAAAGCAGAGGTAACTGAATTAGATGTGACTGAAAAATTTGCATTGGCCTTCCACAATCACATGATCCTGAGGCCCCAAAGCACTTTACAGCCAATGAAGCACTTTTGAAGTTTGAACGCTATTATAGGGAGCTAGAGGTCTTTTGGTGCAGTGTTAGTGTCCCTGAATCTGAGTCAGACTCTCTGCGTTCAAGTCTCACCAAAAGAAGGTTCATTCTCAGTGCCTTCAAAGTAGCTTGTGTATCAAGCTGCAGACCCTCCCGACATATGCCATCTATAGGCAGTAAAACTGGAAGACTGTTAGTCAGCTGTAAGATAGGAAGACAAAGTGGAGCCTCTGCTGGCTCTGCACTGCAGCATAAAAGTCAAAGTGCATCTGCTACAGCAACTCAGACTCCTTGAGGAGACAGGTTGCCTGATCAAGAGCCAGTGCAGATCACATTAATGGCTAACAGCCCAAGTTTGGATCTGTCTCAGATACATTTGGGACCTGAACAGTTTGCAGTTCTGCGGGTTGGACCAGTCTTTGAGTTTGCAAAATGTAGGGTACATCGCAGTCAATCAAGGCACAAGCTCACACAAAAACATGCTAGTTTACATTGGCTAATTCGCCTATCTTTGCAATGCTAGTTTAAAATATTGTGAGGACTCTGGGAAGAACATCTCTGCTATAATTTGAAATGGTGCTGAGGATTCTTTTACATCCACCAGATGACATCGGCTGGATCTTAGTTAAGTCTCATCTGAAAGAGATATATATTTATGTGGAGGAGAGGTTTCATTTAGCGAGGAATGAAATTAAAATACAGAGCGCTGTGTATTGTCATATCCCTATATCATGAAAAGGAAATAGAGGTGTTGGAACAGATGTTAAATAAATATATATATTTATAAAGGTGAAAGCAGAAATGAGAAGTTATAACTATCATAGAAATTCTAAGCAGGCTGTGGCTCTACTTAAGAGAAAAAAGACTTCATCAAATGTTGATTATTTCACCTACACACACACACAGATCTTCAACTGGTTTTTGCACTGGAACTTGGTGCAATTAAAAACCTGAGAGACAACGACAAATTCTAAATGGGAATCAAGACTTGTGGGAAATGCAAGCAACATCACATTTGTCTCAACTAAATCAAATTGAAGAATCTTTACTGTGGGTCTGATTTTAACTCACTCAGAACCTACTCACAGAGTCTGATCATTAACATAAATTAGGATAATTAACTCAACACGATATCACATTCAAAAAGCAAAATAGAGAGAGAAAGAAAGATGAGATGAATAGAGAGAGGCAAAACAGAAGGGAAAAGTGAAAAAAAACTTTTTTATGTTATGATGTTCAATGGACAAGTCCAAACTTTTGATGATATGGTATTTATCACATTAAGGTCAACTATTTAGTGCCTTCCAAGCATTACAGTGACAAGCTTTGAGGCATGATATTAGCATAGCAAAGCTTTTGGAAGAGCTGATCAATTAGGATTTATATATGTGTGGTATTAAAAAGATTTTCAACATGTAACTTGTCAGAGCACAAATTCATGGATTTTATATTACTTTAATAGTGAATCCTTGTTCAGTCTATTAGTACATAATATGTACATCCACCCATATTTTGCAGCAAAAAAATAGTGAAGCAACAAGTGCTCGCTATTATTAAAGTGTAAAATTGGACAATGATTTCTGATGCCTATACCAAAGTAGTTGAAAGCAAAATTTAGGATGTTGCTCTGATCCTCCAAAATCTATAATGACACCAGTATCCCACCAGAATTCCCATTATTGATGCACTTAAATTGACAGGAACCTGTTGTACTTACAGATATCCGCTAAACAGGGGATTGGGACTGACTGGATTGTCCCCGTAAAGAACCGGCATGGACCAATAGGCCAAATTACCTCCTTCTGCATCATTGTGACTCTATGAGTAAACATAAGGGAAACAGTTAGGAATTATCCAATTCAAAAGTACATTTTAAAGGTATGATAAATCTTAACCATTCTGGCCTTGTAAACAAACTTTTAACAGTGTAGAATTGCATTCCTTCAGTTTATAATTATTTGCGATGAACAGAAGTACTAGGACTAGGAGTAAGCAATTCAGCTCTTTAAGCCTGCTCCACTGTTTAATACAACCATAGCTGATCTCATTTCAGCCTGAATTGCAATTTCCTGCCTGGTCCCATAACTCTTCAACTCATTACTAATTAATAATCAGTCTATCTCCTCTCTAAACTTACTCATTGTCCCGGTATTGACCGCAGCCTACAGCAGCGAATACCACAGATTCAAGACCTTTTGAGAGAACTAATTTCTCCTACTGTTTTAAATCTAGTAGCCCTTCTCCTAAAATAATGACTTGTCATTCTAGATTGCCACAAATGAAGAAACACCTTTTCTACATCTGCTTTGTCAACCCGCTTTTTGATCGTTTTTACCTCAATTAGATCTCATCTCATTTTCATAAATGCCAAGAAATATGGGCATAAATTGCTCAATTTTTCTTCATAACGTAAACCCCTCATCTCCAGAATCAATCTAGTAGGCCTGCTCTAAACTACCTCCAATGCAACTACATCCCTCTTCAAGTAAGGGGTTGAAGATTACCAGCTGCAGTCTGACTAATGTCTTGTACAGTTACAACAACACCTCCTTACTCTTACACTCTACATCTTTAGCAATTAATGCCAAAATTCTTTTGCCTTTCTTATTACCTGCTGTACCAGTAAAATAGTTTTCTGTGTGAGCCATGCCCAAGGACACCCAGATCGCTTTGAAGCACTGAAGCACTATGAAGTTTCTCTACCTTTAGATAATACAAAGGCTTTAAATATCATGTCATTCTCTTACTCACAGCAATTTTTCCCTCAAGATCCTGAAAGTTTTGATTATATTCCAGCCCTACACTTCTCTTTGTGAGGCAACATCCACTCCACATCGACCTTGTCAAAATCCCTCAGGATCTCATCTGTTTCAATCATGTTGTCTATTGGTCTTCTGTCTGTGCACCATTCCCATAAGTGTTTTCTTGCCTTTATTATTTCTCATCTCCATTCAAACTATTTCCACATCCTGAACTTAGGCTCTCGACTCTATTGTGTTCCTGCTATCAATATCTAACAGAGCCAACCTTCCATTTTTTCCTAGCTACCTGTCCTTCCTGTATGTCTTATATCCTTCAAGATCCCCGTCTCTGTCATCCGATGACAAAACATTCGCTAAACCTTTTCACTTTGCACTCATCATGACAATTCACAAGAATTATCAATGTAAAGGGTAGACAACATTCATACTGTACAAGAGAGGGAGAGTTAGACACTGGTCAATGGTGGACACTGTGTTGTGAGAATATTACTGAATCTATACAACTAATGTATCCCTTTGGAAATCTTTCAGTTATAGATAATTCTTTTCTGCATAGGTTTGTATGTAACATTTATTGCGTAGATTTTTTTTCACTGTGCGGAAGCTACCAGTGTAGAACATTTCTACTACATTTTACTGTATACAATAGTATTGCATAAATTGTGTGACCTTCTGTCAAGGTTGACATTCAAGTTTCCCTACACTGAATGGGTAAATATTTCACCGTGTAGTTTTATATGGTTGTTCAGTGTAAAACCCATTCTACAGAGGATCCTCATAGCCATCAAATAACATTTATCTTATCAATCTAAGCTGATTTGAAACTACATTTTCAAGGTAAGGCCAGTATATAAACCATTACACAGCCCAGAAATGTTTGGAAGGATATGGGCCAGGAGCAGGCAGGCAGGCAGGACCAGTTTAATTTGGAATTATGCTCAGCATGGACTGAAGGGCCTGTTTCTGTGCTGTATGACTCTATGACTCCATTCCAAAAATGTGCCCGAGGTTTTTCACCAATTAGATGCTGGTGTTAGATCAAACAAGGAAATAATTTTTGTAAGTATCTGTTGGATCCACACAACTTCTGATTATATCCTTCCATCCCTTTTCTTCCCAAATATGTATCTGAGCAACTTATGAGCTCATTTGTATAAACCTCAGTGGTTTTCCCCGGTGATCTATCCCCTTTGGAAGAAAATGTTCTATTTGACTCATTTGTTTATTCTGAACTTCTAAACTTCATTTGGTATCCCCTGGTTTTTGTCAATTTCCTAATTCTCTTCAAAATTCCTTCAATTCCAAAGAAGAATTAAAACTTCGACGCCAACTGCCAAAACCATTACCCGGTATATCATTGATAATGGGAACTGCAGATGCTGGAGAATCCAAGATACCTGCTGTGTTCATCCAGCTTCACACTTTGTTAACCCGGTATATCATTCATGTCTTCATTACCCATCTTCCATATTTAACAACAGTTCAGAATAAAAACCGAAAGAACTACAGATGCTGTAAATCAGGAATAAAAACAAAGTTACTGGAAAGGCTGAGCAGGTCTGGCAGCATCGGTGAAGGAAAAAACAGAGTTAACGTTTCGGGTCTGGTGACCTCAGAACAGTCCTGAGGAAGGGTCACCAGATCCAACATGTTAACTCCGTTTTTCCCTTCACAGATGCTGCCAAACCTGCTGAGCTTTTCCAGCAACTTTGTTTTTGTTCCTGAAACAACAATTCAGGCTGAGCCACAGGGCAGGTTGAGCAAGTGCATGGAACTTTTGGGACCAAGGTGTCTAAATAGCAAAGAGCACAACCGTACAGTAACAAAATTAATCTTAAGCAAAAGTTGCTGGTTCAGCTTCCATTGCCGTTTTCGATGAAATTCTGATCACACTTCAACAGGGATGTGAAGACTTTGGAGAGGGAACTGAAAAAAATTTACAAGATTGGTCCCTTAGATGAGGGTCTTCAGTTACTTGCATTGACTGGAGAAGCTTGTGTTGTTCATCTTACAGAAGTTTGAGAGCAGACTTGATCATGTTGGAGCATGCCAAAAGCAGTGCCAGGCAGACCTAAAACTGAGGTGTTAACCCGATGAAGGTACAACACAGGACTACTTGTATGACAAACCACAAAATTAGATGCATTGGACAGAGATCCCACATCTAGCAAATCAGATGAAAGTTCTGCAATCCTGGGACAACCAATCCTGAACAGTGTTGGACAATTAAATAGCCAACAGGAAAATGACACTTCAAGGTGATAGAGCAATCTGAGAGTGGTCCCTTGCCTCTGTTCTCAACTGATAAGGCTGCAGACAAAGCTAATGTTTGAGTTACAAGAGTTTATCTCAACCATCTTATGGATACCCCAAGAGCTACCTCTTACAGCTGTCAGATAAGCCCATTAACTTCCATTCAATCAGTTCTGCCTGAAACGAGCTACTTAAATATAATGTTATGAAGAACAAGTCAAGGAGGAGGAGACGAGCTGGGCTGGTTTTGGGATGAAGTAGGGGGCGGGGACGAGCTGGGCTGGTTTTGGGATGCAGTGGGCGAAGGGGAGATTTTGAAGCTTGTGAAGTCAACATTGATACCATGGGGCTGCAGAGTTCCCAAGCAGAATATGAGTTGCTTATCCTGCAACCTTCGGGTGGCATCATTGTGGCACTGCAGGAGTCCCATGATGGACATGTCATCTAAAGAATGGGAGGGGGAGTGGAAATGGTTTGCGACTGGGAGGTGCAGTTGTTTATTGTGAACCGAGCGGAGGTGTTCTGCAAAGCGGTCCCGAAGCCTCCGCTTGGTTTCCCCAATGTAGAGGGAGCCACACCGGGTACAGTGGATGCAGTATAGCAAATTGGCAGATGTGCAGGTGAACATCTGCTTGATATGGAAAGTCACCTTGGGGCCTGGGATGGGGGTGAGGGAGGAGGTGTGGGGGCAAGTGTAGCACTTCCTGCGGTTGCAGGGGAAGGTGCTGCGTGTGGTGGGGCTGGAGGGGAGTGTGGAGCGGACAAAGGAGTCACGGAGAGAGTGGTCTCTCCGGAAAGCAGACAGGGGTGGGGATGGAAAAATGTCTTGGGTGGTGGGGTCGGATTGTAGATGGCGGAAGTGTCGGAGGATGATGCGTTGTATCCGGAGGTTGGTGGGATGGTATGTGAGGACTAGGGGGATTTTCTTTGGGCGGTTATTGCAGGGGCGGAGTGTGAGGGATGTGTTGCGTGAAATGCGGGAGACATAGTCGAGGGAGTTCTCGACCCCTGGAGGAGGGATGTTGCGGTCCTTGAAGAACACGGACATGTAGGATGTGCAGGAGTGGAATGCCTCATCCTGGGAGCAGATGCAGTGGAAGCGAAGGAATTGGGAATAGGGGATGCAACTGCACCTCCCAGTCGCGAACCATTTTAACTCCCCCTCCCATTCCTCAGACGACATGTCCATCATGGGCCTCCTGCAGTGCCACAATGATGCCACCCGAAGGTTGCAGGAACAGCAACTCATATTCCGCTTGGGAACCCTGCAGCCCAATGGTATCAATGTGGACTTCACAAGCTTCAAAATCTCCCCTTCCCCCACTGCATCTCAAAACCCAGCCCAGCTTGTCCCCGCCTCCCTAACCTGTTCTTCCTTTCACCTATGCCCTCCTCCCACCTCAAGTCGCACCTCTATTTCCCACCTACCAACCTTATCCCGCCTCCTTGACCTGTCCGTCCTCCCTGGACAGACTTATCCCCTCCCCAACTCCCCACCTGTACTCTCCTCTCCACTTATCTTCTCCTCTATCCATCTTCGATCCGCCTCCACCTCTCTCCCTATTTATTCCAGAACTCTCTCCCCATCCCCCTCTCTGATGAAGGGTCTAGACCCGAAACGTCAGCTTTTGTGCTCCAAAGATGCTGCTTGGCCTGCTGTGTTCATCCAGCTTCACACTTTGTTATCTTGGATTCTCCAGCATCTGCAGTTCCCATTATCTCTGCAGACAACTTCACTGTTTTTCTCTTGAATGAATACATAAGGACATTGTTTCAGTTTCAACTTTGACTGGAGTGTTACTAGTGGAGCTGAACACTGATTTGTACCTGTCTTCATTCCATTGGCACCATGCCATGAAGGTCTCAGTCATAGAGTCACAGAATCATTATGCAAGAACTCTTCTGTTCAACTTGTCCATGCCAAGTTTCCCAAACTAACCTAGTTCCACTTGTCTGCATTGAGCCCATATCCTCTAAGCTTTTCCTACTCATGTACCTGTCCGAATATCATAAAGTCAGAAATTGTACAGCATGGAGACAGGCCCTTTGGTCCCACTCATCCAATCCAACCTGATATCCTAAATTAATCTAGTCCCATTTTCCAGAGGCAACTTAATAGAGACATACAAGATGATCAGAGGATTAGATAGGGTGGATAATGAGGAGCCTTTTTCCTCGGATGGTGATGGCTAGCACAAGGGGACATCGCTTTAAACTGAGGGGTGAGAGATATAGGACAGCTGTCAGAGGTAGGTTCTTTACTCAGAGAGTAGTGAGGGCGTGGAATGCCTTGCCTACAACAGTAGTAGACTTGCCAACTTTAAGGGCATTTAAATGGTCATTGAATAAACATATGGATGATGATGGAATAGTGTAGGTTAGTGGGCTTCAGATTGGTTTCACAGGACAGCGTAACATCGAGGGCTGAAGGCCCTGTACTGCACTGTAATGTTCTATATTCTATGTTCTATATCCCGTTAAGCCCTTCCTATTCTTGTAGCCATCCAGATGCCTTTTAAATGTTGTAATTGTACCAGCCTCCACCACTTCCTCTGGCAAATCATTCCATACACACACCACCCTCTCCATGAAAAAACTGCCCCTTAGGTCCCTTTTCAATCTTACCCCTCTCACTTTAAACCTAGTGTTGGACTCCCTTGTCTCAGGAAAATGACTTTGGTTATTCACCAATCATGGTCTTATAAACCTCTATAAAGTCAACCCTCAGCCTCCAATACTCCAGGGAAAATATCCCCGGACTATTCAGTCTCTCCCTACAGTTCAAACCCTCCAACACCAGCAATGACCTTGTAAATCTTTTCTGAACCTTTTCAAGTTTAGCAATATCTGCCCTTCAGCAAAGTGACTAGAATTTATCACAGTGTTCCAAAAGTGGTCTAACCAATGTCCTGTACAGCCACAACCTGACATCACAACTCCTATACTCAATGCACTACCAGAAAAGTCAAAGAACTATCCCCTAGTTATTCCCTCGGTGCTCACAAATCAAATAAAAGAAAAGGAATAATGATAAAGTAACATCAAACAGCATACAAAACCTCTCAAAATCGACATTGAACTATCAAAGTCATTGTTACCAGTTACCTCTACTGCAACAGCTGAAGAATTCAGAGATTGATCTGCATATCTGTATTGTTTACTTTTTCCTTATTGAATTCATCTCTTCTTTCCAACCTGTGTGTTTGTGTGTTGTGATATTAATTCTTTTTTAAGTTTAGTAATTAATAAAAAAAAGTCATTCTTTGTTAACCCAAGAAAGTTGAGTTAAACTGGCTCCTATTAAAATACAGGTTCAGTGGGGTCTGAGTGAAATGCATCCACATCAAAGGGATCCTTTATAAATTAACCCTATATATTGTGAACAACTGATGGGTTGAGTGAATACAGAAGGAGAGCCAGTTCATCCCTCCTCATCCAGGGACATTACAGTTGGGATATCCCATCTGGAATGCAATAAATTAAAAAACCTTGCCTGATGTCACGTCATAGCAATCAAATAAGAGATAACACTAAAATGGTGATATTTCAGATACATATGATACATATTCTGTCCATTTGTACCAGGATTTGAGGTCCTCTACATTCAGATGTTTTCCTCAAGCTTTATTAGGAGGAGCAGAATGTCTTTCTGGACCCTCAATAAAAGAAGGAATTAGCTTAATAGTTGCCCGTACAAAAAAGATCTGAAACCTCACATCAGAATCAGTCCTCTGCCCGACCAGCTGTAACTCCCTGTTATTTGTGTAGTAGACAGTCAACGAACCTCCCCTACAACCAGCTCATGAACAGCATCAAGGCTCTCAACAATGGGGAACTATCTATTCCATACACACTTCAAACTTCAGTGCAAGTTGGGCCATATATTTTCATGAACAAAAATGTGGCAGCCTCATTTCTGGCATTTGTAACCACAATAATGGTAATGATATCAAAGCACAGTGCATCAATACAACATTAGGACAAATTAATGTCTGTATTGAGTAAACCATCAGGGAATTAAATCAGATCAAGGACTTTTAACTCACCAAAACTGCTGAGGAAGAAAAAGAGGAAGAACAAAAACAAATCGTCCGACACTTCCGCCATTTACAATCCGACCCCACCACCCAAGACATTTTTCCATCCCCTCCCCTGTCAGCTTTCCGGAGAGACCACTCTCTCCGTGACTCCCTTGTTCGCTCCACACTGCCCTCCAACCCCACCACACCCGGCACCTTCCCCTGCAACCGCAGGAAATGCTACACTTGTCCCCACACCTCCTCCCTCACCCCCATCCCAGGCCCCAAGATGACATTCCACATTAAGCAGACGTTCACCTGCACATCTGCCAATGTGGTATACTGCATCCACTGTACCCGGTGCGGCTTCCTCTACATTGGGGAAACCAAGCGGAGGCTTGGGGACCGCTTTGCAGAACACCTCCGCTCAGTCCGCAACAAACAACTGCACCTCCCAGTCGCCAACCATTTCCACTCCCCCTCCCATTCTCTAGAGGACATGTCCATCATGGGCCTCCTGCAGTGCCACAATGATGCCACCCGAAGGTTGCAGGAACAGCAACTCATATTCCGCCTGGGAACCCTGCAGCCATATGGTATCAATGTGGACTTCACCAGTTTCAAAATCTCCCCTTCTCCTACGGCATCCCTAAACCAGCCCAGTTCGTCCCCTCCCCCCACTGCACCACACAACCAGCCCAGCTCTTCCCCCCCACCCACTGCATCCCAAAGCCAGTCCAACCTGTCTCTGCCTCCCTAACCGGTTCTTGCTCTCACCCATCCCTTCCTCCCACCCCAAGCCGCACCCCCAGCTGCCTACTAACCTCATCCCACCTCCTTGACCTGTCCGTCTTCCCTGGACTGACCTATCCCCTCCCTACCTCCCCACCTACACTCTCTCCACCTATCTTCTTTACTCTCCATCTTCGGTCCGCCTCCCCCTCTCTCCCTATTTATTCCAGTTCCCTCTCCCCATCCCCCTCTCTGATGGAGGGTCTAGGCCCGAAACGTCAGCTTTTGTGCTCCTGAGATGCTGCTTGGCCTGCTGTGTTCATCCAGCCTCACATTTTATTAACCTGTCAAATTTGTGATCCTTGCACTATGGAACACTGAGTGGGGAAGGGGGCAGGGGATTAGGATTGGTTATCCACACTAAGTGAGGAGATAGTTATCATGGGAAAGAAACTGGAACATTTGCCTGTTGCAAATCAAGTGAGATTTATCATGCCCAGCAAAAAGGAACAGCTGCTTTTTGGAGACAAGAGACACAGAGAAATGAGAAAGAAACAAAACATTTACTAATGTGTGAAGAGACAGCAGTTACTGCTCTGTGAGGAGCAGGGTAAAGTTTGTTTTTGTTAGCAACCAAACAGAAGGGTGGTTGTGATGAATGTTCATGAGATATTACTATGTTTTGAAAATTTCAGTCTTCAAGTGGACAGCCCCATTTATGTTTAATTTGTATGTCATATTGTGAGGGTTAAGTAGTGAAGGAAGTCATTTCATGTTTGAATTTTGAATAGCACCAGTGTGTTTGGAAAAATGTATTTAAATAAGGTTCAAAACACCCTCAATATGAATAATTCAGTGCTTCAGAGAATGAAGACTAGAAGGGATGAACAAAAATTGCATTGGTGCCAAGCAACAAGGTGTCTTAGAGAAATAGACTCAGGAAACATTACTTTTTCTAAAGAGTGAAGCATCCAGGAGGTGAGAATGTGTGCAGATCAGTGTTAGAGAGTACAGATATGTGGTAGCAAAAGAGATGTTAGCTTAGCAACTTCCAAAACAGTTGAAAAGGAGTCATGAATAATTTAACGTCAGTAAGACAAAGCTCAACAGAAAGCTGTGGAAAAGGAATTTAAGGAATCCATGTTTAGTAATAAGTGAACTATGGTAGCAGTTTGTTTAAGGGTCCCTGGAAGATACAATAACTAAATTAGATAACCTTGACTGAATGCTTAACTGGAAATAAACAAAATTCAACCATGTCAACTAAACAAAGAACTTTAAAGTGGAAACAAGATGACTCTTCACTGATGTTAGATGATCTGTAACATTGTTATTGAGGGAAAAAAAATTGAATCTTTACTTTTGGTATTTGTAATAACACTGTTTCAATTCATTATTACATTGTGTAAAATGTTTCATGATTGTTTTTTTCTTTGTGTGTGCTTGTTGTTCTTTTGTTAAAAGTACATTGGCAGCCCCTTGTGAATATGTTCAATGATTGACTACCAGCGTGACAAAATTGCAACAATATAAATTATGGTCGATCGAGTTAAGTCTCACTCAGGAGTCTGGCTTGCCCAGTTTTGCCATCAGCTGAGATTTAATATAGAAAATAATATTTTTCTGTTCAGAAGGAAGAGGATAGTACTGATGAGACTTTTGAAGATTTAAAGTACAGGAGGCACCATAGGACATGGGAAAAGAAATGGGCCAATCAGACTCCACCTATTAATCAATGGCTAATCTAATCATCCTCAACTCCACTTTCTTGCCTTTTCCATTATAACCCTTGATTCCCATACCAATTAACCGTCTAGCTATCTCAGCTTTGAATTTATTAACACAGTCTTGATAACTTCCTACAGTAAAGAATTAGGAAGAATCACTACCCTTTATGAGACAAAATTCCTCCCCACCTCTCCCTTAAGTGGATGTAAACTTACGCTAAGGTTATATCTTCTGGTCCTACGGGCCCAAACTACTCAACCTTTCCTTGGAAGAAAATCCCTCTGTGCACAGGATCTACTTGATAAACTTTCTCTGGACTGCCTCCATTGTCAATATATTTTACCTTAGGAAAAGGGAGCAAAACTATTCCTTCACTAAAGCTGAATCAGAATTTCTGGAACCAGCATATTGGTGTAGAGTTCAAGAAATCGGTACACCACCTCATTCTCAGTTGCAAGTAGGGAGGGGCAATTAATGCTCTCCTTGTCAAGGATACTCTTATCCCATGAAAAAAAATATATTCCTCACTTCAATGAGAAGAAAACATCATAAAATATTTAGAGCATGGTGGACTTTCAGATTTGAAATCAGTGTGGTCATGAGTAACCAATCTCTCTGGAAACCTGTCCCCAGCTCAACTTTGCAACGTCACAATGAGTGTGGAATGCTTAGATGGTTACATCATTGCAAATGAGGTTCAAAGGGCTTTTGTTGTTGCATATGTTTATGTATCTCTTCCTCAACACAAGATACATAGTGGGGCATTCCACATAAGAGAAATATTAAGTTTCTTCCTTGTGGCAGGTTTCCCTGAAAAGCTAGAATCAAGGATATACTATGGATATCAGTGAAATAATTCCACAAGTAAGTTACACAGTTCAGTGAGAATAAAAGTCACATTGATGCTTAAAATGCAAATGGAGGCATAAGGCTCACAATATATTAACTAAACCTTTGTTGGAAGAATCCAAATGAGTCACACTGTTCCGTATATTTCTCAACGTCAGGTATTGACTCAATATTTCCTTGTGTGTTGTTTCAGTAATTTTACGTTCATTTGTTTACATGTTACTTTGCCTTATCAGATCTTCCAGGCAGGGAAGGTGAATTTGCATATTATCTATCCCCAAACTCTCAAGAAGAGATGAAACCTTTTAGATGAAAGGAGAATTCTGGATCAATTCCAAGGACAATGATTAAAAATGTTTTAATGATGGAGAAGTGAGTGGAGGGAAGAAGATATTTATGAATGACATGCCAGAGAGTTGAAGATTTGATCACATGCCTCCTCAACTCTCCACCCCATTATGTAATGTTAGACCATATTCTGCTCTAGACTATTCATATCTCTGAGTGAGATAACCAATTGGTGACATGGCCAAATGGGGTTGAGGGTGTTTATCTGAAGCTGTTCTTAATAAATTCCAACTATGTGGAAAGCACTGCCACAACACCAACTACCTTCCCTTTGTTTAAGTAGTTGAACAACAATGGCCAATTTCTGATAATACAAAAATGTTGTACATCCCCTCCTTTCACCAAACCATTATGGCAGATCCTTCAGCTCTTGGAATTGCATTCCTCAATCTCTTTGTTAATTGTATTTTCACTCTATTGCTAAGGTTAAGGATATGCAGGTGAAGTGTACTGAGTGATTCCTGAGCTCATATTCTATCAGTCTTGTGGCTCAGTGATAGTGTCCCTAACTCAAGGCCAGGAAGCCTGCATTCAAATCTCACCCTCACCAGTGGTGTGTCATAGTATATGTGGAGCACATATTAGGGGTTCTTGTGCTGCAGTGGTAATGTCCCTACCTCTGTTCCAGGAAGCCAAGATTCAAGACCCACCTGCTCCAGAGGTGTGCAATAATATCCCTGAACAGGTCGATTAAAAATATCTAAAATGGAGTGAAGAGGAGGATGCTATGTTAAAATACTATCACACAACATAGTTAATAGACCCTTTCTGCACAGAGCACATAACCAAGAACTAAGGTTCAGGAAGCAACACTATATCTGGAGCATAAATAGCAGCTCTTGTGGCACAGTAATAGTGTTTCTACTTCTGAGCCAGGAGCTCTGGATTCAAGTTCCACCTGTTCCAGAGACTAGAATTTAACGCAGTGTTCCAAAAGTGGTCTAACCAATGTCCTGTACAGCCACAACCTGATATCACAACTCCTATACTCAATGCACTACCAGTAAATTCAAAGAACTATCCCTTAGTTATTCTCTTGGTGCTCACAAATCAAATAAAAGAAAAGGAATAATGATAAAGTAACTTCAAACAACTTACAAAACCTCTCAAAATCTATGTGGTATCAATGTGGGCTTCACAAGCTTCAAAATCTCCCCTCCCCCACCGCATCCCAAAACCAGCCCAGCTCGTCCCCGCCTCCCTAACCTGTCCTTCCTCCCATCTATCCACTCCTCCCACCTCAAGCCCCATCCCTATCTCCTACCTACTAACCTCATCCCACCCCCTTGACCAGTCCGTCCTCCCTGGACAAACCTATCCCCTCCCTACCTCCCCACCTACATTCACCTTTACTTGCTCCAACCCCTCCTCCTTGACCTGTCAGTCTCCTCTCCACCCATCTTTTCCTCTATCCATCTTCTATCCACCTCCCCTTCTCTCCCTATTTATTTCAGACTCCCCTTCCCCTCCCCTATTTCTGAAGAAGGGTCTAGACTCAAAACATTAGCCGTCCCATTCCTCTGATGCTACTTGGCCTGCTGTGTTCATTCAGCTCTACACCTTGTTGTCTCAGATTCTCCAGCATCACCAGTTCCTACTATCTCTGATTGAATGAAATCACTGCTTATTCTTCTAATCTCCAGCATGTTGAGTCCCCCATTAAGCCTTTGCTCATAAGACAATCTCTCCAAACTGAGATCGTCCTATTGAACCTTCTCTGAAGTGCCTTCAATGAAATTGTATTTTTCTTTAAAGTGCTCACAGTACTCCAAATGTGGTCTCACCAGGACTTTGTATAGTTGGAGTTGGACTTCTCAACTCTTCTATTCCAACCCCTTTGAAATAAGGGCCAACATTCCATTAGCCCTCCCAGTTATCTGCTGCATTTGTGTGCTAGCTTTCTGGGTTTCTAGGAAGGATATTATTAAGTTGTAGAAGGTTCAGAAGAGATTTACTAGGATGTCGCTGGGTATGGAAGGTTTGAGTTATGAAGAAAGGCTGGATAGGCTGGGACATATTTTCCCAGTAGGAAAGTAGGAGGTTGAAAGGTGAGCCTCCATAAAATCATGAGGGGTATAGATAGGGTTAATGGTAGGTATCTTTTCCCTCGGGTGGGGGATTTCAAGACTATGGGACACATTTTTAAGGTGAGAGGAAAGAGTCTTAAAAAAGACATGAGAAGCAATTTTTTTTACACCAAGGGCAGTTCTCGTATGGAATAAACTTCCTGAGGAAGTGGTAGATTTGGACACAGTTACAATGTTTAAAAGATACTTTGACAAGTACATGGAACGAAATGGTTTGGGGGAGATACAGGCCAGGAGCAGGCAGGTGGGACTAACTAGTTTGGGGTTATGTTCGGCCTGGACTGGTTGGACCGAAGGGTTTCCATGCTGTATGACTCTATAAGTACTCCCAAGTCACTTTGAGTTGCAGTTTTCTGCAGTTTTTCTCCATCTAAATAATACTCTTGTTCTTTCATTTTCCCTTCTAAGTCATTAATATATATCATAAACAGTCCCAACACTGAGCACTGAACCCTGTGGAACCCCACTGGTTACAGGTCACCAACCAGAAAAAGAAATTCCTTAATAACAAGGTGTAGAGCTGCATGAACACAGCAGGCCAAGCAGCATCAGAGGAGCAGGAAGGCTAACGCTTTGGGCCTAGGCCCTTCTTCAGAAACATTTCCTTTCTGAAGACGGGTCTAGGCCTGAAACGTCAGCCTTCCTGCTCCTCTGATGCTGCTTGGTCTGCTGTGTTCATCCAGCTCCACACCGTGTTATCTCAGATTCTCCAGCATCTGCAGTTCCTACTATCAAATAAGTTCCTTAATCCAGTTCCTGTTTCCTGCCCATTAGTCAATTCTCTATCCAAACAAATACACTACCCCCAAAACCATGGACTCTTGTCTTATGACTTAACCTTTTGTGAGGCTCCTTGTTGAATGCCTTCTAGAAGTCCAAATAGACACGTGTGTACGATCCCCGCTATTGAGATTTCCTTGGAAAACTGTGGTAAATTAGTCAGACATAACGTCCTTTTCATGATGTCATGTTAATCTGCTTGATTAAATTATGATTTTCCAAACATCCTCCTGTTGCTTCCTTATTAGTAAATTCCAAATTTTTTCCAGTCAAAAGATGTTTGGCTAATTGGCCTGTAGTTAACCTGTTTCTTGCTACCTTAGGGCGAAGGCAGACAGACATAATGTTGTATTCTGTACATAAATCTAATGTTCAATAAAATTTATAATAATAATTATTATGTAAAAGGATTGGCATCTAGTTCCATACTTCACCATCTGGCCTCGGAATAAATTTACACTCTTCTCCCTGAGTGATATTTCTTCAGTCCTTTTGCACTTTTGAAATATCCTTGAGCAGATCTCTCATCAAGATCTTGATCACTCCTCCTTATCTCTCTTCCTCACTGAGAGTGGTTTTCTGTCATACGCAGTGGTGTCACACATTTCTCTACATTATTGCTGCGGTGTTAATGTTATGCTCTCGAGGACTACGAAGAATAAATTTTGTATAGCTGATTGGGGACCGTGAGAATGATCACAGGCCACCATCAAACTGCTTAGCCTCAACAATAGAAGTGTATACCATGCAATTTTTCCTACCAGCACTAAAAAAGGAGCTTTAATTTGACACCTGAGCATGAAGAGACTAGAACGAAAGGCGATGAGATCCCTGGGAGACCGCTCTGAGACAACTTTAGCTTGCCATGACAATCCGTATTTACGTCCTGCATTTAACATTCTAAAATAAGACACCTCACCAACATATTATCAGAGATTTAAAAGATTTCTTTTCAAAATCTTGACAAAGAGATGGATTTTAATTTGGTATTAAAGGAACAAAGAGAGAGGTGGTGAAGGTATGGAGTTGGGTTTTAGATTAGTGTGATTCCTTTGAATAGTGGAGTAGGCTCATTGACTAAATGACCTTCTTTTGTTTCTATGCAACAGAGGAACTTCCTCAGCCTAGAGATAATGGGAACTGCAGACGCTGGAGAATCTGAGATAACAAAGTGTGAAGCTGGAGGAACACAGCAGGCCAAGCAGCAACTTCCTGAGCCTAGATAGCAGAAGGTATGAGTGAAGGGAGAAGGGAGTTCATTTGACAGGCAGTGGCAATGTTTGGCTGGTATTGTCACTTGATCAGATATCTAGAGACCCAGGAAATGTTCTGTGTTCAAATGCCATCACGGCAGATGGTGGAACTTGAATTGAATGAGATCTGGAATTAAAAGGATTAATTAAATTAAATGATGACCACATCTCCAGTTACTAGTGGTGTACCGCAAGGGTCGGTGTTGGGTCCACTGCTGTTTGTCATTTTTATAAATGACCTGGATGAGGGCGTAGAAGGATGGGTTAGGAAATTTGCAGACGACACTAAGGTCAGTGGAGTTGTGGATAGTGACGAAGGATGCTGTAGGTTGCAGAGAGACATAGATAAGCTGCAGAGCTGGGCTGAGAGGTGGCAAATGGAGTTTATTGCGGACAAGTCTGAGGTGATGCACTTTGGTAGGAGTAACCGGAAGGCAAAGTACAGGGCTAATGATAAGACTCTTAGTAGTGTAGATGAGCAGAGAGATCTCGGTGTCCATGTACACAGATCCTTGAAAGTTGCCACCCAGGTTGACAGGGCTGTTAAGAAGGCATACAGTGTTTTAGCTTTTATTAATAGTGGGATTGAGTTCCAGAACCATGAGGTTATGCTGCAGCTGTACAAAACTCTGGTGCGGCCGCACTTGAAGTTTTGTGTACAGTTCTGGTCACCGCATTATAAGAAGGATGTGGAAGCTTTGGAAAGGGTGCAGAGGAGATTTACTAGGATGTTGCCTGGTATGGAGGGACGGTCTTATGAGGAAAGGCTGAGGGACTTGAGGCTGTTTTCATTAGAGAGAAAAAGGTTGAGAGGTGACTTAATTGAGACATATAAGATAATCAGAGCGTTAGATAGGGTGGATAGGGAGGGCCTTTTTCCTAGGATGGTGACGGCGAGCACGAGGGGGCATAGCTTTAAATTGAGGGGTGAAAGATATAGAACAGATGTCAGAGAGGTAGTTTCTTTACTCAGAGAATAGTAAGGGTATGGAACGCTTTGCCTGCAATGGTAGTAGATTCACCACCTTTAAGTACATTTAAGTCATCATTGGACAAGCATATGGACGTACATGGAATAGTGTAGGTTAGATGGGCTTCAGGTTGGTATGACAGATCGGCACAACATCGAGGGCCGAAGGGCTTGTACTGTGCTGTAATGTTCTATGTTCTATGTTGTATGTTCTATGATTGTTCTGAAAACCCAACTTGTTCAGTAATGTCCTTTGGGGAATGAAAACTACTGTCCTTATCTGGTCTGGCCTACATGTGACTCCAGAACCACAGCAATGTGGCTGACTCTTAAGTGCCCCCTGCAATGACCTTAGCAAGCCATGCAGTAGTATCAACCCACTAAAAATAGAGAGGGGAATGAAAAGGAACACTTGATATTGACTCAGGCACTGGAAGCAACAATGGCAAACTGAGATCTGTCAACCTTTTATGTTTTAGCAGAGGATGAGGAGATAAGTGGAGGGACAAAACACTATGAAACCACTATCACTTGTGACTTTGGTTCACATTATTTCAGTGCCGTGGTAGGGTGGCAGCCAAATCATAAGAATTACAAAATAGCAGTTGCTACGGTAAAATGAGGGTTATCCTCCAGCATTGATCCTACACTGTGCTGGAAGGCTTCCGAAACAAGCTTGTGATGGAGCCCAAATTAGACCACGAACAGGGAGTCTCAGGAGCAGAGAAGCAAACAAAGCTGAGTGGCAATGCAACTGTGATTGCTACTCATTAAAAGCTCTGGCCAATCAACTCTACTTCTCTCTTCACAGATGACTATTCTCAGCACTTTCAGTTTTTTTTTGGAGCAGATTTCAGTTATTTTGCAATGACAATCTCTTCTTCTGATCTAAGTGATCCACTTTGAGAGTATTGAATAAAGCTTTGCATTTATGCATGTATTTTTCATTTTAATTCCAATCGTTGACCTTTGCTTTTACACATGTAATTTTAAAATTAAATATGCACATAATAAAGCTACCCCAACAAGCCAGAGAACACAGATACCGTCTGTGTCAACTTTCCAATGCCTAAGCCTTTTTTAAAATTTGTTTACATGATGTCGGCATCACTGGCTAGGCAAGCATTTATCGCCATCCCTTATGGTTAAGGGTCCATCACATTGTTGTGGGCCTGGAGTTGCATGTACGTAGGTAAGGATGACAGTTTCTTTCCCTGAAGGATATTAGTGAATGAGATGGATTTTAAATTTAAAATATTCACTATTAGACTAGTATTTTAATTCCAGACTTTTATTGCGTTCAAATTGCACCATCTGCTCTCGTGGCATTCAAACCCATGATCCCTAGATCATTGGGCTGGGTTCTGGATTATTAATCCAGCAATACTACCATTGCACCACTACCTCTCCTGTCATCCTTCAAGGCACAAGAAGAAATCCATGAAATAAAATTATTAAAGAACGTAGAATAAAAATTAAAATTATTCTATAAGTACCTTTATTAGTCTGTACATTGTGTGTAAAAGTTGGGATGTCATCCTGCAGCTATACAGAACATTGGATAGGCCAGTTTTGGAATACTGCATTCAAGTCTGGTCTCCCTGCTACAGGAAAGATGTTGTGAAATATGAATGGGTTCAGAAAAGAGTGTTGCCAGTCTTGGAGATTTGAGCTATCAGGAGAGGCTGGCTAGACTGCGGCCTCTTTCCCTGAAGTATTGGAGGTTGAGGAATGACATAGAAACATAAAAAATAGGCGCGGGATTGGCCTTTTGGCCATTTGAGCCTGCACCACCATTCAATATGATCATGGCTGATCATGTAATCTCAGTATCCCATTCCCACTTTCTCTCCATTCACCTTAATCCTTTCGGCCCCAACAACTTCCTGTAGGAGAGAATTCCACAAGTTCACAACTCTCTGAGTGAAAATATTCTTCCTCATGTCAGTCCCGAATAGATTACCACTTATTCTTATACTTAGACCCCTAGCTCTGGAATTCCCCACCTAGGGAAATCGCCTCACTAAGGCCCTGTATAACTGCAGCAAGACATCCTTGCTCCGATACTCAAATCCTCTCACTATGAAGGCCAGCGTGTCATTAGCTTTCCTCACCTCCAACTGAACCTCTATGCCAACCTTCAGCAATTGTTCCACCATGACACCCAAGTTTGATTTCATCGCACCTTTTCCTAGGCTGCCACTATTCAGATAATAATCTGCCTTTCTTTTCTAGTGACATAAAGGATGTAATAACTGATCATTTGGAAAGCGACGACAGAATTGGTCCTGGTCAGCATGGATTCACTAAATAGAAATCATGCTTGATAAATCTTGTGGAATTTTTTGAGGATGCAACCAGTCGAGTGGACAAGGGTGAATCAGTAGATGTTGTGTATCTGGACTTTCAAAAGGCTTTTGCCAAGGTTCTACAGAGGAGATTAGTAAGGTAATTAAAGCTCATGGTTTTGGACATCATGTATTGACATGGATAGAGAACTCACTGGCAGACAGAAAGCGAAGAGTTGGAATAAGTGGAACCTTTTCAGAGCAGCAGGCAGTGATGAGTTGGATACTACAGGGTTCAGAGCTGGGCACCTAACTGTTCACAATATAACTCATAGAGATTTATAAAATCATGAGGAGAATGCGTACGGTGGAATAGCCAAGATCTTTTTCCCAGGGTATGGGGAGTCCAAAACTGGGGAGCATAGGTTTAAGGTGTGTGGGGAAAGATTTAAAAGGGACCTAAGGGGGCAACCTCTTCACATGTGTACAGAATGCGCTGCCAGAGGTAGTGATATAAACCGGTACAGTTACAACATTTAAAAGGCATCTGGATGGGTATATGAATAGGAAGGGTTTAGAGGGTTATGGGCCAAATTCTGGCAAATGGGGCTGGGTTAATTTCGGATATCTAGTTAGCATGGACAAGTTAGACTGAAAGGTCTGGTTCCTTGCTGTACGTGCTTATGATTCTAAGCACTTAAATAATGAAATGTGGGATGGAAATACAAACATCAGATGATAGGCAAGATAGTTACACAGGCAACAAATGTGAAATGTCAGGAATGTTATAGAATTAGTTTGCTTCAATATATATCAGGGAAACAGGCCCCGTGGATGTGGCATCAGGAGATGAGATTAGAATTGATGAAACTGCTTTTAAAATAGAGGGAAATAACAGATACAGTAAGCTACTGAAATTCATTGAGAATAAAGCTTCTGGTCCGAATGGATTACATCCAATAATTTTAGAATAATCAAGGGAGGAGATAACAGAGACCTGATTACACATATTTAATGATTCAACAACAACTTATATTTGTCTTCAACAAAATGAAACGTTTCAAGCCTTTCCACAGAAGCATTATAAAACAAAATATGACACCAAGAGAGGAAAGGAGGAAAAGAACCAGTCAAACACAGGTTCATAGGAAGAGGGGTAGGCCATTCAGCCCACATGAGCCTGTTACAGCATTCAAAGACTGGTTAGCAAGCTTAGATCACAAGGAATACAGGGAGAAGTAGCCATATAGATACAGAACTGACTCAAAGGTAGAAAGTAGTGGTGGAAGGTTGTTTTTCGGGCTGGAGGTCTATGACCAGTGGTGAGCCACAAGGATCAATGCTGGGTACACTGCTTTTGCTCATTTATATAAATGATTTGGATGTTTACTTAGGAGGTATGGTTCATAAGCTTGAAGATGAAACCAAAGTTGGAGGTGTGGTGGACAGCCAAGAAAGTTATGTCAGTTACAACTGGACCTTGATCAGATGGACCAATGGGCTGAGGAGTGGCAGATGGAGTTTAATTTAGATCATTTTGGTACATTTTGGAAAGGCAAATCAGGACTGAACTTTTACACTTAATGGTAAGGTCCTGGGGAGTGGTGCTGAACAAAGAGACTTTGGATTGCAGGTTCCTAGTACCTTGAAAGTGGAATCACAGGTAGACGGGTTAGTGAAGACGGCATTTGGTACGTTTGCCTTTATTGGTCAATGCATTGAGCATAGGAGTTGGGGGCTCATGTTGCAGCTGTGCAGGACATTGGTTAGGCCACTTTTGGAATACTGTGTTCAATTCTGTTCTCCCTGCTATAGGAAGGATGTTGTGAAACTTGAAAGGGTTCAGAAAAGATTTACAAGGATGTTGCCAGGGTTGGAGGGTTTGAACTTGAGGGAGAGGCTGAATAGGCTGGGGCTACTTTCCCTGGAGCATCAGAGGCTGAGGATTTTTATAAAATCATGAGGGGCAATGGATAGGGTAAATAGTCACGGTCTTTTTGCCAAGGTGAGGGAGTCCAAAACCAGACTGCATAGGTTTAAGATGAGAGAGGAAAGATTTAAAAGGGACCTAAGGGGCAACTTTTTCATGCAAAGGGTGTTGCGTGTATGGAATGAGCTGCCAGACGAAGTGTTGGAGGCTGGTACACTTACAACATCTATAAGGCATCTGAATCGGCATATGAATAGTTAGGGTTTAGAGGGATATGGGCCAAATGCTGGCAAATGGGACTAGATTAGTTTAGGATGTCTGATCAACATGGACGAGTTGGCCTGAAGGTTCTGTTTCCATGCTGTACAGCTCTATGACTCTGTCAGATCATGGCTGATCTATGGCCTAATCGCATAAGCATGCCTTTGGCCTTTATGCCTTAATGCATTTGCTTAACAAAAAAATTATCTCTCTCAGCTTTAAATTAACATCTAATCCAGCATCCACTGCCATCTGTGGAAGAGATTTCCAAACATCTACCAGCGTTTGAGTTTAGAAATTTTTCCTCACATCTTTTCTGAATTGTCTGGTCCTAATTTTTGGAGTAAATAATTTCAAGCATAATTTCACTTTTATAAATTTTGTTGACTCTGCTCAATTATAGAGTTATTTTCTCAGCAGCCAGTTATCACGTCTGTTATGACATATTCCAGTATTGTCCCTACTACTCATACCATACCAATTAATTTGAAGTTCTCAATTTTCTTTCTTCTTCCCTTCTTAAACAATGGGGATACAGTTGCTATTTTCCAGTCTGCAGGAATCATAGAATCCCTAAAGTGTGGATCAGGCCATTCAGCCCATCAAGTCAACACCAACCAATTATAAGAGCATTCCAGCCAGCCCCACCACCCCCACCCTATACTGGTAACCCTGCATTTCCCATGGCTAACGCACATAACCTACACATCCCTGGCCATTATGGGAAATTTAGCATGGCCAATCCAACTAAACTTCACATCTTTTGACTGTGGGAGGAAACTGGAGCACCCGGGGGAAACCCACACAGACAGAAGGAGAATGTGTAAATTCCACACAGTCATCTGAGGGTGGGACTGTGCCTGGGTCCCTGGCACTGTGAGGCAACAGTGCTAATGATTGAGCCAGGATGCTATCCCAGAATGCTTCCACTATCTTTGGAATTTCAGATGATAACCATCAATGCATCCCCTGTCTCTGTATCCAACTCTTTTTTTCAATACTCTGGGAAGTAGTTCATCAAATCCACATTGGATTGAAAGATGATTACAACTGAAATATCAAAAAGGGAATCAATGGAAAGGGATTATTAATTGAAGTGGTTACACAGTGTAACAGAAAATATAGGGAGAAATAAATGGGTTGGGAAAGAAAAAATACACAGCACTAATGGATAGTTTGAAGCTACATGCAGATTGAGAGCACCAGATTGGTCCAGAGACTCTTGAAAATTGGTTCTTAGAAGTTTTTTTCAGGTCAGTTTAGAGCAGCATGTTGTAGGGAGCAGGCTTTCCTAGACCTGGTAATGTGCAATGAGACAGAATTTATTCATAAGCTTATGGTGAAGGAGCCCCTAGAAGACAGTGATCACAACATGATGGAATTTTACGTCAATTTTGAAAGGGAGTAGTGAGGGCCCATGGCTAGTGTTTTAAACTTAAATAAAAACAATTATGAGAGAATAGTGCACAGCTTGCTAGGATGAACTTGGAAGCTGAGCGAAAAGATGAGACAGTTGTAGTGGTGAATCTTTAAAGAAGATATTTAATGACTCAGCAAATGTTTAGCTCAGTGGGAAAGATTATTAAGGGTATATCATCAGTGGCTAAATAATGAATTTAAGGAAAATATTAAATTGGAAGAAACATTGCACAAATCTGCAAAGATTTATGGTAGGTCACATGATTAGAATGACTTTAAGAAGGAGCAAAAATTGATTAAAAAGATAAAGTGGCAGAAAGCACAATATGATAGAAAGCTAGCTTATAATATAAACACAGACAGTAAGAGTTTCTACAAGTGTGTGAATAGGAAAAGAGTAATTAAAATCAGTGTTGACCAGCTAGAGACTGAATGTGGGAAATTGATAGTGGAAATCGAAGAAATAGCAGAGGCTTTGGACAGGTATTTGGTGTTTATCTTTATGGTGGAACATTTTGAAAGCTTCAAAACATGCACTTTGAAAGTTCTCAAATGTGAAACCCTCTCAAAAGCATCTAGGATTCATGAAAGCACTACATAAATTTTCTTCTTTAAAGGGAATTCTTGTAAAGGGAATTCTGCCCTTAAGGAAGCCAAGGAAATCCCAGACATAACAATGATATGGCAGGCCTGCTGACTTTCCATATTGCAATGAGTCTCGGTGAGATTGTATCTGGAATTCGGGCTGAAATCTGATGGGTTTTCAGAGTTAGAGGCTTTTCTCACGGAATAGAGCATCCTCCATATGTAGCGGTCTGAATTTTAAGGAGTTGAAGTGCTCTAAAATGTCATCCTTGTCAAGCTTCTCAGCTGCTCCCAGCAGCAAAGACAGTGGAGCTGTTCTGTTTGACACTCACTGACCTCAAACATGAAGAACAGCTACTCGCTAAAAAATGCCTGTAGAGCAATAACCCCAACATGAACCAGCAATATGGACAAGAAGGAAAGAATGAGCAATTAAAACCTTCAGTAAATGATCATAATTGCTATTAGGATCAAAAGATGTTGTCAATGATATAATCATTCAGCACATATTTTCACAGTAAATATGTTTCTCCCACATTATGGTTATCTTAAGTATTTGCTTTGGTTCTCACCTGAATCTACATCTATAATAATCAGGCAGGCAGTCTTTCAAAAAGCCTTGCATCTACAATGGCTTATTTTCTGCATGGGCCGAGGACACCTGGTGGACTTGAGATTTTATTATTTAGCATTTTTCAGTTGCTTTGATTACGGCTTACTCTCATAATTCAGGCTGACATTATGTTCGTGCAGAACTGATGGAGTACTGTGCCACTGAGAAGCCATCTTTCAGATCAGCTGATCCACCAAAGATTGTTTGTCCTCTTGAATGGACACAGAAGATCCCACAGCACCCACTGAAGAAATACCATTAGATGGTGAAGAAAGGAGTGATATTTTGGAAACTTAAGTTAGAGTCACAATTATTTTGGCCGTGATGTGGTTTCAGTTGTTATGCTGAAGAAATTTACAAAAATGTGGGAGGAATAGGTCATGCAAATATTTCAGTATGAGGATAAGAATATTAAATTGCAGGCATCGGGGAACCAGGTCAGTGCGCACATGTATAACAAGTGCTTATAGTTACAAGATAGGACATAGGTAGTCTACTAGGAATTAAATGTAAGGATCTTCTAATCTGTGCAAGTTACAAGTTGTTAATAGCAGCTATACTCTAGAGAGTGTGGGGGAAGGATGTTTGTTAAAATTAACCTTAAAGGATAAGTTTCATTGATTGGAATCTTTCCAATAGAAAACACCAGTCACACAGAAGGATGATTAATGTTAACACCCCCTTTCAGCTTTTTCTTCCCATCTTCCAGGTTTCCCTCAGCTCCTTTCTTTGATAAGCAACACAGAAGGTTTAGTTTTCAAAGGCTATTGAACTCAAATGTGGCATGGCGATGAATAAATAAAAGTTAATGCATTGCTGCAATGAAGTAATTGTCATGCTGCAAGTTAATCCTGAGACAGTAACTCCACAAAGTATTACTCTCAATAGTGTGTCTCATTATTTAAATAAAATTATTCATTTTTAAATTAGAGTCATTAAAGTTACAGCACAGAGAAAAAGCTCCTTTGGCCTATCAAAAACAACTGCCAACCTACCGTAATTCCATTTTCTAATACTTGGCCTATAGCCTTGCGAACTTAAACAGGTTTATTTGAACACACCAGCTTTGGAGTCTGAATCCAGGTTAAGACACAAACAGATTCCGAACAAGGCCTCACACATGAAATGCATAGTCTGACCTACAATGTCACCTCTTGTATACATTGATCAAACCTTTAGTTATCTTGGGGCAGTGAGTTAAATGAAATTCCGGGATTTGTATTTTAACAAATCAAACCTGCATCTGCTTCCCAACTGATTAAAAATTTAACAGGACAGAGTCAGCCAGTCATTTTAGGTTTGTTCAATATATTTGCATCAGTTGTATGATCTTTTGACCTTTCACTTATAAATTTTGTGTCTTGATGCCACTCTCACTACACCTAATGGAGGAGCAATGCTCCAAAAGCTAGTGTTTTCAAATAAACCTGTTGAACTATAACCTATTGTCAAGTAATTTTTGACCGTGTCCAACCCAATACAACACTGGTCCGCACATCTAAATACACCATAAATGTTATAAGGGTTTCTTCCTCTGGTTGAAAAGAATTTCCTCACATCCCCTCCAACTCTATCCCTTCCCTTAAAACTCTGCCTCCTGATAACTGATCCCTCCATAAGGAGGAAATCTTTCTTCCATTGTGGCCCTCATAATTTTATACATGTCACTCATGTTCCCCTGCTCAGCCTCCTCTGCTTAAAAATTAAAAATGATTTTCCAAATGAACTGAGAAACTTGAGCAAGTTTAGTAAAATTATCTTAATGATCATCTTACAGTGGGCTAATGTACATAGGCATACACAGATGAGGAAGGTTTGTCTACTTAACTTTACTTTTCTCTCCATAGGTGTTGCCAGACCTACTGAGCATTTTCAACATTTTTTGTGCTTCAGATGTCCAGCAACTTACCAGTATTCTCATATCCAGTCCTCTGTCTTTAGCTGGTAAATTCTAATAAGCACAGCTGTTGGGATAAGATGACTCATTTTACCTACAAGTTAGTGAGAGGCTGGGGTGAGAAGTAGCCAAAGCTCCTGCTCCAAATAAACTTGACTGTAAAATATTCTTGAGTCAACACTTACAGATGAAGAAGAGCCTTTGGAAAGCAATCATTGCTTGTGGAGCCAAAGCTTGCTGTTGGCATCTGATTTCAAAAGTAGAGTAGTGTGGAGGAAAAATTACAAGGAAAGAGAAATCAATTAAAAGCAATAAATTATTCTTACAAATTAGTTGTGGATTTCATTTCTGAAATTTTACAGTACATTTAACTAACTAATGACAAAACCCAACAATGAGTCCCAGGGGCACACTTGTTGAATATATAATATTGAGTCATACAGATACAGATAAAAATCTCAACAGGTTGACAGTTTTGTTTCTCACATTGCATCGAATTGTGACAGCATTGATAAGACCAGCAGTATTCGCCCATTCCTTACTGCCTTTGTGGGTTGGTGGTGAGCTGCCATCTTTAACTGATGTTGTTTTGCAAGTAATTAAGAGTTTCATCATTCTGAGTCTATGAAGAATGACGAATTCAGGTTGGACATCTATACCCAGTTGTAGTCCAGTGACCCGTTGCTGAAATCTTTGCATATAGTCAATCACAAAGACAGAAGTGGGTTCCACAATTACACAAGTCAGGGTCAAATGGCATGCATGATACCACTGTCTTGAAGATTGGCCAATGGGAATAACCAAGCTTGCATCAGGCAGATGCAGGTCCTGGAAATGGCAAGTCAGGTGTATCAAAACCTGGAGTCACATGCTGTCACTCTATAACAGTGGCTCACCGGTTAGCGCCGCTGCTTCACAGCATCAGGGACCAGTGATCAATTCCACCCTCAGGCAACTGTCTGTGCGGAGTTTGCACATTCTCTCTGTGCTTGTGTGGTTTCCTCCTACAGTCCAAAGATGTGCAGGGTAGATTGGCTGTGCCAAATTACCCATTGTTTTCAGGGATGTGTAGATTAAATGAGTGAAAGGGAGATGAGTCTGAGTGGCATCCTCTGAGGGTCAGTGTGGGATGTGTTCGGTTGAAGGGCCTGTTTCCACACTGTAGGGATACTAAGTGAACATGTTATATTGTACTGAGCAGCAACTTTACTGGTCTCAAAATTGATCTTCTTTGTTTGTCCACTTGCAAGCTTGGAAGATTAACACTTTACACAGTTAAATAAATCTGAGACCCAAATGTCCATGTCAAAAAATTGAACCTATTAAAATTGCTGGAGAAACCCAGCAGGTCTGCTACATTTACAGAGAGGGTTATGCTGAGTTTCTCCAGCAACATTCTGATTTTGCTTCAGATTTCCAGCATCCACAGTTTTTCTTTTATTCATATACACTTTTTTATGCACTAAATAATTCAAAATAGAGCATAGAACAGTACAGCACATGAACAGGCCCTTTGGCCCGCCATGTCTGTGCTAACCGTGATGGCATTCTAAACTAATCCCATTCTACCTGCATGTGGTCTATTTCCTTCTGTTGCCTAAATAAAAATCGAAAGAACTGTGGATTCTGGAAATTAGAAACAAAAACAGAAATTGCTGGAAAAGCTCAGCAGATCTGGCAGAATCTATGGAGAAAAATCAGAGTTAATATTTTGGGTCCAGTTACCCATCCTCAGAACTAATGGTAACTAGGAAATTTTTTTTTTATGCAGAAGATAGTGTGGGAAGAGGGGCTAAGGAGTAAACAATAGGTGGAGATAGAGCCCAAAATGACAGAAGACCAGTTGGATAGACAAAGGAGTGGGCAATCAGTCAACAAAATGAATAGCTACTAATGGGGACTATTATTGGCTAACAATGGGTAGCATGTCTTAGCAGACCATGTGATCTCATGGTTTGGTGTGTGGAAGCTAGCTACGGACATGGAAGAAGTTGCCTCAAGCCCTGCTATTCTCTGCCTCTTCATGTGTTGTCGAAATGCCTCTTAAACATGGCTACGGTATCTGCTTCTACCGCCTGTCCTGCTAGCATGCTTCGGGCACCACCTTCTCACCTTATACCTTTTACCCCTAGCGTTTGACGTTTTCACCCTGACTATCCACCTTTTCCAAGCCTCTCATAACTTTAAATGCTTCTATCAGATCTCCGCCTCAGTCCCTGCCACTCTAGCGTAAACAACCCTAGATATAGCCACTGACTCCTTATCAAAAATACACTCCAATCAAGGCAACATCTTGGTCAACCTCTTTTGCACCCTCTCCAAAGCCTCCACATTAATAGTATCTTAGCTGGCACAGACATGGTGGGCTGAAGGCCTGTTCCTGTACTGTATTCTTCTATTTTCTATGCTCACAACCTTCCTATAATGTGGTGACCAGATCTACACACAATGCTCCAGATGTGGCCTAAGTAAAGTTTTATACATCTGCAATATGACTTGCCAACTTTTATACTCAACACCTCAACCAATGAAAGTAAGTATGCTGTATGCCTAAGTTAACACCTTATTCACTTGTATTGTCATTTTCAGGGAGTTATGGACTTGGACCCCAAGATCCCTGTATATCAGTGCTCCGAAGGGTCCTACCATTTACTGTATGATTTCCTTTTGCTTGTGACCTCCCAAAATTTGTGTCCCAAAATGTATCACCTCTCACTTCTCTGTACTAAACTTCATCTGTCATTTCTCCATTCAACTTTCTAACTGATCTATATCCTGTGGTATCCTTTGACAAACTTCTTCACTATCCACAACTCCAACAATTTTGGTGTCATCTACAAACTTTCTAATCTGACCACTTATTTTTTCATTCAAATCATTTATACATTACAAACAAACAATAATGATTCCAGCACTGATCCTTGTGGAACATATTGGTTAAGGACCTGCAATCAGGAAAATACCTCTCCACTCCTCTCTGTCTTCCTTGGCCAAGCCAATTTTGTATCCAAATTACCAACTCACTGCGAATCCTATGTGATTTAATATTTTGGATTGGCATACTATGAGGGGCCTTGTCAAATGCGTTAGTAATGTTCACATAGACATCACCCACTGCCCTACCCTGATCAATCATATCAAAATACATACATTTTGATGTGCAGTTATTGTTGCAATGTGGCTGCTAATATGCACTCGGCTACATTCGTGAACCACAATGAGTTGAGGCCATCATTATTTTTCCTTCATCTTCTCATTCATTTGGAACTGTGAGTTCCACAGATGGAATACAATGTGGGGACATGTGAGGTTATGCACTATGGTAGGATGAATAGAGGCATAGACTATTTTAGAAACAGGGAAAGGTTTTGAAAAACTGAAGCACAAAGGGGCTTGGGAGTCCTAGATCAGGATTCTCTTAAAGTTAACATGCAGGTAGATTTGGAAGTTAGGAGAACAAATGCAGTGTAGGTATTCATTTCAAGACAGCTAGAATACAAGAGCACAAATGTACTGCTGAGGCTCTGGTCAGACCATATTTGGAATATTGTGAGCAGTTTTGAGCTCTATATCTAAGGAAGAATGTGCTGGCCTTGGTGAGGGGAAGGGGTGGTCCAGAGGAGGTTTACAAGAATGATCCTGGGATGAAGAGCTTGTCATATGAAGAGTGGTTGAAGGCCCTGGGTCTGTTCTCAATGACAGAGGATCTGATTGAAATTTACATACACTGGGAGGTCTGGTGTGGTTGAATGTGGAGATTTTTCCACTCGTAGGAGAGAATAGGACCAAAGGATACAGCTTCAGAGTGAACAGACTGCTTGAGTGAACAGATACAGCTGAGATGAGAGGGAGTTTCTTCAACCAGAAGGTGGTGAATGTGGAACTCATTGCCGTAGAAGACTGTGAAGGTCAATTTATTGAGTGTCTTTAAGTGAGTTAAATGGGATCTTGATTAGAAAGGAGATCAAGGGTTATTGGGAGAAGGCCAGAGAATGTGATTGAGAAACATGGTCAAATAGCAACCACACTCAATCGTTCTTAGCTGAGAATCAACATTTTAACTTTGAACAGCAGCTTGTGTTAAAAAGAGAGAAAAAAAATACTGCTGGGATCTAGTCTGGGAAGATAATGCTGATTAAGCATTGTTCGAAGAACACAACTGATGAACCAGCAGTGGCAATTCCATTCCGTTCAGGAATTGGCAATTGGTTAGATATTGAATTGATCAATCCAGGGAGACAGGTGCTGGCCAACTAAACACTGATAATATTGTAAAAGAAACAGAAAGTAGAAGGGTGAATTCATTTTAATCTGGCTTTCAGCAGGAGGCAGTGTTGTTTTTGAAGCTGCAGGACTGGGCTTTTTTGGCTTAGGTCTCCCTAATCATTCTCCTGTTACTGACTTTTTGAAAGTCCTGAGAAAAGAACTCCAGTCTATAAGAAATCAAGAAAAGTTTCTGAATATCTGTGAAGTTGTTTTCATTGACTGGTGATTTCAGAATTCAAGCAAGATACAATCCTACTTGCCAGTGATACAACCCATCAGACTTCATAAAGGCTTGATTTTCATCATGAAAAGGTCGTGGAACTGGCAACTTGCAATTCTTCTGTTTGTTAAAAAAAATTATCCCTTAAATGTGTCTGTCTAAGAATCAGGTTATGTGCTTGTGGGGTGGTGGGGGTCGTGGTTAGTGATCAAAGAAAATTGCGCTTTGATCATAAATATTCATCAGATTTCCATGTAGTTCATCTGTAATCTGCTAAAGTTACATTATTAATAATAAATCATTCATTTTCATTTAAGTGATAAACTCAGTGTCCAAAGATTGGTTATTTGTAAAGTCTGGTTAGAAACACATGTACAATTTTGAGGGTTATCTAATGTTTTAATTTCGCTGTGTCGTGAATCCAGTGTTAACGAGTCTGACTTGGTCTGGCTTGTTATCCCTGTGTCATACAATTTCTCTTCGAGAAAGTGCCAAGGGATATTTTACAGCATCATCTAAAAGATGGCACCTTCAACAGTGTGGCATTGCCTCAGCATTGTCTCAGGAAGTCAGTCCTGATTTGATCCCAGAGCTCTGTCACTCAGAAATGAAAATATTATCCACAGTCATAACAGTTACTTTCAATTTTCCCATTCTTATACAACGTCCAAGGCTTTTCAACCAAACCTACGATGGCATTTAGTCCCTACTTTCTGACCTTTGGAAAGAAGCAACATGTCCATTGAACCTAGCTATTCAATTGTGCATGACCTACAATATTCTGCTGAATCTCATTCTTTCATTATTTAAAGTATCACAATTAAATCTCCCTATAATCTATAATCTTCTGTTGTTTTCTACTCTATTGCAGCAACTGGAAATTTTTCAAATTGCGTTCAATCCAATGTCTCTCATTTCAACCATTTATAGCTGCTGTTAAGAGGGGAGCAAATGAGGTTTAATCTTGTGCCTTGTAACAGGGTTTCTTACTACTTGTAATATTACATTTCATTGGCTTGTCAAAACTTGTGATGTTGTAATTATTGTCACTACAACTTTACAAAACTTTGTCACAAACTACTAGTGACTTGTGCATCTATAATTCTTCATCACTCAAAACACTTCAATTCAGAGCCCTGCATTCTCTCTCTCTCGATATATATATGTATAATATATGTGTATATAAAATGTGTGTATATATATATATATTTATATATAATTTATATATATATATATATGTATATATATAAACCTATACTGTCTATTTTATATATTTATATAAATATGTACTGCTATTTATCTTATTTATAAGCATTATCTGTCATGATTGCTATTTCCCAGGAGCATGGCCTAGGAATCTTGTCCAAATCTAAACAAAATTCTAGCATAAATATTTGCATCAACTGCTAGTTTCTATATAACTCCTCCAATGCTTTTATTCAAGTAATTTGTATAGGTAATTTATGAATCCCAGTGGTTGTGACACCGATCCCTATGGACTTCACTACTCACTCATTTTCCCTCAGGATCTGTGTCATTACTACCTTCTTTCAAGGAGATTGCATTTCTTTGTCCAGCACTGGATCTGCTCTTCAATCTCACAATGTTCTTTCTTCCTCATGTATCACGTAATGTCTTGTCAGTGGCTTTCTGGAAACGCAAGTATGCAATGTTGAGCAAGATACCAACATCTATGAGCCTAATAGTACTTGAACTGCTGGTGGGATAATGACTTTAATTTCCAGAAACCATGCTGAAATTTTCTAACAACTCCTTCTGCATTCAGTCCGTCATAATGATCTGTACGCACTGATATATCTGATGATTACTCCCAGCAACATACATCTTACTGAAGTCAAGTTAATGGCTATAATCTGACCTGCTGCCATTTCTGACAATTTATATTTGTGATATCTTGCAGTCCATGAAGCGATCCCTGACTCGATCAAGCTGTTACATGTTTGAGAACATCTTCTAGTTCTTCGAGCACTGACAGATAAATGTCATTTGGACCAGCCCTGTGTCATTTGAAACCGACAATTTCCTCCAGGATACGTCTTCAATTATAATAATAGTGCAGCAGTATTACACTATGCTACATTAATGTATTGAGGATAGTTTGTTGGAATGACAGCTGTTGTGAAATACAAGCGCAACGTATAAATTAGAAGCAAGGCTAGGTCCCTTGAGGTTTATCTGCAATGCAATAAGATCATGGCCAAACAAATTGCTTCACATTCCCAACAATCCTGTAATCTTTTCACCCCCTTATTTATCAAGAATTTATCTATGTCTGTCTCAAAAAGATTCAAAAGCTCTGCTTGACTTTCAAGAAAGAGAAGACCAAAACCTCATGACCGTCGATGAGGAAACAGTTCTCCTCATCTCTGTCTTAAGTGGACAATCTGTTTTGTTGAACAGAGGCCCTAATTCTCAAGTCTCTTACATGAGGAAATATTCTGTCTGCATTACTGTGTAAGTTCCATCAGAGTCTTACATGTCTCAATCAATATTTCTTGCTGTTCTAAACTCCAGTGAACACAAATCTGGTCTGCCCAAGCTTTCCTTATAAAACGACCTGTGTATGTTCCAGGTAGTAGTCAAATAAGCCTTCTCCGAACTGGTTTTAATGCATTTACACACATTTTTAAATAAGCAAACCAAAACTGCATACAGTACTCTAGATATACTCTCACCAATACCCTGTGTAAATGAAGCATAAATCTCCTACTTTTATTTCAGTTTGCCTCACAAAAAACTATAACACTCTATTATCTTTTCTACTTACTTGCTTTATGTGCATACTAACCATCTGCAATTCTTCCACGAGAACACTGAGATCCTACTATATTTTTATTCTTCACATCAAAATGGAAAATTTCACATTTTCACATCTAATGCTCCATTTTCCCACTCACACAGCCTTGCTTTGACATTGCTTTCTTATGTCCTCTTCCGAACTTACTTTCCTACCTACCTTTGTGGTGGACATTTGAATAGGCATTTAAATCTGTTACCATTCACTTGAATCTACTCTAGCAATTCTTCACCAGTTTTGTGAAGGTCTGTATCAATCTTTGACTCCAAACATGCGCCTTCAGTTTCACTCTTTCCAAACTAGGTGATGTGTGGACTTTGGCCTTTTACTCTTCAATGTAATTCCTCTGCTTCTTTTGCAAAGAAATCCTTTGAAATATTAACTAATGAATAATGACATTTTGAGCCTCGGTGGTTGGTCACTACTGTTGGGTTGTTTTTTTATCTCTTTGTCCAAGTGTTGGGTCATAGAAATCACTTCCAACTACTTTCAAAGAACGGAATCAAACCAACTCCAAGTTAGGGCAATTGAGAAAACATGAAGCAGGTACAAGAAGCAACAATTAAAACTATGGTACAATTGACAGCACTGAGAGAGTGGCATTGGAGCGACGGAACCATCCAGATAGATTAACAATCTTGCATAGTTTCATGAGATGTTTGCTTTGCTGGCTAAGCCACCAGTTATTGCCTAGATAAGCTAATGGCCCATGTGGCACAGGTACACTCATTGTATTTTGACCTAAGAGGATCATCTGCCATAGAGTCACTTGAGTAAGACAGCAAACTTTGAAGGCTGCACTGTTATGAGCATTCTCCACATCAAATCATCATTATTTTTGATACCATCACTAGCACCTGGGAACAGTAGCTAGCTTTCACATTTGTATTGAATAAGTGACTCCTCTGGAAAATGTATTCTGGCATGACTGCAATGGCTCATTCGATAAAACCTTGTAAAATTTATTGCACCTCTCAATCTTGTGCATGTGCATTTCTACATTCTCAAAAAGGGTCAGTTAAGTGGTTCAAAGGACATGTGAGCAGAGGCTTGTCTATGTGATGGCAAATGAAGCAAACACTCATTGTGACTAAAATTTGACCATTAATATTAATCAAAACCAACAGCAAATAATTTGGAGATGATGGGAACTGCAGATGCTGGAGAATTCCAAGATAATAAAATGTGAGGCTGGATGAACACAGCTGGCCAAGCAGCATCTCAGGAGCACAAAAGCTGACGTTTCGGGCCTAGACCCTTCATCAGAGAGGGGGATGGGGAGAGGGAACTGGAATAAATAGGGAGAGAGGGGGAGGCGGACCGAAGATGGAGAGAAAAGAAGATAGGTGGAGAGAGTATAGGTGGGGAGGTAGGGAGGGGATAGGTCAGTCCAGGGAACACGGACAGGTCAAGAAGGTGGGATGAGGTTAGTAGGTAGATGGGGGTG
Source organism: Stegostoma tigrinum (assembly GCF_030684315.1). Lineage (NCBI taxonomy): Eukaryota > Metazoa > Chordata > Chondrichthyes > Orectolobiformes > Stegostomatidae > Stegostoma > Stegostoma tigrinum. The sequence continues at coordinate 101,451,508 of NC_081359.1, forward strand.
CAGCTTGGGGTGGGAGGAAGGGATGAGTGAGAGGAAGAACAGGTTAGGGAGGCAGAGACAGGTTGGACTGGTTTTGGGATGCAGTGGGTGGGGGGGAAGAGCTGGGCTGGTTGTGTGGTGCAGTGGGGGGTGGGGACGAACTGGGCTGGTTTAGGGATGCAGTAGGGGAAGGGGAGATTTTGAAACTGGTGAAGTCCACATTGATACCATTGGGCTGCAGGGTTCCCAGGCGGAATATGAGTTGCTGTTCCTGCAACCTTCGGGTCGCATCATTGTGGCACTGCAGGAGGCCCATGACGGACATGTCATCTAGAGAATGGGAGGGGGAGTGGAAATGGTTTGCGACTGGGAGGTGCAGTTGTTTGTTGCGAACTGAGCGGAGGTGTTCTGCAAAGCGGTCTCCAAGCCTCCGCTTGGTTTCCCCAATGTAGAGGAAGCCACACCGGGTACAATGGATGCAGTATACCACATTGGCAGATGTGCAGGTGAACGTCTGCTTAATGTGGAATGTCATCTTGGGGCCTGGGATAGGGGTGAGGGAGGAGGTGTGGGGGCAAGTGTAGCATTTCCTGCGGTTGCAGGGGAAGGTGCCGGGTGTGGTGGGGTTGGAGGGCAGTGCCTTTGTTGTGTGTTTTCTGGTTTTATTAGTGATTGTATTTCTGGCCTGCACAGAAATTGTCTCCCAGTACCTATACTGTAAGTTTATTGGCATTATAAATGTCTTATAAAGCTCCCGGGAGGTCTGTTAATATTGTGCAAACTATAAAGTTGGTTTCACACCTCTGACTTCTGGTGTAGAGCTAGCATGATGAAAGTTACAGCTATGAGGGAAGATTGGATAAGTTAGATAAAAACTCAAAGAACTGCAAATGCTGGAAATCCAAAATGAAAACTGAAATTGCTGGAAAAGCTCAGCAGGTCTAGCAGCATCTGTGGAGAGAAATTGGAATTAATGTTCTGAGTCCAAAGACCCTTCCTCAGAACAGGATCACTGGACCTGAAACATTAACTCTGCTTTCTCTCACTCTCTAGAGAGACAGAGAGCCGGCGGGGGCGGGCGGTGGGGGGGGGGGGGGGGGGGGGGGCGGCGGTGGGGGATGCTTAGCTGATCTGTAGCATCTCTCAAGAGAAAACAGAGTTAATATTTCAGGTCCAGAGACCCTATCCTGAGGAAGGGTCACTGGACTCAGAACATAATTCCAAATTCTCTCCACAGATGCTACCAGACCTGCTGAGCTTTTCCAGCATTTTCTATCATTGGACAAGTTAGAATTGTTTTCCTTTCAATAGAGTATATGAGGGGTAATTTAGTTGAGATGTTGAAAATAATGAGGGAAATATTTTCTAAAGTGGTGAATTCAACTGTCGGGGACACAGATTTAAGGAAATGAATGGAAGATTAAAAGGGTATTTGGAATTTGATGCCCAGTACCATTTGAGGTAGAAACTCTCAACTTGTTTCAAAGTAACCAGGTTTTTGACTGACCATAATCTGCAAGGTGTCGGACCAGGTGCTGGAAAGTGGGATTAGAATAAGTGGCTAGCTTATTCAGCCAGCATAGACAAGATGTTTCCATGGTTCTAGTTGGCTCTGTAATTTTCATACTTTTACGAAATGGGATCTATGCCCAGAATGATTGGGAAGAGATCTCGGGAAAGGTATAGAAGTGTATTAAATCATGAGGAGTATGGATAATATAAATAGACAAGGTCTTTTTCCTGGGGTGGGGAAGTCCAAAACTAGAGGGCATAGCTTAAGGAGAGGGGAGAAAGTATAAAACGGGCCTCAGGGGCAACCTTTTTCCTGTAGCGGTGGTGGGTGTATGGAATGAGCTGCCAGAGGAAATGGTGGAAGTTGGTACAATGGCAACATTTAAAAGGTATCCAGACAGTTATATAAGCAGGAAGGGTTTGGAGGGATATCGGTCAAAAGTTGATAATTGGGACTAGATTAATTTAGGATATCTGGTCAGCATGGAAAAGATGAACTGAAGGGTCTGTTTCTAAGCTGTGCAACTCTATGTTCGATAACTGAATTCTGAAGCGGGTCAGGGATCCAGGTCTGAAAGAGAATTAACAATTACAGTTTTATATGTCAATGCCCTTTATAAAACCTAATCAAGCAAACCTCAATTTTCTGAAGTTCTATTTTTAAATGTAAAGCCCAGGGCAGCATACCTATTAGGAGTTAGTTAAAAAGAAAAACATTTCAAATTAGAGCAGTAGAACATGAACTCTTTCAACTGGCAGGCTTAAATTCAGCAATCACAGGCCGGTTCAAAATTACATTTTCAGAGCTTGCCCTTGTAATGATGAATTTCCTTTCAAATTTCAAACATTTTAAAACAAATTCTAAAGATGCAGGAATTGCAGCCAAGAACAGTATTTATGTTGCCTTCATAGCTGAAGGCAGCAGGCTTTATCCTTCACCAGTTGCAGTTGAAGTGATGAAGATGCTCCCACAAAGTCACGAGATAGAGAGCATCAGAAGTTTGACCCATGATAAACAGTGCTGATGTATATCTACGTTGTGTAGTCCTATGATTTGGGCAGGAATCTGGAAGGGATCATGTCCCCTGCGCCTGCTGCCCTTGACTTAAAGGTGGTGGGAGTTGCATTCTTGTGAGTAAGCCTTCACAAATGGCTGCAGTGAACCCTCTAGATTGTGCTCACTGCAGTCATAGGACACTGATGGGCTACAGCGTGGACATATCGGCCAATGATCATGTGCCAATCAGGTGGGCTACTTTGCCTGACGTAGTGTCATGTTTCTACAACATTGTGGTAAATTCAGCATTGCAGGCACATTCCTGCTTGTAGGTAATGGTGATCTCTGGGATATCGGGAGATATCCCAGGCTCTGATTTCTACATATAGCCATGGAATTTTTCTGACTGGTCCAATTCAGTTTCTGGTCAGGGCTGATCGAGCTGTTGATAATGATGACTTAGTGATAGTCTTGTCATTGATTACCAAGGGGGAAATGATCAGACATTTCATTGTTCAGTATAACTGCCTGACATTTGCATTTTACTTACCATTTATCCATTCAGACCTGCATGTGGAGATGAACTGTCTTCACTGTCTGGGAAATTGCTAATACAGAGAATCATCACAGAACAAGTGTCATTTAAGATGGAGGGAAGGCCATTGATAAAGTTGAACATAGGTTGAGCTTAGTTCAGTCTACACTCTCACACAGGTGTCATTGCAGCAGCTTCTAACCACAACCAGCTCTCCACTGGAAAATTTCCCTAAAATGGAGTTTGATAATACAGCATGCAACATTTCGATTGAAATGCTGCCTTGTTCTCGAAGTCAGTCAGTCTCACATCATCCCTGATATTTAACTTTCATGTCCATTTTAGACCATGCCATGAGTGAGTTCGGGAACAATGTGCTCGCTTATGCAACTCCGATAAGCATCATTGGTGAGTAAGTGCTGATAATTATTCTAGTACTTTGCTGTTATTTGTAAGCAAATTGACAAAGTTGAATTTGTCCATAATTTTCTTGGCGGCAAATATTTTGGCAATGTTGCCAATGCTGACATTTTGGATTGAGGTAGTTTTTGATTGCAGGTCTTAAGGTAACAAACAGATGTTGTTAGGGATAATGGACTTTACTGCATTCAGCACCCTCACATGTTTCTTGATGTCATGTGGAATTAATCAAATGTGCTGAAGACTGGCACCTGCACAGGTAAAGAAATGAGAAGGATACTAAGGAGGGTCATCAGCTTAAAACTTCAGGATGAACCCAAGTGTATCAGGCTTTTCTCTTGCATGCTGTTCCTGGGGTTAGACATCATTCAGTTTGGAATCTTCAATGGTTCTCCTCCTTCTGTTAACTGCTTAATGATCCAGCACTATTCATTACTCAGAACGTAATACAGAACTTTAATAATAGCATAACTCTACAGCATGCTGCATTGCAGTTTAACCTTGTTTCCAGGCACGCCTAGTGTTACTTCTAGAATTCTCTTTGTATTGCTGAAACAACATGTTATCAAAAATTTCTTAACTTGTACTTATCAGGATTCCAAATTTCAAGTGATCATGACAATTTATACTATTGGAGAAAAGGCAGCTGATTGGTTGATAAATTGACTTTCATTGTCCAAATTGTTGCCTCGGAGAAAGTAAATGTATGTTCGGTCCTGAGTATATTAACAGTTACACAGCCAATCAATTTAAAAATATCAGTTGAGCTTGTAATGTGACTCATTTATGGTTGCAAAAGTGACATGCGCTTATTCACTGGGACCTGGGATCTGCTAACAAAGAGAAAATGATCAAGTCCTGTGCCATTTTTGAATTAGCTGAAAGCATGGCAACTCTAGTGTTGTAAGAGATAATGGGAACTGCAGATGCTGGAGAATATAAGCTTTTTCAATGTCACTTGTCTCAACAAATCTTGCCAAGTTAGCTGTGATCAGTAAATTCTTCGCCTGCAGTGTAAATTGTTGTGATCATTTAAATTTGTCACTCTTGCATTTGGCCTGATGAGTGGGAGACAAATTGCTTCAAGAGCATGTCACTATTTTCAGTAATATTCACTGCCAATTTTCATCTACATCTAACTTTACCAAGGTTGGTCACCTGACTTGATGATGTTGAAAAAAGTCAGGGATATACTGACTCACAGTGCCTCAAGGATGACCAAATTTGAGCGATTTGATCTGTTCTGAATCTCTCCCACGTAGTTGAGTGGCAGTAACATGTGATATGTTGGAGAGCATTCCCAATTTAAAGATAAAGTTATTGGACTCCACCAGAACTCTGAAACAATGATGTTTCAGACCTTGTGGAGCTGGAGGAACACAGCAGGTCAGACAGCTTCAGAGGAGCAGGAAAACTGATGTTTCAGTTTGGGATCCTTCTTCAGAATTGTTATCTGGTATCTCTGACTCCAGCATCAGCAGTTCTTACTATCGATGAATGTTTTATACAGATGCACCTACAATAGGTACATTGTTGCTTATTCTCTCATATTGGTTGAAACCACCTGCTGGAATCTCAGACAAACCCTTGGGCCTGAGAAGGATAAAGTGTGATTTTCTGTTTATTCATTCATGGGACATAGGTGTTGCTCCCTGGGCCAGAATCATCAATAAGATCATATGACACAGGAACAGAATTAAGGGCATTCCGTCCATCTAGCCTGCTCCACCATTCAATCATGGCTGAGAAGTTTGTCAACTCCATTCTCCCGCTTTCTCACCATAACCCCTGATCCTCTTGACAATCAAGAACTTATCTATCTCTGTCTTAAATGTACCCAATGACCTGCCTCCACAGCCTTCTGTGGCAGTGAATTTCATAGATTCACCACTCTCTGGCTGAAGAAATTTCTCCTTGTCTTCATTCTAAAAGGTCTTCCCTTTACACTAAGGCTGTGCCTTGGGTCCTAGTCTCTCCTGCCAACACCTTCCCAATGTCCACTCTGTCCAGGCCATTCAGTATTCTGAAAGTTTCAATTAGATCCCCCCGCCCAATCCTTCTAAACTCCATCAAGTATAGATCCAGAGTCCTCAAACGTTCCTCATATGTTAAGCCTTTCATTCCTGGGATCATTCTCATGAAATTCCTCTGATCCACTCCAGGACCAGTACATACGTCCTGAGGTGTGTGGATCAAAATTGCTCACAATACTCTCAATGTGGTCTTTCCAGAGCCCTATAAAGCCTCAGAAGTACATCCCTGCTTTTACATTCAAAATAAGTGTCAACATTGCATTTGCCTTTCTAACTACTGACTCAATCTGCAAGTTTACTTTGAGAAAATCCTGTACAAGGAATCCCAAGGCCCTTCAGATTTCTTAATGTTTTACCTATTTAGAAAATAGGCTACGCCTCTATTCTTCTTACCAAAGTGTATGACCTCACACTTTCCCACATTGTACCCCATCTGCCACTTCTTTGCCCACTCCCTTAACCTGTCTAAATTCTTCTGCAGCCTCCCTGCGTCCTTAATACTACCTGTCCCTCTACCGATCTTTGTATCATCTGCAAACCTAGCCAGAATGCCCTCAGTTCCTTCGTTTAGATCATTAATGTATAAAGTGAAAAGTTGTGGTCCCAAAACTGGCTCTTGTGGAATATCATTAGGCACTAGATGTCATTCTTCTGCAAGACAGACAATCTTCTATCCATTCTAGTACCTTACCTCTAACACCATGGGCCCTTATCTTATTCAGCACCCTCCTGTGCAGCACTTTATCAAAGGCCTTCATGAAGCCCAAGTAGATAACATCCATTGGCTCTCCTTGGTCTACCCTGTTCGTTACTTTATCAAAGAATTCTAGCAGATTTGTCAGACATAACCTTCCCTTGATGAAACCATTCTGTCTTTGCCTTATTCTACCAAGCACTTCCAAGTATTCAGAAATCTCATCCGACACAACGGTGTCCAAAATCTTACCAAAGACCGAGTTCATCCCTAGTTGACCTTGAGAAGGCAGTGGTCAGCTACTGTCTTGAACCACTGATTGCCAGTTGGTGTAGATGACTCATAATGCCATCAGCGAGGGAGTTTCCACTTGCCTAGGTGATTGCAGCCGCAGCAATACTCAAGACGTTTGATGTTGTCCAGGAGGGCTCTTGGAGACAGACTGTGATGTTCATCTTTTTAACTTTATGTCTTTCTGATGTATGGTCAAACTGTGTATCACTGTAAGGTAACTTTTTTCCTTCATTTCTGATTCTGCAACTATGGATTGTTCCTCAGTACCTAAGATGGCTCCGTATTTCAGTGACATTGTCACACTGTAACTAATCTTGTAACTGAACAAGCTGTACCTGGGTAGTTTTGTACCTAAGATGGCACTGTAAAGTGGTGACTTAGCAACTTTTCACTGTACTCATCTTAGTACATGTGAAAATAAAGTTAATTCAATTCAATGTGCTTCAATTCAACAAAGCAACCCACTTGGTTGACATCACATCCACAAACATTCACTCCCTCTATCACTAATGCGTAACAGCAGCAGTGTGTACAATCTACGAGATGCACTGCGACAACTCACCAGTATTCCATACACTACACTTGCCAAATCTACAACCACTACCATGTAGTAGGACAGAGCAGTAGATACATAGGCACAGCACTACCTACATGTCCTTCTCCAAGCCAATGACTCACAAATATATTGCCACTCCTTCAAGGTCACTGGGTCAAAATCTGGAAACCTACTCCACCACAACACTTTAATTTGTTTTAATCATTCATGGGAAGTGAGCATTGCTGACTGGGCCAGCATCTGTTACCAATCCCTAGTTGCCCTTGAGAAGATATTGGTGAACTGCCTCTTGAACCACTGAAGTCCATCTGGTTTAGGTAGACCCACAATGTTAGTGACATTGAAGTGCTCCTACACAGTAACATACTGCTCCCTTGCCACCCTCAGTGCTTCCTCCAACTGGTATTCAACACAGATTCATCAGCAACAAAGGAAGAGAGAATATAGATATCAGCAGGAAGTCTGATCCGAAACCATGAGATTTCGTAGGATCCAAGTTTAATGCTGAGCACTTCAAGCTTCCTCCCAACTGTAATCCACTTTGCTACCATCTCTGCTGGGGCTGTCTTGCCTGTGGTACATGATTTATCAGGATGGTTAATGTGGGACATTGTGAGTAAGGTATGATTCCACACGCGTGACTAAGGCAAGTTGTTGTTTGACTTGTTTGTGAGACTGCTCTCCCAATGTTGGCAGGAACTCCCAGGGTTTGTTGACCCAGTGCTGTGTTTCCCATTATTGTTTCCAATGCCTTAGTCAATGCCAGGAAGTTTCCTTCCCTAAAGGATGTTAGTGAACCAGATGGGGGTTTGTTTATGACAATTGACAATTTGTTGGTCATCATTAAACTGTAATTTTCGTATTTTTATTTAATTCCAATGCCACCATCTGTCATGTTGTGTTCAAACCCAGACTCCCATAAATTACCTATGCCTCCAAATTACTAGTATATGGATTATACCTTTGAGATATCACCTCTGCATAGAAGGTGTGCGTCCAAAATAAATGTACCTACATCAAATGGACAGCAATGGTCAAGAGTGCAGCTCACCACTGCCTTCCTGAAGGTAATTATGGATGGGCAATGAATGCTGACCTAGCTAGCAAAGTCCACACCCCATGAATGATCAATAAAATTAACGGCCATGATCTTACTGAATGGAAGCATGAGGGCCTATACTTTCTGCCAATTCATATTCAGTTCCCTGCAGGTTCAGTAGGTGGCTGAGTCATTCCTGGTCACGGAATATGATGGACATGTATTGTGCAAAGTTTATTCTGTGTGTTAGCTACCTTTCTCGATTTGTCTTTGTGGTGCTCAACATGGAACAATATTAGTAGCTGAGAAATTGTGGTAAATGCTGAACAGTAGCAGGTTTCCCCACCTGTGTTAGATCTGAAGCTACCAGAGTTAGCAGGATCCGGAGTCAATGGTGAGGACTTCAATTCCCGCGTTTAACTTTACCCTCGCTGTGAATGAGACAGGAGATGATCCAGAAATGGTGGTGGAACAGTCCAAGATATTGGCTGATTGATGTGATTCAGCGATTGTGACTGGGTCGTTATGCAAATATGAATTTGAAGCAGAAGCAGGCCACTCAGCCCTTCCGGTCTGCTTCATCATTCAATAAGATTGTAGCCAATCTCATTACTCCATACACCTGCCTACAGTAACATTCCACTCCTCGTCTGTCTGTCTGTCAGTCTATCTTGAAATATACTCTGTCTCCTTCTACCATTTTAAAGGAAGACAGGTCCAAAGACTCACGACCCTCTGTGAGAAAAAGTCCCATCTTTGTGTTGTGGACAACCCCTTATTTTTAAACAATAACCTAATTTCTAGATTTTCCCATAAGTGATTCTCCCATTCTTTCCAAATGCACCCGGTCATGACCCTTCACATCTCATATTGTTCAACTTGTCACCTGTCACTCTTCCAAGCTTCAGTCAATGCAAGCCTGGCCTGTTCAGCTTTTCCTCATCAGGTAAACCCTCTCTCCGAAGCATTAACACACTTCCTTAAACAAGATGTTATAACAAGGTGGATGAACACAGCAGGCCAGACAGCATCAGGGAAGCAGGAAAACTGGTGTTTCGAGTCTGGACCCTTCCTCAGAAATGACCAACCCTGTACACAGTACACTAGATGTGGTCTGAGCAATGCTCTGCTTTGCTGACGTGCAGACTTTCGACTTCCTCTTTGGCTCTGAGATGAAGTTCTGACCACGTATTAGCTTCATCACCAGGACTACCTACTTGCATTTCCATTCCATTGCCTGTCACTCCCTCTGCTCAGCTCACCTGGTACTGAAATCCTCAAACACCCTCTGCTTCGGTCTAAGTGATAATGGGAACTGCAGATGCTGGAGAATCCAAGATAACAAAATGTGAGGCTGGATGAACACAGCAGGCCAAGCAGCATCTCAGGAGCACAAAAGCTGACGTTTCTGGCCTAGACCCTTCATCAGAGAGGGGGATGGGGTGAGGGTTGTGGAATAAATAGGGAGAGAGGGGGAGGTGGACCGAAGATGGAGAGAAAAGAAGATAGGTGGAGAGGAGAGTATAGGTGGGGAGGTAGGGAGGGGATAGGTCAGTCCAGGGAAGAGGACAGGTCAAGGAGGTGGGATGAGGTTAGTAGGTAGGAGATGGAGGTGCGGCTTGGGGTGGGAGGAAGGGATGGGTGAGAGGAAGAACAGGTTAGGGAGGCAGAGACAGGCTGGACTGGTTTTGGGATGCAGTGGGTGGAGGGGAAGAGCTGGGCTGGTTGTGTGGTGCAGTGGGGGGAGGGGACCAACTGGGCTGGTTTTGGGATGCGGCCTCCACCTATCTTCTTTTCTCTCCATCTTCGGTCCGCCTCCCCCTCCCCATTTATTCCAGAACCCTCACCCCATCCCCCTCTCTGATGAAGGGTCTAGGCTCGAAACGTCAGCTTCTCTGCTTCGGTCTAAATCTGGCCATTGCAATGGTGTTGCAGGCTAAACCCCCTCCTAATTCACACCGGCCGTAAACTAGCTAATCTACATTGATTTGCAGCCCAGCAACACTCAGGTTTTAAAATTCTCTGCCGTGTTTCGAATGGCCTGATCCAACCTTATTTAACACACACACACAAAGTTTCTGGATAAGCTCAGCAGGTCTGGCAGCATCTATGAAGGAAAAAAAACAGAATTAACGTTTCGGTCCGGTGACCCTTCCTCAGACTGATGCTGCCAGACCTGCTGGGCTTTTCCAGCAACTTTGTTTTTGTTCCTGATTTACAGCATCCGCAGTTCTTTCGGTTTTTACTTAGCTCATATAACCTCCTGTAGTATTACAACCGTCCACGATCTCTTTGCAGTCTATAGATGGTGGCCTCTTCTACAGAAGTTGATTTTAATAACTACCACGGTCCTGAGCGCTGGAATTCCCCTTCCTTTATTTCAAAATCCGTGCCTCTTTATTTAAGTTTTTTTTTGGTCCCTCAAATCTCTGAAAACACACCGGTGAACCTTGAGACGGTTTACACTGTCACTTTGACTCCAATCTCGACAGAGTAGCCCATGCAGAATAGAATCTGTACTGCAATCCGTGTATCACAAGTGATGTAAAAGTCAAACACAACAACCCCATGTAAAACAGTCTGTGCAAAATAGCCCTGAAGAACAGAATATGCAAAACAGCCTCATGTACAACAGTCGTTGCAAATTCCCCCTATGTGAGGAAAATGAGAATGAGCAGAGTGCAGTTCAACACGCTGACCTTGTCTTTGCTTTTCTCGGGAGTAACAACAGAATTTGCTTTAAATGCTTCACCAATATACGCTAATAAACTACGGTTGTTTTGCTTGGTTTGAAACAGAAACGAAAACTGGTCATGCAATTACAATTTGAGATTTCAATTTAAGCCAGTGTGAAATCGTGACGCCCAGAGGGTTGAGGGGAATGATTCCAAGAGACGACTTGCATTCTGTTGTCCTGAACATGGCGTACTATCGAATTGCCGCTGGTGTTAAGGGGGAGAATCGTTATTTGTTAGACCTGTGACTATTTGTGTTTCAACTCCTTTAAATTATATAGAAGACTTCTGTTTTTCTTTAAATTAAAGGTCTTGTTGTATTCGTGTACAAGACGGACTTTCCCAAGAATGGTGTTAATTTAGATTCGACAGCTGACAACATGCCCAAGTCAATGCAACCTTTATAATGGCCATTTCTTCTCTCATAAACTGAGAAACTACTTGTTGCATCTCGTGTTTGTGAAGTTACTCCAAGTAGCTTGTTCCTTATTGAACACGACAACCTATTTTGTTTGCCCGGGTAGATACAATTCTAAAAATCAGCTTTAGCATTTTTTCAGAGATAATGGGAACTGCAGGTGCTGGAGAATCCGAGCTAACAAAGTGTGGAGCTGGATGTTTGGCCTGCTACGTTTATTTAACATTTTTTCATGTGTGTTAAGTCCCTTTCGCTGCAACACCGTATCTGGTCAGCGCAGGTTGTTGGCAACGTGATTTGCAGCAATCCCACCTCCATTAGCAAACAAGGATTGTTATGGGAGGGGGGAGGGGACAATCTTTTTTTTCGAAAGGGAGGGGATGTGCTGGGAATTATTCGAGGGCGTTTTATAATCCTAAAAAGAGTCAAGTGACGGACTGAGCGAGGTTGCGTCTTGGAGAGTTCATGAATGAATGGTTTTGCATTAGTTTACGTGCATGAATGTTGCTGTTTATGGACAACTCAAACCCACTCTGCACAATGAAACTTCCCCTTTCTCCGAATCGCCGAACGCCATGAGTTTTCACGAATCTGCCATGGGATCACGGTTTTAAAACGCGGATGAGTATTGTAGATGAACGTGAGATACCCTTATCACTGCCTGTGTGTGTGTGTGTGTCTTTTTTTTCTTTACCAAACCAAGCCTGGATGCTCAAAAATGCACTCACACACGGGCAAAGACAAAAAAAAATCAATTCGTGACGAACCGGGATTTGTAAAGATCAAGACAAACAATAAAGAGGCGGTGGAGGGAAACGTGAGGGACATATTAAATCTGCGGCCTTTCAGCTGCTTCACTGTTTAGTCCTGAGCAGACCTGAGCTTCCACAATACTTTTTTTTGTTGTTGGGACCGAAGACTGGAGACTCAATTTGTGCAAAAAGTTGATCTGGATGCAGTGTTAGGTTTTATTAAAGAAATTGTTTGTAAGGGCTGAGTCTTTGAAGTACCATTGCAACCTCCTTTATTTGCGAGCTTCAACGAGACATCTGTTTTACAATCAACCTGTTCAAAAGATATTAGGACACACAGGACTTTAACCTAGGCCTCCTGCTCTAGAGATAGGTAGACTACCACAAGTGCCCTAACTTCTGCCATGTAGGATATTTTCCAGTCAACCTGTTCAAAAGGTGTTACTACTCATCCCTGGAGGAGACATGAATTGAATCTAGGACTTCCAACTCCAAGAGTAGGGAGATTACTGCTGCACTACAAGTCACACTCATAGAAACATGTCTAGCTTCAGCCTTACACTGAGATCCAGAGAATACTGGCCACCTGCAAATTTAAGAAGGATCCCCAGATATATTCTGAATGCCACGCCCCAACCCACTATCAATACAACACACAAAAAAAGACAACAGAAATTGCTGGAAAAGCTCAGGAGGTCTGGCAGCATCTTTGGAGAGCATTCAAAGTTCTGAGGAAGGAGTCACTGGACCCGAAACGTTAATTTTGATTTCTCTCCATAGATGCTGCCAGGCCTGCTGATTTTCCCCCACTAACTTCCGTTTTAGTTTCAGATTCCCTGCATCTGATACAATTGCAACATTTAAAAGGCACCTGGATGAGTGCACGAATAGGAAGGGTTTAGAGGGATATGGGCCAAATGCTGGCAAATGGTGCTGGATTAATTTAGGATATCTGGTCGGCCACGGACGAGCTGCACTGAAGGGTCAGTTTACATGCTGTACAGCTGTATGAGTCTATCCGCAGTTCTTTCGGTTTTTATTTAACGTAAACATAAATTGCTCCAAGGAAACTTCCTGGTCTTCTGAGAAAGTGGCAAGTTCGTCTCACTCTCTCAGTGACAAACCTTACAATAACATTTTACATACTCTGAGGCTGGCAACATTCTGAATGCAGGGTGTGACAAATCATTTATCAAAACCTGAGGATGGGGCGGAGGGCGGGGGGAATGGTGTCTGTTGCACATGATGTGCCAATGTAACCTCGTCTACTAACATCAAACGGTTGTTTGGTCTCGTTGTCCAAAACAAGGACTGTTTACGTCTCGTTGTTTAGACTATGTATATTTTGGTTTAAAAAATGGGTTAGTGGGAAGGATGGAGTGAGATGGTTGTGGGCGCTGGGGAGGGGGGGTCGTGGATGTGGAGGGGGGGGGGGTTTCGGTTAGTGTGGAAAACCTACTCACCGTTCCTTCAGTTTCTTCCCTGGCTGCTCAATGTCAGTTCGTCCTTAGCGTGCTTCGCCTTCTGAATCAGATGCCGTGATCACAATCCACATCACGGCAGATGTACCAGAGGATCACGTAAAGAATTAGCAGGATGGCGAAAATAAACAGCGCGACCAGAATAGCCTTTGTAACCGGAGAGATCAAAGACTGCATGACATCCAGAACTCCTGGATCTGAGCGTATCCGACTTCAGGAGGCAGCGGTAAATATACGAAAAAAAATCACGAGCAGCTTCTGACAAGATAGCCTAATGGATACCGATAGGTTCAAAGCGCACTAGACACCCAGACGAAATATCTGCAACAAGGTTTTTTTTTCTTTTTAGTGGCAATCAGGCAAGGGTTTCTTTCTTAAAATGAAATAAACAATACAGGTAGATCCCTCGCCGCTATCCAGGAATCGATCAATTCCAAATTAGCACATCCAATACTGACATGGTCGTATTTAAGAAATCACCACAGAAAAGACACATTCAAGATACAGCAAAACAGAGATCCGCTCTTCAGTCAGTGTACGGTCAAAGAAATCAAACTATCCCAGTCTTTCAGATGTACACGGAGGTGGGAATTTAAATATATATATATATGTATGTATATGTGTATATATATATAAAACTTACAAGCGAACGCCCGCAAGCGTTTGGGACTCACTTCCCTTGTGTCTCTTTCTCTCACACACACTCTCGAAGGTGGAATGTGTCAAGCAGAACCCAGAGGTGGATAAAAACAAAAGTTGTGATTCCTTATGCTTGTCGGGTCAGTCACTCAACGTGGAGAAGTGTGTGTGTGTGTGTGTGTGTGTGTGTGAAATACATTGGTATTCCAGAAAGGAGACCTTCCGAAACGCGCTGTTGATTGCAAATGATTAAGGTTCTCTCTCTCTCTCTAACTCGATCTCTCCGCTATGCCGTTTGATTGTACGCCTGTAATTTTTGTCTGTGTTTATTTAAATATCTTATATATAGGGTGGATTTCACCTCACTCCCCCCCCCCCCTCCAATACACAGACACAAAACACCTCCCCCTTCCTCAATGATCCTCAGAGGATTTACTGCAAAGTGGAAGATAAACCGAGCCACGCTGGAATTTCGACAATCCATTTCACGCCTCAGTGCGTTCGCTACAGTCCCAGGCCGGTTGGCTTCACTCTTGTATCCTATAAACGCCTTGGGGAGGACGGACATTTATAGAGGGGACCCTCACCCCCCTCTCACCCCGAACACCTCAGACTGTAAAATCTCGTCTAGAAGGCTCGATGGCGCGCTTCTTTCGCCTCCTTGACACAGCCGCATCGGTTTTGCTAAGCTGACCTGTGGTCTCGGGTTCATGGGAGCGGGTCTCGCATTTTACTTTTTCTCCCTCTCCCCTCTGCGAGTCAAGTGGGTTTATTTTTTTTTATCATCCCCTCGCATACCCTTGGCTGCCTACCTGAACGGTGGCTGTGAAATTACCGTCTCGAAACCAGTCACCCCCACCCCCACCTCCACGAGGAAACTTTAATGGTGAAATTGTTTGGATCAATTTCATTCTTTTGGCGTGTGTGTGTGTGTGTTTTTGTTGTTGTCGCTGGGGTTGCGGGGGGAGGTGGTTGGGAGCAGATTTTATAATGAGACGCCGTCGCTCAGTGAAGTCGCTGCTTTCTGTTTGGCCACAGACACGCTTTGAACCAGAGATGGGTTTTTTTTTCACACCGTTTGTTTCTGAGCGCTCAGGGGTGTTCCTCACAGGAGGACGGGTTAGGCAGCTTCTCCGCTCGGAGCATTTTGTGCCATCGTCATTGGAATGGGAACCACAAGGTGGAAGCAGGTTGCAGGGTTACGAGCTGTACTTAAGACGGCAGCTTATGAAGAAATGGCAAACGCACAAATCCATGCATGGGTCACTCGACCCGAAACCTTAACTCAGATTTCCCTCCACGGAAGATTGTCAGACCCGCTAACCTTCCGCCCCCCCAAACAATGTTTATTTTTGTTTCTGATTTACAGCGACTGCGATTCTTTCATATTTTTAGACGGCAATTGTGCTTTTTATTTCAAGCCGTTCCTGGGATTTCCCTTTATTGACCTGTCGCTTTATCGTCCCCGTTTTTGCTCTCCTAATTTCATTGAATCATAGAATCGCGACGGTGCGGAAATATGCCATTCGGCCCATCGAGTCTGCACCGACCGTCCAAAGAGCCGTCCCAGCCATCACAACCTCATCCCGTCCCTGTAATCCTACAGTTCCCATGGCTCATCCACCAAACCTGCACGTCCCTGGACCCTACTGGCAATTTCCCGTTGCTAAACCACCTAATCTACAAATACCTGGACATTAGCAGGTAATTTACCACGGACAGTCCACCCAAAATGCAAATCTCTAGATACTAGGGGCAATTTCCCATGGCTAATCCACCTAGCTTGCACATCCCTGGACTCTATGGGCAATTTAGTATGGCCAATCCACCTAAACAACACATCTTTGGACTGTGGGAGGCAATTTAATATTTTAACCAACACATCTTTACGCAGGGAGTTGTGAGAGCATGGAATGCGTTGCCAGCAGCAGTTGTGGAAGCAAGGTCATTGGGGTCATTTAAGAGACTGCTGGACATGCATATGGTCACAGAAATTTGAGGGTGCATCCATGAGGATCAATGGTCGGCACAACATTGTGGGCTGAAGGGCCTGTTCTGTGCTGTACTGTTCTATGTTCTATGTTCTATGTTCTATTTACACTGGCACACAGAAGTATGGTCACCTACATTTAATATTGATCAATTCATTTGGATTTAAACGTCTAGACCTAAGATGAAGTTTTCCTCTTCATGCATTCATGGGAGGTGAGAGTCGCTGGCTAGGTCAGCACTTAGTGTCCTTCCCTAATTGAAGAGGTACTGGTGAGCCCTCTTCTAATACTACTGTAGCTCAATGCAGATATCCTACATATACTGTAAGGAAATTCCAGATTTTTAAACAAGTGGCATTGAAGGAACAATAATAATAGTTCCAAGGCAGGATGATGTGGCTTTGGATGAAGATCTTGTATGTGGTGGTGCTCCCATTTACCTGCAGCCCTTGTCCCTGGTGGTGAAGATCACTGTTTGGAAAGTGCTGTCTAAGGAGCCTCGGTGAATTTCTGCATTGCATCTTGAGGATGGTGCACACTGCTGCCACTGTGCACCAGTGGTGGAAGCAGTGATTGTTGAAAGTGATATACAGGATGCATTCCAAGCAGGCTGCTTTTACTTGGGTGGTGTAGAGCTTCTTGAGTGTCATTGGAGCTATACTCATCCAGGCCAGTTGGAAGCAAATCATCATTCTCTTGACTTGTGCCTTGTAGATAGTGTCATGACTTTAGTGGGCCAGGAAGGTTAGCAATCAAGGGCTAGCCACACTCAGGTATGCAGACAATAATCACCTATTCTAAAGTCAACCATTCTGCCCTCATTACTTATATTTGCTTCATATATTCCTATGTCCACTCCTATACAGAACCCACCAACACAAGTATGTTATGATTTAATCACACATTGCTTCAGAGGCTGCACATTAGGACAGTGAGGATTGTAATGCCATAGAGTTAAAAAGGCAGCTGCTTTAAAGCTAACATGTACACAGAGGAACTTACCAAGTAATAGTGAACAAAAGGAAAAGAGATGTTTTTATAGGGAGAGCACGTTTTAAGACCACATGATTTCTCAAAGGCTGTACAGCTCCTTCCAACAGTAAATATGATAACGATTGGATGTTCCTGTGTTGTCATGCTGGTTGAAGGTGATCAGGACCATGGAGAAAATGCCTTGCTCTTCTTTGAAATAGCGCCAGTTACATATTTATTTAAACAGGCAGCTGGGATTAATCAATCAAATTAAGGTGTCAGATTTTAGTAGTAATCTTCTTCTGTCTCAGTTAGAAGTGTGATTCCACAGATTTGAGTAAATAATCAAGGTTGAAACTCTAGTGCAGTGTGGAGAGACCGCTGCACTATCAGATGTGCCATCCTTTGGATGGATGCAATGTTAAACTGATGCACTGCCTGTCCTGTTGGGTAAGTGTAAAGATTCCATGACACTATTTGGAAAAGTGTCCTGGCTAACATACATCCATTGATCATTTATCTCATGATAATTTGTGGGAATCTTTTTTATTTGTTTATTCACAGGATGTGGATATTGCTGGTGAGATCAGCACTCATTGGCCATCCATACTTGCCCTGAGGGCAGTTGAGAGTCAACCACATTGCTGTTGGTATGGACTGGTATATAGGCAAGGATGCCAGTTTTCTTCCCTAAAGGACATTAGTGAACCTGCTGGAGTTTTCCTGACAATCAACAATGGTTTGGTCGTCATTATTAGACTTTTACTTGAAGATTTTTTAAAAATTAAAATACCACCATCTGCTATGGTAAGATTTGAACCCAGGTCCCATCACCTCAGTCTCCAGTTAGTTGTCTGATGATAATACACCTAGGTCATCCACTCTCCTTGCTTTGTGTAAATTTGCTGCTGTGTTTCCTCAAAGGTTGATTACATTCAGAAGTATTTTGTTGACTGTAAAGTGTCATATGACATCCTGAGGTTATGAAAGGTAAGTAAATTCAAATTCAGGAGCTGGATGAACACAGCAGGCCAAGCAGCATTTATGGTCCTAAGATGCTACTTGGCCTGCTGTGTTCATCCAGCTCCACACTTTGTTATCGCGGATTCTCCAGCATCTGCAGCTCCCATTATCTCTAAATTCAAATTATTCCTTCTATCTGTAACAGTACATATTACAACACCCCAATCCCCAGCTCTGAGTAAACTAGAGTAGATCATAAAGAGACATACAGACTCAGAGCTTATCCTGACCTGGAAGTATAATGTTGTTCCTTCTTTGTTGTTTGGTGAAAATTCTGGAACTCCCTTCTTAAAAACATATAATGTGTGACCCTACATCCAAGGACCGAAGAAAGCAACTCATTACAACCTTCTAAAGGGAAAGTTGGTGATGCTGGCCTAGTTGTGATGCCCTTATCCCCAATGTATAAATAACAGGTCAATTGAGATTATTTGGTTTAAACAAACAGATGGCAAAGATACATAACTCACAAATGCTGCAGCAACCTCCCATCCATGGACTCCATTTACATTTCTTGTTGCTGCAGAAAGGCTGCCAGCATCTTGAAAGGCCCCTCTCACCCCAAAAATGTTCTCTTCTGTCAGGTAGATGATACAGAAGCTTGAACACACACACCAGCAGATTCAAAACAGCTTCCTTCTGCTGTTATTAGACTGATGAATGAACCTCTCTAACTTCAAACAATGTTGATCTTGCTTGTGTACTTCATGTGCAACCATACCCTTGTCTGCCTCACTTTGTCCAAGAACCCTGTGTCCTTGTTTCCTATGATCTGCTGGTACTGCTCGCAAAACAAAGCTTTTCGCTCTACTTAGGTATATGTGACTACAATAAATCAAATCAAAGCAACAAGTGAGGTATTGCTTTTCAACATGAAGTTATTTTTCTGTAAACATCTGCTCTACAATGTGTAGCATTTATACAACAGGTTAAATTGTTGCCAGTCTAGCTCCTCAATACACTGTCTAGGCACATTTGTCAGTCTAACTTTGGAATGGTGCTCTTAACTGGACAGGGCAAAGAAATAAAAAATATGGGATGGATCATGACGTTTGAGTTTGTTATATCAAATATGTTTTTCATACCATCATATACCATTCATAAACTTTACGAATATTCATGCCAATCTTGGGACTTTACCCTGTGTCCCTACTAAACAGTCAAAGTCACTCAGCACACACCAGTGGTCTGAAGGACCTGTGTATTTATAAACACAAATTGGAGTTTACAGCAATAAGCAGATATGAGCACGAATGTCTGATTTCACAGAACTGCCAGAGATACTAGCAGCTTTTTGTTAATATAATATGAGTAAGGTTATCACAGTATGAAATTTAATTCTCAACCTAAAATGTGTTGAAAGGCTGGAATGTGGGTCAATGCTTGGAGCAGGAACACAGCTTTATGTCGACCTGACAAATCAGCTGATTCTGCTGTATGAGCTTAGTGCACCACACTGCTTTCCTCAATGACACTGATTTTTGGTGGGGTGTCAAAATTAAACAGAGCATTGGAGAAGCACTGGAGATCACTGAGGAACAGAGGATCAGAAGCAGGCCATTCAGTCCCTTGAGACTGTTCCAGTATTCAAAGTGATCACAGCAGATCTGCAACCCAAATCCATATATCTGCCTTTTCTTCAAATCTCTCAATACCTTTGGCTAACAATCTATCAGTCTTACATTCACAATATCAATCTCACATTTACAGTTAACAGTTTAATTCAGCATTACCCGTCATTGGTGGAAAAGACATCAACCACTTTTTGTGCGTCCACATATTTCATAATTTCTCTCCTTTTAGGTGAGGCTTTAATTTCTAGATTGTGTCCCCTAGTCCTACACTCCCTATATTACATTACATTCCCTTCACATTCATACAAGCTACAAATTGACTACAGCTTTTAATAGTAGCTGTGGTGATCATTTAATCCACTAATGTCTTTCAGCTGGGACAAATAATACTTCAGGTAGCAATGTTAATTTTCCAACTTAAAAAGGAATAACCTATTTTCTTTTAAAATGCTGTCAATCTGAAAGCAATGACAACACATCTGGCTTTGCAGAATCTGAAAATAGAGAAAAACAAACTTTGTGTAAATACTTCTTTTGGAACTGGATAGGAGTCTACGCAAAAATAATTAACCCATAGTTTTCCTGTCCTGCTACTGTTTTTAGTAACAGGTTGAATTTTGGTAACAACTTTAACATCTCTGGCTCTTCACTGGAATGTAATCAACAGATCGTCATATAAAAACAATGAAGGTCAAAATGAAGAAGCTACTGAAAATAACACGATGAAAGAGTTTATTTTAAGAGGAATATTAAGCAGTGAAAGGAAGAGTGGAGAGATACAGAGGTTTACGGAGAGGGGTCGAAAGCTTTGGGCCGAGGGGCCTTATGAAATGGCCTCCAGTAGTTAAACGAGATGTGAGGGGAATTTGTATCACAACAGAATTGGAGACCTACAGGGCAGCACAGTGGCTCAGTGGTCAGCACTGCTGCCTCACAGCACCAGGGACCCAGGTTTGAGTCCAGCCTCGGGCAACTGTCAGTGTGGTGTTTGCGCATTCTCCCAGTGTCTGTGGGGGTTTGCTCTGAATGCTCTGGTTTCGTCCCACAGTCCAAAGATATGCAGGCTAGGTGGATTAACCGTGCTAAATTGCCCATGATGTTAAGGCATGTTTAGGTTAGGTGGGTCAGACATGGGGTAATCAGGGGTAGGGGAATGGATATGTGTGGGATGCTCTTTGGAGAGGTGGTGTGGAGTTGTTAAGCTGAATGGCCTGTTTCCACACTGTAGGGGGTTCTATGACACTGAACTCTTGTATCAAAGCAGAATACTGCACACACATGAACTCTGAAACCAACAAAGGGAATGTAGCAGAAATTAAGCAGATCTGGCAGCATCTGTGGAGACAGGAACAGAGTTAACTTTTCAGGTCCAGATATGACTTCTTCAGAACTAAAAGGTGGTGGAAATTTTTTTTACATATACTTTTGACGGAGATGGAGGATGAATAAGGGGGCAGATGTTGTAGAGGCCCGGTGAGAAAGACGAAGGGATTGTTAATGGTGATGAAAGAGAAACAGACCATCAAAAACTAAGAGCAGGAGCAAGCAGTTCAACCTCTAGAGCCTGCCCTACCATTTAATATGATCATGGCTGATCTCATCACAGCCTCAACTCCATTTTCCGGCCCATTCCCAAAAACTTTTAACTCATTGCTGATTAAAAATCTTTTTTCTCTCTCTCCTTAAATTAGTCAGTGTCGCAGCATTCACTGCACTCTGGAGCATTGAATTCTATAGATTCACAATTCTTTTGAGAGAAGCAATTTCTCTGCATCTCTATTTAAATCTGCCGCCTTCAGCCGAAAACTATGACCTCCATTCTAGATTGTCCCACGAGAGTAAACATCCACCCTGCTTTGTCAATCCACTTTAGCATCTTATGTGTCTCAATTAGATGTTATCTCCTCCTTTTAAACCCCAGAGAGTAGAGGCCTAAATGGTTCAATCTCTCCTTATAAAACAAGCCTTTCATTCCAAGAATTAATCTTGTGAAACATCTCTAAAAAGACATGTAAAATTGATGTAAATTAAGGTGCGAAGGGAGATGTCGTTCCTCTCTACCAAAAGCAAAGTAAACAAGACACGAACAACTCAAGGCTAGGAAGGAGGAATGGGAGACAGAATGTAAGAAAAATGGAGTCACGTTTGAAATTATTGAATTCATTATTGAGACTTCATGGTTGTTAAGTACTTAAGCAGAAAATGAAGTGTTGCCAGGGAAGAAATCAGAAGTCATATGACACAACATGAAAACGAGGCAGCACTCCGAAAGCTTGTGATTTCAAGTAAAACTATTAAACACTATCCTGGTGTCATGTGACTGTGCCCACCCCAATTCAACACCGGCACCTCTGCTCAGGACAGAAATGTTAGCATGAAAGCAACTGGGAGGTCAGGATCATTTCTATGGATAGTGTCGAGGTGTTCTGCAAGACAGTCACCCCTTTGGTCTCACCATTGTTAAAACAACCATATTGTGAGCAGTGAACGCAATGGATTAAATTGAAGTAAGTACATGTGAAACACTGCTTCATCTGGAAGGTGTGTTTGTGGACTTCCAGTTAATGAGGAAGGCAGGAGAAGGTGAATTTGCAAATGTTATATCTGCTGCAGTTGCGTGGAAATTTGTCATGGGAAAGTGTTCATTGTGACCAGGGAGCCACGGAGGGAATGGTCCCTGGGGAATTCTGACAGTGGAAGAGATGGGACAAGTTGGAGGGGGATGGGGAAGGAGGGAAGTGGATATGTTTTTGAGGAAGGGTCACCGGACCCGAAATGTTAACTCTGTTTTCTCCTCCGCAAATGCTGCCAGACCTGCTGAATTATTCCAGCAACTTTGTTTTTGTTCCTGATCTACAGCATCCACAGTTCTTTTGGTTCATATTTCTAAAGGGTCATTCCTTTACTTTGAGCCTCCGCTCTCAGGTCCTTTTCACCTCTACTAGTGCGAACATCTTCTCCCTGGCCACACTATCCACATCTTTCAGTATTCTGTAATTTTCAAAGAGATCTCCTCTCATCCTTCAAAGCTCCACTGAATACAGACCCGGAGCCCTCAAGTGCTCCTCAAATGATGAGCCCATTTTTTCTGGGATCATTTTTGTGAACATCCTCTGGACCCCCTCCAAGTCCAACACTTCCTTCCTTAAATTCAGGGCCCAAAACTGCTCACAATATTCCAGATGCAGTCTGACCTGAGGCTTATACAGCCTCATGGTACATTCCTGCTTTTTTGAAATGAATGCTAACATTGCATTTGCCTTCATAAATGCCAATTGAGTTTGCATGTTCACCTTCAAAGAGTTCTGAACTGGGACCTTTTGTGCTTCAGATTTCTGAAGCTTTTGCCCATTTAGAAAGTAGTCTATGCCTTTATTCTTTTTATCAAAGTGCATAGCCTTACATTGTCCTACATTTATTCCATCTGCAATATCTTTGCCCTTTCTCTGAGCCTATCCAGTAACCTTGGTACCTTTGCCTAGTTTGCTAATGCATATCATGAATTGTTGTGCTCCCAACATGGACCTCCAATAGTCAACAGCTCCCATTTTGTAAAAGACCCCTTTTTCTCCACTCTGTGCCTTCTTCCAGTCAGCCAATCATGTAACCATGCTAGTACCTTGCCCCGAACACCATGAGCTCTTACCTTATTTAGCAGACTCCTGTGAGTCACCTTACCAACAGCCTTCCATAAAACCAAATAGATCACATCCAGTCACTCATCTTGTCTGATGAAGGGTCTAGGCCCGAAACGTCAGCTTTTGTGCTCCTGAGATGTTGCTTGGCCTGCTGTGTTCATCCAGCCTCACATTTTATTATCTTGGAATCTCCAGCATCTGCAGTTCCCATTATCTCATCTCTATCACTCATCTTGTCTAACTTGTTTCTATGGCCTCAAAGAGTTCTAACATAATTGTCAGGCATGATGTCTCCTTGACAAAGATCTTCTGACTAAGCCCTATTTTACTGTGCACTACCAAGTATTCTGCAATCTCACCCTTCATATTGGATTCTAAAATCTTAGCAACAATCGAGGTCAAGCTAACTGGCCTGTGGTTTCATGACTTTTGCCTCCTCTCCTCAACCTGCAATGTCACATTCACCATTTTCCAGTCCCCTGGGGCCTCCTTGACTTCAGCGATTCCTGGAAGGTCACCACCATTGCCTGCACAATCTCCTCCGCTATCTCCGATAAAGTCCTGGGGTGTGGTCATTCAGTTTGGGTGTTTTATCCACCTTCAGACCTTTCAGCTTCACCAGCACCTTCTCCTTAGCGATAGCCATCACACTCCCTTGAAGTTCTAATATGCTGCTGGTATCTTCTACTGTGCACACTGATGCAAAGTATCTATTCAGTTCCTCTCCCATTACAACTTCTCCAGCCTCATTTTCCAGTGGTCCAATATCCACTTGCGTCTTTCTCTCTTGCCCTTTTTCACATATGAATATAGTCTTGCAACAAAAACAAAGTTGCTGGAAAAGCTCAGCAGGTCAGGTGGCATCTGTGGAGGAGAAAACAGAGTTAATGTTTCAGGTCCAGTGACCCTTGTTATCTTCTTTTATATTGCTAGCTAGTTTACCCTCATATTTCATCTTCTTTACCCTTATTGCTTTTTTAGTTATCCTCTGATGGTTTTTAAAGGCTTCCCAATCCTCTGGCTTCCGATTTATCCTCACTACATGGTGTGGGGGCTTTTTCCTTTTGCTTTTGTGCTGTCCCTGACTTCCCTTGTTAGCTATGGTTGCTTCATATTCCGTTTAATATATTTCTTCTTCCTTGGGATAAATTGCTTTCAGAAACTCTTGCCATTTCATGTTTTGCCTGTTGGCTCCCCTGCATATCAAGATTAGTCAACTCCTCCCTCATGTTTTTCTGTTACTTGTACTCAATTGTGATACCATTACATCTGATACAATCTTCTCCCTCGCTGTAGAGTGAATCCTACCGTATTATGGTCGCTGGTCCCAAATGGTTCATTCACCTTAAGCTCCCTCATCAAGTCTGCCTCATTACACACCACTAAATCCAGAATTACCAGTTCCTTAGTGGGATCGACTTCAAGTTGCTCCAAAAAAACTCATTTCATAGACTTTCCACAAATTCCTTTTCTTGGGATCAGCTAACAACCTAATTTTTCCAATCCATTTGCATATTGAAGTCTTCCGTGATTCTTGAAATAGTGAAAGCCAAAAGAACTGTGGATGCTGTAATTCAGGAACAGAAACAAAGTTACTGGAAAAGCTCAGCAAGTTCAGCAGCATCTGTGAAGGAAAAAACAAGAGTTAACGTTTCAGGTCCCATTTCTGTTTTCAGCAGCAGCAAGAGCGGGAGCTCGGACCAGGGGCCTGTTAGGAGGCGGGTGAGGCAGTGATTTTAAATCCTTAAAAGCTTACCTCGAACATCGGAGCCGTCCATTTCTGTTTTCAGCAGCAACACTTCAGAGAGCAGAGGCTTCTGGGAAAGGAGGGACTTTTTTTTTAATCCCCTCAGCTATATAAGTGATTGTTTTCTAAACCCGAGACCCTACCCGTGTCGGGCTTCCCGCCCTCCACCTCCTCTAACCTTATACACCAGGGACAAATCAAGGTAAGCTTCTCTTTTTTTTACTTTCTGTTTAGGGGATTAGCAGGGATGGCAGTGCAGGTAGAGGAATGTTCCTCCTGCATGATGTATGAGGTGAGGGGCGCCATTAGTGTCCCATCCAAATACGTCTGCAGGAAGTGCACCCAACTCTTGCTCCTCCAAGGGAACTGGAGCGGGAGCTGTATGCACTTCGGATCATTCGGGAGGCAGAGTCTGTGATAGACAAGAGATATGTGGAAGTAGTTACTCCTAAGCGTGAAGAAAGCTGGGTAACTGTAGGAAGGGGGAAAAGGCAGTCAGTGCAGGGATCCCCTGTGGTCGTTCCCCTGAAAAACAAGTATACCATTTTGGATACTGTTGGGGGGGAAAACTTACCAGGGGCATGCAGTAGAGTGCAGGGCTCTGGCACAGGGTCCGACTTCCTTGCACAGAAGGGAAGGTGGGATAGGACAAGAGTGTTAGTCATTGGGGACTCAATAGCTAGAGGGACTGATGGAAGGTTTGTTGGGAATGAAAGAGACTCAAAGTTGGTGTGTTACCTCCCAGGTGCCAGGGTCCGTGATGTCTCGGATTGTGTCTTTGGGGTCCTGAAGGGAGAGGGCAACCAGCCCCAAGCCATGGTCCACGTAGGCACCAACAACATGGGTAGAAAGAGGGTTAGGGATATCAGGCAGGATTTCAGGGAGCTAGGGTGGAAGTTGAGAGCTAGAACAAACAGAGTGGTTATCTCTGGTTTGTTACCCGTGCCACGTGCTAGCGAGGCAAAGAACAGGGAGAGATTTCAGCTGAACACATGGCTGCAGGGATGGTGCAGGGGGGAGGGCTTCAGGTACATGGACAATTGGGGCTCATTCTGGGGAAGGTCGGACCTCTACAAACAGGACGGTCTCCACTTGTACCAGAGGGGTTCTAATATCCTGAGTGGGAAATTTGCTGGTGCTATGTGGGTGGATTTAAACTAGTTCAGCAGGGGGATGGGGAACTGTGGTGTAGTTCCAGTCCACAGGAGGCTGAGACTAGGGAGCACATGGGCAGGATCTCACTGCCACAAGAGTGTGCTGGCAGACAGCAAGCTGTTTGAAGTGTGTCTACTTCAACACCAGGAGTATCCAGAATAAGGTAGGTGAGCTTGCAGCTTGGATAGGTACCTGGGACTTCGATGTTGTAGCCTTTTGGAGACATGGATAGAGCAGGGTTAGGAAGGGATCTTGCAGGTTCCAGGATTTAGATCTTTCATTAAGGTCAGGGAAGGTGGTAAAAGAGGGGGAAGTGTGGCTTTGTTAGTCAGGGACAGTATAATGGTGGCTGAAAGCACTTTTGACGAGGACTCGTCTACTGAGGTGGTATGGGCTGAGGTCAGAAACAGGAGAGGAGAGGTCACACTGCTGAGAGTTTTTTTATAGGTGTCCACAAAGCTCCAGGGATGTGGAGGAGAAGATTGGCAAAATGATTCTGGGCAGGAGTGAAAGGAACAGAGTGGTCATTATGGGAGACTTTAACTTCCCCAACATTGGCTGGAAATGCGATAACTCTAGTATGTGGGATGGATCAGTTTTTGTCCAATGTGTGCAGATGGTTTTGTGACTCAGTATGTTGAAGGGCCAGCAAGAGGGGAGCCCACACTGGATCTGGTACTTCGTAATGAACCAGGCCAGGTGTTTGATTTAGTGGAAGGTGAGCACTTTGGAGAGAGGGACCATAATTCGGTTACGTTTAGTTTGGCAATGGAAAGGGATAGGAACATGCCACAGGGCAAGAGTTATAATTGGGGGAAGGGCAATTATAATGTGATTAGGCAAGACTTAGGAGGCATAAAAAGGGGTAGCAAAATGCAGGGGATGGGGACAATTGAAATGTGGGGCTGGTTTAAGGAACAGATATTGCGTGTCCTTGATAGGTATGTCCCTGTCAGGCAGGGGGGAAGTGATAAGGTAAGGGAACCGTGGTTTACTAAAGAAATTGTATCGCTTGTTAAGGAGAAGAGGCAGGCTTATGTGACGATGAGACAAGATGGCTCAGATGAGGCGATGGAGAGTTACACATTAGCTAGGAAGGATTTAAAGAGAGAGTTAAGAAGAGCAAGGAGGGGACATGAGCAAACATTAGCAGGTAGAATAAAGGAGAACCCTAAAGCTTTCTACAGGTATGTGTGGAATAAGAGGATGAGTAGGGTAGGAACAGGGCCAGTCAAAGATGGAAGTGGGAAGTTGTGTGTGGACACTGCAGGGATCGGAGTGGTGCTAAATGAATATTTCTCATCTGTTTTCACTCAGGAAAAGGAGAATATTGTAGAGGAGAAGACTGAGTTATGGGGTACGAGAATTAAAAGGATTGAGGTTAGTAAGGAGGAGGTGTTATCAATTCTAGAAGGTGTGAAGGTAGATAAATCCTCTGGGCCAGATGGGATTTTTCCAAGGATTCTCTGGGAACCTAGCGGGGAGATGGTGGAGTCTTTGGCCTTGATCTTTGAGTCCTCATCTTCTACAGGTTTAGTACCAGAGGACTGGAGGGTTGCAAATGTTGTGCCCTTGTTCAAGAAGGGCAGTAGAGATGATCCAGGTAATTATAGACCAGTGAGCCTTATGTCTGGTGTAGAAAAAGTTTCGGAAAGGGTTATAAGCGATAGGATTTATAATCATCTAGCAAGCAGCAATTTGATTGAAGATAGTCAGCATGGATTCATCAAGGGCAGGTCGTGTCTCACAAACCTCATTGAGTTTTTTTGAGAAGGTGACCAAGCATGTGGATGAGGGTAGTGCAGTTGACGTGGCGTACTTGGGCTTCAGTAAAACCTTTGATAAGGTTCCACATGGTAGGCTATTAGAGAAAATACGGAGGCATGGGATTGAGGGAGATTTAGCAGTTTGGATTAGAAACTGGCTTTCTGTAAGAAGGCAACGAGTGGTGATTGATGGAAAATATTCAGCCTGGAGTCCAGTTACTAGTGGTGTGCCTCAAGGATCTGTTTTGGGACCACTGCTATTTGTCATTTTCATAAATGACTTGGATGCAAGCATAGGTGGATGGATTAGTAAGTTTGCAGGTGACACTAAAGTCGGTGGAGTGGTGGACAGTGTGGAAGAATGTCACAGGTTGCAGGGAGACTTGGATAAACTGCAGAATTGGGTTGAAAGGTGTAAAATGGAGTTCAATGTGGATAAATGTGAGGTGATCGCTTTGGGAAGAATCAGAGGGAGGCAGAATACTGAGTCAATGGAAAGATTCTTGGTAGTGTGGATGTGCAGAGGGATCTTGGTGTCCATGTACATAGTTCCCTGAAAGTTGCCACCCAGGTTGAAGGTGCTGTTAAGAAGGCTTACGGTGTGTTAGGTTTTATTGGTAGAGGGATTGAGTTCCGGAGCCGCGATGTCATGCTGCAACTGTACAAAACACTAGTGCGGCCTCACTTGAAATATTGCATGCAGCTCTGGTCACCCCATTACAGGAAGGATGTGGAAGCATTGGAAAAGGTGCAGAGGAGATTTACCAGGATATTGCCTGGTCTGAAGCGAAGGTCTTATGAAGAAAGGTTCAGGGACTTGGGTCTGCTCTCAGTGAAGAGAAGAAGGCTAAGAGGGGATTTAATAGAGACATACAAGATGATCAAAGGATTAGATAGGGTGGACAGTGAGAGTCGTTTTCCAAGGATGATGACGTCAGCTTGCACGAGGGGGCATAGCCACAAATTGAGGGGTGATAGATTTAAGACAGATGTCAGAGGCAGGATCTTTACTCAGAGAGTGGTAAGGGCGTGGAACGCCCTGCCTGCCAATGTAATTAACTCAGCCACATTAGGGGCATTTAAACAGTCCTTGGATAAGCTTATGGATGATGATGGGATAGTGTAGGGGGATGAGTTTAGATTAGTTCACACGTCGGCGCAACATCAAGGGCTGAAGGGCCTGTTCTGGGTTGTATTGTTCTGTGTTCTATGTCCAGTGACCCTTCCTCAGAACTGATGGTGCCTGGGAAAATGTCAGTTTATATGCAGAAGATAGGGAGGTGGATGGGGTAGGGAGTAAATGATAGGATAGAGCCCGAGGAAAGAGAAAGACAGTTGGACAAACAAAGGAGTTGCAAACAATCAGGCTGGGAGGTTGAATAGTTGCTAATGGGGACTGTTAGTGACTAACAACAGAGGGTATGTAATGGCAGGCTATGTGGTAACCATGCCTGTTGTGTGGGGTGGGGAGCTGGCTCATGGGAGAGTTTAGGCCCTAAAATTATCAAACTCAATATTCAGCCCAGCAGGCTGTAGGGTCCCCAAGCAGAAAATGAGGTTTTGTTCCTCCACCTTACATTGGGCTTCACTGGAACACTGCAGCAAGCCAGAAATTGAGATGTTGGACAGAGCGCAGGGTGGTGCGTTGAAGTGGCAGGCAACAGGTAGTTCAGGGTCTTTTTTGCGAGCAGAACGCAGATATTCTGCAAAGCGGTCACCAAGCCTATGCTTAGTTTCCTCAATGTAGAGGAGATCACATTGTGAGCAGCGAATGCAGTAGATTAGATTCTGGGAAGTACAGGTGAAGTGTTGCTTCACCTGGATGGTATGTTTGGGCCCTTGGATACTGGTGACCGCTTGGCAGAACATCTACGTTCGGCTTGCAAAAAGACCCTGAACTACCTGTTGCCTGCCACTTCAATGCACTACCCTGCTCCCTGGCCAACATCTCTATCTCTGGCTTGCTGCAGTGTTCCAGTGACGCCCAACGCAAGCTGGAGGAACAATACCTCATTTTCCACTTGGGAACGCTGCAGCCCTGCAGACTCAATAGTGAGTTCAATAATTTTCGGGCCTAATCTCTCCCATGTTCCAGCCCCCCATGCCACACACCAGGCCTTGTTACCACATAGCCTGTCATTACACAACCCCTGTTGTTAGTCACTAACAGTCCCCATTAATAACTACTCACCTCCCAGCCTGATCGTAACTCCTTTATCTGTCCAACTGTCTTTCTCTCCCTTTGAGTCCTATTATATCGATTACTCCTTGCCCTACCCACCTCCCTAATTTCTGCATATGAACTGACATTTTCCCATCAGCCCTCAGTTCTGAGGAAGGCTCACCGGACCTGAAACGTTAACTCTGTTTTCTCCTTCACAGATGCTGCCAGACCTGCTGAGCTTTTCCAGCAACTTTGTTGTTATTCTTGAAATGTTGTGTTTCTTACATACCTAATCTCCTAATTTATTTTCTGCCCCATATTCTGACTGCTGCCAGGATGGCTGTATGTAACTTGCGTCCCAGTCTTTTCTCCTTTGCAGTTCCTGCGACTCTATATCACTTCTTGCTAAATGGTTTAATTTCATTTTTTACTAACAAGGCAACCCCGCCCCTCTGTCCATCTGTCTGTCCTTTCAACAGTACATACATCCTTGGGTATTTTTCTTCCCTTACAACCAGGCCTCTGTGATACCCACAACCTTGTAACTGCCAATTTCAACCTGCGCTATACAATTGCCTTGTGTTCTATACTGCGTGCATTTAAATACAACATTCTTAGTCTTGTGTTGGCTGTCCCCCTTATCGGCTGTGCCTGAAGTTAGATTGCTGACAATTTCAATTTTCTCCGTTCTGTTGTCCTTGAAATGTTGATAATCTCATTCCTGAGCCCTCTCTGTCTTTGGTGTGTTCCATAGTTTTCCGTGTGACTGAACTCACCTCCCCACTATTTAGTTTAAAGCCTCATCATGATATGATTAGCCAGGACTCTGGCCCCAACATTTTTCTGTTTATTCAGTCGCGAAACGAGGGCATCGCTGGCTAGGCAACATTTATTGTCCATCCCCAATTCCCTGCAGGACAGTTAAGAGTCAACCACATTGCTGTGGGTCTGGAGTCACATGTAGGCCAGACCAGGTAAGGATGGCAATTTCCTTCCCTAAAGGACATTAGTGAACCAGGTGGGGTTTTCCTGACGATCGAGAATGGATTCACGGTCATCATTAGATTATTAATTCCAGATATTTATTGAATTTGAATTCCACTATCTGCCGTGGCAGGATTCAAACCCAGGTCCCCATAACATTATCTGGATCTCTGGATTAACAGTCCGGCAATAATACCACTAGACCATCGCTTGGAGTCTGTCCTACTGGAACAGCTCCCTCCTTTCCCAGTACTGGTACCGATGCCCCATGAATTCAAATCTGTTTCCTCTGCACCAATCTTTGAGCCATGGATTGATTTCTTTAAGGTTGTTGACCCTGTGCCAACTAGCTCACGACTGAAGTGGTAAACCAGAGATTATTACCTTTTTGGTTCTGCTTTTTAATTTCACCCCTAGCTACTCATATTGTCTTAACAGAACATCTTTCTACTTAGGTTGCTGGTATCTACATGGATCATGTAAGCAACTGCATCTTTCACCTCCCACTCCAAGTTCCTGTCCAGCCCAAGTGCAATAACCTGAACTGAGGCACGACATAAGCAACACAGTCTTTGGGATTGTCAATCCTGCTCTCAGAGGACAGCGTCTATTCTGATGATTATATTATCCTCAATTATAACTATGTTTCTCTTTCTCCCTGCTCGTGAATGGCTCCCTGTACCATGATGCTATGGTCAGCTGCTCATTTTCCTTGTAGCACCACTCACCACATGCCCCCACCTCATCCACACAGGAAACAGGAATCTCAAACCTGTTAGACAAGCTCAAAGAATGAGGATCCTTCAGCACTACCTCCTGAATCCCTCTACCTGCCTCACTTGTAGTCACACCCGACTGACCCTGACCAAATTTGCAGTAGTTAAGCAAAAAGGAGCAACTGCCTCCTGAAACAGACAGACCCGGCAACTGTTCCCCTCCCTGGTCTCAGTATTCAGAGCTCAAACTCCAGCTCACCAACTCTGAGCCAGAGTTACTCAAACAACCAACACTTGCTACAGATGGGGCCACTATGAACCACCACGGATTCCATCCGCTTCCACATCATATATGTACAGCACATGGCCCTGCGTCTCTATTTTATTTACTTCGTTCTTCATTTGTTTGTTTTTAAATTTCCTACCGGTCTTATAGTTTGCAATCTGTAAATATTGCTCCTATTTACCTTCAATCTGAAAGTAACCTATAACAGTTAGTCAAATTAGCAGCTATTACCAACTAATGAATTTAAGATTTTCCTGTGATGTCGCACTTCATTATGTGCTGGGCCCCTATCTTGGGCTTCAGTTGATTCTGTTAAAAAACAACCTTACAAACAATGAGCCAAAGAGTCTAGCAAAATGCATCTCTTCCTTTCTGAATTCTCACGCTCTTTCCAAAGTCTTCAAACTACATTCTCACTTGGGCTAAGATAATAAAATGTGAGGCTGGATGGACACAGCAGGCCAAGCAGCATCTCAGGAGCACAAAAGCTGATGTTTCGGGCCTAGACCCTTCATCAGAGAGCCTCTCTGATGAAGGGTCTAGGCCCGAAACGTCAGCTTTTGTGCTCCTGAGATGCTGCTTGGCCTGCTGTGTCCATCCAGCCTCACATTTTATTATCTTGGAATTCTCCATCATCTGTAGTTCCCATTATCTCTCTTCTCACTTGGGCTATGACTCACTTCCATGTGATCCCTCCTTCCTGACTGTGCGCAGCTTACTGATAACACACTAGTAAAGCATTGTTCTATTCTAACTCAGCATTTCACATAAAATTCATATTTTACTTGTAAACATTGATAAACAACAAACAGGAGAAGAACATGAATAAAACTTTTCGAGAGAAGTCTTAGATAACAAAGTGTGGAGCTGGATGAACACAGCAGGCCAAACAGCATCAGAGGACCAGGAAGGCTGACGTTTCGGGCCTAGACCCAAGGCCTGCTGTGTTCATCCAGCTCTACGCCTTGTTATCTCAGATTCTCCAGTGTCTGCAGTTCCTACTATCTCAGAAAAGTCTTAATTGGGTTAGAGGAAGTACTTTCAATATAAATCACATCTTTACAATATAAACAGAACAACTATTTTCCATGTGTCTTATCTAAGAAGTGTTATATAGCAGAACAGCACAAAACTTCAATAGCACATCAATCATTCGTCTATAACGGCCAATTCCCCCTCTTTTGTGCATACTTCCTGAGAGACTGCTTGCAACCCTTTGAATGGAATAGCTAGGTTTCCCCTTTCATAGACCTTAAAACTGATGCATATGGAATCAATGAATTGCAAATTCACACATAAGGCTCATTGCTATAATACCAGAAACTGAAAGCGAACAGCCAATACTGTAATTTTGTGTTTTGGGATTTATTTTTCATGAAAAGTCATTTCTCTTGCAGTAAGCACGTAAACAGAGATGTTAGCAGTCTTTTTCATCTCGGTGGTAGAGGTGGTAATGATATTGACGCTTACTTCACATACTTGCTCCCAGCTTGGGCTTTACACCCGAGGATGACTAAAACTCTGAATTCCATCTGTCAACATGCATACATTAACCCAAATGCGGGGAGATGGTGGTGTACTGACAATGTTATTGAACTAGTAATGCAGAGGGCCAGGCTTAATGCTCTGAGAATGCAGGTTCAAATCCCACCACAAATGGAATTTGTATTCAATTCAAAAATCTCAAGCTGAAAGCTACAGGGTTGGGTGGTTGATCGCCGTATGCTACATTTTAATTAAGAATATCCATGACAGCTAATATCATTTGTCATAAAAACCTACCTGATTCGCTAATATCCCATTGCAAAGGATATCTGCTGTCCTTACCTGGTCTGGCCTATGTCGGTCTGCAGACCCTCACCAATGTGGCAGACTCTTACCTGCCTCCGAAATGGCCTGAGTGATCCATTCACTTCAACGTATGATTACAGATGGGCAACAAGTGCTGACTTTGTCATGAAAACCGAAAGAATTGTGGATGCTGTAAATCAGAAAGAAAAACAGGAATTGCTGCAAAAGCTTAACAGGTCTGACAGTATTTGGACAGAAATCAGGGTTAACATTTCAAGTCGAGTGATCCTTCTTCTGGACAGAACCTTCAGAGGCCTGCTGAGCTTTTCCAGCAATTTCTGACTTTACCAGTGTTGCCCACTTCCCACAAAAGAATAGAGAACAAAATTTTAAACAGCTAACTTTCAGCATAAAACTCTTTTCCCCAAATACTTTTTGCTCATTGTATATGAATCTTAATACATTTAAAGCATTTCATGGAATCCTGTATCTGTATCCATTTCTTGGACTGAGCAAGCCAGCAATCTATGACTAGTAACATTTATGGAAAGGACAAGTTCAAGAGTTGCTCAATGGCAACACTTTGATCATGCCTAGCACTGGAGACGGTGCTTATTGAAAAGTTTTTGATAAGTCACAGTCCACTGAAGAGGAGTTCAAAGGCTACAAACTGTGGGACAGATGAAGATCCCATATTCAGAGTGCTGTGGTTATCTTTGCTGTTGGGAAAGCTGTTGAACTCCACAGATGCTATGCAAAAGACTCAATGAAGTGTAAACACTAGCTGACTGGCTTTTCATTGTCAGAACGTGGGAATAGGTTATAGGAATTAGTAGGCATCCGAGTTTCTGAGTCAGGACTTAGAAAAGGTGATTTCAGAGTTGATGGAGTAGGTAGTTGTTAGCTTTGTGTTGTGAGGATGAGGGAGCCATAATGAGACTCAGTAGGAGCCTAAAAACATTAATATCAATGCAGTTAGGGATTGGGTTGAAAATTCTGGAAGCAACATTTAATGGATGTCACC
The DNA here is from genome assembly GCF_030684315.1 of Stegostoma tigrinum. Classification (NCBI taxonomy): domain Eukaryota; kingdom Metazoa; phylum Chordata; class Chondrichthyes; order Orectolobiformes; family Stegostomatidae; genus Stegostoma; species Stegostoma tigrinum. The sequence goes on from NC_081359.1 coordinate 101,486,423, forward strand.
AAAAATAGATTGCAGCTCAGGGAGATCAAAAGGCGACTTTTGGTTTGGTGAAGCTTGCTATCAGTGAAAACCTAGAGTTATGGAATCACAGAGTTATAGAGATGTACTACATGGAAACAGACCCTTCGGTCTAATTCATCCATGCTGACCAGATATCCCAAATTAATCTAGTCCCATTTGCCAGCATTTGGCCCATATGCCTCTAAGCGCTTCCTTTTCGTGTAGCCATCCAGGCAACTTCTAAAAGTTGCAATTATAACAGCCTCCACTACTTCCTCTGGCTGCTCATTTCTTAAATGCAACCCTCTCTGCATAAAAATGTTGCCTCCTAGGTCCATGTTAAATCTTCATAAAAACCAAAAGAACTGTGGATGCTGTATAACAGGAACAAAAACAAAGTTGCTGGAAAAGCTCAGCAGGTCTGGCAGCATCTGTGAAGGAAAAATCAGAGTTAACGTTTGGGGTCCGGTGTTAAGACAGTCCATCAAAGAGTAGCTCTCAAAAGAGAGTTTCGAAACCAGATCAGCAATAGTAAAGAATTGTAATCCCCTGTGAAGTGCCATGAAATTCAATAATCTGCCATATCATTGATGTCTGGAGGAAACTGCTGCAAAATCTTGGGGACCTGCCTTGATTACATTTGCTGTAGGGTGCCTGATCATCTAATACCTCATTTTGATTCTGAGTGTTACAAAAGAAGATTATTGTAAATTGTATTCCTGTTCTCACACGGAAAGGTAAAGTTTATCATTGTTTATTCAAAACAGTGAAATTTTGTGGCTTTATTCTCTTTGTAAGACCCCTGGATCTCTGAACTGAGGAAGGGCTACCCGACCCAAAACGTTAACTCTGATTTTTTTCTTCACTGATGCTGCTGAGCTTTTCCAGCAACTTCTGTTTTTGTTCCTGATTTAGAGCATCCACAGTTCTTTCTGTTTTCTTGGATAAATTAGCTAGATTAAGGTTTTTGCTGGTTTGGTAAGAAAAAGAGAAACGGAATAAATTGGCTGAGCAGTTTAGTGGAACTCTTGATCCAAACGGTGACACATGAAACATTTTCCTTTCCTTCCCTGTCAGGTGTTCTCTGGCCTGCTTTGCATTTCTTGAATCTGTTTGACACATATGAACGAGGGTCACCTTATCCGTTAGCAGTCATTTTAATGAGAAAGCTATCAGTGGTAACAAAGCGGGGAATCCACATTCTATAATAGCAATTTTTATTATGATTTTCAATGAATTGAGTGATAATGTGAAGCGCTAATGGAGACAACACAGAAGTACATTGGCCTAGTTAATGTGCAATCTGGTATATTCCTAATTTTATGTGCTGGATTTGAAACTATTATTCAAAGCGGTGAACCAGAGAACAGAATCAAAATATGCCACAAAAATCAACCTTCTTTGTTATCCATAAATACATAAACAGTCTCACTAATTCAGTCATTGCCAACTGAAAAGGCATAAATTAAGGATTGCTACTGCAAGACTGCCACAAATCTCTCTCTACTAGTGTTGCCTACTGAACACAACCAAAGCAGGAGTGAGGAATTTTGCTGAATCACATTGACCCATATGAAGGGAACATTTTCTATCCATTAACAAATTTATCAAATCCTTCTCTATGCTCATTCCATCTTTATTTCTGAGTGGATTTCAAGACAAGGTGAGAGGAGAGAGACTTAAACAAGACATGGGGACAAATTTTTTACACGGGGTAATGGTAGATGTGGGAGCAATTACAACGTTTAAAAGACATTTGGATAAGCACGTGAATAGGAAAGGTTTGGAAGGATATGGGCCAGGAGCGGGCACCTGGGACTTGTTTAGTTTGGGATTTTGTTCGGCAATGACTGGCTGGATCCAAGGGCTTGTTTCTGTGCTGTATGATTCTATGACTACTGTGAGAGGAGGAATTTCATTCCCAGGGAAGTAACTAGTTTGTACCTTATTCTGTGTTAAAAGATCACCTGTAACCTGAATATTTGAATGGGAGGAGCATTAAAATTGGCTTTAGTGGTGCCAAGTTAGGGAGGGGAGACATTGATCAGAGTTTGCATTTCTGCACAGTCCCCTCACTCTGCTGAATAATGCTTATAGACAGGCTCCACAGTCAACTTGCCTGCTGACAATAACCTTTCATCCAGCCATTCTATTCCTACTATTATGTTTCCAGCTACTGGATAAGCTGGATTCCTGAATGAAATGTGGCTTGATAGATCTTGTGATTCATTGGTTACTTTGCTGATCAGTCACTGAACATATTCCCATGAGGCTGTAAATGTACATTTAACAGAAGAATATAATTTACAAAACAAAAGAGAAAAAAAGCTGTACATATGAGACAATTGGAAAGGCCTTACCAACCATAGAATAAAGAAAAATTCAACATATTTGCTCAGGAACATACTCTACAGACACTCTGTTTGTGAGGGGCAGGTCATGCCTCACAAACCTTATCGAGTTCTTTGAGGATGTGGAGGCTATCTACCTGCTGAAGAACTTCTTTATCAGGCAAGTTTGAGCAAAAACTAAATAAAACTGGGAAAAGAAGAAAGGGAAACAGAAAAAGGAAAAGAAAAAAACAGAACAAGCAGTCAAGCCTGGGTACAGGAGCCCAGATGCTGCCTACTCCACCACCACCATCTTGATATCTAGATACTTTGAAAACTGATGGAATCTCAAGTATTTCCTTTCAATGATTTTCTGAACATAAACAAGATGTCTCTCCCCCCATACACACAGAAAAATTAACTCATTGACTTTTTTTCCAACACTTTGAGACTGCCAAAACGACCAACGATTTCTTTCCAGCTCTAATGGTGTGTGTCCATTCAGCCCAAGGTGGCTCTTTGCAACAGTAGGTCCATAAGACCATAACTCCATAAGACATAGGAGCGGAAGTAAGGCCATTCGGCCCATCCAGTCCACTCCGCCATTTAATAATGGTGGATGGGCATTTCAACTCCACTTCCCTGCACTCTCCCCGTAGCCCTTGATTCCTTGTGAGATCAAGAATTTATCAATCTCCACCTTGTAGACATTTAACGTCCCGGCCTCCACTGCGCTCCATGGCAATGAATTCCACAGGCCCACCACTCTCTGGCTGAAGAAATGTCTCCTCATTTCTGTTTTAAATTTACCCCCTCTAATTCTAAGGCTGTGCCCGCATGTCCTAGTCTCCTTGCCTAACGGAAACAACTTCCCAGCGTCCACCCTTTCTAAGCCATACATTATCTTGTCAGTTTCGATTAGTTCTCCCCACAACATTCTAAACTCGAGTGAGTGCAATCCCAGGATCCTCAGCCGTTCATCGTATATTAAATCTACCATTCCAGGGATCATCCGTGTGAATCTCCGCTGGACACGCCTCAGTGTTAGTTTGTCCTTCTTGAGGTGTGGGGCCCAAAATTGGACACAGTATTTTAAATGGGGCCTAACTCGAGCTTTATAAAGCCTCAGAAGCACATCGCTGCTTTTATATTCCAACCCTCTTGAGATAAACAACAACATTACATTCGCTTTCTTAATCACGGACTCTACCTGCAAGTTAACCTTTAGAGAATCCTGGACCAACACTCCCAGATCCCTTTGTACTTCTGCTTTACAAATTTTCTCACCATTAGAAAATAGTCCATGCCTGTATTCTTTTTTTCAAAGTGCAAAACCTCACATTTGCTCATGCTGGTTCCAACTTCCCCAACTTTTCCCAAGAGCCCTGCTTTTTGCTTCCCTCTAGATAACTGTTTGATTCCTTTTTTAAAAGCCATGATTCAATCTTCTTCCAACACATTCCCTGGCAGTGCATTCCAGATCCTAACCAGAGAAATTTTTTTTATTCCTCTGTTTTACCTCTGCTTTTATTACTGATCATCCTAAATTTGTCACCATTTGTCCTCAATACTTCCAGCAATGTGAACTGTTTCTCCCTGGCCAGTCCACTAGTGATTTTGAGTACATCAAGCAAATCTCCTGTTCACATTCTCTAAGAAGACATTCTCAAACCTACCAGTCCATCCTTCGAACTGAAATATGTCAATATACTAGTAAATCTTTTCTTCGCCTCTCCAATGTCTTTGTTTTTTCCTAATGTATGGAGATATTTGACATCCTCAATCTTCAATGTTGAAGCGGCAAATTTTTTTAGTTGGACTCAAGATTTATGTCTCTACTACCAGAAGGTGATATCTACTCCAAAGTTACTCATTCTTTGTGTAATGAATCTCTACCTGTGTACAATATTAAGCTAAAGTCAGAAGTCACACGACACCAGGCCCGAAATGTTAGCTTTCCTGCTCCTCTGATGCTGCTTGGCCTGCTGTGTTCAGCCGGCCCTACACCTTGGTATCTCAGATTCTCCAGCATCGGCAGTTCCTACTGTTTCTGGAACATAGCCCCTTCATCAGGTGAAGTCAGGCTATGTTCCAAAAGACTGTGATTTCAGACAAACCTGTTGGACTGTAACTGGTGTTGTGAGACTTCTGACTTTGTCCAACACTGGCATCTCCACACAATGAATATTAAGATAGGGGAAGATTGGTCAGTACAACGGGAAAGAATGTAATAACTTGTATCAAGTCAGATATACATCTAGCAAAGCAGCCACAGTAGAGATTAATGGCTAGTGTAAATTGTCACTTACCAAAGCTTCAGGGAACCAGCTTGATCCCAGAAGTTAATTTCTTATCGAAAGCGAACAGGGGTGCCAATTCTCTTAAACACACACACTTGACCATTCACAGCATGAATGTTAATAAATCCACCATGCCAGACGAAGCAGCTGCACACTTTCCAAATATTGGCACTTGCAATATTCTTCAGAAGTTTGCTTAATGTGAAAATTGAATTGAAAGAAGAAAGAAAAGGAGCTGCTGCCCCAGAGCATTGCAAAGGTTAACACTTAGGAATCAGCTAACCATGGGCTCAGCTATTCAGAAACATTGCAGAATAATTAGGATGAAGTGTGCAAGAAATGGTAGCAACTGAGCTGCTTCTTGACGTGAAGTGAATTTATAAGAAATTCACTCTGAAACACATGAGGTTTTGGGCATTCGTCAATGTCATAGACTGTAAAAATATTCAAAGTCTCATTTGAAAAATCTAACAGTGCTATGTAAAAATAAAAGGAAAAAAGCATGCATACTTCGAGTCTAAAAAAGATACAAAAGTCCTAGGTATGCACAAGAGGCCAAATATCATTAGTAGCGGTCAAGTAGATACGAGTTCAACTCAAAATACTAGCACTGCTTATCGGTGTTTTGTTCCCAAGCTACAAGCTATACAGAGTTATTTTATCAAGATATAGCACTATACCCAAACTCGCATCATAGTAGGCTCCCTGTTGTTCAAGCCCAACTGTAAATGATTCCACCTGTTGGCCCTCTGGGCCAGCTGAAGAATCTGATGCAGGATTAACATGGGCACCCACAGACCTGGTGGTTCATGTTATTATTGTTGGTGCTTAGAAAGGCCTCTTCAGCTGTGGCATCCCTGAAAATCATCCCGATTTGGATATTACGAGTTTGGCCTGGATGGTCCCCAGAACTTGCTGAAACAAATTTCAGATGGAATGGGAATAATTTATTACCACCAAATTTAGGCTATGAAACATTGGAAAACCCTTCTTTGTGGTATAGAGTAATGGCATTTATTTCACTGCAAAATAAATTTTTTTAAGTTGGAAAAATAAACATTCATATTAGGAACACATGACATTACCAATAATATTACTAGGAATATTTAATTTAATTTCAGAGATTGGCCAAGCAGACTTAAACATCTTGAAGAAAACAATTTTTAAGATACAAACTCCATCAGTTCCAGTTGCTGTTCCTCCCCCTTTATCAACAGCTTATATATTTTTAAAAAAATCTTCAACTCCAAGATAAGAATCTCTTAGACTTAAAGTTTGTTTCTCTCTCCTCAGATGCTACCAGGCCTGCTGAGATTCTCCAGCACTTTCCGTCTTTAATTCAAATTTCTAGCATCTGCAGTACTTTCCTTTAATCCCATTTAAGATACAGAATAGCTTCCAAATTTGATATTAGATCAGAAAATGAACAAGTGCACACACTTCCATATGCAATCTAGAATGTTGCAAATAACAAAGTATAAGGTAAGCAAAAGACGCCAAAGAAAAAGTGTTGATTGGTCTTGATACTGAGGGCGCCACAGCGGCTCAGTGGTTAGCACTGCAGCCTCTCAGTGCCAGGGACCCAGGTTCGATTCCAGCCTCGGGTAACTGTGCAGAGTTTGCACATTCTCCCCGTGTCTGCGTGGGTTTCCTCCGGGTGCTCCGGTTTCCTCCCACAGTCCAAAGATGTGCAGGTTAGGTGGATTAGCCATGCTAAATTGCCTGTAGTGTTCAGGGGTGTGTGGGTTAACGGGGGGATGGGTCTGGGTGGGATGCTCCAAGAGGCAGTGTGGACTTGTTAGGCCAAAGGGCCTGTTTCCATGCTGTAGGGAATCTAATAATTAACTGAAACTCAGAACAATTAAAACACTTCAAAGAGCAAGATTTAAACAAAAAAAAATCAACATCCAAGTTAAATCATTGATAGTTGTTTAAAAGCCCTCTACACATTAGTGGGAAAATGTCATGATTTAAAGCCAATTCAAACAGACTGAATGCTTGTCTGTGCTAATGGGAACTACAGATGCTGGAGAATCCAAGATAACAAAGTGTGGAGCTGGATGAACACAGCAGGCCAAGCAGCATCTCAGGAGCACAAAAGCTTGTCAGAATTGTTAATGAATCTTTTGTCAGGTTTATTACAGTCAATGGAAGGTTGAGGAAGATCTTGAAAAAGCAATCAGATTTTAAGTGAAGCAGAAATCTGAAAGCAACACTGGTCGACTCTAAAAGAAGAGGACCAAACTTTTCACAGGAGATGAACATAATTTATTCATTTCTGAAGGTAAAATAAGAATGAAAAGACACACGTTTGCACCCGGCAAACATCAAATGATATGTCAACACAGTAAATCTATAAAATCTAGTTAATGTCAATGGAAGAGCAACTTTTTCTCTACTTATTCATGGGATAAGGGCATCGATGGCTTGGCAGCATTTATTGCCCATCCCTAATTGCCCAGAGGGCAGTTAAGAGTCAACCACATTGCTGTGGGTCTGGGGTCACATGTAAACCAGGCCAGGTAAGGATGGCAGTTTTCTTCCCTAAAGGATATTGGCAAACCCAATGGGTTTTTCCAACAACTGTCAGTTGACAATTGATGCACTCTCCGGAAGACACCACTCTCTCCGTGACTCCCTTGTCCGCTCCACACAGCCCTCCAACCCCACCACACCCGGCACCTTCCCCTGCCACTGCAGGAAGTACTACACCTGCCCCCACACCTCCTCCCTCACCCCCATCCCAGGCCCCAAGATGACCTTCCATATCAAGCAGATGTTCACCTGCACATCTGCCAATGTGGTAGATTGTATCCATTGTATTCGGTGTGGCTTCTTCTACATTGGGGAAACCAAGCAGAGGCTTGGGGACCACTTTGCAGAACACCTCCACTCCTTCGCAACAAACAACTGCACCTCCCAGTCGCGAACCATTTTAACACCCCCTCCCATTCCTCAGATGACATGTCCATCATGGGCCTCCTGCAGTGCCACAATGATGCCACCCGAAGGTTGCAAGAACAGCAACTCATATTCCGTTTGGGAACCCTGCAGCCCAATGGTATCAATGTTGACTTCACAAGCTTCAAAATCTCCCCTTCCCCCACTGCATCCCAAAACCAGCCCAGCCTGTCTCCGCTTCTCTAACCTGTTCTTCCTCTCACCCATCCCTTCCTCCCACTTCGAGCCGCACCTCCATTTCCTACCTACCACCTCATCCTGCCTCCTTGACCTGTCCGTCTTCCCTGGACTGACCTATCCCCTCCCTACCTCCTCACCTATACTCTCCTCTCTACCTGTCTTCTTTTCTCTCCATCTTCGGTCCGCCTCCCCCTCTCTCCCTATTTATTCCAGTTCCCTCTCCCCATCCCCCTCTCTGATGAAGGGTCTAGGCCCGAAACATCAGCTTTTGTGCTCCTGAGATGCTGCTTGGCCTGCTGTGCTCATCCAGCTCCACACTTTGTTATCTTGGATTCTCCAGCATCTGCAGTTCCCATTATCTCTCATTAGTGAACCAGTTGGGTTTTGCCCCAACAATCGGCAATGCATTCATAGTCATCATTAGTCTCTTAATTCCAGATATTTATTGAAATCAAATTGCACCATCTGCCATGGTGGGAGTCAAATCCTGTTTCCCAGAACATTATCTGGCCTCTGGATTAACAGTGCAGCAATAATACCACTGGGCCATCGCCTTCCTATGCAATAGATAAACTCACAACCATTGGATCAGACTTAAGCTCTACCACGCCCAATTGTGAATGGTGGTGGACAATTAATAATCTCAAACAGGATGAGAAGGCTACACTGATATCTCTATCCTCAGTGATGGGAGAGCCCCATCATATTGCTGCAAAATGTAAGCCTGAAGCACTTGCAACAATCCTCATCGAGAGTGACAAGTGGATGACCCATGCCGGCCTCCTCCTGAACCTCCCAACAATGCAAATGCCAGTCTTCCACCAAGTTGATTTGCTCCATATAGTATCAAGAAACAGCTGAAGTAGCGTGTGCTGAAATGACCATGAGATCTGATAAAAGTTCAGCAACTGTACTGAAGACTTATGCTCCAGAACTAGACATGAATGTTACTAAAATGTTGCAGTGCAGCTGCAACACTGGTGACTAGCTGATAAAGTGGAAAATTGCTGAGGAATGTCCTGTACACAAAAAGCAGGAATGACCTACCCAGCAAGTATGTTGCATCAGACTACTCTTGATCATCAGCAAAATGATGGAAGGAGCCATCAATAATCCTGTCATGTAAATTGCAAAGAAATAACCTGCTCAATGATTTTTTTCTGAAGAAGGGTCTAGGCCCAAAACGTCAGCCTTCCTGGTCCTCTGATGCTGCTTGGCCTGCTGTGTTCATCCAGATCGATACCTTGTTATCTCAGATTCTCCAGCATCTGCAGTTCCTACTATCTCTGAATCAACGTCGTCCAGTTTGAGTTCATCAGGATCACTCAATTTCTGACCACAGTATGCCATTGGTAAAATATGGACAAAAGATCTAAACTCCAAATTGATTTGAGAGATGCTGCCGTTGACCCCATGGCTGCGTTTGACTGAGCTCATCAGCAAGCAGTAGTCATCAAACTAAAAACAATAAGAGTCAAGGAAAAAATGCTCCACACCTTGAACTCAAGCCTAGCTCAAAGAAAGGTGGTTGTGGCTGTTGGAAATCAATCATCTCAGTGCAAGGACATCGCTGAATGAGTTTCGTAGGCTGGTGCTCTAGAGCCCAGCATGTTCAGCTACTTCTCACTGATATTCCCTCCTTCTTAAGGCCAGAAGTAGGGGATCTTTACTGATATTTACACAATGTGCAGTGCCACTTACATCTCCTAAAACACTGAGGCATTCTGTAGATATGCAAGTCCTGGACATTATCTAAGTTTGGACTGTCCAGTGATGCATGATATTCATGCTACACAAGTGCCAGGCAATAAGCATCTCCAACAAGAGAGAATCTAACCATAGAAAACTCAACCTTTAATGGCACTGTTATCACTCAATGCCCCACCATCAACATCCTGGAGTTGATCAGAAAATGAACTGGACTAGCCATATGAATATAACGGCTATGAGAGCAGGTCAGAGGCTATGAATCCTGCAGCAACTAACTTACTTCCCATTTGTAACTCCATTTAAGGAAATTCACTTCAGCAGATTACTATTTAGGTTTGCCTTGGCCCTGGAAATTTTTTTAGTGGACAGCCGGTTCAATATGTTACAAGGAGTCAAATGCCACATGTTTCACTGAACACTGGCTGTGGCCAACCAGCTTGGAGTCAGTACCCTGAACTGAGGAAATTCTAAATCCCCCTTTTTTTTATTGGCCAGCCTGGGCTTCCTGATTGGCACTTTAACAACCCCAATCAAAGATCTCATAGTCAACAAGATGAACCTGGTTCCAATCACTACACATGCAAAGCTGGGCTTTGTATAGGAGCAACAAATTGCATCTGCTATCGGTTTTTTTTCTGGTTTGGGTATATTTTGCTAACTAGCAATAGTGTTGCCTGGAGTGACATCATGTAATTGTTGCTGAGCTGCTACTACAGCTTCTTATTTATGTTTATCTTCTAGTAATACACTAGCAGTATAACCTTTTTGTTGCCCAAAATTTCTCTCCTAAGGCTTTAATTGATATGGTAGCAATGAGTAACTTGATGAGCCTCTCTGATAGTTCCTCTTCAGCAAAGTCACAGTCAAGCCATTTTGTGGTGGGACCCTTTGTTCAACTGGGGTTGCTGTCAGTATGACATGAATTGGAGTCTGTTGAGTCTGAAGTTAATTCTAAATGAACTGGTCTTTGAGAATTTTCCAGAATTACTCTGGATATTTCTGATTGTCCTCAAAAAGAGGCAAATCGCTCCTTGTTGATGGCAATGTATTCATCACTTGATCTGTAAAATAGAACTTTGCTTATTATTTGAACAGTTGTAATTCTGTGAAAGTGACACTGAATGCCTGATTCATATTTAAGTATTTTCCCTTCACTTAACTTTGTAGGTATCTTGTCTTTTTAAAAGTCAAGTACAGCACAGTGTTTGTTTATCTCTTTTACTGCTTTTCTTTTTCCTTTTATTTTCCTTTTTTTTTTCCTTGTTTCTCTTTATTTTATCGTGCTGTTGTCCCTTTTATGACTGAAAGATTTCTGCCTGTAGATGGTGCATGTGCCAAAGAATGACAATGGCACATGAGCAGCTAATTAATTTTTGCACCAATGTGGAGAAAGTAAATTGTGGAACAGATCAAGTTGCAGTCACATTTAAATCTCTGTAATGTAGAAAAGTGCTTTTAAAACATTTTAAAGCTGTATTTTCTTATACAGAGCTATGCAGCTACACTTTTGAAACCTCTTGACTGCTGCTTACTTTTAAATCAGATCAGCATTGCGAGAGGTAAAGCTTCAGTACAGGTCTGTAGTCTATAGTTGTGTTTGTAACTTCAGCCATTTTTATTTAAATGAATCTTAGAATCTTATTTTATTTCCACAAAACCTGTATTCTTACCAGACATAAATTAGCTTTGTCCTCTTGCTCCTCAATGCCCTATGAACAGATCTGTACAATTGTCTGAGAAAACCAGTTGTAGAGCTGGATGAACACAGCAGGTGAACCAGCATCAAAGGAGCAGGAAGGCTGACATTTCGGGCCTAGACCCTTCTTCAGAAAAAATTGTTTAGTGTACAATTGTCTATTGTGATATTTGCCTTTGAGAGGGATTTGTCTGTCCCAGTTGTCTTAGAGACATGATGTAAACTTAGTGCTGAGTGTCTACTCCATGGAAAGCAGAGTAAATAGCCTTGGTAATAAAAATGTGAGGCTGGATGAACACAGCAGGCCAAGCAGCATCTCAGGAGCGCAAAAGCTGACGTTTCGGGCCTACACCCTTCATCAGAGAGGGGGATGGGGAGAGGGAACTGGAATAACTAGGGAGAGAGGGGGAGGCGGACCGAAGATGGAGAGTAAAGAAGATAGGTGGAGAGGTAGGGAGGGGATAGGTCAGTCCAGGGAAGACGAACAGGTCAAGGAGGTGGGATGAGGTTAGTAGGTAGATGGGGGTGCGGCTTGGTGTGGGAGGAAGGGATGGGTGAGAGGAAGAACCGGTTAGGGAGGCAGAGACAGGATGGACTGGTTTTGGGATGCAGTGGGTGGGGGGGAAGAGCTGGGCTGGTTGTGTGGTGCAGTGGGGGGAGGGGACGAACTGGGCTGGTTTAGGGATGCAGTAGGGGAAGGGGAGATTTTGAAACTGGTGAAGTCCACATTGATACCATATGGCTGCAGGGTTCCCAGGCGGAATATGAGTTGCTGTTCCTGCAACCTTCGGGTCGCGTCATTGTGGCAGTGCAGGAGGCCCATGATGGACATGTCATCTAGAGAATGGGAGGGGGAGTGGAAATGGTTTGCGACTGGGAGGTGCAGTTGTTTGTTGCGAACTGATCGGAGGTGTTCTGCAAAGCGGTCTCCGAGCCTCCGCTTGGTTTCCCCAAAGTAGAGGAAGCCGCACCGGGTACAGTGGATGCAGTATACCACATTGGCAGATGTGCAGGTGAACCTCTGCTTAATGTGGAATGTCATCTTGGGGCCTGGGATAGGGGTGAGGGAGGAGGTGTGGGGGCAAGTGTAGCATTTCCTGCGGTTGCAGGGGAAGGTGCCGGGAGTGGTGGGGTTGGAGGGCAGCGTGGAGCAAACAAGGGAGTCACGGAGAGAGTGGTCTCTCCGAAGGCAGACAGGGGTGGGGATGGAAAAATGTCTTGGGTGGTGGGGTCGGATTGTAAATGGCAGAAGTGTCGGAGGATGATGCGTTGTATCTGGAGGTTGGTAGGGTGGTGTGTGAGAACAAGGGGGATCCTCTTAGGGCGGTTGTGGCGGGGGGGGGGGGGTGTGAGGGATGTGTTGCGGGAAATACGGGAGACGCGGTCAAGGGCGTTCTCGATCACTGTGGGGGGAAAGTTGCGGTCCTTAAAGAACTTGGACATCTGGGATGTGCAGGAGTGGAATGTCTTATCGTGGGAACAGACGTGGAGGAATTGGGAATAGGGGATGGAATTTTTGCAGGAGGGTGGGTGGGAGGAGGTGTATTCTAGATAGCTGTGGGAGTCGGTGGGCTTGAAATGGACATCAGTTACAAGCTGGTTGCCTGAGATGGAGACTGAGAGGTCCAGGAAGGTGAGGGATGTGCTGGAGATGGCCCAGGTGAACTGAAGGTTGGGGTGGAAGGTGTTGGTGAAGTGGATGAATTGTTCGAGCTCCTCTGGGGAGCAAGAGGCGGCGCCGATACAGTCATCAATGTACCGGAGGAAGAGGTGGGGTTTGGGGCCTGTGTAGGTGCGGAAGAGACCTGCATTCTGCATGCAGATGGCCTCAAGGCCCTCCGCTTCTTCCTGTCCCGCAGATACGACCAGTCCCCCTCCATCGACACTCTCATCCGCCTAGCTGAACTCGTCCTCACCCTCAACAACTTCTCTTTTGACTCCTCCCACTTCCTACAGACTAAGGGGGTGGCCATGGGCACCCGCATGACCCCCAGCTATGCCTGCCTCTTTGTAGGTTTCGTGGAACAGTCCCTCTTCCGCACCTACACAGGCCCCAAACCCCACCTCTTCCTCCGGTACATTGATGACTGTATCGGCGCCGCCTCTTGCTCCCCAGAGGAGCTCGAACAGTTCATCCACTTCACCAACACCTTCCACCCCAACCTTCAGTTCACCTGGGCCATCTCCAGCACATCCCTCACCTTCCTGGACCTCTCAGTCTCCATCTCAGGCAACCAGCTTGTAACTGATGTCCATTTCAAGCCCACCGACTCCCACAGCTATCTAGAATACACCTCCTCCCACCCACCCTCCTGCAAAAATTCCATCCCCTATTCTCAATTCCTCCGCCTCCGCCGCATCTGCTCCCACGATAAGACATTCCACTCCCGCACATCCCAGATGTCCAAGTTCTTTAAGGACCGCAACTTTCCCCCCACAGTGATCGAGAACGCCCTTGACTGCGTCTCCCGTATTTCCCGCAACACATCCCTCACACCCCCCCGCACCCCCCCGCCACAACCGCCCTAAGAGGATCCCCCTCGTTCTCACACACCACCCTACCAACCTCCGGATACAACGCATCATCCTCCGACACTTTCGCCATTTACAATCTGACCCCACCACCCAAGACATTTTTCCATCCCCACCCCTGTCTGCCTTCGGAGAGACCACTCTCTCCGTGACTCCCTTGTTTGCTCCACGCTGCCCTCCAACCCCACCACTCCCGGCACCTTCCCCTGCAACCGCAGGAAATGCTACACTTGCCCCCACACCTCCTCCCTCACCCCTATCCCAGGCCCCAAGATGACATTCCACATTAAGCAGAGGTTCACCTGCACATCTGCCAATGTGGTATACTGCATCCACTGTACCCGGTGCGGCTTCCTCTACATTGGGGAAACCAAGCGGAGGCTTGGAGACCGCTTTGCAGAACACCTCCGCTCAGTTCGCAACAAACAACTGCACCTCCCAGTCGCAAACCATTTCCACTCCCCCTTCCATTCTCTAGATGGCATGTCCATCATGGGCCTCCTGCACTGCCACAATGATGCGACCCGAAGGTTGCAGGAACAGCAACTCATATTCCGCCTGGGAACCCTGCAGCCTAATGGTATCAATGTGGACTTCACCAGTTTCAAAATCTCCCCTTCCCCTACTGCATCCCTAAACCAGCCCAGTTCGTCCCCTCCCCTCACTGCACCACACAACCAGCCCAGCTCTTCCCGCCACCCCCCCCCCCCCCCACCCACTGCATCCCAAAACCAGTCCAACCTGTCTCTGCCTCCCTAACCGGTTCTTCCTCTCACCCATCCCTTCCTCCCACCCCAAGCCGCACCCCCATCTACCTACTAACCTCATCCCACCTCCTTGACCTGTCCGTCTTCCCTGGACTGACCTATCCCCTCCCTACCTCTCCACCTATCTTCTTTACTCTCCATCTTCGGTCCGCCTCCCCCTCTCTCCCTATTTATTCCAGAACCCTCTCCCCATCCCCCTCTCTGATGAAGGGTGTAGGCCCGAAACGTCAGCTTTTGTGCTCCTGAGATGCTGCTTGGCCTGCTGTGTTCATCCAGCCTCACATTTTATTATCTTGGAATTCTCCAGCATCTGCAGTTCCCATTATCTCTAAATAACCTTGGGTTTTTTTTCAATTAGACAAAAGTGGGCGCAGTCAGGATCGCACAGACCCAAGGTTTTAATTTTGTTTCCAGTTGTTGAGTTGGTGTTTCTGGAGTAAAAGCCGCTGGAAGTTACCAGGGTTGAAGGGTTTGAGCTATAGGGAGAGGCTGGGTAGATGGGCTGTTTTCCCTGGAGCATCGGAGGCTGAGAGGTAAACTGATAGAGGCTTATAAAATCATGAGGGGCATGGATATGGTAAATAAACAAGTTCTTTTCCCTGGGGCGGGGGAGTCCAAAACTAGAGGGTTTAGGTTTATGGTGAGAAAGGAAAGATATATAAAAAGGACCCAAGGGGAAACTTTTTAATGCAGAGGTTGGTGTGTGTGTGTATAGAATGAGCTGACAGAGGAAATAAGAACATAAGAACCAGGAGCAGGAGTAGGCCCTCAAACCTGCCCTGCCATTTAATAAGATCGTGGCTGATCTTTTTGAGACTCAGCTCCACTTACCCGTCCACTCACCATAACCCCTAATTCCTTTACTGTTCAAACATTCATCTAGCCTTGCCTTAAAAACATTCAGAGAGGTAGCTTCAACCACTTCACTGGGTAGGGAATTCCACAAATTCACAACCCTTTGGGTGAAGAAGTTCCTCCTGACCTCAGTCCTACATCTGCTTCCCTTTATTTTGAGACAATGCCCTCGAGTCTTAGTCTCAACTGCTAACGGAAGCAACCTCCCTGCCTCCACTCACTTTATCTATTCCCTTCATAAACTTATAGGTTTCTATAAGATTTCCCCTCATTCTTTTGAATTCCAATGAGTATAATCCCAGTCTACTCAGTGTCTCCTCATAATCCAACGCCTTCAACTCTGGAATCAACCGAGTGAATCTCCTCTGCACCCCCTCCAGTGCTAGTATGTCTCTTCTCAAGTAAGGAGACCAAAACTGCACACAGTACTCCAGATATGGCCTCATCAAGACTCTCCACAGCTGCAGCGTAGCCTCCCTGTTTTTAAACTCCATCCCTCTGGTAATGTCAGACAAAATTCCGTTTGCCTTTTTACTTTCGTATAATCTTACTTTTAGAAATTCATGCGCAAGGACACTCGAGTCCCTCTGCACAGCAGTGTGCTGCAATTTTTTACCATTTAAAACGTAGTCCATTTTCCTGTTATTCCTACCAAAAGTGATGACCTCACACTTGTCAACATTGTACTCCATCTTCCAGATGTTTGCCCACTCAATTAGACCACCTATATTCCTCTATAGACTTTCGGTGTATTCTGCACACTTTGTTCGACCACTCACCTTATTGTTATTTGTAAATTTTGGCACACCACACTTTGTTCCCCAACTCCAAATCATCGATGTAAGTTTTAAACAATTGTGGTCCCAACATTAACCCCTGAGGCATACCACTAGCTACTGACTGCCAACCAGTTTACCCTTACTCTTTGCTTTCTACTGGTCAACCAATCCTCTATCCATGCCAATACATTACCTGTAATACCATGCAACTTTATCTTATGTAGCAGCCTTTGGTGTGGCATCTTGTAAATTGCTTTCTGGAAATCCAGATACACCAAATTCACAGGTTTCCCCATTGTCCACCGTGCAAGTAATGCCCTCAAAGAATTCCACCAAATTAGTTAAACATGACCTACCCTTCATGAACCCATGATACCAAGGTATGGAGTGGGACAAACACAGCAGGCCAATCAGCGTCCCAGGAGCAGAAAAGCTGACATTTCCAGCCTAAACCCATGCTGGGTGTTTCCAATGGGAAAATTTGTATCCATATGTCTTGCTATTTCTTCTTTAATGATAGATTCAAGCATTTTCGCCATTACCGAAGTTAAGCTAACTGGCCTATAGTTACATGCTTTTTAACTACTTCCTTTTTTAAATAGTGGTGTCACATTGGCTGTTTTCCAATCTGCAGGAACCACCCCAGAGTCCAGTGAATTTTGGTAAATAATTACTAGTGCATTTGCTATTTTCCCCATCACCTCTTTTAATACCTTGGGATGCATTTCATCAGGGCCAGGAGGCTTGCCTACCTTTAGCCCCATTAGCTTGCCCAGCACCGCCTCCTTAGTGATGATGATAGTTTCTGGGTCCTCACCTGCTATAACTTTCTTGCCATTAGTTTTTGGCATGTTATTTGTGAATTCCACTGTGAAGACTGACAGGAAATAACTGTTTAATGTCTCAGCTGTTTCCTCATTCCCAGTTATTAAATTGGCCTTCTCATCCTCTACAGGACCAATGTTTACCGTTGCCACTCTTTTACGATTTACATATTTATAGAAACTTTTGCTGCCTGTTTTTATATTCTGAGCTAGTTTAATCTCATAACCTATCTTATTTTCTTTATAACTTTTTTTGTGGCTTTCTGTTGGCATTTAAAGATTTCCCAGTCTACTAGTTTCCCACTGCTCTTAGATTTTTATATGTGTTTTTTTTCAATCTGATACTTTCCTTTTTTTCCTTAGGCATCCATGGCTGACTCTCTCTTTTCCTGCAGTTCTTCCTTCTCGCTGGAATATAATTCTGCTGAGCACTGAGAAAAATCATTTTGAAAGTCCTCCACTGTTCCTCAATTGATGCACCATAAAGTTTTTGCTCCCATTCTACCCTAGCTAACTCCTCCGTCATTCCTTCATGGCCTCCTTTGTTTAAGCACAGGACATAGGTAATGGATTTAACCTTCTCACGCTCCATCTATATTTTAAATTTGACCATGCTGTGATCACTCCTTCTGAGAGGATCCCTAATTGTGAGATCATTAATTATCCCTGTCGCATTACACTGGACTAGATATAGGATAGCTTGCTCCCTCGTAGGCTCCATTGTATATTGTTCAAGGAAATTATTGGGGATTCATCCTATGAACCCTCCTCAAGGCTGCCATGACTGATCTGGTTGACCAATCGATATGTAGATTAAAATCCCCCATGCCAATTTCTGTACCATTTTTACATGCATTAGCTATTTCTATATTTATTGCCTGCCCCACCACAATGTCACTATTTGGTGGCCTATAGATCACACCTATCAGTGACTTCTTCTACCTCTATTCCTAATGTCCACCCAAATGGATTCGATGTTTTGCTCAGTACATCCTATATCATCTCTCACTACCGCCCTGATATCATCCTTAAAAATCACAGCAACACCACCTCCCTTATCTTCCTGTCTGTCCTTCTGAACAGTTTGATACACCTGGATATTGAACTCCCAGTCATGACCATCCTATAACCATGTCTCTGTGATAACCACTCAATCAGACCCATTTGCCATGATTTGCACTGCCAACTCATCCACCTTGTTTCAAATGCTCCGAG
This sequence comes from Stegostoma tigrinum, assembly GCF_030684315.1. Taxonomy (NCBI): domain Eukaryota; kingdom Metazoa; phylum Chordata; class Chondrichthyes; order Orectolobiformes; family Stegostomatidae; genus Stegostoma; species Stegostoma tigrinum. The sequence continues at coordinate 101,504,572 of NC_081359.1, forward strand.
CATTCAGATAAAGTGGCCTAATGCCAGTGTTTACACCTTCTTTTTGGGTCCTATCACCTCCATTACTAACAGCTCTTGAGTTCTCCTTCCCTATAACTTTTTTCCTAATTTTCAATGGAGTTGAAGCTTCCTCGTCACCTGCTAACCTGCTGCTTTGCCTTACATTAATTGTCATTGTCCCTCTATGCTCGCTTCTCCCTCCCCCCGCCTACTAGGTTAAAGTCCCATTAACCACCCTACTTACCCTTTTCGCCAGAACACTGGACCCAGCCCTATTCAGGTGGAGTCCATCCCATTGGTATAGATCCCCCCCGTCCCAGACTTGATGTCAGTGCCCCATGAAAAGGAAACCCTCTTTCCCACACCACTCTTTTAGCCACGTGTTTACTTCCCTGATCCACGTCTCCCTATGCCAATTTGCACGTGGCTCAGGCAGCAATCCAGAGATTATGACTCCTGAAGACCTGGTTTTTAATTTTGTTCCCAGCTTTTCATAATCCCGAAACAGGTCTTCTTCCCTAGTGCTGCCTGTGTTGTTGGCACCTACGTGGACCACAGCCACTGGATCCTCCCCCTCCTTCTCTAGTATCCTCTCAAGCCGGTCAGAGATGTCTCGCACCCTGGCACCGGGTAGGCAACACACCGTACAGGATTCTGTACCCTGCTCACAAAGGATAATGCCTATCCCCCGATGATAGAATCCCTGTAACTACAATCTGTCTTTTAGCTCCCCCCCCCCCCCACTCTTGAATGGCCTCCTGGGCCATGGCGCCATGGTCAGCTGACTCATCCTTCCTGCTGCCCTGTTCGTCATCCACGCGGGGAGCAAGTGCCTCTTACCTGTGGGACTTAGTTAACTCGCAAATTTATTGGGCGGAAACTTACCTTTCCAGGCTGCCCTCGCGCTTTCTCCCGGACTCTCGCTGCTGAAATAACTCAAATGGTGGAGGCTGGTACAATTACAACATTTAAAAGGCATCTGGATAGGTACATGAATAGGAAGGGTTTAGTGGGAAATGGGCCAAATGCTGGCGAATAGGACTAGATTCATATAGGATATCCGGTCAGCGTGGGTGAGTTGGACCTAAAGGATCTGTTTCTGTGCTGTATATCTCTATGACTCTACATTTCAATCAGATGAGCTTCTCAAATCCGAAGCATAGGGACCCAGCCACTCCTACCTATCCTCGTAATATAATCTCCCTATTACAGTTAGTGGTTGCGGGAATGTTTTCTGTGCTGCTTCTAAGGCATCTCCTTTCTTAAATAAGGAGACTAAAACCACTCCAGATTTGGCCTCACCAAGACTCAATTCAACTGTACAAAAAACATCGCCGCTACTTCTCAATTTTGGGCTGGAGCAAAGAACAGAAGTATCCCAGTAGAGGGAGCCATTGATACATCTAATAAATTATAGATTATAAAAAACACAAGGAAGGAATGAATGCATTTTACCATTACTTATCCTTATAATAACTGCTTTGCCTAATGATGGTTATTAATTGGCTCGGATTGTAGTAGTTGTGGGCATAATTGCTAGTTCAGAAACATGAGCACAATATCCAAGGTTACCAGGACAGTGCTAAGGGAGAGCTGCAAAGGCGGAGGTGCTGTATTTTTTAGTTGCCCTCTTGGGTAAATCCCACAGTAATTTTCCAAAGACATCCTGGCCACATCAATAAATTGGATATTTTGATCGTTCTGTTTGTAGGAGTCTGCTGTGCTCCTGCATTTAGAACATAGAACAGTACAGCACAGTACAGGCCCTTCGGCCCACAAAGATGTACTGAACTTTTAACCTAAACCTAAGATCTATCTAACCTCCACCGCTACCTTATACTATCATCCATATGCCTATCTAATATATTTCCTACATTGCATTAATTGCTACACATCCAAATTTTCCTTGGCTGTAAAGAGATTTAGGATGTCCAGAGACCATGAAAGACACCACACCAATTCTTAAACTGTGTGTAGTCCCAGAACCTTCAGAGTTAAGCCACAGCTATATTAGCTGGAATCAGTTGGAGAGAGGGAGGGAGAAATGTAATCAGAGAGAAGGGTCAGCCAGAATTTGTCCCTGGTTACAATATAATGAGCCATGCTAACAGCACTTGTCATTTGTGACCATGGATTTCAGCCGACATCTTAGGAGAGGGGATAGCCTAGTCGTAACGCTGCTGGATTGTCATCACGATGTGACCAAAGTGGAGAAGAACACTTCACAATGCTTCCTGCAGCAAACACCTCAAGGCACTGGAGCAGTACCACCAACACAGCCTGAGCAAGATCCTGCAAATCTGTTGGGAAGAAAGATGCACCAACACCAGCATCCTCGACCAGGCTGACATCCCCAGCATCGAGGCACTGACCACCATTAATCAGTTGCGATGGGCTGGAGGCATTATCTGCATGACCAACACGAGACTCCCCCAGCCAGTGCTCTACTGCCAGCTTCCAAACAGCAGGCCAGCCCCAGGGGGACAGAGGAAGAGTTTCAGTGATACCCTCAAGGCCTCACTGGCAAAGTGCATAATCTTCACAGACACCTGGGAATCACTGTCCCCAAGACCATCCAAAGTGGAAAAGGAGAAGGCGTTGAGCGCCCCCAGACTCACCTTCAGGAAAAAGCGGAAACGAGGTGAAAACAACAAAAGGAGCACACTGCCAGAACAATGATCCCAGTAATTGGCTACTGGGGGGGTGCAAGAGGGAATGTAGAGTAACTGGGTGAGCTCTGATCAAATTGGTTGGTAAAGTAGACATGAGAGATCTGGTGCCCTGTCATACTCCTAGTTTGAATATCTGTAGGTCTGTCCGTAATGGATCGTTTCACTTCCTAGGAATTTAGACATCTGTGTAGCAGTCACACAGTGCTTTTCGCAAACAAACCATCAGCAGATTTCCATAGCGATGGTTACTGCTATGATACCTGGTCTCTTAGCAGATCTGGAAAGGAATCATTTAGCTGAAGAAAGTAAAATCTGTGGAAAAGGGCACGAGATTGGCAAAAACTGGGTAGCTCCTTGAAAGGTTGTGAGTTTAGGATCAAAAAGGCAGATGGTCCCTTCCTCCGCTGCATAATTCAAAATCAGTTCCCATTCAACATCCTCATCCATTCATTCCAACCATGTGGTACTCAGGAATAAGCACTGACTCTGCATGATTCTCTCCTCCATGGCTTGGATACAATGATTTAACCTAATTAGCCAGATGGAGATCATCCCACTATGACAATGACCTTGTGAAATGGCAATCATTTCCAATCATCTATCCTTTACATGCTCCTGATCCAGCAATAACGCGCTTACAAAATTCCTAAACCCGCTTTCAAACACTTCTTTGGATGCACTCTCCACTTATTTCAGCAACCTCCACTGATCCCACAACTTGGATTTTTATAGAATTTGTTTGTGTAATGAGGGAATTGCTGAGATTGTCAGCATTATTGTCTGTCCGTCTTCAGAAAGTGGCAGTGAGCTGTCTTGTTGAAACAGTGTGGACCTTGCAGATGTAGGTTAGAGATACACCCAACAGGGCAGGGGCCTTCAGGATTCTGATGCAACAACAATGAGGTGACAACAATACAATTCCACATCAGGATGTTGTACAATTCAGAGCAGGATTTCAAAGAGGTGCGGTTCCCTTGCATCTATTCCCCCTGTCCTTATGGACAGGAGAGTTCAAAAATTTGGCAAGTGTTGTCAATAGAGCCCTTGGTGAGTTACAAAGTACATCTTGTAGATGTTACACATGTCTACCAGTTTGTATTGATGATGAATGGACAAAATTTTTAAGGTGATGGAAGGATGGATGACACGTAAGTGAAGTGACCTGCTTTGTCCTGGGTGGTGTAGAACCTTTATGAGTGTTGCTGAAGTTGTATGCATCCAGGCACCTGGAAATTATCCCATGACACACCTGGCTTGTGTCCTGTAGATGGTGGTCAGGCTTTGAGGGTGCAAGTGAGTTACTCATCTCAAATTCCTAGCCTTTGACCTGCTTTTGTAGCCATAGCATTTATATAAGCTGTTATAATTCAGTTTCTGGTCAATGGTAACTCCCAGATTGTTGATAATAGGAGAGTCAGTGATGGTAACTTCAAGGAGAGATGGCTAGAGATGGCCATTGCCTGCCATTCGTATTGGGCAAATGTTACTTTTCTCATTTTAGCCCAGTGCCATTGACTAGAGATTTCTGCATTTGGACATGGCCTGCTTTCTGAGGAGTTGCGATTGGTGCTGAATATTGTGCAGTCATCAGTGAAAATCCATACTTTTGACTGTAGGATGGAAGGAAAGTCATTAAGGAAGCAGCTTGGCAGAGACTGGAAGATGTCTGTGAAAGGTCCTTTGCAATCAGTCCATGTTTATGGACGATAGGAAACAGCAACAGATGTTGCCCACTGCAAACAAAGAAATAGTCTAATCAAAGTGAAAGGAAGGCATAAGGAACAGATTGAGCCAAGACCTTGGCAGTACAACGTGTTGGAACCAGTTTGAATGATTGATTTATTGTCATGTGTAGCAGAGTCATTGAAAATCTTTGTTTATGAGCAGTATGGCAGATCATAATAAGTGAAAATGTACAGATCAGAGGTTGTAAAGGCATACAGGTTATATTGCACAGGACATGTGCTTGGTGAGACCAATGATAGCAAGATCAGCATTATTTGAGATTAGAGAGTTCATTCATCAGTCTAACAACAGCTGGGAAGAAGTTGCTTCTGAACCTATTGGTGTGTGTATCTTCTGCCTGACAGAAGAGGTTGTAGGAGACCATTTCCAGGGTGCAATGGGTCATTAATGATGTTGGCTGCCTTTTCAAGGCAGCAAGCAGTGTAAATGGTGTCCATGGATGGACAGTGATAATGGGAACTGCAGAAAACCACACAACCAGCCCAGCTCTTCCCCTCCACCCACTGCATCCCAAAACCAGTCCAACCTGTCTCTGCCTCCCTAACCTGTTCTTCCTCTCACACATCCCTTCCTCCCACCCCAAGCTGCACCTCCATCTCCTACCTACTAACCTCATCCCACCTCCTTGACCTGTCCATCTTCCCTGGACTGACCTATCCCCTCCCTACCTCCCCACCTATACTCTACTCTCCACCTATCTTCTTTTCTCTCCATCTTCGGTCCGCCTCCCCCTCTCTCCCTATTTATTCCAGAACCCTCACCCCTTACCCCTCTCTGATGAAGGATCTAGGCCCGAAACGTCAGCTTTTGTGCTTCTGAGATGCTGCTTGGCCTGCTGTGTTCATCCAGCCTCACATTTTATTATCCATGGATGGACAGTTGGCTTCCGTGAGCGCACGCCACCTTCTGTAGTTTATTATGGTCCTGGGCAGAGCAGTTGCCATACCAGGCCATTATGCACCCGGACAGTGTGTTTTTAATGGTGCTTCTGTAGAAGTTGGTGAGAGTCCTGATAGACATGCAAAATTTCCTGAGCTGCCTGCGAAAGAAGAGGCGTTGTTGTGCATTCTTGACCATTGCATCTACATGGGAATTCCAGGACATGTTGTCGGTTATCATCACTCCTAGGAATTTGGCCCACACCACCCTCTCAACCTCAGTTCCAAAGATGTAGATGGGAGTGTGTTCTGCTCCTTTCTTTCTGAAGTCAATGGTCAGTGCTTTAGTTTTGCCATGTTGAGAGGGAGGTTGTTCTCATTGCATCACATCACCCACCCCTCTATCGCTCTTCTGTATTTTGAAACATCGTTGCTAGATGTCTATCCTACTACAGCGGTGTCATCAGTGAACTTATAGATGGCTTTCCAGTGTTGGGCAAGGAAAGATTTGCTGGAGTGGATATTGGAGATTGTGTGAAAGTTGGTGGTCATGTAGCTCCAATCTGTGCTATCCATCAATCTATTTCTGAACCATTGGCAGCATGTTACCAGAAATATGTAGATGCAGCCTCCAAGAAAGAGATTAAGGACATCTTCAGACAATATAACAGGATCTTGCTGGTTGCGGACCTACTCCATTGTGAGGCCAAGAAATTTGGTGGACCTGGTGCCCATGTACATTACCAAAACTCTAACCGTTAAATCTTTCAATTGATTGGGACTAACAAATATATAGATACTGTGTGAAAAGAAGACATTTGGCCAACACGACCAATCGTGATTCTTGAATATCCCCAACTTTTGGTTCAACAATTGATAACCGTGCCCACAGTTGGTAAAAGCCTGAATACATGAATTTCCACTGTAAAAATCTCCACTCTGCTTCAACACACTCCTTAAATCCTATTTGTCTTTGGGGCACTTCTACTGATGCCTTCCTTTGAAGCTCACTTTTGAATTTTGATTGATAACATCCTTTGAGACATATTACGATGATAATGTCACTGTGGTAACGATCTAGAGCCCCCGGCTAATATCCAGGGGACATTGGTTTGAATCCCACTGTTGGCGGATGGTGGAGTTTGAACTAGATAAAAAAATTCTGTAATTAAAATGGTGACCATGTAACTGTTGTTGATTGTTATAAAAATGTCCATGTGGCTCACTAAAATGTCCGTTCGAGAAGGAAACCCAATGTCCTTAGCTATTCTTGCCTACAATTAACTCTCTATCCACAGTCATGTGGCTGACTTTAATTGCCCCCTGACCTCATCAGCAGCAGTCACAGACCATGAATGAATCTCAAAATGTTCTTGTTGTAAATGGATCTCTCTCATCTTCTCACTACTTGATGGCTGTGTATGGTGGCAGAGTAGGACACTCTGGTCAGAGCTCCTCTGCTCGCCAGGTCCTTTACCCCTTTTTTCTCCTTTCCCCCTCCCACAACATCCTGGAGTATGGAGTTGCGGAGCATTGAAGCAACTGCAGGCCAAGACCCACGGAGGGTGGGAGAGAGCAGCAAGGCCTAACAGTCAGGGAGCTGCAGGCACGCGCCATCAGTCCCAGAACACGGTGAGCAGTGAGCCCTGGAGCAGAAGCCCCATGCAGCACATGGGGTGCAGCTCTCAGGTAGGGAGCCTTGGACAGAGACTAGTGTGACGGGACAATCCTTACCTTAGGTCACTGTAATGTTAACCCCTTAATATATTCCTACTTTAGCTCAGATAGAATCCCTACAGTGTGGGAACAGGCCCTTCAGCCCAACAACCCTTGAAGCACACTGCCCAGACCCATCTCCCTATAACCCACCTAATCTACACGTCCCTGAACACTATGACCAATCCACATAACCTGCACATCTTTGGACTGTGAGAGGAAACCGGAGCACCCAGAGAAACCCACCCGGGGAGAACGTGCAAACTCCACACAGACAGTCACTCAAGGCTGGAATTGAACCCAGGTCCCTGGCGCTGTGAGGCAGCAGTGCTAACCACTGAGCCACCGAGCCACCCTTATTTTCAAGTCTGTAATTAAGCAACTATTTTTGTCCATCAGCTGTATCCAAGAATTGTCTCTAGGTACCTGTACCTAAGGTGTTGCTGTAAGAAGGCCTATTATAGGAAAGATGTGGATGCTTTGGAGAGGGTTCAGAGGAGGTTTACCAGGATGCTGCCTGGACTGGAGGGCTTATCTTATGAAGAGAGGTTGACTGAGCTCGGTCTCTTTTCATTGGAGAAAAGGAGGAGGAGAGGGGACCTAATTGAGGTATACAAGATAATGAGAGGCATAGATAGAGTTGATAGCCAGAGACTATTTCCCAGGGCAGAAATGGCTAGCACGAGGGGTCATAGTTTTAAGCTGGTTGGTGGAAAGTATAGAGGGGATGTCAGAGGCAGGTTCTTTACGCAGAGAGTTGTGAGAGCATGGAATGCGTTGCCAGCAGCAGTTGTGGAAGCAAGGTCATTGGGGTCATTTAAGAGACTGCTGGACATGCATATGGTCACAGAAATTTGAGGGTGCATACATGAGGATCAATGGTCGGCACAACATTGTGGGCTGAAGGGCCTGTTCTGTGCTGTACTGTTCTATGTTCTATGTTCTTAAGGCAGATATTATGAAAGCTTTTCACTGGACTCCTACAATGGGGCAAACATGATAATAAAAGGACATTACATTGTAGGTTTTATCATAATGAACCCAACAATGTACATTAGCAGGTAACTAATTTTTCTGAAGATTTTTCTGAAGAAGGGTCTAGGCCCGAAACATCGGCCTTCCTGCTCCTCTGATGCTGCTCGGCCTGCTGTGTTCATCCAGCTCCACACCTTGTTATCTCAGATTCTCCAGCATCTGCAGCTCCTACCATCTCTAATGTACATTAGTAGGTTGCTAATGACATGTGTGATCCAACTGGGAACTTGTGTAGATAGAGGGCAGTTGTGCAGCCTTGTTTTCCCTATGGAAAAGATCTACCCACCTTCAATATGAGGTTTTGTAAAATGGCCCTGAAGGGCTTTGTTCATGAATTGTGAAGATGTGGCCCGTAAACCACTCACCAAGACCTCTCAGCACAGGAAGTAGATGTCATGGCAACCCATCTGCACTGTGGTCTAGTTGGAGGAATTGAAAACCTTCTATAATTAATAGGAGAGCAGGCAGCAAATGACCCATGGTCTCTGATTATAATGACTTTCTGGATTATGGAATAATTTAAGAGTTTTGAAGAAGAGCCATAACAAATTCAAAATGTAAACTCTCGCTCTTCACAAATGCTGAGTATTCACCAGAGTTCTCTGCACTTGTTTCAGAGTCTTAGCAGTATTTTGCTATAATTAACTCAACCGCCTTCATTTGTATTGGGTATGATTCCACTCAGTGGAGACATTTCCCCCTGAATCCCACTCATTCCAGTTTTACTTGGGCTCCTTGCTAATACACTCAGCCAAATGTCGCTTTCAACTCAAGGGCCGTCATTCTCACCTCTAGAACTCCGAAGGAAAGGCTTGCATTTTTATCATGACTTTCTGATGTCCCAAACTGCATGACACCCATGAGCTATACTGCTATGATGTACACATAAATGTTGTGGAGGTACACACAGGCTGCTTTAGTATCTGAATGGTGCTGAACGTTCCCGCTCCTAGACTCTGCAACCTAACAGGACAAAACAGAAGCATGGGAAAGAGTTTGCACACCATCCTGACTTGGAAAAATATCGCAGCTCCTTCTCTGGTACTAGGCATAAATCCGGAACTCCTTCTCCGTCACTACACCACATAGAATCATAGAGTCATGCAGCGTGGAAACAGACCCTTTGGGCCATCTAGTCCATGCTGATCATGCGCCCAGACTAATCTTGTCCCAACTACCTGTGCTTGGCCCACATCCTTCCAAATCATTCCTACTCACAAACTTACCTGAATGCCTTTTAATTGTTATAACTATATCCACATTCACTGCTTCCTGTGGCAGTACCTTCCACACATGACCCACTCTCTATGTTAAAAGGTGGCCTTTGTGTCCTTTTTAAATCTTTCTCCTCTCAACCTTAAAAATATGGCCCCTAGTTTAAAATTCCCCCACCCTAGGGAAAAGACCCTTGTCATTCATCTCATCAATGCCCCTCATGACTTTATCAACCTCAAGAAAGTCACCCCTCAACCTCCTACTCTCCAGTGAATAAAGTTCCAGTCTTTCCAATCTATGTTTTTTATCTCAAACCCTCCATTCCCGACAACATCCTGGTAAATCTTTTCTGAACCTTCTCCAGTTTAATAATATCCTCCTTTAAACAGTTGGACTGCAGCAGTTTGAGAAAGAAGCTCAGTACACCCACCATTTCTAGGGTAATTAGGGAAGGGCAACAAATACTGGCCCAGTCGGTGATGGCCACATTCCATGAATGAATCAAATAAAATAGCAGCTAATAGCGAGGTTCCATGTGCTGCAATAAGGATAACCTTGTTTTTGTGACATAGGTTGAGTGACAGATAATCATTGGAGACCTCACCGGGTTGAATTCTCAAACAAAAACATAAAAATCAAAGCAGTGCCATGGGCTGATTTTTGCCGATTGAGAGGGCTGTACTGCGGCTTGATTTGGCAACTCATCTAAAAGGCTAGCCACTCTCCACTCCCTTCAATATTAGGTTGAATCCTCCATCTGGATATGGTGCACAAGATTTTGGACAAACTCAGTCACTTTCTGACCTGACGCAAAGAATGCTACCCTTTAAGGATATCTGGGAAACGCAGAGTGCCAAATTCACATTGTCAGACTTTACAAATATGGCCAGAACTGAATCTGAATACAACCACATGTTCTGGCAAAATAAAAACCGAAAGAACTGCAGATGCTGTAAATCAGGAGCAAAAACAGAAGTTGCTGGAAAAGTTCAGCAGGTCCAGCAGCGTCTGTGAAGAAAAATATCAAAGCTGACATTTCAGGTCTGAGGAAGAGTCACCAGACCCAAAATGTTAACTCTGATCTTTTTTCTTCACAGCTGCTGCCAGACCTGCTGAGCCTTTCCAGCAACTTCAGTTTTTGCACATGTATGGGCAAATGAACCCATTCTGTCAGGAAGCAGAGAATGATCACATCTGGAAGATGGAGCTGTTTGGCTTCATATCCATTCTTGGTACCATATTTAGGTATAAAACAATTTGAGTGATTTCCAGAACATTGCTAAAGTTATTACATTAGGTTCACAAGGCACACTTCAGCTTGACATATTGAATAAACTTTTGCTTCACCAGTCTGAAGAATAACAGCACAGAAATTGGCCAGTTAGCAGTTAAACAAAACTGTTCTTAAAACCTAAACCATCTTGCCATTTTTGAAAGCAATCATTTTGGTATTTTTCCTATTCAGCAGGGACAGGTACATGGACAGTGCCAGAGACTCAAACAGCATAGAAACAGACCCTTCAGTCTGACCAGTGTGTGCTGATCGTAATCCCAAACTAAACTAGCCCTACCTGCCTGCACCTGGTCCATGTCCCTCCAAATATTATTTATTCATGTACTTATCTAAATGTCTTTTAAGCATTTAATTACACATGCATCCATCACTTCCTCTGGAAGTTTATTCTACACACGAACCACTCTCTGTGTACAAAAAAATTGCCCCCATGTCTGTTTTAAATCTTTCTCCTCTCAACTTAAAAATATGCCCTGTAACCTTGAAATCCCCCACCATAGGGAAAAGAAACCTGCCATTCACCTTATCTATACCCCTGAAGGTTTTATAAACCACTACCAGGTTACCTCTCAACCACCTACGGTTCAGTGAGAAAAGGTTTCAAGGGAAATGGGCCAAACACAGGAATTGGGACTAGTTCATTTTCAGGAACCCGGTGAGCATGCCTGAGTCGGGCTGAAGGGCCAGTATCCACTGTGTTGTATATCCGTGTAAGATAGCAGCATTCATTGCTTGTTCCTCATTGCCCTTGTGTGTCCTTGCACACCACCTTCCCACATGATTAAATGCCCTCCCTGCTGTTAAACATGCCACAATTGTAAAAATACCAGACCCCTTGGAAATGGGAGTAATGTCAAGCCTTGAATTGGTACTCCAGTATAATTATTTCTCCTGTTCTAAACTGGAAGTCAATCAGATTGAGGGGTTGTTGTCTCTCTCTGGAGAGACAGAGCTGCCTTCTTGCCTCACAGCAGTCCATCTGGTTCTGTTACCCCCTGCAGTGCTGTAAGGAGGCGAGTTTTAGCAGTTTAATTGGCAGCAAGAGAAAGCCAATATATTTCCAGATCAAGATGCCGCTATGCTGTTCCAACATAAATGTACCAATAAAGCATCTCATTCAAAAGAAAAAAATTCCTGTCACACAAGAACTGATGAAAAAAATAGCCTGAGTTCTACAGTGGAAACTAAAATAAGAAAACAAAAGTAGGAACCAGGAGGCCAAGCATATACATCTCTGACTCCTACCATCTGCTGCACTAGAATCATACACCCTATTGTGTGGAAACAGACCACTTGGCCCATCAAGTCCACACCAACCCTCTGAAGAGTAGCCAACCCACCCTAATCCTGGGAATCTCAGGGCCAACACACCTAACCTTTGGACTATGGGAGAAAACCATAGCAAACCCACACAGAGAATGTGCAAACTCCACACAATGACCTATGGCTGGAATTGAACCTGGGTCTCCAGCACTCAGAGGCAGCAGTGCCAACCACTGAGCCGCAGTGGTTCAAACAAACTACAACGTCAAGGGCCTAATTCACCTTATCCTGTCAAGACGGTAAGATTGGCAGCAGTTGAATGCACATTTTGTTTTCAAAAAATATGTTGTAAATTCACTAATGGGTTGTGGGCAGCAACTGCTAGGGCCAGCAATTTCCCGACTGATCTCGATAGATAATGTCTATCTCCATCCCTTCAGCACCCCTCAGCCTCACTGCCTCCACATCCTCTCTCCTTGCACAGGCCAGCTCCTCCCTGTCCCCCTCAGGCTTAGTTGAGATTGTGGACCTGACCACCCATCCAGCCCACAGCTTTTACTGACAGATAGCTAGCTTGTGAATCCGGCTAGGAAATCAGAGAAAACAAAAATCCTACTGAGCTCCCAATGATGAGTGCACTCAGGTCTTTACATTCCTCCTCTTCCCAAGTCGGGGGTGGGAGGGGTTGGTAGATCTTATGACTCTTTCCTTTTGGCACATTTGGCAGCAGAGATGGAGGATGATGAGCGAAAACTTCAGAGTCCTCACATCTACAACTGTAGTGTCTCCCACCCGCCCTCCTCCTCTAACCTAGTTAATAAGGTAAGGTTCATTCTAAACTTTCTCTATTGAACATAAGTTTGTTATTAATTTGTTATTATTACTTGAAGTGAGCTTTCTGCTTTAGTATTGAGTGGGTGTTCAGATAAGTGGGGTATGGATGCTAGGGCAGTTGCTTGCTCCTCCTGCAAAATGTGGCAGTTGGGAGATGTGGCACACGTCTCCGCTGGCTACATCTGCGGGAAGTGCACCCAGCTACAGCTCCTTGAAAACCGTGTTAGGGAAATGGAGCTGGAGCTGGATGAACTACGGATCATTCGGGAGGCAGAGGGGGTAATTGAGAGGAGTTATCGGGAGTTGGTCACTCCTAAGGCTCAGGACGAGGATAGATGGGTTACAGTTAGGGGGAGGAAAGGGGACAGACAGACAGTGCAGAGATCCCCTGTGGGCATTCCCCTCAGCAATAAGTATACCGTTTTGGATACTGCTGGGGGGGTTGACCTACCAGAGGAAAGCCATAGTAGTCAGTTCTCTGGCACTGAGCCTGACACTGTGGCAAAGAAGGGAAGGGGGCAGAATAGAAAAGTACTCGTGGTAGGGGACTCGATAGTTAGGGGAATCGACAGGAGATTTTGTGGGCAAGATCGGGATTCCCGGAAGGTATGTTGCCTCCCTGGTGCCAGGGTCCGGGACGTCTCCGATCGGGTGTATAAAGTTCTGAAAGGGGAGGGTGAACAGCCAGAAATCGTGTTACATATTGGCACAAATGATATAGCCAGAAATAGGTTTGAGGATATAAAAAGTGATTTCAGGGAGTTAGGATGGAAGCTGCAGAGCAGGACGAACAGAGTAGTGTTCTCTGGTTTACTACCGGTGCCACGAGATAGCGAGGTGAGGAACAGGGAGCGGGCGCAGCTGAACACGTGGCTACGCAGCTGGTGTAGGAGGGAGGGTTTCAGATATGTTGATAATTGGGATGCCTTCTGGGGAAGGTGGGACCTGTACAAGAAGGACGGGTTGCATCTGAACTGGAAGGGGACCAATGTCCTGGGTGGAAGGTTTGCTCGAGTAGTTCGAGAGGGTTTAAACTAGTATGGCAGGGGGGTGGGAACCTGAGCTGTATACCAGAGGTGAGCGTTGATGCAGGTGAGGCAGTAGCAAGAGGTAGACCAGCTAGTGGGAAGGATTTTCCTGGGAAGGAACCAAGGGATCGGTTAAAGTGTGTTTGCTTTAACGCAAGGAGTATCAGGAATAAAAGTGATGAACTTAGAGCATGGATCAGTACCTGGTGCTATGATGTTGTGGCCATAACAGAGACATGGGTTTCTCATGGGCTGGAATGGTTGCTGGATATTCCAGGGTTTAGAACATTTAAAAAGAATAGGGAGGGGGCAAAAAGAGGAGGGGGTGTAGCACTACTAATCAGAGAGGGTATCACAGCTACAGAAGCTTCCATTGTCGAGGAAGATCTGCCTACTGAGTCAGTATGGGTGGAAATTAGGAACAGCAAGGGAGTAGTCACCTCGTTAGGGGTTTACTACAGGCCCCCCAATAGCAGCAGGGAGATTGTAGAAAGCATAGGTCGACAGATTTTGGAAAAGTGTGGACGCAGTAGGGTTGTTGTAATGGGTGACTTTAACTTTCCTAATATTGATTGGAACCTCCTTCGAGCAGAAGATTTGAATGGAGCTGTTTTTGTAAGGTGTGTTCAGGAGGGTTTCCTAACGCAGTACGTTGACAGGCCGACGAGGGGAGAGGCCATTCTAGACTTGGTGCTCGGAAACGAGCCGGGGCAGGTATCAGATCTTGTGGTGGGAGAGCATTTTGGTGATAGTGACCATAACACTCTCTCATTCTACATAGCTATGGAGAAGGAGAGGATTAGGCAGAATGGGAGGATATTTAATTGGGGAAGAGGAAACTATGATGCGATTAGACACGAGTTAGGAAGCATGGACTGGGAGCAGTTGTTCCATGGTAAGGGAACTATAGACATGTGGAGATGGTTTAAGGAACAGTTGTTGGGAGTGATGAGTAAATATGTCCCTCTGAGACAGGCAAGACGGGGTAAGATAAAGGAACCTTGGATGACGAGAGCGGTGGAGCTTCTAGTGAAAAGGAAGAAGGTAGCTTACATAAGGTGGAGGAAGCTAGGGTCAAGTTCAGCTAGAGAGGATTACATGCAGGCAAGGAAGGAGCTCAAAAATGGTCTGAGGAGAGCCAGGAGGGGGCACGAGAAAGGCTTGGCAGAAGGAATCCGGGAAAACACAAAGGCATTTTACACTTACGTGAGGAATAAGAGAATGGTCAAAGAAAGAGTAGGGCCGATCAGGGATAGCATAGGGAACTTGTGTGTGGAGCCTGAGGAGGTAGGGGAAGCCCTAAATGAGTTTTTTGCTTCTGTCTTTACGAAAGAAACGACCTGTGTAGTGAATGAAACCTTTGAAGAGCAGGTGTGCATGCTGGAATGGATAGAGATAGAGGAAGCTGATGTACTGAAAATTTTGTCAAACATTAAGATTGACAAGTCGCCAGGCCCGGATCAGATTTGTCCTCGGCTGCTTTGGGAAGCGAGAAATGCAATTGCTTCGCCACTTGCGAAGATCTTTGCATCCTCGCTCTCCACTGGAGTCGTACCTGAGGACTGGAGAGAGGCAAATGTAATTCCTCTCTTCAAGAAAGGAAATAGGGAAATCCCCGGCAATTATAGACCGGTAAGTCTCACGTCTGTCGTCTGCAAGGTGTTAGAAAGGATTCTGAGGGATAAGATTTATGACCATCTGGAAGAGCATGGCTTGATCAAATACAGTCAACACGGCTTTGTGAGGGGTAGGTCATGCCTTACAAACCTTATCGAGTTTTTTGAGGATTTGACTAGTAAGGTTGATGAGGGTCAAGCTGTGGATGTGGTGTATATGGACTTCAGTAAGGCATTTGATAAGGTTCCCCATGGAAGGCTCATTCAGAAGGTCAGGAGGAATGGGATACAGGGGAACTTAGCTGCTTGGATACAGAATTGGCTGGCCAACAGAAGACAGCGAGTGGTAGTAGAAGGAAAATATTCTGCCTGGAAGTCAGTGGTGAGTGGGGTTCCACAGGGCTCTGTCCTTGGGCCTCTACTGTTTGTAATTTTTATTAATGACTTGGACGAGGGAATTGAAGGATGGGTCAGCAAGTTTGCAGACGACACAAAGGTCGGAGGTGTCGTTGACAGTGTAGAGGGCTGTTGTAGGCTGCAGCGGGACATTGACAGGATGCAGAGATGGGCTGAGAGGTGGCAGATGGAGTTCAACCTGGATAAATGCGAGGTGATGCATTTTGGAAGGTCGAATTTGAAAGCTGAGTACAGGATTAAGGATAGGATTCTTGGCAGCGTGGAGGAACAGAGGGATCTTGGTGTGCAGATACATAGATCCCTTAAAATGGCCACCCAAGTGGACAGGGTTGTTAAGAAAGCATATGGTGTTTTGGCTTTCATTAACAGGGGGATTGAGTTTAAGAGTCGTGAGATCTTGTTGCAGCTCTATAAAACTTTGGTTAGACCGCACTTGGAATACTGCGTCCAGTTCTGGGCGCCCTATTATAGGAAAGATGTGGATGCTTTGGAGAGGGTTCAGAGGAGGTTTACCAGGATGCTGCCTGGACTGGAGGGCTTATCTTATGAAGAGAGGTTGACTGAGCTCGGTCTCTTTTCATTGGAGAAAAGGAGGAGGAGAGGGGACCTAATTGAGGTATACAAGATAATGAGAGGCATAGATAGAGTCGATAGCCAGAGACTATTTCCCAGGGCAGAAATGGCTAGCACGAGGGGTCATAGTTTTAAGCTGGTTGGTGGAAAGTATAGAGGGGATGTCAGAGGCAGGTTCTTTACGCAGAGAGTTGTGAGAGCATGGAATGCGTTGCCAGCAGCAGTTGTGGAAGCAAGGTCATTGGGGTCATTTAAGAGACTGCTGGACATGCATATGGTCACAGAAATTTGAGGGTGCATCCATGAGGATCAATGGTCGGCACAACATTGTGGGCTGAAGGGCCTGTTCTGTGCTGTACTGTTCTATGTTCTATGTTCTATGTTCTATCTCAACCAAGCCGTTCAGCAAACATCCCATCATCAACTGATGTCTTTCAGTCGATGATGGATGACTACTTTTTTAGATTCCCTACAGTGTGGGAAAAGGCCCTTTGGCCCAACAAGTCCACACTGACCCTCAGAGTGTCCCATCCAAACCCACCTCCCTATAACCCACCTATTCTGCACATCCCTGAACACTATGGGCAATTTAACATGGCCAACCCACACAGCCTGCACATCTTTGGACTGTGGGACGACACCGGAGCACCCGGAAGAAACCCACGCAGACACGGGGAGAATCTGCAAACTCCACACAGACAGTCACCTGAGGGTGGAATCAAACCCGGGTCCCTGCCACTGTGAGGCTGGTATTAACCCAGCTGGGTCTATTGGCACATGGGGGTGCTTAGCCTGTGTTAATCTAACCACCACCCCATTAACATGAGGAGGGACCCACCATTAAAAGACATTCATTGTGCAATTGAAGGATATGGCTGCAGTGATTGCAATGATCTCAGCCAGCTGGACATCATAGAATATGAGTTACCTCAGACTGTCAACCTTTTCCAAAAAAAGGGCGATTTGATGATGGATATCAGCCTCTGGCTGTTGAGTGGCATCATGATGGGCGGGGAAGGGGGTTATCAGCTGAGAGACGATCCCCTTACTGCTGACCCTATCTCCCTATGACCCACACATTGCACAAACCCTTCCTGCTATTGACTTCCCTCCATCCTAGGTCTCTCCTCAATCCTAGGCCCCAGGTTACAGTTGTTCCAGCAACAGTAACCACGCTGTAAGAGGGGTGGTATTGATGAGCATCTGAGTGACCGGCAGTTCTCAAGGGAAAGAATATGTTCTACTTCTCTGTATGTCCACTGCTATGCGTATGTAGACTTATTCCCAATGGGGTCAATGCAAACTTACTAAAATTCATTGTGGGTGTCCCTGGTTAACCCCAGCAACAAATGCATTTATTGGCCAGACAGCATTTATAACTCAACCACATTACTGAGAGTCTGGAGTCACATGTGGGTCAGACCAGGTAAAGATGGCAGATTTCCTTCCCTAAAGTATTCAGATGGGATTTTCCCCAAAAATCAACAATGATTTCAATGATTGGATCATAAGAATCATAAGATTCCTAATCCCAGATTTCTATCGAATTCAAATTCGTGGCTGAATTTGAACCCGGCCCCCAGAATGTTACTAGGATTATCTCTGGATTAATAGTCTAGTAATACACTAGACCATCGCCTCCCCTTAAACTGATTTGACTTGTTACTTGCACATTGAGGTATCAGTCAGTGCCCACATGATGACTGAATCTGCTTGTACCTTATCACTAAGTGAATATCCTCACCTCTTTGTGCATTCCTTTACTTTATATCTGTATATAGTAAGTTCTCAAATAGAGCATTCTAGCATGGTGTCCAAGACATCTCTCTTCATACACTCCTTCTGGAGTAGGGTTTTCTCGCTTGCTGATGTCTTAACTCTTTACTGAAAATATGCAAAATTTTAAATTTCTTTTATTCTGACCATTTTTTTAAAACTACTATGTCAATGTCAAACTCAGTTGATTTAATTTTGCTGATGGGTTTGATTCCGTATGAATAAGGGATCTGGATGGGTACATGAATACGGAGGATTTAGAGGGATATGGGCCAAAAGCTGGCAAATGGGACTAGATTTATATAGGATGTCTGGTTGTCTTGGATGAGTTGGACTGAAGGGCCTGTTTCCATGCTGGGCAATGCAATGGCTCAATAAACAAATTATTTGGTGTTATTCCATTTTCCGAAAGAAAATGCGGGATGGGCAAAAAAAACACACCCACATCTTATGAAAGAATTTTTAAAGATTGCCAGAGCATGTAATCAGCCTTACTCCGTACAGGACCATTGCCAATTAGAAAGAGAGAGACAAACACACAATTGGTTATATATTAGGAAGAAAGGGGCACTATTCCACATGGCTGGGGGCAAGGTGAGGAGATCGATCTCCACAAAACGCAGCAGCACTATCAGAATTGCAAGTCTTCTCAATGTGGGGTAGGCCAAAGATATACGAGGAAATGTTCCTGCTATTTGTGCCCTGCTCAATGTTTGTTGTGTCAAGATTCAGGATTCAAACGTGTTGCTTCCTTGAGTAACGCTCGCTGGCTAGACTCACACCCGATGGCTGCCAAGCTCCCTGAGTAGCAGATGGTGTCTGCCACTTGTGAAGGTTGTACCACAGCATAGCATGGCACTTCAGGAAGGGAGAAGAGAACATTTTGGGAAAAGTCACAAACCCTGGGAAAGTGAGACATTCTGCAGCTTTTGCGAAGTGCATGTGTATCATAAGAACAAGACAAATTATAAACCATTCAAAATCTCCTGGTAAAAATAAGGGTTTAACACCTTGCCTCTGAATTTGGTTGTTATCAATGTAAAATGAAACTGTATTTACATGATGTGATATGAAATTTTACAGATAGAACACTGATTCCATTCTACATCAGGGTCCACTGTAATTCCTTTAACGATTTAACAGTGTGGAACATGGCAAAATGGATTTATTCATGCTCAGAGCTGGAGACACCATTCTCAAATTTGGCAATCTAAGGAAATAATTAGCAACACAGACTGAGCAATACAAACAAAAGTGAAAGACTAATGCCAAGAGTGCGAGAAGTTGAATCAGTAGGGAGCGATTATGTGCTGTCAAACATATGTTCTTTTAAAGCAGGGTACCTGGTCATTTACCATAACGAGCCTTTGGCATTGAGCTCCCTGACCATATTACAAGGATTGCAGACACTATATATACACAATTCCTCTTCATCAGCCTTGCAGTTCTCTGGCTTAAGACAGGTGCAAACCACAGCAGTGCAATCTCATTGTGGCTCAAGCAAGGAAGTAGGTCCTGACTCCACCCCAGTTGGAACAGGGATCAATCTGCATTCTGCTGGCACCTATTGGGTTCACATTGACCATCCAGCCCTTCCAGGTGAGTGCAGCAGCACACTTTGATGAGTCCGCTGTAGCCTGGAGCTTCAGACAGTGAATGGTAGAGGCTCCAATGACCAGGAATCTCTCCCACTCATGCCTCCTGCCATTGGAGCATGTTGCCATTGGACGGATTTAGGGAGTTGACACTCCACCTGTTCGGCTGCATTATGGAATCACCTTCTGCAGCCATTAAGTCCTGAGGGGGGAGTGGCACTTGAACGCTGAGCTTTTGGGTCAGAGGCACTCACTATACCATAAGACATCCAAAATTGCTGCAATCCCTTCTGTAATACATTTTAAATATACTTCAATTCCCAGAATTTTACAAAAAGCACCAGCAATATGCATATATTTCTTCAGGAATATTAAATATTTGAGCACGAGATTGATCTAATCAGAGAGACAGGA
The DNA here is from genome assembly GCF_030684315.1 of Stegostoma tigrinum. Taxonomy (NCBI): domain Eukaryota; kingdom Metazoa; phylum Chordata; class Chondrichthyes; order Orectolobiformes; family Stegostomatidae; genus Stegostoma; species Stegostoma tigrinum. The sequence goes on from NC_081359.1 coordinate 101,524,644, forward strand.
AGACAGTGCTTTTTGAGATATAGTACAAACAATCCCTGCTTTTTCTCAAGATTGCTATACAGAGATGCTGTTGGAAAGTAAGCTAGACTGGATTATCTGTTCAGTGTAATTGCGGACTAGGCTATGGTCACCTAAATAGAATGGCATACATCCCATTAAAACTCAGAGGAAGAATGGTGACATGTCGTTCTCGCTGAGAATACATCTTCCCATTTGGCTGCACCCATTCTTCCTGCCAATTGTCTAATTACTATTGTGAGATCTGAACTCCCGACTTTGTGTTGTTAGTTCCAGCCTCATGCATTACTAGTCCAGTAACAAAACAATTATATCATTATTAGGCTTCTGCACCCATGCATGCCCTCCCACCTCTGTCAGTTTATTTCTTCTTCAGTGTTTATTTGGCATCCCCTAGGTGAATACAAAATAAGATCTTTGATTTTATTTTCTTTTATTCACTCACAGAATGAGGGTGTCACTGGCTAGGCCAGCATTTATTGCCCCTCCCTCATTGCCCAGAGAGCAGTTAGAGTCAACCACATTTCCATTAGAGAGCCATGTGGATGGTTTCTCCCTCTGACAATCAGCAACGGGTTCATGGTCATTGTTGGACTCTTAATTATAGATTTTTATTGAATTCAAATTCCACCATCTGCCATGGCAGGATTTGAAGTCAGCTCCCCAGAATGTTACGCTGGTCTATGGATGGACAGTTCAGCAATAATACAACAAGGCAGTCACATCCCTGGCAAATTACATGTTCTGACTAATATCTGGGTGAAGAAATTTCTGTTGAACTCCTCATCAATTTACTGGTCACTATCCTACATTGAAATGCTAAACAAGTGGAAACATCTCTATGGTGCTTGTCCCATCAAAACATTTCATTATTTTAAAAGGTTTCACTGCTCAATGTTTTCTTCCCTAGGAAAAAAAGACACAAATGGTTCAATTTTACTGCAATAAATTGAAGATCTCGGATTTGCTATCAGCCTTGTAAAATAATTCTGCATCGCCCCTACTTCCACTATTATTTTTTGTATATGTAAAGACAAGTATTGATTGTGTCACTTTTAAAAGTGGTCTAAGCTAGGTGGAAAATTAGGGGCAGTACTATGATTCTGCAGTTAGCACCGCTGCCTCACAATGCCAGGGACTCAGGTTCAATTCCAACCTTTGGTGACACGTTCATCCTGCGTCAGGATGGGTTCCCTCCAGGTGTTCCGGTTTCCTCCCAATCCAAAGATGTGTGAGTTAGGTGGATTGGCCATGCTAAATTGCCCATAGGGACCAGGGATGTACAGGCTAGATGGGTTGCCAGGGGAGATGTGAGGTTATAGGGTAAGGGCAGAGGCTGGGTGGGATGCCCTTTGGAGGGTTGGTATGGACTCAATGAGCAAATGGCCTGCTCCCACACACTGTATGGATTCTATGACAATCCAATAAAATTTCAAACTGATCCTCGCGTTGGAGAGACTTTCTTCTAAAGAGGCTGAGCTGTACTTAATGGAGTAAGGTTCTTTGGAGCCTTGACAAAGGGGTGCAGAGATTTTTTCCCTACAATTCAGAACAGTTACACGTTCACCTTTAGACCAGATTCTTTGAATTCCAGAATTCTACAGATTTTCACTGACAAGGTGGAATCAAACCAGTTTCATCAGAACATTAGAGATAACAGGTCAAGGAGGTGGGATGAGGTTAGTAGGTAGGAGATGGGGGTGCGGCTTGGGGTGGGAGGAAGGGATGGGTGAGAGGAAGAACAGGTTAGGGAAGCAGAGACAGGTTGGACTGGTTTTGGGATGCAGTGGGGGGAGGGGACGAACTGGGCTGGTTTAGGGATGCGGTGGGGGGAGGGGAGATTTTGAAGCTGGTGAAGTCCACATTGATACCATTAGGCTGCAGTGTTCCCACCTCCTTGACCTGTCCGTCTTCCCTGGACTGACCTATCCCCTCCCCACCTCCCCACCTATACTCTCTCCACCGATCTTCTTTTCTCTCCATCTTCGGTCCGCCTCCCCCTCTCTCCCTATTTATTCCAGAACCCTCACCCCATCCCCCTCTCTGATGAAGGGTCTAGGCCCGAAACGTCAGCTTTTGTGCTCCTGAGGTGCTGCTGGGCCTGCTGTGTTCATCCAGCCTCACATTTTATTATCATCAGAGCATTAGTCTTGACTCAGGATCAACAGCCCAGTGACATTACCGCTATGCCAACACAATGTGTGGGCATTATTGTTATTAGATAAGGTCATAAAATTATAGACTCATACAGCCTAGAAGGCTTCCATTCAGCCCACTGAGTGTGCAACCAAGACATCCCACAGTCCTGATTTTACACCATGTCCCTCCATTATTCCCTCCTATGTATTGATCATTACATTCCCTACAGCGTGGAAACAGGCCCTTCAGCCCAACAAGTCCACACCGCCCCTTGAAGCATCCCACCCAGACCCATCCCCCTATAACCCACACACCCTTGAACACTATGGGCAATTTAGCATGGCCGATCTACCTAGCTTGCACATCTTTGGACTGTGGGAGGAAACCGGAGAACCTGGAGGAATCCCATGCAGACATGCGGAGAATGTGCAAACTCCGCACAGACAGTTGCCCAAGGCTGGAATCGAACCCGAGTCCCTGGCACTGTGAGGCTGCAGTGCTAACCACTGAGCCACCATGCCACGTTTGAATAGTAATGGATCCTTATCCACCACTTGGTCATTCCAAATTAACACCTGTTGCATGAAAAGTGTCCCCTCATGTCAGTTCAGCATACCTTCTGCAGTCATTTAATCTGTGCCGTTTGGGTGTTTAATCCTTCAAAAACTGAAAACAATTTCTTTTTGGTTACTGCACAGAACAATGTAATAACCACTACCTGTTGCATATTCTTACAAACAAAAATGACACAATAAAAGGATTAAAATTCAAACCCACTTTATTCAAATCCACTTTATTTTACATATTACAAGCCGTTCATGGTCAGTCTTAATGAAGACAACAAATTCCACATTGACTTGCATTCAGTTAATGCTAAAGTAATTCCCAATTACAAACAATCCCATAAATAGGTATCAATACATTATTGACTTGAAAAGTAACTATCACTGCAGCTATAAGCTGTGAAATAGGAAATTGTTTACGAAATATTTCACTCTGCCCAAGGCTGCCGGCACTTATGGCAAGTTTAACTGAGCAAATATAGTGAAGTCAGACAGTTCCTATCTCAAAGCACTTGGAATTTGATTTCTCAAGTCAATGATACGAAGCCATTTGGAGGGTTTATAAAATGATGGATAGATCTTATCACTGTACTCCATCTCCTCTGGCACAATCAAGTCATTTAATAAAGATCCCTCTCCACCTGCCCATCCACTCCACATAAAGCTCCAGAATACTTCCCTCCATAATCTCTCTTTCCCTCATTAGTTTGCAACCTCTAAAATGAGCTGGAAGAGAAAATAAGCAGTTAATCTTAAAAAAGGACCGCATACAGTAAATGCCAAGGTTCCTTAAGTTATGCAGCTGCAAATCTTATAAAGCCTAACACTGAGTGACATTTATGAATATTCACCCATCAAAAAAAAAGACAAAACACATGGTCCTCCATAAAACAAAAGTCTTCCTGCAATTGTAAAAGCATTTAAGACAACCATACGATATTGTTCAGTCTGCTATTTTGAAAGAAGTAGTGATGTTCTGTTCTGAATCCCAATTTCTTCTATACAAGTTTTGGTGACTGCATCCTGAATTGTCTAAGTTCATTTCCTAGGAATTTCTTAAACTCCCATCTCCTTACAAAAGAACTCATTGAAACTCTTTCACAAGCTTTTAGTTGCCTGTCTGAATATCTCACGTGTCTTAAGTCACTTCCACCTGACAATGCTTCTTTGTTGAACCTCCCATGTTACAAGTGCAATTTCAAGCCAAGTCGAAATGCGCCTTCACTCTTAAAGAGGCAAAATGAAACGATTGACTTAACGTCTTACATGCTGGTTAGTGAGCAGTAACTCCTAAGGAGGTTTCTGGATTGTTTCCAGAGATGAGGGGTTTCTCTTATGAAGAGAAATTGAACAGTTTAAGCCTATACTCTCTACAGTTTTTGTCCTCTAGTAGAATGAGAGATCTAATTGAGATACATTAGATGCTGAAAAAGACTGAGCAAGTAGACATAAGGGAGTGAGTCCCTGTGTGAGGCAATCTAGAATGACAGGGTATAGTTTTAGGTTAAGGGGTAACAGATTTCAAACAGAGATGAAAAGGAATTACTTCTCTCAGAGGACAGTGCATCTGTGATGAATGCTGGGATATTGGGTAAATTTAAGGAGGAGAAAGACAGAGTTTTAATTAGTAACAGGTTGAAGGGTTATGGAGATTGGGCAGTAAAGTGGAATTGAAGTCAAAATGGAATCGACCATGATTGTAGGGGCTAAATTGCCCATTCTTGCCTCCTAGTTCTTATCTTCTAAGGTTTAGTTCCTTGACATTGTAGCTACGGCAATGAGCAACCTCAACCTAAAACCAGGATCTAAAGCTTTTGAACCCATCAGTCTGCACTCAACTCATTTCAATAACTTTCATCATTATCTATTTCACAAAGTGTACCACTCACTGACGTAACTTTTATAAAATTGTGTTATTAAATACCAGTATTTCAAAATGAACATCCCTTAAAATTTCCAAGTGTTTGTGAATACAATAACTGGAAGACAATGATAATGTTCTGAACTGATGTTTGGTAGCCTGAGCAGCTAACCATTCTATAAATTGTTTTATGGATAATATCATTTGGAAATGAAAACTTTTGAAACAAAAAAAATCCACATCATCAAGCCAGGCCTGCTAACACATTCCAATCCATCGAAATAGCAAGGTTTTAAACAATGTTAAAATCAAGTCAGAACTTGAAAGTGTCCAAGCAAAGGAGCCTGAAATAATATCCGATATGTCTGAAGTTGGACAGCAACCATCAGCTTCCTATATCTTTACGATGACCATTTCAACTTCCCTCCAAAAGGTGGCTTGGCAGAAGACAGGTTAAGCTGGAGTGATGGGGGGAGGACATAAAAGAACATAGAAAAATAAGACATCAATTCTTAGCAGCATTATAGATATCTAATTATAGCACGGAACATAGGCATTACTGCCAGGGTCAGGATTTGTGGACCACCCCTAATTGATCTTGAACTGAATAACTCGCTAGGCTATTTCGGAGGGCTGTTTAGAGACAACCGCATTGCTGTGAGTCTAAAAGTCACAGGTAGACAAAACCAAGTAAGGATGGCAGATTTCCCTTGTTAAAGGACATGATGAACTCAACGGCTTTTTGCATCTATCAACAGACCTGCTGAGCTTCCTCAGCAACTTTGTTTTTGTTCCTAACTTACAACATCTGCAGTTCTTTTGGTTTTTATTAAGAATCATAAATAGTTGTCTCAACAAGAATAACTGTTTGAAGGCAAACTGGAGCTGAAGGGTTCTTTACTGAGAGGCCCAATGGGACCTTGATCAGATGGGCTAATGAGCCGAGGAGAGGTATATGGTGTTTAACTTCGATAAATGTAAGGTGTTGCCATTTTGGTAAGGCAAATCAGGGCAGGATCTTTACAGTTAATGATAGGGCCTTGGGGAGTGTTCCTGAACGAAGAGACCTGGAGGTGCGGATGCATTGCTCTTTGGAAGTGAAGTCGCAGGTGGACAGGGTGGTGAAGAAGGCAGACGACACGTTTGCGTTCATTGGTCAGAAGATTGAGTAAAGAAGTTGGGATGCCATGTTGTGGCTGTACAGGACATTAGTGGAGTCACTTTTCCAGTACTGCATACAATTCCAGTTGCCCTTCTATGGAAAAAATGTTGCTAACTTGAAAGGGTAAGAAAAAGATTTACAAGGATGTTGCTGAGACTGGAGGGTTGGAGTTGTAGGGAAAGGCTGGATAGGCTGGGACTTTTTTCCTTGGAGTGTCAGAAGCTGAAGAGCGACCTTATAGAGGTTTATAAAATCATGAGGGGCTTGGATAGGGTGAATAGACAAGGTATTTTACCTGGGGAGGCAGAAGGGTGGGGGGAGTCCTAAATTACAGGGCATAGGTTTACGGTAAGAAGGAAAGATTTTAAAAAGGACCTAAGGGGTAGCTTTTTCACGCAGAGGGTGGTGTGTGTATAGATGAAGCTGCCACAGGAAGTGGTGGAGGCTGATACAATTACAACATTTAAAAAGCATCTGAATAGGTATATGAATAGGAAGGATTTAGAAGGATATGGGCCAAATGCTGCCAAATGGGATTATCTTAATTTAGGATATCTGGTCAGCATGGATGAGTTGGATTGAGGGGTCTTTTTCTGTGTTGTATGACCCTATGACTCTCTAAGAATTTCTGGCTGACAACAAGAGGGAACAGGTCTGAGGACTGGTGACCAGTTACTGATAACAAGGACTTTTTGCTTTCCATCAGCCATGTAATTTGTTTGCAGGAAGCAGTTTGGGAATGGGAACAAAAAACAGAGAAGGAATTTGATCTTAACCAGCTTAGGAGTGGTCTTTCTGTTCACCGCAGTTGTAACTCACTTTTAACTGGACTTCACCAGCTTCAAAATCTCCCCTTCGCCCACTGCATCCCAAAACCAGCCCAGTTCATCCCCTCCCCCCACTGCACCACACAACCAGCCCAGCTCTTCTCCTCCCCCCACTGCATCCCAAAACCAGTCCAACCTGTCTCTGCCTCCCTAACCTGTTCTTCCTCTCACCCATCCCTTCCTCCCACCCCAAGCCGCACCTCCATTTCCTACCTACTAACCGCATCCCACCTCCTTGACCTGTCCGTCTTCCCTGGACTGACCTATCCCCTCCCTACCTCCCCACCTATACTCTACTCTCCACCTATCTTCTTTTCTCTCCATCTTCGGTCCACCTCCCCCTCTCTCCCTATTTATTCCAGGACCCTCACCCCATCCCCCTTTCTGATGAAGGGTCTAGGCCCAAAACGTCAGCTTTTGTGCTCCTGAGATGCTGCTTGGCCTGCTGTGTTCATCCAGCTTCACACTTTATTATCTTGGATTCTCCAGCACGTGCAGTTCCCATTATCACTTTAACTAGAAGCGAAGCAGTTTATCTTCACTTCAGCAGTGGGTGTAAGCTCTAACTTTTAATGGGTATGCCAGTGATACTTCACAAGTGAACCAGCCACTCTGTGCCTTCGCAAATACAGTAGGAGCAATTGGGAAAGCGAAGGCAGAAAGAAAGTTACAGATTAGTAAGACCGGCTCAGCAGAACTTGGGAGCAAATATTTTTCTTATTGCTATGTGTAAGGGGAGAGTTTTTAAAAGGAATTGTGTTTTAATGAGGAGTGTTACATGTAAATGGTTTAGAATGGTTTACCAGTAGCCAGAGTCTAATTACTTATAATAAATAATAATTCCTGTGATAGTACAGAAAAGTGGTCCACGCTTTTTAAAATCAACCTTGATCTGAAAATTAAGTTAATATGAGGAATAGTATGTGCTTATTTAAAAATCTATCACAGCCCTGGCAACAGTGGGGGTCAATTTCCAGTGCACTAACCTCAGGGAGTCATCATATGAAAACCTCAGAGGTCCTGGAGTCTAGGACCAATGATAGTTCAGTCAGTATTTACAGTCGCAGTTAATATTTCCTGCTGCTCCTGAAAATGCAATACCTGTTGCCCATTCCCTAAAGTGGTTGGCTATTGTCAGAGTCAGTGCAGCATTTCTTCACTATTAGAAGTGCTGTCTTTTCATTGTAAAAGATCCCATTTTCAAGTCAAACAAAGGAACTTCCCCGGTACTCTGGCTAACATTGTTCCCTTAACCAAAACAACTGAGAGAGTTTAATCATAACAATACAGGAACAGAAATAAGCCTTTTGCCTCATCCACTCTGCTCTGCTACTCGATTACAGCTGATATGTTTCTCAGCTGGATTGTTTGTGGGAGCTTGCTGTGTGGAAACTGGCTGTTAGATGTCCTACATTCCAATAATGACAATTCGTGAAATAAAAGCAGAACACTGTGCTGCCCAGGAAATGTGAAATAAAAACAGGAATTGCTGGAGAAACTCAGCAGCATCTGTGGAGACAGGAACAGAGCTAACGTTTCGAGTCTGGCATGAACCTTCTGTGAGGCTATTCCCTAGGACAGTAGCTCACCAATAGGGAGTGTCTATAGTCGCTGGCTGTTCAGCACCTACACAGGTCTCTCACTACTGGGAAAACCATCGCCTCTGAGCAACCTAAAAGTCCATCTGGACATGTGCAAGGTCAGACAGTCTAATGCTCTTGGGTCACAGGTTCAAATCCCGCTACAGGATTTTAAATTCTTTGAAATAATACCTGCGATATAAATTTAGTGGTGAGCAAGTAACTCTCATCAATTGTTACAAAAACCCAGCTAATGTCCTTTTAGGAGAGGAAATCGGCCGCTCCTGCCTGGCCTGGCGTACATCTGACTCCAGACTCACAGCAAGGTGATTGCCTCTTTGTCACCCTGTGAAATGGCCTAGCAAGCCACTTTATTACAAGGACAGAGGGTTGGGCAACAAACGCTGGCCCTTCCAGTGATGCCCACATCCCTCATTAAAAAGAATGGTCAAAAAATCAAGCCATTTTTTAAAAGAAGTGGTTGCCACTAGATGGCAGGCTCAGTTTCTCAGATGTTACTTGCTGTAGTTTCTATTGGCTGTGGCTCAGTCAGAGGCATGCTCACCACCACACCTCCCCACCACCCTGTACCCGCTGAATCACAACTGAACACTCAAGTTCCACTCCAGAGCCTGAAGCAGAGAAATCACAGCTGAGGCAGCACTGAAATACCGAGGGAGCTCAGCACTGCCAGAGGTGCCTGCCTTTCAAGAACAAACATTTAAAAAAACCCTACCAGCTCCATTAGCTGGGCAAATCTATTGCAACATTTTAGAAAAGAGCAGGGTGAGTTTTCCACCAAAATTCATCCCTCAAAACAACCATCCTAGTAAATCTGGCATTATCACGTTGCTGGTTGTGGGAGCTTGCTGTGCTGATATTGGCTGCCTTGTTTTCTGCACTGCCGCAGTGATTACACCTCAATCGTGCTTCGTGGGCTGTACAGCTCGACAGGCACACCACGAGAGCCGCTACATAAATGCAAGACTTGCAATCTTCTTGTTTTTAGGACTGGCTGTGACCACAAGTGGGTTGAGGGACACAGCAGGCCAGGCAGCCTCAGAGGAGCAGGGGATTTGACATTTCAGGTTGGGACAAGAGAGACCTGATGAAGGGTCCCAACCTGAAACGTCAACTCCCAGGCTCCTCGGCCTGGCCTGCTGTGTCCCTCCAGCTCCATACCATATTGACTCTGACTCCAGTTCTTGCTATCTCTAAATGATGGCTTGAGTGCTTGTCTCACAATGTGCATGGATTTTATGGACTTCATGTCTTAGCCCCATCACTGGTTGCTCCAGGTCTCGCTACACGCTCATTTACTCATCAAAACACAGTGTTGTCTGTTAATGTCAATATGCAGCCAGGCATTGTTACATTTCTTTTAAATGTCTGTGCTGCAGCTTTGCTGCTTAGCACAGTTCTCCTGACAGCTTGTAATGTTTACTGTACATACAATCTTTCCAACATTCCATTAATGTTGACCATGAAACGTCTACAGATATTCCAAAGATTGTGGGAGGTTCTAATGCAGCCTTTTTCTTTCTACTGCCAAAACAAAACCTTCAGGTTGTGTAGGAAAGGTTTTTGATATTTAAACTGGTTCATTTATTTCCTCAGTGTGATTGGAATGCCAGAATCTGCAATCCTGCAGTGTCTCTACCCCAAGTCAGGTCTACAATGTTGTGGTGCCATCCCAAACACATTCTCCAACTACTGCCCTGCTGTAGCATCATCTCTCAGGTCATTAGATTAGAGATTAGAGTCCCTACAGTGTGGAAACAGGCCCTTCGGCCCAACAAGTCCACACTGACCCTCATAGCATCCCACCCAGATCCATTCCCCTGTGACCCACCTAATCTACACATCCCTGGACACTATAGGCAATTTAGCATGGCCAATCCACATAGCCTGCACATCTTTGGACTGTGGGAGGAAACCAGAGCACCCGGAGGAAACCCACACAGACACAGGGAGAATGTGCAAACTCCACACAGACAGTCGCCCGAGGCTGGAATTGAACCCGGGTCCCTGGCGCTGTGAGACTGCAGTGTTAACCACTGAGCCATCGTGCCACCCCAAAAAGCATTGCTTTTTCAGTCTCCCATCATTGCTGAATCCCACAACAGCAACAGAAACTGAACTGGGTCAGCCGTCATATCAACCTTGGGTACAAGAGCAGGACAAGAGGCGAGGAATCTATCAGTGAGTAATCCACAAGCAGACTCTCCCAAGCCTGTCCAACATCTATGAGGCACAAGTCAGGAGTGTGAGGGAATAAATCTCCATTTGTCTGGATGGGTACAGCTCCAGCAACACTCTGGAAACTCAACATCTTTGATTGGCGCCCCATCCATCACCTTCAAAATGCCATCCCTCTGACATGCGTACCATCTACAAATTGTACTGCAGTAACTCTCCGAGGCTCCTTTGACCCTAGCTTTCAAACCTTGTGAGCAAAACCATATATATAAGGACAAGATGCATGGGCACACCGCTCCTGCACGTTCACACTCACTGTCCTGATTTGGGAGCATATCATCATTCCTTGCTGGGTCAAAATCCTGGAATGCCCTCCCTAACAGCATTGTGGGTGTTGTGGCTAGTTGGCTCGCAGAGCTGGTTCATTGTTCTGCAGACGTTTCATTACCCTGCTGGGTAACACCCTTAGTGCAGCCTCTGATGAAGCGCTGTTGTGTTTTTCTGGAGTCCATTGAGCTGGATTACCCTACTTCCAGTTTTTCTTGGCAGTAGAGTGTATACAGGATCGCGCTCTATGTGTTTGTTGATGGCTTTCTTCGTGGAGAACCTTTTGTGAGTCTACCTATCCTATACAAACTACGGTGATTCCCAAAGGAAGTTCACACCCACCATGCTAATGATGACCTCTCAAGGCTACTTAAAGGGCAAAAAGTGAAAATAAAATTTTCCAGGACTGCAACCAAACTGAATGTTGCTGGTCTAAGTGAGCATTGACATCTTCAGAATTGGGTTAAAGAAAAAGGACTCGTGGAAAGCAGGTAAGGGACTGGTAAAATTAATCGCCAGTTAAGGTTGTGAATTTCTGGAAGATGTTGGCATCACATTGAAGAATGACGTGCACTTACCCACCCCCAATCCTTTCGCAGAAGGCCAACCTTTACACACACATTCTAAAGAACAGCAGGAGCAGCGAAGTACCAACACACATCTCAACAGGAAGAGTGGGATCCAGGGATTAAAAGCAGAAAATGCTCAGCAAGGCAGGCAGAACTCTCTCAATGCAGCCATCACCAACTGAGACCCCAGGCAGAATCTTACAGGGGCCCTAAGGTGTCAAAAGTAGGAGGCAACCCTGTTTCTGTGGGTGGAGGGGCCCAGCTGCATGGTATTAGCAAGGAGAGTGCACGGGTGGCACATTAAGTGGTTATCCAGCCCATGTTGAGAACGTCACAGCCTCTCCTGAAGAGTTGACGCTGTAACTGGAGGTTGTCAGTTTGTCGATCGCTGGGTGTCCTGGAACTTTTTCACCCCAGGGTTCGGGAGCAGCAGACCCAGTCACATAGACTCCCAGCGAAGGGGATCATGGACACCAGGATGTGCTGTTGCCATGTGAGCAGCTTCCTGGCTGGAATACAAAGTGGAAAACACCAGCAACATTCAGCGCCTAGGAAGAAAGAAGCAACCACCCTTTCATATCGATGAGATTTTTCCGTCCAATTTTCTACTTGGTCATTAAGTTTCACATTCCTGGATCAAAGGCTTCGCTGTAAATCTTTCTGTTTGCCTCAACCTCTGAGTCCAATAGATCACTGTGAACTCTCTTTCTGCTTCTTTACCCACTTTGTTCCTGACTCCCTTTTGCCTGACACCAGCACCAATGGGGAAGACAGTGGTATTATCACGGGCTAATTGTCCAGGAGGCCTGGGTGCATCCTCTGGGTACAAAGGTTCAAATCTCACCAGGCTAGGTTGTGAAATTTATCTTCAAAGCAATAAATTAGAAGCTAATCTCAGTGATGGTGACCATCATTGGCGGTTGTGCAAATCCGCCTGGGTCGCTGATGTTCTTAGGGAAAGGAATTGGATATCCTTACCTGATCTGGTCGACATACACTTCCTAAGCTACAATGTATTTGATACTTAAATGCCTCTGGAATGGTATAACAAGCCTCAGTTCTAGGGCAATTAGGGACAAGTAAAAAGACACAGGCCTTGTCAGTACATCCATGACAGAGGGACAGAGAAAAATAACTTCTCTCACTCCTGCCCTCCAATCTACAATTCTATTTTAATGCTGTTTTATTGTACTGCCTTAAAAGCTGCTCCACTCAACCTGACGTTTTCCATTTCTGATTGAGAGATCAGCAACCTGAAATGGCAACTTTGCTTTCCTCTCCACAAATGCTGCCTGGCCTGCTGAACATTTCCAGCATTCACTGTTTCCACATCAAAAGAGGGTATTGGGGGCAAATCAAAATTAGTCACTATGTGTTCAATCGGAACAGGTTTCCGGCACAAATGTTTGTCACTTGAATACATACCATTGAGCATCCTTTCACTGGTCTGACACATTCATGTACTGTTCGGTGAACATTTCTGTTAATAGAAACAGAATCGATTAATGACTAAAACCAATGCATTTCCTGTCTCACCTCAGTAGGCCATTCATAGAACATAACAGCACAGTACAGGACCTTCGGCCCTCGATGTTGTGCCAACCTGTCATACCGATCTGAAGCCCATCTAACCTACACTATTCCAATGTACGTCCATATGCTTGTCCAGTGATGGCTTAAATGTACTTAAAGTTGGCGAATCTACTACCGTTGCAGACAAAGCGTTCCATTCCCTTACTACTCTGAGTAAAGAAACTACCTCTGACATCTGTCCTATATCTTTCACCCCTCAATATAAAGCTATGCCCCCTCGTGCTCGCTGTCACCATCCTAGGAAAAAGGGTCTCCCTATCCACCCTATATAACCCTCTGATTATTTTATACGTCTCAATTAAGTCACCTCTCAACCTTCTTCTCTCTAACGAAAACAGCCTCAAGTCCCTCAGCCTTTCCTTGGAAGAACTTCCCTCCATACCAGGCAACATCCTAGTAAATCTCCTCTGCACCCCTTCCAAAGCTTCCACATCCTTCTTATAATGCGGTGACCAGAACTGTACGCAATACTCCAAGTGCGGCCACACCAGAGTTTTGTACAGCTTCACCATAACCTCTTGGTTCTGGAACTCGGTCCCTCTATTAATAAAAGCTAAAACACTGTATGCCTTCTTAACAGCCCTGTCAACCTGGGTGGCAACTTTCAAGGATCTGTGTACATGGACACCGAGATCTCTCTGCTCATCTACACTACTAAGAATCTTACCATTAGTCCTGTACTTTGCCTTTCGGTTACTCCTACCAAAGTGTATCACCTCACACTTGTCTGCATTAAACTCCATTTGCCACCTCTCACCCCAGCTCTGCAGCTTATCTATGTCTCTCTGCAACCTACAGCATCCTTCGTCACTATCCACAACTCCACCGACCTTAGTGTCGTCTGCAAATTTACTAACCCGTCCTTCTACGCTCTCATCCAGGTCATTTATAAAAATGACAAACGGCAGTGGACCCAACACCGACCCTTGCGGTACACCACTAGTAACTGGTCTCCAGGATGAACATTTCCCATCAACTACCACCCTCTGTCTTCTTTCAGCAAGCCAAATTCCGATCCAAACTGCTATATCTCCCACAATCCCATTTCTCCGCATTTTGTACAATAGCCTATTGTGGGGAACCTTATTGAACGCCTTGCTGAAATCCGTATACACCACATCAACCGGTTTACTCTCATCTACCTGTTTGGTCACCTTCTCAAAGATCTCAATAAGGTTTGTGAGGCACGACCTATACGTCACAAAATTGTGCTGACTATCCCTAATCAATTTATTCTTTTCTATATGATTATAAACCCTATCCCTTATAGCCTTTTCCAACACTTTACCAACAACTGAGGTAAGGCCCACTGGTCTATAATTATCAGGGTTGTCTCTACTCCCCTTCTTGAACAGGGGAACCACATTTGCTATCCTCCAGTCATATGGCACTATTCCTGTAGACAATGACGAGTTAAAGATCAACGCCAAAGGCTCGGCAATCTCCTCCCTGGCTTCCCAGAGGATCCGAGGATAAATCCCATCCGGCCCAGGGGACTTATCTACCTTCGCACTCTGTAGGATTTCTAATACCTCTTCCTTGTGAACCTCAATCCCACCTAGTCTAGTAGCCTAGTATCTCAGTATTCAACCAAATAGATTTTGCATTCTGGTAACTTTTTTCTCAGTTACCATCTCCCTGCAGTGATCATCCAGTGTCATATCATCCAGTACCTAAGGGAGTTGGTTAGCACAGTTGGCTGGTCTCTGATGCAGTGAGATGCCAGTTGTGTAGGTTCGATTCATGCACTAACTGGGATTACCACGCACCCAGAGTAGTGTGTATAGTTTTAGTCTCATTCCTTGAGAAAGGACGTACTGGCACTGCAGGGGGTGCAGAGGAGATTTACTCAGTTGATTCTGGAGATGTCAAGGCTGGCTTGAGGACACTGGGGCTATACTCTGTGAAATTTAGAAGAACAAGGGGGGAATCTTGCAGAGACACATAACATTTTGAAGGGATTCGATAAGATAGAAGCAGGGAGGTTGTTTCCACTGGCAGGTCAAACTAGGGTGAGGGGGCATAGCCTCAAAATAAGAGGGAGCAGACTTAGGACTGAATTGAGGAAGAACTTCTTCACCTAAAAGTTGCCCAGTGAAACAGTTATGGCTACCTTAGTGGGGTGCTGGAGGAACACAACAGGCCAGGCAGCACCAGAGCTGCAGGAAAGCTGACGTTTCAGGCCAGGACCCTTCTGAAGAAGGGTCCCGAAGTGAAACGTCAGTTTTCCTGCTCCTCTGATGCTGCCTGGCCTGCTGTGTTCCTCCAGTTCTACACTGTGTTATCTCAGACTCCAGCATCGGCAGTTCTTCCTATCTCCAAGGCAACCTTGGTGAATGTTTTTAAAGCAAAGATAGATAGCTTTTTGAACAGTAATGGAATTAAGGGTTATGGTGAGCGGGCGGGTAAGTGGAGCTGAGACCATGAAAGGATCAGCCATGATCTTCTTGGATGGCAGAACAGGTTCGATGGGCCAGATGGCCTACTCCTGCTCCTGTTAGTTATGTTCTTATGTAAGGATGCACCTTCTCAACCTCTCCCCTCCCCTGACCAATGGTGGCCTTCAGCTTAAAACATCACTACTTGTCGTTAATTCTTTCTCTCTCTTTAAAATGAGAGTGGTCCAGTGGGACTACAATGAGTTTGCAAAAACAAAATCAAAGTTGCTGGAAAAGCTCAGCAGGTCTGGTAGCATCTGTGGAGCAGAAAACAGTTAACGTTTCGGGTCCGGTGAACCTTCCTCAGAACTGATGGTGGCTAGGAGAACATAGAACATAGAACATAGAACAAAACAGCGCAGTACAGGTCCTTCGGCCCTCGATGTTGTGCCGACTTGTGAACTAATCTAAGCCCCTTCCCACTACGCTATCCCATCATCATCCATCTGCTTATCCAACGACTGTTTAAATGTCCCTAATGTGGCTGAGTTAACTACATTGGCAGGCAGGGCGTTCCACGCCCTTACCACTCTCCGAGTAAAGATCCTGCCTCTGACATCTGTCTTAAATCTATCACCCCTCAATTTGTAGCTATGCCCCCTCGTACAAGCTGACATCATCATCCTTGGAAAAAGACTCTCACTGTCCACCCTATCTAATCCTCTGATCATCAGTTCATATGCATAAAAACGTCACTTTATATGCAGAAAATAGGGAGATGGGTGGGTAGGGAGTAAACGATATGATAGAGCCCAAAGAGAGAGAAAGACAGGTGGACAGACAAAGGAGTTGCTAACGATCAGGCTGGGAGGGTGAATAGTTGTTAATGGGGACTACTAATGATTAACAACAGGGCGTGTGTAGTGGCAGACTATGTGATAACAAGGCCTGGTGTGTGGGGTAGGGGGCTGGGACATGGGGGAGTTTAGGCACTAAAATAATTTAACTCAATATTGAGTCTGGAGGGCCGCAGGATCCCCAAGCGGAAAATGAGATGTTGTTCCTCCAGCTTGTGCTGGGCTTCACTGGAACACTGCAGGAATCCAGAGACAGAGATGTTGGCCAGGGGCAGGGTGGTGCATTGAAGAGGCAGGCAACAGGTAGTTCAGGGTCTTTTTTGCAAGCAGAACATAGATGTTCTGCAAAGTGGTCACCAAGTCTACGCTTCATTTCCCCAATTTAGAGGAGACCACGTTGTGAGCAGCGAATGCAGTAGACTAGATTCTTGGAAGTACAGGTGAAGTGTTGCTTCACCTGGAAGGTATGTTTGGGCCCTTGAATACTGGGGAGAGAGGAGGTAAATGGGCAGGTGTTGCACCTTTGCCAGGGGAAGGTGCCATAGGGCTATGAGGTGGTGTTGGGGGTGAAGGAGGTATGGACGAGGGTGTCCCGGAGGGAACGGTCCCTGCAGAAGGCTGACAAGGGAGGGGAGGGGAATATGTGTCTGGTGGTGGCGGAAATGGCGTCTGATGATCTTCTGGATGTGGATGCTGGTGGGATGGTAGGTGAGGATAAGGGACCCCTATCGCTGTTGTGGGAGGGAAGAGAAGGGGTGAGGGCAGAACTGCGGGAAATGGGTCATACCTGATTGAGGGCCCTGTCAACAACGGAGCTGGGGAATCCTCGGTTGAGGAAGAATGTGGACATTTTGGAGGCTCCCTTGTCAAAGTTGGCCTCATCTGAACAGATGTGACAGAGACAGAGGATCTGAGAGAATGGGATGGAGTCTTTACAGGAAGAGGGGTGTGAGGATGTGGGAGTCAATGGGCTTGTAATGGATATTAGTGGCGCAATGAGTTGTATTTATTTTATAGCATGTTGTTGACATTCAATCTTTACCATATTTAAATTTCTTAATAAAATTATTAATTGCTTCACTGTCAGAAATTTGAATGAAATCAGTGATAAAAACTTTTTATTTGCAAACAATATTTATGACCCTATGACTTTTATCACCAAAAATATGCTAATCTAACACTGCACCCTTAAAGAATCAGCACAGAAAGGAGCCAATTTTCTGATGGCATCTCTTTCAAAGAACTGCCACTTTATTCCCAAATGTAGAATTGCTACATGGATTCCTCTGATGACAAGACGTACAAAAAGCAAGTAGAATGGGCCTACATTTGAAAGAATTAGAGCATCGCTGAAGCAAAGAGAGTTTTTGTTGAAGCTTTCCACTGTTCAGACACAAAAACAATTCCCAAGAGATAGGAATATAGACGGAAAACTTCTTTCCTTTTCACCTGTGTAGTGTCAAGGAACATTTCGATACATTGAAGTCTACCGTTACAAAGCCACTATGTAAGCACGGTGGCTCAGTGGTTAGCACTGCAGCCTCACAGCAGCAGGGTCCTGGGCTCGATTCCACCCTCAGGTGACTGTCTGTGTGGAGCTTGCACATTCTCCCTGTATCTGTATGGGTTTCCTCCTGTGCTCTGGTTTCCCCTCACAGTCCAAAGATGTACCAGCTGGGTGGATTGGCCATGCTAAATTGCCTATAGTGTCCAAGGATGTGTAGATTAGGTGGGTCACAGGGGAATGGATCTGGGTGGGATGCTATGAGGGTCAGTGTGGACTTGTTGGGCCAAAGGGCCTGTTTCCACCCCAAAGGAATTCTATGAAATAACTAGTAGCGATCCTGCTTCATGATGTAGTCTGTATATTTGATTTCATTTTATTTATTGTTGTCATGTGCAAAGTATAGTGAAGAGTTTTGTTGTGTGAGCAGTATGCGCAGATCATAACGTACAAGGACATGCAGATCAGAGGGTATTTAGATAGAGAAAAGCAAACAAGGTTACAGCTGCACAGTAATTTTTACAGACTTCGAATTAAAGTTTTAAAGTACAGAACTATTGTCAGAAATGTGAGAATAAGATCAGCTGTAAACAGCTCACAAAGAGTCACCCTGAGTTGGCACCATCTCGAACCAACATTCCTCAG
This sequence comes from Stegostoma tigrinum, assembly GCF_030684315.1. Classification (NCBI taxonomy): domain Eukaryota; kingdom Metazoa; phylum Chordata; class Chondrichthyes; order Orectolobiformes; family Stegostomatidae; genus Stegostoma; species Stegostoma tigrinum. The sequence continues at coordinate 101,542,866 of NC_081359.1, forward strand.
GTTAGGGGAAGAGGTTGAGAAGGACAGTTCTTCTTAGTTTTGGCCTCGTTATTTAAGAAAGGATATAAAACGCTTTAGAAATAATTCAAAGAAGGTTCACATGACTGACAGAAGAAAGGTGACAGGATTGGTTTGTTTCCATTAGAGCTTGGAAGATCAAGACAGGATTCAATAAGGAGAGATCCTGAGAGGACTTTACAGGGTGGACACTGAAAGGCTGTTTCACTTTGTGGAGGGCGTAGAAATAGGGATCACAGTTTGAAAATAGGGTTCTTCCATCTCAGACAGATATGCAAGAAGATTTTCTCTCAGAGGGTCATGGGTCTTTGGAATGCTCTCCCCTAGACAGAAGCAGAAGTGGGACCATTGAAAATTTTAGCAGCAGTAGACAGCATCTTTACGAATGAGAGACCCAAAGGTTAATCAGGGTAGGTGTGAACGTGGTGTGATCAGATTAGCTGTGATCATACAGAATGGTGCAGAAGGCCCAAGAGGACCACTTCTGCTCCTAGTCCAGATGGCTGTATGTACCATACACGGAGCCATATAGTATTCTTACCTAGCAAACTGAAACACAACTTCTTCACTTGTTCAGATGTTCCACCTATTAAAGCCATCACAAGGTCAGTGATGACGTCAATCACTGTTGGAGGGTCCTGAGCTGAAGAGATTTAAAACAAGAGAAGCCAGTTGATACCATGGTGTTTATAAAGCTACATATTTACACTACGACGTTCACTATGTTGCATACACGTCAGAACACAATACATTTCAATTCACATTGACATCAATGAATGCAATGATAGCAGGGTGCTTTACAAAAAAATCCAAAAGTATTCAGGTCTGGTAGCGTAGGCATAGGCCATTCGACCCTTCGGTTCTGTTTTGTCATCAAATCACACCATGGCTGACATGCATTTTAATCCAATGAATGAGCATTTGCTCCATATTCTTGCCTATTGGGGCAATAGGATTTGGAGGTGTTGAACTCGATATTAAGTCCAGAAGGTTGTTTGGCGCCTTGACTGAAGATGAGACATTCTTCCTTCACAGTTTGCACTGTGATTCGCTGGAGCACTGCAACATGCCGAGGATAGACAAGTGGGCACGTGAGCAGGATGCTGTGTTAAAATGACCGGCTATGGGAAAGTCATGGTCCTGCCTGCACATGGACCGGAGGTTTCCGCAAAGCAGTCACCCAGTCTGTGTTTGGTTTCTCCAATGTAGAGTAGGCCACGTTAGGTGCAGCAAATACAGTACACAAGATTGGAGGAGGTACAGGTGAAATGCTACTTCACCTGGAAAGACTTGTTTTCGGTGTCCATCTCAGCTTTGGGGTAGCGGGTTGATCTACATTTCCTCTAACACCTGTCCAGAAAAGTTCCCCTGTCTTCACTCCAAGCGGACAAACTCACCAGAGGAATTTATCTTCCTGTACCACCCACTATTAAAACCCATTATCATTGCAAATACTGCAGTGTCATCAGCCCCAAGCATCAAAACCCAAGGAAATAAAACATTGCAAAATTCTCACAGGTCTATTAGCATCTGAAGAGAGAAAATTTAGATGAATATTTTGGAGATCATGTCTTAATCCAAAATTGAAGTGGGGGAATGGGGAAGCTATTTTAACAGATTGGAAAGTGAGCAGAAGAGGGAAAGGACAAATAGCCAAAAGGCTTCAGAAGCCAACTACTGTGATACAGAAGCAGCTATAGTATTGGGGAATGATAAAGGCTTGAGTTCTTACAGCACCTCTCATGACCACACAATCATTCAAACTGCTTTACAGCCAATGAAAGACTTTGGAAGTCCTTTACAAGCATATGAGGACAAATTCAATGGTTTCCCCACTTTCCTCACTTCATTTTTTTGTTTGTTATAAAGGTTGAGTATTCACTGATTAAGTGTGTACTTACTAGACTGCATGTGGACAATAAACACTTAGCCAGACAGAGTTTCTCGAGTTATGTACTGTGAGCAAAAGGTTAGTTTTATTGCACTAAAACTCACCCAGGTAATCGGGATTAATAATGTAAAAATAAGCCCATCACACACACACACACACACACACACACACAAACACAAACACACCAGAGAAAGGGAGGTTTACGTTGACCAACGCCTTCTTTGATAAAGTGCATGTGATCTTTACACCCAAAGGCAGCAGTCAGGGCCTTAGTCCAATGTTTCATTCAAACAAGGGCTCCTCTGACAGGACAGCGCTCCCTCAGTACTATATTAGATTTTTGGTTCTGGGTTTGAACTCAGAACCTTTTGACTCGGTGATAAAATTTCTACCAGTGGAGCTGTGGTTGACACAGTTCAGATAGACAGGGAGCTACAAACGTCGGGGAAAAGGGGATTAATGATGGTTAGGATGATACAGGAAGCAAATGAAAGCAAACATTTGTTCCAGGTTAGCCTTCTCAAAGTGAATGGCAGCGAACCAAACATTAATTCATTTTCTATCTTCAGGTACTTGTTTAAAAATAGTTCATTCAGTCAATATGAGCAGCACTGGCTAGGCCAGCATTTATCGCCCATCCCCTATTGCCTTGAGAAGGAGGTGGTGAGCTGTTTTCCTAAACTGCTGAAGGGAAAGAATTCTAGGATTTTGACCTAGCGACATTGAAGGAACGGTGATATATTTCCAAGCCAAGGGTAATGAGTGGCTCTAAGGGGAACTTTGTGGTGGTACTCTTGATTTTCAAAAAGGTAGAGGCCTTAGATTTGGATGATGTTGCTTATCTAGTCTTGGTGAGTTCAGTCTGCCACAATCGCTGATATATCGACCATGTTTATAGAATATAGCATGGAAGCAGGCCATTCAGCCCATCAAGTCCATACCAACCCTCAAAAGATATGTAACTCTAACCCACCCAGCCTGCACACTACAGGGCGGTTTAGCATGACCGATCCACCTAACCTGCACATCTTTGGACTATGGGAGGAAATGGAGGCGCCCGGAGGAAACCCACGCAGACACGGGGAGAATGTGCAAACTCCACCCAGACAGTCGCCCAAGGCCGGAATCGGACCCGGGTCCCTGGCGCTGTGAGGCTACAGTGCAAACCACTGAGCCATGTATCAGCGACATTTTATCTTCTCAAATTTCAGAGACTTTCCATTGTCAGTCTTTTTGGTTCACCGTTCACCTTGGTTTATTGAACAGCAACAGCAGCCACTAATTCTGTTGGTCTTTATTGAGAACATGACTCAGAAAACTGGCCTAATGAGTCATGGAAGAGTATGTTCATAACAAACTACCAAGCCTGGGTATGAGTCTGTGACATTGTTGTCGCTCATTAAGGGTATCACCTAAATCAGTTTAATTTCTGCCATTACTCACTACAATTTGTTTCAGCAATCTATGCTGTTTGACATCCTCATGTGAACACAAATATGACTGAAAGAAAGAAATACCTTTAGATTTGGTCTTCTCTGGTTTATAATCACTGTTTACAACATCTTGAAGATCTGAATCATCAAAACTGCTACCAGCTGTTATATTAAGAGAAAACAGATTAAATACACCTGTAAAATGTCAGGCTTTCATTCCCAAACATGCCTTGGCCACTGTATTTATATAGTTCTGGTTTCTCGTCAATGCTAACCTTGAGGATGTTGATAACAGGGATGTGTCTTCGTGATTGGCTGTGGCTAGGGCATGTAGGATTGAGGGGGCACGGAGGTGGCAAAGGAGATGAGGAAACAGGAGATGGGGGATGTGGGCTTCAGTTCATAGATCACAGAATAGATCTTAGAACGCCTATGGAAGCAGGTCATTCGGCCCATCAAGTCCACACCAACCCTCCAAGAAGGATCCCACCCAGACCCACTGCACAACCCCACCCACCGTAGCACTGAAATTCTGCATTTCCCACGGACAATCTACCTAACCTGCACATCTTTGGACAGTGGGAAGAAACCAGAGCACCCAGAGGAAACTCACGCAAACATGCGCAGAATGTGTAAACTCCACACAAACACAGACAGTCGGCCGAGGGTGGAATTCAACCCGATTCCTGGTGCTGTGAGGCAGCAGTACTAACCACGAAGCCAGCGTGCCACCAAATGAGTTGAGCAGTTAGGGAAGAGTGCTTAACAACCATTTGTACAGTGGGGCTGAAGTTTTAGACAGTTCAGACGGGCCACTTAACGCATCTGATCTGCCCTTCACCCACCTCGGGACTGCTTACCTAGATGGAGGGTACGACTTATTCACAAGTGGAGGTTTCCCAACTTGAGCTTTGTGTCACGAAGGTAGAAACCTAACCCCTGATAATCTCACACTTAGCTTCTTTCAGTTTGTCTCGTTGCGCGCAAGATACCTGCTCCGTTTTCATGTCAACACATCCTTCGAGAAAGGTAGCCCAGCAATACACACCTGCTGGCTTTATGGGATCACCATTGAGAGCATCACTCAGGTCAAAATCATCATTACCTGGAAAATAAGTGATTACAGTTATTATAATTTCCTAAATTCTTGTCTAAGTACTCAGACACTTACATACTCTGTGGGTGTAACACTATATTTTGCATTCTGTTCTACTACCCTGATGTACTTATGTAAGGTATGATTTATAACCCGAAAGAACTGCGGATGCCTTAAATCAGGAACAAAAGCAAAGTTGCTGAAAAGGTCTGGCAGCAACTGTGTAGGAGAAAACAGAGCAAACGTTTCAGGTTCAGTGGCCATTCCTCAGAAGGCATGGTTTGCCTGGATAGCATGCAAAACAACACTTTTCACTGTATCTTGGTACATGTGACAATAATAAATCAAATCAAAACAAATAGTTTTTTGGGGGCTGTTATTCTCGGATGTAATGGATTGCAATTAAATTGGGGTGCAGTCCAGCCACAATAATGGTATCCAAACTCAGAATCAGAGTTCAGAAATGATTGGGACTTTGAAAGTATCTAATCAAAACGATACGAATTGCCACTTCTAATGTTTTGTGGGGGGTGATGCGCAGGTGTTGGAGGGTCAAACTTTCTACTGTGATTTGATAGAAGGAAGCGCCTTGTTGGAACACATCACAGGACAGCTAATGGACAACCACTTTGGTGTGGTTCTGGAGCCACCTGCTGGATAAAGTAAGCAAGGACAGCAAATTTCCTCCCGTGAAAGGCAACAAGTGAGCGAACCAGATATAACAAGGTGCAGAGCTGGGTGAACACAGCAGGCCACGTGGCATCAGAGGAGCAGGAAAGCTGACTGGAACCTTGTTATCTCAGATTCTCCAGCATCAGCAGTTCCTACTATCTCTTAATAGCTTTTTGATAGCAATGGACAGCAGTGGTTCAAGAAGGCTCAGACAGTGATACCCATGAATGAATTCAGTAAACAAAAAACAGTTCCATGAGCATTTCATTCTACATTTATCAGTTCATTTAAGTTTCCACAGCTGCCATGGCAGGATTCGAACTTACATCCTCTGGGTTATTCTCTGTGTCTAACGATGCTGCCATGTGGAGCAGTTTCTGAGCCAGGGAGACCGAAGTAATCCAAGTTTGAGCTCAGATTAGCCAGCTTTGCCCTCAGTTGATGTTACTACCACTGGTGTAACTGTGCCAGGAGTAATGGCCAGCCAGAGAGGGAGTAGCATCAAAGAAGGCCATTCAGCGCTTTGTACCCATTCCTGCTCCCTGAAAAGACCTACCTAATCATTTCTGCTCCTTGTGCTATCCCACAACGCTTCAAATGTTTTCCCTTTCAGTACTTATCCATTTCGCTTTTGCAAATCACTATTAAATCTACTTCTGCTCTTCTTTCAGCCAGCACATTCCAGATCGTAATCACGTGCTGCATTTGTTCTACAAATGTCACCCTGTCTCTGTGCCCTCCAGTTACTGACTTCTGCGAAAGCCATTTGAACACCTTGATCAGTGGCCTTTTCACCTTCTCTGCTCTAAGGAGAGCAACCCAAGTTCTTCGGTCTCACCATTTAATGATGGGGTGCCATTCCTATAAGCCTCCTGTGTAAGCCCACTGTGACAATTGACAGTAGGCAATCGGTGCAGGAGTAGGCCATATGCTTGAACATCCTTTCTGAAATGTGGTGCCTAGAATTAAGCAGCGCTGGTTAAACAGCTTGCTAGTTGCAGAATCACTTCTCGGGTCGAGTTATTCCCTTCTGAATCGCAAATTCTCTTACGGACAGAGCTTGGATTTAGAAATGTAGAAAAGAGGAGGAAGTATGGGCTATTCAGCCCTTTAAGCCTGCTCTGTCATTCAATATTGTCGCTGATCATCCCACTCACTATCCTTTTTCCATATTCTTTGATCCTATTATCCCTAACAATTATAACTAACTCCCGCTTGAAAATGTTCAGCGTTTTGGCTTTATGGGCTCTGGTTAAATAAATTTCTCCTCATCTCAATCCCTGTGTCCTTAGATTTTGATCCACTGGTTCCAAACTTCCCTGGTGTGGGAAAGAAGGGTTCCATTTCATGGGGCATTGGCATCAGTTTTGGAACCGGGGGGATCTGTACCGTTGGGACGGTCTCCACCTGAACCGATCTGGAACCAGTGTTCTAGCGAAAAGGATAAATAGGGTGGTCAGTAGGACTTTAAACTAGTGAGTCGGGGGGGGAAGGGAAAGTGAAAGAGACAGGGAGTATGGAGTTAAATGGAAACATAAGCAACAGGATAGCATGTATACAGGTGGGTTTAAGCTCGAGGCAGACTAGAAATACAGCACAAAGGAAGGATAGCTTAAGACATCTTGGGATTTCCAACCTCTCTAATAATGATAAGAAAGCTAGCATTAAGACACTTTATCTAAATGCTCGTAGTATTTGCAACAAAGTAGATGAATTAACAGCACAAATCACCTTGAATGATTATGATGTGGTAGGCATCACAGAGACGTGGTTGCACGGAGCTCAGGACTGGCAGTTAAACATCCAAGGATTCACAACATATCGAAAAGACAGGGAGGTGGGCAGAGGGGGTGGGGTTGCCTTGTTAATTAAGAATGGAATTAAATCTACGGCACTAAATGGCATAGGGTCAGAAGATGTGGAGTCTGTGTGGGTGGAATTGAGGAACCACAAAGGCAAAAAAACTATAATGGAAGTTATGTACAGACCTCCTAACAGTGATCAGGACCAGGGGCGCAAGATGCACCAAGAAATAAATAGGGCATGTCAGAAAGGCAAGGTCGCTGTGATCATGGGGGACATCAATATGCAGGCGGTCTGGGTGAATAATGTTGCTGGTGGATCCAAAGAAAGAATTCATGGAATGTTTGCAGGATGGCTTTTAGGAACAGCTTCTGATGGAGTCCACAGGGAGCAGGCTATTCTGGACTTAGTGCTACATAATGGGCCTGACGTCATAAAAGACCTTAAAGTAAGGGAACACTTAGGAGGCAGCGATCATAATATGGTAGAGTCCAGTCTGCAGTTTGAAAGAGAGAAGGCAAAATCGGGTGTAATGGTGTTACAGTTAAATAAAGGTAATTACAGGGGCATGAGAGAGGAATTGACGAAAATCGACTGGAAGCAGAGCCTAGCGGGGAAGACAGTAGAACAACAATGGCAGGGGTTTCTGGGTGTAATTGAGGACACAGTACAGAGGTTCATTCCAAAGAAAAGAAAGATTATCCAGGGTGGGAGAGATAATGGGAACTGCAGATGCTGGAGATTCCAAGATAATAAAATGTGAGGCTGGATGAACACAGCAGGCCAAGCAGCATCTCAGGAGCACAAAAGCTGACGTTTCGGGCCTAGACCCTTCATCAGAGAGGGGGATGGGGGGAGGGAACTGGAATAAATAGAGAGAGAGGGGGAGGCGGACCGAAGATGGAGAGTAAAGAAGATAGGTGGAGAGGGTGTAGGTGGGGAGGTAGGGAGGGGATAGGTCAGTCCAGGGAAGACGGACAGGTCAAGGAGGTGGGATGAGGTTAGTAGGTAGCTGGGGGTGCGGCTTGGGGTGGGAGGAAGGGATGGGTGAGAGGAAGAACCGGTTAGGGAGGCAGAGACAGGTTGGACTGGTTTTGGGATGCAGTGGGTGGGGGGGGAAGAGCTGGGCTGGTTGTGTGGTGCAGTGGGGGGAGGGGATGAACTGGGCTGGTTTAGGGATGCAGTAGGGGAAGGGGAGATTTTGAAACTGGTGAAGTCCACATTGATACCATATGGCTGCAGGGTTCCCAGGCGGAATATGAGTTGCTGTTCCTGCAACCTTCGGGTGGCATCATTGTGGCAGTGCAGGAAGCCCATGATGGACATGTCATCAAGAGAATGGGAGGGGGAGTGGAAATGGTTTGCGACTGGGAGGTGCAGTTGTTTGTTGCGAACTGAGCGGAGGTGTTCTGCAAAGCGGTCCCCAAGCCTCCGCTTGGTTTCCCCAATGTAGAGGAAGCCGCACCGGGTACAGTGGATGCAGTATACCACATTGGCAGATGTGCAGGTGAACCTCTGCTTAATGTGGAATGTCATCTTGGGGCCTGGGATGGGGGTGAGGGAGGAGGTGTGGGGACAAGTGTAGCATTTCCTGCGGTTGCAGGGGAAGGTGCCGGGTGTGGTGGGGTTGGAGGGCAGTGTGGAGCGAACAAGGGAGTCACGGAGAGAGTGGTCTCTCCGGAAAGCAGACAGGGGAGGGGATGGAAAAATGTCTTGGGTGGTGGGGTCGGATTGTAAATGGCGGAAGTGTCGGAGGATAATGCGTTGTATCCGGAGGTTGGTAGGGTCGTTCTCACACACCACCCTACCAACCTCCGGATACAACGCATTATCCTCCGACACTTCCGCCATTTACAATCCGACCCCACCACCCAAGACATTTTTCCATCCCCTCCCCTGTCTGCTTTCCGGAGAGACCACTCTCTCCGTGACTCCCTTGTTCGCTCCACACTGCCCTCCAACCCCACCACACCCGGCACCTTCCCCTGCAACCGCAGGAAATGCTACACTTGTCCCCACACCTCCTCCCTCACCCCCATCCCAGGCCCCAAGATGACATTCCACATTAAGCAGAGGTTCACCTGCACATCTGCCAATGTGGTATACTGCATCCACTGTACCCGGTGCGGCTTCCTCTACATTGGGGAAACCAAGCGGAGGCTTGGGGACCGCTTTGCAGAACACCTCCGCTCAGTTCGCAACAAACAACTGCACCTCCCAGTCGCAAACCATTTCCACTCCCCCTCCCATTCTCTTGATGACATGTCCATCATGGGCCTCCTGCACTGCCACAATTATGCCACCCGAAGGTTGCAGGAACAGCAACTCATATTCCGCCTGGGAACCCTGCAGCCATATGGTATCAATGTGGACTTCACCAGTTTCAAAATCTCCCCTTCCCCTACTGCATCCCTAAACCAGCCCAGTTCATCCCCTCCCCCCACTGCACCACACAACCAGCCCAGCTCTTCCCCCCCACCCACTGCATCCCAAAACCAGTCCAACCTGTCTCTGCCTCCCTAACCGGTTCTTCCTCTCACCCATCCCTTCCTCCCACCCTAAGCCGCACCCCCAGCTACCTACTAACCTCATCCCACCTCCTTGACCTGTCCGTCTTCCCTGGACTGACCTATCCCCTCCCTACCTCCCCACCTACACCCTCTCCACCTATCTTCTTTACTCTCCATCTTCGGTCCGCCTCCCCCTCTCTCCCTATTTATTCCAGTTCCCTCCCCCCATCCCCCTCTCTGATGAAGGGTCTAGGCCCGAAACGTCAGCTTTTGTGCTCCTGAGATGCTGCTTGGCCTGCTGTGTTCATCCAGCCTCACATTTTATTATCCAGGGTGGGATTAGACAGCCATGGCTGACAAAGGAAGTCAGGAAATATATCAAAGAAAAAGAGACAGCCTATAAAGTGGCCAAGAGCACTGGGGAATCAGAAGATTGGGAAGGCTACAAAAACAAACAGAGGATAACAAAGAGAGCAATGAGGAAGGAGAGGATCAAATATGAAGGTAGGCTAGCTAGTAATATTAGAAATTATAGTAAAAGCTTCTTTCAATACATAAGAAACAAACGAGAGGCAAAAGTAGATATTGGGCCGCTCCAAATTGATGCTGGAAGGCTAGTGATGGGAGATAAGGAAATAGCTGAAGAACTTAATAAGTACTTTGTGTCAGTCTTCACAGTGGAAGACATGAGTAGTATGCCAACAATTAGGGAGAGCCAGGGGGCAGAGTTGAGTACGTAGGCATTACAAAAGAGAAAGTGCTAGAAAAGCTAAAGGGTCTAAAAATTAATAAATCTCCTGGCCCCGATGGGCTACATTCTAGAGTTCTAAGGGAGGTGGCTGAGGAAATAGTGGAGGCTTTGGTCGCGATCTTTCAAAAGTCACTGGAGTCAGGAAAAGTCCCAGATGATTGGAAAATTGCTGTTGTAACTCCCTTGTTTAAGAAAGGATCAAGGCAAAAGATGGAAAATTATAGGCCAATTACCCTAATTTCGGTAGTTAGTAAAATTCTAGAATCCATTGTCAAGGATGAGATTTCTAAATTCCTGGAAGTGCAGGGTCAAATTAAAACAAGTCAGCATGGTTTTAGTAAGGGGAGGTCGTGCCTGACAAACCTGTTAGAATTCTTTGAAGAGGTAAAAAGTATGTTAGACCAGGGAAACCCAGTAGATGTTAACTATCTAGACTTCCAAAAGGCCTTTGATACAGTGCCTCACGGGAAGCTGCTGAGCAAGGTGAGGGCCCATGGTGTTCGAGGTGAGCTATTGGCTTGGATTGAAGATTGGCTGTCTGACAGAAGGCAGAGAGTTGGGATAAAAGGCTCTTTTTCGGAATGGCAACAGGTGATGAGTGGTGTCCCGCAGCGTTCCGCGTTGGGGCCGTAGCTGTTCACCTTATATGTTAATGATCTGGATGAAGGGACTGGGGGCATTCTGGCGACGTTTGCCGATGATACGAAGATGGTGGACAGGCAGGTAGTACTGAGGAGGTGGGGAAGCTGCAGAAAGATTTAGACAGTTTCGGAGAGTGGTCCAAGAAATGGCTGATGAAATTCAATGTGAGTAAATGTGAGGTTTTGCACTTTGGTAAAAAGAATACAGGCATGGACTATTTTCTAAATGGTGAGAAAATTCGCAAATCAGAAGTGCAAAGGGATCTTCCAATTTTGGGCCCCACACCTCAGGAAGGACATACTAGCCCTGGGGCGTGTCCAGCGGAGATTCATATGGATGATCCCTGGAATGGTAGGTTTAACGTATGATGAACGGCTAAGAATCCTGGGATTGTACTCATTAGAGTTTAGAAGGTTGAGGGGAGATCTAATAGAAACTTACAAGATAATGTATGGTTTAGAAGGGGTGGACGCTGGGAAGTGGTTTCCTTTAGGTGGGGAGACTAGGACCCGTGGATACAGCCTTAGAATTAGAGGGGGTAAATTTAAAACTGAAATGAGACGACATTTCTTCAGCCAGAGAGTGGTGGGCTTGTGGAATTCATTGCCGCAGAGTGCAGTGGAGGCCGGGATGTTGGATGCCTTCAAGGCAGAGATCGACAAATTCTTGATCTCAAAAGGAATCAAGGGCTACGGGGAGAGTGCAGGGAAGAGGTGTTGAAATGCCCATCAGCCATGATTTAAATGGCGGAGTGGACTTGATGGGCTGAATGGCCTTACTTCCACTCCTATGTCTTATGGTCTTATGGCAACTGGAATGTCTTTCCTGCATTTATAGAACAGGTGCTGGAAAGTGGGACTTTAAATAGTTTTTAGCTTTCTGAGCCAATGGGCTGAATGGCTTCTTTCTGTGCCGCATTTTTTCTATGGTTCTATGACATGAGCAGAGAGCTCAAAGGAAATTTAGGCATCAACCTTTCTTTCTTTCTTACCTTATCATGGAAGCACTGTTATTCTGAACAATTTATTTCTTTTTTTTTCTAATTTATTACTATTAATTTGCACTTACAAATTTCTGTAATGCTGGACTTTTTGTCTATTCCCCCACCCCCCCACAAGGAATGTGTAATCAGGAATATGCACCTGGGTAACTTTGTGACTAAGGTGGCAGCATAAGCGGCTACTCTTCACTGTATTTGAGAGAGTATATGTGACAATAAAGCTAATTCCAACTCATTAAAAAGAAAAAAAAAATTGCAAACGTACAGGGAAGCAGACAGACTAATTAGACAATATTTTCAAAGACTTGGCTCAAGCACAAAGAGTTGAATGACCTCCTTATGTACAGCTCGACTCAAGGTTACCTTCTCGGGCAAAATGGTTAGTGCAGATAAATCACAGCAGGGCAGCTGGATGCTTCAGGTTGTCTGACAGGGGGAGGTGTATGGAGTGTTTTACTGCTTTTTTCTGCCTCATCTGGATACTCTCCCTGACTGGAACATCTATTGGTGAGTTCTAGCCTCAAAAGAACTTCTCTCCTCGATCTAACCTCGATCTAAGATGGCAGCAACAGGGACAGCAACCACATCGCGCTCTGAGTAAAGCCTCCACACAGCTAAGTCACATCAATTTAAAATGGAGAAGAAGAACAAAAAACAAAAGAGCATTATAGCATAGGAACAAGCCCTCCGGCCCACCAAGACTGCGCCAACACGTGATGCCTTTCTAAACTAAACCCTTCTACCTCTATGGAATCCATACCCCTTTATTCCCTGACTATTCCCATATTTGACAAAATGCCTCTTAAGTGTTACTATTGTTTCTGCCTCGCCCAACTCCCTCGGCAACACATTCCAGGCACTTACCACTCGATGTAAGAAGTTGCCTCTCATATCTCCTTTAAAACTTACACCTATGTCACCCATTGGCATTTCTACCCTGGGGAAACAATACAGTCTGACTACCCGTTCTATCCACGCCTCTCATAATTTTGTAAACTTCCATCAGGTTATCCCCTCATCCTTTGAAATTCAAGTGGAAAGAAACCAAGTTGATGCAATCTCTCCTCATAGCTAATACCCTCCAAACCAGGCAACATGCCAGGAAACTGAACTTTCTGTACAGATCACAGTAATTAAGGAGAGGCTGTGGTAATGCCACTAGACTGGTAACCAGCGCCCCGACTAATATTCTGGGGACAAAAAAAATAGAAATTGCCGTAAAATCTCAGCAGGTCTGGCAGCATCTGTGGAAAGAAATCAGAGTTAACGTTGCGTCCAGTGACCCTTCTTCAGAACTGCCAAGCTGGATGTCCATATGACCAGTTAATTGTTGTCAATACTCAATGTCCTCTCGCAAGGTAATCTGCCATTCTTACCTGGTTGACCCACATGTGACTCCAGGCCCACAGCGATGTAGCTGGCTTTAAAATGGCTCAAGCCAAATAAGGGAAGGACAATAAATGCTGACCCAGCCAGAGGCAACCACATCCCGTGAATGAATTTTTTTTAAACTACATATCAAACTATCATGCCAATTAAAAACATCAGAGTGTTAGTAATAACTTAGTTACAAACGAATCTTTGTGTAAACACATTCCTCATCAATACATACTTGGGGGTTTAGTGGGATCATCTTTGAGAGCATCGCTAAGATCAAAGCCATCACTGTAATCTGGAAAATAAACAGATGCAGTTATTTCAACTTACTGACTTAAACTGTCTGTTAGAAACAGCAAGGCGTGGAGCTGGATGAACGCAGCAGGCCAAGCAGCATCTTGGCCCGAAACATCAACTTTCTTGGTCCTATGATGCTGCTTGGCCTGCTGTGTTCATCCAGCTCCAAACCTTGTTATCTTGGATTCTCCAGCATTTGCAGTTCCCATTATCTCTGTTAGAAACAGCAGTTCAGCAGCAGTTTAAGATATGTCTTAACATCTGAGACCGGCTCAGATTCAATTTCAGATATTCATCCAAATAAAAGCTGATGGTCAAACAATAAGCTCGTCAGCAAGTTGCCACCTTAAGTCAGAGTTATAGGGTCATACAGCACAAAAGAAACCCTTCAGCCCATTGAATGGATAGCACTGCTGCCTCACAGCACCAGGGACCCACGTTTGATTCCACCCTCGGGCAACTGTCTGTGTGGAGTTTGCACATTCTCCTTGTGTCTGCGTGGGTTTCCTCCGGGTGCTCCTGTTTCCTCAGAGTTCAAAGATGTGCAGGCTAGGTGGATCGGCCATGCTAAATTGCCCTTTGTGTCTGGTGGGTGTGCAGGCTAGAGGGAGTAGCCACGGAAAATGCAAGGTTACAGAGTTAGGGGAGGGGAGTGGGTCTGGGTGGGATCCTCTTCAGAACGGCCATGTGGGCTTGATGGGCAGAATGGCCTATTTCCACACTGTAGGAATTCTTTGATTCAATGCCAACCTGCTGAAATTATTCTATGAACCCACATTCAATACTGTAATTTAAAAAGTCCATGGCTGCAAGATGTCAATTATAAAAACCTTAAACAGATGAGATAGGTGGGTTATGTTTTATAAGTTGATTCACCTACCAAACCAGCTAAAAATTGTTTTCCAATGATGATGAGACTCGATGAAATGTATCTGGAGCCCTGTAAGATGCTTCTTTGTAAAATATTCAACACTGTATTGATTACTACTTTACTGCTGTCATTATGAATTTTTATGACCATTGCTGTACAATTATTTCCTTCTCAACTCCTCAAGCACCCATTAGTTATGACAATGCCACGATTTTTTGCCCCTCAGGAATCTGATCACAAAGAAATTTTAGGAGGGTGGGACTTAATGGGCAGGTCAGGCTGCAGAAAAGGCATTTAACACCCACTCAAGGGGCAAGTTTCCTGCTCCTCTGATGCTGCCTGGGCTACTGCATTCATCCAGCTCCACACCTTGTTATCATATTTATGAGCAGATAGATAAATGCGCATGCTCGGAAATACGAGACATGCATAGCTCCTGACTCATCAGGGAGCCTGTACCACAAGCCATAATATGGCCCACTGCCAAACTTACTCATAAGCACAGCATTGCCAGTGGCTGTACACCATAGGCCTCAACCTAGTCAAAATCAGATTGACATCCCACTGTTAATTTTAGCCAGTTTGCAATAAGTAGGTGTACAAATTGAAGCAATTCTTTACTTGCTTCAATGAAGCAAAAACTTCATCGGTTTTTATGAACGGGCATCTGAAATCAGGATGGAAAATGCTGGTGAAATTCATCAGGTCTGGCAGCATTTGTGCAGTGAGGAAGACAGTTAATGTTGAGTCCGGTATGAACCTTCATAAAACAGAATCATGGAATCCCTGCAGTGTGAAAGCAGGCTATTCAGCCCATCGAGTCCACACCATCCACTGTATGGCATCCCACCCAGACCCAACTGTTATTTTTCATACAATTTAGGTATGGCTTTTGTGCATCTGAAGTTAATTATTAGCTTGTAAATATTTCTGTAGCCATTGTGACTTCCTTGAAAAGAGTTTAAGGGAGCTTCTTTGGTAGCATTAATGGATTTTTATTTACCTTAGGAGGCTTTACAATTTTGCAAAGTCTTTAAGGTCTGTTAGAAATATCTAAATCTGGGGAAAACATCCATTGCTCCTTTGAGTTTTACTTTGCTCAGCAATTCTGTGAAATCCTTGGTTGCAGCTGGTTATACAGAGCTGTGCTCCTCAGGAAAATATAGTAAAACTAAATTACATTTGAGTAAAGAGTTAGTGATAGTCCTAAACCAGACATGTTGGAATAATAGAGATAATGGGAACTGCAGATGCTGGAGAATCCAAGATAATAAAGTGTGAAGCTGGATGAACACAGCAGGCCAAGCAGCATCTCAGGAGCACAAAAGCTGACGTTTCGGGCCTAGACCCTTCATCAGAGAGGCCCGAAACGTCAGCTTTTGTGCTCCTAAGATGCTGCTTGGCCTGCTGTGTTCATCCAGCTTCACACTTTATTATATACAGGCCCCAAACCCCACCTCTTCCTCCGTTACATTGATGACTGTATCGGCGCCGCCTCTTGCTCCCCAGAGGAGCTCGAACAGTTCATCCACTTCACCAACACCTTCCACCCCAACCTTCAGTTCACCTGGGCCATCTCCAGCACATCCCTCACCTTCCTGGACCTCTGTCTCCATCTCAGGCAACCAGCTTGTAACTGATGTCCATTTCAAGCCCACCGACTCCCACAGCTACCTAGAATACACCTCCTCCCACCCACCCCCCTGCAAAATTCCATCCCCTATTCCCAATTCCTCCGCCTCCGCCGCATCTGCTCCCACGATAAGACATTCCACTCCCGCACATCCCAGATGTCCAAGTTCTTTAAGGACCGCAACTTTCCCCCCACGGTGATCGAGAACGCCCTTGACCGCGTCTCCCGCATTTCCCGCGACACGTCCCTCACACCCCGCCCCCGCCACAACCGCCCCAAGAGGATCCCCCTCGTTCTCACACACCACCCTACCAACCTCCGGATACAACGCATTATCCTCCGACACTTCCGCCATTTACAATCCGACCCCACCACCCAAGACATTTTTCCATCCACTCCCCTGTCTGCTTTCCGGAGAGGCCACTCTCTCCGTGACTCCCTTGTTCGCTCCACACTGCCCTCCAACCCCACCACACCCGGCACCTTCCCCTGCAACCGCAGGAAATGCTACACTTGTCCCCACACCTCCTCCCTCACCCCCATCCCAGGCCCCAAGATGACATTCCACATTAAGCAGAGGTTCACCTGCACATCTGCCAATGTGGTATACTGCATCCACTGTACCCGGTGCGGCTTCCTCTACATTGGGGAAACCAAGCGGAGGCTTGGGGACCGCTTTGCAGAACACCTCCGCTCAGTTCGCAACAAACAACTGCACCTCCCAGTTGCAAACCATTTCCACTCCCCCTCCCATTCTCTTGATGACATGTCCATCATGGGCCTCCTGCACTGCCACAATGATGCCACCCGAAGGTTGCAGGAACAGCAACTCATATTCCGCCTGGGAACCCTGCAGCCATATGGTATCAATGTGGACTTCACCAGTTTCAAAATCTCCCCTTCCCCTACTGCATCCCTAAACCAGCCCAGTTCATCCCCTCCCCCCACTGCACCACACAACCAGCCCAGCTGTTCCCCCCCACCCACTGCATCCCAAAACCAGTCCAACCTGTCTCTGCCTCCCTAACCGGTTCTTCCTCTCACCCATCCCTTCCTCCCACCCCAAGCCGCACCCCCAGCTACCTACTAACCTCATCCCACCTCCTTGACCTGTCCGTCTTCCCTGGACTGACCTATCCCCTCCCCCCCTCCCCACCTACACTCTCTCCACCTATCTTCTTTACTCTCCATCTTCGGTCCGCCTCCCCCTCTCTCCCTATTTATTCCAGTTCCCTCCCCCCATCCCCGTCTCTGATGAAGGATCTAGGCCCGAAACGTCAGCTTTTGTGCTCCTGAGATGCTGCTTGGCCTGCTGTGTTCATCCAGCCTCACATTTTATTATCTTGGAATCTCCAGCATCTGCAGTTCCCATTATCTCTCACACTTTATTATGTTGGAATAATACCCTGAAATGCAAGTACATTTAATCTCAGCTGTATGGTAGCTCCAGGGAGAAGCAGTAAGCATTTCCAATCTAGCGGTTAAAATATCTCAGGTGTGAGTGCTGTAAAAGGAATATCGTCACAGTATCATGGAACCCGTATAGCGTGGAAACAGGCTATTCGGCCCAACAAGTCTGCATCAACCCTCCAAACAGCATCCCACCCAGATCCATCTCCCTACTGTTTCCCTGTAACTCTGCATTTCCCATGGCTAATCCACCTAATTTACACACACTCCAACACTGCAGGCAATTTAGCACAGTTAATCCACCTAACCTGCACATCTTTGGAATGGTACGAACTGCAGATGCTGGAGAATCTGAGATAACACGGTGTAGAGCTGGATGAACACAGCAGGCGAAGCAGCATCAGAGGAGCAGGAAAGCAGAAGCTCCAGCTTCTCTGACGCTGCTTGGCCTGCTGTGTTCATCCAGCTCTATGCCTTGTTATCGCATCTTTGGAATACTTTTGGGTACTGGACAAAGGAACTCTTTCCGGAGCTCATAAAAGGAGTGTTTTGAGATTAGTGGGATTATAATTTTGCTGGGGGTTGAACTATCTTTGAATTTGTGTAATAAGTAATAGCTTGTTTCATTATATTTTATCTTCATTTCTATTCATTAATATTCGGTTTTATTGTTAAAACATAACCATCAAAATAGTATCAGAGATAATACTAACTGCAGATGCTGGGAATCCAAGATAACAAGGTGTAGAGCTGGATGAACACAGCAGGCCAAGCAGCATCTTAGGAGCTGAAAAGCTGATGTGTCGGGCCTAGACCCTTCAGCAGATCCCAGAAAGGCCACATTGTTCTGAACAAGATATGAGCTATCAAGCCAAGTTTCAGTCTGGAATCTGCCTTGTCCAGTATTAACATCAGATGGAATTATAACACTTAGTATTTGTAAGTTGCACTGATGTGATGCAGCATGTAGGAAGTTATCTCAGAAAAGAAACTATCAGCATCTGAATTTTGAGTGAATTTGCAACCATCAGCACTCACTTCGTTCATTCACGTGTCTTTCCGAAGTCAAGTCATAGATCATAGAATCCCTGCAGTGTGGAATCAGGCCCTTCGGCCCAACAAGTCCACACTGACCCTCAGAGCTTTCCACCCAGACCCATTCCCCATAAACCACCTAACCTACACATCCCTGGACGCTATGGTGCAATTTAGCCCAGCCAATCCACCTATCCTGCACATCTTCGGATTGTGGGAGGAAACTGGAGCAAACCCACGCAGACACTTTGCTCATTGTCAGCTGATGCTTCATCTTGAGCTTTACCCTTAGTCTGTTTTTCTTCCCCATCAATAGCAGTTCGCCACTGCCTTGCCCTCTGAGTAGCAGGGCAAGTCGCCAATCCCAATTCCACCAAGCCTAAAATCTGAGTCAAACCTGTGAAGTTGGCATTACCCTGCCATGCACATTCGCCATTCCAGTTAACCAGTGAAAGGGAACCTTACTAAAACAGACAAGATTCTTAAGGGACGTGACAGGGCAGATCCTGAGAGGTTGTTTCCCCTTGTGGGAGAGCCTAGGATCAGAGGGCATAATCTCAGGGAAAATACTTCTCACATCTAAGACTGAGGTGAGGAGGAATTGTTTCTCTCACAGGATAGTGAATCTGTAGAATTCTTTCCTGCACAGCGACTGCACTACTAAGTATATTGAAGGCTGAGATTGACAGATTTTTGTTCACTAAAGGAATCAAGGGTCATGGGCAAAATGTAGAAAAGTGGAGCTGGGGGTTATCAGATCAGACCATGTTCTGAATGAATGGCACAGCAGGGTCAATGGGCCGAATGGCCTTCTTCAGCTCCGATAGTCCCCTCAGCACTGGATTATCCAAATATTAACTTCCCAACCAGCTGACAAAATGTTTTCAGTTTATAGCGAGATGATGCTTGCAGTATAATTTGACCAACAAAGGAAAAATGTGGTGCTATTTAACCGCACCAAGAGTTCCAAAGAATCATCATCATACTGGACTCAAAACAATATTTCTCTCCCCACAGATGCTGCCAGGCCTGCTGAGTTTCTCCAGCATTCACTGTTTCCATTTCAGATTGCTCGCATCTGCAACAATTTGTTTCTATCTGAGTGAATAATGCATCGAGCGACAAGATTTTCTTCAATACACATTTGATTAAAAGCAACTAAACAAATGAACCAATTGACCAAAAATAAGTCATATCAGACTCAAAACAGTAACTCTGTTTCTCTGTCCACAGATCTGCTGAGATTCTGCAGCAGTTTATTTTTAATTAAACGCAACAACTGATGGACAGCCGCCTCTAAAGGGCCGATCTGACAAAGACCAAAACAGAAGGAAACTTAAATTTAAAATAAATTTCATTTTCAGGCCTTGGGGTGCAGGGTCACTCTAGCTCTTCTAGCTTGCAGAAATCCTCAGGTGCATTGACAGATACTGCATGCTTCTACTCTCTCTCTAAAGATACCCAGGTACAGATATAACCTCAGGGGCAGGTGTGTGAGCTGAAGCAACTCCTCAAGCACATGCTGGCCTGACCTGTCAGTGGTCACCTTGGCCAGGCACTCATTATACAAGGGAGAAAGAAAACAGAAGTTGCTGGAAAAGCTCAGCGAGTCTGGCAGCATCTGTGAAGGGAGAAATAAGAGTTGACATTTCAGGTCCAGCGACCCTTCCTCAGAACTGAAGAAGGGGCACCAAACCCAAAACATTATCTCTAATTCTTTTTCTTCACAGGTGCTGCCAGACCTGTTGAGCTTTTCCAGCAACTTCTGTTTTTGTTCCTGATTTACATCGTCCGCTGCCCTGTCGGTTTTCATTATACAAGGGTCTAGCTAATTCCCAGCAAGCCATGCTTCCTTGACTGACCCCAGGATCTTGTCTTCCTTCTTGGTCAGACATTGGTGGAGCTACCAAATTCCATCTGAACCCGAAAATCAAAATCACAGCTTATTGCTACATACCCCCGGGTTTAGCTGGATTGTCTCCGAAAGCATCACTCAGATCAAACCCGTCATCATTCCCTGAAAGAGAAAACGTACTGTCACTTTAAAGGCACTATAGAAAAGCAAGTTGTTGTTGTAGGTTAATGCAGTAAAACAGCCCCAAGGAATTCACAGGATTGTAGTCAAACAGTTTTCTTTTATAACAACAAAAAACTTACTCCGACTTCTACATCCAACACCTTGGAGCAGGATAAATGAGAACTAAGAGACAGTCACCAGAAGGAGGGAGGGCACGAAGGAGGGGGAAGAGGGAGAGTGAGAGAACGAGCACGAGAACTCAAGATAAAATAAGTTCCTGTCTCTTCTCCTTACAATAAAGAAGATAATCGTAAGGAAATTGAGGCAGCGGTCAAAAAATAGGGACTGGATGTCCATGGTGAAATTGAAGTGTTATGGGCCAGGGAATTGGAAGTTCTGGAGGAGGTGGAGGGCATGGGTGGTGTCACGGATGTAGGTGGGGGTCAAGGATCTAGGCCCGCAACGTCAGCTTTTGTGCTCCTGAGATGCTGGTTGGCCTGCTGTGTTCATCCAGCTCCACACTTTGCTATCATAAGGGAATTGTGACGTGATTGTTTAGCAGTTGTTGTTAGGTACTGTGTTTTAGCTACAGCAATTTTAAAAGAATTGCTAAACTAGCACAGGGGAAGAAACATGTCATTCTCACAGGACCAAGAGATGATTTGTGAATTAGAGTAAAGAATTTCTATTTCCTTCTAGCTCCAATTTTTCATTTGTAATACAAGAGTAAGGTTAAAGTATATAAAGTTACAGTTATTAACTTAAAATTGTAAGTCAAGGTATAGCAGGGCAGGTTGGCCAAGTGGAATAACTGTCCTGTGGTACGTACAGAGGGATTGTGGGTGTCTCCCATGACCTCGACAATCCCGTGTTCAGAAAGTGTTACCAACTGCACAAGCCTGACCTCTGGAGTTCTGAGTCTCAGCAGTGACTAGAATCATTGAGGTACATCCGTCAGGCCGAGAACTATGGGGATTGACAAGCAGCCAATGAGTGACCACCAGGCACAGTTATAGTATCCCGACAGTGCAGAAGGAAGCTATTTGGCCCATCAAGTCCACACTGACCGACCAGCCCCTTCTTGTACCCCTCCATCCCTGTAACCCTACATTTCATACAACCCCTACAGTGTGGAAGCAAGCCATTCAGCTCATTCACTTCACACTAACGTCCGAAAAGCATCCAACTCAGACACCCACCCAACCCTATCCCTGTAACCCTGCATTTCCCACGGCTAATCCAGTAAACCTACACATCCCTGGGCACTATGTGTCATTTAGCATTGCCAATTCACTTCACCTGCACACATTTGCACTGTGGGAGGAAAACCACGCAGACACGGGAAGAATGACCAAACTGCATACTGACAGTCGCCCAAGGCTGGAATTGAACGTGGGTTCCTGGCGCTGTGAAGCAGAGGTGCTAACTACTGCAGATCAGGAGGAAAAGGTAGGTAGTGCAGGAGCCCCCAGAGGTTCTGCTCATTCACCAGTTTCCATCCTGAATGTCAGAGAGAGACGGATCGTTGAAGGAGTTAAAAAAACCACAGAGAGCACAGCCGCACAGGAAACAGAACAGAAGGGCAGTTCTGGGAGGAGGAACAGTCAGGCGGCTCTCAGCTGTCAAAGCGATTCCAGGACGGTTAGTTGCCTTCAAGGTGTTAGAGTCAGGGATATCGCAGAACTGCTGCGGGGTTCTCTCCTGGGGTCAGGCAAGCTGCCACAGGACATGGGCCACATTGGTACCACTCATGTAGGTAGGAGGGATCGATGTCATCCTGCAAACAGAATATTGTGGGGGGTGGGGGGTTCAGCTGGACCAAATTTTAGTTAGCAGGGCCCCAAAGTAGCAACCTCCGGATTAATCTCAGTGCCATTTGCAAGTGAATACAAAGATAAGAAATGAATTTCTGGCTAGGAGGAGGGTGCAGGAGCAAGGGCCTCAGATTCCTGAGGCATTGGGACTGGCAATGGGGGAGATGGCTCCTGCACAGGCCAGATGGGGGGCACCTGAACACAGCTGGGACTCAGTTCCTTGCAGAAGAGTAAGTTAATAGGTTGAGTCAGAGTAAGGGAGAAAGTAATGAAGCTTAAAAGAGGGTTACGCTGCTTGAATGTCAACGGAGAGTTTAGTTCATACGATCATGAGTTACGAAGCGATTGTCTTGTGGGATTAAGATGCTGCGCTGATAATGGAGCTCTGGCTTCAGGATCTGCATGTTCATTATGTCTGCTTACAGAAAATGTAGGAAAGAGAAAAGGAGGAGGAGTGGTGTTCTATTTGATTAAAGGAGAGCATGACAGTTGCTGAGAAACAAAATGCCTCAAACGGGTCAAGGACAGAATCAATTTGGATACAGCCAAGGAATAAGAAATGTACATCGTTCAGTGCAATCTATAGACTAACAGTGAGTAGATTGTAGAGCAGATAATCCACAGGGAAATATCAGAGGAGTATAAATATTGGAATTAGATTTAGATTTTACTGTCACATGTACTTGAGTACAGGAATACATGCATTCAGTGTAAACTGTACAAAGTCAACATTCCCTGGCACCATCTTGGATACAAAACCAGATTTTACAGAGAAACAACTGCAGAAATAAAATAAAGCCACAAGGTAAGAAAAACGTCCAGATCTTAAGGTCTAAGTTTTATCTCCATTAAAGTGTTTGGAACCAGGCGAAGCAGGCACGTGGGCCGAGCCACGGCCTGGAGTTAGGCCTGGGCCTGTAACTCTCCTGTCCATCACTGAGAGGCGCTGTGTTCTTGCCGCCACAGATGCTGACTCCAATCGCTGGAGGAGCTTTGCCGCCGCTACTGCTGCTGGGCCTGAACACGGGGAGGTCAGGTATTTATAATGAGGGGCTATCATTATCAGGATATCAACTGGATGCAAGTGCAGGAGACAGCATGGGGTGAGCATTTTTAGATTGTGTTCTTCCAGCAAAATGTATCCAGTCCGACAATAAAAAAGGAGGCATTGCTCAGGCTGGTTCCTGGGAATGGAGTGGGCCAAGTACATCGTATGAGAGCCGTGAAGCATTTCGGTTTCAGTGATCATAGGATTGTTGTAAAGTTTAGGATAATGGGAGAAAATAACATCGGTCAAACCAGACAGAGTTGATTGGCAGAAAGACAAGTTCAATGGAGCAAGAACAGAGTTTGTCTGGGTAGACTGGAACCAAACACTGGTACGGGGTCAAAAACAAAACAGGAGCTGAACAATTCACTCTCTTCAAGGAGGAGATAGTTGGGCAGAGATGGTTGTCACATAAGGGCAAACAAATCCCAAGCCCCTTATAAAACAGAAGAGATTGGAATCACATTAAAGAACAACTGAAAGTGTGAATGCAACCAGATGTCAGATTGTAAAAAAAATTGAGAAGAAAGAGTTAACATTTCAGGTCCAGCGACCCTTCCTCAGAACTGAAGAAGGGTCACCAAACCCAAAACGCTATCTCTAATTTTTTTTCTTCACAGATGCTGCCAGACCTGCTGAGCATTTCCAGCAACTTCTGTTTTTGTTCCTGATTTACATCGTCCACTGCCCTGTCGGTTTTCATTATACAAGGGTCTAGCTAATTCCCAGCAAGCCATGCTTCCTTGACTGACCCCAGGATCTTGTCTTCCTTCTTGGTCAGACATTGGTGGAGCTACCAAATTCCATCTGAACCCGAAAATCAAAATCACAGCTTATTGCTACATACCCCCGGGTTTAGCTGGATTGTCTCTGAAAGCATCACTCAGATCAAACCCGTCATCATTTCCTGAAAGAGAAAACGTACTGTCACTTTAAAGGCACTATAGAAAAGCAAGTTGTTGTTGTAGGTTAATGCAGTAAACCAGCCCCAGGGAATTCACAGGATTGTAGTCAAACAGTTTTCTTTTATAACAACAAAAAACTTACTCCGACTTCTACATCCAACACCTTGGAGCAGGATAAATGAGAACTAAGAGACAGTCACCAGAAGGAGGGAGGGCACGAAGGAGGGGGAAGAGGGAGAGTGAGAGAACGAGCACGAGAACTCAAGATAAAATAAGTTCCTGTCTCTTCTCCTTACAATAAAGAAGATAATCGTAAGGAAATTGAGGCAGCGGTCAAAAAATAGGGACTGGATGTCCATGGTGAAATTGAAGTGTTATGGGCCAGGGAATTGGAAGTTCTGGAGGAGGTGGAGGGCGTGGGTGGTGTCACGGATGTAGGTGGGGGTCAAGGATCTCGGCCCGCAACGTCAGCTTTTGTGCTCCTGAGATGCTGGTTGGCCTACTCTGTTCATCCAGCTCCACACTTTGCTATCATAAGGGAGTTGTGACGTGATTGTTTAGCAGTTGTTAGGTACTGTGTTTTAGCTACAGCAATTTTAAAAGAATTGCTAAACTAGCACAGGGGAAGAAACATGTCATTCTCACAGGACCAAGAGATGATTTGTGAATTAGAGTAAAGAATTTCTATTTCCTTCTAGCTCCAATTTTTCATTTGTAATACAAGAGTAAGGTTAAAGTATATAAAGTTACAGTTATTAACTTAAAATTGTAAGTCAAGGTATAGCAGGGCAGGTTGGCCAAGTGGAATAACTGTCCTGTGGTACGTACAGAGGGATTGTGGGTGTCTCCCATGACCTCGACAATCCCGTGTTCAGAAAGTGTTACCAACTGCACAAGCCTGACCTCTGGAGTTCTGAGTCTCAGCAGTGACTAGAATCATTGAGGTACATCCGTCAGGCCGAGAACTATGGGGATTGACAAGCAGCCAATGAGTGACCACCAGGCACAGTTATGGAATCCCGACAGTGCAGAAGGAAGCTATTTGGCCCATCAAGTCCACACTGACCGACCAGCCCCTTCTTGTACCCCTCCATCCCTGTAACCCTACATTTCATACAACCCCTACAGTGTGGAAGCAAGCCATTCAGCTCATTCACTTCACACTAACGTCCGAAAAGCATCCAACTCAGACACCCACCCAACCCTATCCCTGTAACCCTGCATTTCCCACGGCTAATCCAGTAAACCTACACATCCCTGGGCACTATGTGTCATTTAGCATTGCCAATTCACTTCACCTGCACACATTTGCACTGTCGGAGGAAAACCACGCAGACACGGGAAGAATGACCAAACTGCACACTGACAGTCGCCCAAGGCTGGAATTGAACGTGGGTTCCTGGCGCTGTGAAGCAGAGGTGCTAACTACTGCAGATCAGGAGGAACAGGTAGGTAGTGCAGGAGCCCCCAGAAGTTCTGCTCATTCACCAGTTTCCATCCTGAATGTCAGAGAGAGACGGATCATTGAAGGAGTTAAAAAAACCACAGAGAGCACAGCCGCACAGGAAACAGAACGGAAGGGCAGTTCTGGGAGGAGGAACAGTCAGGCGACTCTCAGCTGTCAAAGCGATTCCAGAACGGTTCGTTGCCTTCAAGGTGTTAGAGTCAGGGATATCGCAGAACTGCTGCGGGGTTCTCTCCTGGGGTCAGGTAAACTGCCACAGGACATGGGCCACATTGGTACCACTCATGTAGGTAGGAGGGATCGATGTCATTTTGCAAACAGAATATTGTGGGGGGGTGGGGGGGGAAGGGGTGTGGGGGGTTCAGCTGGACCAAATTTTAGTTAGCAGGGCCCCAAAGTAGCAACCTCCGGATTAATCTCAGTGCCATTTGCAAGTGAATACAAAGATAAGAAATGAATTTCTGGCTAGGAGGAGGGTGCAGGAGCAAGGGCCTCAGATTCCTGAGGCATTGGGTCTGGCAATGGGGGAGATGGCTCCTGCACAGGCCAGATGGGGGGCACCTGAACACAGCTGGGACTCAGTTCCTTGCAGAAGAGAATAGAAAGTTAATAGGTTGAGTCAGAGTAAGGGAGAAAGTAATGAAGCTTAAAAGAGGGTTACGCTGCTCGAATGTCAACGGAGAGTATAGTTCATACGATCATGAGTTACGAAGCGATTGTCTTGTGGGATTAAGATGCTGCGCTGATAATGGAGCTCTGGCTTCAGGATCTGCATGTTCATTATGTCTGCTTACAGAAAATGTAGGAAAGAGAAAAGGAGGAGGAGTGGTGTTCTATTTGATTAAAGGAGAGCATGACAGTTGCTGAGAAACAAAATGCCTCAAACGGGTCAAGGACAGAATCAATTTGGATACAGCCAAGGAATAAGAAATGTACATCGTTCAGTGCAATCTATAGACTAACAGTGAGTAGATTGTAGAGCAGATAATCCACAAGGAAATATCAGAGGAGTATAAATATTGGAATTAGATTTAGATTTTACTGTCACATGTACTCGAGTATTGGAATACTTGCTAGATAACAAAGTGTGAAGCTGGATGAACACAGCAGGTCAAGCAGCATCTCAGGAGCACAAAAGCTGATGTTTCAGGCCTAGTACTCCTAAGATGCTGCTCGGCCTGCTGTGTTCATCCACACTTTTTTATCTCGGATTCTCCAGCATCTGCAGTTCCCATTATCTCTGACAGGAATACATGCATTCAGTGTAAAGTGTAGGTGGAGCTGCCAAATTCCTTCTGAACCCTAAAATCAAAATCACAGCTCATTGTTACATACCCCGGGGTTCAGCTGGATCCTCTTTGAAAGCATCACTCAGATCAAACCCGTCATCATCCTCTGAAACAGAAAATGTACTGTCACTTTAAAGGCACTACAGAAAAGCAAGTTGTTGTTGTTGTAAGTTTATGTAGTAAGCTTCCCCATCTGATGCACTGACTAACTTTTAGAATTTAAATATCGTGGAAAGAGAACCACAGAGACAGTTTGTTTTTAACAACTGAGTATCAGAGCCACCACATCTGTGTGTTTTCTATCAACTCTTAGTGTGTGACCATCACTGTCAAGTCCAATATTTAGTGCCCATTCTTAGTTGCCCTGAGAGTGAATGGTAGTACATCTTGTTCTGAAGCAGGGGAATCCACTATCATCCCCATCCTCAATCATGGGGGAGCCCTAACCTTAAGATCGGCATTTGGAACAATTTTCAGCCAGAAGTGCCAACTAGATGATCTCTCTCGGCGTCCTCCAGCAGACGCTAGCATCATAGCTGATAGTCATTACCCAATTTGATTCACTCCACCTGCCTCAGCTAACACATGCACTCCGAGCTCTCATGTACCTCTTCACTGCTCACAGTCCTTCTATTTATTGTGCATTCCCCTGCCTTGTTTACTTTCCCTGAAGTCAAAACAACACACTCCTCCAGACTGAATTCAATTTATAACATTTTTGGCCACTTAAGCCTTTGCACAGCGGTGAATGCAGCTTCATAACTACTTTTTGGATAACCTGCAAACAGCTGCATCACGCCAACAATATCAAGCTCCACAAATGCACCTGAATATGCCACAGTGGACAGTAGAAGAAAAAGATGCAAAGCAATTTCATAGCTCCATCTATGCAGGTCATTAACAACCAATAACTTCAGTCAACCAGTCTGGGCATGTCTTGGTGACTTTTCTTGACACTTGTTGGAAGATTGATGAACAATTGCAAGATGCAAGACAGAATCTCATTCTATATTGGCTGGGGATACAATGTTTAGTATTGCCTGTAGTGCCAGTTAAATGTCAGGGTGTTTTAGTAAGCAGCATGCGTGACTGTGGCAAAGCAAACACAAGAGTCATGACTCCGATCTTTTTCTGCAGACCGTTTTTGCACAAACCAACACTCATCTGCAAAGAACCCACATTAGTCATGTTCACCACCACAGATCAAAGCTTATCATGTTATATCAGGAGTAGGCAATGTAGACCTTCTTCCATGGTGAGCAGAATTTGCTATTTAGTTCGAATCACAGAGACATATAGCATGGAAAAGGCCCTCCAGTCCAACTCATCCATGCCAACCAGATATCCTAAATTCATCTCATCCCACTTGTCAGCATTTGGGCCATATCCCTCTAAACCCTCCCTTTCCTGTACCCATCCAGATGTCTTTTAAAGTTGTAATTGTGCCAACCTCTACCACTTCCTCTGACAGCTCATTCCATACACGCACCAAAAGTTGAAAAAAGTTAAATCAAACTTATTACATTCTCTCCAAAGCCCCTTATGTCCTTACTCCCTGCTTCCTTTGTCAAATTCTTCGGTTTGGTTGTGCACCTACAGGAATAACACGAAACAGAAGAAAAATGGTTGGGAAAACAAGGGAGGGGATAAACCAAAATAGTGTGGGAGGGGGAGAAAATGCACTCCAGTTCTCAAGGTGCCCGCTTCTCTCCCGAGGTTTTGAGGGCATCCCAGCCTAAACACAGCCATGGCACAGAGGCAGGATTTGGGAACTATGACCCTGTCCCCTCTACAGCCTGCTGTCTCGACCTGTCGGAAAACCATTTCTTTAAAAATAAACCACCAGCACATTATTCGTTTGACAAATTAAACAAACGTTTTGCAAACAAACTCACCGGGGTGGCGTAACATCAACTAAAGACATGGAGAATAGGAAGAGATGGAGGGGACTAAATAAAGTGGAGGTGCAGGGGAAGAAAAGCCAGTCCAGCCCACTGTGGTATCCACCCATGAACACAACTCTGTCCATTACTCAAACCGGCCTTCCATCCATTGTAGATAACAAGGTGTAGAGCTGGATGGACACAGCAGGCCAGGCAGCATCAGAGGAGCAGGAAAGCTGACGTTTCGGGTCTGGATCCTTCTTCAAAAAACTTCTCAGCATCTGCAGTTCCCCCTGTCTCTCTTCTATCCATCTGGACCACCTGCTGTCTCAGGAAAGCAAGCAACATAATCAAAGATTCCTCCCGCCCTGGTTATACTCTCTTCCACCATCTTCCATCAGGCAGAAGATATCAAAGTTTGAATACACGTACGAACAGATTCAAGAACAGCATCTTCCCGGCTGTTATCAGACTTTTGAATGGACCACTCAAATGTTAACGTTGATCTCTCTCCCTTCACCTTCTACGTGGCTGTATCACTATATTCTGCACTCTGTTCTGCTACCCTGATGCACTTTGTATGTTACGATCTGCCTGCATAGCACAAGAAAACAGCACTTTTCACTCTATCTCGGTACATGTGACAACAATAAATCAATCAACCTCTCTGACAGGATTCTGAGACACTGCATGCTCCCTCCCCTGGGCCAGGCTAATAATAATGTGGCACTGGATGAGCCATTCGCCCCAAGGCTGAGTAGGATAAGTGCAATTCCCAACCTCACCTCCCCCAGCCAGAGTCGACAGGGGACGAGGTACTCACTGGTCTATAGGATGGGGCATTCAATAACACAATCCCCTAAATGGTCATCTAGTAGGTATATCCCACCCATGAGGGGT
This sequence comes from Stegostoma tigrinum, assembly GCF_030684315.1. Lineage (NCBI taxonomy): Eukaryota > Metazoa > Chordata > Chondrichthyes > Orectolobiformes > Stegostomatidae > Stegostoma > Stegostoma tigrinum. The sequence continues at coordinate 101,572,626 of NC_081359.1, forward strand.
TCTTTCTCGAGTGCCAGGTGCACTGCTTGTTCGGTTCTAAAGGACACAAACCACCTTCTCATGCATCTAAGGTGTGGCACCAACGGTTACCAGGCTAATGATGGCTGCCATCGCTTTCATGCATACCTCTACGGTCACGCCAGGGTGACCATAACTTTTCAACCCATGGTTTTTGGTCAGCAGGCGAAAAGGTAATGGATGTGCTGGACCAGCAGGGTCTGAAGATGCCACTATGACACCCCCTAGCCCCGTGACTGCAGCGTTGGAACCATTGTGGGCTCTTTCAGTGGCAAAAACATCCAGTTCTCAACAGAATCCCCAATAAGTACCGGAATTCCAACAACTCTGGAGCTGGTGCATTTAATCCTAAAGAGGGTCTTGTGGTGCAATGGTAGTGGTTCTACTTCTGAGCCAGGAGACCTGGATTTAAGTCCCACTAGCTCCTGAGATGTGGGTAATTGGTGGAGTAGCTGATAGTGAGGGGGACTGCCAGAGATTACAGCAGAATATAGATAGACTGGAGAGTTGGGCAGATAAATGGCAGATGGTGTTCAATCCGGGCAAATGTGAGGTGATGCATTTTGGATGATCAAATTCAAGAGCGAACTATACAGTAAATGGAAAAGTCCTAGGGAAGATTGATGAACAGAGAGATCTGGGTATTCAGGTCCATTGTTCCCTGAAGGTGACAACGCAGGTCTATACGGTGGTCAAGGCGGCATATGGCATGCTTTCCTTCATTGGGCGGGGTATTGAGTACAAGACTTGGCAGGTCATGTTGCAGTTGTATAGGACTTTGGTTCGGCCACATGTGGAGTACTGTGTACAGATCTGGTCGCCACATTACCAAAAGGATGTGGATGCTTTGGAGAGGGTGCAGAGGAGGTTCACCAGGATATTTGGTATGGAGGGTGCTAGCTATGAATAGAGATTGAGTAGATTAGGATTATTTTCATTAGAAAGACAGAGACTGAGGGGGGACCTGATTGAGGTCTACAAAATCATGAGGGGTATAGACAGGGTGGATAGCAGCAAGCTTTTTCCCAGAGTGGGGGACTCGATTACTAGGGGTCATGAGTTCAAAGTGAGAGGAGGAAAGTTTAAGGGAGATATGCGTGGAAAGTTCTTTACACAGAGGGTGGTGAGTGCCTGGAACGCGTTGCCAGCAGAGGTGGTAGATGCAGACACGTTAGAGTCTTTTAAGATATATTTGGACAGGTACATGGATGGGCAGGGAGCAAATGGACACAGACCATTAGAAAATAGATGGCAGGTTAGACAGAGGATCTCGATCGGCGCAGGCTTGGAAGGCCAAAGGGCCTGTTCCTGTGCTGTAATTTTCTTTGTTCTTTAATAATATCTCCGAATAGGTCGATATAGAAAATATCTCCTGGGTTGATCATTAAATGGACCTACATTTCTATCACTAATCAGTATTCCCAGTTGCCAAAATATTACCCGTTTCTAAACTTTGGCTACTAGACTGTGTTAGTCTGTTCCCTTAATGCTCATGCTAAGGGTTAGGGATTTAAAGAAGGATATGGTGGGTTTAAGCATTGCACTTGTTGCTCATTACACCTTCTGTAGATTTGCAAATGAATGGAAATTCTTAGCTCCTGCCTTTAAGGATAGAACTAGAATTAGGATTAGATTTTATTGTCACATGATATCAGGTAGGAACCAAACAGCAGGAACTGTCCTTCAAATGTTAAACACTTTTTCGATGTGACATCTGAAGTATTCTGCGTGTGCATCAGGCCGTGGAAAATAATTCTAAAATTATAGTTTCTTTATTTTCAGCCACACCGAAAACATGACAAATATGTAAGAAATTATTTGTTCCAATGCTTAAAACCAGCAACCAAATGCTTCTTATTTGGAAACTGTATTTAAGTACAGAATGAACAAGGGAAATAAAAATAAACTGCAGATGCTGGAAATCAGAAAAAAAAACAGAAATTGCTGGAAAAGCTCAGCAGGTCTGGTAGCCTCTCTGGAGAGAAATCAGAGTTAACTTTTCAGGTCCAGGGACCCATCCCCAGAAATGATGGTAGCTCGGAACATGTTTTTTATGCAGAAGATTGAGTCAGGGTGGAGGACGGTAAGGAGTAATCCATAAATGGTGATAGAGCCCAAACAGAGAGCGAATACTTGGACAAAGAAGTGGATGAACAAAGAAGCTTGGAACATTGACTAGTTCAAAATTGGCAAAATGATCCACACTGTCATTGCCGAAAGTAGTCTGCTTTATTTGTTTGCCCTATCATCGCATCTTTGCTTTCTTGGAGAACAGTATGGAGTGTTGGAAGAATTTTGCAGATTGTTTGAAAAAAAAGACGTGTGCCAAATTTAATTTTGTTTTCTTAAAACTTATCTGTGGGTGTCCAATGCAATTCATTTGATGTAGGTACAGCCACAGTGCTGTTCGGGAGGGAATGCTCCTGCTTTGACCAAGGAGGGGTGGGCTTGAACCTAGGGCCTTCAGAGGCAAGAGTTTGACCAACTGAGCACGGAGGAAGGTGGTTGTGGCTGTTGGACATTCATCAGCGTAGTCTGAGCACATCTCAGCAGGAGCCCCTCAGTGTAGACATCTTCTAAATCAACCAGTTCCGCCATGTAATTATACATCTCTAGAGCAGGTAGGACTCGAACCCAGGCCTTTTCCCCAGAGGTAGGGCTATTACAGCTCCTCAGGGTTTTTTTAAAATTACCTATTTTTCCCAAACAACCTGTTCAGAGATGTTATTATGTTTTTCTTTGTTCATTGGAAGAGGGCATCACTGGCTAGGCAGCATTTACTACCCATCCCTAATTGCCCAGAGGGCAGTTAAGAGTCATCCACATTACTGTGGATCTGGAGTCACATGTAGGCCAGACCAGGTAAAGATGGCAGATGCACGTTAGCTCAGAGGTTAGCACTGCTGTCTCACAGCACCAGGCACCTGGGTTCGATTTCCCCCTTGGGCAACTGCGTGCAAACTCCACACACATTCTCCCCATGTCCGTGTGTGTTTCCACTGGGTGCTCCAGTTTCCTCCCACAATCTGAAGACGTGCAGGCTACGTGGAATGGCTAGGCGGAATGGCTAGGCTAAATTGCCAGTGGTGAGCCGGGATGTGTAGATTAGTTGGTTTTGGGGGATGGGTCTGGGTGGGATGCCCTGAAGGTTGGTGTGGACTCGTTGGGCCAAAGGGCCCCATTTCCACACTGTAGGGACTCTTATATAAAGAAGTTTCCTTCCCTAAAGGACATTAGTGAAGCAGATAGGTTTTCCCCAACAATTGACAATTGATTAACAGTCATCATTAGACTCTTAATTCCAGATATTTTATTCAGTTCAAAATTCCACCATTTGCCATGGCAGAATTTGAACCCAGGTCCCCATAGCATTAGGGAAGTCAAGGTGTAGAGCTGGATAAACACAGCAGGCCAAGCAACATCAGAGGAGCAGGAAGGCCGATGTTTCGGGTTGGGTCTCTGGATTAACAGTCCAGCAACAATACCAGTAGGCCATCACCTCCTTACTATACAGCTCTCCAGCAAGTGAGGCTTGAACCCAAGTCTCCAGCTCATCAGGGTAGTGTCCTAGGCCGAACCGTCTTCGGCCACTTCACCAATCATCCCTCCATATAAAAAGCCACTGTCCACAATTCTTTAGCGAGAAAATCAGGCGCCCTGTGGAGGCTAGCATGTCCACACTTCTTAATCTAGTTAAGTGTGCAGGATACACATAATGGGACAGAAAGTACAGCATGACAGCAATGCAACAGAACTACATAGCGTGCCTATACTTCAATGAAAATCGGTAAAAGTTGAAAGCGTGATGGGTGGGGAACAGCAAAGATGAGTCATAGGCAGAAAATAGAGTGGAAAAGAAATCTGACTCTATGTTAATGTTTGCATGCATTTCGTCTGGGGTTTCAGCTGAACATTTCCCCTACTTCCTACACCAAGGTGCAACAAAAGCAACAGCGCTTCAAACTAGTAACAATTTAACTGGAAAAGGATGACAAATTTCAAAACAAAGTTGTTTCTGCCACACCAATGCATGAATAGTCTTTGGTTGGAAAATTAAAATGAAAAGCCATGGCCTTCAATTGATCAAGAACTAGGGGATCCAGATTGGAAATGATTTGCAAAAGTAGCAAATATGATGGAAGAAGAAACTTTCTCGCAGTGAGCAGTTCATGTCTGGAATGCACTGCCAGAAAGTTTGGTGGAGATGACTATATGGCATAGAAGATGGCATTGGATTGTTATTTTAATAGAAATAAAGTGGAAGGTTATGTGGGAAAGGCATGAAAAATGACACTATTTAGGATACTCAGAGAGCCAGTACCAATCAAACAGGGTGAATAGTGTCTTTCTGCAGTGTGATTTAATAGTGAATTTGGTGCCATCATATTGCTGACAGTATCGTAGAAATTATTAGGAGTAACCAGGGCAAGATATTGACCCAGACCTCGGCATTGAGATCAGATTCAGTGCCCCAGGCTTGCTCTGCATCACCAACAGCAAGCTGTCACAACAGGAGAGGTCTCCATCTTCGGTCCGCCTCCCCCGTCTCCCTATTTATTCCAGTTCCCTCTCCGATGAAGGGTCTAGGCCCGAACCATCAGCTTTTGTGCAGCTGAGATGCTGCTTGGCCTGCTGTGCTCATCCAGCTCCACACTTTGTTATCTTGGATTCTCCAGCATCTGTAGTTCCCATTATCACTCACACAACAGGAGAGGTGACAGTCTAATGGTAGGATTGCTAGGCTATTAATATTATTGAATATTACAAGGTTATTTTCTGGGGACCCAGGTTCAAATCCTGCCAAGGCAGATGGTTGAATATGAACTCAACATTTTTTTAAGAAAAGTCTGGAGTTCAGAGTCTCAGATGACCATGAATCCATTGTCAGGAAACCCCCATCTGGTTCACTAATGCCCGTTAGGGAAGGAAACTGTCACCCTTGCCTGCTCTGGCCTACATGTGACTCCAAACCCACAGCAATGTGATTAACATAAGGCTAAGGTGGCAGCAGAGTAAGATGCTCCAGTTGGAGCTCCTCTGCTCATCAGCTCCTTTTCTTCTTCTCTTTGCAGTACTTACCCTGACCCCCAACAACTTTTAGCAAACCCTACCTCAAGAAAGACGTGCCGCCAATGGAGACTGGGCAGGAGCTGAGCGCATGGGCCAAGTCCGACAGCAGCTGCTGAATGAGTACAGGCCAAATTGCACAGCAGGGAGTGGGGCAAGCGAGGGCCGGGCCCCGGAGCAGGGAGCAGGGCAAGCGCGGGCCGGGCTCCGGAGCGGGGAGCAGAGTGAGTGTGGGCTGGGACTTGGAGCAGCAGCAGAGCAGGTCCTGGACGGAGGTCAGCACTTGGAGACAGCATTGCCTCATGTTGGGATGCCAGCCGGCACAGACTCATGTTAGAAAAAGACTAGAACTTTGAAAATTTCAGTGCTTTATAGTCACTTTTATTATATTCCCATGCTTACCTGTATTTTCATTTATTCTGTAACAACACTGTCTGTATCCTGGGCACCCTGTAGCTAAGATGGTGCTAATGGGCGACATTACAAACTTTTCATTGTACGCATTGAGTCCATGTGACAACAAAGGCTGTTCTAAAGATTCAAACTGCCTGTAATGCCCACACCCTGGGAACTAATATAACATACTAACATTTAGCACAATGCGCAATATGGGGTAAATGAGAGAAATAGCTTCCTGTCAGAAAAAAAGACTAAAAGGACAAAAAGAAACAACAGAACTGCAGATGCTAGAAATCGCAAACAAAACAGAAATTGCTGCCACATCTGCTGAGATTTTACAGCAACTGTGGAAAGAAATCAGGGCGGACAATGGTGGTGCTGCTGTACTGATCTCTACATTGCTGAGGCTGAGCACCAGGTCTCAGATATTTCCTCCTATCTCCCCTTGGACCATCACCCCTCCATGGCACACCAGGCTCCTGTGTCCACTACAGTCATCAGCTTCATTTCATCTGGTGATGTCTCCCTCTGTCACAGCCTCCAAGCTCAGTATCCCAACCCCACACAGTTTGCTTCTACATCCTTTCTAAAATCTACAAACAGGACTGCCCAGGTTGACACACACTTTCTGCCTGCTGTTGCTCCTCGGAACTCTCCTCATTCCACCGCGACTCGATATTTTTCTCCCCTTGTCCTGTCCCTTCCTACTTACATCCGTGGTTCCTCTGACACTTTATGTCAGTTTCAGAACTTCTACTTTGTGGACTCTAGCCACCTCCTCTTTGCCACGGATGTGCAATCCCTTTTACACATCCATCCCCCGTCAGGATGGACGTGTCATCTAAGAAATGGGAGGGGGAGTTAAAATGGTTCGTGAATGGGAGATGCAGTTGTTTATTGCAACCCGAGTGAGGTGTTCTGCAAAGTGGTCCCCAATTCTCCGCTTGGTTTCCCCAATGTAGAGGTTGCCACACCGTGTACAGTGGATGCAGTATACCACGTTGGCGGATGTGCAGGTGAACATCTGCTTGATGTGGAAAGTCATCTTCGGGCCTGGGATGAGGGTAAGGGAGGAGGTGTGGGGGCAGGTGTAGCACTTCCTGCGGTTGCAGGGGTAGGTGCCGGGTGTGGTGGGATAGGAGGGGAGTGTGGAATGGACAAGCAAGTCACGGAGAGAGTGGTCTCTCCAGAAAGCAGACAAGGGTGGGGTTGGAAAAATGTCTTTAGTGGTGGGGTCGGATTGTAGATGGCGGAAATGTCGGAGGATTATGCGTTGCATCCGGAGGTTGGTGGGGTGGTATGTGAGGACTAGGGGGATTCTCTTTTGGTGGTTATTGCAGGGGCGGGGTGTGAGGGATCTGTTGCCGGAAACGCGGGAGACACGGTCGAGGGCGTTCTCAACCACTGTGGAGGGGACGTTGCGGTCCTTGAAGAACGAGGACGTCTGGGATGTACGGCAGTGGAATGCCTCATATTGGGAGCAGATGCAGCGGAGGTGAAGGACTTGAGAATAGGGGATGGAATTTTTGCAAGAAGGTGGGTGGGAGGTGGTGTATTCTAGGTAGCTGTGGGAGTCGGTGGGCTTGAAATGGACATTGGTTTGTAGGTGGTTGCCTGAGATGGAGACAGAGGGGTCCAGGAAGGTGAGGGATGTGTTGGAGATGGTCCAGGTGAACTTACAGTTAGGGTGGAAGGTGTTGGTGAAGTGAATGAACTGTTCGAGCTCCTCTTGGGAGCAAGAGGCGGCGCCGATACAATCATCAATGTAACGGAGGAAGAGCTGGGGTTTGGGGCCAGTGTAGGTGCGAAAGAGGGATTGTTCCACATAACCTACAAAGAGGCAGGCATAGCTTGGGCCCACGCGGGTACCCATGGCCACCCCCTTTGTCTGCAGGAAGTGGGAGGAATCAAATTGTTGAGGGTGAGGACAAGTTCGGCTAGGCGGAGGAGTGTGTTGGTGGAGGGGGACTGGTCGGGTCTGCAGGACAGGAAGAAGCGTGAGGTTTGTGGATTTTGGGAAGGAGATAGAAGTGGGTGGTTTGGGGTTGGGGAACAATGAGGTTGGAGGCTGTGGGTGGGAGGTCACCTGAGGTGATGAGGTTGTGGATGGTTTGGTGCTCAGGGTCATGATTCTCTCCCCTCCCCCCACCGCATCCCAAAACCAGCCCAGATCGTCCCCACCTCCCTAGCCTATACTTTCTCCCGTTTGTCCCCTAGTGCCACCTCAAGCCGCATCTCCATTTCCTACCTACTAACCTCATCCCGCCCCCTTGACCTGACCATCCTCCCGGGACTGACCTATCCCCTCCCTACCTCCCCACCCATACTCTCCTGTCCACCTATCTTCTCCTCCATCCATCTTCGGTCCGCCTCCCCCTCTCTCCCTATTTATTCCAGTTCCCTCTCCCCATCCCCCTCTCTGATGAAGGGTCTAGGCCCGAAACATCAGCTTTTGTGCTCCTGAGATGCTGCTTGGCCTGCTGTGTTCATCCAGCCTCACGCTTTGAAACTGGCAAAACTCAAGGACGTAACAATCTGACACATTAACTACTTCCCTGCTGGGTATTTCTAGACATCTCTGTGCGGACAGTCACTTGCTAAAACCACTGAATACTTTTCAAGCTGCCTTTTGTACTGACAGACCCTTTGAACAAAATAAAAAGCCTTTATCCAGTAGAGAGCCGACAACAGAGGAAGAGACCTATGGGCTGTGCTGGTAGAGGAGGTATTCAACACGCAATGTCCTGAACCAAGTTGCAGCCAATGCCTTTCAAAGCTGCTGCCTATAAATTACAATCGAATCCGAACCGGAATCCTTCTCTGCTTTCTTAGATCCGGCCCACTGACAGCTTGCCTCAATTTCACACCTTTAAGAATTTCAATCAAGTTATTTCTAAAAACAAACGTTTGCTTCTGCACCGAGTCAGCTGGAAAATACTCGCTAGCGACTTGAACACGACCACAGTGCGGGAGGGAGGATTAAAAAGCTCTTACCGTACGTTCTGACCAAAACAAATGTCAGGCAGACCAAGAGGAAATTTTTCACAAGCAACATTTTACACGAAACAAAACCAGGAAACTCAAAAATGCACGACGCGGAAATGCTTCCGTGAACGTTAACTCAAAAAGAACTGTTGGCAGACGAGCCAGGCAGCGTGCGGTTAATTTCTGCAAGAAATCTGCTCAGACTGTGACTCACCAAGCTCCTGGCTTTCAACATAACTGACAGCTCGACTTTCCACCAATCGGCTGCTTAACCCGAAACCTAAGAGTGGCGACGTCCCAATTAAATAAAACCATGAAAAGTCCCGGTAGAAATTCACTGTGTGGAGATTCGCCTCGCAGCAAGTGTCTAGTCTAGCGACCTGGGCTATTGACAGGGAAAGACGGGGTAAAATAAGCCCGGAGATAGTAAGAGCTGCAGATGCTGGAGCCAAAGAATACACAGTGTGGAGTTGGAGGAACACAGCAGGTCAGACCACATCAGAGGGGTAGGAAAGAAGGCTTGAAACGTCAGCCTTCCTGCTCGGCCTGCTGTGTTCATCCAGCTCTACACCTTGGTCTGTCAGATTCTCCAGCATCTGCAGTTCCTACAATCTCTGTTTCAAAATTAGCCTGGTTGGGCAGTTGGGATCAAGGTTCTAGAAATTAGGACCAAACCACTAACGAGAGATGTGGGGAAGCCCTTCTACTAGTCTGAAAATACCTGATCTCATCTGATCTGGATGTAGAAGTGAGGTGTTGGACTGGGGTGGACACAGTCGGAAGTCACACCACACCAGGTTATAGTCCAACAGGTTTACTTGAGACCACAAGCTTTGAGTGCTGCTGCTTTGTTAGGCGGTCACCAAGATTTCCCCTGACGAAGGAGCAGCTCTTTGAAAGATTATAATTTCAAATAAGCCTGTTGGACTATAACCTGGTGTGGGGTTATAACTCACTTGGAAATAGTGGATGCTGGAGTCAGAGACAATCCAACCCTAAACATCAGCTTTCCTGCTCCTCTGGTGCTGCCTGACCTGCTGTGTTCTTCCAGCTCTACACTGTGTTAACCTGGTGTGGTGTGACTTCTGACTTCATCTGATCTCAGAAGCTAAGCAGACTCAAGCCTGTTTGAATCTGGATGGGAGACTGCCTGGAAATTCAGGTGGGGTGACATAGTGGCTCAATGGTTAGCACTGCCTCACAGCTGGATTTGATTCCAGCCTTGGAAGACTGTCTGTATGGAGTTTGTCCATTCTCCCTCAGTGTGGATTCCTTCCTGGTACTCCAGTTTCCTTCCACAGTTGAAAGATGTGTGGATTGGCCATGCTAAGTTGCCCTGTAGTGTTTGGGGATGTGCAGGCTGGGTGGATTAGCCATTTGGAAATGCAGGGTTATGGGGTAGGTGGGATGCTGTTTGGTGGGTCAGTGTGAACTTGATGGGATGAATGGCCTGCTTCCAAACAGTAGGGGTTTCCGTGATTCTAGGTGCAGCATGAGGATCTTGTGGCACAGTGGTAGCATCCCTAACTGGGCCAGGCAATCCAGGTTAATTTGTTCCGTGTATAATAACATCTCTGAACGAGTTGGTTAGAAAACACAGAGTGGGAGATGATTGGAACTCATTTTCACAAATGACAGTGGTCACCATTTGGATCAGATGTTGACTTTAAACCTGAGATTGGTTAAATTTTTGTGAAGCAAAGTTATTAGGGGATATGGGCCAAAGGCAGGTGTGTGGAGTTCAGCTTTCGGTTAGCCATGAATTCGTTGAATGTTGGAACAGACCCAAGGGGCTGAGTGGCCTACTCCTGTCCCCTTATTAATCCTGAACACACTTTACTTTGACTTTTTCTACTGGGGGAAGCAAATTTAGAAATCTTTGGGTTCAGGTGGTGTTAACTCTGCAAACTGAGTTATTTGGAGTTAAAACAGGGAATTTGGGGAAATGGAGAGCTTGTTTTGGTGATGGGGTATTTAAAGTACACCATAGCTGTTGATCACCTAATTTTTAAATTAGATGTTAATTTGTTCTGTTCTGAAACAAACACGGAGAATGCTGGCTCTGAAGAAATCATTCCAGGCTCGAAACATTAACTGTTTCTTTCTCCATAGATGCAGCCAGACCTGATTTTCTCCAGCCTTCTCCGTGCTGATTTCAGATTTCCAGCTTCTGCTATATTTAATTTTAAACATGATTGTTTGGAAAAAGTGAGTTTTGCTGGTTAGGCCAATATTTGTCATCCATTCCTCAATGAGCTTGAGGAGACAGGGGGTGAGCTGTCTTGTTGAAACCCTTGCAGTTCTCGGGGCATGGGAACACCTACAGTTACATTGGGAAGTCCATGATTTGGACCCAGCGTGGCTGAAAGATCAGCAGCATTGTTCTGAGTCAGAATGATAAGTGGTTTAAGAGATACCTGAGCTGATAGGGTTCCTATGCACTTGCAACTCTTCTTCTATGTAGCGGAGGTCACAGGTTGAGAATGTGGAATTGAATGAGACTTAACAATTGGGAAACATTGGGACAATTAGTAGTTATTGCACAGGAGGTCTACATAACCATAGGGAGAGAAATGCCGTCATCATCATCCATTCAGAAATGGGCACATGGCAGCAGCATACAATTGCAGCAACAACTGACATCTGTCCTGCAATATGGAAAATCTCCTGGGTATGTCCTGCCCACAGTAAACAGGACAAATCCAATCCGGCTAATTACTGCCCCATCAGTCTACTCTTGATTGTCAATAAAGAATTGGAGGGGTTTATTGAGAACATTGTTCAAACAGTGGTTGCCCCGCAATAACCTACTCACCGACCCCAGTTTGTGTTCCTCCAGGGCCACTCAATTCCTAACCTCATTATAGTCTTGGTCCACACATTGGTAAAAGATCTGAACTCAAGAGGTGAGGTGAGAGTGACTGTCTTTGACGTCAAGGCCTACATTTGACTGAATGTGACAACAAGGAGCCATAGCAAAACTGGGATCTCTCCGCTAGTTGGAGTCATACTTGGCACATAGGGCTATGGTTGATGAAGGTTTATTACCTCAGTCCCAAGACATCTCTAAAGGAGTTTCTTAGGGTAGTGTCCTGGACCCTACAGTTTCAAGCTGCTTCATCAGTGAAGTGAACTTCCCTCCATCATGAGAAAGGACGTTACCACCACCAGGGCCTCAATGGGTGTCTGTGATGACGGACAGGACTAAACAGTAGAGCTGGGGCTCAACAGGAAATTAAGAGAGTATAGGTGCAGTGTAGGAAGTTGTGGAGGAACGGTGGCTCAATGGTTAGCACTACTGCCTCATTGCACCAACGATCCAGGCTCGATTCCAGCCTCAGTCTGTGTGGAGTTTGCACATTCTCCTAATTTCTGTATGGGTTTCCTCCCACAGCCCAAAGATGCCCAGGACAGGTGCTTTGGCTATGCTATAGTGCCAAGGGATGTTTAGGTTAGCTGAGTTAGACACAGGAAATATGGTGGTAGGGGTCTGGATGGGATGTTCTTCAGAGGGGCGGTGTGGACTTGTTGGGCTGAATGGCCTGTTTCCACACTGTGTAGGGGTTCTATGAATTCTATGATAAACAGCATTACTGGGCTGGCCAGGGCAGCCAGGAATAAAAGGACCTGGAGATTTAGGGCATAGCCTGCATTACCTTCCATAATCATGTGACTCACTGTTACACTGAGAAAAAGAGCAACAGCATTAATTAGGCACAGGTTGAAGTCATTTAATCTTAGCAGCTTGTGTGTGAAATGCAAGCAGTACCTCTGAATGCAAGCAATATCTGAATACTCTCCCATTCCTGAAGAAGGACCCGAAATGTCAGCTTTCCTGCTCCTCTGATGCTGCTTGGCCTGCTGTGCTCATGCAGCTCCACAACTCGTTATCTCAGATTCTCCAGCAACTGGCAGTTCCAACTATCTCTCAGTATCCGAATGAATAGTGTGCAAATGATGGTCACCAGTAATCTTGCTGTGAAGCAGTCATAATCCCAGGTGTTCTTAAAAGTCTCATCTGTGCACCACGATTCACAAAGCTGATCCAAGATCTCATGGGTTTTACAAGGGCACAGAACATGAAATAAAACACAGCAAACTTTTTATTAACCAGCACGTATGGGGCCAGGAGTGTGCCATTTGATCAAATAGTCCAGATATTCAAGCTGTCCACATACTCATTGTAAAAACATACACTAAGTCATAAAAACATAATGGAGGGGTGTACACGTCACTGTTATACTTTTTTAACAACATAAATCATTTAAATAACAATGCATTAAAAAAAACTTGCCAGCAGAGATCCTTCTCACTGACAACAGCCGAGTGGAATTATTGCTGGACTGCTAGTTCAGAAATGCAGGTATTCTTCTGACTTCCCAGGTTCAAATCCTACCAAAGCAGATGGTGGAATTTGAATTCAAGACATACCTGGAATTAAAAGTTTAATGATGACCATGAATCCATTGCCGATTGTTCGAAAAATCCATCTGGTTTACTCATGCCCCTCAGGAAAGGAAAATGCCATACCTGCCTGGTCCAGCGTACATGTGACTCCATACCCATAGCAATGTGGTTGTCTCTTAACTGCCTTCTGGGCAATTAGGGACGGACAATAAATGCTGTCCAGACAGCAAAGCCCTCATCTCGTGAATGAATAAAAAAAACCTCAACTGACCACATGGACATTGTAGTATTTGAGGAGAAATTGACTCAAAATGGAATCAACTGTTAATATTTCAAGTGGCAATTCGATTGAATAACAACTATATCTACATTGAAGTAAATAAATTTCAATTTGTAATCATTGGAAAAATAATAGAGTAATCTTTGTGGTATTTGAGAAATAAAATTTTTGCCAGTTTATCGAAAGTGCCAGTTCATAATTTATAACAAAGTTTGTTGCATTCACCAACATGCTCTTAATATACAATGCTGCCGTTCTAGGATGGTGTATGGCTAAAGTAAGAAAGGTCTCATTGCACACACATTCCAATCTCCTCAGAGATAACAAGAGCTCACTCAGAGATAACTCCTGTTATTTCTTTATGGCTTAACTGCTGATGCATTCCTGAGAAGTTCAATGTCCCACATACAGCCATTCTACATAGCCCCCACTTTAGAATGCAGCTGACTTCATCAATTTAAAAGAGTCCATTCCATCAATGTGCAAGTCATCTGTAATCATCAGTACAGTGTCTTGGGAATCTACACCAAATACCCTGAGAACTGCCAGGATGCCCATATCTGTGTGAACTCTCATATTTTAAAACAAGAAATTAAGACAGAACTCTAGCCACCCTTCAGGCAGTTGTAAAGAGTGTGTTATTAGTCAGTTACAGGTCTATTGACAGAGTTTACTCAGAAGCTCACCCACCACTCTGACCTCAGACATTCCATCGGCTTTCTACTCGCCATTGTGGCCCATGGGTACATGTATAGGAAAGGGTTACGGTGTTTGATTTCAAGAGGCAAGGTAGATTGAAGAAGGCAGGATGCAGGGGACAGATCAGTTCCATGCTAAAAGGTCAATGAGAATGTGATGTAAGTAACCAAGTTGTTTAATGATGGAGGTAAAAAGGGAAAGATGATGGGGACAGAGAGGGGAACAGTCTTGGGTGGTACAATTTGCCAAGAACCAAGGTTTATAAAAACGTTTTCCCCGACTTGTGCCGCTAGTGCAGAAACATGATAAAATATCACCAGTTACTTAAAGATTCTTCTTTGTTGCACATTTTGCCAGGAAAACATGACATCTTGCAATATTGCCACTGTCCAACCATTATCAATCCCATATAGTAAGGCACATTAATCAGTAAAACATCACTAACTCTGGTGCTGGTTGATCTCTTTCAAAATGGTGCATTCTGATTGTTCGCTGCATTCAGAATCTGAATGATCGGTATTAATGGGTTACTGACCATAAGACCATGAGATATAGAATCAGAATTAGGCCATTTGGCCTTTTGGGTCTGCTCCACCATTTGATCATGGATGATATGTTTCTTATCTCATTCTCCTGCATTGTTCCTGTAACCCTTGATCCATTTACTGATCAAAAACCTCGCTATCTGTATCTTAAATACACTCAATGACTTGGTCTCCACAGCTGTCCGTGGCAATGACTTCCACAGATTCTCACCCTCTGACCAAAGAAATTCCTCCTCATCTCAGTTCTAAAGGACTGTCCCTTCACTCCAAGCCTGTGCCCTTGGATCTTAGTCTCTCCTACTAGCAGAGATATTTTCTCTGTGTCCACTCTATCTAGGCCTCTCAGTAGTCTGGAAGTTTTAATCAGATCATCCCTCATCCTTTTGAATTCCATCAAGTACAAACCCGAAGTCCTCAAATGCTTCTTATATGACAAGGTCTAATCAGTGCCAGCACGCCCTTCCTTTAGATATAGGGCTCAAAACTGCTTGCGATATTCCAAATATTTATACAGCCTCAGCCAAACATCTTTGCTGTTGCATTCTAACCCTCTTGAAATGAAAGCCGATATTTTATTTGCTTCCCTAGCTGCCTCCTGAACCTACATTTTAACCCTATGAGAATCCTGAACTAGGATTCCTAAATCACTTTGTATTTCAGATTTCCAAAGCTTTTCCTTATTTAGAAAAAGATAATCTACACGTCTATTCTTCCTACCTAATTGCATAACCTCACAGTTCCACAAATTATATTCAACCTGCCACTTTACCCACTCTTCCAGCCTATCCAAGTCCTTCTGCAGCCTTCCTGCTTCCATAACACTACCTGACCCTCCATCTCTCTTTGTGCCATCTGCAAACTTAACTACAATGTTCTCATACATTGACAATCTGGACAAATGGACTATCATGACAGTTATGGTCCCAACACTGACCTCTTCAGAACCGTACTATTCACAGCTAGCTAGTTTACCATCGTACTACCTTCATGACACATGATTAGATGAATGGATAACAAGGAAGATGCTCTGTTATTCAATCGTAAACAGAGGTTCATAAAAATCAAAGAATCTCAACAGTGTGGAAGCAGGCCATTCAGCATAGTTACAGAATCCTGACAGGGCAGAAGGAGGTCATTTGGACCATCAAGTCCACACCAACCTCCAAACAGCAACCCACTAAACATCCACCCTATCCCTGTAATTCCTATAGCTAATCCATCTGGAATGGACTCTACAACATTTTAGTATGGCCAATCCACCTAACCTGCACATCTTTGGATTGTCGGAGCAAACCAGAGTACCCAGAGGAAACTCTTGCAGACCACAGGGAGAATGTGCAAATTCCACACAGTCACCTGAGGGTGGAATTGAACCAAGGTCCCTGGATCTGTGAGGCAGTAGTACTCACCACTAGGCCATCATGCCACTCATGGAGCCCTGAATAGTTTGCATCAAATTTATTAATTATTGAGCACAATCTCTCTGACCTTCTGCTGAGGCGGGGATGGCAGGCAGGCAGATAAATCATTGAAGGGGGAGAATGTACTATGGCCCTTGGGGAAATGGATGCGGCTGCAAAGAAGATAAGAAATGAAGGAAAAATTTGAGAATGTTGAGATGAATGGACGGATTCGAATATTTGACTGGCCTCCTTGTGCGTCTCCTTTGAAATATAAATTTCATCAATCACCGGAGTTGAATTTTGAGTGGCGTTTCACCTCACCTTAGCCAAAAGCAGATGTTGAAATGAAGACCGTGTAGGAGCTGAAGAAGAAGGAGCACATTGACGAGGTGGATATCATAAGGTAGATAAATGGCTACTGGTTTGTGAGACTGTGAAACAAGGAAAGCTGTTTACAGATGGTGACTGTATAAAAAAATGCATCATCAAAGTTTCAAAACAGCTGTATGGTTATTTTGGAAGCAGTAATGAAATTATGCACAAATTAAAGAGCTATTTTATTTACAAAGACTGTGAGGGGTGGAAGAGTGAAAATGGTCACAAGTTCCTACACAGCCAGATGCCTGAGGATATAAATTCAGCTCTTGTGTGAGGAGGTGTTCTTTAGTATAAAATTCGGAAGAACGAAGTTGAGAATCTAAGTGGACAATATGGGTTTACAATCTTGCTCAAAACTGAATGACTCAATCAAAAATAAATCCAATGGTAAAAAAACCTCTCTGATGAAGGGTCTAGGCCCAAAACGTTCGCTTTTGTGCTCCTTAAGATGCTGCTTGTCCTGCTGTGTTTATCCAGCTTCAGACTTTGTTATCTCGGATTCTTCAGCATCTGCAGTTCCCATTATCACTTGTAAAAACTGCACTTATGTTTCATATTAGGCCTGGAGTTAATCAAATCACATTAATGATGTTAATTAAATGACATCATTTTTTAAACCTTTACTGAAGCTGTAGTTAAGAAAATTTTCCTAGCTTCCCAGCTAACCTCTTCAAAATGTTGTTAATGATTTTCATTCCCTGGTATTAATATATTTACACTGTTGAGAATCTTTTAACTAGGTGTCTTAAAGCATTGGCAGTTCCTACTATATCTGTAACAATATACATAACTCTTTATTTTATTATTGACTAATATAAGAATTTATTTTTGTTTACTTTTTACTACTTACATATGTTTAACCAACACAACCTAACACACCCTGCTGGGGTGGTCTCAGAGCATTACTTAACTGCCTTTAATTAAAAGCCATTGATTGCTTCCCTTTTGCAGGCAGAACAAATCAAAAATTTGTCTCCATCATTTCAAAGGATTTAAGGTGTGCTGCTCAAGTTGAATCTATTTGATCAATTGCCAAGGCAGCTTGTGACTTGGTAAAATTGAACTGATGAAACAACATTAGGCCTCTTTGTATGTAAAGTTTTTCTGTGAGTGTTTGCATGTCAAATAAAAAGTGTAATGTATCCTATTGTAGGGTTCGAGTTGTTTAGCCAACCTCTGCACTTTGGAAGACAGGGAAGTCCGGGTGGGGCAGGTTTAGTTTATTTCAGTTTAACACTAGCACATTGTTTTCTAGGTCACGTGCCTGTTATTCTGCCAATGATAAATTTGTATTCGTGCTTTAGGCAACTCTTCTGAACAAAGTTACTGTTTTGCAGTACATCTGTGGTTACTTACCCGACTTTACAGGGAGGAAGGCGGCAGATTTCGATTGTCTTCTGTCATTAATAATCTCCGCCCAGGCTGAAGTAAAGGATTACCAATGACTCATACTTCTCATCATTGTTCAGCAAAGAATGCTTGGTAACATGGGGGAGGGGCTTCTAACAAAACCACAAATTATAGGAGCAGAAGTGGGCCATTCAGTCCATCAGAATTTCTCTGCCATTCAATGGGATTATGGCTGATTTAATAATCCTCAATTTGATTTTCCTGCCTTTTCCTCATAACCTTTAAGTCCCTCACTGACTAAAAATCTGTCTACCTGAACCTTGAATGTACTTAATGACCCATCTTCAATAGTCCTCTGCAGTAAAGAATTTCATAGACTCACTACCCCCTGAGAGAAAAGATTCCTCCTTGCCTCTGTTTTAAATTGATAATTCCTTATTCTGAAATTATGCCCTCTGGTCCTAGACCCTGCCACAAGGGAAATCAGCCTTCCTGCATCTACTCTGTCAAGTCTCCGAAGAATCTTATGTGTTTCAATAAGGTTGTCTCTCATTCTTCTAAATTCCAATGAGCACAGGCCCAACCTCCTGAACAAAGTGTAGAGCTGGATGAGCACAGCAGGCCAAGCAGCATCATAGGAGCGGGAAAGCTGACGTTTCAGGCCTGGACCCTTCCTGCTTCTATGATGATGCTTGGCCTGCTGTGTTCATCCAGCTCTACACCTTGTTATCTCAGATTCTCCAGCATCTGCAGTTCCTACTGTCTCTCAACCTACTGAACATCTCTTCATAAGACAGTTCTTCCATGCCTGGAATCAGCTGAGTGAATTTCCTCTGGACTGCCTTCAGTGCCAGTATATCTTTCCTTAGATAAGGAACCAAAAATTGTTCACAGTATTCCAGCAGTGGTCTGACCAGTATCTTGTATGATTTTTGCAAAACTCCCCTGCTTTTATCTTCATTTCCCTTTGAAATAAAAGTCAACATTCCATTTGCCTTCCCTATTGCCTACTGAACTTGGATACTAAGTTATTTTGTGATTAATGGAGAACTCACAAATCCCTCTGTTCCATAGCTTTCTGCAGTCTTTCTCTTTTTAAATTATATTCAGCCCTTCTATTCTTCCTGCCAAAGTGCATACCTTCACAATTTCCCATGTTACACTCCACCTGTTAAGTTTTTCCCCATTTGTTTAACCTGTCTCAATCCCTTTTGGTGTTATTTTCACCATAAGTTCTCCCACCTGCTTTTATGTAATCCACAAACTTGGATAAGGTACATTCACTTTTCTCATTCAAGTCATTAATGTAATTGTAAACAAATGTAGCCCGGATACTGATCCCTGTCACAGTCTTCCAGTTACAGTTGCTCTCCTGAAAATATCCTCTTCATCCCAACTCTATTATAGCATGGCATGGAACAAGGATGGGATTAGACTGTGTTTTGTACTGTCCATATTTAAACAGTCTCCTGAACACTGGCTATTAAAATATTATCTTAATACAAAAGACACCAGACAAATCTTTAATTACCCTTGATCAAGAAACCATTTGTGGTTCACAGTCTATTTCTCGAGATTACTCAATTCCTAAATAGAAATCAATTTGCCCTGTCTGAATTATATTAACATTTTATTCATGAATAGGAGGTGAACAGAGGGATAGAAACCACATATGTGTAATGAGTTGTGGGTCTAAGTAAGCATTAGAAATTGGTGCAGAATTCATGGGCAAAGGGCTTGTTCTTGTGTTGTATTGTACTGAAAAAAGTTTATAGGACCGAACACCTATCAGCAAATGCACTAGGCACTGGATAAAAGAATGTTGAAAGCAAGCTGAATGGTACTTGTGCATTTCTTTAGATGAAACAGACAGATTTAGTATGGAATTCAGAATTATAACTTCATATGCTTTACTTTCTTTCAAAGACCCCATGTACTCCCATGTTAACCATGGTGGTCTTCAATGAACAAAACTATTTGTGATTAATGGAGAACTCACATGCAATTTTCAATAGTGAACTTTCAATAGAGAATTAAACATACACTTGAAATTAAAGATCAAGAACAGAAGTTGCTGGAAAAGCTCAGCAGGTCTGGCAGCATTTGTGAAGAGAAACCAGAGTTAACGTTTCAGGTCCAGTGACCCTTTGTCAGAACATCAGACCCAAAACATTAACTCTGATTTTTTCTTCACAAATGCTGCCAGACCTGCAGTGCTTTTCCAGCAACTTCTGTTTTTGTCCCTGATTTACAGCATCCGCAGTTTGATTGGTTGAAATTAAAAGATAATGGGAAGAGCAGGCAGTAAGTATCAGCATTAATGGAATATATTCTCAAACAGAAGGCGAAATGTGCTTTATGACTGCACTGGCTACACTTTATGGAAGTTTCAGTGGTGCAACGTCCTGATCTCCAGTTTCAAGTTTCTGCCAGAACATGTTGACCACAGAAACAGCATTCACAATACAGTTCAACAGGTTGATCAGTATGTGAATCCTTCCATAGTTTTCTAAAAGGGAAAAGGTGTTCGTGAATATACGTGAAGAATATCCCCATATCAGCAAATCACTAACTTTGAAGACAGGTCATGAAACCATCCGTTCAATTTCAATGGAAGGAAGACAAGGCAGGGATTTAATTTGTTCAATAGGGGAAAGGAGAAGGATGACTCCATGTTTGGGAGCTTGCCTTCAGTTTGTAATCTTTGCTGTCTGGAAAGCATTGTTTGTGTCGTGTTGGTGAAAAATCCGTATTATAGAGGGGGAGGTGTTGGACAGCTTAAAATGCATAAAGGTGGATAAATTCCCAGGACCCGACCAGGCGTACCCTCAAACTCTGTGGGAAGCCAGGGATGTGATTGTTGGTTATAAAACCAAAAGAACTGCGGATGCTGTAAATCAGGAACAAAAACAAAGTTGCTGGAAAAAAGTGTAGAGCTGAATGAACACAGCAGGCCGAGCAGCATCTTAGGAACACAAAAGCTGATGTTTTGGGCCTAGACCCTTCATCAGAAAAGCTCAGCAGGTCTGGCAGCATCTGTGGAAGAGAAAACAGGGTTATAGTTTCGGGTCCAGTGACCCTTCCTCAGAACACACGCACGTTATTGCTGGGTCCCTTGCTGAGATATTTGTACCATCAATAGCCACAGTTGAGGTGCCGGAAGTCTGGAGGTTGGCTGATATAGTGCCACAATTTAAGAAAGATAGTAAGGAAAAGCCAGGGAACAATAGACCAGTGAGCCTGATGTCAGCGATGGGCAAATTGTTGGAGGGAATCCTGAGAGAAAGGGTTTACATGTTTTTGGAAAGGCAAGGACTGATTAGAGATAGTCAATAAGGCTTTGTGTGGGGAAATCACGTCTCACTAACTCGATTGAGTTTGATGAAGAAGTAACAAAGAGGATTGATGAGGGCAGAGCAATGGATATGATATATATGGATTTCAGTAAGGCTTTCAGCAAAATTCCTCATGGTAGATGTCTAGCAAGATTAGATCCCATGGAATACAGGAAGAACTAGCCATTTGGATCTAGAACTGGCAGAAGGTAGAAGACAGAGGTTGGTGGTGGAGGGTTGCTTTTCAGACTGGAGGCTTGTGACCAGTGGTGTGCCACAAGGATTGGTGCTGGGTTTACTGCTCTTCTTGATTTATAACATATTTATTATTACAGAAATGTTTCAGATGCAAACATAGGAGGTATGGTTAGTAATTTTGCAAGTGACACCAAAATTGGAGGTGTATTGCACAGTGATGAAGGTTACCTCAGAGTACAATAGGACCTTGATTAGATGGGCTAATGGGTTAAGGAGTGGCAGATGGAGTCTAATTCGGATAAATGTGAGATGCTGCATTTTGGAAAGGCAAATCAGGGCAGGAATTATACACTTAATAGTGAGGTCCTGGGGAGTGTTTCTGAACAAAGAGTCCTTGAGGTGCAGGTTCATTGTTCCTTGAAAATCGGGTCACAGGTAGATAGGATAGTGAAGAAGGCATTTGGTACACTTGCCTTTATTGGTCAGCACATTGAGTATAAGAGTTGGGAGGTCATATTGCAGTTGTATAGGACATTGGTTAGGCCACTTTTGGAATATTGTGTTCAATTCTGGTCTCCCTGCTGTAGGAAGGATGTTGTGAAACTTGAAAGGGCTCAGAAAAGATTTACAAGGATGTTGCCCGGTTGGAGAGTTTGAGCTACAGGGAGTGGCTGGATAGACTGGGGCTATTTTCCCTGGATTGTCAGAGACTCAGGGATGATCTTATGGAGGTTTATAAAATCATGAGGGGCATGGATAGGGTAAATAGACAAGGTATTTTCCACAAGGTGGAGGAGTCCAAAACTAGAGGGTATAGGTTTAAGCTAAGAGGGAAAAGATTTAAAAGGGAGCTAAGGGGAAACTTTTTCACAGAGAGTGGTGTGTGTATGAAATGAGCTGCCAGAGGAAGTGGTGGAGGCTGATACAATTATGACATTTAAAATGCATCTGGAGGGATATATGAATAGGAAGGGTTTAGAGGGATATGAGCCAAATACTGGTAAATGGAACTAGATTAATTTAGGATGGCTTGTCAGCATGGACAAATTGGACTGAAGAGTCTGTTTTTGTGCTGCGTATCTCTACCACACAATGGAAGATCACATTTATGTTCACTGTGCTTGGTGGCGGTGACAGGATGTGACGACCTCTTGGTCCTGAGTAGGAGATGAAAGAAAGACAGTCCTGTCACATATATTTATGCATATCATCTTTCACATCCACTCCATGTCCCAAAGTGTTTCACAGTCAATTAAATGTATTTGAACTAATGCGGAAAATGTAGCAGCCAATTTCTGCACAGCAAACTGCCACAAACTTCAACATCCTGAGATGCTGCTTGGCCTGCTGTGCTCATCCAGCTTCACACTTTGTTATCTTGGATTCTCCAGCATCTGCAGTTCCCATTATCACTAATGAATACCTAACCTGTTTTTGTTGTGCTGTTTGTTGGCGATAAATGTGGTTGAGGACATTGGGATAACGCAGGCGCTCTGTGTGAAATATTGTTTTGGGATTCTTCTGCATTCACCTGACAAGCAAAGAAGCTAGGGCTCCAGTTTAGAGTCATTCCAAAGATGGTACCTCCAACAGTACAGCACTGCTCTGATAATGCAATGGAATACATGTTCTAGTCTCTAGAAACAGGGCTGCAACCTCCAAGAGCTCCCGTTCAGCTTAAAAAAGTGTGACCCACTGATCTACAACTTGGTTTCTGCATGGACTTTCACACCAGGATGGAAATGCAAAGATTCACTCAAAGAAGTAGGGAGGACTTTCAGCCCAGTGGTTATGTGCTGCCATACTAGCCCTTGGGGAGATGGTGATAGTTGAGAACCTCAAGCCAGAGTTCTGGGGTTATGTGTTCAAATCCCTCTGTGATAGCTGGAGAAATTGAAGTTCAGTAAAAATCTGGAGTGGAATGCTGGACCAATGGCAACTATGTAGCCATTGAAAACAAAGCTGGTTCATTAATGTCCTTTAGGGAAGGAAATCTGCCGTCCATACCTGGTCAGGCCTACATGTGACTCCCAACAAGGGAGCGATAATGCCACTGGACGAGTAGGAATCCAGGACCCCAGTCTAATACTTTGTTCAAATGTCATCACAGCAGAAGCTAAAAATGATTTCAATTAAAAAATATCAGCCAGTTGTCATTAGAAACCTAATTCACTCATATGCATTCCTCAGGGACAATCAGGAATGGGCATTGCTAACTAGCAACACCATCACTCCATGAACAAATAAACAAAAAGCAAACCACTCAGTTGCAGGGCAATTGAGGACAAACAATGAATGCTGGCATAGCCAGTGATGCACATATTTCATGAACAAAGAAAAAAGAAACATTTTGCAATCATTACAATAAAATCTGAAATTCAACATCAAAGATGTGCAAAGAAAGATCCCACAATAGCAATGTGAGACTGTCCAGATATCAGGTTTGTTGTCATTTTACTGCAACAAAGATATTGTATAGGTTCATACTCCTGAGGGTTACCGTTGACCTGAAACTGAACTGGACTAGCCATATAAACACTGTGGCTACAAGAGAAGGTCAGAGGCTTGGAATCCTGGGGTGAGTGACTGACGAAAGCCTGTCCATTACCCTCAAGACACGAGTCAGGAATGTGGTGGAATAGTCCTCACAAACATTCATTCGCTCCAACACTGATTCAGTAGCAACAATGTTTACCATTTAAAGGTTGCATTGCAGAAACTCTCCAAGGCTCCTCAGGCAGCACCTTCCAAACCCACGACCACTTCCACTGAGAAAGACAAGGGCAGCAGATACTTGGAAACACCACTAACTGCAAGATCCTCTCTGAGCTACTCACCATCCTGGAATCAGATTGCCATTCCATCTCCGTTGTTGGGTCAAAATCCTGAATCTCTCATTGTAACAGTACTGTGTCTGTATCTTCTTGCAGCAGTTCAACAGGGCAGCTCACTACCATCTTCTCAAAGGGAATAAATGCTGAACTAGATAGTGATGCTTACGTCGGATAAATGATTAAAAAGAACTTTTGTTACTGGCGTTAAGTATGGATCAGGCCATCAGTTGAATGTTCTCAATTCTTCAAATTACTTTAAGATCATTTAGACCCACCTGAGAAGGGAGTGACATTTATTTAACACTGCATCTGACAATGCAACCACTGCCATTATCACACCAGAGGGGGATTCGAACCTTCAAATGTTTGACTCAAAGCCAAGATTGCTGCTAATTGAGTTACTGCTCATAACTGAGGAAGCAGAGTAGTATGTTATAGTAGGAATTAGACATGTACACGTCTGTGGAGGGACGATGACTGCATATCTACTCACCATGTGGGAAGATCGCCCATATTTCCTCATGAGTGGAGTGGGTGGGGAGTCGCCTTGAGTCAGATAAAAACCTGATTTAGTTCAATCTCATTTCCTTCATCATCACTGAATCAACCTCCTGGAATTCCCTACCATTATGAAGAAGCACTCTACCAGTGGTAGTGCCACTTTACTTGACTTGCATTGGCATTTAGCCAAAGGGCAAAAAAAGAGGCTATGGATTTGACATGTTAGCTACAGATCTGGTCAGAGCTATGAGAGCTCTTAGAAAGGCAGATGCCAGAAACTGGCCCATTTATTCCATTATTTGTATTAATTCCTATACTACAACAATGGATGCACTTTGAAAGTATTTAATTTGTATTATAAAGCACTTTGGAATCTCCTAATGTTACAAAAGGCAATATATAACTGTCAACACTGGCTGAATTAAACAAATACCATCAGATGTATTTGTTAATGTGTCTTGTCAGTTTCCTCGGTAACCAGCTGCTGGGAGGCACCAGAATAGTTTCCATCTGTTGACGCAGCACCAGTTGTGCCGGAGGGAAGTGATTTATCTGTTTTTGGTATTCCATATCCCAACTGGGAGGCTTCATTTTACAACAACAAGCGTAAACTTGAATGCTCGCATTCTTAGGCTCGTTGCGTTGATGATCAATGCAGAGTGTGACTGGACCTCATTCTTAAAGTAGGAGAGACTCTCTCCTCATGGCTTTTTATTCCAGTGCTGGTGCATTTTGTGATTCTGTGCCAGGGCTGAGTTTTGGTAGCAGTCTGGCCTCAGAGTCACAAGATTCTAGGCTCAAATCCGATTCCAGAGAAGTAAACACAACATTGCATGCTGGTGCATGTAGGCAATGGGGTTTTTCAGAATATTACTGAATTAGCAAACACAGCATGAAGAACCACTTGGCAAAAAGCTGTTTCTCTCTTTTGTGGAAAAAAAAATTGCAATCCCTAGCATTCCTTGACCAAGGCAAGACAGAGGTAGCCATGAAGGAGAATTTTGAGAATGGGGAGTCTTTGCAGTACCTTTTATCTGTGCGAACCCCTGATAGGACTTAATGAACTGCACCTCTTGTATAAATTGTGTTTCCACTGGACCCATCTTGAATGTCTTGGTTAGATTAACTGCCTCCAATCCTTCTTGCAGGTGCCATCCTAGGCTACAAATACCAAGTGGGGAAACATGCCCACATGAAGTCATCTTGATGAATAATATGTATTCATAATATATTGCTTAATAAGTAGGTTCATTATGTTAGAGACACATCACAAAGTCACGGAACTGTTACAGTGCTAAATGAGGCCATTCAGCCCACAAAGCTTGTACTAATTCGGTTACCTAGTGACAATCCCTGCCTTTTCCCCTTATTCCTGCACACGACTCATTTCCAAATAATCATCCAATTCCCTCTTGAATGCCTCAGTTGGACCCTCCTCCTACACATTTCCAGGCAGTGCATTCCATACCCTAACTATTCAGTGTGAAAAAGCACTTTTTTATCACATCGCCTTTATTTCATTTGTATATCACATCCAATCCATGCCGTTTAGTTCTTTTTTACTTTATGAGCAAAAACATTGTCTGCCTATCAACTCTATCCAGCCCCCTGTATATATGGCTGTTTCTTGTGAATCTATCATGCCCAATGTAGGATTAAATAGACATCAGACAAAATATTTTAGCTAATTGTTATTAAAATGAAGAGCAACTACTTGCACTTTCTCTGGTGAATACACGGGAACTCATAGGGCTGGTTAGCTTCTCCAAGGAGCAGTCCTTTATATCCTGATGGGTGGAGCTTATTTTATAAAGCCAGTTAATCCTTTCAGGTGTTAATTGTTTTATACAACAGCATTTAGCATGAAGTCAGCAGAAAGATGATTAATGCTAAATCGTTGGACTGAGAGCTTCCTAAATGAGTACGAATATACAGACGTACAAAGTAGGAGCAAAAGGAAGCCCCTCAGCCTCTCTAGTCTGCTCCACCATTCAATAAAATCACAGCTGATCCAAATCTTCTACATTCCCTGATAACATTTCACTGGCTTAAAAAATATTCAGATTCAGCTTGCACTGTCTTTTGAGAGAGTTCCAAAGACTCTCAATCCTCTGCGAGAGAAAGTTTCTCCTCATCTCCATCTTAAACAGGCAACCCAATCGTTTCAATTGTGACCCCCTAGTTGTAGATTATTCCACTGTAGGACAGATCATCTTCACATCCACTCATTCAAGAAACTTCAGAATGTTATATGTTCCAATCGAGTTCCCTCTTTTAAATCCAACAGAGACTAGCCTGTTCAACCTTGCACCATACAACAAACAATGATTCCAGGTATTAAAAGGAGTATGGAAGAACACAGCAAGCCAGGCAGCATCTGCAAGACAGGAGCAATCAATGTTTTGGATATTACCTTTCTTCAGTCCTGAACTGCCTGCTATATACTCACATCCTTTCTTAAATAAGGAGAATAATCCTGTACATAGTTCACAAAAGTTGCCTGTACAATTGAATCAAAACCTCATCTTGCATTAAATTCCCATCACAATAATTTCTAAAATCTTATCAATTTTCCTACTTGCTTGCTGTACCTGCACATGAACATATCGCAATTAATGCACTATAACACACAGAGCCCTCTGTACCTGCAATCTCTGACTATTTTAAACAACAAACTTCTTTTCATTCTTCCTGTCAAACTGGATAACTTCATACTTTTCAACATTATACATGTTATGAAAAGATTCTTTTCTGTTTAGTACTGCTTAGAAAATGTTAAAATTGAACGAGTATGAAAAGTCCTGCTCAGCAGCAGCAGCATGTATCATGTACAAGATGAACAAAAGAACAAAAAATAGAGAAGGATGGCACACGAACAGGCCCTTCGGCCCTCCAAGCCTGTGCCCATCATCATGCCCAGACTAAACTAAATAACAAACCTTCTGCCCTTATTCAGTCTGTGTCCCTCTATTCCTTCCCTATTCGTGTAACCATCCAGGTGCCTCTTAAAAGTCCCCAACATGCCTGCTTCCATCACCTCCTCTGGCAGTGTGTTTCAGGTTCTTACCACTCTCTGCATGTAAAACTTTCCTCACATATCTCCCTTAAACTTTCCCCCTTTCATCTTGAACCTGTGCCCCTTGTAATTGAAACTTCAAACCTGGGAAAAAGCCTCTGGTTACCCATCCTATCTGTGCCTCTCATAATTTTGTTGATCTCTATCAGGTCTCCTCTGAACTATTGTCTTTCCATTGAAAACAGTCCAAGTCTTTTTAACCCTTCCTCATAGCCAATGCCCTCAAGATCAGGCGACATCCTGGTGAACCTTCTCTGCACTCTCTCCAAGGCTACCACATCCTTCTGGTAGTGTGGTGACCAAACCTGCACACAATACTCCAAATGTGGCCTAACAAAGGTTTTGTATAGCTGCGACATGTTTTACCAACTCTTGTGCACCATGCCCCAGCCAATGAAGGCAAGAATGCTATAAGCACCGCAGAAATTCACCAAAGCTCATTGAACAGCACTTTCTAACTCCATGACCGTTTCCATCTAGGAAGACATAGACAACAGGTACATGGAAGCACCATCAACTGTGAGTTCCCCACCAAGCCACTCACTTGAAAATATATCACAATTCGTTCAAGTTGCTGGTCAAAATCCTGGAATTTTCTCCCTAATGGTATTGGGGGTCAACCTACAGCAAATGGACTGTAGGCATTTAAGAAAGCAGCTTATCACTACCTTCATGGGGGTGATTAAGGATGGGCAACAAATGCTGACCTAGGAATAAACAAAATAAAAAGAAAATGGCCTTTTAGTTAATAGATGAGAGTTTTGCTAGCTCCAATAGGAGTCGACACTTTCTGGAGGTATTGATAGGTGTTCACACCGATCCAAAGAGCATCCCATCCAGACCCACACCCTGCCCCGTCTTTATACCTCCACATTTCTCATGGTTAATCCATCTAGCCTGCACATCCCTGGATACAATGGGCAATTTAGCATGGCCAATCCATCTAACCTGTACATGTTGGACTGTGAGAGGAAACTGGAGCACGCAGAGGAATTCCACACAGACAAGGGGAGAATGTACAAACTCCCCACAGAGAGGTGCCCGAGGATGGAATTGAACCAGGGTCCCTGGCATGTGATGCAGCAGTGTAACCTCTGAGCTACCATGCCAACTCCTTTGTGCCCAGTGAAGCTGTTTCCAGTCTCAGAGAGATTGGTAAACAGTGGGTATGGACTTAGGATAGTTGATACAAGAACCAGAGGCGATGTGAGAAAATATTTAACACAGTGAGTTGTTGTGATCTGGACTATGCTGCCTGAAAGGACAGTGGAAGCAGATTCTGAAAGAAAGTTGAATAATTACTTGAAGAGAAGAAATTAACAGGGCTCTGTAGAGAGAATGAAGATTTGGGATTGATTGGAAAGCTCATCCAAACATATCACTCTGATATTAAAACTATTGAGCTCTGCCCATTCTCTTTCGCTCAGGGGACATGGCAATCTTAGGGTTGTCAAAGGAAATATGAAGTCAGTTATACACAAGATGACGTGCCATTGCTCAGTGGATCGCACTGTCACCTCTCAGTGAGGTGACTCCAATCCAGAGATTTGAGCAGAATCATTTAGCCTAATGCATCAGAGCAGAAGGAGTACAGAACTGTCAGATGTGCATACTCTATGCGTGGACCTTTGAAGGTGGCCCATTGTGAGAATAATCAAACACATATGGGAGAGTGGACTTCATGAATAGAGGTACTTGTAGAATAAAGTTAATGTTAAATTTGTAAATATATAGCCTGACAAGAGTGATGTAAGATTATATGTCAATCCAAACGACTGAAGATAGTTCCATGTCAAAGAATTATGGAAGACCTTCTTTTGTAAATTATTAGTAGATAAAGCTTCAATGTATGATCATGTTTATCTGTATCCTAACTTCTGTAACGTCAGTCAGGCCCACATCTGGACATAACTAGGCAGCAATCATGGGCAGTTATAACAGAATATTCGATACAAAAAGAACAAAGTTATGTTGAAATTGCATAACACTTTGGTAATAGCACAAGCAGAGCATTGCATCCAGCTTGAGCCACTTCAGGGTGACTTGTTTATGGCTGGTGCAGCTGTCTTTGTTTTCTGCTGAGCTTTCAGTCCAATTGCCATGATTCATACTCAATGGATGCATGCAATGGGGAACATCTGTCAGTAGCAAGGAACTAAGAAAGCAAGCAGATGATCTCCCTCTTGTTTGCCCACGTGGGCACATATTAATGATATGCATTCATAGATGGACTTTGTGCTTCCCAACCCTTCTCCTCCATGTCTGATCCTATTTTAAGTGCAAACCTGGAATAAGAAATTAATTAGCTATTTCCCAAATAGAGGGCCTTGCCCTGAATTACAATTTGTCGACTGTGGTTTGGAGGTAGTTTAGCACCTGTGGATTTATCAGGATTAATTTAATGCACAGAGTTTAAACAAAGACAACTGCTTTAAAATAAGGGGCAAAGGGATTTTTGCACCGACTCAGTTAACCACTGTGCTGCACAATTAAATTAAGATCTTTGGGTGAGTTGCAAACAAATTATGTCATCAAAAGTTCCAGGCTCAAAATTGCCTAACACTCTCTTACATACCTCTAGCAGGCTTCTCAAGGTAATTACCCCAGAGTCGACATACACCACCGCAGACCATTATTCTCTGTTAGAAAGTGGGGGAGGGAGAGAGAGAGAGAAAGAGAGAATCTGTTTAGCATAGCCAAAGAGCCACTAGTCCACAAGTGTGGCTCAAGGTGAGAAGGCAGGTCATCTATGAATAACAACAGCCATTACAGGGATTGAGCCCATCCTATTGGCTCTATTCTGTGCGAAACACTAAAAATTCTTTCATAGTCACTGGAAGGGCCCAGGTATACGTCAGGACAAACTGGGAGCCAACTGATTTGGACCTTTCGATTGGATCTTTAAGAGGCAAAGTCTTGAACTACCAGTGAATGGCCTGAATTTCAAAAAAATGTCCAGTAATTTTTATTGCAAATGGCAACACTGGTTTCCCGATAACAGTCTTGTCTGTGAGGTTTGGATACAAGTCTGGGTCCAGGATTTGAGCACACTCATCTAGGTAAACATTCCAATTCTGTACTGAAGGAACACTTCAGTGTCAGAGGTTCTGCCAATTAGCTGAGGTATTAAAACAAGGTCCTGACTACCCTGTCAGTTGGACAAAAGGGATCCCAATCCACCATTTCAAAGTTCATCACGGAGGTTACCCCTGGTATCCTGTTCACGCTTCATCTTTCCCTCTGTGCATGCCGGAGGGTGGTCAGCTCAGTTGGCTGGTTTATGTGGAGAGTGCTGCCAAAAGAATAGGTTCAATTCGCACACTGGCTGAGGTTACCATGAAAGGTTGTCTTTCTCAACCTTTCAAGACGTGGTGAACCTCAGGTTAAACTTACCACCAGTTGTCTTTCTTTCCCTAATGATTTGAGATTAACTTTTTGGTCCAGTAGGACTGTAATGTGTTGCCACTGTTGGAGGGTTTGATCTATAGGCAGAAGCTGAATAAGCTGGGGCTATTTTCTGTGAAGAGTCGGAGGCTGAGAGCTAACCTTATAGAAGTTTATAACATCATGAGGGCTATGGATAGGCTGTATAGCCAAGGTCTTTTCCCCAGAGTAGGGGAGTCTAAAACCACAGGGCATAGGTTTAAGGTGAGAGGTGAAAGATTAAAAAGGGACCTAAAGGGCAAATCTTTAAAACGAAGGTGGTGCGTGTATGGAATGATTTGCCAGAGGAAGTGGTGGAGGCTGGTACAATTACAACATTTAAAAGGCATCTGGATGGGTACATGAATAGGAAGGGTTTGTACTGTATGGCTGCAACATTACTCATATACTCAATGCCTTAACCAATGAAGGCAAGCGTGCCAAACACCTTCTTCACCACCCTCTTTACCCATGAGTCCACTTTCCAGGGACTATGCACCTGCACCCCCCAGGTCCCTTTGTTCAGCAATACTCCCCAGGGCCCTACCATTAACTGTGTAAGTCCTGCCCTGGTTTGCCTTACCAAAATGCAACACCTCACAATTATCTAAATTCAACTCCATCTGCTTCTTCTGGCCCCTTTGTTCATTTGATCAAGGTCCTGTTGTGCACTGAGATCACCTCCTTCTCTGTCGACTACATCAGTTACTTTGGTGTCATCTGCAAACTTACTGACCATGCTACCTATATTCATAACCAAATCATTTATATAAATGATGAAATGCAGTGGGCCCAGCACATATCCTTTGTTGTACACACTGGGTGAAAGTGTTTACTGATTCACCCAGATCCTTCTGCACTGTGTATTTTAAGAATATATTCTCCAGTCCAAGGTGACAACCATACAACGCTATTGTGTCTAAAAACTACAATATGTGGCCAAGGTCTGAAACCATTGATGGAGATTTAACATTGTTAACACTGAAGGTCCAATAACCAAACATTTACAGGACTTTCCTTGATTATCCCTTGACCTCACCTTTATGGCAGCGGCCCAGCCACTCCAGTGTTCACACTCATTACTTAAAGCAAACGTTACTCTCACTAGGAATTACAAGATTGCACATGTACCAATATTGTAACTTCATTCATCAGTTGGGCTTCAGTTCGAGGCCAGGCTGATTTTGCTTATTCCTTCTCAAAGCTTGCTGATTACTCTTGTGTTTTTGTTTGTTTGCTGACCGTGGGCGTTTTGAAAAGTTTGACCCCAGTACTCCCAAAATTAGGGATTATCTAACCATGAGGAACCAACACTGAAAGCAGACTTTTCTGAAGCGTCAGCTGGTAGAACTGCAGCCATTCCACTCACAGTGCAACACTGAGTCTTTGACAGACTCCAGTAACAATGCAATGTAAGCTGTTCCAAAGCTCTGCTATCACCATCTTAATTCACACCACATCCTAATACTTGCGTGCATTGACTATATTGGCTCTGGACTGACAACATTAATATTCGCGTGCTCATGTTCAACTTCCTCCAACTTCCTTCGAGATGGTAGCACTGGTGGTAGGCTCGTCAGCTCCAGGCCAGCCACATTCCTTTTCTCCTTCTCTCTCCTTCTCATCATGTTTACTTACCTCTGGAGTTCTGGAGACAGACAGGCGGTGGTGATGATGACATCGCGAGGAGCATGGCAACAACTGAGGGCCCAGAGCGGTGTTGGCTGGAATTCTGGTGCAGGGAAGAGGCTGTGGGCCTGAGCCCAAGGTGGTTAGAGTGAGGCCAAACTGTCGGCGAGGGAGGTCCCCTGGCATTTGTGGAGTTGAGAGCAGGAAGACTGAGGTTTCCCAGAGAGCAGGCCAAAACGGAGGTGACCAAGCCCTTGCAAGGAGTATTCTTAAGAACGACCGTCGAACTTTCACCTTTATTTGCTTATTTTTCCACTCAATACTAGGAAGGACTGTAATGTGAACTTTTAACTTTATTTCTTTATTTTTCTACTTACGTCAAGAGGGATGGTAATGTTTACTTTTAACTTTGTTTCTCTGCATTACTGTTTGTGCCTAAGATTTTGTACCTTGGTACCAAAGATGGTGCTGTGTGTGGTGGAAATTTTAAAAAAAACATTTGGATAGGTACATGGATGGGAAGGGTTTAGACGGATAGGGACCAAATGCGAGCAATTGGATCTAAATGAGTGGGGACCATGGTCAGCATGGACCAGTCTGGGCCAAAGGGCCTGTTTCCATGCTGTATTACTGTATGACTCTATGACTCTCATGTACACTTTTCACTGTACTACTGTACTTCTGTCCTTGAGTACACGTGACAAGAAAGCTTAAATCAAATCAATCTCTTGTCTGTTTCTTTCATCGTAACCAGCATCAGTGATAAAACTCCTGAGGCCTGCGCTCTTCCAACTCTTAGCTCTTTTCACACATCCAGTTTGAGCTGCCTCGATCTGAGTGACCCTGCTTTCGGCTGCCTAGACTCGAAACTCTTGAATTCCCCTCATAAACTTCATTTTCCCGGCCTCTCCCTTCCACAGGAACAAATTCCATAAATCCTACCTCATATGCCTTGTTATTTCCTTCCACATTGCAGATACTACATAAAAGCAGATAGTTGTACGACTTGAAGAGTGAAGTAGGATATTTACAAAACCTAACCTGACAGAAAGACAGACTGAATCAATATCTCATCCTATCCCTCAACCATTGCCACTGCATACCTGCTTTGCGTAACTTGAATAAGGGATGTAACTTCAAACGATTTAATGGGATTTATTTTCAGTAATACCACTGCAAAAATAGCCTAGCTGATCTGGAGGCGATCCTCCAGTCGTTTAATTAAATGGTCTAATTATTCTGTAATGTTATTGTAATGTCATGTACATGGGGAAATATTACTCTGGTCACTTAAACATGTTAACATTGTAAATAGGTTTATGAAACTTTCCTCTGGCCACTACTTCTGGTAAATTTGTGAAAAGATTGTTTTCAAAAACAGCAGTTCTTCCCTCGCAGTGAACAGTTAATTATTTGCACAGAAATGTATTTTGTGGTGGAAGAGATGGTAACAATTAATATTACATTCTTAAATTGCATTTAGGGAAATAATTTAAGGAAGGCTGAACTAATGAATATAAGCATGGAAGAAATTGATCTTCAGGGGAAGAGCTCTGATACGAAGAGCCAGCAAATTCTGGTCACAGTGGGAAGACAGAGGGTAGACATATGGGTTGGAAGGCAGGAATGGCCTATGCTAAATCATGGAATTATAGAATCCCTACAGTGAGGAAGCAGGCCATTCTGCCCATCAAGTTCACACCAAATGTCCAAAGAGCATCCCATTCAGACCCATCCCCATACCCAATTGCTGTAACCCTGCATTTCCCATGGCTACAAAAACAAAGTTGCTGGAAGAGCTCAGCAGGTCGGGCAGCACCTGTGAGGGAAAAAACAGAGTTAACATTTCAGATCCGGCAACCTTCCCCAGAACACACAGTTCTGAGGAAGGGTCACCTGACCTGAAATATTAACTCTGTTTTTGCCTTCACAGATGTTGCCAGACCTGCTGAGCTTTACCAGTAACAAAGTGTGAAGCTGGATGAACACTGCAGGCCAAGCAGCATCTCAGGAGCACAAAAGCTGACGTTTCGGGCATAGACCCTTCATCAGAGAGGGGGATGGGGAGAGGGTTCTGGAATAAATAGGGAGAGAGGGGGAGCTGGACGGAAGATGGAGAGAAAAAAAGATAGGTGGAGAGGACAGTATAGGTGGGGAGGTAGGGAGGGGTTAGGTCAGTCCAGGGAAGTCGGACAGGTCAAGGAGGTGGGATGAGGTAGTAGGTAGGAAATGGAGGTGCGGCTTTAGGTGGGAGGAAGGGATGGGTGAGAGGAAGAACAGGTTAGGGAGGCAGGGAGAAGCTGGGCTGGTTTTGGGATGCAGTGGGGGGAGAGGACGAGCTGGGCTGGTTTCTTTGCTGTTTCTATTTCCTTCCCAAAATCCACAAACCTGCCTGCCCTGGTCGACCTATTGTCTCAGCCTGTTCCTGCCCAACGGAACTCATCTCCACCTATCTGGACTCCATTTTCTCCTCTTTGGTCCAGGAACTCCCCACCTACATCTGTGACACCATCCATGCCCTCCACCTCCTCCAGGACTTCCAATTCCCTTGGCCCTAACGCCTTATTTTCACCATGGACATCCAGTCCCTATACACCTGCGTTCCTCATGCAGATGGCCTCAAGGCCCTCCGCTTCTTCCTGTCCCGCAGGCCCAACCAGCCCCCCTCCACCGACACCCTCATCCGCCTAGCCGAACTCGTCCTCACCCTCAACAATTCCTCTTTCGATTCCTCCCACTTCCTACAAACAAAGAGGGTGGCCATGGGTACCCGCATGGGCCCCAGCTATGCCTGCCTCTTTGTAGGTTACATGGAACAGTTCCACTTCCACACCTACACAGGGCCCAAACCCCACCTCTTCCTCCGTTACATTGATGACTGTATCGGCGCCGCCTCTTGCTCCCCAGAAGAGCTCGAACAGTTCATCCACTTCACCAACACCTTCCACCCCAACCTCCAGTTCACCTGGGCCATCTCCAGCACATCCCTCACCTTCCTGGACCTCTCTGTCTCCATCTCAGGTAACAGCTAGAAACTTATGTCCATTTCAAGCCCACCGACTCCCACAGCTACCTAGAATACACCTCCTCCCACCCACCCTCCTGCAAAAATTCCATCCCCTATTCCCAAGTCCTCTGCCTCCGCCGCATCTGCTCCCAGGATGAGGCATTCCACTCCTGCACATCCCAGATGTCCACGTTCTTCAAGGACCGCAACTTTCCCCCTGCAGTGGTCAAGAACGCCCTTGACCACGTCTCCTGCATTTCACGCAACGCATCCCTCACACCCCGCCCCCGCCACAACCGCCAGAAGAGGTTCCCTCTCATTCTCACATACCACCCCACCAACCTCCGGATACAACGCATCATCCTCCGACTCCACCACCCAAGACATTTTTCCATCACCCATCCTTGTCTGCCTTCCGGACAGACCACTCTCTCTGCGACTCCCTTGTCTGCTCCACACTCCCCTCCAACCCCACCACACCCGGCACCTTCTCCTGCAACTTGTCCCACACCTCCTCCCTCACCCCCATCCCAGGCCCCAAGATGACTTTCCATATTAAGCAGATGTTCACCTGCACATCTGCCAATGTGGTATACTGTATCCACTGTACCCGATGTGGCATCCTCTACATTGGGGAAACCAAGCGGAGGCTTGGGGACCGCTTTGCAGAACACCTCTGTTTGGTTTGCCATAAACAACTGCACCTCCCAGTTGCGAACCATTTTCACTCCCCCTCCCACTCTTTAGATGACATGTCCATCATGCCACAATGATGCCACCCGAAGGTCGCAGGAACAGCAACTCATATTCCGCTTGGGAACCCTGCAGCCCAATGCTATTAATGAGGACTTCACAAGCTTCAAAATCTCCCCTCCCCCCCCTGCATCCCACAACCAGCCCAGCTCCTCCCCTCCCCCCACTGCATCCCAAAACCAGCCCAGCTTCTCCCCGCCTCCCTAACCTGTTCTTCCTCTCACTCATCCCTTCCTCCCACCCCAAGCCGCACCTCCATTTCCTACCTACTAACCTCATCCCACCTCCTTGACCTGTCCATCTTCCCTGGACTGACCTATCCCCTTCTAACTCCCCACCTATACTCTCCTCTCCACCTATCTTCTCCTCTATCCATCTTCGGTCCGCCTCCCCCTCTCTCCCTATTTATTCCAGAACCCTGTCCCCATCCCCCTCTCTGATGAAGGGTCTAGCCCCGAAACGTCAGCTTTTCTGCTCCTGAGATGCTGCTTGGCCTGCTGTGTTCATCCAGCCTCACATTTTATTATCTTGGATTCTCCAGCATCTGCAGTTCCCATTATCTCTGAGCTTTACCAGTACCTTTGATTTTGTTCCTGATTCACATCATCCACAGTTCTTTCGGTTTTTAGTTCCCATGACTAACTCACGTAGCCTGCACATCCCTGGACACGATGGGCAATTTAGCATGGCTAATCCACCTAAACTGCATATCTTTGGACCTTCCATCACCCACTCTCTATATTGAAGTAATTTCCAGTGTGAATCACTAAATGAGTAGGAATCCTGCTTTATCCCTTTCCTTCCCTAGCCCAGTGCAGTGGAGGTGAAATTACCCACTTCCAACGTTACTGTTGCTGAAGTCAGTGATCTTCACACACATATTTGAAACTTGGGCTTATCTCAAAGTATGTTTTAGATAATATTTTAATTGTGCTATGGCTGTACAGCCTAACATAACTAGCTCCAGTATGAAGTTATTTATTTCTAAGCGATGTTGTATAATTTCTGCGACTTAGTAATACTTGATACTGCAATTAGCTAATCTAGTGAAACTCGGAATGAGACTGTTCATTGTGGTAAAACTCACACCCAAATCCAGCTTTAAGATTCCTCACTTTTTACCTCCCCTGAGGTGGCTACTTCTTTTTGTTGGCATCATATTCCATGGATGTTGGGCACTCTCAGGTTACTCATCGATAAGTCCAGTATTCCTTTGTGAATCTTGACTGCACCATTGGCAGACTATTGACTACTAGGGGCACTTTGTCTATTGCATCGAGTTCTTATATAAGCACTCACAATGCCAGTTGCTGGGTAGTGACGGTAGGGGTGTTGGTTATTGAGGCAACAGTGCAAGTTGAATTCCTGCACCGTTTGAGGTTACCACGAAGGACTCTCGTTTTCAACCTCTCCCCTTGGCTGAGGTGCGGTGATCCCCAAGTTAAATGACCACAGTCATCTCTCATATAGAGCAGGACTATGGTGACCTTACCTTTACTTGGCTAGATAATGACCGGGAGCAAGAACTTGGTTCACGTTCCCTTCCTTAATACATGGGGTCTGGCACAACTTATTTTGTTCCCTGTTGTCACCCTGACTGAGCCCAGCCTTCTCAACAGGAACTGGGTAGTGACGGTAGGGGTGTTGGTTATTGAGGCAACAGTGCAAGTTGAATTCCTGCACCGTTTGAGGTTACCACGAAGGACTCTCGTTTTCAACCTCTCCCCTTGGCTGAGGTGCGGTGATCCCCAAGTTAAATGACCACAGTCATCTCTCATATAGAGCAGGACTATGGTGACCTTACCTTTACTTGGCTAGATAATGACCGGGAGCAAGAACTTGGTTCACGTTCCCTTCCTTAATACATGGGGTCTGGCACAACTTATTTTGTTCCCTGTTGTCACCCTGACTGAGCCCAGCCTTCTCAACAGGAACTTACAGGTAAGATGTAGAAGCGTTGGAAAAGGTGCAGAGGAGATTCACCAGGATGTTGCCTGGAAAGGACAGAAGGTCTTACGAGTAAAGGTTGAGACAGCTAGGGCTTTTCTCTTTAGAATGACGACAGGTGATTTGATAGAGGTGTACAAAATGATCAGAGGTATAGATAGAGTAGAAAGCCAGAGGCTTTTTCCTAAGGTGATGGTATTTATTACCGGGGGCATAGTTTTAAAGTGAGTGGAGGTAGATGTAGGGGAGACATCAGAGGCAGGTTCTTTACTCAGAGAGTGGTCAGGGCATGGAATGCATTGCCAGAGAGGGTAGTGAAGTCGGCCTCATTAGGGGCATTTAAGCAGCTATTAGATAGGCAATTTTGGATGATAGTATAAGGTAGGGGTGGAGGTTAGATAGGCCTTAGGATTAAGGTAAAAGTTTAACACAACATCGTGGGCCGAAGGGCCTGTACTGTGCTGCACTGTTCTATGTTCTAACACAGAAGGCAGGTTAATCTTAGGATGGATTGATTGTTTGTTCAGCAAAATAACAGATCAAATTAAATTCCGTACCAAAATTATTGTTCAATTTCCTACGAAGTTCCTTTTCATTTGCTGAAAGCCGTGACTCCTGTTGGAGTAACAAATACCAATTGCACATAACGCAAATGTACATTTTGTTTAAGATAACAAAGTGCGGAGCTGGATGAACACAGCAGGCCAAGCAGCATCTCAGGAGCACAAAAGCTGACGTTTCGGGCCTAGACACTTCATCAGAGAGGGGGATGGTGAGAGGGTTCTGGAATAAATAGGGAGAGGGGGGAGGCGGACTGAAGATGGAGAGAAAAGAAGGTAGGTGGAGAGGAGAGTATAGGTGGGGTGGTAGGGAGGGGATAGGTCAGTCCAGGGAAGATGGACAGAGGTGTGGACTTCCCTCCAACCCCAACACACTCGGCACCTTCCCCTGTAACCACAGGAAGTGCTAAAATTGCCCCCACACCTCCTCCCTCACCCCTATCCCAGGCCCCAACATGACTTTCCATCTCAAGCAGATGTTCACCTGCACATCTGCCAATGTGGTATATTGTATCCACTGTACCCGATGCGGCTTCCTCTACATTGGGGAAACCAAACGGAAGCTTGGGGACTGCTTTGCAGAACACCTCCGCTCAGTTCGCAACAAACAACTGCACCTCCCAGTCGCGAGCCATTTCAACTCCCCCTCCCATTCCTCAGGCGACACGTCCATCATGGGCCTCCTGCACTGCCACAATGATGCCACCCGAAGGTTGCAGGAACAGCAACTCATATTCCGCTTGGGAACCCTGCAGCCCAATGGTATCAATGTGGACTTCACCAGCTTCAAAATCTCCCCTTCCCCCACCGCATCCCAAAACCAGCCCAGTTCGTCCCCTCCCCACACTGCACCACACAACCAGCCCAGCTCTTCCCCTCCACCCACTGCATCCCAAAACCAGTCCAACCTGTCTCTGCCTCCCTAACCTGTTCTTCCTCTCACCCATCCCTTCCTCCCACCCCAAGCCGCACCCCCATCTACCTACTAACCTCATCCCACCTCCTTGACCTGTCCGTCTTCCCTGGACTGACCTATCCCCTCCCTACCTCCCCACCTATACTCTCCTCTCCACCTATCTTCTTTTCTCTCCATCTTCGGTCCGCCTCCCCTCTCTCCCTATTTATTCCAGAACTCTCACCCCATCCCCCTCTCTGATGAAGAGTCTTGGCCCGAAACATCAGCTTTTGTGCTCCTGAGATGCTGCTTGGCCTGCTGTGTTCATCCAGCCTCATATTTTATTATCTTGGATTCTCCAGCATCTGCAGTTCCCATTATCACTGCCCAGGCACAGAATCTTGGTACAAAGCAAAAAAAAGCAAAGTTAAAACTTTAAGCATTACAGTCCTTATTACTATAAAGCAGAAAAACAAATTAACAAGCTGAGCTCATAATCCTCACTAGGACTCAATTTCTGAGAGTGCTGTGCTCAGTTGTGACCCATATCCCAAAGTCCTGGTAGAGAGCAATTGATCCAATGAGACCTAGTATGCTCCTTGGCTTTCCTAGAACATTGGCATTTAGCTCAACAGCCTCACAGGAACAACAGAAGAGAAAGTTTAGGAAACTAATTTGCTATTAGTACATTGGGTAATGTGCAGGGTGAGTATTGTACACTCATCTTTTGGGTACACAGGGTCACAGTGGTAATGGACCAGTTACACAGAGTTTTAGGCTTATGTTTTGGGGACATGGATTCAAATCCCACCATGGGCAATTTAAAAACAATTTAAAAATGTGAAATTGAAAGCTAGTCTTAATCACTGTGACCGTGACAATGTTGTGGAAATCCATCTGGCTCACAAATGGCCTTTGGGGGAGGAAATCAACCATCCTTACCTGGACTGGCTCACTCTTGACTTCATGTCTGGGATTTCTCACATCTGTCTTCTCAGATGTAGAAAGTGAAGGGAAGATTTTGACCAAGCAATGAGTCAGCGCTGCCCCAATGTGTTAGCCTACATTAGGCTTAAATCTCTGGTGTGGGATTTGAACTCATAAATGCTCATCCAGTAGAAGGTGAATTTGGATGAGTAACAGTTGCTGACTTCAACAGCA
The DNA here is from genome assembly GCF_030684315.1 of Stegostoma tigrinum. Taxonomy (NCBI): domain Eukaryota; kingdom Metazoa; phylum Chordata; class Chondrichthyes; order Orectolobiformes; family Stegostomatidae; genus Stegostoma; species Stegostoma tigrinum. The sequence goes on from NC_081359.1 coordinate 101,613,476, forward strand.
GTGCTACTATCCACGAAAGCAAAAAACAATAGAACCTATTAACCTTGGGAATTGGTTGAACCGCTCTGGTTTTTCATCTGCATTAACTTATATCCTTGCATAAACAAATGAAACACAACTTTACTGAACACTTATTTTCACTTTCAGTTTTTGCTGCTTTGCCTTTTTCTTCTTTCATGAAGTTGTTCATAGGGTGCCAATAAGATTTTATTCCATGAACTGCTACCCCCTGCTGTGTTCTGCATTATAATTGTTGTCCTCTAAGAGCTGCAACTGCTTCTCAATTTCCCTCAGGACAGAAGCCAAAGCAGAAGTGGAACGCTCGCGTGGTGCTGCATCCGGGAATTCATCTTCTTCATCTCCAGCTTCCACATGCCCCTCAGTGACAAGTTGTTGTATATCAGCTGTAGGGAGGTCTTCAAAGGGGGACTCAAGCAGCACTTCAACATCCCCATTCTTCAAATCCAACTTGTTTTGCAAGATCAACACAATGTTCTTTGATTTTTGGGAGCTCCTTTGATGGATCAATGCCTTTAAAATCTTGAAAAAGAGTCTGGGAGAAGCTTCCACCAAACTGCATGCAAGCAGTCCTTACTGCCATCACCCAGGCCTCCATGATAATGTCAATTGCGTTCTTGATGTTAAATACTTATTAACACTTATTACATGGTTAGCATTTCAGTCATCTCAATGGGCTAATGGAAAATAGGAGCAGGCTTGGAAAAAGAGCAGAATGGCTCAACAACTAGCAATGAGATACTTGATTCCAACATGTGCTCTGATAGTCAAAATGGAAGTCGCACTGTTGAGGCCCTTTAACTTTCAAAAAAAGTGAAAATTAATGGGTTATTTTTAGATAATCTCTGCTTTGCACATAAGAATGAACCTGACCTTACAGTCACTTGCCATTTCAGTGCATCATCTTGTCTCATGCTAACATTTCCATCTTCAGCCTGCTATAATGGTCCAGAGAAAGCCCAACACAAACTGAACCAACAGTGCCTTATTTTCCACCTAAGCACTTTACAGCACTTTTGGACTCAAGACTGAGTTCAAAAAATTCAGAGAATTAACTCATCCATTTTTATGACACCCTCCATCCAACCCCACCCTGCTCTGAAAAGCTGGCCTACAGTCAATGCGATAGTTATGTTTCTGCTCAACACTGTATTATAGAAAATCGTGCTGTAGATATAACAGGGCCTATGGAAAGGTGGGGTTAGGAGCAGACCACCAAAAAATATCACTCAAAATTGCTCAAAAGCCATTTAAAAGCCAGACACAAATGATAGCACAGTTTAAATAAATGTTGAATTCATATCTAATAATGAAATAAAAGTAAATTGTCAAGACAACTTAATGGGGGAGGAGATTTTGAGATTGCTTTGCTGTTAATGCAGCAGCTGAGGGTATTCATCATTATCATCATCACCAGAAGCTTCCACAAAACTGAACGCAAGCAGTCCTTACAGAGACCATCCCAGACTTCCACGATAATGTCAAATGCATTCTCGATGTTAAAGCTCTATGAAAATTGAAGAACACTGTCCTTATCACCCTCAGAGGCTACAATCAGCCTCTTAAATGTGGGCCTTTAATAGTAAGCTTTAAAAGCTGCTATCACCCTGGTCCATGGTTTGAAGGAGGAAGTTTTGTTTGGGGGGTAGAGTAACACTTTGGTGCTTTCAGAAAGCCCACCAATGGTAGGAGGATGGTTTGGCACATTATCCAGGATGAGCAGCACCAATGGAATTGTGGTATAGCGAACACAAGTTCACATTTCAGAAATAACGTTCCCCTATTCATCAATTGCATTATAGCCAATTCGCGCTACCAGATCCACATTATAGCAGAGCCAACTGTATTTCTCACCATTCACATCTACCATTAACACTATTTTGCATTGACATCATTCATCCACGATCATTAGCACTCCATTAGTCATTTACTCTGGGCACACCATCCGTTACATTTGATCCTCCACTCCCTTTGTCAACAGCCATAAAGCCATCATTTTCCAAGTCCCTCCAGTTTCAAAGCTGAGTCAAATTGGACGTGAGTTGTTAACTCTGTTTTTTCTTCACACATGCTACCAGACCTACTGAGTTTCTCCTACATTTATCACAACATTGAAAATTGCTTCCGCTAAGAATGAATGTCACTGGATTTACCACCAGTGAACTTATTATGCATTTTTAGTTACTTACTGAATCTTAACTTGACTAAATTAATATTCTTTTCTCTGTAGTATGTATCTTTTGCATCCCTGGTTTATGCATGTGTATGTGTTTACATATGTTTTGCAGAACATGGGACCCAGTTTTATATTTTAATACTTTTATCTGGATGGGTTTTAGTGAATAAAACTAATGTCTTACTTATTTAACTCAATTAATCATGTCTGGTTAAGTGTACATTGTCCACATGAATTCAAATACTTTGCAATATCTTTGACAGTCAAACAAGGGGTGAAAGAAAGAGCGGGATGTGTTTTTATTTCAGATCTCCAATATCCAGTTTACTTTTATATAAATGTCAAAAAATAAATTGGCTTGAGAGCAGGTGTCTGAGACAATCTCCTTTATTACTAACGCAACCATTGAATGGCAATGGTTCACATCCTTACTGCTGACTTCTTAATCAATAAAAAGACTTGCATTTAAGTAACATATTTAACGATTATCACTCCTTTCAAAATGCTTTGCAACTGATGATGTGCTTTTGATCTGGCCTCCCTGTTGTGAAACTTGCAAGGATGCAGAAAAGATTTACAAGGGTGTTGCTGGGGTTAAAGGGTTTGAGTTATAGGGAGAGGCTGAAGAGGCTAAGGCTTTTTACTGTGAAGCGTTGGAGGCTGAAGGGTGACCTTATTTTGGAATTATAAGATCATGAGGGGCATGGATCTTTTTCCCAAGGTAGGCAAGTCCAAAACTGCAGGGCATAGGTTCAAGGTGACAAATGGAAGATTTAAAAGAGGCCGATGGAACAACTTTTTCACACAGAGGGTGGTACTTGTATGGAATGAGCTGCCAGAGGAAGTGGTGCAGGCTGGTACAATTATAACATTTAAAAGACATCTGGATGGGTACATGAATAGGAAGGGTATAGAGGGGTATGGGCCACATGCTGGCAAATGGCAGTAGATTATTTAGGATGTCTGGTTGGCATGGATGAGTTGGACTGAAGGGTCTATTTTGATGCTGTACAACTGTATGACTCTGAGTGTAGACATTGTTACAATGTAAGAAATATGATCAGTGATTTGCAGTCAACAAATTTCTACGCTGTGATCATGATCATAGATTGATTTTGACTGAGGAGAGGAAAGGATAAATATTGGCCAGGACACCAGAGATAATTCCCTTTCTCTGCTTTAAAATATTACCATTGAATCTTTTACACCTAAGAGGGCAAATAAATCAGCATCCAAGAAGTATCCCCTGAGATTGCATAACTCTCTTAGCACTGCACTGGAGAGTCAACTTTTATTTTTGTGCCTCATTCTGAAGTGGAACCCAGAAGCTTATAAGTCATAGTCAAGAGTTTCAACTGCGTGAGGGGAGGTGGTGCTGCAGTGACAATGTCATTTATGTAATAATCCAGAGTCTCAGGCTCTGGGTACGTGGCTCAAATCCCACCACAACAGATGGTGAAAGTTGCATTTCGCATAATCTGTAGCAGTCATTATTTGCTTTTCCTTCACTGAGATGTTATTAACTCTGAGTTAGATCCAGACACTTTGGACGGTTGCAACTCCTATGTCTGAATAGTTTGTGAGGAAACTATAGCTTGCCGAGCTATAAAACTGACTCTGCAACTACTAACGTTGACACTCCAATACACATCTACCAAACTACTCCTTACACATCTGGCACTTGTGCCCCTCACTAAGCTAACACCCTCTTCCCCCTTCATTCACCTTAAACATTTACCTTCTGTCAGCATCTGTTAAAGTGCACTCAGGGCCTTATATCTTGGAATATGGCAGCTGGTGTTGAGGAAAAGAGAGCATAGTTTTGGCACCAATACACCTCACTCTTGGCTGTGAGGATTAACTTCCCCGAGTACTGCATCCAGTTCTGGTCACCCTGTTACAGGAAGGATATAGTATGCCGGAGAAGGGTCAGAAAAGATTTACCAGGGCGTTGTCATGATTGGAGGGCTTGAGTTAGAAAAATAGGCTGATCAACATTCCTCACATTCACTTCCCTGCCCTTTCCCCAGAAACTTTGATTCCTATACTAATCAAGAATCTATTTCAGCCTTAAATGTACACAAGTTCTCTGACCCCACAGCTCTCTGTGGAAAGGAATTCCAAAGATACTCAACCCTCTGAAAGGAGAAATTCCTCCTCATCTCAGCTTTTATTTGATGTCCCTTTACTCTGAGACAATGCCCTCTGGTGCTGGACTCTCCCTTGAGGGTAAATATCTTGTCAGCTTATACCTGGCCAAACTCTTTAAGAATCCTGCATGTTTCAATGAAATCACCTTTTGCTCTCCTGAACGCCAGTGAAGAAAGTCCCAGCTGGAGAATCTGAGATAACAAGGTGTAAAGCTGGAAGCACACAGCAAGCCAAGCAGCTTTAGAGGTGCAGGAAAGCTGACATTTTGGGTCTGGGCCCTTCTTCAGAAAGGTCTTTTTTCTGAAGAAGGGTCTGGACCCAAAACGTCAGCTTTCCTGCTCCTCTGATGCTGTTTGGCTTGCTGTGTTCTTCCAGCTCTACAACTTGTTAGCTGAGTAAAGTCCCAATCTGTTTAGCCTTTGCTTCAGACAATCCCTCCAGTACAGGATCATCTTCAAATTTGTTTTCTGGTCTACCTCCAACGAAATGATAGCTTTCCTTAAGTAAGGGACCTAGAATTGTTCATGTACTCCAGATGTGGCCTCACCAGCTTGTACAAATGTAATGATTCTTTCCTGCACTTATTCTCCAATTCCTTTGAAGTAAGAGCCAATATTCCTTTCGCCTTCCTGATTACCTGTTGCACCTTTCTATGTTTCGAATATATTTGGATTTCTAAAAGGGGTTTTATGAGATGCCACGTGTATGTTTACTTATTAAGTTAAGAAGCCAGGGTATTGGAGGTAACATATTAGCATGGGTAAAGGAATGGTTAACTGATAGAGAGTTTGGATAAGGGAGCATTTTCAGGAGATAATGGGAACTGCAGATGCTGGAGAATCCAAGATAATAAAGCGTGAAGCTGGATGAACACAGCAGGCCAAGCAGCATCTCAGGAGCATGGAGAGAAAAAAAGTGCGGTGGGGGAAGGGGAGATTTTGAAGCTGGTGAAGTCCACATTGATATCACTGGGCTGCAGGGTTCCCAAGCGGAATATGAGTTGCTGTTCCTGCAACCTTCGGGTGGCATCATTGTGGCACTGCAGGAGGCCCATGATGGACATGTCATCTAAAGAATGGGAGGGGGAATTAAAATGGTTCGCGGCTGGGAGGTGCAGTTGTTTATTGCGAACCGAGCATAGGTGTTCTGCAAAGCGGTCCCCAAGCCTCCGCTTGGTTTCCCCAATGTAAAGGAAGCCACACCGGGTACAATGGATACAGTATACCACATTGGCAGATGTGCAGGTGGACCTCTGCTTAATACTTCAAAATCTCCCCTTCCCCTATCGCATCCCAAAACCAGCCCAGTTCTTCCCCTCCCCCCACTGCATCCCAAAACCAGCCCAGCCTGTCTCTGCCTCCCTAACCTGTTCTTCCTCTCACCCATCCCTTCCTCCCACCTCAAGCCGCACCTCCATTTCCTACCCACTAACCTCATCCCACCTCCTTGACCTGTCCGTCTTCCCTGGACTGACCTATCCCCTCCCTCCCTCCCCACCTATACTCTCTTCTCCACCTATCTTCTTTTCTCTCCCTATTTATACCAGAACCCTCACCCCATCCCCCTCTCTGATGAAGGGTCTAGGCCCGAAACATCAGCTTTTGTGCTCCTGAGATGCTGCTTGGCCAGCTGTGTTCATCCAGCTTCACACTTTATTATCTAGCATTTTCAGGATGGCAGCTTCTAGCTGGTGGAGTGCCACAGGTATCAGTGCTGGACCCACAATTATTAATAATGTTTGTTAATGATCTGGACGAGGAAAGTGACTGTTCTGTAGCCAAGATTGCATTTGTCACAAAAATAGGTGGGAAGATGAGTAGTGAGAGAATTTGCAGTTGGTTGTAAACAAGTTTAGTGAATGGGCAAAAGCTTAACAGGTGGAGCACAATATGGGAAAATGTGGCAGGATAAAAATAAGAGCTGAATATTATTTAAATGGAGAATGGGCACAGAAAGCTCCAGCATATGGCGATTGGGGGATCCTCATGCATAAGTCACAAAAAAAAAGACCTACAAGTTCAGTGTGTAATAATGAAGTCAAACTGAATGCTGGCTTGTATTCCAAAGGGAATGGAGGGTAAAAATAGGAAGGTTTTGTTAAAATTATACAAGGCACAGTCAGGCCATACCTGGAATACTGTGAACAGTTTTGGTGCTCTATCTAATGAAAGATCTACTGATTTTAGAGGCAGTCCAGAGAAGGTTCACGAGGCTGATACCACATATGGAGGATTCTTCTCATGCAGGAAGAGGCTTATGATTTGTACCCATTGGAGTTGAGAATAATGAAAGGAGACTTTTTAAAAATGTATCAGATTCTAAGGGGGGCTTGACAGGGTAGATCCTGAGAACTGTCTTCCTTGAGAAAAAATCTAGGACCAGGGGTCATAATCTCTGTGCAAGCAGCACCCAGTTAAGACAGATAAGGAACATTTTCTTCTCTCAAAGGGCAATGAATCTATGGGATTCGTAATCACTAAAAGCTGTGGAGGCTGTGACAATAAGTGTGTTCAAAGCTGAGTTAGACAGAGTTTTAATCAGTGTCAAAGCAAGCGTCATGAAGAAAAAGCAGGAAGCTTGAATGACAATTATCAATCAGTTAGATTGATAGCAGAGAAGACTTCAGCTGAATATTAGATATTAAATGCTCGTCAATTGCAACAACAATATAACGATTATGGTGAAATCCATCTGATTCAGTTTAGAGAAGGAAATCTGCTACTCCTACCTGTTCTGGCCTATGTGTGGTTCCAGACCCATAGCAATTAGGTTGACTCTTACCTGCTCTCTGAAATGACCCTAGCAAGTCACTCAGTTGTATCAAACTGCTACAAAGCCTGAAAAGAATGAAAACAATCAACCTTGGAACCAACAATGCAAAACAGACCCCTGCGGACCCTGCAGGTGTCTCCTCACTGACATCAAGGGCCTTGTGCCTTGGGAACAGTTGTCCTACAGTCTGGTCAAGTAACAACATTATGTAGTGATACTCATGGAAATGTCCCACTAGTAGGTGAGACACAGCAGGGCCGGTGGCAGAATGAGAAGGAGTTGCTCTGAGAGTCCTCCATATGTTTCCTGGACCCCACAAATTCTCAATGCATCAGGTCAAACTTCGGCAAGGAAACCACCTGCTGATTACTACCTGAGGAACCACTTATGGTGTCAAGGGCACAGAATATACTCTGGGCAGGGTCTTGAATTTCCATGACCAAGTGTGACTTAGTAGCACTACTATTGACAGAGCTGGTTGAATCCTGAAGAACATTACTGCTAGACTGGGTCTGTGGCAGGTGGTGAGGGGACTAATAAGACGGAAGTATTTACTTGCCCAATTCCTCATCGATCTTTCTGCCACAGATACATCTGTCCATGCTGTCTGAATCAGGGTGAGCATATACTTTCCTGGAGGAGACAAAGTCCCATCTTCACATTGAGGATACGCTCTGTGTGTTGTGCAGCACTACCGTCATGCTAATTGGAACAGAATTCAAACAACAGACTGGGCTGAGCAATCCCACAGCAACTGATAAGGTCTAAGCCCTGCAAGTCCTTCTACATCCAGTTACGAAAGGTGGACATTTAAACAACTAAGAGAAAATGGAGTGTAGGCAAATATCCCCATTCTCAATGGCAAGGGAATGCAGCACAATGTCAAGAATGAATTAGTCACATAATTTACAGTCTGAAGAGCTAAGTAGATGATCCATTCTTAACCTACTCCTGAGGTTCCCAGCATCACAGATAACAGTCTTTAGCAAATTTGATTCATTCATTCATGTGATATCAATAAATAGCTCAAACCATTTAACACTGAGAAGGTAACAGTCCCTGGTAATATTTCAGCAACAGTAGTGAAGACTTGTGTGCCACAACTAGCCATAACCTTAGCCAAGCTGTTCCAGTACAGCTACAACACTGGCATCTACCTGCCATTGTGGAAAATTGTTCAAATTAATCCTGTGTGGAAAAGCAGGACAAATCCAACACAATGAATTAGCAACCAATCAGCCACTCTCAATTATCAGTAGAGTGAATAAAACTGTAATTGATTGTGCCTGCTCAGTAACACCCAATTTGGGTTCCACCAGGACCACTCGGCTTCTGACTCCATTACAGCTGAGCTCCAGAGTTGAGACTCAAATGACTGCCCTTGACATCAACGCAGCATTTGAATGAGTGTGGCTTCAAGACATTCCAGCAAATGTAGAGTCAATCAAAATGAGGAGAATACTCTCTGCTGGTTCCATCATGCCTAGCATGAAGGAAAATGTGGTTGTTGAGGTCAGCCATCTCAACTCCAAGGTCATCTCTGCAGGAGTTCCTCAGGGTAGTTTCCTTCAGCTACTTCATCAATAATATTCCTTCCGTTGCAACTGTAAATTAGGGATGTTCAACAAAAGTTACACAATGTTCAACACCATTTGCAAATTCTCAGATACAGAAGCAATCCTTGTCCAAATACAGATGGACCTGGACAAAATTGTATCAGTGATAATGGGAACTGCAGATGCTGGAGAATCCAAGATAACAAAGTGTGGAGCTGGATGAACACAGCAGGCCAAGCAGCATCTCAGGAGCACAAGATGGACCTGGACAAAATCTTTGCTTTTGCTGGTAAATGGTAAATAACTTAGATACCATCCAAATGCCAAGCAAGGACTGTCTGCAACAAAACAGAATCTCAACATCACTCTTTGTTCAATGGCATTATCATCAATGAATTATTTAGAGCAAGGAAGGCTGCGACGGGGCCTGATTGAGGTGTAAAAGATTGAGGGGCACGGATAGGGCAGACAGAAAACAACTGTTCCCCTGAGTTAAAGGTTCAACAAAGGACCATAACTTTAAAGTGAAAGGCTGAAGGCTTAGAGGGAATTTAAGGAATTATTTTCATCTAAAGGGTGATGAGAATCTGGATTGAACTGCCTGGGAAGGTCGTTGAGGCAGGAAACCTCAAAACCTTTAAAACTTAGTTGAAATGTCATAAGATTCAAGGCTTCAGACCAATTGGGGAAAATGGGACTAAGCGTAGATTTGTTGTTGGTGTAGACTTGCTGAACCAAAAGGTCTCTTGCGCTATGCAATTCTATGACTCTTTGAGAAGAAATGTTAGGTAATTATTAGTAAAGATGTCATGAAGGCAATCATAAAGAATCATATAAAAATGTGGTCATATGATGTGCACAGCAGGGTGGAGTTGAGAATATTTCCAACTTAATAAAGTATTAATTTGAACCTTTTGTCAGGTTCTCAGTCAATACTGATAACTTTAATTCTGGGCAATGTTATAAAGTGAGAGATATCAACTAGCCATCATCATAATCACACCCCAACTTTTCCGTTCCATGGAAGTCAATTAAACTTGAATGAAGTTCTTTAACTGCTGCCTTATGGGTTTTATTTGTTCAGGTACCACGCAGTTACTGATAACTGAGCTATAAATTCAGGAAAATCTGGGATCTGATCATTTGCCTATGTTAAGTCAGCCAAGATCAAACAGGATAATTTTGATGGGTGGGGATTGCAACAATTAAACTCATTGTATTGGTGTCGGAGTTGGGGATTCATTCTACAAAATCCTGCCAGCCATGCTGCGAAATGGTAACTACCATACGGATGGAACTACAGAAGATGTTCAGGATAAAGAATCATCAACTTAACTTAATTGACTGTAAAACCCACTTTGGAACATTTTGAGATTTTGAAAGGCACTATCTAAATGCAAGCCTTTCTTTTGAAATGCTAATCTCTATTTTCTCTTCAAGTGAATGACTTTTTATTTCCAAGTATTTAAAAAGGGCTAACATGATGAAATTGTGTGGATGTGTTGGGTAGACTAGGCCTGTATTCTGTACAATGGAGAAGATTATAGGGTTATCTGATTGAGGTATTTAAGACGATTAAAGGATTTGAAAAGGTAGATAGAGATAAAGTGTTTCCTCTGAGTTGGATGGGAGGTGGAAGAGAATCTAAAAGTGTTCTCAACTTGAATATTGGAGCTAGGATGATTAGGCTGATGTGACAGAGCATTCCCTCACATAAAGGAAAGTCAAAATCTAGAGCTCTCTCTATCAAAACATCTGGTGCATTTAAGGGTCAATTGAAAAGATCAAAACTGAGATAGAGAGACACTTAAATAAACACATGAATAATGGCCGTTAAGGAAGGAAATATGCTGTCCTGACCTGGTCTGGCTGACACATGACTTCAAGTCCATAGAAACATAATTGGCTCCTAACTATACTCTGAAATGGCTGAGCAAGCTATTCAATTCAAGGGAAAACTAGGGATGGATTACAATGGCTGACCTTGACAGTGGTGCTTATATCATGTGAAGGAATGAGTAAACTCATACTTGCACACAGGAACCAGTCTTAACTTTAACTGACTTATCAAAGGCTATGACAGAGTTAATGAAAGACAAACACTGGTAATCAACAATGTTTTGTCGGATCATGACCAAGCTGAACTGTTACCGCTGTTCTCACTCTACAGATGCTACTGGACTTTTGCTTTGTTTTTATCTCATATCATCTCAGCATCTTTGCTTTACCATTGTTAGACAAGGGGATCCTCAAAATTATGTAACCAAGGCAGGAAAATAGGGTTAAGACAGAGAATAGCCATCAACTAATTAATGGTGGAATAGGCTTGATTTGGATGGGATTGAGTGTGGGGTAGGACAAAACTTATATTTTAGAATTCCTGCAAACTTCCTTCTTCCTTTTACCTGTATACCAGTGGTTCGCAAAGTGCAGAGGCCTGTGAGAGAACAGCATGTGAATTGATCCAAAATTTAACTCTGGGACATACAAAACCAATGCTAAAGCAAGATCAGGCCAGAACCTTTACCTGCATAACATGGGGCATGCCACTCCAGACAGAAAACAGTCCCAATCTTCTTCAATCTATCCGCATACCTGAAATGTCTCATCCCTGGCTTCTTCACCATTTATGTTCACATCCTTCCTGCGATGCAGTGCTCAAAACTGTACATAATGAACTCTAACAAGTGTCTTATACAAGTTCAACATTGCCTCCTTGCTCTAATTAAGGTACCCTGTCTCTGAAATGCATTTGCATTGAGCAGTTATTTCAGTAGACGGTTAAGACCAGCTTCTGTGTACATAGCATAAGTTTACTCATTCTTTCACATAAAGGGGGCATCATTTTCAAGGTCAGCATTTATAATCCATCCCTATTTTCCTCTGAACTGAATGGCTTACCAGACCATTTCAGTGGATTGCTAGGAGCCAATCACATTGCTGTGGATGTGAAGTCATATGTCAAACAAACCAGGTAAGGACAGTATATTTCCTTCCTTAAAAGGCATTATTCTTGATCCAGAATGGTTTTGACAACAACAGATGATCTCAGTTAGAGTCACCATTACTGAGACCAGCTTTCAATTCCAGATCTTTGTTAATTAGATGCAAATTCCACCAGCAGCCCTGATGGGACTTGAACTCCATTCACCAAAGCAAAACTCTTGATCTCTGGATTAATGAATCTGATGATATTATCATTGCACTATTATCTCCTCCAAGTTATTAAGTCATGAACATTAAAATTTACATGTTATTTGAAATATTCCAATATTAAATCATCACAATGATCATCTTCTGAGAAATGAAAGTTTATTTTACAACTACATTCATCAACCAAATTCAACAGTATAATAGAACTTACTAATGGAACTATATTATTGTAGCTTGCACTCAAGGTGAGACGATGGGGCAATGGCAATGTCACCAGACAATCCAGAGGCTCAGACTCTTGGCGGCAAGAGTTCAAATCTGATCAGAAGAGCTGGTGGAGTTTACAACCATACAATCTTACTTTGTTGTAAAAATGTAGGGGTGTTTTGTTCTGATGCAGTAATCTTTGGAGGCAGGAGATAATTGAAATCCATCACTGAAATGTGTTTGTTCTGGCAGTTTGGAAAAAGCATAAGACCATAGATTATAAGAAATAGGAACAGGCATTCATCCTCTTAAGCCTGTTCTGTGATTCAAAAAGATCGTGGCTGATCCATAATCCCACACGTAAACCTTCCCCATAACTCGATTCCCCTAATGATCAAGAATCTATTTACCTCCACCTTAAATTTTCACCAGGACTTGCCTTCACTGTACCCTTCAAAGGAAAATAGGGATGGATTACAAATGCTGACCTTGAAAATGATGCCCCCTTTATGTGAAAGTATGAGTAAACTTATGCTATGTACACAGAAGCTAGTCTTAACTGTCTACTGAAATAACTGCTCACTGCAAATACATTTCAGAGACAGGGTACCTTAATTAAAGCAAGGAGGCAATGTTGAACTTGTATAAGACACTTGTTAGAGTTCAACCGGTGTATTATGTACGGTTTTAAGTACTGCATCGCAGGTAGGATGTGAACATAAATGGTGAAGAAGCCAGGGATGAGACATTTCAGGTATGAGGATAGATTGAAGAAGATTGGGACTGTTTTCTCTCTGGAGTGGCATGCCCCATGCTATGCAGGTAAAGATTCTGGCCTGATCTTGCCTGTGGCAAGGAGTTTCAAAGACTCAACCCTCTGAGAGACAAAATTTCTCCTTATTTCATTCTTAAATCAGCACCCCTTTATTCTCTGACAATGCCTTCAGTTCTGGATCAGCCTTTATCTTGTTAAACCTCCTAAGAATAAAGATTTCAACAAGATCAACTCCCAATCTTCTAAACACCAGTGAGTAGAGTTCCAAACTGTTAGCTTTCACTCATAAGACAATCTCGCCATGCTGGTGATCATCTTAGTGAATATTCTCTCAATTGCATTCAACAAAATAACATATATTCTGAATAAGGGGACCAAAGCTGCTCACAGTACTCCAGAGAATTTCTTCATCTAAAACTCAAATCCCTTGAAATAAAGGACATTTCACTAGTCTTCCTGACTACCTACTATAATTATGTCTTAGCCGCCTGTGTTTTGTGGATAAGTCCTAAGTTACCTTTTTTTATTGCAATTATTCTCCGTTTAAATGAAACTCCCTCCGACCAAAACTGTTCACAGAACTCCAAAGACTTCTCACGTTTTAAACTCCAATCCTTTGAAATAAAGGCCAACACTCCATTAACCTTCCGGACCACCTGCTATGTTTGATTAGATTCCCTACAGTGCGGGAACAGGTCCTTCGGCCCAACAAGTCCACACTGCCCCTTAAAGCATCCCACCCAGACCCACCCCCCTATAACCCACACACCCCTGAACACTATGGGCAATTTAGCATGACCGATCCACCTAGCCTGCATGTCTTTGGACTGTGGGAGGAAACCCACGCAGACACGGGGACAATGCACAGGCAGTTAGCCGAGGCTGGAATCGAACCTGGGCCCTTGGAAATGAGGCTACAGTGCTAGCCACTGTGCCACCCCTTGTGTCCTAGCCTCCTGCATTTTGTAGACAAGCACCCCAAAATCCCTTTCCGTTGCAGTGGTTTTCCACTTAAATAATCATCCTTCCTTCCTTCCCAAAACGTCCGGAGCAGCCAGGGCGCGGTCGTGATGTTTACCCGAAAGGAATTGCTAGTAATGACACCGCCCCTTTACTGGGAGGGAGCACCACTCCCTTCCCACGATTGGCCAAACTGTGACACACGGAGCGTTCATTGGAACAGCCTGCTGCCAATCAATTGGATTGACAGACCCCCCCAATGACTCTCACCCTTAACCACCCCCCACTTCTGCGGGTGGAGTCTCATTAAAGAAGTTGAGTCGCTTTTAATGCGGGTTACAGGCGTGCGGCGCTTATTTTATATAAAGGTGCTTTGCATGAAAGAGTGGGTAAGTTTTCTGCGGTAGGAGAGTGGCGTGTTGTGTAAGGGGGGGGAAAAAAGTTTTTTGACTCCGTGTTTCTTGAGAGGGATTTTTGTTTTCCAAGAACTTTTTCTTGCCTTCAGGAAAGCCATGTTCCCTTCAAGAGCTGTCCTCCTCTTCGGTTTGGCTTTTGTCTTCGTTGGAACGAAAGGTAAAACATTTTTCTTGATCTCCGCTCGTTATTTTGCGGTTTGTGTTGGTGTTGTTTTTATTTAGAAGCCAAAACAAAAGTCTGGAGGCAAGTCACTTGGGCGGATTGAATCCAGTGTTAGTAGAAGGAACCGCATGGATTTTCCGTTCTGAATCTTTCCCTTTTTTGTGCTTTGCATCTTCGTCCCTTTCTATGAGTTGAGAGATTTTCTTTAAGTTTGGTGCTCGCCGCAAATCGATTGGTGAGGCTGAACGAAGACTGGAAAAAAAATTAACTACGAGTGAATCTCAACAGCCAGTAGTTGAAACTCTCTTTTATAGTTTCCCACGCTGTACTCTTTTAAAAACTTGCAAAATTCCAGCCTGTTTTTCAAAAGGGCAGATTTTTCTCTTTAGTTTAATGAAGGAACTCGTGCATGGGAAGATACTTTTTTTAGTTGTAGCTCACCCTTTCAGTTCAGTGGTGCCAATGCTCCCCTCGTATTTATTTGAATAATAGGTCTTCACCCAATCCGCCCACTAAAACACCTTCCACGGATGTCAGTCGCCAGGAATTTGTTGCTACTTGCCCTTGAGAGCATGAACTTATGCTTTTTATAAAATATAGAACATGGACGTTGCTATTTTTAACCGAAGTTGCTTGGTGTGCTACTAAACGCAGAAATTGCTAGTGAGACTCTGCAGATCTAGCAGCATCTGTGGGAAGGAAGCATAGGTATTTTTTTCTTTTGACCCCAGTGACTCTTCCTTGCTAGGAAAAGAAATTATTTGTGCTGACTGCGAGGTTGGTAATAGGGGTAGGGGGATAGGTGAGCTGAAAGGTGGAGATGGAGCCAAAAAAGAGAGATGAAAGGGATAGATAAGGGAATGATGGATAGCAGGCCAAGACAGAAGAGAAACTAACTAAGTGATAAGATTGAGAAGAGCAGAGAATGGGTAATCTGTGCTGGAAGCAAACTCTGTACTGTGGTCATAGGCCTGAGAGCAGGTGAAAATGGGTTGGCAGTGCTGAAAGCAAGCCATGTCAGAGCAGGACTTGGTGTGGGGTTTGTGTTTTTTTTTAAAAAGTAGAAAGATGGAATCTGGCTATGAAGTTGTCGAGCTCAATATTGAATCCCAGATCTGCTGAATTTTGCCAGAAATTTGTTTTTCCATATCGCCAGCTTCTGCAGTACTTCATTTTAGTTTGTATACCTTGGTGTACATGTCATTCTTGGATATGTGGCTCTGCCAAGGTTAGAATTTGTCACACACCAGCTTGTTGCTTTTCTACCCATTTGAAGCTTTGAACATTGCAGTGTGTGAGGCAGACTTTATTCTAACAGGACCATTTTTTTTCAAAAAAAGTAAATGAAATGGAAAATGTTCAGCCACAGGAATCTGAAACCGCAATTAAATACACACACATTGCAACACAAAGTTTTCAGCTTTCTAGTATCTGCTCATACTATGTTTTTGTAACTTCCTGCAGTAAATCTCCTTCAGCTAAATGTGAGTTACTGTGGTGATTACAAAACTGGGCCAACAATATAGTGGTAACTTAATAATCCAGTGAGCAGATTACATCTTTAAAAACAAAACTTGGTATTTGTTTTTGAAATCAAGTCAAAATGTAGAGATCCTAATGGTTCACTTATTCAAGAAAATGGTCTTTTATTAACAACAAACATAGAAATTCCTGGAAAAGGTAAGCGCATCTGGTAGCATCTGTGGAGAGAGATCAGTTAATGTTTCAGTTTGAGAGTCCCTTCCTCAGAACTCTTATCTTTCATTAGTTTGTTCTGTGTGACTGATCCAATTCTAATAATAGTTGACCAACTGTATCAGAGATAATAGGAACTGCAGATGCTGGAGAATTCGAGGCAAAAGTGTGGAGCTGGATGACCACAGCAGGACAAGCAGCATCTTGGGAGCAAGAAGGCTGACGTTTCAGGTCCAAAACATCAGCCTTCCTGCTCCGAAGATACTGCTTGGCCTGCTGTGTTCACCCAGCCCCACACTTTGTTTACTCGGGGTTTGTATTTATTTTCAATTTTTTGTTAGTTTTCTATCATATAATATGCGTAGGTTTGAATTGAACATGTAGTTTATAATTTTGTCTGAGTTTTTCTGAACAGTGTGATGCATGAATACACAAATAATTAGCATTTTCTTGAACAAGTGACAATTTTGTAAAATAAGGCCCTATTGATGAGTATTTCATTGTAAATTTACATGTCACCTATTCTCAAGGTTTCATCTTGCAGAACATAAGATTAAAAAGGGTATTCAATTCTTTAATTTAAGAATATTGCTGAACAGCCCTGAGAATGTATTGGCCTGGAATGCATTAACATTTTTTCGGTATGAACTTCAGAATATTTACCAAATAATGGGACAAAAGTGTTTGAATCGTTATCAATAAATGCCACTCCTCTGAAGCCACAGGAAAAGCTGTCTGCAAATCTATGTGATGTGAAGCGTCACTGGACGTGAAACGTTAACTCTGCTTTCTCTCCACAGTGCTGCCTGACCTGAGTTTTCCCAGCAGTATGATTCAGCTTTCTAAGTCACTAGTTTTAATTTGTAAGCAATGCAAGATGGTGCTGTCTGAAAGGTTGGGACTATGAAGCTGATGAAAACTTGGCTAATTCACTTGGAAATGTCCTTTTGGCAATGAGAAGGTGTCTGCAGCTGCCTATAGGATCTGTTATTCTATCCTCACTGTTCACACTTTTCCTGGGGTGTTGGTGTGTGTTCAGACAGAAATTAAAAACAGAAGAACACAGACTGTGTTTGTTCCTTTTGATTTTTAAAAAAAACCTGGAGAGAGGTTTGACGAGTGTACATGATTTATGGAATCGGAATAATTTAGAAAGTTGATTGTTCGGTATTGTCCAGCTTCAAGTCCTTAATTATTAGGAATGCATTATCTTAAAGATGTTCTTATATTTTGAAATAAGACAGTAATCTGTTTGCTTCAATGATAACTTCAAAACTGGAATATTGCTTAACTGTGTGAGAGCTCTAACAAATGTGATTGCAATGGTCAAAAAGTGATAAAGATCTACAGCACAGAGATGTTTTGGTCCAACTTGTCTGTGCTGACCAGATATCCTAAATTTATTTTGTCACGTATTTGGCCCATAATCCCTTCCTATTCATATATCCATACAGATGCCTTTTGAAATGCTGTAATTGTACCAGCCTCCCCCTTCCTCTGGTAGCTCATTCCATACATGCACCACCCTCTATGGAAAAAGTTGGCCTTCAGGTGTCTCAAACCTTTCCCCTCTCATCTTGAACCTAAGCCCTCTAGTTTTGGACTCCTACGTGGAGGAAAAATACCATGGCTCTTCACGTTATCCATGCCCTTCACGATTTCATAAACCTCTATATAAGTGTACCCCTCAGCCACTGACATTGCAGGGAAAATAGCCCCAGCCTATTCAGCCTCTCTATATAACTCAAACCCTTCAACCCTGGCAACATTCTTGTAAATCTCTCTAAACCCTTTCAAGTTTAGCAACATTCTCCCTATAGTGGGGAGACCAGAACTAAACACCGTATTCTAGAAGTGGCCTAATCAATGTTGATTTGAAAGTCTGCAATAATGATAGTATGGAGTGTTCTAATAAATAAGTTGATTGTAAGTGAGTAGAATGAATGCAGGGCCACATATTGCCTGTTACAATGATGAACAGTCACAAGATATCTAAGGCTTGAGAGGTGTATTGCTTGAGTCACTTTGTGACTTTGAATCTTTTCCAACTTGAGTACCATAAGGAACAGAAATATGGAACTGTCGAGACCTTATGGATGAAAGAGGGTTTTCAAGGGATATGTGAATCCTTGGAATTGGTCAACTGTGAATTGACTGTTAATGACTGGAAGTGCAATTAACTTTGAAAGGGAGACAAAGCTTATGAGTGATAAGATGAGGTTTGTTACACCAATTGCTGGACAAGCTTATTTTGGAATTGATGGGGTGAAGTACTGGGCATGGTTTCTGTTTTTCCCAGAACATCTTTGTCCGTAAAGTGAAAAACTTGTCTGTGTGCCTCAAAGGTAAACACCTCTCTGTCACTCCTGAAAATATAAAAAGCCTTGCAACAGAAGAAGCTGTGCCGATTTCTCTGAAGCATTTTCGGGAACCTTAAAGTCTCCAAACATCAGCATTTCTGACATGCTCATAAGCTCAAGCTGATCTACTACTTCTATTTAAAGATTTATTTTTTTCCTTTGCTCATAAACAGGATGAGGGCATTGCTGGTCAGGCAAGATTTATTGCCCATTCTAACTACCCAGAGGGCAGTTAAGACTCCAATGCATCGCTGATTTAGGCCAGACCAAGTAAGGATGGAAGATTTCCTTCCCAAAAAGGACATTAGACAATGGATTCATGGTTATCATTTGGCCTCTTCGGTCTAGATATTTATTAAATTCAAATTCCACTGTGCTGTGGCAGGATTTGAACCTGGGTCCCCAGAACATTACGTAGGTCTCTGAGTTAAAGGTCCGGTGAGAATACCACTCGACCATCGCCTCCCCAAACTTAGACTATAGATGTTCAGGAAGACAGCTTACTGCTACCTTAAGGGCACTTACAGATGGACAATAAATACTGGCCTGCTATACAATTGCATGAATCAATTTTTAAATCAAGCCACAGTGTAAAACAGTTAGATTCCCTTGTTGATCAAATTATGTGATATGCTAGTTGAGAAATCTGCTAGGGAGCTGCCTTCCCTGTGTACAACAAGCCTACCTTCAAGTAGTTATAGATATTTTAATGACAATTAAGTCACACTTATGGAGTAGCTGTGACTTAAACCCAAGTTTAAAGAAGAACCTGGTCTCAGATTTGCCACATATTTTATCATGCAGGAGGAGGCACGACTTGAACCTGAGACTTTCAGACCAAAAGTAGGGATGCTATCACTTGTATGCCCTGTGAATCATCTAGTCCATACACACGAGTTGGCCTTTTAAAAAGGACCCAAGTCGTTTGCTCACTGTACTAAATTGGTGCTAAGTTAGGTCATATCAAAGCCATCCTGCGGGGTATAATAGTTATCCTGATGGTATCTTGTTTTGTTCTATATTGTAAATTCATGAACAGGACTAATGCTAAGGCATTGGTCCTGGAAAGTGCCCAGCCCACCTCTGTCTACCCACTCAGTTCAAGGGCAAATTGCAGATGCGCAACAAAGGCTGTGCTCACCAGTGATACCCAAGTCCCATGAAAGAATAAAGAAAGTCCACAGATGGAAATTAGTGGAGAAACTCGACAGGTTTGGCAGCTTCTGTTGTGAGAAAAGTGTTGAACTTTCAAGTCCAGTCACCTTTCTTCAGAACTGAGCAGTTAGGAAGAGATAATGGGAACGACAGATGCTGGAGAATCCAAGATAACAAAGTGTGGAGCTGGATGAACACAACAGGCCATGCAGCATCTCGGGAGCACAAAAGCTGACGTTTCGGGCCTCGCCCCTTCATCAGAGAGGGGAATGGGGTGAGGGTTCCGGAATAAATAGGGAGAGAGGGGGAGGTGGGACCAAAGGTAGGGAGGGGATAGGTCAGTCCGGAGAAGACGGACAGGTCAAGGAGGTAGGATGAGGTTAGTAGGTAGGAACTGGAGGTGCGGCTTGAGGTGGGAGGAAGAACAGGTTAGGGAGGCAGAGACCGGCTGGGCTGGTTTTGGGATGCAGTGGGGGAAGGGGACCGCTTTGCAGAACACCTCTGCTCGGTTCACAATAAACAACTGCACCTCCCAGTCGCGAACCATTTCAACTTCCCCCTCCCAGTCTTTAGATGACATGCCCATCATGGGCCTCCTGCAGTGCCACAATGATGCAACCCGAAGGTTGCAGGAACAGCAAATCGTATATGTTCTGCTTGTGAACCCTGCAGCCCAATGGTATCAATGTGGACTTCACAGCTTCAAAATCTCCCCCCCCCCCCCCCCCCCCCCACCGCTTCCCAAAACCAGCCCAGTTCGTCCCCCCCCCCCCCCCCCCCCACTGCAGCCCCAAACCAGCCCAGCCTGTCTCTGCCTCCCTAACCTGTTCTTCCTCTCACTCATCTCTTCCTTCCACCTCAAGCGGCACCTCCGTTTCCTACCTACTAACCTCATCCCACCTCCTTGACCTGTCAGTCTTCCCTGGACTGACCTATCCCCTCCCTACCTCCCCACCTATACTCTCCTCTCCACCTATCTTTTCTCTCCATCTTCGGACCGCCTCTCCCCCCCCCCCCCCCCCCCCCCAATTATTCCAGAACCCTCACCCCATCCCCCTCTCTGATGAAGGGTCTAGGCCTGAAACATCAGCTTTTGTGCTCCTGAGATGCTGCTTGGCCTGCTGTGTTCATCCAGCTTCACACTTTGTTATCTTAGTTAGGAAGAGATGGTGTGCGTGCGCATGGTGCTGTTGTTGGGGAAATAGGTAGGGGTGGAAGAGAGCTGGGTTGGTGGGAGGTGGGCAGGAACAGGAGGCAGGAGTGGGTCGGTAGAGAGGGAGCCCAGTGAGACATAAAGCGTGGTCAGAGATAATGGGAACTGCAGATGCTGGAGAATCCAAGATAACAGTGTGAAATGAACGCAGCAGGCCAAGCAGCATCTCAGGAACACAAAAGCTGACGTTTGGGCTTTGACCCTTCATCAGAGATAAATGGTGGGTGGTTATAAGGACTGTTGGTATCAAGCCGGGGCAGAAGCGAAGCTAGATAGTAGGAGCTATGAGAAGTTGGAAATGGACTGGCTGAAAGCAACTGCATGTTGAGAGAGCCTAGGAGTGAGTAATAGATATGGAAAGCAGTGTCAAGCTCTTAAAATTAATCAATTCTCTTGCTGATTCCTAAAGGTCACATTATCCCCAAGCAGAAAATGAGGCAATGGGAAGCTCAGGATCATTTTATTGGAAAGGAAGGTGTTTCACAAAGCAGTTACCCAGTCTGCATTTTGTGTCCACTGCTAGGAGGAGGCTGAAATGTAAAGGAAAACCTGTTCAGGAGAACAATAGCAATTACGTTTGAACCTCAGCAAAATAAACATTCATTAACCCTTAGTTCTGTCAGGCTTTTATTATTTGTGTAGTTTTAGCTGTTTAGGCAACTCCTGCATAGCAATAATTACTAGGTAACTGTTCTGTCTGCCTGTCTGGAGCACTTAACCTGCATCCAGAAAGATCCAAATTGTTCTCAAAGTATAGGTTTGAAAGCCTTTTTAAATGTGCTAGTTGTGCTAGAGTCGCAAAAGCAATTGAGAATGTTCTATTTATTTTAGATTAGATTAGATTCCGTACATTGTGGAAGCAGGCCCTTTAGCCCAACAAGCCCACACCACCCCTTGGAGCATCCCACCCAGACCCATCCCCCTATAAACCAAACGCCCCTGAACACTACGGGCAACTTAGCATGGCCAATCCCCCTAGCCTGCATGTCTTTGGACTGTGGGAGGAAACCGGAGCACCCGGAGGAAACCCACGCAGACACGGGGAGAATGTGCAAACTCTGCACGGATAGTCACCCGAAGCTGGAATCGAATCCGGGTCCCTGGCGCTGTGAGGCTGCAGTGCTAACCTCTGAGCCACCGTGCTGCTTGATGTACATTGACCTCTGAGAGCACTGGCTTGCTAATATTCACGCAACGTGTGGGGAAATCTGAATTTTCATGGTCTTGTAGAAATGGCATTCCTGTCTGAAGATGTTCCCCAGGCATTCTGGAACCCAGTTAGCTCCTTGCTCTGTGGTCGTAGCCCAGTATGTGCATGAAGTTTTGCCTAGAGTCCATCTTGTTGCATTGGCATTTTTCCAACATCTGGATGTTACTCTACCTGTGGGGAGAATGCTTGTTCAATCAGGCTGAGGGCAGCAGAGTAAGAGGCTAAATGCCTCCATGACTACACTGGGCTGATGGCTGCATCCTCGCCCATTTTAAAATGTGTGGTGAAGGGCTTTCCTTCCAACCCTGGATTGTGGCATTATCTGTATGTCTGTAACTGGAGTTGCTGGCCTGCCATGATTGTGGGTCCTCTGGGCATGCAGCCTTGGGAATGCATTTGCCACCCTTTTTTAAAAAAGATAGGGTTATTAGAAGCTTGCCTTTTAAACTGTTACGCACAGTGCTACACTGTCAGCACGGGTGTACCTGGGATTCTGTATGATATTGGGGTCCTGGCATTTGTAAGCAAAGTCCACTAATTAGTGGCCTGGTATGCTGGGAGGAAGAGAAATGTTAAACTGATGAACTAGAAACCCAACAGGCCCATAAATTCTTCATAGGTTTTAAATAAAAATGTCAGCCAGTTCTGGGCTAAATATTTGGTTGTCTGCAGGACATGCTGGGAAAGAGCAGTAAAATGAGCATTTTCAACAAAAAAAATCTTGTTATTTGTGGGCTTTATGAACTTTGTCACATTCTGTCAATGTGCTGAATTGTGCCCTTTGCCAGTTAATGGCAAAAATATATTCCAATTGCAACTAAATGCATTGTCAATTTTTGTTTTCAAGTACTTCTAACTCAACAACCATCATTTGTTGGCAGGGTGGGGGTGGGAGAGGTGTTGGGGGAAGGGTTGCTATTACTCCTTCTTAGAATTTGATTTTTAAGCTAGCAGCACATGAAGATTTGGTTTTTTAACGGGTTTTAAAAATGACGAGGTCAGTTTCTCCAGAGCCATGACCTGAAACCAGTACATGTCAGAGCAGGTCACCTAAGGCTTCCTGGAATGTCAATGGAAGCATGTTTATATTATGAGGTTCCACAACTAGTGAGTGAGAGGGGGCAAATAATTCAGGCTATATGCTGCAGCGGAATCTAAGATGAGCAAGTATTTTTCTTTTAATTTTTTGCACAGTGCTTTAGGGGGTTCATTCAAGGGAACTGGTAATGCAGTGGAAGTTGAGGCAAGTCTGCAG
This sequence comes from Stegostoma tigrinum, assembly GCF_030684315.1. Classification (NCBI taxonomy): domain Eukaryota; kingdom Metazoa; phylum Chordata; class Chondrichthyes; order Orectolobiformes; family Stegostomatidae; genus Stegostoma; species Stegostoma tigrinum. Next base: position 101,636,711 of record NC_081359.1, read on the forward strand.
AATTAATGGCAAAGGAACATTTCTCAGGATTTTCAGTGTTGGGAGTAGATGGAATTTAGTTGTGCCGCATGTTTTGAAATCTTTCACAGTTATTTGGTCTGTATTTTTTTAAACTTGTTTTATACAATTAACTGCTGTTTTTATTGGAATAAAATCTTGTGCTTGTGTATTCCAGTGAAAGACTAAATTCAAAAATCCATCAAGCCAGATTTTTTTTCCAGGCTCTGACTTGGCCAGTAGTAACATCTGATATCATAACACCATGCGAGGATAGCTTTCTAGGGTGCTGGAAGTGGCTTTTGTTCTCTTTAGGTATGAAATGGGAAAGGATGCAAATTTTTAGGTATTATTTGTGTATTTAAGCCTAAATTTGAGCTCAAGATCTGAATATCAGGGTGTGGTTGATCAAAATGTAATTTAGATCAGGAACTGAAGATATCTGATCACTGCATGAATAATTTTGACCTTTGGTCTCTAACCTTTGGGTTGTGCTTAGATTTGCGTCTCCAGTCCCTTTACTGTAGATTCCAGTAAATCTACTGGATTGCAAAGGTCATTGGGAAGTAGACCGGCCCTTTTGGAGTATGTGGAACAAACGAAGCAGGGAAGCCCCAGATGCTGATATGATCCCAGTAATGGGAATGTTGCTGAAAATGGAATGTTGGATTTGGAATTAGTGAGAGATAATGGGAACTGCAGATGCTTGAGAATACAAGATAATAGTGTGTAGCTGGATGAACACAGCAGGCCAAGCAGCATCTCAGGAGCACAATTAGTGAATTGGAATTAGTGAGTTTGTAGAACAATACAGCACAGTACAGGCCCTTCAGCCCACGATGTTGTGACGAACTTTTCCCCTAAACCTGAGGTCTATCTAACCTCCACCCCTACCTTATACTATCATCCATAGGCCTATCTAATAACCACTTAAATGCCCCTAATAAGGCCGACTCCACTACCCTTTCCAGCAATGCATTCCATGTCCCTACCATGCTCTGAGTAAAGAACCTATCTCTGTTGTCTCCTCTATATCTACTTCCACTCACTTTAAAACTATGCCCCTCATAATAGCCACCTTGTAAAAGCATCTTCCACCAGCTACGCTACAGCCATGGAAATAGCATTGTTAGAAGCACTACACACTGAAGACAGGCACCAGGACAATGCACCTAGGTGAGCTGCTGACTTCTGCAAACCCTTTGAATTATTTGCTTTTGAAACTTTGTTTGGAATTGTTGTTTTATTTTTGCACTTTGGACAAGAGGACCAAATTCCTGTTGGTTATAGCACATCTCGGAGTTGGCATGTGCCACCCACGCACGTAGGGAATCTTAGAATCCCCATGAAACTGTGTGTTCACTCCAAATGGTTCTCCCTGACAAGGGAGAGCATAATTTATTCGGCTTTTAAAGAAGTGTGTTCTCAAACTAGTGTCCATATCCTCCTGGGGTATGCCGAGACTTGTCAGAGAGTCTTTGGGGAAATGTATAAGTGCACACAGGCTCAGTGCTGAAGGCAAAATAATTGAGTGTTGGCAACTTTCAGGAACTGTTGTAGTAAGCCAGGGTTGAAAACAGACTTCCTTCATGCTCTGAAGATAGAATCAGACCACAGTCTGCAGCCTCGTTGGAGTGTGTGAATATTTGGTTTTCAGGAGAGGAAGGAGCGAGCACTTGAATCTGATAAATACTGTGGCCGTGGCCACATGTTCGGCTGGGAAGTTCTAATGGTTTTTTTTCATATTGACTACAGATTGTGTCAAAATAAAAAAAAAACTAGTAATGACACAGCTTGTTTCCCTGACTGGAGCAGCCAACACTCCTGGGTACACAAAGCAGAGCACACTTTTGATTGGCTCATTGGCCTATTATAGGAATATCAGACGTGACAGAGCAGAAAGGAGCCATTTGGCTTGTCATACCCATTTTCATCCTCTGCAAAAGCAACTGAGCAAATCCCTTCCCCTCCCTTTGTAGCACTACACTTTTGTTTTCCCCTTGGGTGTCAGAGAGACACAGCATGGAAAAGGCCATTTGGCCCATCGAGGCAAAATCTATACTGATCCCACTTTTCATCGTTTGGTCCATACCTTCAAATTTTATGATATTTCAAGTGCTCATCCATGTACTTTTGTTTGTAAGAATGTTGAGGTTTCCCACCTTGACTGCCCTTCCAAGCAGTGCATTTCAAACACTCCCCTCCGCCTCTAGGTGAAATTGTCAAATCCCCTCAGTCTGTTGCCTGTCACTTTAAAATTATGCCCACTTGTCATTGACCCTTTACTCCCCTGTAGTTAGCAAGTATGTGTCAAAAATGCTCACCATAACAGGGATGGCCACTATTTATTATTCTTGAATGGATCATCAGTATCCACCATGGTTACAGTAATGCAGTCCAAGAATTTCACACCACTGTGGAGAATAGGTGTTTGCAAATCAAAGCCCTGCAAGAATTTTCACCATTTTTTTGAATTCTGAACATGAATGTACAGGTAATAAAATGTGAGGCTGGATGAACACAGCAGGCCAAGCAGCATCTCAGGAGCACAAAAGCTGACGTTTCGGGCCTAGACCCTTCATCAGAGAGGGGGATGGGGGGAGGGAACTGGAATAAATAGGGAGAGAGGGGGAGGCGGACCGAAGATGGAGAGTAAAGAAGATAGGTGGAGAAGGTGTGGGTGGGGAGGTAGGGAGGGGATAGGTCAGTCCAGGGAAGACGGACAGGTCAAGGAGGTGGGATGAGGTTAGTAGGTAGCTGGGGGTGCGGCTTGGGGTGGGAGGAAGGGATGGGTGAGAGGAAGAACCGGTTAGGGAGGCAGAGACAGGTTGGACTGGTTTTGGGATGCAGTGGGTGGGGGGGAAGAGCTGGGCTGGTTGTGTGGTGCAGTGGGGGGAGGGGATGAACTGGGCTGGTTTAGGGATGCAGTGGGGGAAGGGGAGATTTTGAAACTGGTGAAGTCCACATTGATACCATATGGCTGCAGGGTTCCCAGGCGGAATATGAGTTGCTGTTCCTGCAACCTTCGGGTGGCATCATTGTGGCAGTGCAGGAGGCCCATGATGGACATGTCATCAAGAGAATGGGAGGGGGAGTGGAAATGGTTTGCGACTGGGAGGTGCAGTTGTTTGTTGCGAACTGAGCGGAGGTGTTCTGCAAAGCGGTCCCCAAGCCTCCGCTTGGTTTCCCCAATGTAGAGAAAGCCGCACCGGGTACAGTGGATGCAGTATACCACATTGGCAGATGTGCAGGTGAACCTCTGCTTAATGTGGAATGTCATCTTGGGGCCTGGGATGGGGGTGAGGGAGGAGGTGTGGGGACAAGTGTAGCATTTCCTGCGGTTGCAGGGGAAGGTGCCGGGTGTGGTGGGGTTGGAGGGCAGTGTGGAGCGAACAAGGGAGTCACGGAGAGAGTGGTCTCTCCGGAAAGCAGACAGGGGTGGGGATGGAAAAATGTCTTGGGTGGTGGGGTCGGATTGTAAATGGCGGAAGTGTCGGAGGATAATGCGTTGTAACAGTCCATCTTCCGCACCTACACAGGCCCCAAACCCCACCTCTTCCTCCGGTACATTGATGACTGTATCGGCGCCGCCTCTTGCTCCCCAGAGGAGCTCGAACAGTTCATCCACTTCACCAACACCTTCCACCCCAACCTTCAGTTCACCTGGGCCATCTCCAGCACATCCCTCACCTTCCTGGACCTCTCAGTCTCCATCTCAGGCAACCAGCTTGTAAGTGATGTCCATTTCAAGCCCACCGACTCCCACAGCTACCTAGAATACACCTCCTCCCACCCACCCTCCTGCAAAAATTCCATCCCCTATTCCCAATTCCTCCGCCTCCGCCGCATCTGCTCCCACGATAAGACATTCCACTCCCGCACAGCCCAGATGTCCAAGTTCTTTAAGGACCGCAACTTCCCCCCCACGGTGATTGAGAACGCCCTTGACTGCGTCTCCTGCATTTCCCGCGACACATCCCTCACACCCCGCCCCCGCCACAACCGCCCCAAGAGGATCCCCCTCGTTCTCACACACCACCCTACCAACCTGCGGATACAACGCATTATCCTCCGACACTTCCGCCATTTACAATCCGACCCCACCACCCAAGACATTTTTCCATCCCCACCCCTGTCTGCTTTCCGGAGAGACCACTCTCTCCGTGACTCCCTTGTTCGCTCCACACTGCCCTCCAACCCCACCACACCCGGCACCTTCCCCTGCAACCGCAGGAAATGCTACACTTGTCCCCACACCTCCTCCCTCACCCCCATCCCAGGCCCCAAGATGACATTCCACATTAAGCAGAGGTTCACCTGCACATCTGCCAATGTGGTATACTGCATCCACTGTACCCGGTGCGGCTTTCTCTACATTGGGGAAACCAAGCGGAGGCTTGGGGACCGCTTTGCAGAACACCTCCGCTCAGTTCGCAACAAACAACTGCACCTCCCAGTCGCAAACCATTTCCACTCCCCCTCCCATTCTCTTGATGACATGTCCATCATGGGCCTCCTGCACTGCCACAATGATGCCACCCGAAGGTTGCAGGAACAGCAACTCATATTCCGCCTGGGAACCCTGCAGCCATATGGTATCAATGTGGACTTCACCAGTTTCAAAATCTCCCCTTCCCCCACTGCATCCCTAAACCAGCCCAGTTCATCCCCTCCCCCCACTGCACCACACAACCAGCCCAGCTCTTCCCCCCCACCCACTGCATCCCAAAACCAGTCCAACCTGTCTCTGCCTCCCTAACCGGTTCTTCCTCTCACCCATCCCTTCCTCCCACCCCAAGCCGCACCCCCAGCTACCTACTAACCTCATCCCACCTCCTTGACCTGTCCGTCTTCCCTGGACTGACCTATCCCCTCCCTACCTCCCCACCCACACCTTCTCCACCTATCTTCTTTACTCTCCATCTTCGGTCCGCCTCCCCCTCTCTCCCTATTTATTCCAGTTCCCTCCCCCCATCCCCCTCTCTGATGAAGGGTCTAGGCCCGAAACGTCAGCTTTTGTGCTCCTGAGATGCTGCTTGGCCTGCTGTGTTCATCCAGCCTCACATTTTATTATCTTGGAATCTCCAGCATCTGCAGTTCCCATTATCTATGAATGTACAGGTAATTGGGTCTTAGTTTGTTGCTCAACCCCAGTGAAAATGCCTGCCTGGGGTCAGGGTGGATTGCATGGAAAGCTATTTTACCCACAGAGCTTTCAACATAAAAATAAACACCTACCTTCCTATCACAATTATTAGGAAAGAATACAAGCTTCGAGTTTTTTTTCTAACCGGACTGCCTGTGTCTGTCATTTTATTCACCTCCAATCAAGTCCCCTCTCAGCCTTTACTGCTGTAAAGAAAAACAATTTGAGCTTCACCAGAGTCTGTCTCTTTCTTGTAGCTACAATTGCTGTATTCTGGGCAGTGCCATGGTGAATTTATACAGCGTGTCTGGTGCAATCACTTCATCCCTATAATGTGCTGACCAGGACTGCACATAGTACTCCATTGTGGCCTAACTAAAGTTTTGTACAGCCCCAACATAAATTCTTGCTTTTATAATCTATGCCATTACTGATTAAAGGCAAGTGCTTCTTGACTACCTTATTAACCCTGTTGATAAGCATCCAAGATCCCTCTGTTTCTGTGAGCTTCCTAGTACCTTTTGAGTGCTATTGAGTACTCCCTTTTCTTCCAAAGTGCATCATCTCACATTTATCAGAGTTAAATTCCATTTGCCACTGATCTGCTCTTCTGACCTACTCATGTACAGCTTCCTGCATCCCAAGACCTCCTTCCTTACTATTAACCATCCAGCCAATCTTAAGTAGCCTCGACTTGAAAGGCACCTTCTTGGGCAGTACACAGATTCGAGTTAAGGGTTTCTCAAACTGTGTTGTGACTGTCCTGGGAGTTGCCAGTGAAAAGTGTTGGGTTGTGAGCTCTGACTTGGCGAGAGCTCTCTGTGGAGGTCCAACCAAACACTAACTTGATGAGGCTCTTTCAGAAGTGTGCAGGTTTTATTATTGGTTGAGTTGACTCACCTTATAGGCTTGTATTTTTTGTAAAAATTATGGTAAGTTCAGTGCTTTTTTTAAAGTTCCAAAGCTGATGGTAAAATAGCTTTCCCTGCAACCTCCCTCTCCTGCCCCTTACTGTGCCTGAAGCAGGCATTCCCTCAGGGATTTAACCATCTTGAGAGCGACATGATTACCTAATTTCAGAATTCAAAAAATGTTTTGGTTAAAATTTGAGGCTTTGGCATTTAAACTCCTTGTGTTTGATTTGGGTTTTTTATTATTGCATGTACTAAGATACAGTGAGTAGAGAGCAATGGTAATTAACATTTGAGAGGCTTGTTCAGAAGTTTGATAACAGCAGGGAAGAAGCTGTTTTTGAATCTATTGCCGTGTGCATTCAAACTTTGTCTTTTTGATGGGAGTGGGTGGAAGAGTATAACTGGAGGAGAAGGTGTCCTTGATTATGTCGGTTGCATTTCTGAGGCTATGGGACGTATAGATTGAGTCAATGGATGGAAGGCTGATTTGCGCAATGGGCTGGGCTGTGTTCATGATTCACTGTCATTTCTTGCAGTCTTGGGAAGAGCAGTTTTCAAACCACGCTGTAATGCGTCCAAATAGAATTCTTTCTATGGCGTATCAGTAAAATTGGTAAGAGTTTGAGGACATGCTGAATTTCCTTAGCCTGACAAAGTAGATGTTATTGTGCTTTCTCGATTGACATGAGTGGACTGGGACAGATTGGGAGTGATCACAAACAGGAACTTGGCCAGCTTGACCATCTCCACCTTGTGTTCTCTATAATGTATTGAATTCTTGGATTGCTAACATACTGCATTTTGTATCTGTATGCTGAATATTGATACCCCATTCAACAATATAAAGCAGTGAGTGTCCCTCTTATGGCCAGCATTTTTGACCTTCCATACATGCTCTTGAAAGCAGCGTGTGGCCTCCGTGAGCTACTGCAATTCATGCCGATCTGGTACGGGGAGGAATTATTTGCAAGGAAGATTTGAGGATTTGTTTGGTGTCTGTGAAGGTGAATTGACATTTTCAAGCCACAGTGGTGTGCAGATTGTTAGGAAACATGCAGTTGGTGGTGCTGTCCTTTATCTGCAGCTGTTGTCCTTCTAGATGGTAGGGGTTATAGGAAGCTGGAAAAGCTACTGCAGTGCATCTTGTAAATGGAAGGCGCTGTGCATTCTTGATGGAAAGAGTGATTTGTTTATTATTTTTGGAGTAAGCTGTTTGAATGTTGGAGCTGCATCCATCATGATGAATAGAGAGTATACTGTCTCTTTACTGGTTTCTGTCTTTGTAAATAGTGGCCATGCTTTGGCAAGTTAAGTTGTTTGCATAAATTCCCACCTTTTGGACTTGCTGTTGTAATTGTGGCTGGTCCAGTTCACTTTCTGTTCAGTGGTGACCAATTGGATATTAATGCTGTAGGATTCAGTGGTGTCGATGTCATTAAATGTCAAGGAGAGGCAGTTAGATCCTCTTGTTGGAGGTGGTCATTGACAGTGAATGTGTGAAGCGATTTGGATATGACTTGCTGAACGTGCACTAGTTCACTGGTAATGCTGCTTCTGTTGGAGATGACCAAAATGATGAGTCACTGGATGTACTGGCTGAAGCATTCCAATATTACTGTTAGCAAATGGTGGTGAGCTCTTGCATTGGAATTTGTTTGACTAAACCCTGCATAACAAAAGCTCCCTTTTCACACCAGAATGAATTTGGAGACTGATAGTGGAGAACTCCTGAAGAAGTGGGTCTGAAGTTTTTTTGCAATGATGGGACATCCATGAATATGATATATTTAGGCTTAGTTTTTTTTAAACTTCTGTTTTTGACTTGAAGTAACATAGATATTATGCTGGCAGCCATTCAACCAGGGCATGTATTTTACAGTTTTAGGAGTATTGTGCTTAAGTACACGGGCCTGTAATAATAAATAAAGACTTTTTCTAATCTATAGGAAATATTTGATAGCCTGTTAGTGTATATCTACCACATGAGTGGATACATTACAGTCAAAACTCTATTGAGGAGCTAATGTATTATTGATGGGCTATGGTTATTACCAGACATGTTCTGTTGAATCAATATTTTAGTAGGCTGTGATAATGTTGCAAGTTGTAGTGTTTAAATGCAGGTTATAATGCTCTGTACCGAGCTTGTCTTGTAAATTTTGTATGTTCCTTCTTCCAAAAATACTGTCTCTTGAACTTCAACTTAGCAATAAGGTGCTTTTTTCTTTTGGTTTCCATTAGAGTTGTCAGCGAATTGATTGCATAGTAACCCAGCCCATACATAATGCTATATTTTTACATTATCAGTATGGCAATGCTACATGGAGCACTAGAAAAGCCCGTTGTAGCTTGTTATGGTAACAATGAGGCCCCATTTGGGTGTGGAGCCAGCCGTGAGCCTCTGATTTGTCACTTGGTACTTACCTGTCTGAACACTTTTTTTTCCTCCATATATATTTTCGAACAGAACAATGAAAATTACAGCGCAGGAACAGGCCCATCAGCCCTCCAAGCCTGCGCCGCTCCAGATCCTCTATCTAAACCCCCCCGAGCCTATTTTCCAAGGATTGGTACTCTTCTGCTCCCTGCCCATTCGTGTATCTGTCGAGAAACATCTTAAATAATGCTATCGTGCCCACCTCTGGCAGCATGTTCCAGGCACCCACCACCCTCTGCGAAAAGAATTTTCCAGGCATAGCTCCCTTAAACTTCTCCCCTCTCTCCTTGAAGTCGTGACCCCTAGTAATTGAGTCCCCCACTCTGGGTGGGGGAGGAAGCTTCTTGTTATCCACCCTGTCTGCACCTCATGATTTTGTAGACCTCAATCAGGTTTTCCCCCCTCAACCTCTGTCTTTCTAATGTAAATAATCCTGATCCACTCAACCCCCTCTGAAATTGAGTCTTGAGTTTTTAAAAATAAATGCTGATTTCCATTCTCTGAACCTACTTGTGGCTATTTGTGCTCTGCAGTGCAATCCAGTCAGCCCCATTCCCCTTGCTGTGTCCACCCAGCACTTGTCCTGATGTGCACCATCCAATTTCCTTTTTGGGAAAAATCGAGCATTGTTTCCACTTCCACTGCTATCCCATGGCAGAGCTCGAAGTGATGAATGACTATCTACATTTTCTTCTTTTAAAAGAAAAGTTCTTCCTGCTGTTTCTCCTTCTCCCCCCCCCCCCCCCCCCTATATTTCTTGCCCATGTTCAAGGACTGTCTGCTTTGGTCTTGCATCATTAGCAAATGGGAGTAGCTTTTTCTTTGACTGATTAAGCCATTCATAATGTTATGGTTCTGTCATTCTGTCAAACCACAGGGTTGAGAGTCCTGATCTTCTAAACTCCAATGAGTACAAGCCCACCTACTCAATGGTAATGAATGATCTTCAAAAGGAAGTTGAATGGCTGCTTGAAAGCAAATTGGCCTAGTTCGAGCTAGGACAGTGTTTCATTGTGAACTGAATGACTTCCTTCTGTCATCCTCCCTTCTGATCGGTACATGTGACAATAAACCAAAATACAGAGAAGAGCCTTGTTTATATGTGGTACAGGAAAATCATAGTAAGTGAAGCTTACGTTGCACAAGGTGTGTGCTAAGCAAGATCAATGTTAAGCAAGCCTCATTATTTGAGACTAGAGTCTATTCATCAGTCTAACGAAGGCCAGAAAGAAACTGTTCCTGAACCGGTTCGTGTGTGTTCAGGCTTCTGTATCTTGAGCAATGGGATTATGTTTCTGTCTTCCGATCTGGTTCTGGAGGCTTGGGGTTTTTCTTTGTTGAGAGCTAGTGTTCTTCATTGTGGAAACCCAAGGCTATTGACTATCTGACACTGTTTGCTTAAAATTATTAATTTCTCCAGTATGTTTTATTTGCTAATGTTCAATGGCTTTAAGTTTCTCAATCTTGTTGTCTTTTTGTTTCTCAGTATTTCCTGTGCAAGCTGTATTGCTTTCTACTGTGAAAACAAACAAAGCATTTATAATGAAAATAGAAACCTGAAATGGTGGGGGGGCACGGGGAAGAAAGTACTGGAGGAACTCCACAAGTCTGGCAGCATCCATGGAGAGAAAATCTCTCAGCAGAAGAATCGCATGAAACTTGAAACATTTTAACTGTCTCTCTGTACACAGGAGCTGCCAGACCTGCTGAGTTTCTCCAGCAACTTCTGTTTTTGTTTGATATCCAGCATCCACAATGTATTTTTATTTTATAGTATTTAGTCGAGTGTGAATGTCACTGGCTAGATCAGCATTAATTTCCCAGAGGACAGTTAAGACTCAACCACAGTTGCTGTGGATCTGAAGTCTGATGGAGCCCAGGTCAGGGCGGGAAGACCGATTTCCTTCCCTAAAGGATGATTTTGAACCAATGAGCTTTTATAGATGACAACCGCCAATGTTTTTGAAGTTTGTTTTGGAATCTGAATTTAGATTGCACTGCCAGCCACAGTGGGGTTTGAACCCAGGTCCTTGGAGCCATACCTGGTGTTCTAGATTCTGAATGTGATCACCACTATGTCACCAGCTCCCAGATATGTTTAATATCCATGCTATTTCTGAATTTGCAATTCTAATTTCCCATGTCAACTTCTAAGAGGCCCAATTATTTTGGGGGCAACAGGCAAAAAGCTCAGCCAAAAGTGGCTATGTGGGTGATCGAGAGAGTGGTGAATTTGTGATGGGGGTTGTTGAAAGAGTCAGGAGTTGTAATAAAGTGTGGAGGAGGAGGAGTTAGAGATGATTAAGAAGGGAATTTCTCATTCACTTGTGGGATATTGGCAGTGCCATCTTTGTGCTAACTGGCAGTGGCAACATACTGCCCCGGTGTTCCTGTGCGTAAGTGTGTTGCTCCACCTGACGCTAGTTCACAATAAATAGTATTTTATAATTGCAAATCGTTTCCATCTAACTTACAGTTCTGCTCGACGCAGCTTTGATAGCCTACAATGGCCTGGTGGCCCATGTTCAATGCTTCTAGTTGGCAAGCAGGTGACGGGGTGTGGATGCTGACTTCCTGCAGAGACAACACGGTGTGGAGCTGGAGGAGCACAGGTCAGGCAGCATCAAAGAAGTCGGAAAGTCACCGTTTCAGTTTGGCATCTTTTTCTTCTCTGCCTGACCTGCTGTGTTCCTCCAGCTCCATGCTGTATTGTCTCTGACTCCAGCATCTGCAGTTCTCGCTATCTCCGACTGACTTCCTGTAGCTATTGTTTGGGTGAAAATGTTTTAAACTAACTCTGCTTTCACACCTCTGCATAATAATGTGCACATGTTTAGAAACTTCCCTTTAATTCTTTGTACAGGAAAACATGAAAAGCTTTTGTCAATCAGCCCACTGTCACGAATATGGGCCCCAATGTGTTTTCTAGATGTTGAATTGCTAACTCATTTGGGATTTTCTTTTCTGGCATTTCAAAAGGAGAAAACTTGTGCAAATTGTTCTTAAACTTGCAGTCATGTTTGACCATGGAGTGAGCTTCTGATCTAATTTGTAAATTTACTATGGACACCTATTGCTGTTTCTGTAACTTTGCTTGACTTCATTTCTTTCTCAACTCATCCACTTCATTCAAGCCCTTTTACCTTGAGACTTGACTGTTCCAGTGCTATTTTGCTGGGCTTATGCATTTTTAATTCTGGAAGCTGGTCATCCAAACTCCAACTGTGCCTTAATCTGCAGCAAACTCCATTCACCTTGGCTTCTGTTCAAGCAAGTCTCGATGACTTTTATTTCAAAGGATTCTCATCTTTGGATGATACTCAATATCAACTGTTCCATGTTTAGCAGCCATGTCTTCAGTTGTCTAGGCCTCTAAGGCCTTGAACACCCTCCCAACATCCCTTCACCTCACTTTCCTCCTTTTAAGACATACTTTAGCTTTTGGTCACCTTGACTTAGGATCTACTGATGTGGCTTAGTGCCACACGTTTGCTTTAAGACTCCTGCCAAGTGTTGTAGGAAATTTTACAATGTTAAAGATGCTTTATTCATGTATTCCCCGTGTTGGTTCCGTATTGATGTTCAAGCATCAGAAAGCTGCTAGTTGTACAGGTGATGAGCCTTAAATCTTAAGGGCTGAATGTGTTGGTAGGTTAGCTCACCAGTGCACAGTGTACAGCTTAACCAGATTCTGTTTGCTGTTCACCTTCACCTCCTAACATTAGTTTAGACACAGGAATGTGAATACTTTATATTTTCTATTGCTGTTCCCTCTGGCATTCAGAGGGGAACCTGTCTCCTGTAGAGTTTCTCATTAGACTAATTTCCAACAGAATTTGAGCTCCTTGATTGCATGTGTATTTTTGTTGTTTACCACTTTTTTTGCTTTCTGTGGTTTGAGTCCTTACTTGCATCTAAATCTAAAAATGCTTGATTTCAGATTGTATATAAAACCTTAGACTCCTCTCTTCCCTTCCCTAACATCTGTTTCCGTTTCTGGGGATAAGCTGTCCATCAACATCCACTACAAATACCCTGACTCCTTTTTGGTTATGTGACAATACATTTTCAAATCCTTCTTCCTGTAAAGACTCCAGTTTGTTCTCTGTTTCAGAGATAATGGGAACTGCAGATGCTGGAGAATTCCAAGATAATAAAATGTGAGGCTGGATGAACACAGCAGGCCAAGCAGCATCTCAGGAGCACAAAAGCTGACGTTTCGGGCCTAGACCCTTCATCAGAGAGGGGGATGGGGGGAGGGAACTGGAATAAATAGGGAGAGAGGGGGAGGCGGACCGAAGATGGAGAGTAAAGATAGATGGAGAGAGTATAGGTGGGGAGGTAGGGAGGGGATAGGTCAGTCCAGGGAAGACGGACAGGTCAAGGAGGTGGGATGAGGTTAGTAGGTAGATGGGGGTGCGGCTTGGGGTGGGAGGAAGGGATGGGTGAGAGGAAGAACCGGTTAGGGAGGCAGAGACAGGTTGGACTGGTTTTGGGATGCAGTGGGTGGGGGGGAAGAGCTGGGCCGGTTGTGTGGTGCAGTGGGGGGAGGGGACGAACTGGGCTGGTTTAGGGATGCAGTATGGGAAGGGGAGATTTTGAAACTGGTGAAGTCCACATTGATACCATATGGCTGCAGGGTTCCTAGGCGGAATGAGTTGCTGTTCCTGCAACCTTCAGGTGGCATCGTTGTGGCAGTGCAGGAGGCCCATGATGGACATGTCATCTAGTCATCCCTAAACCAGCCCAGTTCATCCCCCCCCCCCCCCCCCCCCAACTGCACCACACAACCAGCACAGCTCTCTCTTCCCCCCCCCCCCCCCCCCCCCCCCCCCACCCACTGCATCCCAAAACCAGTCCAACCTGTCTCTGCCTCCCTAACCGGTTCTTCCTCTCACCCATCCCTTCCTCCCACCCCAAGCTGCACCCCCATCTACCTACTATCCTCATCCCACCTCCTTGATCTGTCCGTCTTCCCTGGACTGACCTATCCCCTCCCTACCTCCCCACCTATACTCTCTCCACCTATCTTCTTTACTCTCCATCTTCGGTCCGCCTCCCCCTCTCTCCCTATTTATTCCAGTTCCCTCTCCCCATCCCCCTCTCTGATGAAGGGTCTAGGCCCGAAACGTCAGCTTTTGTGCTCCTGAGATGCTGCTTGGCCTGCTGTGTTCATCCAGCCTCACGTTTTATTATCTTGTTCTCTCTGTTTCTCCGTTACTCATCTGCTACGATGATGCCAGCATCTACAACAAGACTTCCAAAATGTCTGCCGCCTTCCTCCCCGAGGATTCTCTCCCACCTTCCCCACCCCACCCCTGGCGTACACTGTGGTTGACCAAGGTCCTCTGCCATGTCTTCTCCTGCACTTCTGAACCTCTCTCTCCCTCCAATGATTGATGAAAGGGTTCCTCTGATCCTGAGTAATCACCCCGCCACCATCCCCATTCAAAGGACCATGAGCTTGCATTTCCACCGCCTCCAATAGGATGCCACCATCGGGGACACGTTCTCTTCCCCAACCACCCCCCCACCCCCACAAATTCCCATGCAATCGCAAAAAGTGCAACACCTGTCCACTTATTTCCTTCTCACCATCAAAAACCCCAGGTATGCCTTCCAGTGAAAGTGATTTTTCTTGCACATCACTCAGTCCAGTATTCCCTGCTCAGTGTGATTTCACCCCGTACACTGGGAAGATCAAACACTGACTAGGTGACCACTTTTGCCAGAACATGAATGTTTGGCAAAATGACCCTGAGCTTCCTGGTGCCTGTCACTTCAAAACACCACCATGTTCCTTTTTCCAACATTTCTGTCTCAGGCTTAGAATCACAATCATAGAACCAGGCCATTTGGCCCAACAAGCCCACACTGACTGTCTAGAGAGTGTCCCACCCAGGCTCAACCCCCAACCTGTTACTCTGTATTTCCCATGGCTAATCCAACTAACCAACACACTATGGGCAATCTAGCATGGCTAATCCAACCAACCAACCAGCACATCTTTGGACTGTGGGAGGTAACCAGAGCACTCGGAGGGAACCCACGAGGACAATGTGAGGAGTTTGCACAGACAGTCACCCAAGGCTGGAATTGAACCAAGCCCCTGGCACTGTGAGGCAGCAATGCTAACCAGTGTGCCACCAATCACCGCTTGCTGCCATGCTCCAGTGAAGTTCAGTGCAAGCTTGAACAGCACCACATATTTTCTGCTTGGGTACCCTGTAGCCTTCTGGACTCAATATTGCATTCAATAATTTTGGGGCCTCAGCACCTTCTCCCCATGTCCCCCATATACCAGGCTCTCGCGTGCGCGCACACATCCTCTGCCTGCACCTGGCTCCATCTCCACCTATCATTTAATCGTTCTCCCTCATCCCACCCTGTCTTCATATATACCAACCTTTTCCTACCTAATATCAGTTCTGAAGCTGGATCTGAAATGTTAACTTTGCTTTCGCTCCACAGATGCTGCCGGACGTGCTGAGTTTTTCCCAGCAGTTTGCTTTTTCTGATTTTGAGCAGCTTTTTTTCCTGTATTAGTCTTCCAACTGCTGCTCCTGAACAGTTTTTCTAACTGGCATTTCAATTGGCTTTCCTGGTTCTTTCTCAGGCTTTCGATGTTTACTAACTTAATTGCTGAAGTAGTTATGGAGTACTCCCTGGTCCTTTTCTTGTCTGATCTTTTGTCAGCAGCTTGCTGCTACTCCGAGTCCAGTTGAGTACAGGAACCTGAGATACATGGGCAGTATGGACATGTGTATACATGTCTGTAGTTCCTCACTCCATCATTGGGCAAGTGATTGTTCGCCCATTAATGCTTTGCACTAGGTGTGGACTGAACAGCTATGAGTCATGAATTGCTGGCTGATCTGGTTTGGAACAAAAGAACTGAAGCAGGAATGTAGCTTGGCCTCCTCTTTTAGAAAGCTGCACTCACTTTGGCTGTGTTGTTTTCCCTTGTAAAAGTGCCATCCCAGCTTAAGTTCTCTGACTTAGAAACTGTGGAATCAACTGCTGGTTGGCACAGACATTCCTTAAATGTTTAAATCTGTGCTGCATACTCAATCCTAATCCTCTCAGCTGACTCCTTCACCTTTTTATATACTGCATTACTGTGGTTTCAAAGGAAGAGGTTGGAGTTACAATGTAATTTGCCCTCCCCTGTACTCATTAAAACTCCTCCCATTCCCAACCATAAACATTTGACTCAATCGCTGTGATTTTGGTATCATGAACTTCTCACTGTCACTTTTCTGTTCTTGTGAATTTCAGCTGCAAAGTAAAATTATTTAGTGACCATTTACTTATCAAAAGATTAAATAAGCAAAGGCTCTACACCTTGAGCAAATGGTCACAACAGTGAGATCTGGGTAAATGTCATTTGGCCAGAATGTTTGCAATTGGCTGATCTTTAGATTTTCTCAGTGCTATCCTGGGAGGGCTTGGGCCACAATTTAATGTGTTGAGACTTTTTTAACCCTGCTACCCAAAGAGTCACTGGGGAATGTTTGGGGTGGGGTGGGGGGAGGGAAAGAAAGAACAAGAGGGGGGAAGGTAACTGCTACCCCTTGATTTGTCTCACCCTCCTGAGGGAGGGGCAGGGACAGGTGGTGGTTCTGCCTCTGGACTGCTGGACAGTCTGATGGGTTTTGGTTCTGTCATGTAGACAGTGACCCACATATCTAGCAAATTTCAGTGCCGTGGCCTGGAGAAGAGATCCAGGGATTAGGATGGATGGTTTGTAGTGTGTGTGTGTCTCCGTCCTGCTGGAATTCGTCTGCTCCAACCCCCCACCCGCGCCTGGTAATGTTTGAAAGGTGGAGGCTGGACAAAGGGCATTGGCAGGACCTAATGCTGGCTACTTTTGGCAAGGGGCTTGCATGATTGGTGCTTGTAAAGTTTTGCCATCTGCTTCCAGGTGTTTTGAGGCTTTGGCAAAGGACATTGACTGATTTATTGTCAGTGAAGTGAGTTTACATCTACAATAAAGTACAAGTAATTGAAACTTTAATGGAATATTTCGTCGGGTTTTTTTGGAAAAGTTCAATTGCACTCCATCTTGAACAGCCTTCAGATTTCGTCATCTCAGTGGTATACATTGGCACATTTACTAAAATATGACTAGAGAGTGAAAGTGTTGAATTCTGAGGACCAGTTACACACCTTTATTTGGACATAGAAAAGTGGCTCATTGGATCCATATTTAAAATGTAGATAAAGCCACAGCTGATTTGACTGCCTTTTGTGCACTTGATGTGAGTCATCTTCCCATTAAAATGTTAGATTGAAGTGTTTAGTTAGCTTTGACTTGGGTAGCTCATTTCCCATTGACCTTGAACTGAGTGACTGCCCATAGGTACAGGGGAAGGTATATTGTATTGCAACTCCATCTTTCTTTCTGAAATCCACAGTGGTGCAGAATATAAAGGAGTCATCATCTGAGATAACAAAGTGTGAAGCTGGATGAACACAGCAGGCCAAGCAGCATCTCAGGAGCACAATGCTGCTTGGCCTGCTGTGTTCATCCAGCTTCACACTTGTTATCTTGGAATCTCCAGCATCTGCAGTTCCCATTATCATCTGAGATGTTTGGTTTAGAGTGTGCACCCACATGAGTATGGTTTTAACTGTTTTCAGGAACATCTGGACTGTCTTCCAGTCTATAGACAGCTCAAGCTGAGATAGCACTTTATCAAAAAAGGACATGCAGCCAAAGTAAATGCAGCTTTCAGAAAGAAATGGCCAAGTAACATTCCTCTCCATTTCAGAGGGCTGTTCAGAGTTAACCATATGACTGAGAGTCTGGAGTTGCATGTAGGTCAGATAACGTAAGAATGGCAATCACCTTCCTAAAGGACATTTACAGCATTCACCGTTCTTTCGGTTTTTACTTAATGAATGTAAGGTTTATCATGTAGGGCTGCAGAAGTTACAGAACTACCAAATGAAGGAAAAACGTAATGGATTCAAATGTAGTGAATGCTCTCAATTGGATAAATTAATGCTGAACACTTTTGTTGTTGTTTTGAAGATTTGTATTTGTTTGTATGTTTACCTCATAACTAATTGTGAATTGCATTATATGCAGTAACTGTTAGAGGCAACAGTGTAGCTGTGGTGTATATCGAAGTTGTCAAAATAGTTGTAAATCTGCAATAATAAACAAATAGGAAAAAGTATGAATTTGAATTAATTTAATTTATTGCAGCATCTATCAGGGCTTTGCAATGCAATGACACACTTGAAATCTAGTCAATGCTGTAATTCAGGGAAAGTTTACAAATCTGCTTCTGTAAAGATCTGCCCTGTATATGGTCATCTCATTGTCTTAATTGTGTAAACGTTCCCACACCATAAGTAAACCAAACATCTGTCTTAAAATAATCTTCAAATTTTGGAAAAAAACAGTAGGGAGTAGGCCATCTGGCTGTTTTGCCATGACATCGTGGCTAATCATTGACTTAAATTCCACTTTCCTGGTTGATCTTCTGATATTTTAATTCTCTTAGTGTTCAAAGCATTATCCACTTGAGCTCTGTGCTCTCTAGATAGAGAATTCTCTAGGATTTTCACCCCACTGAGTGAAGAAATTTCTCCACATCTCCATTCCAGAAGGCAACTGGGCATGCTGAGACAATGTACCCTATTTGTAGACTCAAAAACCAACCTCCAGGCATCTATCCTATGAAACCGTACCAGAATTTTGGTTTGTTGAGTCAGATTTGTATGTGCCGACCAGGTTTCCAGAACTGAACTAGGCCCACTTGGCCCATTTCCCTCTCAACCTTTCCTATCCGTCTAACTATCCAATGTTGTAATTTATATCTTATCTACCACTTTTGGCAGCTCATACCATTTTGTGCACTACTCTCTGAACAAGTTTCCCCTTGGATTCCTCTTTTAAAGATCTTTCTCCCCTCACCTTAAACCTATCCCCTTTAGTTTTGGATTCCCCTACCTTAGGCAAAATACTTTGGCTGTTCACCCAATACATGTCCCTCATGAATTTATAAATCTGTCACCCCTCAGCCTCCTACATTCCAGGAAGAGAAAGGTCCTAGCATATCCAGCCTCTCGTTCATACTGCAAACCTTCCAGTCTTGGTAATGCTCTTGCAAATGTTTTTGCAACCTTTTTCAGCTTAATGTTCTTCCTATAGCAGGGCAATCAGAATTCTAAACATTATGCCAAATGTGATCTTACCAATGTCTTGTACAGCAGTAACGTGACTTTTCAACATCTGTACTCAATGCTGTGACTGAAGGAAGTGTGCCATATGTTGCCTTCATCACCCTGTCTACCTGTGACACAACTTTCATGGACCGATGTATCTGCATCCTTAAGTCTCTGTTTAACAACACTTCCAGGGACTGACAGTTAGCTGTATTAGTCCTGCCCAAATTTGCCTTGCCAAAATGCAACCCCTGGCATTTATCAAAATTAAACTCCATCTGCTGTTCCTCAGCCCACTGGCCCCTTTTAATCAAGACCCTGTTCTATGCTTGTATAACCGCCTTCACTGTCCACTATACCCACAAACTTACTAACCATGCCTCTTATTCTTATCCAGATTGTTTCTATAAATGATGAACAACAGTGGACTCTACACCAATCCTTGTGGCATACTGCTGGTCACTGGGCCTTCAGTCTGAACAACAGTCCTGTACCACCACCCTCTCTGCTAATATCAAGCCAATTTTGTATCTAGTTGGCTAGCTCTCCCTGGATCCTATGTGATCTAACCTTACTAACCAGTCAACTATGCAGAATCTTGTCAAAAGCCTTGCTAAAGTCCATGCAGATCATGTCTACCGTTCTGACTTGAGCTATCTTCTTGATCACCATTTCTTTAGAAAAACTGAATCCAGTTTGTGAGACCATTTTCCACTCTTAAAGCTGACTATTACTAAAAGTCCTTGCGTCTCCAAATGTATGTAAATCCTACCTCTCAGAATCCCCTTTAACAACTTAGCAAGCACTGATGTCAGGCTCACCAGTCTGTAATTCCTTGGCTTTTCCTTGCTTCCTTTCTTGAATAATGGCACATTAAACCATCCTCCAGTCTTCCAGCACTCACTGGTGGCTGCCAATAATATAAATATCTCTGGGGCCCTGCAGTTTCTTCCCTAGCTTCCCACATTGTCCTGGGGGTTTGTCTACCTGTGTTTTAAGAACTCCAGCACCACCTCGTCCATAATGTGGACTCTTTTCAAGACATCACTATTTATCTCCCAAGTTCCCAAGCTACCATGCCTTTCTCCACAACAAGCACTGACATGAACTAAAGTTTAGGATCTCATCCATCTCCTGTGATTGCACAAATAGATGGCCTCATTGATTGCTAAGGGACCCTGTTCTCCCTAGTTTTTTGCCCTTTTATATAATTGTAGAATCTCTTTTTGGATTTTCCTTTACCCTACCTGCCAAAGCTGTCTTATATTCCCTTTTTATTTTGCTTTTGCCCTCCTGATTTCCCTCTTGTGTAATCCTACACCCCCTATATCAAGGAATTTGTGAGATCTCGGCTGTCTATACCTGTTGTATGCCTCCTTTTTTGTTTTCTTGACTAGAGCCTCAATATTTCTAGTCATCCAGTGTCCCCCTATTCTGCTGACCTTGCCCTTCACACTAACAGGAACATGCTGGGTTCTGAACTCCTGTTACCTTGCTTTTTGAAAGCCTTCCACTTGCCCGACATCCCACAACTTGCAAACAGCCTCCGCCAATCAACTTTTGAGAGTTCCTTCTAATACCATAAAAAATGAATGAGATTAGTTCTCAATGTTCTAAACTCGAACATATTTAGACTACTGTGCTCAATGTCCCTTTGCAAGGCAAGGCTGTCATTTCAGAAATCCCCCCATACAGTGACTCTGTTTTGGTTGTACGCCCTCCTCCCTAGGAGACGTTGCACTGTCACAGGCACAGACTAAGGCAACAATGGTGGCTTCTGAATTCTGGCCTCTTTGACTTTTATGCCAGAACTGGATTCCAATGTCAGTGGCATCTTGCAATTCCTGCCATGGCCATGGGTGATTGTTGCTCGTTTAACTAACAATTGTAATTTCAACGTGTGTTTTTATCTTTCAGGGCAGGATGGTTTTGACCTTGCTGATGCTTTCAAAGATGGTCCCACTAAAGCCCCAGGTATGTGTAATGAATAACTTTTTGTTTTCTGAAGGAGGGTCTAGTCCCAAAACGTCAGCTTTCTTGCTCCTCCATTGCTGCTTGGCCTGCTGTGTTCATCCAGCTCCACACCTTGTTATCACAGATTCTCCAACATCGGCAGTTACCATTATCTTTGAATCAATTAATCATATGTTTGGAAGAAATCTACCCATACATCAAAGCTAAGATCCACCAGAAATAGGGTGTAACCCTCAAATGTGTGGTAATTAGGACCGTTTGATACATGTAGTCAAAGTGCATGTGTTAGTCTGCAATGACAGCACAATCAAAATAGAAGAAGCTTGCTGGAAATCTCTGCTTAATGGATTACCACCAGCCCCTGTCCCTGTCCCTGCTTAACAAACATGGATAAGATATTAGAACAGTCATTTTGAGAGTCTATTAGAGATCATTGAGTGCAATAGTGTATGGCAAGACTTTACTTTTTAATGGATTGAGTCTTAAAGGAACCTACATTAACCACTCAGATAACAAGGTGCAGAGCAGGATGAACACAGCAGGCCAAGCATTTTTGGAGACCCTCTTAGCGACAGCACCATGTTAAACAATGTGCCAAGAAATTGAAGATGCTGCATTGATGTTGGGGTTTTTGTCTTGAAATTTAATCATTGTTGTTATCCTAAAGTTGGAACGATATATCAAATCAGTTGTAGGTTGCTAAGTGCATCTTTATTTTTCGAAATACTTTTGCAGCGTTACTGTATGTGAAATGTTACTTCGCCCTAAGTCTCTCTGCAGTTCCTTTCTGCAACAGGGAAAAACTTTTCAAACCCACACTGAGTAGCTAATGTATTTGACCATATTTTCTGCAGATGTCCTTGAGAGAGTATTTCATGCAGTAAAAGTTGCCTTTCTAATTGCATACTATTCTCTTGCAGCCGTTGATCCTGATTTCCCTGATATTGGTAAGTTGTTTATAAATGCCTTTTACATGGGAATGGCTGCACTTAGAAATGTTTTGTTTTATTTCATTTGACCCTGTATTTGTAGGCTATTGTTTTGTGTTTACTTGGCAGTTTTCTTTGACCCGATTCAAGAAAAGAACTGAACATTTTAAGAGTATCATTTCAAGTACTTGACTTAGAATTACTTGTATACACATAACCTGAATGATGAATTAGTTTTGAATAATGTGGTACTTGCTGCTTATTGTGAGCATGTTGATGCTAGTGTTAATTCTATTAATTAAAATAATTATTGCATTAACAACTTCATTTAAATGCTGTTTTTCCCCTCACCCAATGCTTTAATAACTTCTTTCCACGTGATGGCAAAAATCTTTCAGATAGTTATCTGCATCTTCTTTCACTCTGCGCTGTTTTTATTTTCTAGTGTATTCACAAGTTGTACTAACTAACAATTGGTTTCTGTCCTCACAAAAGAGATCCAATTAACAATTTTTCCATTTCTTAAAAAAAAGTTTACACTGCTGGATGTAGATTTCTGGGGCGCTTTCCACTTCATGTGGTGATCCATAAGCTACATTGCTTATTTAAAAAAAAAACTTGAACTGTCACTACTTCTTTTATCGAATCCTCACAGCATGGAAACAGGCCCTTTGGCCCAACAAGTCCACACTGACCCAGACTCAACCCCTGTAACATATCTCTGAACACTATGGGCATTTTAGCACGGCCAATCCACCTACCCTGCTCCTCTTCTAGACTGTGGGAGGAAACCGGAGTACCCGGAGGAAACTCATGCAGACACAGAATGTGCCAACTCCACGCAGTTGCCGGAGGGTGGAGTTGAACCTGGGTCCCTGGTGTTGAGGCAGCTGTGCTAAACTTTGAGCTGCCATGCCACCCCAAGGCTTTCTGAAAATCCAAATTGTATAGTATCCTGGTGAGTTTGTGTTTAGCCAGACTGCAACTGCAACATCAGTTGAATTTATTTTAAGCACACTCTCTTCCTAGTTATAAATCTGTATTAGCTGTAAACTAGAACTCTGCCCATAAGGGCATAGGCAGTCTGAGTAAGAATGGGCCAGACCATGCCACACTTCTAGCTAACTCCTCCATTTTACTAAGACCATGGCTGATCTCCAATCCACAACTTGATATCTTTCTCAATCCTTTGCCTTCTGAAGGTATTTAATTATGGTAATCAGTGTAACTTGACAACACCACTGAACAATATATTACCAAAAATTCAATTGCTCTTTGGCAGCTCTGACTAGCACATTGCTGAACTTGACCAAATTCAACTTGGCAGTCCCAGTAAGGGTTATTTCAGAAGTAGGTGTCCATTGCTTGTCCTAGCAAGCTAAGGACAAGTGATATAATTGCAACCAGAATTGACTAACCCTGCATAGGGCAAAGTTTGGAATGTGAAAACTTAATTAAGGTTAAATCTTGCACCTACTTAATTATTACTATCTTTATTCTGATCATCTGACCATTTTGTTTATTTCGTAGATTTAGATTTTGATCCCGAGGTTCCTGCACCCCCGAAGGACCGCAATAACAATCGTAAGTTTATGCATGACTCCTTTGAGGGATTTCATGTTCCATGCCTTTTTTCCTTTCTCCTTACAATTTCTTAAGAGCTTCCTGACAAATCTGAGGTCCTTTCTACCTCCAGTGAAATAATTTCAAGCCATGTTTACTATTGCAATGTGGTGAAACAAAGCAGCAAATTTGTACATTGCCTCCTTAAGCAACAGTGGGGCAATTGGAACAGTAATTTTGGTTGGGGAGTAAGTATGGGCTAGGGGCACGGGAGGAGAAATAGTCCTCTATTGTTCAAGTAATGCTGTACCACCTCTGTCCATCTAAATTCAGCATTGCCTACAGTGCGACATTCTCTGTTCTGAGATAACAACCAAAACTCTGTGCAGAGTTCTCTGAAGCTGTTTAGGGCACAAGGTTCAGCTCCAGAAGTGCACATGCCAACGCTGAGCCTTGACTTGTGTTAAGTTCTTTTTTCCAAATTGTAGAGGAGTTGTTGATTAAATGTAGTTAGCCACATTCATGGACTTAAGCACACAATCCTGACTGACAATCCAGTATGACATTGAATGGCTGTGATACCGTTTGGAACCAACTACTGCGTAGGATGTTGCATCAAGTCTGTGTTCTGGTAGTTCTTGTATAGATGTTTACGATCTCATGGCACAGTTCACAGGCAAAAACAGGAAGAAATCTGGTTTTCCTGACAAATTTCCAACCCACCCCCTACGTATTTTCCCCCTACCAACAGCCCAGAAAACAGGAATTTCTGTTTGTGGGCTTTTTAAAAATTTATTTGTGGGATGTGTCATTGGCTGGTCAGCATTTCTTGCCTGTCCCTAGTTGCCCTTGAGAAAAAGGTGGTGAACTGTTGCAGTCCACCTGCTATGGGTTGACTCTCAATGCTGTTAAGGAGGGAATTCCAGGAATGTAGAGATAGGAATTTCTACAATCTGCTTTATCTTTGAACATGAGGGTTGTAGGGGCACAGCCCTCCAGAGTACACGATTCCAAAAATCTTCCACCTGAGTGAAGGAATTCCTTCTCAGTTGTGTACCTCGTTCCCCTTTTTATTCTGAGACTGTTTCCTGATTTCCAGTCAACCATCCAGGGCAAAATATTCTTCAGTGTAAATACAAAGAATATTGTAAGTTTTGTTTTTTAAATGAATACCGCCTGTCATTTTTCTAAACACTTAAAAATCAATCTCTGTCCTCATAGAACAGTCTGACCGTGCCAAGAATCTGGTGAAACTCGTCTGCACTCCTGTTTGTGGCAAGTGCATCCTTTGCTGAGCACGGAGATCGCAATTGCTCACACAGGTGTGATCGAGCCAATGCTGCCTGCAACTTGACTCTCATTCGTCCAGGGGAGTGTAACCCACTGCCCTCTGTCAAAAGTCGTGGATCCAAGCTTCACTCCAGTAACAAGTGCACTATGCAGACTTGACAGTGTAATTTGGAAGGTGTTGTCTCCCTTCAGACAAGGCTTCACCTGTTCTCTCGAGTGGATATTTTCAAGAAAAACAATCCTATTACACTTTTCTAAGACAATGTGGGGTACCCTTGTTACTGTTCATTCCTCAGCCATCCCCATTCCCCACTAGTAGGGGGTATCTCAAGCTAGAGGATGTAGTTATAGAATAATAGAACTAGAACAGTGCAGCACAGTACAGGCCCTTTGGCCCACAATGTTTTGCTGAACTTTTACCCTAAACTTAAGGTCTATCTAACATCCACTACTCCCTTATATTGATAAGGCGTCACTCCTTTAAAACTGAGATGCAAAGGAATCCCTTCTCTGTAGGAAGGTGATATCCAGGAGTTGAGGGCTGTGAAGAGTTGGAACAAAAGTGCAGTTGAAGTCTGGGTTAGACCAACCATGCCATTATAAAATGATGAGGCAGGATTGACCAGCCTACACCTGTTATTCCTATTGTTCTTGAATTTTTTTCCAAATGGATTACAGCATCCACCATGCTACTTGTGAAATCTTTATTTGCTCTGCGTTTGAGAAGGCGATAGCTTTGTCATTGTAATAACACCGTTTCAGATTCGTTCCTTTTTCTAAATGGTACACCTGATGAAATTGGACTTGTTAATGCTACTTTCTGTCTGTGGATGTTGCCAGACCTGTTGTCTCTCCAGCAATTTCAATGTTGCTTGTTTCACATCAGTTCTAAAATGGTTCTTTAGTTCATTCGCTAATCTTGCACACATCTAAAACAATATAACTCTGAAGAAACTTGTCTTAATTAATAACTTGATTGCACAACTTGATGTTTACTTGTGATAATGCACTGCCTAATGTGGATACCTTTTGAATGCTGTCTGAATCTGCTAACATCACTTGTCCCTCTTTGCCCCAGCTGATGAATTTGATTTAAATGATGCCCTTAACAATGAAGGTAAGTCCAAATGTTTTAAATTCATTGGCATGATAATGGAATGTATTTTACCCTTTTCTGTAATGCTGATTTAACTTTGGGCAGATATTAAATTGAAAATCTATGAAAACATGAATTGCTTCGCCTGGGCAGGATTAATTATAATGAAGCTAAATCGTCTATCTGTGGGGAGATTCAAAGCATTTAGTAGCCTAGTCTTGTATGTAATGAATGTGAGCCTGTTTATAGGAGAATTCAGTCCCTCCTGTAATTCTGAGATAATGGGAACTGCAGATGCTGGAGATTCCAAGATAATAAAATGTGAGGCTGGATGAACACAGGCCAGGCAGCATCTCAGGAGCACAAAAGCTGACGTTTCGGGCCTAGACCCTTCATCAGAGTTTCTGTTTTTTTTAGTTTCATTCGGTTGGTGGAACAGACAGAACCTTTTCTCATTATTTATTTGAAGAGGTCCTAAACATTGTTGGTACAAGCATACATATTTCAGCAGCCACTAAACTTTCTACCTCTTTTAATTTGTCAAGTTTTCATATAGTTGGCTCCATGGCCCATTCAACTGGCCTAGTCAGATTTCATTCTGAAGGAGGGTCACTGGACCCAAAATGTTAACACACTCCCACAAATGCTGCCAGCCCTGCCAAGATTTTCCGGCAAAGTTGTTTTAGTTTCAGGTATCTAGCATTTGCGGATCTTTTTGTGTTTTTTTTGGTCTCAATTTTATTGCTGCTTTAAATTCCCACCATGTATGTACTCAACAATGATATCCCTGTTATCTACCCCTCTGTTTTGATGTCAGTCCAACAGTGAACAGTGTTCCAAAGTTTGTGGTTCAGTTGTGGCCACTTTGCTCACTAGGTTCTGGGGGAACTGTTACCTTGATGTTCTGCTTGTTTGTATGTCAGTGAGCAATTCATTCAGCCCCAGCTTTATCATTAAAGGGTGGCACGGTAGCTCAGTGGTTCGCACTGCTGCTTCACAGCACCAGGGACCTGGGTTCAATTCCAGCCTTGGGTGACTGTCTGTGTGGAGTTCGCACGTTCTCCCCGTGTCTGTGTGGGTTTCTCTGGGTGCTCCAGTTTCCTCCCACAGCCCAGAGATATGCAGGTTAGGTGAATTGGCCGTGTTAAATTGCCCTAGATTAGGTGGGTTATAGGGGGATGAGCCTGGGTAGGATGTTCTGAGGTTTGGTGTGGACCTGTTGGGCTGAAGGGCCTGTTCCCACACTAGGGATTCTATGATTAAATATTTAGAGGATGTGAGCATGTATATTTCTATTTGGTTATTAAGGGTTCAGCCTCCCATTCTGTGCTCACGAATATACATGTTACTATTGACCTTAGCAAAATGCACTGTTGTAGAGAATACCTTGGCATATTTATAATCTGCTCTTGACCAATGATGGAATTCAAACCTCATACAGTATTTTTACTCTTGACAGACAAATATACACCAACAAAGCTTCCAAAGCAGCCAGCTAATGGTGACCCAGGTAATGAAACAAGATTTTTGATCCAGTGTAACTTCTTCTGGCTTTTTTTAGAAAAGTTGCACTGTTGTCAAAGTTTCTGGAAATTTGAAACTGCTTAATTGGAGTGAAATTAGCACTGATGCCTCAATGTAAAGATTAAAAATATGCCCTGTCAAGCCCCTTAAGAATCTTGTTTTAATATAAGTTATATGTTAACTTTTATTATATAATATAATATAATACAGTACCACGTGGAATTTCACAACAGCTTTTAAATGTCAAGTATTGGGCACCTAACCATAAGGATATAATTGGCCTGGGCTTCATTGCTGAGGTGGGTATGCTGAACCAGACCTAGTGCCAATACCTAGTGACTCCCCTACTTATCCCTAGGATTCTCTTATAATATCTGTGCCAACCCAAGATCACCACCACCCCCCTTCATTACTGCCCTTTTGTTCAATGCCAACTTACCTAGAATGTACAGATCTCGGAGTTTTGTTGTGTAGAAATTAAGTTCTCTGTATTTGTTACAGACATGAATGCGTACAAGTGTATGTATCTCATTTTTTAAAAAAGCCAGTCATGAAAGCAATTCCAATGCAGCCAAAGTCTCTCAAGTACTTAGTTTCTTTCTTGGTTCCTTCTTTTAGTTCCACATCAAAGACAGCTAATCCTTTAAACTCTGAGCTGTCGATCAGAAACTTTCACCTCATCTACAATGATAGCGGTCCTGGAAAATAGCTGAATGCTAATAATATTATAATGACATCACCTTGGGATTATATCAACAAACAATTATTGAAATTGGTAGCAGTTGGTTTTAAAAAAAAACTTCAGACAAAGGTAGTTTTTCCACTTTTAATGAATGCCCTGCCTGCCAATGTAATTAACTCAGCCACATTAGGGGCATTTAAACAGTCCTTGGATAAGCATATGGATAATGATGGGATAGTGTAGGGGGAGGGGCTTAGATTAGTTCACAGGTCGGCGCAACATCGAGGGCTGAAAGGCCTGTTCTGTGCTGTATTGCTCTATGTTCTAAAGACTGGCAACTTAATTTGACAGTTCTGCAGCCCTTATCTGCATTTCACAAGCATTTGCCACTATTCTAAAGAATTTAGATCAAATGCAATAGGGTGAGGTTCTTGCTGTAGTGAAGGTGGCTTTCATTTGAACTCTGCTCTAAATCAAAACGGCTGGAAAGAATTGAGTAATGAACCTTTCAAAGTAAAGACAGCTTGTTGGGATTGAGAAACTGCAGTGGCTGTTGCTGGGAAAAGCTGTTGAAGCTATGTACTTTTTATAATCAAGATCTTTGTGAATTGACCTGTGTGTTTTATAGCATGGCCTGTTAGTTCAGTTGGCTGCATGGCTAGTTTGCAACTCAAAGGGATGCTAACAGTGTGGGTTCAATCCCTGCATAGGTCGAGGTTGCTATGAAGGGCTTACCATCTCAACCTCCCCTTCACCTGAGGTGTGGTGACCCACAGAGTAAAACACCATCACTCATCTCTAATGGGAGCAGTCCTGGCAAAATCATTATAACATTTAAGGAATTTTCTGTAATAGACTTGTTCTTTCAGTGAAAAAGCATTGCAGCCCCATGTGAAGATATTCAGTAACTGACTGCCATGTGAACACATTTTAAAATGATAAAACGTATGATTTATCAAGCCAGGCTTTACACTGGAATTGGATTATCATCATCAGCTGGGGTTATATTGCTGCTTGGTGCTTTTTTAAAGCCCCTCCCAGTCTGATGTAACTGGAAGTCCATGGTGGCACTGCTGCCACCCAGTGGTTGAGTTGACAGCTGGATATGTATCTTGGAATCGTGACCAATCTGTGCCAGAAAATGATGTGAATGGTGCTTGTTTTAATGTTTTGGAGCAAGTGCTTCCTCAGTCTCTAGGAACATGATACTCATTCGGTGTTTGCTTTTAATATGGCAGATCGTCAGTTTGGGGACCTAGACCTCCTGGATGCTGCAGGCGTTGGCCCTGACAAGTTCATTCCCAAAGGTAATAGTCAAGTCTTTATTTGGTTCTTCTACAGTGTGCAAACACTTGAATAGATGGGTCACTTTTTCAGACTGTCAAAGTGTGTAACTAGTTAATTTGTAAGGAATCTGTGCTGAGTCCCTGACTATTTACAGGGTCAGAATTTTTATGGGACAGCGGGCCATTTGGTCCATTGTGTCTGCACAACCTACTTTAATTATTTGAATGAAGCAATTGGCTGCAGACTTTGTAGCCAGGACCAGACTATATCTTCCAACGTGACACCAGTCAAATGAATATGTAACAAAACCATAAGTTTATCACTGTTTAATCTCTCCACTGAAATGTTAACCATTTCTAACATCATTTAGTTGCATAGTACAAGCCCACCCTTCATTCTATGTTGCACAATGTTGATGGATTCCTGAAAATGTTCACTGAAGGTGGAAATATTGAGATGGCATTATTATAAAATTTTTACTTTTTGTTGCTTGCTGGACATGTGTGTTTGTGTTGCATAGCTGCTTCTATCTGGGACCTATGAATGGGGATGGAAGCTGTGGAAGTGCATGGAGTCAGGATGCGTTCTCTCAGCGGAAGCATCAAATTTAAAAAAAAAAAAAAAAAATTCTTAGTGCTTTTGTTTTTAAGGAAACCAGCTCTTACATGGCTGAGGCAGCAAGGAGTTTGCAAACTATAACTGGGATGCCTGGTTCAGTGAGATTAAGACAGACCTTTTAAAGTTCCGCTTGCTTTAGATTGCTGACTTTTTGTTCCCTTTTGCTATAAACATCAAAATTGTTCCTGTGTTTAAAAGTCCTCTGAAATATCCTCTGCGTTGTAGCTTATTGAAGTTTTGTTTTCTAAATAAACTACTTGGTTAACTGTATGTTTGGATCTCTGCTCACTATCCTCAGTCTGTATTTAACTTTTCTGTTTGGTGGTGTAAAATCCCTACAGTGTGCAAACAGGCCATTCAGCCCATCAGATGACACTGACCCTCCTGGAGACCTATTTCCCATGGCTAACACACCTAGCCTGCACATCCCTGAACATTGGGCTATTTAGCAATGGCCCATGCACCTAACCTGCTTGTCTTTGGCCACTTCCCCTCAAATTACTCTCTTTTTTTGATTAGAGCTGTAAAAGATGACCGTCTTGACACATTTTGTTTGAGCAAGCTAACTTCTTTTAATCTTTTTCAGATGATAAGCAAGAAAGTGATCAAGGTAAGGTTATAACATTATTATTGAATTAAAATAACCCATTTTAAAGACAATCCAATGAGGTTGCAATTCAGACAACTCTAGCCCTCTTCAGGTTTCAGGATCCTACTTGCTAGAAGCACCCAATTTTTCTCAGCTTACAAGGCATTTGCAAGTGGAGGATCTCAAACCCCATGGTTTGTCAAGTGATTGACAAAGTAGATAATGGGAAGAAATCAGTGCCCAGTGCAAGTCATAAGACTTGATTTGCGCAGGCAATGTCAAACTTTTTGAGCAATTTTCACGTCTGTTGGACATCCCAAAGTGATTTAATCATGCTTCCATCTTATTTGAGCAGCTGTCTGAGCCTGCAATGTCCAGGAGAGTGCAACAAGAATAGACTAGTAATTCCATCCCATCTGTTCTTCCACCACCCCAACCCCTCATGGAGGGAGCTGTGCTCCAAGACCGCATGAGTCAGTTGCTTAACACTGCTGTCCCTGATCATCTTAATGGTCCCATTGTGACCAGCAGCCTGTGGCTTCAGTTTATTATTGAGATTGAAAGTTAACCCTAGCGCTAATGTTGTGCTAATAACTTGACTTGCCTCTCTGCTTGCCGTTGTAACATGTCCAGTGTCTGTCCTGCCTAACCTTTTTAAATATGGTCCCTGCAGCTTTGTGGTAAGGATTTCCAAAGACATACAACCCTTAGAGCGGAGGAAGAATTTCTCTATCGGTCTTAAACCTTTTGTTTCTTGAGGCTGCGTGTGCCTCCTGTCACTAGAGGGAGTTGCAATAGATGCTTCAAATGCTCTACCTTGCTGCCACCTTGTGGATCTGACACTGGTCTAGGGGCAAGAATCATCTGTAAAAATATTTAATAGATGGGAACTTGTTATGGATGAATTAATAACTTTTCTGTCCAAAACCTCCTTTCCAGATGGTGGCAATGGTACTCTTACTGGCATTATCACTGGTGTCCTGCTGGCTCTGGGTGGTGGAGTATCAAGTTATATCCTTTACCAAAAGAAGAAGCTGTGTTTCTCTTTGACAGGTGAGGTTGTTTTGGAATGATCCAAGCTAATTTCATGCTCCTCCCAAATACAAGAAGTATTTGAGAGGAGCACAAAAGTTGTAGCAGCAAAATCTAATCTAGAAATTTTGGAAATTACACAAGATGTGAAACTTTTTTAATCACATCCACGTTTCAGTATCTGTCAGCTTTGTATTGAGGAGCTGATTCTATAATAAAGAATAGGTCTAATCTCCAGTGGGTTGTGTTTTTGTTTTGTTTTAATTTTCTTCCCGAAGTATCAGTGACAGAAATGAGCTACAAATGCACAGTACTGGGAAGCATAAATTTTCTGGTATCCACAGTAAGTGGATCATCTTGCTTATGCCAAATTCCCTGGGAACTAGGGTGTGTTTTGGAATGTGGCAAAGGAGTGAGTTCTTCGGTCCATCACATCCACTCTGCCACTCAAATTCTGGCTAGTTGTTTACCTCAATGCTGTTTCCCCAATCTCTCCATTCCTTTGGATGTTAGTATACAGAAAGCTATTGGCTTCCGCCTTGAGCAATGATTTGAACTCTTGTTCAGTCTCCATTCAACTCCCAGGTTTTTATGCCCTCCGGCTAGGAGAATCGTTCTCTCTGTAAACCCTATCATGCCGTGCAAGAATTCTAAGTTTGAATGAATTTGCCCCTCAATCTTTGAAACTCTAGAGAATATAGACCCAGTTTCCTCATTCAGTGAGATCATGGCTGATTTGAATCCTTGATTTCCCTTTCCTGCCTTTTCCCTATAACCTTGGCTCCCTTATTGATTGGTGTTTTTTTTAAACTGTCTATCTCGACCTTGAAATTACTTCACGACCCAGCATTGATAGTCTGCTGCGATTTAAAGAATTTCAGATTCATTACCTAGAGTCCAAAGCTGGACACTGTAGTCCCTGTGAAGTCTCACCAAAGTTCATTACAACTGCAGGAAGATATCTTTATTCCTGAACTCAAGTCAACTTGCAATGAAGACCATGGTACCATTTGACCTTTTGATTGTTTGCTGTACCCTTATGCTACTGTTTAGGGATTCATGGACAAGGGCACACGTCCCTATGGATGGCAGCACTTAAACCTATTGCTACTGAAGACATTTTCAGCTTTGTGTTTTCTACCAAAATGAATAACTTTAGACTATTCACATTCTATACCATCTACCATGTTTTAGCCCATTCATCAACAGCAGGCAGAAAGAAACACTGGGATACACCATGAAGTTTAGAGTACTTTGTTTTTGAAGCAGGTTTCATTCTTTTTTTTGTCTTCAAGCTCTTAGCTGAAGGCTTCACTGAACCGAAAGTGCGATCGGCAGGTATTGGCTGGGTTTAGCTACCATTAGTGGAGTATAGTTTGAGCATCCATCCTAATTATGTTTGGGCCAGGAATGGTAGTATTGGCCCCAAAATCATCTTTTGACAAGCAATATAAATGACTTAAAAATAAAAGTCATCTGGTATTATAATGGTGAAGATAAAATGGAGCTGAGTCAAAATCAGTCTTCAGTAATGCAGGGTGACAGTGGGAACACAACTCCCTCTCTTGCAGGGTATTTCACTCAGCTGACCTGTAGCTTCAGGACAGGTCCCGATGCTGAATTCTGGGTTTCTGTTTGCTTTCGGTGGCATACAGGACCTTGCTTGGTTTAAATGCCCCTTGAGGGAGCTCGGCTTTCATCTTTAAGGCTGCTCTTCCAGACAGTGCCAGTGCACTCTTTCTTTAAATTCACCTACTGGATGAGGGTGTTGCTGGCAGGGCCAACATTTATTTCCCGTCCCTAATTACCCAGAGGGCAGTTAGTCAGGCACATTGCTGAGTCTGGAATCACATGTAGGCCAGACCAGGTAAGGAAGATTTCCTTCCCTAAAGGTCCATAAGACATAGGAGTGGAAGTAAGGCCATTCAGCCCATCGAGTCCACTCTGCCATTTAAATCATGGCTGATGGGCATTTCAGTTCCACTTCCCTGCACTCTCCCTGTAGCCCTTGATTCCCTGTGAGATCAAGTATTTATCAATCTCTGCCTTGAAGACATTTAATGTCCCGGCCTCCACTGCGCTCTGTGGCAATGAATTCCATAGGCCCACCACACTCTGGCTGAAGAAATGTTTCCTCATTTCTGTTTTAAATTTACCCCCTCTAATTCTAAAGCTGTGCCCGCAGGTCCTCGTCTCCCTGCCTAATGGAAACAACTTCCCAGCATCCACCCTTTCTAAGCCATACATTATCTTGTAAGTTTCTATTAGATCCAGTGCCAGTATGTCCTTCCTGAGGTGTGGGGCCTGTCCACCTATCTTCTTATCATCGACAAACTTTGCCAGAAATGCCCCCAGTCCCTTCATCCAGATCATTAATATTTCAAGTGAACAGCTGCGGCCCCAACACTGAACCCTGCGGGACACCACTTGTCACTGATTGCCATTCCGAAAAAGAGCCTTTTATCCCAACTCTCTGCCTTCTGTCAGACAGTCAATCCTCAATCCATGAATGGCTAAGGATCCTGGGATTGTACTCATTAGAGTTTAGAAGGTTGAGGGGAGATCTATTAGAAATTTACGAGATAATGTATGGCTTAGAAGGGGTGGATGCTGGGAAGTTGTTTCCATTAGGCAGGGAGACTAGGACCCTTGGGCACAGCCTTAGAATTAGAGGGGGTAAATTTAAAACTGAAATGAGACGACATTTCAGCCAGGGAGTGGTGGGCCTATGGAATTCATTGCCACAGAGCGCAGTGGAGGCCAGGACATGGCCAGGACGTTACATGTCTTCAAGGCAGAGATTGGTAAATCCTTGATCTCTCAAGGAAGAGTGGGAGAGTGCAGGGAAGTGGAGTTGAAATGCCCATCAGCCATGATTAAATGGTGGTCTGGACTGGATGGGCTGAATGGCCTTACTTCCACTCCTATGTCTTATGGTCTTAGTGCTACGTAATGACCACAAGTCCAGAATAGCCTGCTCCCTTGTGGACTCCATCAGAAGCTGTTCCAAAAAAGCCATCCTGTAAACATTCTATGAATTCTCTTTCTTTGGATCCCCCGGCAACATTATTCACCCAGTCCACCTGCATATTGAAGTCCCCCATGATCACCGTGACCTTGCCTTTCTGACATGCCCTGTCTATTTCTCGGTGCATCTTGCGCCCCTGGTCCTGATCACTGTTAGGTCTGTACATAACTCCCATTATGGTTTTTTTTGCCTCTGTGGTTCCTCAACTCCACCTACACAGACTCCACATCCTCTGATGCTATGTCATTCAGTGCCGTAGATTTAATTTCATTCTTAACGAGGCAACCCCGCCCCCTCTGCCCACCTCCGTCTTTTCGATAAGTTGAGATTCCTTGGATGTTTAACTGCCAGTCCTGAACTCCCTCCAACCATGTCTGTGATGCCTACCACATCATAGTCATTCAAGATGATTTGTGCTGTTAATTCATCTACTTTGTTGCAAGTACAACGAACATTTAGGTAAAGTGCCTTTTAATGCTAACTTTCTTATCATTATTAGAGGTGTTGGACATCCTAAGACGTCTAAAGCTATCTTTCCTTTTTGCTGTATTCCTAGTCTGCCTCAAGCTTAACCCACCTGTACACATGCTATCCTGTTGCTTATCTTTCCATTTAACTCCATACTCGCTGTCACTTTCCCTTCTCCTCCTCCACCCGCGCGCCCGCCCCCCCCCCCAAAAAAAAACAACTCAGAAGTTTAAAGTCCTACTGACTGCCCTGTTTATCCTTTTTGGCTCAAACACTGGTTCCAGATCAGTTCGGGTGGAGACTGTCCCAACAGTACAGATGCTGCCCCCCCCCCCCCCCCCCCCCCCCCCCCCGTTGCAAAACTGATGGCAATGCCCCATGAAATGGAATCCCTCTTTCCCACACCAATCCCTTAGCCATGTGTTTACTTCCCTAACTTTCTTTTCCCTGTGCACATTGGCACGTGGCTCAGGCAGTATTCTGACGATTATGACCCTTGAGGACCTGTACTTCAGTTTCTTTCCTGGTGCTTGATAATCCCTGATCAGATCCTCAACAATTCTGTAAACTGTTGTTACTTCACTGGGGGAGGCGACGGTCTAGTCGTTAGTGAACCAGGTAAGGTTTTTCTAACAATCAACAATGGTCATCATTAGACTGTTAATTCCCAGATATTTATCGCATTCAAATTCCACCTTCTGCCACAGTGGGATTCAAACCTGTGTCTTAGAGCATTACCTTGTTTCTGGATGACTAGCCTAATGATAATACCGCTAGACTGTCACCTCCCCCAGTGAAATAACAACAGTTTACAGAATTGTATGTCTTGTGGCCATATAAATTTAGTTGCAGGAACTGTTGAGCCGATCTGCTTTCCATTCAGCAGGATTCCTCCTAACCATTCCATCATGCCCAATACTAGTCAAGAGATTTTAGGTTAGGGGAACGTTGTTTCTGCCCTGGAGCTGAGTTTAAAATCAAACAGACGTGTCAAAGTAGTTTGGAATATTTTGTGGAACGCGTGAGCATTGACTTGTCTCATTGGGTAACTGTGTCCTCACTAATTTGTCTGTGACTGCTTTTGTACAAGATCTCTTATGGTGAGCTATGATATTTAACAAAATATGACAGACATGTAAGGCCAGGTGAACAAACACTTCATGATGTAGGTTTTGAGATCCATCTTGAGGGGGAGAGAAAAGGGTGTAGAAGATAAAGGATGTTGGGCAACTGAATACATGATTGTAACTGGGTGGGACTGGGAGCGGTTATGGTGGTGGGCAAGGTGGAGCCTGCCAGGATTTGATAAGGGAAATTTCAAAATTAACAATACTCAACTGAATCAACAAGCACTGGTGTGATGGGTGACTGGGTCTCGAGGCACGTTAGGAGTTTTGAATAATTTCACCTTTATTAAAGGAATGATAATGTGTGAGGCCAACCAGGAATCTGTCAGAACAGTGAGAACCAGATTTTCCCTCAGAACCAACCAAACTTACAGGAAACAATGCAACTACTCTTAATGCTCCACACTCTCTCTCTTTATTAGGGAACTCAACTGAGCAGAACACCAAGCAAGAGAATGTACGTGGTCAGCGAGAGGACCCCCAGAGTATGTATTCAGTTTTGCAGTCAAGTGTAACAGTACACCTTCTTTCCTATCTGAAATGCTCATGAATTTCAAAGTGGAATAATACAATGGCAATCAATTCAAGTCTGCCTCTTTTTGCTTTGTTCCATTCTTACTGAGAGCTGGAACCTGGTTCTCTACTTTTGTTTAAACTTTGATTTGGGATCCAACCTGAAGCCTCCCCTCTTGTGCGCACTCTCTTTCATTTTGAGAAAGTGTCATTCAACTGTTTCAGAGTTACTTTTTATGGCTGCTGTGCATGCTAAGTAGTTGAAGTGGAATTAACTTCAGTTTGGCGGTTCCAGAGATGAAGCAAGCAGGAAAGTAGGATAAAGAGGATTCATTCTGGATTGAAAATAAAGATTGTAGAGGCTGTCCGTGAGTAAACAGGCTTTCACGGTAGAAGTTCAGGGTTCAGTCTCATTGCCACAACTGCCATCACCTCTGGCCAGCTAGCCAGGAGCAACAATTGCTCTCTGCAATGGCACCCACCACTCTCAATCCCTCAGTCATTTAGATGTACCATTGATAGGCTTTCCTGAAACCCTTGGCTGGCCTGTTGAACAATGCAGTAATCTTGTAGCACTCTCTCAAGCAGGAGTATGAGCATTCAGCAGAGTTTGAAGGCTGTACTAGAAACACTAATTGGCCTATGTAATTTAGTCAAGAAGCATTTTTGTTTTGATTTGGTTCAAATCAATCCTGTCCAGATCTGTTATGAAGTTCTGGTGCAGGTTGGACTTGAACTCTGGCCTTGTGGCTCAGAGGAATGGACGCTACCAAATGCTTCACTAGAGCCATAACTCTGTTTTCACCATGTTGTTTAGATTCATCTTAAATTTTACTGAATATGGCAGGTTTGTGGTGATCTGATTGCTGAACAAATAGGTCAGCAGATGAAAATAACTTGCCTTGTCAGGAATTTGAGAACAAGAGGGAGTAGTACAGTAGTGAGTTGGGCTATTCACTGGTGATGTCAGGAAACACCTCTTCAACCACATGGTTGCAGAAGCCTAAAACTCTTACACAGCCAAAAGCCGGGGCTATAATGAACTGAAATCTTGGAGATGAGATTTTTGACAGGCAAGGTCATTGAGAGACACAAAGTAAGTTGATAGAAATATGATATGGATCAGCTGTGATCTGTTTTGAATGACAAAACAAACTTGATGGCTGAATGGTTTGCACCAATTTTGTTGTTTATATAATGAATTGGAAACTAGAGAATGTGTGGCAGATTAGAGAATATGTAATTCTAGATTCAGCTTGGAACAAATGGACATAAATTCATACAATACTTTTTTATTGCTGGAACCAATGTTCAGGTCAATAAACCTTAAATAAGGAAAATGTACCTCTTTAAATTCAGTTGCCTCAACACTTGAACTGAAATGAGCAATTCCTTGGTACTTTGCCCACTTTTAAAGCAGCTTGGGGGCAGTAGTTCAGAGTTAGTTTGCCCTCGATTTTGCTGCTGGAAGGAAGCAGCTAAAATTACAGGTGGTTCCTGATTAATGGACATTTGAAGATGCAAGATCCTGTATTAATATTAAAAGAGCTGATGAGTGTTTTATTACATTTACAAAGGACTGTTTTGTATTGTGTTCTGAACCCGTGTATAAATCAATTTACGAACATACTTGAATGGATCCCGTTCATAATCCGGAGACTGCCTGTATGTAAATACTAGGCAGTTTCTGTCCTGGGTCTGATGTAAACCAACGCTGGTATTTCAAATAGCTAATCAATTGAACCTCCAAGTTTTTACATAATTCAATGGCTTCTTTGCCCCATCACAACGGACTTTTTTTGTGACTGACACTAATATAATTTTGACTTGGAGCATTTATTGTTTGATTAGCTCATAGAATAGAATTGCCTCCAGTGTGGAAGCAGACCATTCAGTCCACACCAACTCTCTGAAGCTTATCCCATCCGCACCCAACCCCTTTCCTATCCCTGTAATCCTGCATTTCCTGTGGCTAATCCACCTAGCCTGCACATCCCTGGACAGTGTGGGAAATTTAGCATGTCCATTCCACCTAACCTGCATGTTTTTGGACTGAGAGGAAACCAGAGCACCTGGGGCAAACCCATGCATGTGACTGT
Organism: Stegostoma tigrinum; assembly: GCF_030684315.1. NCBI lineage: Eukaryota > Metazoa > Chordata > Chondrichthyes > Orectolobiformes > Stegostomatidae > Stegostoma > Stegostoma tigrinum. Next base: position 101,675,203 of record NC_081359.1, read on the forward strand.
GTGTGTCCCAAGGCCAGAAGTGAACTCTGGTCCTTGGTCTTGTGAGGCAGCAGTGCTCTTCGCTGAGCCACCATGCTGCCCCAGCAAGTGTTAAAGCACCATTATGTTCATTTAAGCTGATGTGGAAAAGCGGTGGCTCACAAATGGTCTGTAGTGCTGGTATTTCTGTTCTGCCTTTGTCTAAGCACTGCAATATTTGAGCTTTCTGTATCAGACCTCGTGTGATGAACTGACTCTGGTCAGACCAAGTTTGCATTTGCTCCTTTGCCTCTTGATGATGACTGTGATATAAGAGCAGAATTGTTGTCATTTACCTTGAATCTGTCATCAACCCTGGCAAGTTTGTGTGGGTTGTTTTTTTTTTTTGGCTCCCCACCCACCCCATGCCCCCACTGAAGGGTAGTTAAGTTTTCAGTCCAGCAACCTCAATTTCTTTCCAGTTGCTGCACCCATTTCTGACTTCTTATTTTGGGGCATAGGTCTGGCCCCAGGAGTAGGTGTGGCATTCACTTCTGCTTTTTTTCAGCTTTTCCTCAGTACTAAGTTAGGTGCAGGTAGTAGCAGAGTGGGATTTGAGCCAGAGTTTCTAGCCCTGAGATAGGGATCCTACCCACTGCATCCCACCACCACCTTGTCCCTGAAGTGAAATGGGTGAATTATCATCTAGTAAATTCAGAACTGGAGTTTGTATTTAAAAAGTATTTATTGAAAAGTCATTGATCAAGATTTTTGTTTTTGGTTCTGCAGCTTACAGTACTCTTCTGCAAACACAGCCTGTCGGGAGTGCCTAGAAGACAGTGGACAAAGAAATTAGAAGCAAATACTTGACCAACATTTCTGTTCTACAGACTTGTTCCTTGTTTTAGTGTTGAGTGATTAACCTTTGACTTTTAATTTGTTTTCTTCTAGCCCTGGATTGGCACCTTTGCTTTTAAATGAGAAACTCAACTTAAAATCTGTTGAATGAATTCACAAAAGTGCCAAACTTTGCCTTTTTTATACACCACTAACTTGAAACTTTTTGGCAATGTCTGTGTACTTCTGCTGTGCTGTAAATTAGTTGAATCTACTTGTGCTTTTTTTCTTAGAAATTTTCAATCTTGGATATAACTTTGTCTATTCCTGTGTGCTAAAAATCCGTGTTCCATTGTAGACCAAATAATGACTTGTGTTTTTAAACATTTTGATCACGTTTGAGCACACGGTGAAATGACAGTTTGTTTTTTAGGCCTTGAAACAGATAATGTTGGAATTCTGCCACTTGCACAAAAAACCTGGTGTTTTTACTGAGTTTTTATTGCTTGTAATTGTCATGCAAATAATTTTATACAATGCTTCTGTAAGACTGATAGTGCTACAGTTTTTTTTTGCTGTGGTTATTGAGTAGAAATTTGATAGAGGATTTTTTATTATTTTGTTCCAGTGCCACTGCCTCCCTTTGAGAGGGTGGGGTCTTGGATGTTGTCAGGGGTTGCTGTTCAGCAAACTGATAATGGGGAGGGGTGATGAAATGTGTGCCTGTACAGATTATTTTATGTTGTTCTTTCCTACAGCCCCCATTTCTTAACTGGAGAATTCAAATATTAAATGTGGTAAATCAGAAAATGTTCACATGAATTTTACTGTTTTTGTACCTTATCAGATCTATGCAAAATTTAAATTGAGATATTAACTACTTTAGTGTGAAGTACTCCACGTAACCACTGAGTTCCAATGTAAATTGGACCAAACACAGTTTATACTTCAACCACAAGAGGGTGGATGGTTTAATTCTTTGCATTCCAAATTTCAAAATCAGTCTAGTTTGAACATGAGTTGGGGTGGGAAGTGTAAATTAAGAGGCCAGTGCATTCCAGTGATAGCTCATGATACTGCAGGAGACCATATGTTTTGTGAAGTTTCATCCTGCTATTTGCTCCAGACATGGTCTGTCAGACCCAGGTAATCACAGATAAGCTACTCGAGGATGTAACATATCATGTGGTGTCTAAATGACTTGTAACGATATGGATATCAGTGGAACTTTGGAGTGACCTGTAGCTGCAATATGCCAAGATTTTGGCCACTGAAAAGATACTGGGTTGCTGGTGCCCCTGGCACTCAGCATGATGCCCTGCTGCCACTGTGCCTTCAACCTGGAAGATGTTGCCATTTCTCTTCCACCTGGAATTAGCTGCACAAGCTCTGAAACTTGAAAACGTTGTGTGCTAATTGGCTGTGGTTTCAGGTCACTGTGTGTCCGACAACATCCGTGTGAGCAAAAGGGAGTCTTGCCGCTCAGCTCTGTTCAGGAGGTTACCCTGAGTTCGTGTTGATGCTGTATCCCTACAGGAGGGAGTGTGTTTACTTTGACAATCAAACTGAAATTGCTCATCAAGGATTTAACTGTAGTTTGGCCTAGATTCATCTCAAGACAGTTAGTATATGAAATAAGCAGAAAACCTGAAAGAGAACTTGTCGCCCAGTCTTGTATAAGCCCTTGAATTTCAAGAAAATACAGTAAGTGGAAGGACCTATGGGAGCATTGCTATACAGCATGTTCTTGGAATGCAAGTCCAAAGCTCCCGGAAAGTGCCAACACAAGTGGATAAGGTGGTGGAGAATGTGTATGTCATGCTTACCTTCATTGGTTGGGGCATAGAGTATAAAAAATTGGCAGTCATGTTGCAGCTGTAAAAATGTTTAATTGGCTGCATTTGGAACTTTGTGTGCTGTTCTAGTTGAGTGCTATAGGAAGGATAAGGCCCCTTTTTGGAGCGAGTACATAAAAGGTTTACCAAGAAGTTTCCTGGATTGGAGTGTATTAACAATAAGGAGAAGTTGGACCATTTTTGCTAGAGCTTGGAGGCTAAAGGGTGACCTGGATAAAAGTATTTAAAATGGAGAGGAGGGAATAGTATCTTTTTTGGCCCAAGGTGGAAATGTCAGCCGCTAGGCGTCATAGGTTTAAAGCGAGAGGCAAAAAGTTTTTAAACTAGGCAAGTTTTTTTGGTTTTATACAGAAGGTAGAACCCACTGTCTGGGGAGATGGTGGAAGCAGATGCATCAGCAAAGTTTGAGAATGTTTAGATACATGAACAAGCAGGGAATAGAGGGTTACAGACCATGTGCAGGCAGATGGGATTAGTTTAGAGTGGTATCATGGTTAGCATAGACTCTGAAGGGCTGATTTTTGTGTTCCATTTATTTATGAAGGCTCCAATAGAAAGATTGAAGGACATAAAATAAACACTGCCTTAATGTCAGATTTCCTCCCCCCCCCCCTTTCTTTATACACTTGTTTATCATTTAAAACCAAGGATTTTTTTAATAGCAGCTACTTTATTTAAAGAGATGAATTGCTTATTAAAAATGCAAATTTGACACTTTTTGTTTTTTGAGATGGAACTCTTGTTCGGGCCATGTTACTTCCAATCATTTTGGTTGAGATTGCTGCATATGGGTAGGGATAGAGAGGTTGCTGAGGGAGGGACCAATCAGGAGAGATGGTTTTTCATTGCTGTGTTTCACGTATGGAACTGTAATGATAAAACAAATGTTACAATTTGTATATATGTAACGTTGCTGTAATAATTGATTAAATTGCACTGTCTGTGACCCCAGTTGTTTATCTGATTCAAATAAGCAGATGTCATTTCAGGAAATTTCAAGTTTAAGACATGTTCCTGGGTTTTAAATAATCTCCAGAAATAGTCATTCCTGGATTTTGTTACCATGCACTGGAAATAACTTGCCTGGTTAATATACTCCTGCTCTGCACTGCAGAGGGATGCCAACGACATGCATTCAATTCCCACACCAGTTGAAGTTGCCATGAAGGACTCTCCTCCTCAGCCTTTCTCCTCACCTGAGATTTGGTGACCGAGGTTAAACTCACCTGTCACCTCTCCAGTGAGAGAACATTCTGATGGTCTGTCAAGGCAATGAGAACTTTACCTTTTTTAATGCTGTATATCCTCAAATGCAGTTCATTTAATCAGGAATGAACGTGCATTGATCTGAGGAACACATTCCAAAAGTTCTGCTTTTATCTGAAACATTTCTATCAAATTTTCCCCAATTCATTGCATTTTAGCAATATCCATTATTACAAATTTTTGAGCCTGCTGCTTTGCCCTGGGATCAGTAGCATTGCTTATTCCCTTCAGTGGTCTGATCACAGTTTACAGAAGTCATCTTTTATCTGCTTCTGCAGTCGTCTGTGTGCCTCAGTAGATTCTGTGGGTGATGCAGACCCAACATGCCATCTTTGTGTATTAGCTGGCCATAAGAAATGGGGGCAGCTGCAGACCATTTTATCGATCTGGCAACAAGATGGTGGGTTGTAGAGAAAGGTGGGCACAGCAGGGGATAATGCTTTATTTCCTTCCTCCAATTCCATCTTTGATTGAATCTCCTCCCTGTTTCCTTACACCACAGTCCCCCACTACCCCCAACCTGCTGATGTTAGCATCGCCCTTTACTAGTCTTTAAGTATTCTGTTGGCCACATGAGTGTTTCATTGGCAGATGCTAGTTAAAGTCATGCTGGTTTTGGTTGTGGAAAGGCACTCTTGGTGTGATGATACTTCTGGCTAGAAGAAGAAACAAGATTGTGGGTTTAGAGCTGGGTATCATGGGGGACACCAGGTTTATTTTTCCTCTTCCAACTCCATTTTGATTTAGCCTCTTCCCACTCTCCCTACTCCTCCCTCACTCACTTTTGATGGTTTGCATCACAAATAATGGGCTTTGCACGTAAATATCTAATTGGCTGTATGTATGATTAAGAGTTAGAAAAATGGTCAAGGTGATCTGGTGGTAGGAAAGCCATTTCTTTTTATACAGATCACGTTTGGATATAAAAAAAGCTTATTAAAAAACGATTTGTGGACCTCTGTGACTCTACGTCTACCTCTCCCTCACCTTGGGTCTGCAGTGCCTGTAAAGAGCACCAATTCAGTTGAAAACACTGATTTACTGGTAGTAGTTAATAGATGGAAAAAATAATACCATGGGTGATTTTAGTTACACACAACTGGTTTATTTTCCCCTCGGGAGCAATTCTGGATATTAGAACTAGAATTGTGGCCCTCCTTCCCGTCTTATTTGATCTGTTTTGCCTTTAATCAACTGATAAGTGTGATTTACTGGCGGTAATAGGTGGAAACCAAATACTATGTGTGGTTAACACATTAAACTCTTCAGTTTTATACAGAAGCTCTTCTGGATAAGGGGGGAGAAAAACAGATTCTGGACTCCGCTGTCCTGCCTCTCTGCCAGAATCTTTGACTGACTTTCTTGTCAATCAAAATCATATTCCAAACAAAATTACATATCTTCCATGATCCAGCTTTCACTGCTTTGTGTGGAAGTAAATTGTAAAGACTAGATGACTCTTAGAGATGAAATATTTCTTTGACTTAATTGGAAGACTTATTATCTAGAAACTGTTCCCTCTAAGTTCAATAAGGAGTCGCCCTTCCCTGCCAAGACCCCTCAGTATTTCAGTAAGGTCACCTCCTGAAGGTCATCAGATGTCTGCCCCTCTCTGGGCAAAAGTTTTTTTTTTCCTGGAACCCCTTATAAACCTTAACTTTAAATGTTACCCTGCTATTGTTCCCCTCCATGTCTATGCCCCTTGGAGTTTTGAATGCCTCAACCTGATTCCAATACCACCCCTTCTCCGGAGCCCCCCCTACGCAGCCTGCTGTAAGGAAAACAATCCCAGCCCATTTAGTCTCTGAATCACTCCAGCCCAGGCAGCTATAACGTCCTGATGAATCTGTACCTGAAACAAAAACAAACTAATGGAGAATGTAGAGAGCAACCAGAGGTAATGTTTCAGGTCTAGTGACCTTTCTATGTTTCCATGATAATCTCTTATGGAATCTCTCCAGTGTAGTTATATCCTTCACATAGTATGGACACCAGAGCTGCACAGTACACCTGTGGTATTTGATGCCTTGACTGATAAGTATCCTATACTACATCACTTCATCCAACTATCCTGCTGTCTTCAAGGATCTCTTGGCATGTAAACTCAGGTCCCTCTGAAATATTTAGGCCCTTACCATTCATTCTGTACCACTTTGCCTTGTTAGTCTTCCTAAACTGCATCACCTCATTTTTTCACAACTAAATTCCATTTGACATTGTTCAACTTCAACCCATCGATGTTGTCATATAGTCTAGGGCTTTCCTCATTTGCCAGCCTGTAATCTTCATGTCTTCTGCAAACTTTAATGATCAGATCTCCTCTGTTCATGTCAGGATCATTTATGGCACTAGAAATAATGAGGGACCCAGAATCATCCTCTGTAGAGCCGTAGAGATCTGCAGCAATGTCACGTGCATGGCAAACAATTCAAATTCCTTTTTCTAGCACTTGGTCCATCCCTTATATGCCTTGACAGCACAAGGTTTCTGCCTCTGCTATTGTCCATAGTGTTCCAGATTCCTGTCATCTTTTGGGTGAATTCGTCTTATCTTGATTATATCAGAGTTCAAAGGTGTTAACAACTTTTAATATAACTCCATAAATCATGTCTACTAATCCATTAACCCACTAATTTGTGGTTATAATACTAACTGCAGATTTCCATGTACTAGCCAGCCTCCATTCAAATTGGTTCTGGGGTTTGCTACCATATCAGGTTACAAACCACTTCAATTTGTGGGTACACCCCATTTGAAAGTGTTCTCATGCATAACGCGCTAGTCAAACAAGACCGACATTCCACTCCAAGGTGCAGTCAGGCATGACGGGTAACCACGCTGCACAGACACTACAGGATGGAGACAGTAGGAACTGCAGATGCTGGAGAATCTGAGATAACAAGGTGTAGAGCTGAATGAACACAGGCCAAGCAACATCAGAGGAGCAGGAAGGCTGATGTTTTGGGCCTAGATCCTCCTTCAGGTCCTCTAATGCTTGGCCTGCTGTGTTCATCCAGCTCTACACCTTGTTATCTCTTAGTACAGATGGAGCCTTTTAGCACCCCCATACCAAAAACCGCGTTGTTCGATATTAAAATCCAACTGAATAGCTGCTATTACCAAATCATTTATCTTCTCCATCCAGCTAGACTAACTCCAAGTATCAGACAAAGGTGATAACTGGACAGCCCTGCAGACTTTTCCCGTAAATTATGTAGCAAGGTACTTGCCCCAAGTCTTATTCAACATATATATAAAACTTTACCCCACTAATAGAACTAACAAACGCTATGCAGCATATGTAAACCAACCTTTAACTTACTAATAAAACTAACGGCGCTATGTCCAGACCCACATGCTCTTGAATGAATGAATATTAACAAATAGAACCCATGGATGGGCACAACCATGAAACTAACTAAACAAGACTAACACTTTTTGAATTATACAAGAACAAACCAGACAGATACTCTAACCTCATTAAAATAACTATTAATACTCAACAATAACCGGTAACATTTTGCACATGTTTAAACCATCTCCAATTTCCTGCAGAACAGTTTTTGTACAATGTCTCCTGCTTAACACTCAACTGTTAGAATTCAAACATACATTATCATTCTGTATGAAAAGGCTGCTTTCAAGCTATGATTTTTGGGGCATTCCATTTCACCTTACACTGTGCTGCTGTGAAGGTGCAATATTGCTGCTGCTTTGGCTACCCACTGATCCTGGTCATCTGGTTCTTTGAACATGATCTCACATCCCTTAAACCTCGTGTTCCTTAAATCAAAGTCCCCTAGCCATTGCTCCCTCCATGAAGGGAAAAGTTTCTGCCTGTCTAGCCTATTTGTGCCTAATATAGCTTTATAAATCTCATCGTGTACCCTGTCCAATCTTCACTGCTGTAAGGGAGATTGGACACTGAGGTTGTCGTCCTAACTGAAACTCTCCAGCTGAGGCAACAACTTGGTGAATCTTTGTCTCCCCTCACTCTCCAACAATGTCGATTCTAGAACTGCAGTGCTCTAACTGTGGCATAACCAATGTTTTATACACCTGCTCTTAAGTACTCTGCCTCCGGTAATAAAAGATAAGTATACCATATGTTACCCTAACCACTTTATCTAGGCTATCTTCCTCACTATTTATCACCCCACCATTTTTTTTGTAAGATCAACCTTGCTGCATTCAAGCCAACATTTATTTCGATAAATTGCAAACAATATGGTCCCAACACTGACCCCTGTCGGACTTCACTGGACACCGACATCCAGTTGGAAAGCAACCCTTTGACTTTTACCCTGTGCCTCATGTCACTCAGCCAATTGAGAATCCAATTTTCCAAATTTCCTTGAATTCCACAGGCTCTTATCTTTTTCATGTGTCTCCCATGTGGGACCTAATCAAAGTTGATGTCCATGTAGACTACATCAAAAGCATTGCCCTCATCTGTGAACTTTTCAGAGGTGACAAGATGTAATCAAGTAGTTCAGACATTATCTCCCTTTAACCAGGCTATGCGGACTGTTCTTGATTAGTCCCTCCAAGATTCTACAGACTGGCCTGTAGATGTGCTGTTTATTCCTTACTCCCTTCTTGAATGTGACAGTCTTCCAGTCACAAAATGATCATGGCAGATGGTCAAACAAAGTCAATTTTGGATCCATTTTGCTAATTGTCAGGATCCGATGAGCCCTTACCCTCTTAGACTTCAATAATGCTTTTGACAACTAACTAGTCTGCCATGCAAGAACCTATGAGCTTCTTTGGCTTCCCCTCGTAGCTTGAGGTACTCCATCCTAGTGAATCTCTGCACCACGCCCATTGCAATCACCTCCTTGTACTGTGGTAACCAGAAGTTTTTCTACAGCTCTAACATAACCTTCCTGCTCTTATTATCTATGCCTCAGCTGAGAATGGCAAGTGTCCCCTGTGCTGTCATAATCATCCTATTAACTTGTCCTTCCACCTTCAGGGATCTGTATCCCAACATCCCTCTGTTCCTCTGAGTTTTCAAGTGCCCAGCCATTGAGTCGTCCCTTGTCTTGTTCCTGCTTCCAAAATGCATCACCTCCCACCTCTCACATTGATAACATTTGAATTCAATACAAACAAAGCCAGCCGAATGGATGAAACATGTCATAAAAACCCAAGTGATACAGTCTTGTCATTTAGGGAAGGAAATCTGCCATCCTTACCTAGTCTGGTGCACATGTAATTCCCAGACCCATGGCAATGTGGCTGACTCAATTGCCCTCTGGGATGATATGTGCTGGTTCAGGTTGAATTGAGAAAATATGTATAATATTAGTTTTGATGTGTATAGATACCTTCTCACAGGTTTTCAAGCCACCTTGTCTTCAACGATTCTGATCCCTGGAAGGTGAACTGCACAGCGCTCTAGTGAAATGTTGTAAACAGGAAAAAGCTGATTTATTTTAGATCAAATCTACAAACGAATTGAATAGCTTTTTCTGACTGGATTCTACTGTTCTGTTATTAAAAATAGCACTAATGGTACAAATGCTTTGAAAGAAAGCCACGTTTAAACTCACTAATCTCTAATCCCTTGATGTCTAATTATGAGCATCATTGGTCTCTGTATTTTTTCATTGAATCCCCACAGTGTGGAAATAGGTCACTTGGCCCAACAAGTCCACACCACCTCTCTAAAGAGCATCCTACCCAGACCCACTCCCCCACCCCTGCATTTCCCATTGTCTAACCCACCTAATCTACACACCCCTGGACACTACAGGTAATTTAGTACAGCTAATTCACCTACCTTGCACATCTTTGGACTGTGGGAGGAAACCAAAGTCCCCTGGAGAAAACCCAGAGGGTTTGAGGAGACTATGATTATTTACATTAGAAAGAAGGAGGTTGAGGGTGGACCTCATTGAGGTCTACAAAATCATGAGACACATAGACAGAGTGGATAGCAAGAAGCTTTTTCCCAGTGTGTGGGACTCAATTACTAGGGGTCATGATTTCAAGGTAAGAGGGGAAATGTTTAAGGGAGATATGCTTGTAAAGTTCTTTACGCAGAGAGTGGTGGGTGCCTGGAACGCGTTGTCAGTGGAAGTGGTAGAGGCGGGCACGATAGCATCATTTGAGATGTATCTAGACAGATACGCGAATGGGGGATAATGGAACCACAGATGCTGAAGAATCCGAGATAACACAATGTGGAGTTGGATGAACACAGCAGGCCAAACAGCATCTTAGCAGATACATGAATGGGCAGGAAGCAGAGGGATACAGATCCTTTGAAAATAGATAGAGGATCTGGATCAGTGCAGGCTTGGAGGGCCAACGGGCCTGTTCCTGTGCTGTAATTTTCTTTGTTCTTTGTTCTTTGCAACAAGTAAAAATCCATTTATATGTGGCCCTGGAGGAATTGAATTAAAAGTCATAGGCATGCTATAAGTAACATTTCAGTGCAGGGAAAAGAAACTATACACTGGAAGCATTTCATTTGCTGCATAATAAATAAATTTTCAATTTAAACTAAATCTTTATTCACACCTTATTTTTACTAGAAATGTACAGTAATTTTTATCAACCTTGGAGAGCTAAAAGGGGCTATAAAATGTCCTTGGCCAGTAGGGTTAAGGAGAACCCAAGGCATTTTATACATATATTGGGAGCAAGAGGGTAGCTAGGGAAAGAATAGGCCCACTCAAGGATAAAATATAAGCGTCGAGCCAGACGAAATGGGTGAGATCCTTCACATTGGTAAACACCAAAGAGAGGATCGTGTGGGATGTTGCGGTTACGGAAAGGTGTGTGAATACTCTCAGGCACGCCATCAAAATGAAGGAAGACGTATTGGATGTCTTGAAATGTATTAAGGTAGACAAGTCTCCAGGGACATATGGGGACTATCCCAGGATACTGTGGGAGGCAATAACTGAAGCCTTAACAGATATCTTTGCATCCTCTTAGGCCTCAGGTAAGGTCCCAGGGACTGGAGAATGGCCAATGTTTATCGTTTGTTCAAGAAGGGGAACAGAGATGGTCCCAGATAACTATAGGCAGGTGAGCCTGATGTGAGGAAGCTGCTGGATAAGACACTGAGGGACAGGCTTTATTCGTGTTTGAAAGTGAATGGACTTATTAACAATAGGCAGCATAGAACATAGAATATTACAGCACAATACAGGCCCTTCGGCCCTCGATGTTGTGCAAACCTGCCATACAAATCTGAAGCCCATCTAACCTACACTATTGCATGTACGTCCATGATTTTACAAACTTCCATAGGGTCACCTCAGACTTCAATATACACAGACCACAATGTTTTAGTTTCCTTATTTGATGAGGAGAAACCTACAGGAATACTGCCCTGAATACAGAGAGACCTATTGAGATTGAAATGATTTACTTGTAAGATCATAGATACATATGATAAACTGCAAACAGTAGCAGCTGCTTTCTCTAGTGCAACCATTTGCTTTCCTACACATCAGAATGTCAATTAAAGAGACTGAGTCATTCTCTCAGTCTACTTCAATAAAATAGCCAGCAAGTTCAAACAAAACTCAAACAATACTGTCATGCACAGGAAGGAGGCTGAAGAATGCATCTGAATTTATCAAAATGACACACAATGTTGGCCAGCGGTATCATCATGAAAACTCTATTTAAAAACTGAAAACAATTCACTCACATCTGCAATATTAGATCATAACTAGTTACCTTAGTTTCAAAAACAGAAATTGCTGGTAAAGTTCAGCAGGTCTGGCAGTATCTGTGAAGAAAAAAAAAATCAGAGTTAGCGTTTAGTGAACTTCTGTTTTTGGTCTTGATTTACAGCATCTGCAATTCTTTTGGTTTTTATATAGTATTTACTTCAGTTTCACCACAAGAAGACATCTAGGAGAAGCTGCAGCCAGGCCACATCACAAAGCACAGGCTCTGTCTTTCATGTAAAGAATTTTGAAAAATGTTGGAGAAATGATCTCAAATTGCCATTTTTCTACATTACAGTAACAAGGCAAAGAAACGTCTTATGGAAAGCAACAATCTAATAATGACAATGAAATAATCTATCAAAGTTATTGGAAGATCAAACAGCATGATATGTGATCAAGAGAGAGTCACTACGCTGATATCAGGTGTGGGAGGAACGGTTTTAAGAAGAGAGATTGAGTGGAATGAGCCTGTGCTCATTGGAATGTAGAAGAATTTTTTAAAAAATTCATTTAAGGGATGAGGATGTCCCTGGCTATGTCAGTCTTTATTGCCCATCCATAATTAGATTGCCCAGAAGGCAATTAGAGTCAACCACATTGCTGCCCTTGCCAGGCCAAGTAATGATGGCAGTTGCCTTCTCTAAAGGGCTTTAAAGATCTAGATGGGATTTTCCTGACAATCAACAATGCCTTCATGATCATCATTAGACTCTTAATTCCAGATTTTAATTGCAATCAAATTTCACCATCTCCCATGGTAGTAATTTGAACGTAGGTCCCCAGGTGTCTGGATTACTAGTCCAGCAACAATACTTCTAGGTCATTGCCTTCCTGGAGAAGTGAATTTATTGAAACATAAAGATTCTTAATGGACTTCACAGGGCAGGTGTGGAAAGACTGTTTCCCCTTTGGAAGAGTCTAGAATCATAGGATATAATCTCAGAAAAAGAGGTTGCCCATTTAAGACAGACGTCAGGGCGAAATCTCTTCTCTCAGAGGATTCTGAATAGGTCCAAATCTCTTATTCAGAGTGCCGTCAATGCTGGGTCATTGAGTGTATTCACGGCTGAGATGGACAGATTTTTATTCAGTAGGGGAATCAAGGGTTATGGGGAAATGGCAAGAAAGTGGATTTGAGGATTATCAGATTAGCAATGAACTCACTGAACAGACTAAATGGTCTGCATCTGCTCCTATGTTTTATTGTCTTATTTCTAACGGTCAGAGAAAATGTACTCATTCAATTATGGTAATTTACAGGTAGCGCATCTTTTACGCATGACACCAGGTACTATCAGAAAAAGATGGTAAAAGCTTATTTGAATATGTCAACGATGCCAACCAGTCATATATTTAGATGACATTGAGCCTGAAACGAAGGGTAGACACTACAGACCTCGCAGAAAGCTGTCCAGTCAAGAATCAAAATGAAAAGAGAAACTACTGACGTTCTGGTTTGGCACAAACACAATAGAAAGGAGAAAAAAAAGGAACCGCAGATGCCAGAAATCACAAACAAAGGTAGAAACTGTGGGTAAAACTCAGCACCTGTGGAGGGAAAGCAGGATTGATGTTTTGGGTACAGTGACCCTTCTTCAGAATGGAAATAGAAAGGAGCATTTCAGTGCCCTGATAGATTGCATTTGTGAAGTAAGAAGCTTGGAGGAGAAGATGTGATAGTACACAAACATAAATATAAGAATCAATGTATGCAGAATATTAAAGGCAAAGACTTTGATGGGAGCAGATAGATGTAGTATAAGGGGCGGAAAGGGCCATTTGTAATGACAGATCTTTGACAACAGAATAAAGGGATAGGTGGAAAGTAGAATTAAGATCAGATCAGATCAACCAAGATTTTATTGACAAGTGGAGCCATCTAGAGAGGTCATATTGTTTAATCCTACTCTTATTTCTGATATAATTATGATCTCATGAGAATTGTCACCTGAGCAACCATTCTCTACTGCGAGTTCAGAATCCTGAAAAGGATATTTCACATTTGTCACAGAACAGAAACAGTCATTTTGGGTGGCATAATGGCTCAGTGGTTGGCACTGCTGCCTCACAGTGCCAGGGATTGGGTCTGATTTCACACCTTGGCAACTGTCTGTGTGGAGTTTGCATGTTCTCCCTGTGTCTGTTTGGGTTTGCTGTGGGTGTTCCAGTTTCCTCCCACAGACCAAAGATGTGCATGTTAAGTGGATTGGCCATGTTAAATTGCCCATAGTGTTCAGGGATGTGCAGATGAGATGCGTTATCCACGGGGAACCCAGGATCTGGCCGGGATGCTCTTCAGAAGGTGTCAGTATGGACTTGATGGGCCGAATGACCTGCTTCCACACTGTGGGGAATTTATAATTGTCTTCTACTTGATAACCATTGAAATGGTTTAGTTGAATCAAACCTCATATATAACCGTAATGATCATTTCAATTTGGATTAATTAAACTTAATTAACTTAAACTAAGTTACGATTATTTAAGTTTAATAACAAAAGTAACTGAAAGGTTAAGGTTCAAGTGAAAATAGAGTGAATGACCTGCCTGGATAGCAGAATACTGTGATTATTATCAATGTTAGTTCTTTTACATTCATTCTCAGGATGTGAGTGTGTTTGGCAAGGCTAACATTTACTTCCCATGACAAAAATCCTCAAGAACGTGAAGGTGAGCTGCCTTCTTGAGCTGCAGCATTCCTTAAGGTGTCGGAACACCCGTAGCTTATTTCATTGTGTAATGATCTAATACAATCGAGTGATTGTATATTTCAGAGGCCAGTTAAGAGTTAGCCATATTACTATGAGTGTGCAGTCATGTGTAGGCTAGACCAGGTCAGGATGGTGGAGCTCCTTTTTCAAAACAAAATTACGGCTGTGCTTAAAACACAGTACTGTTGCTTTAAAACAATCCAATAAGTTTTATTGCTTTCTTAATGAAACAACTATTTGGCTCCAGACTTGTTACAAATTGAATATAAATTCCCCATCTGGTAACATGTGGGATTTGAACTCATATCTCCTAGGCGTCTGGGTTACTATCCCCATAACTGAGCCTTGTTCTGAAACTTAAATGTTTCAGATACACAATCACCAAAAGAGAAAAGATCTTGAAATTATGTTTTGTTGTATGATCTCGGCTCTCTCAAGTGCATTGCAGTCCAAGAAATTTTTCTGAGCTGTCGCCACTGTTGTAATTTAAGAAACTGACATTGATTTTCACACACCAAAAGCAGTAGGTATTATGGCCAGATTAGTGATGTTGGTGGACGATTAAATTTTGATCGGAGCACTGGGAAAAATCATGTGTTCTTCCTCGAAATTGTACATGGAATGTTTCATGCCCAGTGAAGAGAACAGAAAGGACTTTGGCTTAATAGCTCAGCTGAAAGACAGCACCTCTGTTCTCATTATTGTGCTGGAGTACATTAGTCGAATACAATAAGAGAAGCCATCAAACATTCTCTTCATCTCCTAAACGATGAGATTTTACTTTGCTGCTATATCCACTAGTTTAGCAGTGTGTTATTATTTGCAGAGCAGTGGCCATTCATCTGCCATCATTCGTGGAATCTTTTTGTGTAATACTGACATCAAAGCCATTACTGTGCTTCAAGGCAGTCTATTGTATGTCAAACAATCCTGAAATGCTTGTGAATAATTTGATAAAGCACTCTACAAATAGGAGTCTTTATCACTGTTTCACAACTGACCTTGTGATAGTGAGGAGAGATAATGGGAACTGCAGATGCTGGAGATTCCAAGATAATAAAATGTGAGGCTGGATGAACACAGCAGGCCAAGCAGCATCTCAGGAGCACAAAAGCTGACGTTTCGGGCCTAGACCCTTCATCAGAGAGGGGGATGGGGGGAGGGAACTGGAATAAATAGGGAGAGAGGGGGAGGCGGACCGAAGATGGAGAGTAAAGAAGATAGGTGGAGAGGGTGTAGGTGGGGAGGTAGGGAGGGGATAGGTCAGTCCAGGGAAGACGGACAGGTCAAGGAGGTGGGATGAGGTTAGTAGGTAGCTGGGGGTGCGGCTTGGGGTGGGAGGAAGGGATGGGTGAGAGGAAGAACCGGTTAGGGAGGCAGAGACAGGTTGGACTGGTTTTGGGATGCAGTGGGTGGGGGGGAAGAGCTGGGCTGGTTGTGTGGTGCAGTGGGGGGAGGGGATGAACTGGGCTGGTTTAGGGATGCAGTGGGGGAAGGGGAGATTTTGAAACTGGTGAAGTCCACATTGATACCATATGGCTGCAGGGTTCCCAGGCGGAATATGAGTTGCTGTTCCTGCAACCTTCGGGTGGCATCATTGTGGCAGTGCAGGAGGCCCATGATGGACATGTCATCAAGAGAATGGGAGGGGGAGTGGAAATGGTTTGCGACTGGGAGGTGCAGTTGTTTGTTGCGAACTGAGCGGAGGTGTTCTGCAAAGCGGTCCCCAAGCCTCCGCTTGGTTTCCCCAATGTAGAGAAAGCCGCACCGGGTACAGTGGATGCAGTATACCACATTGGCGGATGTGCAGGTGAACATCTGTTTGATGTGGAAAGTCATCTTGGGGCCTGGGTTGAGGGTGAGGGAGGAGGTGTGGGGGCAAGTGTAGCATTTCCTGCGGTTGCAGGGGAAGGTGCCTGGTGTGGTGGGGTTGGAGGGCAGTGTGGAGCGAACAAGGGAGTCACGGAGAGAGTGGTCTCTCCGGAAAGCAGACAGGGGTGGGGATGGAAAAATGTCTTGGGTGGTGGGGTCGGATTGTAAATGGCGGAAGTGTCGGAGGATAATGCGTTGTATCCGGAGGTTGGTAGGGTGGTGTGTGAGAACGAGGGGGATCCTCTTGGGGCGGTTGTGGCGGGGGGGGGGTGTGAGGGATGTGTCGCGGGAAATGCGGGAGACGCGGTCAAGGGCGTTCTCAATCACAGTGGGGGGGAAGTTGCGGTCCTTAAAGAACTTGGACATCTGGGATGTGCGGGAGTGGAATGTCTTATCGTGGGAGCAGATGCGGCGGAGGCGGAGGAATTGGGAATAGGGGATGGAATTTTTGCAGGAGGGTGGGTGGGAGGAGGTGTATTCTAGGTAGCTGTGGGAGTCGGTGGGCTTGAAATGGACATCAGTTACAAGCTGGTTGCCTGAGATGGAGACTGAGAGGTCCAGGAAGGTGGGGGATGTGCTGGAGATGGCCCAGGTGAACTGAAGGTTGGGGTGGAAGGTGTTGGTGAAGTGGATGAACTGTTCGAGCTCCTCTGGGGATCAAGAGGCGGCGCCGATACAGTCATCAATGTACCGGAGGAAGAGGTGGGGTTTGGGGCCTGTGTAGGTGCGGAAGATGGACTGTTCCACATAACCTACAAAGAGGCAGGCATAGCTGGGGCCCATGCGGGTGCCCATTGCCACCCCCTTAGTCTGTAGGAAGTGGGAGGAGTCAAAAGAGAAGTTGTTGAGTGTGAGGACGAGTTCCGCTAGGCGGATGAGAGTGTCGGTGGAGGGTGCCTGGTCGGGCCTGCGGGACAGGAAGAAGCGGAGGGCCTTGAGGCCATCTCCATGCGGAATGCAGGTGTACAGGGACTGGACGTCCATGGTGAATATGAGGTGTTGGGGGCCAGGGAATTGGAAGTCCTGGAGGAGGTGGAGGGCGTGGGTGGTGTCACGGACATAGGTGGGGAGTTCCTGGACCAAAGGGGAGAAAATGGAGTCCAGATAGGTGGAGATGAGTTCGGTGGGGCAGGAGCAGGCTGAGACGATGGGTCGACCAGGGCAGGCAGGTTTGTGGATTTTGGGAAGGAGATAGAAACGGGCCGTGCGGGGTTGGGGAACAATGAGGTTGGAGGCTGTGGGTGGGAGGTCCCCTGAGGTGATGAGGTCATGAATGGTGTTGGAGATGATGGTTTGGTGCTCGGGTGTGGGGTCATGTGTTGGAGATGATGGTTTGGTGTCCTCCGACACTTCCGCCATTTACAATCCGACCCCACCACCCAAGACATTTTTCCATCCCCACCCCTGTCTGCTTTCCGGAGAGACCACTCTCTCCGTGACTCCCTTGTTCGCTCCACACTGCCCTCCAACCCCACCACACCAGGCACCTTCCCCTGCAACCGCAGGAAATGCTACACTTGTCCCCACACCTCCTCCCTCACCCCCATCCCAGGCCCCAAGATGACATTCCACATTAAGCAGAGGTTCACCTGCACATCTGCCAATGTGGTATACTGCATCCACTGTACCCGGTGCGGCTTTCTCTACATTGGGGAAACCAAGCGGAGGCTTGGGGACCGCTTTGCAGAACACCTCCGCTCAGTTCGCAACAAACAACTGCACCTCCCAGTCGCAAACCATTTCCACTCCCCCTCCCATTCTCTTGATGACATGTCCATCATGGGCCTCCTGCACTGCCACAATGATGCCACCCGAAGGTTGCAGGAACAGCAACTCATATTCCGCCTGGGAACCCTGCAGCCATATGGTATCAATGTGGACTTCACCAGTTTCAAAATCTCCCCTTCCCCCACTGCATCCCTAAACCAGCCCAGTTCATCCCCTCCCCCCACTGCACCACACAACCAGCCCAGCTCTTCCCCCCCACCCACTGCATCCCAAAACCAGTCCAACCTGTCTCTGCCTCCCTAACCGGTTCTTCCTCTCACCCATCCCTTCCTCCCACCCCAAGCCGCACCCCCAGCTACCTACTAACCTCATCCCACCTCCTTGACCTGTCCGTCTTCCCTGGACTGACCTATCCCCTCCCTACCTCCCCACCTACACCCTCTCCACCTATCTTCTTTACTCTCCATCTTCGGTCCGCCTCCCCCTCTCTCCCTATTTATTCCAGTTCCCTCCCCCCATCCCCCTCTCTGATGAAGGGTCTAGGCCCGAAACGTCAGCTTTTGTGCTCCTGAGATGCTGCTTGGCCTGCTGTGTTCATCCAGCCTCACATTTTATTATCTTGTGATAGTGAGGATCCAGTTCTCAAAGAGATAAGATTGCGTGTTGGTTTAGCTCTGCTGAAAATGTTTCGACAGCTGAACATTTCAATTGTTCTAACTCACTCTGGGTATAAATGGCAGGGGATTGCACATTTTGTTACCATAACTATCATCTATTGTTTTAAAATGAGATTGTAGGGTTTTCTCTTGGAACTGTCATTCCATACTGATTTAATCTCAATCCAACTCCGTTGTGAGATTTCTTAAAATAATCCTGTTTTATAAATCTCTCAGGGTGATTTAGCATCAGCGTGCAAATGCTTCATGTAAAGGATAATGGAGGTTGATGATATCCAGTGTAGGTGTGCATATATTTTGGCTGAGGAAATGAACGGCATTATTCATGAGTGTGATGATGTGGCCACAGAAATCACTGACACTAATTGCTTCAGCTCGCTAATATAGAACGGCAACTTGGATAATGATCTAAAAACTGATCATGGCCCATCACTACAGGAGCTGAGGAGAAAATTATTTTAAAATGTTTTATAGAAGCATAGAGTCAGACAGCATGGAAACAGACTCTTCAGTACAGCCTGTCCACGGTGAACATAATCCCAAACTAAACTAGTCCCACCTACCTGCTCCTGGCCCATTCCTCTCCAAACCCTCAGATCCTTACCTAAGTGTTTTTTAAATGTTGTAACTGGGCGTGTATCCACCACTTCCTCAGGAAGTTCATCCCACGCACAAACCACCTGCTGTATAAAAAAATTGCTCCTTTTTTTTATATCTCTCTCTCCTCTCACTTTAAAAAATGTCACTTAGTCTTGAAGTTCCCCATTCTAGGTAAATTCACCGACCATTTACTCTATACCCCTCATGATTTTAGAAACCTCGATAAAGACACCTCTCAACCTCCTATGCTCCAGTGGAAAAAGGTCCCAGCCCTTCTTTATAATCCAAAACTTCCATACCCAGCAATGTCCTTGTAAATCCCTTCTGAACCAACATCCTTTTGAGTCAACCATTACCAACCTCACTACAGTCAGAATATTGTGGGTGCAACTTGTAGTCCAGAAATTTGAGTACAAAATCTCAAGTGCAATTCTGAGCAAACCACAGATGCCACCATTGGAAGTAACTTCTGCCAGGTGAATCATGGAAGGGAAGCTTTATCAAGATGAATCAAATGGCCCCAAATAATATTCTGACAAATTGGGGATGTGGTGTGGTGAAAATTTACCCCTCTACCAACATCAACAAAAACAAATGTCACTGTCACATCACTGTGGGAACTCGCAGTGTACTCATTGGCTGCCAGGTTCCCAAAATTAGGGACTACCTTCAAAAAGGGCTTCGAAAGCTATCTGAAATGTTTTGGGATATCTTAAGGTCATGGCATGGGCTGTATAATGACAAGTCTTTATTTCTTCATTAGAAATCTACATTTGCAGAATGAACACGCTTTCTTAACAAGAATGCGTTTCAAGGTGAGCGGGGAAAGATTTAAAACGGACCTGAGGGGCAACTTTTCACTCAGTACGTGCTGTGCGTATGGAATGAACTGCCAGAGGAGGTGGTGGATGCTGGTACAATTACAGTATTTAAAAGGCACCTGGATGGGTCCGTGAATGGGAGGGGTTTAGAATGATATGGGCCAAATGTTGGCAAATGTCAGCATGGACCAAAGGGCTTGTTTCTCTGCTGAATATCTCTATGATGCGGTGACTCTAAGCCTGTTTGATTATGAGTTTCAGCTACGTTACCTTAAGAATAGGTCAGAAAATAGGCATGATGTGGCAAGCAATTCATCTCCTGACTTCACAAAGCCTGTCTACAATCTACGAGGCACAAGGCAGGAGAGTGATGGAATGCTCCCCACTTGCCCTGGATGAGTGCAGTTCCAACAACACTTTAGGAGCTCAGCACATTAAGGTCAAGGCAGCCTGCCTTAAGGCACCACATCCACATTCATTCCCATCACAATCATTACACAGTGGATGCAGTAAGTCAATGAAGCTCCTCTGATAGCACCCATCAAATCTAGGACCTCAACCATCTAGAATGACATGGTCAGAAGATACGTGGGAACATTACCACCTGCAGGCCTCCCTTCAAATCACTCACCATTGTGACCTGAACTTTTCTTTTGACTGATTTGTGGGAAGTGGCTAGTGAGTATTTATTGCCCGTCCATAGTCGCCCTTGAGAAGGTGGTGGTGAACTGACTTTTTGAACCGCTGCATTCCTCCTGCTGTGGATGGACCCATAGTGCCCTTAGGGAGTGAATTCCAGGATTTGGGCCCAGTGACAGTGAAGGAACGGCGATATATTTCCAAGTCAGGATGGTGAGTGACTTGGAGGGGAACTTGAAGGTGGTGGCGTTCCCATGTATCAGCTGTCTTTGTCCTTTTAGATGGAAGTTGCCATGCTTTGGAAGGTGCTGTCTGAGGATCATTGAGGAATTTCTGTACTGCATCTCGTCAGTCGTACACACTGCTGTTACTAAGCATTGGTGGTGGAGGGATGGATGCTCATGGATGTAGTGCCAATCAAGTGGGCTCTTTGTCCTGGACAGTGTCAAGCTTCTTGCATGTTGTTGGAGCTGCACTCATCCAGGAAAGTGGGGACTGTTCCATCACAGTCCTCACTTGTGTCTTGTAGATGGTGGACAGGCTTTGGGGAGTCAGGAGGAGGGTTATTCACCATAGTATTCCTAGCCTCTGACCTGTTCTTGTTGTCACTGTGTTTATGTGGTGAGTCCAGTTGATTTTTTGGTCACTAATAACCCCCAGGTTGTTGATAGTGGGGTATTCAGTGATGGTAACACCACAGAATGTCAAGGGCGGTAGTTAGATTGTCTCTTATTGGTGATTGTCATAGCCTGGCATTTGTGTTGCACAAGTGTTTCTTGCTCGCTGTTTCTTAATCGAATATCACTTTATCGTTCCTTCTTCAGTGTCTTGAGGTCAAAATCCTGAAAAATCCTTCCAGATAGCACTGTGGGTATCTCCCAGGACTATGACTGTTTAAGAAGGCAGCTCACCACCACCTCCTGGAGAGCAATTAATCATGGTCAATAAACGCTGCCATAGCTTGCGATGCCTACATCCTAGTGTGGCTGAGCAGCCTAAGGTGCTGGATTCAGCTTCCAGTCTCCTGGGAGGTGGCTGTTTGAATCCCACCACTGTCATTTGTACTGGCAGCCTGTTGTGTTGGTTGGCTGTTATGTTGAAGATGGGTAGGGATGAGCTGCATTTAAGTTGAAAGCAACAAAATGAAACATTTTGGGAAGGATTGTTGTGGTGCAATGACTGTATCTTTACCTCTGGGCAAGGAGACCTGGGTTCAGATCTCACTGTGCTAAAGGGATGGACGGGTTGATTACAAAATATGAGGAAATTTAATTCCCTACTATCGAGGCCCCTAGCAGTACAGTGGTTAGTATCGCTGCCTGTCCCGCAGGAGACCAGAGTTCTACTCCCTGCTTGGGGTGGGGGGGGGGGAAGCCCAAGTATTGGGGGGCACGGTAGCTCAGTGGTTAGCACTGCAGCCTCACAGCACTAGGGGCCCATGTTGAATTCCACCCTTGGACGACTGTCTGTGTGGAGTTTGCACGTTCTCCCCGTGTCTGCATGGGTTTCCTCTGGGTGTTGCGGTGTCCTCCTACAGTCCAAAGGTGTGCAGATTGGGTGGGTTGGCCAGGCTAAATTGCCCGTAGTGTTCAGGGATTAGGTGGGTGATAGGGGAATGGGTCTGGGTGGGATGCTGTGTGGGTCAGTGTGGATTTGTTGGGCTGGAGTGCCTGCTTCCACACTACAGGGATTCTATGATTACTGAAAAAAAAATCCAGAAAATGCAATTCTTTGAAAGTTGGGCTTTTTAAAATAAAACATGCTGCCCTCTGTAGTCCATGTTGTGGGATGACACAGGTTAACAATTTCTCCAGAGCAATGTGGGTGCCTCAAGTTGGATGCCCCTTGCTCCAGTGTCACCTGACCAATTCAGGTCAGGATGACTCATTTAACAGACCTTCTCACTCTCTAAGTTCCTGCATTGACCCTGAATGAGAGGGAAAATTTGCACAAGGTGTCTTGAATGCAGTCTTGGGCAGCTTTTGTAATTCACGCTGTAACTCAGCGGAGAGAGACGATCAGAGATAATGGGAACTGCAGATGCTGGAGAATTCAAGATAACAAAGTGTGAAGCTGGATGAACACAGCAGGGCCAAGCAGCATCTCAGGAGCACAGAAGCTGACATTTCGGGCCTAGACCTGATGAAGGGTCTAGGCCCGAAACGTCAGCTTCTGTGCTCCTGAGATGCTGCTTGGCCTGCTGTGTTCATCCAGCTCCACACTTTGTTATCAAGAATCAATTATTATTTTGTTTTTCTAAAAATAAATCTATCTTTTCATGATAGTAGGACCTGCCAATGCTGGAATCATAGATGACAAGATGTAGAGCTGGATGAACACAGCAGGCCCAGTAGCATCAGAGGAACAGGAAAGCTGACTTTCGGATCGGGACGCTTCTTCTGAAATGAACTGATCTAGTCCCATGATAACAAGGTGTGGAGCTGGATGAACACAGCAGGCCAAGCAGCATCTTAGCTGCAGGAAAGCTGACGCTTCAGGCCTAGACTCTTCATCAGAAATGGGGGAGGGAAAGGGGTTCTGAAATAAATATGGAGAGAGGGGGAGGTGGATTGAAGATGGATAGAGGAGCAGATAGGTGGAGAGGAGACAGACAAGTTAAAGAGGCGGGGATGAAGCCAGTAAAGGTGAGTGTAGATGGGGAGGTAGGGAGGGGATGGGTCAGCTCATGGAGGATGGACTGGTCAAGGGGGCGGGATGAGGTTAGTAGGTAGGATATGGGGATGCGGCTTGAGGTGGGAGGAGGGGATAAGTGAGAGGAGGAACAGGTTAGGGAGGTGGGGACGAGCTGGGCTGGTTTGGTAATGCAGTGGGGGGAGGGGACAAGCTGGGCTGGTTTTGGGATGCATGGGGGAAGGGGAGATTTTGAAGCTTGTGAAGTCCACATTGATACCATTGGGCTGCAGGGTTTCCAAGTGGAATATGAGTTCCTGTTTCTGCAACCTTCGGGTGGCATCATTGTGGCACTGCAGGGGGCCCATGATGGACACATCGTCTAAGGAATGGGAGGGAGAGTTAAAATGGTTCGCGACTGGGAGCTGCAGTTGTTTGTTGCGAACCGAGCGGAGATGTTCTGCAAAGCGGTCCCCAAGCCTCCACTTGGTTTCCTCAATGTAGAGGTAGCCACACCAGGTACAGTGGATACATTGGCAGATGTGCAGGTGAACATCTGCTTAATATGGAAAGTCGTGTTGGGGCCTGGGATGGGGGTGAGGGAGGAGGTGTGGGGGCAAGTGTAGCACTTCCTGCGGTTGCAGGGGAAGGTGCCGGGTGTGGTGGGGTTGGAGGTAAGTGTGGAGCGGACAAGGGAGCCATGGAGAAAGTGGTCTCTCCGGAAGGCAGGCAAGGGTGGGGATGGAAAAATGTCTTGGGTGGTGGGGTCGGATTGTAGGTGGCGGAAGTGTCGGAGGATGATGCGTTATATCCCCAGAGGTTGGTGGGGTGGTATGTGAGAATGAGAGGGATCCTCTTGGGGCGGTTATTGCTGGGGCGGGGTGTAAGGGATGTGTTGTGGGAAATGCAGGAGACACGGTCAAGGGCGTTCTCGACCACTGCGGGGGGGATGTTGCGGTCCTTGAAGAACGTGGACATCTGGGATGCGTGGGAGTGGAATGCCTCATCCTGGAAGCAGATGCGGCGGAGGCGAAGGAATTGGGAATAGGGGATGGAATTTTGCAGGGGGGTGGGTGGGAGGAGGTGTATTCTAAGTAGTTGTGGGAGTTGGTGGGCTTGAAGTGGACATCAGTTTGTAGCTGGTTGCCTGAGATAGAGACAGAGAAGTCCAGGAAGGTGAGGGATGTGTTGGAGATGGTCCAGGTGAACTTGAGGTTGGGGTGGAAGGCGTTGGTGAAGTGGATGAACTGTTCGAGCTCCTCTTGGGAGCACGAGGCAGCGCTGATACAGTCACCAATGTAACGGGGAAGAGGTGGGGTTTGGGGCCTGTGTAGGTGCGGAAGAGGGACTGTTCAATGTAACCTACAAAGAGGCAGGCATAGCTTAGGTCCATGCAGGTACCCATTGCCACTCCCTTTGTCTGTAGGAAGTGGGAGGAATCGAAAGAGAAGTTGTTGAGGGTGAGAATGAGTTCGGCTAGATGGATGAGGGTGTCGGTGGAGAGGGACTGGTCAGGCCTGCGGGACAGGAAGAACCAGAGGGCCTTAAGGTCATCTCCATGAGGAATGCAGGTGTATAGGGACTGGACATCCATGGTGAAAATGAGGTGTTGGGGGCCAGGGAATTGGAAGTTCTGGAGGAGGTGGAAGGCGTGGGTGGTGTCACGGATATAGGCGGGGAGTTCCTGGACCAAGGGGGAGAAAATGGAGTCCAAATAGGTGGAGATGAGTTCGGTGGGGCAGGAGCAGGCGGAGACAATAGGTCGACCAGGGCAGGCGGGTTTGTGGATTTTGGGAAGGAGATAGAAACGGGCCGTGCGGAGTTGGGGAACAATGAGGTTGGAGGCTGTGGGTGGGAGGTCCCCTGAGGTGATGAGGTCATGGATGGTATTGGAGATGATAGTTTGGTGCTCGGGGGTGGAGTCATGATCAAGGGGGCAGTAGGAGGAGGTGTTGGAGAGTTGGTGTGGAACAGTCCCTCTTCCGCACCTACACAGGCCCCAAACCCCACCTCTTCCTCCGTTACATTGATGGCTGTATCAGCGCCGCCTCTTTCTCCCAAGAGGAGCTCGAACAGTTCATCCACTTCACCAACACCTTCCACCCCAACCTCAAGTTCACCTGGGCCATCTCCAACACATCCCTCACCTTCCTGGACTTCTCTGTCTCTATCTCAGGCAACCAGCTACAAACTGATGTCCACTTCAAGCCCACCGACTACCACAGCTACTTAGAATACACCTCCTCCCACCCATCCCCCTGCAAAAATTCCATCCCCTATTCCCAATTCCTTCACCTCCACCGCATCTGCTTCCAGGATGAGACATTCCACTCCCGCACATCCCAGATGTCCGCGTTCTTCAAGGACCGCAACTTTCCCCCCCGCAGTGGTCGAGAATGCCCTTGACCGTGTCTCCTGCATTCCCCTCAACACATCCCTCACACCCCGTCCCAGCAATAACCGCCCCAAGAGAATCCCCCTCGTCCTCACATACCACCCCAACAACCTCTGGGGATATAACGAATCATCCTCCGACACTTCCACCATCCACAATCCGACCCCACCACCCAAGGCTATTTTCCATCCCCACCCTTGTCTGCCTTCCAGAGAGACCACTTTCTCCGTGACTCCCTTGTCCGCTCCACACTTCCCTCCAACCCCAGCACACCTGGCACCTTCTCCTGCAACTTGCCCCCACACCTCCTCCGTCACCCCCATCCCAAGCCCCAAGACGACTTTCTATATTAAGCAGATGTTGACCTGCACATCTGCCAATGTGGTATACTGTATCCACTGTACCCGGTGTGGCTTCCTCTACATTGGGGAAACCAAGCGGAGGCTTGGGGACCGCTTTGCAGAACACCCCCGCTCGGTTCGCAATAAACAACTGCACCTCCCAGTCGCGAACCATTTTAACTCCCCCTCCCATTCCTTAGACGACATGTCTATCATGGGCCTCCTGCAGTGCCACAATGATGACACCTGTAGTTTGCAGAAACAGCAACTCATATTCCACTTGGGAACCCTGCAGCCCAATGGTATCAATGTGGACTTCACAAGCTTCAAAATCTCCCCCTCCCCCACTGCATCACCAATCCAGCCCAGCTCATCCCCACCTCCCTAACCTTTTCTTCCTCTCACCTAACCCCTCCTCCCACCTCAAGCCGCACCTCCATTTCCCACCTACCAACCTCATCCCGCCTCCTTGATCTGTCCGTCCTCCCTGGACTGACCTATCCCCTCCCTACCTCCCCACCTATACTCTCCTCTCCACCTATCTTCTCCTCTATCCATCTTCGGTCCACCTCCCCCTCTCTCCCTATTTATTTCAGAACCCTCTCCCCATCCTCCTTTTCTGATGAAGGGTCGAGGCCCGAAACGTCAGCTTTTGTGCTCCTGAGATGCTGCTTGGCCTGCTGTGTTCTCTCAGACATTGAGAGGCATAGACAGTGCCTGAAGCAATTGGACTTAATGTGGAAAGCCATGTAGGAGAGATCTCCATCCATCAACATGGAAAAACTGTGGGAATTGAGGACATACTTTCCAGTAAAAGTGGTGCCTTGGTTGATTTCATTCGTTACCTGATGAAAATTTGGAAGTAGCTGAAGTCTTAGTCCCATGGTTGGCAGCTTTGGGACACTCTTCCTGGACCGTGATTCCAACCTCCAACTGGCAACAAATGTCAAGGGAAAATAAAGAAAGAGTCAGGGAAAAGTGGAGTTGGGATTATCAGATCAACCACATCTCATTGATTCACGGAACTATAGAGGTCTGCGGACCAGAAAAAATGCCCTTTGGCCCATTATGTCTGCACCTGTTAAAGACAACAACCAGTAATTCTATTTGCGTTTTCCAGCATTTTACCCGCAGTCTTGTACACCTTGGCATCACGAGTGTGTATCTAAATACTTCTTAAATGGTATGAGGGTTTCTGCCTTTGCTGCCCTTACAGGCAATAGTGGGCATTGAGTGGTGGAGCAGACTCGACGGGCTGAATGGCCTACTTAGATTCCTATGTCTTATGATCTTATGTAAATTGATTGCATGCCCATGTTGACTTGTGACATCACTGGTCTGATCAGTATTAATTGACATCACAATCATCTCCCTGTCACGCACTGTGTATCCGAGCCTTCTAATGTCCCAGCCTGTTTAATTTTAAACTGCACCCAACTGACTTTCACCTGTGAGATTTCACCAGCACAGGTGAAAAAAGTTCAATGAAGCCCGTGGAAATAAAACCGCCATGAAAATCTCTTGTCTTATTAGCGAACAGGAGATTAAAGTGTCAGGCTTCTGGGTGTCAATTTGTTTTTCCCAAATGTCCTGAGCTATGGGTTTTTACCTTGATATTTGTCCCCTGACTCTTTGTTGGAATGTTTCATTTCTTTCATTACCATAGTGATAGAATGCTCTGACATCAGCTGCTTAGATTTAAACTATAACTACACCTGGTGTTTTCACAGCCTCACTGGATGGTGAAGGCAAATATGAGTGTCATTCAAAAACAGCTGGTTTGATACTATAACTTGTCAGTGGGACCTTGTATACATATGTGTTTTGTTTTGAGAAGGAAGTGCTCTGAGAAACCAAAGGGCCTTGCGGATGGCTCTTAAAGGGCCTCGGAGCCACACGCACAGTCAATGAGATCTATCCAGGTTTCCATTCCATCAGAGGCTGGAGGTCGTGTATTGATTACTGATGATGTCGCACAGCTATCCAGAAGCACTGAAGAAATGCAAGGCACTGATGAGGAGCGCTTCTTCTCAAATTGAAAGGATTGCGTGATGTGTAAGTGGCCCTTGCAGTTTTGACCCCAACGTGATGTTCAAACACTTTGTTATTGAAGAATGCAAAATCTGGCCGGTGGATTGCTGGGTGAATTAATTATATCAGTGGGCACAGATCTGGCAAATGAAGTAGAATGTGGAAGAGGGTGAAATTGGCCATTTTGGCAGAAATAATAAAAATGAGCTGTATTATCTAAATGGTGAGAGCTTGCAAAGTTTTGAGGTGCAGAGGGATAGGCAAATGCCCTGGTGAATGAATCACATAAAGTTAGTGTGCAGGTACAGCACGCAATCAGGAAAGCAAATTGAAAGTTATGGTTTTCATGAAGGGAATTGAATGTAAGAGTAGGGAGGCTACGCATCAGTTATACATGGCACTAGTCAGACTGCATCTGAAATTTTGTGTACAGTACTTGGTCATTGTACTTCTGGAAGGATATCAATGTG
This sequence comes from Stegostoma tigrinum, assembly GCF_030684315.1. Lineage (NCBI taxonomy): Eukaryota > Metazoa > Chordata > Chondrichthyes > Orectolobiformes > Stegostomatidae > Stegostoma > Stegostoma tigrinum. The sequence continues at coordinate 101,703,735 of NC_081359.1, forward strand.
TTGGAAGCAGTTCAGAGAATATTCACTAAGCAAATACGTAAAATGAGCAGATTGCCTTATGAGGAAAGGCTAGGCCTGTGCCCTCTGAAGTTTAGAAGAGACAGAGGTGACTTACTCGAAAAACGTAAGATCCTGAAGGACTTGACCAGATGGATGTTGAAAGGATCTTTCCTTTGTGGGAGAATCTAGAATTAGGGGTCAGAGTTTAAAAATAAGCAATCACCTATTTAAAATAGAGATGTGGAGACACCTTTTCTCACAGATAGTTGAGACACTTTGGAATGCTCTTTCTCAAGAGACAGTGAATGCGAAATCTTAAAATATTTTAAAGTGGAAGTAGATAGATTCTTGATTACCAGCAAGATGAAAGATTGCTGGGGATGTGCAGCAATGTAGAGTTGATCTTATTGAATGGTGGAGCAGGTTTGTAGGTCCATTGGATTCTGTTTCTTGTTTGTATGTGCATATAACCATCAAAATTTCCACATACTAGAGAGTTGTGCAGCCCATAGTGTTTCCAAGCTCAACACCAGACAATTATGGATAGAACTACCAGTGCATTAATGCAATGGATCTCAACACAAGAATGCACATATTACGAATAGGCCATTCAGCACTTTGAGGCTCATCCAGCATTTAGTAAGGTTATGGCTGATCTAAATGTAACCTCAACTTCACATTTTTGCTGACCCACCAATAACTTTTCACTTTTTTTTACTATTCATTCATGGGACATGGGCATTGCTGGCTGGGACAACATTTATTGTCCTTCCCTACGTGCCCTTGAGAAGGTGGTGAGGAGCTGCCATCTTGAACTGCTGCAGTCCATGCACTGTGGCTTACATATGAAGAATCCATTGATCTCTGCCTTGATAATATTCAAAGAGGCTGCTTCCACTACTTTTTGAGGAGAAGAGTTCCAAAGACTCACAACCCTCTGAGTGGGGGCTGAAAACAATGTGAATTGGAGAAGCCCTGATTATTGTTCGATTACACGACAAAAACTTCCCTTAAATAATGCCTCTAACGATGTAAAAATGTGGCCAAACCACCTTACTTGAGTATAATTAGGCATATTTCTACATATTCTATGAAAGTAATGCTAACTTTTTAAACTTGGTTTCTTTTGCTACTTTGTACCTAGGCTTTTTTGTACCTAGGTACCTTTTTACCTAAGATGGGGCACATGTGATGACAGCATATACTTTTGGCTGTGCCTCTGTAATTCTGTAGTTGAGGGCACTCAACAATAAAATCTAAATCGAAATATTTCGCACTGAGCCAAATAAGGAGACAATAGACCGTGTGACTGAATTTTGATCAGAGGCAGATTTCGGGATCATCTGAAAGGAGGAGAGAGTCGCAGCGACATTGAGGGATAGAATTCCAGAGTTGGAGACTTGGCAGCTAACAACTATCTAAGGTGGGACAAAGGAGATTGTGGAAGCGTAAGAGGTTAGAGTCAGAGGAACGAGGAATTCAAGAGACAAACCATTGCTAGGCCATCACAAAAATATCAAAGTGGGTGTAGCTTCACCACATGAACTGTAGCAGTTAAGGTCGGCAGTCCACCCTCATCTTCAGTAGAAATGAATGATAAAAGCTGGCCTTACCAGTGAAGCCCACCTCCCATGGAGAGATTTTCAAAAATGGTCACTTGTATGATATGCAGCAAGCTCTGAGAAAATGAAAGCTCTCTTACTGAAAAAGGTAAGGAACATTGGAAACAATAATTACCATTAAACAATGTAATACTGGTGTATGTTTTCCAAAGGCAATGAACTCAATCAAGGATTGAATAAAATATTGAAGGCATGGGTCAGAATCATCAAATCTACCAACCGTTATAATTTGTCATTTCTTTGTCTAAGAAATGGTTTTGAGCAATCTTAATTTCTAACTGCCTCCTTCTCTTGGGGCAATGACAAGCTTCTGTTGGATATCACTTCACTTAATGTCAGAGATGCAGTAAGTGAGGTAGAAAGGAGTAACATAAGGGAACTCACAAAGCAAAATACAGTAACAATGAAATAAGCCAAAGAAATGGTAAAAGAAACATAATGCTATAAATTTTCAGCAGCTCAGGCCTCTAAGAGTGGATGGAGTTGACGCTTCTGGTAAAAGGCCTTTCATTAGAAATGAAAAAAAACTAACCATCCGATAGGTTTTGATGAGAACAGAAAATGGGAAGGGGCTAGAACGTGAAGGAAAAGTCAATGAGGACAGCAATGTCAGACTGGCAATGGCAATGAGATGGAGAATTAGACTTATAGACTTGGGAATTGGGAATGGAAATAGGCCACTCAGCCCTTCCAGCTGGCAACACTGTTCTAAAAGATAATGGCTGATCTGATGATTCCACATTGCTGCCTACACCTGATTACTGTTCTCTCCTTGCTTATCAAGAGTGAATAAAGTTGATGGTCAGAATCTTTTTCCCAAAGTTGATATATCTGATACTCGGGGCCATGCATTTAAGGTGAGAGGAGGAAAGTTCAAAGGATAAAAGGAGCAAATTTTTTACACAGAAAGTGGGAGGTGTCAGGAATGGGCTGTCGGGGTGATCGTGGAGTTAGATACAATAGGGGCATTTAAGGGACTTTTAGATAAGCACATGAAAATGCAAGGAATAGAATGACACGGACCAAGGCCAGGCAGAAGAGATCAATTTGATTTGGCATTGTGTTTGGCACAACATTGTGGACTGAAGGTCCTATTCCTGTCCCATACCGATCTATGTTCTATGTTCTAAGAATCGAAAATGATACTCAACTGGAAGCTGGCTGGCAGACTGAACGGAATTGTTCTGGATAAAGATCATCCCTATCTCAGTTTGGCCTCCCCAGTGTAAAGGAGACCACATCATATGGAGTGATTACAGTACAATGAGTTAAACAGAGTTCTAGTAAATCATTGGCTCAGTCTGCAAGTCTGTTTGAGAATCCAGGCTGTTGCAAGAAAGGAAGGTACAGGACTAAAAGGCAGGGGTTGCATCTCTGATGCTTGTACAAATAGGTCCCATGGGAAGAGGAGGTGTCGATGCAGTGTTTGGAAAGTAGGCGGGGATATTTGTGGAAAGAGTTTTCCCTTTGGGAGCTGAAAAATGTAGGGATGTATTTGGTCAGGATGCCATGCTGAGGGTGGCAGAAATGACAGGATGATTTGCCAATGTGGATACTGGTACGGTGGAAGGTGGGGACAGGAGGAAACTCTATCATGATTCTGGGGGGCTGGGAGTGACCGTGGTGAAATAGGCTGGATATGGTTGAGTGTTCTGTCAATCATGGTGGGATGAATCCAAATTAAAGGACACGTATGGAAGGTGGTATCTTTAGAAAAGGTGGGATGGAGATGTAATAACTAAAAGATTCAAATGGAGACCTCACAAGGAATGGGGTTGGTTGAAATGTGATCAAGGTACCTGTGGGAGACGGTCATTATCTGGGAGATATTGTGTGAAAATGTGCCCTTTAAATGGGATATAGAGATGTTTACTGCTAGTCAGGTGTACTGTTGTCTTGATGCATTGCACAATAACCAGTTAGTGAGTTCATGCATTACTTCTGTGGCCATTTCAGTTGTATTTAGAAATAAATCACAGTGGCAGCAACATATAAAATACTGCAGAGATATATATTCTTAATTAAACATAACTATATTGTGCTGGGTCTCAGCTAGCGCAGTTGAATATTATGTTAAGTCTCAGCTGGCTCAAGTGGATAGTGTTGAGGCTTAGCTAGCTCAGTTGGATATTGTGTCAGAGCCCAGCTAGCTCAGTTGGATATTGTGTTATAGCTCAGCCAGCTTCATTGGATATTGTGTTAGAGTTCAGCTAGCTCCATTGGACATAGTGTTAGAGCTCAGCTAGCTCAGTTGGTCATATGTGTTATTCAGAATTATGTCAACAGAACAGATTGGATTTCCAGTCCAACCGAGGTAAAGTTTGACTGAAAAACAGACAGTACTGGTGAAATTCAGCAGGTGCGGCAGCATGAAAGTGGAGTTACAGGTAGACAGGGCAGTGAAGAAAGTGTTTGGCACACTGGCCTTCGTCAGTCAGGGCACTGAGTACAGATGCTGGGAAGTTATGTTACAGACGTACAGGGTACTGGTGAAATCGCACTTGGAGTATTGTGTTCAGTTTTGGCTACCTTGCTAGCGGAAGCATATTTTTAAACTAGAAAGAGTGCAGAAGAAATTTATAAAGATGTTACCAGGACTCGAGCAACTGAGTTATAGGGAGAGGTTAGACAAGCTAGGAATTTTTTCTTTAGAGTGTAGGGTACTGAGGGAATCTTATGGGTCAAGCGCAGGGAAATGGCGTTAGCGTGGATAGACATTTTGGTCATCATGGACACATCTGGGCTGAAGGGCCTGTCTCCATGATGTAGGACTCAATGATTCCATCTGGTGAGGATAAACAAGGTTAATGTTTCGAGTCTGATATGTCTCTTCCTCTGAACTTGAGGCATGGAATGCTGTAGAGGGTAACTCAGGTCCTGACTCCCCAAAGCTTGTCTGTCATCCGCAAGGCACAAGTCAGGAATGTGATGGAATATCTCCCACTTTCCTGGATGAGTGCAGCTTCATTAACACTCAAGCTGAACAGAAACCAGGACAAAGCAGCTTGCTTGATTGACACTACACCCACAAAAATCACTCTCTCCACCACCAATGCTCAGTAGCAGCAGATGCATGGGAACACCACTATCTGCAAGTTCCCCTCCAGGCCACTCAGCATCCTGATTTGGAAATGAATCTCTGAACCTTCACTGTCACTGGGTCAAAATCCTGGAATTTGCTTCCTGATAACAGTGTGGGTCTACCTACAGTCCAGGAGCTCAAGAAGGCAACTCACCACCACCTTCTCAAGGGCAACTAGGGATGGGCAATAACTGCTGGCCTGCCAGAATCACCCACGATCAACAAATGTTCCTCAGTATTTCTTGTATCCATGGTGATTTGCTTTCAGGCCTCAGAATTGCCTCCCTGTCCTGCACCTTTGGAATGGAGTGTGGAATACAATGGCAAGCCACCAAATACTAAGGAAAACAGCTGTGGACAAAGCATCAGATGAGTTAAGGACCTATCTTCAGGAAGACACATATGAGTTGAGGATTATCAGATCAGACATGATCTCATTGAATGGTGAAGCAGTCTTGATGGGCTGAATGGATTACTTCTGCTGCTTCATCTTCTGGAATGGAACCACATTGTATGCATGCATTTGTTTTTGTCTGCTCTGTTGCTGGAGAATGCCTCTGTATTTAATCCCTGGCTGCCAATGTATGACGTCAGGTGGCTTGCCCTTCTTGTGATATTCCTCCCACAGTTGGGACATGTGAGAACTTGGCAAGCAATGCCGTCCCAGGGATTTAGTTTTTGATTCACAGATAAGTTTGGTCAATATTTACCATTTAGTCTATGTTTTGGTACAGAAAGAGAGTTGGATCAAGACCAACCTCTCCCTTTACTATTCAGTGGCATTATGCTTTCAAAGAGCTCAACATCACTGTTCTTCTGAATATTGTAGCTTATTTTATTTTGTTCTGTATTTCTCTATCAGTGAGAAATTCAATCATAGTGGCACAACAGGCTTTATATAATTGTTAACAGTCTATGCCCCACTATCCATCTAGTGCGCAGGGGTAGATCACTTTGCTTTCAAACGTGTTCCCCCTTCAACTCAGTGTTGACTGATCTCCATCTTAACTCCATTAATTACCTTTGATAGATCTGAGGGGAAACAATGGTGCGGTCGTAATATCACATGGGTTAGTAATCCAGTAGCTCCACATCAATACTATGAGGAAGCATTTTCAAACAGCAGCTGGTAGAATTTAAATTCAATTAACAGCTTCACAATTGAAAGCTAGTCGCAGTAATGGTGACTGGAACTTTTATCATTGTTGCTAAAAATCCAATGACTTTACTAATGTCCTTTAGGAAAGGAAATCTGTTGTCCTGATCTGGCCTACATGTGATTTCAGACCCCTACCAGTGCGGTTGACTCTTCGGGCAATAGTCAAACAAGTCACTCAGCTCAAGGGCAATTAGGGATTGGTAACAATTTCTGGCCTTGTCAGCGATATCCACATCCATGAAAGAATGCCAACAAAAAGGCCTTATTGCAAAAATCTGTTGACCTCTCGATTCCAGTTGACCTGGAATTAATAATTTATTGGGGGTGGAGAGTAGGAGAAGCAGTCAACATTTAAACTACCAGTTCTGGATAATTTGTTATCAAGAAGAAGATGCTTGGTACGCTTGACTTTATTGGTCAGTGAATTGAGTATAGGAGTTGGGAGGTCATGTTGCGGTTGTACAGGACATTAGTTAGGCCACTTTGGAATATTGCGTTCAATTCTGGTCTCCCTGCTACCAGAAAGAATTTGCAAAACTTGAAAGGGTTCAGAAAATATAGACAAGGATGCTGTTAGAGTTGGAGGGCTTGAGCAAAAGGGAGAGGCTGAATAGGCTGGAGCTATTTTCCCTGGAGCATTGGAGGCTGAGGGGTGACTTCATAGAGTATTACCAAATCATGAAGGGCATGGATAGGGTGAATAGTCAAGGTCATTTTCCTAGGGTAGAGGAGTCCAAAACTGGAGAGCGCAGGTTTAAGGTGAGAGGGGAAAGATTTAAAAGGGGACCTGAGGAGGGTAGTGCCTGTATGGAATGAGCTGCCAGAGGAGGTGGTGGAGGCTGGTACAATTACAACATTTAAAAGGCATCTGGATTGGTATATGAATAGGAAGGGTTTAGTGGGATACGGGCCAAATGGCTGGCAACTGGGGCTAGATTAATTTAGGATATCTGGTCGCCATGAATGATTTTGACCAAAGGGTCTGTTTCTGTGCTGTACAACTCTATGACTCTATGTTATAGTTTTAGATTTGTGCATTTTCCATTTTGTAAACTTTACCTGCCTCCATTCCATGTCCAAAGATTTAAAGAGCCAAGGTATTTCAAATCTGTTTTGCCTGCTTCACTCATTTTTTAACAGAATCCCTAGAATGTAGAAGCAGGCCCTTTGGCCCAACAAGTCCACACCGACCCTCAAAGCGTCCCACCCAGACCCATCCCCCTATAACTCACCTAATCTACACATCCCTGAATACTAAGGCCAATCCACCTAGCCTGCACATCTTTGAATTGTGGGAGGAAACAAGAACACCCAGAGGAAACCCACGCAGACACGGGGAGAATGTGCAAACTCCACTCAGTCGCCCAAGAATGGAATTGAATCCAGGTGCTGTGAGGCAGCTGTGCTAACCACTGAGCCACGGAGCAAGCCTGAGTTCTCAACTTTTTCCAACATGACTGAAAACAGTGAAGGTTGTTTCATTTAGCATGGGCAACCTAAAATAAAGTTACTTCTATCAAATACCATGTTGTCGCTTTGTTTATGTGCATTTATGGGTTGCAAAGATAATGGGGTATTTTGACTAAGTTTGGATCTATATGGTTTTCTTTTGTGTTTTCAGAAATTGTTGGCTTGCTTGATCTGACAAATTTAACAGAGCCTTGTGAATAGATAAATCATGTTTACAGAGTAAGTATGGTAGTTTCTGTGTCAGCAATATTTTAGGAGTGTAATTGCCCTTTTAACAGCGAGGCAGAAAATCTTTAGCCTACTCCATCCTCCTTTCTGAGCTTTCAAATGGCAATGAGAACCAACTGTTGCAGTACTTACAAGCTGGGGAGCAAGGTTCCTGAATCTTGGTGGTGTGACTGACGGTAGGTGTCCTATCCAGTTTGGCCACAGAGTTTAAGCAGTTCAGGTGTTGTAGCACAGTGTCAAACAGGAGAAGGAGATCGGGGCCAGCAGTCACTTTTCTTTATTCATTCTTGGGATATGGGGTTGCTGGCTGGGCTACCATTTATTGCCTGTTCCTTTTTGCCTTTGAGAACACGGTGGTGAACCTTCTTGAACCACTACAGTCCAGGTGCTGTAGATAGGCCCACAATGCCATTCAGGAGGGAGTTCCAGGATTTTGACCAAGCAACACTTAAGGGCTTTTGATAAGGTTCTGTGTGGAAGATTGATCATAAAAGTAAGAGCTTGAGGGATCTGAGTAAATTTGTCAATTGAATCCAGAATTGGTTGAGTGGTAAGAAGCAGAGGGTGATGGTCGAGGGGTGTTTTTGTGACCAGAACGGGGTTCCTCAGGGATCAGTGTTGACCCTTGCTGTTTATGGTATATATAAATGAGTCAGACTTGATTGTAGGAAGGTTGAACAGTAAATTCACGGGTAATATGAAAACTGATGGCATGGTAATTAGAGAGGAGGATAGCTTGAGATTGAAGGAGGATATAGACAGTTTGGGCAGATGAACTAATCAATGGCCAATTGAATTCAACCCAGATAAATTTGAGGTGATGCACTTGGATAGGAAAAACAAGGCAAGGGAATACACGATGCATGGTAGGATTCTGAGAAGTACCAAGGACCAGAGGGACTTTGATGTGCATGTCCACCAGACCCTTCAGGGACAGGTTGATAAAATGGTTATGAAGGCATGTGAGATACCTGTCTCTATTAGATGAGGCATTGGGCAGCAAGATTACACTGGAACTGTATAAAATATTGGTTAGGCCACAGCTAGAGTGTTGTGTGCAGCTCTAGAGGCCACACTACTGAAGGAATAGGGTGCAGAGGAGATCTATCCAAATGTTGCCTGGACCAGAGAGTTTTTGTTATGCAAATAGATTTAACAGACTGGGGTTGTTTTCCTTCGAGCAAAGGAGATTGAGAGGGGGTTTGATTGAGGTGAATAAAATTATGAGGGTCATATGTTGGGTAGAAAGGAAGGGACTTTTACCCTTAGTGGAGGGATCAGTGATGAGGGAGCATAGATCTAAGGTAAGGGGCAAGGGTTTAGAGGAGATGTGAGGAAGCATTTTTCACATAGAGGATAATGAGAATCTGGAACTCACTGCCTGAAACGGTGGTACAGGCAGAAACCCTCATAACATTTAAGAAGTACTAAGATATGCACCATGATGCCAAGAAATATGGGGGAGGTGACGGCTTACTGGTATTATTGCTGGACTGTTACCCTAGAGACCAAGGAAATGTACGGGGGACATGGGTTCAAATCTTGCCACAGCAGAACTAAATTAAATAAATTAGGGGGCAGCATGGTGGCTCAGTGGTTAGCACTGCAGCCTCACAGCATCAGGGACCTGGGTTCGATTCCACCCTAGGGCAAGTGTCTGTGTGGAGTTTGCACATTCTCCCTATGTCTGCATGGGCTTCCTCCCACAGTCCAAAGATGTGCAGGCTAGGTGGATCGGCCATGCTAAATTGCCTGTGGTGTTCAGGGGTGTGTGGGCTATAGGGGGATGGGTCTGGGTGGGATACTCCAAAGGGTAGTGTGGACTCGTCCTCACACTCAACAACTTCTCTTTTGACTCCTCCCACTTCCTACAGACTAAGGGGGTGGCCATGGGCACCCGCATGGGCCCCAGCTATGCCTGCCTCTTTGTAGGTTACGTGGAACAGTCCATCTTCCGCACCTACACAGGCCCCAAACCCCACCTCTTCCTCCGGTACATTGATGACTGTATCGGCGCCGCCTCTTGCTCCCCAGAGGAGCTCGAACAGTTCATCCACTTCACCAACACCTTCCACCCCAACCTTCAGTTCACCTGGGCCATCTCCAGCACATCCCTCACCTTCCTGGACCTCTCAGTCTCCATCTCAGGCAACCAGCTTGTAACTGATGTCCATTTCAAGCCCACCGACTCCCACAGCTACCTAGAATACACCTCCTCCCACCCACCCTCCTGCAAAAACTCCATCCCCTATTCCCAATTCCTCCGCCTCCGCCGCATCTGCTCCCACGATAAGACATTCCACTCCCGCACATCCCAGATGTCCAAGTTCTTTAAGGACCGCAACTTCCCCCCCACGGTGATTGAGAACGCCCTTGACCGCGTCTCCCGCATTTCCCACGACACATCCCTCACACCCCGCCCCCGCCACAACCGCCCCAAGAGGATCCCCCTCGTTCTCACACACCACCCTACCAACCTCCGGATACAACGCATTATCCTCCGACACTTCCGCCATTTACAATCCGACCCCACCACCCAAGACATTTTTCCATCCCCACCCCTGTCTGCTTTCCGGAGAGACCACTCTCTCCGTGACTCCCTTGTTCGCTCCACACTGCCCTCCAACCCCACCACACCCGGCACCTTCCCCTGCAACCGCAGGAAATGCTACACTTGTCCCCACACCTCCTCCCTCACCCCCATCCCAGGCCCCAAGATGACATTCCACATTAAGCAGAGGTTCACCTGCACATCTGCCAATGTGGTATACTGCATCCACTGTACCCGGTGCGGCTTTCTCTACATTGGGGAAACCAAGCGGAGGCTTGGGGACCGCTTTGCAGAACACCTCCGCTCAGTCCGCAACAAACAACTGCACCTCCCAGTCGCAAACCATTTCCACTCCCCCTCCCATTCTCTTGATGACATGTCCATCATGGGCCTCCTGCACTGCCACAATGATGCCACCCGAAGGTTGCAGGAACAGCAACTCATATTCCGCCTGGGAACCCTGCAGCCATATGGTATCAATGTGGACTTCACCAGTTTCAAAATCTCCCCTTCCCCCACTGCATCCCTAAACCAGCCCAGTTCATCCCCTCCCCCCACTGCACCACACAACCAGCCCAGCTCTTCCCCCCCACCCACTGCATCCCAAAACCAGTCCAACCTGTCTCTGCCTCCCTAACCGGTTCTTCCTCTCACCCATCCCTTCCTCCCACCCCCAGCCGCACCCCCAGCTACCTACTAACCTCATCCCACCTCCTTGACCTGTCCGTCTTCCCTGGACTGACCTATCCCCTCCCTACCTCCCCACCTACACCCTCTCCACCTATCTTCTTTGCTCTCCATCTTCGGTCCGCCTCCCCCTCTCTCCCTATTTATTCCAGTTCCCTCCCCCCATCCCCCTCTCTGATGAAGGGTCTAGGCCCGAAACGTCAGCTTTTGTGCTCCTGGGATGCTGCTTGGCCTGCTGTGTTCATCCAGCCTCACATTTTATTATCTGGTAGTGTGGACTTGTTGGGCCGGAGGGCCTGTTTCCACACTGTAAGGAATCTAATCTAATCTAAATTATCTGTAATTAAAATCGCATGATGACCAGGAGCCATTGCCAATTGTTGGGGGAAATCCCTTCTGGCTCACTGATGCACCTTAGGAAAGGAAACTAACATCGTACTGGACTAGCCTACATGTAACCCCAGCCCTGCAGCAATGTGGTTGGCATTTAACTGTCTCTGGGCAATTAGAGATGGGCAATAAATACTGGCCTGGCCAGGATGCCCACATCCTACGAATGAATAAAAAATAACACATAAGGCTATCAGCTAAGTGCTGGAAAATAGGATTAGAATAATTTGCTGGGTATTTTTGACTTGACAGGCCAAGTGTCTGTGCTGTGATCTCCATGACTGCATAGAGGAACAATAACATATTTCCAAGTCAGGACGGTGTGTGGCTTAGAGGACAATTTGTAGGTGGTGGAACTCCCATACGCCAGCTCCTCTTATCCTTCCAGATGGCAGTGGTCGTCTGTTTGGAAAGTCTAGGGATCTTCATTGCATTACTGCAACCTATCTTGTAAGTGGTACACACTGGTGCTATGAGCGTCAGGGGTTTGTGAATGTGGTGCCAATCACACAGACTGCTTTGTCCTGGATGATGTTAAGCTTCTTCAGTGTTGTTGGAGATGCAACCGTCCAGGCAAGTAGGAAATATTCCATCAGTCTCCTGACTTGTGCCAGAAAAATGGTGGACAGGCTTTGGGGAGGCAGGAATTGTGTTCCGGGCTGAAGTATTCTTCTCTTCTGTACTTACATGGATGGATAGTCTAGCTGAGTTTCTGGTCAGTCAATCAAAGGGAGCCTGGATATAATTTCAGGAAGCTGCCAACGCACCGTTACCACACCACACACAAAAAAACTGATTTTAGTTATTGCAAACAGGGGAGATTGGGTAGGCGCGTGCTTTATTTCTAATGCAATGTCTTTTTAAAAAGCTGGGCTTTACTCCGCCCCAGGAGGCTGATTGGATATTGCAACGTGAAGCGGTCACTCCCTCTTGTGTGTGTAAGAGCAAGGGCAGTAGTTATGTGAACCTGTCTCTCCTGTTTACCTATCGCTGCTGTTCCTGATACTGCTCCTTCAGCGAGGGAGAGAGACCAGCTCTGCACGATTTGACAGTAACATTGTCTGCTCCCCGCCCCCAAAACCAGTCTCTTGCTTTCTGGATCTGGGTTAAGCAAAGTCAAGGATACATACGTTTCACACTCTCTAAGAACACGGTTCACCGCAGGAACCTCTATTATGGTGTCGGGTGAGTTTCCATAATTTGTATTGACCTTGAGGTTTGTTACACTAAAGGCTTCCCCACCATCCCATCCCCACCCCCTCGCCATCCCAGTGTGTGGTTTGCAATGTTCTGTGGCCAAGTTTGAATCTCTGACCTCCAGCAGTCTCGCTCAACAGTGACCTCTGCAAGTCACCCCCAGATCTGTCTCCTTCTCCCCTGGGATCATTCAGTCCACAGCTCGGTTTCTTAGTGAGCAACAGGTCAGTCCAGGGGTGGGAACACAGGGAGAGAGAGAGAGAGAGAGAGAATAAAGCTTTATCTGCGCCAGTCCTTCGCACAAACCCGATATAAAGTCAGCACTCGTTTTGAAATCTCTTTGAAATCATAGTGATTTGTTGAATGGTATAAATCTGTATCAATGCCGTCGCATAATCGCTGCTTATATTTTGGGGGAAGATACATATTTAATTCTTTTTCTCTCAATGTCGTGAGTGGAGTTCCACAGGGCTCTGTCCTTGGGCCTCTACTGTTTGTAATTTTTATTAATGACTTGGACGAGGGAATTGAAGGATGGGTCAGCAAGTTTGCAGACGACACAAAGGTCGGAGGTGTCGTTGACAGTATAGAGGGCTGTTGTAGGCTGTTGCAGCGGGACATTGACAGGATGCAGAGATGGGCTGAGAGGTGGCAGATGGAGTTCAACCTGGATAAATGCGAGGTGATGCATTTTGGAAGGTCGAATTTGAAAGCTGAGTACAGGATTAAGGATAGGATTCTTGGCAGTGTGGAGGAACAGAGGGATCTTGGTGTGCAGATACGTAGATCCCTTAAAATGGCCACCCAAGTGGACAGGGTTGTTAAGAAAGCATATGGTGTTTTGGCTTTCATTAACAGGGGGATTGAGTTTAAGAGTCGTGAGATCTTGTTGCAGCTCTATAAAACTTTGGTTAGACCGCACTTGGAATACTGCGTCCAGTTCTGGGCGCCCTATTATAGGAAAGATGTGGATGCTTTGGAGAGGGTTCAGAGGAGGTTTACCAGGATGCTGCCTGGACTGGAGGGCTTATCTTATGAAGAGAGGTTGACTGAGCTCGGTCTCTTTTCATTGGAGAAAAGGAGGAGGAGAGGGGACCTAATTGAGGTATACAAGATAATGAGAGGCATAGATAGAGTTGATAGCCAGAGACTATTTCCCAGGGCAGAAATGGCTAGCACGAGGGGTCATAGTTTTAAGCTGTTTGGTGGAAAGTATAGAGGGGATGTCAGAGGCAGGTTCTTTACGCAGAGAGTTGTGAGAGCATGGAATGCGTTGCCAGCAGCAGTTGTGGAAGCAAGGTCATTGGGGTCATTTAAGAGACTGCTGGACATGTATATGGTCACAGAAATTTGAGGGTGCATACATGAGGATCAATGGTCGGCACAACATTGTGGGCTGAAGGGCCTGTTCTGTGCTGTACTGTTCTATGTTCTATGTTCTATGTCGCTCTGCCCTCTTTCCTCCTCGTTCTGCATTAATCATTGCTGATGGAATGTAAAGTTAAGGGTGTAATGCCATAGACGAGAGACTGATAGGTTATTGGAGGGTAAGGGGTGTAGTTGAGACAGTAACCAGATCGGCCAAGGGCAAAGAAAGATCCCACCATGACCTGCTGGCAATTTGAAATTGATTCTTACCTTTCTGCAAGGAAAGAAGTTAGCTGTTTGGTGAATATCTGGTAAGTGGTTAATGTGTGTTTTATTCCACAGGTATAAAATTGCACAGGATCTGGTGATTCGGTTAATAAAACATATTTAATAATTGAATAAATTAATTAAGCACTTACTTAAAATAACATTTTAAAAATGACAAATAAAATAACCAGGAAGGTAATGTGTCACGGCTGCAGGACATGGGAGCTGCTGGCATCAAGTGTGATCCAGGGCTGAAAAAGGTCCTCAATACGTTTTGACAGCTCAAGCAGCTTTGACTCAGTTTATAGTTCTTTCTTACAGAGACTACGACACATCAGGGACAGTGTGAATTACCTGGATTTATTTTGTACTCAAAGTCTCCTCTGGGATAACCATGGACAGGAGGGTGTAACAGAAAGTGAGGCAGGTCAGGGAATCCAAATGGTCAGGTGCAGGACATTACTCTTGCAATTTCACCAACAAGTTTGAAGACTTTTCTGCTTTGTATAGGTGAGAGTGAAGGCTGCAGGGTGGGATGGGCAAATTGACCATAGCTGTGGATATCATTCAATTGGGAGGGTCGGGGGAGTGCAAAAGGAATGTAGTGGTAGTAGGGGACAGTACAGTGAGACAGTAAAAATGGTTTGTTGTAGCAAAGTTTTCTGAGGGCAGCACAGTGATTCAGTTGTTAACACTGTTGCCTCACAGCACTAGGGACCTGCGTTCAATTCCACCCTTGGGCGACCATCTGTGTGGAATTTACACATTCTCCCTGTGTCTCTGTGGGTTTCATCCAGGTGCTCTGGTATCTTCCTACAGTCCAAAGATGTGCAGGGTAGATGGATTAGCCATGGGAAATGCAGGGTTACAGTATAGGGTGGGATGCCCTTTGAAGGGTCAGTGTGGGATCGATGGGCCGAAAGGCCTGCTTCCAAACTGTAGGGATTCTATGACTGTAATTCTTCTGGGTGATGGTGTTCAGACCATCTTCTTAGGGCTGGAAAGGAATTGGAGTGGGAGGATCCAGTTGTCACAGACCACGTTTGTAGCAGTGATGCAAGCCGGATTAGGAAAGAGGTTCTGCTTAGACAGCGTGAGGAGCTAGGCACCAAACTGCAGAGCAGAATCTCAAGGGTAATGATACCGAAGCCATGTGGCATGGGCAAGTCACATTATCAGAATGAAGATGAATATGTAAGATTAATAGTAGAAAAACCGGTGTGGTAGAATTGGATAACAAAGTGTGGGGCTGGATGAATACAGCAGGCTAAGCAGCATCTCAGGAGCACAAAAGCTGACGTTTTGGGCCTAGACCCTTCGTCAGAGCCTCTGATGAAGGGTTTAGGCCCGAAACGTCAGCTTTTCTGCTCCTGAGATGCTGCTTGGCCTGCTGTGTTCATCCAGCCCCACACTTTGTTATCTTGGATTCTCCAGCATCTGCAGTTCCCATTATCTCTGTGGCAGAAGTGGGTTCAGTTTGTGGGTCTACTGTTTCCAGGACTGGGGAACGTGGGAGTTATACCTTTGGGACAGACTGCACCTGAACCCTGTTGAATATTAAATGGGAAACCACTGCAAATTCCAAGGTGAAGAGACATTTAGGTATTCTTGTGCATGACTCACAAAAGGTTACTATGCAGGCACAGTAACATAATCAAGAAGGCTATTGGGATGCTGTCGTTTCTTATCAGAGCAAGTGTACATATTAGATGTTATACTTTTGGTTTTCCAGAGCTTTGATGAGACCACATCTCAAATGCAGTTTTGGTCTCCTAAATAAGGAAGGCTGTAAATGCGTCGTGGTCCAGAAGAGGTTTACTAGATTGATGGCCAGAACGAGTGGCTTGTCTCATGAGGAAAGGTTGGGCAAAGTGGGCTTGTTTTCACTGAAGTTTAGAAGACTGAGGGGCCGGAGGTCTATTCTCAGAATAAGGGGTTGGACATTTAAGACAGAATTAAGGAGGAATATTTTCTTAGCAGTAAGCGAATCTCTGGAATTATTTGCCACATAGGACTGTTGAGGCTGGACCATGCCATATGATAGAGGGTGTCTTCAGTGATGAACATGTATGTGATTAGCCTTATGTATGGATACACTTGCCACAGAGAGATTAATGACAGCATGTTGATTATTCCTGCTGATTCACATTACCTCCCGTAGGCCAGTTCTGGTTGTTGATCTCCTTTGTGGCTTCAATCAGCCATAATGGTGTGATACTATTCTTGGTAATGGGCAGTGAAGCCCCCCCCCCCCCCCCCACCCAGAATACATTCTATGCATTTATTACCCTCTATGTTCAAATGATGTTCAACATGGATGTGCACTGATCCATCAGCAGAGGGAGCACACGGAGGGGAAAATGGAAGTTTTCTCATCCATTTTGACCTAACACCATGAGATTTCATGTGGACTGGGTCAAGGTTGAAGGCTTCTGGAGGTATTCTTTCTTGAATTTAAGTATATGTGTTTGTGTCCTGTGCCTGGGGTGATACTGAGTAGCCTGTTTGGTTTAATTCTTACTTTCTTAATATAATCGGTTGATATACCTGTGTAACTTGGTAGTGTTTCAAAGTTGAGAATCAGCCATGTTACTGTGGATTGGGAGTCATGTATGGGCCACAGAGAATAAGGATGACAGATTTCTGTTTTAAAGGACAGCAGTGAAGCATATAGGTTTTCATAACAATCTGATGGTTTCATGGTCAACATGACCATCACTCCCTTTTTTCCTGTTTTATTTAAATAACTTGAAATTCCCCAGCAGTCACTGCGAAATTTGTACTCCAGTCTCTGAATTATTCGTCGTGTAATGTAACGATTGAGCGACTGTTTAGTGCAGGAGACCATCCCAAGGTATTTTGAGGAATTTTTATCAAACAGAATCTTGCACCAAGTCACACATGACCTCATTGGGACTGTTGATCAAATTTATCTGGGCAGTGTTATAAATATTTAAATTAAACTATTTTTTGAGTGTTTTGGCCCTAACGTCCAGTTGTCATCCACTTTAGTTTTCAGTTGTATAATAATTTACCCGTTTTTCTTTATACCGTTCAGAAAGTCATTTAAATAGTGCTTTTAAAACAGCATTTTTAAGAAGTCATGGGATTTCAGCTAAATGACCAGGAAGCAACCTGTTAAGGTAATTGCTAAGGCGTTTGATGACTTCTATGACTACTAGACCAAGGGAGGAGCCAGAAGCTGGTTTGGGTAGAGGGAAGAGGCCCATAACAGCAGAGCTGCCATTGTTAGCAGTGTCTAGGCTGCTCCAGAAACAAAATGCTGTGGGGTGTCAGGGAGTAAGACCTTGGAAAAGGCTTTTGAAGGTTGAGTTAGAGAGCTTGTGTTAAAGTAATAATGAACTGAGTTAACAGCTTCAGGTTTTTGTGGAGACATATGAACTGAGAAAAAATAAAATCTAGTGAATGACAGCAATTTGTTAAAAGGAAATTAATTACAGCATTAATCAGTACCAATTAGTATTAACTGGAAATAGAAGCTTTAATGAGGAGATGGGGATGGCTTTACACTGAGGTTTGAGTGTCTAAGGGTCCTGCTGAGATGAAAGGAATGAGATAATTCTCATAATTCTTGTGTAGTGAAATGGGATCTGACATCTCCAGTGTTACCATCATCTGGGAACATAACATTGATATATAAGTGATAGTGAATTTGCTGCTTGTTATACACAACACCCTTTGTTCAGCTCTGCTGTCAATGAAATTATGTCTGTATATATAATGAAAGCCATTCTGATAGCAGGCATTTTACACAATCTGAGATGAATATGTACTAATGAATATCTTAATAATGTAATAGCAGGAGTAGACCATTTTGCCCCTCAAATGTGCTGTACTATTCAACAAGATTATCTGTGACCTGAACCTGGCTTCAGCTCCATTTCTCTGTCTGTTCCCTGTAACCCTTGACTCCTCTATATTTCAGTGAGTCATAGAATTATAGAGTCATACAGCACGGGAACAAATCCACCTGTCTACCTTGTACATGCCGACCAGGTTTTCCAGACTAAAACTAATTCCACTTTCCTGTGTTTGACCCATACTCTCGCAACCTTTCCTATTCATGTGCCTATCCAATCCTCTTTTAAATATTATCACAGTACCCAATGACTGAGCATAACTCTGCTTCACAGGATAGAGTGTTCTGGAGATTTGTGATCTTAACAGAGGAAATTCCTTCTCATCTTCATCTAGATTGGGTGACCCTTTGTTCTGAAAGTTTGTTCCTCGTTGTTACATAACCTTCCATGAGAGGAAATATCCTTTAGTATCTCTGCTCTCTGCATGTCCCCTCTGAATGTTGATTAGTCACATATTGAAACTAGTAGGTCCACAATGTAACTGATTTAAGATCAAATTTGTTTAATGTCTTCACAAATGATCTGTCACGAGCATGTCAGTGAAGTTCACAGATAATGCAAATCTACTGAGAGTGTTGACTTGCAAAATTGACAGTATGAGCCTCAGGGTGATTTGGATATGCTTTGAATTCCGTCTACCAGTTCCCATGTAAAGTGCTCATAGAATCTTGCTGGATTCCGACTTGAGTGAAAAGAAAATAATGTCCATAATATTAGAAATACAAGCAGGAATAGACCATTCAGCCCCTCAAGTCTGCCCTGCTGTTCAATAAGACCATTGCTGATCTGTTCCAAACTTCAGCTCCTTGATGTGCCAGCCTGTCAGCACTCAACTCTCTCTCTCCCTGACCTTCAACCCTGCTGCCCCTATTTAGAAATCTATCTACCTCCTGTTTTTTTTTCCCCCTGGAAAACTAACAGAATTGACAATAAATTGAAGTTGTCTCAACAGTGAATGCTGTTGGCAGCAAGTAAAATGATTCAGATATTCTTTTGTGTTGAAAGATCAATATTGAGCTGAAATTAGTAAAGTAGGAATGCTACTTTATAAATCTCCAGTGCCATTGCACTTAGAATACTCTGGAGAGTGCTGGTCCTCATTGTACAAAATTGATATTCTGTAAGGAAACAGAATAACAAGCAGCATGATTTGAGAGGAGTTGAAGGTTTGCATTTGGAACAGTTATGTAAACCAACATGTTCTCACTGGAAAAGAGAGATTGAATGATGATATGCTGTTTGGAACTCTCTTCCTGTCTTTTCAATGCGCTCTCTCAAATGACGTGGAAGCAGTTTTTGACTACTTTTGAAAGCTGAGGTTGATAGATTCCTCACAGGGAAAGGTGTGAAAGTTTGTGTAGGAAAGTGAAGTAATCGATTAGCCATGATCTTATTTTATAGCAGAGCAGCCTCGAGGGGCTGAATGGCCCACTCCTACTCCTAATTTGTATGTTGTTCAAAGGATATAGAGGAAAATAGATAATGGAGACCATGTCGAGTTGAATCAACTTGTCCAACACAATGACTTGGCCTGCACTTGATGGGAAAATATTCAAACTAATCTATGGATACAATTCAGCAAGCACAAATCGAAAGAATAGACACCACAGGGAGATAGTCTGTGCAGTTTATACTGAATCGATCAAACTAAAATTAAATAGATTTCCATGCGACATCAACAATTTATAATTGAATACTACAGCAAAGTAAATTTAAAGGATGCAATTCTTATAAAAGGATCTGAGGGTGTATGTGCATATAACATTTGAAATTGTTAGGGCATGTTCAGAGTTTGGAATTTATTATCAAGCCAGGGTGTCAATAAAAGTGCAGGAAGTTATGGCAAACTTTGGCTTGACTTCAGCTGAAATATTGCAGCTAGTTTTGTGCAGCATCCTTCAGGAAAGATGGCAAGGTGTTAAACAGAGCATAGAGAAGATTGATGAGAATGGTTCCGGAGATGAGTAACTTCAGTTACATTGATAGATTGGAGCAGTCGGAACTGTTACCCTTGGAGAAGGGAAGGTTAAGAACAGATTTGAAAGAGGTGCTTAAAGTCATGAGTTAGTTTAAGAGAAATTGTATCCATCAGAGATAGTAGGAACTGCAGATGTTGGAGAATCTGAGATAACAAGGTGTAGAGCTGGAGGAACAGAGCAGGCCAAGCAGCATTGAAGGAGCAAGAAAGCTGATGTTTCAGGCCTAGACCCTTCTATTTTTTTTCTGAAGAAGGGGCTAGGCCTGAAACATCAGTTTTCCTGCTCCTCTGATGCTGCTTGGCCTGCTGTGTTCATCCAGTTCTACACCTTGTTATCTCTGTACCCATCAGTGAAAGGTGAATTTATGTGATTGGTAAAGAAGCAACAATGACATGAGATGAAATAACTTCATGAAGCAAGTGTTTCAGATCTAGAACGTATTATCTGAAGGCTTGTTCATGTCCTTCAGGGAAGGAAATCTGTCGGGCTCACCCGGTCTGGCCTATATGTGATTCCAGAGCCATGGCTATGTGGTTGTCTCTCAACAGTCATCTGAAAAAGTCTAGTAAGTTATTTGGCTCGAGGCAGCCAGGGGCAGGCAGTAAATGCTGCCCAAGTCCCGCAAGTGAGTTTAAAAGAAAAGGTGTGGTGGAGATAGGATCAGCTGTGGCGTTCAGGAACAGTTGGGTAATCACCTGAACAGGAAAGACTTGCAGGACGATGGTGAGATTTTTGGGGCGATGGGAATAGGTAAGTTGTTGTTGCAGGAGCTGGTGCACGCCCTGCAAGCGACATGGCCTTCCTCTGTGCTTTACCGATTCACTGTCCTGTCTTGAGTAATTTCAAACATCTGTGATGACTGGAGCATGCTTTCTGGAGTGATCAGATGGGTTTGGACCTGGACTTTCCACCAGGTTTACACTGTCAAGTTCAGTTGGAGATTAAGTTATCAGTCTTGATTGCACCATTTTTATATAATGCTCCTACTAGGGCAATAAGGGAGTTAAATGGACCTTTGTGATGGCTGGATTCTTGGTAGAAGACTGATGCAAAGGAGTTGTTTTCAATTACCAAAACATAGATTTTTAAAATTCATTTATGGAATGAAGGTAAGCATTTAATACCCATCCCTAATTTTCCAGTCAAACATCAACCACATTGCCATGTGCCTGGAGTCACATGTAGGCCGGAAGAAACATTGGCAAGATTTCCTTCCCTCAAGCACATTTGGGCTAGATGGGTTCCACAACAACCAATAGCAGCTGCCAATTGGCTAGCTTTTTATTCTGTACTTTAACTGAGTTTGAATTTCCCCATCTGCCATATTGGGATTGACCATACTGAGTCGTAGAGAAGGCTCAAAGGGCCTACCCCTGCTCCTATCTTCTATGTTTCTAAGATTGGCACCCATGACATCAGAATATTAGCCCATGGTTGTGGATTACATGCCCAGTGACACTACCTCTAGGTTAATATTGGTGCATTCTAAGGAGATGGCTTTGCAGTTTATTTGAGTGTTTATGATTTTCAAATAGGTAAAAGTTTCTCATCAGTTTTCCCAGTTTTGGCAATAGGAGAGAAATGATATCTATGTCTGACATATCAAGGAAGAATGTAATGCAGGGCCCACAGGTAAAGTCCCAGGTGATCACCTCCCCTGCTAAAATGATATGAATCTCCCTGAAAGTGGCCATGCAAGTAGATAGGGTTGTAAAGAAAGCGTATGGCATGCATGCCTTTGTTGGTCGGGGAATTGAGTACAAGATTCATGATGCAGCATTATAAGACTTTTGGTTAGGCCACACTTAGGCTATTGCATTCACTTCTGTTCACCACATTACAGGAAGGATGTAAAGGGTACAGAGGAGGTTAACCAGGATACTGCTTTAATTGGAGCATATGAGCTATAAGGAGAGGCTGGAGAAACTCGTGTTGTTTTTTTTCTTGAGCGATGGAGGCTGAGGGGAGACTTGGTACAAGTCTATAAAATTGTGAGATGCGTAGTTAGGGTTGACAGTCAGAATCTCTTTCCAGGAGTTGAAATACCTAAAACTAGGAGGCATGCATTTAAGGCGAGAGGGGGAAAGTTTAAAGGAGATGTGAGGGGCAAACTTTTTTTTTACATGGAGAGTGCTGGGAGCTGGAACGTGCCACCGGGGTGGTGGTGGAGGAGGTAGATATGAATGGGGCATTTAAGGGACTTTTAGACAAGCATATGAATATGCAAGGAATGGAGAGTTATGGTCAGAGGCGGGCAGAAGGGATTAGTTTAATTTGGCATCATGTTCAGCACAACCTCATGGGCCGAAGGGCTTGTTTCTGAGCTTCCCTCTTCTACGTTCTCTGTATAAGCTAATTTTTCTCTCGTATGTGTCCCATTCAGGCCAATATTTGTTGGCTATTCCCTATTGTCCCGAGGAACGTAGCAGTGAGCTGCTGCTTTTAACTATTGTAGTCAGTGGTCTAAAAGTGCTCCCACAGTGCTGTTGGAAGTGTAATGATTTGACCCAGTGGTGATGAACTGGGATGTGACACGGGTGGACATTTAGGAGCTGTTGGTGTTCTCGTGTAGCAGTGGCTTTGCTGTCCTAAATGGTGTATTTGCAACAGAGGCTTTCGTGAGTTCCAGCACTCTTCCTGTAAACATTGGACATTGTAACCACGATGTGGAGGAATGTGGGTCTTTAAGTTTGGAGTATTTATGGCTTTGTACTGGATAACCGTGGCACAGAGCTGTGAGAAGAGCTTCAGGAACAAACCGATTTGAGTCGAAGACAATACCACGATCTTTGCCGTAGAATGTGAAAAGTGAGACAAGGTTCAAACAAAAGTCTAACCAAAGATTAAGAAGAGGAAATAAGTATGCAGTGCATGGCTTTTAAAATATGTAGTTGTGTTTTCTCAAGCACATTCCACCAATCACATTTTGCAAATAACAGCCAAAAAATCACAATGGAGCGTTTTTTGAGAATATGATATTTACACAAAGCAAGAGAGAGCCTTGTATCTGTTTTGTCTGTGGCATAACTGAATATAGTTAAGTATTGCTAAACTAAAAATAGTAAATAGCTGCTAGTTGACCTTTAAGAGCTGGTTTTAAGGATGTTGAAGGATGGGACAGAGTAAATATTAAAGGAGGTGGGATGCATTATTAACTAATACTGTACTTTTCATTTAACTATAATGTAGCTAGCTAGTTAAAAGACTGTAAACTGCTGTAGTGTAGCCCTGTGTGTGGAGTTTGTCTTGTGGTGGGGGTACATAGGATGCCAAGGTGAAAGAAGAATCCCAAACTCAAGACACCCAAGAGCAGCAGTATTGACATAAAGAGTGCATGATGGTTAATTTGACCAAGCCTGAATTTTGCTAGGATTAGCAAGCTCTGAAACACAGATTGGTCTGTGAATAGTTCTTGCATCAAAGGGAAAGGTTCAAGGCCTTTTTGCTTGTTAGAATTTATAAACATATCTGCTGATGTCAGTCTCCAGATTGATGATAAGCTGACAGCTAACACGTGGAATCCATGTTTATTCACAGTGGGACTTGAGATTCCAATGCAGGAAGTCCAGCTAGGGGATGCCTGAGGATAAGGTTGTGAGCTCCCTGAGTTGTGCTTGTGGAAAGCCAGTGAGGGTAATTCCAAAGCAATTAAATGGACTTGTATGGCACAGCAAAACAGTGAGAAAAGGCATAAGTAAACAGAGTGCAGATTGACTGGCGATACCTTTAGCCGGAGTGACCTGGAGTGTCACTCTGCAGCCGTGGACATAGAACATGTCATTGGGAAACTGCACAACTCCTATGGAGTGGGTACTGTGGCGTAGTTGTGTAATAGATGTACAACATACCGTGGAAACAGCCTGCAAGTTAAGTTTTGTCACTGCTACCCAGATAGAGAGTCTTCATCCCTGCTGTAGATTCCAGTAGACAACACCCAAGATAGAACATAGAACTTAGAAAAGTACAGCACAGTACAGGCCCTTCGGCCCACGATGTTGTGCTGTGGAATAATCCTAATCCAAAAATAAAATAACCTAACCTACATTCCCCTCAATTCACTGCTGTCCATTTGCATGTCCAGCAGTCGCTTAAATGTCACTAATGACTCCACTTCCACGACTCCCACTGGTAAACTATTCCATGCGCTCACAACTCTCTGGGTGAAGAACCTCCCTCTGACGTCTCCTCTATATCTTCCTCCTAACACCTTAAAACTATGACCCCTCGTGGCAGTCAATCCTGCCCTGGGGAAAAGTCTCTGGATAGATCAGAATAAGTCTGTATTCAGGTGTAGCAAATAACTGTGCAGTGCTGATTTTATTCTTTTTGGTGTTTAGGCTCCTCCCTCATTCCTCATCTAATCCAGTCAGCTTCAAGCTTCTATGGCTTTCTTTCTTATTTATTCACTTAGAATTTCTTTAAATCAATGCTATTCACCTCAACAACCCCTTCACTGTAAACTGCATCTGTGTACTGAGTACTATGTACCGTACTGGTCACTGTACTTGCAGAAGGATGTTAATATGTTGAGCAGCAGTTCAGGGAACATTTACTAGTCTAATACCTGGAATGTGCAGATTGACTTGAGGAAAGTCTAGACAGGCTAGGTCTGTGTCCTTTGGCGTTTAGAAGAGTCAAAGGTGACCTAATTGACAATTCTACAATCCCGCGGAGACTTGACCAGGTGGATGTTGAAAGAATGTTTCCTCTTGTGGGTGAGTGAAGGAATTTTTTTTTCTGCTTTGAGGATTGTGAGCCTTTTGGAATTCCCTTCCTGAAAAGCAGTGGATGTAGAATATTTAGAATATTTTGAAGGAAAAAACAGATTCTTGATTACCGAGGGGATGCAAGATTACTGGGGGATGTGCAGGAGCATAGAGTTGGGGTTAAGATCTCATCAGCCCTGATCTTATTGAATGGTGGAGCAGGTTTGAAGGGCCGAGTGGCCTACTGTTGTTTCTCGTTCGCATGAAATAACTCTTCTCTGAATTTTCTTTTATGGTAAGATTCAAATAGTTCCTTCTTACAAGTTCCTGTGTGATGGTATGGCAGGTGCGACATATTCAAAGGGAATTTTACCTCAAAAATAAACACCAACGCCCCACCCACCCCTTCCCATGACTACATTCTGCCCCAAGTGTAGCAGGGCCTGTGGAAGCTGTGTCAGACTGTACACCCACCCACAGACTCATCCTTAGAGTGGAGGAGACTGATCCTTCTCTGCAAGGGACCACTGATGATGAAGACAGGATTGGGGTGTTGGTTACCTCTGTTGGTTGGCTGTGCAGAGTGGTGGTGACTTTGTGGGTTCAATTCCCTCATCGTTGAAGGTCCTGTCTTCTTGACCTTGCCCCTTGCTTGAGAATGGGGTGACCTTCAGGTTAAAGTACCACCAGTTATTCATCTATAACGAGACAGCAGCCCTCTGGGACCTTAGCAGCGGGGTGAGAAGCTGTGGACTGTCGGGAGATTTTATGAATGAACCGGTCAGTTGGGCAGGAAAATGGTAAACGGAGTTCAGCTGGAGAGTTGCTGTATTTCGGGAGGTCAGGTGAGGCAAAGGAATACCCAATGAATGGTGGAATACTGAGAAGGTGCAGAGGAAGTGAGGAACTTTGGAGCGAAAATCCTGAATGCGGCAGAAGGTCGTTCAATAAGTTAAGAAGGCAGATGGAGTCCGTTCCTTTATTAGCTGAGCTGCAGAACATGAGAGCTCTCAGGTTATGTTGGAACTGGTGTAAATCATGAGTGAGAGCGCCACTTGAGCAATGTGTGCTGGCCTGGTCAGCTCGTTACAGAAAGGATGTAATTGTACTCGAGAGGGTACAGAGGAGATTTAAGAGGATGCTGCCAGATTTGAAGAATTGCAACTTTGAGGCAAGAGTTGGATAATGTGTGCTTGTTCACCTTGGAATACAGGAGTCTTACAGAAGGTTTAATTGAGGTGTACAGAATTTTGAGGGGCCTGGATAGCAAGGGTTTACCACAGTGACTGTGGGCACCAATTTAAAGTGTTTGGTAGAAAGGTTATAAGGGGATTGAGGATAATTATTTTTATGTTAAAAAAATTACTTCACCCAGAGGCTGATGGAGCTCATAGTCTGAAAAGGCTGTGGAGACAGGGACCCTGAACTCCATGTTAAAAATAAAAATGCCTGGATATGTAACTTCAGGTAACTTGCAGACTACAGACCAAATGCTGGAAAGCGGGATTAGGCTGGGAGGCGTTTTCTTCTAGCTGGCACAGACATGATGGGCCGAGTGGCTTCTTTCTGTGCTGTAAACTTTCGAGGATCAATTGAACCTCTCTCGCTGCATCTGCTCCACTTAGGATCTTTGGAAATTTTCAATCTTCCCTAAAAAACTTCGAAATTCAAGAGAAAACAACTGCAGTTTGTATAATCTTTCCTGATAATTAGGTGCATTAGCCAGGGCTACAGGAATAGGGTAGAGAAATTGATCTGAGTGGGATGCTCTTCAGATGGTCAGTGTGGACTTGTTAGGCCGAAAGGCCTGTTCCCACGCTGTGTGGGGATTTTATGATTGAACTCCATTGTAGAAATGTAAGCAGCATGGCAACCTATTTGCGCACAGCAAGTTCCCACAAACAACAGGGGCACATGCGCAAGGGGCTGAATGGCCTACTCCCGTACCTATAATCATCAGAGATAGTAAGAAATGCCAGTGCTGGAGTAAGAGAAACTACAGTTGGAGGAACCAGGAGGCCAGGCCAGGCAAACTGTGTTACCGATAATTATTAGATGTTTTAACATTGGTTTAGGAATAACAATTGTCGAGAGCCAGCTATTTTTAAGTTGTTTTGCCATTTGTATGTTTGCCAAAATATTCAGATGAGCACTTCTAATATCACTTGTTCTGTTCGAATGTTCTAATCCTTGCATTCCTCAAGAAACTTTTATTAGATTTATAATACTTACAACAGTGCAGTCTTAGATTAGTCCAGGGAAGACGGACTCCCACCAAGGAGGTGGGATGAGGTTAGTAGATAGGAAATGGAGGTAAGGCTTGGGGTGGGAGGAAGGGATGGGTGAGAGGAAGAACAGGTTAGGGAGACAGAGACAGGCTGGGCTGGTTTTGGGATGCAGTGGGTGGAGGGGAAGAGCTGGGCTGGTTGGGTGGTGCATTGGGGGGAGGGGAAGAACTGGGCTGGTTTTGGGATGCGGTGGGGGAAGGGGGAGATTTTGAAGCTTGTGAAGTCCACATTGATGCCATTGGACTGCAGGGTTCCCAAGCGGAATATGAGTTGCTGTTCCTGCAACCTTCGGGTGGCATCATTGTGGCGCTGCAGGAGGCCCATGATGGACATGTCATCTAGAGAATGGGAGGGGGAGTTAAAATGGCTCGCGACTGGGAGGTGCAGTTGTTTATTGTGAACCGAGGGGAGGTGTTCCGCAAAGCGGTCCCCAAGTGCAGTCTTGCTGATTTTGTGGAATTTATTTCAATGAATTATGCCTTGGCGTGATTGCAATAATTCAGTAACATTCAGTCCAGTGCAGTGTGAATAACGAATAGTGGAGCTAGCTCAATGGGCTGAATGGCCTATTTCTGCCCCTATTTTCTGTGCTTTTCCAACGAACCACTACGGTTGATGAGGGTAAACCAGGCAAGAGAGTGCACGGTAATATCGAGGTGATCAGCTTTTCCTGCTGCCCTCGTTTCTTTAACAGAGAGGTCAC
Organism: Stegostoma tigrinum; assembly: GCF_030684315.1. NCBI lineage: Eukaryota > Metazoa > Chordata > Chondrichthyes > Orectolobiformes > Stegostomatidae > Stegostoma > Stegostoma tigrinum. The sequence goes on from NC_081359.1 coordinate 101,731,313, forward strand.
TCACCAGGGGCTATAAATCTAAAGTAATTGACGGAAGGATTAGCAGAGTGTTGGGAATGTCTTCTGGAGTGGGGAATCTGGTACTTGCGACCTGAAAGGTTGGTAGACACTTTATAATCCAAGTTTCCATTTTAAACTTGAACTGCAGTAATCTCCAGGGGCTACAATAACTTGGGAGGATGATGTAAGATAACAAGGTGTAGAGCTGGATGAACACAGCAGGCCAAACAGCATCAGAGGAGCATGAAAGCTGATGTTTCGGGCCTAGGCCCTTCTTCAGGAAAAAAAAACAACCCTTTCAGGTACCAAGTCCCAGATTCCCCACTCCAGAAGACATTCTCAACTCCCTGCTAATCCTTCCGTCAATTACTTTAGATTTATGGCCCTTGGTCAGTGACCTTTCTGTTAAAGAAACAAAGGCAGCAGGAAAGGCTGACCACCTCGATACTTACCTACGCTCTCCTGCCTTGTTTGCCCTCATCATCTGTAGTGGTTCGTTGGAAAAGCACAGAAAATAGGAGGATGTAACTTTTTTTTTACTGTTGGCATGGACTCAATGGGCAGAATGGCTTCACTATAAGATTCTAGTTGAGTGTCTTGCTTTGAATGAACTGGAAAGGGATCAAGATGATGAGCTACTATTTATTTCCCATCATTTCTGTTCCATGTTGCCTATGGATTTATGAACATGAAGTTTTTGTTTCATTTCCTCTACCAGGTCTTCTGAAATCCATCGCTCTCATTCTCTTGTCATTGAAACATCTATAATTCCCACTGGGCTGGGCATAATTACTGTGGGGAGAATGCTTCTGCTGGCTCGAGAACTGAGAAGGAAAATGCCTAATGAGCCAAAATGTCCTAACCCAGCTTTTATTTCCTACTAAAGGAATTTCCCCTTTTCAAAGGATTCACAGAATCCCTACGGTACGGAGGCAGGCCATTCAGCCTTTTGAAGAGAATGTCACCCAGACCCCTATCACCCTGAATTTCCCATTGCTAATCAATCTAGCCAGCACATCCCTGGACACTATGGGCAATTTAGTATGGCCAGTCCTCCTAATGTGCACATCTTTGGACTGGAGGAGGAAACCAAGAATCCAGAGGAAACCCACACAAACAGGGGGAGAATGTGCAAACTCCACACAGACTGTTGCACAAGGGAGGAATCAAACTCACATCCCTTGCACTGTGAGGCAGCAGTGCTAACCACTGAGCCACCATGGGCTTCACAGAGAGGCTAATGAATAATTTGACCTGCAGCCACCAATCTGGACACTGATACTTTCCTAGCTGTCTCGCCGTGAAGAAATGTATGTCACTGTCATTCGTTCACCTTCAGGAATGGGATTAGAGTCACAAGTGTTGGAGCTGAACTTTTGCATTTATGTCTGGAGCAAGGGAGCTACCATAGCTCATTTCTTCCTGCACCACACATCCCCTCAACCAATATCTACTGTTTGCTGACAAAACAAAAGCACCACAGGCTCTGGAAATCTGAAACTTTTTTAAAAAATCCCAAACGCCAGAGATCCATTGCATGTCAGGCAGCAACTTGAGAGGAATGGAGCTAATGTTTCAGGTCATGGACCATAACCTATAGGAGCAGAAGTAGGCCATTCAGCCCACTGACCCTTCTGTGCCATTAAATGGTTGGTCTGACATTTGGTTCTCCTGCCTTTTCCCCATAACCTTTGATTCTCTTGTCAATGATACAGTTGCAAGATCACTCACCTGCATTGTTAACTCTGTTTCAGTCCAGAGGTGCTGTCTGCATGGTGAGGGTTTCCAGTATTTGTGATTTCTTGCCTTTTTTTCCTCTTTGCCTGCCTGTCCTGGATGCAGCTCCCCACTGAGTAGCTTCCCATTCACTGACACAGTTTTGGAACGCCAGCAGTTCCTCTGTCGAACTGAACCTATATCAACACAGACATACTGGTGGAGATGGTATTGTTGTGGTAGCTGGAGATGCTCAGGCTAATGCTCTGGTAATCACATTAAAGCGGATAAAGATGCAATAAAGTTTGAAATTAGAATTGGTGACCATGACAACCATCATTGGTTTGTTGCAAGGACTCGTCGGAAATCTGTCATTCTTCCCCAATTTGCCCGACAGGTGACTCCAGACCCACCACCAAAAGGGTTGATTGGTAACAACTGCTCCCTGGAATAGCATAGTCTGCTCAGTGGCCTTGCCAGCAATACCCTCATCCCATTATAGAATAAGAGAAACATTTCCACAGGAATTCCTGGACTGTTGGACACCAATTGGGACAATGGATTTTGGTCTCCACCTAACCATAACAGCTGGGTAGAAGTACCAACTGTATTGTCATACAGTCGTAGAGATATACAGCACAGAAACAGACCCTTCGGTCCAACTCATCCATGCAGACCGGATATCCTCAATAAATCTAGCCCTATTTGCCAGCATTTGGCCCATATCCCTCTAAACCCTTGCTATTCTGCCTTTTAAGTGTTGTAATTTTACCAGCCTCCACCACTTCCTCTGGCAGCATATTCCATACACGTATCACCCTCTGTGTGGAAAAAGTCGCCCCTTAGATCCCTTTTTAAATCCTTCCCCTTTCACCTTCAACCTATGGCCTCTAATTTTGGACTGCCTCCGCCCGGGGAAACGACCTTGTCTATTTAGCTCTATCCATGTCCCTCATGATTTTGTAAACCTACATAAGGTCACCCCTCAGCCTCTGATCCTCCAGTAGAAACCAGCCCCAGTCTATTCAGTCTCTCCCTATAGTTCAGACCCTCCAACCCTGGCAACATGCTTGTAAATCTTTTCCGAACCCGTTCAAGTTTCACAGCATCCTTCCTATTGCAGGGAGACCAGGATTGCACATAGTGTTCTGATAGTGACCTGACCAATGTCCTGTACAGCTGCAGCATGACCTCCCAACTCCTAGACTCAATGCACTAACCCATAAAGGCAAGCATACCAAACACCTCTTCACTTTTCTATCTACCTGTGACTCCATTTTCAAGGACCTATGCACTTGCAGCCCAAGGTTTCTTTGTTCAGCAACACTCCCCAGGACCTTACCATTAAGGGGATAAGCCCTGTTCTGATTTGCCTTTCCAAAATGTAGCACCTCTCATTTATCTAAATTAAACTCCCAAGTGCCTCTCCAATTGTATTGAATTTTTTAACTCTGCAAAGAAGGAATGGAATCTGTAAATTCTTATTACTGTTTAAATCCAACTCTTAGTCAATGTGGCCCTTCCACATTCTCTTGCCCCACAATCCTACCAGAAGAAATCATTGGTTGAAGTCCTTACAGGTTCATATCCAGCATTGCCAGCTTGCTCAGTCAGAGATGCCTGAGGCTGCTCTCACCACACTGAAGCCTGTTGCTTTGTAATGCAATTTTTGGCAAGCATTCTTTGTACTTTCAGAACTCTGTTGTTGTGAGACCTCGGCACTGTGTTCTCTGAGTGAATCAGTTGTGACAGCAGGAGGTGCCCTGTAGTGTTCTGTTCCATGCTTGCAAAAAGCAGCCAAACAGCACTGACGCAAACTGACCCACCACACAAGCTGTGCGGCAGCCTGGTTGGCCCCTAATGTCTTGAAATACATTTGCATCCACGAGACAGCAGTTAACCTCCCATGTGAAGGGTTTTCGAGCAGATTCCCAAATTCCAACATATGGCACACAGAATTATCACCATGCAGAGGTCTATCATTTGGCCCATCATGTCTGCACTAGCTTTACTATCAAGTGCCTTAAGAGCTTTTACCACCATTTTCAAATTCTTGTTTGTTGTTGCCCACTGTGTATTCAAGGCAGTTAATGTGAAAATATCTAGGGAGTTGATTTACAGCAGCAATAAGGCTGCAGAGAGAGAAAGGAAGTTGTCTGCTATGGGGAATTCTTGTTGAATGTCTTTTGTTAAAGGTGGCAGTGTCTGTGTGTTTTGTTAATGCACGCTGTGATTTGGCTGGATATTAGGGTAATACCGCTTGCCATCTTCTTTTTATATTATTAACAGAAAGGAAACACCCGTTTGACTTACAGGACCACTCCAGTGTTAATGTGCCATATTAACTCCTTGTTCTAATCCCATCAAGGTCTAGTTCTATTCCCTTGCCCTTAAATATTTCTGTGCTATTTACCTCACGCACCCCGCCTGGTAGCCAATTCAATACTCTATTACCAGAAGAAGAAGATTGTCTTGAATTTCTGATTAGATTTATAGTGACTGTTTTAACATGCCTATTCTGAAAACAATTTTGCCAGGTCTGCCCAATCAAACCCTTTCATAACCCTAATGTCCCCGCTGGGGACAAAGATTCCCCAGCCTGTTGTACATCTATTCCCAATAAATTATAACCTTTTTTGATGTCATTTTAGCAAATCTCTTTTACAGTGTTTTCTAATACCTTTCAGGAAAGTGGGGAGTAGTCCATTACACTCCTGAGTTGTATCTTGCAGATGGTGGACTGGCTCTGCCGAGTCAGGAGGTGAGTTAGCACTGCAGGATTCTTAGCCACTGACCTGCTCCTGTAGCCATTGTACTTGTGTAGTGAGTCCAGTTGAGTTTCTGGTCAAATGATGACTCCCAGTGTGTAACATGGAAGTAGAGAGTCTGGAAACTCCTTAGTTCTTCAGTGTGGCCCCTCTCTTAAATAAAACAGTGTGTTGATGTTCACACAGTGTTTGGAGAAATTAGAGGGAAGGCAGCTATGAAGTATCATCACTTGTCGTTATGTGATCAGTTATTATTTATAGATCCTTGATGCTGTCTGTGTTCAGATGGCAAAAAACACCTGATTTGCGACCGCTTGTTGGTGTCCAGCTTTTTACAAGGATTGACTAGACTCTAACGCAAATCAGTGATAAAGCGAGATTGAAGAAGTTGGGACTATTCTCCTTGGAGACAGGAGGGCTGAAAGGAGACTTGATCGCAGTTTACAGATTGGACAAGGAGAAGCCAATCCATAAAAGAGAAAAAGAACGAAAGGATGAAAGATTTAAAGTGATGCGCAAATGAATCAAGGTTGGTGTGAGAAAAAAATCCTTTTTTCACACAGTGAGTAGTTGGGGTATGTCTGGAAAAATGGTGGAGGCAGATTCAATTGAGAGCATTGGACAATTTTTTAGGTAGAAATGGTATACAGGATATATGGGAGTGAAAGCAGGAGATTGGCCCTAAATATTGATACTTTTTTGAAGAGCCTCTGCAGGCATAATGGGCCAAATAGCGCCTCTGTGCTGTAGAAACAAAACAAATACATTGTTCGCAGTATTCCAGGTGTGGTCTAACGTGTATAGTCATGTAGCTACTCTGCTTGCCTTTCCTTACTTAGCTGGTCCAGGATTTCAGGGATCATTACCAGTATAATGCTGTCCAATTCTTTCCCACACAAGTATGCTATCTCCATCACTGGAAGCTTATGAATTGTCCCCACAGTGACTGAATCTAAGACCTGGTCACTCTGCAGATGGTCTCATTGGAGCAGGACAGGTTTGTGTGTCCTCCAAATGCCTTAGCCAACATCAGGCCTTCACAGAGGTTTCTGAAGGAGGGCTGAGCACTTACCACTCAACCCTTGCTGCTAGGGAGTCTCTGTCCCTAAGCAGCAGCTTCAAGAGGTGTGGAGTTACCTTTCCTTGGCAGACTAAAAATCTCTGAAATCATCAGGTTCCACCATGCATAGGTTGTCAGTGCTTTGGGGAGAGGATGTAGGGGTGGGGAGGTAGGGTTGGAAGATCAGAAACAACAGTGCATGGAACGAACAGAAGTAATACAGGAGAGATTGTCATCAACTGAACCAGCAGAACAGGACTGACTTATAAAGGGAGACTGGGTTGCTTAGGACTATATTCACTGGATCTTAGAAGAACAAAGGGGCGATCTCAAAGAAATGTGTAAAATTCTAATAGACTAGACAGGGTAAATGGAGGAGGGATTTTCCTGATGACTGAGGAGTCCAGAACCAAGAGTCACAGCCTAAAGATACGGGATAGGTCATTTAGAACTGAGATGAGAAAACATTTCTAAAGAGTGGTGACCGTATGGAATTATATGCCACAGAGAATGGTTGAGGCCAAAACATTGAATGTTTCCAAGAAGGAATTAGTTGTAGTTCTTGAGGCTAAAGGGATCAAAGGGTCTGGCGGAGAAAGCAGGAACAAGGTATTGAGTTAGAAGATGAGCCGTGATTATTAGATTGAGTGGTGAAGCAGATACAAAGGGCTGAATGGCCTTTCTTCTGTTTCTGAGGTACAGCGAGCACTATCCTCCCTTCAATGGGGTTCTTAATGCATGACTGAATCTGGCATCTTGATTCTATGCTTGGGGCTCAAGGAGTAAAGTGGGCAGTTAAACCATTAGATATAGGTGTTTGGGTTGGAGCATTGGGAAATTCAAAGTCAATAGGATTGTGAGGGAGAGCTACCAAGAGGGGAACCTGTGTTTCTGGAGGTCTCCCTGAGCGAAGAAGATGACCCTGAGACTTGCTGCATGGAGTGTAGCAGCTGTTTCTTCCATCGTGACTTAAATAACAAGAGTGTGGTGGATTTGAAAATGGCTGCCTCCACAGTCAGAGTGAACGGGCCAAGATCATTCTGTCAAGGAGGAAGCTTCATGTTTGAGCACTGGGAGACGTTTTGAAAGGCAACTGCATTAAACAGATACCCATACAGTCCATGTGAAAAACACCTGCGAACACTAAACACTGTATGTGAATTTTGGGCATGAGCCGAATGTGTGGACTGTACCTGCTGGCTCCCAGTGCCCTCAACTATATCATGTGGCATTATAAAACAATCTCATGAACGGCTGTGATCCTCACGCAAGTACTGTGGCCAAAGTTGCAATCACCTTCCAAGAATTCTGTAGCCTGCTACAGTGCAGAATGCAATTCCAATTCACAGGGAACATTTAACATTGAGACTGGGGGCACAATATCTTGGCATTCTGCTTCTCAAATGAACTCAAAGGGTAGCTAACCCATGATGGGCTGACGTGGTTCACAGGTATGAATGTATCTGGCACCTTTTGTCGTTGTTTAATATTCCCTTTTGATCCAGATGGGATGGGCTTCTGGGCAGAGTGATTGACACCAGATCATGTCATGGATAAATGATGCAGTGAGAAGATGCATTGTTAATTTGGAAAAAGAGAGTCGGATGAGGTGAAATGGCTCTTATGAAGTTGAACAAATATTTTAGTTTCTTTAAAGCTGGTCCATATTTAATATGATGCAATTTCTAAGCAGTGTGGCACATCGTCACAATGAATCCTGGAAAGTGTTTACTGAAGGGGATGATTGTTGATCAGTATGGGTTCTCCTGCTCCATGAGGAAGCCTCAAAGCCTGACCTACTATGCTATCGTGAAAGTATTGAAAAAACAGACTGCGGCCACAGGAAAATAGTTATGATCCTCAAAAGAAAAAGAGCGAGGACTAACTGAATGCCAAGGTCCAACGAGTACTCATTGTTTATGGAGTGTGCCTTAAATATTTTCAGCTGAACAGTACTCCCAGTCAAGAATGAGATTACCCAGTCCGAAAAGCCTGTAGTACATTTTACAAAAAGTATTCATCATATTTGTTGGTTTTGCTGTTGTACTATGGCTAGTTCCAAGAGCAGTTACTGCGTGATGGTACATTTAGGGTCTATAATAAAAAGCAGGGAACATCTAGAGGAAAGGTATTTAGAAAATTCTGCACTGACCAACAGCCTTTTACTGATTAGCTTATTTGCATATTCTCCCAAGGAGCTTGGGGTCAGAGATCACTGTCCCGCCCCCTGATATACCAGTTTGTATTTAAACATGACCTGATAGGTATTCAGTTATGCTAGTTAACCTGTAGAAATGCCTCCTGTAATATTCTCCTCCCCATGATTTTTGTACAGCCCTATTTCAAAATTCCAATAGCTTACTTCATAAAATCAACGCCTGCTCAGTTTTTTGGTAACTTTTTTTGGTGTGAATATAGCTTTCAATCCTGTCTGTTGACAGTGAGACTTGGTCTTGCCTTTGTTGCCCTTCAAGCTCTGCAGTGTTAAAACCTAACCTTGAGACTTACCATGAAGCCTGGGCAGATGTTTGAATATGCTACTAATAGTGGTTCTGCTTCTTGAATGAGCTGTTAACCTGAACCTATTCTTTAGAACCATTTTGGCATGGAGGCTCAGTGGTTGGCACTGCTGCTTCACAGTGCCATGGATCCAAGTAATTGACTGTCTGCCTGGGAAAATGCCTCATACTTTCCACTCTATCTGTGCCGTTCACAATCTTTTAAACTTCAATCAGGTCATGCCACAATTTCCTGTGTTCCAGTGAAAACAAACTCAGTTCATCCACCCTTTCTTCATAGCTAAAATCCCCCACTCCAGGCAGCATTCCATTAAACCTTCTCTGTACCCTTTCCAAAGCACTCACTTTCTTCAGGTTTGTGGTGACCGGGACTGTGTGCAATATTCCAGGTGTGGCCTAACTAAAGTTCTGTAAAGCTGCAGCATAACTTGCCTATCCCTTAGACTCTATGCTTGCTTACCATAAGCCTTTTTTACTACCTTATCTATCTGCGCTGCTGCCTTCAGTGATTTGTGGACCTGACCTCCCAGATCCCTCTGCATATCAGTACTATTAAGGGTTCTGCCATTTGCTGTATAATTTCCACATTTAATAAACTTTGCAAGAGTCATGATAGTTGTTCTGTTATGATTTGCATTCAACATGACCAAAGCACCTTTCGGGACAGGTTTACCATGACTACATCCAGACAAAGTTAATTCCTCCAAACTGCAATTTTTTTGGTGCAATTTCAATCTATATGACTTCCTAACCAATTTTAGTTTTAAAGCTGCCTCTGTATGTTTCTAATAAGGATTTCAAAAGCTTGTTTTTAACTTGTTTTAATTTAAGAAGACTCAAAGATTCTGCACTCTGCATTACTTGGGTACGATGGAGCAACTGGCCAAGTTTCAAGCTAGGCCCCTCAAAGTGTTGCTGTTGTTGCTTGCACTGTTTCAAAACAAGTCAGTGCACCGATGCTCACACTCTCTGAATTTTGGTTGTTTCCATTTAACAATCGCCCGTCACTCCCAAGTTCAGCCCCAGGGACCTGGATCTCTCTCTTGGACACTCTTTTTCCCTCTCTCTCTCTTGGTCCCTTTTTTCCTCTGCACCAACCCAAATCACACAAGAGGGAGAAGAGGAGGGACCTTTCGGCGCACTAGTAGTCTCCCTAACTCTGAGCCAGGAGTCTCAGGTTCATATCTCACTTGCTCCAGAGGTGTGTAACAACACCTCTGAACATATTAGAAAATATTTAGGATCACAGTAGCTATAATTTAAATGTGGCCAGTGTTTCCCAGTATTTGAGAAATGTGCACAATAGTTGATTTGGCTGGATTTTATGCTTCTGCTGTGTTTCTTTTTCGCTTTCACAGCAATATATGACTCCAAATTTAGACTTGGTTGGCCATGGCATGCACAGGGACTGTTGAATAATGATGTCAAGGATGACTGCATTCCATTATGTGGAGACGTGGGCAAAGTCCAGATTGTTTTTCAAGAAAGGAGAAATGATTGAGGAGGTGTCATTAGAGGCATTCAAAATCACAAAGGGATTTGTTCTAGTAAATAAGGAGGTAACAATCTCCAGTAGCTGAATAGTCTGAAACCAAAGGATGATGATTGAAGGAAGTTCATAAAAGAGGTTGAGGAGAGCTGAATTTTTTTTTGTTTGTGTGACACGTAGGCTGATGTATGATGGAACCAGATTTGCAAAAGACTTTCAAAAGGGAATTGGATTACTATTTTAAATCACAGGATCATGGCAAAAGAGCTGTTGAATGGGACTGATTGGAAAATTCCAAGGACTGGCACAAGTGTCATGGGTCAAATGGTTTGTCCTTGTACTGTTAAATTCCAAGATGTTTGGTTCCTGTACGCTCACATTCAGGACTGCCGAGAGAGTCCAGTGAAGGGAAAGCAAGTTCTCTGCAATGGAAAAGCAGAGAAATGAATAATTATCTTGTTTTACTTGACAGTCTCACCTTAAAGAGCAAATTGAACAATAGCACTTTTCAGACAATAAGTACAGAAGAACATGAGCCGGGGGAGGGCGGGGGGGAGCTTGAGTGTTGACATCACCAATAGTAGATGTAACATGGACTTCACAAGCCTCAATTCAAAGCCCAGCTCATCCCCGCCTCCCAACCTGTCCATCCTTTCTCCCACCTATCCACTCCTCCCACCTCAACCCCCACCCTCACCTCCTACCTACCAACCTCATCCCCGCCTCCTTGTCCTGTCCATCTTCCCTTGACTGACCAACCCCCACCCTAACTCTCCGCCTACTCTCACCTTTACTGGCTGTATCCCTGCCTCCTCATCCTATCTGTCTCCTTTCCACCTATCTGCTCCTTTATCCATCTTCCATCTGCCTCCCCCCACCCGCACTCTATTTCAGAATCCCCTTGCCCTCCCCATTTCTGAAGAAGGGTCCAGACCCGAAATGTCAGCTTTCTTGCTCATCTTTGGCCTGCTGTGTTCATCCAGCTCTGCACCTTGTTATATCCGTAGATGTAACATGTTTGGATTTCCGAAAGATGTTTCATTAAGGTACCACACAATGGGTTTCTAAAGTAGGGGAGGCAATTGCCCAATGACATTATAATGACATGTTAATCCAGAAACCCAAAAAATGTTCTGGGAATCCAGGTTTGAATCCCATCACGCCAGATCGGGAATTTGAATTCAATAAAAAAAAGTTCTGGAATTAAGTGTCTAATGATGTCTAGGAATCCATTATCAATTGTTGGTTCACTCATACCCTTTAGGGAAGAAAGCTGCCATCCTTACCCGGTCTGGCCTACATGTGACTCTAGACCCACAGCAATGTGGTCGATTGTTAGCTGCCCTCTGGGCAATTAGGGATTGGCAACAGATGTTGGTCTAGCCAGCAGTGCCCACATCCTGTCAATGAATAAATAAGAGAGTCTGTGAAGTTGGGGGTAGTATATTAGCATGGATAGAGGATTGGCTAAGCCAGATATTTGGGAGAAGGGGGGCATATTCCAGATGGCAACATGCAACTGGTAGATTGTGACAGGAATCAGTGCTGGAGCCAACAATTATTCGCAGTATATATTCATGACTTGGATGAGGAAAATAAATGTATTATACCTAGGTTTTTGGATGACAGGGAAGATAAATGTGAAGGCACGTGATGAGGGTGACAAGAGTCCGCAAAGGGATACAGACAGGTTAAGTGAGCGTGCAAAAATGTAACCAATGGAATATAATGTGCAAAATTGAGTTTGTGGATTTTGGCAAGAAAAAGAGAGAGGCTGAATATTATTTGATTATTTGACTTCAACTGACAAGGGAGCATTATTCCAAAAACTTGAAATGAGGGCAGATGAAAAGTAACAAGTAATTCCTTTGATATCTTGTGGACCTGCAGCCTTTTTGGGATATTAGGAGCCTAACTTCCCATGGGTCACAGATACTAAAACCAATCAGATTGGGCGTCGCCGGGGCCCTGCTGCATTTCTCCTTGTCTTCCCGATCTACGTGCTCAGTTACCTGGGGCTAAGCTTCGCCTGGGTCCTCGTCGGGTTGCTCGTCGTCTTCTGGTGCCAGAGGAACCGGGGGCAACAAGAGCTCCTGCTTATCCCGGGCATGGCATTCCTGGAGCATGAAGAGAAAACTCGGCAGTAGAACATCCAGAGCACCGATCGCCTGGCTTGGTGACAGGGTGGCTTCTGGTGGTCCGGAGTGGTGGTCTTTTCCTGTTGTGGTGGTCTTGGCTCTGCAGTGCGGCCCCCTGGAGTGGCGAAGTTTCGGCGATTTGGCTTAATCTCCTGTGAACACTTTGGGCCCAGTGTTCAGACAGCCTAACATGGCAGACGTACCCTGGCGGCTGTTTTCTTCAGTGGAGGCTTGTGGCCCAGTTATTTTCCAGTGGCCTGGCATGTCGGTTTTTGCCCAACATGGAGTTCTCCTTATGGATTGATGCTCTCATTCCGACCATGTGTTCCGTCTTTTGACCGGCTTCCTCTGAAACCAGGACTGTGATGAACTTTTGCTTTAAATTTACTTCTTATCGTTACTAATGAATTTACTGATGTCTTCAGTCATTAATACAGGCGCCATGGTAAGATGACTTTTAACACTTTTCATTGTACTTTTACAAGAAAAATACATGACAATAAGTTCTAAATTCAAAGACCTTTTGAAGTGTTGACCCATTTAGTTCAGGAATATTGCGATGTCAAGTCACCTCGAATTCTGAAAACCTATCGGTTTTATTCAGCAATTTGAGAACGAGGGGAATCTGTATTGGGATTTTTGACTAGGTTAGGATGATTTGCAGAGGAATGGGACTTTGGTTTAACCTTTAATGAGGTGATGAGAGACTGTCTGTCTGTTTGTTTGTTTGGTATGTGGAATTAATTATCTAACTATGCGAAATCACCTACTAGCTGAAGCCCAACTGGACTTTAAACAGGCACTCCAACTGGCTTTATCGTTAGAAATTGTGGCAAGTGGCAAATATGAGATGCAGGGTATTCCGATCAAAGTCTGACTGAGCTGGGGGGACAATACATGAGCGAAGGCAATTGCATGGCCTCACTCGGGTCATATCCTGAGCAGAGGGAGTCTAGATCAGCCAACAACAAATCCCCAAAACGGTTAAAATTTTCTTCAGGATCTGGGCCGGCAAACCATTGTAGTTGCTGCCGTTGTGTGGTCTTAAGAAGCAAAGGAATCCTACTGGACCTAAATTGAGGAACAGAACTCATAGGCTGGTATCCAGGAGACTGCACACCCAGGAAAGTCCACCTACATCTCGTTTGGAACAGTTAAATTGTCTAGCAACATCTAAATCAGACCCAATCAAAATAAATAAGTGTGGAACTGCAGGCTAGGCAGGATTAGAGGAACAGGAACAATGACGTTTCAGATCAGGAACCTTTGGCCTGCTGTGTTACTCCAGCTCCATGCTTTGTTATCTCTGACTCCAGCATCTGCAGTTCTTGCTATCTCAATCAAAATAAATGTCTGGTTAAATGGCCGCCTGGTTCTAATGGAGGTTGATACTGGTGTGGTCGTTTCAGTGACTGCAGAGCCAGTCTTTAGCAAAATTGGGTCTGGACTCCAACCCTTAAGTTTTTGGTCAGATTGAGAACCTTTACCGAGAACGTTTACAGAATAGGATTGTTTTCCTTAGAGCAGAGAAGACTGCTTGGAGACATGATTGTGATGTATAAAATCATGGGGCATTGATCAGGTTGTTGGGAAGGAACATTTTTGACTTGGTAGAGGGATCAGAGGTCAGGGAACAACATTAGGCGAGTGCAAGAATGGATCTTTTTCCATTTGGAAGATTTGACTGGTAGAGTACCACATGGGTCCATACTGTGTTTCAAATTTGTTGATGACACCAAGATAGATTGAGAAATGTATTGTGAACAGGACATAAGGAGAAAACAGATGGATATAAATAGTGTGAGTGAATGGTGAAAATCTGGTGGATTGCACATATTTTGGGGGAAAAAAAATAGTCTGCAAAAGTGATCAACAATGAAAAGCAAGGTACTAACTTACATGAAGAGCAACCTTAGAGTTCCAAGGTACGGAGAGATCTAGTGTTCAAGTGCTTCGGTCACAGATGGTTAGTCAAGTAAAGTAACCATAGTTCTATAGGATTGTGGGGCTGCTCTCCCATTAGAGAGAGGTGACTGATGGTGAGTTTAACCTGAGGGTCACCATGACTCGGGCGATGGGGCAAGATTTGAGAAGGTGAGACATTCATGGACACATCATTTGTTTTGAGAATTGAACCTACATGGTCAGGATCACTCCTGCATCACAAAAGCCAGCTGCTCAGTCAACTGACCCCTGGAAAAGAGGAAGTGAGCGGAAGAGATTGGTGTTATTCTTCGGTTATGCAGAGAATTGATGAGGCCATACCTCTGGTAACTGTAATATTGGGCTCCTTATTTGTGGAAAGATATAGATGAATTGGAGGCAGTTCAGAGGAGATTTAATGGATTGAAACCTGGAATGAGCAGGTTTTCGTGCATGGAAAAATCAGGCTAGGCTTGTTTCCACCAGAGTTTAGAATAGTGAGATATGACGTGGTTGTAGTATATTGACAATCCCCAGTTTGTGAATAGGTTCTGTTTTGGAGTCTGTTCACAAGCTGATTTTATACGCAGGATGGAACACAATTTCAGGACAATGCAAAGTGGCCAAGGCGTAAGTATGTCAGGCCTTCAAAATCACACGTGTATGGGATCATACTCAAATGTACAGGCATTCGTAAGTCAGACGTTCATAAATCAGGGACCCTATGTGTAAGATCCTGGATGATGAGGTAGATATGGAAATGATGTTTCATCTTGTGGGCAGGTCCAGACTTAGCAGGCACTGTGTACAAATTGATGCAGAAAAGATTTACAAGGATTTTACTGGGACAGGAGGTTTGAGTTACAAGGAGAGGCTGGACAGGCTGGGACATTTTTCACCTAGTATAAGAGGTTGGAGAGGGACCTTTATAGAGGTTTATAAAATCATAAGGGGCATAGATAAGGTGAATAACCAAAGTCTTTTTTTTTCCAGGGTAGGGGAGTTCAAAACTAGAGGTCATAGGTTTAGGATGTGAGGGTAAAGATTTAAAAGGGACCTGAGGGGCAACTTTTCACTCAGAGGAATGAACGACCGGAGAAAGTGGTGGATACAGGTGCAGTTATAACATTGAAAAGACATTCGGACAGGTACATGAATAGGAAAAGTTTAGAGGGATATGAGCCAAATAGGACTAGTTTAGTTTTGGAAACCTGGTCATCATGGATGAGTTGGATTGAAGGGTCTGTGTCTATGATGTATGACTCTATGACTGTTAGAGTTGAGGAGAATTTCTTTCTTTTTTTTTGTCCCCTGCAAATGACTGTATGACTTTAAATCTCTGCCCCAGAAAATGGTGAAGGGGGAATCAGTGAATATTTTTGAAGAAGATTCTTGAGGCAAGGGAGTGAAAGGTTCTGGGGGTAGAAGGGAGTCTGGAATTTGGAATGCTGACTGATAGCCATGATCAGATTGAATGGCAGAGCAGCTTGGAGAGGTAGAATAGCCTCCTTCAGTTCCTAATTTGTATGTTTGTAAAAAGGGAGTCCTTCCCTTATAAGGAGGTGAGAAGAATTGCTTTTCTTTTGAGAGCAGAGAGTGATGGAAGGGCCATCACATCCCTCCTGAGGCGCTGTTTGTAAATTCTTAGCTAATGAAGGGTTCACCAAAGGTATTGGAGGTAGACAGGAAGGTGAGGATGAGATAGCCAGAACTGCTGATGCTGACTCAGAGGTAACACAATGTGGAGCTGGAGGAACACAGCAGGCCAGGCAACATCAGAGGAGCAGGAATGTTGACAATTTGGGTTGGGACCCTTTGTCAGAAAAGGGGAGCGTGGAAGGGATCTTGGAAATAAATAGAGGAGGGATGGAGCTGGGATTAAGTAGGTGGGGTGTTGATAGGTGGATGCAGGTAGGGACAGTGGGATTAGTCAGTAGGAAGGGTGGGCGTTGCACGTGAGAAAATCTGATTTTTGGAATTTGCCTTTTTGCCTTTTGATAGGTGGGGAAGAAGGTGGACAGGTTGCGTCAGGCCAAGGAAACGGGATGAGTGGGAGGTTTGGATGTGGGATGAGGCCGGGGTTGGGGAGATATTGAAACTGGTGAATTCTAGGTTGAAGTCATCGGGCTGTAGGCTACTGAGGCGGAATATGAGATGCTGTTCCTCCAGTTTGCATGTGATCATTGCAGCACTGGGAGAGGCCCAGGATGGACATGTCACCCAGGGAGCGGGAGGGGGAGTTAAGATGGTTGGCGAGCAGAAGATATTGTTGATTATCGCGTACAGAGCGCAGATGCTCCACAAAATGGTCTCTGAATGTGTTCTTGGCCTCACTGAAGTAGAGGAGGCCCCACTCGGAGCAACAAGTACAGTAGATCTAGTTGACGGATATACAGGCAAACCCCTGTCGGATACGAAAGGTTTGTTTTGGGCCTTGGATGGAGGTGAGGGGCGGGTGTAGCACTTCCAGTGGTTGCAGGAAATGATGCCCGGGGGTGTTGGGGCTAGTGGGGAGTATGGAGTGGACGAGGGAGTCGCAGAGTGAGCGGTCCCTACGAAAGGCAGATAAGGGTCGGAGAGAAAAACCTCTTTGGTCGTAGGGTCAGATTGTTGGTAGTAGTAGAGATGAGGCTAGTTTTGGATCAGCTATGTAAAGGCAGAACAATCTCAAGGGTGTGAAAGGCTTACTCATGGTCTTGATAATGTGACCTACTTTTGTACAAAATCTGCCAAAAGTTAAATGTCTGATGTAAGTCAGCTAAGAGACCACAATTATTTGTGTTAGGACTTTGTCATATTTTGATTAGTTGTTTTGCGAGTAATTGGGCGACTTTCCTTGTATACTCTTCATCTCCAACAAAGTAAATTCTAAATGACAGATAACAAAGTGTGAAGCTGGATGAACACAGCAGGCCAAGCAGCATCTCAGGAGCACAAAAGCTGACGTTTCGGGCATAGACCCTTCATCAGAGCTCTGTTGAAGGATCTAGGCCCGAAACATCGGCTTTTGTGCTCCTGAGATGCTGCTTGGCCTGCTGTGTTCATCCAGCTTCACACTTTGTTATCTTGGATTCTCCAGCATCTGCAGTTCCCATTATCTCTTCTAAATGACAGAGTCTTGTCTCTACCAAATATTCACAAGAAGCAAGAAACTGTTTTGTTTGCAGATGGCTCTGTTGTGATGTTGCTGTGGCTTTAAGAGGTATGTTTTGTCCTGCTTACTTTTGAGACAGATTGAACAAGAAGCACAAGTAGTCTGCATTAATATAAACAGTTTGTGAGGTCTTGGGTTTTGATTTAATGTCAGAACAATAGAAGTAGCCTGAATGGGTGTGGCTAGCTCTCATAGATCAGGATTTCCAGTTTGTTTTTTAGCTTTTAGCTTCAGCAGAAGCTGCTGGAAACTTGAAGTAGAAGCTATTTTTTCCTGTCTCTTAGTTATAGCTAGAAGCTGAGGTTTCTCTTCGTACTGTGAGCATTGCATGTGAGAAAATCTGGTTTCTGAATTTGCCCTTTTTGCCAAAGGGTGTGTTTTATGAGATGTTACTACCTTGGAACATTTAATTAGTATTAACTACTCTATCAATTATTTGTTAGGTTTTCTACCAGAATTAAGTTGCTCTAAGATAATAAAATGTGAGGCTGGATGAACACAGCAGGCCCAGCAGCATCTCAGGAGCACAAAAGCTGACGTTTCGGGCCTGGACCCTTCATCAGAGAGGGGGATGGGGAGAGGGAACTGGAATAAATAGGGAGAGAGGGGGAGGTGGACCGAAGATGGAGAGAAAAGAAGATAGGTGGAGAGAGTATAGGTGGGGAGGTAGGGAGGGGATAGGTCAGTCCAGGGAAGACGGACAGGTCAAGGAGGTCGGATGAGGTTAGTAGGTAGATGGAGGTGCGGCTTGGGGTGGGAGGAAGGGATGGGTGAGAGGAAGAACCGGTTAGGGAGGCAGAGACAGGTTGGACTGGTTTTGGGATGCAGTGGGTGGAGGGGAAGAGCTGGGCTGGTTGTGTGGTGCAGTGGGGGGAGGGGACGAACTGGGCTGGTTTTGGGATGTGGTGGGGGAAGGGGAGATTTTGAAGCTGGTGAAGTCCACATTGATACCATTGGGCTGCAGGGTTCCCAAGCGGAATATGAGTTGCTGTTCCTGCAACCTTCGGGTGGCATCATTGTGGCAGTGCAGGAGGCCCATGATGGACATGTCATCTAAAGAATGGGAGGGGGAGTTGAAATGGCTCGCGACTGGGAGGTGCAGTTGTTTATTGCGAACCACGTGGAGGTGTTCTGCAAAGCGGTCCCCAAGCCTCCGCTTGGTTTCCCCAATGTAGAGGGAGCCACACCGGGTACAATGGATGCAGTATACCACATTGGGAGATGTGCAGGTGAACCTCTGCTTAATATGGAAAGTCATCTTGGGGCCTGGGTTGAGGGTGAGGGAGGAGGTGTGGGGGCAAGTGTAGCATTTCCTGCGGTTGCAGGGGAAGGTGCCTGGTGTGGTGGGGTTGGAGGGCAGTGTGGAGCGAACAAGGGAATCACGGAGAGAGTGGTCTCTCCGGAAAGCAGACAAGGGTGTGGATGGAAACATGTCTTGGGTGGTGGGATCTTCCTCTCACCCATTCCTTCCTCCCACCCCAAGCCGCGCTTCCATTTCCTACCTACTAACCTCATCCCACCTCCTTGACCTGTCCGTCTTCCCTGGACTGACCTAACCCCTTCCTCCCTCCCCACCTATACTCTCCTCTCCACCTATCTTTTCTCTCCATCTTCGGTCCGCCTCCCCCTCTCTCCCTATTTATTCCAGAACCCTCCCCCCATCCCCCTCTCTGATGAAGGGTCTAGGCCCGAAACGTCAGCTTTTGTGCTCCTGAGATGCTGCTGGGCCTGCTGTGATCATCCAGCCTCACATTTTATTATCTTGGATTCTCCAGCATCTGCAGTTCCCAATATCACTAAATTGCTCTAAGTTCTTCTTTCTTTTGTTATATTTTAACTAGTGTTTGAATAAATTGTGTTTTGCTTAATGTCAAGTAGTTTCACCAGACGCCTTCCATTTGGCACACAGAAACTTGCATTTACCTTTTTAAAATTAGGAAAAGTTCAGATCTAGGCTACCTTCTTACTCTTATCTTGATTGGGCCTAGTACCGTTTATGCCACTGTGTTTTTAAAGCTAACGGACTGGGTTTTCCGAAATAAACTACGCTCACTGGCATAATCCTTGATGCTGGAGTTTTTGTTCCCTGGCACCTCATTTCCCAACCCAGGCTGGTTAGCAGATGCGTTTCGTGAAAGAACAAAAAATAATTTGTCTTTATTTTATCTATTCTAGTAGTAAAAGACCAGGCATTTGTGACTCTTGCTACCAATGATGTTTACTGCCAGGGTGCCCTGGTACTTTGCCAATCTCTGAGGCATCACAAGACGACGAGACAAATAGTTGCTCTATTTACGCCACAAGTCTCCAGTAATATGAGGTAAGGCTCTATTTTAGTTTTGGTAACAATTGAAATATGAGGCCAGTTTTTGATTTGCAATCATTTACTGTGATTGTGTTCAGTGCCCTTGTTGGAGTGTTTGCTTCTGCTAAAAATCAAGTCACTTTTTCATTGTAGAACACACTGGAACTGCTGCTTGTTTCACAATTTATGTATGTTTTCTGCGTTTAGTTAGCTCAGTTGGCTGGATGGCTGGTTTGCAATGCAGAGTAATGCCAGTAGTGTGGGTTCAATTCCAAAGGTTGCTATAAAGGATTCTCATTCCCAGCCTTGCCTTTCTACTGAGGTGTGGTGAACCTCTGGTTAAACCACAACCAGTTTTGCCTATCTCTCTGCTGAGAGAATAGCTTTTTGGTCCACTGGGACTATGGTGACTTTACCTTTATTTTTCACATTTCTTTTTCATGTTAAATCTGCTGTATTGCAGCCTCCCATCCAGTGTGTGAATTGGAGCATCATGACTTGGATGCAAAGTCCTTTGAGAGAGACTGGTTAACACCCAAGGAGAAATTATTTGTGGGATCCCTGGTGAAAGTAACTTAGAAGAATCAGACTTCTCAAGTTTAAGGAAAGGGACGACCTTTTGGGAGAGGAAATTCAAGAAGTCACTTGGTAGTACTGAGCACGAATGTTGATGTACAAGAGGGATGGAGTTGTTTGCATCTTGTATTGATCAGGACAAGTGGCAAGAATGCCAAATTTCAAGCTGTCGCAACAACTTACACAATAGTAAAAATAAGGTGTGTGTCTCCCTTTTCAGCAGTACATTTCAAATACTTTGTCACGTCTTCGCAATGTATTTATTTTTTTCTTGTTCATGGTGTGGCACAGTGGCTCAGTGATTAGCACTGCTGCCTCACAGCGCCAGGGTCGCAGGTTTGATTCCAGCCTCAGGCGACTGACTCTGTGGAGTTTACACATTTCTCCCCGTGTTTGTGTCAGTTTCCTCCCACAGTCCAAAAATGTGCAGGTTAGGTGGATTGGCCATGCTAAATTGCCCATACTGTCCAGGCTAGACAGATTAGCCGTGGGAAATTCAGGGATAGTGTAATGGTATGGGTCTGGTTGGGCTGCTCTTTGGAGGGTCAGTGTACACTAGATGGGTTGAATAACCCGTTTCCATGCAATATAG
The DNA here is from genome assembly GCF_030684315.1 of Stegostoma tigrinum. Lineage (NCBI taxonomy): Eukaryota > Metazoa > Chordata > Chondrichthyes > Orectolobiformes > Stegostomatidae > Stegostoma > Stegostoma tigrinum. The sequence continues at coordinate 101,751,553 of NC_081359.1, forward strand.
GGATTCTTTGGTTCTGTGATGTCAGCATCACTGGTTAGGCCAGCATTTGTTGCCCATCTTCAATTGCCCTTCAGAAGGTGGTGACGAGTTCCAGAATATTGACCCAGCCAAACTGAAGGAACAGCAACACAGTTCATTTTGCTTCCACTGAAAACTGGTTGAACCTCTGTCCATGCAACAAATTGTAGATTGCGGACATTCATTCAAACAATGTGTTTCAGATTAAATCTTCACCTGTAGCCCTGCTTGATGAAATGGATAACTTCACTTTCTTGCCCGCAGGGGCAGTATGAGATGACCTTGAGCACTCAACCACAGTCAAAGTAAAACAGCCCCTTGCTCTCACATAATTTAGACACCCAAAAGTAAAATTCCAAGGCTGGCTCACTCAAACCAGAGCTGTTGTCCCTGGAAATAATGTTATCGGGTGATATTGATTGAAGTTTCTAAAAGTTTTAAGGGGGGCCAGATGGAGCTAAATTACTTTCACAGGTTGGGGAGTCCAGAAATAGCAGGCCAGATTTAGCGCCAGATCTTTCGGGAATAAAATTAAAAAACACTTTCTCGCTCATCAACAAATGCTAACCTTGCTTGTGGCATCTTGTTATCAGCAAAGAGTTTTTTAAAAAGAAAAACCAGTGGCAAATCATATTGATAACGAATTGTGGAGCTGGATGAATACAGCAGGCCAAGCAGCATCTCAGGAGCACAAAAGCTGACGGTTCAGGCCTAGACCCTTCATCAGAGAGGGGTATGGGGAGAGGGAACTGGAATAAATAGGGAGAGAGGGGGAGGCGGACTGAAGATGGATGGAGGAGAAGATAGGTGGACAGGAGAGTATGGGTGGGGAGATAGGGAGGGGATAGGTCGGTCCGGGCAGGACGGACAGGTCAAGGGGGCGGGATGAGGTTAGTAGGTAGGAAATGGAGGTGCGGCTTGAGGTGGGAGGAGGAGATAGGTGAGAGGAAGAACAGGTTAGGGAGGCGGGGATGAGCTGGGCTGGTTTTCGGATGCAGTGGGGGAAGGGGAGATTTTGAAGCTGGTGAAATCCACATTGATACCATTGGGCTACAGGGTTCCCAAGCGGAATATGTGTTGCTGTTCCTGCAACCTACGGGTGGCATCATTATGGCACTGCAGGAGGCCCAGGATGGACATGTTGCCTGAGGAATGGGAGGGCGAGTGGAAATGGTTCGCGACTGTGAGGTACAGTTGTTTACTGCGAACCGAGTGGAGGTGTTCTGCAAAGCGGTCCCGAAACCTCTGCTTGGTTTCCCCAATGTAGAGGAAGCCACACCGGGTACAATGGATACAGTATACCACATTGGCGGATGTGCAGGTGAACATCTGTTTGATGTGGAAAGTCATCTTGGGGCCTGGGTTAGGGGTGAGGGAGGTGGTGTGGGGGCAAGTGTAGCATTTCCTGCGGTTGCAGGGGTAAGTGCCTGGTGTGGTGGGGTTGGAGGGGAGTATGAAGCGGACAAGGGAGCCGCAGAGAGAGTGGTCTCTCCGGAAAGCAGACAAGGGTGGGGTGGGAAAAATGTCTTTGGTTGTGGGGTTAGGGAGTCCAAAACTAGAGGGCATAGGTTTAAGTTGAGAGGGAAAAATTTAAAAGGGACCTAAGGGGCAACTTTTTCACAGAGGGTAGTGTGTGTATGGAATGAGCTGCCAGAGAAAGTAGTGGAGGCTGGTACACTTTCAACATTTAAAAAGCATCTGGATGGATATATGTGACAACAAAGTGTGGAGCTGGATGAACACAGCAGGCCAAGCAGCATCTTAGGAGCACAACAGCTGACATTTTGGGCCTAGACCGGACCCTTTTCTGATGAAGGGTCTAGGCCCAAAACATCAGCTCTTGTGCTCCTGAGATGCTGCTTGGCCTGCTGTGTTCATCCAGCTTCACACTTAGTTATCTCGGATTGTCCAGCATCTGCAGTTCCCACTATCTCTGGATGGATATATGAATTGCAAAGGTTTAGAGGGATATGGGCCAACTGCTGGCAAATGGGATTAGAGTTATTTAGGATATCTGGTCCGCATGGATGAGCTAAACTGAAGGGTCTGTTTTCATGCTGTACATCACTGACTCCGTGACTTATAAGGAGGCAAGACAATTTGCTGATTGCCATTTATTGACTATCCTCTTCTGCAGATCAGTCAGTGTTCCTTCACAATGAACAAAAATTACCAGAAGCAATGAGGGTGTCAAGCACACAGAATGAACTTTGGGTGGGGGGGACTTCAAAGCCCCTCATCAGGAGGGCCTGACTAGCAACCGCACTGAACTGAGCTGACTTAACCCTAAAGGACGTGGCTGCTAGACTGGGTCTGCAGCATGTCCTGAGGGAATCAACAGGAAGGAGAAATCTACTTGTCCCTATCCTCATCAGTCTACCTATTGCAGATTCTTCTGCCCTTACCGGTATTAGTAGACGTGGCCACTGCAGGGTCCTTGTGAAGATAAGACCATAAGACATAGGAACAGAAATTAGGCCATTCGGCCTATCGAGTCTGTTCCGCCATTCAATCATGACCTGTAAGTTTCTCAACTCCATTCTCCTGCTTTCTCCCCAGAACCTTTGATCCCCTTGACAATCTGTCTCTGTCTTAAATAAACACAATGACATGACCTTCACAGCATTGTGTGGCAATGAATTCCATAGATTCACCACTCTCTGTCTGGAGAAGTTTCTCCTTATCTCCATCCTAAAGGGTCTTCCCTTTACTTTAAGGCTATGCCCTTGGGTCCTGGCCCCTCCTACCAATGGAAACATCCTCCCAGTGTTCACTTTGTCCAGGCCATTCAATATTCTGTAATATCTCCACATCCTTCAAAACTCCATCTAGCAAAAACTCCGAGTCCTCAAACATTCCCCATATGTTATGCCTTTCATTCCTGATTTCATTCTCGTGAACTTTCTCTGGACCTGCTCCAGGCCCAGTGTAGATCCTCCTTCTCAGACTTTGGGAACCCCAACAAGAGACTGTGCAGGTTCACCCCAGGCAAACTGCAGGGTGTTGACCACTGCCAAACTCTGTGGGTGCCCTGCCCACCCTGTTCTGTCAGGCCACAACCTAGTTCAATTTCAGCAGGATGTCTCCTGCCACCACCTCTAATCCAGATCTGCAGGATGCCAGCTCTTTGCTTTTTGCGCGCTGACCTCCTGCTGCAACCCAGTGCTTAGCTTGCCCAGTCCTGTGGATGGTGACAGAGAGAGATTAGCTATGAGCAACATGCTGCTGCTTGGGTGCAGGGTGAGGAGAGACTCCGCCTCACCCTCCCCCCAAGCCCTACACTATCCTGACTTGGAACTAAATTACCCTCCTTCACTGTCACTGGGACAAAACTCTGAAATTCCCTTCCTGATACATCACTGGAGGTGTCTCCACCTTCCAAGGAGGCTCAAGGTTTAAGGCAGCTCACCACCCTTTTGTCAAGGACATTTGGGGATGGACAATTAAAGCTGGCCTGTCCTCAGTGAAAAAAGATTTGTAAGAAAATGAACATAAATGCGTTGCATTCCTAGTGAAGATGCAACAGTTTTGAGTTTTGATGACCTGTTCTGATTCATGCTTCTGAAGTTCAAACCAGAGGCTGCTCCCTGCTCTGATACATTTGGTCTTGTGCATTCTCTTCAGGCAGGTTCTGTTCTCTTTCCAACCTCGCATCCAGTTTTCAACTAATACTGAACACTCTCACTGCAGCACAGAGACTTGCTGCATTGGCAGGTGTTAGGACCTTAGGTTTGAAAGCAGTTCCAGTCTTCTTTTATTTTGCTGCAGCACTCGTTTTTGCTCATCATTTCCCCATACCATGAGCATGTCTGCTCCATGTCAGCTTAAATCCCTGCATATTATGTTTAAAGCAGCTGGAATCATTTGATTCCCATGTGTTGAATTAAAGTGTAAGGTAATAATAGTATGTGTTCCTGGGATATAACCCCATTTCCTAGTTCAAAAGGGGGATTGGCTTCTGTGCCACTCATGCAGTCACACGGTATTTAGTGCTAAGAAATCAGGCTGTCTTGTGTATTGCAATTCACTACGTGCGTTTTGCTAGAGTTCAATTAGTTTTGTTACTATGTACAATGTACAGTTTGGTGCACTGCCTTGTTCTCATTTTCTTTACATGTTGTGCAGCTGCCCCCTTTTCTTGCCACAGCCTTCAGAACAAAAACAGAGCCAAGAGAATCAGTTTACAGAACCCAACTAATTCTCTAAATAGATTGCCTCCCACTCATGCAGATAACTGCATTTTGGGCTATGCTGCCCTTATTTTCCGTTTCTTTCCTCCAAATTCACTCTGCCATAAACTTCTTCACTCATCGAACCCCTGAACACATCTTTGAGCTTGGAATATAGCACCAGGCATAGGCCATTTTCCCATTGGGCCTGCTGCACCATTTCATACAAATGTGTCTCATCGATCACTTCAGAGCCTCTTGCCTATATGTCTCCATGACCTTTTGTGCCATCAGTATTCAGAAGTCTATCCATCCCTACTTTAAGGCATAAGGTAATACAAAAAAAATTGTAACAATAACAGAAGTTGCTGGAAAAGCTCAGCAGGCCTGGCAGCGTCTGTGAAGAAAATATCAGAGTTAACGTTTCGGATCCGGTGACCCTTCCTCGGAACAAGGAAGTTCTGCAGTGGCTGTATATTCTTATTTTGCATCTCACTATCCTGGAATCCCCTCCTGAATGGCATTGTGGGTCAGTCCACAGCAGGTGGACTGCAGTGGTTCAAGAAAACAGCTCACCGCCACCTCCTCAAGGGCAACTAGGGATGGGCAGGAAATGCTGGTCCAGCAATGTCCACATCCCACAAATAATTTTTAAAAATTGTATCGCCATAATGGAGTGAAGCTATACAAACTGTCCGCTAACAGAGCAGTTTTGATGGGAGGCAGTTCTTGAACAAGAATTGTGATGACTGATTCTAATGAACTCGAAGGTGAAGAATAAGGTGGATGCTTTGAGCACATTGAGTAAGCGAAAAAGCCACGAAGCAGATCTGGAAATTAATTCAGGCCCACTGACCCAGAGGTGACCAGAGTTAGCAGGAGCTGAGTTGCATTGTACTATCAATTTATTAAACTTCAGGCTACATCCAGCTCACGTTTGAAGTGTTAACTTTCCTCCAGAACCGCTTCCAATTGTCCATGTAACCCAGATTATTGAATTACTTTCTGCATAATGGTTTCCATCCCAAAATATCTGGTTTCTACAGCACTGGATAAGCATGTTGTATCAGAGTAGGATATATCCCGCGGAGAGCAGCATCAAAAGGTATTGGATATGCAACACTATGATGAAACCACTTTCCTAGCCCTGGATGCAAACAATGTGCTTTGAAGCTTTGAGCGTTTCATTTTTTTCATCCCCCTCTAACTATACACCATGGTCACCCTGACTCCTAAGTCAATGTTTGCTTCCGTTGATCCTTTGCCATATCTCTGGCCACTGACCTGTTTTGCTTTTTTTTCTCCCCCTGTACAAATTCCAGGCGTGTCCTTGAGCGTCTATTTGACGAGGTCATAGAAGTTAATGTACTGGACAGCGGTGACTCTGCCCACTTGGCCCTTTTGACTAGGCCAGAACTTGGCGTAACATTTACCAAAATACACTGCTGGTGCCTCACACAGTATTTCAAGTGTGTGTTCATGGATGCAGATACTTTGGTGAGTTTCATTTTCCAAGTATGGCCGGTTGAGATAAGTTTGGGTGGGCTGGGACAACAGAGGAAACCACAGCATCTGAGGCAATGGGCTGGAATATGCAATAAGAATAGATAGATGCTGGATGACTGCCATGGACACAATGGGCTAAAGGGCTCTCCTCCTCTGCTACTAAATCCCTGACTCTAAGAAATTTAGAACATGCATGAAATGTACTTTGCGTTGATAATGCTGCTAGTATTGAGAACCTGGAACTGAGGGAAACAAATGTGGGATGTGAACATTATTGCAAAAGGAGCAAAATTCCAGCAGATGGAATGAGTGGTCAGGTCATAGTAAGCTCACCATTCCCTTAGGAGCAGTACAGCTGAGGCTAGACTGTCTTTCAGTGGCTCTGGGAATGCGCATTTTAAGTGGGGCATGAGAATTGGAACACAGCCACAGACCCCTGAAATTAACCCTTGCAGCATCCCTGATCTGTTTTCCATATGCTGCATGCAGACCGCAGAGCCTGAATTGAAGATCTCCCATTGGGCCCAATATTTGTGACATCCCTCAGTTGTTGAGGGGATGGGTGCCAGAGACTGTGGTTTGCCTGGGGTGTTGAATGTGTTTCTGGATGCTTGTCTAACATAGAACTGACTTTCCTTAAACTGTCCAGTTGAGAGGATGAATTATTTTAATTCATTTCAGGCACACAGTAGCCCTTCCAATCCAGAAGCCTGTTGATCACAGACACCAAATATCTCATCTCATTATTTTTGAGCATCCAGTGGCATTTCAATAGAAAACTTTGGGATCAGAAACACGGAATTTACAATATTTGGACAAGTAAAAAAAAACAATTATTATTCTTTGAAAGTTTGACCACTATTTGAAACATTGGGTAAATATTTACACCAGTAATGATCTTTGATTTGTGCACATGCAGTTCAACATTCTAGCATCATTCTATAAATCCAGCAAACTCCAAAATCTAGAAATGACATGCTCCCAAGCCTTCTGGACTAGAGAGTTTTACAGTGTGATGTCTACACTACTGGAGTTATTGCAATTGTACAATTACAAATTTGTAACCCATTTTAAGTTCCTAAACAAGAATGTTACCTCAAAGCATTCTGCCCGCCCTTTCTCTTTTTTTGCATCATTTTATAGGTGTGTAATAACATCGATGACCTCTTTGAAAGGGAGGAACTCTCCGCTGCCCCAGATCCTGGCTGGCCAGACTGCTTCAATTCCGGGGTGTTCGTATACAGACCTTCCCTCGAAACCTACAATCAGTTACTCAAGTTTGCCACTGAGAACGGTAGCTTTGACGGTAGGTCTAATCACTCTCTCGCTCATCCAGGCAGCTTGCCACTGTCTGAAGGGACAGGACATGAAGTGAAGAGACCGGTCTGGCTGTTCTAGAGCAAGGTACTGGGCGATATTGTACGTGAGAAATGCCAGTGATGCTAGCACCATTGAAATGGGAGTGAGTTGGGCAGCACTTTTTTTAGACAACTGTGGAGGTGCTTGAAACACACAAATAAGTACCTCGCTGTTAGCAATTTGTTTATTCATCTGCAGATGGGATGTTGCATCCCTCCCTGAGAGGATTTGTATGGCAATCAATGCCCTGTACAGATTTGCCATCTGTATTCCTAACCATACCCACGTCTCCTTCCATCTAGAAGGACAAGGACAGCGGATATATGGGAACACCACTACTCATGGGCTCACCTGCAAGCCTGGCTTTCATTGGCAGGGGAATTGAGTTTAAGAACCATGATGTTATGTTGCAGCTCTATAAAACTCTGGTGACACCACACTTGGAATACTGTGTCTAGGTTTGGTCACCTCATTCGGGAAGCTTCAGAGAGGGTGCGGAGGAGATTTACCAGGATGCTGCCTGGACTGGAGGGTAGGTTTTATGAGGAAAGGCAGAGGGAGCTCAGGCTTTATTCTTTGGAGTAAAGAAGGATGAGAGGTGACTTAATAGAGGTGTACAAGATGGTGAGAGGCATAGATAGAGTGGGTAGCCAGAGACTTTTTCCCAGGATGGAAATTACTATTACGAGGAGGCATAATTTTAAGATGATTGGAGGAAGATATAGGGGAGATGTCAGCGGTAGGTTCTTTACACCAAGAATGGTGTGTGTGTGGAATGTGCTGCCGGCGGTGGTAGTGGAGTCAGATACTTTAGAGACTTTTAAGCGACTCTTGGATAGGCACAAGGGGGATAGTAAAATGTCGGGTATGCAGGGTAGATTAATCTAAGTAGGACAATAGGTTGGCACAGCAGTGTGGGCCGAAGGCCTGTACTGTGCTGTACTGTTCTATGTTCTATGCAAGTCAACCACCATCCTGACTTGGAAATATATTGCTGTTCCTTCACTGTCGCTGCGTCAAAGTCCTGGAATCCCCTCCCTAACGGCATTGTGGGTCAACCCACAGCAGGCAGACTGTCACGGTTCAAGAAGGCAGCTCACCGCCACTTATCAAGGACAACTAGGAATAGACAGTAAATGCTGGCCAGCCAGCGATGCCCACATCCCACAAATGAGTAGAAAAAAAAACTACCCCTGTTCCTGGTTCATATGACCGTACTTTAACTAGTACGGGTTTAAAGGGTTATGGGGAGCAGACGGGAATGCGGAGTTGAGGCTGAACTGAGATCAGCAATGATTGCATTGAGTGGTGGAGCTGAACTGAATTGCTTACCCCTGCTTCTAGTTCTTCTCCATAACTGTGACTCAGTTGGTACCACTCCTCAGAGTCAGTAGGTAAGCATTCATTTCCCAGCTTGGGGCATGAGCAGGTACATCATGTCTGTGGAGAATGAGAATAGAGTTGGACCCAGTTGCAGCTCCTTTAAGAAAGGGTCCTTTTGAACTGCTGCTGGAGATTAATCCTTGGGGCAGGAGGTCCCCGATTGTTGAACAAATGTTGCATCTTTCGTCTTCGTCAGCCATCAAGAGGATGCCATCAATAGGCCACAGCTCTCTGATGTAGCATGGAGTGCCAAAAATAACCCGAAGCTACACCGGGGAAGTACTGCATTGTGCTGTCAGGTGGATTTAAAAATATCCGTACCACTGAAAAAGAGCAGGGGAGTTAGCCTTCATGTCCTGGCCAGTATTTATCTTTCAATCAATATTACAAAATACGGCCTTATTGCTGATTCTGGGAGCTTGCTGTTTGCATTTCTCTGCCGTGTTTCCGAAAATGCTAAAGTTTTGTTTTGCACGTAGTACAGGCAGATCATACCATACAAAGTGCAGAGGGCGATAAAATGGAGTGAAGAATACAATGTTATGGCTGCAAATAAGGTACTAAGAAGCAAGCCAAGCGAGGGATTCTGAGAGCCCCCATCGTCTCTTCAATGCGCTGAAATGCAAAAAAGTCAAAGCTGCCATTTGAAATAAGTCTACAGAAGCTGGTGTCCCATCACCAAGTCACCCTTTATTTACATGTCAATAGTACTGGGCACCCTATCCAGCTTTTTCAGAGCCAAGATCTCGAGTGAGCGGAACCTCAAAAATGCCATCCCCTATTCCCAATTCCTCCGCCTCCACCGCATCTGCTCCCACGATGAGGCATTCCACTTCCGCACATCCCAGATGTCCAAGTTCTTCAAGGACCGCAACTTTCCCCCCACAGTGGTCGAGAATGCCCTTGACCGCGTCTCCCGCATTTCCCGCAACACATCCCTCACACCCCGCCCCTGGGACAACCGCCCAAAGAGGATCCCCCTCGTTCTCACACACCACCCCACCAACCTCCGGATACAACGCATCATCCTCCGACACTTCCGCCATCTACAATCTGACCCCACCACCCAAGACATTTTTCCATCCCCACCCCTGTCTGCTTTCCGGAGAGACCACTCTCTCCGTGACTCCCTTGTTCGCTCTACACTGCCCTCCAATCCCACCACACCCGGCACCTTCCCCTGCAACCGCAGGAAGTGCTACACTTGCCCCCACACCTCCTCCCTCACCCCTATCCCAGGCCCCAAGATTACTTTCCACATTAAGCAGAGGTTCACCTGCACATCTGCCAATGTGGTATGCTGTATCCACTGTACCCGGTGTGGCTGCCTCTACATTGGGGAAACAAAGCGGTGGCTTGGGACCGCTTTGCAGAACACCTCCGCTCGGTTTGCAATAAACAACTGCACCTCCCAGTCGCAAACCATTTCCACTCCCCCCTCCCATTCTTTAGATGACATGTCCATCATGGGCCTCCTGCAGTGCCACAATTGATGCCACCTGAAAGTTGCAAGAACAGCAACTCATATTCCGCTTGGGAACCCTGCAGCCCAATGGTATCAATGTGGACTTCACCAGCTTCAAAATCTCCCCTTCCCCCACCGCATCCCAAAACCAACCCAGTTCATCCCCTCCCCCCACTGCACCACACAACCAGCCCAACTCTTCCCCTCCACCCACTGCATCCCAAAACCAGTCCAACCTGTCTCTGCCTCCCTAACCTGTTCTTCCTCTCACCCATCCCTTCCTCCCACCCCAAGCCGCACCTCCATCTCCTACCTACTAACCTCATCCGACCTCCTTGACCTGTCCGTCTTCCCTGGACTGACCTATCCCCTCCCTACCTCCCCACCTATACTCTCCTCTCCACCTATCTTCTTTTCTCTCCATCTTTGGTCCGCCTCCCCCTCTCTCCCTATTTATTCCAGAACCCTCACCCCATCCCCCTCTCTGATGAAGGATCTAGGCCCGAAACGTCAGCTTTTGTGCTCCTGAGATGCTGCTGGGCCTGCTGTGTTCATCCAGCCTCACATTTCATTATCTTGGAACCTCTGATACTCCTGTTTATATTTGTCAGCCAGGGCTCCCTGTATGAGGATGTTAACCTGGTCCAAACAGGGGATTCGTATTCAGGCTGACCTGGTTCTAATCACTACAGCTGAGAGCAGCCAAGTTAGCACAGAGTGAGTCAGCTCTAAAGAAACAACCAAAGAACCGCATGATGCACCCTGTGCAGACACATGAGATGGGCATGTGTCTCCTCTTGCACAGAGCAACCCAGCAGGAGCATTGCAATGTCAGTTACCTGTGAGCTCTAAAGTGCTGCAGTAGTAAAGAGGTGAAGTGTGTTCTGACTCAGCCACGATCGGCCATGATAACATAGTGAGGCTCGTGTTTGGCCGATTGTTGAATTCAGTGGACAAAGGCTTGTGGTGGTGGCTGCACATGGAGTGTGCCATGAGACATTGGCGATTGAAGGCCTCCATGCTTAGCTATAGAAGATACCAGTGTGCTTCAGCTAATGGCTGACTTTGACTCGCAAGTCAGGAAATGGCACCAATTTAGTTTCTCCCCAGTGCCCAGAAATAAGGTGAGATTAGTGAACTGTGAGATCCAAATGCAAAGAAATAAAGTCATTGCTGCAAACCAGCGAGATTCTGACCTGGCCATTGAAACCTGAGGGGGTACAATAGATGCTTTCCTGAATGCTCTTGGCATATTCTCCCAAATTATTCCTCATTGCTCAAGCTGTTTAAATGATGGGGGAAATTCCACCAATGGTAACCCTTCTGATCATTCTGTTTAGCAGTCTGGTCTGAGGGTTTGGGCCAATTTAATGGTGAACTGTTGACTTTAGGCAATGGGTTTAGATTTGCCAAATAATGTTATTTTCAAATAAAAGCAAAAATCGAACCTGATGACATCTGAGGAGGGAGAGAAACAGAGCTGACATTTCATGTTCTCCGTTGGAGAAGTCAGAAATGGAGTAGATTTTAAGCAAACGGAAGAGGAAGATCAACAAACTGGAGAGTAAGTAATAAAATGCAAGGCAGGAGAGATTGAAGGATAAAAGGGTTTCGGGTGCAAGGCTATAGGAAGAGCTAACGGGACAAGTCAATTAACAAAAGAAGAACAGAGATGATAGAATGATAGAGAGAATTTTCTGAAGAAGGATCCAGACCCAAAATGCCAGCTTTCCTGCTCCTCTGATGCTGCTTGGCCTGCTGTTTTCTTCCAGCTCTACATCTTGTTATCTCTATGACAGAACGATAATCAGCCGCTGACCAAAACAAAACGAAGAAATGCTTGAAAAGCCAAGCCAACAAAGTGGAAGAGCACGAAATGGGGACAGTGGGATGGATTCAGAGGTTGTTGGAAACATTGCATAGAAGGGCTCAGTTAGTATTGATCCCCAGGCTGCCATTGACCTTCATTGGAATGCCACAGGAGGCCAAGGACAGAGACCCCAGCACCAAAAAACTAAAATGTCCAGTGACTAGAAACTCTACGTCATGCATGGGGACGGCACATAAATTAAAAAAAAATCCCTACAGTGTGGAAGCAGGCCATTTGGCCCATTGATTCTGCACCAACCCTCCGAAAAGTATCTCACCCAGACCCAGCCTTCCCTCCCCCACCCCCACCTTTTCCTTTGACCCTGCATTTCCCATGGCTGATCCAGCTAACCAGGACATCCCTGGACACTGTGGTCAATTTAGCATGGCCAATCCACCTACCCTGCACATCTTTCGACTGTGGGAGGAAACCTGCACAGACACAGGGAGAATGTGCAAATTCCACACAGACAGTCACCCAAGGCTGGAATTGAACACTGGTCTCTGGTGCTGCGAGCAGCATTGCTAACCACTGAACCATCATGCTGCCCTGAACAGGTGAGGTGTTGCAAGGCAGGTCAACCGGTCTGTGTTTGTTTGGACATCCTATGTAGGAAAGATCATATCTTGAGTGGAGAGCACTGTGTATTAAATTGCCAGGACAAGTTATTCATTGCTACGCCTGGAAGGCTGTCCTTTGTGCAGTCAGAAGGAAGGAGGTAGAATGATAACTCTGGCGTTTGCTGTGCTTGCATGGAAGGGGGTTGTAGGCAGGGAGAGTTTTAATACAGGTGACTAGGAGTAGACCAAAGTATTGCAGAGAGAACAATCCCTACTGAAAAGATAGGGGAGAACAAAACACATTTGATGATATCACATAGGAGTTGGCAGAAAGAGTAGAGGTGAGTTAACTGAATGCTGAGGCTGGTGGGATGGAAGGCAAGGGCACTTTTTAATGATCACCTTTTAATGATTCCAATTTTCTGACTGGGAATATATAAACCAGGAGGAGACAAACTTGCTCATCTGATTCAATATCATTTGATATTTGTTTGTTGATATTCTAGAACTGCTTTTCCATTTGCCTCACCATGGCAGTTTTCATATCTTGTTTTCTTTGCCCTGTATGCTAGGGGGAGATCAAGGCTTGTTGAATAGTTTCTTCAGTGACTGGTCTACAGCAGAGATCTACAAACATATACCATTCATCTACAACCTCAGTGCCATTGCCATATACAGCTACCTCCCAGCCTTCAAGCAGTAAGCATGCTCTTACCCATCATACTTTTAAGCAAAGGATTTTTTTCAAAGCATAAAATGCTTTAATTTGTCTAACAATATGACCACATTAGCTGGCAATGAATCAATCTTGCTCCTTTTTTAAAAAAAACAGAAATTGCTGGAGAAACTTAGCCGGTCTGGCAGCATCAGTGGAGACAGAAAGCAGAGTTAATATTTTGAGTCCAGTGACCCTTCCTGAGAACTCCATAAGGCTCCTTTTGTGGCCTGCCGCAGCACGAGTGTTATAAGGCCAGATATGAATCATTGATTTTGCGGACAGAAAGCAGAAATGCAGAATGCCGTCTTAATGTAATCTTCATTCAGTTGGGTTCAGGGCTCAATAAGTTGAGTTGCATCTGTAGGGACAGAAGAGGAGAGCATTGACATTTTGAGTCATTCAGACTCTATTGTCTTTATCCTAACTTTGGCTTACTCCTGTTTATCCATCACTGTCATGCTTGTCAACCTGCACTGGGTCTTTTTCTGTCATGCCGTTTTCTGGAAATTTGCATCCTTGTTTCAAAATACTTCAGGAGCCTCACCCTTCTCCCACCTTCGGTAACTCCTTCAAGATCTCCATGGAACTCCAACATTGCCTTTAGCTGCCTGGGCCTGAAGCTTTGAAATTCCTCCTTTTTAATTTTTTCCTACATCGCTACCTTTTATTTTCCTCCTTTACTTTACCCAGTCCTTAGGTTCATTTCCTCATTGAGGAAGCTGGTTAGGTCAATTTGCATGGGTGCTAGTTGGTGATGCAAAATGACGCCAACAGGATGCGATCAGTTCCCGCACTGGCTGATGTTCCCATGAAGGATTCCCCTTCTCAACTTTTCCCCTCACCAGAGGTGTGTTGACTGTCAGGTTAAACCACCACCAACCACATTTCTCTCTAGTGAGAGAGCAGCCCTATGATCTGATTGGACTCTGGTGATTTAAACTTTACCTACTTCAAACCACTGAAGCAGATACTTGGAGAGCCTTAATGTGCATCTTTATATCTGCTCCCATGTCTGTTCTTTGGACGTTTAACTGCCTTTTAAAGATGCTTTATAAATGCATTGTTGTTGCAGCCAATAATGACTCATTGTTAGGCAGGCATCCCTATGTGCAAACAGGAAAAAAAATTCTGAAGAATCCCTCTCAGTTTTCTCCCATCACCTCCCTGCTTTATGCTCCATATGAAGAATTTCCTTCTGATCAATGCTTAAACATAGGCATTTTATTATCAGCCATTCTAAATTTACACAATAAACACAGTCATCTCTTCAGGTCACCAGATGGCTGCATTCGTCTGAAGTACTTGTATTTAGAGGACACCTACTTCTCGTGTGTTATGTAAACAGTTTACTTTTCTTAAAATCTCCATTTACTGTGTAACCTCCTTCTCTCACTGCAGGTTTGGCTCCAGTTTGAAAGTGTTTCATTTCTTGGGACCAGCTAAGCCGTGGCATCACAAGTACGATGCTCAGACCAAGAGTGTTATCCAGGAGAACATGTCCCCCTCAGACTCATTATTTATAGACTTGCTGAATTTGTGGTGGGACATCTACACCACCTGCATTTGGCCGTTGCTGGTAGTACATGGGGCTGTAGACACAAAGATGATCGAGTACCAGATGGTAAGCTAAAAAAGAGTGGGCCCCTCTGCATTTCACATGCTGTGATCAGTCCGTTTTACAGTCTCTTCCAGGATTTTATGCTTCCAGATGTTTTGTTGGGCACAGCATCACTAATCAGTCTTGTCAGCAATTTGATCAACGTGTAATGTTTGGGGATTTGGCTGTGTTACCTAATATTTAATTAAAATATCCCGGGGTCTTCCATAGAGATGATAGAACTGCTGATGCTGCAGTCTGAGATAATAAAGTGTGGAGCTGGAGGAACACAGCAGGCCAGGCAGCATCAGAGGATCAGGAAAGCTGATGTTTCAGGTCAGGACCCTTCTTCAGACCCGTTTCTGAAAAGGGTCCAGACCTGAAATATCAGCTTTCCTGCTCCTCAGATGTTGCCTGGCCTGCTGTGTTCCTCCAGCTACAAACTGTGTTAGCTGGGTCTTCCATGGTGGTTTAAAATGGATCCACATGCACAATCTTCTAAAACTCCATTGCTTTTATCTCCAAACGTGTAAAAGTACATTCTGTTTTAAAACTTAACCTATTCCGTCATAACATTGATTGATTGAAAATGACAGCCTGTCAGACAGTTGTGCACTTCTGCGGTACTGTGTTAACTTAGGTAATGTGCTCAGTGTCTTTACTAGAATATAGGATATACTCAACTTTCTAACACCAATGAAGAGTATGCAGCTAATCTGAACTGCTGGAACTTACTTCAATTATTTTTTCGAATATTATGAGCCAACTTTAGATGTTTTTGTTTGTATGTTGTACTCATGATGAAGAATGCAGGATCCACAACATGGAACTGGACCATTCAGACCTGTCCTTTCCACATTGGCATGTGCCCTTCACATGAGCGTGTCAGCCTAATTGTATTTACCCATTAGTTTTCTATATCCCTTCAGTTCTTATTCCTTTGTTCACATATGTAATTTATATCAGCCAGTCAGAAGGTGGATATGAGGTGGTGGGCACATAATGCCCATTAGGTGTATCAAGACAGCCTTTGATTGTAGATTGAACAGAAACTGCCTTGACCGAACCACAAAATCCATCAACGTAAACCTCTGATCACTGAGAAACATTGCATAGCTTCTGCATTTGCACGGGACTACACTTGGAGAGATGAAAAATCAAAAGAGAAAACACACACACTGTATAGAAACAAGCCAGGAATTTCTGTCTTTTTCCACACCACCTTCTGACTATTCTCTCTACTGCAGAATAAATGGGAACTTCATCCTTCAAAAGACAGGACTTTAAACTGTCCTTCCTACTGATGGTAACACACAGATAAACAATTCAACAAAAGTGATGCTGCAATTTTAAAATGCCATAAAAAAACAAAGGCTGCTGTTTATTTATTTCTGCAGTGAGAACTGTAAGATTAAATTTGTGTCAAAATATGTTATCGACTATCGATTTAAAACAATGTGTATTGTGGATGTCATTTTAAAAGAGACATTTTTATCTGATCATCCTTTAGAAATACCAGTTACATCTCCTTGGGTTAGGGGATTGAAAGGATGGCTTCCCTTTTAATAATTTTTCTTTATTGTGACGGCTTTGAAAGTGGGACTCGAGTGTGAGAGTGTCTCATCTGAACGCAACCTGATGCCTGGGGATGGATACAATGGGCCCGGGTGTCAGGTGATCACCCGGAGGACCAGCAGCACTCCTCCTGTGCCAAAGAGTGCCTGGCAGGCAGAGAGGGCATCCTGACCCGGAGGACCTGGTGGATTGTGGGTTTTCCGCCATAGTCGTCCTCAGCAGCAGGCCCCTCTGTCTCAACTCTCCAAATGTCACGAGCTGCTGCTAAGGTAACGTCCCCCGTTGGTCAGGGGGGAGCCTGGAACATCAGCTGCCTGTCGGAAAATGTCATTTCAATGCCAAGGCGACAGTTATAGGCCAGACCTGGGGCGTGGGATCTACCTGTGCGGAATTGATGGGTTAACTCGCAGAGCCACTTGAGGAGACTGGCCCCGTGCTTGTTGGAATGAAGAAGAATGAGAGGGGACCTTACAGAAATGTACAGAATTCTTTGGGGCCTAGACAGGATATTTGTTTCCCTTTGTGGGTTGGGGTTGGGGGGGGGGTGGTGAAGAGTCTAGGACCAAAAGCGCACAATCCCAGAATGAGGGGCCACCCATTTACACAAAGATGGGAAGGAATTCCTCTTCAGAGGGTAGTGAATCTCTGGAAATCCTAACCACCGAGAGAATACTACAGACAGTGTTGGCTGGATCAGTAAGTACAGAGAGAGATTTATAATCAGTAAGGGAATCAAGGGTTATGGGAGTATAGTAGCCATGTTCCATGCTGTAGACCTCTAACTCTGACTTTAAGTGTTATAGAAAACTCAGTGGGCTGATGGCTTACCTGTGCACCTTTATGGTTTTACGAAGGCCATGGTGTAGCGGTAATATCAGTGGACTGATAGTTTGCAGCCCTTGGGTTATTCTCCTGGGATGTGGTTTCATATCCCAACCTGGAAGCTGGTGAAATTTAAATTCAATGAGTAAAACTTGATTTTTGTTTTGAAAAGAAACAAGAACCAATTATTGTTTTGTTTTTTTTTAAAAGAAACCATCTATCTTTTCACGATAGTAGGAACTGCACATGCTGGAGAATCTGAGATGACAAGGTGTAGAGCTGGATGAACACAGCAGGCCAAGCAGCAACAGAGGAGCAGGAAAGCTGACTTTCGGGTCGGGACCCTTCTTCTGAAATGAACTGATCTAGTCCTGTGATAACAAGGTGTGGAGCTGGATGAACACAGCAGGCCAAGCACCATCTTAGGTGCAGGAAAGCTGACGCTTCAGGCCTAGACCCTTCATCAGAAATGGGGGAGGGAAAGGGGTTCTGAAATAAATAGGGAGAGAGGGGGAGGCGGATCAAAGATGGATAGAGGAGATGATAGGTGGAGAGGAGGCAGACAAGTTAAAGAGGCAGGGATGGAGCCAGTAAAGGTGAGTGTAGATGGGGAGGTAGGAAGGAGATAGGTCAGTTCAGGGAGGACGGACAGGTCAAGGGGGCGGGGTGAGGTTAGTAGGTAGGATATGGGGGTGCAGCTTGAGGTGGGAGGAGGGCTTAGGTGTGAGGAAGAACAGGCTAGGGAGGCAGGTCGAGCTGGGCTTATTTTGGGATGTGTTAGGGGGAGGGGAGATTTTGAAGCTTGTGAAATCCACATTGGTATCATTGGGGTTCAGGGTTCCCTAGCGGAATATGAGTTGCTGTCCAGCATCTGCAGTTCCCATTATCTCTGATCTAGTCTCATTTTCCTGCATTTGACCGATATCCCTCTAAACCTTTCCTATTCAAATACCTATCCAGATGCCTTTTAAATATTGTAATTGTACCAGCCTCCACCACTTCCTTTGGCAGTTTGTTCCATACATGCACCACCCTCTGCATGAAAAAGTTGCCGCTCAGGTATTGTTTCATGTCTCTGACCAAACAGTTCCTTCAGTGATTCCATTGGCCTACCATGTATGCAGTGCTGGAACACACTATGCGGGTTTGTCCTTTGCCCATGCTTCAATTTGAGCTGGTTTTTTTTGTGTCAGTGGAGGTCTGCTGCAGCCCTGCAGTCTCTTCAGGGGACAGAGCAAGGGGGTGTGGTGTGGCCGATACCTCCACCTCCCTTTCACCCCCTCTTTGAAAGCTGAACAGTTAACTGATTGCTGAATGTTTTTCAAACAGTCCCAAGCAGGAGATCTCCAGGTTAACATGAGACGTCAGGAAGAAACTGTTGCACATGAGAGACCCATCAAGCCTGCTGAAATTCTCGAAACCCAGGGGCATCTGCAAAGCACAGAGGTAAGCATTCTGGCTCCCAATGTCTTGCATCGTTGTGGACCATTTTCCCCCGCTACCAGAATAAACTTCCATCCTTCAGGAATATTGACTGGGAGGGATGTCGGTGCAGGTGTGGCGTGGTGGCAGGGCAAAAGGGAAGGAATTTTGGGGATAAAAGCTGATGCTGTTTGAGGTTTTCTTTTGGTTTTCTTTCTTTGTGTAAATGCTACGAAAGTCAGACCTGACCTTGTCAAATCTGCACATTCTCTTCGTTGCCATAATGCTGGAAAGCTTAAGTAGCTTCTGTTTGCATTAGCTCATAATTTTAAGGGCTGCATTCTTTGGAAATGAAGTTTATCCAGCCATTTGGGACGAGAGACAACTCCGGGAACGGTGCTGGTGCTAAGAAGTCAGAACTCAATGATTGCCATGATTGATTCCTGTGCCATAATTGGAGATGGGGTGAATCGACCAAAGCTAACATGATTATTATCAATGTACTACCACAATTTGTTGTGGCTGAGCTACAAACACCGGCCACCTAGTGGGCTACTCGAGAATGCTGGCATCATGGTCTCACTCCTCCCTATCCCCGTAACTTCCTTTGGCAATACAAACTCTGTGATACCTGCATCCTCCATTGCTCCACCTTGAGTACTTTAATAGCTTCAATATTAGTGACAGCTTCAATTGTCTAGGTTATAAGCTCTGGAATTCATTCCCCAAGCTTCTCCATTTCTGTCCCTGTCTGTCTGTCTCTTTCTCCTTCTCTCTTTTTCTCTTTCTTTGCTCCCTCTCGCTGTCTCTCTCTCTCCTGTCCTTTTCGCTCTCTTTCTCCTTTTTTTTTCTCTCTCTTCCCCTTTTCCCTTGCCTCTTTCCCCTTCTTTTTCTCTCTCTTTCCCCTTCTCTTTCTCCTATTCTCTCTCTCTCTCTCTCTCTCTCTCTCTCTCTCTCTCTCTCTCTCTCTCTCTCTCTCTCTCTCTCTCTCTCTCTCTCTCTGTGTCTTTCTTTCTTCTCTCTCTGTCTCTGTCTAGGTTTGTTTATTTTTTGCCAATTTCCCTTCCTTGATCTTTTGTTGTCTCTGCACTCCTTCCCCCGATCTTTTAAAAAATACTTCTTAGCAAACTTTTAGTTGTCTGCCCTAATATCTACTGGAGTCTGTCCTAATAGTGCCTTGTGTGAAATTCTGGTTATTAATGCACCTGTGAAGCGCTATGTAAATGCAAATTTCCATTGGTTGATGTTATGCTGAATCACGGTGCAAAATCTTCAGGAACTGACGAGAGGGTGGATGAGCGAAAGAAGGAAATGTTCATTTGTTTGAAATTATTAAACAGAAATTGTTAATTAGCTGCCCAACTAAAAGGACTCAAGTCAACAGTGCATGTTTTCTGGAGGACACAAACTTAGAAATAAGATGCTGAAAAGTGGGATTGATCTAAAGGCTTAATTTTGATTTAAAGATTTATGTGATTCTTATACAGCTCCAAATACACCTGAAGGGAGCCAACACATCGCGCATTTGGATTTTGGGAAGGTTCTTGATAAGGTGCCACATTAGGCCACTTATCAAAAAAGAGCCCATGGTATTGGTAGCGGTAGATTAGCACGGACAGAGGATTGGTTGACTAATTGAAGGCAGAGAGTTGGAATAAGAGGGCATTTCCAGGATGGCAACCTATAACAAGTGGAGTACCATAGCGATCAGTGCTAGAGCCATAATTATTTACAATATATTAATAATTTGGATGAGGAAAGTACTATAGCCAAGTTTGGGTGTGACACAAAAATAGGTGGGAAGGTAAGTGGTGAGGATGATATAGAGTATGCAGAGGAATAGAGACAGGTTAAGCCAATGAGCAAAATTTCAACATGTGGGAGATAATGTGAGGAAATGGGAGGTTATGCACTTTGGCAGGAAGAATAGAAGAGTGGACTATTATTTAAATGGAGAAAGCTGCAGTACAGAAGGATTTTGGGTCTTTGGGCATAAAAAGTAAGCATACAAGTTTAGCAAGTAATGGGAAAGGCAAATGGAAAAGTAGCTGAAAGGAAATGATACAAGGGGTAGGGAAGTCTTGCCAAAACTGTTTAAGACACCAGTCAGATCACTCCTAGAGTCAGATTTTTTTTGGGGGCCCTTCAGCTAATGAAAGCATTATTGGCATTGGAAGCAGGCCAGACAAGGTTCATTAGGCAGATCCTAAGTATGATGGTATTCTCTCATGAGGAGATGGTGAGTAAATTGGGCTTGTACTCACTGGGATTAGAAGAGAGCTGACCTTATTGAAAGACTTGATTTTTAGGGCTTTTGATGGGGTAGATGTACAAGGCTTTCTCTTGTGGTAGAAGTTTGGACCATACCATACAGCCTCAGAATAAAGGATCACCTATTAAAGACTGAAATAAGGTGGAATTTCTTCTCCCTGGTGATAGTGAATCTGTGGAATTCTTTATCGCAGAGTGTGTAGAGGTTGCATCATTAAGTATATTGAAGGCTGAGGTCACCGCATTTTTTAATCAATGAGGCAATCGAGAATTATGGGGAGAAAAGTAGAAAAGTGGAGTTGAGGATTATGGGATCAGCCATGGGTGGCACAATGGACCCAGTGGGCCAAATGGCCTTCTCTGTACCTACAGCTTACAGTCTTGTAGTTCTATATGACTTTTTAAATTTACAAGAAAGCCAGTCAATGGTGAGTGGCTGATGCACATTCATTAAAATGTATGGATTGGTATTTGGCTCTTACTTGTAAAGTAATTGGTAAGCAATGGTGATGTGACGGTTTTGAACGTTGGGTTTTGGGTGTGTTGAACTCTGTTCTTTTCTTCATCTGGCGATTTTACAGCCTAAGACAGGAATACCCACCAACTTTGGTTGAGGGCCATGGCTCTCAGCGCCAACTTGCCATGGATTCTGAGGGTTTTCACTTATTTCCAGATTTCAGTGGATTGTGAATGGGCATCACTCACTGTTTCATCATTTCTGGGAACGATACACTGGTATCCTCTCCACAACCTACACATGAAGTGCATTATTCCTGTGCCTCTTTCAAATTAGCAATATATTGCTTGCCCTCCAAATGGTGCTCAAATTGACCTATCCAGTATGATTTGGCAAAGTATCAGAGATAATGGGAACTGCAGATGCTGGAGAATTCCAAGATAATAAAATGTGAGGCTGGATGAACACAGCAGGCCCAGCAGCATCTCAGGAGCACAAAAGCTGACGTTTCGGGCCTAGACCCTTCATCAGAGAGGGGGATGGGGAGAGGGAACTGGAATAAATAGGGAGAGAGGGGGAGGCGGACCGAAGATGGAGAGTAAAGAAGATAGGTGGAGAAGGTGTGGGTGGGGAGGTAGGGAGGGGATAGGTCAGTCCAGGGAAGACGGACAGGTCAAGGAGGTGGGATGAGGTTAGTAGGTAGCTGGAGGTGCGGCTTGGGGTGGGAGGAAGGGATGGGTGAGAGGAAGAACCGGTTAGGGAGGCAGAGACAGGTTGGACTGGTTTTGGGATGCAGTGGGTGGGGGGGGGGGGGGGGGGGGAATAGCTGGGCTGGTTGTGTGGTGCAGTGGGGGGAGGGGACGAACTAGGCTGGTTTAGGGATGCACCCACAACCTCCAACCTCATTGTTCCCCAACCCCGCACGGCCCGTTTCTATCTCCTTCCCAAAATCCACAAACCTGCCTGCCCTGGTC
Organism: Stegostoma tigrinum; assembly: GCF_030684315.1. Lineage (NCBI taxonomy): Eukaryota > Metazoa > Chordata > Chondrichthyes > Orectolobiformes > Stegostomatidae > Stegostoma > Stegostoma tigrinum. The sequence continues at coordinate 101,773,719 of NC_081359.1, forward strand.
GACCCATCGTCTCAGCCTGCTCCTGCCCCACCGAACTCACCTCCACCTATCTGGACTCCATTTTCTCCCCTTTGGTCCAGGAACTCCCCACCTACATCCGTGACACCACCCACGCCCTCCACCTCCTCCAGGACTTCCAATTCCCTGGCCCCCAACACCTCATATTCACCATGGACGTCCAGTCCCTGTACACCTGCATTCCGCATGGAGATGGCCTCAAGGCCCTCCGCTTCTTCCTGTCCCGCAGGCCCGACCAGTCCCCCTCCACCGACATTCTCATCCGCCTAGCTGAACTCGTCCTCACACTCAACAACTTCTCCTTTGACTCCTCCCACTTCCTACAGACTAAGGGGGTGGCCATGGGCACCCGCATGGGCCCCAGCTATGCCTGCCTCTTTGTAGGTTACGTGGAACAGTCCCTCTTCCGCACTTACACAGGCCCCAAACCCCACCTCTTCCTCCGGTACATTGATGACTGTATCGGCGCCGCCTCTTGCTCCCCAGAGGAGCTCGAACAGTTCATCCACTTCACCAACACCTTCCACCCCAACCTTCAGTTCACCTGGGCCATCTCCAGCACATCCCTCACCTTCCTGGACCTCTCAGTCTCCATCTCAGGCAACCAGCTTGTAACTGATGTCCATTTCAAGCCCACCGACTCCCACAGCTACCTAGAATACACCTCCTCCCACCCACCCTCCTGCAAAAATTCCATCCCCTATTCCCAATTCCTCCGCCTCCGCCGCATCTGCTCCCACAATAAGACATTCCACTCCCGCACATCCCAGATGTCCAAGTTCTTTAAGGACCCCAACTTTCCCCCCACAGTGATCGAGAACGCCCTTGACCGTGTCTCCCGTATTTCCCGCAACACATCCCTCACACCCCGCCCCCGCCACAACCACCCTAAGAGGATCCCCCTCGTTCTCACACACCACCCTACCAACCTCCGGATACAACGCATCATCCTCTGACACTTCCGCCATTTACAATCCGACCCCACCACCCAAGACATTTTTCCATCCCCTCCCCTGTCTGCTTTCCGGAGAGACCACTCTCTCCGTGACTCCCTTGTTCGCTCCACACTGCCCTCCAACCCCACCACACCCGGCACCTTCCCCTGCAACTGCAGGAAATGCTACACCTGCCCCACACCTCCTCCCTCACCCCTATCCCAGTCCCCAAGATGACATTCCACATTAAGCAGAGGTTCACCTGCACATCTGCCAATGTGGTATACTGCATCCACTGTACCCGGTGCGGCTTCCTCTACATTGGGGAAACCAAGCGGGGGCTTGGGGACCGCTTTGCAGAACACCTCCGCTCAGTTTGCAACAAACAACTGCACCTCCCAGTCGCAAACCATTTCCACTCCCCCTCCCATTCTCTAGATGACATGTCCATCATGGGCCTCCTGCACTGCCACAATGATGCCACCCGAAGGTTGTAGGAACAGCAACTCATATTCCGCCTGGGAACCCTGCAGCCATATAGTATCAATGTGGACTTCACCCGTTTCAAAATCTCCCCTTCCCCTACTACATCCCTAAACCAGCCTAGTTCGCCCCCTCCCCCCACTGCACCACACAACCAGCCCAGCTCTTCCCCCCCCCACCCACTGCATCCCAAAACCAGTCCAACCTGTCTCTGCCTCCCTAACCGGTTCTTCCTCTCACCCATCCCTTCCTCCCACCCCAAGCCGCACCCCCAGCTACCTACTAACCTCATCCCACCTCCTTGACCTGTCCGTCTTCCCTGGACTGACCTATCCCCTCCCTACCTCCCCACCTATACTCTCTCCACCTATCTTCTTTACTCTCCATCTTCGGTCCGCCTCCCCCTCTCTCCCTATTTATTCCAGTTCCCTCCCCCCATCCCCGTCTCTGATGAAGGATCTAGGCCCGAAACGTCAGCTTTTGTGCTCCTGAGATGCTGCTTGGCCTGCTGTGTTCATCCAGCCTCACATTTTATTATCTATGATTTGGCTAAGTGCTGTTAATAAGAAAATGGGCACCTGAGATGTTAGTTCACCATGTAATTGGCAAATTATTGCAAGGAGGCTAAAAGCAGAGAAATATTACCATAGCTCTAAAAGGCATTGGTGAGACTTAACTGGGGGACACTGCGTACAGTTTTGGTCTCTTCACTTAAGGTGGGATGTTCTTGCATTAGAAGCAGTTCAGGGAGAGTTCAAGATAATAAAATGTGAGGCTGGATGAACACAGCAGGCCCAGCAGCATCTCAGGAGCACAAAAGCTTGGCTAGTTCCTGAAATGAAGGGATTATCCTATGAGGAAAAGTTGAATAATTTGGACCTCCTGCTCGTTAGCCGTTAGAGGGATGAGACTTGGTTTTATCTATTTCTGAGATGACTTTACAGAATGGATGCTGAGTAGATATTTCCTGTCATGGGGGAGTCCAGAACTGGGGCAGGGCAGCTTATAAATAAGGGGTCTCCCAATTACAGTGAAGATGAGGATGAATTTCTTTTTTGAGGGTCATCGGTATTTGTTTCTGTTGTTTGAGGAATCTAAAGTGCAGGGGCACAGAACTGGGATAAGGGGCAGTTGAAGGGGCTAATCGTTTTAGGACTGATGAGAAATTACTTCACTCCAAGGGCAGTCATTCTTTGGAATACTCTAAGGCAGAGATTTGTGAGTGCCTCACCTTTGGAGACACTGGAGGCTGGGCGAGACATTGCCTCGGGGAATGGAGGAATACAAGGGAAGGTGGACTGAAGCTGAAGATGAGGTAACAAAGTGTAGAGCTGGATGAACACAGCAGGCCAAGCAGCATCTTAGGAGCACAAATGCTGACGTTTCGGGCCTAGACCCTTCGGACCAGTCACGACGAGCCATTTGTCTTTTCTCATTCGAGGACCACCCACAAAATGTTCTCCTCCCACTCCTCTTTCTTGTGTTCATGAGTAGAGGCTGCTCCTCCCACTCCTCTTTCTTGTGTTCATGAGTAGAGGCTGCTCCTCCCACTCCTCTTTCTTGTGTTCATGAGTAGAGGCTGCTCCTCCCACTCCTCTTTCTTGTGTTCGTGAGTAGAGGCTGCTCCTCCCACTCCTCTTTCTTGTGTTCGTGAGTAGAGGCTGCTCCTCCCACTCCTCTTTCTTGTGTTCGTGAGTAGAGGCTGCTCCTCCCACTCCTCTTTCTTGTGTTCGTGAGTAGAGGCTGCTCCTCCCACTCCTCTTTCTTGTGTTTGTGAGTAGAGGCTGCTCATTAAATATATTCAAGGCTGAGTTGGACAGAATTTTACTCAATGTGATGGTAAGCAGGAGCTGAGAAAACTGACAGATGCCCATGATTTTATTGACTGGTGGAGCAGATTTGAGGGGTTGAATGGTCTCTTCCTGCTCCTGTTACACTCTCTTTTATTTTCTTGTAAAAATGGATTGTCTAGGAAGGAAATAAAACTCGGTGACTTTTTTTAATGTTTGTTATTGCTAACGCTTTGTTTATTAGCTGCCTATCCCCTCTCAGTATCTTGTATAATCCTAGAACATGGAGTTTACATAGTAACAGGCCGTTGGGCCCAACTGAACTACCCTGGTGTCGATACTCCACATGTCTCCTCCCATTCCACTTCACCTAACTCTTATCAAAGAATTATACTATTCCTTTCCTTCCTGGTGCACTTGTTTAGCTACCCCATAAACACATGCAAGCTATTCGTCTTGATATCTCCCTGTTTCACCACTCTCTGGGTAAGAATGTTTCTGCTGAATTCCCTCTGAGATTTATCATCGTAGAATCCCTACAGTGTGGAAACAGACCCTTCTGCCCAACAAGTTCACACCGACCCTGACCCATCCTCCTATAACCCACTTAATCTGCACATCCCCGGGCTAAATTGCATGGCCAATCTACATAGCCTGCCGACTTTTGGACTGTGGGAGGAAACCGGAGCATCTGGAGTAAACCCGCGCAGACACTGGGAGAACGTGCAAACTCCATACACACAGTTGTCCGAGGCCGGAATCGAACCCAGGTCCCTGACACTGTGAGGCAGCAGCGCTAACCACCGAGCCCACCTGGTGGTTATCTTGTACTGAAAGCCCCTGTTTTACTTGTTCATGGGATGGTGGGCGTGACTAGTATGGCTGCCTTCAATGGCCCTTGAGTTGTGAGCTGGAATGGCTGCAGTCCTTATGATGTAGAAACACCCCGAATGAAGGGAATTCCGGAATTTTGACCCAGTGAAAAAATGGTCGTGCAGTTCCAAGTCAAAGTAGTGTGTGACTTGGAGGAGAATTTGCAGCTGTCTGGCTTCCCGTATATATCCACCCCTGTTGTTGAACAGCTCCCCTGCATCAACTCTATCAGACATGATTAATCAGTGCTTCACAGTCTAAATTCCAGCAGAGCTGTGCCAGTGGGAGTGAACTTGTTGGGCTTGGAATAAAATTGCAGCACATTGATAATACTGGAGCGATCAGGACAGCAGTGCAGACAAAAGTGACTGAGAATGAAGGGACTGACTGAAACTGTTAAAGATTGAGGACGGATTGGAATAAGTGTTCAAAATGACAAAGGAAGGAAGAGTGAATTGGAGGAAGGATTTTCTGGCTTTGGAGGGAATGCAATGAAGGTTCCCAGACTGATTCCTAAGGTGGATTCAAGACTGACATATGAAGAGAGAGTGAATCAGTTAGGACTGTATTCACTGAAATTTAGAAGAATGAGAGTGGACCTCATGGAAACCTATAAAATTCCAACATCTAGACAGAGTCTCTGTATCAATGTGGAAGGATGTTCCCAACAACCACGTCACTGTGTAAGGATACAGGTTAGGCCATTTAGGAATGAGGTGAAATTTCTTTATCCAGACAGTGGTGCACATGTGCAATTCTCTGTTACAGAAAATGATTGAGGTCAAAACATTGTATCTAACTCCTCGAAAAAATACAGTTCTGAGGGCTAAAGGGATCAAAAGCGAGAACAGGATCATATTGAAGGGTGTAACAGCCTCAGTGGGCCTAGTGGCCTACTCCTGCTCTGAATTTCTGTGTTTCTGTGAAAGAATGAAGACTGGTAATAACTTGTCATTATAGTGACCTGGAAATAAAATGTACTTGTCACAGCTGTAATGAATATGTACCACAGATGAGCTTAGAGCGTAGTCAGTGATACAGGCTTCCTGTTATTACCCTGTCAAATATAAAACAGGTTGGAATTGTTCGGAAATTATACTGGTGCAGAATCCCTACGGTATTGGAAGCTGGCCATTTGGCCCATTGAGTCCATACCTTCTGAAGAGCATCATACCCAGACCACCTCTTCCCCCATCCCTGTAGTCTTGCTAATCCATATTACCTGCATATCCTTGAACATTATGGGCAATTTAACATGACCAATCCAGCTAGTCTGTGCATGTCTGGACTGTGGGAGGAAACGCACGCAGTCAATGAGCAAACTCCGCACAGAGGCTGGAATTGAACCCAGGTCCCTGGTACTGTGAGGTAGCAGCGATAACCATTCAATCACCGTGTTGTCCCAATACTGTTGAGTAACGTGTTAGTGATATCTGACTGAGAAGGAGGAGGGAATATGGGAATAGCTGAGCAGTGGAATATAGGGTGGAGGGATCCTTTGCAAATACAAAATATATGGTGCAAGGCATTCAGGATTGCAGGGAGCAATGAAGGGGAAGAATTGATATTTATTTTTCACAGGATGTGTTCATTGCCTATCCCTAATTGCTGTTGAGAAGGTGTTTAAAGCTGCTTTGCACCTCTGGAGTCTAACACTCACCTTGCTGTTCTGGAGAGATTTCTAGGATTTATACCAAGGGACAAAGAAGGATCCGTAAGATAGCTCCAATACAGGACCATGTGAGACTTCAGGGGATCTAGCAGCTCTTGGTGGTCCTGTGCATCTGTTGTCATATCCTCCAAATTTTGATAGAGGTCTTGGCAAGTGCTATCAAAGCACCCTTGGTGATTTGCTGCAGTGTCTTTTATATATGGTATACACGATCACCTTTAATGAAGACATGGGGCTACATTATTTAAACTACCACAGAGCTGGGAATGGAGGAAGGGGGACATGGAATTTTCTGTCACTGACAGGCATGTTCCAAATTTCCAGGCCAGGTCAAAAATCCACCCAAACTGACAACTAGCCAGCAAGGGCCTATTAGTGTTACACTGTTGATACCGATTGGAATTCTCCCTGCTTTTACCAATTGATGGAGATGACTCCCATGTCTGACAGAGGCTGGGAATCAGCCCCCACCACTGCAGCACCCTTTAATTTGATGGCACCTACATGATTGGCTTCCTTGGTGAAAACTGCCACAGGTGTCACGCACAAACCCGGAACTAGGGCCCCAAGATACACCCAACTTTGGGATCCTGAATTCCGCGTGATAGGTTAGCCTTGTGTGGCGTTCCAAAGGGTGTTATCCCAAACACTTAAGATATTAAAGACAAATATTGATGTTGGGATAGCTCAGTTGGCTAGATAGCTGGTTTGCAGTGCAGAGTGATGCCACCACACTGGGTTCAAACCCCACACTGGCTGAGGTCGCTGTGAAGACCCTGCTTTCTCAGTCTTGCATGAGGCGTGGTGACCCTTAGGTCAATCTCACTGCCAGTTGTCTCTCTAAGGAGATGGTGGGGCTATGGGACTATGCATTTCAGGATGAACAAGTCTCAACATTGAAAGATAAACAAGTCTTGGCTTTATGGAAACCTAAAAGACACAGAAAATAGCACACTACTGATTGAATATGTGGCATTCTTTAGGCAGACTTCAGAAGTCCTGTTTGCTTCATTATTGTATTGTTGGCTCTGACTCACCCACTTTGGCTCTTGTACACTTCATTGTGGCTGTAACACAACTGTGCTGTGACGGCTCCCTATGGTGGACTGGAGAATGTTTCTTAAACAATAGAAATTGTTCATCATTTGATAACACAGTGTGGAGCCGGAGGAGCACAGCGGACCAAGCAGCATCAGAGAAGCAGGAAAGTTGACATTTCCGGTCAGGACCTTCTTTTATAACCGAAATCCTTGTGGAAAAGTCATTGGCATGTTGGATTTTCTTATTTCCCCTCCCCTCCCACCTCCCCCCATACTTTACCAGAGATAAAGTGATACTTTTGGAGTACTGCGTTCAATTCTTGTCTCCCTGCTGAAGGAAAGAAGTTGTGAGACTTGAGAGGATGCAGGAAAGATTTACAAGGATGTTGCCAGGTTTGGAGGGTTTCAGCTACAGGGAGAGGCTGAATAGGCTGGGGCTATTTTTCCTAGAGGATCAGAGGCTGAGGAGTGACCTTGTAGAGGTTTATAAAACCATGAGGGGCACGGATAGGGAGAAGAGCCAAGGACTTCTTCTCAGAGTAGGGGAATCCAGAGCCAGAGGGCATTGGTTTAAGGTGACAGGGGAAAGATTTAAAAGGGACTGGAGGAGCAACTTTTTCATGCAGAGGGTGGTGCATGTATGGAATGAGCTGCCAGAGGAAGTGCTGGAGGCTGGTATAATTACATCATTTAAAAGGCATCTGGATGGGTATGTGAATAGGAAGGGTTTAGAGGGAAATGGGTCAATTGCTGGCAAATGGGACTAGATTCATTTAGAATGTTGGCATGAATGAGTTGAACTGAAGGGCCTATTTCTGTGCTGTAAAACCCTGTGACCCTAAAATTCAATTGATTTTAGGGTGAAATGTTCTTTTGAAGATAATTGTCTAAGGACCTGCTCACTGTAATGACCAATGGAGCCAGATGCCTTTGTAGAACAAACGGAAAGGACACTCCAATAATACAACTTGTCTTTTATCTCTCTGTAACTGCCTGCCTGTCTCTTCTGTTTATACAGTCAGGGTCATTTACAGCACAGAAGGAGTGCTGAAAGTTTGTTTCCTTTTAAGTGCCTCAGAGTGAAGAGATGGCTGTTTGGAACTGAGCAGGAATTTCTTCAGCCACAAAGTAGTTAATCTGCAGAACTTATTGCCACAGAAGGCTGTGGAGGCCCAATTCATTCTGTGTCTTTTTAAGACACAGATAAGTTCTTGACTGGTAAGGGAATCGAGAGTTACTGGGAGAAGACTGGAGAATAGGGTTGAGAAACCCATCAGTCATGATTGCCCTCTGCCATTCAGTAGGATCATGATCTGACATTCCTCATGTCCACTTTCCTGCCCCTTTTCCATGACCCTTGATTTCCCCGGCTGCTCACTAATCTATCTATTTCCACCTTAAAATATACACAAGGACTCTGCCCCGGGAGTCCTCTGCCCAATTCCCTACCCAGTATGAGGATCCAAACCTCCATGACCAAATTCCCAAAGATCTGGTCTTCCCCTGGTATAATTCAGTGCTTGGATCAGGAGGATCTGTGTAAACTAGGAATTTTATAAAATGAAACATAAGGAACGGAGAGCAGCAGGCTATCCCAAAGTGATCTACTCATTGCTAGGAATGCAGCACTCATTTAAAAAAAATAGCAAGGGCACACACTGGGATTCTTTTGCATTTGAAAGCAGTTACATGTTGCTGAGTATGTTTGTCTTTCGGTGTTAGGTGCTTCAACCCTCGCGGGTGTTCTGATGTTAGCTAGGAAAAGAACAGTGAGACGTGATGCATAATGGAGTGTGATGTTTGGGTGTGAGCATCAGATTAGCAGGAAGGACCTGGCTGAGACACGAATGACATTTTAATGTTAGGAAGACCTATACTCAGCTGGCCCTCATAACCAAGCACAGGATTCAAACCAGGATTGCATGCACTTCAACAGGGAAATGATATATTGACCTTCATTGGAAGAAGCGTTGAGTTCAGACATAGGAATGGTCTTATTGCACTTGTCCAGGGTGTCAAGACCCAAACTTGTTAGATCTGTTGGAAATCTATAGCATTTACAACAATGTTAGTACCACAAAACCTGATGGAGAATATCCTCAATGGGAATTTGGGACTTTTTAAAAATAGAATAGAATATCCTTTGTTGTATGACAACAGAGTGTAGGTGTACAGTGAAATGTGCAGTGTCGGGCTTTGTACCAAGGATATACTTGCCATTGTGAGGGTGCACGAAGGTTCACTAGGCTGATACTGGGGATGGCAGTACTGGAATATTATAGAGATTGCTTTGATTGTCTTCTCTAGAGTTCAGAAGGATGAGAGAGAATCTGATTGAAACATATGGAAGTCTAACACAGCTGAACAGACTAAATGCAGAATGTTTGGGGAGTTTGGAGCCTGGGGACTCAGTGTCAGGATATGGAGTAGAATATTTAGAACTGGTGGGGTTAAACCTCAACACTCCAAGATAGTAAATCTGTGGAATTCTCTACCACGAAGACCGTAGAGGCAAGTCACTGAATATTTTCAAGCAAGAGATAAGTGTTTAGAGTTTACAGGCATCAAGGGGTATGGGAAGAAAGTGGGAATATGGTGTTGAGATGGAAAACCAGCCATGATCATCCTGAATGCTGCAGCAGGCTCCAAGGGTTTAATAGCCTACCCTGCTCCTAATTTCTATGAAGTTTTCTCCATTTTCTCCTTGTATTGACCTCCACCACTCCAGCATCTGCAGTATCGATGCCCTTTACCGCTCTTTCACAGCTATCTCCTCTCCCATCCTTGACATCCATTGACCCTTGTGCTGCCCCTTCCTTCTCAGCATTCATTTGTCTTTTCTTTTGCTTGGCCGGGTTGTGTAAGTTATTGCACACCTTAATAATCTGCACAGCCTTCTCTGGATCTCATTGGAGAGAGCTCCCCTTGATCTGTGCAGCCAGTACCAAGGCATCTTCAGTCGCCCCATTGTTTACAATGGGCTGTGTGAAGCTGTGATGGGCATCAAACCTTTCTTAAGCATCAGCACCATGGCTTTCTCCAGGGGGGTCACAAGCAAGCTGCAGTGTCGCTGCAAGTACATGAGTATTAGATACAATTTTGAAGGATGTAACTGCATTGGAGGTAGTTTAGAGGAGATTCACTGGATTGATTCCAGAGTTTGCCTTGTGATGAGAGATTGAGCTGTTTGGGCCTTTGCTGTGTGGAGTTTAGAGGAATGACAGGACATCCAACTGAGGTATACAAGATAAAGGGGATTGACAAAGTGGACATAGAAAAGATGTTTCCTCATGGGGGTAATGTTTTAGGACAGGTAGTAGATTTTAAGCGGAAATCAGGAGAAATTACTTCTCTGAAAGCATTGTGAATCTGTAGAATTCACTACTGCGCTGTGTGCTAGATGCCAGAATATTGAGTAAATTTAAGGAGGAGATAGATTTTTCATTTGTAGTGGGGAACAGGCAAAAAATTGGAGTCGAGGTCAATGTAAGATTAGCAATGATCGTATCGATGATGGCAAAGCAGGTTCGAGGGGCCGAATTGCCTCCTCCTGCCCTAGTTCTTCTGGTCTTATGAAATTTGAAATCACGAATAACAAATCTGGTACGGATGGTGATCACGAAGCAGCTGCCAGTTGCTGTAAAACCCATCTGGTTCACTGATGACCTCTTGGCGAAGGGTGTCCTATGTCCTTGCTTCGTTTGGCCTACTTGTGACTTCAGGCCCAAAGCAGTGTGTTTGATGCTTGACTGCCCTCTGGCCCTCTGAGCATTTGGGGATGGATAATGAAAGCAGGCCTCGCAAGTGATGCTTGCAATTCCATGAAGAAATGTTTTAATCAATGACCTCTTTCTACTGTGGGGAATATAGCAGCAAGGGGGTGAGGGTGTGGTGGTGAGAGATTTGAACAACTGTTGATTCCCCGTTTAAGGGTCTGTATAAGCCCAAGAGCAAGCAAAATCCACTGACTTCCTAACTCAGGAGTCAAATTGGTGCAGGTGCTCCCGTGTAAATAGAATACATTAAATTTCCTTGGTAACCGACACATGGGGGAACGCACATGGGGCAGCACAGTGGCTCATTGGTTAGCACTGCTGCCTCATAGCGCCAGGTTCCATCCTCAGGTGACTGTGCAAACTCCACACAGACAGTCTCCTCCTGTTAGCGTGGGCTTCCTCCGGTTTCCTTCCACAGTCCAAAGATGTGCAGGTCACATGGATTAGCTGTGGGGTAATGCAGGAATAAGGGGACCTGGATGGGGTACTCTTCAGAGGGACGGTGTGGACTTGATGTGCAGAATGGCTTGCTTCCTCACTGTAGGGATTCTATGAGAGGGGACGTTGGCGCCTGTTAGCTGACTCTTCATTGTGTGAGAAACACAGTTGGCAGCTGGGCGATCCCAATTTATCACTGCCACAAGCTGATAGTGCAATTTCAAAACAAGTGGCATAAACTGACAGTTCCCCTTTGAATCTGCAAGGTCTCTTTTGCAACCTCCCCAAAACCTCTACATCCTTCCTATAGTATGGCCACCAGAATACCACACAATACATCAAATATGACCTGTCTATAGTATTATCCTGTGGCAACCTGACCTGCCAACTTTTATACTCAGTGCTGTGACTGATGAAGGCAAGCATGCTGTACGCCATTTTTCCCATCTTATCCATTTGTGTCACCAGCTACAGGGAGCTATGGACTTGAATCCCTCTATATCTATTCTGCGAAGGGTCCTGCCATTTACAGTAAACATTCCTCCTAATTATTTCGGTGAATCAGTGGGCAATGGAAATTTTTCTAATCAACCTGTTGAAAGATGTTATTACACTTGGAGGTGGGACTTGAATCCCGACCTCCTGGCCCATAGGTAGGGATGCTACCGTGGTGGCACAAGTGCTCCTTCAGTAGATGTTGGAGTGTGAGACCATCAGGGTAAGTACATTATATCATTGCAACAAGTTTTTTGTAATTGTAAGCTGTTAGGGACCATTACAAATTGCCACTGGATGGTGTGTTGAATGTGTGGAAACTGATGTACTGCCCCTCATCCCCACTGTTCTCAATTTATTTCACCGAAACTGTCCCATTGTCTAATGCTTTGTTGCGAGACAGTGAAGAAGCTTCAGTTGAATGCGAGAGATAACACTGTGTGGAGCTGGAGAGTCCTGATCCTAAAAGCCAACTTTCCTGCTCCTCTGATGCTCCCTGGCCTGCTGTGTTCCTCCAGCGCCACACTGTGTTATCTCTTGACTCCAGCATCTCCAGTATCTGTTCAATTTATTGCTATTGTATGCATTGCAAAACACTTAGTGAGGTCCTATCACTTGTGTCTTATTGACTTTGAGTTGAATACAATAATGTTGGTTTGAATGTGTGTGTATAAATGTTTTAAAAGAAAAGATTAGCCGTAAAATTAGCAACAAATGTGAATTGGACTCATACCTGATGTTGCCTTTTTTTAAACAGCTAGTGACTAGGCGACATGGATATTTCTATATACCTTCATCTTTGCCAACTACACCACCTATTCCAGACATAGTTATTCAGCTGCCAGATTTGGGTCCGTCTGTTCAACTGGTACATCATCTTTACTCTGTGGCTAACTGCTGCTGAATAGATAAAATCTAGCACTTCAACAGTCATGTGATTAAACTAGATCAACATTCTAATTTTACGATATGCAGGTACAGTAGAGTAACATCTATGTAACTGGTCTAGTAGTCCACAGGCCTGGACTTGTTGACCAGAGAAGGTGAGTTCATATCCTACCATGCTCCCTTGAGAACTTGCGTTCACTTAGCTTGAAAAGTTAGTCTCAGTAAAAGCTGTCAGATTGCTGGGGGAAAATCCACTGTTCCTTGGGGAACAAACCCTGCTGCCTTGCCTGTGACAACAGAGTGGTTGATTCTTGACTGCCTCCTGTTGGCCTAGCAAGTCCATATTGGCCATCCAATTGAAAAGCAGACCGATTACCGCGGCATCATGGGAAGGGCAACAAATGCTGTCCCGCACCCTGAGAGTAAAGTTTTAAAATGATCATGTGGAACAGATTGCCACCTGCCTCTTTAATTTGTGATAAAACACATATATTTGTGTACCTCCCGAACCTGAGGTTAAACTGATGGGATTTGATGTTATTTGTGTGCAAGGTTATATTTAATGCAAATAACTTGGTCAATCATGAATGCTGATAATTTGGAAATCTTGTGGAGTGTTTATCCACTAAGGAATCAAGCCTTCCCTTTCCCTCCTAGTACAAATAAAACTTGAATCCGATCATACCATGGAAACTTGCAATTGCCAAAATGCGTGTATGCATGTACACACGGATGTACATTTGCATTTGTGTGTGCCTGAAGGAGATAGGGGTGCCATTAATTATATACTGACCAACACGGAAGTCAAAGGTAATTCTTCTTCCCTGATCTTCCCACTACCTAGTAAATTATAATTGTTGTTGCCAGAGTGTGAAGGTTGCCTCTTGCACCCCAAACCGTCTACCTGGACCCGCCTGCTCCTCCCACTCCAACAAGGAAAGGACCTATAAAGCAGTAAAGGCTACTGAGTGATAGCTTAGTTGTGACACCCCTACATTAAGCTGTGCTGCTGGGGACAAACCGCAGGTTGATGAAACATCACCACGAGCCCACCCTTATTGGAGGTTTTACTAGAGAAAGGTGCAACCCCACCTTTATTATTGAGCAAGGCTTACCTCTGGTGCTCCCATCTATCTGTCCTTCTAGATGGAAATCGCCAAAAGTATGGAAGATGCTGCCTAAGGAGCCTTGATGAATTGCAGAAGTGCATCTTGTAAATTGTACACACTGCTGCTATTAAATGTTAGTGTTGGGGACAGTGAATGTTTGTGAATGCGGTGCCAATCAACAGGGCTACTTTGTGGTGTCAAGCTTCTTGAGTGTTGGAGCTGCACTCATCCATCATAATTCCTAACTTGTTTCTGTAAATGGCGGACAGGTGTTTGGGAGTCAGTAGGTGGATCACTCGTTGCAGGCTTCTGAGCCTCTGACCTGATCTTGTAACCACACTGTTATACGGATAGTCCAGTTCAGATTCCTTAGTAGTGGCAATCAGTTGATGTTGATATAACTCTTCTTTAGAAGTGCAGTCCTTTTGAGATAAACCACCTTTCTGGCACTGCTATCTTATGCTTGCCCCTTAGGACAGCAAAGAAGCAGCTGCTGGTCAACAGTCCTAGACAATCCAATACCTTTGGTTATACCGATTAATTTCTGTGCAAAAATCTGAAGATTGACTGTGCAGCGGATAAAGCTGTAAAAGTTTAAAGAGATGATGGTACATAATGAAAGGTTGAGTGCCATCAGACTGTGCATGGAATAGAAAGATGAGTCAGGAGAAGTAATAAATAGTTACAGAGTGTCTAAGAGAATTTTAAAGTTCTAACTAAACAGTGAAATTGTTATTAAGGTCACATGGCCGGGAGATGCCCAGAACGAGTGTTCTTCACTTGTCAGTTCATTTCTAATGAACCAAGTTGGAAATGCCATAGCTGTCCATCCATATGAAAAGCATGACGATAGTTTCAACTTTGGTGTGCTCTTGTCCAAGTGAGAGGATGTCTCCCTGCCACACTCCCAGGTCTTGCATTGTCAATATGACAGTGCACCTTGGCGTAAAGCTGACACAACCTGGTCCCCGACCAAAAATATCTGTAGGCCCTAGTTTTGCTTCCCCTTTGAACTTGGGTTGCACAGAAAGCTTGTGTTATGATTAAACATTCAAGAGGAAAATTTGATTTTTATTTCTTCATGTGGAGTAGTGATAATTATTTGATATGGTAGGGATTAAGTGCAGTCTGAGAGTTGATGTTGACAGCTCATTTTCCTTATTTTCCACAGCGCGAAGCTAAATATTTAAAATTTCTGAAAGTACCGTATACCAACCGACCGCATACGTCGTCTGTGAAGATGGTACATTTGAATAAACACTATCTGTGTAATTCAATATCTCAATCAGTCAGCTTTTTTAAACAAAAAAAGAAAATCCTATTTACAATCAAGTTCTTGGCGAATTTTACCTAGCAACATCCCACTAAGAGTTCGAGTAATTCTTTTGGGTGTAATCACTTTTTAAATGGGTGCTATCTTCTGCAATAAAATTGCTTTGAGAACTTTTTGCATACAATGGCATGGTCTAGTGTATTAGTTGAGAATATGGGAAGCCATGACTGAAGTGATGCACAACTTGGCAGGTTTTGCCTTGGCAGTCTTCCAGGTCAGGTCTCATGAGTGTTCCTGATTCACCAATGGTGGCCATTGCCTTCACCAATGATAGCCTGAGCTGCCTAAGCCCCAAAGCTACGGGATTCCTAAACATCTCTGCTTTTCTCAACTCTCTTTCCTCACTTTTATTAGGATATGCTTAGTATCCATGTCCTTTCCATGGAAGGAATCCACTTTGGGATTTTTTTTAATGCAATGAAGGCGCAGCACAAATAAAACTTGTTGACAACGCAGTAGGCCAGATGTAATGCAGCGAGCCACAACGGTGACCGTGGTGACCAGGCCCACTTAATTACGGCGGAGGCCCTTCCCTGGCTCCCCCAGCAATGTTTTATCCCCCGCATTCAGCGGGAGAGTGGGATGGGCTTATGTGGGATTCTGCAAGGCAGTTCGGCTTATTAATGAGTCAGTTGCCACAACTATCCCTGAGTTTGCTGCCATTCATCAGTAGGACAAAGATTCAATGGAGGCCACACCGCTTTCTGGAAGATCCTTCTGAGCTGATATCTCATTGGCCAGCAGTGTCCTGGGCAAGATTGATCAGAAATTCCAGATCCACCGTCAGGAATTCGGGAGGGTACTGGTTTTCAGTATTTGCCTCCAGCTCCCACCCCACGACCCCAATCCTGCCTTCATTTGGTCAGAGGGATGTTGTTTGGGGGTGCGGGGGGATGGTGTTCCACTGGTGATCCTGGGCATCTGGTGGGTGCAGTGCCATCACTGGTGCTGGTGACATGAGGAGCTGCCAGCCTCTGATTAGCCGGTAGCTCCTCTTAGTGACATTGATCTTAGGGCAAGGCCTGACTAAAGTCACTTAATGCTGTGTAAAAACCAAAAGGACTGCGGATGCTGGTAAATTTGAACCAAAAACAGGAGTTGCTGGAAAAGCTCTGCAAGCCTGACAACATCTGTGAAGGAGAAACCAGAGCTAATGTTTTGGGTCCAGTGACCCTTCCTCAGTTGTGATACCCAATTTCAAGATTTGTGGAAATTATGGTTAATATTTTTTAAAAGACTAAGGAAGTCTCGGCTTGAGTAATGTGCCTAGCTCTGGGTTACAAGGGATGTGAAGGCATTAGAGTATGGAACGGTAGCTTGCCTTCGAACTCAGAGTGACAGTTTGTGCTTTGGAAGTCAGCTGAGTTAAGCATCACTGTGTGAGACTCAGGAGCTCCACTCTGGCCTGGCAGTCTCTGCTGCTAGAGAAGAAGACAGAGAGTTTGCTCGGGAGATGCATAAAAGAATAATGAGAATGGTCCCAGGAACTTTGGCCGTGTGTATAGATTGAAGAAGCTGGCACTGTTCTGCTTTGGGGAGCAAAGCATGAGGATACATTTAGATCAAGCAGTTCAAAACCCTAAGGAGTGAGGACAGAGTAGACAGGGACAACCTGTTTCAACTGGAGACAACAGTGTGGAGCTGGAGGAACACAGCAGGCCAGGCAGCATCAGAGGAGCAGGAAAGTTGGTGTTTTGATTCAGGACCCTACTTGAGAAATGGGGAGGGGGAAGGGAGCTGGGAAATAGATAGAGCGGAGGGGTGGGGCTGGGGAAGGGGGTGGCATGGTGATAGGTGAGTGCGGGTAGGGAGCAGTGGTGATGGCAGGGAGAGAAGATGGACAAGTTGTGTCGGGTCAAGGAGGCTGGCATAAGAGGGAGACTTGGACATGGGATGAGGCCGAGATTTTAAAACTGCCAAATTCCATGTTGAGGCCATCAGGCCGTAGGCTCCCAAGGCGGAATACGAGGTGTTGCTCCTCCAGTTTGTGGGTGGCATCATGGTGACACTGGAGGAGACCCGGGATGGACATGCCACGCAGGGAGTGGGAGGGGGAGTTGAAATGCTTCGCGACTGGAAAGTGTTGTCGTTTATTATGAACAAAGCCCAGATGCTCTACAAAATGATCTCTGAGTGTACGCTTGGTCTCACCAATGTCGAGGAGCAGTGGATACAGTAGACCAAATTGATGGATTTGCAGGTAACTGGCTTTCTGAAATGGGAGAAGTTTTCAGGGCATTGGGTAAAAGACAGAGGAGTAGGTGACGCTGTCTGACTCTTACAGAGAGCTGGGAGTCACGTGTTAGGCTGAATGACCTCTTCCTGTGCCGGAACCATTTCAAGATGGAAGGCACGACGCATGCTGTTTCTGTGCAGCGTTCCTGTGAAGTGACTGTGTTAAAATTGTGTCCAACAGTAATTTGCTGTGACGCAAAAACAGGAAGTTCTGGAGAAAATCAGAAGGTGTATTTGTGGAGAGAGAAACAGAGTAAACAGTGACCCTTGTGTTCTGAAAAAGGGTGACTGGCCTTGAAATGTTTACTGCCTCTCTCCACAGTTGCTGCCCGACCTGCTGAGTTTCTTAGCAATCAGTTTTTGTTTCCGATCTTCAGCATCCACAGTTCTTAATTCTATTTTAGCCATTTTGTGGTGTCTGAGTAAAGTGCAGATTTGTAATTTCTGCTTTTTTTGGTGCTTAATTGCTACCCAACTTTTTCTTGTAGGTTTGTGGCTATCCGATCAAATTCAAGATAAACTCTTAATCTCTGCAGACTCACCCTGATGGGGGGGAATGGAGAGCTGATGGTCCAAGATTGAACTAATGCTAAGCTCTTATTACTGTGAAATAAGACATGGTGGCTGTAAGCTGGTGATGATTGGTGTTTGTCTGTGCAGAACTTTAGCTTTACTGCTGGAAAAATTATCGCTTACACCATCAGTTGAACTCCCATGGGGGAAGTGTCCAAGATTTCCCTTTCAGGTTAAATTTCAGGGGAAAAAAAATGTCTGGATTTATAAAACTGTCATTGGTACAAAGGAAGGTGAATCCTTCAGATTTTTATGCGTGCTCAACCGCAGTTAGCCTGACAGTCGGGGGGCATGTACTATTAGCTGACTAAGGGTATTTGGGTTTTCAATTCTAAAGGGGCATCTTAAAGACAGTGGCATATGCGAATCCTCTGCAGCACCAACTTGAGCCCTGCCCTGTTAAAAGTGGGCGTTGCCTTATTCGGTTGTCGTAAGTTGTAAGAGTTGTTTTGAAAACCGGGATGTGAATGTATACTTATATTTGCACTGTCTTTCATTTAGAAAAGAGATGCGCTGTTGCCTGTACCAGCCTTGACATTTAAAAAAGTAAGCATCTGTCTGGTAGCAAGAAACCAAGGTGCTTTTAACTTTTAGGTGGTGATATCCTGGGGACAGCTCTGCCATCGAGTACTCCTGGCAGGGAGCTCAGCCCAGGAAAGGTAGGTTCTAGCTGGCCCACTCTAGTCTTGCAGGCCATGCTGAGAGTGTGGAATTGTGCATTTACCCTTTTTCTACATGGGCTAGAATTCCACATTTCTCTTGTGTGTAAATAAGAAATTCTGAAACTTGGCTAGGTTAAATGTGACTGATTTTTATGTCGACTGCACAAAAATGGGTTGCACGTTCTTCCATGATTTTTCCTTCCCTGTTTAGTGCTACCTTGTTGAAAATGGCTTGAATTTGAAAAGGAAGGGGCCCTTCGATCTCTGTATTGTGTGGGAAGGCTGGAACAGCAGAGACACACCTCTCTAACAGATCTTGCTGGCTGGGCCTTTTGTTGAAATGTTCCTACCTCTCCGAAATCCAGCTGGACTCTGCTGCTTGACTCCTTGGGGAAATGTGGTGGCAGGAATTGGCATGGGTAGGAGAGTTGTGATGGAGGAGTCTGAGGAGCTCTTGCACATAGCTTCTCTTTTTTTTGGTTAATATTCAGCCAGGTTTTATGTCAGGCAGTTAATGATTCAAAACTATGTTTATGCTTCTATTGTAATACTGGCCCAGCATGGACCACTCCATAGCCCACACAGTATGAGTGGATCTAGCCCTTTCCGTTTACACGAGTGCAGTACCTGCTGGTATTGGAATGTGCGGTGAAATAACTCTGTCCAGAAGTCAGCATGCCATTACCAATCATGAGTAGTCTTTGACAAGAGCACTGCCTCTCCCTGCATTAGGCATTCCTAAAGCTTGGTATCCCCAATGCTCACCCTTTTATATCAGCCAGGTCTCCCTGATTGGACTAGCTTAACCACCCCAATCAGGGAAGCCATTCTATGAGGTCCACCTGGCTGACTTTGTTACAATCACTACACATGGGCAAAGCTGCATAAAATGTCACCAGGAAGAAATGGAAGAATGTGAATCTAATCCCGTTAGTGCTGCCTAATATTCCCAACACACCTTCCTTGCTGGGCAGGGCTGCTATTGACATGGTGGACTTTGGGGCAGAGTGATGAGTGAAAAAAGCTAAAACAGAGGCCAGAGTGTTGGCTTCACCCAACCTCAGACAAGCTGTTACTGCGTCAATATAATTCTAGTGCCCCCTCTCTTCAGCTACCTTGCTGAAAGAGGGTTTTGGTGACGCATGTATTATGATCTGTGACTATACCTGACAGAGTACTGCAATGTGATAATGGGAAATGCAGATGCTAGAGAATCCAAGATAACAAAGTGTGGAGCTGGATGAACACAGCAGGCCAAGCAGCATCTCAGGAGCACAAAAGCTGATGTTTCAGGCCTAGATCCTTCATCAGATGAAGGGTCTAGGCCCGAAACGTCAGCTTTTGTGCTCCTGAGATGCTGCTTGGCCTGCTGTGTTCATCCAGCTCCACACTTTGTTATCAGAGTACTGCAGTGGTTTGCTGTTCCCTTCTGCAGCATGGCTGACTAGAAAACTCACCCGCTCTTACTGTCGGCTGTCAGGTGTACTCGGAAGGATTTCCAGCTGGCTTTTTGAACTACCACCTTCCACTGCCATCAAGTTGTGGAATAGGATTTGTGCCCACAGCCTCTGCTCAGAGACATAATGCTACCAACTTCTACACAAGAGCTCTTCCATTCCCCTCCAATTTGATCAAATTCTCAGATAACACGGTGTAGAGCTGGATGAACACAGCAGGCCGATCAGCATCAGAGGATTAGGAAAGCTGACGTTTCAGGCCTAGACAGTTCATCAGATTTTCTGAAGAAGGATCTCGACCCGAAACGTCAGCTTTCCTGCTCCTCTGATGCTGCTTGGCCTGTGGTGTTCATCCAGCTGTATACTGTGTTATCTCACATTCTCCAGCATCGGCAGTTCCTACTATTCTCAGTTGCCCATGAGTCCAATTTTAAAATATGCCCATTTTCCTGAAAAGCAAAAATGCATTGCATTGATTTTTTTTGTCAGATCTGTTTCAATCAATACAAACCATTTGCAAAAGAAAATTCTTTCCCTGAATATTTGGTATTTTTCACCCCTTGAAAAAAGATTTCTCCTTTATTTTTAATCATAGCCCCCAGGAAGTACACTTGAATCTTTCTGACCTCATTTAACATGCGATCATTGCATGTGTCATCCATGCTTGATAGATTCTTAGATTTTAACTTGAGTCCCAGAGGGTCAAAGGCCAGTGTGGTAACCCCCACCTCCATCTAACAACTCAGTCAGCCATTTTGTTTTACTTGACAAAGTAATGCTTGATTAACCTTCTGCTTCCCCACTGCATTGCAGTGAGCAAAATACTCAGATGAAAACCATTGTAATTTTTTTTCTGAATGTTCTCTTCTAAGGAGTTTGTTTATATTAACAGCAATATCAAATACATTGTGCTGTGCGATATCCATATTGTTTTCCCCCTTAAGTAAAATAGATTTGTAGTTGATACATGATTAAACTGAGAGGTACTGGAAGGAATCTGATGTTTCATAATTAAAACATGAGATTAGTTGGTTGGGGTGAGAAAAGCAGAAAATCTCCATTCGAGGCATTTGAGTGAATTGAGGGTCTGTTTGTATTTGTAAGGAACCCCAGGAATGAGAATTTGAGAAGTTCCTGCAGACATTAGCAGAGGGCTCCCGGGAATGCTGATATTTTCAGAGGGTTGGTAGGAAGGTGGTAGAATTTTAAACATGCACTGTGGTATGCCGGCCTCTAACACGAGCCTGCCAGACACACCAGGTAAATGGGTTCTTTATTGAGGAACAACAGGCTCTGTTAGGAGTCACAGCGGAGCTCTACATGCACGGCTATCTGAGAGATCAGCATTGCTGAAACTGCTGTGCCACATGCTGTTCTTCTTCCCTGCCTGTGGTGCTGATAGACTCGAACTGTTTGCATGTTTCTGAGAGAAGTAAAATTAGAACCTTTTAAAGCCCAACACCTTTGCATAGAGGATGGGAGGGTTTGGTGAGCAGGTTTCAGGAAGATGAGGTTTGGAAGAATTGGAAGCATGTATTTAAGAAACAGCAGCCCCAGTCCAACCAGTAATTTGAAAATGTGTAGTGAATAAAACTGGCCAGTTCAAAAGGGGAGGGAAACCCGGGCCCGTGGAAACAGGCCGTTTGGTCTGTTGGGTCTACACTGATACTCTGAAGAGCATGCCACTCAGATGCATACCTCCTTACCCTGTCCTTATAACCCTGCAGTCCCCCATGGCTAACCCACTTAGCTTACGCATCCCTGGATTCCATGGGTAATTCACCATGGCCAGTCCATCTAACCCACATTTCTTTGGATTGTGGGAGGAAACAGGAGCCCCTGGAGGAAACCCACGCAGACCGAGGGAGAATGTGCAAACTCCACACTGTCAAACCATAGTGGAATTGAACCTGGATTCCGGGCACAGTGAGGCAGTAGTGCTAACACTGAGCCACCGTGCCATAGGAAGGGGTTTAGCTAATGTATTGCCTCTTGTGGTAGACACTCTGAGCTGGCCTCGGTAGAATTCCAAGGACAGTGGGGGTCAGAAACCAGGTGCGTTTTGACTTCCCTAAGGAAGGAAATTCTGCTGTCCTTACCTGATCAAGCCTGTATGTAATGGTGTAAACCTATCAAAATCTAAGAGAGGAATAGAAAAGAAAGAAGCAGGGAGCTTGTTTCCACTGGCGGGTGAAACTAGGGCTCGGGGTCATAGCCTCAAACCTGTTGAACAGGAACCACTGTCACGTTGCCCTGCCGTTTAACTGATGGGGTTTGTTTTGGGACACTTGTTAGTGCCATTTGTTCTCACTGCTTAATCCAAAGGATATCTGCTTGCATACTTTTATTGTTAGGCAAACTGGATGAATATAAATGTTTGTGATTTTATTTTGGTCAACTCGACTCTATCTTTGTTAGTTTGAAAATAGCATAATTCTGGCATAAATTTTGGAATTTGCTGTTGTGCCATTTTCAATGAAGTAAGAAAATCTGCATCGAGAGGAAGTAAGACCCGTTGTTCCCTTGAGCCACACCTTCAGTGCAGCTTCAACTGACTCAACTCCACCTTCTCACCCACTCCCTACAACTGTTGGCAGTCTGAGAGACCAAAAATTTGTCCACCACAGCCTCAAATAGATGTGACCCTGGAGCCCCCACAATCTTCTGGGATTGACAGTTCCAAAGATTTACATGCCTTTTGAGTAAAGACCTTTCTCCTCTTGTCCATCCTAAACAATTGCTTTGATATTGTGCGACTCCCCTACCTAAACCCACCTCCCCGAAGCTGAAGCTGTTCAGGTTTGCCCTGTCAGGGTGCTGTGGGAGACTACTATTTGGTATACATCCTGTCAAGCCCCTGCTCTTAATGAGGGAGACTCGGACTAAGGGACACGTTAAAAATACAGGGCCTCCTGTTTAAGATGGCAGTGTGGAGGAATGCTTTCACTTAGAGTCTTTAGCTTGTGAAATTCGCATCCAAGAGAGCAGTTGAGGCAGGGCCTTTGAATGTTTTTAAGGTTGAGTTAAAGAGATCCTTGAATGATGTGGGAGCCACAGATATTGGGCGGTGGGTGTAAAGGAGAGGCCACAATCTGATCAATTAGCAAGGTACATTTGAGTGGAATGACTGGCTTACTCCCAATTGATATGTTCGTGATCTTGCATTTTTCTTACACACTGAGACTAACTGGCAGCTCCTCCACAATGCCACTTTACACCTGTGGACCAACTTATTAAAACTATCCTGAGTTTAAGTTTTCTTTTGGTTCTTAACCATAGAATTTAGATTCCACAGAAAGTGTAGTAGCAACATTGCAAAACTAAATCTTACCTTAATTTGGGTTTCATTATCTCTAGTTTATAACCTTTTTATTACTGTGTGCAGTAGCAATGACGGTATGGCATGGTACAGACGAATCTGAGTGAAGGATTGAGGTTCACAGATCGTTTTTCTTTATTTTCAACAGAAATCACACAAATCTGCAGCTAATAAATATGGTGTAAACCTTCAAACCAGAAAGCCAGCTCTGAAGACGGTACATGTGAAAATCAGACTGCAACTAACCTTGTAAATCAATCCTCTCGACTACCCAGCCACTTAGGTTTCAAAATACAATTAGCTGACAAGTTAATACTTGGCAACATTAGCTAGCAACATCACAGACAGTGTTTAATGAAACCAGTTTAGATGTAATTGTTTTTCAAAAAGGTTCCAGTCTCATGTCCTTAACATGTATAAGGTCGGTTGGTAAAGCCTTTGTAGGTCATACCATGCCAGTGTGCCAGGTAAGAATGGCAAAGTTTGATGAGTGACTCTGCCCCTGCAATCTGACCACTTGCATATCTTTTGTAATTCTGATTCAGTCAGCTTTGTGGGTATAAGCTCAACAGAACCCGCCTGGTTATCAGAGTTCAGTCAATATGGACAAAACTACAGCCGTGTAGTTATTTTACTTGACAGGCCATAATCTGGATTGTATGTATTTAAAACCCTTCAGTGCCAATTTGAGAATTTGAATTCTGTTTACCAAAGGTACATATAATTTTTAATGTCAAGGTAGTTATTTTTACTTACTGACACACCTTCTTTTAAGTTGTGTTTCCAAAATCTGACATAGTCAGAAGTCACACGACACCAGGTTATAGCCCAACAGGTTTATAAGAAATCACCAAGCTTGTGATTTCCAATAAGTCTGTTGGACTACAACCCAGTGTCGTGTGACTTCTGACTTTGTCCAACCCAGTCCAACGCCGGCACCCCCACATTGAAATATGAATCAGTGCGCTAACCATTTTTGATACGATTTGCGAATTATTTTTCGGAAATGCCCCAAAGGGCCAAACGATAGTCTGTGCTTTTTGTCCTTAGCTTGAGTTAAGTCAAGAAAAAATAAGAGCTGTGTTTTTTTTAATGTGAGAAACAAAGGTTATCTAAGCACCTGAACACCAATGCATTGGAAATATGAA
Source organism: Stegostoma tigrinum (assembly GCF_030684315.1). Taxonomy (NCBI): domain Eukaryota; kingdom Metazoa; phylum Chordata; class Chondrichthyes; order Orectolobiformes; family Stegostomatidae; genus Stegostoma; species Stegostoma tigrinum. Next base: position 101,797,963 of record NC_081359.1, read on the forward strand.
GAAAAATAAAATGCAAATGAAGTCAAAAAATTGATAAGTCAAAGTTATTGTAAATTAATTCTGTTTTTTCAAACTTTTGCTTGAATCTTTGACATTCCTGTGTCTGGATCAGCGCAGGTCAAAAGATTTGACAACCTCTCTGTTTTATTAAGCAATACCTGTGATTTTTTTGTGAAAGTACACTATACGTTCCAGCTCAGTTGCCATATTTGGCTTAGCAAAGTGTCAGATTTTTGACTTGGAGCTGTCTGTTTTCAATTTGGGCAAATATTTCTTTTCTAAAGGCTTTTTAGTCTTTTTTTAAAAATTCGGTTTCCTGAACTGCATACTTGACTTTTAAATCTCTTTTAAAGTGGCCTAACGATTAGGCCAGTGATACAATTATTGTTCGTTAGGTTTGCAGCTACAATGTTTCTGAGCCATTTTCCTTTCCTGCTTGATCTCGTCACTTTCCAGTCGCCTCAGTGCAGTGAAGTGGTTCCGTTACTGGACTCCTAACGATCCAGAGGATCTCACTCTGGCCGGTGATGAATATGAATTCAGTTGATGAAAAGTTGGTAACAGTAAATGTGATGTGATGCCGACTGAACATTGTACAAAAATTGTCGTTGGGCTCATAGAACCTGCTTCTCCCCTCTTGGACTGGCCTATATGTGACTCCGATCCTACACAGGAAGGAACTGAGTTGACTGCTACATTCTCTTTTAACTAGGGATGGGCAACAGTTGAAGACCTGGGCAGTGACAGCCAAATCCTGATAGATCTTTTTGAAAAATAAAAGGCTACATTTTGCACAATCTCATTATCCATTTGTGGAATATGGGTGTGAGTGGCAAGGCCAGAAACTACTGCCCATTTCTAACTGACATTTGAATTGAGACACTTGCTGGGCCATTTCAAAGAGCAGTTAAGAGTCAACCATAAATGCTGTGGATTTGGAGTCACATACAGGCCTAATCGGGTAAGGACAGCAGATTCCCTTCCTTAAAGGACATGAGTGAACCCAATAGGTTTTTATGACAATCCACAAGAGTGTTTTGCTTTTATTATTATTAAACTGTGGTTGCTGGAATTATGAAATAAAATCCTGGAGGAACTCAGCAAATTTGGCAGCATCTGTGGAGAAAGAAAGAGAATTAATGTCCCAAGCCTGCTATGATTTTTCAGAACTGAACTAAAGTGCCATATTGAACTCAACATCAAGTCTGATTCCCTCTCCAATGATGGCTTCATGGCCCATCATTACTGTAATTGGCTTTATACTCCAGATTTACTAATTGAGTTTAAACTCCCATTATCTACAATAAGGATTGGAATCCACGTCAGCAGAATATTAATCTGAGCCTCTGGATTGCTACTCTAGTGACATTACCACTAGAACAATATCTGAATGGCCTAAATTTTATTTTCTCAACATCGTGAACTCGGTCAGTTTTTTTATTTCTTGGTTTTGCTATTATTTCCTCCTGTGACTTCTAGTTAAATACCAGCAGTCACCAAGGTAATAAAATGTGAGGCTGGATGAACACAGCAGGCCAAGCAGCATCTCAGGAGCACAAAAGCTGACGTTTCGGGCCTAGACCCTTCATCAGAGAGGGGGATGGGGGGAGGGAACTGGAATAAATAGGGAGAGAGGGGGAGGCGGACCGAAGATGGAGAGTAAAGAAGATAGGTGGAGAAGGTGTGGGTGGGGAGGTAGGGAGGGGATAGGTCAGTCCAGGGAAGACGGACAGGTCAAGGAGGTGGGATGAGGTTAGTAGGTAGCTGGGGGTGCGGCTTGGGGTGGGAGGAAGGGATGGGTGAGAGGAAGAACCGGTTAGGGAGGCAGAGACAGGTTGGACTGGTTTTGGGATGCAGTGGGTGGGGGGGAAGAGCTGGGCTGGTTGTGTGGTGCAGTGGGGGGAGGGGATGAACTGGGTTGGTTTAGGGATGCAGTGGGGGAAGGGGAGATTTTGAAACTGGTGAAGTCCACATTGATACCATATGGCTGCAGGGTTCCCAGGCGGAATATGAGTTGCTGTTCCTGCAACCTTCGGGTGGCATCATTGTGGCAGTGCAGGAGGCCCATGATGGACATGTCATCAAGAGAATGGGAGGGGGAGTGGAAATGGTTTGCGACTGGGAGGTGCAGTTGTTTGTTGCGAACTGAGCGGAGGTGTTCTGCAAAGCGGTCCCCAAGCTTGGGGACCGCTTTGCAGAACACCTCCGCTCAGTTCGCAACAAACAACTGCACCTCCCAGTCGCAAACCATTTCCACTCCCCCTCCCATTCTCTTGATGACATGTCCATCATGGGCCTCCTGCACTGCCACAATGATGCCACCCGAAGGTTGCAGGAACAGCAACTCATATTCCGCCTGGGAACCCTGCAGCCATATGGTATCAATGTGGACTTCACCAGTTTCAAAATCTCCCCTTCCCCCACTGCATCCCTAAACCAGCCCAGTTCATCCCCTCCCCCCACTGCACCACACAACCAGCCCAGCTCTTCCCCCCCCACCCACTGCATCCCAAAACCAGTCCAACCTGTCTCTGCCTCCCTAACCGGTTCTTCCTCTCACCCATCCCTTCCTCCCACCCCAAGCCGCACCCCCAGCTACCTACTAACCTCATCCCACCTCCTTGACCTGTCCGTCTTCCCTGGACTGACCTATCCCCTCCCTACCTCCCCACCCACACCTTCTCCACCTATCTTCTTTACTCTCCATCTTCGGTCCGCCTCCCCCTCTCTCCCTATTTATTCCAGTTCCCTCCCCCCATCCCCCTCTCTGATGAAGGGTCTAGGCCCGAAACGTCAGCTTTTGTGCTCCTGAGATGCTGCTTGGCCTGCTGTGTTCATCCAGCCTCACATTTTATTATCTTGGAATCTCCAGCATCTGCAGTTCCCATTATCTCAGTCACCAAGGTTTGGTTTTGAGGTAGTAATACCTTCTCACTGCATCCCATGAAGGATGCATTCTTGCATTTGACTTCATGGTGAATGCCAGTAGACTCTTCAGTCTTGGAAAATGGATGTTAACTTCACGTCATATTCACTCAATAGTTCATTGGATTATGACCAGTGACCTGGCAAGCAGTATCGATATTTTTGGCTCTTTTTCCAACTCATGTTGCTTCTGGTCAATTTTAGCAGCTGGTCTTGGTGAGCGCAGCAACTAGGCCATGCCTAAGTCTCTGCTGACTCAGACTTCATTTAGGTTTTGGGTGCTGTGTCTGCAAGTCCAGACTGGCTGTGAGTTGCATTTACCCTCGGCAAGGGCCATTGTTTTTCAGTTTTGAAGAGAAAATGGAAAGTGATGGCAGCCTATGAACTGCAGCACCAGTTAAGGTAAATAAGAATATAACTTATCTACTTAACTTACTGCAAGTCATAAATAACCTTTCCAAAAGCTGTGGAATTAACAAAAAAAAAATTTGGTTGTTCAATTTTCCATTTCAGATAAGAGAAAAGATAACTGCTGGTCCATCCATGTCAAGCAAACGTGTAAGTACATATTTGCCCATGAGAAGCTGAGGCATGTTTTTGAATTTGCGAGTAATTTGTACGTGTGTTATATTATTTGTGTTAACTCCTGATTCACTGCTGCTAGTTGTGCACTCTATCTGTAATTGTGGCAGACTGGGTTCCCAACTCTGTCTAAATGTTCTCCTCCTGGAGGTCACCTCCATCACCTGGTTGTCTTCTCTCCCAAACACTACTTTCATTGGTCCATCCACGGCCAGTGAGGAAGAGGATGACTGCTTTGTTAGTTTTGACAGTTGGTGAAACATTCCCTTTCCATTTCCCAATATTTTCTTTATGATAAGTGAGAATTTTGTAAGAAAGCTTCCTTTTTAAAAAAAATAGATTAAAGCACCAAAGTCCTTTGACTTGGGTTTCTTGCAGCTGTATCCTGGAGGCTAATCTTTAATTCTAGAAGATTCCAGGATCTTCCCCCGGTGGTTTGGCAATGGTTGGCAGTGCTGAATTGTGGTGTTCACTCCCTTTAAAGTGGTCCGTTGTTTTGTGGATAGTACAATAGTTAACAATTTGTATGTATAAACACATTTGAAAACTTTACATCAGCATCCTCTGAACAAATATCAGGATTTATACTGATTGAAGCGATCGGGAATCGAGTCCCCTGTTGCCCACTTTTGTCACAATGTTGGCTTCAAGCTTTCTTTGCTCTTGCATTCGATTGATAGACTAATAGTTTTAATGGTGGCATACAGCTCTTTAGACAAAGAGAAACAAAGTTCTGGAAGTAGACTGCAGCATAATCAGCAACAATAACAATAGCAGCTTCGGTCCGCCTCCCCCTCTCTCCCTATTTATTCCAGTTCCCTCCCCCCATCCCCCTCTCTGATGAAGGGTCTAGGCCCGAAACGTCAGCTTTTGTGCTCCTGAGATGCTGCTTGGCCTGCTGTGTTCATCCAGCCTCACATTTTATTATCTTTCACTCTGAGATGCTGGTTTGCACCATGCTGGTCAGTTCTGCTCAGCATTCCCTACATGTCTCGGCAGCCCCAAGTCTCAGCTACATATGCTGTGGAACAAAGCAGCGGACTGCAAAGGTGAATGGTTCTCTGGCCTTTGTTTGTCTGGGCCCTCTATTTGGCCAGCTGATCCCCTTCCCCATCTCCCATGCTTTTCTTCTGATCATCTTTCAGCTACCACAGTCCTCTGCGACTGTATCCCAGTTGCCAGTGTCAGATTACCCATCCTCCTCTTTAATTTGCAGGTTCCTTCTGGAGATACAAATAATCAAGAGGTCAGGACACATTCATTGGATAGAAGATCCCCAAAAGCCTTTAGTCAGCATCTGTGCAGCAAAAAGTTCAGTCAACTGTGGGTTTGAGAGCCTCCGTCAGAAGATGTTTAATCCACTACCATATAATCAACAGATTCTGTTTCCATTGCGATATTTCTTCCACCATTTTCTATATCTTGCTGTTTAGATTGTCTCACGTGTGCCTGTGTTTCAGTCACGCCCCACGAGGAATGACTGTTCGCTCTCCCTGAGCTTACTTTGCTCAGGATTCTTGCATCTATTGCAATAATATTTGCCTCGCTACTCAGCCAGCCTGTGCTAGTGTTTACGCCTCACACAAACCTCCTCCTCCCACCCCTCCTTTATCTCACCCCATCAAGATATTCCATTGTCTTCTCACAAGCATTTGTCAAGCTCACCCAAATGTAGTTATACTGAGTACTTGTGAATATGAGTTTCCCATAGTTCCTTGTCGAATGACTGGGAGAGATGCCCGGTCAGGGTTGAGTTATTTGTGTTGGTAGATTCTGACTCAAAGTTTGAGTCTATTCCACAGTTAAATGTGTGACGCTGGACACGACTGATGGCAAGTGCAAGTTGGGTTACTTTCTCTACAGTGAGTGAATTGGAGTTGGTTGGGGTTAGTTTTGTATGAACATATATCCATAAGCACTACTGCACTGGTACGAAAAGTATTGATTTTCACAATGGGATTTGAATTTCCACATCAGCGTGGAAGCAATGCTGAAGCTAAACAGAGTGTGGCAAGATCTGGCGGTGTTACTTTCTCAGTCTTTAACTTCTTTGAGACAGACATCCAAGTCTGTTCCATGTCACTGACTCAAAATGTTAAATTGTTGGGAGAATGCTGTTTTCAAAGACCTCCATAACCCAATTGGGAAGCAGAAGTTGCTCAAAATTGGTTTCTTTTTCAGCCACCTTAAACTTTTTAAAATGAAATGTTTGTAATTTAAAATGAAACATTTGTAATTTAGTCTAATTAAATGGCAGTTTGGTCATGGATTGTTTTAATAACATTAATTACGTTAAAATGCGCAGTAAAGGATATTGTTCAATTAAGGAATTAGAGCAGTTATAAACAGACTATTGTTTTCACTCATGGGTCATGGACATCGCTGGCTAAGCCAACATTTATTGCCCATCATAGTTGCCCTAGAGAAGGTGGTGGTGAACTGCCATCTTGAACCACTGCAGCCCGTGTGTTGTTGTTTGACCCTAATGCCGTTAGAGAGGAAATTTCATGATTCTGACTCTGTGGCACAGAAGGAATGCAATATATTTTGAAGTCAGGATGGTGAGTGATTGGAAGGGGAACTTGCAGGAGCTGGTGTTCCCATTTTTTCTGCTGCCCTTGTCCTTCAAATGGAAGTGGTTGTGGTTTGGGAGGTGCTGTCTAAGGATCTTTCATGAGTTTCTCCCAAAACTGTCCCCATACCCAAACTAGTTTAAATTGGTAAGCTTCCTTTTATAATTTTCTTTTATTACAGCATCCCTTTAAAAAAAGGCTTTCATTTGTTTAGTTTAATTCAGTTTGATTAGTTTAATTAAAATAGTATAAAAGTGACAGGTCCCCATAGGAGGTGGAGTGTAATTACCCTACAAAATTCGATTCTAATTTAAATTAAGTTTTCCTTGCAAGTTTCATTCTTAGTTCCAATATTGTTTTTAAGAGGGCTGTTTCATTTGGTCCACTTTGATTTAATTTGTGTGCTGTATTTTAAACGATTTATCAAACTAGTAAGAAGAGAGACTTTGCTACAACTTGTGGGTACTGCAGGGGTGTAGTGCATCATTTCCCTCAAAATCACATTTTCATTTGAACTTAGTAAGCTTCTTGTGGGATTCCGTCTTTATAGTGCCTTTTTTTTGGGATTGTCACTTTTTAAATTCGGAATAGTTTGGTTTAAGAGGCTAATTTAGTTTCATCAAAAGAATCTAAAGGGGGTGTGTGGGCCTGTTGTCTAGTAGGGAGGAGGCAGACATATGTCACGCTGCATTCTGTAAATAAAGCAACAGTCAAGAACAAGATCTGGCAAGAGATTACAATGTGGAAGAGTGTAAAATTGTCTGTTTTGGCAAAAAAAGGGGAAATATAGCATATTATCTGAATGGCAAGATGTTGTGAGCTTTGAGATGTGGAGACATCTGAGAGTTCTATCCCAGGAATTGCAGAAGGTTAGTATGCAGCTGCAGCAAGTAATCAGAAAAGCTAACTGAATGTCGTTGCTTATTGTGAGGGGAATTGAATGTAAGAGTAGGGAGGCAATACTTCACTTAAAAGGGTATTGGTGAGATTACACCTGGACTACTGTGTACAGTACTGCCCAGGAAGGATAGGTTAGACAGATAGTCTAGGCTTGTACCCTCTGTGATTTTAGAAGAGCCACATGTGACTTCAGTGAAACACATAAGATCTTGAGGGGACTTGACTGGATGAATGCTGGAAGCATTGTTTCCTTTTAAAGTCATAGAGCTGTAGACCATGGAAACAGACCGCTTGGCCCAACTCGTCCATGCCGATATCCTAAATAAATCCAGCCCCATTTGCCAACATTTGGCCCATATCCCTCTAAACCCTTCCAATTCATAAACCCATACAGATGCCTTTTAAATGTTGTAATTGTACCAGCCTGCACCACTTCCTAATGCAGTTCGTTCCATTCATGCACGACCTTTTGCGTGAAAAAGTTGCCCCTTAGATCCCTTCTTTAAATCTTTCCCCTCTCACCATAAACCTATACCCAGTAGTTTTGGACACTCCCCACCACCACCCACCCTGAGGAAGATACCTTGTCTATTTACCCTATCCATACCCCTCATGATTTCATAAGCCTCTAAGGTCAACCGGCAGCCCCCAATACTCTAGAGAAAATAGCCCCTAGTGTCTCCCTGTAGCTCCAGCCCTCCACCCTGTCAACATCCTTGGAAATCTTTTCTGAACCCTTTCAAGTTTCACAACATCTTTTCTATGGCAGGGAGACCAGACTTGAATGCAGTATTCCAAACATGGGCCAACCAATACAGCTACAATATGACCCCTAATTCCTGTACCTCAATGCACTGACCAATAAAGGCAAGCATACCAAACGTTGCCTTCACTATCCTACCTACCTGTGACTTTACTCTTTGTTCAGCTGTACTCCCCAGGACTCTACCATTATGTAGATAAGCGCTGCCCTGATTTGCCTTTCCAAAATGCAGCACCTCACTCATGTCTAAATTAAACTCCATCTGCCACTCCTTGGCCCATTTTTGTGGGATAATCTAGAAGTAGGGGTTAGTGTTTATTAATAAGAGGATGTCCTTTTAAAACAAAGATGAGGAAGCATTTTTTTTTCCTGAGGATTGCGAACCTTTGAAATTCCCTTCCACAATAGGTAGAAGCTTTATTTATTTTTAAGGAAAGGTAGATAGATCCTTGATTACTGAGGGGATGAAAGATTATCAGGACTATCCATGAAGGTACAGTTGAGGTTAAAATCAGATCAGCCACAGATCAGCCATGGTCATATTGAATGACAGAGTGGGCTCGAAGGGCCTACTCTTGTTCTTTTGTTTTTATGTTAATGAGTGTAAAGCTTCATAATTTTAGGATATGTTTACCGTGGAAAAGCTCAAAAGTAGCATTTATTATAACTTATTTTTAATCTTTTTTTTAACTGCTTGTCTTGGCATGGAACTGACACTGACACCTTTTATACTGAGCAAAGACACACCATGCTAATTTGGTCACCAGCTGTCCTTAAGCTAAGACATTATTTTAATCATAGAATTGTACAGCGTAGAAACGGGCCCTCAGCCCACCATTCAAAGAATCCATTCAGTATGGAAGCAGGCCGTTCTACCCTTTGAGTCCACAATGATCCTACGAAGAACATTCTTACCCACCCCCTCTATCCATGCATTTCTCATGGCTAGTCCACCCAGCCTGCACATCCCTGAGCACTGTGGGTAAATTAACACGGCCAGTCCACCGAACCTGCAAATCTTTGGAGTGTGGGAGGAAACCGGAGCTCTTGGAGAAACCCCACGCAGACACGGGGAGAATGTGCAAACTCCACCTAGGCAGTTGCCCAAGAGTGGAATTGAAGCTGAGTCCCTGCTGCTGTGAGGCTGCAGTGCTAACCAACAAGCCACTGTGCTGCTCCATAGACTGTGTTTATGCAGACCAAAACATGCAAAACTACACTAATCCTATTTATGTGCACTTGTTCCACAGCCTACTATGTCCTGGTATTCTAAGTGCTAATCCAGATGTTTCTAAAATTGCGAGAGTACCTGCCTCCACTATCCTCTCGGGCAATGGATTCCATATTTCTACCACCCTCTGGAAACATTTGTCCTCTGATCTCCTTAACTTCCTAACATTGAATTTACATTGCATAGAAACCTTGGTAGCAACATTGCAATAATCTGTGATCTGAATTGGTTTTTGCTATCTCGTTTTAAAAAGGAAAATGACATTTTGTATGCCATAACAATTAAATGGCACGGTAGAGATTAAGCCCGGTGTGATAAAATGACATTTACAAATCATTCTCCTTATTTTCAACAGCACTATTTTGCATATAAACCTACAGATAATGTAAAAGAACCGAATGTGCCGTTACTCGATGAATCCATTGCGACGTCTATGGAGATGGTACATGTGAATATCAGACTGCAACTAGCCTCGTAAATCAATCCTCTCAACTACCCAGCCTCTTTTACAAATTAAGCTAACTTGCTGTCTAATGCTTGGGCATGTTAATCAACAACGTTGCACAATGATTTTAATGTAAACTTTTTAGGTGTGATTGCCTTAAATATCTCTGTTCTTATCAAAGAAAGTGAACTGATGCATAAAGCAGGCTATGTTACAATACCAGTTGAGTATTGGGCATCGTAACAAGAGTGCTGCTTGACTGACTTTTCTATGCCTCCCTGATTGTCCCTGTATCACAATCTAATTCTAATGCAGCGTGCACTTGTCATACAGGGAGCACGACTAACTCCGTGGTAACTGTCCCGGTATTGAACTGTGGTTGATGCAGAACGTGGCATGGTAGCTGCTTTCTCTTGAGGCAGAATTGTTACTCAAGATATGTTGATCAGTGCACACCAACTTCAGATCCAACCTCTTCATTTCTCCTTGGTCACTTTTTAAAATTCCCTTGCCATGTCAGTCATTTGATGAGACGCAGTTGGCCTTGGCCGAAAAAAAACAAACTAGGTTAAGTTTGTCCCTGTCATTCACAAAATCCCCTCAGCCACCTCTTCTCCACATCTCCCGCAAATTATTTACCGCTTGCTGAGTTGAGTTGGATTAAAGTGCATTAGATAAACTGATCGACAATCACTTATTAAATGGCAGAACAGGTTCGAGGGGCTGAATGGCATACTCTTGCTGCTGTACTTGTTGGCTGCATAGGCCTTCTGTCCTGGAGTAGTTACTGACTTGGCAGATGCCAACGCCAGATTGCCATTAGGCAACAAGAAGTTAAATCATCCACTGACCAAATGGCAAGAGTATTTCTCTCAAACAACTTGAAAATAAATGAACAGAAAGGCCAAACGTTGGTGTCATAACTCCAGTTTAAAACCTGATATGATGAAAACTGGAATTTGAATTAGAATAGAATAGTAATTGTTGCGTGTATTTTGAGAGCAATATAAAATGCAACAAGAAGTTTTCAAAGTTGCCATATCACAGAAGTCATGAATAAGAAGGAAAAAGTAAAGGTTCATCACAGTTCAATTCATGACACCTGGGTTCAGGGTACACTGTAAAACTGGGCTGAAACCACCAATTAATCAGTCATGTCAATCATAGATTACTTTGCAGACTTGGATATTGACTTATTTGTTTACACAATCTTTCACTTAGGAAACTGAAATGATGCCTTCTGACACACTTGGGCCAAGTAATTCAGTAAGTGTATTTTTTTACAATGTGGGTTTGAGGCTTTTTTAAAAAAAAAGTTCTGTTGCTTGTATATGTCTTTGCCATTCTTGAGGGAATGACTGAGTTAAGGTGTGGGTGAGAAGGATTCACAGGCTGATTAATAGATTGGCATTGATGGTCTGAATGACTGCCCCTTTGTGACACAATGACTTTGTGGCACAAAGGCTGACCGGGATATCAGTCCCAAATGGAAAGAGGGTGTACGGTCTCTGTAGTTGATATTTTGAGATGTGCACACTTGCATAGTCATAGAGGTTTACCACATGGAAAGAGACCTTTCAGGCCCAAAGTGTCTACACCAATCATCAAGCACCTAGTTACATCAATCTCATTTTCCGGCACTTGGCCTTTCGCCTTGTGTACTATTTCCGATGTTTCATGTGTTCATCTAAATACTTTTAAATGTTGCGATTGTTCCCAACTCCGTATCACTTTGCAGGCAGTGAGACTGAGATACCCACCACACTAGGTGAATAATCCTTTACCTTAAATCCTCTCTAAACCTCCTGTGCAATACAGTTATTGAGCTCCGTATTAAGCATAGGCATTTCATTTTACGTATTCAGTCTATACCCCTCACAACTGCCTTGCATCTAAATCACTTCTCTGCTTGGCCATTCTCTGCTCTAAGAAAAGCAGCCCCAACCCATCTGGTCTGTCCTCGAAGGTGAATCCCTCCAGCCCAGGCAACATCCTGGTGAATTCACTGTGCTTCCTCTGCAGTGTAATCACGTCCTCCTTATACTGTGGCATCCAGAACTGCACACAGTACCCCCAGCTGTGGCCTAACAGACACTGGTATTGGGCAGAATGTCAGACTAGAATTCAGAATTAAGTCCTGGTCTCTGTTTGCCCCGTCTGTGGAGTAGGGTTCACACACACACACATGCTGCATCTTCTGACCATGAGGCTGCCACTAAAAAGAAAGCTCTTTTTGTGGACTTGGTGGATCAGGAACGATGGCACTTCGAGTCGTTGGGACCAGGGGTTTCTGAGACTGCGGGAATGTGTGCCTGCCTCCCTGTCTGTGGTGTAGCCCAGTGGTTTGCTATGCTGGTGGCCAGGCACCTGGGAGTCGGTAGAGACTTGCTGGAGCAGTACTTCCTAAACACCTGCCCCAATTTGAGGCCAGCTCACATGTTGGCCTCAGAGTTGAGTGGGAGGGCTCATTGTTCAGTGTTTGTGAGGTGGGAATAGGTCAGGGACTTGTTTGGGTCCAAGATAGAGAGAGCTTTAGAGATGCTAGGTTCCCCTGAGAAAAGTAAACACCCACGTTTTTACAGTGTGGGTTATAGGGCACAATGGTAGTGACCCAGCTCCTGAGCTGCAAGGCCTGAGTTCAAACCCCACCTGCTCCGGAGTTTGTCATTACATATCTGAACACACTGTTCCAAAGTATCTACAACCCACAATGCCATCTGGATGAGCAACATCTCATCTTACATTTGGGGACATTATAGACTCTCGGACTCAACTTCAACTTTAACCATTTTAGAGCATGACAATTTCCTTCCAAGACTATTACCCATCCCCACACCCTAGTTCCTGCCATGTCATGGATTGGTTTCAGCACAGCCAACCCATTTTCAACTACTCATAGTCCCTATTATCACCTGTTTAGCTTCTCCATTTCCCTGGCTTACTATCAACAATCCCTTTATTTCTCATGCTCTTGTGCTGTCACTGGCACTGTCTCTGGGGGGGCTTCTTCTCTACCTATTCACTCATTCCTTTTCTATCCCCGCCTCTACCATTAGCATAAATACAACCTTTCCTAACTGCTATTAGTTCTGAAGAAAGGTCACTGGATTTGAAACGTTAACACTGATTTCTCTTCACAGATGCTGCCAGACCTGCTGATTTTTTTTTTCTGGCAATTTTTTTCGTGTTGCTAATCTGTGTGCAACTCTGTGGTTTTGTAGCAGAGTAAGAAGTGTTGCTAATAAGTCCCAAGATATCTGACTTAATAAGAAACCAACTCTCTGTGGTGTACGTCACATGGGCTAACATATAGGAAAAAAACAAACTTTAACACAGTAGGGGACCGGGAACATACCAGAAACACTCAAACATCCATGTAGTGAGAGGTGGGGAGCTGGCAGGCTACTACTGAAACAGTGCTATTGTTGACATGACTGCTGAGTGAAAACCTGAGCCAGAACAAATGGAACCACTTCTGTAGATGGGCACCCATGTACAATACCATTTGTTATTTTGCCCACCTCCTACTTTGAAGCCTGGTTCCTCAAAAAAAAAATAGCAAGTCAATGTCAGTTGTGGTTATGGAAAGTAAAAGAAAAATCTGGGGACTACAGTGAGCCAGTTAGCATCGGAAAAACAGAAATTAAAGAACAGACTTTTGTTCAGCAATTTCCATCCTTCATCCTCCTCTCCTCAAAGTCTCTGTGCTTACAGCGTCTTTGCTTCTGCAGCCAGATGCCAGTTTCTTTGGCCAAGCCTCGACACTAATGGTCCGGGCTTCAATCAAACCCCTTCAATCAAACTTGCATCCATCCAACTGCTATGTTGCCTAACCTTGGCACAATCCATTTTAGAAGAAGCCGTATAAACACGCCAAAGCACTTCAAAGGCGTATTATCAAACAATATTTGACAGTGAGCTACATGAGATGCCAGAATGTCTGGCAAAAGGCTTGGTCGCAAAGTGCGTTTTAAAGTAGTATTCTAAAGGAGGATGGGAAAGTAGACAACTCACGAGGTTTGGGGTGAAGGTAGCTAGAGGTGTAGCCGCCATTGGTACAGGTGAGAAATGGGGATGCACAATGGGCCAGAATCGGAGCAATAGAGAGAGCTCAGCACCTAGAGTCACATAGTGTGGAAACAGAGCCTTCAGCCCAACTCATCCACGCTGACCAGGTATCCTAAACAGAACTAGTCCCATTTTCCTGTGTTTGGCCCATATCCGTCTAAGCCTTTCCTATTCATTAACCTGTATAAATGCCTTTTAAATGTAGTAGTTGTGCCTTCAGTACTCCCTCTGGCAGCTCGTTCCGCACATGCACCATCTATTGTGTGAAAAAGTTGGCCTTCAGGTCTCTTTTAAATCTTTCCTTAAACCTTCTAGTTTTGGACTCCCCTACCCTGAGGAAAACACCTTGGCTATTCACCCTGTCCATGCCCCTCATGATTTTGTGAATCTCTATCAGGTTGCCCCTACACATCACGAGGAAAAAGGTTCCAGCCTATTTAACCTCTGCTTATAGTTCAAACCCTCCAGCCCCGGCAGCATCCTTGTAAATTTTTGTCTGCACCCTTTCCAACATCTTCCTCGATTAGGGCAACCAGAATTGAATGCAATATTTTAAAATTAGCCTTACCAATGTCCTGTACAGCTACAAAATGGCCTCCCAACTCCTAGATTGTTTGCTCTGACCAGTGACGGCCCCCATTCCAAGGAACTGTGCAACTGCACTCCTAAGTCTCTCTGTTTGGCAACACTCCCAGGGCCCTACCATTAGCTGTGTAAGTCCTGCCCTGGTTTGCCTTACAACAGTGCAACATCTCACATTTATCAAAGTTCAATTCCATCTGCCACTCTTTGGCCCATCTGGTCAAGATCTTGTTGCACTATTAGAAAACTTTCTTCACTGTAATTGTGGTTATGGATGTTTAAAAGATTTCAGCTACCACTAGTCATGTCTCTCTGATGAAAGAGCAGCTCTGAGATCCTCTGAGACTATGGCAACTTTACCTTCAATCTTTGTTGAGCCACACTGGTATTTATGATGATTGTTGATGGTTGTCTCCATATTTTCAATCCCAGATTTTAGGAATTGAATTTAAATTCCTGCAGCAGTGAACCCATGTCCATTTGCCTTGGCGGGTGGGATTGCAAATTTTGCCACTACCCCATCAAAGCCCTGCATTTGAAATCTGGCCTTCTTCCATTTGTGCTGATGAGTGGAAAAAGCGAGCGATCAGCCACATGCTGCTTCTTTTTCAGTAACTCGAACACACCAGAACTTCAGTCCAATCTCGGCTGGCACATCAGGCTGGGAGTGATGTGCTAGTGCACATTTCAGAGGTGCTGTCCGTTGGATGAAGTCCTGTGCACTTATTTAGATGCACATCTAAATGCCAAGATACAGTTTTGTGAATAGTTTGGGCGTTTTCCTGATATCCTAGCCAATATTTAGCTGTCGATTGATACCATAACTGACTGCTGTGGTCCTTGGAATAGATTTCTCTGTGCAAGTTGACATCTGTCTTTACCTTCAGTGTGACATGGATTGCAGTTCAGAAGTTGTTATTCAAACATCTTGAAGATACCAAATGGAATTCAATAAATGCAGGTTCTTAGTTTAGGTTGCTCTTAGGGATATCTCAGTTGGAAGTCAAAAGCTAATACTGTATTTCTTTTCTACTGTAACGCAAAACATTGGCTGCAAACTGCAGCATCAATTACCCTTGTCATAAAGGCAGTTCATTATTTTCTGCAGAAAAATGTTATTTCCCTTTCTGTCTTACTCACTCGCCCTCTGTCTCTCGCACAGACACCTGTTTTCTGTCTCTCTCTCCCCCCACGCCCAAGTTTTTTCTCTCTGTCTCTCTCTCTCTCTCTCTCTCTTTCTCCCCCACAGCTTCTCTCTCTCCCAGCTGCTCTCGCTCTCGCTCTCGCTCTCGCTCTCGCTCTCGCTCTCGCTCTCGCTCTCGCTCTCGCTCTCGCTCTCGCTCTCTCTCGATCTCTCTCTTCCCCCCTCCCCAAGCTTCCCCCTCTCTCTCCCTGTCTCTCCTCCAGCCTCTCTCTCTCTCCCCCCTGTTTCTGTCTGTCTCTCCCCCACTTCCCTAACTGTGTCTTTCTTTATTGAACACGGGCTCGTTTCATTAGTTTGGTCGAATCCTGAATCGGTTTGTGTTTTGCAGCCCTCCCACCAGGAAGATGTAGCAGCTTCTTTCGCAGACCTGTCCTTGGAAGTGGAACCAACCCAGTCTGAGAAGGAAAGACGGAGATGGGAAGATGGCAATGTGGATTATCTGGGAAGGGATGCTTTTGTAAACATTCAGAGAAAGTTGGACCGGTTCTTGAAGTAGTGCGTCGGCTGTTGATTATGTGCTGTTGGGCTGAGATACTTTTTTGCTTTATATATAAAATAAGGATGGCAGCTCAATCCTGAGGCGTAGCAACAAATTGACTGTCCATTTAAAATTGCATTGTATATAGATTTTTGGTTTTGGATGAACATGTATTTTTTTTACATTCTTTCATGCTATTAAAAATGTTTACTGATTTAGTTAAATGGGTTGCATTTAAATGTACAGTATTTTTTTTAAAACCTTGTTTTACATTAAGTGCTCATCAAATTGCAGGCTGTTTTCTTGACAATGTTCATGATTGTTTTCACTCTGATCCTGACAGCAATTTCATAGGAAATCAGGAGGCCATTCAGCACTTTGAACCTGTTCTACCATTCAATGAAATCGTGGCTGATTTGTGACCTAACTCCACATCCCTGCCATTAGCCAGTATCCCTTAATACTTAGCGTAAGTGCGGACTTACGCAGTCATCCCGATTTTGGTCTGACATTCACTGTTCCAAAATCAAAAAAGCAGAATATCTAGCTTGCAAATGGTCTTAATTGGTTGGCAATGGTGACTCAGTGATTAGCACTGCTACCCCACAGCACAAGGGATCTGAGTTCAATTCCACCCTCGGTCAGCAGTCTGTATGGAGTTTGCACATTTTCCCTATGTCTGCGTGAGTTTCCTCCGGGTCTGCCACTTTCTGCCCACAGTCCAAAGGTGTGCAGATTGGATGGATTGGCCATGCTAAATTGCTCTGTAGCGTCCAGGGATGGAGGGTGGCAAAGTGGGTCAGCCATGAGAAATGCAGGGTTACGGGTATAGGAGAGGGGGGTGCTTGGTTTGGGTGGAATGCTCTGCGCTGGGTCAGTGTGGATTCAGTGGGCCAAGTGACCTATTTCCATGCTGTGAGGTTTCTATGATTTGGGAAGAGGGATTGAGAGATTAGAATCACATTGGCTGATTAGCTATGGAAAGCTCAATCTAAATTATATTATACTGTGATTACTAACCCATTTGAAATTCAGGCAAAAATGTTGCAATAGATGCTGCAACATCAAATAAACCCAAAACAAGAACGATATCTGTTCCCCAAATACTATGAAGCCATTGGATTTACATATGCAAAGTAAAAGGGGCAAGAAATTTCCAAATGGCAACACTACATTGAAATAGCGAGTTTGAGAAGATTTGTAGCTCAGGTTGAGGTTCTGGATGTGAGTTTGCTCGCTGAGCTAGAAGGTTAGTTTTCAGACGTTTCGTCACCATTCTAGGTAACATCATCAGTGAGCCTCCAGTGAAGCGCTGGTGTTACATCCCACTTTCTATTTCTGTGTTTAGGTTTCCTTGGGTTGGTGATATCATTTCCTGTGACATCACCAACCCAAGGAAACTTAAACACATAAATAGAAAGCGGGACGTAACACCAGCGTTTCACCGGAGGCTCACTGATGATGTTACCTAGAATGGTGACGAAACGTCTGAAAACGAACCTTGCAGCTCAGCGAGCAAACTTACATCCACTACATTGAAATCTCAGACCGAAGTACACCTTGCAGCTTGTTTCTTGCTTCCTTGGCATTGCATATGTGGCATCTGAGCTCCACTCCTTGGTTTGCAGAAAGACCACCACCCATTTGGTAAATGCTTTTGCATTATTCCCTGAACCCCCTGCGAATCTGCTCATGGACCCCTGATCTAGTTGATGTGACATAAACTGATAACAGTGGCCAGCAATGCAGAGTTTTGAAACAAAAACAGAAGTTGCTGGAAAAACCCAGCAGGTCTGGCAACACCTGTGAAGAGAAAACCGATAACATTTTGGGTCCAGTGACTCTTCTTCATAACAGTCACCCGATGTGAAACATTAACTCTGCTTTTTCTTCACAGATGCTGTCAGACCTCTATAAGATTATGCAGCAATTGTTTTTGTTTCAGTGTAGATTATGGGGAATGGATCCAGGTGGGATGTTGAGAGGATCACTGTGGATTTGTTGGCCTGAAAGGCCTGTGTCCACATTGTAAGGATTCTATGATCTATGACCTTCAGCATTAACAGTCCTTTGTTTTAATGCAGAGTTTGCAGCACATAATAATAATACATGGTGATATGTATCCCTCCTCAAAATGGAATGTAACTTGCACGTGACATTTTTTCACAATGCGAACTTTTTGGCCATTCATATTATGATATTCACACCCTGCTGCATACACGTCCTTGCACCAGTGGCCTGACTTGATATAATTTAGTTCGATTTATTGTCATGTGTATCTAAGTACAGCGAAAAACTTTTCCTGCAGTACAGGCAGATCATAGTAAGCAAGGACATCCAGGTCATAGGGTGATCAAAAGACTTTGATAGAGGCGTACAGATTACATTGCACAAGGCGTGTGCTAGGCAAGATCAGCATTATTGCTAGAGAGTTCCTTCAGCAGTCTAATAACAGATGGTAAGAAGCTGTTCCTGAACTTGCTTGTGCATGTGATCAGGCTTCTGTATCTTCTGCCTGACAGAAGAGATTGTAGGAGATCAATACCGAGGTGTGATGGGTCTTTGATGATGTTGGCTGGGTTTCTCAGCAGTGAGCTGGAACCCATTGATGCAAGGTTGGGTTCTGTGATGCTGTCAGCTGTGCACACTCTCTTCTGGAGTTTCTTACTATCCTGGGCAGAGCAGTTGTCATACCAGGCCGTCATATGCCCAGACAGTATGCTGTCCATGGTGCATCTTTCGAAGTTGATCAGCACCCTTATGGACATGCCAAATTTCCTGAGCTGCCTGAGGAAGAAGAAGCTTAGTCAGGATGTGGCTCATCACTTTCCAGTCTGAGCTGGTTGGTGACCAAGTGACATGGGAGACTGCGTGGAGGAGAACTCGACAGATGATTTAATGACTGCTTCCTAGAAACAGCCACCAAACAAAATGCACATCAGAAACATTGCTTCTTACTGAAGGTGTACCTAAGTAAGACACTGTGTTTATCACATACCCCTTACTGTCAAATTCCATTATCAGCAAAGGAATAATGAGAAGGTTGCAGTGTGAAGGCAAGAGAATGCCACCAAGTCTATGGGGCATTGGCTAGACCACTTTTGGAATACCGCAAGAGCATTCTGGACTCCTTGCTATGGGAAGGGCGTTGTAAAACTTGAAAGGGTTAAGGAAGAATGTTGCCAGGGTTTGAGAGTTCGAGTAATAGGAAGAGGGTGAAGAGGCCATGCCTGTTTTCCCTGGAATGTCGGAGGCTGAAGTGTGACATAGGGGTTTGTAAAATCATGAGGGGCATGGATAGGATGAATAGCCAGTCTTTTCCCCAAGACACAGGAATCCAAAACTAGAGGGCAAAGGTTTGAGGTGGGGTGGGGGAAATATATTTAAAAGGGACCTAAGGGGCAACTTTTTCACGCAGGGGGTGGTGTGCGTATGGAATGAAATATGAGTAATGGCCATTCCAACACCATTCTGCCCACCCCTGACCGAGTCTTCATTTTAGCTGAAATCAGGAATCTGCCAGGTGTTGTTTTCTTCTAGATTAATTCATGGGTAGTTGAACTTTATTAACACATCAATTGACTGGCCAGTTAACAAGCAACATGATGGTAAATGCAGCAAAGAAGGGGAAGTTGAAACTTTTGGTCTGTGCCTAGTTTTCCTCCTGCCACTGCTGTCCAACTTCTATTATTCCTGCCTTTACCGGCTTCAGAATCTGCCTCCAGATCCCCTAGGCTTCCTGATCCCTTCTGGTCCATAAAGCCTTCGTCTGGGATCCATTGTACTTCCTGTGTCATCTTGAAGTCCCAGCAGTGATTTTGACTGAGCTCTTGCATTTCAAGTTGCCAGTCAATCAAATTCGCCACAGCCCTTAATAATGGGAATTCCTTCCATTAAGTTCTCCAACTGCGTAAGGGCAGCTATAGCTTTTGGGCTAGAAAAGCAATCTGTACCCATGTGCATCCCGGCTTGGTGTAGCCATGTGGTCTCCACCATGTTGTGTGCACAATCTAGAGGCAGGCATCTTTCAAGCATTCCAATAAAGACAGTACAGACTGGGTTGCTGCTTCCTTGTGAACACTGAACATGGTGTCAGAAGTGGAGCCAAGGTGAAGTATTCAAGAATTGTATGTGGTTTGGGGAATCTGCTCAGTTTCTGACATAGTTTCTGACAGACACAGGAATGTGAAAGAGTTGCGAGAGGAACTGGGAAAAAGAGCAGGTGACAGTTAGAATGCTGGGTAAGAGGCAATGGCTGTAATTGTATCTTTCCCAGCTTCAGTTGAAGGATAACATGAACTGTTGTTAATTCCATGCGTCGTGCCAAATTATGGAAAGGCAATAGATCTGCTTAAAAAGCCAAAGGAGCTAAGAAACCTTTGTCTCTGTTGGGATGAGAATGCTTGAAAGGCTGTTTCATCCTTATGATACAGGTGATAGCGTAAGCACTGCTGCATCAGATAAAATATCCTGTTGGAGGTGAAATTCCACTGTGGGGCTGTGTTTAAAAAAAACTGCAACATCTTGGTGGTGGACATTTGGAAAACTATTTTAAGGCTAATTGGACAACAGAATGCTCAAACAATCAGCAACTTAAGTTTCTAAGAGTGCAAACAGCTGAACAACTCTTTAAATAGGGCAACGAACAACAAGAAGAGTTTTTTTTAGAATGTAAGGTTTTTCAAGATATGTATTCATTAAAAATAACAAGGTTGAATTCCAACTGCAAACAAAACTAAAGACTACACACCCATGCTCAAATACACTAATAGAAGAGCATTGATCCAATATTTTCTTAAAGGAAATGCTACAGTTTTGAAAGCATAGTTTCAGGGTCCTCCTAGAAGGAAATTTAGTTTAAGCATTTTCTTTTAAAGTTGTATTCAATGTTAGTATTGTTTACCTGTGGCCATTAAAAAAATGTGACCTTGTCAATTCTGTTTTGCCACAAAAACCACATAAAGGCAGAAGCAAAGACCTGCAAAGGGTATGGAAGGCAAAAATTTAATTATGGATTGGGCACCTGGTGAAACCTTAACTGTATTACAACTGTTCAAACAATGTAAGCTGTTCTATTTTACAGATCAAGTGATAGATAATCCAATGAAAACAGATCTGAAAACCTTTCTATCCATCAGCGGCCAGGGGGTGAGGGAAGGTGGTGTGGGGGGGGGGGGGGGGGGTTGCCTTTGTCAAATGAACATATCAAAAATGTTCTGGAAAATTCACCAGGTCAAGTAAGAATTCCCTTCAGCATTAGTAGGCTTCAACTCAGGTCATCGAGATAGCAACCCAAAGGCTCTATTGACCAGTTTGTTGGGAGATGCTGCATCAAAGGACATGAATGTGTTTTTCAGAAGAGGAACTGTTAGAGACGTTCATTGACATTATTCGTCTACACCTCAATTGAACCCTTTTTGGAGAATCTTTTCGAAAGAGAAAGAGTCATTGGTGCATAGATGGAAACAATGATGAAACTATGGTGAAGAGCCAACAATATTTGCATGTCTTAGCTGCAAGCAACACTATTGTTATGGCCAAAAAAGGCACCAAACCAATAAATTGATACTGGATTTTTTTTTCATATGGCCCAGCTTTTTCTTAGTACCTTTAAAGTCTATGATACCAAGGGACAGTGGGTCAATGTGTACATCAAATCTGCTTCCAAACGCCAAGCCAGACCCCAGAAGAAAATACAATGCCTCAACACTGGCATCAAGGAAAGTGTTAAAGTGCACAAACATGTCAATGAGATTCAGAGTCAACTAAGTAAAAAGCAATTTTCAGAAAATGACTGGATTTTCCATAGTAATCTCACGTACCATGTTAATGGTATACAGTGATCAGAAGCTTTTACAATCATTAGTATCATATGTCCTGATAAAGCAAGACATCATCTATTAAAAGACAAAAATTGACATAGGAGCCAATGCCAACACATGACCATGATCGATCCCGAAACATCTTAGCAAATGGTGCTCCTTGTTGCAGCCCATGAAAGACTGTGTCTCGGCATATAATATGCATTGGCAGAATTACAGTACAGCACCAAGATACAAACACTCCCAAAATCTTCTACCAATGGCAGTCCAGCAATGACAGGACCACCGATATGAGCAGATCCCAGTATAGTCACAATTCATGAGGTTTCAGCCACACCCACCATGGTAGGACAGACCACACATGACACACTGAAATTAATCAACTACCTGCAAGGATATAACTTTCCAGCAAAATGTAAACTAGGTACCGGGATGATTACTTCTATTACACCGAGCAGATTCCCCAAACCACACAGGCCAAGATATTCCTCTTGGTGTACTCGATGATGTTCTTGACATCTCAAGGTTTTCGCATGGTTTTACCTGTTTGTATAATATGATCAAACTGGCAACAGTTTGGCATCAGTTTTTACATTTGGGAAAAGTGGGATGTTGCGTTTGTCTCATGCCAGAATATTTTTGAGAGACATGCTCAAGATATCATCACCATTATTGCATGTATCTTGAAGGCAGAAAGGTTGCAAACCATCTTAACCTGAGATTATTTGAACAATGAAAGACTACTGAAAGCATGCCACTTCGTTATAGGGAATGGGTCTACTTACAGCACATGGCTTGAGGCAGTTCAATAAGGCACGTCACCACACCTCCCTAAGGGCAACTGGAGATTGGCAAGAAATTGGCCAGTGATGCCTATGTCTCACATTTATAAGTAAATAAAAAGAAATTGCCTATTGTTTGCCCAGACTATATACTTACAAATGTAGTGTTTGTATATAACAGTTGGTTGTAATAAATGTTTGTTGGATCTTTCAATACCATGATATTCATCCTCAGTTTCCAATGTTGTGGTAGATAATCTTATCATTGTCATATCAGATAAAGTACTCCATTGGAGGCAAAATCAGATCACTTCTAACAAAAGGGCATTGTCCAGATTCCAAAAAGGTGAGAACTATATCAGTGATGCAGTGACCAACAGATGTAATAGCAGTACCACAATTTAGACCATAAGAAATAGGACCAGGAGTAGGCCATTTGGCTCTTCAAGCCTCTACCACCATTCAGTCGGATTATTGTGATCTCAGGTTCCTTAAATCCACTTGCCTGCATTTTCCCCCTAACTTTTGATTTTTCTACAGATCAAGAAAGAGTTCTTGGTCAGATTCTTGCGGCATTATAGATCATGGGAATAAATTAAACAATGGAGCAATAAAAAGACCAGACAACAGTCCTCCCAACCCAGTCCACACTGGCACCTCGCTGTACCTTGACTCCAGACCGTGCCATACCTTGACTCCAGGCCGTGTCCGAAACCAGAGGTACTGAATGTAAAAGAAATCTACCTTCCTCAAATCAAGCAAACTGCTACAAATTTCCAAGTGTTGCACGAAATTGTGATGAAAGGATAGGGGTTCAAGAGCATCAAGGACACATCTGATGCAATTGACGGTATTCAATGTACAGAGAAGAATCAACAGTTGAACTAGTTCACCCCAGACAATTCCAAAAGAAAGTTTGGAAATTACAAACCACAGAAACGATGTTTGGATTATTCTGCTCAAACAAATAGATTGGAGGGTGACTGGTTTATGTGAATTGACAAATACATTGCATTATGCAACCACTGACTGGGGTTGCTAATCTCTGAAAAAAAAAATGACCATGGATATTTCAGTGGGGTACATATAACGACGGCCTGTTGAATAACTTATTTATTCTCTCATGGGTTGCCCGCAATGCTGTCCTGGCCAATACCTGTTGCCTATCTTTAATTGCCTTGAAGGTGATGAGGCATATTTTCTGGTGATGATAAGGAGCGAATTCCAGAATATTGATCTGGTGACACAGAAGGAACAGTGATATGGTTTCAAATCAGGGCTCTGAGTGGCTTGGATCTTGAAGGTGGTATTATTTCCATGTATCTGCTGCCCTTGGCCTCTAAGATGGTAGAGAACACAGGCTTGGGAGGAACTTTGGAGATACCTATAGCACAGAGATGCACTGGTTTAAACCAGGGTTATTGACTGCGGTGTGAAGTGACATTTCCAAAGAAATAACCTGCTCACTTGCACTCAGTTTGGTTTCCATCAGAGCTGTTTGGCTCCTGACTTCATTACAGCCTTCGTCCAAACATTGACAAAAGAGCTTTTGTATTACGAGAGGTTGAGTGACGGTGACTGCCCTTCACATCAAGGGTCTGACATCAAAGAAGCCAAGGAAAACAGGAATCAAAGTGGAATCAGAGAAAGCACTCCACTGGCTATATCTTACTTATCAGAAAAGTAAGTGTTGAGGATGATGCAAGTCAGTTATTTAGGGATAGGCTGCAGATGCTCTTAATGTCCTATCTTCAACTGCTTCATCAATGATCTCTCCTCCATTTTAAGGTCAATAGTGCCAATCTTTAATGATGATTGTGCAATATTCTAGTGTCATTTGTGATTCCTCAGATACGAAAGCAGTGCATATCCAAATGCTGCAAGATCTGCACGATATCCAAGTTTGGGTGATATGTAACAAAGAATACCTATGCCACATAGGTGCCAGGCAGTGACCCTCTCCGACAAGAATCTAACTCTTGCCCCTCAACCTTCAAAGGTATTACCATTGCTGAATCCCCCACTATCAACATCCTGAATGTTACCATTGACTAGAAACTGAACTGGACTAGTCAGATAAGATAACAAAGTGTGGAGCTGGATGAACACAGCAGGCCAAGCAGCATCTCAGGAGCACAAAAGCTGACGTTTCGGGCCTAGACCTTTCATCACAGAGTCTCTGATGAAGGGTCTAGGCCTGAAATGTCGGCTTTTGTGCTCCTGAGGTGCTGCTTGGCCTGCTGTGTTCATCCAGCTCCACACTTTGTTATCTTGGATTCTCCAGCATCTGCAGTTCCCACTATCACTGGACTAGTCATATAAATACTGTATCCACGAAAGCAAGCCAGAAACTAGGGCTAAAATCTGAAAGAACTGTGGATGCTGTAAATCAGGAACAAAAAAGGAAGTTGCTGGAAAAGCTCAGCAGGTCTGATAGCATCCATGAAGAAAAAATCAGAGTTAATGTTTCAGGTTCAGTGGCCCTTCCTCAGAACAGCTAGGAATACTGCAGTGAGTAGCCGACCTCCTGACTCCCCAGGGTCTATCCACCAACTACAAGGCACAAGTCAGGAGTGTGATGGAATACTATCCCTTACCTGGATGAGTGCAGTTCCAAGAACACTCAAGCTTGACTCCATCAAGACAAAACTTTAATGGCACCACATCCACTGTCTTAAACATTCACTGTCTTCAAGGTCGCATTGTTGCATCTACTTGACACACTCTTCATTCAGGTCTCCTTCATCAGCACCTTTCAAACCCAAACCTCTGGCACCTAAAATGACAAGGGTAGCAGATGCAAATTTCCCTCCAAGCCACATGCATTCTGACTTGGAACATGATCACTGTTCCTTCACTGTCACATGGCTGTCCTGGTCCATGCTGGAACACCTTTCGTAACAGTGCTATTGTTGTCCCTATGTCCCATGGACTGCAGTGATTTAAGAGGACAGTACATAACCAGCTTGTCAAGGGTAGTTAGAGATTGGCAATAATAAATGCTGGCCCAGCCAGCAATGTCTCTCATTAAGGACTTTTTCCTTCATTCATTGAATGTGGGCAAAGGAAGGAGCCCTTCCAACTGGATCAACCACCTGAGGGTCCACCCATCCTTCTAATATATGATCCCTGGCAAATATTGGCAAGCTATTGAAAAGGTGGGGAAGAGCAAATGCTTTTGTGACCTTAGCTCCCCACAATGGTCAGTGCATTTATGTACCAAGCTGTTAGGAGATCCAAATAAAACAAATTTTGTAGCGCCCAGCTGGATATAATTTCCAGATTGGAATTACATAGTTTCAAGAATGCCTTCCCGATCAATCATCACAATCTGAGTGTTGTGGAAATGCCACTCTTGCAGTGCTTCTCAAAGCACTGTTTCAATTCTTTTCCAGGTACTTTCTGTACTCAGAAGAATATTGCCATGTGGGTAAAGCTACAAAAGTAGGACTGCAATAGTCAGCAAGACAGACACCAAAAAGAGCAGTTTACTATTTTGCACGTCATTGTGCACAGTGATAATGCATGAATATTTAGCATTACCTTCCCCTTTACTAAAAAACTTAAAAATACATTTGTCACGAACAACATAAGTGCAACTGTGAAAAGCATATTATTAAATCCCTGTCAATGTCCACATTTTATACCTAAACTAGTTTATTTTGGTGTCATGTTTGGCACAACATTGTGAGCAAAAGGGCCATTCCTGTGCTGTTCTATGTTCTATCAAGTTTAGTAGCTGGTTTACGAAGCCTTCCTGGTTGGTTTGCAGGTTTTGGCATGGAGTCAGAGTTTTGTGTGTTTAGCATCAGATCACAAATCACAGAAGATCATGTGCTTTTCTTAAAAACCGGCGCATGGCTAATTGAAGTCTGAACTGGTTCAACCCTGGCAGGAGCTTGTGATCAAGTAGACCTTAGAACCAGAGTTTAGTGAGTATGCAGATGAGCATCTGAATTAGGTTTTGATGCCATGTGTGACTTCAGCAGTCGTGTGTTAGTGTTCGGGAGCTGGACATCATACAGCAGTGAGTGTGCTTCCCTGTTGCCTTACCATCATGTGCAGTGTATTAATAAACATCATTTAACAAGAACCTGGAAGTCTGGCCTGAGTTTGTTTTACGACCTGGAAACTCACATTGTAACAATCTATTGCACAAAGTATGATTGTATGGAATAAATTGGCTGGCTGGCTGCCAGAAAATAGAGTGTGCAAAAATTAATCTGTTTCAGATGGGCAGCACGGGACAAGTCGATAGATGTAGGCAGTGATCTGTGTTGAATGGTAAACTTTTTATAATTTAAATCAGTGACTTAGATGCAGGGAACAAAAGCATAGTGACTAAATTTACATACTAAATTTACAGATGCCATAAAGTTGATAGGAAAGTATGTTGTGAATATGATGTACCAAGAACATGGATGGATATATGGGTGAGCAATATTCTGGCAGATGGAGGATAATGTGGGTCACTAAGTAATTGTTCACTTTGACAGGAAGAATAAAAAAACAGAGTATACCTTAAGTGGAGAGCGCCTGCAAAAGTCCAAAGCTCGGAGGGATTGGGGCATGCCAATGCGTAAGTCATAAAAGGTTGTAGGAACGTACAGCACATGATCAGGAATGTTAATGAGTTGCGAGCCTTTATTACAACGGGAATGGAACATAAATGCATACACGTTACGTTTCAGTTATATAGGGGATTAAATGAGACCACATCTCAAATACATTGTAAAGTTTTGGTTTATTTAAGAAAGAAATGTAAATACATTGAAGGTAGTTCAGAGGAGATTTACTGGATTGATACCTGGCATAAATGGGTTGGCTTTTGAGGAATAATTGGGCTGGGTTAGTTAACTTTAAACAAGTTCTGAAGAGTGATTTGATTGAAGTTCATAAGATTTTGTATGGCCTTGATAAGGAGGACCTGGAAGGGATGCTTCCTCTTGTGACTGAGTCCAGAACTAGGGGGCATAGTTTTCGCATTATGTGTTGCTGTTCAGAGTTGTGTGACTTTGGAACTTACTGTCTCAGAAGGTGGTTGACGTGAGGTTATTAAGGCAAAGCTAGATAGATTCTTGTCAGGCAAGAGAATCTAAGGTTATCTGGGGAAGATGGAAATGTGAAAATTGGAACAAATAAATCAGCAAACAGACCTCATTGAATGGTGCAGCAGGCTCAAAGGGCTGCATGGTCTATTTTTGATGCTAATTTATATTATTTGTATGTACATATACAAAGTGCTATAATGCAGTTGTGCTCATAACATTAAGAGTAAAATGTTGGCAGATGTAATCAAATGTAGGGGCAGAAGTACACTGTTCATCTCGTAGAATCTGCTCTGTCATTCACTAAGATGATGGCTGGTCTGGTAGTCCTCTACTTTCCCTCCTTTTCCCCATAATCCTTGATTCCCCTACTGGTTAAAAATCTATTTCAGCCATCAATATTCTTACTGACCCAGCATCTACATCTCTCTGCTACAAACAAATCCACAGATTCACAACACTTGAGAGAAGTTCCTCCTCATCTCTGTATTAAATGTGCAAGCTGTTATTCTGAGATTATGCCGTCTAGTCCTTGACTCTGCCATTACAGGAAACATCTACCCTGTCAAGATCTCTCAGAATCTTGTTTATTTAAACAAGATCATCTCTTAAACTTTTATATTCCGAAGGCCAATATACTCAAATTCTTCGCTTAAGACAATACTTCCATACATGATATCAGTAAATTTTTTCTGGATGCCTCCAATGCCAGTGTAGCATTCCCTATACAACAGGCCCACAGCTGTTGACAGTGATCCAGCTGTAGTCTGACTAGTGCCTTGTATAGTTTTAGCAAAGCCTTCCTATTTTTGAACTCAATTCCCTTTGAAATAAAGGCCAACATTCCATTTACCTTCCCCTTTACCCACTGAACCTGCATACAAGCTTTTTGTGATTTATGTACAGGGACTCCCACATCTGAAAGAATTGGAAATGATCGACAGATTTGACAGCATTTGTGGAAAGACAAGCAAGGTTAAACTTTTGAGTCGAATACGACTCTTTGGATGTTTCTCATATTTTGGTCCTTTACTTGCAAGGATTTTGTGATCTGCAGATATTTCTCACGTTTCTGTGAAGTTCAAGAATCTTCTGGGTTCAGCTCCTTCTACAATAGTTCCCACCTGAGGGCAGGATTCAAAAAATGGAGATGATGGTTTTGTCAATATCGTCACTCGTTTTTGCTTTGTGTCATATTGACATTTTTTGACAGAACTGTTTGTGATCAACTTTAACATTCATGTTTAAGGAGCCAGACTCAAAACATGCCTTTTCTTCATCAAAAGATTGGCACGTAGTCAGTCACTTCCATCACCTATACACTACTTAATGTTTATTGTATCTCTATTATTATGGATCTTCTAGCTTTTGCATTTAATTCCAGATAATGGGACGAGATGGTATGTTTGATATATTTTGCTCCATAAATTTTGGAACAGAACACAATAAAATTGAGGACTGTTACCTGAAATGAGCTCCTCAGGTAAATCCAAGAAAAGAAGGCAAGATAACGAAGTGTGGAGCTGATTGAACACAATGGGGAGAGGGTTCTGAAATAAATAGGGAGAGAGGTTTAAGTTGACTGAAGAAGGAGAGAAAAGAAGATAGGTGGAGAGGAGAGTATAGGTGGGGAGGTAGGGAGGGGATAGGTCAGTCCGGGGAGGACGGACAGGTCAAGGAGGCGGGATGAGGTTAGTAGGTAGGAAATGGTGGTGCAGCTTGAGCCTCTCTCCCTATTTATTTCAGAACCCTCTCCCCATTCCCCCCTCTCTGATGAAGGGTCTAGGCCTGAAGCGTCAGCTTTTGTGCTCCTGAGATGCAGCTAGGCCTGCCGTGTTCATCCAGCTTCACACTTTGTTACCTTGGATTCTCCAGCATCTGCAGTTACCATTATCTCTCCAAGAAAAGAAGGGTTGACTGAGAATTAGTCCATTGTTCATCCTGAAAGTTTCATTTTCCGTAAGACTCATAGAGCCATAGAGATGTACGGGACAGAAACAGAGCTTTCGATTCAACACATCCATGCTGACCAGATATCCTAAATTAATCAGGTCCCATTGGCCAGTATTTGGCAATTATCCCTCCAAACGTTTCCTATTCATAAACTCATCCAGATGCCTTTTAAATGTTGTAATTGTATCTGCCTCCATCACTTCCTCTGGCAGCTCATTTCATACACAAACCACCCTCTGCATAAAGCAATTGCCCCTTATCTCTCTTTTAAATCTTTCCCCTCTCAACTTGAACTTACGCCCTCCAGTTTTTGACTTACTTACACTGTGGAAAAGACCTTGGATATTGACTCTATTTATGCCCCTCGTGATTTTATAAACTTTATAAGGTCCCCCGTCAATCTCCGACATTCTAGGGAAAATAGACCCAGTCTATTTAGCTTCTCCCGATAGGTCAAACCCTCCAACCCTGGCAACATCATTGCAAATGTTTTCTGAACCCTTTCAAGTTTCACAACATCTTTCCTATTGCAGGGAGACCAGAATTAATTACAATATTCCGAAAGTGGCCTCACCAATATTCTCACAGCCACAACATGACCTCCCATCTCCTATACTCAGTGCACCAATGAATAAAGGCAAGCATACCAAATGCCTTCGTCACTATCTTGTCTAACTGTGACTATACTTTCAAGGAACTATAAACCTGCACTTCAAGGTCCTTTTGTTCAGGAACACTCTCCAGGATCTTATCATTAAATGGATAAGTGCAGCCCTGATTTGCCTTTCCAAAATGCAGAATCTCACATGTGTCTGAATTAAATTTCAGCTGCCACACCTCAGCCCATTGGTCCATCTGATCAAGGTCCCATTGTACTCTGAGGTACGCTTCTTGGCTGTCCACTACATCACCAATATCGGTGTCGTCTGCCAACTTACCAATCATATCTCAGATGTTCACACCCAAATCATTTATGTAAATGGCAACAAGCAATGGGCCCAGCACCAATCCTTGTGGCATGTCACTGTCACAGACCTTCAGTCAGAAAAACAACCCTCCACTATCACCCTCTGTTTCCCATCTTCTAGCCAGTTCTGTCTCCAACTGTCCAGTTCTCCCTGTATTCCATGTTTTTTAACCTTGCTAACCAATCTACCGCGCAGAATAAAAACCGAAAGATCTGCAGATGCTGCAGAGCCTTGTCAAACACCTTACTGGAGTCCCTATAGAACATGTCAACTGCTGTGCCATCATCACTCCTGTTTGTTACTTCTTCAAAAAACACAATTAATTTAGTGGGACATGATTTCCCACACACAAAGCCACGTTGACTATCCCTGATTACTCTTTGCCTTTCCAAATGCATATAAAACCTGTTGAGTGTTATTGTGGAGGAGGTGCTGTTGTCTCCCTTCAGTGATTGCAGTCTCTGGGTCAGGAAGCTGAGGATCCAGTTACAGAGAGTGTCGGAATTGTGAGATTAGTCTGGAGGGGATAATGGAATTGAAGGCGGAGTTGTAATCGATGAATAGGGCCCTGACGTTTGTTTATCCGTTATCCAGATATTGTAGGGATGAGTGCAGGGCAATAGAAACGGCAGGTTGCTTCCCTGGGATATTGGTAGGAAATACCAGTCAGGCTAGGACATTACCCACCTGAATTATACATCAGTGGTACCAGCCTGTCTGGGCAATTACCCATCTGAGTTTGGTAGGAAAGTCTGGAGCCTCACCATCTTGAGTTCCAAATAGGTGATATCAATCCGTCTGGGCATTGCCCACCTGTGTTACAGATAGGTGATATCAATCTGTCTGGGCATTGCCCACCTGTGATATAGGTAGGTGATATCAATCTGACTGGGCATTGCCCACCTGTGTTACAGATAGGTGATATCAATCTGTCTGGGCATTGCCCACCTGTGATATAGGTAGGTGATATCAATCTGACTGGGCATTGCCCACCTGTGTTACAGATAGGTGATATCAATCTGTCTGGGCATTGCCCACCTGTGATATAGGCTGGTGATATCAATCTGTCTGGGCATTGCCCACCTGTGATATAGGTAGGTGGTATCAATCTGTCTGGGCATTGCCCACCTGTGATATAGGTAGGTGATATCAATCTGTCTGGGCATTGCCCACCTGTGTTACAGATAGGTGATATCAATCTGTCTGGGCATTGCCCACCTGTGATATAGGTAGGTGATATCAATCTGACTGGGCATTGCCCACCTGTGTTACAGATAGGTGATATCAATCTGTCTGGGCATTGCCCACCTGTGATATAGGTAGGTGATATCAATCTGACTGGGCATTGCCCACCTGTGTTACAGATAGGTGATATCAATCTGTCTGGGCATTGCCCACCTGTGATATAGGTTGGTGATATCAATCTGTCTGGGCATTGCCCACCTGTGATATAGGTAGGTGATATCAATCTGTCTGGGCATTGCCCACCTGTGATATAGGTAGGTGATATCAATCTGTCCGCGCATTGCCCACCTGTGATATAGGTAGGTGATATCAATCTGTCTGGGCATTGCCCACCTGTGATATAGGTAGGTGATATCAATCTGTCTGGGCATTGCCCACCTGTGTTACAGATAGGTGATATCAATCCGTCTGGGCATTGCCCACCTGTGATATAGGTAGGTGATATCAATCCATCTGGGCATTGCCCACCTGTGTTACAGATAGGTGATATCAATCTGTCTGGGCATTGCCCACCTGTGATATAGGTTGGTGATATCAATCCATCTGGGCATTGCCCACCTGTGATATAGGTAGGTGATATCAATCTGTCTGGGCATTGCTCACCTGTGATATAGGTAGGTGATATCAATCTGTCTGGGCATTGCCCACCTGTGTTACAGATAGGTGATATCAATCCGTCTGGGCATTGCCCACCTGTGTTATAGATAGGTGATATCAATCTGTCTGGGCATTGCCCACCTGTGTTACAGATGGGTGATATCAATCTGTCTGGGCATTGCCCACTTGTTTTGAAAATAGGAGACATTAAGACGGGGCATCGTTCAATGGAATTAGCGATATGGAGACAGACACTAAGTCAATTAGCAATTATACAAATCCTCCCGCCCTAAAGTACCGTGTGCAGGCTGTATTTAAAAAGGCGCTCTGGAAAGGTTCGTGTTCACAGCTTTTCCCTTCAGTGGTTTAACTTCTGACTCTTCAAATAATCCAAGTTCTGCCAATTGGACTCACTTGCTTCAGTTTCCCCTCCCCTTGGCTTTTTTTTTCCCGTTCGTCGGCGTCAAAGTGATTTCCGGATCCCGGATCTCGTTGAATGGTCCCCGAGGTAAAATGAAAGAAAATATTTTATGCTTTAAAACATGCAAGGAAGGGAGGGGGGGGGGGGGGGGGGCGGCGGGACAGCCAGATGAAATGATGGCTGGAAACTGTAAAGTTAGCCCAGGAGGGAGAGTAAAAGTGTGTTTGCAGTGGGCACTGTGATGTTGCCATTTCTGAAAGGGGCAGTAGTTGAAGTGTGGCCGTGTGGATGTGCTCTGTTTCTGGAAACGCCACCAGAAACATTCAGGGGTGAAGAGAAAACAGCGAGATTGGTGACAGGGACTAGAGTCGGTGCGCGCGATGGGCCGAATGACCTCCTTCTGTACCGTAACAGTTCTTTGAGTCAGGAACTGACAGCTTCAGTAGCTATTGCGAAAGAGCGAGGGAAGTTTAGGAAATGGATCTTTTCATGTTACAGTCTGAACGATTGGGTGTGTGTGACTGGAATTGAGTTTTGTAAATTTATCTGAGATAACAAAGTGTGGAGCTGGATGAACACAGCAGGCCAAGCAGCATCTTAGGAGCACAGCTGCTGGGCCTGCTGTGTTCATTCAACTCCACATTTTGTTATCTCGGATTCTGCAGCATCTGCAGTTCCCATTATCTCTTGTAACTTTATGTGGCTGATTTGTGAGCTTCCGTCATTGAGCGAACTTGTTTCCACCACACCCCGCCCATTCCATGGGATGAGGATTTATTGTCCATCCCCAATTACCCAGAGGCTAGGGAAGAGCCAACCACATTGCTGTGAGCCTGGAGTCACATTTTATCCAAATCAAGTAAGGCTGGCAGTTTCCTCCCCTAAAGGAACATTAATGAACCTGAGAGTCGACACGGGATACTTGATCATCATTAGATTCTTAATCCCACATATTTTTTTGAATTCAAATACCGCCATCTGCAGCAGTGGAATTTGAACCCTTGTCTCCGAAGCATTGTGTGGAGGTGTGGGTTAACAGCCTAGTGACATTATCACTAGGCCATTGCCTTATCAATTGTGGATGAGAGTTGAGTGCTCAGCGATAATGGGAACTGCAGATGCTGGAGAATCCAAGATAATAAAGTGTGGAACTGGATGCACACAGCAGGCCAAGCAGCATCTCAGGAGCACAAAAGCTGACGTTTCAGACCTAGACCCTTCAACAGAGAGGGGGATGGGGAGAGATTGGTACCCACACCGGGTACAGTGGATAGAGTATACTACATTGGCAGATGCGCAGGTGAACATCTGCTTAATATGAAAAATCAAAGCAGATGTTCACCTGCACATCTGCCAATGTAGTATACTGTATCCACTGTACCTGGTGTGGCTACCTCTACACTGGGGAAACCAAGCGGAGGCTTGGGGACCACTTTGCAGAACACCTCTGCTCGGTTTGCAATAAATAACTGCACCTCCCAGTCACGAACCATTTTAACTCACCCTCCCATTCCTCAGATGACATGTCCATCCTGGGCCTCCTGCAGTGCCACAATGATGCCACCCGAAGGTTGCAGGAACAGCAACTCATATTCCGCTTGGGAACCCTGCAGCCCAATGGTATCAATGTGGACTTCACAAGCTTCAAAATCTCCCCTTGCCCCACCGCATCACAAAACCAGCCCAGCTCGTCCCCACCTCCCTAACCTGTTCTTCCTCTCACCTATCCCCTCCTTCCACCTCAAGCCGCACCTCCATTTCCCACCTACCAACCTCATCCCGCCTCCTTGACCTGTCCGTCCTCCCCGGACTGACCTATCACCTCCCCACCTATACTCTCCTCTCCACCTATCTTCTCCTCTATCCATCTTCGGTCCGCCTCCCCCTCTCTCCCTATTTATTCCAGAACCCTCTCCCCATCCCCCTCTCTGATGAAGCGTCTAGGCCCGAAACATCAGCTTTTGTGCTCCTGAGATGCTGCTTGGCCTGCTGTGTTCATCCAGCTACACACTTTGTTATCTGAGAGTTGAGTGCCTATGTGTGTCCATGCGTCTGTGTAACAAAGTGTTTGTGCGTAACAGTGAATGTGCAGGTGAGTGGATGTGTTTGTGTCAACTTGTTTGTAAAATATGAGATTGGGAAGATTACAATTTCTCTTTAGTTTTTTTAAAAGAGGTTCTAGATATACGCATCAAATGACTTTCATTTACGATTTCAACATATACATTCAAAATCTCTGATTGTGACAAACTGTTTTAATTGAATTGTATTCTATACAAAAATAGGCAACAGCTTCCATTTTTCTGGGGCCTGAACAAGCTGACTTGACACTTTCCAGTCCACTGCCTTACCCCATGGTACCATTTCCTTTTGATCTTTTAATTTTGAATGAATCCAGCTGCCCTATAAACTGTTCCTATATAAAAACTTGGGTTCTCATCATACGGCTGCCAAAGTCACCATGATTAAAAAGAAATAAGACTCTCATGGGATAGTAAGCTGAGAGTTCAGTTACAGAATGATTTTTCTTCTGCTTCAAGGAACCTTAGTCTTAACAGTTCTGATGTTCCAGCTTTGTGTGTTTCCTTCTGTTTCTGTGAGGGTTTGCTTCCTGTCTCTTGGACTCTGTGCCTAGGGCAGCAAGTGGGAATCCCTGTTTCCTTTTAAGACAATTCATTAACCAAACTCTTCTTGTATTTGGTGAGGATATGTTGAAAGGATAATTAAGTAAATGTAACGTTAATTAGGAAGACAGCTGTGACATTATGAATCACATCCTTAAGAGGATAATAGCGATAGAGCTGCAAATGTACTTATGCACTGTTTAAAATACTTAGCATTTAAGCAATGGTTCTAGTTGGTGGGTTTGGGGGTGTAGGTCAGTTTAGCTACAGTAGGCTGTGTTGCAATGCAGAGTGATACCAACAGCAATTCCTACACGGGCTGTGGTTACCATTCCTTCTCAGCCTCTCCACCTGAGGCATGGTAAGCCTCAGGTTAAACCACTGCCAGCTGCCCCTCTCTTCACAACCCTATGACCTGGTAAGACAGTGGCGAGTTTACATTAACCTTTATCTGGTCAGTATTGTATTCGAAGGTGTGCCAGAATGTTTGCAACAGTGAAAAGGGATAAATTCATCCAAGATCCCGAACAGTGCCTGCTTAAATAGCAAACGGCCTTGTCGGTTGTTGTGGGTTTCCATAACTCTGCCGTTTGGAATACTGTCGATTGTGGCTTATGAACCAATGCAAAATGACCCATTTACCCTTACCTCAAGAATCACATTTTTGCATACACTTGGTGTCAGTGTTAATAGATGCGACATGTTGGGCTCATGCTACTGCTCAGCCTCATTTTGTGATCCCACAAAAACAAATGTTTTATGACCATTTTCTCATAGCTGGGCGCAAAGGATTGAGCAGGAGGTTCAGACTATGTCACAAAGATACTTGAGAGTTTAAGATGCTCCCGTGAAGAGCAAACCCCTCGCAGCAAAAAAGCAAGGCGGTGACCACTACCCCCCCCCCCGAGGCCAACTTGTTCTCAACATAAGAGATAATGGGAACTGCAGATGCTGGAGAATCCAAGATAACAAAGTGTGGAGCTGGATGAACACAGCAGGCCAAGCAGCATCTTAGGAGCACAAAAGCTGACGTTTCGGGCCTAGATCCTTCATCAGAAAGTCTAGGCCTGAAACTTCAGCTTTTGTGCTCCTAAGATGCTGCTTGGCCTGCTGTGTTCATCCAGCCCCACACTTTGTTATCTTGTTCTCAACATATGTTGACTTATAGACTAACACCTATGGAATATACAAAGAGAGGGACTTGTAGTGATTTGGTGCCTTTCGTGACTGAACCGTCCCTTCTGAGGCTGTAGCCACTTCCCTATGACAATGTTTTCTTGACCTTCCCTCCATCATAAAGTCATAAATGAGGATGGTTGCTGATGAATGCTCAATGTTCTGCAACATTCGTGACACCTCAGATACTGAAGCAGTCCATATTTAAATTCGACAAGATCTGGACAATATCCATGCTTGGGTTGACAAGAGGCAAGTAACATTTGCGCTGCACAAATACCAGGCAATAACCACTGGCCCTTGACAATCAGTGGGTGTTACTATTGCTGAATCCCCCACTATGAACATCCTGGGTGTTACAATTGACCATAAACTCGACTGGACCTACCACATAGAAGATCCATTAGACTGATCCCCGGTATGGAGGGATTGTCTCATGAACAAAGGCTAAACAAGTGGGATCTGTACTCCTGAGAGTTCAGAAGAGTGAGAGGTTATATCATTGAAACAAACAGGAATCTTAAGAGGTTTGACAGTGTAAATGTTGACAAGATATTTACCATCATGGAAGAGTCCAAGATTAGAGACACCGGCTCAGAATAAGGGAGCAAAATTTAGAAACTGAGATGAGGAGGAATCTCTTTTGTCAGAGGGTTCTGCATCTTTTGAACTCGTTGTTGCAGAAAGCTGTGGGAGCAGAGTCTTTGTGTATATTTAAGGCTGAGATACATAGATTCTTGACTAGTGGTAGAATTATGGTCTTATTATAGACTTAACTTCTGTAATATTTCTTAATTCTGTTACATTCTTGCTTTATTGTTATAAACATTTCCATTGCTGGGTTTTTTAGTCTGACTTAATCACTGAGGCGGTAAGATAGGAACAGGAGGAGGCCACTCTGCCCTTTGAGTCTCTCCACCATTCATTGGGTTCATGGCTGAACTAATAATCTTTAATTCCACTTTCCTGCCTTTTCCTCATAACCCCTGGACTCTCTTAATGGATGGCTTATTCTGCTCCTAGATCTTATGACCCAATGAGTTACCTGGTATCAAGCAAGATTATACTTTCACTTCCTAAAGCTATCAATATTGGAATAGACTTTCCGCCAAACGTAAATTGCATGTTCAGTTCATTAACAGAATTTTATATACTGTTATATAAACTTTGATATTTACATATGTATGTACAATACAATTTCATATCATTTATTTTAAATTTGGATTTAGAGTTATTGATTAGTACCATGCATTTTATGGGTCTGAAGTTATGAATAAACTTTTCTGTAGCTGTGGTGATTTTAAAAAATGTTTTTATGGTTTACTTTGTTAAACTAATGTGTTTTGTTTTCTTTAGGATCTTACACCTAGCAAAGCAGACAAATGTACCTTAAAGTTTATGTTTGAACTTTCTGGACCTGGAATATTTTATAAACTGAAATGAAATGCTCTTAGCTCAGAAAAAAGAAGTTTGTTTCAGTTTTCCTTTATTTTGGGCAGTCCTTTGTTTCTGCGATGTGGAGAATATAGTAAAACTAGATCACCTTAGAATAAAGCATAGTAGTAGTCCTAGACTAGAAGTGTTGTGATAAAACCCTGAAGAGGAATTGAAGCTGAGTTTGTTTAAACTCAGGTATATGATAGGAATATGGTATTAGAGGCTTGAGTCTCAGAGCTAAAGCCTCAGTTACCTGAAAACTATCAAATGTAAGTGGGAGGGATTCTGGTATGACTATTGTATAAAGGTCAGTAACAAAGATTTGGCTTCCTCTTTTTTGAAATTGATAAAGGAGTGCTTTGGAATGAATGGGATTAATATTGTTATTCTGTGTTTAAAACTACCATTTCTTTTGCTTAACAAACTTCTGGTTTATTGTTAAAACAAAATCTATAACATGGCATATTTGTGTTTTAGTGAGATACCACTTCATTAAACATAAACAAAACAAAATAATAAAATGTGAGGCTGGATGAACACAGCAGGCCAAGCAGCATCTCAGGAGCACAAAAGCTGACGTTTCGGGCCTAGACCCTTCATCAGAGAGGGGGATGGGGAGAGGGAACTGGAATAGAGAGGGGGAGGCGGACCGAAGGTGGAGAGAGTATAGGTGGGGAGGTAGGGAGAGGATAGGTCAGTCCAGGGAAGACGGACAGGTCAAGGAGGTGGGATGAGGTTAGTAGGTAGATGGGGGTGTGGCTTGGGGTGGGAGGAAGGGATGGGTGAGAGGAAGAACCGGTTAGGGAGGCAGAGACAGGTTGGACTGGTTTTGGGATGCAGTGGGTGGGGGGGAAGAGCTGGGCCGGTTGTGTGGTGCAGTGGGGGGAGGGGACGAACTGGGCTGGTTTAGGGATGCAGTAGGGGAAGGGTAGATTTTGAAACTGGTGAAGTCCACATTGATACCATTAGGCTGCAGGGTTCCCAGGTGGAATATGAGTTGCTGTTCCTGCAACCTTCGGGTGGCATCATTGTGGCAGTGCAGGAGGCCCATGATGGACATGTCATCTAGAGAATGGGAGGGGGAGTGGAAATGGTTTGCGACTGGGAGGTGCAGTTGTTTGTTGCGAACTGAGCGGAGGTGTTCTGCAAAGCGGTCTCCAAGCCTCCGCTTGGTTTCCCCAATGTAGAGGAAGCCACACCGGGTACAGTATCAATGGTATCAATGTGGACTTCACCAGTTTCAAAA
Source organism: Stegostoma tigrinum (assembly GCF_030684315.1). Lineage (NCBI taxonomy): Eukaryota > Metazoa > Chordata > Chondrichthyes > Orectolobiformes > Stegostomatidae > Stegostoma > Stegostoma tigrinum. Next base: position 101,837,033 of record NC_081359.1, read on the forward strand.
TCTCCCCTTCCCCTACTGCATCCCTAAACCAGCCCAGTTCGTCCCCTCCCCCCACTGCACCACACAACCAGCCCAGCTCTTTCCCCCCCCACCCACTGCATCCCAAAACCAGTCCAACCTGTCTCTGCCTCCCTAACCTGTTCTTCCCCTCACCCATCCCTTCCTCCCACCCCAAGCCGCACCTCCATCTCCTACCTACTAACCTCATCCCACCTCCTTGACCTGTCCGTCTTCCCTGGACTGACCTATCCCCTCCCTACCTCTCCACCTATACTCTTCTCTCCACCTATCTTCTTTTCTCTCCATCTTCGGTCCGCCTCCCCCTCTCTCCCTATTTATTCCAGAACCCTCACCCCATTCCCCTCTCTGATGAAGGGTCTAGGCCTGAAACGTCAGCTTTTGTGCTCCTGAGATGCTGCTTGGCCTGCCGTGTTCATCCAGCCTCACATTTTATTATCTTGGAATTCTCCAGCATCTGCAGTTCCCATTATCTCTGATAACAAAACAAAATATGCTGAATATAGCCAGATTTAAGTATGAGATCTGAATTGTCCAGTGATAACATCAACTGAACGTCGCAATATTTAGAATATACACAAAGATAGTATATACAATTGTACTGTGTTTCCAAAGTTTCCTTCTCTGTACAATCTCCGAAACATTATTAAGGAGAGATAATGAGGCCCTTATAGTATCTGGGCACTTATAACATGGGTTAAAAAGCTTACCTGATAGATGTAATATTCTCATTTAGCCCCTCTGCTTCAGGGAGTGTTGGATCAGTTCTCCAGACCCATTTGTGCAATCGTAAGTTCTGTCTTCAAACTTGAGTGAGATGGATCACCTGAGAATCACGCTGATCCAGGATGTTCATACAAAGGAGCTAAGATTGTAGTGGACTTCAGATCCATCTCATTACACAGCAAAGTGGTGAAATAGAAAGAGGAGTTCAAACTATGAAAGCACTTCTGAAAACAAAACATTAATTTTGGCTTAATTGAGTTCAACATCATCCCCGTTGTAAAATTGATTGTCACCAGCAAACGAGAAGTAGACTGTAAACGCAGCTTCACCATTGTTTGGAAAATTGAGACCTTGTATTACCATGGAGACCATGATAGAGTTAGAAAGCATGAGAATTCCCAATCAGAAGAACAAACTGGAAACTTTGGTCATCATCATCCTCAAAGAATCACAGAATTGTCACATTACCAGAGTAGGTGGTAACTCAGCCTATCCTGCTCATACTGGCTCTTCAAACAAGAAGCTTTACCGAATGCCAATTTTTTTGCTTTTCCCCCATACCCTTTCACATTATTTCGATCTAAAAAGTCATTCTATGCCCCCTTAAAATTCTCCATTTAAACCTGCCTGCTCTGCATTTCCAGGCAATGCATTCTATATCCTAACTATTCACTGTGTGGAAAAAGATTTTCCTCACACCAAGATAATAAAATGTGAGGCTGGATGAACACAGCAGGCCAAGCAGCATCTCAGGAGCACAAAAGCTGACGTTTCGGGCCTAGACCCTTCATCAGAGACCCTCTGATGAAGGGTCTAGGCCCGAAACGCCAGCTTTTGTGCTCCTGAGATGCTGCTTGGCCTGCTGTGTTCATCCAGCCTCACATTTTATTATCTTGGAATTCTCCAGCATCTGCAGTTCCCATTATCTCTTCCTCACACCAATCTGGCTTTGTTTGTTTATTACGTGACATTTACCCCTTCTTTTTATCTTGTACCTTTTGTGAGCGGGAACAGCTTTTCCATATCTGTTCTGTCCCGCCTACTCATAACTTTGAAAATATTCCACCAAATCTCCTTTTTGCCGCCTTGTACACACTTCTACACATGAAGGATGATAAAAGTTTGGGGCATTCTTCCACAAGTGGCAGTGGATGCTAGATCAATTGTCAGTTTTAAATCTGAGAGAGTTAAATTTTTGTTAAACAAACGTGTTAAGGGATATGGTCCAAAGGCAGGTAAACAGAGTTAAGCCACAGATCAGCCATGATCCCATTGAATAGCAGAATAGGGTCAAGGGGCTGAATGGCCTACTCATGTTCATGTGTTGCTATGATCTGGACAAAGAACAGTTCAACTTGCTCAATCTATTCTCATGAAACATAATTGATGTTTCTCATTCTTGGATTCAGTGCCATGAACATACTTTCACGATTGGAACCAAAGTTTAGGGTGTGTGGTACTGTTGTACAATAACTGTTCACCTCATGAAATTTAAAGCCCTTAGAATGTACAACATAGAGCAGGACAGCACAGTACAGGCCCTTCGACCCACGATGTTGTGCTGAACTTTTACTCGAAACCTAAGGTCTACCTGACCTCCACCTCTACCTTATACTATCATCCATATGCCTGTCTAATAGCCACTTAAATTCCCCTAATGAGGCTGACTCCACTACCCTCTCCGGCAATGCATTCCACGCTCCTACCACTGAGTAAAGAACCTACCTCTGACGTCTCCCCGATATCTATCCCCTTTCACTTTAAAACTATGCCCCCTTGTAAATGCTACCTCCACCCTAGGAAAAGTTCTCTGGCTGTCTACTCTAACTATACCTCTGATCATTTTGTACACCTCTATCAAGTCACCTCTCATCCTTCGTCGTTATAAAGAGAAAAGCCCTAGTTCTCAACTTTTCCTGGTAAGACCTTCCCTCCATTCCAGGCTTTATCCTTGTTCAGATTACTGACCTGTAATGGATCCCTGCTAGTTATCACTGTTATAAATGTAGCTAGAACTGTCTGTGAGCACCTATTATGTTTGCGGTAACTACCCTATTTCAATGAGTTCTGCATGCTTAACATTATCTGTTTCTCTTTCAGAAAATTTAATTAAACTACTTTAGTCAACCAGGGAGAGACATTAAAAGGATGAGCTTGTATATAAATCTTAGGTAAGTTTACGGAGGGCAAAATGGATTGTGTATGGATGACTGTAACCCAAAGGATCTAGCACGAGCAACGTTTCCAAATTGTAGAAGGTGTTTCATGCCCTTGACAATACAATTAGTTTTGCACATGTACAACCTTCCTACATAAATGGTGTGAATTGAGAAAGCCTCTGCATAGCCCAGTCAACTTAATTTCAATGGTGGGAAAGCTTCTAGGGATAATTATTTGAGGAAGAATTAGTATCAAATGGAAAAAGAAAATAATGGGTTGTTAGGGACTGTCAGCACAGACTTCTAAAGAGCAAATCATGTTCAACTAAGTTGCTGGAGTTTTTGAAGAGGTACCAGGAAGGCCAAATTGTGTTAGCACTGGTTTGATGCACAAAGACTTTTAGAAAGCATTTGATAGTGTGACACAGAGCAGACCTGTGCAGAAATGTGTAAGTCATGGTACAAAATAGACAGTAGCATTATGGATATAAAATTAGCTGAGTTGGAAACACAGACTAATGAACATTAGAATCTCTACAAATGAATCTCTACAAATCAGCCCAACAAGTCCGCACCACCCCTCTGAAAAGCATCCCACGCAGACCCATTCCCCTTGTCTGTCCCAAACATCCCTGGGCACCATATCATAACCAATCCTCCTACCCCACACATTTTTGGACTGTGGGAGGAAACTGGAGCACCCAGAGGAAACTCATTCAGACACCGGGAGAACGTGCAAACCCCGTACAGACAGTTGCTAGAGGTTGGATTCAAACCCAGGTCCCTGGTGCTGTGAGGCAGCAGTGTTAACCACTGAGCCACCGTGGTCAACAGCTATTTTTTTGGGCTGTAGGAAGGTTTGTAATGGAGTTCTCAGGGATCAATCTTTGAACCCTTGCTTCCCCTGACATATATTAATGCTGTGTGTAGGTGATAATTTCAGAGTTTGCTGATAAGACAAAGACTTGTAAACTCTGAGGGATGCAGTTGTAACCCCAGAGGACACAGACTGATGGTGGAGTGGGTAAGGTGGGTAGCAGATGAGTTGCAATGCAGAGAAATGTGAGGTGATGCACTTTCGTAGAAAGGACATTGAAGAACAATATAATATCAGGGGTATAATTCTAAATAGATGCAGGCGCAGAGGGACCTAGATGTAAATGTGCACAAATCATTAAAAATAGTAGGATCAGTAAAGTAATAAATAAAGCATAAAGTATCCTTGTCATTGTTAATAGGGGCATAAATTACAATAGCAAGGAGGCAAAATTGAACTTGTATAAGACGTTTGCTGGACTTTGGCTAGAATATTGTGGATGGTTGTGGACAGTCTCCATAGAAGGGATGTGAACTGAAGAGAGTGCCGAAGTGATTGTTTCCAGGCAAGAGGAACTTCATGTATGAGGATTGATTGAAACAGTTGGAATTTTCCTCCTTGGAGAGAGGAAGGATTCGATGAGATGTGATAGAGGTTTTCAAAATCGTGACAGGGCTGTATAGAATAGATTGGGTGAAACTGCTCCCAATTGTAAAAGAAACAAGAACAAGAATGTACAAATTTAAAGTGATGTGCAAATGGAACAAGCATGAAGAGGAAAAAACGATTTTCATAGCAAAAATAGTTAGGATATGGTGTGCACTGCCTGGAAGTGTGATGGAAGCAGGTTCAATTGAGGCATTAAAGAGGATGTAGGATGATTATTTAGATAGAAATGGTGTGCAATGTTATGGGGAGAGACAGGAGAATGGCATCAGGTAGTGATGCTGACTTAATGAGTCAGTGCTGGCACGATGGGCCAAACGGCCTGCTCCTGCACCGTGACATCTCTGTCGCTTTACTGCCAGGTTTGGGAGTGGGTTGTGAGTATTGACAACACAATTTTGACACGTGCTGAAACTCATAGGCTGTATTTGTGTGATCTTTCCAGCGTGCAGCCAGGATGGTAGAAGCTAACTGCTGGGAGCATGCAATCGGGATATCTGCCCTGGCGTGATCTTATTGTCAGATCTTGAAATATGTTATTGCTGAAATTAATGCTTTTTAAGGCAGGCTTTGGTTTTGGTGAAATGCCTGATTGCCCTGTGTGTAGCTTGTTTATTTCACTTGCGTTTTTGTTGTCTCTTCTTTTGGTGCAGGACTGTTGTGGTTACAATATTGTTCTACAGCTCTACACTGCTAACGTATATAACATGTACAGAGACAAACCTCCAGCCGAACATTGTATTAATTATGGCTGATGATCTTGGCATTGGGGACATTGGCTGTTACGGAAATAATACTATGAGGTATTCTTATTATTTTATTCAGGTTTGGGGATTGGGTATCTTTACTTTGGTAGAATACCAGTCAGTGAAGGCCTTAACTTTAATGAACAAGAAGGGTACTCTCAAAATGTTGCCAAAGTTTGTACAGCATTAATTTGCTGTTAGAATCTGTCAGGCCAAACAGTTTGTTTTCCATTCAGCTCTGCTTACTGTTGCATACAGGACATAGTTCCCACTCTCAACCTGTGCTATAGACCAGGGCGACTGCTCCCAAGGAAAAGGCCAACAGGTTCATTCACAAAGATAAGGGCAGGGAGCAGCTGGAGGCTCCACAATGAAAAGGCCAGGCTTGTTCACAAGTCGAAGGGATCAACAGTAAATTTGTAGACTAAAAAGAGTAAAAGACAGATCCAAAGCTTCAAGCTTCAATTATTAGAATCATAGAATCCTTACAGTGCAGAAAGTTGCCCATTGAGTCTGCTCTAACCATCCAAAGAGCATCCCACCCAGACCAAACACCCCCACCCTATTCCCATAATCTAACATTTCCCATGGCTAATCTACCCAACCTGCAGATCGCTGGACTCTATATGGGTAATTTCACACGGCCAATCCACCTAACCTGCATATCCTTGGACTGGCAGGGTGGGAAAACCGGAGCACCTGGAGGAAACCCACGCAGACACGGGGAGAATGTGCAAACTCCACACCTTAGGCAGGAGGAGGTGTTAACCCGTCTGTTTTTTTTTGTTTTTTTATGTATAAAAGTGGAGCTGCATTCAACAATGAGGCTAATTTCATTGGATCATCACCATCAATTCAACGTTTCCCTTTCCTCTTGAGTCCTTAAGTTTGACTTTCAGCCCTTTTGCTTTGGGTAGGAAGGAGGCTTTGAGGGTGGCCCCAGAGAAACAATTTTTTGAAAAAATCATAATTATTGATCTTTAAGCAGAAAACAAAGTGGCACCTTTGGTAGGTGCCAGGTCAGGAATGACTGCATCACTCTCATAAATTTTCTTTTCAACAGAACTCCCAATATTGATAATCTGGCAAAGGATGGTGTGATGCTGACCCATCATATAGCTGCAGCTCCACTGTGTACACCCAGCAGGGCAGCCTTTATGACGGGCAGATACCCTATTCGCTCAGGTAAGGCAGCATTGACATCAGTACAATTATTCAGCTGATCGTCATTCCGGGTTTGGTTAGCTCACTTGGCTGGACAGCTGGTTCTTAGTGCAAAGAGATTTCATTTCTTGCACTGACTGAGGCTACTGCCTCATAACTTTGCCTGAGGTGTGGTGACCCTCAGATTAAACTCACCACCTGTAGCCTCTCTCCAATGAGCAAGCAACCTGGGCCTATGGTGACTTTAGATTAGATTCCCTACAGGCCATTCAGCCCAACAAGTCCACACCGCCCCTTGAAGCATCCCATCCAGACTCATTCCCCTATAACCCACACACCCCTGAACATTATGGGCAACTTAGCATGGCCGATCCACCTAGCCTGCACATCTTTGGACTGGGGGAGGAAACCGGAGCACCTGGAGGAAACCCACGCAGCATTTATTTCCCATCCCTAATTGCCCAAAGAGCAGTTAAGAGTCAGCCACATTGGTGTGGGTCTGGAGTCACATATAGGCCAGACCAAGGTAGGGATGACAGTTTCCTTCCCTAATTAATGAACCAGATGAGGTTTTCTACCAATCAACAATGGATTTATGGTCATTATGGTGGAGTTTGGACCAGGGTCCCCAGAATATTACCTGGGCCTCCAGATTAACAGTACAGCAGCAGCACCACTAAGCCATAACATCCCCTTAAAGAAATGTCTAGCTTATATTTATAGCCGTTGTCTTAGGGTTGTTCCACAAGGGGAAACATTTTCTTTATATTTAATTCATTCCTGGTATGTGGGTGTCGCTGGCCGGACCACCGTTTTGTTGCCTGTCCCTAATTGTCCAGAAGACAGTTAAGAGTCAACCACTTTGCTGTGGGCCTGGAATCACATGTACACCAGACCAGGTAAGGATGGCAGTTTCCTTCCCTAAACGACATTAATGAACTAAATGGGTTTTTCCAACAACAGCAGTGGAATCATGTTCACCATTTGACTCTTAATTCCAGATTGTTTTAATTGAATTCAAATTCTGCCATCTGATGTGGCAAGTTTTGAACCAAGGCCCCCAGAACATTACTTGGATCTTTGGATTAATAGTCTAGTGATAGTGCCACTGGGCTATAGCCAACACCCATCGTATTGGCTGCTCTCATAATTTAAAGGTCTCTAATAGGTCATACTTCAGCCCTTTCATTTAGAGAAAAGACCTAAAGTCTGATCAACCTAATTGTGTCAAATTTTGTTTTAATTTGTTAATAGAATTTAATCCTGTCAGACAAATTATAATTTTGCTGCATGGACCATTGTGTTAAATCTGATTATTTCTATTTAAAAAAAACCTTCTGATTTACACAATAATACTGTACTCGAAAAATAAATGTTGGCCAAGCCACCAGGAGAACTCGGACTGCACTTCTTTGAATAATACCATTGGATGTTTAGCACTCATCTTGTTTTGTAGTTTACTAGTACACCTGTCAATGCCTTTGCTATTGAGGCACCAGAGCACCCAGCCCAACCTTTAATCAAGAATGTTTGGAAGTTTTTGAGAAAATTTGTAGCTTGGGTTGTGCATGAGGTTGTAGATATGCTCGCCGAGTCTATGGGTTTGGTTGCAAACGTTTTGTTACCCTGTTAGGTAACATCTTCGGTACGTCTCCAGTGAAGCGTTGGTGTTCACTTGTTATTTATATCCTTCAGTTTGCTGGGATGGTTGGCATTACTTCCAGTTCTGTTTCTCAGTGGGTTTTACATAGGGCCGAATTCAATGTGTTTGTTGATTGAGCTCTGTTCAGAGTGCCAGACCTCCAGGAATACCATGCAAGGAGTGTGAGAAACACTACATAGGCCAAACCAGAAGAAAACTGACAATATGGATTCACGAACACCTACTAGACACCAAGAGACACGACTTACTGTAACTTGTCTCACTATGCATGGACAAAGAGGGACACTCATTTGATTGAGACAACACTTCCATAATCACACAAGCCAAACAGAGACACCAGGGAATTCCTGAAGACCTGGTATTCTAACTGGAAGTCCATCAACAAACAGAAAAATTTTCTGAAGAAGGGCCTAGTCCCGAAATATCAGCCTTCCTGCTCCTCTGATGCTGCTTGGCCTGCTGTGTTCATCCAGCTCTACACCTTGTTTTCTCAGATTCTCCAGCATCTGCAGTTCCTACTATCTCTGAAACATTGAATTAGATGCTGTGTACAACCCACTGAGAAACAGAACCGGGTGTAATACCAACCACCTTAAAAAGCCAAGGCAAATAAGTAACAAATGGAACAGAACACCGATGCTTCACCAGAAGCGTGCTGACCATGTTACCTAGCTGGGAGTACGAAATTTTCACAACTAAGCCCAGCAGCTTGGCGAGCAAGCCCACAACCTCAAGGATGTTTTGGTCGATTTCTCACACAGACCACATGAGGATTCAGGTATCAATGTTAACTTTGTGTTTATTAAACCAGCCTCAGTGAGAGAGTTGGACTGGCTGAGGAGAATTCTGTTTAATCCCCCATCTAGCTCTGTCTCTCGCTGTCCAATTTCTGTCCCATACATTCAAAAAAAGGAATGTGGTCACATCCGCGTACGTTGTTTATGTTTCATTCTTGTTCGGTCAACAGAAATATTTCATTCTTTGGCCTTTCTCTTATCTTATCTGTCTATACTCTCTAATCTGCTGTCAAGACTGATGCAGGTTCCTCTTCAGTCATTTCTGCTGAAGTGGACCCGAAGAATGTTCAAGGTTCACATGTGCTAACATGTGCATTACAGTACTTGCTTGTAAATAGCTCCCGCACGCCAGGTGGCATCAGAGGAACAGGAAAGTCGACCTGAAACGTCAGCTTTCCTGCTCCTCTTATGCTGCCTGGCCTGCTGTGTTCGCCCAGCTCCATACTGTGTTAGCTCTGACTCCAGCATCTGCAGTTCTTGCTATCCCACCTTACTTCAATGCTACCTTTTGAACAAAATTTTGTTTAATTCCCACTACAAGAAAATAGGTATGAGAAAGTATCACGAAGTTTGTTTCTCTGAATTTTGATTTAAGGTATGGACAATGGTTACAGCGTGCGCGTGCTTGTGTTCACTGGCAGCTCTGGGGGTCTTCCTGAGAATGAGACGACCTTTGCAGCACTATTGCAAAAACAAGGATATGCCACTGGCATTATAGGTATGGCCAAATGGAATTTTATCTAGTTTTGTCCTTACAAAATAACCTGAAATATTCTGAGGTGGCAGACTATCAAATAAAATGCAATAAGTTTCAAATGAAAGTGAAATACCTGTGGCTACTTTACTACAACATGCACACACAGTGAAGGTAAAATTGTCTTGCTAAATTGGGTTTAGTCTTTACATTTTTAAATGCCTGATGTGCCTTCAGGTATTTTACAGCTAATTAACAGGGAGGGCTGGAGAAAAAGGTTTGTTTCATGCAAAATGTAATTACTACCCAAGGTCTTCTAGTTATTACTTTTTAATGGGAAATGGTTACTAGTTTTACCTGAGCACCTGTCTGGTGATGTGGCTGACCAGCATAGGTCCCCACATATTTAACTGACAGTTGATTTTTTTCAGAATAGTCTGACCTGATGATTTAGAGGTACCAAAGCATGGGCATTGTGCTGTCAAGTTTTGCTGGTGGGCAGTGTGTGAGAAAAGATCTGAATTGGCACGCCTACGGAAGAGGTAATAAATGTAATCATAATAGCTTCAGTCGTCAGGCAAGAGGGCTGACGTTGTTCTGGCCATGACTGGATGAGAATGAAGGGAACATGGCAAACACATGACACTGAGTGGTGCATCCAGAAACCCTGCCTCAATTTCTGTGGTGTGCCATTGCCCTAAGGATGGGTGAGGAAGGGGAACCTCAAACAGTCCACCCCTGTCATTAAGAACATAAGAAACAGGTGCAGGAGTAGGTCATCTGGTCCATTGAACCTGATCCTCTATTCACTAAGATCATGGCTGATCTTCTCATGGACTCAACTTCACTTGCCCATCGTCATCATAACCCTTAATTACCTCACTGTTGTTCAAAAATCTACTTATCTTCACCTTATAAGCATTCAACGAGGTAGCCTCAACTGCTTCACCGGGCAGGGAATGCCACAGATTAACAACCCTTTTGGTGAAGAAATTCCTCCTCAAAAAGGGTTTACATAGCTGCGGGCTGAGTAAGCGCCCATCTATGGGAGGGTTCGGCATCTCGCAGGGTTTCATGCCGGCTTTAAGTGGAAGAACCATGAGACGGAGTTGCGAAGCATTGTTAAAGGTAGCTAAAATGGTTTTTGCCTCCTTACACAGCTCATCAGCATTTATCAGCACTGTAGCATGTGTTGTTGAGCTGAGCCATGCTAATGCTGTGAACAGAAGGTTTAATCACCCATTTAGCAATGTATATTCTAAATTTTCACTTGACGTTATTGAACATGTTGGGATGAATAGCATCAGGTGTGCTGAGGAAAGCAGTGGTAAAGGGTGAGGTGGAGAGTAAGGAGCATGTGCAGAGTGGGTGAGGGGTTTTGGACATTTGCAGAGAGTTGAGTTGTTGGATACATTTGGATGTTAAAACACTTTTAAATATAATGAAGTACCTTTTCGAGGCCTTCTGCAGACTGTTCACCATTCACCTGTGGTTCCATCAGAGGAACCTGGTCGATGTAGATGGGCATGATGGGCTGAACATAGAACATAGAACGGTACAGCACAGTACAGGCCCTTCGGCCCTCAATGTTGTGCTGACCTGTCATACCAGTCTGAAGCCCGTCTAACCTACACTATTCCATGTACATCCATATGCTTGTCCAATGACGACTTAAATGTACTTAAAGTTGGCGAATCTACTACCGTTGCAGGCAAAGCGTTCCATTCCCTTATTGCTCTGAGTAAAGAAACTACCTCTGACATCTGTCCTATATCTTTCACCCCTCAATTTAAAGCTATGCCCCCTCGTGCTCGCCGTCACCATCCTAGGGAAAAAGGCTCTCCCTATCCACCCTATCTAACCCTCTATGTCTCAATCAAGTCACCTCTCAACCTCCTTCTCTGTAATGAAAACAGCCTCAAGTCCCTCAGCCTTTCCTTGTAAGACCTTCCCTCCATACCAGGCAACGTCCTAGTAAATCTCCTCCGCACACTTTCCAAAGCTTCCACATCCTTCTTATAATGCGGTGACCAGAACTGTGCGCAATACTCCAAGTGCGGCCACACCAGAGTTTTGTACAGCTGCAGCATAACCTCATGGTTCCGGAACTTGATCCCTCTATTAAAAAAACTAAAACACTGTATGCCTTCTTAACAGCCCTGTCAACCTGGGTGGCAACTTTCAAGGATCTGAGTACGTGGATACCGAGACCTCTCTGCTCATCTACAGTACCAAGAATCTTATCATTAGCCCAGTACTTTGCCTTCCGGTTACTCCTACCAAAGTGCATCACCTCACACTTGTCTGCATTAAACTCCATTTGCCACCTCTCAGCCTAGCTCTGCAACTTATCTATGTCTCTCTTGTAACCTACAGCATCCTTGGTCACTATCCACAACTCCACCGACCTTAGTGTCGTCTGCAAATTTACTAATTCTGCTACACCCTCATCCAGGTCATTTATAAAAATGACGAGCAGCAGTGGACCTGACACCGACACTTGCGGTACACCACTAGTAACTGGTCTCCAGGATGAACATTTCCCATCAACTACCACCCTCTGTCTTCTTTCAGCAAGCCAATTTCTGATCCAAACTGCTATATCTCCCACAATCCCATTCCTCCGCATTTTGTACAATAGCCTACTGTGGGGAACCTTATCGAATGCCTTGCTGAAATCCATATACACCACATCAACTGGTTTTCTCTTATCTACCTGTTTGGCCACCTTCTCAAAGAACTCCATAATGTTTGTGAGGCACAACCTTCCCTTCACAAAACCATGCTGACTATCCCTAATCAATTTATTCTTTTCTAGATGATTATAAACCCTATCCCTTATAGCCTTTTCCAACACTTTACCAACAACTGAGGTAAGGCTCACTGGTCTAGAATTACCAGGGTTGTCTCTACTCCCCTTCTTGAACAGGGGAACCACATTTGCTATCCTCTAGTCATCTGGCACTATTCCTGTAGACAATGACGAGTTAAAGATCAATGCCAAAGGCTCGGTAATCTCCTCCCTGGCTTCCCAGAGGATCCTAGGATAAATCCCATCCAGCCCAGGGGACTTATCTATCTTCACCCTCTGTAGGATTTCTAATACCTCTTCCTTGTGAACCTCAATCCCACCTATTCTAGTAGCCTGTATCTCAGTATTCTCCTCGACAACATTGTCGTTTTCTAGAGTGATTACTGTTGAAAAATATTCATTTAGTGCTTCCCCTATCTCCTCTGACTCCACACACAACTTCCCACTACTATCCTTGATTGGCCGTAATCTTACTCTTGTCATTCTTTTATTCCTTAATTCCTTGAATGGCTGTAATATCTCTGTGGTTCAGTCTTTTGGAGGCTGGAATGGAGGTGGACCATTAAACCGCCCACTAAGGCCTTCAGTCCCCAGTGCAAGTCTGAAGAGGAGTGCAGCAAACCTGCCTCTAGGCCGAATATGGCCTTGCCCCCCAAGAACATTCTGCTCCCCAGCAGGCTGGGGAAGATGGCAGCATCGCAGTATGGGTTCTACCCCACCTCTGTTGGGAAAAGCCAGCCCGATACACTAGTTTTAAGAACATATGTTTAGCATTCAGTTGAAACAGGGTCCCAACCCTCAACCTTTCTATTCCCCACTGTGACACCTAAGAGTTTGAAGTGCAAAGAGGGTATCACTCAAATGGATTGCCTTAAACAATTAAATGAATTCTCTGTGCGGTCTTTTTACAGGAAAATGGCATCTTGGAGTAAATTGTGAATCCCGCAATGATCATTGTCATCATCCACTCAACCATGGGTTTGATTTCTTCTACGGAACACCTCTCACAAACATCCATGATTGCAAGCCAGGAGAAGGAAGTGCCATTTTAACTAACTTCCAAGGTCGACTACGCCTGATCAATAACACCCTGATGGTGGGACTGTTGATACTGTTTGTTATGAAATGGACTGGCTTTACCAATCTTGGTTGGGGGATAATTGTATGGCTCACAGTTTTATGCTCCCTCTTCTTTGGGGCCTGGTACTGTGTTTTCGGTTTCATGAGGGTCTGGAACTGCCTGATCATGAGGAACCATGATGTTGTTCAGCAGCCATCAAATGGAGAAACCCTGCCTACCAGAATGGTTGAGGAAGCCCTGGCATTTATTGAAAGGTAAGAAACATTGCCCCAATACCTCTGAAGGTGTGTTTGGACATGTGGGCAGGTTGGATCAAATGTGCTACCATTCTGGTCTTAAACTGGGCAGTGCAAGTGTACGCACTGAAGGAGAAATTGTTGAAGCTCAGGAGGTCTGGACAGCATCTGCAGAGAGAAAACTGAGCTAAAGATTCCGGTCCAGTGACTCTCCCACAGAGCTGATAGCAGCCAGGGAAAGGTGATATTTACGCTGATGACCGTGGTGGCTGAGGGATAAAAAGAGAGAGCTGATAGATGGGGAGGGAGCCCAGACAGTGAGAAAAAAAATTGAGGGATTGACATAGCAAACCAAGGGAAGAAAAGAAGCTGGATAGGATTAGGGGTGGCACGGTGGCTCAGTGGCTAGCACTGATGCTTCACAACACCAGAGACCCTGATTTGATTCCAACCTTGTGTAAATGTCTATGTGGAGCTTACACAGTCTCTCTGCATGTGCATGGGTTTTCTCCAGGTGCTCCGGTTCCCTTCCATAGCTCAGAGATGTGCAGTTTAGGTGGATTGGCTGTACTTACTGCCCATTGTATCCATGGATAGTATGCAGGGTTACAGGGATAGGATAGGGGAGGTTAGGGGAGTGGGTTTGGGTGGGATGCTTTTCAGAGCGTCATTGTAGACTGGATGGGCTGAATGGCCTACTTCCACACCGTATGGATTCTGTGAAGCAATGGTGAGGGCAATGAGTGGGAGAAAATGGGTTGGCTGTGCTGGAAACGGCCCATGTCATAACAGGACCTGGGGTATTGGGGTGGCTAAAGGAAATTGAAGGAGGTTTTCAAGGTTGAAAATTATTAAACTCAGCATTGAGCCCTGAAGGCTGTAATGTCCCCAAGCAGAATATAAAGTGTTACTCTTCCAGCTTGCGATGAGTATCACGTAACATAAAGGAGTAATCCATGCGTACGCACACAACTGTTTAGAAAATAAGTCTAAATGGATTAGAAGAACGTAGCAACTTAAGGTTGTACAAATGTGACAAATACTGTCACCCATTTTGTTGAGTTGAAACAGACATATGTTCCTCCAGACTGCACAGAACAGGGCTCTCGTGTAAACAGAAGTGCTCCTCATTGCAAGTCCGACTGACAATCCTAAATTGATTGTCAGCCTAATTCCGAGTTAAGCCTGGCACTGGTGATGGAATCTACGTATAATGACACACAGGACCTGGTAATTACAGGCAGAAATAACATGGACATGCACTGAGCATGTTTCAACTTAACCTAGTGGGTGACAGCCATTCATTGGTTCACTTCTCAGGGCACTGGTCTAAAATTTAAACAAAGCTTGATAATGGACAGTCAAAGTACATTCTCCATGGCAATGTTCTACCAATCAGTATCTGCTTGCCAACCAGTCAGCCCTCTTCGTTCATATAGTTCAAAGTGTTTGTTTTCCCCTGAAATTATGTTCTTGTAAATTGTCCTGAATGCAAGATGAAAAGCATCAACAAAATACTCCTCCTTCAGCAATTCCAACGTTCCATACTACTAAATTATTATTTATACACAAATTGGTAGAAGTAGAACTACAGATTAATGAGGACATTTATGTAAAAGCAGTAATATAGTGCTAGTGCCACTGCATGTGTAATTGAGAACCCTAGGCAATTACTTTGGGGATAAACCCCACTATGGCAGATGGTCAAATTTGTATTCAATAAAAAACTGAAACAAGAAGCTAGCCTAATGATGACCATGTCGATTGTCATAGATACCCATCTGGTCCACAAATGTTAATTTTGGAAGGAAATCCACCATCCTTACCCCATCAAAACATCATGAGACTTCAGACCTACAGCACTATAGAACATAGAACATAGAACATTACAGCACAGTACAGGCCCTTCGGCCCTCGATGTTGTGCCGACCTGTCATACCGATCTCAAGCCCATCTAACCTACACTATTCCATGTACGTCCATATGCTTGTCCAATGATGACTTAAATGTACCTAAAGTTGGCGAATCTACTACCGTTGCAACAAAGCGTTCCATTCCCTTACTACTCTGAGTATAGAAACCACCTCTGACATCTGTCCTATATTTTTCACCCCTCAATATAAAGCTATGCCCCCTCGTGCTCGCCGTCGCCATCCTAGGAAAAAGGGTCTCCCTATCCACCCTAACTAACCCTCTGATTATTTTATATGTCTCAATTAAGTCACCTCTCAACCTTCTTCTCTGTAACGAAAACAGCCTTCTGTCCCTCAGACTTTCCTCGTAAGACCTTCCCTCCATACCAGGCAACATCCTAGTAAATCTCCCCTCCACCTTTTCCAAAGCTTCCACATCCTTCTAAAATGCGAGTACGCAATACTCCCAAGTGCGGCCGCACCAGAGTTTTGTAGAGCTGCAGCATAACCTCTTGGTTCCGGAACTCGATCCCTCTATTAATAAAAGCTAAAACACTGTATGCCTTCTTAACAGCCCTGTCAACCTGGGTGGCAACTTTCAAGGATCTGTGTACATGGACACCGAGATCTCTCTGCTCATCTACACTACCAAGAATCTTACCATTAGCCCAGTACTTTGCCTTCGGTTACTCCTACCAAAGTGCATCACCTCACACTTGTCCGCATTAAACTCCATTTGCCACCTCTCAGCCCAGCTCTGCAGCTTATCTATATCTCTCTGCAACCTACAGCATCCTTGGTCACTATCCACAACTCCACCGACCTTAGTGTCGTCTGCAAATTTACTAACCCATCCTTCTATGCCCTCATCCAGGTCATTTATAAAAATGACAAATGGCAGTGGACCCAACCCCGACCCTTGCGGTACACCACTAGTAACTGGTCTCCAGGATGAACATTTCCCATCAACTACCACCCTCTGTCTTCTTTCAGCAAGCCAATTTCCGATCCAAACTGCTATATCTCCCACAATTCCATTCCTCCGCATTTTGTACAATAGCCTATTGTGGGGAACCTTATCGAACGCCTTGCTGAAATCCGTATACACCACATCATCCGGTTTACTCTTATCTACCTGTTTGGTCACCTTCTCAAAGAACTCAATAAGGTTTGTGAGGCACGAACTTCCCTTCACAAAAACGTGCTGACTATCCCTAATCAATTTATTCTTTTCTAGATGATTATAAACCCTATCTCTTATAGCTTTTTCTAACACTTTACCAACAACTGAGGTAAGGCTCACAGGTCTATAATTGCCAGGGTTGTCTCTACTCCCCTTCTTGAACAGGGGAACCACATTTGCTATCCTCCAGTCGTCTGGCACTATTCCTGTAGACAATGACGAGTTAAAGATCAATGCCAAAGGCTCGGCAATCTCCTCCCTGGCTTCCCAGAGGGTCTTATGATACATCCCATCGGCCAAGGGGACTTATCTATCTACACCCTCAGTAGGATTTCTAATACCTCTTCCTTGTGAACCTCAATCCCACCTAGTCTAGTAGCCTGTATCTCAGTATTCTCCTCGACAACATTGTTGTTTTCTAGAGTGAATACTGTTGAAAAATATTCATTTAGTGCTTCCCCTATCTCCTCCGACTCCACACACAACCTCCCACTACTATCCTTGATTAGGCGTAATCTTACTTTCGTCATTCTTTTATTCCTTAAGTACCTATAGAAAGCCTTAGGGTTTACCCTGATCCTATCCACCAACAACTTCAATGGTCGACACTTAACTGCAATCTCGGCAATCAAGGATAAGAACATATGAACAAGGAACTCAGCCCTTCGGGCCTGCTCCCTCATTCATTGAGACCATGGCTGCTCTGATTTTAACCTCAACTCTAAATTCTGGCATACCCCTAATAATCCTCCAGCTCTTCAGTAATCGCGTATCTATCTACCTCTCCTTAAAAATATTTAAAAGACTCGATGTCCACTCCCTTTTGAGGAAGGGAATTCCAAATTCTCTCAATACTCTGAAAGAAAATGTTTTTCCTTTTTCTTAAATGGAATCCCCCTTGTTTTTAAACTCTGAAACCCTCGTTCTAGTTCATTCCAGGTTGGCCTCACCAACAACACTTACATCCCTGAGAACGAATTACGAAAAAATGCAGCAGTTTGCGCGTTCTCCCTGTATCGGTGAGGGTTTGCTCTGGGTGCTCTGGTTTCCTCCCACAGTCAACAGATGTGCAGGCCAAGTGGATTAGCCATGCTAAATTGCTTATAATGTTCAGGGATGTGTAGATTACATGGGTTATGGGGGATGGGTCTGGGTGGGATTCTCTGAGGTTAGTGTGGACTTGTTGTGCCTAACATCCTGTTTCCACACTGTAGGGATTCTAAGAAATGTTCTGGGCTCCCTTTCTAGGGGGAATGAGCTACATAAGGGCCTTCCACATGCTGACACATTTGATAAGGCAGACAGAGAAAATATATTTCCACTTGGTGGGGAGACCAAATCTCTGTTATGTTCTGTGCCTGAAGTCACCAGTTATTCATCAGATCATAACTGACTTTTGTTTTTAACTGCGTATAAGGCAACAAGGCAGGTCTCTAGTCTAGCTCAGTCAAAAAAAGGATGTGCTGTTGTTACTCTGATCCACACAATAGCAAACCAGCCAGAACTAAATCGCAGATAGTCACTACCGCTCTTGAATATGGGATTTATTCTCTTTACCCAGAGAATGGTAATGGTTATGGGAAAATAAATGAGATGATATGATTGAGGCTGGAGGACTGTCCCGCATCTCTCTATAATCCCCTCCTGCAGTAACAGTGGTATAAATCTAAATGTTCAATGCAGTTACCAATTTATAGATTTTTATCCATACTACATTTAAAGTAAAAGGACTCCGCAACCAAGTTTCTTCAATAAAGAGCAAAATGATTGCTCAATTGAGGCATTCAAGAGGGCAATGGATGATAATTTGAATAATAATTATCATGGTGTGGCACGGTGGCTCAGTGGTCAGCACTGCTGCCCCACAGCACCAGGGACCCGGTTTGATTCCAGCCTCAGGCAACTGTTGGTGTGGAGTTTGCACATTCTCCCCTTGGCTGCGTGCGTTTCCTCCAGGTGCTCCGGTTTCCCCCCTCAGTTCAAAGATGTAGAGACACCGTCCAGGGTTAGGTCTGGGTGGAATGCTCTTCAGAGGTGTGGTGTGGCCTTGATGGGCTGAATGGCCTGCTTCCACACCATGGGGATTCTATGATAAAGACAATAGGCTTGGCATGGGGGGGAAAAGCAGGAGATTGACAGTAGGTATTGAGCCACTATAAAAGAGCAGGTACTGCCACAATGGGTCAAATAGCCTCCTTCTGCGCCTTAGCACTTCTGTGTTTGCTTTATTTTGAACATGAGACTCATATGGCAAGCATATACATCTAATTGGAAACATGAAAGTACGAATCCCCTAAAAAAAACTCACTCAGTTGCGCGCGCACACACACACACCATATAGATACACACACCCCCACACACACACACACCCCCAACACACACACACACCCCCAACACATACACACACAACCCTCACACACACACACACACACATACACAAACACAACCCCCGCCCGCCCACACACACCCCCCCACACCTACACACCCCCCCCACACAGACACCCCCCCCACACAGACACCCCCCCCACACAGACACCCCCCCCACACACACACCCCGCCCCCGCACACACCCCGCCCCCGCACACACCCCGCCCCCGCACACACCCCGCCCCCGCACACACCCCGCCCCCGCACACACCCCGCCCCCGCACACACCCCGCCCCCGCACACACCCCGCCCCCGCACACACACCCCCCCCCGCCCACACACACACCCCGCCCACACACACACCCCGCCCACACACACACCCCGCCCACACACACACCCCGCCCACACACACACCCCGCCCACACACACACCCCGCCCACACACACACCCCGCCCACACACACCCCGCCCACACACACCCCGCCCACACACACCCCGCCCACACACACCCCGCCCACACACACCCCGCCCACACACACCCCGCCCACACACACACACCCCCCCCCACACACACACACACCCCCCCCCACACACCCACACACCCCCGCCCACACACAGACCCCGCCCACACACAGACCCCGCCCACACACAGACCCCGCCCACACACAGACCCCGCCCACACACAGACCCCGCCCACACACAGACCCCGCCCACACACACACCCCCCCCACACACACACCCCCCCCACACACACACCCCCACACCCCCACACACCCCACACACCCCCCCCACACACACACACCCTCACCCCACTCACACAACCCCCCACACACTCACACTCTCACTCACACACCCCCCCCACTCACACACCCCCCCCCACTCACACCCCCCCCCCACTCACACACCCCCCCCCACTCACACACCCCCCCCCACTCACACACCCCCCCCACTCACACACCCCCCCCACTCACACACCCCCCCCACTCTCACACCCCCCCCACTCACACACCCCCCCCACTCACACCCCCCCCCACTCACACCCCCCCCCACTCACACCCCCCCCACTCTCACACCCCCCCCACTCTCACACCCCCCCCACTCTCACACCCCCCCCACTCTCACACCCCCCCCACTCTCACACCCCCCCCCCACTCTCACACCCCCCCCCACTCTCACACCCCCCCCCACTCTCACACCCCCCCCCACTCTCACACCCCCCCCCACTCTCACACCCCCCCCCACTCTCACACCCCCCCCACTCTCACACCCCCCCCACTCTCACACCCCCCCCACTCACACACCCCCCCCACTCACACACCCCCCCCACTCACACACCCCCCCCACTCACACACCCCCCCCACTCACACACACCCCCCACTCACACACACCCCCACACACACACACCCCCACACACACACACCCCCACACACACAGCCCCCACGCACACACACACCCACCCCACTCATACACACACACCACACCCCCCCCACACACACTCACACACACACACACACCCACCCCACTCATACACACACACCACACCCCCCCCACACACACCCCACTCACACACACACACCCCACTCACACACACACACCCCACTCACACACAGCCCCCCACACACTCACTCACACTCACACACAGCCCCCCACACACTCATACTCTCACTCACTCACACACTCACACTCACTCACACCCCTCTCACACTCACACACACCCCTCTCACACACACACACACACCCCCCCTCTCACACACACACACCCCCCCTCTCACACACACACACCCCCCTCACACACACACCCCACTCTCACACACCCCCCCACAAACTCATACACACTCACACACACCCCACTTACTCACACACACGCCCCCACACACACACGCCCCCACACACACACGCCCCCACACACACACGCCCCCACACACACACACACGCCCCCACACACACACACACGCCCCCACACACACACACACATACCCCCCCACACACACACACACAGACCCCCAGACACAGACACACACACAGACCCCCAGACACACACACACACCCCACACCCCCCCACTCACACCCCCCACACACACACCCCCACCCCACTCACACCCCCCACACACACACCCCCCACTCACACTCACACACACACACCCCACTCACACACAACCCCCCACACACTCATACTCATACTCACTCACACACTCACACACACACCCACTCACACTCACACACACCCCTCTCACACACACCCCCCCCCACTCTCACACCCCCCCCCCACTCTCACACACCCCCCCCCCACTCTCACACACCCCCCCCACACACTCATACACACTCACACTTACACACACCCCACTCACTCACACACCCCCCCCACTCACACACACCCCCCCCACTCACACACACCCCCCCCACTCACACACACCCCCCCCACTCACACACACCCCCCCCACTCACACACACCCCCCCACTCACACACACCCCCCCACTCACACACACCCCCCCCACTCACACACACCCCCCCCACTCACACACACCCCCCCCACTCACACACACCCCCCCCACTCACACTCATACTCACACACACCCCACTTACTCACACACGCCCCACTTACTCACACACACACGCCCCCACACACACACGCCCCCACACACACACGCCCCCACACACACACGCCCCCCCACACACACACGCCCCCCCACACACACAGCCCCCCCCCACACACACAGCCCCCCCCCACACACACAGCCCCCCCCACACACACACACACAGCCCCCCCCACACACACACACACAGCCCCCCCCCACACACACACACACAGCCCCCCCACACACACACAGCCCCCCCCACACCCCCCCCCCCACACACCCCCCCCCACACACCCCCCCACACCCCCCCCCACACCCCCCCCCACACACCCCCCCCCCCACACACCCCCCCACACCCCCCCCCCACACACCCCCCCCCACACACCCCCCCCCACACACCCCCCCACTCACACACCCCCCCCACTCACACACCCCCCCCACTCACACACCCCCCCCACACACACACCCCCCCACACACACACCCCCCCACACACACACGCCCCCACACACACACACGCCCCCACACACACACGCCCCCACACACACACGCCCCCACACACACACACGCCCCCACACACACACACGCCCCCACACACACACGCCCCCACACACACACGCCCCCACACACACACACGCCCCCACACACACACACGCCCCCACACACACACACGCCCCCACACACACACGCCCCCACACACACACGCCCACACACACACCCCCCCACACACACACACACACACACACAGCCCCCCCCCACACACACACACACAGCCCCCCCCACACACACAGCCCCCCCCACACACACACACACACACACAGCCCCCCCCCCACACACACACACACACACAGACCCACACACACACAGCCCCCCCCACACACAGACACACACACACACACACAGACCCACACACACACACACAGACCCCCACACACACACACACAGACCCCCCCACACACACACAGACCCCCACACACACACAGACCCCCACACACACACACACACACACAGACCCCCCACACACACACACACACACAGACCCCCCCACACACACACACCCCACACCCCCCCCCACTCACCACACCCCCCCCCACTCACCACACCCCCCCCCACTCACACCCCCCACTCACACACCCCCCACTCACACACACACACACACCCCACTCACCACCCACCCCACACCCACACACACCACCCACCCCACACCCACACACACCACCCACCCCACACCCACACACACCACTCACCACACCCCCCCCACCCCCTCCACGTCCACCACGCCCCCGCACGCCCACCCCGCCCCCCACGCACACACACCCCGCCCCCCACGCACACACACCCCGCCCCCCACGCACACACACCCCGCCCCCCCCGCACGCCCACCCCGCCCCCCACGCACACACACCCCGCCCCCCACGCACACACACCCCGCCCCCCACGCACACACACCCCGCCCCCCACGCACGCACACCCCCCGCACGCACACCCCCCCCACACACACGCACACACACACACCATTGCTCTGAAGACATTCACTTTTGAAAAATCAAATACTTTTGACCAACGATGGTTAATTCGTGACAGCAGAAAGACTAAGGTGTGGTATGTTCAAATATGGAAATATTCCCCACCCAATATTGACAGCTGTTCCTACCGTTTGCAAATCAGTAAATGCAGCTCCTCTAGTAATCATTAGTATCGAGCATTCTTGGGGTTTCTTTTTAAGAGCATCATCGGGTTTCACACTGGATTCACTATTGGAATTTTTTCCAGTAGCACAAGAGGTAAACTGGGAAGCATCTTCCCTTTGGCAGGTTGGTCACCAACATTCACCAGACAACATCCAAAGCAGAAACTGGAACCTGACACTTATAACCCCAGGCAAGTCGCCTCCAGTAAGCCAGCAATTATCCCAAGGCATGTGACTGCCAAAAAATGCTTTGTAGAAATAACATCCAATGTCCTATGATGCCTAAATCCCATGAAAGAATAAATAAATTCCAGTTTTCTTATTGCCCCATTGTCAAATGTCACTTTTTAAATACATTTGAATCGCGACCTCTGTTGTTCACATAGGGCTCCTAATGGATCATTCCGTTTGTTTTTCTTTCTTTTATTCATTCGCAAGATGAGGGTGTCACTACAAGGCAATATTTACTGCCCATCCCTAATTGCCCAGAGGGTAGTTAGGAGTCAACCGCATGGCTGGTGTCACATGGAGGCCAGACCAGGAAAGGATGGCAGTTTCCTTCCCTGAAGGTCATTCGAGTTAGGAAACCAGATGGGTTTTTATTTCTTGGAAATCAGGAATGGATTCATGGTCATTGTTAGATTCTTAATTCCAGATATTTTATGGAATTCATATTCCACCATCTGCCATGGTGGGATTCGAACCCAGGTGCCCAGAACATTAGCTGGGTCTCTGGATTAACACCCCAGCTTATAATACCACCAGACTATCTCCTCCCTCTGGATATGTAGAGCATTTTTTTTGACAGTCAAGGCTATTTTTTTATCATCTTCACTCAAAGGTTCATGGATCTGGCGATTTCTCTACCACAGAAAGCTATCAAGGCGAAATCACTTAATATATCAAGAAAGAGATAGGTAAATATTTAGGTTTTAAAGGCATCAGGAGATGTAGGAAAGATGTGAGAATATGGCATTGATAAAAAGGATCAGCCATGGTTAGTTTGAATAGTGGAGCAGGCCCCAAGGGCTGAATGGCCTACCTCTGCTTCAAATTTCTAGCAGTGTAGACTCTGCTCTGGTTACCAGCCTCCAAGTTGTCCATTTTTAATCTCGACTCCAGTTATTTTGTTGCGGGGTTGACTAGTTCAGTAATGCAGAGTGATGACAAAGGTAATGTGGGTTCAATTCCCATACGAGCTGAGGCTACAGTGAAGGAGGAAGGATGCTGTGAAACCTGAAAATGTTCAGAAAAAGTTTATAGGGATGTTGCCAGGAGGGTTTGAACTACAGGGAGAGGTTAAACAGGCTGGGGCTATTTTGCCCCAGTGGCTGAAGGAAGCTCTTATAGAAGTTTGTGGAATCACGAGGGATGTAGAAAAGCTGAATAGCCAAGGTCCTCAGGTTGGTGGGGGGAGTCCAAAATCAGAGGGCATAGGTTTAAGGTGAGAGAGGAAAGATTTAAAAGGGGCCTTAGAGGCAATGTTTTCACGCAGTGGGTGTAGCGTGTATAGGATTAGATGGCAAAGAAAGTGCTAGAAGCTGGTGCACTTACCCATCCAAATGCCTTTTGAAATGTTGTATGTGAATAGGAGGGGTTTAGAGGGATAGAGGCCAAATGCTGACAAATGTTACTGGATTAATTTAGGATATCTAGTCGACATGGATGTGTTGGACTGAGGGGTCTATTTCCATGCTGTACAACTCAATGGCTGTATGACACTCCTTCTCAACCTCTCCCCTCGCCTGAGGCATGATGGCCCTTGGGTGAAACCACCACCTGTCATCTCTCTGAAATAAGAGAGCAACCCTGTGATCCTATGGGACTATGGCAATGTTCCCTAGTTATTTAGCAACATGATGGTTACATTTCAATGTAATTTGTGAGGTAATTCTGTTTTATATGATGTAAAACCTAAAAGGTGGTTGGCTGTTAAGTGGCCTATCAAGTCACTTGATTTTGGACATAAATGCCACTCTTGCCCTGTGAATAAGCCTATTTTTCCATGTGACATTGAGTCGATTTTATTTTTAATATTTAAAAGTGATATTTGCATTGTATTGACTAGGCCAGAATTAATTGCCCATCCCTGAATTGCCCATCCCTTTAGACAAGGATAATGCACAGCATTCTTGAACCACTACAGTCTTTACAAGTATTGCTGGGGGCACTTTTAGTAGGGGTTGTCCAGGATTTTGACTCAGTGATACAATGCTGGCTGGGCCGACATTTCTTGCTCATTCCCAATTATCCTTGAGAACGTGGTGGTGAGCTGCCTTAATGAACTGCTGCATTCCACCTGCTGTGGATTGACTCCCTATGCCAATTGGGAGGGAATTTCAGGATTTTGATCCAGCAACACTGAAGGGAAGGTGATATATTTCCAGGTCAGGATGTTGTGTGGCTTCGAGGGGAACTTTGAGGTGGTGGTCTACCCATTTATCTATTGCCCTTGTCCTTCTAGATGGAAGTGGCTGTGTGTTTGGAAGGTGTTGCTGTAGGAACCTTAAAATTGACATTTTAGGGGATTAATCATTGACAACTTTTCTCATTTATGTTTTAGGATTATTTTCCCTTTTCAAAAGAAACCTTTCATACTGACAATATATATTTTAAATTTCAGAAACCAGAGGAAACCATTTCTCCTCCTTATGTCATTCCTACATGTCCACACTCCTTTCTTTACAACCAAGGCATTTATTGGAAAGAGTAAACATGGTGCTTATGGAGACAATGTGGAGGAAATGGATTGGCATGTTGGTAAGTAGTTTAAGGGCCAAGGAGAGGACATTGGCTGGCTCAAAAATATCATTGGTAAGGCATTGTTCATTATCGTCATAGTGTTAGTGGGGTCCTTGGCAATATTTTGCTCTTTTTCCAGCTGATCCTCCTCCTGCCCGTGTTTCAATGCTATCCACTCACCTGATGTTTACCCTCCTCTTCTGTTTTTACTCTCAATGTATCCTTCTGTTCGGCACATAGGAACAGGATTAGGCCATTCAGCCCCTCGAATCTGTTCCATCATCCAGTGACTGATCTGTGGCCTAACTCCATATATACCTGCCTTTGGCCCATATCCCCTAATATCTTCACTGAACAAAAAAAATTATCTATATCAGATTTAAAATTAACAACTGATTCTGCATCCACTGTGATTTGTGGAAGAGTGTTTCAAAAATCTGTTACCATTTGTGTGTCAAACTATTTCATAATATCTCTCCAGAACGGTCTGGCCTTAATTCTCAGACTATATCTCCTAGTTGGAAATCCCCCACTAGTCACTATTGTTTATCTACCCTGTTTTCTCCTGTTAATATCTTGAAGACTTCAATCAGTCTTAACAATATTGCTGGGTTGTTCGGCATCGCTTCAGGTGAGTTCAATGTTCATGTGACACTGAAGGGAAAAAAAACCAACTAGCTAATACCAACATCTTGGACTTCTCTTGTTTCTGTGTCCTCAGGGGCTGCCAGTAAAGCTTTGTATTTCCAGCACTTTCTGCTTGTAAAAATTAATCAATCTGTTCAGAGATGTTATTACATACCTTTGCAGCAGGTGGGATTTGAACCCTGTCTCTGAGATAGGGTCACTACCAACACAGCACTAGACGTGCCAGCTTTTTGCTTTTATTACATGTAAATATCGACTCAGCTGCATGAGTCACGTCTCTCTTTCACAACTGCCTTTTCACATTTGGAAAAAACCCAAAATGAGTGGGTTTTAATGGGGACAGTATCTGAAATGTTGGAGAGAGAAGCCATTTTGAGGATTTCCCAATCTCGAGGAAACGAAGTGTAGACTGGGTAAGTGCTTTACAGAACACCTATGCTCTGTTCTCAAAAAAGAGCTTCTAGTTGCCTGTCACCTTAGCGCTTCTGAAGAAGGGTCTAGGCCCAAAATGTCAGCCCTCCTGCTCCTCTGATGCTGCTTGGCCTGCTGTGTTCATCCAGCTCTACACCTTGTTACCTTAACGCACCATCTTGTTCCTTGGCCAACATCTCTCTGTCAGGCTGGCACACCAAAAGCTAGTTCCCTTCTGGTGAATTTCTTTGCATTCACTTAATATGTTTTCTTCAGTTGTTTATTTCTCTCTGAGACACTGAAACAAACTAATCTCACTGTCAATTAAAAATCTAAACTCAGTTTCTAGCGGCATGCTTGCCAGATTGTTTAATGTAGATCCTAATATTTTGTTGAGGCTGTACAGCACATTGGTGAGGCTTCTTCTGGTGTACTTTTTCAGTTCTGGACCTTGTTACAGGAAGGCTATTATTAAGCTGGAGACGGTTCAGAAGAAATTTACCAGGATGTTACTGAGAATAGAGGGTTTGTGCTATAAGGAGAGGCTGGATAGACTGGGACTTTTGTTGCAGGAACATATGAGGTTGAGAGGTAACCTTATAGTGGTCCATAACATCATCTGAAATGATGTGAATAGCAGGTATGTTTTCCGTAGGGTGGGGGATTTCGACACTAGGGGGCATACTTTTAAGGGGAGAAGAGGAAGATTTAAAAGAAGACACGAGGGGCAGTTTTATTTTGCATGGAGTGGCTTGTGTGTGGAATGAACTTCCCGAGGCAATGGTGGATGCGGGTATAGTTACAATGTTTAAAAGATATTTACATAAGTACGTGAATAAGAAATGTTTGGAGGGATATGGGCCAAGTGCAGGCAGGTGGGATTAGTTTGGTTTGGGATTATAGACTGGTTAGACTGGAGGATCTGCTTTCTTGCTGAATGATTCTATAACACTTGAGAGGCTACTGTTTAAGCATATCTAGCACATCCACACAGAGGCTGATTCACTGAGTTTCTGGATGTACCTGTCACTCTGTATACCTGGAGAATCATGGACTTATAGAGATGAACAACGTTGAAAGCAACCCTTTGGTCCAACTCGTCCGTGCCGATCGGATGTTCTACTTTAATCTTGTCCCATTTGCCAGCATTTGGCCTAATATTCTTCTAAACCCTTCCTATTCATGTACCCATCCAGCTGCCTTTCAAATGTTGTAATTATGCCAGTCTTCACCACTTCCTCTGGCAGCTCATCCCATACATGCCCCACCCTCTGCACCAAAATGTTCCCCCTTAGATCCCTTTTAAATCTTTCCCTTGTCACCTTAAACCTATGCTCTCTAGTTTTGGACTCACCCCCCCCCCAACCCAACCCTGGGGAAAAGACCTTGTCCATTTAACCTATCAATGCCCCTCATGATTTTATAAACTTCTACAAGGTCACCGCTCATCCTCCGTCACTCTAGAGAAAATAACCCCAGCCTATTCAGCCTCTCCCTACAGCTCAAACCCTCCAATCCTGACAACATTCTTGTAAATCTTCTCTGAATCCTTTCATTTTTCACAACATCCTTCCTTTAGCAGGGAGACGAGAATTGAATGCAGTATTCTAAAAGTGGCCTAATCAATGTCCTGTACTGCTGCAACATGACCTCCAACTCCTATGGTTAAGAAGATTGGGCCTGTACTCATTGGGATAAAGAAGACTGAGAAGCAAGCCTATGGAAACACTCAAGGTTGTTAGGTGACTTAATAGGGTGGATGCAGACAGGTTGTTTCTCTGGGGAGAGTCTAGGGCCAGAGGGAAATAATCTCAGAATAAGGGATCAAACTGTTTTTGTTAACACTTTGCATTGTTAAGCCTCCAGCTCTTCAATGCAAATTTGTAAAACCATATTAAAATGCGATATTTACAGACTCTTTGGCACCGAGCTACAACAGCAGTCAAAAATAGCTCACTAACTCTTGCTCCTTCTTGACAAATAAAATGCAAACTATAAATTAAAGTTTTGAGGTCTGATTGAACCTAATGCTCTTTTTGTACTACTTCCAGGCCAGATTGTAAATGCCATCGAAAAGGCTGGTCTAGCAAATAAAACCTTTATATATTTCACCTCGGATCATGGAGGCAGCTTGGACTCAGTCGGATCAAATGGAGAGCACGACGGAGGCTGGAATGGAATATACAGAGGTTAAAAAAAATTCAGAACCAGAAATAGACATTTCAAGTATTTAAGATAACAAACTGTGGAGCTGGATGAACACTGCAGACCAAGCAGCATCACAGGAGCACAAAAGCTGACGTTTCAGGCCTGAACCCCCCTCCTCTGCTCTGAAGAAGGGTCAAGGCCCCGAAACTTCAGCTTTTGTGCTCCTGAGATGCTGCTTGGCCTGCTGTGTTCATCTAGCTCCACACTTTGTTATCTTGGATTCTCCAGCATCTGCAGTTCCCATTATCTCTGATGTCAAGTATTTAACTGTTTTTAAAAATGGACTCTTTATCAATAACTATTTTTGCAAATATTTCTTCCTGTAAGAATATAAGGCTTGTGTTCTTCACAGTTATTTGTGAAGTTATTTGGCAGAAGGAAATGATAGCGATATGCAGGCAGAAGTGAGTGGCTTTGGCCATCCTTGATCCTGGACTTGGGTCTTACAGCATCTGATAAAACGTGGGCGATGTATCATCCTGCTGGTTTCTGCTCATCACTCTCTATCTGCTCCAAAATCAGTTCTTATTTCAAAGTGAACAAAGAACAGTACAGAGGAAAAAAAGACCCAAAAGCACTGTGGATGCTTGTAATCTTAAAAAAAAGCCCTAAAAATTTCAGGAAAATCTCAACAGGTCTGGCATCACCTGTCGAGAGAAATCAAAATTGATATTTCAGATCTAGTGACTCCTTTTCAAAACTGATGGGAGCTTAGGAAAAGATGACAGAGTGGAGCTTGAGGAACACAGCAAGTCAGGCAGCATCAGATGGCCCTTGAAGAAGGGTCCCAACCCGAATGTCAGCTTTCCTGCTTCTCTGAGGCTGCCTGGCCTGCTGTGTTCCTCCAGCTCCACACCGTATTATCTCAGACTCCAGCATCGGCAGTTCTTACCATCTCTGAGTTAGGAAAAGCATGTGTTTGCACAGAAGATAGGGGGGCAGGAATAAACGATTGGTGGAGATACAACCCAAAGAGAGAGAAAAACAATGGAGTAGATACCTATCAGCCTGGGGGAATAAAAACTAAGAATGGCTAACAATGGGTTGTGTACGGTAGCAACCTATATGATAACAAGGCTTAGTATGTGTTATGGTTTGGGAAAAGGACGTGCATAAAGGTGCTCAAGCTCTAAAATTGTTGAACACAATATCAAGTCCAGAAGGCTGCAGGGTCCCCAAGCAGAAAGTAAGGTGCTGTTCTTCCAGCTTGTGCTGAACTTAGCTTGAGCACTGCTGCAAGAGACAGAAATGTTGACCAGGAAACACGTTGAAGTAGCAGACAACTGGAAGTTCGTGCCCTTTTATTGTGGAAAGAATGTAGATGTTCTGCGAAATGGTCACCCAGTCTACACTTTGTTTACCCAATGTAGGGTTGATCACATTCTAAGCAGCGAATGTAGTAGAATGGATTGACTGAGGTGCAGGTAAAGTGCTGCGTCACCTGGAAGGTGTGTTTGGGCACTTGGATACACAGGAGGGAAGAAGTAAATGGGCAAGCGTTACACCTTTGGTGGTTCCAGGGTGAGGTGCTGTGGAGGTCTGGTGTTGGCAGTGAAGGAGGTATAGATCAGGGTGGCATGGAGGGAACGGTCCCTGTGGAACACCGATGTGGGAGGGGAAGGGAAAATGGGTGGTGTCATCTCATTGGAGGTGGCAGAAATGGCGGCTAATGATCCTCTGGTTGTGAATGCCGGTGGGATAGTAGGTCAGGATAAGGGGAATCCTATCACTATCGTGAAAGGGAAGAGGAGGCGTAAGTGTGGGAGATGGTTCAGACCCATCTGAGGGTCCAGACAACTTTAGTGCTGGGGAACCCTTGGCTGAAGATGAGGGTGGACATTTCAGATGCCATCTCATTGAAGTTGGCATCAGAAAAGATGCAAGGGAAATGAAGAAACTTGGAGAATGAAATAGAACAGCACTGGAACAGACCCTTTGGCCCACCAAGACTGCACTGACACATGATGCCTTACTAAACTAAAAATCTTTTCCCTCTATATGGTCCATATCCCTCGGTTCCCTGTTTACTCTTGTAACTATCAAGATGTCTCTTAAACATTGCAATTGTTATCTGCCTCCATCACCTCTTGTAACAGTGTATTCCAGGCACTTACTATGCTCTCTGTAAAAAAAAACTCACCTCTCTCATCTCCTTTCACCTACCCCCTTTCACCTTATACCTGTGTCCCTGAGTAATTGATGTTCCTGTCCGGGCAGAGAAAAAGACTTCAACTGTCCATCCCCTCCATGCCTTTCATCATTTTGGAAACTTATAATCAGGTTGCTTCCTCATCCTCCAGTGTTCAAATGAAAACAAGCCCATCTCTCCTTTATAGCTAGTACCCTCCAAACCAGGCAACATCCTGGTAAACCGTTTCTGTACCCTCTCCAAAGCCTCCACGTCCTTCTGGTAGTGAGGTGACCAGAACTGAACTCAATATTCCAAATGTGGCCTAACTAAACTTCTATGCATCAGCAGCATGACTCACCAATTTTTATACTGTGTCCTGACTGATGAAGGCAAGCATACCATATGCCTTTTTGACCACTTATCGGCTTGTCTCGCTGCTTTCAGGGAACTGTGGACCTGCATGCCTAGATCCCTCTATGTTGATGCTTCCCTCATGCATTAGATCTGCCAAAATATACCACCTCGCATTCTGCTCCAAGCTGAGCAACACTTAGAAGGTCCACTGGGGACAGAGAAGGTGCAGAATGTGGAATCTCAATGCCCACCATCAAGACTGGATTGGCAGATAAACACCGACTGAGCTGGCCAAAATGTGAAGGATTAGGTGCTGGACTGGGGCAGTGGCAGGTGATGACAGAACCAGCATGAGTTAAAGCTACTGTAGGTTTATTCCCACCATTGTCTCTGTCAGAGACAAATCTGACGATGGTAACTGCTGTACAGTCCTGGTGTGTTCAAAGTGTCATATTCACTCAGAGGACTCCTGTCTCTGTGTTGTATGGTACAACCACCATACTGAATGAGATCACTTCAAACCACACCCGTAAACTCAATAATGGATATCAATGAAGTGTTGTGGACCATTAAATTCAAAGAATTCTGGTCACCCTGTTATAAGAAGCATATTAATAAGCTGGAGAGGGTTCAAAGGAGACTTACCAGGATGCTGCCAGGTATAGAATG
This sequence comes from Stegostoma tigrinum, assembly GCF_030684315.1. Taxonomy (NCBI): domain Eukaryota; kingdom Metazoa; phylum Chordata; class Chondrichthyes; order Orectolobiformes; family Stegostomatidae; genus Stegostoma; species Stegostoma tigrinum. The sequence continues at coordinate 101,869,502 of NC_081359.1, forward strand.
TTTGATTTATAAAAAAATCCCAGGACTTTTTTTTACTGGAGAGTAGAAGGTTGAGAGGCGACCTGATAGTTGTTTCTTACGTAATGAGACATATAGATAGTGTTAATGGTAGTTGTTTTTTTCCTAAGGATGGGGGATTTCAAGACTAGGGGAAGAATTTTAAAGTGAGATGAGAGAGATTTTAAAAAGACAAGAAGTGAATTTTTTAAACAGGGGCTGGTTCGTGTGTGGAATGAACTTCTAGAGGAAGTGGTGGATGTGGGTTTAATTACAATGTTTTAAAGACATTTGGACAAGTACAGGAATTGGAAAGGTTTGGAGGGATATGGGCCAGGCACAGGTGGTGGGGTAAAAACAGAAGTAGCTGGAAAATCTGAGCAGGTCTGGCAACATCTGTGAAGAAAAAGTTGGAGTTAACATTTCGGATCTGGTGACCCTTCCTCAGTTCTGTTTTTATTCCTGCTTTCCAGCATCGGCAGTTCTTATGGTTTTTATTTAGCAGGTGGTGGGACTGTTTTAGTTTGGGATTATGTTTGGCATGGACTGGTTGGACCAAAGGGTATGTCACATACTGAATGATTTTGGCTGTGTATTCCACCATAATCTGTGACTCTATTGCCTGGCATATCACTCCTTCTACTGTCAGGATGGGAGCCAACTCTGCTTCAGTGAGGGAATGGCACCAGGGCAGCCCCTGAAACTGAGGTGCCAGCCTCTCATGGCTGAATGTTTGCTGAAAGAGGAGAAGCAAGATGCAATAGACGAAGCTAAACAATCTCACACCAGTGGAGCAGATCTAAACTCAACAGTCCTGCGACATTCAGTCCTGAATGATTGTGGACAATTCATCTACAAACAGCTTGAGGCAACTTCACAAATATCCCTGTCCTCGATGATGGGAGAGTCCAGCACATCAATGGAAAAGACAAGGCTGTGGCATTTGTAACTGTCTTCAGCCAGAAGTTTCGAGTGGATTACCTGTCTCCATCTCCTCCAAAAGCTCTCGTTACTCTTCATCTAAATTACATCACTCCACAAACAAAACAGTGAAGGGCATGGGTGCCCACACCATTATCAGCTATGCTACTGAAGATGTGTGCTCCAGAATTAGCCGTGCCCCTAGCCAAGCTGTTCCAGTACAGCTACAGCACTGGCATCTCCTCAACATTGTGGGAAATAGCCTTTGCATATTTTACCCACAAATAGCAGGACTTGCCTGAATGAATGTGGCTCCAACGACACTTGAGAAGCATGTGTCAACTGTTTGGCACCATCTACCACTTAACCAGGTCGTCAGCTGCCTGGGGCTGACCAGGGGCCTGGTCTCTGGCAGAGTGAATGGCAGTGGGCCATTCTGTCCTCCGCCAGCTATGGAACTGTCACAAAGGTGCTCATCAGATTGTATTGCCAAAGCTTTCATGTCCGATTTTCCCCTCCCCCAGCCATCTTCCCCCCAATTACTCCCCCTCCCCCACCCCACAGCCTAGGCTGCTTGGTGAGGGGGATGTGTAGGAGGCAGCCTTGCAAATGCTTCCAATGAGGCCTCAGCACTCTCACCCTCGAAAGTGGAGGAGGTGGCTACAGGCAGAGATGGCTGTTTCCATGGCAAGGTCATGGACATCTTGCTGGTATCCACAAGATACAAGAGAAAGAGGGCTTCATGGTCACTGGTTGCTGGTTGTGTGCAGTGAATAACAGTAACAGGGTGTTAATGTGTAAGTTGCAGTAAAATGACGAGCGGGATTTTCTGTTGGTGGGGCATGGATGTTACGGGGTCTCCTGCAGGAGTGCTCCCAGTCTTCTCCTGCGAGGACAGGCTTCACCAATCCAAATAGGTGGGGAGCCTAATGCTGGGAACCTGATTACTCACCTTCTCCTGGAATGAACTAAAAGGAAGGATTGAGTGAGAGGAAAGTGGGTGCCATGGCTGTTAGTGCTGGTGAAGGTAGTTGAAAGTTTGCGAGATATTTTGAAGGAGGGAGGGCATAATCAGTACAGAGTTTGTAATGGGTTAGTGGTATGGAAACGTGGGTGTTCAACAGCAAGAGAGGGAAGATGTTACAGGTTACACTGAGAGTGACAGAGCCTGAAACCTGGTGGAGTTGTGTTCATCGGCAGAGAAAGAATGAGTGTGAGGGGGAAGAGGATGACTTTTGTCTGTACCAATCTGTTCACCAGGACCTCTAGGTCCCTGATGGAGAATCATGACACCATTTTCCAACATATTCTGAAAGAATGTCCTCCATTGAACAGGGCAGCTTTGGGATATCAGTATTCACCCAGGGGCATAGCAGCCTTTTGAAGATGGTGTGGGCCAAGGATGCTGGTCTGTTGCTGGATATCTTGTGCATGGGAAAGTGGGGCCTGAGTTGTGTGAGGGGAACATTGTAGGCCAGTGTAGGTAATTATTTGAGTGGGTTTGGTAAGATGTGGCATGAGATCTTGCTTAGGCCGCGCAGTGAGAAACCCTGCAAAAAGTTTGCTTCAAACTGATGTTTGGCCAAAACACAATGGTCTGATTCAGCCCAATGTTTTGAGTCAAATTTGACTTTCTGAGAACTGAAGCAAAATGTTAGCTCTGCTTCACTCTGCAAAGCTGTTGCGAGACCTGAGAATAAGTCAACATGTTGCCCTCCCAGTAATAGAAGATCCCAACTTTGAAATCTATCCCTATTTCATCAGCTTGGTGATAAAATTCATGTGTGCTTGACTCAGCAGCACGGTGGGTGTATCTTCAAACTGTATGTGCTGGATTGGATGGTTCCACAGTATATTGTCATCCTGATTCAGAAATCTTCTGGTCCAAATTTCCCAGGTGGGCAAATATGAGAGCTTGTGTAAATGTGTCTTGTTAGCATTTATTGCCTTAAACTAAAGAAGAGAAGGAAAACAGGCTTGCTATACTTGCCTTTATTGGTCAGTGCATTGGGTATCAGAGTTAGGAGGCTATGTTGTGGCTATACAGGATATTGCTAGAGCCACTTTTGGAACACTGCATTCAGTTCTGGTCTTACTGATATAGGAAGGATGTTGTGAAACTTGAAAGGGTTCGGAAAATATTTCCAAGGATATTGCTGGGGATGGAGGGTTTGAGCTGTTGGGAGAAGCTGAATAGGCTGGGGCTATTTTCCCTGGACCGTAAGAGGCTGAAGGGTGGCCTTATGAGGTTTATAAAATCATGAGGGGAGTGGATAGCGTGAAAAGCCAAGGTCTTTTTCCCAGGGTAGCGGGAGGATGAGATCTAAATGTAGAGGCATAGGTTTAAGGTGAGAGGAGAAACATAAAAAAGGAACCAGACGGGTAACTTTTTCCATGCAGAGAGTGGTGTGTGTGTATGAATAGGCTGCCAGAGAAAGTGGTGGAGGTTGGGACAATTGCAACATCTAAAAGACACCTGGATGAGTGCATGAAAAGGAAGGGTTTTGAGGGATATGGGCCAAATGCTGGTAAACAGGATGGGATTAATTTGGGATATCTGGTTGGCATTGGATGAGTTGGATGGAAGGGTCTGTTTCCATGCTGTACATTTCTATAACCTGAGCACAAAAAATTGTAATTACTCTGGCGAATGATAAACAGATTAATACATCCTTTTTGTGGTGCTTTTTTCTATTTTGTAGGTAAAAAGGGATTTGCTGGTTGGGAAGGAGGTATCCGTGTTCCTGGGATATTTAGGTGGCCAGGTCTATTGCCTTCCAACGAGAAAATTGATGTACCTACCAGCCTTATGGACATTTATCCAACTGTTGTCAGCTTAGCTGGTGCATCACTGCCGCAGGATAGGTAAAGAATGTTGAATGCATGAGACTGTTATTACAATTTTGTGTTCTACCACTTAGAAGACCTAGCTTTCTTGGTCACGGTCACACTTATCAGCTTTTCAAATCTGAAATCCCTTTGACATGTAAAGTTCCCAGGGTAGGGGAATCTAAAACTAGAGGGCATAGGTTTAAGGTGAGGGGGAGAGATTTAAAAGGATGTAAGTCACAACCTTTTCGTGCAGAGGATAGTGTTTGGGTATGGAATGAGCTGCTACAGGAAGTGGTGGAGGCTGGTACAATTACAATGTTTAAAAGGCAAGTGAATGGGTACATGGATGGGAAGGGTTTAGAGGGATATGAGTCAAATGCTGGCAGATGGGTTGAGATTAATTTAGGGGTTTTGGTCGGATGGACGAGTTGGACCAAGGGACTGTTTCTGTGCTGTATATCTCTATGACTCTAACTTTCTAACAGGTTTATCATGCTAACTTGTTATACAGTAACACTCACTGGCATAGTTCTTGGTAGCATTGAAGTTTGAGATTTGCAACTGCTTAGCCTGTTTTGTGGGAAAGCTCTAAGTGCCTCAGGCAAAAAAAATTTAAAAGAAATTAATTCAGTAGATGTGGGTGAAGATGGTTAAACATTTATTGAGCATCTCTAAATTCCCAGATCTGTGGTGGCACATGTAGGCCATATCGAGTAAGGATAGCAATCACCTTCCCCAAAGGGCATTAGTGAACCAAGCTGGTTTTACTGACAATCAACAATGGTTTCATTTAGACCCTTAATTCCACATTTCTTTTTTATTCAATTCAAATTCTACCATTGGCCATAGCAGGAATTGAACTCAGATGCAACTGAACATTACCTAGGTCTCTGGATTAAAAGTCTGGTAACAATATCTCTATGCCATTGCCTCCCCAGTGCAGGGTTGCAGTTGCCTTCCTGCAGGCTAACATAACACAGTTAGCATTGGTGCTTTGCAATGGAGGTCTTGATATATAGTCATGTTTTAACATAGGAAGAGAGGAAATAGGGTAATAGAAGACTATTTAGCCCTTTGAGTGTGCTCTAGCATTCAACTAGACCATTCCCTAGTCTTCCATCCCACTGCCACTTGGCTGCACTATTCCCCTGTGTGTTTATATCTTTAATATGGAGAAAGAGATTGACCTCTGTCTTGAATATACTCAATGACTGAGTCTTCACAGCCCTCTGAGGTAGAGAATTGTAAAGATTTACTGCTCTCCGAGTGAAGAAATTCCTCCTCATCACAGTTCTGACAGCCTATTCTGAGTCTGTGCCCTGGGTTCTCAATCTCACTCCCAAGTCCAGGGAAACATTTATCCCCCAGTGATCACGTCATGCCCTTTAAGAATTTGTATGCTCATGATCATTCCATTTTAAAATGATTGTCTTTTGGATTGAATTTCCCCTAAGAATAAAATAAAATCAGTTACAATGCATTGTACCTTTTTGGTTCAATTTGTAAGGCGAATTGTCAAAAGAATTGGCTTGAAAGTATTTGGGAAGAGGAGGGTGAAGATTTACATGGATATGTGCCCAGGCATTTGAAAATAACCTTAACAAAGGGCATGATACATGTTTCTGGGGACTTAATGCATTCTGAACAGCTGTAAACTTCTCTTGCGTTTACTGCAGAAACCGATTATAATTACTGACACTTTGCTTCGGTAAAAGTGATGTGATTTAAGTGGATAAGGAACGATTTCATTTCCTGTATTGAAATGCTATGTTATTTGTACCTTGCCAGGGTAATAGATGGACAAGACTTGATGCCGTTGTTGAAGGGGGATGTACAGCGTTCGGAACACGAGTTTCTCTTTCATTACTGTGGAGCTGCTTTGAATGCAGTACGATGGCATCCAAAAGGCAGTAAGTGTTCGATATCTGAAAACTGCTTCAATGAAGAAATAGAACCATGCAATCAGCCTGTGCTGATGCCTGTAGAGGGGAGGCAGTGGCCCTAAATTCTATCTACTAATGAAACCAGTGATGGTGTTATTGGCAGAGACAGGAAGAGCTGCCAGTGCTGGAGTCAGAGTCAACACAGTGTGGAGCTGGAGAAACACAACAGGCTAGGCAGCATCAGAGGAGCCGGAAAGTTGATGGTTTGGGTCGGGATCCAAAATTTCTGAAGAAGGTTCCTGTCCCAAAACATCAACTTTCCTGCTCCTCTGATGCTGCCTTGGCCTACTGTGTTCCTCCAGCTCCACACTGTGTTATCTATGGTGTCATTGTCACTGTCTTGAATGGACACTGTAGCATATTTATCAGAATTAATTTATTAACTAGATGAATGATCATTCATTCACAGGATGAGGATGGCGCTGGCTAGTATTTAATGCTCATCCCTAGTTGTGCAGAAAGCAGCTAAGAGTCTCCACAGCCCTCTGACGTAGAGAATTGTAAAGATTTACATTGCTGTGGGTCTGGAGTCACATGTAGGCCAGACCAGGTAAGGATGGCAGTTTCCTTTCTAAAGGGCATTAGTGAACCAGATGGAGCTTTTCCCCAACAATCAGCAATGGATTCACAGCCATCATTTCCCGATTTTTATTTTTAAACTGAATTCAGATTCCACTATCTGTCATGGTGGGATTTGAACCCAGGTCCCCAGAACATTATTGAATAACAATTTATACCACTGGGCCATCACCTTCTTCCCAGATTACCATTATCTAGAGACAAGAAGCTGGCTGAAACGGGGAGTCCTCAACTGGACCATAGGAAGCTGTGGGGTAGACAAGTTAGGGAAGAAGGGTGTTGAAGGCTGGAACACACAGTCTGGTTGTGTGGATGGAGGGAGGGCACACATGAGGTGGGTGGGGAGCAGAGTTGCTGCGGGTGGCTGCCGATTGGACAAGGGGCCTCCGTGAAGGAAGCACTCCCCATTTCCCATCCTGGATCTGCTGGCTTCTCACCCTTCGCTGACCTTCTCCATTAATTGGTCACTGAAGATCTTCAGTTGATGTGAAGGCTGTTTCTGACCTTGCACATCCTCATTTACGGTCAGGTCAGAGGTGGTCAGGTAGGCAGCAGGAAAGACGCCATGGAATGTTGTGAGCCTTCCTGCCTCCAAATCAATCCATTGGCCTCTATGCAACTCTTCCTCTGTTCCATCAAAAGAGAGCTAAAATTCTGGAATGAAAAGCTAATATCACTAACTGTGATCATGAAGCTATTGGCTTTCTGTAAAAAGTGGTTTAGGTCAAAGTTCTTTAGGCAAGGCAACTGCCATCCTTACCCAGTCTGGTCTACATGTGACTCCAGACCCACAACAGTGATAACTCTTAACTGCCCTCTGATTGGCCAGGAGACTGCTCAGTTGTACTCAAGAAGTTGTATTCAGGTGGGGTGCCTCAGGATGGGCAATAAATATTGACCTTACTTGTTGTGAACCCACGTTCCATGACTTGTCTTTTTTAAAATGTATTCAAGATTTATAGAATTGAAATTCTAGCATTAAATCTCTTTTTCCTTCAGGTGACACTGTTTGGAAAGCTCATTTTTTCACTCCTAAATTGGAGGTTGGTCCTTGTTACCGGAGTGAAATCTGTGGGTGTCACGGACAATATGTAATCAATCATGACCCACCTTTACTCTTTGAACTCTCAAAGGACCCCTCAGAACTGAATCCTTTATCACCTGATACAGAGCCACTTTTCCATGAGATCCAAAACCAGATTCAGATAGGGGTGGAAAAACATCGAAAGACTTTGACTTCAGTCCCTTTCCAACTTGCTTGGAATAATGTTTTGTGGAAACCTTGGCTCCAGCCCTGCTGTGGTACATTCCCATTCTGTTGGTGTGATAAAGACTCTAATGTTTCAATTACAATGCGAGATCCCAGCCAATAGCAATTCAGACTTATTGTCTGTGCTACATTGTTATTTTGTTTTAGAAATGGGGACTGTGACACTCTGAGTTGATCTTTGCCTGGAAAATACTAGATGTCATATCCTTTTGTGTAGTCAAACAGCCTTTAATCTCTAAAATCTCCCTGCTTAATCCTTCTAAAAGCCATTCATTACTCTTGATTTTGGTATGGAAAAGAAGGAAAGGGATTCCTGACAACCAGGAACACAAGCATTCTGCTGCATGCACATTCTACCTTAGATCATATGTCCTTAATGCCTTGTCAACTGATGGTTTTCTGTAGTGCTTTAGTGCTCTAATCAATAGAGGTGATTAGTTGAATGTTACAAATGACATTTTTCCTTTAATATAGTTTGTGCTCATCCTGGTTTTGACATACTTTGTGTGGAGTTGAGAGATATTAGGTTAGGTTTCCAATCCTTCAATTATAAAGTTTAAAAGTATGTATAGTAAAATTTAGATGTTACATCTGCATCCTCCAGTTTGTTGAATTCTCCATCACTTCAACAAATGAGTGTTCAACAAAAAAATAAAAAAAGTCAATTTATGGCCAGCATTGATGTTGACAAACATGACATTCAGCCAAGCCTATGCAACTCTCAAACATTTTGTCTCTGTTCTCCTCAAATTAAAATTGTTTAGTGAGGTATTGTACTCTGTTTGATTATCTATGTCATTTGACATTAGAGTGAGATTTGCCCTGTTTACTGTCTTTGTATTGAACTTAGAACTAGATCTGTAATCAATGACACCTTATTGCCTTTAAAAATCAGATTGAACTTTTTGATCTGTGCCCACCACATTGTATTCAATTGGTTTTGTGATGAAGTTCAAACTATTTTCCTGAAGGGATGCTAACTGTAGTAGTAGATAGATCTTGATCACCTAGAGCCATACAGCACAGAAACAGACCAGGTCCAACCAGTCCATGCCAACCATGATCCCAAAATAAACCAGTCCCACCTGCCAACTCCTGGCCCATAGCCCTCCAAAACTTTGCTATTCATTAACTTATCCAAATGTCTCTTAAACATTGCAATTGTACCCACATCCACCACTTCCTCTGGAAGTTCATTCCACACATGAACCACCCTCTGTGTAAAATAAAAGTTACCCTTTATGTTTTATTTTAAATCTCTTTCTTCTCACCCTAAAAATACAGGAATGTGGAGTTGAAGGTAAAATCAGATCAGGTTGATCTTATTGAATGGCATAGCACGCTTGAAGGGCTGAGTGGCCTACTCTTACTCCTGGTTTGCACATTTGTATGTTCTTTTAAATGTTGATTTTGGGTTGGCATAATCTCTGTACCATTTTCTGATGTTTGGATGAATAGAGCACCCATTCACAATCCTGCTCACTTAAAAGTTGCATTTGCCAGCTCTCGTTAGTGAGAATTAAGGTGTTGAGGTAAAACGAGTACTTTCAAGCAATTCTTACTACTTTTTGATGGACTAGAATTCACACGAGCCTGTGGACCCAAACTCCCCTTTTTCTGCCATCCTTACCATTGTCAGTTCCACTGAAAATGCCTCCCCCAGCCTCTTTCTGAGATGGTTGGAATAGGAGGACCGTGAGATGGTGCCAAGCATGTGATAGCAGCCGACATGAGGAACGCTCAGTGCCTGCTAATGGAACCTCCATTTACAGAAAGAACAGATGAAATCTTGCTTTGGCAGATAGGTTCTGCTATTCTCAAAGAATGTCGGGACAGGGAACAAATTATGTCCTAATGATACACAATCACCTGATTCATCAGCAAGGTTGAAGTATCTATTTCGTATAAATTCATCGGTATGAAAAAAACAGCCAATGCATTCAGTTGATCAAACCCAGGAAGAATGCCATCAGTGTGAATTCCAAGGATTACAAATTTCAACTATTGACAGCAATTTTTAACACCAGAGAAAAAGGGCGCTGATTGTTTGGCACTGGGACTGTGATATGTTGATGTGTTTCCATGGAGAAACAAAAGAGGCTCTCCAGGCTCCTGGGTAATTGGAGAAAGTCTTTAGTTTGCAGGTGGTGTCATTGTGACACAGGAGGAGGCCCAGGATGGACATGTCACCCAGGGAGTGAAGGGGGAGTTAAAATAGTTGGTGACTGAAAGGCATTGTTGTTTGTTGCAAACAGAGCACAGGTGTTCTACAAAGTGGATCCTGAGTCCACGCTTGGTCTCACTGATGTAGAGGAGGCCACATCGGGAGCAGCAGATGTGTTAGACCATGTTGACAGTTCTTCAGGTTTACCCCTGTTTAATGTGGAAGGTTTGTTTTGGGCCATGAATGGAGGTGAGGTGGGAGGTGTAGGGGCAGGTGTAGCACTTCCTGCGGTTGCAGGGGAAGGTGCTGGGGGTTGTGGGATTAATGGGGAGTGTGGAGCACACGAAGGAGTCATGGAGAGAGCAGTTCTTACGGCAGATAGGGGTGGGGAGGGAAATATCTCTGTGGTTGTGGAATCGGATTGTAGGTGGTGGAAGTGGTGGAGAATGGCATGTTGGTTGCAGAGGTTGGTGGGGTGGAATGTGAGGACAAGGGGGATTCTGTCTGTTTTTGTTGCGGGGAGGGGATGTAAGGGCAGATGTGCAAGAAATGCAAGAGATGCGGTTGAGGGCATTATCAATCACCGGAGAGGGGTAAGTTACGGTCCTTGAAATAGGAGGACATCTGGGATGTGCGGGATTGGAAGGCCCCATCTTGGGAGCTGACGCGGTGGAGGCAGAGGAAATGGGAGCAGGGGATCTCATTCTTGCAGGTAGGTGGTTGAGAGGAGGTGTCGTCCAGGTAGCTGTTGGAGTCAGTGGGCTTGAATTAGATGTCAGTTCTGAGGCAGTCACCAGAGATGGAGATGGAGGTGGAGAGTTACGGGAAGGAGAGGGAGATGGCCCACTTGTCTTCTATAAGGTCTCCATATACTTGTATTCTATGGCCCTATTATTAGGGATGGGCAAGAAGTGCTGGCCAACCAGTGACGCCCACATCCCACAAATGAATACAATAAAAAAGGTTAGGGTACGTCTATGCTTTGTTAAAATGAGCTGCCGCATTCAATGATCTGTGAAAATGTGTACACTGAGGGCCCTGTTCTTTCACACCACCTCTGGAATTGTACACCCTATTTTGTATTGTACTTCAATGTTCTGGCACCAAAAATTATCACCTCTCGTGCCTCTACATTGAACTTCATGACTTTTATTTTTTCACTGCCCCACTTTGTCCTTTTGTACAGTTTATAATGCTTTAAAGTTTTGTCATCACACACTGATACTTAAGGCCATATATATCAGGAAAAACAAAAGTCCCACGCCAACACAAGAGAAACCCTGTGACAAGCTCTCAAATTCTGCCTACATTCCTGAGTCTATGGAATAGCCAGTGCCTACTCAATTTCCATTCCAGTTGTTCTTAGTATCTTTGCGCACATCTCATCTAGTTTTGGTGTCTTAATAACTTTAAGTATTGACTGATTCAGCCTTATCAACATTAAAGTTCTGAACTATGTCTTTTTTCAGCAACAAATTGGCCAACATCTTCTTTGGCAAATGCAGGTGTCATGCATTCTGTGTCAATGCATAAATCCTCTTTATGGTTCCCAGTTGGGATCACTCGTCCCTTTTATTTATATGTTTAGAGAAAACAGAGGGATTCCTGTCTTTGTTAGCTCCCAGTCACTTCTGTAATTTTGTTGTCCAGTTCTTCAGTTAGCGTGTCTGCTAATGATTTGCACTTTTGATACTTAAATACTGCTAATTATATTTATAATCATAATAAACAATGGTTAGTTTAAAAACAAAAATTGCTGGAAAAGCTCAGCAGCATCTGTGGAGAGAAAAAAGAGTTAACGTTTCAGGCCTTCCTCAGAACTGTTTCTGCTTTTGCTTCTGGATTGCAGTTTTAATTGTTGGTTTAATTCTCTCTACCTTACTAATTGGTGACTGAGAAGGACTGACAGAAAGCAGATTTATATCTTAATGTATCCAAACTGATGAATGTAAGACAGGTTGACAAACCAAATTTATGCACCAGTATCATCATCTGGTTGATTAAAGTAAAGCCCCTAACATTTTATTTTTCGGAAATTGAATAGTGAAGCAGTTAATAATTTTTCCAGGGCCTTTGACGAATATTCTTGAAAGAGTATTGATTCCAGTGTTGTACCATCATCTATTTGAGAAGGAAGACTGACAATTCGAGTGTGTTTGCAAATGTTACATTCATTACTGTAGTAAGTGTGTTCAGTGCAGTGCAATCTCTGTGAGCAAATGGAAACACAAAGTAAGACAAAACAGTTTGTTAAAGCACATTCCATAGCCCAGTGACATTATCTGACTGATTGGGCTGGGGGGAGACAGCTTCTGGAAGATTAGGTTTAGCTGGGAAGCAGAGGTAACCAGGCAGTGATAATTACGTCAGGAAGACAAGGAGATGTTCTCACAGTTATGAATGGCCCTGGTACTGACTGGAAAGATGAGCACTATAAGTCATCATTCTGTTTAAAATGATGATCGAACAAAACTGAGCATGCTGATGTAGACATTTTTGACCACTTGGTGGTGCTATCACGCAGTATATAATCCCATTGTGAAGTTTTTTTGCAGATTTTATTTAAGAATGCGTCTTGCATATTGAATTAAAAGAGACATTTTCTTACTGTTTCGAATCAGGATAAAATGCAAAGCATTTGTACGCACAACACTTAACAAAATTAATAAAGGTGGCTGTTTGAAAATATTGAGGGTAACCTTGAATTTATTCTGAAGAATAACAGAAACTAACTTTTAAGTTCTTTCTTGGCTCCAGTAGTAACACTGGCATCAATTCGTTTATATTGCAGACTTGTTCAGGGACTAGGCTGCAATAAAAAAAAAGTTATTGCTATTTTGAAATAATTTCTGTTCCTGCTTGTAAAATGCTCAAGATGCACAGGGTACAGATTAGGGTAATTTGCTGAAGAAGCAAATGTGAAGTGAGGAAAAACAGGTTTTCACTCAGTGAATAGTTAGGGTACGGAGTGAATGGTGTGGAAATGTGATTGAGGCAGGTTTAGTTGAGGCATTCAAGAAGTCTTTGGATGATTATTTGAACAGTAATGAAGTACAAGGGTATGGAGATAAATCAGGAGTTAATCGGCACCAGATAACCTCCCTCTATTGAAGAGCTCGTGCACAAAGATGGGCCACATGTCTTCTTTTGCCCCCTAAATCTTCTGTGTGAAAGGGACAGGGACAACAAAACGTAGTTACTTAGTAGCCTAGCGGTGTGAATTCTACCAAAGTTTCCCACTGCTGACATTCCTTAAAAGTGACTTCTGCCATAAGTTGGGGTGTTTGTTGGTTGGAGTAAAACCCAGCAGGAAGGAGGATTGCTCTGTTAATCAGCGATCGATCGTCTCAGTTCAAAGACATTGCTGCAGGAGCTCAGCAGGGAAATTTGCCAGACCCAGCCATCTTCAGCTGCTTCATTATTCACAGTCTGTGACCATACACTAGGTGGATCAGCCATGGGAAATGCAGGGCTATGGTGATAGTACAGGGGATGGGTCAGGGTGGTATGCTCATCAGAAGGTCAGTGTGGACTTGATCAGTCGAATGGCCAACTGTAGGGTTGTATGATTCTATATATAGCAAGACCCCGACAAAATTCAAAGTTGGGCTAGTAATTGGATAGTGAGGTTCACTCTATGCAAGTACCAGACAAATATCCTCTCCAGCTTGGGAGAATGCCCCCTTAACATTCTGTGGCATTGCCATCACCGAATTCCTCACTGTAAACATCCTGGAGGTTGACTAGAAATCGAACTAGCCCAGCCAAATAAATACTGGGCTCAAAGACTAGGTCCCAGGCTGGGAATTCTAGATGAGTAACTCACCTCCTGCTTCCCCAAAGCTTGTTCACCACCGTTGACAGGCACAAGGTAGAATACCTTCCACTGATTTGGAGGAATTCAGTTCCACAACCCTCAAAGTACTTGACTCAATCCAGGACAATGAAGGGTCCGACCCAAAGCATCAACTTTCCTGCTTCTCTGACCTGCTATGCTCTTCAAGCTCCACATTTTATCGACTCTGACTTCCAGCATCTGCAGTCCTTGCCATCTCCAGAACGAATCATCCCACTTGCTCGGCATCTCAACCTCCAAACTAAAAACTCAGCCAATGTGCCAGTAAAGCACAGTAGCAGCAGGGTGTACCATAAACAAGACACAGTGCAGCAACTCCCCAAACCTCCTCCAGAAGCACCTTCCAAACATGTGACCTCAATCACCTGGAAGAAAGAGGGCAGAATTAAGGAGGTAAAGGACAAGGGGAGGGGGAAGCTAGTTGTGGAAGAGGATGATATCCTGGGTTGGAATTTTGGCCCCTGTCTGGGACTGGGAGCAGAAGGAGCTGAAAGGAAGAAGGTCCCCAGGAATGAGCATGTCAGTGGGACAGAAAATGTTACTCTATCTTGAGCAGCGGTTAGTCAGTCAGGCTCAATAAAAACCATGGTGAGGCCAAGAGAGGAGTTCCACAGGAAGCAGGGGATGGCCTTAGTGCCTGGAGGCTGCCTCCCAGCTGGAGGACATGAAGGCAAAACTCAAGGCAGGCAGCAGAGGCCCATCCTGCTGATCAGGCTGAAGGAACAAACACAACCAGCCTGTGGATGGGCTCAAACTCCCTAGCACCACCCCAGACATCCTCCAACACAGAGGTGATTTTGCAGCAAAAAAACATTTACCTAAATTCAAGCTTAAAAGCATATGTGGGTGAGCACTTCATGACATTCAAGGCTCCGGGCCAAGTGCTGGAAACTGGGTTGACATTGATAGGTTGGCACAGACTGAATGGACCTAAGGGTCTCTTCTGAGTTAAATGACACTTTCTATAATTGTTGGGCAAGACTTTGAATGATCTTTAATGCATGCCTGAGAACTCATTTTTGGTGGAACTAACCCCAACGAAGGGTAAGTCTTTGTGAAATGTTTTAAAGAGTGCCTGCTTCCCTACACACATCAGGGACAGGTGAGGGATCCACGAATAGTCTCTGACTTCTCTTTCCCACCCCTGGAGAAAAAATCTTGCCCTTCCATCATCTTATGTAGCCTGAAGTACATGTGAAATATATTTTTTAGTGGTGAGACATGAACTGATTATCATTGAAACTCTGTTGAAAAGTCTTTGGTTTTAGTATTAGATTTAGGTTTATCATCACGTGGACTCAAGTTACACAGAAGAACAGGAGCACGGTGAAAAGTGTACAAAGTTGTCAACAATTAGCACTGTCTTAGGCACAAAATACCTACATACAAATCTTAGGTACAAAAAATAGAGAAAATAAAGAGAAAAAGTTACACTACATTACATATATACATAGTATAAGTTAGCAAAATAAGAAATAATGTTAAAAAGGACATATATTACAGTATAAGGTCTTACACTACAGAGAAACTAATCCTTACTGACAGGAATATATTTTATTTTATAGCCAGAAGTGACTCATTTAATTGCTTATTTTCTTCTCATTAGAACTAGAAACTGCATTTATTTTATATGCGATGATATGAAATAATTTTCAAGTATGATTTTAATTGACTCATGTGTTAATTCCCTTCTCTGTCAGCTGCCGCTGCGCTCTAGTTGTAATCAGTAGTGGCTAATTTTTGAAGGAGATGAAGCACACTCAGGTCCAGAAATTGCAAAGTGTTCCCCGCTGCTCACACATAACCCTGTCAGAAAGAAATGATTATTCACCCTCAACATGCTTTCACACTTCCAACAAAAAATCCGGCTTCCCTCATTTCAACTTAAGACTCTTGGAGCAGTGAAAATGGAGCCTATTTCAACTCAAGTGCTTGTTCCAAAAGACCTTGCTGATTTTGGGTATTTTCCCTGTATGTGATTCATACACCTCTCTCCTCCCTTTCTCCTGCCAGCAAAATAATTGGCGTTTGTCGGAAATGGGCATGCCCCTTCTGCACCCTGGTACCTCCGGGCATTTTTGAGGGTTTAATCATTCTGCTTGACTGAGCAAAAATCGAACCTCAACCCTGAAATAAGGGTAGAGACCCCACCTATTTGGCACAGGCTTGTGAGAGGCACCGTTGTGCCAAGGTCAACACAAGTCTATCATCAACTGCCATCTCAGTCATCCCAGCTCTAGGGCATCGCTGTAACAGTTCTTCAGAGTAGTGTTCTAGAGCCACTGTCTTTAGCTGCTTCGCCATCGACCTTCCCTTCATGTTGGGTCAGAGTGGGGATGTACGCTGATATATCTGCTTAACCAAATCATACTTGCACAATGTTCAGGACCATTTATGACTCCTCAACTGCAGAAGCAGTCCATTTTCAAATGAAACAGGATCCAGACTGCATCCAGGATTTGGTTGACAAGTGCACCACACAAATACCAGGCAATGACCATCTCCAATAAGTATAGCATAGCCTTTACTGTTACTTGTACTACAACACAGAAGGATAGGAGCACAGTGAAAAGTTTTTACAATGACAATCTAATCACCACTTTTCAGTGGTGGTACCGAGACTTAAGCCCCCACCATCAGCTTCCTAGAGGCTATAATTGACCAGAAACTCGACTGGACTCACCACATAAACATAATGGCTGCAAGAGCAGATCACTGTGGTGAGCAATTCACCTCCTGACTCTCCAAAGCCTGTCCATCATCTACAAGAAACAAACCAGGATTGCGATGGAATACTCTCCACTTGCCTGGATGAGTGCAGCTCCAACAACACTCAAGAATCTTGACACTACCAAGGACAAAGCAGCCCGATTGATTAGCACTCCATCCACAAGCATCAGCTCCCTCCATAACCAATGCTCAGTAGCAGCATTGCGTACTATCTACCAGGTGCTCTGCAGAAATTCGCCAAAGATCCTCCGACAGCACCTCCAAAGGTGTGACTTCTTCCAACTAGAAAGACAAGGGTAGCGGATATAATGGAACACCACCACCTGGAAGTTACCCCTCAAGCCACTCATCACCCTGACTCGGAAGTCTACCACCACCCTCTCAGTCTCACTGGATCAAAATCATGGAATTCCCTCCCAAATGGCTTAGGTTGACTGCAGCAGTTCAAGAATGCAGCTCACCACCACCTTCTCGAGGGCAATTAGGAATGAGCAATGAATGTTAGCCTAACCACTGACGTGTATGGCTCATGAAGGAATGTTTTTAAAAATTGAAAGTTTTCAAGGATTTTTTTATTCATTGGATGGAGGAGGTGGGATGGACTATGGCACGCACAGGCATTTGCACAATACAGGTCGCTTGTAGAGTGGATGTGGTGAATATGTTTTTACCAGTGGGAGATACTAGGACCCAAGTATACAACACAGAGTTAAGGAACACCCCTTTAGAACTGAGATGAGGAATTTCTTCAGCCAAATGGCGGTGAATCTATGGGTCTTATTGTTGCAGAGGACTGTGGAGACTAAATCATTGACTATATTTAATCACAGAATGCCTACAGTGTGGAAGCAGGCCATTCAGCCCAACAAATTGACAATAATCCTCTGATGATCATCCCACCCAAACCCACCTCCACCACCTATCCCAATAACCCTGCAACTCCCATGGCTAACCCACCTAGCCTGGCATATCCCTGGACACAATAGGACAATTAAGTATGGCTAATCCATCTAATCTGCACATCTTTAGACTGTGAGAGGAAACCAGAGAAGCTGGAGGAAGCCCCTGCAGACATGGAGAGAATATGCAAGCTCCACACAGCCACCTAACAATGTAATCACAGCCGGGTCCCTGGCAGTGTAAGGCGGCAGTTCTAACCACTAGGCCACCACGCTGCTCACTTAAGACAGAGATAGATAGGCTCTTGATTAGTAAAGGGATCAAGGGTCATGGGGAGAAAGCAGAGAAACATATCAGCCATGATGTAATGGTTGAGCAATCTTGATGGGCTGAATGGTCTAATTCTACTCCTGTGTGTTATGGTCTTATGGAAAATGTAACATTCTGGCCCAGAAATAATTTTAAAAAGACACCCACTTAAGGATAAAGAACTACACTGTTGCAGAGCTAAGCACATATGCTTTTACAAAATTCAATGCAATGATACTGAGCTGAATGGCTTTCTTCTACACCGCAAGTTACAGTGATTTTATGGACACCATAGAAGAGGGACTAAATCTGACAAGGCCCCAACTTCAGTTCAGTGTCACAAAAGCAAAATACTGCAGAGGCTGGAGATCTGAAATGGAATAGAAAGTGCTCTGGTGACATCTGCAGAGAGAGAAACAGGGCAAAGGATTTGAGTCCAATACGACTCTCTAAGATCATAGAATCCCTACAGTGTGGCAATAGACCCTTTGGCCCAACAAGTCCACACCAACTCTCAGATCAACCCACCCAGACCCACCCCCCTGATCTACACATTCCTGAATACTACAGGCAATTTAGCATGGGCAATCTGCCTAGCCTTCACATCTTTGGACTGTGGGAGGAAACCAGACCACCCAGAGGAAACCCGCACAGACGCGGAGAGAATGTGTAAACTCCATGCAGACAGTCGCCTGAGGCTGGAATCAAATCCGTGTCCCTGGCGATGTGAGGCAGCAGTGCTAACCACTGATCCACTGCGCCACTCTCTTCCAATTCTGAAGAAGTCATATTGGGCTTGGAATGTTGGCATTGTTTCCCCTTCCTCAGATACTGCCAGATCTACTGAATTTTTCCAACATGTTCTATTTTCGTGACTGTGTCCATTTTCATGATCCACACTTGAGAGAAGACCTGAGGGTTTCAAGAAGTTGACCATTTAAAACAGAGATGAAATTATTTTCTCACAGAGGATTGAGAGTTTTTGAATTGTTTTCCCAATTTTTAATGAATAGATTCTGGGTAAGGAAGGGGTGGCAGTTATCAAGGGTAGGTGGGGATGTACATTTAAGATTACAATCAGACCAGTTTTGATCTTAGTAAATGGGCACAAGGGGACAATTGGTCTGATATGCATTTGTTTTAATGCAATAAGCGTCGTAGGAAAGGTAGATGAACTTAGGGCTAGGATTAGTACCTGGGAGCATGATTTTATTGCTATTACTGAGACTTGGTTGAGGGAAGGGCAAGATTGGCAACTAAATATCCCAGGATATAGATACTTCAGGCAGGATAGAGAGGGAGTAAACAGGGTGGAGGATTTGCATTACTGGTCAAAGAGGATATCAGAGCTGTGCTGAAGGAGGGCACTATGGAGGACTCGAGCAGTGAGGCAATATGGGTAGAACTCAGAAATAGGAAGGATGCAGTAACAATGTTGGGGCTGTACTACAGGCCTCCCAACAGTGAGCGTGAGGTAGATAGAGGTACAAATATGTAAACAGATAATGGAAAGGAGTAGGAGAAACAGGGTGGTGGTGATGGGAGATTTTAATTTTCCCAACATTGACTGGGATTCACTCAATGTTAGGGGTCAAGATGGAGCAGAATTTGTAAGGAGCATCCAGGAGGGTTTTCTAGAGCAGTATATATGTAGTCCAACACGGGAAGGGGCCATACTGGACCTGGTGTTGGGGAATGAGCCCAGCCAAATGGTTGAAGTTTCAGTCAGGGATTACTTTGGGAATAGTGATCACAATTATGTAAGTTTTAGAATACTCATGGGCCAAGGCACGAGTGATCTTAAAGGAAGAGTGCTGAATTGGGGGAGGGCCAACTATAGCAAAATTTGGCAGGAGCTGGGGAATGTGGATTGGGAGAAACTGTTTGAGGGTAAATCCATATTTGATATGTGGGAGGCTTTTAAAAAGAGGTTGATAAGAGTGCAGGACAGACAGGTCCCTCTGAAAATGAGGGATAGAAAGGGCAAGATTAGAGAGCCATGGATGACAGGTGAAATTGTGAGGCTAGCAAAGAGGAAAAAGGAAGCATACATAAGGTCTAGGTGACTGAAAACAGATGAAACTTTGGAAGAAGAGATAATGGGAACTGTAGATGCTGGAGAATCTGAGATAACAAAGTGTGGAGCTGGATGAACACAGCAGGCCAAGCAACATCTTAGGAGCACAAAAGCTGATGTTTTGGGCCTAGACCCTTCATCAGAAAAGGGGGATGGGGAGATGGTTCTGAAATAAATAGGGAGAGGGGGGAGGCGGAACATCAGGAAAGTAGGACCAATCTGAAACGAGGAATTAAGAGGGCTAAAGGGGTCATGAAATATCTTTAGCAAACAGTGTTAAGGAAAATCCCAAAGCCTTTTATTCATACATAAGGAGCAAGAGGGTAACTAGAGAAAGGGTTGGCCCACTCAAGGACAAAGGGGGGAAGTTACGCAAGGAGTTAAGGAAAATGAGTGAGATTCTTAATGAGTACTTTGTGTTGGTATCCACTGAGGAGAGGGACATGATGGATGTTGAGGTTAGGGATAGATGTTTGATTACTCTGGATCAAGTCAGCCTAAGGAGGGGGGGAAGTGTTGGATATTCTAAAAGGCATTAGGGTGGGCAAGTCCTCAAATCCAGATGGGATCTATCCCAGGCTGCTGAGGAAATAGCTGGGGCCTTAACAGATATCTTTGCAGCATCCTTGAGCATGGGTGAGGTCCTGGAGGACTGGAGAATTGCTATTGTTGTCCCCTTGTTTAAGAAGTGTAGCCAGGATAATCCAGGTAATTATCGACCGGTGACCCTGATGTCAGTGGTGGGGAAGCTGCTGGAGAAGATACTGAGGGATAGGATCGATTTACATTCGGAAGAAAATGGGCTTACCAGTGATAGGCAGCATGGTTTTTTGCAAGGAAGGTCATGTCTTACCAACTTGATTGAATTTGTTGAGGAAGTGACAAAGTTGATAGATGAGGGAAGGTCTGATTAGTAAGTTTGTAGATGACACTAAGATTGGTGGAGTAGCAGATAGTGAAGGGGACTGTCAGAGATTGCAGCAGAATATAGACAGAGTTGGGCAGAGAAATGGCAGGTGGAATTCAATCCAGCCAAACGTGAGGTGCTGCATTTTGAAAGATCCAATTCAAGAGCAAACTATACGGTAAATGGAAAAGACCTGGGGAAAATTGATGCAAAGAGAGATCTGGGTGTTCAGGTCCATCGTACCCTGAAGGTGGCAATGCAGGTGGATAGAGTGGTCAAGAAGGCATACGGCATGCTTTCATTCATTGGATGGGGTATTGAGTACAAGAGTTGGCAGGCCATGTTACAGTTGTATAGTACTTTTGTTCATCCATGTTTGGAATACTGTGTACAGTTCTGGTCGCCACATTACCGAATGGAAGTGGGTGCTTTGGAGAGGGTGCAGAGGAGGCTCACCAGAATGTTGCCTGGTATGAAGAGCACTGGCTATGAAGAGAGCTTGTGTAGATTAGGATTATTTACATTTTTAAGATGGAGGTTGAGGGTGAGGTCTACAAAATCATGATAAGTATAGACAGGGTGGACAACAAGAAGCATTTTCCCAGAGTGGGGGACTCAATTACTAGGGGTCATGATTTCAAGGTGAGAGGGGAAATGTTTAAGGTAGGTATGAATGGAAAGCTCTTTATGCAGAGAGTGAAGGCTGCCTGGAACGTGCCAGTGGAGGTTTATCTAGACAGATACATGAATGGGCAGGGAGCAGAGGGATACAGATCCTTGGAAAATAGGCGACAGGTTTTAGGCGGAGGATTTGGAGTGGCGCAGGCTTGGAGGGCCGAAGGGCCTGTTCCTGTGCTGTAATTTTCTTTGTTCTTTTTCTGGAAGAGGAGGGTTAGAGGAAAAATGGGCATCCCTTGTTCCTTGTTTGAATGTTCACATGGTGTAGTGGAGTTTACCAGAATGATTGCAGGGATTTTGCTGCAAGTTTAGGTTCAAAGAATCATAGAATTCCCACAGTGTGGATGTAGGCCATTCAGCCCATCAAGCCCACATTGGCTCCTACCCAAACCTAGACCTAGCCCATTACTCCCTTCTCTATCTTGTAACCAATCTTGATAGGTGGACAGGCAGGTAGTGCTGAGGAGGTGGGGAAGCTGCAGAAAGATTTAGACAGTTTAGGAGAGTGGCCCAGGAAATGGCTGATGAAATTCAATGTGAGTAAATGTGAGGTTTTGCACTTTGGAAAAAAGAATACAGGCATGGACTATTTTCTAATGGTGAGAAAATTCGCAAAGCAGAAGTACAAAGGGATCTGGGAGTGTTGGTCCAGGACTCTCTAAAGGTTAACTTGCAGGTAGAGTCTGTAATTAAGAAAGCGAATGTAATGTTGTCGTTTACCTCAAGATGATTGGAATATAAAAGCAGCGATGTGCTTCTGAGGCTTTATAAAGCTCTAGTTAGGCCCCATTTAGAATATTGTGTCCAATTTTGGGCCCCACGCCTCAGGAAGGACATACTAGCCCTGGAGCGTGTCCAGCGGAGATTCACACGGATGATCCCTGGAATGGTAGGTTTAGCGTATGATGAATGGCTAAGGATCCTGGGCTTGTACTCATTAGAGTTTAGAAGCTTGAGGGCAGATCTAATAGAAACTTACAAGATAATGTATGGTTTAGAAGGGGTGGACGCTGGGAAGTTGTTTCCGTTAGGCAGGGAGACTAGGACCCGTGGGCACAGCCTTAAAATTAGGGGGGGTAAATTTAAAACTGAAATGAGATGACATTTCTTCAGCCAGAGAGTGGTGGGCTTGTGGAATTCACTGCCACGGAATGCAGTGGAGGCCGGGACGTTGGATGCATTCAAGGCAGAGATCGACAAATTCTTGATCTCAAAAGGAATCAAGGGCTACGGGGAGAGTGCAGGGAAGTGGTGTTGAAATGCCCATCAGCCATGATTTAAATGGCCGAGTGGACTTGATGGGCCGAATGGCCTTACTTCCACTCCTGTGTCTTATGGTCTTATGGTAACCCTGCATTGCCCTTGTCTAACCCACCTAGCCTGCACAACCCTGGACACTACAGGATAGTTTACCAAGGCTAATTCACCTAATCTGCACATCTTTGGTTGGGTTAGGAAAGCTGGAATTGTTTTCCTTGGAGCAAAGGAGGTGAAGGGGATTTGATAGAGGTATAGAAGGCCACGAAACACATCAATACATTACACAAAGAGAAGTTATTCCCACTGATGGCACAAGGAGACAAAAATTTGTAGACTTGGACAGGATATGTAGGATCATAGAATCCCTACAGTGTGGAAACAGGCCCGTTGGCCCAACAAGTCCACACCGACCCTCCGAGCATCCCACCCAGACCCACCCTCCTATAACCCACCTAATCTACACATCCGTCAACACTGTGGGCAATTTTTCACAGCCAATCCACCTAGACTGCACATTTTTGGACTGTGGAAGGAAACCAGAGCACCCGGAGGAAACCCACGCAGACACGGGGAGAATGTGCAAACTCAATATCAACAGTTGCTCGAGGGCAGAATTGAACCCACATCCCTGGCACTGTGCGGCAACAGTGCTGACCACTGAACCACTGTGCCGCTAAATAATGCAAATGAGGGTCCAAGGAATGTAAAACACATAGAAAAATACACCCTTACACAGTAAAAAGGGAGGTGAAGTGTTGGTGGGATTATCATCAGAGATTTGGATATGAGTACCTCTACAGCAGATGGTGAAATTTCAACTCAGTAAAAGTCCAGAATTAAGCATCTAATGAGGACCATGAAACCAATTGTGGATCGTCAGAAAAACCCATGTGGTTCATTCGATGTGCTTTAGGGAAGAGAACTGTTTTCCTTACCTGACCTACCTTCTAACCTGCTCATGTGGTTGATTCTTAACTGCCCTACATACAATTAGAGATAGGCAGTACAATTTGGCCCAGCCTCTAACACATAAAACCTGTGAATTAATTTAAAAACGCAAGATAATGGCTTGGAGATCACTGCCTACAAGAGTAAAGAAACAAAAACGCTGAATAGTTGCAGGAGGAAATTGCTTTTCCCTGTTAACAGAATATTCTAGATTGGTTTTCTGAAAACAAAAACATGAAAATGGTTTTTCTGATGAAGGGTCTAGGCCCGAAACTTCAGCTTTTGTGCTCCTAAGATGCTGCTTGGCCTGCTGTGTTCATCCAGCTCCACACTTTGTTATCTTGGATTCTCCAGCATCTGCAGTTCCTACTATCTCTAGCTTTCAACTGTCAAGTTTTATTTGTCTTTAGAAACGTGGGCCCCCCAGTCGAGGCTATTCATACATTGTGACCCCCATTTTATAAGGCTCTATGTAGGGTGCTGAATGCAGCATGGGAACAGATGAAATAACGTTTCTAAATAAAAGTCATGCTTGCCTTGTAAAGCCATCATCAAAGCAGCATTTCCATCTGGTGAAATGCAATGTGGCCACAGCAGATCCTCTCAGAGTCAGAATGATGGAATTCACAAAGGAAGAAGTTAGAATGTGCGTTTTCAAATACTGCACTTGTACTATGCACAATAGAGAGAGGCCAAATGATTGTGAGCTATAAATCTATCACCGTTTGACTGGCACCAACTAGCATTACACAGAATTTTCTTCCCATAATTTTATTGGTGAGCTTTCTACTTCATCCAAGGACTATTCATTTCAGTATCTGGGCTTGATGCTAAATTTATTCTTTGGCACGTCAGACTTTTTAAGCCTTATTTCCTGGAATACTGAGCATCTCCTACTCTCCAGAATATGATTCATATTCAGTTGACAGTGTTGACATCTTCAATATCTGCAACTTAATTCTTGATAGACAAATCAAACCCTGGTCCTCTCAGAATTGTGAGAAGTGACTGATAATCGTTTATTGAACTCCTCACAACCCCTATTGCCTTTATTAGAACCTTCTGTTCCCTTAAAGTCTTTCTTCCTGTTTTGCTAAGGTGCTCAACCTTTTCACATAATTTGCCATGGCACGGTTTATAGGACCAAACCATGTACAGCATGAATGAGGTCATTCGGCCCAATGTATCTTTTGCATATAGAAAAGAGCTATCCAGTTTAAACCCACCTTCTAGCTTTGGCCTGTAGCCATTAGATCATGACACCTCCAAATGTTTTCATTTAAACACTCTCCCTTTATCGATACTGAGGTGTTGATTTTTCACCACATTCTGAAAAGAATTTGTCATCAAATCCCCTCTGATTGTTCTGCCAATTATTTTAAATCCATGGCCTCTCTGCTAAGGGAAACGGGTCCTTCTCAACCAAGTCATGCAGGTTCCTCACCGTTTTCTACACCTCAATTAAGGATCTCCTCAGCTGCCTTAGTCAGTTCCGAAGGAAACAACTACAAGCCGATTCAATTTTTCCACGTAGTTAAAATTCCCCATTCCTGGCAACATCCTCACGAATGTCTGTTCGGGTGCAGTTACAGTACTCCTGTAATGTAATGATCAGAACGGTACACAGTACTCTAGTTGTATTCTAAATAGTATTTTAAACAACTCCAGCTTGACCACCATGTTCTTATATTCAATAATAATGTAGTGCTGTTCTATTCTATCATTGGTTAATCAAGGAAAGTAGCTGAAATGCTTTTCTGAAACCTTATGCAGCCTGACCTGCAGCCTTCAGTAAATGCAGAATAATCGGTGATGCCATTCATTCTATCCAGTTGCTGACAAGCATGCTTTTCTGTCACTTTATAATTTTTGCTGTCTTTCTTCCCATTGCTTTCTGCCACCAGCTCTGATAATATAACCCCTTTCTGATGAATAGTCAACAGTATGGTAAACAATGTTTCCCCCAGATGAGGTTGTGGAGGCTGGTACAATTATAACATTTAAAAGGCATCTGGATGGGTACATGATTAGGAAGGGTTTAGAAAGATATGGGCCAAATGTTGGGAAATGGAACTAGATTTATTGAGGATATCTCGTCGGCATGGACAAGTTGGACTGAAGGGTCTGTTTCCGTGCTGTACATCTCTATGACTCTCTCTGTATTTTGTCAATTCTACATTCCCACCCACCCCTGATAACTTTTGATTTGGTTCCAAACAAGAATCCACCTACCTCCAACTTAAAAATATCCAACAACCCCGCCTTCAGTGCCCTCTGAGACAAAATTCCAATGTCATGTCAACTGGTGCTAGTTTAACCTGAGGTTAACTACAGCTCAGGTGAGGAGAGAAATTAAGATGAGTCCTTCATAGTAACTTCAGTCAGTGTATGAATTGAACTCATGTTGTTAGTGTCCCCCTGTATCACAAACCAGCTGTCCATCCAACTGAGCTAAACTGACCTCCTAAGGGCATATCCTCTGACAGAAAGCAAATGATCTCCTCCAAAAGGACAAACACTACCCCCTTTCAATTTTAAAACAGTACCCCCCAGGCCTGAACTTACCCACGGGAGCAAACATTCCCTGTATTTCCACCTTCTTAAGACCTTCAGGTTCTTATATAAAAGCAAAATTTTGTAGATGCTTGAGAAATCTACAGGTCTGGCAACATCTAGGGAGAAAGAAACAGTTAAAGTTTCAAGTTCAGTGTGAGTTTTCTGCGGTAGTAGGAACTGCAGTGCTGGAGAATCTGAGATAACAAGGTGTAGAGCATTTCTGAAGAAGGGTCTAGACCCGAAATGTCAGCTTTCCTGCTCCTCTGATGCTGCTTGGCCTGCTGTGTTCATCCAGATCTACCTCTTGTTACCTGAGTTTTCTGTGGAACTGGTTCCCGCAATTATTATACAATGCAGTCAAGTCACCCATCATTCCTCAAAATTGAATGGAAACAAACCTACGCTGTCTAAACTATTCATGTAACACAACTCAATGATTCCAGCTATTCATCTAGTAAACTTCCTCTGACCGCCTCTTATATTTTACATCCTTCCTAAATAAGGAGACCAAAACGACATACAATGTTTGAAATGTGGTCTCACCAACAACCTACAATTACTGAAACATAACTTTCCTACTTTTACATTAAATTCCTCTTATGATTAAGGATAAAAGTCAAATGGCCTTCTTATTTACTCATTGTACTTTCACAGTATCTTTTCATGACTGATGCATGAGAATATCATGATCTCTCTGCACTTTAGATTGCTGTTGCCCTTCTCCAATCAAATAATACCCTCCTCTTCTATCCTTCCAGCCAAAGTGAACAACTTCAGAGTGAATGCTAGTAAGCTACGTAGCTATATAATGCAGATAAACCTGGTGGAGCATAACATTTCTCCTACATTAGAAACGTAGGAACATAGAATATAGAAGCAAGAGTAAACCTTTCAGTGCTTTGAGCCTGCTCCATTGTTCAATCTGATCATGGCTGATCATCCAAATCAATAGCCCATTCCCAGTTATTCCCCCATACCCTTTGATCACTTTAGCCTTAAGAACTGCATCTGACACCCCTGAAAACATTCAAAGTTTTGGCTTTAAGCACTTTCTATAGCAGAGATTTCTGCAGGCTCACCACTTTCTGGGGAAAGAAATTCCTTCTCACCTCAGTTGTAAATAGCCTACCCCAAATCCAAACCGCATCCCTGATTCTTGACCCTGGTCATTGGGAGCATCTTTCAAGCTTCTACCTGTCTAGTCCTGTTAGTATTTGATAGGTTTTTGTGAGATCTCCCCTCATTCTTCTCAACTTTAGTGAATACAGTCCTAACCTCTCTTCAGACATCAGTCCTGCCAACCCAGGATCCGGTTGAGTAAATCTTGATTGTACTCCTTCCATTTGCAGAACATTCTTCTTCAGATAAGTAGGCCGAAACAGTGCACAATATTACAGATCAGGTCACACTCAAGACCCAGTGCATTTGCAGTAAGAGGTGCCTACTCCTGCAATCGAAAACTCTTGCTATGGAGGCCAGCGTACCATTTTCTTCACCTCCTGCTGCACCTGCACGCTTATTTTCAGTGACTGGCACACAAACCCTTCACCCCCCCACCCCCGGATCTTGTTGCACCTGTCTCCTTCCCAATCTGGTATAATTTGGATAATAATCTGCCTTCCTGTTCTTGCTACCAAAATGGCTACCCTCGCATTTATCCACTTTGCAACTATATTTTGCATATATTTGATTATACGCAGGTGATGAGCGTTAGAAATTTACCTGAGCCCTACATATTGAAACAGACTGAAACTGTGGTCCTGAGGGTTTACAGGGACACGCTTACGGTTTGAGTATTTATAATTAAAAGCCTCTAAGAGTATGTGAAGATAGGCTCCAGTTTTAGGCTTCACCTTCAGGCTTTCTAGAGCACAGCACTACAATCAGATTTTTGCCCTGTAAGTAAGATTTTCCCCTTAAGCCTGGGATTTTCTTGATTTTTGTGACTTAGTTTAAGTTAGTGTATGTATCAAATAAGTTAAGGGGATTAAGAATGATGAGTTCCAGCTGAAAAAAAAATGACAGCTTATTGAAATCTGCCATGAAAAGTTTAAGGTTTTAAACTGGACAGATGCCAAATAAATATTTCCTTGCAACTCCCTTGTCATAATAATGTTGGGGATAAGGGTGTTTGCCTTGATTTGAGTGGCAGAGTTATATAGGGAAATCTAAAGGATATGTGCGTTTTTGTTTCACCTTCTATCACACCATTGAAATGTTTTATGCAACAAACACAGATTAAATTCATTACATTAATCTATGTCTTGTCTGTTTCAGTCTAAGTTGCTTTTTCAAAAACGTTGGCAACTGATACCAAACATCCTCCCTGGCGCTGAAACTTAATGTTTCTTATTCCTTCAAGGTTTATATATTGAAAGCCTTTTAAACCAGAAATATAGAATTACTTTTTCCTTTACATTTCAGCACAATCAGCTTTGTACTTCCAATGATTTTCTGAACGGACTATTTAAAAATCTAAGCTTGCAAGGAGCAAGTTTAACAAATGGCAGAGGCCACTGGATTCACTCCTACAACATATTTTGGGCCACCATATGTGAGATGCTATAATGATTTGGTGTGATTTATTACTGTCATGTGTACCACGGTACAGTGAAACGTATCATCTTACGTGCTTTACATGTAGATCGTTCCATACAATTGCATCAGGGTAACAGAGCAGAGTGCAGGTTGCAGTGTTACAGCTGAGAAGGTGCAGGGAGATGTCAATACTAACATTAAAGAGGTCTGTTTAAAGATCTGATAACAGTGAGGAACTGCTTGTTCTTGAATCTGCTCGAACACGTATACAAACTTTCGTATCTTCTGCCTGATGGAAGAGGGTAGGAGAGAATATGACCGAGGTGGGAGTGGTCTTTGATTATATTAGTTGATTTCCTGCGGCAGCAGGAAGTATAGATGGAAGGAAGGCTGGTTTGCATGATGCACGAGGCTGTGTTCGCAACACTCTGTGGTTTCTTTCAGTCTTGGGAAAGGCAGTTACCATTCCATGCTGTGATACATCCAGATGGAATGCTTTCTATTGTTTATCACGCAGAAAGTGGTGTGTGTATGGAATGAGCTGCCAGAGGAAGTGGTGCTACAATTCCAACATTTAAAAGGAATAGGAATAGGAAGGGTTTAAAGGGATATGGGTTAAATACTGGAAAGTAAGACTAGATTAATTTAGAATATCTGGTTGGCATGGATAAGTTGACTGAAGGGTCTGTTTCCATGCTGTATAGCTCTATGACTCTATCCATAAAAAAATGTGATGAGTCTAATATATAAAGTAACGAACGTAGTTGAAGCTCAGACCATGGTTCCCGGAGGAAAGCAAAAATCCATTGCATGATTATAGCCTAAGTACAAGAAGGTGATTCTAACTAGGCAGCTCTTTTGGAGACATGAGATAACAAAGTGTGGAGCTGGATGAACACAGCAGGCCAAGCAGCATCTTAGGCCTAAGATGCGCTTGGCCTGCTGTGTTCATTCCGCTCCACACTTTGTTATCTCAGATTCTCCAGCATCTGCAGTTCCCACTTTCTCTTTTGGGGATATGATAGGCAGAATAACCTTCTTCTTTGGTTCTACAATATCACTGGGAAACAGGATAGTGCAGCAGTAATTAAACTCCTTCTTTATTTACATCTTCCACTGCAAGAAAGGTATCCACTACTTTTTGCCAATTTTGGAAAAGTGTCATTAGATAATTATTACTGAAGAGAGAGACACGTTGTTGAGAATTTTTGACTTGCGCTGATCAGGACAAATGCAAGAATTTCAAATTTCAGATGACCTCATCAATTGACGCTACAGGAGAACATTAGAAAAGTACTGACCACATATCCTTCTCAGCAATATCGAGGTTCTGATTTAATTTAAAAGTTATATTTCCATTTTGAATGTTTATAGTTATCTTGTAAATAATCATTTAATGCTTATGATTTCTGAGCTAAATAAAAAAGGCCAGTAATTAAACTGACATGTCCCCAGGTTTCTGCTGTCTCCAGTTGAACTGAGTGGTTGAGAATTACCTTGAATTGTGTCTGTTGTGGATAGCAGGAGTGCTAATCCCATTGAAATTAATCTTTAAATGGTTTGCGGTTCCCCAATGTCACAGTCTGTAAGTAGTCACTAAGCTGAGGAGACATGCGGAACTCCAACAGTTGATAGGCCATTGCCAGGATTTGCCCATTTCCTGTAATTAATCACATCTTGAAGACTTATCAGAATTTTCGTTTCCGTTAGCATCAGAAAGAGTAATGGAAGTAGGAACTTAGGCAGATGTGTTGTCTGTATGATATCTAAAAATGGTTGGAGGCAGAGGATACTGCAAAGGCTTCGAGCCCTGAGAGCATTCTGGCAATAGTAGCGAGGATTTGTTGTCAGTAATGCCACTCCCCTAACCAAGCTCTTCCAGTACAGTTACAACACCAGTACCTACCCAACAATGTGGAAAATTGCCCAGGTATATCTTGTACATAAAGGACAGGACAAATCCAACTCAGCCGGTTACCACCCCACCATCTACTCTCGATCATCAGTAAAGTGACAGAATGTATCAGTTACAGAGCTATCAAGTAGTTCCTGCTCAGCAATAACCCGCTCAGTGACGCCCAGTTTGGGTTCTGCCAGGGCCATTCAGCTCCTGACCTCATTACAGCCTTGGTTCAAACATGGACAAAAGAGCTAGATTCCAGAGGTGAGATGAGAATGACAGCCTGTGATATCAAAGCTACATTTGACCTAGTGTGGCTTCAAGGAATCCGAGTAAAACTGGAATCAGTGTTTTGGGGGCAAAGTCTCCAGTGGTTGAATACATACCTGGCACATAGTGAGATGGTTGTGGTTGTTGGAGGTCAGTCATCCCAGCTCCAGGATATCTCTGCAGGAGTCCCTCAGGGTAGTGCCCTCAGCCAAACCATCTTCAGCTGCTTCATCAATGACCATCCCTCAATCACAAGGCCAGAAGTGGGGATGTTTGCTGATGATTACACAATGTTCGGCACCATTCGTAACTCCTCAAATACTGAAACAAGCTGTGTTCAAATGCAACAAGGTCTGGACAATATCCAGGCTTGGGATGATAAATGGCAAGTAACATTCGTGCCACACAAATGCTAGGCTATGAGCATCACCAATAAAAGACAATCTAACTACCATCCCTTGACATCCAATGATGTTACCATCACTGAATCCCCCACTATCAACATCCTGGAGGTTATCATTGACCAGAAACTCAACTGGACTCACCACATAAACACAGTGGCTGCTAAGAATACTGTGACAAGTAACTCACCTCCTGACTCCTCAAAGCCTGTCCACCATATACAAGGCACAAGTCACAAGTGTGATGGAATACTCCCCACTTGCCTGGATGAGTATAGCCCCAGCAACACTCAAGAAGCTTGACACCATCCAGGACAAAGCAGCCCGTTTATTTGGCATTACATTCACAAGCATCTTCTCCCTCCACCACCAACACTCAGTAGCAGCAGAGTGTACTATCTACCAGATGCACTGCAGAAATTCACCAAAGATCCTCAGACAGCACCTTCCAAACCCACAACCACTTTCAATTAGAAGGACAAGGGCAGTGGATACATGGGAACACCAGCACCACCACCTACAAGTTCCCCTCCAAGCCACTCACCATCCTGACTTAGAAATACATCGCTGTTCCTTCAATGTTGCTGGGTCAAAATCCTGGAATTGCCTCCCTGAAAGCATTGTGGGTCAACCCACAGCAGGAGGACTGTCGCAGTTCAAGAAAACAGCTCACCACCATCTTCTCAAGGGCAACTAGTGAATGGGCAATAAATGCTGGCCAGCCAGCGACACTGACATCCCACAAATGAATTAAGAAAGATACATCTCATATCATATGTGAGCGTTAGGTGGTCTGCCTCCTGGGTAGATTCTGTACATTGGAGATCTGGCTCTCCTAGTCTCTGCTGGTAGTTTGTGGCATCCAATGGTTTCCTCTTAACCTTCGGTGACTGTTGTCTGACTCTAATGGGTTTCTGCAAACTCCTTCATTTGCTGTACTAAGTAGCCCTGTTCTCTGTAAGTATGTCTCTCACTGGTACACACTATTCCATCCTTCCTTCACAGTACCTTCCACAATGGCCAAAGCCACTGTTATATTGTTACAAACATTACTATATCTTTATCGTATCCTTTGTCATAATGCTACATTTGGGTATTTGGTAGAAAAATAGAACCTGTACCACTGAACCGTTTGAGATGGCCTAGGTTATTCTGATCTCTTTATGAAATTAACTGCTTAAAGTTAGAATCAGTTTCAAATCTGATGGTTGGTTGGGAAGAAACTTGCTTCAGTAAACATTCTTGGGTATCATCAAGCAAGAGTATACAAGATGTCAGGGAGCTAGGGTCAGAGCTCACAGATGTCCAATGGCTACATAGGTCAAATTGATCACTTGAGTCTCCAAGAAACCAAGTTGTATGAATCTATGATACATTGGCCTATGGTCAATAAACTTAAATTTGGACAACATGCTTGTGTCTGGATCATGAAGAATATTTTTATCTGCATTAAAAATATGTTTTAATGTTTATTGATGTCAATTTAATTTCTTTCATCCAGATTAGTGGTTGAAATTCTCAATGCATGAGGAAGGGTAAAAATCAGCCAAGGTTCTCGTTTGAATATTCCTGCATGCTTTTGGCCTGCAGCAAACACAGTGCAGACTGAAGCGCAGCATTGTTCCTCGCACATCTGTTTTTGTCTCTACAAAACCACTGTGTTTACATCAGTTCTTCACAGCGTCAAAAATGACTTGGCTGTTTTTCAATGGGTTTTTCAGAATGTGACGTGGGTTGTTTGTCAGGGTACTGGAGTTTCTTACAATGTCACTGTGTTCTTCACAGCGTACGAATGTCATGGTTGTTCTTGAGTGTGCTGGAGTGGGTTGTATTATTTTTCCAGGATTAGTCATGGCTTCCTGATCTTCATAGTTCCTCTGTTCTTCAGCGTATTTTGGATAGTCTTTGGGGGACTTGACTGATCTTTATTGTTCTCAGTCATTCTAGAATGATTCTATTGTTCATACAGGCATCTTGTCCATACATAAAACTGAAAAGAGACATCTATTACATTCCTTCACCATTATATGCCAAAAGTTACATCAAGACCACAGACACAGGCACAAGCCCTTCAACCCAAATGATTTCATTAGCAAAGATTTGTAGAATTCTTACAGTTTGGAAGTAGGCCATTCAGCCTGTTGAGTCCACACCGACCCTCCAAAGAGCATCTCACCCAGACCCACTCCATTCTTGTAACTCTGCTTTTCTGGTTCATCCACCTATCCTGCATATCTTCAGATACTATGGACAATTTTGCATGGCTAATCCAACGAACCTGATGCAATGAATGTCCTTGCCCACTCTCTCCTTACCAACAGACTCTGATATTCCCATCTGCTTTCTTCATTTGACTTTCCGTAATCTATTAGCTTCATGATGGAGAATTACAAATTCTAACCACCCTCTGATTATGAATCTTCTCCTGAATTCCATATTGGATTTACTAATGCTCTCCTTGTGTCTATGTTCTCTACTTCCAAGCAGGCTCCTTTCCCTAATGGAGGGCTTTTTCCTGCCTCATCACCCAAAGTTTTGGAGGACAACTCATCCCCAAAAATAGTGGCTGCACTGCAGTAGACTAAGTAGCGCTAATGACAGCAGTGACCAGGACTGGGACTACAAGCAGTCCCTGGGTGCTGAATGCCAGATTGAAACCCCGAGGGGAGGATTGGCCCAGTGGTATTATTGCTAGGTCGTTAATCCAGAGACTCAGCTAATCTACTGGGGACCTGGATTCGAATCCCGCCATGGCAGTTGTTGGAATGTGAATTCAATTTAAAAACACAGTCAGGAATTAATAATCTACTGATGACCGTGAAACTGTTGCTGACTGTGAGTAAAAGCTGTCCTGGCTCACTGATATCCTTCAGATAAGGAAACCTGCTGGCTTACATGTAGCTTCCAGACAGCAATGTGGTTGTCAATTTCCCTCTGAAATGGCCTAGGAAACAACTCAGTTCAAGGGATGGGCAATAAATGCTTGCCATCCAATGACGGCCACATCCAATTACAGAATAAAACAAAAAAAATGCAGGACCAAGTAATTTCATGGTGGTGTGGGTGGTTGTGATAGGCCTAGGGGATTTAGGACAGATGCAACTGAGAGGTTGCACCAGTAGGAGGCAGACTTTGTAGAAAAGAGGCTAATGCGTGTGACTTCCTGCCCAAATACCAATCATATCCTGGCCCCTGAACTACTCCTGCCTGCCTCAAATTCGAGGCCAATTGGGAGATGTATCTTAATTGATCATTACTCGCTTCAAGGCATAATTGGAGCAAGGACTTATGGGCTGTGCTAGGCCTCACTCATCCCCAATGGAGGAGTACAGAGAACCAGCAGAATTGTTATCTGTGGAATTTTACAGGGGCACTCAGCTGCAAACCTGCTGGCTCAGGAAACAGAAGATTCTGCCTTTTGTCTCATACACAATGGTAACATTCTCAGCATGTCGAAGCTATTTCAAGTACCTCATTCCTTCATCAGATAGTGCCCCAGCCTTCTGCCTTGTATAGAAAGGATTTCTGGTCTGATCAAAACCCGAAACTATTGCAGAAAACTAGTAGGGTTTCCCTCTCAGCATTTGTTGACAGAGGAAGCAGCATTAATGTTTCAAGGCCAGCGACCCTTCTTCAGAACGGAGTGTGGCTAGGAAAAGATCATGTAGGCGCTGGCAGATGGGGGAGAGAAGAAAAGGAGTGAGTGCTCGATGGAGCTAGAGCCTAGAGCAAGAGACAGGAAGTTAGACAGACAACGGATGGCTGGTAGTAAACCAGAGAGGTTGAAAACTGATTATTTGGATAATGAGTAGATGGAAATGGGCTGGCTGTGCTGAAAGCAGCCTGTGTCATGATAGGGCTTGGAATGTAGGCTGCGGTGAAAGACATAGAATGTTCAGACTCTAAAATGATTGAACTTGATATTGAGACCTGACAGCTACAAGGTCCCCAAGCAGAAGATAAGGTTGCCTTGAGCCTCTCTGTAGCACATCAAAAAGCCCAAACAGAACTGTTGGAACAGGAAGCACATTAGTGTGATAACAAGGTGTAGAGCTGGATGAACACATCAGGCCAAACAGCATCAGAGGAGCAGGAAGGCTGGTGTTTCCGGCCTAGACCCTTCAGCTCTACACCTTGTTATCTCAGATACTCCAGCATCTGCAGGTCCTACTATATCTAACACAATAGTGTGTTGGGGTGGTAGGCTCCTGGAGGCTGGCGGTCATTTTGACAGCTGGAACCTAAGTGCTCTGAAAAGCAGTCACCTGCCAAGGATCTTACATATTTCAGCTAAGTCACACATGGTTCTTCTAAGCTGCAAAGGATACAAGCCCAGTCTAAAGGTCCTTTTTGCAAAAGGTAATCCACTCATTCCAGGTAATAGTCTAGAAATCTTCTCTGAACTGCTTTCAACACGTTAACATGCTTCCAAAACTACGGTGAGCAGTACTGTGCACAGAATTCCGGACGCACCCTCACCAATGCTCTATATAACTGAAGCATAACCTCCTTACACTTGCTTTTAGTTCCCCTCGCAATAAACCATAACATTCTTTGAGTTTTCCTGATTACTTTCTGTACCTGCATACTAGGTTTCATTCATTAGTGTATCTGGATCTCTCTGCATTTCAGAGATCTGCAACCTCTCTAATATTCTTTTATATTCTTCCTGCCAAAATGGACAATTAAATGGACAGATTTAGATTCCAGAACCTTAATGCCTTGGAACCAAGAAGATTTTGGAGACCTGTGAGAGGTGTGTTCTCTGAACTGGAATATCCTTTCTTCATGGTGCAGGGTAAAAGGAACCAAACTGACAACTCCTCTCTTCCTGGCCTGTTCAAGCGAAAGCAATCAATTGAAATAAGTCAGATGTCATGTCACTCAAATGGACCTTCTTCCTTATATCTGTGGGCCGATTGTTTATTTGCTTTAGCTTTCTTTCTTCCATGCTTGCAGCAATTAATTTACAGGTTATCTTGCCATAAGCACTGTCACTAAATAATGTAATTTCCTTGAAGAGATCTGTGAATGACTTTGCTTGAAACATACAGCAGCAGCAGCAACAAATTGTTTCCTGGCCCTGAAAGAGTAACTTTAACTTTTAAACCATATGGGTGTGTTCCATAAAAAAAAACATACATTTTTATTTCTAAATGTAAAGAATAATGAAAATGTTGATTTAAAAAACAGCTAAAGTTGGAATGGTTTACAAGAGGCAGTAGTTACATGACCATAAACAGGACCCAGGATTGAATAAAGGCCATCTGGGTAAAAGGAGACCCTATGATTTGTGAAACCAAATCTACATTCTGCACAGTCAAAGCTATTTTGTTTCAGGCTGTAGTAACCAAGCCGCAGTCATTATTTAATCCATAATTCTAGGGTTGGGAGCAAACTGCACTTGCCCATCATGAAATACTATTTGAATAACTAGCGCCATTTTTCATTAAGGCATGGAATAGGGTAGATGGATGGCATAGTGGGTCAGAGGATTTCTGCCATTTTTTTTCATTTACTTGTGGGCCGTGGGCTTTATTGGCTGAGTCAGTATTTATAGCCTGTCCCTAGGTGCCCTTGAGAAGGTGGTAGTGAGCCGACCTCTTGAAACACTACAGTCCGCACACTGTAAGTAGACCCACAATGTTGTTGGAGAGGAAATTCCACAGACTTTAGCAAAGACTCCTGCCTGAACTGTTGGTGTGAAAAACTGCTGGTTGTAAGAGCTGCTTTTGTGAGCGAGCCCTAATCTCATTTTCAGTCAACATACGCTTCTAGGACAAAGCCAGCATCAAATGCCTGGTGATCTAGGTTTTATTGACCACCTGGTAGCTGGAATGCAGTGGGAGAAATATTTGGGAACTGTGTTGGGATGATTCACCAACAAGACATTTCCCAGGAATTGGCAGGAGGGGAATGAGACTGTCTCGGCTGCTGATTTACATCATTTAAGACACTGTAAGTGAGTTGCTGTGCCGAGCTTAGTTATGATGAGCTGTGCTAGTTGAATAGTGGAATTGTAAAGATGACTATTCTGAAAATATGACTGGATCAATTTTACTATCTCTATTCCCAACTCTGCAACTTTCTCCAGACATACAATCTTCCAAGATATTTGTGTTTCTCTAACTCTGGCCTCCTTAACATCTCCAATTTTTACTGTTCCTCAGTTGGAAGTTGAGCCTTCAGCTGCCTGGGTCCTAAGTTCTGGAATTTTAAAAAAATTTGCTCATGGAAAGTAGATGTCACTCACTGGGCCAGAACCTATTGCCTTTCCCTAGTTGCCCTTCTGAAAGTGTTGGTGAGCTGGCTTCTTGAACCGCTGCAAGGATAATTCCTTCCCTACATTGTTCTCTATCTCTTTTCTCCTTTAAGATGCACCCTAAAATCTAACTTATTTATTTGCCCAGCTGTCTCTTTATGTAAGTCAGTGTTATATTTTAGTGCATATGTTTCTGCCAAGCACCTTGGGTGTTTGATTGTGTTATGGGTATTATACAAGATACATGAGAACACCATGGCATGCAAGTTGCCCCCAAGCCACTCACCAGCCTGACAGTTTTTATTTATCTACGGGATGAGGACATCGCTGGCTAGGCCAACATTTATTGCCCATCCCTGATTGCCCAGAGGGCAGTTCAGAGCCCACATTGCTGTGGGTTTGGAATCACATGTAGGCCAGACCGGGCAAGGATGCAACTTTCCTTCTATAAAGTACATTAGTGAACCAGATGGGTTTTTCCCCGACAATGGATTCATGGTCATCATTAGTTCCCGATTCCCGATTTTTATTGAATTCAATTTCCATCACCTGCTGGCCTACATGTGATTCCAAATCCACAGCAATGTGGGCTCTGAGCTGCCCTCTGGGCAATCAGGGATGGGCAATAAATGTTGGCCTAGCCAGTGATGTCCTCATCCCCTTGATAAATAAAAAATGTAGCGGGATTTGAACCTGGGTCCCCAGAACATTCCCAACAGAAACAGAAATTGCTGGAAAAGTTCAATAGGTCTGGCAGCACCTGTGGAGAGAAATCACAGTCAATGTTTCGAGTCGAGTGACACTTCTTCAGAGCGGTTCCAAAGAATAGTCACTCGACCTGGAAAGTTAACTCTGATTTCTCTCCACAGATGCTTCCAGACCCACTGAACTTTTCCAGCAATTTCTGAAAGAGAGTAAGAACTGCCAATACTGGAGTCAGAGATAACACAGTGTGGAGCTGGATCCCGACCTGGTTCCCAAAACGGCAACATTCCTGCTCCTCTGATGCTGCCTGGCCTGCTGTGTCCCTCTAGCTCCACACTGCTGAAATCAATTTCTATTTTTGTTTATGATTTACAGCACCCATAGTTCTTTTGGTTTTCCCTAGAACATTACCTGAGTCTTTGGATTAGTTCAGCAACATACAACCAGGCTAATGCCTCCCCCGCTGTTCCTTCAGTGTTGTTCGGTCAAAATAATGGTATTCCATCCCTAACAGCATGATAGATCGACCTACAGCAGATACATTGCAGCAGCTCAAGAAGGCAGTTCACTAACACCTTCTCAAGGGCAACCAGGAATCAACAGCCAACGATGTGCATATCCCATGTATGAATAAAAAATATACAAGTTGCCATATTTGGTGGGAGAGGGTTTCCAAAAGTATGTATTTTGTATAAAAGTTACCCATAGAGTGTAAAGTGAACTTAACAGGTTAAATTCCTAATAAATAGGAGTTTATGTTTCATCTGTCGATTAAATGGCTACAGTCAGTTCTGATATAATGTGATAATTCTATTTTCATACAATTTTCGTTTATAGGAACATCGCAAAATAAGCGCAACATTTAAAATGATTGGGATGGAACTAGGTTATAGCTAATACAGGTAGGGAAAGTTTGCCTTCAACAAATAGTGTTCTGTAAATCTTCAATCACCTTAAAACCAATTTGCTTTGAAGAAACTCGTGTTATATAGGAACTGACTGTATTTTTCTCATTCAGTTTCTTCTTATTTTTTGGGGAGAATTTGTATCCACGCTGACTAGTTCCTTATCGGCAGTTCCTTAACCGCAACTCTATGCATCAAAAGATTAATTTCCCCTTGTTGAGGGAACAAAAAGAAATTGTTTTGCCTCAAGAAATTCTTAAGCTTTTCAAAACAAACCCAAGGCAAGTGACAAGAACTATTCAAGAAAAGGTTTTTGTTCCAGGATTGGCTTGAATCCAGTAAGTTATTTTCAGTGTCAGGAAGTGCATGCTGAGGAGAGACCCTTAGATTTACTTCTGTCAGACAGCTGGGAAATAGAGCTTAACCTCCATGGCTGAGGGCTTTTGGTCACTTCAACTGATAATTAATTAAGTTAATGGCAGAAATGGAACTCATTTTAACAAAATATTGCAAGTTGGGCCGCAGGAGTGGCCATTCGGCCCAGATGCCTTCAGTGTGAACCTCCCACTACTCACCTAAAGGGGCAGCACAGTGGCTCAGTGGTTAGCACTGCTGGCTCACAGTGCCAGGGACCTGGGTTTGATTCCAGCCTCAGGTGACTGTCTGTGTGGAGTTTTCACATTGATCCGGTGTCTGCCTGGGTTTCTTCCCAGGGATCAAAGATGTACAAGTTAGGTGAATTGGCCATGGGAAATGAGGGTTACAGGAATGAATTAGGATGGTGGATCTAGGTGGGATGCTATTCGGAGGGTCGGCACGGACTCAATCGGCCAAATAGCCTGCTTCCTCATGTCAGGATTCTAATCTAAAAAAGCCATCTATGTACAGAATGATACAACACTAAATAAGTCTTTGGTATGTTGCTTTTTAGACAAACAAATAGATCTTCAAGATTTTTAGATCATACTGAAAGAGGGATGGAAACTGATGGCAGCCTGGAGCCATGTTGGTTGCGTGATGCATCACAGAACTGTTACAGAACTGAATTTTGGTCCACTCTGTCTCTATTGATTCTCCATTGGAGCAATTTACCAAATGCAACACCTCTCTCTCAACTTTCTCCCCATCACCCTGAATATTTCCCCATTTCTGAGAACAATCCGATCTCCTCTTGAATACCTGAATTTGATCTCCAAAGCACTCTGAGGCAGCCCATTCCAGACCTTAGCCACTCACTGCATGAACAGATTCTCCCTCACATCTCCAATGCTTCTTTTGCTAATTGCCTTCAATCTGCGCTCTCTTATTCCAAATCCTTCCATCATTGGTCTTCTTATCTATCTGATATTAGGCATCCATTAATGATTTTGGTTATCAATGTACACATGAATAGAGTGGTCAGTAGTAAGATGGCAGTGTGATTGAAACAACCATAAGTTAATTGCAAAATGCTTGTTTTATTTATTTAGCCTAATTTTGTGTAATTTGGAAGTCCCACCTAATAAAGACACAACTCTGCCAGGAAATCTAATGCTTGAATCAGAATTTTACTTGGCTGTTGTTTCCTCTGAGCTGTATATAAAAATAGTTAGTTGGTAAGCTTTTGTAACACTGCCCATTTAATCACTCATTCATCAGTGTAAACTAAACTACTATAACTGCATGACAGACCCAGTGTGAAAGTTACGATTCACATGGGAGAGATTACACTCTCTTTGCAAAGAGGATTGTCCTTTGGCTACTGCACAAGCTCAATATTGTTTACCTCCCAACACATGCTCTTTGTATATTCAGCATCTTGCAGTTCAACTGTTGAACTGACAATCACTGAACATGAAGGAGTCAACACAGAATTCTGACGGATGCTATGTTTCCAGCAGGATGTGTTGTGCTTGATGGGATCCCAGAATTTGGAATGGACCTACATTTCTTCAAGAATCCTCTCACTGGGAAGGCAGGATCAGTTTCTGATGGACAAGCGAGTCAAGGGGTATGGTGAAGTTGTACAAGAAAGTGGAGTTCAATCCACAATCAGAGATTGTATGGAATGGTTGGTCAGACTTGAAGTGCTGTAGGATCCTTTCCAGCTCTTCATTTCTCATATTCCTACGACCAGTGAACTTTCCTTAACAGACACAGGAGCAATATCCAAAAATGCAGAAGGGAACCATCCTGTTTATAATATTTTAAATTGAGTTTGGGTGGTGAGGCTCAAACAAAGATTAGATGTGAAAATCATTAAGAGTTTGGAGTAAAGCAAATTTTATAAAAATTGCTTCAAATAAATTATAAGTATTTACATTGTTAATCACAGCCCTTGCAATGCAGATGACTGATGGTGTGTCAATGTTTTTCTGATAAAATTCCTGTGAAGTGCCTCTCAGCTGTCCGGCTGTGTTGGAGGTGATGTTTTGGTGTTATTCTTTGTTGCTGGGTAGAGAGGATGAGAAGTATTTCCTGCAGCAAAGGAGGAAAACAGTGGTACATGACATGCCGTTT
Organism: Stegostoma tigrinum; assembly: GCF_030684315.1. NCBI lineage: Eukaryota > Metazoa > Chordata > Chondrichthyes > Orectolobiformes > Stegostomatidae > Stegostoma > Stegostoma tigrinum. The sequence goes on from NC_081359.1 coordinate 101,910,909, forward strand.
GCTGACAACTTATAATTCTACAGTGCCTTAAACATAAAGAATGTTCCCAGGTGTGTTGCATATAGAGCTGGGCACTTAGTAAATGAAACGAGGAAGGAGAATTTTCTTCACCCAAAATTCTCTACCACATAATGCAGTTGAAGCCGAAACATTAAACGTTTTCAAGATGGCATTGGAGTTAGTCCTTAGTACAAAGGGAATGGGGAGAAAGTGGGAACAGATGCTGAGTTGGAAGATCAGCCATGATCCTTTTGAACGGCAGAACAGACTCAAAGGGTTGAATGACCTACTCCTGCTCCTATTTTCTACATTTCCATAAGATATCCATGTTTTAGTGGGCTTGGCCCCATGTTTGGAATGCATCTTTCTGGGGATTTGATTTTAGCAGATGCGTGGTCAGTCTTGAATTCCAGCAAAGTTAAGACCAATGTGTATTCACTTCATGGAAGCACAGAAAGCAGAGACAAAGAAAAATGTTAACTCTGTGACAGCAACTCTGACATGCTGTACCTCTCTGGAGTGTCAAATAAACATTTTATGCTTTAAGCCCTGGAGTTAACCCACAACCTTACATGTTTTCCTTATCAACACTCTGTAGTAGGTGTGAGCCCAGGTTTTCTGACTTAGAGGTGTGGACATTACAAAAACCCTAATCCACCCTTACTGACAACTGTGAGTCGCTGACACTAAATATCTGCTTGTCACAATTAGAGTATCTCTGGGTTGCAAATGGAAATGTCTTTAATATTTGCAATTAAAATCGACTCATTCTTTCATTAGTTATACGCACTTGGTCTACTTTCTTCTACTTCTCAGGACTTTACTCTATCACGTTGATTCGACCAATGCAAAAACAAAGTTCTCAAAATATAAAGCATTGGAATTGATCAAACATGCATGAGGTTAAGTAACATATACATTTCAGCTGTATGAAAACTGAAACCTGGAAATAATTGCTTCCACCAACTGGACATCATGAAAACAGCTTAAAAAATCCCTGCAATGATTAAAGATCCATAACGTGTGTGAAATTGGCAAGGAAATGCTGGAGACTGCCAGCGTTCCATCCTTTTGCCTGTAAGGGATGTCCCAATAAAGGATGGGCTTGTTAAAAGTGTTATTGCATCATGGAATGCGAACATTGAATACTTTGGGTAGCATGAACTGTTCTCAATGGTTAACTGCTATTCATGAATGGCATTCAGTACCTTGCAAGGGCATAATTAGCCAGAGAAGCACAATTTCTTGTTTATAAAACCATTTCAATTGGTTAGCTGTTTGTCTTTTCAAATCAAATGTGCGGGTTTTGAGACCAACCTGCCTGACTTCCTGCAGCCAAATTCCTCACTGCCTACAAGGTTTGCAGTAGTTCCTCTTTATGCGACACACTTAAGCTATATTCTGGCTCACAGTAAATTTTAAATTGCTTCCACTAATCATTTGCTTCACCCATAAGGGTCCTTTTGTAAACATCCGTCACGTTTCCTAGAAAATTTCTGTCCCACCATCAGATATTGCGATTTGGCATTTTATCAATCACTCCCTCTCAAGGTACCACCAGGTTATTTTTGATAGTGAACACGTGTTATCCAGATTTACCAAGCCTCTATCCCATGGAATCATTTCTCCGTGGGTTTCAGAATTAAAGTGAGTTTTGTCCAATTTCAAGGGGTCACTATGAGGTTAGAAATTCCTCAATGCATTATAGTTTAAACTGTTTAGTTGAGATTATATTAACTGATGAAGACAAGGAGATTTCTTCCTGTCCTTGCCCCTGGGACTTTGCTGAGATTAAACTAAAATTTCTTATTGTGTTAATGCGTTGTTTTCATGATAATCAGAATAAGACAATTGAGTGGAATGACTGGATTTTTTTTTAAAAAGATGGCAGAGGCAGAAACCCTCATAACATTTAAGAAGTATTTAGGTATACACTTGCTAAGCCAATGCATGCAAGGCTATGGGCCAAGTGCTGGAACATGAGATTAGAATAGGAGATAGCAAGAGCTGCAGATGCTGGAGTCAGAGTCAACACAGTGTGGAGCTGGAACAACACAGCAGCTCAGGCAACATCAGAGGGCCAGAGAGTCGAAGTTTTCAGTTTACACCTTCATCAGGACTGACTAGGTCAGGCTAGATTCTCTGGCTGGGCTCAAATTTGATGCCCATCCTTAATTACCACTGAAAAGGCCATGGTGAGCTGCCTTCTTGAATCGCAGTTGACCATGTAGTGCTGGGGGAGTTCCAGAATTTTGACCAATATGAAAGGTTAGAGATGATCGATCTGAGAAGGTTATTCAGAAATCAAATAGGGGATTCTGAAGAAATTGATTTACTCAGAATGCAGTTAGAGTAGGATTAGTGAGTTTGATGGCTGCACTGAACATGAGGCTGGGTAAATATATTCTGCTGATAAAGTTAATTGAGGATAGGCAAGAAGAAGCTTGAACGGAACATAAATGGACTGACTGGATCAAATGATCTGAATGATCGCCTAGCCAAACTTGTCCTCACCCTCAACGACTTCTCTTTCGATTCCTCCCACTTCCGAAAGACAAAGGGGGTGGCCATGGGTACCCACATGGGCCCCAGCTATGCCTGCCTCTTTGTAGGTTATGTGGAACAGTCCCTCTTCCGCACCTACACAGGCCCCAAACCCTACCTCTTCCTCCGTTACATTGATGACTGTATCGGCACTGCCTCTTGCTCCCCAGAGGAGCTCGAACAGTTCATCCTCTTCACCAACACCTTCCACCCAAACCTCAAGTTCACCTGGACCATCTCCAACACATCCCTCACCTTCCTGGACCTCTCAGTCTCCATCTCAGGTAACCAGCTAGAAACTGATGTCCATTTCAAGCCCACTGACTCCAACAGCTACCTGGAATATATCTCCTCACACCCACCCTCCTACAAAAATTCCATCCCCTATTCCCCATTCCTCCGCCTCTGCCGCATCTGCTCCCAGGATGAGGCATTCCACTCCTGCACATCCCAGATGTCCACGTTCTTCCAGGACCGCAACATTCCCCCCATAGTGGTTGAGAACGCCCTTGACCACATCTCCCGCATTTCCCGCAACACATCCCTCACACCCCGCCCCCACCACAACTGCCCCCAGAGGATTCCCCTCGTTCTCACACACCACCCCACCAACCTCCGGATACAGCGCATCATCCTCCGACACTTCTGCCATCTACAATCTGACCCCACCACCCAACCCATTTTTCCATCCCCACCCTTGTCTGCCTTCCGGAGAGACCACTCTCTTCACGACTCCCTTGTCCGATCCACACTCTCCTCCAACCCCAACACATCCGGCACCTTCCCCTGCAACCGCAGGAAGTGCTACACTTGCCCCCACACCTCCTCCCTCACCCCCATCTCAGACCCCAAGATGATTTTCCATATCAAGCAGATGTTCACCTGCACATCTGCCAATGTAGTATATTGTATCCATTGTACCTGGTGTGGCTTCCTCTACACTGGGGAAACCAAGCGGAAGCTTGGGGACCGCTTTGCAGAACACCTCCCCTCGGTTCGCAACAAACAACTGCACCTCCCAGTCGCGAACCATTTTTACTCCCCCTCCCGTTTCTCAGATGACATGTCCATCCTGGGCCTCCTGCAGTGCCACAATGATGCCACTTGAAGGTTGCAAGAACAGCAACTCATATTCCGCTTGGGAACCCTGCAGCCCAATGGTATCAATGTGGACTTCACCAGCTTCAAAATCTCCCCTTCCCCCACCGCATCCCAAAACCAGCCCAGTTCTTCCCCTCCCCCCACTGCGTCACAAAACCAGCCCAGCCTGTCTCAGCTTCCCTAACATGTTCTTCCTCTCACCCATCCCTTCCTCCCATCTCAAGCCGCACCTCCATTTCCTACCTACCACCTCATCCTGCCTCCTTGACCTGTCCGTCTTCCCTGGACTGACCTATCCCCTCCCTACCTCCTCACCTATACTCTCCTCTCTACCTATCTTGTTTTCTCTCAATCTTCGGTCCACCTCCCCCTCTCTCCCTATTTACTCCAGTTCCATCTCCCCATCCCCCTCTCTGATGAAGGGTCTAGGCCCAAAACGTCATCTTTTGTGCTCCTGAGATGCTTCTTGGCCTGCTGTGTTCATCCAGCTCCACGCTTTGTTATCATGAATTCTCCAGCTTCTGCAGTTCCCATTATCTCTGATGTTAAATTGGGAGCCAGCTTGCTCTCTTGCAATGGACTCAAAATGTTCCATAGTACGATTTCTGATATTGTGGTTATTATTTATATCTAAAAGAACATTGATAAGAGCAAATTGTCTGGTCATTATTACTAGCACAGGGAAAAGCCATTCAGCCCATCGTGTCCATGCTGGTCAGAAACAACTATTTAATTCTTCTAAACTCATTTTCCTCCACTTGGCCCACAGCCCTGAATGCCTTGGTATTGCAAGTGCATATCTAAATCCACCCTAAATGTTCTGATGGCTTCTGTCTCTGCCATCCTTTTAAAAATTAATCCATTGTCATCCCATTGAATTGTTTTATTCTAATAATCATGAAAACTACTCATTAAAATAAGAAGTTTGAGTTTAATCGCAGCAAAGTCTCAGGGGCAAGGACAGGAAGAAATCTTGTCAGCTTCATCTAATTATTGTCATTGCTGGCTGTGCAATCTTGCTACTTCCAGTCGGGTTGCTACATTTCCAACATTCCTATGCTTCAAAAAGTACTTAATTTGTTGTAAAGTGCTTTGCGGGTGCTCTGAAGTCATAGTAAGTCTTTCTTTCTTTCAATGGTATGTTCAAGCAGTTTGATCACACTGTTGGGTGGAAGCAGAATAAAAATCCTTCCTGACCACTTCAACAAAGTGCTATGCCTGCCATCTAAGAAAAGAGTTACTTGTTGCAACAGTGTGAATTTATTTTTTTTTAAACTCCCGGCTTTTTCTTTTAATGGTATCCTTCAGCGAGATTGGGAGTTCAGTGCAACAATATGATGAATCATTAAAAAGTAAGCAAGACTTGCATTACAGTGCCCTTGATGTCCTTGGCGAAAGCACTTTACATTCAGCAAAGTGCCGTTCTTGAATCGCTATGGTCCATTCTGTGCAGGTACATCCACAATGCCATTAGGAAGGGATATCCTAGATTTTGATCCAGCAACACTGACAGAACGGTGATCCAGTGACACCAAAGGATCCCAAACCCTAACCCGAATCCTATTTCCAAGTCAGGGCTGTGAGTTAGGGCTTGAGGAAGAGCTAGCAGATGGTGGCATCCCAATGTATCTGCTACTGTTGTCCTTCTGGATGGTTGTGGTAATGAGTTAGAAGATGCTGTCTGAGGATCTTTGGTGAATTTCTGATGTGCATCTTGTAGATGGTACACACTGCTGCTGCTGAGCTTCAGTGGTGGAGGGAGTGAATATTTGTGGATGTAGTGCCAATCAAATGGGCTGCTTGGTCCTGTATGGCATCAAGCTCTGTGAGTGTTGTCGGAGCTGCACTGTAACCCCTCTGTGATTTGCAATGCACAGTGGTGCCAACAGTGTGGGTTTAATTCCCCACCAGCTGGCATTAGCATGAAGGACTCTCCTTCTCAACCTCTCTCCTCACCTGAGGTGTGGTGACCCTTAGGGTAGACTGCCATTGGCTGTCTTTCTCTAAAGGTTTAGCAGGATTATGGTGACTTCACCTTTAATAATCCAGAACCCCAGGTTAGCGTTCTGACGATGGGTTTTAATGTCACCATGGCAAGTGGTGAAATTTGCATTGAATAAAGAGCTGATCTTTTGCTGTGGGTTAATAGTCCAAGATATTATAACAATTCCAATCATTCCGATTAAAGCTGCATATATTATAGGAAAGCTGTCACAAGTACATTCTCTTTAAAATCGCAGGACCCCAGTGGAAGCAGGCCATTTGGTCCATCAAACCCACACCAATCCTGCAAAGAACAGCCCTCCTACACCCACCCCCTATTCTTTCCCATAGCCAATCCACCTAGACTGCACATCCCTGGGCACTATGGGCAATTCAGCCTGTTCAAGACACAAACCTGGACATTTTTGAACTGTGGGAGAAAACCCACGCAGATACAGGGAGAGTATGCAAACTCCAGACAAAGAATCACCCAAGGCTGCAATCAAACCCAGGTCCCTGGTGCTGTGAGGCAGCAGTTCCAATCACCGAGCCACTGTGCTGCATTTTAGTTCTCTAAATTTGGTTGACTCTTAACAGTTCTTTGAAATGGCCTAGGAAGTCACTCTGTTGTACTAACCAGTCAGGAAAATATCTAAGAGGAATAGATCACCCAGACTGTAGCAGCTAAAGTAAGCAAGCCACCATCATTTTTTATATTAAGGATGGATAATAAGTGCCTCACTGCTGGTGACCTCCATATCCCATGAATGAGTAGGAACATAAGAAATTGGAGCAGGAGTAGCCTATAAGCTCCATCAGGCTGCTTCCAAATATCACTACAACCCAAGACTGAACACCATCTCCCACTAAGCCCCCGTATTGATTTCCCCGTGAGACCAAAGATCTGTCTATTGCAGCCATAAACGTTTCCAAAACTGTACCCCTACAGAGTAGAGAGTTCCAAAATCTCCCAGTCCTTTGGGTGAAGTTTATATCTCCACACGTCAGTCTTAAAAACCAGCCTCTTATGCTGAGGCTGTGCAGTTGTGAATTTAAATAAAGGAGGCTTGTCAGCATGATTCGTTTAGTCACACTGCTGTTTCTGAGTCTAACGTTGTGGGCTCGGTACTGTATGGGTTAAGCTCCAGCACAGAAGGGATGCTGCATTGTTGGGGTTATCCGGTTGGTCCCACCCACTCCTGCTCTTTCCATACTTCTTCATCGACTGTTTTCTTCTTTTTATTTTAAATTGCTTTTCCATGTTCCAGTGGTTTTCTGATGTTTGTTTTTCTAGGAGAACTGGTGAACCGTTGCCTCTGACTATTTAATATCACCGGTGCATGAGGATCTGGGATATACCCTCGAGCCAAGCAGCTCGTTCCCATGCCCACACCGAGAACCTATATAGTTTCACGGCCGCTATAAGTTTATGAGATAACAAGGTGTAGAGCTGGATGAGCACAGCAGGTCGAGGAGGACAGCTGACGTTTTGGGTCCGGACCCTTTTTATTGTTTTTTTTACACTGCAGTGTCAATGCTGCCGTTGTTTGCAGGCACACAGGGACTGCGTGGAAAGTCATCGTCTCTAAGCACCAAATGCATTTAACTTCACATTCTCAACAAAAAAATGGAAACATTGATACAGTTACTGGAAATAATTGGGGGCAATTATTTTTACAAGGTTTGTTTCAGTTCATTTGGTTTAACTGATTGTTTGCTTTCTTCCCGGTTTTCTTTCCTGAAGGTGATAAATGTACGGAAGATGCACCTCAAACAGGCATCTGCTAACAAAACATTATTTCCAAGTTGTTTCATAATGAAGGTGCTCGGTCACACACAGTTCCACTCTAGTCTGATGACTACTTTTCACAGTTCAGTACGTCGGGGGTCTCCAGACGATAATGAGGAGCGGTAAACACTAATTGAGTAATCAGATCTTTACCCTGAGAACGTGAAGAATATTGACGTGCCCTCCAGCTTCGCAGGATATGATTTAGCACAGCATGGTTGGAGACTCGGTGTTATATTTACCCAGTGGGTAGTTTATGGGGCTATTTGACATTGTTGAGTTTGCTAAACTTCACGTGTCTGAAAAGATTATTTTGAGGCATGACTTTGCATAAATTGCATCAAATTTTAAAATTTTGAAACAGATCATTTGGCTCAACTGATTCATGCCCCCACGTGACTTTCTCCTAACTTATTAACCTTTTCATGGAAAATGGCAGGATGAGTTAAGATTTATTGCAACTATGTGTTTCCATTTGGCAATGTTGTGTAAGAGTGAGGCAACATCTCCTGTGAATATAGGGAAATCCCTGGAAATTACAGACCAGTCAGTCTTACGTCTGTGGTCAGCAAGGTTTTGGAAAGAATTCTGAGGGATAGGATTTATGACTATTTGGAAAAGAATAGCGTGATTAAAGGGAGTCAGCATAGTTTTGTGAGGGGCTGGTCATGCCTTACAAATCTTATTGAGTTCTTTGAGGAAGTCACGAGACGGGTTGTCGAGGGTCGAGCAGTGGATGTGGTGTACATGGACTTCAGCAAGGCATTTAATAAGGTTCCTCATGGCAGGCTCATTCATAAAGTCAGGAGGTATGGGATACAGGGTGATTTGGCTGTCTGGATTCAGAATTGGTTGGCTGTCAGGAGGCAGAGAGTGGTTGTAGATCGTAAGTATTCTGCCTGGAGGTCAGTGCTAAATGGTGTCCCACAGGGCTCTGTTCTTGGGCCTCTGCTCTTTGTAGTTTTTATAAATGACTGGATGAGGAGGTTGAGGGGTGGGTTAGTATGTTTGCTGATGACACAAAGGTTGGAGGTGCTGTTGATAGTATCGAGGGCTATTGCAGGCTTCAGCGAGACATTGACAGAATGCAGAGCTGGGCTGAGAAATGGCAGATGGAGTTCAACCTGGATAAATGCAAAGTGATACATTTTGGAAGGTCAAACTTAAATGCTGAATATAGGATTAAAGGCAGGATTCTCGGCAGTGTGGAGGAACAGCAGGATCTTGGTGTTCAAGTGCATAGCTCCCTCAAAGTTGCCACCCAGGTGGATAAGGTTGTTAAGAAAGCATATGGTGTTTTGGTTTCATTAACGGGGGATCGAGTTTAAGAGCCGTGAGGTAATGCTGCAGCTCTACAAAACCCTGGTGAGACCACACTTGGAATATTGTGTCCGGTTCTGGTCGTCCTATTATAGGAAAGATGTGGAGGCTTTGGAGAGGGTGCAAAGGAGGTTTACCAGAATGCTGCCTGGACTGGAGGGCTTGTCTTACAAGGAGAGGTTGACTGAGCTCGGACTTTTATCTCTGGAGAGAAGTAGGAAGAGAGGTGACCTGATCGAGGTGTACAAGGTAATGAGAGTCATGGATAGAGTCGATAGCCAGAGACTTTTCCCCAGGTCAGGATTGACTGCCATGAGGGGTCATAGTTTTAAGGTGTTAGGAGGAAGGTATAGAGGAGACGTCAGAGGGAGGTTCTTCACCCAGAGAGTTGAGTGTGCATGGAATAGTTTACCAGTGGTAGTCGTGGAAGCGGAGTCATTAGTGACATTTAAGCGACTGCTGGACATGCACATGGACAGCAGTGAATTGAGGGGAATGTAGGTTAGGTTATTTTATTTTTGGATTAGGAATATTCCACAGCACAACATCGTGGGCCTAAGGGCCTGTACTGTGCTGTACTGTTCTATGTTCTATGAATAGAGCTTGTGGACTATAATAGTACCCAGCATTGGGGAACATTTAAAAAAAATCATTCATGGGCTGAAGGTGTTGCTGGCTAGGCAGCATTTATTGCCCATCCCTAACTGCCCAGAGGGCAGTTAAGAGTCAACCACATTGATGTGGGCCTGGAGTCACATGTAGGCCAGACTGGGTATGGATGGCAATTTCCTTACTAAATGGCATTAATGAACCCGATGTTTTTATCCTGACAAAGAACAATGGATATGTGGTCATCATTAGACTTTTAATTTGAAATTTTTTTTATTGAACTCAAGCTCCACCATCTGCCATGAACCCAAGTCCTCAGAACATTGCCTGTGTCTCCAGATTAACAGTCCAGTGATAATAGTATTAGGCCATCATCTCTCCTGCTGTGAAGAGTCAAAAATACCTATTTGTCTTTCACACATTAAGTGAAGGCTTAGGGTCCCGAGTGCTGATCACTGAGTCTTCAACCTGAGCAAACCTCCAAGGACATCAAAGATCATTACACTTTGGGTGCAACTGACGAAGTTTATCTCTAGCGTACCAGGGAAGGCAATGCTTGGGTTTCTGGAGGTTGTATGATTTCCATGTTGACATTAACTATGAAGGATTCACCTTTGACATTATAATGTGGAAAGCAAAACACATTTTGTTCAAAACTTTTGATATTATATTCATCAGGACACCCTACAAGAGTATCGATTCAACAGGAAGCCAATATTAATGCTACTGAAGAGTGAAATACTGATCGTTTGGTAAGCGCAGTCTGGTAAAGGTATTGCCATGGAGAATGCACCCATTAATGTTGATAAGATTTTGTTTTACTTGTAAACCAGGCAGGTTGACTCTGATTGGCTTGGTAGAGGACAGGGTGTAGTTCAGTGTCTGAGTTCAGTGTCACACCCCTGCTTTATCAGATGTTAGGCTAAAATGAATATGTTGTAGTCAATGTAAGTCCACCAGGTTGTCCAGTGAGAGTTATATCACTCAATCTTTCATTGCAAGGTGAATTATGATGACTGAGTGAGAAGTTATCCCAAAGAAAGACATCAGATGTTTTCTAATCAACCTTTTCAGAGATGTTGCTACACATCTCTGGAGCAAGCGGGACTTGAACTCAGATCGCCTGGTTTAAAAGTAGGGACACTACCCATTGCACCACATCTCACTGTATTCCAACAGCAGAAATGGGCGAGATGTGGGCACCGAAGGCTTAAATCCTTTGTGTAGATGGACAGTCTCTTATACTGAAGCAAATAACATTAATGTCTCAATAGTAAAGTTGCATGGCACATTAGGACAATAACTCACCATTTCTTGTTCAGCGTCCTGGAGATATCCCACTGCCAGTGTATCTGATTCCACAAAAAGGTTATTCTTTGTTCTCTTCCCCCCAACCAAGAAGGAAAGGGACAACATTAGGAATCACATTTCAAAGTGTTGAATAAGTTCTGACATCAATGATCAAATGCCTTGATCTTTCCCAATCATTACATCCTCAGTGCTTGATATTTGGCTTCCATAGATCCCATTGCCATTGTACAGTAACACAGTGGACTAGTAGAAGTCAATTTACGTGTGACCATGCCACACAGTTGCTTTGAGAGATGTGAAGACATTCTGATGCTCCCACCGAGGCAACAGCTTGTGTCTACCTTCAGGTTGTCTTATTAGCCAGATCATGGTGTTAGTAGCATTTAGAGTCATAGAGGTCTACAGCATGGACACAGCCTCTTCAGCCTAACTTGTCCTTGCAACCCAGTTTTCACAATTAAACTAGTCCCATTTACCTGCGTTTGGTCTAAATCCCTCTGTACCCATCCATCCATGTACCTGTCTAAATGTTTTTTAAATGATGAAATTGTACTCGCTTCTACCATTACTTCTGGCAGCTCATTCCAGACACTCTCCACTGTCTGTGTGAAAAAAATTGTCTCTCTGGACCTTCTTGTATCTCTCCCCAATCAAATCAAACCTATGCCCTCTCGTTTTAGACTCCAGTACCATGGGATAAAGGTGTTCGCTATCTACCTTATCTATGCTTCTCATGATTTTATAGATATCTGTACGGTCAACCCTCAGTCTCCTATGCTCCAGGGGGGAAAAAAAGTCCCATCTTATCCAGGAAGACAACAACTTTAATGGAACCACGAGAATGAGCAGTGCAATGACTAATTTGAAATGGCTACACCCACATATGGATGTGCTTCCATTACTGTCAAAATAACGATCCCATATCTCAAAAGTTGAGACATCAGATGGTCTTGCTTTGTGTTGCTGCCCCTGAACTGCTTGCAGGGTCATTGACCCATCTTCAGGTCGCTGCTATTGCATTCATTTGTGGATGAATTTTCCCACTCATAAGGGGCTGGGCCAATCTGGGAGGCTGAGAACTTGCTAACTTTCTGATTGCAACTATTCCCACACAAATCTACTTTCATTTTTGCTTTTAACTTTATCCTTTAAAATATGTGTGCTGCTTGCACTTCCTTTGTTCACTTCTCCTAGAATAAGGTGGCCTCAGGCACCCACACTGTCTATGTTGCATGGGGAAGATTTGGGAAATAGGAATTCCTGCAGCTCATCCTGTACCCATTGCTCCACATTTCCTTTTCACTCCGAGATGCAGAGCCAGCATCTCCACACTCACTTTGCTCTGTAATAAATACCACTTTAATTGCTAATCTATGTCTTTTGCATTTTACAATCTATGCCTCCCCATAGCTTGATGTTGTTCGAAAACAAAACATTTCAGGACTCAAGGACATTTGTAGAACTCATTTATTCTACAAATGGTTCTGACAGATGTCTTGCCTTAGCTGCATACATTTAAATCTCAGGACCTCAGAGGCTCGTTGAGGAATATTCATTGATCGGGCACAGAGTGCAGAAGAAACAATTATTTTACAAGCTGTTTTGATTCCACCCAACCCTCAAATCACTTTGGCTCTCTGACCCATAATACCTCTTTGTCATCATCAGGCATTAACCAAACTCACCTTATATAGCCAGAGGGCAGTTGTGCTATACAGACCAAGAGGACTTTCTTGCGATTGGAACCATGATTAGAGGCCACAAGTGTAAGACTATCCTGAGTAAATCCAACAGGAATTTCAGAAGATCTGCTGGACTGAGTTGCCAGGTTTGGAACATGCACCCAGCTGGAATGGTTAAGACAAACAGCATATTGATACATTTCTTACAAAAGAGCATTCATGGGATGCAAAGGTCACTGGCCAGGCCAGCGTTTGTTTGCCATCACTAATTAGCCAGAGGAAGTTAAGAATGACTTGCATTGCTGATGGTCAGGAGTCACATGTAGGCCAGATTTCCTTCCCTAAAGGGATATTACTGGGCTTTTGACGACAGTTGACAGCAATGACAGGAGCACCATTTTTACTTGTTTCAAATTTCACTGCATGTTACGGTGAGATTCGAAAGTCAGGCATGTTAGGCCGGAAATTCTGAGCTGCTAGTCCAGCGATGTTGCAGTATGTCACAGCTTCCACGCACGTGGCAGAAGGGAATAGAAGGATAGGGTGATAGGCTAGGACAACTGATGCAGACATAATGGGCTAAATGGCCTAGTGGTATTATCGCTGGACTGTTAATCCAGAGACCCACGTAAAGTTCTGGGGGCTCAGGTTTGAATCCCACCACGGCAGATGTTGGAATTTGATTTCAATCAATATCTGGAATTAAGAATCTAATAATAACCTCAAATCCATTGTTGATTTTTGGAAAAACCCATCTGGTTCACTAATGTCCTTTAGGGAAGGAAGCTGTCATCCTTGCCTGGCCTGGCCTACATGTGACTCCAGACCCACAGCAATGTGGATGACTCTTAACTGCCCTCTGGGTATTTAGGGATGGGCAATAAATGCTGCCAAGCCATCGATACCCTCATGCCGTGAATGAAGAAAGGAGATGCCCTGTTAACAATTATGTGAATCTATATCAGAAGTGCAGTTTAAACAACAGGATAGGCCAAATGACCTGTTAGTTACTGTAAAAATCTACATGAGCCAATGAAAGGCATTTTTTCTTGTCTTTTAGATAGCATTATTTTTAATATTTCATCTTATTCAATCAACGATGGGACCATTTAAAGATTCTTTTAAGGATTTTGATTCTGCAGGGAGTGTGACAATGATAGAGGAAAATGTTTCCATCTCTTCCCCTGTTATACAGCAAATATGCTACAGGTATTTAGTTTATTACAGAAGAAATAGTCCACGCACTAAATATGGCATTGCTTTTGAAATAAAACATCAGCGTGTGCTGTAAATTGCATTGAACTTTCAGCATTTTTCTCAATTGGCCATAGTTTCTCATGACGTGCCTTGTAGAAAGGTGGTGGACAGTTTGAGAAAATCAATAAGAGAACTTGTTGGGTTTTTTTTAGTATGTAGGAAAAGGAAATGAGGAATGATTTGACCTTAGTTGTGCCCTATTATCTAAACCAAAGATATATATTGAAACAAAGGCCTTGAAATGTCTGGATTGGTCAGTGAATAGCGCTGACAATCTTTGGCCTGTGGAGAGTTACTTAATCTCAGGCTGAAACATCCCAGAAACAAACTGGGGAGAGTGAGGCAGAGCTAGGAATCACTGAGATGAGATGTTTTTTTTATTAACACAGCAAGTTGTTGAGACTGGAGCGTACTGCCTGAAAGCGTGGTCCAAGCAGTAACTTGTAAAAGGGATTAATTCAATGAACTAAACCTTCCACATCAACGGGGAAAGACCGAGGGTGGAACTGGGGCTGGTCGATAGCTTGTTCAGTGAACTATTGCAGAACTACCTCTGTCTGTGATCTCTAATACATATGAGCCAGAGTTTTGGTTCCAAGTTGCAAAATTTCACAACTTCACAAACCGGACTTGAGAGTAACTGTATGCCACTGTATTCCAGTGCTAACTGATGATATTTCTGCTGAACCTGGGAACAGTGCAGATAGAGGAACACATGGAAATTGCTGGGTGCTGAGGCAACCCACCTCAGTGATCTGGGACTCCACCCTGGTTGTAATTAAAAGTTGCAAAACAAAACTAGCCTTTACTCTTCATATACCTCACTTCCTGTTCATTCACCATTGCCCATCATGCTAGCGTATTCCTTCACCTGGACCCCACCCCCACCCAACGGCCTCTCATAACCATCTATGAATACCCCACCCACCATTCCCAAGATCTTTTGTAGCTCCTATGCAAACTCATACAATCTCATGACCTTCCACTTGTCCCCACTGCTCCCAGTCACAAAAATTGCAAGTTCTGGGTCTCCAGATTTGGGGCTCCATTCATGTTTTTTTGGCCTTTACAACTTGCTGAAAATCAGACCTATGATTTCTTGTGTTATTCTAATTTTTTTCATCCTTTTTTCGCATGTTCGTGTCTAGAAATGGAGACATGCCCAATATCTCGTGTATTAGAAAATCATTAAGAAGAAATTTTCTTCTGCCACAAATGATAACAGAAAGATCTTTCCCCAGTGGTTCTGGGGAGGGAAATGGAAGTGATCATTTCCTCTGGACACAAAAATGGGAAACATTTGTAATGGTAAAAAAATGCATGGAGTTTTACTGCTCTGTTGCTATTTTCACTGTCCCAAATATGATGTCTACTGCCGAAACATGCTGGGAATGTGGTTAGTCTGTACTAGTAGTGTATAATTAGCTCACTGTGGATTGAACACACTCAGTAACTCTTTCTGAGTAGACAATCCGGCACAGGAAAATGATTACCGATCCGTTATGAGCTTGTTCTCTGTTCACTGTTGTAAGCTGTTGTAAACATTATGCACTTCCATTGAGCTCATTTAAAGGCAAAAGTGTATTAGGTCCAAAATGCTTTTAATGATGCATTTTAAAGTTTTCAGTAATTTGTGGGTCTTGGATTTATACTACAAAGCATTAACTATGCCTCACATTGGTTTATACAAGATGCAGGTGGTTTATCCTCTCAAATCAAACAACACTGAGTTAATTCAAGCCATCCCAACAATAATCGCCTGCTGGTAAGTGAAATGGTTTGATTTCAATAACAAATTTTATGATAGGTTTGGAAACAGTGGAAGCACATATTTTCATTTATAATTCAAACCAACAATATTAAAGATGCTAAAATGTGAGGCTGGATGAACACAGCAGGCCAAGCAGCATCTCAGGAGCACAAAAGCTGACGTTTCGGGCCTAGACCCTTCATCAGATGAAGGGTCTAGGCCCGAAACGTCACCTTTTGTGCTCCTGAGATGCTGCTTGGCCTGCTGTGTTCATCCAGCCTCACATTTTATTATCTTGGAATCTCCAGCATCTGCAGTTCCCATTATCTCTAATATTAAAGATGCTTGTGTCTCTATGTTCCAAGAGGTGGGGTGCTTGGCAAGGCTTAAGAAAGAGACTGAGTCCATGGACTTAGTAAGATTGCTTACAATCTACAAACTATGTACACTGTTGGACTTAACACAAGTTTCACATACTGATCACTGCTGACAACCATGACAAGATGCCTGGCTTTGTGTCTGTGCTAAACACCAAGCTAAGACAGAAATGTCATGAGCTTATAAGATGTAGGTGAAGTGGCAAAAGCAAGGCAAGGCAGGGCCATTGTGAGCATTGAAGTAGGTACAAAGTGAGAAGATACCAGGGGAGTGAGCGAGAAGCTTGGAAATGCACCCTAGCCCAAACTATGAAATTGGTGCCTGTCCCTGCGTGCTAACTATCCTTGCAGTAGCATTCCAATGAAAGGTGCCAGAGACTTCCAACAGGTGGCAGTGAAGTGTAGAAACTTACTGTGAATGGCGCAGAGGAATGCCATGATGTTACGACGTGGTTGGTACATGTTTTTGTGTGTGTGTGTGTGTGTGTGTGTGTGTGTGTGTGTGTGTGTGTGTGTGTGTGTGTGTGTGTGTGTAGTCACAGTCCACATGATATTGATACCAGATATCTAAGATGGAGATCCAGAGAAGCAGACGGCGAGCTGCAGTTGGTCTGACTTTGATGTCAGGAATTCTCCATGTCTAGGGCGACTGGGAGAATATAAATGAAATGAGGTTTGTTGGGAATGAGAATAACAATCAGCAGTAATCCATGCAAATAGACCTCTTTCTGCGGGAATCTAGTTTTGCTGAACACTAGGTTGGAAAATGAAACTTATATCGCAATAGTTCTCATTGGGCCTCGCACCTAATTTTCCCTAATTTCTCACTACGGTTTACATCATTCAGGGGCTTGGATGATTCTGCCCTGTGCGTTTAAGACCTATTCAGTAAGGAAGCAATAATTGATTAACAGACACAGTCAGTAAATATAGAAGTATAAATATCACTCTCGCCCTCACGCATAGGTTTCTTTTCTGTAAAATAAAACAATTAACCCCAGGGATTAATTAAAGGCAGAAGGATAAAATGTAGAATGTTTTTAAGTTTGTTGCTCTGGGGTTCTGACATGGGCGAACATGTCAACAGTCATGCAGGGTTGTCTCTAAGGTCTTGAAGACATGGTTTACTTAGGAAACGGCCATCTTGGAATGTTTCTTCAACAACTCTTTCAAAACAACATATGCATTTCACCTACAACTCAGCAGGGTTTTCCTTTCAGAAATGGGATGTTTGTTCTTAGCAGGCTTTCCTCCAACTGAAATAGATAAAGAAGCCAGAAACTGACCCAGCAGGGGCCAACAGCAAAGCAATTAGTCATCTGCCTTGTTGGAAAAAGAAAACTCTAATGTCACAACGAATTGTCAATGACTCCCTTTCAAGAAACTACTCCAGATATTTCCACAAATATTGAAAAAAAATCTAACTTCCACAATCATTCAAAACAGCCTAATTACTCCAGCAGTGTTAAGTATAAAACATACAAGTGGGGCTATGAGTGTGTAATGCAAAAAGCAGAAGGAAGTTCAACAGAACATTGGACAGGATCCTATGAAATTTCCAAAGCCCTCAGTGGGCTGAAGTGATAGAATTCTGCTGGAACAGCTAAATAATTTTAGTTCAACCACATTTGGAATATTGCATGAAGTTCTGGCCGCCACATTATAGGAAAGATGTGGACTCTTTGGAGAGTATACAAAAGCAATTTACCAGGATTTTACCTGGATTGGAGTTAAATAGTTATAAAGAGAAGTTGGACAAACTTAGACTGTTTTCAATAGTGCATTGAAGGCTGAGGGGTGACCTGATAGAAGCATATAAAATCATGAGAGGTATTGGATAGTTGGAGTCTTTTTCCTAGGGTGGAAATGTCTAATACTTGGAAGCATAGGTTTATGGTGAGAAGGGAAGAGTTGAAAGGAAAGAGTAAGACAAGCTTTTTTACACAGCGGGTGATAGATGCCCGGAATGTGTTGCCAGGGAGGTAGCAGAAGCAAATATGATAGCAATATTTGAGAGGCACTTAACGAGACTTGAGTACAGACAGGGACTAGAGGGATACAGATCATGTGCTGTCAGGTGGGATTAGTTTAGAATTGGTTTAGAATAATTGGCACAGACATGGTGGGTAGATAGACATGTTCTTGTCCTGTACTGTTTAATGTTCTATGAGGTTTGAAATTACTGCTGGTATCTGGAAATACAGCTGTAGCCAATATTTCAATGTATCATTAATATCCGAATATGCTATTAATATCTGACCCATGGTTCATGAATATCATTAGATATTCCCAGCAAGTAACTGGATTCTCATTGCTAATCAAATAACATCCACACCAGCCCAGCCATATCCATCATAAGGATCTTAAACACACATTCACACACCTTCTACATGGTAAATTCATCAATTTGTCGCAATTTCCTTGAATGTCGTGCCTCTGGTACGATGAATGATATGACGTACAAAAATGGAAATTGTTGGTAAAGGTCAGCTGGCAGCATTTGTGGAGAGAAATCAGAGTTAATGTTTCGTGTCCAGTGACCCTTCCTCAAAACTGATAGTAGCTAGGAAAAAGTTGCATTTTATGCAGAAAATAGGAGGAGGGAAGGGGGTAAAGAGTAAACACAGGTGGAGATAGAGCCCAAACAGAGAGAAAGACCAATTGGACAGACAAAGGAGTGGATCACAGTCAGTCTAGGAGAATGAATGAACTAATGGGGACTATTAGTGGCTAAGGATGGGTTAAGTGTAATAGCAGACCTGTGATAACATGTTCTGGTGTGTGAGAGTTTGCATAACGACATGGGAGAAGGTGACTCAAGTCCCGAAATTGTTGAGCTCGATATTGAGTCCAGAGTGCGTCGAGTTCACAAATAGAAAATGAGGGGCAGTTCTTCCAGCTTGCACTGAGCTTTGCTGGAGCACTGCAGCAAGCCAGAGACAGAGATGTTGGCCAGGGAACAGGGTGATGTGTTGAAGTGAATGATATGAAGTAGTGGACAATGTCACCAACAAATGGAGGCTGCCCATGGTGGCCAGTGACTTCCTGGAAGGCCATTGGAGGAGGCAAGCAGGAATGAAATTGCAGCTGACCATGGAGAAATGGCCAAAGCACAGAGAAAATAGAGACCAGAAACCTTTACAGCCCAAACTCTTCCTTTGCAGAAAATACAAACATGCCACAGTGCACATCAGGTGATGTTCAATACAGTGCTGAGCACAGCAATGCAGGCCATCTTTTTATGACATGTACATTTACCACAAACCTGTCAACAAAACCCGATGGAAGAGCAATAAATTCTCAATTTGTTAGTTATTTTGTAAAGAAAATTATTCTTGCAATGTGGACAGCACTGGTGAAGCAATGTGTAGACCTGGGTGAACACAGTAGACCAAGCAGCATCATAGGAGCAGGAAAGCTGACATTTCAGGCCTAGACCCTTTGTCTAGGCCCGAAACATCAGCTTTCCTTCTCCTCTGATGCTGCTTGGCCTGCTGTGTTCATCCAGCTCTACACCTTGTCATCTCAGATTCTCCAGCATCTGCAGTTCCTACTATCTCTGAAGCTATTTCTAGGTGCCCTGAGAGCATTCATTTGGGGCGTGTGTTCCCACATATACTTGACCATGTTGAGTATTGACTTTTCTTTCATCAAAGATATCGCTCGAGTTTGTTTTAAGGCCTGTTGGCGATTTTTGTAGCCAGTTTTCTAACTCTAGCCTACAAATGATCTCGTTTATTGTATTCAGCACAATTTGATGCAGTGAGACTTGAATGCACAACCTCTTGGATTACTGCTTTAACCACAAGAACAACACACCATAGTCCCCTGGGCCCCTGAAATGCTATTTCATGCATTAATGTGATGGTCTGTAAGGACCTGTAAACACATGCTCCATACACTTCAGGAGTTCGTGAGCAATGCCAAAAACAACCATGATTAATGAAATCATGCTTTAAAAATGATTTAACCTAATTTAAGCACTAGTGACACGGAGAGAAAAATAAGCAACTCCTTTTAATGAAGTCAATGATGACCTTTGACAATTGACTCTTTATTGATATATAAGCAATGCATCAGTATTTGTCAGAAATGTTATTATTTGACAGTTTGCAAATAAATCCACTGCTGTAATCAGAATGGGCAGTTATTTGCTTCCTGTGTAACACTTCAGTTTATTATTTTTTCATTTGCATGGATATTTTGTCAAGATCAATTCTGAGTGCAACAGATTCTCAGTTATAGGGAATGTTTCTCTCATTGAATATAAATTGCATCAAGGTGAGTATTCATTAAGTAGATTTAGGGTCTTTTGGGGTCACTAGTCAGGCCAGCGTTTATTGCCAGTCCCCTAGTTGCTCTTGAAATATTAGTGATGAGCCACCTTTATTGAGTAAAACAAAGCTTGTTAGACCATTTTGGAGGATGGCTAAGAGTCAAGTGCTCAAGCTGTGGGTCTGCAATCCCATGCCCTAGCCAGATATCAAGAGGAAAGACAGAGTAGGTAAAGATAAACTATTTCCATTGGTTGGAGATTCTAGAACTATGGCATATTGTCCAAGAATTAGGACCAGACCATTCAGAAGAGATATTGGGAAGCAATTCTACGCACAAAGGAAGATAAATATTTGAATGTTTACATGTGTCTTCCATAAACAGCAGTGAATGCTTGATCAGTTGTTAATCTTAAATCTGAGAAAGATATATTTTTGTCAAGCAAAGGTATTTAGGGAAAGGCCAAAGGCAGTTATATGGAGTCAGGTGGCAGATCAGCCATGATCTCATAAATGGTGTGTCAGGCCCAAGGCGCTGAATGGCCTACACTTGTTCCATGCTCCTGCGGACTCCTGTGTCATATTGTGTGACATCTTTGGAAAAGAAACACAGAGACATAGAAGATAGGAGCAGGAGGAGGCCATTTGCCCCTTCAAGCCTGCTCTACCATTCTTCATACTCATGGCTGATCATCTGATCGTCTAACTCAACAGCCTAATCCCACTTTCTCCCAATAACCTTTGATCCCATTCACCCCAAGTGCTATACCTAGTCACCTCTTGAATACATTCAATGTTTTGGCATCAACTACTTCCTGTGGTAATGAATTCCACAGGCTCACACTCTTTCGGTAAAGAAATGTCTCCTCATCTCCGTCCTAAATGGTCTATGCTGAATCTTCATACTTTTATTCCTGGTTCTGGTCACACCCACCATCAGGAACATCCTCCCTGCGCCTACCCTGTCCAGCCCTGTTCAAATTTTATTTAACAGTTACAAACCCAGGCCTGTCCTAGTTACTTTCCTGTTGCCATTCTGTACCCCAGGTCACTTCCCAAAAAAAATGACATTGTGCCAATTCAGAGCTGTCTGGTTGTTGACAGCATTCACCGGGTCTTCAGGGTGGATGCCCCACCTCTGAGGGTGGCAGATGACCAGTACTAGCTGTACCACGAGCAGGTGTGGCAATTGTTGGTCCTGCAATAGGCCCAGGCTGAAGATACTCTTGGAATTCCTGGAGGAATGGTCAATTAAATAGCCAATCAAGGAAGCGTCAGTGATGTGGGGAGGGCAAAAGACAACCAGAATAGCAAATAGCGGACTTTGTGTGGTTGTCAGACACAGACAAGCCCAGTGGAAGGAGTATTGCCTTATGTGTAGGTGTAGATGAGCCACACCACGGGTCGCACTGATGATCTTAAATCAGTTGCTAGCTTTTAGTGCACTCATGACTGTTCAGCAAGTACTGCTCAGGCATGGAATCACATTTAGCTATAGACAAGGTTTCTTGAGTTTTATAAGTGCGTGCTGGTTGAGTCAGCTTTGTGTCCTGCTTATACAAATGATCAAAGGAACATGGTTTTCCTTTGATCAGCCAATTGTTGGAATGTATGACCTATTAGTCTGGAATCACACTGTCATACTTGTTAGAACTGTAGAACCCCTGCAGTATGGAAACAGGCCACTCAGCCCAACAGATACACACTGACCAAGTCTCCGAAAAGCATCCTAACCAGATCCATACCCCTGCCCTATCCCTGTAACCCTGCATTCCCCATGGCTAACCCACCCAGCCTGCCCATCCCTGAGCACCCTGGGCAATTTAGCATGGCCAATCCACCGATTTTTGCACATATTTGGACTGTTATAGAGTTATACAGTCATAGAGATGTACAGCACAAAAACAGACCCTTCGGCCCAACTCGTCCATGCCGACCAAATATCCTGTATAAATCTGGTCCCATTTACCAGCATTTGGCCCGTATCCCTCGAAACCCTTCCCATTTATATTGCCATCAAGTTACCTTTTAAATGTTAAAGTTGTATCAGCCTCCACCCCCTCTGGCAGCTAGTTCCATATCCACACCACCTTCTGAATTGCTCAACTGTGTGGTGAGCTGAACATGTTTTTGGATTGGCAACAACACCCTGTTACCTTGCATCAATGTCACTTAATAATAGGATCACTACTTTTGGTTAATTATGATTTTTCCGTCCAATATTTATCTTTCAGCCAAGATCACTGAAGCCTAATCCTCTGATGATTATCACAACTGCTTGTGGGAACTTGTTAAAACGCTGCTTTACTTCTTTCAAGACAATGATGAATAAACTTCGTAAACACTTCATTTGTCATGGTGGGGCATCGGGGTGTCCTGAAGTTGCAGAAGGAACTATGTGCTTGGGAATTCTTTTCCTCTTATCTATTTTCTCTCAGATTGTTATGCCTTGTTCAGCATGTATAGCAAGCAATTAGAAGGTTAAATGCAATGTTGCCCTTTATTATAAAGGGATTGGAATGAGCTTTATAGTGTTCAGAATATTTGCTCAGGGCAGACAAAAAACTTGCAATGGGAAGTGGAGCATTCAGTTGACTAGGTCCTTGTAGATACCAATGGTATCCATAAGACATAGAAAGATGGTCTCCATAGAGAGCACGAAGAGATAGACACCTCCAATATGTGGAGATCGATATATTAAAAAGCATAACCTCAAAGATACCAATTTCTGGATTATTACCTAAGCCATGTACAAATTTCCATTGGATAAAGAAGATTAAAGAGATGAATAATCAATGCAAAGACTAATGTGGACGAAGTGGATTCTGACTCATGGAGCTCTGGTACCTGTAATGGAGAAAGAGGGTGCTATGCCATTGGGATGGACCTTCGCCTGAACTGTAAATAAAAACCAAAAGTACTTTGGATGCTGTAAATCAGGAACAAAAACAAAGTTGCTTGGAAAGCCCAACAAGTCTGGCAGCATCTGTGAAGGAAAAAAGCAGAGTTATCAACTCCATTGTCTGTCCAACTGTCTTCTTCTCTCTTTGGCCTCTAACGTATCGTTTACTCCCTACCCCACCCACCTCCCTATTTTCTGCATATAAACTGACATTTTCCCAGCTGCCATCAGCTACAAGGAAGGGTCACCAGACCTGAAATGTTAACTCTGTTTTTTCCCTTTCACAGATGCTGCCAGAACCTGCTGGGCTTTTCCAGTAACTTTGTTTTTCTTTACCTGTGCTGGGTAGACGTTCCAGTGAGCTGCAAACTGGGGCAGCAGAGATGGTTTTAAATGACACAGAAGTGGGAAAGGATCGTGGAGGGAAGGTTAGTAAAATAACTGAAAATGGCGATTAGAAAAGAAAATTATAACGATAATTAGAAAATGGCAATAAGGGATGGCAATTGCAAACTAAAAGTGGGCTGGCAGACAGGTTCAGAATTGACAAAAATAGTTTAAAACATGAATTTAGGCTTTATTTATGATTGCCCACAGCATTCATGATAAAATTGACAAATGATCATCTCAGTAGAATGAAACTAGAGAACAAAGACATCTTTGGGGGAGAGGAAGGTTTGATTTATAAGGATAGGCCTGAATTGTCTGGGATTTTTTTCCCTTGGAATGTAGGATGCTGATTGAGCTTACAGAGGTCTATAAAATCATGAGAGGCATAGATAAGGCAGATAGCCAACAGCTTTTTCCCATGGTAAGGGAGTCTAAAACTAGAGGGCATTGGTTTAAGGGCATGGCAGATGCAAAAGGGTACAGGGGGCAATTTTTCACACAGAGGGTGATGAGTGTCTGGAAAAGCTGCCAGAAGTAGTGGTGGAGGCAAGTACAATTTGATCATTTAAGAAACATTTGGGCACTTACACTGGTGGGATGGATACTGAGAGATATGACAAAATGCAAACAAATCACACTAGACTAATTGTGAAAACTGATTGTGAAAAGTAAGAATTGCTCATGGGAAATTAGGAAGTAGGAGAGAAACTAAACAAATATTTCAGAGATAGCTAGAACTGTTGATGCTGGAGTCACAGATAACACAGTACGGAGCTGGAGAAGCACAGCAAGCCAAGCAGCATCATAGGAGCAGGAAAGTTGATGTTTTAGGTCAGGACCCTGCTTCAGAACTGGGAAACAAATATTTTGTGATAACAAGGTGTAGAGCTGGATGAACACAGCAGGCAAGGTTTTCACAGGAGACATTTTCTGAAAACCTCCGAAAAAAAATGAAGACTGCGGGGACTACAGTTTACACAAGGAACTGCAAGGCATTAGTATTAGTAAAAATGGAGCACAAGTCAAATTAATGAGCTTTAAAATGGATAAATCCCCAGGGGCCTGATGATTTACCTTCTAGAGTGTTGAAAGAGATGCCTGCAGAGATACCAAATTGTTGGCAATCATCTTCCAAAACTTTATAGACCCTGGAAGGTGCCTGGCAAACTGGAAGATGCAATGTGACCCAACTATTTAGAAAGGAGGGAGGAAACATGCAGGTACAGGCCTATTTGCTTATTTTTGGCTAGGTTTATTTCATTTGTCTCCTTTATTAAATTTTTGGTCATTTGAGTTTTTTAATTTCTGTAAAATCTTCTATCCTGGCACCTCTATTTGCAAAATTATGTGTATTTTTTGTTTAGTTTTCTACTATTTTTGACATTTCCAGTAAATGCAAGTGTACCAGGCTGTGAGATAGTAGAACTGCAGATGCTGAAGTCAGAGATAACACGGTGTGGAGTTGAAATTTCTGAAGAAGGCTTCCAACCTGAAACGTTACCTTCCCTGCTCCTCTGATGCTGCCTGGCCTGCTGTGTTCATCCAGCTCCACACCGTGTTATCTCCGTACTTTGTTGTGAGCCTGACTGATGATCCGAAAATGGCTGCCAGTGTAATTCTTCACATAGTCAGGATCATCCAGGAAGTGCTTTGCAATGTGGATTTGCATCAAATGTTGGACTGTGTTGTGAGTTCTGCATGAAGTTTAAACGGCAAACAAGTGGTTGGGCACTGTTTATGAGACTGATGCCAATTTTCTCCAGGCAAGCACAAGTCTGAACTGGGGTACAAGAAAAGCCATCCTGCAGGATGATTGGTACCCTAATCCGATTATTTCTCACTGTATATTGTTCAGACTTGTGAACAGCAAGAAGGAGGTTACTCTTGACACTTGTCACTCTTGGCTGAATATTGTATTTAACACAGTCATTAAATCTGGAGATGCATTACACAAGTACAGAACTGTTCCTGCTTCATGTCGATAGCTCATGCCTTCCCTGCATGACTTTATTGGATCATTGTTTGTTAATTTAGTCAACCTGCACATACACGTGTGCTCAAAATTCTTAATTTTGCAGATGTGCAAAGCCAATCAACCTCCATAATTTTCCTGGAGACAGATCAATCAACTCCTCTTAGTTATCTTGCATCAGCCTCCACCCCATTATATCCAGTTACAAACTCCCACAGGGATCACACAATCACCCATTCATTAAACACACTGCAGCTCCAGTTTTAACCGTATCTCATGGATCTTTTGCCTTTCCCTCTCTGCTGCGCTACAACGCAAAATATTACAAAAACTGCAGTACAAGCCTTGAGACTGTCTGTGCATGATCAGGCACCCATTGCATCTAGATGCAGATCATTCAATAGCAGGTAAATGTATGAGAATTAATGTGGTCTTGCAGGTATTGAGATGGTCTGTTCTCCCAAAACTAAATTTTCTGTGCTGCTTTGCAGGATGTTTTTGGTTCGTGGGATATTGTAAAATATTTTTGGACACTAGCCCATCAATCCCCTGTCCAACACAACCTTGCACTCATAATATGCTCAGATTTGCATCTCATCTCTATATTTAAATGAAGAATTAAGGGTCATTTATACTTGAAAACGAATCAGTGTTTCTTTCACTTGGACAGTTGTGACTCTTTGGAATTCCAGTCTACAAATGGTTGTAGAATATTTAAGCATTTTTACGGCATAAATAGACAGATTCTTCACTGCTAAGGGGATGGAAGATTATCTGGGATATACAGAAATGTGGAGTTGAGGCTCAAATCTGATCAGCCATGGCCTTAAAGAATAGCAAAGCAGGCTTAAAGGGCCGAATGGCCTACTTTTGCAGTTTGTTTCTATGTTTGAATGTTTGCAATTTTTGACAATGCAGTCCTCGCAGCATCTACTGTTCAGCTCTGCTGCTGAAGTAGGCCATCTGGCTCATTGAACCAGCTCCGCTATTCAATTAGATCATGACTGATCTTTTTGTGGACTCAGCTCCACTTCTCCATCCGCTCACCATAACCTTTAATTCCTTTACTGTTCAAAAATCTTTGCCTTAAAAGCATTCGATGTGGTAGCTTCAACGGGCAGGGAATTTCACAGATTCACAACCCTTTGGATGAAGAATTTCCTCCTAAACTCCGTACTAAATCTGTTTCCCCCTTATTTTGAGGTTATGCCCCCCCCCCAGTTTATGTTCTACTGCCAGTGGAACCAACCTCCCTGCTTCTATTTTTATCTATCCCCTTCATAGTTTTATATGTTTCTATAAGATTGCCCCCCCCATTCTTCTAAATTTCAATGAGTATAGTCCCAGATTGCTCAATCTCTCTTCTCAATTCCGCATCAACTTGGTGAATCGCCTCTGCACCCCTTCCAGTGCCAGTACAGCCTTTCTCAAGTAAGGAGACCAAAACTGTACATAGTAGTCCAGATGTGGCCTCATCAGCACCCTACACAGCTGTAACATAACCTCCCTGTTTTTAAACTCCAACTCACTAGCAATGAAGGTCAATTTTCCAGTTGGCTTCGTAATTACCTGATGCACCTGCAAACCAACGTTTTGTGATTTGTTTAGCCTGCAACATGCCAGTTATAGTGGGCTGATAGGCTTTCCTGGCATGACTTTCCTTTTGGTGACAGGAGTGAGTCCACCCAATATTACCCTCCAACCAACCACCCACCCACCCACCACCCCTCACCAGCATAAAATCCTGACCTTTCTTTTTAAGGCATTAGACTTTGAAAACATATCTGGTTTTGGTAATTCATAGATTATATGCATTGCTGGCAAAGCCAGTGTGAAGCCTCCATTCATAGGTGGTTTAGCATATAATCGGATCACTGCTCTGTGCCCCATTCCCATGGCATACAATCCCATATTTAATATTAAATAGATATTCTGAAGCTTTTCTTCATCTCACATTCAGGATGGGAATTTAAACTTGGCAGAATATTTCTTCAGAGATTGATTGGATCTGGGCAGAGTCTGTCTGATCAGGTGGAAAAAGTAGCTATGTTCTATGTGCTCGTAAGATTGAAATCTCCAAGTGACATTTGCCACGAAGTAAACAGAAGTTGCTGGAAAATCTCAGCAGGACTGGCAGCATCTGTGAAGAAAAATCAGAGCTAGTGTCTCGGGTCCGGCTTCTGAGGAAGGGTCACCGGACCCAAAACCCTAACTCTGATTTTTTTTCACAGATGCTGCCAGACCTGCTGAGCTTTTCCAGCAACTTCTGTTTTTGTTCCTGCAGATCTTTCAGTTGACATTTGCTGCAGTCTGCAATTGATATTCCCATTGCAAATATTGAATATTTAACTGAAATCTTGAAATCCTATTTGCTGAATGCGCTTTAATTAAGAGGAGTATGGGAAACAAAAATGGGTTGACTGATTTACATCAAGAATTGGCTAAATACTGAAATTTTATCCTTGCATGCCTCTCTAAGATAGGATTATCACCTCTAAGGTGCCATTCCCACATTCTGGAATTGATCAATTTCAGCATGCCATCCTTGAGTTCACAACCTTCCATTACTTCATCCTCTCTCTTCCTTTAACCTCCAGCCCCACAACTTTTTGTGTACTCTATGCTCCTGCAGATCTGGCCTGAGGGACATTCCTGCTTTTAATTGCCTCACCATTACTCTATTGGCCCCAGAAGCTGGAATTCTTTCCTTAAAATTTGATGCCTCTCTTTATATTCTTTTTGTTGTTTAAGTTGCTCCTTATAACCAGCCTCTGTGACCAGGTCCTTACTTGTCTGTCCTAATTTATTGTTATACCTAAGGGCATTTGGTGAAGAAGCTTGGGGCATTTTTTTCTATTGACATGATAGAGGTGCTACATAAATTCAAGTTGTTGTTTTATATACGTTTACGCTGTTTCATCATTATTCACTTGATCCAAAGCCTACTTTGCAGGCTGTCCTGTGATAGCCTCAAACAACAGACAGATGTGGCCTAACTCAGTGATTCTTTGAGAATGAATTTAGATGTAAAGATGCAAAAGGCTAAGTCCTTGAATATGCGCCATTTTTTGCCCAATATCCTCTGAAAGAAGGACATTGTCTGACTGGCATTCTACTTTTTTACAGCCTTGTATGAGTAACATCCAATGATATCTCTGCATAACATCACAGTTTAGCTCAGCACTTCCCACACCTTTTCCTCTGTGGCCCCATGTTGAGGCTTGAAAACCATCATGACTCCTCGATAAATGCTGTGAGAGTGGGGTAATGGAGAGAAGGTGGGGATGGGTGAAAAGGCAAAGGACAACACTATGAATGATAGGGCCCTGCAAAGTATTGAAGGTCAGACAGAACTTAGATCCCTGAAGGTAGCAGAGCAGTTAGATAAGATGATTAAAAAGGCACATGGGATAATTTCCTTTTTAGTCTGAGGCATAGAATACAAGAGCAGGGAGGTTATTCTGGAATTGTATAAAATGCTTTTTAGGACCCAGCTGGAATACTGCATGCAGATTGCATTACCATATTATAGGAACAATGTTATTGAAGTAGAGACGGCGCAGGAGAGATTTACCAGAATGTTGCCAGGGTTGGAGGGTCCAATTTATGAGAAAAGAGCTCAGTTTGTTTTTCTTGGACCAGCAAAATTTGAGAGGGGACCTGATTGAGGTGGATATGGTTATTAGGGGCACAGATAGGGTGGATAAAAAGGCACTTTTGGTAATAGAAGGGGGTGAATAAACGAGGGGAATAGATTTAAGTTAACAAGGTATTGATTAAGAAGAGGGATTTTTTTTCACTGAGAGGATGGTGTGAGAGTCTGAAGCTCACTGCCTGAAAAGGGGTTTGAATCAGTAACTCTTATAAAACGGCACAATGGCTCATTGGTTAGCACTGTTACCTCACTGCACCAGGAACCGAGGTTTGATTCTGCCTTCGGGCGAGCGTTTGATTGGAGTTTGCACATTCTCCCTTTATCTGCATGGATTTTCTCTGAGTGTTCGGTTTCCTCCCATAGTCCAAAGATGTGCAGGTTAGGTAAATTGCCCATAGTGCCCAGGGATGTGTAGGTTAAGTGATTTAACCATGGGAAATGCAAGGTTACAGGGATAGGGTGGAATGTTCCTCTTTGGAGGGTTGGTGTGGACTCAATGGGCCAAATGGCCTGGTTCCACACTGTGGGAATTCTATGATTTCAGCAGTATGTAGATGTTAGCTTGTGTTGCTATAACCTATGGGTCAAAAGCTGGAAAACAGGATCTATGTGCTTCTGTTGACTGGTGTAGATACAATGGGAGAAGAGTCTCACCCTTTGCAGTAAACATCTATAAGCATATGACCTACGAGGATAGGAGGCAGGGAGGTGGAGATCTCTGAGAGCTTGGCGATGGGATCTGGGGGAGTGGGGCAGGAAGTTAGGGGTTTGGGCTTTGTAGACACCCGTCATGGCCATTGCTGACTATGAACCTGTGACTCCAAAAATGTCGACTCCTGACTTCACTTAGGGTCATGACCTTCCCCCCACTTTGGGAAGCCCTGCCTCAGCTCCTCAAGGAGTTGATAATCGCAAGGGGCAGAAGATTGAAAGATATGTGAACGGAAGTTTCTCTAATTCTCTCAACCTTTCTCTTTGGCCTCTCCGTACACTGCAAATAGAATTTCTTCTGTGCTAGAGGAAGCTGACATTTATGTTGGAAATGTTTAGTTGGTTTCACTTTCTCAGGAGCAGAATGCTTTAAGAACATAATACCGGCGACATTTCACAGCTTTATTATGATGGATTTGGCTTGTCAAGCGAACGTGCATTAAAAAAAGCCCAAAAATACCAAATGAGTGCTTAAAACCGATTCTGGCTCGGTTGAAAAGCATGAATTGTATTTAGTTGTCACATTGACCAGCTGCTAATCCTGCACGAACTGCAGTTCAGTGCATACCAGCTGCTGGAAATTGGAACAATGAACAATAATGGCTGGATAATGGTGGAACGGCTGATTGGACAATTATCTAGTGAAAGCAGGTGGACGAGTGAAAAGTTAAGTTAAGTATCAACTGTGTTGCTGTGGGTCTGGAGTCACAAGTTGGCCAGGCTGGATAAGGAGAGGCCAGTTTGCACAGAGCCCAAATGGTATAATTACGAGACTATTAGAGACGCAGATGGTGATAGAACATAGAACATTACAGCACAGTACAGGCCCTTTGGCCCTCGATGTTGTGCCAACCTGCCATACCGATCTGAAGCCCATGTAACCTACACTATTCCATGTACGTCCATATGCTTATCCAATGATGACTTAAATGTACCTAAAGTTGGCAAATCTACTACCGTTGCAGGCAAAGCGTTCCATTCCCTTACTACTCTCTGAGTAAAGATCTGGGTTGAAAGCCTGCTATGGCTAGTGGTGGAATGTGAATCTAATAAAAATCTGGAATTAAGGATCTAGGGATGACCTTGAAAATGTTGTAGATTGTTGGAAAGACCTCCTTGATTAATAATGCCCTTCACAGAAGGAAACTATTGTCCTTACCTAGGCTCAAGTGCATGCCACTTCAGGCCCACAGCAAAGTAATTGATTCTTAGTTGATCACTGGGCAATTAGAGATGGGCAATAAAGGTTGGCTTAGCTAGCATACTGACATCCTGTGAATTAATTAGATAAAAATTTCTTTCCTAAATGATATTAATGAACCAGATGAGCTTTTACAGCAATCAATGGCAGTTCCATGGTTACTATCACTGATATTTTGCTTTCAACTCTATATTTATCAATTGAATTTAAACTCCACCATCTGCTAAGATGGTGTATAAAGCCATACAGCCATGGCATAAGCCTAAATTTGTAGATCGCTGGCAATACCACCACTACACCATCTCCCATTTTCCACTGTTGGGGGAAGTCCAGGAGTAAAGAATTTGACCAAGAGAAAAGGCCAAGTCTTGGATGAGTAAAAATTGGGAAACATTGCTCGACACAAGATTTGGTAAAAATTTAGAACATTTTTCTCTCAATCATTCATTCTTTTTTGGATTTGAGATTTAGTGGCTAGGTAAGCTGTTTATTGTTCGCCCTTCCCACTGTAGAAAGGGGTTAGTCACATAATGAGCTTATTGATATGATGATTTTAATTTTGGGATTTTTGGACAGCTACATTACATTGGAAAGTTGTGAAAGTAACTCCTTTATTTAAAAAGGGAGTGACACAGAAAGCAGGAAACTACAAGTCAGTTAGTCAAAGGGAAGATTTCATAAACAGTTATTAAAAATGTTATAGCAAAGCACTCAGAAAAGAAAAATCAACCTACTCAGACAATCAACATGATTGTGTGAAAGGGAAATATGGTTAACCAATTTTTATGGAGCTCTTTGAAGAAATAATTTTCCATTGATAGTCGGAGATAGATGAATATACTCTAACTAGATTTCCTGAAGGCATTTGATAAAGTGCCAAGTCAATGCCAGTGTGGATTCAACTTGGCACCAGGCCCAGAATGAAGTTGTTTTTGTGGCTATTGTTAAGCACAATAAGAAGAGTTTTATTGATACATTGCCTTTCATAATGCCTGAAAAGTGTTTTGTTCTCAATTTAGGACACTCCAAAGTACAGTGTCATATTAAAATAGGAAACACAGAAAGCAACTGGCTCACAGAAAGCTCCCATGAACAAGAAGGAGGTTCATGAGCAAGTATCATGATTTTTACATGTTGGTTGAGGGATTTACGTTGAGGGAGGCACGGGGAAGACCATCACTGCTTGTCTCTAGAGAAGTGCCATGGAATATTGTCTGTCTCCCTAAGAGGACAGAAGGCTCTTCTGTCTAGCATCTTGTCTGAAAAATGATTCGTGAAAGTATTGCACTCTATTGGAACTGCAATGGGATTGTCAGCTTGGATCATACGCTGGGAGGGAGACTTGACCACACAAATCTCAGGCTCAAATTGACAAATATGACACCAACTAGCCCAGAACAGAATAAGCAGCAATGTGGCTCCATTAAATAAATGCTAGCGGTAAATAAAACAAGCACAGAATGTGCTGGAGAAATTCAACAGATCTGGCAGCTTCTGTGGAGAGAGAAACAGAGTTAATGTTTCATGTCTGGTATGGCTCTTCTTCAGAGCTAGAGTTGCCTGTAATCCTGGGTGGGTTCAAACTGTGAAGGATGGAAGTTGATTGGAATCTTTTTGGTTTACGGTGAAGATGGAGACAGTCTGCTGATGAAGGAGATTTGACTGTGAAAGTGAGTTTTGGCAAACACTGTAACTTACACAAGGAGGGAGATAGAAAGCAATGAACAAGCCAAAAGATTAAAATGGAAATCCTGATGTGATCCGACTAAGTAGATTCAGATGAAGAATCACATTGTTCACTCTATTTCTCTCTTTACAGATACTGCCGAGTTTCTCCCGCATTCTCTGAGTTTGTTTCATATTTCTAGAATCCGCAGTATTTAATTTTTATTTACCTGTAACAGTAGTGGCCTAGCACAAAATGATATTTTGGCCGAGACAAATTTGACTGGTACAAATAGAAAATAGTATTAATATGCTAGCTTCTTCAAATTGACTTAGATACTAAAAGAGCTAAATGGCCCATACATTTCTCTAAATGCACTCTTTTACATATGGACTCTGTTAACACTGATATGTGACTGAAGTAAGCCCCATAATAAAGCACAGTAGGTCATTGAATTCCTATCAAGACATCAGCTAGATCTAAAGAAGGCTGCCTTGGATAAAAATTATGTCACATAAGTAATGTTTGTCTGAATATTTGTCACATATGAATGCCAAGTTGTGTCATTAATGAGGCAGTTCCATGTCATAAATTGCCCTAATGGAAAACGCCTGGGTCAACTGTAATAACAAAGTGCCCTCTTTGCCTTTCTTCAGAGCTTGAAGCCCATGCTCCCTCATTGAAGCACAGCCATACATTTCAGGAGTGCCTTTCTGATCACGTTCAAGAATGTGCAACTGGGATCACAGTCAGATATTATTGAATGGCTAAGCAAGCAAGAATGGCTGAATGGCTCTGTTGCTGCTCCAAAGTCTTTTGTTCCCATGTCCCATAGTTGTCAGCTTCTTCAAGACTTGCTGCAGTCATACAGGACCTTGGTGAGGCTACACCTCAAGTTTTGTGTGCAGTTGTGTTCTCCTAGTCTGAGGAAGTACATTCTTGCTATTGAGGGAGTTCAGCAAAGGTTCACCAGCCTGATTTCCAGGATGGCAGGACTGACACATGAAGAAAGATGACATCAACTGGGCTTATATTCCCCGGAATGTAGAAGAATGATGAGGGAGCTCATAGAAACATATAAAATCCTGATGGGACTGGACAGGCTAGATGCAGGAAGAATGTTCCTTATGATGGAGAAGTCCAGAACTAGAGGTCACAGTCAAAGAATAAGGGGAAAGCTATTCAGGACTGAGATGAGGAAGAGAATTGTGAACCTATGGAATTCTCTGCCACATAAAGCTGTTGGGGCCAGTTCATTAGACATGTTCAGGAGGGAGCTGGACATAACCCTTGCGGCTAAAGGGATCAAGGGATATGGAGGCAAAGCGGGAGTGGGATACTGAAATTGCTTGATCAGCCGTGATCATGTTGAACAGTGGTGCAGGTTCAAAGGGCTGAATAGCCTACTCCTGCTCCTGTTTTCTATGTTTCTAAGACAAATGGACATTGGGAATGATGGACTTGCATTAGTTAGGATTCTCCAGGCACTTATAATTAAAATATTTTAGGCCCACTGCTAATTTCTGACACCAGTTCCTGGCAGCAGCGGCTGTGGGATCAAAGTTCAACCAAGTAAAGAGGAGAACAATCAGAAGGTGTACGAAGACCATTTAGCCCATCTTTCTGGCTTCAGCCCTTTGAAAGCGATTTGAAAATTAGTCCCACTCTCCTTCTGGTTTACCTTTTCAAATCTGTAAGCAATTCCTTTATATTGGTTCCAGTCCCAATATAATTCCAGTTCCCACACTTTTTTGAACAGAGAATTGAACATTGTAACAGCTCACTGTGTGAAGAGTTTTTCCTCAGCATCCCTCAGTTAGATTAAACTCTACAGAGTAAACCTTTGTAAAATTGCGAATTGATACTAACCATTGAGCCTGATTCTTTAAAGAAAGGAAGAATTACATTTATATGGCTCCTTTTATGACTTTGGGACATGCCAAAGTACTTTAATGTCAATTAGGTGCATTTGAACAGTCGTTATGTCAGAAATGAGCATGAAAATTCAGGTGCAGATGTAATAGGTTTTGGTCATTCAGGACGTGTTGTAACATAGCTCTATAGAGTTTAAATGGATGTGAATGTAATCTGAACATTTTGTGATCAAACTATTTTTTCATTGCATTCCCAATGGTCCTCTCTCCTGCCCAATATTTAGAATTGAAATAAATCACAACTAGTAAAATATGAATAATGGAGGGACGGGATATACTATGGCTAGGGAAGGAGAACAAACAGAGCAGATAGGCCAATAGAATGAAAAACAGATGGAGAACGTATAAAAACATAAGAAGAAATCAGAGCCAGGAAACAGCCATTCAACATATCACTACTCATTGCCTGAGTACTCACTTCTCCAGCTCAGTATCTAACTGCATTGTCAACAACCACTAATATCAATGGAGCTGCTGCTGTTCTTGGCTTATCTCCTTTTGATCTCCTTTTGAATAGATTTTATTGTTTCATGGGCCAGGTTTTGCCGGCGCCAGCCCTATTTGATCAACTTCTTTATGCACCTCTTAGGTTTTGACATTTGTTTTTGCCCTCAAAGTTGCTGGAAGTGCAAATAATGGGAATGCTGCATTGAGTGCAACCGGGTGCTAGTCAGCTAATCATCTAAAATGTCTCACACACTGAAGGAATGAGACACTGCATTCATAATTGCTTATTTTCCACGCAGGAGAGGTTCAATGGAGGTCATTAACAATGATCATGCACCTAAGAGGATACGTACACAGACAATTAAAAAAATCTTTCTGAGGTGACTTTAAGACATAGAAAGTGTATAATCCGGTATAATATTTTATTGGATGTGGCTATCTGTGGCTAAGTCAACGTTTATTCCTAGACCTGATTGTCCTTAAGGTGATGGTAGTGAGCTGCCATCTTGAGCCTCTTCAATTTTTAGGTACATGGGACATGCTGATAGAAAGGGATTTCCAGGACTTTGAGCCAACAACAATGAAGCAATATTTCCAGGCAGGACAGTATGTTGAGAGAACTTGCAAATGGTGATCTTTCTAGGCATTGTAGATGTATTACAGCGTGTTAATTCCTACATTGCACCAGAATGGTTAATAGTGAAGTCTCTACTAGGATGCTGGGAAAAAGTGGCCACCTTCACAGGAACAATAATGCAAGGCAGAACCAGACACAGATCATTAAGTAGGCAGAGATAATGGGAACTGCAGATGCTGGAGAATCCAAGATAATAAAGTGTGAAATACCCAAGTCTCAGGAGTGAGTTCGAGACGGATTTATTTGTAACCTGATAGGATTTTATGCTGCTGTGTTAAACTGATTGAGTGACACCAAGAGTGTGGGTTCAATTCCTGCTCTGGCTGAGGTTACAATGAAGGACTCTCCTTGTGAAATTCTCTCCTTATCTGAGACATTGTTCAACTCTTTCTCTAATGTGAGTTTGGGACGATAGTGACTTTAGCTCCACCATTAATGATTGCATGCCCAAGACAAAGCAAAGACAAAGGTGGTTCGCTGGCAGCATATTACCTCAAACAACTCTTACCTAGTGCCAGCAGTGATCATCTGGGGAAGTATCATATGGTGATAGTTGTGAGAGTTTGGTTTGTGAAAGATAAGGAGAAGAAATCCAGAAGTCCAACAGAAAATGAGTTTTCTTTCTTGAGAGACTTCATATTTTAAGAAGGCACAGACTGTCAGACAGCAGCTGAAATACAATTATTAACAAAGAGTGACGACAACATCTATGGGTGCAGCAAGAAAGCAAGTGTCACACTCAAAAGGCAAAACCTCATTCAGAAACTGGAAAGAAGTGCAGGAGCAGCCACACTTACACAGTTAAATACAGAAGCTTTGGCAAAGGAGGATCTGCGAGCAACAACGGAAAGTTCCAGTAGGTAAAGTTAGGGATCCCGATAGAAAAGGCAATAACGTTATGAATATAGTACAAAATCTATAAAGAAAAGGTAAGGTCAACTAAAAGAGAGTTTTCCTCTCCCCACTCAAGCATTGCTGCCATCATTATTGGGCTCCAAAGTGAACAATAGTAATAGAGCCAGAAAAGCATTTTGGACAGACTATAGAATTGGGGTGACCTCAGAATTTATTTCACCTGAAAACCACTCACTTTAAAGAAATCTAATGAAAGAATTATGCAGAAAAACAAAACAAGCGAGAAAAATGAGAGATTGAAAAGGATTAATCATCAATGATTCAATGGCAATTTTGCCAAGATGTTTCACAAAAGCCACAGCCAGACAGCTTTAATTTAAAAATTGAGTGAAAGTAATTATTGGTGTTTTTGACCAGTCAGGCAGGAAAGCATTTATTTTGCCTGAGAAGAGGCAGGAAAACTTCACCCTAACTACAGAAGATAGGAAAGCCTTAGAAGGAGATTGCAGACACAATCATTGGCAAATCTGGCCTGTATATTTGACAATACAGTGGCACTAAGATTCCTATTGTGTTTTCATTCATTCAAGGGACATGGACTCACAAGAATGGCCAACATTTGTTCTACCTAATTATCCTTGCACTAGATTCATGGAGTTTTACAGCACGGGAACAGACTCTTCATTTCAACCCGTCCATGCTGACCAGATATTCCAAATTAATGTAGTCCCATTTGCCAGCATTTGGCCTGCATCCCTCTAAGCCATTCCTGTCCATATGCCCATCCAGATGCCTTTTAAATGTTGTAATTGTACCAGCCTTCAGCACCTCCTCTGGCAGTTGATTCCATACACACAACACCCTCTGAGTGAAAAAGTTGCCCATCAGGTCCCTTTTAAATCTTTCCCCTCTCGTCTTAAACCTATGCCCTCTCGTTCTCGACACTCCTACCATGGGAAAATGTCCTTGGCTATTCACCCTATCCATGCCCATCATGATTTTATAAACCTCTATAAAATCATCCCTCAGACTTTGATGCTCCAGGGAAAATAGCCCCACCTTATTCAGCCTCTCGCTGTAGCTCAAACCCTCTAACCCTGGAAACATCCTTATAAATCTTTTCTGAACCCTTTGAAGTTTCACAACATCTTTTCAATAGCAGGGATGCCAGAATTGAACACCATATTCTAAATGTGGCCTAACTAATATATTGTACAGCTGCAACATGACATCCCACCTCCTGTATTCAATGCACTAACCAATGGATGCAAGCGTACCAAACACCGTTTTTTACTACCCTATCTACCTGCAAGCCCACTTTCAAGGAACTTTGGACCTGTACTAGACTGACCAAAGTGCACATCTGAACAGTTTTCAGTGAGGTGGACAGCCAGAGGATATGCTTCTGATCAAGATGCTGAAAACAACAGTCCTACTAATGTGGAACCAGTCGAACTCGGTTACCTCAACATGGTCTGAACAACATGGTGCCTTCCCAGTTTCTGTGATTCGCTATCATTGGTATAATTCTCCAGTGAGCTACTGGAATCTATAATTGTGCTCACTTAAATGGTCTTCCTGAAAATAATGTCAGTTGTAGCATTACAAACGAGGATTGTTGAGTGTCAAAAGGAACTGACTTCAAAAGCATTACATGCAGGTGCTTTCCTGTAGACATGAAGGGTAGCATTGCATGGATTGGGCTCTTTGGCCTGTTGTGCCTGAGTGGATTTTGTATTTAAAAAAAAACTTGCACAAGACTATGTTTCAGTTGCCGCTTTTGATCCTCTAAAATGAACAAAATGTTTATATGATTCAGCACTTGTTCATGGATGAAAATTTTAGGAAGTTTGTACTCACTTAATTGCATTCCCACTGCTGCCCAGTCAGGTTTATCCAGGACTGGCAGATTCTCCCACAGTGGGCTCAAGAGAAGGTGTAATCGCTGCTAGAAAGCCTTGGATTTACACTTCTTCTCCTTTCCTTTCACTCTGGTCCTTTGCTCAGTCACAGAGGAAAGTGGGGAACCCTTGAAGTAGCATCTCCATGGCATCACAGTCTCAGGCTTGTGTTTCCCACTGATGATTGCCAATGTGGCTCGCAGAAAGGGAGGTAATCAGATAGCCTTTGAGACATCTGCAGGTCCCTCTGTTCTGGTCTCCTTCCTGTCCGACACAGTCAGGTATGATGAAAACCAAAATAAAACCAAGAACTACAGATGCTGAAGATCTGAAGCCAGACAGAAATTGTTGGAGAAACTTAGCTGCTTTGGCAGTATCTATGCAGAGAAAGCGGAATTAACATTTTGAGTCCAGTGTCCCTTCCCTAGAACTGATAGTAGCTCAGATAATGTGGCATATATCCCAAAGACAGGGGATGTTGTTGAAGGTTAAATGAGTGAGCCGATAGGGAGAGACAAAAACAATTAATGCAGGCAAAGGGTTCGATGACAGTAAGCGAGGGAAGGAGAAGACAGATGATGGAGATCTGACTATTGGCTGTGCTGAAAGCAGCCTGTGTCATGACAGAGCCTGGGTTGAGGGTGTGGGTAAAGGACAAGGAAGGAGGTGTTCAGTCTCTGAAATGATTGAATATTGAGTCTTGAGGGCTATTTACCATCCACTTGCATACCATCATTTTAGTACACTTAGTAAATGCTACCAATGTCAGCCCAAAGGAATTGGATCTGGCCTATTGATAAAACAATGCTTGCCATTGTTATGGACCAAATCAAACCCCACTTCAAAATATATCAAGAAGATCGCCTAGACCCTAACTTGTTCTTATTTTGCAAGGTGTTGTGTTCTGGATTGAGGCAATGTGATTGGTCAAACTACCAGGCTAGAAGCAAATGACATTTTATTCATACACTACAGCTAATAAACAAAGAAAACGAACAGGAATTGGAAAAACATAAATCTATTAGAAAACTTAACAGAATAATATGTTACCACTGAGCAACAACTGTCCCAATATAGTAACATCCCATAAACACACCTTTAGCAAAGACAAGTTCAGTGAAATAGATTATCTCACATGCAATTCCAGCATCAGGAAAAGAATCTCCAGCTTTTAGCTGTAACAAGGAAGGAATAACAGCTTCCACATCCTGCTTCAAGACCCCAGCACCTACTAAAAGTTAAACCAAAACCCTGGTTCTGTGAAAGTTTGACCTCACCCTTTCATGCTGCTTCTG
The DNA here is from genome assembly GCF_030684315.1 of Stegostoma tigrinum. Lineage (NCBI taxonomy): Eukaryota > Metazoa > Chordata > Chondrichthyes > Orectolobiformes > Stegostomatidae > Stegostoma > Stegostoma tigrinum. Next base: position 101,950,472 of record NC_081359.1, read on the forward strand.
TTGTTCCAACTTTGAATGAAAAGTCTAAGGCCTCACAAGCTGTTTATTTTTTGGCTTGGAACGAATGGCTCATTGTCCCTGTTTTAACCTCGCTTCATTAAAAAACTAAGACAAAACACACCTCTTGAAGTCACAGCCTCATCACACCATATGATTCTATAATTCAAGAATTAAAACAAAGATTAAGGTGTGTTTTTTGGAGCAACTTGAAGGTGATATATTCCTCATTTAATGCAAAATTTCTATCCCTAGGCTATATCAAATATCAATGGTTGTATGGGCCTTCCCATTTCTCAAGAAATTTAATCATTGCCAAATTAAGCAATGTTCTGCAATCTTCCCAAAGGGAATTTCTGCCTCTGGCATTCTAACTTAAAGGTTTCTAGCATTTTCCGAAGTGTTCACCATCAGAAGCCTCATTTGGCAGCACCGACAAAAAGGTAATCCCTCGTGCGTCTTTATTTCTAATTCAATTGTGCTCCTAGCCACAGATTCATTTTTTTTGATCAACAACGCATTGTGAGGCTACATATAGAAAGAGAATGATTCAGTGAATTCAAAAATATCTGTCACAACACATTGGGATGTGGAAACAACCTCAAAATGGTGGCTTCATAAAGCAAATGATGCCAGACTGAGAGAGAGAGCGGGAGAGAGAGAGAAAGTGATTTGCTTCATAAAATGGATGGTATCACATCAGCTGTTTGCCATACATTTGGCTTGTTTTTTCCCGCTTGTGTGGAATATATAATGACTGGTTGATTATGTGCTGTCTGCTTTGCCTAAAGTTGAATTTTAACCTCCGTAATATATCAAGGAAATATGCCATTGCTATTAGGCATTGGAGATTTGTGCAATGAAATGTGTGGGTCGCCTTCACTCAATAACGTAGTGCAACTTTATAAACATTCATTCACAAGATGTGGGCATCACTGTCTAGCCCAGTATTTATTGTTCACTCCTCAATCCCCTTCGAAAGTGGTGGTGAGCTGTCTCCTTCAATCACTGCAGTCCACGGGTGGTAGTTGCACCCACTGATACAAGCTACCATGGATATATGGACACATGGGATTCCTGGGATGAAAAGACTGACTAAGCAGAGAAACTAGCTCAGTCAGGACTTTATCCACTGGAGCTTAGAAGAATGAGGGAAGATCTCGTAGAAACCTATAAAACTCTAACAGGACCACATGTTGTAAATGCAGGAAGGATACTCCTGATGACTAGGGGCACAGTCAAAGGATATGGGATAGACCCTGGGGTAAGACTGAGATGAGGAGTTATTTCTTCATCCAGAGTGTAGTGAGCCTATGGAATTCTCTGCCACTGAAAGTGGTTTAGGCTTAAACGTTGAATGTTTTCAAGAAGGAGCTGGATAAATTCTTTGAACCAAAAGGATCAAAGGATATGGGGAGAAAGCAGGAACAGGGGATTGAGTTGGATGATCAGCCATCATAATGTTGAATGGTGAAGCAACTGTGAAGGCTGAATGGCGTATTTCTGCTCCTGTTTTCTGTGTTTCTAAGTATCAGCAGAAACAGATCATATTGCCCATGTCCCTGTTCCAATCCAGCTTCCTCCCACTCTATTTCCGTCTCCATTATGTATATGTTGAGATGTAAATTAGACAGTCAGTGTCATGTGGTCCCTATGGCAGAGATTTCATATTTTCATCATTCCCTGTGTGAAGGATTTCCGCTTCAACATTTTTAAATTCAATCATCTGGTGGATATTTTATCTCTGAACCTTTGCGTCCTGGACATAACCACATGCGGAAGCAGTTCCCTCGCATACCCTTGATCAAATCCCATTCCTAATTTTAAAAATCTCAAATTGGTCTCCTGTTTGTCTTCGGCTTTCTAAGGAAAATGTGTAATCTCTAACTGATGCTTGAAACTTCCTCACAGCTTGTTTAGATTCCAAGCCAGATAACTTGGCGACAATAAAAATAACAAGGCACAGATGTTACTGTGTTATAGCATTGAAGGAACAAATTGGCCACGTAACCAAGAATAAACTAACAAAAGGTACATTCATGAGTAAGGTCTGTGGTATGAGTTGTCTGATTTATGGTATTGAGGAGATCAAGTCTTTGGGCAGAATCTTCCTGTCCCTTGAATGGTGTGGACAAAGGTGAATCAGTTGGGAAACTATGTAAAGGTTGGCAGAAATGGGATTCTTCACATCCAGTAAAATAACGTCCACTTCTGCAGCTCTGGCTTGAAAGAAGAGGGAAAAATCTCGTTAGTGAGCAACATGAGATCTACTTGCATATATTTGAATGCCATTATTACCTAATCACATCCCTTTAATATGCAGCTCCTATTCTCTCAGCCACTGGAGAGGAACTGGAGGGTAATTTGACTCCAGCCCACTGCTTTCTCGTCTGGTCCTCTATCTTGAACAATAGTCACCCACATTTCAGGGCATGCTCAGTGAGTGCCAGAAGCAAATACAACTTTCTTTTTTGCTTCATTTCCTTCACTTCTCCTGTTGTTCAATAAAAGTGAACATTTTCACCTATTTGAAGGCTTTCCAGTACATGATGCTCCTACAATGAGAAGATGTTACGTTACACTGGGCTTCAGGGAAAGAGTGACATTCCCTTAGACAGAGTTGTAAAGATGGCTAAACTGCATAGCTCAAATTGTGGAGCTGCTGTTAACAATAACAGTCGAAGAGACAACTAATGATGTGAAATGGCAATACGTTGATGAATGTGCACTTGTATTTAGGAACAGAATGTAGGAGCAGGAGAGGCTCAGACTTTTGAGCCTACTCCACCACCATTCAATACGATCATCACTGATCATTCAACTCAGTCCCCTGTCTCTCCCTCCCCAAAGCCTGTGATGCCTACAGTCTTGACAATCAAATTTGCATGTTTTTTTAAAGTTTCCAATGCTTTGCCCTCGACAGTGTCCTTTGGCAGTAAATTCCACAGGTTCACTACTCTTTGGGTGAAGAAATTTCTTCTCATCTAAGTCCTAAAAGGCCTGCTCCCAGTATCCTTAGACATTAATCCCTGGTTCTGGACTCCTTGGTGATAAGGAACATGCTATCTGCATCTGCCCTGTCTAATACCGCTGCAGTTTTACAGGTTTCTACGTTGTCCCCTCACTCCTCTAAACTCTAGTGAATATGGTCCTAACCAACCCAGCCACTCCTTGTAAGTCAGTCCTGCCATCTCAGGACTTAGTCTGGTAAAACCAATCTCCCCATAACCAGGACACCCTTTGTCAGTTAAGGAGAACTAAACTGCGGACAGTACTCCAAGGCCCTAAGCATTTGCAGTGAGACATCCCTGCTCCTATACTCAAATCGTCCCACTATGAACAACAACATACCTGCAGCACCTGCATGCTTACTTTCAGCAAAAAAAACCCCAAAGAGCTGCGGACTCTGGAAATCAGAAACAAAATGAGAAACTGGACCTGAATCAAAATCAGTCATTGGACCCGAAACATTAGCTTTGCTTTCACTCCGCAGATGCTGCCAGACCTGCTGAGTTTTTACAGCAGTTTCTGATTTTGTTGCTCACTTTCAGCAACTGGTGTACAAAGGCACCCAGGTTTTGTTGCTTCCCCAATGCAGGAAATGACATCACCAACCCAAGGAAACCTAACCAGATAAATAGAAAGCGGGACGTAACACCAGTGCTTCATCGGAGGCTCACTGATGATGTTACCTAGAATGGTGACGAAACGTCTGAAAACTAACCTTCCAGCTCAGCGAAGAAACTCACATCCAGAACCTCAACCTGAGCTACAAATCTTCTCAAAACTTGCTAAACCCAACCTATTCCCCCTTCAGGTATTGCTTTGCCTGCCTTTGTGGATAACCTCACACTAATTCACACTTTATGGCATCTGTATTTACCCTTTTATCCAAGAGGGCTTTGCTGCAGCCCTCAGATAGTGGGGTAGTGGTCCTGTTACATGGCTAGTAATCCAGAAGTCCAGGATAATGCTTTAAAGACATGGATTCACATGTCACCAGATGGTGAAATTTCAATTCAATGAACCATTCTGAAATTAAAAGCTAGTCTAATGATGACCATGAATCCATTACTCATGGAACCATGCAGTACAGAAGTGACCCTTCAGCTTATTAAGTCCGTACTGCCAAAAACACATGATTCTAGTTCTATTTTCCTGCACTAGGCCCGTACACTTGAAAGTATATACTTCTAAGGTGGTAGCGGAGTAGAATTCCTAAGCTAGAGCTTGCCCGCTCCATCAGTTTCTTTTCTTTCTCACTCTTCTTGCATTTTATTTTTCTCTTTCTTTTTACCTCGTTCCCAAGCAGCGTTGGCAATGCCTGGGGTGAAAGCCAGCATGGACCCAGACTCCCGGTCTTGGCATGGACTTGAGCTCCTGGCCTCGGTGAGGACATGGAGTCCTGCCCTCAAAGAAGGTTTGGTTCCTGGCCCCAGTACTAACCAGCCTATGCATGCAAAATTTGGAACTCACTATCTGACATTTGTTATGATTCTGCAACTGTACACTACTTGTAAAAAACATTCCTGAAGGTGTTAAGAAGTAAACTAACTGCCAATTTAAGATTATAAAATGTGAGGCTGGATGAACACAGCAGGCCCAGCAGCATCTCAGGAGCACAAAAGCTGACGTTTCGGGCCTAGACCCTTCATCAGACAGGGGGATGGGGTGAGGGTTCCGGAATTAATAGGGAGAGAGGGGGAGGCAGACCGAAGATGGAGAGAAAAGAAGATAGGTGGAGAGGAGAGTATAGGTGGGAAGGTAGGGAGGAGATAGGTCAGTCCAGGGAAGACGGACAGGTCAAGGAGGTGGGATGAGGATAGTAGGTAGGAGATGGAGGTGCGGCTTGGGATGGAGGAAGGGATGGGTGAGAGGAAGAACCGGTTAGGGAGGCAGAGACAGGTTGGACTGGTTTTGGGATGCAGTGGGCAGAATGGGAGGGGGAGTGGAAATGGTTTGCGACTGGGAGGTGCAGTTGTTTATTGCGAACCGAGTGGAGGTGTTCTGCAAAGCGGTCCCCAAGCCTCCGCTTGGTTTCCCCAATGTAGAGGAAGCCACACCAGGTACAATGGATGCAGTATACCACATTGGCAGATGTTCAGGTGAACCTCTGCTTAATATGGAAAGTCATCTTGGGGCCTGGGATAGGGGTGAGGGAGGAGGTGTGGGGGCAAGTGTAGCATTTCCTGCGGTTGCAGGGGAAGGTGCCGGGTGTGGTGGGGTTGGAGGGCAGTGTGGAGCGAACAAGGGAGTCACGGAGAGAGTGGTCTCTCCGGAAAGCAAACAAGGGTGGGGATGGAAAAATTTCAGATTATTGCTCAGACTCAGTGTATGGCTCACTTTACCCAGGCTAGAAGCTCTGTATATTCAGATGAAGATAGCAGTCCTTTGTAAGCAGAAAGAATATGCCCATGCATTGCTTCTTTTTCAACCAAAACCTAAGCAGGACAGCCATTTCCTGGTGCATCACCCATGGCAATGCATTGGCCAATCAAGGCAGACTTGCCTGGTTTGAATTTATCAAAAAGCTGCCAAATTCTCAACTAAGGAGAATAGGCCTTCTAATCTTCTTTACCTAGACTCATAATTTTATGTCCAATTAAATCTGCTCTGGAGTTATAACCACAGAAGCAGATATTATTGTCCCAATTGGACAAGTTGAAGTTTGACACAGTGGCAGAGGTTGGGTAGGAATAAGGAGGGCTAATCGGTACAGTTATGTTAGCTCATATGTGAACTGTAAACATTAATGTAACACATAGAAATAGTGTTTGGAAATCCAACACTACAGAGAGAAAATTTTACCAGCTGTGCAAATATTTAACCTCATTAATACTGTTTTTTTTTTCAGTTGTTCGTCCAATAATGAGTAACAAGGTTCTAAGGTTAAACTGGAAGAAAAAATAATACATAAAAATGCAGGTCATCTGTTATGGTCTCTCTCACTCATATTGTCAAACAATTACTGTGAGCTACATCTTTGTCACAAGGAGTGAAAATGATACACCTTCTGCCTCCTTGAGTTTATTATTGGACTGTTCCTAGTAAGTTCACAAAGAGATTGAATGTAATGTTTGGAAAGTGCACAGACCTTTAACTTACAGTTAGAGTCTCAACAGAGCTTTACACCAGTTTGATGGAGGGCTGGACAATAGCAGAGGTCAGAATGGAATGTTCTGTTTGCAAACTGTTAGTTTGTCAGAGGAAATTAATACTTCATGTGCCATATTGAGGGCCATAGATACCTAGAACATGGATTGAGATCATTCAGCCCAATGATTTTCTGGCACTCACTGCAATGTAGGAAACACAGTTATCAATTTGAACTCAGGAGGCTCCTGCAAACAGCAATGTGATAATGCCCAGATATTCTGTTTTGCCTAGTTGATCGAAGGATAAACAGTGGCCAGGGTGCTGTTTGTGAGTGTTGCTGAGAAAAGACACACATTGTGACAAACACAAAAGGTACACATCACTAAGCTGGAGCTCTAGCTTAGTAATGCAGTGCCATGACCACCCCACCACTATTGCCCTTCTAGGTTATGGGCATTTCAATGTGAAACAGATACAAATTTACAGTGGAAACCATCCTGATCCAAAAGTTTTTGTTTTCTTTTAGAAGGCGTGAAATAAAGCAGCTTTCATGAAAAATATGTTGGGCAAACCTTTACTTATTAAATGCCCAAGTCAATGGAATAAGCTACACCTGAAGCAGGTTATGCCATTTGTTACTTCTGATAGCATCTACTTTGAAATCACTGGTACCTCTTTGAAATTCACATGGGTCCATTTTACCATTGACAATGTTCCTTTAAATAGATCAAACTGAACAAAAAAAAAACACTCACTTCACCTTCAGGTGTTTTGACTGAGTACTGCTCTTGGGCGAAATCAATTTTATTCCAGAAACTTAATCCTTTTAAGCTAAGGAATTTACTCGGTTCACAAGCCAAAGTCAGCATGATAGAATATGCCACTCTTTAGATGATAATATTATATTTTGAAAAGAAACATGCAAGTGACAATAACTTAGAAATGGTGATTATAATATCAACAAAGAGCACATTTGACACATTTGTCAGACAAGGCTGTTTATTTTTAAAAAAGACATTTAGATGTTTGAAGGAACTTGTCATTACAGATGTATTATGATTAAGAAAGTACAACAGAAAATTAAAACCAGTAGAATTGTACACTATCATCAGTAAGTTTTGATTCCAGCCTCCATGATAGTTCATTTTGTTGGCCTGCTGTTATCTTTCCAACTTCCTGGAACTCCTCTCTTAATCAGAATTTGGATGTACTTACCTCGCACGGACTATCCCCAGAAGATCAAGAAAGGGATTTGCCACTGTTATTAAAGTGATGGCACTGAATGAGTTAATTTTCATGAAACAAAAACAAAATTGCTGGAGAAACTCAGCAAATCTGGTAGAATCTGTGGAGAGAAACAGATTTAACGTTTTGAGTCCAGTGACCCTTCTTCAGCGTCCACAGTTCTTCGTTTCATTTTGGTGTTAATTTTCATGCTGTATTGAGTTCCACATATGCAGTCGATATCATAGGCAGTCTGTGGGTAAAGACAAGAGGCTGAATCTTATTTTCTTTTGATTAAGTATCAGTTTTGTCAAGCTTCTCGGACAGTTTATCACCACACGACCTAGTCTCTTGTGGTACATTCCCAACTTGCCTCATTAACTCTCACCATGTCCTCTCACCAGATTACCCTCTTAGCATGCATTGTTCTCAGAAGAACTCACTACTCAACAGATACCTGCCAAAAAAAGCCAGAGTCCCAGTGAAAGAAAACATAAATAAAATGAATAGCAGGTGGATTCTTACCTGACATTGCAAACCTAATACTGACATGATGAACAAGAATTATTTTACAGTCCTTGATTGTCTCCAGCTCCCAGCTCCCAGCTCCCAGCTCCCAGCTCCCAGCTCCCAGCTCCCAGCTCTCCACTACTGGGACCTGGTATCAATCAAGTCCTCTCCTGCTTGTAGCAGCCGGTCTGCCTAATGAATATGGAGACCTTCCTTCTCCCCAGTGATATCACTCTCCTCTTTGGCTACCATTCCTCCAATCCCTCAGCATCCAACATATTACCTTGTTGACTCCAAGAGAAGGCAGCACACTCTGGTCAGCCTATACGGGAGGGATCCCCTAATGTGGCCCAAGAAGTGATATCACATCATCAGCAGTCCCATCTTCTGCTCTGCCATAGCCCTGGACACAGCTTCTGTGATGCTGTATCTTCACTATCTACGGAATTCGCTGCCACAGAAGGCTGTGGAGGCCAGGTCATTAGGTATATTTAAAATGGAGATACATAGGTTCTTGATTGTCAAGGGGATTGAGGGTTACAGGGAGAAAGCAGGAGAATGGGGTTGAGGAACTTATCAGCTATGATTGAATGCCGGAGCAGTCTTGATGGACTGATTGGCCTAATTTCCGCTCCTACGTCTTATGGTCCACACCACATCAAACAAGGGTTGTGCAGAGGTGTCATGAGCTATGGTTTTATGCCCCAGTAACCAGTCTTGAAAGGTCCCCGGAGCCTCAAACACACCAAGTCCATGAGAGCGCTCCAGTAGGAGACGTGGCAGCTGCCAGGGTAGTGGGCACAGTCTTCCAGAAAATGGAAACAGTGATCACAGATTGAATGGAATATCTTCTTCCTGTTGATGAAGTGTTGTGATATGGCCCTCTCAGCGCCCCTTGTGCAGTTGATGACACCCTGGAGCCAGCTTTGTCCCTATCACCTACTGTGCCTAGGCTGCAGCGTTGGTATAGAATTTAGTTTTTCCAGACAGAAGCAAATTTTAGGGAAATGTAGTGAAAGTATCCAGTAGACATTTAGTCATAAGAAACTAAAGATTTACAAAGACGTAAATGTTTGGGTAGTAGGAGCTGCTTGGTATTAAAGATCATGAATGGCTGGAAAACATTTTTCCCAGGAAGAAGTAAGAAACATGACTGCAGAAGGCTGAAGAACTGTGAAGCCGGATAAGCACCATTATGATGGAAAAAGACAAGGAAACACTGAAAAAGCTGGGAAAATCCAGAAAGCTGTGTGGAGGTACAATATTACAATGAACCAGAATTTTAAACTTGAACACAATAAAGCATAGAACATAGAACAGTACAGTACAGTACAGGCCCTTTGGCCCATGATGTTGTGCCGGCCTATTATCCTACTAAGATCAAACTACCCTGCGTACCCTACATATTACTCTAAAGTCTCTAAAATACCTGACTCCACCGCCACTGCCGGCAGCACATTCCACATGCCCACCACTCTCTGTGTGAAGAACCTACCTCTGACATCTCCCCTATACCTTCCTCCAATCACCTTAAAATTTTGGCCCCTTGTAATAGTCATTTCTGCCCTGGGTACAAGTCTCCGGCTATCCTGACTCTGTCTATGCCTCTCATCATCTTGCACACCTCTGTCAAGTCACCTCTCATCCCTTTTTGCTCCAATGAAAAAAGCCATTGCTCCCTCAACCTTTCCTCATAAGACCTGCCCTTCAGTCCAGGCAGCATCCTGGTAAATATCCTTTGCACCCTTTCTAAAGCTTCCACACCTTTCTTGTAATAAAGTGACCAGAACTAAATAAATTGCTAGCTAACAGCAAATCAATATAATTCAAAGATTGATTGATAAATTGAGTGCACAAATACAAAGTTTAAAACCGCTGTCAAATAGACAAAATACTGTGTAGTGTTGAGAAATCCTACAGTAATTGAAGTGAAAATATAACACTGTTGCATGCAAGAATACATATTTAAAAAACAACAGATTGCAAGCTATATTGAAATCCTACAGATTTAGAGCAGCTTTGTGGTAATAAGGATTAAGAAAAGCTTAGGGAAAAAATGGAAAAAGGAATAAAACCTACACAATGATGCAAGGTCAGAGGCAGACCACATGGAACACAAGATTGGCCACATTGAGGAGCCCATTTTTAAGATATGGCCTCAGCTCAGAGATAAACATAAAGTCTGAAACTGAGCAAATTGATGCACGAATTTATTCACTGAGTCCAATTGTGGGTAATTTAATTAATCAACACATTAATCAAGAGAGTACAGATACCCTTGAAAATGTCCTAAAAGCTTTTGATAATTACTCCAATTTAAGAACAAGTATTATCCTCATAAGATCTAGATTTAACAGTAAAATTCAGTTTCCAGGGGAAGCTGTAGACAATTTAATTAATGACTTTTACAGGTTAATGGAAAATTGAATGTGGAGCTTTGAAAGCAGCATTCTTAAGAGACTGAATTGATGAATTGTGCTTGGAATCCTTGATTAAACTTTATCAGATATTTCACAGACCAAAAGAAATTTTGTTTTGGAGAAAGCTATTCAAATTTTGTTGCAAGTAGAAATTAAAAAGACGCACAGGCAGATCATGCGAGAACAAAACCAAATGAAGTCAAGGGGCAACAGGGTCCATTCACTTTATAAAGAATGGGTGCTCCAAAGAGGCACATGACAAGCTAACACAACAAGTAAGGCAAATACCTCATGCTAAGAATGATTGTACAAACTGTTAGACAATAAGACCTCATAGGCATAGACGTTGCCCAGCCATCCCAAAAGGACACTGCATTTGTAAAACTGCAAGTTGCTTCCAGAAGATGTGCGCAAGCAAGATTTAATTTCAGAACATTGTCAATATCGTGCAAAGAGGACTTTATAATAGATTGCCCCTCACTATAACAAAAGATACTTGCATCTGAGGAAATAGACAGAATCATAGAATCATGGAAGGATTATGAAATCACAGAAATCCTTACAGTGTGGAAAGAGGTCATTCAGCCCATTGAGTCTGTACTGATGCCCCAAAAATCGCATCCAGACCCAGCCCCCTATCCTATCCCAGTAACTCTGCACATCCCATGGTTAACCCACCTCGCCTACACATCCCTGGAGACTACAGGCAATTTACCTTGCCCAATATGCCTAACCTGCATATCTTTGGACTGCGGAGGAAACCGGAGCACCTGGAAGAAACCCATGCAGACACGAGAAGAACGTGCAAACTCCACGCTGATACTCCCATGAGATATTGCCTTTCATGGAAGAACCTGCTGATCCAGATGAGCCCAAAGTTGAAGACATTATCTAATGCAATGGACACCCTACTAATGTTAAGCCACACACAGAAGTGAGTGTTACTGCCCTACCAGGCTAGTTACCATGTCTGAAGAAGCAGAACTTACAGTTTAGAGACTTACATGATGCAGTTGGAGTAGCTGTCAAGTGTATAGGAGTACTATAGGCTCCACTGCAACACAGTGGACATGCGAGAATTAGAATTGTGTACATTCTTTGCAAAACAAAAACCTCCACTTTAGAGTATTTGTGTATTTCAACTTCAACTTCATTAGAAAAGTTGAGGGAGATTAATAACCTTACAGAGGACAACTTATTCAGGAGAAAACCATTACAGAACAACCAGTGGATGATTTTACTGGACAGCTGGGACTGTAGAAAATGCAGGAGGGAATCCAGTGAGATCACTGACCTTAGCGTTAGAGAATATTAGATTTAAGGTGAGAGGGAAAAGACTTGAAAGGGATATAAGGGCAGCTTTTTCACGCAGAGGGTGGTGCGTGTATGGAATGAGCTGCTAGAGGAAGTGGTGGAGGCTGGTACAGTTACAACATTTAAAAGACATCTGAATGAATAGGAAGGGTTTAGAGGGATAAGGACTAAATACTCGCAAATTGGACTAGATTAATTGAGGAAATCTGGTCGGCATGGACAAAGTGGACCAAAGGGTCTGTTTCTGTGCTGTACATCTCTATGACTCTTTAGAGGAAGTCATTGACTCTAGAGCGCTAGTGGTCACCTTCAATATTCTGTCTTTTGAACTAGAACAGTCAATGCCAGTTTTAGAGTGAGTGCTGAGTGAGTAGTGATCTGTCAGTAACATGTCTGAGGGCCTGAAAAAGTTTTCTTCACCAGTCAAACAATCACAGTGGGCGGGGGGGAGCTGAAGCTATCCATCCTGATTGACAATTCAAAGCAGTTGAGCTGTACACAGCCCCATGTGATTCAATGTCCACACTTTCCAGATGCGGTGAAGAAGATGGAAATACCTGGTGTGAACAGCCAAGGTCTCAGAATTACAGAGTTTTAACAGTGCAGAAGGAGGCTATTCAGCACATTGTGTCTGTCCTGGCTCTCTGAGAATTGTAACATAGTCCCAATCTCCTGCCTTCATCCCCCTTCCCCAGAAAAAGCCCGGGGCATTGTTTCCATTTAAACAAGCATCCAACACCCTCTTGTATACCTCAGTAGAACTTGATTCCACCACCGTTCAAGGCAGTAAGATACCTGGACCACTCACTGTGTGAAAAATGACTTTTCCCACCTTGCATTTGTTTCTTTCGCAAAACACTTCAAAACTGTTTTCTCTGGCCCTTTTACAAGTGGGAACAGGTTTCCTTATTTACTATGCCGAGGCCCCTTTTTGATTTTGAAAATTTCCATCAAATATCTCTTCAGCCTCCCTCTATCCCAGGAAAACAATCCAAATTCTCCAATCTATCATCAGAATTGAGGTTTCTCATCCTTAGAACATTTTTTGTAAACCTCTACTCCATATTGTTCAATGCATTCACATCCTTCCTAAAGTATGGTGCCAATAACTGTACACAATATTTCACTGGAGGTCTGGCTAATATCCAAGAGAGATTCAGCATAATCTCCATACTATTGACTCTAATAAAACAAAAGTACCAGAGGCAAAAATAGGAATTGCTGGAAAAGCTCAGCAGGGCTGGCAGTATGTGTGGAGAGAAATCAGAGTCAACTTTCAGGTCAAGTGACCTGTGCTCAGATCCTCTCAGAGGAGTTCTGAGGAATGGTCACTCAACCCAAAACGTTAACTCTGATTTCTCTCCACAGATGCTGCCAGGCCTTCTGACCTTTTCTAGTAATTTCGACATTTTTTCTCTGATTTACAGCATCTGTAGTTCTTCTGATTTTTAAAAAAATGTTACCCTCTAGTTCTAGACAAAAGGAATCATCCTTTCTACCTTTTTAAGACCATTCAGAATTCAGTCATGGTGCAGGATTGCATCTGCTATTTTTAGAAGGCCCAGTTGCCTGTATACATTCCTGTACAATAAACTTGTGGAGAAGCTTATGATCACTTGACCCTGTGACAAAGTATGGTAATTATCTAACCTTTGACCTTGCAATTTATTGAGTCCTAGTATTAGAGTCATGGAGCCATAGAGCACAGAAGCAGACCCTTTGGCTCAACCAGTCCATGCCAAGCATAATTCCAAACAAAACTAGTCCCACCTGCCTGCGCTTAGCCCATACCCCTTCAAAACATTTCTTACTCATATGCTTATTCAAATGTCTTTAAAACGGTGTAACTGTACATAGACCCACCACTTCCTCTGGAAGTTCATTCCACACACGAACCACTCTCTGTGTAAGAAGAAATGCCCCTTATGTCTTTTTTAAATCTTTCTCCTCTCACCTTTAAAATATGACCCCAGTCTTAAAATCGTCCCCATTAGGGAATAGACATCTACCATTCACCTTATCTATATCCCTCATGACTTTATAAACCTCTACAAGGTCATCCCTCAACCTCCTACGCTCCGGTGGAAAAATTCCAATCCTATCCTTATAATTCAAAACCCTCCATTGCCAGCAACATGCTAGAAAATCTTTTCTGAATGGTCGGGCAGGACTATAACACCTGCACCAGTGCCAAGTGTGATTTTTGTATCAGAGATAATGGGAACTGCAGATGCTGGAGAATTCCAAGATAATAAAATGTGAGGCTGGATGAACACAACAGGCCAAGCAGCATCTCAGGAGCACAAAAGCTCCTGAGATGCTGCTTGGCCTGCTGTGTTCATCCAGCCTCACATTTTATTATCCTGTGATTTTTGTATTGATTCCTTTAACATCTAAAGTAACTGACCAAAATATTTGCTCTTTACATCACCTAGAATAACCGACATTGTCATCTGTTCCTTCATGTCCAATTTCCGGAACTTTCTGTTTCACTGAGACTATTTTCCTGCATTCTTCTTTTGCTCGTGTGTTTAAATTTGCAGAATTGTTTGTGCAGGAATGGGTTTGACACCTTTTGTACTTACTGTGATCCCCACCCCCAAACCACACTCTCAGAAATACAATAGCCTAATGGTATTATCGTTGGGCTGTTAACCCAGAGACTGTGGGGACATGGGTTCAAATACCCGCATGGCAGATAGTGGAATTTGAATTTAATACGTACCTGAACTTAAGAATCTTACAACGAACATAAATCCATTGCTAATTGATGGCAAAACCCCATCTGGTTCATTAAAGCCTTTTTAGGGAAGGAAACTATCATCCTTACCAGATCCGGCCTATGTGTGACTCCAGACCCACAGCAATGTGGTTGACTCTTAACCTCCCTCTGGGCAATTAGGGATGGGTGATAAATGCTGCCTAGCCAGCGATGCCCTCATTCCGTGAATGAATAAAGGGAAAAAATCCCACTCTGTACACCACCCCAGTGTGGTATGGACCATTGAGTAGCCTGTTAAATTGAGCCCCAGGTTAGCTGATCCTTTGTTTTGTGTTTCTCCTCTTAAGTGCTGACTGACCTACATAAGAACATTAGAACTAGGAGCAAGCACAGGCCATTCAGCCCTTCAACCTGCTCCACCATTCATATGATCATAGCTGATCTCATCTCAGTCTCAACTTCACTTTCTTGTCCATAACACTTTAACCCATTATTAATTAAAAATCTGCCTAACTTCTGCTTAAATTTGCTCAATGTTCCAGTATTCATCAAGTTCCGAGCCTGAAGCAGAGAGCTAAGTGGATAGTTGGAGATGGAGCTCACAGAGTGGATGGGAAAGGAGTCTGGGACAAAAGAATAAAGAAAGTTACAGCACAGGAACAGGCCCTTCGGTCCTCCAAGCCTGCGCTGATCCAGGTCCTCTGTCTAAACTGTCGCCTATTTTCCAAGGATCTGTATCCCTTTGCTCCCTGCCCATTCATGCATCTGTCTAGATGCATCTTAAATGACACTATTGTGCCCGCCTCTGCTACCTCTGCTGGCAAAGTGTTCCAGGCACCCACCACCCTCTGCGTAAAGAACTTTCCACACATATCTCCCTTAAACTTTTCCCCTCTCACCTTGAAATTGTGACCCCTAGTAATTGAGTCCCCCACTCTGGGAAAAAGCTTCTTGCTATCCACCCTGTCTATACCCCTCATGATTTTGTAGACCTCAATCAGGTCCCCCCTCAACCTCTGTCTTTCTAATGTAAATAATCCTAATATACTCAACCTCTCTTCATAGCTAGAAATGATGGATAGCAGGCCAGGAGAGAAGAAAAGCTGAATACATGATAATAATGGCTAAGAGTGTGTGAGAATGGGTGATCTGTACTGAATGTAACCTGTATAATGTGATAACGGGTGTAGAAATACATGGGAATGGGTGACTGTGCTAAAGGCGACGCATATCATAACAGGACCGGGTGTGGGGTGGGTAAAAAAACATGGAATAGAGTGAATCAGGCTCTAAAGTTATTGAACTTGCTGCTGAGTCCTGGTGACTGCAGAGATCACAAGCAGAAAATGAGATGTTGTTCTTCGAACTTGTGCTGAGGCTCTATAGAACACTGCGGCAGGTCTGTCACAGAAATGTTGGCGTGGGAACATCATGGTGTGTTGAAGTGGCCAGTAACAGGAAGCTCGGAGTCATTTGGAAATGGAATCAAACCTGGGTGATAATTTCTCTGTGCAACTGAGCACTAGAGTAAGTCGTGAATGTACCAAGGAAGTCATAGGAAATCAAGATGATCTTCAGGAACTCCTTCCTGCTGTTCACTCTGCGAAGTCAAGATAATGATACCAATTCTGTCTGCCGGGCTCCAGAATCCAGGGGCTCCTAAAGAGAGAATAACTCCTAACTATTTCCTGTCTCTTTTCTGGAGCTGTGACTATTACACCAGAGAAAAAGCAGCAAAAGGTTGGTGGAGGTGCTGGAGTCATGCTAGATCCTCCAAAATTCCAGGGAAATGTTCCAGGAAACATGGGTTCAAAACCTGCCATGGCAGCTGTTGCAATCTGAATTCAATGAAAATCTACACTCGAATAGCTCTGTGGTTGACCACATTGCCAATGTCATAAACCATCATCTCATTCACAGATGTTGTTTAAGGAAGGAAATCTACCAGTTTACATGTGATTCCAGACCCATAACAAAGTGGCTGATTCTTCGTCGCCCTCTGAACTGCTGGTCCAGCCAATGAGAGGCAGACATTAAATACTAACTCAGCCAGGGAAGCCTACAGCCCAATTGAAATAGAAAGAATTGTGGAAGCTGGAAATCAGAAAACAAAAAGAGAAATTGCTGGAAAAACACAGCAGGTCAGGTAAAACCTGTGGAGAGAAATCAGAGTTGACATTTCGGGCCAAGTGACGCTTCCTCAGAACTGATGGTAGCTAGGAAAATGTTGGCTTTTATGCAGACGATAGGGTGGTGGGAGGAGATAAGGAGTAAGCAATAGGTGGGAATAACAGAGCCCAAAGAGAGAGAACAGATGGACAGACAAAGGAGTGGATAATGATCAGGAATGAGGATGAATAGCCATTAATGAGGACCATTAGTGGCTAACAATAGGTTGTGTGCAATAGCACTTAATAACAAGGCCTGGTGTGTGGGTGTTGCGGTCAGGCATGGAGCAAGCTCAAGCCCTAAAATTGTTGAACTTGATGTTGAGTCCAGAAGGCTATAGAGCTCCCAGTGGGACCCAAGTTATGTACCCCTATTCATCTTTGATACTGCATGAGCTGTAGAAATGGGAGTCGTTGCAATGGCCCGCTGATCAGTGCGCACGGACCGTCTGAGTGTTCCCACAACTTAGAGGCAACATTGATCCCATGAATAAACAGTTACAGCAGCCATTCACGAAGGATTGGCTGGTTTCCTGCACCAAGAGCCTGAGCCTAGCTATTGGAATCCGATCGGGTTATCCGCTCAATGTTTTAAACACACTCAAGACTTCAGAATACTCCTGTGCAGTGCCAAGGGAGATTAGTTTGCTTTATCAACTAAAAATTGAGTGAATCTGTCAGTGCAATAGTCTTGGGGGCTTTATCCTGCTATTGTGGTGAATTTTACTACCTAATGTAGACCAATTTTACCTCTTCTTTCAGTAAAGGCTTTATTGCATTTGTTTTTCTGGGGGTAATGAGGAAAATTGTTGCACCAAATGCTGTTCAGTGATTCAATTCTGCAATGAGCCATTGCTGATATAATAAGTAGATGCCATTTTCCGTGTGAGGAGTGTCACAGGTTTTTCTGGCCTTTTTGGAATGAAAAAAGGTCTCCTTCTGTGAAAGGAATTTTGGCGAAGCATCTGAGGCTCCTATTAAAGATTGTCTTGTAATTTAAACCCTTCAGCATTCTCGCCTTTACTGAGGAGCACAACTAAAATTTTTATTTGGGTAACCAAGCTTGCTCCTGTAGTTTTTATTATAACCAGCAGCTGTACTCTTGGGAGAGACCAGGCCTAACATTTCCTTCGGGGCCTTTTATTTGAGGGCTTTCCAAAGAATTTAACATTCAGTTAATGAAAACATTTTGCTTCCAGAAATCTCTTAAAAATTTCTTTGAAATAAGTTTGCATTTCTTTTGCCACGAAGAAACACGCCACTTTGTTGCCTGACTTTTCTGAATGTTAAAGGGCTGGGTTTCCAATTATCTGAAGGAGCTGAGATCTGTGGCGTGCAGAGCTTAAGAGTCATTGTCTCCCCAGTCATCTCTGGATTCTCCAGTGGTGGTGGGACAAACTGTAAATTTTAAGTGAGGGTGGGACAGGGTTGAGAGGAGCATATGTCTGCCTCTGTTAAACATTGATTAAGATTGTTTAGGATTCTGTTAATGATGTGAGAAGGTTGGAACTTCAATTTTTTTTAAAGAATCCCCATGCTGTGGAAACAGGCCTTTTGGACTGACATATCCCAACCAGCCCTCAGAGCATCCCACCCAGACCCACCCCCCAGTAACCCGTTGAATCAACACATCCGTGAACACTATGGGCAATTTAGCATGGCAAATCCACCTAACCTACACATCTTTGGACTATGGGAGGAAACCGGAACACCCTGAGAAAACCCACACAGATAGGGGGAAAATGTGCAAACTCCACACATACAGTTGCCCGAGGCTGGAATCGAACCCAGGTCCCTAGCACTGTGAGGCAGCAGTGCTAGCCACTGAGCCACTGTGCCACCCTATTTTGCAATGGAAATTTCAGAATGGCTTGGTTCAGTCAATGCATAGCTGTTAGATGGCAGAACATTCTTTATAGATGAAGCCTAGTGGCATTATCATTAGGATATTCATCCAAAGAGCCAGCTAATGTAATGGGGACACAGACTCAAATCTCGCCACGGCAAATGGCAGAACTTGAATTCAATAAAAATCTGGAATTAAGAGTCTAAGGATGACCATAAAACTGTTGTTGATTGTTGGCTGAAATAACAGCACAGAGGCTGGTATCCCATCATCAAGTCACCCTTTATTTACATGGGCAGAGGTCACACAACACCAGGTTATAGTCCAACATGTTCATTTGAAATCACAAGCTTTCTGAGCACTGCTCCTTCAGCAGGTGAAGTGAAGAAAAGCGCACAGGCACAGAATTTATAGGCAGAGAGAGATCAAAAGAGCGTAGAAATGGTATGACTAGTGTATTTACTTACCTATGCGCATAACGCTGGCTGTGGCCAGCCAGTTCAGAGTCAGTCCCAGAAATGAGGAGATTCTAAATCCCCTGTTTATCTCCCTGATTGGCCCAGGTCAACAACCCCAATCAAGGGTCTCAAAGTCAATAAGACCCACTTGGTTTAATCACTACATTGGAAAAACCTCCCTGGTTCACTCATGTCCTTCACGGAAGGAAATTTGCCTCCCTGGCATGATTTGGCCTACATGTGACTCCAGATGTGATTGACATTTGTCATATGCCCTCTGGAGAATTAAGATTGGGTAATAAATGCTGGCTTAGCCAGTGAAACCCACATCCTGTGAATGAATTAAAAACAAAATACTGGCCTAAACATAGAATTCACCAGTTTTAAAATCTCCCCACCCCGACCTCATCCAAGTCTCCCTCTCATCCCTACCTCCTTGATCTGACATAATCTGTCCCTCTTCTCTCCCACCTATCCACCCCACCCATCCCACTAACCAATCCCCACCACGCCCCTTCTGCACTCACCATCCCACCTACATTCTCCAGACCCAGCCCTCCTCTCTCTATTTATTTCCCAACTCTCTTTTCCCCGTCCCCTTCCTGAAGAAGGGTCCCGACCTGAAACATCAACTTTCCTGTTTCTGTGATACTGCCTGGCCCGCTGTGTTCCTCCAGGTTCACACTGTGTGGTCTCTGATGCCCACGATGTTCATACCTTTGGGTATCCTCCTCCAGATCATGCACGTTCCCTCAGTTTAACTTGTCTCAAGCCTTTATGCTGGTACCATTCTGGCCATTCTTTTTGTTAGAATCCCATCATGCCAGCTGCAAGCCTTTGTTTCTGGCTCCAAGCAGCGAGCTTCTGTTTCCTGGAAAGTCTAAGGAAAAGCATCAAAAACCTTTCTCTTCTGTAGAGATACCAGAAAAGATTTCTATGAGAAGTCAGAAGAATATCAGAAAATCTCGAGTAAAAGTTAACTTATCTTCCATCCTCTTTTCCCTGCAAATCTTCAAAGATACTGAAAGGATAAATTACTAGTCAGTAAATGAAAGAGAGAATTGTTGTGCAAACCACCATTTGGCCCTAGACTGTCCCAAAAAGGAAAACATTTACCCTGTTAAGTCTCATAAGGATCCTAAATAAAAGCAGAAAATACTGGAGAAACTCAGTATGTCTGGCAGAATTTGTGGAGACAGATATCAAGCCAATGTTTTGAGTCCAATACGACTCTTCTTCAGAAATGGCAAGAGGTGGGATGAGGAGAATATACGGAGTTGGAAGATTGGGATGGGAGGAAGAATACAGAGTGGTGTCATTGCTAAGATGCCCCTTAACAACTGAAAGGAACAGAAGATGATTTTTGTTAGAACATCAAAAGAGGTGAAGAATTAAGTGGGACTAGGGACAAGGACAGCTTTGAGACAGTATAAGGTGGTGCTGATGGAGAAAGAGTTTGAGAGTGTGCTTATGGCAATGCGTTGTATGTGGATCTAAGAATGTGGTGGCTACAGCTGTCTGAGGAGTGTTGTGGGTTTCAGAGATTCCAGTTGGATTCAAAACACGAAAACTGAAACTTCAGCTGAGTTCTGTGCAGATACATCTCCTGAAATCTCTGAAAGAAACAGAGCTGGAGATAGTCACTGGGTAAGAAGATGTATCTGTGAAAGACAATTTTGGAAAATTCTTTATTAAACCCTGGGAGGAAGATACCAAGTTATAAGTGTGAACAAGCCAAAAGAGTAAATCAGAAATTCTACTGGAAGAGCAGAACTTCTTCAAAGTGGGAATACCCACAGAGTGGTGGCAATTGTAGTGATTGCAATGAGGTCAGCCAGCTGGACCTCATAGAAATATGAGTACCCTGCTTTGGGATGTTAATCTGGGTCAATTATGGAGCCCTGGCTGACAGGTAAAAAGTGGAATGCCAGAGATACTCACAATTTGATGCCTGACCCTGAATGAGACAGTACTAAAGCAAGGACTGTTTATGCGTAAATAGAGGGTGACGTGATAACGGATACTGGCTTCTGTGAAGTTATTTCAACAATGAAACTAAACACGCAAATTAAAGCAAAGAAGTGCAGATGCTGGGTTCTAGCATCTTCAGTATTTTGCTTCTGTAAGTATCTTATAAGTTTCAATAAGGCCCCTTCCCATTTTTCTAACCTTCAAAGAGTACAAATCCGACCTAATCAACTACTCTTCATAAAAGCATCCATAGTGAACCTTGTCTAGTCCACCTCGAATGTCAGCATATCATTCCATAGATAAGGGGACCAAAACGATTCACAGTATTCCAACTGTGGTCTAACTAGTGTTTTGATTAGTTTGAGCAAAGCCTCCTTACTTTTATAATCCATTCTCTTAGAAAGAAAGGCCAAATCCTATTTACTTTCCCTGTTACCTGCCAAACCCTTATGCCAGCTTGTTGATGCAGATTCATAGGTGTATGATGAATCCCTAAATCTCTATGTTCTGTAACTTTCTGCAGTCTTTCTCCATTTAAATAGTATCCCATCTCTTTATGTTTCTTGCCAAAGTGCATAACTACACATTTTCTTACATTCTATTGCATCAGCTAACTGTTTGTCTGTCTGTTTAACCTGTACATATCTTTCTTTATGTCATCCTGACTATTTACTTTCCCACCCATCATTGTGTCATCTGCAATATCATTACAGAAGTATATTCACTTCCCTTATCCAAATTTTTGATATGTATTGTAAATGAATGTGGTTCCAGCACTGATTCCTGAGGCAACAAATTAGTTACAGATTACCATCCCAAAAATGTCCTCCTTAACCTAATTCTCTGTCTTCTGTTAGTTAAACACTGTATATCCATATAAGATCATATACCTTCCTCAACATCATGGGTTCTTATGTTATTAAAATGCCATTTGTGCAGTATGTAGATACATTGAAAATACGTACAGGAGTAGGTCATTTGGCTCTATGAATTTGTTTTGCGGTCCAATATTGTCATGGCTAATCATTCAATACAGTATCCTGTTCCCATTGGTCCCTTTAGCTCGAGGTGCTATATCTGTCTCCATTGTGAAAAAATTCAATGATTTAGTCTCAACCAACTTCTGTAGCAGAGAATTCCACTGGTTCACTCCTCTCTGGGTGAAGAAATTTCTCCTCTTTTTAGTTTCAAAATGGACTACCCTGTACCCTTAGATTATGGTCCCTGGCGATGGATTTCCCATCCATCAGGAACATCGTCCTGCATTTGCCCTGTCTAGTCCTGTTAGAATTTTTTGACGTTTCTGAGAACACTGTCACGCCATATTCTTTAAAACTCCAACGAATATAACCGTAATCAGTCCAGTTTCTCTTCATTGTAAATTCTACCATCTCAGGAATCAGTCTGATACACTCAATGTCCAATTAAAATATTCTTGGATTGAAGTCAGATGCTCTGTATGTGCTAAGGTTACCTCAAAGTGTCTCCTGCCATATACTCTACTAGGCTTTGAAAGTCACAAGTGAATAAGAAGTTATTTTATTTCATGCAATTTACATCTGAAACTGACATGCAATCAAAACCAGATTTACTGACATGGATTTGACTTTGCAGCAAATTATGAATAAAAGTCAACTAGTAGGGAATGGATCCAATTAATTGTAGACAGACAGGAATTTTCATGGTATCACATCTCAAGCTGTCTTGTTAATATTAGAAAAAGCCACAGTTTATAATAGGTTCACACAGGCTTCGGTATCAGCCAGAAATAATGGGGATTACCCATCTCTACAGAGTATTCTGAAATTGCTTGTGGATTGCCTCGTCTCAGAGCCTCACTGGTGTGCTCAGATGCGATCATACATGAACTCAAGGTATAGAAAGCTGACAGCTCAACCTCAGGAGTCAAAAACATACAGGCAGTCACTTGGGAGCTGGGAAGCTAGTCACAGACAGCTGCAGATGTCACTTTGGGAGAGAGATACAAAAGCAGGTGCAGTTCTACCACTTTACATCGAAAAGATTTTGCTGTGTATCACAGAATTTACAATCTTGTACCAGCTTATCTTTTAGCTTTCCAAACTTTTACACCGTACTGGGAGATTTCATGAAATTGATAGCAATAAGTTAAAATTGTCAGACATATGGATTTTCAGGACAGATGTTCTGTCCTCTGGAAAGACATTTTAAGATCTTTACAATCTTGTCCTTTGCCAATTATGACTCCAAGTTTGTGATTTATGGTGATGAAACAAAGTTTTCTTTTATTTCAACCATCCCTCCCCCCACCTCACAACAAGCCTATGATTCCTTTGGAAATGAGAACATTTTCTTGACAATCATAACCCACTTGCTTTGAATATATAATTGTAAAAAGTGATTTGCAATTTAAAAGCAAAGATTGCTGATGCTTGAAATCTGAAACCTAAAAAGAGAGCGCTGAAGAAACTCAGTAGGTCTCGCAGTATCTGTGGAGAGAAAAACAGAGTTACTGTTTGAAGTCCGCTTTGAATCAGAATCAAATTGGACATAAATTGTTCACTCTGTGTCTCTATCTGCCAAACCTGCTGAGTTTCTTCAGCAATTCCTTTTAGAGATTTGCAGCAGTTATTCTTGCAGTCATAAGCATTTCCCCCCACCCCCCCCCCCCCCCACCTATATTCATTAATGGGATGAGGACATCGCTGGATAGGCAGCATTTATTGTCCAACTCTAATTGCCTTGAGGGCATTTCAGAGTCGACCACATTGCTGCGGGTCTGGAGTCACATGTCGGCCAGACCAGATAAGGATGGTAGTTTCCTTCCCTGAAGGAGGTTAGTGAACTGGGTGGGTTTTTCCCCTGACAATCAATGGATTCACAGTCATCATTAGATTCTTTAATTCCAGATATTTTTATTGAATTCAAATTTGACCATCTGCCATAGCGGAATTCGAACCCAAGTCCCCAGAATGTTATTCAGGTCTCTGGATTAACAGTCCAGCGATAATACCACTAGGTCATTGCCTCCCCTATTCCGGATGGCCAACAGATAAAAAGAGGAATGCCAGAGATACACACAATTTGATGCCTGACTCTGAATGAGACAGTCCTAAAGTCAAGGCCTGTTTATGCATAAGTAGTGTGACTTGGTGATGGCCAGTAGTTCTGACAGGAAGAAATGCCGCTGTTCTAATTTCAGTTTCAGTGACATTTTCTCCCTTATCAATATAAACCCAATGGCAAGTGGGGGGTTTTGCCGCATGGGAAGTGTGACTAGCCTGGTGCATTTCCCTGCAGATTCCCTGGGAACAGATCATTCAAAGGCACTTGTTGCTTGATTAAGGGGCCCACCAACGGGAAAGAGTGCGGATTACTATTACAAGCTGCTCCCACTTCTTGCCACCACAAACATCCATTCTTCCTCATAACTGACTGTCACTCCTCAATCCAGGCTTTAGGTAAGTGTAGTGCTCTCAGCAACCTCCACCCTTGGTGGCGCTGCTGGGTACAGAAGAGTTTCCAGATGCTTGACAAGGGGCTGTCAGTGGTAGAAGGTTTGGCTAGGCCTGTTAAGTGCCTGAGTTACTTTTTATTTGCTTATGGGATGTGGGCTTGGCTGGCTAGGCAGCTTTTATTGCCCACCTTAAATGTCCAGAGGACAGTTAAGAGTCAACCACATCAAGTCACATGTCGGCCAGATCAGGTAAAGATGACAGATTTCCCTTCATAAAGGATATAAGTTGGAACCGTCTGGGATTTTCTTACCAAATCACTATGGTTACATAGTTGCCATTTTACCAGCTTTTTATTGTGTGTTTCTTTTTAATGAATTCAAATGACACAATCTGTTATGGTGGGATTTGTGCTCATGTCCTCAGAACATTGGCATGAGGTTCTAGAGTGCTAGTCCAGTGACTCCACTACCTCAGTGGTACAACATGTGGTGGGACTACTTAAAAAGAGCCAATAAAGTATTAATTTAACCAAAAGAAGTAAAGGCCACTGGGATTCCACAAACTGTGTCTTATATCTGAAGTTTCCCTGATAACCCACATTGATTTAAGAGAGGAATCAAAGCCATTGTAACCTCAAAGAAAGTATGCATCCTGAATGAACCCCTTGGGCTCAGTGTTGACCTTCAGACTCACCCATCTTCCAGCACTAAAGATTCACTAAAGATCAGGCCTGGAACACCAGCAAATTTCACCTTTTTGAGCTTCAGTGTCTTGTGACTAACTTCAATTTTTCCACTCCTGCCTCAGCTATCATACGTCGGAAAAGCCCATTGCTTCAGATAACTGGATAAGTTAACGTTAGCCCCACTCTCTGGATGGAATCTAACCAGGGGTCTCACTCACCAATTGGAGATCATATTTATTGGGGAAAACCTGCTGTAGAATGTGTATCTCAGCAAGCCATTCTTATGATCAAGGATTCAAGGGGCAAAATTCCCAGCTCCCAAGAGCTGATCAGAGGGCATCATCTGACCATTGCTAAACTAGTCTGGTAGGACGGTGGGATCTAAACATCAGTGAGACAAGAGAGAAGGTTGAGGCTGGTACAGAAATTAAAGAGAACAAGTTAAGTAAACATGGTAGGCAAGAACATGGCAGGGTGGGAGGGAAGACTGATGAATTGAACTGCATTCATTTCAGGTGGCCTGACAGGTAAGGCAGATGAACTCAGGGTATGGATGGGAACATGGGACTGGCATCATAGCTATGCAGAAACATGGCTGAGGGAGGGAGGGAACTGGTAGCTCAATGTTTTGGGGGGGGTAGATGCCATAGGAAGTAAAGAGGGGAGACAAGAGAGGAGGGGTAATGGTGTTTTTGATTAGGGAAAACATGATGGCAGTACTTAAAGAGGGCATTCCTGCAGGATCATCCAGTGAAGATGTACAGCTAGGACTGAAAAATAAGAAGGGGGTAATTGCTTTCATGGATTGTACTATAGGCTCTTGCCCGCCTCTCCCTCAATCGTCAGTGGGAAATTGAGGTGCACGTATGTAGCGAGATGGCAGAAGATGTGAGAATAATAAGATTTAATAGTAGGGCATTGTCTGATTCTATACAAAGACTGGGACTGTCATTGTGCTGACGGTTTGGATGGGGAGGCATTTGTTAAGTGTGTTCAAGAAAATTTTCTCAATCAATATGCAGACGGCCCAATTAGAGAAGGGACAAAACTCAATGTCCTCTTGGGAAATAAGGCAGAATTGAGGCATCACTGGAGGAGCACTTTGGGACCAGTGACCATAACTCCATTAGCTTTAAAATAGTTACGGAAAAGGATAGGCCTGGTCCACAAGTTAAAGTTCTAAATTTAGGCAAGGTCAATTTTTGATGGCATTAGAAGGTCGTTCAAAATTTGCTTGGGGGGGCTGCTGTTTGCAGATAAAGCAACATCTGGCAAGTGGGATGCATTCAAAAATGAGATAATGAGAGTTTAGGGACAATATGTTCCTGTTAGTGTCAAGGGCCAGGCTCACAGGAGTAGGGAACACTGGATTACTAGACAGATTGAGGCTCTGGTCGAGAAAAGGAAGGAGGTTTACATTAGGTATAGACAACTGGGATCAAGTGAATCCTTGAGGAGTATAAAGGGTGTAGGAGAACACTGATGAGAGAAATCAGGAGGAAAAAAGCAAGACATATGATAGCTTCGGCAGATCAGATTGAGGAGAATGCAAAGAGATTCAACAAGTACATTAAAAGCAAAAGAGTAACTAGGGAGAGATTAGACCCTCTTCAGGATCAACAAGGCTGTCTAAGCGTGGGGCCGCAGGAGACAAATAATGTCCTAAATGAATCTTTTGAGTTGGTATTTACTGTGGAGAAAGACATGGAAGCTAGAGGCTCAGGGAACTAATTTGTGAAGTCTTGAAATGAGCCCACATTATGAAAAACAAATGAAAGTAGATAAATCTCCAGGACTTGAGCCAGTGTATCCCAGGATAAGAAGCAAGGGAAGAAATTGAGGGGCCCCTAGAAGAGATATTTGGATCAAAAATCAGTAATCCTGATGTCAGTGATGAGTAAGTTGTTGGAGGGGGTTCTGAGAGACAGAATTGACATGTATTTGAAAAGGCAAGGAATGATTAAAATCAAAGAATTCCTACAATGTGAAATCAGGCCATTTGGCTCACTGAGTCTACACCAACCCTCTGAAGAACATCATAACAAAACCTAGCTGCCCCCCTACTTCACCCCTACTATATCCTGTGACCCCACATCCACCCTGGTTAATCCATCTATCTCTGGACGCATCAGTCAACTTCTGCATGGCCAATCCACCCAACCTGCACATCTTTGGACTGTGGAAGGAAACCAGAACGCCTGAAGGAAACCTACGCAGGCACGGGAAGAATGTGCAAAGTCCACATCAACAGTTGCCTGTGGCTGGAATCAAACCTGGGTCCCTGGGGCTGTGAGGCAACAGGGCTAACCACTGAGCCACCATACTGCTCCAAATAGTGATAATCAGCATAGCTTTGTGCATTGGGAAATCATGTGCCACAAATTTGAATGAGATTTTTGAAGAAGCAACCAAGAATATAGATGAAGGCAGAGTGGTAGACATTGTCTACATGGACTTTAGCAAGGCCTTTGACAAGGCTTCACATCATTGATTGTTAGTAAGGCTATACCACATATGATCCAGGGAGAGCTTGCCAACTGGATACAAAATTAGCCTGACAGTAGGACACAGAAGATGGCGGTAGAGGATTGCTTTAGGGACTGCAGGCCTGTGACAAGCGGTATACACACAGATCAGTGCTGGGTCCACTGTTGTTCATGATTTATATAAACGATTCTGATGAGAAAATAGGAGGCATGGTTAATAAGTTTGCCGACAGCAGCAAAACTGGGGATACAGTGGACAGTGAAGAAGGTTATCTAATAGTCCAACAGATCTTGATCAACTGGGCCAATGGGCTAAGGAATGGCAAATGCAGTTTAATTTAGATAACTGTGAAGTATTGCATTTTGGTAAGACAAGCCAGGACAGGTTTGTGTTTTACATAGTCAATGGTGGGGCCATGGGGAGTATTGTCGAAAAGAGAGACCTAGGGGTGCAAACACATAGTTCCTAGAAAATTGAGCCACAGGTAGACAGGATAGTGAAGACGGCATTTGGTCAGAGCATTGAGTGTAGCAGTTATGTTATGTTATGGATACACAAGATATTGGAGTAGCGCATACAATTCTGGTCACCTTGCAGGGGGAAGGATGTTATTACATTGGAAAGGATATAGATTTACAAGGATGTTACCAAGGCTGGAAGGTTTGAGTTATAAGGAGAGACTGGAAAGGCTAGGGCTTTTTCACTGGAGTATAGAGAGCTGCGAGATGGCCTAATGATGGTTTATGAAATCACAAAGAGGGGAGATAGGGTGAACGGCCAAGGTCTTTTTCGATGGGTAGAGGTGTCCAAAGCTAAAGGACATAGGTTTGGAATGAGAGGGGAAGACCTAAAAGGGACCTGAGAGGCAACCTTTTCATGTAGAGGGTTATGCTTATATGCAATGAGCTGCCAGAGGAAGTGACAGAGGTGGATATGATTACAACATTTAAAAAGCATTTGGATACATGGGTAGGAAAGATTTAGACAGATGTAGGCCTAATGAAGGCAAACGGGACCGGTTCAGTTTAGGAAACCTGGCCAGCATGGACGGGTTGAGAGCTTTGCCCCCTGCTTATTCTTCTGAGGCCCCTGCTCCCTTACCAGAGACCAACTGCCCATTGCTACCCACCTGCCCTGTTGCCTAGGTACCTCAGAGATCCTGGACACCTGGTGCATACATTGGTGGCAGCAGCCAAAGCTTTCATTAATTCTGTCAGCAAGAGAGTGATTCGACATGGAAACAGACCCCACCCTGGCCACATTTCCCAATCTGAACTAATCTCACTTATCTGCCTTTAGCCCATATCCCTCTAAAACTTTCCTATTCGTGTACCTGTCCAGATAAAATGTACAATTCTAAAAGGGTACAGGAACACAGGGCTCTGAGCGTGTAAATGCACAGATTGTTAAAGATGCACAGGAAGGCTAAAGAAACAATTGAAAGAGGCTGAGATCATGGCATAGAGGCATTGTCACCATTGTGCGTGGTTGGCTAAGAACCTGATTTGTGATGCAGAGTTATACCAAGAAGTTCCAGAGATATAGAGGAAAGGATAGCAAAGATGATAATTGATAGGAGTGAGAGAGGCAGGGTAGTTGTCATGGGAGACTTCAACTTTCCAACTATTGACTGGGAACACTATAGTTCGAGTACTATAGATGGATCAGTTTTTGTCCAGTGTGTGCAGGAGGGCTTCCTGACCCAGTATGTAGACTGGCCAACAAGGGGCGAAGCCACATTAAATTTGGTACAGGGTAATGAGCCTGGCCAGGTGTTAGATTTGGAAGTAGGTGAGCACTTTGGTGATAGTGTTCACAATTCTGTTATGTTTACTTTAGTGATGGAAAGGGATAGGTGTATACCACTGGGCAAGAGTTATAGCTGGGGGAAAGGCAATTACGATGCGATTAGGCAAGATTTAGAGAACTTAGGATGGGGAAGGAAACTGTAGGGGATGGGCACATTAGAAATGTGGAGCTTATTCAAGGAAAAGCTCCTGTGTGTCCTAGATATGTATGTACCTGTCAGGCAGGGAGGAAGCTGTAGAGCGCAGGAGCCATGGTTTACAAAAGAGGTGGAATCTCTGATCAAGAGGAAGAAGAAGGCTTATGTTAGGATGAGATGTGAAGGCTCAGTTAGGGTGCTTGAGGGCTACGAGGTAGCCAGGAAAGACCTAAAGAGAGAGGTCAGAAGAGCCAGGAGGACACATGAGAAGTTGTTGGCGGATAGGATCAGGTTAAACCCTAAGGCTTTCTATGGGTATTTAAGGAATAAAAGAATGACGAAAGTAAGATTAGGCCCAATCAAGGATAGTAGTGGTAAGTTGTATGTGGAGTCAGAGGAGATAGGGGAAGCACTAAATGAATATTTTTCAACAGGATTCACTCTAGAAAACGACAATGTTGTCGAGGAGAATACTGAGATACAGGCTACTAGACTAGGTGGGATTGAGGTTCACAAGGAAGAGGTATTAGAAATCCTACAGAGGGTGAAGATAGATAAGTCCCCTGGGCCAGATGGGATTTATCCTAGGATCCTCTGGGAAGCCAGGGAGGAGATTGCTGAGCCTTTGGCATTGATCTTTAATTCGTCAATTTCTACAGGAATAGTGCCAGACGACTGGAGGATAGTAAATGTGGTTCCCCTGTTCAAGAAGGGGAGTAGAGACAACCCTGGTAATTATGGACCAGTGAGCCTTACCTAAGTTGTTGATAAAGTGTTGGAAAAGGTTATAAGGGATAGGATTTATAATCATCTAGAAAAGAATAAATTGATAGGGATAGTCAGCACGGTTTTGTGAAGGGAAGGCCGTGCCTCAAAACCTTATGGAGTTCTTTGAGAAGGTGACCAAACAGGTAGAGAGTAAACTGGTTGATGTGGTGTATATGGATTTCAGCAAGGCGTTCGATAAGGTTCTCCACAGTAGGCTATTTTACAAAATGAGGAGGAATGGGATTGTGGGAGATATAGCAGTTTGGATCGGAATTTGGCTCGCTGAAAGAAGACAGAGGGTGGTAGTTGATGGGAAATGCTCATCCTGGAGACCAGTTACTAGTGGTGTACCGCAAGGGTCGGTGTTGGGTCCACTGCTGTTTGTCATTTTTATAAATGGCCTGGATGAGAGCGTAGAAGGATGAGTTAGTAAATTTGCAGACGACACTAAGGTCGGTGGAGTTGTGGATAGTGATGAAGGATGCTGTAGGTTGCAGAGAGACATAGATAAGCTGCAGAGCTGGGCTGAGAGGTAGCAAATGGAGTTTAATGCAGACAAGTGTGAGGTGATGCACTTTGGTAGGAGTAACCAGAAGGCAAAGTACAGGGCTAATGGTAAGATTCTTAGTAGTGTAGATGAGAAGAGAGTCCTCGGTGTCCATGTACACAGATCCTTGAAAGTTGCCACCCAGGTTGACAGGGCTGTCAAGCCGGCATACAGTGTTTTAGCTTTTATTAATAGAGGGATCGAGTTCCGGAACCAAGAGGTTATGCTGCAGCTGTACAAAACTCTGGTGCGGCCGCACTTGGAGTATTGCGTACAGTTCTGGTCACCGCATTATAAGAAGGATGTGGAAGCTTTGGAAAGGGTGCAGAGGAGATTTACTCGGATGTTACCTGGCATGGAGGGAAGGTCTTACGAGGAAAGGCTGAGGGACTTGAGGCTGTTTTCATTAGAGAGAAGAAGGTTAAGAGGTGACTTAATTGAAACATATAAAATAATCAGAGGGTTGGATAGGGTGGATAGGGAGAGCCTTTTTCCTCGGAAGGTGATGGCAAGCACGAGGGGGCATAGCTTTAAATTGAGGGGTGAAAGATATAGGACAGAGGTCAGAGGTAGTTTCTTTACTCAGAGAGTAGTAAGGGAATGGAACGCTTTGCCTGCAATGGTAGTAGATTCGCTGACTTTAGGCACTTTTAAGTCATCATTGGATAAGCATATGGACGTACATGGAATAGTGTAGGTTAGGTGGGCTTGAGATCGGTATGACAGGTCGGCACAACATCGAAGGCCAAAGGGCCTGTACTGTGCTTTAATGTTCTACGTTCTATGTGGTTTCAATTCCCACTCTGGGGCTAAGGTCATCATGAAGGACTGTCCTTCTCAATGTCTCGCTTATCTGTGTCATGGTGGCCCTCAGGCTAACACCAATAGTCTCGCAAACAAGCAAGTAGGGCTATGGCAATTTTACCATGAGCCTGATGCACAGGCTATGTGTAACCTAAAGCTGCATTTGTTACCTTTTTACTGACATTGATGTCTCATTGTTGCTTGTGTTTCCTGTCAAGGGTGATATACTAATGCATATCTGTGGAGCTGGTCCTCAGAGAATATTCTTAAAGCTGAATTAGAGAGAAATTTGATTAAAAAGGAAGTGGATGCCATGAAAAAAACAGAGGTAGGGAGGGGATAGGTCAGTCCAGGGAAGACGGACAGGTCAAGGAGGTGGGATGAGGTTAGTAGGTAGATGGGGGTGCAGCTTGGGGTGGGAGGAAGGGATGGGTGAGACGAAGAACAGGTTAGGGAGGCAGAGACAGGTTGGACTGGTTTTGGGATGCAGTGGGTGGAGGGGAAGAGCTGGGCTGGTTGTGTGGTGCAGTGGGGGGAGGGGACGAACTGGTTTATGGTTTATGATTTGATTGGTGGAGCAAGGGGGAGAAAGGTCTTTGCCTGCTCCTAATTTGCCCACCCATATGATCTATCTTGCTCATGCGCTGTGTGTAGTCTGGAAGTGGAGAGGTATGGTAACACAATGGCTATGTTTGACTGGTTATCAAGAATCTCAGTCAACAGTTCTGAGAATAAGTTCTGACAGACTCGGTTTTCAATTCAGTAAAAGTGATCGAGGGCTGAATTAATGTTTTGGGCACACATGGGTTCAAATCTTAATTTGACACACTGATGGAATTTTCAGACTAAATCTATTCTCAGTAAAGGAGCCCATCTCTTCTACCATTGTTAGTGATTAAAGAATGTATCTAGAGTGTGAAAGCCTCTTGTGATGAATAACAGCAGAGCATTTCTGGAAGATAGTTCAATTGTGGCTTTCAAAAGGGAATTGAATCATTATCTGAATAGAAAGACTTGTTGGGGAAAAGTAACATGATTTAGTTAAAATATACAAGAGCTTGAAGGGTCTTGACCAGGTGGTTATGGACAGGATCTTCTCTTTTATGCAGGCCTTATCAAGAATCAAGGGGTCATCAAAGGTCAGGGCTTACTTGTTTAAAATAATCATAGGATTTCATTTATTATTGTCACATGTGCATAAGTACAGTGAAAAATTTTGTTTTGCATGCAGTGCAGGCAGGTCATAGGGTGATTGAGAATAGCGAGGAATATGAAGGATGATTGTAAGAAATATAAGATTAAGATTTATTGTAGAGACCTTGCAAAGAGTTTCCCTGTTTCGGAGCCATCTTGAATCCAAAATGAAATAATTTGTTTTCTCTCAGAGGTTCTGGGTCTTTGAAACTCTCTCCCTGAAAAGGAAAATCTGTGCATAGTAATAGGCCTTTCAACCCATCTAGTCTGTTCCACCATTTTCTGAGATCATGGTCTAACTCAATATACCTGTCTTTGGACCATATCCCTTAATACCTTTGCCTAACAAAAATTTATCTTTCTCAGATTTAAAATTTACAACCGATCCAACATCAACTGACATTTGTGGTAGAGAGTTCCAACCATCTACTACCCATCATGTGTAGAAGTCTCCCCTGAACTGTCTGACCCTAAGTCTCAGACAATGCCCCTAGTTCTAGAGACCACAACCAGTGTAAACAGTTTATCTTTATGTACTCTGTCTTTTCCTGTTAACAACTTGAAAACTTTGATCAAATCATCCCTTAACCTTCTGAATTCTAGAGAAAACAAGCCTAATTTGTATAAGAGATAATAGGGACTGCAGATGCTAGAGAATCTGACATAACAAGGTGCAGAGCTGGATGAACACAACGGGCGAAGCAGCATCAGAGGAGCAGGAAAGCTAACGTTTTGGGCCTAGACCCTTCTTCAGAAAAAAAGAAGGGTCTCGGCCTGAAACGTCATCTTTCCTGCTTCTCTGATGCTGCTTGGCCTGTTGTGCTCATCCAGCTCTGCACCTTGTTATTCCTAATTTGTATAATCTGTCCTCATAATTTATCTGCTGAAATCAAGGTATCACTCTTGTAAATCTACTTGGGTTTAGGGGAGGCGATGGTCCAGCGATATTGTCACTGGACTGTTAATCCAGAGACCCAGATAACGTTCTGGGGATGTGGGTTCAAATCCTACCATGACAGACGGTGAAATTTGAATCCAATAAATATCTGGAATTAAAAATCTAATGATGACTGTGAATCCAATTAGGGATGGACAATAAATGCTGCCTGGTCAGTGACACCCTCATCCCATGAGTGAATAAAAAAACTTCTTCCAAGGCCAATATATCCTTCCTAAGGAGAGGTGCCCAATTCTGCTCACAGAAAGCCAAGTGGCGTCTACCCAGGACTCTTTGTATAACTGCAGCACACTTCTGTGTCCTTATAAACGCTGTGTTGAAGATTTTGATGGCGTAGGTGAACAGACTCTCGTTAAAGTAAGACTGTGAAATGTTATTGGGGGCAAGTGGGAATGTTGAGGAGATTATATTCAGGTCGCAGAAACAGATATTGCTGGAACAGCTCAGGAGGTCTGGCAGCATCTGTGAAGAAAAGAAATCAGAGTTAATGTTTTAGGTCTGGCGATCCTTCCTCAGAACTGACTGGTCAACCTACAATTTGGTCAATCTGCTTTTTCATGCAGAGGGTGGTACATCAGTAGAATGTACTGCCAGAGGAAGTGGTGGAGGCTGGTACAATTACAACATTTAAAAGGCATCTGGATGGGTACATGAATAGAAAGGATTTAGAGAGATATGGGACAAAAGCTGGCAAATGGGGTTAGATTAATTCAGGATATCTGGTTAGCATGGACAAGTTGGACCAAAGGATTTGTTTCCATGTTGTACTCTATAACCATGATCTTATTGAATGGCAGAACAGGCCAGAAGGACTGAATGGGCTACTTTTGCTCTGAAATTGTATGTTCTCATGTACATCCAACTGTAAGCAATGACAACATGAGGGAAAACCTGTTCATGTGCAGAAGGTGGAACAAACAGTGGTTTTCAAAATACAGTTGGACTATTCATCTGAAGAGAAAAGGTTGGCAGGGCCAAGAGGGAAAAGTGGAGGAGTGGGATGAGCTAGGTTGCCCCTGCAGTATGCACATGATGGGCAGAGTAGTCTCAGTCCACAATGGCCCTGCAGGGGGCTGAATGCACTTGAATTACTCTAGATAAACAACGGGCAGTGACAGTTTCCCCAAAACTGGGTCAGGAATCATAGCCTGGCTGATGGGGAGGCGTCACCTGAGGTCAAAAGACAACTAGCTCTCATCACCAGGGCGACAAGCTGAATGCACGAGCAATGCTTCGACCGGGATACACGAAGCAAACTGGAATGTTTCATCATTTGCCAAGAAGGCATTGCGGATGACAACAAGGGCAATCAAATGAAAACCATCTGCTAGAGATTTCACTGAGGTTGACTCTCACTAACAAATTCCAGCAGCAATATGAAAAGTGAATCTTTGATGCCAAATGGATTTTCAGTGCACGTGTTTTGCTTGCATCGCAGGCTGTTGAAACAGTATATTTATTCATCTTGTGCATCATCAGTCATACGCATATCCATGCTGCTTTCATCGTGGTGGTAGGTGGTTGGATTAATTCTATGGCAACACACGACTTCATAGGCAACCTTTCATTAACCACTACTTTGTTTTTCAATTGCAGAATACGACCATGCTCAAAAGTATAAGAGCCACATTTCGTTAATCACACTTAAAGAGCATTTCTGCAAATTTAATGGGATGGAGATTCTTTTTGTCAATGGTAATCTTTCAGAGTTTGATCATCAGCAATTACAATGTGGCGTGGATTTTATTGTAGTTTGATGACAGTACAATTCAGAGTCAGTGGTAACTGGCTTTTTAGGGCTAAAGTAGCATAAGAAGCTACAACCACAGTGACTGTTTCTACACTCTCATCCGAATCAGACTGCTGAATTTTCAGTTTGGTGATAGGAGATAGGGCTAAAGATCCCAAACTCACCAGGGCAGTGGGGATGGACAGGGAAGAAGTTACTCATTGTGATTTCGTTTGGGGTGGGTGTGTTAACCCATCAATAAGTGTGGGGGTAGGGTCATAGAATCCCTACAGTGTGGAAACAGGCCCTTCAGCCCAACAAGTCCACACCGAGCCTCAGTGCCTCCCACCTAGACCCCTCACCCTATAACCCACCTAAGCTACACGTCCCTGAACACTGTGGACAATTTAGCGTGGCCAGTCGACCCTAACCTGCACATCTTTGGGCTGTGGGAGGAAACCTGTGCAGACACAGGGAGAAAGTACAAACTCCACACAGACAGACACCTGAGGCTGGAATCGAACCTGTGTCCCTGGTGCTGTGAGGCAGCAGTGCTAACCACTGAGCCACCGTGTCTATCTATTGGGCTGTATTGTGGCTCAGTGGTAAGCACGGCTGCCTCGCAGTGCCAAGGGCCCAGGTTCGATTCCAACATTGGACAACTGCCTGTGTGAAGTTTGTACATTCTCCCTGTATCGGCACGGGTTTCCATTGGGTGCTTCAGTTTCCTCCCACAGTCCAAAAGGTGTGCTAATCTGGAGGATTGGCCGTGCTAAGTTGCACGCAGTGTCCAGGGATGTGCAGGCTAGGTGAATTAGCCATGGAAAGTATGGGATTACGGTGTAAGGGTGGGGGTTGGGTCTGGGTGGGATTTCCTTCAGAGGGCTGGTGCAGACTTGATGGGCCAAGTGGACATTTCTACACTATAGGAATTCCATTAAGGGTTGAAACAAACACATTGAATTTGACCCCATATACAAGCCGATGCAGATAAAAACCGGAAATGACAGTACTCACCATTATGGACCTGACAGTATAATTTCCAAGTCGTGTAGAGCAACGTTGTTTCATCGGAAGCTCCACTGATGATGCCACCTAGCATGGTGACGAAATGTCTGAACGAGAACAAGCCAGCTCGGCGAGACAGTCAACACCTCACGCACAACCCGAGCTACAGATGTTTGCCAAAACGTTGAAAGGTGTTCTCTTGAAGTAGGGAGGCCAATTGGATGCTTAATCCCCTTTGAGAAGGATGGTTGTTTGCAGTAAATGGTAAGTAAATGAGAGAGAGCTGTCAACAACTCAGAATCAAAGCAAATAAAAGATAGAGAAAGGAAGCCAGGCCACCGCCATAGGAGACAATCATAGGACAGCCTTTATCTGCACCCACACCCCAGGCAAGCATGGATGGGTGACAGGCCTACCTGGAACCCACACTTTTGGTTTGTGCCTACCTTCTAGGCCATTGAGAATTTCAACCCCAATCTTGATGGGAGATTGGAAAATCTAGGGTTCAAATCTAGCCAGGTTGTCTCTATCACCTCGGGTTGAGATACAAATAATTTTTGGCCATTTGAAGCCAGAAATGGATGCATTACCACAAATTTAATAAAATACCTGGCCTGTGTAAAGTAAGGATTGCTTCTAATTAAAAGGAAGAGGCACATGGTTTATTATTCGCAAGGTTTGAACTAGAGTTCAGGTAGAGGACTAGTAATTAAATTGAGAGTTGTGGGGATTCCGAATGGATAAACAGTTTGCTGAATGGCAAGACTACTTAAAGATGTTTGATCTTAGCTCATTGATGAAGAAAAGTGAAAAGTTCATTCTACATTGACGTGTTACACAGATTACACTTTAATTATATCACCACATGGAAATAAACATACTCATTAGCAACTTGAAAGATTAGCAGCTCTGAATAGATCAGTTGTTTCCGAATTTGCTTCAAGTTGGAACAAATTCAGGACTGAGGACTATTTGACTATTATGAGTGAGAAAGAGAGGTGCAATTTGATGTCAAGTAAGCTGTGTGCCACTAGGATCGGTGCTGGGTCTACTGCTTTTTGTAATTTATGTAAATGATTTGAATATGTACAGAGGAAGAATGTTTAGTAAGTTTGCAGGTAACACTAAAATTGGTGGCATAGTAGGTAGTGAAGGTCATTTCAGAGTACAATGGGACCTTGATGAGATACACCGATGTGTTGAGGAAAGGCAGATGGAGTTTAATTTAGATAATTGCGAGGCGTTGTACATTAATAAGGCAAATTGGGGAAGGATTTATGCATTTAGTCATTGGGTCTTTGGGAGTGTTGCTGAACAAAGAGACCTTGGGATGCAGGTTCACGTTTTCTTGAAAGTGGAGTTATAGGTAGGGCAATGAAGAAGACGTTTGGTACACTAACCTGTATTGGTCAATGCATTGCGAATAATAGTTGGGGCATCATGTTGTGTCTGTAGAGGACATCGGTTAGACCACTTTTGGAATTCTGCTTTCATTTCTGGTCTCCCTGCTCAAGGATAGATCTTGTTAAAATTGAAAGGGATCGGAAAAGACTTGCAAGGATATTGCCACAATTGTATGGTTTGAGCAACAAGAGAGAGGCTGAATAAACTGGGCTAATAAAATGTGAGGCTGAATGAACACAGCAGGCCCAGCAGCATCTCAGAAGCACAAAAGCTGACGTTTCGGGCCTAGACCCTTCATTAGAGAGGGGGATGGGGTGAGGGTTCTGGAATAAATAGGGATAGAGGGGGAGGCGGACCGAAGATGGAGAGAAAAGAAGATAGGTGGAGAGGAGAGTATAGGTGGGGAGGTAGGGAGGGGATAGGTCAGTCCAAGGAAGACGGACAGGTCAAGAGGTGGGACGAGGTTAGTAGGTAGGAGATGGAGTTGCGGGTTGGGGTGGGAGGAAGGGATGGGTGAGAGGAAGAACAGGTTAGGGAGGCAGAGACAGGCTGGGCTGGTTTTGGGATGCAGTGGGTGGAGGGGAAGAGCTGGGCTGGTTGTGTGGTGCAGTGGGGGGAGGGACGAACTGGACTGGTTTTGAGATGCGGTGGGGGAGGGGGAGATTTTGAAGCTGGTGAAATCCACATTGATACCATTGGGCTGCAGGGTTCCCAAGCGGAATATAAGTTGCTGTCAAACCAGCCCAGTTCATCCCCTCCCCCCACTGCACCACACAACCAGCCCAGCTCTTCCCCTCCACCCACTGCATCCCAAAACCAGTCCAACCTGTCTCTGCCTCCCTAACCTGTTCTTCGTCTCACCCATCCCTTCCTCCCACCCCAAGCCGCACCTCCATCTCCTACCTACTAACCTCATCCCACCTCCTTGACCCATCCATCTTCCCTGGACTGACCTATCCCCTCCCTACCTCCCCACCTATACTCTCCTCTCCACCTATCTTCTTTTCTCTCCATCTTCGGTCCGCCTCCCCCTCTCTCCCTATTTATTCCAGAACCCTCACCCCATCCCCTTGTCTGATGAAAGGTCTAGGCCCGAAACGTCAGTTTTTGTGCTCCTGAGATGCTGCTGGGCCTGCTGTGTTCATCCAGCCTCACATTTTATTATCTTGGATTCTCCAGCATCTGCAGTTCCCATTATCACTGAATAAACTGGGACTGTTTTCCCTGATATATTGGAAGCTGAGGGGTGACTTTATAGAGGTTTATAAAATCATGAGGTATATGGATAGGGTGAAGAGCCAAAGGCTTTTTTCCAGAATAGGGAAGACCAAAGCTAGAGAGCACAGGTTTAAAGTAAGAGGGGAAAGATATAAAAGGTGCCTAAGGGATAACTTTTTCACGCAGAAGTTGGTGCATATATGGAATTAACTGCCAGGGGAAGGGGTGAAGGCTGGTATAATTAGAACATTTAAAAGTATCTGTATGGGTATATGAATAGGAAGGGTGTAGAGGGGTTTGGGCCAAATACTGGCGAATGGGGCTGGATAAGTTTAGAATATCCAGTCGGCATGGATGTTTGGACTGTAGGGTTTGTTTCTACGCTGTACTACTCTCTGACTCTATGGCTACACTTGCTGTTCCAGTGTGGTAAATATGAACCTAACTTGCCACAAAAAGTGAAATCTTGTCCATTTAAGCCTGAGTGTGACATGGTTAATGCTGATTGTTACCAGCCAACTGCTCCAGCACTGAAAACTACCTCTTAGAAGTTTGGGTGAGGTTCACATTATTGTTTCGGATATAAGGAAAATGTAGGCCTGAAGTTTCCAATGGTCAAATAATCATTTCTCAACATAGATGAAGAGTTACACTTGGGATCCTGTGGAATCTCCATTGAACCAGTTCCCAAGCAATTGCCTCAGAAACTGAATGTTCCTCTGAGCAAGTTCCCTCTGCATGAAACACTCCAAAAGTTTCCTTTTAATTCAGTGGATTCTGCTACAGTTAATTAAACAGTTACTCAGGAAATATTAGACAATTAAATGTCTAGTCGAACTCATAGAGTCATAGAGGTATCCAGCATGGAAACAAACCCGTTGGTCTAACTTGTCCATGCCGATAAATGGGGAGAACAGTTACTGCAGAGACTCAGATTCGAATTAATGTAGCTGCAGCCACAATGCAGAGTACTATCCAGGGCTGCTCCCAAGTAAGATTTAAACTGACTGTACACATACCTAACTACATCTGCTGCAAACCACTTTTATTCCCCAGACCCTGACATGACATCTCCCTTCTGCCCGGGATTCACATACACACACAACTCCCACTGCCGGACCTGAATCCTGTACTGCACCTCAATGTACACCCCTTTCTGGACTTGATATCTTCCTCGCCCGAACCTAGTACCAGACAGCTTCCTGGACACCAGACCAAGAAGGAAAACCCATGTATCTCACCACCAACTCCCCCTTGAGTGCCAAAGAGCTTTTGACACCAGGCTTGACTCCAGCATCTGCTGCAAAGCATTTTTGCAAGCGGGGGTGAAAAGCATTTGGGCAGATGCTGAGTTAATGCCCTTAAATGACCACACATGGACCGCTTGAGGAGCTGAATTGATGGTGGTTTGAGAAGATCACCTAAGGTGAGAAGACACATGAGTTTCTCTCCAGGATCAACTCTGCCAAATACTTCCCCATCTCACTGATTCCAGAGAGGGGAAAATCGCAGTCTGATTTTTTGCCTCTTTGAATTTAACAATCTATTTTTGTCTGTTTGGGCTGGAGCTTCACCTGGGTATGTGTCTGGGTATGGGACTGGTGAACAATGCTGATTCAGTAACAGAAATATAGAAGCATGGAAAATAGGAGCAGGAGTAGGCCATTCAGCCCCTCTAGCCAGCACCACCATTAAGTTTGGTCATAGTTGATCCTTGAACTCAATACCCTGTTCCCACTTTCTCCCATATCCTGCGATCCCTTTTGCCCTAAGTGCTATATCCAACCATTCTTGAAATCACACAATGTTTTGGCTTTGACTGTTTTCTGTGGTAATGAATACCACAGGCTCACCATTCTCTGGGAGAGGAGATTTCTCGTCATCTCAGCCCTAAATGGCCTACCCATTATCTTAGACTATCACCTCTGTTTCTGGACTCCCCCACCATCCTGCATCTACCCCATCTAGACGTGTTAGAATTTTGTGTGTATCCATGAGACCCCTTGCCCCTTGATTCTTCTGAACTCCAGCAAATCTAACCCTAACTGATTCAACCTCTCCTTATATGGCAGTCCTACCATGCCAGCAGTCAGTCTGGATAGCCTGATGCATGAGTACGAATGAATTTGGTGTACTTATGATCTTTGATATCTGGCAGGGCAGAGAAAAACCGTTAGGTGAGTGTGTCGATCCTGCACAGTATGAGTGGTTTTGGTGCACTTGTGATCTTTAGTATAAGCGAGTCCTGCAAAAGGGTCCCAACTGGAAACGTCTGCTCCACTAACGCTGCTCTGTTCCTCCAGTTCCACACTGTATCAAGTCCGGTTAGACCTTCTGCATTCCCTCTATAGCTACATCCTTCCCCAGGTAACAGAACTAAAAATGCATACAATACTGCAGGTACCACCAAGGTGCTGAATAATTGCAGCAAGATATCCTTGCTCCTGCGCTCAAATCCTCTTGTTGTAAAAGCCAACATAACTTCTTAACTACCTGCTACACCTGCGTGATTACTTTCAGTGGTGTATGAAGGCACTCAAGTTTCATTGCTCAATACCTCTTCTCAATTCATTGTCATTCATATAATAATCTGTCTTCATGTTTTTGTTACCAAAGTGAAGAACCTCATCTGCACCCACTTCAGAAGATAGTGCCCAGAAGGTGGGATTGTGGGCAGGGCTGCAGTTATGCCGACTAATTGGGAAAGTTTTGGCAGCAACTATACTGAAGCAGGCTCTTTAAGTGATCCATTTTGGCACTTTGGTACTTCATCCCAGCTGTAATAAAAGAAACCAAACTCATTAGCTATCAGTCCTCAACACCCTCGCTCACCAAAACACGCTCTCCGTGCTCCATCCATGTCATATCATGCTCCTCCACCCACCCTCGAAGACCCATCATGCCACTCCCATGCCAGGCTATACTCCTCCCCAAAATTCCATGTTCCCTTGGCATTAAGCAAAACCTTGCCATCCAACTGTGTGGCTGTAGGCAATGTCCGGCTTCCTGTGCCTGGGGCTTGCTCCTCCCTCTGCTTTTATTTTCCTTTTCTTTTTCTTTTCTTCCCTTCTTTTCTTATTATTTTTCTTTTCAGTTTTTGCCTTTACTTACTTTCACAGGAGAGCTCAATCATGGCAGCATTGGCGGAAATAGGGAGGCGGCTTCGTCCGGAGTCCAGAGTAGGACTCTAGCCATGGCATCGAGGTGGTGGCTGGCAGAGGGGCATGCACAGAGCCCAGTATCGGCTTCTACATCAGCAGCAACGCCAGTGAGGTAGGCCCCGTGGCAAAACATGGTGCTTGAGGAAGGGTGACTTTGATGTTGACTCAAGCACTGTCAGTGGCAACGTGGTGGTAGAAGGACGATGGACTTTCTTTAAGCTGTATCTAATTTTTTATTATCCTGAAACTATTCAAAACAATGGTGGAATCACGGCAACAGTGGGAGCCTTTCACTGTATTTTACTGTACTTTTCACTGTATGACAATAAAAACGTTTATTCATTCCTTTACCAAGCTATGTCCCTCCACCTCCAGCTGCTTTCTCGTGCCATTGACCCAGTGCACACTGTATAGAACTATTGGACTCTGTAGTGACAATAAGATATGTTACTGATATGGACCAGGCCATCGTTTCTCAAAATATATCAAGGAGATAGTCTCGACACTAACTTCCAACTTATTTAAACACACGTGTAAGAAGTTGTGCTCCAGATATGATTTGATTTGTCACACTACTAGGCTTTGAGCAAAATGCACTTTTTTCGTACACTTCTGTTAAAATACAAACAAAGAAAGAACTGGTAGAACTTCAACTCCATTATAGAACTCAACAGAATAACAGATTTTTAAATTACGCAACAGCTACTGTTTCAATGTAGTAACATCCCATTAACACACTCTTGGCAAAGGCAAATTCAGCAAAATAGATTGTCTGGCATGTGGTGTTTCTCCAGTCTAGGAGGAAAGAAACTCAAGAACAATTTTTGCAGAGAGATATGGCAGCTTCCACAACCAACTTTAAAATCTAACCTCAACAACCACTGAAAACTAAACTAAAACTGTGGTTCTGTGGGACCCTGATTCATGCTCTTGTATTGTTGAAAAAAAAACCTAATGCCACACAAACTGCTTGCTTTATTGGTTTGGGAGAGACAGCTTGGTGCCTCTGTCTTAAAACATCTCCGGGAAAAGAAAGGCAAAATACACCTCAAAAATCTACAGTCACATACAAAAAGGCTCTAAAAATGCTTTAAAACTTCATATCTTCTCACTATATTAATAAAGACATTTAACCACACGGCAATAGAATTGTTGATCATTCAGACTCATTTAAGTGTCAATAACATAAACTGCAAGAACTTGGAAATGTCTTATCTTGTGTAAACAATCATTGTGCAATTGACAGTAGGGATCAGGGAGCCAGCACTGGCAATCATGCAAAGTTCTATCTGAAATTTGAATGTTTCAACATGGATGGCTGGTCTTTCAAGTCATCAAAGGAGATCTAAGAATTACATTTTGAATAGGCCTTACAAAAGCTTCCCCAAAGCATACTATGGGTCTCAGCACCTCTGAAGTGCCATGAACAATGGCCTTTCAAAAAGCTATCGAGACTCCAAGAAAATTGTGGTGGCTGCTGTCTGTATTGTGCATTTTGGAAATACGACTACTCCTTAACAGAAAAAATGATAGCTAGAAACTTGCTTTCATGTTCATATTTCTGACCAAAGCCTGCTCCAGTGTTCTGGCAAAGTGCAACATAAGCTGGAGGAACAGCACCTTACTTTCTGCTTAGACATTTCACCGCCTTCCTACAGTACAACAACTTCAGAGCATGAGCACCGTGCTCCATTATGATTTATGCCCCTTTACACCATTCCCCGAATTCCACTCCAGATATTTTAATGGCATAGGTTTTCTCTCAGGAGAGGTGACATAGGTTTTATTCTTTGCATTGATCATTAACACCTATTTTAGATCTCGATTGTTTCTTTACTACCATTAGTGCTCCCCTGTACTTTTGTTCTCAGCATGTTCATCATTTGTTCCACTTGCTCCTCCTCCCTGTTTGCCAACAGCATGAAAAAAGACCTTTTCCAACGTTGTTCAGCTTTGGAGCACCGTCTCTGCGCTCAAAATGTTAACTCAATTTTTCTCTCCAAAATGCGACCGGACCCGTTGACCTTCTCCAGCACTTTCTATTTTAATGAGTTAGAAAGTTGTCTGTAATGAAAAAGTTTCACCCTTTCTGGCTATCACTCCTGTGTTCATCTCTGGGACTGCAGTAATGAATGGGACATTCCGCAGATTCAGTCCCCATGTAATTATAAGGTCAGTAATGGCATAATTCAGCTGTAATGACAGGATGTTGCTGTGATCTGTGTTTCCTTTTCTCATTATTAAAATGCTTTCCTTCCAATCTGCTCCCATCTTCATTTAAAAATCCTCAGATTTTAAGATGTCTCCAGCTTACTGATGCAAATTAAGTAATTAGTCAATGGGAGATTGTAGCTCACTGCACAACATATAGTTTTGAAATGGTTCTTGGATCCTGAATAGAAGGATCAGAAGCAAGTAGCAAGAT
This sequence comes from Stegostoma tigrinum, assembly GCF_030684315.1. NCBI lineage: Eukaryota > Metazoa > Chordata > Chondrichthyes > Orectolobiformes > Stegostomatidae > Stegostoma > Stegostoma tigrinum. The sequence continues at coordinate 101,994,968 of NC_081359.1, forward strand.
GAGTTCTGCTGGGATACTTGCAATTTTCACATATATGCCTAAATTTTTCTGCTTAGTCTGAAGGAAACATGATATTAATAAACACATTAAACTTGACCCCAGATATACTCCACAATGAAGGAAACCCGGAAGTGAGGCAATCCATTGCAACGGACCCCAGAGTTTAAAAGCCAGGCGGGAAAACACAACGACACTTCATCAGAGGCTGCACTGAGGATGTTACCCAGCACGGTAATGAAACATCTGCGGAACAACAAACCAGCTCAGCGAGTCAACCAACCTCAAGACCCACAACCCGAGCCACAGATCTACTCCAAAACCTTAGGTGTGTTAAATTGTGCAAATATTATTTTGGCAGCATCAATATCGAGTGCAATGTTTAATTTTTAGATTTTGTTTTATTACTTATTTATTACGAACAAAAACAGAAATTACTGGAAAAGCTCAGCAGGTCTGGCAGCATGTATGGAGAGAAATCAGAGTTAACATCTCAGGCCAAGTGACCCTTCTTCAGACCCTTCCAGTTCTGTTTTTCTGTTTTTTGTTTTTGTTTTTGATTTATAGCATCTGCAGTTCTTTTGGTTTTCATTTTTAATGACTTGCCTCGACAGTCACACAGATGCTGGCTGACTGATGTGGGCTGTGGAGAGAAATGTGGCAGAAACATGCGAGAAGTCAAATGAGGACTATCTCAATGTCACAGACAACTTACTGGATCATTTGACAAAGTTCCATGCCGCGAGATTCTAGATACGCAGCAACTCATTGCCGATTAAGCAGGATAATTGATCGATGATAATCTTCTTACCTGCAGAAGGTAACATGCAAGCTTTCTATCCTACCGTCCATCACAAGCAAACGCCTGCTCCCTCAGCTCACTGTTGTCTGCAAAGAGCAGGCATGTTGTTCACCACAGAAACAGCATCTCGATGATCAGCTATTACCAGCTGTCGGAACTCTTCATCGTTGGAGATCAGTGCCCAATTATTGCCCCAGTCGGCAAACCCTCCAAAGGGTTAGACAGTACAGACCTACATTGTGGACCACACCATCAACTCGCACTGAAAGGCTACTGCAAGGACACAATATGCACTGAGACAGGCAGCCAGTCTGTGATAAGAAATGACCCAGTGGTGTTAACACTGGGCTCTAATACCAGAGCCCAGATGCTGCTCTGGGAACCTGGGTTCAATTCCCATCATATCAGATGGTGGAATTTGAATTCAATAAAAATCTTGATTTAAGAGTCTAATGATGACCATGAAATCATTGTTGATTGTCAGGAAAAACCCATCTGGTTCACCAATGTCCTTTAGGGAAGGATCCTTACCTGGTCTCTCCCACATGTGATCTCAGACCCATAGCAACATAGTTTGTCTCTCAACTGACCATGGGCATTTTGGGATGAGCAATAAATGCTGACCCAGAAAAAGAAGTAAAACTAAATACAGGACTAGACTATGCTGCATGTCAAGGCACCTTGCTTTTTTCTCCTGGCTCTCACTGAGCTTAGCTGCTAACTTCACCCATGCCTGGCTCTTCCAGGCTGGGCCATGGCAATTTGAGCTCTGACTCTTCAACCAGAGCCTGAAGACTGTCAGTACTGTTACATTTATGTGCTGTTTTGTACAGACACAGAGGCTGGCTTCTTTCTTGTTGGAGTTTTCTTTATTCATTCACAGGATGAGGGTGTCGCTGGCTCGGCAGCATTTATTGCCCATCCCTAATTGCCCACAGGGTGGTCAAGAACGAAGCATCTTGTTATGGGTCTGGAGTCACATGTAGGCCAGACCAGGTAAGGATGGCAGTTCCCTTCTCTAATTAGAAATGGGTGAACCAGATGGGCGTTACCCCAATAATCGACTATGAATTCATGGTCATCATGAGATTCTTAATTGCTAGTAATCATTGCTTTCAAAATTCCACCCTCTGCCGTGGCAGGATTCGAACCCAGGTCCCCAGAACATTAACTGGGCATGCAGCTTAATAGTTGAGCAATAATACCACTAGGCCATCACCTCCCCTTGTCTGGGTTGAGAGAGTGCCGCTGAGCGGCGCATCAAGAATAAATTGATTAGGGATAGTCAGCACAGTTTTGTGAAGGGTAGGTCGTGCCTCACAAACCTTATTGAGTTCTTTGAGAAGGTGACCAAACAGGTAGATGAGAGTAAACCGGTTGATGTGGTATATATGGATTTCAGCAAGGCGTTCAATAAGGTTCCCCACAGTAGGCTATTGTACAAAATGCAGAGGAATGGGATTGTGGGAGATATAGCAGTTTAGCAATTTAAATCGGAAATTGGCTTGCTGAAAGAAGACAGAGGGTGGTAGTTGATGGGAAATGCTCATCCTGGAGACCAGTTACTAGTGGTGTACCGCAAGGGTCGGTGTTGGGTCCACTGCTGTTTGTCATTTTTATAAATGGCCTGGATGAGAGCGTAGAAGGATGAGTTAGTAAATTTGCAGACGACACTAAGGTCGGTGGAGTTGTGGATAGTGATGAAGGATGCTGTAGGTGGTAGAGAGACATAGATAAGCTGTAGAGCTGGGCTGAGAGGTAGCAAATGGAGTTTAATGCAGACAAGTGTGAGGTGATGCACTTTGGTAGGAGTAACCAGAAGGCAAAGTACAGGGCTAATGGTAAGATTCTTAGTAGTGTAGATGAGCAGAGAGATCTCGGTGCCCATGTACACAGATCCTTGAAAGTTGCCACCCAGGTTGACAGGGCTGTTAAGCCGGCATACAGTGTTTTAGCTTTCATTAATAGAGGGATCGAGTTCCGGAACCTAGAGGTTATGCTGCAGCTGTTCAAAACTCTGGTGCGGCCGCACTTGGAGTATTGCATACAGTTCTGGTCACCGCATTATAAGAAGGATGTGGAAGCTTTGGAAAGGGTGCAGAGGAGATTTACTCGGATGTTACCTGGCATGGAGGGAAGGTCTTACGAGGAAAGGCTGAGGGATTTGAGGCTGTTTTCATTAGAGAGAAGAAGGTTAAGAGGTGACTTAATTGAAACATATAAAATAATCAGAGGGTTAGATAGGGTGGATAGGGAGAGCCTTTTTCTGAGGATGGTGACGGTGAGCACGAGGGGGCATAGCTTTAAATTGAGGGGTGAAAGATATAGGACAGATGTCAGAGGTAGTTTCTTTACTCAGAGAGTAGTAAGGGAATGGAACGCTTTGCCTGCAACAGTAGTAGATTCACCAACTTTAGGTACTTTTAAATCGTCATTGGATAAGCATATGGACGTACATGGAATAGTGTAGGTTAGATGGGCTTGAGATCAGTATGACAGGTCGGCACAACATCGAGGGCCGAAGGGCCTGTACTGTGCTTTAATGTTCTATGTTCTATGTGGTTTCAATTCCCACTCTGGGGCTAAGGTCATCATGAAGGACTGTCCTTGTCAATGTCTCCCTTATCTGTGTCATGGTGGCCCTCAGGCTAAGACCAATAGTCTCTCGAACAAGCAAGTAGGAGTATGGCAATTTTACTCTGTATTTTCCTTCACAGATGCTGCCGGACCTGCTGAGCTTTTCCAGTAAGTTTTGTTTTAGTCCAGCATTATAGGTCAGAGAAATGAGTTTGAAAAGTAAAGAAGTGGAAAGTTCAGAATATCAGTCTTTCCAACCCAGTCTCTGCTGCCGCCTAGCCTCAAGGGAGACATCCACCACCTCACTGCCGACTGTGCCAGACCCATCAGCATGGAGTCCCCCTCACTTCCGGTGAAAACTCTTTGCCACAGGGCCCACTTAGCTGACACTGCTGAACCCAGACTCACTCCGCAACCAAGAGCCAATGGCTCCACTGCCAGGCCAGACTGTCACCGGGCCATGAGCTTTGCTTCAGCTGCACACATTGCCTTGGCAATGCCTCCACTTTATAGAGCCCACTGCCTCTGGCCCTGCCCCCGAAAGTCAGGAGAATGTCCACACAACCGCCACAAGAGTGCTTGAATAGCTGGAGAACGCACTTGTTTGTCACTGGCTTCCAATTGCTGAGAGAACATCCTTGCTGCCTCCTGTCACCGGGAGAAGTCACGCACACCAATCCACAATGGCCCACCAATACCCCTGCATCCAGTCTGTTTCAGGAGTCCCACACTAGGACCACCACCTTAGTTACCATTCCACTGCCAGGACCACGTCACTGGGCCCAACACGCTGCCACTCCCTTCAATCTGCCAGCACTACCAAGTCGAACCTATTGCAATGCCACAGTGGAAGCTCCAATGCCCCAGTTCGTACGCCGGCTGCCTTCTGCACCATCCTCAGAGGCCTCCCTGCTGCCGCTGCCATCTTGAAAAATGGTGCCATGAACACTTCCTTGAGTCCAGTGTTGGTGGGCTCACCAGTGGGCGCCATCTCTCACCATGAGGCACATGCTCACAGCCGTCGCGAGCTTGTTCTCCCTGGGGTGCTGGCTCTCGTTCTCACTGCTGCTGCCCCACATGTTCAGTAAGCCAGGCCCGCTCCCTCCCTCCCGCCCTGACATGAAATGCGGAACTGGAAAAGCACAGCAGGTCAGACAGCATCCGAGGAGCAGAAAGTCAATGCTTCGGGTTGCAACCCTACTTTAGGACCCTCCTTGCCAAAGACGCTGAAAAGCCTTCTAAAGAGAAGAGGGGGGAAAGAAAAAGCAAGAGAGGGAAAGAAGGAGAGCAAACATGACAAGTTAAAGTAAAAAATAAATTTAAGAATCTAAGAAAGCAGATGGAAGCAGACAAGCCCCAGTCTAGGAGCTTGGATGCAGCGTGCTACTCTGCCATTGCCATGCTGACAACCTGCGAAGCCCCCATGGTAGTCTGTGAAATACCTGACATGCAGTTAATACAGTAAGGCCTCGTCAGTACCCCTATAGAAGTGACAGGGGTTTACTACTGGCTAAAACTGAAAAAACTGCGGACGCTGGAAATCAAAAACAAAAACAGAAATTGCTGGGAAAAACCCAGCAGGCCCGGCAGCATTTGTGGAGAGAAAGCAGAGTTAATGCTTCAGGTCCAGTGATCTTCTTCGGAATGGCGACAATCTTTTGTATGCCATCAATACAACCGCAGTAAACACATCACTAACTATTCAAAATGGTAAAGAATTAGATTTCTCTCTGATTTACTGAACTTCCTTTCATTTCTTGGTTTTCTGGAGTGATGTTAAAAGAGAGATTGGTTGGAGCAGTGTGGTAAAGATCGTTCATCGTCTACTGCATGCACATGCATCAATCATGTTCTCTGGTGCCTCGGAAGTGGCAGATTTGTATTTGAGCTTTAGCACTTCTGAAAGAAAGCTGTTGTTAATGAAGGAACAGAAAGGTAGTCTGTAATTCCACTCGATCCCAAACTGAAACTAACAGTTATACTTGTTGGATCCCTTTATCTATCGTGCTGCGGTTTCTTGGCTCTTGACGTTTCATTCAAATGTTTGATTGAAAACACGTGTAGAGTCATACAGTTAATGGAAACAGACCTTCAGTTCAACTCGTGCATGCTGACCAGATAACCAAAATTGATCTAGCCCCATTTGCCTGCATTAGGCCCATATCCCACTAAGCCCTTCCTAATCATGTACTCATCTAGATGCCTTTTAAAAGTTGTAATTGTACCAGCCTCCACCAATTCCCCTGGCAAAACTGTCACCCTCTGCATGAAAAAATTGTCCCATCGGGTCCCTTTTAAATCTTTCTCTTCTCAACTTAAACCTATGCCCTCAAGTTTTGAAATGTCCAACCCTTGGTAAAGGATCTTGGCTATTTACACTATCTGTGATTTTATAAACTTCTACAAGATCATCCCTCAGCCTCCATCAATCCAGGGAAAATAGACCCAGACCATTCAGCCTCTCCCTCTCACTCAAACCCTCCAATCCTGACAATATCCTTGCAAATCTCTTCTGAGCCCTTTCAAGTTTAACAACATCTTTCCTAGAGCACGGACACGAGAACTGAATGCAATATTCTAAAAGTGCCCTAACCAATATTCTGCACAGTTGCAACTTGCCATCCCAACTCCAATGCTCAATGCACTGACCAGTGAAGGTAAGCATGCTAAACACTTTCACCATCACGATAAAAACCAAAAGAACTGCGGATGATGTAAATCAGGAACAAAAACAGAAGTTGCTGGAAAAGCCCAGCAGATCTGGCAGAATCTGTGAAGGTGAAAACGGAGTTAGCGTTTTGGGTCTGGTGGCTCTTCCTCAGAACTGGACCCGAAATGTTAACTCTGCTGTTTCCTTCACAGATGCTGCCAGACCTGCTGGCCTTCTTCAGCACTATGTCTACCTGTGACTCCACTTTTAAGGAACTGTGCACCTGTACCCTTAGGTGTTATTATTCGGCAATACTCCTCAGGGCCCTCCCATCAAGTGCTTAAGTCCTGCCTGGTATGCCTAACCAAAATGCAACACCTCATGTTTATCTAAATTAAACTCTATCTGCCACTCCTCAGTCTATTGGCCCATCTGATCAAGGTCCCATTATACTTCAGGTAACCTTTTTCCTTGTCCACTTCGGCACCAGCTTTGGTGTTGTCTGCAAACTTACTAATCGTACCTCCTATATTCAAATCCAAATCATTTCTATAAATGATGAAAAATAGCATACCCAGCATGAATCTTTGTGGCACACACCTGGTCACGGACTCCAGTTTGAAAAACAACCCTGAGCAATCACACTATCTCCTACCTTCAAGCCTATTTTAAATGCATTTGGCAAGGTTCCCCTGGATTCCATGTGATATCAGTTTGCTAATCAGTTCACCATGTGGAACCTTGTCAAACACCTTTTTGAAGTCCATAGAGACAACAACTAACCCTCTGCCTTCATCAAACTTCTTCCTCACCTCTTCAAAAGAATCAATCAAGCTAGTGACACATGATTTCCACCACAGGCAGCCATGTTGACTATCCCTAATCATTCTTTGCCATTCCAAATGCATGTAAATCCTGTCCATCAGAATTCCCTCCAACAACTTATCCACCACTGACGCAAGGCTAGTTTCCTGACTTTTCCTTATACCTCTCTTAAATAATGGCACCAAAGTTAGTCAATCTCCAGTCTTCTGGCATCTCATCCGTGGCTGTCAATGATGCAAATATTTCAGCAAAGAGCCCAGCGATCACTTCCCTAGCCTCCTGCAGAAACTGGAAAACATCTGAGCAGGTCCCAGGGATTTATCCACCTTTTAAGATGCCCAGCATCTCCTCTTCTTGAATATGGATGCTTCGAGACATCATTATTTATTTCCTCAAGTACTCTAGTTTCCATGTCCTTCTCAACAGTAAATATGCAAAATACCTTTTAGTATCTCACCCATTTCCTGTGATCCACATATAAAAAGCCTTTGTGGTCATTAAGGAACCCTATACTCTCCATAGTTACTTCTTTACCCTTAACGAATGTGTAGAATCTCTTTGGATTCTCCTTACTACTTTGTCTCGTTCAGAGAAGCACCATAACCCATTAAATAATTTAAAGCAAAACATAATCTAAGAAACCAGATCTTTGGAATTGATACACAAGAAGAATGCATATCAGGGGGTAATTCACAATTGTTTGCTGAAATTTCCTACAAAAATTCCAGATTAAACTGTTTTCATGTTAAGTATGACAAAACTTTCTGTTTACATTTTGGGATTTTGTTTCCTTTAATCTTCCTCAAACCTATTTAATCCTCATATACCTGCAACCTCAAGACCAACAAGAAATTATAGGCTTAAACATTTGCCATAACTACATTATTATTTTTTGAAAGGATCAGAGTTAGAGTGAAATATTTGCTTGAGATTTTTGACTCCACATTCAATTATGAAGCATATGAGACCTAGTTAATACCCTGTGACACATAGTTTGATAGTTAATTTAATAGCTGCTTCTGTGATATGACTTGCTGAATGCAGAAGTGAGCTACAGAATGCTCACATTTTATAATTGTCTGGGTGGCTGTGGCGCAACTGATCTTGATGAAGGTTTTGTTAGGGGAAAGCAGCACTGGGCTCCTATTCTGGAGAAAAAGACCATAAGACTATAAAAAATAGAAACAGGAGCAGGCCTTTCAGCCCCTCGAATCTGGCCTGCCATTCAATAGGACCATGGCTCATCTGACATTGCTCACATCCATTTTCCTGATGTTTTCCTCATAACCATCAATTACCCCACTGATCATCAATCTATTTGTCTCAGCCTTAAATATACACAAGGACTCTGCCAGCAATGGCTCACCGTGGCAAGGAGTTCAAAGACTAACAGCCCTCTGAGAGAAGAAATTCCTCCTCATCTCAGTATTAAATTGGCATCCATTATTCTGAGACTATATCTTTGGTCCTTGACTTTCCATGAGGGAAAGCATCCTCTCAGCATTTACCCTGCCAAGCCCCTTAAGAATCCGATATATTTCATTGAGATCTCTTCTTATTCTTAACTCCAGTGAGTAGAGTCACAACCTGCCTCGTCTTCGCTTCTAAGACAATTGCACCGCACCAGGGATAGTCCTTGTGAATTGCCTCTGAACTCTAGTGAAATGACATATTTCCTGAAATATGAAGGCCAAAATTAGTCACACCAACTCAGATATAGTCTCACTAGCATCTCGTATAGTTGCAGTAAGACTTCCCTACTCTAATACTCCAACCCCCTTGAAATAAAGGTCAAAATTCTAATAGCTTTCCCGATTACCTGCTGACCCTGTGTGCTAGCTTCCTGTTTTTGTGCATATGTACCCCAAGTCCCTTTGTGTTGCGACTTTCTGTGTTTTTCTTCATTTAAGTAATATTCAGTTCTTTTGTTCTCACTTCCAAAATGAACAACTTCACATTTTCCCACATTATACTCCATTTGTCAAACATTAAGTAAATAAGTACAATTTTTTTTCTCGTATGCCCGGTGGGATTGAGCATGTGCTTGCCTCGCAATCTCTTTCAATGCCACTAGTACAATTTTGCTTTTGATTTCTCTAAAAAGACTCATTTTGCCAAAGCTTTGGTCTTGCACTCATATAGTCATAGAGTCATACAGCATGGAAACAGACCCAACTTCGTTCTGAAGAAGGGTCCAGACCCAAAATGTCAGCCTTCCTGCTCCTCTGATGCTGCTTGGCCTGCTGTGTTCATCCAGCTCTACACCTTGTTATCTGAGATTTACGAAGCATTGTTTACTAATTGGATGCAAACTGCTGTGCAGCCTGAATACACTGGGCAGGAGTTAAAGTGGAACTTGTACAAGATCTATTTGCAGCATGAATTATATGAGCTGAAGTTTACACTGAAACAGATTTGTTTCATCTCCCCTTGAGGGTCATGGCTTGTTTCTTTAATTCAGTTACAAGGTGTGGGCATCACTGGCTCGGCAAGCATTCCTAATTGCCCAGAGGGCAGTTAAGAGTCAACCACACTGCTGATCCCTATCTCGGAGCCAAGTAAACCCAGGTTCAAGTCTTACGTGCTCCAGACATGTGAGCATGGATAAAGTGGACGTGGGGAAAAGGTTTCCACTGGTAGGAGAGACTAGGATGGAAGGCACAGCCTCTGAGGGAAGGGAAAAACCCCTCAGAAATGAGATGAGGTGGAATTTCTCCAACCAGAGGGTGGTGAATCTGTGGAAATCATTGCTGTAGAGAGTTGTGGTGGCCCAGCCATTGGGCATATTCAAGTTTCTTGATTAGTAATGGGATCAAGGATTATGGGGAAAAGGCAGCTGAATGGGATTGAGAAACATATGATCCAATGGCAGAGCAGACTCAATCGGCCAAATGGCCTAATTCTGTTCTTGTGGTCTTATTGCAATATGGTCAATTCCTAACTGACTTCTAGGAGATAAGAAATGAACATAAATGCTGTCCTACATCACCTGAATTCATTTAAAAAGCTCCAAAATTTGAAAAGAAACAAAGACTTCATAACGTGCTGCCTTATCATGGGTGGCACGGTGGCTCGGTGGTTAGCACTGCAGCCTCACAGCGCCAAGGACCCGGGTTCAATTCCAGCCTCAAGCAACTGTCTATGTGGAGTTTGCACATTCTCCCCGTGTCTGCATCAGTTTCCTCCGTGTGCTCTGGTTTCCTCCACAGCCCAAAGATGTGCAGACTAAGTGGATCAGCTGTGCTAAATTGCCCCTAGTGTTCAGGAGTGTGTGGGTTATTGGGGGATGGGTCTGAGTGGGACGCTTCAAGGGACGGTGTGGACTTGTTTGGCCAAAGGGCCTATTTCCACACTGTAGGGAATCTAATCTACTACAATAAACTGCATCAATTGGTATAATGGAAAGCGAAGCTGATGTGAAGTACTTGAACTGCATTCACTTTCTAGTTAAAACAGTTCATTCATTTCTAAATCTCTCAAAATCTTGGGTTTAAAGCTGAATTTGTGCCATTACCTTTTTAAAAAGAATAGGCTGGAGGATTGACAGTGACACTCAACATGAGCCATTAGCTAGAGATGATTGATTCTACCTCGAAGACAACAATGACATGGCATTTATAAATATACATTTTGTTAGCTAATGGGAGGTGTTATTTGCCACTCACCTGTGAGTAGTTTTTTTTTCTGTCTGTTCTTCACCTTGTGGGCATATACATGGCACTGACCAGCAACTCAGGGCTGGCACAGCTGATGTAATCTTCCTGTTGAGAAGATCCCAGCTTGGACATTATGAGCACACCCCCCCCATCCCCACTCCATCATTATCATTTGGTGTGTCGCCAGCATGAGTGTTGGTCAGATGGTTCTTCCTTTCTACCTCGTCAATATGTGGCTCCCCAGAAAAAGTGGAGCAATTTATCACAGTTTGCAGCAAACAAATGATCAACTGCTCCTAACAAGAGTCTTAACAAGAAACTTGTCTGTAAAGAACGTTGGGACACCTTACACAGGCAAAAAAAAAGCTAAAAAAGGGCAAGTTCTTGGATTTATTGAATTTTGAGAAGCTCATTGTCTTCCTCAACATTGCCATCTTTTGGTAACCTGAAAAGTTTTCAACGCTCAAATGGTTGATTGCTCCTCATTAACTTCACCTTCTCCCCTGCTCATCAGAAATTAGTGTTTCAGTTATTTGATTTTCAAAAGTAAACCAATACTAAACCATATCTTTTGTGGGTGTGATGAATGAAAGAGGCTATTTGTGAAGTGTGGACAAGTCAATTAATACATGAGGTTAGGACTAAGCTGTATTGAGATTTATGGACTTCTGAACTTCATAACATGTAGTTAAATCACAATTTAGCCTTTCAGATTGGCTCTGGAGTTAATTAGTGGTAGAGAGGTAAATTGACATAGTACTTAGAGGCTTTGTTTTTCTTGGGAAGTTAAACTTACTGTTAACAAGAGTTAACTTACACTGACATGGAACAACATTGTGATAAATTAGTGAGTTTTTTAACGGTTGTTTTCCACACATTTGTATCTCTTTACTGGATGAGCACTTGGCTGTTTTAGAAAAAAAAATATAGTGAACAGTAGCTCAAGTTGTAATCCCAACAGATTGTAACATTCCATATTATCCATGATTTATATGCCAAGATTTGTGAAAGCTGCACTGACATTCTGTAATTTCATTTTTGCCCCACTGACTTAGACATGTGCAAGTTCTCTGAGAAAACATGAGAAAAGTTGGAACTGGTCAGTTCGACCTGAGGCACCGGCCCATAGATAGATAATTGTGGCACTCATTATTGTCCAGTATATCCGGTTTCTCCGTCAGATTTCCAGTATTGCCATTTGCCTTCTACGCTGGCATTGTTTCAGCATTATCCAGATGATGTTCCTTTCTTTTCAGTTTTGGCAGTCACCATTCCACATTCCTGAAGTGAGCGAGGAGCTGATTTCCTTTTCCGCAGGAGTTTGAGATGCAGCCACTGTTTATATTTCGCATTTGAACAATTCCAGTGGAATAGTGCAGAGGCTGTAAATGTGTTAACAGAGCTGCCTCCCAAAACCTGGCTCCCAACCGCTGCTGAAACTTGACGTGAACCATCAAAGGGAGGCCGCTTGCCATCTGTTCATTGTTTTTGAATTTTCAGCAGTGAAAAACAAACAAGGTGCTGGCTCCATCTTCTCTCCTTATGGGATGGAAAGCAACATAATAACAAAAGGAAAGAATGGTGCAGTGTTCCAGCTTCGCAAAGAGGAGAGCTGCTGTTCTCTTACAAACAAAGTGACTTTGTAGAGATTTGCAATCCATCTGTATGGTGAATGCTGCTATCAACATTTCCCGTAACACTGTGTCTCTCTCTTTGTTTCTTTATTGAGAGAATAAAATAGCTGCAGGGGTACATCTATTGCACAGGACACCGTGTTTTGGGCTAATAGATTATGATGATAGGTTTTGTTTCCCTTGAGTATAAAAGATTAAGGGGTGATCTAATTGAAGTGTTTAAGATGATTAAAGGAATTGAGGACATAGATGGAGGGGAACTATTTCCTCTTGCTAGAAGAGTCCAAAACAACGTGGGATAAGCTTCACATGAGAGCCAGATCATTTAGGGGTGATGTCAGAAAATATTACTTCACATTGCTTCCTCCGGGTGCTCCGGTTTCTTCCCACAGTTCAAAGATGTGCAGGTTAGGTGGATTGGCCATGCTAACTTGCCCCATAATGTCCAGGCTATTTGGTTTAGCTATAGTAAATACAGGGTTACAGGGAGAGGTGGTGGCCTGGGTCTGGGTGGGATGCTCTTCAGAGAATCAGTGCAGACTCAATGGGCCCAATGGCCTCTTTCTGCACTGCCAGGATTCAACGATTCTACAATTGAGAGAGTAATGGAAACCTGGAAAGTATCCCACAAAGCTATTGATCCATTCAAAACCAAGATAGGCTTTTGTTTCCAAAACATAAAGCCACCACAGTCTTACCAGATCACAAGGCTGGTCTCATGAGAGAGAAACAACAAGTAGGGTTTTAGCCTGAGGATCACCGTGCCTCAGGCAAGGGGGAGCGGAATTTGAGAGTGAGAGAGTCCTTCACAGTTATCTCAGTCAGTTGCAACCAACTGCCCAGCCAACTGAGCTAACTATTCACCAAATGACTGCAGCACAAAGACAGGTCAATGGACAGTCATGCACATGCATGTGAGGAATTTCTTCCCTAACGAATAAGTTGGAGTTTTATAAGAATGGCTGACAGCTTTGTGTCCACTTTTATTGGTACTACTTTTTAATTTTCATTTATAGAAAAGAAAACGGAACTTAAAATCTCAAACATCTAAGGAAGAATTTGAACCAATTCTCCGTCGATACTAGTTCAACATTTAACAAAAATAGAAATTGCTGGAAAGCTCAGCAGGTCTGATGGCATCTGCGCAGAGAGAACAGGATTAATACTTGGGGTCCAGTGACTGTTCATCAGGAGAAGCTTCCAGGCTTTGTAGCTGTGTCAAACAGTGAGGCAGTACAGCAGTACTGTGAGCCTGATAGCTTTAGGGGGAACATGTAACAAGTTAGGACAAGGCCAGGTAAGGCATGGATTGCCGTGAGCATCCAGGTAGGTGCTAAACAAGTAAACATTCGAAGAGTGAGGGTACAGCATTGAACTGGAGCCCTGTCTTAGTCTGTGACCTGGATTTGTGCCTCTGCATGAAAAGCATCCTTGCAACAGCATTAAAATGATAGGAATTAGTGCACTCAATGTACAGTGTAGATATGCAGAAAGTGCTGTAAGTGATGAGAGCTGTGTCATGATGGTGTGGCAAGGCTGGCACATGTCAGATGCTGGTGCATATGGATATGCGGTGTGTGTGTGAGTGTGGCCTCAAGCTGTGTGCCCTGAGCTGTTGGTGCTAGGTGTCCAAAACAGAGATCCGAAGGACCCACTGGTGAGCTGGGAGGGGTCTAACAGCACTGTTTAATGATCAAGTGCGGAGTAACTCAATCCCTGCCACCTATGCAATGCCGAGCATTTGTCATTACCACAGGCTGAGTACCCCTCATCTCCGTTTCTCCACTCATCTTCCAGGGAGGGAGGGGGTTGCTTCCTCAGGCAATGTCTAGCTCTGTTCAGCTCCTGAGGCACATGCACTCCCTTACAAAAATCCAACTTCCTCTGTTCACCAAACATGATCAACTCAATGGGTAGAATTGTAAGATCCTTGTCCTGCCTGCCCTTTTTCCACTTAACACAAGGCTAGGAGCAAGCCACTCATTTACACAACACAGTTCAGATCCCACATGTCGGCTCACCGGACCCGAAATGTTAACTCTGACTTTTGTTCGCAGATGTTTCCGTACCTACTGAGCATTTCCAGCAGCTTTTGTACAGTTCAGATCCCATTTCCTTCAGACTAGACAAGGTCAGAGATCAGACGAGACCAAGTTATAGGCCAACAGGTTTATTTGAAAGCATAAGCTTTCAGAACCTCAATCCTCCTTCAGATGTTACCTCTCTCACTAATAGCTGAGGATGGACTGAGACACTGAAAGCTTGTGTTTTCAATTCAACCTGTTAGATTATAACTTGGTGTTGTGTGATTACTGACCTTATCCACCCCAGTCCAACACCCAGCCCACTTCAGAACCGAGTTATAGTTGGGCAGACACAGTGGCTCTCTGGTTGGCACTGTTGCCTCGCAGTGCCAGACACCCAAGTTTGGTCCCACCCTAGGGCGATTGTGTGAAGTTTGTTTTTTCTCCCTGTATCTGCATGAACTTCCTCCAGGCACTGTGGTTTCCTCCCACAGTCTGAAGATGTGCAGATTAGGTGGTTTGGCCATGTTGGAATTGCAGGTTTATAGGGATAGGGTAAGGGGATGGAGTGCTCTTTGGGCGGTCAGTGTCGACTCAATGGGACGAATGGCCTGCTTCCACACTCTATGGATTCTATGATTGAAAAATATGACTTTGTCAGAGGCTCCCAGATCACTGGAAAATGTTTTTAAAAATATCTCACACATTTTCGCTATCCTAATAAGCGACTGTATTTTGCGTATCAATACATTTGAAAGAGCTGTTTGAATTTTTCTAATATGGAAAAGCACCATGGGTATTGATTGTATGTTGTCGATTGATGTGTAATCTGCTACAATATTCAAGACATACATAGTAAATAATGAGAGACCTGCTAATGATGCCTGAGGACTTAATATTTACTTCAGCTGCTAAGGTTGGGTCAATTGACACTGAAATAGGTGGAGTTTTGTTGCCTAAGGAGATTGAATGACACAGAGAAAAGGCAAATAGATGGTGCCCAGGTTCACATCACCAGTAAGCTTTGTGAAAGATGGAACAGACTTAGGACTGAATCATCTAATGTGTGTGGATGTGTTAGTTGTGACCTGGATTAATAGATACTTTGTTGAAGAGCATATCTGTGGACATTTTAAACATATATTAAAGTTTTACACTTGGCTCAGAGGTATATGAATGAAATTAAGGCAAATTATTTAGTATTGATAGACTCACATTCATATTGCATTTTTCACAACGGCCAGACCAATCACAGCGCTTTGCAGCCAAGCAAGTATTTTTGAACTATCGCCATTGTTGTGACGTAGGAAGAAATACAGCTAATATTCACACAGCAAAACTCACTCAAACTGCAATGTGCTCATGACTAGGTAATCAGCTTTAGTGATGCTGGGGTTGGCCAATATGACACCCGGGTGAGCTGCCCTGCCCATCTTCTATATTTTTGACGTCCACTTGCGCGGGGCCTCCCTTTAAAGTCTCAACTGAGAAATGGTACCTCAGCAGCGAAGCCTCAGTAGTGCACTGGAACATGCGCTTTTGCTCAGGCCCCGGATTGGGGATCATTAGTTGTATGAGACCATGCTTCTAAGGTGATCAGAATTTTTGCATTCCTGCCCTTCTGGTGGCCCTCATTCACTGCTGTTAAAAATACTACATAGACGTAAGCTGCTGTATTTACTGTTGCTGTTGTCAGTCAGCCCTGGCAACCTTTTCATGCAGAGGGTGGTGGGTGCGTGGAGTGAGCTGCCATAGGAAGTGGTTCAGGCTGGTACAATTACAACATTTGAAAAGCATATGGATCGGTACATGAATGTGAAGGGTTTGGAGACAGATGGGCCAAATGCTGGCAAAGAGGAATAGATTAATTTATAATATCTGGTTGGGATAGATAAGTTGGACAAAACAGTCTGCTTCCATGCTGTGCAGCTCTATAACTAAACCATATCTGTTCTATGAGATTTATGTGTTTCCAGTTCTTTTGCTGGAGAGCTTATTGAACATCAGGGTTTATTATAATGAGATCACTTTTTTTGTAGCAATCCCTGATATGAGTCTCTCAAAAACATTGCAGAGACAGCTTCAACTGTTGACTTGAATCAAAGTGTTTACAGTGGTTCAGTGGTTAGCACTGCAGCCTCACAGCGCCGGAGACCAGGGTTTGATTCCACCTTTGGGCAACTCTGTGTGTGGAGTTTGCACATTCTCCCCGCATCAGCGTGGGTTTCCTCCAGGTGGTCTAGTTTCCTCCCTCAGTCCAAAGATGTGCAGGCTAGGAGCATTGGATATGCTGAATTGCCCATGGTGTTCAGTGAGGTGTAGATTAGCTGAGTTACAGGGGGATGGGTCTGGGTGAGATGCTCTGAGCGCTGGTGTGGACTTGTTGGGCTGAAGGACCTGTTTCCACACTGTAGGTATTCTATGAAACTCTGTTTCTCTGGCCATGGATACTGCCAGACCTGCTGAGTATTTCTGTTTAACTTTAGTTGACCTTGTTGTCACAAGCTGGATCCAACTGCTGAAGACGTCTTGGAAATACAATTAGAAACAGATGTTCCAGAGACTGAGCAGCTGCTGGGAGGTGAATCTTGTCTTGGAGCTGATGACTTATGCATGTTATCCTTAAGCTGTACGCTCTAGTAATTAACAAAAAAAAGGCTTGGAAATCCTTTTTATACTAAAAGAATTAGTCAGCCTTCTCTTTCCTTATATCCCCTTACACACTTGATTTGTAAATTGGAATTTAGGGATTACATATTTGGATGAAGTAATGTGTTGTTTCTTCGCTGGTTACTGAACAATGTAGTCGTTTCACTTACTCACAAATGGATGCTGATATGTATTGAGTTCTTCAGCTCAATGCTAACTGGGAGATGGGGAGGATTCAAGGCAAGGCCCTGGTATGGGATGAAGAACACTAGGGCCAGCCAATAGGATATTGACAGTATCAATAGAAGGACATCTTATTACATTAACTTTGTGCAGACTCTAAATACCCCAGCAGGCAGGCAAGAGCAGATCTTATCTGCAAGAGGCTACAGCTGTGGACCCATGGGAATAGCCTACTGTCCATGCTAATGGGGATGTTCTTTCTGCGGCAAATGTTAGTCTCTGATTGGCAGGGACCTGTGGACATTTTACAACTTCCATCCCAATGGAGTTAAATGTTAACAGGGAGTTTGGAATGTGGAACTCGAAAGTCAAAGAAATGGACTTATCGAAAGGCAGAGCATACTCAGGGAGCTGATTGGCATATCTCTGTTTCTAATTCATAGGTTGATCTCGCCTCATCTCTGTAATCTGCTCTGGTCTCATGATACTTTGAGATACTCAATTAATTTAGTCTCTGCAGCATCCCTGATTCTAATTTCTTTATCACTGGCAACCATGCCTTCAGCTGTCATAGGTCTTAAATTCTAGCGTCCTCTTCCAAAATCTTTTTTTTCCTCTACTTTTCTTTATTCAAGATACTCTTTACAACCTATCTCTTTGGCTTGGCTTTTACTCATTTGATTTTACATCACTGTGGCTCAATGTCAAATTTTGTTTTGTAGTACTTTTAATGAAATACTCTGTAAATGCAAAGTTGTTCAAGATAGGACTTGGTGGGGCCATCAGTTTGTGTGCCCTGGAGCCCAACAAAGGTTAAATCTAAACTTCCAGATTTATATATAAGTAAACTTCATTGCTCAGACCTTTGAGTAAAGGATTTGGGGCATTATGTTGAGATTGTACAGGATGTTGGTGAGGCCTCTTCTGGAGTACTGTGTGTAGTTCTGGTTGTCCTACTACAGGAGTGATATTATTAAACTGGAGAGAGTTCAGAAAAGATTTACCAGAATGATGTTGGGAATGGAGGATTTGAGTTGGTGCTTTTCTCACTGGACCGTAGAAGTTGAAGGGAGACCTTATAGAGGTTTATAAAATCATGAGGGGAATAGACAAGATGAATAACAATGATGCTTCCCGAGGTTTAAAGGTGGGGTCATTTTGTTTAAGATGAGAGGAGAAAGTTTTAAAAAGGGCGTGAGGGACAACCTTTTCACACAGAGCGTGCTTTGTGTGTGAAATGAACATCCAGAGGAAGTGGTGGATATTTAAAAAAAAACTTTGGATAAGTTCATCAATAGGAAAGGTTTAGAGGGATATGAGCGAAATGCAAGCAAGTGCAACTTGATTAGTTTGGGAACATGATCAGCATGGACTAGTAGGATCAAAGGGCCTGTTTCCATGCTTTGTAATTCCATGACTCTATAACTCACTGAAACTCACAGGGCATTATGACCCTGAGTAAATGGCAAAACTGTCAACATTCACTGCAATTCCGACTACGAGATCCAATCTATTGAGTTGTCGATTGACTCTCCCGAGGAGACTTAGTAGTCTTAGTAGTCACCCCAGAGGAGACAGCCACGCTGAGCCCTGCCGCATCTTCACCATCCCCCCAGACCTCCCACTGACTGAGGACGAACGGTCAGTCCTTACCAAGGGGCTCACCTTTGTCCCCCTACAACCACACATCAATGAATACCAGTCACGGTTGGACGTAGAGCAGTTTTTCCGCCGTCTTCGCCTCCATGCCTACTTCTTCAACCGGGAACCTAACCCTCCTTCCACTGACCCCTTCACCCGCTTCCAACACAAGTCCTCCTCCTGGACACCACCCCCAGGCCTCCTACCCTCCCTCGACCTCTTCATCTCCATCTGCCGTCGAGACATCAACCGCCTCAACCTCTCCACCCCTCTCACCCACTCCAACCTCTCCCCCGCAGAACGGGCAGCCCACCGCTCCCTCTGCTCCAACCCCAACCTCACCATCAAACCCGCAGACAAGGGTGGCGCAGTGGTAGTATGGCGCACTGACCTCTACATCGCCGAGGCCAGACGCCAACTCTCCGACACCACCTCCTACCGCCTCCTCGATCATGACCCACACCCGAGCACCAAACCATCATCTCCAACACCATTCACGACCTCATCACCTCAGGGGACCTCCCACCCACAGCCTCCAACCTCATTGTTCCCCAACCCCGCACGGCCCGTTTCTATCTCCTTCCCAAAATCCACAAACCTGCCTGCCCTGGTCGACCCATCGTCTCAGCCTGCTCCTGCCCCACCGAACTCATCTCCACCTATCTGGACTCCACTTTCTCCCCTTTGGTCCAGGAACTCCCCACCTACGTCCGTGACACCACCCACACCCTCCACCTCCTCCAGGACTTCCAATTCCCTGGCCCCCAACCCCTCGTATTCACCATGGACGTCCAGTCCCTGTACACCTGCATTCCGCATGGAGATGGCCTCAAGGCCCTCCGCTTCTTCCTGTCCCGCAGGCCCGACCAGCCCCCCTCCACCGACACTCCCATCCGCCTAGCTGAACTCGTCCTCACACTCAACAACTTCTCTTTTGACTCCTCCCACTTCCTACAGACTAAGGGGGTGGCCATGGGCACCCGCATGGGCCCCAGCTATGCCTGCCTCTTTGTAGGTTACGTGGAACAGTCCCTCTTCCGCACCTACACAGGCCCCAAACCCCACCTCTTCCTACGGTACATTGATGACTGTATCGGCGCCGCCTCTTGCTCCCCAGAAGAGCTCGAACAGTTCATCCACTTCACCAACACCTTCCACCCCAACCTTCAGTTCACCTGGGCCATCTCCAGCACATCCTTCACCTTCCTGGACCTCTCAGTCTCCATCTCAGGCAACCAGCTTGTAACTGATGTCCATTTCAAGCCCACCGACTCCCACAGCTACCTAGATTACACCTCCTCCCACTCACCCTCCTGCAAAAATTCCATCCCCTATTCCCAATTCCTCCGCCTCCGCCGCATCTGCTCCCACGATAAGACATTCCACTCCCACACATCCCAGAGGTCCAAGTTCTTTAAGGACCGCAACTTTCCCCCCACAGTGATCGAGAATGCCCTTGACCGCGTCTCCCGTATTTCCCGCAACACATTCCTCACACCCCGCCCCCGCCACAACCGCCCTAAGAGGATCCCCCTCGTTCTCACACACCACCCTACCAACCTCCGGATACAACGCATCATCCTCCGACACTTCCGCCATTTACAATCCGACCCCACCACCCAAGACATTTTTCCATCCCCTCCCCTGTCTGCTTTCCGGAGAGACCACTCTCTCCGTGACTCCCTTGTTGGCTCCACACTGCCCTCCAACCCCACCACACCCGGCACCTTCCCCTGCAACCGCAGGAAATGCTACACTTGTCCCCACACCTCCTCCCTCACCCCTATCGCAGGCCCCAAGATGACATTCCACATTAAGCAGAGGTTCACCTGCACATCTGCCAATGTGGTATACTGCATCCATTGTACCCGGTGCGGCTTCCTCTACATTGGGGAAACCAAGCGGAGGCTTGGAGACCGCTTTGCAGAACACCTTCGCTCGGTTCGCAACAAACAACTGCACCTCCCAGTTGCAAACCATTTCCACTCCCCCTCCCATTCTCTAGATGGCATGTCCATCATGGGCCTCCTGCACTGCCACAATGATGCCACCCGAAGGTTGCAGGAACAGCAGCCATATGGTATCAATGTGGACTTCACCAGTTTCAAAATCTCCCCTTCCCCTACTGCATCCCTAAACCAGCCTAGTTCGTCCCCTCCCCCCACTGCACCACACAACCAGCCCAGCTCTTCCCCCCCACCCACTGCATCCCAAAACCAGTCCAACCTGTCTCTGCCTCCCTAACCGGTTCTTCCTCTCACCCATCCCTTCCTCCCACCCCAAGCCGCACCCCCATGTACCTACTAACCTCATCCCACCTCCTTGACCTGTCCGTCTTCCCTGGACTGACCTATCCCCTCCCTACCTCCCCACCTATACTCTCTCCACCTATCTTCTGTACTCTCCATCTTCGGTCCGCCTCCCCCTCTCTCCCTATTTATTCCAGCTCCCTCTCCCCATCCCCCTCTCTGATGAAGGGTCTAGGCCCGAAACGTCAGCTTTTGTGCTCCTGAGATGCTGCTTGGCCTGCTGTGTTCATCCAGCCTCACATTTTATTATCTTGAGACTTAGTAGTAGTTTGGTTTGTGATTGTAAAAAAAAATCAAACAGTCAACATAATGATGTCAAGTTGTAGGTTAGACTGTTCACTCCAGCTATCTGAACCCTTCATTTTCTATGCTTGATCCTCTCTTATCCTTTGAGAAGATGGGACAGGGATGGTTAGACAAGGGGATTGAAAGTATTACTTCTATTTCACAAATGACAGGAATCACTATAAGCTAGCTATTTGCATTTGCAATATCAAGGTGGTCAAGCCAAGGTATGATCACGTGACATTCTCTATACACCGTCCCAGCAAAGCTTAAAATGGTTAAAGCTCAACCATCCAAATAGTGGATAAAGAAATAAAATAAATGCAATGATAAAATGAAATATTCCAGCCTCACAAACAAAAATATTCGTACTGCACAACTTGGAAGCGGAGATTCAGACCTTGGTTAAATGTCTTGGAAAACCTCTTCACTTCACTGGAACCATCTTGTGTTACTGCTGACAAGTTAATGTTAAGCTGCTTTCTTTAAGACATTCACAGGATGTGGATATAGCTGACTGGACCATTTATTGGCCATACCTTGTTGCTTTGCGTGAGGAAGGAGGTGGTAATTTACCTTCTTGAATCACTGCAGTCCATATAGTATAGTTACGCCCACAGTGCTGTTAGGGAATGAGTTCCGAGAGTTTGACCCAACATGGCTAAGGAACAGCACCACAGTTCCAGGTCAGGTGAGCCCCTTAAATGTAAAAGTCAATTCTCCATGTCAACTCATGCCAGTCCACCCATCAGTGTGGGATTTACACCCTGCAAGCCAATTCTCCTAGTATCCACTTCAGAAACTCTTAGGATACATGTGGAGATGAAATAAAATTAATCTTTATGTATCTTTTATAACGAAAGGTAAAGTCACTTACCATACTATAGGGCTGCTCTTCCATTAGAGAGAGATAACTGGTGGTAATTAAACCTGAAGGGTCATCACTCCTCAGGCCTGGGGAGAGTTTGAGAAGGAGAGTCCTTCATTGTAACTTCAGCTATTGTGGGAATTGAACCCATCCTGATGGTATTAATCTTTAATCCAAACTAGCTACCCATGCTACTGAGCTAAATGACCCCCTATATCATTTATAGCCTTTAGTTAACTGGTTAAACAAAAATCTGTTCCTAGCGGCCTTCTCAAAACATTTAAATTTTCTCAAGTAGTTAATCAATTTTAAAAATGCCCAACGCCAGTGCAATCCCGCGGATACAAGGGCTAGTCATTAAATGAGGAATTCTGTGGGAAGGGGCTCAGCCATGACTCCCCAAAACTTTTCCACCATTTCCAAGGTGAAGGTCATGAGAGAGACAGAACACTGTCCATTTGACTGGGTGAGCGTTGCTTGAACAAATCTCAAGAGGCTTTAAACTATTCAGGACAAAGTAGGCTACTTAATGGTACCCCATATATTGAGTATTCTCCCAATTCTTTCGCCAAGTGCACCAAGTGGGGAATGGGCGACTCACATTATGTTGGGTTCCATCTGTCAGTTTTCTGCTCATTTTTCAAGCCGAAATCTGTTTTGTCATAAGTGAATCCTATCTTCTTCACTGTTAGAAACTCTACAAGTTTGTTATCAAAGGGAAAATTTGGAAGTTTCTCTGCATACTTACAGAGCAACAAATTCATATGCAGAAATGAAAAGATGGTAACTTCTGCTTGACGCTCAGGGAACACCATTACTTACCACACTCTAATCCAAAAAAAATCAACAATCTATCATGAGCCACAATATTCTACCCTTTGGTTTATTTGTTTTATCCAGCTGGATACTGTTTCTTCAATTCTAAATTTTGTCAACCATCTTTTTACATGGTGTCTTATCAACAACATTTTGAAAATCCACCCAGAGAATGCCCACTATGTTCTTCATTCACTTTCCCTGTCGCACATCTATCCAAATATATAGGGACTGGCATCTCAAACGCATCACTTATTACTATTGATTTGAAATTTAGAATTCTTCCATCCCATTAGATTGTTTGCGTTATTATCATTTTTAACAAGTTCATTCATGGAATGTGTGCTCCAGATGGGCATTCCTTGCTTATTACTCTTGAGAAACAGGTGGTGATCCATTGTCTTAAACTGCACTCATCATGTAGTGTAAGTACAATGCAAACAAGTAAGAAATTTCAGTATTTTGAATAAATGACCTGTAAAGAAATGGCTATGCAGGTGTAGTAAATAGAAAGGACCGCAGACGCAGGAAGTCAGAGTTGATAAAATGTGGAGCTGGTTGAGCACAGCTGGTCAGACGGCATCTGAGGAGTAGGAAACTCGACATGTCAGGTTTGGGCCTTTCATTTGGACTGGGGAGAGGGAAAGGAGCTTGGAAATGAATAGAGGGAGGTTGGTGGGGCTGTGGGAAGGTACGTGGGATGGCGATAGGTAGATGCAGTTAGGGGTTTGTAGAGATTGGTCAGTGGGAAGGTTGAAATGGATAGGTGAGAAGGAAGATAGACAGGTTGTGTCAGGTCAAGGAGGTGGGGATGAGAGAGAGGGCTGGACATGGGATGAGGCCAGGGGTGGGGAGATTTTGAAAATGGTGAATACTATGTTGAGGGCATTGGGTTATAGGCTCCAGAGGCATAATATAAGGTATTTACATGTGACCTCATTTTGACAGTGGAAGAGACCCAGGATGGACATGTCAAAAAAGGAGTGGGAGGAGGAGTTGAAATGGCTGGCAATTAGAAGGTGATGTTGGTTGGAGCATACGGAGCGCAGATACTCCGTGATTCGGTCACCGAGATGGCACTTGGTCTCTCCGATATAGAGAAGACCACATTGGGAGCAATAGATGCAATAGTCCAGGTTAGAAGACATACAGGAGGATCCCTGTCAGATTTGGAATGATTGTTTGGGGCCTTGGATGGAGGTGAGAGGAGAGGTGTAGGGACAGGTGAGGCACTTTCTGTGGTTGGAGGGAAAGATACCGGGTGTAGTGGAAAGCCTGGGTGGGGGGGGTAGTGTGGAGTGGATGAGAGAGTAGCAGAGTGAGCAGTCCCTACAGAAAGCAGATAGGAGTGGGGAGGGAATATCCTTTTGGTGGCGGAGTCTGATTGCAGGTGGAGAAAATGGGGAGGATGATACATTGGATTTGGGATGGCTGAGGTGGTATGTGAGGACCAGTGGGACTGTATCCTTTTTATTATTGGGAGATGGAGTTTGAGAGCAGAAGTATGAGAAATGTGGGAACAAAAACAAAGTTGCTGGAAAAGCTTAGCAGGTCTGGCAGCATCTGTGGAGGAGAAAACAGAGTTAACGTTTCGGGTCCGGTGACCCTTCCTCAGAAGGGTCATGTAGGGAAATGTAGGAGATGTGGTTGAGGGCATTATGGATCACAGGAGAGGGAAAATTATGTACCTTGATTTTGGTGGACATCTGGGATATCTGGGAGTGGAACGCTTCATCCTGGGAGCAGATGTGGCCAGGCGAGGGGAGGAATTGGGTGTATGGGATCCAAATTTTGCAAGAGGGTGCATGTGAGGAGATGTAGTTAAGGTAGCTGTGGGAGTCAGTGGGTTTGAAATGGATGTCGGCGCTAAGTTGGTTGCCAGAGAAGGAGATGGAGAGGTCCAGGAGGGGGAGGAGGTTGTCGGAGATGATCCAGGTGAATTTGAGCCTCTGCGCCTGTGCATATTTCTTTGAACAGGACTCCAACACACCCACTACAGACCCCTTCTCCCACCTCCAACAATTCCCATCCTCCTGGATACCACCCCATGGCCTCTAACCCTCCTCCTACTCAGAACAGTTCTGAGGAAGGGTCACTGGGCCCAAAACATTAACTCTGATTTTCGATTCACAGATACTGCCAGACCAGCTGAGATTTCCTGCAATCCCTTCCCTACACCTACCTATCGTATTCCCACCTACCTCCTCCCAGCACCACCCCACCCCTCCAAACACACACCCCCCCCCCACGACCATTTACTTCTGAGTCCTGCTGAAGGGCTCAGACCCGAAACGTCGACTTTCCTGCTCCTCAGATGCAACTGACCTTCTGTGCTCCTCCAGCTCCTCATTTTATCCGCTATGCAAATGTAGATTGTTACTCTGCAAATGCCTTGGAAGTTGGTGGCCATGGAATTCCCTTGTTTTTCTAGATGGTGGAAGCTGTAGGTTTAAGACATGGCGAATAAACAAGGTACACAGTGCTCTAATGGAGAAGGGAGATGTTGAAGGTGGTGACTGATCAAGCTTGGCGAGTGGGCCACTTTGTCAGGAAAGGGGTGGGGCTTTTTGAGTTTTGTTGGAGTCTCACTTATCCAGGCAAGTGTAAATATCCCATCAGACTCCTGACTCTTAGTTAGTAGTTCGTACATAAACACCACTTCCTCCATGTCAGCAGGACTGCTCTAAAATGGATTCATCCGAGGAAAATGATAATCAGACAGTTAAGGAACTTAAAATCTCTTGTGGAAATCTTCATGACAGCAGCTGAAAGAACAGCTTTGACATAGTGATATGAAATGACATTCTATTTAGCAATGTAATGCGACAGAATGGTGTTACGTTGCAGCAGGACTTAAACAGGGAGATAACGCAACTGAGAAATGGAAACAGGATACAATTAAAAGTATCAAATGAAAGGGTAGTGACGTGGTTTTATTTTGAAGAGGATTGGCTGGTTTACAAATGATGGGGCCAACTCTGATTGACTTCTGAGTAAAAATTCAAAGCTCAAAATCAAGCTGCTTGCTTAGGGCTGAATTTATTCAATCAAGAGTTCACAACATTGTACAACAGAAAATACTGGCAGGACAAATATTTCGCACAAATGCAAATATATATTCATACCAAGACAATTGTTCTTCGAGAAGGTTAGCACAGAGATGACATACTGAATGGCCATCTCCGATGCTGCAAGCAACGTTCGATTTGAGAGTTCATTTTCCTGGTGTCACTAATATGGAATAGTTTAGCCGATGAACTGACCTTTCTCTTCCTGTTATTTGGCTATAATTTGTGTTCATTTTTTTTGAACAACATTAAGGTCAGCACAGGCGGGGTCAGGAATAACTTGAATTATTCAAAGGATGATATGCACATGCTAAATTTTCCAAAGGACAGGAATTGTGTAAGCTTTGGATAAAAGTGACATGCATGTCTCTGTGTATGTATATATGCTTGTGTGTGCGCGCGCGTGTGTGTGTTTGTGTGTGTGTGTGTGCGCACATGTGTGTATGTGTATATGGGTGAGTTTGTTTATATGCATAAGTGTGTGTATGCTGGAGGGTGGGTTTGTAGGTGTGTGTGTGTGTGTGTGTGTGTGTGTGTGTGTGTGTGTGTGTGTGTGTGTGTGTGTGTGTGTATCTGGGTGGTTGTGTGTGTGGGTATGAGTGTGTGGGAATCCTTCATTTCCCTGAGGACTTCCAATGAACTTCCAGGCTATTCATACAGCTTTAAATATTTTGGTTGTTGAACAGTGCGTGAGCGCTACACAGTGAGTGCTAGGAGTCAATTATGCAGGGAAAAATGATGAAAACAGCCTGAATGCCACAGAGATAAGAACATTCTATCTTTCTGTAAGAAATCCCTTCTGGTTGGGATTTGCAAATTAGACTTTACAGCAACCAACATGAAAGTATTGTAGTACAGTTGTGCAGGTCATGTGATAAAGTCAGAAGCCAAAACAGAAATTGCTGGAAAAACTCAGCAAGTCTAGCAGTATTTGTGTGGACAAAGCAGAGTTAACATATCAGGTCTAGTGACCCTTATTCAGAAAGGATCTGAAGAAGAGTCACTGGACCCAAAATGTTAACTCTTATTCCTCTAAACAGATGCAGCCAGGCCCACTAAGGTTTTCCAGCAATTTCTGTATTGGTTTCTGATTCCAGCCTCTGCAGTTCTTTTTTGTTATGGGATAAAATCATTTTTTCAAATTCTGTTCACTCTGCTTAACAGGTTTCCAACTCATGTCTAAAGATCATTCACCAGACTTTGAGTACCCCTGAAATATTACTGCTTATGGTGTTGTCAGTTGGAATCATGAAGATCCATGTGAGGACAGGGCTATATCAGACCATCTATTCCCTGGTGAGAACACTTGGAAACAGGATAGATCTGTAACCCAACTGACTTTAGTGTAAATGTAGCAGCTCAGATGTCAAATCTTTTAAAGTTAAGCAATTCCAGATGTACAAAATTGTGCAGCAACAGAAATTTTCTTCTGCCTCAAAATTTGTGAATACGACCAGCAATGATCAGATGCAGTTTATCTTTATAAAGCAGGTCTTGCTGGCCGCAATTCTGAGACATCAGTTTGAATGACATGTTTTGAGTAAAGGCAACTTCAGAGACTGAGAGAGAGAGAGAGGAAGAGAGAGAGACAGAGCAAGAGAAGAAGAATCTATTTGCTGTGTTGTGGCAAGATGCAAATGGTATTTGTAAATCCTACAGTTTCCTTAGTTGGTGAATTCCTTACACCAGTTGTATTGCAAATCTCTAATTGCAGGGTAAATGTTTACTGAACAATGAAGCAGCTTAATAGCATCCCTCCAGCCCACTTCAGGTTACTCTATAGATTAAGGATTATTCTTACTTTAGGAATGAGTGGTAATATAGAAGATTATTTCCTTGCTGTAGATCCGACCTAATTTCCTTAACAATGAACACTATTGAACTGGGTGCATGTTGATCAATCCTGAGGTATCCACTAATCAATTCGCTTTTATGGGAAATGACTGCCATTATATGACCATACACAGCAACTATATTACAGTTAGTGAAATCTCCTATGCAGGGCCATGGATGACTGGTTGAACAATTTTATTTTGGTTTATTACTAGTGAGACTTATATTTTCCAGGTGCCAATAGAATCCTTTACTTTCTCACATTTGGGATGTCTTTAATTTGATTTGATATATTGTTGTCACATGTACCTAAGTACAGTGAAAAGTTTTGTTTTGCATGCAGTACAGGCAGATCACAAAGTGCATGAGGGTAACAGAACAGAATGAGGAATACAATGTGAGATAACAAAGTGTGGAGCTGGATGAACACAGCAGGCCAAGCAGCATCTCAGGAGCACTGATGAAGGGTCTAGGCCCGAAGTGTCAGCTTTTATGCTCCTGAGATGCTGCTTGGCCTGCTGTGTTCATCCAGCTACACACTTTGTTATCTCAGAACCGGCAGTAAGTGAGTTTATTTGGTGCTATCATCAAAACTGCTTGCTAGCCAGTGTATTACAGAGATTTTTGATGCGGTGATGATTGGCATGTTAAAAGGGTCAAATGTGAGGGATGGTTTGTTAGAATAGGTAGGTAATAGCAATGATTTGGAAGGGGACAGAGTCAAACCTGAGGAGAAAGAGTTATGCATAATGGTTGAAAAAAAGCACATTTTGTCAAAGATTTTCATTTTGCATTCATCAGGTCAGTTTCCAAGAATACAATTCAAGGGGGAACCAGGATTTATATTTATAAACCAGCATGACAGAACAGACTATTGATAATGTCAGTTAGCCTTGTAAAGTGCTTTGAAGTATATATAGAAAATATATCGCGTCAGACCATAGCAATATTAAATTTAAAACACCATATAATAATTATGTCCAATACTGTTACATCTAGTCTTTGTGGTCTCTAGTCACTTTCTTAATATTAAAGGGCATTCACAAAGATCATTGAGAATAGTCAGAAAATGGAAGAACTTTCTTACTTAACTATTTTCCTCTCAGTCAATCTTGGTAGATTTAGACAGTACAAGCAAAATCTTAAGTAGGGGGAGGTGGAGGCATAGTGGTAATGTTTCTGGGGTCATTGGAAGCAAGAGCAGTAACAAACTTGCAAATTAGAAGCAGAATTAAAATCTTCTTGCTCCAAAAAAAGGACAGGATGCTGGACTAATGTTCAAGGGATCTGGGTTCAAATCTCAGCGTGGCAGTTGGTGAAATTAGAAGTTAACGAATATCTGGCAAAAAGGGCTAACATAACCATTATTGACTGTCATAAAAAAAATTTGGTTCACTCATGTCCTTTAGGGAAGGAAATCTGCTGGTTTTACCTAGTGTGCAGTACATGTGACTCCAGAACCACAACAATGTGGTTGATTCTTAATTGCCCACGTAAAATTGGGCATACACAATGAATACTGGCCCTGCCAGGGATAACCACATCCCATGACCAAAAAAAAATTACACAGCCGCTTCAACATAGCAGCACGCAAAATGGACATTGAGCCTTGTTGAAAAATTAGAATTGATGATCAAATATTTGGTGAAAAATTAGTACCTGGGGAGTGTCTTAAATAAGGAGAGTGGGATAGCAAACACGAGAGATTTAAGGAGGGGACTCCAGAGCTCATGGCCTGGGTAGTTGAACGCAATGCAGTTAATGATGCAGTGATGAAATTTAGGGGATAGAAGTGGTGGAACTCAGTTATGTTGAAGTAGAGATGTAGGATGTAATGGTTTTAAAGAAGGGACCGGTCCATGGAAGGCTGTGAAAACAAGGACAAGGAAATTTTAAGAGATAGTGGGATCTGCAGATGCTGGAGAATCAAGATATCAAAGTGTGGGGCTGGACGAACACAGCAGGCCAAGCAGCATCTTAGGAGCACAAAAGCTGATGTTTCGGGCCTAGACCCTTCATCAGAAAAGGGGGATGGGGAGAGGATTCTGAAATAAATAGGGAGAGAGGGGGAGGCGGACTGAAGATGGATAGAGGAGAAGATAGGTGGAGAGGAGAGTATGGGTGGGGAGGTAGGGAGGGGATAGGTCAGTCTGGGGAGGACGGACAGGTAAAGGGGGTGGGATGAGGTTAATAGTAGGAAATGGAGGTGCAGGTTGAGGTGGGAGGAGGGGATAGGTGAGAGGAAGAACAGGTTATGTAGGCTGCGACTATCTGGGCTGGTTTTGGGATGCAGTGGAGGGAGGGGAGATTTTAAAGCTGGTGAAATCCCAGTTGAGACCGTTAGGCTGCAGGGTTCCCAAGCGGAATATGAGTTGCTGTTCCTGCAACCTATGGGTGGCATCATTGTGGCACTGCAGGAGGCCCATGATGGACATGTCATCTAAGGAATGGGAGGGGGAGTTGAAATTGTTTGCGACTGGGAGGTGCAGTTGTTTACTGTGAACTGAGTGTAGGTGTTCTGCAAAACGGCCCCCAAGCTTCCGCTTGGTTTCCCCAATGTAGCGGAAGCCACACCGTGTACAGTGGATGCAGTATACCACATTGGCAGATGTGCAGGTGAACATCTGCTTAATATGGAAAGTCATCTTGGGGCCTGGGATAGGGGTGAGGGAGGAGGTGTGGAGGCAAGTGTAGCACTTCCTGTGGTTGCAAGGGAAGGTGCCGGGTGTGGTGGTGTTGGAGGGGAGTGTGAAGCGGTCAAGGGAGTCACGGAGAGAGTGGTATCTCTGAAAGGCAGACAAGGGTGGGGATGGAAAAATGTCTTTGGTGGTGGGGTCGGATTGTAGATGGCGGAAGTGTTGGAGAATGATGCATTGTATCTGGAGGTTGGTGGTGTGGTGTGTGAGGATACCTCTTGGGGCAGTTATTGTGAGGGCGGGGTGCGAGGGATGTAGTGCAGGAAATGCGGGAGACATGGTTGAGGGTGTTCTCAACCACTACAGGGGGGGATGTTGTGGCCCTTGAAGAATGAGGACATCTGGGATGTGCAGGAGTGGAATGCCTCATCCCCCTTTTCTAATGAAGGGTCTCGGCCTGAAACGTCAGCTTTTGTGCTCCTAATGTGCTACTTGGCCTGCTGTGTTCATTCAGCTTCACACTTTGTTATCTTATAAGGAATTTAAAACTAAAGGTTTGAAGCCAGTGTGGGGCAGCTAGCCCGAGGGTGATGAGTGAACAGGATTGGTGTGAATTAGGATATAGGTCGCAAACTTTAATGCTATAAAATCCATTGTTTGACAGTCATATTTAGACTTGAGTATATTTTCTTGCAAAGGATGTTTATGTATAATGTTTATTTGAAGCAAAAAGAAGGCCTAAAACAATGCCAAACAAATGACAGACTCTGAGATTTCTATTTTAAGATGAGCATGTGGTCTATTGTGATTGATTCTTGCAGAGAAAAGAAAATTGAAGAGAGACCCGACCCTGGCCTTTGAGATGCTGTGAGACTCTAGTAAATTGGCAGCCTTTCATCTTGCAAGACGGTAGTGGTCAAATCTCCATCAGACCTTGACAGTATAGTCCAGAGTCCCGTTTGGTCTCAGCTGGTTGGGTTTTTCACTCCTACTCGCCGCTTCTATTGCACTTCCAAACCAGCAGCCTGTAAGTGTCACAGCCAATGATGATTTTCTCTCAGTTGCTGGTGTTAACTTTTGACACCTTCATATCTGGCTTGCAACAAAATATATAGGCATTATCTCTGTGCAGTCATGAGCTTTCCACCCATGTATCAAACAGGGAATTTTTTTAAAATTCAGTCAACAGATAAGACAATCATTGGTTTGACCCAAATATATTGCCCATCCCTAATTGCCCAGAGGCCAGTTAAGACTCAACCAAGAGTTAAACCTATAGGCCTGGAGTGACATGTAGGCTAGACCCGGTAAGGATGGCGGTTTTATTCTCAATGAATCAGATGGGTTTTCCTGGCAGCTAATTCATGGTCATCATCTGAATCAATTCCAAATTTTTATTGAATTCAAATTCCATTATCTGTTGTGGTGGAATTTGAATCCAGGTCTCCAGAATCTTATACCTGGGTCTCTGGACGAACAGCCCAGCATTGAGACCATGAGATCATTCCCTCCCCAGCACGTTCCATGTTTTGTTAAGAATAAGGCTGAAGATGAAATGCACTGCCACAGGTAAGACTGACCAATTGGCCAATGGAACAAGATGGCTGCAGTCTTTTTGGGACCATGACATTGGGCAATGTTGACAGTCATGTTGGACTACTGTCCTGAAACTTCGGCTCAATTACGCTTGAATACAATAGCGCACCATCTTGGCTTTGTTGAATGGTTTTCTCTCTGCTTGTGTATCTGTATGAAGGGTTTAGATAGCCATCTACTCAGGAATGTTCTTGGCAGCAAGGCTACTTTGGTAATCATGGCTCCCCAGTATGTTTCCACCTCCGGCCTCTGTCACCCAGTATTTCTATTTTCTCCTCGGATGCTTACAGGCCTGCTCGGAATTGTCAGCATTTTCTTTTCATTTTCCTGTTTTAGCATTCATGAAGTTTTTTGATTTTGCCTTACTTTTGAGCATGTTGATTTGAATGGAGCTGCTCTAAATGATAGTCCAGGCAGAATTCCTTCCTTAATTGGCCATAGCACTCCAGATTGGTGATTACAATTGTTTGATGAACAGTAGCCTGGGACTTTGGATTACTTGCCTGGTGACATTGATCCTCTGCCACAGCTTAGACAGAGACCAGGCTTAGCACATTGAGGAAAGAGGGTTTTTCAAAAGAATAGCGATGTTGCACAGATCAACAAGCTGCTCCTTTTTAATTCAATGCAAGGGTTCCATGTTTCTTACAGGTGATTCCCATCAGGACGCCTTCAGAATTGATGAGCTGTACTTCCTTTCTGGCCTGATGGAGCAGGCCTGTCATGGGAAGGCAAACCATACCCCATTATAGCAGCAGTCAGCTGCCATTTGCCA
Organism: Stegostoma tigrinum; assembly: GCF_030684315.1. Classification (NCBI taxonomy): domain Eukaryota; kingdom Metazoa; phylum Chordata; class Chondrichthyes; order Orectolobiformes; family Stegostomatidae; genus Stegostoma; species Stegostoma tigrinum. The sequence goes on from NC_081359.1 coordinate 102,027,792, forward strand.
AAATTTAAACATCCAGATTCACAGGCAAACTACTTTAACAGCAGCTGTCAAACAGTAGGGAAGGTAAGTGTGGGTTTAGGATGTGGCACTATGAGGTGCCAGGTGGCTAGCAGGTAGAGTGTCAGAGGATATGGTGCCAAGTGGTTTGTGAGTAGAGTGTCACAGGGGAGGGTGCCACGCGGATAGTGTGTTGGGAGTCAGAGGGCAGGGTGCCCAGTGGATAGTGGGTAAAGTGTCGGGGTGCTGGGTGCATACATTTCCTCAAAATAAGGTGTAAGGCTGCATGTAGCAAAACAGCCAGGTGAGTGGAGGTTACAAAAACAGAAGTTGCTGGGAAAGCTGAACAGGTCTGGCAGCATCTGTAAAGAAAATAAATCAGCGTTAATGTTTTGGGTCTGGTGACCCTTCCTCAGAGGGTGGAAGGTTAGGGGGGGAATGGCGAATATCTGACAGGAGGTGAGGCCGGGAGAGGAGATAGAGTCAGAGGGAAGTGGGGGAAGGAAGATTCCAGAGGGCCATGGGTATGTTTGAGTTGTTGCATCCTGTAGGGTTTGTTGCCTGAAAGGGAAAGAAAAAGTATCTTGTCAGCACGATGAATGAGCCGGAGGATGAAGTGAAACTGCGGAGTGGTGCAGCCCTGAGCCAGTGTGTTGCAATGCTGTTGGAGAGAAAGGTTGAGGGTGCGCATGTAAAGCTGCATGGCACTGAGTGTGGATCTCAGGATGCGGTGAGAGCAGCTGTCTGTGGGACGTTGAATATCATGGAAATAATGATGATCCTGGGAGGATTCAAAACATGAGGGATGAAACTTCATTCGGAATCCACGTGGGGTGAGTCTGAGCTGGAGGCAATCACTGGGGAATGTGATACGGCTGTGGAAATAAATTTTAGCAAATACCTGGTCAAATACCAGGAGTGACAGTGAAATTAAAGTCAGTGGGCAAGGAGAGAGATTGGAGCGGAATCCCATCGGAAAGAGGAGCAGAATTTCTTCAAGGTGGGCATGCCTAGAAGAGATGTAGCAGTGAGTTAAATACTAAATAAAAACTGAAAGAACCGCGGATGCTGTAAATCAGGAACAAAAACAGAATTTGTTGGAAAAGTCCAAGAAGTCTGGCAATATCTGTGAAGAAAAGAATTGGAGTCAATGTTTCAGGTCTGGTGACGCTTCATCAGAGATTCCGGTCAATCGAGGTTAGTGTATCTGTTTATATCAGAGAATTTAAGGGATATGCTGAATAGGGATTTTGGCTTCAATAGGCACTAGGAGCGCGGGGCGAAGGATTTTAGGGCCTGTGGAAGTGCAGGCAGAAGTGGGGTTTGGGACATTGGATCCAGTGATGGGACAGAGATGTCACATCCAGTTGGGAGAGGGATCAGGTCCCAAACTAGGGAAAGTGGGGCTCTGGTCCGGAGTGAGAAAAAAGGGATATCGACCATTGGAGGGAGGATCAGGTCTCAGGGTGATAGGTTCTGGGGAGGGGGTGTCATTTCCAGTAGTGCAGCAGTGTGATTGGATCCAGAACAAGGAGAGTTAGATCTGCTGTCACAGATGAGAGGGATTTATCAGGGGCATGGGGGTGGAGGTGGGGAGGGGGGAATGGAGAGAGTGTGTGGGTCAATCAGAAGGAGGAGGAGATTGGGTTTCATGACATGGGATGTGGGAGTTGTTCTTCACACATAAGGGGAGTTCTTGGGTTCTGTGGTGGGGAAGAGGGGAATGTGTCAGGTTCTGGGCTAGAGGGCTGTGTCGGTATTGAGCCCAATGTTGATGGGGCTGTCGGATCAGGGTCAGAGAGTTGTTAGAGCTCTGGGTGGGGAATGGTCGGGGTGCGTGAGGTGAGTTTAATGATTATTCAGGGTTTGGACATAAGTACTTCTTGTCTAACTTTGCCTGAGAATCTACTCACTTAACTTCAGCATTTCCCTTAAATTATCTGATATAAATAGATACTTTTGAAGCGTTCCAAGAGAATGGGAAATCCCCAGCTAGACTTTCAATTTCTCTTTAGAGTCTAATACAGCTGTAATTCCAAAGGGTCCCCACTGAAACTCCCACCCCAAACTGGAAAAGTGACTGTCCAGCCCTCAGAAAATCCAGACCATTGCTGAAGGGCAGTAAGAACATGTACTGACAGTTCAGATAGCGGTTAACATATCACAGAAGTGCTCAAGGACATGTCAACAAGGTATAGAGTTTCCACTTGCTATTGTTGGTCAAGGGATTGAGCAAATAGTTTACCAACAAATGCAACAATCTTGACATTTCAGTAATTCACTTGGACTGTTCTCAGGATGAAAGGGAATATCTCAGGAAAATAGACTGTAACTTAAAAGAGCAGAACCATAAGATTGCAGAAGGATAATAGCAGCCACATTAACTATTTAAACTTCTATTTGAGGCGTAGGGGGAAGGGTGGGGTTACATGCCAGGAATATTTCTAGATTCCAGATGAAATTGATACAGGGATGGATAATATCCAACAAAATAACAGGAATCCACATAACTCATGGGGAAATACTGAGCCCACCATACCAGCAACAGCGGGAGAACTTTGGGATTAGAATGTTATTTTTCTGTTAAAGTGCAAATTCTTGAGAGATGGAATTATTTGTAACAAAGCGCCCAAGCCCTTGATTTTGAAACACCTGGGAACTATTAATAACAGGGATGACTGAAACATGATTTTTTCCAGCAGATGGAAGTGAATGCAATATTCAGAAAGGCTATACTTCAATTTCACTCTGTTAGTAGCTGCTTTACCTTCTGAAAGTGCATTCAGAACTTCACATGCGTCATTGTGCATGGACAAACGTTCTTAAAGTAGCCAAAATCACATTGCTGTGCCTGTGCTGAATGGCAGATAAGAGGTGGCATCCATTATTGGGAAGCAAAGGCTGAAAAAATTTGTGAGAAAGTTCAGAAATTTGGCAAACGTTAGAACAGACATTCATATTTAAGCCATACTATGTGTATCATCTGCAAGAATCTCTGCAGTTAGTCACTAAAGCTCATTTAACAACAGCTTTCAAGCCGATGACCTCTACTGTCTGGAACGACAAAGGTAGCAAGTGCAGGTGAACACAACCACTTGCAAATTCCCCTCCAAGCCATTCTCCAGGCTCAATTAGAAATATATTGATGTTCCTTCACTTATCACTCGGTCAAAATACTGGAGCTCTTTCCTAGCAATACCTGTGGGTGGACCCAAGGTCTCCAGCAGTTCAAGAAAGCAGCTCACCACCACCTTCTCAAGGGCAAATAGAGTTGGGGAATAAATTCTGGCCCAGACAATGATGCCCACATCTTGCATACAAACATATAAAAAAGAAACACTTTTGGTTGATTTCGGTAATAGATTTTGCAGGGCCGGATAAGTAACACAATCAAGGAAATCAGGATGAGGACAACTAAAATATCTGTGGGGTTTGTGCTGAATATGAGGGAAGACAAAACATTTAGTGAAGAGACAGACAGAAGATTTTTCTCTCAAATGATTCTATGAAATGCAGAAACTTTATCTTCTATTATTAAGGAAATTTGAAACTACTACATCTATAATTGAAGAGGCCCCAGTGGCTGTGAGTACATTTGTTGCTGTCATACCTGATTGCTATGTGACCCAGAATGATGCAAACTGTACAGGTGGAAACCCTAAGCTGGACTGGTGATGTTAAGTAGACCTGACAAGAGCAAATGCATGTCAGGCCAAAACATCACTTGTGCCTGAGGATCAATAACCAGATATACATTTTTGAAAAAGACCATCAACATCTTGAAATGTAGAGCAAATGTAAGTTGACAGACTGGGGAGTAAGTGGGAACTGTGAGCACCCCAGTGACCTTAGTTTAACACAGTTGTGGGCAGAGTTGGAAAAGAAAGAATAGATATGTTAGAAAATATAAAATGTAGGAGTGTGGTGTAATACAGAGACATTTGGAGTTTGTGTTAAATTATAAACCTCACAAAATCTACAGGTAAGTAAAATTCATTGCAAGATCGGAGGATGCTTCCAAAGCATGACCTTTTTAAGGTGAGAGGGAAAAGATTTAAAAGAGAATGAGGGGCAAATATCTTACACATTCCGTGTGTGTGGTATGAACTTCCTGAAGAAGTGATCGATGTGGGCGCAATTACAATGTTTAAAAGGCACATCAATAAGTGCATCAATAGGAAAGGATTAGAGGGATGTGGTTCAGGAGCAGGCAGGTGGGATTAGTTTAGTTTGTGACTATGTTCATCATGGCCTGGTTGGACTGAAGGGTCTGTTTCCATGCCGTATGACTCTATGACTCTATATATAAGCAGAAATAGGCATAGTGCCTTTCAAAGATAATGGGAACTGCAGATGCTGGAGAATCCGAGATAACAAAGTGTGGAACTGGATGAACACAATAGGCCAGGCAGCATCTTAGGAGTACAAAAGTTGACGTTTCGGGCCTGGACCCTTCATCAGTGCCTTTCAAATCTTCTTCTCCATCCAATAAGATTGTGGCTGAATGCCTAAGAGAACTCCATCTTCCTTATTCCCCACATTCTTTAATTCTTCTGAAGTCCAAAAAATACATTGATTTAACCCTTGAATATACTCAGCGACTAATTACATACAGCTCTCTAGGATTGAGAATTTCAGGAGGCTCACAACAGTCTGAGCGAAGAAATACGTTTTTTCATCTTGGTCCCAAAAGCCTGATACCTTCATCCAGTGATTATGGGTCAGGTGTTCCCTTAGGGCCAGGACGAGTTGGGCCATTTCTCGACATCGTGTTTCCAACTTCTGAAAATCACAAAACTCCTGAGAGATTTGGTCTCCAGGAGCTGGGGAATGTTATCAGGAATGTCACTTCCTGTAGTAGGCCCAAGCTTTCTGATGAATGCTTGGCTGAACTCCACGGCTATTATTCAGCACTGCAGACAACGTTGGCACAGCTAAAAGAGGAATGTTAGCTTTTCCTCATTGACAGTTTTATTAAGTTAAAACAAGTTTTAATTTCTTTGATGTGTTTTCTCAAGAATTGTTTATTTGGGGAAGTTTCACAAACATTAAGAGGATTAAAGCTTTGCACATTGATGTAATCAGTGGGTGCCGTTGATTGATGCTTGTGAGGTTCTATGGGCAGCATTTATTTTTGTCAGGGAGTTTTCACAGCCAGTTTGCTTATTCTTTGAGTTTCAGGGCCATTCAAAGATGATTAATTTGTTTTGTACATTGCAGATAGAATTAGAATTTGTTTATAAGTCACCAAATGCACCCACAGTGAAGGATAAGTATGGAGGATGCATGGACTGGGAAGCGTGTGGAGCAATAGAAGGGGCCTGGGTGTATGAGGGGGTAGGGGGAATCTGAAGGTACATAGAGGTCAGAAGGGTAACTTGAGGGGATCAAGGGGCGATGAAGCTGCAGTGGTAAGGTCTTTTAAAACTCCCAATCAAAATGTTTGCAAATCCTCAGCAGGTTATCCTTGAAGATCTGGAATATCTTGCTTGTTGGGATCTTCATCGACCCTTCAAGTGAAAAACAGTGTATGGGATAAAATACAAATTTCCCCAAGGCTTTGTAATTGTAATCCCACTATCACAGTGCAAGACTGCAAGGTTGAGGTCTGGCACAATCCCCAGCGATGGAGTAGAAGTCCTGTGAAAGGCAAGTTTGAAATCTTGGCCCTTTGTAGACCTTCCCAATTAATTCAATTCTGGGTGAGTGGGATAAATCTGGCTGAGACATCTTTGGTTCCACAGTTTCCAATCATTCAGTATTTGTCAAGATCTCTCAAAATGTCAAAAAGAAGAAATTGCAAATAAGTATAATTTCAGATGCTAAAGACAACAGCAAGAAACTATGCCAAATTCAGGAAGCTCAAATTTAAGATAATTCACAGGAGAAAATTAAAGGAGAGGCTAGGAAAATATTAGTGCATTGAGATCTGCAAGAACCTAGAATCTTGGCCACACACTATCATTGAAAAAATGTATTAACTTGATAATTGAAAAAGAGAAATATTCATGTGAATGCAAGGGACAATTAGAATCCCTACAGTGTGGAAACAGGCCCTTTGGCCCAACAAGTCCACACCGCCCCTTGAAGCATCCCACCCAGACCCATCCCCTGTACACCCCTGAACACTACGGGCAATTTAGCATGGCCAATCCAGCTAGCCTGCATATCTTTTGGCTGTTGGAGGAAACTGGAGAACCTGGAGGAAACCCACGCAGACACAGGGAGAATGTGCAAACTCCGCACAGGCAGTTGCCCAAGTTTGGAATTGAACCCAGGCGCCTGGTGCTGTGAGGCTGCAGTGCTAATCACTGGGCCACCCTATGGGATTATATGACATAAAAACAGAAGTTGCTGGAAATGCTCAGCGGTCTGATAGCATGTGGGAAGAAATAAATGAGAGTTAACATTTCGGGTCCGGTGACCGTTCCTCAGAGCTCAATTCTTTTGTTTTTTTTCCTGACTTACAGCATCTGCAGTTCTTTTGGCTTTTATGGGATTATAGAAGGTGATTTGTACAGAAAGCGGTGCTGATTTTACCAGCTGAATGTCCATTTCAGTGCTGTAACATTCTATAACAAAGAAGGGAAGATTTGCATTTATGCAGTGCTTCTCATAATCATGCGATGCCTCCATGAGTATTACAGCCAATGGAACAGAGTCATAGAGTCACACAGCATGGAAGGAGACCATGCGGCCCAACCCATCCACGCTGACCAGGTTTCCTATACTGAATTAGTCCCATTTGCCAGCATTTAGCTCAAATGCCCCTAAACCGTTCCGATCTATGAATCTGTCCAAATGTTTTTTAAATTTTGAAATTGTACTGAGCTCTACCACTTCCTATGGCAGCTCATTCCATACAGGCACCACCCACTGTGAGAAAAAGTTGCCCCTCCAGTCTCATTTAAATCATTCCCCTCTCACCTTAAACTGATGTACTCTAGTTTTGGAAAAAATACCTTGGCTATTTACATTATCTTTGCCCCCCCCCACATGATTTTATAAACATCTATAAACCTCAGCTTCCTGTGTTCCAGGGGAAGAAGTCCCAACCCACCCAGCGTCTCCTTGTAACTCAAACCATCCAGTTGCGGTAACGTCCTTGTAAATACCTTTTGGCACCATTTCCAATTTAATAACACCCTTCCAATAGTAAGGCAACCAAAATTGTACACAGTACTCCAAATGTGGCCATCCCAATGTCTAGTACAGCTATAACATGACATCCCATCTTCTGTACTCAATGCTCTGACAGATGAAGGCAAGCATGCCAGGACTTTTTTGGAGTGTAGTTATTGTATATCACTGAAAGAAGACTCATTTTCTTGAAGATTCACATCTTCCACACACCAGGAAAATTCACAAGAATACCAATTGAAGCGGTTTGAGAGGAAAACGCTGATTGGTTGGCAAATGGATTTTGATTCTAAGATGTTGTGTGGTGTTACTAGATTTTAAACATAATGGACCCATTTTTAAAAGATGTAGACAAATCTGGTCTGAATAACTGCAATACACTTTCAATGCTCAATTGGAACTGATCGAGATTTTCAAATTTTTTGTTCTTGGGCAGTCAGTAATGTTTGCAATACCATGGTAATCAATATTAAACTCAGAGGAAAGATGCATTGACGATATTATGAAGTCAACTGCGTTGTGAAACACATGCATCTGATGAAACAAATGTGGCTTATACCCTTCCATTTTATGGAGTCATGGAGTCAATACAGCATGGAAAGAAACCCTCCCGTCCAACTAGTCCATGCCAACCATAATCCCAAGCTAAACTAGTCCCACCAGCCTGCACTTTCAGTTTGTTAGTCTAGAAGATATCACAATCAGTTTGTTTTAGTTCTAGCTCCTGGAAGACCCTCGGTGATGAACCACTTTAATTTCTCAGGGCTTGATGTGACAGGTCAGATGTATAAACATTGATGAAAGACATTAATTCCCCAAACAAATCTTTGAGAAAATGTTACAGTTGTTTTGGCAGAGCATTCTGAAGTTGGAGTCTAGACAATTGAAGACACTGCCATCAAAGCTAATTAGAATCAGTCACATTTCTGTGGGCCTGGAGTCACATGTAGGCCAGACCAGGTAAGGATGGTAGGTTTCCTAAAGGACATTAGTGAGCGACCGATAATAGTTGTCATTGGTCACAATGCTGACAGCAGTTGACGTTTTTTTTATCACTAGTTTTCAAATTCCACCATTTGCTATGAATGTACTCGGAGTATTAGCCTGGACATTGAATTTCTAGCTCAGTGATATTATCATTACATCATCATCCCCCACAGCCTGTTAAAGTAATGGAGCGATGAGAATTGTGGATGCATAATTGTCCAGAATTTCTCAACGTTGCTTCAAGAAAAAAAATTCCTGCAAATCTTTGAACTGCTCTCTTTCAGAAAACCAAAAGAACTGCAGATGCTGGAAATCAGAAACAAAAACAGAAATTACTAAAAAAGCTCAGCGGGTCTAACACCGTCAGTGGAGAGAATCACAGTTTATGTTTTGGGTTCAGTGGCTCTTCCTCAGGCCTTCTGAGGAAGGGTCCCTGGACATGTAAAGTTAACTTTGATTTCTCTGCACAGATGCTGCCAGGCCTGTCGAGTTTTTCCAGTAAATTCTGTTTTTGTTTCTGGTTTCCAGCATCTGCAGTTCTTTTGGTTTTTTGAAAGAGAGCAGTTCAAAGGTTTGCAGGAAAATTTTTCGGCTTTAAGTTTCTTTGAGAGCAGTGTTGTTATCCTAACCTTAATAACATGCTTTAATGGTATTAATTTAACTCCCTTTTGTTCCTTAAAAATTCAACAGCAGCATCTGACTGAAAGAAGGGCCCATCAATTTGTCTGCCCTCTGTGTTTAATATTGCTTATCATGGCATTGCAAACATGAATGACTTCCCAAGAACAAGAAATTGTGAAATCTTGATCAGCTGCCTGGCATCTAAACTAATATTTGTGCCTCAGTTAATATCATTAAAACAAATTATCTGGCTCCTTCTGGTTTCCTCATTTCCTACCCCGCGCCATTGATTACATTTAAAAAATACACTTAGCTGCCTGAGTTGGTAGTGGAGGCAGAGACCTAAATCCTTTTAAAAAGTATCAGGATTTGCACCTTAAGTGCTGCAAGTGGTTGCAGGGTATTGGTCATGTGTGGGAAATTGGAGTTTGAAAGGGCATCTGGTGTGTTTGCATTAACATGAGCAACTTGAGCTGAATGGTGCCCTTTTGTGCTGTATCATTGCTGTGGTCCTAAAGTATTTCTTTGGTTGTAAAGTACTTTAGAGCATGATGAAGGAGGTTACAGGAGTTCAAATCTTCCTTTCTTTGTGTGTTCTATCCTGAGCTGGCATGTAGTGAAATCAATCAACAGTAAATCCTCTTTCGTTATCTCATCCAACTTTCTCCACAACCCCCAAGGTTTTTGCGACACAATATATGATGTTTTCCTTTGACACAATTCTAATCTTTTCATATCCCTTCAATGGTTTGTGCCTCCTATCTCAGTCTTCTTATCTCTAACCTCCTCAAAAGGTACATCAATCCCACATGGCAGCAGCACAGTGGCTCAGTGGTTAGCACTGATGGCTCACACCTTTGGGTGACTGTCTGTTTGGAGTTTGTACATTCTTCATGTGCCTGTATGGGTTTCCTTTGGGTGCTCTGTTTTCATCTTGTAGTTCAAAGATGAACTGGTTAGGTGGATTGGCCATGTTAAATTTCCCATAGAGTCCAAGGATGTGCAAGTTAGGTCAACTAGACATGGAAAATGCAGGGTTACAGGGATAGGGTAGGGGGCTGGGTGGGATGTTCTTCAGAAGGTTGGTGTGGACTTGATGGGCCAAATGGCCTGCTTCCATGCTGTAGTGATTCTAAATCTGGACAATCAGCTCCAGATTTTAATCACTGCATTTTTCACTGTGATATACTGGACATTTCGCATGTCACATGTACCTAGATACAGTGAAAATTTATGTTTTGCGTACTATCATCCCTTACATTAGTACGTCAAGGTAATAGAACAGGGCTAAGATTGATTCCTTGAACCTGTTCTGCAATTTAATGAGATCATGACTGATTCATGGCTCAACTCCTTGGATCTTACTTTGCCCCTTTCTCTGAAGACATTTGTGTATAAAAATTATCTACCTCAGATTTAAAATTCACAACTGATCCTGCATCCACTGCCATTCGTGGAAGAATAATTGAAACTTTTATTATCCTTTGTGTGTAGAAGTGCTTCCTAACATCTTTCTTGAATGGCCTGGCCCAAATTCTCAGACTATGCCCTTAGACCTAGAATCCCCAACCAGTCTTATCTTCACCTACCCTGTCTTTTCTGGCTAATACCTTGAATGTTTTGTTTAGATCACATTTAATCTTGTAAATTTCAGGGAAAACAGGTCTAATTTGTGTAATATCTTCTCATAACTTAACCTAATATGCCCAGGTATCATTCTTGTAAACCTACATTGTGCTCCCTTCAAGGCCACAGTCTCCTTTCTAGGGTGTGGTGCCCAGATCTGCTCACAGTACTCCAAGTGTTTCTGACTAGGATTTTGAATAACCACCGTGTTAACTTCTGCATTCTTATGTTCCAGCCCTGTAGATATAAAGGCCAGCATTCCATTAGTTTCCTTGATTATTTTCACCTAACAGGTGTTGCCTGAATTGTTGAACATTTCCAAATTTTCATATTTCCATTTCAATGGACTCTGTCCATCTATGAGTTGTGTCTTTTCTTTTAGATAGCTTTAAATCTCAGCATTTACTGATGTTGACTATTTTCTCTACTGAACTTTTAAATGCTTACTGAGCTGATGGAAACGTTATAGAACTATTGATTATCCAGCCTAATATGAGTTAACACATGAAAAAGTCTTGTTTGAATAGATTGTAGCATTGTTTTGGTGAAATGAAATTTTCTGGGGTGGCGCGGTGGCTTAGTTGCTTGCACTACTGCTTCACAGCCCCAAGGGCCTGGGTTCAATTCCACTCTTGGGTGACTGTCTGTTTGGAGTTTGCCCCTTCTCCCTGTGTATGTATGGGTTTCCTCCGGGTGCTCTGGTTTCTTCCCAAAGTGCAAAGATGTGCAGGTTAGGTGGATTGGCCATGCTAAACTGCCTGTAGTGTTGAGGGATGCATAGGCTAGGGGGATGGGTCAGGCTGGGCCAAAGGCCTGTTTCCACACTGTAGAGATTCTATGATTGTGTAATCTTGGCAACATATTCAATGGTTTGATTAATCTGCATTTGATGATGTTATTTGGATTTTACAGGGATTCCCGAAAATGTGCAGCTAGCTGGAAAATACATATCAGTTACTTAACAGGCCCATTTAAACATTTTTTAACACTGGCATGCATTTTGTTTTTTTTCTCTTGTGCGTGACATTTTATTATCTGAGCATTTCTTGGTCAGCTTTCATTTCTTAGATAGCCAGGAAACTTTGTTCTGAAATTATTACCTTGTAGAAAGTTGGTGTGACATCAGGCACATCGATGTGAAATCTGTTGTCACTGCCCATCTGTGAAAGCTCTCTGTAAGATTACATTCAATCTGGCTTGCTTTCCACCAAAGTTTTCAGATCACCCTGGTCGAAATGTGTTACTCCTTTTCTTTTCCTGAGTGTCATTTCTAAGTTTATTAGTCTTCTCACCTTGTCGAGCAAGATTTGTGGTGAGCAAAAAATGTTGGCCTAGTGAGCAATGCCCACGTTGTGTGCAAAACAAATAAATAAATAAAACCCTGCAAAACTTTTATCATCACTGCTTCCACTGCTCTTAGCATCATGGAGTTGACATCTGCATGGTTCAACTTACCTTCTTCCTAACGATGCCAGCCCATTTCTTTATTGGTTCTCCATCCATAGGGAAAATGCCACCTCCAGTGTGCCAAGAGTTCCATATATTTCCTCTCTGATTCCTCATCTAGATGTTGCCCATTAGCTTTCATATACATGTGGATGATATCCAGCTTTAAGTCTTTGGGTCCACTCTTTGTTCCATGCATGGAACACTGACTCAAGTGTTTAGCACTGCTGCCTCACAGTGCCAAGGTTTTGGATTCAATTCTACCCTTGTGGAACTGTGTGGAGTTTGCACATTCTCTCCGTGCCTGCATGGTTTTCCTCCAGTTTCCTCCCATAGCCCAAACATTTGCAGATTAACTGGATTGGCCATTCTAAATTGTGTGTAGCGTCCAGCGATGTGTAGTGCTTTCATTTTTTTGTATCACACATAGGCTTCTCCTCTTATTTCTCATTTCCGGTGTGCTGAAATACTTGACTTAGAGTCAATGCTAAGTGTGGCTGGCTATGAGCTGCTTGGATATCTGCTGTAGCAGAGGAGAGGTTAAATGATAAATTACTGCAAAGATCACCTGCTGACCTCACATAATCACTTCAGCTTTAAGCACAGAATACTTGTCTTATTACATGTAACAGTTCAAGTCTCCTCACTCGTGTCAGTGTGAGCTTCCCAGTCTATTTGCACCTGGCTGTGAACTTTGATCACTGTTGCAGTTGTGACTGCTGAAGCGAACTCTGCGTGTTTAATTGATTACTTCAAATTGTGAGCAGTGGTTTTCTTTCCCAGTGTCTAGACTGGGCTCAAATCAACCTCCCATGAGTGAGCGCATAGCGCTAAGTTCAACACAACACTGAATCCCTGGCCTATCCTCCTGATGCAGCACAGCCAGTTTAACAGCAAGCAAATACCTCTCACAGGGACCAGCAATGTTAATTATTGTGTTATAGACACCACAGTGATCACTGAAGGTGTTTGTGTTAATAGATTCCGTTTGTGAGCTCAACATTAAATTTATAATGCAAGATTTATGAGTTGACCTTGAACTGTTGAAATAATAACTTTACACATGATTTTATTTCAAACAGCTCTTATGGTTTTCACCCAATTTTGCTGATGGTATGCAGTAGCAAATAAAAGTATTTGGACAAATAAACTCACCTTGCTCCTCGTAATATCCAATATTGCTTTTCATCCCAGATAATTTATCCTTTTCTTCCCCATCAAACTCTTTTGTTCTATGCGCTTCTTTAGGCTTCTCTGGTATTTTATTTTATATTTACTTCACCATTCTCATACAGTGTAAAATTTTTTCACATGCTCTTTATAAGCAAAAGCGAAATAATGGCATAACAGTAATGGATTGAATTTTAGACAACAAGATGTAGAGCTGGATGAACGCAGCAGGCCAAGCAGCATCAGAGGATCAGGAAGGCTGACATTTTGGGCCTAGACCCTTCTTCAGAAATCTTGTTTTGTTGAGCTAAATGTGGTCCTATCAAGCAGCAGATACATCTGCTCAGGGACGGGTTAGGTGCAGGCATAATGGGGTGAATGGCCTCCTTCTGCACTGTGACAATTTTGTGATTCTGTGATATTCAAAGAAGCTTGATGCTTAAGAAATTCTGTTCCATAAATCTCATTCTAAAAATGAAAATCTCTCTGAGCGTTCAACCTGTTGCAAAATAAATAAATATGTACCCAATTTGAACATCAAAGACAGATAATCCCTTAATAACCTCTTAAAAGTACAAAATCAGAATATGATTGCAGATACCTTTCTGAGTTCTGGGCCTTTAGTTCAAAGCTAAAGATTACCTGATGTTAAAGTTTAATTCCCAAACAAAGCAGGTGAGTTTTGCAATTTATTTTCCTATGGTTTTGAATCATTATGGCTCTTTTGTTATTGAGAAAATTAGTCTACTGCAAATCAACACTTGCTTAAGATGAGATGACACGGTGTGAAGCTGGATGAACGTAGCAGGCCAAGCAGCATCAGAGGAGCAGGAAAGCTTGACATTTCTGGTCGGGACCCTTCTTCAGAAATGGGGGATGGGAAGGGGATTCTGAAATTAATAGGGAGACAGGGGAGGCAGATAGAGGATAGATAAAGGAGAAGATAGGGTGAGAGGAGGCAGACAGGACAAAGAGGCGGGTTTAGAGCCAGTGAAGGTGAATGTAGGTGGCGAGTTAGGGAGGGGATATGTCAGTCCAGAGAGGACGGACAGGTCAAGGGGACAGGATGAGGTTAGTGGGTAGATGGGGGTGGGACTTGAGGTGGGAGGAATGGCTAGGGAGGCAGGGACTAGCTGGGCTGGTTTGGGCATGTTGTTGGGGGAAGGGAGATTCTGAAGCTTGTGAAGTTCACATTGATACCATTGGGTTGCAGTGTTCCCAAGAAGAATATGAGATGCTGTTCCTGCATCTTTTGGGTGGTGTCATTTTGGCACTGCAGGAGGCCCAGGATGGACATGTCATCCGAGGAGTGGGGAGGGAACTGAAATGGTTCACATCTGGGAGGTGTAGTTGTTTGTTGCGAACAGAGCGTAGGTGTTCCGCAAAGCGGTCCCCAAGCTGAAGACGGTTAAGGTAATGTTCCATTTGCTTTTTCAGGATAGAGCCAGCTGATCAATGTCTAAATAAAAATGCATTGAAATTACAGTGTGGCCTCTATTAATGATACTGGAAAGCATCAAACCATTTACAGCCCTGTGAGTATGTTCTCATCTCCTCAGGAGTCTTTCCTCTTTGATTGCAACTCTCTAACCTTGTGGGGTTTTTAATGTTTCATAAGCCTGCACCAACACATGGAAATGGCCTGGGTAGGACATTCAAATTTGCTATTATCCTCCAAACAACAACCCCGACTTCAGAAGAGGTGTGAGAGGAGATCATAGCTGAGACCTTCCAAATCTACAAATAGAACAATAAAAGGTGGCATAGGATTGGGAAGGCACGAAAGCCCTAAGAGTTTTACCTACCAGAACTCATTCCTCGCTCCATTAGAAGACAAAACTCTCATTCAATAACTCTGTTTCTCTTCTCACAAACGCTGCCTGACCTGCTGAGTACATCAGCTATGTAGAGGCTATCAAAGCTGGACCATTTCAGAAAATAAAACCAAACTCAGAAAGCATTAGATATTGTGTAAAACTAAATAAGAATTTGGATGTTGCTTATTTTAAAGGTATTTAAATCCATAACACTGGACACCTTAAGATGTAGCAGTGTAAGTAGGTGATTCAACCCATCAATCTACTCTACCATTCAATGAGATCATAGCTGGTCTAATATTCCTCATTTCCATTTTCCTGCTTTCTCCCCAAAAAACTTAGATTCCCCTTCTGATTAATAGTATGTCTATTTTAACCTCAAATAGACGTAATACTCCAGTCTTGGCAGATCTTTTCAGTAAAGAATTTCACAGATTCACTGCCTTCTGAGAGAAAAAGAAGCCACCTCATTTCTATCTTAGACAGGGCATCCCTCACATGAAAGGCTCACTTGATTGAGCCGTAATTTCGTAGACATTCCTGAAGTGAGGCAAATTGCATCTCTTGCTAGCTTTGTAGCCATCGACTTTGGACCCCTGTCTTATAAGATTCACCTCACCTATTTCCATTCTAAATTTCTCACTCGCAAACTAACCATTTTCTACCATGTAATGATCCATCTTACTTAGTGGATCCTTTACTATGAGGTAATTTATTAATCGTATCCTTTTGCCAGATCTAAAATAACCTGTTCCTTGGTTTGTCCCAGAACTAACTGTTCTAAGAAACTAAAACAGAAATTGATGCAAAAGCTCAGCGGGTCTGGCAGCAGCTGTAGAGAGAAAACAGAGTTAACATTTTAGGTCCAGAGACCCTTCCTCAGAACAATCTAAGAACGCCCTAAGAAGCTTTCCTGAATACATTCTTTGAAATCTTGCTCCAGACTACCTTTGCCAATTCGATTAAAGTCAGCTACATGGAGACTAAAATCTTCCACAAATTTTGTAGAATGTTTCTTATGAGCTCCCACTCATTCTTGCTTTATTCTCAGTCCTGAAGTATTGCCATTCCCAGCAATGACTTATTTCCTTTGCTGTTCCTTAGTTCCACCATGCTTATTCTACATTTTGATTCGCTAAACTAAGATCATTAATTGCTCAGATACTGATCTCAGCTTTGACTAAACCTCTTCCTTTTTCATTTTTCCCATCTTTCTGAAATAGCAAATAACCAGGTTCTAGCCAGAGACACAGGAATCTTAACCTGAGGCAGATAGTGTGGGAAGCAGTCATAGCCAGCCTTTTTATTTCTTTGCTGTGTTGTTTTTCTTGACAACTTTGTACAAGTGATCTGAGCAATAACATTATTTCCAGCTTGCAGCAGATGTTACTGCATTAAATGTCTAAATCCTTCATATGGTACTAATCATCAAGTAGAATCCATACATTGATTTAGTTTATCTTCGTCTCTCTCATTTTCGCTTTCTTTCATTGAATGTTAATAAACATTCTGTTTGTGTTACATATCTGATAGCAAGCCCATTACATGGCACTGTTTTCTTAGAACCAAGAAGCACAATCCATGAGACAGAAAGGAATCAATAATATTTCAGAGTGCTTGACCCACCCATTAAAATGTCGTTCCAAAGTCAATATGCAGTTTTATTCCACAACCGTGCTAAATTCCTCAGAATGTACCACACTGTTGATATAACCTTGGGGGGTTGGGCGCCTCTGGGCACAAAAGGAAGCCTCAAGTGAGGATGGATGTTACTGCGACCAGTATTGAGTAGCTTTGTTTGATATTTCTTTTCATATTTATATGTACTTTATATACATTCTTGTCTTGGAGGGGAAACCCTGGTGTTGAACTTTGCAAGAGGAAAGAAAGACATCCATTATTACGCACAGCTCTTCATTCAGTCAGGATCGGCTTCCCAACTAATAAAGTGTGTCTACAGTACTCCCAGTGTTGTAAAGTAGGAAATGTGGAAGTCAAGGGAGGTAATGGCCTAGTGATATTATTGCTGCACTGTTAATCCAGAGACCCAGATAACGTCCTGGGGACCCAGGTTCGAATCCTGCCACAGCAGATGGAGGGATTTGAATTAAATACATATATAAAATTAAGCATCTAATGATGACTGTGAATCCATTGTTGATTGTTGCAAAAGCCCATCTGGTTCATTAACGCCCTTTAGGGTAGGAACCTGCCATCCTTACCTGGTCTGGCCTACGTGTGACTGCAGACCCACAGCAACGTGGTTGACTCTTAACTGCACCCTGGGCTATTAGAGATGGGCAATAAATGCTGCCTAGCCAGAAATGCTCTCATCCTGTGCATGAATTAGAGAAAAAATTGCAAACTTCCCAAAAACATTACTAAAGTAGAAGAGCTCAAGAACATGTATGAGCTATGAAAAAGAGAGGACAACGCAGCCCATCAAGTCTGCTGTCTCATTGATTTTGATCATGACTGCTCCTGAATTGAGCTATGACAAGTCCTGTCTGCTCCTGGTACACTCCGATTCCCTAAGGGACCAAAATGAATATATCACATCTTTCAACATGTTCAATGATGATGCATCCACAGCTCTTTGAGTTAGAGAATTTGGGTGATACACGCTGTTTTAATGGAGAAATTCCCATTAATGTTAGTCTAATTGCAAATCCAATTGGAGTTCGGCCATAGAAGGCTGTGGAGGCCAAGTCACTGAATCCATTTCCAACAGAGGAGATCAAACAGTTGTTAGGAGGCAACCACATTACTGTGGATTTGAATCACATGTACACCTGACCAGGTAGGGACAGCAGATTTCTTTCCCTAAAAGGCTTAGATTTTTTACAGCAACGAACAGACATTATTTCATTCTTCTCCCATGGGGATAGGACATGAGATTGAGAAATATATCAGCCTTGATTGAATGGCAGGGCAGACTCAAGGGGCTGAATGGCCTAATTCAGCTCCTACATCTTGTGGTCTAAATACCTTATGGTTGATGTGACTGATTCTGTTTCCTATTATGGTGTTCTATGTCCTAAACTCCCCAGCCAGTCAGAAAATGTCTCGCAACGATTCTAATCAAAGCAAAATACTGCAGATGCTGGTAAACTGAAACAAACACAGAGGATGCTGGAGAAACTCAGCAGGTCTGGCAGCATCTGTGGAGAGAGGAGCTGTGTGAGCATTTCAAGTCTGATATGAGAGATAAAAGGAACGGTAGATGCTGGAGAATCCGCGATAACAAAGTGTAGAGCTGGATGAACACAGCAGGCCAAGCAGCATCTTAGGAGACAAATGCTGACTTTTTGGGCCTGGACCCTTCATCAGAATAGTCTAGGCCTGAAACATCGGCTTTTCTGCTCCTAAGATGCTGCTTGGCCTGTGGTGTTCATCCAGCTCTACACTTTGTTATCTCAAGTCTGACATGATTCTTTTTCAGAACTGACGTTCTGCAGCTGAGTTTCTCCAGCATTCTGTGTTTTTGTCTCATAGAGTCTATCCAGGTAAGGCCTTTGTAAATTTCAAAGAGTGGTTAGATCATCAGGCTTTATTTTATTTAATAATATTTGTGAAGGGTAAACATTTGGGCAAGACACTGGGGATATCTCCCCAGTTCATCCTTGCAGTGCTGCAATGGGGAATTTTAGTTTCATCTAAGTGAAAGGAAGGATCTTGTTTTTTAACATTTTATCTCACAGGCAACATCAATGAGAGCGCAGGCTGCTTATCATGAGGTATCTATCTGGGGGTGAGATGGGCGCACTGGTGGTGCTGCACTGAGACATCAACCTAATCCCTACAATATGTGCCAGCACACTGCGCATTCATTCAAACAAATAGTCATGTGATAAAGTGATGGTGGCTAGTTTTCAGCACAGCCAAGGGGACACATCTGTTGGTCATTAGCTCCTGGTACCATCAGTCATGACCCAGATTGACACATGGGATACTCATGGTCAGGGGATCTGTCTGACTACAGAACAGGGAGTCGGCAGTGTTCAGTCTGTAGGGATGCCACAAGCAGTCAAGAGAATCCGTTGTCATCAGTCTGGGAGCTATGAAGGCAGTGAATCAGGGATCTGGCCAGTCATATCTAGGGGATGCTCATCAAATTTGGTGCCTGTATGGGATCCCATAAATACATCAGGTTAGTGACCAATGCCATTTGTGCAGAATCACACTGGTTCATTTTAATTATTCCTGAACCAAGCGAGTGCTGCAGGCCAGGCTATAGGATTTGGGAACATAGTCAGACTCTCTCAGGTGCAGACTGCCATTCACTGTACAGAAGGTGACACTGAGACAGCAGTATCACAACGCTGCAGAATTCATCAACAGGAAAGGGGTTCCATTCCATTAACGTCAAGGTGACCTATGACCTCCCACTACCATTTCCTGGAGACATGTGCCCACTATTCTGGCAATTCCTGACGCATGTACAATTTGGAACATTTTGGTGCCTGGTGTGTTGGAAAGTTCACGTGCACCTCAAGGCTGGTTTCTCGGAGGGTGTTAAGGTTACCTACTGCGACCCTGGATTGTAATACCATTATGTAACTGACACAGCGATGTTGTAGAGCAGACTGAAGGTGTCTTTTCACTGCTTGGGCTGGTCTTCAAGTGTCCTCCAGTATAATCAGTACAGACTGTGCTGCTTCATCCTGGCGTGCTGGACTCTGTGCATTTGCAGCTGGAATGAAGGTGACGTAATAGATGCAGAGGAATGGGAGCAGTCTTCTGGGAAGAGGAGGATGAGGATGTGGGAGAAGAGAAGCTCTCCTTGTCTATGACAGACCGTCATTGCATCGGGCTCTACAAGCCAGCGAGGAACTGACTCATACTCACCTCAGGTGCGACATGCAATCATGAACTGTAAAATACTCTTTGGTCATGATGCCAAAACCTGGCCTCCTTTGCTGGAGCAATCTTCAGATTTTATTGGATTTGTTTGGGCCCACTTTTCCTTTCTGTCGACAGAAGCTATATTTGGAACTGTTTGATTACCTGCCTGCCTGTGATATCCCCCTAGTGGACAATGACAAGCTGTAGGTCTACTGCAGGCATTGTCGGCAGAGTAGCACTGACCTAGAGGGTGTCCAGCCAGGTTGTAACTATGGGCAAGCTAAAAGCACAATGTGTTGGTTCCTCAGTGATAAGGATGTGCGAATGGGGTTCGCATGAGACTGTGTGAGCCATGTCAGATATGTGCCACAGGGGTGTGGTTTTGAGGCTGCCATGCTACGCCCTTGCTGGAGAATGCCAATGCTGGATTCTCAGCACTTACCTGAGTACCTAGTGGAATTTCAAAGATGGCACAGGCTGAAGGCATTCCAAACTGTCGGACATATCTGCTGACAGGCATGTTGCTGTGGAACATTGCATGGTAAGACCAGGTCGAAATTGGACATGAGAGACACTGCAGGGGTACGGGTGGTAATTAGTGAAGTGAGATTAGCAACACTGGGTGAGAAACTATGTTTGGCCTCACAATGAAAAAACCCTCCAAAGAAAACTTAACATGTACTTAGCCAAAAGAGCATACGATTCAGCTCTCTGTTTTCGCTCCTCCAGGAAATATACTTCAGTAAGAAGCAGTGTATGTAATTCTTTGTAATTGCGATGAGTTAATGCAAGACTCATGAACATTGAAGATACAATGGGCCGAATGATCTCCTTCCGCATCATAGTAATTCTGTGATTCCAAGTCACTGGCTTCTATGATAGAAAATTCTCATACTGAGCAGTTTGACAGTGGATGACTCTCGAGGAAGGTCAGCATGTGCACAGATATTTGGTTTGGAGACCCTGCAATGAATTGATGACAGTGTCTGATATGTTGGCTGTAAGAGTGACCTCCTACTTGACAGGAAATCGAAGGAAGTGGACCAACCCTCCATTTTCATATCATTGGGAATAAAAGTTGGATGGGTGTTAGAACGGGAGCACAATTTTTGCCTGTCAGTGTCCTTTTCAGCTGTGCAGATTGAATCACTGGGGAAAGCAGTTCAGGGGAAAAGGCGGTGGGCTTTTGGATGCAAAGAAAATGAAAGAATGCTGGGAATGGAGTTGAAGTGATGTGGGCCACGATCATGTGGAATGGTTCAAGTGGCTTACTTCTGACTCTTCTTCTTGTGTTCTTTGTGGTGGCAGGACCAGAGGTGAGGTAAGGAACAGGGAATAGCTGGAGGATATGCATGGCAGAGCTAAGGACGATGATGGTGGACCAGAGAGTGACAATGATAAGTTGAACCGGATGAAGTGGTAGTGGAAGCAATACCGATGGACAAAAAGCCTATGGGACACTTGAGCACCAGGAAATATGTTTCAGGTTGGAGCTCATTGGCTTCAGCATCCCCATAAGTTTGGAAACAAAATGCTCTGGCTTTGGTTGACATGATACCTCAGGTTTGGCTTTGTGCCGTTCTAATCAGCACGATACCAACTAAAGCCTTTTGTCAGCATTCTTCAGCCCATACATCAAAAGCCTCAATAGGAAGGAGTGTTTTAAGCTCTGAACATGTACAGTTTACTTGTGAAATGTTTAAAAGTGAAATGTTTAAAAGTAAAATACATTCAGAAATTCCCTCAGTTTGGACCGAGGCAGAGATTCCCAGCAGGAAATAGTAGTCTCCATTTAGTGTACATAGCAGAAAATAGTGAGGACAAAGCAGAGATGTGCTTCTGAGGCTTTATAAAGCTCTAGTTAGGCCCCATTTAGAATACTGTGTCCAATTTTGGGCCCCACACCTCAGGAAGGACATACTAGCCCTGGAGCGTGTCCAGCGGAGATTCACACGGATGATCCCTGGAATGGTAGGTTTAATGTATGATGAACGGCTAAGGATCCTGGGATTGTACTCATTAGAGTTTAGAAGGTTGAGGGGAGATCTAATAGAAACTTACAAGATAATGTACGGTTTAGAAGGGGTGGACACTGGGAAGTTGTTTCCGTTAGGCAGGGAGACTAGGACCCGTGGGCACAGCCTTAAAATTAGAGGGGGTAAATTTAAAACTGAAATGAGACGACATTTCTTCAGCCAGAGAGTGGTGGGCTTGTGGAATTCATTGTCACGGAGTGCAGTGGAGGCCAGGACGTTGGATGCCTTCAAGGCAGTGATCGATAAATTCTTGATCTCAGAAGGAATCAAGGGCTACAGGGAGAGTGCAGGGAAGTGGAGTTGAAATGCCCATCAGCCATGGTTTAAATGGCGGAGTGGACTTGATGGGCCGAATGGCCTTACTTCCACTCCTATGTCTTATGGTCTTTGTGAAAGAATAGGCTTTGAGTGCCACATCATTGTTACATTCAGTAATAGACTGTGACTGCACTAATGATGTGTGCTGATGTGCTTATTTGCTAGTAATTTTGTTCAACTCAGCAATTGCAGAGCAATGCTTAATTATAGCGGGCAGCTCTGATGGGTATTCTTAAAGTAGACAACACACTGATTAAATGTACGTGCACCTTAAAGAGTAGTTTGGAAAAATACCAGCTCAGTGGTAATAAAAAGAACTGAAAGGTTGTATCTGTGTTACTAGGGGACTTTATTTCCGTTGAAATTTTCCTTTGACATCTTCCAGGAAGTGAAAACCACATCTGAAGATTCCTCAGGATGGCTTTTTCACATTCTTGAATGTGCCACCACACATACAGACCACAAGGCCTGGGAAATTGCATGCCTCAGCCCAAAAGCCAAATTCCGATGTGTATCCATGCAGTGGATAGGGTCAGAAAATCTCTTCGATATCAAGAAAGGAAGACTTACCGCTCTCATAGCATCTCACATCAGTTTATAGCCAGTAATGTCCTTGTCATATTTAAGGAAATGTTCCCTTTTCTGCCAATGCAAATGCAGAGAGCACGTTCTCTGCTCAGTGTCAGGGACATCAGGATGAGTGACACCTAAAGTAGCAGCTTGGCATCAAAGAACAATAGACACGGATGCAAAGCTGGCTGTGTGATAGAAATCAAAGGTTAATGGTTGCTGAATATCTTTCAGGCTGGTGGAAGGATTCTAGTGGAGCCCTTCAACAGTCAATATTGGGACCATTGTATTTTCAGATATGTATTAATGAGCTGGACCTTGATGTCCAGGGGCAAATTTCCAATTTTGCAGATGACGCAAAACTAGAAAGAATTATAAACTGGCTGCCCAGTTAAAGGAAGGATATTATCAAGCTGGAGAGGGTTCAAAGGAGTTTTACTGAGATATTGTCAGGCATTGAAGATTTGAGTTCTAAAGAAACAGAAGATAGGCTAGGCTATTTTATCACTGGAGCATAGGAGATTGAGAGGTGACCTTATAAAAGTTTCTAAAGTCATGAGAGGTATAGATAGGGCTAATGGTAGATTCCTTTTCCAAAAGATGAGGGATTTCAAGACTAGGGGAGCACATTTTTAAGGTGAGAGGAGAGAGATTTAAAAAAGACATGAGAAGCAATTTTTTACACAGAGGATGGTTTGCGTGTGGAATGAACTTCCCGAGGAAATGCTGGATGCAGGTACAATTACAGTGTTTAAAGACACTTGGCTAAACGCATGAATAGGAAAGGATTAGAGGGATATGTGCCAGAAGCAGGCAAGTGGATCTAATTTAGTTTGGGATTAGGTTTGACATGGACTGATTGGACTGGAGGATCTGCTTCCATGCTGTGTGACTCTATGGCAGATTGGAACTTTGACAAGTTGTTGAAGAAGGCATGGGGGAAGTTTAGGGACAGATGATCTTCAATGCAGAGAAGTGGAAGATGCAGTTTGGTCAGAAAAAAACATTGACAGACAATATAAAGTAGGGGGTTACAATTCTAAAGGGGGTGCGGAAGCTGAGGGACCTGGGTGTACATGTGCGCAGACCACTGAAGGTGTCAGAGGTCAGTGCACAGACCATTGAATAAAGCATACAGTGTTGCTAGCTATATTAACAAGTGAATAGAATACATTCACAAGGGGTTGATGTTGAATTTGTACAAGACACTTAGACTTCGGCTGGAGTATTGTGTATAGTTGTGGTTGTCACATTATAAGACAGATGTAACTACCCTGTAGACCGTGCAGAAGTCATTTACACAGATGGCTCCAAGTATGAGAAATGTCAGGTATGAAGACAGATTGAAGAAATCAGAACTGTTCTCCTTGCAGAGGAGAAAGCTGAGAAGAAACTTGATAAAGGTTTCCAAAATCACAGGTGGGCTGGTTGGAGTCTATCGGGAGAAGTCGCTTTTGTTAGTAAAGCGAAGAAGAATGAGGGAACGTACATTTAAAGTGAGTTGCAAAAGAAGCGTGGGCGATGTGAGATAAAAACCTTTCTCACACCACATGTAGTTAGTGTGTGGAACATACCTCACAGAAATGTGATGGATACAGGTTCAAATGAGGCATTCAAGAGAGCATTGGATGTTTATTTGAACAGCGATGGTGAATGATGAATGAATGGTTTATTGATTGTCACACACGTCTTGATGACACAGCGAAAAGTGTCCTGTCATCACAATCTGCTGCCATTTTGAGGTACAAAAAAGGTAAAAAGAAATCGTTCAGAGATAGGAAGAACTGCAGATGCTGGAGTCAGAGATAACACAGTGTGGAGTTGGAAGAGCACAGCAGGCCAGGCAGCATCAGAGGAGCAGGAATGTTGATGTTTCGGGTCAGGACCTTTCATCAGAAAGGTCCTGATGTGAAATGTCAACTCTCCTGCTCCCCTGATGCTGCCTGGCCTACAGTGCTCCTCCAGCTCCACACTGTGTTATTGAAAAATCTTCTGTTCAAATTGAGGTCTCAAGCAGGCCATCAGGGCTTCTGCCAGGTCTCTGGAAGGTGTTCAGATCCTCAAGGAATCCTACCCTGGCAATGGCAACAATGATGTCGATGCCCCAGGAGACCCCTGCTCTGCTCCTGCCACCACCATGCTGACACCGCCAAGAATCCAGGCTCCAGGCCTACAGCTGTCAGGACCCCCCAGGCTGGACCCTGCCACTACCAAGAATCCAGGCTCTGGGTCCACAACTGCCAGGAGTACCTGCTCTAGACACTGCCACCACTATGAGCCCAGGCTCTGGGCCTACTGAGCCCTAGGAGTCCTCCATCTGAGCACTACTGCCAAGAGTCCTCGCTCTGGGCACTACTATGTGCTGAAAATTTTGTCAAACATTAAGATTGACAAGTCGCCAGGCCCGGACCAGATTTGTCCTCGGCTGCTTTGGGAAGCGAGAAATGCAATTGCTTCGCCACTTGCGAAGATCTTTGCATCCTCGCTCTCCACTGGAGTCGTACCTGAGGACTGGAGAGAGGCAAATGTAATTCCTCTCTTCAAGAAAGGAAATAGGGAAATCCCCGGCAATTATAGACCGGTAAGTCTCATGTCTGTCGTCTGCAGGGTGTTAGAAAGGATTCTGAGGGATAAGATTTATGACCATCTGGAAGAGCATGGCTTGATCAAATACAGTCAACACGGCTTTGTGAGGGGTAGGTCATGCCTTACAAACCTTATCGAGTTTTTTGAGGATGTGACTAGAAAAGTTGATGAGGGTCGAGCTGTGGATGTGGTGTATATGGACTTCAGTAAGGCATTTGATAAGGTTCCCCATGGTAGGCTCATTCAGAAGGTCAGGAGGAATGGGATACAGGGGAACTTAGCTGCTTGGATACAGAATTGGCTGGCCAACAGAAGACAGCGAGTGGTAGTAGAAGGAAAATATTCTGCCTGGAAGTCAGTGGTGAGTGGGGTTCCACAGGGCTCTGTCCTTGGGCCTCTACTGTTTGTAATTTTTATTAATGACTTGGATGAGGGGATTGAAGGATGGGTCAGCAAGTTTGCAGACGACACAAAGGTCGGAGGTGTCATTGACAGTATAGAGGGCTGTTGTAGGCTGCAGCGGGACATTGATAGGATGCAGAGATGGGCTGAGAGGTGGCAGATGGAGTTCAACCTGGATAAATGCGAGGTGATGCATTTTGGAACGTCGAATTTGAAAGCTGAGTACAGGATTAAGGATAGGATTCTTGGCAGTGTGGAGGATCAGAGGGATCTTGGTGTGCAGATACATAGATCCCTTAAAATGGCCACCCAAGTGGACAGGGTTGTTAAGAAAGCATATGGTGTTTTGGCTTTCATTAACAGGGGGATTGAGTTTAAGAGTCGTGAGATCTTGTTGCAGCTCTATAAAACTTTGGTTAGACCGCACTTGGAATACTGCGTCCAGTTCTGGGCGCCCTATTATAGGAAAGATGTGGATGCTTTGGAGAGGGTTCAGAGGAGGTTTACCAGGATGCTGCCTGGACTGGAGGGCTTATCTTATGAAGAGAGGCTGACTGAGCTTGGTCTCTTTTCATTGGAGAAAAGGAGGAGGAGAGGGGACCTAATTGAGGTATACAAGATAATGAGAGGCATAGATAGAGTTGATAGCCAGAGACTATTTCCCAGGGCAGAAATGGCTAGCACGAGGGGTCATAGTTTTAAGCTGGTTGGTGGAAAGTATAGAGGGGATGTCAGAGGCAGGTTCTTTACGCAGAGAGTTGTGAGAGCATGGAATGCGTTGCCAGCAGCAGTTGTGGAAGCAAGGTCATTGGGGTCATTTAAGAGACTGCTGGACATGTATATGGTCACAGAAATTTGAGGGTGCATACATGAGGATCAATGGTCAGCACAACATTGTGGGCTGAAGGGCCTGTTCTGTGCTGTACTGTTCTATGTTCTATGTTCTATGTTCTACCAGCTTGTCTATGAAGCATGCCCTGAGATGCCTCGCCATGATGAATGTCCAGCACCGCCATTGGAAGTTTGACTCACCAAGTAATCAGTTCCGACAAATCTTTTAGAGTTTTTCAAAGAGGTAACCAAGAGGATAGATGAGGGTAGGGCAGTGGATGTTGTCTATATGGACTTTAGTAAGGCCTTTGTCAAGGTCCCGCACAGCAGGCTAGTCAAGAAGGTTAGATTGCATGGGATCCAGGGAGAGCTAGCTAATTGGATTGAAAATTGGCTCTATGATGTGAAGCAGAGGGTGATGGTTGTAGGTTGTTTCTCAGAGTGGAGGCTTGTTACTAATCGTGTGCCACAGGGGTCAGTGCTGGGACCTTTGTTCTTGCTATTGACATAAGTGATCTGATTGTGAATGTACAAGGCATCACTCGTAAGTTTGAGGATATGAAATTAGGGCCTATCGTTGATAACAAGGAAGGTTATCAAAATTTAAACAGGGATCTTGATCAGATGAGGAAGTGGGCTGAGGATTGTCAAAATCAATTCAATACAGAATTCTCATTCTGGGCCTACTGCTGCTGAGAGTCCAGTCTCTGGGCACCAATCACTGGAAGTATCAGTTCACACTGCAGCCACCACCTCACCAACACTGCTATGGCCTCAAAGTTGAAGGAGAAGGAAAGAAGGAAACTAAAAAAGACAAAGTGTACATAGAGAAAACGACGCAGCTGGCCTGGAGCGGATGGGCTCCGACGAGCCTTCTACTGGGCTGGCACCATTAATGGTGTGCAGGGCTAAAGGGAGGATTTTGGCACGAGGTAATGGAACCAATGCAGGTCAAAAGGCCTCCTTCCTCGCAAAATTAATTCAGTGATTCTGTGATCTTCTCAGGGGCTGAACGATGTAGTCATGGGCATGAAAGTTAGCATATTCACATGAGCAGCTGAGCCAAAAAGTGCCACTTTCCAATGAAATGTTAGATAATGAAATGAAATTCTTGTTACTGAACAATTAGAGATTTATTTACAGACATTATCATTCATTAAATTCTCATTATTACCTAATTTCATCTCATCGATACACAGTCTCCCTTTCTCCCACTTGTTGAATAGAAACAAGACAGCATCAATTCCTGATTGGAAAATCATTGAGTCATAGAATAATACAGCTTTGAAACTGGCCCTTCAGCCCAAACTGGTCCATGCTGACCGTGGTGCCTCCTCAGTTAGTTCCAATGGCCTGCATTTGGCCCATATCCATCTAAATCCCTCCTATCCATGTACCTATCCAAAAGTTTTTTAAATGTTGCAATTGTACCTGCCTCAACCACGTTCTCTGGCAGCCCATCCTATATGCGCACCACTCTCTGCATGAAGAAGTTGTCCCTCAGATCCTTCTTACCTTAAACCTATGCCGTCTAGTTTTCAATTCCCCATTCCTCATAAAAAAGACTATTCATCCTATCCATGTCCCCATGACTTGAAACACCTCAGTAAGGCAACCCTTATATCAAGAAGCTTTTTCTCAGAGTGGGGGACTCAATTACTAGGGGTCATGAGTTCAAAATGAGAGGAGGAAAGTTTAAGGGAGATATGCGTGGAAAGGTCTTTACGCAGAGGGTGGTGGGTGCCTGGAACGCGTTGCCAGCGGAAGTGGTAGACACAGACATGAAAGTGTCTTTTAAGATGTATCTGGACCAGTACATGAATGGGCAGGGAGCAAAGGGAAACAGGCCCTTAGAAAATAGACAACAGGTTTAGATAGAGGAATTTGATCGGCGCAGGCTTGGAGGGCCGAAGGGCCTGTTCCTGTGCTGTAATTTTCTTTGTTCTTTGTTCATTCTTCTACATTCCAAGGAAGTGAAGTCCTATCCTAGTCAACTTCTCCCTATACCTCAGGCCTATTAGTCCTGGCAACATCCTTGTAAATCTTCTTTGCGCACTTTCCAGTTAACCGTGTCTTTCTTATAACAGGGTGACTAAAATTGTACACGATACTCTGAGTGTGGCCTCACTAATGATTTATACAACTGTAACATTACATCCCAACTCAATGTCTCAAATGATGAAGGCCAACATGTTAAATGCCTTCTTCACAACCCTGTCCACCTGTGATGCCACGTTCAATAAACTAACCACTTGTACTCCCTCTGTTCCACAACACTCCTCAGGACCTTACTATTTACTACATAGGTCCTACTTTGGTTTGACTTTCCAAAGTGCAACACTTCACACTTATCTGTATTGAATAGATTTTGACAATCCTCAGCCCACTTTTTCATCTGATCAAGATCCCTGTTTAAATTTTGATAACCTTCCTTGTTATCAACGATAGGCCCTAATTTCATATCCTCAAACTTACGAGTGATGCCTTGTACATTCACAATCAGATCATTTATGTCAATAGCAAGAACAAAGGTCCCAGCACTGACCCCTGTGGCACACCATTAGTCACAAGCCTCCACTCTGAGAATCAACCTACAACCATCACCCTCTGCTTCACATCATAGAGCCAATTTTCAATCCAATTAGCTAGCTCTCCCTGGATCCCATGCGATCTAACCTTCCTGACTAGCCTGCTGTGCGGGACCTTGACAAAGGCCTTACTAAAGTCCATATAGACAACATCCACTGCCCTACCCTCATCTATCCTCTTGGTTACGTCTTTGAAAAACTCTAAAAGATTTGTCGGAACTGATTACTTGGTGAGTCAAACTTCCAATGGCGGTGCTGGACATTCATCATGGCGAAGCATCTCAGGGCATGCTTCATAGACAATGACCACCCGCAACCCCAATTCCAGACCCTGGCATCCAAGATATACCAGCCTCATAGCACATTTTCAATCCACTTGCAGCATTTCACTTTGGAATGCTTCATCACCTTTCGTTACATGGCCCTGCTAGGGCACTTAGCAAACGGGGGCAAGCACCCATCTTATGGATTAGTGCAGGGCACATGGTAGGACTGTTAGCCACTTCTCTGGTGGTCATTCACTTTGTGCCAACTTTGATGCTGACAGCATCACTTCCTTGCCTTGTCTTTTGTTGCTCATCGGTCCCTCAGCAAAATTTTAAAGGCGCGTGGCACTTTTGTCTTGCATTGCTCTCCAGCGCAGGCAGAAAGCCAGGCAGCCAGTCCTGGCTGTCAGTCATCAGTCGTGAGAGTCGGCATGTTGCTGCATTGATTTGTGCTCTTGTATCACACCTGTACCATGTGCCAGGAGCCTGTGTAGCAAACATACTGTATGTTCATCAAGCAAAGACCATGTTTCAAAGTCTAAGTGGGGAATCGTGAAAGGGGGAAGGTATGAAAGGGATCTAGGGGGAAACTTTTTCACGCAGAGGCTGGTATGCCTATGAAATGAGCTGTCAGGGGAAGCGTTGGAAGCTGGTACAAATATTTAAACGGCATCTTAATGGGTACAAGAATAAGAAGTGTTTAGAGGGATATGGACCAAATGCTGGTAAATGGGGCTAGATTAATTTAGGATGCCTGACTAGGGTGGAAGATTTGGACTGAAGGGTCTGTTTCCACGCTGTACAACTTTATGACTATGTTCTCAGTAAACTGGATGAAGACAGCTTTCTGTCAGGGGTCTTGACATTAACAGTCAGTTCAACATCCAGTCTCGGACCAGAGGCTTGAACATGAGCAGCCAACCTTTTGGGATGGTCTTGGTCAGGGACTGCATGACCTATCCAGTCTGGAGAATGGATCAGGAAAGATCCTGCAGATCCAGTGTAAACATTCAGGAGCTTTTCAGCATTTCAGTGGGCGAACTGCACACAGATCCATCAGGGGCATGGTCAATTGTCAGGCAGGGCTGCCTGCCAAAATCAGCCAGGGGCATTGGACTGTGGGGGTGTCAGCTCATTGAAAGTGAACGGGAGTTATTAGGGGTAACTGCAGTCAGAGGGGTGTTGGGGAAATCATTTGTGGGGATTGGTGGCATCAAGCTGGGTTTCTGTGGGGGGAGTAATTTAATATATAAAGTGGAGGAGACAGTAGTGTATTCAGGAGATGGGAGACTGCAGTAGGGATTCATTGATGGTTACTACCATCACTATGATCTTGGCAGAAGGACAGTGAGGCATGGAAGTTGGCATAAATAAACTGTAGTGGGTTCATTTGGTAACATTGAGAGCTGAAGTCATAAATCCATATGATATAAGGTCTTACAAGGAAAGGCTGAGGGACTTGAGGCTGTTTTCATTAGAGAGAAGAAGGTTGAGAGGTGACTTAATTGAAACATATAAAATAATCAGAGGGTTGGATAGGGTGGATAGGGAGAGCCTTTTTCCCAGGATGGTGACGGCGAGCACGAGGGGGCATAGCTTTAAATTGAGGGGTGAAAGATATAGGACAGATGTCAGAGGTAGTTTCTTTACTCAGAGAGTAGTAAGGGAATGGAATGCTTTGCCTGCAACGGTAGTAGATTCGCCAACTTTAGGTACATTTAAGTCGTCATTGGATAAGAATATGGACATACATGGAATAGTGTAGGTTAGATGGGCTTTAGATCGGTATGACAGGTCAGCTCAACATCGAGGGCCGAAGGGCCTGTACTGTGCTGTATTGTTCTATGTTCTATATTTGGAAACGTGTGGGAGATCAGCACTAATTAGCTGGCAAAGGAATGCCAGGAAGGAATGAACACGGAGGCTTGGAGACAGGTGCTCTAGGTTAGCAAACTGGGTCTGCAACACACTGTGTGAATGGTGACCTGTACTGTCTTCCAGTATCATGCAATTTATAAATATGTTTCAGTGGGCAGAGTTAGTGTTTCGTTACTATCTGAGAACATGGACTCCAGTGAACAATGTTCCAGCCTATCCAGACTCCACTCTTGGAAGGATCCTGGTGAATCTTTTCTGAACCTTCTCCAGCTTAATAATATCTCTCCAAGGCAGGGCATCCACAACTGTACACAATACTCCAGAAGAGACCTCACCAACATCCTGTGCAATCTCAAGATGACGTACCAACTCTCACACTCAAAGGCCTGAGCAATGAAGGCAAGCATGCTAAACACTTTCTTAACCACCTTGTCTTCCTGTGACACAGATCTCAAAGAATTCTGGACCTGAACGCCTAGGTCTCTCTGTGCTACAACATTATCCATGGCCCTACCATTAACTGTATAAGTCACTTGTACATGTGATGAAGGATCAGCCATGCCTCCCATGTGCCCTGAGAAGCATTGGCTAACCCTTATCACTGCTGTTCCACTACATGCAGGGTGAAGGGCAACTCAAGACAGCCAAAGCTCATTCAAGCTTTAAAGATGGCCCTAGTACTCAGGATCTCAGCAGTGATGACTACTTCCACCCATGGCGAGTGGGAGAATCCAGTGGGTGGGATGTCATAGGGGAGTAAAGATAAGGTAACATCACCACAGCATTACCAGACCACAAGGCAGCTCTCTCATTAGAGAGAGAGAGAGAGAGACAACAGGTTCTGGTTTAACCTGAGGGTCACCATGACTCAGGCAGGGGGAGAAGTTGAGAAGGAGAATGCTTCATGGTAACGTCAGCTAGTGTGGGAATTAGACAAGTGCTGTTGGAATCACTACATCACCAACCAACCACATTTGAGAAGATAGCGTGTGAAATCCCACTTAGCTTCGTGGTGAGAAATTCTCTGTGAAATTCACCAAATGTAACCCTCAGGCGAGTTCTGGTCAAATTCAGTTTAATGTTTCCTCATCCTGACTATGAGCGAACACGTTTTCTGCCGTGTGGAACTTGAATCCTAACCTTCTGTCTTAAGTGCTATCAATTGGAGCTAGTTGAGATCTTGTGTTTGCTAATTGAATCAATTAAACTATTGCTTTTTAAATTGTTGCAAGTTAATTCTGCTGTTTACTTTAACACATCCAAATTACTGCATACATCCAGTTTAATATATAGTTAAAGTTTTTCAGCACCTTTGGCTCCAGTGGTCAAGAACTTCTTAAGATGAGAAATACATCATGTAGTATGAGTTGTTAGTTACTGTCCATGGAGAGCAGAGGGGAAGGGAGCTCTGTAAGTGGAATTGGGCAGCACTGAACTGATTCTAGAGACAGAGGGCCACTTGAACCATGGAAATTTCCAAGACCAAAGGGATCAATTGAAGTCACTATCTCTTTTACGATGTGTGGAACCACAGGAGATGGGTGAGGTACTGAGCAAATATTTCGCATCAATATTTACTGTGGAAAAGGATGTGGAAGCCAGGGAACTTGGGGAAATAAATAGTGATGTCTTCAAAAGAGTTCGTATTACAGAAGGGTAGTTGCTGGAAGTCTTAAAATGCATGAAGGCAGCTAAATACCGGGGACATGATTAGGCGTTTCCCAGAAAATTGTGGGAGCTAGGATTTCTAGGCCCGTTGCTGAGATATTTGCATCATTGACAGCTATAGGTGAGGTGCCAGAAGGCTGGAGATTGACAAATGTGCTGCCAGTGTTTAAGAAAGTTGATAAAGACAAACCAGGAAACTATAGGCCGTTGAATCTTACATCAGTGGCGGGTAGGTTGTAGGAGGAGATTCTGAAGGCCAAGATATACATGCATTTAGAAAGGCAAAGACTGACTATGGATAGTCGACATGGCTTTGTGCACGGGAAATTGCGTCTCTCTAACATGATTAAGGTTTTTTTGGAGAAGTGGCAAAGAAGATAGATTAAGGCAGAGTAGTAGACATTGTCTTTATGGACTTCAGTAAATCATTTGACAAAGTTCCACATGGTAGACTGGTTAGAAAGGTTAGATCACATGGGACTTAGGGAGAGCTAGCCAGTTGGATACAAAATTGGTTTGAAGATAGGAGACGGAGGGTGGTAGTAGGAGCCTGTGATTAGCAGTGCTGGAGCATTGTTTTTTGTTATTTATATAAATGGCTTGGAGGTGGAAATAAGAGACATGGGTAGTAATTTTGCAGATGGTACCGAAATAGTTGGTGTAGCGGACAGAAAGCGCTTATCTCAAATTACAATGGAGCTTTAATTAGGTGGGTCAATAGACTGAGGAGTAGCAGGTGAAATTTAATTTAGACAATTGTGAGATGGTAAGGAAAACTAGGACAGGGTTTATACAGTTAATAGTAGGGCCCTGGGAAGTGTTGCCAAACAAAGAAACCTAGGTATGTAAGTATATTGCTCTACGAAAGTGGTGTTGTAAGTAAACAGTGGTGAAGAAGGCATTTGGCACAATTGCCTTCATTGACTAGAGCATTAAAAATAGGATTTGGGGTGTCATGTTGTGGCTGTATAGAACTTTGGTGAGGGCACTTTTAGAAAACCGCGTACAATTCTGGTCACTCTTCTATTGGAAGGATGCTGCTAAACCTGAGCGGGTACAGAAAAGATTTGCAAGAATGCTGCCAGGCTGGGAGGGTTTGAGTTATTACGAGACACTGGGGCCTTTTTCCCTGGAATGTTGGAGCTCAGGGTGACCTTATAGAGGTTTATAAAATCATGACAAATATGGATGGAGGAAATATCTAAGGTCTTTTACTTAGGGTGTGGAAGTCCAAAACCAGAGGGCATAGGTTTAAGATGAGAGGGATAAGATTTGAAAAGGACCTGAGGGATAAGTTTTTCATGGAAATGGTGCTGGGTGTATGGAATGAGCTACCAGAGGAAGTGGTAGAGGCGGCTACAATTACAACATTTGAAAGATATCTGGATGGGTACATGAATAAGGAGGGTTTATAGGGATATGGGCCATATGTTGGCAAATGTGATTACATCAGAGTGAGATGTCTGGTCAGTATGGAAGAAGTTGGACCAAAGGGTCAGTTTCCATGACTCTATGATTTTACTGTCTTGATTTCCCACTTCAGGCCAACAGGTTTCCCTTCAAGACCAAAAACAGAAGTTGCTGGAAAAGCTCGGCAGGTCTGGCAGCAACTGTGAAGAAAATATCAGAGTTAACGTTTCAGGTGCAGCAACCAGCTCAGGCCTTTCAGATTCTACTTCACAGGTGCTGCCAGACCTGCCGGGCTTTTCCAGAAACTTTTGTTTTTGTTCCTGATTTACAGCATCCGCAGTTCTTTGGGTTCTCTTCAGGACATTGCTTCTTCCTCTGAGCATACACACAAATGGCATGATGTCTACACATATCTGTGACACTGTGAGAAAGTTAACATTTTCTCTCATCCCGTTTAGCAGATTGGCGAATAACTGAAGAGAAATTGATTGACAATTTGATTATAACTTCTATTTGTTAACATCAAAATTACAAGAACAGAAGGCTATAAGAAATTGGTGCAGAATTAGGCTAGATGGCCCGTTGACTCTGCTCCACCATTAGATCATGGCTGATATGATTCATAACCCCGTTCTCGTGTCTTCTCCCCATAATCCCTGATCCCTTAATAAATCAAGAGTCTATCTAGAACTGCCTTAAATGTACTCAATCGCTTTGCCTCTACAGTCTTCTGCACAGATTCACCGCCCTCCAACTGAAGAAGTTCCTCCACATCTCACTTTTAAAGGGCTGTCTGTTCCCTCTGAAGCTGTGTTTTCAGGTCTTAGTCTGTATTTGGGGTATATATAAACCCATATGCAAACCCATACAGAACAAAACCAGAACTGACACTACCCGCCATAGCCCAACAGTATAAATCCCAAGTGGAGTAGAATAACGTCGCTTCATCGGAGGCTCCACTGATGATGTCACCTAGCGCGTTGACAAAACGTCTGAATGAGAACAAGCCACCTCGGTGAGGAAGTCAACAATCTCACCCATAACCTGAGCTATAAATCTTTGCCGATCTATGTCCTATGAGTGGAAACATCTTCTTCATATCCACTCTGTCCAGGCCTTTCAGTATTCTGTAAGTTTCAATCAGATCCCCCCTCATCCTTCTAAACTGTATTGTGTACAGTCCCAGACTGCACCTCAAATGACAGGTCTTTCATCCCCAGGATCGTTCTCGTGGATCTTTTCTGGACCCCCTCCAATGCCAGCATATCCTTCCTGATATATGGAGCTCAAAACTGCTAACAATTTTCCGAATGCGGTCTGGCTAGTGATATATACATCCTCAGCGGTACATCTCTGCTCTCGTATCCTAGAACTTTCAAAATGAATACTAATATTACATTTGCCTTCCTAATTGCCAACTGCAAAGAAAATCCAGTGTTGAAATCCTACCTGTTGCATTAATTTGACTTTCCTTTCCACTGTTGACTATAAAGTTGTGCACTTCCAGCTCCCTTTAGAATAATTGCCTTAATATGTGGTAAGCGGCTTGATCTTCAGTTTTAGGTCATTAGTTTTACAATCAGAACTGTGCGTCAGAATCAGGATGCATCAGAATTAATTCATAGACCTTCCTATTATTTATGACATTCTTGTCGGAAAAAAACAAATTAGAACCAGGGAAGCTCCAACAAAAAATCATCTTGTCAATGAAATAACTGCTCCTAGCAATGAAGGGAAATAGCAATGAGAGGCTTTAATTCTTAATGTATACTTATGACATTTCTTTCTCTGCTCTTTAATGGATATGTTAGAACCGTGATTATTTCAATCAGTTTGGTACCTCCACTAAAATGCTTGAGATACCTTGCTGCTTAAAGTTTCCACGCTGAAAGCTTTTGTGTATTCATTTATTGTTAAATAGTTAAAAAAAAAATCAGGAAACCATGCTTTCAGCTGCTTACATTCTAAGCTCTGGAAACAGCTCCCTAACACTCATCACCTGTCCTTTAAAAATGAAACAGCTTGAGCCTGGTTCCCTGATTTTATTTGGTATAAATTTGTGTTCAATTAAACACGTATGTGTGAGGAGGGTGAGTTTGATGCCCAGCTTCAAGCTAATAGATTCCTGCATCTCCCCTATATTTTGCCTTTGTGACAATCTAGCAATTACTGTATTAAGATGATGGTAAGGGAATTCTTGATGCAAAGAATAAACAGCATTTGGAATATATTTCCAGTGACAGCCCACGTAAAAACTGTGAGATTATTCAATAAACAAAGGGCTATTATGATGGGGTGAATGTGAGTCTTGCTAGACATGTTTTACGTGTTGGATGAGGTTGGGTGGGAGAAGAATTTCTGTGAGACATGGACAGTGGCGTAGATTGGCCAAATACCAGTTTCTGTGAATACCAGTTTCTGTGTGGTAAATCCAATAAAATTCAATGTACTTTTGTAGAGATGATCTGGCCTAAACTGTCTTTATCCTTACCTTATGAAGTGCACCATTTCTCACCATTATCCAAGGGTGAGCCTAGTAACCCTATAATCTTATGTGAAAACAATTTGTCTATTTGATCCCTTCAAAGTGAACAAGGTTCAGGTGATTTTGTTCGCAAGTGTCCGCTGCCTCTGTCCTTCCAGGTGTACAAGTTAGAAAGGCAAGATTGGCCTTGATCTATTGCCATGGAAACTTGCCAAGAAGGCCTCAAGGAAATCTTATTGAGATTGTTCAGAGTGTAACTTAAAGAAAGTTGTCAGCAGATTAAAATACACCAGTAATAGTATGTGTGATTCCTTATGTTTTTCACTGTGCAGATTATGGTTGATTGAAGCAAATTGGGAGTATAAATTAGCTAATTCTGCACAAAAATGTTAAAACAGGGATATCTTCCTGAGTCTGCAAAGCCTGTTATGCTGATTAGGCGCACCAATAAAGGATAACGACAGATCTGGTGTAAAAACATTTCCTTATTTTGTTCCAAAATAAATTAAAGGTTTTAAAGGATGTCTGACACCTTTCACCTTTGATGGCTTCAAGTTTGCAGTCTATTTTTGGTTTGCACAACCTGCACACACAGCCAAGCTTCGTCAAATTATTGGATATATCAGGCATTCACTGATCTGGCGGAATGCATTGTCTCAAAAGATATGTTAACAACTACAAGAATGGAGCAGAGTTACGGTTTTCAGACAACTTTCCTCAGTCGACTGGAGGAATGGGAAGCTGCAACATTCCCTCAGCATAGTCAGCATCCCTCCTCAAACACTGTCACATCAACAGAGATAATGGGAACTGCAGATGCTGGAGAATCCAAGATAACAAAGTGTAGAGCTGGATGAACACAGCAGGCCGAGCAGCATCTCAGGAGCACAAAAGCTGATGTTTTGGGCCTAGACCCTTCATCAGAGAGGGGGATGGGGAGACAGTTCTGAAATAAATAGGGAGAGAGGGGGAGGCGGACCGAAGATGGATGGAGGAGAAGATAGGTGGAGAGGAGAGTATAGATGGGGCGGTAAGGAGGGGGTAGGCCAGTCTGGGGAGGATGGACTGATCAAGGGGGCAGGATGAGGTTCGTAGGTAGCAAGTGGAGGTGTGCTGAGGAGGGTGACGTGGCTGTGGTACCTGTTTTGCTTCAGGACATGATCGAGCAGTTTCAAGGTCGAAGACATTACAAGAGAGTTTCAGTAGGAGAGAGATCCCCTGAGGTAGGTCCGGAGTGAGGAGGGTAACTTCAGGTTAGGCATCCTGGAAGAGGCTTCGCAGTGAGCTTAAAATTGTGATCAGAGATAATGGAAACTACAGATGCTGGAGGATCCAAGAGAACAAAGTGTGGAGCTGGATGAACACAACAGGCTGAGTAGCATCTTAGGAGCACAAAAGCTGATGTTTCAGGCCTAGAGGCTTTATCAGAAAAAGGGAAGGGGGACAGGGTTCTGAAATAAATACGGAGAGAGGGGGAGGCGGACCGAAGATGGATAAACCTCTCTACCTCCCAACCTATACTCTCCTCTCCACCTATCTTCTCCTCTATCCATTTTCAGTCCACATCCTCCTCTCTCCCTATTTATTTCAGAACCCTCTCACCATCCCCCTTTTCTGATGAAGGGTCTCAGCCCAAAACGTCAGCTTTTGTGCTCCTAAGTTGCTGCTTGGACTGCTGTGTTCATCCAGCTCCACACTTTGTTCTCTCGGATTCTCCAGCATCTGCAGTGCACATTATCTTTGATCACAATTTTAACCTCACTGCGAAGCCTCTTCCAGGATGCCTAACCTGAAGAAGTTACCCTCCTCCCTCCGGACCAACCTCAGGGGATCTCTCTCCCACTGCAACTCTCTTGTAATGTCTTCGGCCTTGAAACTGCTCGATCATGTCCTGAAGCAAACCAGGTACCACAGCCACATCACCTTCCTCAGCAGACCTCCATTTCCTACCTACTAACGTCATCCTGCCCCCTTGATCAGTCCGTCCTCCCCGGACTGACCTACCCCCTCCCTACTTCCCCACCTATACTCTCCTCTCCACCTATCTTCTCCTCTAACCATCTTCGGTCCGCCTCCCCCACTCTCCCTATTTATTTCAGAACCCTCTCACCATCCCCCTTTTCTGATGAAGGGTCTAGGCTTGAAACATCAGTTTTTGTGCTCCTATGATGCTGCTTAGCCTGCTGTGTTCATCCAGCTCCACACTTTGTTATCTCACTGTCACATCAGCAACTTGGTTTGCAAGTGTTGATGGGAAACACGCCCCTAAGTTTGCGACAGCGGCAATGTGGGAGCATCGTCATGGTTGCTATCACTCAGATGCATTGTAATGAAATTGACATGAAACTTCTTTTGGATTTCCCCCTTCTCGAAGAACACTTGATGAACTGCTACCTGATGAAAAAGCTTTTTTGCTCTAGCTGTGGAATGAAACTGTTATTCCTTAGCCATTTGTGACCGGAAGGCACAAGAGCTCCTGAGTAGTATTGTGAGCGGTTTTGGACCCATGTCTAAGGAAGGTTGTGCTGGCTGTGGAGAAGGTCCAAAAGAGATTTACAAAAATGATCCTGAGGGTAAAGGGCTTATCATGTGAGGAGTGGCATTTTGAGTGCGAGCTGCAGCGGAGGTAAGACGAACCTGGGAGACTGCAGCTAAGGTAAGGCAGTTTTTTAAAAATTACTTACCGGTAGCGGGCAGCGGTGTTTTCTTTTTCACAGAAGGAGCTGGAGCAGCGGAGGAAGTGACGAGGACCAGAGGTGCAGCCGGGAAGGAAAGCAGTGACCATATATATCAGCAAGGCGGCTAAACCCGAGACTCTACAACTGTAGTGTCTCCCACACGCTCTCCTCCTCTAACCTAGTTAATAAGGTAAGGTTCATTCTAAACTTTCTCTATTGAATATAAGTTTGTTATTAATTTGTTATTATTACTTGAAGTAAGCTTTCTACTTTAGTACTGAGTGGGCGTTCAGATAAGTGGGATATGGATGCTAGGGCAGTTGCTTGCTCCTCCTGCAGAATGTGGCAGGTGGGAGACATGGCACACGTCTCCGCTGGCTACATCTGCGGGAAGTGCACCCAACTCCAGCTCCTTGAAAACCGTGTTAGGGAAATGGAGCTGGAGCTGGATGAACTACGGATCATTCGGGAGGCAGAGGAGGTAATTGAGTGGAGTTACTAGGAGTTGGTCACTCCTAAGGCTCAGGACAAGGATAGATGGGTTACAGTTAGGGGGAGGAAAGGGGACAGACAGACAGTGCAGAGATCCCGTGTGGGCATTCCCCTCAGCAACAAGTATACCGTTTTGGATACTGCTGGGGGGGATGACCTACCAGAGGAAAGCCATAGTAGTCAGTTCTCTGGCACTGAGCCTGACACTGTGGCAAAGAAGGGAAGGGGGCAGAATAGAAAAGCACTCGTGGTAGGGGATTCGGTAGTTAGGGGAATCAACAGGAGATTTTGTGGTCAGGATCGGGATTCCCGGAAGGTATGTTGCCTCCCTGGTGCCAGGGTCCGGGACATCTCCGATCGGGTATATAAGGTTCTAAAAGGGGAGGGCGAACAGCCATAAATCGTGTTACATATTGGCACTAATGATATAGCCAGAAATAGGATTGAGGATATAAAAAGTGATTTCAGTGAGTTAGGATGGAAGCTGCAAAGCAGGACGAACAGAGTAGTGTTCTCTAGTTTACTACCGGTGCCACGAGATAGCGAGGCGAGGAACAGGGAGTGGGCGCAGCTTAACACGTGGCTGCGCAGCTGGTGTAGGAGGGAGGGCTTCAGATATGTAGATAATTGGGATGCCTTCCGGGGAAAGTGGGACCTGTACAAGAAGGACGGCTTGCATCTGAACTGGAAGGGCACCAATGTCCTGGGTGGAAGGTTTGCTCGAGTAGTTCGAGAGGGTTTAAACTGGTATGGCAGGGGAGTGGGAACCTGAGCTGTATACCGGAGGCGAGAGTTGATGCAGGTGAGGCAGTAGCAAGAGGTAGACCAGCTAGTGGGAAGGATTTTCCTGGGAAGAAACCAAGGGATCGGTTAAAGTGTGTTTGCTTTAACGCAAGGAGTATCAGGAATAAAAGTGATGAACTTAGAGCATGGATCAGTGCCTGGTGCTATGATGTTGTGGCCATAACAGAGACATGGGTTTCTCAGGGGCAGGAATGGTTGCTGGATGTTCCGGGGTTTAGAGCATTTAAAAAGAATAGGGAGGGGGAAAAAGAGGAGGGAGTGTAGCACTACTAATCAGAGAGGGGATCACAGCTACAGAAGCTTCCATTGTCGAGGATGATCTGCCTACCGAGTCAGTGTGGGTGGAAATTAGGAACAGCAAGGGAGTAGTCACCTCGTTAGGGGTTTACTACAGGCCCCCCAATAGCAGCAGGGGGATTGAAGAAAGCATAGGTCGGCAGATTTTGGAAAAGTGCGGACGTAGTAGGGTTGTTGTAATGGGTGACTTTAACTTTCCTAATATTGATTGGAACCTCCTTCAAGCAGAAGGTTTGAATGTAGCTGTTTTTGTAAGGTGTGTTCAGGAGTACATTGACAGGCCGACGAGGGGAGAGGCCATTCTAGACTTGGTGCTCGGAAACGAGCCGGGGCAGTTATCAGATCTTGTGGAGGGAGAGCATTTTGGTGATAGTGACCATAACTGCCTCACATTCTACATAGCTATGGAGAAGGAGAGGATTAGGCAAAGTGGGAGGATATTTAATTGGGGAAGAGGTAACTATGATGCGATTAGACATGAGTTAGGAAGCATGGAGTGGGAGCAATTGTTCCATGGTAAAGGCACTATAGACATGTGGAGACTGTTTAAGGAACAGTTGTTGCGAGTGATGAATAAATATGTCCCTCTGAGACAGGCAAGAAGGGGTAAGATAAAGGAACCTTGGATGACGAGGGCGGTGGAGCTTCTTGTCAAAAGGAAGAAGATAGCTTAC
Organism: Stegostoma tigrinum; assembly: GCF_030684315.1. Classification (NCBI taxonomy): domain Eukaryota; kingdom Metazoa; phylum Chordata; class Chondrichthyes; order Orectolobiformes; family Stegostomatidae; genus Stegostoma; species Stegostoma tigrinum. The sequence goes on from NC_081359.1 coordinate 102,069,424, forward strand.
ATAAGGTGGAGGAAGCTAGGGTCAAGCTCAGCTCTAGAGGATTACAGGCAGGCAAGGAAAGAGCTCAAAAATGGTCTGAGGAGAGCCAGGAGGGGGCACGAGAAAGGCTTGGCAGAACGGATTAGGGAGAACACAAAGGCATTTTACACTTATGTGAGGAATAAGAGAATGGTCAAAGAAAGAGTAGGGCCGATCAGGGATAGCATAGGGAACTTGTGTGTGGAGTTTGAGGAGGTAGGGAAGCCCTAAATGAGTTTTTTGCTTCTGTCTTTACAAAAGAAACAAACTTTGTAGTGAATGAAACCTTTGAAGAGCAGGTGTGCATGCTGGAATGGATAGAGATAGAGGAAGCTGATGTGCTGAAAATTTTGTCAAACATTAAGATTGACAAGTCGCCAGACCCGGACCAGATTTGTCCTCGGCTGCTTTGGGAAACGAGAAATGCAATTGCTTCGCCACTTGTGAAGATCTTTGCATCCTCGCTCTCCACTGGAGTCGTACCTGAGGACTGGAGAGAGGAAAATGTAATTCCTCTCTTCAAGAAAGGAAATAGGGAAATCCCCGGCAATTACAGACCAGTAAGTCTCACGTCTGTTATCTGCAAGGTGTTCGAAAGGATTCTGAGGGACAGGATTTATGACCATCTGGAAGAGCATGGCTCGATTAAATGCAGTCAACACGGCTTTGTGAGGGGCAGGCCATGCCTCACAAACCTTATCGAGTTCTTTGAGGATGTGACTAGAAAAGTTGATGAGGGTTGAGCTGTGGATGTGGTGTAAATGGACTTCAGCAAGGCATTTGATAAGGTTCTCCATGGTAGACTCATTCAGAAGGTCAGGAGGAATAGGATACAGGGTAACTTAGCTGTCTGGATACAGAATTGGCTGGCCAACAGAAGACAGTGAGTGGTAGTAGAAGGAAAATATTCTGCCTGGAAGTCAGTGGTGAGTGGTGTTCCACAGGGCTCTGTCCTTGGGCCTCTACTGTTTGTAATTTTTATTAATGACTTGGATGAGGGGATTGAAGGATGGGTCAGCAAGTTTGCAGATGACACAAAGGTTGGAGGTGTCGTTGACAGTATAGAGGGCTGTTGTAGGCTGCAGCGGGATATTGACAGGATGCAGAGATGGGCTGAGAGGTGGCAGATGGAGTTCAACCTGGATAAATGCGAGGTGATGCATTTTGGAAGGTCGAATTTGAAAGCTGAGTACGGGATTAAGGATAGGATTCTTGGCAGTGTGGAGGATCAGAGGGATCTTGGTGTGCAGATACATAGATCCCTTAAAATGGCCACACAAGTGGACAGGGTTGTTAAGAAAGCATATGGTGTTTTGGCTTTCATTAACAGGGGGATTGAGTTTAAGAGTCATGAGATCTTGTTGCAGCTCTATAAAACCTTGGTTGGACCGCACTTGGAATACTGCATCCAGTTCTGGTCGCCCTATTATAGGAACGATGTGGATGCTTTGGAGAGGGTTCAGAGGAGGTTTACCAGGATGCTGCCTGGACTGGAGGGCTTATCTTATGAAGAGAGGTTGACTGAGCTTGGACTTTTTTTATTGGAGAAAAGGAGGAGGAGAGGGGACCTAATTGAGGTATACAAGATAATGAGAGGCATAGATAGAGTTGATAGCCAGAGGCTATTTCCCAGGGCAGAAAAGGCTAACACGAGGGGTCATAATTTTAAGCTGCTTGGAGGAAAGTATAGAGGGGATGTCAGAGGCGGGTTCTTTACACAGAGAGTTGTGAGAGCATGGAATGCGTTGCCAGCAGCAGTTGTGGAAGCAAGGTCATTGGGGACATTTAAGAGACTGCTGGGCATGCATATGGTCACAGAAATTTGAGGGTGCATACATGAGGATCAATGGTCGGCACAACATCGTGGGCTGAAAGGCCTGTTCTGTGCTGTACTGTTCTATGAATCTATGAATCTATGGTTGAGGACTCGGTCTGCATCTGATACAATTGAGAAGGATAAGGTGACATCTGATTGAAACTTACAGAGTACTGAGATGCCTGGATATCATGGGTTTGGAAAAGCTGGCTCCATTAGGTAAAGAGACCAGGACCCAGGGGCAAAGCCTCAGGGTGAAGGGATGACCCTTTAGAATTAAGATAAAGAGGAATTCCTTCGGTCAGAGGGTAGCAAATCTGTGGAACTCATTGCCACAGAAGGCTATGGAGGCCAAGTCAATAAGTGTATTTCAGACAGATAGGATCTTGATTAATAAGGGGATCAAGGATTAGAGGGAGAAGGAAGGGGATTGAGAAAAGTTGGTGTGGACTGAATGGGCTGAATGGCCTGCTTCCACGCTGTACGGACTTTATGAAACATACAAGCAATGATCGAATGGAGGATAAGACGTGATGGGCCAAATGGCCTAATTCTGCTCCTATGTCTTATGGGTCTCATGAGAAGGTAAGTGCGCAGTTTGAATTGAAGCCAACAGTGGGCAATTTCGCTCCATTGCTGTCCGTGAGATGGAATGTCTGACAGCGAGATACTTTTTCTGTGCTTAATCAGGACTGCAAGCCTAGTTTTGGTGCTTAAGTCCTTGAAATGTGTACATTCAAATGGAGCTGTCCTTGTTGATTGCTCTGGGTTTATCTCTATGGCCACTTGTGCGAACTAAAGGGGAGAGGATTTGGAAGCAATGGTTATACTCTCTGTGACCACTGTCCTAATGGTTCTGAATCTTGGACCATGCACAACACCCTCGCCAAGTTACTGCTGCACTGGTAGGGCAGCTGTTAATAGAGCTTTGGCAACAGTGTCACCTCAATGTTCACAACCATTATCTTGAGTTAAGGGTTGTGAGTTCAAGACCTATTCCAGAACCATGAAAGCACAATATGGACAAATACTCTCATATTTGCTCATCAGGAGTTCCCAGGTTCCTGTTTTTATGAGAACTTTTATTTCCATTGGGAGTTTGCTTCAAGGGTTTAGGAGTTTTATTTTTCCCAAACGAAAACAGAAGCTTGTGGAACTGCTCAATAAACTGCTCAGTGAGCAGATGCTGAATAAGGCTGGGGCTGTATTCCCTGCACCGTCGGAGGCTGAGGGGTTACCTTATACAGGTGTAGATAAAAATGAGGGGCATGGATAGCGTGAATAACCAAAGTCTTTTCCCAAAGAGTAGGGGAGTCCAAAACACTGGAGGTATAGGCTTAAGGTGAGAAGGGAAAGATTTAAAAGGGAGCTAAGGGGCAACTTTTTCACACAGAGGGTGGTGTGTGCATGGAAAGAGCCGCCAGAGGAAATAGTGGAGGCTGGTACAGTTACAACATTTGAAAGGCATCTGGATTGGTGCGTGTATAGAAATGATTTAGAGGATATGGGCCAAATAAATGTCAAAAGTGACTAGATTAATTTAGGATATCTGGTTAACATGGCAACTTGGGCCGAAGGGTCTGTTCCTGTGCTGTATAACTCTATGACCCTATAAGACCATTCACATAACATCTTGCAAAACAAAGACCGCCTGTCCATGGTTCCAATACAGATCCTGCCTCAGGACCCTATGCAGACACTGTTGCCCTCTGGCACAATCACTGTGCAGTAGGTTCAGCACTTGAAAAGAATGAAAAATCATAGATGGGCAGTGACTAGAACACAGGCGGTAAGCAGAATAAAAGTATTTAACTATCTTTATGGATCATGTGTTATTTTTCTTGCAATTATTTTTTCCAACAGGCAAATGGAATAGGAGTGTAACATAGGACCATACAGGACAGAGAAAGGCCATTGGAAAAAGATACTAGAGGTTCTCATCTTGCCTAATCAAGTTATTTCTTTATCAACCCAAGACTTTTACTTCCACAACCCAACACAACATTGCATTAAGTTTATTAATCATTAATAATTAGTCAGGCCACAGCTGGAATATTGTGAGCTGTTTTGGACCTGTTACTTGACATTGGAGTCAGTCCAGAGGAGGTTCACTTGGTTGTTCCTGGGTTTGGAAGGATTTTCATATGAGGCGACATTAAACGCATACTTATTGGAGTTTAGAAAACTGAGAATAAACCTTATTGAAACATGCAAGATTCTTCGGAGGCTTGACAGTGAAGATATTGAGAGGTTATCTCCCCTTGAGGGGCAGTCTAAGACCACAGGGCATAATCTCAGTGTAAGGGGTTACACGTTAAAGACAGAAATGTGTGAAATATGTTCTCTCAGAGGTTATTAATTATTTGGAATTCTTTCAGGCAGAAGGGTTAGGTTGTTAAGTATATGCAAGGCTGAGAGAGAAATTTTTTTATCTGTAAGGGAATCAGATGAGTTTGAGGAAAAGGTAGGGAAGTCATGTTGAGGGTTACCAGATCAGCCAATGATGTCATTGAATGGTGGAACAGACTTGATGGGCTGAATGGCTGATTTTTTTAAAAAATCCCTACAGTGAGGGAAGAGGCCAGTTGGCCCAACAAGTCCACACCAGCCCTCTCCCATCCCCTTACCATAAACCCCTGCATTTCCCATGGCTACCCCACCTAACCTACACATCCCTGGACACTGCGGGACAATTTAGTATGGCCAGTCAAGCTAATCTGCACATCTTTGGACTGTGGGGGGAAGCCAAAACATCCAGCAGAAACTCACACAGACACAGGGAGGATGGTGGCCTGGATGTGGAATTGAACCCAGCTCCCTGGCACTGTGTGGTAGCAGTGTTAACCACTAAGCCACAATGCTGCCCTTCTGACTTCTGCTCCTATGTCTTATGATGTAAGCTCTTGACCACACCTCTGCTGGAAATGATGTAACTGTCTTGAAGGCAGTTGAGAGCAGGTTTACTCTATGGATAATTTGAGTGAGTGAGTTGAGTCAAGAGGAAAGTTTGAACAGGCTCCCCGGGAGGCCAGAAGCGTGAGGGGTGACTTGATCAAAGTATACAAGACCCTAAATGGTCTTGATGTGATAGGCATGGAAATGATATTTCCTCTCTGTGAGTGAGACCAGAATTTGCACGGTTTTAAACTGACGGGTTGACCTTTTAAGAAAGAGAGGAGAATTTTATTCTCTCAACATGTTGTGCGCCTTTGGATCCCTGTCACAGAAGGTGGTGACGGTGGTCATTACACATATTTACTGTGAAGTAGATAGATTGTAGGAATTAGGTCATTAAGTTTATTCAAGGTGAGGGTAGACAGGGAGGGAATCAAGGAGGTTTGAAGTAAAGGCAAAAAAGTGGATTATCAGATGTGTCACCAGTTCCTTATAACATGTCTCTGCAACGTGCCATTTATTGAAGGCACAGACATAACAGGCTAAATGACCTCCTTATGGGCCATAACGTAGTGACACATAGACCTGCCGATCGCTGAACTTTAGCTGTGAAATAGATTGGCTGATCCATCATTGTAAATACTTATTAATTGATGTGAATCTTTGATTAATGTGAATGCAACCATCGTTCATTTTGTGGTAAAATATTCTTTATTACAAGATGTACAGCATATTGAATTAACATTATAAATATAACTATACATTAGAAGGCTCTGCTTTATATGTGCTATTCACTCCAGTGCTATCTTAATGCTAACAATGGCTAGGTAAGCTTCAATGCAACATTTATATTTTTGTTTCTTTGCATCATGATTGATCATTTAATTATTTGAATGGAAATCCAATTCCTTCTCAACTGAGAGATGTTCAATTTCACCAGCTGCTAACAGAATATATTCCTTCAAACATAAAATGAAATCTCTGTCATCAAATTTGTCTTTCAACTTAGTTCAGAAGGATTGCAGCTTAGGGCTTCATTTATGGCTGACCGTAAATCCACTGCTTAGAGCATAAATGATTCTGACAAATATCGCAGATTTGCTCCCATGCCCTTGTTTGACTGATACTGGTATTGTAGTCTTGAATTGTCATCCCTGCATTGGGGAAACAAGGAGGAACATTTGTCCACATTTCTGACTTTTAGCTTGACTCCAGGGATGGCTATTGGGACATGCATCTGATAAGTGTGCTTGCAGACGGATTTGGACAGGTTAGGATAGTGGGCACAAAAGTGGCAGATGGACTACAACATTGGGAAGTGTGAGATCATGCACTTTGGTGAGAAGAATAAAAGCACGGACTATTTTCTAAATGGGGAGAAAATTCAGAAGTCTGAAGTGCAAAGAGACTTGGGAATTCTAGTTCAGGATTCTCTCAAGATAAACTTGTAGGTCAAGTCAGTAGCTCGGAAAGCAAATGCCACTTTGGCATTTATTTGGAGAGGACTTGAATATAAAAGCAGTCATATACTTCTGAGGCTCCATAAAGCTCTGGTCAGGCCACATTTGGAGTATCGTGCACAGTTTTGGGCCCCATATCTCAGGAAGATTGTACTTCTTCAGCCAGAGAGGCTGCAGAGGCCACCTCCTTGAGTATATTTAAAATGGAGATAAATAGGTTCTTGATTGTCAAGGGGATCAAGGGTTACAGGGAGAAAGCGGTAGAATGGGGTTGAGAACTTATCAGCCATGATGAATGGTGGAGAAGATCCAATGGGCCGAAAGGCCTAATTTCTGCTCCTATGCCTTATGGCTGATTTGACTTTTTTCCTTTTTATGCACTCATGGGATTTGCTGGCTGCATGCACATTGATTGTTAATTCCCTGAGTCACCCTTGAAAAGGTTGTGGTGAATGTTCTATAACTGAATAGGCTTTAAGTTAATAGATTTTATTTTAAGAGATTTTAATTTCCTGAATAGATTTTAACTTCTAAGGATGATTTTGCTCTTTAAATTTTACTCCAGCTTGCCAAGCAAAGGTGGCATCGTGGCTCAGCGGTTAGCACTACTGCCTCACGGTGTCAGGGGCCCAGATTCAATTCCAGACTTGCGTGATGATCTTTGTGGAGTTTGCATATTTTACTTGTGTCCATGTGGGTTTCTTATGAGTGGTCTGGTTTCCTCCCACAGTCTAAAGATGTGTGGGTTAGATCGACTGGCCGTGTTAAATCTCCCCAGGGAGGAACACGTTGGGTGGGTTGGCCATGGGAAATACAGGGTCAGAGGGGTGAGCAGGAGATAGGTCTAGGTGGGATGCTCTTCAGAGGGTCAGTGTAGACTTGATAGGTCGAACGGCCTGCTTTCACACTGAAGGGATTCTATGAAATGTGAGATTGGGTGGCATGCTCTTCAGATGGTATTTTTAATAGACTCTATCTGCACTGTAGGAATTCTAAGGCTCACTTGAAATTTTTCCATTTGTGGAAGGCTGCTTATCATTTATACCTTCCTACTTGATGCATCAAATCATTCAGCAAATTTAAAATGCATGAAATAACCTGGCTCAATCTCCAACTTTTAGATTACCCTTGCACTAGCTAGATCTGAGTCACATATACATCAATAACAGTTAATTATTTGTTGATGAACTGAAAGGTTGGAGACAAATAGCAGAAGTCAACTTGATGTGTACTCCTTTGTGTCACTGGGGACTAGTGATGGTATTTGTTGCAGTTTTCATGATACTACAGGGAAAAGATAAGGTGAATAGGAAGAAATTAATTCTGCTTCAATAAGAATAGAAATTGCTGGAGAGACCCAGCAACTGTGGAGAGAGGGACAGGCTTAATGTTTTCAGTCCAGTGGTCCTTCATCAGACCTTGTTCTAAAGAGGGGTCACTGGACTCGAAATGTTATCTCTGTCTTCTCTCCACAGATCTGCCAGACCCGTGTTTCTCCAGAAATTCCTGTCTTTGTTTCAGATATTCAGCATCTGCACCTGCTTGTTTGAGGACTTAGGGACATAATCTCAAAGTTAGAGTCATACCTTTTCAGGGGTGAATTTAGGGGTTAGTTATATATGCAAATGACAATTCATACATAGACAACTGCTCATTTCAAATCTGATATTGATAGTTTTCTGTTAACTTCAAGATATCAAGGGATATTTTAAATAAATTGGTCATAGATCAGCCATGATCTCATTAAAAGACAGAATAGACTCAAGGAATTAAATGGTCTACACTGTCCCTTTATTCTAATGCACAGTGTATGGAGAAAAGTCACTACACTCTCAAAGGGCTTCTCCCTCATTGTAGGGAGACTGCTGGTGGTGAGCTTAATGTGAGGGTCACCCTGCCTCAGGTGAGGGGCAAATTTGAGAAGGTAGGGCATTCATGGTGACCTCAGTCAGAGCCCAAATGCACTGTTGGCAACACTTTGCATTGTGACCCAGCTATCCCACCAAACCTCTGTGCAAGGTCTGTGCTGATGTACAAGATGGGCCATCAGTATGAACAATGTATCTGGGTGTGCATGCTTGGCTTGCTGCTTCTCAGAAATATGATGGATGTTATAAATCGTTGTGTTTCCCAATGCACTGGTGACAATTGAGAATAAAAAGATTAATGATAGGTTTTAGGTACCAGTCCAATGTTGAAAGTATCATCCTTCTTTGTCCGAAATGCAGAATATTGGAGTAAATTTGGCTGTTCTGTGACATAAATGACTATTTATTGGCTTTCCCAAGACTTTTGCCACAATACAATTCTCAGGCTACAGGAATCACTGGTGGTTCCCACCCTTGGCATTGTGCCCCACTGGATTTTCTTTGATAAACCTGCATGGTTCTTGAGGGTCCATAGGTGTGAGACTGCAATACCTTGTAGACTACGCCAGCTAAGGGCAACAAATTTCTCTCCCTGAATTAATGGGAAAATTGGGTTTATTTTATTAAAAATATGACAATATTATGGATCACTTTTACCGAGATTGGCTATCTTTTTAGTAATTTGGTTTGTAAAACTGAATTCCAATTCTCAAAAATCATTTTGATCTGACCGTACATTCTTTGGATTTTTATGCAAGCATCTGGATGCTAGTCATGCAGTGTAACCATGACAGTCCTGTACTCTAATGACTACATGTGGGGAATGTGGCTGATTATGATGCTCCTTCTGTCATGTTGTTCAGCTAATTTATCACAGAGCTGGGTCATTGTGGCCAGGATAGCACAGTACCAGTGTTGCACATAAATCGATGTGGATCACTGAGCGGAGAACGTAAGTAGGTATCCCTGCTTTTAATAACATCCTAAGATTTACATAAAACTTGCAAGCTATTAATGTTCAAAAGACAGTTATTTTTATTTACATGGCTGTGTAATGGCAATGGTCCTCATGGTAACTTACTACAAAATATTATTTATTTATGTACAATTAAGTCTGGAAATGACGCAAAACCATTAAAACCACAGGTTCAACGTTGGCATTGACTTCTGGGCACTGCATTGTATGCCAAATCCTTGGAAAGGTTGCACAGAAAGATTAACTTAAGTTTGTACAAAGAATGATGGACTTCTTTATGCAGAAAGGCTACAGAAACTGGGATCATTTCCTTGGAGCAGAGAGGATTTAGGGCAGCTTCGAAAGATGTTGAAAATGAAGAGTTTTGGTTGGATGAAAGAGGTGAAGCTGTTTTCAATAGTAGGGCATTTGTTGACGAGATGACACAAATTTACGTTAAGAGGCAGAAGAATCAGAGAGGAGAGCAAGTGTTTTTAATGCATTGAGCCATTGTGCCTTGTAGTATGCTAGTTGAAACTGAGACAGTTTCAATTGTCTCTTTCAAAAGTGAATTGGATAAATACTTGAAGGAAAAGGAATCACCGGATGATAGCAGTCGAGTAGATGGGTGGGACTAATTGAATAACTTTTTCAAAGAGCCAGCACAAGCATGACCTCCATTTCATGTCATGAAGCTATTTGAAAAAGGGACCTTCCATTTGATAAACACTGCTGCTTGTGACACAAAGTACTCAGTAAAATCAAATTTGGTTATTAAAACAATTAGCACTAATAACTGGATAAAATGCATTGCTTGACATTATCTGGCTTCTAAAATTGATTGACTTCATGTCACATTAGTATAGACAAGCTTCAAGTCACAATTTCCACAGTTACAGCAGGTTGTTAGGAACACCATTGGCACCAATGTTACTTTACCCACAATGATCAACGATTCAAGACAGAGTTCATTATCAACAGCTCAAATTCATTAGGATTAATTGCTGAGACAAGTTTTTCATTGAGCAAAGTCAAAATTTCTCTTTTTCTGCGAGCAGTGACAATTAGACACGAATAACATTTGCATTTAGAAAATCCCACATACTGACTATTGGTGTGCCAGCTATTTTCCATAACCTCCAACTGAAGATTGAGGGGACAATCAACCCCTTTTTGTTTGTACATTTGTGGACAACTGGCCAGCATTTATTGCCCATCCCTAGTTGGCCCTCAGAAGGTGGTGGTGAATCACTGCGGTCTGTGTGCTGTAAAGTAGACCTGCAATACAGTTAGGGAGGGAATTTCAGGCCTTTGGCCCAGAAACACTGAAGGAAGGGCGATACTTTTCCAAAACAAGATGGCGGGTGGCTTGGAGGGGAACTTGAAGTTGGTGGCTTTCCCACATATCTGATGTTCCTTGTCCTTCTAGATGGACCTGGCTTGAAGCCATCAATGTTTCAATCCATTCAGCACAAATTTAAAATCGATCACTTTTTTTTTAAAACAGCACAAGTCAGCAGAAATTCGTATTGCTGAAATTGAAGAGAAACGTGATGGAAAACCTTTGAAAGAACGTTGAAGAAATATTTTGTGCATCTGGTGCCACTTTTTCGTGAAGGTCAGCATGGTGGTCCACAACTGGCACTGTCATTGAAGGCAGTTCCTTGGGCATTTGCTAGGGGGAAGGGGGCCAGGGAAGGAGGCAATTTAAAGGAAACTGCCCGTTAAAAAACATGGACGTAGGTCATTTTCGAGTCACTGCCCAGCAGATTCTTAGCAGTGCATTTGTAAAAGCCAGTGTCTCTGTTGGATGGATTCTGTAAGATTAGTAACCCTTGAGGATCAAGGTATTTATTCCCAATCAAGCGAGCCTGATTCATAACTGTGACTCGGGTCTTGTCTGGAAGTTCCCAGTTTATTTCCGCTTTTGGGATCCCCATGGCCATGCAGTTCAGCTGAACTGAGATGCCGTGTCTAGCGTAAGTTACAGGGCTTGGCCCATTGGTAATGCGGGGAGGGTAGGCTAACACGATCACTGAGACACTCATGAAACTAAGGCCCAGGTCGCTCATGGCTTTGCAGGAATAAGTCCCTCTGTCATACACGGAGGCATCGTGAACAATGAGCGAGCCATTCTGCAGGACAGAGAAGCGGCCTACATTTTGAGGTCTGTTCAGCACCATGCCATTGGGTAAAATCCATGATAACTCAGGTTGCGGATTTCCCCCGACTATGCAATCCAGTCTCATTCTTTCGCCTGGCAGAATTCGAACCAAACTTGAGTACCGGTTGCGTATTTCAGGTTTGTGGCCAATCTCCAGGGTCACCAGCCTCTCAACAGAGCCCACTGTGTTTCTGGCTATGCAGCGGTAAGCTCCAGCTTCTGCAGTAGAAGGACTGCTGATGTGCAAGGTGCCGTCTCTCCCATGGTACATCTTTTGCCATCGCTGACCACTCAGGAGCCTGTTTCCATCCGGGAGAATCCAAGTTGTTTCCGGAGTTGGGTTCCCTCTGGAAGAGCAGTTCAGGTTCACGCTGTTGCCGATCACGATAGCGACCCCGGCACTAAGTGGGTTGGTGAACGAAGGTTTCTCCAATTTGTCCAATACTTCAAGATGCACAGTCAGCCTGGCTTCTCCTCCTTCATTATGAGCAATGCACACTAACTGATCTGCATCTGACCTCTTCAAGCTCTGGATGTCAAGTGTTCCGTTGTGATGCACTCGAATTCTATTTCCATAATATGGGGCCATCACAACCACATTTTCTGACAGCACCCACATGACCCGTGGAGGAGGCACCCCTTCTGCCTTACAGTCTATTTGCTTACGGGTTTCTTTCATTGCTTTTTCCTTGATCACAGTATTCATGCCTTTCTGCCCATTAATACTGGGTGCTTCGATGTTTACCTGCACAGTGATGACTCTTCTACTCTCTCCTGCAGTATTTCTTGCGACACACGTGTAGTTTCCACTGTCTGATCTCTGTACCTTGTGTATGTGAAGAGTACCATCAGTTGTGACTTTGTACTTTGTGGAGGGCAGGATGAATCTGTCATTCGGGGAGTACCAGCTGATCCAGGGAGTTGGTTCTCCTTTAGCTCCACATTTTATAGTAGAGGACTCACCGTATGTCACCTGAACCAGAGAGGAAGTGCCACTCTGGAAACTTGGGGGCTCTGCTACAACCTTCACATTGACTTTCATCTCGTCTTTGCCGATCTGGTTTACCGCATAGCAAGTGTAATCACCTTCATCTCTCAACCCAACCTCGTTGAAGTACAATGTGCCGTTATCAAAAACCGTGTACCTGCGGGTTCTTGTCCCGCTGTCATCGGACTGCATGATGCTGTTGACCATGGTACCATCTGGGAGGCTCCAGGAGATCTCTGGGTCTGGCAGTCCCGATGCTATGCAATCAACTTTGAGGTCCTTACCATACATAACCTTCTGCTTGACATCCTGCTTATACTCAATCTTGGCTGGCTTCATCATCACATTCACCTTGAGCACCATGAAGTCATCTCCTATCTTGTTCCTGGCTACACAAAGGTAATCTCCAGCGTCTTTGTCTGTAACCGATTGAATGACGAGAGTGCCATTGTTGTACACTTTGATTCTCTTGCTGTAACTGAAACGCAGAACAAACACATTTAGAAGTTAGTGACCAACAATAGAAGACTTTACTTGTGTTTCAATTCCAGTATGACACTTCTTCAGTTCTGACAAAGGGTCATATTGGATCTAAACATTAATTCTATTTCTCTCTCCACAGATGCCTTCTAATCTCAAGACCTTCTGAGTTTCTCCAGCATTCTCTGTGTTTGTTTCAGATTTCCAGCATCTGCAGTATTTTACCTTCAGTGGAAGATTCTGGCAGTTAGAAGCTTGCTATATACGTTTCCCATGGAGGAGGAGGCATTTCAGTGTAAAGGCATGATTTAACCCTTGTGCAGTATACAGGTTTGATGGCATCCCAGACAGCTTAATAAGCCATTTTCCCAAATCATGTTTATACAAGAAAGAAACTGTCCTAGGACTGACCCTCAATTTGTCATTCTGGTTCTCTACCCAGCTGATCTCAGTTGGGCCAAGTTAAAAGAATAGAAATTAGGAGGATGAGGTGACCATTCAGCTCCTTTAGCCTGCTCCACCATTCAATAATATCATAGCTGATCCTATATCCCAATGCCTTATTCCCACTTTCTCTCCATACCACTTGATACCTTTAATATCTAATATTTATATTGTGAGGGCTATGTTTGGAATTCGAGCTGTTCCAATTCATGCAAATGACTGCTCGTCTTGGCTTAAGGTTTGCTTTTTGACTATGGTACTACAGCGTTAACCATTGAACTGTACTCTAAAATGATTCACTACTTCCTAGAAAGGAAGTAGAGAAAGAACAACAGTCTGAGAAATTTATATATCATCTTCATTTTGGATCTAGGCTGAGCCTTGTTGCCCAGTTCTGAAGAAGAGTCACATTGGGCTTAAAAATCTTAGCTCTCCCCATAGACGCAGCCAGACCTGCCGAGTTTCTCCAATTTTTTATCTTAGTATCTGCAGTAACTGTTTTTATTTTTCTTGCTGTCCACCTACTTCCTCATTCCTGACCCAATATCGGGTTGAGTAAAACTTAACTCATGATGCAGCCAAACAGCAAGTTTAATCCTTAACTCTTGAGATGTTCTGATAACTCCACTCACAGAGCCCCTTTAATGTGGAATGAAATCCTGGTGTGGTTTACAAAACATAGCAGTGAACAGATGAGCACCAAGTAAACATCTTGGGGGGATAGTTAGAGAAGGCTGCTAAAGACATTGTAAAAGAAATAGGTTTTGAGGATGCTATGAAAATGATGACAGAGGGAATAAAGTGCAACTTTTTGGAAATAAATTCTTGACTATAAGAGCAAAATGACTGAAAATTACAGTTTAACCATCATTTTACTGGTGGTGAAATGTTATCCCCAGTGGTCGGCTCCTGGGTGGCTAAAGTTAGATGCTGTCCAGGCCTGGCTGCCTAACTCTTTTTTTCTTGATATACTTGTGGGAAGTATGCATTGCTGGCTGGGCCAACATTTATTGGCCATCCCTAATTATCCTTGTGAAGGTAGAAGTGAGCTCTTCTTAAAACATAGCAATCTATTTGGCTTTGGTAGACCCACAATGTTGTTTGCGAGGGTATCGAGAATTTTGACCCAACAACACTAAAGGAATGGTGATGTATTTCCAAGTCAGGTTGGTGCACAATTTGGAAAAGAACTTGTAGCTGTCGTTGTTCCATGTGACCGCTAACCCTTGCTCTTCTAGATTGTAGTTCCACTCATTAACCATTGGGTAGTTCATCTCTGACCATCTCGATGTCAGATGCAACACTTAGAAGAATTAGAGCATGGTCTGTGTTTTTCTCCATTGAGACAATATGAGCAGGTTATTGATCATCTGATCTGATACATTCTTATTGGTTTGGAATCAAATTTTGCTTCACATTGTTCTTGCAAAGTGTTTACTGCAGCATAATAAAATGAATGTGGCTTAATAAATTATAATGGGATGATGGTGGCTATCTTCGTGAAACTGTTAAATGGTGAAAAACTGCAGAAAATTGCAACACAAAGGGACTTGTGAATACTTGTACATAAAACAGAGAAAACTAGCACACAGATGCAGCAGGTAATTGGGAAGGCTCATGGAGTGCTGGTCCTTATTCAAGGGGGCTGAAGTATAAGAGTAGAGAAGTCATATTGTGACCATACAAGGTGGTGGTGAGGCAACATGTGGAGTACTGAGAGTAGTTTTCACACCCTTATTTAAGGAAGGATATTATTCCACTGGAAGTGGTTCAGAGAAGGCTCATTAGGATGACCCTGAGGTGGAGGGATTGTCATATGATCAAAGTTTGGGACTCTACTCACTGGAATTTTTAAGAATGAGAGGTGAAGTCACTGAAACATAAAGAATTCTAAAAGGGGTTTGGCAGGATCAATATTGAGAGGGTGATTCCATTGAGGGAGAGTCCAGGACCAGAAGACATAGTCTCAGAATTAGGAGGCCCCAAAATTTAAATCTGAGATGAGGAGGAATTACTTCACTTAGAGGTCTTTGAGCCTTTGGAACGCCTGCCACAGACAGCCGTGGGACAGAGTCCTTGTGTATATTTAAGGCGGAGATAGATAGATTCTTGATCCATCGGAGAGTCAAGGATTATTGGGAAAGTTCAGGAAAGTGGACGTGAGGAATGTTGAATCACCCATTATCCTGTTGAATGGGAAGCAGGTTCAAGGGGCTGAATGGCCTACTCCCATTTCTATTTCTTTCACAGAAATTGTGACATCTGCAGTCATGAGCAAGAGGTGGTAGAAAAAGGAGAATATTAGTGAGAGACACATTTACAAAAATTATGTAGTAGACTGCAACTGAAAGAGTTTGTGGAAACCTGTTTGAGTCAGAGAGCAGTCACTCATAGATGAGGAGAAACTGTTACAGGGCCACAAACCACCAACAGTGACAAGAAAAGCCATCGGCCCAATGTGCTGAATCAAACCATGAGCTACATGACTTGTGGCAATGCAAACCAATTAATTTAAAAGCGCTATACAAATATAAACAGTTGTTGTTAGTGTTAGACCTGGGTCACAGCCACTTTCTCAGGATATATGGGGAGGTTTTGAACAGTTGGCTGGTGCGAATGAATTTGAAGCAGTGTGCTCAGCCTCTGCTTCTTGCCCTTTGGCCTTCTGGTCTTTCAGTGAAGGATCGATTTTGATCTGAGCAAACAAAACATCACAGTTCAGGTTAAAGCCATGTCTGTTGACAGACCCCAAATCTCCTCACTCATCCACTCAATTAAACATTTCATCTTGTGAGGGGGTTTTCCTCAACTAAAATTGCTTAATTGTCATTGCAAAGCAAAGTGTTTTGTTGTCCGATCACACCTGCATGACCCAACTTTCTGTTAGAAGAGTCGCAGTGATGGTAACCATGGCAACAATATTCAACCAGCGTAAAAACCCATTTGGATCAGTAATGTCCTTTCAGGAGGACAATCTACCATCCTTACCTGGTTTGGCCTACGCATGATTCCAGATGCAAAGCAATATGGCTGGCTCTTAACTTCCCTCTGAAATGGCTTAGCAAGCCAATCAGTTCCAGGAAAACAAAGGATGGGCAAATTGCCCGCAACACCCAGATCCAATGAATAAAAGGAGCCAAGAAAAGACACTTAACATAGAACAGAAAGACTTGGATTCATATAGTACTTTTCATATTCTCGGAAGGTCCCTTTAAAGCACTTACAGCCAATGAATATTTTTGAATTGTTGAGATGGAAGAAATATGGTGGCAAATAACCAGATAGTCTCTCTTTTTCTAGTCGTGTTGGTGGCGGGATAGCTATTAACTAGAAGATCAGGGAGCAGTTCCCTCCTCTCTGTTTTGTGGATAAAATGCTAGTGACTTCTGGCTGCTCAGGTGGATGTAAATGATCCTGGGGCACTGTTTTGAAGCAGGGCAGAGGACTCCTCCTCTGTATTCTGGCCTCAATTTATCCCTCAGCCAACAGTGCAAAAGAAAAAAAAATCTGGTCATTATCACATTGACTGAGAGCTTGCTGCGCACACATGGTCATCCATTTGATGCAACATAACAGTGAATGTGTTACAAAACTGCTGCATCATCTGTAAAGAACTTTGGGACATAAAAGATGCAATACAAGTGCAACTCCATTTTCTCCTTCTTAGAAAGTGGGCTGTGAGGGGTGTTGCTGCCTGACCAGCATTTCTTGCCCAACCCTAGTTGCCCTTGAGGAGGTGGTGGTGAGACGCCTTCTTGAAGCGCTGCAGTCCTCCTGCTGTGGGTTGACCCAAAATGCTGTTAGGGAGGGGATTCCAGGATCTTGATCCAGCAACAGTGAAGGAACGGCGGTATAGTTCCAAGTCAGCATGGTGAGTGGCTTGGAGATGAACTTGAAGGTGGTGGTGTTCCCATATATCTGCTGCCCTTATCCTTGTAGATGGAAGTGTTCTTGAAAGAGCTGTCTGAGGATCTTTGGTGAATTTCTGCAGTGCACCTTGTAGATAGTACACGCAGCTGCAACTGAGCATCGGTGGTATAGGGAGTGAATGCTTGTGGATGTAGTGCCAAACAAGTGGACTTTGTCTTGGATGGTGTTAAGCTTCTTGAGTGTTGTTGGGGCTGCACTCATTCAGGCAAGTGGGAGTATTCCATCGCACTCCTGACTTGTGCCTCCACTAGATGGTGGACAGGCTTTGGAGACTCAGGAGGGGAGTTACTTGCCACAGTATTCCAAGCTTCTAACCTGACCTTGAGAAGTAAAAGGCCCATGCAATGCTGTGGTGCAAGGGTTCAAATCCCAGTATAGCAGGTGGTGGAATTCAAATCCAAAAGTACAAAAGAACGAAAGAGAAGTACAGCACAAGAGCAGGCCCTTCGGCCCTCCAAGACCGTGCAGATCATCATGTCCTAACCAAAACTAAAAAAACAACCTTCTGCCCTTATTCGGTCTATATCCCTCTATTCCCTCCCTTTTAATGTAACCATTCGGATTCCTCTTAAATATCACCAACATGCCTGCTTCCACCAACTCCTCTGGCAGTGCATTCCCGGCTCCTACCACTCTCTGCATGAAAATCTTCCGTCGCACATCTGCCTTAAACTTTCCCCCTCTCATCTTCACCCTGTGCCCTTTGTAATTGAAACTTCAGCCCTGGGAGAAAGGGTGGATAGTAAGAGACTATTTATGCCTCTCATAACTTTGTAGACCTCCATCAGAAATCCTATCATCCGTCTTTCGAGTGGAAACAATCCCAGTCTTTTTAACCTTTCCTCATAGCCAATGCCCTTGAGGCCAGGCAACCTTCTCTGCACTCTTCCCAAAGCTTCCACATCCTTCTGATTTTGTGGCAACCAAAAATACACACAATACTCCAAATGTAGCCTAACATGGTTTGCCAAGACTTGTACTCCAGGCCCAGGCTGACGAAGGCGGCATATCACGTACCTTCTTTATCACTTTAGCCACCTGTGTTGTCACTTTTAGAGAACTATAGACCTGCACACCCAGATTGATCTGTATATTAATGTTCCTAAGGGTTCTGCCATTAACAGTATAGTTCACACCTAAATTTGATCCTCGCATTTGTCTGGATTAAACTCCATCTGCAATTTCTGTGTCTAAGTTGCCAATCTATCTATATTCTGTTGTATCTTTTCACAATTGTCGGCACTATCAGCAACTCCACCAATATTAGTGCCATCTCCAAACTCACTAATCAGACCATCCACATTTTCCTCCAGATCATTTATATATACCACAAACAGAGCATCTAGGACTAATCCCTGTGGAACGCCACTAGTTACCGGTCTCCATACTGAAAAACACCCTTCCACCTTTACCCTCTGTCTTCTATGACCAAGCCAGTTTTGTATCCATCTAGCCAGCCCACCCAGAATCCAATGTGTATTTAGTATTTTGTACCAATCTGCCATGTGGCACTTTCTCAACTGTCTTGCTAAAATCCATATAAACTACATTTAGAGATAATGGGAACTGCAGATGCTGGAGAATTCCAAGATAATAAAATGTGAGGCTGGATGAACACAGCAGGCCAAGCAGCATCTCAGGAGCACAAAAGCTGACGTTTCAGGCCTGGACCCTTCATCAGAGAGGGGGATGGGGAGAGGGAACTGGAATAAATAGGGAGAGAGGGGGAGGCGGACCGAAGATGGAGAGTAAAGAAGATAGGTGGAGAGAGTATAGGTGGGGAGGTAGGGAGGGGATAGGTCAGTCCAGGGAAGACGGACAGGTCAAGGAGGTGGGGTGAGGTTAGTAGGTAGATGGGGGTGCGGCTTGGGGTGGGAGGAAGGGATGGGTGAGAGGAAGAACCGGTTAGGGAGGCAGAGACAGGTTGGACTGGTTTTGGGATGCAGTGGGTGGGGGGGGGGAAGAGCTGGGCTGGTTGTGTGGTGCAGTGGGGGGAGGGGACGAACTGGGCTGGTTTAGGGATGCAGTAGGGGAAGGGGAGATTTTGAAACTGGTGAAGTCCACATTGATACCATAAACTACATTTACATCCCTTCCATCATTGATTTTTTTGAAGAGGTGACAAAAATAATTAATCAGGTTGATGTGACATGACCTTCCCCATTAAAAACCTTGCTGCCTGTCACTAACTAGTCTGTTTTCTTCCAAATGTGCATATATCTTGTCCCTCAGTATCTTCTCCAAGAGCTTCCCCACCACAGACGTCAGGCTCACTGGCACATAATTTCCTGGATTATTCCTGACTCCTTTCTTAAACAAGAGAAAAACACTGGCTAATCGCTAGTCTTCTGGGGCTCACCTGTAGTCAAAGAGAATGTGAGGGTATCTGCTAGTGACCCATCCATTTCTTCCTTTGCCTCTTGCAGCAACCTGGAATAGATCCCGTCTGGCCCTGGGAATCTGCCTATTGTAATGCAATTTAGGGTTCCCAAAACTTCCTCGTTCAATATATTGACATTCTCTAGAGTATTTGTACACTCATCCCTGACCACAACATCAGTCATATCCTTCTCCTCAATGAATACTGATACAGAATTCTCATTAAGGATCTTCCCATTTCCTGTGGATCCACGCATAACTTCCGTCCTTTGTCCTTGAGTGGGCCTACTCTTTCCATTGCTACCCTCTTTCCTTTATATATGCATAAAGAGCCTTAGGATTCTCCTTGTCCCCTGTCTGTTGACCACGTTTCATGGTTCCTTTTAGCCTTCCTAATTCTGTGTTTAAGTTCCTTACTAATTTCTCCATTCTCCTCAATGGCTTCATCAGTTTGCAGATACCTAGACCTGTCATATGCTTCCTTTTTGCTTTTGGCTAAGTTTACAATTCCCTATGTCATCCATGGTTCCTGAATCCTGCCATTCCTGTCTTTCAGTTTTGCAGGGACATGCAGGTCCTACACTTTAATCAACCGGGTCTTTAAAAGCCTCCCATATGCCAGACATAGATTTGCCCTCAAATAGCTGCTCCCAATCCACATTCCCAAGTCCCTGTATAATGTGGATATAATTGGCTGTTGCCCAATTAAGCACCCTCACCCGAGGGCCACCCTTGTCCTTATCCACAACCACTTGACATCTTATGGAGTTATGGTCACTAATCCCAAAATGATCTCCTACTGAAGCATTGGTCGCCTGTCCTGGCTCATTCCCTAATACGAAGTTTAGTATACCCTCCTCTGTGGTTGGATTGTCAACATACTGTGTCAAAAAGCCCTCCTGGACACATCCAACAAATTAATCTCCATCTGAGCCCTTGGGTCTAAGGGAGTTCCATTCAGAAAGAGCAAAGTCAGTCACCCACCACAACTACCCTGCTTTTCTCATATCTTTCCAGTATCTGACTTCATATCTGCTCCTCTGTCTCCCGTGGGCTGTTGGGAGGTCTATAGAAAACTCAGAACATGGCGATTTCACCCTTCCTATTCCTGAGTTGCACACATAATGCCTCACTGCATGATCCCTCCAATGTATCCTCAACACTGCCGTGATGTGATCCCCAGTCAGCAATGCAATACCCCCACCCTTTTTGCTTCTCTTTTTGTCCCTTCTAAACCAGCGCTATCGCAGGAATGTTAAGCTGCAAATCCTGTCCCTCCTTGAACCATGTCTCTGTAATGGCAGTAACATCATAATTCCATGCAGTAATACATGCTCTTAGTTCATCGGACTTGCCTGCTCTACTTATTGCAATGAACAAATGCAATCCCGACCGTCAGTCCCTCCCCTTTGCTTGCTCTTACTCTGCACTAAGCATATCTCAGTCTCTCCTTTGCCCCCAGTCTTACCAGTCTGTTGTTCTAGTTTCCACTTCCCTGCCACACAACTTTAAACCCTCTCGAAGAGTTCCAGCAAACCTCCCACCCAAGATATTAAGAAAAAAGAACAAAGAACAAAGAAACCTACATTACAGGAACAGGCCCTTTGGCCCTCCAAGCCTGCGCCGATCAAGATCCTCTGTCTAACTTGTTGTCTATTTTCGAACGGTCTGTGTCCATTTGCTCCCTGCCCATCCATGTACCTGTCCAAATATATCTTAAAAGGCACTAACATGTCTGCGTCTACCACCTCTGCTGGCAACGCGTTCCAGGCACCCACCACCCTCTGTGTAAAGAACTTTCCACGCATATCTCCCTTAAACTTTCCTCCTCTCACTTTGAACTCATGACCCCTAGTAATTGAGTCCCCCACTCTGGGAAAAAGCTTCTTGCTATCCACCCTATCTATACCCCTCATGATTTTGTGGACCTCAATCAGGTCCCCCTCAATCTCCGTCTTTCTAATGAAAATAATCCTAATCTACTCAACCTCTCTTCATAGCTAGCACCCTCCATAGCAGGCAACATCCTGGTGAACCTCCTCTGCAACCTCTCCAAAGCATCCACATCCTTTTGGTAATGTGGAGACCAGAACTGTACACAGTACTCCAAATGTGGCTGAACCAAAGTCCTATACAACTGCAACATGACCTGCCAACTCTTGTACTCAATACCCCGCCCAATGAAGGAAAGCATGCCATATGCCTTCTTGACCACCCTATTGACCTCCGTTGCCACCTTCAGGGAACAATGGACCTGAACACCCAGATCTCTCTGTTCATCAATTTTCCCTAGGACTTTTCCATTTACTGTATAGTTCACCCTTGAATTAGATCTTTCAAAATGCATCACCTCGCATTTGCCCGGATTGAACTCCATCTGCCATTTATCTGCCCAACTCTCCAGTCTATCTATATTCTGCTGTAATCTCTGACAGTCCCCTTCACTATCTGCTACTCCAATAGGTTCACTGATGCCTTGTACGGAAAGCAATCTGCCTCCCTTACATCTTGTTTGTATGAGTTCAGAAGGGCACTGGTTGATCCTTGTGTGTGCACAAGGCCTGCCCACTCAATCATGGAAATACAACAAATTTGGAATAGTGTTTGCAATTCTAGTTTCCCTGCTATAGGAAGGGTTGGTGTGAAACTCGAAAGGATTCAGGGAAGATTTACAAGGATGTTGCCAGGGTTGGAGGGCTTGAGCTATAGGGAGAGGCTGAATAGGCTGGGGCTATTTTCCCCGCAGCGTCGGAGGCTTTGCAGAGGTTTATAAAATCATGAGGGGCATGGATAGGGTAAATAGACCAGGTCTTTTCCATGGGGTGGGGGTGTCCAAAACTAGAGGGTACAGGTTTAAGGTGTGAAGGGCGGGATTTGAAAGGGAGCAAAGGGGCAACTTCTTCAGACAGAGGGTGGTACCTTACGGAGTGAGCTGCCAGAGGAAGTGGTGGAGGTTGCTTACGACATTTAAAAGACACCTGGATGGGTAGATGAATAGTAAGGGTTTAGAGGGATACAGACCAAACGGTGACAAATGGGATTAGATTAATTTATGATTTCTGGTTGGCATGGACGAGTCGGACTGAAGGGTCTTTTTCCATGCTTTACAGCTTTATGACTCTATGATCTCAATCCCATGAAAGAATAAATGGAAATGAAAGCTACCTGTAGCGTGAATCCACAAGCAATCTTGATGGCAGTCTCCAGAGTATCCTTGGGCCTGGATCTCCCGCAGCAACACAGTCTAGGTGCAAAGTGCTTCCGTAGCTGATATCAACCCTTTGGGGAGACGACACAGTGATCTTGGCAGTTGCTGAGTGTTTTTGAATGTTCACTCTGACTGTCCTCCTGGCAACACCAACTATATTCGTCGCCACGCATTCGTAATTTCCCATGTCACGCTCTGACATGCTACGTATGTAAAGGGTCCCATTTGGGAAAACAAACAGGTTGCCATTGATAAATTGGGAAGGTCGAATCTGTGTCCCATCGGAAAGGATCCAGCGGATGTTGGCTGGGGGTGCAGCTTTGGCAGTGCAATGAACACGAATGCCCTGGCCCAGAGTGACTGTCAGGCTCTCAGTCTTTTCTTGCTGGATCATGGGTGGTAGTGCTGCCACGTGAAGCCTCACCGTGACCGTGTCTGCTCCTACGGCATTGCTGGCGATGCACTTGTAGACCCCGCGGTCTGAGAATGCGGTCTCCCTGATGGACAGGGTCCCATTCTGCGACAACATCAAGCTGCCTCCTCCTCTTCCGCCGAAGCCAGGGGTCCGCAGGAGCTTCCTGCTGGGCAGCAGCCAGGAGACCTGGGGAGCAGGCAGCCCCTCTGCCCTGCACTCCGTCAGGAATGGTTCTCCTAGATACACGGTGCTGTCCTTGTAGCGGGATCCAACTATCCGTGGAGGCTGTGCCAGCACGATCAATGTGGTTGCCATCTTATCTGTGCCGTGCAGGGTCTGTGCTGTGCACAGGTACTGTCCACGGTCCTCCACTTGGACATTGCGAATTCCCAAGGTTCCATTGTCAAAAACTTCAAATCGCAGTGTTCTGCTGCTTGTCATCATCACAGCTCCTGGGAAAATAAAAACAGGAGAATATTAATATTGACTGACTTAATTTCAGCCATAGAATTAGCAAGGATATTATTCTTTTACAGAATTTATGACATATAATAGGAGCAGATGCTTTCAGCCCTTTAAGTATGCTCCACTATTCACAATGATCATGGCTGATCATCCATCTCCATCACTCCGTCTGTTTGTCCTCCATATCCTATGAATCCCTTAGCCTCAGCGATATATCCAATTCCTTCTTGATATCATACAACTGCTTTCAATGCTATCAAATTCAACAGGGTCACTATAAAATCCCTGCAGTGTGGAAGCAGGCCTTTTGACCCATCAAGTCCACACTGACCCTCTGAAGAACATTCCATCCAAACCCATTCCCCTCGCCCTGCATTCCCCATGGCTAAACCACCTAGCCTGCAATCCCTCAACACTATGAGCAATTTAGCATGGTCATGCACCTACCCTGCACATGTTTGGGCTGTGGGAGGAAACCGGAGCACACGGAGGAAACCCACACAGACACAGGGAGAATATGCAAACTCCACACTGTCACCCAAGGCTGGAATCGATCCTGGGTCCTTGGCACTGCGAGGCAGCAGTGCTAACCACTGAGCCTACTCCCTGGATGATTAAAGTTCTTCTCATCTCAGTCCTAAATGGTTTTCCCCTGTATTCTAGGACTGTGGCCCATGGTTCTGGAATCCATGTTGTAGGAACATGCTTCCTGCACTCATCCTGTCTAGTCCCGTTAGACATCACAGGTTATTGAATCATTTACTTATTTTGCACATATTTGTATCATTTGAGTCCAAACTCCACAGCCTTTTGCAGTAAATGATTCCTCAGTTCCACTACCCTCTGAGAGAAGAAATTTATCTTCATCTTTGTCTATATGTGTTGCCTCTCATTTTGATATCTTACCCCTCGGTTTTAGACTCTCCTGCAAGGGAAAGCAAACTGTCCACACCTATCCTGTCAAACCTTAAAAGAAGAGAGATAACATGGTGTATAGTTGGATGAACACAGCAGGCCAAGAAGGGTCTAGGCCTGAAATGTCAGCCTTCCTGCTTCTCTGTTGCTGCTTGGCCTGCTGTGTTCATCCAGCTCTACACCTTGTCATCTCAGATTCTCCAGCATCTGCAGTTCCCACAATCTCTGAAACCTCAAAATAATCTTGGATGTATCAGTAAGGATCCCAAAATCAGATTCTTTTGATATATTCCCTTAAACAGCTCACCCCACCTGTCATGACAGTGTTGTACAGACAGGTGGATGATAAAACACCAACATTTGCAACCACATGTTGGCAGTAGTTTGTACCCTTGATAGGTATTCAGTGATTTGCTGAGGTTCTCTGATAGCAGCTGCCAAACTGACGACTTGCAACATCCAGAAAACCAAGACCAGCAGAGGCATGGAAAAACCACTGCCAGCAGGTTCCCCTTCTATGTACCCACCACCCTGACTTGGAACTATATGCTTATCACAGAATCATAGAACTGTTATGGTGTAGATTGAGGCCATTCAGCTCATTGTATCTGCTCTCAGTCTTGGAATGCACACCCTTTTCCCAGGACCCTGTATATCGTCTATCTAATATTCATGTAATGCCCTCTTAAACGCCTCAATTAAATCTCCTTCCACCACACATCTAGCCAATCTATTCCAAACTCTTAGTACTTGCTGCGTAAATGATACTTCTAGTTCTCATATTACACTTGCTTCTTTGCAAATTTATTTAAACCTGCGCCCTTTTGTTCCTGATCCTTTTACAAATGGAAACAGTTTCTTTCAACATATTCTACCCAGATCTGTCATGACTTCAAAACCTTCAATCAAATCTTACCCTTCACCTCTCCAAAGAAAGCACTATGGGCAACTGCTCCAATCTATCTTCAAAACTGAAGTCACTCAATGCTGGAAGCATTCTTGCGAATCTCTTCTGTATTTTTCTGATGCATTCACATCCTCCCTAAAGTAGGGCATCCAGAATTGCATGCAGTTCTCCAGTTAAGCACTAACCAGCATCTCACACACCTCATGTTCTTGTGCTCCACTGCTTCACTGTTGGTGGCTCAAACTTCTGGAATTCCCCTGCGATTGTGGTCGTACCTACAGCACCTGGACTGCAGCAGCTCAAGAAGGCAACTCAAACCATCTTCTCAAGAGCAATTAAAGATGGGCACAAATGCTGATCTAGCTAGCAATGACCAAATTCCATTGAAGAAGATCTCTTGAGAAAACCCTGCATAGATGTTTATTTGGCAACTTTAGCATCTAACATTAACGTCAATAACTGCTGAGTCCTTGTGAGATGTTCTGGGCTCGTGTCTTGGAGATGATGGACAAGTTTTGGGGAACCAGGAGGTGCTTTACTCATCTCAGAACTCACAGCCTCTGACCTGCTCTTCTAGTTACCAAAAAAATGTCTCAATTCTATATGTAAATATGGCTGGTTCAGTTCAGTTTTTCATTGGAAACTCCCAGAATATTGATCTTTGTCATGGAAAGGTATGGTGAGTAATTGTGGCCCCAATTCCAGTTCTGGTGCAGGTCCAGCAGTAACATCCTGCCAATGAGTGTAACCTTCCTTTCTCTATACAATTTGTCTTCTGTTACTCAGCTCAGTCTTAATCAGGTCAATAGTTTGTTTTCAATTCCATGAGCTTAGTCTGCTAAAAATTATCTCATATGATTAGGGTCGGCATGGTGGCTCAGTAGTTAGCACTGCTGCTTCACAATGCCACAAACTCAAGTTCAAATCCATAGGCATTGGATCAGAAATTAGGCCATTCGACCCACTGAGACTGCTCCACCATTCAATCATGTCTGATCAGTTCCTCAACCCCATTCTCTTGCTTTCTCCCCGTAACCCCTGATCCCCTTGATAATCTAGAATCTTAATTAAAATCCAGCCTCAGCTGACTGTTTGTGTGAAATCTGCATATTTTTTCCATGTCTGCGAGCGTTCCCTGTCACGGCCCAAAGATGTTGGGTGGATTGGCCATGAAAAATTGCTCTGCAGTGTACAGAAATCTATAGGCAAGGTGGGTTAACCATGGTAAATGCAGGGTTATAGGGACAGGTTACGGAGATGTGTTTGGGTGGGATGTTGTTCAGAGGGGTGGCGTGACATCAATGGGCTGTATGGCCTGTTTTCAAGCTGTAGTGATTCTATGATCCAACATCTGGGGATTCATGTTGATAAAGTGTATTGACCTCATGCAATGTTAAGCAACTACAGTCACTTACATAGACCTTATGACAAATCCAACATACTTCATGAACAATGAATGGCAATTTAAAGGTTATGAAGACATGATGAGTGCATGAAGACATGATAACTCCAAATTGTTCCATAGAATATTTTCAAATCTGCTTGAGCGTTTCACTGAGAGTTCTGCACCTGATAACATAGCACTCCATCTTAGCCTCAATTATGTCTATCATTGGGCTTAAATCCAGGCCAACTTTGTCTCAGAACTACATGTTCTACCACAAAACCAAGGTTTGCCAAACTTTCAGAATTGCCCTGTAGTTCCCTGGAAGGAATGACCAAACTCCAGGGCACTACTTTCTGGGTTGTTGGAGGGAGAAAAAAAGTTGCAGAATCCCTACGGTGCAGACAGGAGCCATTCTGTTAATTGAGTATGCACCAACCCTCTGAAAAACATCCACCACTCTCCCCAGCATCCCATCCTGTAATTTCCTCAAGCTAAGCCACCTAGCCTACACACTGCGGGGAAATTTAGCATGGCCAATCCACCTAACCTACACATTGTTGGACTGTGGGAAGGAACCCACAGAGACACAGGGACAACGTGTAAACTCTACACAGGCAGTCACCAAAGGGTGGTATTGAGCCTGGGTCCCTGACACTGTGAGGCAGCAGTGCATAACGACTGAGCCACTGTGCCATCCAGTGAATGGCAAAATGTTTATTTTAAGTAATAGCTCAGTGCATTTTTACTTACTAGCCCTAAAATCATTGAGGATGCAATTAAAGACAGAATAGTCGACCACCTAATCAAGTAATGAAGGAACCATTAGCTGTTACATGGGAATCTGATGTACAACAAGTCTGGCTATCATAGCTAATTAATGGCTACTGATGACCGGACTTTAGGGGTTAAGTTATGAAGCAAGATTATACAAATTAAGCCTGTTTTCTCTGGAATTTAGAAGGTTAGGGGTGATCTGAACCAAGTATTCAAGGCATTAACAGGTAAAGACAGGCTAGATAAACATAAACCATTTCCACAGGTTGGGGATTCTAGACCTAGAGGAAATAGTTACATATTAAATGCAGACCATTCCAGAGAGATGTCAGGAAGCACTTCTACAGACAAAGGGTGATAGAGGTTTGGAACTCTCTTCCACAAATGGCAGTAATGCTGGCTCAGTTGTCAATTTTAAATTTGAGATTGACAAACTTTTGTTTAGCAAAGATGTTAAGGAATATGGGCCAAAGGCAGATAAATGTAGTTAGATCACAGGTCAGCTATGATTTCATTGAGTGGCGGAACAGGTTTGAAGGGCTGAATGGCCTCCTCCCCTTCCGATGTATAGTGAGAGAATGGGGCACTTAGCCACAGGATGTCACATGATGACACCCAGGAACATATCCGACTCCATATTGATAACCACACATCGAATTAACATGACACTTATACGAAAGCAATGTGGGATTCTATTGACAAATGCCTACAGGAATAGTGCCAGACGACTGGAGGATAGCAAACGTGGTTCCCCTGTTCAAGAAGGGGAGTAGAGCCAACCGTGGTAATTATAGACCTGTGAGCTCCAAGAGCGGCTGCACCGGAGTTTTGTACAGCTGCAGCATAACCTCTTGGTTCCAGAACTCGATCTCTATTATTAAAAGCTAAAACACTGTATGCCTTCTTAACAGCCCTGTCAACCTGGGTGGCAACTTTCAAGGATCTGTGTACATGGACACCAAGATCTCTCTGCTCATCTACACTACCAAGAATCTTACCATTAGCCCAGTGCTTTGCCTTCCGGTTACTCCTACCAAAGTGCATCACCTCACACTTGTCCACATTAAACTCCATTTGCCACCTCTCAGCCCAGCTCTGCAGCTTATCTATGTCTCTCTGCAACCTACGGCATCCTTTGTCTCTATCCACCACTCCACCGACCTTAGTGTCGTCTGCAAATTTACTAATCCATCCTTCTACGCTCTCATCCAGGCAATCTCCTCCCTGGCTTCCTAGAGGATCCTAGGATAAATCCCATCCGGCCCAGGGGACTTATCTATCCTCACACTCTGTAGGATTTCTAATACCTCTTCCTTGTGAACCTCAATCCCACCTAGTCTAGTAGCCTGTATCTCAGTATTCTCCTCGACAACATTGTCATTTTCTAGAGTGAATATTGTTGAAAAATATTCATTTAGTGCTTCCCCTATCTCCTCTGACTCCACACACAATTTCCCACTACCATCCTTGATTGGGCCTAATCTTACTTTCGTCATTCTTTTAGTCCTTAAATACCTATAGAAAGCCTTAGGGTTTACCCTGATCCTATCCACCAACAACTTCTCATGTCTCCTCCTGGCTCTTCTGAGCTCTCTCTTTAGGTCTTTCCTGGCTATCTCGTAGCCCTCAAGCGCCCTAACTGAGCCTTCATATCTCATCCTAACATAAGCCTTCTTCTTCCTCTTGACCAGAGATTCCACTTCCTTCGTAAACCACGGTTCCCGCGCTCTACAGCTTCCTCCCTGCCTGACAGGTACATACTTATCTAGGACACACAGGAGCTTTTCCTTGAATAGGCTCCACATTTCTAATGTGCCCATCCCCTGCAGTTTCCTTCCCCATCCTATGCTCCCTAAATCTTGCCTAATCTCATCGTAATTGCCTTTCCCCCAGCTATAACTCTTGCCCAGTGATGTACACCTATCCCTTTCCATCACTAAAGTAAACATAACAGAATTGTGATCGCTATCATCAAAGTGCTCACCTACTTCCAAATCTAACACCTGGCCAGGCTCATTACCCAGTACCAAATTTAATGTGGCTTCGCCCCTTGTTGGCCAGTCTACATACTGGGTCAGGAAGCCCTCCTGCACACACTGGACAAAAACTGATCCATCTATAGTACTCGAACCATAGTGTTCCAGTCAATATTTGGAAAGTTGGAGTCCCCATGACAACTACCCTGTCTCTCTCACTCCTATCGAGAATCATCTTTGCTATCCTTTCCTCTACATATCTGGAACTATTCGGAGGCCTATAGAAAAATCGCAACAGGGACGTCTCCTTTCCTGTTTCTAACCTCAGCCCATACTACCTCAGTTAACGAGTCCCCAGACATCCTTTCTGCAACTGTAATACTGTCCTTGACCAACAATGCCACACCTCCCCACCTTTTACCATCTTCTCTGTTCTTACTGAAACATCTAAATCCCGGAACCTGCAACAACCATTCCTGTCCCTGCTCTATCCATGTCTCCGAAATGGCGACAATATCGAAGTCCCAGGTACTAACCCATGCTGCAAGTTCACCCACCTTATTCCGGACACTCCTGGCGTTGAAGTAGACACACTTCAAACCAACTTCTTGCTTGTCGGTGCCATCTCGTGTCCCTGAAGCTTTATTTCGGACCTCCCTACTCTCAACCTTTTCTATAGTCGAACTACAATTTTGGTTCCTATCCCGCTGCTGAATTAGTTTAAACCCACCCGAATAGCCTTAGCAAATTTTCCCCCCAGGATATCAGTACCCCTCTGGTTCAGGTGAAGACCATCCTGCTTGTAGAGGACCCACCTACTCCAGAAAGAGCCCTAATTATCCAAGAATCCAAAACCCCCCTCCTGCACCATCCCTGTAGCCAGGTGTTCAACTCCTCTCTCTCCCCATTCCTTGCCTCACTAGCACGTGGCACAGGCAACAAACCAGAGATAACAACTCTTTCGTCCTAGCTCTAAGCTTCCATCCTAGCTCCCTGAATTTCTGCCTTAAATCCCCATCTCTCTTCCTACCTATGTCATTGGTGCCAATGTGGACCATGACTTTGGGCTGCTCCCCCTCCCCTTTAAGGATCCCAAAAACACAGAGACATCACGCACCCTGGCACCTGGGAGGGAACACACCAACCATGAGTCTCACTCGTCCCCACAGAACCTCCTATCTGTCCCCCTAACTATGGTGTCCCCAATGACTACTGCTCTGCTCCTCTTCCCTCTTCCCTTCTGAGCAGCAGGGACAGACTCTGTGCCAGAGACCTGTGCCCCAATGCTTTCCCCTGGTAAGTCGCCCCCCCAACAGTATCCAAAACGGTATACTTATTGTTGATGGGAATGGCCACAGGGGATCCCTGCACTTCCTGCCGGTTCCCTTTCCGTCCACTGACCGTAACCCATCTGCCTTTTTCCTGTACCTGAGGACTGACTACCTCCCTGTAACTCCTGTCAATAACCTCCTCTGCCTCCCGAATGATCCGAAGTTCATCCAGCTCCAGCTCCAGTTCCCTAACGCGGTTTTCAAGGGCCTGGAGTTGGGTGCACTTCCCGCAGAGGTGGTCAGCAGGGACACTAGTGGTGACCCTTACCTCCCACATTCTGCAGGAGGAACATTCAATTGCCCTGACCTCCATTCCCATTATTCTAAATTCCCAAAGAGACTGTTAAAAAAAATAAAGAATAAAAAATAAACTTGTTACCTTACCAATCAGGCACACAGAACCTTTTTTTTTGGTTAGAGGAGCTCATGTTAGATGAGCTGGCAGCTCATTCCACACACCCACCAAAATTGCCTCTCAGGTTCTTTTTAAACCCTTTCCTCTCACCTAAAGCCTTTGCAAGTTGACACCAGTGTTGCTGAATAATTAGACATGTCAAGTTTTTACTTTTTTTTAAAGTTTACTGACTGCAAGGCCGTACAGTAATGGAAGACAAATATTGCGGGTGCTAAAAATTTGAAATAGGAACGGAAAATTTTGGAGACATTCCACACGTTTGACAGCACCCTAGAGAGAGAAACAGAGTCACCATTTCGAGTCCAGTATGGCACTTCTTCAGAAGCAGAGACACAATTACACAAAACATTAACTCTGTTTTTCTCTCCACAGACGCTGGTGGACCTTCTAAGTTTCTCCAGCAAGGTTTTTTTGAATTTTATTTAAGGCTGTACAATGACTGTGAGTCTCTTACCTGTTGAAACTTTTGTCCAAAATATAAAAGGCTTGGGCTCCCCAACTGCATCGCAAGGGAGATAAGCATCCATCTCTGCTTTCACTGCAACTGTTAGAGGGTGCCCGGTTATAATTTTTGGCTTCCTCTTTGTTGTCCTGAAACTGGGAGATGGTTGAGCAGCATTGGATGAGTTTCCATCGAACTTTGAAAGGACTGGGGTGTGAAACAAAAATTTGCTCCACGAGGTGTTTCTAAACTTTTCAGCAATGTTAGTTGTGGTGGGTATAGTTGTTGGGGAACTAATGGATACGGTTCTTTTGGGTATAGACCCGGATGTCTTCTCTTTAGTAAATTGAATTGGGATCTCCACATGATGACGCCATTGTTTACCTTGATTTGTGGTAGGTGTTCGGACAATGGAATGGCCTGAAGGCGTTTTTGAATAATTGTCTACATCAGCACGTCCCCTCTCCGTTGGCTTGTTAAATATCCCTGAACTTGTTTGGAAAGGGGTTCCTGAAGTTGACTTGATAAAAGGTTTGTCAGGTTTTGTTGCATTTTGCACTGCTACAGGTGGAAATGCTGTCAACTCAGGATCACCAGTAACTTTTGACAATGCTCCATTTGTAAAATTGTAGGACCAAGCCCTTGTAGCAGGTGTCAGCAGCTTCGGTGTTGCTCTTACCATGATGTCATTCGGAGATTTAAGCCGAGACCCTTGCCTTGGAATGGAAATTGAGCCAAGATTTGAATCTGGATTCCACTTATACTTCGAAAGCCAAGTTAAGTTGTTTGATTGTTCCATGAATGTTGCTTTAACTTGTTGCTTGCCTTGTGTGGTTCCTGTACGTTGTCTTATAGGGTCTCCAGATGGTTTATTAGTGCTTTCATATGTTCTGCTGATTTCCAGTTGAATTTGTCCCATCCCAAAAGTTTTCTGAGTGGGCAAAATACCTTCTGGAGAAATAGTTGGAGGCAGAAATTCTTTGGCCATTTTAACTATGACTTGAGAAGGCAATGTAGGCTCCCGTCTTAAGTTTATTTTGGTCGGTTGGGCCTCTGGCACAATATTAACTGTTGCTTTTCCGTACACAGGAACATCTGAGTCATGAAATTGTGAAGGAGATCCAGTGTCAGGTGAAGAAGGTAGATTCGATGTAATATCACTTCCAATTTTTTGAAATGTGGAAATTCTCTGAGACATTTCAACCTCCGGTAACACAGTCTCAGTTTCGAAAAATGTCATGGTTGGTACTTTCAGCTCAGTGTTTGATTTTAGAGTTTTCTTGGATCCCTGTACTTTAGAAGCAGTGGTTGTAGTTAATATTTCAAGGTAGTCTATTGCAGGTTTTGACATCAAAGTAACTGTTGTAGCAATTGGAAGGACTGTCATTGGGAGTGTTGGATTTAAGATGATATCTGATGGTTTTCTGGTCTCATGGACTCCCTTTAATTTCCCAGATCTGACTGGAACAACTGAAGTTGAGGTTGTTGTGGTTGATGCAGGTTCATTGCTTGGCCCCAGAGATTCAAACTGAGAAGCAGGATTTGTAGGTTTTCCAAATGTATTAGATATCAGAGGTGATATGGTTGTAGCATCAAGTTTTGTAGCATTGTGCAACTTATAATCTTTTTGAAGATACAATGGTTTTGTTGGTTTGGTTAAAGATTCAAGATTGGTTGGGTTTGGCTCAGGAAGCTTTGAGGAAGTGGCTTCTGTAGTTTCAAGTATTGTCTGTTTTGTTGAAATTAATGATTTTGGTTGATGTGACACTGAAGTTTGTGGCCCTGGAGTAATAGGTGCTTCTGAATGGTTGGGTTGATGTGAAGATTTTACAATAGTCATTACATTCATTGATTTTAGTTTTGGTTCCTTTGTTGTGAGTAGTTCTAAAGCAGGCAAATTAAATTTGCGAGAAACTAACTTTGAATCTGGTTCCCTTTCCAATGTAGCGTTGACTTTGATTTGGCCATGATTCATTTCTCTTGGAACAGCTTTCATACTTGGCCAAGTGCTTGATGTCATATTTACACGGGTAGATTTTGTTTCTTTGGCCCTGGTTATTGGGTATAAATGTTGTCTTTGCCTATACCTGTTCGGCCGATACCTCCTTCTGCCAGGCTGTCTTCGCTTTGGATAGTTTCGAGAAGTAATAGAGGTATTTTGGCTTTGGCTAGCCCTAGCATTGGCATTCACAGTGCCAGTTGGCTTTACCATCATCCTGGGCACTTTGGTTTTCCCAGTAGTTGCTTTGACTGTAGCGGTGGGTGGAATGGTAGTAGCAACTGCGATGAGAGTTGATTTGGTTATGGTGCTGTGGGCCATGGTTGTAATGGCTTTTGGTCTCATAGTGGGACCCAGTTTGGCAGTTGTTCCAGCATTTGTTGAGGGGCTGGAGGCTCTGGTGATCATTGAAGTGGCTTTGGTCATGGTTAAAGTGGTAACTGTTTTGCTCGCTAAGGTCACATTTCCGATGTGAAACATACTGTAATTATCACTGTTCAAGTTTATTTCTGAAATATCCATTATCGAGTGCTTCCAAGCAAGTTTCTTTACTGGATCAGTAACTGCTTCAGTGATCCAAGATACTGCTGAACTCTCATGTCCATCTGTTTTTGGAGCCTGAGTATTGCTTTTTATGACAGATACATCATCATCTTTTGGATACTCCTGTCTTGGCTGCATCCCAATCACTTCCACTGTTGACTGAATACTACCCTGTTCCAAAGCTGATGTTGAGGTTATTGGCACTTCCCAAACCTCTGATTCATTCCCCGGCTTTGAAAGGATCTTGGCTACAGTGTCAAACTCAGTGGCATTTTTGAGAGCAGAGCCAGGATCCTTAAACGTTTGGTTTCTCGGGGAATTGTTAAGGGTGGTGTTCTCTGGTGGATCGTAATCCTTCGCTATTGCACTGTGATGTGAGCTTACTTGTATCAATTGGTCCTCTGAAAAATTCAGATCATTGCTTCCTGATGATTCCTCCAGAACCGACTCCTCTTCTGAGGCCAGCTTGAAACTTTCTGGGCGATTCACTGCCAAGGGATTTCTTGGAGTTCCATTCGTAGCTGGAGGGATGGTGGTTGTTTTGTAGATTTGGAGTAAAGGTTTTGCTGTGACTTTAGGAGCAGTTTTTGCCCTCACCTTTGCCAGAATGTCTGCCCACTTCAGTGGGTCAATCTTCTTATTGGACATACTGACCCTCCTACGTGAATCCCATCGCCTCCTGCCATTGAGGGTTGTCTTCCCCCTGCCCCATTGTGACCCCTGCCTTACTTGAATGTTCCTATTGGATTCCATTTGGGGACGGTCATGTGTGTCATCAGCATGAAGTCGTTTACGTCCAGCCAGAATTCTGCCAGTGTATTTGTTGTAGGTTACCTGCTTCTGACTTTCATATGCTGTCCCTCTACCTGAACCATCTTGTTCCTCAGCCTCTGGATTACCCCTTCTGAAAAAGGCATTGAGAATTGGCATTGTATGGTCTTTCTTCCTCTTTCTGATGGGCCGGCCATGCAACTTTTTAATAACAGCCACATTAACAGTCAGCGAATCGACTCCATAAGTGTTGACAGCTAAACACCTGTAGTGGCCACTATTACTAACATGGCTAGATTTAATGACTAGAGTTCCATTTTCCACTATAGATCCACTTGTAGTGTTTGTTAAGCCACTGAGGACATTGTTATTTGGCAGGATCCAACTCAGTTGGGCATTTGGTGCTGCAGTGGCAGTGCAGGGCAGAGAAATGGTATCTCCGGAATGTACAGTGATGCCATTTTCTTCGACTTGGCTTGGATGGACTCTTGTGGGTTGCACAACAACCCGATAGGACATTGCATCCATATCACCTTCCACTGACGCGATGCACTGATATAGACCTGAATCGCCATAACCCACTGCCTTCACTATTAACTTGCCAGCTTTGGAGATGGAAACACGGTTATCTTCACTAGTGTATGGGGCTTCCATATGGGTGCCGTTTGGAAATGCCCATTTTATAGACGGGCTCCCTGACGCAGTGACTGGACAGTTTAACTGCAGCATAGTCCCTGTAACTAAAACATGATGCATCTTTGACCCATCATTGTCCTTTATTAATACCCAGCTATTCTCTCTTTTTGGGCTGTCACTGATTTGAAAGCGTTGAGACAGAAACATTGAGAACACAAGGACGACATGGTCTGTTGTTGTTAGTCTTCTGTCAAGTTGGATATTGATGTGCTGCTGCATTAACCATGAGGGTTTAGTCATAATAGTTGCTCTTACACCAGTGTAATAGTAAGCGTGGTCGTCAATAACTTGTTTATATCGATAGCTCAGGTTGGGTTCTTTGGACAGCATTAAGTCTTTTTCTAATTTTGCAGGAGTTTCACAGTAATAAGCAATAAGTTTCCACAACCTTTCCATGTTTTGTTGATCCATATAGCACGTTAGGGTTAGTGAAAGGGTCATATTGACAGCAACTACCTGCTGATTTGGACGATGCCATTGAATCTTCGTACCGTTCCTCAGCCTGTTGGATTGACAGACCAAATGGTTGTGGTTTCCTTGCTGGTCCGTTAAGTTCAAAGTCATGCTGCCAAATGGATTTTGGTAGCTTTGATTTAATATATCTTCACCTTCATCTTCCCATTCACTGTTGTTGCTCTTCTTCAATGGGGATATGATTGTGGGCTTCATACAAGTGGGGGCATTGGAATTCAGCTTGAAAAGCTCTTTTTTGGTAAATTGTTTGGGTTCCGAGCACAGAGAGCATACTCGGCCTCCTGGATACATTCTGTCCTTTTTACATTTAACCACACCTGTGAATAGGAAGAAAAGACCCATCACTGAATTTGATAAAAGGGAGAACTGGAGAGTGCCAATTCCTGAATTCTTTTTAAGAGCAAAGGTCATTTTTTCTTTTCTTCTGCAAAAAAGACCCTGAACTTGCAGTTGCCTGCCACTTCAACACATTGCTCTGTTCCCTGGCCAACATCTCTATCCCCGGCTTGCTTCTGTGCTCCAGCTGACCTCACATAAGCTGGAATAGGAGCACTTAGATTTTCCACTTGGGGACCCTACGGCTTTCTTGACTCAATATTGAGTTCAATAACGTTAAGGCATGAGCTCTCTCACATCCTTACCCCAACTGCCACACACCAGGCCTTGTTTTCACGTAAGCTACTGTTAACAACCCATTGTTAGTTACTAACAGTCCTCATTAACAGCTATTCACCCTCCCAGCTAGATCATTATTCACTCCTGTGTGCGTCCAACTGCTCTTCTCTCTCTTTGGTCTCTTATCTCCAGCTATCCTTCACTCCTTCTCCCCTTCCCCTACCCTTTATTCTACATATAAAGTGACATTTTCCCAGCTACCATCAGTTCTGAGGAAGAGTCACTCGACCTGAAACATTAACTCTGATTTCTGTCCAAAGATGCTGCCAGACCTGCTGAGCTTTTCCAGAAACTTCTGTTTTTGTTTCTGATTTCCAGCATCCGCAATTCTTTTAGTTGGCATTTTTCTTTTCTTTTACCAGTTCCAACCTTTCTTTCCTTCTCTTCTGAGTGTGCAGAGAGCTAATCAGTCAGCACTCCCCTTTGGCTAATACTGTGTGGAGTCGGAGGAACACAGCAGGCCAGGCAGCATCAGAGGAGCGAGAAAGCTGACATTTTGGGTTTGGACCCTTCTTCAGAAAAGGGTCTTTGGAAGAGAGAGCTTTGGGGATGATATGGTCCAATGCCCACTCCCTCAAGTGGGCTCCAATTGCCTTAGTCCTGGTCGCAGCAAGCTGTGGAGAGGTAGAGTCCTTAAGTATGTTTACTCCTGAGATAGATACATTCCTAATCACGAGAGGAATCAAGGATTACAGGGAAAGGACAAGAAAGTGAATGTGAGCAGTGTTGGATCAGCCATGATCCTATTGATTGCCAGAGAAAGCTCGAGGGGCCGAATGGTCCACACCTATTCCTATGTTTTATGGTCTTACTGTCAAAGACATGACGCTGCAATATCCCTTCCCCTCCCATTCAATGGGCTGCCTCCACAAATTGACCTATTGGGCATGCCACATCACATCTACAGCTGAGTTAATTCTGGCATTTTTGGACTAAGCTCACTTTAGATTCCTAAGTGGCCACATAAAGGCCTTACTTGGTGGCAAGACAGAATGGCTGATTATGGACCTGCCCCTTAGCTACATTGTAGTGGCATCAAGGAGGTGGTGGGTCGGTGTACATCACCAACCCACCTTATAAAGTGCCCATCATGCCAGCCTTGCCACCTCCCATATAGCAATATCCCTCAAGTGACTGCAGAGATACTTAAACCACTGCAAATAAAAATTTCTTGCATGTTGACGATCTCGGCAGAGCCAGAAGAAAAATCAAACATGAATAATACACAACACACCTCATCCAGGATTGAGGTTGGGGGTTTCTCCAATTCCAGCACTGCCAATCCTCACCTTGGTAAAGAAACAGAAGGCAACAATAACATCTACATTCCCACTTGGTGTAAAGTCACTGATTACCTCTAGCCTCTTTCTGCCAGTCCAGGAGCCACTTTAACCTGCAGTCACATGACCACGGATTCCCATGGAGGTAGACGCTTTCCAGTTCGGACATTGAATGGAATATGTCTTTGGGCAGTGTTTGAATGAGGTTTTCAGAGAGGTAGAGGTGCTTTATTGATGAAAACGTAAAATGCTGTAGAAACGAGAATGTCACAAAGGTGCGGGGATGGATTTGCCTCAACAGGTTCGCTTCAAGATGGATGAGTTTCAAAGAGGTCAGTCCATGGAAAGCACCCGGTTGAATGAACTCAATCTTGTTGTGGTCTAAGTGCAAGCGTACTAAATTCACCAGTCCCCGAAATGTCTGCCCTTTTATGGAACTCAGTTTATTGTAGCTTATTTTAAGTACCTAAAAGAGAAAGATAATTAGGTTCAACAATAAGGGGTGATTCGTAAAAAGACTAAATTGGTTCAGCACGAAGATGGATGTATACCAAAGCACAATATTAATGAGAAATACATGCATAACTATCTCAGGCCATTGAGACAGCTGTTCCTGCGATGGCCGCACAGAGATTTACTGGACTTTATTGGATCATCTTGGGAGGTTTGAGGGGCTAAACGGGACAGAGGAAGGAAGCATTAGAGAGAAAAGACACTAATAGGGAACGCTGAAAAAGTTAATCACAAGGAGCAAACTGAACAGAATCCAGGGAACAAGTGAATACCCGTCTTCTGTCTAAAACATGAGAACACAAGAATTAGCAGCAGGAGTGGACAATTCAGCCTGCTCTATCATACTATACACTCATGGCTGATCTCATCTCAGCCTCAACTACCCTTTCCTGCCTGGTCCCCATAAGCCTTCAACTTGCTACTAATTAAACAATTGTCTATTTCCTTCTTAAATTTCCTCAATGCACCACACACTGGGGTAATGTATTCCACAGAATTCATGATTATTTGAGGGAAGTAATTTCTCCTCATCTCTGTTTTAAATCTGCTACTCTTGTATCCTGAAACTGTGACCTCTGTCTCTAGACTGCCTCACAAGAGGAATCATCTATTTACCTTTGACTGTTCAGATGTTTTTCTTAGATTCCAAGAATTCC
Source organism: Stegostoma tigrinum (assembly GCF_030684315.1). Lineage (NCBI taxonomy): Eukaryota > Metazoa > Chordata > Chondrichthyes > Orectolobiformes > Stegostomatidae > Stegostoma > Stegostoma tigrinum. Next base: position 102,108,663 of record NC_081359.1, read on the forward strand.
TCAATGATTAGAAGGTAGTAAATCTAATCTTGCTATTCCAGAAAAAAGGATGAAAGGAAATACAAAACTAAGGTCAGTTTTTCTAATATCAGAATCTAATATCTAATAGAGTAGGGTGATTTTTATTAGGTCTGTGGTAACACAATACTATTAAATGCTAACATGATTGGGGTAGAGTCAACAAAAAGGGTTGGGTCAGTGAGGAACTATGACAAAGGCTAAGTCTGTCGGAGGCTTTTTGAGTTGGAGCCTAGTAGGGTCAATGAGGAGGGATCATTAAATGCAGTGCTTTCAGATTTTTGAAAGAAAATGATAAGGTGCCACACAGGAGTTATTCCACAAAATCGGGGATCATGAGAGGACAGGCAACCTTTCAGCATGGGCTGGGGTTGATTCATGGGCAGAAAAAAAAATTAAGAATAAATGAGTTATTTCCACATTATATTCATTGACCCACTTCAGGGCCCTGATCAATGAATGTTTTAATTTTAAAATGCTTACCTTGTTGTCAAAAGTCTCTCCATTCCCTGCTCCTCCCAATTCTCTAATCTCCTCCAGCCACTCAGTCCTACAAGACATCAGCATTGCTCTAATTCTGGCTGCGTCCTTTAGGGCAGGAAATTGCCATCCTTACCTTGTCTGGCCAACATGTGACGCCAGACCCATAGCAATGTGGTCGACTCTTAACTTCCCTTTGGGTAATAAATGCTGGCCTAGTCAGTGATGCCTTCATCCCATGAATGAATGAAAAAAATACCAATTATTATGCTCCACTATTGACAGCTTTGCCATCATCTGCCTAAATTCAAGCTCTGGATATTCCCTGTCCATTCTCTTGCCTCTGAACCACCTTACACCTTAAAGACATTCATTAAACCTACATCATTTAAGAAGTTTTTCTCATCAGTCCTATTATCTCCATCTCTGATTCAATTTCATCCATTGTTTTAGCTTGTTTCAGTGGAGTGCCTTGCCATAATTTATGATTTGAAATGAGCTATATGAAGAAATTTTTATTGTTGGGAGGACAGTGAGGTATCTTAAGTATCAGTACTTAGACCCCAGCTATTAGCAATCTATTTCAATGTTGTAGATTAAGGGACAAAGAGTAACCCTCTAACACGAAGGGAAAATTCTGCAGATGCTGAGAGGCCTGAAATGAAAGCAGAAAATACTCAGCAGATTGGGCAGCGTCTATACTGAAAGAAACTGAGTTAATGTCTCAGGTCACCCATGAGAGCAGGAAAGAGAAAAGGTGGTGTTCAGTAAAGAGATTGTGGAGCAGAAGGGAAAACAGGCGGCATAGAAAGCAAGTCACTTCGATATGCAGTGCACCAGTGTAGACACTGCCACTTCAGTATTGCTGAAAAGGAAGCATCAGGTGAATAGCCACAGCCCGGGAGTGATACAGCATGGAAACAGACCCTTTGGTTTAACTCATCCATATCAACCAAGTTTCTAAATGTAAACTAGTCCGGCTTGCCTGTGTTTGGTCCACATCCTCTAACCCTCTATTAATGTATCTGTCCAAATGTCTTTTAAATGTTGAAACTGCCCTCGCATCTATTACTTCCTCTGGCAGTTCATTACATACACTATCCGCCCTCTGAGTGAAAACGTTGCCCATCAGGTCCTGTTTAAATCTTTCTCACCTTCACCTGAAAATTATGTCCTCTAGTTTTGGACTCCCCTACCCAAGGGAAGAGACCTCTGTTTTTCACATTGTCTATGCCCTTCATGATTTTATAAACCTCACTAAAGTCACCTTTAATCTCCTATACTCCAGGGAATAAAATGCCAACCTATCTAACCTCTCCATCTAACTCAAATCCTCCAATCCCAGGTATGTAACATGTACTAGTTTACATGTTGATTAAAAATCTTTGGCACAACTTCGTCAACGATCAATATTTGGACCATCAACCCAATTTCCGAAGGAGAAGAATATGTGACTGAATAGCTGGTCTTCACTCAAACATCCTTCCAAGCCTTGCCTGGTTTAACATGTATTTGTGACATTAATCCATGTACAAAGATAAAAAGAAAGCATAAGTTCAATGTTAAATGCATGTGATAATTTAAGCATCTATTTCCACGAAGTAAGCACTTGCCTGCAACGAGTGCAAACTTTTAAAAGTTCCATCCATAAGAGTGTGGATATCATTGCCATGCAGCATCAGAAGCTCCAGCTTTTCCAGTCCATGAAACGAAGAATTGGTCACAGATTGGATATTGTTAAAGCTGCAAGAAAACAGAGATGCAGATCATTCTCTGGCAGATTAACTTCTCTCCCACCTATCCACTGACTAATGCCCACCACGGCCTACCTGTACTCACCTATCACCATCCCACCTACCTTCTGCAGCCCCACCCCTCCTCTCTCTACTTATTTCAGAGCCACCTTCCCCATTTCTGAAGAAGGGCCCCGAGCTGAAACGTCAACATTTCTGTAACTCCGATGCTGCCTGGCCTGCTACGTTCATCACTGTGTTATCTCCAACTCCAGCATCTTGGTCAAAATAAAAATGAAAGCAGCCCAGCAAATGTCCAAAATTTAGTTACTAGACATTTGCACTTACAGCAGAGTTCTGTAGGGTGTTGTCTATCTCATTGTCCACTAATCTTTATCTTAGATTTTTAAAAAATTTAAATTTGGGTTTTATTGTCATGTATACCCAAGTACAGTGTACAAGAGAACAGTGAAAAGTGTACAACATCACCAACATCTTAGGTACAAAATATCTAGGTGCAAAATCTTATTAACAAAATAGTAGAAAAATAAAGGAATAAGTTTAAAAAGTTCAACACGACAGAGTTCTTAGTATAAAAAGTATAATCTTTATCTTAGATGGTGGAATCAATTGTTGTTAAAGAAAATAAATGCTTGCATTTATATAGCTCTTTTTCTGGCTTCAGGACAGACCAAAAGGAAATATGTTTAGATTAGATTCCCTACAGCGTGGAAACAGGCCCTTCGGCCCAACAAGTCCACACTGCCCCTTGGAGCATCCCACCCAGACCCATCCCCCTATAACCCACACACCCCTGAACACTACGGGCAATTTAGCATGGCCAATCCACCTAGCCTGCATGTCTTTGGACTGTGGGAGGAAACCGGAGCAAACCCACACAGACAGGGAGAATGTGCAAACTCCACACAGACAGTTGCCTGAGGCTGGAATCGATCCTGGGTCCCTGGCACTGTGAGGCTGCTATGCTAACCACTGAGCCAGTTGTTTACATTCTTGTAATGTCAGAAATGCCACAGAAAATTCTCAAACAACAGTGAAATAAGTGATCATATACAGAAACATACAGACAGATAAGTTAGGACTGGACATAGATCATTCAGCCCCTCAAATTTGCTCTCCCATTGAATAAAATCATAACTGACCTGTTTTCATTTCAAATTCCATTTCCCCCCAATAAAAACTTTGATTCCTAAAACTCGCTGTACCTTAAAATTATCTCAATGACCCTCATCTCTGCTACCTTCTGAGACAGGGAGTTCCAAAGTTACACAGCCCTCAGAGAAAAAAAATCCTCCTGGTCTCTGACTTAATAAGGTGACCATTAATATTCAAATTGTGTTGCCAAGCTCTGTTAACATAAAGTGCCTTACTGATGTTAGCTGGGGGATAAATATTGGCCAACAGATCAGGACATTCCTTGCCCTCTGTGGACTCCTTCAAGTATCTTTTACATCCATCTCTGAGGCCAGGCATTACACATGAAAGACAGCATCACTGACAGACAGTACTTCCTCAGTCTTGGGAGTGTCAGACTAGGCTTTGTGCTCAAGACTCTGGACTAAAGCTCAAAACCTTCATCTTTCTAACTCATAGGAGAGAGATAGCAACTACACTGCAGCTGAAACAGTACCAGCCAATTGAAGACTTACTGACCAACATTTTAACATCTGAAAGAACTGGGGAGTGCTGCTGTTGTATGGGAAATCAGAAGTTAAAAACCTTAATCTCAAAAACAATGCACTCAGGTTTTGATGGAAGAAAGGCTGCAACCCATGCCCAGGAGTTGGGGTTCTCGTTGACGATGAAGAAATGGTGAGAAAAGATTAATGTGTATTTTTTGGGATGGAATACCATCTGGGTTCCTTGGGGGTCCTTGCACTTTCTGATATCTACATCAATGGTCAAAGTCTTGGTATGCCTGGGTCAATTTCACAATTGAAAGATGACACAAAACTTGGATGAATGGCAAATTGTGAGAAGAGCATAGAACTGCAAAAGGACACTGAAAAGTTTGGTGGGGTGGGCAGATATGTGACAGATGAAGTTCAGTGCCGAAAAGTGTGGGGTTATATAGTTTGGTACAAAGAATGCAGGATGTAGAACAGTACATAACAGGAACAGGCTCTTTGGCCCATCATGTCTGTGCTGGCAATGATACAAAATCCTTGTATCCTCTTTACTCAAAGGAGAGGTCCCAGAGGACTGCAGAACAGCCAAAGTCTATCCTTTGTTTAAGAAGGGGGATAACCCATAAAATTACAGGCCTGTGAGTCATCTGTTAGTGGTAGGGAAATTATTGGAGAAGTTTCTTAGGAAAAGGTTTACACACATTTGGAAAAATATGGGCTTGTTAGCAAAAGGCAGCATAGCTTTACAAAGAAACAAAGAAACCTACAGCACGGGAACAGGCCCTTCGGCCCTCCAAGCCTGCGCCGATCAAGATCCACTGTCTAACCTGTCATCTATTTTCTAACCGTCTGTGTCCATTTGCTCTCTGCCCTCCATGTACCTGTCCAAATATATCTTAAAAGACACTACCATGTCTGCGTCTACCACCTCCGCTGGCAACGCGTTCCAGGCGCCCACCACCCTCTGTGTAAAGAATTTTCCACGCATATCTCCCTTAAACTTTCCTCCTCTCACTTTGAACTCAGGACCCCTAGTAATTGAGTTCCTCACTCTGGGAAAAAGCTTTTTGCTATCCACCCTGTCTGTACCCCTCATGATTTTGTAGGCCGCAATCAGGTCCCCCCTCAATCTCCGTCTTTCTAATGAAAATAATTCTAATCTATTCAATCTCTCTTCATAGCTAGCACCCTCCATACCAGGCAACATCCTGGTGAACCTCCTCTGCACTGTCTCGAAAGCATCCACATCCATTTACTGTATAGTTCGTCCTTGAATTTGATCTTCCAAAATGCATCACCTTCCATTTGCCCAGATTGAACTCCATCTGCCATTTATCTGCCCAAATCTCCAGTCTATCTATGTGGGGAAGGTTGCGTCTCACAAATTTGATCACGTTTTAGAGGAAGTGACAAAAATGATTGATGAAAGCAGGTCAATAGATATTGTCTGCATGCACTTTAACAAAGCCTTTGACAAGGTCCTTTTGGTTGGCTGATACTAAAAGCCGTCAGATGGGATCTGCAGTGAGCTGATAAGATGGAAACGGAACTGGCTTAGTCATAGAAGACAGAGAGTAGCAGTGAATGGGTTTCCTTCTGACCAGAGACCAGTGGTGTTCAGCAGCAACCATTGTTGGGACCCCAGTTGTATATATATAAATGATTTGGAGGGAAATATAGATGGCTTGATTAGTAAGTTTGCAGATGACATAACAATTGGGGGAGCTGTGAATAGTGAGGAGGATTGACTAAGGATACAGCAGAATATCAATATGCAGGACGCTTGGACAGAGAAATGACAGATGGAGTTCAATCTGGGCAATTGCAAGATGAAGTGTTTTGGAAGATCTAATGCAAGAGAGAAGTATACAGTAAGTGGTAGAACCGTTCGTTGCATCAACGCGCAGTGGGACCTAGGTGTACAGGTCCACAGTTCTCTGAAAGTGGCAGCACAAATGGATAAAATGGTCAATAAAGCATATGGCATGCTTGCCTTTAGTGGTTGAGGCATAGAATATAAAAATTAACAAGTTATCTTGCAGTTGTAAAGAACTTTAGTTCGGCTGTATTTGGAATATCGAGTACATTTCTGGTTGTTATATAGAAAGATGTTAAGACTTTGGAGAGGGTACAGAAACTTTACCAGGATGTTACCTGGCTTGGAGTGTATTAGCTATGAGGAGAGATTGGACAAACCTGGTTTGTTTTCATGTGAACGTCAAAGGATGAGCGGCCGACCTGACAGAAGTAGATAAAGTTATGAGAGGAATAGATAGAATGGATAGTTCGATTCTTTTCCCAGGTGAAAAATGTCAATTAATAGGGGACATAGGTTTAAGGAAAAAGGGGATAAGTTTAAAGGAGATGTGAGAGGCAAGATTTTTACACTGGCGGTAGTGGGTGCTTGGAATGTACTGCCAAAGGAGGTGGTGCAGGAGAATACAATAGCAACATTCAAGAAGCAATTTGGCAGATACATGAATTGGCAGACAATTAAGGGATACAAATTGCATCAAAATAAAAGTTTTTTTTGTTTCAAAAGGCATTGTGTTTGGCTACAGTCTTGGTGGGCTGGAGGGCCTATTCCTGTGCTGTACCATTCTTTGTTAGTCAGTGCACAATAGTGTGGCAGATTGAGTTGAATGTCGGAAGTGTGAGGTTATTCACTTTGGCTGTAAGAATATTTTTGACAAACTGGCAGCTTCTAAATGTTATGTTCAGAGAAATGGGGTGCATTTGTGCGAAGTTATAAAAAACACTACAAATTTTGTACAAGACACAGAAAGTCAGTATGATAAAATAAAACAAAAAACTGCAGATGCTAGACACCTGAAACAAGAACACCAAGTGATGGAAAATCTCAGCAAGGCTGGCAGCATCTGTGGAGAGAGAAACAGAGTTAATGTTTTGATTCCAGAGAGCAATTTTCAGAATAGAAAGTTAGTATGCAGGTGTAAGTCATTAGAAATGCAATAATGCATACTGTGCCTTTACATAGGATATTAATGAGACCACATCTGAATTGCTGTCAAGTTGTGGTCACTATATTTTAGGACGGTTGCTCTTGTATTGGAGACAGTTAGCAAATTCCTCCTGACCTCACCAATTCCTGATTGGGTGGAAGGGGTATCCTTTCTATCTGGGATAAAGGGGTTGCCCTTTGATGAGAGCTTAAGTACACTGAGCACGTATATTCTCTGGAGTTATCACTGCTAAATTAATTGAATCATTCAAGATTCTGAATGGGCTTGACAGGGGAGATACTGAGAGGCAGATCCCCCGGCAGAGAACTAAAGGATACCGCCTCAGGTTAAAGGGGCCAATTGTTTCGGGCTAAAGTTACAAAGATTTTCTTCCATCAAAGAGTTGTGAATCCTTGGAATTCTTTACCTCAGGAGCTCACAAATGCTCCTTGATTTAATATATGGTAGGCTGAGATTGGCAGTGTTTTGGTTTTAAGGGAGATCAAGGGATATGGGGGTGGTTGGGGAAATAGAATCGATGTTGAAGGGCTGCCATCATCACACTGAATGGAGAAAGAGGTTCAATGGCAGAAAGTTCCTATTTCTTACGTTCTTCTGAAACGTTTTTGGGAACATCAGCATGATGGTTACCAGCAACCCACTAAAATAGAGGTATGAGTTCTTAAACCTGCCACTTAAATTCAGTTAATTAAATAGATCAGAATTAAAAGTCAGTCAATCTCAATTATTGTGACTACATGACTATTGGATTGTCACACAAGCTTATTTGGTCAAAACTTTTCTCTTCAGTTTGACGTCCACGCCCAGTAGAGACTGTTCAGTGTACAATCTATACACCCTTGGAATTAATTATTGATGGTCTGTATGGCCTGTGGAAATGTTCTTTGTAGACATTCCAACAAAACAATTATGTTTTTAGCATATCCAGAGGTGTACAAACCCTAAATTGATTCTTGCCACATTCTTCGGTAACCTGGGGGGCACAGCTTTCAGTGACCGAAACGTGCAGTGGACTTCAGTTGAGAAGTAGCAGGTACACGCACTAGGACAGGAGAGGGTCAGGCATGGATATCCCAGAGACAAAATCAGAGCCAATGAGAGGATCGCTGCATTAACCATATTGCACAAACTCTCTGGCATCTTCGCCGCTCTGCCGAAAGAAATGCTGGAACTTCTGCGAGGGGTGTCTCGAAGTGAAGGACGACGGTGTCCACTTTGAAGTACGGATGTGGTACAAATTCTACCCTTTACGCTCTCAGGAAATATTAAAATGTCGCCATTTTCCCCATGTTGAGTGATCCATCCAAGGAAACTACGGCTGCTTAAAATAGCAAACAATGACCTGGGAGGAGCATCAGGTTCCAGCTCGTCCTGTCAGAAAAAAGAATGAAAGCATTTAGGCACTGATCCAAGCTTAGCGAAACCATAAAGGGTTTGTGGTGATTGAAGAAAAGGACATGGAGTGAGTGGTGGCATTGAGGTCTACATGTGACCCCAGACCCACAGCAATATGGTTTACATTTAAAAGCCCCTGGGCAATTAGGGAGGGGCCATAAATGTCAGTCTATTCAGTGATGTCTACATCGTGTGAACAAATGTTAAAAGGAAACATCTGAATTTCTTTGACCAAGTCCATTCTTTCTAAGGACTGTACAAAGTCTAATCCATTTTGGACTCAAGCCAACACATGCAACACTCTGAAGTTAGGTTCTATGTAGTTTTCCTTACCCAAGATAAAATCCAGCAAACTCCAAAATGCCTAACTAACCTTGCATCCTTGGCTCATTTTTGATATTGGCATAATGTTTCTGTGATTCCATTAATTCTGAAATGTGTTACAGTACGCCAATGGAAGTGGTAATCTTCTTTCTGCATCATTGCCTGCTGTTCATTTTGAATAAAACAAAATGCACTCAAACAAATCTGATTCATTATACATTGCAGCCATCAATAAATAATATAGAGTCATAGAGATGTACAGCTTGGAAACAGATCCTTCAGTCCAACTTGTCCATGCCAACCAGATGTCCTAAATTAATCTAAATACCAGCCCTTGGCCTATATCCCTCTAAACTCTTCCTATTCATATGCCCACCCCAATGCCTTTTAAATGTTGTAATTGTACCAGCCTCCAAAACTTCCTCTTGCAACTCATTCCATGCACGCACCACCCTCTGGGTGAAAAAGTTGCACCCTCGGCCCATTTTAATTCTTTCCCCTCTCACCTTAAACCCTCTGTTTTTGAACTCCTTCACCCAAGTGAAAAGACCTTGTCTATTTATCCTATCTGTGCACCTCACGGTTTTATAAACCTCTTTCAGGTCACCGCTCAGTCTCTGAGACTCCAGGAAAAATAGCCCCAGCCTATTCAGCATCTCCCTATAGCCCAAACCGTCCAACCCTGGCAACATCCTTTAAACCTTTTCTGAATCCTTTTCAAATTTCATAACATCCTTCCTAAAGCAGGGAGACCAGAATTGAATGCAGTATTCCAAAAGTGGCCTAATCAATGCCCTGTACAGCTGCAACATGACCTCCCAACTCGTATATTCAATGCTATATGTACAAATGCTTATTTAGCTAACCTGTACAGCTGCATCACTTCCATGATTAAACTTCTATCACTGAGTTTACACACTAGAATTAATGTTTCCCCTTGATAGGGGTGGATCTATAATCAAGAGATAACTTCTCGGAATTAGAGGAAATTCATTTAGGACTGAGGTGTGGAGTAGCTTTGTCATTCAGAAAGTCGTAAATCTTTGTATTTCTTTAGAGGGCAGTGGAAACTCAATTATTGGCCATGTCTAAGACACAAATTAATAAGTTTCTCAATAATAATGACGTCAAGGGATATGGGGGTGGCACGGGAAAATGGCATCAAGGTAAATGGCAGAACAGGCTCGAGGGGCAGAATGGCCTATTTCAACTTCTATGTTCCCTGTTCCCAAGTTTAGATAGAGATGGAGATTCATAGCAGTCAATTTTTGATGATAATGACGCTGATGAATAAGCAAATGACTGGCGTATAGCTTTTTCTGACACATTGTATGTGAAAACAATCTCTAATAGGTATATATTTTTGTATACCCTAACCCTGATATACTCACCTGAAAGAAACACACTGAGAGAATTGGAATAGTATAACCTAAAACAAAATTGGTAATTTGAGCAGCATAATAGGACTGCATATTCTATTTTCAGGCAGGATTTTACACATAATTGCAAAGTTGGGTTTCCTGAAGTGAAGTTTGGATTCAGTAGATAAGTATCAACTCTCTGCCTGGGTCCATCATTACCCACCAACCCTTCTCACCAATCTCCCTCTGGCCACCCTTGTCAAAACCTTCAATTTCCTCCTTACCTCTCCAATTCCTGATGATTCACATCTCCTCACTGAGTTCTCTGACCCACCATCCCAAGGACTCCAGTCATTGTCACAGCCATACAGTTGTACAGCATGGAAACAGACCCTCAGGTCCAACACATCCATGGCAACCTGATATCCTATAATAATCTTTTTAGTCCCATGTTTCAGCATTTAGCCTATATCCTACTAAACCACTCCTATTCATATACCCAACCAAATGCCTTGTAAATGTTGTAATTGTACCAGTCTCCGCCACTTCCTCTGGCAGCTCATACCATACACATAGCACACTCTATGGGAAAAAAATTGCACCTTAGGTTCCTTTTAAATCTTTTCCCTTTCACCTTAAACCAATGTCCTTTAGTTTTGGACTCCACTGCCCTGGGAAAAAGACCTTGGCTATTCACCCTACCCAGGCCCCTCATGATTTTATAAACCTTAATAAGGTCCTTTAATCTCTGATGTTCCAGGGAAAATAGCCCCAGCCTAGTCAGCCTCTCGCTACAGCTCAAACATTCCCACCCTGGCATCATCCTTGTGAGTCCTTTCTGAAGCCTTTCAAATTTCACAAATTCCTTCCTATAGAAGACAAACCTACAATGCCTGATCTTCATGTCCAAGATCACTCATTACAAACTAAAAGGTATTGATCCCAATGACACTGAGCCTAATCCCCACCCATCCCAAATTCTATGATCCATCCTCTGCACTCCTCAGACTTGTATCCTACCCTCTCAGACATGCACACTTCCCTCCTCAAAGCATCTACCTGTCCTACCTGCATTTGAGGTCAATTTTCACCCCCAGAGTCAGACAACCTAAACCCCAGCCTACCCACATTTGCATCCCCATCTTCTGGAGGACTGGACCCAAACATGTGACCACAACTCCCAAACCATCCCTCTCCTTGGTAGGAGATCAGACTGGCTAGATCTCAATGGCCTGTTCTCCAATATTCCATGTGTGACTCAGAGCCAAGTCTATTGACCAGGCTGACCTCTGCATGGGAGGAGCCAATAACGCCACATGGAGTGAAAATTCCACACAGTCTGGAATTGACTTTGGAATGCTGGGCTCCTGGGAGTCCCTGCCTGGTAAAAATGTCCAGAGCTATAAAATTAAATGCCACTTCTCCCTCACCCCATTAATGACACATATTAGCCACTACAAAACACTTTTCAAGTACACCCTTTCAAATGCAAATTTACTGTTTGACACCAGATGACACTGTGACTCCTCAGATACTGAAGCAGCCTGCGTCCATATGATCCAAGACCTGCACAATATCCAGGAATGAGCTGATATTTGGACCACAAAAGTAGCAGGCAATGGCCATCCCCAGGAAGGGACATTCCATCCACTGAGCTTTGATATTCAATTGAAATTAACATCAGTGAATCCCCAGCTATCAATGCCCTGGGGATTACCATTGATCAGAACCTGACCTGGGCTAACAATGTACATACTGCAGACACAAGACCAGGTCAAGGGCTGTGATTCTTAGCTCACCCCTTAACTCCCTAAAGCCTGCTCACCATCTATAAGGTAGAAGTCAGCAGAATGATGGAATACTGCCTAATTTCCCGGATGGGTGTAGCTCCAACAACAGTCAAGAAGCTTGACACCGTCCAGAACAAAGCAGCTTGACTAGCACTACATCCACCACACTCAACATTTACTCCATTCTCCACTGATGCACAGGGACAGCAGTGTGCTTCAGCTACATCATAGATACACCACAGAGAGCATTCTATTCAGATGCATCATGACTTGGTACAGCAATGGCTCTGCCCAGGACTGTAAGAAACTACAGAGAGTTGTGAACACAGCCCAGTCCATCACATCAGCCAACCTTCTATCCATTGACCCCATCGAAACTTCCCACTGCCCTGGAAAGGCAGCCAACTTCACCAAAGACCCCTCTCACCCCAGTTATAATCTCTTCTGATCTCTTCCATCGGGCAGAAGATGCAAAAGCTTAAACATAATGTATCAACAGATTCAAGAAGAGCTTCTACCCTGCTATTGTTCGAATACTGAATGGACTTCTAAAATTTTAAATTTGGCGTTGATCCCACACTTTGTGCACCTTCTCTGCATCGACAACATTGTATTCCTCACTCTGTTCTATTATTCTTACGCACTTTGCATTGTATGATCTGCCTGTGCTGCATGCAGAACAAAACTTTTCACTGTATCTAGATATCTAGTGATAATAAGAAATCAAATCAAATCAGCTACAAGATGCACTGCAGTCACTTACCAAAGTATTAGATGACACCTTGCAAACTGATAGCCTGCGCTACTTGGGAAGGCAGCTGATGTATGGGAGTTGCACCGCCTCAAGTTGTCCCAGCAGGGGGCTCACCATCCTGACATTCCTTCCTAACAAAACTATGGGTGTAGCTACACCCCAAGGACTGCAGTGTTTCAATACAGCAACTCATGACCACCTTCTTAAGGGCAATTAAGGATTGGGGATACACGCAGGCGCAGCCAGGGATGAATGAGTGAATGAATAAAAAAAACGGAGCTCCCATGCTTCTATCCTTTAGCTACTGAGAATAATTGATCCCAAACTGAATTCTCCTTTCCATACTGGATTGGCGGGGGGCGGGGGGGCACCTTGGTCCACTTACTGGGGGTGCAGATGGAATTGGTAACGCAGAGTACTTGCCTTGTATAGCATGGACTCCTGTTCCAGCTCAAAAATATTCCATGGGGTTACATCGCCACCTGAGAGGGTAGACAAGACAAGGAACAGGAGGACGCCATTCAGCTCCTCGAACTTGTTTCACCATTTGATGAGGTCATGGATGATCTGTGGCCTAATTCATGTCCTTGTACTGAAGCACCAGCCTTAAATTTATGATGCTTAAGAATCTGGAGTGAGGTTTGAGCACATATGTCATTCTGTCACAGTGCAACTAACATTTGATTCCAATAATAACTAGCTGGGTGTCTCTAAAATAAAATGCCTTGCATATTTTGTGAGGTGTGTTATTTCTCCAATACCAAAGGCTATGGGTAACATTAATCTCAGCACATCAGCTTTATAGAACTTTAGTTAGGCAACACTTGGAATATTGTGTACAGTTCTGGTCACTACACTACCAGAATGATGTAGATAACATGGTGTGGAAATGGATGAACGCAGCAGGCCAAGCAGCATCAGAGGAGCAGGAACACTGACGATTCAGGTCTGGAACCTTCTTCAGAAATGGTGGGGGGGGGAAGGGAGCTCTGATATAAATGGGGGAGGGGCGATGATAGAAGGCGGATAGAGGAGCAGATAGGTGGAGAGAAGACAAACAGGTCAAAGAGGCAAGGATGAAGCCAGTAAAGGTGAGTGTAGGTAGGGAGTTGGGATGGGAGTTGGTCAATGAGGAGGGAGGAGTGGGTAGGCGGGAGAGAAGATGGACAGGTTAAGGAGGTGGGGATGAGGCTAGTAGGTAGGAAGTGGGGTTGGGGGTTGGTCAATGGGGTGGGAGAAATGGATGGTTGGGAGAAAAGATGGACGGGTCAAAGATGCAGGGACAATCTGGGATGGTCTTGGGATGAGGTCGGGGAAGGGGAGATTTTGAAGCTTGTAAAGTCCACATTGAGACCATTGGGCTGCCAGGGCTCCCAAGCAGAATATGAGGTGCTGTCCCTCCAGCTTTCCGGTGGCATCACTGTGGCACTGGAGGATGCTCGGGATGGACATGTCGTCCAAAGAGTGAGAGGGGAAGTTGAAGTGGTTCACACCAGGGAGGTGTAATTGTTTATCATGAACCAAACGTAGGTGTTCCACAAAGCAGTCTCCAAGCCTCTGCTTGGTTTCCCCGATGTAGAGGAGGCAACATCGGGAACAGTGGATACAGTATACCACATTAGCAGATGTGCAGGTGAATATTGCCGATGCTTTGGAGAGGATTTTCTGCAAAGGGGGATTTTAGCTATGAAGAAAGGTTGGATAGGCTGGGCTCATTTTCAGTGGAACATAGGACATCAAGGGGCTACCTGATAGAAGTGTGTAAGGTTGTGAATGGCATGGATAGAGTGGAAAGTATGATGCTTTTTCCCTGGATGAAGAGGTCAGTTACTAGGAGACACAGGTTCAAGGTGGAGGCGGTGGTGGGGGGATGTTTTATAAAGGATGTGTGAGGCAGATTTTTCACACAAAGGGTGGTTAGTGCCTGGAACGTGCTGCCAGAGAAGATGGTGGAAGCAGACACAGTAGCAACATTCAAAAAACACCTGGACAAACACATAAATAGGAAGGAAACAGAGATCTACAGATCCTGTAAGTGATGACAGTTTTGGTTTGGGGGGACAAAATGTGTCGGCGCACGCTTGTAGGGCCTAAGGGCCTGTTCATGCGCTGCATTGTCCTTTGTTCTTGTATCAGAAGGCTGTGATGAATCTAAGGTACTCATTCATATTGAGGGAGGGTGAACTGTGAGGAGGGTTCAGAGATTCTTCGGTGCAATTTAGACAAGTTGAGTGAGGGAGCAAATGCATGGTGTTGCAGTAAAATGCTGATTAATGTGAGGTTACCCATTTTGGTGGCAGACACAGCAAGGCAGAATATAATCTGAATGGTGCAATGAAAGTTGGGTGAAAATAAGTGTGCAGGTGCAGCAGGGAGTGAAGAGGCAAACAGAACCTTCATGGTGAGAGGGTTTGAATACAGGAGTAGGGAAGTCTTGCTGCAATTGTTCAGGGCCTTGGAGACACCACACTTGGAATATTACGTGTGATTTTGTTCTCTTTATCTGAGGAAGCATATTCCAGCTATGGGGGGACTGTAACAAAGGTTTTCTGGACTAGGATGGCAGGACTGTCATCAAAGACAGATCATAGAAGAATCACAGAATCATACTGTGCAGATAGAGGCCCTTCAGCCCATTGAAACAAACTTCCAAAGAGCATCCTATGCTCTCCCTGTAACCCTACATTTCCCATCGCCCATCCACATAACCTGTACATCTTTCGACTGTGAGAGGAAACCAGAGCACCTGGAGGAAACCCACACAGACATGGGGAGAATGTACAAACTCCACACAGACAGTCAGTTGGGCTGGAATTGAGCCCAGGTCCATTGCGATGAGAGGCAGCAGCGTTAACCACCCAGCCAGATCAGTTAGAATTTTCTGAAGAAGGGTCCAGGCCCAAAAAGGCAGCCTTCTTGCTCCTCTGATGCAGCTTTGCCTGCTGTGTTCATCCAGCTCTACACCTTGTTATCTCAGTTAAACTATATTGTCTGCAGTTTAAAAAAATGAGGGGTAATTGTAGAAACCTGTAAAATTCTAATAGGACTTAGGTGGGACAAACGCAGGAAGGAAATTTCTGATTATTGGGAAATCCAGGGGTCACAGTCTAAGGATGCGGGACAAGCTATTTAGAATAGAGATGAGGAGAAATGTCATCATCCAGAGAGTGGTGACCTTGTGGAATTCTCTACCACAGTAAGCAGTTGAAGTCAAATACTAAATGTTTTCATGAAGGAGTTAGATATTTCTTAAGGCTGAAGCAATCAAAGGTATGGAAAAAAGCAGAAAAAGGTACTGAGTGAATGATCAGATCATATTGAATGCAGAGCAGGCTCAAGGGGCTGAATGGTCTACTGCTGCTTCTATTTTCTGCATTCTTATGCTTCTATATGGCACACATTGGCGCTCCACCTACATGATCCAACATACTACATCATGCTGTTCGGTCACAGAGAGTGTTTTCAATTTTCTGTGCGTGAAAGAGAGGCAGCAGAGGAAATCTTGCATTCCTCTCCCTTACCTTCTTTTCAAAAATGAATTCCCAGGGCGTGGGCCTCACTGATATGGCAAGCATTTATTGCCCACTAATAACCCTTTTAAAAAATGTTGGTGGTATGGCACAGAGGCCTACATCTCTCTAGGTGAAGAAATTTTGCCTCATCTCAGTCTTAAACCAGTTACTCTGTATCCTTTGACTGTGAATGTGACCATTAAGTAGTACCAGTCGTATTTCCCCATATCCCTGAACACCACTTCTATCGAAATAACCATACAATACTGAAGTAACTGTCAGTATTTCTTTATTTACATGTGCACTGTGCATGGGCTATGACCAGCCAGCTCAGAGCCAGTCCTTAGACTGAGGAGGCCTTCTCAATCCCCTGTTTATATATGTCAGCCAGAGCTCCCTGACTGGCCCAAGTTAAGAACCCCAATCAAGATTCTCATAGTCAATGAGATCTATCTGGCCATGGTTGCAATCACTACAAATATCCTCTTCAATGTCAATATTGAATCTTTCTGCCGGCCTAGTGGCTTAACCACTAGATTATCTCAGAAGGCAGTAAAGGGTCAATATTAGCATACTTTGGGTTGAGTATGGTGTCACACATTGGCTGGACCAAGTTAGGATGGTCCCTTTTCTTCCCTTCAGAGCACCCGTGAACCAGGAAGGCTATTATAAGAAACAAAATCAGAAATTGTTGGGAAGGTTCAGCAGGTCGGTGCTCCTGAGATGCTGCTTGGCCTGCTGTGTTCATCCAGCTCCACACTTTGTTATCTTGGATTCTCCAGCATCTGCAGTTCCCATTATCACTTGTCATAAGAATCTGACAGTTGGGTGATCTCTCTTACAGATACTAGCTTTTTATCCCACTGGGAAAGTTATACACAAGTTTTCTCCCCACAACAAACACACATGCACCTGTGAGATTACTAGAAGCAAATCAAAGACCCTGGGGGAAAATTCCCTTCAAGGTTTGTTGAGGATAATAATGAAGAATATCATGTTGGCTGTTCAGGTATGGACCAGGATATTGCCTGCCCCTGGGGAAAGCAATTTTAGTCTGTATGAGGTGGTGCTATCCGAGCAAGTTTCTCCTCTACCCACTCACAATTGACCCGCAGAATGGTATGAGGGAGAAAACCACACAGGCAGACAATTTTGTAGAAAAAATATGAAATGTCACTCAAACAGAGATTAACATAAACTTTTATTCACTTTGGAAGCAAAAGCAAGAAGGCAGATTATTACCCGAATGGCTGTAAATTGGGGGAGGAGAGTGTGCAGTGGGACATGGGTGTCCCTGTGCACCAGTCGCTGGAGGTAAGCATGCAGGTGCAGCAGGCAGTAAAGAAGGCAAATGGTATGTTGGCCTTCATTGTGAAAGGCTTTGTGTACACGAGCAGGGACGTGTTGTTGCAGTTATACAGGGCCTTGGTGAGGGCACACCTGGAATATTGCATGCAGTTTTGGTCTCCTTTTTCTGAGGAAGGATGTTCTTGCTCTCAAAGGAGTGCAGTGAAGGTTTACCAGGCTGATTCCGGGGATGGCGGGCCTGAAGTATGAGGAGAGATTGGCTGAGTTGGGATTGTTTACTGTGGAGATCGGACCAATGAGGTGGGGTGGGGGGGGACCTCAAAGAGACTTATAAAATTCTAACAGGACTGGGCAGAGTAGGCGCAGGGAAGATGTTCCTGATGGTGGGTGTGTCCAGAACCAAGGGTCACAGTCTAAGGATTCGATGTAGACCATTTAGGATGGAAATGAGACATTTCTCCACCCAAAGAGTGGTGAGCCTGTGGAATTCATTACCACAGGAAGTAATCGATATCATAACATTAATGTATTCAAGAGGCGGCTCGATATAGCACTTAGGACAAAAGGGATCAAAAGTTATGGAGAAAAAGCAGTTGGACGATCAGCCACGACCGTGAAGAATGGCAGAGGGGGGTTGAAGGGCTGAATGGCATCCTCCTGCTCCTATCTTCTATTTTTCTTAGATTTATTCAGCAGTAATTTAATATTGGTAACTCAGCAGTGAACTGGATCATTTTTATGGAACTTTAGATAGCCTGGAGTGATTACAGCAAAATAAACTAATCAAGCATTTGATTATGCAGATCTGGATTAAAGACTTGCTTAACTGAAAAAAAAGTAACATGCAATTGTGATCCTTCATATTTTCAATGCACTAATCTCCAAACCAAATTTCAAGCCCTAAGTTACTGCAAAATCCTTACAGGATATGTTTTTCATGGAAATATTTTGCTACTTTAGTGTTAAACTGGCTGCTATGTAAAGAATAGTTCCTCAAAATAACCCTCACAGATGCATTCTCACTCCAGGTCTAAACTTATCTTTGTTATTTTTAAATGTATCTACTGTTGTACGTTTTTTGTGGTATGAATTACTTAAATGCAGCTCACCTCTTAGTTTTGTTAATCTTTTATTTTTGAATTGGTTAGGATTGGTGAGAACAGTTATTTGTTTGCTGTTAGAATAACGTTCTAACTCTTTGCAGCTTTGACAATCAAAATTGTACACGCCTCTACTTTAAATGTACCCAAAGACTGAGCATCTACAGCCTTCTGAGCTGGACAATTCCTCAGATTCACCACCCTCTGAGCAAAATAATTTCTCCTCTTGGTCCTAAATGGTACCCTCCCTCTTGTTAAACTCTGCCCCTTGATTCTTGTCTCCCCAGGCAGGGATAACATCTTACCTGCATCTCCTCTGTGTATCGCTGTAAGTTTTTTGTAAGTTTCATTGCAATCACCTCTCATTCTTTAAAACTCTAGAAAATATAAATCCAGAATGCCCAATCTCTCTCCAGAGGATAGTCCTGACATGCCACTATAAGTCTGGTAAATCTTTATTGCACATCCTCTATGTTAATCATATCTTCCCTGAGATAAGGAGACTAAAACTGCCCACAGAACTCCAGGTTTTCCGATAGAATTGAAGTAAGGCTTCATTACCCCTGTACTCAAGTCCACATCTAACATTCCATTAGAATTCCTAATAACATGCTGCACCTGCATGTTAGTCTTCAGTAACTTATTGATAAGGACACTGAAGTCCATGGAACATTTACACTTTCCAATCTCTCACCACTGCACATCTAGTCTACCTGCCAGAGAAAATGGGAACTGCAGATGCTGGACAATCCAAGATAACAAAGTGTGAAGCTGGATGAACACAGCAGGCCCAGCAGCATCTCAGGAGCACAAAAGCTGACGTTTTGGGCCTAGACCCTTCATCAGAGGTGATGAAGGGTCTATGATGAAGGGTCTAGGCCCGAAGTGTTAGCTTTTGTGCTCCTGAGATGCTGCCTAGCCTGCTGTGTTCATCCAGCTTCACACTTTCTTACCTGCCAGAGAAGATAATTTTACATTCCTCTGCATCGTATTCCATCTGCCATATTCTTATCTAATCACTAAGCTTGTCTATATCCTCCTGGAAACATTTTACATCATCTTCACAATGTACATTCCTGCTGAGCTTTGTTTCATCTGCAAATGCAGAAATATTCCATTTGGTCTCACACTCAAATCCTTGATATATATTATGAACAGCCAGGTCCTAAGTACAAATTATTGAGGTTCCCACTGGTCACAGTCTGCCAAGATGTGAATGACACATTTATTCTTACACCCTGTTTTCTGCATGTTAACTAATCTTTCATCCATTACCACCTATTCATTGTGCAGTAACTTTGCTAACAAACCTATTGTGGCAGACCTCATCAAAATCCATTTGAAAACAATATCAAAACCCATTTGAAACAAATTTGAAAATCTGAAAATATTACATTCTTTGATCCCTCTTTATCAATTTTGTTTCTAACATCATCAAAAAACTCCAAGTTTGACAAATATGATTTTTCATTCACAAATCTATGCTGATTATGCCTAAATAGATTTGTTCCCCAAATGTTCATTTATCAAATCTTTTACATAGATTGTAACATTTTCCCTGCTATCAAAATAGGGTTGACGGCTCTGTAGTTCCCCATTTAATTTCCTAGCTCCTTTTGTAAATAGTGAGGTGCCGTTTGTGAGCTGCAGGAATCATCCTAGAATCTGCAAAAGTTTGGTAAATGATTAACAATGCATCAGGTATTCCTATAGCCACATCTTTCAACCCTCTGGGATATCCTAATATACAGCTTTTGCAACAAGATAGATGGTCTAGTAGAGGTAACTATTTATGATATAATTGCCATTCGGAAATATGGCTGAATGGTGAGCAGGATTGAGAACTAAATATTCAAAGATTTTTAACATTTAGGAAATATGGACAAGGAAAAGAGGAGAGAGAGAGAGATAATAAAATGTGAGGCTGGATGAACACAGCAGGCCAAGCAGCATCTCAGGAGCACAAAAGCTGACGTTTCGGGCCTAGACCCTTCATCAGAGAGGGGGATGGGGGGAGGGAACTGGAATAAATAGGGAGAGAGGGGGAGGCGGACCGAAGATGGAGAGTAAAGAAGATAGGTGGAGAGAGTGTAGGTGGGGAGGTAGGGAGGGGATAGGTCAGTCCAGGGAAGACGGACAGGTCAAGGAGGTGGGATGAGGTTAGTAGGTAGCTGGGGGTGCGGCTTGGGGTGGGAGGAAGGGATGGGTGAGAGGAAGAACCGGTTAGGGAGGCAGAGACAGGTTGGACTGGTTTTGGGATGCAGTGGGTGGGGGGGAAGAACTGGGCTGGTTGTGTGGTGCAGTGGGGGGAGGGGATGAACTGGGCTGGTTTAGGGATGCAGTAGGGGAAGGGGAGATTTTGAAACTGGTGAAGTCCACATTGATACCATTAGGCTGAAGGGTTCCCAGGCGGAATATGAGTTGCTGTTCCTGCAACCTTCGGGTGGCATCATTGTGGCACTGCAGGAGGCCCATGATGGACATGTCATCAAGAGAATGGGAGGGGGAGTGGAAATGGTTTGCGACTGGGAGGTGCAGTTGTTTTTTGCGAACTGAGCGGAGGTGTTCTGCAAAGCGGTCCCCAAGCCTCCGCTTGGTTTCCCCAATGTAGAGGAAGCCGCACCGGGTACAGTGGATGCAGTATACCACATTGGCAGATGTGCAGGTGAACCTCTGCTTAATGTGGAATGTCATCTTGGGGCCTGGCACAGGGGTGAGGGAGGAGGTGTGGGGACAAGTGTAGCATTTCCTGCGGTTGCAGGGGAAGGTGCCGGGTGTGGTGGGGTTGGAGGGCAGTGTGGAGCGAACAAGGGAGTCACGGAGAGAGTGGTCTCTCCGGAAAGCAGACAGGGGAGGGGATGGAAAAATGTCTTGGGTGGTGGGGTCGGATTGTAAATGGCGGAAGTGTCGGAGGATAATGCGTTGTATCCGGAGGTTGGTAGGGTGGTGTGTGAGAACGAGGGGGATCCTCTTGGGGCGGTTGTGGCGGGGGCGGGGTGTGAGGGATGTGTCGCGGGAAATGCGGGAGACGCGGTCAAGGGCGTTCTCGATCACCGTGGGGGGAAAGTTGCGGTCCTTAAAGAACTTGGACATCTGGGATGTGCGGGAGTGGAATGTCTTATCGTGGGAGCAGATGCGGCGGAGGCGGAGGAATTGGGAATAGGGGATGGAATTTTGCAGGAGGGTGGGTGGGAGGAGGTGTATTCTAGGTAGCTATGGGAGTCGGTGGGCTTGAAATGGACATCAGTTACAAGCTGGTTGCCTGAGATGGAGACTGAGAGGTCCAGGAAGGTGAGAGATGTGCTGGAGATGGCCCAGGTGAACTGATGGTTGGGGTGGAAGGTGTTAGTGAAGTGGATGAACTGTTCGAGCTCCTCTGGGGAGCAAGAGGCGGCGCCGATACAGTCATCAATGTACCGGAGGAAGAGGTGGGGTTTGGGGCCTGTGTAGGTGCGGAAGAGGGACTGTTCCACGTTATCTACAAAGAGGCAGGCATAGCTGGGGCCCATGCGGGTGCCCATGGCCACCCCCTTAGTCTGTAGGAAGTGGGAGGAGTCAAAAGAGAAGTTGTTGACTGTGAGGACGAGTTCAGCTAGGCGGATGAGAGTGTCGGTGGAGGGGGCCTGGTCGGGCCTGCGGGACAGGAAGAAGCGGAGGGCCTTGAGGCCATCTCCATGCGGAATGCAGGTGTACAGGGACTGGACGTCCATGGTGAATATGAGGTGTTGGGGGCCAGGGAATTGGAAGTCCTGGAGGAGGTGGAGGGCGTGGGTGGTGTCACGGACGTAGGTGGGGAGTTCCTGGACCAAAGGGGAGAAAATGGAGTCCAGATAGGTGGAGAGATAATGGGAACTGCAGATGCTGGAGATTCCAAGATAATAAAATGTGAGGCTGGATGAACACAGCAGGCCAAGCAGCATCTCAGGAGCACAAAAGCTGACGTTTCGGGCCTAGACCCTTCATCAGAGAGGGGGATGGGGGGAGGGAACTGGAATAAATAGGGAGAGAGGGGGAGGCGGACCGAAGATGGAGAGTAAAGAAGATAGGTGGAGAAGGTGTGGGTGGGGAGGTAGGGAGGGGATAGGTCAGTCCAGGGAAGACGGACAGGTCAAGCAGGTGGGATGAGGTTAGTAGGTAGCTGGGGGTGCGGCTTGGGGTGGGAGGAAGGGATGGGTGAGAGGAAGAACCGGTTAGGGAGGCAGAGACAGGTTGGACTGATTTTGGGATGCAGTGGGTGGGGGGGAAGAGCTGGGCTGGTTGTGTGGTGCAGTGGGGGGAGGGGATGAACTGGGCTGGTTTAGGGATGCAGTGGGGGAAGGGGAGATTTTGAAACTGGTGAAGTCCACATTGATACCATATGGCTGCAGGGTTCCCAGGCGGAATATGAGTTGCTGTTCCTGCAACCTTCGGGTGGCATCATTGTGGCACTGCAGGAGGCCCATGATGGACATGTCATCAAGAGAATGGGAGGGGGAGTGGAAATGGTTTGCGACTGGGAGGTGCAGTTGTTTGTTGCGAACTGAGCGGAGGTGTTCTGCAAAGCGGTCCCCAAGCCTCCGCTTGGTTTCCCCAATGTAGAGAAAGCCGCACCGGGTACAGTGGATGCAGTATACCACATTGGCAGATGTGCAGGTGAACCTCTGCTTAATGTGGAATGTCATCTTGGGGCCTGGGATGGGGGTGAGGGAGGAGGTGTGGGGACAAGTGTAGCATTTCCTGCGGTTGCAGGGGAAGGTGCCGGGTGTGGTGGGGTTGGAGGGCAGTGTGGAGCGAACAAGGGAGTCACGGAGAGAGTGGTCTCTCCGGAAAGCAGACAGGGGTGGGGATGGAAAAATGTCTTGGGTGGTGGGGTCGGATTGTAAATGGCGGAAGTGTCGGAGGATAATGCGTTGTATCCGGAGGTTGGTAGGGTGGTGTGTGAGAACGAGGGGGATCCTCTTGGGGCGGTTGTGGCGGGGGCGGGGTGTGAGGGATGTGTCGCGGGAAATGCGGGAGACGCGGTCAAGGGCGTTCTCAATCACCGTGGGGGGGAAGTTGCGGTCCTTAAAGAACTTGGACATCTGGGATTCCTTAAAGAACTTGGACATCTGGGATTCCAAGTTCTTTAAGGACCGCAACTTCCCCCCCACGGTGATTGAGAACGCCCTTGGCCGCGTCTCCCGCATTTCCCGCGACACATCCCTCACACCCCGCCCCCGCCACAACCGCCCCAAGAGGATCCCCCTCGTTCTCACACACCACCCTACCAACCTCCGGATACAACGCATTATCCTCCGACACTTCCGCCATTTACAATCCGACCCCACCACCCAAGACATTTTTCCATCCCCACCCCTGTCTGCTTTCCGGAGAGACCACTCTCTCCGTGACTCCCTTGTTCGCTCCACACTGCCCTCCAACCCCACCACACCCGGCACCTTCCCCTGCAACCGCAGGAAATGCTACACTTGTCCCCACACCTCCTCCCTCACCCCCATCCCAGGCCCCAAGATGACATTCCACATTAAGCAGAGGTTCACCTGCACATCTGCCAATGTGGTATACTGCATCCACTGTACCCGGTGCGGCTTTCTCTACATTGGGGAAACCAAGCGGAGGCTTGGGGACCGCTTTGCAGAACACCTCCGCTCAGTTCGCAACAAACAACTACACCTCCCAGTCGCAAACCATTTCCACTCCCCCTCCCATTCTCTTGATGACATGTCCATCATGGGCCTCCTGCAGTGCCACAATGATGCCACCCGAAGGTTGCAGGAACAGCAACTCATATTCCGCCTGGGAACCCTGCAGCCATATGGTATCAATGTGGACTTCACCAGTTTCAAAATCTCCCCTTCCCCCACTGCATCCCTAAACCAGCCCAGTTCATCCCCTCCCCCCACTGCACCACACAACCAGCCCAGCTCTTCCCCCCCACCCACTGCATCCCAAAACCAGTCCAACCTGTCTCTGCCTCCCTAACCGGTTCTTCCTCTCACCCATCCCTTCCTCCCACCCCAAGCCGCACCCCCAGCTACCTACTAACCTCATCCCACCTGCTTGACCTGTCCGTCTTCCCTGGACTGACCTATCCCCTCCCTACCTCCCCACCCACACCTTCTCCACCTATCTTCTTTACTCTCCATCTTCGGTCCGCCTCCCCCTCTCTCCCTATTTATTCCAGTTCCCTCCCCCCATCCCCCTCTCTGATGAAGGGTCTAGGCCCGAAACGTCAGCTTTTGTGCTCCTGAGATGCTGCTTGGCCTGCTGTGTTCATCCAGCCTCACATTTTATTATCCAGATAGGTGGAGATGAGTTCGGTGGGGCAGGAGCAGGCTGAGACGATGGGTCGACCAGGGCAGGCAGGTTTGTGGATTTTGGGAAGGAGATAGAAACGGGCCGTGCGGGGTTGGGGAACAATGAGGTTGGAGGCTGTGGGTGGGAGGTCCCCTGAGGTGATGAGGTCGTGAATGGTGTTGGAGATGATGGTTTGGTGCTCGGGTGTGGGGTCATGATCGAGGAGGCGGCAGGAGGTGGTGTCGGAGAGTTGGCGTCTGGCCTCGGCGATGTAGAGGTCAGTGCGCCATACTACCACTGCGCCACCCTTGTCTGCGGGTTTGATGGTGAGGTTGGGGTTGGAGCGGAGGGAGCGGAGGGCTGCCCGTTCTGCGGGGGAGAGGTTGGAGTGGGTGAGAGGGGTGGAGAGGTTGAGGCGGTTAATGTCTCGACGGCAGTTGGTGATGAAGAGGTCGAGGGAGGGTAGGAGGCCTGGTGGTGGTGTCCAGGAGGAGGACTTGTGTTGGAAGCGGGTGAAGGGGTCAGTGGAAGGAGGGTTGGGTTCCCGGTTGAAGAAGTAGGCATGGAGGCGAAGACGGCGGAAAAACTGCTCTATGTCCGACCGTGACTGGTATTCGTTGATGTGTGGTTGTAGGGGGACAAAGGTGAGCCCCTTGCTAAGGACTGACCGTTCGTCCTCAGTCAATGGGAGGTCTGGGGGGATGGTGAAGATGCGGCAGGGCTCAGTGTGGCTGTCTCCTCTGGGGTTGCAGGCTGTGGAGGTTGTGGGCGGAGCGATGAGGTCGTCGGCGTGGGCGGGGTTCCGTCGGCCGTGGGCGGGGTTGCGTCGGCCGTGGGCGGGGTTGCGTCGGCGTCGACCGTGGGCGGGGTTGCGTCGGCGTCGACCGTGGGCGGGGTTGCGTCGGCGGTTGGAGGATCGGGGTGGGCGGCAGCAGCTGAGGTGAGGGTGGTGTGTGGGCTGTAGTACCTGGACGTGGAGGTGGTGACTGCAGCAGCGGTTCCGGAAGTTCTGTGGCCGGCGGAGGCGGATGTGACGTCATCGGTGGGGTCTCCGGCCGTGTCCTCATGGCCAATGGCGGCGGGTGCATGGTGGGGGAGGGGCAGGGACAGAGTCAGGATTTGGGAGGCGCAGGAATCCTCTTGTGGGTGGCAGGGGCCCGTGAGTTTGTTGTACTTACGATTTTTGGTGTCCAGTAAAGCTGAGTGGAACTGGGTGTTCAGTCTGTGGATCCTGCGGAGGATAAAAAACAGCAGGGGTCCTGTGCAGGTCTGGGAGAGGGAGGCTCTGAGCTGGGGCAGGCTGGATTGCAGTGCCTGGAGGTGCCGGCACATGGCTGCGAGTGTCTGTTTCAGGACTCGCAGGGAGAACCGCTTCTGAAGGGTCTGAATGTTCTGGGTGTAGAGGTGGTCACGGTTGGGGCCAAATTGGGAAGGCTGAAATGTGGACTGTAGCCCCTTGGGGATGATCTGGTTCCGTAGGCAGGTGCTGAGGAAGGTGATGTGGCTGTGGTACCTGGTTTGCTTCAGGACATGGTCGAGCAGTTTCAAGGCCGAAGAGATTACAAGAGAGTTGCAATGGGAGAGAGATTCCCTGAGGTTGGTCCGGAGGGAGATTGTGTTGCATTGAAAATACAAGATGGGATCGATAGATTAGTAAGGGAGGATCTCAGATCAGAAGAACAATGTGTAGAATCTGTTGGGGTGGAGCTAAGAAACAGCAGAGGACAGCAGGCATTGGTTGGAGTAATTTCCATGCCATCAAATAGTAGCAGTAATGTGGGGCATGATGGAAATCAGGAAATGTGAGAAACTTGTGTCATGCACAACAGTAATCATGGGCAACTTTAACTTGGGTAATCTACTTGAGAACTAAAACCATGGAGGTTGAATTTCTGGAAAATGTAAAGCATAGTTTTCTTGAGCAGCATGTCAAAGATCTGGCTGGAGGACAGGCTATTTTGGATCTTGTATTGTCAAATGAAAAAGACTATTTAATAACCTCCTTGTAAAAGCATTTTCAGGGATGAGACACCGTAATATGATAGAATTTTACATATGTTTTAAAGTGAGGTCGTTCAATCTGAAGGAAGAGTGTTACTTTTGAGTAAGAGAAATAATGAAAGCATGACGCAGAAGTGATGAGCTGAATTGGGAAAATGCATTGAAAGGTGTAACTAAACATATAGGCAATTGACAGCTTTTCTCCAATTTTTACAGACACTCTGTACTCCTTCAAGGTTTAAAGACTCAAAAAAAAAATTTAATCACTTTGGCCACCTGTGTTGCCAATTTTAGGGAACTGTGGACCTGCACACCCAGATCCATCTGCATGTTAATGCTCCTAAGGGTTCTACTCTTAACAGTATAAGTCACTCGGACAATAAAAGCCATCAGTTTAATTGGGACAACATAACTATAGATGCCCAAGTCAAACAAAGGCACGCAAATGAATTTCTAGAGGCATGGATCTCAACCCATAATGCAATCAACAAACATAGAATTGGACCCCATGTACAAACCCATATAGATCAAAACCGGAAATGACGCTACTCGCCATAACGGACTGGACAGTATAAATTCCAAGCGGAGTAGAACCACTTAGCTTTATCGGAGGTTCCACTGATGATGTTGCCCAGCATGGTGATGAAACAGCCGAACAAAAATAAGCCAGCTTGGCAAGCAAGTCAACAACACGACCTGAGCTACAAACGTTTGCTAAAACTTTCAAGTCCTACGGGCGAAACACACTGAAAATTGCCTGCCAATGGGAAACCTTCACCAACGGATTGAGCTGTACCCATGAATAACTTCACTTCCTCCACGAATGCCTCAGGAACCAGGTACTGCCTCCACAGTGTGAAACACAAAACCTCCACTCAACAACCCACAGGCATATAAAATAGCTGAACCGAATTATCTCAGAATGCTATGGGCAATGACTACTGATGCCTATAACTGACTCCACAGGTACAAATGGGAAATTTTGCACCAAAAATCACAGCACCTAAACACTATGGACCAGCAGTGGACTACACTGCTAGAACAGGCCATCACCATCTATCAACATAAAACCAAAACTAAGAAAAGACAAAAGCTCTAGGAGAAACTTACCAACTGATTCACCACAAAGACAAAGACAGCAGAAAACTGGACACATGGATAAGAAACTTAACCAGAGGGCAACTCACAGAAACTGAGAAAGCTGTCCTATTACATGAACTGAATTATATCCACAAAGATGTGAACAGAACAGACTTCATGACCAGAGAGTAGGAACTGTTGATGCTGGAGAATCTGAGATAACACGGTGTGAAGCTGGGTGAACACATCAGGCCAAGCAACATCAGAGGAGCAGGAAAGTTTGATGTCAAACTTTCCTGCTCCTTTGATGCTGCTTGGCCTGCTGTGTGCTCATCCAGCTTCACACCGTGTTATCTCAGACTTCATGGCCACCCTGGAAATTACATTAAAAGACCACAGGCTCACGGATTTAAATACAACAAGCCATCTGACAAACTATAATCGCCATACTAAACCAAAAGAATGAATAGGACACCCTGAGCATATCAGAGAGAAAAGCACTAGATAAACTCAAGAAAGACAAGAACATTATAATCTTATCAGCAGACAAGGGGCGCATAACCATTGCTTTGAACAATTTGGACTACGTTGAGAAAGCACATGCTTTCTCATTACAAACACTTACCGACAGGTGGAGATAGGCCCAACACTGCAGCCAGGTAATAGGATCACCGAGACATTGAAGAAATTAAATGATGCAGGACAGATAACTAAGATGGACTACATGAGAATGAAACCAGAAGGCACAAACACTCCCCGCTTCTATGAACTTCCTAAAGTACACAAACTAGATACCCCCTCAGACCCCTACCAGGCACACCTTGACACAAATTGGCCTAGGTCCTACAACAGAGATTGAAACATCTAGTTGACAGATCACCCCTTTCCATCCCCTCAACTGAAGAATTCCTCAATATCCTCAAGAGCATAAAGGTCAGTGACAACGAGATTATGATATCCTTTGACATCATAGCATTATTCACATCATTTGACATCCCACTAGCTAAAGAAACACTGGCCACATTACTAGAAGAAGCAGGAATGCAGACCAGCAGTTCCATCAGCAACGACAACATACTCAAACCACTAGACCTGTGCCCCACCACACGCTTCTTTTTCAATTGCCAAGTATACAAAAAGATAAATGGCACACCCATGGGATCACCCATCTCAGGGATCATCGCAGAGGCAGTCATGCAAAGACTAGAAAACATCACCGTTTCCCACAGTTTTCCCTTCATCAATTATCTTTATCACCTCTTCAAAAAATTCGATCAGGTTAGTGAGACATGACCTTCCCCGTACAAATCCATGCTGCCTGTCCCTTACTAATCTGTTTTCTTCCAAATGTGCATATATCCTCAGTATCTTCTTAATGAGCTTCCCCACCACAGACGTCAAACTCACCGGCCTATGATTTCCTGGATTATCCCCGCTTCCTCTCTTAAACAAGGGAACAACATTGGCCAATTTCTAGTCTTCTGGAACCTCACCTGTGCTCAAAGAGGATGCGAAGATATCTGCTAATGTCCCAGCTATTTCTTCTCTTGCCTCTCACAGCAACCTGAGATAAATCCCATCTGGCCCTGGTTCCTTGTCTACATTAATACAATTTAGGATACCCAAAGTTCCTTCCTTTAATGTATTGACATTCTCTAGAGTGCTCACACACTCATCCTCGACCTCAACATCAGTCATGTCCTTCTCCTCAGTGAATACTGATACAAAGTACTCATTAAGGGTCTCTCCCATTCCTGTGGCTCCATGCATAACTTCCATCCTTTGTCCTTGAGGAGACCTACTCTTTCCCTCGCTATCCTCTTTCTTCTGTTATATGCATTAAAAGTTTTGGAATCTCCTTGACCCTGTTTACTAAAGACATTTCATGGACCCTTTTAGCCTTCCTAATTTTGTGTTTAAGTTCCTTAGGAGGTTGAGAGGTGACCTTATAGAAGTTTATAAAGTCATGAGGAGTATTGAT
The DNA here is from genome assembly GCF_030684315.1 of Stegostoma tigrinum. NCBI lineage: Eukaryota > Metazoa > Chordata > Chondrichthyes > Orectolobiformes > Stegostomatidae > Stegostoma > Stegostoma tigrinum. The sequence goes on from NC_081359.1 coordinate 102,138,409, forward strand.
AGGGTTTATGGGAAGTGTTTCTTTCCCTAGGATGAGGGAATTTCAAAACTAGGGGGCACATTTTTAAGGTGAGAAGGGAGAGATTTAAAAACGACCCGAAGGGCACATTTTTTACACAGAAGGTGGTTTGCATGTGAAATGAACTTCCTAAGGAAGTGGTGGATTTGGACACAACTACAATGTTTAAAAGACACTTAGCTAAGTACACGAATGGGAAAAGTTTGGAGGGATATGGGCCAGAAGCAGGCAGGGGGAATTTGTTTAGTTTGGATTATGTTCGGCATGGATTGATTGGACTAAAGGATCTGTTTCCATTCTGAATGACTTCATAACAAAAAAAAATCATAATTTAGTGTGACAAGCGAAAAGGAAGGGAACTTAGATCATCGAACCCTTACAGTGTGGAAACAGGTCCTTTGACCCAACAAATCCACACCGACCCTCAGAACACTCCACCCAGATACATCCCCCTAATCCGCACATCCCTGAATACTACAGGGCAATTTAGCATGGCCAATCCACCTAACCTGCACATCTTTGGACTGTGGGAGGAAACTGGAGCACCCGGAGGAAACCCACGCAGACATGGGGAGAATGTGCAAACTCCACACAGACAGCAGCCCAATTGATCCCTGGTTCCTGGCACTGTGCAACTAACGTATATCTCCATCAAAGAAAACACTCAATGAATTGAATAGCCATCTTCTGTTCCATGTGATTCTGTGGTCTGGAAATTTAACAGTCTTCTTAATGAGGGTGGGTTTTACATTTCAGGAAACCTGGAAGTCTTACCACTATAACATGAGCATGTGGCCCTGAGGGTTCCCCACCTGGAGGTCTGCCTGATATCCTGATTGCTAAGCTTTGCTTTCTCTGCTCCACAAGCAGTGATGCAAATGCCCTTACCTTCTTCTCACCTTGCCCCAAAGCCTGGCAAAGCTCTGTGCCCCGCTCTCAAACTTCTAAACCAAGTTGCAGAGATATTAGGTCCATGTTTAAAATGCCAACTTACCTCCTGAAAGCAGGCCTAGCTCTGTAATACCCAAAAGGCACACTTGCAATTTTTTTTCTGATTTAATCTCCCACCTGCATCTAATCCCACATGCTCGCCCATAGTAACGCTCTCTCCTATGATTCATACAGACTGACTTCAAGCAGTCAATGAAAGGCTCTCTGCCAATGATCATTGCTTTCAACCACACCTCCCATATGTTATCAATGGTAAACTTTAAATAATTCTTAAGTCAAACAATCCTGCATTTATTCGTTTTGACTTTGTCATGCACTTGATGGTAGACAGTTTCTATTGACAGTCGCTCCAGGCAGGAATGCGCTCCACGGAGATAGATAGGTTTCCAGTGGGAGAGGCAGTTTCTCAATGCAGTGAGAACAGAAAAGGAGCATATTGTCTATACAGAGTTCCCACAGAATTCAATACAATTTTCAAATAACCCAGTGTGCAGCACAGAGGACCCAACTGATGATAATAGTTGAAATACTGCATCTCTAATCAAAAAGTGCCAGAGATGCATAGGGCAATCATTAACATCTGAATGAGGTGGCTTTACACTCAAGTGTAAGCATTTAGCATAACAATTCTGATGAAGATTTACACCCAGGCTGGTTGATGCTGTACATGTTCTGTTTCTTAGAAATACCCAGGTGACAAAATTAAGGGATCAGAGGAAGAAAATGTGTTTTATGCAGCAGGTCTGGGCCTCAGTACCTGAGAGGGTGGGGGAAGCAGATTAAATCATAACTAACATAAAAAAACTTAAAAAAGGAAACATCTGTAATGCCAGCGATGAAGTTCAGGTTGGGTAGGATCAAATGGATGACTCTTTTGAATGGCTAGCATAGGCATAATGAGATAAATGGCCTTCATTTTTGTTGCATCATTCTATACATTGGTATTTACATGAATTAACAGCCACTGTAAACATATGGTAGCCACATTTTGAGAATGACAATGAGGTGCCAATCTAAGATAACACGGTGTGAAGCTGGATGAACACAGCAGGCCGAGCAGCAGGAAAGCTTGATGCTTCGGGTCGGGGCCCTTCTTCAGAAAAAATTGGATAGGCTGTACTTGTTTCCCTTAGTGCAGAAGCGTTTGAAAAGGCTCATGGTTGTTGTAAAGTATAAAATTATGGGGGTGGGGCATAAATTGGGAAGCCAGGAAGGTGGTGATGGCGGGATGGAGGGGGAGATTTAAGGCAAGGGATTTAGTGGCGATGTTAGGAAAATGTTTTTCACCCAGAGGGTGGTGAGAATTTGGAACTCACTGTCCGTGAGGGCAAAACTCCTCATAACAATTACAAAGGATTTTGATGTGCACGTGAGATGTCACGGCACACAAGTCTGTGGGCCATGTGCTGGAAACTGTGCTCAGGGTAGTTAGGCTTTTAACTTGTGTAAACTGGATGGGCTGAATGACCGTACAAGTTTAAATCAAAGTTTGATTTTATTAATGGCATTGGTTGGCGGAGGAGGTTCAGTTTGGAAGGAATCCACTGTCTCAGAGAGTTTTTAATCAAATGCCCGCATCATATATTAAAATATTAAGAAAAGCTAGTAGTTTCAGTGCTAAATGCATTAAGTTCAAAGGTCACCTTAAATTAAATGTTCTGTGCAGTGAAGCACTGGGCTTCACAAAGCAGGAAGGTGACAAATCCGATTTCCAGTCTCTGTTAAGTTACTTATACATAGAACATAGAACATTACAGCACAGTGCAGGCCCTTCGGCACTCGATGTTGTGCCGACCTGTCCTACTGATCTCAAGCCCATCTAACCTACACTATTCCATGTACGTCCATATGCTTGTCCAATGATGACTTAAATGTACCTAAAGTTGGCGAGTCTACTACCATTGCAGGCAAAGCGTTCCATTCCCTTACTACTTTCTGAGTAAAGAAACCACCTCTGACATCTGTCCTATATCTTTCACCCCTCAATTTAAAGCTATGCCCCCTCGTGCTCGCCGTCACCATCCTAGGAAAAAGGCTCTCCCTATTCACCCTATCTAACCCTCTGATTATTTTATATGTTTCAAGTAAGTCGCCTCTCAACTTTCTTCTCTCTAATGAAAACAGCCTCAAGTCCCTCAGCTAATGAAATGTGAGGCTGGATGTACACAGCAGGCCCAGCAGCATCTCAGGAGCACAAAAGCTGACGTTTCGGGCCTAGACCCTTCATCAGAGAGGTTGTTCCTCAGATTTGTGCTCCTGAGATGCTGCTGGGCCTGCTGTGTTCATCCAGCCTCACATTTCATTATCTTGAATTCTCCAGCATCTGCAGTTCTCATTATCACTCAAGTCCCTCAGCCTTTCCTCGTAAGACATTCCCTCCATACCAGGCAACATCCTAGTAAATCTTCTCTGCACCCTTTCCAAAGCTTCCACATCCTTCTTATAATGCGGTGACCAGAACTGTACACAATACTCCAAGTGCGGCTGCACCAGAGTTTTGTACAGCTTCACCATAACCTCTTGGTTCCGGAACTCGATCCCTCTATTAATAAAAGCTAAAACACTGCCTTCTTAACAGCGCTGTCAACCTGGGTGGCAACTTTCAAGGATCTGTGTACATGGACACCAAGATCTCTCTGCTCATCTACACTACTAAGAATCTTACCATTAGCCCTGTACTGTACTTGATCCAAAATGAACTGCAGGGAGTGGAGAAAGCTGCAGCTGGCCTTGGATACCTCTGTCTTGAGATTGTATGAGACTACCAGCCAGATTTGCAACAGTTTACAATCTTATAAAAGTGGTCGGAGACTGTTTCTGAGTGTTTCGAAGTTGGTGTTTGTGCCTCAGTATAGTTGCATGGGTTTGTGTGACATATCTTTTGTGTATGTTGGTGTGCTTGTGTTTTTATTAGAGATAACAGGAACTGCAGATGCTGGAGAATCTGAGATAACAAAGTGTGGAGCTGGATGAACACAGTAGGCCAAGCAGCATCTTAGGAGCACAGGAGCACACTGTTTTACAGCATGGAAAGAGGCCATTGTGAGAGTATAACTGTGGGTATACATGTATTGGTGTGTGGGTTTCTGCAAATGTTTGTGCATAGATATGGGTGTGTGTCTTTGTCCCAGTGTAGATGTGAGCCTGGTGGCTGTGTATGTAGATTATCATCCCCAGAATGACATTTTAATTTATATTGGCAAACTTTCTTTAAAGATCTGTTATCTATGATTGTGTCCCCTTTTCTCCCAACTCTTTAGGTCGATTAGAGTCGTAGAGTCATACAGCATGGAAACAGACCCTTCAGTACAACCAGTCCATAATCCTACACTAAACTAGTCCCACCTGCCTGGGCTTGGTCCGTATCTCTCCAAACATTTCTTATTCATGTACTTACCAAAATGTCTTTTAAATGTTGTAACTGTACCCACATCCAGCAATTCCTCTCAAAGTTCATCCTAGATGCAAACCACTCTCTGTGTAAAAAAATGCCCCCATGTCTTTTTTAAAAAAATCTTTCTCCTCCCACCTTAAAAATACGACATCTAATCTTGAAACTCCCCACCCTAGGGAAAAGGTACCTCACACTCACCTCTTCTATATCCCTCACCATTGTACAAACATCGATCAGGTCACCCCTCAACCTCATACACCCCAGTGAAAAATGTCCCAGCCTATCCACCCTTACCCCATAAATCAGACCCTCCATTCCCAGTAACCTCCTGGTAATTTTTTTTTCTGACCCATTAGTTAATTCAATTTCATTTTCAAAACAGCAAAGAGGTGTGGGTATTTTGAGTGTTTGTGAGATTTGAAATAGACAAATGTGCAGGGAGAAGGGAAAAGGCAGAAAGGCAGGCAACTGAAGAGCAAAGAGACCACAAGGCCATGATGGGTAAAATGGACTCCATAAGACGTAGGAAGAGGAGCAGGCCATTCAGCCCCTTGACCTGCTTCACCATTCAACAGGATCACAGGTGATCAAACATTTCTCACATCCATCCTTAACACATTATCCCCACATCCTTTGAGTGCCCCGCTAATCAAGCTAAGGATCACAACAAAGTTCAGGTGATAACAAGGCGTTAACCTAAGAAAAATCCGAAGAAGGATCTCGGCCCGAAAAGTCAGCCTTCCTGCTCCTCTGATGCTGCTTGGCCTGCTGTGTTCATCCAGCTCTACACCTTGTTATCTCAAATCCTCCAGGGCTTCAGATTGGTTTCACAGGTCTGCGCAACATTAAGGGCTGAAGGGCCTGTGCTGCGCTGTAATGTTCTATGTTCTATGTTCTATCTGCGGTCCCCACTATCTCTGTAAGTCCAGGAGCCCATTGTCAGGTATGGCCTGGCCTCAGCCGGGAGGAATGCGGGAGATTACTGGAAGAGGACCCGCGCCTGCAGTACAGGCGACAGGAGAAGGATTCCGCTTTGAGCCACCTGGAGAGTATACAGGGAGCGGCCGGGCAGAGAGTTTGATCCTTTGCCGTTAGAGGGAGTTCAGTGAGGGAAATCTTTGCCTCGAGGCGGGTTCATTGGTTCATTCAATCAGTTACTGGTTCAGGCTGAGAAAACAGTACTCAGTCCAGAAGCTGTGCTCTGCTTTTGTACTGGAACTTCTCGGATCCATTGCAATCGTCTTTCATACAGAGCCAGCGGAAACTGATGCACTGCCCTGTTCTACCAACTGGCTTTTCTCGTTAACTTTTCCAACTTAAACTCGCGCATTTTTCTTTAGACTGCAAGTTGGCGTATCGATCCCTCTCGGAGGCCGACCTCAGTTAAAAATAAGCAAGCTAGAAATAAAACTATTTAAAAAACTATAAAGATACTTTTTATGTACAATATGCAAGGCAGAAACGGCGCGCAGGTAAATCTGCAGAAGCTGGGGCGCAAGATGTGAAACGGAAGCCCCTGGGAGGGTGCGTGAGGCAGCTGGGGCTGGGCAGAGGTGTCTTTGAGGGGGCTAAACCTCACACTGGTGCTTCGCTGTGGAGATTTATTTGGTTGGAAGCTGAGGATTGTAACTGCCCCAAAGCCGATGAAATCCAACAACTTTTGTTGCAAGCTGTCACCGCAGACACACCGACTCCCTCTAGCTATCTAAACACAGATGATTCCTATTATATATTAACAGACACAGAAAGGAACCCCAGCACCGGCTGTGTCAGCGCCAGCTGTAACGTGTGATATTTTCAGAGTCATTTTCTGTAAATGATACCACTCCTTCCCATTCCCTGTCAACAAGTCCAGATTGACCCCTTTCTCTGGACAGTGGGAAACTGTAAATTACAATTACGCTTGTCGACGTTGATGCTTTAACGCTGGGTCTAATCTCACAAACAGACAGCAGCCCAGCGTAAATATAGACCATTCTAAATCGATATTAACCAGGTCAACTTAAGGCAGTAACAACCTCAGAAACTTTCAAAAGCGATCAATTCCTTAAATAAACGCCAGAATTCCACAGGCTACAGAACAAAAGAGACGTTTTTCTTTGGTTTTTTTTAAACAAAGCATCATTTACCTTCTCTTAGAAGTCCATGCTGCAGATCTGAAAACGTCTTGGCTTGGAGAGCAGTCTGACTGAGGGAGTAGAAATTGTCTGAATCTTTACAGGTGAGTTTGTGTGTGCTTGAGAGAGACAGAGATTCTGCGCACGCAGCGCCGTCCCGTTAGACCCAAAAGAGAGAAACTGGAGAATGGTCGACCGTACACACACGCATATATATATATATATATATATATATATAATATGCCAGCTACAGTGCAGCTCTGCTCTCTTCCTTTTCCTATACCGTCAAAGGATTACATCCAGCAAGTTTGCATTGACTCACAAGTTTATTTTTCATGAGGACAGAAACACTGACATTTCCAAAACGATCAAACTCGTTGAGATATTTTACAAATTACACTTTTGCCTAAAAAAATGTGAATAAAGCACGTTCTGGTCCTTTGTTTCCATGAAATTCTCGAGGAAGGCTGAAATTCCGACAAGAGAACTTTTTGGCTTGTAAATCCAGACTTCTGTGGAATTGAAACTGATGTTGCAGGAGAGGTGGAGTTCTGTCAGCCCCTGAGTTGGAGAGCTTAGGAATATGCCAAGGTCGCAGAGAAAGAGCTCGTTTCTGCAATGGGAAAAGGAGGGGTATATGTGTGTGTGTGTGTGTGTGTGTGTGTGTGTATTTATATGTGTGTACACACATATTCCATGCATTGGTCTTTCTTCAAATGACAACCGGGGGCGGAGACAGACGCATCTGACCCGCCGTCGGGAGTAGGGAACACCGCTTGCAATAGTTTTCCTTCCTTCCTCCATCGAATAATTCACCCCGGCTCTGAAACCCCTCAACAGCTCAGACAAAATGTGCATGGAGAGAGTGAGGCAGACTTTTCCAAGTTGGCAGAGTCTGGAGATGTATTACGGAGAAGCAGGAAGTGAGAATGGGAAAAGTGGAAGGTGGGAGGGTGGAAGAATGTAGTGAGAGTGTCGGGCCGGAGTCGCTAGATGACAGCAACTTCTCCAGCGTGAAATTGCCTTGGAATAGTCAGGGTGTCCGAGCATTTTTCTTTTTAAAAAAATTCTGGCTTTCTACATCTACAGCATCTCACTTTTGCTTGCCTCTATTTCTGCTTGTGTATAATGATGAAAATTCTGCGGGGATCTATATGTGTTATATAGAAAATTCTAAGCCACTCATGTGGATGACTAAACCAGGACATGTAGATGTTCTGTGAGAGTTTTTATATGAGACCAGTTCTCTGTGAGTCTGTATATGTGATCAGTTCTCTCTGGTTTATGCATTTGACCAGTGGCATCCTTCTTCTACTCATCCAGTGACCATAATAATTTAATATCAATGTGTACATTATTACATGTTCCTCAGTATCATAAGCCCTTGAAAAAACTAATAAAGAACTAGTTTATTTTAAACACAGTTACTCAAGAAAAGAAACAAAGATTGAAAAACAAAACAATCCAGGGAAAAATGAACAGAACTAAAGGCAAAGTACTGCAGATCTTGCAGAATTGCAACAAAAACAGAAAGCAATGAAGAAATTTAGTAACTGCAGCGATTGGAGTCAGTGTCATTGAGTTGTACAGTTTGGAAACAGGCTATTCGGTTCAACTTGTACATGCTGACCAGACATCCTAAATTAATCCAGTCCCATTTGCCACCATTTGGCCCATATCCCTCTAAACCCTTCCTATTCATATTCAACCATCCAGATGCCTTTTAAATGTTGCAAATTGCAGCAGATTTCACCACTTTCTCTGGCAGCTCATCCCATACATGCACATCCTCGGCATGAAAAAAAAGTTCCCCCTTAGGTCCCTTTTATATATTTCCCATCTCACCTTGAACCTATGCCCTCTAGCTCTGGACTTCCTCATCTGGGGGCAAAGACCTCAGCTATTAACACTATCCATGCCCCTTATGATTTTATGAACCAACGTAAGGTGACCTCACAGCTTCCAGCGTTCGAGGAAGAATGGCCTCAGCCCATTCAGCCTCTCTGTATAACTCAGACCCTCCAAACCTGGAAACAACCTTGTAGATCTTTTCTGAACCCTTTCAAGTTTCGCAACATCCTTCCTATATCAGGTACTGTGGACAGAAACATAAAATTAAATTTTTGTGTCCAATATGACTCACAGGATTCAAAATACTTGTCAACTTGGTTATTCTCTCTCCACAGATGCTGCCAGTTCTACAGTGTGTTATCTTAAAAGTACTTTAACAAAGTGACAGTTCAATTCTGATGAAAAAACTATTCACAGATTGTCCCATATGCTGGTTTGCAGCCAATGTCATTTTCCACACAAGCTTTTGACACTTGGGTTTCTTCTTGGATCAATTCTCATGACAGTGGTGGAGATTCCAAATTGGTAAACTGTGGTGATGAAGTGTTCCAGTGTGTTTTTAACACACAAACCTCAATGAGAGGGCTTTCAGAGAAAGAGAGGGCAAATGGTGCCAGTGCTGATGCAAGTTATCTCAGACTGTATTCAAACACACTATCTCGTTTCACTCACAGCTAGTCAATCATATTATTACCAAATGCTTTGGCTAGCACATATATAGAATATAGAGCAAGTCAATGATGAAAATACAGTGCTTCTGGATGTATAAATCAATGTATCAATATTCTCTAATTTGGAGCAAGTTAATCATTATTTACAATCTAGTTTTGTTATAAAAGGCTGTCCTTTTGTTTTTAGTGTCTCCATTTTAACTTTCTCAACTGGAACCACTAACTCCTTGCTGGAGAAAAAACAGAAGTTGCTGGTAAAGCTCAGCAGGCCTGGCAGCATCTGTGGAGAGAAATCAGAGTTAATGTTTCGGGTCAAATGATTCTTCCTCAGAACTGCTGCTGGGGCTTGTCATGCTCTCTTATCTCCTGCATGTGAACTTAAAGAAAGGCTGTAATGAACTTTGTATCCAGGTCAAACGCTGGCTTCATCCAGTGTCTGTATTTACACCATTTCCAGTGAGGTTCTTCCTATAATTCTGCAGCAAAGAGTGAGAGAGAATCCAATGGTTCCTGCCCAATGTCAGAGGACAGGAAAGTTGGCCCCTGGCTGAGAAGAATAATGCAGTTGGAGAAAGAGGATCCAGTGGGTAGTAAGTATCGACAACTTAAGTAGAACTTGAAAAGAGGCTCTGCTGTGGGAGCTTGAGCAATTAAAAATCAGAGTCTCATAGACGATAATGTCTGGATTATTTCTTGAGCTACAAGTAATGATGTAAATAAGACTGGAGAAATTAAAACATTGATTTTTCTTTCATTCATGGGAATTGGGCATTGCTGGCAGGGCCAGCATTTATTATCTCTGCGTAGATGTCCTTGAGGAGGTGGCAGTGATTTGTCTTCTTGAAGCACAGTCATAAGAGATGGAGTTCCAGGGTAGACCCAACCCACACAATTGTAAGAGGTAGAACTCCAGGGTTTTGACCAAGTGCCAGTGAAGGAATGGCAAGAAATTTCTAAATCAGGATGGTGAGTGACTTGGAGGGGAACTTGCAGATATGATGTTCCCATGTATCTGCTGCCTTGTTGTTCTAGATGATAGTGGTTGTAGGTTTGGAAGATGCTTTCATGACTTTCTGCAGTGCATCTTGCAGTTCATACACATTGCTGTTACCGAACAATGTGGTGAAGGGAGTGGATGTTTGTGGGATAATCAAGTGGGCTATTTTGCCCTGGATGATTTCAAGCTCCAGAAGTGAAGCTGCACTCATCTAGGCATATGGGAGTATTCCTGACTTGTGCCTTGTAGACAATGAAGAGACTTTAGGGAGTCAGAAGCTTAGTTATTTGCCACAGCATCCCTCTGACTTTTTCTTGTAGCCATTGTATTTGACAACAAATCCATTTGAACTTTTGGTCAATGGTAACCTGCAGAAAGTTGACAGTGGGATTCATTGATTGTAGTGACATCAAATGTCAAGGTTTAATGGTTAGATTATCTCTTGTTGGTGATGGTCATTGCCTGTCACTTGTATATTGTGAAAATCACTTGCTACTTGTCAATCCAAACTTAAATATTGTCCAACTCTAGTATCTGAGGAGTTGTGAATGGTGCTGAACATTGTACAATCAGCAAATTTTCCTATAACTGGCCTCGTGTTGGAGGGAAATTCATTGATGAAGCAGCTGAAGATGGTTAGACAATGACACTACTCTGAGGTACTCCCGCCAAAATGCCCTAGAGCTGATATGCCTGACTTCTAATCATTACAATCATCTACCTTTGTGCAATTTATGACTTTAACCAACAAAGATTTTTCCCCTCTTATTCCCATTGATTCCAGTTTTACTCGGGGTCCTTGATGCCAAACTCAGTTGTATGCAACCTTGATATCACAGGCTATTACTCTCACCTCACCTCTGGAATTTAGCTCTTTCGTCTATGTTTGAACCAAGGCTGTAGTGAGGTCAAGAGCTGAATTGGCCCGGCAGAACCCAAATTAAGTGTCAGTGAGCAGGTTATTGCTGAACAAGTGCTGCTTCATTTCACTGTGATGACACTTTCCACCACTTTACTGATGACTGAGAGTAGACTGATGGCAGTAAATTACCAGGTTGGATCAGTCCTCCTTTTTGGGCATGTTTTGAAAATTCTCGGATAGATGTCAGTGTTGGGACTGTATTGAAGAAGCTTGGCTAGATGTGTGGCATAATCTGGAACACTTGTCTGCTAAATATCGCAAGAATGTTACCAGGGCTCATAGCCTTTGTGGTACCCAGGGGTGCCAGTCAATTCTTGATATCATGTGGAGTGGATTGAATTGGCTGAAGACTGGAATCGGTGATTCTGGGGGCCTCTAGAGGAGGCCAAAGTGAGCCATCCTCTTGACACTTCTCGATAAAGGTTGTTGCAAATCCTTTTGCCTTATCTTTTATGTGATATGCAGGACTTCCCCATCGTTGAAAATGGAGATGCTTGTGGAGCCTCCTCCTTCAGTGAATTGTTTAATTTTTCTACCAGCATTTACAACTCGATTTTAATGGCAGTGAACAGCTGAAAAATTCACTGGAGTTCTCAATTTTTAATCTTCCACTTTGTTGGGTAAATGTCACTGCTGCAGTTCATAGAGTCCTAGGGGTCTAGAACACAGAAATGTGCTCTTTAGCCCATCGAATCTGCGACTAGTGACATTTCATCAGAATACCTAGACCCAAAACGTTGACTCTGCTTTCTCTCCACAGATGCTGTCATACCTGCTGAGTTTCTCCAGTGATTTCTTGTTTTGTTTTAGCCCAGTCATGGAGTTATACAGCACAGAAGTCATCCTGGTAAATCTCCTTTGCACCCTCTCCAATGTTATTGCATCCCTCCTATAATGTGGATTCCAGAATTGTACATAATATCTGTTGCTAAACACTTTCTGTGCAGTTTCAGTGTACCCTCCCTGCTCTTAACTTCAGTGCCTCATCTAATGAAGGAAAATAAGCCATATGCTGCTTTGACCATTATATCCACGTGTCTTACTATCTTAAACAGGCCAATGGATATAATCACCAAGGTCGCTTCAATCCTCAGAGCTTCTGAGGGTCCTTCCATTCATCCCATATTCCCTGCCTTGTTTCTTCCTGTCCAAGTGTACCTGTCTGGATTGTGCTAGAAAAGCTTGGCTCGGGACACGGCAAACCCTGGAGGCTCAAAGATGGATTTAGGTGAAATGGGTTTCAGTTCCTGAGGACGTGGCATTAGTATGGGAAAAGTGGAAGCTTCACTGGTTGAAAGTTTTTCACCTCAAGCATTCTGGGACCAGTGTTCTGGAGAGTCATAGGGCAGCAGAGACCATATGATGCTGGAATAGAAGTAGACCATTCACCCCATTATGTTCACAGAAATGTTTTAAACTAATATTGTGGATGGGCTATCAAATTTCGGACGATATTTTTTATTAAATAAAAAATGACAAAGTAAGAAAGTAAGCTGGCAACAAGATAGTTCCTTCCTCTTGCTGCAGGTGTCTCTGATTCTTAGATTTTCATTTAAAAATTAATGCTTCCTGAAAAGCTGATAAGGCTGCTGCAGTAATTTCCTCATGTACATTTCTATTTTACCCATTCATGGCATGAGAGTGCCACTGGCCAGGCCAACATTTATTGCCCATCTATAGGGCAGTTACGATTCAATCACACAGCCATGGGTCTGGAGTGACATATAGGCCAGACCAGGGGAGGATGGGAGTTTCCTTCCCTAAAGGTCATGAGTGAACCAGATGGGCTTTTCCAACAATCAGCAATGGATTCATGGTCATCATTAGACTCTTAATCCCAAATATTTATTGAATTCAAATTCCACCTTTTGCTTTGGAGGGATTTGAACCTGGTTCCCAAAAACAGAATGTTAACAGCCCAGTGATAATACCACCAGACTATTGCCTCCCAGTCTGTGCGTTTACTATAACTCTAGTCACAGGAATACTTCACATGCAGAATTAATAAGACCTACGTCTCATGCTCATATCTTTATAAGTTTCCAGGAGAGGATGAATTCCATAAGGTCTTCCTGTAGTGTATCAAAAATCAGAGGATGTCAATGATTTGACAAGATATTGTAAAACTGACACATACCACTGAGATGTGAGAAGAGACTAATGACTATCCTGGACTCAAGAGTTGTGTCAGATAACATAGAATATAAGTCATAGAGTCATAGAGCTGTACAGTATGGAAACAGACTCTTCGGTCCAACTTGTCTTTGCTGACCACATATCCAAAATAAATCTAGTCTCATTTGCCAGCATTTGGCTTGTATCCCTCTAAATCCATCCTATTCATGTTCCCACCCAGATGTCTTTTAAATGTTGTAACTGTACCCACCTCCACTACTTCCTCTGCCGGCTCATTCCATACATGCACCACTCTCTGTGTGAAAAAGTTGTCCTTTAGATCCCTTTTAAATCTTTCCTATCTCAACTTAAACCTATGCCTTCTAATTTTGGATTCCCCCCCCCCACCCCTCCCCGGGAAAATACCTCATCTATTCACCCTTTCCACGCCCCTCATGATTTTATAAACATCTACAAGGTCATCCCTCAGCCTCTGATGCTCCAGGAAAAATAGCCCCAGTCTATTCAGCCTCTCCTTATAGCTCAAACCCTCCAACACTGGCAACATCCTTGTAAATATTTTGTGAACCCTTTCAACTTTCAGTAATAAAATGTACCTGAGGTCCTGAACATCCGACAAAGCTTTCTCTAAATAAGACAGAAACCTTGAATCACACAGTGTCAGTGGAGATAGCACAGTCTAAGTAAGCAGTGGCTACATAGATCAAACCCTGAGTCCTAAACCTCAAGGTAGCCTAATCAATGTGATCTGATCAATGATAGGGAGTATCAATAAAGTCATAGAACATTGCACCTCAAGCATTCTGGGACCAGTGTTCTGGAGAGTCATAGGGCAGCAGAGACCATATGATGCTGGCTCAAGAACAGATCTTTCAGCCTACCTTGTCTGTGCCAACCTGATGTCATTGTAAACTAGTCCCATCTGCCAGCACTTTGTCTATACTCCTCTATTCCCTGCCTCTTCATGTATCTGTCTAAATGCCTCCTAAACTTTCCTAATAAATCTGCTTCTCCCACCTCCTCTGGCAGGACATGGCAGCTACTTACCTCCGTCCGTGTAAAATTCTTGCCTTGCACATCTCATTTAAACTTTTCATCTCTCATCTTAAACCTATGCCCCCTATTATTTGACATTTCCACCCTGAGAAAAAGCCTCTGACTATCACTCTATCCATGTATCTCATTATTTTATATACTTCTATCAGGTCATCCCTCAGAAATTCTTTAGTAAAAACAATACAAGGTTGTCCAACATCTCCTTATAATTAATATTGTCCAAATCCAGGCAACATCCTGGCAAATCTCTTCTACATGCTTTCCAAAGCATCCACATCCTTCCTACAGTGTGACGACCAGAACTGCAACAATACTCTGAATGTGGCCTAGTTAAATTCTTATACAGCTGCAACATGACTTGCCAACTTTTATACTTAGTGCCCTGACTGATGAAAACAAGCATGCCATATGTCTTCCTTACCACCTTATTCACTTGTGTTACCACTTTCAGGGGACTATTGACTTGGACCATGAGATGCTTCTGTATATCATTGCTGTTAGGGTCCTGCCATTTACTGAATACTGTACTGTTGCATGTGACCTCACAAAACACGTCATTGTTTAGGTTAAACTTCATCTGCCATTTCCCTGCCTGATTTTCCAACTGGTCAATATCTTGCTATATTGTTTGTTAACCTTCTTCACTATCCAGAACTCCACTAACTTTTGTATCGTCTGCAAACTTACCTATCAGACTACCTATGTTTTAATCCGTATGTGCATATGTAGTGTGTATGTATATAAATCATACAAAGCAAACAATAAAGCTCCCAACACCGGTCATGCTGGAACACCACTGGTTATACACATCCAGCCAGAAAAAAACACCCCTTCATAACTACTCTCTGTCTTCTATGGTCAAGCTAATTTTATATCCAACTTTTACCAACTCACTGCACGGTGGCTCAGTGGTTAGCACTGCAGCGTCAGAGCACCGGGGACCCGGGTTCGATTCCAGCCTCGGGTAACTGTCTGTGCGGAGTTTGCACATTCTCCCCGTGTCTGCGTGGGTTTCCTCCAGGTGCTCCGGTTTCCTCCCACAGTCCAAAGATCTACAGGCTAGGTAGATCGGCCATGCTAAATTGCCCATAGTGTTCAGGGGTGTGTGGGTTATAGGGGGATGGGTCTGGATGGGATGCTCCAATGGGCGGTGTGGACTTGTTGGGCTGAAGGACCTGTTTCCACACTGTAGGGAATCTAATCTAAACTCACAATGGATTTCATGTGACTTAATCTTCTGGACCAGCCTACCATGAAGAGCCTCATCAAATGCTTCAGTAAAGTTAATGTAGGCAACATCCACTGTCGTCCACTGATGTAAGAGTCACTGGCCTATAATTTTCTGGATTATCCCTGTAGCTCTTTTTAAGCAAACAAACATTATCTCTTCTGCAAAAATCTCATCCCTCACCTTCTTCAGTATCCTGGGATAGTTCCCTTCAGGCGCTAGGGATTTATCTATCTTAATATTTTTCAAGACACCCAGCACCTCCTCCTTCTTAATATTGACAAACCCCAGGATATCAATATATTCCTTTCTCATCTTACTATCATCCATGTTCTCCTCCTCGGTGAATACTGATGCAAAGTGCTCATTAAGGACTTTACCCACTTCCTCCGGCTTCACAGATAAATTCTGTCCCTTGTCCTTGAGTTGCCTTATCCTTTCCTAGTTACCTCTTGCTCCTAAGGAATGTATAGAATGATTCAGGGTTCTCATTAATCCTTGCCAAAGACATTTCACAGTTCCTTCTAGCTCTCTTAATTTCTTGTTTAAGTTCTTCTCTACTTCCTTTATACTCTTCAAGGGGCTTATATGGTGCATTTTTGTTCACCCATCCATAGGTGCCCTTGAGAAAGTGATGGTGAACTGCCCCTTTGATCTGCTGCAGTCCGTGTGCTGCAGGTCGAACCACAATGGTATTAGGAAGACAATTCCAGGATTCTGACCCAGCAACTTGAATCAATCATTGAGGAAGAAATAGCAAGACATCTGGATATAAATTGTCCCATTGGGAACACCCAGCATGGGTTCATGAAGGGTTGGTCATGTTTAACTAATTTGGTGGAATTCTTTGAGGACATTACTTGCATGGTGGACAATGGGGAACCTGTGGGTGTGGTGTATCTGGATTTCCAGAAGGCATTTGACAAGGTGCCACACCAAAGGCTGCTACATAAGATAAATTTGCACAGTATTGCAGGTGATGTATTGACATGGATAGAGGATTGGTTGACCAGTAGAAAGCAAAGAGTAGGGTTGGTGGTCAGTGGCTAGAGGTGTGCCTCAGGGATCAGAGTTGGAACCTCAATCATTTACAATTTATATAGATGATTTGGAGTTGGGGACAAAGTGTGGTGTGTCAAAATTTGTAGATGACACTAAGGTGAGTGGTAGAACAAAGTGTGCAGAAGACACTGAAAGTCTGCAGAGGGATATAGATAGTTTAAGTGAGTAGGTAAAGGTCTGGCAGATGGAGTACAATGTGATAAGTGTGAGATCATCCATTTTGGTAGGAATAACAGCAAAATGAACTATGTTTTAAATGGTAAAAAATTGCAGTATGCTGCTGTGCAGAGGGACTTGGGTGTCCTTGTGCACGAATCGCTGAAGGTGGGATTGCAGATGCAACAGGTAATTAAAAAGGCAAATGGAATTTTGTCTGCCATTGCCAGAGGGATGGAGTTTAAAAACTGGGAGGCTATGCTGCAGCTGTATGCTGAAGCCACACCTGGAGTACTGTGTGCAGTTTTGGTCTCCTTACTTGAGAAGAGATATACCAGCACTGGAGGGAGTGCAGAGGAGATTCACTCGGTTGATTCCAGAGTTGAGAGGGTTGGATTATGAGGAGAGACTGAGTAGGCTGGGATTATACTCATTGGAATTCAGTAGAATGAGGGGAGATCCTATAGAAACATATAAGATTATGAAGGGAATAGGTAAGGTGGAGGCAGAGAGGTTGTTTCCGCTAGCAGGTGAAACTAGGACTAGAGGGCATCACCTCAAAATAAAGGGAAGCAGATGTAGGATTGAGGTCAGAAGGAACTTTTTCACCTGAAGGATTGTGAATCTGTGGAATTCCCTGCCCAGTGAAGTGGTTGAAGCTACCTCACTGAATGTTTTTAAGGCAAGGTTAGATAAATTTTTGAACAGTAAAGGAATTAAGGATTATGGAGGGTGGGCGGGTAAGTGGAGCTGAGTTTCAAAGATCAGCCATGATCTTACTAAATGGTGGGGCAGGCTTGAGGGGCCGGATGGCCTACTCCTACTCCTAGTTCTCATGTTTTTATGTAACACTGAAGGTACGGCGACATATTTCCACGTCAGGATGGTGGGTAGCTTGGAGGGAAACTTGTAGGTACTTGTATTCCCATGCATTTGCTGTTCTTGCCTCCTAGAAGCAAGTGGCCATGCATTTGGAAGGCACTGTATAAGCAGCGTTGATGAATATCAGTAGTGCATTTGCAGCTAGTGGACACTGCTGCCTGTGTTATTCAGTGCCTGGGGAGATTACGCCATTATGACTGAACAAGTGCAATTTAACAAGTTCCCAGAGGCCGTGGGAGTTCGTCAAATCATTCCTTAACACCCTTTGCTAACCATTTATTGTGGACATGGAGCATTAGAAGGTGAGATAGCCGATGCTAGAGTCGGAGATGACACAGTGTGAAGCTGGAGAAATACAGCAGGCCAGGCAGCAACAGAAGAGCAGGAAAGTTTTCTGAAGAAGGGTCCCGATCCAAAATGTCAGTTTTCCTGCTCCTCTGATGCTGCCTGGTCTGCTGTGTTCCTCCAGCTCCATGCTGTATTCGAAGATGGGCTGTTTGCTCATATCAGGGGCATCCGACATGCAAAATTGCCGACTTTTCAGAATATTTGACCTCAAACAAACAATTCAGTTTGTGGTGTGAGCCATACAGAGGCCTCATATTTGGGCTGTTGTCTAAGGAAGTGCAAAGCTGTTGGGTGACTGTTGGGTAGCCTACACCGGGGCAGCATCGCCCTTGTGAAAGCCTACAGAAATGGGAAAAGAACAGGAGGTTGGTACAGTAGCTATTTTAGGAATGTCCCTGGTGTAGAGCAAAGCAATGTTGCAAATACCATGAATGCCCGGCTGGGGGAGTGGATTGTTTCCAATAGGGGGAGCTTCAGGCACTTTAAGCTGATTTAAATGTGCATCTTCACCAAGAAAGCTGCTGAGAATCTCCTGAAAAGGTAACAGATTCAAAGAAGATGTTGTTGAAAAGCAGAAAATTCAATAAATTGCAGATAAATTTACTTCCTCAGGCAAATTCAAGGAAGCAAACAAAGATTCTTAATAGTCACATTGGAAGGAGAAAGTTTCTTTTTTTTTACTTTTTAATGAGTAAAGGCCAGTTGTCATGTCTTAAATCAGTCGATGTCCAGCTAACAAGTATCAGAGCCACAAGAACCAGACGGCACGGATTTTGTAAAGCAAGCTCAATTCATCACCACTCTTAGTCACAAGGGATAGGAGATCAATGAAGCTCTCTATGTCAAAAAGAATCAAGTAACATCTCTTTAATGTGGGAATGCTGACACATAATTAAGTGTTCTTGGAAGGACTGGATGCAGTATGATAAAATTGCAAAGGAGTGGAATTCCACCATTATATCCCACAGCTCTTTCAAGGTCTTGGAAAGCTCAGGGACGAATGTCACCTGAAGCTTTTGAGGATGTCAAGCCAAAGTGTCTACACACTCCCAGGAGGTCAACACAGCCACTGCTCGGGAAATTCCTCTGGAAACTTGCTGCTCCTTTGATGCTGCTTGGCTTGCTATGTTCTTCCAGCTCCACACTGTGTTATCTTATTATTGACAAATCATGTGTTTTGTTTTTGCAATTTGTTCACTGTAGTAGTCAGTCAGTAAACATATTCATAAGAGCCTGTGAGTGTATTTTTAAGGAAACAACGTAGAAGTTCATTACTTGCAAAAGGGAAAAAAAAGTCTACATTACTATACAAGAAGTGTTTGAAATAGTCTTATGATAAATATTAATCATAGAGAGTCAAACTGTTATTCTCAGCTGCAACCTTTCAGATATTTAAATCTCAGTTCCAGGACCTCTTGTTTTCATGTTAAAGTTCCTTGTCCAGTTGACATGACTACAATCAGTTTCCTTTTTATGATTTGACCCCTATATTCCTCTTGGTGTTCTACAGTAATAACTGAATGGAATGTTGTTCATGGGCTGTCATGGGCTTTCTTTTTCTGCTTTATCTTAACCTGAAAGATTCTAGAGAACTACAAAACTTTAGACTTGGCAATACCAGCATTTTTGTTTGAAGGGGCACGTGACCATAGAATCTCTCTTTTGAATGATTTGTCACTGATCCCCTTCTAGTAGCCCTATCCAGCTCAGAAGTCCTGCTTTTCAGTCTCTGTTCTAGCTCGCTAAAGTCTGTTTTCAGGACCTCATCCCCTTTCCTACCTGAACCTAACATCGACCATAATCTTTGGTGGCTCACCCAGCCCCAGCAGAATGGCCTACAGCTGCTCCAAGACATTGTTGACACTTGCCAAAGTAATCCAGAGACCCAGGCTAATTCCTATAGCTTTTAATGTTTGTGGAAGTAATCTTATTTAACAGTATCTGGAATTGAAAGCTGTCCCCATCAATCTGACTGTGAAACTATTATTAGTTGCAAAAATCCACCTGGTTCACTGAACTCCTTCAGGGAAGGAAACCTGTTTATGCTTACACAATCCTAGCTTACGCAGAGCAGCACGGTTGATTCACTGCACTCTTAAGAGGCCTAGCAAGCCAATCACTAAATGGCGAATTAGACATGCGTCTCAATACCAGTGCCTACATCACAAAAAAAGAGCAATTTTTTAAAAATGCTACTATATCAAACTTTTTCCCAGTGACTGCCTACTATACAGCTCTCTTCACAGCTCTTCAGATACTAAAGCAGTATGCATTGAAATGCTACAAGGTGTGGTCGATGACCAGGTTTAGACTGCAAAGTGGTAAGCACCAATTGCACCACACAAATGCCAGTCTGTCACTATCTCCCACAAGAGGCAATCTAACCATCACCTCTTGACATTCAATGGCATTGTCTTCTCCACTATCAATATCCTGTGGGTTGCTATTGATCGGAAAATGAACTGGGTTAGCTAGATAAATACAGTGGCTGCAAGAGCAAGTCACAGGCTAGGAATCCTGCAGCAAATAACTCACCCACTGGCTTCCCAAAGCCTGTCCACCATGTAGGAGTCACAAATACAAGCATTTTGCAGTGCTCCCCACTTGCTTGCATGACTGCAGTTTCAATGACACTCAAGAAACTTGACGCCATCAAGGGCAAACCAGCCAACTTGATTGGTACCACATCCGTGAACCTTCACTTTCCTCACATTGATGCTCAGTAGCAGCAGTGTGTTCTATCCACAAGATGCACTGCAGAAATTCACTAAGGTGCCTTAGGCTACACCTTCCAAACCCACAACTGTGACCATCTATAAGGACAAGGGTGATGGATGCATCGGAACACCATCACCTGAAAATTCCTCTCCAAGCCACTCACCACCCTGACTTGGAAATATATCGCCGTAGCTCCACAGTCACTAAGCCAACATCCTAGATGCCCCTCCTTAAGGGCATTGTGGGCCTACTTACAGCAGTGGTTTAAGAAGACTGCTCACCACCACATTCTCAAGGGCAATGAGGGATGAGAAATAAACTCTGGCTCAGCCAGAAATGCTCACACCCTGTGGTTGAAAATACAAAAGCCTTCAAAATAAAAGTATAGTCTTCTATTTAGAAGTTAAATTAATTCTCGGTCAGTGAATTTCACCATCACAAAAGCTGATCACACCCAGCCATGGTTGAGATTACCAGTAGAGGATAGGGTTTGCCCTTTAACAATATGCAAGTGAACCAGAAGTATTTAGTGCTGATATCTGCACCTGTAACATATAAAGTAATAATCTGTAAACTCATCTGAAAGTAAGGGCCATCTTGTGCCTCAGAAGTAGTGCCCCTAGCCCTGGACCAAGAGATCCTGGTTCAACTCCCACCTGCTTCAGAGGTGTGTAATAACATCTCTGAACAGGTTGATAAGAAAAGTAAGTTAAATTTTAAAAAAATCATCAGGGAGGGCTGTTGTGGCCCAGCGATTGTGTCGCTGCTTCTGAGTCGATTCACTCCAGCTTCAAGTTCTAGTCATGAGATAACCAGGTGTAGAGCTGGATGAACGCAGCAGGCCAAGCAGCATCAAAGGAGCAGGAAGGTTGATACTTCAGGTCTGGACCCTTCTTCAAAAAAAAAGTTTGTTCTTTTTTCTGAAGTAGTGTCTAGGCCCAAAACATCAGCTTTCCTGCTCCTCTGATGCTGCGTTCGTCCAGCTCTACACCTGGTTATCTCAGATTTTCCAGCAATTGCAGTTCCTTCTATCTCTTCAAGTCCTAGCCACTCTAGATGTGTGTAATGACGTCTGAATATCTAAAACCATCAAAGAAATGTTGTTTGCAACAATGCATCAATCCTAGCCAATGATGAAACACCAAGCAACGAGAATGCATTCAGGGAAAAAAGTGCACAAATGTATCTGTAGGAAGCAAAAATAAAACAGCCAAGGTGACTTGAAGAACAGTCATTTTTGTTCACAGACTTTTTCAGATTTGGAATGCACTGCTTTATGGGATAGTGCGAAGTGATTCAGTTGTAATCTTCAAAGGGCAATTGGATAAATAAATGAAGGAGAGAGAAATTGCTAGGGTCTGGGGAAAGAGCAATTTGTGTGGCTACCTGGATTCCACTTCAAAAGAACTGGCACAGACTCAATAGAACAAACAAAGAACAAAGGAAATTGCAGCACAGGAACAGACGCTTCGACCCTCCAAGCCTGTACTGATCTACATCCTCTATTTAAACCTGTTGCCTATTTTCCAAGGGTCCGTATCCCTCTGCTCCCTGCCCATTCATGTATATGTCTAGATACATCTTAAATGACATTATTGTGTCCACTTCCATCACCTTCGCTGGCAATGTGTTCCAGGCACCCACCACTCTCTGAGTAAAAAACTTTCCACGCATATCTCCCTTAAAAATTTCCCCTCTCACCTTGAAATTGTGGCCCCTAGTAATTGAGCCCCCCACTCTGGGAACAAGCTTCTTGCTATCCACACTGTCTATACCTCTCCTGATTTTGTAGGTCTCAATCAGGACCCCCTCAATCTCTGTCTTTCTAATGTAAATAATCCTAATTTACTCAGCCTCTCTTCACAGTTAGCACCCTCCATACCAGGCAATATCCTGGTGAACCTCCTCTGCACCCTTGCCAAAGCATCCACATCCTTTTGATAATGTGGCAACAAGAACTATATACAGTATTCCAAATGTGGTCAAACCAAAGTCCAATACAACTGTAACATGACCTGCCAACTCTTGTACTCAATACCCCATCCGATGAATGAAAGCATGGCATATGCCATCTTGACCACTCTATCGACCTGCATTGCCACCTTCAGAGTACAATGGACCTGAACACCCAGATCTCTCTGCATCAATTTTCCCCAGGGCTTTTCCATTTACTGTATATTTCGCTCTTGAATTGGATCTTCCAAAATGCATCACCTCGCATTTGCCTGAATTGAACTCCATCTGCCATTTCTCTGCCCAACTCTCCAATTTATCTATATTCTGCTTCATTCTCCAACACTCCCCTTCACTATCTGCTACTCCACCGATCTTAGTGTCATGTGCAAAATTTATTAGGTGTTATCCCCTTCAGATAGGCTGAAACACTTGCCTTCTATGCAACAGTATTGAATTATTCTATGGCAGAAGTTACTTCTACATTTGAGGATATGTATTACTAAATTATTGTCAGTAACAATAAACACATTGTTCATGCCATGTTTTCCTTCTCTCTAACATGTATTACCTTGTTTCCTTTTATAATGCCATGAGATCACTCAGAACTGTATCATTTAGACTGCATTAGAGTTCAACTATGGATATTTGAGAAAGTGCAGGAAACATTCCATTAGCTAACGGAGATAATGGGAACTGCAGATGCTGGAGAATTCCAAGATAATAAAATGTGAGGCTGGATGAACACAGCAGGCCAAGCAGCATCTCAGGAGCACAAAAGCTGACGTTTCGGGCCTAGACCCTTCATCAGAGAGTCATTAGCTAACTACTGAGTAGGTAAGCATAAGAAGTTATTTACTTTTTTGAGTTATGTACCAGAGACATTTTCATTGATTTATTAAAGAACATTTTTCTCGACGTTGTGTAGGACACAATTTTTTCAGAACTGCTACCAATCTCTCCCCCATTGCAAGATCAGTAAATGAAGAGGATAATACCAAATAAATTTCAGAATATGCAGTAACTTGCTTTTAATAAATAGTTCTAAAAATATTTGACCCATCATCAAAGTTAAGCTGTCATCCACCAGTTAATGAGCTTCACAGCTAATTTTTGGCCTTGAATGGAAACTAGAGGATGTAGATAGTTTAAGGCACAGAAGGAGACCATTTGGGCCACTGTTTACTTGTTGGGTAAAAAGAGCAATCCAGACAAAACCCTAAGACATTTAAGCTCCTTGTCTTTAGCCTGTCGGTTCAAACACTTCACAACCAAATATGTTTAAAATGCAATTTTGTCTTCTGTCAACTTTTCAAGCTGTGAATTCCAGATGCACACCACTCTCTAGATGAAGAAGTTTATTGTTAACTCCACTCTATGCTTCCACTAATTATTTTAAATCCAAGCCCATTGGTCCTCTCTGCTGAAGAAATGTATTCCTCCTATCCAATCCATTACAATATTATACATGTCACTTCAGTATTGGCCTTCACTGTTCAGAAGAGAACAATCCCATCGAATCCAATTTTTCCTACAAATTAAAATTCTTCATTCTTGTTAACATCCTCTTAAATCTTCTCTACATTCCTTCTGGTGTGATCACATCCTTCTTGTGATGCAGTGACAAAAGGCAGTGAGAGGGACTTCAGCTGCAGTCTAACTAGTTTTTTTTATATTCATTTGCGGGATGTGGGCACTTATTGCCCATCCCTAGTTGCCCCCTTGAGAAGGTGGTGGTGAGCTGCCTTCTTCAACAGCTGCAGTACAGCGGCTGTGGATTGACCCACAATGTCATTAGGAAGGGAATTCCAGGATTTTGACCAGTGACAAGGCTTGAAGGGAAACTTGAAGGTGGTGATGTTCCCATGAATCTGTAGTGGTATACACAGTTCCAGCATTATAGTATAATTATTACAACCAACTGGCAAATATGCAAATCTCAGGTAAAATATATCTAAATATGTAAATATGTGACTATATCTATTGGTATATATCTAAATATGTAACTATTCACTAAAAATACTTTGCAAGTATCAGTTATAAACTGACAATTATTTGCTAAAATTTGTCTGGAATTTGCATGGTAATTTCATTACAGTTTGTTGCAGTGTTAATATTCCCCAATTCATGATTTGTGATGCTGTCCTCCTATTTTTAAGTTTTTAACCCATTTATTCTTAGTTGCTAACGTGGCTTTCTTTATTTTCCTTTGCTAGGTGGTTTTAGTTCATGAATTTCATCTCCTAGAGATAATGGGAACTGCAGATGCTGGAGAATCCAAGATTCAAAGTGTGAAGCTGGATGAACACAGCAGGCCAAGCAGCATCTCAGGAGCACAAAAGCTGATGTTTCCGGCCTAGACCCTTTGATGAAGGGTCTAGGCCCGAAAAGTCAGCTTTTGTGCTCCTGAGATGCTGCTTGGCCTGCTGTGTTCATCCAGCTTCACATTTTATTATCCTTATGTTCTCTACCCTGTTTTCTATTCCTTCCTTTTCCATTTTCCATTCTTTTTAAGAAATGGTAACAAGGTAATCGCTTTTTTATTGCCTTTACTCTTTAATGGCCTATGGATGTCACTAAGAAGGCCAGTGTTTGTTGCCCACTCCTAATTGCCCTTGAACTGAGTGGCTTATGAGCCATTTCAGAGGACTGTGAAGAGTGAACAGGGAATGGAGTCATGTCTAGGTCAAGCTGGATAGGGATGACTTATAACAGATTTCAATGGCGTGGCAGGATGGTTTAGTGGTTGGCACTGCTGCCTCACAGCACCAGGGACCCAGGCTGATTTCCAGCCTCGGGTGACTCTCTGTGTGAAGTTTGCACATTCTCCCTGTGTCTGCGTGGGTTTTCTCTGGACGCTCCAGTTTTCTCTCACAGTCCAAAGATGTGCAGGTTAAGTGGACTGGTCATGCTAGATTGCCCACGGTATCCAGAGATGCGCAGGCTCGGCGGATTAGTCATGAGAAATGCAAGGTTAGGGTAGGGGATGTGCTGGGTTGGGATGCTTTTTCTAGGGATGGTGTGGATTTGATTGGCCATATGACATGCTTCCACACCGTAGGGATTCTATGACTGATTTCCTGTCCTAAAGGGCACTAGTGAACCAGTTTCTATACCAACTGTTGATAGCTGTCATGTGATAGTCACCATCATTGAGTAAAGCTTTCAATTCCAGATGTAATTGTTAAAATTCAATTTCACCAGCTGCAATAGTGGGATTTGAACAAGGCAGTAGGCTGGATTACTAGACCAGTGACATTCCCACGCTGAATCCCCTATTAATGGATAATAAACACCTCTGTGCCTATTATAAAAGATAGCACCAAAGGGTATATACCGAATTAAGTAGAAGGTGGTGACAGAAAGAGATTTTAAATCTGCCTCCGGAATGTAATAGTTCAGTCCTCTGCAGTCATCTGTCGAGTGGTTCCACTCTTTAAGTGAGGGACAATGGGCTTGAATACTAGAGGAGTCTGGTATTTGAACTCATGAACTTCTGGGTAGGGGGTTTCACTGTCTGCCAATGAACTTGCTCAGAACTTTATTTCTCAAAGCTTAATGTTTAATATATGACTACCGCCACATCCTGAAATTGCCTCATTTAAACCACCAAATCTCAGCAGGGAGCAAGACTGTGCTGAACTGAATTATGTTGGGGAAACAAAATAAAATTGAATAACACCATTGTTGAGGTATGGACTCATTGAGAGCCTCAGTTTATTCATGTTGTGCTAGAGACACAGGCAGAGAAAATCCAAACTAAAGCCTCCCTGGTGTGTGCCTGAAAACTCAATTAATTCTACTTATTATTTACATTAACATTTGCATTTCTGTGCTGGGTTCTGTTTGAGCAGTCCAATGGTTGATTTATTATTAACTTTTGACAGTTATTGTTCAAATTTATCAATTTATTTCTAAGGCAAGAGACCCTGGTGTCACTGCTGAGTTAGTGAAACTATCAAAACCCAGGGAATACCAGTATTAAAAATTTATCAAAGAATATGATGGAGAAAAAGTATCAGAATATAAAGAAATGGTGGGTCATTTTAAGTCAAATGTGATAAAATAATCCTGGTAGAATGAATGATGTTACAAATCCTGTGGGAAAGCCATAAACCAAAGTAACATATTTTTCAGAAAGCCCCAAATGCTGATTGCGCATTTGCAACTTTTATTTTAACATTAAATGGAACCAATGAAACTTTAATCTGAATTGGCAGACAAATGATGTATCAAATAATATTATAAGGCCCACTCTCTTGTTGACATGTCAAAGATGCATCCCGTACAACTACTAGTGTCGACATCAATCCCTGTACAAAATGTAGCATAGTGTGCAATCTCTTGGATTTCCACTCCATGATAAGATCATAAGATGTAGAAGCCAAAGTGGGCCATTCAGCTCTGATGAAGGGTCTAGGCCTGAAACATCAGCTTTTCTGCTCCTGAGATGCTGCTTTGCCTGCTGTGTTCATCCAGCTCCACGCTTTGTAATCTCATTCAGCTCATTGAGTCTGCTCCACCATTCAATGAGATCATCGCTGGTTTGACAATCCCCGACTCCATTTTCCTGCCCTTTCTCCATAACCCTTGACTGCTCCCTGATTAAAAATCTGCCTAACTCAGCCCTACTGCCATCTTCAGTTCAAGCCCCCAGCTATGATTCCATATGGGGCATGTTGATCAATCCTCTTTACCTCAGGACCTGTCAGTATTGAAAATGTAGCTTGCCAGAGTTCATTTTCAATACCTCTGTAGTGTTACTTGTTGCCTCTATGATAAAGACAGATTCAAAATACTTGTTCAGTTCTTCTGTTATTGCTTCATTGTTTTCTATAATTCTCCTGTCTTATTTTCTCAGCCCTGAGATGCTGAATTTGTTGCCTCTTTTCTGAATATTGATAGAAGGTCTTTATCTCTAACTAGCTTTCAAACATTCGATGCAATTTTTCCACCTTTATTACATTTTAGTTCATTTTTTGCTGCTTTTTATACTCAGTCCAACCTTCTGACCTGTTACCAGTCCTTCCACAATTATATTTTTTACTTTAAGCCGTCTACTATCTTTTCAATTTCCGGTTTGCCATGGTGTTTCAGTCCATTCTTTAGAATTTTGCTTACTTGTTGGAATGTATCTATTCTGTATATTCTGAAACATCACAGCACCAGGGACCCGTGTTTGATTCCAGCCTCAGGCAACTGTCTGTGTGGAGTTTGCACATTCTCACCGTGTCGGCATGGGTTTTCTCCAGGTGCTTCAGTTTCCTCCCACAGCCCAAAGATGTGCAGGCTAGGTGAATTGGCCATGCTAAATTGCCCGTAGTGTTCAGGGGTATGTGGGTTATAGCGGGGTGGGAATGAGTCTGGGTGGGATGCTCCGAGGGGCGATGTGGACTTGTCGGGCCCAAGGGCCTGTTTCCACACTGTAGGGAATCTACTCTACTCTAATCCCCTTAAATATCTTCCACTGCATCTCTATTGATCTATCCTTTAGACTAAATTGCAAATTCACTTTATCCAGCACTATCACAAATTCCCCTTTCATTAAAAATTTATTTCTTTAAAAATATGGCCATTAGTACCCAGGAGAATGTTCACTCGGGGACCATTAACTGAGCCTAGGCCACTGCACAATACTAGGTCCAGAATAGCCTGCTCTGCGGTCAGCTCCAGAATGTGGTGTTCTAAGAAATTATCTTGAAAGCATTCTATGAATTCTAAGGCTACTGAAAGCGAAGAAGAGAATAAGATTTGGCCAACTGATTGCGACAGAAATGTTACCTTGAATTTTAGGCAAAACTCAAGAAAGGAAGGAATTTGAATGATTTGAGAGAGATTTTTTTTTCCCAGCATATACAGAAAGAAATGGATTTGGAACATAAAAAGATAACATGCATAGGGAGTGATTAAAGTAAATCGGTAGTGTTTGACTTACCAACACTAACATTGATGGGAGTATCAAGGCCATGTGAAATAGTAAAGTGGGGACTGTGGCCATATATGTGAGCAGGAGAGTTTATATGGAGACAGAGATATTTGCAAAAAGTCAAAGATAATACAACATGCAATGAAAATACACATACAACAACAACAATATATGATTATACAAAGATACATGCCAGACCAGAATTTTTTAAAAAAACAAAGAATTACTAAAAGTATAAGGAGGGAAATATGAGACAATAAGAGGAAGTTAGCCAAAACATAAAAACAGATGGGAAATACTTCTACAGACATTTAACAAAGAAAACAATTTACAAAGTGAGTGTTGATCCAATAGAAAATGAGACTGGAGAATTAGTAATGGTGAATAAAAGGATGGCAGATGAACTGAACAGGTGTTTTGTATTGGTGTTCATTTCAAGAAGATAAAAATAACATCCCGGAAATAACTGTAAATCAGAACTTGAAAGGGAAGCAGATTCAACATTTTGTGTCGAATACACTTCCTCGGACCACAACTTCTATTTTTGAGGCAGATTTATCTGAACAGTGATCGACTGGGAAAGGAAGAGGTGCAGTGAGACCTGGGTCTCCATCTACACCAGCCAGTGAAGGTAAGCATGCAGATTCAACAGGTGATGAAGAAGGAAAATGGTACGCTTGCCTTCATAACAAAAAGGTTTGAGCACAGGAGCAGGGATGCTTTGTTGCAATTATGCAGGGTCTTGGTGAGGCCACACCTGGAGTATTGTGCATAGTTTTGTTCTTGAAGGATTTTCAGGTAATGGAGGGAGAGCAGTGAGGGTTTACCAGACCGCTTCCTGGATGGCAGCACTGACATATGAGTAAAGAATGGATCAGGTAAGACTATATTTACTGAAGTTTAGAAAAATGGGAGAGGAAAGGTCCATTCTCATAGAAACTTGTAAAATTCGAACAGAGTAGACAGGTTAAATTAGGAAGAATGTTCCAGATGACTGGGAAGCCCATAACCAGGGGCTCACAAACTAAGGGTATGAGGTAGGCCATTTAAGAGTGAGATGAAGAGAAATTTCTCCACCTAGAGAGTGGTGAGCCTGTGGAATTCTTTGACATAGAGAGAAATTAAATACAAAACATTGAATCTTGAGATAGACAGATTTCTAATCAGTAAGGGAATTAAGAGTTATGAGAAGAAGCAGGAAAGTGGAGATAGGGATTATCACATCAGCCATGATCTCATTGAATGGTGAAACAGACTTGATGGGCCAAATGGCACACTTCTCGTCCCATATCTTATTGCCCTAAAACACTGCCCTTTCTCTCTCTCTGCATAGATGCTGCAAGACCTGCTGAGTTTCTCAAGCATTTTCTGTTTCTATTAAAGAAATTTGTGTCCTTCCTTGGTTAGATCTGTCTTGTGACTCCAGCCTTAGTGCAATGTAGTTGACTTTAAAATGCCCTCTGAAATTATATGCAAACTGAAATGCCAAGCTGCTCAGTTGTATCAAATTGCTGCAGAAAATTCAATAAAAATGAAGCTGGATGGACTATCTGGCATCAGCCTAGATCCTGGGAAAAACAGCCCTGTCTACTTTGCAAAACCCTCCTTACCAATATTTACAGTGGCTCAGTGGTTAGCACTGCTGCCTCACTGCACCAGGGACCTGGGTTTGATTCCGGCCTTGGGTAACTGTTTGCATAGTGTTTGCACGATCTTCCCATGTCTGCATGGGTCTTCTCCTGGTGCTCTGGTTTCCTTCTTCAGTCTGAGGATGTGATGGTTATGTGGGTTGGCCATGGTAAATTACCCCCAGTGTCCAGTGATGTGCAGAATAGGTGAATGAGCCATGGGAAATGCACTGTTACAGAGATAGGGTCGAGGTTTATGTCTGGGTGGGATGCTCTTTGGAGGGTTAGTGTGGACTTAATGGGCCAAATAACCTGCTTCAATGCTATAGGGATTCTATGATGTTGTGGCTTATGGCAAAATTGGAGGAACTATCCCACAGACAACTCTAACAGTAGTCTGTCACAGTCATACTTACAGAAGCATATCTTACCTCCTAACTTAAATTATTTTTTGAAAGTTTCTCCTGAGGTATGACTGACAAATTTAGTCATAAGATTGTTGCAGTATTGTTTTTAATGTTGTTTTAATTAAATTTAATTATGTTTAACTGGAAGCATTTGCCTTTAAATCTCAATGCTGTTTGTGTGTGTTCTGCGTAAATAACTGGTTGTCATTTGAAATTCAGCTTCTAACTTGTTGGACCCTTTCCACGTTTGGTTTCTGTTCATTGTTTCCTAATTCAGGATATTATTTATTAAAAAAGACTTCCCCTCCACAGCTGTGACAGTATGTGTTAGGACATTTCTGGAGCTGAGCTAATCCCAAAGGGGCATTCTAGCAAACATATCTCTCCGAAGGGGATTATTAAATAAACACAGGTCTAATGAAAGATAATAAAATGTGAGGCTGGATGAACACAGCAGGCCAAGCAGCATCTCAGGAGCACAAAAGCTGACGTTTCGGGCCTAGACCCTTCATCAGAGGAAGGGTATAGGCCCGAAACGTCAGCTTTTGTGCTCCTGAGATGCTGCTTGGCCTGCTGTGTTCATCCAGCCTCACATTTTATTATCTTGGAATCTCCAGCATCTGCAGTTCCCATTATCACAGGTCTAATGAATCCAGCTTTATTGGCAGTGGCCACAATTTGCATTGAGCTGGCTAATGTTTTTGCAGTTTGAAGATCTTGTGTTGGATAACTGTACTTTATTTGTATCTTTATATTTGAGGCAATTTCACACTGAACCACTCAATGGGATTTAATTTGATCATGGCTACGAAGGTGGATTGGAAATGACGGTCAATTTCAATGCCCTTTTCCAGAAGCTGACACACACACACGCGCACACACACACACACATGCGCACACACACACACACACACACACACACACACACACACACACAATTATCATGCAAACTCCACCATGCAAGTAGTGGGCACATGTCCCCCCTCCAGCTCAGTGGGTAGGCCAATCTACCCTGACCCTCTGCCAACAGCTGACCTACTTCCTGCTCAGGGGAGCCTCTGGAACACTCGGTCTATATGGAGAGTGGGTACCGGTGCCAGTTGGGAGGATTCCTGTGAGCTATGTGAAAGTTTTCTCAGCGACTTACAGCCCTGTATCAACCCTTTGATGCTCTCCATCAGTTGACCTCCATAATCATGCCCCCAATACCACCTGCATCCTCCCCCACCCCACTTTCATCTGTTAGTTGGTTTACGTGGACCTCTATCAGTCTATGCTGTTATCTGGATATTTTTGTTTTCAAACTCCTCATTGCTCCATGCCCCATTCACAAAGGTGTTTTGTCATAGCCAAAGATTCGAGCCCATGATTTAGCGGCGCCTCCCTACCATCTCTCCTCTGGACCATGCAGAGCGGTGAACAATAATCTTCTCAAAGAGATTATTTTTCCAATCTCACCCAAGGGTGTCTGTCTGTGTGGAGTTTGCACGTTCATCCTGGGTCTGTGTGGGTTTCCTTTGGGTGCTCCGGTTTCCTCCCAAAGCCCAAAGATGTGCAGGTTAGGATAGATAGCCCATGCTAAATTTTCCTGTAGTCTCCAGGGATATTCAGGCCATGGGAAATACAGGGTTACAGGAGCAGGATACGGAGATCGGTCTGAATAGGTGCTTTTGGAGGGTCAGTGTGGACGCAATGGGCCAACTGGCCTGCTTCTACACTGCAGGGATTCCATCATTCTGTGAGACAGAGATTGGAAACACTCTTATCTGTGCTGGAGATCATTAAGGTGATGAGCAGTCGCACAGTCTGCCTAAGAATTATTGGTTAAATGTCACAAATCAATGAGTGACCTCCTCTGACTGATTAAGTTCTCTAACATCGTAGCATTGCATCAAAGGCTCTCTCACAACAGTGTCAAGCTAATGGACTTTGCAAATGGGGAAAGAAGCTAGTCTGGGAAATACATTGTCATTCTCACTATCACATGGCAAGCAATAGCACACTGTGAGTCAGTTATTGCATATGATAAGCTGGCATGATATCGGTAGGGTTGTCTGGTATTTGGGCTGCATGGGTACAACAGAATTAGTTGCCTCTTGACTTACTAGTATAGTTCCAGTTTCTCGTGCTGGATAAAGAGACATTCAATACCAACGGCAGGTCTAAGAGGGGAAGAGGAATGACCAAGTTGAGCAGGATCATGCCTCTAGGAGTGGAGGCCCTAGAGGTTACTGGATAGCTGGAACTTCATTGAAGAATGGTGGGATGTATGGAGGAAAGGAAGGAGGGAGAGTCATCAGCAACATCTCTAATACACATTGCAATAAAGAGAAACACTTGCAAAAATGAATTGCTAAAATTGTAAATGAAAATGCAGGATGTGGTCTTATACTCAACAATAAGAAATTATGCATTAAAATAATAACAAAATGAGGAAACTTGAGCATGTTCTGTCACAGTACATTAACACATACATTGTAAAACATGCAAACAAGACCCTTCAGTCCAACTTGTCCATGCCAACCAGATATCCTAAACATCTAGTCCCATTTGCCAGTATTTGGCCCATATCTGTCTAAAACCTTCCTATTCATATACCTACCCAGATGCCTTTTAAATGTTGTAATTATACCCACCTTCACCACTTCCTCTGACAGCTCATTCCATGCACACACTGTCTGTATGAAAAAAATGCCCCCTTAGGTCCCTTCTATATCTTTCCACTCTCAGCTTAAACCTATGACTTCTAGTTTTGAACTCCGCTAACCTAGAAGAAAGACCTTGACTGTTCATCCTATCCATATCTCTCATGATTTTTTAAGCCTCCATGGATCACCCTTCAGGCTCCAACACTCCAGGGAAAATAGCCCCAGCCTATTCAGCCTCTCCCTTTACCCCAAACCCTCCAACCCCACAACATCCTTGTAAATCTTTTCTACACCCTCTCAAGTTTAGTTACATATTCAAACAGTGCAAAAAAGTTAAC
Source organism: Stegostoma tigrinum (assembly GCF_030684315.1). NCBI lineage: Eukaryota > Metazoa > Chordata > Chondrichthyes > Orectolobiformes > Stegostomatidae > Stegostoma > Stegostoma tigrinum. Next base: position 102,171,816 of record NC_081359.1, read on the forward strand.
TATCCAGAGAGCACTCAGAATTTCCTCTCTCTGTCATTTGGAATTCTCTCACCAGTGAGTAGTGGGGGCTGGATCATTGAGTATAATCTAGGCTGAGCTGGATGGATTTTGATTCACAAAGGAATTTAGGAGACAGAAAAGAAAGAGGAAATAAGGTCACATCAGATTACCCAAGTTTTTATTAAATGGTGGCAGAATTAAGAGGGCTGAATGGCCTACTCCAGTTTCCTGATTTTCATGTTCTTACGTTAACAGAAACATTTGATACCAGAAGCTAAGATCCAAAAAAATGTTTGTAGAAAAGTTAAGCCAAATCCTAAGAAACATCAGCTGATGCTGTAGAATAGGAATACACGTATCGAAAGATGATGGTTGGCTCATAATGAATTATGCCTGGGAAGCTGACAGCTTTTGGAGCATGAAGGAGAAGAAAACCAACAGTTTCAAAATGTGTGCCTCAAAAACATCTTAAGGGTAGGCTGGATGGTGGAAAGAACAATGAAGATACGTTGAATGAGGCTACAAGAATGGGAGACTCTTCAAAAAAAAATCAAAAGAAGACAAATGGATTTCTTCAGACAAGTTACTTATGTAGAAGGGTTAGAGCTTCACATCTACACTGGAAGGAAGAACAGAAGATCAGAAAGAAGTTGACAGTGAAGGAAACAGTTAGGCAAAACTCCAAAGACAAGTTCATCCACTGGAGATTTGGCCTGAAGTTTTGGGACCAATATCACTCATGCCCCTTAGCATGGTATTTAGGCAAGCCAACTCTCTTTGAACAATTGTAAACAAGATAGAAGTTGTGAATAGGTCCTTAGTGATGTTGTTCCCGGTCAGTCATAGAGTCATACAGCAGAAAAACAGATCCTTCGGTCCAACCAGTGCATGCTGACTATAATGCCAAACTAAACTAGTCCCACTTGCCTGCACTTGGCCTATATCCCTCCAAGTATTTCTGATTCATGTACTTATCCAAATGACTTTTAAAAGTTGTAATTGTACCTGCATTCACCAGTTCCTTTGGAAGCTCATTCCACATACATGTTCAGTGTAATAAAGTTCCCTGGCATGTCCTTTTTAAATCTTTCTCCTCTCACCTCAAAAATAAACCCCCACCTTCATGAAAAGACACCTGCCATTCATCTTGTCCATGCCCCTTATGATTTTATAAACCTCTATAGCATCACCCCTCAACTTCCTGCACTCTGAAGAAAAAAGTCCCAGACCATCCAGCCTCTTATTATAACTAAAACCCTCCATGCCTGGCAACATCCTGGTAAATCTTTTCTGAGCCCTCTTCAGTTTAGTAAAGTCCTTCCTATAGCACAGTGACCAGAAGTGGTCACAGTATTCCAGAGAGGCCTCACCAATGTCCTATACAACCTTCACATGACGTCCCAACTCCTATTTTCAAAGAGTCAGTGGAAATACCAGTTTAAAAGGACCATAAATATTGTACCGTGTAAATTGCACAAAATATCAGTCCAATCTGAAGTGGCTGTTGTAAGTAACTGGCCTGTTAGTTCTAAGATTAGTCAGGCAAATTACTGTTATGCAGCAAGGTCAGTTGGATGATAAGTACGCTTATGGGCAACTGATGATAATTTAGGAGTTTTTTTGTTGTCAGAGAATTTTCTCTGTGGTTTGGAAAGAACTAGATTTTCTCCTTTAGTAAGCTCCATCTTAAAAATGTAAAAAAATTGCTTGGACAATGGGTGACAGTCAATTCTTTCTCTCACACATTTATATCAAATATGAAATAAATCATTCATTGGAAAGCTACTCAGTTCCAAAATTGATGGGCTTGGAAGAAACAATTTCCTTTTCCTGTCATTAAATTTAGATTGTGAACAATGTCGCCTTAAGTGTTCTGTTAAAGTGATTGTAATCTGGTCTGCTATTGTGACCTTTAGGAAATGATTACAGATGAAGCCTCCTCCAGATGCCAACTCATTGTCTGCTCAGAGGTCTGTTTTTCTGTTCACTGTTTGACGATTTTATCAGTCAGGCATTGATACTCTTCCACCACCTACTGATCTCTCCTGAATGGCTTGCCAGTTGTTGTTGAACCTCAGCGCGGTTGCTTATTTCAGTTCAAAACATAGATAAAGCATATCATCTGGGAGTGTAATGACTACCAGGCTCAAAGCCACATTCCAAAGATGAGAAACAAGAAAGGTTGTTTTCCTTTTTTCTCCACGTTACAGTGGCATTGACCTTCTTTGCCCGCTGTTTCCGATTATCTGAGAAGCAGCTGGAATTCATCTGTTTATTCCGTTTTTTCATTTTCCAATTGCTCAGCTTGAACAATGCATGACTGACAGGGGAGCACATGGGTCTGCCTGGGCTTGATGTTCCTTTTCATTCAGCTTCTTTTCAATTGAAAGAGTTTAACCATCGACAGAGAGTTGAAGAGATACTTGAAAGGAATAAGTTGTCTAGAGCTTCGGGGCAACAGCATGGAAGGGGAATGCATTGGAGAACTCTTTCAAAGCGTTGGCACAGGTACAATGAACTGAATGGTCTAATTCTGTGATGGATCCTTCAATGATTCTATGTAAGCAATGAATCTAAAGTCCTTGGACTTACTAAATAAAGATTATATTGTCAGAAGCAAATAAATGCTCATTTCATAATATCCTAAGTTATACTTCACTTGTGTGTTTAATTTTTCAGCTCATAGATAATGGTTAGTTAGCTCAGTTGGCTGGATAGCTAAGTTGCAAAGTGATGTGAACCATACGACTTCAATTCACATAATAGCTGAGGTCACAATAAAGTTCCCACCTTCTCAGTCACGAGGCGTGCTGATGCTCAGGTTATTCCTCCAGAATAACCATCAGTAACTCCTCTCGAAGGAAACAGCAGCCCTATAGCCCTGTAGGATTATGTTAACTTTTGCTTCAATGTGATTTCAATAGGATTGTTATCCATGCTTCAGACAGTTTATGTATGAATAACACTTTACTCAGGCAATCTTATCACTGTGGTGGACAGGGGTTACAGTGTGGTTTAACTCAATTTTATTAACAAAACATTTCTTATTAAAAACACCACATGACCATTTCCCAAATTCCTACAGTAATTACTCTCTATTTGGCTCCTTGCATCTGAGAAAGGATATTACTCACAATGATCCATGTGTTTGAGCTGGATTGTTGGAATCTCCTCCCTGTCTGATGTAGGCCTGGGGCTCTCTTCCATAAAAGTGGGTCTAGCAGGTCAGGGTGGAACTTCTCCTAGGTTCTGGGATTGCTGCATTATTTTCTGGCATGGACCTTATTTGAGTCTTCATTGAGGGGTTGGCTTCCAGGCATGAGTTTTTAACTCCCTCGCCCCAGAGTTTCCAGAACGTTTCAAGGTCTTTCAACAATGGGGTCATTAGCAGGGTTCAAAACATCCAATGGGGTCATGCTAACACCCTTTGCTGTTGGCCTGTATGACCTCAGGCACTGGCTGGAATTTAAGGTGCCAGAACATCTGATCAAAACTTCTTAATACACAACCCTCGGGCTGCTTTTTTTGTTTACTATTCACAGGATGTGGGGCCCTCTGGCTAGGCCAGCATTTATTGCCCATTTTTGATTGCCCAGAGGGCAGTTAAGAGTCAACCACATTGTTGTGGGTCCAGAGTCACATATATAGCAGATCAGGTAAGGATAATAGACTTCCTTCCCTCAAGGACATTAATGAACCAGATGGACATTTCCTGACAATCGACAAAACGATTCATGGTCACCACCAGACTCTTCATTCTAGATTATTTATTGAATTCAAATTCCACCTAACATCGCGGCAGGATTTGAACCCAGATCCCTGGAACAATCGGTGAATTTCTGGATTAATAGTCTAGCCATACCACTAAGCATTTCCTCCTGTAACTGGTTGTAGTTGGTTCCCCTGAACCTTTGTGACTTCTTTAACCTTAGTTTCCATTGTTATCAGTAGCCATTAGCTGCTGTTTAATTGGTTTGGCCAAATTTCTGCCAGACCCAAATTTTCTGACTGTGGATCAATTTGAAACGTCCACGTTCTGTAGTCAACGGACTTAAGTTAACTTACCTTAACTTTTACCAACTTAAAAACAACTGATCATTTTTGTAAACACTTCCCAAGAAGAACTGTAAAGTTGAACTCTATTTCCTTATTTTGTACCTTTATATTTTTCATCTTGGCCATTTTCTGTGTTTTAAGATGGTGCTGGTGAGTGGCAATATTATACAACACATTTTAATGTATTTGTAACAAATACATGTAACAAGTTCAGGGATGGATAGATAGTTACAGAGATAGAGAGATAGATAAAGCCCACTCCTCATGATGACCAGCCCAAATCAGCAGAGCAACATCTACCGACCTGACTCTCACATGGGTCTTATTACCAACTGCATATGATCAAACCAGGCCCCAACAGCAGCATTTAGCTCATTTATAAATACGGCAAATGTAAGTTATTTCATCACTAGAGTGCTGTGAACTGTATAATTTGGCTCAGAGTCATGCACTTGTCCTTTATCTAATCAGACAGGAAGAAAGATATTGAGACATGCATCCTGGTCAATAGGAAATTGCTCTAATTGCTTTTGGATTGTTTGAAGAGTATAATTCTATAATAAAAGAAGTCAGAATAGTTTTCAGAGAGGAAGAACAAATACCCTTGGATTCTCCATCAGTCACAGATATTTTTAAAAAGGAATGTAGGGGTTTGGATTTGTACCAAATTTCATAAGTACTCAGCTCTTTGATCTATTGTTCCCCATTAACTCCGATATCAATTCAGAAGGGACTTAGATTTCTTTTGGCAGGCATTCAAAGGACAGGCACTTTGGCATGACTTATTGATGTAGGACGTAAAGGCCCAATGATATTTAGCAGGGGAAGGCAGGAGTGGGCAAGTGTACAGATGAAAGTTTGTAATATTAATATTCTTTAATGACATTGAAGGTGATTTAAAGTATGAAAGATGCCATTTGCCACATTTTCAAGAACAGACAGGCCATTTCCCTTTAAGACAAAAGATAACACGAATTGAATTTACAATACCCCTGCGGGGGGTAAGAATGATGATGGCATTGCTGTAATGGCACTACAGTAGTGATCTAAAGGCCAAGCGAATGTTCTTGGGATATAGCGTTAAAATCCCTCCCGAACAGCCAGTGGGCATTTAATTCACTTAATAAAAATAAGGAATTTTAAAGATTATCTCAGTGATGCTGATCAGAAATTTACTACTAGTATCACAAAAAATTCGCTTGATTGACTACAGACAGACGTGTTCCTCCACACTCTCAGTTGGCTCTTAATGCCCCTGTGACATGGTTTAGCAAGCTACATACTTCCAGTGCAACTAGTAATGGACAACAGAAAAGCATTTAGCAACAGCCACATCCCATGAAATGATAAAGGAAAAAATAATCTGTCTTCTTGTGATTTTACATCAAGTGCTAAAACCACCCCACTGCAATCCTTAACCCAACCCACCTTTGGAAAATCCTCCAAGTTATGACAAGTTACAGCCCATCCAACAATATGATTGAAATGGCTTTAACACTTCATTTCAGGAATGTGATCATTCGAAGGAAAGGCAAATCGGAATGTTTTCTCAGAAAGGTAAAGTTGGCGTTGAAATAACTCCAGAGAGGCCAGTACCCATCACCAAGTGGCCCTTTATTTACACATGGTGAGTTCTTGACATTAGTCCAGCTCCCACAAAGTGAACAGGATGTCTGACACGTCAGCTTTTGTGCTCCTGAGATGCTGCTTGGCCTACTGTGTTCATCCAGCCCCACACTTTGTTATCTAGGGTGTCTGACACTCCTGTTCTTATTTGTCAGCCAGGGCTCCCTGACTGGACCAGATAACAGCCCCAATTAGGGAAGTCATATTCTATGAAGTCCACCTGGCTGACGTCATTGCAATCACTACAGCCGTCTTACCAAATCATTGAGCTGCTCTGCCATTGGCGAGAGACAAAGAGAGAGAGATGAGGGTGGGGGGCATTACATCTCAAGTAAGGGGAGAGGTTGAGAAAAAGAATCATTCATGATAACCTCAACCAGTGTGGGAATTGAACTCATGCTGTTAGCATTGCTCTGCAATATAAACCAATTGTCCAGCTAACTATGACAGCCAGCCCCCTTCTCAGAAAACAACACAGTAGAATACAGCACATGAACAAATTGAATTGCAATGCCTGGTGGGTGCAGCATTGTTTGTGAGGAGCAGGTGAATTTGGGTCGTTGACCCTTAAACCTCAGCAGCACTGGGACTTTCTGGGTTTTTTGCAGACCAATACTTCCTGATTTATTTGAATGACGAGCTATTGTTATTATTGCATTGTAATGACACTGGCCTCCTCCAGTGGTCCCCAGCATTACAGATACCAGTCTTCAGCCAAGAAATGTCAAGAAAAGGTTGAAAGTGCTGGATACTGCAATGCTACGAGCTCTGAGAATATTTTGGCAATAGCACCAAAGACATGTGCTCCAGAATTTGTCGTTCCCCTAGCCGGGCTGTTCCAGTACAGTTATAACACTGGAATCCATCCAACAATGTGGAAAATTGCCCAAGTATGTCCTGTTCACAGAAAGCAGGACAAATCCAACCCGGCCAATTACTGCCCCATCAGTCTATGCTCAATCATCAGTAAAGTGGTGGAAGGTGTCGTCAACAGTGCTATTAAGCAGCACCTGGTCAGAAATAACCTGCTCAGTGACGCCCAGTTTGGGCTCCGCCAAGGCCACTCAGCTCGTTACAACCTTGTTTCAAACATGGACAAAAGAGCTGAATTCCAGAGGGGATGTGAGAGTTACAGCCCTTGATATCAAGGCTATATTCAGCCTGGTGTGGCATCAAGAAGCCCTCGCAAAACAGGAATCAATGGGTATCGAGGGCATTTGTGTCCTACTTGACACAAGCAGATGGCTGTGGTTGTTGGGCGTCAGTCATCTCAGCTGCAGGACATCTCTGCAGGAGTTTTTCAATATGGTGTCCTAGGCCCAACCATCTTCAGCTGCTTTATCAATGACGTTCCCTCCATTATAAGGTCAGAACTGGAGATGTTCACTGATGGATTGCACAATGTTCAGCACCATTTGCGATTCCTCAGACACTGAAGCAGTCCATGTTCAAATGCAACAAGATCTGGGCAATATCCAAGCTTGGGCTGACAAGTGGCAAGTAACATTTGTGCCACATAAATGCCAGGCCATAATCGTCACCAATAAGAAACAATCTAGCCACTACTTCTTGACATTCAACTGTGTTACCATCACTGAATCCCTGACTACTAATATCCTGGGGGTCATCATCGATCGGAGGTTCAACTGGACTCACCACATCCACGCAGTAGCTACAACAGCAGATCAGAAGCTAGGAATACTGCAGCGAGTAATTCACCTCCTGACTCCTCAAACCCCGTCCACCATATACAAGACAGAGGTAAGGAATGTGATGGAATACTCCCCACTTCCCTGGATGGGTACAGCCCTGACAACACTTAAGAAGCTTGACACCATCCAGGACAAAACAGCCCGCTTGACTGGCATTACACCCACAAGCATCCACTCCCTCCATCACAGACACTCAGTAGCAGCAGTGTGTACTATCTACAAGATGCACTGCAGAAATTCACCAAAGATCCTCAGACAGCACCTTCCAAACCCACAGGGGAACAGATATATGGAACAGCCTCCAAGTCACTCACTGTCCTGACTTGGAAATATATCACTGTTTACTCACTGTTGCTGGTTCCAAATCCTGGAATTCCCTCCCTAATGGCATTGCGGGTCAACTCACAGCAGAGGGACTGCAGCGGTTCAAGAAAGTAGCTCACCACCACCTTCTCAAGGGCAACTAGGGATGGGCAATAAATGCTGGCCATGCCAGAGATGCCCAAATCCCACAAAATGAATATTAAAAAAATCAGAAACCATAGACGGTGAACTGCATTCAACTTGTCCTGTTCTCAGCTATCAATACTAACACTCACATACTTGAAAACAAATGTTGTTCAAAGGTATCAATACAATGTTTAGGTGGAAGAAGTTATGAGCTAATGATGGCTTGAGATCACATCATGCAGACCGGACAGGATTTTCCCACTTCAGAACCAAAGCAGTTGAACTAAATGGGAGTCCCAGCCACATCTTGTTAGGAGCCCATCCACAAAATATGTTTGTCATCCAATGAAGGCTGGCAGTCAGGATAACATTCATATAATGCCAATCACTATGGTAGGTTTATTACTTATTTATAGGACATGGCCGGCACAGGCTGGCCAGCATTTGTTGCTCATCCCCAGCAACCTTTGGGAAGGTGGTGGAGAAGTGCCTTCCTGAAGCAGTGCAGATCACATGCTGTGGGTTGACCTTGGGAAGGAAATCCCAGGATTTTGAACCAATGACACTGGAGGAACTGAACTATATTTCCTAGTCAGGACAATGAGGGGAACTTGCAGATGCTGAAGCTCCCATGTGTCAACTGCCCTAGACCTTCTAGATGGAAATGGTAGTGGCGATTTTTAAGCATCAGTGGCCATTCTAGAGAAGGTGAGCACTGGGAGAAGCTTCGAGACAACATTTCAATGAAGAGGCACTTTCCCAGAGGAATATTAACAATAAACATTCAGCATCTGGGTTTGATGGTGACACATTGCAGCTCTTGGGGAGGGGGTGTGAGATTGCATTCCCAGGCTGTGCCACCTGTTTGAGTTGGGATGAAGCCTCTGACTTTGAAAGACCTTTAATCATCCTTATGTGGACTTTATTGCTTGAATTGACTGCCTGCCTTTGTGGAGTGGTCAGCCAGTGTGTGCAATCTCTAGGCTGGTAGTGAGACTATGTTGAAGAGCAGGTCTGACCCATCTCCCTTGTATTTCCCTCCTCCCCATCAGCTTAGTCTCAGTATGATGTCTTAGATATGGACCAAATGAATTGGTGCAAAGACTGATAAGAAAACTGATAACGGAACAATCACCTACTTTCATGGTAGAGATAATTTGTGTACAGTAATGAAATCATAGACACATTATGGCACAGAGGGAGGTCATTCAGGCCATCATGCCTGTACTGGCTTGCTAAATAACCATGATTGATCCAATCTCCTGCTTTTTTGCCATAGCCTTGCACGTTATTCATTAACAAATACTCATCCAATACCCTCTTAAATGTCTCAATTTATCTGCCTCCTTCTCCCTGCACTCGCTGAGCAAAAACAAACTTATTCACTTCATAGATAATGGGAACTGCAGATGCTGGAGATTCCAAGATAATAAAATGTGAGGCTGGATGAACACAGCAGGCCAAGCAGCATCTCAGGAGCACAAAAGCTGACGTTTCGGGCCTAGACCCTTCATCAGAGAGGGGGATGGGGGGAGGGAACTGGAATAAATAGGGAGAGAGGGGGAGGCGGACCGAAGATGGAGAGTAAAGAAGATAGGTGGAGAGGGTGTAGGTGGGGAGGTAGGGAGGGGATAGGTCAGTCCAGGGAAGACGGACAGGTCAAGGAGGTGGGATGAGGTTAGTAGGTAGCTGGGGGTGCGGCTTGGGGTGGGAGGAAGGGATGGGTGAGAGGAAGAACCGGTTAGGGAGGCAGAGACAGGTTGGACTGGTTTTGGGATGCAGTGGGTGGGGGGAAAGAGCTGGGCTGGTTGTGTGGTGCAGTGGGGGGAGGGGATGAACTGGGCTGGTTGAGGGATGCAGTGGGGGAAGGGGAGATTTTGAAACTGGTGAAGTCCACATTGATACCATATGGCTGCAGGGTTCCCAGGCGGAATATGAGTTGCTGTTCCTGCAACCTTCGGGTGGCATCATGGTGGCAGTGCAGGAGGCCCATGATGGACATGTCATCAAGAGAATGGGAGGGGGAGTGGAAATGGTTTGCGACTGGGAGGTGCAGTTGTTTGTTGCGAACTGAGCGGAGGTGTTCTGCAAAGCGGTCCCCAAGCCTCCGCTTGGTTTCCCCAATGTAGAGAAAGCCGCACCGGGTACAGTGGATGCAGTATACCACATTGGCAGATGTGCAGGTGAACCTCTGCTTAATGTGGAATGTCATCTTGGGGCCTGGGATGGGGGTGAGGGAGGAGGTGTGGGGACAAGTGTAGCATTTCCTGCGGTTGCAGGGGAAGGTGCCGGGTGTGGTGGGGTTGGAGGGCAGTGTGGAGCGAACAAGGGAGTCACGGAGAGAGTGGTCTCTCCGGAAAGCAGACAGGGGTGGGGATGGAAAAATGTCTTGGGTGGTGGGGTCGGATTGTAAATGGCGGAAGTGTCGGAGGATAATGCGTTGTATCCGGAGGTTGGTAGGGTGGTGTGTGAGAACGAGGGGGATCCTCTTGGGGCGGTTGTGGCGGGGGCGGGGTGTGAGGGATGTGTCGCGGGAAATGCGGGAGACGCGGTCAAGGGCGTTCTCAATCACCGTGGGGGGGAAGTTGCGGTCCTTAAAGAACTTGGACATCTGGGATGTGCGGGAGTGGAATGTCTTATCGTGGGAGCAGATGCGGCGGAGGCGGAGGAATTGGGAATAGGGGATGGAATTTTTGCAGGAGGGTGGGTGGGAGGAGGTTACACCTCCTCCCACCCACCCTCCTGCAAAAATTCCATCCCCTATTCCCAATTCCTCCGCCTCCGCCGCATCTGCTCCCACGATAAGACATTCCACTCCCGCACATCCCAGATGTCCAAGTTCTTTAAGGACCGCAACTTCCCCCCCACGGTGATTGAGAACGCCCTTGACCGCGTCTCCCGCATTTCCCGCGACACATCCCTCACACCCCGCCCCCGCCACAACCGCCCCAAGAGGATCCCCCTCGTTCTCACACACCACCCTACCAACCTCCGGATACAACGCATTATCCTCCGACACTTCCGCCATTTACAATCCGACCCCACCACCCAAGACATTTTTCCATCCCCACCCCTGTCTGCTTTCCGGAGAGACCACTCTCTCCGTGACTCCCTTGTTCGCTCCACACTGCCCTCCAACCCCACCACACCCGGCACCTTCCCCTGCAACCGCAGGAAATGCTACACTTGTCCCCACACCTCCTCCCTCACCCCCATCCCAGGCCCCAAGATGACATTCCACATTAAGCAGAGGTTCACCTGCACATCTGCCAATGTGGTATACTGCATCCACTGTACCCGGTGCGGCTTTCTCTACATTGGGGAAACCAAGCGGAGGCTTGGGGACCGCTTTGCAGAACACCTCCGCTCAGTTCGCAACAAACAACTGCACCTCCCAGTCGCAAACCATTTCCACTCCCCCTCCCATTCTCTTGATGACATGTCCATCATGGGCCTCCTGCACTGCCACCATGATGCCACCCGAAGGTTGCAGGAACAGCAACTCATATTCCGCCTGGGAACCCTGCAGCCATATGGTATCAATGTGGACTTCACCAGTTTCAAAATCTCCCCTTCCCCCACTGCATCCCTAAACCAGCCCAGTTCATCCCCTCCCCCCACTGCACCACACAACCAGCCCAGCTCTTCCCCCCCACCCACTGCATCCCAAAACCAGTCCAACCTGTCTCTGCCTCCCTAACCGGTTCTTCCTCTCACCCATCCCTTCCTCCCACCCCAAGCCGCACCCCCAGCTACCTACTAACCTCATCCCACCTCCTTGACCTGTCCGTCTTCCCTGGACTGACCTATCCCCTCCCTACCTCCCCACCTACACCCTCTCCACCTATCTTCTTTACTCTCCATCTTCGGTCCGCCTCCCCCTCTCTCCCTATTTATTCCAGTTCCCTCCCCCCATCCCCCTCTCTGATGAAGGGTCTAGGCCCGAAACGTCAGCTTTTGTGCTCCTGAGATGCTGCTTGGCCTGCTGTGTTCATCCAGCCTCACATTTTATTATCTTATTCACTTCATCCTTGCTTCTTTCATCATCAGTTTAAGAAGTCAACATAAAGTTTCTCGAAGAGCCAAAGAAAATATCCCAAAATGCAAAAGCATTAGAAAATACGATAAGGAAAAGAAAACACTTCATACAGATAAGTACAAATAAGAACCAAGCTGAATATAGATAGTTCAGAGGCAGTGGTGAGAAAGCAATTCAGTGAAGCAAAGAGGGAGTACAAAAGGAGGCTGGCAGCTAACACAAATGGCAATCCCAGAGTTTTCTATGGGTATACAGAGAATAAAAGCAAGGTAAAAGTGGAAATAGGGTTGATTTGGGACTAAATGGAAGCAGGGAGCTTAGCTGAGATACTAAATGGATACTTTGCATTTGTCCTTACAAGGGAAGAATATGCTACAAAGATCACAGTGATCAAGGATCTAATTCAGACACTAGATGGGTTTAAAATTAATAAGGATGAAGTACTGGACATCCTGTCTGTATTAAATGTGATTAAACACTAGGGCTAGATGAGATGCAGTGAAGGATACTTAAGGAACAATGAAAATTACAGAGGCTCTGACCATAATTTAAAACTCTTTCTTAGATTCAAGACTGGTGCCAAAGAATTGAAGAAGTGTAAATGTTAGACCCCCATTCACGATGATAAATCTATAATCTATTTCTCGGTCAGTGCATTGAACCCAGTAGTTGGGAGGCCATGCCGTGTTGTCCAGGACATTGGTTCGGCCACTGTTGGAATACTGTGTTCCATTTTGGTCTCCCTGCTAATAGGAAAGAAGTTCTGAAACTTCAAGGAGTTCAGAAAAGATTTAGGCCACCTCGCCTGCACTGGCTCGTTAAATAAGCATGATTAGCTTGTTTCAATCTCCTACATTCTTGCTGTAGCCTTACACATTATTCTTTAACAAATACTCATCCAATACAAGGTTGTTGCCAGGGTTGCAGGGTTTGAGCTATAGAATCAGAATCATCTTAGAATCACAGAGCACAGCATAGAAACAGACCCTTTGGACCAACTGGTCCATGCTGATCAGTTTTCTCTTCTATTAAGCTAGTCCCATTTCCCAGCATTTGACCCATATCTCTCTAAATCTTTCCAATTCACGTACCTGCCCTAATGTCTGATAAATGTTGTAACCGTACCTGCATTTACCACTTCTTCTGGCAGCTCATTCCATATACGCACCAACCTCTGTGTGAAAAAGTTGCTGCTCAGGTCCCTTTTAAACCTTTCTCTTCTCATCTTAAAAATGTCCTCCTAAGTTTTGAAGTTTCCTACCCTAAGGAAAAGACCTTTGCTGTTCACCTTATCTCTACCCCTTTTGATTTTATAAACCTGCGTAAGGTCAGCCCTCAACATCCTACTCTCCAGGGAAAATATGTCCCAACCTATCCAGCCTCTCCTAATATTATAAAATGAATTTGTACAGAGTCAGATTTCTGTCCTGGAAATAATATTTTATTTTTCATTATGTACAAACTTTGCAAAACAACATCAAGCCATCTACTTCCAAGATGTCAAGGGGCTCATAAATGTTCAGGACAAGATTGATTTTCAATCAATATGACTGGGATCTTCATCCTTCTCTAAACGCTGTGGATTATCAAGAGTTGTACATGTCAGGGGTAATTCTCCTCCGTAATATTTTTCGTGGGTGTCACTGGATTGTGAATAAGCGAACAGCTCTGGTCAGTTTTGCCTCTATAGGAAGAGGCTAAACAAATTGGGGCTATTTTCCTTGGAGCATCAGAGGCTGAGGGGTGACCTTATAGAAGTTTATAACATCATGAGGGGCATGGATAGGGTGAATTGCCAAGGTCTTTTCCCCAAGGCAGGGGTGTCTAAAAATAGAGGGTATAGGTGAGAGGGGAACAATTTAAAAGAGAGCTAAGGGGCAACTTTTTCATGCAGAGGATGGTGGATGTATGGATTGAGCTGCCAGAGAAGGTGCTCAAAACTAGCACCATTACACAATTTTAAGATACCTAGATGGGTATGTGAATAGGATGGGTTTAGAGGAATGTTGGTTGAATGCTGGCAAACAAAACTAGATTAATTTAGGATATCTGGATGACTTGGACCTAAGTGCTTGTTCCCTTGCTGTAGAACTCTATGACTCTATGACCTTACTTTTGGTGGTTGGCAAACTTCTATAAACAATAATCAGGGACAGAATTAAGAATCACTTGAGCAAATGTGGGTTACTTAACAAATATCAGCATGCATCGCTTAAGGGAAAATCATGTATAATTGAGCTACTTAAAGTTTTATTGAAGAGGCAAAATAGAGTTTTGATGAAGACAATACCATTCATGTTGTATAGTTTTCCAAAATGTATTTCATACAATGCCACACAGCAGGCTTATGAGCAAAGTTATAATTCATGGAATAAAAGGAACTTTGTTACAGAATTGGCTGAGTGACAGGAAGCAGAGGACCATGGTTAGTGTAAGTTTATTGGGCTGAAGGAGGGTCTCAATTGAAGCTTCCCACAGCCTTGTTTTTCCTGCTATCTATTAATCTCATAGGGTATGAAGAGATAATATAAAAGAGATGGTATCATTCCAAACGAGGTGCAGCATGAAAACGTAGCATGAAACATCATGAAACATAGCAGGATTGGGGGTCAGAACAATGTATAAAGCATACAGTATTCTAGGCTTTATTAATAGGGGAATACAGCATAAGAGCAAGGAAGAAGTGTTAACCTTGTATGTGATAATAGTATAGCCTCAGGTAGAGTATTGAGTCCAGTTTTTGCAATCATACTTGAGGAAGATGTGAAAGCCTTAAAAAGAATGCAGAAAAGATTTGTGAGATTCTGACCGGGATGAGTAGCTTCAGTTACGAAGACAGATTGGAGAAATTGTCACTGCTTTCCTTGGAAAAGAGAAGACAGGGGAAATCAATTAGAAGTATTCTAAATCATGAAGTATCTGGGGAAAGTAGATTGATGGAAAGTGTTCCCACTCATCAGTGATTATGAACGAGAAGGAAAGTAATTGCTGAAATTAGCAAAACGAATGCAAGTAAACAGGTTTCACAGAGTCTAAGTCCTGGAATGTACTTCCTAAAAGCGTGGTGTCGGCAGGTTCAACCAAGCTATTCAAAAGGGCATTAGACTGACCTAAAGAGGAACAATGCAGAGGGTTACAGGGAGAAATGATGTATTAGACTGGGGTGATCAAAGTCAGAAGTCTCACATCACCAGGTTATAGTTCCAACTTGTTAATTTGAAATCACAAGCTTTCGGAGTGCTGCTCAGGTGACCCAGTATAGATGTGATGGGCTGAACAACATGCTTCTACACTATAACAATTCTGTGATTCGTGCTTCGACCATAACAGAAACCTGGGGAACCCCAATAGCATTTGGAAGGGAAGAGCAATGCAATAGAACAGACTCTGTTCAGTGACGACTACAAGCTGGTATTAGAGTTTAGGCTATACCTGACATTCAAACCACATGATGTTGTAGTTTATTTCAATTATTGATTAAAATCATAGCATTCAATGTATGAGACTGTACTGTGGCCTCAGCAAGTCTGCCTTTCACAGTCTAGATTTTAGGGGTTTTTGGGCTGAAATGAGTAACTAATTCTTCACTCAAAGGATATATAAAATATTGAACCCAGGAAAGTGGTGACTTCTCCATCTTTAGGTATGTTGAACGCCAAGATTGCTTGGTCTCTCAAGGAATCAGGAATAATGGGAGAAACAGCACAAATGGATTGAGGGTAGAAGGTAGATCAAAGTCATATTGAATGGCAGAGTAGCCATTCGAGCAGAAGATTTGAATGGAGCTGTTTTTGTAAGGTGTGTTCAGGAGGGTTTCCTAACACAGTACGTTGACAGGCCGACGAGGGGAGAGGCCATTCTAGACTTGGTGCTCGGAAACGAGCCAGGGCAGGTATCAGATCTTGTGGTGGGAGAGCATTTTGGTGATAGTGACCATAACTGCCTCACATTCTACATAGCTATGGAGAAGGAGAGGATTAGGCAGAATGGGAGGATATTTAATTGGGGAAGAGGAAACTATGATGCGATTAGACATGAGTTAGGAAGCATGGACTGGGAGCAGTTGTTCCATGGTAAGGGGACTATAGACATGTGGAGACGGTTTAAGGAACAGTTGTTGGGAGTGATGAGTAAATATGTCCCTCTGAGACAGGCAAGAAGGGGTAAGATTAAGGAACCTTGGATGACGAGAGCGGTGGAGCTTCTAGTGAAAAGGAAGAAGGTAGCTTACATAAGGTGGAGGAAGCTAGGGTCAAGTTCAGCTAGAGAGAATTACATGCAGGCAAGGAAGGAGCTCAAAAATGGTCTGAGGAGAGCCAGGAGGGGGCACGAGAAAGGCTTGGCAGAAGGAATCCGGGAAAACACAAAGGCATTTTACACTTACGTGAGGAATAAGAGAATGGTCAAAGAAAGAGTAGGGCCGATCAGGGATAGCATAGGGAACTTGTGTGTGGAGCCTGAGGAGGTAGGGGAAGCCCTAAATGAGTTTTTTGCTTCTGTCTTTACGAAAGAAACCAACTTTGTAGTGAATGAAACCCTTGAAGAGCAAGTGTGCATGCTGGAATGGATAGAGATAGACGAAGCTGATGTGCTGAAAATTTTGTCAAACATTAAGATTGACAAGTTGCCAGGCCCGGATCAGATTTGTCCTCGGCTGCTTTGGGAAGCGAGAAATGCAATTGCTTCGCCACTTGCGAAGATCTTTGCATCCTCGCTCTCCACTGGAGTCGTACCTGAGGACTGGAGAGAGGCAAATGTAATTCCTCTCTTCAAGAAAGGAAATAGGGAAATACCCGGCAATTATAGACCGGTAAGTCTCACGTCTGTCGTCTGCAAGGTGTTAGAAAGGATTCTGAGGGATAAGATTTATGACCATCTGGAAGAGCATGGCTTGATCAAATACAGTCAACACGGCTTTGTGAGGGGTAGGTCATGCCTTACAAGCCTTATCGAGTTTTTTGAGGATGTGACTAGAAAGGTTGATGAGGGTCGAGCTGTGGATGTGGTGTATATGGACTTCAGTAAGGCATTTGATAAGGTTCCCCATGGTAGGCTCATTCAGAAGGTCAGGAGGAATGGGATACAGAGGAACTTAGCTGCTTGGATACAGAATTGGCTGGCTAACAGAAGACAGCGAGTGGTAGTAGAAGGAAAATATTCTGCCTGGAAGTCAGTGGTGAGTGGGGTTCCACAGGGCTCTGTCCTTGGGCCTCTACTGTTTGTAATTTTTATTAATGACTTGGACGAGGGAATTGAAGGATGGGTCAGCAAGTTTGCAGACGACACAAAGGTCGGAGGTGTCGTTGACAGTGTAGAGGGCTGTTGTAGGCTGCAGCGGGACATTGACAGGATGCAGAGATGGGCCGAGAGGTGGCAGATGGAGTTCAACCTGGATAAATGCGAGGTGATGCATTTTGGAAGGTCGAATTTGAAAGCTGAGTACAGGATTAAGGATAGGATTCTTGGCAGCGTGGAGGAACAGAGGGATCTTGGTGTGCAGATACATAGATCCCTTAAAATGGCCACCCAAGTGGACAGGGTTGTTAAGAAAGCATATGGTGTTTTGGCTTTCATTAACAGGGGGATTGAGTTTAAGAGTCGTGAGATCTTGTTGCAGCTCTATAAAACTTTGGTTAGACCGCACTTGGAATACTGCGTCCAGTTCTGGGCGCCCTATTATAGGAAAGATGTGGATGCTTTGGAGAGGGTTCAGAGGAGGTTTACGAGGATGCTGCCTGGACTGGAGGGCTTATCTTATGAAGAGAGGTTGACTGAGCTTGGTCTCTTTTCATTGGAGAAAAGGAGGAGGAGAGGGGACCTAATTGAGGTATACAAGATAATGAGAGGCATAGATAGAGTTGATAGCCAGAGACTATTTCCCAGGGCAGAAATGGCTAGCACGAGGGGTCATAGTTTTAAGCTGGTTGGTGGAAAGTATCGAGGGGATGTCAGAGGCAGGTTCTTTACGCAGAGAGTTGTGAGAGCATGGAATGCGTTGCCAGCAGCAGTTGTGGAAGCAAGGTCATTGGGGTCATTTAAGAGACTGCTGGACATGTATATTGTCACAGAAATTTGAGGGTGCATACATGAGGATCAATGGTCGGCACAACATTGTGGGCTGAAGGGCCTGTTCTGTGCTGTACTGTTCTATGTTCTATGTTCTATGTTCTAGCCCTGAGGGGCCAAATGGTCGATTGCGTTATTTCTTAAGTTTCAATGTTTTTTTCCCCCACTGTATTGCTGGAAAGAAGCACATCCGTTTTAGGTGCTACATGAAGTGATATTCACCACTCACTCAGGATAGTTCCTATTTCATGCTACTGAAATAGAAATGGCGGGAAAAGCTCAGCAGATCTGGCAGCGTCTGTGGAGAGACATCAGAGTCAATAATTCGGGTCGAGTGGCCTTTCCTCAGAAATATCACTTACTCCCAGCCTTTCTTTCCCTACATTTTCTTGCTCCAAATAATTATCCAAAAATCTTTGGAACACTTATTTAAATCTGTATTTACCTCAATATTAGGGAGGGAGTGCCTTCCAAAATCCAACCACTTTGTGTTTATAAGTTTTTCATTGTGTTGTCGTTGGGTCATGCAGCAGGCATGAGGGAGACAATGGCCTGATGGTATCATTACTAAACTATTTATTCCCGAAAACTCCAGGTAATGTTCTGGGGACCCAGGTTCAAATCACACCACAGCAGATGGTGAAATTTTGATTCAATAAAAATATGGAATTAGTAGCCTAATATTGACCATAAAGCTGTTACTGCTGTTGCCAGGAAAAACTCATCTGGATCACTAATGTCCTTTAGGGAAGGGAACTGTTGTCTTCACCTGGTCTAGCCTGTGCATGACTTCAGAGCACAGCGATGTAGTTGACTCTTTACTACCCTCTGGGCAATTGGGAATGGGCAATATTGCTGGCTCTGTTAGCGATGCTCACATCCCTTGAAAAACATTCTTAAAAATGTGTAACCTTAAATCTGGGCCATCTGATTTTCATTCACTATTTCTACTTATTCTAGAGAATGCCTTCACACTTTTATATTTCACTTGCAAATCCCCTCAGAATTCTTGGCTCTAAGGAAGACAGCCTGATCTTGTCTGTAATCCCTCATCCCTGGAGCAATTCTGGGAAATTTCTTCTGAAATCTTGACAAAACCTTTGTGTCTTTCTGGTGCCGAGAATTGGAAAACAGTCTTGGTGGGGATGAAGTATTTTATGTAGGCTCAGCAATAATGCTTTGTCTTTCACTTTATGTCCGCATTTATAAAGATTAGCAAAAGCACAGGTTTTAATATGATACATTTACAACCAAGGTCTTGTCCAACAATCACACATTACTCGCTATTCATTTGACATAAACAGTTGCATTTCTTTGAATCTTAGATCAATGCAATTTTTTAAAATTTGTCTCTTCCTAAGATTTCCTTGACAGAAACTTTTTAACAGTTAAGGGGCTATCTTTTCATTCTCACAATCTCATTTATTGGGTAATAGAGTTATAGAACTGTATAGCATGGCAACAGGCCCTTTGGTCCAACTCTTCCATGTCACCCAGATATCCTTAATTAATCTAGTCCTACTTACCATCTTTTGGCCCATATCCCTCTAAACCCTTCCTACTCATGTACCAATCCAGATGCCTTTTAAGTTGTAATTGTCCAAGCCTCATAACTTCCTCTGGCAGCTCTTTCCATAAACGCACCACCCACTGCGTGAAAACATTGCAGCTTAGGTCCCTTTTTACATCTTTCCCCTCTCACCTTAAGTCTCTGCCCTCTGGTTTTGGACTTCCCCCTGCGAAAAAGACTGGGCTATTCAATTTATCCATTCTCCTCATGATTTTATAAAGCTCTATAAGATCACCTTTCAGCATCTGACTCTGCAGAGATAATAGCCTCAAACGCCTTGTTCACTGCCTTGTCCAGCTGTGACTCCACATTCAAGGAACCATGAACCTGCAACCCAAGTCCTATTTATGATAACAAAGTGTGGAGCTGGATGAACACAGCAGGCCAAGCAGCGTCTTAGGAGCACAAAAGCTGATGTTTCGGGCCTAGACCCTTCATCAGAGAGGGGGATGGGGAGAGGGTTCTGGAATAAATAGGGAGAGCGGGGAAGGTGGACCGAAGATGGAGAGAAAAGAAGATAAGTGGAGAGGAGAGTATAGGTGGGGAGGTAGGGAGGGGATAGGTCAGTCCAGGGAGGACAGACAGGTCAAGGAGGCGGGATGAGGTTAGTAGGTAGGAAATGGAGGTGCGGTTTGAGGTGGGAGAAAGGGATGGGAGAGGAAGGACAGGTTAGGGAGGCGGAGACAGGCTGGGCTGGTTTTGGGATGCAGTTGGGGGAGGGGTTGAGTTGGGCTGGTTTTGTGACGTAGTGGGGGGAGGGGATGAACGGGGCTGGTTTTGGGAAGCAGTGGGGGAAGGGGAGATTTTGAAGCTTGTGAAGTCCACATTGATACCATTGGGCTGCAGGGTTCCCAAGCAGAGTATGAGTTGCTGTTCCTGCAACCTTCGGGTGGCAACATTGTGGCACTGCAGGAGGCCCATGATGGATATGTCATCTAAAGAATGGGATGGGGAGTTATAATGGTTTGCGACTGGGAGGTGCAGTTGTGACTTTCTTTGGTGTTCAATTCGTGAATGTAGAATTTGAGCTTTTCATTAAAAGTTGGGAAATTCATCGCTACATAAAATCCCCACATTTTCAAATGGAAAGGTTGAGATGGGGATGACAGTCACCAAAGGGTTGATAGAAAACTCAAGCATTTCCAGCAACACATGCACAAAGTCAAGAAATACACATATTGAAGGCATGGAAAATAGCCTAGTCCAGTGACTTATGTCATGCTGCACCCAGCCATTATTACAAACAGCTTAAAAAGAAGTCTATTGCCAGAAAGTAAAATGTGAGGAAGTGACAATATCTAAAGTCAATTGACAGAAAGCCAAGATTTCATTTCAATAAAACTGCCAATTCATTGCCGCAGTGGAGAGTTGAAGACCAATCAGAGAACATGATGATACTAGAAACATAAAAGCATAGAAAATGTAAAAATTAGGAATGGAGTAGGTCATTCAATCCTTTGAACCCTCTCTATCATTCTGCATTGTCAAAGATGATCACCCAATGCTGTTCCCACTCTGTCCCCATAACCTTCGATCCCTTTAATACGAAGATCGTTGCAATTGTAGACAGATTATGTACAACTAGAGAAACAATTCCTTCCCTGCAGACAGCTGATGAAAAAGGTGAATAAGATGCCAACAGTTGCACAGATGACCATCAGATGTCCAATGCATCCCAGTAAAGACAAGTGTATGCAACAATTCCCATAACAATTCTCTATGGAAACAACACTCACCCCATAGTGAAGTATCATCCCAGGAACAGCCAGATGCCAGATGATCAGACAAAGCCAAAGCACGTACATACCATTGGAAGATCAGCATGATTAAAAGATTATGTAAGCATAATGCATGCAGACACTGTTGAAAGTGGAACAGATAAGAATTAACCAAGTGCTTCTTCTGTAATTGTATTTTTTCTTACTGTCCATATGTATTGGCTCAGTTAGGCTAAATGGCCTGACTCCCCCTTCTAAGTTCTGATTAGTTCTGTGATTATCTGAAATGTTTTGCAATGTATATTACTAAAGAATACTAGCTCATGGAAAGAATCCATTCAGCCCATCACAGCTGTTCTATTTGTTGAAGCATTTTAGATCAAACAGGATTCCCTGCTATCAGAAGGTTACTGAGAACCAGCACTTATCAGGACGAAAAAGAGTCAGAAAGAAGAAAGGACAGCTTGACAAGACTTGAATCTGACTGCCAGTGCAAATAACTAAATTCTTTCCACATGGATCCTTTGTAATTAAAAATCAAATTAAGCAACTTGACCTGAAAGCATACCAGAACAATGAAAATATGCAAGTTAGCTTATGGGGGAACAAGTCTGGATCTAAAAGGTATTATACGTAAAGCCTTACCTCTCAGTGGTGAATTCTTTCTGCATAATTGTTGGTGTTACGCTGCCAATGATTTTTTGTCACAACCCATTTGTCTAGGCTTGACATAGATTGAGGTCTCAGGGGTGAAATGGAAGTCATTCATCCAATTTTCCTGCTAATTATGGTTTCAAAATGGAAAAAAAATTGCTGACATGCATACAGAGTCAGCCAGGTGTTGCAGACATGATGAGCGCACATCGTTGACACCAATTTGGTAGATTTTGTTTCACCCAGTATCTGGTAATGCAAGTGCCATTATTATAAGCGTTTACCCTAGAGATGAGTGACGTGCTCCTCGTGCAGAAATGTTTAATCTGGTGGCATTTACTGTTCAAACAAACAGAATTGTGACAGCTCCCAAATATCAAATTGGAAAATAGCCTTCAAATCCATGAAATTAATTTAGCCACAATTAACCCAGTTCACTGAAAACTCCAATGCAGTCATTTGAATACCTGATCAACATCAGCTGTCAATCAAAGAACTTGGCAGAACACCAGTTATTTTATCATTCTCGAGGTTTATCTTTTCGTCATAAATCAGCTAACCTCACAGTTTTGTTGTGGCTATGGTCAATATGGTCATGTTTACAGTCAATAAGCCTTTCAGCATCCTCAAAACCCGCAATATTGCTATATAAACAGAATAGAACATGCACAAATTATGGGTAAACACTTGAAAGAATGGAAAAAGTTAGCCCCAGCCTGACAGCAGAAGGGCACATGAAAGAAGAAAATTAATTTGTTTTCTCTAGGTCTTAACAAAGTCATGTCTGTAAACCAAAAACTGTCTGTATTATCTACCGATTGTCCAAATATTTTGGTGTTTTGACCTAGTAAGGAGGTATGACTGAAGGCTTAGTGCACTTTAAAATGTCTCAACAAGGTCAAATCCAATGCCAGAATAAGAGCTTCAGATCTCTTCTCTTCTTCTGCAATTATTTAAAATGTTTTACATCCTTAATGGGTTGCAGTGTTTATAACAATGGCCACATAAATTTTTGTCCAGAATATACAAAAGGTATGAAATAATTCCATAAAGGCCAGTATTCCATCACTAAGTCACCCTTTACTTCCACGTGCATAGTACATGATGCTGAACCAGCCAGCTCAGAACTGGCTCCTTAGAGTGAGCAGACCCCCTGACACTGCTATTTATATCTGTCAGCCAGGGCTCCCTGACGGGACCAGGTTAACAGACCCAATCAGGGAACTCATATTCTATGAGGTCCACCAGGCTGACTGCATTCCAATAACTACAGATGTTAATCCATTTATTTGAAACAGGTTTATCAAAACACCATGCATTAAAAGTGTTATACACACTTAACGGCGTGTATCTTATATC
Source organism: Stegostoma tigrinum (assembly GCF_030684315.1). Taxonomy (NCBI): domain Eukaryota; kingdom Metazoa; phylum Chordata; class Chondrichthyes; order Orectolobiformes; family Stegostomatidae; genus Stegostoma; species Stegostoma tigrinum. The sequence goes on from NC_081359.1 coordinate 102,195,066, forward strand.
ATACTGCATCAATCATTCGTTAGGTTACAGCTGTTTGATGTCTTCATGTGTGACCAAGTGATACAGTTCATCTAAATCTGTAGCCCAAAAACTGAGCACTTTCAATCACTGATTACACTGATTCTAGATCCCAGAGATGTTTTCCATTGAAGAAACTAAGATCAAATCAGGGATTCCATCTCAAGGTCCAAACCTGTTATACTTTCAGAGGTACAAAGGCTGCAGAACCTAACTATGGATTCATAGGAAATGAGAATCTCTGGCTGTGCTAGCATTTATTGCCTAACTCTCATTGCTCTGGAAGAGCTAGTGGGGAACCTCCATCTTGAACTACTCCAAAACATGTAAAGAAAGTAACCTGGAGCAGAAGTAGATCATTACACCCTGAAAGGACGGTCCACTATTCAATAAAGTCATGGCCATTTGGAGCTAACCTATCTGCTATTTTAATGCACACTGTAATTTATATTTTTTTTCATCTATATTACTGTGTTTAGAGGAGGTATCATAGAATCCCTAAAGTGCAGATTGAGGCCATTCAGCCCATTGAGTCTGCACTGATCTTCTGAACAGCATTCCACCCTATCCCTCTCACCCTACATTTACAGTGTCAACCCACCTAGCCTGCACATCCCTGAACACTACGGGGCAATTTATCAAGACCTATCCACCTAACCTGTATATCTCTAGACTGTGGGAGGAAACCCATGAAGACGAGGGGAGAACATGCATGATCCACACAGACAGTTCCTCAAGATTAGAATCAAACCCAGGTGCCCGGCACTGTGAGGAAACGGTGCGATCCACTCAGCCACTGTGCTTTCCAAAATGCATATTGTTGATGTTAACATTGTCATAAAAATAGTCAACTCTGGAATATCACATGACCATATTAAACACTCAAAGAATAAATGCCGTACTTAACATTTAAATTTAATCCTGCTCTTTTGTTTCCAGTCAGGAACAGATCACAGTTTTACACTGAACTCTGGTGTTAAATCCATTGTGCTGTTAGAGACAGAGTTGCACAGGATAATATAAATGAAGAACAGGAGTAGGTCATTCAATCCCTCAACCGTATTCCTCTCCCATTTAATAGAATGATGATACATCCCTTCCTAACTACACCAACCTCCCAACCCGAATATCACTCGTCAGTCAAGAGTCTACTGCAGCCTTAAAGTCATTCATTGAATCTGGCTCTACTGCTCCCACAGCCCAAAGATGTGCAGGCTAAGTAGATTGGCCTTGCTAAATTGCCCGTAGTGTTCAGGGGTGTGAGGGTTATAGGGGGATGGGTCGAAGGGGCGGTGTGGACTTGTTGGGCCAAAGGGCCTGTTTCCACACTGTAGGGAATCTAATCTAATCTAATCTAAATCCCTGCCTGACAGAACTGTGGGAGTACTTTCACCAGATGGAATGCAGCAATTCCAGAAGAAGTCCACCATCTCAAGGATAACTGAACAATCAAGCATGGGATTGGTTAGCAATGACTATATCCCAAAACTGAATAAAAGAAAGGTTATGTACCCACTGAGTTTGCAATGCTGCATGAAACGTGGAACAATGTGTAATTCCAGTTGACCAGTTTAAAGCTACTGCATACAGAGATTTACCAACAACTATCAGAGTGGAGGATACTTCACTGCGATATTAAAACTCACTGACAGATCTTGCTCTCTCTCGGTGTTAAACAATTAAATAATAAATGCTGCAATTTCAATAAACCATGGGACCTTTGTTGAGCCTCCAGCACAGAAAAGATTCCAAAATAAGGCCATAACCATGACAAACTTGACTAATTTTAAACTTCTGTAAAGGCCAAGGTGAATATGATTTAAGAACTGAAAAAAACTGGAATTCAGTGCTAGTTTCCTCCCATAGCCCAAAGATGTGTGGCTTAGGTGAATTGGCCATGCTAAGTTGTCCATAGTATCCAAGGATATCTGCTCCTATGTCTTATGGTCTTATAGATGTGTTGGTTAAGTGGACTAGTCATGGGAAATACAGGGCTACAGTGGATAGGGTGGGTCTGGGTGGGATGTGCTTTGGAGGATCAGTATGGATTGTATGGGCTGAATGGCCTGCTTCCACGCTGTAGGAATTCTATAAAATCAACAGAAGGAAAATTGAATTGACAGTTACACAAAGCAAGTTTTAAAATGGATTACTTTGTGCACTGTGGTTGTTATTGGGTGGACCAGCATTTTTTTGTCAATTCCTGGTCACCCTTGAAAAGGTGACAGTGAACTGCCTTCTCGAACCAGTGTAAGTAGATGCACAACGCTGTTAGCAAGGGAGTTCTAGGATTTTGACCTGGCGAGGAATCACAGGATCATGGAATTGGTAAGGCACAGAAGGAGGCCTTTTGGCCCATTGTGACTATCCAGGAATGGTGATACATTTCCAAGTCAGAATGATGAGTGACTTGGAAGGGAAATTGCAAGTGGTACTATTCCCATGTGTCTGCTGCCCTCGTCCTTCTCAATGGAAGTGGTCATAGGTCCGAAAGGAACTATCTGAGGAGTTTAGGTGAATTTCTGCAGTGAATCTTGGGGATAGTACACATTGGGGCTACTGGGCGTCAGTGGTGGACAAAACGGAACTGGTGCCATTCAATTTTGTCCTAAATGTTGTTCATATCAGTAAGACCTGAGATCTTTTTCTTAAATTGGCTTTGGTCTTCCCAGCTGGAATGTATGTTTCCTGCCTGCCTATTATCAAAAATGAGCAAAAAACATAAAGTTTAGCTTTTTATATCATCACAGTCAAGAAGTAAACAGTTGAAAGGACTTGTCAGTGTCAAATATAATCCACGTCTCATTTTGTCACAGGAGAGTTAATTCTTTTTACCTTTCAAGGGGTACAACATTTATTCATGCAGTTTTTATAATGCAATTAACTTTCATATGTTCTACAAATTAATACAGCAGTTACTGATAGCTGACATCTTCTAGAAACATCTGCAGTGTATATGTTACTGGGTGGAAACAATTGAGGATGGCAGCGGGAGCCAGATAAGCTACTAAGAAACAGGACAAGGACTAGGATGGGAAGAATGAACTCCTGATGTTATCTGGAATCAAAAAGACCAATAAACTAAAATAAAAGAATAAAGGGAGAAGGAGAGGAATTTGCTGGCACGATCAATGAAATCTCACAGGTCAAGTGCACCTGGGATGGCTGCATTAAGAACTCTGTGTACAATTCATTGGAAAACAAGTAGAAAGTAGCAGCCAAGATGAGATCTAAAAGTGCAGAACAGATGCAATAAGCATCCCCAGGTGAAAGTGAATACTTCAGTCATTCACCACTACTGTGGTGAGTGGGCTGAGCCCTTAATAACTGATTGAAATAACAGAATGGTTGGTACGCAGCTGGTTTGAATAAAGCCAGTACTGTAATGTTTCTGAGCACTGCTTTGCCTGCGTTGGTTCTTAAGTGCACATATTTCATAGCGTCCCTACCGTGTGGAAACAGGCCCTTTGGCCCAACAAGTCCTTGCTGGCCCTTAAAGCCCCTCTAATCTATACATCCTTCAGCACTGTGGGCAATTTAGTATGGCCAACCCACCTAGCCTGCACATCTTTGGACTGTGGATGGAAACCCACACAGACATGGAGAAAATGTGCAAATTCCACACAGACAGGCATCCAAGGCTGCAATCAAACCCAGGACCCTGGCACTGTGAGGCAGCAGTGCTAACCACTGGGCCACTATGCCATCCACAAACAGAGCCCATCAACTGAAAACTAGACTCAAATGTGAGATCATACAGAAAGGTTGAACAGTATATTCTAAAATTCATTTGTTGAAAGGAGAGAAAGAAAAGGGCTTTCTTTACGTAATAAACTTCAATTTTTAAATCTCTGACAACAGTTGAAGGCTGAATGAATGAATATATGAAGGAATGAGTGGATACAACTCCATGTTTGTAAAACAGTCACTTTGTAGTCCAGAACTTTAGAATAGCTTGGAGAAGAGATATGGACTGCCAGAGAAATAAAATGTTCATTACATTGATTTACTGAAAAGTGGTTGAAATAATTGGACACTCAATATTAACTGGTTGCTTGAGTAGTTGAAGATTACCTAGCTATTATCGCATTGCTGTTTGTGGATCTTGCTGTGTTAATTTTGACTGTCAGTTTTCCTACACCACAACTGTACTTTCACTGCAAAAATATTTACAGGACTAAGCCACTTTGAAGCTCCTTAAGAGCACAAAAAAATTCATTTCAAGAAGTTCTCACTTACTGCAAAAGGTGCTGATGCCCTAGTAGTATTATTGCTGGGCTGTTTATCAGCCCCAGATAACGTTCTGGGGCCTAGGTTCAAATCCTGTCATGGCAGATAAGGAATTTGACAAGGATTATGCATTGCAAGTCTAATGATGATTGTGAATTGATTGTCAGGGAAAAATCCATCTAATGTACTTTAGGGAAGGGAACTGCCAACCTTGTGTCCTTACAACACCCTCATCCAACAAATGAATTTAAAAATGGTTATCTACTCAAGCAACCAGTTAATATTGAGTGTCCGATTATTTCAACTACTTTTCAGTAAATCAATGTAATGAACATTTTATTTCTCTGGCAGTCCACATATCTTCATAATTGATAATCAGATCTAAAATAATTTTACCATTGTAATGTATGAAACTTTTAACCAGCTTGACAATGGAGATCCTGTTGTTACTTTCTCTGGTTTGGGAATCTAAATTTTTTTGTACAGATCACAGGTACCAGATTACAGCAATGGTCACAAGGATAAATTTACTTCAGGAAGGAGGTTGTGAATCATTGGAATTGTCTGCTCTAGAGAGCTATAGATGTTTAGTCAATGAGAATACCTTATTTTAGAATGAAACAAAGAACTACGGATGCTGCAAGTTAAAAAAAACAGAAATTGTTGGAGAACTCTGACAGGTCTAGAAGAATCAGTGGAGAAGAACATTTTGGAAACATTCTGCATTTTCTCTCCACAGGCGCTGCCAGATTTGCTGAATTTCTCCAGCAATTTCTGAGAATATCTGAATCCCTATGTTGCATGAGTGATCTGTATCACTGCGCATCATGTCGTATGAGTCATCTGGACTATTACTATGGCAGTCCTCAGCTTTAACCCTTACAGAACTTACACTATTATACAACAGCTGGGTGGCTGGAGTGCTCTTTGGAATGTTGGTATGGACTCGATGGGCTGAATGGTCTGCTTTGACTCTGTGGGGATTCTATGACTCTATCTCCTCCTAAGCTGTATTTCCCATTCCAAATATTAATACATTTGTATATGTCATTAACTTTACCATGACCCATCTTCCTATGTGTCTGCATTCCTTAATTCAGGGGTGGAGTAGAAGTTTAATGTTTTCCCAGAATGTGTTTTGTTTGACCTTGGAAAATTGGCCCATCTCTGGGGTGACTTTATTCATTTCTTGATAATGTAAAGTTTGAAAGTCACTTTAAACCCAAGGACAATTAATTTCAAGCACTTCTTTCATGGAAGCTGTTGAAACAGGCTCTTGATGGAACAAAAACAAATGACAGAAGTCGTTGAGATTAGTCATGTTGGTATAAGAAATTTGTTGGTACAAGAAATTCATATTGTAAGCAAGATGGCTATTAGCAAAGCTGTTTTCTACCACTATCAACATTGAAGAGAATCCCACTTGCAAGAATCAGCAAGCTTTGAGAAAAAAGTTAAAAAGACATGAAGATTGAGATGAGGAGAAATGTTTTTTTTGCAGAGCTTTGTGATTCTTTACATCTCTCTTCTTCGAAAGTTCTATGATCCTATTTCTGAGATCAAAGGGTGAATTCCTGCCTTTCTGACTAAAACAAAATAATGATTTGTGCACTTTCTCAGCTTCTCTGGATGAATTCGCTAACCACAGCCTTAATAAACAATTCTTGTTTCCTTTCATTATTGTTTTTCCTGAGCAATTGCCACTGTCTGCAATATGAATAAATATATCCTGCATTTTTTATAGTTTAAGTAGTAGATTATCTACTTGTTCTGCCCTTTTTAATAGTCTTCCAACCTCCCTTTTTCCAATTGACCTTACCTGCTCAGGCATCTAAAATCACCATTTATCATTTTAACTGTGGCATTGTGATGTTCCACCTAACCAACACATCCCTGATGATATGAACAATTTAGCATGGCCAATCGACCCTAACCTGCACATCTTTGGACTGTGGGAGGAAACCCACACAGACACGGGGAGAACATGCAAACCTCACACAGGCAGTCACCCGAGGCTGGAATGGAACCTGGGTACTTGATGCTGGGAGGCTGCAGTGCTAGCCACTGAGCCACAATAAGCAAGGGCTCATACAGGATTTGAACCCAGGACTGCCTCACATCCTAAGCAAGGAATCATACCCCCTAGACCAACAAGCCAGCACACATGGACTATTCCTGCTTCTATTTCTTCTGCTTTTACATTCTAGCACTAAATATTTCAACTCAAAAACTCAGGTTAAGAATACCTTCTCACCTGTGTATTAGAATGGGTTTCATATCGCAATTTAATGGCCGGTTCTTTTTTAAACTGCTTATATACAGTGACAAGCTTTAAGCTCAGGCAGCACCTTCCAAATTCACAATCACTACTGTCTAGAAGGACATGGGCAGCAGAAACATGAGGAACACCATCACCTGCAGGTTCGCCTCCAAGTCACTCACCATCCTGACTGGAATTCGATTGCTTCAGTGTCACTGGGACAAAATCCTGGAATTCCCTCCCTAAGTACATGGGGAATCTACTTGTAGCACAGGACTGCAGCGGTTCAAGAAAGCAACTCACCACCATTGCCTGCAACCTATCCAGCAGCACCCACATCGCAAAAATACAGCTGTTACTAAACTGCAACTAAACTTAAATTAGAAATTCAAAAATCTCTATTTTTTTGAAGATTTAGTTGTTTCTTTTTAATGAAAAAGAATGGCATCGGAGTTAGTCTGAAAACTTCCAACAACGGTAGAAGGGGGTGATGCAAGGAATCCTTTCTTCAACAAAGGGTAGTGGAAATCCAAAGTTGTCATCTACTCAGAAGCGAGAGTAAATTGATAATTTCAAATTTGTAATTGGTAGGTTTTATTTTAGGCAAGGGTTTTTGAGAGTTAAAGAACCAGACGAGCAAAGATACAGATCCAGTATGATGTAAGATGGCACCACAGGTTGAATGGCCTACTTCCATTTTGATGTTCCTCATTTTCTACAAGAAAATGAATGTTGATATAAAAAGTTGATAAAATAAAAGTTGAAGTATGTACAAGCAGAACTGTCTGGGTGGTTCATGAAGAGGAGTTGGTAGTGTAACATTGATAGTTGTGCTGTTAGAGGAGGCAACAGCCTGGTGGTATTGTCACTGGACTGTTAATCCAGAGAACCAGGTAACATTCTGGGGACCTGGATTTGAATCCTGTCATGGCAGATGGTGGAACTTGAATTCAATAATATCTGGAATTAAGAATCTAATGATGACCATGAATCTATTATCTATTCACAAGGGAAAAACCATCTGGTCCATTAATGTCCTTTAGGGAAAGAAATTGCCATTCTTACTTAGACTGGCCTTCACATGACTCCAGACCTGCAGCAATATGGTGGACTCTTAACTGCCCTCTGGGCAATAAGTGTTGCCTAGCCAGTGACACCTGCACTCTGTGAATGAATGAAGACAGTTAGCTGCAATCCTTTTTGAAATAAAAACAGCAAATGCTGGAGAAATTTAGCAGCATTGCAGAGAATTAATGTTTTAAGTCCAGTGGAGAGAGGAAGAGTGAGTGCAATAGGTTGTGAGGATATACAGATCAAAAGATCCAGGGAACGCCCAGGTGGTGAAGGAATGATAGAGATGTAAAATAGGTGTGAATGATAGGTGTGAAAGGGAAATAAAAAAGGAGTCTATTCTGCTGAGAACATACCAACAAGATACAAAGGAAACAGGCAGTGCCATGGTTCACGAAAAAGGGGAGAGTGTGATCAAAATAGAACAGATGTCATGCTTTGAAGCTGTTGAACTCAATGTTGGGTCATAGAGGCTGTAAAGTACCTAAGCAGAAAATGAGGTATTGTTCCTTCATATTGCATTAAACTTTTTTGCAAGACAGTTTCAGGTCCAAGATGGAAATATATGAATGGGACCAAGATGGTTCACTGAAATTGGAGCAGATGATATGTTTGGTGGTGGCATCCTGCTGGAGGTGGAGAATCCGTTCACCTTGTTTCGGTTTCATAGTGGATGGCTGACAGCACTCAGACCGACTGTGTCCTTCTGTTGTTCTGTTTCCTCATGGCATTTATACCAATGATTTGGATGTGAATATAAGAGGTATGGTTAGTAAGCTTGCATATGACACCAAAATTTGTGGAGTAATGGACAGCGAAGAAGATTACCTCAAAGTGTAACGGGATCTTGATCAAATGGTCAAATGGGCTGAGGGGTGGTAGATGGAGTTCCATTTAGCTAAATGTGAGGTGCTACATTTTGGTAAGGCAAATCAGGGAAGGACTTATACACTTAATAGTAAGGTCCTGGGGAGTACTGTTGAATAAAGAGACTTTGGGGTTTAGTTTCATAGATCCTTGAAAGTGAAGTCACAAGTAAATAGGATAGTGAGAAAGGTGTTTGGTATTTTTGCCTTTATTGGTCAATGTATTGAGTATAGGAATTGGGATGTCATGTTGCAGCTGTACAGTACATTGGTTAGGCCACTTTTGGAATACTGTATTGAATTCTAGTCTTGCTGCTCTTGGAGGGGTGTTGTGAAACTTGAACGGATTCAGAAAAGATCTATAAGGATGTTGGCAGAATTGGAGGGTTTGAGCTATAGGGAGATGCTGAATAAGATGGGGTTATTGTCCCTGGACCGTCAGAGACAGAGGGGTAATCTTCTAGAGGTTTATAAAATCATGAGGAACGTCGATAGGTGAATAGCCAAGGTCTTTCCCCAGGGTAGGGGTGTCCAAAACTAGAGGGTGTAGGTTTAAAGTGAGAGGGGAAAGATTTAAAAGAACCTAAGGGACAACTTTTTCACACAGAGAGTGGTGCATATATGGAATGAACTGCCAGAGGATGTGGTAGGGTTTGATACAAATGCAACACTTAAAAGGTGCCTGGATGGGTACATGATTAGGAAGAGTTTAGAGGAATATGGGCCAAATGCTGACAAATGGGACTAGATTAATTTAGGATAACTGATCAGCGAGGGCAAGTTGGACCAAAGGTTCTGTTTCTGTGCTGTACATCCCTGTGACTCTTTGACTAGCTCGTTATGATTTACTCGCTGCCTTCTATACTTGGAATGAGAGAGTCCTTTTATCTGCCACATGAGTGATTCTTTGACTGTGAACATCACAGCATACTAAGGCTCAAAACTAGGTTTGTACACGTCGGTTCTTCAGTTTACTAAGACACCTTCTTCCACCAGCACACTTTCTTTCCATTAGGATACACACACCACAGTTAAATCTGATTTTAATCCATTTTTGTATGTATTCCTGGAACAACAAAACTCAAAAAGAAATCTGCAAGATGTGTATTTCTGCTGACAGGGTGCAGGTGGGATAGCTAGGCCCTAGATATCTATTCCAATTATGAGTCTGCTGCTTTTTCTGTTTGAAGTTTCCCTGATACTTTGTGGTGCAAAATTCCATGGATCTCACACAAACCTTGGCCAGACAGTGACTGAGTTTATATCTTCAGGCTATTTTTGTCTCTCGTTGTCTGCCTTTCAGAAAGTACATTTTGGAAGTAAAAATTAAAACTGCCCATAGTGCTTTGGGGTTCTGATCCATCTATATGACCTTAACTAACCTTATTTCATTGCATAATACTAAGTCTAATATAAACCACTTCCTGATTCACTCCAGAATGTACTGTTCTAAGAAACTATCCCCAAAACATTCGATGAACTCCTCACCTCGGCTACCTCATGTCCAAGCACACTTTCTGCGTATATGTTGGATTTAATCCCCATGAAAATCACCATGCTTTTCTGATAAATTCCCATTATCTTTCCCTTTAATATGAGGTTACTGGTAGGTAGCCTCATCCCCACAAGTGACTTCATGCTCTTATTATACCACATCAGTACCCAAACTATTTCTACAGCCAGGCTTCCTGAAGTTAGGGCATCCCTCCCTATTGTGCTGATACCTTAATTAATAGAGCTTTTGTAAGATCATAATTCTTTATTTCTGTTTGTCCAGTTAATTCTTTTGTTTCTTTCATGTGCTATGTGCATTCAGATACATGTCTTTAGTTCTGTGATTTTTATCAGTTTTGTAACCTCCATTGATTTACTCATAGACCAGTATTTTCTATACCTTCCTGGACTGAGTTGTTTATCATTTCCTGTATCAACACATTTCTCTCTTGCCTTGTCTCTTCTCTTTGACTGACCACAACTTCTCAATTTACTCACAAAAATAGAAGCTGCTGGAAAAGTGCCAACCCTCAACATCCACTCTGCCTTCTCTTTCCTTTTGCGTAGAAACATGCTTGGCCTGTGTTTCATGTAAACATTTCCTTTATAGGCATCATTCGAGACGACCAGACATTACGATGTAGTATTTTGAGTCTTGAACCACTTCTGACAAATTTCCATCACTGGAGCTTTGAAGTCAGTATCTTGATTGCAACCAGAGCCCATCTGTCTTGCATTGAGCTGATCAACCTGTGAAGTGTAATGAGATCATCCAACTTTGGCCAGGCAGTGCTACTTGAAATAGAGTCTCAGGTTTACTCAGATACAGTGTCCTCGACTCTGGACTGGCAACTTTTGTCAGCGTCTGTCAACTGACTTCCTCCAACCTTGAAATGAAAAGCAGATAGAGTCGCTGTTCATAGCATCTGTTTCATCCAAGGTGTTTAGTGGCAGAAAGCTACTATTTTGTTTAGTATATAGTCCTGAAGCTATTATTTTTAAACTCAAATTAGATAGGCAAGATTGGTGTGATTACTCACTGGGCACGCTTGCACAGCTTTAAATGACAACATGAGTCTTTATAATCATTGTGTGTATTGAAAGATGAGGCTTATTAGATTCTTGATCAGTAGGAGAATCAGGATTACAGGGAATACACAGGAAAGCGGACGTGAGGATTAACTAGTCAGTCATGATCCTATTGAAAAGCAATAGATGCAAGTTCAAGAGGCTGAATGGCCTACTCCTGTTCCCATTTCTCATGGTCTTACGGATCAATTGTGCACCGTAGCAGGTCGAATAACAGTCATGGTCTACAGTTATCTCTCCTTTTCTGCACCTTTCTCCCTTTCCTAAACATTATTTGACCAAGCCTTTGTGTCCCCGATATGGTCCCCTGTGGTTTCCCCTGTCAAATTTTGCCTGTTACTGCCCCCTTAAAGCACCTTGGCTTTTCCCATATTAAAGCTACTTTATCAAGTTTTACAGTGTTCACTTTAATTAGTTTGCCTGCGGTTACAATTTTCTTGTTGAATTTTGCTTCTACTTTCACATCAAAACCAAAGCTGCCGTGAAATTGAGATAAAATAATGATCTGGTTCCTGTGCAACACCAAAGTGGAGAATGTGAATTTAGATAGTGCCATTCACAACACATTTTACAGCCAATTAATTGAGTTTGAAATGTATTCACCACTATAATGTTTGGCTCACCCAAATAGCCTATTTGTAAATAACAAACTCTCATGAATAACATCATGGTAAATGACTACATATCATTTTCGGGGCTGGGGTGGGAGTGGTTGAAGGTTGTATATTCACCAGGGTGCCTAAGGAATTTTCTATTCATTTCTGAAGAGTGCATTTGCATTTAACTGACAGAGCAGATAAAGTCTCAGATTAACATGCCCATATAATGAGAGGTAGCATTGTGGCTCAGTGGTTAGCACTGCAGCCTCACAGCACCAGGGATGCTAGTTCGACTCCAGCCTTGGGCAACTGTCTGTGTGGAGTTTGCACGTTCTCCCTGTGTCTGTGTGGGCTTCCTTTGGATGCTCTGGTTTCCTCCTACAGTCCACAGTCATACAGCTCAGGTAAATTGGCTGTGCTAAGTTGTCCCAAAGTGTCCAGGGATGTAGAGACTGGGCGAGTTGGCCAAGGGAAATACAGGGTTCAGGGATGAGGTGGGTTACTCTTCAGAGGAATGATGTGGACTTGATGGGCCAACTGACATGCTTCCACAGAACTGAGATTTCCTGAAGGCTGGTGCAATATTCCTTCACTACTGCATTACGGGGAATCAGCTTGTGCTCAAACCCTGGAGAAGGATTTGAACACCCAGCATTCCTGATGCCGAGGGAGGAGTTCTAGCACTACCCCACAGATGATAGGGCCCACAGTAAGGATAAATTTACTTGGCAAACAGCAGCAGTTCTGTTTGTGTGTCTGCTGGACCTGATTTCCCAGTGTCTAACACATAGCATAGTGTCCGACCTGAGACCTGCAGCCCACAGGTACTTGTCTGTAATCCAGCAATCATTCCTTTACTCTTTCTTTATAGTCAGTTTTAACTACTTTCTAAAATTCCAATCTGGCAAAAAAAGTTTATTTCTTCCTTTTGTAATTATGCAATGGCTAACATGGATGTATAAGTACTTAAACACGTGGAGTACAAGCATGTTTGAAGCATTCTATCTTGAGCTAAAATCAAGGCTTCCAGTTTAAAAATGGCACAGTTAGTCTCTACCATTATGAAAATGAATTCCATAATATCCATAGCCGTCAATCTGGAAGGAGATTAAAATAACTGCACAGAGGCCAGTACCCCATCCCCAAGTCACCCATTATTTACATTTGCACAGTACAAGGACTCTGACCTGCCAGCTCAGAGCCAGCCCTACACTGAGGCAATTCGCTGTTACTTCTGTTTATATTTATCAGCCAGGGCTCCCTGATTGGCCCAGCTGAACAGCCCCAATCAGGGAACTTACATTCTATGGATCCACCTGGCCAACCTCATTCCAGTCACTGTAGAGATATTGGACATGGCAATAGTGTTTGCAATTCTGGGCAGTATGCAAAACAAGATTGATCTTAACTATGGCAGTCCATAATATTAATTAGACCCCATCACTATGCTCCAGACCATCTGTTAAAAGTGTCACAGGAGACTTACTGGTAATGAGCAACACTTTCACTTGTTGATTACGGTACGCAAGGGGCATCTCAACTTCATGTGGAAATTTGGAGTTATGCGCATGCACCTCACTGGAGGTGATTTAGAACTGAGGTGAGGAAAAGTCTTGAAAACACTGGTGAGACATTTCTGTTTATTCACCGCCCCGCCTGCTGCAAAATGCAGCACATCTTTAAATCATTCCTGAAGCTCGACTAACGTCCATTCTTTGCAATTTATACGTATGTTGCACTGAAGGGAATTCCTGTGTAACGGCTGTTAACAGCTGACTTAGACAGAATCCTGGAATGAAAGCATCTGGTACATGAGCTGAGCAGTTACCTGTGTCTGGGAGAATGTAATGGCCATCCGGGTAAAGTCTCATCTTCAACAGCACAAAGAGCGCAAGTAAAGTGCGCTTAATTAAAAAATACTGACGCGATTTTCAGTACATGATAGAAAGACGGTTAATCACATGGGAAGTGTAGGAAGCACAATATATCAATGACATAAAGGCCAGCCTAGAAGAATAAAGAAAGAGGAATTTATATACTGTCTTTACCAATATCAAACTGCTTCACCATTAATTTTGGAGCTTTTATCAGCTTTTTTTATTCAATCCCAAGATGTAGGTTTCACTAGCTACGGCAGCATTTATTGCCTATCCCTCATCATCCAGAGTATAGTTTTGGTGACCTTACAGAGGTTTATAAATTCATGAGCAGGGTGTATAGGGTGAACAGCCAAGGTCTTTTCTCCAGGGTTGGGGACTACAAACTAGAGGGAATAGGTTTAAGGTGAGAGGGGAAAGATTTAAAAGGGACCTAAGGGGCAACTTTTTCATGCAGAGGGTGTGTGTGTATGGAACGAGCTGCCAGGGGAAGTGGTGGAAGCTGATGCAGTTACAACAGTTAAAAAGAATCTGGATGATTGTATGAATAGGGTGGGTTTAGAGGGCCAAACGCTGGCAAATAGGACTAGATTAATTTATGATATCTGGTTGGCATGGATGTGTTAGACCAAAGGGTCTGTTTCTATGCTGTACAGATTTATGACTCTATAACCACATTGCTATGGGTCTGGAGTCATATGTAGGCCAGAACAAATTATGACAGCAGTTTCATTCCCAGAAGGGCATGAGTGAACCAAATGGGTTTTTAATGACAGCCTGCAGTGTTTTCCTAGTCAACATATGGCTAGTTGTTTTCTTTTCCAGATTTTTATTAAGTCAAATTTTGCCATCTGCTGTGGTTGGAACATTAGCCCCAGAATATTAACCTATAATTTGGGATTGATTAGTCCAATGACATAATCACTACAACGCTGCTACAACATAGCAACCGGTTTGGACACAGTAGCCATCGATAAACAGTAAAGTGGTGATGACCAAATTGTCTACTTTGGTGATGCTGGTAGAAGGATAAGTGTTGGCCAGGACGCTGATCCTTTGCATTTCTTCAAGCTAGTGAGGATCATTTCTGTTCACCTTAAAGAAAGGTAGGACCTTGATTAAACCTGAACGTCAGCACCTCCAATAGCGCAACACTCCTGCAGCACTGCATTGGAATGTCACCCTAGGACTTGTAATCAAGATTTGAACCCACAACCTTCTGATTCAGAGGTGAAAATGCCTCCATTGAGCATTATACTTGCACAAAAAAGTTCCAAACAATCTGACCAGCAGCTCGAAAAGGTAAAGCCACCATAGTCTTACCAGACCAGAGGGCTGCTTTCTCATTACAGAGAGCTAGCTGGTGGTGGTTTAACCTGAGGGTCACCATGATCAGGTGAGGGACAAAGTTGAAAAGAAAAGCCCTTCATATTAACTTCAACTGGTTTCGGAATTGCTACTGGTGTCGCTCAGTATCATAAACCAGTCATCTAGTTAACTGAACTAACTAATTCTCCCCTGCTCCAAAGCATTGTCATTTAGGTACAGCTGACCCAATAATGTACATATGATTCCCACTTGTTTATCAGGTGTTTGTATCCAAATTCACCAGGATTTTCTCCATTGAGGAGAATTACAGACTATTTTATGTATATATATATGTAATACACACACACATAAGTATCATGCTGCTATAGCTTTTGAGTTACATTTAAAATTGAAATTATTGCATCGCATGGAAATGGAAATTTCATCTTTCCCCAGTTCACTTTCTATCGTTTCATCATCTCACATCATACAACTCGATACTTCCCCACAAACTTGTCCAACTTCCTCCAAACCCTTTACAGTTCACATGAGGATCCTGCATACTCTTACTTGTAACCTTTTATTTTCTACTTCGCTGCGCTATAATTTGAATTATAGTATGGGATCATACAACAGATTTGACAAGCTCTTCGACATGCCACTAAACCAGCCACAACGCACAATAGAGTTTTATCACTGTCCGCTTCCTGCTGGGAGCCACTGTATCAGGGACAACCACAAGCAACAAGCAGACACCGACACTTGGGCCAGATTTTAACTCTTATGCGTGGGTGGATTTGGAGTGAGTTATACTGAGCTCAACTCCAGAATTTAGGAAGTTGCTTTGTGTGAGTTACAAATGGGATGGTACAGTGGCTCAATGGTTAGCACTGCTACTTCACAGGTGCCTGAGTTCAATTCCACCTTTGAATCACTGTTGGTTTGGAGTTGCACGTTCCCTTGGTGTCTGCATGGGTTTCTTCTGGTGTTCTGGTTTCCTCCTACAGTCAGGAGATGTACAGGTTAGATGGACTGGCCATGATAAATTGCCCGTCGTGTGCAGGCTAGGCAGATCATCCATGGGAAATGCAGGTCTGGATGAAGTGTTCTTCAAAGGGTCACTGTGGTCTTGACTGGTCAATAGCCTTTTTCCACACTGTACAGATTCTAAATCAAACTCAAAGAATTTGCATTACAAAGCATTGAAAAATTGAAATAATTATCAGAACTAAACATTGGCTTTACCCCAGTGCTGCCCATGAAGAAATCCTAAAGAGTTTCAACTTGTATCATTCTTCCAGGTTAACACATCAGGGTCTCATTTTGTCATTGGGTCAAAAGCCATGACCAGAATTAATCCCAGATTTCACGATGAACATCCTTTTTTTATTCAATAAGCATTAAAGAGTCATTCATAATTCATTTCTATCACAATAGCAGAGGGAACTTTTAAGCATCAGTACTTCTAAGCATACGTTCCACTGATATAGACCAGCCACAGCTAGTTCAAATTTGGAGCTCTGTCATGTTACAATCCACAATGCACAATGCACACAGAAGATGTGGTTACTTACCAAAGGGCTTGGCCAAGAGGAAAACTGCGATCATAACAACCTAAAACTACAATTGAAAGACAGAATGTATTCCATAAGGGAAGAATTAGAAGGCAAGCAATGGAAAATGAGTTAGAAATTGAGAGGTCTCTTGGAGAGGAAGGGAGTGATCGCAAAGCAAAGGTGACAGGGTGCTGAGAGAATGGGACAAGAAAGACTCCACTGCCAATTAGGGAGCGAATGTGGTGAGGGCAGGAGTGTGAAGACTGGCAGATGCAGCACCAGACCTCACAGTTAAAATGCAACTTGTGAGTATGATGGATGCATCCTGACAAAAATGTTGCACATAGACACAAATAGTAGACAAAATTGAAGGAAACCATTACTGCAGAGGCATTGGAAAAGATCATTGTTAAAGTCAGGAAAAGAACTTTCCACATAATTTTGCTTGCACTAGTTAAAAATCACCCAATATTTTATATGTTGAACTTCAAACATTCAGCCCCATTGGACTGAACAGTCAGGCATTTTCCTTATTTCTTCTTTTTTCTGCCTTTACATTCAATGTCTTGGCTTATTTTTATGTTGAAAGATGGTGCAGGAGAATGGTGACATTATACTGTATTTTGTTACAAAATATACATGACAATAAATAAATCAAGTCAAAAACAATCTTGCTGAAAGCACAAACTGTGTTTCCCAACCTGCACTTTAGTTGTAGGTCTTACGGGGTGTAGATTCATTTTATTAGGTCATCTTTAGCTATTAAAATTATTGGTTTCCTTATTACTTTCACGGTGAAATGCAGCTGTAAGAGTGAACTTGATTTCATTAGTACCACCTTTAACATTGAATCATAGATTTGTTTGGGGTGGGGGAGGGGGGTGGGTTTTCGAACCCCATTCCGGAAATTCCCAAAGTGAAGCTGGTGGTCCAGGGTAATACCAAAGGGATATTGTTTGGGAAGGAATTGTGTTTGAGCCAACATTAAAGAATGTAGAATTGCAAATAAATTTGAGAATGAACAGGCTTTGTTCTGGTGTGGCATGCAACATGTAATAGCCTGTCCTCAAACAGATGTGAGATTGGTTACACCGGGCCAGATTATACAAACCACTGAGTGACATGGACATTGACAAGAAAATTGGAAAAATTACATGAAATGGGTAATGAGGAGCTACTTGATATTAACAACAAAACACCCCATTTTTCATCAAAGTGTTGCACAGCCAGGTGAGATTCGCATGAGTTAGGGTCTCATGATAATGATGCAGTCTCAGCTCTTAATAGACAGCTTCTAGTATGTTAGCTGGAAACCAGATGGATCCATTAGTCCAATTATGGAAGTGAGCCACCAACCTTCCAACCTGGACAGCACCATATTCTCAGGGGACATTTCATGACCTACGACCATGACCACCCAACACTCTCACCTCTCCGACTCCCTGCCAACTGGATATTCAGGCCTCATAGGCAAAGTCTGGTGTCCGTTTTTCTCTGTCTGACATCTTTGGGGCTATGGATAGGAACAGTGAAGGGTAACTCCAGACTGCCAGCACTTAACTGGCTTCAAAGATGGTGTCATAACCAGGGGTCCTAGGAAGTCCCAGCAGTGGTTCCACCAGTGTCAAGACAAAGGGCACAATGAGACAGCACCATTGGGTCAAGGTAGGGAGATGTGCTTGTAGGGTGAGATATTGCTCATAGACGGAAACCCTTCTTGAAACTTGCAACTTTGCTGATTTCTGGCAAAAACAAATCCAGCGCATCATGATTTTGCTGCTGCAGTTGTAGCTTGATGCTGTGA
This sequence comes from Stegostoma tigrinum, assembly GCF_030684315.1. NCBI lineage: Eukaryota > Metazoa > Chordata > Chondrichthyes > Orectolobiformes > Stegostomatidae > Stegostoma > Stegostoma tigrinum. The sequence continues at coordinate 102,213,238 of NC_081359.1, forward strand.
ATTCAAATCCCACTCTGGCATCTGGGGAAAATTCAATTACTGAATTAATTAAATGACTCTGGAATACAAAACTAGTGTCAATATGGCCATCATTGTTACAAAAACCTTGTCTGGTTCACTAATGTGTAAAGGAAAGGAAACTTAGACAAACTTCATAACAATGTAGTTGATTCTTAATTGCCCTCTGAAATGGCTGAGAAAGCCACTGAACTGTTTCTAAGGAATGTCGCAATCTTGTTCCTAGGAGCAAATTAAGATCGGCTTAAATACTAGCCTTGTCAGCAACATCTAGGTCCCATTCACAAACTTTTGAAATGTCAACAATTACCAGAAATGGTGACTTATCTCATTGCTTCGTGTGGGATAGGACATGCGGCTAAATAATAGCTGTACTCACTAAATCACACTTCAAAGAAATTCTTTGCCTCACACATTTTGCGATATTTCTGTGGAGCATAAGGCACGTTCACTGAAAAGGTTTGTTATGAAATAAATGGTCAAAGGGTATAAAAGAACAAAAGGTAAATCTCAAGTTTCACAGCCAGTCCAGCTGAAGTAATAAAGGGAAGTGAAGTCAGCTTGTAAATAGCATCAAACGCGACAGATACCAAATCCTCAATGTGTACAGTAAATGGCAATGTGAAGCATTTTAACACATTTTTGACGTGCCTGCCCCAAATCTGCACGTCCCTTTTTACAAGCATTTTGTTTTAAACATGACTATTTCAGGTGATTGAAGTTTGTTTTAAAAAATACACAGCACAAAGCAGCCACTGTTGTTTCTTTTTTAATGCTCATTCAAGAGATGTGGTTGTCCACTGGCTAAGCCAGCATTTATTGCCCATTCCAAACTGCCCCGAGGGCATTAGACCGTAAGGCCTAGGAGCAGAAGTAGGCCATTCAGCCCTTCAGGTAGCGTGAAATGGCAGGCTATTTAATAGCAAGGTGTGGTACATGGGGTAGGGATCTCAGAGATGGGAGAGTTTAGGCTCTAAAGTTGTTGAACTGAATATTGAGTCCGGAGGGCTGTAGGGCTCCCAAGCAGAAAACGAGGTGTTGTTCTTCCAACTTGCATTGACCTTCACTGGAACATTGCAGCAAGCCAGAGACAGAGATGTTGGCCAGGGAACAGGGTAGTGTATTAAAGTGCAGTAAAGAAGGTAACTGGGAGCTCAGGGTCTTTTTTGTGGGCAGAAGGTAGATGTTCTGTGAAGTGGTCACCCAGTCTGTGCTTCATTTCGATTTGTGGAGGAGACCACACTGCGAGCTGCGAATGCATTAGACTATATTCTGAGAAGTGCAAGTGTCTGGTGGTGGTATCTTACTAGAGATGGCAGAAATGGTGTTTGCTGATCTTCTTGATGTGGATGCTAGTGGGATGTTAGGTAAGAACAAGGGGAGCCCTTTATTTGTTGCAGGAAGAAAGAGTGGAAGTAAGGGCAGAAGTGCAGGAGATGGGTTGGACCCAGCTGAGTGTCTTGTAGACAACGGTGCTGGGCAATCCTTGGTTGAGGAAGAAGGTGGACATTTTGGAGTCTCCCCTGTCAAAGTTGTCCTCATCTGAATGTATGTGACAGAGATGGAGGAACTGAGAGAATGGGATGGAGTCTTTATAGGAAGCAGGGTGTCAGGATGTTTAGTCCAGGCAGCTGTGGGAGTCAGTAGGTTTGTAGCTGTTATTAGTGGTCAGTCTATCCCCAGAAATGGAAATAGAGATGTTGAAGAAGGGAAGGGACGAGTCAGAGATAGGCCAGGTGAAATTGGAAACAAATTCGATGAACATTTCCAATTCCGGAGAGAGGGAAGCAGCACCGATGATACCATTGATATATCAGAGAAAGAGTTGTGGGTTGGGGCCAGAAAAGGACTGGAACAAGAAACATTCCGCATACCTGATGAAGAGACAAGCATAACTGGGGCTCATGTGGGTACCCATGACCACCCCTCTAACCTGAAGAAAATGAGAAGTGTTAAAAGAAGAGTTTGACATCATGTCATGCCCTAAGTGCATTAAAGTGAGGATGCAGAAGGATAAATCTGAGACCTTTGCTGAGTACAGAATGTTCAGCATCAGACAGCGGAAGGTGAGGAGGGGTTGTGAATACTTGACAGGAGGAGGGGTTGAAGGAGGGGATGGAGTCAGAGAGAAGGGGAGGGGAGGAAAGTTCCAGCAGGCCACGGCTTTCTATGACTATTTGCATTTTGCAGACCTTGATGCCTGAAAAGAAAAATTTCTGGTTAGCCCGGTGAATGAGCCACAGGATGAAGTGGAATAGCACAGTGGTGTGGCCGTGAGCTAATGTGATGCTGATGCTGTTGGAGAGAGAAGTCACGAGCGTGCATGTAACACCACATGAAACTGAGTGTGGATCTCACGATGTGGTGAGAACCGCTTACCCCACACACCATAAGACCATAAGACCATAAGACATAGGAGTGGAAGTAAGGCCATTCGGCCCATCAAGTCCATTCCGCCATTTAAATCATGGCTGATGGGCATTTCAACACCACTTCCCTGCACTCTCCCCATAGCCCTTGATTCCTTTTGAGATCAAAAATTTGTCGATCTTTGCCTTGAAGGCATCCAGCGCCCCGGCCTCCACTGCACTCTGCGGCAATGAATTCCAAAAGCCCACCACTCTCTGGCTGAAGAAATGTCGTCTTATTTCAGTTTTAAATTTACCCCCTCTAATTTTAAGGTTGTGCCCATGGGTCATAGTCTCCCTGCCTAATGGAAACAACTTCCTAGTGTCCACCCCTTCTAACCCATACATTATCTTGTGAGTTTCTATTAGATCTCCCCTCAACCTTCTAAACTCTAATGAGTACAATCCCAGGATCCTTAGCCGTTCATCATACGCTAAACCTACCATTCCAGGGATCATCCTTGTGAATCTCCGCTGGACACGCTCCAGGGCTAGTATGTCCTTCCTGAGGTGTGGGGCACCAGATCTTATTATCACATAGTCTGCCATTAAGCATTACCTATTGTTAGCTACTAATGGTCTCTATTAGCAGCTATTCACCCTCCTAGCCAGATCGTTATCAGCTCCTTTGTCAGTCCAACCATGTCTCTCTCTCTGTGGGCTCTATCCCCACATATCGCTTACTCCTGGTCCCCTCCGTCAACCCTATCTTCTACATATAAACCAACATTTTCCTAGCTACCATCTGCTCTGAGGAAGAGTCATTGGGCCTGAAATGTTAACTCTGATTTTTGTCCACAGGTGCAGCCAGACCTGCTGATCTTCTCCAGCAACATTTTTTTTCCCCTGATTTACAGCACCCGCAGTTCTTTCGGTTTCAACTTAAGTAAAGTTTGACACACGATCACATTGTGAAATAACGAGATAGATTACTGAAAACATGGTCAAAGAGGTAAGTTTTAACAAGATTATTAAAGCAGTAAAAACGGGCTGCGTTCCTGTCAACTGATGGTGAGGGTGAAACAAGTAGAAATCAGAGATACTCAAGAATTAGAGGAGTGTAGGCATCTCAGGGGTTGAGGGGCAGGAAGAAATTGAAGGGCACATTAGGGAAGAGATGAGACATGAAGGGAGTTGAAAGCAAGAATGAACATTTTTAAATCTAAAATCTTTCTTGATCAGAAATCAATATCATTCAGTGAGTACGGAGTTCGCAAGGAAATCAAACTTACCACAATGTCAGTCAAGAACATCAAATATTTGGACAATTTCCTGTTTATGGAAGGTGGTTAGTAAAACACAAACCCAGAGTGCAATGGAATAGTTGAGACTACAGAGAACAAAGTTCATAGATGAAGGTTTCCACACCAAATGAACTGAGTCGTGGTGATCTTACGATGGCCGAAATAAATGATCTCAGTAATGGCATGATTCTGAGGTTAGAATCTCATCTTGGGAACAAGTGTAGCACTATGGTTGTGAACAGACTAGCTCAATCACTGTTTTGCAAAGAAGCTGGATGGAATTGGTGGGGAAGGAAGGGATTTGGAGCAGGGGCATAAAACAATGGGTTTGGTCATCTTAATTTTCTGTCATCTAACAGTGAATGGCAGATATGTAATCTGATCATTTAATGGCAATGAAGGAGTTTGAAAGGTCCAGCTGGGTTTTGTCAACATACATGTGAAAAATAGTGATAGATCTTTGGATGATGTTGCTAAGTAGCAGCATGTTGATGAGAAATAGGAGCGGTTAATAGATAGGAAACAACCAAATAATATTGTGGCAGTGGGAAGAAAAGTCATCACAAATGATTCTCTGGCTACAATTGTTCATATAGAGTCATAGACTCAAGCAGCAAGGTAACAGACCCTTTGTTTCAACCAGTCCATGCCAAACATAATACCAATTAGACTCATCCCACCTGCCTGCTCTTGTTCTAAATCCTCCCAAACTTTTCCTATTTATGCACTTATCTAAGTGTCTTTTAAACATTGCAACTGTGCCCACATCCACCACTTCCCAGGAAGTTCATTCCACATGAGACCCACCCTCTGTGGAAAAGAAAAGTGTCCCATGTCTTTTTTTAAATCTCTCTCCTTTCACCTTATAAATATGTGCCAGAGTTTTGAAATCCCACACTCAAGGTAAAAGACACTCACCATATACCTTATAATTTTTAAACTTGTATAAGATATATTCAAAAGGGAGCTGGCTGTGGTTCTTGTGGCTAAAGGGAACAAGGGGTATGGAAAGAAAATGGGAATGGGATACTGAAATTGCGTGAGTAACCATGGTCATATTGAAAGGTGGTACAGGCTCGAAAGGTGAAATGTCCTACTCCTGCATTTGTTTTCTATGTTTCTATGTCTATGTTTCTCAGGTCACCTTCCAATTGCTTACGCTCCAGTTAAAAAAAGTCCCATTTTTGATGGGAGAATCATGGTCACCATAATGGAAAGCAGCTTTCAAATCCAGATTCTCACTTATTTGAATTTAAGTGCCATCCTTTATAGTGATGAGATTTGGACACGTGTGCGGAATTCTAGCCTGGGCTCTGGATTACTAGTCGATGACATTATTGCTATACCAGCATCACCCCATCAAGATGACAAGGTCAAATGCACGACCATGAATTGGGGCGTTCACCTAGAGGGAGAGATTAAAGAAGATTCGGGGGCATGGTGAACTCAGAGAGGTGAGAGAACACGATGAGTTGAGATGGAGGTCGAAAACAACAAAGCTGAGGAGGCATTTGATGGCGTGGCTGAGGGAGGAAAAGGATTGAAGAAATTGGGAAATCAAATCCTTATTTTAACCAGTAGGCTGGCAGAGAATGAACGAGAAATTAGAGGGGTGAAACAAACTGAGATGCTCAGAGGATGGGAAGATGCCCCAGGGAGTGAAGGATCTGGTTAAGGGTGTGATCTAGTGGTGGAGCATATAGCCAGGTACGGTGACTTCATTAAGGAGCATACAAGTTAAAGTATTTGTTCAAAATAAAGTAAAGGAACAACTCACATATATCCCAAAGTCCCATTACAACTTTATCCCCACATAGATTCTTTAAAAGGAAAGATGTGCCTTTCATGTGAAAAGTGGCTTCAGATTTGGCCTCCTGAAATACAGTCCCTACTGTAGTGCAGGAAACATCATGGAAACTTCAATAAACTTTACAGCTTTTTTTTATGAGAATGAGATCAGTTTTCAAAAGGTAGATATCAAAGCCAACTTTCTCAGCTGGGTGACTGTCAGATACGCATCAAATACAGATTAAGGGTCTTTTTTTTGGAAGCAAACTAAAGCAGCCAGCATCAGGGATCCTTGACCCACCTCAGAGAATACAAGGATTGCGAGCAAAGTTGGGTTCTATAAGGCAAGGTGGTCACTTTTAGATTCAAGAGGAAACACATGACCATAAAACCATGAGAAGCAGGAACAGGAGTAGGCTACTTGGCCCCTCAAGCCAGCTCTGCATTTCAATAGGATAATGAATGATCTGACACTCTTCATCTCCACTTTCCTGCTCTTTACCAATAACTCTTGACTCCCCTACTGATCAAGAATCTTTTTATCTCAGTCTTAAATATACACACAGACTCTGCCCCCATGGCTGTCTGTAGCAAAGAGTTCCAAAGACTCACAACACTTTGAGAGAAGAAATTCATCCTCAGTTGGTGCCCCTTAATTCTGAGACTACACTGTCTTGTCCTAGACTCTGCCATGTGAGGAAACATCCTCTCAGTTTTCACCCTGTCAAACTCTTTAAGAATTTCATATGTTTCCATTGGATCACCTCTCATCCTTCTAAATTCTAATGAGTGTAGACACAATCTGTTTAACCTTTACTCATCGGATAATCCCTACATATTGGGCATCATTCTAGTAAACATTGTCTGAACTGGCTCCAATTGAATAATATTTTTTCTTAAATGAGGGGGCCCAGAACATGGAACAAGCTGCCCAAAGGAAGTATTCATGTGAATGGCACCAGTGCATTAAAGGGGAAGCTAGGTAGATATAGTTATAGAGGTACATAACATGGAAACACACCAATCAGTCCAAATCATCCATATCAACCAAATATCCTTCATTAATGTAGTCCCATTTGCCAGCACTTGGCCCACATCCCTCTAAACCCTTCCTTTTCATGTACCCATTCGGATGCCTTTTAAATGTTGTAATTGTAGCAGCTTCCATCACTTCCTCTGACAGCTTATTCCATACATGCATGTTGCCCCTTAGGTTGCTTTTAAATCTTGCCCCTCTCACCTTAAACGCATGCCCTGTAGTGTTGGATTCCCCTGCCCTGGGGAAACGACCTTAGCTATTCACCTTAACCATGCCCCTCATGATTTTATAAACCCCTATAAGGTCACCCCTCAGCCTCTGACTCTCCAAGAAAAATAGCCCCAGCCTATTCAGCCACTCCCAAAGCTCAAACCCACCAACTCTTGTAAATCTTTTCTGTACCCTTTCAAGTTTTACAACATATTTCCTTTAGCAGCGAGATCAGAATTGAATGCAGTATTCCAAAAGTGGCCAAACCAATGTCTTGTACAGCTGTAACGTGATATCCCAACTCCATTCTCAATGCACTGACCAATAAAGGTAAGTGTACCAAATGCCTTCTTCACTGCCCTATCTGTGACATCCACCTTCAAGGAGCTATGAAACTGCATCCCATGGACTCTTTGTTTGGCTACACTTCTAAGGACGCCAACATTAAGTGTAGAGCTGGATGAACACAGCAGACCAAGCAGCATGTTAGGAGCAGGAAAACTGATGTTTTGAGCCATCTAGGCCTAAAACATCAGCTTTCCTGCACCTATGATGCTGCTTGGCCTGCTGTGTTCATCCAGCTCTACACCTTGTTATCTCAGATTCTCCTGCATCTGCAGTTCCTACTATCTCTGCACTTAAGTGTGCCCTGATTTGCCTTACCAAAATGTAACACCTCACATTTATCTAAATAAGTTATAACTGGCACTCCTTGGCCTATTGCACTCTGAGATAACCTTCTTCACTATCCACTACATCACCAAATTTGATGTTATCTGCTCACTTACTAACCATTCCTTCTATATTCAGATCCAAATCATATGTACATATGGAAGATATTAAACAAGGGGTATTCTGATAAAATGAGATGAAGCTAGAAGTAAGATTGTTTATGTGGAACATCTTCATCAAAAACCCAGTTGGGCCAAATGGCCTGTTTGCATGATGTCTATTCTACGTGACATTGCACATACAGTGCAACTGCAATGTAATATGATTGGCCAATGCTCATAAATCAATGCAGAGACGCTAAATGCTAGTAGGACCTCAGTCTGACGACTTTGATTACCTTCCCACAGGTAATGATGCTTGCAATTAGAAGGACAAATTTAACTTGGCCCAAATGCTACAAAACCGCATTACCTCATCTGCACAAATGAATATTAAAGACCAAACAGTAAAATTTGCAGTAGAGGGAATTCATCGACATTCTGACTAGCCACAGAGAACAAATTAAATGATTCAGTCAAGATTTATACAAGGCGAGGTCCTGCCTTGCCAATGTCTAATTGTTACTTTTTCCATGTCTCTGAAGCAAGTCACAAGAAGACAGAGCAGATCTTTGAAGTATTTGGGAAAGATTAATTTTCCAAAACAGAATAAAGTAGCAATTGCATAGCATAAGGAATTCATTCTGTAAAATCAGCTATGATGTTAATGCTAGTCCAAGCACTAATATCCAATGGTTTTTCAACCTTAAAATTATACAACTTAGAAATCACAAAGTTCAATTGTCAGTCCGTAACTGATCTCGAAAGGAAAATAGGCATTAATGCTCTTGAGCTGAGCATTTTAAAAAAAAATTATCAGTCTGAACTTCTGTTCTCAATTGTCAATCAGTGATAATTATTGAAAAATATATGTGTATGTACTCATTTAGGAAAGTGTGTATCTTTTTTTAATTCAGCCATGGGACATGGACATTACTTGCTAGGCTATGAAGTCCTAATTGCTCCAGAGGGCAGTTAAATATCTACCACTGCTGTGGAACTGGAGTCACATGTAGTCTGGACCAGGCAAGGGTGACAGATTTCCTTCCTTAAAAGATATTGGCATGTGTGATCGTCTCTACAATCCCAATGGAGAATCACTAATTAATCTCCTCAGGGCACTTGTAGAATGTGAGTTCCCTTAGTAACCGACAATAGCCTGTCCAGCAGAAACTCATCACCTGAGCCATTTACAAAGCAGACCAAGAAGTCCTATTGTGTTGCAAAGGCAGACGCCCTACCCCCAGACTGGGAAGCAGAGATTCAAGTCCCACCCGCACCAGAAGTGTGTGATAATATCTCTGAGATAGTAAGAACTGCAGATGTTGGAGAATCAGAGATAACACAGTATAGAGATGGATGTGCACAGAAGGCCAAACAGCATCATAGGAGCAGGAAATCTGATGTTTCAGGCCTAGATCCTTCTTCAGAAAAATGAAGAAAAATCTTCCTGCTCCTATGATGCTGCTTGGCCTGCTGTGTTCATCCAGCTCCACACAGTGTTATCCCTGATAATATCTCTGAGCAGGTTGCCTAGGAAATTAGGTTAAATTTTAAAAAAAGAGCAGACCCATGGGCCCTCTTGTAGCCCGGTGATATTTTCTCTATGCATGGAGCAAAAGCCTGAGTTCAAGTCCCATCTGTTCTAGAGTTGTGTGGCAACATCCCTAAACATGTTGATTAGAAAAATTGGTCAAATATAAATCAGACCCAGATTTCCCCCTTTGAAGCCTATTCTCATCCCTTTATTCTCTCCCTACCGCTGCTCACTTTTCAAGGGCTTTGCTCATGAACACTTAATTGACCACATGGATAATTCTGGTGGTGTTTCTAGTTTAAATAAAATTCAAGAAATTCACTGATTTGTCTTGGAATAGTCATACATTTGGTGTGGGAAAGTTGCTCAGTTGTGTGTGATAGCATTTCTGGGTGTAAAAAGAAGGCAGACTCAGGGATGAGCTGGGCTTCCTGGGTTATTATAATGTGCTAAATGCTATGCCAGTGTATGTATGTTGCATGTGTGTGTATTTGTGTGTCTGCATTGTGTGTGTGTATGTGTATGCATATTAACATATGAATGCAAATATGACAGAGATTGATTGATTGATTATCACATGTACCAAAATACAGCATAAAGCTTTGTTTATGAGTGGCACAGGCAGATCATAGTAAGCAGGGATATACAGACCAAAAAGACTTAGACAGAGGCATGCAGGTTACATTGCACAGGGTGTACACTAGGCGAGATCAACATTACCATGATCAGTGTTATTTACAGCTAGTGAGTCCATTCATTCTGTTAGTGGTTGGGAAGAAGCTGTTTCTGCACCTGCTATGTGTGTGGTCAGGGCCCTGTAATTTCTGACTGACAGAAGAGTTATTGGAGATCATTACCGAGGTGTGATGGATGTTTGACATTATTGGCCATTTTTCTGCACAGTGAGCCATGTGAATGGAGTCCATTGATGGAAGATTGGGTCCTGTGATGGTCTGGGCTGTGCAAATCACCTTCTGTAGTTTCTTCTAGTCCTGGGCAGAGCAGTTGCCATACCAAGCCATTTTGCACCTGGACAATATACTTGCAGTGGTGCATCTGTAGAAGTTGGTGAGGGACCTCACGGACATGCCAAATTTCCTGAGCTGCCTGAGGAAGAAGAGGTGTTGTTGTGGCTTCTTGACTGTCGCATCTACGTGGGAAGCCTAGGACAGGTTGTCGGTTATCATCACTCTAGGGAACTTGACATTCTCCACCCTCTCAACCTCAGTTTTGTTGATGTAGATGGGCGTGTGTTCTCCTCCTTTCTTTGTGAAGTTAATGAGAGGCATTGAGAGGCAGATTGTTTTCATTGCACCACATCACCAAGCCCACGATCTCCCTCCTATGTTTTGACCATCGTTGTTAGATATTTGTCCCACTCCGGTGATGTCATCAGCAAACCTGTAGATGGCATTTGTTCGGAATTTGGCTGCACAGTTGTGGTGTACAGGGAGTACAGTGGCAGCCGGGGGTTGGGGGGCATTGTGAGGCTGCATTCTTGGGGGGAGCTCCAGTGTTGAGTGTTATTGTGGAGGAGGTGCAGTTACCTATCCTCACTGATTGTGGTCTGTGGGTCAGAAAGCTGAAAATTCAATTGTAGAGGATGAAGCCATGACCAAGGTCACAGAGTTTTGAGATCAGTCTGGAGGAGATAATGGTGTTGAAGGTGGAGCTATAGTCACGAGCAGGGGCCTGACATAGGTGTCTTTGTTATCCAGATGCTCCAGGGATGAGTGCGGGGCTAGGGATATGGCATCCTCTATGGACTTGCGAACATACAAAAACATTCATTGGGGTTTAATTCTTATTAGAACAGAATAGAGGATAAGGGGAGGCTTACAATGAGGTCCAAATTGTGTCAGAGATAATAGGAATTGCAGATGCTGGAGAATCCAAGATAACAGTGTGTGAAGCTGGATAAAGCAGGGCTGCTGCTTGGCCTGCTGTGTTCATCCAGCTCTACACTTTGTTATCTTACAATGAGGTCCTCTGCCGTGTTATAGTGTAGATTTCAGACATTGGCCATCTTGATATGAGAAGGCTACCAGAACCCTTCAAATCCTAGGGCCCCAATTCCAATTCCAGGTCTGGTGTGCAATTTTTGAAGGCCTTATCTCTCTGTTCCAAACACATCTGAAAGCTAGGCCCTTCATATTCTGTGTTTTGGGAAAGCAAATAGATATCATCTCAACACACATCCGCCATCTCTTTCCACTCTGCCAAATCTAAAAACCAAGTAAACAATCCCAATTTATCCACCAACAACATTGTTTAGGATATTTTTTGGCAATTCTTGAAGCTTGACTTTATAGACCTTTGAGCTACTCCAACAGCTCCATTTCTCCCTTTAAGTCTTTGCAGAGTGACACATTGTGTTTCATCAGCACTTTCTGTTACCTTTAAGTCCGTGTCACAACATATTGTTTCCTTGGCTGCTACACCCTTTCACCCACACCTTCAACCAGCTCACATACAATTCAGTTTGCATGGTGGCCACCTACATGAGAAGCTTTTGGAAAAAATAAATATTTAGCGTAGAATTAGTAGCCAGTTGGGAAAAGGCTGGTTGTTTAGGAAGAGTCAGGATGAATTTCTAAAGGGAAAATTATGCTTGACTAACTTGCTGGTGTTTTTGAAGAGAGTCAGTGAGGGTAACACTGTTGATGTGGTATGCATAGACTTTGCTGCATTGCTGCACAACAGACTTCTGAGACAAGTTTTCAGTCAGGGAATAAAAGGGACAATAGCAAGGTAGATAAAGAATTGGTTGAATAAGAGGAAACAGAGTGATGGTTAATGGATATTTTTGGCCTGGATGAAGATTTGTTTAGTGGAAGTCCTCAGGTGTCGGTGCCGGGACCCCCTTGTTTCTCCTGATCTATTTTAATGATCTGGATCTTGGTTTGTAGGAGGCAGTTTTGGAACTTACGGATGATACAAAACTTGAAAGCTTTCTGACCCATAAGCAGGACAGTATGGAACTCCAAAAGGGCATTGACAAATTGGTACACTGCATGGATAGATGGCAGGTGAATATTAAGGCAGAGAAGTTTGAGGTAATGAGTTGTACTGTAAAGAACATGGATAAACAATCCAAAATAGATGGTACAGTATTAAGTGGGCACAGAAGCAGAGGGATCTAAGTGTTTATGTGCACAGATCACTGAAGACAATAGGTCAGGTGGAGACAACAGTGAATAAAGCATACATTATCCTTTATTAATAGAGGCATGGCATACAAGGGTAAGGAGGTGATGTGAAAATAATACAAAGAAGTGTGGGTGTTGGAGATCTGTTTAATTTTGCTGAAGGGTGATTGGACTCAAGATTATGTTAAACTTGTTTGAGGTACCCCTATAATATTGTGTACAGTACTGAGCACAGCAATAGAGAAATAATAGAATGCATTGATGAGAATACAGAAAAGATTTACAAAAACATGATTAGGAGATAAAGGAGAAGTTGTGATTGATGTTCTTGGAGACAAGAAAGCTGAGACAAGATCTGATAGAAATGATCAGAACCATGAGGGATGTGGATAGAGCAGGCAGGGAGACAATGATCCCACTCATAAAAGTACTGAGGGAATGAAAGGGCACAAATTTAAAGTGATATTCAAACATAGCAGAGATAGTAAGAACTGTCAATGCTGGAGTCAGAGATAACACAGAGTGGAGCTGGAGGAACACAGCAGGCCAGGCAGCATCAGAAGAGCAGGAAAGCTGACGTTTCGGGTCGGCACACTTCTTCAGACGATGACCTGCTGAGTTTCTCCAGCTCTACACTGTGTTATTTCAAATGTAGCAATTGTGACTCGTGAACAGTCTTTCCACGCATCGAATAGCTTGGGTCCAGAATGCCTGGAAATGCGATAGAGACAGTCAATTGAAACATTGAAGAGGGATGATTATTTGATCAAAAATGGCGTACAAGGATTACAGGGAAAAGGCAGATGAATGGGATTGTCATTATGCTCATTGGAGAGCTGGCTCAGGCATGAAGGACCAAATGGCCTGCTCCTGCATTGTAATAATTCAGTGATTTTGTAAATAGCAGTGCAAAAATTGACACAGCCTATAAACTGACTCAATCGTTCCGGCCTGAAAATTGTCATTTCGCACATACGTAAGTCATCACTCCTTCACAACCATGATATGCCATTCCCAGGTTAGTAGCCAGTCTCCATTCTCCACCTCGCAAATGCATGTTATACTCACAGATCCCTTACAACTGAGTAACTGATCAAGCAGATGTTACAGGCTGTGTCACAAATCTACACATGCCTATTCCTGTGTGGGGTAACATTTGAAAATTGTGACCACCTCCACCCCCGACAGTGGTCACTTTTATTCGTAGTGGAGATCGTTTCAGAGGAATTATTTGAGGCATCAAAGATTGACCTATATATTATCATCTATGGTACACTAACTGATGCCCAAAATTCTCTAGGTAACTGGACCAGTGTGGGCTTGATGAGCAAATGACCTCCTTTCTACACTGTAATAATTCTGTGAAATCCCTATTTAAATATCAAAGGTATATATCTTAATTAAACATTGGCGTTATCTATGTTTACAATAGTAAGTGCAGTTCATCCTTTGGTAGTGTTCACTCAGGAGATTGTTGTAAATTGGTAAAAGAAAGTAAAGCCTTCTGGAATGGTAACAGCCAATACAGGTTGGAGTTTTGAAGAAACTTCAGATTTCACTTGTAAATGCTTGTGTTACAGGTGTCATTCAGCAATCCTGTTTGAAAGCAAATGTGAGATTTGAAGTTGCTGAATTCAAAAGGCATGGAGCAAAGCTCTCTCAGAGTTTGGCAGCTGCAGATACTCAGTTAGGAACAGTTTGAATGCATGCTTTCTGCTCACTGAACACAATGTGTTGTTCCAAGTGTCCTTCCATTAAGGTAATTTAATTGCATTGTGAAGGAGAATTGCTCCAGTAGCTGTGTGTTGTAATTTTGACACTTTCAGCTTTTCTCAACTCAAAATAACTTAGAAAAATTGTAAACATGCTCAGAAAGAATGTTTATTGTTTTCCTGAACAAAGAAACATATGAGCACATTTCAAAATTTGCAGATGATATGCAATGAGAAAGCATTATAAACCATGAGGAGGCCAGTGTGGGACATAGACAGGTTAGTGGAGTGGGGAGGCAGATGGCAATTGCAGAGAAATGTAAAATGACTCATTGTGGAAGGAAGAACATGGACAATGCGCAATAACAGTTCTAAAAGGCTTACAAAGTAGATAGGGAGAAACTGTTTTTGCTCGTAAAATGATCACAACGAGGCCACACTGATTTCAAATGATTTGCAAAAGAAGCTGATGCGATGTGAGAAAAATCTTTTTCACGCAACGGGTTGTTAGGTTCTGGAATGCATTGCCTGGAAGTGTGACTGAGGAATTGAAGAGGGTATTAGTTGTTTATTCAAATGTAAATAGTGTATGGGGAAAAGGCAGGAAACAAACCCCTGTAAACAAACCAGAAAACACAGAGCCCCCTGTATATAAACCCTAAAACACGGACCCCCCTGAAAATAAACCCTAAAACACTAATACAAGATAATCATTTTGAGATCTGTGCAAAAACAATGGGCTGAATGGCCCCACCTCTGGGCCATAATTCTTCTTAATTCTGTGTGATGCTGGAACCGGTGTTCAATTCCACCCTTGGGTTACAGTCTGTGTGGAGTTTGACAATTCTCCCGGGTTTGCTCTGGTTTCCTCCCAGCGTCCAAAGATGTGAGAGTTAGGTGAATTGGCCGTACTAAATTGCCCTCCATGTCTCATGAATGGGCAGACTAGGTGGATTAGTCATAGAAATTCAGGATGAGGTAGGGAAGTCGATCTGGGTGGGCTACTCTTCATAGATTTAGTGTAGACTTGATGGGCTGAATGGTCTACTTCCACACTGTAGGGATTCTATGATTCTAATTGTAACACAGTCAAAAAGCAAGGATTTTATGTTAAATTTGTATAAAATTCAGATATGGCTTCAATTTGGGTGTTGAAACCAGTTCTGGACACCACATTTTAGGAAGGATGTGAAGACATTCATGAGACAAGATTTACTGGAACGTTACCCAGGATAACGAACTTCACTTGAATGAATAGATTAAGGAAATGGGGCTGTTCTCCTTGGTGAAGAGGAGTTTGAGGGGCATTTTCATGGAGGTATTCAAAATCATGACAGGCCTGGATAGAGTAAATAAGGAGATATTTTATCCACTGCTGGAATGATCAAGAACCAGAGGTCACAGATTCAGAGTAGTTAGCAAGAGAAGCAGTGGCAATACATGAAAAATATTCTCTCCCAGTGAGTATTTAGGGGCCAAAATGTATTGCTTAATAGTGTGATTCAATCAAAGCATTCCAGAGGAAATTGAGAGTTTTATTCGAAAAGAAGAATGTGTAGGTATACAAGGAGAAGATGGGGAGAGGCAATCAGTGGAGCGTTCATTCAGAGAGCTGGTAATGGCATGGCAGGCTGAATGGCCTACTGTTCTGCTTTAACAAGGCTGTGATTCGCTGACATTTACTGTCACATCACAACAACAGGGCCCAAAGACTGACCAAGCAATGTGCTTGTGGTATTGTTGCTGGGCTAGTAATCGAGATACCCAGTGGATACTCTTTGGGCCCAAGTTTAAATCCTGCCATGGCTAGTGGTGGAATTTTATGTTCAGAATGAGTTTTATATTGAAAAGCCCATTTGAGATGAAGCCTTTCAGAAATGGCCGTAAAAATCAACAATTTATTAAATACCCACCACAGTGAAGATAGTGGTGGATTTTTAATCCAATATTTTCAAAAGTCTGGAATTTTAAAAATGCATAATATCGCCAATTGGAAGAACACTAAAAGACAAAATTAAATGGGGGTTACAATTCTAAAGGGGCTCAGATGCAGAGGGCACTGAGTATATACTTCTGAACATGTCAACGAAGGTGGCAGGACAGAGGGTGAGATCAGTTAATAAAGCGTACGGTGTCCTCAGCTTCATTAAAAGGGGCATCATGGACAAGAGCAGGTGGGTGAAGTTGAACCTGTGAAGGCACTTGTTAGAGCTCAGATACATTTTGTGTGCAGTTGTGGGCACCACAGGGCAGAAAAGGTGTGACTGCAAGAGAAAGCGTGCAGAAACAATTGACAAGAATCGTCCCAGAAATATGACACTTCAGTCATGAGGATACTTTGAAGAATTTGCTACCGTTCTCCCTGGAAAGAAAAAGGCTCAGAGGAGATCGATGGAGGGTTTACAAAATCATGAGGAAGAGATAGATAGGTAGGGAGAAGCTAAAGAAAAAAGGTGGAGTGGGCATAGATTTAAAGTGATAGACAACAGAAGCAAGGGTGATGTGAAACAGCAGGTAGTTTGGGTATGGGACGCACTGCCTGGAAATGTTGTGGAGGCTGGTTCTATTGAGACATTCAAGAGAGCAATACATGATAATATACATAGAGATAGTGTTCAGGAATATGGGGAAAACACAGGAGATTGGCTCTAGTAAATAGGGCCAATGCTTAAATAACGGACTGAATGGCCCCCTTCTGTGCCTTAACAATTCTATGCTTCCATGAAATCCAAAGCTACATGTGCTATTGTTTTATTTTGAAAGCTGTTGAATTGTTTTGGGAACTATAGCAAAACATGCATAACTGTTCACCTTCAAGCATCTGGTATTCACCCCAGGCCACAATCCCAGGGTGTGTTGAGTGCACCTTATCTCCACTGGGGTGGGTACTAATAAATTGTTGATTTTTATGGCAATTTCTGAAAGGCTTCATCCCAAATGGGCTTTTCAATATAAAACTCGTTCTGAACATAAAACAAATTGGCAAAACTTAAGAATATTAATCAAAAATGTTACGTTGATATAAAAGGAACTATTCCCAAAAGCCCAGATTTAGGATGCATTGTCAGAATGCTGTAAAAGACACCATACATTATATAAAGCTCTAGGAATCTCAGTAATTTCTCATCTCGATGAACCTGTGCAAATATTTGCAGAACAATAAGATGGCTCGAGAAAATCAACGGCAAGCCAGTAAATCAAAATGTTAAATTTCACTTTCAATTTAAACCTGTTTCCCTGTGAGATAACGTTCATTATTTCTTGTGATATAGATATCAACGGCTGGGCCTGCATTTACTGCCAATCCCAATCACTCCTGCGAAGGTGGTGATGGCTGGCTTCTAGAACCATTGCATGCCATGTACTAATGGCGCCACGGGTCCATCTACATGAATTGGGTTGTGGCAATTCAAGAAGACAGCTCACCACTACCTTCTAAAGGGCAACTAGGGATCGATAATAAGTTCTGGGCTAGGCAATGATGCCCACAATTCATACCTGTCCAACCTTTCATCACAGGATGACTCCTTCATCCCAGGAGTCAGCAAAGTGAATAGGATTTTGCTGGAGCAAGTGCCTCGATAGCTTTAGTTCTTAACACTGCATTCAACTTAGTTCTGCCCTTACTTTAGGTTATAATGGTGGCTCAGTGCTTAGCATTGTTACCTCTCAGTGCCAATCTCATCTTTGGTCGACTGTCCGTGTGGAGAATGCGGGGTGAATGCTGAAAGTATGTTTCTCGTGAACATTTTTACAGATGAAATAGATTCTTTACTGACAACAGAGCCAAATGTCATGGGAGATAACAAAGCAGATGAACACAGCAGGCCAAGCAGCATCAGAGGAGCAGGAAAGTTGATGTTTTGGGTCGAGACCCTTCTTCAGATTTCTGAAGAAGATTATCTCAGATTCTCCAGCATCGGCAGTTCCTACTATCTCTGTAACAAATGTTATGGGACACAGGCAGGAAAGTGAAGTTGTAGTCACAATCAGGTCATTGTGCCCAGTTCTGGTCTGTCTATTATGGGAAGGATATTATTAAACTGGACAGGGTTCAAATGAGATTTTCCAGAATGTTGCCGGGAATGGAGAGCTTGAGTTACAAGGAGAGGCTGGGTAGGATGGGATCGTAAGAACTGCCAATGCTGAAGTCAGAGACACAGTGTGGAGCTGGAGGAACACAATGGGCCAGGCAGCATCAGAGGAGCAGGAAAACTGACGTTTCGGGTCGGGACTCTTCTACAGAAATCGTTTGCAGTGGTGTTATAACTCACTCAGTGATAGTAAGACCAGCTGATGCTGAAGTCAGAGATAACACAGTGTGGAGCTGGAAGAACACAGCAGGCCAGGCAGCATCAGCAGAAAAGCTCCTTTCTGAAGAAGGGTGCTGGCCCGAAACATCAGCTTCTCTGCTCCTCTGATACTTTTCACTGGAGCATCGGAAGTTGAGGGGAGGCCTTATAAGGGTTTATAAAAACATGAAGTGTGCAGATAACGTGAATGGTAGGTGTCTTTTTGTTCGGGTGGGGGAGTTCAAGACTAGGGTGCCTATTTTAAAGTTGACAGGAGAAAGATTTGGGAAAGATATGAGGGGCATTTTTTTTATAGAGAGTGGTGGTTTATGGAATGCACTTCCAGAGGAAGTGGTGGATGCGGGTAATGCTACAATATTTAAAAGACATTTGGAAAAGTACGTGGATAAACAGTGCTTGGAGGGATATGGGCCAAGTGCAGGCAGGTGGGATTATGGTCAGCATGCACTGGATGGACCATTTCCATGCTGTACAACTCTAAAAATCTCATGATCCTACTGAACCGCAGGGCCAGCTCAAGGGGCTGAATAACCTGCTCCTAATCCGATTGTTTCTACATTACTCTTAGGCAGCAAACTGAAAACTCCACCTCAATTTCTCAGCCTTGCCGTCTCATCACTTAAGTACATTCAGTAGATTCTGTTGCCTGCGTCTCAGTGGACTGTGCCTGCAGGAGAATGAACTAGTAACAATCTGGCATATCGACATTGAATCATAAATGCTGAAGCAGTAGCTCTCAGTGTTGAATGCAGACACTGAAATATGGCCAGCAGTTGTGACAACAGACGTGGGTGAAATTCTGGATGCTGTACTAGGAGACTTCCCAAGAAGCTAATAGAAGGGTCATCAACAGAGTTCCAAGTTGCACAGCCAGCCCCCTATTTCCTAGCAATCTTCAATATTACCCTCACTGGGCTTTCAAATGACATGATTTAATTTCCTGCCATATTTTTACATGCTGTTTTAAAGTTATTTGAGTTCTTGCTTGACATAATGCATCAGAAGTGCTTGCTACGGTTTTTTTTGTTGGGTCTGGTGGCAGGAGACTGGAGAGAAGGGGCACCATAAAATATTGCAAACTGGTAATTGATCTTATTGTTGTATGAATTGGTTTTCTGTCTAATCTCCCCAACTGCAGCTGAATGCAAGTGGGAATCATAGAGAAGAAATGTATTCATTTCTCAAAATGTTGTGCAGTAATAAAATCAAATGGGAATGCTCCTATAAACCTTTGGGTGCTGAATAGATCTCTTGTTTCTTTTCCAGTGAAGCTGGACTGCTTTTCACATGGAAAGCCATAGCTGCTATATGAGAGCTTCTGTTTCTTCTTACTTTGAATTATATCGCAGAGAGAATACTTTTCCAGATAGATTGAATGGCTTATTGGCAGGAATCTATTGTCCCTTCTACCCCTGATTGGGAAGCTTAGTTAGTCATTGTGGTAGTTTGTTAGAATATTATCTTGCTCCACAATTGTCAGTGAGATGGGAAGATCACCCAAGGACCGTGTTAGAGGCCAGTAAAGACAAGTGCCCCTTTAAGGGTCAACTCACCCAACTTTCCTTGCCTAATCCAAGGAGAGGGAACTTTGAATCTCAGGTGATTGCCCGATATCCTGATTTTCAAGAGAGTCTTTTAAACATACAGATTGGTTCAGGTCACAAGCCTGCTCCTGGTATTCCTCATCTTCATTGGCTTCATTCAAGGATTGGTGTGTCCTAGTCCTCATCAATTTCTTCAGAGTCAGCTCGACTTTGCATGATTTATTCATTGCGTTGGAAGCATCATGGAGCAGAGTCCGTGTGAGAGAACCATTTGAATGGTAAGTTCAAAAAATGCCCTCCTCTTGGCCCCCACCCTCTAATTGCATTTCATGACCCTTATGCCAACCTATATTTAGGGTGGCATGGTAGCTCAGTGGTTAGCCTCACAGCACAAGGGACCAGCGTTTGACTCTAGCCTCAAGTGACTGTGTGTGTGGAGTTTGCACATTCTCCACATATGTGTGTGGCTTTCTTCCAGCTGCTCCAGTTTCCTCCCACAGTCCAAAGATGTACAGGTTAGGGTAGACGGCCATGCTAAATTGTCCATAGTATCCATGTTGTGCAGGCTAGGTGGATTAGCCATGAGAAACGCAAGATTACAGGGATAGTGTTGGGGGTTGGATCTGGGAGGGATGCACTTCAGAGGGTCAGTGTGAACTTGATGGGCCAAATGGCCTTCTCCCACATTGCAGAGATTCTATGATATCTCCTTTCTGTCTCTAGGGTACCTTAGGCCCCTTATGTTTGTTTATGTCCCCATCCAGCTCTCATGGCACTCAAGCTTCCAAAAATCAAGCAATCACACTTCTGTACCCATTGATACAATCTCTTTCAAACAAAGAAGTACAGGAAAAGACACTTTGGCTCAATTCGTCCATGCTGACCAGATATCCTAAATTAACCTAGTCCCATTTGCCAGAATTTGGCCCATATCCCTCCAAACCCTTCCTCTTCATATATTCATCCAGACGCCTTTTAAATGTTGTAACTGTACCAGCCCCCACCACTTCCTCTGGCAGTTCATTCCATACACCCACTGCATGAAAAAGTTGTCGCTTAGATGAGTTTTATTTTTTCCCCTCTCTTAAACTTATGCCCTCTAGTTTTGGACTCCTCTACCTTGGGGGAAAGACATTGTCTAATCACCTTATCCATGCCTCTCATGATTTTATACATATCTATAAGGTCACCCCTCAGCCTCTGATGCTCTAGGGAAAATAGCCCCAATCTATTCAGCTTCTCGTATAGCTCAAACCCTCTGATCATGGCAAAATCTTTGTAAGCCTTTCCTGAACCCTTTCAAGTTTCACAACATCCTTCCAATAGCAGGGAGAACAGAATTGTATGCAGTATTCCAAAAGTGGCCTAACCAATGTCCTGCACAGCTGCAACATGACCTCCCAACTCCAAAATTCAATGCACTGACCAATAAAGTCAAGCATACCAAATGCCTTCTTCAGTATCCACCTGCCCCACAGGTATGGCATAATATTCCCGAACGCATTGATTAAAAAATATATAGGGCATTTGGGGGACTGTGTGTAATAAACTTCCAGTGCTTTGTGATAGTTTGTCTGGGACTGGGAGAAGTGAAGGGATATATTGGTAAGAGCTTTTCACACTCACAACATCTCAGTAAGTCTATTGCAGTTTAGTCAATGTTACATGTGTCTTTTGCTTGGGTAGATTGCTTTAAACCTTACCTAACAATGGCTCTTAATTAGGAGATGCCCCATTCAGGAACAAAGCCATTGAGGATACTTAAGTCAGACTCCTGCTCATTGACTACAGCTTCACCTTCAACACCTTTATCTCCTCCAGACTGATCTCAAATGTCCAAGACCTTGGTCTCAGCTCTGCCCTCTGTAACTGGATCCTCAGCTTTCTCACCCACAGGCTGCAATCAGTGAAGATAGGTAACTGCACCTCCTCCACAATAAAACTCAACACTGGAGATTCCCAGGGATGTGTTCCCAGCCCCCTACTGCAGTCCCTGTGCACCCACTACTGTGCTGCCAAATGCCACCTACAAGTTTGCTGATGGCACCACCGTGGCAGGACAGATATCTAACTGCGATGAGTCAGAATACGGAAAGGAGACAGAGGGCTTGGTGATGTGGTGCGATGATAGCAACTTCTCCCTCAACGTCAGCGAAACAAAAGAACTGATCATTAGCTTCAGAAAGAAAGGAGGAGAACACACCCCTATCCATATCAATGGAACTGAGGTTGAGAGTGTTGAGAGTTTCAAGTTCCTAGGAGTAACGATAATGGGCAACCTGTTCTGGAGTTCTCATGTAGATGTGATGATCAAGAAGACATAACAATACCTCTTCTTCCTCAGGCATCTCAGGAAATTTGGCATGTCCATAAGGTCCCTCACCAACTTCTACAGATGCAACCATTGATTGCATACTGTCCAGGTGCATTATGACCTGAGACAGCAACTGGCTTGCCCAGAACCAGAAGAAACCAGAAGGCTGTGTGCCCAGCCCATACCATCACAGAAGCCAACCTCAGCTCTTCGACCACACCGTGAAACAAACCCAACCTGTGTCCACCCATCACCATCATTCCACTACTCTCTCCCTTCACTTCACCTGCAGCTCCCTCTACCCAGACATCCAGTCCTGAAGAAGGGTAATACCTGAAACATTGACTGATCCTTGCCTCCACATGCTGCCTGGCTTTCTGTGTTTTTCCAGCCTCCTGTTTGTCTACCTCCTATCTGTGGGCTCCATTTATGCGTCTTGTTTCCGTGGAAATGCTGCCAAAATCATCAAATGCCCATCCCACTCTGGTAATGCTCTACTACAACCTCTTCTCAGTCAGTAGATACAGAAGCTTGGACACCCGCACCAGCAGGTTTAAGAACAGCAAAATTCCCTGTTGTTATTAGACTGATGAATGGACTCTCTAACTTCAAACAATGTTGATCTTGCTACTGTTGATCTTGCCTAACACATGATCTGTACAGTGTAACCTGTATGCCTTTCTCTGTCCAAGATTTTTCACCATATAGTCTGCATGCCCTTGCTTACTATGATCTGCCTGTATGGCTCGCAAGCAAAACTTTTCCCTCTACTTAGGTACACATGACAGTATATCAAATCAAATCAAATCAAATCAAATCTTTAGTTCACCCCCTTTGCACAGCCCTTCTCAGCCGTCATTTCCCAAGGCAGCTGGCCAATGCACTCTGCGTTTAAACAAATGATTACACCTATTGGCTAATGTTTCTGAAAGAAAGGGGAATGACAGTGAGTGATTGGATACAGGAT
The DNA here is from genome assembly GCF_030684315.1 of Stegostoma tigrinum. NCBI lineage: Eukaryota > Metazoa > Chordata > Chondrichthyes > Orectolobiformes > Stegostomatidae > Stegostoma > Stegostoma tigrinum. Next base: position 102,236,251 of record NC_081359.1, read on the forward strand.
CCAGTAAAAAGAAACAGATGACCCTGGTAAACCTCTGAGAGCCAAATAAAATAGAGACGTAACAGAAGTGCAGTAAGAAAAAATAATAAATGGCATATTAAAAGGAATTAAAATGAGACACAATCATGAAATTGAACCACAGCCACAGATTTTTGACTTAATGGTCTGCAACTGCAGTTGCAATATTTCCTTGAGGAAACTGAAAAGCAAGAAGTTCAAATCTTGACAGTTTTGAATCAAAATATTCCTTTACAGCTCAAATACTGTAAACAGTTTTGGGCCCCCTAATGAAGGAAAGAGAAACTGGCAATGGACAAAGAAGGTTCACTCGGCTGATACTGGGTATGTAAGGGCTATCTTATAAGGGGATGTTGAGTATGTTGGGTCTGTACTCGTTGGAGTTTAGAAGAATAAGATGCGATTTTATTGGAACATGTAAGATTCTTCAGGAATTGACAGGGTAGATGCAGAAATGTTGTTTCCCCTTGTAGGAGAGTCTGGGACCAGAGAGAATAATCTCAAAATAAGGGGCCATGCATTTAACATAGAGGTAAGGATTTTCTTCTCTCAGAGAATACCAAATCTGTAGAACTCTTGACCGTGGAGCTGTTAAGGCAGAGTTGTTAAATGAATTGAAGTCTGGACTACACAGCCTTTTAATCAGTAAGGGAATCAACAATCATGATGAAAAAGCTCTGTGAATTATCAGAATAATCCTCCTCATTGAAGGCTAGACCAGACCTGTTTCACTGAATGGCCTACTTCCGTACTTCCATCTTGTGGCTTTTACAAAATACATTCTGAATGAACTGTTTGAGAGGTAAAAGAAAAGTTTCATCAATGCAAAATAAAGCAGTCGAAATCCCAAATTTATTGTTTTTATGACTCTTTACTCCACTAGTTCACACTAGTGTCAAGTTCCACAGAGAGCATTATTCCTAAGGAATGTCAACCTAATTTCTTCAAGAAAATTGACGAGATCGAAGGAAAAAAACTGCTCACATGTCTGAGGTCAGACGTGTCCCTGGGAGAGGTTCCCCATTTCAGATTAGAAATCTTAAACTGTTCCATTTCTGGGGAGTAGGAATGAACTGTCTCCCCTTGTTATTCATCCATCCTATTGATTGTTCACAACGAGAATCATTTTTAAAGGATCTTTTCCCTTGAGAATGTCTTTCTCCTAAAACTGAATGAGCTTATGTTTTAAAGGAACCAATTTAAACTGAATTTCTTGAATTTACAAAGATGATGAGGTAATTGCTAAACATGAGAAGAAAATGTGCATAGTTCCTTGAAAGTGGAGTTGTAGCTAGACAGGGTGGTGAAGAAGGCATTTGGCATGCTTGCCTTCATTGGGCAAAACATTGAGCATAGAAGTTGCAGCATTATGTTGCAGCTATATAGGACATTAAGAAACATTTAGACAGGTACATTGATGGGATAGGTATGGAGGTAGATAGTCCAAATGCAGGCAAATGAGACCCATTTAATTGTGAAAACTGGCTGGCATGGGCAACTTGGGCCAAGTGGCCTGATTCCATACCATTGACCTCTATGACATTGGTAAGGCCACTTTTGGAAAACTGCATACAATTCTGATCGGGCTTCTGTAGGAAGGATGTTGTTCGACTTGAGAGGGTGCGGAAAAGATTTAGAACATAACAGCACAGTACAGGTCCTTCGGCCCTCCATGTTGTGCCGACCTGTCATACTGATCACGAGGTACGAGGATGTTGCTAGGACTGAAGGGTTTGAGTTACATGGGGAGGCTTAATAGAACGGGCTATTTTCCCAGGAGTGTTGGATGCTGAGGGGAGGCCTTATAAAGATTTATAAAATCATAATGAGCATGGATAGAGTGAACAGCCATGGTCTTTTTTCCCAGGGTAGGGGAGTCGATAAATAAAGAGAATAGGTTTAAGGTGAGAGTGGAAAGATATAAATAGGACTTAAGGGGTAACTTTTTCACACAGAGATTGGTGCGTGTATGGAATTAGCTGCCAGAGGAAGTGGTGGAGGCTGGTACAAATATAACATTTAAAAGGCATCTGGATGGGCGTATGAATCGGAAGGGTTGAGAGGGATATGGGCCAAATGCTGGCAAATGGGATTACATCAGATTGAAATATTTGGTTGGAGTGGACGAGTTGGACTGAAGGGTCTGTTTCCATGCTGTATGAACCCTGTGACTCAAGAACACACAGACATAGATTATAACTACAAGATCCGCACAAAATGGTAAAAATTACTAAGAGATATCCTAATCAGTCTCTGAACTGTTGGTGAAGAGAAGATGTTTGAGCCTTGAGGCCACCGCAGTTACTGGTAGCATTGAAGTTGATAGTTAAACAGTCAATTTCAAGATTTTTGGCTTTGTAGTTTGGTGAAAACTCTTCTGTTCTGATTTCTTTTGATAGTGATTGACTGGTAGCACTCAGGGTCAGTGAGGCATTTGCTTCTGTTTTACCTGCAGTGCAGAAGTGTTTGAATGGCTGTTCTCAGAGTTCGGATCCACACAGCATACCAGTACACTCACCAGGACATCAGGTACTAACACACATAGAGTGGGGTTGCAGTTCACTTTAAACCCAGCCACTGCATATTCTTGAAAAAGGGAAAATGTAAATATGTTGCTTGGCCTTACTGCTGTCTCCTTTGTAAGATCAGGTTCATTGTCTGAGTTACTCACAAGCAATTATAAATTCAGTTTGTAGTGTATGTTTTTTTGAAGCCTTGTTGACACCTCATTAGTTGTAACATTCCAAATTGTCTGCCCCGAGACAGCCGCTGAATTCAAATCTACAGTTAGCCTTTGGCTATAGGTCCATTTTTATCCAAAAAAAAACCACATGTTGCAAATAAAGTTTGGCATTTACATAGATGTTCCCAGGTTGCGGTTCATCTTCATGTTAGCATCCCCACGCACCACCTTCAAAATTCAATCTACTGACACACAGCGGCAACAGAGTGTCCGATCTATAAGACACAGTGCAGCAACTTGCCATGGTTCCTTCACCAGCACTTTCTAAATGCATCAGTCCCACCACTAGCAGGACAAGGCCAGCAGATGCTTGGGAACACCCCTTTCTGCAAGTTCCATTCTCTTCAAGTCATTCATCATCCTGACAGAAGATAACAAGGCAGAGAGCTGGAAGAACACAGTTGGCCAAGCAACATCAGAGCAGGAAAGCTGACGTTTCGGGCCTGGACAGGAAGGTGGGTGGGAGGAGGTGTATTCTAGGTAGCTATAGCAGTCGGTGGGCTTGTAATGGATATCGGTTTCTAAGTGATTTTCCGAGATGGAGACAGAGAGGTCCAGGAAGATGGGGGAGGTGTTAGAGATAGCCCAGGTGAACTTAAGATTGGGGTGGAAGGTGTTGATGAAGTGGATGAACTGTTCGAGCTCCTCATGGGAGCACGAGACGGCGCCAATACAGTCATCAATGTAATGGAGGAAGAGGTGGGGTTTAGGGCCAGTGTAGGTACGGAAGAGGGATGGTTCCATGATTGAAAGGCAGAACAGATTGATGGGCTGGATGGCCTAATTCTGCTCCTCTATCTTGTCTTATGGTCATGCACTCGCAGCACTACATGCACCCATACATGGCAATTGGAGATGGGTAACAAATACATAAACAACACAGCATTCAGAGCAGGAATATGCCGCTTGGTTCCACGTGGTTGCTGCCCCATCAATAAGGTCACAGCTGACTGGATTGCTTCATGCTCCAAACTACTTACAAACACTGTCCTTGCCAATGACACACAAATCCTTTGAATGCCTACAGAGAATTTATCTGTTGAGCATGAATAACATAACACATTGCAGCTATGGCTGGGGAGCGAGCTGGTATTTCTCCTTTCCAACCCAGGGGACATTTGCAGATGCTTTACCACATGATCTTTTCATCGCTTTCCTGTTCAGATTCCCACATACCCTCAATATAAAGTTACTAAAACCCTGTGACCAGTGTCCTAACTCATACCTGCTTACCCAACAAACCTGAGCCTGCTAACCTACACTATCACCAGGTCAAGCAACACTTCATCTTGAAAATGCCTTTCCTTGCTTTCAAACCACTCCATTGTACTGACGTCCCCGTCTCTGTAATCTCCACCATTCTCACAGCTGTCTAAAATATCTGCGCTCAGTTTACTCCAGTGTCTAAGTGCCCCAGATTATCATGCTTGCAGTAATGGTTCCTGTGTCTTCTACTGCTTGGACCCCAAGTTTTAGAATTCACACCTTAAAGCTGTCTGACTCTCCACCTCTCTGTTTTCCTTTAAATTGCTCATTAAAGCACACAAGTTTGACAAAGCATTTGGCTATCTCCCCTTAGATTGCATTATTCTCTGTCCTAATATATGTAACTGAGGGAAGGAAATCTGCTGTACTCACCCTACTGATTGATTCTATTGTCACATGTACTGAAATACAGTGAAAAGCTTTATTTAGGAGCAGTATAGGAAGATCCCAACAAGCAAAGGATGTGCAGATCAAAAAGACTTAGTGGCATACAGGTTACATTATTCGAGGTTAGAGTCCATTCAACAGCTTGATAATAGAACATAGAACATTACAGCACAGTACAGGCCCTTCGGCCCTCGATGTTGTGCCGACCTGTCATACCGATCTCAAGCCCATCTAATCTACACTATTCCATGTACGTCCATAATAGCTGTAAAGAAATTGTTCCTGAATCTGCTTCTGCGCGTGTTCAGGCTTCTGTATCTTCTACCTGATGGGAGAGGCTGTAGAAGGTCATTACCAGGGTGCAATGGGTCTTTGATGATGTTGACAGACTTTCTGCGGCAACGAGATTGTAGATAGAGCCCATTGATGGAAAGTTGGCTTCCATAATGGTCTGGGCTGTGCACACCACTTTCTGTCATTTTTTACAGCCCTGGGCAGAGCAGTTGCTATACCAGGCCAACATGCACCGGGACAGTTTGCTTTCAATGGTGGTTCTGTAGAAGTTGGTGAGGGACCTTATGGACAGGCCGAATTTCCTGAGCTGCCTGAGGAAGGAGAGGCTTTGTTGTGCCTTCTTGACTGTCGCGTCTACTGGGAAGTCCAGGACAGTTTACTGTCACTCTAAGAAACTTGATGCTCTTCACCCTTTCAACCTCAGTCCTGTTGATGGAGATAGGATTGTGTTCTCCTCCTTTCTCTCTGAAGTAAATGATCAGTTCTTTAGTTTTGCCGATGTTGAGAGACAGATTGTTTTCATTGCACCACATCACCAAGCCCTCTATCTCCCTTCTGTATTTTGACTCATTGTTGTTAGATATCTGTCCCACTATGGTGGTACTATCAGCATTTGGAGTTTGGCAACACAGTTGTAGCTGTATGGGGAGTACAGTAGGGGGCTGAGAATATATCCTTGGGGGCTCCAATGTTGAGGGTTATCTTGTCGGAGGTGCAGTTGTCTATCCTCACTGATTGAGGCCTATGGGTCTGAAAGATGAGGATCCAGTTGCAGAGGGTGGAGCTGAGACCAAGGTCTCGGAGTTTTGAGATTAGTCTAGACGGGATAATGGTGTTGAAGGTGAAGTTATAGTCAATGAGCAGATTTAGGTGTCATTATTGTCCAAATGTTGCAGGAATGAGTTCAGGGCTAGGGATATGGCATCCTCTGTGGACCTGTTACATCAGTAGGCAAACTGTAGGAGATTGAGGCAGGCTGGGAGATTGGAGTTGATGTGGGCCATGACCAGCCTCTCAAAGCACTTCTTGATTATTGAAGTCAGAGCAATTGGGCATTAGTCATTAAGGCACACTGCGTGTGCTTTCTTGGGTACAGGGATGATGGTGGTCTTCTTAAAGTAGGTGGGGATTTTGGCTTGTAGGAGGGAAATGGCGAAGATGTCGGTTAAAACCTTGACCAGTTGGTCTCCACCTCAGTTGAATCTGAGACCTCAACCTGGGACACTGCTTGGGCCCATTGCTTTCCTTGGGTTGACTCCCAGGAAGACTGAGCTGACGTCTGAAGCCATGACAGAGGGTACAGGTGTGCCCGGGACTGTCGGGGCAGGTGTTGCCACGCCGCCGGTATTCTGCTCAAACCGAGCATAGACAGTATTGACCACGTCAAGGATGGATGTGTCATTGCCCATTATCTTAAACCGATTCATTTTGCATCCCAGAATGTTGTCTAGGCCTCACCATAGGCAGCGGGAGTCTGTTTGGTAGTTCTGACACTCTAACTCATTCTGGTTCTGCCCCCCCGACCTCCCTGATGACTTCTGTGGGGACATACCTAGATTTTCTGTGTTGGTCCGGCTCACCCGACTTCAAAGCTGCATGTCTGTTTTTCAGTACTGAGTGGATTTCTTGGTTCATCCAAGGTTTCTGGTTGGGGAGCACTCAGACTGGCTTAGGTGCACAGTCCTCTACGCATTTGCTAATGAAGTCAGTGACGGCGGCGGCATACTCAAGCTGAACACTTGAACACAGTCCAGTCTACCAAGTCCAAGCAGTCCCGGAGACAGTGTTCTGCTGCCCCAGACCAGCACCGCGCTTTCTTTTGTGAAGGATTCTCCCATTTCAGATTCTCCTTGCAAGCTTGTGAGGAGGACCACGGTGCTGTTGCTGGATTTTCCGAAGTGTGGGCAGAGGATTGAGTGGTTGGCATCTTTGAGGGTTGTGAAGCAGTGGTCCAGACTGTTTGATCCTCTGGTGAAGCAGGGGATGTGATGGTGGTATTTTGGCATCATCTGCTTGAGGTTGGCTTGGTTGAAGTCCCCGGCCATGATGAATATGGATTCGGGGAGTTTTGTCCCTTGAGTGTTTATAGCAATGTAAATCTCATTGAGTACATTCTTCACATCCACGTGGGGTTGTATGTAGACTATTGCTGTCAAGATTGTGGAGGTAGGTAGTAGGGAAAGACCTACATGTGACTCCAGCCTCACAGAAATGCAGTCAGCTCTCAACTGACCTCAGAAATTTAGGAATGGCAATAAAAAAAACTGAGTCAGAAGCACCCACCAGGAATGGATGATTTTAATGAAAGGCTTGGAGTGAAATTTTCATTTATAATTCCGCAATGACTCACGTTGTATTACACTGAAGATGCTCGATAAATATCAGTTACTATGGTTATTGCATCGGTTCCATTTCCGAAAACAGTCAGGGTAATACAATGCACAAATCTGAACGAATAAATTTCCGTAGCCCTGCCAGACTTTCTATGAACCAGTTTTCCACATTTACTCAGGCACAAGTATCTGGAAATTAGTTTTAGGCTGGGGGTTGCAAGTAATCATTTCACTCACCTCAGTCAAGGAATCGAGATCGAGAAAACTCATGCCAAGCAGTCAGTGCTTCTGGGCCCCAGCTCGCACGACAACATTGACTTAAAAGAATCAGTCCAGAATGGATTCTTCCCCTCAGGGCCATCCCTTGCCACTAATGGATGAGGTTCCAGTTCCTGAGAATCATAAGATGAGAATTTGTGCAACAAGTGAAGCTGCTTCGAGTGTGCAACAGCTGAAATCAGTTCAAACAGCAGGAATAAGTTAGGAACACAGCCAAGATAAGAAAAAATGAGTGTAAGAAACAGAGTTAAACACCAATGGGAGGGAATCTGGGAAATCAATGGCAGTGCTCAAGCGATGTTAAAAACTGGCTTCACTTCAGCAGGAAAATTATATTCATCTCTGCTCAATACTCTTTAGGAAGAATGTCAATGCCTGGGAAAGGGGACAGAAGGTTGGAAAGTGGAATGGCCTACTCCTGTTCCTATGTTCCTAGAAGAGATTCTTGATAAGGGTGCCTGGTCTGAGGTGTATTGGAATGATGGGACAACAGTTATGTTATTGAGCTGGTGAAGCATATCACAATGCAGCATTATCATCCAATTTATTTTTATTCCTGGGATTGAGGATGTCAACGACTGGACTAGCATTTATTGCCTACCCCTTACTGCCAAAAAGCAATCATATTCTGTGGGTCTGGAGTCACATGTAAGCCAGATAGAGCATTCAGTTTTCCTTCCCTGCAGCATATCAGTGAACCAGATGATATACTGAAAATCAACATGGCTTCATGGTCATTATTAGGCTATTCATTCCAGAATAAAATCTTTGATGTGATTTGAACCCATGTTCCTGGATCTCTGGGTCTAATAGTCTAACAATAACTATTAGGCCATCACATATCCTTAGACCTGGTCCTGTGGCCTTTTGAAAATAGACGCTTAGACTAATAAAGTTTTGCACCTTTGTATGTCAACGTGGTAGTAATTTCTGAATATTATCTTTAGTCGTTTAACTTTGGCAGAAGAATGGGAAAACAGTTTGCACTTTAAATGACGAGTTTGCAAAACTCTGAGGCACATAGAGACTTGGGTGTCCTGGTCCAGTAATCACAAAAAAAATTAGGTAAAGCAAGCGAATAGGAGGGCAAGTAAATTGATGTCATTTATTGCAAGGGGAATGGAATGTAAAGCAGAGGGATAACAAGATGTAGAGCTGGATGAACACAGCAGGCCAAGCAGCACCAGAGGAACAGGAAAGCTGCCGCTTTAGTTCTGGACCCTTGTTCAGCAGGGTCCAAGGATGGGTCACCGGACCCGGAACTTTACCTCTGATTTTTCTTCACAGATGCTGTCAGACCTGCTGAGCTTTTCCAGCAACTTCTGTTTTTGTTCCTGTATTACAGCATCCGCAGTTCTTTTGGTTTTTATTTCGATGTTTTACCAAAGTTGTACAGGCATTGGTGAGGTCACATCTGGGGTGCGGTGTACATTTTTCATCTCCTTATTTAAGAATGGGCATACTTGCATCACTGGCAATTCAAAGCAACTTTGTTTGACTGATTCCTTGGACAATTGGTTATTTTTTGAGGAAATATTAGACAGGTTAGACCTGTATGCATTTAAGTTAAGATGAATGACTAGTAATCTTATTGAAATTTGTAAGATCCTGAGAAACCTTGACTTGGTGGATGCGAAGAGGATGTTTATCCTTATGGAAGAGATTCAAATAGGGGAGTCTCCTATTTAAGATGAAGATGAGGAGGCATTGTGCTTCTCTGAGGGTCATGAGTCCTTGGAGCTTTCTTTCCCAGATACTGGTGGAGATAGGGTCATTGAACATTTTTATGTTGGCGTTAGATAGAGACTTGGCTAACCAATTGATTGATTTATTGTTGTCACATGTACCAAGATACAGCAGAGGCTCGAGACCACTTTGTAAAGCACCTTCGCTCTGTTCGCGACAAACAACAACACCTTCCAGCCACGAACTACATCAACTTCCCCTCCCATTCCCTGAGTGACATGCCCATCCTGGGCCTCCTCTGGTGTCACTACGATGCCACCTGGAAACTGGAGAAGCAGCACCTCATATTCCACCTTGGGACCCTCCAGCCCAATGGCCTAAATGTGGGCTTTACTAGTTTCAAAATCACCCCATCCCCGGCCTCATCCCAAGACCAACGCTCCTTCTTATCCCCTCCTCCTTGACCTGTCCATCTTCTCTCCCACTTATCCGCTCTTCCCTCATCACTGGCCCATCCCCACCACTGCCAACCTGCTCTCACCTATCACCATCCCACCTGCCTTCCCCAGCCCCACCCCTACTCTCTCTATTTATTTCAGAGCTCCTCTCACCTTCCCTCATTTCTGAAGAAGGGTCTCAACCCGAAACATCAGCTTTCCTGCTCCTCTGATACAGCCTGGCCTGCTGTGTTCCTCCAGCTCCACACTATGTTATCTCTGATGCCAGCAGTTTTTATTATCTTGACAGTAGAAAGTGTTGCTTTCCATGCTTTACAGGCAGATCGTGCCATACAAAAGTGCAACAGGGTAGCAGAACATAGTGCAGGATATAGTGTTATAGCCACAGAGATGGTGCAGAAGGAGAGATCCAAATTAACTTTTGAGAGGCCTTTTCAAAAGTCTGATAACAACAGGGAAGAAGTTGTTCTTGAATCTGTTCCTGTGTGTATTCAAACTTTTATATCTTATGCTGAACAAAAGCATGTGCAAGAAAGTATAACTGTTGAGGGAGGAGTCTTTGAATGTGTTGGGTGCTTTCCCAAGGCAATGAGAAATGAAGATGGAGTCAATGGATGGAAGGCTTGTTTGCATGATGGACTGGACTGTGTATATGACTCCCTGTAGTTTCTTGCAGTCATGAGAAGAACAATTGCCATCCCACACGGCTTCCAGATAGAATGCTTTCTATGGTGCATCTAGAAAAACTGGTAAAAGCCCATGTGGACATGCATCTGTGTAACGGAAGATTTCAAGATAGCACCAGAGCATGGTGGCATTTGGCGAGCTGTCTACAGCAGATCTTTTTCTTATGTATCTTCTAATATTTCTGCTGTTCTGAACCTCAGTTCTAAGTCTATCAGAATAACTAACAATGTCCTTGTAAATCTACTTTCAGGTTTAAAGATTCTACGACTGACTAGGCTCAGCTACTGATGCTGGAATCACAAGCCCGGGGAACTAAGGATCTATCGAGCCCCTGCAGGCCTGAACACGTCACGGAAACCCAGAACCAGGACCCAGCCAGTGCAGAAACAAGATATGGCTCCCACAGTGACCCAACATTGAGTAGGCCCAACAAAATTGACTGCAAGGACCCCTGGAGTGCTTGTGAACAAGACTAGTGCCCCAGACCTCGTTGCTTGCACCTACTTACCTTGCCAATTCTGGACCTTGAGACTCAAAAAACGGCTCCAGCAGTGGGAACATGGAGTTGAGGCGTAAATAAATGGGCTATAATATTGTCAAATGGCAGAGAATGTTCAAGGGGTTGCACCTGCTGCCTTTTCATATGTTTTTATGCTTGCAATAAAGCCCTTAATGTATTGCAAAATACCTGTTTTATTGTAGAATTCAAAATTTTGGAGAGACTATGGCCTTGGATTACCCCCTAAAGGAATGTGCAATCAAATTGGCAACATCAATATTTAGAATTCCCCTTTGGCCATTTGATATGTTCTTTTCACTTCCTATATGAATCAAGTCATGTTGAGCATTCCCACAGTTTAAATATAAAGCATCTGTCTTGATGGGATCAACATCATTCTTGAGCAGTCGGCATTTCAGGGGTTTTGCCAACTTTTTTGCTGTCAGTTTTCTAGATGATATTGCTCAAGATACAAGATGTGGCAGAGAAAGACTGGAAAGGGTTATTGAATAAATTTAACCATTCAGAACCTGCTGCCGCCTAGAATATCAGTGCTAGGTACGCTGCTGTAGGGGCCACACTCATTATGCATTTACTCTTGGCTTTGGTTTGCCCTAAAAAGCAAGTGAGAATTGTGCAAATCACTTATTCTGTAATCTTTTGTGTTGGATTTTTTTAAAAATTACTCTAGAAACCATTCTCGTCCAGAAAACTGATTGCACTCCACTTTCTCCCAAATGCATTCGCACGCGCAGACATCATTGATGGGTTTCTGCTGATTATGTTCATTTGTCAGTCTTTGAGAAGTCTCCAAACCTTAAACTGTTTCTTTTGGCCACTGATAGGAACATTTTTAATGGTTTTTGAATTAATCATTTTTTCTACTTTACTAAGAAATTGATGACTGTAATCTATTTTGACGAGCAAATGTTTTTTCTTTAAAATTCATTTTCAGTCTCTTAAAAATAGATTGCACACAGATGGTGTATGTATGGTCTTGAAATAATGTTTTTTTTTGGTGTTACCTCACTTCCAGCTGCATGAGTTGATTTGAACCCAGCTGTCATTCTTCGATATATTAAGAAATATTTTTACGAGCAGCATTTTGTTGAAATTCTCAATTTTACAATTTAATCTGATTGCAATGGTCCAAGACAGATATTCATTTGGCTATATGCATTATAGAACATTACCTAGATCTCTGGATCAACAATGCACTAGGCCATTGTCTCCTTTTACTCCCATTGCTTGGTGTGTTGCTGACATTTATAAACAAGAAGAAGTTCACATTTTTGGTCTCCAGTCTACGCTGAACTAAAGCATCTGTGAAGCTGTTGTAATCCACACACCTAATCTGTTTTGTGTGAAAAATGGGATGTGGGTAAGAATTTAATTTGTGCGTGATACACCCTATCGCAGCATTATATCAAACACCCAGTACCTAGGGTCACAAATTGTTAAGATCAACAAAGTAGTAAGGGTATCTATTAGAACTGAAAGAAATAAGTTACGTTTACTTCCATTTTATATTAACATCTGTAGTTAAATCTTGGAACAAAAATAACTAATCCTGTAACAGGTATGACAGCATTCTTGAAAAGCCAGCTGGTATAAGTTTACATTTAGAGTTTCTTTTTAAATTCTCAACTGGGAACTCAATATCAATGATCTGTAAGTCGCTCGCTTTATGTGTTGTTGGACCAAAAACCCTAATTTCTTTTGCCTTTTCATACAACTTAAAATATAATAGAATGGTTTTCCAGAGTGAGCAAGGTGTTAGAGAAAACTGATGGCATGGTACAATTATGAACAGTATACATGGGATAAAATCATAGATATAGGTTGGGGGATGATGAAGGGAGATATCTAGAGGTTAATACTGTAATAACTTGACTTTGACTTGATATGCTGGCCATGTGCATGTACAACATGTGCTGTTTAATAAAACTTCAAGTGTTGGCTGTTTGTTGAATTTATCCTTGGATAAGAGGCACAGGATTTCAGTTTTTGTCTTTGAAAATTGATAAAATTCACATTTCTACCAAGGTAATAGTAACTCCCCCTAGAACTATACCACAACATGAATTATTGTCCTCAGGGGAAGAAGGTAAGCAGACTAAGAAAATCCATTGAGATAACAAGGTGTAGAGCTGGATGAACATAGCAGGCTAAGCAGCTTCAGAGGAGCAGGAAGGTTGACGTTTCAGGCAAAGAAAAGCATTTTATTTTTTCTGAGGAAGGGTATAGACCCGAAACGCCAGACTTCCTGCTCCTCTGATGCTGCTTGGCCTGCTGTCTTCATCCAGCTCTACACCCTGTTAACTCAGATTCTCCAGAATCTGCAGTTCCTGCTATCTAAGAAAATCCATTGATCATTTGAGACTCAGAGCATTTATTTCAGTGCCTTAGATGGAGTGGAAAATCTGAAAGCCTGCTACAAACCCATGTGTGCACAAAATCCAGAGGGGAGTCTTCTTGCAATTGACCCCATCATGGAACTGAGAGCTATCAATGGCATTCGTCTTCATGGCACCTTGTAGGCAATAATTCATTCAAGGTGTGTTTTTTTTATTTAGCCCCAAGTCAGTTATAGATTGTTGTATCAAAGTTACTACATAAGAACGTAGAAGAAGCAGTAGGCCTATCAGCCCCTCAAACCTGTTCCATCAGCCTGCTCTCTGACAGTGTGGCATTCATACAACACAGACTTTCATCAGAGTGGGATTTCAACGTACAGCATTCTGAGCCAGAGTGCTGCCAACTGAGCTGCAGCAAAGGCTGCCTGCTGGGAGTGAAAATAGTTCAATACAGTCGCACAAGAAAACAAGTTTATTTAATTCATCAAGATCCAAGCTCAGTCTGGTGAAATCAGACAAATTGAAACAAAAAAACAATTTGCATCCAGATGAAATAATTTCCTTCTCTTGGTGATTTTGATGTTCATGTCTGTTCATTGATTTCACCCCTGCTGTGGGCCAAATTGACAGATGCTGCACCAAGCTCTGACTGTTACAGAGTATCTGTGTGCCAACATTGCAAAGTAAGTTCCTTACATCTTCTTAAAGCTTGGCCTTCACATCAGGCAACTACTCAGCAAGATTTCTTTGGCACTCCCCAAGTTGCGAATGAGTTCCGTTCTGGAATCCCTATTTTTCGCAAGTCAGCTCACAATGCAGGATAGTGAAAAGCAGCTTTTCACAAGTTCAGGAAATGTTCAAATGTCAGGTCTTTAAAAGTACACCCATTTATGGGATTGTGTTCACCGGTACAAGTGTTCTTAAATTGGACATTTGTAAATTGTGGACCCCTGTAATCCAGACAACCAGGCTAAAGTTCTTAGGACATGGGTCTGGATCCCACAGTGGTAACTAATGAAATTTGAATTAACAAAAGTCTGGAATTAAAAGCTGGCTGAAGGAGACTGTAGATTGTCAGCAAAAAACCTCAACTCTTTCACAGATGTCCTTTGAGGAACTAAATCTACCATGATGCCTGTGGCTTTTGGAGGTCAATCATTCAGCTCCAGGACATCTCTGCAGGAGTTCCTCAAGGTAGTATTCTTGGCCAAATCATCTTCATCTGCTTCATCATTGTGCTTCCCTTCATCATAAGATCTGAATTGGGAATGCTCACCAATGATTTCACAATGTTCAGCACCATTTGGAATTCTTCAGATACTGAAGCGGTTACATTCAAATGCAGCGAGACCTGGACAATATCCAGGTTTGTGTTGACAAGTGGAAAGTAACATGTGTTCCACACAAACGCCAGACAATGATTTTCTCCAATAAGAGATTATCCAACCACCACTTCTTGACATTCAATGGTGTTACCATCACTGAATCCTCCACGATCAATATCCTGGGCATCATCATTGATCCAAAACTCAACTTGACTCACCACATAAAATCAGTGGCTACAGGAGCAGGTCAGAGGCTTAGAATAGTGCAGGAAATAACCCATCTCCCCAAAGCCTGTCCATCATCTACAAGGCACAAGTCAGGAATGTGATGAAATACTACCCACTGGCCTTATGAGTGCAGCTCCATTATTACTCGAGAACCTTGATACCATCCAGCACAAAGCAGCCTGCTCAATTGGCACCACATCCACAAATATCCACTCATTTCACCACCAACATTCAGTAGTAGAAGTGTGTACTATCTACAAGGTACACTGCTGAAATTCAACGAAGATCCCTGGACAGCACCTGCCAAACCCATGACCACTTCCATCTAGAAACACAAAGACAATGAATAGATTGAAATACCACCCACCTGCAAGTTCCCTTCCAAGCCACTCACTGCCCTGACTTGGAAATATGTCACCTTTCCTTCACTGTCCCTGGTTAAAATCCTGGAATTCCCTTCGTAACAGTTCTCTGTATGTACGCATTGTTGCAACAGTTCAATAAGGCAGCTCACTGCCACCTTCTCAAGGGCAACTCGAGAGGGACAATAAATACTGGGCCAGCTGTGAAACCCATGAGTCAGTAAAGAAAAAACCCTGACCTGTTTTGGCCTACATGTGACCCCAGATCCTCAGTGATGTATTTGTTTCTTCACTGCACACCGGGTCAATTAGGGACAGGCAACAAAGACTAGCCAGAGATACGCACATCTCATGCACGACTAAAAAACAGTCCTATGTGTTGCGTCCTGACCTTTCAATGTGCCTCCTGAATGACCCTGTAATTATGAATAATTGACAATGCCACCCCAAGGTTACTCCTGGGTCTGGCATCAAAGAAGATAAATATACCAAAAGTCACAAGGTCATGACAATTTGAACAGTTATTTCGGGTGTGATTTATTATCTTGGGTATTACGGGATATTCTAAAAACTGAAAATGTTCCAAAGAAGTGAAGGGTTTATTTACTTTGGCTGAAGGAGCTTCAAACTGTTTAAAGTGCTTTCTGAAAGATCTATTGCTCACCTTCCCGTCTATGCTGGAGGTAAAATCTGAATTGTCCAGAGGTTTTGTTTTGTGTTTTCTTTTGCAGAATTGTGCTTGTTGGAGCCTTGAGAGCCACATTGCTGGGAACTGAAACATTCTTTCCCCATTTTTTGCACAGAGAGACAACTGTTCCTGGGTCAGCTGCAATCAGGAAAACACGCCGATTTATTCAGCACTAGATAGCAGCTTGTTGTTACAATGCTGCAAGACTTTTGAAAAGAAGAGAAAGGTCCTGCATTTATGAAGTGCCTCTTGCCACCTTAGGTCGTCTCAAAGTTCTTAAGTGTTACTGCAAATAAGGTGCTTAGGTAGTACGGACGCTGTTGTAAACAGCATTATATTTTGACCATGACTTACAAGGAAGTATTCCTTTGCCTGTTCAATAACTGGGCCAAAGAATATTTTTAGGAGCGCCTTGAATAAACAAAGTGAAGTAGAGAGAAAAGGAGTGGACTAGAAAGTGTATTGGGGAACTTGGAATCTAGGCGCCTGAGGAAGTAGCTAGCAAAGACGGAATATATACATATACATATCTAATCGCGGGTGCTCAAGAGGCTGGAATTGGATTAGTGCACATATCTCAAAGAATTCTGTGGGCTGGTTGCAGAAATTACAGCGATATCAAGGGATGAAGCCATGGAAGAAAGGATGCGAATTTTAAAATCAAGATATTCTTGACGGTGTAGGCCAGTGAGCACAGGGTTAACAGGTAAAGAGGGCTCAGTAAGAGTTACAACAAGGTCAGTAGAGTTTTGAAAGATCTCAAGTTTACAAATGATAGACTGAGGGAGACCAGCAATGCCACACATCATGCATAGGGGTAATGAAGTATGGCAGAGGGTAGGAGCAGCAAATGAGCTGAGATAAACTCAGGCGAGGTTAGGGAGACAAATGTGTTGTGAACAGACTGTTTTCATCTCAGGAGAGGGATGGACTAGGGAGGTAGAGAGTAGAATTTGGAGTGGAAACTAAAAGTAATGACTTCAGTCTCTCCAGGTTGAAAGTGTGTTAATATTTTCTGTGAGAGACCACTTCCTGATCAAATGTCTCAGCTCTAATTTAAAGCTAATGTCCTTTTTTTTCAACTGTTCTGTCCATCTGAGAAATAATTAATGTGAACTGTGGTTTTTTTTACTGAGATAACCTTTGATAAATTCTGACCTCTGCAGCATTGATGTGCTGTGCATTTGTGAAGTAGATCGCAATATTTTCGCTTTGTTATTATTTGACAGGAAGAGCAGAAAGTTTAAACAGGAAATAATTTCCCTGGCCTCAGGGCAATGAATGAGAAATGAATGCAGATCTCGAGTTGTCAGCGGTTTATGTCCAGTGTTTCAAATTACACTTTAATGCACTTTTTCAAGACTGCAAGTAGATCAGATGTTATCCAGGATATCATTGTAGGATTGTCATATCAAAATACAAAACCAAGTACCAAAATCTTTAACAGTGCCATTGATTGAAGATTGAACTCTATCTTTACTCTAATAATAGCAAATGTGTAAAGAGCCAAACCATAATGATGACAGCAAACATAACACTGGAACCTGAATGTGAGGTATTTCAGAGATGTCCTCTCTTCCCACCTTCTCTTAGTTTTGTTTGATTCATTCACGAGATGAGGGCATCACTGCATAGGTCAGCATTTATTACCCATCCCTAATTGTCCAGAGGGTAGTTAAGAGTCAACCACATTGCTGTGGGTCTGGAGTCACATGTAGGCCAGACCAGGGAAGGACAACAGTTTTCTTTCCGAAAGGACACTAGCGAGCCGGGTCGGTTTACCCTGACAATCAGCAGTGGTGACCATAGATTTAAGGTGAGAGAGGAAAGATTTAAAAGGGGCTGAGGGTGGTATGTGTATGGAAAGAGCTGCCGGGGAAGTGGTGGAGGCCGGGACAATTACAACTTGTAACTTAAAAGGCATTTGGATGTCTTCATCACTCTTTTAAGGTGAGAAGAGAGAGATTTAAAAAAGACACGAGGGACAATTGTTTTACACAGAGGATGGTTCGCATGTGGAATGAACTTTCTGTTGAAGTCGTGGATGTGGGTACAATTACAACATTTTTAAAACATTTGAATAATTACATGAATAAAAAAGGCTTGGAGGGATATGGGCCAGGAGCAGGCAGGTGGAACTAGTTTAATTTGGAATTATGTTCGGCATGGACTGGTTGGACGAAAGAAAGGTTTAGAGGGAAATAGGCCAAATGCTGACAAATGGGATTCAATCAGTTTAAGATATCTAGTTGGCATGGACAAGTTGGACAGAAAGATCTGTTTCTATGTTGTATTACTCTATGAGATTTTACTTGAAACCTGAAGAAACAGGCATACTCTCCTTTTCACAATATGAATGCTGTGTGCTTCACACCCACCTAGCCTATTATCTAAGATTCCGAACTGCATGCCACAACTTTCTGCAAGTTCCCTTTCTGATGAGTATTTGGCTGGAATTCCAGACAGGACTGCTTTCCAAATCCAATTAGCTTTTGTCGTCCAGCCGTCTGTATCTTCTGTGATCAGAATGAGACTAATTTGGTGTCTTCGAGAAGATGTATGGATGTTTTGAAAGTGCATGGAACAAAGGTTTTTACAGAAGCTCATGGTCTGGACAAATATCCCATTTGCCTGTATGTTTCCTGCTTTGCTCCTGGCAGTGTTTCCCCATAGCTCTGAAAACACTGATATACGTCTTCTAAAAGGGCCATTGATGTAATGAAGAAAAATAAACAAGAAACTTTTCTATTAGTTCTGGCTTTCAAGCATATACAATAGCTATTGCATAAATTTCAGACTGTTCTGCCATTCCCACATGATGTTGCTATGACTAAATAATGGCTTGATATTTAGACTCAACAGGGCCAGGGTCAAAGACCATAAGACTATAAGGTATAGAAGCAGAGTTTGGCCCATTGAACCTTCTGTGATATTTGATCATGGCTGATACATTTCTCACCCCCATTCTCCTGCATTCTCCCTTAGCCTTTGATCTACTTATCAATTGAGAACCTATCTATTTCTGCCTTAAATACTCCCAACGATTAGCCTCCACAGCTTCTGCAGCAACCAGTTCCACAGATTAACCATCCTCTGGCTGAAGAAATTCCTTCTCATCTCAGTTCTAAATGGTCAATCCTTCACTCTGAGCCTGTGCCACTTGGATCCTGGTCTCCGACAATTAGAAGCATCTTCTCAATATCCACTCTACCAGGAATTTCAGAATTCTGTAAATTTAATTCAGATCCTCCCTAAGCCTTCTAAACCCCATTAAGTATGAGCCCCTGCATCCTCAACAGCTCCCCATGTGACAAGCCCTTCATTCCTAGCATCAGTTTTGTACACCTCCTCTGGACCCCCTCTGATGCCATAACATCCTTTTTTCGATATCGGGCCCAAATCAGCTCACAATATTCCAAATGTGTTCTGATCAGAGCCTCAAAGAGGCTTAGCAGCACACCTCTGCTCTTGTACACTAGCCCTCTTGAAATGAATGCTAACATTGCATTTTCCTTCCTAATTGCCAACCGAACCTGCATGTTAACCTGAAGTATAACCTGAACTAGCACTCCCAAGTCCCTTTGTGCTTCAGATTTCCAAAGCCCTTGGGATGTATTTCTGCCTCCCAAAATACTCCCAGAAACTCCTGCCATTGCTTCTTCACTGTTATTCTCTCATAAGGTTCCTTTCCAATGAAATCTGGCCAGCTTCTCTCTCATCTAAAAATCTTCTCTCCTTCTCCCTACTTAGCCCATAAGATATTGGAGCAGAATTAGGCTATTTGATCCAACAAGCCTGCTCTGCCTTTTGATCATGGTTAATACGTTTCACAACCGTATTCCACTGCTTTCTACCTGTAACCGTGATCATTTTACTAATCAAATACTGCACCAAGTCCTGTTCAGTCATCAATCCTCTATAATTTTGCCTCCGTCGGGATTGTTTGGCCTGATGTGTCAATATTATGTCATCTCTCACAACTTAAAATCACTAGACATTGATATTGGGGGTTTGAAGAATCCAACAGAGACTTAATACAGCAAACTATTATGTCTAAATGTTACATACCTCAAACATTAGTGTCTTGGCTAATGTTAAGATAATAGTATACAACAGAGGAGTATGCTTTCAGGATAATGTCATGCTTCAAGTGATCTGCTTGATGATGGTATATGACGCTAAAGACAGAATATGAAACCTTTATACTCTCAGATCATGATACATCAGATCATGAGTATTTCTCTTCAAGGAATTCTGACATCTGACTTCGAGCCATAACACAACAACCGCTTAGTTTGCTAACTGACATGAGTTGCCAGGCAGGTAAAGCTTCATTTTTAAAATTTTCAAAATTTTAACCCTAGTTTTTTCATCCTTCCATTTCTTTGCACCTTTTGATCTCTGCAACCTTCTCTAATCCTACAACCGTCCAAGATATCTGATGACTGTAATTCTAAACTCCTGTATTTCTCCACCTTTGGCAGATGTAACCTCAGTTCCTTTGCCCCAACACCCTGGATTTCTCTTCATAAACATGTCTAACTTGTTGCCTTTTTTTTCCTATTTTAGGATGCTTTTTACAACCTACCACTTTGATGTTGCATTTGGCCCTCTATCCTAATATCTCCTTAGTTGGTTGGCATCAAATTTTATTCGATAAACCTCCTTGGGACATGTTAGCCTCATTAAGGTACTATATAAATGCAAACTGCTGTTGAACGGTAAAGGTCATAGGGAAAACTTAATAGAAGTGTTTAAAATCATGAAAGGTTTTATTGAATAAGGAAAGAGAAACTATTTCCACTGGCAGAAGTTTTGGTAACCAGAGAATACCAACTTAAAAGAATTGGCAAAATTGTTGAAGAGAAGGTAAGGATTTTTATTTTTAACTTAGTGAGTTATACTCCGGAACATCTTGCTTGGAAGAAGCAGAATTTAATACATGTTTTGAAAGAATTCATCTGAAAAAACTTTGCAGACATTTGAAGAAAGCACAAGGAGTTGAAGAAATTGGATAACCTTTTCAAAGAGGCAGACAATTCCTTTCCTGTGTTGACTTGTTCTACATTGAGAAAACCATCACACCCTGACACGGAATAAGCAGTTTGTGAAAAGTACTAAAATATATTAAACCTTTAAATATAAATTAGTGTATTCTTGTATACTTTATCAAAAATTGTTTGGAAATACCACGCTCAAATATTTGTGATTTTTACCTTTTTATTGGACTGAGGGTTGATGATTAGGCCCTAATCCAATTCATCTTAACTTTCAAGATTTGCCGACATTTGACCTCCTGGGAGTTCTTAATGTCCAAACTTGGAGCAATAACCCCAATTTCTGGCCTTAACAACCCAAAATTACAATCATATCGCATTTCAACTACTGACCTCCTGGGGCTATCCTCACATTGTACCCCAGAACATTGAATAAATCATTTTCAATATAAAGACAGCTAGTGCCCCAGGGAAATAAGGAAGCAGCTAAATAAGATGGGCTGAGTTATGAAGTACACAAAGTAGGAAATTAAGCATTATTGCTTGTCAAGTATCATAGATCAAGTACATTTTATCAAAGCTCCATCAAAGGTGTCAGTCATGTGTGGAGTTTGTACATTCTCCCTGTGTCTGCGTGGGTTTCCTCCAGGTGCTCTGGTTTCCTCCTACAGTCCAAAGATGTGCAGGTTAGGTCGAATAGTCATGCTGAATTATCCACGGTACCCAGGGATATGCAGGCGAGATGAGTCAGCCACAGGAAATACAGTATTATAGCGTGGAGGGGCGCAGGGTGTGTGGGTGGGATGCTCTTTAACCGGTCAGTGTGTACTCAATGGGCCAAATGGCCTCCTTCCACACTGGAGGGATTCTACAGTTAAATGGAGCTCCCATTGTAGTAGTGAATCACTCTGCAATAGAGTAGTTGTTGGCCTGATAGTCGAGAACCACAGGCTAATATTCCGGCGACAAGGGCTTGAATGCCGCAGCAGCCATCAGTGAAATATGTACTTGATAAAACTCTGGAATAAAATGCAGACCTAACAGTAATCATGCATCCAATGTCAATTGTCATAAATACCCTGATTCATTACTCTCAGGGCCCTATCATTAACTGCATAAGTCTTGCCCTGATTTTTCTTACCACCTCACATTTATCTGGCACGCCTTGGCCCATCTGATCAAGGTCCCATTGTACTCTGAGATGATCTTCTTCACTGTCTGCTACTCCGCTAATTTTGGTGCCATCTGCCAATTTACTAACCATATCTCCTATATTCATATAATTGTATTCATATCAAATCATATAAATATAACTTTGAGATGAGGTCACTGTTGTCATGTAGAAAGCATGGCAGCTAATTTACACTCCTTACACACCATTGATTCAAAGGTAAATTAACTCTTTCATGGAAAATTCTGCTTTCACCATTCAAGGGTTTTCGAGATCACGTTGTATTTTGTCCCAAGAACTTAGCGAGTGCAGAATGAGGAAAAGCCATTAAATCTATTTATCCATTCCTTCCAAAAGACTGTAACACATCACTAATTTGCCCTATCAGTTAAACTCCTGAAGGAACCTTATTCATCAATGTTCCCTGATCTCCAAAGTTTGTCAAGTAAAATTTGGAATAAATAGCTGTGACTGTCCTATCCTGTCCCACAAGAGGACCACTCCAAGCTCCCAATGAGATACCATCAATGTTAGACAATCAGATGGGTGCAGATGTTATTCAGGATAATGAGGAATGATTACAAGTGAAGGCATTTTAACTTTTTATCACCATGGACTCATACAGCATGGAAACAGACCCAGTAGAATGCTAACGTTTTCCCAAGCACGGGATCCTTGAATGTTTAATAATCCATTTGCTACTTTTCTCAAAGCCATGATCTACCTCAGAAAGGAAGTTTTTTTTACATTCTAATTGTAGAGCTTATTTGTGACTAGTTGATTGCTTGATTTAAGCTTGTAATATGGTAGGGAAAGAACAGGTGAGTGGGGCTAATTGGATTGCATTTTAAGGGTGTAGAACGTGAAAGGACCATTTGGCCTGTTTTTTTGTTGTACCCTTCTATGATACAATGAAATCATTGCTCAGATCGCTGGAAGCTGTAATGTTGATTTCAACTTGAAACTGTGACATAATTCTTTTATTTGGACTCAAAGAGAGATTGCAGCTAATTCTCTGATTCCTGGGGCTAACGATGTCAAGGTGGTAGCCCAAGGAGAGAGCTGAGGACTGGTGTAAACATGACAAACAGTTAATGAATCATTAATGTTCCAAAACAGCACTTCAGGCATTTTGATTGCTCTGAGGCTTCTTGGGGTTTTGGCTATCATTCAGATGTACCACAAAGTGCACAGCCCTGAAAATATGTCCCATGATGGAGACCTGGAGCAAATAGAGTGCCAAAGACGGAAAGGGAATGAGAGGGACAGTCAAATTATAAAAGACAGCAGTGCTACTCTCACACAGGAGATTTTGAGGCCAACTAACCTCAAAATTCAGTTCCCGATAACCATTCTTTCCTCATTCCTACACCTCTCTCTGCACCATCATTGACACAGTTAGTGTCCAAAACCCTCATGGGTCATCACAGAATGAACAAGGAGCTTTTCTTTCGAGATGGCAGTCAAATCATTAAGTAGAGGACACAAATTTATAGTAACTGCTAAAAGAATCAAAGACAATATGAAGCAAGAAATATGCATGCAATATCTGGAATGCCTGGAAGGGTGATGGAGACAGATACAATAGTGACATGCAAAATGGAATTGAAGTGATTCTGGAAAAGGGGCCATTCATGGGATTATAGAGAAAGAAAAGAAAGAGGCTTCTCCAAAGAGACAGATTAGAAATGATAGTTCAACAGACTTCACTTTGCCCTGCACAACTCTTTGATTCTATGCTGCAGATCCTTAAATCTTACAGCAATATTCAATTTCCTGACCGCCGCCCCTAATCCAAAACACATTTGACCTTATAGAAAATGTAAGAGAAAATTATGGGAGTTATACCTAGAGGACTAAAGTACAAGGATGCCGAGGTTTCGCTGCAGCTATATAAACCCTAGTTAGACCCCACTTGGAGTACCATGAGCAGATCTGGGCACCTTAACTTAGGAAGGATATATTGGCTTTGGAGGGAGTACAGTGCAGGTTTACAAGAATGAAGCCTGGTTTTCAGGGGTTAAGTTATGAGGAGAGATTAGACAAATTAGGCCTGTTTTCTCTAGAATTTAGAAGGTTTAGTGTGATCTGATTGAAATCTTCAAGGTGATATTAGGAAAAGAGAGGGCCAATAAATTGTTTCCACTGGCTGCGGATTCTAGAACTAAACAGCATAGTCTGAGAATTAGGGCAAGACTATTCGGGAGAGATGTTAATAAGGACTTATACACACAAATGCTGGTAAAGGTTCATAACTCTCTTTCACAAATGACACCGGATGCTAGATCAGTTGTTAATTTTAAAATTAAGGTAGATTCATTTTTGCTAAGCAAAGGTATTAAGTGAAAAAGGCCAAAGGCAGGTATGTGTAGTCAGTTCACAAATCAACCATGATCTCAACGAATAGTGGAACAGGGTCAAGGGAATGAATGGCCTACTGCTGTTGCTATATTCCTATGTTCCTATGTGTAATGAGCAGTTGGTTCGGTTGCTTTTTGATCTATTGCCAAAAATCAAAATTATTCAGATGAGAATCAAATCAGAGACATTTTTACAATATCTCCTACTGATATATTGTGTGTACATAATTATCTGTCTTTCCCTTAGGTGAGCATTTCAACTGAGTAGTTAACTAATTTAACATAAACATCTCGAAACCATGCACATACAAGAGAGAAGAATGTGACTGTGAATGTGCAATGCAGTTAGTAATTATCTGAGAGTATAGTATAGTGATTATATTACTGGACTTTATCCAGAGAATGAATTCAAATCCCACTCTGGCAATTCAAATTGAGTAAATCTGATATCAGTAGCAATGTCAATGAAGCTCATAGTTTGGTCTAAAACCCAGCTGCCTCACTCATATGTTTTTGGGCAAAAATTTGGGATTTGAAATGTCAACTCTGCTTTTCTCTCCACAAATGCCACCACATGCTGATGAGTTTCTCTAGCTCCTTCTTATTTTTATTTCAGATTTTGCATTTATTTCTGTCCTTATCTGGTCTGACCTTTCTCTATTTCTATTCCCTCATCAACATGGTTGACTCTTAACTGTCATCTGGCATGGGCTAACAAGATATTAATACTTGGGTTTCCAGAAAACAGCCCTCCATCACATTTTCAAGGCAACTAAGGATGGATAATAAATGCCAGTTCTGCATATACCAGCAAGAATTTTATAATTAGTTAATTTTTCATCAAAAACGTTCTATTTTTTGATATGTTCAAAAACTCTGACTTAGGAGGTGAAGATTTGCTAAAAGTTCAATGAAAGCCATAGGTAGAATATATGTAGGAGTTGTTGTGATTGCTGTAGAGACAATAACCAACAGAGTCTGAAAACCAAGTTACTTACTAAATAATGGTACGGACAGAAGGCATGAACAGGGGATTGATTTGGATGATCATGGTCATTTCTTTCTGTCTCCAAGATGGTGGTGAAGTGGGAGTCAACACAATGTAGAGCTGGAGGAACACAGCAGGTCAGGCAGCATCAGCAAAGCAGGAATTTCATGTCGGGACCCTTCCTGTGTTCCTCCAGCTCTACACTATGTTGACTCTGACTCCAGTATCTACAGTTCCTGCTGTCTGTGAGCAGTGGAGTAGGACTCCTGAGCTGGAACTCATTTGCTCCATCCATTTCATTTCTCTTTCTCTTTCTCCGTTCTGTAGTTTTTTTTTTCCTTTTTCCTTTTACCTCCTATCATCCAGCAGCATTGGCAATGTTTAGAGTGAAAGTCAGCACGGACTCCTGGTCTCAGTGTGGTCTCCCATGACCAGCACTCCAGGCCTTGAAGTGTAGTCAGACTCAGTCTGGAAAGGGCTCTTATTCTGAACTCTTATTTATCTATTTTTCAAATTTGTTGCTGGATGTTTTATATTTTTATTTTCCTATTTTTCCCCCTAAGAATTTGTACTTAAGAATCTGTACCTAGTTCCCTTGGTGCATAAGATGACACTGTAAATGGAAACTTGTAAACTTTGTGAGGATATGTGACAGTAAGGTTAATTCTAAACATATTTAATGGCAGAGTAGGCTTGATAGGCTGAATGGCTTAATTCTGGTCCAGCTTCTATGTTTCTATGTTTACTAAAGAATGTAATCAATAACATTCATGGTCTAAACAAAATAATTTTACTACACAGAAACAAAAGCACAAGTTATAATAATTGCACTCAGTACCATGAAAAGTTATAAAGACATACAGGGTTATAAAAACACATAATTACCTTTGCTTTACCCTCACATTCCTTCTACATTCATTAGGAACACATTCGAAATACTTTAAATCAGATACTCATCTTAAGCTAGAAGATTAGATGCTTGGTTGAGATAATATGAACCATTTTTACACATGCTGAGATTTATTGGGCCTTCCGATTATATAGAACAAAGAACTAAGAAAATTACAGCACAGGAACAGGCCCTTCGGCCCTCCAAGCCAATTGAGATCCTTTGTCTAAACCTATCGTCTATCTTATAAGGGTCTGTATCCCTTTGCTCCCTGCCCATCTGTGTACCTGTCCAGATACATCTTAAAAGACACTATCGTGTCTGCGTCTACCACCTCCGCTGGCAACACATTCCACCACCCTCTGTGTAAAGAACTTTCCACGCATATCTCTCATAAACTTTCCTCCTCTTACTTTGAATTCATGGCCCCTAGTAATTGAGTCCCCCACTCTGGGAAAAAGCTTCTTGCTATCACCTCATGATTTTCTAGACCTCAATCAGGTCCCCCCTCAATCTCCGTATTTCTATTGAAAATAATCCTAATCTACACAACCTTTATTCATAGCTAGCACCCTCCATACCAGGCAACATCCTGGTGAACCTCCTCTGCACACTCTCCAAAGCACCCACATCTTTTTGGCAATGAGGCGACCAGAACTGTACGCAGTACTCCAAAAGTGGCCGAACCAAAGTCCTATACAACTGCAACATGACCTGCCAACTCTTGTACTCAATACCCCGCCCAATGAAGGAAAGCATGCCCTATGCCTTCTTGACCACTCTATTGACCTGCGTTGCCACTTTCAGGGAACAATGGACCTGAACACCCAAATCTCTCTGTTCATCAATTTTCCCCAGGACTTTTCCATTTACTGTATAGTTCGCTCTTGAATTAGATCCTCCCAAATGCATCACCTCGCATTTGCGATATCTTGATAGATTATCTCTTCAAATCTCCTGCAATCACCAGAGAGTGAAAGCTCCCCGTTCAACAAAAGTAGGTCTGGTTTCTTAAACATAGGCACCTCAGGTCAAAAGTCTCCTGGGGCTAACAGTCTTTAACAATGGAGAATTAAATCTAAAGGCTCTCTTGTTCCTCAGCTTGGCTATACTAGAAATTCTCCTCACTGTTGGTGGAGACCTTCAGTTAACAAGACTTCTAATTCTTTTAGCCAACACCCAGAATTTCATCTGATTCCTGCTGAAAGAGATGCTTCTTTCACTCTTTTTTTATGGTAACCACTCAATCTAAAATCTTGAACAGAGAGCCATGCCTAGAAGCCTACTCCTCCATGTTCATTGATTCTTTCTTTCCTATTGTTTGTCTCCAGGCAATCTGGCCATTTGTTTATCTACTTGAACATAGCTTTTGTTTAACCAGGAATCAGGCTTCGGTTTCCAAAGGTATCTCTGCCCAACATAAAATGTCATTTTTTTTAACCTCAGATGCTCATGGGTCACCTCAACAGGAAACACAATGATAACAAGCTGTACAAGATGATGAGAGGCACAGATAGAGTGGATAGTCAGAGACTTTTTCCCAGGGTGGAAATGACTATTATGAGGGGGCATAATTTTAAGGTGAGTGGAGGAAGGTATAGGGAAGATGTCAGAGGTAGGTTCTTCACACAGAGAGTGGCGGGCGTGTGGAATGTGCTGCCAGCAGTGGTAGTAGACTCAGATACTTTGGAGACTTTTGAGCGACTCTTGGGTAAGCACATGGAGGATAGCCAAATGTAGCATATGTGGGGCGGATTGATCTTAGTAGGATAATAGGTTGGCACAACATGGTGAGCTGAAGGGCTTGTACTGTGCTGTACTGTTCTATGTACTATGTTCTAAAACCATATTAGAAGCTACTTTGCTTAGTCACTAGGCTTTCCTTGGAATCATCCAAGTCAGATCATTTCAATTCACAGTTTTTCTCTTGATTGAAGATGACGATGAATGCTGGAAGCTTGAAGAAACAGTTTGGGAGATACATGAATTCCACAGCTGGGGCAGGATGCGATTGTTAAGGCTACACTATCCAATCTAATTTACACAAGCTAGTAATTGACTTTATGAAATGCACAGTCTGCGACTGAGAGCAGTGTTCGGAAAAGGAAAGGTTCCAGGGGAGAACAAAATCTTTGGAACGTTGACAAGAATAAAATTTCTCAGATTTTTTTTGTGAGGACCTAGTGTGAACTCCAAGCTTCATGAAGCAAAAAGAACGATGACTGCAAGGGTACGGTGAAACAAAGCTCAGAGGCATTGGTAGCTCCTAAGTTGGATCATATATAGCTTTACCATGTGTTATGCACAGGCTGATTTATGCCGACTGTCATGGATTAGTTGTAAGCCATTACTCTCATTCTTTAGTTTCATATCCTTCATTCCAATAGTCAGAACTGAGAGGGTACCGTGTCTGAGGGTGTTTTGCAGATGTATATGATTAGCCCATTCCTAGACCCACAGCTGCTTTGCTACGCTTTGCAATTACACCAGTCTCATCATGACCACTTGCATCTGATTTTGTGCAATTAGAGGTAGGATATTTGAAGTGTTATCTCTTCTATGCACATCCAAGATCAGGTGATTTATTGTGACAGTATATTCCTCAACAAAACTTTAATGCAGTGCAATGTTCCTTGATAGTTTCTCCACTACAGGACTTGTGTACAGCAATCCAGGCTGACATTCCAGTGCGGTACTGAACAATTATTACATTGTTGGAGTCTGTCTTTCCGATGAGATGCTAGTCTGAAGCTCTACCTGTTCTTTAAATGCAAAAAAAACTCCCATTATACATTTCCAAAGCAAGCATTAGGGCAACATCGAGGGCCAAAGGGCCTGTACTGTGCTGTAATGTTCTATGTTCTATGTTTAACTATCCCCTAGGAATGAGGCGGGGGGTGGGGGGGGGGGGTGGGTGGGGGTTGGGAATGGCATTTCATAGAAGCATAAAATCCTGATGGGACTGGACAGGCTAGATCAGGAAGAATGTTCCTGATGTTGGAGAAGCCGAGAACTAGGGGTCAACAGTCTATGAATACGGGGCAAGCCATTCAGGACTGACATGAGGAGGAGTTTTTTCACTTAGGGTTTTGTGAACCTGTGGAATTCTCTACCACAGAAAGCCATTGAGGCCAGTTCGATAGAAATATTCAAGAGTTGCGTGGTACTTGCAGCTGAGGGGATCAAGGGGTAAGGAGAGAAAGTAGGAGTGACATACTGAAATTGCATGATCAGCCATGATCATGTTGAATGGTGGGACAGGCTCAAAGGACTGAATAGCCTACTCCTGCTCCTGTTTTCTTTGTTTCTATGTTATCCCCAGTGAGCTGGTTGATCCCTCAAGCAACATCACAAACCACGATTACCTGGTTGTGTTCACATTGCTCATTGCAGTTTGCTGTGTGTAAATTGACAGTCATGTTTCATGTAATAAAGCAGAAGCTACATTTCACAAAGTTCTTCACTGGCTTGGTAAAGCACTTTGGAACATCCCACGGTCAGGAAACACAATGCATAAAAATAGGTCTTTAAATTCAACGCACAGAGGAGTCTCAAAATAAGCTCAAGTAAAAAGGGAAAGACTTACAGCTATATGTATGTATTGTGATATCAGGGTGTCTCAAAACACAGTTACTTCTTAGTAGCAACATCATTGTCAAAAACAAGGTAACCAATTTAAGCATAGCTAGATCCAGAAAACTGCATGATGATAACATCCAAGCAGTCCATCTATTTCATTGATCACGTTGGCGATGGATTAAAAATAGCCTTAACTTCCCTGTTCTTCATCAAAATTGTGCTTTGGGATCCTTTATATTCACTTGTGAGGGAAGATGCAGCCTATTTTGAACTTCTGATTCAAAAATCAAATTACGAACAGTTAGTGCAGGACTCCCTCTGTACTGAGCTGTGAGTGACAGACCGGAGCACGATGTCACACCTCTAGACAAATGTTTCAATGCAATGCATCAGAGAGATAAGCGAGCTACCAGGTGAGTCACAATTGGCACCTAACTGTGCAACATAACAAAGTGTGGAGCTGGATGAACACAGCAGGCCAAGCAGCATCTCAGGAGCACAAAAGCTGACGTTTCGGGCCTAGACCCTTCATCAGAGAGGGGGATGGGGTGAGGGTTCTGGAATAAATAGGGAGAGAGGGGGAGGCGGACCGAAGATGGAGAGAAAAGAAGATAGGTATAGAGGAGAGTATAGGTGGGGAGGTAGGGAGGGGATAGGTCAGTCCAGGGAAGACGGACAGGTCAAGGAGGCGGGATGTGGTGGTCGGTAGGAAATGGAGGTGCGGCTTGAGGTGGGAGGAAGGAATGGGCGAGAGGAAGAACAGGTTAGGGAAGCGGAGACAGGTTGGGCTGGTTTTGGGATGCAGTGGGGGAAGGGGAGATTTTGAAGCTTGTGAAGTCCACATTGACACCATTGGGCTGCAGGGTTTCCAAGCGGAATATGAGTTGCTGTTCTTGCAACCTTCGGGTGGCATCATTGTGGCACTGCAGGAGGCCCATGATGGACATGTCGTCTGAGGAATGGGGGAGGGAGTTAAAATGGTTTGCAACTGGGAGGTGCAGTTGTTTGTTGCGAACCGAGCGGAGGAGTTCTGCAAAGCGGTCCCCAAGCCTTTGCTTGGTTTCCCCAATGTAGAGGAAGCCACACCGGTTACAATAGATACAATATACCACATTGGCAGATGTGCAGGTGAACATCTGCTTGATATGGAAGGCCACCTTGGGGCCTGGGATAGGGGTGAGGGAGGAGGTGTGGGGGCAAGTGTAGCACTTCCTGCGATTGCAGGGGAAGGTGCCAGGTGTGGTGGGGTTGGAGGGGAGTGTGGAGCGGACAAGGGAGTTGCGGAGAGAGTGGTCTCTCCGGAAGGCAGACAAGGGTGGGGATGGAAACATAGCTTGGGTGGTGGGGTCGGATTGTAGATGGCGGAAGTGTCAGAGGATGATGCGTTGTATTCCTAGGATGGTGACGGCGAGCACGAGGGGGCATAGCTTTAAATTGAGGGGTGAAAGATATAGGACAGATGTCAGAGGTAGTTTCTTTACTCAGAGAGTAGTAAGGGAATGGAACGCTTTGCCTGCAACGGTAGTAGATTCGCCAACTTTAGGTACATTTAAGTCGTCATTGGACAAGCATATGGACGTACATGGAATAGTGTAGGTTAGATGGGCTTGAGAACGGTATGACAGGTTGGCACAACATCGAGGGCCGAAGGGCCTGTACTGTGCTGTAATGTTCTATGTTCTATGTATCCGGAGGTTGGTGGGGTGGTATGTGAGAACAAGGAGGATCCTCTGGGGGCGGTTGTGGCGGGAATGGCGTGTGAGGAATGTGTTGCGGGAAATGCGGGAGACACAGTCAAGGGCGTTCACGCCCACTGCGGGGGCAAAGCTGCGGCCCTTGAAGAACGTGGACACCTGGATGTGCGGGAGTGGAATGCCTCATCCTGGGAGCAGATGCAGCAGAGGTGGAGCAATTGGGAATAGGGGTGGAATTTTTGCAGGAGGGTGGGTGGGAGGAGGTGTATTCTAGGTAGCTGTGGGAGTCAGCAGGCTTAAAATGGACATCAGTTCCTAGCTGGTTACCTGAGATGGAGACTGAGAGGTCCAGGAAGGTGAGGGATGTGCTGGAGATGGCCCAGGTGAACTGAAGGTTGGGGTGGAAGGTGTTGGTGAAGTGGATGAACTGTTCGAGCTCCTCTTGGGAACAAGAGGCAGCGCCGATACAGTCATCAATGTAACAGAGGAAGAGGTGGGGTTTGGGGCCTGTGTAGGCGCGGAAGAGGGACTGTTCCACGTAACCTACAAAGAGGCAGGCATAGCTGGGGCCCATGCGGGTGCCCATGGCCACCCCCATAGTCTGTAGGAAATGGGAGGAATTAAAAGAGAAGTTGTTGAGAGTGAGGATGAGTTGTGTGCATGCCCTGTTTAAGACTGAACTGAGAGGGTGGCAGGGAAGAGGCTTATTGTATCACTGTCAGGAATGAAAAGACAATTAAATCTTTCAGTTAGCCTGTGCCCAGACACAACTACATGCAAAGAAAAAATGGCATAACAGATTAGTTACTGTTTGGTTGAAGTGACAACATTGATTATGGGCACCTAAGAAAACTTCTGGTACTTTCTTTGAATATTGTTGCCCATTCTTTATGTCCATCTGAAAACATATAACCTGTATCCAATAAGCTGCAATTTTAACAATGGTCCAAATTAAATTATATTGGTAACAGGTGGATGAATTATCTGAGAATGTGATAAAATTGATGATTGTCTGCAATCTTCCAACTAGTTTTTGTTGAGCCAAATCATTTCACTAAACTCATGCATTTTCAGTTTTAGCCTTGTGGGAACTACAAATTGAAAACAATATCCAAAAGTTTTCAACTTGCATGCAGGTACTTTGTGAAAGAAAAGCACACAATTGCTTTGACTCATTAGTACTGTTTATAAAATGTTAACAGGCTCAATCTGCCTGTCACGAGCATAACGATTTGCAAAGTGACTTTCTGTAGAAACAGACAGGGTATTAAACTCGGAAAATAAATGAGTAGGACCTTGAGGTTGGAGGATGTATTAACAGGAGTTTTTATTTTACTGATGGCCAAAACATTCTGAAGTTTGTTACCTTTATTAATTGCGAGGTACTCCTGACAAGATTGCATGATGTTTATGGATCAATCCATAAACACTCGGAGGGAACACCAGAAGTAAAGTTCCAAGCAAAATTTCTCGCTCAGGAATTTCACCCAGATCTGCTGTGTTCTGGCAGTTTGAAGGCTTATTTGCAATTCCAAACTGCAAGCGTTGATTACCATCAGCTAAATTAGGCTTTCTGGCACTTGAATTGGACTGGGAGATGTCCTTAGCCTGGGAGACATTCCTATCCTTGTTTATTTACCTTCCAAATACAAAATTCTGAATCAGGAACATAAAAACAGGATTAGGTAATTAATCTCAACAATTCAGTGAGGTCATGGCTGATGTGCAATTGAACAGAATATGCCTGCCCTTCCCTCCTACGTTTTTAATGGACTTTGCAGCCACAAAGATTCATTTCACCAGACAGCTTTGCTATCTCTGCTTGACTTTGTGGTTTACAGTAAATATTATGGCTTAGATTGCTCAATGTGGTGAGCAAATAGTATTTATTGACCCAACACTTGCCAATGGACTTCCTATTGGATTTTCATTAAATCCCTAGTAATGTGGAATCAGATCATTTGGACCATCAAGTCCACACTGACCCTCTGAACAGCACCCCACCCTAACTCGACCCAATACCCCATGCAGTTCCTGTGATGTCAAGGCATACAAGGTTATTAATCAAATGATATTGGAATAATAATTTTGCAAGATAGTGGATGGCTTACAAAGGCTGGACACGGGGAAGTTGTTTCCTTTAGGCAGGGAGACTAGGACACGCGGGCACAGCTTTAGAATTAGAGGGGGTAAATTTAAAACGGAAATGAGGAGACATTTCTTCAGCCAGAGAGTGGTAGGCCTGTGGAATTCATTGCCACGGAGCGCAGTGGAGGCCGGGACGTTAAATGTCTTCAAGGCACATATTGATAAATTCTTGATCTCACGAGGAATAAAGGGCTACGGGGAGAGTGCAGGGAAGTGGAACTGAAATGCTGATCAGCCATGGTTAAATGGCAGAGCGGACTCGATGGGCCGAATGGCCTTACTTCCACTCCTATGTCTTATGGTCTTATAATTAGGCACTCATTTTTGACTAGCACAGATTCAATTACCCAATGGGCCTTTCTGTGCTTTAAACCTCTCTGACTCTAGGCAGGAGGGGTAGAGATCTTTCTGTCCCCAATAATGTCAGGGAATATGCGCATCACAAGCAAGGACAGGCTCTGGTGCCCATCTTTAATAGACCTTGCACTGAGCGGTTTCCTTTGGCTACTGCAGAGTCAATCACATTGCTGTGGGTTAGGGGTAGGCCAGATCAGTGACGGACGGCCAGATTTCTTCATTAAAATACTTTAGTAAACCAGATGTGAGGAGAAATGACTTCTCTCAAAGGATCATGAATTTACCAACCTAAAATGCAGCAGATGCCAGGACATTGAATAAACTTAAGTAGCAGAAAGACACATATTTAATTTGTAGCAGTTTGAAGGGTGTTGGCGAGTAGGTAGGTAAATGGAGTTCAAGTTGAGATGAGATCAATCATGATCGAATTAAATGACAGAACAGGCTTGAAGGGGCTGAATGCCCTCTTCCTGCTCTTAGTTCTTTTGTTCTTATGAGCATTAGTCTACATAGCCAGCCTAGTGACATGACTAGTCTAGCAACCTTTCCCCTGGAGACAAGGAGTTCAGTGGAATATTTGACACTGAATATAATAATGTTCCAGCAACAGATGAGTTAAGACAGGGAATGAAGTTGGCTGATGTTCCAAAGGTGGAATAAGGCAATCTTAGTGCTGTTGCAAATATGATGTCAGATGGTGATCTCGGAATCAAATATCACACTAAGATTTCACAAACTGACTTAATCCCAGACTGCTGCCAGCTAGGGAACAGAATTAGCAATTTTTTTAAAAAAAATCAACATGGAATTAGTCACCTCATGGAAGTGGTGACTATAGCTCAGCAGGTTCTTGCTACCTACAAGACTAGAAATGCTAGTCATACATTACCAGACACTGAACACACACACACACACTTTAATCAGCCAGTGCATTTCCATGTCCTGAGCTCAGCTGAAACAACATCTCATTACACTGAGGTTGCAGATACTGTGAAATATGACCCTGAGCCATCATTGGGCGTAACTTATGAGCATTACAGTTAAGAATTATCTGAAAAAAACCTCTCACTAGTTTAACTCTGATCATTCCAGATCCACGTCGCAGATTGTCACATTTAACAAAAGCTATGCTTCTGTTAGCTGAAAGTTGTCAACAGTTGTTTGTCACAGAAATGACACTCACATATTAACATGTAAGTTATATTTCCCTATTCTTCTTGCCTTCTATGGGCTTCAATTTTTTAAAGTGAATAGGCTACATTTAAAATAGCAGGTGGAGGAATTTCATTCAAGCATTCTCTGGATGATGAACTGTAACTAGCAGGGTGCTGTAGGATTCAGTTCTTGGACCTTAAGTATTTACAATTTATATAAATGTTCCGCAAGCAGAGACAGAGTGTAGTGTGGTAAAATTCATGGATGATACTAAAACAGATGGGAAAGCAGGCGGTGATGAGGAGATAAGCAGTTAACAGATGAATAGTGATAGGCTCGGAGAATGGGCCATAGTCTGGCAGCTGGAGTTTAATGTGGATAAGTGCAAGGTTGTCCATTTTGACTGGAAAATAAAAGGGTAAATTATTATTTAAATGGAAACAGATTCATAGTGTATCAATGCAGAGGGATCTGAGCATCTTTGTGCATGAATCACCTGAAATAACAAGAAAGGTAAATGAAATCCTGGCATTTATTGCAAAAGGACTGTGTTATAAAAGTAAAGAAGTGTTCCTACAATTATATAAGGCATTGGCGAGACCACACCTAGAGTGTTGTGATCGGAGATAATGTGAACTGCAGATGCTGGACAATCCAAGATAACAAAGTGTGAAGCTGGATGAACACAGCAGGCCGAGCAGCATCTCAGGAGCACAAAAGCTGATGTTTTGGGCCTAGACCCTTCATCAGAGAGGTGGATGGGGAGAGGGTTCTGAAATAAATAGGGAGAGAGGGGGAGGCGGATCGAAGATGGATAGAGGAGAAGATAGGTGGAGAGGAGAGTATGGGTGGAGAGGTAGGGAAGGGATAGGTCTGCCCAGGGAGGACGGGGAGGTCAAGGAGGCAGGATGAGGTTAGTAGGTGGGAAGTGGAGATGCAGCTTGAGGTGAGAGGAGGGGATAGGTGAGAGGATGAGCAGGTTAGGGAGGCGGGGACGAGCTGGGCTGGTTTTGGGATGCAGTGGGGGGAGGGGACGAGCTGGGCTGGTTTTGGGATGCAGTGGGGGAGGGGGAGATTTTGAAGCTTGTGAAGTCCACATTGACACCATTGGGTTGCAGGGTTCCCAAGCGGAATATGAGTTGCTGTTCCTGCAACCTTCGGGTGGCATCATTGTGGCACTGTAGGAGGCCCAGGATGGACATGTCGTCTGAGGAATGGGAGGGGGAGTTAAAATGGTTCGTGACTTTGAGGTGCAGTCGTTTATTGCGAACCGAGTGGAGGTGTTCTGCAAAGCGGTCCCCAAGCCTCCGCTCCTGCCCCACCGAACTCACCTCCACCTATCTGGACTTCATTTTCTCCCCCTTGGTCCAGGAACTCCCCACCTACGTCCATGACACCACCCAGACCCTCCACCTCCTCCAGAACTTCCAATTTCCTGGCCCCCAACACGTCATTTTCACCATGGACGTCCTGTCCCTATACACCTGCATTCCTTATGCAGATGGCCTTAAGGCTCTCCATTTCTTTCTGTCCCGCAGGCCCAACCAGTCCCCCTCCACCAACACCCTCATCCGCCCAGCCAAATTCGTCCTCACCCTCAACAACTTGTCATTCAATTCCTCCCACTTCCTACAGACTAAGGGGGTGGCCATGGGTACCTGCATGGGCCCAAGCTATGCCTGCCTCTTTGTCGGTTACATGGAACAGTCCGTCTTCCGCACCTACACTGGCCCCAAACCCCACCTCTTCCTCCGTTACTTTGATGACTGTATCGGCGCCGCCTCTTGCTCCCCAGAGGAGCTCGAACAGTTCATCCACTTCACCAACACCTTCCACCCCAACCTTCAGTTCACCTGGGCCATCTCCAGCACATCCCTCACCTTCCTGGACCTCTCAGTCTCCATCTCAGGCAACCAGCTAGAAACTGGCGTCCACTTTAAGCCCGCCGACTCCCACAGCTACCTAGAATACACCTCCTCCCACCCACCCCCGGCAAAAATTCCATCCCCTATTCCCAATTGACATGGAATTAGTCACCTCATGGAAGTGGTGACTATACCTCAGCAGGTTCTTGCTACCTACAAGACTAGAAATGCTAGTCATACATTACAATTTCTTCGTCTCCGTTGCATCTGCTCCCATGATGAGGCATTCCACTCCCGCACATCCCAGATGTCTGCTTTCTTCAAGGACCGCAACTTCCCCCCTGCAATGGTCGAGAAAGCCCTTGACTGTGTCTCCTGCATTTCCCGCGACACATCCCTCACACCCCGCCCCCGCAATAACCGCCTGAAGAGAATCCCCCTCGTCCTCACATACCACCCTACCAACCTCCAGATACAACGCATCATCCTCCGACACTTCCGCCATCTACAATCTGACGCCACCAAGCAAGACATTTTTCCATCCCCACCCCTGTCTGCCTTCCGGAGAGACCACTCTCTCCATGACTCCCTTGTTCGCTCCACACTCCCCTCCAACCCCACCACACGCGGCACCTTACCCTGCAACCACAGGAAGTGCTACACCTGCCCTCACACCTCCTCCCTCACCCCCATCCCAGGCCCCAACATGACTTTTCATATTAAGCAGATGTTCACGTGCACATCTGCCAATGTAGTATACTGTATCCACTGACCTTGGTGTGGGTTCCTCTACATTGGGGAAACCAAGTGGAGGCTTGGGGATCGCTTTGCAGAACACCTCCGCTCGGTTTGCAATAAACAACTGCACCTCCCAGTCACCAACAATTTTAACTCCCCCTCCCATACCTCAGACGACATGTCCATCATGGGCCTCCTGCAGTGCCACAATGATGCCACCCGAAGGTTGCGGGAACAGCAACTCATATTCCACTTGGGAACCCTGCAACCCAATGGTGTCAATGTGGACTTCACAAGCTTCAAAATCTCCCCCTCCCCCACTGCATCACACAACCAGTCTAGCTCATCCCCTCCCTCCATTGCATCCCAAAAACAGCCCAGCTCGTCCCCGCCTCCCTAACCTGTTCTTCCTCTCACCTATCCCCTCCTCTCACCTCAAGCCGCACCTCCATTTCCCACCTACTAACCTTATCCCGCCTCCTTGACCTGTCCGTCCTCCCTGGACCGACCTACCCACTCTCCACCTCCCCACCTATACTCTCCTCTCCACCTATCTTCTCCTCTATCCAGCTTCGGCCTGCCTCCCCCTCTCTCCCTATTTATTTCAGAACCCTCTCCCCATCCCCCTTTACTGCTGAAGTGTGTAGGCCCGAAACATCAGCTTTTGTGCTCCTGAGATGCTGCTTGGCCTGCTGTGTTCATCCAGCTCCACACTTTGTTATCCTAGAGTGTTGTATCCAGTTTGGGTCTCCTTGCTTGAGGAAGGATGTGGTGGCACTGGAGACAGTTCAGAGGAGGTTCGCCACATTGATTCCAGGGACGATTCCAGGGACAGTTGAATTGCTTGGGCTTGTACACACTGCAGTTCAGAAGAATGAGGCGGGGATCTCATTGAGGTATATAAAATGCCAAGCGGGATTGATAAGGTAGATGTTGAACAGATGCTCCCCTTTATGGGGCAGCCTTGAACAAGAGGGCATAGATATAGAGTAAGAGCAGGTAGGGTCAAAACTGAGATGAAGATAAACTACTTCTCTCAGAGGGTTATGAATCTGTGGAACTCACTGCCCCTGAGTGTAGTGGAGGCAGAATCAATCAACAAATTCAAGAAAGAAAAGAAATGACTCTGATGAAATGTAGGATAAAGGGCAATGAGGAACAGGCAGGAAAGTGGAGTTGAGACCAGAATAAGTTCCACCATGATTATGTTAAATGATGGATTGGGCTTAAAGGGCTGTATTGCCTAGCTCCATATTCCTACGTTCCTACATTAGCGTTGCTATCTCAAATCCTTGTTTAAAAAGTTATTCCTCAAATAAATTAACAGAGAATTGCTGTATAGACCAGAAATAGCTAAAATCTCATCGCAGTTCTGAGGAAGGGTCACCAGACCCGAAAGTTAACTCTTTTTTATCACTGATGCTGTCAGACCTGCTGAGCTTTTCCAGCAACTTCTGATTTTGTTCAAAGTCAGATCACGTTAGGCAAGCCCACATTCCCAGGATAATCTCTATTTCTCAGTAAATTTTGAACAATGCAAAATCACTAAGAAGTGTGGAAATAGTAGGAAAATATTGTCTGGGTGATGGAGATCCGAATTAAAAACCTGAAATGCTGGAGAAATTCAACTGGTCGAACAACATCCGTAGACAGAGAAACAGAATTAACATTCTGAAAATTGTATTTCTTTGTTATCTTCACAGGCATGTTACAAACCATTTGGGAACAGTGGTGATGTATTAAACAGATTAGTCAGCTGTTTATCAGTCACTTTATAAGCACTTCTTCCAGGGACAAATCCTGGAGTTAGGTGTGAAGTGGAAGCTTCTAGCTCAAAGACAAGGACGTGACTTACCAAGCTAGAAGTTTGCTGAGCTGTATCATTCAAATGTACCCCTACCTCTACAGAGAGGTATAAAATTCATGAATGCCATGGTCAGATTAAGTTGGTGCTTTTTACATGGAAATTCAATTAATTAACTGAGATCAAAGGTGAATAAGCATTACATTCCATCAATCATGATCAAACATCTGGGAGAGGCTGGTGAGAGGTTCTTTTGAATGAATAATTTAATATCCAATAGAAATATTTTAAAAAAGTTCTTAGTGTCATGAAGGTTTGTCACTCTGGAAGAGGCGGCAAAAAGTCAACGGAAAACTTTTGTGGACCACATTTGGGTCCTGCATTTACCCTGAAAATTGTGACCAGAGCAGTTTAACACAGCACTCACTTCCTGAACTATCTTATCTCACATCCTTTTGAAGCTCAGCAGTTTCCTCACATGAAAGTACTTGACTTGAGTGACATTTGAATTTGAATGCTGCAAACAATTTATCAGATTATAAATTAAGCCGAGTACTGCTATTTTCTATTAATAAAAGAAAGCTACAAATAAACTCTTTGGACAAGAAAAGAAATGACTCAGTTTGGCTTGAGGGCAAACTGGCAGCTGCATACTGAGCTCATTGGCATCTACATATTGGAATCTCCAGTTAATTCAAACCACGACATTATGGCCGTTCCACCTCATATTATAGCGTTTTAGGAATAAAAAATGTTAAAGGTATATTATTAATTCACAAATATATGCATTAGAAATTTGGTAAAGCAAAGTATTGTAAAGATCAAGCAGGTCATGATTTTTGCTTTGGACAGTTTCATAGTTTATTGAACTGTGCTGTTTCAGTCCCAAATCACAGAAGGGTGACTTTTAGAATGCACTTAGCTGTGGGCAACATATGGTGTCCTTCTAAGGTGGAGAATATTGTTCCCTGCATCAACAGACAACAATGTAAGAGCCATTCAAGTTGATAACATAACATTTGAAACTCTGATTACCCCAGTAAAGATAATTGATAGGTTTAGCCCCAAACGCTGCATGAGTCATTTCTCAAGAAGGGAATTATGTATAAGGCTAAAGGGAATAGCATGAGTGGCCCTAGCATAGAGCCAGCATGGACCCAACAGGACATTGTCACTTCCTGTTCGGCAATGACTCAATGACTTTGTCAATGAATTCAATGAAATGTCGATATGTAACCATCAGTTTCCAATTTGGCAATTCATGGAGCATAGAATCAGAGAGCACCAGGGAAGACATAAGACTGAATCTGACGACTGAGGCAGAAGCTAAGTCTGGAGACACTTGTAGGCCAGACCAGGTAAATGTGGCAGATTTCCTTCCTTAAAGGACAGGAGAGAACGAGATGTGCTTTTACAACAATTGGTAGTGTCTCAACATCTGCCAAGACAGAATTTGGACATAGACCCTCCGAACATTAGCCTGGGGATCTGAATTACTAGTCCAATGATATTATTGCTTCATCTTTGTCATCACTTTCTTAGGTAGGCAGTCACAACAGCTAGCATCTCACCGAAGGTAGCATGCAGGACTCCCAGTGGAAGAGTCCAACATTATTGCTTCAGCCTGAGAGTCGTGAATCTGTGGAAATCATTGCCACATAAGGCTCGTGTGGCCAAGTCATTGAGTGTATTCCTCATTAGTAAGGGGATTGAGGGTTATAGGGACGAAGCAGGGGAATGGGGTTGAGAAATATATCGCCCCGATTGAATGATGGAGCAGGCTCGATAGACTGGATGGCCTAATTCTGCTCCTCTATTTTGATTTGATTTGATTTATTATTGTCACATGTACCCATATACAGTGAAAAAGTATTGTTTTGTGTGCTGACCAGACAAATTATGCCTTATATAAGCACATCAGGGTAATAGAACAGAATGAAGAATACAGTGTTACAGCTACAGAAAAGGCACAGAGAAAGATCAATTCGATAAATATATGAGAGGTTCGTTTCTGACAACAGCGGGGAAGAGGCTGCTTTTAAATCTGTCAGTACTGTTTTCAAACTTGTGTATCTTCTGCCTGATGGAAGATGGTGGAAGAGATTATAATCCGGGTG
This sequence comes from Stegostoma tigrinum, assembly GCF_030684315.1. Classification (NCBI taxonomy): domain Eukaryota; kingdom Metazoa; phylum Chordata; class Chondrichthyes; order Orectolobiformes; family Stegostomatidae; genus Stegostoma; species Stegostoma tigrinum. The sequence continues at coordinate 102,277,723 of NC_081359.1, forward strand.
GGAGGGATCTTTGATTATGTTGGTTGCTTTTCTGAGGTGGTGGGCAGTATAGATGGAGTCAGTGTAAGGAAGACTGGTTTTCATGATGCACTGGGCTGCTTTCACAATTCTCTGTTATTTCTTGAGTTCTTGGGCAGAGCAGTTGCCATACCAAGCTGTGTTGCATTCAGATAAGATGCTTATTAGGAACAGAAGGAGTGAAAGACATGACTGGATTTCAGAAGAGTCACTGGTGGCATTTCCTGCAGTTGAAAACTGTCCAGCCTCCTTCCCACGGTGAGACATGCAGTCCCAGATAACAAGGGACATGGCTCCATCATCCAATCACCCTCAGGCACAGCCTGTCCAGCAATTTGGTGAAGGTCTCATGCTTGTTGAACAACCACATTTCCTGAAAAAGTGAGTTCCTGGAGCGCACTGATACCCTTCTCCCAGACTCATAGCAAACACTTGACTCCTCACTGCATTCAGGACAAACGATTTTTAAAATTAACATCATGAAGCAAAGGTGTGTGGCTCACACAGGACCCTTGGAAATTACACATCTAATGGTTTGCTTTTGACTGGCATTGGCCTACTGTAAGTTCATTGCTGTTCACTTCAACATTACTGAGATGTCCTAGTTTAACTTGCAAGCACAAATGACATGTTGCTAGGCCCCTGGGCTATCTCAGACAGAGCAATATATTTAACCCAGAGGTCTGAATAAGTTTAACGAACAGCTCCTAGACATGACTGCCCAGATCCCTGACTGCTGTATTTGCAATTCCCTGACTGATTCGGCCTTCTGTTTGTGATGGCCCGACCAGAATGACTGCTGCCTAATCCACCAGACTATATTTGGACAAATCCCCTGACCATGTGTGGTTCGAGCAGATGACTGATCTTGACCAAGACCCTGGACTGTGTGTGGACTCTGCCCATAACTTACGATACTGGGACTTCCTCACTGAATTGAGGACTTGCCCCTACCCTTTTGCAACATGGCCATTTGGTGCAGTGGGTGCCATGCAGGCAGTTGGCACATACTGTAGGTTTTAGATTGTCATCTCAAGAGCAAACATGCAGCCCCGATTTATAGCCTGCACGAATCTTTGACCTGTATGCCCATCCCTACTGCATCCTTTCGATGCCAGCTGCTGGTGTCCCCTGAAAAGCAAGTCTGTGCTTCCTGAGCAGCCTGTAAGGATTTGGATAGGTGGCATAATGATTATGAGGAGTCGGTAAATGCCAGATTCCAATGTATGTGGATGAGAGGTGCATGCAACTGGTGCCCATGGATCATGCCCTGAAATGCAGTTTGGTTGCAAGCAACATGGAGATCTTTCAGAAGAAATAAAACTGGTAGGTATCTGCTCTGGTATCCATGTTGCATTTTGTAAGATAGAAACTTAAATATGAATGACACAACAAGGCGCTTAGCGAGCAATACTCTTGCTTGATGGGCCACTCACTCCTGCCACCTCTCTCCATAAAGACAGATTGGATTGCTGCCAATATTGAGTTGCATCTACATATCTGATTCTGCCACAAATCCTGGCACATTCCATGTTACACAGACCCATGTAAGATTTCAGCAATGGACATAACTGGGCTGAGAGGTTAAACATGAAGAATGGAGAAACATTTTTTTTTGTGGGACTAAAAGGGGTTAAAACCATTATTCACTTTCCTGGGACATTTCTGTCAGTTCCATTTGAACAAGAGGACAAAAACTATGTCAGGATCACAGAATTAGAGAATTGTTACAATGCAGGATGAGGCCACTTAGCCCATCATGCTTGTACTGGCTCTTCAAAATGAACATCATTATCTAACTGGGGAGATTACAGCGTTGGGACTCTAGGTATTACAGCAGAGAAAAGGAACTAGCAACAAAGTGTGTAGTTATGGTGCTCCAGTCAATTGGCATGATGGACCAGTTGACCTTTTCCAGCCAATGAAATTCATATGTTTGTACATTTCATTGGACAAATTACCAGACCCCTGTGTTCAAATGTATTTCATGTTAGTTGGTTTCAATGCATTTTCGGACTTGCAAATATCAGAAAAAGTGCAATAAAAAGTCTTTCTTTTTAAAGTGCACTGTGATAGGGTATTTCCCCAGTTATAATCTCCAGTGAGATTGCAGTTTCCTCCTTTAGTTTCTCTGGAAGAAAATGTATCCAACATTTTAGTAGGGCTACCCAGAGAGATGGACCAGTCAAAAAAACACGGGGATACTTGGAAATGAATGGACTGGTCATTTTGGAGCTCCATTTTAAGGGACACAAGACAAGTGATGGCAGTACAGTGGTTGAGTGATTAGAAATGCAGCCTCACAGAGTTAATGACACCAGTTAGATTCCATTCTCACACTACTGTCTGTGTGGAATTCATACCTTCTCCCTGTGTCTATGTGGGTTTCCTCTGATGCTCCGGTTTCCTCCCACAGTCCAAAGATGTGCAGGTTAGGTGGATTGGCCATGCTAAATTACATGTAGTGTTCAGGAATGTGTGGGCTAGGGTGGGGTAGCCAAGGGAAACGCAGCGTTACAGGGATCTTTAGAGGATTAGTGGTGAATAGATGGGCCGAATAGCCTGCTTCCACACTGCAGAGATTCAATGAAGTCAGACCAGTATGTCCTCTGATGCTGCTTGGCCTGCTGTGTTCTTCCAGCTCTACACCTTGTTTTCTCAATATGTGTCATTTGACAGTTTTACAAATATGCCTGCCATCTGACTGCAAGCGGACCCATGAGAAAACGATACAGACCCATCATAAACAAATTGAATGGTGAAGCAGGTTCGAGGGGCCGAATGGCTTAATGCCATTTGTAAGAATCCCAATAGCACAAGGAGGATTTCTTATCTCCATCTTTAGTGTTAGGAAGTAAATGAATGAAAATGCTGATGATGTTCAAAATGATTCGCAGCTGCGTTATGATTTATGTTTTGTCGTCCAGTCGAACTCTCAGACAGCGGCAATTTATTACCTGCTCATCTAGAGGTTATTGGTTTGGTTCTGGTTTTGGTTGCTGCCTCTGTGTGGAGTGTTCACCATTCCAGTGCAAATGGCCCATGCAAACTGCCTTTTCTGCCCATGTGCTCCAAGGTTGCGTTCCACTTTTTATGATGCAAGTCACATCTTTCATGGAGTTTTCAGGGCCATGGTTGGAGTCCAGCATGTGTGTATATATTAGCATCAGCATCAGGCTCCTCACAGTAGCTTTAAGCAGTCAACACCACAAAAGATTCTTTGTAATAATCACACTGGGTATTCTTTTGCATTGGTTGCCCATCAAGAATCGTTTGTTTCTGAACAGAATGCTGCAATAGCACAAATTAAGACCCTTTATACATTCTCGATGAGCCAGTAGAACAGAAGTAAAATGCAGTGATAATTTTTGCACAGATAATACAGCCGTGGAGTCATGCAGCTCAGAAACAGACCCTTTGTTCCAGCTTATCCATGCAGACCAGATGTCCCAATCTGACCTAGTCCCATTTGCCAGCTTTTGGCCTGTATCCCTTTCCCATTTAGATACCCATTGAGGTGCCTTTTAATTGACATGAATCATCATGGAGGAGCACTCAGCTAACGTTAGTATTACTGAAACAAAAATGGAAATTGCTGGGGAAAATCTCAATCCCCGGACTCAAAATATTAACTCTATTTTCTGTCCACAAATGCTGCCAGATCTGCTGAGTTTCTCCAGCATTTTATGTTTACAGTTTCAGATCTACAGCATCTGCAGTTCTTTGTTTTGTTGTGGAATTAATGGGGTCAGCTTTCAAGCAAATGTAAGAGCCTGCAATCTCAGAATCACTGTGGGGGCCAAGATTGTGGAGGCTGGGGCTTAAGGAGCTGGGGTTACAGTTGTACCTCTAACTTGAGAGCTTGGTGAAATGAAATTTCCCCATTCATATAAATGTAACTGCTTTCAAAAAGTAATGATGCTAGTTCTGTGCCTAACCTGAACAGACAAGGGTCACTGGCACCATGCTGGCAAACAGTAACCGTGTGTGCTGAGCTGTTCTACATCTGGCTGCTTTCATCTGGTGCCTGCACACACTTTCATCGGCAATGCATGCAGACAGCAGAGACTGACCACAAGATTAATGGTTGCTATTTACCACTGGTGGGAGCTCACTCTTCCTAGGGGCTTTACAATGTTTACATGTATATAAGGGGTCCCTTTGTTTTACATCGGGATTTACAGCAGTCGTCATTAACAATGGCTAACAATCTAACTTAAATTACATACTGCCAGAGATGTATTTATAATTCTTGGCAATACGCTCTGAAGGGATAAAATAATATGTATTCTGTTCAATCAACGTCCAATGAAACCATCCATCTCCCTTCTCTCCATTGCCAGGCTAGTGTGCTGATTTAGTCAAACTTTAGATATGACTCAAATCCTCTATCAGGATGGAGATCATCTTACAAATTGAGTTCTGTCTTCGGTCATTCAGTGGTAGCTTCCAGTGTCCTCATCAAACACTGTCCACAAGATCCAAAATGGAGTAATACACACAACAAGCACTCACAAAGTCATCAGGGCCTTTCATTCACTCTGAGTTATTTATTTCAACCAAATTAGTTGAAATGTAACTGATTTAATTATTATATTTCCCTGCTTAAAGGTCTTGACAGTCTGTTGGGGGATAATTGCGTAAGAACCACCAAAATGCTTTGTCCAAACGGACCATTCCTAATGAGGGAGACTTGGTTAAGTGATAATGGGAACTGCAGATGCTGGAGAATCCAAGATAATAAAGTGTGGAGCTGGATGAACACAGCAGGCCAAGCAGCATCTCAGGAGCACAAAAGCTGACGATCGGGCCTAGACCCTTCATCAGAGAGGGGGATGGGGTGAGGGTTCTGGAATAAATAGGGAGAGAGGGGGAGGCAGACCGAAGATGGAGAGAAAAGAAGATAGGTGGAGAGGAGAGTTTAGGTGGGGAGTAGGGAGGGGATAGGTCAGTCCAGGGAAGATGGACAGGTCAAGGAGGTGGGATGAGGTTAGTAGGTAGGAAATAGAGGTGCGGCTTGGGGTGGGAGGAAGGGATGGGTGAGAGGAAGAACAGGTTAGGGAGCCAGACACAGGCTGGGCTGGTTTTGGGATGCAGTGGGGGGAGGGGACAAACTGGGCTGGTTTTGGGATGTGGTGGGGGAAGGAGAGATTTTGAAGCTGGTGAAGTCCACATTGATACCATTGGGCCGCAGGGTTCCCAGGCGGAATATGAGTTACTGTTCCTGCAACCTTCGGGTGGCATCATTGTGGCACTGCAGGAGGCCCATGATGGGCATGTCATCTAAAGAATGGGAGGGGGAGTGGAAATGGTTTGCGACTGGGAGGTGCAGTTGTTTATTGCGAACCGAGCAGAGGTGTTCTGCAAAGCAGTCTCCAAGCCTCCGCTTGGTTTCCCCAATGTAGGCCAAGCGGAGGTTTGGGGACCGCTTTGCAGAACACCTCCGCTCGGTTCGCAACAAACAACTGCGCCTCCCTGTCGCAAACCATTTCCACTCCCCCTCCTATTCTTTAGATGAAATGTCCATCATGGGCCTCCTGCAGTGCCACAATGATGCCACCCGAAGGTTGCAGGAACAGCAACTCATTCCGCTTGGGAACCCTGCAGCCCAATGGTATCAATGTGAACTTCACCAGCTTCAAAATCTCCCCTTCCCCTACTGCATCCCAAAACCAGCCCAGCTCATCCCCTCCCCCCACTGCATCCCAAAACCAGCCCAGCCTGTCTCTTCCTCCCTAACCTGTTCTTCCTCTCACCCATCCCTTCCTCCCACCCCAAGCCGCACCTCCATTTCCTACCTACTAACCTCATCCCACCTCCTTGACCTGTCCGTCTTCCCTGGACTGATCTATCCCCTCCCTACTCCCCACCTATACTCTCCTCTCCACCTATCTTCTTTTCTCTCCATCTTCGGTCCGCCTCCCCCTCTCTCCCTATTTATTCCAGAACCCTCACCCCATCCCCCTCTCTGATGAAGGGCCTAGGCCCAAAACGTCAGCTTTTGTGTTCCTGAGATGCTGCTTGGCCTGCTGTGTTCATCCAGCTTCACACTTTATTATCTTAGACTTGGTTAAGTGTTTGGCTTTTGGCTGATTTGTTCATTCTGTAGCCAATACCATTGAAACTGGAATAGACAAAGGCTTGGACCTGAATCCAAGGACACTCTTAGTCTGTAGCTGAGGATCACATCTGATTTGATATGTCATACATCTTACAAACATAAGAATTAGACCGGGGTGGCCATTTTGCTCGTTGATTCTGCTCTGCCATTTGTTAAGTCCATGACTGATCTAATTGCAGCATAAACATCACTTCCCTGCTTCTCCACTGTATACTGTGACTCCCTCGTCAATCAAGAATTGGTCTAACTCAGCCTCAAAAAAATATTCAATGACTCTATCTCTAATGCTCTCTGGGGAAAGAGTTACTCAGATCAATGACCCTCAGAGAAAAAGCAACTCCTCACCTCCTTTTTAAATGGGAGACCACTCATTTTAAAACGGTGTCCCTCATTCTGAAGTCTCCCGCAAGGGACAGCATCTTCTCAACATCCACTCAGTCAAATTGCCTCAGGGTCTTATAGAATCATGCCAAGACACTGGGAGAAAGAAATTTTTTTTGTTCGCCTATGGGATGTGGATGCAGCTGGTTGACCAGTGTTTTACTGCCTTTTCTTAGCTGCTCTTGAGAAAGTGGTAGTGAGCTGCCTTCTTGAGCCACTGGAGTCTACCTGCTGTAGGTTGGCCCACAATGCCCTTAAGGAGGGAATCCCAGGATTTTGATTCAATGACATTGAAGGATTGGCAATATATTTCCAAGTCAGGATAGTGAAGTTTCCATGTGCCTGCTGCTATTTTCCTTCTAGGTGGCAGTGATCATGAGTTTGGAAGGTGTTGTCCAATGATCTTTGGTGGCTTCCCACAGTGCATCTTGTAGATGGTGCACATTGCTACTAATGAGTGTTTTTTTTTAGTGGAGGGAATCGACACTTGTGGATGTAGTGCCAATCAAGTGGGCTGCTTTATCGTGGGTGGTGTCAATCTTCTTGAGTGTTGTTGGAGCTGCACATATTCAGGGAAGTGAGGTGTATTCAAAGTTTTGGCAAAAATCTGCAGCTCAGGTTGTGGGTGAGGCTGTTGACTTGCTTGCCAAGCTGGTTCGTTTTCATTCAGGCGTTTCATCACCAGGCTTCCAGTAGAATAACATCACTTCATTGGAGGCTCCACGGATGATGTCACGTAGCATGGTGATGAAATGTCTGAACGAGAACAAGAAAGCTCGAGGGAAACAAGACAGCACTTCCCACTCCTGATCTGGGGCTTGTAAATGGTGGACAGTGTTTGGAAAGTCAGGAGATGAGTGACTAATCGCAGTGTTCCTAGCCTCTGACCTACTCTTGTAGCAATCGTGTTTCTGTGATGAGTCTAGTTGAGTTGCTGGTCAATGCTAACTCTAAGGTTGTTCATAGTGGGGGATTCACCACTGAATGTCAAGGGGAGATGATTAGTTTGTTTCTTATTGGAGATGGTCAATGCTTGACATTTATGTGGTAGGAATGTTGCTTACCACTTGTCAGCCCAAGCCTGGACACTGGCCACATTGTGTTGCATTTGAACATCGACTGCTTCAGTATCTGAAGAGCCGTGAGTGTTGCTGAATAATGTGCACAATGCTCTCCTTAAAAATAGCCACAATGATCATGTCCATCCTCCTGAAAGGGAGTTAGGGCCTTTGGGTAATACCTCATCCATAATACTGATGTAAGTTTTGCCTCCGACGGTGTGGCAAATTCCTAAGTTATCCCTCATAAGAAATTAGGCATGAATATCATGGAATTGATGATTCCAACAGATGTCTATTACAGCTGGTTTTAATATACAAGCATTACATTAATGGACTAAAGTAAAGCTATGAGTTTATAAAAAGAGCATGTCATGCTTCAAGTGATCTGAGTTAAGATGGAGTCTGAGAACGTTATACCCTTATGTCACATGCTATGATACTTGATACTTTCCTTTCAGTTGTTTTAGAGGGGGGAGTCCAGGAGGAAGCGTAAGGCCAGCCTGGGTAGGTAAGCGTTTCGATTATAAAAGTCTTACCTCGCGTGACTCATTTTTTCAGCAGAAGAGGGAGAGGCGAAAGCGAGGACTGGGAGCTGCCAGGAATATATTTGGGCAGTGGCTGAACCCGAGACACTACGTGTGTAGTGTCTCCCACCCGCCCTCCCCCCAACCAAAAAGAAGGACTCAACGGTGTGTTGGTAAGGTAAGGTTTTTCTATTTTTTCTATTTCTTCTGTATCATGTAATTGGTTAAGAATTTTCTTTCTTTTTTTATTTATCTAATAATTGGTTACTTGAAAAAGACCATAGCAGAGAAGTATTAGAAAGTCTTTAACTCATAAATTTATATAAAGTAATAAATTAGCTAAGCAGAGATGACTGGGCAGGTGTTGTGCAGTATTTGTGTGATGTGGGAGCTAGCTGATCCCATTGTGAATGGCCGTGACCACATCTGCAGCAAGTGTTGGTTGCTGGAAGAACTCTGGCTCAGAGTTGAAGATCTGGAATCTGAGCTTCAAACACTGCGGCACATCCGGAAGGGGTGGAGTTACCTGGACGCTATGTTTCAGGAGGCAGTCACACCCAGTAGATTAAGTAATTCAAATTCAGTTTGTGATCAGGGACAACGGTATTACTGAAAGTGAGGCAGGTAGGGGGTTCCTGAGTTCAGGAGTGGTGGAACCTCAGCTTTTGACCTTATCCAACTGGTATAAGATACTTGCTCCCTGTGGGGATGAGGAAAAGGGCTGCTGGGAGGGTCAGCCAGCTCACCACGGCACCATGATGCAGAAGGCCATTCAAGAGGGGGAGCAAAAAGACAAGAGGTAGTTATAGGGGATTCTTTAGTCAGGGGGAGAAATAGTATCCTTTGCAAGCCGGATCGGGAGTCCCGCATGGTGTGTGGCCTGCCCAGTGCCAGGGTGCAGGACATCTCTGACCAGCTTGAAAGGATATTGGAGCCAGTGGGGGAAGATCCAGTTGTTGTAGTCCACATTGGGACTAGCAACATAGGCAAGGCTAAGATAGGGTCCTGTTTGGGGATTATCAAGCAGTAGGAAAAAAATTAAGGAAAAGGTCCTCGAGGGTCACAATCTCCAGATTACTGCCCGAGCCACGTGCAAATTGGCTTAAAGATAAGAGGATTAGCGAAGTAAACACGTGTTAGAAAGACGGGTTCCATTTCATGGGGCTTTGGCATCAGATTTGGAACAGGGGGCTCTGTACCGATGGGACAATCTTCACCTGAACCGACCTGGAACCAGTGCCCTAGTGAAAAGAATGAATAGAGTGGTCACTTGGACTTTAAACAAGTGAGTTGGGGGGAAGGGAAAGGGAAAGACAGAGAGTATGATGGTAAAGAAAAAGGGTAAGCAGCAGGTTAGCATGTGTGCAGGAGGGTTTAAGTTCAAGGCAGACTATGAAAGAAGCAAAAAGGAAGGATAACTCAGGTGATATTATTAGAGATGTTGGAAATCATGAGGGTAAGAAAGCTAGCACAAAGGCTCTTTACTTGAACGCTCATAGCATTCGTAACAATGTTGATGAGTTAACGGCACAAATCATAGCGAATGAATATGATTTGGCAGCCATTACGGAGTCATGGTTACACGATGGTCACGGTTGGGAGCTAGATATCCAGGGATACCAGACTATTCGGAAGGACAGACAGGAAGGTAAGGGAGGTGGTGTAGCTCCAATATTCAAGGACGACATCAGAGCATTGCTGAGAGATGATATAGGTTCTATGAGAATGAGGTTGAAACCATTTGGGTGGAAATTAGAAATTCTAAGAGGAGAAAGTCACTGATAGGTGTAGTCTATAGGCCACCAAATAATAACATTACCCTGGGGTGGGCAATAAACAAAGAAATAACAAATGCCTGTAAAAATGGTACAGCAGTTATCATGGGGGATTTTAATCTACATGTAGATTGGTCGAACCAGCTCAGTCAGGGTAGCCTCGAGGAGGAGTTCATTGAGTGTATCTGTGTTAGTTTTCTGGAACAGTACGTAATGGAACCGATGAGGAAGCAAGCTAACCTAGATCTGGTCCTGTGTAATGAGACAGGAATAATTAATGACCTCATATTTAGGGATCTTCTTGGAAGGAGTGATCACAGTATGGTTGAATTTAGAATACAGATGGAGACTGTGAAGATAAAATCCAATACCAGGGTCCTATGCTTGAAGAAGGGGGAGTACAACAGAATGAGGGAAGACTTGGCTAAAGTAGACGAGAAACAAAGATTTTATGGTGGGACAGTTGATGAGCAGTGGAGGTCTTTCAAAGCAATTTTTCAAAGTGCACAGCAAAAGTATATTCCAGTGAAAAGGAAGGACTATAAGAAAAGGGGTAATCTGCCATGGTTGTCTAAAGAAATAAGAGAGGCTATCAAATTGAAAGAGACAGCATACAAAGTAGCCAAAAACAGCATGAAACTAGAGATTGGGAAAACTTTAAAGGTCAACAGAAAGCCACAAAAAGAGCTATTAAGAAAACCAAGATAGTACATGAGAAAAAACTAGCACAGAATATAAAGACTGTAAAAGTTACTATAAATATCTAAAACAAAAAAGAGTGGCTAAAGTAAATGTTGGCCCTTTAGAGGATGAGAAGGGGAATTTAGTTATGGACTATGATGAAATGGCCAAGGCACTGAACAGGTATTTTGTATCGGTCTTCACATTGGGCGACATGAGTAACATGTCAGTAATTGACAAAGAGACGAAGGTAAGTGAGGACCTGGAAACAATCATTATAATGGAAGAAGTAGTGTTGGGCAAGCTAATGGAGCTAAGGATTGATAAGTCTCCTGGCCCTGATGGAATGCATCCCAGGGTACAAAAATAGATGACGGGAGAAATAGCAAGTGCACTGGCGGTAATTTTCCTAAATTTGCTAGACTCTGGGGTATTCCCAGCAGATTGGAAAACAGCAAATGTGACACCACTGTTTAAAAAGGGAGGGCAACAGAAGATGGGGAATTATAGACTAGTTAGCTTAACCAGTGTAGTGGGGAAGAAGCTTGAGTCTATTATCAAGGAAGAAATAGCAAGGCATCTCGATAGAAATTATCTCGTTGGGCAGACACAGCCTAGGTTCATGAAGGGCAGGCCATGCTTGACAAATCTTTTGGAATTCTATGAAGACATTACGAGCAAAGTGGGCAATGGGGAACCAGTGGATGTGGTGTACCTAGATTTCCAAAAGGCCTTCGACAAGGTGCTGCACAAGAGGCTGCTGCATAATATAAGGATGCATGGCGTTAGGGGTAAAGTATTAGCACGGATAGAGGATTGGTTGGCTAACAGGAAGAAAAGAGTGGGGATAAATGAGTGCTATTCTGGCTGGCAATCAGTGACTAGTGGTGTGTCTCAGGATTCGGTGTTGGGACCGCAATTATTTACAATTTATACAGATGATTTGCAGTTAGGGACCATGTGTAGGGTGTTAAAGTTTGCAGATGACACTAAGACGAGTGGCAGAGCAAAGTGTGCAGAGGACTGAAACTTTGCGGAGGAACATAGATACATTGAGTGAGTGGGCAAAGGTCTGGCAGGTGGAATACAATGTAAATAAATGTGAAGTCATACATTTTGGTAAGAGTAATAGTAAAAGGGATTATTGCTTGAATGGTAAAAAGTTGCAGCATGCTGCTATGCAGAGGGACCTGGGTGTCCTTGTCCATGAATCACAGAAGGTTGGTCTGTAGGTACAACAAGTAATTAGGAAGGCAAATGGAATTTTGTCCTTCATTGCTAAAGGGATTGAGTTTAAAAGCAGAGAGGTTATGTTGCAGCTGTACAAGGTGCTGGTGAGGCCACACCTGGAGTACTGTGTGCAGTTTTGTCTCCTTATTTGAGGAAGGATGTACTGGCACTGGAAGGGGTACAGAGGAGGTTCACTAGGATGATTCCAGAGTTGAGGGGGTTGGTTGATGAGGAGAGACTGAGTAGATTGGGATTATATTCATTGGAATTCAGAAGATTGAGAGGGGATCTTATAGAAACATACAAAATTATGAAGGGAATGGATAAGAAAGAAGTAGAGAGGATGTCCCACTGGCAGGTGAAGCTTGGACAGAGGGCATAGCCTCAAGATTAGAGGGGGCAGATTTAGGACTGAATTGAGAAGGACCTTCTTCACCCAGAGGGTTGTTAATCTACGGAATTTCTTGCCCAATTAAGTAGTTGACGCTACTTCAGTAAACGTTTTTAAAGCTAAGGTAGGTAGATGTTTTTTGAATAATAAAGGAATCAAGGGATACGATGAGAACACGGGTAAGTGGATCTGAGTCCACAAAAAGATCAGCCATGATCTTATTGAATGGTGGAGCAGGCTCAAAGGGCCGAATGGCCTACTCCTGCTCCTAGTTCTTATGTTCTTATGAGCATTTCTCTTAAAGGCATACTGACAAAACCATGTCTCTTGAAGGTGTACTGATATACAAACCATGAGGCATGACACAATAAAGACAGTGAACTGGATTAAATGCAACTCCTCAGAAGCATCTAACCCCATGTAATCATGGAAGATGGTGATTGGGAATTGCAAAAATGATAGGACCAATGGGAGATAGCATTCAGTGCTAAAATATACTATGGATCGTGTAGATCGCTACTGTAAAGGACCCAACAGATAGCTTTAAGCCATGCAATCAAATTCTTCAACAGGTAGAGACATAAAAATCTTCAGTGAGGATTCTGAATGTTCTTGAGTGTCAGTAGAGGAGTCATTGGTATTTCAACAAAAATGTCTCTGTTACGGTTCACCAACCATTTGCTTGGTGAACTGTAACAGGGATATTTTTGTTGAAATACCAATGGAGTATAAAAGATGTTTGCCAGATCCTTCGGGAAGCTGCCAATAAAACCTTCTTGCATTTACCAGTCAGGGCCTGCAGGGCAGGACTGGGGTCCTTTGCAGTAAGACACTCTGCTCAATTGAGCAACCCTGCATCAGGCATATGGGGAACGGCCACTGAAGAGCATCCACCTGCCCTTGCCTCTGAACTCATTGCTCCCAATCTGCCCTCGTTCACCTTTGTCCAGGAGGTCCCACAATGACTCTGTGCCTCTAATGGGCTCCCAGTGACAGTATGAAGGGCTGCTCAACTCTCATTGACTAGCAACTCCAAAGGGGCAGTACTTCATCACCAAGAGCCTCAGACTTGATGGGCTGAAGAGCCTTTGATCGGCATTGTAGATTCCAATGAATCAATTAGGTTAGCTTCCTAATTTTTAATTTTAGTTAAAGCCAAATTTTTAACCATTTGCATTGAAGTGTCATCTGAGGTCGGACCTTATGGCTCAAGAACAAAAATGCTACGAATTGAGGATCTACCGCTACAAGTCATTGCTGAGAATTTTGATCACTCCTTGAAGGTGCGTCCCTTTTTATGACTCTTGCTTCTGGGGGTTTGAAGAATGCCTTTGAAGCAGATTGGGAGACAATCTGCGATGCTTTGTCAAGAATTCACCCATAATATCCATCAGCATTTAATTAAGAAATTCTGTTGGGATTTCATTTAAAAGGAGCCCTACATCTTCTTGGACACATTGCAAGGAGATAGTAGGACACAGAGAGTTCTTGGTTATCAACATGTTGCTTGTGGGCATTCTTAAACTGGATGATAAATTAGAAGAGGTATCAGAACTAGAGGCAGCAGCAACAGAGAGAATGGAGGGGCAGAGGAGGGAATGAACTCACCTTCCTCCTGCCAGAGCATAAAGATCCCTCTTCATCCTCTGAAACCCCTCCACGTTTGCTCCTGACACACATTGGTCTCTGAGCCTTCATAACATTTTTTACTATGCTTTGACAACACAACAGCAAAACTCCAGTGGAAACAGTTGTAGAAGTCCACGTATGCTACTTTACAAAAACTACGTCCATCAGCATTTAAGTTCTAAACCTGTAGATGGTCATATGGAGCCTCCAGACAAGTTCTAATTATGGTAACCAGCAATTAGAGCCTTTTTTAATGCTGAAGCCAGACTTCCAAACATGCGTGGCTTGATAGGATAATAACCTAGCACCCATTTTTACCCTTTCACTGGAGTCCCCAGTGAAAACAAATTGAGGACATTATACTAAAGCCCATGTGAAGCCTGGGCTTAGGCTCCAGCTAGAAAATTGCGTCCAGCTCTCGGTATTTTTTGGACAGATATGGAATGTGCAGCATAATATGACCAAACAGGTTGACTACCAAGCAGTAAATCCTCCCATTATCTCTAAGGTAAGAACGAGAGAGTCTCCCTATCAGCCAGAGCCATGTTTTGACCACAGTGCAATCGCCTCTTCATGTTAAAGGTTCCACATGCAACTTTTGCCATGATTAAGTGTGATACTTTTTCTGAGGGGCCATCATATACAATTGGAATGGTTGCATGGATAAGAAATTCCTTGGAGTAGCTGAGACTGTCTCTCTTAGCCTTCTCTACTTTAAGAGGACATTTTATGGGAGTCTTATTATCCATGAATTTTTTTTTGATAAAGAAAATAAAGAGAAATTGTTTCTAATCAGCAGGATTTACACCCAAGGGGCACAACCTAAAGTAGGGTAAATGAACCTGAGACAATATTAGAAAAAGAGCCTGAAGAAACAAATGGTTAAGATTTGGAATGCACTGTCTGCTAGGATGGTGGGTACAGATGCTACTGTGAGAGGGATTTAGGAGTCCTGGAGTAAGCTCATGATGATGTCATAAAACTGCAGCCCACAGGGTATAAATAGCACAGCATTATCTGCCAGATAATTTGTAGATGAAAGATTGTTAGAATGTACGCAATACTTTATCAACAATGTAACAATAAACTCTAGACATATTACATCCCAGATTACCAGGTATGGTTGTATGCAGTGTTGACATGCAATAAATAGAATTCATACTTCAAAGCAGTTCTTCTCCTTGACCAGTTTGCCTGGATCCCAAACTCTCAGGTGTGGCCCTAAAATCACATAACAAAAAGGACTCAATGGTTGTCTTTAATGGGGAACTGAATAAATATTTGAAGAAGACCAAACATTTAAACAGAGTGTGGCAGTAGTACTAACCATATTGTTCTTTTGTAGAATACAATTATGATTTATGATAAACAATAAGATTACTTTCTATTGGTTGGTTTTTATGTTCTAAGAAAGATCAAAGTGGAACATGTATGATAAGGCGTGGGACACTTGACTGAATGAATCTGATTCTTTATTTTACTTTTCATTTTAAATTATGATGTGCATTCCCTCTCTAACTGGAAGTACTTTGACCTGGCCACAAGAAATATAGAACATATGAATTATTCGTTTTGGTCCAATCTTTGCAGTGAATGTTAATAAATAGAGAAATGTCAATTATATTTGATATAGACTTACTTCAGCATTCTGACCTGTCAGAGAGATATTCTGCACAGTGAAAATACCACATTGAACAGTGCTCCAAACGCATCTGAATCATTGCATGGTCCCTGGATTGTTTGATGCTCTCAATGACTACAGGCAAGATATGCCTTGATTGATTGAGTGATTTATCTTGAACTTGATCCAAGAAGCAATTAGAATTATAACATTTGCTTTTCTCTGTGTGTAGATCAATGTCATCAGATTAATTTAGCAAAATAGCAATGATTTCCTCAGGCAAAATGAAACCACTAAATAAAGACATGTGGACGTTTTGATTTATCATAAACTTCTCTGTAATAGTATCATTAGAATTGAGCGCTGTATCCATTTTCACTCGCACAAAGTTCCAATAGAGCGAAATCTCTGTCATCAGCAATCTATTACCACAAGGGAAAGAACTTGGAGGAAGGAGCACTTTTCATGTCCTCAGATGTCACAAAGTACATCTGTAGTCACTGTGTTGATGTACAAATGTGTGCAAGTCCCCACAAGCAGCACTGCAATAAATGCCTAGATATTTCATTTCATTGATGCAAGTTAAAGGAAAATTATTGACTAGGTAAAGTTGTCATTGTCCTACCAAATCATTGGAATGTTCTCTCATTGGAGAGAGAGGAAGAGAGATAAATGGTGATGGTTGAACATAAGAGTTGACACACCTCAGGTGAGGGGAGAAATTCATAAGGAGAGTCCTTCATGATAACCTGAGCCAGTGGGAATTGAACCTATATTGTTGGCATCACTTTGTACCACAAACCATCCATCTAGCCAACTATCTAACCAATATCCAAAGATTGCTGTCAGATACCTTTTTAACTGGCTAGGACAGGGTGCAGTGGATACCAGGATACTGAATAAATTTAATGAGAGGATAATCAGATTTTAAATTAATCGTAAGTTAAAAGGTTATGGGGAATGACCAGAAAAGTAAAGTTGACGGCGAGATGACGTCAACTATTAAATGGCGGAGCTAGTTCAAGGGGCTGTATTGCCTCCTCCTATTTTTGTTCCAATGTTCTTAAGAGTAGATAGAATTTTCTAGCTCTTCTTCAAAAATAGTACCATGGGATTTTTCACCTCCACCTAAGTGGGCAGAGATGGACTTAGTTTAGCATTTCAGTCATAGGCATGCACAATACAGTGAACCCTTAGTGCTGCACCAGAGTATCAACCTGGATTGCGTCTTTAAATTACTAGGGTTGGGCTTGCGCTCAAGAATGGCCTGCTCAGAAGTAAGAAAGCTGCCAACTGAGCAAAAGTGAAACCTAATTCTCCTACAATAACATACGTGTGATCAGTTATAATGGGCAAGAATAGGAAGAATGAAAGAGCTATTGCAATA
Source organism: Stegostoma tigrinum (assembly GCF_030684315.1). NCBI lineage: Eukaryota > Metazoa > Chordata > Chondrichthyes > Orectolobiformes > Stegostomatidae > Stegostoma > Stegostoma tigrinum. Next base: position 102,294,542 of record NC_081359.1, read on the forward strand.
ACAAAGTTAAGCCTTTACAAGCTGCAAGGCTCCTCCAATCAGGCAACATCAAAATTGGTAGTTTCGTGGACAGTGAAGAAGGTCATCTAAGATTACAAAGAAATCTTGATCAATTGGATCAAATAGCCAAGGAGTGGTAGATAATGTTTAATTTGAATAAATGTGAGGTATTGCATTTTGGTGAAACAAACAAGGGCAGTATTTATATAGTTAATGGTAGGGTCCCAGGTAGTGCAGTAGAACAGAGAGACCTAAGGATTCAGGTGCATAAATTGAAATTTGAGTTACAAGTAGAGAGGGTGCTACAGAAAGCAGTTAGCATGCTTGTCTTCAGACCTTTGAGTATAGGAGTTGGGATATCATGTTGAAGTTATACAGGATATTGGTGAGGCCTCTCCTGCATTACAATGTCCAGTTCAGCTCACAAGGTATAGAGCTGGATGAACACAGCAGGCCAAGCAGCATCAGAGGAACAGGTACTGCTCGGCCTGCTGTGTTCATCCAGCTCTACACCTTGTGATCTCAGATTCTCCAGCATCTGTAGTTCTTACTTTCTTTGTCCAGTTTAGGTCACCCTGCTATAGGAAGGATATTATTAAATTGGAGAGGGCTCAGAAAATATTAACCAGGATGTTGTTGGGAATGGAGAGTTTGAATTATACGGAGAGGCTGGATAGATTGGGACTTCTTTCACTGGAGTATAGGAGGTTGAGGGGTGACCTCAAAGAGGCTGATAAAATCATGAAGAGTGCAGATGAGGTGAATATCAAGGCTCTTTTTCCTAAGGTAGGGGAGTACAAAACTAGGGGGCATATTTTTAAGGTGATAGGAGAAGGACACGAGGGGCAAAAGTTTTATACACAGCTGGCTCATGTGTGGTATGAACTGCCAGAGGAAGTGGTGCATGCAGAGACTGTTGTGTTTAAAAGATATATGGACAAGTATATGAATAAGAAAGATTTGGATGGATATGAGCTAAACACAGGCAAGTGGGACTTGTTTGGTCTGAGAACATGGTTGGCATTGACTAGTTGGACTGACGGGTCTGTTTCCAAATTGTATGTCTCTATGAATCCATCTGAGGAGACACAAATGGTGCTTAACATTGTCCAATCATTAGCAAACATCTCTACTTCTGACATTGCAATGATGGGAAGGTGCAATGAAGCAGATGAAAGTGATTGGGCCGGGGAATTAGACAATAAAGAGTGGTAGCAGCTCCTCTAAACTACTCACTATTTCAACTGAATTATGTTGCTGTTCCATCATTGTGACTGGCCTGCAAATCCTTGAAGTCCCTCCCCACTGTCATTGTGGTCTACCAAAGCACATGGACTATAGCAGTTCAAAAAGGCAGCTCACCACCACCTTCACAAAAGCCACTTGGAAATAGATAACATATGCTGACCAAGCCAGAGTTGGTCACATCCTGTGGCTGAATGAAAAAATCTGAATTGACCAAAAATCCTGACCATGTAAAACTGAGGCGTGTAGAGGAGACCACAAGAATTGTAATCTAACCCAACCACAGTTGTATTTGGGCATTGCTTCTTGTTGAGACTGAGAGACATGGAATGTACAGCTGTGCAAATCGCTGTGATCAACATATGGGGAGCTGGAGAAAGCCACAACTGCATTTATGAGACCATTAAATCTATAACATCCAGCCCAAAATTATAATCAGGAGTTAAAAATTCAAATCATGTCCAGAGTGATTGGAGCTCCAATAATGTTTTAGAAATAGAATTGGAAGAGTTGAGATTCAAAAACAGGTAAGGTTGATTAAACACTCATGTTGTTTTCTCAAATTTCTCAACCTCCCAGTCAGGAGACCTCCTTTACAATGTGAAAGGGAATACAGACTGTGCCAGTTTACTGGTGATCACAAAATACATATTAACAGTTCGAGAGGAGAGCAGGTAATGGTATGATTGGATAATATAATCAAGTGGATTAGTTCAAATATTTTTGAGTAATCATAGTCATATCTATTAATTTGAACATGATTGGATCATATAGTCATGTGTCCTACCTTAGGATAAGACCATAACAGAAAGGAACTGGAGTAGGCTGTTTGGCCCCTCTAGCTTGCTCCACTGTTCAATAGAATCATGGCTGAATGGGCATTCCTGATCATAGAATCCTATGGTGTCAAAGTAGGCCATTTGGCCCAAAAAAAGTCCACACCAAATCTCTGAAACACATCCCACCCAGACCCACCCCATCAACCTTGAACGTCCCATGGCCAACCCACTTAACCTACACATTCCTGGCCATTAGGGGCAACTTAGCACAGCCAATCCACCCAACCTGCACATTGTTGGACTGTGGGAGGAAACTAGAGCGTGCAAAGGAAGGCCAGACAGAGAGAATGTGTAAACTCCACACAAACAGTTGCCTGAGGCTAGAATCAAACCTGAGTCCCTGGCACTATAACGCAACTGTGCTAAACCATTGAGCTACCGTGCTGTCCCCATCTGATAACCACCTTTCATGCCCTTTCCTCGTAACCCTAAAATTACCCCTCACATAATTACCCTTAGGTCAAGTGATGGACAACAAGGTCTAGCCGTGATGCACATATTCCCTAAAAGAACAAACAAAACCCATTTTGAAGTCTCTGGGAGGCAGTTCAAAGGAACAATTCAATTTTTAGAAACTTGTTTTGATAAAACCTATACACCCAACATATGAACATCTTGTATATCTCTATAAATGTTGGTAAGCTTGCCTACATTTGGAGAGTTTTCTATTCTTATTCCTGAAGTAAGACCATTCCCTTTATCAACAATAAAATTTTTACAGAATATGCATCAAAATTTCCACAATATGTCGGTAAAACAGCTTTCAGCAAAGGTGACTTTGGAGATCAGACAACAATTTATTGAGTGTTGAGAGTCTATCTATCTCACCCTTAATTGTATGCAAGAATATGTTGGTAGATGTTAGGCCTGATAAATCTTTTGAAGTCACGTTTCCTAAACCTCGAGGATGAGGTTGAGGCAGCTGTGGATTGATACGGACATGACAGGGAAGCAAGGTTGAGGAAGACTTTGTAGAAACTTTACAAGGATTGAACAATGTCCCAACTAGAGGGAATGAGCATTGTCTGAGCAGGAACGGAGCTTCATTGAGTAAATCCAGTGAAGCTAAGTGCTAAGGGGAGACACCCCTCCAATACAATGAATCTATCAACAGCAAATCCATTGAGAGAAACAACCTGTGATTGGAGAAGCAGTGAGCAGTTCAGAAATCAGTGCTGACATGGAGTGTTGTCAGGCTTTAGCCAGGAGCCAGGAGCCGGGGCCTGAGGCTGGGGAGCAGACGCTGGTGGTATATGTGAGAGCTGGCAGGGTGAGCTAAGGCTCAGAAGCCGGGAGTCTCGCAGTGCTTCCTTTGGTCAAAATTTTGGATTCTCTCGCTAGGGCACCCCTTCATTGAGGCCAGAAGAATGTTTATCTGGATTCAGAAATCCCACACACTAGGCTCGGTGAGTGGGTAACTGCCTGGAAAGAGAGGGGTTGGGGAAGGGGGTAGGAGGCTTCAAAATCTGGGTGCAAGAAATGCGAGCAGGGCAGAAAGAGGCTAAAAGTGGCGTGGGCACTCTAGTGGGGAAAGACGATACAGACCCAGGGGAACATCCTGGTAAATTTACATTGTCTTTCCTCATGTCCTAGTCATTATAATCCATAGGTCACTTAAGAAAATGAGGACTTTTGAACTGAATCACCTCAAAATAAATTATGATATTACATTGGCATTTTTGATTCCCAGTGCACAAATGTTTTGTGATTTATGCACCTGGGGAAATGAGATTCCTTTACTCTAAATGACTTCTGATCAATACTTTGTCTCTTTACATCTCTTTGCAATATTCTGCACTGATCACACAACCTCCTGTGCCTCCTCACTGCTCACCAATTCATTGCTTGTTGCCTTCCACTGTTGCCCTTTCGTTGTTCAGTGTCTTCTCCTTTCCTGGACAGATCTTTATAGCTTTCATTCTTTGTTTTCTTTTCCATGCCGGATTCAACATCTCCTGGATGATCACTCCTTGATGAGCCAATTGGTTTTCATCATTCCATGCTTCCACGACCTATTCTTCACAATGGAGCGATGGCTTTTTCCATCAACACCAGAAAATTCAGGGAACACTTCTCTTGTCAGGAACTCTTTGCTTTGTGAACATCTCACTTTATAGACTAAATAGGAGAAAGAAAAATTGTTGCCAGTATGAATTGCATATGGTCTCTTGGAAAGTGTTGGCCCAATAAGTGAAACTTTTTCCACCCTTTCTAAAGCCTAATGTGTTCCTTGTGTGTTTATTTAAATTCTCATTCTTGAATTTCAAGGATGGAATGGCTAAAATCTTTAGCTTGCAGACTGGAATTCTGTCATGAATAATCTTTCCACTCTTTTTTTTTGTCAAAGTCCTCCTTACTGGGCGTTCTTGTTTTCAAAATAGGATCTTGGTTCCAAATATCTTCGCAAATTGCCTGGTGCATTTGGGTAACAAAGATGCCTTTCTGCAGCTGGAGTCAAGCGTAAGATGACAGCTCTGTTCAGTCATTTTAGTGCGGTAATATTTTCAAGCTGGATGCTGAGCAGTTATCATCAGTACCTGAAAGTCAGCCTGTCCACAATGTTCATGGCATGCCCCCTAATTTTAACAACTTCTTCATCCAACTGCAGTCATATCAGTGGACTACTAATCTAAAAGCCCAAGCTACTGCTCTGGGTACATGGGTTCAAATTCCAACCCTGCAGCTGTTGGAATTTGAATTAAGCTAAGTTTTGAAAAGCCGGACTGTAAAAAAAGGCTTGTCTCAGTAATGGTGAGCATGACGTCAATTGTCAATTATCATTAAAAACCCATCTGGTTTGCTCATGTCTTTCAGGGAAGGAAGTCTGCTGTCCTTACTTGTGTTGGCCACTATGTGAGACTCATAGCAATGTGATTAAGTCTTAACTGCCCTCGGAAACTATACTCAGCTCAAAGCTTTGGCAATAAATGCTGATTTTACCAGTGATGTCCATATTCCTATTAAAGGATAACAACAGTGTAACATTGAAAGGGCTATGGAGATGTACAACACAGAAACAGACCCTTTGGTCCAACTTGTTCATTCTGATCAGATATCCTAAATTAACCTAGTCCCATTTGCCAGCGTTTGGCCCATATCCCTCTAAACTTGGCCCATGTACCCATCCAGGTGCCATTTAAATGTTGCAATTTAACACCTCCACCACTTCCTCTTCCAGCTCATTCTATGCATGCACTACCCTCTACTTAAAAGAGTTGCCCTTTAGGTCCCTTTCAAGTCTTTCTCCTCTTGCCTTAAACCCATGCCTTCCAGTTTTGGACTCCCTTACCCTGTAGAAAAGACTTTGACTATTAAGCCTATCCATGCCCCTCATGATTTTATAAGCCTCTATAAGGACACCCCTCAACCTCCAACGCTCCTGGGGAAAATAGCCCCAGCCTATTCAGCCCATCCCTATAACTCAAACCTTTTATTTGTTAATTTTAAATGTGAGATAGATAAATATTTGCTAAGCAAAGGTATTAAGAGATTTGGGCCAAAGGCAGGGACTTTGTTGTGTCAGGCCACAGATTAGCCATGATCTTATTGGATGGCGGAACAGGCTCGAGGGGCTGAATGGCCAGCTCTTGCTCCTATGTTCTGAGGTTCCTACGGCACAAGGTCACAGGTGCCATTTTAGTGATGGAGTCTATCTCTTTTACCTCTTCTTACCTATCTGCTTTTCAAAGGATTGGGGAGCCAGGTAAGAATGTAGAATAGGAAAAAGAAGAAAAGCCCGTCTTATTTAGAGAATACAGAGGTCTCAGTGATAGAGAATCTATAAGGAGCCATTGAGCACTCTAAGAGATAAAGGTCTCTCAGGTTTTTGAGTAGATTTGTAGCTCGGGTTGTGGAGGTTACAGTTACCCAACAACCACAATGAGGCAACGTTTGAGATCCCAAAGCAAAAACGGAATAACAAGATGAGAAATGGTCCCAAGATGAGAAAGGAAATGCAATATAGTGTAAAAGAGTGTTTTTAGCTTTCATAATGAATACTGATGCCACTGACATCATGATGTTCATTTACGTGGAACAGTGAAAAAGCCAGAAAATAAGGTTAGACTAAGATTACAGATTGGGGAGGGGCCCAGAATTTACTGACGTTGAATCTAGTCAAAGAATCAAACAAGAAGATTAAAAGCCAGGAAAAAGAAAATCAAAGAACTGGGACTCAATTTTTTGGCTGCAAACTTTGTTTAAAAAATTTGTGGAGAAGAAACTGCTTGGTGTTTTTGAACATGAAAGATAAGAAAATATTGATTTTGGTCTCGAAAGAAGAGGGAAATCTCCACTTTGTTACAGAAGTTTGGAAAATGCTGGAAGAAGTAAGCAGCCATTATTTTGATTGTTAAAAAAAGGCAGGAAATCCCTGCCAAATGTGGAAAACCCAGTAAGATCTTGGAGATAAAATATCACAAAGGAACAGTTTTAAAAATTTTCAAAGCAGTGAATTGCTATGGTACAGCCAGTAATACAATATAAGGTTTTATTCATAGATCATAGAATCCCTACAATGTGGAAACAGGCCCTTCGGCTTAACAAGTCCTTACCAACCCTCAGAGCATCCCTCCTTGACCCATCTCGCTATAACCCACATAATCTACATATGCCTGAACACTATGGGCAATTTAGCATGGCCAATCCACCTAGCCTGCACGTCTTTGGACTGTGGAAGGAAACTGGAGCACCTGGAGGAAACCCACGCAGACCCGGGGGGAATGTGCAAACTCCACACACACAGTCGCCCGAGGGTGGAATCGAACCCGGGTCCCTGGCGCTGTGAGGCTGCAGTGCTAGAATTGCAAACAGGTATAGAATTCAATAGAGTAGTGCTACAGAAATAAAAAACAAAAAGTAAACTGTGGATGCTGTAAATCAGAAACAGAAGCAGAAATTGGTAGAAAAGCACAACAGGTCTGGCAGCATCCAGGGAGAGAAATAAGAGTTAACGTTTTGGGTTGATTGACCCTATGAATTCCAAGGAAGGACCTGAAACGTAAACTCTGCTTTCTCTCCACAGATGCTGCCAAACCTACCGAGCTTCTCCAGCAATCTCTGTTTTTTTTATTGTAGACATACACAGTTTCAAAGAGCTATAAATCAAGGAAGTATGACAACATGACTGTCATGGAGAGTTTTTATCTGCAACGATTAAATTTAAAACAGTGACTAATACAAGCTTAAAAAATTAGCTGATTTAAAGCAACATTGAAATCATACAGATTTGAAACAGTAATGAGATTAATCACACATTAAAGAAACAGTCAGAGAAGGAACAGGCAGAAAGCAAGGGGGGATTCATGGAGGTCTGTTATGGGCCAGACCAGACACCCTCATAATATTTAAAGAAAGCAGCCTGGATCCTAACTACTTCTTATTTGAAAGGCAAATGTAAAGTACTATGTTCCAGATGCAATGTGACTGATCAAACTGCTCGACATTAAGCAAAACACACTTTATTTGAAGAACTTGGAATAATTTAACTTCATTGGAAACTTTTCAGAATTATATACACAATAATTATTACTAATCAAGTGTTCCAATATAGTAGCATGCCATAAGTGCACCCCTTAGAAAAATTCAGAAAATAGATTTATCTCTCAGGTAAGCCAGTAGCAGAGAGAAACCCCTGCATCTAACCGAAACTGAGGGATGGAAATGATAGCTTCTACTGTTTCAAAACTCCAGCAGCTTCTGCTCACTTAAGACTCCAAGAACAAATGCTTAAATCTAACACTAAAACTAAAAAAAAACTAGAAATCTTGGCCAGTGAGAGCTGGCGACACTCAGCCAGGCTGCTTCTATTGTTCCAACTTTTAAAAAAACCAAAGGCCTCACAAACTGTTTATTTCCCTTTCCAAACAGATAGCTTGATACCTCTGTCTTAAAACCTCGCTTTAAAAAAAATCTGGACAAAATACACCTCTTAAACCATAGCATCATTACAGGTGACCATTCTTAAGATAAGGAATTGCCTCATAATTAAGCATCAAGATTGAAGCTGAACACATGAATTAACTATTATAATATGTGTCTGATTCTGGATGATGCTGTTACAAACCAAAAAATAATCAGAAAGTATAGATACTTTTAGAAAATGCCCTAAAAGATTTTGATAATTACTCCAATTTGAGAACAAATACAATTATTAAAAGAGTAAGAAGTAAAATCCATGGAAAATTTTATGAACAACGTTTACAGATTAGTCTGAAAGCTGTAAATCTGGTGCTTTGGAATCATAATTTTTTGCAGAATGGCATTATTATTGGATTTTTTGATGAAACATTGTCAGATATCTTACAGCACAAGAAGGATTTAACTTTGCAGAACATTACTCAGTTGTATTGGAAGCAGAAACCAGAAGTACTCAGACAGACCCTGAGAAGGGAAGATAGGCACTGGCTCAGATTTTATTCTTTATAAGACAAACTAAAGAAGCGTGCAATGAGCCCACACAGAGAGCAATCAACCCATCATGCAAAAGTAAATGATTGATGTTATGAGGAAACAAGGTCTCACAGGCATAGACAATGTCAAGCTGTCACTAAGAACTGCCACATTTGCAAAACTGTATGTCACTTATAGAAGATGTGTAGAAGTAGGACACAGTTTTGATGTGTTGGCAGTCGCGTGTATAAAGAGTTCGACCTAGTAGACCAGTCACCACCATTAGAAAGCTTACCCGCATTTGTCAATTACATTGAAGAGGATAACCAAGTTACCCCTAGGGAAATTAATTAATCCACATGAGCTAAAAGGAATAAAACTTGTCTTTATCAATGGACTTCCAGTTGGTTTTGTGTTTGGCAGAAAAGCGAGTGCTACTGTCCTACCTGACCAGTAACAATGTCTAAGGAAGCAGAGATTACAATCTACAGAGATAAGACAGAGAACTATATGGTTGTATGGAGTCATAGAGATGTACAGCATCGAAACAGACCATTTGGTCTAACTCACCCATGCCGACCAGATATCCTAAATTAATCTAGTCTCATTTGCCAGCATTTGGCCCATATCCCTCTAAACCCTTCTTATTCATATACGAATCTTTTAAATGTTGCAATTGAACCAGCCTCCACCACTTCCTCTGGCAGCTCATTCCATACACGCCCCACTCAATGCATGAAAAAGTTGCCCCTTAAGTCTCTAGTAAATCTTTCTTCTCATAGCTCAAACCAGTACCCTTTAGTTTTAGACTCCCCTGCCCTGGGAAAAAGACCTTGGGCTATTCACCCTATACATGCCCCTCATGATTTTATAAATCCCTGTAAGATCATCGCTCAGCCTCAGAGAAAGTAGCCCCAGTCTAGTTTACACCTCCATGGCAACATGCTTGACAATCTTTTCTGCACTCTTTCAAGTTCAACAACATTTTTCCTATAGCAGGGAGATCAGAAATGAAAGCAGTATTCCAAAAGTGACCTGACCAATGTCCTGTACAGCTGCAACATGACCTCCCAACTCCTAGACTCAATGCACTGACTAATAGAGGCAAGAGTACCAAATTTTCACTACCCTGCCTACTTGCAACTCCACCTTCGAGGCACACTTCCTGCACCCCAAGATGTCTTTGCTCAGCAACATTCCTGAGTGTATAAATCCTGCCCTGGTTTGCTTTACCAAAATGCAACACTTCACATTTATCTAAATTAAACTCTGCCTGCCACTCCTCGACCCATCGGCCCATCTGATCATCATCCCATCCCACTGTACTCGGAGGTAACCTTCTTCACTGTCCACTACACCACCAATTTTGGTGTCATCTGCAAACTTACTAACCATTCTTACTGTATTCACATTCAAATTATTCATATGAGTAACAAAAAGCAGCAGACCGAGCACCGATCCTTATGGTACACGACAGTTCACAGGTGCATGTAGAATAACATTTAGAAGCAATGGGATGTAATAAATAATGTTAAAACCCATCACACATTTAAGAGAGGTAAAAGTGTGTATGTAGTTTACAATCATTTGAAGTTTAACATATGTCTTGACTTCAACTTCATCAGAAGAGTTGGAGATCAAAAACCTTCCAGAGACCAACTGGTTCAGAAGGAAGCATCTGTCCAAACACAGGTCCATGAACAAACTGTATTAACCAATTAGTTGAGAGGTAACCAGTAGATGAATTCATTAGGCTTGCCAGACTCATGTCCAAACTCAAATGGACAAAGCAATCCAGAGAGATAATTTATCTTGGCATAAAAGGGCTATTTAATGTTGTCAACATGGAAGAAGTCAAAAACTTCTAAAACAAAAGTCACTTCTAAAAGCAGCTATAGGAACAAGTGAGTTTCCAGTAACACATCTGAGAACCTCAATAAGTTTATATCACCAGTCAAAACAGTCACAGTAGGTGACTAAAAACATCTAGCCTGCTCAACAACTTCCAAGGGAAGTAACAATTTCACCACTCATTGTCGGGAGAACAGAAAATGAGGTTGGGATTTTATTTGGTCAGCCTCTTGTATGAGGAAGAGGTTAATCACATTCATGTTTTTGCTTCACCTGAATTTTCTAAGAATAAGTGAGATGGAGCACTGTCGTGTATATTATTGGAAATAGCAGGATGCACTGATTACAAATGTTCAGTTTAATACATTTAATCTTGACTCGAAAGCATTCTATTTAAGTGTGTGGTGGAAGCAATATATCTGTGTACAGATTAGGGCTGTACAGAGCCTGCTATAGACATAGCTAAATAATCAGTAAGGGAATCAAGGTTTATGGGGATTATGCAGGAAAGTGGGTGTGAGGAACATTGGATCAGCTGTGTTCCTATTGAATGGTTCAACAGGCTTGAGGAGCCTAATGGTCAACTCCTGTTCCTATTTCTTACAGTCTCTGTGGTCTAAGTGGCATACATTGTATATAACTCCAGGAGAGTCAGATTAATGTTCACAAATCCAGGTTAAGGGGTGACCTGATAGAGGGGCAACTTTTTCATGTAACGGGTGGTATATGTGTGGAATGAGCTGCCAGAGGAAGTGGTGGAGGCTGGTACAATTACAACATTTAAAAGACATCTGGATAGGTTCAGAGGGATATGGGCCACATGCTGGAAAACGGGATTAGGTTTATTTAGGATGTCTGGTCAGCATGGACGAGTTGGACCAAAGGGTCTGTTTCCACGCTGTACATCTTTATGTCTCGATATAGTTAGATAGAAGAATGCCTGGTATAGGCATCAATGATACTGCAAAACAAAAAGAAACAACATCTCCCAATTAGAAAATGATGACCTGATCCAGAAATCCAGGATACTACAAGGAAGAAAGAGCTGAACTGAGAAGAGCTGCTGTCTTCCAGGAATAATCCTCCAGATAAGGTCATGACCTAGCAATAAAGTCTGCAAAGAAACATTCCTCTGCAAAGGATGCCCAGTAGATAAAAACTTCCCCATTGCAGAAATGACATATAGGTAAGAATCATGGGTCAACAACTCAGGCAAGACCCCTAGCATTTTTCCAAGTCTGAAAAAGAGAGCTTTTGAAGGTAGGTGTGAAACGTCACTGGCCAGGCCAGGATGTATTGCCCATCCTGAATTGCCCAGAGGGTAATTAAAAGTCAACCACATTGCTGTGGCTCTGGAGTCATATGCAGATTAGGCTGGCGAAGGAGGACAATTTCCTTCCCTGGGGGTATTCATCAAACAGATGAGTTTTTCTGACAATTGACAATGATCTTCATTAGACACTTAGCTGCGGATTTTTATTTAATTCTGATTCCACTGTTTGCCATGTTCCCAGAATATTACCTGGGTCTCTGGATTAGTAGTCTAGCAATAATAATCACGAGAACATCATCTTGCCAAATTGAAAGTCTAGTCTCCTCTAACCCCTCTGCTGCAGTGGTATGTAGCACATCTATATCAGCAGTGCACTTTTACAGGAGTTGACAGCAGAATAAGCTTATGTTACAGCAATTATAAGTCGAGTTTATATCACTGGGGGTGGAGGTTCACATCCTAGCAGTGAATGACTGATCATACAAGTCAGTCTGGGTCACCCTGAGGGACCCCATTCTGATTTTGGTGATCTGAAGAAATTTCTTTTGGCTGTCCAATTTGGCACCAAGCAGGATAGTGATATCCGCATGGAAAATATGGTCTGACTGTAATCATGACTGTTACTTAAAGATGTACTCCCCACACTCACATATACTCCCTGAGGATATTTTAAAGGGATAAGTATACATTTGTAATAAGTCACATATGTTTAGAATCAGCCACCATGGACATAAACCCTTACTTAATCCTTGACAAACTATTCAAGGTCACCTATCTTACATGGCTGAATTATTCAGACTGAAGTGGGATTATTTACTTTTACTTCAAGTGGAGTCAGTGTTGTGAGGCAAACTGCTGAAGATTACACTATTTCAGCTTGTTATGTAATACGTGTTTTGCATTGTTCCTTCAAATCTCATTGATAGCAGCAGGTCGAGTTGACCTGAGAAAGAAGTTGATGCAGTATGTTTACAATATGACATGGAATCTACATGAAACACTTTGTCAAAAATAAACACATCATCCCTTAACCAAGAAGACTGGAGATTTTCAGCAACAATTCATTGCTGTGAGATTATTCTGCCTTCACAGGAATGGCAGGCCTGACGTATGAAGAGAAACTGGGTCAGTTAACTACATTCATTGGAATTTAGAAGAATGAGGGAGGATCTCAGAAACATACAAAATTCAAACAGGGGTAGAAAGTGTAAGTGGAAGAAGGATGTGCCAAATGACAAGGGAGTTCAGAACCAGGGGTCATAATCTAAGGATTTCGGGTAGGACATTTGAGGATTGAGGGCAAATGTCTTCATCCAGAGAGTGGTGAGCCTGTGGAACCCTCTGCCATAGGAAGTGGTTGAGGACACAATATTAAATGTTTTTAAGAAGGAGTTAGATATAGTTGTTAGGACTAAAGAGATCAGAGTATGGGGAGTAAATGAGAACAAGTTATTCAGTTGAATTATCATGTTGAATAGTAGGCAGGCTCAAAGGGGCCTAAATGGCCTACTCTACTCATATGTTGGTGTGGAGCTGGATGAATACAGCAGGCCAAGCAGCATCAGAGGAGCAGGAAGGCTGACGTTCCAGGCCAAGACCCTTCCTAGGCCTGAAACGTCAATCTTCCAGCTCCTCTGATGCTGCTTGTCCTGCTGTGTTCATCCAGCTCCACACCTTGCTATCTCAGATTCTACAGTTCCTACTATCTCTCTACTCATATGTTTCTGTGTTTCAATGGGTTTTCTCTTTCTATTCAACAGAAAGCCAATATGGGCTTGGATAGTGTATCCAGAGCCTCTGCTGACAATACTGGGTCTAATTGGTGGCATTTCAGGCTTCCAGTCAAAAAACATCTATATGTTAAAATTCTTGTCTTTGCTTTCAACTCTCCACATGGTGTCGCCTTTACTTGTCTCTGTATTCAGTTTCGGCTTCTGACAACACTCTGAACTAACTGTGCTCCGCTAATTCTAGGTTCTCGAGGATCCCTGATGTCTCCACCCTTGCAGTTACACCTTCCACTCACCTGGGCCTTTGGATCTGAACTTACTCTCTACGCCCTTCCATTCCATTTCCTTGCTTGAGACTATGTTTCCCCTGTTTGGCAAGTTTGGGGTCAGTGTCTCAGGATGCAGATAGATCATTTCGGATCGAGAAAAGGAGAATTTTCTTCAAAGGTAATGGATCTGTGGAATCACCTACCACAGAAAGCTGTGGAGGCCCAAATTACTCCATATAGTCAAGAAAGCAATATATAACCCTTTAGAGATAATGGAAACTGCAGATGCTGGAGAATCCAAGATAATAAAATGTGAGGCTGGATGAACACAGCAGGCCCAGCAGCATCTCAGGAGCACAGTAGATGCTGCTTGGCCTGCTGTGTTCATCCAGCCTCACATTTTATTATAACGCTTTAGAATTTTGTCATGATTGGAACCAGGTGGATCTTCTTGACTATGAGATCCTTGATTAGGGTTGCTAACCTGGGCCAATCAGGGAGCCCTGGCTGACAAACATAAACAGGAGTGTCAGGGGTTCTGCTGAATCTAGGACTTGGCTTTGTGCTAGCTAAGTCAGTGTCACATACGATGCACGTGTAAATAAAGAAACAATGATGGAAAAAAAGAAAGAGTGAATTTATTAGGAAAAGTCAGCATATATTTCTAAATGGGAAATCATGTTTAGCTAACTACTGGAATATTTTGATCACATAACAGAAACATTTGATAAGAATGACACTGTTGATTAGGTGTGTGTGTTCATCTAAAAGGCATGTAACACAATGCCAATCAATAGGCATATGAGAAATTTTATAGGTCATGGGATAAAAGGGCCAGTAGCAACATGTAAACAAAATTGGCTGAGTGATAGAAGACAGAGACTAATGGTTGAATGATATTTTTTGGGCAGGACTAATGTTTGAAGTGGAATTCCCCAGGGTTCAGCAATAATGCACTTGTTTTTTTATGATATATGTAAATGATCTGCATCTTGGTATACAGGGGAAAATTTCTAAGTTTGCAAAACCTGAAAGCATTGAGAACTGTAAGGAGGACAAGGTGGGACTCCAGAAGGCTATTGACAAGTTGGTGGAGTAGTCAGTTCGGTAGTAGATGAAGTTCAATGCTACGAAGTGTCAGATTGGTAGCAGGAACAATGAAAGGCAACATAAAATAGGAGCTACTAGTGGCCTGGAATTCCACAAAGGCTGATTGGTCCACTGATGCACTGACCTCCAGTTTTGGAAGTCACAGAAGCACATGGAATTTGGATGCCAATTCACCATGAAAAGAATTAGAATGAGCATTGGGTACAAGGCTAAAGGGGGCGCAGGAGCAAAGGGACCTGGGTGTATATGTGTCCGTATCATTGAAGGTGGCAGGTCAAGTGGAGTGAGCCATTAATAAAGCGTGCTATACGCTTGGCTTTATTAATGGAGCTCAGAGTACGGAGTAAGGAGTTGTTTTTTTTATTCATTAATGGGATGAGAATGTTGCAGGCCAGGCAGCAATTATTGCCCATCTCTAATTGCCCAGAGGGCAGTTCAAAGTCACCCACATTGCTGTGGGTCTGAAGTCACATGCAGGCCAGGCCAGGTAAGGATAGCAGTTTCCTTCCCTAAATTACATTAGTAAACCAGATTTTTTTTCCCCAAACAATCAACAATGGATTCATGGTCATCAATAGATATGTAACTCCACATATTTTATTGAATTCAAATTCCACTATCTGCCATGTTCCCAGAATGTTATCTGGGTCTCTGCGTTAACAGCCCAGCGATAATACCATCAGGCCATCACCTCTCCTCTGTTGAACTTGTCAAAGATATTTGTTCGACTTCACTTGCAGTATTGTGTGCATTTGTTGGTGCTACATGATAGGAAAGATGTGAATCATCAGAGATAGTGCAGAAGCAAGTTATAAGAACATTCCCAGGAAAGAGGAACATCAGTTTTGAGGATAGATTGAAGAAGTTATGACTGTGGCCCTTGAAGAGAAGAAAGCTCCGAGAAGTGATCCATGGACTGGCTAGAGTGAATCAGGAGAAGTTTTTACCACTCATAAAAGGAGCAAGAATGAAAGGGATAGCAAGAACTACTGATGTGGGAGTCAGAGATAACACAGTGTGGAGCTGGAGGAACACAGCAGGCCAGGCAGTTTCAGAGGAGCAGGAAAGCTGACATTTCAGATCAAGACCCTTCTTCAGAAAACAAGAGGGCATTGATTTAAAGTGATTCACAGTTGAAACAAATGTGATGTGAGAAAAGAAATTTACAGAGCAAGTAATTAGGGTACAGAATGCACTGCTTGTAAATGTAGTGGAGGCAGATTCTATTAAGAGGAAGATTGGGCAATTAGTTGAATAAGGTGCAAAGGGGCAAGAGATTGGCAATATGTAATTTATTTAAACAGCTGGTGCAGACACTTCTGTGACCCTGTGCATGGTTCCAGGGATGGAAAACAGCAGCAATGACGATAGACCAGAAAAGTTAGGACAGTCTTCCTCAGAGAAAACAAAGCTGGGAGGAAATCCATGGCTATTCAACATTATGAATGGTCTGAATGGGGAAGACTGGGTGAAACTGTTGGCACACAAGAAATGATCAAGAAGAAGAGGGTGCAAACTTAAAAGATTTGGTGAAAGAAGCAAAAAAGAGGCATGAAGAAAGGTGCTCTCACATAGTGAGTGGTTATGTTTGGAATGTGCTGGTGGAAAATGTTGTGGAGATGAGTTCAAGCAAAGTATTCAAAAGAGAATTAGGATGTTACCCAAAAAAAAAAATGTATGGGGAAGGTTAAGGAATTGGCACTAAGTGAAATGCTGATTTGGTGTGCTGGTGCAGACAAATGGACTGAATAGCTTCCTTTTCCCCTACAGAAAATTTATGAAATGTTAGAATAACCACCCAGAATTAAGTCGAGCTAGTATAGGAGGGGATATATACCGTGGAAATGTTCATACGCTCAAAGGTGAATATCACAAAACGAAGAAAACAATTTTCATTTCAGTAAGTCAACACACTTTCAAATACAGCAAGTGTCCAATCCAATCACAGAAACAAAATGCAGCATGCTAAATGGTGCAATAAAATGCAGTGTTTATTACAATAAAAATTTGAGTGGAACAATATTGTGGACATGAAGCCAAATGGTTTCTGTAACTCTGAAAGGTCATTAGGGTTTTTATATTAGTGGGGAAATAATTTTATTTTTAAAAAGTGTCATTCTTTCCAGATACAGAGAATGTCCAAACTAGCCTGAAAATATGTAACACACTCTAACAAGAATGAAGACAAACTATAGTGCTGCTCGTCACAGGAGAATTTTACAAGCAAGTTTGGAAGTGTTATTCTTAGTGTTAATTGCAAGGCAAGAGTTTATGGTTCTTAGATAATAAAATGTGAGGCTGGATGAACACAGCAAGCCAAGCAACATCTCAGGAGCACAAAAGCTGACGTTTCGGGCCTAGACCCTTCATCAGAGAGGGGGATGGGGAGAGGGAACTGGAATAAATAGGGAGAGAGGGGGAGGCGGACCGAAGATGGAGAGAAAAGAAGATAGGTGGAGAGAGTATAGGTGGGGAGGTAGGGAGGCTACCTCCCCACCTATACTCTCTCCACCTATCTTCTTTTCTCTCCATCTTCGGTCCGCCTCCCCCTCTCTCCCTATTTATTCCAGAACCCTCACCCCATCCCCCTCTCTGATGAAGGGTCTAGGCCCGAAACGTCAGCTTTTGTGCTCCTGAGATGCTGCTTGGCCTGCTGTGTTCATCCAGCCTCACATTTTATTATCCTGGATTCTCCAGCATCTGCAGTTCCCATTATCTCTGATACCAGTTTATGGTTCTTCACCAGCTGTCCCCGAGAATTTGGTGAAAAGAACAACTTACATGTATAAAGTGCTTTTTGTGGATAATTTAAGCATAATGAAGTATTCTGAAAACATAGTCATTGTTATAAAGTAGAAAATACAGCAGCCAATTGGCAGACAGGAGTTCCTGAAAAACGGATTGTGATAATGACGAGGTAAACTGTTTCCTAGTTTTTTTTTCTATAGATCTTAGGGCTAAAGCAATCAATGGAAATGGGGAGAAACTGGGAATAAGATATTGAGTTGGAGATCAGCTGTGATCATATTGAATGACAGAGCAGGCTCAAAGGGCCAAATGCCTGACTTTTGCTCCTATTTTCTAATTTTCTACTTTTCTTGAGATTTCCACTGATGGATAGATATTGACTTGGACAACAGGGAGAACACCACTGCTCTCCTTTGATATAATGCCATGACAGTGATATCAGACAGCTTGATAAATTGATGAAAGGACTCAGGAAATCAGGCTCTGATTGTTCATTTTATACATGCATTTGTAGAGCTAAAATTAACACTGTGAAGTGTAAAGTTCACTCTGGTCTGCTGCAAAAGACCTTCAAGTTTTGTACAGATTAGAGCCTACATAGTACAGTTCCCACACTTCACCATCCACTCACATTATCTTTTGTTTCTCACTGTTTTTACAAGCATTGTCTATTCTTTTGCCCAACTCTATCATGCTGATAGTGGAGTTCCTTTACTTTTAGCCCATCTTTGAACATCTGTGAATTCGACTTACTTTCACAACATGGCTAAAAATTTAACCCTTAAACAGTTGAAAGTGATTTAACTTTATATCTACAGCTGCCGGACCTCATTAGATGCTTATTGGTCTCAACTTAATTTCTCATGAAATATAGCACCTTCAACATTTTAGCATTCCCTCAGTACTGCAAGGGAATACTTGTTTTGATATTCCAGCGGGCATGGGACTTTATTCCCAATTGCTAAGCAAATTATAATGGCTTGTTCCTTTCTGCATAGCATGCTCATGAACCAAGTAACCACTACTCTAAATGCTGTTTAAACATTTTAAATTCTTATGAGAGGTCTGCTGTGTCCCAATTTAAATGAAGTGATATTGTAGTCATTCTGGCTATATACTTTCCTTTGCTGTTGATCCAGCACATACACTGAAGAGTTACAATTATGAAGTTAGGTAAACTAACACCTCTATGGGATTTGTCTGCTCACCAGCAAGCTGACTCTGGAACAAACAAAGACATTGAGAACCGTCTCACATACTTTAACTTGCTAGCTGACTGTTCAAGGCCACTTCAGCACCACACTTTCTGCTATAGTTCACTGTGTCATTCTAATGATATTGGGCTAATAATCACAAGTCAGGAATTGATGTGTGTTTGTATATTGCTAACAGTAAAATGAATTACTGTGATGAAGCAGATGTTAAGACAAACCACTTCAATTCCATGTCATTTAGAAGCACACAGCAAACAAATCACCAGGCAGAGTTGCAACAATGTGTGTACAAAATGCATGAAAAGCAACGCATACATGAAACAGTTAGTCTTTGGAATTCTCATCCACAAAAAGCAATGCAGATTAGATCACAAGATGTGTTCAGGGCTGAGTGGGACAGAATATGGCCTAGAGAGAAGTCAAGTGTTATGTCAGCTGCTATTATCACCTGTGCAAGATGTTGAGACATCTGGAATACTGTCAGCAGTTTTATTCTTTTTATTTCAGGGAAGATATTATTTAATTGGAGGCAGTTCAGTGAAGGTTCACTAGGATGATCCCTGGTATGGAGGAATTGTCTTATGAGAGAATAGCTAAACAGATTATGATTCTACTTACTGCAGTTTAGAAAAATGAGAGGTGATCTTGTTGAAACATATAGAGTGCTTATGGGGGTTGGCATGTTAAACCTGAGAGGATGTTTCCCCCCAAGGGAGAGTTGAGGGCCAAAGGGTATAGTCTCAACATAAAGACATACCAATGCAAGACTGAGATGAAGAGGATTTTTTTCTCTCATAGGATTGTGAGTCTTTGGAATTCCTTTCCACGGAGATCTGTAGGGTTAGAATCCTTGTTCATATTAAGGCTAAGATAAACAGATTCTTGATTAGTAGAGGAATCAAGGATTATGGGAAGAGGGCAAGAACGTGGATGTGAGGAACGTTGGATTGGCCATGATCATACTGACTGGTAGAGCAGATTTAGGTAGTTGAAAGGCCTGCTCATTTCTCTATTTCTTATGGTCCTATTATTGTGGGGATGGTTAAGAAGTAGATTTAGGGCCATAATCAGATCAGCCGTAATCTTATTGATTGGAAGAAGAGGTTTAATGAGTCAAACGTCTGGTTCCTGCTCTTTTTCTCATGATCATAAAAGAATGTCTGAATATTATGCAGTTACTCCTCACAGGAGCTTTCCATGTGTTTCCTATGTAGCTAAAGTGACTAAATTGAAAAACACTTCTAATAGCCATTAAGTGATTCAGAATGTCCTAAAACCTGAATGACAGAGTGTAAAATCAATTCTTTCTCTATAAAAATGCTCCAAACTATTTCCAAAAATACCATTATTCCATCCACAGAAACATGTCCTTTATCCCAGATCCATTACACATGGTTATGATGTCAATTTGCTCTGAAACCAATCATCTCACTGGATAGCTGAGAGATTAAACTGATGGAAAGCATTAAGTTCACAATATATTTCAACAACATTGATACTAATTTAAATTAGCATCCAAGAAGTCAAGGTTACTCAAGGAGATTAAAGGGATTAACTAGATTGCTACTACATAGGACAGGGTGGCACAGTGGTTAACACTGCTGCCTGACAGCATAGGGACCTGTGTTTGATTCCAACCTCGGGTGACTGTGTAGAGTTTGCATGTTCTCCCTGTGCCTGTGCGGGCTTCCTCTGGACGCTCTCATTTCCTACCACAGTCCAAAGATGTGCAGGTTAGGTAGGTTGCCATGTTAAATGTAGGGGATAGGGTGGGGCAGTCTGGATCTGGGTAGATTGCTCCTTGGAGGCTGGTGCAGACTCAATGGGCCAAGTGGCCTCTTTCTGCAATGTGGGGGTTCTATATGTGTGTGTGTGATTGGCGCTCGTAAGCAAAACACTCACACAAGTGGGATAACAAGGTGTAGAGCTGGATGAACACAGCAGGCCAAGCAGCATCAGAAGAGCAGGAAAGCTGATGTTTCAGGCCTAGACCCTTCTTCAGAAAATCATTGTAATTACTTTCAGCAGGGCTGAGACCATCTGGGGCAAGGTATTCAGTTGAGGGTTATGGGCTTGAAATTAGGACAAAGCATGCATCTCATTCCCTTGTGGCATATTACAGGACAATTAAATGAGATTTATAGTCACAGGTATTCAAATGAGTGCAGTGAAAATCTTACAGTCACCGCATTACAATACCATCTTAGGTACAAAGGTACCAAGAATTGGATACTCAAGATCAAAATCTAAGGAAATAAAAAATAGATTAGAAAAATAAAGAAATAAATAAGCCAGCACTATGGGTCATAGGATAAATTAGAAAAATAATGGAGTATAATGTTCAGAATATCAGTCTTTTGACCCAGTCCATGCTGGTACCTAACCTCAAGAGAGGTTTCCACCACCAGCTATGCCAGGCCCACCAACATAGGAGTCAACCCAATTCAGGCCCCATCGGGTCCACTTCGCTAACGCCACTGAACACTCAGCCCAGGAGTCCCTGGCTCTGCTGCCAGACCAGGCCACCACTAGGAGACATGTCCCGCCTTGGCTGCAGATGTTGCCTTGGCGATGCCGTTGTTTTGAAGAGACTGCTGCCAATGCCGTCCCCGACTCGCTGGAGGAGTTTGGCTGCCACTGGCCTGGAAGGCTGGGAGAAAGAACTTGCTGGTCAATATTAGCATAGACTGGCTTCATTGTCCATCATCTAGTTCAAGACCATTCTCAAGAGCAGTTCAGCAATGGCAATAAAGGCTGGCCAAGTGAGCATCGGTCATATTTCCATGAATGAGGTTTTTTTTTTAAAAGGATCCACTTAGGGATGGCTGCCAGGCTGGGGGCTGGGGGGGAGGGGGAAGGTGGCAATGGAAGTTCTTTCAGCCTTGATACAATGACGGGCCCAGAGGAAGCTCCTGAACTCCCATTGTCTGATGGGAGCCACTGTATGTTTGTTTGGCCTTAATCCAGGGGGACGCCTCCTGAATGGTTTGCCAAAGGAAATCCCAGTAGGCTTAGGAACAGGGATTAATAGGCCCCAAACCTGACCCTCCATAGCTTAAATTTCTACACCACCCCCCCACCCCCTACTCAGTTTTGCCAGGTGGACAGCTAATCTCACCCTGACCCACACATTTCTGGGGATTGGGGTCATGGAACAGAGCATGCAGTGAATAGCAAAGGTCTTTCCCCTTGGGTGGGGGAGTTCAAAACTAGAGGGCATTTGTTTTTAAGGGTAAAGAGGTAAGTTTTAAGAAGAACCTGAGGGGCAATTTTTCCCACACAGAAGGCAGCGCAAATGTGGGATGAACTACAAAAGGAAGTGATAGATGCAGGTACAACATAACATTTAAGAGACACTTGGCAGGTATTTGAATAGGAAAAGTTTAGAGGGAAGTGGGCCAAACACAGGCAAATGGGACTAGCTTAGCTTGGAAATCTTGGTCAACATGGACATGTTGGACTGAAGGGTCTGTTTCCACATTTTATGCCTTGATAATAGCTGACAGCATGAAACTGTGGGGCCGCCCAACTCCAGTCCTGCACCTGAGATAATGGGAACTGCAGGTGCTGGTGATTCTGTGGTAAGAAGTGTGGAGCTGGATGAACACAGCAGGCCCAGCAGCATCTCAGGAGCACACACGTTGACGTTTTGGGCCTAGACCCTTCATCAGAAAAGGGCGATGAGGATTCTGAAATAAATAAGGAGAGAGGGGGAGGCGGACCGAAGATGGATAGAGGAGAAGATAGGTGGAGAGGAGAGTATAGGTGGGGAAGTAGGGAGGGGATAGGTCCATCCAGGGAGGATGGACAGATCAAGGAGATGGGATGAGGTTAGTAGGTGGGAAATAGAGGTGCTGCTTAAGGTGGGGCGGGTGGGGGGGATAGGTGAGAGGAAGAACGGGTTAGGGAGGCGGGGATGAGCTGGGCTAGTTTTGGGATGCAGTGGGGGGAAGGGAGATTTTGAAGCTGGTGAAATCCACATTGATACCATTGGGCTGCAGGGTTCCCAAGCGGAATATGAGTTGTTGTTCCTGCAGCCTATGGGTGGTATCATTGTGGCACTGCAGGAGGTCCAGGATGGACATGTCGCCTAAGGAATGGAAGGGAGAGTTGAAATAGTTCGGGACTGGAAGATGCAGTTGTTTATTGCGAACCGAGCAGAGGTGTTCTGCAAAGCGGTCCCCAAGCCTCCACTTGTTTTCCCCAATGTAGAGGAAGCCACACCATGTACAGTGGATGCAGTATACCACATTGGCAGATGTGCAAAGTGAACATCTGCTTGATGTGGAAAGTCATCTTGGGGCCTGGGATGGGGGTGAAGGAGGAGCTGTGGGAGAAAGTGTAGCACTTCCTGCGGTTGCAGGGGAAAGTGCCGGGTGTGGTGGAGCTGGAAGGGAGTGTGGAGCGGACAAGGGAGTCGCGGAGAGAGTTGTCGCTCCAGAAGGCAGACAAAGGTGGGTTTGGAAAAATGTCTTCAGTGGTGGGGTCGGATTGTAGATGGCGGAAGTGTCAGAGGATGATGCATTGTATCCGGAGGTTGGTGGGCTGGTATGTGAGGACTAGGGGGATTATCTTATCAGGGTTATTGCTGAGGCAGGGTGTGAGCGATGAAGTACAGGAAATGCAGGGGATACAGTCGAGGGCGTTCTCGACTGCTGCGGGTGGGGGGGGGAGGGGGGGGGAGGGCGGTGGAGGGGTGTGGAAGTTGCAGTCCTTGAAGAAAGAATATATCTAGGATGTATGGGAGTGGAATGCCTCATCCTGGGAGCAGATGCAGCAGAGGCGAAGGAATTGGGAATAGGGGGTGGAATTTTTGCAGGAAGGTGGGTGGGAGGAGGTGTATTCTAGGTAGCTGTGGGAGTCGGTGGGCTTGAAATGGACATTGGTTTCTAGGTGGTTGCCTGAGATGGAGACAGAGAGGTCCAGGAAGGTGAGGGATGTGCTGGAGATGGCCCAGGTGAACTGAAGGTTGGGGTGGAATGTGTTGGTGAAGTGGATGAACTGTTCGAGTTCCTCTTGGGAGCACGAGGCGGCGCTGATACACTCATCAATGTAACGGAGGAAGTGGTGGGGTTTTGGGCCAGCGTACTTGCGGAAAAGGGATTGTTCCACGCAACCTACAAAGAGGCAGGCATAGCTTGGGCCCATGCGGGTACCCAAGGCCACTCCCTTTGTCTGTAGGAAGTGGGAGAAATCGAAAGAGAAGTTCTTGAGGGTGAGGACAAGTTTGGCTAGGCGGATGAGGGTGTCGGTGGAGGGGGATTGGTTGGGTCCGCTGAACACGGTGTGGCTTCCTCTACATTGGGGAAACCAAGCGGAGGCTTGGGGACCACTTTGCAGAACATCTACGTCTGGTTCGCAATAAACAACTGCACCTCCCAGTCGCGAACCATTTCAACTCGCTCTCCCATTCCTTAGACGACATGTCCATCCTGGACCTCCTGCAGTGCCATAATGATGCCACCTGAACGTTGCAGGAACAGCAACTCATATTCCGCTTGGGAACCCTGCAGCCCAAAGGTATCAATGTGGACTTCACAAGCTTCAAAATCTCCCCTTCCCCCACTGCATCCCAAAACCAGCCCAGCTCGTCCCCACCTCCCTAACCTGTTCTTCCTCTCACCTATCCCCTTCCTCCTACCTCAAGCTCCAGTCCTGAGCCTGACCTGCTTCTGAAATCCAGCCTGTCATTTTCTTGTGGACAAGATCAAAATAAAGTGAAAACAGCCCAGAATCAGCAAAAAGAAATATAATCTCTCAGTTGTCACACCCCATCAGTATGGTCTAATTGTTTGTCAAACAGAGATGTTTGCCTTGCAGGCACTGTCGGGTGTTAAGAATAATATAAACAGTCTGTACCTCAAGTTACACCTTGTCTACAAAATAAATACTTCTTATAATTTGTGTTGACTTTATCCAAGTATTTAGAATTACAATGCCATCCATAAGAACCCTGCACAATGTTCTACTGGAATAGTACGCCCAGTGATTGAAAACAACTTGTACTCGGCTCCTACGTTTGTAGAAATCTGATACTGTAGCTGCAAAATGTGTCTCTGCTGTAAAAGAAAGTAAGAAATTAGGTACAACTTGCAGCACTGATCTCAATTCATTTACACCAGTGCTTAAGGCTCCACTCAGGTCTACGTCGACAGTACTTCAGCAAATATTAATGAACGTTCGTCTTTTCATTCTCTCCCCTTGCACTTGTTCATTTTTCCCGTAAAAGCATGTATTTGGTGCCTCTATGCTGTCCATGCAGCAACTTTATCATCAATAAGCAAATTATAAGATCTCACACTGCTAATATAACACTTTCAGAATGTATTTCCTGTTTTAATATAAAGTTATCATGTGCACATGTTCCACATACACACAGGAGAGGAAGGGCCACATCATAGTGCAGATATCCTGATGGTCAGAGAGTCATAGAGTCATCCAGGATGGAAACAGACCCTTCAGTCCAACTAGTCCATGCTGACCACGTTCCCAACTCAACCCACTTGCCTGCATTTGGCCATTATGCCTCCAGACCTTGAATATTCATGTACTTAGCCAAATATCTTTTAAATGTTGTAACAGTGCCTGCATCCATTCCACATGCAAACTACTCTCTGTAACATTGTGAAAACATTGTACTGCATATCGTTTTTAAAATTAGTTTTGAAAAGTAGTTTCCCCCTAGTTTTGAACTCTCCCACCCTAGGGAAAAGAACATTATTATGCACTTTGTCTATACCCATCATGATTTTATAAACCTGCATAAGGTCACCACTCAACATCCACGCTCCAGTGAAACAAATCCCATTCTATCCATGAGAATGGGAACTGCAGATGCTGGAGAATCCAAGATAATAAAATGTGAGGCTGGATGAACACAGCAGGCCCAGCAGCATCTCAGGAGCACAAAAGCTGAAGTTTCGGGCCTAGACCCTTCATCATAGAGGGGGATGGGGTGAGGGTTCTGGAATAAATAGGGAGAGAGGGGGAGGTGGACTGAAGATGGAGAGAAAAGAAGATTGGTGGAGAGGAGAGTATAGGTGGGGAGGTAGGGAGGGGATAGGTCAGTCCAGGGAAGACGGACAGGTCAAGGAGGTGGGACGAGTTTAGTAGGTAGGAGATGGAGGTGCGGGTTGGGGTGGGAGGAAGGATGGGTGAGAGGAAGAACAGGTTAGGGTTCGCAATAAACAACTGCACCTCCCAGTCGCAAACCATTTCCACTCCCCCTCCCATTCTTTAGATGACATGTCCATCATGGGCTTCCAGCAGTGCCACAATGACGCCACCCGAAGGTTGCAGGAACCGCAACTCATATTCCGCTTGGAAACCCTGCAGCCTAATGGTATCAATGTGGACCTCGAGCTTCAAAATCTCCCCTTCCCCCACCGCATCCCAAAACCAGCCCAGTTCGTCCCCTCCCCCCACTGCACCACACAACCAGCCCAGCTCTTCCCCTCCACCCACTGCATCCCAAAACCAGTCCAACCTGTCTCTGCTTCCCTAACCTGTTCTTCCTCTCACCCATCCCTTCCTCCCACCCCAACCCGCACCTCCATCTCCTACCTACTAACCTCGTCCCACCCCCTTGACCTGTCCGTCTTCCTTGGACTGACCTATCCCCTCCCTACCTCCCCACCTATACTCTCCTCTCCACCTATCTTCTTTTCTCTCCATCTTCGGTCCGCCTCCCCCTCTCTCCCTATTTATTCCAGAACCCTCACCCCATCCCCCTCTCTGATGAAGGGTTTAGGCCCGAAACATCAGCTTTTATGCTCCTGAGATGCTGTTGGGCCTGCTGTGTTCATCCAGCCTCACATTTTATTATCCCATTCTATCCAGCCCACTTTTACATTTCAAGTCCTCCATGGCCAGCAACACACTGGTCATTTTTTTCTGAACCCTCTTCAGTTTAATCATATCGTTCCTAAGGCAGGGCAACCAGAACTGCACACAGTGCTCCAGAAGAGACCTCACCAATGTCCTGTAGAACCTCAACATGACGTCCCAACTCCTAAACTCAAAGTTCTGAGCAATGACAGCAAGTGTGCTAAAAGCCTTCTTAACCATCCTGTCTACTTGTGTCATTGAATCATTGGAATTCCAGACTTGACAGATTCTGTGGGAATTCCCTGAGAAATTGAAGATACTGGTGGGCAATTCCCCTGCATCTCAAACCTCCAAAAGAGCCCAAAGTTGGAGGATTCGGAGAGCTCCACTTTAGATAACTAACTGTTAACCAGGATAAATTAGGGGATTAAAATCTAGCCTAACTCCTAATTACCTAGTAAACTGACCCACCACTTGTTACCCCAACAGCACTTCCTATGATTCCTTACACACTCTGGATCCCTGCCAACCAAACCCTGTCATGTACACTACCCACCAATCCAACAGGATCCCACACACACTGTTATCAAGGGACCAAGAAATCACTGGTATCACCACCTGGGGCCCTCAACCCCATCATCTTAAAAGCACCCCACTTGCCAAATCTGAATTTCTAAGCCGCGATAGACCAGGCCCCCAATCCCCTCATCTCCCCACCAGATTGGCACCAATCCCCAGTGAAAACTGAGCCCCCAATTTCTTCTCTGGACCTGGTAGCTCCTTCCCACTGGACCCAACATCCTATTTCTTTTTCACTAGATCTGACATCTCTGTCCGAACCCAACCTATGCTCGGGACTTCATCTCTTACCAGACACTCTGGCACTCTACCCCCTTGGCACCCTACTACTTGACACCCTAGAATTTTATCTGTTAGGTGGTATAGTGGCTCAGTGGTTAGCACAGCTACCCCTCAGTGCCAGGGAGTCCTGTTCCATCCCAACCTTGGGCGACTGTCAATGTGGAGTTTACACATTCTCCTAGTGTCTGCGTGGGTTTCCATTGGATTCTCCTGTTTCCTCCCACAGTGCAAAGATGTACAGTTTAGGTGGATTGACCATCCTAACTGTAGGGTTACAAGGATCAGGTAGGGGGCTGGTTCTGTGTGGGATGCTCGTTGGAGGGTCTGTGTGGATTTGTTGGGCTGAATGGCCTACCTCCATGCTGTAGGGGTTCTATGATGTTACGTCTGCCATCACAACCACACATTTACCTTACATACTTAACCATTTGCAGCAGCTGTCATAGAGACTGCCTGCTGAACTGTTTAATCTCAGAACACCACAAGAAGGCAGCACCATGGCTCAGTGGTTACCACTGTTGCCTCACAGTGCCAAGGACCTGGGCTTGATTCCACCACTGGGCGACTGTCTGTGTGGAGTCTGCACATTCTCCCCGCGTCTGCGTGGGTTTCCTCCGGGTGCTCTGGTTTCCTCCCACAATCCAAAGAAAGCAGACTAGGTGGATTGGCCATGCTAAATTGCCGGTAGTGCTCAGGGATGCGTAGATTAGTGGGATGTTTTTTGGTGAGCCAGTATGATTCTGATGGGCTGAATGGCCTAATTCCACACTGTAGGGGTTCTATGATTAAAAAAAAACTGACTGCTGTGAACAAACATGGCTTTGCCTTGTCCCTTCTGCACTGCAGGAGAACAACTAGCGTTCATGTAGGTTCCACATTTCCATTGGAATAGTGAGCGGAATTCCTGGTTTGAAGTACAGAGCTCAGGCCAACACAAATAGCTCACAGTGGAGTGACAATCAACCATTAGAATAGCACAGTCAGTGCCTGTTAATGATATTGTTTGAATGATAAAGTATGACATGACTTTAATTGGATAGCTCCAAGGTCTCCATATTAACATGCTCTATTATACTCAAATTAACTCACATTAATGTTGGAAAAAGTTTCCATGTCTTATAAATCTCCAAGCGTCAAGAAGTGTTTTGAAATAGTGCACCTGATAAGAGGCATGTTCTTGTAAAACAGATCTCTCCCTCCCTCAGTGCTACAGCAGATTTGTATTTGCAGCAACCAGTGTGTTGAAAATTTATATTTCGGCTTTTATCTATGAATTAAATCATAATTTGGGAATAAGCCTGCTCCCGTCAGGGCTCAGGAATATGTGACTTAAGCTTATGTCAGCCAGCAGATGAAAATAAGGAAGAGTGAGTGCATAGAGTTGTCAATCCATGCATATTTGACCTGAGGATAAATTTCAGCTTCTTTGCATGCACATGCACATACACATAAAGATCTCTCTACAATCCCATGGCCAGAGACAACAGCCCCTCTGCCAGGTGTAATTATTTTAAACTGGTTAAAAATACTGTCCTTTCATCTTTGGAAAGGTGACTGCAAAGAAAGTCACATGATTTACATAAGGATGTTCAATTTACAGTTGTAACGGGGCAGTTCTTTATGTCAAACTCTACCACTTTACAGAAGTGACAATAGAATTGGACAGACTCATAATTAATTGCTCCCAAACTACCGAATATTTACTTTGACATGGTGCTTGATGAGACAGCCAAAATTGTTCTTCGATCTGACTTGGGAACTGTAACTTCTTTCTCAATAAATATCTGAGATCCCAGGTACTTACAAAGAAAACAAAGCCACTAGTTTTCATGCTTTTGAACACACAGAACTTTACTATACAAAATTTAGATAACAAAACATTCTAATCTCTTATATAGGTTCTTATTATCTGCTGAACTTGGATGTAGCTTTCTGTGATTTATCTGTGGTTTATCTTTCTCCATTTAAGTAATATTCACCTCTTCTTTTCTTCTTAACAAAGTGCATAATCTCACATTTTCTTGAATATATTCTATTTCCTGATCATTTGCCTACTCACTCAATTTATCTATATCCATCTGTAGAATCTTTGCATTGTCCTCACCAATTGCTTTCTGATCTATTTTTTGCGTCATTCACAACCTTGGCTATAGTGCATTAACTTGCTTCATTTAAGTTGTCAATATATTGTAAATAATTGGGGCCCCAGCACTGATCCCAGTGGCTCTTCACTTGTTGCCAACCTTAAAATGCCCTTCATATCAATTCTGTTTTCATCAGTTAACCAATTCTCTAAAAGTGCAAATATGCCATCTTCAACTGCATGGGCTCTTCGGTTATTGTGTAGCCTGATATGTGGTACCTTATTATTTGCATTTTGGAAATCCAACTTGACCACATTCGACTGGAAATGTTTACTCTTTTTCTCTATCTACGGATACTTCCAGGTCTTAGTGAGTTTTGAGAAGATTTGTAGTTCAGGTTGAGGTTCTGGATGTGAGTTTGCTCGCTGAGCTGGAAGGTTAGTTTTCAGACATTTTGTCACCTTTTTTATTTGAAAAAATATACTTCATTCATAAGATGTACAAAAAAAACATATTTACACATTTATCCAGTCATGCAAGCTGCTCCGGGTTACCCAGGGGGTACATACACCAACTAAAGGAAAAAAAACGAACAAGGAAGAAAAAAAACACAAAGCAAAGAAAACACCACGGCAGTTGTCACTCCGCACAGTCCCCGTTGGACCCCTGACCAGTTGGGGAAGGCGCCAGCTGGGCCCAGTTACCAGATAGGGCCCTTTTTTTCTATTCTGGACGAGGGGTTTCATACGGTGGTCTTTCCCCACCGCGCCTTGGCGGCGGCTGCCCCAAACTTTAGCGCGTCCCTCAGCACGTAGTCCTGGACCTTGAAGTGCGCCAGTCTGCAACACTCGGTCGGGGTCAGTTCTTTCAGCTGGCAGACCAGCAAGTTGCGGGCAGACCAAAGAGCGTCTTTCACCGCATTGATGGTCCCCCAGGCGCTGTTGATGTTGGTCTCAGTGTGTGTCCCGGGAAACAGCCCGTACAGCACGGAGTCCCGCGTCACGGAGCTGCTCAGGATGAACCTTGACAAATACCACTGCATCCCCCCTCCAGACCTCCTGCGCATAGGCACACTCCAGAAGGTGATCGACAGTCTCGTCCCCCCCGCAGCCACCTCGAGGGCAGCGTGCGGTGGCGCAGAGATTCCGGGCATGCATAAAGGATCTCACTGGCAGAGCCCCTCTCACCGCCAGCCAAGCAATGTCCTTGTGCTTGTTTGAAAGTTCTGGCGATGAGGCATTCTCCCAAACGACTTTGGCAGTCTGCGTGGGGAACCACACGACAGGATCCACTCTCTCCTTTTCCCGAAGGGACTCGAGGATACTACGAGCTGACCACTGCCTGATGGCCTTGTGGTCAAAGTTGTTTCCTTTCAAAAATTTCTCCACGAAGGACAGGTGGTGCGGAACTGTCCAACTACTCGGAGCGTTCCACGGCAATGAGGCCAGGCCCATCCTTTGCAACACTGGGGACAGGTAGAATCTCAGTAAGTAGTGACACTTGGTGTTTGCGTACTGAGGATCTACACACAGCTTGATGCAGCCACACACAAAGGTAGCCGTCAGGGCGAGGGTGGCGTTCGGTACGCCCTTTCCCCCATTTCCCAGGTCTTTGTACATGGTGTCCCTGCGGACCCGGTCCATCCTCGACCCCCAAATGAAGTGGAAGATGGCCCGGGTGACCGCAGCGGCGCAGGTCCAGGGAATAGGCCAGGCCTGCACCACATACAACAGTACCAAAAGCCCCTCGCGCATGACAACGAGGTTCTTACCTGCGATGGAGAGGGACCGGAGCGCCCACCTGCCCAGCTTCTGCTTCAATTTGGTGATACACTCCTCCCAAGTCTTAGTGCACGCCCCAGCTCCATCAAACCTAACACCCAGCACCTTCAGGTAGTCTGTCCTGACGGTGAAGGGGATGAAGGAGTGGTCGTCCCAGTTCCCAAAGAACATGACCATGACCTCGCTCTTACCCCTATTGACTTTGGCACCCGAGGCCAGTTCAAACTGGCCGCAGATGTCCAACAGTCTACTCACTGACCGACGATCGGTGCAGAAGACGGCAACATCGTCCATGTACAGGGAGGTCTTGACCTGAAGGCCTCTGCTGCCTGAGATAGTCACGCCCTTCAGGCTCACGTCCTTCTTGATGGAGGCGGCGAAGGGCTCCACACAGCACACGAACAAGGCAGGAGAGAGCGGGCAGCCCTGCCTGACTCCAGATCTAACAGGAAAGCTGTCTGATTCCCACGCCTTGATCGAGACTGCGCTAACGATGTTAGCGTAGAGCAGCCGGATCCAATTGCGGATGCCCTCCCCGAACCCCAATTTGGAGAGGACGTCCCTCATGTAAGCATGAGAGACCCTGTCGAAGGCCTTCTCCTGGTCCAGGCTGACGAGGCAGGTGTCCACCCGCCTGTCCTCTACGAGGCTCTCAACGATCTTCCTGCCCGGCACAGCACAGGTTTGGTCAGGGTGAATCACTGGCTCCAGGACAGACCTGACCCGGTTGGCTATGACCTTGGCCAGGATTTTGTAGTCCACGTTCAATAGTGAAATGGGACGCCAATTCTTAATTTCTTCCCTCTCCCCCTTCCTCTTGTAAATGAGGGTGATGCTGCCCTTCCTCATGGACTTGCACATTTCCCCTGCCCGAAGCGCACTATCGTACACCTCCAGCAGGTCCTGGCTGACCAGGTCCCACAGAGCGGAATACAGCTCGACCGCCCAGCCGTCGCTCCCGGGAGTCCTATTCCTCTCCAAGGACTTGAGGGCTCTGGTCAGCTCGTCCAGGGATTTCGGCCGGTCCAGCCACTCCCTCGTGCCGTCGTCTAAGACCTCCGTGATAGATGACAGGAACGACTCAGAGGCCGTGCTGTCCGTCGGCTTCATGTCGTACAGTCCGGCATAGAAGGATCTGCTGATCCTCAAAATGTCGGGCCGAGACAACGTCACCGAGCCGTCGTCCTCCTTCAGCCGGCTAAGCACAGAGCTCTCTTTGTGCACATTCTGAAAGAAGAAACGTGAGCACGTCTCGTCCTGCTCCACGGAGCGGACCCTGGACCGGAAGATTATCCTGGAGGCCTCCGCAGTGAAGAGCGAGGCTTGCTGGCCCCTCACCTTGTGGAGGTCCTCCGTGACATCGACCCCCATCAACTGCAGAAGGAGCAGGTTCTGCACCCTTTTCTGGAGTCGCGACAGCTTTCCCCACCTCTCTCTCGCCTTCCGAACACCCTTGAGGACAAAGAACCTCTTGATGTTCTCCTTCACCGTCTCCCACCAGTCACCCAGAGACTCAAAGAGGGGTTTCATGATTCTCCAACTGGCGTACTCCCTCTTAACCTCCTCGACGTTCTCTGGGGTCAACAGAGTTGTGTTGAGCTTCCACATCCCCTTGCCGGCCGGCTGGTCGTCCTGTAAGTGACAGTCGGCCAGCAGGAGGCAGTGGTCAGAGAAGAACACCGGCTCGACGCCAGTGGACCTAACCGAGAACACCCGTGACACAAACAGGAAGTCTATCCTTGAGCGAATAGACCCGTCTGGCTGCGACCAGGTGTACCTCCGCTGCGGTCCATCTGCAGGGGTGCTGAAGACGTCGAGCAGCTTGGTGTCCTTCACCGTGCCCATCAGGAATCTGGACGTGACGTCCAGTTGACTCCCCCCACCCGCTGTCCCCACGCCGGATCTTCCATCTGCATCGATGATGCAGTTGAAGTCTCCGCCTAGGATGACCGGCCTGGACGTAGCCAGCAGGGGTGGAAGCCGCTGCAGGACGGCCAGCCGCTCACTCCGTACCGCTGGGGCGTACACGTTGATCAGCCTCAGGGGAGCGTTCCTGTAGGTGACGTCAGCCACTAGGAGGCGCCCCCCCACCACCTCCTGAACTTGAGAGATGGTGAAGTCGCGCCCCCGCAGCAGAATAGCCAGGCCGAGGAGCGACAGTCGTTACCCCCCGACCAGATCGAAGGCCCACATGTCCAGGCGCTGGACCATTTCTCGTACCTGCTGAGGTGCGGTATCCCGCACTCCTGCAGAAACAGGAGGTCCACCTTGATGGTGATCAGGTAGGCCAACGTGGATACACATCTTGTGGTGGACTTGACACTGCGCACATTAATGCTCGCAACTCGTACCCCCATTGTGGGCAGTGACCACAGTACCCTCCCCAAGTCCAACGTCCAGCCCCTCCATCTGTCGCTTCATGCCCATTGCCCGGGCTAACTGCTGGATGCTCTCCGGGCTGAGGAAACCGTCCATGCTGCCTTCCGGGTGGCATCCCCCCGTTGGGGGTATGGAGGCAGGAGAGTCTGGCTCTGGGTCAGGCTGGGGACGCGCTGTTTCCTCCTTCCCGCCTGAAAGTTCCGGGGGACCCTCCAGTGCCCCAGCGGCACGTGACTGGGTGTCAGAGGGAGCCTCAGGACGCCTCCCGTCACCTGGAAGCATGGTGCTGCTTTCCTTCTTCCTGGAGATTTTTAACTTCTGCTTCGGGTGGGCCCGCTCCGAATCCCCCTCGTCAGAGGAGCTCTTATAGCGCCCCCCCCCCCCCCCCCCCCCCGTAGCTGCCTCTTCCCGCCTGATGGTTGCGGTTCCTGGGCCCACCGACGCACCTTCCTCCTCGCTTTCCGGACCGTCGTCCACTCCCCTGGTCGCCTGTCGCCGCCTCCATCGACTCCGGGTTGTCGGGGGGGAGCGGAGCCTGCAGGGGTGCTTTGCTGGCCTTGGGCCCATCCTGCAGGGCTGGGCCCTCCTGCACGACCTGGCCCTCCTGCACGACCTGGCCCTCCTGCACATTAGTGGGGTCCTTCCTGGGCCCTGGTGCTTTCCACTCCTCCGGGGGGGCTGGCCCCGCATTGCCCCTGCCGGCGACCTGGACGTAGGTGGTCCCCCGCCGCGGGCATGCCCTATAGAGGTGGCCCACTTCCCCGCAAAGGTTGCAGCTTTTCTCTTGTGGGCAATCCTTTGCAAGGTGTCCCTCCTCCCTGCAGTTCCTGCAGATGGTGGCTTTGCAGTCAGCTGCCACGTGACCTGACCTACCACAGGCATGGCAGACTTTAGGTTGCCCTGTGTAGGTCAGGTAGCCCTTGCTCCCGCCGATCGCAAAGCTGGACGGTGGGTGTATGACGTTCCCGTCCGCGCCCATCCTCAGCGTCACCTTGACCTGCCTCTTACTGGTCCAGATGCCAAAGGGGTCCACCATGTCAGTTAGGTCCCCTTCCACCTTCACGTACCTTCCAAGGAAGGTCAGGACATCAACTGCTGGCACATGCGGGTTGTACATGTGTACAGTCACCATACGGCTCCTCTGCGCTGGCATCACAAACAGTGGGACAGCGGTCAATACAGAGAGGGGGCCCTCCCCTCCTTTCTCCTTGAAAACCTCCAGGAAGAGCTCACAAAGCTTGGCACTCCGGAAGGTCACATCGTAAAAACCTCCTCCGGGGAAATCCTGCAGGCAGTAAATGTCCGCAGCAGCAAACCCACAACAGTCCAACAGGACCCTCTTCACGAAGAAGGTGTGGTCCACAGGTGCACCTTCCTCCACCTTCTTCACGGAGACACGGATGGTGTTCCGGACCCCCTGACCTGGGGCACGAGCACTTGCCGCAGCTGTCGTTGCAGGTTGGCTGCTCCCCTGAACCAGCGTTAGGCCGAAGCCAGCATTAAGATCCACTGGTTGCAAGGGTGCACAGCCAACCCGACGTCTTCCTTCCACCTCCAACACAGCGCTCTCCTCCTCTCGGTCCACAAAAGAGTGGGTCTTTATTTTGTTCCGGATGTAAGCTGGTTCACTGAGCTGGAAGGTTTGTTCCCAGACGTTTCGTCACCATTCTAGGTAACATCATCAGTGAGCCTCCGACGAAGCGCTGGTGTTATGTCCGGCTTTCTATTTATCTGGTTAGGTTTCCTTGGGTTGGTGATGTCATTTCCTGCGTTGGCGATGTCATTTCCTGTTCTTTTTCTTAGGGGATGGTAGATTGGCTCCAAATCAATCTACCGTCCCCTACGAAAAAGAACAGGAAATGACATCACCAACCCAAGGAAACCTAACCAGATAAATAGAAAGCGGGACATAACACCAGCGCTTCGTCGGAGGCTCACTGATGATGTTACCTAGAATGGTGACGAAACGTCTGAAAACTAACCTTCCAGCTCAGCGAGCAAACTCACATCCAGAGCTTCCAGGTCTGTTGAGTTTCTCCAGCAATTTTTGTCACTATTTGGAATAAATCTTTTCTTTCTACAATCCTTCAAAACATGTGTTCGCCAAGAAATCTTAAGTATGAAGCATCTTCATAACAATATACAACTTATTAACAAACATCTGAAATTAATATGATGTAAATAAGAGCTTACACACAAGTTGTGATTGAACATTTCAGTACTTCAAACAACTAATACAGTCAAGACAAATTTCATGAAATTCTCAGCAACCGACCCAAATGCGAGTGGCATTGTGGGTCACTAATTCTTTTATTAAAAATTTGGTAAAACAAATAACTGCAGATGCTAGAAATCCGAAAGAATAACAAAAAGTACTGCAAGAAACTCACCAGGAGAGTGGGGTCCTTAACAGCAGGGAGGCAAGTACAATACTGGAAGAAGATACAGTAATCAGAACTAGCAAGTTGAAAAGGCAGGTCAGGCTGGAACAGAACAGGGAGGGATGAATGCCTGTTGGATTAAATTGTATCTATTTCAATGCAAAAGGACTGACGGGTAAGGCCAATGAACTCAGGGCGTGGTTAGGTATGGGGGCTGGGATATCATAGCTATTACAGAAACATGGCTAAGGGAGGGAAGGGACTGGGAGCTTAATGTGCTGGGGTACAGGTGCTTTCGGCAGGACAGAGATGGAGGAAAGAGGGGAGGGTGTGCTGCATTTTTGATTAAGAGGGGTATCACAGCTGTAGTCAGAGGTGAAGTAACAGGAATCATCCAGTGAGCCTTTGTAGGTGGAGCTAAGAAATAAGAAGGGATGGTGATGTTATTGGGTTTGCACTATAGACCCCTAAATATTCAATGGGAATTAGAGGAGCAAATATGCAGGGAGATTGTGAAGATTTGCAGGGGTAATAGGGTTGTTGTAGTGAGGGGTTTGAATTTTCCTGACATAGACCGGACTGTCATAGTATTAAGGCCTAAGATGGGGTGGAATTTGTTAAGTGCGTTCGGGAATGTTTCCTCAAGCAGTATATAGAGGGTCTTACCCAGGAAGGGGCAGAACACGGCCTACAGGTGGGAAAAAGGGCACGACAGGTGACTGAGGTGACAGTGGGGGGGGGCACTTTTGGATCAGTAACCATAGTTCTATTAATTATGAAATAGATATAAAGAAGAACAAGGCTGGTCCACAGGTTCACGTTCTTAACTGGGGCAAGGTGATTTTTGATGGATTTAGGCAGGAGCTTGCTGGGGTTAATTGGAGTAATTTGTTTGCAGGCAAAGGGACCTCTGGCAAGTGGGAGGCTTTTAAAAATGTGATAGCTAGAGTTCAAGGTCTATATGTTCCTGTGAGGGTGAAGGGCAAGGTTGGCAGGAGTTGGGAACACTGGATGATGGGAGATATTGAGGCTTTCGCCAGAAAAAGAAGGAGGCATAGCTCAGGTGCAGGCAGCTGGGACCAAGGGAATCCATGGAAGCATACAGGAAATAAAGGAGTTTACTGAAGAAGGAAATCAGGAGGGTGAAAGCGGGCATGAGATAACTTTGCCTGAGAAGATTAGGGTGAATTCAAAGAGATTCTTTAAGTATATCAAAGGAAAAAGATTAACTGGTGGGAGAATAGGACACCCGAAGGACCAAAGTGGACATGCATGTGTGGAACTGCAGGAGATGGATAAGGGCCTCAATTAATATTTCTCTTCTGTATTTACAATGGAGTAAGACATGAAGACTTAGGAACTTTGGGAAGTCAGTGGCGGTAGAGATGGTTTTGCAAGTATTATATTGTATAAAGATGGATAGATCTCCTGGTCCTGATCAGCTATACCCAAGAACGCTGCAAGAGGCTAGAGAAGAAATTTTGGGGGCCCTGGCTGAGAGGTTTGCATCATCATTAACCACTGGTGAGGGACTGGAAGACTGGACAATAGTGAACGTTGTGCCCTTACTCAAGAAGTCCTGCAGAGAAAATCTTGGGAATTATGGACCAGTGAGCTTAACATCTGTGGTAGGTAAGTTACCTGAGAAGATTCTGAGGCATACAATGTACATGCATTTAGAAAGACAGGGTTTGATTAGGAGTAAACAGCATGGCTTCATGCATGGGAGAACATGTCTCACAAATTTGTTAGAGTTCTTTGATGAGGTAACTAGGAAGGTTGATGAGGGCACGGCAGTAGATGCAGGCTATATGGATTTCAGTAAGGCATTTGATAAGGTTCCACATGGTAGGCTGCTCTGGAAGGTTAGGTTGCATGGAATCTGGGGAGACCTAGCAAAATGGATACACAATTGGCTTGACATTAGGAAGCAGAGAGTAATAATAGAAGGATGGTTGTCAGACTGAGGCCCATGACTAGGGTGTGCCTCAGGGGTTGGTGCCGGGCCAATTGCTGTTTGTAATCTATATCATTGATTTGGATGAGAATGTACAAAGCATGATTAGTAAGTTTGTGGATGGCACGAAAATAGGCGATATCATGGGCAGTGAGGAAGCAGGATCTTTTTCAGCTGGGGAAGTGGGCTGAGAAATGGCAAATGGAGTTTGATATAAACGTGTGAGGTGTTGCATTTTGGAAAGTCATGGGATGTGAGTATCACTGACATTTATTGTCCTTGAACTGAGTAGCTTGCTAGGCCATTTCGCAGAACAGGTTCAGGTACATCACAGGTCAACAGGGTGGTCAAGAAAGCCTTTCACTTGGGTCTTGATCACTTGACCGCTTGCTTTCAGGCCAGCAAGTATAGGAGTTGGGTCATCATGCTGGGATTGTATAGGATGTTGGTGAGGCCATGTTTGGTGTACTGTGTACAATTCTGGTGGCCCTGCTACAGGAAGGGTGTTATTAAATTGGAGAGTGTTCAGCCAAGATTTACCAGGATGTTGCCAGACTGGAGGGTTTGAGTGATAAAGAAATGTTGGATAGGTTGGGACCTTTTCACTGGATCGTAGGAGGTTGAGGGGTGACCTTATAGAGGTTTACAAAATCATGAGGGAGAATGAGATGAATGGGAAAGGACTTTTCCTGAGGGTAGGGGACTTCAAAACTGGAGGGCATAGGTTTAAGGATAGAGGAAAAAGATTTAGAAGGGACATGAAGGGCAACTTTATCAAACAGAGGATGGTCCATATGTGGAATGAACTGCTAGACGAACTGATAGATACAAGTATAATTACAACATTTACAATATATTTGGACAGGATCATGAATAGGAAAGTTTTAGAGAGGTACAAGCCAAATGCAGGCAGATGGGATTAATCTAGTTTTGGAAACTTGGTCTGCATGGAGAAGATGGACCAAAGGGTCTGTTTCCCTGCTGTATGACACTATGACTCTACAGCTACTCTGCTGTCACTTGTAGGCTAGGCCAGGCAAGGATGACAGATTTCTTTCCTTAAAGGTCAAAATCTGGTCCGTGTTCAACGACAATTAATGATAGCCTTAGTCCATTCAGCCAACTCTTTCCCACACAGCAATCCGTCACTACCCATCATGGACCCCATCACAACAGGTACCAAAATCTCTGAGGGATGCTCAGCAAAATTCACCTCTAACTCTCAAAGACCTAGTGCAACTTGAGAGATTGTCTTTTTACCCTCTAACAGGTTTTCCTTATTCGGTTATGATCTGGTAACTTTCCAGTATTGGCCCTTGATCAGCTGTAGTAATTCAGGGACAAGAGTATACCAGATTGCTTTTGGCTATCTAGAATAGTCATCAGCAGCAGCAATTACTTAATAATAAGTATGAATGTCCAGCTTGGAAAGTCCGTGTCACTGGTCACTGGGATCTATGGGCCTTTATGTGGCTGATAAGCCCAATCCTAGAGACACATCTCCGACTACACATTTGGCAGGTATTTCTCGAAACAGGAGTTGCTCCTCCGTCGTGAGATCATTGATGTTCCTCTCTCCAGTTCCTTCTCCATTATTCCTCTTGGTGGGAGACGCACTCAAAAAGAATTGAGTCCCTTCATACAAGAGTTTCCTCCAAGCCAGTTTCTTCTGAACAAGGGTCTCCTATGCATTGATATCCATGCTGCATTTCTTTGAAATACTTTCTTCATTCTCCCCTTGTTTGGGTGTCTTCTTTGAACGAGGTGAAAACTTGGGCATGCTAAGCACTTGGTGATCCCAGTGAGCTTGCTTTTGGGTGATCACTACCTTGAGGCCATTAGCTCCTTTAAGGATACAGATGTTAATACACCTCTTCTTCCAACTAATGTGGAAAATCTGTCTCAAACAGCATCAACGCACTTCTCAAGAGTTTGAAGTCCAAATTTCAGAACCATATAAAACAGCCAGAAGGATGAATGCCTTATACACAAGGATCTTGTATCAGCACAGATTTCATGATTGCTGAAGACTCTGTGATGTCCAAAGGACGTGGTCACAGATTGGATGCAATGTTGAATCGCTGCATCGATGTCAGCCTTAAATGGGAGTTAACTTCCCAGGTAAGGTAAATGTTCCACATTTGAGAGAACTTCTCCATTCATCTTAATGGCGAGATGGGCCAGAACGTGACGTGGGATGGGCTGGTAAAGCATTTAGCTAGAATCATGCTGTTCTTGTCCTATTATTTAAAACTCTGTCAGATATTTAATGAGTTCTTTTCTTACAGTGATATTGTTGATTTATCTGATTTTACAGGGACCTTCTTTAGGATTTTTGTTTATGGTGGAATGTGATTGTCACTGTCATTTATTGCTCATCCCGAGTTGCCCTTGAGAAGGTGGTAATGAGTTGTCTCCTTGAATCATTGCAACCCACATACTTTGATAGATGCACAATGCTGCTATGGATGGAATTCCAGGATTTGGACCCAGCGTCACTGAAGGAACAGTGATATATTTCTAAATCAGGTTGGTGAGTGGCTTGGAGGGGAACATGTAGGTGGTGGTGTTCCTATGTATCTGCTGCCATTGTCCTGCTGGGTTTGGGAGGAGTCGTCTAAGGAACCTTGGAGAATTATTGCAGTGCATCTTGTAAATTATACACAGTGCTGTTACTGTGTATTGGTGGTGGATCGAGTGAATACTGATGCCAATCCTGAATAGTGTTACCTTGAGTGTTGTTGGAGTTGCACTCATCTGGGAAAGTGGGGAGTATTCCAACACCCTCCTGACTTGTGTATTGTAGCGCGTTATAGTTACTGCTCCTGTTCTATTTGTCAAGTTGGGAATTGCTGACAAGATATTCAAAATCATGGGTTTCAGCTGGAACAGATAATCTTTTCAAATCTGTTTTGCCATCTGGGCAAAGCCGAGCTTGCTTTGCATTAAGTCTGACCAGCTCACTAATAGCTGACAGTCACTGACAGCGAAAACAAAAAAAAACTGTTTTTCATTCCTTAGCACTGTTGTCCATCATCTTAATGAGCCCATGAACAGCTTTGGGTTTCAATTCATTGCAGAATGCAACAGCTGGAAAATGGAATGTTTTGCAATTTCCTGTGGCCGTTGGGGAAGTGGATGGAGACTGCGGGCCTGGAAAATACCCAAGTCTAATTATTTCACTTAATTTGCAGCTGATGAAAATGTGAACACAATAGTTGTACAGAGAAGTCCCACTCCCTTAGGTCTTGAATGTCAGGCCAGCCTACCTTGCCACTCCATGGCCCTACAGTTTCGTTATGAAGATATGAAAACTTAGGGGCAACACCCAATCTCCCTCCAGTTTGACACGAATGTCATTAACCCTTCAGCACAAATCCTGACATGAGCAAAAATCCACCTTTTTCCATCCTAAACCTTTCGGCATCTGTTGCACTGTCCCAGAAGGTGTTGACTTTTCACATGATTCTGTTCGACGTACAGTGATGATTTGCACTGATGGAGCACCTTTAACATGTATATGGTCAAAAGCACTTCGTGCAATTTGCCACTCGCTGCAAAGCAGCCCAAAAGTTATTTGTGGACAAGTTAATTATTTATGCATTCAAGAAATGACTTGTATTTACACAGCGTATTCCATGACCACCAGACCTCCCAAAGCTCCTCAGCAATCAATGCAGTGCAAATTCATAGAATGGTGGTGTGCATTAGGGGCAACACATTCATCCATGTCCAAGCACAGGAGCCTTGTCTCCAGTCTCCTTTTCTATTCTTACTGTTGGACAATGATCTTGCTATTTCTTTTATCTATTACGACTAACTAATATGGAGAAGTAAACTAGGGAGGTGATGGCCTACTGGGGTTATCGCTGGACTATTAATCTAGAAACTCAACTAATGTTCTGGGGACCCTGGTTCAAATCCCACCACAGCAGACAGTGCAATTTGAACTCAATAAAAAATCTGAAATTAATAGTCAAATGATTACTATAAATCCATTGTTGGAAAATCCCAACTAGTTCACTAATGTCCTTTAGAGAAAGAAACTGCTGCCCTAACCTAGACTGGGCTATATGTATCTGCAGACCCACGGTAATGTGGCTGACTCTTAAACTGCCTTCTGAGCAATTGGGGATGGGCAACAAATGCTGGCTTGTGAGATACCCTCCTCCTCTTAATGAATATCTTTTTAAAACCAAAGTAAAGGTCACATTAGCTTAATATTACTTAACTATATTACTCTTGGTGACAGGTAGCACTATGTCCTACCAGACTAACCTAACATGTAATATTGACAACCATGTATAAGACAAAGAGAAAAGAACAATTACTACAGAAAGCTAAAACTGACTCATTCCAGAGACAGTGCTACGTATTTCAGTAGGGAGAAGATACACAAATGCTTTAGAGTTAACCCTTTTGGACCAACTACCTCATACAACAAGAAAAAGCATGCTCAAACAGGTATGTTTTGAAGCCGGACAGTAAAAGAGATTTTTGGGATGGAGGATACAGGGATAGGAGGTGTTGGAATTCCGGAGATTTGAGCACAGAGGACCGAGACGTGGCTGTCTGTGAAAGAGTGGAAGATTTGCACAAAACCTGTGATAAACGAGTGTAGAGTGCCACAAATGTTTTTGAGGTCAAGTTTGCAGAGATAAGAATGGCCAGATCTGTGAAGGAATTTGAAGACAATGATGACAATTGTTGAGAGGTTTAGCACTGACTGAGAAGCGAGTTCTATCAGCAAGGCCAGTGTGGTGGATGAACACATTGCAATGCAGGGTGGGATATTATGTGTTCTGGTTATTACACGATTATCTGTTAAAGCAACATAATCACAGAATTGTTATGGTGCAAAAGGAGACCATTAGGCCCCTCAAATCTGCACTGCCTCTCTACATGAGTATCACAATTTAATGCCATTCGCTTGTCATTGCTATTTA
Source organism: Stegostoma tigrinum (assembly GCF_030684315.1). Lineage (NCBI taxonomy): Eukaryota > Metazoa > Chordata > Chondrichthyes > Orectolobiformes > Stegostomatidae > Stegostoma > Stegostoma tigrinum. The sequence continues at coordinate 102,337,427 of NC_081359.1, forward strand.
AACAGTAACTATGCATGCACAATCTAATGACCTTTTAAATGTCTCCCTCACAATTCCAGGCAGTACAGTCCAGACCAGAATGACTCATCGTGTTAAAAAGCTTTTCCTCAAATGACATTTGTTCCTTTGTAAATCACTTTAAATATGGGGTCATCTCATTCTGATCATTTTAGAGCAGGAACTGCTCCCTCCCTAACCACTCCATCCAGACCTTTCATTATTTTGAAAATCTCTACCGGATCTCCACTTAGCCCTTTTCTCTCTAAGGATAAGTCTTAAACCCTCCAATCTAGCCACGCCACAGAAAGTTCTCATCTTTGGAACCAGACATATAAAGACTTTCCAATATCTTCCCATCAAACCAGTAATACAGTGCCTAGAAACTTCAGCATCACCTCCTTGCTCATGTATTCCATGCCATTATGAATAAAGCTGAGGACATTCTTTGCTTTATTAAGTGCTCTCTTTAACTGTCCGGCAACAATCATTGACCTGTGCACATATATACACAGTGTACTCTGTTCCTGCACTGGGATTTGGCACAAAGGTACACAGTGGCAAGCATCAGCCCCTAGTAAGAGAGGTAAATGATTTGGCTTCTTATGGACACATATAACTAGAGACAGTGAAATGTTTGGTTTTGTGTGCAGTGCAGGCGGACCATACCATACAAAGTTTATCAGGCTAACTGAACAGAGCGGGGAATACAATGTTATGGTTGTACAGAAGGTGCATAAAGAGCGAGGTCAACATTAAATTTAAAATTTCAGAGGTCCATTTAGAAGTCTAATAGCAATGGGAAAGAAGCTGTTCTTGAATCTATGTGCACATATACACACACTTTCATACCTTCTACCGAGTGGAAGAGGGTGGAAGTGAATATAACTGGAATGGGAGGGGTCTTTGCCTGTTTTCTTAAGGCAGTGAAAAGTCTAAATTGTTGAAACACTACTTTCACTAAGGCAAGAGCTGGGCCCATCAGGCTGAAATGAAAGGTTGGCAGAGAATCTGTAACTAAGCAATGGACAATTTTCAAAGAGGAAATGGGTCAGGTACAGGAAAGGTATATTCTCTCAAAGCAGAAAGATAGGATAAACCAATCCAGAGAGCCCTCAATGCCAAAGAAAATAGAAATTAAAGGTAGAGAGGAAGAAGTGTTCGTATGACAGGTGTCAGGTCGAAAATAAATCCAAAAAAAAGAGGTATGCAGACTTTTCAGATGGGAAATATAAAAGCATGTTAAAGAAGCAAAAATGAATTATGAGAACAGCCAATTTAAAAGGGGAATCCCAAACTCCTGGGTTCTGAGGAAGGGTTACTGGGCCCAAAACATTAACTCTGATTATTTTTCTTCACAGATGCTGCCAGACCTGCTGAGCTTTTCCAGCAACTTCTGCTTTGTTTATCTCCTTCTGAAATTCTGCACTGCTGTCCTCACAGATTATAATGTTTTCAAGTTTCGAATCATCCGCAACTTTGAAATTATCTCTTGCACACAAAGGTCTGGATTATTGACATACTGATCCCTGAGGCACCATCCCTAAACATACTCCTTTGAACATTAATCTCGGTTTCCTATCTCACAGCCATTTTGTTTCATCCATGATGTCACTTTCCCTTATTTTCAAATCGGTCATGTGAAACGGCATTCGACAGTTTGTGGAAGTCCATGTTTATCGCACCAAGCATCTTATCCTCACCAATCTTTTCTGTTATCTCTTCAAAAAGCTCTAGCAAGTTAGTTAAACATGATTTCCCCTTTAGAAATCCATGCTGGCCCTTCCTAACCAGCCCACCTTCTTTCCATGTGGCTAATAATTCCTTCCCAAATAATTGTTGCTAGAAACTGATGGGTGTGTTATTGCTGGGCTCATCCTGACAAGATTTTTTGAACAATTCTTCTGGCACTTTCCTTGAAATGAGGGACTACTGAAAGATTACAGTGCACATGCAATTTTCACTCTCGCCTCCCTTAATATCCTCAGATTGTCTCATTTGCTAGGGATTCTTGTCAAATTTTGAGTACCAGCAGCTGATACAAATAGAACGTTACAGCACAGTACAGGCCCTTCGGCCCTCGATGTTGTGCCGACCTGTCATACCGATCTTAAGCCCATCTAACCTACACTATTCCATGTACGTCCATATGCTTGTCCAATGACAACTTAAATGTACCTAAAGTTGGCGAATCTACTACCGTTGCAGGCAAAGCGTTCCATTCCTTACTACTCTCCAAGTAAAGGAACTACCTCTGACATCTGTCCTATATCTTTCACCCCTCAATTTAAAGCTATGCCCTTTCGTGCTCACCGTCCCCATCCTAGGAAAAAGGATCTCCCTATCCACCCTATCTAACCCATCATTATCAAGTTTGAACCTTTCCAGTGACTAATTTTTCTCCTCTTTCACAAATTCACCAAAGATCCTAGACAGCGCCTTCCAAACCCACAACCATTTCCATCCAGAAGGACAAGGGCAGCAGATATATGGGTACACCACCTGCAAGTTCCCCTCCAAGCCACGCACCATCCTGGCTTGGAAATAAATTGCTAGTCCTTTACTGTCACACGGTCACAATCCTGGATTTCTCCCCACCTTGTAGGTCAATGTACACCGTGTGGACTGCAGCAGTTCAAGAAGGCAGCTCCCCACCAGTCTCTCAAGGGAAACAAAGGACAGGCAAGAAATGTTGGCCAGCAGCAACACCCACATCCCAAAAAAAAAGACTTGAATAGCATGTGCTTCCTTGGTAAAGACAAATGCAACAACTTCACCTAATATCTCAGCTATGACCCTGACACCATGTGGAAACCTCATTGATTAACTCCACTCTTCCCCTTCGGCTTTTTTTTTGTTTAACATTTATGTGCCTTTAAAAAAATTTCAGATTCCCAGTTACATTAGCTGCCAGTCTTTATTTATATCCCCTCTTTGCTTCTCAGTTGTATTTTCGACCTGACACTTGCCCTAAACGTGCTAACATTTTTAAAAATCTTGATTTCCATCTCTATTTTCAACTAGGGAGTTCTGAACTGGACTCTTCGAGGTAAAACGCTTCTAAGAGAGGAAAAGTACCTTGAACACATCGGAGCCATTTCTTCACTGAAGTTGAGCAACAGTTGGTCAGACTAACCTCCAGTAGTGAACTAGACAGATGCTTGTATGGGACATTCTGCTGAACACAATTTAGGAACATTTGCCCCTTGCTATCCCTTATGTTACCATTTTACAATCTACATTTAGCTAATTAAAGTCCCCCATTGTAACTACTGTATCATGTTGCCACCTCTCTTTAATTTTGCTGCAGATTTATTAGAGCAGTGCAAAAATCAAATCAAAGAATTCAGGGTTTGAGTGGAGATCTGTAGCTCGAGCACTGGTTGTAGATGTTGGTGTGTTCACTGAGCTGAGAGGTTTGATATCAGATGTTTCGTCCCCTTACATCCTCAGTGCTGTAGAGCCTCCTGTGAAGTGCTGTAGTCTTGTGCCAGTTCAAGTTTATAGGGTTTGGTTTTTGCTGATTCCAGTAAGTGCCTGTTCTGGCTGCGTGTCGTAATGTTCGGTATATTGGGTCTGTTATGTCTGTTGATGGAGTCCACTGATGAATGCCAAACCTTGGAGAATTTCCTGGCTGTCCTCTGTTCAGTTTCCCCTATGATAGTACTGCTGTCCCTGTTGCAAGTGTCATTTTTCTTGTCTGTTTGTATTGAAACCAAAGACATCTGGTCATGCCATTTAGTTGCTCGCTGTATTTGTGGATGTGGGTTGCTAGTTGTCTACCTGTTTGTCCCATGTAGTGTTTTGTGCAGTTTCCACATGGTATCCTGTAAACCACATTCGTCCTGTCCACGGTATCTATTGGGTCTTTAAGCCTGGTCAGTTGCTGTCTAAGTGTGGCTGCCAGTTTGCGTGATGTCATGATTCCTTGTGGCCTGGGCAGTGTGGCTCTCAGTTCTAAGCTGTTTTTTATACACGGTGTGGTGGTTACTGTTTCGGGTTTTGGTTTGTCCCGTTTGCGTTGTCTGTTGGCTCACCTTTGTGGACAAAGCTGCGGGGATATCCGTTCCTGGGACAATACCATTATCGTAGGACAAGCTGAACAGAGGACAGACAGAGAATTCTTGGAGGTTTGGCATTCACCTGCAGAACCCATCAACAGACACGTGAAATTAGACCCATTATAGCAGCCAGTACAAAGCACAATTGGAACCGGCACCAACCGGAAGCAGCACAAACTGGACCATACGTAAATTCGAAATAGAAATAATGGGAACTGCAGATGCTGGAGAATCCAAGATAACAAAATGTGAGGCTGGATGAACACAGCAGGCCAAGCAGCATCTCAGGAGCACAAAAGCTGACGTTTCGGGCCTAGACCCTTCATCAGAGAGGGGGATGGGGTGAGGGTTCTGGAGTAAATAGGGAGAGAGGGGGAGGCGGACCGAAGATGGAGACAAAAGAAGATAGGTGGAGAGGAGAGTATAGGTGGGGAGGTAGGGACGGGATAGGTCAGTCCAGGGAAGACGGACAGGTCAAGGAGGCAGAATGAGGTTAGTAGGTAGGAAATGGAGGTGCGGCTTGAGGTGAGGAAGGGATAGGTGAGAGGAAGAACAGGTTAGGTAGGCAGGGACAGGCTGGGCTGGTTTTGGGATGTCGGTCCGCCTCCCCCTCTCTCCCTATTTACTCCAGAACCCTCTCCCCATCCCCCTCTCTGATGAAGGGTCTAGGCCCGAAACATCAGCTTTTGTGCTCCTGAGATGCTGCTTGGCCTGCTGTGTTCATCCAGCTTCACACTTTGTAATCATACAAATTCGAACTGGCCAAAGACAACAGCACTGAGGATGTCACCTAGTGAGGGAACGAAATGTCTGCTATCAAACCTCCCAGCTCGGTGAATACATCAACATCTACAATCAAAGAATAAAAGAAATTTGTTTACTTCAGACCATGCATAATGTAGTGGTATAGACGAGTGACAAATCTCTTCTACCTCATCTGGGATAAAATCTTTAGCTCTTTCTAACGTACTTTAACTCTGTCAATACGTTTGGAAAAGAACACTGACAGGAGCTTGGGCCCATATACATTTGGTGTAATTCAATAGTTATTTTGCTAGTTCTCAACCTTCCCGTGAGTATAACTATGTTGTTGATAACCGTGGTTTGATCTTTGTTGTGCCTTTGTCTCAGATTATTCAAATAATGGGTTGGCAGTTCAGAACTTAAACATTGCTAAATCAGGGACCACGTCAGAGATTTTTGTCTTGCATTCACTTGCACTGCAACACAAGAAGCTACTCTTCTGGACAGCAATTCTGCATGTTGTTGGGTACACTGATGCTACCCTGCCTCCCTGCTAAATTGGTTGGTTTTGCTCCCAATGTAGCCAACAAAATGTTTGCAGCTGCATTGATCTTGAACTCTACTGCCTCATTATGTCATGAATATCCTTCCCTACTTCAGCTTGTTTTCTGCAAGATAACATTTCAGTAGTTTTGTTGATCTATACTTATGTTATTTTGTTCATGAATCTAAGTTCACTGTGCCTTATAACTCAAGGCTTTTGATGAGGAGCTTGGAAGTATTCTAATGATGGCTTGCTTCAGCATAAGTGGCATTGAAGCTGATACCTTGACCTTGTTTCACACCAATACTTTATAGCAAGAATCAACCTGATTTCATCCTGTGGTTCCCTTCTCCACAAACAGTCACTGGAGTACATCTCATGCTATTTTATATGCCTCAACAGCATCTGTGTAATGATACTGATAGTCTGAAAGTTAAACATAATCTACGTAATTCTGTCCCCTGTCATGCTGAATTAAGTAGGTTCTGACACATCTGTTGTAAAGGCCAGATATTATTTTGAGACTGCATTCTGAAAGTTAAACAAGCATTCAACTATTAAGTTTCATTTTAAAATAATGAGTTAATTGATGCCAGTAAAATCACCTGACAGGCCATTCACCTCATCAGGCCCATGTTGGCCTTCAGAAGAACAATCCAAAAAGCCCAAATCTCTCCTCTACTCCTACTGCTCTATTTAAATCACTCTTTTAGTTTAAGAAGGTGGTTTGAATCTATCTATTGCACTGCAGTAAATGTGCCTTGTAAAATCTATTTTTTTTCCCCATTCCTGCACATTGAACCTTTATTCCTCTGATGAGTTACAGTGTGTGGTAAAGTGTTAAAAGCAACCACTGCCCTACTTGGACTGCTTTTCCAGGTCTTGAGTGAATTACTCAGGAAGCTGTTGTGCTTGGAGCCTTAGACAGACAGATCCAACATCCTGTCAGCTTCGGTTTCTCTTACTGAAAAAGTGCTCCAGGGAACAATGGTTATATATCTGTAACTGCACAGTCACCTGCTCTGTTCAGCCTGACGCACTTTACTGCACTTCCTTAGTCAAGGCCTCTTGTCATGTTTAACTTGTGCCAACTTACTGGCTTGCCAGTTCTCACCATGTGCCAGCATCCTAGGTACCCTGGTGGCTTTGTGTATCTAACCCTGCGCACTTTCCATTTAATTATTAGCACATTAGTGGAAGTGAGGATATCTTTGTTGACAAGTTGCGTGCATGCCCCACCCTTCGTTAGACCAGCCAACATTCTTCCTGATTTACAAAACCCTGCTAATCTGGAGCAGTCAGCTCGAGCAGTGCAGAACGGAATAAAAGATAATTTAGGGGAACGGTTCAGACAATCCAGGGCAGAGGTGCATTTTATATCCAAACCCTTCACATTTGCACATTTTGGCTTAGACCACAGATAAGAGGTGAAACTCTTCGAATACACTTTGTTGATAGGCATAATACGGGCTTTGGCGATTGCTTACACACAAATGAGGAGTGGCGTTTGCAGGTCGTGGGCTCACTGCCTGCCAATTTTTGCGTAGATCTCAGGCGATGCAGCCAATAAAAATAGCTGCCACGTGTGAGGCCCACCTCCAAGTTGTCAAAAATTGAAAGAACGGAGGATGCTGCAAATCAGAAAGAAAAACAAAAGATACAGCTCGTTCTGAGGAAGGGTCACTCGAACAGGAACGCTAACTCTTCATTTCTCCCAACTGACACTGCTAGACCTGAACTTTTCCAGTAACTGTTGATTTTACTACTGACTCTGAAAGCCATTTTACTCGAGCAATCCCCTTCAGAGACGAAAGTCTCTTGAACTGGACACTGATTCCAGCAAGGAGTAGTTTGTCAGCCTAATGCTGCTAGCTTCAATGCTTCTCAATATGTTCTAGCCACCACATAGCCAGAAGGTATGAGATTGAATCACAGCTGGTTGTTCTGGGATAGAATAATGCCAATTTAAAAAAAAAATCCTGATATTTAAAAGAAACTGAAGGCTGTAAGTTAACTTTTGGGATATTCAGGGAGACCTTTACCTGAACTCACTGCCAGGAGACAAATATTTCTGTGAACAAAGCAAGTTTTACATTCTATCGTGGGATTCAGCCAGTGAGACGTGACTAGGCGAGAAGTATATCACAGAATTCCCAGGAAGCATTGCCACTTGACTTGAATGTCAAAACCTTGCCCATGTTCCCAATATCCTCTGAAGCCTCAGCACCCGTGATTGAAGGTGACACCAGGGAGCCCCCACCAACTGCTCACATATAATCCTCCAGAGCTGCACATTGTGTAGACCTCCAATATCACACGCGCATGGCCATAGGGGTGGCTCAGTTACACTGTTACCTCACAGCACCAGGGTTCCAGGTTCAATTCCACCCTTGAGTGACTGTCTGTGTGGAGTCTGCACATTCTCTGTGTCTGTGTGGGTTTCTTACAGGTGCTCCAGCTTCCTCTCATGGACTAACGATCTGCAGCTTTAGGTGTTTTGGCCATGGTAAACTGCCCATAGTGTCGAGAGATGTGCAGGCTAGGTGAGCTACAGGGGTAGGAGGGATGCTAGGTCTGGGTGGGAAGTTCTTCGGAGGATCATCACAGACTTTATGGGCTGAGTGGCCTCTTTCCCTATTATAGGGATTCTGAGAGGAAGGAAGGAAATCTGGCTGATTGTGTACGAGCAAGCTAAACACACAGAACCAAACAGCCTGGATACATTTCCATGTTAGCATGAATTTTAAAATGGATATTTTTGCTTTTTTTAAAACTTATGTCACTAGATCCAAGTCTTAGAGTCTAAGAAGAAATTGTTAAGTTTGTTGTCAAAGAGAGATGATTCCTCTTTTAATTCAGTCACTAAAACATCTGAACCTGAAAGAAAACAAGAAATGACTGCTCAGACATAGGACGAAGAGCGATAGTAGTAACTGCAGATGCTGGAGAATCTGAGATAACAAGGTGTGGAGGTGAATGAACACAGCAGGCCAAGCAGCAGAGGAGCAGGAAGGCTGATGTTTCCGGCCTAGACCCTTCTTCACAAACAGCGATCTGAGGTTTGGATTTTAGGAGACAGGATTTGCACCTTCTCCAAATGTCTCACCTGCAGAACAACGTTGGCAAACACTGCAACGATACCAAGTACATTCAGTGTATTTCTCTCCACAAATCTCGGCAGACTTGTTGAGTTTCTCCTACAATTTCAGTTTTGTTTGTTTCACACCCCGAGAAACTGCAGTACTTTGCTTTACTTATTAAAGCTGACGTTTACAGCCATTTGCAAACAAGCACACTCAATACTTTGAGACCTGAGACCTAAAGATCGAGCAGATCCAAATCTAATGAAGCAGATATTGGATAAAACTTGAGAGGCTAGCTGCCTGATGGCTGAGTTTGGAGCAAAATCAAAGAAGCCCCATGGTCTTGGCAAAGCCTTAAATCTGCCAGCGTGTTTAAAAAAAAACATAGCTGTGATGTTCACAGCTGATGCTGCAAAAGTATCAACGAAAAACCACTCTCTGATAGTACAGTTAAACACTGACTTGATGACACCTTGGCTAATAGTGAGAAGGTGCTGCCGGAGAAGCTAGATATGAATAAAAAGTTTGTTCTGCGGATTCACGAGTCCACTAATAAGCGTACACTGCCAGCTGCGGGGCAATATTTGCAACGTTGATGGGAACTCCATTCATGAGAACATTCTCTTTTGCTGTTTGATTCTACTTGAAAGGAGTATAGAAAAGATTTGCAGGATGTTGCTCGAATTGGAGGGTTTGAGCTATAGGGAGAGGCCAGTATTATTATCCCTGGAGCGTGGGAGGCCGAGGGGATGAACTGATGGAAGCTTATAAAATCCTGAGCTGCATGGATAGGCTGAACAGCCAAGATCATTTTCCCAGGGTCAGGGAGTACAAAACTAGAGGGTATAGGCTTAAGGTGAGAGGGGAAAGATTTTAAAAGGGACCTCAGGGGTAACTTTTTTTATACTGAGGGTGGTGCCTGTGTGAAATGAGCTGCCAGAGGAAGTGGTGGTGGCTGGCACAATAACATCATTTAAAAGGCTTCTGTATGGGTGTTTGAAGAGGAAGAGTTGAGAGGGATATAGGCCAAATGCTGGCAAATGGGACTCATTAATTTAGGATATCTGGTCATCATGGTCATGTTGAACCATTGGCATTGGGATAGGAGATGATCCCCCCCACCACAGGAAGAGGCACTGACTGTTACATGGCAGAGGGGAGCCATGGATTGGATCATGATAAGGTAGTGAGGGGGGTCAGTGGGGAGCAAGAGGTAATGATAGTCAGGTCGCTGGGTTACTCCTGCTAATTTTTCATTTCACTTTGAAACAATAAAACTACTTCTTTGCTAAACTGTATTCAAGTCTCTCTGGAAAAGAAAACTTGGCTGCAAACATTTCCATGTGAAATATCTGCTGGGAAGGCAAAAGTGCTGGAGAAACATTTTGAGGTGCAAAGCCTCATGGATTTTCTTGAAGTTAAATGCAGATATGATAGGGGCGTTTAAGGATTTTTAGATAAGCACATGAATATGCAAGGAATGGTCGGATACAGACTAAGGGAAGGCGGAAGGGATTAGTTTAATTTGGAATCACGCTCGGCACATCATCATGGGCCAAGGGAATCATTCCTGAGCTGTGCAGTTCTATGTTAAAAGGGGCAGAATAAGACTGACAGAGTGAGAGATGAGTTGGAGAGTGAGAGGGGTAAGAGAGAAGGGTAAAGGGCAGAGGGACAGAGTGAGAAAGAGGGGAGAGTTTACAAGGGAAAGGTTTAAAAAAAGTGTGAGGCAGCAAAATATAAGACAGAAAAAGAGGGAAAGCAGGCTGTGAGAAGAGAGAAGTCGCAGGCTGAAATTCAACTCATTTCTGACCCCTCCTTCAATGTGAATTCCTTCCAGGTCAACACACAACCACGTAATGCTGCAGATTTGGTTTCGTGATGCAAGTTTATTCTGTACAAGATAAAAATCGAACAAACCAAGCTATTTAAATGCTACAATTTGAAATTCAAAACACATTGTAAAAATTTAATTCCATCTATCCCATCATCCTCTCCATGGGAAGTAGAGAAGCCCAATAAATGCTGGCCCAGACACATCCCATCAATAAATGCTGGCCCAGACACATCCCATCAACAAATACATTTTTAAGAAGTATTGCCTGAGTAAAAGAAATTTTCAGAATATCTCACAAGGCCTCCAAAAAGATGTAGAATAAGTAATTCCAAAATCTTAAGAGGGGTGTGTGAAATATATATTGCTGAAAAGACAGGCATGCCGATGATGAAACCAATCCATTCCAACACCCTCTTTAAATCTCTGCTTCTTTTTGAAGGCCCTTCAAAAACCTATCCTTTTCTCATTTCCAATCACTTCGCTTTCCCCCTTTTGACTCATCTTGCTGTCTTTTTTCTGCTTCCTCTTTACAATGTTGATCTTCCCCAATGTAAACTTCAGACCTAATCTACGATGTGAAAGGTACAGTATAAATTCAGTTTTATTTTCAGCAATTTAATATTCTCCTGCTTCCAAATTCATAGTATGAAACCAAAATAAGGGATATCCTCTGAAACAATTAAAAAAATACTTGGTTCTACTAACCAGGGGCAGAATGATCCTGATTTAAAAGTGGCCAACAAAAATTTAGAAGTTAAACTGCTCATGTATTTTGGCTAATGAATGTTTACCAAAAATGTTAATTACAGTTAAATGCAAAAATTCTGTGACATTTTAAGGAACTGGGCTTTTGTTGCCAATTTGATAGTCCGGTAATTTTACAGCAGGCCTATTAAAGCTGTGAAGTCAAGGCCAGTTTGGAGCACAGAGGCTTTTGTGAAGTGCTTGTTATCCTGAGCTGTCAGATAAAGAAAACATACTTAGTGAAAAACTTATAAGTTTCCACAGCTGGAGTTTTACAAGATGGCAACTGGGAACAGGGAGACTGCAATCACCAAATCTCACTCCAGTTGTGTGCAACAAATATTCAATTTACCACTACACTCAACTATTTAAAATCCAAGTTTTGACATTAGAAGTCAAAACATTACTTTAAAAGAAAATTACCAAGAGAATCAGAATGTAGACTTAGTAGCAGCTGCATGCTGTCAACATTCACAATTGCAAACTGAAGTTAACCAGACCAAAAAAGGAGAGTAAAAGAAATAAAATTTGAATTAAACTATGACATGAAGCCACTGTCATTGCTATAAAAAAAATCTTATTTGGTTCACTAATGTCCTTCAAGAAAGGAATTCTGCTGCCCTTACCTAGTTTGGCCTGTGTGAGGATTGGTACCTGATGGATCTTGGTGGTTATGAGATCCTTGATTGGTGTTAACTTGGGCCAATCAGGGATCCCTGGCTGATACGTATAAGCAGGGGAATCAGAGAGTCTTCTGGCTTTAGGGATTGACTCCGTGCTGGCTGGTCACAGCCACTGTACAATGCACATATGAATAAAGGGTGACTTGGTGATGGGATACTAGCTTCTGTGCAGTTATTTTAGCTTGTGTGTAACTTCAGACCCATGGCAACGTGGTTCACTCTTAACTGCCCACTGAAACGGCCCAGCAAGCCACTTAGCTGAATCTAACTGCTAAAGACGTTAAAAGAAAGAAATGATACCACAGAGGCCATGTGGCATTGGCTTAGGCAGAAACAACACTGACTAACTCAGCTCTGTTTACCCAGCAGAGTCTTCCTTATTAACATTTGGGAGCTGATGACAAAATTGGGAAAGCTATCTAACAGATTTGTCAAGCAATATCACAGCTCTGTCATACTCTCAGAATCCCTGCTTTTGGATATGTTCCAGACAACACCATCACTATCCTAGGATGACTGGTGCAACTGGAAAGATAGTCCCAGCAGAGACGGTTGCACAGTGATTTACATTCAGGAGGGAATTACCTAAGGATTTCCCATGAAATCTCAAGGCATCAGGTCAAAGCTGGGTAAGGAAGCCTCCAGCTAATTACCCCAGTGCCATGCCCACCCACCTTCTCGCTTGACAAATCAGTATTGTTCCATGCTGAGCACTGATTGGAGGCAGCACTGAAGGTGGTAAGGATGCTAACGGTACTCTGGGTGAGGAACATCAGTGTCCACGACCAAGAATGGCTTGGCAGCATAACTACTGATGCGTTGACCAAGCTCTAAAGAACATCGTCCTGGTGGAACCAACAGGAGGGAATATCACAGTTGACCTCATCATTGCCAAGTTGTGTGCCACAGATTACAGTAACGATATGAGCGACCACCACATAGTTCACGTGGAGATAAAGTCCTGCCTTCATTCTGAGGATGCCCCTCATTGTGCTATGATGCATTAGCACAATGCTAAATAGCTTGATGTGTTTGAAATCCATGCCATTCAGGATTGGACACCCATGAAGTACTGTGGGCTATCAACAGCAGGGAGAATTGTATTTAACCATAAATAGTGGTCTTTCCCATTCTCCTGTCAGCATCAAGATGAACAATCAATCCTGGTTCAATGGAGAATGCAGGACAGTGTGCCAGCAGCATCCCCAGCATACCTAATCATGAGGTGTCAACCTTCTGACACTACATCACAGAATGCACCAAACAGAATAAGCATTGGCTAATTGTCAAAATAAGGTAATTCCTGAGCTAACAGATCAGATCTAATCTCTGCAGTCCTTTCACATCCTGTCACAAATGGTTCTGACATAACTTATTAGAAGATAAAGTCAGAAATATCTCAACCTTAAATGATGGGTCAGCCCAAAAGGGCAAAGCATTTTTTTAAACAATCTTTAGCCAAAAGTGCCATAAGGATGACTCATGTCTATCACCCTCATTTGGTCACTATCAGGCTATTGGATTTATTCTGCACAATATCAAGAAAATGCTGAAGGCACTAGTTATTGCAAAGGTTACAGATTCTGACAACATTCTGGTAATTGCACTGAAGACTTATGCTCAATTTATCTTTTGTCTCTTGTCAATCTGTTAGAGTACAACTAATTGACACTGTGGAAAATTGTCCAGGTACACAAAAAAAGGACAAATCCAACCAGGCCAATTACCAATCAGTTAATTTGCATTCGATCATTAAAGTATTAGAAGGTGTCACCAACTGTGCTGTCAAGCAGCACTTGCTTAGCAATAACAGAAAGCAAGAACTGCATATTCTGGAGTCAGCGATAACACAATATGGAGCTGGAGAAGTACAGCAGGCCAGGCTGCATCAGGAGGGCTGGAAAGTTGACGTTTCAGGTCCTAACCTGAAACATCAACTTTCCTGCTCCTCTGATGCTGCCTGGCCTGCTGTACTTCTCCAACTCCATATTGTGTCATATCTTGCTTAGCAATAATCTGCTCAGTTTGCACTCCACCATGGCTACTCAGCTCCTGAGGTCATTGATTCAAACATGGATAAAATTGCTGAACTCCAAAGGGAGCAGTGAGGGTGACTGCTCTTGACATCAAGTCTGCATTTGAGTAAGTGAGCCAACAATGAGCCCAAGCAAAATGATATGGGAGTCTGGGAGCAAAACATGTTGCTGGTTGGAGTCATACCCAGCACAAAGAAACAGGGTTGTGGTTGTTTCAGGTCAGTGACCTCAGTTCCAGAGCATTTCTGCAGAGATTGTCCAACCGTCATCAGCTACTATATCTATTCTTTATCATAACATCACCGCGTAGGAATATTAGTTAATGACTACACAATGCTCAGCACCATTCAAGACTCCTCAGATACTGACACAGTCTAAGCCCAAATGCCGCAAACCTGGACAATATTTTGGATCAGGCTATCAAGTGGCAAGTAACACTCAAACTGCACACTATCTCCAACAAGACAGAATCTAACAATAGCCCCTTGATGGTCAATGGCATTAGCATCAATGAATCCCCATAATGCACAAGGCATCAGTGCAATGGAGGGCTTCACACTTGCCTGGATAGGTGCAGCTCCAATAACACAAGGATATAGGCATCACCCAGGACAAACTAATGCGCTTGATGGGCACTACATCTTCAAATATTGATTCTCTCCAACACTAATGCTGAATAGAATAGAATAGAATAGAACATTACAGGAGAGTACAGGCCCTTCTGCCATCAATGTTGTGCCGACTTGTCATACCGATCTGAAGCCCATCCAACCTACACTATTCCATGTACATCCATATGCTTGTCCAATGACTTAAATGTATTTAAAGTTGGGGAATTTACTACCATTGCAGGCAAAGCGTTCCATTCCCTTACTACTGTCTGAGTAAAGAAACTACCTCTGATCTCTGTCCTATATCTTTCACCCCTCAATTTAAAGCTACTTTAAAGCCACTCAGGAGCTCGGTAGTAGCAATCTGCATCATCTACAGGATCCACCACAGGATCTCACTAAGGCTCCTTAGACAGCACCTTCCAAACCACAATCACTACCATCTGAAGGTCAAGTGCAGCAGATACATGGGAACACCACCTCTTGTAAGTTTCCTTTCGAGCCACTCAACATCCTGATTTGGAAATGAATCACCAATCGTTCATGGTTGCTAGATCAAAATTCTGGAACTCACCAACATAGCTATGTATACCTTAATCACATTGGCTTCCACAGTTGAAGGAGACAGCTTAAAACCTTCAAGGGAAACTAGGGACAAACAATAAATGTTGGCCCAGCCAATGATGTCTGCATCCCCAGAATGAATTTAAAAAGAATCTGTAGCTTCTGGGGTGAAATTCACATTAATTAATACATAGTTTTAAATAATAAATATCAAAAAGAATGACACAACTACAAAACCGATCACAAAACTATTACAGAATTTGTTTCTAAACAAAATCCATATAATAATGTTTCAAAGTTACTCAATGGCACAAATTAAAAGGGTACACTAATTTAAAACACAACTGAAGTTTTCATCTCCACAGCTGTTATTCAGCACAAAAGACACATCGAACCTCCCTCTGAGTCTATGGTGACATGTATCTTCCGACAAAAATTAATTGTTTGGGAATACGATGGTTCCACAGCTTCATTCATTCAATTTTTGACAGCCTTGCAGCAATTACTTTGTTTCATAGTTAATTATCGTGTAAAGCAGTGAGACTCATTTGTCAACCACAGGCACAGAGTCAGTCACATGATAATAGTGTCCTACATGAATTAAATTTCCTTTGATTACTTGATAATGACAAAAACTAACACACATTTTGCTACAAATGGTCCATGAGGCTGGCTTACAGGCAGCTTCTCCAGGCAATTAGGAACAGCCAAGCAGCATTCATATCTCAAGTACCAATTTTTAAGAAAATGGTCAAGTGAACTTTCCTGGTGTGTGCCTTCTTTACCATTTATAGACCTAAAATTACCTTGTGCATTGAAACAAATATCATCTTGTACATAAATCAGTTTTGAAAGCTTTCTCATTACAACTCCAGTGGTGATATCAAGTTGGCCTGAGATAGTATAATTATTATAGAAATAGACTGTGTACCCAGAGAGAGAACAATTTATAGTTAATGGAAACAAAATCAAAACCTTTAGGAGCCATTTGTAGGTAAGGAATGAGGTCATAGTTCTGAAAAATTACACATTCAGAATACAAAATATTGCCTTCTGTCTGATTTAGGCTCAGGCTGATTTAGGTTATGGTGTACTTAACCAAGACAAAAGTAACAGAAGTTCCAAAGATAATATGATCACATACTGAGTTATACTTTTAGTTACGAGGTTAAGAGTAGAGGTTATAACGTTCAATAAAGGAACCCTTCCTATTCTAATGCATCACAAGTAGAGGTGATGAAAGTTGCATCAGTTGATCACATCGGAAATAGGTCTGGGAGTATGCTAAGAAGCATATTGAACTTGCTCCCCTGTTCAATAAGGTCATGGTTAATCTACTTCAACCTCATCTTTGCACACTATCCTGAAATTTTTGGAGATATGGGAGTAAATCAACATTGGTCTTGAATACACTCAATGACTGAGCATTCAAAGCTGTCTGCCCTGGAAAATTCCAACTGCTTGTAATCTGTGAAGTGAAAATAAATACTTACAAGTCTTCTTTCGAGACTGTATCCCTGCAAAGGCGGCAAATCCCTCTAGCCTTTGCCCTATCTAACCTCTTAATAATTGTTTCAGTGATAAAGGGAACTGCAGATGCTGGAGAATCCAAGATAACAAAGTGTGGGGCTGGATGAACACAGCAGGCCAAGCAGCATCTCAGGAGTACAAAAGCTGATGTTTCGGGCCTAGACCCTTCATCAGAGAGGGGAATGGGGAGAGGGAACTGGAATAAATAGGGAGAGAGGGGGAGGCGGACTGAAGATGGAGAGAAAAGAAGATAGGTAGAGAGGAGAGTATACGTGAGGAGGTAGGGAGGGGGATAGGTCAGTTCAGGGAAGACTGACAGGTCAAGGAGGCGGGATGAGGTGGTAGGTAGGAAAATAGAGGTGCAGCTTGAGGTGGGAGGAAGGAATGGGTGAGAGGAAGAACAGGTTAGGGAAGCAGAGACAGGCTGGGCTGGTTGTCTGAACTAATAGCCTTGGGATGCTGTGGTTGGCTTATGTTCACTAGACTAGGAGAGGGAAAACTGACCACAGTAGTTCACTTCAATTCTTTCTACTAACACCTGCTAAAAATTTCATAGATGACAATGTTGGGTAAGGGAAAAATTTGGCTTAGATCAAATCTGTTACTCATTAGCCCTGGAGTGTAGAACTCATGATAATCTACAGGGTTGAGATGGATGAAGATCCCAATCATTTTGATTGAAAATCAATCTTGCTCCAAATATGTATAAGCCACTTGTCATCTTAGAAGCAGATGGTTTGAAGTTGTATGGCAAAATTTATCCATAATGAAAAATACAATATTGTTCCCAAAACAGAAATCCAGCTCTGTACAAATTCATTTTATGGTATGAGAGCCTGAATAGACTCAAACTTTGCTCCCTGGAGCATATGAAGTTAAGCAGTAATCTTACAGGCATTTATTAAATCATGAGGGGCATTGATAAAAGTAACAGTGGTCTTTTCCGGGGGGTGGTGAAGGGATCAAGAGGGCAAAGTGAGAGGGGAAAAATTTAGAAAGAATCTTGAGAGGCAACTTCTTCCACACAGAGGTTGGTATGTAAATGGAATGAACTGGCAGAGGAAGTGGCAGATGTAGGTACAGTTACAACTTGTGAGAAAAGTATTTGGGCAGATTAGTGAATAGGTTTACAGGGAAATGCACCAAACAGAGGCAAATGGAACTAGTTTAGTTTGGGAAAACTGGTCGACATGGACAAGTCACACCAAAGGATCTATAATCTGTGCTGTCTGCCTCAATGACCTTGATGAAGCATCTGAAGAGGGGTAAGCCAAAGACACACTCCTGAGGAACACCTGCAGCTGAGTAACATCCTCAACCATCTTCCTCTGTGCTAGGTAGGGCTCTTAATTAGCAGAGAATTCTCCCCAATTCCCATCAACTTCTGCTTTGCTAGTTTGCTTCATGATGTCACACTCTATCAGACATCGCCTTGACGTCAAAGGCAGTAATTCTCTCCTTGTTTCAAGTGCAGTTCTTTTTGATCTATGTTTATTTGCCTTTGCAAAAAAAGCAAATCTAGAAATATAGGTCATCTATAACTCAGTCATTGATACTGATGATTAATTAGTTGAGGACGCAGCCCTGATTATTCCACTATTCACTTGTTAAAGTCTGCCTAATAAAAAGTCACCCACTACTCCTTCCATTTTCTGTCCATTAACCATTTCTCAATCTGTGCTAATATATTCTTCCAAACTCAGCTTTAAATGGTACAATAACCCTTTGTGTGCCACTGCACTGTAAGCTTTTTGGAAGTCCAATTGTACTCAATTCACTGAGAGATAATAGGAACTGCAGATGCTAAAGACTCCAACATAACAAGGTGTGGAGCTGGATGAACACAGCAGACCAAGCATCTGTCCACCCTACACGTTGCAATCTCAGAAAATATTTCTCAAAAGCAATCTCCTTCTTGTAAATCCATGCTGACAAGGTCCATTCATATTATAGTTTAAGTGCAATTATCAAGTCTTCAGGAATGGATTTCAACTGATCTATTGGCCTGTTTTCTCTCTCTGACCTTGCTTGAATAGGGCACATAGGATTTGAAGGTGCGAGTCCTTTGCACCATAGTTCCTATAACTCAGTACAAACAGATTTTAAACTGATAACAGCTTAGATGGACCTCAAGAACAGGTAATGTAGAAATTGGGAAAATATATATTGCTAATGAGTGAAGCTCAAACTTCAATACCTGCCTTAGGATGTCCTTGATAGTGGTACCACAAAAACATGAAATACACTTCTTTCTGCAGCACTAATAACTTTTATTTAAGTTAAAAACTAAGGAATAGGATTTAGGAAGACATTTTCCAAATCCTTTCACTGACCAACCGTATAACGTCATTGCATGATGATTACTGTAGCATTCAAATACCCCACTTTCAATATAAATACAAAAGGTAATGTTGCTATGTGACTGAACTTGAATGATTTTATTGTCACATGTATTTTACAGCAAGAAAAAAAAGTAAAATACAGTGAAAAGCTTTTCCACTGTTGCCATGATTCAGAACCACCTAATCACCGAAGAATGAGTTATTGAAATGAGAAACAGCCCTTGAAAATTAAAAAGTAACTCTTAAGAAAAGGCATTTTGATGCCTGTATGGGGATAGTAATCCAAAAGGCTTGAATAATGATCTAGAGACGTGAGCACAAATTCTATCACAACAGACAAGGAATTTAAATTCAGTTTGTTAAATAATTCAATCTGGAAGATAAAAAAAACTAGCAATGAGTAATGGTTGCGATGTAACTACTGGATACAACACATGTCTGGTTGACTTACGTCCTTTAGAGAAGGAAACTTGGCAGCTTTACCCAGTATGCTGTATATATGTGATTCCAGACCATTTCAAATGGTCAAGCAAATCATTCAGTTGTCAAGGCAGCTAATTATATTCAAGGAAAATAAGCACTGAATAAAAAAAACAAGACTGTGGGTACTACACGTTACTAAACATTATGTAGTGACAAGCCATCAAGTCTAGCCTAAAAGTTGTCATCTAGGGAGAAAATCATAAGTACAAATCAGAGGTCCAAAGTGGGAAAATAAGAGGTTTTATTGCAAACTCGCTGAAGTTTCAAAGATGGCAGAAGTGTTTGTTAGAGGAAGGGTTATGATATTAATAGCTGCATCCGCAATACATCAACAGCAGCTCAGGAAAATCACTTCGCATAGACACCATGTCCAAATGTGTGGCTTGATTTTGGCACCAGGTCTCAGATTTGCTGCAGGAAGTTCCACCGACTTCAATTCAGTATCAAGAATAGAAGTTGTTGGAAAAGCTCAACAAGTCTGTCTGGCAGCATCTGTAAGGAGAAATCAGAGTTAATGTTTTGAGTCTGGTGACTCTTAAGAGTCACCATACCCGAAACATTAACACTGATTTCTCTTCACAGATGTTGCCAGACTTGCTGAGCTTTTCCAGCAACTCCTATTTTTGTTTCTGATTCACAGCATCCACAGTTCTCTCAGTTTTTAATTCAGCATCACTTTGGTATAAACAGATGCAAAACCAAAACTGTTTGGCATTTATAGATAATATGACAGTGGGAAGGCTCTCTTACACTGACATTTTACAGCAGTCAATTTGGGGCAGGCACTCAGTTAGCCCGCCATCTAAGCAACAATGTAACCTGGAGATATAAATAAGAATTTGTCTTTCTAAAAAAAAAAGTACAGGCAAAACATTCCAAATCTTTCACTGAAGGGTACATAGTGAACACGCTCACCTTTAAGCTGCCCTACAAATAACACATTACTCTGACTGGTACATGCATACCAATCACAAAAGGCAAGCAAAGCAACTGCAGAGAGTCATCAGAAAGACTCATGAAGTTTTGGCCTACATCTTGAGAAGTTGGAACAAACATAACAGACATTTCAATTGAATGCAGCCTTCATCAGACTCCATTTTTGAAATCTGCAGTTTTCCACACAATAAACCTCAGGATAAATGGATCAGCATTGGTGTAGTTATGGTTTAGATTGCTAAAATGATACCAGGGGTTAAATTCAGGTCTAACTGATCAGCAGAATGGATGCAAGGAGCTGGATGATCTAATCGTGCTACTATTTACCTGCATTCAACAGCAGCTGGGTTAGGATTCTCTGACAAGCATAGTGGTTCCTACAAATCAAATAAAAACCTGTCTAGATTCAGGGTTAAAAACATCTCCTGCTACATACTTGTTCCAGATGTAGGCAAGGCCATTTTGCAGCCTGTCAAAGCTACAGTAACTGTTGCCCCCTCACCAAATGGAAGACAATGCCATGCCCTGTCTGGAATTAGTCCAGCCAGTCATCAACACATAACTCACTGTGGCTTACCCTCTTCATGAGGGTAATCACCTAGCAGCATTTCCTCAACAACAGGAAACACAATCATCTTCAACCTCCTTTTCGGTGGTGAGAAAGTCTGCCTGAACTCTTTAGAGATGATTGCCCTGTGCTTCAGAATCGTTAAGCTCACTGGTAGAACCTCCTATTCCTTAATGTTCAATTCACAACAGTTTTCCACTTGCTGTATCAATTTCACCATCTGCAATTGACAGCATTTGTAATTTGCTCGTGGATTTTGTAGTCTGGTATGGTGTAACTCTTGATCAGCTGGTGTAGCCATATGATGTGTGCACAGAGCTGTCAAGTGAGAAATTCTGCTTTCCACAGGCATTTATTGGGTTTCCTATTCTGGCACTGGGAATGACTGACAACTTGGTCACAATTGAAGTGTCCAGTTATCAGAAGTTGACTATAATTTCACCATAATTAAAGGTGCAAAGAAGCAAAGGAAGGAAATTTAAAATAGATGTAATTTGTACTACAAGAATCTGATCAGGAAGGGATGTAGGACATTGGAGGGAAAATACAGCACTGCATGGCTTGAGGAAAAATAAGAAATGAAAGGCTCAGAATAGATGACAACTGCAGTAACTAGTTAGACATGGCTTTAATGAAATGTTCCAAGACGCTTCAGAGCAACATTTAAGTAGTGTGAAATCAAACCACACAAGGAAATACCAGACCAGGAGATTACTGACTTAAAAGCAAAGAGGGGGAAGAAGTTGGAGAGGTGATAGAACAGAATTCTGAACTTACAGACTGGCAAATGAAGGCACGGTTACCACCACATATCAAGAAATATTATTAAAACATGCTGATGAAACTTCATGTGGAAGTCTGTGTAACATTCTGCTCACCTAATCAAAGGATAATACTGTTCTGACAAGAGCTATCAGGAAGCAAGATAAGTCCAGGTACCAGGAATGTAATTGGGAAGTTTAAGTAAGCTGAATTTTAAATATCACATAACTGAACTTTTCTAAATTAGAAAAGGGAATAAGTGCAAGCGACCTAGGCAAACTGCCGTCAGCAAAGGTCTCAACGAATTAAAGAATAGGATTGAAAAGTATGTAGTGTATTCTTGACAAGTTTTGTTTTAATTAGTAACACAGGCATCAACTTTTAAAAACCAATTATCTAGTGTAGGATAATAAAATGTGAGGCTGGATGAACAGAGCAGGCCAAGCAGCATCTCAGGAGCACAAAAGCTGACGTTTCGGGCCTAGACCCTTCATCAGAGAGCCCGAAACAAGCTTTTGTGCTCCTGAGATGCTGCTTGGCCTGCTGTGTTCATCCAGCCTCACATTTTATTATCTTGGAATTCTCCAGCATCTGCAGCTCCCATTATCTCTATCTAGTGTAGGAGTTAGTCTCAGAATAAAAGGGGGTGCCAAGTTAAAACTGAACTGAGAAGAAATTTACTCTGAGAGTTAAGACTCTTTGGAATATCCTTGGGTGTATATATAAGGCTGAGATAGATTTTTGATCAGTAAGATAATCAAGGGTTACGGGAAAAGGGCAGGAAAATGGGCATCAGGAACGTTGGTTCACACATGCTCCTACCAAACGGCAGTGCAGGCTTGGGGGTTGCTCCAACACATCCTCTGATACTTTGGTACATGCCTCCAGCTTGGGCTGATGGTGGGTCTCCACTTCCCAAGAAACACTGGTCCTATCTCCACTATCACCTCTGAAGAGATCCTCCAGCTCTGAGATGACATCCTTTGCCAGGTCTGACAGACAGCTGCACTCTGTTTCTTACAGTCTTATGGGTAACGCTTCAAAGCCATTTCACTGAATCATAGAGTAATACAGCATTGCAACAGGGCCTTTGGCCCAAACTGGTCCATGCTGCCCACTCAGCTAGTTCAAATTGCCTGCATCTGGTCCATATCCCTCTAAATCATTTCCATCCATGTAGCTATCCAATGAAAAGAAGTTTGCTATTGTACTTTCTTCAACCATCTTTTCTGGCAGTTCATTTCATATACGCACCACTCTTGCCTTTCAGATCCTTAAATCTTTCTCCTCTACTATCCGTTGATAGTATTGAGGGCTATTGGAGGCTTCGGCAAGACATTGACAGAATGCAGAGCTGGGCTGAAAAATGGCAGATGGAGTTCAACCTGGATAAATGCAAAGTGATGCATTTTGGAAGGTCGAACTTAAATGCTGAATATAGGGTTAAAGGCAGGATTCTCGGCAGTGTAGAGGAACAGCGGGATCTTGGTGTTCAAGTGCATAGCTCCCTCAAAGTTACCACCCAAGTGGATAAGGTTGTTAAGAAAACGTATGGTGTTTTGGCTTTCATTAACAGGGGGAATCGAGTTTAAGAGCCGCGAGGTTATGTTGCAGCTCTACAAAACCCTGGTGAGACCACACTTGGAATATTGTGTCCAGTTCTGGTCGCCCTATTATAGGAAAGATGTGGAGGCTTTGGAGAGGGTGCAAAGGATGTTTACCAGGATGCTGCCTGGACTGGAGGGCTTGCCTTATGAGGAGAGGTTGACTGAGCTTGGACTTTTCTCTCTGGAGAGAAGGAGGAAGAGAGGTGACCTGATCGAGGTGTACAAGGTAATGAGAGGCATGAACAGAGTCGATAGCCAGAGACTTTTCCCCAGGGCAGGATTGACTGCCACGAGGGGGTCATAGTTTCAAGGTGTTAGGAGGAAGGTATAGAGGAGAGGTCAGAGGGAGGTTCTTCACCCAGAGTTGTGAGCGCATGGAATAGTTTACTAGTGGTAGTTGTGGAAGCGGAGTCATTAGTGACATTTAAGCAACCGCTGGACATGCACATGGACAGCAGTGAATTGAGGGGAATGTAGGTTAGGTTATTTTATTTTTGGAATAGGATTATCCCACGGCACAAGATCGTGGGCCGAAGGGCCTGTACTGTGCACTTTTCTATGTTCACCTTAAACCTATGCCATCTAATTTTCAATTCCCCATCCTATCTCCTTCATGGTTTTATACACCTCAATGAGGTCACCCCTCATTCTCCTACGTTCCAAGGAATAAAGCCCTATCCTGGCCAAATTCTCCCTACAACTCAGGCTTACTGGTCTTGGCAACATCCTTGTAAATCTTCTTTCCACACTTTCCAGTTTAACTCTGACTTTCCTATAACAGGGTGACCAAAACTGTACACAATACTCCAAGGTTGTTAGCTAGGCCACAGCTTGGAGCACTTTGCAGTTCTGGTCCCTAAACTATAGGAATGATGTAACAGTAGTAGAATGGGAACAGAGGAAAGCAGCCTCACCAACGACTTATACAACTGTAACATAATGTCCCAACTCCTTTACTCAATACCTCGACTGTTGAAGGCCAGCATGCTGTATACCTTCTTCACCACCCTGTCTACCTGTGGTGCCATTTTCACCAATGAATGTACATGTACTCCTAGGTCTCTCTGTTCCACAACACTCCTCAGAACTTTATACCATTTTAAAGTCCTACCTTGGTCTGACTTTCCAAAATGCAGCAGCTCATAGACGTCTGTATTTAATTGCCTTTGCTAATCCTCAACCCTCTTCCCCATCTGATTAAGCTCCCTCCGTAATTTTTAATAATCTTCTTCGCTATCAACGATTCCTCCTAACTTCATACTATCTGCAAACTTACTAATCATGCCTTGTACATTCACATCCGGATTATTTATATAAATAATAATTAACAAAGGTCCCAGCACCAAACCCTGTGGCACACCACTAGTCACAGGCCTCCACTCCGAGAAACAACCTTCAACCATCACCCTCTGCTTCCTCCCGGAGCCAATTTTCAATCCAATTAGCTAGCTCTCCCTGGATCCCATGCGATCTAACATTCATGAGTAGCCTGCCATGCGGGGCCTTGTCAAAGGCCTTACTAAAGTTCATATAGACAATATCCACTGCCCTACCCTCATCTATCCTCTTGATTACCTCTTTGAAAAAGTCTAAGATTTTTCAGATATGACTTCCTGTGCACAAATCCATGCTGACTATACCCAAACAGAAAATGACTATCCAAATGCTGGTTGGTCCTGTCCCTCAATATCCTCTCCAGTAACTTGCCTACCACTGATGTCACGCTCATAGTCCCCTGGCTTGTCTCTGCTACCTTTCTTAAACAATGGAGCAATATTAGCCACCCTCCCGCCTTCCAGAACTTTACCAGTGACTAAAAGATGAAGCAAAACTCTCTACAATTTCTTCCCTAGCCTCCGACAATATCTGTGGAAAAACCTGGTCAGGCTCAGAGGATTTATCCACCTGAATATACTTTAAGGTGCCAAACACCTCTCTGGTGATATGGATGCAGTCCAAAGCATCCCTACTTGTTTCCCTTATTTCTTTAGCATCCATGATTTTCTTCTAAGTAAACACTACATCTTTGAGTAATTTTTTTTTCTACAAACCTGTTAGCAATAGGAAGGTAATTCTCAATTCTAAAAGCTAAACATAGTATACTGCAGACATTCTCGTTAATTATGAGAATCTATCTAATCTACCTCTCCACTCAAAATGTCAAAACAAAAGTGCAGAAAATGTCCAACACAGAAATTTAGAAGGGAAGGTTTCAACTTGATATGCAGCTACCACTGTTATGTTATTAGTCTTAAGCACTAGAGGCTCTGATGCAAGATTACTTACCTGGAAGTGTTGTGCAAATATGATTTTTGGACTTTTATATCTTTGCACGATAGTTCAGCAGGGAACAAAGACATTTTTTTCTGTCTTTGGTTCCAAACGAAGATTACAGCAGAACTCACTTGGAAAGCTGATCCAAACTTTGAAAGCTGGTCTGCAAAGCTCTAAGTGCTTCAAGCATATTGTCCTATTTTTGTCAGATGACAAAATTACACAAATAATCAGCATAGCTCTTGTGTTCATTTCTATCTCTCCTAAAGCAACACTCAAGTCAAAGTGATGCTTGCTTTATAACTGAGGCAAGAATAAGGTGGAACGGGGCAATACAAGTAAGTTGTCTACATATCCTGAAGAGATGAGTGTTAACAGCAAGTCTTCTCCTTGCAACACACATCAGAATATGAAAGAATCGTTTGTAGCTTAATGTAAATCTAGCAACACGATCAAATAACTGCATTTTAAAAGTTGCACTGTTCATACAAAAGATCCATTAATGATCAAAGCATTAGTAGTTATATAAATGAATTCCTCCCAATTGCATAATAAACCAACACAAGATAATCACAACATTGGAAGACATCTGGAGAAATCACAGCACTCAAAACGTTCTACATCACCAAAGACAAGGAGCATACACAACAGGGACACACCATGCCCCACTTTCAACATTCACAGCAACAAGTGGAGTGCCATCTACAAGATTCACTGCAATAACTCTCAAACTCCTCAAATAGCAACTTCCAAATGCACCTCTATCACCTAGAAGCACGAGGGCAGCTGCTTAATTGGAACACTATAACCTGGAAGTTCCTCTCCAAGTCACAAACCAAAAATGGTTTGGAACAACATCACCATGTAATTAATTAGTCAGTGGGTCAAAATCTCAGAACCCTCTAACCGCACTGTAGGTGTCGTGACAACTCAAGGACTGCAGTGGTTCAAGAAAGCAATACATCCCCATCTCCAAAGCAACTAGGAATGAGCAATATATGCTGGCTGAGCCAGTGTTGCTCACATTTTGTGAATGAATAAAAACATTAGCTCACTCAGGTCATATCAACTGAAATTACTCCTCATACTCCATAGCATCTTCTTAGAACAACATAGAACATTACAGCACAGTACAGGCCCTTCGGCCCTCATTGTTGTGCCGACCTGTCATATCGATCTGAAGCCCATCTAACCTACACTATTCCATGTATGTCCATATGCTTGTCCAATGATGACTGAAATGTTCTTATGGCCAGTCACCTTATCTCTCCTCACCAACACCACAGACATAGCTTATAGGTGAAGCAGCAATTTACCTGCACTTCATTCAATCTAGTCTACTGTATTCGCTGCTCAAATGGGCCTCCTGTACACAGGGGAGACAAACTGCAGAATGGGTGGCCACTTTATGAAACACTTCTGCTTTGTCCACAAAAATAACACCAAGTTTCCTGCCTGCCAGGTCAACACATCACAACACTCCCATGCCAACATTTGTCTCAGGCTTGTTACAGTGCTCCAGCGAAGTTCAGCACAAGCTGGAGAAACACCACCTTACTTTCTGCCTCGGTATGTTACTACCCCCAGGACTCAATGTTGAGTTTAACAATTTCAGATGTGAACACCTTCTTGTATGTTCGTTACCCAACCCCAGGTCCTGTTCTGTATAGGTTGCTCCCAGCAGAGGCAAGCCATTTTCAACTGTTCACAGTTCCAATTAGCACCCATTCAAAATTTGTCTCTCCAGTTTATCAGCAATCCCTGTCTTGCTTTTTATTATTCCTCTCTCAGGGCACGATCTCCATTTATTTGACTCGTTCCTTGTTCTCCTCTTAACCCCCCCCCATCACCAGACCCAGTCAGCAGCATAAATACTACCATTTCATAGCTGCTTTCAGTTCTGGTGAAGGGTCACAGATCTCAAAATGTTAACTCTGCTTTCTCTCTACAGATGTTGTCAGAGTTTCTCCAGCAATCTGATTCTGCTACAGATTACTTTGGTACGGGGGACTGAGAAAGGAAAACAGCCATTCACATTATGTTCATTACTAATACTAGCTCTTATCTCTCCACTGCTCAAGTGAGAAGGTGGACGGTTTTGGCTTCGGGTGCTCATCAGTGTTACTGTTCCATGACCAGATCAGGCTGACACGCTTCTACTATTAAGACATTGTTTCAGCTGACTTTTTTTTCCCCTTTCCTTCTTGTATAATGTGCAGCAATGTTGCCTCACTATTGACATTCGCAATATGGGATAACATTGGATTCAAATGACAAGTTGTTTAATCCCATCCCAGGAATTAAAATTTCAAACCATGTTAAGGCCCAACATGTGCATTAAAGTATGATCACAACACTATTTCAAGTCAGGTTTCCTAGCAACTTACTAAGGGGGGGGGGCGAAAAAAAACCGACACAATTAGAGAACGCTGGTTTATTTGGTATTGTAAAAGTAACAATCCAAGAAGGCAAACCCAGCTGTTTGGCTATGCTGTAGCAATTGAAAGAATAAATCAGTTACTGTACAATGCTGCAAAATTCATTCACAATTTCAAACATGTCTGACTAATTGCAGTAATTAAGCAGATTTTGGATGAAAATGTTAATAATCACACCTCATTCAATTAATGCTGAAGAATCTTCTGCATCATGTTTCGGCAGGTTTTTATACATTACTTGATTTACAGATTGCACTTTAAAGTGACTGCTCAGGAGAGAAAAAAAACACTGATCTATCTCGTGTTGTTTCAAGTTTTCATAGCCATGACTCCCAAGCCTAGGGCAAGTTTCAGATCTTAAATTAAACTTATACTCTTAAGGTAACCTCAACTCTCTAGAGGCTAAATCCACACAGCACCATGCTTCTAGAATGTGAATTAAAGAAGAAACATCTGGCAGAATAGTATTTCTTGCATACCACATCAGTGTAAGACAATAAAGCTTGCAAATGCTTTCAGTAATTCTCATGTAATATGCTACAATGGCCCTTTCACTTGGCCCCAGCAAGAGGATAACATCTCCAGGAAGCTTATACCTGGGAAAGGCAGTAGCAGGTTTGACCGGCAGCTCAAGTGAGCTGATCCTCACACGCATTGAACTGAGGGAGACCTTTGGCTTTGAGTCTGCTGTAACATATTCAGCCAACATCAGAGTACAGTTGAAGGAGAAGGGATTTTGCTTCTTAAAGTTAGCAGCGGAGGAGTTTCCAGGATTTCAACACCTGAACTGAATTCAGTCCACAATTAGATATGTGATGATGTTCTTTTTACTTTCAATGTTTAACAAAAACTCAAAGAAACTCGTTGAACTAGAACTGGTTTCCCCTCATTAGTGTTCATGAATCCACTTGTCAGGTATCAGCTTCCAGTGCACACGGGGGCTTTCACATTACAATCCCTAGGTCATATGATTCTACATTGAACGGAAAAGGCAAATTTTTGAGTGTTAGGGACTTGTAAAAACACTGCTAATCTCACAAATTATAGACTGGAGTCTTGGAATTTGGGGTTGTGCCTTTAAAATCAAAACAGCCTGTGTTTAATTGTCCTGAAGTATGTACAACAGAACACTGTCCAAATTGTTACAAAACGTAATACAAATTAAAAGATGAAACTCAATAAGCTGCTTCTTTGCAACAAATGAGGATCTTACTCTTGGCCAAGACAGTATGCTAACCTTGGCCCGGCTGTATTTGTTAGGTAACAGGAAGCCACTAGGAAGTTGGATGGATGATGTAACAATGCTATTTTACATAAAAGCCACAGATTTGATCCACCACATATGGACTCCAGCAGGTTCACAACTGATTGGTTTCAATGATCACTGGCCAAACACAGACTAGTGGCCTCATGTCTATTTTTCCAATCATACATCAGAGTACATTGGTCAAGGCATACATGGAAGCATCAATCTTTTAAAAAAAACTAAATATTTTCAATTCTTCATTAGATTTAAATTGACTGAATTGATATAGGTTGACAGCAAACAAATGAAGCACCGAAAAGAATTAAACAATGCCAATACCCTGATATCAATTACTTTTCAATGTCAGATTGTCATCAGTTCCTGTAAAGCAAATTCAGAACAAGTACAGTTGATTAAAAATGTTTTCCATCAACAATTAACATTTGTATTTCAATATTTACAATTCAATTACATAACAAATACAGTATAAGCTGTACAGGGTGGCAGTCTATTCTGCTTCTTACAATTCCAAAGTCCTCAACAGGTCAGTCGATAGGAAGATGCAGTACCTTTTTTAAAAAATTACAACCGTTACCGCCAGAAGTTTCAATGCATGCCCACCTTGGTCTTCTGACCAATGTACATGGTTCATGTTTCTTTTGCTTGCCCACAAGATGTGAGTTGCGTGGATTTCAGGTTGTGTGAGGTGAAAATTAACTGTCATGATCATCACAGCAAAGATGGAACTTTGTAAACTTACACTACCTTCAAAACTGTGTAATCCTGTTAAAAATAGAACCAAAGGTTTTTTTTAAAAAAGAACCATTATTCAAGAGCACACATTTAACAGGAGACCAAAATAAAGTATTTTTAGTACATAAAACAAGTTAGAAATTTGTCTATGTACATTAATAAAGGCTATATGAATATAATATTCATACTTGTTAAATTGTTCTTGGATAAAATAGTTAGTGGAAAAAAGGGAGATTGATTTTTAACCTTGACCTTGAACAGTATCTCATTATATAAACATTCACAGAAAACAAGGATGATTAGGATTGACAAATTAAGTACACTATATATACACACATACAATAAAATGTCTTTACAGCGGACATACCTGATTTCACATACATAGTTTTGTACAGCTAGCTATTCATTATCAGTCTAGCATTTTAGTCATCAAACTTGAACAAGTACATACAGTTAGACAAAATCATTGAGAAATGTAAACTGTAAAGTTCAGTGCATAAGCCAGATTTAAAAAAGGAACAGATTTTTATGACCTGTTATTCTGAGGAGATGTTTATGTGCTGATATTCTGCGAG
Source organism: Stegostoma tigrinum (assembly GCF_030684315.1). NCBI lineage: Eukaryota > Metazoa > Chordata > Chondrichthyes > Orectolobiformes > Stegostomatidae > Stegostoma > Stegostoma tigrinum. The sequence continues at coordinate 102,367,845 of NC_081359.1, forward strand.
AATCAGATACTATCTGTGGTGGGTTCTTTATGAAATTTCAAGAAGAACATAAAGGCAGTACGTGTCATGCATGACAGTGGAACTTGAGTGGTAATACCACGATTCCTCATATAATGAGTTGGGTCGGTTGGCAGATGAAAAAGGAAAGATGTTGAATATAACTATGTTAAATGCCTTTCTAGGGGCTATTCCAATCAATTAAACAGATGATAAAAGTGCATTCACACTTGTCCAGATAAACACAACAGAAACCTTGTGTCATGATCAAGCCAAAAATTACTTCCTTTACTGTTTGCTGTTTAAACCTGGTACATAGGTAAACAAGATGTATCAATATACCCTTTCCAATATTTCACTCAAGATTCGGACAGATTTACTCCATCTGTTATAATTCATTCACTTAAACTCACTAGTTTTGATTTCCATCTCTTTCCTATCTTCATCCTCTCAATATTCCATATGCTTTCTGGCACAACTTCCAGAAAGGAACAAAATAGATAAAAAGTTTTTAAGAATTAAAACCCTTAATTGTTTGCCATTTCTCCACTTCTCCTAATCAATGACATCGAAGCTAACAAAGTGGTAACGGGCTCAGTTAGCATTCTGACTCAGTCAATGAACAATACACAGTATTCAAATTGTAAGCGTGGGTCAGAAAAAGAAATGAACCTGCAATTTGAGCTCTCTGCACTATGGCATTGAATACTTACAATGTCAAATAAAAAGAATAGCAAAATGCTGGTATTTAGGATGATCCCATTAAACAGAAATTCTATATACATATATCTTTCATAAAAACCGTAATCTGATTCTACACAAAACAAAAACCATAAAACTTAGAAATGATTTTTATACTTGCATAGTGCCCCCACTTCAGTTATCTGTATATACAAAGTTATACGATCCTAGTTTTACATCTTTATAAACACAATTAACTCTTTTCTTAAAAAATAAATCGTTGTAAGGAAATACTTGTGCTTGTCAATCAAGGCAATTTTATAATAATAAAGAAATCTGGCTAATACCACATTTTAGAATAAGCAGGAATTCAATTATTAAAAACAGGTGCCATAATGGACATGCAATAATATCGTTTTTATAAAAAAAGACCTGTTTTTCTATTTTACATTATCTATACCACATTTCCATGTAAAGAAAATTCCAGTTTCGACCTCCAATCTTTAATGTACACCTTTAAGTAACAGCATACTGATCGGTACTGAAGTCAAACCATGATTCCGAATGGAACCTTTCAATGTGCTAACTCGGCCGAGGTCAGAGGCACAGACAGGCCATGTAGCAAAAACAAGAGAAGAATAAAATGTGCAATTTGATGTCCGATCCTTCTTACAAACATGTTCCATTTAGTCACACTTCTCATCAGCGCTCTGTGGGTAGGAAGGAGTACATGTAATGAGGAAATGCAGAGACGATTTTGCAACAGATAGTCTTTCTTTTTGAAAAAATTAAAACTTTATAGATCTCTGATCAATGAGAAGGATTTCAGGCCCATGAGAATCTTTGGAGTTCTTTCAATGAGTTCTGTCAAGTAGCTTTAGTGGAAGTTATATGATTTACTTGAAGCTACTAGTTGCAAGAAACTATACTACAACACTATATACGGTTACAGATTTCTATCAGATGACAAACTACACTGCAGGACACAATGGTCCTTCGATTATCCAGGATCTAGATGAGAATCCAGCGAAACCAAGTTCCACTTCGAAATGGAAAAAAAAACTAGAAAAGGCTAACACTTAGCATTCTGGCAGCATTTGTGAGCAGAAAAACATAGCCAAAGGTTCTGGTCAATGACTCTTCATTAATACTTTGTGATGGAGCTAATCACTAATATTCGAAACAAAAAAAAAGTCAGCAAACGTTGCAAACCCATTAGCAAACACTAACTGAAGTAGAAGGTCTCAAGACATGAAGAATATATTCCCATCATATAGTATATTCTGCTGGCAAGTTTGGAAACTGCTTTTTCCTCACTGAATTATCATGAGATATGTAAATGTTGATCCTTCCTATAGTAAATGTTAGAGGTAAAAGTAATAAAATAGAATATAATATTGTCCTTTCTGATTAACGTCAACCTTTTCATATCTCTAACTTTATTTTTCCTTGATAAAATTATTGTTGCGTGCCTGTTCATTGATTTCATGTGGTAACTTCAGCCACAGTTAAAAGGGAAATTGGCATGATCATGAGGAAAGAGCAGACATGTTAACTGATGGGACAGCTTTTAAAAAGGATGGTACTTGAATAATGGCCTACATGGTCTCTTCTGCCACTTTATGACTCTGACAACGATGTTTCTAATTTCTTGGAAACGTGCTCATATTTCCAGAGATACTGCTGAACTGGCTGAGTACTGCCAGATTTTTTAAAAATCTATTTCACATTTCCAGTATTTGCAGCATTTTGCATTTGGTCTATCTACATTTTTAGAGCCATTTGTTATAGCCACTAATTCACAAAGGTTCAGTGGAGCTAATTTGTTCATAACCTTTAAAAAATAATCCCAAAGAAAACAGCCTAAACTGCCTCAGTTTAAATTTCTGACACCTACCAACAAATTTTGCTTTCGCACACTCAAAGATTAATTATTCTTTCAAAGAAAAAAGTACAGGCTTTCCATTCAAAAAAAGTAACAGGAAATTCCTTCAGTTAATCTGAACAGGAAAAACATCTCTAATATCTCCAGAATGAATGGGGCTGCGCTTCTTTAATAAGTAATCTCTATTTTCAACCTAGAATACTGAACATGTCTAGATGTGACCATTAGAACTTCAAAAACAGACACAAATGAATTAAACAAAGATGTACCATCTCAAAAAGTCTCAAACACTTTTTCATGTAAAAGTGAAATCTATTATATTGACCTTAAAGAGAACCATATAATGCTACATTAAAACAAAAGATTGTGTATATATAAGATATATCAGTTTACCTTGTTTAGTAGCATAATCAGAAAGTCTTGAAAATTTCCAGATCCTTGGGAGGAACAGGTGGGATCTTTTTCCACTCATTTTCAGGATAGGATTCAAAATTGGACGTGTCCCCATCGTGAGATAGCTTCGGTACTATTGGTGGCTGAAACAGAAAATTCTTTTTTCAGATAACAAATTTTGGGTAGATCCAAAAAAGGTATTGCCTAAAGATGTTAAGTAATACCATTTTTATCTTCTGTGCAGTCAAAGAAGTGTGGGGATATCCTCCTTCAACTAACATTTTGCTGGTAGTTTTATTTTTGCAATCTGTAAAATGGCTGCCATATTCACTTAATAAACACAACCATAAAATGCTTCAGGTGCATGTGAATAATGCTCCTCAAAGACATGACTAGTTATTGTTTATTCTTGTAAAACTCAACTCATTACACCCACTCCTATGAAAAACACATCCTCACTCTACTGGGCGTGACCCACTAATGAAAGAACTACAACTGGAAAAGCCAGAAATTTTCCAGTTTATTTCTAGACGAATAGGAGCATGAGAAGCTATTTCATCTTTTAGTTGGATCATAACGGATCTGTATGTGAAATGAATATAGTTCTTAATCTGTATTCCTAATAGCTTTAGTAAGTAAAAGTATACTCTCAGTTTTGAAATTTTCAATTGCCCCAGTACCTGCAGCCAATGACAAAAGGAATTCCACTAATCCGTTTTTCTGTACAGAGTATTTTCTGATTAATTTCTGAAACAGGTAGTTCTAATTTTAAAATTCTGACCCATTATTTCAGAATCCATTGAAGCCCTCACATACATCTTTTCAAGTGCTAACAAATAATGTACAAGATCACAATTAGATCACCAATTAATCTGCTAAACTGAAGGAAATACAACCAAGCCACCAGCACTGTCATCAGTTTACTCCTTGAACCTCAGGCATCATTTAGCTGAATCTGTGCTGCATTACATTCGAGGCCAATACATTTTTCTGAACAGTCGTCGCCCAAAACTGAACACAGCACACAAAGACAAACTGCTATACCAACTCAGCAGGTCTGGTAGCATTTGGAATCACAGAATCCCCACAGTGGGGAAAGAAGCTATTTTGGTCTATTGAGACTGTACTGACCCTCCAAAGAGCATTCCACCCAGATCAAGCTCCTCACCTTATTCTTGTAAGCCCACATTTACCACAGCTAATCCACACAGCCTTTACACTCCTAGATGTAGACACCATGGGACAATTTAGCATGGCCATTCCACCCACCCTGCACATCTTTAGACTGTGGAGGAACCCAGAGCACTTAGCAGAAGCTCAAGCAGACACAGGGAGAACATACAAACTCCACAGAGGCCATCACCTAAGGAGGGAATCAAACCTAAACATCGAGATCAGTGAAAATGTTAACTGTTTCCTTCTTCACAGAATTTGCCAGATTTGTTGAGTTTCTCCAGCAATTTCTGTTTTTATGTTTCAGATCTCCAGGTTCTTTGTTTTACTTTACTGAATACAGCACTCCACACAGCACCTGGATCAAGGTGTTTGACAATTGAAGTATCAGTTCCCTACATCCAACAACCCTGACAGAAAGGTCAAGAGTTGAAGGCTTTTTGATTACTTTTTCCACACAATGTTTTACTGCAGATTTTGTTGATGCACCCGAGCCTTTCCAATCTAATCTCTGCCTTTTCTAAATATTGCTGAATTAAACTACTTGCAAATGAATAACATAGTCAATGATAATTTTATCGTCAAATCATTACCTATAAAACTTTCTCACCTTCTACAAACCCTCTGCTCAAAATCTTTCTGAATTATCAGGATATCAGCAATGGAGCATGACAGGAACAATCTTCATATTCTCTGCTACAATTCAGATGTGTAATGATGCAAGAATCATCAATACATCGGCACCCCACCTATCACTTTCAGCTAGTTATTTACGTTAAAGATAATCTTACAAACAATACCACTGTTACAAAAAATCTCAATCACTACTGTATCAACATTCAAACAAAAAAAAGAAAATGGGTAGAAACAATTTAAATATTAAAGGGCATAAATTTAAAAGAGCATGCTTGTAATTTAGGAAGAGTGTACATTTCTATTAACAAACAATTGTGGGCGATGAGTATAGAAAACAAATTACTATAGAGATGCCAAGTGATCTTTTTAGTCTCTAACATCTGATTTAGAAAATGTAAAGCTGATCATTTTTGAAAATTGAATTTTGAAGTATGCATGTCAATGGGCTACAGTCCTAAATTTCACTATTAGACAGGCATATGTGGAAAGGTATCTGGAGCGGGTAATGACTTTACATAATCCATAGGTTATCTTGAATGTCTGCAGCAAAGCATATTTCTCCAAAGGAAAATTAAACCATCCAAACTGTATAAAGATAGAAGGGATTCAAATAGAAGACAATCATTTCAATTTGAAAACTGGCCCTATGGACACTGGTTTTACAGATAGTTGCTTTATACAAAAATTACTATGTGGCAATAAACAGTCAACCTGGCAGATTAACTCAATTTGCACTAAAAAATATACAGTAGACAGAACACTGGTAATTTTTCAGAATTTTAATACCCACTTAATAGCTTATTTACTTGCATAACCTCACGTTTGTAGTTAAAAGATCAGGAATACCAGATGTCAGAACATCTGCCATGTAATTTAAAGCTCCCAGAAACAAAGAAATTTAACTGAAAATTCCAGTGTATATTTTTCTGGAAAACTCACTGCAATTGATATCTAGCTTAGGTGGATTGCCAGCTAAAAATATATTCCAAATAGCAAAATTGACCCTAGGATCCTGCTGATTACTGCCCAGCCGTATCAATTATTATGAACAGACTGATTGTGTTCTAGAGGTCAGTAATGTTGTTTATTATACATACACAAGATGCAGACTTTGCTGGAATTAACACGTTTTGTTTAACCCTTAAATCGCTCACAGCCTTCTTTGGCCACTGCAAGTTAAGTCAGAAATTTGTGTGGAATCGGCATCACTAACATGGGCCAAAGGGCCTGTACTGTTCTATGTTCTAATCAAATTAAGGACAGGCAGCAGATTGCCTAATCCTAAAGTATATGAGAGCACCAGTTGATTTTCTGGAACCATCCAACAGCCACAGTTTCTGTTACTTCTACTGGCCTTATATTCCCAATTGCCATGGAAAGACTGATGTTCTCTGGGTTGGTAGCTCAGCAATATATAAACAAAATCCCTCCAACTTAAACTCTTCACTCATTTAGTGTTACCCTTTTTTCCTTATCACTTCCCCTACTGTTTTCTGGCATCAATTTCCCCTTTTCATTGAAGTACCTTAGGACATTTCCTACCATTAAAAGGCTGTAGTTAAGTATAAGCAGTTACTATCAATCAATGAAAGGTAACAGTGCAACAACAATGTGCACATTTTAACGGTGTCTTAATTATATAGTAGAGAAGAGGTCGAGTAGATTAGTATTATTTACATTAGAAAGAGTGAGGTTGAGGGGGGACCTGGTTGAAGTCTACAAAATCATGAGGGGTACAGACAGGGTGGATAGCAAGAAGTTCTTCCCCCCCCCCCCCCCTACAGAGTGGGGGACTCAATTACTAGGGGTCACAACTTCAAGGTGAAAGGGGAAAAGCTTTAGGGAGATGTGTGGAAAGTTCTTTATGCAGGGGGTGGTGGGTGCCTGGAATGCATTGCCAGCGGAGGTGGTAAAGGCGGGCAAGATAGTGTCAGTTAAGATGTATCTAGACAGGTACATGAACGGGTAGGGGGCAGAGCGATACAGATCCTTGGAAAATAGGTGGCAGGTTTAGATAGAGGATCTGGATTGGCTTGGAGGGCTAAAGGGCCTGTTCCTGTGCTGTAATTTTTTTTGTTCTTGTATTTTGACATTAGCAACAGTGGGAGCACTTGTGTTATTAAACCACATTGACAGTTACACAGGATGCTATGACCTTCCAACCATCGCCAAGTGAATCTTTTTCTTCTGAGAGATGTCAGGCATTTGGTATAACTATTGCATTGTGGGTTGGTTCTGGGATTTGGGATTGCTTGGCTCAAGGGTGGAGCTGCAATGGTTTCAGATTGGCTCTTTGGGGATGGGGTGCCGCTTTGGGGCCAATATGGTGTGCAGCCTTTACGGGAGATATTTAGTGGTGTTGAAGCTTGAATGCGGAGTCTCTTCTGTGATTCGGAGAACAGGTGGCCTAAGGAGGGTGCACTGTTGTTTCGTCACTGGTACAATGAATGTGTTGGAATGTCGTTCTTTTGGCTGTTGGCTGGAGGTGGCGGTGCAGGACCTGGGAATGGGATTCAACAAAGCTGTTAGTGCAGGAAGTGGGGTCAAATGGGGGTTGGGAAATTAAAACCGGAACTTTTCATTGTATTTTTCATGTAAAAAAGTACGTGACAATAAACTTCTATTGTATTGTATTGTATTCAACAGTCATTAAAAATTCCATTCAATATGAAACACTGAAAAGGTCATATAAATCCTCATATTCTTCACAAGTGCGTTTAATATTTATAAAAAAAATCTTAACCATGCAAACATAAGGGATACACTTACAATACTGGGAATACTTTGTGTAACTTATGAGATTACATTGATCCATTGGAAGGAATTCAGTAAAGAGGAAAGTTTATGAGCAGTTCCATAGCCGAACATGTGCTCTCATTGCAGGAAACACCATACAGGAACAAGTGAAAAGCTTGACTCCCTGTTAAGCAGGATATTCTAAAGTACATACTACAAGAATGGATGTTTTACATTCTGGTCCTAAATAAAACAGTGTAAAACCATGCTAAACACTGGAGACATCCATCCATAATTGGTATACAACAGTAAATATTTTAGTGAGTAGTCACTTTACTTGCCTAGTGTTAAATCCAAAAATAACCAACCACATTGTGTATTTTGGAAATAACCACTGTTCCTAACTCACCTTTAGTTTTCTTAGAGGTACTGATTCCCAATCCACATATTTAAACCATCTGTGTCGCTTAATGTCATCTGCTCCATTCTGAAAATTAATGGAAAGAAGTTTTAGAATTCTTATCCAATAAGGGTTACACCTACACCAGGATTAAAATTGAGAGAATTTACTGTAATGCTACTCTCATGACTAGAGCATTATTGTGCAATCACTGCACAGTGGAAAGATTCTGCAGTCATAAAGTTTAGTTTTCCACTGAAGAATGAATTAGAGGAAACATCTTGTTAAGGACTTCAACCTAGATGTACAGCCAAATACCATCTGACGTGATTAAGAAAAATCTAAAATATTTGCAAGCATTCTATGATTCTAGAAGGAAAAGGTTTCAGTTTCAGGGTTGTGAATGTCAAATTTATAACAAGTATCATTTTTTTTTGCACAAAAGACAAACAAATGGCCAGAATGGGTGGCTTGGGAATGCTTTTGAGGGCAAGTCATTATGATAATTTAACAAACAGTGATAACATGTCATGAGAAGACAGTTGACTTACAGCAGAAACAATAGGTCAAATAGGATGATATGATGTGTTAATCCAAACTCATCTTGTGAGCATTTGAAGTTGCATTGTCAGTGTCAAAAGAGCAGGAAGAGTCCTTCATTTTAGTGCTAGGAGTGAACCGGGAACCAAGTAACCAGAACTCGCCTTCAACACAAAACTAATAATACTAGCTGGTATTTCAATATAACATAGAAGCTCCAAGTGTCAGCATGGCTCAATGGTAGCACTTATGCTAGATTTAAAAGGTTTCAGATTCAAGACCCATCCCAGTACTAGATGATGAACTGCAGTGATGGATAGTACTGAAGGAATGTTGCATTATTGGAGGTAGTACTTACAACTAGTTATTATACTAGGTGTTAATCTAAGCTTTTTCAGTTGCATGCAGAAGATCCCAGTGTATAATTCAAACAGTAGAAAACGCAAAAATTGGCAACTTAGTACAAAGGGAATAAACCTTGCCAATACAGCAGGAAGCTAAAGAAAATCTATGTTGCGCATACAATAATCGGAGGACACAGGTATTATTATGGACATTTATAAAAATACTAAAGTGCATGCCGTCTATCAGCTATTTAACTTGATTTTTAATTCATCTTTTAAGAAAAATAAGACTCAACAATTGACCAAAGGGGCTTTTACTACTGTATTTTGTTATTACCCACTTGACCACTTGTGTAAAAATGAGAAAATAAAAATAGCCAGTTTCTGCAAACATGTTTGAACTCAAGGGAGATTTTCCGCATCTACAAGGAGAAATTGTGTATTTGTGCCCGTTAAAACTAAGGAAGGAATTTTCATTGGTATCAGAAATAGTAGGAACTGCAGATGCTGGAGAATCTGAGGTAACAAAGAGTACAGTTGGATGAACACAGCAGGCCAAGTAGCATCAGAGGAGCAGAAAGGCTGACGTTTTGGGGCTAGACCCTTCTTCAGAAAAGGGGGAGGGGAAGGGGATTCTGAAATAAATAGGGAGAGAGGGGGAGGTGGATAGAAGATAGATAGGAGGAGAAGACAGGTGGAGAGCAGACAGACAGGTCAAAGAGGCGGGGATGGAGCCAATAAAGGTGAGTGTAGGTGGGGAGGAAGGGAGGAGATAGGTCAGTCCAGGGAGATTGGACAGGTCAAAGGGGCAGGGTGAGGTTAGTAGGTTTTACCTGGTTTTTCTCCCACCTGTCCCCTCCTCGCACCTCAAGATCCACCCCCTTCTCCTACCTACTAACCTCACCTGCCCCCTTGACCTGTCCGTCCTCCCTGGCCTGACCTATCCCCTCCCTATCTCCCTACCTGCGCTCACCTTTACTGGCTCCATCCCCACCTCTTTGACTTGTATCTCCTCTCCACCTATCTTCTCCTTTATCCATCTTCTATTCGCCTCCCCTTCTCTCCCTATTTATTTCAGAAACCCCATCCCCTTCCCTATTTCTGAAGGAGGGTCAAGGCCCGAAACCTCAGCCCTCCTGCTCCTCTGATGCTGCTTGGCCTGCTGGTTCATTCAGCTCTACACCTGGTTATCTCTTTTCATTGGTATAGAGTCTTTTACAGTCTCAAAGTATAGTCATTTTCACAATGTAGGAAACATGACAATCATTTTGCAAACAGCAACATCCTACAAGTAGCAATGAGATAATGACCAAGTAATCTATTTAGAGATTTTTTTGAGGGAATATTATAGGTCAGGCCTTTGGTCTTCTTCAAAATAGTGCCATGGGACCTTTGACATTTACTTTGGCAGTCAATTTTGGATCTCCTCCAAATGATCACAGTGCTGTGTTCTTTTGTTACTGTACTGAACGCAGGCTACACCATGAACTGGAGTGTCTAGAATGGCCAGAAAATTTACAAATAGGACATGGGCACTTTCCAGTTTGCTCTCTCAGACTGAGATATTTTTCTTGTAGGTGATTTATTTAAAGCAACTAAAGTCAATTATATAGTGCAGAACGTAGGGGAAAAAGGGGTCTTTTTCCATGCAAGCAGGATGTCACGAGTGGTGTGCCACAGGAATTGGTGCTGGACCGACTCCTACAATTTATATCAATAATTTGAATTAAAGGGTCAAAGGTATGACAACTAAATCTGCTGATGACAAGGATAGGTAGAAAAGTGAATTGTGAAGAGGACATATGGAGACTATAAAGATGCTGTAGCGAGGTTAACTGAAATTGCAAAAATCTAGCAAACCAAGTACACTATGGAAAATTCCAAATTTTAGCAGAAAGAATAAAAGAATGCATATTCTCGAAATAGTCAGGTGTTGTAGAGCTCTCAGATGCAGAGATCTGGATGTTATAGCATATGAATCAAAGGCTTGTATGCAGATTCAGCAAGTAACCAGGAAAGTTAACAGAATGTCAGGGTCTCTTGCAAGGCAAAGTGAATGCAAGAGTAGGAAGGTTATGCTTCAGTTACGCAGTCCATTGGTGAGAATGTATCTAGAGCTCTGTGTAGAGTATTGTTCACTGTATTTATGGAACAATGTTAATATGTTGAGAGCAGTTCAGAGAAGGTTAATGAAACTTTTAACTGGAATGAGAAGATTGTGTTATGAGAAAAGGCTAGACAGGCTAGGTCTGTATCCTCTGGAGTTCAGAAGAGTCAGAGGTAACTTAATTCAAACATACAAGATTCTTTCTAGTGTGAGAAAATCTAGAACTAGGGGTAAAGTTTAAAAATAAGAGGACAGCCATTTAAAACTGAGAAGTGGAAGCATTTTTTCACTGAGAGGATTGGGGTCTTTGGAATTCCCTCCCTCAAAAGGCAGTGGATGCAGATTATTTAAATTTAAGGTGGAAGTAAATAGATTCTTGATTACCAAGGGGGTGAAAGATTATCAAAGATATGCAAGAGCATAGAGTTGAGGTTAGATCAGCCCTGACATTACTGCACAATGGGATAGGATCAAGGGCAGTGTGGCTTCCTCTTACTCAGTGTTTCACTGTCACAAATTAAACTAAGCACAAACCTTCCTGGCTTTCCTCAGAATATGAAAAGAGTTTGTAATCATTTCTAGATTCCTCTCATGTACATAGTAAGAAAAAACTACAATATACTAAAGTGGGTGCAGTAGCACAGGGACCTGGGTACGAATGTGCACGATCATTGAAGCTAGCAGACAGGTGGAGAGAGCAGCACATAATGCAAAACAGTGTTCTTGGCTTTATTAATTGGGACTGAGAGTACAAGAACAGGCAGGTGATGTTAAACTTTTCCAAGATGCTTATCAGAGCTCAGCTAGAGTACTGGAAAGGTGTGAATACATTAGAGTGTGCATAAACTATTTACAAGAATGGTTTCAGGAATGAGAAACTTCAGTTATGATGAAAGATCGAAAAAGTTGGGCCTGTTGTCCTTGGACAGAACAAAGCTGAGGGGTGATTTGATAGAGGTTGTTAAAATCATGAGAAGGCTGGTTAGAGCAGAAAAGGATAATCTGTTCCTTGCTGTAAAAGAAAAAAGAAGAGAAATTGCGAACAAAGCAAGGATGTTACTGAAAAAACCTTTTCAGGCAGCAACTAGTTAGGTGATAGAATGCGCTGCCTTGAAATATGGTGGAGGCAGGTTCAATTGAGACATATGAGGGCATGGGATTATTATCTGGATAGAAATGGTGTGCAAGGATATGGGAAAAAGGCAGGAGGCTGGCACCAGGTAAGGGAACTAGTGCAGGCATGATGGGCAAATGCAGTGTAGCTAGCACTTGTCAGATCTGTGTTGTAATGACAATATCAGCTACTGCTACACACATGCATTGGTAAAGCTCAGAGTCCAACCAGAATATTCCATCAGAAATACTCTACTTTTCCAATAGACAGGTCGTTGTAGTTGCTGGCAGTAGGCGCGATACTGAAATCGCAGCAAGAGTATCAACTTTGGAATACATAACAATTGCATCTGCACAAAACATCAAATAGTCAGTCAGTGCATTAGGATGTGAGCATTTTTGCTGGCTGTAACTATTACTGAATAGTATCTGTGGTCCTCAAAAACTAATTTTATAAGGCAAAGTCTCATTTCTTATGAATTATTTAAATGCAATTTGTATTTCTTGTTTTACACTTCCTGACTTGAATTATCAGTGTATCTGTATCTCAGTGAATATGTTTCAACCCAAAGATATTTGTCCTAGGGTAGGGAGCATATGCTTAAGGTGGGGAGGGGGTGGAGAAGGCGGCGAGAGATGGTAGGAGAGAGAAGGCTTAAAAAGAAGCTAAAGGGTAACTTTTTCTCTCAGAGAGATGTGTATGGAACGAGCTGCCAAAGGAAGCAGTGGAAGTGGGTACAATGACAACATTTAAAAGGCATCTGCATAAGTAAAGGAATATAAAGGTTCAGAGGTATATGAATAGGAAGGTTTTAGAAGAATATGGCTCAAACACTGAATAATGTGACTAGGTCAGACTGGAATGCCTGTTCGCATGGATGAATTGGACCGAAGGGTCTGCTTACCTGCTGCGTGACGCTATAACTCCATAACAAACAGAATTAATGTGTAACATAAAAACCGCAGAACTGAGGAAGAGTTACTTGACCTGAAACGTTACTTTTGATTTTTCTCCACAAATGCTGCCACACTTGCTGAGCTCTTCCAGCAATTTGTATTTTTGTCTTAGAAAGAAGGCACGAATTGAAGAATTGGAATATCATCAATGGAATATATTGAACATATTCCCACTGGGAGAAAAGTTCCGAGAAGTTATATAAATTCTTCACTTTAGGATTACTGGAGTTCAAAATAGGTCTGTGGCTCAGCCATAGCACTTCTGCTGCTGGGCTAGAAGCCACATGTTCAAGTCCCACTGCAGGACATAATGGCCACAGAAGGAGTGTTCATGAAGCAACCAAGTAGTTAGACAATTAGTCTGCAAATCCTTCCATTTGCTCACACCAGGCAGTGAGAACAAGAGAGATTCAGTCAGCCATTATTGGCAACATGGCATGCGCGTGTGTCAGTATATAGCAAAAAAAATCATGTGAAAAATGATCAGGTGGACAATGTCCTATCATGGATGTGCATAGCAGCAGAGGAAAAGGGAACAATTAACAGAATGAGCCAAGATAATAAAATGTGAGGCTGGATGAACACAGCAGGCCCAGCAGCATCTCAGGAGCACAAAAGCTGACGATTCAGGCCTAGATCCTTCATCAGAGAGGGGGATGGGGTGAGTGTTCTGGAATAAATAGGGAGCGAGGGGGAGGCGGACCGAAGATGGACAGAAAAGAAGATAGGTGGAGAGGAGAGTATAGGTGGGGAGGTAGGGAGGGGATAGGCCCGTCCAGGGAAGACGGACAGGTCAAGGAGGTGGGATGAGGTTAGTAGGTAGGAGATGGAGGTGCGGATTGGGTTGGGAGGAAGGGATGGGTGAGAGGAAGAACAGGTTAGGGAGGCAGAGGCAGGTTGGGCTGGTTTTGGGGTGCAGTGGGTGGAGGGGAAGAGCTGGGCTGGTTGTGTGGTGCAGTGGGGGGAGGGGACGAACTGGGCTGGTTTTGGGATGCGGTGGGGGAAGGGGAGATTTTGAAGCTGGTGAAGTCCACATTGACACCATTGGGCTGCAGGGTTCCCAAGTGGAATATGAGTTGCTGTTCCTGCAACCTTTGGGTGGCATCATTGTGGCAGTGCAGGAGGCCCATGATGGACATGTCATCTAAAGAATGGGAGGGGGAGTGGAAATGGTTTGCGACTGGGAGGTGCAGTTGTTTATTGCAAACCGAGCAGAGGTGTTCTGCAAAGCGGTCCCCAAGCCTCTCCTTGGTTTCCCCAACGTAGAGGAAGCCACACCGAGTACAGTGGATGCAGTACACCACATTGGCAGATGTGCAGGTGAACCTCTGCTTAATGTGGAAAGTCATCTTGGGGCCTGGGATAGGGGTGAGGGAGGTGGTGTGGGGCAAGTGTAGCATTTCCTGCAGTTGCAGGGGAAGGTGCCGGGTGTGGTGGGGTTGGAGAGCAGCGTGGAGCGAACGAGGGAGTCACGGAGAGAGTGGTCTCTCCGGAAAGCAGACAGGGGTGGGATGGAAAAATGTCTTAGGTGGTGGGGTCGGATTGTAGATGGCGGAAGTGTCGGAGGATGATGCGTTGTATCCGGAGGTTGGTGGGGTGGTGTGTGAGAACGAGGGGGATCCTCTTTGGGCTGTTGTGGCAGGAGCGGGGTGTGAGGGATGTGTTGCTGGAGACACAGTCAAGGGCGTTCTCGACCACCGTGGGGAAAAAGTTGCAGTCCTTGAAGAACTTGGACATCTGGGATGTATGGGAGTGGAATGCCTCATCGTGGGAGCAGATGCGGCGGAGGCGGAGGAATTGGGAATAGGGGGTGGAATTTTTGCGGGAGGGTGGGTGGGAGGAGGTGTATTCTAGGTAGTCGTGGGAGTCGGTGGGCTTGAAATGGACATCAGTTACAAGCTGAGATGGAGACTGAGGGGTCCAGGAAGGTGAGGGATGTGCTGGAGATGGCCCAGGTGAACTGAAGGTTGGGGTGGAAGGTGTTGGTGATGTGGATGAACTGTTCGAGCTCCTCTGGGGAGCAAGAGGCAGCGCCGATACAGTCATCAATGTAATGGAGGAAGAGGTGGGGTTTGGGGCCTGTGTAGGTGCGGAAGAGGGACTGTTCCACGTAACCTACAAAGAGGCAGGAACAGCTGGGGCCCATGCGGGTGCCCATGGCCACCACCTTAGTCTGTAGGAAGTGGGAGGAACAGCGACTCATATTCCGCTTGGGAACCCTGCAGCCTAATGGTATCAATGTGGACTTCACCAGCTTCAAAATCTCCCCTTCCCCCACCGCATCCCAAAACCAGCCCAGCTCTTCCCCTCCACCCACTGCATCCCAAAACCAGTCCAACCTGTCTCTGCCTCCCTAACCTGTTCTTCCTCTCACCCATCCCTTCCTCCCACCCCAAGCCGCACCTCCATCTCCTACCTACTAACCTCATCCCACCTCCTTGACCTGTCAGTCTTCCCTGGACTGACCTATCCCCTCCCTACCTATACTCTCCTCTCCACCTATCTTCTTTTCTGTCCATCTTCGGTCCGCCTCCCCCTCACTCCCTATTTATTCCAGCTCCCTCTCCCCATCCCCCTTTCTTATGAAGGGTCTAGGCCCGAAACGTCAGCTTTTGTGCTCCTGAGATGCCGCTGGGCCTGCTGTGTTCATCCAGCCTCACATTTTATTATCTTGGATTCTCCAGCATCTGCAGTTCCCATTATCACTAACAGAATGAGCCATTTCATTTTGTTCATGGCAGTTAAACCAGAAGACATGGCTTGCACTTGAAAGTCAGCATGTGCAAAACAAGTGCAGAGAAACATTACACGCATTCATTGAAATAAAGTTCTCAGGAAGCAGTAAGTGCTGATTCATTAATCAGCAAGGATACATTTCATTCTTAAGATAATAGTTTGGCATACAGTTTATGAACAAGCATTCTCTCTGTCCTCCACTTAAAAGGCAGCCTAGCATTTACCCTCAAGCGATTGGATGCTATCCCCTCTGAAGAGGGCAACTAATGAGCCAAAACATCACAAGATGCAATTTGTTTTGAATTTTGAAGGAGACAGTGAAAATGGAAGAGGACGAGGACAAGATATAGCAATTAAGTAACATTATGACAGACGAGGAGCTCTGAAAATTTGACTAGGACGACATACATTTGAAAATCACTAATGTAAGAGTGGTTTCAGTGAACTAAATAACAACTTTTTATTTGTAAATAATGTTCACAAAAGGTAAATGTTAGATCAGAAAAAGAACAACATGGTAAAATTGACAAGTATTTCTTTTAAACATAGGGCTGTCAGGAGAACGAATATCCTCCAAGAAACAGTGGCAGATACATTATTTATAATAGTTCTAAAGGGATGTAGGTTTAGGGGAGGCAATGGCCTCGTCGTATTGTCGCTGGACTGTAAATCCCGAGGCCCAAATAATGTTCTGGGGATCCGGGTTCGAAACCGCCAAGGCAGATGGTGGAATTTGAATTCAATAAATATCTGGAACTAAGAGTCTAACGATGACTATAAATCCATTGTCGATAGTTGGAAAAACCCATCTGGTTCACTAATGCCATTTAGGGAAGGAACTTGTATAGAGATACTGGGAACTGCAGATGCTGGAGAATCTGAGTTAACAAAGTGATGATGTGGACGAATGCAGCAGGTCAGGCAGCATCTTAGGATCACAAAAGCAGATGTTTCAGGCCTAGACCCTTCATCCTGATGAAGGGTCTAGGTCCAAAACGTCAGCTTTTGTGCTCCTAAGATGCTGCCTGACCTGCTGCTTTCATCCAGTTCAACACTTTATCTAGGGAAGGAACTTACCTGGTCTGGCCTACATGTAACTCTAGACCCACAGCAATGTGGTTGACTCATAACCAGCCTCTGGGTAATTAGGGATGGGGAATAACTGCTGCCTACCCAGCCCTCATCCCAAGGGATTGGGGATAAGGGGGGGGGGAAGAAGGAAAATCAGTAACAAAAATTCAGAAGGATATACATGAAGGAAGATTGAAGAATGGGACTCCCGCCAACCAATTTCATCAAACTTAGCATGTGAAAATTCCCATTTCTTTGATTTTGGCTACATACATAGCTCTCACTGAACAAACTTACCATGCTATCAAAAAAATTTGTTATATTGACGTAGACTAAAGTTAACAGTCACCCAACACGCCAATTACTTTACAATGGGATTTTAAAAATGCAGTATGGAATCATTCCACACATTATTCCAGTCAACAACCAACTAAGGCAACATTTTATTGCTTGCTATAAAGAACATGAAACTACTGACTCTACTCATGCTTGTGGAAAATTAAAATTCTAACTACTGTTATATGGGCTCAGTTTAAGGATGGCAAGTAAATCTGGAAGCCACACTAATAATATCCAGTCAACAAGCACTGCAATCAGCTAAGTTGGGGGAATTGCAGAGATGTACTAAACACATTGCAAATGTAACATGGGAGTACTCTTCTGATGTACAAAACAGAACTTGAAAAACTTGAAGTACTAGGATTCAGCTGTTGCAGTTTCAGCTAATTGCTACACTGAGACGGTTGAATGATAATATGTTGTTGAAAATCAAGCCATAGTCAGTCATATGTGGAGAATGGACATTGTGTTTGACAGACTTCTAATGTTATGCATCCAAGGGAAAATTGTAAATCATGGTATAACTGCACCTGCGGATTTATTTTGTAACAAAAAAATTTCCAAATAGTTAGTAGAATTAGCATGTCAAATTCAAAAGCTATGTCAAAACAACTATCGAATGATTAAAGTGAGCAAAATTTGCACCTAGCCGAATTTTCAGCTCTTTAAAAAAAAACTGAAATATTCACAATTTATTGATATCATCCTAATCCAAAACCAAATTTCAATCACTGTATGTCAACTTATTTCAGGTGAACTTGAAACATCTGTCATTGCTCTAAAGTAATTCTGTAACTCAGGCACAGTAACTCTAGTGTCGCCAATTTAATTAAAAACAAGTGTTACTCTGGGCTATCCTGCTGATAAATGCAACCCTGTAATGCAACTACTCAGCAATTTGAACTGTATACAAGTTTAACTGAAACTTCACATTCTCATTAATTTTTCTCACGAGAAGTGAGTGATTAAGCTTAAAACTGACAGTCTACAAGAAATTTAACCCTCAACTTGTTGCATTAACTTTAAATGATTTGCAGCTGCTTCAAGGGTAAAATACAACAGCTTGTAAATACTTGGCTCCACAAAAATAACGATAACTATAATTATATTGGATCTATTTATAGAATTTGGTCAAACTAAGTAAACTATGAAATTATGTTCTGTCTGGTGGGCCATAATCTCCGAATGGGCAAGAAGCATTATAAACTGAAGCTACAGGTTAAGGGGAAAGCTGTTAATAATAGTGCCTTAAAGGAGATGAACAGTTAAGGAAATTTGTTGCAAAATTCAAAATCTCAAGATTTCTTTTAAGAAAGCACACATTGTAGGGTAATACAAATCTAATAAAAGTTGATTTTCGTTAAAAACTCATCAGTTTCTTTACAGAAGAAAATCATCTGTTCTTGCCTGGTTTGGCAAATGTGCAACTCAAAAAATAGAGTCATTAGGTTCTATTAAATGTCCTGACGAACCAGTTTTATTACTCAGTATCAATTAGAGAAACGAACCAGATGGATGACCCAGCAAAACCTTGGCATCAGAAATGACAACTGCACACACAGCTTTGTTGTCCCTGTAAAGTCTGCCTTACCAATAGCTGGGGGCTCCTGCCAAAACTGAGCGTGCTTCCCAGATTAGAGCAACAATCTGACTGTCACGCTTATGGAATTATATGTCACGCAAATGATTGAGACAGCATTACCACCATACCTGGTGCCAGCACAGTGGTATGCAATCGAGAGGGAGTTGCTCTGGGAGTCCTCAACATGAATTCAGAGCCCCACGAGGTCTCATGGCATTAGGTCAAATGTGGTAAAAGGAAACTCCTGTTCCTTACTTGCTCTACCACCAACCCCTGCACCACCACAATTCAGTTGATTAATCAGAGCTCCTCCATGTTTAACAACACTTGAACAAAATATTGAGGGTGCTCAGAGTGCAGCATGTACTGTGTGCGGACGACTTCGATGTCCATCATAAAGACAAGCTTGGCATCATCACAACTCAGACTCGGTTCATAAAATCACAGAATAGAATCCCTACAGTGTGGGAGCAGGCCATTCAACCCACTGAGTCTACACTGACCCTCTAAAAGAGAATCCCACCCAGACCCACACCCCCTACCCTATCCCTGCATTTCCCATGGCTGGTCTACCTAGCCTGCAGATCTCTGAACACTGTAGGTGATCTAGCATGGCCCATCCACCTAACCTGCACATCTTTGGACTATGGGAGGAAACCAGAGAATCTGGAGGAGACTGTGCAGGCATGGGGAGAATGCGCAAGCTCCACACAGCCTGAGGTTAGAATCGAGCATGGGTTTCTGGCGCTGAGGCAGCAGTGCTAACCACTGAGCCACAATCAAGTCCTAACATGCCCTGGTCTCCTTACCGAAGGAAATATACTTGTCTTAGAGGAATTGCAAAGGTTCACCAAGAATAACAAGAAATCAGATCGAAATGTATAAAATTCTGACCAGGCTGGATTCAGAGATGAGTTTCCCCCTGGTCTTGGCATCCAAAACTAGTTAGGAATAGACTGAGATAGATAAAGTACAGATTTCTAAAAGCCAAAGGAGTCAAATGGTGTATGGAGAGAACAGGAGTATTGCATTGAGATAGCACACAGACTGCAACAGTTCGATAAGGTTGCTCATGACTACCTTCTCAAGGATAATCAGGGACGAGCAATAAATGGTGGTTCCACAAGAGAATAAAAAAGATCAGTCATGATCATGTTGAATGGTAGAAAAGATTTCATGGATCAAATGGCCTACTCCTGTTCCTATTTTTATGCTCCTTCAGTGTAGGTGTATCAAAATCCTGGAGCTCCTTTCTTCAGAACATTCTGGGGGAACTTACGGGAAACTGAACTGCAGCAGTTTAAGGAGGCTAATCATCACCATCTTCTCAAGGATATCTTGGGATTGACAATAAACGTTGGCCCAGCTAACAAAGATGGATTTTATGAAAGAATAACAAAAAGTTCTATTAAAGGTTAAAACAAATTTTCTTCAGCCCGATGCATGATAATACTCCTTGAAGATAAAAATGCCATCAACAAAATATTACTACTTTAATAATCTGTAGGACAGAAACCACAAGTTACACATAGTGTAGTGTAATATGCCCAACATGAAGTTTTATCGTGTTCAATTAACATTTGTAACAATTAAAACTGTCTTATTAAATTTGCTCCATGTATACGATATCTGTGTACTTCTTGGAAAGGAATTATATTCGTAATCAAATTAATTACGGGAATGGAAAAGCCTATCGTTAAAGATCACCTACATCGTTGAAGATGGTTGATTTGACAGTTTATTTCAACAGGCTTTTTTTTAAAAAAAAGAATACAATAACTTCTTTAATGGCAATGAAAATTGTGAGATTTTGCATTAAGGCATTCCACTAATACACAACTATACATAATTTATACCTTGGAAATCAAACACTTGACAAATTGGGCTTCACTTTAAGAAAAGCACTAGTTGTAATTGTGCCACTAGCAAATACTAATCTTTCAGTCTCATTGTGCATAGGCACAACCAGTCAACATCTGTAACTATAGAGATGACATACTTGGAATACAGTTCATACACTCATCATAACTAAGACTGGGTACTTGGCCTAGCTCAAGTTTCCATTCCTTGCCTCAAGATGAAAAACCTTTCAGAATACTTCTTTCCTTTTGGCACTCTGTTCTTTCAGTCCTATTATGATTAGTTGATCTAAGACGATACAATTCAATCTTGCAACAAATTGTTCTTGACTAGTTTGCCCTTGCCACTCTGATTCCCAATCCACTGCCAATGTTTCTACCAAAAACGGCACCCAGTCTCTTTATTTATCAGATCTAATATCTTTGTCCCTTGCTAACAACTTGCCTAGGGCTTCATGCTTCACTTTCTCACTGAACTTCTGTATAACAGTAGCTACATGCATATCCGACACCCTCTTAGACCCCACTTTCAGGGGTTCCACCTTGAGACCCTTCAGCCTCTTCATCTTTAAAGGCAACCGTTAAAATCCAAAACTACTAAGGTCTACATTGTAGAATCTCTCCTCCTTTGACTTGCAATGTTTCTAATGCACCTCAATGGTAGGTTGTTCTGTGCTAACTTTTGTGCTCCTTCGTTGACATGCAATTGACAATTTATTAAAGCTGGAATTTGTGACAGTGCAAATTTCTGAAAAGGGTAGTAATTCTGATAAATCCCTTGTACCCTCTCTAGTTGCAATCAGATCGTTTCTATAATGTGGTGACCAAATCGTATGGAGTGCTCCACTTTTGGCCAACCAGTTCCAGTATAGCCTCCTTGCTCTTTATTATTCAAGGTGGAGAATACAAGACAAGTGCTTCAATGCCTTCTTAACCACTTCATCTTCTTGCCCTATCTTCAGGAGTCTGTGGATATGAACACCAAGGTCCTCCTGTTCTTCAGCTCTTTCAAGGCTCCTACCATACAATGCGATCCCTTGCCTTGTTTGCCCTCCTCAAATGCATTATCTCACTGTTTTGGCACAAATTCCATTTGTCATCTCGTATTTGTTGCTATCATCCTCAAATGTTTATCACCCTCCCAATTTTCATGTCATTCATGAACAACTTCATCATACGCCCTACAAATATGCTCAAAGCATTAAAATACTTTAATAGCAAGGGCCCCAGCACTGAACCTTGAGGGACCTTACGGATCAGATTTACAGTTACAGAAACCTCCCTCTGCCATCATCCTCTGCACCATGTCTCTTAGTCAACTTTGGATTCCGAGTCCACTCTGCCTTGGATCCCACAGGCTCTTACTTTCTTAATCAGTGTGCCATGAAATAGCCTCTCAAAAGCTTTACTAAAGTCCATGCATACCTTCACCGACACTCTCGGATAGCTCCTCAAATAAAAATTCAATCAAATTAGTCAAACCTGACCATCCCTTAACAAATCCATGCTGACTATCCTAGATTAAACACTGTCATTCCATTATGGGTGTATACTATCCCTCAGAATTCTTTCTGCTAACTTCACCATTAGGTTAGACTCACTAGCCTCTAATTTCCTGATCTATCCCTTCTTCGCTTTTTATTTTAAATAATGGGACAACGTTGGTGGTCCTTTAGTGCTTTGTCACCACACATGAGCTAGACAAGATTTGAAAATGTTTGCCAGCGGCCCCCCCGATAGTTCCTCTCCTATCTCTCAAAAACTTTGGATACATTTAAGCCAGATTTGCAGACTGATCCACTTTTAAGGCCACTATAATACATCTACTCTGTTATTTTTTTCCACCTCTTTACAGTCCTCCAACCTAATATCTATATCTATGCCACCCTTTTCTGACATGAAGACTGAGACAAAGTATTTATTGCAGACAGTGCCCACATATTCTGGGCACACTCAGATTATCTCTATGGTCCCTACTCCTCCTCAAGTCTGTTATTCGTTTGTTTTTTATATAATTTTTAAAAAACACACCAGCTTTTCCTTCATTCTACTGTTTTTGCACGCGCTCTTTGCTTTCTAACTTCCATCTTCAAGTGCCCCGCCTGCACTTTTTATACTCCTTCAAGGGCTTTACCATATTCAGCCTTCAGTATCTGCCATAAACTTTAATTGTTTAATTCTAAACTGTGTCCTTTGATTAGGAAAGGCAAATGAAATTTTGCCCTTTATTTCAAAGGGATTAGAATATGGAAATAGCAAAGTCTTGCTAAAACCATACAAAGCACAAGTTAGACCATACCTGGAACATTGCCAACAGTTTTGGCACCCTTATCTGCACAAAGTAGGCTGGCATTGGAAGCAGTTTAGAGAAGGTTCACTAGATTATCCAAGGTATGGAAGCACTGTGTTATGAAGAGAGGTTGAGTACACTTGGATTGTACTCTGTGGAATTTATAAAATTGAGGGGCACCCCCTTACTGATACACACAGGATCCATCGCAAACTTGACAAGGTAGATGTGAAAAGGTTATTGCCCCCTCTGGCAGAGTCTGGGTCCAGAGGGTATAATCTCAGTGGGTAGTGAATCTGTGGTATTTGTTCTCAGAGGGAAGTACGGGCTGGCTGTTAAACAAATTTGAAGTTGAAATTGACAGATTTCTAATCAGTAAGGGAATCAATGCTTACGGCAAACAGGCAGGAAAATGCTTACAAGGATTATCGGATCAATTATGATTCCATTAAATAGTGGAACAAACTCCATGGTCCGCTTTTGCTGCGAAGTCTTGTAGTCTTTTCTACAACTATCCTAAATCTTACTGAGTTACAGTCACGATAACCAAATTGCTTCCCTCTGATAAACGTTTCACCTACTTGGGCTTCATTCTCAATACTAGGTCCAAAACTGTTCCTTGTTGGGTCTTCTGTCCATTGATTAAGAAAGCTGTCCTGGATACAACTTAAGAAATTTGTTCCCTCTCTACCTTGCAGATTCAAACTATCCCAGTTATTTCTTAAGCAGTTAAAATCCTTTACAATTAATACTTTATTTATTGTATTTCTCTGAAACTTGACAACATATTTTATCCGACCTACCTCACTAACTGTGCGAAAGCTTGTAGGCACCGTGTTTGCCTCTTTTGTGCACTTACTTTTAGATATTTGGCCTCCTTGATCCTTCTAAGAAATCATTTCTCCTCACTATCATTGCTTCTTTGATTAGGTAGGTGACTAATTAGCCTTGTGAAATTCACTGCTTCTTTTTTAGCCTATGATTTCTCTGCCTTCCAGACTCTCATGTTTTACCTTCTCTTCCAAATCAGCTTCTCTTTCCTTTGAAAGTGTTCTGTTCTAGCAGACTTATGATAGGAGGCTGGGACTTTACAAAACATTCTTCGTAGAAAGTAGTATTGGAGAATGGAGATGGGATGGAGGGATGTGGGCACACACAAGACAGCAAGAGTAATCTTTACTCAAGTTATTTGTTGCAAATCATCTTTGGTCAGCAGTACTAAAAAAGCATTCAACACAGAAGTAAAATTAAAGAGTAAATGTACAAGTATCATGTGTTGATCTATTCAGAAAGTACCGTTTCCTCCAACAGCACTGACGCTTGCACATAATTAAACATAATGAACGGTTCGCAACAACCATCTTATAGAACAGTGGAACACTAACTTCTAAATATGCAGTTTCAAATAAACTTCAATGAATCCAAGATTACGCCATAATTTTTATTTCTGCATCTGTTGCTTACCTTCATGTTCCCTAATCGTCTTGTCCGGTCAATAACTAGAAGTTTTTTGATGAGATCTCTGAAACAAAAAAAAATTACATGTAACATCAAAAAAATTACTTCCTATACAGCAACAGATCTGGTCATCAGTAACAGATCTTATTTGAAGATGTATAAACAGAATGTTATAGTCAAAGTTTTCTAAATTACATTCAATGTCAAATTTTAAACAATTGAAAGAATAACCCAAGAAGTGAAATCATAATTTTGTACAAATTAATCTGAAACAGAAGCTCAGCATGGATGAATTATAAATGTTCCATTTCCCTTTTTAAAAATGTATTGCTAGAACTTTTGTTTCACGGTTCCAGGTATCTCAAAGCAGAGACTAGAGGATAAAACAAAAAAGTATTGCTGAAATCATGACAATTGTCGGAGTCATAGAGATATACAACACAGAAACAGACCCTTCAATCCAACTCTTTCACGCTGACCAAACATCCTTGATAAACAGTCCCATTTGCCAGCATTTGGCCCATATCCCTCTAAACACTTGCTGTTCAAACACCCATCCAGATGCCTTTTAAAATGTTGTATTGTACCAGCCTCCAATGCTTCCTCTGGCAGCTCATTCCATACATGCACCACCCTCTGCATGAAAAAAGGTCCTTTTTAAAAAAATCGTTCCCCTCTCCATTTAAGCCTATGCCCTCTAGTTTTGGACTCCCTCACCTCGGGGAAAAGACCGGTGTGTCTATTTACCATGTGCATGCCCCTCCTATTTTTTATAAATCTCTGTCAGGTCACCCCTCAGCCTCCAACATTCCAGGGAAAACTGCCCCAGCCTATTGAGCCTCTCCTATAACTCAAACTCTCCAACCCTGGCAACATCCACATAAATCTTTTCTGAGCCCTTTCAAGTCTCACAATTTCCTTCCTATAGCAGGGAGACCAGAACTGAATGCAGTATTCCAAAAGTGGCCTAACCAATGTCCTGTAGAGGTGCAACATGAACTCCCAACTCCTATACGCACTGATCAATGAAGACAAACATACCAAACACCTTCCTCACTATCCTATCTACCTGCAACTCCATTTTCAACGAACTATGAACCTGCACTGCAAAGTCACTGTTCAGCAACACTCCCCAGGACCTTACCATTAAGTGTATAAGTCCTGCCCTGATTTGCCTTTCCACAATGCAGCACCTCACATTTATCTAAAGTAAACTCCATCTGCCAATCCTTATCCCATAGGCCGTTCTGATCAAGATCCCATTGTACTCTGAAGTAACATTCTTTGCTGCTCACTACACCTTCAATTTTGATATCATCTGCAAACTTACTAACCACAACTCTTAGGTTCACATCCAAATCACTTATATGAATCGATATGTGTGGCACACTGCTGGTGACAGGCCTCCATTCTGAAAAGCAACCCTTCATCTTGACTTTCCACTTTCAAACCAGTTCTGTATTCAAATGGCTAATTCTCCCTCTATTCAGTGTGATCTAACCTTGCTAAATTAAACTACCATGAGGAACCTTGTCAAAACGCCATACTGGAGTCCATATAGATCACATCTACCTTTCTGCTGTCATCAATCCCTTGTTACTTCTTCGAAAAAAAAACTTCAATCAAGTTTAAGAGACAATAGTTTCCCATTAACAAAGCCATGACTATTGGCTGACTATTCCTCATCAGTTCTTACTCTGCAAACACATGTAAATCCTTTCCCTCAGGATTCCCTCCAAAACCCGGCACACCACCAATGTCAGGCTCACCAGTCTACAGTTCGCTGGCTTTTCTTCGACACCTTTCATAAATAGTGGCAGCACATTAATCTAATCTTCCAGCACCTTACTTGTGGCTATTGATGATGCAAGTATCTCAGCAAGGGGCCCAGCAATCTCATCCCTAACTTTTAGGGTACACTTGATAAGGTCCCAGGGATTTATCCACCTTTAGAGCATGCTAAGACATCTAGCACCTCCTCGTCTGCAAAATGGACTTTTTTCAAGACGTTGCTATTTATTTCCCTATGTTCTCGATCTTCCATACCCTTTTCCACAGTTAAAAACTGACGCAAAATATTCATTTAATATGCTCCCCCCCTCCTGTAGTTTCTGCAAAAGTGGCCTTGTTGATCTTTAAGGGGGCCCTATTCTCTCCCACTACTTACCCTTTGTCCTTAACGTATTTATAGAATCTGTTTAAATTCTCCTTAACCCTATTTGCTAAAGCTATCTCATGTCACTTGATTTCTGCTGTCTACACCTGGCATATGCTTCCTTCTTTATCTTGACCAAAACCTCAATTTCACTAGTTATCCAGCATTCCCTACACCTACAAGCCTTGCCCTTCACCCGAACAGGAAGGTACTGTCTCTGGACTCATTATCTTGTTTTTGAAGGCTTCCCATTTTCCAGCCATCCCTTTACCTGTAAACAACTGACCCCACCCCCCCCCCCCCCTCAACATTTGAAAGTTCTTGCCTGATAGTTTTAAATTGGAGGAAGGCCAATTTTGACAGTAACTTTTAGTGATAAAAAAGGATAGACCGGATATATTTTAAAACTAATAGTATTGTAGTCACTGGCCCCAAAGTGCTCCCACTAACACCTCAGTGACTTGCCCTGCTTTATTTCCCAAGAGTGGGTCAACTTTTGCACCTTCTCTAACAGGTACATCCACATGCTGAATTAGAAAATATTCTTGTACACACTTAAATTCCTCTCCATCCAAGCCCTTAACAGTGCAGGAGTCTCAATCTATGGAAAGTTAAAAATCCTTACACCATAACTACCGCTTAATCTTACAGTTAACTGAGGCCTCCCTACCAATTTGTTTATCAATTTCCTGCTGACATTTTTTTTTGTTGGGGGCAGGGAGAGAGAAGAAATAATACAGGGCTAGAGTGTAATCTCAAATATGGTGACCATCCCTTCCTTATTTCTCAGTTCCACCCAAATAACTTCCCTGGATGTATTCCCAGGAATAACTGCCCTAAATACAGCTATAAAGTTATCCCTAATCAAAGATGCCACTCCCTCTCCTCTCTTGCCACCCCCTATAGCATTGAAACCCTGGAACATTAAGCTGCCAGTCCCTGAGCCATATCTCTGTAATTGTTATTACATCCCAGTCCCATGTTCCTAACTATGCCCCGTGTTCATCTGCCTTACCGATTAGACTTCTTGCATTGAAATAAATGCAGTTTAATTAATTAGTCCTAACTCATTCTCTACTTAGTTCCTGCTTGTCCTGTCTGTTTGGCCTGCTTTATTTTCCAAATTACTGGTCTCAGACTGATCACTTTCCTCACTAGCTCCCTGAGTCCCATCCACCACCACACTCCCACTCCGCTTACTTGTTTAAATCCTCCCAAGCAGCTCGAGCAAATCTTCCCATCAATGTATTAGTACTGTTCCAATTCAGGTGCAATCTGCCCTTCTTATTCAGGTCACTTCTACCCCAGAACAAATTCCAATGATACAAAAATGTGAATCCTTCTCCCCTGCACCA
This sequence comes from Stegostoma tigrinum, assembly GCF_030684315.1. Classification (NCBI taxonomy): domain Eukaryota; kingdom Metazoa; phylum Chordata; class Chondrichthyes; order Orectolobiformes; family Stegostomatidae; genus Stegostoma; species Stegostoma tigrinum. The sequence goes on from NC_081359.1 coordinate 102,395,652, forward strand.
GCTTCTCAGCCATGCATTCATCTGCTCTATCCTCCTTTTCCTACCCTCACTTGCTCGTGCCACAGGGAGTAATCCAGATATTACTACCCTCGAAGACCTATTTATTTTTCAACTCTTGCCTAACTTCTTCATTCTGTCCTCAGAATCTTGTACTTTTCCTTTCGCATGTCATTAGGTGCAATGTGTACAACAACGTCCTGCTGTTCCTGCTCTCCTTTGAGAATATTTTGCACCCTCTGAGGTAACTTTGATCTTGGTTCCAGACTGGCAATACACCATTCTGATATCTGGCCGTCAGCCGCAGAATTGTCTGCCTCTGCCTCTAAATTAGACAGTACCCTATCACAATTGATCACTTGGAATCTCACATAGCCCTTGTTACATTAGAGCCAGTCTTGGTACTAGAAACCTGGCTGTCAGTCCCCTGAGGGCCCATCACTCCCTCCACTTTCCAAAACAGCTTATTTGTTTGAGATGAGGATAGCCACAGGAGACTTCTACACTACCTGCCTCCCTCTCCTACCTTTACTGGAGGTTACCCATCTACCTGACTGTATCTTCGGTTTATCTCCCTTCCTGCAACTGCCATCCATCACACTCGCTAGCTCCTGTAAATTCCTGATTGCCTGTAGCTGCTGCTCCAACTGATCCATGCAATCAAACAGGATTCATAACCAAACAGACATGTCCTGCAGACATAATTGTCAGTAGCATGCAAACTGTCACTAATCTTCCATATTCAGAAGGAACAGCACATTACTATTAAAGGCCAACTTTGCACCTTAACAATCCAAAGACCCAGAAAATAGCAGTCTTACCGCTCTAAAACACTGCTCCAGGCTAGCTTAGCACCTATGTTTTTATATTTTTAAAGCTTAATCAACAGACAGATCTTAATAACAGATAATTAAATAAAAACACTCTACTCACTGCTGTAGATCGACAAAGGAAAATTAGTAAAGTTACACTTTAAAGCTAGCCACTTAGCTGCTCCTGAGCTGTGAGGGCGCACAGAAGTTTGTCCAATGTCAGCTGTGAATTTCACGGTTTGTTTATTTTTCTTGGAACGAACTCCAATGTCCAGAAATTCTTGAAAACATGCAGCTACGGCAGAAGCTGGCAGGTTACTGCTAGGTCAGACAAATATGTATGTCTCTTTCTCTATTTGAATCTCTGACCATGTGGTCACTGCCCTTTGTCTGTTTGTCTCCTTTTTAAAGTGCCATTGTTTTCATCTCTTTACCTCTCCAAGTTCCAAACAATTCAACAGCTTATAAAGCAGTAATCACTGCTCCCAGAATTTGAGGAAATCAGCTCCTACACTGAAAATACCTCCAAAAAGAAGCAGCTCTTCCAGCCACAAATTTTTCCCATTGTCCACCTTGGGTTACCCAGCAATAAACAAATCTCAGAAACTACTACAAACATTAAAAAAAACTGATCAAAATCTGAAACAACAAAACAAAAATAACTGAAAATTCTGAACAGAGAAACAAAGTTAATGCTTCAGGTCAAGATAACCTTTCTCAATCTGTAATATTAGCCCAGTGGCCATGTAACCAATGTTGACTATCGTAAGATCCCATCTGTTCCTCAATGTCCTTTAGGAAAGGAAATATGCTGTTCTTAATCTGCTCTGACTAATTAAGACTCCAGATCCAAAACAATGTGGCACTCTTAAGTGCCTGATAAAATGGCCTTAGCTAACTGCCTTTGAAACAAACGAACAATCAGGGATGAGGAAACAAATGCTGGCTTTGCCAATGATGCCCACAACCCCACAAAAATAATAATTGGCCTGAAAGACTGAAATCGCTGAAAGGAGGTATAGATGTCAATTTTGAACATAAAGGCAACAGGAATTGGATTAGGCCATTCAGCACTTCAATTTTCTTTCAAAACACAATTAGAACTTGACTTAACTGCTATAAACTTAAGTAACCCAATTTTACCAGCCTCTTCAAGGAAGATTCCTACATACCATTGTGTGAAAGAGTGTTTCCTAAAGTCCCTGCTAACTGATTTAGCTCTAATAAGCTAATGTCACTTTCACTGGATTTTGCTATAATTAGTGATAAATTTTATTAGATGCACTGGAACAGGGATGGGAAAAGATTGAGAAGTGCTTTTTAAAATTCCATCCCCCTACAGAACCATTGTATTTCCGTAATGTTAAAATACATCTAGGTGTGACCATTTGGTAGCACAAAACTTCAGTACTATTGTAAAAGGCATTTTTGCAGTGTGCCACACTTGCATGTATTAATACATTGAGCACTGTTCTTTGCCAACTGAAGAACATGCAGACATCTTGCCCTTGTATCAACTCAATAACAAATGAAAACTATTTTCTGTTCCATTTCTCATGCAATATCTTAACCAAAGTCAACCTGCCCAATTTAAACAAACCTTAGCAGCTGACTTGCCAGTCAGCAAACTGGCAATTCTTCATGGAAATGCTTCTTTCTACCAGTGTTCACTCATCAATCAATCAGCTCATATAGACTAAAAAGCTATTTTCCCCTTTACATTGATATATTTTACAAATTATGCTGAGTGCAGGATGAAGAGCTTTTACAGTAGTACCCAAATTTTAATCAGGAATGACTAAAATGAATGAGTGAATGGAGTGTCAAAACTGCCAATAAGAGATTTTCTTTTCCTCTTTCATAGTTAGGATTTTTTTTAGACATTACTGCACGCATGCAGGGATGGATAACAAACACCGATCTTGCCAGAAAAAGACCATACCCCACAAAAGAAGAAAACACATTCTTGCTTTCAGAGAACTTGAAATTTGAGAGTTGCTGTCTTCATTCCATATTATGTCTGTGTCATGAGATAAGATATCAAGCATACACTCAAGAGAAGTGAAATACATGTAGCAGGCTAAAGGTACAACCTGAGCAACTTGCTTGCCCGCTTCTGAACATGTGCGCTGAAACATCAGAGTGAAACTTGATTGCTCTCCTGGAAGAGTGACAAAAGGAACTTCTAAATAACCCACTTCCCGAGCAGGAGGTGTCTGCTTTTAAGAATAACCATGATTACACAGAAAGCGAGGTGAATCTGTGCAGACATTAATAGATTTTCTTTCCCATCACCTGAAGGGAGAATGTGTATACACCTGGGTTTCAGGTTACAGGGGTAAACAATTTTATTTTCATACTACAAATGGTGTGTTGACCAATCTGCATCTTCACTGAATGGGTTTTGTTTTATAATAAATCAATAATTTTGACTGCATATTAAAGAACCTTGTTCAGGATATTTTCATTCCAAGTCTGATAAAGCGCACAATTGGCTACATCAGGACTTCGAAAAAAATACTTTTATTTTATGTTGCATTCCATGGAGTAGTAGAACAAGAGTGACTGTACATTTCTCCTATCCAGTTGTGACAAAAGATGGGCCAGACAAACTCCATATACGCAAGTCCAATTTAACTCCGAATTCGAATTCAGTAAGCCCACCCAAATAGCTCAATAAGGCACTAATATGACAATATTGGAATGAAACGTAATATGTATCTAAATAGGGCCATGATTAATTGACCTTTAAAGTAGGGTATTTAACAGATTGTAGCCACCTGGAAACCTGAAAAAAAATTCAACGGCTCATAAATGTTCAGAACCGTGCTTTAAATTGCTTTCACGTGAAGGTTTGATAAACGATGGACTGTGACTATACTAAGGTGTGATAAAAATAAATCATCAGCATCACAGTTCAAATAAGCCATCTTAACTGCCATATGATAATGAACATATACAATACACTGATTTGCAAAAATTAGTTAACATAAAAAGCCACTAATTTCAGAACTGAATAGCTAATATTTTTCAGATATCTTCATTCACAGGTTCAAAGGTGAACACAGATTCAAAAGGCAGTGTATCACAAAGCTGAATGAATACTGTTTAAAAGAAAAATGGCCAATTATGGTTTGAAATTTTGCTCAGAACTAACAAGACCGTGTAAAGTCGTCTTGCAATTATTTTAGCTTCTTTAAATGGGAAACTGACCCGAAGGACTAGTTTAGTACAGGACTGTCCAAGAACTGAGGAACAGCAAGAGAAACAAAGGCAACAAGGGCGTGCTTAGGTGACACTGAACATGGGCACTAACAGCCTGAAGCATCTAAAGGGAAAGAAGGTATGACGCAGTTTTGAGGTGCTGGCAAAGATCAAGTTCAGATAAAAGATTCTGAACTTTTTTTCATACTTCACACTACAACAGTGGGTGCAGAAAGCAGGAAAACTGTTTAATTTGATAATGCAAAAGATAGTGGCTATATACATATCACAATGAGAATCTTTGACATAGTTAATCAAATGTCTTAAAGTTAAAAACATCAAGCTCCTTCACTTTCAGCAACCAATAAAGATATAACCTGCTGTAACACTACTAACAATGCCTCTTTGATACCTTGTCTGTGTTACGTAAGATACTAAATTCCAATCAATCCTGATCATACAGTCTAAGTTATACAGCACGGCAACACATTTATTGGATGAACTCATGCATGCTGACCAGTTAACCTAAATAACCTAGTCCCATTTGTCAACATTTGGCCCATATCCCTCTAAACCTTTCCTGTCAGTGTACCCATCTGTATGCCTTTTAAGTATCATAACTGTAACTGCCTCCACTGTTCCCTCTGGCAGCTTATTCCATACGCACATCACACTCTGCAAGTTGTTGCCCTTCAGGTCCCTTTTAAAGGGACTCTTTTTCAGAATGGCAACCGGTGATGAGTGGTATCCCGCAGGGTTCAGTGCTGGGGCCGCAGCTGTTCACCTTATACGTTAATGATCTGGATGAAGGGACTGAGGGCATTCTGGCGAAGTTTGCCGATGATACAAAGATAGGTGGACAGGCAGGTAGTACTGAAAAGGTGGGGAAGCTGCAGAAAGATTTAGACAGTTTAGGAGAGTGGCCCAGGAAATGGCTGATGAAATTCAATGTGAGTAAATGTGAGGTTTTGCACTTTGGAAAAAAGAATACAGGCATGGACTATTTTCTAATGATGAGAAAATTCGTAAAGCAGAAGTACAAAGGGATCTGGGGGGGTTGGTCCAGGATTCTCTAAAGGTTAACTTGCAGGTAGAGTCCGTAATTAGGAAAGCGAATGTAATGTTGTCGTTTATCTCAAGAGGGTTGGAATATAAAAGCAGCGATGTGCTTCTGAGGCTTTATAAAGCTTGAGTTAGGCCCAATTTAGACTACTGTGTCCAATTTTAGGCCCAACACCTCCGGAAGGACATACTAACCGCTGGAGCGTGTCCAGCGGAGATTCTCACAGATGATCCCTGGAATGGTAGGTTTAGCCTATGATGAACGGCTAACGATCCTGGGATTGTACTCATTAGAGTTTAGAAGGTTGAGGGGAGGTCTAAAAGAAACTTACAAGATAATGTATGGTTTAGAAGGGGTGGGAAGTTGTTTCTGTTAGGCGGAGAGACTAGGACCCGTGGGCACAGCCTTAAAATTAGAGGGGGTAAATTTAAAACCGAAATGAGACGACATTTCTTCAGCCAGAGTGTGGTGGGCTTGTGGAATTCATTGCCACAGAGTGCAGTGGAGGCTGGGACGTTGGATGCCTTCAAGGCAGAGATCGACAAATTCTTGATCTCAGAAGGAATCAAGGGCTACGGGGAGAGTGCAGGGGGTGGAGTTGAATGCCCATCAGCCATGATTTAAATGGCGGAGTGGACTTGATGGGCCGAATGGCCTTACTTCCACTCCTTTGTCTTATGGTCTAAATCTTTCCCTTCTCATCTCAAACCTATGCCATCTAGTTTTGGATTACCCTACCTTGGGGAAAAGACCTTGACTATTCACTATATCCATGACCTTCATGATTTTATAAGCCTCTACAAGGTCACCCCTCAGTTCTGATGCTTTACGGAAAAAAATCCCCAGTGTCTTCCTTGAGCTCAAACCCTCCAGTCCCAGCAATATCCTTGTAAATCTTTTCTAACTACTTTAGTTCAACATCTTTCCTATAGCAGGGAGATCAGAATTGAACACAGTATTCTAAAAGTGGCCTAACCCAAAGTCCAGTCCAACTGCAACATGACCTCCCAATTCCCATATTAAATGCATCAACCAAAGGCAAGTTTCGTATTGTTATGGGCAATTTCACTGGGACAACGTACTATTCAGCCTTTGATAGCTAGCCACCCACTGTAAAATGACCAAGTGATACAAATTTCATAGGTATGGGTGGAAGGTATCTTCAAGGGAGAAGGGTTCAGAAAAAATTTAAGGTATTGAAACTAATTCTATATAGAGTTCAGAGAACTGTCTTGTGACACTTAGTATGTCATAACGTTCATAAAGTCTTTTATCTGTGATATATTCGTCTTTCTTTTATTGCTTAACAATAAAATTTTAAAGACATTGGAGAGGCTGTGAAAGCAGCTATGGCAAGTTTAAAAGTGTAGCTGAAGAAACTATTCTCAGTGGTCCACTCAATCACCTTACTAATATGCTGGGATATTTGTTTTAAACTTACACCTGGAGGAGGCCAGCTGAAGGGCTTCTAAAATATCCATGAAAAAGATTTATTACATACACACTAACAAATACAATAGGCTATTATTCAAGGTTCAGGCTCAGAGGTCTTTTGAGGCAGTGAATACTTTTCCCATGTTGGATATTCATTGCTTTTTGTAAGTCAGTACCTTCTACTTGAATTTAAATCTTAGATACTCCAGCCTTGGAGCTTCCAGCCTTGTCCACGAGTCCAAAAAGTAAACCTTTAAATTTTTTTATTGTAACAATTAGGGCCTCATTGCAATACCTCAAACTGTACTTAGGGTGCCATTAACATGTTCTTGCTTGGACTGCTTCTTACTCAATGCAAATGGTAATGAGAATTTGACAAAAAGTCACAAGAGAGCCGTATTTTTCAAAGGCATAGTAAATACCTATGGTTCTACGCAAGGCAGCAGTCTTCTGAATACATTTCATATATAATTATTTCCACGGGTAACAAACAGTCTCAATTATTGATACCTGCAAAGTTGTTCGCGTATGTACAAAAGCCTCATACTTCTCAACTTTTGAAAATTTTCAAGCTCAGGACAATGTTTTGTAGCTTTCTTCTCTCAGATACATGCCTTCTCACAGAAGTAGGTGAGACTTGGGCTTTTCATCACTGAACATGGCGACAGATGATTTTGTACACATATACTCCATTTAAAGCATTTTCATTAAGTGGTTTCATTGTGAACGTTAAAAATTTATTGCATTCCCCACTAGTCCTGCCTTGTCTTCGATTTTAACAGGGTTCTTGCTCATGTTTGTGTTTTTTTTTTCGAAAAACAACTGCCACTTCATCAACCCTTCTGATTCCCTCATTAACCCTTGAGACATCCCTTTCTAACCTCCCCACTCCTTACTCATGACCAAATAATATTTAAACAGATTGACTAAGAGCAGGAGAACAGAGTGGATACCTGGGGTCAGGGAGAGCAAACTGATGAGCCTGAAGCAATGTGAGTTGTTAAGAATTAGTAAGCTACTGAGAGGGATCTTTGGATTAGTTAGGTTCAAGGCAGTACAAGTCGAAAACATAACCCACTTGTGTTACATATTTTCTTAGTGGAAAATAATTTTCAAACAACATATCTTCTACAAACTATATATGTATAGAATATATATTAAGAGTGCTGGAGGTTTGAAAGCTTGAGTTTTCTTCTTTGGAGCAGAAAAGGTTTGGGGTGGTCCTAATAGAAGCATATACGATTAAGAGGAGCCATGGGCATGGTGAATAGAAAGCAGTTGTTTCCCTTGGTTGAAGAGGGCATAATTTTAAGACCAAAGGCAAGGGTGTTCAGAGACGATTACAGGAAGGCCTTTTTCACCCAGAGAGCATCAAGGGTTTGCAAAGTACTACCTAGGAGGGTAGTTGAGGCAGGTAACCTCACAACCTGGAGTTGGAAAGTGGGATTAGTGTAGATTAAGTGCACCTTTGACAGTACCAACTCTGAGCTGGAAGGACCCAATATATTGTCTGTTTCTATGATTCCAGATGAAGGACAGCTATATAAGGTTGCATGTAGTTTGAAAAAAGACAAACCAAGAAACATAAATCAAAGATGAGTGTAACAAAAGCCAAGAGTTTTAAATTAGTGAAAATCAGATGTAGGACTCAAGCTGACACATGGGGAAAAACTCAACAAAACTGTGAAGTTGGAAACCCTGAAAGCATTTAGAGACAAATGATCACAAAGCGAAAAAGACTTTATTGTCACTAATTTACGTGAATAAATTGAAATAGGTTGAGCGGCTTTGCTAATTTATTATTTCCTTCAAAGAAAACTATACGATACTGCTATTCTGTACTTTACATGTAATTACAGTGCTGTGAAAACCCCTACAAGGCCAGTGGGAAAATCGCTATTTAATCTTCTTGTGCAGCTTGTTGAGTATAAGTTTCCTTGATAACAGGCAAAGGCCTTTCCAGCTGGAACTCATCACCTCCACCCTCTTTTAAGAAAAGCAGACCAGGAAGCCCCTGTGGCGCAGTGATAAGTGTTCCCGCTCCTGGACTGAAGCACCTGGATCCCACCTTTTCCAGAGGTGTATAACAACAGGCTGGGACTAGCCTATGTAAACCATGAATAGCGGTTCTATTTACATGATCAATAATAAAGGATGTTCCTTTCCAATAAATGATGTTCCAGGTTTCCTGAGATACGGTATTGGCATGACTGTCAAGCAAGGTTTTGGACAAGTTTTCCTTACGAGTCCAGTGTGTAACCTATGATGGGGAGAAATTGGAAATGCCACTGTTTAGTAAACTAAGGCCTTATGATGCAAGTGGAGGGTTGTCCTCCCAGTACACTGAAAGAATTAGATACTTTAATCTGGAAAATGGGATAGGAGGGAATCGCTAAAGTGTCATTCCCCTGGCCACTTGCAGGGCCCAAACTTTCATTATTGTAATGAGTTTAACCTACCCTGTGTTAAAGCTGCCCGTATGTGAAGATCATATAAAATGGGTGCACGGTTTTTAAGCTGACAAAGGATATCTGAAGAGAACTGGTAATTGAGGTAGTAGTTTACACAGTCAGAATTGTGCCTTCGTCTTAGTGAGGAGGAATGGTGGAATTTGGCATTGAGACATTTAAGATAAGGGAAGCTCTGATGGAAGTCCTTTATCAAGTTAATTTAAAGTTTGCTATGTAAAATGGATTAAAAAGGGGAAAGCTCAACTAACCTTAATCAAGAACTTTACGGTAATTATGATTACATATACACATATATTTGTAAGATAATATTAGTAGTTTCAATTTTAGTAGTGCTTGAGAATTAATCATTGAGGATTTAATTAGATTCCCATGGGCAGTCAGCTCTAGACACAGAGACAGAGACAGTCTTGATAAGGAGTATTCTTGAAAACCCTAGATAAGAACCTGGTCCCAACTGGTCGAAAGTTTGTTATTTAGTAAACTGGATTCAGGGCTGCAGAAAAGAAAAACATCAAAAAATCCCTAGTGTGGAAATGGCCTTTCGGCTTAACAAGTCTACACCGACCCTCAGAGAATCCCACCCAGACCCATCCCCCTACAACCCATCTAATCGACACATCTCTGAACACTATGGTCAATTTAGCATGGCCAATCCATCGAGCCTGTACATCTTCAGATTGTGGGAGGAAACCGGAGCACCTGGAGGAAACCCACGCAGACAAAGGGAGAAAATGCAAACTCCACACAGACAGTGGCCTGAGGGTGGAACTGAACCCAGGTCCCTGGCTCTGTGATGCAGCAGCATAACCACTGAGCCACATGGTGACTACCTCCAGTGAGAACCCTCCACTGAGGTGATTGTTTCAACAGACATACAACTGAAGGCAAGGCTCCTACAGTGACTTTTCAATGGTCTTCATAGAAGAGACAGTTGGCTTACTTACTGTATATCTCTTGACTAGACCTGGAAGCAACAGGGTTGAGGCAATGGGCAAAATGATACAGGATGCCCCACCACCACAGGAACAAAGTGGAACCCTCAGACTCAGGGGAAGGGATATGATACCCCAAAGGCCTCGTAGGGGTTATCACTAATTAATCTCCTCATGGAGCTTGCTGAATTCAAGTTCCCTTTATTACAGGAAATGCCTGCCCAGATGGAAAACAGACCTAGGATCTTTTCTTTTTAAAGCAGATGCAGGGAGCTCCTGGGACACAGCAGTAGTATACCCACCTCTGATCCAGGAAGCCTAGTTTCAAATCCCAACTGCTCCGGGTGTACAATAGCACCTCTGAATAGGTAGATTGAAAATAACTACAACTAGTGCAGAATGCCACCTTGAAATTTTTTCCTTTCTTAGTGACGTGGGTGCAGGTCCAAAAGATGATTCAATGTCCGACATAGCTGTAGGTTGTCCTACAACACCCTCTCCAACAAGAAAAGTCTGACTTGCACAGTTAGGAACTGCACTGTACTCCTGTACAGCAAGAAGATAGGTAAAGCACCAAAACCTGAAAGTGGCATCTGTCCTGGAAGATTCTGCGGTATTCAGCCTGTTTGGCCCAAAGTCCTAACGAAATTGTTAAGACCAAGAAGCACATCGATTGAACTTTTGCCAGCGCCACATGCGCCTGCTGTGTACATGATGGAATTATGCACACACTCTTTATGGAGAAACAGAAGATAGCGGTGAAGGTGTGAAGTCTCAAGCACAAAGCCAGAAACCAAACCAGAAATAATAGGAACTGCAGATGCTGGAAAATCTGAGATAACAAGGTGTAGAGCTGGATGAATATCAGAAAATTTTCTGAAGGGTCTAGGCCCAAAACATCAGCTTTCCTGCTCCTAACATGCTGCTTGGCCTGCTGTGTTCATCCAGCTCTACACTTTGTTATCCCAGAAATCAAACCATCTAGTTTTGTATAAGTAAGTAAAATAAAACTAATTGGAAATAAAAAAAGCAGACTCAAGAGGGTCCTGTGGCACAGCAACAGCATCCCTACCTCCCAGCCAGGAAGCCTGGCTTCAAGACCCATCTGCTTCAGAGGCATGTCATAACATTTTCTAGACAACCTATTCAGAAATATCACAAAGCAAACCCAAAGGACTCTCGCAGTGCAGTGTTACTATTCCTATGGAGGAGGCAGGAGGCCTGGGTTCAAGACCCTCTAGCTCCAGAAACATCTCTGAACGGAGGGAAAAAAGCAGACCAAAAGGGATCTTGTGGCAGTGGTAATATCCCTCACTCTGAATCAGGAAGCCTGAGTTCAACACCCACCTGCTCAGAGCTGTGTAGCTACATTTCTGAACAGGTTAATTAGAAAATAAAGCACACCCACTGATGGCGTACATTTTCCGTAATTGGCTTCCTATGTAAATGTCTGATTGGCGACACAGGTGATTTACTTGAGCCAGTCAAGTGTAAAATAAAATCATAGGGATTTAGTGGCAGGAAAGTGGTTCAGTTGTGTGTGAGAGCACTTTTACTATATGAAAAAGAACACAGGCTTCCAGGGGTCTTGTGGTACAGTCTCCCTACCTCTGAGCCAGGAGGCCAGTGTTTAAGTCCCAAGTTTAGAGTTCTGAGGAAGGGTCACCGGGCCCTAAACATCAACTCTGATTTTTTTTCCTCACGGATGCTGCCAGACCTGCTCACCTTTTCCAGCAACTTTGTTTTTGTTCTTGATTTACAGTATCCACCGTTCTTTTGCTTTTTTTTTTAAAAAAAATGTCCCACCGACTCCCTAGATGTGTCATAACATCTCTGAAGACATTGATTAGAAAATATCAACATAAAGCAGGCTTTCAGAGCATTGTTTAGTACAGACCCATTAATTAGTGCATCAATTATTCACAATTTTCAATTTGCCCTTAACAAGGAAAACAGTGAATGAAACACTGTTCAAATAAATAATGGAGTTGCTCCAGAATGAGTCAAAACTTAGCTATACAAATTGCAATTAAAACCTTAAGGTGTCCAATCAATAACAGGCGCTAGTGAGTTATGAACACAACAGGCCAAACACAGGTACCAGAAAGACATGAAAAGGCCAGTGAAAATGACTTAGCAACTTTTTGCATTATAAATGTGCATGGTAATAATGGCAAAAATCAGTGAATTTTCTACCAATACCTATAAGCTGAGTTCTGCTAACAGAACAGAAAATATCTTTAAAGTCACACACAGCTAATGCAGAATTAAGGTGAGGAAATTGTGCTTCAGAGAGTAAACAATGCATGAAATAAGCTTGCAGACAGAATACTGGAGATGAAAAATACAAAGTTATTTAACAACAGTGTTAAAAACGAAAAACTACTGTAGATCTAAGAATACCTGCTTGATACATAAGTACTTAGTAATACAGCAATCACCGAGGGGCTTAAGTAAACTTACTTCACATAGAAATCCAGGTGTCTTGGGAAGTCCAACTTTCCAGCAAGAATCTTTTGATAAATGCCAAAAGGGTTGTCATCAAAAAATGGTGGGTAGCTGTAAAAAAAAAATCAAGCAGGGTGGATTTAAAGAAAATTTTTCCAAACTTTTTTTGTTTCCTGATCGATATGAAGGGGTCTCCAGCAGCAGAACAATCAAATGGATGGCAAAACAGCAGCCTGTTTTATACCCCACACCCATTTTTCCTACCCATTGAGTAGTAAATTAGTGTGAAAAGAAGTTGAATGTTTCATGAAAATTTATCACTGTTCTTGTGCTGGTTATCGGCAACATAGCCAAGATTAAAAGATTAACGTTTTTTACTATTGGAAACGAAGTCTCTTCTTTCCAATTGGGTGCCAACTTTATAGTCAAGAGACTGAATTATGTTTGGTAAATTTGGCATTATAGTTTGGATTGCGAAGACCACAGTGCAAAACGTCAATAAATCTGTACAACCTCAAAATTTCATTTACAACAGTGACAGCGAAATGATGAAAACACCTTGGTCATGTAAAAGTATTCTTTGAAAGATCAAACTGAGATCAGAATCAAATAGTATATCTTAGAACTGTCATTGCAAAATAAAAGATGGCTGTCGACCTGTGCCAAGTCTGTGCAGGAGCGATTAATTGCTCTTTATTGTCTTTTCCCTCCAGCATTTTCCTCTTCAGGTACAACTGTATTCCTTTTTGAAAGCCGCAACAATCCGACTCAATCACACCTTCAGGCTGTCCATTCCTGATTTGATCTTTTGCTAATCACCTTAATTCTGTCTTCCAGTTCTCGATTTTCCATCATTTTGGTGACAGAATAAAAGGACTCTAAAATGCACACGCTTTTCCACTGTCTCTAAATGAGTGTTTCATGCATATACTCGATATAGAATGTGTGGAGTACTGACTTCTCAAGCTTGACATTTCTCACATAAAAACAAAACATCTTTGAAAACAGTCATGTAAATTTAAGCATTGTGTATTTAATTTAAACACAACCTTATGAGCAGTACATTAGCTCATATTCATGGGGTATCTTATATTTGCCCAAGGCAGGCAGGCAGACCTTGATTTAACATTTCCACATAAATTGTTGTGTTTTAGTCCAAATAGGTTCATTTGTGTTATGCATCTTCTATAATGCAGGTGCCATTTCAATTCACTATAAATATCTTACTGTGGTGCAAATATTACTATTAATCCGAAGAACACAAGTTCACATTGAACAAGTTCACATTGAACCAGGACACCTTGAACGTACAAAATTACTTCAATAAATACACAATGAAAAGATGCGATCAGTAAAATTATAAAAGACCAAATGATTCCAACATGTCTTTCGTGGAAAGAAGTGTTATGCCTTTAATCAATCTATTCGTATTCCAAAAGGTAGATGATCTTTAAGACATCAACTGGAAAACATTTTGCAATGTCCTTCCCCACTTTTTGCACCATGAAGTTTGTCAGCATCCTTCACATACTCCATGACAACATGGAAGTTATGGTAATGATAAATGGCTCCACTACTGATCCATTCCCTGTTCAGACCAGTGTCAAGGAGGGCTGCGTCACTGCCCCAACACTCTTCTCGATTTAGCTTGCTACAATGCTTTACCTTATTGTTGACAAGCTCCCCACTGTAGAACATAGAACATAGAACGGTACAGCACAGAACAGGCCCTTCAGCCCACAATGTTGTGCCGACCATTGATCCTCATGTATGCACCCTCAAATTTCTGTGACCATATACATGCTGGCAACGCATTCCATGCTCTCACAACTCTCTGCGTAAAGAACCTGCCTCTGACATCCTCTCGATACTTTCCACCAACCAGCTTAAAACTATGACCCCTCGTGCTAGCCATTTCTGCCCTGGGAAATAGTCTCTGGCTATCAACTCTATCTATGCCTCTCATTATCTTGTATACCTCAATTAGGTCCCCTCTCCTCCTCCTTTTCTCCAATGAAAAGAGACCAAGCTCAGTCAACCTCTCTTCATAAGATAAGCCCTCCAGTCCAGGCAGCATCCTCGTAAACCTCCTCTGAACCCTCTCCAAAGCATCCACATCTTTCCTATAATAGGGCGCCCAGAACTGGACGCAGTATTCCAACTGCGGTCTAACCAAAGTTTTATAGTGGAGCAAATGTACAGAATATAAGAAATTATTCAACCTGCAACATCTTCAAGTCAAAACCAAAGTCACCCCAACCAGTGTCATTGAGCTGCTGTATGCAAATAATGCTTGTGTAAGTGCCATCTCAGAAGGCGTACTCCAGATGATTGTCAGCACCTTTGGGGAGGCAGATGAAAGCATGGGTCTCGCACTTAAAGTCTGCAACATGAAGGCCCTTTAACAATCTGGCATGGCATTGTGCAGCAAAACCCCAATCATCAAGGTCCACAGGGAGGCCTTAGAGAATGCTGACCAGTTCTATCAGCTTGGAAGTATCCTGTCATCCAAAGCAGCTATTGTTGAACAGATCTAGCATCGCCTCCAGAGTGTTAATGCAGATTGCGGTCACCCGAGGAAAAGGGTGTTCAAGAACAACGATATCAGATCTGACACAAAGGTTACAGTTTACAGGACTGTGGTGGCTCCCCTCATCCTATATAGATCTGAATCTTCGACTAACTACGGCAGACACCTCAAGATGGTGGAACAATTCCACAAGATCTTGCGTATCCTCTCTGAAGAGAGGCGCACCAACACCAGCATCCTTGACCAGGCCAACATCCCCAGCATCGAGGCAGTGACCACCCTTGATTGGCTACGACCGGCTGGGTATTTGGTTCACATAACTAACACAAGACTTCCCAAGCAGGTGCTCTACTCCCAGCTCCGGAATGGCAGGTCAGCCCCAGATGGACAGAGGAAGCGCTTCAGGTGACATCCTCAAGGCCTCACCTATAAAGTGCGGTATTCTGGCAGACACCTGGGAATCGCCAGCCCTGGACCATCCAAAGTGGAGAAGGAGCGTCCAAGACAGTGTCTAACACCTCAAGATTTTCCACCGGGAAAAATGGAAGCCAGGTGAAAACAGCAAAAGGAGCATACTGCCATACATATGTCCCACCCACCCCTTCCAGTGACCCCAACCTGCCCCAAGCATTACAGCACCTGCAGTAGCTTCACTGGTCTGTGCAGACACCTACGGACTCAGAGGGTGGAAGAAAGTCATCCTCAACTGCATGGGACTGCTGATGATGATGATGATCCTTAACTACCCTTCAAAATTACGTAGAAAGCCACTGAGCTACTTTCTCACTGCAATAAGGGATAGCTAGTAATACATCGGCTTATAACACCTGTATCTCAAAAGTTGACTTTTTTTGGCAAACTGTTCCAAAAGTCACTGGTTATTACAGAAAGAAAAAGTCTCTCAAATTATAATTTGCCTCCACCAATTGGTACGTTGCCTGCCAAAGAGCTCACAGGCCATAAAGACCCCACCTTTAGTCTGATAAACCATGAGATATTTTTATGCCTGGAGTCTGGAAAGTTTCTTGGAAAATGTATATTTTACACTTTGGTAAAAAATGAAAGATACTTTGAACAAAGTCATAGAGAAAGAAAGAGGAATCCACAGAAAAAAAAAACAGAACCTTAAGTAACCTTGGTACTTTCTTATGAAAGCCACACTTGTCGAAATAACAATGTAAACAATTTAACATCAAGTTACTTCATATGAAAAATGCTGAATGTTTCTACAGCAAATTAATTCTTCAGGAACATTTACCATTAATTGCAAGATTATAAACTATACCAGCAACATCCAAAGACATTTTTATTTAGTACTTTTGTGAGCATTATGAAATAGAATCTGACAGCGTACTAGGAAATATGATATGGGAGAAGTAGCCAAACGCTTGGTCATAGACTTTTGTAGGGGTTCAAGATGGGATTGCCAGAGCTAAGTGCTTTGTCAACTGAAGGCATGGCCGCCAGCATTGGAGTTATAAAACCAGAGGATGCACAATTGTCGAGAAATCATAGAAGATAGGAGGTAAAAGAATACAGAGATATATTGCAGTCATGCATGCATGGATTCAACAAGGAAGTTTTAAACTCTAGGCATAACCAGACCAAAAGTTAATGTGCGTTAGTGAGCGCAGGCTTAAAGGGTGATTAAAATGGTACAAGTTAGGACAACAGCAGAAAATGAATTCCCGCTGAGGTTACGGAAGGCTCCACTCTTTGTCATTCAAACGCTTTTAAAAATTACATATGTTCAAGAAGTCCATGCAACGTATACCAAACTATATCAAAATGTTCAAGGGTTGCTGAATTAATGCCTTTAAGAGCCCGAAGTATTAAAACAAATCTTAAAATCAGAGAACACAGCACAGAAACAGACCCTTTGGTCCAACTCATTCATGCTGACCAATTTTCCACAAATTAAACTAGTCCCATTTTTCAGTATTTGACCCATCTCTCTCTAAATCTTTGCTATTCACTACCTGCCCTAATGTCTTTTAAATGTTATAACCGTACCTGCATTTACCACTTCTTCTGGCAGTTCATTCCATATACACACCAACCTCTGTGTGAAAAAATTGCTCCTCAAGTCCCTTTTAAATCTTTTTCTTATTTTAAAAATATGCTCATTAGTTCTGAAGTTTCCTACCCTAAGGAAAAGGCCTTTACTATTCACCCTATCTACATCCCTCATGATTTTATAAACATGTATAAGGTCACCCCTCAACATCCTACTCTTCGAGGAAAAATGTCCCAACCTATCCAGCCTCTCCTAATATTATAAAATGAATTTGTACGGAGTCAGATTTCTATTTTGGGAACAATATTTTATTTTTCATTAAGGACAAACTTTGCCAAACAACTTCAAACTATCTACTTCCAAGATGTCAAAGGGCTTATAATGTTTAGGACAAGAATGATTTTCAATCAAAATGATGGGGATCTTCATCGTTCTCTTAACCCTGTAGATTATCACGAGTTTCAGATGCCAGTCTAATGAGTAACTGATTTGATCGAAGCCAAATTCTCCCCTTACCCAACATTCTCCTCTGTAAAATGTTTAGCAGGTGTCACTAGATTGTGATCAAGTGCACAGCTCTGGTCAGTTTTTCCCTCTCCTATCCTAGTGAACAAAAGTCAACCACAGCACCCCAAGACCATCAGTTCAATGATAACAGACAAGTAAAGCAGAGACAAGGATTAAACATGACAACATTCTGTCCTTTGCACTTCAGTACCACATTGGATTAGTCTGATATTTTGCAAGAGATAGAGGGGCTCTGTGCGGGCTTTAGATGTTGATTCATGACAACTCAATTGTTAAGTGGAATAGTTACGTGCTATGCAAGGAGTTTAGCCTTTTGGAGTAAAGTTTTAATAGCTTTCTCAAAGATAAAAAAAAAATTTCTCCTTGCTCCTAACCTGAAGAGAAAACATAGTTTCATTAAAAACAAGTAAGCTTCTTTTTGAATAACTCCCAAGATTAAAAATTGCCAGGCAGGATGCTGCCTGGACTGGAGGGCTTATCTTATGAAGAGAGGTTGACTGAGCTTGGTCTCTTTTCATTGGAGAAAAGGAGGAGGAGAGAGGACCTAATTGAGGTATACAAGATAATGAGAGGCATAGATAGAGTTGATAGCCAGAGACTATTTCCCAGGGCAGAAATGGCTAGCACGAGGGGTCATAGTTTTAAGCTGGTTGGTGGAAAGTATAGAGGGGATGTCAGAGGCGGGTTCTTTACACAGAAAGTTGTGAGAGCATGGAATGCGTTGCCAGCAGCAGTTGTGGAAGCAAGGTCATTGGGGTCATTTGAGAGACTGCTGGACATGCATATGGTCACAGAAATTTGAGGGTGCACACATGAGGATCAATGGTCGGCGCAACATTGTGGGCTGAAGGGCCTGTTCTGTGCTGTACTGTTCTATGTTCTAACAGCTATTAAATGAATTATGTTAGCAACATGAAGAGCTTGATGGAATCAATTATTTTTTTTAAAACATCTCCAAAACACTTACCCTGAAAGCATTTCAAACATCAGCACACCCAATGCCCACCAGTCCACAGCTCTCCCATGACCTTTACTTTGTATAACTTCTGGCGCGAGATATTCTGGTGTCCCACAGAGTGTCCAAGTTCTAACAAAAGGAAAGACAACATAGTAATTCATTTTCTCAAAAAAAGAGAATCAAAGTAAGCATATAATATTCATCAAACAAAAAACAAATAAGAAGGAAGCTATACACAACTTGACTAGTTTTATTACATACCTGTTGTTTCGAAAATGTTAAAATTGCTATAACATATTTATCAGCATAGGACATGCTTTTAATGTCTGCTGTAGGCAGATCAATACATTCCAGTAACAGACAGCAACTTCCACGACGACCACCATCTAAAAAAGGTCAAGGGGCACCAGACCCACTGGAAAGCAACAACTTATAATTTCCATTCCAAGTGACGCACTGGGAATTTTTTTTTAAAACTGCTACTATGTCAAAATCCTGGAACCCCTAGACCTAACAGCATCGTAGGTATACCTATGCCAAATACACTGCTGTGGTTTAAGAAGGCAGTACACCACCATTTTCTCCAGGCCAGTTCAGGATGGGCATTAAGTGCTGACCCAGCTAGTGAAGTTCACACCCCCAAATGATTAATAAAATGCTCCAGTTCCTTTTCCAAACCTCAAGTCTCCAAAAACAAAACACAGACTGTGGGTCCTACCCACTCAAATAAGTGGGAACATCCACAGGCAAAGATTAGCATCTATAACAAAAATTGGCAATTCCCTCTTTTTCTCCATTATCTCTCAATCTTGACCACCTTTGTTGGGTTGACTATCCGGCATTGTAATTTCGAGGAATATCGACTTCCTCCAAGACTAGGAAAACTAAAGTGACTGTTTTGGCTCTGATCACATACTCTTTCTTGTGTCACTGATTGCATGCACCACCCCAGTCCACACAAAATGCTTCTGCCCTGTGACCTAACACAAAGTAGGAAAACAATAGATGCCAGACATGACAACCACATCAACATAATGAACAATGCAGTTTCAAAAATTCAACATCTATCCACTCATTCACTGACATCACTTTTCCCTGCTCAACAGCACCTGCTTCTGCCAATATCAAATCTCATCCAGAGAAACTTTTCCTTAGACCTTTATTCGCCACGATAATCAACAACCACAATAAGCCTCCATCCTTCACAAAATTCAGCTTGTTGGAAATGCAGCTGCCTGGATGTTATTTATCATGGATTCTTGCTCATCCATGTCCACGATGTTGTCTCCTTGTTCTTGAACATATTAGCTCCAAGATCTCAACTTCAAACCCTTCCATTTGGCTTGCTTCACCATAATGCTACAACCTGTTCTTCCCCAAAAACCTTTTATGACTTCGACTCTAGCCTCAAATTACCCCATTTTCTCCACTGTTGCCCATATAGTACAAAATAAAAAAGGTTACTGTTTCACTGGGCCCAAAGTGAGTATTTTTGAAAGGGACGTCATGTTACTTGTTGCAACAAGGCAATAAGAGTACAAAGAACAGGGAGGTCTTAAATATGCCTAAGAACATCTGCATTTTACACATTACTGAATGAATCATGCTGTAAAACTGTGCACAAACTGTGCATCTAAAATTTGTTTCTTGGGTAAAGGCAGCACTAGCGAAAATGAGAAAAGTTGAACGAATGAACAAGATAATTACAGTAATAGTAACTTCAGAAATATGTGCAATAATTAAATAAGTGTATTAATACTGACAATTGGCAGTTTGTGATTAAAATACCACCTAATCTGAATTCTGAAAGTTCAGTAGACAATTTCAACAGTCAGTAATAACTTAAGGTATTTAAATCTACATAACTTAGTAAAGTGATTGTTTCTCATTTAAATTACATTTACTGAAGCTAAGATAAAAATTGAAACACTGAAGCAGCAACTTAGTTTGGTCTCGTTATATTCTACTTCTCTGCAAGAGTTAAAAGAGCCTTGCCAATTTTATTCTTCAGACATTCTTTTCCCCCCCCAGTTACCTAAAGTCAAATGTAGGCCAGGCCAGGCAAGGTTGGCTCTCAATTGACCAGTTTGCCCCTTAGTTCAAGGCCAATTAGGAATGTACAAAAAAACTTTTCTGGCTGATCTAGCCAGTCGTG
Organism: Stegostoma tigrinum; assembly: GCF_030684315.1. NCBI lineage: Eukaryota > Metazoa > Chordata > Chondrichthyes > Orectolobiformes > Stegostomatidae > Stegostoma > Stegostoma tigrinum. The sequence continues at coordinate 102,416,201 of NC_081359.1, forward strand.
TTCTCATCCCACGGAAGGTGAAGGAGAAAAAGAATTCTGAATAGATTAAATAGCAACTCTCAGCAGAAAGCACTAGACTTTTTATTTAAAAAAAGGTCATTTAATCTTTTTGGGGTTCTAAATACTTGAATAGTTTTGATTCAAATATAACTAACCTTATCAGTTTCACTAGAGGGCAACAGCACCATCTGCTGTTAGAATAAGTAAGTGCAGTGTATACATTACAGTTACATTTCGTTTGTTAAAAGAGTTCGATGGCTAACAGCTGAGTGTTTCTTAACATATTAAAAAATTGATTACCGACAGAGTATTAGATAGAGGAATACCAGATGGATAGCAGTGTTATAAAAAGTACAAAGCCCTGAAATGAAAGTAAGGGAGAAGGTAATGAAATCTAAATCAGGGCTACTGCGTATGTAAATGAACACATGGAGTACAGCAAGAAGGGTTTAAGAGTTACAATTTGGAATTATCATGTTGTGGTGACAAGAGGGATCTGGTTCAAGAAGGATCAGGACTGAGTTAAATAATCCTGGTTATATGTTCAGAACAGATAGGAAAGGAAATTGAGGAGGCATAGAGGTATTTGTTAAGGCAAGGATTGATACGGAAAGGGGATATTCTAGACGGTTCATAGACAGAATCAATTTGGCCAGAGTTAACGATCAAAAGGATACATTACACTGTTTGGTGCAATTTATGGGCCACCAACAAATCTACAACGAAATTAGAGATGTGCAAACATCAGAGTATTTACAATGGAAAGCTCTAATTACCCGAATACACAGGTGGGACGTCGGTAATGTCAAGTGCAAAAATGGGAAAGCATTCCTACAATGTGTTTAAGAGAACTTCTTATAGTAGTAGATGTCCAGCCTAACAGAAAAAGAACACTGCTAGACTGGGTTCTTGGGAAAGAGGTGGTTCATGTACATTAAATGTCAATGAGGGAACATTTAGGGAACAGTGATAATTGTATTATAAGGTTCAGAATGATGGTGGAAAATAGTAATGGTCAATCGGAGAAAGAATAACCAACTGGCAAACAAGTGAGCTCAAAAGGGGGTAAGAGCAGAACTTAGCCAAATAGACAAGAACCAAAAGGTGGTTGGGAGAAACTGTAATTGAACAAAGGGTTACCTTCAAAAAGGAGATGATTTGGATACAGCCAAAGTACATTCCCTGCAAATGGAAAAGTTGGAAACAAGTAATCCAGAGCTCGCTGGATCACCAAGGAGTTTGAGACTGAGGAAGGAAAGAAAAAGTATTATAAACGGTTCGTCAGGTGGCAGACGTAATTCAGGAGGGAGGTGAAGAAGCAAATAAGAGAAGCAAAAAAGGATCAAGAGAAAAGACTACCAGCTATCAAAGAGGAATTCCAAAGTCTTTGATGAACAATACAATGGTGGTTAAAAGGAAGAGTAGGGCCAATTAGGGAGAAAGAAGATAATTTAATCATGGAGACTACAGGCATGGTTACAGTGGTAAATCAATACTCTTCATGTACTTGCAAGACAGATGTTAGAACATAGAACATAGAACATAGAACAGTACAGCACAGAACAGGCCCTTCAGCCCACAATGTTGTGCCGACCATTGATCCTCATGGATGCACCCTCAAATTTCTGTGACCATATGCATGTCCAGCAGTCTCTTAAATGACCCCAATGACCTTGCTTCCACAACTGCTGCTGGCAACGCATTCCATGCTCTCACAACTCTCTGCGTAAAGAACCTGCCTCTGACATCCCCTCTATACTTTCCACCAACCAGCTTAAAACTATGACCCCTCGTGCTAGCCATTTCTGCCCTGGGAAATAGTCTCTGGCTATCGACTCTATCTATGCCTCTCATTATCTTGTATACCTCAATTAGGTCCCCTCTCCTCCTCCTTTTCTCCAATGAAAAGAGACCGAGCTCAGTCAACCTCTCTTCATAAGATAAGCCCTCCAGTCCAGGCAGCATCCTGGTAAACCTCCTCTGAACCCTCTCCAAAGCATCCACATCTTTCCTATAATAGGGCGCCCAGAACTGGACGCAGTATTCCAAGTGCGGTCTAACCAAAGTTTTATAGAGCTGCAACAAGATCTCACGACTCTTAAACTCAATCCCCCTGTTAATGAAAGCCAAAACACCATATGCTTTCTTAACAACCCTGTCCACTTGGGTGGCCATTTTAAGGGATCTATGTATCTGCACACCAAGATCCCTCTGTTCCTCCACGCTGCCAAGAATCCTATCCTTAATCCTGTACTCAGCTTTCAAATTCGACCTTCCAAAATGCATCACCTCGCATTTATCCAGGTTGAACTCCATCTGCCACCTCTCAGCCCATCTCTGCATCCTGTCAATGTCCCGCTGCAGCCTACAACAGCCCTCTACACTGTCAACGACACCTCCGACCTTTGTGTCGTCTGCAAACTTGCTGACCCATCCTTCAATTCCCTCGTCCAAGTCATTAATAAAAATTACAAACAGTAGAGGCCCAAGGACAGAGCCCTGTGGAACCCCACTCACCACTGACTTCCAGGCAGAATCTGTTCCTTCTACTACCACTCGCTGTCTTCTGTTGGCCAGCCAATTCTGTATCCAAGCAGCTAAGTTCCCCTGTATCCCATTCCTCCTGACCTTCTGAATGAGCCTTCCATGGGGAACCTTATCAAATGCCTTACTGAAGTCCATATACACCACATCCACAGCTCGACCCTCATCAACCTTCCTAGTCACATCCTCAAAAAACTCGATAAGGTTTGTAAGGCATGACCTACCCCTCACAAAGCCGTGTTGACTGTATTTGATCAAGCCATGCTCTTCCAGATGGTCATAAATCTTATCCCTCAGAATCCTTTCTAACACCTTGCAGACAACAGACGTGAGACTTACCGGTCTATAATTGCCGGGGATTTCCCTATTTCCTTTCTTGAAGAGAGGAATTACATTTGCCTCTCTCCAGTCCTCAGGTACGACTCCAGTGGAGAGCGAGGATGCAAAGATCTTCGCAAGTGGCGAAGCAATTGCATTTCTCGCTTCCCAAAGCAGCCGAGGACAAATCTGATCCGGGCCTGGCGACTTGTCAATCTTAATGTTTGACAAAATTTTCAGTACATCAGCTTCCTCTATCTCTATCCATTCCAGCATGCACACCTGCTCTTCAAAGGTTTCATTCACTACACAGGTCGTTTCTTTCGTAAAGACAGAAGCAAAAAACTCATTTAGGGCTTCCCCTACCTCCTCAGGCTCCACACACAAGTTCCCTATGCTATCCCTGATCGGCCCTACTCTTTCTTTGACCATTCTCTTATTCCTCACGTAAGTGTAAAATGCCTTTGTGTTTTCCCGGATTCCTTCTGCCAAGCCTTTCTCGTGCCCCCTCCTGGCTCTCCTCAGACCATTTTTGAGCTCCTTCCTTGCCTGCATGTAATCCTCTCTAGCTGAACTTGACCCTAGCTTCCTCCACCTTATGTAAGCTACCTTCTTCCTTTTCACTAGAAGCTCCACCGCTCTCGTCATCCAAGGTTCCTTTATCTTACCCCGTCTTGCCTGTCTCAGAGGGACATATTTACTCATCACTCCCAACAACTGTTCCTTAAACCATCTCCACATGTCTATAGTTCCCTTACCATGGAACAACTGCTCCCAGTCCATGCTTCCTAACTCGTGTCTAATCGCATCATAGTTTCCTCTTCCCCAATTAAATATCCTCCCATTCTGCCTAATCCTCTCCTTCTCCATAGCTATGTAGAATGAGAGTGTGTTATGGTCACTATCACCAAAATGCTCTCCCACCACAAGATCTGATACCTGCCCCGGCTCGTTTCCGAGCACCAAGTCTAGAATGGCCTCTCCCCTCGTCGGCCTGTCAACGTACTGCGTTAGGAAACCCTCCTGAACACACCTTACAAAAACAGCTCCATTCAAATCTTCTGCTCGAAGGAGGTTCCAATCAATATTAGGAAAGTTAAAGTCACAGTTAAAGTTAAAGTTACGTAGGCTATGGTCATGAAATTTTTAGAAGCACTTAGAATGATAAGGAGGAGACAGTGAATAAACCAGCATTACAAGTTGAGAAGGCACTGGGACCCGATCAATGCACCCAAGGATAATGAAGGAAGTGGGAGCAGAAAGTGCAGAGGGTCTACCAATTGTCTGTCAATCTTCCTTGGGTTCAGGGATGGTGCCAGAGGACGGGAGAATTGCAGCATTAGGTTCTTTTTCAAAACTGTAGAGATAAGTGAAACAATTACAAGCCTGTTAGTTTAACTTTAGTTCAGAGGAAACTGTTAGAAAAAATTGTTTGGGATACAATGAATACTTGCATGGAAAATGCAGGTTATTTATAAAGCACCAGCATGGACTTCTCAAGGGAAAATCACATCTGACAAACTTACCGGAATTTTTGAAGGAACAAGGAAAGCTGACAGACTTGCAGAAAGTGTGTGAAACAGTGCAACACAACAGAATTGTCAAAAAAGTTATACCTCACCAAGTAAAAGTGAGAGAGGCCACATGGGCACATGATGAAGGCAGCGTAGGACAGTCAAAGGACATTAACAAGATGGTGGAGTGGGGATACAGGGGAACAGGGTACAACAGCACAAAAAAGTTATATCAGTTCAACATAAAATATTAATACTTGAGCTGAGGTTTAATCATGTACAGACAGATATGGCAACCATATTATAGGAAGGATGCGGCATATCGAAGAGGAAGAGCAGAAGGGGTTTTTCAAAGAATGATTCCAGGTATGGGAAACTTCATAGATTGGAAAAATTGGAACTGCTTTCCTTGGAGAGGAGACAGCTAAGAGAAGACCTGATCGAAGCTTTCAAAATCATGACAGGTTGAACACAGTAGAAAAATAAATTGTTCCCACTTGTAAAAGGATTGAGAACTGTGGACACAGGTTGAAAGTGTTTTACAAAAGCAAAAAAAAGGCGACAGCAAACTTTTTTCACACAGCAAATTCTTAGGGTATGGAATGTACTGCTGAGAAAAAAGGCAGAAGATTGGCAATAAGTCAAAATAAGTCAGACACTAAAGCTGAATGGCCTCTTTTGTACTTGAACAATTTTGTAGTTGTGAAAAGTTTTTAAAAAATTCCCAAACGTATCTAGTTTGACTTCTCCTGTCTCTATCAAACCTTTATTTGGGTCACTGAAATCCATTAAAAATGGGTTCTTGAACTACATTGCACTTGGTCACATTAATGGATTCACTCAACAGTCACAAATTAATTATTCAAAAGTAATGGCCCAGAATGTGCTGCAGCAGAGCATGCCCATTTGGCTGATCTCCTTTCTCCCAATCAATCAAATGGAAAAAACCTCGTGCTAGAAGTGCGAGCTAATTACTGCACAATGAGGAAAACAGACCATATAGGACCTTGATGACTGACAAGACCAAAGGTCTGATGTCTTAGCTAATGAGATTTCAAGTTAGAAAAATAAACTGGCATGTTGGTGAAGGAAGTACAATGAATTAGAGTTAAAACTAGTACTGAAGAGACAGGGAAATGGATTGGAATAATAAACAGGCAGAGAGGAAAAGTAATTCAAAATTTTAACCAGTTAGAAGAACATTTTACTACCTGCAGGAATTGTTCTGCACTGTTTCAACATTGTTTTTCAGGCAGAGGTCAAATGGCATTGCAAGAATAGAAATCAAGTATTAAAAGCAGTTTTAACATCATTCTTTCAAATTTATACAGCACACTTTATTTGCCTTACTTGAACAAATGTAACAATTTCCTGACACTCGAGTGTTGAGAAAAGCTTGATGTTTTGGCCGAGCCTATAACAGATCAATGCAATTCATCTGGTAATCTGGCTGATTCAACTCTCAAAGCTCTTCTGCACCCAAAGTGCTCTATTATTTGTATTATAACATGTGCATACATTAAACTCTCAGCTACTTTCAAAGCAAATTCTAGCCTCATGTTTCTTCTTGACCTAACAAGAAATTTGCTGAGCTCATGTTACAGGGAGGTCTGTTTTAAAATAAAATCATGCATTAATAATTCTGCAAGCACCTAAAATTCACATGTGCTCAGCATCAAACTGTAAGAGATTCCCAAAAACAAACTACCAACTGAGGGAGGAAGGAAGGATAGCTTAAGACATCTTAGGATTTCCAATATCTCTAATAATGATAAGAAAGTTAGCATTAAGGCACTTTACCTAAATGCTTGTAGTATTCGCAACAAAGTAGATGAATTAACAACACAAATCACCTTGAATGATTATGAAGTGGTAGGCATCACAGAGACATGGTTGCAGGGATGCCTTGTTAGTTAAGAATGAAATTAAATCTACGGCACTGAATGACATAGGGTCAGAGGATGTGGAGTCTGTGTAGGTGGAGTTGAGGAACCGCAGAGGCAAAAAAACCATAATGGGAGTTATGTACAGGCCTAACAGTGATCAGGACCAGGGGCGCAAGATGCACCGGGAAATCGATAGGGCATGTCAGAAAGGCAAGGTCGCTGTGATCATGGGGGAACTTCAATATGCAGGCGGTATGGGTGAATAATGTTGCTGGTGAATCCAAAGAAAGAGAATTCATGATATGTTTACAGGATGGCTTTTAGGAACAGCTTGTGATGGAGCCCACAAGTGAGCAGGCTATTCTGGACTTAGTGCTATGCAATGAGCCAGACTTTATAAAAGATCTTAAAGTAAGGGAACACTTAGGAGGCAACGATCATAATATGGTAGAGTCTAGTCTGCAGTTTGAAAGAGACAAGGCAAAATTGGATGGAATGGTGTTTAAATAAAGGTAATTACAGGGGCATGAGAGAGGAATTGACGAAAATCAACTGGAAGCAGAGCCTAGCGGGGAAGACAGTAGAACAACAATGGCAGCAGTTTCTGGGTGTAATTGAGGACACAGTACAGAGGTTCATCCCAAAGAAAAGAACGGTTATCCAGGGTGGGATTAGACAGCCATGGCTGACAAAGTAAGTCAGGAAATATATCAAAAACAAAAGAGACAGCCTATAAAGTGGCCAAGAGCACTGGGAAATCAGAAGATTGGGAAGGCTACAAAAACAAACAGAGGATAACAAAGAGAGCAATAAGGAAGGAGAGGATCAAATATGAAGGTAGGCGAGCTAGTAATATTAGAAATGATAGTAAAAGTTTCTTTCAATACACAAGAAACAAACGAGAGGCAAAAGTAGACATTGGGCCACTCCAAATTGATGCTGGAAGGCTAGTGATGGGAGATAAGGAAATAGCTGAAGAATTTAATAAGTACTTTGCTTCAGTCTTCACAGTGGAAGACATGAGTAGCATCCCAACAATTAAGGAGAGTCAGGGGGCAGAGTTGAGTACGGTAGGCATTACAAAAGAGCAAGTGCTAGAAAAGCTAAAATGTCTAAAAATTGATAAATCTCCTGGCCCCGATGGGCTACATCCTAGAGTTCTGAGGGAGGTGGCTGAGGAAATAGCGAAGGCTTTGGTTGTGATCTTTCAAAAGTCACTGGAGTCTGGGAAAATCCCAGATGATTGGAAAATTGCTGTTGTAACTCTTGTTTAAGAAAGGACCAAGACAAAAGATGGAAAATTATAGGCCGATTAGCCTAACCTCGGTTGTTGGTATAATTCTAGAATCCATTGTTAAAGACGAGATTTCTAAATTCTTGGAAGTGCAGGGTCGGGTTAGAACGAGTCAGCATGGATTTAGTAAGGGGAGGTCATGCCTGACAAACCTGTTAGAATTCTTTGAAGAGTTAACAAGTAGGTTAGACCAGGGAAACCCAGTGGATGTTATCTATCTAGACTTCCAAAAGGCCCTTGACCAGGTGCCTCACGGGAGGCTGCTGACTAAGGTGAGGGCCCATGCTGTCCAAGGTGAGCTACTGGCTTGGATTGAGGATTGACTGTCTGACAGAAGGCAGAGAGTTGGGACAAAAGGCTCTTTTTCGGAATGGCAACCGGTGACAAGTGGTGTCCCGCGGGGTTCAGTGTTAGGGCCGCAGCTGTTCACTTTAATATATTAATGATCTGGATGAAGGGACTGGGGGCATTTCTGGCAAAGTTTGCCAAAGATACGAAGATAGGTGGACAGGCAGATAGTACTGAGGTGGTGGGGAGGCTACAGAAAGAGTTAGACTGTTTAGGAGAGTGGTCCAGGAAATGGCTGATGAAATTCAACGTGGGCAAATGTGAGGTTTTGCACTTTGGAAAAAATAATACAGGCATGGACTATTTTCTAAATGGTGAGAAAATTCGTAAAGCAGAAGTACAAAGGGATCTGGGAGTGTTGGTCCAGGATTCTCTGTAGGTTAACTTGCAGGTATGGTCCGTGATTAAGAAAGCAAATGCAATGTTGTCATTTATCTCAAGAGGGTTGGAATATAAAAGCAGTGATGTGCTTCTAAGACTTTGTAAAGCTCCAGTTAGGCCCCATTTAGAATACTGTGTCCAATTTTGGGCCCCACACCTCAGGCAGGACATACTGGCACTAGAGCGTGTCCAGCAGAGATTCACACGGATAATCCCTGGAATGGTAGGTTTAACGTACGATGAACGGCTCAGAATCCTGGATTGTATTCATTAGAGAGAGTTTAGAAGGTTGAGGGGAGATCTAATAGAAACTCACATGATAATGTTTGGCTTAGGAAGAGTGGACGCTGGGAAGTTGTTTCCGTTAGGTGGGGAGACTAGGACCCATAGGCACAGCCTTAGAATTAGAGGGGGTAAATTTAAAATGGAAATGAGGAGACATTTCTTCAGCCAGAGTGTGGTGGGCCTGTGGAATTCATTGCCACGGAGTGCAGTGGAGGCCGGAATGTTAAATGTCTTCAAGGCAGAGATCGACAAATTCTTGATCTCAGAAGGAATCAAGGGCTACAGGGACAGTGCAGGAAAGTGGAGGTGAAATGCCCATCAGCCATAATTAAATGGCGGAATGGACTCGATGGGCTGAATGGCCTTGCTTCCGCTCCTATGTCTTATGGTCCAACTTTACATAATATCTGTACCTGCTCTACAATAAGAGGAGCTGACAACACACTTTTCTCAAACTATGATAAAGCAGATCACTCCCAGGGTAGAAGTGCACAAAAACCTTCTGATAACCAACATACAAACGTTTAACGGTAAAGAACAACCTACTCTTTATTAAAATTAATTACTTAAAAATTTAGAAGCGATGCAACATAATATCTATTTAGTTTCCCACTACATATGGTTATGCCTCCAGTAGTGTGAAGCTGGAATATGAAACATATTGCAAGTGGTTTTTAACATTTGATACTCAAGCTAAAACACGGTGTATGATTACTGCAAACATATAGATCCCAGTAAAAGGAATCACTGAAGACTTTATACCGCGTTTCTCAAAATTCCAAGACTAACTCGACACAAATAATATTCAAAAAACTAATAAGCTTTGCTCCTCAGTTAATTTTGTCTGAAGCGCCAAGCAAGCCACTAAGTTGAACCCATCAACTTCTTGCATTTACAGAATGCCCTGAATGGTACAAAACTTCTCAGAAGACAAAACTGTCATTAAACCAAAACTTCCTCTCTGATGAAGGGTCTAAGCCCGAAACGTCAGCTTTTATGCTCCTGAGATGCTGCTGGGTCTGCTGTGTTAATCCAGCCTCACATTTTATTATATTAAACCAAAGGATATATTCAGACAGGTGGCCAAAAATCTGATCAAACATCTTACAAGAGTAGAGAAATGGAGGCACAGAAGTTTAGCAAACTAATGGCAGGTGACAGCAGTCAGGCATGCACAAGGCAGCAGCAACATCAAATCAGTTGAGGAGAGAAGCAGGAACAGAAAAACAAAGTTAAGCATTTTCATCGCAATATTTGGCCTTCTTCATACGCCGTAGAGACACACACACACACACAAAATTAATGCTTTTAGTGTGATTACAGCCCAAGGAGGTCTCATATCAGGTCAAATATGGGCAATGAAACCTCTGCTGTTTACCAACAACTGCCTCCTTCAGTTGATGGATCGATACTCTTCCATGTTGAACATTACTTAGTGAAAACAGTGAGTGGCAACAGAATTATTGAATCCCTACAGTGTGGAAACAGGCACCTCGGCCCACCAAGTCCACACCGACCCTTGGAGCATCCCACCCAGATCCATCCCGCTATAACCCACACATCCCTGAACACTACGGGGAATATAGCATGGCCAATCCACCTAGCCTGCACATCTTTGGTCTGTGGGAGGAAACTGTGGCACCCTGAGGTAACCCATGCAGACACGGGGAGAATGTGCAAACTCTGCACAGACAGCTGCCTGAGGCTGGAATCAAACCTGGGTCCCTGGCGCTGTGAGGCTGCAGTGCTAACCACTGAGCCACCATGCCACCCAGAATCGCCCAGCATAGAACATTCTCTGGGCATGCACCATGGCTGACCGCTGGTCGAATCCTAAACAACGCAGCAGCTGGACTAAGTCTGCAGCAAATGGAAGAGGAAATCAACGAGTGGGAGAAACTTACTTGACCTCATCCTCAATCTAACTACAGCAAATGTATTTGTCCCTGACAGTATCAATACAGCGCTAGGTGATGAAGTTCGTCAAGTTCCATCATGATATTGAGGATTACCTTCAACATGTTCAATGACAGAAACTTCAAATATTTCTAGCAACTCAAAACTAGGTACCTATGAAATGCTGTATCAACAGTGGCAGAGTTGTATTCAGTCATGATCTGTAACCTCATTGCCTTGCATACCTCCCACTCTACGATTACCAGCAATTTGACAGATCATCCCTTGTTCAAATGAAAAGCTAGTAGGTCATGTCAGGGGCAGCAGCAGGCATACCTAAAAATGAGGCAGCAACCTGGTGAAGCTACAATACAGGGCTACTTGCACATCAAACGGCAAAAACAGCATGCAATAGATAGCGCTTAGCCAATAAGAGCCAACGAAACAGTTCTAAGTTCTGTTGACCTGTCCCATTCAGCTCTTACTGATGAGAAACAGTTAAACAATTAACAGGACATGATATTTCCCACCATCAGCAATGGGGAACCCCAGTACATCAGTTCAAAGGCAAGGCTAAAGCATTTGCATCCATCTTAAGTCAGGAGTGCAGTTTGGATAATCTCTCTCTACCATGTCCTAAGGTCCCTAGCAGTCCACTTGTCAGTCTCCTTGTGATAACTGAAGGCTCTGGATACTTCAAAGGATATGAGTCCCAACCACATTACAGAATTCCAGTTGAAGTGGTCTGCTCCAGAACTAGTTGTGTCCCCAGGCAAGCTTTTTAAGTAGAACTACAATACAGGCAATCTACTACAGTGTGGAAAATTGTCCTGGTATGTAATTTGCACAAAAAGGACAAATCCCACCCTATCACTCCTCTCACGTATTAACAAAAGGGCAGGAATGATGTTCAATGTAAGCTCCTCTTGTGCCACTTGGTTCCTGACCTCATTGAAACCTTGGTCCAGCTCATTTGGCTATGCTTGATCTTTATGAAATGAGGTAAAAAAGTTTGCTCTTTGTATCAAGGCAGAATTTAATGAAAATAAAGCATCAAAAAGCTCTATCAAACCTAGAGTCAATGGAATTTAGAGGAAAACCATCTGTTAGGGATAATCATACTTAGCACAAAGGATGATGATCCTGCTTGTTGAAAGTCAGCCATTTCAGCTTCAGGACATCTCACCAGGAGTTCCTCAGTGTCCAAAGCCCAATCAACTCCAGCTGCTTTTTCAACGACATTCCCTCCATTATAAGGTCAGAAGGAAGGACATTCACAATGATTGCACAATGCTGAACACCATTCGCGATTTCTCAGATACATGGAACACTTCACATCCAAATATAATAAGATACTGATTTTCCCAGTATTAATATCCTGGAAATTATTACTGACCAAAAATTGAATTGTACCAGCCATATAAATACTTGAGCAGGTCAAAGGCTGGTAATTCTGCATCAAGCAGCTCACTTCCTGACTCCCCAATGCCTGTTCAGAATCAAGGGTGTGATATAATTGTCCCCTCTTGCCTAGATGTATGCAGACACAGCTCCACTCAAGATTTCACTCCATCCAGGAAAAAGCAGCCCACTGAACTGGCCCATCATCCACCATTTTTAACATGCACTTGCTTCACAATCAACACATGGGGGGGCTATTTCTACTATCTATTAAATGCACTGCAGCAAGTCACCAAGGCTGCCCTGACAATATCTACCAAACTCATGGCCACTACCACCTATAAGGATAGAGCAGCAGCTACATTGGAACACCAGCAAATGGAAGTTCTCCTCCAAGACACACATTGTGACTTGGAAATACACTGCTGCTGCTGCTGCTTCAATTGTTGCTGCGACAAAATCCTGGAACTGTCTCATTAACAGCAGTGTACCTACACCAAATGAACTACTGTGATTCAAGGCAGCAGTTGACCACCACTTTCAATGGCAAGAAATGCCTAGCTCGCAATGCCCACATCCCATGAATGAATAAAAGACTCCAACAGTAATTTATAAAATTAGTAAAAATGTTCATAATTAAAATAGACAATTGAAATACATGAGATTTTTTTAGCTCAGAAATTCTTAAATGGCTAGACTGATTTCATGCTGAAGTTTGAGAATAGTGTTTAATTTTTGGTTGCATATATTACCTCACTATGTCAAAAAACATAGACAGAGGTCTTCTGGTGCTCAGTACTTGACCTGAAAAGATCAATGTTTACTTTGCGTGAGTAGAGTATCAAAATGGTTTTAGGTGGTTGAAGTGATATTGAATATGTTGTATACAGACACAAAGCTATACTGTACGTGAAGCTTTCCCTGTTCCACAGGGAGCAATGTAGTTTCCTTTTAAAACCAGAAGCCTTTCATCTGAAGAGAAAGCATTCATTTATTAATTCAAGCAAATTTTCCCTGTCTATGAAAGGAGTAGCAGGTTTAAAAAGGTGGGTTTTAAGTAAGGACTGAAATAGAGACTGAGGACGAGAGTGGCGAAAATCTTTGTCAATCGAATTTCAGAGGACAGAATCTAAGCAGCTGAACACATGAGTGTGAATGGTGGAATAATTCAAATCAGGGACCTGCAAGAGATTAGTATTGATCATCAGCAATCTTGAACATTTACAAGCCTTGATGTGGTTACAGAGATAAGGTGGTGAGGCCATGGACAATTTTAACACAAGAATCAGAATTTTAATATCAAAATGTTATCATGCTGGCAATCAATTCAGATTAGCAAGTAGACAGATGATAGGTGAACAAGAGTTAATGCAAATTAGGATACTGGCAGACTATCGGATAAGCTGAAGCTGGAGGTTACAGCATCTGAAAGGTTGTCGAGGACAGCTTTGCAATTGTAAATCCTGGAAATAAAAAAAGAAACAGATGATCACTTCCAACAAATGAACAGAAGAAAAGTGACATTACAGGTGCAAACAGGTACTCCTGGATGATGGCGTGAATAAGTGTTTGAAACACAGAGTCGAACTGGTCAGTAAAGTTTGAGTAGGGAGCTCAGATTTAGACAATTACTAAAAAGGTGAGAGGATGGAATGGACAACTTTGAGAGCCACAATTTAACAAGTTTTTTATGGGGCACAGCATTAATGGCTCAGCCAGTGTTTGTTGTTGTTGTTCTGAAATGCCCTTGAGGACATGGTGGAGCCCCTTTCTTGAAAGGCTTCAGTTTGAGAGATGGGAACACACAGCAGAGCGGAGTCATGTGTAGGCCAGAATGGGTGGGGCTGGAGAAGCTGATAGCCACTTGGCTATGGTGTTGGACAAGGATCAGCTCACAACTCTGTCACAGCCATTTTGAACCTTCAAAACAAGTGAGAGAAGAAGTTCAACGTTCAGACATGTCACAGCTTAAGTCAACCAGTAGATGGTGCACCTACACCAAACAAAAGGGATGAAACAAACAATTCAATGATATAAAGTACTGTTAGAAAGCCAGTAAAGATACAAATCCCAGCTCAGAGTTATTAAAATAACAGAAGGAAGCAGAGTGAAAAATAACATTTCAAGATAAGTGAAATAACACACATTACATGATCCCTCAGAACTACATGAGAACTTGTCAAATAATGAGGTTGTTGACTTGCTCGCTGAGCTGGCTTGTTTTCATTCAGACATTTCGCCACCACGCTAGGTAACATCATCACTGAGGCCTCTGATGGTGCGACCTTGCTCTACTTCACTTGGAATTTATATTGTCCAGTCCATTATGGCGAGTAGTGTCATTTCTGGCTGTGTTCTGTATGGGTTTGTACATGGGGTCCAATTCTAAATGTTTGTTGATTACATTATGGGTTGAGAACCATGCCTGTAGGAATTCCCATGTATGCCTACGTTTGGTTTGGGCTACTATGATTACGTTGTCCCAGTTATACTGATGGTCTTTACTGTTCAAGTATGGTGATATTAAGGAAAGTTTGTCATGACATTTTGCTGCTAGCTAATGTTCTTGCATTCTGATGGATTGTTGCCTTCTTGTCTGGCCAATGTAATGTTTATGGCAGCAAAACCAGAAATGACACTACGCACCATAATGGGCCAGACAGTATAAATTCCAAGTTGAGTGGAACATCACTTCATCAGAAGCTCCACTGATGATGTTACCTAGCATGGTGACAAAACATCTGAACAAGAACAAGCCAGCTCGGCGAGCAAGTCAACAACCTCACCCACAACCTGAGCTATAAATCTCTGCTAAAACCTTAAACTGTCAAGTGATACCTGGAACAGGACAATATAAAATACCTTTTATATATGTCATCATTTCTAAAGTATGCAAGTATGTATGTGCTATTTCAACTAATGCAGATTTATAATTTATTAAGAATTAAAACCTCTGAATGGGGACAAATATTTGGAGTCAATCAATTTAATGGAAAGATTTTAAAGAGTATGAAAATGTGCATGTATCCAGATATTTAAAAATAAACTATGGTATTACCTGTAATGGTTTCTCTGCTAGCTTATGAATATTACAAGTAGATTTAACAGTGTAGTTATATTACTTGAATATTTTTGTGAACAAGAGAAATTAAAACACAACCCCTCTCAACAAAAGGCAAACACCCTAAAATTGTACGGAGCATTTTGCAATGAGCAATCTAAAAATTCTACTTTGTAAGACTGATGAAGAATATATGTAGCATCACAATCACAGGTCTACCGATAGGACATAATGAGCTTTATTTTGCAGAGAGAAATTGTTTTAAAAAATTTTATTTGGGAAATACGATCATCGTTAGCTGAATAACCATTAAATGCCCATCCACAAATCACTAGATAATAAAACTTAGGAGCCCAATGAGGCCACTTGGCCCATCAAGTCCACTGCACCATTCAAAGAGATTGTAGCTGATCTGAAAATCCTCAATTCCACTTTCCTGCCTTTACATACATAACACTTGATTCCCTTACTGAAATAAAAACTATGCACTTTGCATTCCCTATTTATTTTTATTCACTTGTGGTATGTGGGCATCTCCAGCTGGTCATCATCACTACAAATGCCTTCTTGAACTGTTGCACTTCACGTGCTGTAGGTTGAACCCCAGTGCCGTGAGTGAGAGAATTCCAGCATTTGGCCGAGCAACAGTGAAGAAACAGCAATATATTTCCAAGTCAGGATAGTGAGTGGCTCAAAGGGAACTTGCAGATGGTGGTGTTCCCATGTATATGCTGACCTTGTCCTCCCAGGTGGAGGTGATTGTGAATTTGCAAGGTCCTGGCTAAGCATCTTAGGTGAATTTCTGAAGTGCATCTCACAGATAGCACAGACTACTGCCACCGAGCATCAGTGGTGGACAGAGTGAATGCTTGTGGATGTGGTGCCAATCAAGCAGGCCACTTTGTCCTGGATGGTGTCATGCTTTTGAGTGTTGTTGGAGATGTACCATGCAGGCAAGTGGGGAGAATTTCAACACACTCGTAAATTGCATCTTGTAGTTGGTGGAGAGGCTTTGGTGAGTCAGGAGGCGAGTCAACTGTTGCAGTATTCCTAGTCTCTGACCTGTTCAGTGTTTATGTGGAAATTCCAGTTGAGTTTCTGGTCAAAGGTAATGCCAACAATGTTAATAATCGAGGATTCAGTGATTGAAATATCACTGAACACCAAGGGGTGGTAGTTAAAGGTTCTCTTAGTGGAGATGGCCATTGCCTTGTATTTGCGAAGCACAAATGTTACCTGTCATTTGTCAGACCAAGCCTGGATATTGTCCAGATCATGTTGCATTTGAACATGGACTACTTCAACATTCACCTCATGGCAGACCGGCATAAAGGCATCGAGGGGAGCTGGCAAGATGGATACAAAACTGGCTTAGGTCAGAGGAGACAGAGGGTAGTGGTGGAAGGCTGCTTTTCAGAAGCGAGGGCTGTGACTAGTGGTGTTCCACAGGGATCAGTGCTGGGACCACTGCTGTTCACAATCTACATAATTGATTTGGAAGAAAAGTAGATGGTCTAATCAGCAAGTTTGCGGGCAATATAAAGATTGGTGGAGTTGTAGATTGCGAGGAGGATTGTCAGAGGGTACAGCAGGATATAGAACAGTTGGTGGCATGGGCAGAAAAATGGCAGATGGCGTATAATTCGGGCAAACGTGGAGTCATTTTGGAAGGTTAATTACAGGTGGAAACTATACAGTGAATGGCAGATCCCTCAGGAGTATTGAGATGCAGAGGAATTTGGGTGTTCAGATCCACAGATCACAGAAGGGTGGGAGTGAAGATAGATAAGGTAGTAAAGAGATAATGAGAACTGCAGATGCTGAGGAATCCAAGATAACAAAGTGTGGGGCTGGATGAACACAGCAGGCCAAGCAGCATCTTAGGAGCATAAAAGCTGACGTTTCAGGCCTAGACCCTTTATCAGAAAAGGTAGTAAAAATGGCCTATGGCATGCTTGCCTTCACTGAAAGGGGTACAGAGTATAAGGACAGGCACGTTACGCTGCAGGTTCATAGTGCTTCAGTTCGGCCACACTTGGAATATTGCATATAATTCTGGTCACCCCACTACCTGAAGAATGTGAATGCTTTGAAGCAGGTATACAAAAAAGGTTTACGAGGCTGTCGGGTGGTTTGGGGGATTTTAGCTAAGAAGAAAGGTTGGATAGGCTAGGTTCGTTTTCACTGGATCGCAGGAGGTTGAGGGGCAACCTATAAGAAGTTTATAAGGTTGTGAATGGCGTGGATAGTGGAAATCATGAGGATTTCCCGCCCCCATGATGGAGGGTCAATTACGAGGGGATGCAGGTTCAAGGTGCAAGGTGGGTTGGGGGGGTTAGTTTAAAAGAAATGTGCGAGGCAAGGTTTTCATACAAAGGTTGGTGAGTGCCTGGAACACGTTGCCACAGGTGGTAGTGGAAGATGACAATAGAAGCATTCAAGTAGTACCTGGACAAATAAATGAATAGGAAGAGATTAAAGGAATATAGATCCTGGAAGCGAAGACAGTTTTAGTATGGAAGGGCAAAATGTGATGGTACAGGCTTGGATGGCTGAAGGGCCTATTCCTGTGCTGTATGGTTCTTTTGAGGAGTTGTGAATAGTGCTAAACATTGTATAATCGTTGGCGAGCATCCCCATTGCTAACCTTATGATGAAGGACGGTTGTTGAAGGAGCTGAAGATGGTTGGGCGAAGGACACTATCCTGAGGAACTCCTGCAGAGATGTCCTGGAGATGAGGTGACTGACCCCAACAACCACAACCATCTTCCTATCTGCAAGGTACAACTCCAAACAACAGAGATTTATCCCTAACACCCAATGATCTCACTCACAGCTCACTAATTTCCTTCAAGGAAGGAGATCTGCAATCCATGGTATGGCCAAATATGACTCTAGACCCACAGCAATGTGGTTGACTCTCAATTGCCCTATGAATGGCTAACCAAGCTACTCAGTTGTATCAATCATTACAAAATCTCAACAAAGAAATGAAACTAGACAGACCTCCTGGCATCCACTCACGGGCCAGAAAAGACAGCGGTAGATACTGACCTTGCAAAGTACTCCTTACTAACATCTGAGGGCTAGTGCCAAAACTGGGAGTGCTGTCTCATGGACTAGTCAAGCAGCAACCCTACACAGTTACATTCATGGCATCATAATTTACAGACAACACCCCAGACACTTCCATCACAATCCCTGGATATGTTGAATCCCACTGGCAGGACAGAATCAGAGGTGGCAGCGGTATACAGCTAGGAGGGTATTGCCCAGTGAGCCCTTAACATTTATTCTGGACCGCATGAAGTCTCACGGTTTCAGGTTAAATAAGGTCAGGAAACCTCCTGCTGATTACCATGTACTCGGCTGATGAATAGAATTCTCCTCCATATTGAACAACAACTGGAAGAAGAACTAAGGATGGCAAAGGCGCAAAATATACTCTGCATGGGGAAGTACAAAGTCCACACCACTGATTGAGATGGTCAGGTCCTCATGGACATAGTTGCTAGACTGGGTCTGCGGCAGGTGACGAAGGCACCAAGAGGGAAAAAACATACTTAACCTCATCTTTATCAATTTGCCAGCTGCAGATGCAGTTATCCATGACAGTATCACTAGGAGCAACCACCGCACTATCTTTGTGGAGACAGAGTCTCTTTCACATCGAAAATACCCTCCATCGTGTTATGCTCCAGGTTGTTTCCAGGTAGTTGCCAGAGATGGAATCAGAGGTGTCCAGGAAGGAGAAGGACATATCAGAGATGGTCCAGGTAGACTTAAGGTTGGGGTGGAAGGTGGTGAAGTGGATGAACTGCACCTGTACATCTGCTAATGTGGTATGCTGAATCCACTTGCCGTTGTGGCCTCCTCTACATCGGGGAAACCAAGCAGAGGCTTCAGGACTGCTTTGTGGAACACCTACGCTTGGTTCACACTAAACAACTGCATCTCCCAGTCGTGAACCATTTCAACTCCCCCTCCCATTCCTCAGATGACACGAACATTCTGGGCCGCCTACAGTGCCACAACGATGCCACCCGAAGGTTGCAGGAGCAGCAACTCATATTGGGAACCCTGCAGTCCAATGGTATCAATGTGGACTTCACAAGCTTCAAAATCTCCACCCTCACCCCCTACTCCTTGCCCCACTGCATCAAAAAAAAACAGCCCAGCTTGTCCACGCCTCCCGAAACTGTCCTTTTCCCACCAATCCCCTCCTCCCACCTCAAGCCCCACCCCCATCTCCTACCTACTAGCCTCAACCCGCCCGCTTGGCCTGTCCATCCTCCCCCCTCCTTACTTCCCACCTACACTCACCTTTAGTGGCTCCATCCCCACCTCTTTGAACTGTCTGTCTCCTCTCCACCGATCTTCCCCTCTATCCATCTTCTATCCGCCTCCCTCTCTCTTCCTATTTATTTCAAAACCCTGTTCCCCTCCCACATTTCTGAAGGAGGGTCGAGGCCCAAAACGTCAGTTTTCCTGCTTGGCCTGCTGTGTTCATCCAGCTCTACACCTTGTTATCTCCATCATGTTTTGTGGCTTTATCATTGTGCTAAGTGTGACAGGCTTCGAACAGATCTCGCAACTCAAGATTGGGCATCCATGAGGCGCGCTATGGGTCAACCGTAGCAGAACTATACTTCAGCATAATCTGCAACCTCATGCCTGCTATATCCCTCACTCAACCATTACCATCAAGCCAGGGGATCAGCCGTGGCTAAATGAAGTGTATAGGAGGGCATGCCAGGAACAGCACTAGGCATACCGAAAAATGTGGGGCTAACCTGGTGAAGCCAAACAGGGCTGCTTGCATGCTAAGCATAAGCAACACATGATAGACAGAGCTAAGCAATCTCACAACCAACAGATCAGATCTAAGCTCTGTAATCCTGCCACATCCAGTCATGAATAGTAGTGGACAATTAAACAGATCTCTGGAAGAGGAGGCAGCCCCTATCGTATCCCCACTGTCAACGGTGGAAGAGCCCAACACATCAATGCAAAAAGATTAGGTTGAAGTACTTGCAGAAATCTTCAGCCAGAAGTGTTAAGTGGATAATACACCTCAAGACTCTTCCAGTGATCCCCAGCAGCACAGACACCAGTCCACAGCCAACTTACTCCATGTCATAAAGAACCGGTTGGAGGCACTGGATACTTCAAAGGCTATGGCCCCTAACAATACCCTGCAATAGTTCTGAAGAACTAAGAGCTCAAGAACTTGCCGCTCCCCAAATTCCAGTGCAGTTACAACACTGACAGCTACTTAACAATGTGTTGAATTGCCCAGGTATGTCCTGCACACACAAAGCAAAACAAATGCAACCCAGCCAATTAACATCCCATCAGTCTACTCTCAATCATCAGTAAAGAGATGAAAGGTGTCATCAACAGTGCTGTTAAGCAGCACCTGCCAATGACACCCAGTCAGAGTCCCACCAGGGCTGCACTGCATCTGACCTCATCGTAGTCTTGGTTCAATCACTAACAAAAGAACTGAATTCCAGAGGTGAAGTGAGAGTGGCAGCCCTTAACATCAAGGTTGCATTCAATTAAGCATGGTATCAAGAGCCCTGGCAATACTTGAACCTCGAGATAGTTGGAACCTCCAATGCTGGAGTCCGACATAACAAGGTGTGGAGCTGGAGGAACACAGCAGGTCAGGCAGCATCCTTGATGCTGCCTGGCCTGCTGTACCCAAAACGTCAGCTTTCCTGCCCCTCTTAATACTTGAACCTATATGCTAGATTGTGATTTATGCATAAAGACGCTCAAATCCATCTGTGCTTAGACAGCAGAAAGCTTTCACCATTTAAATAACATTCACCACTCGAACTCTTCCTGCCAAAGTGCATAACTCCACATTTTCTCAGTTTACATTTCATCTGCCAAATTTCTGCACACACCTGTCTATATGCTTCTGCAGGTTCTTTGTAGCCTACTCGCAACTTGTCTTCCCACCTATTTTTTCAGCCATCTGCAAATCTGGCCATAGCGCATTTGCTTTCCTCATACAAATAATTAATACATTCATTGTAAAAAGTCAAGGTCCCAGCACTGATCTATGGCACACTACTTGTTACATCTTGCCAACAGGAAAATTACCTAATTTGTGCTTAGTTTCCTATCCAATCTGCTTTCTTTGCAAATAATGTTACCATTATATCATGAGCCTTCATTTTCCACAAAAATCTTGGATGCTTCATCTTTTCAACTGCCTTATGCAATCTAAGCAAAGCATCATCACCAGTTACCTGTGCCAGTCAAAAACTGCCGAACCATTCCAATTCCATTTTCTAACAGTTGGGCCGGAGCATTCTACATGTTCACATCCCAAGTCTACATCTCAAAAGTTCTTAATGTTATCAGGGTTTCTGCATCAATCACCCTCATGCTGTGAGTTCCAGATTATCACCACACTATGAATGAAAAGCTTTTCATCATATCCTCACACTTTAAGCAATAATTTAAAAGCTAATTTCAATCCAAAGTCTAGTCTGTTCTTTGACTGAATGTTACTGCTTCGCCTGGGTACAACTTAATTGTGCTTGGAATTTTCTTGAGTTCCTCCCTTCCTTCCATTTCTGGGATGCTACTTGGCGCAATACCTGTTCAAATGATCTGCTACATTATTAATTATTATTAATTCACCAGATTCACTTCTTTTATAGGACCTATACTAGATTTGTTATGTCTCTTCCTTTTTAAAATCATATAATCATCGAAATTTACAATACAGAAGATGTCCATTCGATTTGTTGTGTCTGCCCAAGGTCCCAAAAGAGCACCCATCCCACTTTCCAGCCCTATCTCTGTAGCCCACCAAATTTATCACTTTCAAACATGTATACAGCTGGCAAGATCACTAGAAATAACTTAGTGTTTTTCTTCAAACTCATGCCATCCACTTGAAAGTGCAGGTAGAATCAGCTTATTGTTTCAACTTCATGCACCCATAGCATGACGGTGGAAATGCAAGCAAGATTGTGTTTATTTCTGAAATTGAAATTGAAGTGCAACTTTGTCCACGTCAGCATGGCAACAACCATATACAATATTAATCAAATGCTGATCTAGTCTCATTGCAAACAAGAATGAAGAAAAAAAACTGCTAATGGTGCACTGTATTAGCAGACAGCACGAGTGAAACCACTGAGTATGGTATCAATTTAATATACATTGTGGTGATTTTCTACAAATGTGCTCAGCTCATAATTCACATGAACAGATCACAAAAACAAACCAACTTCAGCGTCATTCTGCCTCTGCCCATTCAGTCATTCAAATTTGACTTTAACCTGAAGTATCAAAATGCTACTCCACATAAAAGGAATTAAATCTAAAATGTGTTATCTTAATGGCAATGTTCAAGGGCTGGAGGGGCTAAATGGCCTACTCCTGTTCCTATGCTCCAAAGGATACTGACAGCATCAAGTACTCAACTTTGAAATCTGTTCACTGTGATAAATGCATGAATCACAAGTTGCTTTTCTACTAAATTCAGGAAGAGCAAGTTAGATGAGCCAGTTTTTCATGTTTATTTTGTAACATGAAGCAGGTTTCATCAAAGCCTATTGCAATGAGTGGGGCTCAACATTTCAACCCCGTAAAAGTCTGCACATAGCATTTCAGTTGGCAGGTCTATGAAAAAAAGGTGGTCAATATTAACTATCACATTATTTACTGTCACAACTTTAGATTGGCAGAAAATCCAATAAAATGTTCCTTGAAGCTGCAATGAAAGAAAGAGCCAATTTACTCTATTGTGATGATCAAATGACCAGAAGGCATAAGGCCAGAATTACTATATTTGGACCATTGAGTCTACTCAATCTTTAGATCATGTTTCTAAACCCCATTCTCCTGCCACTTTCATGCAACCCTTGATACTCTTACCAATCAAGAACTTATCTATCTCTGTCTTAAAGGCTTTCAATGATTTGGCTTCCAAAGCCCTCTGCAGTAATGAGTTTCGCAATTAAACATCCTCTGGCTGAAGAAATTCTTCATTTCAGTTCTAAAGGTTGGTCCCCTCGCTATGGCTGTGCCCATGGGTCCTAGTCGCTCCTAGTATTTGAAAAATATTCTCCATTTCCCCACTACCTAGGCCTTTCAGTTTTCTGTAAATTCTATATATCAATTTCCCCCTCATCCTTCCAAACTCCAAGTACAGACCCAGAGTCCTCAACTGCTGCTCATATGTCAAGCCCTTCAATGCCAAAACCATTCTCGTAAACCTCTTCTGGACCCCATCCAATGTCAGCACAGCCTTTCTTACATACGGGGCCTGAAACTGCTCATAATATTTTAAGTGTGTTCTGATCAGAGACTTGTACTGCTGAGATAGTATCTCTCCGCTATTGCATTGTAGACTTCTTAAACTGAATGCTAATGTTGCTTTTGCTTTCCTAACTGCCAACTGAACCTGCATGTTAACCTCAAGTGAATCTTAAACTAGGACTCCTAAGTCCCTTAATGCTTCAGATTTCCAAAGCTTTCCCCATTTAGAAAATACCCTACTCCACTTAAGGTGATTGATTAATAATTGTCCCTCAGTTAGCTGAGGTATCTTATTCACCTGTTTTTAACAAGACTCCTGAACTTTAAAAATAGAGAAAAAAAATTTACTAGTTCTATTCTCACACTTCCTCCAAATTCCTCAAATTAAATACTAACTTGGGCTGTGCCTCTCTTCAGATGTCATGTCTCCTTCCAGATTATACAAAGCAGTAGAAAACCACTATACAGGTATCTACTTCTAGCTGTTAAGCTTTCTTACGTTCAATTCATCTTTATGTCTCTCATAGATCGATAGGGGAGCTAGCTGTGGTGGAGCTAGTGAAGAATTGCAAATACACAGAGTACCTTAAAACAGGAATCTATAATTTTACTAAGCACTGGATGGTTTTTCTTGTAGTAGCTTCCTTTGATGACAGAAACCCTAAGACAGACAGTAAAGGGCTGTGCACACTGGAGTATTATAATTCTGCAATATGACGAAAGGATTTTCATTGGTGTGATTAAAGTGATAGATAGTCAGGGATTGCAGTAAAAGGCTTTTTAAAAACATCAGTTTAAAGATAATAAATTAAACTTTGCCAAAGTTCATGAGGTCATCTCAAAGCACAGACCATGAACAGAACAGACCTCAAAACTCATATTTGCAAACATTAATTTCCCAGAAGTATCTTTAACCTTGAAACTGCATGTTGAACTGCCATAAAGAAAGGATTATGCCCAATACAAGCATCTTCTGGTTATAACACTAGTATCATGATCATGAATGCAAGTATCCACGAAAATCATGGGCTACACGGTTTTTCTTTGAATACTATTCTACATCAATGTTTCAACAGTATATTTAGATGTGCTCAGTAGAGTGCCACAGGGACTGCTGTTGGGATCTTAATTGCTTCTAATTTATTTAGGTGACTCAGATGAGGGACGGAAGGTGTTGCTGCCCGTATACAAAGGCATGTAGTAAGTAGTGATGAAAATATAAAAACCATGGAAAAGAATATAAATAAGTTGAGTGAGCAAATACGTCACAAATGAAGAATAATGTCAAATTGTCTATTTTGGCAGAAAGAATGAAAAAAGCACATAATCTAAATAGTGAGAGACTGAAGAGGAGAACTGAAAGCAAAAGTAGGAAGGAATATGTTTTTGTTACACAGGGTACTGGTGAAACTGCATCTGGGGTACTGAGTATAGTATTGGTTTCCTTATTTAAGGAAGTTATAAATACATTGGAGGCAGTCTAAAGAAGGTTTACCAGACCAGTGTCTGGAGTGAGAGCGTTGTTTAATGAAAGAAAATTGGACATGTTACGCTTGTGTCCACTGGAGTTTGGAACAGTCAGGAAACTGCAACTGGAGAAACCTGCATAGAAGACATGCCAAGAACTATGCAAAGTGTTAGGAAGCTATTCTGCAAAATCATTGGTGATCACGGAACGCTTCTATTTTTAGACACAGGTTCAGCACGAAGGAGAGTCCATCATCAAAATTGTGGCCATCTTAAATAGGTTAGTGGAGCAGTACAAATTTGGAGAATTTTCCCCAAGATGCCTTGCAGAAGCATTTGGTTTATGGACTCTGGCTTGAGGCCAACCAATTGAGTCATCTAAGTTCCTGAAAAATCTGGACAGGGTGGATGTGGACATCATGTTTTCTTTTATGGAAGGATCTAGAAGGCGGAATTTGAGTTTAAAAATAAGATATCACCCTTGTAAAACAGAATTAAGGTGTATTTTTTCCCCTCTGTCAAAGGGTTAAGAGATTTGGAACTCTGAAAAAGTAGTGGAAGCAGTGTTTTTAAGTATTTTTAAGGCAGGGCAGACAGATTCTTGATAAACAAGGGGGTGAATGGTTATCTGGCACAGCTAAGAATGTGGATTTTAAGTTGGAATCAAATCAATGATGATTTTATTGAATGACATAGTTGAATGACAGAGCAGACTCAAAGGGCTGAATTGCTTATTCCTCTTAATTTGTATGCTTGTACAGAACAGTTTTAGGAATGGGACCTTGCTGGTCTATTTTATATTTGAGCTAGATTTGGCAAAGCACAGATTCATACAAGGGCAGTTTGCATAAGTCTTTGAAGAAAAATAGAGTACATTGTTTATTTAGTAGAGATAAAGAAGGTTGAATGGAGCATAAACAAGAGCTTGAGCCGCATGGCTAATGTATGTGCCATAAATTTTGCGTTGTTCTGCGTGAGTTGAATAATATTAGAGTAATATTATTGTGTTTTCTGCTGCGGCACTGGGCTTCAAGTCTAACACGTTGGCTTCTTGTGGCCACTTTCACCACATCGGTAGCATTCAATCACTGGTACTGCACTCTGCTGAGTTTCTGCTACTTTATGCACCCAGACATTGCCACTCAACTGTGTTGTTTTGCTGGCAGCCAACTCTAGCAAAGTAGCAATTTTGAAATCCCTCCATGTCATTAATTTCCAATGAATGGCCTCATGTCAGCCAGCATAAGCCAAATGGTTCTAAAAGGCATCTTGGAGGAAACCCTTCAAATTTGCAATGTTCTGCTAACCTCTAAGGTGGCTATGATTTAGGCTGTGGACTCTTTGTGCTGTACCTGTGTATAAAAATGGAAGTGCTCTGTGATCACCAATGTCTTTGGTGCAAAATAACTTCCCAGCACCTTGCATAGCTCTCGGTATGGCTTCACCGTACGTTTCTCAAGTTGCAGACTCCTTGAAATCAATCTTACTCCCAACAGAATTCAACAAAACTGGTGCCACAATGTCATCAGCCACTTTATTCACCTTTAAGTATGCTGAATGTTCAGTGTAAAGAGTCCAACTTCCGGTCTCTTCATCACAGTTCCACCAGATCAAACTGGCCTGACATATTGTTTTTCCGCCACTCACGTCTGGTAGCCATTCACAGCCCAAGTCCACTTAGTGATTGGTCTCTGCATTAACCACTGCCAACACTGAATGTGTTAGCATACCGTTCTCTCCTAGCATCAACCACAGCCTGAGTCCTCTCTCAACGACTCTCTGCAATGACCCTAGTAAGCTCTCGCATGAGTACTCTCGTCTTCAGCCATTGGCAACAGCCAAAGTCACTCTTGGCCCACTCCCTGTTGACCCTCAACATTACCTGCACAATCCAACTACATTTCTGAAGTTCGGGCGACACTCTTCCTCCCAACCAAAAAAAAATACAATGGCAGTCACCCACTGGTCATTAGTTAGATCTCAATCTCCGTATGTGTTTGTGGTTCACTAAAACCGTAAACAGAACATGAGGTCAACAGAGGGGAAGCTTGAACAGGGAATACTTTGTGTGTCCTGCAGCTCGACATTTGATTTTAGATTGCCTCCCCTAGTTCCTGCTCTAGGTCACCAGTCCAACTCTCAAAGGGGCAACACATACCTATCTAAATACATAGCATATTAAGTAATTTTCTTGCTTTTAGTTCAAGGTATTTAACACAAAATTTTCTAACCAATGATTGGATCAACCACTTGAGGTAGCTTCAGGCAAATGATGGCTCAATTTAGGAAGTAGTTGCGTGCTTGCATTTGCAGGATAGCAGCCTGTAACTAGCAGAGTGCCACAGGGATCACTATTGGGGCCACAATTACTTACAGATTAATTACCAGGAATGGAGCAACTACTTATGAGGAGAGGTGAGCAGATTGGGTCTGTACTTAGTCAAAACTAGAAGAGGAGCTGGCCTTATTGAAATATACAAGATTCTTAGAGAATCTGGCAGGTAAATGTGGAAAGGTCATTGAACCGAGACTTTTCCACAAGTGGCAGAGTTCATAATCACACATTTAAGAGAGATGAAGGTTGTGAATTCTTTTCCACAGAATGTTTTAGTAGCTGGATTATTAAGTATATTCAAGGCTGAGATTTTTAATAAGGGAAGGAATGAAGAGTTATAAGGAAAAGGCAAAAATATGAAGTTGAGGATTATCAGATCTGCCATAATCTCAATGAACGGTGGTGCAAACTCAACCGGCTGAATCAGCTACTTCTGCTCCTATGTCTTATGGATCTAAAAAGGTCAGTTACATCATAACCAAATGATATGCAAAGTTCAAGTCAAAGTCATATACCTGAGCCTAACCTTGTTTTACTTCACTGGTATATCTTCCCTACATTCCTGATTCTATGGATTCTTTTCATTAAAGACATGCTACACAACATTGGCAATAATCTCATAAACAAACATTAAGTAATTATGTTCTTTAAATAAAGCTGATGTGAATGTTTCACAAGTTTTTAGACTTCTTTTACACTTTAACGTTATCATGCTTCTTGTATGTTTCTAGTACACAAACATCTTCAGCCTTCATCACACTGTTATGAAAAAATACTGAACTTGCTAATACAGGTGTGTTCCAGAGAAGAAATGTTTTTGAATCTGAAAGGAGGAGAAGACAGATTTTAATGAGTGAGGGAGACAGAATGAGGAGGAAAGGCAGGGTGAAATATGCTGACGTGCTGCGGGGTAGGCAAGCTTCTCTCAGGAATAAGTAAATAAGAAAAGGAGAGAAAAAAAATTGAATGGCAATATCATAACCAGGGCAATTCAATCATCAGGTGACTGGAGCCGAAGGTGAGGCCAAAAAGGAGCTTACTTATTCATTTGAGCATTGCTGAACTAGAAATGGTGTGAACATCGTCATCTTGTACTCATCAGGACAGACGCAACGATGCTAAATTTCAAAGGGAAGGGCATATTTATACTGCAAGAAATATCTAACAGTAGTTTTCAACAGTCTGCACCAAACAGTTTAGGAAGCATTAGTGCTTTCCCTGAGCATAAGGCTGCATCTGTGCTATAAATCCCCTCTGAAGCTTCCATGTTTATTACTGGAAGTAGTATCTGCTAACATTTGTCTTCACACATGGGCAAGATAAAGAAATTCCACTTGGGTCAACAACCTCATGTGGACCAAACATCAGGTATGAGTACATGAAATGGTCACTTATCCTATTTCTGGTATGAGAAGAAACTGCACATGCACAGTAAAGAAGCATGGTTTTGAAATGGCTGTTGAACTGGTCTGCTTGCTTGGACACAATTCTATACGAGCAGATTTGAAAGCAAATATATTTGGAATTTTTTTTCCCAATACTACCAGTAATCTAAGTCTTAGAGATGTCTTTAGACACATTGAGGCTGACTGCGGTCAATGAATTTCTATGCTCTGAGCATGTTATTGCTGTTTGTAATAAAACAGTGCTGCGGGCTAGCATATTCAATGCTGTGATACAAGAAAAACACAAGGGAGTGCCTGACTCTGGAACAAGGTGTCCTGGTGGCCTTCTCATTAATTCTTTTTCAGATCAAAAGGCTCTGCACAACCCCAGGTTTCTCACTAATCCTGTAAAACGTAATTTACTCCACTCTGTATTTTGTTCTGATCATAAGTGTTCAAAAATAGTTAAGTTGAGCAGATTTTGAGTACACGTCTTTGCTTGTAGTTGAAGACTGTGTATTTACGCCATTGGATTTAAAATATCGATGCATGTGATCATTTTTTAAACTTGTTGTAGGCATTATGACACAAAGCTCTCCAGTAAGGCCGTAATAATAGTAAATGTGACAGTTATGAGCCAGCAACTCAGTTAGGAAAATAAGTGAATGTGTCATTGAATTGTTTCC
Organism: Stegostoma tigrinum; assembly: GCF_030684315.1. Taxonomy (NCBI): domain Eukaryota; kingdom Metazoa; phylum Chordata; class Chondrichthyes; order Orectolobiformes; family Stegostomatidae; genus Stegostoma; species Stegostoma tigrinum. The sequence goes on from NC_081359.1 coordinate 102,445,292, forward strand.
TTCTTTGAACTACTTGGGATTCACTTATCTAACAATCATTCTCTCAATATTAGTGCCACTGCCATCAATGAGTCACACATGATCAAGACCCTAGCGGTTACCACTGACAAAAAATTAAACTGCACAAGCCATTTAAATACCATGGCTGTAAGAGAAGGTCCAAGGCTAGAAATCCAGCAGAGAGTAACACTTTCTAACTCCCATAGCCTGCCTACCATCTACAAGACAAATAATATGACAGAATACTGAGATAACACCGTGTGAAGCTGGATGAACACAGCGGGCCAAACAGCATCAGAGGAGCAGGAAAGCTTGACATTTCGGATCGGGACCCTTCTTATGATAGAATACTCCCCACTCGCCAAGTTGAGTGCAACTCCAACAACATTCAAGAAGCTTGATACTATCCAGTAAAAAGCAGGCTACTTGATTGACACCACATCATCCACCACCAATGCTCAGTACAAGCTACATGATATACTTCAGAAATTCTCCAAGCCTCCTGAAACAACACCTTCCAAACTTATTGCACTCCTAAATGGTAGTGGTCATCAACGCAGGTACGTAGGAACACCACCACTTGCAAGTTTCCAACCTGGTTTGGAAATATATTGTTGTTCCTTTAGTGTCACTGGGTCAAAATCTCTCCTTAACAGTACTGTGGATCCATGTACAAATTGACGGTAGCAATTCAAGGAGGAAGCTCATCACCATCTTCTCAAAGGCAACTGGAAAAAAAGTGCTGGCCAACCAACAAAGCCCACTCATCATGGATGAATGAAGAAAGAATGAGAAACAGATGATGTCTGGTTGACAATTCAACTTTGATCAGTCTACATGTCATTGCCATCATAATATTTTTGTTTTTAAGCTTTGAAATAAATCTAAAGAGGATATGCTATGTAATGAGAATGCTACACAGAAACATCAAACTTTAATAGAAAACACAAGGTAAGCAGAAATGAACTTAAGTGGCCTCGTGGTAATGTCACTATGCCAGCAACAGCCCAGGCTAAGATTCTAAGGCCACAAGTTCAAATCCCAGAATGGCAGATGGTGAAATCTGAATTCAACAAAAAAACCTAGAATAAAAGGTAGCCTAAAGGCAACCAAGTGACCACTGTGAATTGATATAAAATACCATCATCGAGTTCCCTAATATTCTTCGGGGACGGAAATCTGCGACTCCTATTTGGTCTGTCTTATACGTGACTCCAGACCAAAAAGAACGTGCTTAATTCTTAACTGCCTTCTGGGCAATTTGCCCTCAAAATATATTTTTTCAATTAGTTATACAAATTTGCATTCTTCAGGCAGATGACCTTTATTAATAGATAATAAAATGTGAGGCTGGATGAACACAGCAGGCCAAGCAGCATCTCAGGACCACAAAAGCTGACGTTTCGGGCCTAGACCCTTCATCAGAGAGGGGGATGGGGAGAGGGAACTGGAATAAATCGGGAGAGAGGGGGAGGCGGACCGAAGATGGAGAGTAAAAGAAGATAGGTGGAGAGAGTGTAGGTGGGGAGGTAGGGAGGGGATAGGTCAGTCCAGGGAAGACGGACGGGTCAAGGAGGTGGGATGAGGTTAGTAGGTAGCTGGGGGTGCGGCTTGGGGTGGGAGGAAGGGATGGGTGAGAGGAAGAACCGGTTAGGGAGGCAGAGACAGGTTGGACTGGTTTTGGGATGCAGTGGGTGGGGGGAAGAGCTGGGCTGGTTGTGTGGTGTAGTGGGGGGAGGGGACGAACTGGGCTGCCCAGTTCGTCCCCTCCCCCCACTGCACCACACAACCAGCCCAGCTCTTCCCCCCCCACCCACTGCATCCCAAAACCAGTCCAACCTGTCTCTGCCTCCCTAACCGGTTCTTCCTCTCACCCATCCCTTCCTCCCACCCCAAGCCGCACCCCCATCTACCTACTAACCTCATCCCACCTCCTTGACCCGTCCGTCTTCCCTGGACTGACCTATCCCCTCCCTACCTGCCCACCTATACTCTCTCCACCTATCTTCTTTACTCTCCATCTTCGGTCCGCCTCCCCCTCTCTCCCTATTTATTCCAGTTCCCTCTCCCCATCCCCCTCTCTGATGAAGGGTCTAGGCCTGAAACGTCAGCTTTTGTGCTCCTGAGATGCTGCTTGGCCTGCTGTGTTCATCCAGCCTCACATTTTATTATCTTGGAATTCTCCAGCATCTGCAGTTCCCATTATCTCTGACCTTTATTAATACTTGTCTCAGCAGCTCAATGAGCAAGCAGAAACTTGCACACAATCCAAAAGGAATCAGATCTTCCCTGGGAGTTCCCAAAACTGTTAATGTACAGCAAAAGACAACATGCCTCAAACTAAAGAACCAATGATTTTCTAGTATGAGAAGTGAAAGAAATATACAAATTTGTGATTTATGCACTGTCACCTTAAACAAATGAATAATTTGCATTTATTCAGTGTCTTTTAATCACCTTAAAATATCTCAAAGTATTCCACAGGAAGGACAATAATAGAGCTGTCGCAGGATTAATAGAAACAGAAGATCGGAGCAGGTGGTGACAATTCGGCCCTTCAAGCCTGTTCTGCCATTTTTCACAATCGCAGCTGATCGTCCGCCTCAAATCGCCTAATCCTGCTTTCTCCCAATTATCTCTGATTCCATTCACTCCAAGTGGTATATCTAGTTGCCTCTTGAATACATTCAAAGTTTTGGCATCAACTGCTTCCTGCGGCACCGAATTCCACAGGCTCATCACTCTTTAGGTGGAGCTATATCTCACCTCCATCCTAAATGGTCTACCCCAAATCGCCAGTCTGTGAGCGCTGTTCTGGACACATCAACCATCAGAAACATCCTCCCGGCATCTAACCTGTCTAGTCCTGTTAGGATTTTGTAAGTCTCTATGAGACTCCTCTCATTCGTCCAAACTCTAGCGAAAACAATCCCAACCTAGTCAGTCAATCTCTCCTCATACATTAGTCCCGTCATCCCTGGAACCAGTCTGGTAAACCTTCGCTGCACTCCCTCAAGATCAAGAACATCCTTCTTCAGACTAGATCAAAACTGCACACAATATTTCAGATGTGGTCTCACCAAGGTCCTGTGCAACTGCAACAGAACCCCACACCTATATGCAAAACCTTTTACCTCAACATCATTTGCCTTCTTTACTGCCTATTGCACCTGCATGCTTACCTTCAGCGACTGGTGCACAGGGACACCCAGGTCCAACTGCACACTCCCCTCTTTCAGTTTACAGCCATTCGGGTAGTAATCTACCTGGTCATTTTTGATTCCAAAGTGAATAACTTCACATTTATCCAAATTATATTGCAGCTGCCACTGATTTGCCCACGAACCTAGCCTGTCAAGATCAAGCTGTAGGATCTCTGCATCCTCATCATAATTCACCCCAGCGAGTTTTGAGAAGATTTGCAGCTCAGGTTGAGGTTCTGGATGTGAGTTTGCTCGCTGAGCTGGAAGGTTAGTTTTCAGACGTTTCGTCACCACTCTAGGTAACATCATCAGTGAGCCTCCGATGAAGCGCTGGTGTTATGTCCCGCTTTTTATTTATCTGTTTAGGTTTCCTTGGGTTGGTGATGTCATTTCCTGCATTGGTGATGTCATTTCCTGTTCTTTTTCTCAGGGGATGGTAGATTTGTTCCAAATCAATGTGTTTGTTGATGGAGTTCCGGTTGGAATGCCATGCTTCTAGGAATTCTCGTGCGTGACTCTGTTTGGCTTGTCCTAGGATGGATGTGTTGTCCCAATCAAAGTGGTGTCCTTCCTCATCTGAATGTAAGGATGAGTGATAGTGGGTCATGTCGTTTTGTGGCTAGTTGATGTTCATGTATCCTGGTGGCTAGCTTTCTGCCAGTTTGTCCAATGTAGTGTTTGTCACAGTTCACCCTCCCACCTAACTTGGTATCATCTGCAAACATGGAGATGTTACATTTTGTTCCCTTATCCCTCATTAATATATATATTGTGAATAGCTGGGTCCCAGCACCGATCCCTGTGGTATCCCACAAGTTACTGCCTGCCAATTTGAAAAGGACACATTAATTCCTACTCTTTGTTTCCTATCTGCCAACCAGTTTCCTATCCATCTCAAAACACGTCCCCCAATCTCATGCACTTTAATCGCTTATGTGGGACTTAGTGAAACACTTTCTGAAAATCCAAATATACAACATCAACTGGCCTCCCTTGTCAATTCCACTAGTTACATCTTCACAGAATTCCAACAGATCTGTCAAGCACGATTTCTCATTCATAAATCCATGCTGACTGTCTGATCCTGCTACTGCTTTCTAAATACTCTGCTATAAAATCCTTGACAGTGGGTTTCAGAATTTTCTCCACTACTAATATTAGGCTCACCAATCTATATGTTCAAGTCCCACCTGCCCCAGAAATGTGTAATGAAATCCCTAAACAAATTGATTAGAAAATACCCTTAAGAAGCAGGGTTCAGTGGTGGCCATGAAACCATTGTCATGAAAAGCCATCAGGTTCTTTTGGAAGAGAGAATCTGCCATTCTCATCTATATGTGACTCCAGATGCGGTGTAACAAAGCTGGTTCATAAATGCCTCTGAATTGGTCTGGTAAGCTACTCAGTTATATTTAACTGCTACAATACTGGATTAAAAAAAAATGAATGAAACTGGATTCAAGCACAGAGCACCAAGGTAATAGAAACAACAAGCATACAACAAATTCTGGCTATCTGCAAAATCTTCCAAATTAACATCAACTGGTTTGTACCAAAAATTGAGAGAACGGTGTCACTGACTAGTCAAGAAATAACTTGACAGTTTTTGGACAGAATCCTGCCTTGTAGACAACGTCCAGACAATTGCAATCCCTGTCCCTGTCCTATCAACAGGACAAACACATTAGAGGTAGCAGTGGAGTATAACAGAGTTAGGAGGATATTGCCCTGGGAATTCTCAATATTAATTCCAGACCTAATTAAGTTTCACGGATTCAAGTCAAGCATGGGCAAGGAAATCTCCTGATTAATTAGCTATGCGACAGCAGTACGTGGTAATCAGGCCTCCTCCATGTTCAATATAACTTGGCAGGGCATATGAAAGGAGGCAAGAGAACAGAATTTACTCCAGGTGAGGAGTTCAATGTTCGTCACCATGAGTGCACAGTAGCACCTGAACTGTCCCAGTTCCAGGCTGGGCCTTCAGCAAATGGTGACAAAGGCCACACCAGAAGAAGTACTACTTGATCTTGTCCTTATCTAAACTGCCTAAGTCTGATGCAGTTCCTCACCACAGTATCTATTGCAATGCTTAATGCACAACCCTTTCAGAGGCAAAGTCCTACCTTCACATTCAGGATACGATCCATCATGTTGTGTGGTCCACTATCATGCTGAGGGGTCAATTATGAATAGAGTTTGTCACTCAACACTAAGCATCCATAAAGATAAATTCTCATGACCCCTGAAATTTCCTTTTGACAAAGCTGAATTGCTGCCAGCTATAGAATGATGATAGATGTCCAGCTCTAATTTCAAACAACTTGGATTTGAGTTTTAAAGGATTGGTCACAGGCTTCAAGAGATGTAAATATTGGCATCTGGAAAGTCTATTAAGTAAAGCCTTCTTGCAGCTTTGAGGTGACTTTGCTGCTCAGTGACTTCTGGATCTGTGACAACAAAATTCCAAGACCAGAGAGAGTTGCTACAAAACAATTAGCATAGACCAGGGAAACATTCCCTTTCCATTTTTCTTCCACCTGTGCACATCTCCGGGTTGCACAGGGCTTCCCAACGGCTGCACAGATTAGAGGGATCTTTGACCCTTCATCTTCTCAAAGACAATTCTATCTCCCCCTGTAATTTAAAAAAAGCCATTTTTTAAAATCGCACCGCTTAGATTAGCTGTTTTGCCAAGTTGATTTGCAGAAAAAACAGCAGGATGCTTTCAGCACACAAACTTGATTTTTGCAAATAGCAGGTGGGTTAAGTAATGATGCTCATTTAACAAGCCAGTGCTGGCACGATGGGTCAAAATCTCCTTTGGATTCAGAACACTAGGTCACAGCCCACATAATGAACAAAATTACAAGTAATCAGACCATCCTGCTCAATTCAGAAACCATCCAAATAATTCCATGGCTTCTAGTTCCTTCAAAATCCTTAAACAAAGATACACATTCTCAACACCATTGTGTCCAGCTGTGAACGGCAGTGGACGACTAAACAATTTCCTGGGGGACACAGCTCCATTAAATATTCTCAGCATCCATGATGAAGGAGCCCTGTACATCAGTATGAAATAAGACCATAAAAAACAGAATCAAGAAGAGTGTTTGGCCACTTGAGCCTGCTCCACCTTTCTGATCTGACATATGTCCACTTTCCTGGCCTCTCCCAATAACTCTCAATTTGCCGACTGATCAAGAATTCATCAATTTCAGCTTAAAAAAAAAATCAAAGACTCTGCCTGCACAGCGCTGTGGCAAGGACTTCTAGAGACAACCCTTTAAGAGAAGAAATTCTTCATCAACTCAGTCTTAAACTGGCATCTTTTACTTCTAGGGGAAACATCCGAGAATGTGGTTGATTGAATGTGGCCTCAGGGCAACTAGGGATGGGCAATAAATGGTCTATCTAGCCAATGATGCCCTCATCCTGTGAACGAATTAAATAAAAAAGTCCTGTCAGCATTCACCCTACAAGCCCCTTGAAAATTACATGTTCCAATGAGATCTAGTCTCATTCTTCTAAACTCCAGTGAGTAGAGTTCCAATCTATTTAATGTTTGCTCATAAGACAAACTCTCCACACTGGGGATAATCCTCTTGAGCCTTCTCTGAACTGCCTCCAATGAAACATTATCTTGCCATCAACAAAGGGGACAAAAACTGTTCATAGTGCTCCAGATATGGTCTCACCAGCGCCCAGTACAGTTGTAATTAGACTCCCCTTCTCCAACCCCCTTAAATAAAGGCCAACATTTCATTAGCCTTTACCTGCCATACCTGTATGTTAGTTTTGTGTTTCCTATACAAGTACATCCAAATCCCTCTACAAAAGTTGTAGCTTTTTGCAGTCTTTCTCCATTAAAATGTGTATTAAATATAAATAGATAAAATGGCACTGGACACTACAAAGGCTATGGGTACTGACTACATATCGGCAACAGGGCTGAAGGTACATTCTCCCAAGCTAGCTGTGCCCATCAAAAAAACTGTTCCAGTACAGTCATAAACACTGACATCCACCTCGTAACATAGAAAACTGCCAGGGAGAATCCTGTCCACAATAGGAAGGACAAACACAACCTGGCTCATCTTGCTTATCTGGTTTACTAACATCCTTTAGGGAAGGAAAATGCCATTCTTACCTACTCTGGTCTATATGTGACTCCAGACTCTCAGCCATGTAGTTGATTCTTAACTGCCCTGAGGGTTAATGGGTAATAGGTTTCCTTCGGGTACTCTGGTTTCGTCCCACAGTCCAAAAGGTGCGCAGCTTAGGTGGATTGGCCATGCTAAACTGCCCATAGTGTCTAGGGGTGTGTTGGTTAGGTGGATTAGCCATGGGAAGTGCAGGGTTAAAGGGATGGATTGGTGGTTGGGGGCGGGGGGGGTGGTGTTTAATCTAGGTAAGATGCTCTTTGGAGGGTTGGTGTGGCTTTGTTGGGCCAAATGACCTGTTTCCACAGAAATTCTACTGAGTACTTGAGGTTTGTTTCTTTTGATGGGCTGTAACTGTCATTTCCAACTGTTTGAACTGACTACTTTGAACTTTCTTGATCATATTTATTTTACTGGCATTTCCAGTCCATCTGTTTACTTTTATTCATTCATGGAATGTGAAAAGCCAGGATTCATGGCTTATACCTAATGCCCTTGACTGATGTTCTGTATCAATTTAGAAAATAACAAATATTTAGTAAGCAAGTAGTTAAAGAATAGAGTAACAAGAGTGCTTTCCTAATTGTGTGCCCATTACTCCATTTTTGATTTAATCACCAAAAATATAGTTGGCCACCCGTGAATTCTCAATTTAAATCCTTAAAAAGAAATGCAGTCAATAATAGTGCCTTAGGGTCTTCATCATCTATGTTTACAGTTGTTCAAAATCCATGTGCAGAACTGTGAAGTTTAAAACTCAACAATAACATCCTTGCTGGTTTAGACCAGTAACTCATATGAACTTTGCCATGAAGCCTTTACATTTTCTTATCAACACACTGGACAGAAAAATACACTGGCAGGAAGTTTAGCCCATAGCACTGACTCTTCGTAATTCTGGTTCATTAATCTACAGTTAATGGAGGGGAAAAATGCATTCAAAATGTAAGGTCCAGCTGAGATCAATCCTGTGCTATACTAACAGCAATCCTTAAAATATCAATCAATAATAAACGCCAACAGCAGCTTTCCTTTCACTCAGTCTAACAGTAGCAAGGTCAAACACATCAACTGAATTCAACTCATTCAATCCAATCCAGAACTTTCCAGGCACTCAGTCTAACACAAAGCATTTACTCACAAACTTGAACAAGTTTCTAAATGCAATAGGATATTTTAAAAACTAAGCACTTTTATGCCTAATATATTATTTTCTTAAATCCTTAGCTATTTAACATAGCAGAGTGAAGAGCTAATTAATACATTGGAAGATATCTCAATCTGAAATTTCAAAACATGTGCTTAAAGCAATAACAAATGAAGCATGGGGAATGGTTATTAATTAATACAAATTAAATAGAGTTCAGAGTCAGTATTGTACAGCGTGCAAACAGACTCTTCCATCCAACTCATCCAGGCCTCTACTGGGTCACCCTCTGACACTACAGGGAAAATAGCTACGTCCGATTCAGCTTCTCCCTATAGCTTAAAACCTCTAACACTGGCAAATATTCCTTGTAAATCTTTTCTGAGCCTTTTCAAGTTTTACAACATCTTTCCTATAGCATTGGAGACCTGAACTAACACAATATTCCAAAAGTGGCCAAACCATTATCCTGTACAGCCACAACATCCATTCCGACTCCTGTACTCAATGCACTTTACTCAAAACACCTTAAAAATGCTTCTGAAGAGAGGTCCAGACCAGAAACGTCAGCTTTTCTGCACCTGCAATGCTGCTTGGCCTGCTGTGTTCATCCAGCTCTACACCTTGTTATCTCACCTTAAAGACACTGGTGCCCAGGGGAAGATCAAGTTAATGCAAACAGTGGTTCCAAATAACATTTCCTCGGTTAGAGGAAGTCATCAACTTAAACAGTAATAACATGGCTTGCTCCATTGTACAAAATAACCAAATATTGCTTGGTATAAAAGTGGACAGACACTTATAATCAATTACTTAAGCAAAGGTAAAGATGACTCACCGGTCAACAAGTTTTTTTGCAAATCCAAAGTCAGTAAGCTTAATATGACCGTCTCTGTCCAGTAGAATATTTTCAGGCTTTAAATCTCTGTAAACAATGTCTTTGGCATGTAGATATTCTATTGCACACACAATCTCTGCAGAGTAAAAAAGTCCAGAACTATTGTTGAAACGTCCAAGGTTACGTAAGTAAGAAAACAGTTCTCCTCCAGGCACGTATTCCATCAACATATATAAAAACTGTTCATCATGATGCGTCCAGTATCTGTTGGTAAATTAAATATTAAAAAATGACCATTAGTCAAGTCCATTAACTAATGTTATCGCGGGCCGAAGGGCCTGTACTATGCTGTAATGTTCTAATGTTACAATGAAAAATAAACAAATTGTTAAATGAGATCCAACATTTTCCATTTGAGGATGTTATAGCCATGAGGAGTCAATATTGAGTTTAATCATTTTAGAGCATGAACACCTCCTTCCATGTCTATTACCCCCCCCTCAACACTTCACGTCCTGGTACAATACAGGCTGCTTTCAGCTCAGCCAACCCATTTTCACTTATTTTAGCTCCTGTCATCACCTTGCTAAATTTCTTCTGTTCCCTGGTTTATTATCTCCATCCCTTATATAACCTTTTCTTTATTTTGCTCTGGGTGCCATCTCCATCTGATCAATCTTCTCCATCATCTGCATCCTACCCTGCATTAGCATAATTACCACCTTTTCCCAAGCTGCTGACAGTCCTGAAGAAGGGCCACCAGACTGACAGCATTAGCTCTCTTTTCTCTCCAGAGATGCTCTACGAACAAAGAAAAAAGAATATTACAGCACAGGAATAGGCCCTTTGGCCCTCCAAACCTGCAACGATCCAGGTCCTCTATCTAAACCTGTCGCCTATTTTCCAAGGATTTGTATCTCTCTGCTCCCTGCCCATTCATGTATCTGTCTAGATACACCTTAAATGATGCTATCGTGCCCACCTCCGCTTGCAACGCGTTCCAGGCAGCGTCCACCCTCTGCGTAAAGAATTTTCCACGCATATCTCCTTTAAACTGTTCCCCTCTCACCTTGAATCATGACCCCTAGTAATTGAGCCCCCGATCTGGGAAAAAGCTTTTTGCTATCCACCCTGTCTATACCCCTCGTGATTCTGTAGGCCTCAATCAGATCCCCCTCAACCTCCGTCTTTCCAATGGAAATAATCCTAATCTGCTCAACCTCTCTTCATAGCTAGTGCCCTCTATACCAGGCAACATCCCGGTGAACCTCCTCTACACCCTCTCCAAAGCATCCACATCCTTTTGGTAATGTGGTGACCAGAACTGTATGCAGTATTGCAAATGTGGTCGAACCAAAGTCCTATACAACTGTAACATGACCTGCCAACTCGCATACTCAATACCCTGTCCGCTGAATGAAAGCATGCCATATGCCTTCTTGACCACTCTATCCACCTGCGTTGCCACCTTCAGGGTACTATGGACCTGAACATCCAGATCTCTATATGCATCAATTTTCCCCAGGGCTTTTCCCATTTACCACACAGTTCGCTTTTGAACTGGATCTTCCAAAATGCATCACCTCGCATTTGCATGGATTGAAATCTATCTGCCATTTCTCCGCCCAACTCTCCAATCTATCTTCTGCTGCATTCTCCCCTTCACCATCTCCTACTCCACCAATCTTAGTGTCATCTGCAAACTTGCTAATCAGACCATCTATACCTTCCCCCTGATCATTTATGCATACCGCAAACAACAGTGGACCCAACACGGATCCCTGTGGAACACCACTGGCCACAGTTCTCCATTTTGAGAAACTCCCTTCCACTACAACTCTGGCTCCTGTTGCCTAGCCAGTTCTCTATCTATATGGCTCGTATACCCTGGATCCCATGCGACTTCACTTTCTCCATTGGCCTACCATGGGGACCACTGTTTCCCTTCTTGAGGAAGGTGACAACATTAGCAATTCTCCAGTCCTACAGGACTCACCCGTGCTCAAGGACGGTGCAAAGATATTGTTAAGGCCCCAGCTGTTTCCTCTCTTGCTTCCCTCAGTAACCAGGGATAGATCCTATCCAGACCTGGGGACTGGTCCACCCTTTTAGAATACCCAACATTTCTCCCCTCCTTATGCTGACTTGACCTAGAGTAATCAAACATCTATCCCTGGCCTCAACATCCATCATGTCCTGCTCCTCAGTGAATACTGGCACAAAGTACTCTAAGAATTTCACACATTTTCTCTGACTCCTTGCATAACTTCCCTCCTTTGTCCTTGAGTGGGCCAACCCTTTCTCTAGTTACCCTTTTGCTCCTTATGAATGAATAAAAGGTGTTGGGATTATCCTTAAACCTGTTTGCTAAAGATATTTCATGAACTATTTTAGCTCTCTTAATTCCTCGTTTCAGATTGGTCCTACTTTCCCGATATTGATCCAAAGCTTCACCTGTTTTCAGTCACCTAGACCTTACGTATCCTTTCTTTCTCCTCTTTGCTAGTCTCACAATTTCACCTGTCATCCATGGTTCCCTAATCTTACCCTTTCTATCCCTCATGCTCACTGTTGGGATGCCTGTAGTACAGCCCCAACATTGTTACTGCACCCTTCCTATTTCTAAGCTCTGCCCATATTGCCTCACTGCTTGAGTCCTCCATAGTGCCCTCCTTCAGCACAGCTGTGATATCCTCTTTGACGAGTAATACAAATCCTCCACCCCTTTCACCTGCCTCTCTATCCCACCTGAAGCATCTATACCTAGGGATATTTAGTTGCCCAGCTTGCCCTTCCCTCAACCAAGTCTCAGTAACAGCAATAACATCATACTCCCAGGTACTAATCCAAGCCCTCAGTTCATCTACCTTTCCTACTACACTTCTTGCATTAAAACAAATGCATATCAGACCACCCGTCCCTTTGCGTTCATCATCTGCCCTCTGGCTACTCTTTCCCTTAGTCACACTGACTTCAATACCTAGTTCCTTACAGGCTTTAGTTACTACCTCCTTATTATCCACTAGCCTCCTCATTTGGCTCCCATCCCTCTGCCACATTAGTTTAAACCCTCCCCAACAGCATTAGCCAAAGCAGCCCCGAGGACATTGATTCCAGTCCTGCCCAGATGTAGACTGTCTGATTTGTAATAGTCCCACCTCTCCCAGAACCAGTCCCAATGTCCCAATGTCTCTAAGGCCTGCTGAATACTTCCAGTTGTTTTTGTACATTTTAACTCTCCAACATTCACAATTCTTTGTTTCATTTTAGAGAGACTTTCAGTCACTCACAGAATCAAGACAAGATGACTGGGTGGAATCAAGATCAGCTATGATCATAGTGAATGACGGAGCAGACTTGATAAGCCAATGTGTTCCACTCTTGCTCCTTTTTTTTAAAAATGTTCTTGCCTGTATTTCATTGTACAGGAGCAGTCCAAGCTACCAGTTGCACAAGCATACACTAATGCAAAAACCATGCCCAATATGGCCTAAGTATATGACTATAGTTAACTTGAGATATGGAAATAATAGGTCGCAAAAATGGGAAGGCAGATTATCACCTAAATGGCAACAAATTGAGAGGCAAATGTGCATAGCAAGCTGGATGTCTTCATACAGCAATTGCTGAAGGTAAGCATGCAGATGTAAAGGTGTCAAATGACATGTTGGCCTTTATATTGATAGTATTAGAGTACAGCAGTAGGGATGACTTGTGGCAAGTGTATAGTGCTTTAATGAGACCACACCTGGAGTACTGCTTGCAGTTTTGATCACCTTATCTATGGAAAAATGTTCTTGCTATACAGCAAGTACAAGACAGCAGAGGTTTACCAGACCAATTCTTGGGATGATGGAACTGACATTTGAGAGAGGTTAAATCAGTTAAGAATTACATTTGCGGGAGCTCAGGGGTTCTCAGGCAGTACTGTAAGATGCCTTAGCTGGAGCTCATCCACTCTGTCCATTTCTTTTCTTTTTTTCTCTCTTTTTGTGCATTTCTTAAAATAAAATCCCCAGTGTGGAAACCGGCCATTTGGCCCAACAAGTCCTAACCAACGCTCCATACAACATCCCACGTAGACCCATCCCCCTACTCTAACTCTGTGACCCTGCATTTCTCATAGCTAATGCATCTAACCTACACATCTCTGAACACTATGGGAAATTTAGCATGGCCAATCCACCTAAATTGCACATCTCTGGACTATGGGAGGAAACCGGAGAACCTGGCAGAAACCCATACAGACACGCAGAGAACATGCAAACTCCACAGACAGTTGCGCAAGACTGAAATCAAACCTTGGTCCCTGGCACTGTGGGCAGCACTGCTAACCAGAGACACAGTGCCACTTCTTTTTGAAGAAACTTCCCATTTTCAAGTGGCATCGGCAACGTCCGGGATGAAAGCCAGCATAGATACCCGGTCTCTGCATGGGCTCAGATTCCCAGTCTCAGTGTGGATTCAGACTCTCAACACACTCAGCCTCAAAGTAAAGCTAGGTGCAGTAGAGGTTCGAAGGACTGTTATTCTGAACTTTTATTTCTCTATTTTTCTCATTTATTGCTTGACTGAAGTCTCAGGATATGGTGATCAACATTTATGACCTAGACGAGGAGAGATTTATTCCCCCAAACAGTGGCGAGCCTGTAGAATTTGCTACCAGAGTCAGAGTTATACGGAAACAGACCCTTGAGTCCAACACGTCCATGCTAACCAGTTCTCCTAAATTAATCTAGTCCCATTTCCCAGCATTTGACCCCTATCCCCCGAACCCTTCCTATTCATATACATCAAGATGTCTTTTAAATGCTGTAATTGTACTAGCCTCCACCACTTCCTCTGGCAGCTCATTCCACATATGCACCATACTGAGTGAAAAAGCTGCCCCTTAAAGTCCCTTTTGTATTTTTTTGCCCCTCTCACCCTAAAACTATGAGTGATAGTTTTGGATTACCCGACCATGAGAAGACGACCTTGGCTATTCATCCTATCATGCTGCTGACAATTTTATAAACCTCTATAACGTCACCCCTCAGTATCCAAAGGTCCAGGAAAAATTGCCCCAGTCTATTCAGCCTCTCCCTTTAGTTCTAAACCTGGCAACATCCTTGTAAATCTTTTCTATGCTCTTTGAAGTTTCACAACATCTTTCCGATAGCAGGGAGACCAGAACTGAATGCAGTATCCCAAAAGTGGCCAAGCCAAGGGCCAGCACAGTCACAACATGACATCCCAATTCCTATAATCAATGCATTGGCCAGTGAAGACAAGCATGCTACAGGCCTTCTTTACCACCCTGTCTAACGGAAACTTCACTTTCAAGGAGCAATGCACCCGCGCCCTTAGATCTCTTTGATCGGCAACACTCCCCAGGGCCACACTATTAACTGCACAGGTCCTGGTCTGGTTGCCTTACTGAACTGTAACAACTCACACTTAATCTAAATTAAACTCCATCTGTCACTCCTCAGCAATCAAGGCCAAAACACTATGATTTCAGTGAGAATTGGATTTAGCATTTGGGGCTAAAGCAATCAAAGGATATGGAAGACAAGCAGGATGAAGCTATTGAGCCAGATGATCAACCATGATTATAATGAATGTCAAAGCTGGCTTCAATGGCCTACTTTTTATTTCTGTGTTTTTATAAAGATGGATTTTTGTACAGTGAATTAGAGAAATGCAGAAAAATAAAAATATGAAGTATCATCTTACCCACACCCAATGCAAATATAAGTTATTGTTACTGCAAATTAATGAGAAATCTTGAGCTGGTTTGATGTTAAAAGTGGCCACACCCAATATAGGCCTCAGGCATTCTTTTTAGCATGCAATGGCAATTAATAATTTTTCTCATGCTGAAGACAAAGCTGTTAAATATTTTCAGTTTTTTTTCCCCCCACATGCAGCAATATTTAATAAACTATGTCCAGCCTGGTGCTGTACAAAAGAAAAATGGGAGCTCAAAAGCATTTTAAAAATCTGATGATTTAATAAAAAATTACTATATGCAAACTCAGTATCCATGCAAGACAGAAATTTAAACAAGGAACAGTCTAAATTGTACAGGAGTCTATTTAATACACTGTATTAGTCAGACCAAATCATCTTAAGTAAACAAAAGCCTACTTACAGCCTTATAAGAAATGGATGATGGATCTCGCTTAAGATACTTTTCTCATTATGCACATGCTGTTCCTGTTTAAGCCGGATTACATCAGGAATGCTCATCACTTTCAAAGCACAGTATTCTCTGCTCTTCTTGTCTCTGACCAGCAGAACTCGTCCAAAAGTTCCAGTCCCTGCAAACAAAATAAAATAGGGGCACAATGTAACCTATATGTAACTGAAACTTTACCAATACTAGACAAGCCCATAGAAAGGAGAAATTGGCAGCAATTTGCAAAATATTTGTAGCTTACATGGGAAAATTTTGGTTTAAGCACGTAGTATATTGTTAAAGTATGCTAGTCAATGGATCATCACCACACTAAACAACTGCTGTCAAATAATTGTATGAAGGTACTAGAATGACATAAAACCCACAATCGAAAACACCTTCATATCAAGAATATATTTTACAGCTTCCGCAGTAAATGCAACACTTATTGATCCAAATATTTTGATTCAATATTTCAAAGAAATATAGTTGTCAGTATTGACACCACTTAAAAGGAAAATCAATAAACTTCAATTATATGACAATGCGTAAATAAAGAAAAATTCATGAAAGCAGACAATAATAAGCAAGTTGATGTGAACGAAGAAAAATGCTTTCTATTTTAAACTTTCACAACAGCACCTCGATAAACTATTCAAAACAGCGTCGGCAGACCACCATTCATATTCTCTCAAGGTTACGGACCATTTCAAAAAGGTGCAAAGTGGCAAAATCATTTTATGATGCTCCAAAGATGCAGGAAAGCCAATATTTCTTGCCCTCATTAAGCAGCAACCAGGTAGCATGGAATCAGAGAAATGCCGATTCTTTGCTAAAGGGAATTAAAGAACCAAACATGATTTAATTTTCTTGTTAATAAAGTGTGAAGCTGGATGAACACAGCAGGCCAAGCAGCATCTCAGGAGCACAAAAGCTGACGCTTCAGGCCTAGACCCTTCACCAGAGCCTCTGATGAAGGGTCTAGGCCCGAAACGTCAGCTTTTGCGCTCCTGAGATGCTGCTTGGCCTGCTGTGTTCATCCAGCTTCACACTTTATTATCTTGGATTCTCCAGCATCTGCAGTTCCCATTATCTTTAATTTTCTTGTGTTGGCTCACAAATGACCAAATTTCATAACTTTTTGTTGTGTGATATCTACGACTGATTTCAGTATCAAAATTACAAGCACTGGCCTTCCCACAACTCAAATGAAAAACAAGTGTAAATGATAAAATGTTTCTAAACGGCTTATATTAATCACAAGCTACGAATTCAGGAACTGGCTTGATTTTCCCCACTGCAGAGGTCAGTATTAACAATAAAGCAAACTTCGCACTTTTCACGAGTTACTTCCAAACATGGCTCTTAAAAGGAAGTAGTTTTTACATCCAAGACATTATTTACAAATCATCAGCTTTCTCTAACATCCTGTAAATTTTTTGCGGGGGGGGGGTCAATAACTGAAAAGAATAGCGGATTTGAACTGAGACAGAGAAGATTTTGACTTGTGGACTGGTAATTACCCTTGAGCAACTCGAAGCCATCGTGCATTGTCTCCAATACCATGTCACAGCCAGCTCAATTTGCCTTGTTACTTATTGGCTATAAATGCAAATGTTTAGGTTTTCCATGAAACAACATTATTTTAAATCATGTCAGCTAGCATCCAAGTTAATTGATTCTGAAACAATTTATTTGAGACACACATTCTATTTCTCTTTGGCTCAGTATGCTAACTCTCACTGCCTTCCGTGGAAAAAACATCTCTGCCAAAAATCTACTTAGCAACATCAGTCGCAAGGTACATCAGTGTTAGAGACAGAGAGGCCAGAAACCATCTCAACAAACATTACAGATTCAAGTTATTTCTATCAAGCTACTGGATTTCTTAAAGAGCATTAAACATCTGGTGGATAACAGTACGCGCCGTCTACCTAGATAGACTTCAGAAAGCTATTTAATACTGCAATATAGCAGATTGGCTGCAAGGCTAATCATCATGGCTTGAGTGGTTTGGGAAATGGCTAAGTGGTAGCAGCAAAGGGTGCAAACAACTGTCATAGTGGAAAATGATTGCCAGTCGAAGGCCACAGGGATGATTAACAATATCTGTTTGTTGATATGAACAAAGTCCTAACCAGCATTTACTCCTTAATTCTAATACTGCCAAAAATATTTCTATTTGTGGGACCTTAATGTATGCAAACAGGTTGAGTTTTCTTCCTTCTGACAATATTCTTTATCATAACAGACAGAACAATTCAAATGCATTTCAATGGCAGTAAAGTGCTTTGTCAAATCCTGCAAGTTCTCAGTTTCACAGGTCCATATTTGATCATGATAACGGCAATCAACATGAAATAAATCAAAAGAAACCTAGATTGGGCAACTTTGTTTGACAGATAAATGATAGGTATTGGTCAACAAAGATATCTTTAAAGACTTCAAGATTGACATTTTGTATGCTTCATTTATCAAACGGTAAAGAGCTCGGAGGCAACATTGCAGCAAGGTGACTTGCTGTTTTTTTCAAATGTCATCACTAAGTTGCCTGTTTTCAGCTCCATAACATTACCCAAATCCACCACAGCCTCAGCCATGCTGCTAAAACTTTTATTCATTCCCTTAGTTACACCAGACAGAGCCATTCTACTGCACTTCTGGAAGGCCTTCCACATTTTACCACTGTTGTCAATAAAGCCACAAACTGAAAATTAAACACCAAAAAACTGGTGTTCAAACAGAAGCAATGAATGAGTATGGGTGTCACTTGGAAAACTATTTATCAGCTGTCCCTAACGGAGCATGGAAGAATCAACCACTTTGCTATTTAGCACATAGAAATTACACATCAATCATGACTCAATTTTGTTTATGAGATCATGGTTCGATTGTTAGGGTTCTAGTCCAGCTGGAAGCAGAAACAAAGAAGCAAAGAAGCAAAAATTAAATACACAATTTGTTACCTTCTCTATTCCTGTTCCTCATGGATACAGCTATATAAAAAGCTGCAGACATTCAAGCAACGTTGGATCGATCTTCAAAAGAATAGATTTTTTGAGGAAGGATGCTCTTGTTCTCAAGGATGTGCAGTGAAAGTTTAC
The DNA here is from genome assembly GCF_030684315.1 of Stegostoma tigrinum. Classification (NCBI taxonomy): domain Eukaryota; kingdom Metazoa; phylum Chordata; class Chondrichthyes; order Orectolobiformes; family Stegostomatidae; genus Stegostoma; species Stegostoma tigrinum. The sequence continues at coordinate 102,463,913 of NC_081359.1, forward strand.
GGAGCTGATGTATGAGGAGGGATTGACTAGGTTAGGATGGTTTTCGCTGGAGTTAAGACAAATGAAATCATAGTGACTTATAAAATCCTAACAGGACTAGACTGGGTAGATGCAGGGAGGACGTTCCTGATGGTGGATATGTCCAGAACCAGGGGTCACAGTCTGAGGATTCAGGGTAGACCAGTTAGGACAGATGAGGAGACACTTCTTCACCCAAAGAGCCTGTGGAATTCATTACCACAGGAAGCGGTCAATGCCAAAACAATGAATGCATTCAATAGGCAAGTGGATATAGCACTTGGGGCAAATGGGATCAAAGGTCATGGGGAGAAAGCAGGCTTCAGCTATTGAGTTGGACAATCAGCCATGATTGTGATGAATGGTGGAGAATGCTCGAAGGGTCAAATGGCCTCCTGCTCCATCATCTATTTCTATGTATGACAGCAACCAAAATTTTCCAGTGAATTTAGTGACAAGATGGATATTAACTGAAGAAATTGTTTTTTGCTCAGCTGGCAGTTGGAGGTTTTCAAGATAACAGTTGAGGTACGTGAGCACTGGGCAACAATGCATTATGGCAGACAGAATCAAACTGAACAATCTAGACAGGCAGGGAAGTGTAGCAATGGGATCCGACTTTATCAGATCTACCAAAATCTGTGACTATAAAAGGGACTATGCGACTGGTGTGAAAGGAGAGATTAGATGAACAAAGAACAAAGAAAATCACAGCACAGGAACAGGCCCTTTGGCCCTCCAAGCCTGCGCCGATCGAGATCCTCTGTCTAACCTGTCATCTATTTTCTAACGGTCTGTGTCCATTTGCTCCCTGCCCATCCATGTACCTGTCCAAATATATCTTAAAAGACGCTAACGTGTCTGTGTCTACCACCTCCGCTGGAAACGCGTTCCAGGCACTCACCAGCCTCTGTGTAAAGAACTTTTCACGCATATCTCCCTTAAACTTTCCTCCTCTCACTTTGAACTCATGACCACTAGTAATTGAGTCCCCCACTCTGGGAAAAAGCTTTGTGCTATCCATCCTGTCTATACTCCTCATGATTTTGTAGACCTCAATCAGGTCCCCCCTCAATGTCCGTCTTCCTAATGAAAATAATCCTAATCTACTCAACCTCTCTTCATAGCTAGCACCCTCCATTCCAGGCAACATCCTGGTGAACCTCCTCTGCACCCTCTCCAAAGCATCCACATCCTTTTGGTAATATGGCGACCAGAACTGTATACGGTATTCCAAATGTGGCTGAACCAAAGTCCTATACAACTGCAACATGACCTGCCAACTCTTGTACTCAATACCCCGCCCAATGAAGGAAAGCATGCCATATGCTTTCTTGACCACCCTTCCTGTGGTAATGAATTCCACAGGCTCTTTGGGTGAATGCGTTGTCACCTTCAGGGAACAATGGACCTGAACACCCAGATCTCTCTGTTCATCAATTTTCCCTAGGACTTTTCCATTTACTGTACAGTTCGCCCTTGAATTTTGGAGACCCGTTTTCGACCACAGAACCGCCTATCTATTCCCCTTACAATTGAATCCCCAATGACTAATCGCCCTTCCACTCTTTTTCCCGCCCTTCTGTACAGCAGAGCCAGCCACGGTGCCATGAACCTGGCTACTGCTGCCTTCCCCTGGTGAGCCATCTCCCCCAACAGTATCCAAAACGGAATACCTGTTTTGGAGGGAGATGACCGCAGGGGACACCTGCACTGCCTTCCTGCTCTTCCTCTGCCTTTTGGTCACCCATTCACTATCTCCCGCAGCAATCCTAATCTGCGGGTGTGGCCAACTTGCTAAACGTGCTATGCACGGCCCCCTCAGCATTGCGTATGCTCCAAAGTGAGTTCATCCGCAGCTCCAGAGCTGTCGTGGGGTCTAACAAGAGCTGCAGCTGGACGCACTCCCTGCACATGAAGGAGTCAGGGACATCAGCCCTGTCCCTGAGCTCCCACATTGAGCAAGAGTAGCACAACACAGGTGTGAGATCTCCTGACATTATTGAACTTAACTTAGATAAATGAAAAAGGAACTAAAACGTTTTTGGCAATCACACGATATATATAAAGAAAATGAGGATCCTGTATGATCCCAAGGTCTTAAATTCTGCCAAATCGCATTCACACAATGATACTATGCTGACTGATCCACAAAGTGGTTTACCAGTTAAGCAGTGTATCAACTTAAAAGATCATCCTCAAATTTAAATCTCTGCTTGGTCTCTTCTCTTGCTATCTCCGTAATCTTCTCCAGCTCTACATCTTCTATCAGGTGTACTAAAATTAGTGTCAGCAAAATAATCTATTACCATGATATTAATATCATCACAGTTTTGTACTGGGAGGACAGGAAAAGCTTAGGGAAAATCAAAGGTGAATTAATTTCATCTCAAAATGATAAACTTATTTTTCTTTTATGGAAAAGGTAGCTATGTTTCTCACCATAACAATTCAATTGGGTTTCAGTGGTATGTAGGTGACTGCAAAGATCAAAATGGCCTGAAAAGAGTGGATGTTGGGAAGAAGTTTCTGTTGGTAGGAGCACAACAACTGGCTGTTCACCCTCCCCCCTTCAGAAGGTTCTGCAGCCGATCAGAGACATTCCTGACCCGTGCACCTGGGAGGCAACATATCATTCGGGAGTCCCGTTTTCAACCGCAGAACCGCCTATTCCCCTTACAAGGCACAGCCTCAGAGTAAAGGGACGGCCTTTTAGAGCCGGGATAAGGAGAAACATCTTTAGCCAGAGAGTGGTGAATCTATGGAATCCACTGCCACAGAAGGAGGCGGAGGCCAGGTCAATGAGTATATTTAAGACAGAGATAGATAGGTTCTTGATGGTCGAGGGGATCAAGGATTACTGGGAGAAAGCAGGAGAGCAGCGTTGAGAAACCTATCAGCTATGCTTGAATGGTGGAGCAGACTCAATGGACTGAATGGACTAATTTCTGCTCCCATGTGTCTTATGGTCTCCACCTAAGAAAGGTACTATTGTACATAGGATAGGGTGTCGCAAATAACAGTTTGAGTTTTGAAGAAATCAAAAGTTCGGAACCGCCACTAAATTTTCTCTCTGCTTGATACAAACATATGAATTAGGAGCAGGAATGAGTCACTCGGTCTCAAACTTGCTCCACCATTCAATAAGATTACCACTGATCTGATTGTTCCACTTTACCGCCTTAGATAAGCTTTCACCCGTTTTATGAGGAATCTACCTCCAGTTGAAAAATATTCAATACTCTACTTCCACTGTCTTGAGGAAGTAAGTTCCAAAGACCTCTGGCACTGTGAAATGAATATTTCTCATCATCTATGGCTGATATTCCTTTGCTTTTCAAAGAGATAGCACGATTTTTTAATTTTGGGAATATTTTCTTTTAGGATTGAGCCACTAAGCTCTAGGGTCTCGTCAGGTCTTCTGTGACCAGCCTTAGTTGAGCTGAATTGGGATTTTGAAATTAGCACTTGTGAGTAATTAACTTAATCTGTAATGACAGTTACGCCTCTCCTGTACAGCTTTACAGTGTACTTCTCATTGTTTGAAAGTATATTATTTATTTCTAAGCAGGAAAACGTCTGCTTCTTGCTCTCAATATGCGTCCTCACCTCTGGCTTACTTGCATTCATCCAACTTGACTAGTTTCTTATGGGGGGGGGGGGGGGGGTGTGGAGTTTGCCCTGCTATTCCACAGGTGAGGGAGGGGATTCATTGTGAGGGGACAGGCAGGTGAAAACTCACGTCCTGACAGCGTGAGGTAACTTTCATTGATGTCAAACATTTTCTGAGTGGTCTGCCGGTGTTTCACCATTCCACACACTACCCTTTCTGAGAATTGACAAACACTTAAAGTAGGAAGGAGATCCTACAAACAATGGGAAAATAACATTATTATAATTTTGACATGCCATAACACATCCAGCTTTGAATCAGAAACAAGTACATTCAACAGGAAATTGTAAAGCACTGTCCTAAAGACTTGGACTTTGTCTAGAGTTCTCAGATTTAGCCACGTCCCATTCATGTGGTATCTGACCGAAGTCAGGATCACCATCATGGAAGGTATCAGACAGTGTGGTGGACAGAACAAATCCCTGTTTAAGGCCATTAGTTTTTGCCATAATAGGGGAGTGAAAGTAGACAGCTGGGAAAGACAAAGCGCTCAATTTAGCATTACACAGGAAAAGTACTCTTGAGTATTCAAGGAAGTAGCCCCAGAAACAGTGGATGCTTTGATGGTCATCTTTCAAGATTCTATACACTTTGGAACAGTTCCTCTGGATTGGAGGATAGCAAGTATAACACTACTTTTTGCAAAAATGAGGCAGAGAGAAAACAGGGAATTATAGGTCAATTAGCCTGACATCAGTGGTAGGGAAATTGTAACATCCATAATAAAAGAGTTAGTAGCACAGCACTTGGAAAACTGTAAAAGGATTAGACAGTGTCAGCACAGATTTACGAAAACTGATGTATGGCAAACCTACTGGGATTTTTCAAGGACATAATTGGAAGAGTTTATAAAAGGAAGCCAGTGAATGTGGTTCATTTGTAAGAAGTTCTAAGATACTTTGCAAGGATGCTGCCTGTATTAGAGGAGGCTAGATTGTACTGTAATTAGATAATAAGGTTGTATGCATCATAAATGCTGCAAGAGAGCAAGATCACGTGATGTTCCACCTCAGGAGCCTAAAGTCCAATGGCCTAAATATGGAATTCACCAGTTTCAAAATCTCCCCACCCCCAGCCTCATCCCATGTCCAATCCTCCCTCTCATCCCCGCCTCTTTGACCTGACACTACCTGTCCATCTTCGTCCCCACCTATCCGCCTCACCCTTCCCACTGATCAATCCCTGCTACGCCTATCGCCATCCCAGCTACTTTCCCACAGCCCCACCCCTACTCCCTCTATTTATTTCCCAACTCACTTCCCCTTCCCCAGACGTTAAAGCGACCCCAGGCCCGAAACATGGATTCTGCTGCTGCCTGACCTGCTGTGTTGCTCCAGCCCCACAGTGTATTGACTGTTTTCATTTTGTAATTCTGCAGCAATTTGAATCAGGTTACTGTGACCATTGCCAACTGTCTAAGCAACAATTAAACACGGAGTTAAAAATCAAGATACTGAGTTAAAATCCACTGTCAACATATGCAATGTAATCTGCATTGAATCTAAATAGGTTCAATCACAAAACAAGTAGATGGCTGAATTCAATGACTAAAGAACGAAGATAAATTAGAAAGAGAGAATCTGATGACACAGTAAAAAAAGCACTGTCTCCAGGCTGTTAGCCTGACAACTTACTCAAAACAGGAATTATTCAGATGTATTCACAGGATTATCTAAATAAATAAGTTTCTTTCCACTGAAAGAAAACTTACTACCATTTTAATCTGGCCAACATGGACTTCAGAATGTTACAATAGTAAATTAGATGAGTGCTGAGCTAATATAAATGGCAAATAGGGAGAGAGGCTGAAAAGCTACGAATGTGGGATACACAGGCACTGAAAACTTGGAACAGTGCAACACAGAAGCTTTGGGGTGAATGCATCAAACATTAATGCAAAGGGAGGAAACAGTGCAGGAGTTACAGTTTTTTTCAAGTCGATACTTGTGAAATGCCACAGGAGGTTCCTCACGGAAGATATTTTCAAATCAGTGTATTTAGACATGTAAATACACACCACCGGAAGTGGGATTTGAACCCAGGATTCCTGGCCCGAAGACAGGGACACTACCATTGTGCCACAACTGCCCCTTTAACAAGGCAGTACTCTATGCTCAGCCATCTTCAACTGTTTCATCAATTAGCTTCCCTCTGATACAAGGTTAGAAGCTGGCACATTCAGTGATGACTGAACGATGCTTGGCAACTCTGAGTCCAAAGCTGTTTATATTCAAAGGCAATAGACCTGAATAACATCTAAGTTTCAGCCAAAACGTGGTGAGTGAGATTCATATCACACAAATGCCAGGCCATGACCATCAAACCATTGCTCTCTGACCTCGAGTAGTGTCACCATTATTGAATTCCCACTTCCTGGGCAGGTTATCACCAACCAGAAAAGGAACTAGATTTGACATATAAATACAGTGGCTACAAGAGTAGGTCAAAGGCTAGCTTGTCACAAGAATCTCACTTCAAGCCTCTCCAAAGCCTGTCAGTTACTCAGGCCATTAAGTCATAGAAGTCTACAGCATGGAAACAGGCCCTTCGGCCCAGATCATCCAGATCATCTTGATTTTGTAATTAAACTAGATCCACTTGCATGCACTTGATCCCTATCACTCCTTACCCATCCCATCCATATACCTGTCTAAATGTTTCCTAAATGACAAAATTGTATTCACTTCCACCTCTACCCCTGACAGTCTATTCCGGAAACTCAACACCTTCTGTGTGGAAAAACTGCCTCATGGGAAGCTAGGTAAGAAATTGCTGGGCCCATAGTGGGGATATTTCTATCACTGACAAGTGAGGTGCTGGAAGACTGGGCGATGGATAATGTTCTCCCTATTATTTAGGGAAGGTTGCAAGGAAAAGCCGGGGAACTACGGACTGGTAAGCCTAACATCAGTAGTGTGTAAGTTATTGGAAGGGGGTCTCAGAGACAGGATCTTCAGAAAAGGTAAGGACTGATTCATGATAGTCAGCATAACTTTGTGCATGGGAAATTGTGTCTCACAAATTTGATGGAGTACTTTGAAGAAGTGACCAAGAAGATACATGAAGGCAGAGTGGAAGGCGTTATCTACATGGATTTAGCAAAGCTTTTGCCAAGATTCCGCATGGTTAGTAAGATCACATGGGATCCAGAGAGAGCTTGCCAAATGAGTATAAAAATCGGCTGGACGGCAGGAGACAGGGTGGTAGTGGTGGTGCTAATAGAGGGCTGCTGTTCAGACTGGAGGCCTGTGACGAGCGGTGTGCCAAAAGAATTGGTGCTGGGTCCACTGTTGGTCATTATCTATATAAGCAATTTGGATGAGAATACAGGAGGCATTGTTAGTCAGTTTGTGGATGAGGGACACCAAAATTGTTGGGATAGTGGACAGTGAAGAAGGTTATCCAGGAACACAACAGGATCCTGATCTTCTGGGCCAGTGGACTAAGCAAAGGCAAATGGAGTTTAATGGAGATAAATATGAGGTATTGTGTTTTGGCAAGACAAACCAGGGCAGCACTTGCACAGTTAAAAGGTAGGGCCCTTGCGAATGCTGTCGAACAGACAAACCTAGGTCTGCAGGCACATAGTTCCCTGAAAGTGGCATCATTAGTAGACAGGGCGATGAAGACGGCATTTGGTAATGCTTGCCTTTATTGGTCAGAGCACCAAGTATAGGAGTTGGGATGTCATATTACAGCTGTAAAAGACATTGGCAAAACCACATTTATAGTAGAGAGAAATTCTGGTCATCCTACTCTCGGAAAGATACTAATGAACTGGAAATGGTGTAAAAAAAGACTTCCAAAAGGTTGTTACCAAGACTAGACGGTGGGAATTATGAAGATAGGTTTGGACTCTGCCTCCCCACCCGGCGCGCAGGAGGCTGAGGTGATACGATGCATAGCAGAGGTCTTTTGTCCAGGGTAGGGGAGTCCAAAAGGGCACAGGCTGAAGGTGAGAGGGGAAAGATTTACAAGAGACCTAAAGGGTAACCGTTGAACACAGTCATACATATATGGAATGAGCTGTCAGGATAAGTGGTAGAGGCAGATACAATTACAACAACATTTAAAATGCACTGCGACATGTACATGGATAGGAAAAGGTGAAGAGGAACATGGGCCAAAAGCAGGCAAAATGTGACTTGTTCAGTTTAGGTAACCTTAATAAAAAAGAGCTCAGATAAACTATGAAAGAAAACTAGCACAAAATATCAAGAAGGATAGCAAAGGTTTCTACAGGTATACAAAAGGGAAGAGAGTTTCTAAGGTGAATGTTGGTCCTTTGGAAGATGAAACAGGGGATTTAGTGGTGGAGAACAATGAAACGGCAAAAATGCTAAATCAATACTTTCCCTCAGTTTTCATAGTGGAGGACAATAGTACCATTCCTACCGGAATAGGTAAGTCAGAGGCAATGGAAAGGGTAAAGCTTAGAATAGTCAACATCGATAGGGAAAAGGTGCTCGGCAAACTATTAGACATGAGAGTAGACCTGTTTCCCGAGTCTGCTGGCCTACATCCTAGCGTACTAAAGGAATTAGCAGCAGAGATAGAGGATCCATTGGTTACAATATTCCCAAACTCCTTGAACGTGGGAAAGGTTCCAGTGGATTGGAAAAATGCTAATGTAATGACCTTATTCAAAAAGGGAGGGATGCAATATGTAGGAAATTATGGACCAGTTAGCTTAATATCTGATGTTGAGCAAGTGTTAGAATCAATTATCATGGAAACAATATCAGGACATTTGGAAAGTCAAAATGCTATCCAAGTCAGCATGGTTTTATGGCGGGCAAATCATATTTAACTAATTTGCTAGAGTTCTTCGAAGAGATAACAAGCCAAATGGATAATGGGGATCCTGTAGATATTATATTATCTGGACTTCTGGAAAGCATCTGATAAGGTGCTGCACAAAAGGTTAAATCACAAGGTTGTATTTTATGGGATTGGGGTTAATCTATTATCCTGGATAGGTGACTGGCTGATGGACAGAAGACAACAGTGTTGGGCTAAATGTTTTTTATCCCTTGGATTGCAAGAAGTAACAAGTGGGATGCCACAGGATTCGGTCCTTCGACCCCAACTATTTATAATATACATTAATGACTTGGACACAGAGACCGAAGGCTCTATAACCAAGTTTTCAGATGACACAAAAACAGGTGGGTCAGTAAATAGCAATGAGGAAATAAGAACCATACAAATGGACATAGATAGATTAGGGGAGTTGCAGATGTAGTTTAATGTGGATAATTGAAAAGTCATGCATTTTGCTTAGAAAAATGGGAAGGCAACCTGCTATCCAAATGGATACAAACTTAGAGGTGCTCCGGTGCAGAAAGTCCTGGGTTTCCTTGTTCATGAGTAACAGAAGGCTAGCATACAGGTACAAACGATAAAGAAAGCGAAAGTTAGCTTTTATAGCTAAAGGAATAGAATATGAAAGGAAGTACTGTTGCAACTATATAAGGCATTGGTGAGACCAAACCTGTAGTACTGTGCACAGTTTTCGTTCCTTCATTTGAGGATGAATTATGTGACACTGGAGGCAGTTCAGAGAAGGTTCACTAGATTGATCCCAGCGATTGAACAGTTTTCACCGACACTCTCTAGAATTTAGGAGAATGAGGGGTGATCAGATCGAGGTATTCAAGGTGATAAAAGAAACAAACAAAATAGACATGGATCCCTCTTGTGGCGCATTCTAGGACAAGTGGTCATAGTCTTTGGTTAAGGGGTAGCAAATTTAATATACAAATGAAGAGAAACTACTTCTCCCCAAGGGTTTTGAATCTGTGGAATTCGTTACCCCAAAGTGCTGTTGGTGCTGGGACATTTGAGTAAATTTAAGGAGGGAGTTAGACAGATTTTCAATCGGTAATGGATTGAAGGGTTATGGGGAGAAGGCAGGAAAATGGGAATGAGAAGCATATTGAGCATGATCAAATAGCGGAGCAGACTCAACAGGCCAAATGGTGTAATTCTGCCCCTATTTCTTATGAACTTATGGTCAGCATGGACAAGTTGGGATGAACAGCTATTTCCGAACTGTATGATTATGCTATCTATAAAACTCAAGTGAGGAGTATGACTGAATATCCCTCACATGCCTGGATGAGTGAAGTTCCAACAGCACTCAAGAAGCTTGACATCATTTAATACAAAGCAGCCCAGGTGATTTGTACTACAACCTTAAACATTCACTCCATCAACCAATGTTCAAATGTAACAATGTCTACAATCGACAAAATGTACTGCAAATATATACTAAAGATCCTTAGACACCACCCTTCAAACCCAAGAACACACCATCCAGAAGGACAAGGACAGCCAAGCCATGTCACCAACTGGAAGTTCTCCTCCAAGCTATTCACCATCCTAACTTGGAAATACATCATAATTACTCCAATGTGACTAAGTCAAAATACTAGAATTCGGCCCGTCATGGCACTATGGGTTTTCCTCCAGCACATGGACTGCAGCACTTCAGGAAAGTAACTGACTGCCACCTTTTCAAGGGTAACTAGGAGCAGGGAATAAACGCTGGCCCCGAGCCAGCAACGTCTGTGCCCCATGAATGAACTAAATTAAATAGCAAAAATGTGGCAGATGGAACTCAATGTCAGTAAACAAAAGGTATTATGCTTTAGTTGAAGAAGGTAAATTATTGTTCAAGTAAAGCTGGGTGACGGGAAAGATAACAGCATTTTGTGGTTTAAGTTCAGTGGACTTTATGATCAACAGTATCATTAAACAAGGCAATAAAAAAGCTAATGGAATGCTGTGTTTTATGGTAAATGGGATGAATACAAGCGCTTCGACGTGCTGGTGAATCTACTTAACTCTCAAGGGAGATTACAATTGCCTTTGAGAAATTTGTTTTGGGCTCCATGTTGCAAGAAGAATGTTGAGAAAGTATCACTTCAGATTCACTGGAATGCAACCATTGAGGGAACAGACACACTGAAAGCCAGATGAGATGTTGTGACAAAAATATTGAATATTACAAAGAAATGGAACCAAACTGCAACTTCTTTTCAATTCTAAATTAAGTATATTGCGTAGCCACAGAAAGTACACAAATGCTTTTAAAGTACTGTTGTTGTGGCATTGTGGTTCTAGAATAAACATTAACGAGCACACAACATAAAATATTCCATAGCTACGTACCTGGAGATGTATATATAGGATAGGATTTGTTCCCTTGGCTCACTATGTCTCCACACGTACAGGCTAAGACACACTGCAGCTATGTCTTATTTAAGACTGGATCTGCACAAAGTAAACTGGCCAAAAAGCTGAGACCTGTTGAAATCAGCTCTAAATGAGTTTTCCATATTCAATATGAAGATTTCTTCACATTCTTTAAGGCCATCCATGACATGCACATGAGAGCAATGACACAGCCAAGTGCACTTTTGACAATGCCAGTTTATTTACAGCATGCCGCTGATATGTGCACCGCATCACTGTATCACAGCAATCCATATGAATGTATGTTTCAATCTGGATTCAAACTTATGACCTTAGCACCTCATGTAGCTGTGTTCAGTTTCAATGACATCACGTATTCACAAATAGATTATGCTGACATGGGATCTCTTCTAGTCTCAGTTCCAGCTCTAGCTGATATCTTTGTTTGCCACAATAAGTACACCTTTGATAGAAAGACCACTAACTTATTACACACCATGTTTATATTTCAACTTGCAGCCAAAGAATTTTTTTATGAAGTTTAATTAACTCGATCCTGCATTCAAATATACCACTGAAAGGGAATAATCAAAGAACTCCCTTAATGCGACTTCCATCTATCAAAGCCTTCATTCTTCCGGCAATATGTACACTGGGATTCCTACAGTTGATGTGCTGCAAAATTAATCTTACTACTGACATCGTTCGGGGGGCCCTAGCCATCTGCTCTCCATGTATGCTTGGCATGGAGATTGGGCATATCAAAACTAGCTCAATGATCACAGATATCCTGATCAAATCATTCATTTTACATCACAAAACCTCACGAAAGGGGCGATGCCCATGACTTTCGGCCCTGAGGAGTAACCTCCAATTGCCCTGGAAGGGGAAGGATTCACAAAAATTTGAACAATGGGTAGACCTTGCTGTCTCACAGTGCTACTATGCAGTAAATCCACAAGCGGTTTTCTTCACTAATAGGGTGCTGCCATCAAGGCAAAAGTTAAATTTGCCTCCTACACAAATAAGTAATATGGCATACAAGTTCCAATGCCAGGTTCGTAGGTCATGTGCGCCATTCTGGATCATACCAAACAGCAACAACTACTGACCATTGCAGTTGGCAGAATGACGCTTGTGTTCAACCTGCCTCAAAAGTGCATCTACCATAACATACGATTCTGTGATTGGAAATCATTTATGAAATAGTCTGGACTGTGGCATGATTTTCATTTCACTGTAATGCATTTACAATCACTAGATGGTATATGCATAAATACTCAAGACCCTGTTTTGTCCAGGCCAACAGCATTTGTACATACATTGCAGTTATTTCAAACAAAAAAGGGCAGGGAGATAGCTAAACTCTGCTGCATCCTATGGCAACACCCTGACCAATAAGAATGTATCTGCCTGATCTGAGAATTAAGTCTGACAGTTAAACGTACTTGCTGCATCTTCATGTCAGTTAGAGTCATAGAGATGCACAGCACAGAAACACATCCTCTGGTCCAACTCACCTCCACCAATGAGATATCCTACAATTAATCTAGTCCTATTTGCCAGTTTTGGCCAATATCCCTCTAAATCATTCCTATATATATACCCATCCAGAAGCCTTTTAAATGTTAGAATTGTGCTAGCTTCCACCACTTCCTCTGGCAGCTCACTGCACACACAGACCACGCTCTGCATGAAAAAGTTGCCCGTTAGGCCCCTTCTAAAATCTTCCCCCCACCCCCATCCTAAACCTTATGACCCAACAAATCAGCACCCTGTTCACACGCCGTATAAAATGCTATCTCAGTCTAATTGCCAGCATCTGCAGTTCGTCAGTTTGTTTGCCTGGATGCCCTTGAGTAGGTGGTGGTGAACGGTCTTCTTGAACCAGTATAATCCATTTCATTAGATGAGCCCACAATGCTGTTAGCGGGGGAACTCTGGGATTTAACCGAGCAACTTTGAAAGAGCGGCAATATGTTTCCATTTTAGAAAGATGGCTAGCTTGGAGGGCAACTTGCAAGTGGTGTTCCCATGTACCTGCTGCCTTTACCCTTCGAGACAGTAAGGTTTATGGGTTTGTAGATGTGGTACCGATCAAGCAGGCTACTTTGTTTTGGATGGCATCAAGCTTTTTGAGAGTTGTTGGAGCTGCACATATCCAAGCAAGTGAGAAATATTTTTCAGTTTCCTGACTTGTGCCTTGCAGATGGTAGTCAGGAAATGAGTTACTCACTGCAGTATTCCCAGCCTCTGATCTGCTCTGATAGCCCTAGTTTTTCTACTGATGGCTCAGTTCAGTTTCTAGTCAATTGTAGCCCACAGGTTGTTGGCAGTAACCATCTATTAGTTCTTCAAATTTAAAACTTCACTGTTCTGGTAATTAACACAGACTATGTACCATATAGAGTGTCACTGGACAAACCAGAGGTTGCACCATCATATGTGTCCTGTAACCTCAGTAATATATTAAAAAAATGCATTTAAATATTAAATCATTTTGATTGACTCTAGGAATCTTCAGGAACCACAGATCCTTTCATACTGGGATTTGTCCTCGTCAGCCATCTCTGAACTGCCTCCAATGAAATAACATCTTACCTTAAGCAAAGGAAACTAAACCTGCTCACTATACTCCAGTTGTGGTCTCACCAGTACCTTGTACAGTTTCAGTAAAAACTCCATACTCATATTCTAACTCCTTGAAATAAGGGCCAACACCCTATTAGACTTTCTGGTTACCCATGCACCCATGTGTCAGCTTTCTGCATTTGTGCACCAATATCCCCAATTCCTTTTATATACTAGTTTTCTACAGTTTTTCTCTGCCTAAATTATATTCTGTTGTTCTCCCTTCCAAAAAATCCTTCTCATTTTCCCACATTACACTCCACTTACCAACTTTTTGAATTTACCAATCTCTCTCTCACTGATTCCACCTAAACAAGCATGATCCAAATAAAATCCAAAAGGACTGTGAATGCTGTAAATCAGGAACAAAAACAGAAAAGCTCAGCAGGCTTAGCAGCATCTGAGAAGAAAAACAAAATCAGAGTTAACGTTTCGGGTCTGGTGACCCTTCCTCGGTTCTAGAAGCATGTCCATCATCAGAAGTGATTCTGTTATTGGAGATAATTCATTAATTAATCCACAATGTGCTAAGAAATACTCCAGAAACCAATTTAACATCTTCAGGCATACAGTATGATGCATTTGCATTGCTAGAAACTACATGTATTTACACACAGGTCCTTTTTTTTGGTAGGAGAAAGGAATTTGTGAATATATTGCTTTTTTCATTGAAAAAAAAGGGATTGTAGAGACTGGTGCATTCTCATGACAACAACCTGACCCGTCAACAAAACCAAGCTGGGACCAAGATTAAAAGTTAACCGTTTCTGCTGCACCTTCAAAACAATGAAGGCCTCACTAGTCAGCGCCTGCTTCTCATACTTTATAAACTGGTGTCCCCTTTTTACAAGACCGTTTGTGTCCCAGTCCCGATGGGAACACAAGACAAAGTTTAACTTCTTGCTTCCTTTCAGCAATAAGTTTTTTTTTATAATAGGGAACCTTGGAATGTCCTCAGATAGATTTCAGACAAGGACCAATTTGTAAAGAGCAGATCTCCATGATTGAGTGCAGAGACATAGCCAGAAGTATTTCTGACATGAGGACCAAAGCATGTTGTACAGCAACACAAGTTTCAGTCTTCATTTAACCATGCTACAGCGATGCTTGGGCGCTTTCAGTAGATTCTGTAAATTTAAACTCCACTGGTTTACATACCTAAAGCAAGGCACGCATAATCTTGTTTTTACACTTCTATCGGTAAATGGAAAATCTGATTAGTAAGAGATTTCGGAAATGCGTTATTAAATGTCTTTAAAAACATTTGCAAAAATGTTTTAGCTTAACAAACTGAAGTGGAACCAGTGAAAATATTAAGAAAATATGGGCAACTTCAATAGTTCAAATTTTAAAACAGCTCATCCATTGTTTTCAATACTGCACTGTAAAACTAGATGTTATCCTCAAGCCCTAGAAGAATTTTAACCAACATCTTCCAAATTAACACCTTCTGTTAAGGGTTAAGACAATCAAATTTGCCTTAGATAAGGAAAATTTTTTAAAAAGCCGTGTGAAACAGTAATATAAAATCAGTGTATTGGAATGTACACAGAACAATTCCACAATACAATATGTTTTGACTTCTTAAGGTAAAAGCTAGGCTACTGTCAGCAGGGTCTATAATGGCTACACTCTTTTAGGCATGCAATTAAATACAGATCCATTAACTTGTTTTAGGCCATAAAGTATAAGAGCAGAATTCGGCTATTCGGCCCATCAAATCTGCCCTGCCATTTGAATGGTTTCTCAAACCCACTTTCCTGCCTTATGCCAGCCACCCCCAAACCTTGATCACCGTACTAGTGAAGAACCTATTTCTGTTTTAAATACACTGACTTAGCCTCCACAGCCCTTTGCAGCAATGAGTTCCACAGATTCACCACGCTCCATCTGAAAAAAATTCCTCCTCATTTCAGTTCTAGAGTCATCCCTTCACTCTGATGCTGTGCGTTCGGGTCTTAGTCTCTCTTCCTAGTGGAAACATCTTCTCCACATCCACTCTTATGCAGGCCTCTCAGTATTACTAATCAGATTCCCTCTCTTCCTTCTAATATCCATTGGGTTTGTACTCAGAGGCCTCAACCGCTCCACATTCTCAGGAGGATTCTTGCAAATTTCCTCTGGAGCCCCATCAATGCCAGCACATCCTCCTTTAGAAATTCGTCCAAAACTACTCCCAATATTCCAAATGAGGTCTGACCGGAGCCTGGTACAGCCTCAGTCTTGCATTCCAGCCCTCTTGAAATGAGCATCAACACTGCATTTGCCTTCCTAACTGCAAAATGAACCTGTAATGATACTATGGTTTTAAGAGGTGTATTTTGTCCTAGTGGATTTTTGGAGAGGGATTTTTAAAACAGAGGTCTAATCAAAGCCAATAAAGTAAACAGCTTATGAGGCCTTTTTTTTAAAACTTAAAGTTTGAACAATAAAAACAACATGAATTGAAGTCAGACCCCCCACAGAACCAGGGTTTCAGTTGATACAACGCATCATCCTCCGACACTTTCGCCATCTACAATCCGACCCCACCACCCAAGACATTTTTCCATCCCCACCCCTGTCTGCTTTCCGGAGAGACCACTCTCTCCGTGACTCCCTTGTTCGCTCCACACTGCCCTCCAACCCCACCACACCCGGCACCTTCCCCTGCAACCGCAGGAAATGCTACACTCGCCCCCACACCTCCTCCCTCACTCCTATCCCAGACCCCAAGATGACATTCCACATTAAGCAGAGGTTCACCTGCACATCTGCCAATGTGGTATACTGCATCCACTGTACCCGGTGTGGCTTCCTCTACATTGGGGAAACCAAGCAGAGGCTTGGGGACCGCTTTGCAGAACACCTTCGCTCGGTTCGCAACAAACAACTGCACCTCCCAATCGCAAACCATTTCCACTACCCCTCCCATTCTTTAGATGACATGTCCATCATGGGTGTCCTGCAGTGCCACAATGACGCCACCCGAAGGTTGCAGGAACAGCAACTCATATTCCGCTTGGAAACCCTGCAGCCTAATGGTATCAATGTAGCTCTACGATAAGAGCTGGTAGAGGGGTGAGGCAAGGGGATCCGCTATCTCCGTTGCTATTCATTATGGCAATGGATGAGGTGATCGAATTGGCCGACCGCAGCATAGGTTACCAATTTGCGGGAGAGAAAGTGGATGTGGTTGCCTACGCAAAATCTCCCCTTCCCCCACCGCATCCCAAAACCAGCCCAGTTCGTCCCCTCCCCCCACTGCACCACACAACCAGCCCAGCTCTTCCCCTCCACCCACTGCATCCCCAAACCAGTCCAACCTGTCTCTGCCTCCCTAACCTGTTCTTCTTCCCACCCATCCCTTCCTCCCACCCCAAGCCGCACCTCCATCTCCTACCTACTAACCTCATCCCACCTCCTTGAACTGTCCGTCTTCCCTGGACTGACCTATCCCCTCCCTACCTCCCCACCTATCTTCTTTTCTCTCCATCTTCGGTCCGCCTCCCCCTCTCTCCCTATTTATTCCAGAACCCTCACCCCATCCCCTTCTCTGATGAAGGGTCTAGGCCCGAAACGTCAGCTTTTGTGCTCCTGAGATGCTGCTTGGCCTGCTGTGTTCATCCAGCCTCACATTTTATTATTGCAGTTTAGTTTTCAGTTTTGGAAGCTGTCATCTCCCTCTCTCTTTACCAGAATATTCTCTCTCTGCTGGTAGAATCACACGAGAGACAATCTGTTTGACCGACTTTGCCTTGGCCAAGTTATGTTACTATACTGGAACAGTTGCTGTTTAGTAGTTAAGTTTTCCAACCAAATTGGATGATTGAGAGAGACACAGAGGCAGAGGGAGAGACACAGAGGCAGAGGGAGAGAGAGAGAGAGAGAGAGAGAGAGAGCAGGAATATGCAGTTGTAACTGTAGACTGGTTCCAGCTCACTGACTACATTGAGGGTTATGAGAAAATGTCTGTTATGATGTGTTTATAGGACTGAACTAGTAACTTTAAAAGGTTAAAAGATCAAATTGTGCCAGTGCAAGCTATGGAACAGAACACAAAATTTGGGTTAGTTCCAGAAATGTTATTCATTGTTCAGTCCTTTGATTATAGGAGTTGGGAAGTCATAATGACGTTATACAGTACAGTGATGAGGCCTCTTCTGGAATACTCTGGTCACCCAGTGATAGAAAGGGTATTATCAACCTGGACAGGGTTCAGAAGAGATTTACCAGGATGTTGCCGGGTATAGAAGGTCCGAGTTACAAAGAAAGGCTGGATACGCCGAGATTTTTTTTAAATTGGAGCTTGGAAGGTCAAGAGACAACCTGATAAATGTTTATAAATCAATGAGAGGTATAGATAGAGTTAACAGTAGTTGTCATTCCCTAGGATGGGGGATTTCAAGACTAGGGAGCACATTTTTAAGGTGAGAGGAGAGCAATTTTCAAAAAAGACATGAGGCGCAATTTTTTTTTAAAAACAGAAGGCAGTTCACTAGTGGAATGAGCTTCTTGAGGAAGTGGTGAAAGTGGGTCAAAGACAAGTGCGTTGATATGTGAACCGGAAAGGCTTGGCGGGACATGGGCCAGAACCAGGCAACGGGACAAGTTGAGTTTGGGATTATATTCAGTACAGATTGGTTGGACAGAAGAGTCTGTTTCTGTGCTGTCGGACTCTATGACTCTAAGTCATGAAATAATCTAGAGGGGGGATCCTGGCACTCTCACTAAGCAAATTTCTAACAGCAGCAGCACAAATATTTGTATGTTAACTGTGAACATAGCTGTAAAACAAAAAAGACAATATCCAACAAAAAAAAATTATGAGCAAGTCTTGCAAAAATTTTCACTGCCTGCCAAACTCTCATGAAATTATTAGCAAACTTCAGCAACTCTTCATGAATAAGCAGTGATACCGTAATTTTGTCCTTGTCTTATTCACTGGTCATACATTCCCACTGTCACAATCCATTCAAGTGTATAATTTTTGGATGTAGCAACAGTACTCCTTGCACAGGAATAGACTATTCAGCCCATTATGCCAGTTCCACCATCCAATAGAGTCATAGTTGATTGAGCACTTTCATGCCATTTACTCATCTGATCTCTGTAACGTTATGTGGGATTGTGTTCAATAATGGCTGAGATTGGTAGCAGCAAAAACGACCTCTTTATTGAGCATCCGCAGTGGCACAGTTTGAAGCAGTGATGGATTCCAAAGTACAATTTTACAGCAACCTTACTTGTACAGTTTTTACATACATTAAAATTTTAACACTTTGTGTACAATAGATACAAATATGTGATACCAATTTTGTGCAACCTCTGTTCTGGGGAAGCAGGAGATGGTTTCCGCACTTGCTAAATGCTGGCTGTTATTCCTGATAGGATTAGAATGTCTGTCCGATCTGAGTTTGCATACCTAAAAAGTGCAAGCCCTTTTCTCTTTAAAGTTAGTAAAGTTAATAAAAACACTAGGCCTATGTGATGGAAATAAGTGAGAAATTATACCTGTACTAAATAAAACTACTGAAGATGTTAAGATGACATCCTGCAGCTGAGTCTTGAGATTTCATTTACAACTGCCAGTTTTCACAGTTCGTACACATTTATTCATGCAGTTTCATGGAAGCATTGTTTTGATACTAAGTTTCGTAAAGGGGGTAGCAGCCCTTTTCAACGTGATTTGAAAATTATAAATCCATATGTTAGTACAAGATGACAGTCTTAAATGAAAGTTAGAAATAGATAGAACTGTGATATAGAAGTAGGTAGTGTATAAAGAAATTTCAAAGTGATAAAGAGAAGTAGACTGTAGGGACATGTTAGTGGAGGAAACTGTTTGATGTCCTGCAATCTATTCAAGCGCTGTCTGACAGTCACTACAAGCCAATTAATATTATAATCTTTCCATAACTTTGAGTGAGTTAAGGAGACACGATGGTGGAAATGGCATTATTCTGAGTAGGTTACAGTATTAATTGAAAGGTGAAAGGAACAGCAATGCATTGGAAGGGATGTTTAGTTTATCTTCTAAAAGTGTACTACAAAAATGCGGTTTTATGAATGAGTGAATGGAAATGTGGCATAGCACTTGTGGGGGAGTTAGTCAAAAGTTATGAATGAATGGAAATGCGGTAGAGTAAACAAAGCGTTGCAAGTGAGTTAGCAAAGAGATTCATAAAACAATATCTCACACCTCCATACCACTTGTAATCAGAAATTCATTAAGCTTTACCTTTAGCATACTCAAAGACTTGGGCTCCACAGCCCTCTGTGGTACAGAGTTCCAGAGATTCATTAGAAAAGAAAATATGTTCCTTGTCTCAGACTGAAGTGCCACCTCCCTTATTTTTTAATTTGTATTTCTTGGTTCTACAATCCTCAGCCTAAATCCCTACTTACGTTCTTTTAATAACACAAAGATTAAAGCCTTGTACTGTGATCCAGCCCATGATCTATCTACTGTATTCAGTCACAATACCAAAAATGCTAAACATTCTAAAATCAGTGACAAATGTTCATGACTGGATTAACAGGGGGACAGAATGGCAGGATGTGACATCCAATCCCTTCACAGTCAGATCCGCAACCAAAACTTGCTGACCCATCAGTTTTATAAACATTTGAACAAGTTAGTGACTCAAAGAACAACTATCAAAAGGTAAGAAACAGTTTGGACAGGCATTACACAGGAATACTGAATATTGAAGAAAACTGAAACATTTAAAAAATAGATGCATATTTTCATGAAGTCTAATAGATATACAGCTGCGCGCCTATAACAGGGCTCATTTCATATTGGAATCAAAGTTTCAATTCACCCAGAGAAATCTGTGTGTTAACAAAATGCTTGAGAATTTTCTGCAGGTTATCTGCAAATTTCCATAAGGAACTAAACAAGATTCACAATTATCTTTATTTACAGTAACTAGATTATGCCATCTGAAAAGCACATGAAACACATCTCTGCTAGATGCAAAGTTCAATGAAACATAAAACATAAAACAATAAGAACAGTAACAGAACTATTGAATGTTAGTACACCTTAAATTCACAAATTCAATATGAAATAACAGCATATTTATACTTCCAAAGCATTGAACTGATGATAATGAACCTTAATTTTGAATTAGTTTCATCACACATTATAATCAGTCCTTATTGCATCCACTTTGTTAATAAACCAGCTATGATCACCAAATAAAAACTGAAAGAACTGCAGATGCTGTAAAAGCTCAGCAAGTCGGCACAACATTGAGGGCCGAAGGGCCTGTACTGTGCTGTAATGTTCTATGTAAGTCTGACAGCATCTAGACCCAAAACGTTTCCTGTTCTTTCGTTCAGATGCTGCCAGACTTGCTGTGCTTTTCCAGCAACTTTGTTTTTGTTCCAGCTATGATCACTGATGCTTTTAGAAATATTTTCACATTTGATATCTTGCATTCGAATCCATCAACATTCCACTGTATAAAAACTTTTTCACTAGCTCAAACTTTGACTTTGTTTTCATTCTTTTCAAACCTGAGTTGTGGGTATGTCAGACTAATGTTTGAATGGCCAATAAAGAAATTGTTGTTGTAATGTCATTTTAAATGCTACTGTTGTATTACTTTTGGCACATGGTAGTTGTGACAGATGAACTTTTAAATGCTACACTCCTCTAAAACTGATATAACGGTTGAAGTTGAATCCAAAGTGTGTCAGTATCACAGCATGCATGACAACCGTGACATATACATCCAAGGGCCCGTTGGAGCCAAGAAGAATTGGTTTTACATAATCAGAAATGGGTAACAAACCTTCTTTCAAACAGGAGTCAGAATTTTTAGTTTTAAGAAGTCTCTAAGTTAATTACATTGAAATGAATATACCCGTCTGAAATGTGAATAATGCTGTTACAGCGGTAAAAATCACTGATAACAATAATCCTTGTGAATCCTAACTAATGTTCAACGCATAACTCAAAAAAGTTTGATTGTTTCTGAACATGAAGCAATATCCAAAACCACAACTGCATCTATTATCTTCATCGCACAGTGTGTAACAAAAGTAGGTCACTCCAATACAGAAAGATTATGCTAAGGTCTTCATGCAAATTTGTAGTTTGAGTTTTGGATGCAGTTGTTCGTTAGCTTGGTGAGCTAACGATAAACTACAGTGTGATTATTCAAAAGCCTTCCCTGCCCAGCCACATTGCTCAGATAGTAAAGTTGCTCTGGGTGCCGAGAACTGTACCTGGTAGCCGTTTTGTTCAGTGACGAAAGCAAGAACAGGGACTGACCAGTTTCAACACAAAAAAAATCTGAATATCAAAGCACCACCCTGTTAGCCACCCAGATATGAGCACAGTGATAGATGCCACAGCAAATTCCCCAAGTGGTGAAAAGGAATATAAGCTGGAAAATAAGGGCAGGTCTGCTGCATGTTAATGAGGCCTCGAAGTTTGTGATACCACAACAGATGTGTTCTCAGAGCAAAGTCAAGCAGATTTCTAATTTCCATCCCAGTAAAACATTTTTTTTAAATTTATAGATTTCTGAACTAAAATACAAGGGCCATGCAACTCTATGCAATTTCAAAATGCCTCTGAAAAAGTTCCAGTCCTAATACAAACTAAAAACTCAACTAGAACTGCAAGTCACCTTCAACAGCACTCAACTGTTGACATATCGAACAATGTTTTAAACACCCAAAAGGAAACTACAAATTTGTCAGGTTTTTAAAGATTTATAAAATATTCACTACTACTTTTACCATATGCAGTTTATTATGAAACCAGCAAGGTAAATGGCTTGTTACACTCAAGGAACAAATGGCATATTACAAAAGGGCTGGGGGCATTCGAGGCAGGGAAAATACTGAGTGCACATCTGGAGTACAATAATTGGTCTCCTTATTTAAAGGAAGAATATATTTTGTCAGCGAATGCAAAAGGATTCACTAAATTGTTTCCTGGGATGATGGTACTGTCTGGTGAGATGAGTCAGAAAAAGGGCTTCCAGAAGTAATCTTATCAAAATGCATAAAATCTTTAAAGGACATGACAATGTAGAAGGTGCACAAAGACGTTCCTCTAAAGTTGCTGTTTGGCTGCACAGTTAAGAGTTCCTGAATAGGCTAGCTCCATTAAGCTGTTGCATGCAAGCGACCACACAGAGGTCATTTGTGGTGAATCTCTAACCCAAACCCACAGATGCTGAGACTGTATATTCAAGATTAAGATCAACAAATCATTAAGCACTAAAGGAATCAAGTAATATGGGGGTAGAAACCCAAGGAAATAAAGTCCTTCAAGAATGATGCACTGAATGAAAGAGTAGGCTCAATGGGATCTCTGGTTGATTCTTGTTTGTATTTCTATGCGTTTATGTTCCAAAGCCAAGTTGTGAATCACATGTAATCATTAATTACTGCCAATATCTGAATGTTTCTGAATATCCTGATAAGTATTTCCAGTTGAATGTAATGCAACTTTGTACTGTCTTGCAATGCCCAGGGCTGTTAGCTGAAATGAGGAGAAAAACAAGTATAAAATGAATAATTATTTAAAAAAAGGATTTTCTATTTATTGAAACCATCTCAATTTTTCTGCAATACAAATGGAATTGTACTAACACAGAAACACTTTCCTGAACACTAAAATTAAGGTGATTATAGTTATGATTGTTAGAAACAGTAATTTATAGGCAGCTGATATATTTATTCTCAATAAGTAACCAAGTGACTTTTACCACTTCCAAAACACACGTGATCCTGACTTCATTGCCAGTGAGTCAAAATCTTGGAAGCATAATCAGCATAAAAGTTTCAGGAGTTTAAGGGGAAAGCTGACCATCATCTTGATGGAAAATAGGAATGAGAAACAAAATATTTCCACACTAACATCATCTAGATCCCACAAAACTTAAGCTGACTCTCACATTTTCAATTCCAATGCCTCTTCTGTATTCTGCAATTTGTAAGCCCAAGGTCATTCAATACTCTACTGTCCATGTTCAATGTCACACTAAGTCCAATTCACCCATTACCACTACCTTGCTTACCAATTTGGAGTCAAATAACATCTCTTCCTTAAAATCCTCATCCTTCTAAATTAATTTCTCCAAGTCTTCACCCAGCCTTATTTGGGCAATCTGCACCAAGATGTCTGCGCTTTTCTAATTCTGATTGCCTGGTCAATGTTTTTTCTAAGTTGCATGGCCATGCAGCACACAGTCCCCAGATAGATTAAATGTACTTTGTTCCCTTTAAAATGACATGCAGTTGGCTGTTATTTTAATCCTGGTCAAGATTATCAAATTTGTATTTCAATCTGGTAAATTACTTTTGTTTTAAGCAGAAACATTGAAATTCTGGGCACTCAGAAAGAGAATATAACAACAGATTCCACAATTATGAGCAAACTATGCTTTAGTACATAGAGCTTGTCATGTGAAACAATCCACTCACAATTCATACTGTAATATCCAGTATTAACATGAGGTAATTGAATTAAACAGGCATTTCCAGCTCAGCAAGCCGACTTGTAATTTGTAACACTACCTTTCCAGCTGTTAACCGCTTAAAGCGAAATAATTTCAACCTTTGAAAGGCAACAGATACCACAAGATTCAGTTGGCACTTATTTTATGCAGTTAAACTTTAACGCATAGAACAAATTATTGTACACTAAAACACATGACCCATCAACTAGAGATAACAAGGTGTAGAGGTGGATGAACACAGCAGACCAAGCAGCAGGAATGCTGACGTTTCGGGACTAGAGATAATGGGAACTGCAGATGCTGGAAAATCCGAGATAACAGTGTGGAGGTGGATGAACACAGCAGGCCAAGCAGCATCAGAGGAGCACAAAAGCTGACATTTCGGGCCTAAACCTCCTTGAAACGTCAGCTTTTGTGCTCCTAGGATGCTGCTTGGCCTGCTGTGTTCATCCAGCTCCACACTTTGTTATCTCGGGACTAGACCCTTCTTCAGTTAACCCATCAACTAGATATTTGCATGCACTATGCCAAAATATTTGCTATTTTTCTCTAAGAAACCTCACAATCACATAAAAAAATAGAAGGGGACTACTCTTGGCCATCTCTAATTTTAATGTCTTCACAATTGATAATTGTGCTTTTAGCAGCCTTTGTTTAAAGCTGTGCAATAGTCTCTCTGAAACTCTGCTTCTTTAAACCAAACATTAAAACTTTATCTTTCAGCAAGGTTTTGCTCCAAAATCTCCTTAGTGTTGAATTATACTGTATAATGCTCCTAAAAAATGCCTTGGAGCATTTTATTATTGTACTTAGATAGCACTTTCAAATTATTGTTGGAGGACTATTTCTTATGACAATAAGCGCACAGAAATTTTTAATCTGTTTCAACTGCCTGTAACTAAAATAATTTTACTTTATAAACTGTTACATGTCACTGCATAAACCAAGCTAAATCGTAACAATTTCTGTTGTTGTATCAAATATCAAAACGAGAACTGAGAGTCCCTGATAAACTACTGGGTTGAAAAAGTTATAAATAAATGTCAAAATATACAACTTCCAATATTTACAATGCATCTATACAAGTCTCAAAGTTCACCATTAATATATATGGTTAAAACTTTGACATCAATTGAAAGGGCTGCATCATTTATGTCAGGCACCATGTTATGTTGACCGAACCCAATATTTTGCGACAAAATTTACAATATTCAGAAGCATATCGGAAGCATTTAATACAATTTCCAAAATAAACTACAACCATACTGGATGCTGGAAATGTAAAATTAGTCAAGTCAAGTGACTCACTTCTAACTGCATCGGCTCTTGAAATTAGCGTCGTCAGTCTGGACTCGAGAATACACCCCTTCTCAAAGATTCTGGCCTAAAATTCATGTACTAAAGCCAAGTGCTGATCCAAAATGACAAACTTCTAACAGAATCCAGATAGGAGGGGAGCAAACTATTAAACAGAGGAACAAATTCAGATAATCCTGTCCTCATCCAACTTCAACCTTTATTATTCTCATGTTCAGCAGTGACTTTTTTGACATTACTGACAATTTCTCTTCACATTTCACTCAGTTAATGGTCTCTAATACACAAATGAAAGCCTTATCGCCACCACTAGATTTCCTTTGCATGTTGTTAACAGTGCAACGTAGGAAAGATCATGCTTGAACTAGATTTATTTCTTTTTAACTAATATGCATTCTTTTTACTTGCGTGTAAAAAGCAAAATAAACACAACACATCTGGTAAGAGACAATTGAGTTTTGAAGGATGCTCTCATTTGTTAGACGTTTCCCAGTAATAACATCAGTTTTGCTTCCAATACACCAGCGCAGTTTTATAATTCACAACCATAAACATGGAAAATCACCGTGTAGAAAGCCCTTCCAAGACCTGTAGCCCACACTGTGAAAATGCACTAGACAGTACACTTTGTGTTCGGCAACCTTAATTCAGATTTCACTGTTACCCACTGATGCCAGACAAGTGAGACTTAAATCACGCTGCACAACCCTGACCCGATCGCAAGTTTTGAAAGGTGACGACAAAACGTTTGAGCATCTTACACAAATTAGTCTTTTCTAAGAAAAACTCTTCACCCCAAACGCACTAAACACTACCAGAACGCATTGGAGCACTTAAACCCAAACCGAAACGTAGCCTAGAAAAAGAAACAGAAACCAACTATTCCAATAAAGAAAATTGTGTTTCCTATTTCGATTTCATTGAATTCGCATCTAACAAAGCATCATCACTAATACATCCACCAAATAAATGCAGCCAAACTAAGGACTGCAGGAGGGATGGTGCGAAACGTAACTCAATCAACTCCAAGCATAAATTACAAATTAAGTCCACACTGATGTGTCATTCCCAAACCGTGCCTTTCGTTCGCAAATCTTCTTCACCAGAATTAGAAAGCAAGACCTGTTTAGTAGTGCAAAACATCAGTGCAAGAGGAATGGACCACCATTAAATTAACTAGCTGAGTGAATATTTTGGGGAGACAAGCTGCCCACCTAAAACATGAAGTGCATTCCCTGGTGAGCAAGGCTGCAAAAACATGCAATGTGTTGACTGAGATGTTCCACCGGGAACACAAGTGGGAGAGCGTCAGGGAAGGGGCAATGCATTCATGCAACTTCACTAATGCACCATAAATAGCATTTTGCAAACAACTGTTCCTTGCAAAAGGAGAGACCGATCGAGAGATCAGAGTGAAAAATGGGGAGTGGGGTCTCGGTGCGAACGCCTCCGTTTCCACCCCCCACTCCAAGGTAGAGTGGCTCTGAACCTACCGACGGTGGCGACGGTTTCCAGCTCCTCCAGTTGATAATCCCGGACTGCATGAGGAAGGGGGGGTGGAGGAGGGGGGGGTGGAGGCGGCGGTAAATCCACACCGGCTGCCGGCTGTTGCTGCGGCTCTCCGTCCTTCGACAACGGTAACCGTAAGGCGGCCTCGGCCGGGGAGCAGCCCGGCGCCTTCACTCGCAGCGCTGCCATCTTCCCTCACCGCATCGAGCCGTCTTCACATCGACTTAACCGACCACCGAAAGGGGCTGGAGAGACTGAGTGGCGGTTCTTTCAGTCTTTACGCATCCACAGAAGCGGGAGACATCGAAAGCTCTGGCGACGCCCGCGGTGACAGATCAGAAAACTTTCAAATGCATCCGCGACTTCTCCAACATGTTCCGTCGCTCTCGCCATGAACTGCCCCGGCGGTTAGAAACTGAGGGCGGGGGAGGGGCGGAGATTGGAAGTGGTGGGGGTTAGTGAGACTGCTCCGATTGGGTGTCTGTGTGGAGGGGCGTGGTCTGTCGACGGCGGGGCGTGCCCGGCGGTTAGAAACTGAGGGCGGGGGAGGGGCGGAGATTGGAAGTGGTGGGGGTTAGTGAGACTGCTCCGATTGGGTGTCTGTGTGGAGGGGCGTGGTCTGTCGACGGCGGGGCGTGCCCGGCGGTTAGAAACTGAGGGCGGGGGAGGGGCGGAGATTGGAAGTGGTGGGGGTTAGTGAGACTGCTCCGATTGGGTGTCTGTGTGGAGGGGCGTGGTCTGTCGACGGCGGGGCGTGGTTAGCGGCTTTGGGGGACGGAGGATGGCCAGATTTGGAGGGTGAGGGAAAACCTGCTCCGATTGGGTGTCTGTGTGCATCGTCGGCCGAGCGAAGGGAGCGTGCTGGCGATAGCCGTGTCCCCGATTGGGCGTCCGTTTAGACACGACGCGCTCCGCCAGGTGCAGGGCGTGGCCAGAGGGCGGGGACCTGGGAACGTTGTGTTTGTGAGCCTGCTCCAATTGGGAGTCTGCGGTAAGAGGGCGTGGCCTGATGTGAATAGGGCGTGGTCAGAGTGGAGAGGGCGTGGTCTTACACCGCGTGCAGTGTGGTGGGAACGGGTTGGATGAGGGAGTGGAGACCGCCGAGGCGGGGTTTGGGGTGAAGGGGTGGGGCCAGTGACTGGGTGGGGTCCAGGTTTTGGGGCGGTGTCTGAGCGAAGGGGCGGGGACCTAGATGAAAGGGTGGGGCTTGGGACCTGTGCGCAAGGTTGGAAATCACACAACTACAGTCCAATAGGTTCATTTGAAAGCCCAAGTTTTTGGGACCTCCGTCTTGCTTCAGGTGTCAAGTCAGTATAGAGGCTTGGAAAGGTTGTGTTTTCAAATAAACCTGTCGGACTATAACCTGGTTAATAAAATGTGAGGCTGGATGAACACAGCAGGCCAAGCAGCATCTCAGGAGCACAAAAGCTGACGTTTCGGGCCTAGACCCTTCATCAGAAAAGGGGGATGGGGAGAGGGAACTGGAATAAATAGGGAGAGAGGGGGAGGCGGACCGAAGATGGAGAGTAAAGAAGATAGGTGGAGAGAGTGTAGGTGGGGAGGTAGGGAGGGGATAGGTCAGTCCAGGGAAGACGGACAGGTCAAGGAGGTGGGATGAGGTTAGTAGGTAGCTGGGGGTGCGGCTTGGGGTGGGACGAAGGGATGGGTGAGAGGAAGAACAGGTTAGGGAGGCAGAGACAGGTTGGACTGGTTTTGGGATGCAGTGGGTGGAGGGGAAGAGCTGGGCTGGTTGTGTGGTGCAGTGGGGGGAGGGGACGAACTGGGCTGGTTTAGGGATGCAGTAGGGGAAGGGGAGATTTTGAAACTGGTGAAGTCCACATTGATACCATTAGGCTGCAGGGTTCCCAGGCGGAATATGAGTTGCTGTTCCTGCAACCTTCGGGTGGCATCACTGTGGCAGCGCAGGAGGCCAATGATGGACATGTCATCTAGAGAATGGGAGGGGGAGTGGAAATGGTATGCGACTGGGAGGTGCAGTTGTTTGTTGCGAGCTGAGCGGAGGTGTTCTGCAAAGCGGTCCCCAAGCCTCCGCTTGGTTTCCCCAATGTAGAGGAAGCCGCACCGGGTACAGTGGATGCAGTATACCACGTTGGCAGATGTGCAGGTGAACCTCTGCTTAATGTGGAATGTCATCTTGGGGCCTGGGATGGGGGTGAGGGAGGACGTGTGGGGATAAGTGTAGCATTTTCTGCGGTTGCAGGGGAAGGTGCCGGGTGTGGTGGGGTTGGAGGGCAGTGTGGAGCAAACAAGGGAGTCACGGAGAGAGTGGTCTCTCCGGAAAGCAGACAGGGGAGGGGATGGAAAAATGTCTTGGGTGGTGGGGTCGGATTGTAAATGGCGGAAGTGTCGGAGGATAATGCGTTGTATCCGGAGGTTGGTAGGGTGGTGTGTGAGAACGAGGGGGATCCTCTTGGGGCTGTTGTGGCGGGGGCGGGGTGTGAGGGATGTGTTGCGGGAAATACGGGAGACGCGGTCAAGGGCGTTCTCGATCACTGTGGGGGGAAAGTTGCGGTCCTTAAAGAACTTGGACATCTGGGATGTGCGGGAGTGGAATGTCTTATCGTGGGAGCAGATGCCGCGGAGGCGGAGGAATTGGGACTATAACCTGGTGTTGTGTGATTTCTAGTAGACAAACGGGAGCCTGGGAGAACACAGCAAGGCCAGACAGCATCTGGAGGAGAGGAGCTGTCAGTGTTTCGCGTATTACCCGTTTTCAGGACCTTTTTCACCCCAGTCCAACATCAGCACCTCCACCTCATTGGTTCTGTGGAGGGTGTAAAAGTCTCAGCTCCATTGATCGTTCTTTTGAGAATCTCTGAAGGGAACTAATTCTCTCTGCGATTGTCACCACACCTGCTGAGTTTCTTCATCAGTTTCTGTTTTAGAGTCATACAACTCAGGAACAGATGCTTTGGTCCAACCAGCCCATGCCGAACATAATCCTGAACTAAAATAGTCCCACCCACCTGCTCCTGGTCCATATACCTCCAAATCTTGCCTATTCATATATCCATCCAAATGTATTTTAAATGTTGTAACTGCACCCACATCCACCACTACATTAGGATGTTCAGTCCATATGCAAACCATCCTCTGTGTAAAATATTTGCCTTGTCTTTTTTAAATCTCTCTCATCTTAACAATGTGCCCCTTAGTCTTGAAATTCCTCATTTTAGAAAAAAGACAACTACCATCAATTCTATCTATACCTCTCATTGTTTTAGAAACTTCTATCAGATCACTTATCAACCTACAATGCTCCAGTGAAGAAAGTCCCAGCCTATCTAGCCTTGTCTTATAACTTAAAACTTCTATACCCAGCAACGTCCTGGTAAAACTCTTCTCAACCCTGTCCAGCTTGATAACATCCTTCCTATAACCGGGTGACTACAGTATTCCAGAAAAGGACTCATCACTGTACTCTACAGCCTCATTTAATATCTCTCCCATCTCCTGGGGTTCAACACAAAGACGACCTCCTTGATCTTTAAGAGGTCCTCTGCTTACCTTCTTGCTCTTAATGTATTTGTAGAATCTCTTTGGATTATCCTTAACATTATCTGCCAATGCTATCTCATATCCCCTCTTTGCCTTCCTGATTTCTCTCTTAATAATGATCCTAAACTCATTATATTGATTAAGAGATTCAATTGAACCAAGTTGTCTATATCTAAAAAAAGATTCTGTTTTATTTTTCACTAGAACCACAACATCTTTATTTATCCAATTTTCCTTAATCTTGAGAGCCTTACCCTCCATTCTATCAGGAATTAACAGAGGATAACTAAAAAGGCAATACGCAGAGAAAAAAAATGAGGTACGAAGGCAAACTGGCCAAAAGTATAAAGGAGGATAGTAAAAGCTATGCGAAAAGAAAAAAAAAATGATTAAGACTAAAATTGGGCCCTTGAAGACAGAAACGGGTAAATTTATATGGGGAACAAGGAAATGGCAGAAGAGTTGAATAGGTACTTGGGATCTGGCTTCACTAGGGAAGACACAAAATCTCCCAGATATAATAGTGGCTGAAGGACCTAGGGTAATGGATGAACTGAAGGGAATTTATATTAGGCAGGAAATGATGTTGTATAGACTGTTAGGTCTGAAGGCTGATAAGTTGCCAGGACCTGATGGTCTGCATCCCAGGCTACTTAAGGAGGTGGCTGTGGAAATTGTGGATGCATTGGCAGTCATTTTCCAATGTTCTATAGATTCAGGATCAGTTCCTGCGGATTGGAGGGTGGCTAATGTTGTCCCACTTTTCAAGAAAGGAGGGAGAGAGAAAACAGGGAATTATAGACCAGTTAGCCTGACGTCAGTGGTGGGAAAGATGCTGGAGTCAATTATAAAAGATGAAATTAGGACTCAGTTGGATAGCAGTAACAGGACAGGTCAGAGTCAGCATGGATTTACAAAGGGGAAATCGTGCTTGACTAATCTTCTGGAAGCTTTTGAGGATGTTACTTTGAAGATGGACGAGGGAGAGCCAGTGGATGTAGTGTACCTGGACTTTCAGAAAGCCTTTGATAAAGTCCCACATAGGAGATCGATGAGCAAAATTAGGGCACATGGTATTGGGTGCAAAACACTGACTTGGATTGAAAATTGGCTGGCTGACAGGAAGCGAAGAGTAGTGTTAAATGGGTCCCTTTCGGATGGCAGGCGGTGACCAGTGGGGTACCGCAAGGTTCGATGCTGGGACTACGGCTGTTTACAATATAATAATAATGATGTAGATGAGGCATTAAAAGTAATATTAGCAAATTTGCTGATGACACAAAGCTGGGTGGCAGTGTGAAATGTGAGGAGGATATTATGAGAATACAGGGTGACTTGGACAGGCTAGGTGAGAGGACGGATGCATGGCAGATGCAGTTTAATGTGGATAAATGTATGGTTATCCACTTTGGTGGCAAGAACAGGAAGGCAGATTACTATCTAAATGGAGTCAAGTTAGGAAAAGGGGAAGTGCACAAGATCTAGGTGTTCTTGTACATCAGTCAATGAAAGCAAGCATGCAGGTCCAGCAGGCAGTGAGGAAAGCTAATGGCATGCTGGCCTTCATAACAAGAGAAATGGGTATAGGAGCAAAGACATCCTTCTGTAGCAGCACAGGGCCCTGGTGAGACTGCACCTTGGGTATTGTGCGCAGTTTTGGTCTAAAAATTTGGGGAAGGATATTCTTGCTATTGAGGGAGTGCAGCATAGGTTCATGAGGTCAATTCCTGGAATGGCGGGATTATCATATGTTGAAAGATTAGAGCAACTGGGCTTGTATACACTTGAGTTTAGAAGGATGAGAGGGGATCTGATTGAGACATATAAGATTATTCAGGGATTGGACACTCTGGAGACAGGAAGCATGTTTCCACTGATGAGTGAGTCCAGAACCAGAGGACACAGTTTAAAAATAAGGGATAGGCCATTTAGAACAGAGTTGAGGAAAAACTTCTTCACCCAGTGAGTGGTGAATATATGGCATGCCCTGCCCCAGAAGGCAGTGGAGGCCAAGTCTCTGGATACTTTCAAGAAAGAGATGGATAGAGCTCTTAAAGATAATGGAATCAAGGGTTATGGGGATAAGTCAGGAACAGGATACTGATTGTGGATGATCAGCCATGATCATAAAGAATGGTGGTGCTGGTTCGAAGGGCTGAATGGCCTACTCCTGCACCTATTGTCTATTGTCTATTGAATGAAACACCTCTGTACACTCGGCATCATGCTCTTGAACACCTCCCAGGTGTCAGAGGTCCTTTTACGTGCAGTCTGCTCCAATAAACTTTTGAAAATTCTTTTCTCATACCATTAAAATTTGCCTTACTCCAATTAAAAACTTTGACATTTATGGAAGGCTTATCCTTTTCCATTGCTATTTTGAAACTAATAGATTTAAGATCACTAGACCCAAAAGTGTTCCCCCACTTTTACTTCAATCACAAGCCCTGCTTTGTTGCTCAAAAGAAGATCTAGTTTTGCTCCTTTTCTAATAGGAGCATCCACATATTGATAAAGAAAATTTTCTTGAACACATTTGACAAATCCTTCACCTATAAATCTCGACCCTCGGCGGGGTCTCTCGATTCCGTGCTCAGTCAATGAACACTTGCAGTCGGTCTGGCTGTTTAAGACTTTACTCTTTACTTCTTCATACGGCCGGGTACAGATCATCTGGAAACACAGAAGTTGAGCACTTCCGTATTCCTCGGAGGAGCCGCTCATCATAGGTTAATACAAAGACATTTTTATACTTTTCTCAAACCTTTAATAATTTCTTTCTTTCAGATCACTTATTTTAAAAAAAAGTCCAAGCGTCTAGACAGAAAAGGGAAAGCTGGCATTTTCGGAGGAGGCTGATGAGCCGTTTTGGGCCCCTTCCTTGAGCAAGGATGTGCCGGCCCTGGAGTGGGTCCAGACAAGCTTTACAAGAATGACCCCAGGATGAAGGAGTTGTCATATCAGGAGTGGTTGAGGACGTTTGTTACGCTTGCCTTTCATGGTTTTTGTGTTGAGTATAGGAGTTAGGAGGTCATGTTGCGGCTGCTGAGGACATTGGTTAAGTCACTT
Organism: Stegostoma tigrinum; assembly: GCF_030684315.1. Lineage (NCBI taxonomy): Eukaryota > Metazoa > Chordata > Chondrichthyes > Orectolobiformes > Stegostomatidae > Stegostoma > Stegostoma tigrinum. The sequence continues at coordinate 102,497,318 of NC_081359.1, forward strand.
TTGGAATACTGCATGCAGTTCTGGGCTCTTTGCCATTGGAAGGATGTTGTGAAACTTGAAAGCGTTCAGAAAAGATTTACAAGAATGTTGCCAGGGTAGCTGTTTGAGTTGTAAGAGGAGCCTGAATAGGTGGGGGCTATTCTCCCTGGAGCATCAGCTGCTGAGGGATGACCATAGAGGTTTGTAAAATCATGAGGGACATGGATAGAATGAATAGCCAAGGTCTTTTTCCCAAGATAGGTAAGTTCAAGACTGGACAGCATAGGTTTAAGGTGAGGAAGATTGAAAAGGGATATAAGAGGCAAATTGTTCACGCAGAGGGTGGTGTATGTATGGAATAAGCCACCAGAGGAAGTGGTGGAGACTGCTATAATTACACCATTTGGAGACAGATGGGTAGATATATAAGAACGATTTAGAGGGATATAGGCCAAATGCTGGCAAATGGGACTAGATTTATTTAGGGTTTTTGAGTGGCATGGGCGAGTTGAACTAAAGGGTCTGCATCTGTGCTGTATATCTCGTTATTCTGGGTCTGTACTCAATAGAGTTTAGAAGGATCAAGGTGCATAAGAGCCTCTCCACGTTTTACAGATAGCTTCACCCACCTCTATCACATTGTCTCTACCTGGACTCCCTCCTCTGGCCTTTTACCTGCGCTCAACCTACTCATCCGGAAATGCTGATGTGAACATCATTCACCTCAATTTCTCTGTTTCTCCCCCTTACTCATTCAAAGGTATCTCCCTCTAAATTGAATGCACTGGGAAGGTAATAGATCAGTGGTGTTATTGCTGGACTGTAATCGAGGGACCCAGATAACTTTTTGGGGACCCGGGTTCGAATCCCACCACGGCAGAGGGTGCGATTTGAATTCAATAAATATCTGAATTACGCACCAAATGATGACCATGAATCTTTGTCGATTGTTGGGGAGAAAAGTCCATCTGGTTCACTCATGCCCCTTAGGGAAGAAAACTGTCATCCTTACCTGGTCTGGCCTATATGTAACTCCAGGTCCACAGTAATGTGGTTGACTCTTGGGGATGGGCAATAAATGCTGCCTATCCCTCATCCCATTAATGAATAAAGGAAAATAAAACTACAAACTAAAAGAATTTTGAAGTGTCACTGGGCCCGAAATTTCAGCTCTGCTATCCTTTAAAATGCTGCTAGAGCTGCTGAGTGTTTATCAATAATTTTTGTTTTTCTATCTTAAGGTCTTATCGACAGTGGGGCGGTGCTTTTGAGAGGAGGACAGTATGAGGAAAGGCAATGATTTTCAGTTTCACAGGGTTGACGGCCCGGGGACAGTTTGGGTTTGAGCTTAGGTTTAGTTTTAGGATTTCCCATGTATATTGACAGCTGATAGCAGGGTTGTGGGGTCCCTGGAGTGGAAATTGACTGACGGTTGGTCGTAATACCCCGCCCTATCCATCATTTACTAGCAGGCTTTGTTTAAATTTTAAACGACATGACCGAGGAACAAAACCACTAAGTCCTTCAAGCTAAGATAATAAAACGTGAGGCTGGATGAACACAGCAGGCCCAGCAGCATCTCAGGAGCACAAAAGCTGACGTTTCGGGCCTAGACCCTTCATCGGAGAGGGAACTGGAATAAACAGGGAGCGAGGGGGAAGCGGACCGAAGATGGACAGAAAGGGTCTAGGCCCAAAACGTCAGCTTTTGTGCTCCTGAGATGCTGCTGGGCCTGCTGTGTTCATCCAGCCTCACATTTTATTATCTTGGATTCTTCAGCATCTGCAGTTCCCATTATCACTGATACAAGTCCTTAAAGCTATTCAGTTTTACTCTGATTTCTCAAAGCATTGAGTGTCATCACTGCAACCCTGAAAGCCTAGTCAATAATCTTAAATTTGCAGCTGCTGAAGGCTATATTTATTAAAAACAAATGTTTGCACACAGAAGAGTGTATATGTAAACACAGGGTCGGTTTCAGCTCAACAAAATAGATAACAACCATTTGCTGATTCATTTCTTGGGGGAATCCCGTGACCAATCTGAGTCAACCTGCCTAGTTCAAAATTTAAACAAAGCCTGGCAGGAAATTGCCAGTCATCATTAATTGGTACGTTCTCCACATCGACACCTCTATAACATGTAGTCCAGTTGTCAACTAATTGGCACTCTTCTCTGAAGCAATCCAAATGTTGGTTTTCCCTTTGGGAATTGTGCTGATGTGTGCAAGACAAAAACTTTCAATAAAATATACCTTTTTAAAAGGTACCACTTAAATCCTAAGCTATCAGAGGAAATGCTGAAAATGCTAAGCATTTTCCTGGCCACATCCATGGAGAAAGAAACAAAGTCAACATTTCAGGTTATCAGTTCTGATAAAGGTCTATTGTTGGTTCTATCGAGGGTCATCCAATGTTCTATCGAGTATGCTGTAGGTAGGGGATGCGAGGTTCAGGATTCAAGGCAAAGGATGGGGTGGGTGCTTGGTCACAGGCTGTTGCTCAGTGAGGTACCCACAATCTTGGAGATAAATATAAAGACATCCAACTCTTGGATTTGGCACAGCATCTCTTGAATATTGCCGCCCAGTTAATCCAAAGCTCAGAAAACCCACCCAGCCCTAGTTAAAGCAGAATGTGGGTGAATTTGGATATAGGATCAGATCATTGAAATTCTACCACCCAATCCATCACATCCCTTAGAATGAAATTTCTGCGACTGATATTCCAAAAACAGAGCCTAGGAAATTACATCAAATGTATCTTGAACACATCCTTTAGCAGAACCAGGTCTAATTTGAGAGAGGTGGAACTCTGCTGTGTGGGCCAGTCAATCTTCCATTGGTAGCACTCTTGCCTTTAATGTCACGAGGCCGGAGGCTCGAATCCTACTCGTATTACTTCAGCACAAAATTCTCAGCTATTATTATGGGAACTATGTGAGGTGTCGTCATCTTATTGAGACATTAAACCATGTTCCCTTCTGTCTTTTCAATGGATATAAAAAATCCCATTGCACTCTTGCAAGCTGTCTGAAATACATCCCTCATTCAACATTGCTTTCAAAAACATTAAGTTATCTGGTTAATTATCTCATTGTTACTTGTGGGAGCTTTCTGTGCACAACTGGCTGTCCTATTTTCAGCCTTATGACAGTGACTATGATTCCAAAGTACCTGATTGATGTTACAGTGCTTTGCAGGTTGTGAAGTTGTGAAATATCTGATAGAAACATAAACCTGATTCAAATAATAGAGGTCCACAATTCCTGGTACATTTTTTTTCTTGATGCCTCAGCTGCTAAACTGATAATATTCCTTTATAAGGAGATAAACTGTTTTCCTAGAAGGAGGGACAACATTTTTTTAAGTCCTCTGACTGGGGCTGAGAAAGATCTAATGTCATAGCAGTATATCAGGCTGGTTGTTTTTATTATCTATCAGATATCCACCAATCTTTGATTGGCAAGCAAGGGCAAAATGTTGAGAAAATATGTAGTAGCTGCAAATAGAGTCACTGCCGCACTAGAGTTGGTTCAAGGATCATGTTCTGATATTGGCATGAAACCAGTTTAAGAGCGCTCTGTACTTGGCTCATAAAACCAGCAAAGGTTGAATATCAGATAAACTTGACCTTTTGGCTTCTGTTTGTTAACTTTAGAGGGAAACAGCAACGATTTATTTTAGAAGCATTCATAAAGCACAATCATTTGATATACAGTAACTAATGCCTGGGAATAGTCTTTCAAATCCATTGAGACTCACTTCATTAGGGTTAGTAACCCTATATCAATGCAAGTATCAGATATCTGCAATTCTTGGTGAGCAGTTATACTTGGACATATGTGAATGTGGGTAGTTGAGCAAATAAAATTGAAAGGTACACAGCTAAGAGATACCGAAGCAGCTGGCATATTGGAATCAAGAGACTGTTGTGAGAGTTTTTTTCCATAAAACACCGTAAAATTTGCTTAACAATCAGAATATGACTTACCAACAAATTAACCGTGATATAGCATAAACTATAAAAACATGATTATCATCAACACAGTACAGCATTGATTCAAAGCTTTCAATATTGAGATTTAAATACATTTCAAGAAAAAAGCGATATGTCTGCAGAATATTCGGGGACGTAATCCTTTCTCGTGGTTTGGATTACTGTGTGAAATATTCAACCTTTACTTCATTTGTTTCTGACACAATCCAGAACTTTTCAGTGTTTAACTCATCCACTGTTCTGTGTTCAGAAAAAGGATCCACGCCCAAATATCAATCTGTCTGCTTTCTGCACTGATGCCACTGAGTTACATTGAGCCTTGTCTACTCTTGCGGTGTACCTGTTGACTGTGGTTAATCCAATATTTCCTCATCCAAAGTCCTTTTTGTCATGACAGAGGGAGGACTTGTTTCCCAGATGTGAGCAACTGATCTGCATGCCTACCGAGAAATGAGGGAATTGCTGTACTCAGTAAGAGACATGAGACATCCTTTCTGCACCTGCACTTTGAGTGACCTGGCCTGCCACTTCCCCATCTTCAAGTCATTATAAACCCAGATCATAAATAACTTATGTCTGCTTAACAAATTAATCAGAATAATCAAACAACATGATTTATCCCGTACTGTTATTTTCTCATCAGAGTAGAATGCTTTTGAAGGAGTGGCAAGTAATCCTAATGCCTTTGACAGAAATTACACACATTAGCAGAAGCAATTTCTCTAATTTGGCTCAGCCTTTTATTTCATTCCTCACTCAGTATTCACAAGGGAATAGTGAGTTTTCTTTATGCCACCTTCATTTTATACTGTGAACATCACTGGATAAGTAAATACACAAAGATAAGCTAAAAGACAAGATTAGGATTCATTTTACACAAGACATGTCATGTATGGTTCATTTGTTATCACTCTCAACCTCATAATGTGAGTTTCACTGCAGGGCATGCAATATATATCAATATTTCAATGTAGTGCCCATGGATGGTACTATAATTTAGTTGTGATATTTAACAGGGGACCCATCTAGAAAAAAAATACCTGGTCATTATCCCAGAGTTGGTTGTAGGAGCTTGCTGTGTGCCACATTTCCGTAGTAACCACGTTCAAAGTGCTTAGTTAGCTGTAAGGCATTTTCGGATGACCTGCAGTGAAGGGACAATAAATTGATGTTCAGAAAAGGTATTCATTTCTTACAAAGGTTTATAATGTTGGAATGATGTCTCTACCCTGTAGTAAAAGCAGCTGGTGAACCTGCTAGGTGGCTGTGTAAATCCAATTCGTGCAAGTCACGGAATCACAGCATGGTCACAATGCAGAATTAGACTATTCAGCCCGTCATGTCTCCACTCTCCATAAAGATGCTCAGCTAATTCTACTTTTTCTGCCTTTTCCTCATAATCTTGCATTTTTTTTTGATAATCATCAATTCCCTTTTGAAAGTCCTGATTAATCTGCTTCCTATCCTCATAATCTTGCATTTTTTTTTGATAATCATCAATTCCCTTTTGAAAGTCCTGATTAATCTGCTTCCTATACACACCCAGGCAGTGCATTCCTAACCACTTAATGCATTTTTAAAAATTCTTTACATCCCCTTTGGTTCTTTTACCAATCACCTTAAATTCAGGTACACTAATGCTCAAGCCTCTTGCCAATGGGAACATCTGCTTCCCTTCTGCTCCACTAATTTTCTTTTAAAATGGAATTCAAATTTCACTATCTGCCACAGAGTGATGCAAACCCATATCCAGAACAATATCCTAGAGATCTCCATTACTAGTCCAGTGACATTTCCACTACACTGTCACCTTCCCTCGTGCCACTAGACAAGTCTGTCCTCTTAATATGTATCTGCCAAACAATGTGGAAAATTTCCCCCAAGCAATGGTGAAAATTGACCTCAAGAAGTGGGACAAATCTGATCTGGGCAATTCCTAGCTCATTCATTAACTTTCATTTATTTGCAAAGCGACAGAAGAGGTTGCTAACTGTTCTAGCAAGCAGCCCTTGCTCAGCAATAATTTAGCTTTCATTTGGGCCCTAAACTCAGAAATTCCCTCCCTAAATCATTTCACATAAAAGGTCACAGATGTTTCTTTACAGAGATGTGCCTGACAGCGTTTTATTGCAGGAAACAGACCTATATGTAAAAGTAAGTTGTTGTCATTGACAATGCAAGCCTGTTACATAGAATGCCCAGTGGAAAGCAAGTTAAACTTTCAGCTGACCTCTAAACATAAAAATCCTTAATCTTACTTGAAAATAACCAGCCTTCAAATGCATTGGGAGTAAAATAGGGTGCAGGTCTCCCTGAAAAAGCGAATAAATGGATATGAGAGAAGTTTGTCAAGGATCCCAATAATTAGTTCGTCCACCAATCATTACTTTTTTTAATGAAAACAGGAATTTCTGGAGAAACTCAACAGGTCTACCAGCATCTTTGGAGAGACCAAAATGCCAGTCATCATCAAGTCAGAACCAAATACACTTCTTAGTTACCTATCAAATTATCTTATTTATTTTTCAACTTTTGTGTACCCTCCTGTATCTTCCTGGTTTTCCTCTTTAAACTACTCCACCTCTCTCCCTTCCTCTAACACTCTCCTTGAAACCTATCTGATTTTGACCTAGCTTTAGTTACATCCCCAAATATCTGCTTTCCTACTGTGATGTAATTTTAAAGATCATTTGAAATGCCTTGAAAAATTTTACTATGTAGAACACATTACCTAAATCTGAGTCTTTGTTATTATAACGTGTTTTCAAAGAAAGTAATTTAAAAATGGAAGCAGCCAATGGCCGATCCAAACCTGGAAGCACCTTTTCAAAAACTTTACAAAACACAAAAAAAATGCCAGAATTAAGTTAGTTAACGTCTGAATGTTAGGCTGGAAGTCTTCACAAGAGCTGACCTAATAAATGATATGTCATCCGAAACATTCCTTCAGTTTTAGAAACTGATTGACATTCTATTCCCTGCCCACCAAAATGTCGGAGCTAAAGTAGGCCATTCAGCCCATTGAGTCAGCTCCTCCAATCAATGAGATCAGCACCACATTCCTGCCTTTTTCCCATGACCCTTGATTCCCTTGCTGATTAAAAACCTATTCTGCTTGAGCCTAGATCGTGCTCAATGTCCCAGCTTTGACAGGACTCTGCAGTAAAGATTTCCACAGATTCACTACTCTCTGAGAGACAAAATTCCTTCTCATCTCTGTCTTAAATGCGCTGTCACCTATTCTGGATCTAGACTCTCCCACAAAGGGAAAAAAAAACTCCACATCAAACCTCTCAAGTCTGTTAAGAATCTTGTACATTTCATTAGGGGCATCTGCTATCTAAATTCCAATGAATACAAGCCCAATCTACTCAACTTCTCCTTGTACTCAATTCCTCCATACTCAATCCTTCTATCAATGTTAGAAAACTAAAGGAGCTGGCCATTGACTTCAGAAAGTGAAGTGGAGGACACGTCCCTGACTGTGTTAATGGTGCTGAAGTGGAGATGGTCGAGAGTGTCAAGTTCCCGGGAGTGACGATCACCAACAATCTGTCCTGGCCCACCCATGACGATACAAAGGTCAAGAAAGCACAACAACGTCTCAATAGGAGGTTAAGGAAACTCGGCATGCCCACAGGACTCTTACCAATTTTTATAGATGCACGTAGAAAGCATTCTATCTGGATACATCATGGCATGGTTTGGCAACTGTTCTTCCCAAGACCATAAGTGAAAACAAAAGAGTCATGAATATAGCCCAGTTCAACACACAAACCAGCCTCCTATGCATTGACACCATCTACACCTCCCCCTGCCTCTGGAAAGCAACCAACATAATCAAAGACCCCTCCCACCCCTGTTGTACTCTTTCTGCCCTCTTCTGTCAGACCGAAGATATGAGTTTTTATACACATACAAATAGATTCAAGAACAGCTTCTTCCCTGCTGTCCAAGATAATAAAATGTGAGGCTGGATGAACACAGCAGGCCAAGCAGCTGTGCTCCTGAGATGCTGCTGGGCCTGCTGTGTTCATCCAGCCTCACATTTTATTATCTTGGAATTCTCCAGCATCTGCAGTTCCCATTATCTCTTCCCTGCTGTCATTAAACTTCTGAATGAACATCTCAACTTTTAAATTTAGTGTTGATCTCTGTACACCCTCTCTTCAATCATAACATTGTATTTTTGGCTATGTTCTAATACTCTACTGCACTTTGTATGATCTGTCTGTGCCACAAGCAAAAAAAAAATTTTCACTGTACCTAAGTTCAAGTGATAATTGTAAACCAAATCAAATCAAATCAAATTAAAACAAATCAATATGAGCTAAGTGAAACTTCCTGCCTCCACCCTGTGCATTTTCCACTTTTAGCTCATATTTCCAGCATTCCTGTTTATTTTACTCACTTTACCTTTTGATTGTGAGCAAAATATTCTTGTTTCTAATTAAAGAATTGCAGAAGCTACATCTACAAGTAACACAAGTTGTTGAGCCTTGAAAGGTAGTTGCTATAGTTGTGCCATAGGTCGGTTGCTTCTGTCTGTTCATGTTTCATGCCACCTGCTTCAGTTCACATGTAAAGTGGCAATTAACTTGTGTCTGCCATCACAGAACAGCCTTCCTGTGCCTATCTGTTTGATGGGTAATATTGTAGTGGGGAACTAAACAGCACCTCCTGTGTTCCAATAATGCCTGCCCTATGATCAATATAAACTTGCAATATTCCATATAACTCAACAATGAAGCTCACAAAGAGATGGGGTAATAATCCTTGAAATAAATTCTTGTCTGTTAGCTGCCTGATTAAGCTTCTGGCTCAAGTATTTCTGAGAAATATCTTACATATTCTGTTCCATTGCATGTTCACATTTTCAATTTAAACACGGACTTTTTGCAAACACAATACAATGTGGTGAGAGTCATCATTATCAACCTTTTCTGCTATTTGAACCAGACAAAAATCTGGAAATACCCAAGAACAATTTCATAATCCAGCCATTACTAATATGTTCCCACCAGCAACAAGTGACATTCCACACCAAAATTCCATGCGGATATATCGCCCACAAACCATTTTTGTGGATGAAATCAACCACTCATTCTTCCTCACATTCATGCAGCAGCTTTATCTGTATTTGTGCAGAGTTATCTGTCGCAGGCTTTCTGACCTTTCCTTAGCCAAGAGGGTAGTTGCAGAATCACACAATCGCAATATTTAACCCAACATGTTTGCAATGGGCCTCCGAGTGAATTATTTGTTTAGTGCCATTCCCTGCCTTCTCCCCATGGATGACAGATGAATCCTCACCAAATCATGGGTGGCACAGTGGCTCAGGGTTTAGCATTGCTGCTTCACAGTGCCAGGACCTGGGTGCAATTCCACCCTCGGGTGACCATCTGTGTGGAGTTTGCACATTCTCCCCATGCCTGTGTGGGTTTTCTCTGGGTGCTCCAGTTTCCTCCCATGGTCCAAAGATGTCCATAGGCTAGGTAGATTGGCCATGCTAAATTGCCCATGGTGTCCAGGGGTGTGTAGACGAGGTGAATTAGCCATGTGAAATGTAGGATTACGGGGTGCGATGCTCTTCGGACGGCTGATGTGGGTGGACACCTTGGAATAAATGGCCTCCTTCCACACTGAATGTCATATCTGAGGTACCTTTTGTCGATTTTGCTGGCATCACTCTCTGTGTGGTAGGGAATGTCATGGCATTGCTCAGTCAAATGTGGTAAAGGAAAACCATTTGTTTTCCAACAAGAGGAGACTCCTTTCTTATACAAGGCATGGTTTAATACATGACGGCAATAATGTACAAGTTATATTAATATGACAGATATTGTTATTGATTCTATGCTGAAGACCCAGATGTTGATTCTTATTCCTTCAAATCCAAAGTTGTTCTTCCATCAAGTTCAATTAGCTTCCTCTTAGTGGGCTTAAGATGCTCCTCTGCATTAACCCTTTCAGACTACTGGCTCTAACATAACTCTTATTCCTATTATTAACTGTTTACATTTGCGAACACAATTACACCATGCCATCTCCCAGCCCACACCGACTTCACAAATCCAGATCATCTGGTGGTTTCACTATTTTCCCAGAATGTTGTCTTTGGACTTGGAAGGTTAGCTGTCTGAGCTGAAAGCAGTCAGCTTTGATTCTGCCCTTGATATTGTGAGGTCTGTATGAGCCTTTAAGTCGGAGAACATTTTACCTTTCGGAGTTGCTTTGCAGAGGATGTCTTTCTTGATAAAACAGGCAATCACATCATTAAGGTGGTATCTGTAGGACCTTTAATTTCATGAATTACTTCTGCAGAGGGCAGCTGCCCTGTTGAAACAGACAATTTGTTTTTTGTAGTATTCTGCATCAATAAGATTGTGATGGAGACGGACAGGGTGGACTAGCAAACATCAGTCCACTTCATTAAAAGGTCAACAATGAAGAACATAAGTTTAAGGTGATCAGTAGGCAGTTTTGAGGGAATGTGAGGAAGAATCTTTTCACTTGAGGCTTGGTGGGAATCTGAAATACATTGCTTGTCAGAGTACTGGAGGTGAAACTAGGTGAGCATTTATTGCCCATCCTTAATTGTCCAGAGGGCAGTTAAGCCCTAACAACATTGCTGTGGGTTTGAAGTCACATGTAAGCCAGACTAGGTAAGGGTGGTAGTTTCTTTTTCTAAAGCATGTTAGTGAACCAGATGGGTTTTTATGACAATCAACTGTGGTTACAAGGTAACCATTCAGCCTGCCATTTATTCCAGAATTTATTGAATTCAAATTTCATCATCTGCCAAGGTGGGATTTAAACTCATTTCTTCAGAATATTGACCTGAGTTCTGTACTCCTAATCCAGTGACATTACCACTACGCCACATCCTTCCCCAACCAACTGTATTTGTAAGTGCCTCTTGCTAAAGTGCATGGAGACATGTGAAGCAGCTTTGCATATTTAGTGTACTGAAATGTATCCCTAACTGCAATATAATTGGTGACGAAAGATTAGTGGCAGTGTCCCTACCTCTGAACAAGTAGGCCCATGTTCAAGGCTCACCTGGTCCAGAGATGTGTAATAACATCTTTGAATAGCTTGATTAAAATTATTCATAAAAGATTATTGTAACACTTACAATACCATGCAAATGTACTTTCAGATGATAAGCGTGTTGAATCAGGGCTTATTGATTTCTTCCATGGACATTTTTCTGTGGTGGTCTGGGTCCCTTATCTGGTCTAATGTATGCATTTCACAGACTTCAGATGATTTACCACAAAAGCAGTCATTTCTCTACTTTGCCTCCTCTAGTTTTTTCCTCCAAAGGTATCTGTGTAACCGCCTATACCTTCCTCTCTTGCATACTTAACTAGACTCCCCTTAAATGAAATATCTTTCATTCAAACAATCCCTGCAGAAGCGAATGCTTTCACCATTCTGTACTGGAGGAAGAAAATTCTTATGAATTGCCTAAGGGATTTCTTGGTGACCATTTTAAATGTGTGGCTTTTTGTTTTCCTCCTCCACTCGAAGTGAAAAATTCTTTTTGCATTTACTCTGTCAAAACCTTTCATCGTTATGAAGACCATTTCAAGGTCACTGTTCAGGCTTCTTTTTCTAGGATAAGAAATCCAGCCTACTCATCGTCTCTCGATACCACAATCAATACCCCCATCATCCTAATATTATCCTTGTACTTTTTTTCACCCTCTGCAGAGCCTGCATTTATTTTTATACGTACACAGCACTTCAAGTGTCATCTGACCAATCTTAGATTGTTGCTTCTCTATTTTTCAATGCTGTCTCTCAGGAAATGAGTTCTAATGCACATTTTCACAATTAACACTTGTACAGGCAGTTTCATTCCATTGTATTTTTGATGTAGCATGGAGATCAACCCATTTCTGTCCCATTTGAGGGCTGGTAGAATGCAGGACAATGCAACCTCATGTTAGGATCATTGAATCATAGTCAAAGGCAAGTCGCCATAGTCTTACGAGCCCATAGGCCTGCTTTCTCATGAGAGAGAGGGAGTAACAGCTGGTGGTGGTTTAACCTGACAGCCACAACAGCTCAGGCAAGGAGAGAGATTGGGAAGGAGAGTCCTTCATGGTAACTTCAGCCCGGGTGGGAATTGAGCCCATGCTGTCAGCATCGCACAGCTTTGCAAACCAACCATCCAGCCAAATGAGCTAAGGTATTGAATCACAGAAACTTAATGATGCAGAAAGAATCCACTTGGCCCATTGTGTCTGCACGAACCCAAAGAATGACTGGATAATAAAATGTGAGGATGGATGAACACAGCAGGCCAAGCAGCATCTCAGGAGCACAAAAGCTGACGTTTCGGGCCTAGACCCTTCATCAGAGAGGGGGATGGGGAGAGGGAACTGGAATAAATAGGGAGAGAGGGGGAGGCGGACCGAAGATGGAGAGTAAAGAAGATAGGTGGAGAGAGTATAGGTGGGGAGGTAGGGAGGGGATAGGTCAGTCCAGGGAAGACGGACAGGTCAAGGAGGTGGGATGAGGTTAGTAGGTAGATGGGGGTGCGGCTTGGGGTGGGAGGAAGGGATGGGTGAGAGGAAGAACCGGTTAGGGAGGCAAAGACAGGTTGGACTGGTTTTGGGATGCAGTGGGTGGGGGGGAAGAGCTGGGCTGGTTGTGTGGTGCAGTGGGGGGAGGGGACGAACTGGGCTGGTTTTGGGATGCAGTAGGGGAAGGGGAGATTTTGAAACTGGTGAAGTCCACATTGATACCATTGGGCTGAAGGGTTCCCAGGCGGAATATGAGTTGCTGTTCCTGCAACCTTCGGGTGGCATCATTGTGGCAGTGCAGGAGGCCCATGATGGACATGTCATCTAGAGAATGGGAGGGGGAGTGGAAATGGTTTGCGACTGGGAGGTGCAGTTGTTTGTTGCGAACTGAGCGGAGGTGTTCTGCAAAGCGGTCTCCAAGCCTCCGCTTGGTTTCCCCAATGTAGAGGAAGCCACACCGGGTACAGTGGATGCAGTATACCACATTGGCAGATGTGCAGGTGAACCTCTGCTTAATGTGGAATGTCATCTTGGGGCCTGGGATAGGGGTGAGGGAGGTGGTGTGGGGCAAGTGTAGCATTTCCTGCGGTTGCAGGGGAAGGTGCCGGATGTGGTGGGGTTGGAGGGCAGTGTGGAGCGAACAAGGGAGTCACGGAGAGAGTGGTCTCTCCGGAAAGCAGACAGGGGTGGGGATGGAAAAATGTCTTGGGTGGTGGGGTCGGATTGTAAATGGCGGAAGTGTCGGAGGATGATGCGTTGTATCCGGAGGTTGGTAGGGTGGTGTGTGAGAACGAGGGGGATCCTCTTAGGGCGGTTGTGGCGGGGGCGGGGTGTGAGGGATGTGTTGCAGGAAATACTGGAGACGCGGTCAAGGGCGTTCTCGATCACTGTGGGGGGAAAGTTGCGGTCCTTAAAGAACTTGGACATCTGGGATGTGCGGGAGTGGAATGTCTTATCGTGGGAGCAGATGCGGCGGAGGCGGAGGAATTGGGAATAGGGGATGGAATTTTTGCAGGATGGTGGGTGGGAGGAGGTGTATTCTAGGTAGCTGTGGGAGTCGGTGGGCTTGAAATGGACATCAGTTACAAGCTGGTTGCCTGAGATGGAGACTGAGAGGTCCAGGAAGGTGAGGGATGTGCTGGAGATGGCCCAGGTGAACTGAAGGTTGGGGTGGAAGGTGTTGGTGAAGTGGATGAACTGTTCGAGCTCCTCTGGGGAGCAAGAGGCGGCGCCGATACAGTCATCAATGTACCGGAGGAAGAGGTGGGGTTTGGGGCCTGTGTAGGTGCGGAAGAGGGACTGTTCCACGTAACCTACAAAGAGGCAGGCATAGCTGGGGCCCATGCGGGTGCCCATGGCCACCCCCTTAGTCTGTAGGAAGTGGGAGGAGTCAAAAGAGAAGTTGTTGAGGGTGAGGACGAGTTCAGCTAGGCGGATGAGAGTGTCGGTGGAGGGGGACTGGTCGGGCCTGCGGGACAGGAAGAAGCGGAGGGCCTTGAGGCCATCTGCATGCGGAATGCAGGTGTATAGGGACTGGACGTCCATGGTGAATATGAGGTGTTGGGGGCCAGGGAATTGGAAGTCCTGGAGGAGGTGGAGGGCGTGGGTGGTGTCACGGACGTAGGTGGGGAGTTCCTGGACCAAAGGGGAGAAAATGGAGTCCAGATAGGTGGAGATGAGTTCGGTGGGGCAGGAGCAGGCTGAGACGATGGGTCGACCAGGACAGGCAGGTTTGTGGATTTTGGGAAGGAGATAGGAACGGGCCGTGCAGGGTTGGGGAACAATGAGGTTGGAGGCTGTGGGTGGGAGGTCCCCTGAGGTGATGAGGTCGTGAATGGTGTTGGAGATGATGGTTTGGTGCTCGGGTGTGGGGTCATGATCGAGGGGGCGGTAGGTGGTGGTGTCGGAGAGTTGGCGTCTGGCCTCGGCGATGTAGAGGTCAGTGCGCCATACTACCACTGCGCCACCCTTGTCTGCGCATTTGATGGTGAGGTTGGGGTTGGAGCGGAGGGAGCGGAGGGCTGCCCGTTCTGCGGGGGAGAGGTTGGAGTGGGTGAGAGGGGTGGAGAGGTTGAGGCGGTTAATGTCTCGACGGCAGTTGGAGATGAAGAGGTCGAGGGAGGGTAGGAGGCCTGGGGATGGTGTCCAGGAGGAGGACTTGTGTTGGAAGCGGTTGAAGGGGTCAGTGGAAGGAGGGTTAGGTTCCCGGTTGAAGAAGTAGGCATGGAGGCGAAGACGGCAGTTAAACTGCTCTATGTCCAACCGTGACTGGTATTCGTTGATGTGTGGTTGTAGGGGGACAAAGGTGAGCCCCTTGCTCAGGACTGACCGTTCGTCCTCAGTCAATGGGAGGTCTGGGGGGATGGTGAAGATGCGGCAGGGCTCAGTGTGGCTGTCTCCTCTGGTGTTGCTGGCTGTGGAGGTTGTGGGCGGAGCGATGAGGTCGTCGGCCGTGGGCGGGGTTCCGCCGGCCGTGGGCGGGGTTCCGTCGGCGTCGGCCGTGGGCGGGGTTCCGTCGGCGGTTGGAGGATCGGGGTGGGCGGCAGCAGCTGCGGTGAGGGCAGTGTGTGGGGTGTTGTACCTGGACGTGGAGGTGGTGACTGCAGCAGCGGTTCCGGAAGTTCTGTGGCCGGCGGAGGCGGATGTGACGTCATCGGTGGGGTCTCCGGCCGTGTCCTCATGGTCAATGGCGGCGGGTGCATGGTGGGGGAGGGGCAGGGACAGACTCGGGATTTGGGAGGCGCAGGAATCCTCTTGTGGGTGGCAGGGGCCCGTGAGTTTGTTGTACTTACGATTTTTGGTGTCCAGTAAAGCTGAGTGAAACTGGATGTTCAGTCTGTGGATCCTGCGGAGGATAAAAAACAGCAGGGGTCCTTTGCAGGTCTGGGAGAGGGAGGCTCTGAGCTGGGGCAGGCTGGATTGCTGTTCCTGCAACCTTCGGGTGGCATCATTGTGGCAGTGCAGGAGGCCCATGATGGACATGTCATCTAGAGAATGGGAGGGGGAGTGGAAATGGTTTGCGACTGGGAGGTGCAGTTGTTTGTTGCGAGCTGAGCGGAGGTGTTCTGCAAAGCAGTCTCCAAGCCTCCACTTGGTTTCCCCAATGTAGAGGAAGCTGCACCGGGTACGACGGATGCAGCATACCACATTGGCAGATATGCAGGTGAACCTCTGCTTAATGTGGAATGTCATCTTGGGGCCTGGGATAGGCGTGAGGGAGGAGGTGTGGGGGCAAGTGTAGCATTTCCTGCTGTTGCAGCGGAAGGTGCCGGGTGTAGTGGGGTTGGAGGGCAGTGTGGAGCGCATTCTCTAGATGACATGTCCATCATGGGCCTCCTGCACTGCCACAATGATGCCACCCGTAGGTTGCAGGAACAGCAACTCATATTCCGCCTGGGAACCCTGCAGCCTAATGGTATCAATGTGGACTTCACCAGTTTCAAAATCTCCCCTTCCCCTACTGCATCCCTCAACCAGCCCAGTTCATCCCCTCCCCCCACTGCACCACACAACCAGCCCAGCTCTTCCCCCCCACCCACTGCATCCCAAAACCAGTCCAACCTGTCTTTGCCTCCCTAACCGGTTCTTCCTCTCACCCATCCCTTCCCCCCACCCCAAGCCGCACCCCCATCTACCTACTAACCTCATCCCACCTCCTTGACCTGTCCGTCTTCCCTGGACTGACCTATCCCCTCCCTACCTCCCCACCTACACTCTCTCCACCTATCTTCTTTACTCTCCATCTTCGGTCCGCCTCCCCCTCTCTCCCTATTTATTCCAGTTCCCTCTCCCCATCCCCCTCTCTGATGAAGGGTCTAGACCCAAAACGTCAGCTTTTGTGCTCCTGAGATGCTGCTTGGCCTGCTGTGTTCATCCAGCCTCACATTTTATTATCTTGGAATTCTCCAGCACCTGCAGTTCCCATTATCTCTCAAAGAATGACTGCACCACTTTCCCACCTACCCCCCTATCCCCCACCCTGCCAACAGCCCAGTCTAATTGTAGCATTAATGTGATATTAAACAGAAAGGGCATGGTATCATTCTACACTCTGAAAAAAAAATCTGACACAAATAAGCGTCTGTACAGTGCACTTGAGAAGACCGAATGTCTCCTAAACCTAAACACCGAAACATCAAACATGGGAACACATTACATAAATAGCCAATGTGTTTGAAGGATAAAGTGGTAGACGGTTTTAGAAATGTGGTATTGCCTGAAACCAAAGCATAGTACAGTAATCACCAACGTTCAGAATAGATTTTCCCAATATAGCTGGTTCAGTTTAGTCATAGTGTACATAGACTTCACAAGATGTTATTCAAAGAAGTAACATCTTGCATAAACAATTTGACCAAAAAAGAATATAAAAGTTTACTTCTGTTTCTAAAATGAAAGTCTCAGGAAGCTAACTTCTTTCTCGAGAGACCGAAAAGGAAGTGCCTGAGGTCAACTGTGGCAAAATATCATTTTCTGTTCTTTAAACAGCTTTAAGGTTAGAATCTTGTTGCTTTCCCCATGGCCAGTTGATTGTGGATAGCGGTTAATCAGCCAGGAACATGTGCATAGGAATTTTGTCACCACCAACTCTGCACCGCGATCTGCACAGGCCCCAAAATCTTTCCTGCCCTGACACAGGTTGAGGAACAGAAGTAGGCATATAGTGTGTTCCCACTGGTATGAACGTAGTGGGACGTGGGCATATTTGTCATGCAGGCCGCACGGCAAGCAACTTGCAGGACTTCTTTCAAAAGTGGCTCACACGTGCCCTAATTAAGGATAATGGGAACTGCAGATGCTGGAGAATCCAAGATAATAAAGTGTGAAGCTGGATGAACACAGCAGGCCCAGCAGCATCTTAGGAGCACAAAAGCTGACGTTTCGGGCCTGGACCCTTCATCAGAGGCTCTGGTGAAGGGTCTAGGCCTGAAGCGTCAGCTTTTGTGCTCCTGAGATGCTGCTTGGCCTGCTGTGTTCATCCAGCTTCACACTTTATTATCTATGCCCTAATTAAGGCATTTTTTTTGTAGACATCTGAATGCATAGTTCTAAAACATTTTATCCTTGAGCCGTATGGTGTTTCATATGCACAGAGAAACAAATCACATCTCTGCAAATCATGCCATTTTGAAAGGAAGCACGGCTAACATACCTGTCACACATTTCCACATTGTCACACTTGGGTAAATGTAATCTTGCTACCAAGGGAAGACCCTGTCTCTGGAGTTCAGCTATTTAGTCCATGCTTGGATCAAAGCTGTAATTAGGTAGGAGCTGAGTGGACCTGATGAACCACAAACTAGATGTCAGTAGACAGATTATTGCTGAGCAAGTGCTGCTTGACAGCTCTGTTGATGACACCTTCGATACTTTACTGATAGTTGAGTGTCGACGGATAGAGTTCTAAATGGCTGGACTGGATTTGTCCTGCACATTATGGACAGATTACACCTGGGAAAATTTCTACGTTGCTGGAGAGCCAATAATGTTGTAACCGTAGTGGAACAGCTTGGCCAGACATTACAAATTCTGGAGCACAAGTCTTCAGCGCTCTTGCTGGAATATTATCAGGGCCCATACGCTTTGCTGTAAACCAGCATCTTCAGCTGTTTCCTGATGGCATGTAGGCTGAATTGAATTAGCTGAAGCCTGACATTGAGTTGATTTTTTATTGTCAGGTGTATTTATTAAAAATACAGTGAAAAGTATTGTTTAATGTCACCAGCCTCCGGTGTCATTTAACGACACAGAAAATAAACCAAACCACTGAATATAAAGCCAGAAAAATAAAACAATAAAGTTCATCTTACAGTCTTATCTCCATAAAGTTAGGTGGTCTTTGGAATAGCTCCTGCTTCTAGCTCAGCCGCGGGCCTGGATCCAGGCTCCTTCACTCCTATGCTTCAGGTCCCTGCTGCTAAACTGACCACACTGGTGTAAGAGATAATAGGAACTGCAGATGCCGGAGAATCTGAGATAACAAGGTGTAGAGCTGGATGAACACAGCAGGCCAAGTAGCATCCGAGGAGCAGGAAAGCTGACATTTCGGGCCTAAGAGTCTCAGCCCGAAAAGTCAGCCTTCCTGCTCCTAAGATGCTGCTTGGCCTGCTGTGTTCATCCAACTCTACACCTTGTTATCTCACACTGGTATAACATGTCCTTCGCCATGCCACTGCCATGGAACTCTCTGGCGCCATCTTGCCTCCACCAACACGGCCACCAAATGTTCAGGTTGGGCCAAACTCACCACTGCATCTGCCGCCAACACCCCAAGGTCCTGCGCAGGGACCAACCTCACTGCCAGTGCCAACTCTGCTGTCAGGGTTAATGCGGCACGGAGCCTCGGCTCAGCCTGAGAGTTTGGACTGTGTGATTAGACCTGGGACCTGCTCCTTGCTCGCGGGGTGACCTCAGGCTGGGGTGGAGCTTCTTTCTGCCTCGCTCTGGCATTGCTGATACCGCCATCAGGTGCCTTCTCCTCAACATTTATTTGGCCTCACCGCTCCCCAAACCCGCACCGTCATCTTTGACTACCATACTGCACAAGGCCAGCTCCTGCTGATGCCGCTGCAAATGAAGTGACCAGGTAAGAGGAACAACCTTAAAGAAGAGAGAAAAAAGAAGCAATAGTGAAAAGGAGGAAAGAAAGAAGAAAAGAAAAGCAGGCAGAAGTGGGTGAGCCTCTATGCTGTCTACCCTATCTGTGCCCTATCTGGCATGGCGAAGGACATGTTATACCAGTGTGAGATAACAAGGTGTAGAGTTGGATGAACACAGCAGGCCAAACAGCATCTTAGGAGCAGGAAGGCTGACTTTTCCGGCTGAGACTCTTAGGCCCGAAATGTCAGCTTTCCTGCTCCTTGGATGCTACCTTGGCCTGCTGTGTTCTTCCAGCTCTACATAATTTTGTATGCCACAACCATGCCAGCCCCTTTATCTCCCCTGTTCTAGTAAAAATAAATCCAGTCTAATTGTTTACTGCTACTAGATAACGTATCTTGACATGCTGTATCTGTTTCTAAACATTTAACAGCAAAATCCAGTAAAAGGTTCAGTGTTATCACATTTGTTAATTTGAGCACAAAATTGATACACTTTAAGACATATTGCAGCATGATTCTGGAAATTGGAGTGAGCAACGACACAACACAAGAGTAATATGTTGTAATCAATTCATCTCTGTTATTTTAATATAAACATCATCTGTTTAATTTAGAAATTGGTTTGTGCGACTCTGTCAAAATATCAAAGAGAGCACTGAAGAAGCAAGATGCTGGACTCAAAACTTTGCAAGAACTGCAGATGCTGGAGTCAGAGTTAATACAGTTTGGGACTGGAGGAGCACAGCAGACCAGGCAGCATTAGAGGTGCGGAGGAGTTAACGTTTCATGTCAGGACTGTTCACCAGAACTGATTAAGGGTCCTAATGCGAAACACTGACTACCTGCTCCACTGCTGCTGTCTGATCTGCTGTATTCCTCCAGCTTCACGCTATATTGACTCAAAATGCTAAGTATGTTTCTCTCCTCAGGTGCTGCCAGACCTGTTGACTTTCTCCATCAGATGCCTGTGTTTGTTGAACTGAAGAGAAAATTTGATACCACTCTTTTAAGCATTCCTAATAACTTTCAGGTCATAGCGAGTAGAGAAGGCACTGAGTTCATAGGAAGATTGCCAAGTGTACCTTCTTGTGCTTCTACACGTGAATGCCCATGAGGTGAAATAGGGTACATGAAAGTCAGCTGGTTAATAATGTGAGCTGATTTGAATTTTCAAAATTGTGACATTGAGGTTTGGGGTTAATCACTTTTAGCTGTGTTTTCACCCAAAACGTTCTTTCCATTTCTCAATTTTACTTCTTCCAGTTGTCCAAATAGAAAATTGAGACGGTTGTGGAATCCCAGGCCCAAGACTCATGTTTGGACAGCGTTCGTATGTAAATATTCAAAATATACTGTAATGGGTGGTTTATTATTAATGTGGTTCAAGGAGTTTAAGATGTCATATGATGTAAATAGGCCATTCAGCTCAGCAAAAATGCTCCAACAGCTGTGAGTAGGGAATTGGTCATGTTATTGGAATCATAACTCAGAGGCTTGGCTAAACAATGACCCACATAGGTCGCATGAGTTCAAATCCCAAAGTGTTTGAAAAATCTGTCACTTCGAACCAAACTGACGCAGAGGTATACTTCTGCAAAGGAAACCTGCTCCTCCACCTACCTGGAACATCAATCATAGAATCCCGACAGTGTGGAAAACAGGCCCTTCAGCCCAACAAGACCACACTGACCCTCAGAGCATCACACCCAGACCCATCCCCCTATAACCTGCACATCCCTGGACATGACAGACAATTTAGCATGGTCAATCCACCTAGCCTGCAAATCTATGGACTGTAGGAGGAATCTAGAGCACCCAGAGGAAACCCACGCAGACAAGGGGAGAATGTGCAAACTCCCACAGATGTAGACCCAAGGGTAGAATTGAACCCAGGTTCCTGGAGCCACTGAGCCAACATGCCACCCCAGTATAATTCCGCTAGGTCACTAACGTCACTAGCTCTCGCATGACTCCAATTCTACAGGAGTCCGTTTAAAGTTTACATTCTTTGAAGTGAATGAACAAGCCATTCAATTGAGGCCACCTTCTCTGCATGAGAATGAATTAAAGAAAACAACATTGATGCAATAGTTTGGATCACCCATACTTTTGCCTTCAAGTAAAGCCCCTGGAAAGGATTTTCATGAATAATTCCTGTTCTTGAAGGCAAGATTCCAGTGTATTATTCACCCTCCGTGATGTCTTCCCGAATTCATTTCAGGACCAGACTGAACTCCCCTTTGAATGATTGCAGCAATCAAACTGCAGTGTGAGAAATTTGAAAAGCCAGTTGAAAATGGGCCCAAGGCCCACTTGAGGATGCATCACTATCGTCAATGGCACAAAAAATTTGTGTACTTGATACACCAAATCAGGCATTTTGGTGTAACCCACTCTATAGTACTTCAGGAAATTCATCCCAATATTTAGCAATGGCCTAGTGGTATTATTGCTGCACTGTTATTCCAGAGACCCAAATAAAGTTCTGAGGACCTATGTTCGAATCCCGCCATGGTTGATGATGGAATTTGAATTCAATAAATACCTGGAATTAAGAGTCTAATGATTACCATGAATCCATTGTCACCTGTCAGGGAAAACCCATCTGGTTCACTAATATCGTTTTGGGAAGCAAACTGCCATCCTTACCTGGTCTACCCTACATGTGACTCCAGACCCACAGCAATGTGGTTGACTCTGACCTGCCCTTTGGGAAATTAGGGATGGGCAATAAATGCTGCCTGGCCAGTGATGCCCTTATCCCATGAATGACTAAAGAATAAAGGAAAATTTGGCAAGCCAGATGATAATCCTGGGAAGAGCAAGAGTGGAGTGTGCAGAGCAGGAAAAGGCAATAGGAGAAGATTGTCGTCATTGGTAGCTATTGCTTTAATGATGATGTCCACTCAGGGATGCTAACATGGCTCTCTAAGTTAGGTCTTTTGTTTGACACATGGCCATGGTTTGTAGAAGTTTGATATGGTTTTGGGTCTCCTTGTCAGTGCTGACCTTGGGTGAGGCAGTTTACCAGGTACTAGAAATACATATTCCACAGCCTGTCCTTCAACAAAGAAAAAAGTTGGAAATTTAGCCAGGTGAAATGAAACTATTCAATAGATTGTTTAATTTTGTCACATTAGAGAATGGATGAAGATCTGAATTTACTAAGCAAACCATGACCATTAGGTGAGAGTGAGAATTAGGAGCAGTATGCAAAGGAGCAGCAAGGAAATGCAGATAGATCAAGTAAGTGGACAAAAACATTGCTGCATAGTGACATCCATGTAAACCATGTTGATGGAACTGATCACATAATTTTGACATCAGAAGGAGAGAAGGCACCAGTTCAGAATGAGCATTTGAAGAGTGAGTTCTCAGGTACTGCATGAGAATCTATAGCGTAGCAGTGTAAATAATGGGTTGTTACAGTACACAAGGAGGTAAAGAGCCTTACTTAGAGATAGGGAGCAAGGACTGTCAGAGACAAGTGATGCTGGAACTAGGTGGAGTAGAAACATAAAGGAGTAGGTGATTTGATTCCTTGTTAATAAAATGTGAGGCTGGATGAACACAGCAGGCCCAGCAGCATCTCAGGAGCACAAAAGCTGATGGTTCGGGCCGCTGATGAAGGGTCTGGGCCCGAAACGTCAGCTTTTGTGCTCCTGAGATGCTGCTGGGCCTGCTGTGTTCATCCAGCCTCACATTTTATTATCTTGGAGCTCTGATGAAGGGTCTAGGCCCGAAACGTCAGCTTTTGTGCTCTTGAGATGCTGCTGGGCCTGCTGTGTTCATCCAGCCTCACATTTTATTATCTTGGATTCTCCAGCATCTGCAGTTCCCATTATCACTGATTTGATTCCTTGTGCCTGCTCTACCGTTCATTATGATCATGGTGATCATCAAGGTCAAGACCTTCATCCTGCCCTCCCCCCAATATCCTTTGATCCCTATATCACAAGATCCTTTCTACCCCCATCTTGAAAACAGAAAATGTTTTGGCCTCATCTACTTCCTTTGGTTGTAAATTCCACAGGCTTACCACTCGCTAGGTGAAAAAATTTCTGCTCATCTCAGTTCTAAAAGGCTTACCCCTTATCCTTAAACTATGGCTCCAGGTTCTGGACTCCCTGACCATTGGGAACATCCTTTCTGTATCTAACTTGGCTAGCCTTCTTAATATTTGATAGGTTTCTATGAGATCCCTACCTCCCCTCCCCCCGTTCTTTTAAACACAATGAATGCAATTTTAACTGGCTCAACCTCTCTTCATACATCAGTCTTATTTTCTCAGGACTCAATTTGGCAAACTATTGCTGTACTCCCGCTATAACAAGAACATCCTTCCTCATACAAGGAGGCCAAAACTGCAGACAATATTCTAGGTATGGCATCACCAACACGCTGTATGTTTGCAGCAAGACACCCTTGTTCCTGTATGATAATCTTAGAATAAGGACAGATGATTCAAGAGAGATGTTAGGAAACACTTCTCTTCCTCAAGTGGCAGGGGATGTTAGATCAGACCCCCCTTTACTTTCAGCAGGAAGATCTCAGACAGTGGTCTTTCCCAACTGTGCCTTGGCAGCATCTGCCCTAAGTTTTAGTTCATCCCTCAGCACTTATTCCTGGACCTTGGAATGCGCCAGTCTGCAACACTTGCTTGAGGTAAACTCCTCGCTCTGGAAGACCAACAAGTTTCATGTAGACCAAAGAGTATCTCTAACTGAGTTGACAGCTCCCCAGGCACAGCGTGCATCCCGGGAAACCGACCGTAGAGCACAGAGTCTTGCGTCATGGAACTGCTCAGGATGAACCTTGATATAAACCATGGCATCTTTCTCCAGACTTCCTTTGCATAGGCACATTCTAGAAGGAGGTGCCTAACAGTTCCAACCCTGATGCAGCTACTTCAAGGGCAGCGTGCTAGGGCACAGACCAATTGGTGCAGATGGGAGGATATCACCACCAGCCAAGGCAAATCTTGGTGCTTGTTGGAAAGTTTCAGTGATGAAGCCCGTGTAAGAGATGACTTTGAACGAAAACAAAGTTGCTGTAAAAGCTCAGCAGGTCTGGCGGCATCTGTGAGGGAAAGAAACAGAGTTAACATTTTGGGCCTGGGGACCCTTCCTCAGAACTGGGTCTTTGGTCAGAATTGGATCAAATACAGCAATGCCTTTGGTTTGTTTGGATGGAGTCAAACCCTGAGCTTGACATGATACTATACAGAGCCAAACTGAGTTTTGTCACAATGTATATATACAAAATATTTGTTTTATGAATAAACAATATTTTTGAAATAAAATGAAGTGCATCTTTGAACTTTTTCCGTTGCGATGAGTTGGAGATGTTCCATCGTTAAGTTTATTCAACATAAAGATTGATAGATTTAAGGGATGTGGGGATAATGCAGCAAGTGAACTTGATGTAGAAGATCAGCCATTGCGTTGAATGATGGAACAGGCTCAAAGGGCTGAATAGTTTACTCTTGCAGCTATTTCTTTCATTGTTATGAGTTATGCACTCAAAGCAGTGAAAGCACGTTTAAGATATGTGTTACTGTTTTCCAATTGAGCAGTTTATGCACTCTCTTCTGTTGGCCAAACCTAAAAAATTAATCCACAACAGCCAAACCTTCCCTATGATTTGCTGCAATAATGTTCAATATTTCTTGCATTGTTTCCAGTAAAGTTTCATTGTACATTGAATTCCAATAAACACCAAAGATACGCATGACCAAAGAGGTCATGGATCATAAAATCCTTATGGTGTGGAAGCAAGCTATTTGGGCTCATAAGTATTACAGTTGCAGAAAGGATGTTTGGGGACTCGTCAACTGAGGTAGTATGGGCTGAGGTTTGAAACAGGAAAGGAGAGGTCACCCTGTTGCGAGTTTTCTATAGGCCTCCGAATAGTTCCACAGATGTAGAGGAAAGGATAGCAAAGATGATTCTCGATAGGAGTGAGAGAGACAGGGTAGTTGTCATGGGGGACTTCAACTTTCCAAATATCGACTGGGAACACTATAGTTCAAGTACTATAGATGGGTCAGTTTTTGTCCAGTGTGTGCAGGAGGGCTTCCTGACACAGTATGTAGACAGGCCAACAAGGGGCGAAGCCACATTAGATTTGGTACAGGGTAATGAGCCCGGCCAGGTGTTAGATTTGGAAGTAGGTGAGCACTTTCGTGATAGCGATCACAATTCTGTTATGTTTACTTTAGTGATGGAAAGGGATAGGTGTATACCACTGGGCAAGAGTTATAGCTGGGGGAAACGATGAGATGGGGCAAGATTTAGGGAGCATAGGATGGGGAAGGAAACTGCAGGGATGGGCACATTAGAAATGTGGAGCTTATTCAAAGAAAAGCTCCAGTGTGTCCTAGATAAGTATGTACCAGTCAGGCAGGGAGGAAGCTGTAGAGTGCAGGAGCCGTGGTTTACGAAGGAGGTGGAATCTCTGGTCAAGAGCAGGAAGAAGGCTTATGTTAAGATGAGATGTGAAGGCTCAGTTAGGACGCTTGAGGGCTACGAGGTAGCCAGGAAAGACCTAAAGAAAGAGCTCAGAAGAGCCAGGAGGAGACATGAGAAGTTGTTGGCGGATAGGAACAGGGTAAACCCTAAGGCTTTTTATAGGTATTTAAGGAATAAAAGAATGACGAAAGTGAGATTAGGCCCAATCAAGGATAGTAGTGGTAAGTTGTGTGTGGAGTCAGATGAGATAGGGGAAGTGCTAAATGAATATTTTTCAACAGTATTCACTCTAGAAAACGACAATGTTGTCGACGAGAATACTGAGATACAGGCTACTAGACTAGGTGGGATTGAGGTTCACAAGGAAGAGATATTAGAAATCCTACAGAGGGTGAAGATAGATAAGTCCCCTGGGCCGATGGGATTTATCCTAGGATCCTCTGGGAAGCCAGGGAGGAGATTGCCGAGCCTTTGGCATTGATCTTTAACTCGCCATTGTCTACAGGAATAGTGCCAGACGCCTGGAGGATAGCAAATGTGGTTCCCCTGTTCAAGAAGGGGAGTAGAGACAACCCTGGTAATTATAGACCAGTGAGCCTTACCTCAGTTGTTGGTAAAGTGTTGGAAAAGGTTATAAGGGATAGGATTTATAATCATCCAGCAAAGAATAAATTGATTAGGGATAGTCAGCACGGTTTTGTGAAGGGAAGGTCGTGCCTCATAAACCTTATTGAGTTCTTTGAGAACATGACCACACAGGTAGATGAGAGTAAAGCGGTTGATGTGGTGTATATGGATTTCAGCAAGGCGTTCGATAAGGTTCCCCACAATAGGCTATTGTATAAAATGCAGAGGAATGGGATTGTGGGAGATATAGCAGTTTGGATTGGAAATTGGCTCGCTGAAAGAAGACAGAGGGTGGTAGTTGATGGGAAATGCTCATCCTGGAGACCAGTTACTAGTGGTGTACCGCAAGGGTCGGTGTTGGGTCCACTGCTGTTTGTCATTTTTATAAATGACCTGGATGAGGGCGTAGAAGGCTGAGTTAGTAAATTTTCAGACGACACGAAGGTCAGTGGAGTTGTGGATAGTGACGAAGGATGCTGTAGGTTACAGAGAGACATACATAAGCTGCAGAGGTGGCAAATGGAGTTTAATGCAGACAAGTGTGAGGTGATGCAGTTTGGTCGGAGTAACCGGAAGGCAAAGTACAGGGCCAATGGTAAGATTCTTAGTAGTGTAGATGAGCAGAGAGATCTCGGTGTCCATGTACACAGATCCTTGAAAGTTGCCACCCAGGTTGACAAGGCTGTTAAGCCGGCATACAGTGTTTTAGCTTTTATTAATAGAGGGATCGAGTTCCGGAACGAAGAGGTTATGGTGAAGCTGTACAAAACTCTGGTGCGGCCGCACTTGGAGTATTGTGTACAGTTCTGGTCACCGCATTATAAGAAGGATGCGGAAGCTTTGGAAAGGGTGCAGAGGAGATTTACTAGGATGTTGCCTGGTATGGTCTTACGAGGAAAGGCTGAGGGACTTGAGGCTGTTTTCATTAGAGAGAAGAAGGTTGCGAGGTGACTTAATTGAAACATATAAAATGATCAGAGGGTTATATAGAGTGGATAGGGAGAGCCTTTTTCCTAGGATGGTGATGGTGAGCACGAGGGGGCATAGCTTTAAATTGAGGGGTGAAAGATATAGGACAGATGTCAGAGGTAGTTTCTTTACTCAGAGAGTAGTAAGGGAACAGGAATGCTTTGCCTGCAACGGTAGTAGATTCGCCAACTTTAGGTACATTTAAGTCGTCATTGGATAAGCATATGGACGTACATGGAATAGTGTAGGTTAGATGGGCTTGAGATTGGTATGACGGGTCCGCACAACATCGAGGGCCGAAGGGCCTGTACTGTGCTGTAATGTTCTATGTTCTATGTTCTAAGTCCACACCAGCTCTCCAGAGAGCATCCCTCTCTTTCCCTATAACCTTGTATATCCCATCGCTAAACTACCTTGCTTTAACACTATGGGCAATTCAGCATGGCCAATCCACATAGCCTGTACATTTTGGACTGTGGGAGAAAACTGGAGCACCCATAGCAAATCCGCTCAGACACAGGGAAAATGTGCAAACTCCACACAAACAGTCACCCAAGGGTGGAATCAAACCCAAGCCCCTGACTCTGTGAAGCAGCAGCGCTAACTGCTGAGCCACATTTTGTAGAGAGTGGCTTGTTAAAGTTACAGTCATTTTCTGTACTTACTTGTTTCACTCCTCCAAGAGGAACGATGCTCTTCAAGCCTTTAATTTTACTTGTGGCTTGTTCATTTCAAATCTGCAACCCTCCTCTCACATTCTCAGTTGTAAAATGTGTTTCTAGGAATATAATTGAAGCATCTAAGATAATAAAATGTGAGGCTGGATGAACACAGCAGGCCAAGCAGCATCTCAGGAGCACAAAAGCTGACGTTTCGGGCCTAGACCCTTATTCCTCCGCCTCCGCCGCATCTGCTCCCACGATAAGACATTCCACTCCCGCACATCCCAGATGTCCAAGTTCTTTAAGGACCGCAACTTTCCCCCCACGGTTATTGAGAACGCCCTTGACCGCGTCTCCCGCATCTCCCGCGACACATCCCTCACACCCCGCCCCCGCCACAACCGCCCCAAGAGGATCCCCCTCGTTCTCACACACCACCCTACCAACCTCCGGATACAACGCATTATCCTCCGACACTTCCGCCATTTACAATCCGACCCCACCACCCAAGACATTTTTCCATCCCCTCTCCTGTCTGCTTTCCGGAGAGACCACTCTCTCCGTGACTCCCTTGTTCGCTCCACACTGCCCTCCAACCCCACCACACCCGGCACCTTCCCCTGCAACCGCAGGAAATGCTACACTTGTCCCCACACCTCCTCCCTCACCCCCATCCCAGGCCCCAAGATGACATTCCACATTAAGCAGAGGTTCACCTGCACATCTGCCAATGTGGTATACTGCATCCACTGTACCCGGTGCGGCTTCCTCTACATTGGGGAAACCAAGCGGAGGCTTGGGGACCGCTTTGCAGAACACCTCCGCTCAGTTCGCAACAAACAACTGCACCTCCCAGTCGCTAACCATTTCCACTCCCCCTCCCATTCTCTTGATAACATGTCCATCATGGGCCTACTGCACTGCCACAATGATGCCACCCGAAGGTTGCAGGAACAGCAACTCATATTCCGCCTGGGAACCCTGCAGCCATATGGTATCAATGTGGACTTCACCAGTTTCAAAATCTCCCCTTCCCCCACTGCATCCCCAAACCAGCCCAGTTCATCCCCTCCCCCCACTGCACCACACAACCAGCCCAGCTCTTCCCCCCCACCCACTGCATCCCAAAACCAGTCCAACCTGTCTCTGCCTCCCTAACCGGTTCTTCCTCTCACCCATCCCTTCCTCCCACCCAAAGCCGCACCCCCAGCTACCTACTAACCTCATCCCACCTCCTTGACCTGTCCGTCTTCCCTGGACTGACCTATCCCCTCCCTACCTCCCCACCTACACCCTCTCCACCTATCTTCTTTACTCTCCATCTTCGGTCCGCCTCCCCCTCTCTCCCTATAAAAAAAAGGCTCTCTGATGAAGGGTCTAGGCCCGAAACGTCAGCTTTTGTGCTCCTGAGATGCTGCTTGGCCTGCTGTGTTCATCCAGCCTCACATTTTATTATCTTGGAATCTCCAGCATCTGCAGTTCCCATTATCTCTAATTGAAGCATCTAATTTGTTTTCATCGGAGCAGAGGAAACTGAGAGTGGAATGTGAATAAGATGTATAAAGTTAGAAGGAGCACAGAAGTAAAGAAGGAATATTTCCCCTTGGTGAAGGGATCACTGACCAGGCGATCTGGATTTAAGGTATTGGGCGAGGGATTTAAAGGGGGATGTGAGGAAAAATGGTTTCAAATGAGGGTGGTAGGAATCTGAAATTCATTGTCTGGTAGGGGTCAGAGACAAAGACCCTCATAGCATTTAAAATGTGTCTGATGAGCACTTGTGACATCAAAGCATACAAGCAATGGGTCAAGCATAGATAATGGGATTAGAATAATTATGTGGTTGGTTTGACTGGCATAGACTTAAAGAGCTCAAGGGCATTTTTCTGTGCGGTGGACCCCTATGATTTGTTGTGGTATTTTAAGTTTAAAGACTTTTGAATGAAACCATTCAAATACATTTTCTAGAAATGTAGTTTATTTCAGATACTTCATAATGGAAGTTTTGTCTTAAGTTTCATTGTAAATTGACAAAACACTTGAAAGGTCTTAAACATGGAAGATGGTACCAAAAACTTGAGTGGACTATCCCTGAGTTGTTGAGGATTCTAACTTCTGAATCTTGTGTGAAGAAAAAAATATTTCTTTGGAACTATTTGATCTTGATTTGAAACAATGATTGAACCTCGGACAGAAGAATGATGAGGAGTCAGGAAGTGAGATACTCATTGCAGAGGTCCCAGCCTTTGACCTGCTTGTGTAGCCATCGTATTTATATGGCCATACTGAAGAGTCTTGCTAATAGATAGAAGTACCTTACTGATGGTAGAATCCATACAGAGTGGAAGCAGGCCATTCAGCCCATCGAGTCCACAATGAACCTCCTCAGAGCATCCCACCCAGACCCAGGCCCACACTCTATCCAATCCCTGCATTTCCAACCGTAGGCACTATGGACAATTTAGCCTGGCCAATCCACCTAACCTGCACAGCTTCGGACTGTGAGAGGAAACTGGAGCACCCGGAGGAAACACACGCAGACACAGGGAGAATGTTCAAACGCAACATAGACAGTCACCGAAGGCTGGAGTCCAACCCCGGACCTTGGCGCTGTGAGGCTGCGGTGCTAACCACTGAGGCGCTGTGCCACGTCAATGCTTTATGTCAAGTTGATCTCTTTGTTACAAACAAAGTTACTGCCAGAGGCATCAAAACTATTAATGTCCTCGCCAGTACAAAAATAGCTATGTTGAAAATATAACAGGTTCCAAATATTATAATTCAGGGCAGGAATACCATGGGCTAATTAAGATAGATAGCCAACAGCTTTTCCTCATTGTAGGCGAGTCTAAAACTAGAGCCGATAGGTTGAAAGTGAGAGGGGAGAGATACAAAAGGGTCCAGGGAGCAATTTTTTTCACGCAGAGGGTGGTGAATGTTTGGAATGGGCTGCCAGAGGTAGTGGTAAGGGCGAGTACAATTTCTTCATTTCGGAAACGCTTAGGTACAATGGACGGGATAGGTGTGAAGGGATATGAACCAAACCCAGGCAAATGGGACTAGATTGATTGTGAATGACATGGGCAAGTTGAGCCAAAGGGCCTGCTTCCATGTTGTAAAACTCTATGATTCTAAATATCAGTTGCATTAGTTTTACTCTAATTATAGATGGTCTCTGTGAGAAAAAACATGGGATTTTTGCACTTAGGATTTACAGAGGGAAGTTTGCTGGAGATTCGCCCGTACATTTTAACACAGTTAATGTTCTGCTTTGTGCCATGTAACTCAAACTGTTTCCTCTCAAACTAAGAAAGCAGAGTATGTGAGGCATGAACAGTCGGGGGTCAAAGCCCCAGGAGCAAATTAGCTGAGTCTCTGCTTTAACTTTGCATTTCCTGAGTTATTACTAATGAGGCACTTGTTGTGTAAGAACTAGCAAATGATACAGAGATAGTAGGAACTGCCGATGCTGGAGAATCTGAAATAACAAGGGTCTTTCTAAACAAGGGCCCAGACCTAAAATGTCAGCTTTCCTGCTCCTCTGAAGCTGCTTGCCCTTCTGTGTTCGCCCAGCTCTACACCTTGTTACAGCAAATGATACAGTTGTTCACAGAATCTCACTTTTTAAAAAAGTGCTTTCAAAGGTGAAAGATTCCGTAGGGTTGTCGATGGGAGGACAGTGGGACAATCTTCAGCAAGTTTTACCATCCAGCTGTAAATGTGGGCCTCATATTCAACTTAAAATCTTCAGTACTATTGGAGGGAGTTTAATTGCTTAAGTATGTCGGGATGGCAATCTGCCCACCCAGCATGTAATGGGGTGAGCTCAATGGTCAGGAAGGGAGCTCAGGTAGCTGGTGAGTCAGTTTCATCCCCACTCCAACCTATTGTAGAGATTCTACCTCCCCTCTCCAGTGAGAACATGCCCCATGGCATCACACAAAAGCCAGCCCTTGTCAGTGCTTGGGGCACAATGCTTAGGTAAGTGTTTTTAGCTCAGTTGGATGGATGCTTGATTTGCGATGTAGTGTAAGGCCAATCCTGCTGTGTTCATCCAGCCTCACATTTTATTATCACATTGAAAATATAACAGGTTGCAAAGATCATAATCTATGGCTGTAACTACCATAGGCTAATTATGCAACAGTTGGGTTAGTCTTACTACACTTATAAATGGTCTCTGTGCAAAAAAGCATGGAGTCTCTGCACATAGGTTTCATGGATGCCAATTTGCTGCAGATGAGCCTTTACATGAGGTTACCATGAAGACCCCACCTTCTCAACTTTTCCTCTCACCTGAGGTGCATTGACCCTCAGGTTAAAACACGAACTGTCATCTCTTGCTGATGAGAAAGTGGCTGTATGGTCTAGTAGGACAATTGTGACTTTATCTTTACACAGTCTAGTGTGGGACTGGAGTACTTCGCTAATGTGTGGACTTCAGAAGGTGAGACTCACCAGGGCAGTAGAATTCCATTGAAAGCTTTTCCGGTTTTTTTTCCAGAGGTCTCCATCAGTCCATAGAATTTCATATTGCTAACAAATGTACATAATTTATTTTCCCAGCAGGCAAGTTTGTCAGGAATACTGCCAAGTAAACCAATGTGACTTGCGGCACAAAGTCATGACAGATCATTCCAAGAACTTCCCAACTCTAAAGTGCAATTAAGACTGTGCAAGTGTTGATGCCTTTCATTCACTGTAATTATTTTGAGAACGAAATAAACATGGATTTGAAATGGCTACAGTTTTCACCGAACCACTGATTTGTGCAAGATTTGACCAGAACTCAGTGATATGTAGGAGCAGAATTAGATCATACAGCCCATTTAGACTGCTCATCCATTCAATCATGGCTGACATGTTTCTCATCTCCATTCTCCTGCCTTCTCCCCCTAACCCTTATCACCTTCCTAATCAAGAACCGATCTATATCTATTTTAAATGCACTCAATGACTCGGCCTCCAAAGCCTTCTGTGGCACCAATTCGCAATACTCACACTGAAGAAATTCCCTGTCAAGATGTCCTTTCACTCTGAGGCTATGCTCTCAGCTCTTGAATGAGCATGTTTTTAGTACTCCTTGGTATGCCTCTTCTTCTTTGGGATTTTTTTTTGTTATGCCTCCCAAATAACCTCAAAAACACCTGCCATTGCTGTTTCACAACCTTCCCTGCTAGGCATTCCTTCCAATCAACTCTCTCTCATGTCTTTGTAGAAACATTTACTCAATTGTAATATAGTTACTTCTGATTCCAACTTCTCCCTCTCAGACTGCTGTGTCAATTCTATCAGGTTTTGGTCACTGCGCCCTTAGGGTTTCTTCACCTTCAGCTCCCTAATCAAGTCTGCCTCATTACATATCAATTCTAGAATTTCCTGTTCCCTGGTGGACTCAACCACATGCTGCTCTGCATTAGACAAATTCCTTTTCTGGAGATCCGCTACCAGTCTGATTTTCCCAGTCCACCTGCATGTTGATCACTCCCGTTTTATTTGGAATACTGCCTTTCTTACATGCCTTTTCTATCTCATGTTTTATTTCCTTCCACATATCCTGATAATGGCCATGAGTTCTGCACACAACTCCCATTTGGGTCCTTTTTTCCTCTGGAGTTCCTCAACTCCACCCACACAGATTCTACACCTTCAGCCTGTGTATCACTTCTTGCTTTCAATTTAATTTCATTCCTTACTAACAAGGCAGCCCCATCCCCTCTGCACATCTGTGTGTCCATTTGATTGGACATGCATTTTTGGATAACGAGTTCCCTTCTCTAATCCACTTGTAGCTACTTATCTGTGATACCCACCAAATTGTACCTACCAGTGTCAATCTGTGCTAAGCTCAGTTACCTTGTTTTACACACAGCATGCCTTTAAGTATAATATCTTCAGTCCTGCATTCACTGCCCCACTTCTCATAGTTGTCCCCTTATCTGCTGTATCTGAAGTTAGATTCCTGGCACGTCTGCACTCTCTGTCCTATTACTTGTCCTGGAAACATTAATAACATCTACTGAGCCCTCCCTCAACTTCAACTTTTTCCATAACTATCCATGCAATTGAACTCATGCCCTTCACTATTTAATTTAAAGTCTTGTCCATGGGAGACTCATATGGAATAAATGAAACCATCTGCATTGAAATTACTGTTTTTCTCCAAATGCTTCACAACTAGACAATTCTGTCACTGTTAAGAAATTAATATCTACAATTTTAATTTACATGTATATGATCATTTCACATGTTCGGTAAAGGTATTCAAGAGAGTATCAAGTGATTATTTGGATAAAAAAAATGCAAGGGGATGGCAAAAAAAACAGGAAATCAGCATTAAATAATGATGCCACAATGGGCCAAATGTCCTCCTTCTGTTCTACAACACTTCTGTGCTTCTACTGAATTAATTTTCAACAATTTCATTTGATCAACAGAGCTAAGAAAACTAAATATTAATTAATGACAATCATATCTCTCTTCTTCACTGTTTCTCTTATGATCTTAGAAAACAGCAGCCAGTCAAAAAGCAACTTGGCATTTACTGAGAGCTCATATATTTGCAGATTCTGGTACTGATGTGGATATGAGCCAACAATTATATAACGGGGACCTTTGGTTTTAAGCTTAATGGTTACAAACTCTAAGGATTGTAAATCTATGCAGCCTTCTTTCTTCCTGATTGTTGAATACTTCCTCAGTCAAAGTCAGAAGAGTGGAGATATCAGACGAATTCGCCAGAAGGATCATGCCCACAAATGTTCAATAATACTGGGAGAAAAGCAAGACTAAATCATACATTTTGGACATCAGAAAGCCCCAAATTGCTTTATAGTCAATGAAGCATATTTCAGGTATTGTCACTGTGGGAAAGGAGACAACTAATTTGTGCTCAACAAGCTCATACAATCAACAGTGTCCAGGTAATCTGTCCAAGTGATGTTAGGTGTGGGGTAAATGTTCTGGCTCAGATTTTCAAGAATAAGTGAAGGATGGGCTTCAATATTTCACAAAGTGAGCTACTCATCACAGAGGACCCAGGTTGTCACTACTTTCGTGGCCGCAGTAACCACAAGTGGAATCACTGATGACACCACTGTAGTGGGGTGAAGATCTAATAAC
Organism: Stegostoma tigrinum; assembly: GCF_030684315.1. Lineage (NCBI taxonomy): Eukaryota > Metazoa > Chordata > Chondrichthyes > Orectolobiformes > Stegostomatidae > Stegostoma > Stegostoma tigrinum. The sequence continues at coordinate 102,532,284 of NC_081359.1, forward strand.
CATGAGTCAAAATAAAAAAGTGAGATAGAAGGCTTGGTGATGTGGTGCAATGAAAACAACATCTCTCTCAACATTGGCAAAACTAAAGGATGGATTGTTGAATTCAGAAAGAAAGGAGGAGATTGCATCCCCATCTACATCAGTGGAGCTGAGGTTGACAGAGTGAAGAGCATCAAGTTCCTTGGAGTGACGATAACGGATGACCTGTCCTGGACTTCCCACATAAATGTGACAAGGCACAACAAGGTGTTTTCTTCATCAGGCAGCTCAGGAAATTTGGCATCACCAACTTCTACAGATGCACCATTGAAAACATATTGTCCGGGTGCATAACGGCCTGGTTTGGCAACTGCTCTGCCCAGGGCTGTAAGAAACTACAGGATGGAGTGTGCCCAGCCCAGACCATCACGGAAACCAACCTTCCATCCATGGACTCCATTTGCACGACTCGCTGCCAAGGAAAGGCAGCCAACATCATCAAAGACCCATTCCACCATCATACTGATCTCCTTTCAACCTGTTCTGTCAGGCAGAAGATACAGAAGTCTGAACATTTGGACAAGCAGGTTCAGGAACAGCTTCTGTCCAGCTGTTATCAGACTGTTCAATGGACTAGCTAGTGTGGCCTCATTTGAAATATTGCATGCAGTTCTGGTCGCCCCATTACAGGAAGGATGTGGAAGCATTGGAAAAGATGCAGAGGATATTTACCAAGATGTTGCCTGATCTGGAGCGCAGGCCCTATGAAGAAAGGCTGAGGGTCTTGGGTCTGTTCTCATTGGAGAGAAGGAGGCTAAGAGGGAATTTAATAGAGACATACAAGATGATCAGAGGATTAGATAGGGTGGACAGTGAGAGTCTTTTTCCGAGGATGAAGACATCAGCTTGTACGAGGGGACATAGCTACAAATTGAGGGGTGGTAAATTTAAGACAGATGTCAGAGGCAGGTTCTTTACTCAGAGAGTGGTAAGGGCGTGGAACGCCCTGCCTGCCAATGTAGTTAACTCAGCCACATTAGGGGCATTTAAACAGTTCTTGGATAAGCAGATGGATAATGATGGGATAGTGTAGAGGGAGCGGCTTAGATTACTTGAGTGAGTGATAATGGGAACTGCAGATGCTGGAGAATCCAAGATAATAAAATGTGAGGCTGGATGAACACAGCAGGCCCAGCAGCATCTCAGGAGCTCAGGCTTAGATTACTTCACAGGTTGGTGCAACATCGAGGGCCGAAGGGCCTGTCCTGTGCTGTATTGTTCTATGTTCTATATTCTATGTTCTAAATAATGTAACCTGTGATGTAGCCTGTATGCTTCTCAGCCTTTTTGATCTGTACATCCTTTACTTATTGCGATCTGCCTGTACAGCTTGTAAACAAAGCTTTTCACTGTACTTCAGTACGCGTGACAATAAATCAATCAATCAATCTCCTCCTTCACACAAATGTTATCTGGAAGTGGGACTTGGATCAAAAGAAGAAATAGAACAATGGCTTGCCACAGAGTGGAGCATTTCCGACAATTTTTTTTTGTCTTCCCTCCTGGAAACCTGGAACTGAAGGTAAATTAGAAACATGTATTGTGTCTTGCTTTCAAATGTACATGCCAGCATTGCACTCACGCTTGTATTGTTTTGAGACAATAACTGATCCTCTGAAACCACCCAAGTTCCTTTTCCTTTTGACTTCCAATAAATACAGTTTCTCCCTTTATTTTTGCATAATTATAGCCTGCTTTATTGCTTCAGGCCTTGCGTTTCAACATTGTGGAATTTGTGTCACTGGTTGCCAGGCAACTGACTGAGAAATGAAAGCAGTGAACATTATGAGTAACCTGGCAAAATGCTCAAGAGAAGGACCTTCTGTACTTAAGACTGTTTTGCATAGAATCCACAGTGTAGAGGTCATTCAGTACGGCTGGTCTGTGTTAGATTTTATGCTCTGCATGTACCTCCTCATGCCCTACTTAACCTTATACATTCCACATAAGCTTCCTCACTTTTTTACCCTCCTTCTCTTCAAGTACATCTATAATGCACCATGTGGTAGAATGTTGGCCAACAATTGAATGCAGCGTCAAGGAGCCCCAGCAAAACGAGTAGTAATGAGACTCAGGGGAAAACTTCCTATGGTTAGTGTCATACACAGCAAAAAGGAAGATAGTTGCAGTTTTTGGAGGCCTCTTGTCTCAGCTTTAGGATATTACTGCTGGACTTTCCCAGGATAGTATTCTAGCCTCAGCCATTTTCAGCTGCTTCATAAATAACCTTTCTTCCATCCTAAGCTCTGAATAGGGATGTTCACCTATGACTGCACCATATTCAGCACCATTCACAACTCTTCAGATCATGTAGTTACCCAAATGCAACAAGATATGGACAATATAGAAATTTGAGTAGATAACAGGTATCATTTGCATTATGCTAGTATCTGGCAAAGATCATTTTCAATATAAGATAAGCTAAATATCACCCCTTGAAATTCAATAGCATCACCATAATTGAATTGTGCCCTATGAATTCCTGGAGGTTTCCATCGATCAGAAACTCAACTGGACCAGCCACATAATTACATTGGCTACAAGAGCAGGTTAAAAGTTTAAACTCAGGCTAGGTTAAAACTTCAGAGAGGAAATGTTGAGACCTGCCTTATAAACCGTGACCTGCAGTTTTCTATCTTGGGAGGTAGCCTGGTAGACAGACTGGCACCATATTACCCTGTATGGAATATTGAATGTGACTGTTTATGACTTGATATAAACACTTGTCAGCCATTTACCAGTAAACACCATTGGCTGAGATCAAAAATTGTGTTTGGGGTTGTTCAATTCATTGGCTGAGTACCAGAGAATTTTCTATAATGATGACCATTGTGATAAAAGCTTGCAGAACAAAGGATTTTGCAGGAGTGAGCTCTCGAGACCAACATACAAGAGGCACTTGCCCAGAAGTCATCTTCAGAGAAGATTATGAGCTAAGGTCTACATGAAGAGCAAAATTGGCCACTTCACTCAAATCTGATTAGTATTTGTTTCAAGCCAAACTTGAGAGTTAAAGTTAGAATTAGGGCTAAATGTGAATTATGTTAAAGCAAGTTAAAGTGAAGTTAAATGAGGTGAGCTAAAGCTGAAGTTAAGTTAAATAAAGTTAAGAATAAAAAAGTTTTATATTAAGTATTGGTACCTAAAGAGTTAAATAAAGAAAGGTTGGATTGATTAAAGTTTGAATCAATTCCCTCCCTTTTGTCTGTCACACAAGGGAAGAATACCTGGGGAAAAGGTTGGAGTCCTCCTTTTGGGCACCATGTCTTCTTAATTTCAAAGATTGCCATTAGTTTGCCTCTCAGCCTTCTTTTCTTGAAGAAAAAGAGCTCCAGCCTGTTCAGCCTTTTCTGAAGGACATTAATAAACCATTTGAGTTTATGGTCATTTCTGTTTTAAGTTCCCAAACAACAATTTGCCACACTTATTAAATTCAATTGCACAACTTACCATGCAAAGGATTCAAATTCTTGACCTTGGGGCTGCTTGTTCCAGTGACCCTTGGCAACCATAAACTTCATTTAAAAATAAATAATGGATACAGCAAACGTTCAGCACCATCTACCCAAGGACAAGTCGGGATGGGCAGCAAATGCAGGCCTTAGCCAATGAAGCCCACATCACCTGAAAGAATTAAATGTAAAAAACATAAAGAATTAATCCGATGTCACGTTAGGCAAACAATGGTTTTCTAAATGGCTTGGTGAAGATAAGCTAGCTAGTTATTGAAAATTTGATTTATTTATTGTCATGTGTAGCTTGTTACAAAATACAGTAAAAATTGTTGTATAGTGTTGCCACTCTCTAGCGCCATTTTGCCTCAACTATATCTAAGTTTGAACCCCACTGCAAAGCCTCTTCTAAGGATGCCTACCTTGAAGAAGTTACTCTCCTTCCTCTGGAAAGACCTCAGTGAATCTCTTTCCCATTGCAACCCTTTGGTACCTGTATGTCTCCTCTCCACTTATCTGCTCCACTGTCCACCTTGTATCATCTCCTCCTCCTCCTCTCACTATTTATTTCAGAGCCCCCTTCCCCTCCAATTCCTGAAGAAGGGTTCAGATCTGAAACATCAGCCTTCCTGCTCCTCTGATGCTGCCTGGCCTGCTGTGTTCATCCAGCTCCACACCTTGTTATCTACATCTAAAGTTATGATCTGGTGCTGCATACCTTTACTTCCTTAAGCATCCATTTAGGAGAAGGGTCTGTTTGTTTCTGTCTGGCCAGATGGAAAAGATAAGAGATCTTGCACCCTCAGGTACATGTATAAGATCAATCCCTGAATAGAGATCAAGGGTTCCATCAGAACCTGCTGGAGAGGTTACTGAAAGTTTCATGAAATGTTGGGCTTTATAGGGGAATAGAATATAAATGGGTTGAAGTTATGTTGCTTTTATATAAAGAGCTCTGTTTAGAATGATTTCCAGTACTGTATTCCCTTCTGGGTAACACGCCTCAGTGAGCATATATTAGCATTGGAGCAGGTTTCCAAGAATACTACAAAAGTGCTGAATTATGATGAGGGAGTGCAGCAATGAGCCTTGTGCACTCTTGAATACAGAAGATTTTGGGGTGAGTGGTCTGATTGAGCTGTTTAAATTAAGATAAGGAGTTGTTGAGGTGAGTGAGTGAGAGAGAGAGAAGCTAATTTCTCCCATGAGGGAGTCCAGAACTGGGGCATTAACTTAAAAACAGAGCAGCCACCTTCAGGGAACAATGTCAGGAAATATTTTTAAACTCAAAAGATGTTAGAATTCTGGAACTTTCTGTTCCAAAATGTTCAGAGATACATTTAAATGTGTTACCAACTCTACAGAATCAAGGAGAACAGATGGAGTGAACATTCAGAATGCCACACAGTAATACAGTGATGGGGCAAGCTAAGAAACTGAATGGTCTTCTCCTGTTCCTCTGTAGAAAGCTCGGCCTTTGCAGTTGGGGCGACATTGTCCCTCAGCAGTTAGTGCTGCTGTTTCACAGTGCTAGGGACCTGGGTTTAATTCCACCCTCGGGTGACTGTCTATGTGCATTTTCCTCCACAGTCCAAATATATGCAGGCTAGATGGATTGGTCATGCTAAGTTTCCCATTGTGTCCAGGGATGCAAAGTCTAAATGGGCTAATCATGGGAAGTATAGAGTTTTGGGTGGGATGCTCTTTGAAGGGGTTGGTACAGGCTGAATGGCTTGCTTTCAAACTGGAGGGATTCTATTTCAAAAGAGATCTTCTGAGAAAGCTTTGGTTGAAGGCTGCCTTTCAGAGCCATAAATGCTGATATCAACAGAGTTGGGTTGTGTGATGGTCGGGGAGGACAGTATGGAAATTGTGAGCTTCTGGACGATAGCAATCACGTGGATTGATGCAGCTGTTCTTTTACTGCTCTGCTTCAGCAAACTTTGAGTTGAACCTCAGGGCCCTGAATGAACTAAGAATAGCTTCGCCTTTTAGAGTTGGAGGCAATTCAAAATTGTTTGGCCAGTAATACTTTCTTTTTGATTTATCAGCACAGTACGAGCTTAAAAAGAAGCAAGCCCAAGGGAGTTTTAAATCAACAAGTTTGTTCTCACTAACTACAGAGGAGAATCTGACAGGAAGTAACAGTTCATGCAACAGCGCAATAGTTTACCTTTTATCTCATTAGATTATTCCAGAATGGCACTGGCCTGAGTCTGGTAGTTATTCTGAATTCCTTCATGAAAAGAGGGCACCATTGGAATGGCAAGCATTTGCTTCCCATCCCTACTGACCTTTGAACTAAGTAGTTTGCGAGGCCACCATTGATTTTAATGCCAACAGCTGCTCTAGTGGAATTGATCACTAGGCATTAGCCTGGACTTTACATTATTAGTCCAGGGATATTATCATTGCGCAACAAGTAAGCTGCATGTATTGATACAGCGCCACTAGAACTATGTTACACTGTCCCTTTAACCAAGAAGAGGGAAAATGAGCAGTGAGAATTTTGTTCACTGACATTTGAATTCCAGTGCCATTCCAACATTAGGAGAGAAGCTCGTGGTCCAATTTGTTCTGGCTTAACGTTAAATAAATACAAACAAAGTTTAAAGGAACCTGAGAAATAAACTTTGTAAAATGTTATGGGGTTTGGGTTGCAATAATTATAATTATTTGAATCTCGAGGAGCTGTTCTCATGGTCCCTGGCTAACTGTGCAGAAAGTTGTTTTCCATATTTGTCGCAAGATACATTTTGTAGCTGGCCTGTCAACACTATTGGAAGATGTTGAGTTATTCTCAACATCGAAAATCTATAATTCTTTAACACAGTTCAAATGATAGCCAAACTCCCACTGCTAATAAATAAACTTGTCCAATAGAATCCAACTTCAAATTAAGTCTACCAATGATTTGACAAAGTAAAAGTTAGCCATTGATGTTAGGAGCTTTTTCCACAAGCAGAGAATGATTGGCAATGCCACAAACAACACAGGCTAAATCTTGATGTCCCTGTTCTATTTGAAAGTGTAGCTTGACTCAGTCGGGAGCAATTTATATTCAGGCTATATGGGGTGAGAGGCAGATGGCTTTGTAAAAACATCTTAATGTAACATTAGACCGACATTCCATCACAATTTTGTTTTTCCTGACGATGATGCATTTTAGAGGGGATAGTGGCTAGATCAGGATGCTGTCAACCAGCTCAGATGTATGTCAAGCCCTAATGAATAGTACAGGGTTCTGGTTTGCACTCAGTAAATTGATGATTTTAAGTGGTTTGAATTACCCCCAGATCCCCGGTTTTAGACATTAGACTTATTGAGGGAAAATGAAATGAAAAAGGCAGTAGACAAACATTTCAGGGCAAAATAATCTGTCTAAGCACAAAAGGTAACTATACTTCAAGATGTGCAGGTAAAAGAACTAAAGGCAAAATTAACACTTTCAATTATATAGAGGGCAGTAATTAAACTCACTATTAAACAGATTAAACAATATGAGAAGCTAAACAGCAGTTTTAATCATAGAAACTTTAATCAGGCTTCCTACCCTTCGAGTCCCATATACTATCACCACCCACCTTCTCCACTCCACTAGGTAGCTCAGAAACTTTACAGTCTCGGGATTTTAAACTCACCATTGAGGAAACCACTACATTGAAGTACAGCTGGCTCTTCCTGCTTGCTGTACCTGGTGTCTTGGATAAAGGCTTTGGATTGTGTAGGCCTTGAGTCTGGTTTGAGTCCTTTGATTTTGTAGGACTCACAATTGATCTATCATATGAATATTTGGTTTTCCTAACTTTCTGGCTGTTTTGCCAGCCTGGTTTTCACCTCAGGATGCGTCTGTGGTATTGGTCGGTGGTTTTTGGAATTTGTCCGTTAGTAGGTCTGATGGTTGTAGTCAGTTGCCGTTGGTTCCCCTGGTTTGGAACGGGTTTATGTCGGCAGCTTTTGGAATTGCTGTTGGGTTTCCTTTCGTGAGACAGCTCTTGGAAGTAAATGCTGGAATTAGCTGTTGAAATTCTTCTTCTGGGGATCGCTGCTGAGGAATAGCTGTTTGGCACGCTCCTGGGGATCTCCTCCTTTGGGATGTTCTCTGGGTTAGCCGCTTCGGATCTCTCTTCTGAAATTAGTTGTGAGGATAGCTGCTGGGGAAAATAGCTACTTCAGGTGAAATCGAGGCCTGCAATTATACTGATCGCGGGCTCCTTATCTTTGTGCCAAATCTGTTCTTGCCATTGTGTTTCTAGAGTTCCCTTTGAGGTCAATTGGCTTCCTGATAGTTAAGTGTATGTGTAAATGTATTTTGATTGAAGTTGAGTGTAGAGTATCTTTGTGACTGTATTTTGATTGAAGTTGAATATGTGGTATTTGCGTAGGCTTCATACTGTCTGTGCTGGGTAGCCTGAGGTATAAATGTAGTTCTGGTCCAAAGTGTCAGGTTTGGTTTATAGAGTGTAATTTGGAATTCCAGGCTGATCAGTAGTCCCATTCTGGCTCTGTATGCACTTGTTGCAGCATGGGCTCAGGCTTTTGTCCAGTATTTTAGATGTTAGAAAAGCCCAGGGTCTTGTCCGACATTTTAGATGATGGGGATTTTGGTTCAATCCCACATTAGATGGGAACTGTTGGATGCTCACGTATTTATGACTTATGAGGAATGACAAATGTACAATTGGAGATTTATCATGTGATTGCTTGGAACTGGAAAGTTAAATCAACAATTATCTATCTGCTATTTACAAAAAGTGACTTTGGGAAGCAGTATCCAGCAATGTATTTAGAGTGAGATAAAGTGGAGTTTTACTGTGTTAATTATTGAGGCAGCAGATCTGCAAAACTCTGATGGATCTACATAGCTAACACCTATCAACAGCCCTGCATTAAGGTAAGTGGGTAGATTTTCCAATACACACCGAGAAAGTATGGGCAGTGACCAGAGAAATTTACAAGGATAGGCAATAGTTTCTCTAAGTCAGTAAAAATTAGAGCCTGCAGCTGAAAACAGCCCTCTCTATGTCTGTCTCAATGGTGTAGTTTGCAACAACCTGTTGAAGGGTCAAATATTGGGATTCCAATTGCTCAGCTGAATCTGAAATCTCAAAGAACAATGAACAAAGATCAAAGAAAATTACCGTACAGAAACAGGCCCTTCGGCCCTCAAAGCCTGCGCTGATTGAGATCCTTTGTCTAAACCTGTAATCTATTTTCTAAGGGTCTGTATCCCTTTGGTCTCTGCCCTCCATGTACCTGTCCAGATACATCTTAAAAGACACTATCGTGTCTGCGTCTACCACCTCCACTGGCAACGCGTTCCAGGCACCCACCACCCTCTGTGTAAAGAACTTTCCACGCAAATCTCCCATAAACTTTCCTCCTCTCACTTTGAACTTATGACCCCTAGTAATTGAGTCCCCCACTCTGGGAAAAAGCTTCTTGCTATCCACCTTGTCTATATCTCATCTGAAGATTTTTCATTACTCTGCAAGTGTAACGTTAGGAATTGGAAGGAACTATGAGAATCAACCCATTTTATGTCATCTGAATTTGCCCTTTGTCCTTCAGGGGTGTTCTGTTTTTATTTTCCCTTATTGAATATTTATTGCCCACCCACAAAAGTTCTGCAGAGTTAGCTATATGTTCTGCTTATAAGAGTATGTCCTCTCGTGATCAGAGTGTTATCAACAAGGTGAATCACGTTGAATATGAGTTCCCTGATTGGGGCTGTTAACCTGGTTCAGTCAGGGAGCCTAGGCCTACAGACATAAACAGAGGTGTCAGGGGTTCTGTTCTGTCCGAGAGCTGGCTTTGTGCTAGCTGGGTCAGTGTCATTGACTACACGTGTAAATGAAGGGTGACTCAGTGATGGGATACTGGCCTTCATGAAGTTATTTCATGTATGTTTTTATGATTAAAAGGGATATAGTTTAATTTATTAGTTGATAACCTGTTTGCCACTTGTTTCAAAATGAGGTTTCCCTATATTATTTTTGAGTCTGTAGAAAAGTGAATGCCTCTTTTGTTTTAGCTAACAGCGATGAAGAGAAACAAATCGACTATTGCATAAAGACATTTATACCTTTGGTTTGTAGAGTAGTGAGGCTTGATTGTCAGAGCTCCTCTCCTTCCAGAATCAAAACAACACACAGAATCATCGAAAACCAGGAGGCCCTTTGGCCCATTGTGCCCACGTTGGCCCTTTGAAAGAACACTTGTGCTCAGTCCACAATTCACTGCTTCTTATCTGTATGGTTATGGGATTGACAGCCCTGAAAGATAAATGCAAATGGAACAAAAACAATTTGAGTTGATGAATTATAATTGCTGCATCAGAGGCATACGGGTACAAATTTAAATCCTAAATATGCATTCTTATGTGGATAATTGATATTTAATTCTAGCAGTGATATTGTTTTTGCTAAAGGAAAGTGTCAGTAGTACACACATGTCATCATTAATTTTAATTTTAAAGTCTGTCTGGTGTGAATATCACTTGGCTCAGCAACAGCCTTGCAGCTGTCATACCAGAGTGTGAACAGTTACTCATGTGTAACTGCATCCCTAAGAAAGTCAGACTCTTTTCATTGCAGATTCCTCAACAACAGTGAACAACCAGCATTGGGAAGCAGGTAAAACTAACAATAATAGACACAATGGGATGTGCCACTGGCACTTGTTTTTTCCTTTATTCGTTCACAGGATGAGGGTCGCTGGCCAGGCAGCATTTATTGCCCATCCCTAATTGCCCAGAGGATAGTTAAAGAGTCAACCATATTGCTGTGGATCTAGAGTCACCTACAGGTCAGACCAGGTAAGGATAGCAGTTTCCTTCCCTAAAAGGTATTAGTGAACCAGATGGGTTTTTCCAACAATTGACAATGGAATCATGGCCATCTTAGACTCTTAATTCCAGATATTTATTGAATTCAAATTCTACCATCTGCCATGGTGTGATTCGAACCCTGGTCCCCAGAGCATTATCTGGTCTCTGGATTAACAGTCCATCAATAATACCACTCGGCCATCGCCTCCCTGTATATGTTGGGGCCTGTTCCTGGGGATTGAGGATGTTACTCCTACTTTGTTCTCTCCTCTCTCATTCCCTGAAGCCTCTTCTTTGGCTGACCAGCAACACAAGCAAAAGTGGGCAGCTGGTCTAGGGGAATGATCCTCACTTAGGGTGTGAGCGGTCCTATTTCAAACCCCAGAGGAGCTCTTGTTTTGGGCGGCACAGTCGTTGGCGCTCTGCCTCACTGTGCATGGACCCAGGTTCGATTCCAGCCTTGGGCATCTGCCGTGTGGAGTTTGCACATTCCCTGTGTCTGCATGGTTTGATCCTACAGTCCAAAGATGTGCAGATTAGGTGGATTAGCCATGCTAAATTGCCAATGGTGTCCGGGGATGTGCAGGCTTGGTGGGCGAGCCATGGGAAATATGCGGCTATGAGGATGGGGTGGTGTATACATGTCTGGGTGGGATGTTCTTCAGCAGTTGGTACACACTCAATGGGTCAAATGGCCTCTTTCCTCACTGAAAGGATTTTATGAAAAACAAAGAAACATCGGAACAGGAGTTGGTCATTCAGCCCTTCAAGCCTGTTCTATCTTTCAATATGATCATCCGACTCAGGACCCTGTTTCTGCATTTTCCCCACATCCTTTGAGCCCTGCAGGGCGAAGAACCATATCTGTCTTCTTGAAAACTTTTGATGAACTGGTCACAATTACTTCTGTGGCAGAGGATTCCAAAGGTTCACTACTGTCTAGATGAAGAAATTTCTCCTCATCTCAGCTTTAAATACCTTAACCTGGAACCTGTAGTCAGTGATCCCCTGATTCTGGTCCATCGGAAATATTCTTTCTGCATTTTCTCTGTCTATTAGAATAGTGTACTTCCATCATTCAATGATATCATGGCTGATCTAGAAAACCTCAACTCCACTTTCCCCATAACACTTGATTCCCTTAACGATTAAGAATCTGTTAGCCTTGAATATATATGACAACCTATCCCCAACTATTTTGTTTTGCAAAGAATTCCTCAGATCCACAATCCTCCGACAAAAGAAACTCCTTTCCAACTAGATCTTAAATTGACAGCATTATATCTGAAATGATGCCCTCTGGTGCTAGATTCTCCAACAAATGTATATAAATTTTCCATATCTAACCTGTTAATTCTGCAAAGAATCTTCAATGTTTTCAAATGGTCACCTTTTAATTTTATACATTCCAGTAAGTACAGGCCCAATATATTCAACCTCTCCTCAAAGAACATGCATAGCATCAGCCTTGTGCAGACTGCCTTCGATGCCCAACTTATAATTCCTTAGATCAAGGGCCTAAAACTATTCACACTATTCCAGCTGAGGTCTGACTAGTAACTTGTGAAGTTGTAATAAAGCTCATGACCATTATATGCTATTCCCTTTGAAATTAAGGCCAACATAACATTTGCCTCCCTTTCATGCGCTGAAATTTAATGCAGCGAAATTTAGGATTCATGGATGAGGATTCCTAAATCCCTCTGTTTGTGGCCTTCTGCAGTCTTTTGCCATTTAAGTAATCATCCCGTCTACTTTTCCTGCCGAAATGCATAACCTCACATTTCCCTATGTTGTAATCCATTTGCCACTTAACTTCTCTGTATCCTCCTGATGAGGGATCAGTTGCATGAGTACATTTTTTAATGTCTGAGCAGAAGGACCAACCTTTCAGTTCAGCAGGAATGTCACCCTAGCAGAGGGATTTTAGTTGGTGAAGATTGCAAATTCTGAGTGTGCATTTGCAAGTTTTACATTTGTCAGAAATGAACAGAAGCTTAGCCAATCAGAATTGAGAAGGTTCATGCTGACAGACTTAGAAAGAAGGGTTAAAAGTAACTCAGAAGTCAAAGAATGGGAACTGACAACAGTCATTTAAGTTTAAATTTAAAGTGTTGAAATAAAAATAATATTTCTCTGGGATTGAATATCTGTAAAAGATTATACAGAAAAACGGGTGTTTTGGTATATGCTGAGAATGCCATTTACACTGCTTTATTTATTTTTATTTCTTTTCTTTTGCAGGCTGGCACGATGACTCAGTGGCTAGTAATGCTGCCTCGCAGTGCCAGGGACCTGGGTTTGATCACCCTGGGGCAACTGTCTGTGTGGAGTTTGCACATTCTCCCTGCATCTGGGTGTTCCGGTTTCCTCCCACAGTCTGAAGATGTGCAAGTTAGAGTGGATTGGCCATGCTAACTTGTGCATAGGGTCCAGAGATGTGCAGGCAAGGTGGGATTAGCCATTGGAAATACAGTGTTATAGGAATGGGATGGGGTTTGAGTGGGAGAGTTGGTGTGAACTTGTTCAGCTGAATAGCCTGCTTCCACACTGTCAAGTATCTATGATTCTATGTTCAGTGGCTAACTGTAGTAACCAACTGCAAAAATTATATCCATGATCTATCAAACCAGGTTTCATCCAACCCTGACCTTGTTATTAAGCCTGCTGAACATGGTGATGCTGTTGTAGTCTGGCATACTGACATCTACACTGCAGAGGCAGAGTACCAGCGCTCAGATATCTCCTCCTATCTCCCCCTGGACCATGACCCATAGAGCTATTCTATCAACTACGGTAACTGACCTCATACTATCTGGTGATTCCTCTCCCACTGCCTCTAAGCTGATAGTCCCCCTAGACCGCACAGCTCGATTGTACCGCCTTCCAAAAATCCACAAACAGGACTGCCCGGGCAGACCCACTGTCTCAGCCTGCTCCTGCCCCACAGAACTTATCTCTTCCAACCTTGATTCTGTCTTTCCTCCTCTGGTCCTGTCCCTGCCCACTTACATCTGCAATTCCTCTGATGCTTTATGCCATTTTCATAATTTCCAGTTTGCAGGCTCCAGCCGCCTCCTTTACCATGGACATGTAATCCCTTTACACATCCATCCCCCACCAGGGTGGTCTCAGGGCTCCCTGCTTCTTTCTGAAGCAACTCCTCTTTTAACTCATCCCATTTTCTTCAGGTCACGGGGTGGTCATGGCGACCCGCGTCGGCATCAGCTACGTCTGTCTCTCTATGGGGTACGTGGCACTTTACTCGTTCCAGTGCTATGGCAGCCCCCAAACACAATTCTTTCTCCAATATATCAATGATACCATCAGCGCTGCTTCCCTTTCCCATCTGAAATTGGAAAAATTCATCGATTTCACTTCCAATTTCCACCCTGCCTTCACTTTCATTGACTCCTCGCTTCCCTTCCCTTCCTTGACATCTCTGTTTTCATTTATGGGGATAGACTGACCACCAATATCCACTGTAAACCCACTGACTCCCACAGCGACTTTGACTATATATCCTCACACCCTGCTTCCTGTAAAGACTCCATCCCATTCTCTCAGTCCCTCTGTCTTTGTCGCATATGTTCTGATCGGGTCAACTTCATCAAGGGAATCTCCAAAACTTCCATCTTCTTCCTCAACCAAGGCTTCTCCAGCACTGTTGTTGAAAGGGCCCTCAAACGGGACCGATGCATGTCTCGCACTTCCACCCTCACCCCCTCTCTTCCCTCCCTCCCCTTGTTCTTACTTACCATCCCACCAGCATTCATAACCAGAAGATCATCTAATGCTATTTCTGCCACCTCCAGCGAGGTGCATCAACCAGACACATATTCCCCTCCCCTCCCTCGTCTGCCTTCCACAGGGGCTGTTCCCTCTGGGACACCACGGTCCGCTCTTCCTTCATCCCCAACACTATCCCTACAGCCCCACAATACCATTTCCTGCAACCACTGAAGGTGTAACAGCTGCCCTCCCTCCTCACTAGGAATTTACCTCCTCCCTCCCCACTATCCAAGGGCCCAAACATACCCTCCAGGCTAAGCAACACATCACCTGCCCTTCCCAGAATCTAGTCTACTGCATTCGCTGCTCAGTGTGGTCTCCTCTACATTGCAAAATGAAGCACAGATTGGGTGATCGCTTCACAGAACATCTATGTTCTGCTTGCAAAAAAGACCCTGAACTTCCAGTTGCCTGCCACTTTAACACACCACCCCGTTCCCCAGCCAACATCTCTGTCTGTGGCTTGCTGCAGAGTTGCAGCAAAGCTCAATGCAAGCTGGGAGAACAACACCTCATTTTCCACTTGGAGACCCTGCAGACCTCTAGACTCAATATCAATCTCAGCAGTTTTGGGACCTAAACTGTCCCATGTCCTAGCCCGCTACCCCACACACCATGCCTTGTTATCACATGGTCTGTTCTTACACATTACCTTTTGTTAGAAATCGCACGACCAGATTATAGACCAACGCACATACACACATACACAAACATATACATGCGCGCACACACCCATATAAATCCATAGAGTGAATTGGTATTTTTGGATTCTTTGTTCAAAAAGCACACAATTTATAAATAGTCAGTCAATGTAACATTTTATGAATTCCTACTTTAGAAATAAAACCAATTTGATTTCAAACTAAAACACAAACCGATTCTAAACAAATCCTCACACCTAACATGCATTGTCTGACCCAAAATGTCACCTCTTCTTCACATTGATAAAACCTTTAGCTCTCTTAGGGCAGTCACTTGAAAGAAATTCAGGGATTTAAATATATGTTCATCAATCAGAACCATCTAACTGATAAAAAATTTAATAGCATCTTAGGTATGTTTGATACACCCTCATCGGTTGTGTGAAACTTTGATCTTTTGCATATAAATTCTGTGTTTTGTGTGCTTCTTTCCCTCTTCACCTGATGAAGGAGCTATGCTTGTAAAGCTTGTGTTTTCAAATAAACCTGTTGGACTATAACCCGTTGTGGTGTGATTTCTAGCCTTGCCCACCTCAGTCCAACATTAGCACCTCCACATCATACCCATTATTATCACTGATAGTCTCCAATAACAGCTAATCATTCTCCAATTCAGATCATTATCCACTCCTTTGTCTGTCCAACTATTCTTCTCTTTTTTTGTACTCTATCCCCACCTATCGTTTACTCCTTACCCCCTTTCCCCTCCCTATCTCCTGCATACACACTGACATTTTCCTAACTACCATCCGTTCTGAGGAAGGGTCATTGGACCCAAAATGTTAACTCTGATTTCTCTTCACAGATGCTGCCAGACCTGCTGAGCTTTCCCGGCAACTTCTGTTTTTGTTTTATTCTCGGATATAGTTTGCCCAGTGGTACAATCAACTGAAATTATAACAGTTTGCTTTTCTCATTTTTCAATAGGACTGTGCAATGATGTTTTCATGAAAGGTCCTTCAAATAACACACAATACAAAACAATTCTAACAACAATGTGTAATTGTATATACCTTTAATGTTATAAAAGCCACTCAAGAATGCACAGCAGCAACATAAAACAAAGATTGCCTATTTCTTTCCAATGATAACGTTGACAATTGTTTCTAGGCAATCATTCCATCCAAGCCTTGTCTTTGTGATGATTGCTATCACTAATTAATTTGAAATTGTGGGTAACCTGACAGGTACTATGAAAACTATTCATGTTTTAAAATGATTTTGGCAAAAAAGGCTGTTTCATAGCTCTTAAAATATGATTTTTTTTCCATCTCTCAATAGAGTCATAGAGATATACAGCATGGAAACAGGCCCTTCGGTCCAAATTGTCCACGCTGACAAGATATCCTGTATAAACCTAGTCCTATTTGCTAGCATTTGGACCATATCCCTCTAAACCCTTCCTATTCATTTACCCATCCAGATGCCTTTTTAAATGTTGCAACTGTAGCCTCCACCACTTCCTCTGGCAGCTCATTCCACACATTCACCACCATCTGTGTGAAAAAGTTGCCCCTTAGGTTCCTTTTAAATCTTTCCCCTCTCACCTTAAACCTATGCCCTCTAGTTTTGGATTACCCCACCCTCAGGGAAAAGACCTTGACTATATCACCTATCCATGCCCCTCATGATTTTTTAAACCTCTGCAAGGTGACCCCTCAGCCTCCGATACTTCATGGAAAATAGCCCCCGCATATTCAGTCTCTCCCAATAGCCCAAACCCTC
This sequence comes from Stegostoma tigrinum, assembly GCF_030684315.1. Classification (NCBI taxonomy): domain Eukaryota; kingdom Metazoa; phylum Chordata; class Chondrichthyes; order Orectolobiformes; family Stegostomatidae; genus Stegostoma; species Stegostoma tigrinum. The sequence goes on from NC_081359.1 coordinate 102,548,822, forward strand.
CAATCCTGGCAACATCCTTGTAAATCTTTTCTAAACCCTTTCTAGTTTCACAACATCATTCCTATGGCATGCAATACTCTAAAAGTGGCTGAACTACCATCCTGTAAAGCTGCAACGTGGCCTCCCAATTCCTATACTCAGCGTCCTGATCAATAAAGGCAAGCTTACCAAACACCTTTTATTATCCTGCCTACTCTTGATGAACTATGAACTTGTGCTCCTTAGTCTCTTTGTTCAGCAAATGCTCCCCAGGCCCTTTCCATTAAGTGTATAAGTCCTGCCCTGATTTGCATTTCCAGAATGTACCTCCTCACATTTATCTAAATTAAACTCCATCTGCCACTCCTCGGCCCATTGGTCCACCTGATTGAGGTCCCATTGTACTCTGAGGTAATCTTCTTTGCTGTCCACTACACCTTCAGTTTTAGTTTCATCTGCAAACTTACTGACCATACTTCCTCTGTTTATAGAACATAGAACATAGAACATAGAACAGTACAGCACAGAACAGGCCCTTCAGCCCACAATGTTGTGCCGACCATTGATCCTCATGTATGCACCCTCAAATTTCTGTGACCATATACATGTCCAGCAGTCTCTTAAATGACCCCAATGACCTTGCTTCCACAACTGCTGCTGGCAACGCATTCCATGCTCTCACAACTCTCTGCGTAAAGAACCTGCCTCTGACATCCCCTCGATACTTTCCACCAACCAGCTTAAAACTATGACCCCTCGTGCTAGCCATTTCTGCCCTGGGAAATAGTCTCTGGCTATCAACTCTATCTATGCCTCTCATTATCTTGTATACCTCAATTAGGTCCCCTCTCCTCCTCCTTTTCTCCAATGAAAAGAGACCGAGCTCAGTCAACCTCTCTTCATAAGATAAGCCCTCCAGTCCAGGCAGCATCCTGGTAAGCCTCCTCTGAACCCTCTCCAAAGCATCCACATCTTTCCTATAATACAGCGACCAGAACTGGACGCAGTATTCCAAGTGCGGTCTAACCAAAGTTTTATAGAGCTGCAACAAGATCTCACGACTCTTAAACTCAATCCCCCTGTTAATGAAAGCCAAAACACCATATGCTTTCTTAACAACCCTGTCCACTTGGGTGGCCATTTTAAGGGATCTATGTATCTGCACACCAAGATTCCTCTGTTCCTCCACGCTGCCAAGAATCCTATCCTTAATCCTGTACTCAGCTTTCAAATTCGACCTTCCAAAATGCATCACCTCGCATTTATCCAGGTTGAACTCCATCTGCCACCTCTCAGCCCATCTCTGCATCCTGTCAATGTCCCGCTGCAGCCTACAACAGCCCTCTACACTGTCAACGACACCTCCGACCTTTGTGTCGTCTGCAAACTTGCTGACCCATCCTTCAATTCCCTCGTCCAAGTCATTAATAAAAATTACAAACAGTAGAGGCCCAAGGACAGAGCCCTGTGGAACTCCACTCATCACTGACTTCCAGGCAGAATATTTTCCTTCTACTACCACTCGCTGTCTTCTGTTGGCCAGCCAATTCTGTATCCAAGCAGCTAAGTTCCCCTGTATCCCATTCCTCCTGACCTTCTGAATGAGCCTACCATGGGGAACCTTATCAAATGCCTTACTGAAGTCCATAAATTATCCAAATTATTTATATAAATGACAAAAAACAGTGGACCCAGCACTGATCCTTGTGGCACACTGCTGGTCACAGGCCTCTAGTCTAAAAGGCAACCCTCCATCATAACCCTCTGTCTTCTACTTTTGAGTCAGCTCTGAATCCAAATACCGACCCAAAAATCAATGGATGAAACACAATGCACAAGCTCTGGTTTTAAAAAATGACAATTGCATGTCAGAAAAATCAATGTATAACAGACATATATGATCCTTTAATAATTGTAAAGGGACTTTCATTGATGAATAAGTACTTCCTACATCCATAACTCATTGGAACAGTAACATGCATACATGTGCAGTCACACTTATCTCACCTTAAGGAACTTTACCTTAGCTGGTGGAAAATCATTTTTAAATTGCTGATAATTAACCATTTACAAACACAATTCCATCACAAATGTTAGGCTGCAGTCACACTGACTCTCTGTGCCTCAGAAATTTTGTGGATTCTAGCTTGCACACAATGATTGAATTTATGCTGCTGGTCCCTTGGTGCTATTTGTGGCTCAGAAGTCAGTGACAAAATAGCATATGTGGTAGGGACTGTAATGTTTGGAGAAAAGCATTTTTGTATCAAACTAAATTTAGACTGATGGTCTGACTGGTGGAGAAAACAAATGCAGCTGCTGCAGAGTTTCTCTCAATGTTGCCTTTGATCTAACACAAACATTAGATGGTAGGACTACATCTGTCTTTCCCACTCTCTAGATGCCATGCTGTGAAAAGTGTTAGAACATAAGATGTAGCTGCAGGAATAGGTCATTTAACACTTTAAGACCATTCTGCCATTCAATCACCTTATCTTTAACCTTCACACCATTTCATAATTGGTTTCTTTATATTGACCTGTATTGTGTTCCGACTTGAGTACAAATCGACTTGCGAATAAAATCAAGAATGGAATCGGTTTACAACTCAGGGACCACCTATACTACTTACAATATCTGGACAAAAATCAATGTTGTATCACTGATCATACTTCATAAATTCACATCGAATTCTTGATTGAAATTGCCCAGTGATTTGCAATGCTGCCTCACAGAGCCAGAGATAAAGGGAACTGCAGATGCTGGAGAATCCAAGATAACAAAGTGTGGAGCTGGATGAACACAGCAGGCCAAGCAGCATCTCAGGAGCAGAATATAGTCCTAAGATGCTGCTTGGCCTGCTGCGTTCATCCAGCTCCACACCTTGTTATCACAGTGCCAGGTGCCTGGGTTCGATTCCAGACCTGGGCGATTGTGTATGTAGAGTTTGCACATTCTCCTTGTGTCTGCTTAGGGTTTCCTCCCACGGTCCAAAGATGTGCAGGGTAGGTGAATTAGTCATGGGAAATGCAGGGTTACGAAGGTAGGGGCAGGAGGCTCGGTCTGGGTAGGATAGTCTTTGGAGGGCTGGTGTGGACTTGATGGGCCGAAAGGCCTGCTTCCACACTGTAGGGATTCTATGATTCTGTCTCCATATTCACTGATACCATCAATATGTAGAAATGTCTCAACCTCTGTCTCGAAAATACTCAAGGCCTGACCTTCAAAGCCCTTTGTGACAGGGAGTTCCAAAGCTACACCTCCCGCTTCTTGAAGAAATTCCTCTTCATCTCAGTCATAGCTCAGAAATACATTATTAGAACATAGAACATAGAAAAGTACAGCACAATACAGGCCCTTCAGCCCACGATGTTGTGCCGTGGAATAATCCTAATCCAAAAATAAAATAACCTAACTTACATTCCCCTCAATTCACTGTTGTCCATGTGCATGTCCAGCAGTTGCTTAAATGTCACTAATGACTCTGCTTCCACAACTTCCACTGAGTATTCCATGTGCTCACAACTCTCTGGGTGAAGAACCTCCCTCTGATGGCTCCTCTATACCTTCCTCCTAACACCTTAAAACTATGACCCCTCATGGCAGTCTATCCTGCCCTGGGGAAAAGTCTCTGGCTATCGACTCTATCCATGCCTCTCATTACCTTGTACACCTTGATCAGGTCACCTCTCTTCCTCCTTCTTTCCAGAGAGAAAAGTCCGAGTTCAGTCAACCTCTCCTCATAAGACAAGGGGATATTACCTGGCAGCACCCTGGTAGACCTCCTTTGCACCCTCTCCAAAGCCTCCACATCTTTCCTATAATAGGACGACCAGAACTGGACACAATATTCCAAGTGTGGCCTCACGAGGGTTTTGTAGAGCGGCAGCATAACCTCGCGGCTCTTAAACTCGATTCCCCTGTTAATGAAAGCCAAAACACCATATGCTTTCTTAACAACCTTATCCACTTGGGTGGCAACTTTGAGGGAGTTATGCACTTGAACACCAAGACCCCGCTGTTCCTCCAAACTGCCGAGAATCCTGCCTTTAATCCTATATTCAGCATTTAAGTTCGACCTTCCAAAATGCATCACTTCACATTTATCCAGGTTAAACTCCATCTGCCATTTCTCAGCCTAGCTCTGCATACTGTCAATGTCTCGCTGAAGCCTGCAATAGCCCTCGATACTATCAACAGCATCTCCAACCTTTGTGTCATCAGCAAACATACTAACCCACCCCTCAACCTCCTCATCCAAGTCATTTATAAAAACTACAAAGAGCAGAGGCCCAAGAACAGAGCCCTGCGGGACACCATAGAACATAGAACATTACAGCACAGTACAGGCCCTTCGGCCCTCGATGTTGTGCCGACCTGTCATACCAATCTCAAGCCCATCTAACCTACACTATTCCATGTACATCCATGTGCTTGTCCAATGACGACTTAAATGTACCTAAAGTTGGCGAATCTACTATCGTTGCAGGCAAAGTGTTCCATTCTCTTACTACTCTCTGAGTAAAGAAACTACCTCTGACATCTGTCCTATATCTTTCACCCCTCAATTTAAAGCTATGCCCCCTCGTGCTCGCCGTCACCATCCAAGGAAAAAGGCACTCTCTATCCACCCTATCTAACCCTCGGATTATTTTATATGTTTCAATTAAGTCACCCCTCAAACTCCTTCTCTCTAATGAAAACAGCCTCAAGTCCCTCAGCCTTTCCTCGTAAGACCTTCCCTCCATACCAGGCAACATCCTAGAAAATCTCCTCTGCACCCTTTCCAAAGCTTCCACATCCTTCTTATAATGCGGTGACCAGAACTGTATACAATACTCCAAGTGCGGCCGCACCAGAGTTTTGTACAGCTTCACCATAACCTCTTGGTTCCGGAACTCGATCCCTCTATTGATAAAAGCTAAAACACTGTATGCCTTCTTAACAGCCCTGTCAACCTGGGTGGCAACTTTCAAGGATCTGTGTTCATGGATACCGACATCTCTCTGTTCATCTACACTACTAAGAATCTTACCATTAGCCCTGTACTTTGCCTTCCGGTTACTCCTACCAAAGTGCATCACCTCACACTTGTCTGCATTAAACTCCATTTGCCACCTCTCAGCCCAGCTCTGCAGCTTATCTATGTCTCTCTGCAACCTACAGCATCCTTCGTCACTATCCTGACCTCCAGGCAGAATACTTACCATCTACAACCACTCTCTGCCTCCTGTCAGCCAACCACTTCTGAATCCAGACAGCCAAATCACCCTGTATCCCATACCTCCCGACCTTTATGAATGACTTTATTACTGCATCTACCCTATTGAGTCCTACAATAACACTGTATATTTCAATGAGATCATCTCTCATTCCTCTATACTCCAGAGAATATACAAATCCAATCTTTTTGATCTTTCCTCATGGGACAATCCTGGTACTCCCTCCATGTCAAATATATCTTTCCTCGGTTGCAATGCTGTTATTGATTGTCACATTAATCTTGGTCCAGAAGCATAGATCATCATTGGTGGTGCATCCAGTTTGTGAGGGTCTTTAAAAGGATTGCTCTTTGTTTTCCTTGATCTCTTTTACAGTCAATTTTCCATAATGGCTTCACCATTTCTAAATCATGAGCTCTTGTCAAGTGTTTGGGAAATTTGAACTGTCTCTTCCAATTTTTGGTCAGCAGATGCTCTGATCTTAGATTTTGCTAGCACTTCCTCATTGGAAGTTAAGGTATCTGAGGTATCTTTGTTATTGACTTCAGAAAACCACAACTCAGCAGCCTCGATTCTGCTCTATTTCTTTGCCCATTGTCAACACTCAGTTTCATTCTTCAAAATTGGTGTGATGTAACTTTCAAGGCATCTCACCTTTACTTTTTTTTGAAATGAATCTTTGGCTATTTTAGTCATTTGCCTTCATAGAATAGAATCCCTACTGTGCGGAAGGAAGCCTTTCAGCCCATTGAACCCACGGTGACACTCTGAAGAGCATTCTATCTCTATCCCTGTAACCCTGCATTATTTCTTATGGTACTTTCTGTCCAACATCAACACACTTCATACGTAGCAAAATCTGCCTCCCTGTTGGATCATTTCATTCTCACTGTGATCCTATATTTGCTATTCTTTTATGGAATGGTGGGAGCAACTGGCTGAGTCAGCATTTATTATTCTTCCTTCTGGTGAATTATTTTATTTATGATGAATGATTTTATAGTCGCGTGTATCTTACATAGAACATAGAACATAACAGCACAGTACAGGCCCTTCAGCCCTCGATGTTGTGCCGACCTGTCATACCAATCTCAAGCCCATCTAACCTACACTATTCCATGTACGTCCATATGCTTATCCAATGACGACTTAAATGTACCTAAAGTTGGCGAATCTACTACCGTTGCAGGCAAAGCGTTCCATTCTCTTACTACTCTCTGAGTAAAGAAACTACCTCTGACATCAGTCCTATATCTTTCACCCCTCAATTTAAAGCTATGCCCCCTCGTGCTCACCGTCACCATCCAAGGAAAAAGGCTCTCTCTATCCACCCTATCTAACCCTCTGATTATTTTATATGTTTCAATTAAGTCACCTCTCAACCTTCTTCTCTCTAATGAAAACAGCCTCAAGTCCCTCAGCCTTTCCTTGTAGGACCTTCCCTCCATACCAGGCAACATCCTAGTAAATCTCCTCTGCACCCTTTCCAAAGCTTCCACTTCCTTCTTATAATGCGGCGACCAGAACTGTACACAATACTCCAAGTGCGGCCGCACCAGAGTTTTGTACAGCTGCACCATAACCTCTTGGTTCCGGAACTCGATCCCTCTATTAATAAAAGCTAAAACACTGTATGCCTTCTTAACAGCCCTGTCAACCTGGGTGGCAACTTTCAGGGATCTGTGTACATGGACACCGAGATCTCTCTGCTCATCTACACTACTAAGAATCTTACCATTGGCCCTGTACTTTGCCTTCCAGTTACTCCTACCAAAGTGCATCACCTCACACTTGTCTGCATTAAACTCCATTTGCCACCTCTCAGCCCAGCTCTGCAGCTTATCTATGTCTCTCTGTAACCTACAGCATCCTTTGTCACTATCCACAACTCCACCGACCTTAGTGTCATCTGCAAATTTAATAACCCATCCTTCTACGCCCTCATCCAGGTCATTTATAAAAATGACAAACAGCAGTGGACCCAACACCAACCCTTGCGGTACACCACTAGTAACTGGTCTCCAGGATGAACATTTCCCATCAACTAACACCCTCTGTCTTCTTTCAGCAAGCCAATTTCCAGTCCAAACTGTTATATCTCCCACAATTCCATTCCTCTACATTTTGTACAATAGCCTACTGTGGGGAACCTTATCGAACGCCATGCTGAAATCCATATACACCACATCAACCAGTTTACTCTCATCTACCTGTTTGGCCACCTTCTCAAAGAACGCAATAAAGTTTGTGAGGCACGACCTTCCCTTCACAAAACCGTGCTGACTATCCCTAATCAATTTATTCTTTTCTTGATGATTATAAATCCTATCCCTTCTAACCTTTTCCAATACTTTATCAACAACTGAGGTAAGGCTCACTGATCTACAATTACCAGGGTTGTCTCTACTCCCCTTCTTGAACAGGGGAACCACATTTGCTATCCTCTGAACAGGGGAACCACATTTGCTATCCTCAAAATGGAAAATACAGTAAAACACATTGCAAAGCTCCCGCTGTTGCTATGATCCAGTGCCATTTTGAATAGCTTAGGAATAAAATAAAAGAAATAGCTTAAAGAGAGCCTGTAACCTTTCCCCTACCACATTGTTGCTGCCCGTGCCAAAACCAACCAATGTCAAAGTTGTTGCTCCTCAGGCACTACCTTTCACTGCTGGTCCTATCTTATTGACATCCCTACCGCCGACGTAGCGGCCAATGTCTGTTACTGTGTTTGTCCCTCCATCAGGGGCCTCCTTGCTGCCAACCACCAGGACTTGACTCTGGGCTCACTAGCCATGCTCTAAACCCTGGCAGAGCCGTGGTCCATCCGACTTCCACCTTCCTTGTTGATACCATTTCCAATGTTGCCTTGACTGAGCCCTCCCTGGAATGTAACCAGAAGCAAAAAAATGCGAAGAGAAAAGTAAATTAGAAAAGAAAGAATAGAAATGTGGGTGGAGTGCACATGCCTTGGCCTCAGAATCCTGGATGCTGCCTACTCTGCTGCTGCCATCTTGATTACCTTTGAGAAGGTGGTGGTGAGCTGCCAACTGCTGCATTCACTTGATGTAGGAACCCTACAATGCCAATAAGGAGGGAGTTCCAGTATTTTAACCTGGCAATGTTGGAGGAATGGTGATATATTTTTGAGGCTGCATGGAGGAGAACATAAAATAAAGGGGTGACCCATTTAGAACATAGAACATAGAACAGTACAGCACAGAACAGGCCCTTCAACCCACGATGTTGTGCCGACCATTGATCCTCATGTATGCATCCTCAAATTTCTGTGACCATATGCATGTCCAGCAGTCTCTTAAATGTCCCCAATGACCTTGCTTCCACAACTGCTGCTGGCAACACATTCCATGCTCTCACAACTCTCTGTGTAAAGAACCTGCCTCTGACATCCCCTCTATACTTTCCTCCAACCAGCTTAAAACTATGACCCCTCGCGTTAGCCTTTTCTGCCCTGGGAAATAGTCTCTGGCTATCAACTCTATCTATGCCTCTCATTATCTTGTGTACCTCAATTAGGTCCCCTCTCCTCCTCCTTTTCTCCAATGAAAAAAGTCCGAGCTCAGTCAACCTCTCTTCATAACATAAGCCCTCCAGTCCAGGCAGCATCCTGGTAAACCTCCTCTGAACCCTCTCCAAAGCATCCACATCTTTCCTATAATAGGGCGACCAGAACTGGACGCAGTATTCCAAGTGCGGTCCAACCAAAGTTTTATAGAGCTGCAACAAGATCTCATGACTCTTAAACTCAATCCCCCTGCTAATGAAAGCCAAAACACCATTTGCTTTCTTAACAACCCTGTCCACTTGGGTGGCCATTTTAAGGGATCTATGTATCTGCACACCAAGATCCCTCTGTTCCTCCACACTGCCAAGAATCATATTCTTAATCCTGTACTCAGCTTTCAAATTCGACCTTCCAACATGCATCACCTCGCATTTATCCAGGTTGAACTCCATCTGCCACCTCTCAGCCCATCTCTGCATCCTGTCAATGTCCTGCTGCAGCCTACAACAGCTCTCTATACTGTCAACGACACCTCCAACCTTCGTGTCAGTTGCAAACTTGCTGACCCATCCTTCAATCCCCTCATCCAAGTTGTTAATAAAAATTACAAACAGTAGAGGCCCAAGGACAGAGCCCTGTGGAACACCACTCACCACTGACTTCCAGACAGAATATTTACCACCCGCTGTCTTCTGTTGGCCAGCCAATTCTGTATCCAGACAGCTAAGTTCCCCTGTATCCCATTCCTCCTGACCTTCTGAATGAGCCTACCATGGGGAACCTTATCAAATGCCTTACTGAAGTCCATATACACCACATCCACAGCTCGACCCTCATCAACTTTTCTAGTCACATCCTCAAAGAACTCGATAAGGTTTGTGAGGCATGACCTGCCCCTCACCAAGCCGTGTTGACTGCATTTAATCAAGCCATGCTCTTCCAGATGGTCATAAATCCTATCCCTCAGAATCCTTTCTAACGCCTTGCAGACGACAGACGTGAGACTTACTGGTCTGTAATTGCTGGGGATTTTCCTATTTCCTTTCTTGAAGAGAGGAATTACATTTACCTCTCTCCAGTCCTCAGGTACGACTCCAGTGGAGAGCGAGGATGCAAAAATCTTCGCAAGTGGCGAAGCAATTGCATTTCTCATTTCCCTAAGCAGCCGAGGACAAATCTGGTCCGGGCCTGGTGACTTGTCAATCTTAATGTTTGACAAGATTTTCAGCACATCAGCTTCCTCTATCTCTATCCATTCCAGCATGCACACCTGCTCTTCAAAGGTTTCATTCACTACAAAGTTCATTTCTTTCGTAAAGACAGAAGCAAAAAACTCATTTAGGGCTTCCCCTACCTCCTCAGACTCCACACACAAGTTCCCTATGCTCTCCCTGATCGGCCCTACTCTTTCTTTGACCATTCTCTTATTCCTCACATAATTGTAAAATGCCTTTGTGTTCTCCCTAATCCGTTCTGCCAAGCCTTTCTCGTGCCCCCTCCTGGCTCTCCTCAGACCATTTTTGAGCTCCTTCCTCGCCTGCCTGTAATCCTCTAGATCCCCTTTTAAAACTGAGATGGTGAAACATTTTCTCTCTCTGAGGATTGAAGATGTCTTCATTAAAAAGCGATGGATATAGAATCTTTAAATACTTTTAAAGCAGTGGCAAATAGATTCTTGATTACTAAAGACATGAAAGATTACTGGGGATATGCAGGAGTGTAATTCAAATCAGATCAGATGTAATGTCATTGAATGTCACAGCAGGCTCAAAGGGTTGAGTGGCCTCCTGTTGTTTCTTGTTTGTGTGTTGGTATGTTCACACATGCAGCTTTGTGTATAGTCACTGAATGTGACAGCACATGATTAGAACATTTGGCCCATTGCACCTGTGCCAACTCTTTGAAAGGGTTTTCAAATTTAACCCCACATGTTAGCTTTGTTCCTCAAAAAACTTATGAATCTTCCTTAAGTGCATGGCTAATTCCCTTTGAAATGTTCACTGGTTGATGTTACAATCAAATTGGACTCAAGTGGTTGGTTAATAGCAGTCTCTCACCTCTGAGGCAGAAGGTTGTGGGTTCAAGACTACAGGTTCCGCGGTGCTAAGGGAGCGCTGCATTGTCAGAGATGCAGCTTCTTAAATGACATAAGTACTGAAACCCAGATTGGGTCTCTCGGGTACACCTAAATTGGTCATAAAAGTGAATGCAGGAATTGGGATGCCGTGTTGTTTTTGTATAGGGTATTGGTGAGGCTACTTTTACAATATTGCATTCAATTCTAATTGCCCTTCTATAGCAGGGATGTTGTGGAACTTGAGAGACCCAGAAAAATTTACAGGAATGTTGCCAGGGTTGGAGGGGTTGAGCTACAGGGAGAGGCTGAATGGGCTGCAACTTTTTTCCCTAGAACTTTGGAGGCTGAGGGTGACCTTACTGAGGTTTATAAAATCATGAGGGGCATGGATAAGATGAATAACCAAGGTCTTTTCCCCAGGGCAGGGGAATCTAAAAATAGAGGGCGTAGCTTTATGGTGAGAGGGTAAACATTTAAAAGGGACCTAAGGGGCAGCTATTTCATGCAGAGTGTGTATGGAATGAGCTGCCAGAAGAAGTGGATACAATTACAACATTAAAAACACATTGGGATGGGCGTATAAATAGGAAGGGTTTAGAGGGAAATGGGCCAAATGCTGGCAAGCAGGATGAGGTCAGATTGGAGATAACAAAGCGTGAAGCTGGATGAACACAGCAGGCCAAGCAGCATCTCAGGAGCACAAAAGCTGACGTTTCGGGCCTAGACCCTTCATCAGAGAGGGTCTGATGAAGGATCTAGGCCCGAAACGTCAGCTTTTGGTTTCCTGAGATGCTGCTTGGCCTGCTGTGTTCATCCAGCTTCATACTTTGTTATCTTGGATTCTCCAGCATCTGCAGTTCCCATTATCACTGAGGTCAGATTGGAGATGTTGGGTCATTGCGATGAGTTGGGCTGAAGGATTGGTTTCCATGCTGTATGATTCTATGACTCTGTATAAACAATCCTATGAAAGTATTGGCAAGAAGAGTTGCTTCTGTTGCCCTGTGCAATATTTATCCTTCAAAGACCATTCACTGACTTGTTAGTGATCATCACCTTGTTATTTATGGGAGCTTGTTGTGCTCATATTCTTTACCAGGTTTCCTATATTATAGCAATGATTACAATTCAAAGCACTAAACTTCTTAGGGACATCCTCAGGTGATGTAAGGTGCAATAGGAAATCAAGTACTCTGTTAACTATAAAAGTTTCATTGAGCTAGGTAGGGCTGGAGCATTGCTCATTATCAGGTGATTGGTTACATTGAAGATTTCGCTGGTTGTAATGCACTTATATTATTATTTGGAGTGTAGAATTTTAGTAACATTAGATTGTGACATCATATTTATTCTGAATTCTGAAGAGGAACAGCAAAAGATTTTGAATAGAATAGTGAGCGAAAGTGAGAACAAATTTTTGAACACAAGTTGCAAGAAAACAAACTGCCTACAATATCCAAAAAGAAAATAATCTCAGAATATGAATATCAAAGGCACAGCAGCTACTTGCTGAGCACCCCATCCACCACATTCAACATTCAACAAGATCCTTAGTTCTAGATTCTCCCACAAGCGAAGACATCCTTCTGTCATCCACCTGATCAAATCCCCTCGGGATTTTATACATTTCAACTAAATCACCTTTGACGTTTCAAAACTCCACGGGATACAGGCCTCGTCTGTCTCGCCTTTCCTCATTAAGCAATCTGCTCATTCCAGGTACTAGTTGAGTAAATCTTCCCTGAACTGTTTCCAACATATTAACATCATTCATATGCATGGTGATCAGTACTGAAACTGAACTCCAGTTGCAATCTTTACAACACTATAAAGCCCTGTATACCTGACAGAAGGTGCTGGTGTTGGACTGGGATGGACAAAGACAGAAGTCACGCGACACCAGGTTTTGGCCCAACGGGTTTGAAATTTGAAAGCACAAGCTTTTGGAGTGCTGCTCCTTCTTTAGATGATGTGACTTCACTTGACGCAGGAGCAGTGCTCCAAAAGATTGTGTTTTCAATTAAACCTGTTTGGACGGTAACCTGATTTTGTGTGGCTTCTGACTATCTAACTGATGAATAACTTCACTATTCTTGTGTTCAGTTCTCCTTTGTATAAAACATAATATTCTGTTAGCTATGATAATAAAATGTGAGGCTGGATGAACACAGCAGGCCAAGCAGCATCTCAGGAGCACAAAAGCTGACGTTTCGGGCCTAGACCCTTCCTCTGATGAAGGGTCTAGGCCCGAAACATCAGCTTTTGTGCTCCTGAGATGCTGCTTGGCCTGCTGTGTTCATCCAGCCTCACATTTTATTATCTTGGAATCTCCAGCATCTGCAGTTCCCATTATCTCTTATATTCTGTTAGCTTTTCTGATTATTTGCTGGACATGCATACTAATCTTCTATAATTCATATGTGAACATACCTAGATCTCTCTATATCTCAGAATTCTGTAACTCTCAGCATTTAGACAGTAGGCGTTGTTTTATTCTTTGTGCCAAAATGGACAATTGCACACTGTCTCAGATTATACTCCGTTGACCAAATGCTTGCCCACTCACTTAACTTGCCTATACCCCTTCACAGGCTCCTTAATTCCTTTGCAGAAGTCACTTTTCCACCCAGCTTTGTGACATTAGCAAATCTGTTGGTCAGATCTTTCATCCCTTCATCTATAAATTGTATAGAGTTGAGGCCCCAGCACCAGCCTCTGTGGCACATCACTTATGACATCCTGCCAGCCTGAAAAAGACCCATTTATTTCTACTTCCTGCTTCCTGTCGACCACCCAATCTTCTACCCATGTCAATGTGCTACTGCCTTCACCACAATAATATTTAATGCAGCATCTTATGAAATCCTAGCGAAATAAAATTATTCGGGTAAGATAAGGCGCACCTCAGCAGAGCATATTGAGCACTTATAGAATCCGTACAGTGTGGAAACAGGCCATTTGGCCCAACAAGTTCACACTGACTTTCCAGTGCGCATCCCACCCAGACCTACTCCCTAATTCACCCTGAAACCCTGCGCTTTCCATGGTGAACACACCTAACCTACACACCCCTGAACACTATAGATAATTTAGCATGGCCAGTTCACCTTTACTTGCACATCTTTGGACTGTAGGACGAAACCAGAGCACCTAGCAGTAACCCATGTAGACACATGGAGAACGTGCAAACTCCACACAGACAGTTACTCGAGGCAGGAATCAAAACTAGGTTCCTGGCGCTGTGAAGCAGCGGTTCTAGCTGCTGAGCCACCCTGAAAACCTTGACACCCGACAAACTGTGTCACACACAGATACAAGTATTCTTTCTCTGACATGGTTACAGTGCAGAATAATCCTTTTTGACAGAAGACTTTAAATTGTAATCGGTGGGAATTCATCATCTGCTGCTGAGGCTGTTGACTGGAGAAATGATTGGAGTCATTAAAATTAATGTATTCTTCACAAGTTGTTCCAGAATAAATCACCCAATGCCCCTTCAGGAGTTCAGGGCTTTTCATTCTACTAAGAAATGCTCAGCTGCGTAAATAAATTTGATCATTACCTTCCCATGTTTAACTTCTTGTTGAAATACCAAAGCCCTTCTGACAACTGGGTTAAGAAAACAGGAGATGTGCTCTGTGGTTTTATTGTTACAATTTCTCTCTAAATGCAGAGCTGGATGATTACCAAAGGAAAATTTTTGCCGTTCTCTAATATTTCTTTCGCTCCTACGTTCTCCCTAGATTCCAACTTTTCTATACCTTCCACAACACCTGTTCTTTGTTTAACTCTATTTTCATTACTTTAATCCCGTTTTTTAAACAGTCACAAACCTTCGGCTCCAAGCCACACACAACAAATGTAAAGCCAAGTTTGCTCAGCGTATGCAGTTTTCCACTTTTGAGGTAGACATTTGTAGGTTCAAGCCCTTAACCCCATGGATTGATTTTGCTGGAGGTAGACGTTCTGTGTGAGTTTTGCCAAAATTCTGTCATACCTTCAACAGAAAGCCTGGAGAAATGACAACAATTCCCAGCTACACTTTTATGAACCCGAACACCTGAAGAAGGAGTGGGGCTCTGAAAACTTGTGTTTTCAGATCAACCTGTTGGACTATAGCCTGATGCTGTGTCACTTCTGACCTAGTTTGCCCCAGTCTAACACCGGCACCTCTGCTTCATGAGCATCAAAATTATGTCATGGTCTGGCTAACTGCCAGTAAAGTTTTTGTTCAAAGTAGACAAAATTTGAAATCTTGAGGTACTTACAAAACACACAATGCTCCAAAATTCCACAGCTTTTGACAAACAAACTAAATCTCCTCCACAAATTAGAAAAGTCATATAATGCAAAGAGGCGAATGAAGGGGAGACGTCGATCACTTTGTATATTGAGCCTGCTCTGCTATTTAATAAGGTCATGGCTGACCTGATCCATGACTTTTCACCCTTTGCTTCTCAAGAATTTGTCTACCCCTGCCTTGAAAAATATTCAAAGACACCTCTTCCAATACTTCTTGAAAAAGTATGTTCCAAAGACACATTGCTGCTTATGAGAAATTTATATCAGAGATGGCAGGAGCTGAAGACGCTGGAGAATCGAGAATACAAAGTGTGAAGCTGGATGAGCACAGCAGGCCAAGCAGCATCTCAGGGGCACAAAGATGCTGCTCGGCCTGCTGTGTTCACCAAGCTCCACACTTTGTTATCTTGTTATGAGAAAAGTTCTCTACACCTTGGGGTGCCTGAAATAGCAACCAGTAACTTTTAAACAGAGGCCTTAGCTCTAGAATCCCTCACAAAATGCAACATTCTTTCCATGTGCCCTTTGGGATCTTACGTGTTTCAATTAAGTCACCATTTACTCTTTTACTGTAACATCAACATTGATATCTCCCCACAGACGCAGCCCGACCTGTTGAGAATTTACAGCAATTTCAGTCTTTGTTTTTGATTTCCAGTATCCGCAGTTTTTGCATTTTGTTTATTTATCTCTCCCAAGTGCCAGCTAGCCACTTAGGAACTTTTTACCCACTGCGGAAACATGGTAGTGAAGGAGACAGTTAACATTGAGGGAGTACTCATGATCACACGGGGGGGCAGCAAGCAGAGGGAAGGCACGTGTCCTTGTTTATATTGAAGCATTTTGATGTTTTGATGGCTGCTATGAGGTGAATGACATGATTAGATTAGATTAGATTCCCTACAGTGTGAAACAGGCCCTTCGGCCCAAGAAGTCCACATCACCCCTTGAAGCATCCCACCCAGTCCCATTCTCCCATAACCCACACACCCCTGAACACTATGGGCAATTTAAGATGGCCAATCCACCTAGCCTGCACATCTTTGGACTGTGGGAGGAAACCAGAGTGCCCGGAGGAAGCCCACGCAGACACGGGGAGAATGTGCAAACTCCACACAGACAGTTGCCCAAGGCTAGAATCGAACCTGGATCCCTGGTGCTGTGAGGCTGCGGTGCTAACCACTGAGCCACCGTGTATGATTGGCCTTCAGTGTCCTCCAGAAGTTCAGGCTTCAGAACCTCGGCAATCAGTTTGACCAAGGTGAGGGTGAGACCCCGACTGTTGCTACATAACAATAAACAGAAATATCTAGCCAGAAATAATGTACTGGACCATGAGCTGGTACTGTAGGTAACAATCCTGATCTTCACTCAACTGTCAAGATACTTGCCTTTCTACAACCAATGGGACTGGTGCTAAATGGAATCTCACCAAAGCTACCTGATTAGTGTAAGTTATATAGACTTATTTAGGGAAATGTCTTTACCCAGAGAGCGGTTAGACTGTGGAAATCATTACCGTATGGAATGCATTCATACTTCTTTGAGGAGTAGTTAAACCATCTATTTAAGAAATGTGTCATGTTATTAACCAAATCATGCTAAAATTTATATGAATTGCTGAAGGGAGCTCTCAGTGCATGTTTGCCAGTCATCTGCACATGCAATGAAGAGATTGTGTCATGTTTAGCACATGTCACCATGACTCAAACATTCACCTGCTCCACCACTTGATGTTTTCTACAAGGTGCGCTGCAGAAATTCACCAAAGGTCCTTAGACACTCTCCAAACCTGCAACCATTCTATCCAATAAGATAAAACCTGAGATACATGGGGGCATCAACCCTTGCTTGTTCCCCTCTAAGCCATTCACCATCCTGACTTGTAAATAATCACTGCTCCTTCACTGTCACTGGGTCAAAATCCGAGAATTCCCTTCCCAAGGGCATTGTGGGTCAACCTACAGCATGTGGACTGCAGCAATTCGAGAAGGTAGCTCATCACCACTTTCCCCAGGGCACCATGTAATAAATGCTGGCCCAGCCAGGGAGGCCCACGCTCCACACGTGAATAATAAGCAAACAAAAACTTATCCAACCAACGACACCTACATCCCATGAATGAATGATTTAAAAAAACAAGCCAGCTCCCCACATCAAGAGAATATCTTACATAGCTGAATGGTCTACCGGTCATTTGCTTCCTCTGTTTGCATTGAATCTTTCTTCAAACTGAGCTGAAAGCAAATGGGAGACCCAGGTGACTATGCAAAGAAAGATATGTGTTCGTAAAGGACTTTTCAAAACATCAAAGGTTTAATGTCTTGGAAGTAATTGTGAAGCGTAGCCACCATTGTAATACAAGCAATATGGCAGCCAACTAGTGCACAGCAAGCTCCCACAAACGGCAAAGAGACAACGACTGGATCATTTCCTTTAGAATGCATTCATAGAATTTCTACAGTGTGGAAGCAGGCCATTCGGCCTATTGGGTCCACACTGCCCCTCCAATGAGCATCCTACCCAGACCCACCCGTGTGACCCTACATTTCCCTTGGCTATTCCATCCTACCTGCACACCCTGGACACTGTAGACAATCTTGTGTGGCCAATCCACTTAACCTGCACATCTTTGGACTGTGGGAGGACACTGGAGCACCCAGAGGATACCCACATGGACACGGGGAGAATGGGCAAACCCCAGACATACCATTTGCCTGAGGTAGGAACTGAACCTGGGTCCCTGCTGCTGTGAGGCAGCAGTGTTAACTACTGAGCCACTGCATGGGACGTCGATTTGAGGATAACTGTTCTGTTTTTCTAAACAGTGTCATGGACTCTTTTCAAACCCTTTGAGAGTGAAGACCTCAAATTAATATCTTTACAAAAAGGCAGTCTGGGGAAAGTCATGCCATGTGGAACAACATTTACATTGTGATTGAGCCATCCAATCTACGTTCCTGATTTTTAATTTTTTATTCCTTTTTGGGAATTTGTCGCTATGACATTACCATTATCAATGTGTTTTATATCTTGGCAGTGATTTATTTAAACTTGAAGTGGAATAGAATGACACAGTTGGTAAATACAGTTCCCTATGTGCATTGAGCTGTACACAACGAAGAGGAGATTATGTTTCGCCTCCTGCACTACACTGAACTGGCTGATCTCAGGTGAGCCCTTAGTGACTGAGAATCGCTTACAGCCAGGGGCTCAGATGGAGAGAAATTTGTTAGACGTGTCCAGGAGGGCTTTTTGAGGCAGTATAATCCACAACTGGCTCTAATGTCTTTGAGCGATGGGGAGGATTCCCAGTCATAATCATGACTCATTGCTCCACTGCTGGAAAATAAACGAGTGCAGATGTTGGGTGGAAGGCACGATTAGACTTGGCCATGCTCCTCACAGTTTAGACTCACGTCTGAGGAATTGCTTGGGTATCACAGTGAAGTGAATTATTACCTTGTTGTCCGCGCAAAAATTTGATCTAAAATTGAAAGTTGACATTTTCTACAACCAAAGGACAAGAAACTTGATGCTTGCATGTCTGAGAGACAATGTTTTCGAAAGAGGGGGCAAAGATTTCCTGTGCAAGAGCAGCAATAAGATACAAATCCCAAGTCAGGGAGAAATTGCTGTTTCTCACAACCTTACAGCTCTGATCCAGGAGGAAACTATCCACCACTGCGGCACATCAGTCAAAAGCCATTTAGGGCGTTAGGGACACAGAGAAAGAGAGATTGAGAAATTGAGAGAAAGGGAGGGAAAGAGAGTGAGACAGAGACAACCACAAATTCAGGAGCCACCTCTATTTTTTGATGTGCAGATAAGTTTGGAGATGTGCTGGTTAGATGGATTGGGCACCAATATTCTGGGCGGGACATTTACTAGAGCTCATTGGGAAGGTTTAAACTGGTGTGGCAGGGGCTTGGGAACCGGATACTAGGCCAGTAAGTACAGGGACTGGGGACAAAAGTGTGACAGAGATATGTACAAAGTAAGAGCAAGCACAGGGAAGTCACGTGACTGAGAAGGACTAAAGGTCTGGGGTGCATTTGCTTCAGTGCAAGAAGTATAGTAGATAAGTCCGATGAACTAAGAACATGTATTACTGCATGGGATTATGATGTTAGTGCCATTACAGAGACTTGGTTAAAGGAGGGACTGATTGTCTGCTTAATATTCCCAGATATTGCTGGTTTAGAAGGGACAGAAAAGGAAGCAAAAAGGATGGGGGTGTTGCGTTGCTGATTAGGGATCACATTACGGCTGTGTTGAGGGAGGATACATCAGAGGGATCTTACAGTGAGGTATTATGGGTGGAGCTCAGGAGCAGGAAGGGTGAAATCACCATGTTGAGAGTTTTCTGTAGACCTCCCAACAGCCCACGGGAAACAAAGGAGCAAATATGAAGCCAGATACTCGAAAAGTGTGAAAAAAGCAGGGTGGTTGTGATGGATGACTTTGGTTTTCCTCTTATTGACTGAGAATTGCTTACAGCCAGGGGCTCGGGTGGAAAGAAATTTGTTAGATGTGTCCAGGAAGGCTTTTTGAGGCAGTATGTTGACAATCCAACCAGAGAGGAGGCCATACTAGACTGGGTACTAGGGAATGAGCCAGGGAAGGTGATCAATGTTTCAGTAGGAGAGCATTTTGGGATTAGTGACCATAACTCCATAAGATGTCAAGTAGTTGTGGATAAGGACAAGGGTAGCCCTTGGGTGAGGGTGCTTAATTGGGCAACAGCCACTTACATCCACATTACATATAAATAATCTGGAGGAAAATGTGGGTGGTCTGGTAAACAAGTTTGCTGATAACACCAAGATTTGTGGAGTTGCTGATCATGCTAATGATTGTGAAAGTTTACAACAGGATATAGATAGATTGGCGACTTGGGCACAGAAATGGCCGATGAGGTTTAATCCAGGCAAATATGAGGTGATGCATTTTGGAGAATCAAATTTGGGTGTGAATTATACTGTTAATGGCACAGCCCTTAGGAACACTAACATTCAGATGGATGGGGGGTGTAGGTCCACAGTTCCCTGAAAGTGGCAACATAGGTAGTCAAGATTATTAACAAGGCATATGGTACGCTTGCTTTCATCACCTGGAGTGTGGAGAACAAGAATTGGCAAATGCTATCGCAGCTATATAAAAACCTTGTTAGGCCACATTTGGAGTATTGTGTGCAGTTTTGGTCTCCATACTACCAGAAGGATGTGGAAGCTTTGGAGAAAGTGCAGAGAAGGTTCACCAGGATGTTGCCTGATCTTGAAGGCATTGACTATGAGGAAAGGTTAAAAAGATTAGAATTGTTTTCACTGGAATGATGGAGGCTGAGAGGAGACCTGATAGAGGTCTACAAAATTATGAGAGGCATAGGCAGGGTGGATAGTCAGGGGCTTTTTCGCAAGGTTGAAGTTTCAATTGCAAGGGGGCACAGGTTCGAAGTCAGAGGGGAGAAGTTTAAGGGAGATGTGTGAGGGAAGTTTTTCAAGCCCAGAGTGGTAGCAGCCTAGAATGCACTGCCAGAGGAGGTGGTGGAAGTGGTTACACTGAAGACATTTAAGAGGCACCTAGATGGGTTTATGAACAAAGAGAGAATAGAGGGATATGGCTCAAAAAATGGCAGATTTGTTGATGATTAATTAGGGCATGATGGTTGGCACAGGTTAGGAGGGCCCAAGGGCCTGTTCCTGTGCTGTACCTTTCATTTGTTCATTCATTTGATGCAGGTGTGCAGATACCCATAGGTGTGCAAGTCAGGTGGATTGGCCATGCTAAATTACCCATATGTAGCCTCGGTGGATTAGATTTAGGAAGTGTAGGGTTATATGGAGGTTGTAGGTGTGGGTGGGATGCTCTTTGGAGGGTTGCTGTATACTCGACGGGCCAAATGGCCTGCTTCCACACTGTAAAGTTTCAATGATCTCATGATTCCATGAGATAACAACACTTTGTCAGGAGTAGTAGGAACTGCGGATGCTGGAGAATCTGAGATAACAAGGTGTAGAGCTGGATGAATACAGTAGGCCAAGCAGCATCAGAGGAGCAGGAAGGCTGACATTTTGGGCCTAGACCCTTCTTCAGCATCCTCTCATGCTGCTTGGCCTGCTGTGTTCATCTAGCTCTATACCTTGTTATCTAACACTTTATCAGACCAGGTTTAAGGAAAGGATTTGCTTCCTTGTAATGCCCTTTCACAGCATCAGGACAACTCAGCGGTTTCAATATAATGTGGAGCTGGAGGGATACAGCAGGTTAGGCAACATCAGAGGAGCAGGAGAGCCGGGTTTACACTCTTCACTTATTTAATGGTTTGTACAGGCAATGACATGCTTTTTGAAATGTAATCACTTCAGTAATTGGTGATGGCAAAAGCATGAACAGAAGTAGCTGGTAAACAATTTGCTGGTCATGGGTGTGCCTAAGTCAGAATGTCATGAATGCACGCTCCAGCTGCAGAGACCTGAACTCATAATCCAAGCTGGCATGTCAGTGTAGTACTGAGTTTCAGAAGCACAGACATTTATGGGATGTGGAGGATTGAACGCTAGGAAAGCACCAAGCTAAGTGAGTCTGGAAGTGATGAAGGAGTGACTCGTGGTAGTAGTCTGAGATAGACAGATTTTTCATAATTAAATGTTATGGGGAAAAGACAAGAAAGTAGAATTGAGGATTAGCAGATCAAGCATGATCTCACTGAATAGTGGAACAGGACAACTAATCCAATTTGGAATAGTAGCCAATGAGGGAGGCACTGTCAATCATGTGAGTCTGTACTTTTTGACTGAAGCCTCCTGTGGCTCAGTAAAAATCTGTGATTTAGTGCAGCTTTGTTTTTTCATATCTCATTGTTTGTAATGCACCTTGGGATGTCCCGAATAGACAACAAGGTGCTAGACAAGTTTACAAATTTTCCATTATTTCTTCCTCATTATTTTCTTTCTCATTCAAGAATTTAGGGGATAGGTTTATCTATTCTAACTCAAGATAAAATGAACATTTCTTTTAGAGATCCAATTGTCGATTTCTCAGGAAGGATTTACGGAAACTTTGCTACTTTTACATCATTCACCAACAACTGAAACCAAGTCTGTTTCATTATCAGAACAAATTCTCACAACTGCCACATCTTAAAGCACTTTACATCCAATGAAGTACTCTAAACTGTGGTAATTATTGTAAATAGCAGGAGACAGGGACATGGTGGTAATTTCACTGAACAAGCAGTGCTGAATAAGGTGAAAATGAATAAGGTGTTTGGTGCACTTGTCTTTATTGATCAGTTCTTTGAATATTGGACTTGGGAGGTCATGTTGCAAGTATACAGGACATTGGTTAGACCTCTTTTGGAATACAATGTTCAGTTCTGGCCTCTATGCTATAGGAAAGATGTTGTGAAACATGGAAGTACAGAAAAGATTTACAAAGATATTGCTGGGTTGGAGGGTTTGAGCTACAAGGAGAGGCTGAAAAAAGCTGGGGCTATTTACCCTGGAGTGTCAGAGGCTGAGGGATGACCTTAGAGAGATTTCTAAAATCATCAGGGGCAACGATAGGGTGAATAGCCAAGGTCTTTTTCCCAGGATGGCAGAGTCCAAAGCTGGAGGGCACGGGTTTAAGCTAGGAGGGGACAGATATTTAAAAGGCCCCTAAGAAGGGTCCAGAGGGATATGGGTCAAATGTTGGCAAATGGGACTAGATTAATTTAAGATATCTGTTTGGTATGGGTGGTTTGGACTGAAGGGTCTGTTTCCTTGCTGTACAACGCTACGACTCTAGGCGGAAAAGTGATCCAGGCTAATGCCTTGGAGATATGGTCTTAAATTTCATGCTGGAATTTAAATGTATTTCATCAATCTGGAAATGAAAGCTAATCTCAGTAATGGTCACCACTGATTGTTGCAAAAAAAACCATCTGGTTTACTAATATCCTTTCGGGAAGGATGCTGTCATCCCTACCTGAGCCTGCCCTACAAGTGACTGCACACCGACAGCAATGGGGTTGACTTTTAATCACCTTCTGAAATAGACTAGCAAGGCCCTCAGTTCAAAGGAAAATAGGGATGGTCACTAAGTATGGAGCTTGCCAGCAAAGCCCACATCTCATGAAAAGAATTTTAAATATGTAACTTTGGCGGCAGCCAAAATGCATTCAGCAAACTCCCACCAGCAGCAATGCAAAGGCATCTGTTTATGTGATGTTGATTGTGGGATAAATATTGGCAAAAACACCAATTCCTCTGCCCTTCTTTGAAATTACTGGAATGTCAGCATTGACGCCTGCACTCAGGCCCTGGAATGACACTTGAACCTGGTACACTGTCACTCAGAAGAGACAACATCACACATTGAGTTGCAGCTGAATGTCAAGTTGGCCATTTTCTGTTTGCTAAAATGACAAGCAAACATAATTTCATCGCCTCTGCCAAGACACAGTTTGTGCTTTGGTTTAGTCAATATGTGGGATGTGGGAATCGCTGACTGGGCCATCGTTAGTTGCACATCCCTAGTTTTGTTGGAGAAGGTGGTGGTGAACTCGCCTCTTGAACTGTTCGGATGTAGGGACATCCACAGTGTTGTAGGGAGGAAGTTACAAGATTCCGGACCCAGAAGGAACAGCACTTTAGTTCTAAATCAAGTTGGTGTGGAGGTCACATAAATTTGCATTCTGACACATCTGCTACCCTTGTCCTTTCCAGACGTGTTTGGAAGATAATGTCTAAGTAGGTGCTGCTCCTGCAAGAGTTTCTCATACATTGGGAGAATTACTGTCTAATTTTGCATTTAGAATAATACAGCACAGAAAAGGCCTTTGGTCCATTGGGTCAATGCTAACCTATGTACATTAATCCCATTTTCCAGCACTAGGCCCATAGCCTTGAATCTTATGACTTTTCAAATACTCATCCATGTATCTACTTAAGGTTGTGCAGTTGCCTGCCTCTGCGACCCTCCCAGGCGGTGCATTCCAGCCTCTGAATGAAAAATCTATTCCCCAAATCACCCCTAAACCTCCTTTCCTTCACCTTAAAATTGTGACCCCAATTTATTGCCCATTCCCAAGAGCATTTGAGAACATAGTGGTGAGATGCCTTCTTAAACTGCAGGTGCACCCATTGCGCTAAACTTTCATTGCAGCTTGATAAAACTGACTGCTCACTGGGCCATATTTGGAGTGTTCTGTACAATTCTGGTTGCTCTGCCAAAGGAAGGATGTTATGAAACTGTAAATTGTGCAAAAAAGAAATGTACAGGGATGTTACTGAGACTGGAAGGCTTGAGTTGTAGGGGTAGACTGAATAGGCTAGGGACTTTTCTCTCCCGGTGCATAGCAGGCTGAGGGGGTGACCTTATGGAATTTTATAAACTGATGAGGGGCCTAGATATTGTGAATAGCAAAGGTCTTTTCCTTGGCGTGGGGAGTCCAAAACTAGAGAACGTAGGTTTAAGGGTGAGAGGGGAAAAATTTAAAAAGGACCTGAAGGGCAACTTCTTCACACAGAGGATGGTGTGTGTGTGAAACAAGCTGCCAGAGGAAATGGCAGAGATGAGTACAATTATAACATTTTAATGACATTTGGACAGGTACATGGGTAGGAAGGGGATATGAGCCAAATGCAGGCAAATGTGATTAGTTCTGTTTAGAAACTTGTTCAGCATGGACAAGTTGGGCTGAAGGGCCTGTTCCTGTGCTGTATGGCTCTATGACCCTATACTTCAGATGGTAATTATGAATCAGCTACATTGCTGCGGGTATGAAGTTATGTATAGGCCCAAAGAGTTAAGGATCTCAAATTCCTCTCCTCAAACAGCATTGGTAATCCTTCTGGGATTTTACAATAATCCAAAAGTTTTGCAGGCAGCATTATTGATAGAATTTTCCCCTTTCAGTCTTTTAATTTAGTTAAAATTCCACAGATTTTATGATAGGATTTGAACTTTTATCTCCAGAGCCTAGACCTGGTTTCTGGCTTATCAGAACAGAGCACGATGTTTCCACGAAATCAGCTTGATGTGTAAAACAATTGCCCAACTGCTCACACCATGTTCCCTTTGCTAATTTCCTTAAATCTGTGTCCTTTGGATTATTGACCCTTCTACCAGTGAAAACAGTTTCTCATTATTTACTGAATTATTTTGATTATCTGCACTAAAGTACCCTTGAAATCTCATTTTCCTGAAATAAAAGGAATTAACCCAGCTTCTTCAGTCTCTTTTAGCAATTGAGGATGTTATAGGCTCAGATCCCTACTTACTGCTCTCTAAGTAGGAATCTGGACTGCAATCAACACAGATGATGTGGTGATTTGATAGTCACTACTCTTTAGTACAGATTTTAAACTGAAACTTTGCTCATAAGTTCTGTTGAACTATAATGAATGCTGTGGAACTGTTATGAAAGATGTACAGGGTGTTCTCCTGATGTCCTGGCCAATATTCCTTCATCAGTTAATGCAGGTTAATTGGTTGCTCAGCCCATTGCTATTGCTATGAGGATGCTACTTTGGAAAGTGACAATGTACTCAGAATGTTTCCAAATGGTATGATAAGGAATTATATAAATGTAAGTCTTTGTTTCAAGTTGTGGATCAGCACTTGAGATACCTGTTTACAGCACATAGTTGTTAATAAATTGTCAGATATCTGACTCTGTTAAAACTCGATTCTTATAGTATATGCTATTTGGGCTAAGATAGGAAATCACACAAAGCATATCCCGATGACTGCAATGGTGGAAAATGAGCTTCAGACGTTAATGGTTGCAAGTTAGTTCAGAAGCTAAAAGCAGTGTAGTTGTGAAAAGTTCTTTCCTGACTGTCACTCATTATACGTTCAAGTTCAGAGATGAAATTAACAACCAAGACTAAAGCACCACAGCAAAGACTGAAAGTTACAACACTAAGGAAGCTAGGAACAGTTACAAGTGTATTCTCACTTTCTCTTTAAAAATACATGGAATGATCCAAATGAAATGTAAGTTGCGGTTCGCTCATTTGACTGAATTATTGGTTTATACTGTAGAGTGATGTCAACCACATGATTCAATTCCTGTGCTGGCTCTGTCTTCTCAACTTTGTCTATTGCCTGAGGTATGTTAGCCCTCAGGCTAAACTCACTACTAATCTTCTCTCTATCTCTAATGAGATAGTAGACAACTGTGACTTTCACTTCAAATACAGCTCCATTTTAAGCAAGTGATTCTAAAGCTAAGTACAGAAAAGGAAAATACTTGTTACATTAAAAAAGCCTTACCTGTCTCCAGGTATCAGTTAAAGGAAGCTTGCTGGGATATTGCAGTGCATCTTGTATAGTTATACACTGCTCCCACTGTTGAATATGTTGGGTGGGGTTCCAGTCAAACATAATGTTTTGTCCTGGATGGTGTCAAGGTTTTTAACTTTTGTTGGGGTTACACGCTTCCAGGCAAATGGAGAGTATTCCATTAGTACCAGAGATAATGGGAACTCCTAAGATGTTGCTTGGCCGGCTGTGTTTATCCAGCTCCATGCTTTGTTATCTAGTATTCCATTAGTATCCTGACTTGTACCTAGTGGGCACTGGGAAGACAGGGTAGTACTTAACACAGAATTCCTAATTGCTGATACATAGATCTGTGCTGAGTGGTATTTCAAACATAGAAATTTGTTTTAGAAGCCATAATGTTTGCAAGACCGGTCCAGTTCAGTTCCTAGTTAAAGGTAATTCTCCAAATATTGATAATGGGCTTTCAATAATGGTAATACCATTGAAAATCCAAGGGTGATTACCTGATTCAATAACAATATGGGTCCTCTGGATGGAAACCCGAAAGCTTTTACATAATGTTAAACCTTGCACTTTCTATGTTTGAAATACCACCCAGCACAGATCTATGTATCATCAAGATCTCCAAGTATATCATTTACAAAATCAGATATTCTAGGTCATTACATTGAGTCTATCCATGTCCTGACAAACATCCATCCAGAATGTTTTGATCTGTTGGTAAATTTGAAGGCAATGCAGTATTATATCTGAAAGGTGATGCCCATCCCAACAGTCACCCTCCTTGTAAGTGCAGAATTCACATTCAGAATAAGATCAAACTGGCATTGAATTCCATGGAACAAAACAACATCATTCACAAAGTTAAAAATTACATGAGTTAGTGAAATTTCATTACTTGTGTTTTGAAGAGAAATGGCGCACTACATGTGTGTTTAGATCCAAGTCAACTGAACATTGCAGTAAAAAAGATGTCCACACAAAATTGTGATGCAGGAAGAACTTAATCCCAAATTTTCAGATGTTTCCAAACTTGATGACAAGAATCCATAGTGGAACTTATATCTTTCACCAGAGCCAAAGGAACTGCCAACATTTAGAACATCTTTTGATAAACACAGTTTACTTGAAGTAACATCTGGACTGTCCATTGCATGGCATGGTGGTTTAGTGGTTAGCACTGCTGCCTCAAAGAATTTGGGGTGCTGGTTTGATTTAAGCCTGGGGCAACTGTCTGAGTGGAGTTTGCACATTCTCCCTGTGTCTGCGTGGGTTTCTTCCAGGTGGTCTGGTTTCTCCCCATTGTCCAAAGATGTGCAGTTTGGATGGATGAGCCATGGGAAATGCAGAGGTAGTATAGGGGAATGTTTTTTGTGGGATGGTCTAGTGAGGAGCAGTGAGCTCGATGGGATGAATGGCATGCTTTCACACTGTAGGGATTGTATGAAGACATATTCCAACATTATATGTTTTATATCATTGTGATTCTACCAAGATGTCCCTGTATTGCAGGTGACATTGAAGTTCTTGGAAGAACTAAACAATCCTATTTTCAACAGCTTAAAATGCCCAATCAACATGAGCCAAATCAACTTCTTTGGGCCAATCTACTCTTCATTTGGTATTATGCTCAGGCCAGGAGTCTGTAGCCAAACCAGATCTATCCGTTTGTAGTTTTTTAAGCAGGGTCTTGTTCCATGAATAATCAAGATGTTTCTTTTCTCTGCCCCAAAACTATGCTTTATTAAATCTCCTTATCAGAAACGTGGCTTCTAACTTTGACTGAAGCATTTCTTTCCATTGTCCTCATAAATATTTTCTGAAAGCTAGATCTTGTCAAGCAGTGGAATCCAAGTATCACCCATACACATGCATTATGACAAAGTAGGGCTTTTCAAACCCTTTTTCTATAATCAAAAAGTACAATCACTTGGGAAACAAGGTTATTTTAGATAAGTTGGAGAAGTACACCCAAAGGAAGGGTTGTTTATAGTTCAATAACTTATCAAAAGATGCATCCAGAAAGGTCATTTACATTTGAATGTCTGTCAAGATTTGGCAGGGTTCTGGCAAAAATGGTGTTGAGGGTGTCCATACATTCTATGCTAGTTCTTTGAGGAGGCCACGAGGCAGGTTGATGAGGGTTGAGCAGTGGATGTGGTATACATGGGCTTCAGCAAGGCATTTGATAAGGTTCCCCACGGCAGGCTCATTCATAAAGTCAGGAGGCCTGGGATACCGGGTGATTTGGCTGTCTGGATTCAGAATTGGTTGGCTGACAGGAGGCAGAGAGTGGTTGTAGATGGCAAGTATTCTGCCTGAAGGTCAGTGCTGAGTGGTATCCCGCAGGGCTTTGTTCTTGGGCCTTTGCTGTAGTTTTTATAAGTGACTTGGATGAGAAGGTTGAGGGGTGGGTTAGTATGTTTGCTGATGACACAAAGGTTGAAGGTGCCGTTGATAGTATTGAGGGCTATTGCAGGCTTCACCGAGACATTGACAGAATGCAGAGCTGGGCTGAGAAATGGCAGATGGAGTTCAACCCGGATAAATGCACGTGATGCATTTTGGAAGGTCGAACTTAAATGCTGAATATAGCATTAAAGGCAGGATTCTCGGCAGTGTGGAGGAACAGCGGGGTCTTGGTGTTCAAGTGCCTAGCTCCCTCAAAGTTGCCACCCAAGTGGATAAGATTGTTAAGAATGCATATGGTGTTTTGGCTTTCATTAACAGGGGGACCGAGTTTAAGAGCCGCGAGGTTATGCTGCAGCTCTACAAAACCCTGGTGAGACCACACTTGGAATATTGTGTCCAGTTCTGGTCACCCTATTATAGGAAAGATGTGGAGGCTTTGGAGAGGGTACAAAGGAGGTTTACCAGGATGCTGCCTGGACTGGAGGGCTTGTCTCACGAGGAGAGGTTGCCTGAGCTCGGACTTTTCTCTCTGGAGAGAAGGAGAAAGAGAGGTGACCAGATCGAGGTGTACAAGGTAATGAGAGGCATGGATAGAGTCGATACCCAGAGACTTTTCCCCAGGGCAGGATTGACAGCCACGAGGGGTCATAGTTTTAAGGTGTTATGAGGAAGGTATAGAGGAGACATCAGAGGGAGTTCCTTCACCCAGAGGCAAGAGAGTTGTGAGCGCATGGAATACTTTGCCAGTGGTAGTCGTGGAAGCAGTGTCATTAGTGACATTTAAGCGACTGCTGGACATGCACATGGAGAGCAGTGAATTGAGGGGAATGTAGGTTCGGTTATTTTATTTTTGGATTAGGATTATTCCACGGCACAACATCGTGGGCCGAAGGGCCTGTACTGTGCTGTACTTTTCTATGTTCTATGTTCTATACCAGCATAAAGGAAGTATGACAATGTCACTGGGTTACACATTCTGGAACGCTCTCCCTAAGAGCATTTTGACCTACAGCAGTTCAAGAAAGTAACTCATCAGCATCTTCTCAAGGGAGTTAGAAATGGGCAATAAATACTGGCCACCCAGCGATGCTCGTACCCCATGAGTGAATAAAACAGAAGGTGCCCATACCACCAGCCAAAAGTGACTTACACCTACCACCTCATACCGCAGACGGAATACTATATTCGAGCTACAGGAACGGTGGTCTCGGCGTCCCAAAACTCGAAGTGCAAATACCATCCGCGATAATCCGCAAACGCGAAGCACTAGACATGTCAAGCGATGTAGTCATTCGGGCCTCCTTTCAATATAAAGGAGAGAGCAACACAGAGACAGTTGCGGGACTACGTGAACTCAAAGTCCTAAAGGAAATTGAAAATTTCCAACCCAACAGCCGCGGCAACGGTGAGGGGGAAATAGACCTGATGACTGACATCCAGGACATGATGCCGGTACTACAGAAGGCAAGCGCGGGGCGACTGAAACCACCCAATAGGTATGCAGGCTGGAGGGAGTGGGAATTCGAAAAGTGGCAAAAGCTGGAATGTCAGGGAACGGGCATCCAGTACTTTAGAGATGACAAGATCTCTAACTCTTGGACTAAGGCTGGAGTACAACAAAAATCCTCTAGATTCATTAACAGCGTGCTCTTGCGGTGTAACCTATACCCGACGAGAACCACATTATCCAGAGGTAGGCCGAACAGAAACAAATTATGCCGTAAGTGTGAGATGGCAAATGAGACCCTACCACACATCTCAGGATACTGCCCATTCGTTAAGAACGCTCGAATCAAACGCCATAACAAGATCGCTGACCAGTTGCAGAAACACGTCAGTAAGTACAGCTGGCATCTCGACTGCTTCAATGTCATAACACCATCGATTCCAAATTTGGTGATCAAAGCATATCATGTGCAACATTTGTTCTGCTAGGAAACACCATCTATGTGATAGAAAGATCTCACAGACAGTTTTCAATCTCTCAAAAATGCTTTATCTTCCAGCATATATGCTTTTCAACATGCTGATCACTCGAAACTCACCATGTTGGAAGCAGACTCAACCCACAAAGACTTCAGAGTATGTCTATTTCAGGACGACAGTACTATTATGTTTGGCTCTAAGATCCTTACATCAGCTCAGGTGAACTATTCCAACATAGAAAGGGAAATTCCCACTTTAGCTTCTGGAATGCGAAGGTTTAGCATTTCTTTATTCATCAAACATTTCATTGTTCATGTCAATCACAAATCATTTGAGAATGATCTGTTGAAAACCTTTAATGTCTGCATCTCTATGCCAATAACATTGACTTGAGACGATGTCAAGGTACAATTTTGAAGTCCATTTCAAAGTAGGCTCACAGACGCCTATTCCTGATACTCTGAGCTCACTGCCAAATCCCACTACGCACAAAGCTACTCCTCTCGATGTAGAGGTGGGTACTCTTGAATCTGAGCTCATGGACAGTCTCCATGTTGATCTCTCTCATTTTGGTTGTAACCAAAGGGGAGCAGATTCAGAAAGCTGATGATGTCCAAATAGAACAGCTCAAGAGGAACATCATCAGTCAGAGCTTGACTGAACACATTCGTCAGGTCCCTGCTCAAGTAAGTTCTTTCCAGTCATTCAGCACTGAACTAGGAATCCCTACAGATATCCAAAGACAAACATTCCACAAGTACTGTATCAAGATATGCTTGACCTTATACACTTAGCTCCCAAGGGTGCAAAAAAAACCAAGAGATTGCCATGTGAAACCATTTAGTGAACAGACATCAGTAAGCACAGCCCAACATCATCAACCTCAATCACCTCTCATTCTACACCAAACTCTTTCTGAGCCATGGTACAAGATCATACCTGAATACTCTGTCTCAGAATACAATGAAATTTTGGCAACTGATATTTTCACCAAATTTCCGATTGTGATAAAAAGCAAAGGTATCTTCAGAGCACCAGTTATTTATACATCAAGTGCCATATTCAGTATGTATGGTGTTCCCCAACATATTTTGTCCAACAATGCTTCACAGTGCACTAGTGCCTCCTGCCAAGACATGTGCAGTAAATGGGGAATGAACCATATTACCTCTCTCCTTCTATATCCTTGATCTAATGATATTGCAGCATGTACAGTGAAGTCCAAGATCAAGAAATACATTGCCACAAGCCACGATTTTCAGATGGTCATGTTACATTTCTGAGCTTCTCCTCAATGCAAAAGTTAACTCTTGTTTGGAAGACAAACCCACAACAGTTGCTCCATCACACACTTACCACCCAAACTAATGTACATGACACATTGTCAGAAAGAATGAATAGGCCCTTTGGCCCTCCAGGCCTGCATCAATTCAGATCTTCTATCTAAACCTGTTGCCTATTTTCCAAGGATCTGCATCCCTCTGGTCCTTGCCCATTCATGTAGCTGTCTAGATGCATTTAAATGATGCTATTGTGCCCGTCTCTACCACCTCCACTGACAATGCTTTCCAGACACCCACCACCCACTGCGTGAAGAACTTTCCACGCACGTCTCCTCTAACCTTTCCCCTATCAACTTGAAATCGTGACCCCTACTGATTGAGTCCTCCTCTCTGGGAACAATCTTCTTGCTATACACCCTGTCTATACCGCTCATGATTTTGTAGACCTCAATCAGGCCCTCCCTCAACCACCGTCTTTCTAATGAAAATAATCCTAATCAATTCAACCTCTCTTCATAGCTAACACCCTCCATTCCAGGCAACATCCTGGTGAACCTCCTCTGCACCCTCTCCAAAGCATCCACATCCGTTTGGTAATGTGGTGACCAGAACAGTATGCAGTATTGCAAATGTGGTCTAGCCAAAGTCCTATACAACTGTAACATGACCTTCCAACTCTTGTACTCAGTATCCTGTTCGATGAATGAAAGCATGCCATATGCCTTCTTGACCACTCTATCTACCTGTGTTGTCACCTTCAAGGTACAATGGACCTGAATATTCAGATCTCTCTGTGTATCAATTTTCCCCAGGGTTTTTCCATTTACTGTATAGTGTAGTGGAGAAACTGCCAGGAGATGTGGAGAATTCTTCAGTAAGTTAAACTTTTATTTGCAAACAAAAGCTGTGACAATCAGAAAGTGGTTTCCCAATCACCCCCAATCCTCGGGGCTTGTTATCCTTTATACATGTTCAATTATCATGCTCTTTCTCAGGTTGCCAGCATGCCCAATGATGTCAGTAGGGGTTTTCTTTCTACACTTAGGCAGTAAGTCAATGCTGTTCGTTCATGTTATCTTTCTGTTTCTGCCACTATGGCTGTTTCTTCTTCAAACTAAGATAGTGATTATTTATTACTACATCTACCACAACGGTCCTTCGCCTCAGGTTGACCCCATTACATCATGCTAGTCCTTGCTTCTAAGTTACATGCTTTAATCAACCTAATTAAGCTGCCATTAATAGCTAGCCTTGTTATACTACCATTGCTCTACACTCCCTTGACCTGTTCAAGCACCTCATTAGCACTTATTAAGGTACAACATTTCATTGATTATTGCAACATTCCATAATTCAGTGCATCATCTACTGATCACTGTAAGATTTAACCCTTCGTCCGCCCCTATATTTTTATTTTCCATCAATAGTTAGCTCCTGAATTAGATCTTCCAAAATGCGTCACATTGCATTTGCCTGGATTGAAGTCCATCTGCTATTTCTCCGCCCATCTCTCCAATCTACCTATATTCTGCTGCATTCTCCGATGGCCCCCTTCACTATCTGCTACTCCACCAATCTTAGTGTCATCTGAAAACATGCTAATCAGACCATCTATACCTTCCTCCAGATCATTTATGTATGTCACAAATGACAGTGGTCCCAACACAGATCCCTATGGAACACCACTGGTCACAGTTCTCCATTTTGAGAAACTCCCTTCCACTACAACTCTCTGTCTCCTGTTGTCCAGCCAGTTCTCTATCCATCTAGCTGGTACGCCCTGGGCCCCATGAGACTTCACTTTTTCCATCAGCCTACCCACGGGGAACCTTATCAAATGCTTTACTGAAGTCCATATATATGGCATCTACAGCCCTTCCCTCATCTGTCAACTTTGTCACTTCCCCAAAGAATTCTATCAAATTGGTAAGACATAACCTTCCCTGCAAAAAACCATGCTGCCTATCACTAATAAGCCCATTACCTTCCAAATGGGAATAGATCCTATCCCTCAGTGTCTTCTCCAGCAGCTTCCCCACCACTGACATCAGCCTCACTGGTCTATAATAACCTTGATTATCCTTGCTACCCTTCTTAAACAAGGGGACAACATTAGCAATTCTCCAGTCCT
The DNA here is from genome assembly GCF_030684315.1 of Stegostoma tigrinum. Lineage (NCBI taxonomy): Eukaryota > Metazoa > Chordata > Chondrichthyes > Orectolobiformes > Stegostomatidae > Stegostoma > Stegostoma tigrinum. Next base: position 102,582,957 of record NC_081359.1, read on the forward strand.
CCGGGACCTCACCCATGCTCAAGGATGCTGCAAAGATATCTGTTAAGGCCCCAGCTATTTCCTCTCTCACTTCCCTTGGTAACCTGGGATAGATCCTGTCCAGACCTGGGGACTTGTCCACCCTAATGCCTTTTAGAATACCCAACGCTTGCCCCCCTCCTTATGCTGACTTGATCTACAGTAATCAAACATCTATCCCTAACCTCAACATCCGTCTTGTCCCTCTCCTCAGTGAGTACCAACGCAAAGTACTCATTAAGAATCTCACTCATTTTCTCTGACTCCTCGCATAACTTCCCTCCTTTGTCCCTGAGTGGGCCAACCCTTTCTCTAATTATGCTCTTGCTCCTTATGTAGGAATAAAAGGCTTTGGGATTTTCCTTAGCCCTGTTTGCTAAAGATATTTTATGACCCCTTTTCGCCCTCTTATTTCCTCGTTTCAGATTGGTCCTATATGCCCGATATTCTTTCAAAGTTTCATCTGTTATAAAGTCATATAAAGTAGTCACAAACAATAGTCATATCCTATGATGAAGCAGACACTACATTCATGTTGTACAAAACCAACTGTCCATCATAGAAGATGATTCTGATACTAAACATGACACCCAATGACGAAAGAACATTGATGACACATGACATCCATCCATCCACAACAATAAACAGTTCCCTACATAGTGAAGCTACACAACCAAGTTGTGATAATCACATAAGGACCACAGTGCGTATAATATGTCTGGCAAAGCATTATCTTAGTGAAGGAAGATAATGTGCTGAGGTACACACTTCAATATATTTATCCCAAAGGTTTTCATGTTCTTTAAAGGGAAAAAGGGTGTGTTGTATTAATTAGCTTTTTCTTATAGTACCATCTCTGGGTGCAGCTTCCTAGCCTAGCAGAGACAGATTATGTTTGAGGCGCCTTTTCCTCAAACCCTCCCAGTTGGGGGAAAGCAAAGACTATCTGACAAAGGGGACACTCAGTTATGGATGCAGCTGCTGAAAGGACTCCTGTGTCAACATAGGTGGCCAAAGACCCTGCCTGTGAACACAGCCCACAAATGTTGGCTTTGCTGATAAAGGGCAGCTTGGTGGAAATTCTATGACTGGAACTTTCCCTTTCATCTTACCACCATGGGAGACCGTAGCAGAAGGATGGAGCCCAGATAGCATTACTCCTGGAGTCATTGGAACATACAACGTTACTACAGCAAGGCTAGAGAAGGATCAAAGTTCAAAATGTAAGTGTAATTTAAGTGACAGCACAGTATGGAGCTGGAGGAACACAGCAGGCCAGGCAACATCAGAGGAGCCGGAAAGTTGACATCTCGGGTTGGATAACGTTAACTTTCCTGCTCCTCTGATGCTGCCTGGCCTGCTGTTTTCCTCCAGTTCCTTACTGTGTTGTCTCTGACTCCAGGCTCTGCAGTTCTTGCTAGCTCTGAGTGTAATTTAAGTGACTTTTTTTCTAATTTTGCAAACTTTCAACAGCAGTTCTTTGATGTTTTAATGTTAAATAATGCTGCGGGCCATTAGCTAGCAAATACTGTTCAAACCCAGTTTCACAAGAATCTTACGTTTCATTGATTATGCCTGATGAAGTGACTCCCACAGATTTTAAAATGGTGTCACCTGATATTGTGATATAAATAGCAATTACCATGAACAAGTGCAGCTCTATTATTAACCGAAGCAGCTACAATAGGGAATATGTCACAAACAGGATGTTTTGCTTTCCGAAATCTGTTTTTTGCTGGCTGACCTACGCTGACATGTTCCATCCATGATCTAGGTCACAGTGTTCCCTCAAGTCCCATTATTCACTTGGTTTCCGCAGCTGTACACAAACAGCAGATTCTGTTACTGTTCCTTATAGCCACTGACTGGGAGTTGGACCTGAACAGTCTGGTCATTGTCACTGTCTCTCCCTCACCCCTGACTCATTAGTGAGTGTGAAAAACACATAAATTTCTTCACGCAGTATCCTTCATTAACCAAGGGTCACAGTGCAAATAGAGGCTATTTGGCCCATTGAATCTGCAGTGACCCTCTGAAGGATATCCCACCCTATCCCCGTATTTCCCATGGTTAATCCATCCAGCTTGCACATCCCTGGACCCTACTGACAATTTAGCACAGCCAACCCACTAAACCCGCACATCTTTGGACAGTGGGAGGAAACTCACACAGATATGATATTTCTTCACAGATGCTGCCAAACCTGCTGAGCTTTTTTAGTATCTTCTGGTTTTTGTTAGAGGTATGGCAAAAATGTGCAAACTCTGCACAGAGAGTTGCCCAAGGCTGGGGTTGAACTCATGTCCCTGGTGCTCCGACGTAGCAGTGCTAAACTTTGAGCAACATGCCACCCCACTTAATTCTGGGGCAAGGCGTTGAGGAAAGTCCTACAGGAATCTAGAACATGGTTCAAACCTCTGTTTCTCTTCCTTCCTTCTATAGCGTGATGTCACTGTTGCTGGCAAGATTGGCCCATCTTACCCATCCTAATTGCCCTTGAACAGTGTAGCTTTCTTGACCATTTTCAAGGGCAGTTAAAAGTGAAGGACATTACTGTGGATCTGGAGTCACATGGAGGTCAGACTCGGTAAAGATCACAGATTTGCATCCTTAAACAAAATTGGCGCTTTATCCAACATGGAGATCATTATGAGTTGAAGTTGTCAGGCAGCGCTTGAATTTCCATGGTGAGATTTTTCAATGATTAGTTCATTTGGCGCATTTCGTGGGATGATAGGAAAATGACCAGAGTTGAGGCGCATTAAGTCTTAAGAAATTTTTTAATAAGGTACAATACCATTAATTGGCAACTTGCTATTGCCTAGCTAGACACTCAGTGTGCTACTTGTCGAAAAACATAAAAGATGGCACTTGATGAACCTTATGCCAAGCTGGGCCTCCCTGGATCGCATCCCATTCTCTCACTAATTACACCATAGCCCTTGTTGCTCGGACCCCTACATCCTGTATGACAGCATCACCTCACAATTGAGTTAGTAAGAATAGAAAAGTGAACCCCTGAAAACCAAAAAGAGGCCACCAAAAGAAAAATATATTTTGAGCCCAACTAATCTAGAGTCTTAGGTAATGGTCCTGGAGGTCCCGGTTCAAATCCTGCCTTGGCTAGTGGTGGAATTTGGATTTGATTTTTAAAAAAATCTGGAATTAAGCTTCTCATGACGATGAATGGGTAGAAAAACACATCTGGTTCATTAATGTCCTTAAGGGAAGGAATTGGGCCTACATATGGCTCCAGACCCACAGTAATGTGGTTGGCTCTGAAACAGTGTGTGGATAATTTGCAGCATCCTCACCCTGTGAAAGAATAAGTTAAAAAAAGCAATGACAACTTCACCAATATTTATCTTTCAACCAAAAGCATGCTGTCTGTCCATTTTCATATTCCCCCTATGAGAGATTGTTGTGTGCAGATTTAATGTCACCCTTCCTACGTGGCAATAGTAACTACACATCAGGAAGCTCCTTAACCATCATTGGCTGCCACACTTAGGGGCATGTCGAGCACATGAAAGTTGCTGAATATGTGCAAATCTCTCCTCATTGGGGACCAGGGAAGTCGGTTCAGATAGGGCAGCCCTTTTGTTTGCATGTATGCAAGATCAAAATCAGTTGACTTTCCTCAAACACTTGATTGCTCCAGCAAACTTGGCAGCCTTTGGGAACCAGCTGATGAAATGCTTCATCACACTCATGAAAAGGAGGCCAGCCCCCCTTCTGAGTGCAGCTGTAATGGCTTTTACATGCTGTGCCTGAGTGTGGGTTTAACAAGAGAAATGTCAGTCCTCTGAGTGAGCATCTAACAACGTATTGACTTTTCCCAGCACTTAATTAGCACATTGGACCAAGTATCTCTGCTATTTCAGTAACACTCCCTCTTTGATTCTTATATTGAGTGCCTTGTTTTCTCTTCACTTGGCATAAACAACAATTATGGCTCACTTGCAAACAGCCTGAACTTGCTTCAGGGTTGAACACCGGATCATAACCCCAGATTCTTTATGTGCCACTCTGTGCCAGCGCTACTGCTGCAAGCAACTTCTTGAAAGTCAGACGAGAACTGACCAGGCTAATTATTACTTTGAATATTCCTGCCTCGATTTGTACTCACAGACTCCCACCCCCTTCGACAGTATGTGTGTAATCATTAATTTAAGGTGTGCCTGTTGCTTGTACAGAACTATTGGTATGGAACAGAGTAAATTGTGATTTGATACACTATTTTTTATTCATTCACGGGACCTGGCTGGGCCAGTATTTATTGGCCACTGCTAGTTGGCCTTGAGAAGGTGGTGGTGAGCTATCTTCTTGAACTGCTGCAGCCCATACGTGTAGTAGGTCGACGCACAATGCTTTCGAGAGGGAATTCCAGGATTTCAACTCACCAACACTGAAGGAATGGTGGTATATTTCCAAGTCAGGATGGGGAGTGGCTTACAGAGGAACTTGAAGGTGGCGTTGTTCCTATGTGTCTGCTGCCTTTGTCCTTCTAGATGGAAGTGGTCATTGGTTTAGTAAGTGCAAGTGAAGGATCTTTAGTGATTTTCTGCCATGCATCTTGTAGATAGTCACACAATGGTGCTGGAAGGAGTGGGTGCTTGTGGATGTCTGATTAGGTTAGATTCCCTACAGTGTGGAAACAGGCCCTTTGGCCCAACAAGTCCACACTGCCTGTTGCAGCATTCCACCCAGAACCATCCCCCTATAACCCACATACTCCTGAACACAATGGGCAATTTAGAATAGCCAATCCACCTAGCCCGCACATCTTTGGACTGTGGGGGTAAACCGGAGCACCCGGAGGAAACCTACGCAGACACGGGGAGAATGTGCAAACTCCACACAGACAGTTACCCAAGGCTGGAGTCGAACCCGGGTCCCTGGCACTGTGAGGCTGCAGTGCTAACCACTGAGCCACCGTGCCGTCTTTGCCATTCAAGCGAACTGTTGTGTCCTGGGGGATGGTGTCAAACGTCTTGTGTGTTGTTGGAGCTGTACCCATCCAGACAAATGGAGAGTATTCCAGTGTACTCCTAATATGTGCTTTGTAGGTGGTGGACAGGCTTTGGGGAGTTACATGTTGCAGTATTTCTAGGCTCTAATCTGCTCTTACAGCCACTGTGTTTATTCACAGCACTACATGTAGGGAAAAAAGAATGTGCATGAAAGCGTTTTGCAAGACCTTGGGGCTTTAAACATGTGTAAGGATTATGTGGGAAGGTGAAACTGTGATAGAAGATCAGTCACAATCATACTGAATGGTGGAGAGGTCTCATCAAACTTTCCCTGCTCCTTATGTTCTAAAATGTTTTATAGTCAATGAAGTGCAGTTGAAGTATTGTTAATGCTATAACCATAGAAACATAGATAACAGCAACAGGAGTAAGCTATTTGGACTTTAAAGCCTACTGTACTGTTCATTATGATATTGGTAATGATCCAACTCATAGCCTGTTTCAGGTCTTCCCCTTTGATCATTTTGGATTAAGAACTCTATCTATAGGGAGGCATGGTGGCTCAGTGGTTCACTCAAAGTGCCAGAGACCCATGTTTGATTCTCGCCTTGGGTGACTGTCTATGTGGGCTTCACATGTTCTTCCTGTCTCTGTGTGGTTTTCCTCTGGGTGGTCCGGTTTCTTCCCACTGTCCCAAGGTGTGCAGGTCAGGTGGATTGGCCATAGTGTGCCCACTGCAGGCTGGGTAGATTAGCTATTGGAAATGCAGGATTTCAGGGGTAGGGTAGGGATTAGATCTGGGAAGAATGGTTTGGACTAAATGGCTTATTCTCACACTTCAGGGATTCTATAATTCTTTTTTTGAAATCACACAATGTTTTGGTTTTGGCTGCTTTCTGTAGTAGTGAATTCCACAGACCCACCACTCTCTGGACAAAGACATTTCCCCTCATTGCAGCCCTACTTCGCATCCTTTGACTGTAACCCTTCGTTATGGACTTCCCCATCATTAAGAACGTCCTTCCTGTACTTACCCTTTCTCGTCTTATTATAATTTCATAGGTTCCTATGAGATGGTCTGTCATTCTTCTGAACTCCAGCAAATATAATCTGAACTGATTCACTCTCTCCTCTTATGCCAATCCTGCCATTTCAGGAATCAGTCTGGTAAATCTTTGCTGTGCCTCCTTGATAGCAAGAACATCCTTCCTCAGATAAGGAGACCAAAACACATAGTATTCTAGATATGGTCTCACCAAGGCCATGTATAATTGGAGGAAGGCGCCTCTGTTCCTGTAACCCAATCCTCTCACTATGAAGGCCAACATACCATTTGCCTTTGCTGTCCTTTGCACTCGTATGCGTACCCCCAGGTCTTGCTGTACATTCCCCTCTCTCAAGTAATAGCCATCAAGATAATAACCTACCTTCCTGTTTTTGGATAACCTCTCATTTACCCATAACACACTTCATCTGGAGTATGGAAAATTGTCACAAAGGAGCAGTGTGATTTCAAAAGCTTGTGATTTCAAATAAACCTATTAGACTATCATAAAAGCTGAAAAACTGCGGATGCTGTGAATCAAGAACAAAAATAGAAGTTGCTGGAAAAGCTCAGCAGGTCTGGTAGCATCTGTGAAGGAAAAAAACCCAGAGTAAACGTTTCAGGTCTGGCGACTGAGGTGACGGAGTTCTGAGGAAGGGTCACCAAACCCGAAACATTAACTCTGTTTTTTTCCTTCTCAGATGCTGCCAGACCTGCTGAGCTGTCCCAGCAACTTCTGTTTGTGTTCCCATTGAACTGTAATCTGGTGTCGTGTGAGTTCTGACTTTGTCCATGCCATTCCAACACTGGCACCTCCATATCAAACCTTGGCCAAGAGATCAGCCCTGCAGTATGGGAAGATTGCAGTGATTTTATCTCACAGTTTAACATTGAATTTAAAACATAGCATCTCCAGCATGCACAGCTCCCTCACTGAGACCACTGGGAGCAACAGGCTAGATTTTACGCTTAATTATATCTTGAAGATAGGACTTGAAGCTACAACTTTATTTACTCAGAGGCAGGAGTGCTGCCCTGTGGTTGGGACCTATTAAAATGACTTTTGAAAGGAGCAACTGAAGTAACAGCTCCTTTTGTACAATTAGGCTTGTGAAGACACAGATAAAAGGGGTGTTGCCCAGCTGAGTCATTGTAATTGCACACTCATGGCTCAATTGTTCCTGGGTGGAAAATGCAGAGGCCAGCGTAAATCCTGCTATGGAAAATAAAGACCTACTTATTTTCTGAATGAGGTGATTATGCTTCTTGTAAAAACATCGGGTCTCAGGTGAGCAATCAATAGAACAAGGTATAAAATTGTTCCCTTGTGTGGCACTGTTTTGGAACCTTCATCAGATTAGGGACAACCTCACTCAAGTATTCCAGTCCCCAAACAACAGGATACAAGCATCCATGGAAAATCACATTCTGCCACAGGACAAACATTATCATTTTTCACCGCTGCATTATAGAATACTTCAACCTGTGATGGGACCTTGAGATTTCCTTAATGCCATGGGGACATTATGACATTTGGTTGCTCAGAATACAAGTCAATTGTCTCACTAAGTGGTTTACACGATCATTTCTCTCTGCCCATACAGCCTCTCTGCTTTGGTAGGCTGTTGTGGCACTGAGATAGTGTTTACTTCTTTGAAGCCAGAAGACCTGGGACCAAGCCCTAGTAGCTTAAAAGTTGTCTCATAATGTTGAAATAACTCCACAAAGGCTGTTATCCTGTCACCAAATCATCCGTTATTTACACATGGAGAGTCCTTAACACTGATCCAGCTCCCAGAACCAGCTCTTGGAGTGAACAGAACCTCTGACCCTTCTGTCCTTATCTGTCAGCCAGAGCTCCCTGATTGAACCAGATTAAAAGGCCCAATCAGGGGTACCCTTGGCTGACCTCATTAGGATCATTACAAACAGGCCTGAACAAGTTGATTAAAATATGTATCAGGTTGCTTTAATGGATGCGCCCCTGCTCTAACACAGGACTGGAGAACACAACATGAAGTGACACCTCAGTGAAGCATTGAAGGAGATCAACACTGTCAGACATATCATCTTTTGTATGGTCTAACACAATCAGCTTGAAAGCAGATTTGGAAGAAATGGTGACAATGTGGGATTTGCTACCACTGGAGTGATTGATGTAAATTGCATATATTTGCATTTATGGGGAAGCTAGGTATGTACAACGCAAAGAAAGGCACAGGGATTGACTCACAATGGTAGATAGGGAACTATGGTGAGACTTGAGTGGAGTATGGAATGGATGGGCTGAATGGCCTATTCCTTTCTTTATTCTGCCTTGGATTCTGTGCACCACTGGCAAGGCCAGCAATTGTTTCTCAACCCTAAATCCCCATTAATTGAGAGAGGTGATGGCCTACTGGTATTATTGTCGGACTGTTAACCCAGAAACCCAGATGATATTTTGGGGACCCAGGTTCAAATACTCTCATGGCAGAAGGTGAAATTTGAATTTTAAAAAATAATGTGGAATTAGGAATTTATCGATGACCATGAAACCATTGTTGATTGTTGGAAAAAAACCATCTGGTTCAATAATGTCCTTTAGGGAAGCCAACTACCATTCTTACCTGGCCTGGTCTACATGTGACTGCAGACCTACAACAATATGGTTGACTTCTAACTGTCCTCTGGGCAATTAGGGATGGGCAATAAATGCTGGCATTGCCAGCGTGGCCTTCATCCTTTGAATGAATAAAAAAAACTTGGTGCCTTCCTAGGCATTTCTTAAGGCAACTTAGAGCTGACTTACATAATTGTGGTCCGGAGTCACATGTAGGCCAGATTTGAAGCCCACAAGTGAACCAGAACCAATCTTCTGCAGTTATTACGTTCGCCAATGCCCAGCTTTCAATTCCAGGTCGATTAACCAAATTCAGGTTTAACCGTTTGCTATGTTGGCGTCTGAGCCAGGATACCACAGAATCATCGCAATGTCATCGTGCAAAGCAAGCCCATTCGTCCCACTGTGTCCTTGACTAGTTAACTAAAGTGACATTATCATTAGCTGGCGCACTATATAGTACTTTTAAGATGAAGGGTAGGAAGTTTTAAGGGGGCTTAAGAGAACAAAAAAAATCACCCAGAGGGTAGTGTGTGTCTAGGATGGACCGCCTGGAAGGGTAGTTGAGGCAGGAAACTTCACAGCCTTTAGAAAGTATTTGGAGAAGCAATTGAAATGCCACAATATTCAAGGCTACAGGCCTAGTGCTGGAAAGTGGGATGAATGTAGACAGGTTAACAAAGACTCAATGGGCCAAAGAGCCACTTCTATGTTGTATGACCATGATCATTCTTTGCCTGGTGCCCAATGTGATCCAATGCAAGTCCCTGTCGGTCTTCTCAGGGCGATATAAGAAAAAACACACAAAGAAGGCCAAAGGAGGTCTCCAGGTGTTCTGGCTGATACTCGTCCTTGCAGGAACATGGCCAAGAAACAGATTAACTAGGCACTTGTCTCATTTCTGTTTGAGGGACCACATTGTGTGTGTATTGCCAGCTGTGCCTGCCCACACTACAACAACGTACACTCTTTCAAAGTCACTTTACTGGTCGCAAAGCGCCAAGGGATGAGTTGGAAACGCAGAAAGTTTTGGAAGGTGTAAGTTCGTATCATTTCTTGACCTGGCAATCTCAGCAAAGACGTGGCCCACTGTGGCCATAAATATATTAGAGGCAAGGGTGAAAAGGTCCACATTTTCAATGACTCTGTCAGCCTGGTGGCGTCAGCTCAGTGGAATCTGCACTGCAAAGGAGTGAGAGAAGGTCCCACAGGAATAAAAACTTGCCAATTCAGAAGATTATTGAATTAAACTTGAAGCCCCAGGAGCTGGTCTCTTTGCTTCAGTGCATTTTCACCATCCACCAGTTTAAGCCTCTGTTGAACATCCAGCATGTGTCTCAGAGAGTAGCACTCTAGCTTGCTGTGGGTTTAAGACCCACTTCATATTCTTCAGCATGTCAACTTGGTTAGCAATCCAGCACCTGTAGCGAGGGAGTGCTGCACTGTCAGAGGTGCTGTCTGTCAAGTGAAAAGCCAAAGCCTCTCTGATAGATTTGGGAGATTCCTACATCAAGCCTTTAATGAAATAAAACATTCCAAGGCACTTCACAATAGCATTATAAAAGCAAACTCCAACATGAGCCTTACCTTTGGTCAGAGTCATAGAGTCACAGAATTATATAGCATGGAAATAGACCCTTTGGCCCAACTCATCTGCACCAACTAAGTGTTCTAAACTGAACCAGTCCCACTGCCTGCATTTGGCTGATATTCCTCTAAACCTTTCATGTACCTGTTCAAATATGTTGTAATTGTACTCTCCCCATGACTTATTCTGCAGCTTATTTCATACATGCACCACCCTCCGTATGAAAAAAGTTATCCCTCAGGTTTCTTTTGAATTTTCCCTCCCTTACCTTAAGCCTATGCCCTCTAGTTTTGGAGACCCAATGCCCCGCTACTCACCTTATCTATGGTCCTCATGGTTCTATAAACCTTTATTAAGCCACCCCTCAGCTTCCTACACTGGATGGAAGGAAGTCCCAGACTCTCCAGCCAGCCTCCAAAATAAACCTTGTAATTTTTTTTTGCATCCTTTCCAGTTTAATAACGTTAGACGGTCAAAAATATGGCCACATCAGTCGCACTTAAGCAGCACCTTAAAGATGGTTAGTGAGGTGGAAAGGCATTTGGAGGCAATTCTTGGGCCTGGGCAATGGGAGGTGTAGAACCAGTTATACATTGCAATGAACAACAGACTTTTGAGTACATGTGGAAGCAAATGATGTTGTACTTGTATAAGACACCTGTTAGACATCATCTGGAGCATTACGTATAGTCTGGGGCACCTCAATATAGGAATGATGTGAAGTCATTGGACATAGTGCAAAAGCAGTGGCTCTGGGGTTTAAGGAACTTCAGTTTCAATAATAGATTGAAGAAGTTAGGATCAGAGATACTCCTAAAATGCTGCTTGGCCTGCTTTGTTCATCCAGCTTCACACTTTGTTATGAAGAGGTTAGGAGTATTCTCTTTGGAGAGAAGATTGTCAAGAGGAGATTTTCAAAAAACGTGATAGAACTGCGAGGGCAAAGCTGTTCCTGCTTGCGAATGAATGAGACAATTTAAAATGATGTACAAAAGGAGGAAGGGTGAATTGAGGAAAAATCATTTTCACAAAATGAGTAGTTAGGGTATTGAATGCATTGCCTAGAAATGTGGTGGAGGCATGTTCATTGGAGGCATTCTTGGGAGCATTGATTATTTGGAGATGTGAGGGTCTGGAGACAAAGCAGGAGATTGGCAGTAGGTGGTGGTACTTCAGTTAATGAGCTAGTGAAGCTATGGTGGGCCAAAAGACTTCCTTCAGCTCAGTAACAATTCTGTGCTTCTGAATATTTCTGAGAAAGAGGCCTGAAACAGAGGAATGCAAGTAACTTGGAGGATTGAGGGGTTAGGAGAGATCAATGAAGCAGAGGGGCATTGCTAGGGAGGGATTTGAAAACAAAATGACAATTTGGGAGTCAAATGATCATTTAAGTACAAGTGAAGGTAGGTCAGAGACCACCATTGATTGAAGGGGAAAGGAACATAGATGAGGGGGGAATTTCTTCTCTGAGAGGGTAAGGAGTGGTTTACTGCAGAGAGCTGTCAAAGCTACATCATTAAGAATATTCAAGGTTAGGATTGACGGATTTTTAATCAGTGATAGGACCAAGTGTGTAGCACAAGAAAGGAGTTACGGAACATCAAATCTGCCATGATCTCACTGAATGGTTGAGCAGACTCAAAGGGCTGTACGATCTACTTCTGTTCCAATATTTTCTGGTCTTATGGGCTCACTGTTGGTTAAGCTTTGGATAGTGGAGATTTGAATGACTTTGGAGATTAGAATGCAAGAGGCCAGATAGAAGAACATTGCAGTAAAAACCCAAAGTGACAAAAGCAAAAATGGGGATTTCAGCAGCTGATGCACTGAGGCAGGGGCTCAGTCAGGCAATGTAACAGAGATGGGCATGAGTGGTCTCAGTCGCGACATGCATATGAGGTTGGAAGTTTATCTTGGCGGCAAAAGTGATACGTCAGTTGTCAACAGACTGACTTAATCTCGGAATGTTGCCAAAGAGAGAGATAGCAAAAGAGATGGAGCTTGGGCGCAAGCGGGCTGAAACCAATGGCTCATGCAAATACTTAATTGGAGAACATTTATGCTCATCCAGTATTGAATATTAGATAAGAAGCCTGATATATTAGAAACCAGTGGCGGTGATGTTGACCTGGCTGCTGTTAGAGCATATTAAAAAAAACATATATCGTGCTTTTGGATATGTCACTGAAGGGCAACACATTTCAATGGGAAATAGGAAGACAGTCAAGGTTAAGTCTTTGGGCTGGGGGCATCCAGGGCAGATGCTTTGTATGACAATGCTGTGGCTTCAAGAGATAATTTTGTCCTGGGATTTTTTTTTGAGGGAGATTGCAAGGCAAAGGCACTGACCTGGCTAGTGATGATCTATAAAGTAAATAACTTGGGGGGCGCTGGGGGTGTTTCTTTTTTTAAAGTTGGAATAATAGAAGCAGCCTCAATGAGTGTTGCCAACTCTTGCAGAACAGCCGCTGTTGGAGTCTCAACACGGCAGAAGCTGTTGGAGTTTTGAAGAAGTAAAAGTTATCTTTCCCTTCTCTCAGTTACAGTGAGAAGCTATGGTTTCTCTCTGTTCCTGGATTTCCTGTGAGACCAGTACATTTTTAAAAAACTTTGCCTTTTTGCCAAAGGATGTATTTATGGGATGCTATTATATTAAAACAATTAATTGGTAGTAGTTAGTGTATCTATTATTTGGTTAAGTTTTCTAACAGGGTTAAGTTATTCCAAGTTATTCTTTTGTTGCATTTTAACTACAATGTTTAAATAAATTGTGTTTGGCTTAAAGTTAATTAGTTTGACCCGTCACATTGTATCTGGATATAATACTTTACATTTGCCTTTCAAATAAGAAACAGCTGGGGTCTACGTTACTTTCTTAAAACATTTTGAGAGGGCCTGGTCCATAACATTTGGGACACTAGAGAAATCCAGAAGAGAAGTCTTCACAAGTGATTGTCTGGCTATGATTAGATACTTAAAAATCATAATTTCCCTACAGTGTGGAAGCAGGCCATTCAGCTCATTGAGTCCTCACTGACCCCCTGAAGATCCTCCCACCCAGGCCCGTCCCATCTCTATAACCCTGAATCTTTCATCGTCAATCCACAAAGCCTGCATATCTTGGACTGTGGGAGGAAACCCACACACAGAATGTGCAAGCTCCACACAGACGATCGCCTGAGGGTAGAATTGAACCCAGGCCCCTGCTTCTGTGAGGTAGCAGTGCTGACTACTCTGCCACCATGCCACCAATTAGAAACAGGGCACTACCAGTTCCTTGCACCGTCTTAAGCAGCAGCAGAGGAATGTTTCCTAGAGTCTTTGTCTATATCCTTCCATACCTGAAAACAATCAATCATGCCATGCCTCATATTCACCATGGACGTCCAGTCCCTATACACCTGCATTCCGCATGCAGATGGCCTCAAGGCCCTCCGCTTCTTCTTGTCCCGCAGGCCCGTCCAGTCCCCCTCCACCGACACTCTCATCTGCCTAGCTGAACTCGTCCTCACCCTCAACAACTTCTCTTTTGACTCCTCCCACTTCCTACAGACTAAGGGGGTGGCCATGGGCACCCGCATGGGCCCCAGCTATGCCTGCCTCTTTGTAGGTTACGTGGAACAGTCCCTCTTCCGCACCTACACAGGCCCCAAACCCCACCTCTTCCTCCTGTACATTGATGACTGTATCAGCGCCTCCTCTTGCTCCCCAGAGGAGCTCGAACAGTTCATCCATTTCACCAACACCTTCCACCCCAAACTTCAGTTCACCTGGGCCATCTCCAGCACATCCCTCACCTTCCTGGATCTCTCAGTCTCCATCTCAGGCAACCAGCTTGTAACTGATGTCCATTTCAAGCCCACCGACTCCCACAACTACCTAGAATACACCTCCTCCCACCCAGCCTCCTGCAAAAATTCCATCCCCTATTCCCAATTCCTCCGCCTCCACCGCATCCGCTCCCACGACAAGACATTCCACTCCCGCACATCCCAGATGTTCAAGTTCTTTAAGGACCGCAACTTTCCCCCCACAGTGATCGAGAACGCCCTTGACCGCGTCTCCCGTATTTCCCGCAACACATCCTCACACCCCGCCCCTGCCACAACCGCCCTAAGAGGATCCCCCTCGTTCTCACACACCACCCTACCAACCTCCGGATACAACGCATCATCCTCCAACACTTCCACCATTTACAATCCGACCCCACCACCCAAGACATTTTTCCATCCCCACCCCTGTCTGCTTTCCGGAGAGACCACTCTCTCCGTGACTCCCTTGTTCGCTCCACACTGCCCTCCAACCCCACGACACCCGGCACCTTCCCCTGCAACCGCAGGAAATGCTACACTTGCCCCCACACGTCCTCCCTCACCCCTATCCCAGGCCCCAAGATGACATTCCACATTAAGCAGAGGTTCACCTGCACATCTGCCAATGTGGTATACTGCCTCCATTGTACCCGGTGCGGCTTCCTCTACATTGGGGAAACCAAGCGGAGGCTTGGAGACCGCTTTGCAGAACACCTCCGCTCAGTTCGCAACAAACAACTGCACCTCCCAGTCGCAAACCATTTCCACTCCCCCTCCCATTCTCTAGATGACATGTCCATCATGGGCCTCCTGCACTGCCACAATGATGCCACCCGAAGGTTGCAGGAACAGCAACTCATATTCCGCCTGGGAACCCTTCAGCCTAATGGTATCAATGTGGACTTCACCAGTTTCAAAATCTCCCCTTCCCCTACTGCATCCCAAAACCAGCCCAGTTCGTCCCCTCCCCCCACTGCACCACACAACCAGCCCAGCTCTTCCCCCCCACCCACTGCATCCCAAAACCAGTCCAACCTGTCTCTGCCTCCCTAACCGGTTCTTCCTCTCACCCATCCCTTCCCCCCACCCCAAGCCGCACCCCCATCTACCTACTAACCTCATCCCACCTCCTTGACCTGTCCGTCTTCCCTGGACTGACCTATCCCCTCCCTACCTCCCCACCTACACTCTCTCCACCTATCTTCTTTACTCTCCGTCTTCGGTCCGCCTCCCCCTCTCTCCCTATTTATTCCAGTTCCCTCCCCCCATCCCCCTCTCTGATGAAGGGTCTAGGCCCGAAACGTCAGCTTTTGTGCTCCTGAGATGCTGCTTGGCCTGCTGTGTTCATCCAGCCTCACATTTTATAATCATGCCATCTTCACTGTTTATTGATGCTTGCTGTGCATATGCCTGCTGTAGTGTTTCCATATTATAAAGTGACCACCATTCAATAGTATTTCATTAGAAGTAAAACCTTTTGGTACATCCTGAAGTCAGCAGATGTAATGCAAGATTTTTTAAAACTTTTTTTTCATTGTGGACTTTTGTTACCTACTGGAGATATTGTGCTTCTAGATTCAGGGTCTGAGCATCTCACTGAACCCAATCCAAAGGCAACGGTGGGTCTCACATCTTTATTCAGCATATCTCAGTTTGGACTGCAAGGTTCTATATGAGAATGACCCAGGGATCTGTCAAACAGCCTCAGATAAAATGCAACAGATCTACAGAATTATTTGCAATCAGGCTACATTCTGTAGTAACAGTTAAAAGCTTAGGTGACATACACACCTTCCCAGGGGCGATTAGAGTCAAACCTTATTATTTGAAAGCCTCCTGAAGATTGTCAAGGGAGACTTTGTCAGTTCCAATCCATTCTAGTAATTACCGCAAATTGCGTGAGCTGCACTTCTCCACCCTTGCAATATTAATATCTTCCAAACCATTTGTTTTGCCTTGTTTTGTTCCTCCTCAAGCTGAAGATTCAAAATAAAACACACCTTCCTTCTTTTAAGAGATAATAAGGTGTCAAACTGGATGAACACAGCAGGCCAGGCAGCATCAGAGGAGAAGGAAAGCTGACATTTCGGGTAGGGCTCTGACCTGAAGCGTCAGGTTTCCTGCTCTTCTGATGCTGCCTGGCCTGCTGTGTTCCTCCAGCTCCACACTGTATTATCTCAGTCCCCTGTTCCCACTTTCTCCCATACCTCGTTTTGAATCCCTTAGCCTTAAGAAATATATCTGATTCCTTCTCAAAAACATTCAAAGCTTTGGCTTCTACACTTTCTTTGACAGAGAATGTCACAAGCTCACCACTTTTCCTTGAGAGATGTGCGTGAAGACATTTCTCCTTAGGACCATTAAAAGGCAGCAGCAGTCACCAACTCTCAGAATCCCAGCAATCTCTGACTCAGGCAATGGGATCATTCATACACAATGTGACCAATTGGAGAAAGATGCCCCCTACCTCACAGCCAGTAGAATTGTGAGAAGATACACCTCCAATCACAGGTTGAAACTTTCCTTTACTTGGTGACAATAGATACAATAGTCAGCCTATCAGTAGTAATCATGGTAAAGAAACAACCTCTGATTAGAGGAGCTGCAAGAGGTTAGGGTACCCGAAACGTCAACTTTCCTGCTCCTCTGATGCTGCCTGGCCTGCTGTGTTCCTCCATGACCACTATTTTGTTATCTCGGACTATCGCATCAACAGTTCTTGTTAAATCTAAGTAATTGCTGGAGGATTGGAGACCAAGGGGCCTTTTACCTGAGGATGAGAATAGGTAGTTGGACTTGTGGCTGGGAGAAGGCTATCTTTTACTGGGGCCTTATGTTGAGTCCATGCTCCAGAGGGTGGAGCTGAGGCTGTTTCGTCTCTAAGTGGCAGGGGAAACATTGGGAGAATGTGACTTCTGCCTGGGCAGAATTTGGGATTGCTTATGTTGGCAGTTGAGGGTGTGGGCGTGGAGGGGCTGGAAGCAAAGAAGACTCAAGATGCTGGGAGAAATGGATGCTGCAAGGGGGATGGGGGAAGGACAGGGAAACTAGAAGCAGGATTTGCAGAGACAAGGAGGCTGAAAGGCGGACATTGTGGAAGCTGTGCAGTAGGCATGTCAGAGAGACTGCTAGAGATGAGGGTATACAGCATGTGCATGTGCACTGTGGTTAGGTCAGAATCCTTGAACTACCACTTTTCCACTGCACTAAGTTGTGATCAGAGATAATGGGATACTGCATCCACTGTACCCGTTGAGGCTTCCGCTACATTGGGGAAACCAAGTGGAGGCTTAGGGACTGCATTGCAGAACACCTATGCTTGGTTCGCAGTAAACAACTGCACCTCCCAGTCATGAACCATTTCAATTCCCCCTCCCATTCCTTAGACGACATGTCCATCCTGGACCTCCTGCAGTGCCATAATGATGCCTCCCGAAGGTTGCAGGAGCAGCAACTCATATTCCGCTTGCGAACCCTGCAGCCCAATGGTATCAATGTGGATTTTACAAGCTTCAAGATCACCCCTCCTCCCAAAACCAGCCCAGCTCGTCCCCGCCTCCATAACCTGTTCCTTCTCTCACCTATCCCCTCCTCCCACCTCAAGCCACATCTCCATTTCCTACCTACTAACCTCATCCTGCCCCCTTGACCTGTCCGCCCTCCCCTGACACCTATCCCCTCCCTACCTTCCCACCTATACTCTCCTCTCCACCTATCTTCTCCTCTATCCATCCTCGGTCCGCCTCCCCCTCTCACCCTATTTATTTCAGAATCCTCTCCCCATCGCCCTTTTCTGATGAAGGGCCTAGGCCTGAAACATCAGCTTTTGTGCTCCAAAGATGCTGCTTGGCCTGCTGTGTTCATCCTCTACCACAGCATCCCTGTGTGTGGGTGCAGCTTTTTAACAGAGCTCAAAGTTACAGGAAGTGAGCATCAATCGTGTGACCAAATCCCAAAAGTGGACAATAAGCTTGTAGCAATTAAGTTCATGTTACTAAACGCATTTGCCATTGACAATTTCACAAAGCCTTTGACAAAGACACTCTGTTTACTATAATGTTAGCCTCAGATCTTTTTTCAGTCAACACTTCCTTCAGTCATGTTTCATCAGAATGCTTGTTATTAATCTGATACAGTGTCACAATACCTCTGGAGTCAACTTTCTGTAAAGCTTTACTCCCAACATTAGAAGCATCAACACAATGCTTAGCAATCACTGCACCGTCTCAGCGTCTCATTACTCAGCATGGACTAATCAATTCTTGCTTGGCCCCACCTCCCAGATGTTTGACCTCTATTAATTTGAAAGCAAGCATAATAGAACATTACTGAATACAAGTTCCCCTGCAAGCCACATATCACTATGAGTAGGACACACGTCACTATTGCTAGGTGGAAATTCTGGAACTCTTCTGTCATTGCATTTTGAGTGCGTTTAACTACATAGGTTCAAGAAGAGATCACAGATGAACCTCTTCGGAAGTAACCTGGAGAGGGGAGATAAGCATGAGCTGTGCCCAGTCCTTCACCCTGACCCCAGTCTCGTCCCTTTATAGCATTAGCCCCGGTTATAAAGAAATGGAGCAAGAATGGTGTGTCAGAGGCATTAGGAGTGAGAGTAGTCCATTCGGCCCCTCAAGCCTGCTCCCCCATTCAACTAGGTCATGGCTGATCAACGCAAAAGCAATTTTCTCAAATCTATCATCATTTCCCTTGACATCTTTAGCATCTAGAAATCCATCAGTTAAATGTTGGCTAAATACATTTCAATAATCTGACATCATATCAATGGAATTTTTCTCATTCTTGTTTGGTATATGGGTGTTGTCAGCATGTGTTGCCCATCCCTTCTTGACCTTGAACTGAATGGTTTGCTAGGCCATTCTGGAGGGCAGTTAGGAGTCAGCGCCATGCTGTGGGTCTGAGGTCACATGTAGGCCAGACAAGGCGGGATGGCAAATGCCCTTTCTCAACGGCCATTAGTGACCTGAATCAGTTACTATAAAAATCATCTACAGCATCATGGTTCCCATTAGACCAGTCTTTAATGCCAGTGTTTGTTAAATTCTAGCACAGAAATTGCTGGAAAAGCTCAGCAGGTCTGGCAACATCAGTGGAGGGACATTCGAGGTAATATTTCCCTTGGAGTGACATTTCCTCAGAAATCAGTTTCTGATTTCTCTCCACAGACACTGCCAGAACTGCTGAGCTTTTCCAGTAAATTCTGTTTTTGTTTCTGATTTCCAGCGTTTGCAGTTCTTTCAGCTTTTATTTTGTCAAGTTCAAGTTTCACCATCTACCAAGGTGGGATTTGAGTCCAGGGCTAATGGGAAATGCAGATGCTGGAAAATCCCAGATAACAAAGTGTGGAACTGGATGAACACGGTAGGCCAAGCAGCATCAGAAGAGCACAAAAGCAGTTTCGGGCCAAGACCATTCATTTTCTGATGAAGGGTCTAGGTCTGATACGTCAGCTTTTGTTCTCCTAAGATGCTGCTTGGCCTGCTGTGTTCATCCAGCTCCACACTTTGTTACCTGGGATTTGAGCCTATGTCTCTTCAACATTAGCCTGAGGTTCAGGATTAACAGTCCAGTGACATTATCGCCAGCACCTTCCCCGTTTATATAGTGTACGAGTGACAGTTAAAACAGAGAGTACTGCAATGTGCTACTTTAGTGCAACCTACATTTTCTGATATGACTGCTTCACTGTGCCCCCACTCTGAGCATTCACACATTTGGTTTTGGAAAATATTGGCCATGTTAACATGAAAGCCAGGGTGAGGAGGGTAGAATGTGGACATGGGGCAGACATGATCCTTTAGGTAAGGCAGAATGTGAGAATTTTAACTAGGTTTGTTCATGAGGCGTGAGTATGGTCGCCTGGGCCAGCATTGATGAGCCATCCCTAACTGTTCTGGAGCAGTGGTGGCGAGCTGCTTTTCTGGATCACTGCAGCCCTTGGAGTGTAGTTGCGCCCATAATGCTGTTAGGGAGGGTGTTCTAGGAATAAGACCCAGCGAAACAGCATCTGCCAAATGCCATGAATACCTCCGTGATATCTTACATTACAGTACATTCAAAACTGCAACTCTCTCCTTCCAGATATCAGCCTGGCCTGATGACTTGCTCCCTCTGATGGCCACATGCACAATTACATGGTCTTCATCATTAAAACTTTTCACTCGGTCCCTCTGCAAAGAATCCCCACAAGTGTGGAAGCTGTCCATTCGGCCCATCAAGTCCACAACTGACCCTCTGAAGAGCATCCCACCCACAACCACCCTTTCCCTGTAACCCTATATTCCCCATGGCTAATCAACCTAGCCTGCGTGTCCCTAGACAATTTAGCATGCCTAATCCAACTAACCTGCACATCTTTGCACTAGGAAGCAACTGGAGCATCCAGAAGAAACCTAAGCAGGCAGCCTCCCAAGGGTGGAATTGAACCCAGGCCCCAGGTGCTATGAGGCAGCAGTGCTAACCACTGAGCCACCGTGCCGCTCAGACCCTCCTACGACTTGGGTCTGTTCAGATTGTGGTGGTCCAGAGGGCAGCTTGGTTATTATTTGCACTATTTGTCCTGCTTTACAGAAAGGGCAATTCATGAGTTTACTCGTTTTGTTAACCTGAATATGTGCTTGAGGCTATAATCACTGCTGAGATCTTATTCTGCTCTGCGACATGTAAACATTTCCTGAGTCAGTTCTCGAGCCTTTCTAGTGTGTGGTGACTATCGGAGCCTTTGAGTTGGATCCTCAACCTCCAGGCAACCAGCAGGAATTGTGAAGGTTTTGTTTCTGTCAATTTGTCTCAAGAGAAAGGGAGCCTTTATGCCTGGAGATGGGTGCTGGCTGCCGTCAGGTCAGCTGATCCTGGAAAATGTTCATTGGCAGCCACAGGGGCTTCCAGGCCTGGAGGCTGACTGCTATAGATCTGTGAGACTACATCCCCCGTGATAATCAAAAAGGCAAGGCCCTCTAAGTCTTGTTTTTCACACCTCACACATTCCTTAAGCTCCATTCATACCCGTCCTCCTACTCCTGATATCATGCTAGACTACTCCTCTTTAAGCCATTGAGAGCCCAGAAGTCCACTAACATCTTGTGAACCACAATGATGCCACCCGAAGGTTGCAGGAACAGCAACTCATATTCCGCTTGGGAACCCTGCAGCCCAATGGTATCAATGTGGATTTCACGAGCTTCAAAATCTCCCCTCCCACCCACTGCACCCCCAAACCAGCCCAGCTCATCCCTGCCTCCCTAACCTGTTCTTCCTCTCATCTATCCCCTCCTCCCAACTCAAGCCACAACTCCATTTTCTACCTACGAGCCTCATCCCGCCCCCTTGACCTGTCATTCCCCCTGGACTGACTTATCCCCACCCTACCTCCCCACCCATACTCTCCTCTCCACCTATCTTCTCCTCTATCCATCTTCAGTCCGCCTCCCCCTCTCTCCCTATTTATTTCAGAATCCTCTCCCCATCCCCCTTTTCTGATGAAGGGTCTAGTCCCAAAATGTCAGCTTTTGTGCGCCTAAGATGCTGCTTGGCCTGCTGTGTTCATTAGGCTCCACACTGTGTTATCTTGTGAACATCTGAGCCTGTTCTTGATTGATGACTTTGACTATCTGCACCGTCAATTTCATAATATTTATTGATACAGGGTGGAAAGGGGTTCAGGTGCTTGCAATTTCAGCTATTGAAGCTTTAAAAAGTCTGGTGATTGACATTTTGATAGGCTGCACCAAACAGTAACTTTTCTTAAGTGTTGTGGAAATGTCTTTAACATAATGAATGACTATGTTGTTTTTTTTTTAAAGCACACAACTGTTTTATAGGGCTCATTGTTCACCGTGAATCACTGTAGGGTTCAGCCACATCCTGCTAAAAAGAACCTTTCAAACAGGAAAACGCCTTTGAGATCTCCATTCTCTCTAAGTCCATTCCCTATTCCTTCCTTGAATGATGCACCAACCAGTCTCCATCCACGGTGACACTCCTTCATTACTCGCTAAACCTGTTCTCACATTCATCATCTTCTTTGTTCCCTCCATTGAGTTCCTCCACATAAAAGGAGTTGCCATGGTGATCTGCATACTTGTCTTTTTGCCAGTATCCATTGTCCTGGTTGTATTCAGCACCACTGCTTTATTGCTTTTCCCTGCACATTAATGACTGTGCAAGTACCACAGCATACTCTCACTCTTAGTTTGTTTCCAATGCGTTTGCTTCCAATTCCCACCCTTCTCTCACCTTCCACCCCAACCTCAAGTTCATCTGGGCCATCTCCAACACATCCCTCACCTTCTTGGACCTCTCTGTCTCCATCTCAGGCAACCAGCTAGAAACTGATGTCCATTTCAAGACCACCGACTCCTACAGCTACCTAGAATACACCTCCTCCCACCCACCTTCCTGCAAAAATCCCACCCCCTATCCCCAATTCCTTCGCCTCCGCCGCACCTGCTCCCAGGATGAGGCATTCCACTCCTGCACATCCCAGATGTTCGCGTTCTTCAAGGACCGCAACCTCCCCCCCCCGCAGTGGTCAAGAACGCTCTCGACCGTGTCTTCCACAACACATCCCTCACACCCCGCCCCCGTAATAACCGCTCAAAGAGAATCCCCCTAGTCCTCACATACCACCCCACCTACCTCCAGATACAACGCATCATCCTCTGACACTTACGCCATCTACAATCCGGCCCCACCACCCAAGACATTTTTCCATCCCCACCCTTGTCTGCTTTCCGGAGAGACCACTCTCTCCGTGACTCCCTTGTTCGCTCCACACTGCCCTCCAACCCCACCACACCCAGCACCTTCCCCTGCAACCGCAGGAAGTGCTACACTTGTCCCCACACCTCCTCCCTCACCCCCATCCCAGGCCCCAAGATGACTTTCCACAACAAGCAGATGTTCACCTGCACCTCTGCCAATGTAGTATACTGTATCCACTGTACCCGGTGTGGCTTCCTCTACATTGGGGAAACCAAGCGGAGGCTTGGGGACCGCTTTGCAAAACACCTCCGCTTGGTTTGCAACAAACAACTGCACATCCCAGTCGCGAACATTTTAACTCACACTCCCATTCCTTAGATGACATGTCCATCATGGGCCTCCTGCAGTGCCACAATGATGACACCTGAAGGTTGCAGGAACAGCAACTCATATTCCGCTTGGGAACCCTGCAGCCCAAAGGTATCAATGTGGATTTCACAAGCTTCAGAATCTCCCCTCCCCCACCGCATCGCAAAACCAGCCCAGCTCATCCCTGCCTCCCTAACCGGTTCTTCCTCTCACCCATCCGCTCCTCCCACCTCAAGCCGCACCTCCATTTCCTACCTACTAACCTCATCCCACCTCCTTGACCTGTCTGTCGTCCCTGGACTGACCTATCCCCTCCCTACCTCCCCACCTATACTCTCCTCTCCACCTATCTTCTCCTCTATCCATCTTCGGTCCGCCTCTCCCTCTCTCCCTATTTATTCCAGAACCCTCTCGCCATCCCCCTCTCTGATGAAGGGCCTGGGCCCGAAATGTCAGCTTTTGTGCTCCTGAGATGCTGCTTGGTCTGCTGTGTTCATCCAGCTCCACACTTTGTTATCTTGGATTCTCCAGCATCAGCTGTTCCCATTAACTCTCTTCTCTCACCTTCACCTGGTTCACCTGACTCCACATTTGAGCTTCACTGTGCTCTGTGTATTTCATTTGGAAAATGTGTCCACTCAAGTAAAGGCCATTGGGAATGAGCATAGACATGGGACTCACTGAATCCCCCCCTTAGAGAGTTGTATGGACTGCATTTGCCAAAAGACATGAATAACTCTGTGACATCCTATGAATCTATGTTTCAGTGCATTCAAAACAAAGCCACTCAACTTCCAGATATCAGCATTACCCAATGACGAACTCTCTCAGACGGGCACATGTGCAATTACATGGCCTTAATTATTAAAAAGCTTCACACTGCCCTGCTGAAGTAGGGTTTTCTGAAGAAGGGTCCCAACCCAAAACATCAACATTCTTGCTCCTCTGATGCTGCCTGGCCTGCTGTGTTCCTCCAGCTCCACGCCGTATTATCTCTGACTATCGGCAGACCTTGCTATCTCATACTGTCCAGCTGTTGTCGTTTCTCAGGCACTACTACCTACTTGGGTCTTTTCACTCTCTGGTGGCCCGGAGGGGGCAGGTCAGGTATTGTTTTCACAATTTTTACTCATTGTCCAACGTTCTTAGCTTTCAGAAATGTCAACATTTGAGTTTACATGCCTTGCTAACTGTAAATTGTAAGTGCCGAATTAGGCCATTCAGCCCTTCACGTTTGCTCCACCATTTGATTACGGCTTGGCGTGTGCGTGAGCTTCTGAGATTTTTGTCTGCTGTTGTTCTGATGAGTGATAGTACATAATCATGATGAAGAAAAAGGCCATTCAGCCCTGCATCAGCTGTTATAACCCTGGCCCCAACCTTAACCCTAGTGCCAATCTCCTACCTTTTTTCCATATCCTCGCACATTAATTTTGCCCAAATAATCATTCAGTGTCCTCTTGAATTACTCTGTAAAAATTGTAATGATGGATGATGTCGGATGTACAGGATGTGTGCACTGCCCGAACTGGAACTGGTGAAAATAAGAAAGCGCAGGAAGAGGGCTTTATTTTCCAAAGGCACCTGGATCATTCTGTCCTGGTGAAAACCTGAGCCTTTGTCATTCACTCTCATATTGGTAAGGAGGAAATTGTCACATGATGAAAAATACTGCAGCAACAAATCCTTGGTTACACCCATATTCCATGTTAGAGAATTTAAAAAAAATACTGGAACCCTTAAAGAAAAGCAAAGTGTTGGAAATACTTATCAGGTTTGACAGTATTTGTGTAAAGAGAAACGAGTTAATTCTTCAGGTCAATTAGAACCTAGATGTTGGAAAATTACAGATGAGAGGTTCAGCAGCAATGGGGTTGACACACTTAATGCCGCAGAAAGGTTGAGAAAATTAGAGGAAGCTGCTCAAGCTATTTTGTTAAAGTTCATAATAACACAGGGCACCAAGTGTTAGATGCCCTGGCACACCACAATTAGTAATAAATTGCAGCCTAGCCTCCCCACAGAGAGATTATCATTAAACAATGGATCAAAATTTCCCATCTTTTATTTACTTAAGGGCCAGGTGTGAATGTCACTGGCTAAGCCAGCATTTAATACCCATTTACTGACATTGCTGTGAGTTTCGTGTAAACCAGACTATCAGATTTTCCTTCCCTGAAGGGCATTATTGAACAAGATGAGCCTTTTAGCAGTGGTCATATGTCCCCAGTAGGCTAACACTTTACTGAATTCTCATCCCCTGAACCGTGGTCTAGATTAGTAGCCTAGTGATATCATCACTGTCACCTCCTCCCTTTCAAGCCAATTACTGGAATATTGGACAGTATGATGGGCGTCTTCTTTATAATATGTGTTGCAGTTACTTGCCAAGTTTTCTTTTATAGCAGTTCCCAACACACAATCTTGAACACTGGGAAGGGCAAAGAATAACAGATACATAGGAAAAGAACCACAAAGTTCCCTTCCAAACAACATATCACAAGACGAATATATGATATCTGTTAAAAGAACATTTTATTGGTTATCACTGGGTCAAAATACGGGACGTCCCTCGCTAACAGCACCGTTGAATGTATATCTGTCACACGGACTCAAATGGTTCGAGGAAGCAACCACTTTCTCAAGTGCAGTTAACAATAGCTAGAAGGTCAGATCTATGACAACAAATACTTTTTTTATAAAGGATCCATGTGAGATCTCCATTCTATCCCCATTTCTACCTTTGAACAGAGGCTGAACCAATCCCCATCTGCAGCTGTACGCCTTCATTCGTGACTCACCTTGTTCTCATGTTGAACACCTTCTCCTTTACATCCACTGATTTCCTCCAAATAAAAGGTGTTGTCAAGGTGCCTGGTGTATTGTTTTGTGGACGTGCTTTGTTCCAATCCTACTCAGTATCCTTCTCCTTATAGCACCCTCCTCCTTCACCATTGTGATTTTGGAACATGGGTGACTGTATCTGACCTTTATTTTGCTCTCACTCTTAACTGTAGAATTTTATTAGCTTTGTTCCCCAATTCCACCCTTCTCTCACTTCACCCAGCGGCGGAGTAGGACTCTTCAGCTGGAGTTTGTCTGCTTTGTCCTTTCTATTCCTTTCTTCTCTGTCTTTGCGTGTTTTTGATTTCTCCTTTCTTCCTGCATCAGTGATACCTTGGACTCCCTGCCTCAGTGCAGACTCAGACTCCGTTAGTGTGGTAATCTCTTGGCCAGCCATGACAATCTCTTGATGGCCCAGCGTGCCAGCTTCTCAGTTTGGTGTGCCAGTATCTCGGCCCAGTGTGATCTCAGCGTGGACACCTGGCCTCAGTTCTGGAGTCAATGCCTGGTGTAGACTGGAAGCTAGGTTCCAGTGTGGACTGGACAGTAGATGCCTATATGGACTTGAGGCTGGGTTGGAAGGGATTCCTCATGATCTTTCTATTTTTCTAATTTATTCCTATGAACTGTGATGCTGGGCCTTTTATTTCTGCTTCTCCTCATTTTCTTTTCTAAAAATTTGTAATTTTGATGCAGCAAAGAAGGATATCCTGTTTCCACTAATTGGTATGTTCGTTGCTCAGGGGTCTTAAGTTCATTTTTTTAGTAAGACAGCCAAGAGTGAGATATGGATAAATTTCAGGGAGCTGTTAGGATTTGGAAAGCGTTACTTGAGAGATGGCGGAAGCAGATTCCATGGGAGGTTTTGAAAAAAGAGCTGGGAGTATATTTGAAAATAATGCATTTAAGGGGCTACAGAGAAAGGGTGGGAGAATGGGGCTCGCTCGGTAGCTCTTTCATTAGCCAGGATGGACATGCTGGCCAAATGGCCTCTTTTTGTACTGTAAGATTCTACAATTCTATGATTCTTTAAGCACACCAACTCCCAGAGCCACCTTGACAACACCTCTTTATACCCCACCTCCTGCTGGATTTGACTCCATTTTCACAGGTTTTCTTTCTCTGCTACATCTGGTCAGATGATGCAGCCTTCCATCCTAGAACTTCCATTGTACTGCCCTTTCTCCTCACCTGAGGATAGCCTCTACCTTGGTGGAAAGGAGCCTTGACTCTATCTACACTGTATCACGCGCTTCAATTCTCAGCCCTTTCCCTCCCTATCCCAACTATTATAGGGGTCCTGTTGTCTTCACTTGCCACACTACCAATATTAGTGTTAAATTGACCTGCCTTTGTCTTTTCAGTCAACTTTAGAATGATGGCACCACCAAAAATATTTTTGTCTCCATTTTCATCATCCGAGGGACGATTCCCTTTAAGATAATCTGGCCTGCGTTTAGAAAAAGGCGGTTGTACTCACTTGCTGTTAGTTGTATGGCCTCTATCTCTGCTGTAGCTGTCTTTATGTGCCAAGATGCAGGAATTTTGAATGCTTTGAAGGTATACTTGAACTCTGTATTAGTGTTAACTAAGAATGGTACGTATATGACACTAGAGGTCAGGGAAGTGAGAGGCTGATGATTGTGATGCGATCACACTGATACGCCCAGCTGAAATCTTCAAATTTGGGCAACTAAATGTTGACCTCATTGCATAAATAATTGCATTCAAAGAAACAAAGGAACAAAGAAACCTACAGCACAGGAACAGGCCCTTTGGCCCTCCAAGCCTGCGCCGATCGAGATCCTCTGTCTAACCTGTCATCTATTTTCTAACGGTCTGTGTCCATTTGTTCCCTGCCCATCCATGTACCTGTCCAAATATATCTTAAAAGACGCTAACGTGTCTGCGTCTACCACCTCTGCTGGCAACGCGTTCCAGGCACTCACCACCCTATGTGTAAAGAACTTTCCACGCATATCTCCCTTAAACTTTCCTCCTCTCACTTTGAACTCATGACCCCTAGTAATTGAGTCCCTACTCTGGGAAAATACTTCTTGCTATCCACCCTGTCTATACCCCCCATGATTTTGTAGACCTCAATCAGGTCCCCCCTCAATCTCTGTCTTTCTAATGAAAATAATTCCAATCTACTCAACCTCTCTTCATAGCTAGCACCCTCCATACCAGGCAACATCCTGGTGAACCTCCTCTGCACCCTCTCCAAAGCATCCACATCCTTTTGGTAATGTGGCGATCAGAACTGTACACAGTACTCCACATGTGGCTGAACCAAAGTCCTATACAACTGCAACATGACCTGCCAACTCTTGTACTCAATACCCCGCCCAATGAAGGAAAGCATGCCATATGCCTTCTTGACCACCCTATTGACCTGCGTTGTCACCTTCAGGGAACAATGGACCTGAACACCCAGATCTCTCTGTTCATCAATTTTCCCTAGGCCTTTTCCATTTACTGCATAGTTCGCCCTTGAATTTGATCTTCCAAAATGCATCACCTCGCATTTGCCCGGATTGAACTCCATCTGCCATTTATCTGCCCAACTCTCCAGTCTATCTATATTCTGCTGTAATCTCTGACAGTCCCCTTCACTATCAGCTACTCCACCAATTTTAGTGTCATCAGGAAACTTGCTGATCAGACCACCTACACCTTCCTCCAGATCATTCACATATATCACAAACAACAGTGGTTGTTAAATTCGACATGAGCTAAAGCTGTGAGAGCATGTCTGCTGAGAAAGGAGGGACTTACACTCAATAAAGCTGTTAATGTGTGCAGAAGTTCTGAGATTATACATCATCAAACAAGGTATATTGTTGGGAAAACAGATAAGACTTTACGTTATGCTGAGATTCTTTCCAGTATGAATGAAGGCAGCTGAGGGTATAATGATTACGAGAACATGATAAAAATAAATGTACACATGTTCAGATGGTTTTCTCAAAGAGTATTCTGAGGTCCCAATTAGAGGACATGCTGTTACAGATATAATGTCATCGGATATGGGAGTTGGGATGTCATGTTGCAGTTGTACAGGACTTTGATGAGGCCACTTTTAGAATACTGCATACAATTCTGATTGCTCTTCTAAAGGAAGGATGTTGTTAAATTTGACAGCATGCAAAAAAGATTTACAAACATGTTGCCATGATTGGAGGGTTTGAATTATAGGGAGAGGCTGAACAGGCTGGGACATTTTATCCCTGGAGTGGCAGAGACTGAGGGGTGACCTTAGAGAGGTTTATAAAATCATGAGGGATGTGAGCAGGATGAACAGCCAATGTCTTTTTCCCAAGGTAGGGGTGTCCAAAATTAGAGGGCATAGGTTTAATGCGAGAGGGGAAAGACTTAAAAGGGACTCGAAGGGCAACATTTTCATACAGAGGGTGGTGTGTATGTCGAATAAACTGCAAAAGGAAGTGATAGATGCAGGTATAGTTACAACGTTTAAGAGATATCTAGGCAGGTGCATGAATAGGAAATGGGCCAATCACAGGCAAATGGGACTAGGTCAGTTTTGCAAACTTGACTGGCATGGACAAGTTGGTCCGAAGGGTACTGTACTGTGAAACTCCATGACTCTACGATTTCCAATGATGGCAAACGTCTTCCTATGTGTCAGATATGCCAACCATTGGAGAGTTTTCTCCTGATGCCCATTGATTCCAGTTTTGCTGGGGCTCCTTGATGCTACACTTGGTTGAATACAGCATTGATATCATGGGCTGTCACTCTCACCTGACCTCTGAAACCCAGCTCTTTTGTCGATGATTGAACCACAGTTCTAATGAGGTGAAGGGCCAAGTGGCCCTGGTGGAACCGGAAATGGGCCTCACCGTATGGCTATTGCTGACCAGGTGCCCCCAGATCGTATCTCAACAAGTCAAGTATGGCATTATTTGGTTACTTTGTCCTTTTTATCTTTAGTAATTCCATCGCTCCTGGTGTGTGTGTTTGCAAACGTAACTATTTGGTGAGGTGTTTCACTCCCACCTCTCTCCTCGGTTCCAAAGAAGACTCATTGAATTCATTATGTAACTGTTCCTCTCTCAACAGATGCTGCCAGACTTGTTGAGCTTGTCTAGCACTTTCTACTTTTTCCAAAGGTCTGGCATATGCAGTATATTGCTTTTGTTTTGGTGCTGAAGACATTTGGTTGGGACTAAGTAGAGGAAGTTGGAATCTGCTTCTGACAAAATGCTACCTGACATGGGATTGCTTATAGCTACACTATATCTTTGAGCCAGAAAAGTGTTGTACTTCCCAGCGTTAAATCCATGACAATGACAGGTACAAACAAAACTGTAAGAATCTCTGGACATATACATACATACTTGAATAAGGCAGAAAATGGTCTGATTTAAGTAGAACTTAGCGTAAACAGGCAAGAATGGGACTTTGATGTGGAGGTAGTGTACTAGCTCCTGTCCAGAAGGTCTATGTTGAAATGCTATGTGCCCCAGAGGGGTGCTGTAACAGTTCCGTACAGACACAATTAATTCTTCACAGGAATTTAAAGTGGAGATTTTACAGTGTTTCCTTTTACTTTGTCTTCACAGCGGGTCTCTGGGAATTTGAGATACATGGTGAAAAATGTTTTTCTGTCAGAATGGTAAAATATAAACCTATCCTTTAGGGGGAGCTCTTGTTCTGTCTAAACAATCATTGACAGATGTCTTATTATCAGATTTCAGAGGCTTTTGTTGAAAACTTAACAAGTTAACGACAGGATTCTCTGACAAGAACATAATCTCAAAATTCAGAAAGATTAATAATCTTAGGCTGACAATCTCAGGCATTTGAACAATTTCAGGTCAGTTAGTGATATTAGTAAGGTTAATAGTTTTTGGAATGTTAATAATCTTTTGGATAAATTAAAAAATCCAATTATATTAATACTTCGCCAGGTTCGTTACTTCAGACGCATTAATAATCTTTTATTCATAACCTATCACACAATTTCAGCATTCATGATGACCAGGTCCATATGTAGTCTAGATAATCACATTTGTTTTAAATCACTAAAAGGATATGAGCATTCATGGATGAACTATCATCTACTGCCTGCCACTCGTTGCCCTTAAGAAGGTGGTGGTGAGCTGCCTTCTTGAACCGCTGCAGTCCACCTGCTGTGAGTTGATCCACAATGCCTTTAAGGAGAGAATTAAAGGATTTCGAACCTGTAACACTCGAGGAATGGCAGCGTATTTCCAAGTCAGGAATGTAAGTGACTTGGAGGGGAACTTGCTGGTGATGGTGTTCCAATGCATCTGCTGCTCTTGCCCTTTTAAATAGAATTGGGTGTGCATTTAGAAGGTGCTTTTAAGGATCTCTGGGAAATTTCTGCAGTACATCTTATAGATGGGTACATGCTACTGACAAACCTCAGGGGATCTCTCTTACACGCTACTGCTACTGAGCACTGGTGGTGGAAGGAGTCGATATGATGCCAGTCGGACAACTGCTTTGTCCGTGATGGTGTCAAGCTTTTGAGTGTCGTTGGAATTGCACTCACCCAGGCAAGTGGGAAGCATTTCATCACACTGCTGACTTGTGCCTTGTAGATGCTGGGGACAGGCTCTGAGGAGTCAGGAGGCGAGTTCTTCTCTGCACTATTCCTAACCTCTTACCTGGTCTTGCAGCAGCTGTGTTTTATATGGTGAGTCAAGTTGAGTTGCTGGTCAATGATAACCCCTAGGACATTGATGTAGGAGATTTGGTGACGGTAACATTATTGAATGTAAAAGGGCTGTGATTGAACTGTTTCTTATCGGTGATGGCCATTGCCTGGCAACTGTGTGGCGCGAATACTACATTTAAAGCCTAATTTCAGGCCAAAGATGATCTTTTTCAAATTTAATGGAAAATTCTATGATGATGTAGTTACTATTGTCTTTCACATTCTTGGGTTGCTTCTTTACCTTAAAGGTGTTATGTGAATATCAGTTGTTGTTATGGATCCTTTGAAAGTTTTGCATGGATTCCCAGACAGGTAATTGCCTGATGATTTAGCATTTTCAATTTCAGAGATAAAGCCTTATCCACAAAATAGACATTTTTAATCACAGCAGGCCGAGCAGCATCTTAGGAGCATAAAAGCTGACCTTTTGGGTCTAGGCCCGAAACGTCAGCTTTCCTGCTCCTCTGATGCTGCTTGGCCTGCTGTGTTCATCCAGCTCTACACCTTGTTATCTCAGATTCTCCAGCATCTGCAGTTCCCTTTATCTCAGACATTTTTAATCAACCAGTTCAAAGATATTATGACACCTTAGGAGCAGGTGACACTTGTAACCAGGCCTCCTAGCTCAGCAAAATTGCCCTACAACAGCCCCCAAATGTCCACATTATATGCTATTCTCAGTGTGAAGACAGTACTATAGTGTAGGGGGAGGATCTTAGATTAGTTCACAGGTCAGTACAACATCGAGGGCCGAAGGACCTGTTATGCGCTGTATTGTTCTATGTTCTAAACTCTTGCAGCATCAGGCTGTTTCCACTGGTGAGAAAACCCAGAATCAGAGGTACAATTCTAAGGTGGTAGCTAATAAATCCGATAATTAAGGAGAAAATTGTTGACTCAACGTGTGGTTAAAATGTGTAATTATGAGGGAAGGGATGAGAGAGAGGGAAAGGGAAGCCGACGACTGGGTGGAGGAGGGGAATGTGGAGCATAACACTAGTGTAAACCTTGTTGAATTATCTGCTTCTATCCTGTACATTCGGTGTCATTCCCCGACTGTCATTATGATATGCTCCTTCTCCCTGTCTCTTCTGCTGTAGTTTGCATCACTTTCTTCCAGCAGTATGCCTTGTAGAATTGTTGACTATTTGTAGCAACAGGAGGCCATTTGAACCTTGTGTCTGTGTTGACTCTGAAGCTCCCACTTATTCCCTGTACCTCTGCAAATATTTTCACTTTATGCATTGTCCAATTCCTTCTGCGAAATCCACAGTTAAATTTGCTGCCGCCATTCTCCCATCCATACCACTTGCTGGGTAAAATACATTATTTATCTTTACATATTGCTGCTGTTCTGTCATTCAATTAAAATCAGTGCATGTTATTTCACTACCCTAAGGCTAATGGGAACAGTTTCTCCCTCTCTACTCTGTTCAAATGATGACCACTTGATTATTTGCATCCTTTTATTGAACCTTCACTTAGCCTTTTCTTTTCCAAGGAGTACAGACCTAGCTTCTCCATGGAAGAGTTGGACCGAAGGGTGTGTTTCTGTGCTGTATATCTCTTTGACTATTAACATAACCCAAGTTCCTCATCTTTACAGTTATTCTCATGAACTTTCTCTGCACCTTCACTGATTCCATCATGTTCTTCCAAAAGTGCAAACCCCAGAATTAGATGCAATATTCTGACTGAGGCTAATTACGTATTTTATAATAGTTCATCGTAACTTTGGACAATACACCTTGGTCTATAAAGCCTCAGGTACGAGATTGTTTTCTTACCACTTTCTCAACTTGTCCTGTCATTTCCAATGTTAGTGCACAAAATCCCCTCAGTCCCTTTGCTCTTGCTGCCCCTCTTAGGATTGAATGTTTTGAATTAATTTGCTTCACCTTACAATTCATCTCGTCATGCCTCTCTGTGTTAACTTTCATTGAGAAACTGTTATAGACCAGATCAAACCCCCTTAAAATATATTCAGAAGGAAGCCTAGACCCTAATGTTTTCTTATTTAAAAGTAAAAGGTAGAGCATTCCAGATGTAACTCGACTTGTCAAACTACCAGAAAAACATATTTTATTCATACACTACATCTAAAATACAAAGAAAAGGAAGAAGAATTAGAATAACTTAACTATGTTGGAAAACTTAACTGAATAATAGATTATTTTACTACTAAACAATAACTTTTCCAATATGGTGATATCCTATAGACATATCCTTGATAAAAGAAAATTCAGAAAGACGAATTGTCTCACATGCAACTCTAGCAGCAGGTAGAGAAGCCCCAGCTTTTAGCTGTAGCAGAGAGAGGGAAAACAGCTTCCATATCCAGCTTCGAGTCCCCAGCCATAGCTGCTTCTGAAAAAACTAAAAATTCATGGTTCTGTGGGAGATTGACCACACCCACTCAGGCTGCTTCTACTGTATAAAACATATTTAATAAAATAAAACCCAAGGCATCACAAGCTTTTACTTTATTGGATTTATATAGACAATGTGGCACCTCTGTCTTAAAATCTTTCTTCAAAAAAAAGAACAAAATACCTCTCTTAAAGCTGTAGTATTGTCACAAGGCACTTTGTGAGTTTTCCTTGATGGATTCAGTGTTACCCATCTACTAACATAAACATTCTGCCCCCACACCACCAACATGCAGTGTGCAGCAGAATGTCCTGCCAGCAAGGTGCAATGTGCAGTAACTTGCTAAAGTTTCTGTAAAATATTGGAGGAGTAGAATGCCATTCAGCCCATTGGGTCTACTCTTCCAATCATTGAGGCCCTGATTGATCTGATGATCCTTAACTCCTCATTTCTGTCTTTTCCCAAAAACCTTTGATTCCCTTACTGAATCAAATCTGCCCGTCACAGCCTTGGAATGTATTCAATGACTCTGCCTTAATAGTCCTTTAAAGTAAAGAATCCCAGAATTCCATACCTGTGACTTGCAAGAACAAATCTAGAAAACGCTTATGAACAGGTTTCCCTTAAATCACAAACTATCCTCAACTGGCCATGTAGCACCTTCCTTCTCTCAAGTTTAGAAACCTGGAACTTCCTCTCTCTCAGAGAAATGGGGGGGCATCTCATAGAAACCTACAAGGTTTGAACAAGGTGAGACAGGGTAAAAGCAGGAAGGAGTTCAGAACTAAGGGTCACAGTTGAAGGATACAGTTTGGGCCATTTAGGGCTGAGATGAGGAGAAATTTCTTCACCCAGAGAGTGACGAGCCTGTGGAATTCTCTGCTACAGAAAGTAGTTGGGCACAAAACCTTTAATATTTTCAAGAAGGAAATAGATAGTGTTCTTAGGGTTAATGGAATCAGAGAGTGTGGGGAGAAAGTGGAGCTGGAAACTGAGTTGGATGATCAACCACGAGCATATTGAGGGTGGAGGAAGCTCAAAGGGCCAAATGGCCTACTCCTGTTCCTATTTTCTATGTTTCTGACTACACAGCTGATATATTTGATTTTATTTGATTTGTAATTGTTACATGTACCTAAGTACTGTGAAAAGTTTTGTTTTGCGTGCAGTACAGGTAGATCATAGCAAACAAGGACATATAGATCATGGGGTAATTGAACAGAGTGAGGCTTACAAGATTACAGCTGCCCAGGAGGTGTACAATAAACAAGGTCAACATTAGATTTGAAATATGAGAGGCCCATTTGGCAGTCTAGTAGCAGCAGGGAAGAAGCTGTTCTTGAATCTGTTGGTGCTTGTGTTTAAGCTTTTGTATCGTCTGCCCAACGGAAGAGATTGGAAGAGGTAATAACTGGGATGGGGGTGGGGGTTGTTGATCATTGATGGCGTTTTCTGCCTTTCTGCTGCAATGAGAAGTGTGGATGGAATCAATGGGTGGAGGGTTGGTGATAGAAACAAATGGACTGCAACATTTCAAGAAGGGAGCTCAGCACCACAGCGTCAATGGTAATTAAGAATTGGACAATTAATATTAGCCTTGCCAATGATGCACATGCTCTAAGAATGAATAGAATTAATACGCAGACAACAGATATACACATTTTCTGAAAATCACTTGTGTGCAAAATCTCACAACCACACTCAAATAAACACTTCCTGGTGCATACACTCTCACAGGTATAGGAGCACATGTGAACACCTGCACCCATACACATACACCTCAGTTTCTGACTGAGCAGTTTATCTGCATATCACATGGCATTGGGAGTTAATTCCTGTATCTAATTAAATTTATGGCACTCAGTGGGATATCCTTGCATTTGATGCATCAGTTTTGAGGTTAATACATGACATTGTGCAAACTGGTTTGCGGGTATGTAAGGGTCCCCTTGGGGAAGAGCTGGGAAAGATTAAGCCCGAACAATGTATTCCGCTAGACATGGTTCATTTTTAATGAAAAGTCACTTTGATTTGTTCAATTCCATTATTAAAACGATTGGTGAGGTGCAACCATATCCCGTTTGGTTCACTCAGTTGGAATATTGAGTTTCATCACAAGGGGAAGAGTTTAACTTGGATGAGGTGAGAATGTACCCACATAAGTCTGGCTTGCAGCTTATTGGAGACTTCCATGCTGAACACATTCATATTATGGATGACTTCGATTTCAGTGAAATAACAACACAAGATGAGCTGGGAATTTTCTCATCAGTGCAGAAAATACTAAAGGAAGGTAAACTAAATATATTCACAATCACAAGGACTTTCTGAAGGATAAATAGGGAGAGTTAGTTCTCGCATGGCACAAGGGTCAGTAAGCAGAGGACGACAGATTTAAAAGAAATCATTAAACAGCCTGACAGACAAGTGCTGGTTTTTTTTTAATAGCAGGAGTTGTTGTCAAGTGCTGCCTGAAAGGATGTGGAAGTAGATCCAATAGTGAATTTTAAAAGGGAATACTTAAGAGGAGAGCATTTGCAGACCCATGGGAAAGATCAAAGCAGTGGAGCGAACTGGGTAGCTCTTCTAAAGAGCTGGCACAAGCATGTTGGGCCAAAAGGCCCCCTTTCAGTACAGTTTGATGCGAAACCTGCAGGGATTAGAGGTAGACATTGACGGAAAATATTTTCTTGCAATGCAGCTAAAAATAAAACCATCCTGTCGAGGGGAGCTCTTCATGTGTGAAGTTGAATAGTTAGAGTGACTCACCAAGAACTTCAACCACCATGAGGTCCATCTAAGTCAGACACATGCACTTGCCATACAACTACATTCTTGCACATAAATAGAAAACACACACACACATACACACAGACACATACAGACACACACATAGCTATGCACATATACATATGCACAATTCATGCACACTAATGTACAAAACACAAATACGTACATGGATACACACACAAATACACACAAACAACATAAATCCATGTACACACACTCAGAGCAACACATATGCATCCATGCAAATATATGCACACCCACCAATACACAGATACACACACTTACAGGCACACATATACATACATGGACACACACATCCACACATACACATGCGC
Source organism: Stegostoma tigrinum (assembly GCF_030684315.1). Classification (NCBI taxonomy): domain Eukaryota; kingdom Metazoa; phylum Chordata; class Chondrichthyes; order Orectolobiformes; family Stegostomatidae; genus Stegostoma; species Stegostoma tigrinum. The sequence goes on from NC_081359.1 coordinate 102,620,137, forward strand.
ACTGATGCAAACGTAAGCACATGTATATAACTGCACGTAAACACACACACACAATTACACATACACACACACACATATACACACATGTAATCATACGCGCACAACACAAACACACACATACAAATACACATATATAGACGTCCACACATATGCACTCAAATATAAACACACACACACGCGCGCGCACACACACACACACACGCGCGCACACGCACACGTGCGCGCACACACACACACACACACACACGCACACGCACACACACACACACCCGCAGACTCTGGCTGATGTATTCCTTTCCAGGAATGTTATTTCCAATGAAGGGTCATCATACTTGAACTATTAACTCTGCTTTCTTCCTATAGTTGCTGCCAGAGCAGCTGACTTTACTCAGCAATTTCTGTTTTTGATTGTGATTGAGACCAACTATTGGTGTTGCCTGCGGCTCAAACTTTCTGGTCCATGTGACTTTGCATTACCAAGGTCAAGGCCTTTTTACACTGGATCATCAAGAGAACTGTCAATTTTTAACATTACGTAATGAGCAATAGATATCCATAGAATCCCTACAGTGTGAAAACAGACCCTTTGGCCCAACATGACCACACCGGCCCTCAGAACATCCCACTCAGACGCAGCTCCATGTAACCCATCTAATCCACACATCCCTGAACACTATGGCCAATCCACCTAGTCTGCACATCTTTGGACTGTGGGAGGAAACGGGAGCATCCAGGGGAAACCCATGCAGACGCAGGGAGTCTCTGATACAATTTTAACCTCACTGTGAAGCCTCTTCTGGGGATGCCTAACCTGAAGACGGTACCTTCCTCCCTCCGGGCCAACCTCAGGGGAATCTCTCTCCCACTGCAACTCTCTCGTCTCCTCTATCCATCTTCGATCCGCATCCCCCTCTCTCCCTATTTATTTCAGAACCGTCTCACCCTCCCCCATTTCTGATGAAGGGTCTAGGCCCGAAATGTCAGCTTTTCTGCTCCTAAGATGCTGCTTGGCCTGCTGTGTTCATCCAGCTCTAAAATTTCTTATCGCAGATGAAGGGAGAATGTGCAAACTCCACACACACACCTGAGGCTGGAATCGAACCCAGGGCCCTGGTGCTGTGAGGCAGCAGTGCTAACCACTGTGCAACCGTGCCACCCCAAAATTTCTTAATGCTACTTTTCCAGTGTTTAATTGCAAAGCTCACAATAAAAAGAAATAGGCAAATTCTACAAAGACTGTTTTGTGTAAAGGGTTTTAAATGTACTAGTGAAATGGAAATAAAACATAACAGAGAAAATAATAAAGCCATTTCATTATTGCTTGTGTAAGGAATTTTGTAAATGATGTTTGAATTATAGATTACAGCTCCAAATGTTATATCAAGCTTCTACTGTGTATGTGCATCAGGTAACTCGAGTCATGTAACATCAAACAGCCTGTCTGCCTGCTACAACTTTGCAATGCAGATTCTCAGTACGGGAATACAGCTACCAAATCCCAGATGTGAGTCTGCATCTGCTCCCCGGTCTCAGTGGAGATTCTGAACTTCCCTGAAGTTGCATCTGTTTATGTCAAAATGCAATCTCCTTACCAGGACTGAGTTAGTTTTTCAGTTGATTAAAAGAATGGATATTTTCCTTCTTGACCTGATATTAATCTAGTCTCATGTGCTGGGTTATGTGACTCCTCTCCATCTGGAGCGATGCTGGGCAAAAAACACGGCCCGAAACGGGTAAGGACGTTACAGTGTTCACATTGTGATATTTGTAATATGCATCAAATTTTATGACTTAATATTCTTGCTGCAGGAGGAGGCAGGCTGAGAGCTGAGCATGGCTTGTGGGATAACAAAAAACCGAAGAACTGTGAATGTTGGAAATCAGAAGCAAAAACAGAAATTGGTGCAAGAACTCAGCAGGTCTGGCAGCATCTGTGGAGAGAAAGCAAAGTTAACATTTCAGGTCCAGTGACCCTTGTTCAGAATTGGACCCATAACAGTCACTCTGATTTCTCTTCACAGATGCTGCCTGACCTGCTGAGTTTTTCAAGCAATTTCTGATTTTGTTTGTGGAATAACTGAGTTGTTCTTGTTGGTGAAGTGACTTTTCGAGTCCCATGTATGGGTCTGGATGCCCTGCTATAAGAAGGATATTATGAAATTGGAGAGGGTTCAGAAAATATTTACTAGAATGTTTCTATGCCTGGACATTTTGAGTTATGTGGAGAGGCTGCATAGGCTGGAACCTTTTTCAATGAGTGTTGGAGGTTGAGGGGTGACCTTCTAGAAGTTCATAAAATCATAAGAGGTATAGTTAAGGTGAACAGCAAAGGACGTTTCACTAGAGTGGGGGAGTTCAAAACGAGGGGCATATTTTTAAGGTGAGAGGAGAAAGATTTAAAAGGGACCTGAGTGGCAATTTTTTCACACAGAGGGTGGTTTGCATGTGGAATGAACTGCCAGAGGAAGTGGTGGATGCAGTTACAGTTGCTATATTTAAAACAAACATTTGGACAGATATATGAATAGGAAAAGTTTAGAGGGATATGGGCCAAAAGCGGGCAAGTGGGGCTAGTTTGGTTTGGGAAACTTGGTCAGCATGGACAAGTTGGACAGACGGTCAGTTTCCTTGCTGTATAACTCTATGGCCCTTTGATTTATTGGAAGAATTGGCCAATTGTTTTTCATATTTATATGAATAAGAGGTGATCTCTTTGTAACATGTAATGTTCTTAGATGGTTTGTATAGCGAAGATACTGAGAAACTCTTTCTCTTGGCTGAAAACCAAGAACTAGGGCCTTGATCTCAGGACAAAGGAGTGGCCATTTGGAAATGCGATGCGGAGAGCTTTCTTGATTCAAAATGTTATGAATCTTAAAAGTCGTCAATCATGGCAAATTTGGGATGCACAGTCATTGAGTTTATGAAGAGTGAGTTTGGTAGAGGTATGGGGTCTGTGTAAACGATGGAATATAGGAGGATGAAGGAAGGTGGAATAGAGTTAAAAGATCACTGATGACCACATTGAATGTTGAAACAGCCTCGAGGTACTGTGGCCCACTCCATCTCTGATTTCTTATGTTTTTCCAGGTCTGCTGTGGGATACCAGCTCATGCTGGCACCAGCATTAAAATCACACTCCACCTCCGAAATCCCTTCCCTCTCAATGGCTTCAGTCTGTGCAACATTTATTTGGAGGACATTTATCCTCATCCAATACTGGAGGTAATATACATGTAAAGGATGTCACAAGGGCAGGACCAAAAACAGAAGTTGCTGGAAAAGCTCAGAGGGTCTGGCAGCATCTCAGAATGGAGGAAGGGTCACCGGACCTGAAAAGTTAACTCTGATTTTCTCTTCACAAATGCTACCTGCTGAGCTTTTCCAGTAACTTTTGTTTTTGTTCCTGCTTTACAGCAGTTCTATCGGTTTTTATTCACAGACGAAGGGGCATGGGTGGCTTTGAAAATAAGGTCAGGGGTTTGAATTTCAGGCAGTGGAGAATGACAGGAAACAAAGTACGCTAGCACAAATAACAATAATGTGATGGTGGAATGGGGCTGGACACAGCAGCACAGTTCCCAACAAAGCAATGATAACAAGTCGCTATGGCAAATTGAAAAGCATTACCAGACTTGGACTAGAGAAAACTGTCAAGTTATGGTCACTGGGCATGAAATGGCAAACAGTTCTAGTTTTTAACCCTCACCCTGTCAGAACAACAACCCCAATTCATTTTTCTGAAAGGGAAACAATGTCAGATCCTATAACTTATTAAGCCTATTAAATGTCAACTAGAATTTTCTCTGTGATTGAAAGGCACTCGGATAAGAGCTCATAATATCTACTGCAGTGCTGATGTTCCGCTTCAATTAGCCACGGTCAAACCTTGACTCGGAACAATGCATTCTTCAAGCCATTTCAATAATTACAGCGTTTGGTCTGTTTCTCTATTCTCCAAAATGATAGAAACAGCAAAATTTAATATTTGAAAGGTTACAGAGGGCCAGAATTCATTCAATGACTTCTTTTAATGTAGACCATTCAAATGTTCATTTCAGAGATGCCAATTGTATTCTGTTGTGGTAATGACAGTCTGGTTTAGATGATTAGTTCAGGTTTTTAAAGGCAAAATCATCTCAAGGTAATTCCCAGAAGATAAACTCTTGGCCTCTCTACCTGTCTTCCTGTTCTGAAGCTTAATTTTATTCTTTCATGGGTGATGAGTAATGCTGGAAGGGTCAGTGAAATAACTGTGAAGTCTGGTATCCCGTTACCAAGTCATTCTTTACTTACAGGTGCATAATGTGTGGTTCAGAGCCAGCTTCTAGAGTGATCAAACACTTGACTCTCCTCTTATATCAGTCAGCCAGGACCCCGTGATTGGACCAGATTAACGGCCCCAGTCAGGAAACTCATATGCTATAACATCCACCTGGCTGACCACATTATAGTCAATATGGTTTGCAATTAACATTGTAAGATTTAAAAGTAAAAGTAGGCCGTTCAGTCCGTCAAGTTAGTTCAGCCATTCAATGAGATCTTGGTTGATCCGATAATCCTCGAATTCATTTTTCTGCCTTTTCCCCATCGTCCATGATTCCTTTACTGATTCATTTGTTGCTAATTCTTAAATTTCTCTTGAATTGGGTGCCTTGCTCAGCCATTTCAATTTGAAAGTTCAGATCCAATGCATTGCTGTACCTCTGGAGTTCAATGTAGGCCAGACCAGGTAAGGATGATAGATTCCAACTGAACTGGTTTCATTAACAATAACACCGAGACCGGATTTCATTCATTAAATTCAAATTCCAACAGCTGCTGTGTTTGGGATTTGAACCCACAATGTCAATGCCTTACATTTGCTGTTTATATCCCTTTGAAAGAGTTATGGAATCTCCACAGTGGAGAGAGCTAACCTGTGGTATTAAATGTTGAGGCATCCCAAGTCTCAAAGTTTTAAGTGTGACTCTCTCAGTTCCCTCTATTGAAACGTCAGGTAAGTGGGCTTGAGATTCAGAAAATTAACGGATAGCCAACTGATCCAGTCCATCAAACTGATGCTAGAATTGTGCAGCTTGCAGAATCTCCATTGAATAATGAGGCTTTGAATGTATTTTTTATTTTACTGAACTCTAATTGACAGCACCGAGTTGTCATTTCTTGCTATGGGGAAATGGCTAATAAGCCTATACTTATCATTAGATCCAGCTTCCTTTAGAGACTGACCTGTATCAATGACTGAATGTTGCAATTTATGTCAATTTTCTAATTTGTTGAAACATTGAAGATGATGAAATGTTTATTTGATCATGGCCTGAGAAGAGTCAGTGAATTGATATGTATATACTGTGGTCCAATGTCCACTCAGCTATTTCTAATTACCCACTTTTGGTCCATATCCCTGTAAACCCTTCTCATCCAGTACCTATCCAAATATTTTTTAAGTGTAGCTTTTGCATCTGTCTCAGAAACATTCTCTGGCAGCCCACTCCATAGACACACCACTCGCTGTGTGAAGAAGTTTCCCCTCAGGCCCTTCTTAAACCTTTCCGCTCTCACCTTAAACCCATGTCTTCTAGTTTTCAATTCCCCATCCCTGTGAAAAGATGATATGCTTTCACCCTATCTATACACCTCAATAAGGCCATTCCTCATTCTCCTATGTTCCAAGGAATAAAGTCATATCCTGGCCAACCTCTCCCTACAATTCAAGCCTACTAATCCTGGCAGCATCCTTGTAAATCTTTATTGTACACTTTCCACACTCTCTCTTTCCTATAACAGGGTGACTAAAACTGTATATAATACTCCAAGTGCGGCCTCACCAATGACTTGAACAACATTAATATCACATTCCAACTCCTATACTCAATGTGTCAACCAATGAAGGCCAGCATGCTGAATGCCTTCTTCACCACCCTATCCCTTGGGAAGCAAAAACGGAAGACAGATTACTCCCTGAATGACTGTTAATTGGGATATGTGAGTGTGCAGTGGGACCTGGGTGTCCCTGTGCACCAGTCGCTGGAGGTAAGCATGCATGTCCAGCAGGTGGTAAAGAGGCAAATGGTCTGTTGGCCTTCATTGCGAGAGCTTTTGAGCACAGGAGCAGGGACGTGTTGTTGCAGTTATACAGGGCTTTGGGGAGGCCACACCTGGAATATCGTGTGCAGTTTTGGCCTCCTTTGCTGAGGAAGGAGGCTTTTGCTCACGAGGGAGTGCAGTGAAGGTTTACCAGGCTGATTCCAGGGATGGCGGGCCTGACATATGAGAAAAGATTGCTTAAGTTAGGATAATTTTTGCAGGAGTTCAGATGAATAAGGAGGCATCTCATAGACACTTATAAACTTCTAACAGGACTGGACAGGGTAGTTGCAGTGAAGATGTTCTCGATGGTGGGAGTGTCCAGAACCAGGGGTCACAGCCTGGGGATTTGGGGTAGACCATTTAGGACTGAGATGAGGAGACATTTCTTCACCCAATTAGTGGTGAGACTGTGGAATTCATTATCATAGGAAGTATTTGATCCCAAAACATTGCATGTATTCAAGAGACAGCTAGAGATAGCACTTGGGGCGAATGGGATCAAAGGTTATAGGGAGACAGCAGGATTAGGCTATTGAGTTGGATGATCAGCCATGATTGTGAAGAATGGCAGAGCAGGCTCGAGGGGCCAAATGGCTGCTTTCTGTTCCTATCTTCTGTGTTTCTGTGTCACCTGTTACACTGCTTTCAACGAACTGTGTACTTGTTCTCTTAGATCTCTCTGTTCCACAACACTCCTCAGGATGTTAACATTTACTGCATAAATCCTACCTTCAAGATCAAGATCCCTCTTTAATTTTTGAAAACCTTCCTGGCTATCAACCAATACTTCCTAATTTTTGACCCACCGGCTCTAAAGGACTAGTGATACATTTCCAAGCCAGCATGCTACTGGATGGGAACTTGCAGGTGGCGGTGTTCCCATGTACCTGTTATCTTTGTCCTTCTAGGTGATAGTGGTCATGTACTTGGAAGGTGCAATTGAAAGATTTTTGGCGAATTTCTGCAGTGCCTCTTGAAGATGGCATACAACGTAGCTACCGAGCCTCAAGGGGTAGATTTTTGCAGATGTCATGACAAACAAGTGGGCTGCTTTGCCCTGGTTGATGTTGAGCTTCTTGAGTGTTGTTAGAGCTGCATCCATCCAGGCAAGTAGGGATTATTCCATCACGCCCCTGATTGTACCTTGTAGACGGTGGACAGGTTTGACAAGTCAGAAAGTTACTCACTGCAGGATTCCTAGACACTGCCTGCTTCCTAGCAACAGTAATTATATGGCTAGTGCTGTCCAGTTTCAGAGGTACTTTGTGGGACTGTTACAAATCAAAATTGCCACTAAGCTACAGCAGGAGATGCTCGGGCCAGAAGCTTGGTAAATGCAGTCATTTTTAACTAATGGTTTGAAGGAGAAAAGGAAAATAGTAGAGAGATGGACGCATTTAGGAAAGGAATTTCAGGGCTTTGTACCCAGGAAACTGACAGCTTAGTCACAAAAGGTGAAGTGATGAAAATCAGAGATGCTCAAGAATTAGATGAGTATTTATATATATTTATTTGTTAGATATATATCATATTCACAGTCAAACCTGAGGGTGGAAGACTTCCAGTTAAAGTATGATAAATATTTCCATTTTGAAGAGACCTGTGAGGCAGGCCGACTGGTGGGACATACCTCTAATCAGGCAGTGTATACAGAGTGTGGGATCCTGACCCAATTTCTGGAGCCAGAGACAACAGAAATTGTCGGGGAAGACAGATCTGCCCGAGGATTCTCAGTAACCGGGCTGGGCGTAAACAAAAATCCAGGGGTCATGGCACGGGAAAACTGTCAGCGCATTGATTCATGAGAAGCTGCTGTTATGGAGTGAATTTAAATAGCTTTAAACGTATAATTATTTATAAGGAAACTACTTGGACTTCAGTAAAGTGTCCTTCTGCAGGGAATTAAGTTTAAGTAAACATAAAATAAAATAAAGAAATAAATCAAAGAAAAATAAAGTCAATGTGGGTGAAGTGAGCATATGTTTTTATGGTAAAATTAGATTGATTCAAAAGTAGCAAGTAGAATTTTGGATTATAGGATGGCAGGTCAACTGGGCCAAGTGGAATATACATCCTCAGGTATGTGTGATTTCAAGCACATTATCATGTGTCCAAGACAGGAAATGTTCTGAGGAAGGGTCACCAGACCCGAAATGTTAACTCTGTTTTTGCCTTCACAGATGCTGCCAGACCTGCTGAGCTTTTCCAGTAACTTTGTTTTTGTTTCTGGCTTCACAGGTTTGAGCTCCGGGTTTTGGGTCTGGAGCAATGTCTGAAGTCTCTACTGTGCATCCATGAGGCAAAGGACCATGGGAATAGCATGTTTAGGGAGGTGACTACAGTACAGGCTCAAAGCATGTAGGTCAGAATGAGTGACCGTCAGGCAATCTAGGAAAACCAGGAAGGTGATGTAGGAGTCCCTGTGTGTGCCCTGCTTCCTAACAAATATTCCCATTTTGAAATGATAAGGGTGATGGTTCCTCAGGGGAGCCCAGTCACACCCAAGTCTATAGCAGTGCAGACATCTGTGCAGTTCAATATACAGCTAATTTATTAGCTTAGTCTACTTAATATATATACAACCTAATGAGTGTATCTGTAATCTTAAACTGTTTTATACATGTATAAACTAATGAGTCTGACTGCCTTGTTTTAATGCCAAAGCGCACTATCTCAGATTCCACGGCTCTGGTCTTATGAAACCCGCAGTCTGTTGGTGAATATTTGTGTCCCAGTGACCGGAAATGTCAGCCTTCCTGCTCCTCTGATGCTGCTTGGCCTGCTGTGTTCATCCAGCTCTACACCTTGTTGTCTCAGATTCTCCAATATCGGCAGTTCCTATTATCTTATGCAGTTACCTCCCAGCCAAAACAGACTGTTTTCTTACAACAGGCCTATTTCCAGTTCTGAGGAAGGGTCACCAGACCCAAAATAATAACTTTGTTCTTTCCTTCACAGATGCTGCCAGACCTACTGAACTTCTCCAGCAACTTTGCTTTTGTTCCTGATTTACAGCGTCTGCAGTTCTTTCGGTTTTTATTTAGGCCTATTTTCATATACTTTTCCACTTTGCTTCAATTGCTCATTGTCGCATACAATCAACCCTTAGCCTAATGGTCTGGGTTGGAGATATCATTTTTAAGACCAGCCACTACATCTTCTCAGCTCTGTGGACAAGCGTGGGGTGTAGACATGGACTAAAGGTAAGAATGAAAGGACAATAATAGGGAAACCCTAGGACAGAGGATCGGGCTGGTGTTTCTGCGCAATTAAACATGACACCGGGATGGTGTGGTGCTGTCCTAGTGTCAGTGTCAAGGGTATCAGTGAGTGGCAGCAGGGTACTTTTCTAATGAGGGTGGGGGGGTAGGAATCAAAGGGGGGTTGTGGCCCACACTGGTACCATCACATAGCTAGGAAGATGGTCGAGGCCCTGAAAGCAGAATTCAGAGAGTAAGAAAGTAAATTAGAAAAACATGATCTCAAGAGAGTAATCTCAGGATTACCCCCAGTGCCACGTACCAGTGAGCGTAAAAACAAAAGGATTGATCAATTGGATTTTTGAGGTTTCGGGACAAGCTCTAGGGTAGCTGGAACCTGTGCAAGTTGGATAGTTTATATCTTAACAGGAGTGGGACTGATATTCTTGCTGGGATATTCACTAGTTTTAGGGTGGGTTTAAACTGGCCTGCCATGGAGATGAGAACTCAAGGGGTAATTAAATTTGGAAGAAAGTAAAATTGGCAACAGGCAGTCGTAAAGCTTCTGGGGAGAGGACAATAAAGCTGAGCACTGAATATGTCTGATGATAGATGATGGTGGAGTAGTGTTTCTGTGCTGGAGTTTGCCCATTTCAACTTTTTTCTTTCTATTTTTCATTTTTAATCTGTTTAATTTCTTTTTTACTTACTTACCCTGTCCTGAGCTTGGATAGCATTGGCAGCGAGAGCCCAGTGTGTGGATCTCGAACGCGCCTACTTGGACCCTGAGTGGGACCAGTACAGGGGGCAGTCAGCCTCCACTTATTTTTCCAGAGGAAGCACATGACCTGGAATCCACGGCTGCTACATTGGCAGAGACAATATCAGCGAGATAGGCCCAGCAGCAAAAGATGGTGCCTGAGGATTGGAGACTTTAGACCGTAAGATCATAAGATATAAGTGCACAAATTAGGGCATTCAGTCCATTGACTCTGCTCCGGCATTCAATCATGGTTGATGAGTTTGTCAATCCCATTTTCCCAACTTCTCCCCATAGCCTTTGATTCCATTAACAATCAAGAACGTATTTTTCTCTGTCTTAAATAGACTCAATGACCTGGCCTCTACAGCCCTCTGAGGCAATAAATTCCATAAATTCACCACTCTCTGTCTGAAGTTTCTCCTTATGTCCAATCTAGAGGGTCTTCCTTTTACTCTAAGGCTGTGCCTTTGGGTTCCAGCCTCTCCTACCAATGGAAACATCTTCCACTCTGGCCAGGCTATACAGTATCCTATAAATTTCAATTAAATTCCCCTTCATACTTCTAAAGTCCATCGAATATAGATCCAGAGTCCTGAAACATTCCTCACATATTAAGCCTTTCATTCCTGGGATCATTCTCGTGAACTTCCTGTAGGCCTGCTGCAGTGCCAGTACTTTCATCCTGAGGTCTGGGGCCAAACATCGCTCACAATGTTCTGAACGTGGTCTGACCAGAGCCTTATAAGTATATCTGTGCTTTTATATTCAAGTCCTCTTAGAGTAAACGCCAACATCACACTTGCCTTTCTAACTAACGACTCAACATTTATCTTAAGACAATCCCGGACTAAGACTCCCAAGTCTCTTTGCACTTCAGATTTCTGAAATTTCTCCCCATTTTAAAAATAGTCTATGCATCTATTATTCCTGCTAAAGTGCATGGCCTCACGCTTTCCCATGTTGTATTCCATCTGCTAATTCTTTAGTCACACTTCCAACCTGACTAAATTCTTCTGCAGCCTCCCTGCCTCCTCACTACTACCTGCCCCTCTACCTATCTTTGTAACATCTGCAAATTAACCAGAATGCCCTCAGTTCCTTCATCTGGATCATTAACATATTAAGTAAAAAATTGTGGTCCCAGCACTGACCCTTGCGGAAAACCACTTGTCACTAGCTGCCATCCTGAGAAAGATCCTTTTATCCCCACTCTCGGCTTTCTGCTGGACAGTCAATCTTCCTTCCATGCTAGTACTTTGGCTCTAACATCATGGGCCCTTATCTTACTCAGCAGCCTCTTGTGCGGTGCCTTGTCAAAGGCCTTTTGGAAGTCCAAGGAAGTAATGGTTGGCCTGGTGGCTCAGCGGTTAGCCCTACTGCCTCACAACACCAGTGACACAGATTTCATTCCACCCTCAGGTGACTGTCTGTGTGGAGTTTGCATTCTTCCTGTGTTTGCAGAGGATTTCTCTGGGTGCTCCGGTTTCCTCTCAAAGTCCAAAGATGTGCAGTCTAGGTGGATTGGCCATGTTAAATTGTCCATAGTTTTCAGGAATGTGCGGATTAGGTGGGTTACATGGGGGTGTGTCTGATTAGGATGCTCTGAGGGTCGGTGTGGACTTGTTCATCCAAAGGACTTGTTTCCTCATTGTAGGGATTCTATGATACCATCCATTCGCTCTCCTTGGCCCAACATTCCCATTACTTCCTCAAGGAATTCTAACAGATTTGCCCGGCATGAGCTCCCCTTAATGAAGCCATGCTGGCTTTGCCCTATTTTACCATTCCAAGTATTCAGAACTCTCATCCTTTGCAATGGACTCCAAAATCTCACCAATTCAGAGGTCAGGCTGATAGGCCTGTAATTTCCCATCTTCTGCCATACTCCCTTTTTAAATGGGGGTGGGGGGTTACATGAGCTATTTTACAATCCTCTGGGACCTTCCCTGACCCCAGTGATTCCTGATAAATCGCCACTAATGCCTCCTCTATCCCTTCAGCTATCTCCTTCAGAACTCGGTGGTCTAGTCCATCTGGTCCTGGTGGTTTATCCACCTTCAGACCTTTCAGTTTTTCTAGCACCTTCTCCTTGTTGATGGCCATCATACTCACCTCTGCCCCACTCGCCAACTCTCTTAAATGTTTGGGATGTTATTCATGTCTTTCACCATGAAGACAGATGCAAGTACTTGTTCAGATTCTCTGCCATTTCTTTTTACTTCCTCACCAGCATCATTTTCCAGTGGCCCAATGTCCAGTTTTGCTTTTCTTTTAGCCTCTATCTATTTAAAGAAACTCTTGTAATTTATTTTGTATTAATGGCTAGCTTATGCTCATATTTTATCTTCTCCCTCCTTATTTCTTTTTAAGTTGTCCTCTGCTGGTCTTTGTAGGCTTCCCAAACCTCTGGCTTCCCATTGCATATGCTACTTTCTATGCTTTTCCTTTTGCTTTTGTACTGTCCCAGACTTCCCTTGTCAGCCATGGTTGCCTTGCCCTCCCTTGAATATGCTTCCTTTTCTGAGGGATGAATTTTTGCTGTGTCTTCAAATTGTTCCCAGAAACTCCTGCCATTGCTGTTCCACAGTCTTTTCTGCAAGGTTCCTCTCCCAGTCAATTCTGGCTTGGTCCTCCCTCATGCCTCTGTAGTTATCTTTATTCAGCAGTAATACCATTACATCTGATTCCAGCCTCTCCATTTCAAATGCAGAGTAAATTCTATCATGTTATGGTCACTGCCTCCCAAGGATTCCTTTATCGTAAGCTCCCTTATCAATTCTGCCTCATTGCATATCACTAAATCCAGTATTGCCTGTTCCCTAATGGGCTCCACCACAAGCTGCTCCAAAAAGCCATATCGTAGACATTCCACAAATTCCTTTCCTTGCGATTTACTACCGACCTGATTTTCCCAGTCCACCTGCATATTGAAATCCCACAGCACTGCGACTTTGCCTTTCGTACATACCTTTTCCATCTTCTGGTGTATCTCGTACCCCACATCCTGACTACTGTTTGGATGCTTGTACGAAGCTCCTATTTTAGTTCATTTTTACCTTTGCGGTTCCTCAATTCTATCCACACAGATTCTACATCTTCTAACCATACGTCATTTCTTGCTTCCGACTTAATTGCAATTTTTACTAATAAGGCAAGTCCAATCCTCCGCCCATTTGCCTATCTTTTCAATACCCTTTAGCTGCCAGTCCAAATCCCCTTGCAGCCATGTCTCCGTGATGCCCACCACATCATACCTACAACTTTTGATCTGCACAGTAAGCTCATTTGCCTTATTTCATATACTGCGTAGGTTAAGGTACAACGCGTTCAGTTCTGTATTTACCGTCCCTCTTCTCACTGTCATCCTAAATGCCCAACCCTTTCCAAACAGTCTGTCCTATTCTATATTTTGGAGATTTTAATAACCTCTCCTGAGTTCTCCTTTCTTTTTATTTCTTTCATAACTTTCCATGCAGTTGAATCCATTACCCACTCCCACCACACGCTGCTTTGTTTCCCTTCCCCCCACTTTCTAGTTTAAAGTCCCGTCGACCGTCCTATTTATCCTTTTTGCAAAAACATTGGTCCCAGCTCAGTTTCGGTAGAGACTATCCCAACGGTACAGATCCCTCCTGCTCCAATATTGAAGCCAGTGTCCCATGGAAAGGAGCCCCTCTTTCCCACACCACTCCTTCAGCCACATGATTGCTTCCTTTATTCTCACGTCCCTATGTCAATCTGCAAATGACTCGGGTAGTAATCCGGAGATTATAACCCTTGCAGACCTGTTCTTTAATTTAGTTACGAGTTCCTGATAATCATTAAATAGGTCCTGTTTCACAGTCTTGTCTAAGTTGTTTGCCCCAGCATAGACCAGAACAATAGGATCCACCACCTACTCCCTCCAATATCCTTTCAAGCTGGTCAGAGATGCCCCTCACCCTGGCACTGGGCAGGTAACTGACCATGCAGAGCTCTCGATTCTACTGACAAAAGATGCTCTATTCCCCTAATTACAGAATCCCCTACAACTACCACTTGTCTTTTTGCTGCCCCCCCCTTGAATGGCCTCCTACACTACTGTGCTGTGGCCAGTTGGCTCATCCTCCCTACAGCCCTGTTCCTCATCCATACAGGGAACAAGTACCTTGTAGCTGTTGGACATTGCCAAGAGCTGAGGCTCCTCCTATCCTGAATACAGAATCCTTTTATCTGCTTCAGTTTCGGTCATGTCCTGCCGTCCCTGACCACAGGCCAAATTTGAGGCACTTAATCTACCAGGTGTGACTGCCTCCAGAAGCCGCAATGCCTAAAGATCAGACTCCAGCTCATCAATTCTGAGCCGACGCAACCCAACCCTTGCTGCAGAAGTGGTCACTGCAGCTCGCAATGGGAGCAGCTAGCTCCCACATCACGCAGCTACAACACATCTCAAGCCCAGCCATTGCCACCTGATTACTGTTTCAGTCAGGCACTGGCAGTGGCGAGGTGGTAATGGAGGAGTTTCTGCCCAGTGGCAAAGATGGCATATGCAGATCTGCAACTTGGATGTTAGTTGCGTCTGGTGGAGATGGCAGCAAAGTGATGGCAGAGAGATAGCACCACTGGCGTCATTGTTGGTGATGAGCTGGCTCAGAATAGATGGACTCTCATCAATCCATAGCTTTCTTTTTTCCTTATGTTTTCCTATTTTTCCCTTAAATTATTCATAATGGGGCCGCTTCGCTGTGACAAATGAAAACTTTTTATGATATTTTGTTGTATTTTTTCTGTAAAATACACATGACAATAAAATCAAAATCAATATCAAAATCGAATATGATTTGAATGCAGAATGATGTCAAAAAAACATCAAAATTAAGGGAACTTTACGTGAGTGCATGCAGCAGTTCAAAATAAAGGCATGAGTGGAGGTAATAAGATCCAGAGATAATAGGAACTGCAGATGCTGGAGAATCCGAGATAACAAGATATGGAATAGGATCCAATTGTGATTGCAGAAACATGGTCACGCAGCGACCAGGAGTGGGAACTGAATGTTCAAAAATATATGACATTTAGGAAGGTGAGACAATGGTGTACTGGAAATGTCACTGGACTGGGAATCCAGAACCACAGGTTAATGAGTTGGGACTTGGGTAGAACCACATCATGATAAATGGTAAAATTTGAATTAAAAATCTCTGGACTTAAAGTAAGCCTAATGGCAACCATATAATCACTGTGTTTAGAGTAAAAACCTTCCGATTCACTAATGTCCTTACCTGGCCTTGCCTACATGTGGCTCCAGATGCACAGACTCTTAATCGTCCTCTGGGCAATTAGGAAAGGGGAATAAATATCAGCGTTTTCAGTGACACCCATATCACATGAACAAATAAACTAAAAGGCAGACAAGAAGGAAAAGGGGATAGAGGTGTGCTGAGAATAAAATCTTTGACCATTACACTAGTGAGACAAGATTTCACCTTGGCAGAAGAACATGAGGAATTTGTTTGGTTGGAGCTGAGAGACAGCAAGAGGCAGCAGAAATTGGTTGGAGCTGTTCTAAAGTATTAGTGTGAGGCATGGCATTAATCAGAAGGGACGCACATGGGCAATTGTGTTACCATGGCTGGCTTCAATGGGGGGTAAATATGTAAATCAAATGGGCACTGAAGATGTGGGGGGTTTAAATTTCTGGAACACAACAGGGATGGTTCTTTTTAGAGCATTATGTTTAGAAGCTAGCGGACAGGCTGTTTTAGATCCAGTACCATATACTAGAAAAAGATTAAGTCATAATCTTGTGCGAAGCTGGAGGAGCACAGCAGGCCCGGCAGATTCGGAGGATCAGGAAAGCTGACGTTTGCCGTCCTGCTCCTCCGATGCTGCTTGGCCTGCTTTGTTCCTGTAGCTCTACATTTTGCTATCTCTGACTCCAGCATCTGCAGATCTTGCTATCCCTCTAATTAATAATCTTGTTGTAAAAGAACTTTTAAAGATGAGTGATCATAACATGACAGAATTGTACATTATGTTTGGAAGAGATACAGTACAACTGGAGAAAGGATGTTAAATTTAAATGATGGAAATTATGATGACATGAGGCAGAAATTGATTGGGGCGGAAGGGGAAAGAAGTCTGACTGAACATTAGTCATGGATAAAAACTGAAAGAACCGCAGATGCTGTAAATCAGGAACAAAAACAAAAGTTGCTGGAAAAGCCCGGCAGGTCTGGCAGCATCTGTGAAGAAAAAAGAGTTCTGAGGAAGGGTCACTGGACTCAAAATGTTAACTCTGATTTCTTTCTTCACGGATGCTGCAAGGCCTGCTGAAAATCTCCAGCAACTTCTGTTTTTGTTGTTGGTAATAGATAGTTTTTCCACGTTCTCCCCATGTCTGCGTGGGTTTCTTCCGGGTGCTCCAGTTTCCTCCCACTGTCCAAAGATGTGCAGGCTAGGTGGATTGGCCATGCTAAATTGCCCGTAGTGTTCAGGGGTGTGTGGGTTGTAGGAGGATGGGTCTGGGTGGGATGCTCCAAGGGGCGGTGTGGACTTGTTGGGCTGAAGGGCCTGTTTCCACATTTAGGGAATCTAATCTAATCTAATCTAAAAACTATTACATGACTAGCTGTAACTACATATTCCTTCAAGGTAAAAACATTCAAAAACATGTAGCTAACAAAGGAAGTTAAGGTAAATTTGGCAGAATCCTACTAGACCATAGGAACTACTCTCTCATTAGAGAGAGAGAGATGACTGGTGATGCTTCAATTTGAGTGTCGCCATCCCTCAGGTGGGGGAAGAATTGAGAAGGAGAGTCTTTCATGGTAACTTCAGCCTGTGCTGGAATTGAATTTATAATGTTGGCATCACTTTACATTGCAAACCAGCCATGTGGCCAACTTTGAGGTAGCTGACCCCCTGATAAGATTAAGAGAAAAAGGATTATAAAATTGTCAGGAATAGTAATCTACCTCGATCAATTTCTGTCTTGTTTTCATAATTTCAATCATTCAAATTTAACACCCTTTTTCCAGTTGTAATTTTTTTTTCTGAAGAAGCGTCCAGACCTGAAACGTAAGCTTTCCTGCTCCTCTGATGCTGCTTGGCCTGCAGTGTTCATCCAGCCTAAACCTTGTTACCTCAGATTCTCCAGCATCGGCAGTTCTTACCATCTCAGGACTAGTAATAGTTTTGTTTGGCCACATTTGGAAAATTACGTGCAGTTCTGGTCACCACACAACCAGAAAGACATGGATGCATTGGAAAGGGTGCAATGAAAGTTTACCGGGATGTTGCCTGGTCTGATGGATTTTAGTCATGAGGAGAGGTTGGATAAATTTGGATTGTTTACACTGGAAAGATGGAGGTTAAGCGGTAACCTGATGGAGAACTGCAAAACTATGAGAAGCATAGATAGGGTGGATAGGCAGAGGCTTTTTCCCAGGTTGGAAAATTTGACTACAAGCGGGCACAAGTTCAACATGAGAGGGGGAATTTTTAGACAAGAAGTGTGGGTAATATTTTTCACACAGAGGGCGATGGGTGCCTGGAATACACTGCTAGTGGAGGTGGTGGAAGCAGGCATGTTGACGATGTTTAAGGCATATCTTCATAAATACTGGAACAGGAGGCAAACAGAGGAATAGAAACCACGGATGAGCAATAAGCCGTGGATCTAAATAAGAATCAGGAATCAGCGCAGATCTGGTGGGCTGAAAGGCATGTTCCTGTGCTGTATAATATTGTGTTCTGTCGTATTATGTGAGTGGACAGAAAAACATGACAGATAGAACATAATGTGGAAAAATACACAGTTATCCACTTTGATAGGAGGAACAGATGTGCAGGGTATTTCTTAAATGGTAGGAGGTTGGAAAATTGTGATGTACAAAGGATCCTAGATGCCCTTGTTGATAAATCATTGAAGGCTAACATGCACCTGGAGCAAGTTATTAGGAAGGCTAATGGAATGTTGGCCTTTATTGTGAGACAATTTGAGTACAGGAGCACTAAAGTCTTGTTTCAATTCTATAAGAATTTGGGTAGACTGCACCTGGAATACAGTGTGGAGTTTTATCTCAGGAAAGTTATGATTATCACTGAGGAAGTGCAACAAAATTCCACTGGATTTATTCCCAAGATAGTGGGACCACAGGAAGAAGGAAGATGTGGTGAACTGATGCTATACTCTCTGGAGTTTAGGAGAATGACAGGTAATCTCATTGAAATCGACAAAATACTTAAAGGAATACACAGGGTCGATGTACATAAGAATGTTACTTCAGTTGCAGAGTCTAGACCAGGGGGCATGGTTTAAAAACTGAGGCAGATTCCATTTAGGATTGAGACGAGGAGAATTTTTTTTTACAAAGAGGGTTGTGAATCTTTGGGATAATCTACCACACAGAGAGATATGGAAGCTTAGCTTTTGAATATGTTTAACTGTACCTATTCACTGTTTTTTGATTATAATTGTATACAGGGCAATGGATTTCAGGAGTAATATCACTGCAGATAAAATATTGGCTTGAGCAAAGTCACGAGCAAAGATCAAGGAGTTAGGGCTAATTCTCTTTCGAACAGAGATGGCTTGTCAGTGGGAAAAAATGCATTCATATTATAACCTCCAGATATTGTGAGACAATCACACATTACGTCATGCAATGTTTATTTTTGTTGCTTAACATCACCGGCAGGACAATATCAAATTTTAATCGTCAGATGTGGTTTTGACAGAAAAGGAGTCAAGTCATAGGACACAATTCCTGCCAGAATCTTAAACCAGTGGCATTAATGAGCATTACTTCCCTCATGCGTATGGCAGAATAGAAGCCATTGTCTATCTCTTTGCTGATCAGAATGTGTTAATGCTTTCCATTACGCATATTTTTCAGATAAGAACAATGAAGAAGTAAATCAGATGCAGTCAGTCTCCAGTTTACGAAGTATATGGTGTAAAATGTATCAGAGATAATGGGAACTGCAGACGCTGGAGAATCCAAGGTAACAAAATGTGGAGCTGGATGAACACAGCAGGCCAAGCAGCACATTAGGAGCACAAAAGCTGACATTTCGGGCCGAGACCCTTCATCAGAAAAGGCAGAGGGGGAGACGGTTCTGAAATAAATAGGGAGAGAGGGGGAGGTGGATTGAAGAGGGATAGAGGAGATGATAGGCGGAGAGGAGATAGACAAGTTAAAGAGGTGGGGATGGAGCCAGTAGAGGTGAGTGTAGGTGGGGAGGTAGTGAGGGGATGGGTCAGTCCGGGGAGGATGGACAGGTCAAGGAGGCGGGTTGAGGTTGGTAGGAAGGTGATGGGGGTGCGGCTTGAGGTGGGAGGAGGGGATAGGTGAGAGTAAGAACAGGTTAGGGAGGTGGGGACGAGCTGGGCTGGCTTGGGGATGCGGTGGGGGAAGGGGAGATTTTGAAGCTGGTGAAGTCCATATTGATACCATTGGGCTGCAGGGTTCCCAAGTGGAATCTGAGTTGCTGTTCCTGCAACCTTGGGGGGGCAACGTTGTAGCACTGCAGGAGACCCAGGATGGACATGTCGTCTAAGGAATGCAAGGGGGAGTTGAAATGGGGTTCTCGGCTGGGAGGTGCAGTTGTTTGTGTGTCGGGTGTGGTGGTGCAAAATGTTGCTTTTAGATTTAAATTTACTGCCAGAAATGCACAATTATTGCTCCAAATGGAAGGTTTTCTTGCATTGCTATTCCAATAATGATTAGGACAGAATGTCATTAAGACAGATGGCTTTATTATAAGGTGTCAACTTGTTATTTTTCCAGGAACAAAAGCAAAAGTTGCTGGATAAGCTCAGCACGTCTGGCAGCATCTGTGAAGGAAAATCAGAGTTAACGTTTTCAGTCAGAACTGAGGAAGGGTCACCGGACTCCAAACGCTAACTGATTTTTGCTTCACAGTTGCTGCCAGGCCTGCTGAGCTTTTCCAGCAACTTCTGTTTTTGACCCTGATTTACAGCATCCACAGTTTTTTCAGTTTTCATTTGCTATTTTTCCATTTGCCTCTTCAGCCCCTTTATATCAGTGTTCAGTTCAACGACATTTGCTGGTAATTTGCTCTACAATTTCTGCTCAATGTCTTCACTTTCTCCTGACATCCTATTTCTACGCCTGTACCTTTTTGCACTTGTATGTGTCAACGTTTGTCTGAACAGATTTCTTTGTATTCAAATGTCTCTCAGATTATCCCCACATCCTCTACTCAGGAGCCTTACAGGGTATATTAATAGTAAAGATATTAAGATTGGATATTGTTCATTCTACTTCTATAGACACTCTGCTGAAGGTAAAGTGAACGAGCAGTAGAATCCCCAGAAAGATATAGCTCAATTGTTCTTTAAAGTAACCACCAATATTGTTGTACATGTTTGGAATTTAAGGCATGAGCAAAAATTAAGGAGTTAGGGGTTATTCTCTTTCGAAGAGAGAAGGCTTGTCAGTGAAAAAATAAAAATTACATTCACATTACTGCCTCCGGATATTAACAGACCGTCACAAATTACCCTCAAGCAGTGTCGTTGGCTGAGGGAAATGAATCCGCAATTTTTCCCACTAGCTCTGGAGCACTGAGACGAAAGATGAGGTCATCTCAATTATTGGTTGGGAAGAGAGTGTTGTCCCACCTAATATTTAACAAGCAACCGATTCTATCCCAGAGCTGGTATAAATGATGGAAGTGCAATTTCCATTCTGTTTCAAATTGTGAAAGATTCTGCTTTCGAGAAATAGCTGCGATCAATGTAGGATGTTATCTTGCTTCAAAGTTGTGCCAAATTAAAAGCAGAATGCCAAAGACGCACCCAATTTCAGTTCAGCCTGTCAGTGAACGTACTGTACACTTGCTGGAAACAGCCAAGAAGCTTTATATGTGTAAGTAAGGTGTCTTCTGGTTGGAGGACTGTATTTGCAATTTTTAAGTGCATGTGGGCAGATGGTGCACTTCAAAGCTTGTTCTTTGAATGTTTTGATCTCAATTTTCTAAACGGTCTTAGGGAGAGAAGGAGAACAATGAAAAAACTTGTAATTAAAGAGCACTTTTCATGACGTAGGGACAAGATATGTTGGACATGTAATTTACATGAATGGGATTTCACCTTTCAAGACTTCATGTGCTGTGAGTATACAATGTTGTGACTCAGTTTGCCAGTGTGTCTGCTGGAAAATTGCAAGCTGCATTTACAGAAATCAGTTGTGGTTTTGTGGCAAAATCCCATCATAATTTATAGCAAAGACAGAAAATGCTGTAGAAACTCAGCAGGTCTGGCAGCTTTTGTGGACAGAGAAAGAGAAAAACAGAATTAATGTTTCAAGTGTGATATAAATCTTCTTCATAATTTCTAATGTGTCTTAATGTTTTAGATTAATGAACTCATTAATTATTCCCTGATGAGTGATTATTTAACCATTCTTATTAATGTTATTAAGTCAACAAAACACTTTTCAAATGGTACTCACGATTTGTGTAGGACATGCCATACCAATTTCATTGAAAAACAAAATCTCGGAATTATTACGATGCAGAAGGAGGCCATTTGGTCCATCATGCCTGTGCTGGTGTGATTACTTAGTGATAGACTGCTGCTTTCTCCCATCTCCCTGGACTTCATTATGTTCCAAATAATCATTTGATGGCCTCCTGAATTACTCGATTGAACTTGCTCCTACTACTTTTCCAAACAGTGCATTCCATAACCCAACTACTTGTTGTGTAAAAAAAAATTCTCACATCACTCATGCTTCTCTTGTGCAACGTATAAATCTAAACGCCCTTGTTCTTGTTTCTTTAACAACTCGAAACAACTTCACGCTATCTACTCTGCCCAGCCTGCTCACAACTTTAAAAACCTAAATTAGGTTAGTAGGAAGGAAATAGGGGTGTGGCTGGAGGTGGGAGGAGGGGTTAGGTGAGGGGAAGAACAGGTTAGGGAGGCGGGGACGAGCTGGGCTGGTTTTGGGATGCACTGGCGGAGGGGACAAGCTGGACTGGTTTTGGGAGGCATAGGGAGAGGGAAGATTTTGAAGTTTGTGAATTCCACATTGATACCATGGGGCTACAGTGTTCCCAAGCGGAATATGAGTTGCTGCTCCTGCAACCTTTGGGTGGCATCATTGTGGCACTGCAGGAGGCCCAGGGTGGACATGTCATCCAAGGAATAGGAGAGGGAGTTGAAATGGTTCGCAACTGGGTGATGCAGTTGTGAACCGAACGTAGGTGTTCTGCAAAGCGGTCCCCAAGCCTTTGTTTTGTGTCCCCAATGCAGAGGAAGCCACAATGGGTACAGCGGATGCAGAATGCCCCATTATCAGATGTGCCGGTGCTTGATGTGGAAAGTCTTTTTTGTGCCTGGGATGGGGGTAAGGGAGGAGGTATGGGGGGCAAGTGCCGGACTGCCTGCAGTTGCAGGGGAAAGTGCTGGGTTTAGTGGGGTTGGAGGGGAGTGTGGGGCGGACAACGGATTCATGGAGAGGGCGGTCCCTCCAGAAAGCAGACAAGGGTAGGAATGGAAAAATGTCTTTGGTGGTGGGATTGGATTGTAGATGGTGGAAGTGTCGGAGGATGATGTGTTGGACCCGGAAGTTAGTGGGGTGGTATGTGAGGACGGTTATTGAGGCGATGGGTTGTGAGGGATGAGTTGTGGGAAATGTGGGAGACATGGTCAAGGGCGTTCTTGACCACTGCGGGGGGGCTGTTGCAGTCCTTGAAAAATGAGGACATCAGAGAGCCACGGGAATGGAATGCCTCATCCTGGGAGCAGACGCGGCGGAGGTGAAGGAATTAAGAATAGGGGATGGAATTTTTGCAGGAAGGTGGGTGGGAGCAGGTGTATTCTAGGTAGCTGTGGGAGTCAGTGGGCTTGAAATGGATACCCACTTGAGTAAATTGCTTCTGTACTCTCCCCGATGTATTTTTCCTCAAATATGGTGCCTACAAGTGTATACAATATTCCAGATGAGGTGTAACAAATATCTTGTACAACTTGCTTGTGTATTCTGTACCCCTGTCAATAAAGCCGAGAACTCTCTTGTTTTGCTCATTTGTCTTGCCACCTTCAGTAATCAGGACACACATATATTCAGGTCCCTGTGTTCCTGCACCCCTTTAGAATTGTATGTCCCTTATTATATTATATTTCTTCCAGCAAAAGTACATAGGGATTCTAAGGAATCGAGGATATTATTAAGAATCACTTTGCACTTGCTGTACAGCAAGCTCCCACAAACATTAATGCCATAGTTGCATGTTTCTTTCATGCTGTTAGTTGGGGGACAAAGGGCATTTGGTTGAATTCCATTCTCTTTGTTGAAGTACTCTGATTAACTTTTTGTATGCCCTCTTGAATAGGCAGATATGGCCTTGGCTTAATGTCTCACTGTAGACGGTGTATCCCCTACAGCTGAGCAGCCCTCTGTTAGTACTGGGCTAGACTATCAGCCAAGTCTGTGCTCAAGACTTTGGAGTTGGATTTGAACCAAGGCAAAAGTGTACTGACTGACATGGTGTCTATGAATCTAACATACTGACTGCAGGCGTGTCCACTTCCGAGCAAATTTCCCTCACGGCTAATCATTATTTGCACAAATCCATCTGTCTAGTTAGTTAAATATGAGTTTACCCTTCACAACTCTGAGCCCAAGTCATATTGTACTGCTCTTTTGGTGTTTTTCAAAGGACTAATTTTGCTTCTGGCCCATAACTGGTTATTTATTTAGTGAATGCAATTCCTTGATGCCAAGTCTTATCCTTTGCTGAATTTGAAGCGATCAGTCTCCACTCATTCTCTAAAGGGGATATTCCTCAGTAATGTGTTGTTTGTATCTCTCCACAAGTGCAGAAGGATGTTATACTGTGGCTGCAATGTCAGAGCTGGATTGTCCACAGGCCCTGGCTTATCCTGAACCTATTGAGCATGGGCAATTCAGTCTGTGGTAGCACAAATCCTGCCATTCAACAAATGGACTTTGTTAGAGGAACTTGGCAATGATTTCTAGTGCTTCCTATTTCTAGTTCCAAGGGATGTTTTGCCAAGGGGTCTTGCTCAGGAGAGTTACTTTACACCTGCACAAATATGGGCAACGTAGTGGATAGATCAGGTCGCCATGGAAAGTGAAAATGAGGATCTGTGTGGATGGTTTCAACCAGCTTGTGGGTTTTTGTGAGATGGTAAATATGTACAGGAGTAAAGTTTGTGAGGACTGGAGAACCAGAGAGTGGAGTTGAGTAGGGGGTCCCAGTTATGATGCTCGTTGTTTCATTCAGTCGAGTGCCCATGTGGCCGATATCATCTTGGCCACAACTCCATAAGTAACTGATGAGAACCATAACCAGTTCATGATATATTATCATGGTTCTTCGCAGAGAAAAGGTGAATCTTAGTCTTTAGTTCTTTGAAGATCTGACTTGCCTTTAAGAAAATTATTTTAGAACTGTGAGCTAAAAACAGTCTTTCCACAAACCATTTGATTTTGACTGAATAACTAACCATTTCCCATGACATAAGTTGCTGATGTGTTTGCTGACATGAATTTTAGAAGCTGGAGAAAGAGAGGGCCAGAGATGCTTCATTCAGACTGAAAGTGATCCAGATAAAAAGAAGAGGTCCATAACAGCAGAGGTGCAGTTATTAGCAGACCAAGCCGGCAGAGCTAGGAAACTAAAGCCCTGAATTGTTGAGGAAATAACTCCAGGAGCAGAAGCCTGTGGTAGCGTCACAAAGGGAAAGCACCGAAAAGGCTACTGAAAACAGGAAATTAAAGAACTCAAGTCCGGTAAGGTGAACTGATTTTGGAGCTTTTTAAAGAGAGTGAGGTAGTTATTTTAAGTAAAGAAAATTGTAATGAGTGAACACACAGAAATTTTCTGAAAATGGAACTGATTGCAGCTGTGCTTGCTAAACAGTAAACTTTAACATAGAGACACAATAATTCTTCACCGATGCTTGAGCATCTGTAAAGTTGTTGGTGGGAGCTGAAAGAGATTAATCTTTCCTTCTGATATTTATAAACTGATGAGTTACAAGCAAAAGTCCTTCAAGCTTCTTCAGCATTTAATAAGATTGTAGCTGATCTGTTAGCATTCCAAATTCACACCGATAACTTTTTGTTCCCTTGTCCAGCAAGAATCTATCTGCTGGCATCTTAAGGTATTCAATGACCTTGCCTTGACCACTTTCTGAGACAGCGAGTTCCCAAGGCTCACAACCCTCTGGGAAACCAAATGCACACCTATTCCTTTATGTTAATTTTCTTAAATAATGTAGAATAACATTACACAATGGGTATGCAAAGCTGTAATGGCATCATCGCTGAAATAGTAATTCAAGTAATAGACAAGGAATGTTCTTTCCATTGCTTGCCCTTTCACTAAATCACCTTGCTCCATGCAAACAATGCCTCCATGGGCCTGCTTCAGCTTCCAACAAATTCTATGACATGTTAGAAGAACCTTTATTCATTCATGGGATGAGGGCATCACTGGCTCGGTAGCGCTTACCGCCCGTCCCTAATTGCCCAGAGGTTGTTAAGCGTCGACCACATTGCTGTGTGTTGGGAGTCACATGTAGGCCAGACCAGGTAAGGATGGCAGTTTCCTTCCCTAAGGGACATTTGTGAGCCAGATGGGTTTTTCCCAACAATCAACAATGGATTTACGGTAATCATTAGATTCCTCTTTCTAGGTATTTATTGAATTCAAATTTCACCATTTGCCATGGTGGGATTCAAACCCGGGTCCCTGTTGCCTGGGTCTCTGGATTAACAATCCAGTGATAATACCACTGGGCCATCGCCTCCCCTGAACACAGCCTCATTTTTCACTTTGCAACTTCTCAGTTTCAACATTGAGTTCAACAATTTCAGAGCATGGCCTCTGTTTGTCATTTTGACAACAATCACCCATCCCTGGCTGTGTCAACTTTGTATCTTGTTGGCTTTGCCC
The DNA here is from genome assembly GCF_030684315.1 of Stegostoma tigrinum. NCBI lineage: Eukaryota > Metazoa > Chordata > Chondrichthyes > Orectolobiformes > Stegostomatidae > Stegostoma > Stegostoma tigrinum. The sequence goes on from NC_081359.1 coordinate 102,646,135, forward strand.
TTGCCAAAATAGATTCATTTTCTCCTTTTCACACCTATTTTACAGCTCGATATCGCCTGTATTATTATTAGTGGATCCTTTATCTTCAGCATGGGCACCCTTATCTGTTTCACTTGCAATAGATACTAGAAAAATAATGTGAATTGTAGTGTGTCCATACAATGTCAGTACTCTGCCTCTAGTTACTTTTGATTTTACTGCTTGTTGATAACTGTGTGAATAGTTTGGTTTTGGATAGGTCAAAATTGGGACACAAGTCTATCAAACTGATTTACGTGTGCCAGAGGCCTTATTTTGTCTGTGATACAAATGGCTGGGGTACAGATCTTGTGTTATAGTGTCTCTGACATATTATGGAAAAATGGAAAATCCTCAGAAGTCACTAAAAACCCTAACATTTTTGGACAGCTCCTAGCTTCAAGTACAAAGCAATGGATTTACAGTTTCACCAGAAACAGTGGCTCTTATTACATGCTGTCACCCTGTCACTCAACAGTACAAGTGATTTATAATCGCCTGTCACCTTTACTTTAGCCACCTGCACACACATACACAGCACCCACAGAAAATAACAAAACTGTTTTGACAGGAATCACTTATCTAGTTACACATTCCCTTCTGCTTGCTTTCTCTTCCTCTGCTCTATTTCGGATTCCCTCACTGAATAATTTGGGAATAATACCTACTGTTTTGTCAGCTGTGTGCATTTTATTTCTTTCTTTACCTTTGCTCTGCCAATGTTATTCACTCCCTGTGAACGTAGCAAACATGCTACAATTTGTCACTTAAGTAATAATGGGTTTAACAGTGCTCCCTGTTAATATTATGTAAAGTTAGTGGTGAGGATTAAATATCTTGCAAATTTCAAATTGCCATCAGTTGCTGAACAAAGTGCACCTTTGGAGAGCTTCCCTCAACCTGCTCATTGTGGCATTTGCATATTAACTGAGCAACAAACGCATCATTGAGAGTTAGTCCTGGTTGTTATTGGTGCAAAAAACTTCAATGATTACATTTATTATGTCTAGCAATTACTGAGTCCCTGAAGACAATATGTGAAACTCTGCCTTACAGAGAGAAAATCATTGGGAGAGATTTTGAAAGTTAATGTACTTTTTCTTACATTTCCTTTCTCTTTCTCTTCTGTCTTAAGTAAATTCCCTTTTCGGTATGATTTATTTCCCTCTGCTCCTGGTTTGACTCTAATTCACTCTGGATTGAATCTTCTCAAATTTTGGCAAAGTGTCATTTCCCACCAAGTTTCATTGGAGGGTTTCTCTCTGAGCCCTCACCAATTGTTTTGTGCTGCCACCCCAAACTCTCTTCATTAACTACGCACTATGCCCTTATGGCATTCCTCTTGTCTGATGCTAGCCTGATTCTCCCACTTACCATAGCAGAAAGTACTTTCTACCGTGGGATATTCTGGGATCTTTGATGACAGCACCAGCTTTCAAAGGCCGTTGGATAAATGGTCAAGCTCCACCAGTCTGGAACTGGTCTGTAAATAAGGGGAAATGGATGCCCTGCTTTGTGGATGGAGATATAGAAGTCCTGGTAGGTGGGGTGGTGAAGAGGAAGGCTGTCCCCTTCCCCCGAGAGACAGTGCCAGCCGATGTGGTCTCAGCCTTCTGGAGTTTTACCCAGCAATGCAGGAAGAAGGCCAATGGCCATTTCCACTCTCCCAACAATAAGCATCATCACCTTCTCCCTGCTGTTTCACACATTCTATCTCTGCTACTGAATACACCATGCAACATAAGCTCATGCTTACCACTCTCATTGTTGAGAGTTAACATCTTCCTTCCCTTACTTGATCTTACCCATTCTGATTCCCAACACCACTAACCTGCAGGCCCTCTTTGCTGCCTACTCACCCACTTGAGACATCTCACCATGTTTTACCATCCTACCACCCACTTCCATCTCACTCCATCCCTTTCTTTGTCTCATTTCAGGGGAAAAAAACATACAATGTTCCACAGGACAGAAAGAGGCAGGACAGGTGGAGGGGCAGAACTGACGTTTGGCTCCTTTCTCCCTACAAAGGAAACAATCCTGACTCTGGTCACCCCGAGCCGCTGACCGTGTCCAAGCCCTAGACTGTTTATTGCAGGCTGCACTTGACTTACAGGGCTCAGATCCCATGACTGAAAGGTACCTCCTATGATTTGGCTGAGAACTATTCTCCTCAGACATTATGATATGGCCAGTGAATTGAAGTAGATGCAATGTGTATACTGCTGCTACATGCTGCAGCTAGGGGATTGAGTTAGAAAGGTGTTATACAGCAATACTGCCTGCTCTCAGGCCCCCTGGCTTTGCTTAATCACTAAAAGGCAAGTCAAGATAGAAGGACCATGTGCCTTTTAGCTCCAGCTGACAGGCCAAAGTGCTAAAAGGCAAAGCAAGGCAGGGTTGCTGTGAGCATCCAGCTACATGTTAAATGAGCGGGCGCTAAGACATCAAGTGAGGAGCCATGAGACCCAGCCTGGTCCAATCCATGAGCTGGGTGCCTGTCTCTGTGTGCAGTGTGCTTTTACAATGATAACTGAATGTTGGTGTGTTCCAAAGTGTGGCATTAATGTGCAGAAGTAGATCAGAGCCATTGTGGTGTGGAAAGGCTGGCATATGTCTGATGTCTGTGTTTGTAGACCTAATGGGTGTGCACCAGCAGGACGTGGTGTGTGCATTGATGTTGTGCATCCCACAGACTTAGAGATTTTACAGCATGGGAAGAGGCTTTTCAGCCCATTATGGCCTTACTGGTCATCAAACATTCATTTATTCTAATCCCATTTCACAGCTCTTCAAAGTATTCAAAATTGGATGGAACGCGCTGCCGGGGGAGGTAATGGAGGCAGGTGTGATTGTGTCTTTTAAACAACGTTTTGACAAATACATGAATGGGATGGGAATAGTGGGATATGATCCCCGAAAGGGTAGGGGCTTTTAGTTGTAATGGGCAGCACTTTGGTGCGGGCTTGGAGGGCCGAAGGGCTTGTTCCTGTGCTGTAATTTTCTTGGTTCTTTGTTCTTTGTTCAGAGGATCAAAGCAATATCTTGAGTCACCAGGTATCTGCTCTGTCTTTCATTTCAAAAATTGTTTCCATCTAATTTCTCTCTGAAGAAGGGTCCTGACCTGAAACAACAACTTTCCTGCTCCTCTGATGCTGCCTGGCCTGCGGTGTTCCTCCAGCTCCAAACTATGTTATCTCTGATTCCAGTCAGAAGATGCCTACTAAACGAATGGCACCAGGATGCCCTGACACACTCATCACGCTACCTTACATCAGGAGCACATCAGAACTAACCACAAGACTCCTTGGCCACTGGGCATCAGAATAGTGCACAAGACCTCATCAACCCTACGACAACTGCTCATCGGAACCAAAGGCCCTGTACCCACTATGTACAGGACCAATGTCACATACAAGATTCCCTGCAGAGACTATAACACTACATCGGACAAATAGGAAGAAAATTAACAACAAGGGTACACAAGCATCAACTGGCCACAAAAAGACACAACCAATACTCACTCATCTCTATCCACATGGATAAGGAGAACCACAAATTCAGTTGGGACAACACCAAGATCCTGGGATAAGCTAAGCAGAGACAAGCATGGGAATCCCTAGAAGCCTGGTACTCCACAAAGGAAGCCATCAACAAACACATTGAGCTTGACCGCATGTACACCCCATTGCGAAGGGAAACCGGAAGTGAGGTAATCCAGGTCAACGGACTCCAGAGTTTAAATAACAGGCGGGAAAACACAATGGCATTTCATCAGAGGCTGTGCTGATGATATTACCCAGCAGGGTAATGAAATGTCTGCGGAACAATGAACGAGCACACCGAGCCAACCAACCTCAACATCCACAACCCAAGCTACAAACCTACTGTAAAACCTTAGATTCCAGCATTGGCAGTTCTTACTATCTCATCTTCAAACTAGGCAATTAACAACCTTCTGGGCTCAGTATTGAGTTCAACACCTTCAAATTGTGAACTCATTCCTTCCCTTTCTTTTAGCTTTGTTTGTTACATTCTCTGTCACCCTCTGTCCCCTCTTCCCCCACCCCAGTGGCACTGCTTGTCCTTTTCAATCTGGCAGTGAGGCACACCATTGTTCTGCCGTTCTCACATTCCGATCATTTACTCTGAGCTATTGACATTCTTTATCCCTCAGCAATCCAGCACCAAACCACCATCCCTCTTCCAACTGTAACATAAATGCTGCCTGCTCCACACTTCACTTCAGCTCTCACGAAGTGTCATCTAGACTCGAAACATTAGTTTTCTCTCTCTCCCTGGATGTTGCCTGACTCATTGCAATCTCCGGCATTTTTTTGGTTTTCAGCGATTTGCAGCACCCTGATACTGTGAGCGGAAGTGTAAGAGGTGAAGTTTAACTTCCTGGGCATGCTGCAAGGCACCCAGTTCCAACACATTCTGGCCCACAGCCAGTAGTGGAAAGCAGAAATGGCAGAGTGCCTGCCTTGTTATCTCAGAGACACCCACACTCCGAGTGATGCATTTAGCTCAGAGCAGTGCCACGATATGATGAGAGAGCTTTGGATGCTGACAGATCATTCATTATGATACAAATGACTTCTCAGCTTAAGAAGAATGCTATAAGCCTTAAACATTCTTCTTCATGCTCGATTTCTCATGTAATCGAATTGCCCTGAAGGTAACCACCTCATTTGATTCAGTGCTAATAAAGGGAAGAATAATAAGCAGGCTTAGGTTGTGTTTTAATACCAGAAATTATTTGCCTGGATCATTACCCATGCACTTATTTACTTTGGAGATGTGGCAGATTTAAGAGTGAACATGAAGATGGTTCCTCACGGATTGATAATCCCTCAGCTGGGCAAAACCACTTCACCTTCAGTTAATGGAAACAAACATAGAAAATAGGAATAGAAATAGCCCACTTGGCCCTTCAATTACATTTGGCAACATGAGTCCATTAAAAGCAACATCAATTTTGAAGGGGTTTGAAATTTTAAACATGCATGGAGATCACGTTCAAAGAACCAGATGACAGGATCAGTGAGTGGCCAAAATAACTTCTTTATTGCACCTTCACAGCAGCACAGTGTGAGGTGAAATGGAATTCCCCAACATCATAACTCGAAAGCAGCCTTTTCATACAGAACTCAAACATAAATTATCATTCTAACAGTTGAGTGTTAAGCAGGAGACATTGTACAAAAACTGTTTTACAGGAAATTGGAGATGGTTTAAACATGTGCAAAATGTTACCGGTTATTGTTGAGTATTAATGGTTATTTTAATGAGGTTAGAGTATCTGTCTGGTTTGTTCTTGAATAATTCAAAAGGTGTTAGTCTTGTTTAGTTAGTTTCATGGTTGTGCCCATCCATGAGTTCTATTTGTTAATATTCATTCATTCAAGGTCATGTGGGTCTGGACATAGCGCCGTTAGTTTTATTAGTAAGTTAAAGGTTGGTTTACATATGCTGCATAGCGTTTGTTAGTTCTATTAGTGGGGTAAAGTTTTATATACATGTTGAATAAAACTTGGGACAAGTACCTAGCTACATAATTTACAGGAACAGTCTGCAGGGCTGTCCAGTTATCACCTTTGTCTGATACTTGGAGTTAGTCTAGCTGGATGGAGAAGATAAATGATTTGGTAATAGCAGCTATTCAGTTGGATTTTAATATCGAACAACGCGGTTTTTGGTATGGGGGTGCTAAAAGGTTCCATCTGTACTAAGAGATAACAAGGTGTAGAGCTGGATGAACACAGCAGGCCAAGCATTAGAGGACCTGAAGGAGGATCTAGGCCCAAAACATCAGCCTTCCTGCTCCTCTGATGTTGCTTGGCCTGTGTTCATTCAGCTCTACACCTTGTTATCTCAGATTCTCCAGCATCTGCAGTTCCTACTGTCTCCATCCTGTAGTGTCTGTGCAGCGTGGTTACCCGTCATGCCTGACTGCACCTTGGAGTGGAATGTCGGTCTTGTTTGACTAGCGCGTTATGCATGAGAACACTTTCAAATGGGGTGTACCCACAAATTGAAGTGGGTTGTAACCTGATATGGTAGCAAACCCCAGAACCAATTTGAATGGAGGCTGGCTAGTACATGGAAATCTGCAGTTAGTATTATAACCACAAATTAGTGGGTTAATGGATTAGTAGACATGATTTATGGAGTTATATTAAAAGTTATTAACACATTTGAATTCTCAAGTCCAAAACAGAACAGAGACCATTTCTGAAGAAGGGTCCAGTTCGAAATGTCGACCTTCCTGCTCCTCTGATGCTGCTTGGCCTGCTATGTTCATCCAGATCTGCACCTTGTTGTCACAGACCTAAACTGGCAATTCCACCTGATTGTGAAGGAAAATTTGGATTATTTCTCCAGAAAATTGCAAAATGATAGATAGGCATGTCATAGAATTTGAACACAATGTTTCCCAGTCATGTAGAGCAAGGTCATCTCTAGGTTTGATTGAAGAGGAGATTGTTCACTCTTCACCATTTAGGCAAGGAATAGTAGTGCTCCTTCTTACAGCCCTTGCTATAAAAATGTCTTCACTCAGTTCCCTCTCTGCCATTATTTCACGCATGAGAGGGTCTGAGGCACACTGGGGATTTTGGAGCATCATAGATCTCATTGAAATGATGGAATAGATTCAAGATTAGATTAGATTAGATTCCCTACAGTGTAGAAACAGGCCCTTCAATCCAACAAGTCCACACCGCCACTTGGAGCATCCCACCTAGACCCCCTATGACCCACACACCCCTGAACACTATGGGCAATTTAGCATGGCCAATCCACCTAGCCTGCACACCTTTGGACTGTGGGAGGAAACCGGAGCACCTGGAGGAAACCCACGCAGACACGGGGAGAATGTGCAAACTCCACACAGACAGTCACTTGAGGCTGAAATTGAACTCAGGTCCCTGGTGCCGTGAGGCTGCGGTGCTAACCACTGAGCCACCGTGCCGCCAAAAGATCTGAATGATCTTGCCTTGTTCCTATGTGAGAGTGTAAGTATCACGAAACATTGTCATGGTTGGGGCTTTTCTCTTTAGAAAAGAGAATGTCAAGGTGAAACATATAAAGGTTATGAAGTTTGACAGTGTAACTATGAAAAGCTCATTTGCACTTTTGAGGAGCATTAAACCTGCAGCTAATAAATAGACGGTATTTATTAATTAATCCAAAAGGAAATTCAGCAGAAACTCCTTTATCCAAAGAATGGCAAGAACGTTGCTACCAGAAGGAATAGGAGAGGCATGGCTCAGTGGTATTATTTAGAACATAGAACATAGAACATAGAACAGTACAGCACAGAACAGGCCCTTCAGCCCACAATGTTGTGCCGACCATTGATCCTCATGTATGCACCCTCAAATTTCTGTGACCATATACATGTCCAGCAGTCTCTTAAATGACCCCAATGACCTTGCTTCCACAACTGCTGCTGGCAACGCATTCCATGCTCTCACAACTCTCTGCGTAAAGAACCTGCCTCTGACATCCCCTCTATACTTTCCACCAACCAGCTTAAAACTATGACCCCTCGTGCTAGCCATTTCTGCCCTGGGAAATAGTCTCTGGCTATCAACTCTATCTATGCCTCTCATTATCTTGTATACCTCTAGATATATATCTTGTATATTTCTAGACTGCTTATCCAGCGACCTGGATAATGTTCCTCGGACCTGGGTTCGAAGCCCGCCACGGTTGATGGTGGAATTCAAATTCAATAAAAATCTGGAATTAAGATTCTAAAGATGATCATTCAGAGATAGCAAGAACTGACGATGCTGGAGTCAGAGATAACACAGTGTGGAACTGGAGAAGCACAGCGAGCCAGGCAGCAGCAGAGGAGCAGGAAAGCTGATGTTTCAAGTCAGGACCCTTCTTCAGAAATGGGAGAGGGGGTAGGGCACTGGGAAATAAATAGAGAGAGGAGGGGTGGGGCTAGGCAAGGTAGGTGATAGTAGTAGGTGAGTTTAGGTAGTGCGTGGTGGGGTTTGGTCAATGGGATGGGTGGGGTGGATAGGTGGGAGAGAAGATGGACAGGTGTGTCAAGTCAAGGAGGCGGGGTTGACAGGGAGGGTTGAACATGGGATGAGGCTGGGGTGTGGGGAGATTTTAAAACTGGTGAATTCTGCGTCTAGGCCATTGGGCTATAGGGTCCAAGGTGGAACATGAGCTGTTGTTCCTCCAATTTGTGGGTGGTGTCATTGTGGCAATAGAGGGGGCCCAGGATGGAGATGTCACCCAGGGCGTGGGAGGGAGTATTAAAATGTTTGGCGACAAGAAGGTGCTGTTGTTTGTCATATACTAGCACTGATGCTCTACGAAATAGTCTCCGAGTCTACGCCTGGACCCTTTCACTGTCTGAAAGGCAACACCCACTGGGGAAGGACACAACACACATTTCAAAATAAAACAGAGCTCATCACCAATTAAACAAAGCATCTAATCACTTAATTGGAGACACTGCCTGTCTAGGGCAGCAGAATTGAACTTTTGTTTTATTTTAATGATCCACCAGCAAATTAACAATCAATTTAATTAACAAATTACAGCAAACGCTTTCCACCTCTTATGATGTACCAACAACAAGCAAAAAAAATTGGGTAAATGGGGGTGGAATTAAATCAATATTGTGATAGTGCGGTAAATAATGTACCGAAAATCCCTTTAGCATACCTCAGTTCTACTTTGTCGACAACCTATTGAGATATGTTACCACACAGTTCTTAGGCTGTTGGGACATGAACGTGGGCTTCTGATCCAGAGGTAGGGGCACTACCACTGCAATACATGGGCCCTCAAGAGCTCTATTATTAAACATTTCTTGCTTTCAATCAACTCAAGAGCCTTAAAGGAAGCTGTACTTGTTACTCTGACAGAGGGCCTGGTAAATCTCAACAGGTCTACCAGTAACTCGACTCAAAGCTTTGACTGGCTTCTCTCTACGGACGCTGCTGGGCCTGCTGAGCTTTTCCAGCCATTTCTATATTGTTCCTTCAATTAGATGTTTTGCATCAGCAGGCTGGCTGTGTGCAGTCTTGAGTTCTGTCTGTTGTCCTTTTCCTCTGTGATATAAATTGTTGTGATCATGTGAGATGTGGCATTCTTTGTACTTGGCCTGAATAGTGTGAGATAAAATGCTTCAGCAATGCGTCCACTTTTTCAATAATCTTCAAGTGACATCCTGCCAAGTATCAATTCAAATCAAGAGCTGAAATATGCTCTAATGCTCATTGTGCATGCCACTTAAAAGAAGCATAATTAAACTATTTTTCCTTTGACTACGCTTCCCCTGGAAGGAAGGAATCTTGTGTATAACCACTTTTCTTGTCTCCTGCCAGAAACTGCTGATTATAGCTGGAAATTGAAATTCAACCCCTTATTAATTAATGTTAGTTTTGATCTGTTAATATAAATTGCTGTGTTTGACAAGCTAGAATGTGGCACTGAAATAATAATTTCATCTAAAACCTGCTGAGATTTACATCTTGCCGGCAAAGCAATGAATGAAGGAAGTGCTATTGTGTCACACAGCAACTTGTTAGCACTTGCATCTGAGGATGCTTCTTCTTGAGTGACGCTGACAAACTGTATTTATTCTCCAGTCCTAGCCACTGACAGTTTTTGAACTGCTGCAACTCTTATGCTGCTTACACTTCCCAAAATGGAGCACAAACACTCAAGCCGACACTCCCAGTGCAGTTTTCGGGAAGTGCTGCACTGTCAGAGGTGCTGTCTTTCAAATGAGACATTAACGCACAGCCTCCTCTGTTCTCTCTAGTGGACAAAAAGGAACACCGAACAGAACTGGAATCAAAGATCGTCGTGGAGCAAACTCTCCACTGGTTGGAGTCTTATCTGGCAATATGTTGTAGCTGTCAGAGACTAGTTATCTCAGGTTTAGGATATCTCCGCAGGAGTTCCTCAGGGTACAGTCCTAGCCCCAATCTTCTTCATCAATAAGCGTCTTGATCATAAGGTCAGAAGTGAGGATGTTTGCTGATGATTGCACAATGTTCAGCACCATTCTTGACTCCTCGGACACGGAAGCAGTCTGAGTTCAAATGCAACAAGATCTGGACAATATACAGGCTTGGGCTGACAATTGGCACATAACATTCTTGCCAAACAAACGGCAGGCAATGACCACCCCCAATAAGAAACAATCTAACCACAGCCCCCTGACATTTAACGGTACAACCATCACTGAACTCCCACTCCAATAACATCCTTGGGGTTACCATTGACTAAAATGTCAACTGGATTTGCTGCATATCCATAAAATTGGAAATGTTGCTTTTGGTTGCTTCACCCAGGCTATTTATATGTTGTGAAAAGCTATGATTCAAATACCATTCCAGCGATAACCCAACAGACACTGTCTGCCACTCAAAAACTGACCCATTTCAAGCCCACCGACTCCTACAGCTACCTAGAATATACCTCCTCCCACCCACCCTCCTGCAAAAATTCCATCCCCTATTCCCAATTCCTCCGCCTCCGTCGGACCTGCTCCCAGGATGAGGCATTCCACTCCCGCACATCCCAAATGTCCACGTTCTTCAAGGACCGCAACTTTCCCCCCACAGTGGTCGAGAACTCCCTTGACCGCGTCTCCTGCATTTCCCGCAACACATCCCTCACACCCCGCCCCCGCCACAACCGCCCCAAGAGGATCCCCCTGTTCTCGCACACCACCCCACCAACCTCCGGATACAATGCAGCATTCTCCGACACTTCCGCCATCTTACAATCCAACCCCACCACCCAAGACATTTTTCCATCCCCACCCTTGTCTGCTTTCCGGAGAGACCACTCTCTCTGTGACTCCCTTGTTCACTCCACACTGCCCTCCAACCCCCCCATACCTGGCACCTTCCCTTGCAACCACAGAAAATGCTACACTTGCCCCCACACCTCCTCCCTCACCCTTATCCCAGTCCCCAATATGACTTTCCATATTAAGCAGAGGTTCACCTGCACATCTGCCAATGTGGTATATTGCAACAATTGTACCCGGTGTGGCTTCCTCTACATTGGGGAAACCAAGCGGAGGCTTGGGGACCGCTTTACAGAACACCTCCGCTCGGTTCGCAATAAACAACTGCACCTCCCAGTCGCAAACCATTTCCACTCCCCCTCCCATTCTTTAGATGACATGTCCATCATGGGCCTCCTACAGTGCCACAATGATGCCACCCGAAGGTTGCAGGAACAGCAACTCATATTCCGCTTGGGAACCCTGCAGCCCAATGGTATCAATGTGGACTTCACCAGCTTCAAAATCTCCCCTTCCCCCACCGCATCCAAAAACCAAGCCCAGTTCGTCCCCTCCCCCCACTACACCACACAACCAGCCCAGCTCGTCCTCTCTCCCCACTGCATCCCCAAACCAGCCCAGCCTGTCTCTGCCTCCCTAACCTGTTCTTCCTCTCACCCATCCCTTCCTCCCACCCCAAGCCGCACCTCCATCTCCTACATACTAACCTCATCCCCCCTCCTTGACCTGTCCGTCTTCCCTGGATTGACCTATCCCCTCCCTAGCTCTCCACCTATAACTCTCCTCTCCACCTATCTTCTTTTCTTTCCATCTTCAGTCCACCTCCCCCTCTCTCCCTATTTATTCCAGATCCCTTGCTCCATCCCCCTCTCTGATGAAGGGTCTAGGCCGGAAACGTCAGCTTCTGTGCTCCTGAGATGCCGCTGGGCCTGCTGTGTTCATCCAGCCTCACATTTTATTATCTTGGATTCTCCAGCATCTGCACTTCCCATTATCACTCATTTAATCCCACCCTCTGTTTCTTATCTGTCAACCAATTATTGATATATGTCAATATATCATCCTTTATCCTGTATGCTTTAATTTTGCTAACTTTACCAATTAATGTCTTATATGAGGATGTATCAAAAGCCTTCTGAAAATACAAACACACCAAATCTACTGGATCACCCCTGTCTATTCTACTAATTATATTCTCAAAAAGCTCCAGCAGGTTTGTCAAGCATGATTTACCCTTCGTAAACTCACGTTGACTTAGTCCAATCCTATCAATGCTTTCCGAATGTTCTGTTATCATATTTTTTACAACAGGCTGTATTATTTTTCCCAGCTCTAACTATTACAATTCTCTGTTTTATATTCTTTACATTTGCTACCCTCCAATATGGAAGAACTGCTCCAGAGTCTATAGAATTTTGGAAGATGTCAATCATTGTATCTTATATTTTCAAGGCCACTTTCTTTAATACGCTCAAATGTTAGAGATAGCCCAGTACTCATGTGGCATAAACATTATCTGCCACTTTTCAGCTCAGGTTCGAATTGTCCAGGTCTTGCTGCATTTGAACACGGACTGCTTCAGTATCTGAGGAGTTGTGAATGGTGCTGAACATTGTGCAGTCATTAGTGAACATCCACACTTCCAAACTTATGATGGTTATTGATGAAGTAGCTGAAGATGGTTGTGCCTAGGGCACCACCCTAAGGAATACTTGCAAAATCAATATGTTTATTTGACTGTTTTCTAAATTATGACTTTGGTTGTGAAATCATTTTTTCAAAAGAAATATTAACTTTAGATGTATAGAGTTAAGACTTTTTGGCAATTCTTTTCCATGATAATAAAAAATATTATTCATATGTTCAGGGTTATTTATCATCTCAGATATATTCGAATCCATAACAGTGCAACTTTAAAATCTATTCCTCATAACAAAACACATTATTCATAACCATTGTGCAGTACAAATTTATTTAGAGCTCAGTAAAGTTTTTTTTAAAATTATAATAATTATTTGAAAGCATAAAGCATAAAGTAATGAGGAACCTGTATCACCATAATAAGATCAAATCATTTACATTGCTTAAATATTTTTTGGTTTTTTTCATCATAATGAAATCCAAAAGGAAAGGTTTGCAGCTGAAAATGAGATATTTAAGTTTACAAGTTGAGATGATGGTGCAGTGGTACTGTTACTAGACTAGTATTCCAGAGCCTGAGGCTACTGTTTCGGGACATCATCTCAAATTCCATCTGTGGCAGATGATGAAATTTAAATTCAATAAAAAACAATTCTGAAATTAAAAGCTGTTCTATTAGCAACAATTGTTATAAAAGACACAACTATTTCAGTTATCTGCTTTAGAGAAGGAAATTTGCCTTCCTTACAGTGTCCCGTACACACGTGACTCCAGATCTATAGTAATGTGAAAGTAACACGGGAATTTCTGGTGAAACTCAGCAGGTCCGGCAGCAGATGTGTGGAGAAAGCAGAGCCAGCTGATTCTTCATCAGAACTGTCCTGAAGAAGATACGTTCTGGACTCAAAATGTTAATTCTTTTTTCTCCCCACAGCTGCTGTATCCGCAATACTCTGTTTTATCTCACAGTAATGTGGTTGGTTCTTAACTTTCGTCTGGGCAACTAGGGATTGGAACAAATGCCACTGAAGCCAACATCCTATGAATGAATACAGAAGACAGTGAGGCATTGGCATTGTAGGTTGCCGACCTCTCATCTGTCCTGTTAATCACAAATCCAAGGGAAAGAAGCCCATTTTCCTCTGTGAGTTCTCATAGTTTTCAATGAGAGTCTGCGTCCAGCGGTAGTTTCAGGTAATCTTTACTGCAACACAACTTAGTTACATCTTCAGATCTTCACAGCAAAAAGGTGTGCAAAAGGTTTCCAAGTAGCTTCTTTTATACAGCTCAAACACAGTGTGGACTTCATTCCTGCGCTCCCCCACCCCCGCCGCCCCCAGCCCAGCCTTTATCTACTATTGGTCAGCAGAGCTGCTTGATCCAACATTGATTGGATCTTTGGTACAACATTTTATATCAGTAATTTGCCTCAGCAATTTACTTGCTGTCATGTCATGATTGGACTATTCTGTTCATATACAATTTAACTGTTGATAATAACTTACCATCCTTAACCAGAAGGAAGTACTGCTACACTCTGAAATTTAACGTATTCCCTACCACTGCCTGCAACATTTACAAAACTACATTCATTTCCAATTAATTTAATCTTATTATTGAACGGCTAGAGATGGACAAGCAGGTGGTCAATTCCTGATCCTTCATAGTTTGATGATGTTTCTTAGACTCTGTTATCTTGCTTCTTGGGGCTTTTCACAATGGACACTATTTTCAAGTAAATTCCTTCCCAAGCATTGGCCAGCTGCACCATGTCAACTGCCAATTAATTGGATACTTGCCTACCACTTAAGGACCTTTTAAATTCCTTATTAACCTCATTGCAGGAAATACAAAAGGATACCGGTTTTTACTAATTGTTATAATATCAGTTTCAATGAAGTTATATGGTTATATCTAATGTTAGAATTCTTCAGCTAACAAATTGTGAGCAGTTTCTTTCTTACTGTATTTATTAGACACCCCTATCTTTATCCTGGGGTGTCTAAAAGTGTGTTTATTCACCCCATCATGTGCCAATGTCTGCGAGTTTCTCTACCTACTTCTGTCTGTTGTCCACAGAAAGGGCACAGCAGACATGTGGAGACTGTTTAAGGAGCAGTTGTTGCGAGTGATGTATAAATTTGTTCCTCTGAGACAGGTAAGAAGGGGTAAGATTAAGGAGCCTTGGATGACGGGAACAGAGGTGTTTCTTGTCAAAAAGAAAAAGGCAGCGTACGTAAGGTGGAGGAAGCAAGGGTCTGGCACAGCTTTAGAGTATTAGAGGCTTGCTTGGAAGGAGCTCAAAAAAAGTGGACTGAGGAGGGCTAGGAGGGTCACGAAAAAGGCTTGGCAGGAAGGATTAGGGAGAACGTGAAGGCATTTTACTCATATGTGAGGAATAAGAGAATGATCAGGGAGAAGGTAGGACCGATCAGGGATAGCGTAGGGAACTTGTGCGTAGAGTCTGAGCAGATAGGGGAAGCCCTAAATGAGTTTTTTGCTTTGGTTTTCACTGAGGAAAGGGACCTTTTTGTGAATGAGAACTTTGAGGAGCAGCAAAACAGGCTTGAACAGATCAAGATTGAGGAAGTTGATGTGCTGGAAATTTTGGCAAACATTAAGATTGATAAGTCCCCAGGGCCAGACCAGATTTATCCTAGGTTGCTCCGGGAAGCGAGAAAGGAGGTTGCTAAGCCGCTGGCGAAGATCTTTGCTTCATTACTCTCCACGGGAGTCGTACCAGAAGATTGGAGGGAGGCAAATGTTATTCCTCTTTTCAAGAAAGGGAATAGGGAAATCCCTGGAAATTACAGACCAGTCAGTCTTACGTCTGTGGTCAGCAAGATTTTGGAAAGAATTCTGAGGGATAGGATTTATGACTATTTGGAAAAGCATAGCTTGATTAAAGGGAGTCAGCATGGCTTTGTGAGGGGCAGGTCATGCCTTACAAATCCTATTGAGTTGTTTGAGGAAGTCACGAGACAGGTTGGTGAAGGTAGAGCAGTGGATGTGGTGCACATGGACTTCAGCAAGGCCTTTGATAAGATTCCCCACGGCAGGCTCATTCATAAAGACAGGAGGTATGGGATACAGGGTGATTTGGCTGTCTGGATTCAGAATTGGTTGGCTGACAGGAGGCAGAGAGTGGTTGTAGATCGTAAATATTCTGCCTGGAAGTCAGTGCTGAGTGGGGTCCCACAGGGCTCTGTTCTTGGGCCTCTGCTCTTTGTAGTTTTTATAAATGACTTGGGTGAGGAGGTTGAGGGGTGGGTTAGTATGTTTGCTGATGACACAAAGGTTGGAGGTGCCGTTGATAGTATGGAGGGCTATTGCAGGCTTCAGCGAGACATTGACAGAATGCAGAGCTGGGCTGAGATATGGCGGATGGAGTTCAACCTGGGTAAATGCGAAGTGATGCATTTTGGAAGGTCAAACTTAAATGCTGAATATAGGATTAAAGGCAGGATTCTCGGCAGTGTGGAGGAGCAGCGGGATCTTGGTGTTCAAGTGCATAGCTCCCTCAAAGTTGCCACCCAGGTGGATAGAGTTGTTAAGAAAGCATATGGTGTTTTGGCTTTCATGAACAGGGGGATCGAGTTTAAAAGCTGCGAGGTTATGCTGCAGCTCTACAAAATCCTGGTGAGACCACACTTGGAATATTGTGTCCAGTTCTGGTCATCCTATTATAGGAAAGATGTGGAGGCTTTGGAGAGGGTGCAAAGGAGGTTTACCGGGATGCTGCCTGGACTGGAGGGCTTGTCTTACGAGGAGAGGTTGACTGAGCTTGGACTTTTCTCTCTGGAGAGAAGGAGGAAGAGAGGTGGCCTGATCGAGGTGTACAAGGTAATGAGAGGCATGGATAGAGTCGATAGCCAGAGACCTTTCCCCAGGGCAGGATTGACTGCCACGAGGGGTCATAGTTATAAGGTGTTAGGAGGAAGGTGTAGAGGAGACGTCAGAGGGAGGTTCTTCACCCAGAGAGTTGTGAGCGCATGGAATAGTTTACCAGTGGTAGTCGTGGAAGCAGAGTCATTAGTGACATTTAAGCGACTGCTGGACATGCACATGGACAGCAGTGAATTGAGGGGAATGTCGGTTAGGTTATTTTATTTTTGGATTAGGACTATTCCACAGCACAACATCGTGGGCCGAAGAGCCTGTACTGTGCTGTACTTTTCTATGTTCTATGTTCTATGTTCTATTTCTGTATGTTCTATGATTCTTTCTCCCCAAAATGATATGGGTCTGCTTTTACTGTTCGAGGCTGCTTTGCTCTCGCGATCTTATTTGAATCTTTTCCTCCAATGTTTTCAGTGATTTCTTTTGTATAAATTTGGATCTACATCTACTTCAGAATCTGTATGTATGATTATTTGAAGAATCTTAACTAAAATCTACTATTAGTACTGTCACAGTTTGATTAAATGATTCAAGAGAGATTCACTAATTTAGTGTAGTGTTAAATGTTTATGTCTATCTATGCCTTATGCACAATATCCATAAGACCATAAGACATAGGAGTGGAAGTAAGGCTATTCGGCCCTTCAAGTCCACTCCGCCATTTAAATCATGGCTGATGGGCATTTCAACACCACTTCCCTGCACTCTCCCCGTAGCCCTTGATTCCTTCTGAGGCCAAGAATTTGTCGATCTCTGCCTTGAAGGCATCCAACGTCTCGGCCTCCACTGCACTCCATGGCAATAAATTCCACAAGCCCACCACTCTCTGGCTGAAGAAATGTCATCTCATTTCAGTTTTAAATTTATCCCCTCTAATTTTAAGGCTGTGCCCACGGGTCCTAGTCTCCCCACCTAACGGTAACAACTTCCCAGATTCCACCCCTTCTAAACCATACATTATCTTGTAAGTTTCTATTAGATCTTCCCTCAACCTTCTAAACTCTAATGAGTACAATCCCAGGATCCTTAGCCGTTCATCATACGTTAAACCTACCATTCCAAGGATCATCCGTGTGAATCTCCGCTGGACATGCTCCAGGGCAAGTATGTCCTTACTGAGGTGTGGGGCCCAAAATTGGACACAGTATTCTAAATGGGGCCTAGCTAGAGCTTTATAAAGCCTCAGAAGCACATCGCTGCTTTTATATTCCAACCCTCTTGAGATAAACGACATCTCTGCATTAGTTGATGTTCTGTATTAGCTATGTTTAGTCATCAGCCATTTTGTGCTGCTCAGTCATAGGCAGCCCTAACATCATTGACAAATTATTACTTTCTCACCAATGCAAGCCATCTCAGGACAATGCTTGTCTTTTGATCTATGTTAAATGTCTGTCTCTATCTCATGTGCAAACAACTACAGCTGCATATTCTATCTCAGGTCTCTTACCTTGAGTCTACACAGCTATTATTGTTCTACTTGTGAAGGCTACATTAAACATTTTTTTTCCCAAGCTCTGCATTAGTTGATGTTCTGTATTAGATATGTTTAGTCATCAGCCATTTTGTGCTGCTCAGTCATAGGCAGCCCTAACATCATTGATAATTATTACTTTCTCACCAATGCAAGCCATCTCAGGACAATGCTTGTCTTTTGATTGCAGATATGTTCAAGACCAATGACTGGTTTAGCCAAATTTTAATTTTTTTTGGAATTGAGAACTTTACAAAGATAGATTTCATATCTCAATGATACAATTTCGAGTACAATTTTGCCATTAGACAGGTACATTGATGGGATAGCTGTAGAGGGATATGGACCAAATGCAGGCAAATAGGACAATTTACATTGTGAAAACTGGGTAGCATGAGCAAGTTGGGCCAAAGGTCCTGTCTCCATGCTGTAGACCTTTATGACTCTTAGGCTGTTTCTGAGATTGATTTGCCACCTAGCTACGATGGAGAGTTTTCCACTGATCGCAACAGAGATGCTGTCAGTTCGTGGCAGGACCACCCATGATGGTACGGTAGAAGGGGAGGAACCAGACAAAGTGGAATCCAGAACAAGCCTTTAATAGTGAATCAGGTAGAAGGTATTTGTGGGATATCAGTAGCTGCGATGGTGGACAAAGACTGCAGCCGAAGGAAGGTCCCCCATCATTGAGGATTTCTTGCCACTGGAACGGGATCAACTTTCTTTCAAGTACCGGGTGATAATGTGCAACAGCATTCCAATGTGAACAGATATCCTGCACAAAGCATCTCCCGAGAGAAATTCAACATGCTCCCGTTTCCTGGATGGACAATCATCCTCTATGGGGATTAATTCCCAATGATGATTATAGGTTGAATCTCCCAACCTTTTGCCTTATTTCCAGTGGTTACCTCATTATTTAATACAATTATGTGAAGCTTCTGTATGTTCAACAGTCCTAAGCCTGTTTAATTTGAACCTCTTAGGAGATTAACATCTTTTGGACTAATGCTTTTCTTACCATGTGTCTCTATATTTTAAATAAGAAGGAACATATTTAAAAAGCAGTCAAAGGGATTTAATACAAACACTTTAATCCATAGATTAAAGGTAGAAATTGAGTGTTTTATCACTCCAGCCACTGACAACCTTGAGAAACAAAATGCAGAATGCCTTCAAAAGAGGGAGCATGATGAAATAAAAACTGTTAGATTATCATAGTGTGACTGGTCATGCTCATTTCAAATTCCCTTGCCCACTTTTACAAAAATGTGGAAATCTGTTTAATGCAAATGTGCTAATGCCGCTATTAAAATAGATAGTGGAATTGGAAACAAAAGCTTATTATTCAGAAATCACAAAACAATTCCATTTTATGGAGCTTGCTACGTTAATGATACTTTGAAAGCAAAATCTTGTCGGTACGTGGTGCAAGATAATGAATTTAATTACAAGTTTCAAAATGAAAAATGCATTCAGTTGTTAGATTTTGGGAGATTCAGGATCACAGTCACTTAACATAGTCAGCTGAACATTCACAAACAATTATCAGAAAGTTTCTCAATTTGTTAAGAAGCAGCAGTTGAGATACAATGCAGTATTTAATTAATCAAAGGATGAGAACACTTCACCAACCCTGAAGCTGTCTTATAGAATGGCTCACAGATTCATACAGTGCAGAAAAGGCCCTTCGGCCCATTGAGTCTGCACTGACATGACTACCACTATAAGTGCGCAAATCCCAATTTCCTGCTCCTTGAATGTTATGTTATTTGAGATGCTTATCCAAAGATTTATTAAAGGCTGTATGGTTTCCAGCCCCCACTACCTTCCCAGGCAGTGGATTTCAGATTCCCACCACCCGCTGAGTGAAAACTTTTTTTTTACCGAATCTGTTCTGAATCTTCTGCTCCTTACCTCAAAACTCTGCTCTCTTCTGATTGACAACTCAACCAAAGGGGAAAAGCTGCTTTCTATTCATCGTGTCCATACTGGTTATAATCTTTTACACTTCAATCATGTCCCCCACTTAGTCTTCGCTCCTGTAAAGAAAACAATCCGAGCCTATGTCGTCTCTTCTTACAGCTCAATTTCTCCATTCCAGGCAACCTCCTCTAGTGTTATCACATCCTTCCTGTAGTGAGGTGAGCAGAACTGTACACAGTAGTCCACGTGTAGCCTGGCCAATGCTGTCTACAACTCCAACATTACCTCCTTGCTCTTAGACTTTACGCCACAACTGATGAAAACAAGTGTCCCATATGCTATCTTAACTATCCTTTGAATGTCATAACATTCAAGGATATGTGGCAAGTTCAAGAAATTAAGATTAACATAGTTTTAGTGGTAGTTACAATGGTGTGAACTCAATGGGCTGAAAGGCTTTTTCTGCACTCTATGTATCTATGAACCATTCAATAAGATCCTTTGATCGAGTAGCGGAGGCAGTTTTGGACTGGTAAAATGTTGATTCCTGATATTGTGGTAGTAACAGTCTTTGTTCTTTCCTTGAGCTGATGTAAGGGAGCTCCTGCATTAATCCCAGGAAGACGATAGCTAATTCCACTGGATCCTCTCTCTTCCCATCTCCTCTTGTTGAGGTACCATATTTTGGGTACCATATCATGTCATTCACCTACCTGAACCCTTTGGTCTAGTGACCATGGACCGTGATATTCACAACATCAGAATGATAGCTATCCTCTTGCCCATCTTCATTTGAAGGCTTGTTAACTCTAGGTGTCTGAATTACCACACCACTGTGGTGTGGCTCTGAAAAATCTTTGATGCCCAATAATCGTAGAATCCTCACAGCAAGGAAAGGGGCCATTTAGACCACTGAGTCTGCACCAACCCTCTGACGAACATCCCAACCACACCAAGTTCCCAGCCTATCTCTGTACTCCACGTTTCCCATGGCTAATCGCCATGCCACCTAATAGAACACAGTGGTCTCAGTATTTCTTATGATGCTTTGTTTTTCATACATTGGAGATTTTTTTTGGAGTCTAGATACTGCTGTTCCAGAGAAATATTAAATAATTGAACACTAAAATACAAAATAACAGAATACTAAAATAATTCAGTTTTAAAGAAGATCCCAATTTACAACCCTGTATAGAGGTTATATTACAGTCGAATTTATGGAATGTTCAAATGAATTAAACAAGCAGTACCTTAGGGTGTTTTCCAGTTAAATGTAACTAAGGAACATTCAAACCCTCAAGCCTGTTCTGCTATTCAATGAGATCATGGCTGATTCTTGGCTCAACACCATATACTTACCTTTGGGCCGTATCCCTTGATACCTTTGTTTAACTATTTATAAACTTTGTTCATCTATTTCAGATTTAAGATTAACAACTGATCCTGCATCTACTGCTGTTTGTGGAGAAGAGTTCCAAAAATATACTACCCTTCACGTTTTGTCAGATTTTCTCAAGGGTTTGTCATAGTGAGGCCTAATGATTCATCTCATTAGCGATCTACTCTGCCACTATGGCATTCCCCATGTTCGATTCTAACCCACATGCCATGCCCAGAACAAATTTCCACCGAAAGACCTGTAGACCTGGTACCTATGTCAAACTGTAACACCTGCTAATCACCCGTACGAGCACTGGCATTCTGAAGCTGCCCAACTTGATGACAGAGCTACAGTGTGGAGATGTCAGAGAAGGGGAAGATGGCGCAGTGACACCAAGTCCTGGTGAATGGAGTGGTGCAGGTCTTCTTCCCAGTGGACCAGCAGAGAAAGCCATGATTCTCGACCCTGGCAGCTTGGCTCCAGTTCACCAAGTCAGAGTGGGTATCCTCGTAAGGAGGACTGGCCAGTAGAGCTGTAAGCTGGCCAATGACCTCCTTCTCTGGGCCAGGTAAGTGCCACATTCTTCTCTCTGCTACCCCACACTCAATCTGTCTCTGACCTCCCACTATGTGTCATGCTCTCTCATTCTGACTATTGTCTTCTAAATCTTCCCTCCTTTACTTTTGTTTCACACCCCACCCCACTCCACTAACTCTTCAAAGCCTCTGCACTGCTTAGTCACTCGCTGGGAACCCCTTTCCACCAATGCTAACGGCCGTGACACTTGCTTTCACCTCACCCAATCTTTCCTTTTCTCTCATTACAAGAGATTACAGGCCATATAGGATAGAAGGAGTTCAAAAGGTTTGAGGATGGTCCGATATTCATTTCCTCACCCACGTCAGGGAAAGAATTCTGACCTTTGCATGGAGAAGATGGGACCACTCCTAAGGGGATGTTGAGACACCCATATCCCAGCAACAGAGTAAGTACCACTCTTATTTCCACAGCAACTTACACATTAACCCCAGTCAGTCTCATTCATTACACACCACTGCTAGGCACTGGCGGCAGCACCTTCTCTCCAATGTGTCCTGCAGGTCACAGCAGGATGTCCATGAAGCAGGTGAATGGCCTGCTCCAACAGAAACTATCCCCTCACACTCTGAGGATAAGAATACTACTGCTCTGAGGATGTATCGACAACTTGCCTCCTCCCCCACCAGCTCAGATACTGACACCTCAGTGGGAATGCTGCCCTCACAAAATACCAAACAACTCTCTTCCTCTAAAGATAACAAAGTGTGGAGCTGGATGAACACAGCAGGCCAAGCAGCATCTTAGGAGCGCAAAAGCTGATGTTTCAGGCCTGGACCCTTCTGATGAAGGGTCTAGGCCCGAAACGTCAGCTTTTGCACTCCTAACATGCTACTTGACCTGCTGTGTTCATCCAGCTCCATACTTTGTTATATCGGATTCTCCAGCATCTGCAGTTCCCATTACCTCTTAACTCTCTTCCTCTAAAAGCTTTTCCTCATATCAGTTTTGTTTCTTTTAGCAATTTCTCCAAAATAGTTTCCTTTTGCTCTCCATTCTTTCATCATTTGGAACATGTTTTTTTCCCTGTTTGCTCTATCCAAGTCCCGCATGGTTATGAAAATTTCAAGGAGATCTTCACTCAGCCTTCTCTTCTCCCAGGGAAACAGTGCCAGCCTCTCTAATCCACCTTCATTCTTCATTCTTGGAGTCATTTTTGTAAACCTCTTCTACATTCTTTGCAATGTCATTACATCCTTCCCAAATTGTGGTGGTGTGGTACCTGGAACTGATTGCAATATTTCAGCTGAAGCTGAAGGTGTTTCTTATAAAGGTTCAATGTAATTTCCTTGCTTTTATAGAGTTATAACATCATATATATTTATATGTTATCGGAAGGATATTATTACATTGGAGAGGGTTAAGAAAAGATTTACAAGGCTGTTGCTAGGAATGAAGGGTTTGAGTTATATGCATGGAAACAGGCCATTCAGTCCAACCAGTCCATGCCAACTATAATCTCAAACTAAACTAGTCCTACATGTTTACATTTGGCCCATATCCCTCCAAACATTTCTTATTCATGTGCTCATCCAAATGTCTTTTAAACATTGCAACTGTACCTGCATCCATCACTTCCTCTGGAAGTTCATTTCACAACGAACCATTCTCTGTGTAAAAAGATTGTCCCTCGTGTCTTTTTTAAATCTTTCTCCCCTCACCTTAAAAACATGTCCCCTAGTTTTGAAATCCTCAACCCTAGGAAAAAGGTGCCTGCCATTCACCTTATAGAATCCCTGCAGCGTGGGAACAGATCCTTTGGCTCAACAAGTCCACATTGACTCTCCAAAAAACATCCCACGCAGACCTATTTCCCAATAACTCTGCATTTTTCATAGTTAACAGACCTAACATCTCTGAACACTACGGGCAATCTAGTACAGCCAACCTACCTCGGCTGCGCATCTTTGGACTGTGGGAGGAAACCAGAGCACCTGGAGGAAGCCTGCACAGACTCGGGGGAAAACATGCAGACTCCACACAGACGTTGCCCAAGGTTGGAACCGACCCAGATCCCTGGCACTATGAGGCAGCCATGCTAACCACTGATCAGCCATGCCACCCCTCATGATTTTATAAACCTCTATAAAATCACCGCTCAGCCTCCTAGGCTCCAGCAAAAAATCCCAGCCAATCCAGCCTCTCCTTAGAACTCAAACCTGCCATTCCTAGCAGCATCCTGGTAAATCTCTTCTGAACTAGCTAGCACGAGGGGTCATAGTTTTAAGATGGTTGGTGGAAAGTATAGAGGGGATGTCAGAGGCGGGTTCTTTACACAGAGAGTTGTGAGAGCATGGAATGCGTTGCCAGCAGCAGTTGTGGAAGCAAGGTCATTGGGGTCATTTAAGAGACTGCTGGACATGTATATGGTCACAGAAATTTGAGGGTGCATACATGAGGATCAATGGTCGGCACAACATTGTGGGCTGAAGGGCCTGTTCTGTGCTGTACTGTTCTATGTTCTATGTTCTATGTTCTATGAACCCTCTCCTGCTTAATAAGACCCTTCCGATAGCATATCTATATACTCTAGATCCCTATTAATAAAACCTGGATACTGTTTATAGATACCAAAGTGCTTTAAAAATCTGGATGCCTATTAAGGACGTTCATTTCAATGAATAAACATTACACCACCATTTGATATTCAATCTTACACCTCCAATTAATAATCTAATAAGCAGCTCTGCAAGTTATTGAGTTGGATGAATAGTCATGATCATATTGAATCACGAAGCAGGCTGAAAGGGGCAAATATCCTCCACCCGCTCTTATTTCTTGTTTCTATAATGTTGCAAAACCCATTTGGATTTCTAACTCCATTGTCATTTTGTATTAAGCTGAGACCATACAGACCTCCAACATGGCCAAATATTGACCTTTTACCATCTTAATCAAAAAATAACTACCAGAACATTCCTAATTAAAAACCAAAATAACTGCAGATGCTGTAAATCAGGAATAAAAACAAAGTTGCTGGAAAAGCTCAGCAGGTCTGGCAGCATCAGGCAAGGAAAAAGCAGAGTTAACATTTTTTCCTTTATTCATTCACAGGATGAGGGCGTCAATGGCCAGGTAGCATTTATTGCCCATCCTTAGTTGCCAGAGGGCAATTGAGAGTCAGCCACATTGCAGTGGATATGGAGTCTTATGTAGACCAGGTAAGGACAGCAGTTTCCTTCCCCAAAGGGCATTAGCGAACCAGATGGGCTTTTCCCAACAATCGGCAATGGATTCATGATCATCATTAGATTCTTAATTCCAGATTTTTATTGAATTCAGATTCCACCATCTGCGATGTTGGGATTCAAACCCAGGTCTGCCAGAACATTATCTGGGTCTCTGGGTTAATAGTCCAAAGATAATACCACTAGGCCATCGCCTCCCCAGTGACCCTTCCTCAGAACTGATGGTACCTGGGAAAACATCAGTTTATATTGTGTACTCCCTATCGCACCCACCTCCCTATTTTCCGCATATAAACTGATGTTTTCCCAGCTACCATAAATTCTGAGGAAGGGCCACCGGACCTGAAACGTTAACTGTGCATATTTTCTTCACAGATGCTGCCAGGCCTGCTGAGCTTTTCCAGCAACTTTGCTTTTGTAGCAGAATATTCCTGATGGTCTTGCTCCATTTAACAGCAGTTCACATCACTGTCTCATGTAAAACAAAACAGAAAATGGATGAAATAAGCAGTCAGTCTGGCAGCATCTGTGGGCTGAGAAATAGCTTGAATGTTTTGGATTGTGGCCTTTCACCAAGGCTGGGAAATTTTAGGAATGTAATCACTTGGAATGGGAGAAATAATGATTGGAGTGAGGGAGTGGTGTTGGAGGCATTGATGATAACAAAGGAGAAAGGATAGTACAGAAGATGGGAACTATCGAATAACAAAAGTGTTGGTGGGGAAGAGTTAAAGAGAATGGCATCAAATGTGTGATGATACTGTGGCTTTCAAAGGGATGTTTCATCCTTTTTTTAAAGAAATGTTTTAAGGCAGGAGTACTGAGCAGTATACGCAGGGTTATTAGAGTAAACAGCTTGCAAGGCCTTGGGTTTTATTTTAAGAGTTGGAACAATATTGCGTGTGGTCAAACTCCCACAGAACTACGATTTTCATTTCAGATTTTCAGCAACACCAGTTGCTGCTAGGACCTCAGAGGGTTTTGGAAGCTGCAGTATATCCCTCACTGCAACACTTGTTCACAGATTTCTCTTGGTGTTTTTCTGCTGCTGGAGTTGCATGTGAGATTTTTTTTTCTGAATTTGCTTTTGTCAAAGAGTTTTTCTGGGATGTTGCTATATTTGCTTTAATTAGTAATGGTTAGTGCATCTATTATTTTGTTAACATCTCCAAGAGAACCACAGCTAAGCCAGATCTTTTCTGTTTTGTTTGTTGTACGTTAACAATAGTGTATGAATAAAGCGTGTTTTGTTTCAAATCTGGTAGTTTGGCCAGTCAAATTGTATCTGGGGAATGCAACACCTTACGTTTACCTTGGAAATAAGAGAAAGTTACAGTCCAGGCTACCTTCTTAATGTTTTGAGGTGGTTTGGTCTGGTCCATGACAAATGAGACCACTGAACAAATGAAAGGTGGGTCAAGAGGAGATCTGAGCGGAGGAATAGGATGTGGGTATCGCTGGCATGTCACCCATTCTGACTGACCCTTTAGAAAATGGTGATCAGACGCCTTCATGAACTGCTGAAGTCCTTGGCTTGTCGAATTATCCACTGTGATGGTGGGAAGGGATTTATAGATTTTGACCCAGTGACATTAAAAGAAGGGCAATATAATTCCAATTCTTAATCACCATCCGGTCTCAGTAGATGAGTGCTGGGATTTTTGTCCCTTTGTTGGCTGTAAATTTGTTGTCGCTTGAAAGACAAGCAATCTGTGTCCGTTCCCAAAGGCAGATGAAGCTTCTGTTTGTTTTCGCTTCACTTTTGTTGTTGTCAAATAGAAGTTAAGGTTTTTCAGCTGTTTGAAGTCTTTCCAGAATGTAATGCCCCCACATTGAACAAAAAGGAGACCTTGGGCTATTGTGGAAAGTTTTGAGCTCCCTTAGACAAGGCTCTAAGATCAGATGTGGCTCAGGATGGGAAAGTGTGTAGCTTGTTCCTTAAATAGCAATCGATTTACAAATGAACACTTTGTTCATTGCAGTGAAGTCTCAGCGAGGCTGGGCACTAAATGTGGCACTGATGCCAGTGATCTGGGAGGTCTTGGCAGTGGTGTGTGCTTCTGCCTGTGGTGAAAGGGAAGAGACAATGAGAAGGGCCCCACAGAGACAAAGCATGCACCTAATGAGGAGAGTATTGGAAAAATAGCATGTGAAATCTCGCTGGAACTCACAAGAGAGAAACCTTCTGTAAAGTTAATTGCATTTGACATTTAGCCAATTTCCTGTAAAATTCAGCCTACCGTCTATCAGTGTTGGCTATCTGTTCGCTTAAAACACAGTTTCCAGTGTGTACAGGTAGTTCTGCTATACAGTGTGTTTCGTTAACGCAAATTGGCTGTAACACAATTGATGGATAGTAGATAATGCAAACGTTCCTAATGTATAGTATAGTGATTTTCTATAGTGATTTCCCGATAATATGATTTCCTATGGCGATATTCTATAGCCCGAATTTCTACAGAGTTAACATTTCTGAGGAAGGGTCACCGGACCCGAAATGTTAACTCTGTTTTTTTCTTCACAGATGCTGCCAGGCCTGCTGAGCTTTTCCAGCAACTTTGCTTTTGTGTCACATTAAGAATTTGAGGAGGCCAGTGTGACAGCTTATTCAGACTTCAGAAAACAGAACATAGAACATAGAATAGTACAGCATAGTACAGACTCTTTGGCCCATGATGTTGTGCCGACCTATTATCCAAGTAAGATCAATCTACTCTAAATGCCCTACATTTTACTATCCTCCATGTGCCTATCCTAGAGTTGCTTAAAAGTCTCCAAAGTATCTGACTCCACTACCACTGCTGGCGGTGCATTCCACACACATACCACTCTCTGTGTTAAGAACCTACCGCTGACATCTCCCCTATAACTTCCTCCAATCACCTTAAAATTATGCCCCCTCATAATAGCCATTTCTGCCCTGGGAAAAAAAGTCTCTGCCTATCCACTCTATCTGTGCCTTTCATCATCTTGTCAACCTCTCTCAAGTCACCCCTCATCCTTCTTCGCTCCAAAACTTATCGAGGAAGGAGAAAGATCTTTGTAATCTATCAGACTTGGAGCCAGGGACACCTCGCCTGGGGGAGGTGCGTTGTGTCTGATTCTGGAAATAACATCGACACCAAGTGAATCTCTGTCTGAAGCAGAGCAAAAGGGTCAGAAGGATCTTAGATACAGATCATCCAACAGGATAGCTTCAAGGAATGTGCTATGGTATTGTTCCAGCAAAACAAAAGTAACCCTCATCTGGAGGAAGGTAGGGATTTTCAGACAATAAGATAAAGGAGCTGGATTAGGCAATTCAGCCCAAGAAATCTGCATTTACATTTGATCATGGCTGATTTGCAAATGAGAGAGGGATAAAAGAAACATTTCAAAGACTCCCTGAAATCTTCCTTCAGGAAATGCAACATAGACATAAATGCGTGGGAGATGCTCTTTAAGAAGAGGCTGACTTGGAGGAACCTCCTGAATGAAGGGCCACGATTCTTCGACAACGCATTGGGAATAAACTTTATGGGAAAAGGAACTGAAATAAGAAATGCCAGCAATTGCAAGGCCAAGGATCAGTTCCACCTCCTGGAAAGTCCTGCCAATGCATGGTCGGCAATGTGGCTTTGGGATCGGGGTCATCAGCTACACAAAGGCCCACAGAACCCATGGCCCAATGACATGGAAATTCCTGGGTAGACAATCATGCATGTAAGTGAGACATTGTCGATAATGACAATATTAATGACTTGGATGACAGAAGTAAATGAAAACTGAAAGAACCACGGATGATGTAAATTAGGAACAAAAACAGAATTTGCCGGAAAAGCTCAGCAGATCTGGCAGCATCTGTAAGGAAAAAAAATGAAAGTTAATGTTTTGGGTCTGGTGATCCTTCCTCCGAACTGAGGGAGCAAATGGACTGTCACCAAGTTTGCTGATGATACAAACCTAGGCAGGTAGGCAGGCAGTGGCAAAAAAAGTATACAGAGACAGATTACGTGAGTGGGCAGAAACTTGAGAGGTGGAATATAATGTGGGAAAGGGTAAGACCATGCACTTTGGCAGGAAGAGCAGAGGAGCTGAACATGAGCAGATTGTGGAATTTTAGTTGGACTGATGACTTTTCACGTGAGGAACATAATCCTTACCAGTTCAATTTTGATGAATGGGATTAACACAATCCAAACTCAATCCAGTTAAATCCTCTACAACCAGCAGCTGGGGGGTTAATAGATCAAAGCCATGAAGCCAAAGCTTAGCATTGAATTTAGATCAATGGTGCAGAGAGAAAGAGAGCTAACTGACTGTGATATGAAACATTGTATCCAAGAGTCTAAAATTTTCTTTCCGAATAAGTATTAACGGATAACTAGCTCAATGATCTGCATATCTTTCTTATCCACTTCCTTGATGTTAATGAGAAGTAATTATCTTAGTACACAAAAGTCATAAAAATGTTTACACTGTGCATTCACATGTTTATTTTGAGATAAAATGCTGCAGCCAACTTTGATAATTTGATGTACAGGTACAAGCCCCATTTCTTTCAGTATAAAATGTTCTACCTCATTAAGCTGAAAACACTTCAACAACTGTAGCCCCAAATTTTAGAACATTGCACAATGCAGCACAGCACTGCACCGCACCACACCGCACAGCACTGCACCGCACCACACCGCACAGCACTGCACCGCACAGTACAGCACAGCACAGCACAGGAACAGGCCCTCTGGCCGACAGTATTTGTGCTGAACATGATGCGAAATCAAACTAATCCCTTCCTCTATAGCCTTTATTCTATATCCTTCTCTGTAGCCTTCCTCCGAACTGAGGGAGCAAATGGACTGTCACCAAGTTTGCTGATGATACAAACCTAGGCCTCTATATCCCTCTATTCGTTGTACATTCATGTGCTTACCTAAAAATCTCTTCGATGCCCCTCATGAACACTTTGGAAACTTCTCGATTTTGGTGATTATGAGCAAGTATAGTTCCCCAGGCTGGTTGACACTGAGAAGCAGACTTTGACTGAAACTCAAAGTCAGATTGAAGGATGTCATAGTGACAAACTGCATTAACAGACTCAATAAAGGAAAGAGGCAACACCGATGTGAAAATCCAAAATAAGCCCAAATATGATGAACAGTACAATGTCTTGTGTAGGTTATCAGGTAAAAACTGATAGTCTCAATCCAGTATTGGTGATGTCCTAAAATCAATAGCTGTGTAACAAAGCTCAAAGTTCTGAGTCAGACTGTAAAGGAGTAATTGGGAAAGGTTCGACAAAGATTTGCATTTATCAGGTGTCATTCCTGACTTCAGGATATCCCAAAGCATCTTGCGCAAAGTGGGAAGTATTTTTCAAATGGATGCCGCAGTTGCAACATAAGAGAGTACGCTCACAGCAAACTCTGACAAACAGTGAGATAATCTGTTTATCTAATAATCTCAGTTGAAGGATAAGTACTGGTCAGGACACTGGAAACATGTTCCTTCCTCTTCATAATGGAAGGGATCTTTTACTCCCATATAAAATGGATGATGGGTCCTTGATTTAATGTTTCATTTGAAAAGGGGCAACATCAGCAGGCACTCAGTCTCAACATTCAAGAACGCTTTGAACAGAGCTCTGCCACAGGATAAATATCTTTGAGCAAGTGATTGGTGCATTTGAGCTTTTTAACTAAGCCTACCAGTTTTAATTTTTTTTCACTCAATGCAAGGTCAGACTTACAATAAATCGACAAATGTCTGGTTGGTGGATCCCATAGCTTTTTCTTGAGACTGCTTGAGTTTTTTTACAAATGGCCAGACTGACCTGAAGCACCAATTTAATGGATTTTTAAGATGAGAGAAGAAAGATTTGAAATGGAAATGTGGGGCAATTTGTTTTTACACAGAATGGGTCGTATGTGGAACGAACTGCCAGAGAAAGCGGCGGATCATGTTACAGTTACAACATTTAGAAGAAATTTGCATAAGTACATAAGCAGGAAAGTTTTGGAATGATATGGGCCAAACACAGGCAGGTGGGACTAATTTGATTTGGGAATTGAGGCCTGCCTGTTTGACTGTCTTCTCTCTTTGTTGGATATCATTTAACTTAGAAATTCAAGGAGGAAATGCCGGATCGCAATGTGGTCTTCCGGATTTCTGAAGCAACATGTTTGGTCCTGGTGCAATTTATAGGTAACATTGGCCCACTTTCCTCTCTAATTGTCACAATGAGAATTTGTCTGTGGGAAGGGAATAGGAAGGTTGAGTATTACTTAAATTAAAGTACTGGGCTAATGGTAAGATTCTTGGTAGTGTAGATGGGCAGAGAGATCTTGGTGTCCATGTACACAGTTCCTTGAAAGTTGCCACCCAGGTTGACAGGGCTGTTAAGAAGGCATACAGTGTTTTAGCTTTTAGTAATAGACGGATCGAGTTCCAGAACCAAGAGGTTATGCTGCAGCTGTGCAAAACTCTGGTGCGGCCACACTTGGAGTATTGTGTACAGTTCTGGTCACCGCATTATAAGAAGGATGTGGAAGCTTTGGAAAGGGTGCAGAGGAGATTTACTAGGATGTTGCCTGGTATGGAGGGAAGGTCTTACGAGGAAAGGCTGAGGGCCTTGAGGCTGTTTTTATTAGAGAGAAGAAGGTTGAGAGGTGACTTAATTGAAACATACAAAATAATCAGAGGGTTAGATAGGGTGGATAGGGAGAGCCTTTTTCCTAGGATGGTGACGGCGGGCACGAGGGGGCATAGCTTTAAATTGAGGGGTGAAAGATATAGGACAGATGTCAGAGGTAGTTTCTTTACTCAGAGAGTAGTAAGGGAATGGAACGCTTTGCCTGCAACGGTAGTAGATCCGCCAACTTTAGGTACATTTAAGTCGTCATTGGATAAGCATATGGATGTACATGGAATAGTGTAGGTTAGATGGGCTTGAGATCGGTATGACAGGTCGGCACAACACCGAGGGCCCAAGGGCCTGTACTGTGCTGTAATATTCTACATTCTATGTTCTATGTTTAAATGGAGAGATTGGAAAACTGAAGTACGGAGCGATCTGGGTTTTCTGGAACATGAATCACACGAAGTTACCATGCCTGGGGCAGCAAGTGAATATGAAGACAATTAGAATGTTGGCATTTCAGGGGATGTAAAAGCGGGGATATTTTGCTACAGTTGCACAGTGCTGTGGGGAGACCACATAGAGCCATAGAGTCATACAGCAGGGTAACAGACCCTTTGGTCCAATCAGCCCATGTCAAACAATACCCCCACACTAAACTAGTGCCATCTGGCTGACCCTGGCCCATATCCCTCCAAACGTTTCCTAATCATGTACTTATCCAAATGTCTTTAAGAAGTAACTCTTCCTGTATCCACCACTTCCTCATTCTACATGTGAACCACACCCTTTGTAAAATAATTGGCCTCTCATGTCTTTTTAAAATCTTTTTCCTCTCACCTTGAAGATGTGCTTCCCCATCTTGAAATTCTCCCATCCTAGGGAAAAGATGACCACCATTAACTCTACCTATATCTGTCATTATTTTATAAACTCCTACAAGTTTGCCTATCAACCTCCCGCCCTCCAGCGAAGAAAACCCCAACCTTTCTTTATAACCTAAAACTTCCATGCTTGGCAACATCCTGGTAAATCTCTTCTGAACTCTCTGCAACTTAATAATACCCTTCCGATAACTGGGCAAAGAGAACTGTACTTTTTTGACTTGCTTATGAAAGGACAGAATTACATTAGAAGCAGTTCAGAGAAGGTTCACTCCACTGATTCCTGAGAATAGGGATTTTATGAGGAAAGCTTGAGCAGATTATGCTTAGAGTTTAGTAGAATGATGTGATCTTATTGAAACATAAGATCCTGATGGGACTTGACACGTGGATGCTAAAGGGATGTTTCCTTGGTTGGGAACATAGAACTGGGGGGGGGGGCACAACATAAAAATAAGTGATCTCCCACTGAATTCAGAAATGAGACTTTTTTTTCTCTCAAAGAGGAGTTCTGAAGAAACGTTACTGGACCTGAAATGTTAACTTTGCTTTCTCTCTACAGATGCTGTCAGGCCTGCTGAGATTTTCCAAGCAATTCCTGACATTGTTTCTGATTTCCAGCAGCCATAGTTTTTTGGTGCTTTTTTTCTAATCCTGGTTGAAATATGATTTGATACATTGTGTTTCGTTTTTACTTAATCTGTCATGGCAGTGTCTCACTGAAAGGACAGAAGGCTCCATATTTTGTTTTAAGAATAAAACTGAAGCTTATTGCACAGAGGAAATAAAAACAGAATAAACAAAACCATCTAAATTTAGCACAGTTGAATGATTTCAAAACACATGACAAACAAAAATCCCGTCTATTCCTCAACACCATCAGTTTACAGTCAATCACAATCTAAATAAACTGTCCTTCCCTGTGCAAGAACCATTCTATAAGAGCATAAGAAATAGGCCATTCAGTCATTCAGTAGGATTTAACAGTAGGCCCAAAAC
Organism: Stegostoma tigrinum; assembly: GCF_030684315.1. NCBI lineage: Eukaryota > Metazoa > Chordata > Chondrichthyes > Orectolobiformes > Stegostomatidae > Stegostoma > Stegostoma tigrinum. The sequence continues at coordinate 102,679,560 of NC_081359.1, forward strand.
ATCAGCCTTCCTGCTCCTCTGATGCTGCTTGGCCTGCTGTGTTCATCCAGCTCTGCACCTTGTTATCTCAAACACTGCTCGTATCCACTTGCCAATTCTTTTCCCGCCACCCTTAATTCCCTACTGATCAAGAATCTATCTATCTCAGCTTTAAAAATACACAAAGACACTGCCCCACAGCACTCTGTGAAAAGGAGCTCCAGAGACTTATAACCCTGTGAGAGAAGAAATTCCTCCTCATCTCAGTCTTAAATTGGAGCCCCTTTATTCTGAGACTATATGCTGTGGTATTAGTCTCTCCCATGAGTAGTAACGTCCTCTCAGTGTTTACCCAGTGTTGACTGTTTTCTACATTTACCCCATGTCTGTTTTCTAGACTTTCTCCAATACAAACACAATACTAAACATAACAGGCAGATACTCTGGAGAACCTGGAACGGACCTTGAGTTTTATCATGGCATCTCTTAGCCCACCAGAGCAGGCAAATGAAACCTCAGTTTAATCTCACCGAAATGGGCAGTTATTCTAAAAATCCATTTCTCCCTCAGTACTGAAATAAACTGTCATCTTAGATTATGTGCTCAGGTCTTGAGTAGGGTTTGAATCCATAATCGAAAATAAAATATGATTATACAATCAAAATTCTGCATCAAAGAAAATAATTTGCTCAATGTATCTGGCAGTAGCTCCACATCTGAGCAGACCATACTAATCCCATTTCACTGCTGTTTCTCCTGTCTATGTAATACCGTGTTTTCTTCAAATATTTGTCTCATATCTTTCTACGTTAACACGGTGCAGAGATTATCATCAAAGAGCTTCAGAGAGCCCTTCACTGACTGATTGCTTCATTTATTCCACCCGTTTTGTGTTCGCAGAAGTAAGTGTGAACAGTTTTTGATTTAGACAGAAATCAACTGAAGGTAACAGACAGATGGCAGGGAATGACATACAAATATTAAGCACAAGTTTTTAGCCAGAAACATTTGGAAGTTTAATTGCTCCTTTGGTTTGTCACTGCTGATGGGCTTTTCGAACTAATGAAGAAGTTAATGGAATGAGACAGCAGCATTCTGCAGGAAAGAATTGTGTTTTAGGAAAAAAAGAGGGGTAATTTGTAGCCTGTTGTAACCTATTATGTGCTGGATGTGGGACACTCTACTCAAATAGCATTATCGGCCCAATGGTTACTTTTTAAATCTTTTGCTCTTGCTGATTTTCTGTGTCAATTTGTCTCCCACCCTTCTCACTATTACATAAAGGTCGTGGTTCCTAAAGGGTTAATGATGAATTTGCATTAGCCCTATCTAATCTGATGATATAACAGCCTTTGAGTGGACAAACATTTAGTCTCGTCTAGTTGAAGACAGATATGTCATACTGCACTCCTTAGTAATTTCTAATTTAGTCATCAGTAATTTTGACGATTTGGAAAATATTAATTCTATGGTTATCATGCAATAAACAATATGTTATGATGTAGGACAAATGTCTCTTCTTGTTAAGATTCTGGTTAAGATAGTGGTCTGTCCTTCCCCACAGGTAATTGGATAGACTCTGATGTTCAGCATCAAAAGGAGCATTGAGGCTGCTTATGGCACCGTGGTAGTGTCCCTCCTTCTAAACCAGGAGATGAAGATTCGAAGTCCCACCAGATCCAGAGATGTATAATGATGACTCTAAACAGGTTGATTAGATAATACCAAGAACCAGGAGCCCTGGGTTTCAGTTCCACCTGCTCCAGAGATAATTCACATCATGCCTTAACAGATCGATTAACAATAATTTGCTTCCGTTTTGGGGGAAAGCAATGGCTTGGCGGTATTATCGCTAGACTACCAATCCAGACAGCTGGGCTTGAATCTCACCATAGCCAATCGATGGAGCTTGAATTCAATAAAAATCTGAAATAAAAAAAGTATAATCATGACGTTGAAACCATTGTTGATTGTTAGAAAAACATTCCATCTGGCTCATTAATGTCCATTAGGAAAGGAAACTGCTATCCTTAAATGGCTTGGCCTCCATGTGACTCCAGACCCATGGCAGTGTGATGACCTGTCCTCTGGGCAATTAAGGATAGACAATAAATGTTGGCATCCCCAGTGATACCCATGTGGAAAGCATTTTTTTAAAAGTCCAAAGGAGTATTGTGGGTACAGTGACTCAGGAGTAGCATCTATTCCTTTGAGTCAGGGGACCTAGGTTGAAGACCTACTTGCTCTAGGGTTGAACAATAACTTGTCTGAATAAGTTGATTATAGAATACCTTCAAAAGAGTAGTGGGCTCTTACGGTGCAGTGGCAATGTCCTTAAGTCTGAGCCAGAAGGCTGGGTTCAAGTCCCAACTGCCCCAGAGATATTTAATAATGTGGCTGAACATTAAAAATAGCTATACAGGTAGATTAGGGATGGAAAACTACCCTAACCATCAGCTGTCAGTAGCCCAAACCCTCTCCTGATTAAATTATGCACTGTCAGAGGTTTGGCATCCAACTGAGGTCAAGACTCTCCTCTTTGGTGGAAACAAAAGATCCATAAAATTATTCAAAGATTCAGTATTCTCCTGGATAACTGACCAAAAATTATCTTTTAACCTATATCGTTTAAACAGATGATCCTGGCAATTTCTATTTGATTGCTGCTGGTGAACCCTTGCTGCGTACAAATTAGAACATAGAACATAGAACAGTACAGCACAGAACAGGCCCTTCAGCCCACAATGTTGTGCCGACCATTGATCCTCATGTATGCACCCTCAAATTTCTGTGACCATGTACATGTCCAGCAGTCTCTTAAATGACCCCAATGACCTTGCTTCCACAACTGCTGCTGGCAACGCATTCCATGCTCTCACAACTCTCTGCGTAAAGAACCTGCCTCTGACATCCCCTCGATACTTTCCACCAACCAGCTTAAAACTATAACCCCTCGTGCTAGCCATTTCTGCCCTGGGAAATAGTCTCTGGCTGCCCCGTTTACAATACTATAAGTGTGATAACACTTCCAATGCATTTCTTTGATGGTAAGGCATCTTGAGAGATTTTGGATTTGTGGTAAAGCTCTGGAAGCAGTATTACTGGATCCAGATTGATGTTTGTGCTGGCTCAGTCACATTCATCAGATGAATGGCGGTCACATATCCAACAGTCTCTGGTCAGTTCATTAATCACTGAGTCACATCACATTGGGCATCCTTATCTCTTCTGCAGGGATGAAAGGGATGCAATCTTGATAGGAAGGAAAGACCCTCACCAGTTTTTACAGACGCACCATAGAAAACATACCGTCCGGGTATATAATGGCCTGGTACGGCAATTGCTCTGCCCATGACCATAAGAAACTACAGAAGGCTGTGTACACAGCTAGGACCATCACAGAGGCCAACCTTCCATCCATGGTCTCCATTTACCTTTCTCGTTTTCGGGGAAAGGCAGCCAACATCATCAAAGATAGCTCCCATCTTGGTAATACTCTCCTACAACCTCTTCCATCAGGCAGAAGGTATCGAAGCTTGAACAGACACACCAACAGGTTCAAGAGCAGCTTGTAGAGCTGGATGAACACCGCAGGCCAGGAAGCATCAGAGGAGCAGGAAGGCTGACGTTTTGGGCCTAGCTCCCATTATCTCTCTCAAGAACAGCTTGTTCCATTATTAGACTGATGAATGGACGTCCTAACTTCAAATAATGTTGATTTTGCTTTGTGCATCTCCTGTGCGGTTGTAACCTGTATGCCTTCCTCTGTCTAAGCACCCTTTGGTCTCTATGTCTTTGTTTGCTATAGTCAACCTGCACTGCTCACAAAACAAAGCTTTTCACTGTAGTTAGGTACACATGACCACAGTAAATCAAATTAAGGAAATAATGTTGACACGGGCAATAGGAAGACTGTTGCCGAAGGAGCTGTTAATCCTGGAGGAGCATTGGCAGAGGTGAGCTGAAGTGAAAAGCTCAGTTAGCTGAGAAGAAATCACAGAGGAACCAAAGAATAGCAAATCTTGCCCACTCAGCCATTCTGCAGTCTTCATCTGCACTACATACAGCAGAGATTGCCAGAGGAACGCAATTCTGGAGCCAGACCAGGCGATGTTTAATACAGAGGCCATTACCATGGCACAAATCATAGTCTACAGGACAGAAGGCTGCCCATCAGAAAGGATCTATACAAATGTAAGCTCATTAAAATTGCCCTACATTAAAGAAACTGCACTTCAAAAGCAATCCACTAATTATAAGAGATAATGGGAACTGCAGATGCTGGAGATTCCAAGATAATAAAATGTGAGGCTGGATGAACACAGCAGGCCAAGCAGCATCTCAGGAGCACAAAAGCTGACGTTTCGGGCCTAGACCCTTCATCAGAGCTGATGAAGGGTCTAGGCCCGAAACGTCAGCTTTTGTGCTCCTGAGATGCTGCTTGGCCTGCTGTGTTCATCCAGCCTCACATTTTATTACCACTAATTATAAAGTATTTAGATACTATGATAAAATGGGTGAGGGTGGCATGGTGGCTTAGGGGTCAGCACTGCTGTCTCACAGTGTCAGGGATCTGGATTAGATTCCACCCTCAGGCGATTGCCTGTGTGGAAGTTACATACTCTTCCTGCGCCTGCATGGATTTCCTCCAAGAGCTCCCACAATACAAAGATGTGAAGGTTAGAAGGATTAGCCATGCTAAATTATCTAAAGTGTTCAGAGATGTGCAGGCTAGGAGGATTAGATATGGGAAATTGGGTTAAGGGGGCCGCGGTGTGTGTCTAGGTGGGATGCTCTTTGGAGGGTTGGTGTGGGCTTGATGCGCCAAATGGCCTGCTCCACACTGTAGGGATTCTATGTTCCACAAACAACACATACAACATCAACGATACTATTTATCCCACTGAGGAAAAGTTTTGACCTAACAGCAGCCTGTAATATCACAATGCAAATAACCATCAGATGGTTCTGTAATGGTTAACTGATACACACCATCAGTTTCAGGACCTGGGAGAAAAGTTTAAGATCTATCCCTGCACACAATCTTCCAGGAACTCAATAAATGCTTTCTTGGAGATCCAAGTTGCACATGCATTTGAAGAGCACTCTGCTCACCCAAACCCAGTGAGGAAGTCTGAATGGGCCAGGTGTTAAGAATAACCTTACCTTATTGCTCCATAAAGCACAATGATCAATGGCATTGAAATCCTTCAACAAGGAGAACCCCAAGGATCTTCTCAACCATTGGATATTGGCTCTGAAGGCTAGGGCAGCAATTATTATCCACCCATAATTGTCCAGAAGGCAGTTAAAGGTCAATCACTTAACCACTGATGCTCACTACAGTAGTGTTTTTTTTTCTACAGGATGCACTGCAAAAATTTACCAAAGACCCTTAAACAGCACCTTTGAAACCCACAATAACTTCCATCTAGAGAGACAAGGACAGTAGATACGTGGGAACCTTGCCTAGAAGGTCGCTCCAAGCCACTCACCATCTTGGCTTGGAAATATATCACTATTCCTTTACCAACTCCCTAACAGCATTTTGGGTCTAACTAAAGCACATGGACTGCCGGAGTTCTAGAAGACAGCTCATCACCACCTTCTCAAGGGCAACTAGAGATGGGCACCAAATGCTGACCCAGCCAGTGATGCCCATGTTGCACAAGTGAATAAAAATATTGCTGTAGGTCTGGAGTCACAGGTAGGCCAGACCAGGTAAGCATGGCAGCATTCTTCCCGAAAGGAAGTTCGTGAACCATGAGAATGAACACCACAATCAGCTGAAATCAGAGAGGTTGCTTGAACTTTTTTTATGAGCTCCAGTGTGCTTCAGACAATAACACCAGACTGAAGAACCATTTCATCTCTAGGCAACTCTATAGAAGAACGTGTCCAGAAACTAAGCACAGGTTGGCTCACATATTAAAACAAGCACTGGTACTAGTGGGTGATTTTTGAGTATTTAACTGTAGTTCAGGTGGTGGCATATTTGTCTCTGAGTCTGAAAGCTGTATGTTCGAGTCTCACATAACAAGGTGTAGAGCTGGATGAACACAGCAGGCCAGGCAGCATGAGAGGAGCACGAAGGATGACGTTTTGGGGCTAGACCCTTCTTTACAAAGTTATCAGAAATTCTTCAGAATTTATCTCAGATTCTCCATTATCTCAGATTCTCCAGCACCTGCAGTTCCTACTATCTGTGTTCCTGTGCTGTGTTGTTTTTGGACTTGAGAGTTTCTAGCATTCCTTGAGCCACACCCAGTCCACTGTAGCCTTGACATCAATGGGCAGGCACTTTCATCCTCATCTCTGGCATTCAGTTCGTCTATCCATGTTTAAACCAAGGTTGTAATGCGATCAGGAGCGAAATGTCTCTAGAAAAACCCAAACATCACCGAGCAGGTTATTGCTGAACTAGAGCGACTTGATAGCACTTTTGATGACAACTTTCTGCATGTTCATGCTCATACTTATGCTCTATATGAGCACACTTCTGTAGAAAAGACCAGGCCTGCAAAAGTTGATAATTCAGTAATTGTTTAATTTACCTAACATTTCCCTGATGGAAATAAACGCATGAGTAATTTCAATCCAATGATACACGTACTTTACATCTTGAGGTACTTCTATTACTCTGGCAAAATATCCTCAAGGAACTAGAAGTAAAACGGGTTAGTTATTAACAGACCAATTTCACTGCTTATTCGGACATAACGTTCTTAAGTGCCATCATAAATCAAAACTGACCTCACAGAATGACATCCTTCAAGCATTTCAAACAATGGGAATCTGTTAAACACACATAATTAGAGCAAATGGAAGGATTACTAATTACAAAAACACCTCATTGATCACAGATGTTACCAGCTGTCTGTTTATAGCTTGCTCACAACTTCAGTGAGAGAAAATGAAATCTATTCAATATGTAGAGAGCTATGCTCACACTTATTTTCAAATTGTGCTTAAGAACCAGCGCAGCTGGTTAGAATTTAATTACTGGAGTCTTGTGTGTGCAATGATAGAAACAAATTGCATTCTGTGTTAAGCCACAAATGAATGCACTGATGATTCATTATGCGATCTTTCATTTACTTGTCCTCCAGTTTATAAACAACCTCAGCAACAGTATCCCTATGTTACTACACCTTTAAATATCACTGGATTGGAAGATGATTCTTCAAAGTTGTAAGTCAGGAATATCATGGAATACCCCCCACTTGTCTGGGTAAGTGCAGCTCTAATAACACCCAAGAAGCTTGACATCACCCAGAACAAAGAAGTTCATTTGATTGTCATCCCAAGCACCACCTTCAACATTCACTCCCTTCACCAGTAATGCTCAGAGGCAGCTGTGTGTACCATTTACAAAATGCCCTGCAACAATTCAAAAAGTCTTCATTGACTCATACAATCAGAATTGTACAGGATGGAAGCAAACCCTTTGGTCCAATTTGTCCATGCCAGCCAGATATTCTGAATTGATCTAGTTCCATTTGCCAGCATTTGGTCCAGATCCCTCTAAATACTTGCTATTCATATACCCATCCAGATGTTTTTTAAACGTTGTAATCGTACCAGCCTCCACCACTTCCTCTGGCAGCTCCTTCCATATACGCACCAGTCTCTGCATGAAAATATTGCCCCTTAGGTCTCTTTTATATCCTTCCCCTCTCACCTTAAACATATCCCCTCTAGTTTTGGATTCCTCTACCCTGGGAAAATGACCTTAGCTATTCACCCTATTCATGCTTCTCACGATTTTGTAACCTCTATAAGGTTACCCCTCAACCTCCAATACTCCAGAGATAATAGCCCCAGCCAATTCAGCTTCTCCCATATCTCAAACCATCCAACCCTGGCAACATGCTTACAAACCCTCCAAACCTGTGACTTCCGCCAATTGGAAGCACAAGGGCAGCAGATACATGGTAATATTGTCATCTGCAAGTTCCCCACTGAGTCACAAATGATCCTGACTGAGAAATAGATCACAGGTTCTTCAGTCTATCTCAGTCATAGTACTGGAAGTCTCTCCCTAACACACAGTGAGTGTTCCATTGACTGCTGGAATTCAAGAATGAGGGCATAATACTGTGAATACTGGCAACCGGAAGCAAACACAGAGAGTGCTGGGGAAACTCAGCAGGTTTGGCAGCAGCTGTGCAGAGAGGAAAACAGAGTTCATATTTTGAGTCTGGCATGACACTTCTTTAGAATAAGGTTTAAGAAGGCAACTCACTCTGCCCAGGGAAATTAGTGATAGGCAATAAATACTGGCCACCATCACACATGTGGTAAGAATGAATAAACAAACCCTGGATAATAAAATGTGAGGCTGGATGAACACAGCAGGCCCAGCAGCATCTCAGGAGCTCAAAAGCTGACGTTTGAGGTGCTGGGTGTGGTGGGGTTGGAGGGCAGTGTGGAGCGAACAAGGGAGTCACGGAGAGAGTGGTCTCTCTGGAAAGCAGACAAGGGTGGGGATGGAAAAATGTGTCGGGTGGTGGGGTCGGATTGTAGATGGCGGAAGTGTCAGACGATGATGCGTTATATCTGGAGGTTGGTGAGGTGGTGTGTGAGAACGAGGAAGGATCTCCCCTCCAACCCCACCACACCTGGCACCTTCCCCTGCAACCGCAGGAAATGCTACACTTGCCCCCACACCTCCTCCCTCACCCCTATCCCATGCCCCAAGATGACTTTCCATATTAAGCAGAGGTTCACCTGCACATCTGCCAATGTGGTATACTGCATCCATTGTACCCGGTGTGGCCTCCTCTACATTGGGGAAACCAAGCAGAGGCATGGGGACCGCTTTGCAGAACACCTCAGCTCAGTTCGCAATAAACAACTGCACCTCCAGGTCGCAAACCATTTCCACTCCCCCTCCCATTCTTTGGATGACATGTCCATCATGGGCCTCCTGCAGTGCCACAATGATGACACCTGAAGGTTGCAGGAACAGCAACTCATATTCCGCCTGGGAACCCTGCAGCCCAATGGTATCAATGTGGACTTCACCAGCTTCAAAATCTCCCCTTCCCCCACCGCATCCCAAAACCAGCCCAGCTCGTCCCCTCCACCCACTGCATCCCCAAACCAGTCCAACCTGTCTCTGCTTCCCTTACCTGTTCTTCCTCTCACCCATCCCTTCCTCCCACCCCAAGCCGCACCTCCATCTCCTACCTACTAACCTCGTCCCACCTCCTTGACCTGTCCGTCTTCCCTGGACAGACCTATCCCCTCCCCACCTCCCCACCTATACTCTCCTCTCCACCTATCTTCTTTTCTCTCCATCTTCGGTTCGCCTCCCCCTCTCCCCCTATTTATTCCAGAACCCTCACCCATCCCCCTCTCTGATGAAGGGTCTAGGCCTGAAACGTCAGCTTTTGTGCTCCTGAGATGCTGCTTGGCCTGCTGTGTTCATCCAGCCTCACATTTTATTATCTTGGATTCTCCAGCATCTGCAGTTCCCATTATCACCAATAAACAAACCCTGGTGGTCCTGCAGAAGTGGAAGGAAGAAATCAGGCTCGTGTTGTGAACCAAGAGCTGAACTGGACAAGATTACCGAAGACGGAGATTCTAAGGAAGATTTTGAAAATGGTCAGGTGGCAATGTGCAATGGTGTGGAATTTTATGTTATTCTTTATCCTTTCAGTTCAAGGGCATTTGCTGTCCGTCCTAAATTGCCCTTGAACTGAATGATCTGCCAGGCCGCTATAGAACATAGAATAGTACAGTACAGCACAGGCCCTTTGGCCCATGCTGCTGTGCCAACCTATTATCTACTAAGATCAATCTACTCTGCATGCCCTACATTTTACTATCCTCCATGTGCCTATCCAAGAGTCGCTTAAAAGTCTCAAAATTATCTGACTACACTATCACTGCCAGCAGCACATTCCACACGCCCACCACTCTCTGTGTGAAGAACCTACCTCTGACATCTCCCCTATACCTTCCTCCAATCACATTAAAATTATGCCCCCTCATAACAGTCATTTCTGATCTGGGAAAAAGTCTCTGGCTATCCACTCTGTCTGTGCCTCTTTATGCCAGATGTCAAGATGACGTTAGAGTAGGGGTCCTGAATCGAAACTTGTCTGCTTTGCCTGCTTCTCTTCTTTATCTCTTTTCTTGTCTTTTTTTGAATTTTCCTTTACTTGCCTCTAGTGTTGAGCTCAGATGACATTGGCAGCGGCAAGAGCTCAGAGTAGAGGAGAGCAGGGCCCAACGTGGTCCTCAAGTGGGCACAGCGCGGAGGGGAGTGAGCCCTTACTTACATTCCAGGGCGAGCGTGGGGCTTGGCATCAGAATGAGCGGCTGCTACATGGGTGATGTTGACAAGGTAGACCCAGCGCTAATAAAGATGGTGCCTGAGAACTGGCAACTGGTTAGGCACTGTGTAGAGGGCAGTGAGGCAGTGGAGAATGGATTACGGTGGTGATGATGAGGTGGCTCAGGGCCAATGGACTCTTTAAGCTATATCTTTCTATTATTTTTCCATCTTTCTATTTTCTTCTCCTTATTCTTAAATTGTTCAAAATATCACAGGGTGACATTGGGAAACCCTTTCATTGTTACTTTGCTGTTATTTTCACTGTGAAACACATGGGTCAATAGAATCATTCATTCATTCCTTCATTAGAGGGTATTTGGGAGTCAACCACATTACTGTGGGTTTGGAGTCACATGTATGCCAGACTTGTTAACAACAGCAGATTTCCTTCCCTAAAGACACAAGTGAGCCAAATGAATTTTTACAATCAGTGTTGGTTTCCATGGTCACCATGGACCCAATCTAGCAGCTATGTCCTTTAGGACCCGACCAACTTGCTTGCCACGCTGCTGCCGAGCCACTTCTGGTGTCAAACATTGAAGTACCCCAGTGAGAATACATTTTGTGCCCTTGCTACTCTCAGTGCAGTTCAGCACGGAAAAGTACAGATTCATCAGAAGAGGGCAGTGAGTGCTACCTACAACATGCACTGCAGAATGTCTTAGAAGCCTTTTTTTCCCAAACCAACAATAATCACCATCTAGAGCAGCACATACATGGGAATACCACAACTGAAAATTCCCCTCTAAGCCTCTCGCCATGCTGGTTTGGAAATATATCGCCATTCCTTCACTGTCACTGGGATAAAATCCTGGAATTCCCTCCCTGAGGGCAATATGGGTCAACCTCCAGCAAATGGATGTAGTCACTCAAGAAGGCAGCTCTACTCAGGCTCAATGCTGTCTCAGTGACCCCTCATTTCCAATGGCTGTTCCAACTAGCCTGCATACCCTTAGTTACTATGGGCAATTTAACATGGCCAATCCACCTGGTCTGCACATGTTGGCCTGTGGGAGGAAACCAGAGCACCTGTGGGGAATCCTACACAGGTAAGGGGAGGACGTGCAAATTCCATGCAGATAGTCACTCAAGGCTAGAATTGAAACCAGGTCCCTGGTTCTGTGAGGCAACAGTGCTAACCACTGAGCTCAACCTTACCACCCATGACAGATTCAATAACGATGGACGCACAGTGATACACAGTTATGTGGGGGTTCCCCTGGAAATCCTCAATATTGACTCTGGATTTTATGATTTCTCATGACATATTGTCAAACATGAGTCAGAAGGGAGTTACTCACAGCAGGATTTCTAGCTTCTGACCTGGTCTAGAGGCTACAGTATGTACATGGCCAGTCCAGTTCAATTTCTGGTAAATGATAACTCTCAGGATATTGATTGTCAGGGCTCCAGTAATATTAATCCCAACGAATGTCAAAGAATGATAATTAGGCTGTATCTTGTTGGAAAGGATTACTGAATAAAAATTTAAAGAACTGCAGATGCTGCCAATCAGGAACAAAAATAAAGTTGCTGGAAAAGCTCAACAGGTCTGGCAGCATCTGTGAAGGAAAAAACAGAGTTAACGTTTCAAGTCCGGTGACCCCTCCTCAGGACCCGAAAAGTTAACTTTCTTTTCTCCTTCACAGACGCTGCCAGGTCTGCTGAGCCTTTCTAGCAACTTTCTTTTTGTTCCTTTTGTTGTGGAGAGGGTTACTGCCTGGTTCTTGTGTGGCATAATTATTACTTGCTGTTGGTCAGCCAGACCGGAATATTGTCCAGATTGTGTTACATTTGGGCATGTGCTGGTTCAGTATTGGAGTTGTGAATGGTGCTGAACACTGCAATCATCAGTGAATATCCCCACTTCTGACCTTTATGATGTAGGGAAGGTCATTGGTAATCTAGCTGAGGATATTAACCCCCTCACCTTGGTTACGATCTTGAGGAGATGGAAATCAGCTGGACGCACCAGTTGCTAGTGTAAGAAGAAGGCGAGTGGAATGTCACAGAATTATTACTTGTAGGTGTTGCTCGTTGACACACTTAGCCCATCAATAATTCACACGTGTACAGATGTTGTTTGCTGTCTCCACTCTGCAGTTCATCTCTCGGGAGTCAATGGCTCCCTCTGCACAAAGATGAACTGAAAGCAGCTGGAGAAATTCCATTCCCTATCGCAAACTGCTGTGAAATTAATTACCAATGCAACACACTCGAAAGCAGAGTTGTCAATCTCTCCATTTTTGTTTTCCCTTTTTCACAGCAGACATCACCCAGACAACAGGAAAAAGCAAAAATAGAATGTTGTTTTCTCCTCCAATCTGACAATTGCTGCTGATGTGGCATGGATCCTGGCATACGTGCTGCGATGTTAGTCTTCCATCCACTCAATGGTGTCGAAAACAACAATGTCTTGCATTTATATAGCTCCTTTCCCAAACACTGCATCAGAATGTATTCAGGTAAATTTTGACACCAATGCACAAAAGCCCATATTAGTGCTGCGGTTTGGCTAAAGAGGTAAATTTTAAGGACTGCCTGAAACAGGAGAAAGCAAAAATGACCGAAGATTATAGAGGGGATTATAAGAGACTCGACAGCTAACTGCCTTGTCCTAACAATGTGGAAGAAATTGCCTTCCTATTGGTAGTAGGTTAAAATATTTTGTTTCTGTTATTATAGTCATAGAGTCAGGGAGCAATACAGGACAGAAACAAATCCTTTGATTCAACCATCTGGCCTCTTGTGCAACCTTGATGTGCTTGCTTCACCAAAAATCATGTCCTCTGGGCATCTAACTCTAAAACTGCGGGATTCCATTCCAAAACTGATCTGTTTCCTTGTTTGTGGTCGTCCTTAAAACCTCTCAGAGCAAGTGTTAGGCCATCTGCCCTCTTAAGCATTTATGCTCCTCATGTCACATAAACCTCCCATGAAGTGCCTTGTGTTATTTCATTCTGTTAGTGCCCAATAGATGTGCAGTTGAGTTGAAAGTTGGATTGTTTTCGATTCAGGGTATCCTGCAAGCAAAGAATTTGACAGCCTGAAGACCTACAGTTCATCCAGGGTGCAAATCTGCAGAGATTAAGAGGAATTTATCCCAATGATTGTTTTAATTGCCTTGCTCCAGAAGATTGTCAGGGGGTCACTTCAAGAACATTGAGGTTTGTCAGTTTCCTTTGATCTTGTTTTTCAGCTGATGGCTTTTCATAACGTTTGTGGGGACAGTTTCTGTTCTGTGGACAGAGTTATAAACATAAAGGCACGATCAAGCAGATTGCAATTTATTCAGAATGTGAGCACAACTGGAGTCAGAGGAGTTGAAGGAATTTTTTAAAAAGTGCTGGAAAATGCAGCAGCATTGTCAGCAGCTAAAAAGAGAGAATATATTTAATGTCTTGGACTCTGTTAGTCTCAGGGGCTGTATATTTCTAGGCCTCATTGGAAATTTCTTGGGTGTTATCCCTTGTGATGCTTGACTAAATCACTATTTTTGCTACTTTGCAGTCTGGAAGTAGAGGGTGTCACTTTATCTCTCAATTTCTGTTTTCCAATGTTGCAATATAAAAGTGCTCTGAGATGTTGCAAGTTATCAATTATAAGTAGCTCACTTCAGGAATTACTGTCCACCATATAAAATATACAGTCAGATGCTGAATGAATTACTTCTCATTTGCCTGAATGGTTGAAATTTGATACTATCCAGGACAAAAGCAACCCACTTGATTGGAACTCCAACCTCAAACATTCACTCCCTTCACAACCGATGCTCAGTAGCAGGTGTGTACAATCCAAAAGATACACTGCAGAAATTCACCAAAGGTCCATAGACATCACCTTCCAAACCTACAACCACTACCAGCCGCAAGACAAAGGCAGCAAATACATGTGAAACACAGTCTGCAAGTTGCTTTCCAAAACACATCCTGACTTCGAATTATGTAGCTGCTCTTTCTCTGTCACTGAGTCCCAGAACTCCCTTCTTAATAGCACTGTGGGTGTGCCTACATCCCCACAGACTGCAGCATGAAAGGATCTCAACAGCATCCTCTTAAAGGCAAAAAGGAATGGGGTATAAATGCTGGCCTAGCCACATTCACCCACATCTATAGATGTTAACTTAAAATTAATGGATTAGCTGAAGCCAAATGTACAAAAAAATGAAGATGTTGATTTAATTATTAGAAAGGGGGCTAATTTTAATGCATTTCTGTGTCTGAAGGAATGCATGTTACTCAGTTCAGTGTTGTAACTCAATAGTAATGGACTGAACTGTCACAGTAACTGAAATGCTAGACTCCAGTTTCAAAGCAGGCACAAGAATCAGGTGTGATGTGGACGAGTGATCATCTAAAAAGAGAGTGCTTGGTCACAGAATTGCAATATTTACAATGTAACTATCACATGGTTGATTAGATTATGTAAAGTTGGCAGCAGCTGAGCTAGCTAAAGCTGAGGTCAATGTTTGTTAAAATCAAGAGATAAGCTTTTTCCTTATTCAGGCTAGCCATGGTGGATGACAAGTTTGTGATCTTTGCCAATTGTCAAATCGACCATTTACTGGGGGCTGGGCAGTGTCATGGTTTGAATACACAACCTTGTTTGTATGGAAAAGGGGTTTCAGAAGAAGCCTGCCTCATGTCACAGTTAGCTGGTTCAGGAGGTCATCTGATCAGCAGCTAGAAGTTGAGAGGGAGTGAGCTGATTACCTATTTGTTGTTAAACTATGACCTCTAACCCACCTTTCCTCCCTTTTTGAATGGCCACTTTTGCACTTTCTCCTTTTAACAGGTTGCTTTTCAATAGTTTGTGATGTCTAAGGGCACGATCACTCTTGGACCCACTGTTTGAGCTCATGCTGTGTTTTCTTGCCTTTACACTTCATGATCCCAGTTCTAACCTCCTGCCCATGCCATTCTGCACATCCATCCAACTTTTACATTTTCCAGTGGCCTGTTCTAGTCCTCAACATTTAAGAATTCCACTTCTCCATTGGCTAGTCCCTTCTGGAAAACAGTTGACATTACTTCCCATTTTTAGTAGTTCTCTTTTGGGATTAATAGCCTCACATTGACCTTTAGAACTGATTTGTCCATCATTACATAAGCAGTTGATGTGCCGTTTCTTCCTCATAGCTGTGCAATGTCTGAGTATGAGAAATATTTATTTCATATAACTCTTTCAGAATCTGTAAGTCTGTAATCCATACCAGCAAACTTGAAGAGTACATCTGAACAGTCATACTTCCACGTCAAGCAATTGCTATTTTTCCATTTCTACCAATAATTTTCCTCTCTTCATCCTTTAAAACACTCTTCCTCTCTCTGTGTGTCTCGTAATATCTCCCTGATTGCAACTGGTTTCTGATGACTGTACCTTATATCTTCAGGCTCACTGAATTCTTTCTGAAACTTTGGTTTCAATCACAGCCTTTCTGCTACATGAAGTACATTCAAATACTCTGAGAAAGTAGAATTGATTGTAATCCCCTTCCGAAGCTGAAGGTTCATCATTTATTACTGATGGACCTTTCGAATTTCTACCCATAACCAACTGGCATGGAATATATTCTCTCACTGCTATCTGCAGCAAATTCATAGGATAGCCAACTCACACTAGTGCAAACAATAATTTATAGTTTGACTGATCCACCTAACTTTTATTACCATGTCATCATTTAACATACTCTACTGCTGACCCCAAGGATTTCTGCTGCTGTATCAGAGCCGTTATGTTTGTACATATATCTCATTAGCAACATTCCCCCCTCCCAATATTGGTGAGAAATCTTATTGCTGGTCCAAGACCAGTCTCCATTTCCAAAATTATTATGTTATCTCTACTAATGTAAAGTCACCACAGTTCCAGAGGACTGGTCTGAGAGACCGAGAGAGAGAGAGGCCACACCTGGAGTACTAGGTGCAGTTTTGGTCTCCTTATTTGAGGAGAGATATACTAGCACTGGAAGGGGTGCAGAGAAGATTCACTCGGTTAATTCCAGAGTTGAGAGGGTTGTATTATGAGGAGAGACTGTGTAGGCTGGGATTATACTCATTGGAATTCAGAAGAATGAAGGGAGAACTTATAGAAACATATAAGTTTATGAATGGAACAGATAAAGTGGAGGCAAGGAAATTGTTTCCTCTAGCAGGTGAAACTAGGACCACAGGGCATCACCTCAAAATAAAGGGAAGCAGGCGTAGGACTGAGGTCAGGAGGAACTTTTTCACCTGAAGTGTTGTGAATTTGTGGAATTCCCTGCCCAGTGAAGTGGTTGAAGCTACCTCTCTGAATGTTTTCAAGACAAGGTTAGATAAATTTTTGAACAGTGAAGGAATTAAGGGTTATGGTGAGTGGTCAGGTAAGCGAAGCTGAGTCTCAAAGATCAGCCATTACCTTATTAAATGGCGGGGCAGGCTCGAGGGGCCGGATGGCTTAGTCCTGATCCTAGTTGTAAAGTTCTTATGTTTCTATGAGGGAATATAATAGTGACCCAATTATGCAAATTGCAAATTCACAGATACTCTAAAAACAATAGAACAAAGAGAACAATGAATATTACAGCACAGGAACTGGCCCTTCGATCCTCCAAGCCTGCATTGACATGTTGTCCTTCACAACTAATACCCCCTACTCTTCTGGGGACCGTATCCCTCTATTCGCATCTTAGCTTTGTCATTTTCCAGATCCAGTTTCATTGTGTGTTTTCTTCTTCGATGCTTGACTTACTGACAAGAGTATTTCACTGGACACTACATTTATGCCAATAAAACGATTGATCCCAGCTATTTTGAATGGAACAGCCAATTTCTTCAAAGATTTTAGTGTTTTCATTCCCAAATATTGGACTGTTAGGGCACTTAAATTCCTCAGCTTTGTCCCAATCCCTCTTGCTCAGTGAATCTGGGTAACATTTTAGTTATGCTCACGCACAATGGACATGCAGCCGTTATGTAATACTATACAACTGAAAAGATCTGCTATCAAAATTTTCAATACTTGCCTGAAAATTTTTGGACCAACAAAATGCCCTGTTTTTCCTGCAAATTTTGTGTTTTATGTTAATTTTAACATTTAATTTTATATCAATTTCCTTAAAAGAAGCCTTTGAATTAGAAACCCACATTTACAATTCAATTACTACATAGAACATAGAACATTAAAGCACAGTACAGGCCCTTCGGCCCTCGATGTTGTGCCGACCTGTCATACCGATCTGAAGCCCACCTAACCTACACTGTTCCATGAACGTCCATATACTTATCCAATGACGACTTAAATGTACCTAAAGTTAGCAAAACTACTACCGTTGCAGGCAAAGCGTTCCATTCCCTTACTACTCTCTGAGTAAAGAAACTACCTCTGACATCTGTCCTACATCTTTCACTCCTCAATTTAAAGCTATGCCCCCTCGTGCTCGCCGTCACCATCCCAGGAAAAAGGCTCTCCCTATCCACCCTATCTAACCCTCGGATTATTTTAAATGTTTCAATTAAGTCACCTCTCAACCTTCTTCTCTCTAATGAAAACAGCCTCAAGTCCCTCAGCCTTTCCTCGTAAGACCTTCCGTTCATGCCAGGCAACATCCTAGTAAGTCTCCTCTGCACCCTTTCCAAAGCTTCCACATCCTTCTTATAATGCGGTGACCAGAACCGTACGCTATACTCCAAGTGCAGCCGCACCAGAGTTTTGTACAGCTGCAGCATAACCTCTTGGTTCTGGAACTCGATCCGTCTATTAATAAAAGCTAAAACACTGTATGCCTTCTTAACAGCCCTGTCAACCTGGGTGGCAACTTTCAGGGATCTGTGTACATGGACACTGAGATCTCTCTGCTCATCTACACGACTAAGAATCTTACCATTAGCCCAGTACTTTGCCTTCCGGTTACTCCTACTAAAGTGCATCACCTCACACTTGTCCGCATTAAACTCCATTTGCCACCTCTCAGCCCAGCTCTACAGCTTACCTCTATCTCTCTGCAACCTACAGCATCCTTCGTCACTATCCACAACTCCACCGACCTTAGTGTCATCTGCAAATTTACTAACCCATCCCTCTACGCCCTCATCCAGGTCATTTATAAAAATGACAAACAGCAGTGGACCCAACACCGACCCTTGCGGTACACCACTAGTAACTGGTCTCCAGGATGAACCTTTCCCATCAACTATCACCCTTTGTCTTCTTTCAGCGAGCCAATTTCTGATCCAAACTGCTAGATCTCCAACAATTCCATTCCTCCGCATTTTGTACAATAGCCTACTGTGGGGAACCTTATCGAACGCCTTGCTGAAATCCATATACACCACATCAACCGGTTTACTCTCATCTACCTGTTTGGTCACCTTCTCAAAGAACTCCATAAGGTTTGTGAGGCACGACCTTCCCTTCACAAAACCGTGCTGACTATCCCTAATCAATTTATTCTTTTCTAGATGATTATAAATCCTATCCTTTATAACCTTATCCAACACTTTACCAACAACTGAGGTAAGGCTCACTGGTCTATAATTACCAGGGTTGTCTCTACTCCCCTTCTTGAACAGGGGAACCACATTTGCCATCCTCCAGTCGTCTGGCACTATTCCTGCAGACAATGACGAGTTAAAGATCAATGCCAAAGGCTCGGCAATCTCCTCCCTGGCTTCCCAGAGGATCCTAGGATAAATCCCATCCGGCCCAGGGGACTTATCTATCTTCACCCTCTGTAGGATTTCTAATACCTCTTCCTTGTGAACC
The DNA here is from genome assembly GCF_030684315.1 of Stegostoma tigrinum. Lineage (NCBI taxonomy): Eukaryota > Metazoa > Chordata > Chondrichthyes > Orectolobiformes > Stegostomatidae > Stegostoma > Stegostoma tigrinum. Next base: position 102,698,632 of record NC_081359.1, read on the forward strand.
TTAATCCCACCTAGTCTAGTAGCCTGTATCTCAGTATTCTCCTCGACAACATTGTTGTTTTCTTGAGTGAATATTGTTGAAAAATATTCATTTTGTGCTTCCCCCATCTCGTCTGACTCCACACACAACTTACCACTACTATCCTTGATTGGGCCTAATCTTACTTTCATCATTCTTTTATTCCTTAAATACCTATAGAAAGCCTTAGGGTTTACCCTGAACCGATCCGCCAACAACTTCTCATGTCTCCTCCTAGCTCTTCTGAGCTCCCTCTTTAGGTCTTTCCTGGCTCCCTCGTAGCCCTCAAGCGTCCTAACTGAGCCTTCACATCTCATCCTACCATAAGCCTTCTTCTTCCTCTTGACCAGAGATTCCACCTCCTTCGTAAACCACGGATCCCGCGCTCTACAGCTTCCTCCCTGCCTGACAGGTACATACTTATCTAGGACACACAGGAGCTTTTCCTTGAATAAGCTCCACATTTCTAATGTGCCCATCCCCTGCAGTTTCCTTCCCCATCCTATGCTCCCTAAATCTTGCCTAATCTCATCGTAATTGCCTTTCCCCCAGCTATAACTCTTGCCCAGTGGTATACACCTATCCCTTTCCATCACAAAAGTAAACATAACAGAATTGTGATCGCTATCACCAAAGTGTTCACCTACTTCCAAATCTAACACCTGGCCGGGCTCATTACCCAGTACCAAATCTAATGTGGCTTCGACCCTCGTTGGCCTATCTACATACTGTGTCAGGAAGCCCTCCTGCACACACTGGACAAAAACTGATCCATCTATAGTACTCGAACTATAGTGTTCCCAGTCAATATTTGGAAAGTTGAAGTCCCCAAGATAACTACCCTGTCTCTCTCACTCCTGTCGAGAATCATCTTTGCTATCCTTTCCTCTACATCTCTGGAACTATTCGGAGGCCTATAGAAAACTCCCAACAGGGTGATCTCTCCTTTCCTGTTTCTAACCTCAGCCCATACTACCTCAGTTGACGAGTCCCCAAACATCGTTTCTGCAACTGTAATACTGTCCTTGACCAACAATGCCACACCTCCCTACCTTTTACCATCTTCTCTGTTCTTACTGAAACATCTAAATCCCAGAACCTGCAACAACCATTCCTGTCCCTGCTCTATCCATGTCTCCGAAATGGCCACAACATCGAAGTCCCAGGTACTAACCCATGCTGCAAGTTCACTCACCTTATTCCGGACGCTTCTGGCATTGAAGTCGACACACTTCAAACCAACTTCTTGCTTGCCGGTGCCATCTTGCGTCCTGAAACTTTATTTCGGACCTCCCTACTCTCAACCTTTTCTATACTCGAACTACAATTTTGGTTCCCATCCCCCTGCTGAATTAGTTTAAACCCACCCAAATAGCCTTAGCAAATTTCCCCCCCAGGATATCGGTACCTCTCTGGTTCAGGTGGAGACCATCTTGCTTGTAGAGGTCCCACCTACCCCAGAAAGAGCCCCAATTATCCAAGAATCCAAAACCCTCTCTCCTGCACCATCCCTGTAGCCACGTGTTCAACTCCTCTCTCTCCCTTTTTCTCGCCTCACTAGCACCTGGCACGGGCAACAAACCAGAGATAACAACTCTTGTTTGTCCTAGCTCTCAGCTTCCACCCTAGCTCCCTGAATTTCTGCCTTAAATCCCCATCTCTCTTCCTACCTATGTCATTGGTGCCAATGTGGACCATGACTTGGGGCTGCTCCCCCTCCCACTTAAGGATCCCAAAAACACTAATTGACCAAGTATATTGTTGGAACTTCACTTGTTCTTAATTTACAGTGGTTAGTGAAGTGGTATTTTGAAATGCACCTGCAAACATTGATTGACTACACACTGAGCATCTCTGTGGTTCATTCTTTTATTGTAAGTCCTGACTTCACTTTGCTTCTCAAAATTTTCAATAGCATTTTTATCCTCAGTTCTCTCAGTGACAGTTCTCCTTCCATATTGTTGCCTATGGCATATATCTAAATGGTCTCACCAATTTACCACCATTTCCTCTATTTAGAACATAGAACGTTACAGCACAGTACAGGCCCTTCGGCCCTTGATGTTGTGCCGACCTGTCATATTTTCTGTCACATTGCTGGTTGTTCCCTTTGTACAATGAACACTGCTGGAAGGGAATGCTCTCCTGGGAATGCTTTTTGTGCTTTTGCGCTTTATTCTAACGATGTAGGTTTATTTTCTCATTTAACTCATGTTAAAACTGTTAAAGTCTGACATATTGTTACTTTGGCACAGTCCAATAACTTTAATGCCAGCACAGATTGGGGAATGTCCAAAGAAAATTTCTGCAGTATGTCTGCAATCTACTGAATTTCATTATGAACTCTTCCTACGGGACTGTCCTCAGTCTTTCTAATTTTGTCAGAATCTGATTATGTCTCATTAACAGTCAGTAAATCATCATTTTGATAAATTTCATTCATGCAAGTTAACAGTCTTCCAAACCTTCATCTATATTCAACTCAATGGGGTGGCAATTCTGAAATAAATATTATTTTCTCATCCTGCTTTCGCGTGGTAACAAAAATGCTAATGCCATGGTTTGTTTCCTCTTTAACCTTTCACTGATCATAAAAGGTCATTCTCAGAAAACAGGGGTGGACAGTTATGTCCTGAAACTTTACACTATGACTCAATATTCCTGTGATACCAACATTTTACATAACAAAGATTGAAATGAGTCCACACATTTAGTGAGAGCTTTATTTCCATAAATAATAAGTCCATTATCTTCGCTCCATAAAACCCAGACTACTGATTACCAGCTCCTCTTATTTGTACACCAATTCACACCCAATTAGTCCTTAATTAACATATCCTTTACCTGTTCTCTCCTGCCATTCGGTCTTAGCTTGTTTCTTCCAATCATATTAGATGATTAAAAACTATAACCTCTGAGTAGATGATGATTGCTTTGATTAGTGCTGGTGGAGTTTTCTCCCTAATTTTGTAAATGTGTACAGTTGTGAAGATGCGGAGGTGCCGATGTTAGACTGGAGTGGACAAAGTCAGAATTCACAAGACACCAGATTGTCATCCGACTGATTTGTTTGAAATCACAGGTGAAGTGGGAGTTGACGAAGGAACAGCGCTCCGAAAACTTAAAAGTTCAAATAAGCCTGTTGGACTACAACCTGGTGTCATGTAACTTCTAACTTCAGTTGTGTAGTTTATGAGTGTGTTATTAGGGAGCATTGAACTTGACTACAGCAACAGCGTTGTTAAATTGGCGATGTGGTCTGCCATCTCTGTATATTTCTAATATACTTTTGTTGCTCACATTTCAAGCATCTCAACAATCCTGTCTCCAGCGGAAGTTGCAGGAGTTCAAATACACACGTAGCCTCCATGGATGTCATTTTGGAGTTCTAAGCACATTCTTAGCACTCAATGCATGATACCAATATCTTACCCAATCTCTGTGCAAATTTTCTCTGTTGGGAAGAGATTCACAGGTGATGTAAATGTTGGCAGGAGCAATAATTGGGACCTGTCAGTCCTGAGAAACAGCACAACATTTTAAACAGCTGTCCACAAGCTCTAAAACCCGCTGTCAGGAATTCAATTACAAATGAGTTTTTAGCTCTCGCCTCGGTTAATAGGGAAAGTTCAGCCTTTGATTGCCTCTGTCAGGCTGCCAGGCTGTGAGAGTCTGTAAATGCCTTAACAATGCAATGCAGGCTGACCGCTCCGTGAGCAGCAGGGGTTATTTCTGGATGCATCGTCAAGGCTTTGGGCCAGGTTTTCGTGACTGAGGCAAGTACTTCAAGTCAGTAAATATCTCCATTCAGCAGATCCACCCATTCATCAATCTGGGGTAGTAGGGGTCAAACTGAACAGACAGCCTTCTAAGGAAAAATTAGGCAGGCTGATCTTGTTTTCACTCGAATTTGGAAGGAAAGGGGTGACTTGGTAGAAACTTTTAAGATGGCCTGGACAAATCTGCGAAAAAGATGTGAGGGGATGGTCTAGAGATGATGAATTTGTCATCCAGAGACCCAAGTAATCTTCTGTGGCACAAAGGCAGAAATTGCTGGAGGAACTCAGCAGATCTGGCAGCACATGTGGAGAGAAAACAGAGTTAACATTTTGAGTCCAATGACTCTCATCCAACCCTTCTTCTGGACTGTGCTACCTCATGGGGCAATTGAAATACATTTTAGAAAATAGCTTAAGCAATAGATTTAAGTCCAAATACGTGCAGGTTAGTTGGATTGGCCATGCTAAATTGCCTGTGGTGTTCAGAGATGTGGGTTATAAGGGGATGGGTCTGGGTTGGGATGCTCTGAGTGTCAGTATAGACTTGTTGGGCCAAAGGGCCTGTTTCCACACTATAGGGATTCTATGATGACCTGAGATCAAAGCTGTCAAATGGGAATTGGATAAATATGTACCTGAGAAACATTTACAGGGGTATTGTGATTGCTTTTCAAAGTTACTAGCATAGACTTACTTGGGCAAATAGTCACCTTCCCTGCTGCACTATTTGATAATTCTACAAACTCTTCGGGATATTTTCCAACTTTGGTATCCAGGTAAACATACCATCCACCATTGATCAGGGACTTGGACAGGTCAACTCAGTTTACCATCCTTTTATTGAGTCTTAGGCTGATACAACATGGAAATAAACTGTTTGGTTCACCCAGCGCATGATGAACATAATCCTAACTAAACTAGTCCCACCTGCCTACCCCTGGCCCATATCCCTCCAAACCTTTCCTATTCATGTAACTATCCAAATGTCTTTGAAATGTTGTAATTGCACACACGCCCACTACTTCCTCAGGAAGTTCATTCTGCCTATGAACCACCCTCTGTGTCGAAAGCTTGCTTCTCAAGCCATTAATAAATACCTCTCCTCTCGCAATAATAATGTGCTTTGTAGTCTTCAAATCACCATCCTAGGGAAAAGGCCATTAACTCTATTTATACCCCTTATTATTTTATAAACTTCAACAAGGTCATCTCTCAACCTCCTACGCTCCAGTGAAAAAGGCCCCAGCCTATTCAGCCTTTCTTTACAACTCAAAGGCTGTAAAATTGCACCTGGAATGGCTCCCAGTTTCCAAAGATGGAAGAATTTACACAAAATCGTTCTTTGTTTTAATCTTTCAAAGTCAAGCTTTTCTCATTGGTTGCTATTCAAAATAGTATGTTAATAGCCTGTGAAAATGCCTCACAACTAAAAGCGTCAGCAAGGAAGCAGAGAGGAGTTTGAAGATGAGAAAATTAAATCATTTTCACCTTGAAAAAAGTGAAGAAAAAATGTTTGATACTTGTTACAACTCAATGGAAAAACTGAACTGATAATCAATTCCCACTGTTTCACAATCTGTAACAAATCTAATGCATTAATCTTATGATACCTAATTATACCACAAACATCAATTGACCTGACTGACTGCAATTCTGAACCCATAATGATACACATCAACTTACATCATGGGCAATAAAAGTGGCTGTTTATTATAAACACTTGTTTAGTTCAAAAGAACGGGAAAATATGGATTATTAATTAATAATACTATATTAAACTTAAACAATTACCCTTTTATTCTGACTACATATATATGAATGGCACAAAACAAAGACAGTGTAACACAAATATTATGGCTTGAGAAAAAAAGACAGTTGGGTAAAACGCAGTTCTGCACCACGACTCCAGATAAGAGGTATAGTTCTCTTGCTGTTGTTCTCATCATCCTCTTGACTCCTAGCACTGATGACACAATGTTATCTGTAAACTGATGAATAACCTTCATTTCACTGATATATGTCCTTCTCCTTTATGTGTTAGAATTCTTCAGTGTCTCTGAATGTTGTTTTTCCTGGTCTTTTGATAGACAGTGGAAGGAAGAACTCTGCAAAGTCAGCTATTGAGAGATGTTGTAGTTGGGATCTCCTAGTACACTGTAACCATCAATTAAAACTAATTATCTGTTATGCTTGCGACTCACTTAAGCATGCTAGAAGCTACATATATTCATGCACAGCACCTTGTCCCTTGTCAACAGAAAAAATATACCCATGCATTGTACCTTTTAAATCTACAGAACATTCTCTAGCGCATTCCCATGGCAAAATTTTAACTCATCTGTGTTGACTTGCCTGATATAATTTAAACAAAGTATGTTCCCTGGTGCATTCTCCATGGCAATTCTTCTACAATTCAAACTCCACTCACCAGTTGATCAGTGCCCTCTCCTCGTGCAGTATAAATTGTTGCTCACTTTGAGATTTGGTATACTTCTGATTTGTCATGATGAGTGCGAGTGAAAAAGTTTCAACAGCATGTTTGTTTTTAAGCATGTCTCTTTTCAAGTTCTGCACTTTTGATGGACTGTAAAATAAATTTCTGATGCTTGAGTAATTTTGTGACTGTCATATTTGAATCTGTTTCTCCCTTAGCTGAATACAAACAAATTTAGTTGAGTAAATGACTGCTGACCAAAGGAAAGCATTTAGTCTATTGAGTCCACACTGAATTGCTGACTTACTCCCACCAAATAACTCTTGTCTCATAAGATCTTTTTTTTGAAGTAAATAACAATTCCCTTTCGAAAGGTTGAGTCCGCTTCTACTAACATTCCCAGATCATCATAAAAAGCACTTTATAATACACATCCTTCCGTCTCCTGGCTCTCACCCACATTCACCATCTCTTTTACCAGTTTTTACCAATTACTCTACAAGTTGGATATGCCACTTACTTATTATTATACTTTCAGAAAAATTCCATATCTCGTGGTAAGAGATTCTGAAAATGGAACCTGTAGAAAGGCAGGGCGTATCTTAAATGGAACTATGTCTTTATTGTGTTCATCCAGCTACACACTTTGTTATCTTGGATTCTCCAGCATCTGCAGTTAAGTCAAGTAAAGGAAAATATGTACAAAAACAGAGGCTGCTATTTATTTCAGAACCCTCTCCCCATCCCCCTCTCTGATGAAGGGTCTAGGCCCGAAACGTCAGCTTTTGTGCTCCTGAGATGCTGCTTGGCCTGCTGTGTTCATCCAGATTCACACTTTGTTATCTTGGATTCTCCAGCATCTGCAGTTCCCATTATCTCTGATCACAATTCTAACCTCACTGCGAAGCCTCTTCCAGGGATGCCTAACCTGAAGAAGTTACCCTCCTCCCTCCGGACCAACCTCAGGGAATCTCTCTCCCACTGCAACTCCCTTGTAATCTCTTCGGCCCTGAAACTGCTCGACCGTGTCCTGAAGCGGTCCGCCTCCCCCTCTCTCCCTATTTATTTCAGAACTGTCTCTCCATCCCCCTCTCTGATGAAGGGTCAAGGCCCGAAACATCACCTTTTGTGCTCCTGAGATGCTGCTTGGCCTGCTGTGTTCATCCAGCTTCACACTTTGTTATCTTGGATTCTCCAGCAACTGCTGTGAAAACTCAGCAGGCCTAGCGGCATCTCTGAAGGAAAAATCATGAGTTAATATTTCGGGCCCAGAAGCTTTTTGTGAGAAAGGGTAACCGGACACAAAACATTAACTCTGATCTTTTCTTCACAGATGCTGCCAGACCTGCTGAGCTTTCAGTGCCACCTCTGTTTTTGTTTCTAATTTACAGCATGCGCAGTTCTTTAAGGTTTTTATTGAAAGAAAACATATCCCCTTTTCACAGCAGTTGTTGAAATATTCCACGCTCTAAATGCCCAGCTACATACACGGTCATTTTGACAGCTCCAATGAAAAGATAAAAATGTGAGGGTAGTGTGAGCTTAGGCTGACAGACAGCTGGGGTGCCAATAAGCTACCAGGGTAGGGTGCCAGGGTTGCAGATGGGAATTTTGCCAGGTAGGTAAGGGCCTAGGAAGCTTTTGTACCAGTATGTAGGAAGGGTGCCAAGTAAGCAGGGAGCCAAATAATTAAAAGTGGAGAGAGCAGAAGCCTTTTGATTTTTCCAGATGTGTTTGTATTATGTTGCCAGGTGGGTAAGGTGCCAAGGCTCAAAGGTGGCCAGTTAAGTGTTTGTTGGAGAGTGGGTGGGTAAATGGAGAGAGGGCCGAGTCCCCGGGGTAAGCCGATGCCAGTGTCCAAGGAATGTGTGGTGTCTGGGGTAAGTTTAATAGTTACCCAGGGTTAGACTAGATTTTTAGTTCATCCACAAGATGTGGAAATCACTGGCTAGGAGAGCATTTCAAAGCCAAAAGAACTGCAGATGCTGTAAATCGGGCCAGTATTTATTGCCCATCCCTAATTGCCCAGAGTCAACCACATTGCTGTGGGCCTGGAGTCACATGTAGCTCAAACCTGGATAAGGATGGTCCTGTCATTCCTGAAAAGACATTAGTGAAGTAGTTGGGTTGTTTTCTCCCGTGAACAATAGACAGTGGATTCATAGTCATCATTAAACTCCTCATCCCACATTTCTTAAGTGAACTCTAATTCCAACCTCTGCTGTGGCAGGATTCAAACCTGGGCCCCTAGTACGCTACCTGAGGTCTCTGGATTAACAGTGACACTTTAATACTACTAGGCCATCATCTCCCCTGCCTGATGCCAGAACAAAGTCACGATGGTGGGGAGCTTGGACTATCTCTTTAGATACATGCCATCCTCACTAGGAACTAGATCATTATATTGTCATCGATGCTGTTAATATCTTATAACTCCCTTCCTAATAGCACTGTGAGTGTACCTACCAGTCAAGTGTACAGCATTTGAAGAGGGTGGCTCACCACCGCTTTCTCCAGAGTAATTAGGGATATGACACATTGGCTGGCCTAGCCAGTGATTCCCAATTTCCATGAATGAATAAAACTAAAAATAAAAACTGAAGAAGGGATGGTGAAGTTACAAATTAAAAGAGACCAGCAAAGAAACAAGAACATGTCCAAAGGGGTTCTTTACAAGATAAAAACAGAACCGACTGTTGAATTCAGTAAGTCCTTTTGCCTTTTAATAGAATCCCTACAGTGTGGAAGCAGGCCATTCAGCCCATTGAGTCCACACCAATCCTCTGAAGACCTTTGTACCCAGAACTCCACCCCATCACTGTAGCCCTACATTTCCCATAGCCAATCCATCTGACTCACACATCCCTGGACACTATCGTTAATTTAGAATAGCCAATCCACTTTACCTGAATGTCTCTGGGACAAAAATGGAACACCCAGAGGAAATCCTCATAGACACGGGGAGAATGTACAAACTCCACACACACAGTCGCTTGAGGCCGGAATTGAACTCCAGTACCTGGATCTGTGTCACAGTAGTGCTAACCATTGAGCCATCTTTTGCCATCGCCACTCTTAGTTACATCATCACACGGTCATTGTCAGTTCTTTTTTGTCCTCCCTCTCATTACCTTCCCCTCTCCTTGTTCCTGTACTTACTTTACGCGTGTCTCATCTCTAATTTTCTCCAATTCCGATGCAGGGTTATGGCCTGAAGCTAACTCTATTCATTTTTGTCAGATTGCTGCCAGGCCTGCTGAGCAGATTCAGCGTCCAGCCTTTTAGTTTAAATTGGACTGTGATCACAGAACCACATGCATTTTTGTGTAAAATTATCAAGTGTCAAACAGTACCAAACATTCAAAGATTTTCTGTTACTTCATCTCTTTGTGGAGCTGTGAATTTTATGGAGGAGACTTTTGGTCAAAGCAGTTCATGGTGCGTCGGTTAACCTTGGAAGAGGTCACATCTTTAATAATATGGTGTACCACTTCTACTGGGGACAAAGTCTCAGGATGCAGGCAGGATTCAGACAAGTGGAAGACTTTTACTGAAGCAAGAACTTCTTAAGGCAGGGAGAGGGCCAAAGAATTTTCCCAGAATTTGTCCTCGATGTGAGAACACAATTATTCCCTTAATCTTTGCCTCAGATTGAATGAGGGATCAATGACACACTGTGATTTTTACAATGAAATACAACATTTTTATACATATTTGTTACAATAATCATATGCAACATGGTCAATATATCCTTCCCCAGTTGCATATACCCAATCCTGTGAAACACCTGAGCAATAATGGACATTCCTTTGGACAATCCCAGGTTTCCATGATCTCATGGTGTTGAACAGACATTGGTAATCTCCAGGCCTCAGGTTCTCTGCATCCTATTAATTATCATTCCAAAGTTACTGGCTGTACTCCTTCTGGTCTGTCTCACACTTGCCTTAGGCTGCTTAAATTCTGCTATTCATTATATTCCACCTTCTGCCTTTATCAAATTTAACTATTCCTCTTGTATTTACCAAAGTCCCAATCATGTATATAAAAAACAAAACAGACGGTTGGTTTAAACAAACTGCTAAAAGATTCATTGTATTAATTTCTGTTGTAAAGTTAGTTATAAAGTGTGAACCTATACAACTACTTCTACTGTTTGCATTTTGTAATGAATAAATTGTGGCCAATCTATTTCATTCACGGCATGCCAGTCATCATTTTTACAGATAAGAGAAAGTGTTTTTTTGGGACTAATTAACCTTCACGTCTACTTTAAATGTTTTTCCTCTAATGTTTCTATTATTCTTTGGTTCTACATGTATCTATACGTACGTTGGACTCAATCTCTGTGATTATCTGAAGAATCTTTAGCTAGATCCTATTGATTAATATTGTGAATAACTTCGAAGAAACAACAAATTACTACAAAATAACTTTATCTGTTGTTTTTACAGCTGTGTAAGGAGGTAGTCTGACTGGTTCATGGACTGAGATTTACACCCTTTGTTCTAAATGGTACTATTCAATTAATGGGACAACATCCTTTCATTGATGAGGCTGGAATCAATCACTTGTCAATCCTTAGGCATCCTCTTGTCAAAGCATCTCAAATGGTTACTGGTAGGGCCCCATGTTGATCTTGGATTCACCCTGTTCAAACTTGCCAGTACGTTTTACTTAGACGTTGGAACAGGCTGTTTAATTTTAATAACAAGGTGTGGAGCTGGATGAACACAACAGGCCAAGAGGCATCTTAGGAGCAGGAAAGCTGATGTTTCAGGCCTAGACCCTTCATCAGAAGCTCCATACCTTGTTATCTCGGATTTTCCAGCATCTGCAGTTCCTAATGTCTCAGTTTAATTTTAATCATTGCTTGTTGGCCATTTGTGTCTTTCAAACAGGGAACCACCCTTAGGCCTATCAGTCACATCCTAATAATTATGAGTGAAGGTTAGATCTGCATTTTCAGCGTATTTGTCCATATTCCAAATATGTTTAAAGTACATTGCCTTTAATGGAGAACTTCAGTGGAATGGCTTCTATGTAGAAAATTTTCGCAATCATTTCCAGCACAGAAAGATCCCACAAACCACCATGGAAATCAATGCCATAAATGTCACTGGGGCAACACTTGATCAGCGTACCAGAAAAACCCACTGGATTATGCCTGAATACTGCACTGGCAGCTTTAATATGCACCTGAATCATAATTCATTGCAGATTCACAATGACACACAATCAAGCCAGATTTTACAAGCCTTTGTGAATGACCGTGTAAATACACTATATTCTATAAGATGTAAAAATATCCCCTGCGAGACAGCAGGTTGTATCAAAATCTCAAATTGCGTTGAAGGGAAACATATAATTGACAAATACATTTGTGTGTAGATTCACTGCAAAGTAGCCACTGAGACGGACAAATGCTTAAAAAAAAGGAATGCCTGTCATAGGTAGGTGGTGTGGAAAGGGAATTTGACTTGATATCAGGCTGCTACAAGGATAATTATGCTAAAATTCTCATGAGTGTTAATATGCAGAAGGTTGGTATTTCTTTTATTAGGTCAATAGGATGTGGACATTGCCGACTGGGTCATTTATTGTGAACCCCTTGTTATCCTTGAGATTGATGTGGAGGAGCTGGACAAAGTTAAGAATCAGATGACACCAAGTTATAGTCCAATAGATTTATTTGAAATCACAAGCTTTCTGAGCGCTGGTCCTTCATCGGGTGAAGTCACTGTAACCTGGTGTCGTGTGACTTCTGATTTTGTCCTTAAGAATGTGATGGTAAGCTGGCTTCTAGAACCACTGTAGCCCATGTGCTATAGGTAGACCCACAATGCCGTGAGGGAGGGAGAGAGTTCCTGGATTTTGTCCCAATGAAAGGGAAGGAACAATGACATATTTCCAAATCAGGATGCTGAGAGGCTTAGATAGCATCTTACAGATGGTGGTGCTCCCATGTATCTGTTGTCCTTGCCTTTCTGTCTGGCTGTTATCATGGATTTGGAAAGTATTGTCTCAGGAGCTTCATATTCTGTGATGTCCTATCTCTTTCACCATCTGGGCTAAAGGCATTTACGAAGGAGGGTGCAGAATTCTGGTGGGTAGGATTACATTCCCCTTACAACAGCCATGTTGCTTCCATTTATTTTGTCGGAATTTGAATATGCCCCTTTTGTTCGCTGGTGTGTGACTTTTCCTTTCAGATTTTCTGTTCTGGTTCAATGTAGCTGTTGCCTATACATAAAGAATTTCAAAGGTTGTCAAAGGATACAGCAAGATATGGGAAAGTTGGGCTCAGAAGTGGCAGATGAAGTTTAATGCGCCAAATATGAGGTAATGCATTTTGAGAGAATGAATGCAAGAGGGAAGTACGCAATAAATGGCAGGAACCTTAGTGTTATTGATATAAAGAGAGATCTTGAAGTCGGAGTCTATAGCTCTCTGTAAGTGGGAACACAAGTGGATAAGATGGTAAAGAAGGCTTACAGCATGCTTGCCTTCATTGATTGGGGCACTGAGTATAAAAATTGGCAATCCCTGTTGCAGCTGTATAATATTTTAGATAGACCACATTTAGCGTATTGTGTACAGTTCTGGCTGCCCTACTACAGGAAGGATGTAGAAGCTTTGGAAATTGTGCAAAAGAAGTTTATCAGAATCTTGCTTTGATTGGACTATTCTAGCTATAAGGAGAGGTTGAACAAACTTCGATTGTTTCACTGGAGTGTCAGAGGTTGAAGTACCTGATAGAAGTATATAAAATTATGAGGAGCATTTATAGGCTGGATGGTCTGAGTCTTTTTCCCAGGGTGGAAAAATCAAATACTAGGAGGTATAACATTAAGGAGAGAATAGGAAAGTATAAAGGAGACTTGCGAGACAAGTTTTTACACAGAGGACGGTAGATGCAGGTGGAGGTGGTAGAAGCAGATACAATAGCGACATTTAAGAGGCATTGGGACAGGCACATGAACAGTCAGGGAATAGAGGGATATGGGCTATGTGCAGGCAGAAGGGATTAGTTTAGAATGACATCATGGTCAGCATAGACATGGAGGGCCAAAGGGCCTCTTTCTGAGTTGTGCAGCTCTATATTCAGACTAAGTATGAATTCCCTTGATTATGGAAGATTGAATAATAATATATTGAATTGCTCAAGACGACTGAAGGGGTTGATAAGGGCATGTTATTGCTTTTAATAACAGCACTTGGAAAACAGTGACAGGGTCAGATCAGCATTTCCCCTACAAAAGGGAAATCATGCCTTTCAAATCAACTGGAATTTTTTTTGAGATGTAGCTAGTAGAATCAGTAAGGGGAAGCCAGTGGATATGGTTTATTTGGGATTTCTGAAGGCTTTCGATAAGATCCCACGTAAGAGATGAACTCGTAAAATGAAAGTGCATATGATGAGGGTACTCATGAGGTGGATAGAGAACTGGTTGGCAGAAAGGAAACAAAAGAGTAGGAATAAACAGATCTTTTTCCAAATGGCAAGCTAGAGGGGTATGACAGGGACCAGTACTTGGACTCCATTTATCCGTAATATATATTGATGATTTAAATAAGGGAAATAAGTACAATATTTTCAAGTTTACAGATTACAAAAAGCTAGTTAGGAGGATGAACAGAGAGGAAGAAATGTGGCAGCGTAATTTGGGCATTTTGAGTGAATGGGTAAATACTAGGCAGCTGATGTTTATTGGTAATTAATGCGAAGTTACAAAAACAGGTAGACGTTATTATTTGGATGGTAATGGATTGGGCCAAAGGCGACAGACAATGAGATCTGGGTGGTCTTGAACACCGGTCACTGAAAACAAACATGCAGACGCAGCAGGTCATGAGGAAGCCAAATGGTATGGTGGACTTTATCGCGAGAGGTTTGTGTACAGGAACCGAGATGGCTTGCTATAACAGGACCTTGGGTGATGCCATACCTGGAATATTATGCTCAGGTTTTGTCTCCTTATCTGAAGAAAGATGTTCTTGAGATAGAAGGAAAACCATGAAAGTTATTAGGCTGAGTCCTAAGATAGCAGGACTGAAATTCAGAGAGAAATTGGATTGGTTAGGATTTTATTCACTGGAGTTGAGAAGAACGAAGAGGGATCACATAGAAAGATATACACTTCTTGCAGGCATAGACAGGATAAATATGAGGAAGGACAATCCTGATGACTGGAGAATGCAGACCTAGAGGTCAGAGTCTGAGGATGTGGGATAGGACATTTTGGATTGAGTTGAGAAGAAATTTCTTCACTTAGAGAGTGGTGAGCCTGTGAAATTCTCCGCTACAGAAAGCGGATGAGGCCAAAACATCATTTGTTTTCAAGAAGGAGTTAGGTCTAGTTCCTAGGGCTTTAGGGATCAAAGGATGTGGGGATAAAGCAGAAAGAGATACTGAGTTGGATGATCAGCCATGATCATATTGAATGATGGAGCAAGTTCAAAGGACTGAATGGCCACATGGTTTTTATGTTTCTTTGTGTAAGGGATACTATTGCCTTTTGTTCCTGAAAATTAAAGCAAGGTCACTCAGGAGGTATATCTTTACGTAAAAGCCAGTATAAATTTATAATTTTCTCCACCCCCCAACAAAAGGTTTCTGGGGTTACGTTGTTCCAGCATTTCAAAACTGGGATTGATTGTGAAAATTAGAGTCGTAACAGATAAAGCAGACAAAAGGAGATAAGATAACAAAGTGTGGAACTGGATGAACACAGCAGGCCAAGCAGCATCTCAGCAGCACAAAAGCTGACTTTTCTTGCCTAGACCCTTCATCAGAGAGGGGGATGGGGAGAGGGAACTGGAATAAATAGGGAGAGAGGGGGAGGCGGACCGAAGATGGAGAGAAAAGAAGATACGTGGAGAGAGTATAGGTGGGGAGGTAGGGAGGGGATAGGTTGGTCCAGTGAAGACGGACAGGTCAAGGAGGTGGGATGAGGTTAGTAGGTAGGAGATGGGGGTGCGGCTTGGGGTGGGAGGAGGGGATGGGTGAGAGGAAGAACAGGTTAGGGAGGCAGAGACAGGTTGGACTGGTTTTGGGATGCAGTGGGTGGAGGGGAAGAGCTGGGCTGATTGTGTAGTGCAGTGGGGGGAGGGGACGAACTGGGCTGGTTTAGGGATGCGGTGGGGGAAGGGGAGATTTTGAAGCTGGTGAAGTCCACATTGATGCCATTAGGCTGCAGGGTTCCCAAGCAGAATATGAGTTGCTGTTCCTGCAACCTTCGGGTGGCATCATTGTGGCACTGCAGGAGGCCCATGATGGACATGTCATCTAAAGAATGGGAAGGGGAGTGGAAATGGTTTGCGACTGGGAGGTGTGGTTCTTTGTTGCGAACCGAGCGGAGGTGTTCTGCAAAGTGGTCCCCAAGCCTCCGCTTGGTTTCCCCAATGTAGAGGAAGCCACACCGGGTACATTGGATGCAGTATACCACATTGGCAGATGTGCAGGTGAACCTCCTCTTAATGTGGAATGCCATCTTGGGGCCTGGGATAGGGGTGAGGGAGGAGGTGTGGGGGCAAGTGTAGCATTTCCTGCGGTTGCAGGGGAACGTGCCGGGTGTGGTGGGTTGGAGGGCAGTGTGGAGCGAACAAGGGAGTCATGGAGAGAGTGGTCTCTCCGGAAAGCAGACAGGGGTGGGGATGGAAAAATTTCTTGGGTGGTGGGGTCGGATTGTAGATGGCGGACGTGTCAGAGGATGATGCGTTGTTTCCGGAGGTTGGAGGGGTGGTGTGTGAGAATGAGGGGGATCCTCTTGGGGCGGTTGTGGCGGGGGCGGGGTGTGAGGGATATGTTTCGGGAAATGCGGGAGACGCAGTCAAGGGCGTTCTCGATCACTGTGGGGGGAAAGTTGCGGTCCTTGAAGAACTTAGACATCTGGGATGTGCGGGAGTGGAATGCCTCATCCTGGGAGCAGATGCAGCGGAGGCGGAGGAATTGGGAATAGGGGATGGAATTTTTGCAGGAGGGTGGGTGGGAGGAGGTGTATTCTAGGTAGCTGTGGGAGTCGGTGGGCTTGAAATGGACATCAGTTACAAGCTGGTTGCCTGAGATGGAGACTGGGAGATCCAGAAAGGTGAGGGATGTGCTGGAGATGGTCCAGGTGAACTGAAGGTTGGGGTGGAAGGTGTTGGTGAGGTGGATGAACTGTTCGAGCTCCTCTGGGGAGCAAGAGGCGGCGCCGATACAGCCATCAATGTACCGGAGGAAGAGGTGGGGTTTGGGGCCTGTGTAGGTGCGGAAGAAGGACTGTTCTACGTAACCTACAAAGAGGCAGGCATAGCTGGTGCCCATGCGGGTGCCCATGGCCACCCCCTTAGTCTGTAGGAAGTGGGAGGAGTTGAAAGATAAGTTGTTGAGGGTGAGGACGAGCTCGGCTAGGTGGATGAGGGTGTCGGTGGAGGGGGACTGGTCGGGCCTGCGGGACAGGAAGAAGCAGACGGCCTTGAGGCCATCTGCATGCGGAATGCAGGTGTATAGGGACTGGATGTCCATGGTGAAAATGAGGTGTTGGGGGCCAGGGAATTGGAAGTTCTGGAGGAGGTGGAGGGCGTGGGTGGTGTCAGAGACATAGGTAGGGAGTTCCTGGACCAAAGGGGAGAAAATGGAGTCCAGATAGGTGGAGATGAGTTGGGTGGGACAGGAGCAGGCTGAGACGATGGGTCGACCAGGGCAGGCAGGTTAGAATTATTATAATGTCAGTAACCAATATTGCCAGCACATCATATGAGCAAGATCATCACCATGATTCCCATTCACAATACGGTGTGAGTGAACCATAAAGGATGGCTTGGGTCAACTCATTGTCACTAATCGTTCCTGTTGGATTAGTCTACATTATTGATACAAAGTGGGGAAGGATGCAGGCTTGAAGTCTTTGCCAAGGTTAATCTCAGTCTTGTTAGGTATAGTACAGTATTTATTATCTAGTAATCTAGTTAGCTAGTGGCCGGTTAGCTGTGTGGCTAGTTTGAGATGTAGACTGCCACCAACAACAATGGTTCAATTCCCACACTGGCTGAGGCCATTGTGAAGGTGCCTCCTTCTAGACTTTTACCCTCACCTGAGGAGAGGTGATCCTCAGGTTAAACCACCACCCATCATTTCTGCCCGACTCTGTCTCTCTCTATCTCGCAAGAGAGTGGGACTATGATGACTTTATCTTAATTGTTTGCGACTTTTCACCTAAGATACACGCTGGACTCTTGTGAGACATCAGGTACAGATTATTGTGGATGAACAACCACAAGTCAATCTTGGACATCCCATACAACTCTGGCCAGTACTTCCCGGGAAAAGAGCTCGGTATGTTGATGGTGGAACTTATTTCATGATGTCAAGTAACTCTCTCAGGTGCATTATACAACAGTGCTCCTGTACTTATCTTCCTCCTGAGGTGATTTTCGGCACCAAATGGTAACGAATGACTCAATAAGTCAAATTTTAGTCGTATCTTTGTCAGATACTCTGCAATGTGTTAACTTTGGGCTTCTCATTTGATAGTTGAAAACTGATATTTGAAGCTCAATCAGTAGCAAATAACATTCTTTGTTTCAGACGTATTAGGAACTGCAGATGCTGGAGAATATGAGATAACAAGGTGTAGAGCTGGATGAACACAAGAGGCCAAGCAGCATCAGAGGAGCAGGAAAGCTAACGTTTCAGGCCTAGTGAAGGGTCTCGGACCGAAGCTTCAGCTTTCCTGCTCCTATGATGATGCTTGGCCTGTTGTGTTCATCCAGCTCTACACCTTGTAATCTAACATTCTTTGTTACCCCTTTGTGGATAGGAACATTCAACAGTAGTGGGTGAAAGAGGATTACAACCAAATGGAAGTTTCAGGGAAAAACTGTGATCCCCGATGCCTGGTATTACACTATATGGACTGATTTTTTTTTCCTTCACTCATTCATTGGATGAGAACACTGATGACTAGGCCTGCATTTATTACTTAACCCTAATTGCCCAGGGGACAGTTAAGAGGCAACTACTTGCTCTGGGTTTGGAGTCACATGTAGGCCAGGCCAGGTAAGCATGGCAGTTTCCTTCCCTAAAGGACATTAGTGAAACAGATGGTTTTTTTTCTGACAATTGACAATGGATTCACGGTCATCATTAGACTCTTAATTCCCGATATTCATTGAATTCAAATTCCACCATTAGATGTGACAGGATTCGAGCCTGGGTCCCCAGAACATGACTGGATTAATAATCGGGTGATAATACCACCAGGGCATTGTCTCCCCTGTGACATGAGCCACAAAATGAGCCAATATCATTGCCAGGGAATGTTCACATTGCACATTCAGATTGTGGATTCATACCCTGAAGGCTGTAGACTCCTGTTTCAGAGCGGAGCAATCGGAGTCGTTGAGACAGTGATTTCAGCCAGCAATGGTTTCTACAAGAGTATTCCCATCTCTAGGCCAGAAAAGGCTTCAATAATGGACCAAGCTTGATGGTTGAATCACTTTCTCTAGCTCTAGCGATGTTTTTTTCCAGCTGTATCAGGGTTACCATGGCTGAGCTTGTCTTGGGGATTCACGTCCTGCTTTACTTGCTTGAAAAAGAATTGAAATCGACATTTCACTGTGGTACTGAAAGAGTGCTGTCCTTCCTGAGGTGCAGACTTTCAGATGAAATATGACTCTGAGCCTCTGCCTGCTGTCTCCGGTGGACGTAGGGGATTCAGTCATGCTGTTTGAAGAGGAATGTTGGAATGCTTCCTGTTTCCGGGCCAGTGTTTAGCTTTCAATGACGCCCTAGAAAGCAAATTCTCATGTTGTTGTTTAAGGGATCCTGCTGTGTACAAACTGGCTGTTGTGCCTCTTCAAGAATTTATCTGGGGGCAAAATCTCTTAGGTTGCAAAAGTTGCTAAATAAATGCAAGTCACAGAGTCATACAGCATGGAAACAAACCCTTATGTCCAACATGCCGAACATAATCCCAAACTAAGCTAGTCCTACATGCCTGCTCCTGGCTCGTATCCCTCAAAACCTTACCTATTCATGTACTTATCCAAATGTCTTTAAAATATTGTAATTGTACCCACATCCACCACTTCCTCTGCAAGTTCATTCCACACAAGAGCCATCCTCTGGGTAAAAATGCTTGCCTCTCATGTCTTTTTTAAATCTCTCTCATTTCACCTTAAAAATGTGCCCCCTAGCCTTGATATCCCCTATCCTAGGGAAAAGACCACTCCTATTAACTTAATCTATACCTCTCATTATTTTATAAGCTTCTATAAGGTCACCTCTCAACTTCCTGCACTCCAGTGAAAAAAGTCCCAGCCTGTCTAACCTTTCTTTATAACTCAAACCCTCCATCTCCAGCAACATCCTGGTAAATCTCTTCTGAACACTCTCCAACTAAATAACATCCTTCCCATAATTGGGCGGCCAGAACTGGACAGAGAATTCCAGAAGAAACCTCGCCAATGCCCTCTGAAACCTGAACCTGACTTCCCAACTCCTACACACTGCTGACTGAGCAATGAAGGCAGGTGTGCCAAATGCCTTTTTCACCACCTTGTCTATATCTGAAGGAAACTTAAAAGAATTACATACCTGAGACCCTAGGTCCCTCTGTTCTACAACACTACCCCAGGCTATACCATTAATCGTATAAGCCCTGCCCTTGTTTGTGTAACAGAATGCAATACTTCGCACTTATCCAGATTGAAATCCATCTGCTATTTTTCAGCTCATTGACCCATTTGATCAAGATCCCTTTGTAATTTTAGAAACCTCCTTCACTGCCTACAATGTCACCAATTTTGGTGTCATGTGCAATTTTACTGGATATTCTCATGCAAACCATATATGTAAATGACAGACAAAAGAGGACCCAGAACCAATCTAGGTGGAATACCGCTGGTCACAGACCTCCAGTCCAAAAAGCAACCCTTCACCATTACTTTTTGTCTGCTACCATTAAACCAATTATGTATCCAATTGGCAAGCTCACCCTCAATCCCATGCGACCTACCCTAGTTTTACTAATTAGTCTACCATGCAGAACCTTGTCAAAGGCTTTACTAAAATCCAAGTAGACAATATCTAATGCTCTGCCATCATCAATCTTTCTGGTAACTTCCTCAAAAAACTCAATCAAATTTGTGAGATAGGATTTTCCTTATACAAAACCATGCTGCCTGTTCTAAATCAATTTTTGCCTCTCCAAATGTCCATAAATCCTAGACAGGGGGAGACTTTCTGCTCTGCCACCCTGCCTGACATTTTTGTGTTCCCACATGCAGTCTTGTATGTATTTTCTCCAACACACCCAAAAATGGGGGACTGATGTCCTTTAGGGAAGGAAATCGTCCAGCCTTACCTGGTCAGGCCAACATGTGATACAAGGTCCATAGCAATGTGGTTGTCTCTTAACTGCGTTAAAACTATTAGCCAATAAATGTTAGCCTAGTCAGTGATGCCATCTCTGTGAAGGAATATAAAGAGAAAGGTACAAAAGGAGGACTGTTAGAACTAGTATTATCACTGCGATGGATTGAATCCAACCGATCTACAGGACAGAAAAAGGCTTTTTGGCACATTGCATCCATAACCGGTCAAAATCAACCACCTAACCATTCTCATCCGATTTTCCAGAATTTGGTCCAGGGCTTTATCTGCCTTGGCATTGCAAGTGAGCATCTGAATAATTCTTGAATATTACAAGGGATTTGGCTTCTATCGTTTTCGCAGTTACGGATTCCTACCACCCTCTGGGCGAAAGAAAATCATCAAATCTCCTCTAAGCCTTCTGCCCCATTCCTTAAATCCATGCCCACAGGAACAAAATCAGAAGTTGCTGGAAAAGCTCAGCAGGTCTGGCAGCATCTGTGAAGAAAAAAATCAAAGTTAAAGTTTTGGGTCTGGTGTTCCGAGGAAGGGTCACTGGGCCTGAAACGTTAACTCTGATCTTTCTTCACAGATGTTGCCAGACCTGCTGAGCTTTTCCAGCAACTTCTGTTTTTGTTCCTGATTTACAGCATCTGCAGTTCTTTCAGTTTTCTTATATCTATGCCCCCTGGTCATTGATCCCTCATGAAGAGGAGCGGACACTTGGTGCCTTATATCCAATATAATTCGATTCTACAGCAGTCTCAAATATCAAGCTTGGGCCATTTCCAGACAGATATCGGAAATACAATGGTTTCCTTTCGACTTTTAACTGCCCATGTGGTTGTCTAAGTTTATTTTCATGACCCAATGACCTATGCTTTTCTGGAAATAGCTGACTGCTAAACTAGCTGTCTGGCATTGTCGCTTTGTCAATTGATTCCAGGCCTACATCGCTGACTTACTTTTTTTTGGAAACTAGTTAAAAATAAAAATAACCCAACTGTGCTCACCTTTCAGATAAAATATCACACATACAAGAAAAAAGAGCATCTTTTCAGAAAAGGCTCATAAAATAGGACGTCGATCGTTTTATCAGTATAGAATAGTCTTCTGTGAAATCTTCTTGGCAGGACATTGAAAAGAATTTTGGTGAAATATTTATTGCTTGTAGCTAGTTTCAGCAAGAATTTCATCTATAAATCTTACATTGTGATTATTCAGGAAATGCAGCGCAAGTAAAATAACTCAATCTTACTGTCTCTTCTTGCCATGTGAAATGCTTTACGAAAATATAGTCAGTTCACTGTCTTGCCCCATAATAGGATGTTTATCCACTGCAAATGGAACCAGCCTGTAAAATATGGTGCATTGTAAAGGGTTTGAGAATACAAGACATTTTTGTAAGACCGCTCTTAAATCTCACAAGCTATTCTCATTTCATAGATGACTCTTCTGGACTCATGTAGTGCATGCTGTGGCTTCAATATGGACTATGAGCCAGTGGGGCAGAATGGCTTATTTCTGGCAGAAACCTCAGTCCCCTATACTTTAACCTATCCAATCCACTGTTTTTTGGTTGAAGCAGGTACAAGGTGATTGGCCATTTTACATTCGTGCTAAACTAGTAGATTCTAAACAAACACAGAAATTGCTGGATATTTTGAGACTTCTTCTTCAAAAGACTTCAATGCCTTTTTTTAGTAAAATGTCTTCTTCTCTGAAAAAGAGTCATTCTGGACATGACAGATTAATTCTGTTTCTCTCTCCTTAGATGTTGCCAGAACTGCTGTGTTTCACTAGCATTCTCATATTTGTTTCAGATTTCCAGCATCTACAGTACTTTCGAATTCAAAAATCCGACCAGGTTTAAAACAGGTCAAAATTGCGACCACAAACTTAGACAAAAGAGAACTCCGAGTGTGCAAGTTTCAACGTAGGTAGCCCTAGACTTAGGAGGAAACTGGTTACATCTGCAAAGGAATATCATTACTACTCAGCTCTCCTCTATGTCACACTGCATCTTTTCTATCCAACAGCATTTTGGGAACACTTTACCTGCCTGATCGGCATTGGTTAACGCAGAAACATATAGGATAGGAACAGGAGGAGAGCTTTCAGACCTTTGAGCCTATTCTACCATTCATCATGCTCATGGCTGATCATCCAACTCAATGGCTTTTCTCCCCATAACCTTTGATCCCATTCACACCAAGTGCTTTTTCCAGGTGCCTCTTGAATACATTCAATGTTTTGGCATCAACTGTTTCCTGTGGTAATGAATTTCACAGGCTCACCACTCTTTGGGTGAAGAAATGTCTCCTCATCTCAGTCCTAAATGTTCTACCCTGAATCCGCAGACTGTGAAGCCTGGTTCTGGACACACCCACCATCAGGAACATCGTCCCTGCATCTACCTTGTCCAGTCCTGTTAGAGGTTTATAAGTCTCTATGATATCTCCCCTCATTTGTCTGAACTCCAGTGAAAATAATCTTAATTTAGTCAATCTCTCCTCATGCGTTCGACCTGCCATCCCCGGAATCAGCCTGGTAAACCTTCACTGCACTCCCTTGAGAGCAAGAGCATCCTTCCTCAGAAAAAGAGGCCAAACTACACACAATATTCTAGGTGTGGTCTCACCAAGGCCCTGCATAACTGCAACAACACATAGAGATAACATCAGTGTGTCTGATCTTGCAGAAAATTTAGGAGTTCAGCCAATTGTGCTTTATACTTCTGAGGACTGCCATCAGCTTGATTGGAGACCTGTGGTGATTTAAAACTCACATACAAAAAAAACTCATGTTTTCTCTAATGTTTTCACAACAATCAGACCTCTGAAAGGATCCCTGATAAGAGAGAATCCAACCATTACCTCTTGACCTTCAATGACTTCACCATTGTGAATCCCCCACTGTGAACACCCTCAGATGCAGCCAATCAGCCTGGTATCATTCCTGGAACCACCAATCACTTTATTTTGAAGGGAGATATAAAAAGAATTCTTAGAATAGAACAGCCTTTACTGTCACATGGACTTAATGAGTGCAGTGAAAAGTTTGTAAGTTCACACCTCAGCGCAATCTTAGGTACAGGGTACCGACGTACAGATACTTCAAGTGTTGTCAAAGAGCTGAAATAACAAAAGAAAACTTAGCATGGGAATACAGAGTTTAAAAGTCCAGAATAACAATTAAAAGTGTCTTTAAAGTATTTTTCCAATATAAGACACTGTCTGTCAGGCTTCAGAACACTAGGCCACGGTGCCTCCACGCTCTGGCCTCCGTCCATGAACTGCTCTGTTCCCCGCTCCGGGACTTGGCCCATGACTCAATCTGCTCCCTCCACCGGGACATGGGCCATGACCCGCGCTGCTCTGCGGTCCAGGACTGTTCATATGACCCACTCTGCTCCCGGCTCCAGTATTTCAGTGCTCCGGTACTCTGGGACACCGGTACTCTGGTACTCTGGTACTCCGGTACTCTGGTATTCTGGTACTCTGGGACACCAGTACTCCGGTACTCTGGTGCTCTGGGACACCGGTACTCCAGTACTCTGGTACTCCGGGACATCGGTACTCCGGGACATCGGTACTCCGGGACTCCGGTTCTCTGGTACCCTGGCACTCTGGGACACCAGTGCTCCGGGACACTTCTGTTGTTCATCCAAAGTCATTTAGATGAATTAAGGTAAGCATTTTATAATTTCAGGTTGGCAGTGGAGTTAGATAGTCTAAGTTAAGTGGCTACTTTAGCCTTAGTGCTTTTTTTCACCCATGGAGTCAACCCTGCCACTTCAGGGTCAGACACCATATCTAGGCCAATGATTCATAGATTCATACAGCACAGAAATGATTTCAGCCCATTAAATCTACATCGATACAACTACTACTAAACATCTCAATTTCCTGTTCTTTTCCTATATCCCTGAATATCATGATATTTGAAGTATTCATCCAAATGTCTTTTAAATGTTGTAAGGTTTCCACCCTCCACCAGTGCTCTATGGAAAGGGTATTCCTATAAGTACAATACATTGAAAGAGCATTAAACTGATGTCCTGTTTTCCAGTTTCACTGGTTCAAATGGTAAAATACCTCATAAAATCTGAAAGAACTGTGGATACTGTAAATCAAGAACAAAAACAAATTTGCTGGAAAAGCTCAGTCGGTTTAGAAGCATCTGTGAAGGAAAAAAATAGTTAATGTTTCGAGTCCCGTGACCCTTCCTCAGAACTGTGTGTGTGTAAAATATCTCATGTTGCTCTTTGATGAAGAATGTATTGCACTGGACTATTTTCTTTCCTCAACCAACGCTAATATGGACCAGAGATACTAGGAGCTGCAGATGCCAGAGAATCTGAGATAACAACGTATAGAGCTGGATGAACACAGCAGGTCAAACAGTCTCAGAGGAACAGGAAAGTTGATGTTTTGGGCCTAGATGCTTCTTCAGAAATGGAGGAACGGAATGGGATTCTGAAATAAATAGGGACGCGGGGGAGGCGGATAGAAGATAAAGGAGAAATTAGGTGGAGAGGAGACAGATAGGTCAGAGAGGCAGGGGTGGAGCCAGTAAAGGTGAGTAAAGGTGGAGAGGTAGTGAGGGGATAGGTCAGTCCAGGGAGGATTGACAGGTCAAGGGGGCGGGATGAGACTAGTAGGTAGGTGATGGGGGTGGGGCTTGAGGTGGGAAGAGGGGACAGGTGGGAGGAAGGACAGGTTAGGGAGGCGGGGACAAGGTGGGCTGGTTTTGGGACACGGTTGGGGGAGGGAAGAATTTGAAGCTTGTGAAGTGCCACAATAACGTCACCCGAACATCGTAGGAACAGAACCTCATATTTCGCTTGGGAACCCTGCAGCTCAATGTCATCAATGTGGACTTCACAAGCTTCGAAATCTCCCCTCCCCCAACCGTTTCCGAAAACCAGCCCAGCTTGTCCCTAATCTGTCCTTCCTCCCATCTATCACTTCCTCCCACCTTAAGCCCCGCCCCAACTCCTACTTACTAACCTCGTCCCACCCCCTTAACCTGCCCGTCCTCCCTGGACTAACCTATCCCCTCCCTGACTCCCCACCTACACTCACTGTTATTGGCTATACCCCTGCTTCTCTGACCTGTCTGTCTCGTCTCCACTTATCTTCCCTTTTAGCGATCTTCGATCTGCCTCCCCCCTCTCCCAATTTATTTCAGAATCACCTTTCCCTCCCCTATTTCTGAAAAAGGGTCTTGACCCAAAACATCAGCTTTCCTGCTCCTCTGATGCTGTTTGGCCTGCTGTGTTCATGCAGCTCTACATCTTGTCATCACCAATATGAACCCATGACCCAATTGTTGGCTGCGTGACAATGACTATCCTTAGTGTATGATTTGGGTTTTAGGATATTGACATAATATTGTAATAGTATTAGATTTTTGATCGTTGATCTTATTTTTGTGTCAGGCTGCTCTGCAGAGTTTTCATAACTATTTCAATGAGCAATGACCATCCAAGCTAACTCATTCATAAAAACTATCTCCTGCCTTGAAATGTGGTATCAATTGAGGCACTCAAGAAGGCATTGGATGGTCTTTTGGAGAGTATGATTTGGAGTGATCTGTGGGAAATGATGGAAATTGGCACTGGATAATACAGCCAAACCAAATAATAGAGTTATGCAGGGACAAAGGGCTGAATGGTCACATTTTGCACTGTAATAACTCTGTGATTCTGTGACTCATTGGTAGGATGTGTGGTTTAGTCATAGAGTCCCTACGGTGCGGAAACAGGCCATTTGGTCCAACAAGTCCACACTGCCCCTCCGAAGAACATCCCACCCAGATCCATTCCCCTACCCCTGCGTTTCTCATGTCTAACCCACCTCACCTAAACATCCCTGGACACTCTGGACAATTTAGCATTGCCAATCCACCTAACCTGCATAGCATTTGTTGCCCATGTCCAGAAGTCCTGGAGGATTAAAGGCTGAATTTTCCCATTTTTTGGCTAAGTTTCAGAGGGTTTCAAAGAGTGTTTCCTGTTGTTTGTCTTTTCTCATGCAATATTCCATCTCGCACCACATCTATTATACCTTCAGGCTCCACTGCATCCTTCTTGTGGAAACACACAGCTGCGGAGGTTCCTGCACCATTCACACTCCTAATGCTATACTTAAATCTCTGTAAGGGATGTGATCTTCTTCCTCAGAGGTGAAGGCGCAGCTTATGGGGTGAGGGGCCTACCTCTTTGGGATGGAGATTATGGGTATTACAAATGTCAACACAAAGGAAGAGAGGCTGTTATTTGTGCAATAGGAGAGGAAACTTGGACATAGAGTCAGCGAGTCATAGAGCTGTACAGCATGGGAACACAACCCTCGGTGCAACCTGTCCGACGATGACCAACTGCCCTACAATTAACGTGGTCCCATTTGACAGCAGTTGACCCATATCACAGTAAACCCTTCCTGTTCATATACCCATCCAGCTGACTTTTAAATGTAATTGTATCCACCTCCACCATTTCCTCTGGCAGTTTATTCCATACACGCACCACCTTCTGCACGATAAAGTTATGCCATAGGTCCCTTTTAAATCTTTCCTTTCTCACCTTAAACCTACGCCCCCTACAAAAAGTTTTGGATTCCCCCAGACCAGGGAAAAGACCTTGGCTATTGACTCTATCCATGCCCCTCATGAATTTATAAACCTCTATAAGATCATTCCTCATACTCCGACACTCCAGGGAAAATAGCCCCAGCCTATTCAGCCTATCCCTATAGCTCAAACCCTCCAACCCTAGCAATTTCCTTGTAAACCTTTTCAAGCTTCGCAACATTCTTCCTAAACAGGGAGACCGGAATTGAAAGCAGCATTCCAAAAGTCGCCTAAACAATGCCCCGCACAGCTGTAACATGACCTCCCAACTCCTTTACTCAATATAATAACCAATGAAGACAAGCATACACTTCAGGAGTAAATGAACTCTACACATTATACAGCGTCACCCAACACCATCAAAGAGAAAATAGGAACTGCAGATGCTGGAGAATCCAAGATAACGAGGTGTGGAGCTGGATGAACACAGCAGGCGAAGCAGCATCTTAGGAGCAGGAAAGTTGGCATTTTGGGCCTTGACCCTTCTAGGCCGAAAACGTCTGCTTTCCTGCTCCTAAGATGCTGCTTGGCCTCCTGTGTTCATCTAGCTCCACACTTTGTTACCATCAAAGAGAATCCTGGAAAATCAGCAGGTCTGTCAACATTTATGGATTGAGAAGCAGAATTAACATTTTCAGTCTGATTTGACACTCCTTCAGATCTTCAGAAGCTTCACTGTGTGTAGGTTGCTCATTGGCTTGGCACCTGGCTGATTGAACAAAAGGATGATTTAAAAATATGATGTGCATTTGCAATATGTTGGATAATGTCAGTTTTTATCTACAAAACACAAGATGCTTCCTCACACTACAGAACAAGGAGGAAAGACTTGTTGTTTGATCATGTGGAGAGCCAGAGACTTGTGAATCTCAACAGAGGAAATGACCTTTGGCTGCAGCTCTGAGGTGTTTAAATGAGCTTCACTTTCTGTTTCTGGAGCTCTTTATTATGCATTAATTAAACAAATGAAGTTGTGTGAATTCAACTTGCCCGAACGCGTGAGCAAGGCAAAGATCTTTATTCTCTAAAATGGGCCATAGTTGTTTCTTAAGAATAACTAAGATAATAGCAAACCACATTTCAACGTAACATTATGCCATTGGCAATTTTATTTCCAGTCGATGCCATGTGATTCATTATTAATAAGACCAATTCCAGTATAACATCTCACTGTTCAGTCAGTTATTTAAGCCGTGGTTTATTTAGGATGTTATTTTCTTTGGTTTTGTGGTTCTTCTCTCATGCAGCTAGGAGAAAAGGGCTAGATTTTCTGAGGATTTTCTCGGTTTTTTTGTTTTATGAAATGAAAGAACTCCATATTTCTGACAGGAGATTCCTATCAGAGCTTCCTCAGAAATGTGGAAATGTACTCACATTTTGACAGTTCCCTCATATTGCCAAACGCTTGTGGGAGGACATGCTATGACCACCTTAAACATTTTTCACAGTTCTCTGTTGCTGTATTCTATTAAAAGTACAAGAGCCACTTTAGCACCTCCTGCTAAAGTGTAATTACATGAAGTAAGTATGAGGTTAAGGGATTGGGTGGGTAGGGAGACAGCAGGATATCAGGCAGTTAGAGTGGCAGGTAGATAGGATGGAAATTTGATGAGGGATAGGGTGCTAAGGGACAGGATACCAGCTGGGTGGCATATCAAGTGTGTCTGGATAGGAAGCCAGGGTATATGCCAAGTAGATATGTCTAACCAGTAGATACAGTGCCTAACAGGTAAGGATGCCAGGGTGCAAGGTATTATGTGATGGAATGCTTAGGATTGATTGGGGTCTTGGGGGAGTAGAATGGGCAATGAAGTGTCCTAGAGAAGGTTTAGTGGTCAGCACTGCTGTCTAACACAACTAGGGACCTGCATTCAATTCCAGCCTGGCGCAGCCAACTCCGTGTAGTTTGTGCATTCTCTCCATGTCTGTCCCCCCACCAGTCCAAAGATGTGTAAGTTTGGTGGATTGGCCATGAAAATGGTTATAGAGGTGAGGTGGATCTAGGTGGGATACTCTTCAGAGTGTCAGTGTGGATTTGATGGGCTGAATGGCCTGCTTCCACACTGTAATGACTTTATGATTCTGATGCTTCATATAGTCCAGACTAGGTTAAGACATCAGGTGTCCCTCCCTAAATTGTCATAACAATCTATATTATTCTTGGAATTTTCAGTTCTGGATTATGTAATTGTCAAATTGATAATTTCACCTCAGACTCAGAGTAATAGCCTGGGCTAATAAAATGTGAGGCTGGATGAACACAGCAGGCCAAGCAGCATCTCAGGAGCACAAAAGCTGACGTTTTGGGCCGAGACCCTCCATCAGAGAGGGGGATGGGGTGAGGGTTCTGGAATAAATAGGGAGAGAGGAGGAGGCGGACCGAAGATGGAGAGAAGATAGGTGGAGAGAGTATAGGTGGGGAGGTAGGGAGGGGATAGGTCAGTCCAGGGAAGACGGACAGGTCAAGGACGTGGGATGAGTTTAGTAGGTAGGAGATGGGGGTGCGGCTTGGGGTGGGAGGAAGGGATGGGTGGGAGAAAGCACAGGTTAGGGAGGCAGAGACAGGTTGGTCTGGTTTTGGGATGCAGTGGGTGGAGGGGAAGAGCTGGGCTGGTTGTGTGGTGCAGTGGGGGGAGGGGACAAACTGGGCTGGTTTAGGGATGCGGTGGGGGAAGGGAAGATTTTGAAGCTCGAGAAGGCCATATTGATACCATTAGGCTGCAGGGTTCCCAAGCGGAATATGAGTTGCTGTTCCTGCAACCTTCGGGTGGCATCATTGTGGCACTGCAGGAGGCCCATGATGGACATGTCATCTAAAGAATGGGAGGGGGAGTGGAAATGGTTTGCGACTGGGAGGTGCAGTTGTTTGTTGCGAACCGAGCGGAGGTGTTCTGCAAAGCAGTCCCCAAGCCTTCGCTTGGTTTCCCCAATGTAGAGGAAGCCACACCCCCATCTCCTACCTACTAACCTCATCCCACCTCCTTGACCTGTCCGTCTTCCCTGGACTGACCTATCCCCTCCCTACCTCCCCACCTATACTCTCCTCTCCACCTATCTTCTTTTCTGTCCATCTTCGGTCCGCCTCCCCCTCTCTCCCTATTTATTCCAGAACCCTCACCCCATCCCCCTCTCTGATGAAGGGTCTAGGCCCGAAACATCAGCTTTTGTGCTCCTGAGATGCTGCTGGGCCTGCTGTGTTCATCCAGCCTCACATTTTATTATCTTGGATTCTCCAGCATCTACAGTTCCCATTATCTCTAATAGCCTGGGCTCACTGGATAACACGTCTGTTGGCATTCACTCATATTTCTTGATATCCCAATATCCTAGTGAATATTTACATTTCCTTTGAAGGGGCTAAATAATCAAGGAATGTTTCACAGTCCTGGAATTAGACAAAATCATTGACTCATGGCTTTATGCCAGATTCACATTTTCCGAGCATAGGTAATGGCATGGTTTCTGCCATGTTTAGCATAACAGTCTATTAATCAACCATTTGTGGGGATTAATTAACTCCATGGGTTAGTTTATTTTCAATCATAAAACTCATTGGACTGAATAATACCAGAAAACAGCCAAGTGCCATTTTCATCAAGTATCATGGAGAGATTCTCTCTGAGAGGACAAACAGGTTTATTTGTGCTCGCGTTGTCCCTTTATTGAGGTATCGCATCCCTGCCTGCCTGACTTTCCCACTTGCCCTGGCTCTGAGTATTCACACTGCTGGGATATCCTGCGATTCTTGGCACCAGCAATATGCTTGAAGCCGAGTCATGCTTGTAGATTACTGGTGTAGTGATATTACTACAGCATCATTATCTACTGCAATATCATTGTCATACTTTCACCACTTGGACTGCAGCAGTTCAAGGACATTGCTCACATCCACCTTTTAATGAGTAACAAGTTTAATTGGCTTCTCTTAATAGCTTTTCCCGTGTGACTTTATGGACCTCACAATGTTGGTTAATCACCCTCCTCCGACCCCACTGATATTAACTATGGCCTTTTTTGTTTCTGTTTCATGGATGGTTTTCGTGCCCAAAACACCGCTCTCTGAGGCAGAGAAATCCACAGATTAATAATCCTTTCTCCTCTCTGCTTTAAATCTGCTACACCTTATCTTAATACCAAGGCTTCTTGTTCCAGAGAAACTTCAGAAGAAGTTGGGACTGTTCTCCTTGGAGAGAAGCAGGCTGAGAGGAGATTTGATAGAGCTTTTCAAAATCATGAGCAAGTCTAGATAAAGTAGACAGGGAGAACCCGTTCCCATTCATAAAAGAAACAATATTGAGATTGTGAAGATTTAAAATGACGTGCAAACGAAACAAGGCTGATGTGAAAAATAACTTTTACACATATGAAGTAGTTAAGACATATTTGGTTTGGTTGGGGTTGTGAAGAGGTTGAATGGTTATTTTGATAGAAATGGTGTGAGAGGTATGAGGAAAAAGTTTTATGATGGGCATTAGGTAATAGAACTGGTGCAGGCATGATAGAACATAGAGCAATACAGCGCAAAACAGGCTCTTCGACCCTCGATGTTGCGCCAACCTGTGAACCAATCTAAGCCCCTCCCCCTACACTATCCCATTAAAGAGACAATTATTAAAGAGAACATGCTGATTTCATTTCTTTTGATCCATCATACTAATATTGAACTTGACCAGTCAGCTTTGTTTTATTTGTCTACGTTCTGCAGTGCGTGTTGAAAAACGCAGCACATTACTGTGTCCCCACCAACTAAAAAATACCCTTTCTTTATCTAAGTTATCAATATGCATGCATTCTCACACAGATCCTGGAGAACACCACTTGTCACATATCTTTTATATCTACTCTGTGATGATGAGCTGAATGGCCTCCTGCTTTGTGTAACAATTCTGTGATACATAGAGAAGTATCCACACAACATTCTAACCCAAAAGGAACTGAATCCCAAGTTCACAGAATCTAAATTCTTCTCTGAGTCCAATATTAAACAAGGAAATTGATTGGTACACAAAGTCAAGGACCCTGAAGAAGCCACTGCATTCAGAAAACCACTGCTTCCAGAGAAAACCTTGTGATTTATCTGTCAGTCAATATCTGTTCCAGCAATACGTGGAAGGAATAGCAGAAAATATGCCTGGCTGACTATAGATTTTAGAGGATTGGCAGATGGACCTTAATTTACATGAATGTGAGGTGCTGCATTGTGGAAAGGCAAATCCGGGCAGGACTTATACACTTAATGGTAGAGTCCCTGAGGAGTGTAGCCTAGCAATGAGACCTTGGGCTGTAGGTACACAGTTATTGAAGTTGGAGTCACAGGTAGACAGGGAAATGTGGAAGGCATTTGGTACACTTGCCTTTATTGATCAGTGCATTGAGTGTAGGAGTTGGAAAGTGATGTTGTGGCTTTACAGGACATTGGTTAAGCCATTATTGGAATGCTGCATTCAATGCTGATCTCCCTGCTATTGGAAGGGTTTGTGAAACTTGAAAGGGTTCAGAAAAGATTTGCAAGGATGTTGGCAGGGTGGGAGGATTTGACCTAGTGGGAGAGGCTGAATAGGCTGGGGCTATTTTCCCTGCAGCATCAGAGGCTGAGGGGTGACCTTATAAAGGTTTATAAAGTCATGAGGTGCGCTGTGACTCGGTGCTTAGTACTGCTGCCTCACGGTGCAGGGTCCTGGGTTTGATTCCACCCTTGGGTGAATGTGTGGAGTTTCTGCTGGGTGCTCCAGTTTCTTCATACAGTCCAACAATGTATAAGTTGGGGTGGGTTGGGCATGCTAAATCGCCCATAGTTCCCAAGCGGTATATGAGTTGCTGTTCCTGCAACCTTCGGGTGGCATCATTGTGGCACTGCAGGAGGCCCATGATGGACATGTCATCTAAAGAATGGGAGGGGGAATGGAAATGGTTCGCGACTGGGCGGTGCAGTTGTTTATTGCGAACCGAGCGGAGGTGTTCTGCAAAGCAGTCCCCAAACCTCCGCTTGGTTTCCCCAATGTAGAGGAGGCTACACCGGGTACAATGAATACAGTACACCACTTCGGCAGATGTGCAGGTGAACCTCTGCTTAATATGGAAAGTCATCTTGGGGCCTGGGATAGGGGCGAGGGAGCAGGTGTGGGGGCAAGTGTAGCATTTCCTGCGGTTGCAGGGGAGGGTGCCGGGTGTGGTGGAGTTGCAGGGCAGTGTGGAGCGAACAAGGGAGTCATAGAGAGAGTGGTCTCTCTGGAAAGCAGACAAGGGTGGGGATGGAAAAATGTCTTGGGTGGTGGGGTTGGATTGTAGATGGCGGAAGTGTCGGAGGATGATGCGTTATATCCGGAGGTTGGTGGGGTGGTGTGTGAAAACGAAGGGGATCCTCTTAGGGCGGTTGTGGCGGGGGCGGGGTGTGAGGGATGTGTTGTGGGAAATGTGGGAGATGCGGTCAAGGGCGTTCTCGACCAGTGTGGGGGAAAGTTGCGGTCCTTGAAGAACTTAGACATCTGGGATGTGCGGGAGTGGAATGCCTCATCCTGGGAGCAGATGCGGCGGAGGCGGAGGAATTGGGAATAGGGGATGGAATTTTTGCAGGAGGGTGGGTGGGAGGAGGTGTATTCTAGGTAGCTGTGGGAGTCGGTGGGCTTGAAATGGACATCAGTTACAAGCTGGTTGCCTGAGATGGAGACTGAGAGGCCCAGGAAGGTGAGGGATGTGCTGGAGTTGGCCCAGGTGAACTGAAGGTTGGGGTCGAAGGTGTTGGTGAAGTGGATGACCTGTTCGAGCTCCTCTGGGGAGCAAGAGGCGGCGCCGATACAGCCATCAATGTACCGGAGGAAGAGGTGGGGTTTGGGGCCTGTGTAGGTGCGGAAGAGGGACTGTTCCAAGTAACCTACAAGGAGGCAGGCATAGCTGGGGCCCATGTGGGTGCCCATGGCCATGCCCTTTGTCTGTAGGAAGTGGGATCTCCCCTTCCCCCACCACATCCCAAAACCAGCCCAGTTCGTCCCCTCTCCCCACTGCACCACACAACCAGCCCAGCTCTTCCCCTCCACCCACTGCATCCTAAAACCAGTCCAACCTGTCTCTGCCTCCCTAACCTGTTCTTCCTCTCACTCATCCCTTCCTCCCACCCCAAGCCGCACCTCCATCTCCTACCTACTAACCGCATCCCACCTCCTTGACCTGTCCGTCTTCCCTGGGCTGACCTTTCCCCTCCCTACCTCCCCACCTATACTCTCTCCACCTATCTTCTTAATCCCCATCTTCGGTCCGCCTCCCCCTCTCTCTCTATTTATTCCAGTTCCCTCTCCCCATCCGCCTCTCTGATGAAGGGTCTAGGCCAAAAACATCAGCTTTTGTGCTCCTGAGATGCTGCTGGGCCTGCTGTGTTCATCCAGCCTCACATTTTATTATCTTGGATTCTCCAGCATCTGCAGTTCCCATTATGATGATGCCATTATTATAACCTTACCTCTCTGCTCATTGACTTCCACTGGTTCCCCACCAGCGCTTTGCTTCACTTTGTCCTTGCAACCTCCCAAGCATTGTAACCACCTACAAAACCCCTGCCACTCTCCAACCCTTGTTTCTTTCGCATCCCTGATTTCTGTCAATTCTCTTCTTTTGGCAGCCATATCTTCATCTGCTTCAGCCTTAGTTTCAGGTTTTCTACTCTCAGCTCTTACAGATTTCTACACCTCGTTGTTCCTTTAAGATGGAGTTTCCAGAAGGCTGCTTCTTTGATCAAGCTTTGGGCTACATGCACTAATATTTCCAAAAAGAACCTGGCGTCAAATCATGCTTGATCATGATTCTCATGAAGCACTTTCTGATGTTTCATTACAGTAAAAGTGCTGTGTCAACTACAATGTTGAATAAGATGTTTTTTTTTCTGTGTCTAAAACCTCATCCATGTCAAATGAGATGGTATGTATGATAGCATACAGGAAAATTATGTTAAAATGGTGTGTGAAAACAAACTGTATTTGTAGTAAAGTGGAATCTATATAACAATAGAGCTTGCAGGAACAATTTTAACCTAAGTTTTTTTTTATTCATTCAGCGAGGGCATTGGTGACCAGGCAGTATTTAGTGCCCATCCCCAATTGCCCAGAGGGCAGTTTAGAGTCAACCACATTGCTGTGGGTCTGGAGTTACATATAGATCAAGCCAGGTCTGGTGAGGATGGCAGTTTCCTACCCTAAAGGACATTAGTGAACCAGATGAGTTTTTCTGACAATCAACAATAGATTCATGGCCATCATTAGACTCTTAATTCCAGATATTTATTGAATTCAAATTCCACCATCTGCCATGGTGGGATTCAAACCCAGGTCCCCAGAGCATTGTCTGGATCTCTGGATTACCAGCCCTGAGAAAATACTACTCAGCCACCGCATCACCCCAGTTGCTAAATTTGGTTGATGACCTGGCTATACACCACACCCAATATTATTTCCTCTAATATAATTTTAGGGAGAAGCATAACGAGGTGCATTGTAAATCTTCTATTCTGTCAAATCTTTTCAGATTCCTGATGAGTGCTTTTGGATGAAATTACTTCAACTGAAGCCATTTGATCTTTCAAGCATGCCCCTCAATTCAGTATGATCAATAAGTAAATGTATTTTTGAAAACAGGGGAATGGAGCAGAATAAAGGAAATGCATGGCATTGTTATACTCTATGGCATATTGTAACTGTTCAGTTAACTGTATATAATAAACCATGTGTTATTTACTCCAATGCAGTCTGGGAGATTGTCTCTAGTTCATATTTCTGGAGAGGAAATGGTTCTAATCTATTCTTCTCAGGAGTCACTTGTTGTTCATGTATATCTTCTGAGTGAGTCCCAGCATTCGACAATGTAGTTAGTCTTTGAGAGGGGACTGTGCTATGAATAAAATTCACTGTGACAACACTGTCAAACAATGTAAGCAAGGTGGCTGCTTTATGGCAGTCTCTCTTTTTTTATTGTCTTCAACTATGCACTTCAAAACAAAAGTTACATCCTTGTGAGAAGCAGACAGAAAAGTACAAACATTATATCCAGCACATTAGACCTTGACGCAAAGTGAAAGAGGACCCACCAGTGATGGGGGCTGATTGAGATACTGCATCCTACAGGTTAATAGAAGGAGACATAGGTTGGTCCTTTGCAAGTTTCTGGTAACTAAAGTAGTCTTGCAAGATAACCGACTGGTGATTTCAAAAACTAGCAAAAACAACCTTACATAGAACAAGGTGTGGAGCTGGATGAATGCAGTAGGCCAAGCAGCATCTTAGGAGCAGGAAAGCTGACATTTCAGGCCTAGACCCGTCATCGGAAAAGTGTCTAGGCCCGAAACAGCAGCTTTTCTGCTCCTAACATGCTATTTGGAATGCTGCATTTATCCAGCTCCATACCTTGTTATCTCAGATTCCCCAGCACCTGCAGTTCCTATTGTCTCTTACGTAAATCAAGTCTACCTCTAAGGGAAGAGCTTTTAATTCTCAATGCAATGGGTGCAGGGAGCAAGCTGGGGTGATTGTTTAAAAATAACAGAAATAACACAACTCCAAAGTTACCAATTCATGTTTACAGAGGTTGGCATGGATGAGTAGGACCAAAGGTCTTGTTTTCATGCTGTACAACTCTCTGACACTATAAGGCGAGGGGGAAAGACGTAAAAGGGGTCTTAGGGGCAACCTTTTTCACACAGAGGGTGGTGAGTGTATGGAATGAGCTGCCAGAGAAAGTGGCAGAAGCTGGTACAGTTACAACATTTTAAAGGCATCTGGATGGGTGCACAAATAGGGAGGGTTTACAGGGATTCGGGCCAAAAGCTGGCAAACGGAATTAGATCAGTTTAGGATGTCTGGTCGATGTGGAGAAGTTGAACTCACCAGTCTGTTTCCATGTTACATAATGTTATGACTCTCTATGACTCTATAAGGTGAGTTGAGCTGCAGTGATGTGCTCTCTGGTGATCGGTCAGCGGCTCCAATACTCTATTAAAGTGGTGTCCCAAAGATGTGTTCATATTTAATTCTCGCCTGCTAAGGTGCTGGTCCTCAAGAAATCCAGCGACGTAAAAAAATGAGTAAACAGTAGACTGGAGCAGGTAAATGTCTTTTCAGCACTGCTTATGTGCCAAAAGGACTGGGTGGATTGACTGCAATCCCCATTCACATGTCTGTCAAGATTCCTGGCTTCCATTCTTAGCATCAGATACATAGAAACCTCCAAACTAAGTGCAAGAATAGACCATTCAGTCCTTCCAGCCTGCTCGTCTATTCAAAATGGTCATGACTGCTTTTCTGTGTCAGCGCCATGCTCCCACTCTCCATACTTTTTAATGCCTTTAATATATAAAAAAATGCTCAGTGTCCTGTTCTGCAGAGCCATTTAAGGTAATGAATTCCATTGGCTGATTGCCATCTGATTGGAAAAATGTTTTCTCATCTTAGTCCTAATGGCCTACCCTGTGTTCTGAGATTGCAATCTTTGGTTCTAGCCTCTCCAGACGAAGATAACATCTTCACTACACCAGTCTGTCCAACAGTGTAATAATTTTACATGTTTCAAACAACAATTCCTCAATCTTCTAAACTCTAGTGAACATAAACCTAGAGAAGCCAATTTCTCATTATAGTCCTGTTACCACTATTATCAGCCTAGTAAGTCTCTGCTGCACTCCCTCTATGGCAAGTATATCCTCTCTTTGGTAGGGAGATCAAAATTGCACACAATTAACTAAGCACGGCCTCAGTAATGCCCTGTATAACTGCAATAAGATCCTCTTGCAATGAAGCTCTTCCAATTGCTTGTTTCACCTGTCTATCTACTTTCATTGACTGATGTGCAAGGATGCTCATATCCTTTAGTACAGCCACACTTCCCAACATAATACGATTTAAACAATACTTTTTTTTCTGTTTCCACATCAAAGTGCATAACTGTTTTTTACTCCATGTTATACTACAATATGTTTACCCACACAATCAGCCTGTTTATATCATTTTGAGGCTTCTTTGCATCACTCTCATAACTCATAATCCCACCCAGTTTTGTGTCATCAGCAGATTTAATATTGAATTTGGTTCTACCATCCAAATCATTTATAAATGTCACAAATACCTGGCATTCAGAACTCATCCTTGTGGTACCTCCACTAGTCACTGCCCGCCACCAGAAAATACTCATCAATTCCCACTTTCTGTTTCCTGAATGTCAGCTAATTCTCAATCCTTGCCAATATGTTACCTCCAATTTTGAGTACTTTGGTTGAACCCATTAATCTGTATTGTGGTACCTCATGAACACGTCTTGAATCATGATATGCAACATCTGCCAGAACTTCCTTATCCATTCCATGAGTTACATCCTCAAAGAATTCTAGTAGATTACATAAGAATGATTTCATTTTCAAAACTGGTCGGCATGGAAGTGTTGGACCAAAGGGGTGTGTTTCTGTACTGTACATCTCTATGACCCTATGACTCTGTATGTTGACTTTGTCTAATCCCCTAAATGCTTTCAAAGTATTTCTCATCATATCTTGTATAATAAATTACCAATATTAGGCTAACTGGCCTGTTAATCCCTGTCTCTTCTCTTCTACATTTTTAAAATACTGGTGTCACACTTGTCACTCACCAAATTGTAGGAAGTGGTATCAGAGATAATGGGAACTGCAGATGCTGGAGAATTCCAAGATTATAAAATGTGAGGCTGGATGACCACAGCAGGCCAAGCAGCATCTCAGGAGCACAAAAGCTGACGTTTCGGGCCTAGACCCTTCATCAGAGAGGGGGATGGGGAGAGGGAACTGGAATAAATAGGGAGAGAGGGGGAGGCGGACCGAAGATGGGGATTAAGAAGATAGGTGGAGAGAGTATAGGTGGGGAGGTAGGGAGGGGATAGGTCAGTCCAGGGAAGACGGACAGGTCGAGGAGGTGGGATGCGGTTAGTAGGTAGGAGATGGAGGTGCGGCTTGGGGTGGGAGGAAGGGATGGGTGAGAGGAAGAACCGGTTAGGGAGGCAGAGACAGGTTGGACTGGTTTTGGGATGCAGTGGGTGGGGGGGAAGAGCTGGGCTGGTTGTGTGGTGCAGTGGGGGGAGGGGACGAACTGGGCTGGTTTAGGGGTGCAACTAGCCCAGTTCGTCCCCTCCCCCCACTGCACCACACAACCAGCCCAGCTCTTCCCCCCCACCCACTGCATCCCAAAATCAGTCCAACCTGTCTCTGCCTCCCTAACCGGTTCTTCCTCTCACCCATCCCTTCCTCCCACCCCAAGCCGCACCCCCATCTACCTACTAACCTCATCCCACCTCCTTGACCTGTCCGTCTTCCCTGGACTGACCTAACCCCTCCCTACCTCCCCACCTATACTCTCTCCACCTATCTTCTTTACTCTCCATCTTCGGTCCGCCTCCCCCTCTCTCCCTATTTATTCCAGTTCCCTCTCCCCATCCCCCTCTCTGATGAAGGGTCTAGGCCTGAAACGTCAGCTTTTGTGCTCCTGAGATGCTGCTTGGCCTGCTGTGTTCATCCAGCCTCACATTTTATTATCATTAAATTGTAGGAAGTGCTCAAGAGACTGTAAGACTTTGGCAGAAAGTCACCAATGCAACTAATATGTTCAGGACCATTTCCTTAAGTACTCTAGGATGCAGATTATCTGGACTTGGGGATTTCTCAGCCTTTAATGCATTAATGTTTTGAACAACATTTTTTAACAGCTAATATTGATGCTCTTCGATTCAACCACCTCACTCGTCCCCTGGTTTCCTGACATTTCTGGGAGTTTATTTGTGCCCTCTTCAAAAGACAGAACCAAAGCATTT
The DNA here is from genome assembly GCF_030684315.1 of Stegostoma tigrinum. Lineage (NCBI taxonomy): Eukaryota > Metazoa > Chordata > Chondrichthyes > Orectolobiformes > Stegostomatidae > Stegostoma > Stegostoma tigrinum. The sequence goes on from NC_081359.1 coordinate 102,738,671, forward strand.
GTCCAATTCTTCTGACATTTCTTTGCTTTCTGTTATAGCTTCCCTGCCCTCTGAATGTAAGGAGCCTACATTTGTTTTTGCTAACCTTTTTCTGTTTAGATATTGATAGAGGCTTTTACAGCTAGTTTTTATGGTCTTTGTAATTTTACTCTCATATGCTAAATTCTGCTCTTGATCAGTCATTTTGCCCTCATTCACTGAATTCTAAAATGCTCCCAGTCTCAGGCTTGCTGCTTTTTCTGGAATTTCATATGCCTCCATTTTGGATCAAGTACTTTTCCAAATTTTTTGTAACCTATGATAGAGCCACATTTCCTGCCTTTTATTCCTTTACTTTAATTGTTCTAATTCATGAATACCTTACTTAAATACCAGCTGTTACCCATCCAATACTAATGCTTTACAAAGGTTCCCCATTTCTTGTCACCTCACACCTCTTATTCTCAAAGTTTATTTAAATTCAAGATGCTGGTTCATCTTCTCTATCATAATGAACACTTCTAACATTTTATGGTCACTCTTCCCAAATGAACTCTACACAACTAGATTGTTAATTATTCCTTTCTCTTTGTACAATGCAGTCTATGATACTCTGACCTCCAGATAATGCTTCAATGTATTGGTCCCAATAAAAGTATATGTACACAACAGGAACACCTCCTCTAGCTTGGTTTGTCCAATATATATGTGGATCAATGTCATCCATGATTACAATTGTACCCTTTTTGGTATGCATCTCTGACTGTCTGTTTAATGCCTTTCCTTACATCTCCTGTTGTTACTATTTGTGAGCCTGTAGACAATCTCCACCAATGTTTTCTACCCCTTCATGTTTCTAATCTCCACCGATACCACTTCATGATTTTCTGAACCTGTACCTTTCCTTGCAGTTGTAGATTCATAGTCACACAGGCATGCAGAATGGAAACAGATCCTCAGAGCCAACCAGTTCATGCCGAACATAATTCCAAATTACACTTGTCCCACCTGCCTGCATTTAGTCACTCGCCTTCCAAGCCTTTCCTATTCATGTATCTATCTAAATGTCTTTTAAGCTTTGTAATTGTACACACATTCACCGCTTCCTCAGGAAGTTCATTCCACATGGGAACCGTCCTCTGTGTAAAACTTTGCCCCTCATGTCTTTTTAAAATCTCACTCCTGTCATTTAAGAATGTATCCCTTAATCTTGAAATCCCCCATCCTCAGGAAAAGACAACTCCCATTAACTCTATCTGTACCGCTGATTGTCTTATAAACTTCTATCCTGCCGCCTCTCAATCTCCTACACTCCAGGCTGGGTCATTAACAAAATAGATGCAGTAAAGACAGATTACAATGTGTCTGAAGCTGATTCAAAATTAACGTCCAACATGAACAGTTCAACACTTTAAAAATATGAATATGTATACTATTATTTCCTATTAAGTTTGTGAATTTAATGTGTACTAGCGTTTAATAGTTCTGTTACTGTTCTTATTGACTTATGCTGCACTTAACTTTGCATTTAGCACACAAGTATTTTTCTGGGTGGAACTGTACTTCATGTGCTTATCAGATGGCAAAATCCAGTCACTGCAATATAGGGTAAGTGTGAAGATAGTTTAATTGTTGTTTTGGGGGATTTGCAGATAGCCAAATATATGCAGATTTCCTGCAGGTTAACATGTAAATTTCTCCAGCTGAATTACAAATTTGATGATTTCAGTAAGAAATGAGATTTTGTTATAGGTACACAGCTGTATACCTAACTGACATTATTAAAATGTGCATCTAATGACATAGAACAGAGAATATTACAGCGCAACACAGGCCCTTCGACCCTCGATGTTGCCCCAGCCTGTGAAACCAATCTGAAGCCGATCTAACCTACACCATTCCATTATCATCCATATGTGTATCCAATGACCATTTAAATGCCTTTAAAGTTGGCGAGTTTACTACTGTTGCAAGCAGGGCATTCCACGCCCTTACTACTCTTTGAGTGAAGAACCTACCTCTGACATCGGTCCGATTTCTATCACCCCTCAATTTAAAGCTATGTCCCCTCATGCTAGCCATCACCATCTGAGGAAAAAGGCTCTCATTGTCCACCCTATTTAATCCTCTGATCATCTTGTATGTCTCTATTAAGTCGCCTCTTAAACTTCTTCTCTCTAACGAAGACAGCCTCAAGTCCCTCAGCCTTTCCACATAAGACCTTCCCGCCATACCAGGCAACGTCCTGGTAAATTTCCTCTGCACCCTTTCTAATACTTCCACATCCTTCCTATAATGCGGCAACCAGAACTGTATGCAATACTCCAAGTGTGACCGTATCAGAGTTTTGTACAGCTGCAACATGACCTCATGGCTCCAAAACTCAATCCGTCTATCAATAAAACCTAACACACCGTATGCCTTCTTATCAACCCTATCAACCTGGATGGCGATTTTCAGGGATCTATGCACATGGACACCGAGATCTCTCTGCTCATCCACACTACCAAGAATCTTACTATTAACCCAGTACTCTGTATTCCCGTTACTCCTTTCAAAGTGAATCACGTCACACTTTTCTGCGTTAAGCTCCATTTTCCACCTCTCAGTCCATCTCTGCAGCTCACAGATATCCCTCTGAAACCTGCAACAATCCATCCTCATTATCCGCAACTCCACCAACTTTAGTGTCATCCCGTAAATTTACTAACCCATCCTTCTACACCCTCATCCAGGCCATTTATAAAAATGACAAACAGCAGTTGCCCCATGACAGATCCTTGCGGTACACCTCTAGTAACTGAACTCCAGGATGAACATTTCTCATCAACCACCACCCTCTGTCTTCTTACAGATAGCCAATTTCTGATCCAAACCGCTAAATCACCCGCATTCCTATGCCTCCGTATTTTTTGCAATAGCCTATTGTGGGGAACCTTATCAAATGCTTTACTGAAATCCATACACACCACATCAACTGCTTTACCCTCATCCACCTGTTTGGCCACCTTCTCAAAGAACTCAATAAGGTTTATGGGGCACGACTGACCCTTCACAAAACCGTATTGACTATCCCTCATCAAATTATTCCTTTCTCGATGACTATAAATCCTATCTCTTATAATCCTCTCTAACATTTTACCCACCACTGAATGAAGGGTTGTCTCTACTCCCTTTCTTGAACAAGGGGACATTTGCTATCTTCCAGTCTTCTGGCACTACTCCTGTAGATAATGATGACATAAAGATCAAATCCAAAGACTCGGTAATCTCCTCCCTAGCTTCCCAGAGAATCCTAGATAAATATTTTGGTATTCTTCATCCTGTGTACTGCCTGCTCAAACAATTACTTACTTTTGACAGTTGTCCTTTGAGTCACTTTTTTAAAAAATTCATTATTATTGAGATGAGTATGTCACTGCCTAGCCAGCATTTATTGCCTAGAGAGCAGTTCACAGTCAATCACATTGCTATGGCTCTGGAGTCATATATAGACCAGGTAAGGAAGGTAGGCTCCTTCCCTAAAATACATTAGTGAACCGGATGGGTTTTTCCCCTAACAATCCCTGCAGTCATCATGAGATTCTTAATTCCAGATAATTTATTGAATTCAAATTCCACCATCTACTGTGACAGGATTTGAACCCAAGTCCCTACAACGTTAGAGATAACAAGGTGTGGAGCTGGTTGAACACAGCAGGCTAAGCAGCATCTTCGGAGCAGGAAAGATGACATTTCGGGACTAGACCCTTCTTTCTGATGAAGGATCTAGATCCAAAATGTCAGCTTTCCTGCTCCTAAGATGGTGCTTGGCCTGCTGTGTTCATCCAGCTCCACACCTTGTCATCTCCGATACTCCAGCTACTGCAGTTCCTATTATCTCCCTAGAAGATTAACTGGGTCCCTAGCTTAACAGTCCAGTGCTAATATCACTAGGCCATCACCTCCACTGATGGTTATCAGCACTTGTTGTTTAAATGTGATCACTCAGCAAGCTTTTGTTGCAGGTTTGACTATGAAGGGATTGGATGTCACATCCTGTCATTCTGTCCCCCTGTTAATCAAGTCATGAACACTTGTCACTGATTTTGAATGTTTAGCATTTTTGGCATTGTGACTGAATAGAGTCGACAGATCATGGGCTGTATCACAGTACAAAGCTTTAATCTTTTTGCATTATTAAAAACAGGTAAGAAGAGATTTAGACTGAAGAGTGCAGAAGCAAGAGGCATAACTTAAAAAATAAGGGAGATGAAACTTCAGTCTGAGATAAACCACAGACACCTGTGGAGGCTCAGTCTTTGATTTGCTGGACGTAGAGTTTAATGAATTTCTAATTACAAGTGGCATGCAGGGTTATGGGATGAGATGAGTAAATGGCATGCAAATGCTCAATCAGCCATGACTGTACTGGATGGTGGAACAGGCATGATGGTTTGAATACTCCTGTTCCTATGCTCCTTTATATTATGCCAGGAATACTGTTCTTCATTCCAAAAAATCTGCACTGGAATGGATTACTGACAGTGAATGCATATGACCAATGAATAAGACAAGGATAAAATTAAATCACTGCTTATTCATAAATGTATTGCTGATGTTTGCTAATAATTTCATGACACAGTTTGGCAGTCAGTCAAAATTATTGCACGGCTTGTTTATAATTTTATATTGGACATTGTGAACATAACTGCAAAAAAATCATAGAACATAGAACATTATGGCGCCCTCAATGTTGCGCCGACCTGTGAAACCAATCTGAAGCCCATCTAGCCTACACTATTCTATTATCATACATATGTTTATCCAATGACCATTTAAATGCCCTTAAAGTTGGCGAGTCTATTACTGTTGCAGGCAGGGCATTCCACGCCCTTACTACTTTCTGAGTAAACAACCTACCTCTGGCATCTCTCCTATACCTATCACTCCTCAATTTATTGCTACGTTCCCTTGTGCTAGCCATCACCATCCAAGGAAAAAGGGTCTCACTGTCCACCTTATCTAATCCTCTGATCATCTTGTATGCTTCTATTAAGGCACCTCTTAACCTTCTTCTCTCTAACGAAAACAGCCTCAAGTCCCTCAGCCTTGCCTCATAAGACCCTCCCTCCATATACAAATATCTTTGCTCCAACTGCTAGAAATTTACTTCGTACGAGTGCCAAGTTCCACTTTCTAGATTCTTTCGTGACTTAGAGTCACAGAGTCATACAGCATGGAACAAACTGTTCTGTTCAACCTGTCCAAGCTGAATATAATCCCAAACTGAACTCGTCCCACCTGCCTTTTCCAGGCCCATATCCCTCCAAATCTTTCCTATTCATGTATCAATCCAAATATCTTTTAAATGTTGTAACTGTACCCACTTCCAACACTTTCTCAGGAAGTTTATTCTACAAGCAAACCACTTGCTGTGTAAAAAAAATTGCCACTCATGTCTTTTTAAAATCTGTCTCCTCTCAGCTTAAAAATGTATCCACCAGTCTTGATATCCCCCATACCAGTAAAAAGACAACTCCATTAACTCAGCTTATACACCTCATTATTTTATGAACTTCTATAAAGTCACCTTCTGACCTCGTATGCTCCAGTGAAAAAAGTCCCAGTATATCCAGCCTTTCTTTATAACTCAAACCTTCCATACGCGGCAACTTCCTGGTAAATACCTTCTGAACCCTCTCCAGTTTAGTAATATCCTTCCTATAACTGGGTGACCAGAACTGGCTGGGCAATTCCAGAAGAGGCCTCATCAATGTATTGTACAAACTCAGTATGACTTCCCAACTCCAGCACTCAAAGGACTGAGGTATGTATACAAAATACCTTTTTCACCAGCCTGTTTGCATGTGATGAAAACTTCAAAGAATTATGTACCTGCACCTCTAGGTCCCTCTGTTCTACAACACAACCCGAGATCCTACCATTAATTGTACTTAATTACTCTTCTACTAACAATGATACATCCTTTGCATATTTGTTTGTCTTTCCTAAATTTTGAATACCTCAGAAAGTTCACTACACATATTGAAAGGATATTATAATGGTGTATATCTGTTTCGTGCTGTTAGTTCATGTACCTTAATGCGGATGGTCTGTGTATGAAGATACATGAAGAAAGGTCATGTCTTTTTAACCTTCTGAGTCATCTTAGTTTTATTTTGCACTATAGTCCCTTTTGTTCCTCGTGCTTACACCTTCAAATTTTACTTTTTCTTTTTACTTTTCTGTCTTTCATTTTTATACTTGTTTTCCCCTTTCTGGTGTCCCTGCTCTGAACTGCGTTTGAAAGAAGAGGCCGCATTCAAATCAAAAGATAAATTCTCTTTCTCTCAACACAGATGCTGCCAGACCTGCTGAATTAATCCAGCACCCTTTCTGTTTTTATTTCAGACCTGAAACATTTGAACTGGACTGGTTCAATGTAGAGATAACGCTGTGTAGAACTGGATGAACACAGCAGGACAAGCAGCATCAGAGGAGCAGGACAGCTGACGTTTCGAGTCGAGACCCTTCTTTAGAAATCTCTGAAAATTTCTGAAGAAGGGTCTCGGCCCGAAATGCCAGCCTTCCTGCTCCTCTGATGCTGCTTGGCCTGCTGTGTTCATCTGGCTCGACCTTGTGTTATCTCAGATTCTCCAGCATTGGCAGTTCCTACTATTTCTGATTCAATGTAGAGATTTTTTTATTTAGCAGATTTAATCAGGCTATGTCGATTTAAACTCAGGTAGAAGGATTGCTTAATAAACCAAAGCCCCGTGCCCATCGTTTACATTCCTAGATTAGAAATTATCCTCAATTAAAAGAAAAGATTTTCAGCAAACTATTTTTGCTTTTATGATGGCAATAAGAAAGGATGGAAATCTGAAGAATCATATGAAAGTATATTGTATCTTGTGGGTTATCAGATAATAAATTTGAGTGCACATGCAGTTACATAAATGCACATTACGGGCAATAAATGTTACCCAGTGAGCGATGCCCTCATCTCTTTGATGGATAAAGAAATAAAACATTCCAGGGACAGCACAAAAGTAAACTTTCCAGAGTGAACCAAACAAATTCTGTTAGCTGCCTGTAAGAGGCGGTATTGCACCATTCTAGAGCACCGGTCTTTTCCGAGGCAATTACAAAGCAATAACTGCTCAGCAACTGCCTCCACCAGCTTCAACATCTGCAGCTTATGCTTTCAGTGCTGCACTGAAGGCAGCTGTGGCTCGACAGGTAGCATGCTGGCTTCTCTAAGAGTGCACTGGTGAGTCTGAGCCTCATTCCCGAGTCTTAGAGACCAACTTCTGTGCTGCTATTCCCACCCGGAGTGTGGAAATGAATGTATTGGAGCCTCTTTTTGATGTATACAAGGCAGGCTGGACCAACCTATGTCATTTATCAGCTTTATGGGTGCTGCCTTTCCTTTGAATGAGCGGTTGAGCCTCTGTCTCTTCTCTCGGTTAGTTATAGCTACCTTAAGATCTTGTGGTCCCATCTTGAAAAAGTGTCCATTTTCCCTAGCCACCCTTTGCCCCGGTGTCTAACATCAGTAAAAACAGACTACTTTATGCTTACTGCAGTATTGTTTTTGGGAGATTGCTGTGTATAAGTTGACTAGCTCATTTCCAACCTTACAGCAGTGACTACACTTCCAATCCACTTCAGTGGCTGCAAGGCATTTAGCATTGTCATGATCACAGTCTCCAAATGCAACCCTTTCGTTGTCACCAAGATTTGTATCTTTGCTGCTCCCATAACCCTTCTTGACTTACTCTACAGTCAAAGTGTCCGTCTGACCATCAAACGGTCATGCTTTTAAAAAAAATAACATTCTCGGTAAAGGGGTATCACTGTAAGTTCAGCATCCAGTGTATTTGAGAAAGTGGTGGTGAGCGTCTGTCTTGTTTTATAGATAAACCCATAATGTTGTGTTCCAGTTTTTTGGCCCAATGCCAGAGAAAGAATAGTGATAAATTTCAAAGTCAGGAAACAGTGTTGCTTGGAGGCAAACTTGCAAGTGGTGGTCATAGAATCACTACAGGGTAGAAGCAGGCCATTCAGCCCATCAGGCTCACAGCAACCCTCCAAAGAGCATCCCACCCCGTAACTCTGCATTTCCCATGGCCAATGCACCTAACCTGTACATCTTTGAGCTATGGGAAGAAACCAGGGCACCCAAAAGGAATCCATGCAGACGTGGGGAGAATGTGCAAACACCACACAGACTAGGGTGGAATTGAACCAGGATTTCTGCCATTGTGGGATAGCAGTACTAACTACTAACTACTGACGGATAAGTCAAGGAGGTGGGATGCGGTTAGTAGGTAGGAGATGGAGGTGCGGCTTGGGGTGGGAGGAAGGGGATGTTATCTTGGAATCTCCAGCATCTGCAGTTCCCATTATCTCTGGGTGAGAAGAAGAACAGGTTATGAAGGCGGGGACAAGCTGGGCTGATTTTGGGATGTTGTGGGGGGAGGGGACGAGCTGGGCTGGTTTTGGGATGCAGTGGGGGAGGGGAGATTTTGAAGCTTGTGAAGAAGGGGGTGGCCATGGGTACCTGCATGGGCCCAAGCTATGCCTGCCTCTTTGTAGGTTACGTGGAACAGTCCCTCGTCCGCACCGACACAGGCCCCAAACCGTTACATTGATGACTGTATCGGCGCCGCCTCTTGCTCCCCAGAGGAGCTCGGACAGTTCATCCACTTCACCAACACCTTCCATCCCAACCTTCAGTTCACCTGGGCCATCTCCAGCACATCCCTTACCTTCCTGCACCTCTCAGTCTCCATCTCAGGCAACCAGCTTGTAACTGATGTCCATTTCAAGCCCACCGACTCCCACAGCTACCTAGAATACACCTCCTCCCACCCACCCTCCTGCAAAAATTCCATCCCCTATTTCCAATTCCTCCGCCTCCGCTGCATCTGCTCCCAGGATGAGGCATTCCACTCCCGCACATCCCAGATGTCCACGTTCTTCAAGGACCGCAACTTTCCCCCCGCGGTGTTTGGGAACGCCCTTGACCGCGTCTCCCGCATTTTCTGCAACACATCCCTCACACCCTGCCCACACGACAACCGGCCTGAGCGGATCCCCCTCGCTCTCATATACTACCCCACCAACCTCCAGATACAACGCATCGTCCTCCGACATTTCCGCCATCTACAATCCAACCCCACCACCCAAGACATTTTTCCATCCCCATCCTTGTTGTCTTCTGGAGAGACCACTCTCCCCGTGGCTCACTTGTCCGGTCCACACTCCCCTCCAACCCCACCACACCCGGCACCTTCCCCTGCAACCGCAGGAAGTGCTACACCTGCCCCGACACCTCCTCCCTCACCCCCTTCCCAGGCCCCAAGATGACTTTCCATATTAAGCAGATGTTCACCTGCACATCTGCCAATGTGGTATACTGTATCCACTGTACCCGGTGTGGCTCCCTCTACATTGGGGAAACCAAGCGGAGGCTTGGGGACCGCTTTGCAGAACACCTCGGCTCAGTTCGCAATAAACAACTGCACCTCCCATTTGCAAACCATTTTAACTCCCTCTCCCATTCCTTAGACGACATGCCCATCCTGGGCCTCCTGCAGTGCCACAATGATGGCACCTGAAGGTTGCACGAACAGCAACTCATATTCCACTTGGGAACCCTGCAGCCCAATGGTATCAATGTGGACTTCACCAGCTTCAAAATCTCCCCTTCCCCCACTGCATCCCAAAACCAGCCCAGCTCGTCCCCTCCCCCCGCTACACCCCAAAACCACCTCAGCTTGTCCCCACCTCCCTAACCTGTTCTTCCTCTCACCTATCCCCTCCTCCCACCTCAAGCCGCACCTCCATCTCCTACCTACTAACCTCACCCTGCCTCCTTGACCTGTCCGTCTTCCCTGGACTGACCTATACCTTCCCCACCTCCCTACCTATTCTCTCCTCTCCACCTATTTTCTCCTCTATCCATCTTCGGTCCGCCTCCCCCTCTCTCCCTATTTATTCCAGTTCCCTCTCCCCATCCCCCTCTCTGATGAAGGGTCTAGGCCCGAAACGTCAGCTTTTGTGCTCCTGCAATGCTGTTTGGCCTGCTGTGTTCATCCAGCTCCACACTTTGTTATGTTTAAGATGAGGTGGCTTTACCCTCTTTATATATCAAGAGTGCCAGAGTTGAGGATTCAAAGTCATCACTACTGAGTGTGTTCATCCAGCCTCACATTTTATTATCTTGGATTCTCCAGCATCTGCAGTTCCCATTATCACTGTTACTGAGTAACTGCTGGGAAGAACAAAAGATCTATTGTGTGAGGCATAAAGAAGAAAAATGCAAGAAAAAGAAACAAAGCACCTTTGCAAACACCATGCCTTCCATTATCACAGGATTATCGCAAAACATTTCTCAGTCAATGAAATATTGTTGTATGGTGTCAGGAAATGTTGCAGCCAAATTTGTGCACAGCAAGATCCCTCAAAGAGCAATGCCATCATGATCAGAGCAGATTGGTTTCTGTGATGTTGATTGAGGAACAAACTGACCCATGACCTTCTTTGACTTGTTTTGATAGTGTTTCAGATTAATTCCTCATCCAACAGGTGGAGCCTCTGACAGTGCTCGCATTACCCCATTGGGCTTTGACGTTCAAGTCCCGAAATGGTCCCACAATCTTCTGACTCAGAGTTAAGAGCAATGCAACTGACTGAATCACAGCTTCAGCAAGTGGGAGAGAGGTGGAGGTAACTGAGCAATGAAGCTAACTATCAGAAAACAGAGAGTCAGGATAAATGGGTCTTTTTCCGGTAGCTGAGATGTAGCTAGCGAGGCATAACAGGGTTCAGTCCTCGGGCCCCAAATACTTGCAATCTTTATCTTATCAACGGCTTGGAAGCAGAGACAGAAGGTACTATAACCAGAAAGGCAGACAGCACTAAATTGGATGGGAAAGTAAATTGCAATGCTGAAGTAAGAAATTTGCAAATGAACCTGGATATGGTGAGGCGAATGGGCTAAAATTTTGCAGATGAAGTTTAACATGGATAGGTTATCCATTCTGGTCAGAGGAATAGAAAGGCAACTTATTACCTAAACGGACAGAAAATTCAGAGTGCCTCAATGCAGAGGGATATGGATGCCCTTATGTATGAATTGCAGAAAACTAGTAGATAGCAAGAACTTCAGATGTTGGAGTCAGAGTCAATACAGTGTGGAGCTGGAGACACACAGCAGGTCAGGCAGCATCAGAGAAGCAGGAAAGCCAATATTTTGGACAGGACCCTTCATCATGACTGGATGAAGGGTCCCGACCCAAAACATTGACTCCCCTGTTGACACCGAAATCTAGTATGCTGACGCAGCAGGCAATAAGGAAGGCAAACAGAATTTTGGCATTTATTGTTAAGGGAATAAAGTCTAAAAGTAAGGAAGCATTGCTGCAAATGCAAGAAATTAATGAGGCTGCACCAGCAGTTTATATACAATGTTGGTCCCTTGACTTGAGGAAGGATGTAGTTTTATTGGAGACAGTTCAGAGGAGGTTCAAAAGATTGATTCCAGAGATAGGGGTCTGTCTTATGAAGCGAGATTGAACATTATAGGCCTTTCCTCTAGAGTTTAGAAGAATGTGAGGAGAATCAATTGCGTTATATAAGTACTGCAGGGGATTGACTAAGGAGATGTAGAGAAGATGTTTGTTCTGGTGGGACAATCAAGAATGAGAGGTCATAGTTTTTATTTCTATTCATTTGTGAGATGTGGGTGAAGTTGGCTGGCCAGCATTTCTTGCCCATCCCTAGCTGCCCTTGAGAAGGTGGGGGGGGAGCTGCCTTGTTAAACTGCTGCAGTCATCTTGCTGTGGGTTGACCCACAATGCTATTAGGGAGGGAATTCCAGGACTTTGACCCAAAGACAGTGAGGGAATGGTGACATATTTCCAAATCAGGATGGTGAGTGACTCGGATGGCAACTTGGAGGTGGTGGTGTTCCCATATGTCTGCTACTCTTGTCCTGCTGGATGGAGATGGTCATGGGTTTGGAAGGTGCTGTCTGAGGATATTTGGTGAATTTCTGCAGTTCATCTTGCAGATAGTACACACTGCTGCTCCTGAGCATCAGTGGTAGAGGGAGTGGATGCTTGTGGATATAGTGCCGATAAACATAGAACATAGAACATAACAGCACAGTACAGGCCCTTCGGCCCTCGATGTTGTGCCGACCTGTCCTACCGATCTCAAGCCCATCTAACCTACACTATTCCATGTACGTCCATATGCTTGTCCAATGACGACTTAAATGTACCTAAAGTTGGTGAATCTACTACCGTTGCAGGCAAAGCATTCCATTCCCTTACTACTCTCTGAGTAAAGAAACTACCTCTGACATCTGTCCTATACCTTTCACCCCTCAATTTAAAGCTATGCCTCCTTGTGCTCGCCGTCACCATCCTAGGAAAAAGGCTCTCCCTATCCACCCTATCTAACCCTCTGGTTATTATATATGTTTCAATTACGTCACCTCTCAACCTTCTTCTCTCTAATGAAAACAGCCTGAAGTCCCTCAGCCTTTCCTTGTAAGACCTTCCCTCCATACCAGGCAACATCCTATTAAATCTCTTCTGCACCCTTTCCAAACCTTCCACATCCTTCTTAAAATGCGGTGACCAGAACTGTACACAATACTCCAAGTGCAGCCGCACCAGAGTTTTGTACAGCTTCACCATAACCTCTTGGTTCCGGAACTCGATCCCTCTATTAATAAAAGCTGAAACACTGCCTTCTTAACAGCCCTGTCAACCTGGGTGGAAACTTTCAAGGATCTGTATACATGGACACCGAGATCTCTCTGCTCATCTACACTACTAAGAATCTTACCATTAGCCCTGTGCTTTGCCTTCTGGTTACTCCTACCAAAGTGCATCACCTCACACTTCTCTGTATTAAACTCCATTTGCCACCTCTCAGCCCAGCTCTACAGCTTATCTATGTCTCTCTGCAACCTACAGCATCCTTTGTCACTATCCACAACTCCACCGACCTTAGTGTCATTTGCAAATTTGCTAACCCATCCTTCTACGCCCTCATCCAGGTCATTTATAAAAATGACAAACAGCAGTGGACCCATCACCGACCCTTGCAGGCTGCTTCGTCCTGGATGGAGTCAAGCTCCTTGAGTGTTGTTGGGGTGGCACTCATCCAAGCAAGTGGGGAGTATTCCATCACATTCCTGACTTGTGCCTTGTAGATGGCAGACAGGCTTTGAGGAGTCAGGAGATGAGTTACTCATCACTGTATTCCTAGCTCCTCACCTGATCTTGTTGCCAGTCTGTTAATGTGGTGAGTTCAGTTCAGTTTCTGGTCAATGGTAACCCCCAGGATGTTGATAATGGGGCATTCAATGATGATATGATATGACCATTGAATGTCAAGGAACAGTGATTAGATTGTCTCTTATTGGTGATGGTCATAGCCTCACATTTGTGTGGCGTGAATGTCGCTTGCCACTTGTCAGCCCAAACCTGGATATTGCCCAGATCTTGTTGCATGTGAACATGGACTGCTTCAGTGTCTGAGGAGTCGTAAATAGTGCTGAACATTGTGCAATCATCAGCGAACATCCCCACTTCTGACCTTATGATGGAAGGAAGGTCATTGATGAAGCAGCTGAAGATGGTTGGGCCTTGGACATGACCCTGAGGAATTCTAGATGTCCTACAGAGATGTCCTGGAGCTGAGATTATTGATGTCCCAAAACCATGACCATCTGACTATGTGCCAGGTATGACTCAAACCACCGGAGCATTTGCCCCCGATACCGATTTGTACCAGAGATAGCAGGAACTGCAGATGCTGGAAAATCTGAGATAACAAGTTGTAGAGCTGGATGAACACAGCAGGCCAAGCAGTAACAGAGGAGCAGGAAGGCTGACGTTTCACGCCTAGACCATTCTTTGGAAAATGAAGAAGAGTCTCAGCCCAAAACATCAGCTTTCCTGCTCCTCTGATGCTGCTTGTCCTGCTGTGTTCATCCAAGTCTACACCTTGTTAACCCATTGATACCAGTCTTGCTCAGGCTTCTTGATGCCACACTTGGTCAAATGTAGCCTTGATATCATGCCGTCACTCTCACCACACCTCTGAGATTCAAGTCTTTTGCCCATGTTTGAACAAAAGCTGTAATGAGATTCGGACTACGTGGCCATGGCAGAACCCAAACTGGGTGTCACTGAACAGGTTATTGCTGAGCAAGGATAATGGGAACTGCAGGTGCTGGAGCTGGATGAACACAGCAGGCCAAGCAGCATCTTAGGATCACAAAAGCTTTTTGGCCTGCTGTGTTCATCAAGTCCACACTTTGTTATCTCTTATTGCTGAGCAGTTGCTGCTTGATAGCACTGTTACTGACACCCTCCATCAGTTTACTGATGATAGAGAGTAGACTGTTCGGGCAGTAATTGGCTGGGTGGGATTTGTCTTGCTTTTTGTGTACAGGGCATGCTTGGGCAATTTTCCACATTTTTGGGCAGGTACCAGCGTTGTAACTTTATTAGAATAGCTTGGCTCAGGGAGCTGCAAGTTCTGGAGCACAAGACTTCAGCACTATTGCCGGAATGTTGCCAGGACCTGTAGCCTTTTTTAGTATTCATTGTCTCTATACCATTTACTGATATCAAGTGGAGTGAATCGAACTGTCTGAAGACTGGTATTTGTAATGCTGGCGACCTCTGGAGGAGGCTGAGATGGATCATCCACTCAGCACTTCTGGCTGAAGATTGCTGCCAATGCTTCAGCCTTAACTTACGCACTGATGTGCTGGGCTCTTCCATCATTGAGGATGGGGATATTTCACTCCAGTGAGTTGTTTAATTGCCCATCACCATTCATGACTGAATGTGGCAGGACTGCAGAGCTTAGATGTGATCCATTGGTTGTGAATTGCTTAGCTCTGTCTATCACTTATTGCTTTCAGCATGCATGTTTGGCATGCAAGTAGCCCTGTTTGGTGGCTTCACCAGGTGGATACCTCATCTTCAGGTATGTCTGGTGCTGCTCCTGGCATGCCCTCCTGCACTCTTCATTGAAGCAGGGTTGATCCCCTGGCTTGAGTCGGGGATATGCTGGGCCATGAAGTCACAGAATGGGCTGGAGCACAATGCTGCTGCTGGTGATGGCCCACAATGCTTCATGGATGCCCAGTCTTGAGTTGCAAGATCTTTGCAAAATCTGTCCCATTTAGCATGGTGATAGTGCCACAACATAATGGAGGTTGTTCTCAATGAGAAGGTGGGACTTCGACTCCACAAGGGCTGTGTATTGGTCACTCTTACCGATGCTGTCATAGATAGGTGCAACTCTAGCTGGCAGATTGGTAAAGATGAGGTCAAATATGTTTTTCCCTCTTTTTGGTTCCCTCACCACCTGTTGCAGGCTCGGTCTAGTAGCTATGTCCTTTAGGACCCGACCAGCTTCATCAGTAGTACTGCTGCCGAGCCACTCTGGATGGTAGACTTGAAATCCCCACCCAGAGTACATTTTGTGCCCATGCCATCCTCAGTGCTTCCTCTAATTGTTGTTCACGTTGAGGAGTACTAATTCATCAGCTGAGGGAGGATGGTATGTGGTAATTTAGGAGAAGAGGTAGCAGATTTCAAACAGAAATGAGAAGAAATTGCTTTTCTCAAAGGGCTATAAACCTGTGGAATTCGTTATCCCAGAGAGTGGTGAATGTTGGGACATTGAATAAATTTGAGGAGTAGATAGGTAGATTAGATTAGGTTAGGGGTATGAGTCTGGGTGGGATGCTCTGAGGGTCAGTGTGGACTTATTGGGCCGAATGGTCTGTTTCTACACTGTAGGGATTCAATGATGATAGTCAGATTTTTAATTAGTAATGAATTGAAGGGTATTGGGGAGCAAGCAGGAAAGCAGAGTTGGCACTGAGATGAGATCAGCTATGATTATATAATTGATGCGGCAGTCCCAAGGGGCTGAATTGCCTCCTCATGCTCTGAGTTCTTATGTCCTTTTTAATGCATGAGTGAATTGTACACAAAGAACACAAAGCTGAGATGGTTTCAGAGAGAGCAGGAACTGTAGATGCTAGAGAATCTAAGACAACAAGGTGTAGAGCTGGATGAACACAGCAGGCCAAGCAGTAACAGAGGAGCAGGAAGACTGACGGTTCAGGCCTAGAAGGGCCTAGGCCCGAAACGTCAGCCTTTCTGCTCCCTAGATGCTGCTTGACCTGCTGTGTTCATCCAGCTCCACACCTTGTTATCTAAGCTGAGATGGTTTGTCTTTTACTGCTGGATTGAAACCAATTTTCACGTCATATATGTTGATAATTATAAGTTTATTCCTCACATCAATGATTGTCTGCACAATGGAGGAGGCACTGGAAATTTGTCAATACCAAAATCTTGAAAACAGGAAGAAAGGCAATTACCAGCGCTGCTGTTCGCTGAAGGCAGGGTTATTTCAGCAGAATAATCATTTAGAATGATCTGTTGGGCCTTGAATGTTTCTTGCATTAATATGTCCAGCATGAAAAGAAATTGCCTATGGCTTTTATTTAAACATCTTTAATTATTTACTGTAGTTTACCAGAGATACGTTTTGAAGCTCCCATGAGCTAACACTTTGTACAGAAACTTGTAACATCAAGATTTTGTTTATTTGGGGGGCCAAATGCTGAAATCATTTTAATCTACCTGTACTGTTTTTATTCTTTCTCTATTGTGGATGTCTCACTTCATTTTAGTGTTACATTGGGCCAAGAACCACACCTGAATAATTGATTATCTTTGATATTTTTTGTTGGCAACTTTGACCTTCATTACTAAAAATTCCTGAACACTGCATCACATCCCATTGAAAGCATCTGGGGTGTATCAGAATGGATTTCTTATGTTATTGGGTTTGTAGCCAAAGATCCACGCTAATAATGTGTTAGTACATATACTCAAATCCATTTTAAAATACATGGTAAAATATAAACTCATTCGTCAAAGCAGCAGTCCTTTACAGTACTTACATCAGAGAAAATTCCCCTTTTGTCACATCTATGGGGCTTGACCTAATTACAGCTTCAATTCCTAGTCTTGAAAATCTGATTAGAAACCAAAAGAACTATGGATACTAGAAATCAGAAATTACTAGAAAAGCTCAGCGTGTTTGACAGGATCTGTGAAGAGAAATCAGTGTTAATCTCGGAGGGCAAGTGACATTCGTCAGAATTGGAAACCTGATGTCATCTTCTTTGAGATTTTATACAACGAAACAATGAGATTTTCGGCTTCAAATATCCCCCCCAGATTTGAACTAAACACTTCTGGTCCAGAACTTTGAAACTAACTCCTAGCCCTATGTTAATATTTATTCCATTAGTGTTAAACTGTATTATGCCTCCAGCACCAGTCAAGATCCAAGCAATTAAAACCGGGGACTTTCTTCATGCCATATTGCCAAGGCTCACTTGGGTAATGTGTTGGGAATTAAGACCCAATATTCCTAGAGCTGTTACAAAAGTTGAAGATTTTAAAATACATGAACAAAATTCTCTGAATTACCTGTTTTGCAGATTCAATTTGATAGAAAACATGGACCAGGCTTTGCAATTAACATGGATTATTATTTATTACAGTTAGTTAAACTTCAGATACAAGTAAATAATTACAAACTACTGGCATATAATACTTCTCATTAAAACTCTGATCTCCTTATAATTTCTTGCACACAAGCACATACACAAAAGCACAACCGCAAATGCACACAAACACATACACATTCAGACCGAAACCGACAAGGAAAAGAAACTTACAGGCAGAGAAAAAAAAAACTGTATGGCAATTCAATGATTCCTATTCATGGTTTGCTGATACAATCCTTCTGATTCTTCTGCTGGTCAGGCTGTACTTTTGTAGTCAACTTTCTCTAGATACTTCCACTAGTCTGCAAAAGAGACAAGGTGGCTAGTTAGCTGATGAAAAGATCTCTGATTTATCAGTTAAAAGTCACAGCTTACGTTCACTGCTGTAGGAAAGGCAAACTAACTTTCTCAAGGTTCAAAATGGTTTCTGATTGCACAGAACTGATATGCAGCTCCTGCACTGGTGGAGATCAAATACTTCTCTGCGTCTTGCATCCGGTCCCAAACTGTTCAGTTACCTGAGAACCAATCATACAATTGTTGCCAGGCAAAAGGCCCTTGACATCAGTAACTAGTCACTAGTCCATAGGCCAATTAAAATCGTGTTGCCACCCAGCTGCTCACTTTAATATTGCCTGTTTAAATAAATTTTTACACAATGCCTGCTGTAAGTGTGGGGTTACTTGCTTTTCAAATTATCCAGCAGTCCTCTGAAACATTGTTTTGTTAGTCCACCTCATTTCAATTAATAATCCTAACAGGCATAAAGAAACAAAAATGCATATTTCTTACAATGGAGATGTCCCTTCAGCCAGAAAGAGAGTCTGGAACATCAAACTGAAGTATTATTTACTGTTTACTTTTTTTGCTCCTAAAAAGCCTCCCAAAGTAAACAAATTCCCATTAGCCTCCAAGAACTATCTCTCTTATACTTTGAAATAAAACTACCCTACTTAGAAATAAGGAAAAAAAACCCCAGCAGACTTACAGATCAAAACCCACCTGCCACTAGTTCTCATCCAAATTGTGAACTAAATGATGATAAATGAATTATCTATCTCTAACATACTGCACATCACAATGTGATCAATCAGGATGTGGTTTTATGAATGTACAAGGAGCCCTCTTGCACCACAGTGGTAGTGCCCATATCTGAAATAACTGCACAGAGGCCAGTATCCCATCACCAAATCACGGTTTATTTACATGTGTATCATACACTGGCTGTGACGAGCCAGTCCGGGGATAATACCTGAAGTCAGGACACTCTCTGAAGCCCCAGTTAATTATCTGTCAGTCAGGCCTCCCTGATTGGCTCAGGTTGACAAACCTGATCAAGTATCTCATAGTCAATATAAATCATCTGGTTCTCATCACTACACTATCCCTGAGTTGGGATTCCCAGGTTTAAATCCCACTTCCTCCAGAAGTGTGTAATAACAGCTCTGGTTCAAAAAAAGACTTTGACATGTTGAAATTTTAGATAAGAATCTGAGATATATCTGGTGGAATATTTGGAAACATAGCCCCAGCCTCCCTTAAGTGCCATTGGTGGCTTCCTTGCTTGCATGCTTGCTCTTCAGTCAGAAGGTTGGCGGTCAAGTGCCATCCTCAACTTGAACTCAAAGATCAAAAGCTGATGCATTGTGGGAGTGCTACATTTTGTGCTGTTTTTGGAACTAAACAGTAAAAGAGGACCAAAGGAGATAGTTCATGAGATGTGGCCATCACTTGTGAAGCAAATATCTGTTGGACATTTCTAGTTGCATTTGACCTGATGTGCTGTGGTCATTTCAGAAGGCCAGAAGTCACACAACACCAGATTATAGTCCGACAGGTTTGTTTGAAACCATAATGTGTCAGAGCTCTGCTTCTTCAACAGGTGGACTTCACCTGATGAAAGAGCAGTGCTCCAAAAGCTTGTGATTTCAAATAAACTTGTGAGGACTATAACCTGAGATAGCCAGTACTGCAGATGCTGGAGTCAGAGATGACAAAGTCTGGAGCTGGAGGAACGCAGCAGGCCAGGCAGCTGCCCGGGACTATAACCTAGTGTTATGTGATTTCTGACGTGGTCCACCCTGGTCAACACCACATCATTTTCAGAATGCAGTTAAGTATCAAGCACATTTCTGTCAGATTTAGGCTAGGCTGCGTAAAAACAGCAGATTTCTTTTCCTAAGGAACATTAGCAAAGCAGATAAGCCATTTTTCCCCGTAAAACAATCAATGATAGTCATCATGATTACTGTTGCTAAGACTAGATTTCAAATCCAGATTTATTAATTGAATTTTACTTCTACCAGTTGTTGTGGTGGGATTTGAATTTTCTCCTATGAAAAGAAATTAACCTGAGCCTTCGATAACTGATTCAGTAATATTATCACCACGCTAGTGTCTGTTCAGTGAATGGCTGTTATTTATCTCGCACTCAACATCACTAAAATCAAAAGGTCCAACCATTATCATATTGCTGTATTTATGAGTTAGCTATGTGCAATATTGCCTGCAGCATTTCATATGTTATAACAGAGACTGCTTTTCAAAAAGTACTCCGTTACCTGTAAAGATGACATCCTTTGTCACGAAATTAAGTGCATACTTTCCTTCGTACATCTTACTCTAGGCCTGTTTATATATTGTGAAACATTTTATTATATAAAGGGTCCATTCCTAATTGTATACGTGATAGCTTTTTTGCTTGAATCTCATTCGGTTTTTTACTTTCCTTTTAATCTTTTTTTTCAAATGTTGCAAACTATCCCTCTGAAATAAATATTCGGGAGAATTAATTTTAAAATGTACAGATCGTGTCCACAAGTCTTACTCCTTGGAACAACAATTCTTAGCCTTATTCCCTGGTTTCATTAATCATAGTGATTTGCTGAATTAGCATTTCTCTGCCCATACTGCTATGTCAACTGTCACATTGTAGTAGCAGGCTCTGGCCAGCAGTTGGCAGTGAGATTCACATCTTGAAGACCACAGAGTTACTTAGAATTTATAGCACAGAAATTAGCCATTTGTCTAAATGACTGTCTATGGGGGGAGTTTTCATACTTACTCATGTGTCAAATGCAATTGGCAATGACCAGCCCATCAAGGCACAAAGCGGCTTACCTCTACCCTCCACTCATTAATGGGCCATTGGGCTCTTTGGCACCATTCTTGGAGAATTGCAGAGCAGGAGAGGTGGAATACTCAGCACTGCAGGGACTATTCAGTGTTACTGTCACTGATGTTATACTTGAAGCCAGCCGTGTGTCACTTCAGATGCTGTAAGTGAGGACCTGCTCCAGGAATGGCATTCTCACTCCTCTGGCTTTATGGAGGTGCAGGTGGACAGAGAGATGGAGGGGAGGGCCCTTCTTTCTCCTGTGGATTGGCACAGGATGCCACGGACCAGGCCAAGCCTGCCTGGACATAAACACAGCAGCCTGACGCAGTGCTGTGTCCTGGATAAAATCAGATGCTCAGCTGTGAACTAACTAATGAAGCACCATGCTCATCTCTCTGCCACCTCAATCTTGCTTCCTACCCACTCAGTGGGGACATCTCCTGCTCCTGAATCACCTCAAACTGCTCTTCCATCCACTTCCACCAAACTCAAACCCTCCCCTTGTGTCATTGCAGGACAAATTAGCCAACCAGGGCTGACAGGGCCCAGAGTGGCAGTGGGTTTGGACTTGGAATAGGAAGGTTTGAAAACCATGAGTACTCATGCAGAGATACAGAGCAAGAAATGCAAGAAGCCTTCTTTGTGTCAGAGAATAGTAGGAACTGATTTCACGAGCTTCAAAAATCTCCCCTCACCCTACTGCATCCCAAAACCAGCCCAGCTTGTCCCCGCCTCCCAAACCTGTCCTTCCTCCCACCTACCCCCTCCTCCCACCTCAAGCCACACCCCCATCGCTTACCTACCAGCCTCACCCTGCCCCCTTGACCTGTCCATCCTCCCTGGACTGACCTATCTCCCCACCTACACTCACCTTTACTGGCTCCATCCCTGCCTCTTTGACCTGTTTGTCTCCTCTCCATCTATCTTCTCCTCAAAGCATCTTCTATCCGCCTCCCCCTCTCTCCCTATTTATTTCAGAACCCCCTCCCCTTCCCCATTTCAGATGAAGGGTCTAGGCCCGAAACATCAGCCTTCCTGCTCCTATGATGCTGCTTGGCCTGCTGTGTTCATCCAGCTCTACACCTTGTTATATCAGCCTACTTTGTGTACTGTGCTCTTCTCCCGTTTCCTTCAGTGCTAACTGGGTCTGAACTGACACAAGCTTTGACCCCTCTTACAGAACTTAGTCCCCTTTCTCCTCTTAAGTGGCACCCAGTGAACCTCCACAAAGTGCTGGAGAACCATTAGCTCCACCTTTACCTCTGAGGAGGAACTCAATGAACCCTGGACTGGCTCAGAAACTTGTACCTCGGTGGGTTTTCTAATTGGATTAGGCTCAGGAGCACATTCTGAAGTGAGCATTACTGACACGTTTCCACAGCTGACGGAAGAAGCAGCACCCCAGGTCATTGGAAGTCAGAGGACTCCCAGAGGCTGGGCACTTACTCAGCTCCAGACAGAAGATAACCCCATGGTAATTGCAATTCATCGGTTTGTCAGAGGCACACAGTAAACTCATCAAAGAATGAAAGGGTCTCCTAACCTCATCATATTTGCTCTGGTATACATTGTTTGGCTGCTTCCACAGACAGTTTGGTGGCTGCTGTGGAGATTCAGGTCCACCCCACTCACTGTCTGCTCGGTAGGAGCATAAAATTAGCTTTCATTTCTGTGGCCATAGGTGCCCGCAATTGCTGGCAAAGCAAGAGGGAGTCAATGGACCTCAATCTTACTGCAGGTGCCCCTTCCTGTCAGGAGACAATACGGTGCTAGCAGGCACAGGGCCTTCAGAAGGTTCCTCCCAGGATAGTCCAGAAGGAACCAGGCTTCCACATCAACAGAATGATGAAAAAACCTGTAGAAGTTCATGCAATGCATACACCTGTAACTAAGCAGAACACTCTGATCAAGCCTAGGACTCTTGGCCAAAAGGCATCAAGGGGCAATAACCTGACCAAACAGGACAAACCACAGAGCAGGCATCTTCCATCCCAGCTGTGGACACGAGGACACAATGAAGGGCAAGAGGAAAAACAGAATTATTGAGGGCCAACAGTTGGAGTGGATGAAGCATCCAGTGGCTGAGAGAAAGGGAAAGTGCCTAAACTAATAAAATAAGATCAGACCATCAATAGGTATTAATGTATGTAGTCATCTCATAGCTCATGAGTGAAAATACCATCTCACCTTGACCGGAGAAGATGGCTTATTGCTCTGGAAGCCACGAAGTTCCTCGCTGCCATTTTATGCAATTTCTTCAACTTTGGCACTGTGGACCTTGACATTCAATGGCTGGAAATATCATGCCGCTCATTTTGATCTGCGCCACAAGAGGAAATATCCTCTTTATGTTTAATGAATCAAATGTATTCATAATTGTAAAGACCTCTATCAGTTAACCCATCAGCCCTGCTTTTTTTTCTCCTCTCTAGAAATAAGAATGTTTAACCTTTCCTGATAAATATAACCTCCTATTTCGGGCTACATCCCTGTACGTTTTGTTATGTACCTTCTGCACTGCCTCCACGTCCATTCATAGTAGGGAGCACTGTGCTGCCCATGTCATATCAAACACCGTGTGATTTAGTCTCAGAATGACAGAGTAGCTACACATCTGAAGGAGTCCCGTTGCCCCATTGTGACTGCCTGGGTCTCTATCTTACCAATTGCCTCTGCCGAGCCTTCTCCTCATCGCTCTTCACATATTCCATTCTCATATAATAACCCAACTCACTTTTAAAATGCCTTGACTGACCCTGCCTCCACCACACTCTGGGCAATGCATTGCGAGCCATGATATAAAGTTTTATTTGCATACAACCGTGAAATGTCTCCATCTATTGTTTTAACAGAACGACTGGCAGAATGAGTTAAGATGCCCATTAGTGGCTGGAGGGCGAAATTCAGTACAAGTACTTTAAGTGTCCATACGATAACATCATTGGCAGTGAATTCAATCTCATGTTATAACTTTACTACTTAATTGTCATAACAATGGCACATAATAAATCTTTGCTATAAAAGTGCCTATGTACAGGATAGTTATCCAGAGATTATCCACGATACAATTGTCCTCCACAGGGGCCAACATTTTTGACATTGCAATCTATTACTTTAAAGCACTTTGATTCTTAATAAAATCCCAAAGCACTTAAAATAATCCTGTCCTTCTACATAATCAAATAGATATTTCGCTTGTGTATGATAGCCTAATAAATCATTGTGATGTGCATTCACCTCGAGTTGTCAATCCCTCCTCTGTTGAGCCTTCCATTCTGCAACCTTTTTGTTAACTGCAATGGAAAATATTTGCATACATTGTCTATCCATGTGGTAAAGCCTATTGGAAGTATCAAGTGGGAAGGGGATGGTGGAATTGGAACTGGAGTTGGCAGTACATTAAATGAGCAATTGCAAATTGAAGCTTTTTTTGCAAACCCAACCTATTTTATTTTGAAATAACAAGGTGCAGAGCTGGATGAACACAGCAGGTCAAGCAGCAACAGAGGAGCAGGAAAGCTGACGTTTCGGGTCTAGAACCTTCTTCAGAAATGGGGGAGGGGAAGGGGACTCTGAAATAAATAGGGAGAGATGGTGAGGCGAATAGAAGATGGATAAAGGAGAAGATAGGTGAAGAGGGGACAGACAGGTCAAACAGGTGGGGTTGGAGTCAGTAAACGTGAGTGTAGGTGGGGATTAGGGAGGGGATAGGTCAGTCCAGGGAGGACTGACAGGTCAAAGAGGTGGGATGAGGCTGGTAGGTAGGAGATGGGGGTGGGGCTTGAGGTGGGAGGAGGGGATAGGTGGGAGGAAGGACAGATTAGGGAGGCAGGGATGAGCTGAGTTGGTTTTGGGATGTCGTAGGGGGAGGGGAGATTTTGAAGCTTGTGAAATCCACATTGATACCATTGGACTGCAGGGTTCCCAAGCAGAATATGAGTTGCTGTTCCTGCAACCTTTGGGTGGCATCATTATGGCACTGCAGGAGGCCCAGGGTGGAAATGTCATCCAAGGAGTGGGAGGGGGAGTTGAAATGGTTCATTACTGGGAAGTGCAGTCATTTGTTGCGAGCCCAATGTAGGTGTTGCACAAAGCGGCCCCCAAGACACTGCTTGGTTTCCCCGATGTAGAGGAGGCCACAATGGGTACAGCAGATGTAGTATACCACATTAGCAGATATGCAGATGAACATCTGTTTGATGTGGAAGGTCTTCTTCAGGTCTGGGATGGGAGTGAGCAGGGAGGTGTAGGGGGAGGTGTAGGGGAAGGTATAGTGCTTCTTGCGGTTACAGGAAAAAGCGCCGGGGGTGGTGGAGCTGGAGAGGAGTCTGGAGCAGAGAAGGAAATCCCAGAGAGAGTGGTCCCTCCAGAAAGCAGATCAGGGTGGGGAGGGAAAAATGTCTTTGGTGATGGGGTTGGATTGCAGATGGTGGAAGTGTTGGAGGATGATGTGCTGGATCCGGAGGTTGGTGGGGTGGTATGTGAGGACGAGGGGGATTCTGTTTTGGTTGTTATAGCGGGGAGGGGGTGTGGGGGATGAATTGTGGGAAATACAAGAGACACGGTTGAGGGCGCTTTCGACCACTGTGGAGGGGAATTTGCGGTCCTTGAGAAATTAGAGCATCTGAGATGTCTGGGAGTGGAATGCCTTATTTCAGGAGCAGATGCGGTGGAGGCAAAGGAATTGGGAATAGGGGAGGCAATTTTGCAGGAGGGTGGGTGAAAGGAGGGGTATTCTAGGTAGCTGTGGGAGTCAGTGGGCTTCAAATGCTCCTCTGATGCTGCATGGCCTGCTGTGATCATCCAACTCTACACCTTGTTATCTCAGATTCTCCAGCATCAGCAGTTCCCACTATCTCTGATTCCATTTTTATTTTGAAGGCAATTTGATAGAAAAATAAATCAAAATATGGAAAACAGGTCTCAAATTTTGGGAACGGAGTAGAAGCAGAAAGTGCTGAAGAAGCTTTGCAGATCTGGCAGCATCTGTGGAGAGCGAAACAGAGTTAACATTTCAGGTGAAAGAACCAGAAAAGAGACTTATGCATTCTTCAAGGACAGCAACAACCCCCCCGACAGTGGTCGAGAACGCCCTTGACCGTGTCTCCCGCATTTCCCGCAACACATCCCTCACACCCCGCCCCCCCCAATAACTGCCCTAAAAGAATCCCCCTCATCCTCACGTACCACCCCACCAACCTCCGGATACAACGCATCATCCTCCGACACTTCCACCATCTACAATCCGACCCCACCACCCAAAACATTTTTCCATCCCCTCCCTCGTCTGCCTTCCGGAGAGACCACTCTCTCCGTGACTCCCTTGTCCGCTCCACACTCCCCTCCAACCCCACCACACCTGGCACCTTCCCCTGCACCGGCAGGAAGTGCTACACTTGCCCCCACACCTCCTCCCTCACCCTCATCCCAGGCCCCAACATGACTTTCCATATTAAGCAGATGTTCACCTGCACATCTGCCAATGTGGTATACTGCATCCACTGTACCCGGTGTGGCTTCCTCTACATTGGGGAAACCAAGCGGTGGCTTGGGGACAGCTTTGTAGAACACCTCAGCTCGGTTCGCAATAAACAACTGCACATCCCTGTCGTGAACCATTTTAACTCCCCCTCCCATTCCTTAGACGACATGTCCATCATGGGCCTCCTGCAGTGCCACAATGATGCCACCCGAAGGTTGCAGGAACAGCAACTCATATTCCGCTTGGGAACCCTGCAGCCTAATGGTATCAATGTGGACTTCACAAGCTTCAAAGTCCCCCCTTACCCCACCGCATCCCAAAACCAGCCCAGCTCGTCCCCTCCCCCCACTGCATCACAAAACCAGCCCAGCTTGTCCCTGCCTCCCTAACCTGTTCTTCATCTCGCCTATCCCCTCCTCCCACCTCAAGCCGCACCTCCATTTCCCACCTACCAACCTCATCCCACCTCCTTGACCTGTCCGTTCTCCCCTGACTGACCTATACCCTCCCCACCTCCCCGACCTGTCTGTTCTCCCCTGACTGAACTATCCCCTCCCCACCTCCCCACCTATACTCTCCTCTCCACCTATCTTCTCTATCCATCTTCGGTCTCCTTCCCCCTCTCTCCCTATTTATTTCAGAACTGTCTCCCCATCCCCCTTTTCTGATGAAGGGTCTAGGCCCGGAACGTCTTCTTTTGTGCTCCTGAGATGCTGCTTGGCCTGCTGTGTTCATCCAGCTTCACACTTTGTTATCTTGGATTCTCTAGCATCTGCAGTTCCCATTATCACTGCAGAAAAGAGACTGTTCTGCCCACCAAGTCATCGCTGGCACATTATGCTTTACTAAACTAGAAGTTTTCTGCCTGATTGCAGTCCACGTCCCTCTACTTCCTGTATATTTATACATCTGTTAAATGACTCTTAAATGTTGCTATTTTATCTGCTTCTAACATCTCTTGTGGCAGCACATCCCAAGCACTTAACGTCCTCTCGGCAAATAACTAGTCTCTCGTAACTCCTTTAACTTTTCCCTCTTTTTCCTTAAACCTCTGTCGCCTAGTAATTGTCATTTCTACCTTGGGGAAAAGACTGACTATCCATTCTATCTATGCCTCTCAATTTTGTAAAATTGTATCAGGTTGCCCCCTTAGCCTTTGATGTTCAAGTGCAAACAAACCAGGTTTGTACAATCTCTCCTCATAGTTAATACCCTCCAAACCAGGCAACATCCCGGTAATCCTTTTCTGTGACCTCTCCAAAGCCCCAATATCTTCTGTTAGTGTGGTGACCCGAACTGTATGCAACGTTCTAAATGTGGTCTAACTACAGATTCAACATGATTTGCCGATTTTTATACTGTAAACCCCAACCAATGGAAGCAAGAATGCAGTATGCCTTCTTGAACACCTTATCTACTTGTATTGCCACTTTCAGGGAACTGTGATCCTGTGGGTCCTGTAACCTTTCTAGAAAATGAACAATAGGACTCAAAACCTTAACTCTGTTTTCCCTCCAAAGATGCTACCAGACCTGCTGCTTTAGTCCAGAAATTTCTGCTTTTGTTTCAGATCTCCAGCATCTGCAGTTCTGCGTTTTATCTCAATTTGCTAATGCCTAGACCAGTGGGGGCATGTGAAAAAAGATATTGTATCCATCTTAGAATTTAACCAGTTCAGTTCACAGCTGTGTGTCTATTTACCTGGCAATGGTATTTACAAATGATGGTGCAGGAGACCACCTCCTTAGAGCAGATGCCTTTTCCACTAAAAAGGAGACTGCTCCGACATCAGTAGAATATCATAGAATCCCTATTGTGTGGAAACAGGCCTTTCAGTCCAAGAGGTCCACACTGACCCACAGAGCATCCCATCCAGACCAATCCCCCAGCTCTTTGCCTGTAACTCTGCATTTTCCATAGCATTTGCATCTTCACCAAACTAATTACTATCTCCTGATGACTTGAACAATCTCCCATGTTATCACTTGATCTCACCAGCCTCCATCTGAACAAAGATCTCCCTTTACAAACTTTCCACCTCTTTTTCTACCACTGTACTTGGTATAGCTCAATTACACCACTAATACTTCACAGTTCTGGTGAGCATTCATTGACCTGCAACATTGGGTAGGAATTTCCTGAATCAAAGAGATAGGATCGGAGATGGGGTGGTGGGAAAATGAGGACATTCATGTTAGCATGGCTCCCTTAGCCCTTACTGACTCCAGATGAGGTCCTCAAGTGTTGAGTGAGAACCAATTCAATGTCCCAGTCCATGGAGCCAAGGAGCCAAACAGTATAACTAAGATTTCCTTAGGGGACATTTCTGGGAATAACGGGCAGTACAGTAGTCTAGTATGGGTGGCATAGTGATCCAGTGGTTAGCACTGCTGCTTCACAGTGCCAGGGACCCAGGTTCAATCCCACTCTTGGGTGCCTGTCAACGTGGAAGTTGTGTGTTGTCCCAGTGTCTGAGTGGGCTTCTGCTGGGTGCTCTGCTTTCCTCCCACAGTCCAAAGCTTTGCAGGCTAGATGTCCAGCAGCATGTGTGAAGTGAAAAGCCCTTCAAACATTAACTCTGATTTTTTTTTCTTCACAAATGCTGCCAGAGTAGCTGAGTCTTTCCAGCAACTTCTGTTTTTGTTCTTGATTTACATTATCTGTAGTTTTTTTCCAGTTTTAATGCAGGCAAGGTGGACTGGCCATGGTAAATTTATCATAGTGTTCAGGGATGTGTAGATTAGATATATTAGCTATGGGAAACGCAGGGTTGTCAGAAAAGGATGGGTCTGGGTGAGATGTTCTTTGGAGGGTCAATGTGGACTTGTTAGGCTGAAGGGCCTGTTTCCACACTATAGAGATTCTATGATTCTATGCTATTCAACTGATGTTGGAGAAGTCTCCTTTTAAGGAGGTGGTCTCCTGGACAATCATTTGTAAATACCATTGCCAGGTAAATAGACATACAGCTGTGATCTGAACTGGTTAAATTCTAAGATGGATAGAATATTTTCTCCAGCACCCCCAGAGCTCTAGACATTAGCAAAATGTTAACATTCAAGAAGACGCCTATGTTAACATGGCTTTTGATTTTTGCTTCTCTGGTCCATTCACAATCCTTAACCAGGCAGGTCTCCAGGAGGTGATTTCTTGAAACTTACAGCCAACATCTTGTTTCTCAAGTCGTCTTTCTTACCCTCACTCCATACGTCCTTGATTTCAAAGGAATTACAATTATGTAAAGCGTTTAACAAAGCAAAAAATCCTAGGCAACTTGTTAGAAGAATTAGAAAATGAATATGATGCAGAGTCACAAAGTTAGGTGACCAGAAGATTTCTCAGCTACGTCGGGCTGAATTTTACACTTTTTTGTCTAAGCCTTAATTGCCTCACCTATTCTGGAGGGTTTTACACAGTGAGGGCTAGCAAGTTCTCTCAGCATATCTTACCAAACATGCTACACGAATTACACTTCGTGGCTCTTTGGCATCTCTCACATCCAATTCATCATACCATGTGCCTTTCTCAGAAAAATTCTCTGCTCATTCTAGCATTCCATGTGTCTGAGTGACCTTTAAAAAGGCTTCTGTGTGCTTGGATGAGCACTGGCATCCTGAAGCTGCCTTGCCTGTTGACAGACAGGATGTGAACATGTCAGGGTTGGGGATAATGGCATTATGATTATCCAGCAGGGACCTAGAGAGCCTGGGAGTAGTACAAAGGAGGAATGTCTTCTTTCTTGAAGGCAGGCAAAAGAAGCTAGATTGCTGCCTCGATTAGTGTGGCCTCTGCTGTCCAAGGGAATAGCTAGTAGTACCAGAAGAAGGTGGAGGATGTGCCAGGACCGGTTGCGAGATGGTGCCTTGTTTCTTGCGTAATGTTGGGACTGCACTCCTCCAGGCAAGTGGAGAGTATTTCATCACACTCCTGACTTGTGCCTTGTAGATAGTGGTCAGGCTCTAGGGAGTCAGAAGTTAAGTTACTCCCTGCAGGATTCCTAGCCTCTGACCTGCTCTTGTGGCCACTATTTATGTGGTGAGTCCAACTAAGTTTCTGGTCAATGGTAACCCCCCACGTCCCCCACCACCACTTCAAACAGGATGCATATATTGTGGGATTCAGTAAAGGAAACACCATTGAATGTCAAGAGATTGTCTCTCATTGGAGGTGGTCATTGCCTGTCATTTGTGTGATGTGACTGTTACTTGCTACTTGTCAGCCCCAGCCTCGCTATTATCTAGCTGTTATTGCATTTGCTTTCTAATAGTGCATCTATAAAAATTACTCGCGTCTTTGTGGGCATGCTGAAGGAAGTAGAGGCATTGTAGTGCTTCCTTGGCTAGCTGGCCCGCACAGGATCTGTGTACGGTTCAGGGCTCCATTCAGGCCAGTCGCTTTCCATGGGGTCACTCTCACGAAGGCCAATAGAATATCTGGCAGGGGCCTTCTGTTCCAAGCAAATGTACAATGCATTGATCTCATTGGGTGGGGATGTATCGTTGTCCACAATTCTGTTTGACTTCGCTTTGTAGCCCGTTATACCATGTAAGCCTTGCCAAAAACTGTATGGTTAATCTGGGTCTCAAGCTTAGTTTGGTATTGCTTCTTGGCATCTCTGATGGCCTTGTGAAGGGTATACGCGGAGTTCTGGGTAGGTCAGGGTTGCCTGACTTGAACTCCTCAGACCTCAACTTCAGTAGGGAGAGGATCTCCCGGCTCATCCATGGTTGCTAGTTGAAGAACATTCATATTAACTTCTTGGGACGCAGTCTTATATACACTCACCGCGAAGCCTGTAATGGTAGTGGCATTTTCATTGAGGTTGGCCACTGAGTTATTGAATATGGCCCAGTGCACTGTCTCTAAGCAGTCTCAGAATCCCTTCCTTTGCATCAGACCAACATTGCGCTTCTTGCTGTTCTGGATCCTCACTTTTCGATTTCTGTTTGTAAGCTAGGAGGAGGAGCACAGCATTGTGATCTGGTTTTCCAAAATATAGATGGGGATGGAGTGGCAGGCCGAGCCAGTGACGCCCAAATCCTGTGAATGAATATATACACAAAAAACCATTAACTGAGACAGTGAACGAACCATGCTATAACTCCTTCCCATCTACAGTCCAGTCAGCATTCTGTTACCATACATAGTTGTATCTCGTGTTAACCTGCAATGAATAGAGTTTGACAGAAGTCTAAGCTTGAAGACAGTACTTGAGCAGTTGGTCTTGAACCCAAGGTCTCACGTGTGGCCTTAAAACCAAAATAATAAAAGAGGCTCCAACAGGGAGGGAAGTAGTATCAGTGAGTTGAAGCACAAATAATGAGGGAATGATGATGGATATAAACTTTCGGGTCTCCCCTGTCGATTTCCGGCAGTTAATGACTTCATTTTACCAGGCCACAATGCCACGTGAACTTGAGAGCCAATAAAATGCCTTTCGTAAGTAGAGAGTCTTAAATGCCTGCTTCATCTATTTATGTCATTCCCTGTAGATCTTGCACTCCCAGCAATCCCTGAGGCAGCTTGTTGCACAGACTGAAGTTTGAACAGCCAGTCAGCGCATAACTTTCCTTCTTTGTCCTTAAGTGGGCCAATCCTTTCTCTAGTTACCCTTTTGCTCTTTATATATGAATAAAACGCTTTGGGATTTTCGTTAACCATGTTTGCCAGCAATATTTCATGTCCTCTCTTAATCCTTTTTTCAGATTCGCTCCACATTCCTGATATCCTTGCAAAGCTTCGTCTGTCTTCAGTCACCTAGACCTCATGTATGCTTCCTTTTTTCTCTTGGCTAGTCTCAATTTCACCTGTCATCTGTGGCTCCCTAATCTTGCCTTTTCAATTCCTCATTTTCACAGGAACATGTCTCTCCTGCACGCAAATCAACCTCTCCTTAAAAAGGAGATGTGGATTTACCTTTAAACAGTTTCTCCCAATCTACATTCCTCAGATCCTGCCGAATCTTGGTACAGTCGGCCTTCCCCCAGTTTAGTACTCTTCCTTTAGGACCACTCCTATCCTTGTCCATGAGTACTGTAAAACTTACCGAACTGTGGTTGCTATTTACAAAGTAGTCCCCTACTGTAATATCAACCACCTGGCCGGGTTCATTCCCCAGCACCAGGTCCAGTATGGCCCTTTCCCGAGTTGGACTACATACATATTGCTCTAGAAAACCCTCCTGGACACACCTTACAAATTCTGCTCCATCTTGACCCCTAACACTGAGTGAATCCCAGTCAATGTTGGGAAAATTAAAATCTCCCATCACCACCACCCTGTTTCTCCTACACCTTTCCATTATCTGTTTACATATTTGTACCTCTATCTCACGCTCGCTGTTGGGAGGCCTGTAGTACAGCCCCAGCATTGTTACTGCATCCTTCCTATTTCTGAGTCCTGCCCATATTGCCTCAGTGCTTGAGTCCTCCATGGGGCCCTCCTTCAGTACAGCTGTGATATCGTCTTTGACCATTACTGCAACTCCTCCACCCTTTTTACCTCCCTCTCTATCCCACCTGAAGCATCGATATCCTGGGACAACTAGTTGCCAGTCATGCCCTTCCCTCAACCAAGTCTCAGTAATAGCAATAACATCATACCTCCAGGTACCGATCCAAGCCCTAAGCTCATCTGCCTTGTCTACTACACTTCTCGCATTAAAACGAATGCACCTCAGACCACCTGTCCCTTTGTGTTCATCATCTGCTCCCCGAATACTATTCCCTTTAGTCACACTGACTCCATTACCTAGTTCCCTACAGGCTTTCATTACTACCTCTTTTCTGTCCAATATTTGGTTCCCATCCCCCTGCCTCATTAGTTTAAACCCTCCCCAACAGCATTAGCAAAAGCACGCCCAAGGACATTGGTTCCAGTCCGGTTCAGGTGTAGGCCGTCCAATTCGTAATAGTCCCACCTTCCCCTGAACCGGTTCTAATGTCCCAAAAATCTGAACCCCTCCTTCCTACACCATCTCTCAAGCCACGCATTCATCCTAGCTATTCTTTCATTTCTGCACTGACCAGCATGTGGCACTGGTAGCAATCCTGAGATTACTACCTTTGAGGTCCTACTTTCTAAACTTGGCTCAAGTTGACATAAGGAAGGAGGAAGTGTTAGGTATCCTAAAAGACATTAAAGGTAGACAGGTCCCCAGGTCCAGATGGGATCTATCCCAGGTTACTGAGGGAAGCGAGAGAGGAAATAGTTGGGGCCCTAACAGATATCTTTGCAGTGTCCTTAGACACGGGTGAGGTCCCAGAGGACTGGAGACTTGCTAATGTTGTCCCCTTGTTTAAGGAGGGCAGCAAGGATAATCCAGGTAATTATCGACCAGTGAGCCTGACGTCAATGGTAGGGAAGCGACTGGAGAAGATACTGAGGGATAGGGTCTATTCCCATTTGGAAGAAAATGGGCTTATCAGTGATAGGCAACTTGGTTTTGTACAGGGAAGGTCATGTCTTACCAACTTCATAGAATTTTTTGAGGACGTGACAAAATTGATTGATGAGGGAAAGGCTGTAGATGTCATATAAATGGACTTCAGTAAGGCGTTTGATAAGGTTCCCCATGGCAGGCTGATGGAGAAAGTGAAGTCACATGGGGTCCAGGGTGTGCTAGCGAGATGGATAAAAAACTGGCTGGGCAACAGGAGACAGAGGGTAGTAGTAGAAGGGAGTTTCTCAAATTGGAGACCTGTGACCAGTGGTGTTCCACAGGGATCTGTGCTGGGACCACTGTTGTTTGTGATATATGTAAATGATCTGGAGGAAGGTGTAGGTGGTCTGATCAGCTAGTTTGCTGATGACACTAAAATTGATGGAGTAGCTGATAGTGAAGGGGACTGTCAGAAATTACAGCAGAATATAGATAGACTGGAGAGTTGGGCAGATAAATAGCAGATGGAGTTCAATCCGGGCAAACGCGAGCTGATGCATTTTGGAAGATCAAATTCAAGGGCGAACTATGCAGTAAAATGGAAAAGGCCTAGGGAAAATTGATGAACAGAGAGATCTGGGTGTTCAGGTCCATTGTTCCCTGAAGGTGACAACGCAGGTCAATAGGGTGGTTAAGAACGCATATGGCATGCTTTCCTTCATTGAGCGGGGTATTGAGTACAAGAGTTGGCAGGTCATGTTGCAGTTGTACAGGACTTTGGTTAGGCCACATTTGGAGTATTATGTACAGTGCTGGTCGCCACATTATCAAAAGGATGTGGATGCTTTGGAGAGGGTGCAGAGGAGGTTCACCAGGATGTTGCCTGGTATGGAGGGTGCTAGCTATGAAGGGAGGTTGAATAGATTAGGATTATTTTCATTAGAAAGACAGAGATTGAGGGGGGGCCTGATTGAGGTCTACAAAATCATGAGGGGTATAGACAGGGTGGATAGCAAAAAGCTTTTCCCCCCCCAGAGTGGGGGGACTCAATTACTCGGGGTCATGAGTTCAAAGTGAGAGGAGGAAAGTTTAAGGGAGATATGCGTGGAAAGTTCTTTACACAGAAGGTGGTGGACGCCTGGAACGCGTTGCCAGCAGAGGTGGTAGACGCAGACACGTTAGCATCTTTTAAGATATTTGGACAGGTACATGGATGGGCAGGGAGCAAATGGACACAGACTGTTAGAAAATAGATGACAGGTTAGACAGAGGATCTTGATCGGCGCAGGCTTGGAGGGCCGAAGGGCCTGTTCCTGTGCTGTAGGTTTCTTTGTTTCTTTGTCCATAAAATCAAAATAACAAAGCTTTAACAGACAGCTCCTTTTGAGAACATGCATGACCCCTGGTTGACCCTGAATAGCACACCAATGGCAATTTTTAGATTTGTAATAAGGAACTAAAACAAGATGACCAGAGTAATAGGGGCGAAGATGGAGAAAATTGTATCAAGGGCAAGCTTCTCATTTCAAATCTACCAAATGATGAAAAGCACAGTGCATTGAAACTGAACTCGTTAAAAGGAAGATGACTGTAGTGATAGGGTCATTATTGTCACTGTTAGCTGAAAAGACACCGTAGTATTTAGAAAGTGGAAGATTGCTTAGAAAATTGCCAGCTGAAGTCCTGAGAAAAACAGGACGTTGGTAATGTGATCTTCAATGACAATTCAAAGGGACTTAACCCTTTCAGAGGCTGAAGAAATCCACAGGGTCTATGGTTTTAATGGAGCACTGATAGGCTTTTGCTTGCTACTATAACCTCTGACTATTCATCCAATTGCTCATCCTTTCTTCCTTCCTTTATTCTTTCATGGGCACATGCAAGTTTAGCAGCTGTCACCTACCCAGAGGAAAACGTAAAAACAAAATGCCTTCACAATCTCCCTTAAACGTGATGCTCAGAATTGGATACCACACTCCATTTAAGGCTGAACCAGTATTTTATGAAGATTCAATACTGAAAGCAAACACATAAAATTCCAATGGTGTGGAAATTCAACTAAAGGGTTACATCAATTGTCTTCCATGAATTAACTTTATCCCCCTCACAACTGTAGTGCCAGCATTATTCTTTCTGTCAGTATTACGGATGTCATCTTTGAGTTTTCGAATGGGATTCTGCCATCTGCTCATTTTGGATGAGAGTAGGAAGAGGAGGAGCTACTGGAGAGATGCCAACACATCAAAGTTGTCCTCTTTTCACTTGCACCTCAAGTGGAATTGTGTGG
This sequence comes from Stegostoma tigrinum, assembly GCF_030684315.1. Taxonomy (NCBI): domain Eukaryota; kingdom Metazoa; phylum Chordata; class Chondrichthyes; order Orectolobiformes; family Stegostomatidae; genus Stegostoma; species Stegostoma tigrinum. The sequence continues at coordinate 102,774,541 of NC_081359.1, forward strand.
CTATTTCTGCCCGGCAGAAGGTTGGCATGCCAGGACTATCCTAATCTCAAAGGCAGCAAGAGCAGCAGCTTGAATGTATACATAAATGCCTGACGAACTGCAATATTGTTTGCCTGCACACAATTAAGACACTCCCAGCTCGGCATGCTTTCAGCAGTAATGGGTGTTTGGGGTTTTCACAGCGTGTACAACAGATCCTATTCCAGTTTACAGTCTGCAGCCCATAAATCAATCAATAGAAGATGTGTATTATTCTGAGGTGCCAAACACATGTATACAGTGTATCACAAATCAGTAAATTAGCAAATAAGCTGGAACAAAACCTTTGGAATGTCAGAATAATTGGAGGCTATTCAGCCCATCAATTCGCCATGCAATTAGATCATGGCCAGTCAATACCATTCTCTTACATTATCACATATTTCAAAAGGAGATGTGGTGCAGTGGTGATCTTGCTGGGCTAGTAGTCCAGAAGTTTAAGGGACTGCTCCTTGAAACATGTGTTCCAATCCCATCCTGGCAACTAGTGGAATTATAGTCAATTTATAAAGTGTCCAACTGGGATCTAAGTTTAGAATGATGATTATAATTATTGCTGAAAACCCATCTGTGGAATTGAGGTAATGTCACTAGCCAAGTTATCCAGAAACTCAGGCTAATGTTCTGAGGAAACAGGATTGAATCCCATTGTGGCAGATGGCAAATTTGTAATCAAAATGCATCTGTTATTAAAAAAATGTAGTTTAATGGTAACCATTTTATGAAATCCAACCTAGCTCACTCATGTCCTTTGGGGATGGAAATCTGCTAAGCTTACCTGGCCTGGCCTACATGTGACTTCAGATCTACAGTAAGGATTCATAATTGCCCTCTGGGCAACTGGAGATGCACAGTAAATAAAACAAAATAAACTGCAGATGCTGGAGATCTGAAACAAAAAACAGCAGTTGCTGGCAAATCTTGGCAGGTCTGGCAGCATCAGTAGGAAGAAATCCAAGTAACATTTTGAGTCCAGTGACACTTCATCAGAACTTTTATCAGAACTATAGACATTAAATGTTGGCCTGGTCAGCGATACTCATACCCCACAAACAAATAAAAGAAGAGTCCTCATTACATTTTCTCATTGTAACCCAGCAAGCAGATTCTAATTGTAGGGCCACAGAATCATAGAGCCATAGCATTGTACAGCACAGAAACAGGCTCTTCGGTTCAACTAATCCATGCAGATCATAATCCCAAACTAAACTAGACCCAGCTGCTTGCACTTGGCCCATATCCCTCCAAACCTTTCCTATTCATGTGGTTATACAAATATTTTTAACACATTGCCACTGTACCTGCATCCACCATGTCTTCTCGGAATTCATTTTGCACACGAACCAAATCTCTGCGTGAAACAGTTGACCCTCATGCCCTTTTTAAATCTTTCTCCTCCGACCTTAAAAATATGCTCCCTAGTTTTGAAATCCCCCACCACTAGGAAAAGGCACCTGCCATTCACCTTGTCTATGCTCCTCATGATTTTAAGAGCCCCTATAAAGTCAACCCTCAACCTCCTATACTCCAATGAAAAAAGTCCCAGCCTGTCAGCCTCTGTCTTGTAGTGACTGGAGCCATGGCCGGATGGATTTCATTGACTATGAGATCCTTGATTGGGGTTGTTAACCTGGGCTAATCAGAGAGCCCTGGCTGACCAATATAATCAAGAGATTCAGAAGGTCTCCTCAGTCTAGGGACTGGCTTTGAGCTGGCTGGTCCCAGCCCATGTATTGTGCACATATAAATAAGGGGTGACTTGGTGCTGGTATTTCACCTTATAACTCAAACCTTCCATTCCTGGCAGCATCGTGCTTAAACTTTTCTGAATCTTCTCCAATTTAATAAGATCCTTCTAATAGGAGGGCACCCAGAACTCAACACCATACTCCAGAAGGGGCCTGAAAATGTGTTTATGTCTTTATTCCTCCCCTGGTTCAGACCAGTCAAATAGTCCAGAGATTAAATAGAAAATCCTATCAAACATAGAACAGTACAGCACAGAACAGGCCCTTCAGCCCTCAATGTTGTGCATATCAGGTGATTTTGTGTTAAACAGATTTGAGGGAAAAGACATGCATGAACAAATTAAGACACAACTTTAATTGATGAGCCAGATTTGACAGATGCTTAGTTTTTATTTTTAACCCATTTATCACAGAACTCTGTATTTTTTCTACTACCAATGCCATGCCTCTGTGACATTCAGCCCTCTGCTGTTATTCTTTCAATCTCCACTAATGCTAGATAGTACAGTTCTAAGGGTTATGGCAATTGGAGGCTGTTGCTTTTCACTGACATTCTTCTCAAAGGTCAAGGTGTTGGATGTTTTGCAATCCTGGGATTGATTCCAATCACGTTAGTGGCTGGTTCTGTCCATTTCTGTAGACAGAGCGTTGTATAAAGGTAATTCTGATTCTGGCAGCTCAACGTGCTTCTACATATTTTTCCCCTTCAATTTGATCACTTCTTTTCCTTTTGAAGGTGCAGAGGCTTCACTGGGAGACATCCAGAGGATGCCATAAGCCTGCCAGGCACTTTTCACATCTTCACCCAGTACACCTCATGAAGAGTTCATTTTTAAAGCGTTACACTGAATTGCAGGTGAACAACAGTGGGAGGCATCACAGCCGATCTCGCCTCATTCAAGATGACTGCGGGGGAGATGTTATAAGGCTACAGTTGATCCTTCCAATGGAGTAGAGATGGCTGCGAGGAGATTTAATACCCTTTGATGGAGTGCATAAAAAAATCCAGTCATGGGGGTTTGTGAGAAACAGTCACGAAGTTATCAGTAAATGAGTAAGACAAATTTTCCTTAAAAAAACTCTTTAAAATGTAGGATCATGCCAGGGCTCACTGGGATGAGGGTGTCGCTAGCTAGGCCAGCATTTCCTGTCCATCCCTAGTTGGAGTCAGCCAAATTGCTTGGGTCTGTGATGGATTCTCTTATTACTTCAACAGATACATGTTCAGTAAAGGTTTACTGCCCAGGTTGGTGTTATCTCTTCTGTGATGTCAGACTTAATCTCGACCAGATGGAAGATATTATATATGAATTCACTGTTGGTGGGGCAGGGGAAGGCACATGACTTGCAGTTTGTTCACTTGACCAGTAGGGGCAGATTGCTGTTCTCCTCAAATATTGAGATTACTTGATGATGAAGATTTCTCCCCTGGATCACTCCAGAGTCATTCTTTCTTTCTCTCTCTCTCTCTCTCTCTCTCTCTCTCCATCCCGCACCCCTGCCCACACTCAGTGGACTCTAATATACACACTCTTGGCATTCAGGATTCCTTTACATCTGAGCTTGGTACACCCTATAGTGGGGACTCCTGAGCTCAGCTGACTGTTTTGAGTGGAGGCCGAGTGGTATTATTGCTGGACTGTTAATCGAGAAACTTGTGTAACGTTCTGGGTCCCCAGGCTGTCAAAGTTATTTTAACAAAATAACTCACGACTATGCACAAAAGGAGAAAAACAACAATATCTACGTATAACAATTTTAAAAGATCTTAACAAAAATAGCAAAAAACAACACTCTTTTCCTCAGCAATAAACTTTACAGTCATTCAGTACCAGTGAACTATCTGAAGCTTTTGGTATCTTACACTAGTAACTCTTCCTATCCCTTCAACTTGGACTGCTGAAGTAGCTTAGGACTCCTTTCTAATTCTGACAGCCAAGAGATTTCTACCAACTCTCAGAGCCTGGAAGCCATTACAAATTAAACGGCCTCTCTTCTGAAATAGCACTTGACCATGTTTTCTGTGTTATCAAATGCAGCATTCTAAACACTCAGCAATTAACTCCATGGATAATTGATTGCATCAATTGTGTCACATGCTTTCTTAGAAAAGCTGTCTCAGTACACCAATCAAATGACTTTCTGAACTTTATTGCCTCACTAGCTGTGAGCAGTAAAATATAAAGACAAGAAGGATATGGGCCAAGCATAGGTGAGTGAGACTAGTTTAGTTTGGGAAAGTTGCTAAGTATAGCCAAGTTGGACTGAAGGTTAGGTTGACTTTGCTGCATAGCTCTATCCCTCAATAATAACAATGTAGCATAAACCTAAAACATTTTCTTTTCATTTTTAATGATCATTGATGCGTATTTTCCCTTGGGGCGATAACTTAGTGGTATAGAATCTTTGTCCATAACAGAAAATTCATCCAGCTTTGTCTACCCATCACCTTATGTGCGTTAGCCTACATCGGTTCTTAGTCTAGCAATGGTTTGATTTTGCCATTTTCATCAAATACACCCGATGGCCGTAAAGTAATTGGAACTTGGATAGATCTTACTGACTACTTGACTGAGGTTGTTAACACAGGCCAATCAGGGAGCCCTGGCTGACCAATATAAACAGGGGATTCAGGACCTCCCCAGGTGAGGGGACTGACTCCGAGTTGACTAGTCACAGCTGGTATATTGTGCACAAGTAAATGAGGGTGACTTGGTGATGGGATATTGGCTTCTATGCAATTATTTCAGTGGTGATGAAAATGGGATTAATCATGCAACAACTGCAAATAGTGTTATTTTGTTCATTTACCACTAGAAAATCCCTTATCATTTTGACAACTCTGTCCTCTTAAATTCCAATGATAAAATGTCAGTTTCTCAAGCCTGTCCTCATCACTATAAACCTTTCCATTTCTCCAGTTTAATTCAATATCAATATCTCCTGCATCCTTGCTTAGACCTTGACATTGTTGTCTGGTTCCTCTTTAAACAAGTTGTAGGCAATTCCGACCAGAATGTTATGAATGAATTTGCCCACCTGTCCCATAAAACTAGTGGTCAAATCAATACAAGCTGGTAACAAAAGCAAAACATTCCCACTTTATTAGGAGTAAAATTACTGTAATTTTTAACACTAAACATCTGCAGTTCTCATTACCTCTGATACCCTGAATCCTATTTGGCCACTTGTGGTTACAATACTTCCCGAATCTCTTGTAAATTTACACAGTTGGTCTCTCTGTGGCTCGGTACCTGGGTCTGCAAAGCTGCTTTCTCCCTCACTCTCTCTGGATGGCCGGCTGATCTTGGCCTCTTGCCATGCTGGTCTCCTCAAAAGGCCTCAGGCAATTACAACAGCCTTTCCAAGTGAGGTTGCAAGAGAGAGGTCTGCAGGTGAACTCTGTTTTTATATCTTTTAGATGGCTTTCTGGAACTTTCTGTAGCTCTGACTAATTAGGGAGATACACTTAATAGTTTGAAACAAGAGTCAATCATTTAGATGACATGCCATTATCTAGTTTCTTTGTGTAGCATGACTCGATGCCTCCCTGTCTGGGCTGCCCTCCTATGTTTTGTGGATAATTTGTTGCGGGTGTCTGTGCAGGCTAACTGTTGCCTTTTAAGTTATGCTAATGTCATTAGCACCTGGCTACTGTGTTTGCACTGTGTCTGGTGTGTAGGTTTTATGATTTCAGAGTTTCACTTGGCCAATGTACCCAGCAACCCTTGCAGTTCAGCCAAGTTGGCAATCTGTATTTTGGCAGTCAGGAGGCTGCTACAACATCCTTCTCAGAATAACAAGCCTGAAAATGAATGTGACGTTCTAACTACAACTAAGCAATAACTTGCTTCGAGTTATTATTATCTCTTTGCTTTTGTCTCCTGCACGGATATCTGTCTGAACCCTTAAGTCTGTTTCTTCAATTTCTTATTTCCTGTTTTAATACTTCCTTCAAAAATGTACCACATCAGATTCCTTCACATTTAATCTTTCTAATCTACCTTTCTCACAGACAGTGCAGGAAAGATGAACCTGAACGGTTCCAAAGAGGAGGAACGTCAATGATGTAGATTAATTGCAGAAGGTGGGACGATTCTGCTTAAGGAAGGAAAAGCTTAGAAAAGATTTGATTGAACTATTTGAATTCATGAGGAGTCGATTCAGAATGCATAGAGAGAAGCTTCAACCATTAAGAGGACACTGAGAACTAATGGTTATGTGAGAGAAAAATAATTTTGACAGCAAATGGGCCAGAGTGGTAGAGGCAGATTCAGATTCACTTGTGGTTTTCAAAGTCGTATTAAATAAACTCTGAAAAAGGGGAAAATTGAAAGGTTACTGGGTAAGACAGTAGAGGTACAGTGCTAATCGAGTGGGCTGCTTTGTCTTCGATGGAATCAAGATTCTTGAGCATTGTTGGGGCGGCCCCGATCCAGGCAAATGGGGAGTATTCCATCTGAGATAATGGAAACTGCAGATGCTGGAGATTCCAAGATAACAAAGTATGGAGCTGGATGAACACAGCAGGCCAAGCAGCAATCTCAGGAGCACAAAAGCTGACATTTCGGGCCTAGACCCTTCATCAGAAAAGGGGAAGGGTGAGACGGTTCTGAAATAAATAGGGAGGGAGGGGGAGGGAGATCGAAGATGGGTAGAGGAGAAGATAGGTGGAGAGGAGACAGACAAGTTAAAGGGGCTGGGATGGAGCCAGTAGAGTTGAGTGTAGGTGGGGAGTTAGGGAGGCGATAGGTCAGTCCGGGGAGGATGGACAGGTCAAGGGGGTGGGATGAGGTTAGTAGGTAGGAAATGGAGGTACGGCTAGAGGTGGGAGGAGGGAATAGGTGAGAGGAAGAACAGGTTAGGGAGGCAGGGGCGAGCAGGGCTGGTTTTAGGATGCAGAGGGGGGAGGGGACATTTTGAAGCTTGTGAATTCCACATTGATTCCATTGGGCGGCAGCGTTCCCAAGCGGAATATGAATTGCTGTTCCTGCAACCTTCCTGCAGGAGGCCTAGGATAGGCTTGTCATCTAAGGAGTGGGAGAGGGTGTTGAAATGGCTCGCAACTGGGAGGTGCTGTTGTTTATTGCGAACCGAGCGTAGCTGTTCTGCAAAGCAGGCCCCAAGCCTCCGCTTGGTTTCCCTAATGAAGAGGAGGGTACAGCAGATACAGTAAACCACATTGGCAGATGTGCAGGTGAACATCTGCTTGATGTGGAAAGTCTTCTTGGGGCCTGGGTTGGGGGTGAGGGAAGAGGTACGGGTGCAAGCCTAGCACTTCCTGCGGTTGCAGGGGAAGGTGCCGGGTGTGGTGGGGTTGGAGGGGAGTGTGGAGTGGACAAGGGAGTCACGGAGAGAGGGGTCCCACTGGAAAGCAGACAAGGGTGGGGATGGAAAAATGTCTTTGGTGGTAGGGTCGGATTGTAGATGGCGGAAGTGTCGGAGGATGACGCGTTGTATCCGAATGTTGGTGGGGTGGTATGTGAGGACGAGGTGGATCCTCTTAGGGCGGTTATTGCGGGGGCGGGGTGTGAGGGATGAGTTGCGGGAAATGCGGGAGATGCAGCCGAGGGAATTCTCGACCACTGCGGGGGTGAGAAACACTTTTGACTTGTGCCTTGTACATGGTGGGGATGAATTTTAAGGAGTCAAGAGGCACATTACTCACTGTAATATTCCTACCCTCTTTCTTGCTCTTGTAACCTTTGAATTTATATGGCAAATTTAGGTGAGTTTCTGGTCAATGGCAAGTCCACCTCCACATCCCCAGGATGTTAATAATGAGAGATTCAATAATGTAACCCCATTGAACATCAAGAGGTGATGGTCCGATTCTCCAGTACCGCTGATGATTGACATGGTGGCTCAGTGGTTAGCACTGCTACCTTACAATGCTAGGGATTTAGGTTCGATACCAGCCTCAGTGACTATCTGTGTGGAGTTTGCGCATTCTCCCCATGACTGTGTGGGTTTCTTTTAAGTGCTCAGATAGTCTGGTAGTCTTTTGGCTGTGCTAAGTGGCCCATAGTATCCAGGAATGTGTAGCCCAGGCGGTATAGCAATGACAAAACATGGGGTTCTAGGGAAAGATTGGGTCTGAATGGGAGGGCCGTCGGAGAGTTGGTGCACACTTGATGAGCCAAATGGCCTCTTTCCACATTGGCCAGATTCTGTGGTCATACTATTGCCCTCTATGCCAGGTATGATTGCAACCAATGAAGACATCTCTGGTGGTAAACCCACCTCCACCCTCTGCCGAGTTCCCATTGACTCCGGTTAAGGTAGGTTTCTTTGATGCTACACTGGGTTAAATGCTGCTTTGATCTCTTCATCAGTCATCCTGTCTTCGCCTTCTGATTTCTGCTCATTTGTTGATGGTTGAACTAAAGCTGTAATGAGATCTGAAGCTGTGTGGGTCCTGGTGGAATCCAAACTGAGTGGTCACCTAGCAGGTTATTCTTAACAAACAATGTTGGTATTGTCTTAATGCCCAAAGTCAGATCATTTATATCGTTTTGTACCGGTATTGGCCTGTTACACACTGAGAAAGAACAAACAGAATCTTGGATGTTTACAAAAAGCTTTCAATGGCTGCTAACTGTAGAATGTCCAAAACAATTCAAACAGTCCCACTGGATAACTATGTGTAACTATTGGCATTAACACTCCAGGTATCTGTGATCCAGTTTCCATTGCAGTGAATAATAGCATTCTTCCCCTACTTACTCTGATTTTAACTCCTCTTGAGTCCCAAGTCAAATAAAGGACGGTCTGAGAATTTTGGCCGAAAATGTGGTGAAGCATCAGAAGGAATCTTTGCAACTACTCTTGTATCCAATTTTTCTCCATTAACTAATAGCTCCACTCACTAGAATTTGTGTTGATATTTGATTGGCCTGCAGATGCAGGGGAATTGAATCCTATCAAAATGCCTGTTAAATCCTAAGGAAGTTTTCTTGTTCATCCAGCTCTCCACCTTGTTATCTCAGATTCTCCATATCCTATACTGCTGGGGCACCCTCAGACTGCTGTGGTCTGAGCTTAGCTCTCTGTACTGCTGTTGAAACTCTGACATGGTTATTCTGTTGACACTTGTGAAGCTTTATATAATTGGACTGGATTGAATTCTTGCTGGTGGGCTTCCTGGATGGCATTGGCTGTGCTCTTTCCTTTGGCACAAAAACCATTGGAACATTGTGTGCTTTATTCGAGAGGGTTCGTCAAGTTAAGGGTCTCTGAGGCACTCCAATGACCAATGTTAGCTCTCAGCCTTGGCTCAATACTTGGGGGTGTAAAAATCCTGCTCTTCCTCTCCTAACCCAGCCTGAAAGTTGCCCATCAATTGGAGGCAGATTGCAAATGTCTTGATTTTCAGGCATTCCTGCGGCATAGATTCCAGTGTGCCTTGTTAAATCTTTTCTGATAGGTAATGAGAGGCGTTGGTCCCTAAAATAGCATCTAATACAGTATGTTTCTGTAATTTCTGTTAAAGAAATGTCTAAGACCTAATAAATACATTCAAGCATAAACATCAAATTTTATCCAGAGTATCTCTTTTACAGTTGGATATTGGGGATTGTACAGAGTAAGGGCCACCCATTTAAGACAGATGAGGACGAATTTACTTACTCTTGAATCTGTGAAATTCTTTACTGCAGGAAGCTCCCAGTTCTGAAGAAGAGTCATACCTGATTTGACGCACCACTCTATTTTTCTCTCTCCACAGATGCTGCCAGACCTGCTGAGTTTCAATTGCGCACTCTGTTTTTATTTCAGATTTCTAGCATTCGCTGTATTTTGCTTTTAACAAAGATCAGAAACTATCCACTGCCTACTCCTGCCTGTTACAGCCCAAAGATTTCAACAGGACTCGTTGTTGCAATCGTGGACTACAGTAAGTGAGAATGGGAGAAGGGTGCAGGAGATGGGGCTGGAGCTTGGAGGTAAAAACAGGGATATGGCTTTTAATAACCGCTCCTCCAGACTTAACTCACTTCTTGAAAATGGGTCCTGTAATTAGGCATTATTTATTTAACAATCCATTTGTAAATGTCTCCAAGATGGCAGTGGAATAGGACTCCTGAGCCAAAGTTTGTCCACTCAGTTTATTACTTTTCTTTTTCTCTCTTTGAGTGCTTTTCTTTCCCCTTCCTTTTTTACTTCCTGTCCTCAAGGGTGAAAGGCAGTGCATACTCCTGGCCTCAGCATGGACTTGAACTCCCGGCCTCAGTGTGGACTCGAACTCGCACAGGTAAAGCTGTTGAGGGCTTCCTGCATTGGCCAGAATTGAGCTCTCTCTACCATAAGTAAAATACTGGCTAGAACTGGATATGGCCATTGAATGTTCACTAATTACACTATATATACCATATATAGCCCTAGTTCATGCTATCCCCTGTGAAGTGTTAGAACAGTCACCCATTGCCCAGCGGCTAAGAAACATGAGTAAATACAGTTAGAGACAAAAAAACTGCAGATGCTGGAACTCAAGGTAGACAGACAGGAGGCTGGAAGAACACACTAGGCCAGGCAGCATCTGGAGGAAAGGAACAGTCAACGTTTCAGGTATTATCTAAAGAAGGATCGTACCTGAAACATTGACTGCTCCTTTCCCCTAGATGCTGCCTGGCCTATTGTGTTTTTCCAGTATTACAATATTGAACAAAGACCATTTAAATTGTACAAATGGATCAAAGCTCAGATATGTCCCCTGATACATTGCAATTTGCACCTGCACATGTAATCAGTGCTTTCAGTAGGTTTTAAAAGCAGTAAACTTGACAATATTAATCCTAATGTTAGCCCATTACAGTTAAAGTGATGGATATGATAAGTGGTTTGTGTAAATGGGAATATTTGTAATCTTTATTGCTTGGACTGTTGTATGATGTGCTCCATGTTGTATATTTAATTATCTTTTTTTTACAATGCAAATAAATCACGCGCAATAGCTTTAGTGCGCAATCTGATGAAAGGAGATGGTGGTTTTATGGCATTATTTTGGGAATCAGCGTAATTACTGTCAAGCTGCTGGCATATTTGAGCTGAGTGTTGATGATTAATGGGATCTGTGAGATCGGTGTGGCAGCAAACTGTCACAGGAAAGATCATCAGAAACTCAAGGAACCAGATTCACAACCATCAGAAAGTTTTATTCAGAACAAAGATGTGGGAAGTTGGGTACAAATGTGATGCAATGCCCTTCAGGCACCAGTGGTTATTCATTTATCATAGCTTATACATTTTTTACGTTCTTGGAACCTCTAATTGTGTACTTGACAGAAAAAACAAATGAGCAAATTAGGTGACTGCTGGCATCCCAGCACTGCAACCATACCGACTGGGACACTGTTTCAAGCATTTATTTATTCTGACAGAGAAATATGTCTCCTTGCAAGGGTCTTATTCGCTGCTCTTTACTTGTCTCTATCAGGTAATTATCCTTGACTCAACTGGTTGTAACTATCTACACTACCTAGATACTCATAGAAATATAGAAATAAAGAAAATAGAACCAGAGGTTGGCCATTCAGCCCTTCGAGTCTGCTATGCCATTCAATATGATTATCCAACTCAACCCCTTGTTCCTGTTTTGTCCCCATACACTTCGATCTCTTTAGCCCTAAGGACAACAGCAAACTTTGTTTTAGACGATACCTTATGAGCCAGTTAAACCTGCAAAAAACTTTATACCTGAAATACCAGACGTTTACTGCATTATCGCAATCTCCATAATGTCTGAGTAGTCAGTTGAGGGGCAAGTGAGAAGGATCTTTGCTGGTAAGTTTTAATAAGGCAAAGTTGCTGTAAATAAAACACAACAGTGATGTGTACATCCCCTGAATTACGTTTCTGTAACCGAGTGCGTGTTTTTATATTTATTATGTGGACCTTTTGATTATCTAGAATATTTGATCATGCAGTACATTCTTGGTCACATTGGTGCTGGTTAATAAAAAGTTTGCTGTATATCTATCTCCAGTTTGAAGACATTCAATGTTTTGGCCTCAACCACTTTTTGTGGCAGAGACTTCCACAGGCTCACCGTTGTCTGGGTGAAAAAAAATTCCTCACCTCAATCCTAAATGACCTATCCTGCATCTTTAGAATGTGATCCCTGGTTTCTGGATTCCCCTAGTCATTGGGAACATCCTTTCTTAGTTTACACTGTCTACAGCTGTTAGAATTGTATAGGTTTCTATGAGATCCCCTCTCATCCTTCTAAACTCCAGATGGTATAGTTCAAACAGATCAATCTCTCTTCATAAATCAGTCCTGGCATCCCAGGAAACAGTCTGATAAACCTCCGCTGCACTCCCTCCATAGCCAAAAAAGTCCAGAATTAATGGGAACATTTTGGCCCTATGAATTAGGACCAGGAATAGACCATTCAAACTCTTGACACATTCAATAAGCTCATGGTTGATCTGATTAGACCTTAGCTTCACTTTGCTCATTAACTTTTGACTCCCTTCTTAGTCAATAATCAACCCACTGACCCCTGCCTTAAAAGCATTTGAGAAACCCACCGCTGCCACGCTCTAAATAGAGGAGTTCCAAAGATTCTGTTTTTACTGCATCAGTATTTATTGTCTCTCTATGTGTAGAGTAAAAATGTCTTGCAAACCTATCCCCCTGGTGTGTCATTCTCAGCAGGCTAAGCTGTGGCACGGTAGCAGTGGATTTGAACTGCAGCCAATGAGATAGAGGGAACCAAAGGAAAATAAGAGTGAGAGTTAGTCTGACAATCATGCATTGGCTCCTGGTATTGACCAGATGACAACAGCAGTATTCTGATGAGGTGCCTATTAACAGAGCCAGAATTCAGAGTCACGCAGAAGGGACGTGAGGACCATGGCCTGGTGCAGTTTAACCTTAATCTTCTGTTTAATATCAAAGCTGATAAAGAGTCTTACAAATTCCCACATGGCAGACCACCTCGCTTGAGTATTCATTACAGTTGACTGTCTCCATGAGGGTAAACACTAAAATGTCATCTGCCATGTTTTGAGGACCATTCATGCCAAATGTACATTAACTAACATGCCCACAGAAGGAGGCTAGAAGGGTTACAACTGTGAGTGATCTCCCAAAAGCCAATGTGACAAACATAAACTAGCAATTCTGTGAACAATATTGATGCTTATGCAACAGACACCTCGAGAATGAGAGGACTCACAAAAACAAGGTTTCAACAAATTTCCACTCCCTGTTGTTTGCCTGAAATTGGAAATGTTTTATTGACAAAGGTGGGTGTTCGTCACCTTGATAAGAATAAAACAAAAGCTTACCAAAAGTACATAAAATATAAATGAAGGCATAAAGTGCATAAAAATTCATGGGATCCTCAAGATTCATCTATTGGACAGTCTTGTTGAATGGTTTTATGTTCATTAGAAATGATGTTTAGGCAGTAATTCAAGTTTTATTGGCTTTCGTTAGTGAATGTGAATACCATACAACGTTTATTTTGAAAAAAAAAGCACTACAGTCAGTTTCTTACACTTCGCTGGGGTAGGCTGCTGAAAATATAGCTCTACTATTCCCAAAGTTGTTATAAAGTTAAAGATTATTAAAATTATATTGACTTTCTGACCGTGTTGATAAAAAGCATGGACCAAGTTCTGTATTGAAAAAGAATCACTTGTTATTCTAAGAAATTAGACTCTAGCTACAGGTAAACAGTTACAAATCTGTGGTGTATTATGTTACCAAATAAAACTCTAATACACACACACGCGCATGCACACACTTGCTGACCACACAACCATTGTTGATTGTTGGAAAAATTCAATTTGTTCATGTCCTTTAAAGAAGGAAATCTGCCATCCTTACCTAGTCTGGCCTACATGTGACTCCATACACATGTGGTTGATTCTTAACTGGTCTCTGGGCAATTAGAGATGGGCAATAAATGCTAGCGTAGCCAAAGACCCTTCATCCTGTGAGTTATGGGCAGAAGGGGAAAAAAATGGAAAATGAAGAGGAAGTATGGCATTGTGAATGCCAGGTTTGATTGTCACGCTCTGCAATTTGAGCCCGGTACCTTCTGATGCAGCGATAGGCTATCTGCTGGCTAAGTCAACTATCATCAATAGATCTTGATGATGCTTTTATTTACTGGTGACCCCCAGGATGCCAAAAGCTGCTGGTCAGTCAAATTCCGGCGGTTTCTGCATCTCGAAGAGCACAATCACAAAAATGTAATCTTTAATTCCTTCATCTATTCGGGGAAATGTTGTGAGGAGATGGTGGATCAGGGGGCAAGACCACTCCCCTGTTCCTGTCATCTGTTCCCCGGCTGACTCCAGTTTATGACAATTGGAGGGAACCGCGCCCAACACCCACACTTCCCGACACTCATAGGTTGCTGCACATTATTTGCACTATTCTGCGCATTACTGTTCTCTGTAAGCACATTGCTCATCTGTAGACCATTGGGTCCTTTCTTCACGGTCTCTTGCACAAGAATGAAGATGCCACTGCCACAACATGATATACATCCCCATCCCCAATGTGATATCTATTCACATTATACTACACAAAGAGTAGAAGAATAGCCCAAGACAGTGAAATGTAGTAGTGTAAAAGAAGATGATTATAAGGTATAAACACCGGCATGGAGGTGTACAGCCAAATGGACTTTGCTCTATGCTATGTTTGATGTAATTTTGCTTTCATGTCAATTTGACCAATTTATCCTCTGATATTGCTTCAATAAATGACTCTGACACAAACAGTGCCAATTTAAAACATGTCCTCCCCTCCAACACGAACAGAAGTAGCTTTATAACATGTTAGTGATGCCACTAATCATGTGCTAAGTTTCTCTGACTGTGTATGGTCTGAAAGTGAAGAGTTTGCTCTCGCACATGGTTTCAATGTTGGTGTGCCTTCCTTCCACAAAATCGGGAAAAGATTGTTGCTGAGTTCAAAATCCTCTACTCCCAACTATCCCACTGAAAATCAAAATCCAGTGAAGATGATAAATCCTTGAAGCCTTGCCCACTTGACCCAGTACACACACATTACAGCAATCCAGATGACGTTTCTGATTTTCACTTGTTAAGTGTGACTATATCAATAGGCTGCATGCCATTCTTGTGACAGGTCCAAATTTGTATCCATTTACCATAAGGCCAAAAGTCTGACGTGTAATTTGTATCCATTTACCATAAGGCCAAAAGTTTGACGTGTAATTTAGCATGACTAGAGACAAAAACAAATTTAAAAGGAAACACTTACTGGACTTGTCTAAGAGCAATGAACTGTGGGTGATAAACATAGCGTTCATCCTTACAGCTCACTTCATCCCCATATGTAGGGGTGTCCAAGACACACATATGTAATGTCTCTTTACACACTATCTTACATATAACTTGTTCTATGCAACATGAATTGGCCAAATGATGGAGTGAGTTGCTGCAACCAGCTTCAAGCAAGTTTTCAAGACCTACCTGATGAACGATTCCTTCAAATTGTGAAAACCATGCAGGGCTTGCATATCGAAAGCCATGTGTTCATTTGATATTGCTCACTGATTGGCCAATGTACCACCTAAGGTACCCATCCCGAAGCACCATATCATGGTGAGTGAGTTAGATCTGTCGGATGGATGAGTCACTCAAAATGGCGGTATCAGGTAATGCAACAAGCATGCTGGGAAATCAAGCCAAGCTTTGGCCAAAGTATCCATGCAAAGATACCGAAATAAATGCAGCTGCACATAGCCAAATACACAATTGGCTAAGCTTATTTACCAGGACAATAGGAAACGTCGAGCCAGTTCTGGAACAAAGGGATACCTCACACTCTTATCTGGGAAGCCGATCTGACTACGTTTCCCTGACACTTTGAGAAATGGAGGACTAAAGACCACCCCACAATTTGCATGGCACTGCCTGATTGGCTCTGATTGATCAGGGTAATTGATTCCTGATTGATCCATTGGTGGGAATCAAAGATCCTCCCAAAGGGGTGCAGAAGCTTCCAAGGATAAGAATCACCACAACAGCACCCTGGGGAGCAGTATCTCAAGGCCAATCACTGTATGAAGACATGCTCCTGGGGCCATTGGGAGAGGAAGACCAGAAGACGATCACCATAATGATCAAGGCCAAGGTCTAGCTTTGGTGATTTTTGATCATTCCAAGTTAAATTAAAGTACAAGATACAGCCATAGATTAACAGTATTAGTTTTCAGATTTATCATATTAATTGTTAGTCTGTAACATAATTGTAATTACAGGATTAATTGGGTTATAACCAATAAAGATAACTTCATATTACTATTACGAGTCGGCTCACAGTCCTTTGCGGGATAAGCGGGCTAAACACACTGAGTAACAAGCACAACACCACCATACAATAGTCTTTGAGCTTATGACCTCAGCGATTTGTATAGTTGAGTTCAGTCTCAATGACAATACATTTGCCCAAATAGACAGAGTTGCTATGGGATCCCCACTAGGCCAAGTTCACTCAAATATCTTTGACAAATGCCAAGAAAAAAATGCCTTCAATGGAATGCACCTAACTTCTTGTGCCTTGCATATTTTCTGTATTTAGATGATATATGAGCTGCATTTGAATACCCAGCTATGGATAATAATTAACTTGATATGCCGCTATCTCCCTTCTCTCCTCCTTTCGCTCTCTCATTCTTCGTAAGATAAATGTAAAGAATGGAAACATTCTTGAGAAGCTTCCCTGCACTCTCCACATTGTCTTTTTCATCCTCCCTACATCCAGCCAGGACTGAACACAACACTTGAACAGTTGGATCTGAACCAGTGTATTACATTAGTTCATGATAACTTTGCTGTTTTTCCATTCTATGCCAATCTCCTTAAAGCACAGGATTCCATTTCCTTATTTCTAGAGTATATAGTATGTAAAGAGATAGTGATATATATGAGGATGTAACAGGAACATCATTTCAATCATGTGCTAGAGCTTTTGGATACAGAATTTATAGTCTGTCCCATACAGAGTTGGAGTGACACATGGGAGACTATGTATTATAGTGGAAATAAAAGAACTTTAATAGAAACCTACTTGGGTCAGACTTAGGCAATCAGTCTGAGGTACCAAAATATGCACAAGTAACAAATTGCTAATTTCAGCTCCAAAG
The DNA here is from genome assembly GCF_030684315.1 of Stegostoma tigrinum. Classification (NCBI taxonomy): domain Eukaryota; kingdom Metazoa; phylum Chordata; class Chondrichthyes; order Orectolobiformes; family Stegostomatidae; genus Stegostoma; species Stegostoma tigrinum. Next base: position 102,791,461 of record NC_081359.1, read on the forward strand.
CCCATCGCTTGGACTGTAGCTCTTTCTTAGAGTGACAGTGCAACTCAGTAGCAGTGATCTAACATTAACTTAGCTGATTAGTTTGGTTATATTTTGGTGGTAAACAAGAGATGGATGTTGGCCAGGCTACTAGATCCAATATCCAGCTCTTCACTGAGTTGTGCCCTGCAATCTCTCACAAGCCTTAGTGATCTGGAGACACATCCAAAAAGAATTTAAAAAAATGAAACTAAACCACAGACCACCAAAAAGCACTGAAAGAATTGCAGATGCTGTAAATCAGAGGCAAAAATAGAAATTGCTTGCAAAGTTCAGCAGGTCCGGCAGCATCTGCGAAGAGAAATCAGAATTAATATTCTGAAGAAGGGTCACTCGACTCAAAACATTAACATTGATTTCTTTCCACAGATGCTGCCAGAGCTACTAAGCTTTTCCAGCAATTTGTATTTTTGTCACAGACCATTAATAACCACTTTCCTCATCTGTCCTTCCACTGTTAAGGATTTATATAACTATACACCCAGATCCTTCTACTCCTTAACCCGCTTCAGAATTGTACCCTTCGTGTTCTAATGCATCTCCGTGTTCTTCTTACCAAAATGTATCATTTGACTCTTCTCTGCACTAAATTTCATCTGCCACTTGTCCACTCATTCTACCAGCCTGCCAATATACTCGTGAAGTTTATCACTACTATCATCACAGTCCACATCATTTTCAATAAAATTTGTACTTTCACTGTATTTAGCATGTGTTTTACTATTTGTCCTGGATGTTTTAGCACAGTGCTGAGGATCCTGAGGGCTCTCCTGCTGTAATATAAGAGTGCAACAACAGGGAGTAGGAGTAGACCAAATGATCCATCAAGCTGTCTATTTAATACAACCATGTCTCAACCCTGTCTGGATATTTGGTATCTAGCTTGTCTATGAATGATATATACTGAAAGAGTTAAGTAGTTATGAGATCAATTTGATCAACTTGTTGCACAAACTCTGTCATTCTATTGCTAAATTTGGAGATGACACATAAATATGTGGAAAAGTAAGCTGCAACGATGAGGCAGTGGCCTCGGAGTATTATTGTGGAACTATTAATCCAAAAACTCAGCCAATGCTTTGGGGGTCTGAATTCAAATCCCACCATGGCATATGGTAGAATTTGATTTTAAATAAAAAATAGAATTGTGAATCTTCTAATGACCAATGAAACCATTGCTGATTGTCGGGAAAAATCAATCTGGTTCATTAATGCCCCTCAGGGAAGAAAATTTGATGTCCTCACCAACATGTGATTCCACACCCACAGCGATGTGGTTGACTCTTAACTGCCCTCTGAAATGTCCTAGCAAGCCATTCAGTTGTATCAGTCACTACGAAGTCTCAAAAAGAAATGAAACCAATTTCTTATCGAAATGGAGAAAAATTTCAGAGTGCTTCAGTGCAGAGGGATCTGGGTGGTCTTATGCATGAGCTTCAGAAAACTAGAATGCAGGTAATAAGGAAGGCAAATCGAATTTTAAAATTTATTGCCAAAGGAATAGAATATAAAGGTAGGAATGTGTTGCTGCAACTGTTCAAGGCATTTTTGAGACCACAGGTGGGATAAAACATGACATACAATTTTAGTCCCCTTACTTGAGGGGTTAGTTGCATTGGAGGCAGTTCAGATGAGGTTTACTTGACTGATCCCAAAAATGAGGAGACATTGAGCAGTTTAGGCCTATAGTTGCTTGAGTTGAGAAGAATTAAAAGAGATCTGATTTAGGTATATAAGATGCTATAGGGGGTTGACAAAGTAGATGTAGAGAGGGTGTTTCCTCAAGTGTGACAGCCTTGGACAAAGGTTCAAGGTTTTAGGGTTGGGGGGAGCTGATTTAAAACAGAAATTAAAAGAAATTACTTCTCTTGAAGGGTCATGAATCTGTGGAATTCACTGTTCCGGAATATTGGGCACATTTAAGGAGGAAATAAATAGATTTTTAATTAGCAACAAGTTGAAGAATTTTGCAGAGCAGGCAGGAAAGTGGAGATGGAGATGAGATCAGCCATGATTGTATTAACTAGTGGAGCAGGCTTGGGGGGCTGAATTGCCAATTCCTCTTCCTGGGTTTAATGTTGGTACATACCCGCATAAAACACAATATTGAGTGAGCAGGAAAGCTGCAACAAGTTAAATCCAATAACTCTTTTGTTTATTGTTTTTCCATATCTGGAAGTGCTGTTACACATAACTATCCCCACCAAATCACCTGTGGCAATTTTCACCGATTAACCACCCTCCATAAATCACCCGTGTTCCAACTGATTAACTTACATGCAAAGCCTGTTAAGGACAATGCCAAACCCACTACACATACATTCTCCACGGACCAATAGTCAGTAATGGAAATGCTTAGTTAGTCTGCTTGTTAGCATTAAAGCTGTCAACTTTCTGCCTGTTTGATGACCTTTGTCGGTGACTTTATCCTGTTCCAGCACTTTTATACACAAATTATATCATCACTGTATCGCTTTAACTTCATGAATCCTTTGGCAAATGGTCCATGAATTTCCAAATGTGACAGGAAGATTCATCTTCACATGGATTATATGGGCTAAGTTGAATCACTAGACCAATTTCCAATCTTTTCACTACACTTGCTGATTAGGTTTTTTTTGTACCGGAGTCACTCCCTGATTTCCATAACATTAAAATATGAGCCTGCACATAATTTGCGACATCTTTGCAGGACTATTGAAAAAGCACAGGAGTGGATAAAATTGAGGGATTAATAAGCTTACTTATGTGAAGAGACTGTGTGGAGTTTGCACATTCTCCCTGAGTCTGCATGGGGTTTCCTCCAGGTGCTCCAGTTTCCTCCCACAGTCCAATGATTTTTAGGTTAGGTGTATTGGCCGTGCTAAATTGCCTGAAGTGTTCAGGGATGTGTAGCTTAGGTGGGATATAGGGGGATGAGTCTGGGTGACGCACTGACGATCAGTGTGGACATGTTGGGCCGAAGGGCCTGTTTCCACGCTGTAGGGATTCTATGATTCTATGAATTCTAATTCTATGAAATTGGTATTTTTCTTCAAGCAGAAAAAGTTAGGATAACAGTGTTCAATAATACAACAGATATTTTTGAAGTATGTAAGGAGAAATCCTTTCAATTAGCAACACAGATAAATCATTGAGCTAATAGCAGAGTGGAATTTTTTTTCACCGTGAGCTGTTGAAGAGTACCTTAAAGGGTACTGGAAGCAGATTCAATAGTAACTTTCAAAAGAGGATTGAGTTCAAAAGTAAAAAGTGTCGGGTTATGCGGGAAAGCTGGGACATTGCAAGTTGGAGCATTGTTCATTTGGAGAGTCAATACAGCCACGATGGACCCATTCATCAGTGTAACAATTTTCGGCTCTATGATATAATTGGAAAATATGATAAAAATGATATATATGGAAAATTATGCAGAATGATGTAAATTTACAGCACAGAAACAGGCCATCCATCTCATTAAGTCATGCCTGTGCTAATACCCTGCACGAGCGACTTTCCTACATTTCATTCTTTCAGCATATCTATGTCAAGAAAAGAAACATTTGCATCATTGGGGGGTTGCAAATGGGGAGTGGGTAGGTCTAATTATATAATTCTTTCAAAGGCAAGATGTTTTAGCTTCGTGCTGGAATGTTCTACAGATTATTTGTTATATATTATTTTTTAAGTGAAGCAGTTATCACTAACAAGGCCAGCGTTCGTTACCCATCCTTTACTGCTGTTCCAGAGGGCAATAAAGAGCTAATCAAATGATAACAAAGTGTGGAGCTGGATGAACACAGCAGGCCAAGCAGCCTCTTAGGAGCACAAAAGCTGACGTTTCGGGCCTAGACCCTTCGAAACATCAGATTTTGTACTCCTAAGACGCTGCTTGGCCTGCTGTGTTCATCCAGCTCCACACTTTGTTATCTCAGATTCTCCAGCATCTGCAGTTCCCATTATCTCTGAGCTAATCAAACGATGTTGGAGCTGATATCACGTGTAGACCAGCCTGGATAAAGCTAGCAGATTTTCTTCTCTAAATGACATAAGTGAACCAGACAAGTTTCTACATTGATCAATGGTCATTCATGGTCACCATTACTGCAATTAGCTTTTGAATTTTATTAATCAACTGAATTTAAAACATAGCATGTAAGGAACAGAAGTAGGCCATTCCGCCTATCAAGTCACCTCTGCTATTCAATGAGATCATGCCTGACCTGATAATCCTCAACTCTATTTTCCTGTCTTTACCACATAACTCTCGCTCCCCTTCCTGATTCAGAATCTGTTTACCTCAGCTTTGAATAATGAGGGTGGTGCCTCCATCATTCATTCAATTTCAGTCTCAGCACGGACACCAGCTTTATGAAAGCCAACACATAACATCAAAAGGGAGTGCCTCCAACTCCTTCTCATCTCACATACACACCAATCATTCACCTTTTGATTGCATTCAGTACAGACCATCGTTACATTTGCACAGCAGGCAAAGAAGTGAAGTTTCACACGTCCTCAGGAAATGCATGACCCAGACCCAACAGCCCTCTAAATTCTGCCAGTTGTCATAATGGGATTTGCACATGTGTAAACCAAGTTATTAGCTATGCCTCTGGATTACTATTCCAATGTTGTTACCATTACATCATTACCTTCACTTGTGCTGCAAACAACAAGGTTGCAAAGTTAATCTTTCAATCCAAGGGCTGTATGTACTTTCACTGTTATTTGAAAAAAATGGTCTACATGTTTTGCCTGCAGAATTAGGATTTTTGGCTGTGATGTTGAAATTCACCAGATATCTTTTGTCTCTCCATGTGTCAACTTCCACTATAATTACAGTAAAATCGTTTGATGACTATTTAGAGTAGACTATGTTCTCTCTCTTGTTTTCTCAATAATAACGTTCAGATTATTCTTCAAATTCCATTCAATGAATTAATATCTGACTATGTCAATAAAAGTTATATAAAACTCTTGATATGACCTTGGCTGCTAATTTAATTTACAATGTAAGTAATTTTAGATAGGATAAATGTTTATTAAACCATTGCTTTAGATTTCTCTGCAACATCGAATTAGATATTGATAAAGGCACTTAGTGTAAATGCTTTATACGCAGTTAATTGTTGAAATAAGTTAAGCTTTTCATCAGGAAATGAGTCATCTCTCCATGTACATTTTATCAGTGCAGAAGTCTGGATCAAAGGTCTGCAGAAATTGTGGCTTATAGCATTGGAGAAAAATTACTTTATACCACAGCAACTTTAAGGCTGAGCCCTCGGCTCAATGTTGCAGTATTGGTTGCAGCTTTATAGTATTGAATTTAGAGTTAGATAAAAGCTGAAACCTCCAAATCAATGGAGCAGGTCATTTAGTGTTCTGTTCAGTGTTCGATCATAGTGTACTAGTGGTGACTTACCAGAGTCATGTCATCTCTACCTCAGTTGGAACTAGATTTTAATTTGTAGCAGCCATTAAATTTATCATGATGGCAAAAATGGCCTGTTTACAGTGTATGGGTATTGAGGGCAGAATCTTATAGGGGTCTGACAACCTGGGCCACGGTGAGATTTGTGACAGAATCAGATAAGAACAAAAAATAAGTGTGAAGCAGCCATTTATCAACTGTACCTACATTTAATTTGATTGCCCATTTGCTTCACATGCAGAGTAAGGACACTGAGGGGTTAGATGCTGGTTAAAAGCAATTTGCATCCTACGATTGGTGCTTGCTAATTGAACACTGGCATCTCCTTGCCGATGAAGTTAACAGCTATCACTTTAAAAAAGACCAACATTGACTAAAGGCAAACTATTGCTCATGCAATCCTGAGGATGTGTGAAACTTCACTTCATTGTCTGTTGTGTAAATGTAACAATGTTCTGTACTGAATGCAATGTAAAGTTGAATGATTGGGGTGGCACGGTGGCTCAGTGGTTAGCACTGCAGCCTCACAGCACCAGGGACCCAGGTTCGATTCCAGTCTCGGGTAACTGTCTGTGCAGAGTTTGCACGTTCTCCCCGTGTCTGTATGGGCTTCCTCCAGGTGCTCCGGTTTCCTCCCACAATCCAAAGATGTGCAGGCTAGGTGGATTGGCCATGCTAAATTGCCTGTAGTGTTCAAGGGTGTATGGGTTATAGGGTGGGATGCTCCGAAGGGCGGTGTGGACTTGTTGGGCCGAAGGGCCTGTTTCCACACTGCAGAGAATCTAATCTAACCTAATTGGTGTGTTTCTGAGATGAGAAGGAGTTGGAGGCACTCCCTTTTGATGTTATGTGTCGGCTTTCATAAAGTTGGTGTCCATGCTGAACTGAAATGGAATGAATGATGGAGGCACCGCCCTCATTATCATGTGTAGCGTGTCTCACAATATGGAGGAGAATGCCTTCATCTACTCAACAGGATCAAGAACCTCGCTTGTTCCTTGTGCTGCCCACGTAGGTAATTTCCACCTAGAGCCTTGCATCCCTGTGGCTGCTTTCCTAAGAAGGTAGATACAGGAGTACCAGAGCCAATGAGAAGTCCAGAACAGGACAGAAGGCCAATCCCAGACCCTAAGGAGCTCCCAGCTCGGGGAGAGATGGCAGCTGCTGTGCCCCTGAAGATACATGGGGTCAACAGGGGACTCAGAATTTTTCAGTCTTGATTACTTCCTGGGAATAAGTGATGAGTAGTGCTGCTCAGTACTACACCCTGTCAGTGTCTGGCACATTTGAATGATGGCAGGAGGGAGGTTGCACAGTGGGGATCACAGAGGAAGAGGCATTAGCAGCCAGAGCAGGAGGTGGCTTTCAATGATTCTAGTGCTTCCATTGCCAACTCTTCTACCAGGCACTGAGTGCTTTTGAACGAGGCACCCTCCTAACCCCAACAAGCGAATATGCCAGGCCCGGACCAGATTTGTCCTCGGCTGCTTTCGGAAGCGAGAAATGCAATTGCTTCGCCACTTGCGAAGATCTTTGCATCCTCGCTCTCCACTGGAGTCGTACCTGAGGACTGGAGAGAGGCAAATGTAATTCCTCTCTTCAAGAAAGGAAATAGGGAAATCCCCGGCAATTACAGACCAGTAAGTCCCACGTCTGTCATCTGCAAGGTGTTAGAAAGGATTCTGAGGGATAGGATTTATGACCATCTGGAAGAGCATGTCTTGATCAAATACAGTCAACACAGCTTTGTGAGGGGTAGGTCATGCCTCACAAACCTTATCGAGTTCTTTGAGGATGTGACTAGAAAAGTTGATGAGGGTCGAGCTGTGGATGTGGTGCATATGGACTTCAGCAAGGCATTTGATAAGGTTCCCCATGGTAGGCTCATTCAGAAGGTCAGGAGGAATGGGATACAGGGGAACTTAGCTGCCTGGATACAGAATTGGCTGGCCAACAGAAGACAACGAGTGGTAGTAGAAGGAAAATATTCTGCATGGAAGTCATTGGTGAGTGGGGTTCCACAGGGCTCTGTCCTTGGGCCTCTACTGTTTGTAATTTTTATTAATGACTTGGATGAGGGGATTGAAGGATGGGTCAGCAAGTTTGCAGACGACACAAAGGCTGGAGGTGTCGTTGACAGTATAGAGAGCTGTTGTAGGCTGCAGCGGGACATTGACAGGATGCAGAGATGGGCTGAGAGGTGGCAGATGGAGTTCAACCTGGATAAATGCGAGGTGATGCATTTTGGAAGGTTGAATTTGAAAGCTGAGTACAGGATTAAGGATAGGATTCTTGGCAGTGTGGAGGAACAGAGGGATATTGGTGTGCAGATACATAGATCCCTTAAAATGGCCACCCAAATGGACAGGGTTGTTAAGAAAGCATATGGTGTTTTGGCTTTCATTAACAGGGGGATTGAGTTTAAGAGTCGTGAGATCTTGTTGCAGCTCTATAAAACTTTGGTTAGACCGCACTTGGAATACTGCGTCCAGTTCTGGTCGCCCTATTATAGGAAAGATGTGGATGCTTTGGTGAGGGTTCAGAGGAGGTTTACCAGGATGCTGCCTGGACTGGAGGGCTTATCTTATGAAGAGAGGTTGACTGAGCTCGGTCTCTTTTCATTGGAGAAAAGGAGGAGGAGAGGGGACCTAATTGAGGTATACAAGATAATGAGAGGCATAGATAGAGTTGATAGCCAGAGACTATTTCCCAGGGCAGAAATGGCTAGCACGAGGGGTCATAGTTTCAAGCTGGTTGGAGGAAAGTATAGAGGGGATGTCAGAGGCGGGTTCTTTACACAGAGAATTGTGAGAGCATGGAATGCGTTGCCAGCAGCAGTTGCGGAAGCAAGGCCATTGGAGACATTTAAGAGACTGCTGGACATGCATATGGTCACAGAAATTTGAGGGTGCATACATGAGGATCAATGGTCGGCACAACATCGTGGGCTGAAGGGCCTGTTCTGTGCTGTATTGTTCTATGTTCTATGTTCTATATAGTCATGCTCCTTGTATTTCTTGCCCACTATTGGCTACCACTGGGTGAATGCTGGTTGCAATGGAACACTCTTTAAGTGGACAGTAATTATCTGCTTAAGGATCTCGTTTGTGGGTAAGGTAGAATAACTGAACTCAGGATCTCACACCACAACATAATCAGGGTACGAGAGCTGGTGTCGTCCTGCACCACACTCCCCATCTGATTAAACCCCTCCACCATTGGCATCATGGTGGCCGAGAGCACAAGATCTGCTCTTGAAGTTCCTGTCAATGTGTACGTAAGTATCCAGAATGTGACATCACTCAATACCATCCGACAGGCAATGGATCAAGTAACAATCTGTCAGTTATGAAGTTAATCTTTGGCTCACGCAGATGTCACTTCTGTGTATTAATGAAACATGCCAATGTTAGCAGCCCTGTTAATCCTTTCTGGCAGCTTGTGCTAACCTCCAGAGACTCCAGTAAGATTTCCTATTTGGAGATTTTTTGCGGTGACACATCATTTCCTTTTGAGCATCAGATGCGCCACCTTTGTGTGAAGGAAGCTGTAAAAAATATCTGAATGGCCATGGTTTCGATCGAATTAACAAACAAGATGGACCTTTGCTGATTAGAACAAGCCCAGGAACCACCAAAGTCAGAGCTTCTTTCTCAGATTCTGAGAATTGGCCCACTCCTGGGTAACTGAGGTGATATTTGCTGTTGGGTTACAATACATTCATGTTGAATTAAGAAGTAAAATTAAGCTTTATGGTGCTCATGTATCTCATTACTAATTAAATCTGGTAAGGACAACAAGCCAGTCTAAAGCTTTTATTACCAATGATAAAAAGAGCTGACAACCATGACTAATCCTCATTTTCAGATAATGTTTGAGAGGTTCTGCATCATTTATACTGTCAAGTGGTGATAAGTTAGATAAAATGACTAATTCAGTAATCACCAAGACTAAATGGGGTTTTTGTGAAGCATATTACCCCAGTCTGCATAAAAAATGCCAAATATTATTTTGGCAATAAGAGAGACAGCCAATTTTCTCATATAATGTTTAGGAAGGGGAGCTAGTCACATTATCAATGGACTATTGATCCAGAGATCCAGGTAATGTTCTGAGGATCTGGGTTTGAATCCTGCTCTGGTAGATAGTGGAATTTGAGCTCAAAAAGATAAAATGCCTGGAATTCAGGGTCTAATGATGACGATGAAAGCCTTATTGATTGTCAGGAAAATCCAACAGGTTCACTGATGTCCTTTAGGAAGGGAAGCCACCATGCTTCCCTGGCCTGTCCTACATGTGACTCCAGACCCATGGCAAAATGGTAGACTCTTCACTGCCCTCTGGGCAATTAGGCATGGACAATAAATGCTGACCTAGTCAGTGACACACACAGCCCAGCAATGAATTAAAAATAAACTCCTTATTTCCTGAAGCACCAAATACACAGCCTGCAGGGGAAGTTGGTTTGCTTAGTCAGCTGTTTTCTGGTGCAAAATGATGCTGGGTTCAATTCCTGCATTGGCTGAGGTTACCATGAAGGGCTGTCCTTCACAAACTTTCCTTTTCCTGAGCCACGGTGACTCTCAGGTTAAATCACTACCAGTTACCTCACTCTCTTTGACTAATGAGAGCATCCATCTAGGACTTTGGCAACTTCTTACTTTACTCAGATTACAAGAAATGATTTGAAATAGCCCTCCGAGACTAACCTGTTGAACATAATTTCATTTTATAATTTCATTTATATTGTTATTACAGTCTAGAAATAGGTCATTCAGCCCTTTGTGTCCATTCCAGCTCCTTAGACCACACAGACAGTCCAATTCCCTTCCTCAATTTCTTCAGCCCTTCATGTTCATTACTTTCAAGTGCCCATTTTACTTTCCTTTCTAAGTAAGGGATCCTGAGAGAAAGAGTCATGACACAGAAGAAAGTTAAAGTAGCAGAAATTATGATCCCAGCTGATGATATTACTGGATAGCTGAGATCTTAGTCTGAAATGCAGCTTGATTGATCATGTTTTTTAGTGGTTTTAATGAAATGATGTTTCACTAAAACATGTAATGCTGCAAATTATGTTTTAACAATAAAACAGAAGCATACTGTGCAAAAGAAATGCAAATAGAATAGAATTAATCTAACTATGTGCCTAATGCACAAGTTTAAAGACTTCAAAACACGTGGTAAACTGCAATCCAATTAATTGCAAAAACACCCTTTTCATAGCCCTCAGACCAAAGAGAATTCCCTTTTCTGTCGCATCTGTGAAATTTAATTTGACCGTAACTCAATTCCATAACTTAAGAATATGAGGGCTTCTTCCACAAGTCTTGATACAACTGAATTCAGATGTTTTCAGCTTCAAACTATTCCATCAGGGCTTTAACCAAACACTTCTGGTCTGGAATTTTAATTTTAAGCTCCTCACACAGAGGTAACTGATTACTTAATAATTTTAAATGACCTAGTTTCCTTAGAAATCACTGTTTTTCTCCCATTCTGCTGCAAACATGACTGCTATAAATGCTGCCAACCTGACTCCTTCCCATAATCAAAAATTAAAAGTAAACTCTAATCATCAAATAGAATCTTTATGAATAATTACTTAATTGTTCATTTGGAAAAAAAGTTGCACCATGAAAACAAAATACTTTTACACACCAGGAAGCCTATCTTTCATGAGTTACACAAAGAATTTTCCTCTTCAACCTTTCCCCTCATCTGAGGTGCAATGTTCCTCAAGATAAATCACCACCAGTTGTATCTCTCTAGTGAGAAAACAGTCCAATGTTCTAGTTGGACTATGGTGGCTTTACTTTTAATAATAGATTCTAATAGTTTCTTTATGACACATGTTAAGCTAATTGGCCTGTAGTTTCCTGCTTTCTGCCTCCTTCCTTTTTTGAATAAATTAATTACATTAGTTATTTATTTTTTAACTGAAAGGAACCATCACTGAATCTAATTAGCTTTGGAAAATTCAAACCATTTCAAAAACTAATTGACTAACTACTTCCTTTAAGAATTCTGGATGAAATCCATCAGGACCTGGATAATTGTCAACTTGTAATTCCATCAATTTACTCAGTACTACTTTCCTGGTAATAGTAATTTGTGGTTCCTGATTTATAGCTATTTTCAGAATCTTACTTGTATCCTGTCTAGTTAATACCAACACAAAATGTCTGTTTAATTTATCTGCTGTTCCTTTATCCACTAATTCCCCAGATTTATTTTCTTTCAGACCATCGTTTACTTTGTTAATTCTTTTACTTTTTAAATAACTGAAGGAACGTTTTTTTACTTGTTTTTATATTTTTGGCTAGCTTTCCCTCTAACTTCTTCTTCCTTATTAATAATTTAGCAATTGACCTTTCTTTTATATTCTTTCCAATCTTCTGACCTGCCACCTATCTTTGCAGAATTATATGCCTTTTCTTTGAGTTTGATATTTGACATTTTTTGTTAACCATGGATGGTGGGCCTATCACTTACCTAAATTGCCTATTCACTTTTGATAGCTCTGTTTTCGTGCCCTTGTTTGAATTTAAAATAGTCATCGTAGATCCTCACTTTTCCCCTCTGAACTGTATGTAAAATTCAAGTTATATTATGACTACTGCTGTCCAGGGGTACTTTCACAATGAGGTCAGTAATGAATTCTGTCTTATTCATCAAATTGGGTCTAGTATAGCATAGTATGGAGCTGGAGGAACACAGCAGGCCAAGCAGCATCAGAGGAGTAGGAAAGTTGACGGTTTGGGTCAGGATGCATCAACGTCAACTCTTCTGCTCCTCTGATGCTGCCTGGCTTGCTGTGTTCTTTCAGCCCCATATTGTGTTATCTCAAACTCCAGCATCTGCAGTTCTTGCTGTCTCCAGGTCTAGTATAGCTAACTTTTTGGCTTGTGCCATAACATGCTGGCCTAAGAAATTGCCCTGAAAGCATTCAATGAATATAATGCTTTTTTTTTCAATCTGTTTCACCCATAACATTTTCCAGTACATGTGCAGGCTAAAATCCCCCATAGTAATCATTTTGTCAAGCTCCCATTATTTCTTCATTGGTGTCATTTCATAGAGTCGTACAGCATTGAAACAGATGCTCATATCCAATTCATCCATGCCAACCAGACATCCCAATCTGACTGAGTCCCATTTGCCAGCATTTGGCCGATAACCCTTCCTATTCATGTACTTGTCCAGATGCCTTTTAAATGTTGGAATTGTACCCACCTCCACCACTTCCTCTGACAGCTTGTTCCATACGCATTCCACCTTGTTGAGGTTTATAAAACCACGAGAAGCATAGATACAGTGAATAACCAGGTCTTTTCCCTAGGCTGGAAGATCCCAAAACTAGAGGGCATAGATTGAAGGTGAAAGGGGGAAAAAAAATTTTAAAAAGACCTGGGGGATAACTTTTTTATGCAAAAGGTGGTGTGTGCCTGAAATGAGCTGCCAGAGGAAGTGGTGGATGTGGGTGAAATTACAATATTTTTAAAAGGCATCTGGATTATTATATGAATAGGAACAGTTGAGCAAGATATGGGCAAAATTTTGGCTAAATGAGACGAGATCAAATTGGGATGTCTGGTTGGCACGGATGAGTTGGACTGAAGTGTCGGTTTGCACGCTATCCAACTCTATGATCTTACGAATAAAAAAGGAAATTAAAATGTGCCAAGTAGCAGAGTTAACTCTTGAATGTGTTTTTCTGCCTATTCAGTGAAGAGGCAGAAATGGAGGGAGACAGTCAAGACCCAGTGTGGTGATCACCAAACACATGGAGGAGGACGGGGCCCCAGCTGAAGGAGTTGGGTTTAACAAACACGCTGACCTTGTATTCACCTCACATTGTGCACACTCCAAATTGGCCTTGGTAAAATTCACATGGAAGTGAGGGTCGGGGAGCACCTTGCCATTTCAGCCTAGGTTTTGTTTCACACCTGGTCTGTTTTGTGGACAGATTTTTGAGAAGGCAGTGGAGATGGTGGGGTTATGTCTGTTTACATCAGCCTTGGGTCTCACATACTATCTCCTACTCACTCACATTCTCTTTCTCACCTACACTCTCCTCTTCATGTGTACATTTTCTCTCTCACACAAGCTCAGCCTCTCATTCCTTTTCCCATGGTGTCCCACTCCCACCTTCACTCTCAAACATTTCCAAACCTCCTTCCTTCACATATCCTCCCCTCATCCCCCTCACACACTGTATCATTCAAGCACCATTTCCCTCACACATATTCCTTCCCTCCTTCACTCATACTCTCTCCCGCACTCTTATTTTCTCTTACACTCACTGCCTCCATCACTCACACTCTCACTCTCACTCACACACATTCCTTCCGAACTTCTTGCATCCTGCCTCTACCTTGCATAGTCACACACAAGCATACAAAAAAATACAAACGCACACACACAAACCCATATATGCACATACACACATACATAGACGCACATACACAACACAAACACACAGGCACGCACAAAAACAGACAAGCACACACACACAAATCCAAATACACACACGTACAAACACAGACACACGCACACACTCACAAACAAAAAGACGCACACATGCACACAAACACCCCCCCACACTCACAAACATACACACACGCAGACAAAACCAAGCACACACACAAACACACACACACCCTACACATACATACAGACGCACACAGAAATACACCGAAACACAAACAAATGAACGTACAAATCCACACACAGCCATGCCCTCTCCATCTCTCACATATACACGCACACTGCCTCCCTCATACTGACACCATCACTCACCAGCTGCCCCTTACCTCCTGACCCAGGTTGCTTGCTACACAGTCCCTCAAAAGGATAGTGCCTGTGCACGAAGGAAGGCGCATTCTCCAGTTTTTGGTTCACTCCTTGACTCAGGGTCTCTGTCCCTGCAGCCTCCTGTCAAGTATCCCACCTGCAAAGTCTGTGGCTCCATAACTGCCTAGTGTTCAGACGCAGACTGAACTATTCACACTCATACAGCTCGCTTCTGTGACCATTTCTGCGTTTACTGATGGTCGGCTCAATCAGAAGTGAAGTAGCCTCTCAGCATCTCTAAATGGAAACCCCTATCATTGGAACCTGAACCATAGGCAGATAGGACCCTTTGGAGGGCCACAGTCTGACCTGCAGGAAGCCACTGTGACATCCCTGACATAGAAAGACAAAGGACAGCAGATTAGACCATAAGACAGGAACAGAAGTAGGCTGTTCAGCCCATTGAGGCTACTCCATTACTCAATGAGACCCTGGAACTTCTAATGCTCCTCGGCTCCACTTTCCTGCCTTTTTCACGTTACCCTTGATTCCCCTTCCTGATTAACCATGTGTCAATTTCAGCTGTTGAACACACTTAATGATCCATTCTCACAACCCGCAAATTTCCCTTCAAGCCACACACTGTCCTGACTTGGAGCTATACCACTGTTCCTATATTCTTGTTGTGTCAAAATCCCGGAACACCCTCCTCATAACATTGTAGATGCACCTACACCTCAACTCAACCACCTCCTCCAGTGCAATTAGGGAATATGAATAATAAATGCTGGCCTAATCATTTATGCCCATGTACTGTGAATGAACTGAAAAAACTCTTTGCTGATAAAACCCTCTACTGGTCTTTAACTGATGCTCTCAGGCAACTGACCTAACAAGTTGAAAACTGAAAGAACAGCAGATGCTTTAAATCAGAAACAAAAACAAAAGTTGCTGGTAGGTCAGCAAGTCTGGCAGCATCTATGAAGAAACAATCAATGTTTCAGGTCCAGTAACCCTTCCTCAGACACATTCCATCTTAGTCTTGAATCCACTTTGCCCCCAAGACAAGGAGTTCAAAGACTCACAACCCTCTGATAGAAAAAAATCCTCTTCATCTCAGTCTTAAATTGGAGCTTTGTCATTCTGAGATGATGGTCTCTGATCCTAGACACTCCCATAAGGGAAAATATCCTCTCAGCATTTATTCTTTCAACCCCTTAAAAATCCTATATGTATCAATAAAAACATCTCTCATTCGGATTAATTAACTTCATTAGCCTCAGTGCCTGAGCCAAAGGCTCTGGAATTCTCTGCCTAATCCTCACCCCATCCAAACGCTTAATAAAATCTCTCTTTTTGACCACAGTATTGACTGTTTGCCCTAGTATGGATTTTGAATAGTTAGGTTGTTCTTGGCTGGCATAGGCCGAAGGCTTTTTTGCTGTACTGTAGACCTCTATAACTGTAACAACACTTTAACAACTTTAATATCTCAGTGGCCTGGTGTCAAATTTCAATGGATGATTTTCCTGCAACACTGTTTTGAAACATTTTGCTGCACTGAAAGTGAAATAGAAGCAAGGGTCATCCATGTAGCCTCTTGCATTTTTGCCATCATTCATTAAGACTATGCCTGAGCTTCTCAACCAACTCCACTTTTCCAGCCAACCCTATGTCCTGTGATTTGTTTGCATGCAAAACTCTATCAGTCTCATTCAGGACAGCAGCTGCAACTTTCTAGAGGAAAATTGTCCCCTTTGGAGGCAAGGGTTCAAATGTAGCCCGCGAACCTAGTGGAATTCATAAATCTGGAATTTGCATTTCAGACTTAGATCTTATTGTCATGTGTACTCAAGGATAAGAGTAGAGTGAAAAGCATATCATCTTTTTATTTTTTATTTTATTTGTGGGATGTGGGAATCACTGGCTGGCTGGCCAGCATTTCCTGCCCAAACCTAGTAATACTATCACCCTGTGGGGTGCCATCTTAGGTACCTAAGTACAAAAAATCTAGGTATAAAGTGAGAGGAGAAACAATGTTAAAAAGTCAAGCAGTACACCACAGCATAAGTAGAAAAATAAAGAACTAAAGTAACAGTTAACATTGAAGTCTTTCTTAATTTAAAACAAGGAAAATAAAAGAATAATGCAGAGCTGGGCGGAGAAATGGCAGATGGAATTCAACGTGGATAAATGCGAAGTGATGCATTTTGGAAGGTCGAACTTAAATGCTGAATATAGGGTTAAAGGCAGGATTCTCGGCAGTTTGGAGGAACAGTGGGATCTTGGTGTTCAAGTGCATAGCTCCCTCAAAGTTGCCACCCAGGTGGGTAAGGTTGTTAAGAAAGCATATGGTGTTTTGGCTTTCATTAACAGGGGGATCGAGTTTAAGAGCCATGAGGTTATGCTGCAGCTCTACAAAATCCTGGTGAGACCACGCTTGGAATATTGTGTCCAGTTCTGGTCACCCTATTATAGGAAAGATGTGGAGGCTTTGGAGAGGGTGCAAAGGATGTTTACCAGGATGCTGCCTGGACTGGAGGGCTTGTCTTATGAGGAGAGGTTGACTGAGCTTGGACTTTTCTCTCTGGAGAGAAGGAGGAAAAGAGGTGACCTGATCGAGGTGTACAAGGTAATGAGAGGCATGGATAGAGTCGACAGCCAGAGACTTTTCCCCAGGGCAGGATTGACTGCCACGAGGGGTCATAGTTTTAAGGTGTTAGGAGGAAGGTGTAGAGGAGACGTCAGAGGGAGGTTCTTCACCCAGAGAGTTGTGAGCGCATGGAATAGTTTACCAGTGGTAGTCCTGGAAGCGGAGTCATTAGTGACATTTAAGCGACTGCTGGACATGCACATGGACAGCAGTGAATTGAGGGGAATGTAGGTTAGGTTATTTTGTTTTTGAATTAGGATTATTCCACGGCACAACATCATGGGCCGAAGGGCCTGTACTGTGCTGTACTTTTCTATGTTCTATGTTCTAAGTCAAAAGTTCAGAGATAACATGTTGTAGGACTAGATGATCACAGCAGGCCAAGCAGCATCAGAGGAGCAGGAAGGCTGATGTTTCGGGCCTAGGCAATTCTTTAGAAAATTTGCATCCTTAGAAGAGGCTTCACAGTGGGGTTAAAATTGTTTCAGAGATAGTAGGAACTGCAGATGCTGGAGAATCTGAGATGACAAGGTGTAGAGCTGGATGAACACAGGAGGCCAAGCAGCATCAGAGGAGCAGGAAGGCTGACGTTTTGGGCCGAGACCCTTCTTCAGAAGACCCATTTCTGTGTTCCTCCAGCTCTACACCTTGTGATCTCAGATTGCCCAGTGTCTGCAGTTTCTACTATTTCAGTTAAAAGTTCAGTCGGCTTTGATGAGCCCTCCACTTAGTTTGCTCTCTGGGAGACCAAGCTGCCAGTTCTCGAATTGAAAACATGCTTTCAGGTACGGTAGCTGTGAATCTATAATTGTTTGCTGTAAAAATCCATTGATGTCCTTTAGAGAGAAAAACCTGCTGCCCCTACTTACTCTGGCCTGTATATGATCCTATAGCCGCATATGGTTAACTCTTAACAACCTACTGAAGTGGCCTAGCAAGTGGATTCATCGAAGCACAATTAGGGATGGGCAACAAATGTTGCCAAAGGCACTCACATTCCACATACAGAATTATATCTTCATCTCAATCTTAAATGGCTGACCCGGTATCCTGAAACTATAGCCCCTGATTCAAAAACCACCAAACAAATGCAAGTTTTTATCTTTATTGTGGAGCCTTATATTTTCCTCTAAAGCAGATATGTCAGAACTGAAAATGATTTCACTCGGCGTACAAAAGCTCCTTGTTCAACCACTTTAGGCTTTCATTGTGCTTAATCTCAGTTTTCACAAATTGTACACAATAATTAATTTCAATTTGCCCTATCGTTTATATGTAAAGTAATTGGCTTTTGGAAAGCAAATTATCGTTCTTTAATGAGCTTTGCCATATAATGAAAATTACCCGTGAAGCCATTCATAATCTCCAAGGCTTTCTGGCTTCCCAGCCTGGGAGCCATTAGACAATTGCCTCACTCAACCAAGCAGGTCACTTCTCCCTTTGTACAGCATTTGTTGAGACGTGTGTGTGTGTGTGTGTGTGTGTGTGTGTGTGTGTGTGTGAGAGAGAGAGAGAGAGAGAGAGAGAGAATGGATTAGTGTAGAATTAGCCCTCAATTGCACTGTGGGCATTAAAGTGTTTTCCACTTGAAAGAATATTCCATTCAGTGTTCTAACCATACTAACCTCCAAACTATCATGACTGCCTATTAAAAATGATTCCTGTTGCTATAGCAGTGGATAAAGTAAGTGGTTGTAATTTATTTTCTCAACACTCTGGTAAAATGATTATCTGGAGAGAATGGAAGCGGAGGATAAGTGACGGTTAATTACATCTGCCAGGATCTAATGTCCAAAACCATAAATTATACTTTTGAACATAAGTAAGACAATAGAAAAGCAGATGTCCCCTTGAACCTAATGGACATATCGCCTTCCACCAATTCCGCCACCTGCTATGCCCCATCACAAGTGAATAGACCATCATCATCTTGGAGAGAGAGAGAGAGAGAGAGAGAGAGAGGGACACACACAAAATACAAGACCAGTTTGCGAAAACAAATCTGGAAAATTTCTCACTTGATCTTGAAGATGATTGAGCAAACCCTATGAAGCCATCCCCATGTAACTAGATATTAACAGGAAAAGAAAGAGTAGATAAAAACTATTTCCACTGGTTGAGGATTCAAGAACCAGGGAACGTAGACTGAGAATTAGGGCCAGACTGCTTTGGAGAGATGTTATGAAGCATTTCTACATGAAAGAGTGGTAAACGTTTGGAACTCTGTTCCACAAACAACAATGGATATTGGATCAGTTGTTAGTTTTAAACCTGAGTGAGATAGGTACATTTTAGTTAAGCAAAGGTATTAAGGCACATGCACCATTCATTTCAAAAGGGCTAGAATACAACAGCAAATACTTCTGAGGATTTATAAAGCTTTGGTCAGACAGCATTTTTTAAAATCCATTCACAGGATAAGAGTATCACTGGCTAGGCCAGTAGTTACTAATCATCTGGAATTACCCGGGGGGCAGTAAAAAATCAACCATGTTGCTGTGGGTTTGGAGTCAAGTATAGGCCAGACCGGGGAAAGATGGCAGTTCTGCTCCTAAAAGCCATTAGTAAAACAGAGGGTTTTTTCCCCAACAATTTACAATGAACTCATAAACTCTTAATCCCAGATTAATTTTGCTATGGCAGGATTTGAACCGACAATCCTGTCCAACATTACCTATGCACCTAGTTAGTAGCACAGAGACAAAACCACTAGACCATTACCACTCCACTTAAGAAGCTGTGAGCAGTTTTGAGCACTGTATCTAAGAAAGGATGCGTTGGCATTGAGGGGCCCAGAGGAGGTTTACAAGTATGGTCCCAGGGATGAAGGCTTGTCGTGTCAGGAACAGTTGATGATTCTGGGCCTGTACTGGATGGAGCTTAGGAGGATTTAAGCATTGAAACTGACAGATTACTGAGAGGCCTAGCCAAAGTGCATGTGGAGAAGATGTTTCCACTGGAAAGAGAAACTAAGATCCGGGGACACAGCCTGAGAGTGAAAGGACAACCCTTGAGAACTGAGATGAAGAGGGATTGCTTCAGCCAGAGGGGGTGAATCTATAGAACTCATTGCTACAGAAGAATTCAGGGGCCAGGTTATTGAACGTATTTAAGACAGAGATAGATAAGTGTGTGATTGGTAAGAGGATCAACGGATACAGGGAGAAAACAGGAGAATGGCTTTGAGAAGTGTATCAGCCATGATCAAATGGTGGAGCAGATCCCATGGGCCAAATGGCGTAATTCTGTTCCTATAGCTTATGTTCTTAAAGGCAGGTATTATGGAAGTAGATCAGAAATCAGCCATGATCTCAATGAAAGGTAGAACAGGCTTGAGAGACTGGATGGTCTTCTCCTGTTGCTATGTTCCTAACTAAGTGACTTTTTTTCTATATTTGTTCTAGATCTTGGCAATGCTGTGTGTATGGCATCATATACAAACCATATCAAGTAAAGAAGGCAGATTAAAATAAGAGCAGAAAGTGTTGGAGAATTCAGCAGGTCCAGCAACATCTGTGGAGAGAGAAAGAGAGTCACAGTAGACTCAAGCATTATTTTTTCTTCTCTGTCCACAGAGATTTGACAATATATCATGTATTTGAAGGTTCCCAAGCTAGGGAGACGGAAAATCTTAGAACGAAATCTTAGAACGGTTTACATTGCTTTGTTGGATCCTTTGTGTGCCTCCTCTTTCTTCCCATCAACCTTCCTTTCTCCAAAGACACTCTTTATTGAAAAGTGGGTCCATTTGTCCTCTCTCACGGTCACCATCAGCTGCTCTAGATCTTGGTTCCACCGCTAAAATTCTCCCTCTCTACGCTGTCCCTCACTGTCACCACCTACTGCTGTAGGTTCCATTACACCAAAATTGGTGATGTGAGCAGAGGAAAGAGTGGGGCGGTAAATAATGCCATGATCAGATGAGGATTTGCCGTGTGTTTAAGCCCATTCACAATCTCATCAGCAGTCAACTTGTCTGGGGCTACTCGTACAGTCAGAAAGACCTGCCTGAAACTTATATGAAGCATTCAGTGAAGGTCAATGAGGAGAGTTAGGAACCCTCAATTAACAGTCATCCTTTTTTAAGGCGAGGAACAGGAGCTGTGAGTTACAAGTCTCCCACATAATCTCTGAATAGTACCATAGCTCCTGGCCTACCAGATCCTTCCAGCCAGATTCTTTACTGACCCTTGAAAATGGCTGAGTCATTTCTTAGCTGGTTTAGAGGAATAGCAACATGATGACAGGTTTATCGGACAAGGAAGTTGGAGACCTCCATTAACCATCCAAAGGCTCAAATCTCAAATTTCACCACTGGAGCAACTGTGCAGGAAGTATTGTGAACAGTGAGAGGATAATGGTAGACTTCAGGAGGACACTCACAGTCCAGTGAATCATAGAAAGGTAGAAAATAGGAGCTGGAGTAGGCCATTCAAACCCTCAACCCTCCTCCATCATTCATCATGATCATGAATGATCATCACCCTCAATGCCCTAATGTCATAATCTCCCTCATACCCTTTGACCCCTTTAGCCATGAGAGTTATATCTACCTCATTCTTGAAAACAACATAATGCTTTAGACCCAACCAGTTTCTGTTGTGATGAATTCCACAGGCTCACTACTGTCTCAGTGAAGAAACTTGTCTCAGTCCAAAAAGGTTTATCCCCTACTCTTAAATATGATCTATGGTTATGACTCTCTGTCATCAGGAACATCCTCAACTAACCTGTGCTCTGATGAAAAGACATCTAGACTCAGAACATTAGCTTGTTCTCTATGCATGGATGCTATCTGACCCACTGTGATCTCCAGGCATTTGTTGTTTTCAGTATCAATTCCAACATCTGTGGTAATTTGCTTCTCAACTAGCCAGTTAGGATTAGAATGATGGAGTGTGCAGATGAAATTAATGCAGCAAAGCATGAAATAATTCATTAGAGCATATCTCTTACAATACCAACTGTGATGGGTTGTACACCATGCCCAGACAGCTAAAAAATGCCTCCCCCTTTTTGGGCTTGTTGTCTCAACTCTCAAAATGGAATGTTCCTGTGGAGGATAAAGAAAACATCTTGATAAGGCTATTTTCCAATCAGTGCTGTTAGTGCTACTATGCTACGCTGTGTGCATCTTTGTTGTCATGAGGCCAACCTGCTGAAACTCTAACAGCACTATGGGTATACCATCATCTCCCAGCCTAGAGCAGTTCAAGAAGAAAGTCCTTCACCACCTTTACGATGGTGACCAGAGATGGCAGAAAGCAGCAGCCAAAAAAATAAGAACAATTCTATGTTCAAATCCATATACTGGACTGCTATTGATGGCTCAATACAGAGAAAACTACTTCCAATACAGTGTTTTGCTGGAGGTAATAAAACAGCATGACTCCTACATAGGGATCGCAGGCATTAGAAAACTTGAAAATCAAAATGAAATGCTTAGCCTTTCATTCTAAAATCTACAGAGATTTTATCCTGGATAACCGTTGCTTTACAGTAGAAGCATTTTGTCAATATTTCTTCCAAGATAAATGGCAACAGACAACTCATGTCCACTTGTTTCTTTTCGCCTCACTGGTTGAGTGAACATTTTACCTCAAAAGAAACATCACCAATGTTATTAACCTCTTTATAACCTTGATAACGTTCCGCACTATAAAGCTTTGTCCAACTTTCTCAACAGAAAAGGGCTTTCCCAGGGCATTTCTTTTAGTTTTGGCTGACTGAGACTGCTACTTTGATTCACTGAGGGCATTATTTGGGCTGTTATTTTGTGACATAGAGACATAGAGTTATACAGCATTGAAACGGACCCCTCAGTCCAACTCGTCCATATTGACCAGATGTCCTAATTTAATCTAGTCCCATTTACCAGCATTTGGCCCATATCCCTCTAAACTTTCCTATCCATATATCCATCCAGATGCCTTTTAAATGTTCCAATTGTACAGCGTTCACCACCTCCTCTGGCAGCTCATTCCGCACACACACCACCCTCTGCATAAAAAAGTTGCCCTTAGGTCCCTTTTGAACCTTTCCCTATTCACCTTAAACCTATGCTCTCTAGTTTTGTACTCTGCTACCCTGGGGAAATAACCTCGTGTATTCAGCCTATCCATGCCCCTCATGATTTTCTAGACTTCTGTGAAGTCACACTTCAGCCACCCACATTCCAGGGAAAATAACCCCAGCCTATTAAGCTTCTCCCAAAAGCTCAAATGCTCTTTACAACATCCTTGTAAATTTTTTCTGAACCCATTCAAGGTTCACAACATCTTTCCTATTGCAGGGAGACCAGAATTGCATGAAGTATTCCAAAAGTGGCCTCAACATTGTCCCGTACAGCTGCAACATTGACATCTCAACTCCTATACTCAATGCACTGACCAATAAAGGCAAGTGTACCAAACACCTTCTACACTCTGAGATAGTAGGAACTGCCAATGCTTGAGAATCTGAGATAACAAGGTGAACAGTTGGATGAACACAGAAGGCCAAGCAGCATCAGAGGAGCTGGAAAGCTGATGTTTCGGGTCTGGACTCTTCTGCAGAAATGGCGAAGGGGAAGGGGACTCTGAAATAAATAGAGAGAGGGTGGGGAAATTATGGAAGGTGGATAGAGGAGCAGATAGCTGGAGAGAAGACAGACAGGTCAAGGAGGCAGGGATGGAACCAATAAAGGTGAGTGTAGACAGGGAGTTTTGGTGGGGACTGGTCAGTGAGGGGGGAGGGACGGGTAGTTGGGACAGTAAACAGACAGGTCAAGGAGGCGGGGGTGAAGCAAGTAGGTAGGAAGTGGGAGTGGTGGTTGGTCACTGAGGTGGGAGGAGCGGATAGGTAGGAGAAGAGATGCACAGGTCAGGGAAGCAGGGACGAGCTGGGCTGGTCTTGGGATGAGGTTGGTGGGCGGAGGGTAGATTTTGTAGCTTGTGAAATCCACATTGATACCATTGGGCTGCAAGGTTCCCAAGCGAGAAATGAGGTGCTGTTCCTGCAGCCTTCGGGTGGCATCGTTGTTGTAGGGGAGGGGGGGTGGTGTAGGGGCAGGTGTAGCACCTCCTGAGGTTGCAGGGAAAAGTGCCGGGACTGGTGAGGCTAGTTGGGAGTGTGGAACAGATGAGGAGTCATGGAGAAAGTGGTCACTCTGGAAAGCAAATAAGGGTGGGGAGGGAAAATGTCCTTGTTAGTGGGGTCAGATTGCAGATGGCAGATGTGGTGGAGGATGTTGCATTGGATCTGGAGTTTGATGAAGTGGTACATGAGGATGAGGGGAATTCTGACTTAGTTTTTATTGTGAGGAGGGGGTGCGAACACTGAGCTGCGGGAAACGTGAGAGATGCGGCTGAGGGCGTTTTCGACCACTGTAGAAGGGATGTTGTGATCCAGAAAGTGCTACACCTGCCCCTACCCCTCCCCCTTCACCCCCACCCCAGGCTCAAAGAAAACCTTCCACATTAAACAGATGTTCACCTGCACATCTGCTAATGTGGTATACTGTATCCGATGCACCCGCTGTGGTCTCCTCTACATTGGGGAAACCAAACGGAGGCTTGGGGGCTGCTTTGCAGATTACCTACGCTCAATTCACACTAAACAACTGCACCTCCCAGTCGTCAACCAATTCAATTCCCCCTCCCAGTCCTTGGATGACATCTCCATCCTGAACCTCCTCCAGTGCCACAACGATGCCATCTGAAGCTTGCAGGAACTGCACGTCATATTCGGCTTGGGAGCCTTGCAGCCCAATGGTATCAATATGGATTTCACAAGCTTCAAAATCTCTCCACCCCGACCTCATACCAAGACCAACCCAGCTCTTCCCTGCTTCCCTGACCTGTCTGCCTTTTCTCCCACCTAACCATTCCTCCCTCTTCACTGACGAAACCCCATCCCAACTTCCTATCTACACTCACCTTTACTGCTTCCATCCCTGCCTCCTTGACCTGTCCGTCTTCTCTCCACATATCTGCTCCTCTATCCACCTTCCATCATCGCCTCCCTCCCTCTCTTTATTTACTTCAGAGCCACCTTCCCCTCCCCCATTTCTGAAGAAGCGTCCAGACCCAAAACATCAGATTTCCTGCTTTTCTGATGCTGCCTGGCCTACTGTGTTCATCCAGTTCCACACCTTGGTATCTCAACTCCGACGCTATCCGGTCCTCTTGCGACTCTAATTTCAAGGAAATATGAACCTGCACTTCAAGGTCACTTTGTTTGGCAGTAGTCCCCAGGACCTTACCATTAAGTGTATATGTCCTGCCCTGATTTGCCTTTCCAAAATGCAGCTCCTCACATTAATCTAAATTAAACTCCATCTGCCATTCCGCGGCCCAGCAGCCCATCTGATCAGTGTCCCATCATACTCCAATATCACCTTCTTGGCTGTCCACTACACCACCAATTTTGGTGACACCAAAGCTCCTATGATCACATCCAAATCAGACATCATTTTGCTTTGCAGATCATAGATTCATAAAACCCTACAGCACAGAAACAGATCTTTTGGCCCAACCGGTTTATGCTGGCCGTAATCCCAAACTGAAATAGTCCCACCTGCCTGTGTTTGGCCCACATCCCTCCTAATATTTCTTACTCAATTTCTGGCCCAAAGATATTTAAATGTTGTGACTGAACCCACATCCACCACTTCCTCTGGAAGTTCATTCCACTCATGAACCACCCGGTGTAAAAAAACACTTGCCCTTTATGACTCTTTTGAAACTTTCTCCTCTCACCTTAAAAATATGCATTCCAGTCTTGAAATCCCCAAACCTAGGTAAAAGGCACTTTCCATTCACCTTCTGTATACCCTTGATGATTTTATAATTGAACTTGACCTCCTATGGTCTGATGAAAAAATGTCCCAACCTATCCAGTTTCTCCTCATAATTCAAACCCTCCATGCCTGGCAACTTCCTGCTACATCTTTTCTGAGACTTCTCCAGTGTAATAATATCATTCCTGTAACAGGGTGACCAGAACTGGACAGAAAAGGCCTCACCAACGTCCTGTACAACCTCAGCATGACTTTTCAATTCCATTGGAACATTGGGTTTTTGCCTTTACTGCTGAATAGGAGGTCACTGAGGTGTGTTTATACCATCTGATAGAATACAAACCCTGGAAGGATGACAATAAAGCAGTGGGAGGAATGAGGTTTGGATGAATGGAAAGTGTGGAAAGATGAATGGAATGAATGGCTGAGGTTGGAGAATAACATCAACTCTTTCTAGCTCCTACCATTCCACTAGTCACAACATAAATTTAAATGCTTTTACCCAATTCTGGTACACCAATTATATACCTTATCCCTATCACAATAAAAGAAAAACATCAATCCTTTAATAGAAATCAAAATTATTGATTTATTCTAAAACACAACCGTATTTGGCAAAGATGTAAAGTTGATCAACACATGGTTTGAAATAGGAAAGGATAAATGTTTGCCTTTCTAAATAAGTGACTCATGCATACAGTAATTAAAAACAAAGAGCATGCTCTGTAAAGGTCAATTTTGAAAACAAAATCTCTTTTGTTCCTTCTTGAAGGGAAGGAAGGATAAGGCGTGAAAACTTTGCAATGACTTTCAACCTGCAGTTTTGCACAAGTAGGCATACGTCTCTAGGCACAGGTAGTTGTCACTGGGACCATTAATAGAAGTTGGTTCAGGAAATATCGCAAATTCAGAGGCTTTTCGGGAAAACAGTTGCGTCAATTTTTCAGGGTAGATGCTTGTCTCTACAAAACAGGGAATGAATGGGTAGAGTTTCTATCGCAGCGGGCTATACCCTAAGTGAGCTGCATCAAAATCTGGAACAAATTTATAAACCCAGCCATATGATTTCTGATAAGCCCAAGCAATTAGTTTAAACCATGTGACTTCTAACAAATGTGTTTAAAAGAGCTCAATGTCCTTTTAGATAATAAAGTGTGAAGCTGGATGAACACAGCAGGCCAAGCAGCATCTCAGGAGCACAAAAGCTGACGTTTCGGGCCTAGACCCTTTATCAGATGAAGCGAAGGGTCTCGGCCCGAATCGTCAGCTTTTGCGCTCCAGAGATGCTGCTTGGCCTGCTGTGTTCATCCAGCTTCACACTTTATTATCTTGGATTCTCCAGCATCTGCAGTTCCCATTATCTCTGATACAATGTCCTGTTAGTGACCTCTTTTGTAACAAAAAAACAATTCCAAACATTCAAGTGACCCACTGTTCACAACACTTTAGCAGGTATCCTCAAAATAAAACAATGAACAATTGTCATAGCAAAGGAGTATTGCAGGGGGAATGGAATAAATATGTTACAATATTGTTTTACAGTTGTATAGGGTCTTGGTTTGACCACATCTGTAGTACAGTATAGAGCTTTGTACTTGAGGAAGGATATAAATGTGTTAGAAACACTTTACAGAAAGTTTACCCAAATTTTCACTTGGAGTGTGGGTGTCAGTGGCATCAATAATCCGTCCCAAATTCCTCAGAACTGAACATTCTGGGGAGTCTGAGGTGCAGCGGGAATGTCACTGGACCAGTAATCCAAATTCCCAGGATAATGTTTGCCAGACTTGAGATCGAATCCAACAATGGCAATTGGATAAATTAAATTCAATGAAATTGGGAACAAAAAGTGAGCCAAATGGTGAACACTAAGCATTTGTATTTTTAAAAATCGTATTTTAAAAAAAAATCTGTCCAATTCACCGAAGAGATTTGGGAAGTTAACTGCTCTCCCTACCTGATCTGGGCCACAAGTCACTCCACTCTTCACTCCCACCCCACCCCTGCCAGCTGGAGATGGGCAATGGATACTGGCCCAGATAGCTGTGTCCCCGTTCCATGAACAATAACACTTGCAGAGGTCATGTAAGAATCAACAACATTGCTGTGGGTCTCAGTTCATATGTAGGTGGCGCTAGATAATGGTTTCATGGTCCTCTTAGGTTCGCTGTTAAATCGGATTTATTAGTTGAATCCTTGATTTACCTTCTATAGAAATTCATCCAATCCCTACCATGTGGAAGCAGACCATTTGGTCCATAGATTCTACACTGATCCTCCACAAAGCATCCCACCCTGGCTCAACCTTGTCCCTGTAACCATGACAAACCCACCTAGTATGGCTTCCCTTGATTCTGTGAGCAATTTCCCATGGCCAGGTAACGTTATCTGTACATCTTTGGACTGTGGGATGAAACTGGAGCACCCCTACGAAACCCATGCAGACAAGGGGAGAATGTGCAAATTCCCCATAGACGGTTGCCTGAGGGTGAAATCAAACCCGGGTCCCTGGCGCTGGGAGGCAGCTGTACTAACCACAGAGCCATCGTGTTGCCCCAGGGTGGGATAATGAACACTAGTCCGTAAGCATTCACCTGGATCTCTAGTTTGCCTGGTCTAGTGAAATTTCCATTATGCTACTGATTCCATACCCCTTTAGCCTGGGTTTTGGAAGGAGAGTAGGACACAGTTCCTTATGATAGAAAGTTGGAGAGAATGAGTTTCGTTTATCAGAATGTAGATGAATGTGAGGTGATTTTATTAAGACATGATTGTGAAGTAACATGTTAGGGTGGATTCTGCAAAAATGTTTTGCTTTATGTCTCATAAAGGGTTGTGAATCTGCAGACTTCACTACCCCAGAGTGTCTTAGACAATGGGACACTGAAGGGTCACCGGGCCTGAAATGCTAACTCTGATTTCTTTTCTTCACAGATCTTCCAGACCTGCTGAGTTTCTCCAGCAACTTCTGTTTTTTTCCTTTTATATCTCTCCTGCTTTAGGTTTCCACTGACTGAATAAGTGGGGAGAGAGGACATGATTGTTGATTGCTAGCTCTGCTTTGCTGCATTGTGAATGTTGAAATTTACCCTGCTGAATGGGGTCCCCCTGTGAAGTTGCTGACAATGAGCAAACCTATCAAACACATTTCAAAAGACTACGGCTCCTCTACAAAGATACTGCTGTCTGTGAAATGTTTTGCATTTTTAAAATTCCTGTTTAATATAGCTTCTGCACTATGTTTTGCCCTTACATAGCGGGGCTGAGTTAATTGAATTTTTTCTGTTCCGCTCCCTCAATAGCCGCCTCCAAGTTTAAAGTTTTTATAAAAAGGCGGTATTCCAATCATTTGTTTGAGTGTATTTAGTTCAGGTCATACCTTCAATTGGTATTCAGCTGTTTACACTTTACTCACACCGTCTGACACTGTTGATCACCTGCAAAGACTTGTTATTTGACCTGTTGACTCTCCACTCACACCATTGGTACTATCTTTTGATCTCTCTGCCTATAAATTCTGCGCCTGTGTGCATCCCTTCACTTCACCTGACGAACAAGCTGTGCTCCGAAAGTTTGTGATTTCAAATAAACTTGGTGGAGTGTAATCTGGTGTCATGTGACTTCCGATCTTGTCCAGCTCAGCACAACATGAGCACCTCCACATCATGTCTTACAAAGGAACATGTAACATTTTTTCATGACATTGTGTGTTCAAGCCCTATGTCATTGTTTGGAGTCCGAGCTTTCAGGGCATGCTTAAAGTTGAACTGCAGTTCAAATGAGACATTAAACTAAAGGCCCGTGCGTACCCAGCATGGCAAATATTGTTGCGCTTCAATCATTTTTGATTGGTTATTTAGGTTCTGAAAGCTGCTGTCAAAATGCAAATTTGTTCCAATATATTATTCCACAATTTCAGTATTCGCCGACAAAAGATGGATGAGTACAGGAAGGAGAAGGAGTTGCAGAAATATGGTAAAGTGCAGAGGTATAGTACTAACAGGTTGCTCCTTGAAAGATTGAGGGTAGATTCAATGGGCCAAATAACATCCTTCTATGTTTTGGAGTTCTACGAGTCCATGACAGATTCTATCTGGATTTCACAAGGTGAAGCTTCAGAGTTTAATTCTTCCCAATGACCGTCCTGACAAAGCCTTTACTTTAAAAGGGGATAGAAATTAATATGTAGCTGACATACTTAACTAAAGTCTTAATTAAACTACCTGCCGAACAGACTACCGTAGGCGTAACAAAGTCACATTAATAGCTCAGAAAATCAGAGATAACATACAGATGGTATGCGCTTTTCTCCTTTGACAAGAGTTCTTATTCACTGAAGACTGGCAGAAGGCTCATGGAATTCTATCCATGGCTTAGCTTCAAGGCATTAATTGTTTTGTTTACAGTGTGTTTGTGGATGGAATTTTAAAGCGGCTTGAAAGGCTATAGTGAGATTTGCGGTAGAATTACACAAGAATCCAGTGAGTGTCACCAGGCTGAGAGTAACTCGGCACATCTTTGATGTTTTTGCTGAATGATGTGGCCAGTTTCTTGTTAGACTTCAAGAATCCATGGAACGAGAGGGGTTATCTGACAATATTGCCATGTTCTCCAAAAGTCCTCCATGTTATATGCTGGGCACCAACATCTCAGGGCACATTCCATGGGCACTGGCCACAATCACGCTTCATCCATAGTCTTTGACATGCAATTTGTTCCTGCCCCTAAGTACCTTTATAGCACATAGAATCACAGAGCACAGAAACAGACCCTTCAGTCCAACTTGTCCACGCCGACCAAGTTTCCCAAACTTGACGAGTTCCATTTGTCGCTGTTCGGCCCATATCCCTGAAAAACTTTCCTATTCATGTACCTATCTCAAAGTCTTCTCAATATTATAACTGTATCTGTATCTACAGAAGTGCTTATTGTATGGTTCGACACCTCACATGGTGGCATGCTGACATTGTAGTTATCACCAGGGATATGGGTTCGATTCCAGCCTTGGGCGACTCTTTGTGTGGAGCTTGCACATTCTCCCCGCATCTATGTCAGTCTCCTCTCACAGTCCAAAGTTGTTTAACTAACTAATAAATGAATTAACTAAATAGAGATGGCTGGGCAGATGATGTGCTGTAGCTGTGTGATGTGAGAGTTGGCAGATGTCATTGCGAACTGCAGTGACCACATCTGCAGCAAGTCAAGGGAGCGGGATGAAGTTAGTAGGTAGGAAATGGAGGTGCAGCTTGAGGTGGGAGGAGGCTCAAGCCACACCTCCATTTCTTACCTACTAACCTCATCCCACCTCCTTGACCTGTCCGTCCTCCCTGGACTGACCTATCCCCTCCCTACCTCCCCACCTATATTCTCCTCTCCACCTATCTTCTTTACTCTCCATCTTCGGTCCGCCTCCCCCTCTCTCCCTATTTATTTCAGAACCCACTCCCCATCCCCCTCTCTGATGAAGGGCCTAGGCCCAAAACGTCAGCTTTTGTGCTCCTGAGATGCTGCTTGGCCTGCTGTGTTCATCCAGCTCCACACTTTGTTATCTTGGATTCTCCAGCATCTGCAGTCCCCATTATCTCTGCAGCAAGTGTTGGGTTCCTGGAGGAAAATTGGCTCAGAATTGATGAGCTGGAGCCTGAGCTTTGGACACAGTGGCACATCCAGGAGGGGAAGGTTACCAGGATGCTCTGTTTCTAGAGGCAGTCACACCCAGTAGATTAAGTACCTCAAATTCGGTTAGTGGTCAGGGACAGCAGGGGGTGACTGCAAGTGAAGCAGATAGAGGGATCCTGTATTCAGGAACAGAGGAGCCACAGCTCTTAACATTGTCCAACAGGTGCAAGGTATTTGCTCCCCTTGTGGATGAGCCAGCTGACCCAGCACATTTGTATAGGAGGCCATTCAAGAGTGGGGAGAAAAAGATGTGGTCATTGTAGGGGATTCTATGATTAAGGGATTAGAAGCATGCTTTGTAAGCAGAATTGTGAGTCATGCATGGTACATTGCCTGCCCAGTGCCAGGGTGTGGGACATCCCTCACTGACTCAAAAGGATATTGGCAAGGGAGAGGGAGGATTCAGTTGTTGCGGTCCATATTGGGGCAAATAACATAGGCATGACGAGGAAAGAGGACCTGTTTGGAGATTACCAGGAACTAGGAACTAAATTAAAGAACAGGTCCTCAAGGGTTTTAATCACCAGATTATTACCCAAACTATGTGCACATTGACATAAGGATGCAAGAATAATGGAAGTAAACATGTAGCTGAGGGAGTGGTGTGGGAAAGAGGTGTTCCTCTCCATGGGGTTCCTTTCCTTCCAGTATTGGAACAGGAGGGATCTGAACCATTGGGATGTTCTCCACCTGAACCGAGCTGGGACCAATGTTCTAGTGAGCAGAGTAAATAGGGCAGTCAACAGGGCTTTGTACTAGAAAGTGGGGGGAAGGGATGGGGAGAACTCCAAGAAGTATAATGGTCAATGAGAAGCAAAACAAATCTGTTGGGGTGGAGTCAACGAAGTGGAAAAGTATTAAAAAAGTGAAAAGAAGGAAAATATAGGAGAAGTTATTAAAATTTCCAGATCATAAAATAGGGCAGAGAGTTTTGAAAGGGTTAAGAATCAAACTTCAAGCACATTGGATAAAGGGATGATAATGAGAAAAGGAATGGTAACTACAGGACTGAAGGTGTTGTATCTGAGCGTATGTAGTATATGAATTAAGGTGCAGATCAAAATTGGCATGTTTGATGTGGAGATGTGGCTGCAAAGAGATTAGGATTCAGAGCTAAATATCCAACATTCTACTGAAAAGGCAAACTGGTGGGCAGAAGGGGTAGAGTTGCCTGCTTAGTGAGAAATAGAATCAAATTGAAAGCAAGAAACATGCAGGG
Organism: Stegostoma tigrinum; assembly: GCF_030684315.1. NCBI lineage: Eukaryota > Metazoa > Chordata > Chondrichthyes > Orectolobiformes > Stegostomatidae > Stegostoma > Stegostoma tigrinum. Next base: position 102,824,039 of record NC_081359.1, read on the forward strand.
TCAGATAATACAGAATCTGTGCAGGTAAAGTTGAGGTACGGCAAAGGTGAAAAATAAACTATAATAGGAGTTACATACAGGCCTCCAAACAGAGGTCAGGATTTGGGACAAAAGATATACCTGGAGATAGAAAAGGCTTGGAAGAAAGGCAAGATAACAGTGATTATAAGGGATTTCAATATGCAGGTGGACTGGGAAAATCAGGTGGGTAGTGTATTGCAAGAAAAGGAGTGTGTGGAATCTCTACAAGATGTCTTTTTGGGGCAGCTTCTGGTGGAACCCACTAGGGAATAGGCAATAAAAACAGAAGTTGCTGGAAAAGCTCTGTATTGTACAAAATGCAGAGGAATGGGATTGTGGGAGATATAGCAGTTTGGATCGGAAATTGGCTTGCTGAAAGAAGACAGAGGGTGGTAGTTGATGGGAAATGTTCATCCTGGAGAGCAGTTACTAGTGGTGTACCGCAAGGGTCGGTGTTGGGCCCACTGCTGTTTGTCATTTTTATAAATGACCTGGATGAGGGCGTAGAAGGATGGATTAGTAAATTTGCAGATGACACTAAGGTCGGTGGAGTTGTGGATAGTGATGAAGGATGCTATAGGTTGCAGAGAGACATAGATAAGCTACAGACCTGGGCTGAGAGGTGGCAAATGGAGTTTAATGCAGACAAGTGTGAGGTGATGCACTTTGGTAGGAGTAACCAGAAGGCAAAGTACAAGGCTAATGGTAAGATTCTTAGTAGTGTAGATGAGCAGAGAGACCTCGGTGTCTATGTACACAGATCCTTGAAAGTTGCCACCCAGGTTGACAGGGCTGTTAAGAAGGCATATACAGTGTTTTAGCTTTTATTAATAGAGGGATCGAGTTCCGGAACCAAGAGGTTATGGTGAAACTGTACAAAACTCTGGTGCGGCCGCACTTGGAGTATTGTGTACAGTTCTGGTCACCGCATTATAAGAAGGATGTGGCAGCTTTGGAAAGGGTGCAGAGGAGATTTACTAGGATGTTAGATAATAAAATGTGAGGCTGGATGAACACAGCAGGCCCAGCAGCATCTCAGGAGCACAAAAGCTGATGTTTCGGGCCTAGACCCTTCATCAGAGAGGGGGATGGGGTGAGGGTTCTGGAATAAATAGGGAGAGAGGGGGAGGCGGACCGAAGATGGAGAGAAAAGAAGATAGGTGGAGAGAGTATAGGTGGGGAGGTAGGGAGGGGATAGGTCAGTCCAGGGAAGACGGACAGGTCAAGGAGGTGGGATTTACTAGGATGTTGCCTGGCATGAAGGGAAGGTCTTACGAGGGAAGGCTGAGGGACTTGAGGCTGTTTTCATTAGAGAGAAGAAGGTTGAGAGGTGACTTAATTGAAACATATAAAATAATCAGAGGGTTAGATAGGGTGGATAGGGAGAGCCTTTTTCCTAGGATGGTGACGGCGGGCACGAGGGGGCATAGCTTTAAATTGAGGGGTGAAAGATATAGGACAGATGTCAGAGGTAGTTTCTTTACTCAGAGAGTAGTAAGGGAATGGAACGCTTTGCCTGCAACGGTAGTAGATTCACCAACTTTAGGTACAGTTAAGGCGTCATTGGATGAGCATATGGACGTACATGGAATAGTGTAGGTTAGATGGGCTTGAGATTGGTATGACAGGTCGGCACAACATCGAGGGCCAAAGGGCCTGTACTGTGCTGTAATGTTCTATGTTCTATGTTCTATGTAGGTCTGGCAGCTCCTGTGTAGAAAAAAAAATCCGAGTTAACGTTTCGGGTCTGGTGACCCTTCCTCAGAACTTAGAAGGCATTGACCACAATATGATGGAAGTTGCAGTGCAATCAGAAACTGAAATCTGGTACAATGGTATTACTGACGTATGAAGGCAACTACCGAGGCTTGAAGGAGGAGCTGACCCGAATTGACTGGTCGAGGAAGCTAGCAGAAAAGACAATGGAACAGCAATGGCAGGAGTTCCAAAGAATAATTTGGGAGATGCAGCAAAAATTCATCCCTAGTGAAAAGAAACATATTAAAGTGAAGATGACGCAACCATGATTGACAAGGCAGGTCAGAGACAGCATAAAAGCAAAAGGGAAAACATATGATGTGGTGAAGAGCAATGGGAAGCCAGAGGATGAGAAAGCCTACAAAGAAAACAGAGGACAACTTAAAAAGAAATAAGGAGGGAGAAGTTTAAATATGAAGGTAAGCTAGCTAGTAATAAGATTGCAAGAATTTCTTTAAATATATAAAAGACAAAGGAGAGGCAGAACTGGACATTGGGCCGCTGGAAAATGACATTGGTGAAGTAGTAATGGGGAAAAAAGAAGTGGTGGAAGAACTGACCAAGTACTTTGCATCTGTGTTCACAGTGGAAGACATAAGTAACATCCCAAACATACAAGACAGTTGGCGAGTGGGGCAGAGGTGAGTAAGGTGGCCATCAACAAGGAGAAAGTGTTAGAAAAACTGAAAAGTCTGAAGGTAGATAAGTTACCTGGACCAAATGGGCTACACCTCAGAGTTCTGAAGGATACAGCTGAAGAGATAGTGGAGGTGTAAGCAATGATCTTTCAGGAATCACTGGAGTCAGGGAGGGTCTTGGAGGACTGGACAATCATTCAACAGCCTTTCTTTCTGATAAGCAATGTCCCACTGCAAATAAGCAGATTCCATAAAGTAAAATGCATTCACCTTTTATGAAATATGTTGTGATTTCCAGTGCTCCATGTGATCAGGCAGTTAACACATCTGTGACCTTTGCAATCGAGCCAATTTTGCCTTTATTTTCAGATTCTATTAAGTCATGTTACCGCTCTGGAACAAGGTGTTTGCATCTCACGTAATTTATGTGCCTCAAATCTGCCTATAATATCCGTGTATCCACTCCAGTTACTGAGACAGTATTTGTGATGCAGTCAGAATCTTCACCTTCCTTATTGCTTCAATATCGAAAACAGTACCAAAATGTTTGGACCTGACAAGAAATTTAAACTCATCATACAGAAGCCTGGAGAGAAAGATGAGGTTTTACACAGTTCTCTAATGGAAGCTATCCAATGAGGGCAAAACAAAGAACAACATAGAATGAGATAACAAAGTGTGGGGCTGGATGAACACAGCAGGCCAAGCAGCATCTCAGGAGCACAAAAACTGACGTTTCGGGCCTAGACCCTTCATCAGAGAGGGGGATGGGGAGAGGGTTCTGAAATAAATAGGGAGAGAGGGGGAGGCGGACCATAGATGGATAGAGGAGAAGATAGGTGGAGAGGAGAGTATAAGTGGGGAGGTAGGGAGGGGATAGGTCAGTCCAGGGAGGACGGACAGGTCAAGGGAGTGGGATGAGGTTAGTAGGTAGGAAATGGAGGTGCGGCTTGAGGCGGGAGGAGGGGATAGGTAAGAGGAAGTACAGGTTACGGGGGCTGGGACGAGTTTAGCTGGTTTTGGGATGCATGGGGGGAGGGGAGATTTTGAAGCTTGTGAAATCCACATTGATGCCATTGGGCTGCAGGGTTCCCAAACAGAAAATGAGTTGCTGTTCCTGCAACCTTTGGGTGGCATCAGTATAGCCCTTCAGGAGGCCCAGGATGGACGTGTCGTCGAAGGAATGGGAGGGGGAGTTGAAATGTTTCGCGACTGGGAGCTGCAGTTGTTTATCGCGAACCGAACGTAGGTACTCTGCAATGTAGTCCCGAAGCCTCCACTTGTTTCCCGCAATGTAGAGGAAGCCATAATGGGTACAGCGGATGCAGTATCCCATTATCTCTGATCACAACTTAGAAAGATTTCTGATACAGTGACAAATGGTAACCTTAAAAAGGTTACATTTATTGCACTAGAGAATGAACACTCTGCACATTTGTCATGAATTGGAACACACAGTGGAATTGCAAAACTGAAATAGACAACTTCTGCAGTATCAAAAGAGCTACAGGATACAAGGGAGAATTCTTAAACAGAACAACCAGCCACTGCATTTTGTGCTCCTCCTCCTGCTTCTCCTTCAGATTTTCCAAAAAGTAAGAAGTTCACTTCCAAATTAACTGCGATTGTAGAAGAGGGACAAACTGCAAGATCAGAAGTGACTCATTCTGGCACCGATGCAGCTTGTTTAAGAAAGGTCCATTCCGAGAAACACAGTACAAATCAATGGAAAGCCATGTTCTGTACAAACATCAAGCTGCTCAAACCCATACATTTCTTAATGAGCATTGTTGGAAATAATTGCACAATGACCTTAAAATGTCATTCAGAATACTTTCAAGAACACAGAACAAGTGTTAACCTTTTATGGTCTGGTTTGAATGCACCTTTGTTTGTTGGTTGGTTGTTACAATTTGTACAATTTGTGTCTTTTGGTTCCTGGGAGCTTGAGATCTGGGGATACTTTGATGTATTGGTGCGTATTTTGGGAAAGTCGGGTGATTTGAAAGCGCATTGTGCACCTGTATCTGTGTGTGGACCATGTACGGTTAATGTAATATCCTTTTAAGAAACTATCAGTGGTTGTGTAAAACAAAATGCAGTGACAAATTATTGATCTGGAATTTGCAACTTAAATCATGGTAAATATTTATTCCTTGAAATTGGTCATAAGTGATAAAAAATAATTTCTGGGGTGGCGGGTGGAGCGGGGGGAAGAACCCAAAAAGAATCTTGGAAAGATTTTAATCCCAGAAATTACCATGTTTGGAATTTCACTTTCTGGCCAGAGTGAACATCCAAATATTATTTTAACATGAGTGAACTCTGGATGTTAAGACTGACTCATTGTTAATATGCGAGTGATAGGGACATTGGAATGTTGCAAATGCGACATGTGTACGAGGAGCTTAGGAAAGACAAATTTAACCTGCTCCTTTCTTCAAGGAGGAGACAGATGAATAATTACATGCAGGAGTTTATACCCTACCCCTTTTTGAATGTGCACTGCATTAATCCTAATTAACCCGTTCTGCTTGATGTGGAATAGTTGGAGCTTGTTTTTATTATTAAATTGGGACACTGAAGGCTGAATCTGTGTGTGGAATTTCAATGTCACAATACAGCAACGGATGAGATGCCCTCAATCCATCAAGCTATTCATCAAGAACACATTTCAGTGTTGGGGAAGTACTGTGGAAATATTAATTGTGGTGAGTGTCAGGAATTTCAAAACTTTGAGACTGGGTATACTTAAGCAGATCATAACAAAAACTAAATGAAAACTCACATGCCCTGGTATTCTAAACATTGACCTGAAGATTTAAAGGGATTCTGGGAAATGATAAAGGGTATGCACACTGTCTCAATGGTTTCAATGAATGAAAGTGGTTAGTAACTTTAAGGAAGGTAACAGAATTTTGAATTTTGATAAATTCACATGGAGATGTATCAAATGTCTGGGATGAGTTATCAAGTTACTTTAAAAAACACGTGGATCATCTTAAAGAAAGAACAAATGAAGTATGTTGTGCCTGAATCAAGCAGAAATGTTTGACTTCTGTTTTAAAATATTACAAGATTATTTTCCATGGACTACAAATCTCTGGAATAAGATATGGTAGTGGTAATTAATTTGTAGAATTGGATGAGATAAAGTAATTAAGGGTGGAGTCTAGTGGCATAAAACAAAGAAAAACAGAATAATAGGTTGAAACAGCAATTCTGGTTATAATGTTACTGTAGTGAAAAAGAGATTGAGATGAGAGCATGAAATTAATAGCTTTCTCTTGGTGATGTTTGTGCCCTTGTCTTGCCATTTAAGAAAATTGAATTAATTATCAAGCCACTATCTGAGGCACCGGGACCAGACGTGGAGAGCTAACCAAATCCTCATAGAACACTTGGTAGGATCACATGGGAGTCAAGAATGTGTGACATGGTCTTGAGATACTAATGTAGGTGTGTAAACGTGAATATAATCTCAGAGGTAACAAACGTGAGATGGTAAAACAACATGCTTTGAAGAATGGGTTTCCGATATGTACATTTACTTGACAAAATGATTAGTGTGGCTTGGAAGAGCACACAGACATAATTTAAATGACAAGGCACTGACACAAAATCCATAGAGAAACTGGCTTTAAAACAATTAAATTAGTGAAAGGGATGTAAAACAAATTACAATCAAAATAAAAAGCATGATTGGCTATTATGTCAAAATGTTATGGGAATGAAGGGAAATGCATCTGGGAGGTTTAACAGTGGATTGAGTGAAAAGGCCCATTGGATGATGTACAGATACTCCATCCTGAGTGTTTGTATGATGCATGTACTCTAATGTTTGCCATGTATATTGTAGCTCAAAAGTGGTACCTGCATTTGGAGGTTGTTACCACTCAATGATACAATCATTCATAAAATTGGCAAGGAGGCAAACATATGGAAGAAGTATCCTCAAGATGGATACAGATGAGGAGAGCTGGCGAAATTTTGAGTCGATACATGATGTTATTGTGCTGTTATTGGGTAAGGTGATCTGTGGTTAAAAAACTGGAAGATAAAAACAAAGCAGAAATTAAGGATCATGAATCTGGAACATGTGGAATTTTAGAGCAAATTATGCAAATAGATGAACTGAAAAAGAATACAGACGATATTCTGGTCATCTCAATCAAGTGACACCTCTTGCCAGTTCGACAGCCTTGACCACCCATCAGGAATGGAATATATATATTTAAGTGTTAGTCCCCAAAGGCCACTGTGAACATTAACTTGATGATAGTCTCTACTGTTGCATTCTTTATATTGATGCTAGTTATTTTTGTTACAGTTTTAATATTTTAGTGCAGGTTACATACTCTTATTATGTGTTCTTGTGCTGCTGTTACTGACTGGGATCTGCATTTGCAATTGTAGCACATGTAGTCAAATATCATCAGGGGTGGAATGTATAGAATGGGCCGAAGGGCTAAAAGTTAACGATGATATTCAACAGCTGCATGAGAAGATAGATTGTATAGGATGAGCTGAAACTGTTGATGATACTTGACAAACTGCATGACCTCGGATGATTCTTGTTAACATCCCTTTACAGGCCAAAGATAGAACGCATAACTTGTTTTTCTGTAGCTGTGTTTTGTCATCTGTGCCTGCTTTCTTGGTGCTAGTGCTTGTTATGCTATATAAGAGGGAGACAGAGAGAATTTTGTTCCAAATCGTAAGGCTTTGCTTCAGCTCGGAATCGCGAATGGTGCCATGAACAAACTTAAAAATCTAGACCATCCATCGGTTGACGGGTCCCTGAACGGCAAGAGGGCATGAGACTTGTTGCTTTTTCTAGAAAGATATGAGACTTGTTGTTTCTTTTTTCTTTTCTCTTCTATTTATTATTAACACTGTCATCATTTATTATTACTTAATAAACATTCATACTTTAGCGAATTGCTGTGGTCAAGCCTCCTCTTAATTATATTTATCCAAGTCTGAAAAGGACCGCTTGGATACACGCTGATCCAAGACACAAGGCAATCAAAGGTTAGAGGGAGAAAGCGGGGGAATGGGGTTGAGAAACTTATCGGCCATGATTGAATGGTCTAGGCCCAAAACATCAGCTTTTGTGCTCCTCTGATGCTGCTTGGCCTGCTGTGTTCATCCAGCTCCACACTTTGTTATCTCGGATTCTCCACCATTTGCAGTTCCTATTTTCTCTGATACAGTTTATATAAACAGTTCATATAAACTGACATTTTTCCAGCCACCATCAGTTCTGAGAAAGGGTCAATGGACCCGAAACGTTAACTCTGTTTTCTCCTACACAGATGCTGCCAGGCCTGCTGAGCTTTTCCAGCAACTTTGTTTCTGTTCCTGATTTACAGCATTTGCAGTTCATTTGGTTTTTATTTGATGTTGTTTGACGTTGGTACTGATGCTTATTTAAACCTTCCCAAATGCAACAAGCTGTTTTTTCACATAAGAAGACACAGACGTGTAAAATGACAGCAAATAACATTGAGATCAAACAGACTTGTATCAAAGCATGAAAAATAAATATTAGGTTCACTGGCTTTTTGATCTACTCCAACTTTCAATAAGATCATGTGATCTTCCATCTCAACTTAGTTTTCCCACCCTGTCCCCATATTCGTTGATCTGTTTAGTTTCTCACATTGAATTGTCTACATTCTGGACTGTACTCACTAACTCTACATTGTTTAAACGTCTGGCTCATAAACAACTGTGACTTGAATGGTCAGCGTCTGTGTCAGAAAATAATTTTCTTCAGCATAACCCTTTTCAATATTTTCAGATACCTCCATGTCTCCAGGATGTCACTGTCTGTTGGCGCAGTTCAGGTTTCAAAACTGTGGGGGAGCAACAAGGGGACAGAAGACATGGTAACTCTTCAGTGTTACTATCAAGACTTCGCTAGTGAAGTGCAGCATTCCCACAGACACCTGGGAATCGCTGGCCCAAGACTGTCCAAAATGGAGGAGTAGCATCTGGGAAGACGTTGAACCCGTCGAGACTTGCCATCGGGAAGTAACAGATGCCAGGTGAAGACAACTTAAGGAGCCCCACCCACCCCTTCTCAGGACTACCACACGCCCCATATGTAACAGACCCTGTGATAACCACATCGGCCTGTACAGCTACCTACTGACTCATTCTAAGAGTGGAAGAGAGTCATCCTTGTCTGTGAGGGGCCATCAACAAATGAATGAATGAGCTCAATGTCATCAGGCTGGTAATCCAGAACTCCACTCTTCATGATCTGAGGACATAAGTTCATAATCCCATCATTGCAGTTGGTGAAATTTAAATGCAATAAAAATAAAGAATCTGCATTCCCCAGGCTAGCCTAGCGACAACCATCTAAGTATTATAGATTATTGTATAAGCCCACCTGGTTCACTTATGTCCTTTTGAAAGGAAAAAATGCCATCATTAGATAACCAGGCATATGTGTGACTCCAGACCCACAGTGTCGTGGGTGGCCCTTAATTGCTGTCTAGGCAATTAGGGATGGTTAACTGGTGCTGGTTGAGACAGTGATGCCAAATCTATGAAGTTTTTTTTTAAATAGTGCTTCATTCGCAATGCTACATTTGTGGTCCCCACAAATCTTTTCAAAAACACTATCTTTGAAATGGCCTCTTGGTTGGATTTAGCCAATTTTGTTTGGGGGAGAAAATGTTGGCAAGTCACTATGAGATCCTGCTGATTACAGTTCGCGACATGGGAACGCTTTACATCCTTCAGATGAGGTAAGATTTAATGCATCAAACACAATATCGTTGATGCCACCCTCCCTCATGCAGGAAAGCACCGAATGCAACAGTGACATCATGAGAAACATGCTGAGGTGAATTCAAGGCTTAGAGGCACAGACCTGCAAACAACCTCCAATTTCCAAGCGCCATCTGCCATTGAGTACCAGCATCTACAGGTCACACACTGGGGTGATCAGCCATGTCAGAACCTAGCCAACTAGAGTGGATGCAACTCATCCTCGATCCTGAGGGGCTGTTTGAGAAGAAGGTGAGCATTAAGTTGCCAGCTTTAATCCCACTTCTGGGTCTTCCAATGGCCCAGTGTGGAAGAATCATCTTTGCGTGGTGGGGCGTTCTCGGCCCAGTCCTGTGTGGTGGTTTCGGCTTGGTTTTCAAGTGTACCCTGAACCCGGGAGTTGCTAACTGAACTGCAATAAACTTTATTTTTCTTCTGATGACTGCTGCCATTAAATCCGACACAGTGGTATGATGTCGTAAAAACTTTTCACTGCACTTTTTCTGTAAAAATGCATATAACAATAAATTGCTATTCTATTCTAATCACTGCAATGGGTATCTCACAGTCCATGGGAGGTTGCAGGAATCCTGAGAAGCAGAGGAATTTTGCAGCCTAGAGAAAGAATGAGTTAGAATATGAGACACAACAGTAACACCAAAATGTATTTCCGTGTAATAAGAGAAGAGGAGGGAGTCTGAAAGTTAATAATGAACGAATAAATTATAATGTATATAAGTCAATAAATTCAATCTAGCTGTTGAATCACACCAAACGTCTCAGATTATTCCACGCTACAATTAGGAGACTAAAATAGATTGCAGATTTAATCAGATCCTAATGCCCTTGGTTCCAGTATAAAGCATGCAATTATACTCACATCACAGTCGCTCTTTTCAAGTGCTCATTTAATGGGCGGTGTCACCTTTATTATCTCGTGATATGTCATGTCGCACCATCTGTTCTCTGTGTAAGTGATGAAGATTAAGCAGGGTAAAGAATCACCCGATGATGGATTCTCAAATTTCCAGTCATCGCGTGGTGCTTGTTGAAATGTGGTTTGAATAGATGCTGCTTAATGGTCCGGATCAGCAATAAAGAATGAGGACCCTGGAAAGGGATAGTTGTTTGAGAGGTTTGATTCCCATACGAACCAGAGATGCAAGTTTAAATTTGCATTAAATACTTTGCTCATTCACAAAATCGCCCACAAAGGAAACTGTCCATTCGAAAACACCTTAGCTGTCACAGCATTCACACAGTCTCACAAGCATAAAATATACCTTCGTGTCCCCATAATGTTTCAAATGTGTCCCTGCAATCATGCAATTGAGCCGAAAGAAATCAAATGGAATTTATATTGCCACAAATTACCTTGCAATAAACAAAATGAAACGTAAATAGAAAGGACTAAGACCTTTCATTTGTACAGTTCTTTATTTCATTGTTCAGCAGCATCTCACTGAACTTGAGACAATTAATCAGCCTGGGTGCGAGTGAATGTGTATGAGAACATAGCCTTCATTTCAGAAGGACAGAGTCATGGAATTATTGCAGAACAAAGGGAGGTCATGCTCCTGTCTACTCTTCATAACACTGTCCCTTATTCTTTTTTCCAATAAAACTCCCAATTTCCATTTGAATATCTTGATTGAACCTGCCTCCATATTAGTCTCAGGCAATGCACTCCAGAGCCCAATAACTCACTGCATGAAACGTGCCTTTTTTCACTGAGTATGGGGCCTATTAGCGACCACAATCTGCGTGTGGTATCAGGATGTGGGTGAGGTCTGAAATGAATATTTCTCATCTTTATTCACAAAGGAGAAAAATATTATAGATGGAGATTTCAGTTGAGATGGTGAAGCGTAGAGCATGTTAAGATTAATAAGCAGGAGATATTAGATGTTTTAGTGGGAATTAAGGTGCACAAATCCCTAGGACCTGAAGAGATGTATTCCCAGTTACTATGAGAAATAAGAGAAGAGACTGCTGTTGCTCTGGTGGAGATATTTAATATCTCACTGGTCATTGGTTAAGTGCCAGGTGGCTGGAACGTAGCTAATGAGGTTCTTTCATTTAAGAAGATTAGCAGGGAATTACAGACCAGTTAGTCTGATGTCAATGGTCGGGCAATTATTAGAAAAAGTGCTAATCGACAGGAAGAATCAACACATAGAAAGGCAGGGATTGATCAGGGATAGTCAGTATGAATTTGTTTGAACGAAATCCTGTCTGACTGCTTTAATTGTTTCAGAGAAAGTAGGAACTGCAGATGCTGGAGAATCTGAGATAAGAAGGTATAGAGCTGGATGAACACAGCAGGCCAAGCATGATCAGAGGAGCAGAAAGACTGGTGTTTCGGGCCTAGACCCTTCTTCAGAAATTAATTAAGTTTTTTTTGCAAAGATGATCAAATATATTGTTGAGAGTATAAATGGCTAGTGCAGTTGATGTGGTTTATATAAAATTCAGTAAGGCCTTTGACAAGGGCCTATGCAGAAGGCTGGACCAAAAGGTACGTGTCTGTGGGATCCAAACCAAGTTGGCAAACTGGATTCAAAATTGGCTTAGAAATAGGATTTGGTGAAAATTGTCTGTTTTAGCAAAGATTGCCTGATTCGTCAAATAGACAAAATTGCTCATTCAGGTTGTGATTGGAAACCTGTGACCAGTAAAGTAACACAGGGATTGGTGCTGGGAGCCTTTCTGTTTGTTCGGTATTAGCAACTTGGATGTGAATGTAGAAGATACAATTAGTAAGTTTGCAGATGGCACAAAAATTGGTGGTGTTGGTGATAGTGGGGAGGATGGTCTCAGGCTACAGTCTGACATTGAGCAGCTAGTAAATTGGCAGAACAATGAGAGATGGAATTTAGTTCTGATAAGCATGTGTTAAGGCATTTTAGGTGACATAGTCAGAAAGCCCCCCAGGATGTTGATGGTGGAGGTAGTCAGTGATAGTAATTCATTTGAATGTCAAAGGGCAGTGGTTAGATTGTCTCTTATTGGAGTTGGTCATTGCTTGGCATTTGTGTTGCATAAAAGTGACTAGTTAGTGTCAAATGTTATGAGTGTTGTTAGAACTTCATTTATCCAAGCAAATGTGGAATATTCCATCACACACCTGACTTGTGTCTTGTAGTAGTGGACAAGCTGTGGGAAGTAAGGAGGTGGGCCACTCATCACAGAACTGCCTGCCTCCAAACCTTTCTTTATCTATTATATTTCTATGGCTATTCTGGTGCAATTTCTGGTCAATGATAACCTCCATGATATTGACAAGGGAATTCATAATAGGAATGCTTTTGAATGTCAAGAGGTGATGGCATGGCTCTCTCATTGCCTGGCACTCATGTGGTGTGAATTTTATTTGCCACTTGTCAGCTCATACCTCAATATTGCCCAAGTCTTGTTGCATACGAACAAGGACTGCTTCCGTATCTGAGGAGTCACAAATGGAGCAGAACATCCGGACCCTACGATGGAGGGATGATCTGAGACAAGGTGGATTGGTTAACTTTCACATGCAATGGTGCAAGGAAAATGTGATGGTCTGAAAGAAGATGAAAATGTTGATTTGAGAGGGAAAATTCAGAATGTCAACATAAGCTACAGTTTTTCCGACCCCAAACAAAGAAAAAAGGTTCAGAGTGTGGCAATTATAATAGCCTGCAATTGCTGAATGCACTGTTAAGTTGAAAAAAAGAGCAGAATTCTTATTTGTAAGACATTATCATTCCTTGAGTTTGCTTTGAACTTCCTTCGAACAGGCGGTCAGGATGGAGAGAGTCAGAGTAGGGGATGGAGTATTTTGGGTGGAATCTTGTGCTTGCCCTCCTCCCATCATGGGTTTGGTGGCAATCAATCCGACAAGAAGGTGGTGAATGGGGACCTCACCACCTCCCTGACTCCATTCTGATTAAGGCCAGAGCAGCGAAGCCTTCCCACCAAACACCTCCACTCTGTATCCTGCCATTGAGGCCTCTGCCAGCAGCGGGTGGAGGTAGGGTTGACCATGTGGGGAGTCGTGGCAAGCAAAGCCTGATACATTTGCTTGTTTCAGAGACAGCAGGAACTGCAGATGCTGGAGAATCTGAGATAACGAGGTGTAGAGCTGGATGAACATAGCAGGCCAAGCAGCAACAGAGGAGCAGGAAAGCTGACGTTTGGGGCCTAGACCCTTCTTCATAAAAAAAAATGAAGAATCCAGTTTGCCAACTTGCTTTGGATCCCACAGGCACGCACCTTTTTGTCCAGCCTTCTGTCTGGGACCTTGTCAAAGGCCTTACTGAAGTTTATGTAAACCACATCAACTGCACTCGCTGCTTATACCCTCCCAATATATTTAGTCATCTTTTCCAAAAAAAAACTCAATTAAAGCAGTCAGACAGCATTTCCTTTGAACAAATTCATCCTGACTATCCTTGATCAATCCCTGCCTTTCTATATACTGATTCTTCCTGTCCATCAGTATTTTTCTGAAGAAGGGTCTAGGCCTGAAGCATCAACCTTCCTGCTTCTCTGATGTTGCTTGGCCTGCTGTGTTCATCCAGCTCCACACCTTGTTATCTGCATTTGCTTGTGGGCTGTTTGGATGTGCAGGAATGAACGGACCTCTTAAAAGCTCCCAAGCCCTCTCATTGCCCCGGCTGCTCCCCTCCAGAAAAACTTTGCGTCCCCTTCCCGCCGCCACTCTTCTGCTCCAGGGTCCCTCCAAAGCCAAGGCTTTGTGTGTAGGTGATGGACCACCCAAAGCCATTGTGACCTTGATGATGCCAGCAAAGTACAGAAGAGCTGCCTGCCTGTGCTTAGGCCCTTGGTCTTTAGGGGAGACCCGCTAGTGGCCTGTGAAGTGCCTGAGGGGCACAAAATGTGTTGATCCTTCTTGAGAAGTAACAGAACATAAGAATCTCACTAGATCTCCAACTGAGACCCTTTCACTTTCAACTGATTTTTTACCAAAGCAACATATGCTTGGGGCCATACTGACAATTGAACTGGCCAAGCTGCAGAGTAGACATGTAAGATAATAAAATGTGAGGCTGGATGAACACAGCAGGCCAAGCAGCATCTCAGGAGCACAAAAGCTGATATTTCGGGCCTGGACCCTTCATCAGAGAGTAGACATGTATTTTGTTTTTGTCTCTCAGGTATGTTATATTGCATATGTAGAATATAAAATGTATTATTTTCAACAAAATGTGTGATCTCTTACTTGTCTTTCATGGGGTATGAGAGTCACTGGTCAGTATTTGGTGCTTATCCCCAGTTGCCCAAGAACTGAGTGACTTGTGAGGGTTATTTCAGACAGCAGTTTACAGTTAATCCCAATGAATCACAGATTTGTAGCACATAGCTTTGAATGTTTTTTGAAATTACTCCACAGAGGCTGGTACCCTGTCACCAGGTCACCCCTCATTTACACGTGGAGAGTCCTTGACACTGATCCAGATCGCTCAGAACCAACTCTCAAGGTGAATTGAACCCCTGCTCTTATCTATCAGGCAGGGCTCCCTGGCTGGACCAGATTAACAGCTCCATCATGGAACACATATCCTGTGAGGTCCACCTGGCTGACCTCATTACAGTTATGACCTTTCAAGTACTCATCCAAGTACCTGTTAAAATTTGTGAGGTTTCCTGCCTCAAGTTTCCTCCCAGGCAGTGCATTTCAGATCTCCACCACCCACTGGGTGGGAATGGTTTTTCCTCATACACTCTAGAACTCCTGCCTTTCACTTTGCAACTGTGCTCCCATGGTAGACCCTACAACTGAAGAGAATAGCTGCTTTATATCCACCCTGTCCATGCTTCTCAGAATCTTATATACCTCAATCAGGTCCTCCCTCAAACTTTTCTGCTCCAAAGAAAACAGCGCGAGCATATTCAGCCTCTCTTCATAGTTAAAAAAAACTCTAACCCAGATAACATCCTGATGAATGCCTTTTGCACCCCCTCCAGCACAATCACATCCTGTAGATCTGGAGTCATGTCTAGGCCAGACTGGCTAAGGGTGGCAGATTTCCTTCTGTAACTGATATCCGTTAACCAAATGGGTTTTTCATGGCAATGCATAACAGTTTAACCAAGCAGAGCTTTTGAATAGCATATTTCATGAATTGAATTTAGACTCAACTATCTGCTATTGGCTAGCTGCAGATCATCAACTTGGTTCTTTGGATTACTGATTCAGTTAGATTTCCATCATGTCACGATCTCTCCTTTTATCCGTGTGAGCAAGACTATTCTGCATTGGTTTAGACTACACATTATCAATGTCTTCTTTGCACAAATGATTATGAATACTTTGATTAAAGTAGGAGAAATGAAATCATTAGGATGCTGAAACATTTGACTAGGAGCATTCGATGCAGGAATAATGAGCCATATCTCTACACCAAATGGTTTTGCTCACTCTTGAGATGCCTGATGTTCAAGCTGTTCTATCGATAAGTAGCATTTCATATCAAGGAGGCCTGGGATGGTAATGAAATATCATTTTGATCCCTGGTCATTCCATTAAACTTGTTCACAATGGAACTTGGGAGTTCAATGAAGCCAGAAAGATGTACAAACATCTCTAAACAATGTTGCATGTTTTGTCAGAACTGATTTAAGACAAAGAGAAAAGCAATATTTAAACCGTTACATACAATTGCCTCAATTTGTGTTTGACTGATAGTTTGGTTTAGATCTTAAGAGAACATTTATTCCAATCAGCAGCAAGCTCTCATTCTCCTGAAGAAGTAAAAGGCACTTTGTTTAATCCCATTGGAAGATCCGGTGACAGTGGGAATAGTTTTGATCTCAGATAATAATCTGAAAGACATAGCTGTGCAAAGTTAATAACTCTGTCTTAAGAAAAAAATGAAGCCAGTTCTCATAGCTGTGATTCACTGGTTCACTTGCCAACTGGCATTAATCAAAAAATAGCACGTTTAAGTATAATATGGAAATTTTTCAGATGGTTATTCATTTTCTGTAAGGCAACACTGAGGGGCTGAACTGGTCGATTGTAATGTTTTACGGTGATGAAAGGGTAGACATAGAGAAATGTCTCTACTTAAGGAGGGAACTAAAACTAGGGCTCTTAAATATAAGACAACTGTTAATAAATCCAATGGACAATTCAGGAGAAATGTCTTTACTTAGAGAAAGTTGGCACTCACTATAACCATGAAGTGGTTGAGGTGAATGATATAAATGCAATTAAGGGGAGCTGGATGAACAGAGGAGGGAGAGATGGATAAAAAGTTGTGCTGACAAAATTAGATGAAGATGCTAGAAGATTGCTTTCTGGGAAACAAATTCTGGTGAATTCTATTTCTTATGTTTATGCTGTATATTTGATGCAATCTGACGTGCTAAACTGGCTTAACAAAGTGTGGTGCTAGATGAACACAGCAGCCCAAGCAGCATCTTAGGAGCACAAAAGCTGACCTTTCGGGCCTAGGCTCTTCATCAGAATCTGGCTTGATGGTTTAAACTTAAAATATGATCTGAAGTGTAAAAATCATTGCAATCAAAAGTGTGAGTGTAATTTCTGAAAGCATTGGTCCATTGACTGAAAGTCATTGATCACAGATGGGCTACTCCCAACCGGAGGTTGATTTCATGAGACGGTAACATTCTGAATGGTATGGGAGGTTGAAACGATACTGTAAAGTGTAAAGTGGCCGTGTCAAAATAGGAATTGGGTTAAAAGAAAATACAGACTTAAATGCACTCAAATAAAAATGTACTGGCTGATATTCCTTATGACCTAAACTCTAAAGGATTTGGAAGAGTGATGTAGGCTTCAGTGGCCTTCATTCTTTCACTTCTTCCCTGTGTGAAAGATTCAACTGTATACAACAGATATCCTGGTTATGGCGAATAAACCCATCCATGGTAGATTTGGGGGTTAGTCCTTGTTCAAACAGTGGTTGACGTTTCCTAGGTGAGACTTTCTCAAAGAATCTGCTCGGATTGGCATTGCTTGACATGGCTCATAGACACAAGTCATTAATACAGGGTTCCAGTGGGCAACTTTATATTTTAGATAAGCATGTTTTGTTTCACATTTTTCTATTGCCTGCAATGAATTATGCAGTTCATTTTCAAATTTGGTATTATCTGTATTTTTGGCCCTGAGTTTGACGGAACATGCCCCATGAATAACGCTCCCTCCCTCACATACTAATGTGAAACCTTTTACATTTTCAGCTGCTAGAGGATAACTGTATATTTGTGAATGCTGAGAGCAACAGTTTATTTTCTGAATCAGGAATCGGGGAGATATGGGTATTAAGAAGGAAACACAAGGAGTAGATGGAGAAGGTGAACGAGGTAAAGCAGAATCTGATCAAATACAGAAGAAATAAAGAGAGGGAATCAGTGATTGATTTAAGAGAGGCAAATGGAAGATGCAAGTAGAATTTAATGCTCTCCCTCATGTGGATTCAGTGGTGGGAAGGTACTTACTCAGGCAGAACGTCACATTCTGGGCCCTTCCCCAGTTGAATCTGAAGTGAGAACAGAGAAGTCATCCTGCTTTATAAGGGTCTATCCCATCATTGTTTGGGGGCAGCACAGTGGCTCAGAGGTTAGCACTGCAGCCTCACAGTGCCAGGGACCCAGGTTTAATTCCAGCCTTGGGCATGTTCTCCCAGTGCCTGCATGGGTTTTCTCTGGGTGCACCGGTTTCCTCCCACAGTCCAACGATATGCAAGCTAGATGGATTGGCCATGCTAAATTGCCTGTAGTGTTCAGGGGTGTGTGGGTTATAGGGAATGGGTCTGGGTGGGATGCTGCAAGGGGCGTGTGGGCTTGTTGGGCCAAAGGGCCTGTTTCCACACTGTAGGGAATCTAATCTAATTGTTTGTATTTATCTGTAATCACTCGCTAAAGACTATGATTGTCCACCTAGTGTCACTGTTCTGTGGGTCCTTGTGTAGCTGATGAGCTCAATTGTTAGAGCCATATCTCTGACCACATGTACAGCAGTGTTCCTCGTAATTGAGATTGGTCCTTGGCCGTGATATCTCTGGAATTCCTTTCTCCTGTTCCTTTGGCGTATTTTCTCTTGCTGAAAGGTGTTCTCAAGGAATTGGGTCCTTTCACACAAGAGATTCCTCCAAGTCAGTTTCTTCTGAACTAGGAACTCCCACACGTTGACATCCATATTGAATTTTTTGAGGGAAGCTTTCAGGGAGTCCTTTGTCCTCCTCTGATTCAAGTGCCTTTCTTGTGATGGACTAAGAAGATTTGCTTTGGTAGTTGGAGCTCGGGCGTCGTAAGCACATGGCTGGCCCATGGCGCTTGATTTTGGATGATCACAGTCTCAAAGTTGCTGCTGTTGACTGCTTCAAGGACGCTGATGTTAGTATGCTTGTCTTCCTAGCTGAAGCAGAGAATCCATCTCAAACAGCGTTGCTGGTGCTTGTCTGGGGCCTTAAGGTGGTGTCTATATGTAGGCCAAGTGTCAGAGCCAGACAGAAGAGTTAGGTGAGTGCTGCTTTTCTTCAAGTGTACTCTGTGCCCAGTTGAGGGACACACTATCAGGAAGGGATGGGGAGGACATGAGAGGTGCACTGGGAGCCAACTCAGTGCACTCACTGCCTACACCTCACCCCACTGTCCATGTCCTCCAACCCTACATGCGATGTCTACCCTCAGCAGCCATCTCCCACCATCACCCATCTGTCTCAAGGTCTTGTATCTTAAGTGGACCTGTTATAGGCAGTTGTTTCTGGCTCCCTGGTGGCACTGCCAAAACAATGCAGCTTCTCATCGAACATCAGCTTTGGGCAGAGAGGGATATAGCTCTTGGGACATAGCCCTTGTGGCAGTTCCGTGCCTGGGTGTTATTGTGGACTTTCTAGACACGTCCTGAAATGCACTATAGCTGAATCAATACTTTTGAAGTAAACCTTCTGTTGTAATGTGAAAGCTGCAGCAGCCAACTTAGGCACAGTAAGATCCCACGAACATCAATTTGATAACAGGCTTGTGTTTTGGTGATTTTACCTAAAGGATAGTTATTTGAAAGGACACAAGGAGAACTCTGTACTCTGTTTCATGCTGGTACACTGGTGCCCTTTACATCAATCTGAAGGTGCAGGTAGGGCCTCATTGGAAGGGTGCTGCTCTGACAGTGCAGAACCTGTCTCAGATAAGCGCTGGAGAGTCAGCTGAGACTTTACACAGATGGTTCTGGTGTAAGACCTACTGCCCAGGTCAAGGGGGCAGGATGAGGTTAGTAAGTAAGAAATGGGGATGCAGCTTAAACTTCAAAATCTTCCCTCCCCCTACTGCATCCCAAAACCAGCCCAGCTCGTCCCTGCCTCCCTATCCTGTTCTTCCTCTCACTTATCCCCTCCTCCTACCTCAAGCTGCACCCCCATTTCCTACCGACTAACCTCATCCCGCCCCCTTGACCTGTCCGTCCTCCCTGAACTCACTTATCGCCTCCCTACCTCCCCATCTAGACTCACCTCTACTGGCTCCATCCCCGCCTCTTTGACCTGTCTGTCTTCTCTCCACCTATCTTCTCCTCGATCCATCTTCACTCCGCCTTCCCATCTCTCCCTATTTAGTTCAGAACCCCCTTCACCTCCCCCATTTCTGATGAAGGGTCTAGGCCTGAAACATCAGCCTTCCTGCTCCTATGATGCTGCTTGGTCTGCTGTGATCATTCAGTTCTACACCTTGTTATCATGGATTCCATGCAATTTGATCTTCTGGACCAGGCTGCTATGAGGGGCCTTGCCAAATGCTTTCCAAAAGTCCATGTAGGCAACATCCACTGTCTGATGCTTAAGCTTATGTATATATGTGTGAATCATAACTTGTTCCAAATCCCGTTCTTCCATTACTCCTGTGCTCATCGACTAACACGAGCTTCTGGTTAAGCAATGGGTTAGCTTGAAATGTCACAGTCTTGTTTTCAAAACCCTCTGTGCCCTCTCCCCTCCATATCTCTGTCACCTCCGCCAGCTCGGCAACACTTTGCGATATCTGTACACCTATAGCGAATCGCAGATTTTTCATCAGCCTGTCATTGGCACCTTGCCAACATACTACAGGCAATGCCCACACTAAAACTCTCTACTTTCCGACTTCTCTTTCCGCATTTAAGCTGCTCCTTAACTCATTTATTGATGACTGGGTCTCAGCACAAGCCATGGCGTTTAAATTTCTCCTTGAATGTAAATTTTAAAATTTGAAACTTGAGGAAAACAGTCCAGTGATTGTACAGGAGCTGAACACCTGTGGGGAAAAATACGAAAGATTATTTCTCTCACATTTGAATTACAAGTAGAAATTAATTGCAGTGACATATTTATTTAGAATGAGTCTCTCGTTGAGCTATAAGAGTCATTGCACAGCATGGAAACAGGCTGTTCAGTCCAACCCATCCATGCCGACCAGATATCCTAAACTGATAGTGTCCTATTTTCCAGCATTTGGCCCAACTTCCAGAAGCTGCTATGTACACAGAGCTTAGAGATTTGTGTAGAATGAAAAATAAAGTATGGAAAACACTGCCACATCCATTTCCAATAACTGAGCAATGAAAGGTGTTCCTTTTTTTCCTGGAAACAAATAGATGTTACTTCCTGTGCTCCACATTTGAAAGCAGCTACATTCTGGAAGTAAAAAAACAGAAATTGCTGGAAAAGCTCAGCAGGTCTGACAGCATTTGTCGAAACAAATCAGAGTTAGGGTTTATTTTTTAATGAAGGGTCGAGGCCCGAAACGTCAGCTTTTGTGCTCCTGAGATGCTGCTTGGCCTGCTGTGTTCATCCAGCTCCACACTTTGTTATCTCGGATTCTCTAGCATCTGCAGTCCCCAGACTGACCTATCCTCTCCACACCTACCCACCTCCCCAACTATACTCTCCTCTCCACCTATATTCTCCTCTATCCATCTTTGGTCCGCCTCCCCTTCTCTCCCTATTTATTTCACCACCCTCTTCCCATCCCCCTCTCTGATGAAGGGTCTAGGCCCAAAACGTCAGCTTTTGTGCTCCTGAGATGCTGCTTGGCCTGCTGTGTTCATCCAGCTGGTTTTGAGAAGCAGTGGGGGGAGGGGACGAGCTGGGCTGGTTTTGGGATTCAGTGGGGGAGGGGGAGATATTGAAGCTTGTGAAGTCCACATTGATACCATTGAGCTGCAGGGTTCCCAAGCGGAATATGAGTTGCTGTTCCTGCAACCTTCGGGTGGCATCATTGTGGCACTGCAGGAGGCCCAGGATGGACATGTCGTCTGAGGAATGGGAGGGGAAGTCAAAATGGTTCGTGACTGGGAGGTGCGGTTGTCTATTGCGAAGCCACAACGGGTACAGTGGATACAGTATACTGTACCCATTGTGGCTTCCTCTACATTGGGGAAACCAAGCGGAGGCTTGGGGACTGCTTTGCAAAACACCTCTGCTCGGTTCGCAATAAACAACTGCACCTCCCAGTCGCGAACCATTTTAACTTCCCCTCACATTCCTTAGACAACATGTCCATCCTGGGCCTCCTGCAGTGCCACAATGATGCCACCCGAAGGTTGCAGGAACAGCAACTCATATTCTGCTTGGGAACCCTGCAGCCCAATGGTATCAATGTGAACTTCACAAGCTTCAAAATCTCCCCTCTCCCCACTGCATCCCAAAACAAGCCCAGCTCGTCCCCTCCTCCCACTGCTTCCCAAAACTAGCCCAGCCAGTCCCCGCCTCCCTGGCCTGTTCTTTTTTTCACCTATCCTCTCCTCCCTCCTCAAGCCGCGCCTCCATTTCCTACCTACTAACCTCATCCCGCCTCCTTGACCTGTCTGTCCTCCCTGGACTGACCTATCCCCTCCACGCCTCCTTACCTATACTCCCCTCTCCACCTATCTTCTCCTCTATCCATCTTTGGTCCACCTCCCCTTCTCTCCCTATTTATTTCAGAACCCTCTCCCCATCCCCCTCTCTGATGAAGGGTCTAGGCCCGAAACGTCAGCTTTTGTGCTCCTGAGATGCTGCTTGGCCTGCTGTGTTCACCCAGCTCCACACTTTATCTTGGATTCTGCAGCATCTGCAGTTCCCATTATCTCTACTTGAGCTTTAACTTGGCTAAAAAAATCCACCTTTGCCCTGCAATAATAATGTGTTGAACCTGGATCATCTAAAAAAAGATGAAAATACAAATCTTCCACTCAGAATGGGAAATACATTTCTGTTCACAACTGTAAGACATGCAACAGTTTGTCTTATGAACATTGAAGTGCATCAGTAAGTAAAATGGGGAATGTAGAACACTACTCCACAATATCAAGTAAGTATATGGATATTTTCCCTTGAAAAGAATTCTTTGAATACATCCTGAAGGGAGATTTGAAAATTTGTCAAATTATTTCTTTCTAAAAGGTAAGGGCTAACTGGCAAATTTTACACTTGACACTTTCTGGTGAAACAGGAGAAATCATTTACAGATGGAGAAGCATTAAAGAAGAAATGTGGCGTCTAACACTTCACAGAATTTTTTTAAAATGAAGAAGAAATAACAACAGCGCTCATTGTGTCCACAGTAGCAATTTGTCTGAAGTCTTCTTTTGATAAACATAGCAGGACTTGAAGGACAGTGAGTGCTTCTCATGGAAGCTGAATAAACCCATTGAAGTGAATGACACAGCCCAGCGGCTTGATTTTGTGCATGTCATTTTTAAGGATATAACAACTAAAGAGGGTCATCTTACCCTTTTGCCCCTAAAAGAGTCAACAAGGGGTGAAGATTTCTACAACAAATTCAAAAAGTAAATGCTTCTGATAAACGCTCCCATCAAGAATCTAGCTTCCATCACTACTGGCAGTGTACAGCCTTACCTGATGAAAATTCATTTTTCAGAACTGTTCCCTGTTTCCCATCTTTTGTCAGTTACTGGTTTCTCATCCACCAGCAAGCATTTGCAAGTAAAGTTAAGGACTTTTCTCATGTAATAATAAAGATTGCAAACTCAATCCTAGCAAGAACATGTCATCACGATTTGTTTAAATCCTTACTCGCTACCGCCTGCAGTGAATTAATCCTTCAGGCTGAGGTAAAGTGGTAATGTTGAGGGAATGTTCTGCAAGGATTTTCAGATCTGAGTCTGAAATCACTTTTCTTAAAAATCAAGGAATAGAGTGTGCAGTGACTTCAGATTCCTGACAGATATCATGCCAAAACCAACTCAGCTAAACCTTGGGCTGTAGGAAAATGACAGAGACATAGCATTGTGAGATTAGTGGTGTGAAAGCATTCAAACTAGAACTATGTCCTTGTCCCTCCCAATTACAAAATAAAACTTTGCAAGACGTCCTGGAGTATCTGAAGAAAACACTAAGAGAAAAAAAATCAAAGATTGCAACCAATGGCTCCACCCGAAAATCTTCTATACATGCCCGAGGAAGTTAGCTGAGGTAGAGTGTGCTAGCTTAGAGGGTAGCACTTCTGCCTTGCAACGCTGAGGGCCAGGGTTCAATTCCACACTCAGGTGCATGTTTTCCCTGTGTCTGCATGGGTTTCCTCCCAGAACCCAAAGATATGCTGGTTTGGTGGGTTAGCACAGGGAAATAGAGGGGTGGGTCTGGGTGGGATGCTCTTGAGAGGGTAAGTGTGGACTTGATAGGTTGAATATCCAGTTCCCACAAGTTAGGGATTCTATGATCTCAAGAGGCAATTTCATAACTTGCCTGAAATCCATATTTACTGCCTTAATTGATGTTCTTGTTCTTGTCGGTGTGTGTGTTGAGTTCTGCCACACTTTACCATGCATCATTGCTGGGGAAACATCACTCAGTGAAGGTCCTTCAATTGGTTGACATTCCTGGCACAGGCACCAGCTTTAAAGGCCCTCAGCCATCCAGACAAGCACAGCTAGTCCAGAGTTTCTCTTGTGGCGTTCCTGACATTGGTCCTGGACGTGGCAGACAGAGGACAAATCAGTGCCTTGCTTCCCAAGTGGAGTCCCAGACTTCCTGCTGGATGAGATGGTTCATGGGCAGGACACCTCTTCCTGCAGGACTAGCAGTGAGCACCTGAGCACCATACCATGCCAGCCTGGCCTGAGGGTGCCTCATGGGCTCAACCAGTCTCAGCCATCTGGAAGAAGGTGCTGTATGAAAAGATAATGGCCAATGATTTTCTCCACTCTACTAAGCCCTCTCTGATACCTCACTTTGTATCTAGTGCCTTGCACTGCACGATTCATAGAATCCCTACATCATGGAAGCATACCATTCACCCTACCAATTCAACACTGAACCTCCAAAAAGCTTCTCACCCTGATCCACCCTATCCCTACAACCCTATATTTCTGTTGGCTAATCCACCTAGCCTGCGTATCTCTGATCAATATGGGCATTTTAGAATGGGTAATCCACATCTTTGGACTGTGGGAGGAAACCAGAGCACCCAGAGGAAACTCACACAAGCACAGGGGCAACGTGCAAACTCCGCACAGACAGCCTCCCGATGGTGGAATCAAAGCTGGGTCCCTGGCACCATGAGACAGCATTGCTAACCACTGAGCCACTGAGCCACTTGTACTCCTCCTGCCAAACCTCATGGTCTAGCATTCTCACTATTTCCTGCATCACCTTCCCCACTCACCTATCCTAACCCCAACACTAGTAACTCTGCATACCCTTTATTCTGCCTACTCAGTTGTTTGGGGCACCAACACCAATAGTAATATCTGTGTCAACGACTTTCAATACCCTTACAACCTGCCTGCCTCTCATTCCAGAAGGAGAAGAGCTCACAGCAGGGCAGAAAGCATGAAGAGAGATGATGTGTTTCCCATCATTTGGTTCCTCATACCTTTCGTGGAGGGTATCCAGATTCTGACTGCACCAAGCAGATGCTGGACTGATAAAAAAAAAAGCTGCCCTTGACTAACCGCGCTGGGATACCTGAGCAAGGACTATTCCGCTTGACCAGGCTGAGGCTTTCAAACAACTATGACAAGTTTCCTGGCTTTGCCTTAGCGCTAGATGGAGATAGCAATGACAGTAACTTGCAGCACTGGATGAGAGGTGAAATGTAAGAGTGGGTTACTGTTCCATCCAGATGGCTCAGAGTGACCAAGCACTATGACAGAGACCAAAGAACCCAGAGATGCATCCTGGTCTAATCCATGATCTGTTGCTGTCAGAGAACTGAGCTAATAAGACTGCAAGCGAAGGGGGCAGTGTTGTAAGCAGAGGCAAGCAATGAATTTGGAATGTTGTTGCCGTACCTAGAGGTGAAGGAAGGAGAGGGCACGGTTAGCTGCCAAAGAACACAATAGCAGAAGGCAGACTGACCTCTGCCTACCTGCTTGTATATGAATGAAACCAAACAGTTCAGGCAGAGGGTTGGTGTTGAATCTCATATCTGAAGTCAACCTGGGCTGGATACATTGTACATTTGTCAGTCAACAAATAGGAAATTGCTTGGACAAATTCCAAATTTTGAGTCATTGACACCAAGAGTAAACCTTCGAGCCAGAAAGGGAATGGGTAACCAGTAGAAATAACCAACAACAGATAACACACAAACTTATATTAAAGCTCTCAAACTTTCAAGCACAAACTTTCTTCTTTAAACTTGAAAGCAATTTTCTTTACTCTGATAAAGTTTATCTTCAATGTTTAAAGTGTAACAGATTTAAATAATTTGGCAACTTTCTTATGAGTCATGTTTTAGAAACCTCAGTGATGGAGTCTTCTCTTGAATAAAGGCAACTGCACGTTTTAAACAGGCCACTGCCTCCCTGATTAAAATATGTGCAATGCATATTGTATTCCTGATCTGGCTCAGTGGACATGGGATGGGATCTGCTGATTTGAGGCTCCGATGGCTCCGTGAAAGCCTGGGCCATTATAAATTTCTTTCCAGTGTGTTGCCTATGTTAACGAGTGGAAATCTCGCAATTTTTCTTCACAGGCTAATTCTAGGCTGCATCTCTCAAATACCTTCTTCACAATGGGGTAGGATTTCATCAAGCTTTCGAAACGCAGAAGTATATAGTACAGGTGGACTTGGTTTGGCCCATCATGGGTACATGCCTCTGTGGTGAAGCTAACCAATTTTTTTCACTGCTCATCTCTGTCCCCTTTATCTTACAATTATTTCTCCATCAAGTATTTGTCTAATTCTCTTTCAAGTGCTGCTGTTGATTCTGCTTCTTCTGACTTATCAGGCAGTTCATTGCACACCAAAACTCAATACCTTAAAAAGGTCTCCTGTTATAATCTGTGGTATTTTGCAAATTACCTGCAACTTGTGTGGTCTGGTTACCACCTCATCTTCCACAAGAAACTTTATAATTTACTCCAGTGAATGTTTTGATGTTTCATATATGACTTCTCATCCTAACCTTCACTGGCAGAGGTACAATTCCATATTCTCCCTCTTTCTGTCTGTCTCTCCCTCCTGTGGTTACAGAAATTGGTCTGAGTGATGGAACAAAGTTGCACTGAAGCAGTCCGTGATCTTGTTATGTTTCGCCGATTATGTGAAATTAACTGGATGTGAATTGAAATTTCTTTGGCTGCTGTGTATCGTGGCATTCACAGATTCAGAAAACAACTAGATTTTCAACCACAACACTGAACAGAAGAAACCTTCCAAAACATGTCCTCACTATCACCATGCATGACTAGAAATGTTCTTGTTCCTTTCTCAGATGGTGCTTTTTATGTTTTAGAGTGAGGGCAGAGGACAGGACTCAGTATAGTTTGTAAAGCGTCCAAGTAAGAGGCGTCTTCTCCCAAGGTATGGTCTGTCTTACAACACTCTAGACCCTAATCAGGGTCAGTAGAAGAAAGAAAAAAAAAGAGAAAATGAGATGGCTGCCTATTACACTTTGAAATAATCATTGGATGATACCTGTCTGAGGTGGGGACTCATAGTATCATAGAATGGCTAAAGCACAGAGCAAGGCCATTTGACACCATTGTGTTTTTGTTGGTTTTCTGCAAACTCCTCAGGCACTGAAGCAGTTCTTGTTCGATTGCAACAAGGGCTGGACAGAGTACAAGCTTGGGCTGACAAGTAGTAAGTAACATTTCGCTCCACACAACTACCAGGCAATGGCCATCTCCAATAGGACACAATCTAACCACTGTTCCTTGACATTCATTGGGGTTACAATCACTGACTCCCCACTCTAAGCATCCTCGGGGTTACCATTGATCAGGCACTCAACTGGATTCACCACATATATGCCATTGGTATTAAAGCATGTCAGAGGCTAGGAAAGCTGCTACAACTAACTCTCCAAAGCTTGTTTACCATCTACAAGGCACAAGTCAGCAATGTGATGGAATACGTCACATTTGGCTAGATAAGTGCAGCTCCAACAACCTCAAAAAGTTTGATAAAGGACAAAATAACCCACTTGATTGGCACCATTCAATAACAGCAGTATGTATGATCTACAGAAATTCACCAAAGAACCTTAGACATCTATTCCCATCTAGAGCATCAGACACATTGGAATACCACCATCTGCAAGCTCGCCACCAAGCCACTCAATTTCACAACATTTCAAATACGGATATATGAATAGGAAAGATTTAGTGGGACATGGCCTGCATGTTGGCAAATAGGACTAGATTGGTGTGGAATGTCTGGTCAGTATGGACAAGTAGGATTTGTGTCCATGCTGTACAACTCTATGACTCTAAATATGAATAGGAGTTGACTGTTTAGGGCCTGATCCGACACTTCTCACTTACATTGCCCTGCATAGCTCCAGCATCGGTGATCAGTATCGAGGAATTGCCTCCCCAGAACAGAGAATAATTGATGAGTGAAAGGTCAACAATGAGTTGACTGGAGGCTCAGGTGACCATCCTCAGCAGTAATGCAGCGTGACTGCATAGAACCACCCATAATGAGTCCATTATGAGGACATAATTCAGTCCTCACTGTGTGGGAATCCCACCCTAGACCAGATAGGTGCTGAGAGACTATTTCCCCATTTAGGACAGTCTGGTATCAAAGGGCATACTCTTTTGAATAAGGAATTACACATTTAAAACAGAGATGAGGAGGATATGTTTTCTCTCAGATGGTAGTCAATCTGTAGGATTTTTTTCCAACATAAGACCACAAGGTATAATTCCAGGATTACAGGATTGTACAAACAATGATCGTGAGCATTAGAGCAAATAGAAAGGGAAAAAAATCAACTGCATTCCTCTTCTATCTGCTACTTAGATTCTAACATACATAAAATTCAAATTACGGGCATGCGTAAATTCCAAAGCTAATAAAACAAGGCTTAATTATATTATACACAGTCACAAATTCCAGTCAGCTCCTTATGAGGTTTGGTCTGCAATTTTATCATAACTTACTATAATTTATTGGGATAATTTGCATATCATTGTCATGTTCAGACTTGTATATTTATAACAAATCTATGAATCCTAAGAACCGTGATGAGCTTAATGCTGTTAGGTGTGAAATTATACAATTTTGTCAATGAGTGTAAATCGAAACAGCATCATAATTTCCATTAACTTCAGAAGTTTTCATTCCAGTATTTTGACATTGTAACAGAAGAACACTATACAGCTCCTCAAGCCTGTTCAATCATTCAATTAGGTCATGGCTGATCTATATCTTAAACACATTTCCACGCCTTCAATTCCATTATATTTGATTCCCGGCTATTTTTATTCCAAGCAAAAACTTATCAATAAGTGTTTTGAATACTTACATTGATATAGCCTCAGAAGCTTTATGAGGTGAAGACCTCCATATGTTTTTAAAAACATTCATTCATGTGATGCAGGCAACCCTGGCTGGGTCAGCATTTACACCCTTCTCCTCATTGGCCTTGAGCAGGTGGTGGGAACTGAAAATGCTGTGAAGAAGAGAATTCAAGGAATTTGACCAAGTGACAGTGAAGGAACATCCTACTTACCTATAACCTTACCCTGCATTCTTAACCCCCCAAATCCGGCACCTTAACCTCATATTTTCCAGCCAATTTGCAAAATCACAGAATTTTACTGTGTGGAAGCAGGCCATTCAGCCATCGAGTCCATGCTGATGTGCTGAAGAGCATCCTTCCCAGACCCACCACCCCCACCCTATCCCTGTAACCCTACATGTACAGCAGTTTACCAGCAATCTGCACGTCATTGGACATTATGGGCCCCTATCAACATTAACGGAGCTGAGGTAGAGATGGCCAAGAGTGCCAAGCTTCGAGGGGTGATGATCACCAATAATCTGTCCTGGACCACCCAAATTGGTGCGATGATCAAGAAAACACAACAATGCCTTTTCTTCCTCAGGAGGCTATGGAAGTTCAGCATGTCCATAAGGGCTCTCACCAAATATTATAGATGCACCATAGAAAGCATTCTATTTAAATGCAGCATAGCTTGGTGTGGCAACTGCTCTCCCCAGGATGCTAAGAAGCTGCGGAGAGTTGTGAACACAGCCCAGCCTATAACTCAAGCCAATATTCCAAACATTGACTCTATCTATGCTTCTTGTTGTCTTGGAAAGGTATTGTCAAAGATCGATCCCACCCTGGTTATAATCTCTTCCAATCTTTTCTGTCTGGCAGAAGATACAAAAGTGTAAACAACATGTACCAACAAGTTCAAGAATTGCTTCTTGCCTGCCATTATTAGACTTCTGAATGGCCCTCTAATGTTGATCTTGCTCTTTGTGCACCTTCTTTGCAGCCATAACTTTGTATTTCTCACTCTGTTCACTCACCCTATAATTATTGTGTGTTATGATCTGCCTGCACTGCACACAAAACAAAACTTATCACTGTACCTAGGTATATATGACAAGAATAAATCAATTCAAATCAGCATGACCAATCCACCTAACCTGCACATCTTTGGGCTGTGGGAGGAAACCACAGCACCTAGACGAAACCCACACAAATGTGGAGAGAACGTGCAAACTCCACACTGGCAGTTGCCTGTGAGTGGAATTGAACCCAGGTCCCTGGCGCTGTGAGGCAGCAGTGTGGAGTACTGAGTCACAATGGCCTGGCAAGATTGCATGGGTCGTGCCTGCTGCTAGTAATGTATGTACCTGAAGCCCAGACACACCAATGGACCTAGCCACAGGTGAGTGAAGAGAGATGGGCAAGAGAAGTCAAAGCAAAGGTTGGCTCTCAGTGGAACTTCTTCTGTAATGCCCGGTTCCTCAAAGAGGCATTGAGTTCCTTTGTATGAGGAAACCTCTTTCCTCCTGGAAGCACCCAAGCCAATCTGCAAGGGTATCTGGCCTTGCCAAGTCTGAAGATGAGACAGAAATAGCCGTGAAAGCAAGTAATGAGGATGGCACATAGAGTTTATAGAGAGATAGAGAAAGGTTATGTGAGTAAGCAACAAAGATTTGGCTGATGAAGTATGCTGCGTGAAAATGTGAGGCTTTGCACATTGGTATTCAGAACTAAACAGCTAAATATTATCTAAATGGGGAAAGGCTGCAGAAAACTGCAGCACAGAGGGATTCATGGGTCCTTGTGCACGAATCACAAAAAAACAAGCGAGCAAATTAACATAGAAAATATCAAAGATAGGAGCAGGACAAAATCATTTGATCCCTTGAGCCTGCTCCTGCTCCACCATTCATTACAATCACAGCTGATCGTTGAGCATCATACCTTAACCTCGCCCTCCTCCCATTCCCCTTGATCCCTTCAAACACAGTAGCTATGTCTACATCTTCCATGAAAACATTTGATGTTATGACCACAACCACTTTCTGTGGGAGTGAATTCCACAGGCTCGTCACTCTCTGGGCGAAGAAATTACTTCTCAACTCAGTTCTTTTTCCATTAAGCTAGACCTGCTTCTGAACTCCCCCACAGTTGGTAGTATTCTTCCTTCCCAATTCTGTCTGTCATAAAGTCATAGAGATGGACAACACTGATAGTCCTGTTAGAAAGTTATAGGTTTCTATCTGATCCCAACATGCCCTACTCTTATTCTTCTAAATTCCTATGAATACATTCTTAAACAACTCAACCTCTTCTTGTGTCAATCCTGCCAACCCTGGAATCAAATTGGTGCTCCTATCTTCACTGCACTCCCTCTATTGTAAGAATATCCTTCCTCAGATAAAAAAAAACAAAACAGCCCACAATATTTCAGGTGCGGCCTCACTATTGCCTTTCAGCAGGTAATAATGAAGTCAAATAGAATGCTGGCCTGTATTTCAAAGGGAATGGAGTGTTAAAAAATAGTTTTGCTAAAACTATGCGGTAGTGTGTAATGGTAGAGGTGCAGTGACAGACCACAGCTGGATTACTGTGAACAATTTTGTGCCCCCTTATTTAAAGAAAGACATACTAGCATTTGGGGCAGTTTAGAGAAGGCTCACTAGGTTGATACTAGGTATGGAGGGACTGTCGAGTGAGGAGAAGTTGAGTAGACTGGCCCTATACTCATTGGAAAATAGAAGGATGTGAGACGATCTGATTGAAACATACAAGATCCTTGGCAGAATGGTTGCAGAGACATTGTTTCCCCTTGCGAGAGAGTCAAGGACCGGGGGTATCATTTCAGAATAAAGGGCCACACATTTAACACAGATATGAGGAGGGAATTCTTCTCTCAGAGGTTAGCAAATCTGTGGAGATTTTTACTGCAGAGGGCTGTTAAGGTTGAGTCATTAAACTTATTCAAGTCTGAGATATACAGATATTTAATCAGTAAAGGAATCGAGGATTGTGTGAATAGGAAAATGAAGTTGACATTTATCAGCTCAGCAGGTCTGGCAGCATCTGTGGAGGAGAAAACAGAGTTAATGTATCGGGTCCAGTGACCCTTCCTCAGGTCACCGGATCCAAAACGTTAATTCTGTTTTCTCCTCTTCAGATGTTGCCAGACCTGATGAGCTTTTCCAGCAACTTTGTTTTTGTTCCTGATTTACAGCATTCGCAGTTCTTTTGGTTTTTGAAGTTTATCAGATCAACCATGATCTCACTGAATGGTAGAGAAGTCTCGATGGGCTGAATGGCTTACTTCTGCTCAGAGTGCTTGAGGCAGTGCAGGAGCAGTGCTAACCACTGTGCCGCCTGCTCCAGAGCTTTGTCTTTCCACATCTATAACCTCAGGCCCATCTACTCCTGCGACCTTTTAGGCTCAAAACTTTAATGACTCTCGCCATTTTTCCAACAAAAATGTAGCACTTTTGTACATTTGATTTAGAAATCCAAACTCGTTAGCTTCAAAAGCCGAGCAAAGGAACTAAGGCAGTATCTAAGAAAACGTAAATTGCATCTTTATGGTTCCTTTACGATTTAGTAAACTAAATTGATTATATTTGGTGTGTATGCTGCACATTATTCCTTTATATATTTCAGCAAAATAAACTGTTGATTGAAAGCTCAGCCTGTCTTGCTGATTAGAAGATAATAGACTTTCCTTTTGCATTGAATGTCAACTATGAATATTTCAGTATCTAGTTGGATTTTATGATATCTGGATCATACTTATAGAGTCATATAGCATGGAAACACACTCTTTTAGGTCCAACTTGCCTATGCCAACCATGTTTCCCAAACTAAAATAGTCCCATTTGCCTGCATTTGGCCCATATCCCCCAAAACCTTTCTTCTTCATGTATTTGTCCAAATGTCTTTTAAATGATGTGAATGTACCTGTATCTATTACTTCCTCCGGTAGTTCATTCCACATGCAAACCACCCTCTGTGTGGAAAGGTTGCCCACTAGGTTCCTTTTAAATCTTTCTCCTCTCCCTTTAACATATGCCCCTACTTTCAAACTCCCCCACCCAAAAAAACAAAGATGTTTGCTATTCACCTTATCCATACTCCTCAGAAACTAAGCGCATAAAAACATAAGATCTAGGAGCAGGAATGCGCCATTCAGCCCCTGTGCCATTCAATACGATCATAGCCTATCACAGCTCAGCCTCAATTCCACTTTCCCGCTTGATCCCCATAATCTTTCAACCTGCTACTTACTTAAAATCTATCTCCTTCTTAAATTAACTCAATGTCCCGGCATCTACCACACTCTGGGGTAATGAATTCTGCAGATTCACAACCCTTTGCAAGAAGTAGTTTCTCTTTATTTCTGTCTGAAATCTGTTACCCCCAACCAAAAAAAATTGACTTACCATTCTTGCTTGTTCTGCAAGAGGAAATATCCTTTCTACATCTACTTTTGCCATCACCCTTTAACAGTTGATATAACTCAATCAGATATCCTCTCATTCTTCTAAACTCCTGAGAGTATAAGCTCAGATCCCTTTTCATAAGACAAACTCCTCATCTCTGGTATCAATCTTGTGATCCTCTTCCGAACTGCTTCCAATACAACTGCATCCCTCCTCAAGTAAGGGGACCAAAATTGTATCCAATATCTAGGTGCGGCCTCAGTAATGCCTTGGACCGTTTCAGCTTTTATGTGATATTCTTTTACTTCTCTAAAAGGGGTAACCCATATTGTATCATGTATGTGGTCCACTTTTGGACTTGAGACCAACAGCATCGAGCAAAGAAATGTTAATTTAGGCAATTTTGACCAGGGCTGATTTGGATGCTGTGGAACAGGTAGAAACTGTATGAAGTGAATTGTGAGAATGGAGATAGTGCAGGGAGGTTGGGAGGGGGTAGGTGTGGAAGTACGTGGGTGGGGGCAGACACCTAGGGTGTTTGTGATTGCTAGTATGGATTGAGTGAGGTAATGCAATGAACCTTTTATTAACTGGCATTGGATGTGTGCCAGTCGATCAAATATTCTGGCTAATCAAACGTACGCTTCACGGCGATCAACCCTAACTAAACAAAGCTTCGCGAGGTAAATATCTCTCTTAAAATCTCTGCAAAAGCATCCACACTCTTCCTAAAAATCAGTGTAAAACACATAGTAACTAATAGAACTGTAATGCAGGGGTCACACACATCATTGTTATACATTATACTTGGGCATCATGGTAGATAACAGCTCGGAGGCAGTAAGGACTGCAGATGCTGGAAGCTAGAGTCAATAAATGTGGAGCTGGAAACGCACAGCAGGTCAGACAGCATTGAAGGAACAGGGAAGTCAAAGACTTCATCAGGACTGGGAGCGAGGAAGATGGGTTGTGGGAGGCCAGACATAAATAGAGGGAGGGGAGTAAGGCTGAGTGTAGGGTAGGTGGGATGGAGATAGGTGGGATGGAGATAGGTGGTTATTAAGGTTGGCCAGTGAGAAGGGTGGAGCAGATAGGTGAGTAGGGAGATGGACAGGTTGGGGATGGAGAGATTTTGAAGCTGGTGAGGTCAGTATTTAGATCATTGAGGCTGTAAGCTCCCAAGGTGAAATATCAGGTGTTATTCCTCCAATTTACGCGTGGCCTCACTCTGACAATGGAGGAGGCCAAGGATAGACATGTCGCCAGGGGAGCAGGAGGCGGAGTTAAAGTGGATAGCAATCAGAAAGCTGGGTTGATTGGTGTGTGCAGAGTGCAGGCGCTCTGCAGACAGGTCTCTGAGTCTGTGTTTGGTCTCCCCAATAGAGAAGAGACAGCACCAGGAGCAACGTATACAGTACATGAGGTTAGATGAAGTGCAGTTGAAACTCTTCCAGATTTGGGAGGATTATTTGGGGCCTCTGGCGGAGGTGAAGGGGAGGTACAGGGGCAGTTGTAGCAGCTCCTGTGGTTGAAGGGAAAGGCACTGGGTGTGGTGAAGAGGCTGATTGGAAGTGTGGAGTTGACAAGGGAGTGGAAGAGCAAATGGTTCCTATGGAAAGCAGACAGGGGTGTGGGGAGAGATAATGGCAACTGCAGATGCTGGAGAATCCAAGATAATAAAGTGTGAAGCTGGATGAACACTGCAGGCCAAGCAACATCTCAGGAGCACAAAAGCTGACGTTTCGGGCCTAGACTCTTCATCGGAGGGGGGTAATGGGGAGAGGGTTCTGGAATAAATAGGGAGAGAAGGGGAGTTGGACCGAAGATGGAAAGAAACTTCTTTTTGGTAGGGGGGTGGTGTCTGGTTGAAGGTGACAGAAATGTCAGAGGATGATGCATTGGATTTGGAGGTTGGTGGTGTGCTACGTGAGGTCTATGGGGGGTCTATCTCTATTGTTGTTGGGGGGAGAGGGTTTGAGGTCAGAAGCATGGGAAATGGGGGAGATGCGATTGAGGGCATCCTTACTTCCAGACGAGGAGAAACTACGGTCCCTAAAGTAGGAGGATATCCAGCAAGTGCTATAGAAGAAAGCCTCATCCTGGGAGCAGATGTGACAAATGAAAATAGTTTTGCCAGCTTATCAAGTATGCCAGTTGATTAAGGTGCTGGTTAAAACAAAGTTTGCTGATTGTTGATAATGCATTTGACAACCTCAGATGTTTTAAGATGGGCTGGGATTTAGGAGCAACAGGGGAATTCCCAATACAGTTGTTTTTTGTATAGAGATAATGATGCCAATTTTGAAGGGGAAAATGCCAAGTCCTGAACAATAAGAGACATTCCCTCGCCATTAAGCGCAGATATGTAATTGAAATGGAAGATTTGTTTCAGTATTGCTAAGCAATCACAGAATGAGATAAATTGTAATGGCGAATAAACATTGAGTCTAAATGGACTTGATGCTTCTCTAGGGTTTTTAATAGATTTCATAAATGAAAGATTGTGAGAGAAATGGTGAAGTAATTAACTTGAAATATTCTCACCTGCAACTAATGCTAATAGTTTGTGATAAGTGATAGAAAATAGTTATTTTGGAATTTGGACTCCTCTGATCACTCAGTCACTAACCTGTGCTGTGGTCCTGCTTTCTGGAACTGTTTATGCCTCCAGTACGTTTCAGACACTCAAACTCCAAAGTTTAAATGCTATGATCATATAAACTATGTTGTCATCCTAACAGAGATGTGTAACCATCTTACATAGAACATGGAACAGTACAGAAACAGGCCCTTCAGCCCACTTTGTCTGTGCTAACCATTATGCCATTCTAAACTAATCACATTTGCCTGCACAATACCCTGTTTCTCTTGGCCCTGCTTCTTTATGTGTCTGTTTAAATGCTTCTTAAATGTTGCTATCGTGCCTGCTGCTACCACCCCACCTAGCAGCGTTTTCCAGGCTCCAACCACCGTTTCTGTAAGAAATTTGCCTGGCACATCTGCTTTAAATTTTTCCCCACTCGCCTTAAACCCATCATCCCGAGTATTAGACATTTCCACTCTCGGAAAAAGACTCCAACTATTCACCTTATCCACACCTCTCATAATTTTACATACTTCTGTAAGGTCATTTCTCAACCTCTGATGCTGTTGTGAAAACAATCCAAGTTTGTCTAACCTTTCCTTGTAGCTAGTATATTCCAATCCAAGCAAAACCTCTTTGTACCATTTCCAAGGCCTCCTTATCCTTCCTATAGCGTGGTGACCAGGACCGCACATAATACTTCAAATATGGCCAAGCTAAAGTTTTATACAACTGCATCAGTAGTCAATAAATACGGGCCAAGTAGGGGTCACAGTGATTTGGAAATCAATCACTGGGATTGATTACTCTGACCCACTAAAAATGACTGTACCTTCTTCAAGGATTCAAAGAAGTTTCTCTTATCCTTTCTCGGGTGTATGCACTTTGGAAAGGCTAACAATGGTCGTCCATTCCTAATTGGTAGAACTAAACGTCATGCTCAGTTATTTCAGAGGACAATCACATTTCTGTGTGTCCAAAGTCATATGTTGGCCAGACCAGTTAAGTACAGTAGATCTCCTTCCTGAAAGGACATTTGTGAATCAGGTGGGTTGAATTGATGATTGTGATAGCAATTTCCTTAATAATCATTTTGAGGACATGTCATCACTAACTGATCCAGCATTTATTGTGTGTCCCTAGCTATCCATGAGAAGGTGGTATTGAACTGTCACTTTGAACGCCTGCAGTCCATTTGCTGTAGGTTTGTCCACTATTTGGCATTTTGTTTCAGGATGTTTGCCTAATAATACTGGAGCAACCACCTCATTCTCCAAGGGGCTTGGCTCTTCCTTTTCATATATTTAAATAAGTTCTTGCTGTCTTTCTTGAAATTACTTGCAAGTCTACCCATCAAGCTTTTATCCTTTTTTTTGCTCACTTGTTGATTTTTTTTTACCTTTACCAATGCTCTGACTTACTGCTAACCTTTGCCACTTTGTATGCTTCTTTTCAATTTGATGCTAACCTTAACTTTGTTGAGCTAATTATTGTTGGCTTATTCCCTTCCCAGAGGCCCTCATGCTCACTGGGATATAGAACATAGAACATAGAACATAGAACAGTACAGCACAGAACAGGCCCTTCAGCCCACAATGTTGTGCCTTTGTTGTGCCACTGATATGTTTTTGCTGAAAGTCATGTCCTATCTTCATAAACATCTATCACTTTTCCTCAACCATCTGTGCAGCCAAACTCCTTTCTTAATCGACATCATCCAGGTCTGCCTCATTCCTTTGTAACTACTCTCATTTAAGTTTAACACAGTTGTTTCCTCCCAACCTCTTCTGTCTCAAACTGAATGTTGAATTCTACCATTTTATGGTCACTGTTTCCTAGAGGACTTTTTACTCAGGCTTTATTTACTAAACCTGTCCGATTACACATCACCAGATCCAAAATAGCCTGTTCTCTGTTTAGATCCACAACATATTGTACTGGGAGACTGTTCTGAATACAGTCTTTGAATTCCTCCTTGTGTCTACCTCTGCCAATCTGTCAATCCCAATCTACAAAGTCACTGATGATTAATTTTTTTTTAACCTGTCCTCAGTAACAACTAACTTATTCTCCATCTGACTGAATAGTTACTGTTCAGAGGCTGAGACACTCCAACCAGTCTCATCTTCCCCTTGTTATTTCTTATCTCTACCCTCATGGATTCCACATCTTCTGACCCACAATTGTTTCTTGCAATAGTACTTATTCCACCCCATAATAACAAAGCTACCCCACCACCCTTTCCCTTGTTCCTGTCCTTTTGAAAAAACATGTACCTTTGAATATCTCATTCCTGAAAACTATATCTCATTAATGGCCATGTGATCATACTGATTAACCTGTATTTGTGCCATTAATCTACTTGTTTTGTTTCAAACACAATCACATTTAAGTACAAATTTTGCCTTTGACCATTTTCCTTCCATTTTGCGCAGCCACAAAGCCAGACAGCTTGCCATGGTTGTCAGCAGTGATCAGTCAAAGGGGTAAGCATGTTGCTGTATGGCACTATGTCAATGATACACCATATGCCAGCAGCATACATGGTAAACACACTGCATGCATTTCAATTAGGTAGCCATGTCTCAAAACTCAACTCATCAATCAGGCTAAGGAGACAACATTCTCTGCACTACCGAGGGTGGCCCAGCAATGGACTCATTGTGGTGACGACGTCGGTGGAGGCAAGATGGTGCCGAAGAATGCCACTAGACAATTCCAGGCCAGGGTTACGTCCAGGTACCTGACGGTGAAAGTGATGGCATTCTGACTGCATTGGTGTGCGGGGCCTGGCTTGCATCTGATTGGTTGCAGACTGACAGATGGGCTTTGTGGGCAGAGATAATGGGAACTGCAGATGCTGGAGAATCCAAGATACCAAAGTGTGAAGCTGGATGAACACAGCACGCCAAGCAGGTTCTCTTCTGATGGTGATGAAAGTGGAGTGAGCTGGACATTCCCTTTTCTCTTAGCTGTTTCTTTTATTTCTGCTTTCATTTCTAATACAGCCTTCTGTACCTCAGATGACACTGGAGAATGATGACTTTGAACCATTTCAACTGTAATCCTGTGCTCCTATACCAGAGCTCACATCGCAATAAAACCTGAATCAAAGTCTAAATATTGAACAGTAGAGCACACGAGCAGGTTCTTCAGCCCACCTTGTTAATCAAGGGCAGTTTCCACTTACCAGTACTTGTAAGGTAGATATTTTAATTGTTTTTATGTTAAAAGTACATGGGGCTTGCTCTTGTGAATGTTTTTGTTAACAGACTTTCACTGTTAAAAGTAAAATGAAACAAAGTTATGACCTACCTTTTCAAAGGTTAACATCAACTGGATCATAACACACAGCAAAGATCCAAAGATGACAGAAAGGAAAACAGTTTTCAAGAAGTCAGCGTTTAGGCAGTAGGATGCAATGCTTGCAAGTGTAGTGGGGGCAGGTTCAATTGAGGATTTTACACAGGAATTGGATATGCAATTGAAGAAAAAATAATCACAGGACAATGAAGAAAAGTCGGACTAGTTGATTGCTAGCATGGGCACTTCAGGCTGAATGGCCTTCACCTGTATTGTAGCTATTTTCTCTACATAGCTCACACTAACAATATGGCCTCAACTTTTTCTTCTTGATGCTAATTGTAACATGCGTAAAATAAGATTTCCAATAAGCAAATGCTTGTTAAATCACACACCTACACCTTGCCACATTTTCTCTGTTATGCTTTTCTTTCACATTCTGAATGTTATAAACAGCGTTGCTTTGAAGTTACCAAAGGAAACATCAGTGACCTGCTGGTGTCAAAGATAAATTGTTTTGCATTTTGTAAAGAAGAAATGCTGGTTCAGTTAACAGGAGCTGAAGATATCATGCAGCGTGGAGTAAAACACTGTAGCTCACATTTTAATCTGAATATGACAGTAAGATTAGTAACAAGACCTGAATGTCACTGAATATAAAGTAGGGACGTCTGGAGAATTTTATTTTTGATTTGTATTCTAGTCTTATCTACACACAACCTGTCTTGCTGCCTCTGAATTGATTTGGGGAGTTATGAAACGCCTGATAAAATGATGAAGAGCCTAAACAACAAATCTGGAAAAATGTGACATTAAAGATCAGTGAGGCTTTTGTCCCATCTATCGAGCCTTCCTATCTGTTTTTTGCCCTTCTTTCATAGACGGAGTTATTTTTAATCATCTCTCTGTGAACTTTGGTTGCTTCCATTAACAAAAGTAATGTCAGTCCCAGGTATCAGCACAGATCTGCGACAGCTTTTGGTATCGTGGAAGAATGAGAAAATATCCTTAGCAGTTTTGTCATATGTATGCCTGTACCTACTGTAATGAACTATATATTATATAAGTATACACGATATATAGATGTTAAACGTAAGGTTTAAATCAGATAATCCATGAAATTATTATATGAAGGTACAAGATTAAGGGCCAAATGGCCCCTTCTTTGTTCATATATAACAGGTTAGGGATGGGCAATACAATTTAACAAGTGGAATCAGAAAGTTGGGAAAGGCATAGTATCAGGATCAAGTCTAGCTGTTTGATATGCAAATAAAACTCAGTATACATCAACACAGAGGTGTTGCAGTGTCACACAGTCCCTCTTGGGAACCTTCTAGCAAATGAAGTAAAGGCAAATTTCCTTCAACAAAGTTTTCCTTACCTTTACTTTTATAGAGTTATACAGTGCACAGCACAGAAACAGACTCTTTGGTTCAACTTGTCTATGTCAACCACATATCCTGGCATATATCAACCAGATATGCTGGGCCTCCTCCAGTGTAAAAATGATGCCAACTGCAAATTGGAGGAGCAGGGCCTCATATTCTGCCTCAGGAGTCTACAGCCTGATAGCATAAACGTGGATTTTACCAGGTTCAAAATCTCCCTTTCCATGGCATCATCGCACAACCAAACCTTCCTCTCATCCCCACCTCGTTGACCTGACACAACCCGTCCATCTTCTCTCTCACCTATCCGTCACTCCTACCTCACTGACCAATCTCAGCCATTTCCTACTAGTACTCACCTATCACCATCCCACCTACCTTCCCCAGCCCCACCCATCCTCTCACGATTTATTTCTGAGCTCCCCTTCCCTTCCCCATTTCTGAAGAAAGGTCCTGATCTGAAACAAGATAATAAAATGTGAGGCTGGATGAACACAGCAGGCCAAGCAGCATCTCAGGAGCACAAAAGCTGACGTTTCGGGCCTAGACCCTTCATCAGATGAAGGGTCTAGGCCCGAAACGTCAGCTTTTGTGCTCCTGAGATGCTGCTTGGCCTGCTGTGTTCATCCAGCCTCACATTTTATTATCTTGGAATCTCCAGCATCTGCAGTTCCCATTATCTCTGATCTGAAACGTCAGTTTTCCTACTCCTCTGACGCTGCCTTGTCTGCTGTGTTCCTTCAGCTCCACACTTTGTTATCCTAAATTAATCTGATCCCATGTGCCAGCATCTGGCCCACATCCCTTTGAGCCCGTCCTATTCATATACCCATCCAGATGCCTTTTAAATGATGTAATGGTACCAGCCTCCACCACATCTTCGGGCAGTTCATTCCATGCACCACCCTCTGTATGAAAGGGTTTCTCCTTAGGTCCCTTTTAAATATTCCCCCCCCCCCTCATCTTAAACCTATGCCCTCTAGTTTTGGGCTCCCGTAGTCTGGGAAACAGATCTTGTTGTATTCATCCTATCCATGCCCCTCATGATTTTACAAACCTATGTAAGGCTTCCTCTCAACCTCTGGTGTTGCAGGAGAAATGGTCCAAGCCTATCCAACAGTACCCAAGATCAAGTTTATTATAGTGGGGTGGGGTGGGGGGGAGTTGTGCGAGGTTTCAGACTAACAAGATAATTACATCATCACCTTGTTGGCAAGGGAAACCCATAAAGATAGGCTTGTATTTTCCTGTATTCCCTGTGCAAGATAAAGGCGATAGTCTTGATTTCACTGAAAAAAAATAGTTTCACATTAATGTTCCTTGCACTTGTGTCTGTTGCTCTGTGAAAATCCTCTCTGTGGCAGATCTCGATGGATGTAAACTATACTCCAACCCAAGAAGAAATTCCTTGTCTACTGGCAGGCAGACTTCTACCTACTGCAATCAGAATTGTCCCCCTAATTAAGTACAGTCATAGGTTCCAACTCATGGAAAACCCTGGCTTGTGCCCAGTCAAAATGGAGAAAGCTCATTTTGGAAGGCACTATACAGAAATATAGGACTCTAGATGGCTTACAGTTAGAAAATAGCCACACAGCTGAGATTAAAATAGGCCAAAAGACCAGTCAACTTCAAACATTTAGAAAGGATATTTATAAACTAGTCACCCTGTTATAGAAAGGATATT
Organism: Stegostoma tigrinum; assembly: GCF_030684315.1. NCBI lineage: Eukaryota > Metazoa > Chordata > Chondrichthyes > Orectolobiformes > Stegostomatidae > Stegostoma > Stegostoma tigrinum. The sequence goes on from NC_081359.1 coordinate 102,866,321, forward strand.
ATTAAGCTAGAAGTGGGTTCAGAAAAGACTTACCAGGATGCTGCTGGGAATGGCGGGTTTGAACCACAAGGAGAGGTTGGATAGGCTAGGGCTTTTTCACTGGAGTGCAGGATGTTGAGGGGTCACATTATAGAGGTTTATAAAATCAGGTGGGTATGAATAAGGTCAATGACAAAGTTCTTTTCCTTTGAGTGAGGCATTTTGAGACTGGGGGCAAATTTTCAAGGTGAGAGGAAAACTATTTTAAAAAGGCACGAGGGGCAGCTTTTTTACACAGAGAATGGCTCGTATATAGAATGAACTGCCAGAGGAAGTGATGGGTGCAGGTACAGTTACAAAGTTTAAAAACATTTGGATACATACATGAGTAAGAAGTATTTGGAAGAATATGGTCCAAATGCAGGCAGGTGGGACTGATTTAGTGTGGGATTATGGTCATGATGTGGAGATGCCGGTGTTGGGCTTGGGTGTATGAGGCCAAAAATCACCCAGCACCTGCTTATAGTCCAGGGATAATGGGAACTGCAGATGCTGGAGAATCCAAGATAATAAAATGTGAGGCTGGATGAACACAGCAGGCCAAGCAGCATCTCAGGAGCACAAAAGCTGACGTTTCGGGCCTAGACCCTTCATCAGAGAGGGGGATGGGGTGAGGGTTCTGGAATAAATAGGGAGAGAGGGGGAGGCGGACCAAAGATGGAGAGAAAAGAAGATAGGTGGAGAGGAGAGTATAGGTGGGGAGGTAGGGAGGGGATAGGTCAGTCCAGGGAAGAGGGACAGGTCAAGGAGGTGGGATGAGGTTAGTAGGTAGATGGGGGTGTGGCTTGGGGGGGGAGGAGGGGATGGGTGAGAGGAAGAACAGGTTAGGGAGGCAGAGACAGGTTGGACTGGTTTTGAGATGCAGTGGGTGGAGGGGAAGAGCTGGGCTGGTTGTGTGGTGCAGTGGGGGGAGGGGACGAACTGGGCTGGTTTAGGAATGCAGTTGGGGAAGGGGAGATTTTGAAACTGGTGAAGTCCACATTGATACCATTAGGCTGCAGGGTTCCCAGGCGGAATATGAGTTGCTGTTCCTGCAACCTACGGGTGGCATCATTGTGGCACTGCAGGAGGCCCATGATGGACATGTCATCTAAAGAATGGGAGGGGGAGTGGAAATGGTTTGCGACTGGGAGGTGCAGGTGAACCTTTGCTTAATGTGGATGTGCAGGTGAGACTCTGCTTAACATTAAGCAGAGGTTCACCTGCACATCTGTCAATGTGGTATACTGCATCCACTGTACCCGGTGTGGCTTCCTCTACATTGCGGAAACCAAGCGGAGGCTTAGAGACCGCTTTGCAGAACACCTCCGCTCAGTTCGCAACAAACAACTGCACCTCCCAGTCGCAAACCATTTCCACTCCCCCTCCCATTCTTTAGATGACATGTCCGTCATGGGCCTCCTGCAGTGCCACAATGATGCCACCCGTAGGTTGCAGGAACAGCAACTCATATTCCGCCTGGGAACCCTGCAGCCTAATGGTATCAATGTGGACTTCACCAGTTTCAAAATCTCCCCTTCCCCAACTGCATCCTTAAACCAGCCCAGTTCGTCCCCTCCCCCCACTGCACCACACAACCAGCCCAGCTCTTCCCCTCCACCCACTGCATCCCAAAACCAGTCCAACCTGTCTCTGCTTCCCTAACCGGTTCTTCCTCTCACCCATCCCTTCCTCCCACCCCAAGCCGCACCCCCATCTACCTACTAACCTCATCCCACCTCCTTGACCTGTCCGTCTTCCCTGGACTGACCTATCCCCTCCCTATCTCCCCACCTATACTCTCTCCACCTATCTTCTTTTCTCTCCATCTTCGGTCCGCCTCCCCCTCTCTCCCTATTTATTTCAGTTCCCTCTCCCCATCCCCCTCTCTGATGAAGGGTCTAGGCCCGAAACGTCAGCTTTTGTGCTCCTGAGATGCTGCTTGGCCTGCTGTGTTCATCCAGCCTCACATTTTATTAACCTGCTTATAGTCCAACAGGTTTATTTCAAAACACAAGCTTTCGGACTCTCACTCCTTGATCGGGCCAAAGGTTCTGCTACTGTGCTTTATGACCCTAAGAATCTATAAATGAGAAGAATTGCAAAAATAAATGTTATTTTGTGAGTTTGCAATAAACAATGGAACTCTTGTTCAGTAGCTTCAAAGACAGACTAAGGTGCCGTAAAGCCAGCATGCATTCACAGAGATACAGATCAAGCACCTTAGGATACAAAAGGATTTCATTTTAATACCAACTCTCCTTGAAGGTTGTGACTCAGACACAGAAAAGAAATTATACTGGATTTTGAGTATAGCTTACGTTAAACCTTATTTGTCTGAATATTAAGAGGAAAGATTCTCAAGGTATAATCATTCTGTGTAAATTTAAAATAGAACAGTCATGTTGTAACTACATTTGATTGACTGCATAACTCACAATCATTATTAAGGGAGTACAGCAATGAATATTTATTTTTCTTAGAATATTTCTTAGACTACCATCTGTATAAATGAAATAATTGTCTACAAGTATAACATATTCTAGGATGCAGTTATCATTTCTATAACCTAATTTAAATTTGATTCTTAGAAGAAATATTATGAAAAATGGTGTGATTACAAATCTAATTAATAAACTTTAAAGAAGTGTTTCTGCTCTAATATATTCTGCACTGAGATAGGTTTACTGGTTTAAAAACTCTTGGGAGGGAAGAAGTTTTGTTAAAGGATTTTATAAAATATATTCATATAGGTCATGCTGAATGCATTTATGATCTTCATAGCCTGAATATGTTTGATCGTGTAGGTTAACCATGCCAGTGACAGTAATGGCGATAGTGGGCAACATTTTTGCTAATCTGTGCCTGCAAATAGCAACCAGCATCTACACGCTGATTATGGTATTGAATTCTGATCCTGGAAATTGCTCAGGCCTCAGAGACCTGTGCAGTCAGCAAGAAAATTAGAGGGGATACTGGTAACAGTGGTGGTGGTAGTGGAGTGGGGCTCATAAAGTTAGTATAACCTTTCAGGTTTGAGACATAGCCCAGTGCTTTGCAACCTTCGCATTGACACTGAGCTGAACGTCTGATCAGAAATCCATGCCCTGTTTGCACCTCTAAGTTAGCTCATTTGGCTGGATTGCAATGCAGCATTGACACCAACAGTGTGGTTTCCATTGGGTGAGGTTGCCATGAATGACTCTCCTTCTCAATGTCTCCCCTTGCCTAACGTGTGGTGACCCTCAGGTTAAACCCCAACCAAGTTGTCTCTTCTAATGCAACGCAGCCCTATCGGTCTGTGAAGATAATGGCAACTTTGTATCTCTACCTTTGTTCTTCCTCAGGCAAAGCATAGAAGTATTCTGGAACTTTTTGCCTTGAAAAGCATCTGAAGGTGGTAAATTGACCTTGCTTATGTTTTTGCTTGTCAAGGGTGTTAAATTTTACGGATTGCTAGTGAGTAGATTCAGTCAAGCTAGAGGTCAATTTTGAGTCTAATTGGCTGGAAGCAAATATTAATAAGCTGAATGGCCTACGTTTGTTCCGATCCTCTGAAAAATGCATGATATTTTAGGATCAGGGCTGCCTGGTTCTGCATTTTTCGATTTTTTTTGTTGTTGGATATTTTCACCTTCACTCTTATCCTGGTTAAAAAGCAAAGCTGCAGATTCTTATCCATTAGGATCTGATCAAACTGAGAATATCTAGACCAAGGCTCCATTAATAACGCTCCACTTTGGATGATTGAATATGGGAACATAGAAATTGCTGGCCAAAAAATACAAAACAAGAAACTTAATTCACTCTCCACAATCCTGGTAATCATATAGTACAAAGATGATGTAGTTGTTGACTAATCATGGTGATCAATCTTTGTCAATTAGTCTACAGCAGACTCAGGTATGATGCAAACTCATTGGTATGGGGCTTTGGGAATCACAGGCTCAAACAATGCTGCACTTCCATTCATCATGTCTCAAAGTGCTGCTGTAGCCAGGAAGAAATAAGAATCTTTAACAAATGACATTTTTCGGGATTGTAGAAAACATTTTATGCAATTAGAGGGCACATTGATTCGCTGTCTCTAGAAAAATGTTAGCAATTCTAAGCAGTTGGAGACAAATTCAAGGTAGAATACAAAGTCATAAAGATTAGGATCTCTGTATTGAAGTCACTAGACTCTTGCCATTAGGAACTTTCTGGAGTCCTTTGTCCCCCTTTAGCATTTAGAAGTTGCTAGGCAGTATCCCTCAGATCTTCCAACAAGTAACGTTGAGCTGAAGTGATGGACAGAGCAAGGTGACCTTCCTGTCATCTAAGGTATTTGTCCTATATTCAGTGTTAATTGGTCCATACATAATGCCACCCACCCTACAGCACCTGCAGCTCTCCTTTAAGATTGGCAGCATTCATATATTTACATGTGCATGGGATGTAGGCATCAATGGCTAGGGTGGCATTTATTTCCCATCCCTAGTTACCCAGGAGAAGGTGATGGTCAGCTGCCTTCTTTAATTGCTGATGACCTTGGAGTGAACAGGCCCTGCCACTAAAAGTGTTCCATGATTTTGACCCATTAACATTGAAAGGATCGGCAATGTAGTTTCAGGATGATGAGTGACTTTGAATGGAAATTGGAAATGGTGATGTCCCTGAGTACCCGCTGCTCTTGTCTTTCTAGATGATAATGGAAATTGAATTGGAAGGTATAATCCAAGGAGCCTTATCGAGTTGCTACAGTACATCTTGTAGACGGTACATACTGCTTCTATTGAGCAGCATTTGGTGGTGAAAGGAGTGAATGGAGAAAATGGTGAATGGGTTGCCAATCAAGCTTTGTCCTGGATAGTCACAGAGTCGTGGAGGTCTACAGCATGGAAACAGACCCTTCGGTACAACTCATTCAGGCTGGCCAAATATCCTAAATGAATCAAGTCCTATTTGCCAGCATTTGGCCCATATTCCTCTAAATCCTTCCTATTCACATACTCATCCAGATACTCTTAAATGTTGTAGGTGTACCAGCCTCCACCACTTCCTCTTGCAGCTCTTACCATACACACACTACCCTCTGTATGAAAACGTTACCCCTTAAAATCTTTTAAATCTTTCTCCTCTCACCTTAAACCTATTCCCTCCGGTTTTGGACTCCCCCACTCTGGGAAAATACCTTATCTAATTATGCTATCCATGTCCTTTATGGTTTTATAAACCTCTACAAGATTATTCCTCAGTCTCTGATGCTCCAGAGAAAATAACACAAGCTTATTCAGCCTCTCCCTAAAGCTGAAACCCCTCCAACCTTGACAGCGTCCTTATAAATATTTTTAAAAACTTTTCAAGTTCCATAACATCCTTTCCATAATAGGGGCACCCGAATTGAACATGTTACTTTAAAAGTGGCTGCAACATTGTCCTGTACAGCCGCAACATCACCTTCCATCTCTATACTCAATGCACTGACCAAGAAAGGCAAGTGTAGCAAACACCTTCTTCACTAACCTGTCTACCTGGCTCTCCACTTTCAACGGACAGTGTCAAGCTTCTTGAGTGTTTTCAGACCTGCATTCATCTGGGAAAATGGGGAGTATTCCATCACATTCCTGACTTGTGCCTTACAGATGTTGGGCAGCTGTTGGGGAGACAGGAGGTGAGCTAATTATCACAGAATTCATGGGGCACAATCTTTCCAGCCCCTGAATGGAAGAAGCATTGGCACGAGAATTGGGGAAATCACATGAGATGGAGTTTTTTGACCTTGCGAACAAAAAGTCCCATTTTCTGACCAAGTCTTGAACGGTGAAACAAGATTCTCATTAGTGAGGGGTGAAGCGTTACCATTTGAATATATTACCATATAATTGTTTAACCATGCCTCATTCATGTAAAGTTTCCCATTCTTCCACCTGCCCGATAGAAACCAGGCAGCCACAATTGTGCAGGATAATAAAATGTGAGGCTGGATGAACACAGCAGGCCAAGCAGCATCTCAGGAGCACAAAAGCTGACGTTTCGGGCCTAGACCCTTCATCAGAGAGGGGGATGGGGAGAGGGAACTGGAATAAATAGGGAGAGAGGGGGAGGCGGACCGAAGATGGAGAGTAAAGAAGATAGGTGGAGAGAGTGTAGGTGGGGAGGTAGGGAGGGGATAGGTCAGTCCAGGGAAGACGGACAGGTCAAGGAGGTGGGATGAGGTTAGTAGGTAGCTGGGGGTGCGGCTTGGGGTGGGAGGAAGGGATGGGTGAGAGGAAGAACCGGTTAGGGAGGCAGAGACAGGTTGGACTGGTTTTGGGATGCAGTGGGTCGGGGGGAAGAGCTGGGCTGGTTGTGTGGCGCAGTGGGGGGAGGGGACGAACTGGGCTGGTTTAGGGATGCAGGAGGGGAAGGGGAGATTTTGAAACTGGTGAAGTCCACATTGATACCATTAGGCTGCAGGGTTCCCAGGCGGAATATGAGTTGCTGTTCCTGCAACCTTCGGGTGGCATCATTGTGGCAGTGCAGGAGCCCCATGATGGACATGTCATCTAAAGAATGGGAGGGGGAGTGGAAATGGTTTGCGACTGGGAAGTGCAGTTGTTTGTTGTGAACTGAGCAGAGGTGTTCTGCAAAGCGGTCCCCAAGCCTCCGCTTGGTTTCCCCAATGTAGAGAAAGCCGCACCGGGTACAGTGGATGCAGTATACCACATTGGCAGATGTGCAGGTGAACCTCTGCTTAATGTGGAATGTCATCTTGGGGCCTGGGATGGGGGTGAGGGAGGAGGTGTGGGGACAAGTGTAACATTTCCTGCGGTTGCAGGGGAGGGTGCCGGGTGTGGTGGGGTTGGACGGCAGTGTGGAGCGAACAAGGGAGTCATGGAGAGAGTGGTCTCTCCGGAAAGCTGACAGGGGAGGGGATGGAAAAATGTCTTGGGTGGTGGGGTCGGATTGTAAATGGCGGAAGTGTCGGAGGATAATGCGTTGTATCCGGAGTTTGGTAGGGTGGTGTGTGAGAACGAGGGGGATCCTCTTGGGGCGGTTGTGGCGGGGGTGGGGTGTGAGGGATGTGTTGCGGGAAATACGGGAGACGCGGTCAAGGGCGTTCTCGATCACTGTAGGGGGAAAGTTGCGGTCCTTGAAGAATTTGGACATCTGGGATGTGCGGGAGTGGAATGTCTTATCGTGGGAGCAGATGCGGCGGAGGCGGAGGAATTGGGAATAGGGGATGGAATTTTTGCAGGGGGGTGGGTGGGAGGAGGTGTATTCTAGGTAGCTGTGGGAGTTGGTGGGCTTGAAATGGACATCAGTTACAAGCTGGTTGCCTGAGATGGAGACTGAGAGGTCCAGGAAGGTGAGGGATGTGCTGGAGATGGCCCAGGTGAACTGAAGGTTGGAGTGGAAGGTGTTGGTGAAGTGGATGAACTGTTCGAGTTCCTCTGGGGAGCTTCCTCTACATTGGGGAAACCAAGCGGAGGCTTGGGGACTGCTTTGCAGAACACCTCCGCTCAGTTCGCAACAAACAACTGCACCTCCTAGTCGCAAACCATTTCCACTCCCCCTCCCATTCTTTAGATGACATGTCCATCATGGGGCTCCTGCACTGCCACAATGATGCCACCCGAAGGTTGCAGGAACAGCAACTCATATTCCGCCTGGGAACCCTGCAGCCATATGGTATCAATGTGGACTTCACCAGTTTCAAAATCTCCCCTTCCCCTACTGCATCCCTAAACCAGCCCAGTTCGTCCCCTCCCCCCACTGCACCACACAACCAGCCCAGCTCTTCCCCCCCACCCACTGCATCCCAAAACCAGTCCAACCTGTCTCTGCCTCCCTAACCGGTTCTTCCTCTCACCCATCCCTTCCTCCCACCCCAAGCCGCACCCCCAGCTACCTACTAACCTCATCCCACCTCCTTGACCTGTCCGTCTTCCCTGGACTGACCTATCCCCTCCCTACCTCCCCACCTACACTCTCTCCACCTATCTTCTTTACTCTCCATCTTCGGTCCGCCTTCCCCTCTCTCCCTATTTATTTCAGTTCCCTCTCCCCATCCCCCTCTCTGATGAAGGGTCTAGGCCCGAAACATCAGCTTTTGTGCTCCTGAGATGCTGCTTGGCCTGCTGTGTTCATCCAGCCTCACATTTTATTATCTTGGAATTCTCCAGCATCTGCAGTTCCCATTATCTCTGATACAATTGTGCAGCTGAGCGGTTACCTGCTGACTGCAGCTTACCATAGATCCTCCAGGCATCTTTCATGGACACCTGGCACCAATATTTCAGGGGACTGTCTGCAGGCAGCAGAAACATGACCCCCTCCCTCCACAGGCATGTTTCATGGTACCTTCATGGTACGTCTCCTGCACTTTTGAGGATTACAAACCTTTCATTGGATGCAGCTAGAAGGATAATTTGCCTGCAGCAATCAGGCCACCTAATGCCTCTAATATATAACCCTCAGGCTGAGGTAGAATGTATTTTCGATCAGGGCCATGATGGAACATGTGAGGGTCTGCCAAAGATGTGGTTCCAATTTTTGGATCAGCCTGTCAGGGTTTGCTTTGGTGGGAGGTGTGAGGGGTGGTGGGGAAGGTGGTGGAGCGTGCAGTGCAGTCCAGATAGAGTGCGCTATGTAATCCTGGTGTTCTATAAGTTCGTTGTAATTGGAGTGGACAATGAGTGAATGTGATGGACTCTGGGCAACAGGGAGAGCAGAAGTAGGCTTCCAAGCAGGAAACTGAGAATATTGAGCAGGAGAAACATCACCTTCCTCATGAAAGACCTCTAAAGCTTCGGGAATTACAAACCAGACAGGGCTTAATTGACACTGCGATGCTGTAGGAGTTAGTTTGCTGCTGCGATCATTCCTAGACTATAAAATTGGTGCTCAAAAGGCAAGCAATCTCTTCCTGTTCCCATAGGAAAATGAAGATACTGTTGGTTTGTTTCATTTGTTTTTGCTGTAGCTGAGGTAAAAATGAATGGTTTAATGGGCCCAGACTGCTCAGGTGCCTAATTTTATACATTTCTATTCTTCAGAAGAGGGATCCAGACATGAAACGTCAGCCTTCCTGCTCCTCTGATGCTGCCTGGTCTGCTGCGTTCATCCAGCACTACACCTTGTTATCTCAGACTCTAGCATCGGCAGTTTCTATTATCATGTGATGGACCCAGAATGCTCAGGTGCTGGGCTACACTGGAGAAAGAATAACTTGACTTCAAACAGGTTGTAAGGTGCGATATGGCTAACGATGGATAAGCTGTGTAGCTTATTGCTTAAACAGGGGAAGCTGTATGAATATGTGTTTGTCTGTGGCTTGAAGTATCAGCCATGCCATTTATATGTCCTGACAACTATTGGCATGTAGTCATTCAGAAGAACATAAAAACTAGGAGCAGGAGTAGGCCATCCGGCCCCTCAAGCCTGCTCCACCACTCAATAAGATCATGGCTGATCTTTTCGTGGACTCAGGTACACTTTCCTGCCCGCTTACCATAACCCTTACTTCTTTTACTGTTCAAAAACCTATCTTTGCCTTACAAACAATCAACAAGGAAGCCTCAACTGCTTCACTGGGCAGGGGATTCCACAGAATCACAACCCTTTGGGTGAAGAAGTTCCTCCCGACCTCAGTCCTAAATCTGCTCCCCCTCATTTTGAGGCAACGTCCCCTAGTTCTAGTTTCACCAGGCACTGGAAACAACCTCCCTGCTTCTGCCTTATCTATTCCCTTCATAATTTTATACATCTCTGTCTGACACCCCCTTCATCCTTCTCGGTTGGCCTCTGTGATGGGGCAGTGGAGTCATAAGGTGGGGTTAATCATTTCTGGGGCACTACCTTTGATGGACACAGGGTAGTCCTCCCACAGAACCTCCTTCCCCCTCCACCCAGAGAAGATATTACCTCTTCAGTCCACATTTCACTATTTTAACCTCTTCCTTTTGTCTTTTTTACCTGAGATGGTAAACGATCCAGTTGACCTCTTTTGTTCTGTCTTCCCCAGACATACATATTAGTCCACCTGGGCTGGAAATCAATCCTTAACTGGCCATTAACGTATCTGCTTTATGATGGTTAGCCAACTTTCTATCCATGCTCTTATGAGCTGACATGAAGTGCCCGATGAAGCTCTGATGAAGGGTCATCTAGACTCGAACAGTTAGCTTGTTCTCTCTCCATGGATGCTACCTGACCCGTTGTGATTTCCAGCATTTCTTTTCAGTACAGATTCCAGAATCTGCAGAAATTTGCTCCTCACTTGGATCTACCGGTTCACTTTTAATTATCTTGCTTCCTACGTCCTCATAAGAATGAGAATATATTTGTCAAACACAATTCCATTTTATTAAACCACTTTAACTCTCCCAGAATGTATTGATATTTTCTAAATTCCACACAGCTATGATCTTAATAATAGATTTCAGGGTTTTCCCCATGACAGATGTTTGGTTAACTAACCAATTATTTCTTGTTTCTTTTCCCTTCATTTCTTGAATGTGTGTGTCATATTTGCAATTTCCCAGCCTGCTGAGATCTTTCCATGATCAATGAAATTTACAACCACTGCATTTACAACCACTGTGGTGACTTCTTTTAAGATCCTAGGATTCAGGCTACATGCTCCAGGGGATGTGTCAGTTTCATTAGATTTTCTGGCACTTTTTTTTCTTTCGTGATCGTGATCTAACTTCCAGCCTCTCTTTTGTTCTTTAACTTTCTGGTATCTGTGTGGTACTCTCTACTACATGAAGTACTTGTTCAAAATTTCAGCAGGTGAATTTCTTGCAGAGTGAATTGCTCTAAAGGAATACATTGCCTGAAAAGGTAGCGGAAGCAGATTCAGCATTAACTGTAAAGGGGATTGGATAAATACTTGAAAAGGAGATATATTTAGGCCAAAAAAGAACTCTTTCCAGGAATTGACAGAGATATTTTCTGATCAACCTATTGTTACATATCATAGGAAGCCTGGCTCAGAGATAGGACCACTGCAACTATACCATCTCAAGAGCTGGCATAGCTATAATGGACTGATTGGCCTCACCTAGGCAGTGTGACTCTCTCAGCCCCACAATTTTTTTAGTGCCAGCACTTTGAGAAGAACACATCTCATTAGTAACATTTGCGTCGGAAATCATACTGGGGTCCTCCTATGAACGCATGAAATGTGGCAACTGACACTCACTTTATCTTCCATTGGCTAAAGGATATATCCTTTTGAATTACTTCAATCAGATGGACTTTAAGCTGTGAGCCTAGAAAATGGACCTGTCTGAGAGTGATTTATAACTGCATAGAAGACCACGACATAACTCTCCAGAATTTTCAGCATGACTAAATTTAATTGAGTCTCTCTCTCTGCAATAATTGTTTCAATTAATGCTTTTAGTCTATTAGCATAAAGGGTATCACTATCTTGAACCAGACGCCAAAATTGTGCACCACTTTCTTTAGCATCCCAAAAGCAAGATTACCATTGCTCAGTTATGAAAGATAAAATGTAAATTATCATTGGTAGGAATGCAGGTATAAACATCTACAAAAAAAAAGTTCAGAAAGAAAGGCTTCCATTTACAATATTGCTCATGATCTCAGGGGAGGTGAAGGCCTAGTGGTATTATTGCTGGACTATTACTCCAGAGACCCAGATAACCTCTGGGACCTGGTTTCAAATCCTGTCATTGTAAATGGTGGAATCTGAATTTGACAAAATATCTAGAATTAAGAGTCAGGTGATAACTGTGAATCCATTGTCAATTGTTGGGGAAAAACCTAACTAGTTCACTAGTGTCTTTTATGGAAGGAAACTGCCATCCTTACCTGGTCTGGCCTGCATGTGACCCCGGCCCCACTGCACTGTGGTTCACTCTTAACTGCCCTCTGGGCAATTAGGGGAGGGTAATAAATGCTGCCTAGCCAGTGATGCCATCATCCTGTGAATGAATAAAGGAATAAAAAAAGCCAATGGAATACTTATTACAATGCCGGGCCTGTTGTAATAAGGGGAATACAACATTCAAGGGATAACAAAGTATGGAGCTGGATGAACACAGCAGGCCAAGCAGCATCTTAGGAGAACAAAAGCTAACATTTCAGGCCTAGACTCTTCAGCAGAAATGAAAAAAAAAATTGTATTCAGCAAGCTCTTCAAAATCAGCAACATAATAGCCATAGGATCATCTGTTTCAGTGATATTATTGCCCAGGAAACTGCAATGGCTCTCCTGCTCTTTGCTGTAGTGGTTCTGAACGATCTTTCAACCACTGTAATGGTCTTCAGAATGAAATTTCACCTGAAACGTAGTGTCTCTAACAGGATAGAATAGCAATTTATTGCCATGTGCATTTTTACAGAAAAAGGTCAGAAGTTTTACAAGTCGCCATACCACAGCATCTGTATTGACGACAAATGTCATGAATAAGAAGAAAAAAAGGGAAAAATGAATTGGGCATTCATCTTGGATCAGTTTCAGATCAGGGAAGGTTGATTAAGATGACGAATGCTGGAATACCCTGAAGCTGCCATTAAAGAAGACCCTACACCATTGAGACCACCACGCTGGAACAAGACTGCTGAACCTGGAGACCGCCAGGCCAAGCCAAAACCACCCCTCTGGACAAGGCCATTACAACTGGCTGCCGCTGCTCCAAGCTAGAATTCTATACCTCCATGCTGGAGCAAGACATCAACGCTACACAACCTGATGGCACCTCCACACTTGAACTGAATGCGATTGCCATTCCAGGCAGCTGGAATACCTGGACGTTTTGCTACCAAAGACAACCCCCACACTGACCGAGGCTTCCTTGCCTGGGACAAGACCACCAAACCTGGAGACTGGCACGCCAAGCCGAAACCACCTCTCTGGAATGAGACCACTACAATGGGAGGCCATCGCTCCAGACTATGACTACTATGTTGGGCTGGAAGCCTCCTGTTCCCAGGGCCAGGAGAATATGCCAACTGCCAAAGAAGTTAAACAAAAGGCAAGATAATAAATGGAAATATTAAGAGAACACAGGGAAAGCAAAATGTATATAGCGGGCGGAGTAAGTGAGTTCTGGATTCCTCGGCTGAGGAGCCCACAAGCTGTACTGCTGCACTGCCACCATCTTGCTTCAACAGTTCCGCTCTCCCTCAGGATTACTCTGGTCATTTGAGCCATGACTTTTGTGCTCATGCTCTGGTAACGGAGCACAAACCTACAAAATTCTGACTCTGATTCAAGAGTACCTCTGACCAAACTACCTTTAGTGGCTATAAACATGAGGGACAGATTAGTCGGCTATTCAATCTTTCCTCGTCTCTGTCGTTCCCTCTGCTCTTTGTTTCATCCTTTTTACTAGAAATATCAGAGTTAAGGGGGGAGGGATGGCAGAAAAATGTCAATTTTACTCATTCGAGCAACGTCAGTAATTGAAACAGTTGTTGACATTGTGAAACATCATGACTGCTTTTGAGTACCTTCCTCCCCAGCACTGTTAACATTCAGCAAGTGTTTTATTTATTCTTTTGCAGGGTGTGGGCATCAGTACCTGGGCCAGCACTAATTACCCATCCTCCGTCACTCTTTAGAAAGTGGTACTGAGCTGCCTTCTTGAGTGGCTACAGTAAACATGCTGTAGGTTGACCCACAATGCCCTTAGAGAGGGACTTCCAGGATTTTGACCATTGACTTTGAACAAATGGCAATATATTTTCAAGTCAGGATGATTGATGAGAGACTTGGAAGAGCACTTGAAGGTGGAGGTGTCCCCATGTATCCGCAGCCCTTGTCCTTCTAGATGGAAGTGGTCGTGGGTTTGGAAGGTGCTGCCCTAAGAATCTTTGATGAATTTCTGCAGTGCATCTTGTAAATAATATACCCTGCTGCTATAGAGCATCCATGGTGGAGGGAGTGGATGTTTGTGGATGTCACAAGTCAAGCGGGCTGCTTTGTCCTGGATAGTGCCAAGCTTCTTGAGTGTTGTTGGAGCTGCACCCATCCAGGCAAGTGGGGAGTATTCCATCACACTCCTGACTGGTGTCTTGCAGATGGTGGACAGGCTTTGGGGAGTCAGGAGGTGGGTTACTTGCTGCAATATTCCTAGCTTCTGGCCTGCTCTTGTAGACATTGTGTTCATTTAGTGAGTCTATTGAGCTTCTGATCAATGGTATTTCTAAGGATAATGATATTGCGTCATTCAGTCACGATAAAACATTCAATATTAGGTGACAGTGGTTAGATTGTCTTTTGTTGAAGATAGTCATTGCCTGGCATTAGTGTGACATGAATGTTATTTGCCACCTGTCAGCCTGAGTCTGGATATTGCCTAGGTCCATTGTGCAATCATTGGTGAACATCCCCCTTCTGACCTAATGATGGAGGGACGATTAGCTGAAGACTTTTGGGCTTAGAACACTACCCTGAGGAAGTCCAACGGAGATGCCCTGGAGCTGAAATGACTGACCTCCAACACCATAACCATCTTCCGATGAGCCAGGTGCAACTCCAACCACTGGAGAGTTTTACCCCTGATGCCCATTGATACCAGCTTTTCTGGGGCTCCTTGATGCCATACTCAATCAAATGCAGCCTTAATATCAAGGGCCATCACTCTCACCTCACCTCTGGAATTCAGCTCTTTTGTCCATGTTTGAACCAAATCTGTAGTGAGGTCAGGAACAGAGTGGTCCTGGCAGGACCCAAACTGGGCATCACTGAGCAGGTTATTGCTGAGCAGGTGCTGCTTGATAGCCCTGTTACTGACATCTTCCAACACTTTATTGATGATCGAGAGTAGACTGATGGGGCAGTAATTGCCTGGGTTGGATTTGTCCTGCTTTTTATGTACAGGACATGCTTGGACAATTTGCCACATTGTTGGATGAGGAGGTCAGCTGATATTTAATAGTTGACTCACAGATTTGAATGATAGAGATGGACTTCTCTGCTGGGCTTAATTGAGATGTCTACTTCTTATGAACAATTCTTTAACAAATATGTAAATACACATTGTTCGCTACAATTCCTCCTTCAACACCATGATTCCAAATAAACTCACCTCTAAACTCTGAGACCACGGTCTCAGCTCCTTTCTGTAATTGGATCCTCAACTTCCTGACCCATAGACTATAATCAGTAAGAATAGGTGACAACTCTGCTCCCACCATAATCTTCAACACTGATGCCCCCCAACATTGTACCTTAGCCACTTATATTCTCCTGACACACTCACACTTGTGTGGCCAAACTCTGTCCCAACTCTATTTACAAGTTTGTTGATGACATCGCTGTTGTAGAACAGATCTCAAACAAAGACAAGACAGAATGCAGGAAGGAGATGGAGTGCTTAGTAGCATGATGTACAGACAAGAAACTCTCCCTCAATGTCAGCAAAATAATGGCATTGGTCATTAACTCAAGAAGTGGAGTGGAGGGCACATCCCTGTCTGTATCAACAGTGCTGAAGCGGAAACTGTTGAGAGCATCAAGTTCCTGGGAGTGACAATCATCCTCAACAATCTGTCCTGGGAAACATGTATCAATGCAATGGTCAAGGAAGCGCAGCACTACTTCCTCAGGAGACTAAGGAAATTTGAAATCTCCACAAAGGCTCTCCCTAAAGGTGGCACGGTGGCACAGTGGCACAGTGGCACAGTGGCTAGCACTGCTGCCTCACAGCACCAGGGACTTGGGTTCAATTCTAGGCAGCCTAATGGTAATGTCACTGCCTGGGAACCTAAAGTAATGCCCTTGTCATAGGATTTCAAATCCGACTGCAGCAGGTGATAGAACTGAAAATTCAATTAATTCATAAAAAATGATCTCTGGAAAGTATTAAGGTGGCACAGTGGCTCAGTGTCCAGCACTGCTGCCTCACAGCTGCAGGGACCCAGGTTCAATTCCACCCTTGGGTGACTCTCTGTGTGGAGTTTGCACATTCTTCCCATTTCTGCAAGGGCTTCCTCCGGGTGCTCTGGTTTCCTCCCACAGTCCAAAGATATGCAAGTTAGGTGGATTGGCCATGCTAAATTACCCTGTAGTGTGTTCAGGGATATTTAGATCTGGGTGGGATTCTCTGAGGGTCAATGTGGACTTGTCGGGCTGAAGGCCCTGTTTCCATACTGTAGGGATTCTATGATCTATGATCTAACTTTTATAGATGCGCCACAGAATGCATCCTATCTGGATGTGTCACTGCTCTTCTCAAGACAACAAGAAACTATAGAGAGCCATGAACATAGTCCATTCCATCACCCAAACCAGCCTTCGGTCCATTGACTCCATCTATACTTCCCTCTGCCTCAGGAAAGCAGCCAACATAATCAAAGATCCCTCTCAACTTGGTTGTAATCTCTTCCAACCTCTTCCATCAAGCAGAAGATTAAAAAGCTTAAACACACGTGCCAACAGATTCAAGAACAGCTTCTTTCCTGCTGTTATTAGACTCCTTAATGGACCTCTAAAAATGTTAAACTTACGGCTAATCTCACTCTCTATGCACTTACTCCGCTGCTGTAACATTGTATTCCTCACTCTGTCCAATTATTTTAATGCGCTTGGTATGTTATGATCTGCCTGTACTGTACACAAAACAAAACATTTCACTGTAACTAGGTACATGTGTCAATCACAAATCAAATCAAAGCCTCTGTTACAATGTGTGACCCCCAAGAATAAATTTGGATGCTGGTGGAACAGAAGCACTGTACACCTGACCTCAGGCCATTAACAGCATTTCTATGATTTCTATGCAAATGACTGTTGACATTCATGGTTACTGGCACATGACTTTGTCACCTACGAACCTCAACAGGAAATACCCACAGACTATCTGACAATGGGCAGCCTTTCCATAGCTCTCCCTGTGCACAGGGCCACCCCAGAAAAACAGAAAAGAGACAGAAAGTCAAACATCACTCTCTGTGCATATTGCTGATTGCCATGAGTCTGTGCTGGCACTATTCACTGCCACCAAAGCCATTGCTGCAACTGAGCTCCTCAACAAGAGGAAAGTAAATACTTCTTGTTGAGAAATAGAGATAGAGTGGGGGAATAGAATTCAAGTAGCAGTTATCTGATTGAATGATGGAGCAGGCCTGAGCAGCTATATTGTTGATCTTTATATTCTGATGATCTTTGAGAAAGATTTTTAAGGAGGCTTTTGACAATAGTGAGGGTGTTAGTAAGGCAACACAAAGGCTTTTCATTGGCTGTAAGCACAATGAAATATTCTGGGATCATGAAATGTTCGAATACAAACCTGCCCACGATCTATTAGGCACACACCAGGAATGTAGTGGGATATTTCCCACTTGAATGGACCACATCCACGAATATCCACTCCCACCACCACTAACGCTGCTAGCATCAGTGTGTGCTATTTGCCAAAGATCCTCAGTCAGTATCTTTCAAACCCACAACCACTTTCACCTAGAAGAACAGGGGCAGCAGATAAATGGGAACAGAACGACCAGATTCCCTCCAAACCACACACCGTCCTGACTTTGAAATGTATATTGCTAGCATGTCAGCAGCCTGACTACCAGCATTGTTTATATTCCCTAAATGAAAGAAAAACAACTCTTTGTACTCTGAGATTATAGGAACTGAAGATGCTCCTAAGATGCTGCTTGGCCTGCTGTGTTCATTTAGCTCTACATCTTGTTATCTCTTTCTATTCAGATTTTTTTTCCCTTTACTCATTCACAGGATGTGGGCATCATTTATTGCCCATCCCTCATTGCCCAGACGGCATTTGCTGCGCTTTTGAGTCATATGTAGATCAGACCAGGTAAAGATGGCAGTTTCCTTCCCTAAAGGGCATTGGTGAAACAAATGGGCCCTTCTGACAGCTGTCAATGGATTCACGGCTATATTAGATTCTTAATTCCAGATGATTATCTAATTTAAATTCCACTCTCTGCTGTGGTGGTATTCAAACCCGAGTCCCAGAACGTTATCTGCGTCTCTGGATTGAGAGTCCAGAAATAATACCAATGGGCCATTGCCTCCCATGGTTATCCGAGCAAGTCAGGGCTTTGATATCAGTGCAACTTGTTAGTACTGGTCAAGCCAATGTGCCATTTACAGGACAGGAATGTGACTGTCTATCATCCAATTGCCTGGAGAAAGCAACTCCAACAATACTCAAGAAATTAAATTCTTTCAAGGTGAAGCAGTTTAATCAATAGTCCTGACTTCATTACTCACTATTCCATAATCATCTCTTTCTGCTCTAATCCCCAATTTAAGCTCATTATCACTCTTTGATTGACTTGACCTCATCCTCTTTCACACTCTTTTCCTCCCTTCATAGTGTCCTTGAAGCTCAGTAAAGGCTTCATTGCACTCTCACCTTTTGTAGGCCCCATACAGAGAAGGGGAAATCCATTAGCCTCAGCATTGACTCCCTCCACCACTGTACGTACAAATCTACTGGTCGCAGCAGCTCATCATCAAAAATGCCTGCTGACCCTCTGAAAGAAGTGTAACAGGAACAATGGAACATCAACACCATCTCCAAATACCCCTCCAGCCCACTCACCAAACTCATTTGAAATGAAACTGACGTTCCTTCATTGCACGGGTTCAAAATCTTTGGGCTCCCTTCTGAACAGCACTTGAGTATCCCACCACCAAATGGACAGCAGAGGCTCACAACTGAGGCTCTCTACCACTTTTTCTAGGTCCCTGTGAGAGTGGACAATATATTGTTGCCTTCATTAGTGACACCCACTTCACAAGAACCGGTTGAAGAACGGCTCTCATGGCATCAATCAGTCATTTAGGAACGCACGGCAGGGGATTAAGTTCTGAACCTTCTGGTGGGTTTGTTTTAATGGTGTAGCATATTTCTTAGCATCAGCTTAAAGGGAAACCATTTGGTCTGTGACACCTGAACTGGCTCTCAGAAAGAGCTGTCGATGTAACAGGGTGAACCAACCACTGGGATACCCCAGATTATTGATTTTCTTTTAATGATAAAGTCGCGGCAATACTCTGAAACCCTTTACAATCCGTTGTGAAGTAGCCCACACATATAATGCGAATGGCGTGCCCACATTTGTGTTCTGCTCAAATCCCATTTATATCATTGCAGGTCTGCTGCTGTCACAGCGGGGTGATCTGGTGAAGCAGATGGAATCCTTCTGCTTACTAGCCCCAAATAAAAGCTAGAGCAATTAAAATCACAGCAGGACGCCAAGTGCTGGCAGGGTGGCTCAGTAACTGACTGCGTCGGGATGGTAGTGTGTGTGCTCGCACCTGATGTTAGCTACATCATCCACGGTTGAGGGAAACAGCAAGCTGATTCTACCTTATTGGAAAGTGGGTTGGAAACCGGTACTGACAGTCGGAGAATGCTGTCGTATTTTTTGCACGTGTGGCCAGAGGACACTTTCGCAACAGACTGAAGAGGAGGGACATCTGCTCGTCATACCTTTCCAAAGCCTTGATGTGGCAACAAGAGCTGGGTAAAGGGGAGAAAATGATACAAGGATAGTAGCACATGCAGGCAGGTCCAGTCATGCACATGCAAACCATTACAGAAAAAAACAAAAATTGTGGAATGTTTAAAATAAAACAAACACACGAGCACTGGGAACTATCAATTGGTCATGCTTTATCCGCAGAGCGAAGGACAGATTCAAAGTTTCAGATTGAGGACTTTCCAAAAAAGCGCAATCTTTGGGACTACCATTTCTGTAGCTTCAGATCACTGCTCCCATTGCTTGAAGTGGCAGTTGTATGTAATGTTCTTGGTTTCATCACTTGCAGTTCCTCCAGGTGGATTTTTTTTGGCCTTGCAACAGAATCCCTAAATTGCTACAGACCATAAGAGGCCATTCAGCCTGAAGTGTCTTCATCAGCTCTTCAAATGAGCAATGCATCTCATTCTACATCCCTAACACCTCTTCATAGCCCTAGAAACATCGACTCATAGAATCTGCATTGGAGAAGGAGGCCATTCAACCCATCCAGTCTGTATTGGCTCCTGATCGAGCTATGCATCTGGTGCCATTTGCTAGCTTTATTTCTGTAACACTCTGAATTCATCACTTTTAGATATGTATCTAGCTCTCTTTTAAAACCTCGTATGGAATCCATGCACACGACTCTCCCAGGAAGTGCATTAAGTATCCTAACAATTATCTGAACATAGAAGTTTCTCTTCATCTCACTCCTGGCTCTCTTGCTGACTTGTTGATTTGATAGAAGTGTATAAAATGATCAGAGGTATAGATAGAGTGGACAGCCAGAGGCTTTATCCTCGGGTGGAGGTAGCTATTATGACGGGGCATAGTTTTAAAGTGAGTGGAGTTAGATATAGGGGAGACATCCGAGATAGGTTCTTTACTCAGAGAGTGGTTGGGCTGTGGAATGCATTGCCAGAGAGGGTCGTGGGTCAGCCTCATTGGGGCATTTAAGCGGCTATTAGATAGGCATATGGATGTTAGTATAAGGTAGGGGTGGAGGTTAGATAGACCTTAGGGTTAGGGTAAAAGTTTGGCACAACGTCATGGGCCGAAGGGCCAGTAATGTGCTGTACTGTTCCATGTTCTATGCTGATAATGCTAGACCCCTAGTTACTGACATGCCAACTAGTGGAAGCACAATATTCTTCTTTAACCTATCAAAATTGTTCATAATTTTGAACGCCCCAATGAAATCATCTCTTATCTCCTCTCCTCCAAGAATAATAAGCCCAATTTCTCTAATCTTGTTACAGAGATTCTAATCTTTCCTTGCATTTAAAATCCCTCATGACTCATATCATTCTAGTAAATCTCCTTTGCACTGTCTCCAGGGCTTTACCATCCTTCATTAAATAAAGTGCCCAGAGCTGAACACAATTCTCCAAATGTGTTCTAAATGATGATTTATAGAGGTGTAGCATCTCTTCCTTGCATTTATACTCAATGCCTCTATTCATTACCCTAAGAATCCTATAAATTATTTGAACAACTGTTCCAACTTGCCCGGTCATCTTCAGAGAATTATGCACTTGTACCCTGAGGTCTCCCTGTTCCTACCTTCCTCTCAAAGTTGTATCATTGAGCCTGTATTGTCTCTCTATGTTTCTTCTACCAGAAAACAATGCCTCACATTTCTCTGCAATGAAATTCATCTGCAAAGTCTCTGCCCATTTGGTCAATTTGTCAATGTCCCTCTGAAGCCACTCAGCGACTTGCTCAAAATTCACTATTCTCCCTATCTCAATATCATCCGCAAATTTAGACACTTTGCCCTCAACATCCATCTCCAAATCATTTATATCGATCAGAATAAAACAGGGTCTCAATAGCTGAGGAATGCCATTTTCAACTTATCTCTGATCTGAGGAATATCAATCTATACTGACCCTTTGTTTGCTATCCTTTAGGCAACTTCTAATCCATGCTGTCAAGGGAACATCAGTCTCAAACATTTCTAAATTGCTAATCAACCTGCTGTGTGGCATTGTATCAAAGTCCTTCTAAAGCCCAAATATTCAAAATCCGCAAAGTATCCACTGCCTGTGTCACCTCATCCAAGAATTCAATTAAATTTTCAGACATATGCATATAATAATCTAATTCCTCTGGAATACCTCAATTAAACCTTTCTCTACCTCAATGACAGCTGGCTCATTCCAGAACTTAAGCACTCTGGATTTTCTTTTGCCAATTATCTTAAATCTAATTACCATTTGCCATCCTTCCAATGATGAGAATAATTTCTCTCCATCCACTCTCCCTATGGTTCCCACAAGATTTGAACGCACTCATCAAAACACTTTCTTTTTTTCAAGAACAACAGATCCAACCTCTCCAATCTATTAATGTCGTGGAAATCTCTCATCCTTGGAACTATTCATGCAAAACTTTTCTTTATTCTTTCTCTGATTACTTTTGCATCTTTCTAATTGCTCCATTGCTACCTTCTTTTGTTTGGAGCCATTGTCTTTTGACATTTAATCACTCCTGCTTTGTCCTTTCGAAGGCCTAGCTTTAGTTATTTCCTCTGTACCCTTTTCCCTGCCTCTTAACTTTCTCAAGACCTGTTATATCGTGAATGTTTTCCAGTCCTGGTGAAAGCTTATTGACCTGAGATAGCAGGCTGGATTACACCTGAGTCTCACAGACCCAGAGGATGGTGTGTCCTGATGCTGGTAGTGGTGTAGAGATGGAGCTACAGGATAGGTGGAGGGAAAGAGTTTAACATTGCATTTGTCTGAAGTTCTGCCTTCAAGCTTGCCAGTTGGAGGGCTGAAATCCACCTCTCAATGCTTCAATGGCATTGTCACTCAATTTTTCCAAATAAAATGGATAACTTTGGATTGCTTCACTTTAAATTCCATCACAATGTTTTTGCCAACTCACTTCATAGAACCTAGAACTATAGAAGCCCTACAGTGTGGAAGCAGGCCATTCAGCACATCAAGCCCACACTGATGTTCTGAGGAGCATGTCACCCAGACACACCCTGTCACCCTGATGTACCTCGTCACCCTATCCCTGTAACCCTGCATTTACCATGGTTAATCCACCCTGCACATCCCTAGGCACTACTGGAAATTCAACATGGCCAATCTAGCCTAACCTGCACATCTTTGGATGTGGGAAGAAACCAAAGCACCTGGAAAAAGTGAGTAGCCAAAGTCCTACTCTTTCAATAGAGAGAGTCACCTGTTGGTGGTTAACCTGAGGGTAACCATACCAAAGATGAAGGGCAATACTGAGAAGAATCCTTCACGATAACGTTCAGAGAAATCTGATTTCTGTGATAATGGAATAGGGATAATTATTGGTCAGGGCACTGCAGATGACTCCCCGAGCTTCCTTTCTGAAGTAGTGCCATGGTCTCATTTGTGTGCAAGTGGGAGGACAGAGGGCCCTCATTCTAGCACCTCATTTGAATGATTGTATTTCCAATAATGCACTGGAGTGGGAACAGAGAATCTTCAAATTTCTGAAGTGGAACTTGAAGTGGCAACAATGTGGCCTCACGGACCAGAGTGTTCCAAGCCAAACCAATGCTAAAAGGGGCTGTGTACTTAGGGGCAAGTCTCCGCGTGGTTGTACTGTCACTAACCTTCCACTTCAGAGGTCCATTCGAATACTATGAGAAAATTAGTTCAAATTTCCCCCATAGTGGCTGGTGTTTAATTAAGGTTACTGAAGCTGGAATATGACATGATCGTCCTGGTGCCCATGATGCTATCATCAATTGTTTGTAAAAATCCATCGAACTCACTACTGTCCCTTTTAGGAATGAAACCTGACATTCTTACCTTGTCTAGCTTCCACGTGAGTGCAGACCCATAGCAAATATGCCGAATACTTGAGTGCCTTCTGAGCAAATCGCTTAGTTCAAGGATGATTAAGGGGCACCACAAAAGCCGATGTTGCTAGCTACGAATGAATTATTATTTCGAATCATTGAGTGCAGAAAGTGCTTTTCGACCTGTCGCAGTAACAAAAAAACTACATCTAAATCTACAGGAGTCCCACTTTCTAGCACTTAGCCCATAACCTTTAATGTCATGGCATTTCAAGTGCTCATCCAAATACTGTTTGAAGGTCGTGAAGTTTCCTGCCTCTAGGCAGTGCATTGCAAACTCCCAACTCCTTGGGGTGAAAGCATTTTTTTCCCTAGATTTTTTCTAAACCTTCTGCTTTTCACCTCATTATTGGACCTTCAACTAAGGCAAACAGCTGCTTTCTGCTCTCCCTGTCCATGCCCCTCATGACCTTATACGCCTCTATTACAGACTCCCCCAGCCATTTCTGCTCCAAAGTAAACAACTTGACCTTATCCAGCCTCTCATCAGAATGAAAATTTGTGATTTCATCATTAGGAGCATATAAAAGGCTTTGACTTAAGCCCCATCAAGTGCGACATTCCAAGTTAACAGTATTTAATGTGATATCTGGGAGTTGTTTCTTCATAAACAGCATCTACTGTTCAGTCTGATCTGTTCTATTCTCACGATGTGCTGTAGCTGCAGTGATAGGTCATTTAGCTCCATCAGGGTATTTATACTGATGAGGTGATCTGCTTAACTTAAGAACTAGACATGGGTTGTGTACTAGGTCAAGATTTGATAAATGTTTACACAGCTCCTGTTATTCACACGTATAATACAAACACAAGCAATGTGATGTCTGGGCTAGTCTTAAGAAAACTGGTTGCAAACCTGAACATGTTTCCATCAGTACATTACTCTGCCAGTGGCCCCAGTAAGATGGAGACAAAAGAATTTATGCCCTTGGCTCACATGTCATGATATGGTGAATATATCATGACCATGTATCTTAAGGGTATATTACATACAAGCTGTGAGACGCAACATTATTAAATTCACATTTCACAATGCAAATTATTAAAAGGTGCACAAAAATCTTGGAAACTACATTCTAGTAGTTAGCTCTGATATGAAGGCAAAACATACATGGATACTGTAAGCCAAATAAAGCCTTTGTACCAGCTTGTTCGTGACTCCTTGAAACAATTTTATGTTGGCTATCTATATAGTTAGTTAGATGCAGATGAATCCGATTACACATATTGTCCAGGCTAACAATCGAGCCTGGCATGAAGTGGTGAACATGATGATTGTGTGATTCAGCAAAATGCAAACACTCTCCTGACAGTTATAATGTGGATGTGCCGGCGTTGGACTGGTGTGGACAAGGTCAGAAATCACTCGACACCAGGCTATAGTCCAACAGGTTTAACTGCATACCTAAGCTTTCCGAGCGTCGCTCCTCCTTCCTCACTAACGCCTGAAGAAGGAATGAGGCTCAGAAAGCTTGTGTTTTAAAATAACCCTGTTGGACTATAACCTGGCGTTGTGTCATTTCTGACCTTTCTCTGTCAGAGGCATACTTTGAGTTTACTTCCAAAACTACAATGCTTGTGACCTATTTTTCTGTCACAAAACTCTCAGGATAAATCTGATTCTAAATAAGCAACCTTTCATTGTCAACTTAAGGCTAACTTTTCTGAGTACAAGCATACATCAGACTGAATGTGGCCAAAGGGGTAAAGGGGGAAATCTCATGTGCACTGTCTCTTATTATTAACGAATGTAAAAAACAAATGAGCTGTGTTTCCCCAAAGTGCTCTTTTGGAGGACAAAGATCCACACCAGAAGATTTGTGAACCGAAAAATCTATTTTGCTGTCCCTCATATGCCAGGATTATTCAAAACTCTGTGAACCTATCAATGAGGAATTCAAGTTCATCACTGCCATTCTGTGGGCTGATAATTGTTGTGCAGGGGGTTTTCTTTGCATCTTCAGATGAATGGCAGTATTCCTTACTGTGCACACAGTAACAAACGCTTGCAGATATTCCATAGGTAGGAAATTGATCCTGCTGCCAGTGAAATTGACAATCACATCTTTACAATAAAGTGTTTTCAAAGCAAAGTATTGATCCCCTCTGAAGAGCAAGGCTTGAGGCTCTGTGGCCCACAGCATCACATTGTGGATATTTACAGGAACAGAATTCAAAATGCAACAGGTCAAAGACAATAAAATTTCTCTTGGCCCTCAACAGCGTCTCACGGAAAACCTTCCATTATAATTTCAAAGATATATCAATAACAAAGTCTTGCTGCAGTTAACTGAACCAATTTAGATTCCTTGCTGTCTTTTCATCTCCTTTGAGCTTACTTTGTCATCAGTTTTGTTTCTGTTTGTGCTGTTCCTTGAAATTTTTATTTTTATTTCAGTGATTTGACCTTCACACCAAGCACCATGTTCGACCAGCTTCTAATGTCATATCTGCAATGCACTGTATCAACTCGACAAGTCCTTTCGACTGCATCTTCTAAAACCGTGACCTCTACCACTGTCACATCGAGGCAGGCATCAACTATAGGAGGCGCTGCAACAATTCATCAAGTCTCCTCAGATAACACATTCCAAACTAAAATCTCCACCATCTAGAAGGACAAGGGCAGCAGATACATGGGAAGACCAGCATCTGCAGGCTCCCTCTCAAGCCACATCACACCCTGGGTTGGAAATATATCACTGTTCCTTTACTGTTGCTGGTTCAGAATTTTGGAACTTCTCCCTGAGTGCATAATGAAATTAGTTATAACACATAAAAATGAACGAACTGCAGATGCTGGAAATCAGAAACAGAAATGGCTAGAAAGGCTCAGCAGGTCAGGCAGCATCCTGCATTCAATAACGCAGCTCACCACCATTCTCTCCAGGAGTATGAGAAATGAATAATGAATTCTGGTCTTATCAGAGATGCTCACATCCTAAAAGCCAAAAAAAACCCCTAATTCCAGTGAGTAACGCATTGCTCTGAATCAGATGTGCATAGGTGCAATTCCTATCCCATAATCTCCAGCGCAGAATGTAAGCTAACACACCCTGGTGTAGTACTGAGAAACTGTACTGTTTTGTTGGAGATGCTGACTCCCTCAGGCTTCAGCTTCTCTCGCAAAGAGAGTTAATAGTTTTCATTCTTATCCTGAACAATATCTATCCCTCAACCACCATCACTTAAAACAAACTCTCTCTTTGTGTTCACACATCTGTCAGTGGGATCTTGCTAAAACTGACTTCCATGTTTTTTATTTTATATGCTATTATTTATTCCACACAAAGGCCAGGCAATGTTGACCTCCACAAGAGAGAATCTAGCTAATGTCCCTTGATATTCCATGGCATTACCATCACTGGATTTCTCACTTATAGTATCCGTTAACATTCAATATCATTACAATTGGCTAGAAACTGGACTGCGCTAGCATATAACTATGTCGACTACAAGAGCAGATCAAAAGCTACAAATCCTGAAACAAGTAACTCATGCCCTGACTCACCAAAGCCTGTCTACAATCTACAAGAGACAAGTCACAACTGTGATAGGTTACTGCCCCGTGCTTAGATGGGTACTCCTTTAACTACATTTAAGGACCTTGACACCATCCAGGACCAGGCAAACGGCATGATTGACATCACAACTGCAAACATCCACTCGCTTCGCCATTGATGCTCAGTAGCAACAGTGTAAAACATCTATAAGATGCACTGTAACAACATATCAAGACTTGTTAGACTCCTTAACTGTGTAGTGAGAGAGATTGTTATTGTTCTTGACTATTTTTTCACACAGCAAAGCGTAAGGGCCAGGAGGTTGCACTGCTTCTGAGCTGGAGAAGAACATACAATGGGAGCCAAAAGTTCCAGATATCATATCCCATATAGGTACTAAGAACATCAGGGAAAATGCTAAAAACAATAACAAAGGATATCATAACAGAACACTCTGAACTGCGCTTCCCTGGGCTACTGTTACCATCAATAATTCAAGTAAGATTCTCAGGCAGCATCTTCCAAACCCATGGCCGCTTCCATCTGGAAGGACAAGGACAGCAGATACATGGGAAAACCACCAAATTTCAGTTCCCTCTAAGCCAGATACTTTTGATAGCCAGAGACTTTTCCCCAGGACAGGATTGACTGCCACGAGGGGTCATAGTTTTAAGGTATTAGGAGGAAGGTATAGAGGAGACATCAGAGGGAGGTTCTTCACCCAGAGAGTTGTGAGCGCATGGAATAGTTTACCAGTGGTAGTCGTGGAAGCAGAGTCATTAGTGACATTTAAGCGACTGCTGGACATGCACATGGACAGCAGTGAATTGAGGGGAACGTAGGTTAGGTTATTTTATTTTTGGATTAGGATTAATCCACGGCACAACATCGTGGGCCAAAGGGCCTGTACTGTGCTGTACTTTTCCATGTTCAATGTTCTATGTTCTATGTCCTAAACCACTCACCATCCTGGCTTAGAAATATGTCACCATTCTTTCCCTGTCACCAGGTCAAAATCCTGGAATTCACTCCCTAATGGCAATGTGGGTCAACCCACAGCAGGCAGATGGTTGCAGTTCAAGAAGGCAGCTCACCATCTTCTTCTCAAGGGCAACTAGGGAAGGGCAGTAAATGTTGACCACAAATGAGTAAATAATGAATAAAGCACCAACATTTGTTGTATTAACAGCAAAAACGTAAATTGTTGGAAACGCTCAGCGGGCCTGGCAACATTTGTGAAAACAATAAATCAAAGTTAACATTTTGGGTCCAGTTACCCTTTACTGGATCTGAAGCATTACCTTCACAGATGTTTCCAGACCTGCTGAGCTTTCCCAGCAACTTGTGTTTTTATTCCTATTTACAGCATCCACCGTTCTTTCGGTTTTTATTTAACATTTTTTGTTTGTCTAGTGTGACTGTCTGTATGTATGTTTAATGGTTTAAAAGAGAGTGAGTAATTCAATGGGTGGAGTTATATGCTAATGTTTTACAGTTGTTTACACGTAGATGGAATTTATTTATTTATAATAAACAGTAGTTCTTTTTAAGTGCAGGAACATGGGCAATATTTCCTGTTAACCTGATTCCATCTGACCAGTGAATTGGGGGCCGTGCAGACTTTGATTAAATTGTTCTCTTTTGTGGGACTCCAAGAATAGTGGGGCTTAGGAATCAGTGCACTTTCCAAAGTGGGTTGTATGGTCAGTAAAAAAGAATCTGCATGGGTGGAGATTAGAAATAGCCTGAAAACTTTCATTGATGACAAGCAGGAATCTATTATCCTGAAAGTCTTAACAAAGCACTTTGAAAATGATTAGAAAAATTTAACATGTTTTTGCAAAGGGGACATCCTGTTTAACAAACACATTAGAGTTTTTTTAAGAATGTAACTATGTAGGGCCAATAAAGAAAAATTAGTATGCCTGGATTTTCAAAGGATATTGGATAAGGTGCCACAAAGAAAAAACAAAAAAAACCACAAAAAGGCTCTTAGAGTTACTGAGATATATTAGCAACGATAGAGGATTGCTTAGTAGATGGGAAACAGAGTATAGAAGAAAGGAACATTTTGAAGTTGGCAGGCCATTACTAGTGAGGTTTACAAGGATCAGTACTGGGACTTGTCTATTTGCAACTGACATGAATGACTTAAATAAGTGACAGAGTAATGACTTAGATACTTGAATGGCAGATCATCGCTGGAGCAGTGCAGTCTGGAGTTGCCCATCAGGTCCCTGGGGAGCACATAGAACACCAAACTTAGTTGAATCCATGAAAATTGTCCAGGAAATTGAAGATTCCGATGGGCAATCCTACCATGTCTGGAAAACTCTGAAGAAATCTCTTAACATCAGGAAATTTGGAGTATTCTTCTTTGGTTCAGCTAAGAGTTACCCAGTAAAAGAGAGACGATTGAAAGGTTAGTCTAACACCTAACTAACTATTAAGCTGACCGCCCCTCTCCACAAAGAAGCCTGTCTTCCAAACCAGACCTCTCACCATTTAATACATCCTCCCCAGAGTATCCACTCCACATTAATTCAATCCTTGCCACCTCCACCAAACTATCATGATTCAACCACAATGCCATGGCCCAACACATGTCATGCCAACAGCTACAATGCACCTTCTCCCCCACCTCACACACTGGCACAATCATTCTGCCCACTCCCCCCTCCTCTCTTTAACGTTCCTTCTCCCTTCCCCTCTGCTATCACATGCTCAGACACACCCAGACCTGTTTTGGCCCATTTAATTGTTTTCTACTTCCATTTCTGCCCAGCCCAAAGGTATTATCAGGTGTCCCCCTTTATCTGAATAAAGACCAACAATTCTCTGGGGTGTTGTCTCTGACACCATGATGAATCTCCATTTTTAGGAATGAAGGATGCATGTTGATGGTCAACAAAACAAAGGGACCACAATCTTGTTCCAGATCCAGTATTGATTAAAATCCACTTAAACAAATCTGCCTGCCTTCCACGTCTCAAACTCTGAATGGAGTTCTTCAGCTGTGGTATCCATTCCATTTAGGACTCTTCTACAACACTGGATATTTCTTCTAAAGTTAAAACAAACCTTGTAAATGTTACCATTTGACGAGACTCCAGTACACTCATAAAAAGGGGCACAAATGTTAATGCTCAGGTACAGAAATCAATTCAGACAGAAATAAACAGGTATCCCTTTGTTGCAAAGGACGGGATTTTAAGAGGAACATATCTCACTGCAATTGGTTGATGAGACCACATATAGAATGCTGCTTACAGTTTTTGTCTCCAAACATAAGGAAGGATATTTTTGCATTTAAGGCAGTATGGTGATGGATCAATAAAGAGAGCTGTGGTGAGAAGTTTCCGGGTGATGAGATGCTGTGTAAATTGAATCTAGAGTCTGTGGAGTTTAGATAAGTGAAAAATGGTCTGAGTGAAAGATTCAAGAGTAATGAAGGGAATTGACAAGTTAGTCATTTTGCCCAGGTATTGGGCCACAGTTTCAGGACAAGGTTCAAATTGTTTAACATGGACAGTAAGATAAAATTCTTCCTTCAAAGAGCTATGAATCCCTGAAATCCACAAACTCAGGCAATTGTGGATGATTTGTTCGTGAATGTATCAATGGATACAGGGAGCAGTCAGGAAAGTGGAGTTAAAACCCAAGATCAACCACAATTCTACTGAATGATGGTACAGGCTTGATGAGCTGACTACATTCATAGGTTTGTACAGAGTGAAAACAGAAGCTTTGGCCCATGTCATAAATGCCATCCAGGTTCCTAAACTGAACTAGCCCTATTGGCCTGCATCATCCCTCTGGATCTTTTCTATTCATGTGCCTCCTCAACTGTCTTTTATGTGTTGTAACTGTACTGGCATCTATCACGTTTTTCAGCCACTCATTCCATACATGCATCACCCTCTGTGTGAAAAAGTTGTCCCGCAGGTTCCTTTTAAAACTTTCCCCTTACCCTAAACCTATGCCCTCTAGTTTTTGATTCCTCTGCCTTGGGGAAAAGACCTGGGCTATTCACTTTGTTTATGCCTGTCATGATTTTATAAATCTTTACAAGGTTAGTGCTCAACCTCCTCCACTCCAGGGAGAAAGGTCCCAGTCTATCAGGTCTCTCCTCATAATTCAAACTCTCTAGGGAACCTTGTTAATCTTCTTGGCACCCTTTACAGTTTAGTAACATCCTTCCTACAGCAGGGCAATCGGAATTGTATGCAGTACTCCAAATGTGGCTTTACCAATGTCTTGTACAGCCATAACAGAATATCCCGACTACTGTAACCAAAGCTCTGACTGGCGAAGGCAAGCATGCCCGATGCCTTCTGTGCAGTTCCTATATCCTGTATTATTAATCTGATGTTTGCTGGAGTTAGTTGAAGGAGGAATGTTGCACCTCTAATTAAATAATAATCAAATCTCAAAATGGAATAATAAATTATATTGTACAGGAATCGAAGGTGATGCAAGTCGCTTGTGTAATTAGAAATGGCTGATGGCGATCTTACAGTTTCGATGAAGGGTGACTGCCCTGGCTATATTGACCTCTCCATTAACTCAATTGTAATGATCACTTAATGAATTATACTGACATTAGAAGCTTTAAAGCATGAACACCTTTCCATTATATTTAATACTTTTTTTCCCATAGAGTGACAGTCAACTAATTGGGGTTCCACCAGCATGATCTTCTCAGCAGATTTGATTGCCTTTTGATGGAAGCAATGCCAAGGGTTAGAGCAGGTTAAAATAATTACCAGCTGTAATGATTCTGAAACGTGAAAATGAGGTGCTACATTAACAGTTTTCTGAATCCTGTGTTAAAATTGTACAGCTTTTTGGAATAAACAAGTGCAAGGTTGTGTGCTCCAAACCACCAAAGTTGATTTTAATATTAAATTTGTCAAACTTGCCTCAGTAACAACTTTCTGCTTCGCATTTAGTTTGTGCATCCAACCACCATTCCAGAGAATTGAGTGCGTAATCCAAATGTGTCGCTTCAGTACAATACTGAGACAGTGCTATTTTTAGGAAAATAAATACTGTTTGATTAGGTGTAAAAAAATTATTAAGCTGTTTTAATAAATGCAAGTGAGCTGCCCTGGAGTCCTGACTAATATCTCTTCCTTAGCCAGATTACGAACCATTACTTTTGTTTGTTCACAGGGTGAGGGCATCGCTGGCTAGATCAGCGTTCATTTCCTATCCCTAACTGTGATAAAACCACTAGGCCATCCCATCCAATGGACTGGTTGTTTTTTGTCAGATCTTAGGTATATATGTATAATGAACACGGTTATGGTTTGTGGAGGCCAACACACTCAGTCACATGATGAAGAGTCAACAGACTCGCACAGATGCTACTGAGTTTCTCCAACAATTTCTGTTTTTATTTCAGATCTCCAGCATCCACATTTCTTTGTTTTATTCAGAATGGGGATTTTCGCTTACCATTGAACAATGTTCAGCACTATTTGCTACTCTTCAGACACTGAGTCAGTCCCAGGACAAATGCAGTACATATGTGGAAAGTGACATTCGTGTTACACAAGTGGTAGACAATGGCTATCTTTAACAAGAAACAATTTAGACATCACCTCTTGACAGTTAAAAGCTAGAAGAATTGTGGATGCTGTAAATCAGGAGTGACATGGATAGCCCAGTGGCTCAGTGGTTAGCAATGTTGTCTCACAGCACCGGGGACCCAGGCTCAATTCCACCCTCAAGGGACACAGTTATAGGGAGAGGTTGGACAAGCTAGGACTTTTTCCTTTAGAACGTAGGAGGCTGAGGGGGTATTTTACAGAGTGAATAAGATCATGAGAGGCATGGATAGGATGAAAGCACTCAGTCTTTTTCCCAGGGTTGGGGAATTAAAGACTACAGGGCATCAGGTTAAGGTAAGAGGGGAAAGAATACATGGGAACCTGAGGGGCAACATTTTTACACATATGGAATGAGCTGCCAGTGGAAGAGGTTGACGAGGGTACATTAACAACATTTAAAAGGCATTTGGACAAATACATGGTTAGGAAAGGTTTAGAAGGATATGGGCCAAGTGCAGGGCTGTGGGGTTAGCATGGATGGGCATTTTAGTCGGTATGGACAAGCTTAGGCCAAAGGGCCTGTCTCTGTGCTGTAGGACTCTATGCCTCAAATACGCTACACTTGATTTTCAAATTGCAAAACTGCCTGGTTTTCCAGTTATTGAAGTTCAATAAAAGCATTCTTCCCACGTCTGTGTGGGTTTCCTCTGGGTGCTCCAGTTTCCTCCCACAGTCCAAATATGTGCAGCGTAGGTGGATTGGCCATGCTAAATTTCCCATAGTGTTCAGGGATGTGTATCTTAGGGGTGTTGCAGGAGGATGAGTCTGGGTGGGGTGTTCTGAGGGTCAGTGTGGACTTGTTGGGCTAAAGGGCCCATTTCCACACTGTAGGGATTTTATGAAAAGAAAGATCTTGGCAGGTCTAGCATTATCTGTGAAGGAAGAAAAAGAGTTAATATTTCAGGTCCAGTGACCTTTCTTCAGAACTGATCTGAGGAAGGGTCACCACACCCAAAACACAGCTCTGTTTCTTTTCTTCACAGATGCTGCCAGGCCTGCTGAACTTTTCCAACAACTTTGTTTTTGTATCTCTTGCCATTGTTGGAAATATTATCACTGAATCCACTATTATGAACATCCTGAGGGTTACATTGGCCTGGTTCCAATTCACTACAAGGGAAAAAAATACAACCAATGTCACCTGGCCTGACCTAGAGCTGCTTGTGAACCCAAGGCCCGTAGAAATGTGGGTGATCCCTAACTGCGCTCCAAAGTGGCCAAGTGAGCAAGCCACCTCACTCAAGGGCAATTTTAGAAGTTATATGGAGGTGCTGGACTGGGGTGGACCAGGTCAGAAATCACACAACACCATGTTGTAGGCCAAACCTCATGAATTCTGGCCAATTTTAGAAAGGCAAAAAAAAAACAAAAAGAAGTGCTGGTTGCTCAAAAACCGTGAAATAATTATGAAACGAAGAAGAACGTCACTCAGATTTTGACAAGCAAAACCCAAGATAAAGTGTGGAATTGTTTCAGGGCCTGAGTGAGTTGTGGTGAAACATTTGGCAGAATTGGGCTACAAGGGCAGTGAGGCCACTCTCAATGGTCTCATGCCCCCTTTTATTCATTTTACAAGTGGCATGGCGAGATTCTCATTAGTCAATGGTGACGTGCCAATAGACAGGAATTAACAATTTTACTGAATTCCAAAACTTGCCTCACTAAATTCAGTCACCTATTTTACCACCTCACCAAACAAGCTAATTGACTGGAAAATTAAGGAAACTAGAGAGGGTATCTGGTTTATTATATTCACCTTACTCCAAACAACCTCTAATGGTATCTACCTAAACCATAGCCCAGGGCATGACCAACAAGCATCATTCACAGTCACTCCTCCACCAAGAACATCAGCATTTGACACCTGTCAAACCATGATGACTGAAGTGACTGTAATGAGGTCAGCCAGCTGGACGTCATAGAATATTAGTTCCCTGATTGGAGCTGATAATCTTCTCCAATCAGAAAACCTGGGCTGACAGATATAAACAGGAATGTCAGAGGTTCTGCTCACTCTAAAAGCTGGTACTAAAGTCAAGAACTGTTCATATGTAAATGAAGGGTGACTCAATGACAGGATACCAGCCTCTGTGGAAATATTTTAATGGTGACAAGAGTAAAGCACACTCCTGAAGAAACTGACTCACAGCAATTGTCTTTGATTTGGGGTAAGCATTTCCCACATCATGCTTTTGTTTGGGAAGCTTGATTTGTTTGACCCTGCTGTTGAGGATTAGACTCAGTGTGTGTGAAGAGTGTTATTTTTTTCCAGACAAACAACATTGTGGTAGGTGGAAAGCAATGAGTAATTCTCCTAACAATCTGTGGAGCTGCAGCTTTTCTAGTTATTAGGATCCTAACTTTCTCTGAGGCACCAGATACTATAGTCTTTCAAGAATTGTGACTCAACTGATGACTAGTGTACACTGTTTAGAAACAGTGAACTTTCTGCTATGCAGGGCAATTTTCTGTAGCATTTTCCCTGTGATGCAATTTTCTACAATATGATTTTCTATAGCATGAGGTCACATAAGATCGCATTGTAGGAAAACTACCTGTATTAGAATCCCATGCCTCTTCTAATTCTGAGATGCAATTTGAGAGCCAGTGGATTCTGTGTCAAGATTTTTGACTAGATTAAGATGATTTATATAAGCATGTGACTTTGGTTTGACTCGTAATGAGATGCATAGGGTCCTTTGTTATGTAGGATTAATGATGTAACCATGCAAAGGGACTTAGCTGAAACCCAACTAAACTTCAAACAGGAGTTCCAAATGGATTTATTACTGGAAAACACAGCAATGGAGCATATGAGCTACAGTGTATTTTGCTGGAAGTGGGCATCTTTGCCAATTGAACTGAGTTTGGGGAACACCACTTGAGTGCAGGTTATTGAATAGGACTCTGTCAGCAGACAGCAAAACCTCAAATCAAAGCTGAGCCTCGGGCAAAAGGATATATTTTCTTCAGGAGCTGGGCCAGCAAGCTTGGACTATATGAAAGCTGCAAAATTGCAAATGCTGTGGGAGCAAAATGTACCTTGACCCTTGTAACAATTAAAATGTTTGCTGGAACCCATTAGTTTTCCCTGTCTGTCAAGCATTGATGAGTCCTCAGAAACAGAGGTAGACATTGCAGATGGTATGGCCTGGGGTAGTCATAGGGTCTGCACAGCAAGGAAATAGACCCTTTATATCCTCTAGTTTTGGTCTCACCACCCTGGGGAAAAGACCTTGTCTATTTACACTATCCATGCCCCTCATGATGAGCCTCTGATGCTCCAGGGAAAAATAGCCCCAGTCTATTCAGAGATAGTGGGAACTCCAGATGCTGGAGAAACCCAGCCTATTTAGCCTTTCCCTATATTTGAAACCCTCCAACCCTGGCAACATCCTTGTAAATCTTTTCTGAATCCTTTCAAATTTCACAACATCCTTGCTATGAACAGGGATACCAGAACTGAATGTGGCATTCCAAAGGTGGCCCAACCAATGTCCTGTACAGCTGCAACATGTCCTCCCAACTCCTCTACTCAATGCACTAACTGATAAAGGCAAGCATATCAAATGCTGCCTTCACTATCCCGTCTACCTGGGACTGCACTTTCAAGGAGTTATGAACCCACACTCCAATTTCTCTTTTTGTTTAGTAACTGGGACCTTACCATTAAGTGTATAAGTCCTGCCCTGATTTGATTTTCCAAAATACTGCACCTCACACTTATCTAAATTAATTCCATCTGCTGCTCCTGAGCCCATTGGCCCATCTGATCAAGGTCCCATTACACTCTGAGGTTAGTTGTAGAACAGAGACCTAGAAGTGCAGGTGCATAATTCTTTGAAGTTTGCATCACATATAGATGGGGTTTTGACAAAGATGTTTGGCATGTGTGCCTTAATTTTTCAGTGGGTTGGGACATCATGTTGAGGTTGTGCAGTACATTGAGGCCTGTTCTGGAATACTTTGTGCAGGTCTGGTCACCCAGTTATATGAAGGATATTATTAAGCTGGAGAGGGTTCAGAAGGGATTTACCAGGAAGTTGCCTGGTATGGAAGGTTTGAGATATAAAGAAAGGTTGGATAGGCTGGGAATGTCCTCACTGGAGTGTAGGAGGTTGAGAGGCAACCTTTTAGAAGGTTATAAACTAATGAAGGGCAGGATAGTATTAGTAGTAAGTGTCTTTTCCACAGGTTGGGGAATTTCAAGACTAGGGGACATTTTTTTAAGGTGATAGAAGAGACATTTAAAAAAAAAAGGCATGAGGGGTAAATTTTTTTGACACAGAAGATGGTTTGGGTGTGGAATAAACTGTTAGGAAGTGGTGCATGTGGGTAAAATTACAATGTTTGAAAGGCATTTAGATAAGTACATGAATAAGAGAACTTTGGAGGGATATGGGCCAGGGACAGGCTGGTGAAACTAATTTAGTTTGGAATTTTGTTTGGCATGGACTGGTTGGACCAAAGAGTTTCCGCGCTGAATGATCTATCACTCTGTAACCACCTTGACATTTTTGCCAGTGGTTGAAGACAATGACATTCTACTGAGGCACTGCTAATGCTAGAGACCAGCACCTGTGTTACACGCCACCCATATTGGACAGTGAGTCAGAAGAACCTGACCCAGGGCTAAATTTCCCCAGGAGGCTCTTCAAGTAAAAGGACCGGACCCTGTCCTCAGCCTCTGAGGGAGACGGATGTGGCATTTGCAACAGGGTCATCCAGGTGGACTTGCCTGTAGCAAAAAGACCTTCTTCCTCGTGACTGGCACATTCATGCACAAGTGCCTCTGGGGTTGCCTCTCCAATGCTTCACTGTCAACAATCTCATTTCCATGCAGGCTGCCTCCATTCTGGCTACAGAATCTGGTTAATCTAGTTCACTAATATCCTTTAGGGAAGGAAACTACCATCCTTACCTGGTCTGGCCCACAGCAATATAGTTGACTTTTAACTGCCCTCTGGGCAATTAGGGATGGGCAGTAAATGCTGGCAAGCCAGTGATGCCCTGATACCTTTAATGATTAAAAAAAATGAATGAAATGGTGCTTTGTTTTATTCACTCATGGGAGATGGGTGTTGCCAGCTGGACTAGATTCATTGCCCATCTCTGGTTGCCCTTGAGAAGTTGGCAGCAGGCTGCCCTCTTGAATCATTGAAGACAACTCCCATGTATCTGCTGCCTTTGCCGTTCTAGATGGTAATGATTGTGGGTTTGGAAGGTGCTGACTAATGAGCTTGGAGGATTTCTGCTGCGCATCTTGAAGATGGTATTCATTGCTGCAACAATCCAGATGGTGTCAAAGTTCTTGTTTGTCATCGTACCTTAAAAGTGCACTGTAGTCTCTTTATTTTATTCTTCCTTTCAATTAATTCATTTTAGAAATGCATTTTATTGTGTACATTCCCATTAAAAAGAATTTAGATCTGTTTCCTTGGTGGTTAATGTCTGTACTCACAAAAACTGATGCTGTTTAAGGTTGGGAAAGTCTTACTTTGTTCAAAACCTTAACTGTCCATATCAGTTGGCTGTTTGGCCTTTGATTAGTTCTCCAAGTATCTACCACCATAATAATGGGACTCTTTTATCAATGGCTACTGCTACTACTATAGTGTGAGTTTAACTCTAACAGAGTGTTTTATCTCATGTGCTGATGTTTATGCTATCCATCTTCTCCCTAAGAAAGGAGACATGGATACCATAGTGTTGTAGAATTTAATAGCCACTTATGACAATTATAATGTGCAGGCATTACATTCCTCAGGTACACAGAACATTAAGCTATTAGATTATAGCAAAGGAGCCATAACTCAAGTGATCCAAGGTGAATTCAAGTGTAAAGCCTTTACACTCTCAGGTCACGAACACTGTTACAGGGACGATGGTATCATGAGCATATCTCCTATAGGTATACTGACATACCAGCATGAGATATAAGACAACTGCTTTGAAATATTCACAGGATCACCTGAATACAGAATTAGCCAAGTTACAGAAAACCAAAGTAGATCAGATGATGGGGAACTAAGCTGTGATAAACCCCATGAAACCAACTGAAATGAAATCAACTACTCCTACTTTAACAATGTTCACGCATGGAGATGGAACCTCACGATAATTAGCAAACATAAGTTCCACAGGCAGAATGCACAAACAAGCTTGTATTTCAAACAGATGCCTTTGATATAAAAGGAAATTAAACTAAGGACACTGCACTCTCTGAACTTCTTTCCTCAAATTCTCAAGAATTGAAAATGAAGTTTGGAGTAAGAATCATGGAAATGGCCTCCCATGGGTAAGACACAGGGTCAATGTGAGGTCAGAACCAGTGGCATATAAAGTTGGGGTAGGTGTGATAGACCTGAATAAGCGTGTGGATGAAGCTGCAAACTCTCAAACAATGTGGGTGCAAAATGTACCCTGCCCCTCGGAGCAGTTGGAAAAGCCATCAGGATTTGTAGTTCACCTTCATTGAATATTGTCAATTTCTTTACATCAGAAATGGATGTGGTGGAAGCAGCTGCCATGATATCTTTGACACGGGATGAAGAGAATGTAAGATTACTGATGTGCTCCTGGTATGAAGGTAACATCTCATGCATTATATGATGTCTGTATCAGACAATGAATCAAAGGAACCTGACCCAGTGCCAAAACGTCCCAGGCACTGTCCAAGAAAAAGGACTGGCCTATGTCCATGGACTCAGAGGGGGAGGGGTGTAATGATTGTAATGAGGTCAGCCAGGTGGACCTCATTGAATATGAGTTCCCTAACTGGGGCTGTTAATCTGATCCAATCAAGGACATAAAAAGATTGAGTGCCATTCTGGTGCCTGACTGTATTTGAGGTAGCACTATAATCACAGACTTTTCTTGTATAATAAAGAGAGATTTGGTGACAGGATACCAGCCTCTGTGGAGTTATTTCTGATGCAGTCAATGCCATTGCTCCCCTTGACAGCACATTTCCCGAATTGAACACCCTTTTTGTGATACACCAAAACCAAAGCAACTCCCCATCTTCCAATTTTAATATGAAAGGCCTGAAGAACATCAAAAGGAAGCTTAAAAAGGATATTTGACCAAACAAAATCAATCCTTTCAGAGAGTCAACACTATTACGGCTTTACATCAAGCTTAGTCACATGGGTAAAACCTTTAGGAGATGCGATGCTATAGTTATATCATTCCTGAACTGGTTATTGGACTGAAATATAAGCTCAATTAAGTTTTAAAATGTCAGGAAATTGAAGCTATGATTAATTGTTATGAAAAAGTAACCACAGAACCCCTACAGTGTGGAAGCAGGCCATTCGGCCCTTCAAGCCCGCACTGATTGACTGATGAGCACCCCAGTCAGGGGCACCCCCTATCCTATCTCTTGCAACCCTGTGCTACCTGTGGCTAACCCACCCAGCACGTCCCTAGACACTATGGGGCAATTTAGCTTGGCCAATCCACCTGACCTGCATATCTTTGGCCTGCAGGACGTAACCAGAGCACCTGGAGGAACCCCGTGCAGACACAGGGAGAATGTGCAAACTCCACCAGACAGTTGCCTGAGGCTGGGATCAAACCTGGGTCACTAGTGCTGTGAGTTAGTACTGCGAACTGCTGAGCCACCATGCCACCCTAAATCTACCACATTATCCTTACTATCTGCTGTCCTTAGTTGTCCAAGTGTGACCAAGACCAACAGCAATGTGGTTGACTCTTAACTGTTATCAACTGATGTACAATAAATGACAATTTTGGTGATGACTCCTATAATCCTGTGGATAAACAGAGAGCAGTTGAAAGTCAACCTTATTACTATGGATCTGGAGTCACATGTAGGCTAGACTAGATGAGAATGGCAGATTTCCTTTCCTGAAGGACATCAATGAAGCAGATGGGGTTTTTTTCCCAACAATTGACAATGATTTCATGATCACTAGTAGATTTTTAAT
This sequence comes from Stegostoma tigrinum, assembly GCF_030684315.1. Lineage (NCBI taxonomy): Eukaryota > Metazoa > Chordata > Chondrichthyes > Orectolobiformes > Stegostomatidae > Stegostoma > Stegostoma tigrinum. The sequence goes on from NC_081359.1 coordinate 102,906,702, forward strand.
TCCAGATTATTATTGAATCCAGATTTTACCATGTATCCTGATGGGATTCAAACCCAGAACATTAGTTGGATTTCTGAATTAACAGTCAAGTGTTAATGCCATTAGGCCATTACATCTCCACTATAGATAAATATATATATATATATATATATATATATATATATAAAATTAAAAAATATACACATATATGGATCAAGTAAAAATGTTTCTTCTACTTATTAAAAGTTCAGTGGGAAAAACAGCTGAAAATGTAGCCACATGACATTCTATTCAGAAATAATGGGAACTGCAGATGCTGGAGAATCCAAGATAATAAAGTGTGGGGCTGGGTGAACACAGCAGGCCCAGCAGCATCTCAGGAGCACAAAAGCTGACGTTTCGGGCCTAGACCCTTCATCAGAGAGGGGGATGGGGTGAGGGTTCTGGAATAAATAGGGAGAGCGGGGGAGGCGGACCGAAGATGGAGAGAAAAGAAGATAGATGGAGAGGAGAGTATAGGTGGGGAAGGGATAGGTCAGTCCAGGGAAGACGGACAGGTCAAGGAGGCGGGATGAGGTTAGTAGGTAGGAAATGGAGGTACGGCTTGAGGTGGGGGGAGTGGATGGGTGAGAGGAAGAACAGGTCAGAGGGGCAGGGGCAGGCTGGGCTGGTTTTGGGATGCAGTGGGTGGAGGGGACGAGCTGGACTGGTTGTGGGATGCAGTGGGGGAAGGTGAGATTTTGAAGCTTGTGAAGTCCACATTGAAGTCCACAGCTTTTGTGCTCCTGAGATGCTGCCTGTCCTGCTGTGTTCATCCAGCTTCATACTTTGTTATCTTGACACTCTACTCACCTCTTTTTTGCTCATTCACAGGATGAGGCTATCACTGGCTAGGCAGCATTTATTGCTCAGAGGACAGTTAAGATTCAGCTATGCTGCTGTGGGTCTGAAGCCATATTAAAAAAAGGTGAGGATAGCAGTTTCTTTCCCTGAAGGACAGTAGGCTTTCTTACAACTGACAATGGTTTCAGGGTCATCACTAGGCTCTCAATTTCAGGTTTTTTATTGAATTGTCAAATGCTGCCATAATAGCATTTGAAGCCAGATCCCCAGAACATGATAATAAAATGTGAGGCTGGATGAACACAGCAGGCCAAGCAGCATCTCAGGAGCACAAAAGCTGACGTTTCGGGCCTAGACCCTTCATCAGAGAGGGGGATGGGGGGAGGGAACTGGAATAAATAGGGAGAGAGGGGGAGGCGGACCGAAGATGGAGAGTAAAGAAGATAGGTGGAGAGGGTGTAGGTGGGGAGGTAGGGAGGGGATAGGTCAGTCCAGGGAAGACGGACAGGTCAAGGAGGTGGGATGAGGTTAGTAGGTAGCTGGGGGTGCGGCTTGGGGTGGGAGGAAGGGATGGGTGAGAGGAAGAACCGGTTAGGGAGGCAGAGACAGGTTGGACTGGTTTTGGGATGCAGTGGGTGGGGGGGAAGAGCTGGGCTGGTTGTGTGGTGCAGTGGGGGGAGGGGATGAACTGGGCTGGTTTAGGGATGCAGTGGGGGAAGGGGAGATTTTGAAACTGGTGAAGTCCACATTGATACCATATGGCTGCAGGGTTCCCAGGCGGAATATGAGTTGCTGTTCCTGCAACCTTCGGGTGGCATCATTGTGGCAGTGCAGGAGGCCCATGATGGACATGTCATCAAGAGAATGGGAGGGGGAGTGGAAATGGTTTGCGACTGGGAGGTGCAGTTGTTTGTTGCGAACTGAGCGGAGGTGTTCTGCAAAGCGGTCCCCAAGCCTCCGCTTGGTTTCCCCAATGTAGAGAAAGCCGCACCGGGTACAGTGGATGCAGTATACCACATTGGCAGATGTGCAGGTGAACCTCTGCTTAATGTGGAATGTCATCTTGGGGCCTGGGATGGGGGTGAGGGAGGAGGTGTGGGGACAAGTGTAGCATTTCCTGCGGTTGCAGGGGAAGGTGCCGGGCGTGGTGGGGTTGGAGGGCAGTGTGGAGCGAACAAGGGAGTCACGGAGAGAGTGGTCTCTCCGGAAAGCAGACAGGGGTGGGGATGGAAAAATGTCTTGGGTGGTGGGGTCGGATTGTAAATGGCGGAAGTGTCGGAGGATAGTGCGTTGTATCCGGAGGTTGGTAGGGTGGTGTGTGAGAACGAGGGGGATCCTCTTGGGGCGGTTGTGGCGGGGGCGGGGTGTGAGCGATGTGTCGCGGGAAATGCGGGAGACGCGGTCAAGGGCGTTCTCAATCACCGTGGGGGGGAAGTTGCGGTCCTTAAAGAACTTGGACATCTGGGATGTGCGGGAGTGGAATGTCTTATCGTGGGAGCAGATGCGGCGGAGGCGGAGGAATTGGGAATAGGGGATGGAATTTTTGCAGGAGGGTGGGTGGGAGGAGGTGTATTCTAGGTAGCTGTGGGAGTCGGTGGGCTTGAAATGGACATCAGTTACAAGCTGGTTGCCTGAGATGGAGACTGAGAGGTCCAGGAAGGTGAGGGATGTGCTGGAGATGGCCCAGGTGAACTGAAGGTTGGGGTGGAAGGTGTTGGTGAAGTGGATGAACATGTTCGAGCTCCTCTGGGGAGCAAGAGGCGGCGCCAATACAGTCATCAATGTACCGGAGGAAGAGGTGGGGTTTGGGGCCTGTGTAGGTGCGGAAGATGGACTGTTCCACGTAACCTACAAAGAGGCAGGCATAGCTGGGGCCCATGCGAGTGCCCATGGGCCATCTCCATGCGGAATGCAGGTGTACAGGGACTGGACGTCCATGGTGAATATGAGGTGTTGGGGGCCAGGGAATTGGAAGTCCTGGAGGAGGTGGAGGGCGTGGGTGGTGTCACGGACATAGGTGGGGAGTTCCTGGACCAAAGGGGAGAAAATGGAGTCCAGATAGGTGGAGATGAGTTCGGTGGGGCAGGAGCAGGCTGAGACGATGGTTCGACCAGGGCAGGCAGGTTTGTGGATTTTGGGAAGGAGATAGAAACGGGCCGTGCGGGGTTGGGGAACAATGAGGTTGGAGGCTGTGGGTGGGAGGTCCCCTGAGGTGATGAGGTCATGAATGGTGTTGGAGATGATGGTTTGGTGCTCGGGTGTGGGGTCATGATCGAGGAGGCGGTAGGAGGTGGTGTCGGAGAGTTGGCGTCTGGCCTCGGCGATGTAGAGGTCAGTACGCCATCCTACCACTGCGCCACCCTTGTCTGCGGGTTTGATGGTGAGGTTGGGGTTGGAGCGGAGGGAGCGGAGGGCTGCCCGTTCTGCGGGGGAGAGGTTGGAGTGGGTGAGAGGGGTGGAGAGGTTGAGGCGGTTAATGTCTCGACGGCAGTTGGAGATGAAGAGGTCGAGGGAGGGTAGGAGGCCTGGGGGTGGTGTCCAGGAGGAGGACTGTGTTGGAAGCAGGTGAAGGGGTCAGTGGAAGGAGGGTTGGGTTCCCGGTTACCCCACTACCTACTAACCTCATCCCACCTCCTTGACCTGTCCGTCTTCCCTGGACTGACCTATCCCCTCCCTACCTCTCCACCTACACCCTCTCCACCTATCTTCTTTACTCTCCATCTTCGGTCCGCCTCCCCCTCTCTCCCTATTTATTCCAGTTCCCTCCCCCCATCCCCCTCTCTGATGAAGGGTCTAGGCCCGAAACGTCAGCTTTTGTGCTCCTGAGATGCTGCTTGGCCTGCTGTGTTCATCCAGCCTCACATTTTATTATCTTGGAATCTCCAGCATCTGCAGTTCCCATTATCTCTGATACTATTTTAACCCCAGAACATGACCCAGGTCTCACTGGGTTAACAATATAGCAAAATACCACTAGGTCATTACCTCCCCAAAAAGGTGCTTTATAATGTCGATTGTTGTGTATTTATTTCAATTGGCACATCAGTTGAGGAAATGATCAGTCCTAATTATTTTGTGAAATAGCTAACTTGCATTTTAAGCTGTTGCAGTATGAATTGCTTTAGGCACAGGTCCATCACAAGATAACGTACTGAATACAGCCAGAGACTTGGAGGAAATGTAGCAGACAAGGTTTGTGTTATATACTTAGACAAAATAGTCTACTTCATCAGTAATGTAAGATAACAGAACAAACAGATTTAATGGGAGATAGGTCCATCTAAAAAACCTTGTGTGAAGCTTCATCCAATAAATAGTGAGAACAATGTTGGATAAACATCACTGCCTATCTGCAGCTTAGCTGGCTGCGGTCTCAATCAGACGCTGTCCTGAACAGCATGAGATAACAAACACACAGTGATAACAGATCAATTTCACACTTCGACACCGAATGTGATTGGGCAGAGTTCTTTCATGTCTGCAAACCTGATTGAGGCTTGTCCGTCTCACATTCCTGCCTTTTAGATCCCCATCCATAAGTCGGGATCAATATTTGGTGAGGGAGGGTCACCAGACCCGAATCATTAATTCTGATTTCTCTACACAGATGCAGTCAGACCTGCTGAGATTTTCCAGCAATTTCTATCTTTATCTCTAAATATTTGGTGGACAGGGTCAAAGCCCCCCTCCTGCCAACCCCCCATCGACGCTGTGCAAAGCAGGCAGCAGCAGAGATAGCTCTCCATTGGAAGAGTGGGTTTCAAGACAATATATGGCTGAATGACCCCACCAGATCTGAACAGAAATCAGTCACTGTCAAGTCCAATTACTGAGATTGAATTTATCACGCCTGCACATCTGGCAAGCAAGCTTGTCCAATTGTAGAATTAATGAGTTAAGTGGAGACTAGGTACCTCCGGAACTGAGTCTTGTCATATTCCAACACTGCATTTATATTTGCAGAAAATTCACCGCACTGTACAGAGTGTCGAGAAAGTGACCGTAAAATCCAAAGGGGGCGTGTATTTCAGTCCTATTGAGTCATATCACATTAGTTCCCAACATCCTTACTAACAAGTCCATCACTCACTTTGACCAGTAAATTAATGTTGAATTCATAGAAAGGCCTAAAGAGCTGAAACATTCGGCCAATTCCCAGCCCTGAAACTGTGCATTAGGTGTAAGTTAATGTGCGCACATGTGAGAAGATGGATATTATGACAGGAAAGTATAAAATATGGACACATAAAAAAGATTGCCCATTGGCCAGTCTGCAGAGATGATAAGGATCTGATGTGATTATTGACTTCATGCACCAAAATATTCAGCCACTGTGAAGCAGCTGTGAACGAGGCCAATCAAACGGACGTGCACATTTTGAAGGCATTTGATAAATTAACATCTGAAACAGGACATTCTGACCTTGTACGCTGAGAACATTGCATGTCATTGGAGGAGTTATTCTTCTAACAGATTAGTGCAAGAGACAAACTTCAGAAAAGAGTGATGATCTAGGACTTTAGGACCTGAGCTCTGATGAGAAAGTCATAGAATTGAGGTTGTTTAGTAAGCGCATAAGCAGAGATCAATAGAGGGCAAGATTCATGACTTTAAAATGTGGGAGGCATAGATAATGTAGATTTAAGCACGCTATTTAACTCAGAGTGATTAAGCAGCTACAAGAAATGAATACAAATTTAAACAGGTCTCAAGTCAGACCAGAGTTCAGACTGCTTCTCTGATACGGTAGCAGATATAGCACAATAATGTCTTTGTCAACATCTCCACAACTATCACAGATTCATCAGAGAAGAGCTGAGATCTTAAAGGAGAAGAAAACATTTATGCTTTTATGGCACGTTTCACTCAGAATCTTACAATGTTCACCGGACGGAAAGGGATCATTCATCTATCACCCTCCTGCAGGAACAACTCAGTCAGCCCCTCTTCTGTAATTGCTCTGCCCCTCCCCCCCACCCACACATAACTGCTTTCCTTCATAGCCCTGTACTGTGCTGTGGCCAGTAAATGATCCAATTCCCTTTTGTTAGTCAAAATTAAATCTGCCTCTGCCACGCTTGTAAGCATTGGAGTCCAGATCCTGAAAATTCACTGTAAAATGTTTTCCCTCGTGTCACTGTTCGTTCTTTTGACAGTGATCTGAAATCAGTGTTGTCTGTTTCTCGACTCATAAGTCAATACAAAATATTCCTCCTTCTCCACTCCATCCAGACTGCTCGTGAATTTGAAGCACATAATGTGAAAGGATTGACAAAAGGATGGCACAGTTGTGAAGTAATTTGCAAAACAAGCAAATGCAACAAGAGTATGTTTTTGCAAGAAAAGGGCATGTACACAGCAGCTACTCATGTGACTCACTGATAATGGGAACTGCAGATGCTGGAGAATCCAAGATAACAAAGTGTGAAGCTGGATGAACACAGCAGGCCAAGCAGCATCTCAGGAGCACAAAAGCTGACGTTTCGGGCCTAGACCCTTCACCAGAGGTCTTCATCAGACCCCTCTGATGAAGGGTCTAGGCCCGAAACATCAGCTTTTGTGCTCCTGAGATGCTGCTTGGCCTGCTGTGTTCATCCAGCTCCACACTTTGTTAACTCAGGTGACTCACGCAATGTTATCTGTCTCACACTGCAGGCAAGGGTGCCCCAAGGCATAGTGTATTGGTGAGACCATGCAGACACCCCAACAACAGATGCATGGACACCGAGCAACAATCCCAGACAGGCATGTTCTCTCCCAGTAGAAGAACACTTCATCACTCAAGGGCATTTGGCCTCAGATCTTTGGGTAAACATCCTCCAAAGTGGCCTTTGAAGAACACAGCAATGCAGAATCACTGAACAGAGACTGATAACCAAGGTCTGTGCCTATGAAGATGCCTCTACCATGACCTTGGGTTCATGTCACACTGCATGTGACCCCACCACACTGTTCTGTATGTGTAAAATCCTCCTTACTATCCTGTTTTGGTGAACAAAATTGGGGCACATGGTATTGGGGGCAAAATACTGGCTTGGATTGAAAATTGGCTGGCTGACAGGAAGCAAAGAGTAGTGATAAACGGGTCCCTTTCGGAATGGCAGGCAGTGACCAGTGTGGTACCAGAAGGTTCGGTGCTGGGACTGCAGCTGTTTACGATATATATTAATGATATAGACGAAGGTACTAAAAGTAATGTTAGCAAATTTGCCGATGACACAAAGTTGGGTGGCAGTGTGAAATGTGAAGAGGATGTTATGAGAATACAGGGTGACTTGGACAGGCTGGGTGAGTGGACGGATGCAATGCAGATGCAGTTTAATGTGGATAAATTTGCGGTTATACACTTTGGTGGCAAGAAAAGGAAGACAGATCACTATCTCAATGGAGTCAAGTTAGGTAAAGGGGAAGCACAACGAGATCTAGGTGTTCTTGTACATCAGTCAATGAAAGCAAACATGCAGGTACAGCAGGCAGTGAAGAAAGCTAATAGCACGCTGGCCTTCATAACAAGAGGAATTGAGTATAGGAGCAAAGAGGTCCTTCTGCAGCTGTACAGGGTCCTGGTGAGACCGCACCTGGAGTATTGTGTGCAGTTTTGGTCTCCCAATTTGAGGAAGGACATTCTTGCTCTTGAGGGAGTGCAGCGTAGGTTCACGAGGTCAATTCCCGGAATGGTGGGACTATCATATGTTGAAAGATTGGAGCGACTGGGCTTGTATACACTTGAGTTTAGAAGGATGAGAGGGGATCTGATTGAGGCGTATAAGATTATTAAGGGATTGGACACTCTGGAGGCAGGAAGCATGTTTCCGCTGATGGGTGAGTCCAGAATGAGAGGACACAGTTTAAAAATAAGGGGTGGGCCATTTAGAACAGAGTTGATATATGGAATGCTTTGCCCCAGAGGGCAGTGGAGGCCAACTCTCTGGATACTTTTAAGAAAGGGATAGATACAGCTCTTAGTCATAGAGGAATCAAGGGTTATGGGGATAAGGCAGGAACAGGATACTGATTGTGGATGATCAGCCATGATCATAATGAATGGTGGTTCTGGCTCGAAGGGCCAAATGGCCTACTCCAGTACCTATTGTCTATTGTCTATTGTTTTGACACCATCACCTTGGTAAATTCATACAATCTCACTACTGTAATTAGTGTATAGAGTTTTGAATTAATTTTTTTTTTGGATGTGAGTTTGCTCGCTGAGCTGGAAGGTCAGTTTTCAGACGTTTTGTCACCATTCTAGGTAACATCATCAGTCAGCCTCTGACGAAGCGCTGGTGTTATGTTCCGCTTCCAACCGGAACTCCATCAACAAACACATTGATTTGGAGCCAATCTACCACCCCCTGAGAAAAAGAACAGGAAATGACATCACCAACCCAAGTAAACCTAACCAGATAAATAGAAAGCGGGACATAACACCAGCGCTTCGTCGGAGGCTCACTGATGATGTTACCTAGAATGGTGACGAAACGTCTGAAAACTAACCTTCCAGCTCAGCGAGCAAACTCACATCCAGAACCTCAACCTGAGCTACAAATCTTCTCAAAACTCGCTAATTATTTCTTTGCTTAGACACTCAACATGTGATTATAAACCCATCATGTTGTTGGAGAATTTTGGCTTGTCTCCAGCATAACCTTATTTTTAATTTTTTGTAGTTCTCTCTCTGCCTCATTTCATCAGATTATAGGTCGTCCCTTTGCTTGTTATTCAGCTGCTAACACTTTACTTACACGGTCAAACATTCTTGATCACCTGCGAGGACCTGTAATTCAGCTGGTTGACACTCCACTCGTACCATTTGTATGATCTTTTGATCTCTCTGGCCTTGATCTCCCGGCCTATAAATTCTGTGTCTACATGCCTCAGTCACATTTCACCTGACGATGGGACTATGCTGCGAATGCTTGTGATTTCAAATAAACCTTTCGGACTATAACTTGATGTCATGTGACCTCTTCCTTTATCCACCCTAGTCCAACACCAGCACCTCCACATTAAGAAAAGGGAGCATAAAATCCCTATTGTACAGCGTAGGTACTGGCTATTTGGTCCTTCGAGACTGTGCTGAATCTCTGAAGAGCATTCTACCGTCTCCCCCGCACTTACCATGGCTAATTCACTTCACCTGAATGTTCCTGGACACTTTGGGTAATTTAACATGGCCAGTCACCTAACCTGCACATCTTTAGATTGTGAGAGGAAACCAGAGCACTGGATACAGAATGAACATTCAACTTCCACACAGTGTGTCACCGGATGCTGGAATTGAACCTGGGTCCCTGGAGCTGTGAGGCAGCAGGGCTAACCACTGAGCCATTATGTTATCCCCCACTGTACTGTAGTTAGACTCTAACAGGCACTGCCTGGAAGTGTGGTGGAGGCTGGTTCAATAAAGATATTCATTCAATAGTTATTTAAACAGAAACACCATTCAGGGTTATGGGGAGAAAGCAGGAGCATGGCACAGAGCTATAATGTGCATTGGGCAGCACAACAGCTCAATGGTTAGCACGACTGCCTTGCAGTATCAGGGACTCAGGTTCCTTTCCAGCCTCAAATGGCTCTCTGTGTGGAGTTTGCACATTCTTCTTGTTTCTTCATAGGTTCCCTCCAGCTGCTCTGGTTTCCTCTTACAATCCAAAGACGTGCAATTTAGGTGGATTGGTCATGCTAAATTGTCCATAGTGTCCAGGGATGTGCAGACTAGGTGGGATAACCATGGGAGATGCAGGGTTACAGGGATGGAGTGGGTCTGGTGGAATGCTCTGTGGACAGTCAGTGTGGATTCGATGGACTGAAAGGCCTCTTACCACACTGTAGGGATTCTATATGATTTTTAAGCTAACACAGACACAATGAGCTGAATGACCTCCTTATGCGGGATAATATTTCTATGAATTCTGTCAAATTTCCTCTCAACATTCTCTTCCTTAAAGAGGAGAGACCAGTTTCTCTGAGCCATCCTCACAACCATGAAAACATTTTTTGTGCCCTTCCTTATACCTTCATATGGGAGCCTTTGATCTGAGTTGGCCGTCTTGCAATGCAGAGTGATGCCAAAAGCCTAGATTCAATTCCGTCATCATCCGAGGACAGATTGAACGACTCCCCTTCGTAACCTTTTCCTTGCCTGAACCCTGGTGACCTTAGGTTAAGCTACCAACAGTCCTCTCTCCCTGAGGTCCAACCCTATGGTCTAGGAAGACAATGATAACTTTCCTTTTTAGTATCCTCGTAATCTCCCCAATCTTTTTCAGAACATTCCAAAATACTTTGCAGCGAAAGGCCCTGGGTTTCTTTGGAGGAAATCATAGCAGCCAAGTTGTGTCTGCAAACAATGATGTAACTGAAACGGAAATTGCTGGAAAATTGGTGGAGATGAAGCCTAGAGAGAGAGAGAGAGAGAGCGAGAGAGAGAGAGATAGAGAGAGAGAAGACAGAACTACAGATTCAGGAAATCAAAAACAAAAACAAAAATTGCTGGAGAAACTCAGCAGGTCTGTCAGCACCTGCAAAGAGAGAAAGAAGAGTTAACATCTCAGGATCAGTGACCCTTAGAGTCATAGAGTTGCACAACACAGAAACAGACGCTTCTGAAGGAATGTCATTGGACCCAAAACATTAGCTCTGCTTTTTCTCCACAGATGCTGCCAGACCAGTTGATTTTCACTAGTTGTTTCTCTTTTCATTTAAGACCTCCAGCATAGGCAATGTTTCGTTTTATAATAATGGAGTAACTGACTGGTTAATTTAGTTTGATAACGTTGTTTTGACAATTTTCTTTATTCAATCATGAGATGTGGGCATTTCTGGCTGAACCAGCACTTGCTTCTTTTCTTTCAATGTCCTCAAAAGGTGATGGTGAGCTGCCTTCTTGAACCACTGCAGTCCATTTGGTGAAGATTAATCCTCAATGCCGTTACAGAGGAGATCCCGGGATCTTCTCCCAGTAACAACACTGGAGAGAAGGTGATATATTTCCAAGTCAGGATGGTGAGTGGCTTGGAGTAGGAAATTGAGGCACCCAAAAGTAAAATGCTGCAGGAAGTCACCTGCTCACTAGTGCGCAAAGCCAAAGAAGATAATTGAAGCAATGCAGCATTGCCTCCCAGCTGCAATTAAGTGTCAGCCAAGAGTTTGAGTTTTCAATCACGCTTCATCCTTGTCCATGTCAAATTTGACAGTCACCTCACAACAGAGACTGGATGGATTGCAGGCCCAAAACGTCACCTTTCCTGCTCCTAAGATGCTGCTTGGCCTGCTGTGTTCATCCAGCTCCACACCTTGTTATCTTGGATTGCTAAGTAGTCAGCTAGTTCCTCAGTTCAAGCTAGTAACTGATGCAACATGAAGTGCTTCACACAGAGATCAATTTCAATCTTGCTTGAGGCTTGTACGTTTTTGAGCTTCTGTTCTTTAGTTCTTGGTCCACAATTTAAGATGAACAGCTGTTCGATGGAGTCAATAGCCCACGTAAGAAAGGCTTTCAAAAGCATCGGATCACAAGAGTTGGCATGTTGCAATGTGTCAGAGAAACAATACATAGTCTCACTAACAGTAAAAAGGTAAACTTTAATTTGTATTGTCTGATGTTTCTTGATGGATAGTTATTGTCCAGATCACCCTTGTTGTTTGTCAAATAGTGCCATGAAACATAAGCAACAACCTGACAGCATGTGTTCCATGTTTCATCAGAGACAGAGGATACATCAGCCTCGGGATATCCTATAGTGAGGCTTGAACCCATGATCTCGAAGTCAAGAATGCTACCACTGAAGAGGGCATTGGATGATTATTTGGATAAAAAGCATAAAATCCCTACAGTGGGAAGAAGGCAATTCAGCCCAACAATTCCACACTGAACCTCTGAAGACCATCCCACACAGATCCACTCCCTACCCTAACCCTGAATGTCCCATGGCTAATCCACCTAACTTGCACATCTTTGGATGGTAGGTGGAAAGTTGAGCACCTGGAGGAAACCAACGTAGAAACAAGTAGGACATGCAAACTCCACACAGAGAGTCACCCGAGGGTGGGATCAAACCCAGGTCCCTGGCCCTACTGTGAGGAGCAGAGCTAATGACAGAGCCATCGTGCAATATGAACTTCGGTGCTCAGGGATGCGGGGAAAACAAAAGAGTTTGGAATGAGGTAATAGAATTCAAGCAGGCTCGATGGGCTGAATGGCCTCCTCTTGCAGTGTAACAATCCCGCAGTATAGAAAACTTCACCACTGAAAGTGAAAGCCAAAAAATTAATTATTGACTGCAACAAATAATTGGAGAGCTGGGTGGAATATTCCCTGTTTGGCACTTCAGGGAGAATACTCCTGTTGAAGGAGTTTTGCTATCATAGGGAGCTTGCCTGCTATCTCAGAGCAGCATGTTGATCCTACAGGAAGGTTATTAACTCATCTTGTCATGGACAAAGATCCAGCTGTTGATACTATGCTGCCTGGTCCCATCAAGCACAGACGACTGGCTCTCCTGCAGCATCTGCGTAGCAGTCTCTGTCACTACTGGAGGAAATGATCACCACCTTAGGCAGACTCTGACATTATAGTGGTGTCACTTGGCAAATAAACAAGTGACCCATGCTAATATCCTACAGGGGAAGCTTCAAATCTTACCACAACAGTTTTTAGGATAAAGGGATCAAAGAGTATTGAAAGAAATTGGAAACAGATACTGAGTTGAATGATCAGACATTATCAGATCAGATCAGATCATATAGCAAGCATCACATCATAGTGGGATGTAATGGCTAATAGTAATATAGTGGAACAGTTAATCCAGAGACCCAGACTGTGTTCTTAGCACCTGCCTATGGAACCGGATCATCCCCAATGCATCCCCGCCTCCTTGACCTGACCGTCTTCCCTCAATTGACCAAACCCCAACCCAACCCCCTACCTACACTCACCTTTACTGGCTCCATCCCCAAATCCTTGACCTGTCTGTGTTCTCTCTGGTCTTTTCAGACCTATCTGGTCTTTTATCCAAATTCCAACATTGCCTTCCCCTCTCTCTCTATTTATTCCAGAGTCCCCTTCCCCTCCCTCATTTCTGAAAAGGGGTCCAGGCCCGAAACGTCAGCCTCCCTGCTCCTCTGATGTTGCTTGGGCTGCTGTGTCCATCCAGCTCTAAACCTTGTTGTCTCAGATTCTCCAGCATCGGCGGTTCTTATTACCGCCAGTGTTCTGGGGAGCCAGGTTCAAATCCTAACACGGAAAAATTTGAACTCATCTGGAATTAGGAATCGATTGATGACACTGATTCCTTTGTTGATGGTCAGGAAAATTCCATCAGGCTTGATAGTGTCCCTTAGGGAATGAAGCTACTATCCTGGTCTGGCCTACATGTGACTCCAGACCCACAGCAACATGGTTGACACTGAACAGCCCTCTGGGCAATTAGGGATGAGCAATAAATGCTGGCCTAACCAGTGACACCCTCATTCTGTGAATAATGTTTTAAAATAACCCAGTTCAGGTCACCTTATTATTGGAAGGATATTATTAAGCTGGAGATGTTCGGAAGCGATTTACCAGGATGTTGCCAGGCATGGAGGGTTTGAGTTATTCGGAGATTCTAGATAAGCTGGGACTTTTTTCACTGGAGTGAAGGAGGTTGGTGGGTGGCCTTATAGAGGCTTATGAAAACGTGAGGAGTACAGACAAGGTGAATGGCAAGTATCTTTCCCTTAGGGTTGGGGGTCTTTAAGATGATTCAGTTGAATCTCCTAACCAATATAAAGAGCGTAGGGGCATTCTCAAGAAAGAAATCAGGAAGGCAATGAAGGGATATGAGATAGAATTGGCAGATAAGGTCAAGAATAATCCAAAGAGAGTCATTAAATGCGTTAAGAGCAAGAGGGTAACTAGAGACAGGGTAGGGCCTCATAAAGATCAAGAAGATCACCTTTGAGTTGAACCACAAGAGTTGTGAGAGATACTATATTTTGTATCAGTTTTTACCATGGAGAAAGAAATGGAGTCGAGAGAATGCAGAGAAATAAACTTTGATGTTTTAAAATCATATTACAGGAGACAAAGTTCAGGAGAATATACAAGAGGATAAAATCTCTGTGACCTGATCTAATGTATCGCAGAACTTTGTCAGAAGTAAGAGAGGAAATTGCGAGATCCCGTTGCATCATCTATAACTATAACAATAGACCTGTGAGTCTGACTTCAATTGTGGGTAAATTGTTGGAGGTCATTATAAAAGATTGGATTCATGGACATTTAGAGAGGCAAAAATTGATTAGGGATAGTCAGCATGGTTTTGTGTGAGGAAAATAATGCCTCACAAACTTGTTTTAGTTTTTAGAGGAAGTTACTAAAAGGATTGATGAGGGAAGAGCAGCAGCCATTGTTTACTTGGATTTAGTAAAGCCTTTGACAAAGTTTGCATGGTAGATTAATTACTAAAGTTAGGTCACGTGGAGTTCAGGGTAAGCTTGTCAATTGAATACGCAATTGGCTTAATGACAGGAGACAGAGAGTAATGGTGGAGGTTTGCTTTTTGGACAGGAAGTCTGTCAACAGTGATATTCCACAGGGATTGGTTCTGGGTCCTCGTTGGTTAGTCATTTATATAAATGAGTGGGATCAGAATATTGAAGGCTTGGTTAGTAACTTTGCAAACAACACCAAAGTTGGTGGCATAGCCAACAGTGAAGAAGGTTTTCTGAGATTCTGAAATGGGTCAGTGGGCTGAAAAATGGCAAGTGGAGTTCAATCTGGGTAAATGCAAGGTGCTGCATTTTGATACAATAAACAGGGGCAGGACTTATAGAATTAATGGTAGGGCCTTGGGTACTGTTGTAGAACAGAGGGATCTAGGGAAGCAGGTACTTAACTCTTTGAAGTTTACTTCATGTATAGACAGAATGGTTAACAGGGCATTTGGTATGCTTGCTTTCATTGCTCAGTTCTTTGAGATCAGGCATTGGGAAGTCATGTTAAGGTTGTGTAAGGCATTGGTGGGGCCTTTTCTGGAACACTGTGTCCAGTTCAGGGAAGGATATTATTAAGCTGGAGGGGGTTCAGAAGAAATTTACCAGGATGTTGCCAGGTATAGAAGGCTTGTGTTATAAAGAAAAGCTGGATAGGCTGGGACTTTTTTTTAATTGGAGCGCAGGAGGTTGAGAAGCAACCTGATAGATGTTTATAAAATAATAAGAGGAATAGATAGAGTTAATGGTAGTTATCTTTTCTATAGGATGGGGGATTTCAAGACTGGGGGCACATTTTTAATGTGAGAAGAGAGAGATATAAAAAAGATGTGAGAGGCAAACATTTTATACAGGGAGTTGTTTGTGTGTGGAATGAACTTCCTGAGGAAGTGATGGATGTGAGTACTATTACAACATTTTAGAGACATTTGGAGAGGTACTTGAATAATAAAGGTTTGGAGGGATGTGGGCCAGAAGCAGGCAGGTGGGACAAGGTGTAGAGTTGGATGAACACAGCAGGCCAAGCAGCATCAGAGGAGCAGGAAGGCTAACGTTTTGGGTCTGATGAAGGGTCTAGGCCCGAAACGTCAGCTTTTGTGCTCCTAAGATGCTGCTTGGCCTGCTGTGTTCATCCATCTCTACAACTTGTTATCTCGGATTCTCCAGTATCTGCAGTTCCTATCATCGCAGGTGGGGCAAGTTTACTTTAGGATTATATTCGGCATGGACTGGTAGGACCAAGGGTCTGTTTCCATGCTGTATGTCTGAATGGCTTTACAGCCAGCAAGCAGAAATATAAGGTGAGAGGAGAAAGATTTTAAAAAAGACATATGAGGCACATTTTTTACACAGAGAGTGGTTTGTGTGTGGAATGGTAGGGCCTTGGGTACTGTTGTAGAACAGAGGGATCTAGGGAAGCAGGTACTTAATTCTTTGGCGTTTACTTCACGTATAGACAGAATGGTTAACAGGGCATTTGGTATGCATGCTTTCATTGCTCAGTTCTTTGAGATCAGGCATTGAGGAAGTATTGGATGCAGGTATAGTCACATTCTTTAAAAGCCATTTGGATAAGTTCTTGAATAAGAAATGTTTGGAGGTGTAGGGGCCAAGCACAGGCAGAAAAGATTAGAGATAATGGGAACCGCAGGTGCTGGAGAATCCAAGATAACAAAGTGTGGGGCTGGATGAACACAGCAGGCCAAGCAGCAGAAAAGATTAGTGCAGGATTGCAGAGTGGACTGGTTGGACCAAACGGGCTGTTTCTGTGCTGTATAACTCTATGACTGTATGAATGGCAAAGCAGTTTCAAAGGACTGAAGAGACTACTCCTGATCCTGTATTCTACATTTCAATTCAGGCTAATTCCATCAGAATAAACTCACTGTTAAGCTAACAATATTTGCACTGGCTCAGCCATGTCCATCAGATGGATAATGCACACATGCCCAAAGACTTTCTCTACTGCGTATTGGTCCTTTGGCCATCCATACACTGGTAGATTGGGCACATCCTTCTCACTTCTGCTCACGTATGCCTGAAAATCATATACAGACGGTGTCTACTTACACAGCAGAATGGGTGGAAAGCTGTTCTACTTTATCCAATAACCAGCCATGCTCTATTCCCAAGAGGTAACAAAGTGTGAAGCTGGATGAACACAGCAGGCCAAGCAGCATCTCAGGAGCACAAAAGCTGACGTTTCGGGCCTAGACCCTTCATCAGAAAAGGGGGATGGGGAGACGGTTCTGAAATAAATAGACCAAGAGGGGGAAGCGGACCGAAGATGGATAGAGGAGAAGATAGGTGGAGAGGAGAGTACAGGTGGGGAGGTAGGGAGGGGATAGGTCAGTCTGGGGAGGACGGACAGGTCAAGGAGGTGGGATGAGGTTAGTAGGTGGGAAATGGACGTGTGGCTTGAGGTGGGAGGAGGGGATAGGCGAGAGGAAGAACAGGTTAGGGAGGGGCGGACGAGCTGGGCTGGTTTTTGGATACAGTGGGGGAAAGGGAGATTTTGAAGCTTGTGAAGTCCACATTGGTACCATTGGGCTGCAGGATTGCCAAGCGGAATATGAGTTGCTGTTCCTGAAACTTTGGGTGGCATCATTGTGGCACTGCAGGAGGCTCATGATGGACATGTCATCTAAGGAATGGGAGGGGGAGTTAAAATGGTTCGTGACCGGTTAAAATGGTTCGCAACTGTCGCACTTCCTGCGGTTGCATGTTTCCATCCCTACCCTTGTCTGCCTTCTAGAGAGACCACTCTCCCCGGGACTCCATTGTCCGCTCTACATACCCCCCCAACCCCACCACACCCGGAACCTTCCCCTGCAACTACAGGAAGTGCTATACTTGCCCCCACACCTCCTTCGTCACCCACATTCCAGGCCCCAAGATGACTTTCTATATCAAGCAGATGTTCACCTGCACATCTGCCAATGTGGTATATTGTATCCATTGCACCTGGTGTGGCTTCCTCTACATTGGGGAAACCAAGTGGAGGCTTGGGGGCCGCTTTGCAGAACACCTCCGCTCTGTTCACAACAAACAACTGCACCTCCAAGTCGCAGACTATTTTAACTCCACCTCCCATTCCTTAGACGACATGTCCATCCTGGGTCTCCTGCAGTACCGCAATGATGCCACCCGAAGGTTGCAGGAACAGCAACTCATATTCCGCTTGGGAACCCTGCAGCCCAATGGTATCAATGTGGACTTCACAAGCTTCAAAATCTCCCCTTCCCCCACTGCATCCCTAAACCAGCCCAGCTTGTCCCTGCCTCGCTAACCTGTTCTTCCTCTCACCTATCCCCTCCCCCCACTGCAAGCCGCACCTCCATTTCCCACCTACTAACCTTACCCCGCTCCCTTGACCTGTCCGTCCTCCCCAGACTGACCAACCCTTCCCTACCTCCCCACCCTCCTCTCCACCTATCTTCTCCTCTATCCTTCTTCGGTCCGCCTCCCCCTCTCTCCCTATTTATTCCAGAACCCTCCCCCCATCCCCCTCTCTTATGAAGGGTCTAGGCCCAAAACGTCAGCTTTTGTGCTCCTGAGATGCTGCTTGGCCTGCTGTGTTCATCCAGATCCACACTTTGCTTTCTTGGATTCTCCAGCATCTGCAGTTCCCATTATCTCTGACGACATTCCCAAGAGGATTGCTCCCTGCTCATGAGGCTACACCAGCATTTCATACCAAGGAACACTTGCAGCTGCAAATAGACAAGCTTGTTGAGATGTGGAAAGACTTTCAAACGCCGTGATCCAGGATGTTGCCACATTGACAACATGGCACTGAAGCTTATTGATAGCTTCACATTGTTAATTCCACATCTACCTGGCAATTTGCTACTTGATACTGTAACTTAGCACACACATTACAAAAGCTATAGCTGGCATGCCGAAGCTGAGTAAGGTACTGTGAAACAACAGCAGGTTGAGAACATCAAACTGCAAGTCTACCAAATATACACCCTCAGCACACTCACCTACAGGGGTGAGATCTGCGCCACAAGGTATGAGGAAAGGTTAAACAGTTGCCTCTTCCACTGTCTCAAATGTGTTTATGTCCTCCTTTGCGGGCAATGATCACCAAGTCAGTGCGTCTGTGAACACTAACTCCTTCAGTATGCACTGAATTCTAAGCCAAACACTACTGCTCTTGTTCAGTCACGTTGTGCAGATGGATAATGACTGCATATCAGGAGTCCCTCTGTAAGTTTATCTGACCACTGGCCATTGGGTCACAATCTTTTGGCCATCCATATCTCCCTACAAGGCCCCCTGCAAGAACAATACAAAGATGATGAACATTTACACTGACAGTTGCCAATGGCCATGACTTCTGCAGACTGACTATTTGGAGAAAACAGAGTTCAACAAGAACACACACATTCTCAGCTTATCGCCTTCGTTGCAGCAAATCGAGCATAGGCTGCCATGCCAGAGTAGATGTCCTGGGCCACATCAGCAGATGCTGAAAATGCAAAGTTGACCGTCCTGGCACAAATCACCATCTTACGAGATGGAAGGCTGCCAGAGTTGGATCCCCTCTCTGGCCTACTACACCCCCAGGAACTGTACTCGTGGATGGTGGTTATGGACAGTTGAAGATTTCACTGCTGAGCAAATTGTACAATGGCACCATCAGCAAGGCTCACACATGAAAAGTGGCCACTCCCTGAGACAATGAAGGAGAACCAGTGCCTATGAAATGGTGGCACAGCAAGGAATTAAGACCTCAGGGAGGGAGGAAATGTGGGTAGGTTTATCAGGATAAAAAGAGAAAAGTATGAATTGATTGCAAAAGCATTGTTTCATTAGTCAGTTGGAGAATCTAACAGCATCTAATCTAATTCTCCTTGTGCTGTTGTCTTAAAGTCTGAATCATGACAGGCTTCTTTTATTTGGTAGTGTAGGTCTTGGTTTTGCTGTCACTTCTGATGAAGGAAATGCACAGATTCACCTTCAGAGCCGAGTGAGATGAATAGTTGGTGATAGCTAGGATAAATGAGCAGCCAATGCAGTTGGACAAACATTCATTCCGAGAGGTAGACAAAGGCCATTAACATTCAGCCCACGGTTCCCATTTTAGCATCAACAGTTCCAATGCTGAAGGCTCATGTAACAGGGCATTGATGTTGCACATAGAGCGTGGGCTGTGGCTAAAGTACATTGTGTTATGGATTACAATTGTGATGACTTGGACAGGAATTCAAATAAATGCTCTGATGGAATACAAAATCAGTGAGTCTGGCCTATTTGACATATTTCTTCAAGATGAACAGTGTTCCTTTTTGTTTTGTCTTCAGTATGAAGAAGAAAAAAAAGTTTGTTTTTGTAGAATCTTTCACAGTTTCAACATTTCAAAAACTTTCAGAGTTAATGAAGCATTTGTGGATCATCATGGTTGTATTTTGGAAACACAATAGTCTATTTCCACACAGCAAGCTCCCATAAACAGTCATGTGACAATGGTCAAATCATCAAGTTCTGCATTTTTAGCTGAGCTTTAAGTATTAGGTCTGGAATAACCATTTTAAATAAGATAGAAATAAACTGCTTACTTTACAATGTCTTGTTTCAGTAATAGCCATCTTGAATACCATCTATTTTGAAAGGCTCTCACATTTGATTCTGTAGCTGTTGTAGATTGATAGTGCACCAGGAATATAAGAAACAAACTCAGTCTGAAAAGTTTGGTAGTTTTCCTAAAACTTTACTACTGACTCTACAGAAAACTTTCAATTGTCATATTTCCTGAGATATCTTTGAATAAATCCAGACAACTAAAATCAGTACCCATTGATTTTGGGTTGGGGTCCATTGTAGCTGGCCAATTCTCCCATTATTTCTTAGTAGCCAGCTATTTTTGCCTGATAAATATTCTGTAATAACAAGGTGTAGAGCTGGATGAACACCGCAGGCTAAGCAGCATCAGAGGAGCAGGAAAGCTGACGTTTCAGGCCTAAATCCTTCTTCAGAGAGAAAAAAAAGTCTGTATTGCTTCTTTTGATGCTGGTTCCAAATAAGTAATGTAACTTTGTTAGTTGGAGAATTCCTTGTCATGTACAACATAATTTCAATACCCAAGCTTCCCAATCTCAGTTTGCAAAGGGTTCTGAGCTCAAGTTTCTGCTTAGAGGATAGACTGACAACTAGCTTAATAAAATTTATATTTTAAGATAATCAAATTACTGACTTACATAGAAATTTGAAATACATTTCAATAATATTTTACAATTGTTGAGAAAATTCAAGATAAGTGCATTTTTGGTTAACAAAGTTTTGAACAAAACTAGAAGAACTGCAGATGCTGTAAATCAGGAACAAAAACAAAGTTGCTGGAAAAGCTCAGCTGCTCTGGCAGCATCTGTGAAGGAGAAAACAGAGTTAACATTTCAGGTCTGGTGACCCTTCCTCAGAACTGTGAAAGTTGAATTTTAATTTAATTTAATGTAAGTTAGACTCACTGAATACTTTTCTTTTTGTCTTTGGGGGTAGATTGCATGCAGACCAGCTCAGGCCCTCTTTCCTGAAGAAATTTAATGCATCGGTTCGAGTGCACATTACAAATCACCAGATATCTTCAACTTAATCTTTAAAACATACGGCCGAAAGTGAACTTGCAATCTCCTGGTAGCTAATTTAAATCTGTAAATTTTACGTTACCCTATCCTGATTGCCTTTTTGTACTTCCTTTGCACCATTCTAAACTAATTCTGCTAACTGCATTTTGCTGCAAAGCTCTGTGAGGATCACAGATTTCTTTCAAAAGCTGCAAGTTGGAATAAATCTTAGAGATGCATTTCCATCATAAAAGCCAAACTCCACTGTCTATCAGCAAACATACAGATAAATTAACCCGAAACAATCTTCTAATCAGTGGTCTATCCAAGGTTACTTCATTGGCTTTGGAATTATCCAACCAGAAATGCAGGCAAATATATCACCTTCAACGTAACTCTTTGATTTGATTATCCATATAAATAATTCATGTTATGAATGGCTGTAATCATGATTTTTCCAGAACTTCAGACCTTGTGAAGGGTCATACATTTTTTTTGGTCTGGGAACAATATGCACAATGTATATCTTTGAATGAGGTAAGGGTAGACCTTCTGGGGCTCATTCATTATTTAAGTTTTATTCCTCTGCAAGATATTCACAAGTGGTCTTATAAGTGGAATAAGCTCAAGCTAGTTTGGGTTGCATTACATCAAAGTTCCTAGTCAATTTCCAAATCAAATTTCACGATTTTCTATGCTAAAGTTATGCCATTTTAGCAATACGTTATATTCAAAAACATGACCTAAAACTACATCTTCACAACAGTTCATCTGACGTATGAGCAATTCAAACATCTGTATGTAATTGTGTACATGGATCTCCAACTCCTACAACTTTTTTGTTGTCATTTAAAAATGGGGTATGGATGTCACTGGCTGGGCCAACATTTATTGCTTGTCCCTAGTTGCACCTGAAAAGATGGGGCTGAATTCCCTTCTTGAACCGCTGCAGTCCATGCGCTGTTGGCAGACCTACAATGCCATTAGGCAGAGAATTCAAAGAATTTGACCCAGTGACAGTGAAGAACGATGGTACATTTCCAAGTCAGGATGGTGAGTGGCTTGGAGGGGAACTTGCAAGTGGTGGGAATTTCCAATTGTCTCCTACCCTTGTCCTTCCAGATGGAAGCTTTAAGGGGTTAGGAGGTGTCTGATGTTCTTTGGTGAATTTCTGCAGTGTATGTAGTACACGGTGCTGCTTCTGTCGGTGGTGGAGGGAATGGATGTTTGTAGATGTAGTGCCAATCAAGCGGCTACTTTGTCCTGGATGATGCCAAACTTCTTGAGTATTGTTGGGACTGCACTCATGCGGGCAAGTCGGGAGTATTCCATCACATTCCTGACTTGTGCCTTGCAGGTAGTGGTTAGGCTTGTGGAGTCAGGAGGTGAGTTACTTGCTGTGGTGTTCCTCATCTCTGATCTGCGCTTCTGAACATTGGGTGGCAAGTTCAGTTGAGTTTCCGGTCAATAGTCACCTGCAGGATGTTGATAGTGGGGGATTCAGTGACAGTAACACCATTTAATGGCGAGCAGTGGCGGTTAGATTGAGTCTTATTGTACATGGTCATTGCCTAGTATTTGCATGGTACAACTGTTTTCTGCCATATGTCAGGCCAAGCTGAGATATCGTTCAGATCTTATTGCATTTGAACTTGGGCTGCTTCAGTATCTGAGGAGCCGTGAATGGTGCTGAACATTGTGCAATCATCGGCAAACATCACTATTTATGACCTGATGATAGAGGGAAGGTCATTGATGAAGCAGCTGAAGATGGCTGTGCCAGGAACTCTACCCTGAAGAACTCCTACAGAGATGTCCACAAACTGAGATGACTAACCTCCAACAGCCACACTCATCTTTCTATGTCTCAAATGTGGCCCCATCCACCAGAGAGTTTGCTGCTGAGGCCCATTGATTTCAGTTTTGCTGGGGCTCCTTGATGCCACAGTCAGTCAAATGTGGCTTTGATATCAAGGGCAGTCACTCTCACCTCACCTCTGGAATTCAGCTCTGTTTTTCCATGTTTGAACCAAGACTGTAATGAGTTCAGGAACAGAGTGGCCCTGGTGGAATCCAAACTGGGCGTCACTGAGCAGGTTATTGCTGAGTAAGTGCTTCTTGATGGCACTGCTGAACTTGCCTTCCATTACTGTACTGATGGTCAAGAGAAGACTGAAGAGGCAGTAATTGAAAGAGTTGGATTTGTCTAGTTTTTGTGCATACTTGGGCAAATTTTTCTGTGTCAATGCCAATGTTATAACTGTACTAGAAGAGCTTTGCCAGAGGGCTGATAGGTACTGGAGTTCAAGTCTTCAGTACAATTGCTGGAATGTTGCTAGGACATTTGTGGAATCCAGTGTCTCCAATTGTTTCTTGATATCACGTTGAGTGAATTGTATTGGCGGAAGCTGTGATGCTGGGGATTGGTGGAAGAGTCCAAGGTGGGTCATCCACTTGGCACTTCTGGCTGAAGATTGCTGCCAGCTCATCAGACTTATCTCTAACACTGATGCATTGGTCTCTTTCAGCATTGGGGATGGGGATATTTGTGGAGCCTATTTCTTTACCTCCAGTGATTTGTTTAATTATCCACCAGTATTCACGACAGGATGTGGCAACTTTGCAGAGCTTAAACCCGATCTGTTGGTTGTGGGATTGCTTAATTGTGTCTATTACTTGCTGCTTATTCTGTTTGGCATGCAAGTTCTATTTGGTAGCCTCACCAGTTTGACACTTTATTTTCAGGTGTGCCTGGTGCTGCTCCTGGCATGTCCTCCCTGCACTCTCCATTGAACCCGGGTTGATCCCTTGGCTTGACGGTAATGGTTGAGTGGGGTGATATGCTGGGCCATGAGGTTACAGATTATGCTGGAATACAATTCTGCTGCTGTTGATGGCCCACAGTGCCTCATGGGTGCTCAGCCTTAAGTTGCTAGATTTGTGTGAAGTCTGTCCCATTTAGCACAGTGATAGTGCCACACAACACAATGGCAGTTATTCTCAATGTGAAGGTGGAGCTTGGTCTTCACAAGGACTGAGTGGGGGTCATTCTTATTGATACTGTCATGGACAGACGCAACTGCAGCTGGCAGATTAGTATGGATGAGGTCAAATATGTTTTTCCCTCTTGTTGGTTCCCTCACCACCTGCTGCAGACCAGGTCTAGCAGCTACGTCCTTTAGGACACAACCAGTTTGATTAACAGTGCTGCTGCTGAGCAGTGGACATTGAATTCTCCCAGCCAGAGTACGTTGCACTATGGCTACCCTTAATGCTTTCTCCAGTTGTTGTACAGCATGGTTGAGACAGCATGGTACAGCTGTGAACAATAACTATTCCAAAATCTCAGCGCTATAATGACAAATCATTGGGATTTCTATTCGCATTTCCCACACCAAACCTCTCTGTTAGTCTAGCCATCTCCCTTCAATTAAAATACTCCGGAAGGCTTACGGTTTTGAGTACTGTATGTATTTGGTTACCTGTGCCGGTATCACCTTGTGTAGTTCATAGCCAATTTTGTTTTGTAATGTTCCCTTGAAAGTGTTTTGTGACAGTTTGCTACATCAATGAAAATGATTATGGTTTTTGTAATAATGAGAGTCTTTCTGATATTTGAGCCTGATGCATCAAGATTCTTGTCAGTAGCACCGTGTTAGAAAATTTTCACAGCAATCCTGGCTCTATTCCTAAGATTTAATAAAATAATGGTGTTTGCAATCAAAAGCTGTCATTTTATTAAAAAAAATACAAGTTCCCACAGGTATAAACTATCCTTAAAGTAATAAAGCTGCTGCTTTTTGTGCAATATTTCAGTTTTATTTTATAGCTGCATTGATTAGAAGAAAGGGGAAAATATTAAAAATGTTTTTATTTTCTTCTTTCTTACTTGTTGACTGGATGAAGTGCAGTCAGAAACCAACCCACGCTCTTAAAAACGTTGATTTTTATCCACATTCCAAATGTTTCCTGAACACCTAAAATCTAAAAAAATATATTGCCAAAGACACGCTATAAATATGATGACAAGTATTTATAATGGAAAGGCTCATCATGAGGTCAGCAGGAATGATAATATTTTCTATTTTTGGAGACATGGATAACTTTGAGCTCAACTTATCTTCATTTGAAGTGCCCTGAAAGACAATGAAGCAATAGATTTGCAACCTGCAAGTGTTTTACTTCTCAAACGCCTCCATAAAATTCCCAGACCTTTTTTGTAACATATGGATTGCCTCCAGTCTATATCTCTTTAACCTCCTCCAGCCCTATAAGCATACAAGATCTGTGCAAATATCCAACTCCAGTTTCTAAGACTATCTGCATATAATCACCCCCGCCCCCAACACTGACACAGTGCCTTTAGCTGGCTGGATCATAAACTTTGAAACTCCATCTGTAAACCTCTTAACATTTTAAACGCTGTTTCATCTTATAAATTCTTCCTTAAAGCCTATGATGTGAAGGTGCCAGTGTTAATCTGGGATTGACAAAGTCAGGTTACAGTCCAAAAGGTTTACTTGAAATCACAAGCTTTCAGAGCACAACCCCTTCATCAGGTGAAGTGAGAAGGGAGCACACAGATACAGAATTTATAAGCAGAGAGATCAAGGACAGTGAGATCAAAAGATGATACAAATGGTGTGAGTGGAGTGTTGAATAATAAGTCCTTGCAGGAGATCCAAAGTTTATGGCTGTTTGAGTAAAGCATCAGCAACTGAATAACAAGTGAAGGGATGACCTATAATCTGATTAGATGAGGCAAAGAGATAATGCAAAAAATTAATTTTTGCCAAGTCATTGCCAAGTGTCTAACAAAAGAAATTTGCAATGCAAAATTGTACAAATTAATTAAGGCAGAGAGATTATAACAATTTATCCAGGTGCTGGTGTCAAAACAGGTCAGTAAGGAAGATTTCCCTAATCCAGAACAGTGTGCTGGGGTTACATGTAGCACAACATGAACTCAAGATCAAGGTTGAGGCCAATTCATGGGTACAGACCTTGGCTATCAGTCTCTGCTCAGTGATTCTGCGTTGTTGTGTATCTCGAAGGGCACCCTGGAGGACGTTTACCGGAAGATTGGAGGCCGAATGCCCTTAAGCGATGATGTGTTCCCCCACTGGGATGGAGTATTCCCGTCTGATCATCTTTGCACAGTGCCCATTCATTCCTTGTCAGAGCATCTGCATGCCCTTGCCCTTATATGACAGTTCTAAGCTTCTCTGGCTGCAGCGTGTGAGATAGACAACATTGGCTGAGTCACATGAGTGTCTGCTCTGCATGTGCCGGGTGGTGTCTCCACGTTTGATGGTAGTGTCATGTCGAAGATCTGACATGTCTTACAGAGGGTGCCGTGGCAGGGTTATTTAGTGATGTGGTCGATGTTGTCCTGAAGGCTGAGTAGTTTGCTGCGAACAATGGTCTGTTTAATGCTTTGTGGTTGTTTGAAGGCAGGAAGTGAAGGCTTGGGGTTCTTGTCATCATTGATGACATATTGAAGGCTGCGAAGAACATGGTGTAGGTTCTGCACTCTGGGGAAGTACTCGACAACAAAGGGTACTCTATCAGTCTTTTCCTGTGTCTATCTTCCAAGGAGGTCATAGCAGCTTTTCGCTGTTGCATGTCAGAAGTGGTGATTGATGAGTTGAGCATTATATCCCGTTCTTACGTGGGCACCCTTCAAACACTTTAGGTGTCCAATGCACTCTTCCTCATCCAAACAGAACCTGTGTATGTGTGAGTGATAATGGGAACTGCAGATGCTGGAGAATCCAAGATAATAAAGTGTGAAGCTGGATGAGCACAGCAGGCCAAGCAGCATCTTAGAACCTGTGTATGTGCAGGGTTTGTCAGTAGGGAGTGGCTTCTTTTATATGTTTCGGGTGGAAGCTAGAGAAGTGCAGCATTGTGAAGTTACCCATGAGCTTGACGTAGAGTGAGGTACTGAGGTGTCTGTCCTTGATGGAGATGCACTTGTTCACGTTTAAGGCTGATTCTGAAGAGTACTCCATGGTAATTCTGATGGTCGGATGGAACTTTGTTGATAGCGCTATGTTGTTGTTTCAGTGATTCCTTGCCACGAGCCCAAAGGAAGAAAATGTTGCCAATGTATCTGGTGTATAGTTTTAGTTGGAGGTCCTGCACAGTCAGGAAGTCTTGCTCAAACTTGTGTATGAAAATGTTGGCATAGTAGTGTGCAAATCTGTGTGTCTGTATGAAGAACTCGCTGCCAAAGGTAAAGACGGATGAGTTGTAGGATGGCATCTGGAAATTGGCAGTTGTTAATGATGAGTACTGTGTCTGTTGCAATGGGGGACTCTGGTGTACAGTGTGGAAACATCTATTGTGATGAGGAATTTCCTGGCTCGACTGGTCCATGGGAGCTGAATTTCTGTGAGAAATCTGTATTGTTAGGACAGAAGCTGGGTGTTCCTTGTACAATGGGTTTCAACATGCCCTTGATGTAGCCAGAGAGGTTCTCACACAGGGTCCCATTGCCTGATACGAGGGGACATCCAGGTGTGTTGGCTTTGTGTATCTTCGGAAGGTGGCAGAAGTTTCCTATGAGAGAAGTACGTGGGATGAGAGTGCATAACACGCTCTGAAGGTCTGGATCAAAGATTCTTTATCAGTCTGTTGAGTTGATGGGTATGTTCTTTGGTTGGATCAGTAGGAAGTTGTCTGCAGTGTCCCTGGTTGCTGAGTTGTCAGCATGCTTCTTTGCAGTAGTCCATTCTACACTGTATGACGATGGAGCCTCCTTTATCTGCTGGTGTGACAATGTTGCAATTGGTCTTGAGAGCATGAATGGTGTTACATTGTGCTTGGTGACGTTCTGCGCTATCTTGTGAGCATGACATCTGACAGCTTGGACATACATGCCAAAGCCTTCTGGCGGTGCTCCAATTCAACTGTTTCCTATTTGGTTGCTGCAACACCCATCTTTCTGTCGAATGTTCCAGTTCTTTGAAGGTAAATTTGGTCACAATCCCAATATCTGTGAAGTGTTTATAGGTAACACTTCTGTGAAGCACCTTGGATACACTATTACATTAGATGTGCCAAGAAAGAAAGCAAATCTTTCCTGCGCATATCCTCTGGGGAATGAAAATTTCCATGAAAGAGAGCATTTGGTCTCATTATACTTTCCTTCTACAAATGCAGCATTGGGGATTCTGATTTCTGATGCTGGTGACAAGTGGTTAATTATCTCATTAGCTGAGAGCAGACAAAATCACTAGTTAGCGACTCCATTTGAACTCTCAATCGTGATTAATAGTTACATCTGAATACTATGCAAATGATGAAATGAGGAAATGACCAAAATGGCCAAATAAGGATGACAGTTCATGGGTTTTTGAGTGAGAGGCAAGAACAGTGGTGGGAAAAGGATGTGCCAGTGAGAGCCCTCCATTCCTTTAGGCTGGTATCACTCTCACACGATGAGCCTCAGGAAAGAGGTTAGGGAACAACTAGTTGAATGCACAATTGAGCGCCAAGAGTACTTGATATGCAACCCCCCACAATTGATAGTGAACAAAGGTGTCATCCTTATAGGTAATACCATACACAAGCAAAAGCAGTTGGATAAAGCTTCTGTGGAATTGAAATCTAATGAAAGAAAAGTATAAAAATAGTGCTCGATATCAAATCATTGGCTGCCAAAAGATTTTTTTTTACGATTCATTCACAGTATGTGGGCATTTCAGGCTGTCCATCTTTAACCAAAATTTGGTGAGCTGCCTTCTTGAAGCCCTGCAGTCCTTGAGAACTACATGCACCAATTTGGGAGGGAATTCCAGGAATTTGACCCAGTGACTGTAAAGAAACAGTGATACATGTGGAAGTTAGGGTTGTGTCTGGCTTGGAGTGAGTCATGCAGATAGTCGTGTCCCGATGCATTGAATTGCCTTATCCTTCGAAATGATAGGGGTTGCAGGTTTGGAAGATGTACTTGAAGAAACCTTGGTGAGTTACTGCAGTACATTATTAAATAGTGAACATTATTAACACTTCACATAGGTGGTGAAGGGACTAAACATTGAAGGTGATAAATGAGTTCTGAAGCAAGAGTACAAAGTGTGGAGCTGGTGAACACAGCAGGCCAAGCAACGTCTCAGGAGCAAAAAAGCTGACGTTTCAGGCCTAGGCCCTTCATCAGAGAGGGTTCATCCTCTCTGATGAAGGGTCTAGGCCCGAAACATCAGCTTTTGTGCTCCTGAGACGCTGCTTGGCCAACTGTGTTCATCCAGCTCCACACTTTGTTATCTTGGATTCTCCAGCATCTGCAGTTCCCATTATCTCTAAAGCAAGAGTGTTACTTCGTCCTGGATACTGTCAAACATCTTGAGTGTTGAGCTATACTCAATCAGGCAAGTTGTGAGTATTCTATCACTCTCCTGACTTGTGTCTGGTGATTGGCGAAAAGGCAAGTACATGGAATTAGTTACTTACTGTACTACTCTTAATTTCTTTCCCTGTATCTACAGTATTAATATGGCCTCTCCATTATGGTTCCTGGTTAATACTGACCCCAAAATGTGGATTGTGATAATATTGATGGTAATACAATACCTTTTACCTAAGGAAAGATATGTTGAATTGAAGACATTACAGAAAAGGTTCACTAGGTTGGTCCTGGGTACTCAAGAATTATGGGGAGATGTTGAGTAGATTGGATCTATATTCATTGGAGTTTAGACGAATGAGAGGCAGCCATATTGAAACATGTAACATTCTAAGGAAACTTGGCAAGGGGTGGATGCTGAGAAGTTGCTTCCCTTTGAGGGACAGTTTGGGACAAGAGAATATAACTTCACAGCAAAGGGTCACGCATAATTTTTTAACGTTTCTAACATCTTTTGGCTCTGAAGGGCTTTCCTAATGGACTTGAAATATTAATTCTATTTATCTCTTCACAAATGCGGTCAGATCTGCTGAGCTTCTCCTGCATTCTGCTGTAGGGTGGCATGGTGGCTCAGTAGTTAGCACTGCTGCCTCACAGTACCAGGGACCAGGTTTCAAATCCAGACTTGGGTGACTGTCTGTGTAAAGTCTGCACATTCTCCTTGATTCGGCATGGGTTTCCTCCCAGCGTCCAAAGATGTGCAGGTTAGGTGGATTAGCCATGCTAAATTGGCCACTGTGTCTAGTAATGTGCAGGCTGTATGGGAAATGCAGTGTTACAGGAACTTGGTAGGGGTTGGGTTTGGGTGGGATGCTCTGTGGAGAATCATTGTGGTCTTAATGAGCAGAATGGCCTGCTCCCACACTGTGGGGAGTCTGTATGTTCCCTGTGCTTGTTCACAGCACCTACAGTGGTCTTCCTTTATCTAAATCAAGAAGACTTAACTTTAAAATCCGATCTGGGTCTTCACGGAATGAAGCTAGAAAGAATGCATTTATACAAATGTTATGGCTCAGGTAAGGTTTTTGTTAGGCAAGCACAATGAAGGATATGGAACTAAAGTATGCAGTTTAGATGGTTCAAAACATGGCCTAGTTGATTGGTAGAACATTTAAATGATTTGCACAAGCTCCAATGCTTCCATATGGTACAAACAGATGAAATGGTCTGAATATACTCCTCCACTGTCTCTGGGTCAAAATCATAGAATCTCCACAGTGAAAAAGCAGGCCATTCAGCCCATCAAAATTACACTGACCCTCGAAACAGCATCCAACCCAGGCTCAATCCCCACCCTAACCCTATAACCCTGCATTTCCCATGGCTAACCCACCTAGCCTGTGAATCCCTGGACACAATGGGCAATTTAGTATGGCCAATCCACCGAAGCTGCATAGGAGGGAAAAGGAGCACCTGGAGAAAACCTGAACAGACATGGGGAAATTGTGCAAACTCTACGCAGGATGAGACTGGAATCAAACCTGTGTTGCTGTGTGTTGTGAGGTGGCAGTGTTAACTACTGAGCCAGCATGCCACCCCAAAATATTCACAGAATTAAATAATAGAATCCCTACAGCGTGGAAGCAGGCCACTTGGCCCATTGAATCCACACTAACTCCAAAGAGCATCTCACCTACACCCCTCTACCCTATACCCTGCATTTCCAATATCATATAATCATGGAATTCCCTCCCTAAGGGCATTGTGGGCCAACCTACATGGACTGCAGTGGTTCAGGAAGGCAGCTCACCAGCTCCTTCTGGTGGGTGGCTTGGGACAGGCAATAACTTCTGGCGAGCCTGACGTTTGGGAATCCTGTGAAGTGTGGCATTGGTGAATGAGCAATGGTCAGCTTGCAGTCAGTACTGCACATTTGGAAACATTAGATTCCAAGTGATATTGTTGTCTAAAAACCCAGGAAGGATCAGCGGACCCGAAATGCTAGCTCTGATTCTTTCCTTCACAGATGCTGCCAGACCAACCGAGCTTTTCCAGCAACTTCTAATATTGTCACCAGTTGAGCTCAGAGACATATCGTGGTCTGGGAGTGGACCCTTTGATGATCTATGGAACCCCATCATTCCAAGCAACAATAAATCTTTCCAGCACACCAGCTGTTCGAGGAGTTTGGCAAATGCATTGCAGTTTCACTGATAGCTTACTGATTCTGTGCACTCTTCGATAAATACGTGAGTCTTACAACCTTGGAACAGTAACCTCTGGGTCTGTTGATTAAAATTAGCTTGACAGTGATTTTTCTTTGTAACCAGTTATTTATTCCCAAGTGTAAGAAATTTCTGTGTTATTAATCCCTGTTTCTTGGTGGATAATGATATTTTATTTAAACATGATCAGGTAATCATTTTTTCTCAGATAATGGGAACTGCAGATGCTGGAGAATTCCAAGATAATAAAATGTGAGGCTGGATGAACACAGCAGGCCAAGCAGCATCTCAGGAGCACAAAAGCTGACGTTTCGGGCCTAGACCCTTCATCAGAGAGGGGGATGGGGTGAGGGTTCTGGAATAATTAGGGAGAGAGGGGGTGGCGGACTGAAGATGGAGAGAAAAGAAGATAGGTGGAGAGAGTATAGGTGGGGAGGTAGGGAGGGGATAGGTCAGTCCAGGGATAGGTCTTCCCTGGACTGACCTATCCCCTCCCTACCTCCCCACCTATACTCTCTCCACCTATCTTCTTTTCTCTCCATCTTCAGTCCGCCACCCCCTCTCTCCCTAATTATTCCAGAACCCTCACCCCATCCCCCTCTCTGATGAAGGGTCTAGGCCCGAAACGTCAGCTTTTGTGCTCCTGAGATGCTGCTGGGCCTGCTGTGTTCATCCAGCCTCACATTTTATTATCTAATCATTTTTTCTTATTTGCTTGTGTAATGGTACCTTTGCTGCTCAATTTTAAAAAAAATGACTGCCTGATCATGTTTAAATAAAATATCATTATCTCCAAAGGAACAGGGATTAATGCAGCAAATTAACACATCCAGCACAAAACTTACCTTGAAAATTGGAAACTGTTAAATTTATGACTTGACTGAGGATATTTGAAGCTCTGGCTCATGGTCATTTGATCATAAAGGAAGGGCTTCAATTTATTTCTCACCGTTCATTTTTTCAGCTCCCCACCTGTGGATTACCTTTGAAATTTAATTGACAGCCATAGTCTTTGGCTCGAATGAAGACCAGCTGACCTGTCTACCAGGCTGTTTACCGTCTCTTTTCCTTTCTGAAGAAGAGTGTTAGGTTGATGGGCTGAAGGGCCTGCTTCCATGCTGTGATGTTGTATGACTCTATGGCGTTCCTCCTTTCAGAAATACCCCAGTGTGTTCTTTCTTTATCTGCCCGAATGCTGCCCTACATTCCCAGAAACATGTATTAGCACATGTTGTGTTGTGAGTGAGGAACATAAACAAAGTTGCTGGAAAAGCTCGGCAGGTCTGGCAGCATCCAGGACCCAAAACGTTAACTCTGATATTTTTCTTCACAGATGGACAAGCATATGGACGTACATGGAATAGTGTAGGTTAGATGGGCTTCAGATTGGTATGACAGGTCGGCACAACATCGAGGGCTGAATGTTCTATGTTCTATGTTCTCTATGCTGCCAGACCTGCTGAGCTTTTCCAGCAACTTCTGTTTTTGTTCCTGATTTACAGAATCCGCAGTTCTTTTGGATTTTATTGTGTTGTGAGTGCCCTGCCACCTGAGGAGTAGGGTGATGAATAACTACGTCCCGTGTTTTGTTAAAAGACTCTCAGTTGGGAACCAGGGTTGTGGCATGCTAGCTTCATGTTGCAGTTCCTGATTAAACTGCAAGTGAAACAAGATGATGAGAGGCACAGATAGAGTGGATAGCCAGAGACATTTTTTCCCAGGGCGGAAATGGCTATTATGAGGGGGCATAATTTTAAGGTGATTGGAGGAAGGTATAGGGGAGATGTCAGAGTTAGGTTCTTCACACAGAGAGTGGTGGGCGTGTGGAATGTGCTGCCAGCAGTGGTAGTGTAGTCAGATACTTTAGAGACTTATAAGTGACTCTTGGATAGGCACACGGAGGATCGTAATATGTAGGGTATGCAGGGTAGATTGATCTTAGTAAGATAATAGGTCAGCACAACATCATGGGCCAAAGGGCCTGTACTGTACTGTACTGATCTATGTTCTATGTTGTATGAAAACTTCAGTCATGACCATTCATAAGTGATTAACTAAATGTGGAATGGAACTGGGAGCAGGAAGCCCTTAGTAGCGGCTCCCTTTTTCCTACACAGTGGTGGATTTTCTTTTTGCATCGGGTGATGTATGTACTGATTTGAAGCTGTGCGCTTATCTCAGTCCAGTCCACAAAGTTTATCCTCAAGTCCTTTGATTTGATCGTAACCCCTTAACTCTCGGAATTAAAGCTAATGCCTGCCAGTTGACACTGAGCAGCGAGAGAAATCCTCTGTGCTGACAGGATAATAATAACTGGGGAAACACAAAATTTGTGTCTTCCAATCAAAATATTTGAAATCTTCCCTTGCACATTTCCCCTGAAACAACAAGACTGTCTACTTCTATCTCTCCAATGTATTTCATCACAGTACTTTGTTCAATTCATCTTCTCATGAACACCTTACCCATATGCAACATCAAGACTTGACTGCTCCAGAGAACTCATCATTCAATCACAGAGTGTTATGGTGTGGAAGGAGATAATTCAGCCCATCATGCCTGGACTGGATCATCAAATGAACATCATTCCCTACTGTCAATTTCCTGCTTTTATCCCATGTCTTCACACTATTTCTATCCAAACAATCCAAAGGTATGTAAAACCTGACCCTTAGGATTCCCTCCAACAACCTGCTCACCACTGATGTCAGATTCACTAGTCCATAGTTCTCTGGCTTTTCCTTACCACTTTACTTAAATAGTGGCACCACTATTAGCCAAGCTCTAGTCTTCCGACCCTTCACCTGTGGCCATTGATGATACAAATATCTCAGCAAGGGGCCCAGCAATCACTTTCTTCTCTTGCTACAGAGTTTGAGTATAGATTCATCCATCTTTATGCATTTTAAGCCATTCAGCACCTCCTCCTCTGTAATGTAGACATTTTTCAAGATGTTGCTATATATTTCCCACCTTCTATATCTTCCATATCTTTCTGCACTGTAAACATTGATACAAAGTACTGGTTTAGCATTTCCCCTGTCTCCTGCAGTTTCACACATAGGTGGCCTTGCTGATCTTTAAGGGGCCCTATTCTTTCCCTGGTTAGCCTCTTGTCCATAATGGGTTTGCAGAATTTCTTTGGATTCTCCATTATACTATTTACCAGAGCAATTTCATGTCCCCTTTTGGCTCTCTTGATTCCCCTCTTAAGTATACTCCTACTGCTTTTATACAATTCTAGGGATTCACTGAATCTTTGTTGTCTGCTCCTGACATATGCTTCCTTCTTTTTCTTGACCAAATCCTCAATTTCTCTATTCTTCCAGCACAGGGGCAGGCCATTTAGCCCTCCAAGGCATTGCCACTCATCACTCCCTAAATAGTCTAAAAAACAAACCTTCTGCCCTTATTTGGTCCTCTAATCCGTCCTTATTCATGTAATCATCCAAGTGCACCTTAAATTGTGCCAAGGTGCTGGCTTCCACCATCTCTTCTGGCAGTGTGTTTCATGCTCCTATCACTCTCTGCATGAAAATCCTCCCTCACGCATCTCCCTTAAACTTTCCCCCTCTCACCTTGAACCTGCACCTCCTCGCAATTGAAAATTCAACCCTGGGAAAAAGCCTCTGACTATCCACCCGATCTATGCCTCTAATAATTTTGTAGACCTCTATCAAGACTGCACTCATACATCGCCTTTCCAGTGAAAACAATCCTACTCTTTTTAATCTTCCCTCATAGCCAACACCCTTGAGGCTACGCAACATCCAGATGAACTTTCTCTGCACTCTCACCAAAGCTTCCACATTCTCCTGGTAGTGTGGCGAGCAAAACTGAACATAATACTCTAAATGAGGCCTAACAAGTGTTTTATATCGCTGCAACATGGTTTGACAGCTCTTGTACTCCATGCCCTGGCCGATGAAGGCCTAAATGTACCAATCTTGCCCTTCACCCTAACAGGAACATAATGCCTCTGGACTCTTGTTATCTCATTTTTGAAGGCTTCTCATTTTCCAGCCGAGCTTTTACCTGCAAGCATCCACGCCCAACCAAATTTTGAAAGTTCTTGCCTAATACCATCACCAAAATTGGCTTTCCTCCAATTTAGAACTTTAAATTTTAAATCCTATCTATCCTTTTCATCACTATTTTAAAACCAATAGAATTATGGCCACTGGCCCTAAAGTGCTCCCCGCTGTCACCTCACCTGCCCTACCTTATTTCACAAAAATAGGTCAAATATTGCACCTTCTCTAGTAGATGCATCCACATACTGAGTCAGAAAATGTTCTTGTACACACTTAACAAACTCTCTCCCATCCAAGTCCTGAAACCACCACCGCACCCCGCCCCCAAACACCGCCCACCACCCTCCCCCCAATCTATTTTTGGAAAAGTAAAATCGCCTGCTATAACTACCATATTATTCTTACAGATAACTGAGATCTCCTTAAAAAGCTGTTTCTCAATTTCACACTGACTATTGGGGGGTGGGTGGCGAATGTGGTCTATAGTATAGGAATTACATGTACTTGGAAAGGTTAGAACAGATTGGAGTGAGTCAAATGACTTTGTGTGTGGGAAATTGTGTCTCACTAACTGAAATGAGCTTTTTTCAAGAAGTAATGAAGAGGAGTGATGAGGGCAGAGAGACATAATCTATATGGACTTCAGTAAGGCCTTCAACAAGGTTCCTCATAGCAGACCGGTCAACAACATTAGATCACATGGAATACAGGGAGAACGAGCCATTTGGATATAGAACTGGCTTGAAGGTAGAAGACAGAGGGTGGTGGTGGAGGGTGCCCTTTCAGATTGGAGGCCTGTAACCAATAGTGTGCCACAAGGATCAGTGCTGGGCTCACTGATTTTCACTAATTATATAAATGATCTTGATGTGAACATAGGAGGCATGGTTCGTAAGTGTGCAGATAACACCAGAATTGGAGGTATAGTGGACAGCAAAGAAGGTTACCTCAGAGTACAACGTGATTGGGCCGACGAGTTGCGGATGGAGTTTAATTTTAGTAAATGTGAGGTGCTGAATTTTGGAATGGGTAGGACTTATTCACTTAATGGTGAGGTCCAGGGGAGTGTTGCTAAACAAAGAGACCTTGGAATGCCAGTTTATAGTTCCTTGAAAGTAGAGTCACAGGTATATAGAATAATGAAGAAGGCATTTGGTATGCTTACCTTTATTGGCCAGTGCATTGAGTATAGGAGTTGGGAGGTCATGTTGCAGATGTACAGGACATTGTTAGGCCACTTTTGGAATACTGTGTTCAATTCTGGTCTCCTTGTTCTAGGAGGGATGTTGTGAATCTTGAAAGGATTCAGAAAAGATTTACAAGGATGTTGCCAGGGTTGGAGGGTTTGAGCTACAGGGAGAGGCTGAATAGGCTGGGGCTATTTTCCCTGGAGTGCTGGAGGCTGAGGGCTGAACTTATGAAGGTTTATAAAATCAGGAGGGGCATGGAGAGGGTAAATAGACAAGGTCGTTTCTTTCGAGTGGGTGAATTCCAAAACTGGAGGGCATTGGTTCAAGGTGAGAGGGGAAACATTTAAAAGGGACCCACGAGGGAACATTTACACACAGAGGATGGTATGTGTATGCAAGGGCTGCCAGAGAAAGTGGTGGAGGCTGGTACAGTTACAACATTTAAAAGGCATCTGGATGGGTGCATGAATAGGAAGGGCTTAGACGGATATGGGACGAGATTAATTTAGGATAGCTGGTTGGCAGGGACAGGTTGGACTGAAGGGTCTGTTTATGTGCTGTGCAGCTCCATGACAATGTCTAAATATTTATCCAATCCTCTCTTTTGAATGCCTCAAATGAACCTGTCTCCACCACACTTCCAAAACCTTACCATTGACTACGCGAAAGACTTTTCTCACATCACATTTACCCCTTTTGCAAATCACTTTAAATTTGTGCTCTTTGGTTCTTGCACAAAAAATTACTCTGTCTACTCTATCCAGCCTGCTCATGATTTCAAAACTTCTTTTAGATCTCCTCTTAGTTTTTTATCTCTCAAGGAAGAATAGTTCTTATTTCTTCAATCTATCCTCATACTGAAGTTCCTCATTCCTGGATTCATTGTTGTAAGTCATTTCTGCACTCTCTCCAAACCATTCACATCCTTCCTATAAAGTAGCACCTAGATCTTGACTCAGTACCACAGCTGGGTATGACAAGTGTCTTATTAAATTTAATATGACCTCCTTGCTTCTGTACTCTCTGGCCCTATTAATGAAACAGAGAATACAGAATTAATTAACAATTAATAACATTCGTTAGACCACATCTGGAGTACAGTGTGCAGTTCTGGTCACCACGCTATAGAAAGGAAACACTAGAGAAGGTGTAAAAGAGATTCATGTACATAGCATGGGCGGAAGCAATTCTGTTTTAAAAGAGAGACTGGACAGGCTAGGGCTGTTTACCTCAGAGTGGAGAAGGCTGAGAGACTATCGGATTGAAGTGCAGAAAGTTCTGAGAGGCTGATGTAGTACAATGCCGTACAGAAACATATCTATCTCTTGATTGATGAGTGCTCACTACCTTGTAGTAATTGTAACAAGATCAGCTAGATGGATCTCATAGAATGTGAGCTCACTGATTAGAGCTGTTAACATGGTCCAATCTGGGACCCCTGGCTGACAGATATAAACAGGAGTATCAGAGGTTCTGTTCACTCTGAGAACGGGCCCTGAATATACTGGGCCAGTGTCAAGCACTATGCATGTGTAAGTAATTGATGTCTTGGTGATGGGATATCGACCTGTGTGTAGTTATTTCAACCATAGCTAGTTTTCAAGTTTTGTGTCTGCACTAGAAGGCAATACAGAAGGACTGTGAGCTTTTAAGGTGCAGCTGGGATGCTGAAGGATAGAAAGGCCAGGCAGTTTCATGGTTTGAGAGGTGGGTGCTAAATGACTGAATGTTAAGAGAGCAAATGAGCAGCTTTGAGATGCAGCTTATTCCAATCCATGAAGTGTAGAGTCATCAAGTTATACAGCACAGGAGAGATCCTTCAGCCCAACAGGCCACCATGAACTGGGTGTCTATCCCTGCACACTCTATGCCAGCATACTCTAGTGTACAGCTTGGAAATGCAGATCTGTCATGTAAGTGGATTGGAGATGAGTCACGATGGGGCAGAGAGGCAGGTGGGTGTTGAATGCCAGAGCCTGTGGGCATTGGGTGTGTGCAGACGCTGCCCATGGAATGAGACATGAGATGACCACTGCCCAAGATGGAAGTCTGTAGGAGTAAACAGTGACCAGGGTAAGCTGCTCTAAGTGGCACGTTGATAATTCTCAGCATCTAGTTTATATCCAGCGGCTGGCAGAATAGGAGAATGTATGATCATGCGGCGAAATGAAATAATGATGAAGGTGATAATCTTCATGAACAGACCTCTCACTGACCATCAGTGAGAATCTCACCCCAACGTCCGGAATTTAGTAGGAAAAAATGACTTGTTTCCACACTGAGAAAGATCTCACACAATTCTCTCAAATTTCCAACCTTAGACAATGTCATCAAGGGCCTGGGAAGACTTCACCTTTTGTCCTTATGAATAAATAACAGAAAATAAGCTAGCACAGGCAATGGGCTCAATGGTCTTCTTCTATGTTTTAAATAACCATTGTTTTAGCATTGTTTTAACATTAACAGAAATAAAGAAACAGAAATTCTTCAGGTTACCTTCAGCACAAAGCAAGAGAGGGAATTTTCATCGAACGTGGTAGTTGTAAGATTCACTGAATTCAGCTGATGAATTTTTTTATAGAATAAAATAATTTAAAGTGAATGCTTTGGGGTCCCGATTAAAATGTAAAGCTCATCATAGGTGCTTGAGATCCTACTCTTTTGTAGGACATCACTAGAAGTATTCATTCTGAATGCTGAAGCTGCCAGGATGTTGTTCCAGGGAATTAAATGTGCAAAATAAACAATAATAATCCCAGAGCATTGGAGAAACAGTAAGTCACTCGATCCCTTGAGTCTGTTGCTGTTAGACAATGTTCGATCTATACCTTAAATCTATTTACTTGCTTTTGCTCCATATCCCTTAATACACCCGCTTATTTGAAACCTATCAGACTTCAGGCTCGAAACTGAGGATTTAATAAAAGGAGTAACACTAATATTTTTGTACATCTTGAAAATTTAAAGAAGGTGGCATAGATGCTCCACAGATTTTATCTGCAAAGACTGACCTTCAGTGTTTGTGAGTCAAGCAGATAAATGGTTAAATCAGAATTCATCTGCAAGCAATTTCATATGTTCTCCTCCTTCTTTTGACTTATGAGGAGCACAAGTCTTCTCATCTCTAATACAAGGTTTAAAATGATTAGAATAGCAAGTAGGATTGTTTATTCTCAATGTTATACATAAAGCTAGTATTGTGATAAGTTCTTCTACGCAATGGGATTATGGCACAAATGAAGCTTGAAAGGTTATCCATCTCTCAATGTGGAAAGGCATCATCTAACATTCTAAATTTCCATTCTGCTTCTTCAATATGTCTCCAACACTCATTCTTGCCTGAGATCAGGTTTCATTGTTCTTAATTTTTGCTTATAGCTGTGCAGGTGTAGAAAATTCCAATTCCATTTGCTGCTCTCTGGTTATTATTGCTCATAGTCTCCTTGAATTGCAGTTTGACTAGAAATTAAAATATCAAAAACGTAATCCCTTATTTGTTCATGGACTATGCCAGCACTTTTTGTCCCATCCTAATTGCCTTGGAGAATGGGTGATAACCTGTATTATTGAACTGCTGCAGTCCTTGGGGTGTAGATACACACAGGAAGTGCTGTTAGGAAGGGTGTTTAAGGGTTTTGATCCTGCAACAGTAAAGGAGCTGTTGTCCATTGCTCCTTTCAGTTTGAGGCCAGTGAACACAGCGATTACAGCCAGTACAGTTAATGCAATTTACTTCTTTATTTTTCACTCAGTCAGTTTAACACGATAGCAAAAAATCATACCAGGTTACGAACAAATCTGCCTCAAACTCACTCCCGAGACTTACATATCAACGCACTGATGACGGGCAGATGGCTGGGGCTAATGTTTTGGGTCTAGTGACCTTTCTTCAGCACAGTTCTGAAGAAGAGTGGCTAATTCTGAAATATTACTTCTGCTTTCCCTTCACAGATGCTGCCAGACCTGCTGAGATTTTCCGGCAATTTCTGTTTATGTTTTTGATTTCCTGTATCTGCAGTTCTGTGGTTATCTTTTTGTTGTTATCTTTTTCTCTCTCTCTTCCTGCTTCATCACCAACTATTGATTACTCCATCCCCTCTACCCAGCTTCAGTCTATACACCAAGCTTTTCACAGCTACAACTAGTTCTGAAGAAGGGATACTGGACCCGATACGTTAATCCGCTTTCTCTCCACAGATGTTGCCAGAACTGCTGAATCCTCCCAGCAATTTCTGTATTTGTATCAGGAAACATTCGATGATCATAGCCTTTACCGTAGGCACTAATATTGACTCCTGAAAAGCTCCCAGTTCTCTGCTACTGCCTCCTCCTTTAAGGCATTTCTTAAAACCTAGCTCTGTAATGAAGTTACTAAAGTGTGAAGCTGAATGAACACAGCAGGCCAACCAGCATCTCAGGAGCACAAAAGCTGATGTTTCGGACTCTCTGATGAAGGGTCTAGGCCCGAAACGTCAGCTTTTGTACTCCTGAGATGCTGCTTGGCCTGCAGTGTTCATCCAGCTCCACACTTTATTATCTTGGATTCTCCAGCATCTGCAGTTCCCATTATCTCTGTATTGAAGTTACTTGTCATCCGTTCCAAAATGTCCTTCAGCAACTTGCTTCAAATGTTGCCTGATAATGTTTCTGCAAAATGGCTTGTAATGCTTTAGGTCATTGCAGGCACTACCTAAATGCAACTGATGTTGATGCGATGTTCATTCTCTGCCCTGGTATCAGTAGCGCAACCAAAAATTGTTAGCCACCCCTAGTCGCCCCTGAGAATATGATGGCAAGCCTTCTCAAGGGCAAATGTTAAACAGACAAACAAGGCAAGTTTGACAGTTAATTGACTAACACTTATTTGCAAAACAATTTTCTCTCTATTATTTTCACAGAGTGTGATAAAATCATGAGCACTGCCTTGTTTTGTATTCCTTGCTGGTTTAATTGCAGTGAATTCTTCATTGTTCAACATAATGGAGGGACTGCGACTCTCTCACCCCATGATAACAACTGCATAATAGATATTGTTTCCCTTCAACATGATAACATAAACAATTTTAAAGCATCCTTCCATTATATGCAGTGACTTAAGCCACTACAAACTATTCTTGAAAGTGAAGCAGGAAGAAATAAACCAACATAAGAACTATCTAATTTATTTGAACCACAATGCTCATCATTTAGATGACTTACTGCAGAGAGCTGATATCATTCATCATCAACATTCCCGCTCCTAGCTCTGTTTCAGAGTGCAACCTGGGCAGAATAACAAACACAAAGCCAGCCTTGGCGAGGGAGAGTGCTTTTCATATGTGATATAATGAAACATCATCAGAAGGATGATGAAGCTCTGACTTTGATATTTTTGTCTTCAATGAAAAGTTGTCAAGGTCAAACAGTATCTTTCCCAGAACGTCCTCATGGTGGCCCCAGGCAAAACATCTTGATTGGACCTGTCTCGACAGCCTGAAGCTAGAGCAGCAGAATTTCATCAACTAAAAGCACTTGTGTCAGATCCTGATCGCAGAGATCAATGGCTCGAGCACTTTGTCTATTTATGGGGCCGTTTAAAAATGCTACAAGAATACCAAAGGAAAGGTAAATTTTGCAACCTATCATATTGATGCGCAGGTGGGGCGTAATAGTTGGTCTGATCTAATCAATTCACTGCATAGTCCTTGACCATTGCAATATATATTAACATATTATCCTAATCAATCTGTTTGCAGGTGTTATTACACACCACTGGAGCAGGCGGGACTTGAACCCATGTCTCTTTGTCTAGGGTTACGGACACTATCATTGACCCTTATTGTTGCACTGAAACCTTGACAATATAACATTTTAGAAATGGATGAATAAACCAGAGTACAGGCACCATGCGTTTAACATTTTTTTAATGGGATGTGGACATTGTTGGTAAGGCTTCTGTTGTCAACCTATTGAATGAATGATTTACTGGACCATTCCAGTTTTAGGTTTGGAGTCAAACACATTGCTGTGCATCTGGAGTCACAGGTAGACCAGACCAGATAAGGATGGAAGATTTCTTTTCCTAGCAGGGCGTATATGACATTAATTTTCAATCCACAGCTGCGTATTGTGTACATTTCTGGCTTATGGAACAATAGGAAGGTTGTGATTGCAAGGAGTCATTAGATCATAGAGGTGTACAGCTCAGAAACAGATACCTTAGTCCAACTTGTCCATGCCGACCGGGTATCCTAGATAAATCTCGTCCAATTGCCAGCTTTTGGCCCAGATCCCGTCAAACCCTTCCTATTCATGTACCCATCCATGTGCCTTTTAATTGTTGTTATTTACCAGCCTACACCATTTCCTTTGGCAGGTCATTCCACGCACTCACCACTCTCCGCATGAAAAGGTTGCCCCTTAGGTCCCTTTTTAAATCTTTATCCTTTCACTTTAAACCTATGCCCTCTAGGTTTAGCATCTCCACCCCAGGGAAAGGTCCTTGGCTATTCATTCTACCCGTACCTCCCATGATTTTATAAACCTCCATAAGATGCCCCCTCAGCCTCCAATGTTCTATGCAAAATAGTCCCAGTCTATTCAGCTTCTCCCTGTAGCTCAAACCCTCCAAAACGGGCAACACCCTTGTAAATCCTTTCTGAACCCTCTCAAACTTCACAACATTTTTCCTATAGCAGGGAGACAAGAATTAAACACAGTAATCCAAAAGTGGCCTCACCAATGTCCTGCATAGCTGCAACATGCCATCGCAACTGCTATATTTAATGCACTCACCAGTAAAGACAATGGTACCAAACACCTTCTTCACTATCAGAGTTAACAAGGTAACAAGATAACAAGAGATAACAAGGTGCAGAGCTGCATGAACACAGACCCTTCTAGGCCCAAAACGTCAGTCTTCCTGCTCCTCTGATGCTGGTTGCTGCTGTGTTCATCCAGCTCTACACCTTGTTATCTCAGATTCTTCAGCATCTACAGTTCCTACTATCTCTGAAACAACGTTCTTCACTATCTTGTCTACCTGTGACTCCACTTCCAAGGTGCTTGAACCTGTACTCCAAGGTCTCTTTGTTCAGAAACACTCCCCAGGATCTTATCTTTAAGTATAAAAGTCCTACGCTGATTTGCCTTTCCAAAATGTAGCAGCTCACATTTATCTAAATTAAACATTGTCTACCACTCCTCAACCCATTTGCCCATCTGGAGGTTGATACAGAGAAGACTAACCAG
The DNA here is from genome assembly GCF_030684315.1 of Stegostoma tigrinum. Taxonomy (NCBI): domain Eukaryota; kingdom Metazoa; phylum Chordata; class Chondrichthyes; order Orectolobiformes; family Stegostomatidae; genus Stegostoma; species Stegostoma tigrinum. The sequence goes on from NC_081359.1 coordinate 102,950,595, forward strand.
AATGTTGCCTGGGATGGAACAGTTCAGCTCTGAACAGAAGCTGGATTAGCTCATGCTGCTTTCCTTTGAACAGAAAGTGTTAAGAAGGGATCTCATTAATGTGCACAATGTTTTGAGTTGGATGGACAGGTTGGATAGGGAGAATCTTTTCCATAAGTAGAGTGGTCATTATCCAGGGGATACAATTTTAAGATAAAAAGCAAGATGTTTAGAGCGAATAAAATGAAAAATATTTTCACTCAGAGGTCTGTGAGTATCTGGAACTTACTGACTGAAAAGGTGGTAGAGGCAGGATCCCTCAAAACATTGAAAAAGATTTTAGATGAACTCTTGAAATGCCACAGAATGTGTGAGGTGCTAGAAAAATGGGATTAGAACAAATGAAATGGTGGGACTGCAGATGCTGGAGAATCTGTGATAACAAGGTGTAGAGCTGGATTAACACAGCAGGCCAAGCAACATCAGAGGAGCAGGAAAGCTGTTTCAGGTCTGGACCCTTATTCAGAAAATCTTCTGAATCTTCATTTTCTGACGAAGGGTCCAGATCTGAAAGGTCAGCTTTCCTGCTCCTCTGATGCTGCTTGGCCGACTGTGTTCATCCAGCTCTACACCTTGTTATCTTAGAACAGATGAGTGTTAGATATCCAGTATGGGCATAAAGGGCCAAAGGGTTTCTTTCCTTGCTGTAAAAATTCTCTGATTCAGACTTTATGATATTTCACTATGACTGAGACTAGCTTTATATTCCAGATTTATGAATTGAACTTAAATTCTACCAGCTTTCATAGTGAGATTTGAGAAATAGTAGGAGCTGCAGATGCTGGAGAATCAGAGATTACACAGAATAGGGCCCAGGCCCAAAACATCAGCTTTCCCGCTCCTATGATGCTGCTTAACCTGCTGTATTCATCCAGCTCTACACTGTGCTATAGTGAGATTTGAACCATTTTCCTCACAATGTTTGCCAAGGTCTCTTGGTTATTAGTCCAATGACATTATCAGAACACTGTCATCTTCCTACAAGACAGAAAGAAAGAACTCTTCTGTCTAGTTCTTTTCAAAAGAGACACAAAGTATTCAGCAGGTCTGGCAGCTCTTGTGGAAAGTGAAAGACAGGTAACATTTTATGTCAATGTCAGGTCATCTCTGAAGCATGAATTCTGTGCTCGCTCTCTCTCCATGGCTGTTGCCTGGACTACTCATTATTTCCAGTGATTTCTGTTCTTATTTCAATATTTCCTGCTTGTGTATCAAGGCACATGTACTGGCCTGGAGGAAACTCCAGCATCACTGCAGTAGCTCAGCACCATTTAGGACAAAACAATATTTTAATAAAGATGTGTGGCAGTCAGCTTGTGCAGCAGCAGTGATTTCCTATCTGAAGATGGAGAAAGAATACTGCCATTTTTAACGCTTTTGTTTTATTTGTTCATTGGGTGTGGCTACCACTGGCTAGACGGGCCTTGTTACCACATAGCCTGCCACTACACATCCCCTGATAATAAAATGTGAGGCTGGATGAACACAGCAAGCCAAGCAGCATCTCAGGGGCACAAAAGCTGACGTTTCGGGCCTAGACCCTTCATCAAAGAAGGGGATGGGGAGACGGAACTGGAATAAATAGGGAGAGAGGGGGAGGCAGACCGAAGATGGAGAGAAAAGAAGATAGGTGGAGAGGAGAGTATAGGTGGGGAGGTAGGGAGGGGATAGGTCAGTCCAGGGAAGACGGACAGGTCAAGGAGGTGGGATGAGGTTAGTAGGTTGATGGGGGTGAGGCTTGGGGTGGGAGGAAGGGATGGGTGAGAGGACGAACTGGTTAGGGAGGCAGAGACAGGTTGGACTGGTTTTGGGATGCAGTGGGTGGGGGGGAAGAGCTGGGCTGGTTGTGTGGTTCAGTGGGGGGAGGGGACGAACTGGGCTGGTTTAGGGATGCAGTAGGGGAAGGGGAGATTTTGAAACTGGTGACGTCCACATTGATACCATTAGGCTGCAGAGTTCCCAGGCGGAATATGAGTTGCTGTTCCTGCAACCTTCGGGTGGCATCATTGTGGCACTGCAGGAGGCCCATGACGGACATGTCATCTAGAGAATGGGAGGGGGAGTGGAAATGGTTTGCGACTGGGAGGTGCAGTTGTTTGTTGTGAACTGAGCGGATGTGTTCTGCAAAGCGGTCTCGAAACCTCCGCTTGGTTTCCCCAATGTAGAGGAAGCCACACCGGGTACAGTGGATGCAGTATACCACATTGGCAGATGTGCAGGTGAACCTCTGCTTAATGTGGAATGTCATCTTGGGGCCTGGGATAGGGGTGAGGGAGGAGGTGTGGGGACAAGTGTAGCATTTCCTGCGGTTGCAGGGGAAGGTGCCGGGTGCGGTGGGGTTGGAGGGCAGTGTGGAGTGAACAAGGGAGTCACGGAGAGAGTGGTCTCTCCGGAAAGCAGACAGGGGTGGGGATGGAAAAATGTCTTGGGTGGTGGGGTCGGATTGTAAATGGCGGAAGTGTCAGAGGATGATGCGTTGTATCCGGAGGTTGGTAGGGTGGTGTGTGAGAACGAGGGGGATCCTCTTTGGGCGGTTGTGGGGGGGGGGGGGGCGGGGTGTGAGGGATGTGTTGCGGGAAATACGGGAGACGCGGTCAAGGGCGTTCTCGATCACTGTGGGGGGAAAGTTGCGGTCCTTGAAGAACTTGGACATCTGGGATGTGCGGGAGTGGAATGTCTTATTGTGGGAGCAGATGCGGCGGAGGCGGAGGAATTGGGAATAGGGGATGGAATTTTTGCAGGATGTTGGGTGGGAGGAGGTGTATTCTAGGTAGCTGTGGGAGTCGGTGGGCTTGAAATGGACATCAGTTACAAGCTGGTTGCCTGAGATGGAGACTGAGAGGTCCAGGAAGTTGAGGGATGTGCTGGAGATGGCCCAGGTGAACTGAAGGTTGGGGTGGATTGTGTTGGTGAAGTGGATGAACTGTTCGAGCTCCTCTGGGGAGCAAGAGGCGGCGCTGATACAGTCATCAATGTACCGGAGGAAGAGGTGGGGTTTGGGGCCTGTGTAGTTGCAGGATGTTGGGTGGGAGGAGGTGTCTTCTAGGTAGCTGTGGGAGTCGGTGTATTCTAGGTAGCTGTTGGACTCGGATAAGACATTCCACTCCCGCACATCCCAGATGTCCAAGTTCTTCAAGGACCGCAACCTTCCCCCCACAGTGATCGAGAACGCCCTTGACCGCGTCTCCCGTATTTCCCGCAACACATCCCTCACACCCTGCCCCCGCCACAACTGCCCAAAGAGGATCCCCCTCGTTCTCACACACCACCCTACCAACCTCCGGATACAACGCATCATCCTCTGACACTTCCGCCATTTACAATCCGACCCCACCACCCAAGACATTTTTCCATCCCCACCCCTGTCTGCTTTCCGGAGAGACCACTCTCTCCGTGACTCCCTTATTCACTCCACACTGCCCTCCAACCCCACCACACCAGGCACCTTCCCCTGCAACCGCAGGAAATGCTACACTTGCCCCCACACCTCCTCCCTCACCCCTATCCCAGGCCCCAAGATGACATTCCACATTAAGCAGAGGTTCACCTGCACATCTGCCAATGTGGTATACTGCATCCACTGTACCTGGTGTGGCTTCCTCTACATTGGGGAAACCAAGCGGAGGCTTGGAGACCGCTTTGCAGAACACCTCCGCTCAGTTCGCAACAAACAACTGCACCTCCCAGTCGCAAACCATTTCCACTCCCCCTCCCATTCTCTAGATGACATGTCCGTCATGGGCCTCCTGCACTGCCACAATGATGCCACCCGAAGGTTGCAGGAACAGCAACTCATATTCCGCCTGGAACCCTGCAGCCTAATGGTATCAACGTGGACTTCACCAGTTTCAAAATCTCTCCTTCCCCTACTGCATCCCTAAACCAGCCCAGTTCGTTCCCTCCCCCCACTGCACCACACAACCAGCCCAGCTCTTCACCCCACTCACTGCATCCCAAAACCAGTCCAACCTGTCTCTGCCTCCCTAACCGGTTCTTCCTCTCACCCATCCCTTCCTCCCACCCCAAGCCGCACCCCCATCAACCTACTAACCTCATCCCACCTCCCTGACCTGTCCGTCTTCCCTGGACTGACCTATCCCCTCCCTACCTCCCCACCTATACTCTCTCCACCTATCTTCTTTTCTCTCCATCTTCGGTCCGCCTCCCCCTCTCTCCCTATTTATTCCAGTTCCCTCTCCCCATCCCCCTCTCTGATGAAGGGTCGAGGCCCGAAACGTCAGCTTTTGTGCTCCTGAGATGCTGCTGGGCCTGCTGTGTTCATCCAGCCTCACATTTTATTATCTTGGAATTCTCCAGCATCTGCAGTTCCCATTATCTCTGATACTACACATCCCCTGTTGTTAGTCACTAACAGTCCCCATTAACAACTATTCACCCGCCCAGCCTGATCGTTAGTAACTCCTTTTTCTGTCCAACAGTTTTTCTGTCTCTTTGGGCTCTATCCTATCGTTTTACTCCCTGCCCCACCCACCTCCCTATTTTCTGCACATAAACTGACATTTTCCCAGCCACCCTCAGTTCTGAGGAAGGGTCACTGGGCACGAAACGTTAACTTTGTTTTCTCTTTCACAGATGTTGCTAAGCTTTTCCGCAAACTTTGTTTTTGTTCTTTATTTCCAGCATCCGCAGTTCTTTCAATTTTTATTGGGTAAGGATCTTCTTCCCCAAAGGGCATTCACAATGACAGGTTTTTGCAACAGTCAACAGTAGTTGTACAGTCATATTGAACTAGCATTTTTTAAAATTTCTGCTTTTGTGGAATTCAATTTTCACCATTGACTATGGTGGGATTTGAAACCCAGTCACAAGAACATTAGCACAGTTTACTGTATTACAAATCTAGAGAATTGCCACTATTTCAACATTTCACGGCTTTACTCTATGTTTAACCTGAGTAAACAAGCATAGGGAGAATCGTTGTAAACAAGACCTCTTTCAGCAGTAATTTTAAATGTCTGTAATTTTTTTCCTTTACTCTGCTGGAATGTAGGTATATCTAGCAAGCCCCAAAATTTATTGGCCATCTCTAATGGCCCTTGAACTGAGTGGCTGGATAGACAGTTTCAGAAGGCAATTAAGACCCAGTCTCATTGCTAAGGGTCTGGATTCATAAGAAGAAAGATATATTTCCTTAACTAAAGGAGATTCATGAACTAGTTGTTTCAGAGATAGCAGGAACGGCAGATGCTGGAGAATCTGAGAGAACAGTTTAGAACTGGATGAACACAGCAGGCCAAGCAGCATCAGAGGAGCAGGAAGAAGGGTCTCGGCCCAAAACATCAGCCTTCCTGTTCCTCTAATGCTGCTTGGCCTGCTGTGTTCATCCAGCTCAACACCTTGTTATTTCATGAACCAGTTGCTTTTTTTAATAAAAACCACCAATGACGTAATGGCCACCATTTTTGAGACTAGCTCTCCTTTAAATTCCACATTCATCAATTGAACCCAAATTCCCTCATGGGATTTGAACCCTTACTCAGTGAACACTAGCCTAGATCTCTGGATTTTTAGCACAGTGATAATACCACTGTTTCAGTGCGTCCCCATATTTGGGTTAGCAATATCTACCAGTTATCAGATCCGAGGAAGGGCCACCAATTTTCTCCTCCACAGATGCTGCCAGACCTGCTAAGCTTTTCCAGCAACTTTTGTTTTTGTAACAATATCTACCAGCCTGAATGTCTCACCGCAAACCCCATTAATGATACATGCTTGACTGTTATCTTATAAATAAAAGTTCCAGGAAAGCACACGGTTTTGCTTTTAACTTTATATATAGAAAGTTTGCTCATGCACAATGGGAATCCTTGTCAAGTCCAATTGTCCTATCCTTAATTGCTCTGGAGAAAGCAGTGGTGAGTGACCTTAATGAGTTGTAGCCAGTACAAAAGCTGGCAAGACATTGCGGTTCCACACACAGTATAGGTATAGCCACAGCGCTCTCAAGTAAGGACTATTAATTTGGCATTCCAGATACCATCACACATTCACTTCCATTAATTTGAGTGGGATGGAAAATCGTACAGCTCCTGCAGTTAACAACCACCAGCCATTCAAGTATTCTGAGGATGGGTTACCGGACCTGAAATGTTGTATTTTATTTCACAGATGCTGCCAGACCTGCTGAGCTTTTCAACAACCTCTGATTTTGTTCCTGATTTAGAGCATCCACAGTTTTTTTCAGTTTTTATTCAAATATTCAAGCCTGCAGAAGAACAGTATCCAACCACTTGTGCTCAGCCTACGTACTATTCAGAACAATCGTGCTTGATCTGTATCTTAACTTCATCAACTTGCCTTGGTTCTATCTATTTGCCTTGCTTCTGTAACTTGAACACTTGCCTTAAACAGAATCCGTCAATTCCAGTTTTTGAGAAATTCAATTCCCTTAAGCTTATTGGCGGAGAAAATGCCATGACTTGAGATTTTAACATTATCACATCCATATTTACATGTTGCATTGCAACCCCAGCACTGGAGCTGAAAAGTCACTGCAGTGCAATTCTAGTCACCACATAATAGGAAGGATGTGACCACGCTGGAGCGGGTATAGAGGAGATTCATTAGGATGTTGCCTGGGATGGAGTATTTGAGCTTTGAAGAGAAGCTGGATAAACTCAGATTGTTTTCTTTGGAGGAGCCAAGATTGAGAGTTGCCCTGATAGAGGTGTATGAGACTTTAGGGGCATGGACAGAGTGAATAGAAAGCAGCTGCTATATTGAGTTGAAGCATCAGTAACAAGGAGGCATCTACATGTGTGACAGACATTAGTAGAAAGAAGCAGTTAGCTTCAACTGGCCCAGTCTGACACACACTGGCAAACTCACTTTCAGGCCCAGACATCAGTTTTGCATGGATCAGAGCTAACTTTGATGCTAATAGTTTGCTTTCTTCCTGCGTATACTGGCAACTAAAAGCAACTTCTATCGCTTATTCTAATCATTTATATGTTTAAGTCTACACCCATCAGAACAAAATGACAATGTGATCTCCCTGTTATACAATCTGTTTCTTCCTGGTTCATGTAAAAGCCAAAAGCATCTTCAAAATGTTAGAAGTGGAAGGCTTTAAGCAGTGCACTAATTTTTAGTAAAGTATTAAGATGGTGACATGGATTAAAAGCTCTGGTATCTTTGTTGAACAGTACAGGCAGAATCCCAAGCGTTAATTGATGGTTTAATTTGTTTGTGTCTGAGCAGAGTAAGTCTCAGTGTCTTCTGTTAGGTCTTCAAGCTTGTAACATTTAATCATCATGACCCAGAGAAGTCAGCCTCATTTAGGAGAGCTGCACTGTCAGAGCAGCCAATGAGATTGTAAGACATTAAATTGAAACCACATCTTGTCGTCTCCAGTAACACTGATGCGTCTAAACTCAAAGGCTAGAGTTGAACTCGCTTCACAGATCTCTTGGGAAGAAAGTGATCATGTAACTGGACTAATAATTCAGGGATTTAAGTGAATGCTTTGGGGATCATGAGCTCAAATCCCACCATTCCAATTTAAGTCCCACGAATAATGATCAGGAATATGAAGCTTTTCTTAATAGAGGTGACTGAAGTAACTGCATAGAGGCCAGTATCCCATCACAAAGTCACCCTTTATTTACATGTTCACAGTACACCAACTGTGACCAACCAGCTCGGAATTGGTCCCCTGAACTGAGGAGAATCCGAATCTCATGTTTATATTGGTCAGCCAGGGCTCCCTGATAGGCATAGGTTAGCAACGCCAATCAAGGATGTCACAATGAACAAGATCCAACTGGTTCCAATCACTACAGTGACCATTAAGCTGTCATTAATTGTTGTAAAATCCCATCTTGCTCACCAGTGCCTTTTCTAAAGAAAGACAGACCTAACATGGCTCATATGCAACTCCAGATTGAGGGCGACAGTGGTTGGCCTTATGGGATAACCTGGCAAATCTCTCTGTTCAAGAATGGGTAACAAGCTTGCCAGCGACACTCAAATCCCATGAAACAAAGGGGAAACAAAAGCATTTGACTGTGGAATTGGCATTTTAATGCAGCACCAATGAAGGCACTGTCCTGAGGAGGTTACACTAAGCAAAAATCTTGCTACGCAGTGGTGCAGAAATGGGTCATTCAGGCAAAGTTTCATGAGAATGATAAAGGTGGGTGATGTGCACACCCAATAGCAATTGGGAAGATGTAAGCTACCAATTAGCTAATGTCTCCAGAGTCCCACTGCCAAGACCAAATGTGGATCCTGACCCATGTGGGCACAACACAGGAATTCCGGGTGATTTTACCATCTCCAGCCCATTAGGAAGTTGCCACCAGGACCAATGTTCCTCTAAGGACAATGGGACTGTTCCTCTAGACTTCCCAATCCATACACATGACAGCATCAGAGGTGACATGGAGAAAAGAGGGTTTCATCATATTGAAGTTCTCCACAATGGCCAGTGAGAAAAAAATAGTTATCTGACAGAACCAGGGCCATGGTGTAGCAGCCATAGGAGAAGCCATTACCACAGTGGCGCCTTCAGGACTTAATATAGAGCCCAATGTCTCATATTCAATACCCCCCACTCCATGGGCCACGGAGCCTTAGGGCAGGAAGGTCATCAATAACTTTGCCATCCTTCCCCCAATCCTAGGGAAGCTGCTGGGAAGCTACCTCAATGAAGTTGATGGGCTAGCCATGCACAATGAAGCCATCTGAACACCGGTAAAGCCTCAGCACAGTCATAAAATGATCATAAATGGGCAATTTGGAAGCTATTTGATTTTATTTGGAAATAGCTTGTGAGCCACAAGTTTCATAACTGTTGAAAAATTCCAGGATATGCCCCATTTAAAACCGTTTTTCACCCAGAATGCCCAAAATGTTCCATATTCCCATTCATCGTTGTCCTTAAATACAACCATGCATCTGTGACATGACAAGGAGCATTTCAATGGCTTTGGAGCAACTTGAGACATCTGTAAGCGGAAAAGGTGTTGTATAAATGAAGAATTTATTTTGCAAAATGTCCTGCAATGCTATTGAAAAATAACAGTCTGCTTAAGGGCCCAGACCTGAAACGTCAGCTTTCCTGCTCCTCTGATGCTGCTTAGCCTGCTGTGATCATCCAGCTCTACACCTTGTTTTATCAGCAGTCTGCTTAACACTGCTTAACATAACGTATATTTAAGTTCCAATTTATCAGCCATTACACTGTGCAATTTGTCCTCCATATCCACCTCTTTACCAACAGTCAATAATTTAATGCAGGAGACCTGAATGGTTGTCAGTGGATGTAGCAAGGTGCGAGGAAGTCTTGTGGTGCAGTGAAATGTGTTGCTAGCTTTGAGCCAAAAGTTCCTGATGGGAGTCCCATGCCAAGACTTGTTGGCTGTGGAGGGCACCTTTATAATCTGACTAAACAGGTTGGCAGTCTGCCTGTAAGTTCTCCCAACGCGCCTAATAGCAGGTGGGAAGAAGGGAGAGATTTCGAGTCAGTCATCCAGCAGCAGGCAATGGCAAAACCACTGCATACTTTGCCCTCAAGTGATGATGAATCCAATGAAAGAACAACTTGCAACTCTTGGGAAAGTAGGTAGTGAAATGGTCAGGGAACTATTAATCTATGAATAGGCAAGCCTCCCTGCTAGAGGAAGGACTTTGTGAAACTTAGAAGATTTGCAAGGATTTTGCCAGGGTTGGAGGCCTTCAGCTAGAGGGAGAGGCTGAATAGGCTGGGGCTATTTTCCCTGGAGCATTGGAGGCTGACGGGTAACTTTATAAGAGTTTATAAAATCAAGAGGGGCACAAATAGGGTGAAATGCCAACGCCTCTTCCGCAGGGTCAGGGTGTCCAAACCTAGAGGTTTAAGGTGAGAGGGAAAAGATTTAAAAGGGACTTAGGGGGCTTTTTTCATACAGAGGGTGGTGTATGTATGGAATGAGCTGTCAGAGTGGGTGATGGAGGCTGGTACAATTCCAACATTTAAAAGGCATCTGGATGGGTAGATGAACAGGAAGGGTATAGAGGGATATGGGCTAAATGCTGGAAAATGAGATTATATTTATGTAGGATATCCGGGTCGACATGGAGGAGTTGGACTGAAGGGCCTGTTTCCAAGCTCTATCACTCTATGGCTAAATCAGATCTCTCATCAAGAGCTGATGGACTCATTACCCAGCACTACATCCATACTGATGAGATTAAATTGTACAGTCTAATCAGCATAAATACAAGGTTGCAGTGTGATGGAAAGAAGCCCAATAATATTTCAGATAACAAAGTGTAGAGCTGGATGAACACAGCAGACCAAGCAGCATCATAGGAGCAGGAAGGCTGATGCTTTGGGCCTAGACCCTTCTTCAGTTCACTTGCCACTGCATCATTGTGTACTACTTTGCCCTGGTGTTTTATCAATTTACTGAGGCTTTGCAGAACTAGGCTGTTTACAGCAAACTGGTTCTTTGACAACTTGGGTAAATCTCTCACTCAATAAGCATCAATTGTAAAATTTATTTCTGGAATTATTTATGTATGTTGGTTATAGGACACAACAGAAGGAAACTTCAACACAGTTATGACTCAGGCTTTAAATTGCCCTGTAAATCATTTCCACTCGAACCTTGGAGCTCGCAGCAAACAATCAACTGTTTTGTTTAGAGGGAATCCTGCCTGCTAAGACCACCTTTATAATTCATTTATGAGACGTGAGAATCGCTGACTTCACCAGCATTTATTTACAATCCTTAATTGCCCTTGAGGAGGTGGTGGTGAGCAGCCTTCTTGTGCTGCTGGTGCAGTCCAGGTGTTGTAGGGACACTCATGATGCTGTGTGAAAGGGAATTCCAGGAAGTTGATACAGTGACACTGAAGGAGCAGTGATATATTTCCAAGTCAGGATGGTGAGTGGTTTGAAGGGGAATTTGCAGGTGATATTGTTCCTATGTCGCCTACGCCTCTCCAGGTAGTGTTGTTCCTGGGTCTAATAGGTGCTGCCAAAGGATCTTTTGTGAATTTCTGCAGTGCATTCTGCAGCATGGTTGGTACAAACTACTGCTACTGTGTGCTGGTAGTGGAAAAACTGGATGTTTGTAGATGAGGTGCCAATCAAGTTGACTCCTTTGCCCTGAATGGTGTCAAGCTTCTTGAGTGTTGACACAGTTACTCATAAAGAATTGTGTCATATTTTTCTATAAATTCAAGGATTGAAGGAATCAATGGCTTGTCTGGCATTTATTGCCCATTCCTAAACGTCCTGGAGAAGGTAGCGGTGAGCTGCCATCTTGAATTCTGACGATAGGGTTTGTGTTAAAAGGAGAGGCTGGAAGAGTGGGTATTTTTTCACTGGATTGCAGGAGGGGTGGCCTTATAGAGGTCTATAAAATCATGAGGGGCATAGATAAGCTGAATAGCAAAGCTCTTCCCTCTGATGGGGAAGTTCAAATCTAGAGGGCATAATTTTAAAGTTAAAGGAAAAAAAAATTAAAAGGGACACTGAGGGATAATTGTTTTACAAAGGGGGTGGTTTGTATGTGGAATAAACTGCCAGAGGATGTGGTAGATATAGGTACAGTTACAATGTTTAAAAGATATTTGGACAGGTACATGAATAGGAAAGAGTTAGAGGTGTGTAGGCCAGGCAAATGGGACTAATTTAGTTTGGTAAACCTGGTCGGCATGGATAAGTTGGAACAAAGATCCTGTTTCCATGTCATGTGACTCCATAAATCTGCAGTCTTTGCGGTGTGAGGATGGCTTTCCAGGATTTTGACCGAGAGGATTATCGACCATTCTGATGTCCAGACACCCAACAATGCTGTTGACTCTTAACGTCTCTCTGGGGCAATTAGGGGCTCAGCAATTCTCCATAGGAGCAAGTTAGAGCACCTTGGCTAGCCCTTTCCCAATTTGGGTTGAGAAGAGGATATTCTGACGAGAATCCTGGGGTATGCAGGTGCCCAACAAAATTTATGCATTTTCCCTTGTGTGTGTATTCTTCACAATGGGCTGATTTTGTGTGACATGACCCCCACCCCACTTCACCACTTTGCCTCCATTAGTGACCATATCTGGAAAAAAAAAGACCCTCCTGTTGGCAACATGGTGATGCACAGAGGGTCTGGCTGTGACACATCACCCACAATTGATACACTTGTCAGCAGGTACTCAAGCCAAGAAACATAGGTAACTTAGGACGGGGTATAAGTATTGAATGACTATTAACTTCCATTGAATGGCAACCAGCAATTTCTTCAGGGTTGTAGCACATCGTTCGGAAAATGAAAAGCTGATGAGAATTTTTTTTTGCTGGGGAGCTCAGAAGGTTGAAGAAAGAAAGAACTTGTTGATACACAGAGAAATGATAACCTTGTCGAACACTTTATCTCAAATGATAGCAGAGGGATCGCTGGAAAGGAAAGAGATCATAAATAATGATAGCAACAAATGGAAAAGGGGTTTGCAATATGGATCTGAGCGACTGAACTACAGATGACCAAACAATTGATAGGAAGGGAGGATTCTAATCATGTGTATCTAATAACAAATGTAATCTTGTCTATTGATTTTTATTATGTTGTTTGTGCAGTGTTTGATCCATCATTTTTTGTGCTCCATTCCATTGATAGGGAGACTTCTATGTTAAGCTTTTAGACTTAACAGAGAACTGTGCCCTGCTGGCTAGAATCCTGACCATATAACTTTTTTTTTGTTCAGAAATAAAAGCCGAAATTACTGGAAAGCTCAGGGGGTCTGGCAGTATTTGTGGAGGGAAATCAGAGTTAATGTTTTGGGTCCAGTGACCCTTCCTCAGAAGTCAACTTTTGTTTTGTTATTTATTCATTCTCAGAAGTGGGCATTGCTGGCAAGTCTAGCATTTATTGGCCATTATTTAAGCTACCAATAAAATCATGGCGAGGTCATCTTCTTGAATCACTGGCAGAACTTTGATAGAGCTGATTCTGTGGATGGGAACACCCACTGATAGGGACAGGTTGGTGAAAGTGAGGGCTGTCCTCCTCAGGGAAGGGGTGGTTGAGTGATGGTTCGATGGAGATTGACAATTTAATGTCAGAATTGGGCAGTGAATTCATTTGGGAGAAACTGCTTGCATTGCGAAAGGGTAGAGGGTCAGGGGGCAAGTAAAAGTGAATGACATAATGTAAAAAGCATTAAGATATGATACAAGGAACAGTTTTTCACGCAGGGATTGTTTTGTCCTGGATAGTGTCAAGCTTCTTGAGGGTTGTTCGAGCTGTTTCCATTCTGTACATCTCCACGACTCTATGACTCTATGTTGAATGTAAGAGGGAAATGATTAGTTAGAGCTCAGGCAAGAAGGGAGAATTCCATCACACTCCTGACTTTACCATGTTGATGGTGAAAAGGAGACAGCGGGTGAGTTATTCACAGTGTAATTTAGCTTCTAACTTGTATCTTTGCAAATATTGGATGGGCTTCAGAGTTCAAATGTGAGTTACTCATTGCAGAATTCTAAGCCTTTGATCTGTCCTAATAGCCATTATATTTATATGTTTAGTCCAGTTCATTTTCTAGTCAATTCAGTTGAGAGTGGGCACTAATCATTTCTCTCCTACATTCAACATAGAGTCATAGAGTTGTGGAGATGTACAGAATGGAAACAGATCCTTCGGTCTAACTCACACATGCTGCCCAGGTATCCTGAAATAATCTAGTCCCATTTGCCAACATTTGACCCATATCCCTCTAAACCCTTCCTATTCATATACCCATCCAGATGTCTTTTAAATGTTGTAATTGTACCAGCCTCCACCACTTCCTCTGGCTGCTTCCTGGGATGGGAGAGTCAAAAACTAGAGCATAGGTTTGAGGTGAGAGGAGAAAGATTTAAAAGGGACCTAAGGGGCAACTTTTTCACTCAGAGGGTGGTGCGTGTATAGAATGTGCTGCCAGAGGGAGTGGTGGAGGCTGATAAAATTACAACTTTTAAAAGGTTTCTGGAGGGGTACATGAATAAGATGGGTTTAGAGAGATATGGGCCCAATGTTGGCAAATAGAACTAGATTTGCTGACTAGATGTCCCAAATTAATCTAGGGATATCTGGTCAGCAAGTCAGGTTTGGCCAAATGGTCTGTTTCGATGCTCTACGTCGCTATGACTCTATGTTGAAGGTGAAAGGGAGATGATTACATTGTTGGAGATGGTCATTGTCTGATGCTTGTGCAGCACAAATGCAAATTGCCACTTATCATCCTAAGTCTCTCCGTTATCAAGCTAAATTATGTGTTCAAGTCCGGGAGTGGATTTATTCTTTTTTGAGTCCTTCCAATGAGCCACTCAAAGAATGTAATCTCAAAACAGTGACTTGCACTTTGGAAATATTAGACCTATCTGTTCAAATACTGGATAGATAACACTGATATAGAACAGGCAGAAATAGTTTTAAATGCTATCAGTATAGTTCCTATGCCAAGGGGAGAAAAAGAACAAGAAGATGGAGAAAACAAACATAAAGTTGATGTAAATAAAACACATTTTTAGAGAGAGCTAGGAGAATAAGATACATAAAATAAACAACCTCAAAACCAGCCCAGCTCGTCCCCGCCTCCCTAACCTGTTCCTCCTCTCACCTATCCCCTCCTCCCACCTCAAGCTGCACCTCCATTTCCGACCTACTAACTTCATCCCGCTCCCTTGAACTGTCCGTCCTCCCGGACTGACTTATCCCCTCCCCACCTCCCCACCTATACTCTCCTCTCCACCTATCTTCTCCTCTCTCCATCTTCGGTCCGCCTCCCCCTCTCTCCCTATTTATTTCGGAACCCTCTCCCCATCCCCCTCTCTGATGAAGGGTCTAGGCCCGAAACGTCAGCTCCCAAGATGCTTCTTGGCCTGCTGTGTTCATCCAGCTTCATGCTTTGTTATCTTGGATTCTCCAGCATCTGCAATTCCCATTATCTCTAGCCAAAACAGAAGTTACTGAGTTCAGTTCTGAGGAAGAGTCACCAGGCCGAAATGTTAATTCTGATTTTTTTCTTCACAGATGCTGCCAGATCTGCTGAGCTTTTCCAGAAATTTCTGTTTTTATTTCCAATTTGTAGGATCTGCTGTTCTTTCGGCTTTTATAAATAAAATGAACCATAGTGTCTGCTTTAAAATAAAGACACATTTCTGAAGAAGTAACAATCATAATGGAGAGTGCTTGAAAGTTCTTCTCAATGTGCGAATTTCTGAGATAATTTCAGCATTTCTTTGTAATTTCTCTTATCTCTGGCAATTTTTGGACACAGTCGATTATAAAACAAATCTCTTTTAGTGCATTTATGTTTGGAACAAACAATTGCTCGAGATGAAGTAAATCTAGATTTATAAGAGCTCAAAAGCCTCAGGTAGAATAACATCAGCTAAGTAATCTTGTTTCTGGGTAAATTCACCAACATTGTCCCCTGGTATTATGGTCACGTTGTATTCTAGCTATTCATAATAGCTCCAAAAACAGCGCAGCAGAGGAGGAAACACAATATCCCAAACAGCACTGTAGTGGTCTTTGGGAATTGTTCAAGAAAAGCAAGTTAGGTGTAAGGAGTATTTTTCTAAAATGTATACAACCACTGCATTCATAGTGTAAATGTGGAAATGCCATCACCTGCAAGCTACTCACCATTCTGACTTGAAATATATTATCTGATGTTCCAGATTTGCAGCATCTGCAGTTTTTTTTGGTTTTTACCACATTCATACACACTATTGAAAAATGAATTCTCTCATATAATTTCTCTTTTATCCGGTTAAGCAATACTGAGGAGTCTTGTACTCCTGTGAGTGCTGTCTTTTGGAAGAGGTGCTAAAACTGCTAAAAATGTTTAACTTAATCTTACAGTCATTATTTCAAAGCAGTAGTGGAGGTCCCTCAGACTCCAGGCCCACATTTCCCTACACCAAAATGATGATGCTTAACGGTTACAGCTCAGAAGCTGTCCTTTTGGTCTTGTGCCTCTACCCTGGTTCTTTGCAACGACAACTTATTGCTGTCTATTCCCATGCACCTGCCTTTGCACAACAGCCTTGCACATTTCCCTAGTTCCTCTTGAGGGGATGGTGGTATCCTGCCTTGCCGATTTACTGCAGTCTTTGAGGTGAACTGATACCCACAATACCATTAGGGAGGTATTGGCAGGATTTTGACCAGGTCACGCTAGATCAAAGGAAAGACAATATATTTTGATGTCAAAATGGTGGGTAGCCTGCAGGTGGTGGTGCTCCTGTATATCTGCTATCGTGGTTTTTCTAGATGGAGGTGGTTGCCTATTTGGAAGATGCAGTGTAAGGATCCTTGGAGGATTTCTGCAGTGCATCTCGTAGACGGTACACACGGATGCTAATTAACTTCAGGGGTGGAGGGAGTGGATGTTTGTGAACATGGTGTCAGTCAAGTGGGCTACTTTGTCTTGGACGGTATCAAGCTTCTTGAGTGTTTTTGGAGCTGCACCCATCCAAGCAAGGGGGTAGTATTCTATCAAACTCCTTACTTGTGCCTTGTGGAATATGGATAGTCTTTGGCAAGTCAAGGAATGAGTTACTCATTGCAAGACTCCCAACTTCTGATCTGCTCTTGCAGAAGATCACTGATCTAGTTCATACTGTGGTCCAAGATATTCTTCAAAATGTTGATAGTGAGGGATTCAACGATGGTAATGTTATTGAATGTCAAGGGGTAACGCTTAGAATCTCTCTTATTGGAGATGACCATGGTCTAACATTGGTCTGGCATGAATTGTTTAAGCAAAATATGCTGGAAGGGATGGAGGAGGGACCA
This sequence comes from Stegostoma tigrinum, assembly GCF_030684315.1. Taxonomy (NCBI): domain Eukaryota; kingdom Metazoa; phylum Chordata; class Chondrichthyes; order Orectolobiformes; family Stegostomatidae; genus Stegostoma; species Stegostoma tigrinum. Next base: position 102,967,421 of record NC_081359.1, read on the forward strand.
GGAGTGAACAAAGAGGAATGCTTGCTTGATGAATGGAAATACGGTAGAATTAAGTCTTTAAGGGATAACTTGTAAAAAAGCAAAAGCAAAAGGATAATGCTTTGCTGTAGAGACTAGGGGAGGTGACATCATTACTGAGGGGCAGAAATACAACATAGAATGACATCCTGTGGTCATGAAAAATCAATCTGTTTCTTGTGACCCAATTTAAATATACAACTGACTGAATTTGCATTAACACATAGAATTTCAACTCCTGTGTGAACAAAGACAGAAAAAAACTCAAAAATTTCAGCTTTAAATGGGGAAAAAAATGGGAAATAAGATAGCAGAAGCATGAGTGGGTAGAGTCAGGCCCACATAGGCCCAGGGTTAATTTTGCTTTTAGTTAAAGTTGGGATATTTGACTGTTGAAGCTGCTAGATACAGCTCTGTTGCTCTGTAGCAACAACAAGCTTGAGTTTTTTTCTCTGCTGCTCCATTATTTCTTTCGGTGTTCCTTTCTCCTGGACTGCTCATATCATGTGAGAAAATCCGTTTTGTTTGATTTGCCTTTGCCACGTGTGTTTATGAGATGCTGCTATATTGGAATAGTGGATGATTAGTGGTTAAATAAAAATACATACTATTTTGTTAAGTATTTCCATCGAGTTTAAGTTATGCCGAATTTTAATTGTATTGTAAGAATTAAACGTGTTTTGCAGAAAGCCTGGTAGTGGGCCAATTGAACCATATTTGGAACACGTTCGGCTTTAAGTTGACAAAAGTTAGGTGCAGGCTATCTCCTTGATATAATTTGAGGGGATTTGGCCTAGAACATAACAAGAACAAGATCACTTATTAATCCTACCTTATCACACATTACTTGATGTAAACTATGAAGGGTCTAGGCCCAAAACATCAGCTTTTGTGCTCCTGAGATGCTGCTGGGCCTGCTGTGTTCATCCAGCCTCACATTTTATTATTATCTTCCCTAGTAGGTTGTGCAATGTACTACATGAAGAAGCAAGCTCTGTTGCAGTCAAGGTTACACAGTGTGAAGCTGGAAGATCACAGCAGGCCAGGCAGCATCAGAGGGGCAGGAAAGCTGACGTTTCTGGTCGGGGCCCTTCTTCAGAAAATGGCATTTCTTACCATCTCTGTTGCAGTCATCATGTTTGTCTTCAATGTCTGAAAGGTCTCATCAGTATCCAGATTAATATGACAACTGTAATGCCCTTCTAACTGATCTCCATTAGTTCCTGATTTGTATTTTTTCCAACTCTTTGGAGAGACTCTCCAAGATCCAATAACTGATTGGCACCCATGACTTCTTTCCCTTGATCACATCATGATCTATTGTATCTATACCATTCATCACCACCATATCGACACCATCCTTTATTAATAATGCAACATCACATTCTTTTCCTTTTGGTCTATTCTTCTGGAATGTTACATAATCTTGAAAATAAATACCCAGCCCTGATCAGCCTGTAACCACATCTCAATAATGGCTATCAAATCGCATTCATTTATTTCTGTTTGTGCTGTCAACTCTCCTATGTTGATGGGTAAATTCAGATGTAAAGCATTAATTTTGATTTATTATCATTATTGCCTATTCTGAATTTAATTTCTCTTGTGTTGCTGTGGTCATCCACTGTATTTGAAGCCCTGGGGCATTCACAAGGTTAAAGACTTTAAAAAAAATGTAAAATTTTGGCTAACTCAGATTTTCAGTCCCAGAATGATAGAAAGCCTGGACTTAGTTTCGCTACATAACAGGAATGATTATTTATTAGAAATAAACTGGAGTCTAGCTACTAGGTAATAAGTTATAAACCTACAACATTAAACATTATAATTGAACTTTAACACTTTATAAACACTGTCTTACAAAAACTTAGGCACACAGATGTTGACATTAAAAAAATAGAAAAATTCTGAGAAAAACAGTTCAAAAGTCTTTGTTCACAAAATCTATTGAGTTGTTTCTTGTTGATCAAAATTTTTCTTCTCAGCCTTCTTTTTCCAAATGCTTCCAATGGTTTGCAAGAGGCACAGGGTGGCTGGTTCATTTCTGAACATTCTCTGGCTTATCAATGAAAAGCCATTGCTTATGGCAACTGCTGAAGGAAAGATAAATTTGTTTTCATCAGGCTTAATGTGGGTTTTAGAACACAGAACACGAAACAATACGGCATGGGAATGGCCTCTTTGGACCATAATGTTGTGTCATATATGATGCCAAATTAAGATAATCCCTTCTGCCAGCCCTTGGCCCATATCGCTCCATTCTTTCCTTATTCATGTGCTTATCTAAAAGTCCCTTAAACACCTCTATCATATCTGCCTGCGCCACCATCCCTGGTAGTGTGTTCCAGACTCCTACCTCCTCTATGTGTAAAAATCTTGCCCCTCACATCGCCTCTGAACTTTCCAGCTCTGACCTTAAATGCATGCCCGCTAGTTTTAGAATGGTGAGGCTGCTCTCAAACTTGTTCAGACCTCATCACTCCTCTATATCTTGATCTCAGATTCAAGCTGTTCAGTTGCTTGAGAACCAGTCACATGGTTGTTAGATGAAGTCCTTTCTCACCAATAACTGTTCACTAATCCATAGACCAATCAAATTCTTATTGCCAGCCAATGCTCTATCTCGATGCCAGTTTGTCCGAAACCCAAACTTTAATCACAGCTTGTAAAACCAAATGTTTATGTGATGCTTGCCATGAGTATCTAGTTCCTTGCTTTTCAAAATGTGCAGCGCTCTTTGCAAAATACTAACTTTAAAACCGTTCTTTCTCAATTCATTCCATAGTTTGTTTTTGAAAAGGCACAAAAACAATGACCTCTATGCTTGCCCTCTTCTCTTTATATGTTCTGACCCTTCCTGTTACAATTTCATTATCCTTTGCCTCCTGACTACTTTGCATCTCTCATTTATTCTTGAATTTTTTAAACTTTCCTTTGATTAAACTTGCTGATTAGTTTAAAACCACAACTATTTACAGGATTCAACAGGACACTCATCCCAGCATGGTTCAAATGATCCTGATGCAACATTTCAGCTCTGTCTTTCCCTATTACTAGTGTCAGTGATCCTTGAAAGAGAACACATTTCTTCCAACTCCAATCGTTGAGCATTTACCTCACTTGTTGTATTAATGTCACAATAATTTGAATGTGGTCAGCTAGTGACCCTGGCATTATTGCCTTTTTAGTTCTGATTTTGAATGTAGATCCAAGTTGATTATAATCAATTAATAGAGCCTCTGTTCTGATGAAGGGTGTAGGCCTGAAATGTCAGCTTTCCAGCTCCTAAGATGCTGCTTGGCCTACTGCGTTCATCCAGCTCCACACCTTGTTATCTTGGATTCTCAGCATCTGCAGTTCCTATTATCTCTAATAGAACCTCCTTCCTGGTCCTACCTATGCTGTTTTCAATTATATGGTCATAAATCACATGACACCAGGTTATAGTCCAACAGGTTTATTTGAAAACACAAGCTTTCAAAGCCTTGCTCCTCCTGCACATGAAAAATCAGTGAGACTCTGAAATTTGACTTCAAATAAACCTGTTGGACTATAACTTGGTATCGTGTGATTTTTGACATTGCCCGTCCCAGTCAATACCAGCATTTCCACGTTATAATTATATGGACCATGAAAATTGGGATCTTCCCCTTAGCACTCTTGGTTCCTCTCCAGCCCAGAAGAAATAGCCTGACCCCCATGGCACCAGCTAGGCAATGCTGCCTTTGGAACTCTCTGTCTTTCGTATAGAGAACAGTATTTATTTCACTTATTTTGCTATTCTAAAACTATTGCATTTGTTTTTTCTCTCTCCAATCGAATGGCACTTTGTAGCAGGGTTCAATGGCCAGTACACTCAGCATCCTTTCAGCCTGTGGCCTCATGCACACTGGGAGGATGTGCCTCATTCCCATTGGGCAGGCTGAGGCATCTCCAGGACTGAATTTTGGATCTCAACACCTGCTTCACATGCTGCCTCTGATCATGGATCAAACTTGATACAATTAAGAAATATGACTGTCTTCTGGAATGTAATGTCCAGATCATCTCTCCATCCCTGATACGTATCTCGATGTCTGTATTTCGGTCTACAGTTCACCAACTCTGAACCGACGCTCATTTACCAGCCAAATTTGCTGCAGATGTGTTCATTATTGAATCCCACTGGTATCCAACAGCTCCCACATCCTACAGCTGCCACACATTAATTGCCTAAACATCCATATTCAGTTTCATTAATTCATTTAGCTGCCACTTTTTTAAAAAGAAAATTTCTTAACTGTACTCTCCAGCAATAATAAAGTCTCTTTATTTAAACCATGTGGCCAACCCAGAGAGAAATACCCATCAGTAACTCACCACGTTCCCCTCCAAGTGACTTAGCATCCTGGCTTGGAAATATATCACCACTCCTTCACTATCACTGGATCAAAATCCTGGAATTCCCTCTCTAATGGCATTGTGGATCAACCAACAGCAGATGGACAGCAGTGGTTCAAGGCAGCTCACTACCATCTTCTCAAGGGCAAGTAGGTATGGGCAATAAATGGTGGTCAGCTTACGACGCCCATATCCCACAAAATGAGCAAAAAAAAACTCTACCTCTTTTCCTGTGGCAGAATATCTCAACCGTGGCAGGTGGAAACATGTTGAAGTGGTGTCAGTGGTTTTTGACATTCTCCTCCTCGCTACTGTGCTTCTCACTCAGGTCCACTCTCCCTCTCAACTTTCAGGTAATCAAATTTCCATGTATCTGCTTCCCTTGTCCATCTAAGTCATAGACAGTGTAGGTTTGGAAGGCGCTATCAATGCCATAAATTTAGTTCCCTATTGTTTGTTATACTGAAGAGCACTACTGACTTTTTTTCTTAAACCTGTAGGCTGGTAATCTGTTTTCCCAATGTTTGAAAGTATTCCTTGAGATTTGTCTGAATTTGGAGAAAACTGAGTTATTTTAACTGGGAAGAGTAATGTTAATAATCAAATTCATAATCACATTAGTGATTAGAATTTCTAATGTGGCCCTTGGCATCTGTACAAATGATTTAAGGGTTGCGAGTAGAGGATGCATAAACATAAGCATAGATCATTTGAGACTGAAAGCCTATTTCTGTGTTCTACTTAAAAGGCAATTCTAAACAGTTAGTCATGATCCAGAGGACCACCTCATTTATTAGCGATTGACGATATGTTGTTGCTAATGTCAAGCATGCTAGCATTAAGTCAAGATGGTTTTCCTCAGTTGAGAATGTGCACAGTATGTAAAATGGCTGCTTCCCCAAGGTTATGTGATATAGAGTGACAAGAGACCAGGTGCAAGGATAGAAGTCACGAGCCCCAGTGCTGCTCCTGGTTAGGTCTTTCTGTGTTTCCCCCAACTCCCTGCCAAACTCAAGCACAGTGTTCCCCTAGAGCCCTGGCCCCCAGTTATTGGGTACATATTAACAATATATGAACAAGCAACAAGGGTAGGCTGTTGGGTCCATCGAGCCTGCTCTGACATTCAATACAATCATGACTGATCTGGTTTTAGCCTCAGCTGCCCACTTCTGCATCCCACCAATAATCTTTTATCCCCTAGGTCATCAAAAATCGATCTAGCTCTGCCTGTCCTCCGATGACACTCCCTATCTGAAGTCTTGATAGATACCGGCATGGTGCCTTTCTATTCAGCAATGCTGTCAAATATAATGTAAAAAACATAAAAAACGATGATTATAAATGGGAAGCTGATAATTGATGCAAATAGTGACTCCATCTGCGGGGAAAGGATTTGCTACCACGGCAACATGGGGTCTCAGAGGCTCCAAAACAAATGCAAGACCTACAAAGCTGTACATCACAGAGACCATCCAGTAACTCCTTGTTCTTTGCTATTTGGCTGTGTCTGTGGCTGGGTCTAAGTGGGCGAAATTTTCATTGTTAGGACAGACTGACGATAAGATTTTCAAAGACTTTTCACAACCACAGTCCAGGGATGACAAGTTTTGTTTTGAATTCATTCGTGGGACAGAGGTGCTGCCGGCTGACCAGTATTTACTGCCTTTCTCTGGCTGCCCTTGAGAAGGTGGTGGTGAGTTGCCTTCCTGAACTTCTGCAGTCCAGGTTGACCTACAATGCCCGTAGAGAGGGGATTCCAGGGTTGTAGTCCCAGTGGCGCAGAAGTACTAACAATATGTCTCCAAGACAAGGTGACAATTGGCTTGGAGGAGAACTTACAGCTGGTGATGTCCCAAGTATCTGCTGCCCTTGTCCTTCTAGGTGGAAGCAATTGTGGTTTTGGAAGGTGCTTTCTTTCATGAATTCCTGCAGTGTATCGTATCATTATCAAATTTACAGAGCACCATTCATGACCCCATGACATTCAAGTGCACTTTATAGACAGTGGGGCACTTTTAAAGAATTATCACTTGCAGTAGGAAGAACACAGCACTCAATCTGAATGGGACAAGTGTTATGGACCAGACCAAAATTCCTGCCAGTACATCACTGAGATGTGGGACATTGAGCCTAGGCCCTAATGGTTATCTTAATTCAACATGAGTGTAAAACACTGTGTTCCAGGTGTAATTTGATTGGTCACATTGCTCAGATTTAAGAAAATCATATTTTAGTTCTTACACCTAGTTAAAACACAAACAAAAGTAAGAAGAACTGGTATAACTTCAACTTTATCAGATAACTTAACAGAATAATAGATTATTTAACTACTAAACAGCCACTGTTTCAATACAGTAATTTTCCAAAAACACACCCTTGGCAAAGGCAAATTCAGTGAAATAGATTGTCTGACATAAAATTCTATAGCCCATGAGGAAAGAATATTAAGAGAAATTTTTCGCAGGGACAGGTAACTTGAGAGTTTTGCTGTAGCAGGGAGAGATATATGGCAGCTTCAAAACCTCAACAAATACTGATAGCTTAATAAAAATCCTGCTTCTATGGGAGACTGACTCCATCCATTCAGGCTGCTTTTATTGTTCCAACTTAAAAGAAAAACCCAAGGTCTCACAAGCTATTTACTTCATTGGATTAGAACAGACCACTTGTTACCTCTCCCTCAACCTCTCTTCATAAAAGAAAACAAAAAAGAATGCACCTCATAAAGCCACTGGATTATTGCACAAGCTTCCAAAAAGAGCAACATGATAAAGATCAGAGTACGTGGTTTTTGATGGTTTTATTTGAGGGATAAATTTGAGGGATGTCCTCCATGTCTTTATCGAAATTACGAGATGAAAATGCCCCTACGACCAACCATACCACAAACTGATTTACACGTGGCCCTGAAGAACTTAATCACAGAACAAAATGGCTACATTTACTGGCCTTTTAAAATCACTAACTCCAAACTTGTTTCTGCTTATATAGCGAGATTTTAATTACAATGGAATTGTCTACAAAACAGAACAACACCAATCTATTTCAATGCGTAATGGTTTTGGACTTGTTTTTCATCTAGATGTGGAAACAGCTTGTCTTCTGTCGTCTTCTGTCTTCACCCGATCTTCCTAGCTCCCGCTGCCACATTTGTTGTCTTCCTAAATTTTAAGCTACATGTTTGTGTTTCTTCACCTCCTGGCTGGTGTCTCAAGTCCACAGACATCACCCCCTTGCCCTTTTCCTCCTTCAAGTCAGGGACTTGATCAGAGGAATTTAGGCTGACTGGACCACTGTTGTACAGAGGGAATGCTGCACTGTCAAAAGTATCAGCCTTTGGTTGGAATGTTAAAGTAAGACCTAACAACACCTCTAGGGTGGATGTAAATGATTCCCTCTACTCCTTACTCCAGCAGCATTTTGATGAAGGCCAAAGACATAATCTTCTAATGCCTTGGCCAATGTTTATCCCACACACCAATACCAAGACCAAAACTAATCAGGATCTCATCGCTGTTTGTGCATCATTGATGTGCCTCTATTGGCTACTGCATTTCTGATGAAGCAATCGTGTACACACTTCTGAAAGTGCTTCATTGATTGAAGATTACACTGGCATATTCTGAGGCCATGAACTGCACGATATAAATACAGGCCTTTTCCTTCTTTTCAAATCAAATTGGAATGAGTAGTCATTTCCTCCAACTCCTTTCTTCCTGCAGAATCTCAGATTTCTGAACTCACTAAACCTCTTCTGGAGGTCTGATGGTACTCAGGGTAAGGTCTCACAGTCTGAGACTGAAAATCTGGGCAGTGGTGCCAACCCATGGACATTGAGGTCCAAGGAAGTTTGCTGCAGATAACCAAGGGAAAGCTGGTTGACTATTAATGTATAAGTCCTGCCAACACACTCCAAATATTGGGCAGTAATATTTGGACAGATTCCTGGCCAGTCACATGACCCTAAGGGGACAGGGGTGGCCGCGTGGTATTGTCACTGGAATGTTAATCGGAGACGTAGGTAATGTTAGGGACCTGGACTTGAATACAACCACAGCAGATAGTGGGATTTCAAAATGGAGGTAGGAATGGATTTGTCAGGAAGGCAAGGGTAGTCTGTATGGGTTTACTTAATTGTGGGTTTTCTTCAGAAACTACAGAGAAACCTCCATCACACAAAGCAGCCTTCCATCCATTGATTCCATCTAGACTTCCTGCTACCTTGGGAAAGAAACCAAAATAATCAAAGACTCCACTGACGCTGATTATACTCTTGTTCACTCTCTTCCATTGGGCAGAAGATATAAAAGTTTGAATACACATATGAACAGATTGAGGAGAGATAATAGGAACTGTAGATGCTGGAGAATCCACGATAACAAATTGTGGAGCTGGATGAACACAGCAGGCCAAGTAGCATCTCAGGAGCACAAAAGCTGGGCCTAGACCCTTCATCAGAGGGTCTAGGTCTGAAACGTCAGCTTTTGTGCTCCTGAAATGCTGCTTGGCCTGCTGTGTTCATCCAGCTCCACACTTTGTTATCTCAAACAGATTGAAGAGCAGCTTCTTCCTCGCTGTTATCAGACTTTCGAATGGACCTCTCAAATATAAATATCAATATCTCTGACTCTCTCTGCATATTCTCTGCAGCTGTAACACTGTATTCCGTACTCTGCTCTGCTACCCTGATGCACTTTGTATGGTATGATCTGCTTATATAGCATGTAAAACACTTCTCACTGTTTCTCGGTATATGTGAGAATAATAAATCAGATCAAATCAGGTAGACCTCTAGATTGGGAAGATGGCTATAAAGGCACATACTTTGTCAGTCAACCATGTCCTCTCCTTGATGAAGCTGTGTGGCCTCCTGAAACCCAATGCATGAGAGCTAAGATGTTTTAAAACTTTTAAAAGCACAATAGTTAGAATCTTGAAGAAACAGAACGAGAATGTGGTCCATTTCTGCTGCTTGTTCGCTTAGAAGTGCAAACCTGCTTCCCAGATATGCATTACTGCTGGAAGAATGCAGATGGGGTCAGGTTGAAGACACAAGTGTCAATGTTCTCCATTACTGCCTGACACAAAGCTGCCCATTTTAGCCTTAATTTACCTCCTCCCTCATTGACCTGTCCATCATATCAGCCCTTTCTATTATTATGATGGGTTATTTGGTTATAATGCCAAACCTTCTCTCTTTTTTTGCCTCCCTATGCCTATTTTCTCTGAATATCTTTTTATCAGGAATATTAAGTTCTTCATTGCCGCTTTCTCTCAGCCAAGCTGAAAGGGGCACATTTGGTACAGATTAAGAAATAACAGACAAATGAGATATGATAATAGTAGACACATCTTTCCGTTGTTTGGAATCAGTGAACTCTCAAGAGTACGAAGCAATACAGGAAAGAAAAATCACATTTGCTGTCTGTTGCAATCTGTCAAAATATGGTCATTTATGATCTGTCTCTTTTGAAAATTACTCACTTCTGATCTCAGTGCTGAAAATACATCTATTCTGCTGTGTTTATTTCTACAGCTGCGCTATAATCTCTCACGAGAAGTTTTTTACATTCGCTGAGCAACCTATCGTTTGCTAGCTTTGTGCTTACTTGAAGGTCAGCCTCTTGTGACATTTCACATTTGTAAAGCAATGCTGACACCTTTCCCATTTTAGCTAGCGTGATATTTCCTCTTGCTTTTCATGAACAGCTTGACCTGGAAAATATTAGTATGCAAGTGCTTAAAGTGGGTTTTGTAATATTTATCTCACTCCTGTTTTAGCGAAGATGCTCAAGGATTGTCCTGAGTGCTACTCTCATCAGACTCCAGAAGCTGAATGCCAAGCAAGTTTAAACACAGCTCACGTGATCAGCTCTCCATTTACCACTGTAAACATCCACTCCCTCCACAATTGATGCACACTAGTAGCAGCACGTACTAGCTACAAAATGCACTGCAACAACTTAATAAATGTTCCTTTGTTAGCAACTTCCAAACCTGCAAACTCTAACATCTAAAACAAATTCGTCCAGCAGGTGGCCTGTGAAGGATGCTATGAGGTGTCTTTCATTGCCCATACAGTCTCTGCTCAAATTCTTGGGATGACTTCTTAAAATTTGTTTATGTTAATGTGGCTGTCATTGGCTAGGCCAATATTCATTGCCCATCTCAAGATAAGTTGGTAGAGAGCTGCCTTCTTGAACTTCTGCAATTCAAGTGTTTGATGTTATCTCAAATGCTGTTAAGGAGGGAGTTCCAGGATTTTGACCCAGTGACTCTAAAGGAACAAAGAACAAAGAAGATTGTGCACAGGAACAAGCCCTTCGGCCCTCCAAGCCTGCACTGATCCAGACCCTCTATCTAAACCTGTCGCCTATTTTCCAAGGATCTGTACCTCTCTGCTCCCTGCTTATTCATGTATCTGTCTCGATACATCTTAAATGATGCTATCATGCTTGCCTCCACCACCTCTGTTGGCAACGCATTCCAGGCACCCACCACTCTCTGCGTAAAGAACTTGCCAAGCATATCTCCCTTAAACTTTTCCCTTCTCACTTTGAAATTGTGACCCCTAGTAATTGAGTCCCCCACTCTGGGAAAAAGCTTCTGGCTATCCATCCTGTCTATAACTCTCATGATTTTGTAGACCTCAATCAGGTCTGCCCCTTGGCCTCCATCTTGATAATGTAAAAAATCCTAGTCTACTCAACCTCTCTTCATAGATAGTGCCTTCCATACCAGGCAAACCTCCTCTGTACCCTCTCCAAAGCATCCAAATCCTTTTGGTAATGTGGCGACCAGAACTGTACACAGTGCTGCCAACTCTTGTACTCAATACCCCGTCCGATGCCTTCTTGATCACTCTTTCAACCCGCGTTGCCACCTTCAGGGTACAATGGACCTGAATACCCAGATCTCTCTGTGTATCATTTTTCCCCAGGACTTTTTCAATTACCATAAAGTTCGCTCTTGAATTGGATGTTCCAAAATGCATCACCATGCATTTGCCAGGATTGAACTCCATCTACCATTTCTCCACCCAACTCTCCAATCTGTCTATGTTTTGCTGTGTTCTCTGACAGTCCCCTTCACTATCTGCTACTCCACCAATCTTGGTGTCACCTGCAAACTTGCTAATCAGACCATTTATACCTTCCTCCAGATCATTTATGTATATCACAAACAACAGTGGTTCCAACAAGGATCCCTGTGCGATGTCACACTGGTCACAGTTCTTTATTTTGAGAAACTCCCTTCCACTACAACCCTCTGTCTCCTGTTGCCCAGCCAGTTCTCTATCCATCTAGCTAGTACACCCTGGACCCCATGTGACTTCACTTTCTCCATCAGCCTACCATGGGAAACCTTATCAAATGCTTTACTGCAGTCCATGTATATGACATCTACAGCCCATCCCTCATCTATCAACTTTGTCACTTCCTCAAAAAATTCTATCAAGTTGGTAAGATATGACCTTCTCTGCTCAAAACCATGCTGCCTATCACTAATAAGCCCATTTTCTTCCAATATAAATAGATTCTAACCCTCAATATCTTCTCCAGCAGCTTCCCCACCACTGAAATCAGGCTCACCATCTATTATTACCTGGATAATCCTAGCTACCCTTCTTAAACAAGCGGACAACAGGAATGGTGACATATTTCCAGGTCAGGATAGTGAGTGGCTTGGAAGGGAACAGGCTGGTGGTGGAGGGTCCCATGAATCTGCTACCCTTGTCCTCCAAGAAGGAAGTGATCATTTGTCTGGAAGGTGCTGCCTAAGGAGCTTTAGTGGACTTCTGCAGTACAGCTTGTTCATAGTACACACACCTGCCAGTCTCAGTGTCAGCCATGGAGAAAATGGAAGTTTGTGAATGTTGTGTCAATCAAATGAGCTGAGTGGTGTCAAGCTTCTTTACTATTTTTGGAGTTGCCACCATCCAGGCAAGTGGGGGGTATTCCATCACACTCCTGACTTGTGCCTTGCAGATATTGAACAGACATCAGAAAGTCAGGAGTTGAGTTATTCGTTGCTCTATTCCTAGCCTCTAACGTGAGGTGTTTGTGTTTGATTTTGAAAGGAGCAGCTCCTCCAATCAGAAGCTGTTTCTCTCCCACATTTGCAACTGATAAGTTCACCAGTGAGTCTATCAGTAACACATGTGAGAGTGGAATAGTCTATGACTGGAGGAGTAGCACAATGCAAAAGTTTTCAGTCAGCCTAAAGCCTGGCACTCTGGTGGTGAGTCTGCAGGATCGGGGCTGGGAGACATTGGCGTATGGAGGACCGAACGAGAACTGGGCTGCCATTCTCATTAGAGGTAGGGTGGTGTTCAAATGAAAGTCGGATCAACAGTGAAGTTGAATGAGTGAGTGAAAGAATGGGTGAGTGAGCAAATGGGTGAGTGAGCAAGTGAGTGAATGAATGAGTGAACAAGTGAGTGAAACACACAATCAGCCACCTCCTCCTCTCTCCCAGAAACCAATCCACAAAGCAGGCTGGGAATGAGGCAGAAAGGTGAACAGCTTCAATCCCTGACCATCAGGTGGACACTGGGGCCAATGCAGAGTGTGTACACCAGGTGTGAAATGAATTCCTCATTGATAAAACTTAACTCCTCCATTTGGCTACTGTCCCAGCACCTTGCTCAGTGATCAAGACTTGAGCAAACACTTTATCTGTCTCTAGCTCCAAAGGCAAAAATAAAGGTTTAACTTGTTAGTCCTGAAGAAGAGCTATGTTGGACTTTGCAGTTTGATTTGGGCAACATGTTGGTTGCTGGGAACAGGCAGCGAGCAGAGAGCTGCTCTGTATCTGCTCCCTGAGTGAGAGGGCAATTGAAATGTGCCCCTGCTTTGTAAAAAAAAACTTTGGAAAGCCCTGACCCAGAAGGACAAGGGCTGCAGATACATAGGAGTGTGACCACCAGCAGGTTCTCATCCAAGGTGTTTAACATTTTGGCTTGAAAATATATTGCTTTTCCTTCAGGTATCACTGAATCAAAATCCTGGAACTTTTAACGTGGATGTCCTTATGTGGATTAGCGTGTCAACATTCCTCTTCATGTGATATCAACTGCTCAAGACACATCTGGTATGGGTAATAAACATTGATGTTGCAGTTGATGCAATCAAGGAATGTAAAAAGCAACAAGAGATTGTGAAACACAGGAAGCAGCTATTTAGCCCAATATTTATGTGTGCAGGATGCGAAATGCTTCCCGATGTTCTGCTCTTTCTCTGTTGAAATTTCTCCACCCCTTGCCGAACAAGATAATGCTTAAAATATGGGTTTTTCACGCAAGTTTTATCCAACCACTTTAATGTAAAAAAGGTTGTCTACTATGTCCCACAATGTCTCAGTGTCCATACTTGTTTAACAATGCTCATGTACACTGATACTTTTCACTGTGTTAAAGGTGCTATTTGAATGCAGGTTGTTTTTTTTCCTGGGTGTAACCTTCAGTGTTTCAATTGTTTGTTTTGGGCGGAATGACTTTTTAAACTTTTTTTTTCCACTTGAGATAAACCGGTAGTGGGCAGCGGTGTTTTCTTTTTCACAGAAGGAGCGGGAGCAGCGGAGGAAGTGACAAGGACCAGAGGGGCAGCCGGGAAGGAAAGCCGTGACCATATATATCAGCAAGGCGGCTGTGCAGGGTTTAGAGCATTTAAAAAGAACAGGGAGGGGGGAGAAAGAGGATGGGGTGTAGCACCACTAATCAGAGAGGGTATCACAGCTACAGAAGCTTCCATTGTCAAGGAAGATCTGCCTACTGAGTCAGTGTCGGTGGAAATTAGAAACAGCAGGGGAGTAGTCACCTCGTTAGGGGTTTACTACAGGCCCCCCAATAGCAGCAGGGAGATTGTAGAAAGCATAGGTCGGCAGATTTTGGAAACGTGCGGACGTAGTAGGGTTGTTGTAATGGGTGACTTTAACTTTCCCAATATTGATTGGAACCTCCTTTAAGCAGAAGGTTTGAATGGAGCTGTTTTTGTAAGGTGTGTTCAGAAGTACATTGACAGGCCGACGAGGGGAGAGGCCAATCTAGACTTGGTGCTCGGAAACGAGCCGGGGCAGGTATCAGATCTTGTGGTGGTAGAGCATTTTGGTGATAGTGACCATAACTGCCTCACATTCTACATAGCTATGGGGCAGGAGAGGATTAGGCAAAATGGGAGGATATTTAATTGGGGAAGAGGAAACTATGATGCAATTAGACATGAGTTAGGAAGCATGGAGTGGGAGCAATTGTTCCATGGTAAAGGCACTATAGACGTGTGGAGACTGTTTAAGGAACAGTTGTTGCGAGTGATGAATAAATATGTCCCTCTGAGACAGGCATGAAGGGGTAAAATAAAGGAACCTTGGATGACGAGAGCGGTGGAGCTTATTGTCAAAAGGAAGAAGGTAGCTTACATAAGGTGGAGGAAGCTAGGGTCAAGCTCAGCTCTAGAGGGTTACAGGCAGGCAAGGAAAGAGCTCAAAAATGGTCTGAGGAGAGCCAGGAGGGGGCACGAGAAAGGCTTGGCAGAACGGATTAGGGAGAACACAAAGGCATTTTACACTTATGTGAGGAATAAGAGAATGGTCAAAGAAAGAGTAGGTCCAACCAGGGATAGCATAGGGAACTTGTGTGTGGAGTCTGAGGAGGTAGGGGAAGCCCTAAATGAGTTTTTTTCTGTCTTTACGAAAGAAATGAACTTTGTAGTGAATGAAACCTTTGAAGAGCAGGTGTGCATGCTGGAATGGATAGAGATAGAGGAAGCTGATGTGCTGAAAATCTTGTCAAACATTAAGATTGACAAGTCGCCAGGCCCAGACCAGATTTGTCCTCGGCTGCTTTGGGAAACGAGAAATGCAATTGCTTCACCATTTGCAAAGATCTTTGCATCCTCGCTCTCCACTGGAGTCGTACCTGAGGACTGGAGAGAGGTAAATGTAATTCCTCTCTTCAAGAAAGGAAATAGGGAAATCCCCAGCAATTACAGACCAGTAAGTCTCACGTCTGTCGTCTGCAAGGTGTTAGAAAGGATTCTGAGGGATAGGATTTATGACCATCTGGAAGAGCATGGCATGATTAAATGCAGTCAACACGGCTTTGTAAGGGGCAGGTCATGCCTCACAAACCTTATCGAGTTCTTTGAGGATGTGACTAGAAAAGTTGATGAGGGTCGAGCTGTGGATGTGGTGCATATGGACTTCAGCAAGGCATTTGATAAGGTTCCCCATGGTAGGCTCATTCAGAAGGTCAGGAGGAATGGGATACAGGGGAACTTAGCTGCTTGGATACAGGATTGGCTGGCCAACAGAAGGCAGCAAGTGGTAGTAGAAGGAAAATATTCTGCCTGGAAGTCAGTGGTGAGTGGGGTTCCACAGGGCTCTGTCCTTGGGCCTCTACTGTTTGTAATTTTTATTAATGACTTGGATGAGGGGATTGAAGGATGGGTCAGCAAGTTTGCAGATGGCACGAAGGTTGGAGGTGTCGATGACAGTATAGAGGGCTGTTGTAGGCTGCAGCGGAACATTGACAGGTGCAGAGATGGGCTGAGAGGTGGCAGATGGAGTTCAACCTGGATAAATGCGAGGTGATGCATTTTGGAAGGTTGAATTTGAAAGCTGAGTACAGGATTAAGGATAGGATTCTTGGCAGTGTGGAGGAACAGAGGGATATTGGTGTGCAGATACATAGATCCCTTAAAATGGCCACCCAAGTGGACAGGGTTGTTAAGAAAGCATATGGTGTTTTGGCTTTCATTAACAGGGGGATTGAGTTTAAGAGTCGTGAGATCTTGTTGCAGCTCTATAAAACTTTGGTTAGACCGCACTTGGAATACTGCGTCCAGTTCTGGTCGCCCTATTATAGGAAAGATGTGGATGCTTTGGAGAGGGTTCAGAGGAGGTTTACCAGGATGCTGCCTGGGCTGGAGGGCTTATCTTATGAAGAGAGGTTGACTGAGCTCGGACTCTTTTCATTGGAGAAAAGGAGGAGGAGAGGGGACCTAATTGAGGTATACAAGATAATGAGAGGCATAGATAGAGTTGATAGCCAGAGACTATTTCCCAGGGCAGAAATGGCTAGCACGAGGGGTCATAGTTTTAAGCTGGTTGGTGGAAAGTATAGAGGGGATGTCAGAGGCAGGTTCTTTACACAGAGAGTTGTGAGAGCATGGAATGCGTTGCCAGCAGCAGTTGTGGAAGCAAGGTCATTGGGGACACTTAAGAGACTGCTGGACATGCATATGGTCACAAAAATTTGAGGGTGCATACATGAGGATCAATGGTCGGCAAAACATTGTGGGCTGAAGGGCCTGTTCTGTGCTGTACTGTTCTATGTTCTATCTTCTTATTCTGTTCAGGTAAATTCGCTTAGTATGTTTTAATTCCTGAATCATTTGGGTAATAAAACAACAAAATCCATTTCAATCAACACAGCTTGAATTAAGTGACAGAAACATAAGAGACCTTGATACTGAGTGTCAGCTGTAGCTTAGTTGATAGGAAACCCATAACTGAGTAAAGAAACAAAGAAACCTACAGCACAGGAACAGGCCCTTCGGCCCTCCAACCCTGCGCCAATCAAGATCCTCTGTCTAACCTGTCATCTATTTTCTAACGGTCAGTGTCCATTTGTTCCCTGCCTATCCATGTACCTGTCCAAATATATCTTAAAAGACGCTAACGTGTCTGCGCCTACCACCTCCGCTGGCAACGCATTCCAGGCGCCCACGACCCTCTGTGTAAAGAACTTTCCACGCATATCTCCCTTAAACTTTCCTCCTCTCACTTTGAACTCATGACCCCTAGTAATTGAGTCCCCCACTCTGGGAAAAAGCAAGTGGAGTAAGTGTGTTGCAAGTTCATAGTCCCACAGTGTGGACCTGAGTGTAAAATATAGAACTGGCATGCCAGTGCAAGGGTGAGAGTTGATATACTCTCTAAAGAGCAGTCATGTGGATCAGATTTTAATATAAGGCCCTCCTTTCCCTCTCAATGAATGATCCCACGGAACTACTCCGAAGTGAATGCAAGGGACCTTCATCATGGTGTTCTGCTCAATTTTTATCCCTCAACTAATAGGTTGAAACATTGGCCACTACCCAACATATCCCATCACTTTTCCACCCCTCTCCGGTCCCAAAGAAGCCATACCAGCCTTAAAGCATTCACTGTGTTTTACTCACCACAGTTGTTGCCAGACCTGCTGAGTTCCTCCAGCTCTCGCTGTCCCTTTTATGCCATTATTAGATTGGGTGGGTGGCGGAGGCATTTGTCTTTGCTGTTGGAAGCCAGCCAAAAACAGCGTGTGGAGTGTGCTGCCAAACCAATGCCCCCAGCCACCTCTTTCCATGACAACCTTCTGCCCCAAGTGTGGCAGGGTTCTGCAGAAGCTGAATCAGACTGCACTGCCACTTACTGACTCACAATGACAGTGGAAGAGAGTCATCCTCATCTACAAGGGACCACCAATGACTATTAGATTGCTGTTTCTGGGAGGTAGCTGTGCTGAAATTCACTGATGTGCATTCCACATTTCAACAGCAACTTCACTTTGAAATTAATCAATTGGCTATGAATTTCTTTGGTATATTGTGAGCTTGTGAATAACTGTATAAATGTTTGATCAGTCCAAATGCAACTGATTCGCTGAATTTGCAATGGCACGCTACTTTCATTTCTCCCTGTTACAATGTAATTGGACCAAATGCCAAAATGCTTTTTCTTCTGTAAATATGTAACCAAACAGCACGTTTCTAAAATAATCATTTATAGAATTTGCATGTTGCTGGCAAGGCAGCAGTTATTGTCCAAGCAAAAACCGAAAGAACTGCGGATGCTGTAAATCAGGAACAAAAGCAATCTTTGCAGGGAAATTGTATCAGAGATAATGGAAACTGCAGATTGTGGAGAATCTGAGATAACAAAGTGTGGAGCTGGTTGAACACAGCAGACCAAGCAACATCTTACGAGCACAAAAGCTGACGTTTTGGGCCTAGAACCTTTATCTGTGTAGGGAAAAACAGAGTTAACTTTTTGGGTCCGGTGACTCTACGTCAGAACTGGTGGTGGCTGGCAAAACGTCAGTTATACGTCAGAAGATAGGGAAGTGGGTGGGGTAGAGAGTAAATGATAGGATAGAACCCAAAGAGAGAGGAAGACAGTTGGACAGACAAAGGAGTTGCTAATGATCAGGCTGGGAGGGTGAATAGTTGTTACTGGGGACTACTAATGATTAACAACAGGGCGTGTGTAATAGTAGACTATGTGGTAATAAAGCCTGGTATCTGGGGCAGGGGGCTGGGACATGGAAGAGCTTAGGCCCTAAAATTATTGAACTTAATATTGAGTCCGGAGTCCTGTGGGGTCCCCAAGTGGAAAATGAGGTATTGATCTTCCAGCTTCTGTTGGGCTTCGCTGGAACATTGCAGCAAGCTAGAGACAGAGATGTTGGCCGGGGGCAGGGTGGTGCATTGAAGTAGCAGGCAACAGGTAGTTTAGGGTCTTTTTTTGCAAGCAGAACGCAGGTGTTCTGCAAAGCGGTCGCCAAGTCTATGCTTTGTTTCCCTAATGTAGAGGAGACGACCTTGTGAGCAGTGAATGCAGTAGACTAGATTCTGAGAAGTACAGGTGAAGGGTTGCTTCACCTGGATGGTATGTTTGGGCCCTTGGATACTGGGAAGGGAGGAGGTAAATGGGCAGGTGTTGTACCTTCGCTGGTTACAGGGGAAGGTGCCGTGGGGCTGTTGGGAGGTGTTGCGGCTAAAGGAAGTGTAGACTAGGATGTCCCAGAGGGAACGCTCCCTGTGGAAGGTGGACAAGGGAGGGGACGGGAATATGTGTCTGGTGGTGGCATCTTGCTGGAGGTGGCGGAAATGGCGTCTGATGATCTTCTGTATGTGGATGCTGGTGGGATAGTAGGTGAGGATAAGGGGATCTGTATCGCTGTTGCGGCAGGAAAGAGAAGGAGTGAGGGTGGAAGTGCAGGAGATGGGTCAGAGCTGGTCGAGGGCCCTGTTGACAACATTGCTGGGAATCCTTGGCTGAGGAAGAAGGTGGACGTTTCTGAGGCTCCCTTGTCGAAGTTGGCCTCATCTGAGCATATGCAACTGAGACCGTGAAACTGAGAGAACTCTCTCCAATATCCAAGGGCCCAAACATACCTTCCAGGTGAAACACATTTACCCTGCACTTCCCAGAATTTAGTCTACTGCATTTTCTGCTCACAGTGTGGTCTCCTCTACACTGGGGAAACAAAGGGTAGACTTGGTGACTGCTTTGCAGAACATCTACGTTCCACTCGCAAAAAATCCCTGAACTACCCATTGCCTGTCACTTCAACACACCACCCTGCCCCCTGGCTAACATCTCTGTCTCTGGCTTGCTGCAGTGTTCCAGCAAAGCCCAATACAAGCTGAAAGAACAACATCTCATTTTCCACTTGAGGACACTACAGTCCTCCGGACTCAATATTGAGTTCAATAATTTTAAGGCCTAAACTCTCCCATGTCCCAGTCCCCTACCTCAGATACCAGGCTTTATTACCACATAGTCTACTATTATACACCTCTGTTGTTTGTCACTACAGTCCCCATCAACAACTAGTCACCCTCCCAGACTGATCGTTGGCAATTCCTTTGTCTGACCAATTGCCTTTCTCTCTCTTTGGGCCCTATCCTATCGTTTATTTCCTACGCCACCTGCCTCCTTATTTTCTGGATATAACCAGCATTTTCCCAGCCACTACCAGTTCTGAGGAAGGGTCATCGGGCCCAAAACATTAACTGTTTTTTCCTTCACAGATGCTGCCAGATCTGCTGAGCTTTTCCAGCAATTTTGTTTTTGTTTAGCATTTATTGTCCACTTCTAATTGTCCTCGGGCTGAGTGATGCGGAGCCATTTCAGAAAGCATTTAAGTGCTAACCACATTGCTGTGAATTCTAAGTTACTTAGAGACCAATCCTTGAACATTACTATAAACCCAAAACATTAACTCCTTTTTCTCCTTCACAGATGCTGCCAGACCTGCTGAGCTTTTCCAGCAACTTTGTTTTTGTTCTGTACTTTTAAACCAGGTGGGCTATGAACACAGTTAAAGTTTCTGGCCCAGTGGCCCATCTTCAGAAGTGTTTTGGACATGAAACATGAACTCTGCTTTCTCTTCACATATGCAGCCAGAACTGCTGAGATTCTCCAGCTATTTCTATTTTTGTTTCAGATTTCCAAGTATTTGCAGTTCTTTGCTTTATTTTAGGGTTGTTAATGTTGACTAATAACAGTTTCATGGGACCACTACTCTATGGTTCCAGGTTAATTTGATTTAAACTCTCCCAGATTTTGTGACGGGATTTGAACCTTGAAAGCTATCACCTTCACCTGAGCAGTACCTGCTTAGTGATAGTATGCCACTACTTCTCCCATTGCTATTTACATTTCGCCTTATAATGCCAAAGGACATAGGAGCAGAAGTAGGCCATTCAACCCATCAGATCTGCTCCACCATTGGGTGAGATCAGAGCTGATCTGATAATCCTCAACTCCACTTTCCTGCCTTTCTCCAATAACCTTTGATTGCCCATCCTGATTAAAACTATGTGCACCTCAGCCTTGAAATAATCAATGATCCAGCCTCAACTGACTCTGCTACAAAGGATTCTGCAGATTCCTCTTCTTCTCTGTCTTAGACTCCCTACAGTGTGGAAACAGGACCTTCGGCCCAACAAGTCCACACTGCCCCTTGATATATCCCACCCAGACCCACACACCCCTGAATATTACAGGCAATTTAGCATGGCCAATCCACCTAGCCTGCACA
The DNA here is from genome assembly GCF_030684315.1 of Stegostoma tigrinum. Taxonomy (NCBI): domain Eukaryota; kingdom Metazoa; phylum Chordata; class Chondrichthyes; order Orectolobiformes; family Stegostomatidae; genus Stegostoma; species Stegostoma tigrinum. The sequence goes on from NC_081359.1 coordinate 102,988,629, forward strand.
TCTTTGCACTGTGGGAGGAAACCGGAGCACCTGGAGGAAACCCACGCAGACACGGGGAGAATGTGCAAACTCCACACAGTCACCTGAGGCTGAAACTGAACCCGGGTCCCTGGCGCTGTGAGGCTGCAGTGCTAACCACTGAGCCACAGTACCGCCCTAAACTTGTGATCCTTTATTTTGACACTATGTCCTTTTGTCCAAGACTTTCCTACCAGGAGAAACAACTTCTCAGTACCTACGCTGTCTACAAGCCCAAAAATTTTGTATAATCGCATCTCATCTTTTAAATATTCTAATGAATACAGGCCCAATCTATTCAATATCTCCTCATTAGACAATCCACCGTACCTGGTATCAGCCTAGTAAATCTTCTCTGAGTTGCCTCGAATGACAGTCTCTGTTTCCTTAGATATGGGGTCCAAAGCTGGTCACAGTATTCCCAGCTGTGATTTGACATAGTGTTTTGTATAGTTTTAGCTAAGCTTCCCTTTTTTTACACCCCATTCCCTTTAAAATAAAGACAACATTCCATTTGTTGGCCCTATTCCCCACTGAACTTGAAGACTCGCTTTTTATGATTCATGGATGAGTACTCCCAAATTAGGTGTTAGTGAAAAAAATGAAAAACTCATGCTTTTGATATAACTTTAATCTAATCTCCCATATGAATATCTCAGTGCTTCAGGGAAAGCAAAACTTAAAAATATACTTTACACAATCAATAATGTAAGATTTAATCTGAAAGAACAGAGCTTGGCAAACTTCCCAGTTTGTTTAAAATGCATTCGGACCAGTTTAGCTCTGTATCCTGACCTTGGACTGATGAAGGGAAGATACCTGAGTGCTTTAGTTCAGATTGATTAGATCTGGTTGTATCACCCAAAGGCAATTACATCAGAATACAGCCACTTGCTGTAGAGTTACCAACATTAAACAATGGTTACCTATTTAAAAGCTTTGTTTTATTTTTTTCACCAGTGTTCAAACCTTTTTAGCAAATTTGCATGATATCTGCTGCCAGATCATCCTTACTTTGTGTGGATTTAACAGAAAGACTACTTGAATGGGACTATAAATTATTCCTTGACAGATAGTGCCAAATGGCAAGGGTAGACTCAGAGGAGCATTTAAAGGTTAATGGGCCAGAGTTTTGAATGCCTGATGAAACTAAGGTAAGCCAGAGGGCACACAATTTCTCAATACTGGCCAGCTCGCTAATTTACCAGGAGTCTCCTGCCTCTGGGAAAACACTGCACCGATCTGTAATGGAGTTGGATGAAGGTAGAGTGGACGAAGATAGATGAGAAGCCAGGAGCTCCACCATTCAATACAATCGTGGCTCACCTCGTCTCAGCTTCAACTCTCCTGTCATGATAGCTCCGCACAACCTTTAGCTCCCTTTTGTCTAAAAAATCCATCTCCCTTCTCTATAAATGCTTTCAATGATCTAGGGAACTGTCTAGGGAAGGGAATTCCATAAGACCATAAGACCATAACACATAGGAGCCAAAATTAGGCTATTCGGCCCGTTGAGTCTGCTCCACCATTCAATCATGGCTGATAAGTTCCTCAACCCCATTCTCTCCACAACCTTTGATCCCCTTGATAATCAAGAACCTATCTATCTCAGTCTTAAATGTACTCAATAACCTGGCCTCTGCAAACTTCTGTGGCAGTGAATTCCATAAGGTCACCACTCTCTGGCTGAAGAAGTTTCTCCTTATCTCACTTCTAAAAGGCCTTCCCTTTACTCTAAGGCTGTGTCCTGGGTCCTAGACTCTCCTACCAATGGAAGCATTTCCCAACATCCATTTTTTCCAGGCCATTCAGTATTCTGAAAGTTTCAATTAGATCCCCCCTCATCCTTCTAAACTCCAACAAGTATAGTCCCAGAGTCCTCAAACATTCCTCATATGTTAAGCTTTCCATTCCTGGGGCCATTCTTGTGAACTTCCTCTGATGCTGGTCCAGGGCCTGTACATCTTTCCTGAGATATGAGGCCCAATTACAGAAATTCCCTACCCTCCAGGGAATGATGTTCCTTTACATCTCAGTTTTAATTTACTGTCTCCTTTTTCTGCCACCAAGCCCGCTTGTTCAGGATTCTCCCATTGGGGAAAATTTTTTTCTCAATATCTACCCTGGTAAGAAACCCCCTTAGAATTTTATGTTTCAATAAGATTACACCTTTAATTACACTTCTAATAAATAAAGACCCAACCTTTGTAAGTAAGAGATGGGGTGTGGGTTGAGGTAGGAGGAGCGAATAGGTGGGAGAAAAAATGGACAGGTCAGGGTGGCGGGGATGGAGCCAGAAAAGGTTGGTGTATGTGGGGAGTTAGGACAGGGATATGTCAGTCAAGGGAAGACAGACAGGTCAAAGAGGCTGGGATGAGGCTGGTAAGTAGGAGGTGGGAGTGGGATGAGCAGACAGGTGGGAGAAAGGACGGACAAGTTAGGGATGCGGGGACGAGCTGGGCTGATTTTGGGATGTGGTCGGGGACAGGGATATTTTGAAGCATGTGAAATCCATCTCTGGGAACCACCTGGAAACTGATATCTATTTCAAGACTACCGACTCCCACAGCTACCTAGAATGCACCTCCTCTCAGCCATCTTTCTGCAAAAATGCCATCCCCTATTCCCAATTCCTTCACCTCTGCGTCATCTGCTCCCAGGATGAGGCATTCCACTCCCAGACATCCCACATCTCCTCATTTTTCAAGGACCACAACATCCCCACCGCCCGCACCCCCCCACACCGCCGCCACAGTGGTCAAAAACACCCTTTGCCGCATCTCTCGTGTTTCCCGCAACTCATGCCTCACATCCCGTCCCTATAACAACAACAGAAACAGAATCCCCCTCGTCATCACATACCACCCCACCGACCTCCGGATCCAATGCATCATCCTCTGACACTTCCGCCACCCACAATCTGTTCCCACCACCTAAGGTTTTTTTCCGTCCCCACCCTTATCTGCTTTCCAGACGGACCACTCTCTCTGTGGAGTGGCCACTCCACACTCCCCTCCAGCTCCACGTCAGCCAGCACTCTTCCCTGCAACCGCAGGAATTGCGACACCTGCCCCCACACATCCTCCCTCGCCCCCATCCAGGCCCTAAGAAGACCTTCCACATCAAACAGATGTTCACCTGCACATCTGCTAATGTGGTATACAGTATCCATTGTTCCCAATGTTGCATACTCTACATCGGGGAAACCAAGCGGAGGCTTGACACCACTTTGTGGAACACCTACGCTCAGTTTGTGACAAATGACTGCACCTCCCAGTTGCGAACCACTTCAACTCCCCCCACCCCCCCATACTCCTTGGATGACATGTCCATCCTGGGCCTCCTCTGGTGTCACAACAATGCCACCCGAAGGTTGCAGGAATAGCGCCTCATATTTCACTTGGGAACCCTGTACGCCAATGGTATCAATGTAAACTTCACAATCTTCAAAATCTGCGTTCCCCACCCCCCATCCGCCTTCCAAAACCAGCCCAGCTCATCCCCACCTCCCTAATCTGACCATCCTTTCTCCCACCTATCCGCTCCTCTCACCTCAACCCCCACCCCCACCTCCTACCTACCAGCCTCATCCCCACCTCTTTGACCTGTCCGTCCTCCTCTCCACCTGTCTGCTCCTTTGTCCATCTTCCAGCCACCCCCTTTCTTTCTATTTATTTCAGAATCCCTTTCTCCTCCCCCAATTCTGAAGAAAGGTTCAGACCCGAAATGTTAGCTTTCTTGCGCCTCTGATGCTGCTTGTCCTGCTGTGTTCATCCAACCCTGCACCTTGTTATCTCAGATTCTCCAGCATCGGCAGTTCCTACTGTCTCCAAACTTTGCAGACTTTCTTTATAACTCAACCCTTTCTTCCCAAGAATTATCATAGTGAATCTCTATTGAATAGCCTTCAATGCCTTTGCATCCTTTCTTCATATCAATCCTCCATCTAGAACCCCTGGTGCAGCCTCACCAATACTCTATACAATTGTAAAAAGACATTCCTACTCTTGAATTCCAATCCTTTAGCATTAAACGTCAAACCTCTACTTGTATTCTTGATTGCACTGCTGCCTTGTCAGTTGTTAATCTTCTGTGTTTCCTAGAATGCGGTTGTCAGTGTTGGAGGGTTTGAGCTATAGGGAGAGGCAGAACAGGCTGCAGCTATTTTCCCTGGAGAATCAGAGGCTGAGAGGTGGCCATATAGATGTTTATAAAATCATGAGGGGCATGGATAGGGTGAATAACTAAGATCTTTTCCCCAGATAAAGGGAGTCCAAAATTAGAGGGCACAGGTTTAAGGTGAGAGGGGACAACTCTTTCCACACAGAGGATGGTGTGTGTATGGAATGACCTGCCAGAAGAGGTGATGGAGGCTGGTCCAATTACAACATTTAAAAGGCATCTGAAAGGATATATGAATAGAAAGGGTTTAGAGGGATGTGGCCAAATGTTGGCAAATCAGACTAGGTTAATTAGGGTATCTGGTCAGCATGGATGAGTTAGACTGAAGGGTCTGTTTCTGTGCTGCACAACTCGATGGCTCCATGCACAAGAACATCCAACTCTCTCAGCATTGCCTTTTTTTTTGGAGTCTATCTCCACTTAGATAATAGCCTGCCTTTTTACCAAAATACATGACTTCACATTTTCCTCCGTAAAACACCATTTGCCCAGTTTTTTTCCCACTAGCTCAACATATCTGTAAGTTTTCATCGCAACAAGCCTTCTCACCCATTTTGTATCATTAGCAAATACGTTACTCTCTGCACCCTCCAAATCCTTATTACATGGTGCCTCAGTGGTTCGCACTGCAGCCTCACAGCACCAGGGACCCTGGTTCAATTCCAGCCTCAGGCAACTGTCTGTGTGGAGTTTGCACATTCTCCCTGTGTCTGCGGGGGTTTCCTTTGGGTGCTCCAGTTCCTCCCACAGTCCAAAGATGCGCAGGTTAAGTGGATTGGAGATGCTAGATTGCCCATTGTGTCTGTGGTGGGAAATGCAGGGAGAGGGTAGTGGATGGGTTTGGGTGGGATACTCTTCAGAGGACCAGTGTGGGCTCAATGGGCCAAATGGCTTGCTTCCACTCTGTAGGGATTCTGTGATAGCAGGTAATTGTAGCCCTCGGACTCATCTTTTCAGCGATCCAGTATTTACACCTCTTTAACCCGAAAAAGGCTCAGGGAGGCAATTGTATTATCAATGGACTTTTAATCCGGATAATGTTCTGGACGTGTGGATTTGAATTCTGCCACAGCCGATGGTGGAATTTGAATTCAATAAATATCTAGAAGTAAGATTCAAATGATGGCCCTGAACCCATTTTTGATTGTTGGAAAAACCCATCTAATTCACTAATATCCTTTGGGGAAGGAAACTGCCATCCTTACCTGGCCTGGCCTACATGTGACTCCAGACCCACAGCAATGTGGTTGACTTTTAACTTCCCTCTAGGCAATTAGGGATGGGCAATAAATGCTGCCCCAGCCAGCGACACCCTCATGCTGTGAATGAACAAAGAATTAATCCTGCCCCTCTGTTTTCTGCACGTTAACTATTCCTCAAACCATGCCAGTGCATTACCATATAAACATAGAAAACAGGAGCAGGAGTAGCCATTTTTCCATTTAAGCCTGCACTGCCATTAAATATGACCATGGTTGATCATCCGATGCAGTGCCTGTGCTTAATTTATCCCCTTTGATTCCTTTCGACCTATCAGTTCCACAGGCTCCCCATTATCTGCATGCAGAAATTTCTCCTCATCTCAGACCTAAATGGCCTGTCCTATATTCTTAGACTGAGAGCCCTCTTATTGGAATCGCTGGTACATCCCTTCTACATCTACTCTGTTTAGTTCTGTTAGAATATTATAGGTTTCTATGAAATCCCCCACATTCTTCTAAATTCCAGGGAATTTAGTCCTAACTGATCCAGTCCCTCTTCATACATCAGCCCTGCTATCCCAGGAATCATTTTGTTAAACCTTTGTTGCATTCCCTCCATAGCCAGAACATCCTTTGTTGTTATAAGGAGAACAAAACTGCACACAATACTTCAGGTGTAGCCTCACTAAGGCCATCTACAACTGCAACAAGACAGCTCTGCTCCTATACCTGAATCCTCTCACTATGAAGGCTAACCTATCATTTCCTTTCTTTGTCGTGGAGAAAGGCCAGGAGACATAGAGAGTTCTTCAAGAAAGTTAACCTCTATTGCAAACAAAGGTTGTGACAATCAGAAAGTGGTTTTTTTGATCACCCCCGTTCCTCGGGGCTTGTTATCTTTTATACCTTTTCAGTTATCATGCTCTTTCTCAGGTTATCAGTATAACTAATTATGTTAATTAGCATTATTCCAGCTATTCATCTGCTGAATCATCTCTGCTACAATTATTTCTCAACTTATTAGACTATGATTATTTTCTGCCACAATGGTCTCCCACTCTGCACCTAATCTATTGCAGTAGGTCATCATGGCCTTCAATATTTAAGGTTACATATCACATGCTGTTACTATCCTAATCACACTGTGCTCCCATTGTTCCAGTACACCTCGTACCACCTAATGCAGTACCATCTAATATCACCTAATCTATTACAATATGTCATTATGGCCCTCAGCCTGTTTATCTTTTATGTCACATGATTTGACTTGGCTAACCTACTCTTACTGTCTTCCATTCATATATACTTAATTTGTTCTATGTAGCCCTATGTCAATTATCTTATTGCTTTGCATGTTTCATTTTATTTTCCATATCTTCACCAGAAGCTGCAACTGCACGCTTACTTTTAGTGACTGGAATATGAGGACATCCATGTCTTGTTGCAGTTTCCCCTTTCCCAAGATATCACAGTCCAGATAATAATCCGTTTTCACTGGCTGCTTTGCCCTACCACTTAAATGACAACTCATCCATCTTGTTACAAATGCTGCATGTTTTCATAGAAAGTGCCTTGAGCTTTGACCTATTGCCATTTTATTCTCTCTGGTTCTAAGTTCTGCTGCTCTCTTTTGCTGACATTTTCTGCCCCATCCTGTCACCATTAATTGTTGTTCACCTCTTCCCTACCCTACAATTCTGCTCTCTTGTTTCTTTTTCATTTTTTAAATGTCCCTTCAGTTCAGCCCTCCTTCCTCTCAGTTTGAAGCTCTACCCACAACCCTAGTTGCTAAGATACTGGCCCTGGCATGGTTCAATTGAACCTCATTCCAAAAGGTATGAGATATTTGCTTCTAATGTAGATGGGAGCACAAACTGAGGCAAAACTAAATTCTGGGTCCCCATATTGGCCTCACTTACAGTCATACCCTCCTGTCTTTAACAATAGAACAAATTTGATAGCAGTAATTAAATGGATGTGGCTGTCTCCTGAAACACAGTAAGTACCTCTCACCAACCCTAATGTGTCGCAGTGTCCACTGCTCACAAACTCTGAGCCAAAGTTCCTCAAACAAGCAACACTTTCTTCAGATGTGGGCATCATGGATCATACTGGTGTCCGTGAGTTTCCACATACTACAGCTGCAACACATTACCTGCCCAGCCACCTCTATTTATTTTCAATGAATTCATTTGGATGTTAACTATGTTTTAAGGTCGCCTTCTTAACTGTATTTTTCATTTGTAATAATAAGTCCTGATTGTCAGTCAGCACCAGGAAAATATATCTATAAATGACCAATTTTTTTTAATGGAACTCCTGCAGAGAAGCCATCATGCTGAGATGACCTGTTGTCATATGTTGGCCCTTACAGGAAGAAACAGGTTGAAGGGGCTCTTTATCACTGATATTTATCTGTTTCCATCACTACCATTCTCACACAGTCCACTCCTCTCATTATGATGCTGCACACATATGATGTTACCATCAATGGTTTTACTATCACCAAATCCCACATTATCAACATCCTGGGATGGGGAGGGTTATCATTGACCAGAAATCCACCCAGACCCACCGCATAAACACAGTGTCTACAACAGCAGGCCAGAGGCTAGGAATACTGCACTGAGTACCTCACCTCCTGACTCCCCAAAGCCTGCCCACCATCTACAAGGCACAAGTCAGGAGTGTGATGGAATATTCCCCACTTGCCTGGATGAGTGCAGCCCCAAAAACACTCAAGAAGCTTAACATCATCCAGGACAAGGCAGCCCGCTTGATTGGCACTACACCCACTAGCATCCACTCCTTTCACCATTGACAGCAGCAGCAGAGTGTACTATGTACAAAATGCACTGCATACATTCACGACATATCCTCAAACTGCCCCTTCTAAATTTATGACCACTTCCATCTAGAAGAACAAAGGCAGCAGATATATGGGAACACCATCATTTCTAAGTTCCCCTCCAAACCACCCACCATCGTGGCTTGGAAATATATCATCGCTCATTCACTGTTGCTGGGTCAAAATCCTGGAATTCCCTGCTTAATGGCAATGCGGCTGAACTCGCACCAAGTAGATTATAGTGGTTCAAGCAGGCAGCTCATCACCACTACCTTCTCAAGGACAACTAGGAGTGAGCAATGAATGCTGGCCTGTCTAGCGATAGCCACATCCCACAAATGAATAAATTAAAAGAAACACATGCTCTCAAATTGTTTAAGAAGCTGTTGATGCTTCTCTCTCTCTCATGTTTATTACGAAGCTGCTTCCCAGCTCCCTCTCAGATAATAAAGTGTGGAGCTGGATGAACACAGCAGGCCAAGCAGCATCTCAGGAGTACAAAAGCTATTGTGCTCCTGAGATGCTGCTTGGCCTGCTGTGTTCATCCAGCTCCACACTTTATTATCTTGGATTCTCCAGCATCTGCAGATCCCATTATCCCAGCTCCCTCTCCCTCTGTTTCAAAAGCATACATCCCTCTCCTCTCTTGCAAGCTGTCAAATATGTCTAACTATGTGTCCCTCGGGAAGAAAATGTACTATCTAGTTTTTGGAATTAAGGGATAGTTCTCGATGAGAATATGCCTTCTTCTGATGGAGGAAGACCAGAAGAAGAGCTTTCTAGCTACTGAACAGCCCATAATGTTCAAATTCAAATAATCAGTTTCTCCAGTTTGCCTTCCTGTTGAATGAAGTACATTGATACAGGAAATTGTAGCAGTTTCATTTTTCTTGAAGGATTAGTGATACCATTGCCTCTAAAGTGTGGGCTTTTGAGAGAGAAGAGAAAATCACAGGATATCAGGCTTAAAAATAACCGCTCGATGAATGGAAAGGCCCCCAATGGGTTTATTCACTTCTTTCAGCCAGAGGTGTAGTCTCCCAAAATTTATCCTATCCTGTCCATGTAGAAACTCCCAACAGAACTGCAAGTTCCTGAAGTGCCAAATTAAGGCTGAGGTGCAGTTCACTTGTGACAGGCTCCTGGGGCACACTGGGGACTATCACTGCATCTGCGTCCAAAGGTCCAGGTTTAAGGCAAACTGTCACAGGCATGTGTCATAACAAGTCTGAATAGGTTGACAAAAAATCTCTAGTGTAGCTTTGCAAGCAATTTGTCCTGAATGGTATAAGCAATGAAGGACGGACAGGGAATAAAGATTCACCCACATCTCACAGTTACCTTGGATTAATACTATACTCAGGGGACTGAGTTCTGATCTTGCCTGTTTTGTATGGTTCAGGAATTCAACTGGAAACTGAGCTCTGTTAACTGCATGGACTTGGGAGTGAGAAAGTTATGGACAGTTAAGAAAAAAAAGGAAGGAAAATTGTCAACTCTGAACTTTCAGAGCAGCAGACCTACTGGCAGGAATAGATACTGCTGATGGAAAACCTCTCTACTAAATGACTTGTTGGCCTATGGTTGTTGACTCTCCTGCCATTACTAATCCAGGGGTCTGGCGAGAATTTGATGCCTCGCTGACCCTCTGTACCACAGCAAGAGGCCCCGGCAGGTTATGGCCCGAGCTGACAGCCCATCGTTAGTCTGCCCACATCTAAGTGCTTAATTCTCAAAATTGGCAAACCTTTGCTTTCAGATGGGTAGCCAATATTAGCCAGAACCTCTTCGGCAAGACAGCCCAGATTTGAAAACCCATCGGGCTACTGAGGCCCCAAATCAGAATTTTTACCTTCTCCCGCCACTGTCTTTGCCCATGGGACTCAAAAGGTCCTGCACCTCATCCAATAATGGGGACACTGTTATGTTCAGTAAGAAAGGGGAAGAGCTTCTGGCATGGCAAGGGATTTTTTGATGTATTTGAACTTAGAATCCCCTGCAGTGCAGAAACAGACAATCGGTCCATTGTATCTGCAGTAATCCTCCAAAGGTCATCTCACCTAGGCCCAGCCCCACAGCTTATCCTCTGAGTTTCATATTTACCATGGCTAGTACACCTAACCTACACATCCCTGGACACTACAGGGCAATTCACCATGGCCAATCCACCTAACCTGCGCATCTTTTAACAGTGGGAGAAAACAAAAGCACCCGGAGGAAACCCGCACAGACACTGGGAGAATGAGCACACTCCATACAGGCAGTCACCCGAGGCTGGAATCGAGCTCTGGGTGCTGTGAGGGGGTAATGTCCACCACAGATGCACTCACATGAGTGTGGCATATGACTGGCTAGCCTCTCCTGAATTCCCCAGGGGAAAGAAGTCGCAGCGATTGGAATGAGGGCCAGGTAGAGCTCAGTGACTATTAGATCTTTGATTGGGGCAGTTAGCCTGGGCCAATCAGGGAGCCTTGGCTGACAGATACCGACAGGAGATTCAGAGAGTCTCCTCATTACAGGGGCTGGCTCTGAATTGGCTGGTCAGAGCCCATGTAGTCTGCAAGTGTAAATAAAGGGTGACTTGGTGCAGGATTCTGGCCTCTCTCCAGTTATTTCAAAAGTGTTGCGCTGCCTTCTTGTGCTGTGCCGGGATATCACATCTTAGCCCGGCTGAACCAGCCCAGAAACTTGCAGACACACCAACTTCATTCATCATGAACAACCCGGCTGAGATATCTGCAAAATTTTGGTTTCATCCAGGAACTCCAGCAGATGATTATCATAATAAGTAGTGTCTTGATGAAGTGGGTGGAACGCAGTTGGGATAGAGTGATAACATACTTGGAAATTGCAATCAACAAAGCTATATTAGTATAGTCTTTCGGAGCACTTCAAAGAGAATTGTTAATTACAGGGATTGGATGGATGGGTTGAATACAGGTGACCGATTCTCCCTGTCCCCACCTCCTGCAGAATTCAATGCCAGTAATTACTGTTTGGCTTAATTGAAGATACACTCATATTATTTGTGAGACCTTTGTCGTTTAAAAAAAGTGCTGATTAAATGTCACTATTAAAATGGAAACAGCCATGGTTTAGTCATTAGAAAGAGATGATCATTAACGGTTCACTGAGCTTATAAAAGACACAATTTATGTTACGCACTAGGATGTCAAAATTGTATGAGCAGTTAGTGCATTTGTTTCAGAATTACTATCTGTGCTAATTTACTGGTGCCAATGATAAAACGACCTAAAATAATGGTGATAATTTCAGCCGCGCTCGTAGGGTGTCTTGCATTCTTCTGCAATTCGCTGATTGCACAGAGTAACCGTGGCAATTACTTGACAGACTGCAACAAACAGTTGTGGTGTTTCACTCCAGGCCAGGTGAGCCTGCCTCAGCTGGAAATGGATCGAACCTTGTGCCGAACAACACTCAAGTCAACTGAGCAAAGCCCGCATCTCCTCCATCGGCATTTGCAGCAACCTGAATTGAAATTGCACCTTTAGAAACGCCTTGCATTTGTACAGTGCCTTCCATGGCTATGGGACATTCCAACATGCTTTGGAGCCAATGAATTCTCATCAGTGTTCCAATGGAGCATTTGCAACAATCAACTCACACACAGCAAGCTCCCATAATGCAGCACTATCAGAAAAAATGACAGATCATCTCTTTAAGTAATGGGATCTGGGGGATGAATATTGATAAGGACCCTGGGAGTATACTTCCCCTAACACCAATCCACAAAGACAAATAAACACACACACACTCTCAGACACACACATACACATGTACTCAGACATACACACACACACACGTACTCAGACACACACACACACACACACACACACACACAAACTCTCTCACATAAGCACAGTCACATTTACTTACAGGCATACGAATATAGATACACAGAAATGCACACACACAAACTGTCACACGCAAACAGGCACGCACATGCAAACACATACACACGTAACCCCACACTCACTTACAGACACATATACACACACACAGATGCACACACTACTCTCTCACACACATTCACTTATAGACATTTACGCATAGGCTCTCATACACAAAGACACAGACACACACTTACACATAAACGCATACAGACAAACACACAGACACACATGCATACACACACAGCCACACATATACACATTCACACAAAGACACAGTAACTCTCTCATGTGCACAAAAACACATGCAAGCACATGCAGATACACACACAGAGATGTACACACACAGTCACTCGCAGACATGGACCAGCAAACTAGTCTTTGATACAGCGCAATGACATCTTTTATGTCTACTCAAACACATGAACAAACAAACGTATCTATGAGGGGCAGGATTACGTTAATTGGCCCCTCAAGTGTGTTCCAGTAAAAAAATTGCAGGCCTGATTATTCCACAACCCCACCTAACTCCGGAACCTCTCAGCCCATTGATTAACAAGAATCTACCACCCCTTGTTTAAAAATATAGTGGTGAACTGTGGTGTCATTTGGTCAAAATCCTGGAATTCCCCCCCTATTGTCATTGTAGGTCAACTCACAGCATATGGACTGCACCAGTTCAAGAAAGCAGCTCACCACCACCTTCGCAAGAGCACCTAGGGATGAGCAAGAAATGCTGACCATGTCCTATTGTTGAATTTTAAAAAATACAGCTCTTCCAACGCCTGTAGAAGAAGAGGTCCAAAGATTCACAACCTTCGGAGAAAAATGTTCAGATCCTCTCGGTTTCAACATTTTTAACCATATACTTTTGAACAGTGAACCTAGTTCTAGATTTTCTGATATAAGAATACATGTTAAGACCCCTCACGATCCTATATGCTTTAATCAAGTTGCTTTGTCCTTCCTCTAAACTCCAGCTGATACAGCTGTTCAGCCTTTCCTCATTGGACAAATGCGCATTCCAGGTATTAGTCCAGTAAACATTTCCTGAACTGTTTCCAATGCATTTAAAACTTTCCTTAATAAGGAGACCAATACTGCGCACCATACTTCAGATGTGGCCTCACCACTGCCCCATATAACGGAGGATAACTTGCTCATTTATTTATTCAAGCCCTTCCTAATATATAACATTTCATTAGATTTCCTGATTACTTGCTGCACCTACAAAATAACCTTTTGTGATTCATGCTTCTTCCCAGGTCTTTCTGAATCTCACACTTCTGTAGTCATTCATTATTTGGATGACATATTACGTTTTGCTCTTTCGGCCAAAATGAACTTCTACCCATTTTCTGCCATTCAATGAAATCGATCTGATAATCTTCAATTCCAAGTATGGTATACTCAATGTGGTCCATAATGTTAACAAAGCCTTGTTATTTTTTATAATTCATTGGCTTTGGAATAAAGACCAGCAGTCGATTTGCCTTGCCTAATATCAGCTGGATTTAGATGCTGGCTTTTAGTGATTCATGCAAGACGATCCCAATACCCTCTGTATTGCAGGTTTTTGCATGCTTCCTATTCTAATAAAAGCATCTCGATGGATACATGAATAGGAAGGGTTTAGATGGAAATGAACCAAATGCTGGCAAATGAGCCGAGATTAATTGGGGATATCTGGTTAACATGGACAAGTTGGACTGTAGGGTTTATTTCTATGCTGTATATCTCACTGACTCCAAGCACAAGAATACAGGTCTCTCTGTGTGACATTTTTTGGAGTCTATATCCATTTAAACAATAGTCAAAAGGGACTAGATTAAAGATATCTGGCTGGCATGGACAAGTTGGACCAAAGGATAAGTTTCTGAGCTGTTCGTCTCTACAACTTAATGACTCGAAGATTCAACTTCTCCATTCTTGCTGCTAAAGTGTATAACCTCATATTTTCCCATGTTTTATTCCATCTGCCAAGTTTTGGCCCACTCATTTTACCTATCGATATCCATATGTAGACTCCTTGTGTAACTCTTAGTATTCACCTTTCCCTCTACATTATGATTATGTATATGTTAGTATAAAATATCAAGCATCCCAGTCTTATATATTATTTTTGTCTCTTAAATATTGTCAGTTTAATAACACATTCCTGCTTGAGGAAGTTTGCTGCATACAAATTAGTTGCTATGTTCCTTGCAGTATCACAGTGACCGTCATTCAAAAGAACTTTGTTGACTGTAAAACACTTTGGGAAGTCCCAAAACATTAACTTTATTTTCACTCCACAGATACTGCCAGGCCTGCTGTGTTTTTCCAGCAATTTCAGTTTTTGTCTGTGATGTCCTGAGCTTGTGAAAGCCATTATTGTATGAGCATTCAAGGTGTAGAGCTGAATGAACACAGCAGGTCAAGCAGCATCATAGGAACAGGAAAGCTGACGTTTTGGGCCTAGACCCTTCCTCAGAAGATTTTCTTGTTATTTCAGATTCTCCAGCATCTGCAGTTCCTACTATCTCTGGTATGAGCATTGTCTGATCGTCTGAGATTAATATACTTTCCTTGCATTTTTCTAAGGGGGTGTCAGCTTTTAACTTGTTCTTTCTTAAGAAGTTGCCCTGATAGACATCAACAAAGCTGAACCTTACAACTTTGGCATCATACCATCCCAAATTAAAGTTAGTCGACATGAATAAGTGACCATAGGTTATTTCTTGATGGGTTCTATTTAGTTCGCCTAATGTAAAATCTGCCTGCACGGGGTAGGAAATCTCTTAATATCCGAGATGGCAGGGAAGAAATCGTTAAATTAACTTTAGAAACTCAGAGTAAAAACATAAGAAATAGGAGCAGAAGTAAGCCATCTGGCCTGTTGAGCCTGCTCTGCAATTCAATGAGATCATGGCTGATCTTTTCAAGGACTCAGCTCCACTTACTTGCCCACTCGTCACAACCCTTAATTACTTTACTGTTCAAAGTTTTATCTATCTTTGCCTTAAAGACATTCACTGAGATAGCCTCAACTGCTTCACTGGGCAGGGAATTCTACAGATTCACAATCCTTTGGGTGAAGAAAACGAACAATTCAAGAAACAAGCCATTTGTGTATTTTATCTCATGGTCCGCAAACAGGAATCCAGTCTAAAAGTTGTGCAGTTGGTGTTTAACTGTTTACTTTGGCAGTGAGAAGTGGACATTGGGCTAGAATTGTGAGAAGAACATTTGAAACCCATCAGAAAATAAAAACAATGCCTGAGAGTTTCATGTGAAACACATTGGCAGGTAAGAACATATACGCACCAACACCAGGGAGTTTAAAGCTACATCAGGGTCACATGTTCAGGTAGACGAGGATGAGTTTGAGCAGATTTCAAACCCTGTTTTGGTTTATAATTAGGAAATTGGATGTCCTTGCAATTTTATCTCTCGTTGCTAATGACCTATTCTAGAAGTAATTTTTGCCACAACATAAAACATTCAGCAATATTTCTGTTCACTAAAAACATCACAGAACTTAGGATAATAAATCATCTGCACCTCTCTGCAGAGATAGTTAGAATTGCCAATGCTGGAGTACGAGATAACGCAGTGTGGAGTTGGAGGAACACAGCAGGCCAGGCAGCATCAGAGGAGCAGGAAAGTTAACTTTCCGGATTGGGACCCTTCTTCAGAAAATGCTTCTGAAGAAGGATCCCAACCCAAAACATCAGCTTTCCCGCTCCTCTAATGCTGCCTGGCCTGCTGTGTTCCTCCAGCTCCACACTGTTATCTCTGCTCTTCTCTGCAAATGATTTTTCCCCTTTTAATATTTCTGCTTTGATACTGTGCAGAAGTAAGGTCAGTCCTCTTACAGTTAATGAAAGATTTTGACAATTAAGTTTTTCTTTTCAATATTTATATTTTGAAAGTGACCATTATATTTTTTCACACCCAAGACCAAACATAAATGAAATTTCAATTTTAGCGAGCATCCAGAGAAGAGATTTTGTTCAACAGCAAAAACAGAAATTGCTGGACAAGTTCAGCAGGTCTGGGAGCATCTGTAGAGAGAAATCATAGTTAATGCTTTGTGTCCACTGATGTTTCGAAAATGGTCAGAGATTGAGAAGTAATGATTTCCAAGTGGACTAAGTTCATAGCAAGAGCCTTTGGACCTGAAACATTAATTCTGATTTCTCTCCACAGATGATGCTAGACCTGATGAGCTGATCCAGCAACTTCTGTTTTAGTTTCTGATTTCCAGCATCCTTAGTTCTTTCCACTTTTATTTTGAAGAGATTTTGTAATTTAGTTTTTATATTTTTCATAAAGGTGAAAACTATAATCTTTTTTATCCTTTTCAATGTGTTCACTTTGCCATAACAATTGGTCAGTTTCACTTTGTTTTATTTTAAGACAGATAGCAATGTCATTATCTCTTAACTGCCCGCTGTGCAGTTGGGGATGGGTAATGAATGCTAGTGTAGTCAGTGATGTCCTCATCTCATAATTGAAAAAAAACTGCTTATGTCATCCGCAAACCTGGCTATTTATATTCACTTTCCTCCTTCAAACCATTAATATATATTGGAAATGGTTGTGGCCTTAGCACTGATCCTTAAACGTTAAAGGTTGCTATCCTGAAAATGCCAGTTTACCTCAATGTTCTTTTTTCACTATTAGTTAACCAACCTTCTATCCAAGCTGACATACCACCTCAGATCCCATTTTATTAAGTAGCCCTTTATGCCGTTCCTTATCAAACACCCTCTGAAAATCCAAATATATTACCTGCATTGGTTCCCCTTTATCTGTTCTGCTTGTAGCCTCCTCAGGCAATTCTAATCAACTCAGGCATGAATTAGCCTTCAGAAGCTATAATGACAGTGCTTGGTTATGTTATGTATTTTTAAAAACTCAGCTCTTACATCCTGTATAATAGATTCACAAAAATTCCCAATAACAGATGCTCAGCTAACTGGCCTATAAATACATATCATTTTTTTTATTTTGAGTAAGGGTTTTGCACTGGCAGTTTTCCAATTCTCTGGGGCCAAATCTAAGGAATCCTGAAAGATTACTAACAGTGCTTCCACTAGCTCTACAGCTGCTTCTTTTAAAATTCTAGATGCATCTCATCTGGTCCAATGGACTTATTTGTCTTTAGCCCCATTTCCCTCACTTTTCTTTTCTAGCGAGAGTAATTGAGCTGAATCACCTGGTTTTATGTAAGCAGTGTTAGGATTTCTGGAGGGATTCTCACCATGAGGCTGAGTGAGGTTTCTTCCTGCATTTTGCCAAACTCATCATATTAATTGCTCTTCCCTCCCTGGGTCAGGGATAATTTTCACCCCATCTTATCATACATGATTACTGGAACAACAAAGTATCCGGGAACTGACTGACATCGCTGAAACAGTCTTTAAGAGGTCATTGTGCATCCAAGTGAGTCCAGGACTACCCTGCATGGCCCCTGACATTTTCATCAGTGTTGTTGGATCAGAATCCTAGAATTCTCTCCCAAAGGACATTGCAGGTCAACCTACAGCACATGGGCTCCAAAGGCTCAAGAAGACATCTCAAGACTTTCTCAAGGGCAGCAAGGAACAGGCTATAAATGCTGGCCAGGCAGCAACACCCACGTCCCAAGGCTGATTAAAAAAATCAGATTGCCCTGGAACTGGCAGAGAGGGGTGAACCAGCACCTGCTTTGTGGGCAGGGAACCGCACCTGGATATAACCTAAACTCCAAAGAATCCAAGAAGGTCATTCAAAACCACTTTCTCCAGAGCACTTTCTAATGAAGGGTCTAGGCCCAAAACGTCAGCTTTTGTGTTCCTAAGATGCTGCTTGGCCTGCTGTGTTCATCCAGCTCCACACTTTGTTATCTTGGATTGTCCAGCATCTGCAGTTCCCATTATCCTTCTTCTCCCGAGCAGTTAGGTTTGGGCAGCAAACATTAATCCTGGCAGCATTGCCCACATCCCAATAACAGAACAAAAAGAAACTTACAGGGAGATCGTGAATAATGGTAATATTGGACTAATAATCCCTAGAAGCAGGCATGTTTACATTCCACTGCAGCAGTAAGTCCCTGCAGGATCAAATTCAAATTCAATTAATTCTTTTTACTTAAATCTGCAATTGTAAACTATTCTCAGTAACAGTGGCCACTAAACTGTCATTAATTTATCATGAAATCCCATCTGGTTCTTTTAGTTAATGAAATCTGCGATCTAAAGCTTATATGGTCTACGTGTCACCCAGCAACGTAATTGAGTATTAAGTGAAAACAGAGAATGCCAGAGAAACTCATCAGGCCTGGCTTCATCCGTGGAGTGAGAAACAGAGTTAATATTTCAGGTCCAACATGGAGATTATTGTAACTTTTGACTCTTAACTACCTCTGCAAATGACGAGCAAGTCATTCATTTTAAGGGCAGTTACAGATGCCCAACAAACGTTGAATTATCAGTGACACTCATGTGCTACTAAAGAATTTTAAAATGTTGAATCCAGAATGAACACGCACCTCCTGGAGAGGAAGGGCAAGCTGTTTGAATTACTTTAGGCATGGCTCTTGAACAAGGCTTCCTCTAGTTCCTGTGCAGATGTTGTAAAATTACTACTCATCTAAGCCCTAATGCCCTGTGCAGCTTGCACATAGTAATTTCCAATTGTTTCTTAAGTGTCACACAGGTTAGCAATAGAATGCAGACAACAACAAATTATAAGCAATGGGATATTAAGCTTGAACACAACCTTTGTTTGTGTAGAGGATAAGCAAAAACCTTGTTGGCAGCTCTAAATTATGATTAAATGTCGCTGTCTGATCATCGGCATTTTGTTGTCAGAGTAATAATGTCTGAATGGTTAAAGACAAAATCATCACAAAGCATTCTCCTTATACACTTGTCAGATTTCATCAGTTGATGACTCACTTGGCATGACCAATTTCACCTATGCATAATATGAAAATTACTGAAGATTTGTAAACCGATTGTCTACAAAATCATGAGGGGTATAGACAGGGTGGATAGCAAAAAGCTTTTTCCCAGAGTGGGGGACTCAATTACTAGGGGTTATGAGTTCAAAGTGAGAGGAGGAAAGTTTAAGGGAGATATGCGTGGAAAGTTCTTTACACAGAGGGTGGTGGGGGCCTGGAACGCGTTGCCAGCGGAGGTGGTAGATGCAGAACGGTAGCGTCTTTTAAGATATATTTGGACAGGTACATGGATGGGCAGGAAGCAAATGGACACAGATTGTTAGAAAATAGATGACAGGTTAGACAGAGGATCTTGATCAGCGCAGGCTTGGAGGGCCGAAGGGCCTGTTCCTGTGCTGTAGGTTTCTTTGTCTTTGTATATTTCTGTAATAAATTTATTTAAAAGGACATCCACAATTGGAAGTTTTGCCTCCTCTCCCCACCAATTCAATCTTCACTCATTCACCATGAAGAGTGCGATTGGCGATAGCTCCATGAATATGTATATCTGAACAACCTATTATATATCACAGAAGATAAACAGGCCATTTGGCTCATCAATTCAATGTGTACTTGTGTTTCCACATCTCACAGTTCTTGTATTTAAAACGAGTTTCCGTTCTTATAGTCTATGACAGGATGGATATATGCAGGATATTTCCTCAACCTGGTGGCATGAAAATGAGGAGATATAACCTCAGGATGAAGGGGTGGCATGGTGGCTCAGTGGTTAGCATTGCTGCCTCATAGCACCAGTGGCCCAGGCTCTTTTCCATCCTTGGGTGACTGTGCACAGTTTGCATTTTCTCCCCGTGACTGTGTGAGTTCTTGTTGGGTGCCCTGGTTTCCTCCCACAATCCAAAAATATGCAGATGAGGTGGATTGGCCATGCTAAATTGCCCATAGTGTCTGGAGATATACGGGGTAGATGGATTAGCCATGGTTAAAAAGCGGAGTTATATGACGTAGGGTAGGGGAGGGGGTTGAGTGGGATGCCCTTCAAAGAGTTGGCAAGGACTTGATGGGCTGAATGGCCTACTTCCATACCTTGGGGGCACTATATTTTTAAAAATACCCGAAGAATATTAGACTGAGAAGAGGAAGCATTGCTTCACTGAAAGAGTGACCAATATTTTGAAGTCTCAACACCTGAGGGTTGTGAAAACTCAAACATTGCGTAGGTTCAAGTCAGCAAGTGATAGGTTTCTAGAGACTAATGAATCTAGGGATGGAGAGAGTGCCCGGGAAGGTGGCATTGAGGAGATGACCAACTTTAAGCTGGAATGACGGGACAAACTTGATCGGCTAGTGATGTTCCAATGTTGCTCATGGTCCCTAGCCCTCTCTTCTTGCTGCAAATAGAACCAAAACTTGCATTTGTACAGAACTATTAACTTAGGAAATGACTCAAAGTATTTCACAGAATCCTAATCACAATAAAGTTGATACCAAATTAAGTCAAATGCTAATAGCAATGACAGAGAATATTCTGAGATTGGGAGGGAGACTTTAACAGCTCCATTCAAGAAAGAGAAAAATGCGAGAGAGATGGATAAGTGAGAGGTGTAAGGAGTGAATTCCAGAGCTTTGAGCTGTTGTGACTTAAGACACAGGAACTAATATTGAGGGTGAAGTGTATGTGTGATCTGTAAGTGTCAGCATGGCATCAGTTGTAGGGTTGCTTCCAAAATTTGAAACTATATGATATTCCCTCACTGTCACCGGGTCAAATCCGGGAACTCACTTCCCAACAGCACAGTAGGTATACCTAAATCCCAAGGGGTTCAAGAAGACTGCTCATCACCGTTTTCATTAGCAGGTGATCAATAAATGATATCCTAACCAGGGATGCCTATACCCCTTAAATAAATTTTGAAGAAGGAGAACAGAAAGTACAGAAGGTATTGTTGGGGTGAAGCAAATTATTGCGAAAGGGAGATCAGAGGCTAAACATGACATTATTAATTTACAAAAGAGATGTTGCAGGCTGAAGGGCTGAGTTGATGGTTATGCAGTGTTTGTGTGACAGAATTTGAATTTTTTAATTCACTCATGGGACATGGGCATCGGTAGCTGGGCTAGTATTTATTGCCTGGCCCTAGGGGCCCTTGAACAGATTTATCAAAGAGACACATTCAACAGTAGGTTCTGCCTTCTGTAAGAGAGCTCAGTGAGTAGAGAGTGAGCATTGAGTACTTACAGACAGCTTCTGTGCTTTCAATGGAGTTGAATGAAAACTTTACCGCCTTGCCACAGTTTGAGCCTGACCCCATTCAGATCGACTTTACTTTGTGTTGAATTCAAGAGATGGATAAGTGGAAGTAAAGTATCCCTAACCATAACACCAGAGTTTTGGGAATTGAAAGCTATCTCTGGGCCATGAACTAAAATAGAAATAGCTGGAGAACTCAGCAGGTCTGTCAGCATCTGTGGAGAGAAGGAGGAACATAGCAGGTCAGGCAGAATGACAGGAGCAAGAAAGTCAACATTTCGGGTTTACACCCTTCATCAGAACTGGGGAGGAGGAAGGAAGCTTGGAAAAATAAAGCGGGTGGTGGGACAGGGGGAAGGTAGTTGGAATGGTGATAGGTGGATGCAGGTAGGGGTCGTGGGATTGGTCTGTGGGAAGATGGGGAGGAAGATGGACAGGTAGTATCAGGTCAAGGAAGCGAGGATGAGAGGGAGAATTGGGTGTGGGATAAGGCCAGGGAGAGGGTGTGGGGAGATTTTAAAACTGGTGAATTCTATGTTCATCCCACCTACTTTCCCCCACCTGTATCAACTGCATCACTTGCCTTTCTCGCACTTCTTCCCTCAAAACCCCATCCCCCATTAAAAATAAAGACAGCATCCCCCAGCTCTCACATACCAGCCCACCAACCTCTGCATCCCGTACTTCATCCTTCGCCATTTCTGCCATTTGCAATCTGACTCCACCAACAAAGAGATATTTCCTTCCCTACCCCTGACTGCCTTTAGTGAGAACTGTTCATTCTGTGACTCCCTTGTCTACTCCTCACTAACCCACCAACCCCAACACCTTTGCCTACCACAGGAAATGCTATGCCTGCCCCTACACCACTGCCCTCACTTCCATTCAAGATCCAAAGCAAACCTTTCATATCCAACAGAGGTTGATCTGTACATCCTGCAATCTGGTCTGCTGTATCTGTTGCTCCCAATGTGGCCTCCTTTCCAAACGCAGACTTGGTGATCGATTCATGGAGAATCTGCACTCTGAATGTTGTACCCAACAACACCTTTCGGTAGCCAACCATTTTAACTCCCCCTCCCAGTCCCTGGGTGACATGTCCATTCTGGGCCTCCTCCACAGTCACAATGACTCCAGATGCACACGGGAGGAACAGCACCTCATTTTCCCTCTCAGGAGCATATAGCCTAATGTTGTCAAAATAGAATTGACCAGTTTCACAATCTCCCCACACCCCCTAGCATCACCCCGTGTCCAACTCTCCCTCTCATCCTCGTCTCCTTGGTCTGACACTACCTGCCCATTTCCTTCACCACCTCATGTTCTGCTTTCCCACTGATCAATCCCCACGACCCCTACCTGCATCTGTCACCATCCCATCTACCTTCCCCAAGACAGATGCCTCTTCCTTCTATTTATTTCCCAGCTCCCGTCCTCCTCGACAATCCTGATGAATGGTGTAAACCCAAAATGTCAACTCTCCTGCTCCTCTGATGCTGCCTGACCTCTTGTGTTCCTCCAGCTCCACACATTGTTATCTCTGACTCCAGTTCTTGCTATCTCTGCGGAGAGAAAACAGAATTAACATTTCAGGTCCAGTGACCCTTCTTCAGAACTGGCTCATAGATTGTGAGTTTGGGTAATCATGTTGTGTCAGTATCTGTCTATTTCTTAATATTCATTTCTAGATAATTTGGAATTCCCATTGCTAAAAGCTTTCATGAAGGATGATATGCATACAATTCTTTGATATCTCTGGAGGCCAATTCTGGGCCTGTATCTTATTATGTACTTGTCTTTTTTTAATTACTTGGACCAAATGGTTAATTAACATCAAGAATTGCTCCTCTCCAATGTTTGACTGTGTTTGTGGAGTGTGTGCTTCATCAGTCTTCCCTATCTCATTTCACACAAATGAGACCATCTGTTGTTTGCCAATTTCCTCTTTAACTTCCTGCAATCAGTTTTGTCTTGTTTTCTTTCTTAAAAATAAATAAATTAAAAAGCCAAATTGAAGCAGCATGATAAGACTGCTGAAAATTATCGGATTAAAGTTAACCCGTGATAGACTGCAGATGACTACATCACTTGCTCTCTTACCATGAACACATGAGAATCAATACCATTTTACTGTCTCGTGCAAAATGCTCCCGTGTGAGTGTTAGCAGGCCATGTCTCTCAATCCCACCCATATTCTTTAAAAAGCTGCCTCATTCACAAAGCCTTTTGGTCACTTTGCTGATCATCCTGCTTTGATTAATCTGTCTGGACTGTTCATTCAGAGGCCTGGGTTAATTCTCCAGAGACAGAACCTGGAACGCTACCTTTGTAACAATTGGTAATTCCATTCTATTCACAAATGAATTGGGTTAAAAAAAATTCATTCAAGGTATTTCACATGCCTTGCAACTCACCAATGGTCAAAATCTCCAATGATACCGCCAGATCTGCTGAGTTTCTCCAGAAATTCTAACTAGCTAGATTAAAATCTATTTAGTTTCCAGAAAAGAATTAAAGAAGAGTTTAAAATAAATAAACTAAAAGACTCAAGGGATTAAGAAGTGAAATGGTCCTCACCTCACTATCTAGGACAACAATAGCAAGAAATGTATACATACTATGATTTGTCGTATTGTTGTAAGTGCCCAGAGTATGTTAATGGCTGGAAATAACATTGAATGCGATAGAGGTAGACGGCTCAAGTAAAAACCAAAAGAACTGCCGATGCTGCAAATCTGGAACAAAAATAGAAGTTGCTGGAAAAGTTCAGCAGGTCTGGCATCACCTGTGAAGAAAAAATTAGAGTTAACGTTTCGGGTCAGATGACCGTTCCTCAGAACTGAGAATGGTTCTAATGAAGGGTCACCGTACCCGAAAGGTTAAGTCTGAGTTTACTTTTCTTCAGAGATGCTGCCAGACCTGCTGAGCTTTACCAGTAACTTCTGTTTTGGTTCAAGTAAGTTATGTGGGTAGCATCAAATCCAGAGCAGCTACTTGAGGTTGAATTAACCTTTCCCACATGAACTCAGTAGCAAAGTAATGTTTATTCCTATTCTTTTTGGTAATTCATACAATACAAGTGTACTCACTTATGATGTCTTGAATTTAATATGTTAAGTAATAGATTCATCTCAAGCAATCACATTTGTTTTCAGGAATATCTTTTTTTTAAGTCATAGTAAATCCTGTTTGAAGTGACTAAAATAACCCAAGAGAGGCCAGTATCCCGTCACCAAGTCACCCTTTATTTGCAGGTGATTGGGACTTGACACTGGCCCAGCTTTCTCAGAACTGGCTTTCAGAATGAGCAGAGCCTCTGACACTCCTGTTTATATCCGTCAGCCAGGGCTCCCTAATTCGAACAGATTAGTAATTCCAATCAGGGAACTCATACCTATGAGGTCCACCGGGTTGACCTTGTTACAAGCACGAGAGTAAAAGTCTTGAAAAATATCAGCTGAAAGCAAAATGACTTCAAATGCAACATTGCTTCTCACAAGAATTTATGTAAAAGCTGCAATTAAGTTCTGTAGGACCTACCACCATAGGAGTATGTAGTTGAGGTTTGCAGTCAGATCACTCATTGAAAGAAAACACATTAAAACAACATACCAAAGTGTGAGCAGAGATAATGGGAACTGCAGATGCTGGAGAATCCAAGATAACAAAGTGTGAGATAATAAAATGCGAGGCTGGATGAACACAGCAGGCCAAGCAGCATCTCAGGAGCACAAAAGCTGACGTTTCGGGCCTAGACCCTTCATCAGAGAGGGGGATGGGGTGAGGGTTCTGGAATAAATAGGGAGAGAGGGGTAAGGCGGACCGAAGCTGGGGAGAAAAGAAGATAGGTGGAGAGGAGAGTATAGGTGGGGAGGTAGGGAGGGGATAGGTCAGTCCAGGGAAGATGGACAGGTCAAGGAGGTGGGATGAGGTTGGTAGGTAGGAGATGGAGGTGCGGTTTGGGGTGGGAGGAAGGCTTGGGTGAGAGGAAAAACAGGTTAGGGAGGCAGAGACAGGTTGGACTGGTTTTGGGGTGCAGTGGGTGGAGGGGAAGAGCTAGGCTGGTTGTGTGGTGCAGTGGGGGGAGGGGACGAACTGGGCTGGTTTTGGGATGCAGTGGGGGAAGGGGAGATTTTGAAGCTGGTGAAGTCCACATTGATACCATTGGGCTGCAGGGTTCCCAAGCGGGATATGGTTTGCTGTTCCTGCAGCCTTCGGGTGGCATCATTGTGGCACTGCAGGAGGCCCATGATGGGCATATCATCTAAAGAGTGGGAGGGGGAGTGGAAATGGTTTGCAACTGGGAGGTGCAGTTGTTTATTGCGAACCGAGCTGAGGTGTTCTGCAAAGCGGTCCCCAAGCCTCCGCTTGGTTTCCCCAATGTAGAGGAAGCCGCATCGCGTACAGTGGATGCAGTATACCACATTGGCAGATGTGCAGGTGAACCTCTGCTTAATGTGGAAAGTCATCTTGGGGCCTGGGATAGGGGTGAGGGAGGAGGTGTGGGGGCAAGTGTAGCATTTCCTGCAGTTGTAGGGGAAGGTGCCGGGTGTGGTGGGGTTGGAGGGCAGTATGGAGCGAACAACAGAGTCACGGAGAGAGTGGTCTCTCCGGAAAGCAGACAGGGGTGGGGATGGAAAAATGTCTTGGGTGGTGGGGTCGGATTGTAGATGGCGGAAGTGTCGGAGGATGATGCATTGTATCCGGAGGTTGGTGGAGTGATGTGTGAGAACGAGGGGGATCCTCTTTGGGCGGTTGTGGCGGGGGCGGGGTGTGAGGGATGTGTTGCAGGAAATGCGGGAGACGCGGTCAAGGGCATTCTCGACTACTGTGGGGGGAAAGTTGCGGTCCTTGAAGAACTTGGACATCTGGGATGTGCGGGAGTGGAATGCCTCATCGTGGGAGCAGATGCGGCGGAGGCGGAGGAATTGGGATTAAGGGATGGAATTTTTGCAGGAGGGTGGGTGGGAGGAGGTGTATTCTAGGTAGCTGTGGGAGTCGGTGGGCTTGAAATGGACATCAGTTACAAGCTGGTTGCCTGAGATGGAGACTGAGAGACCCAGGAAGGTGAAGGATGTGCTGGAGTTGGCCCAGGTGAACTGAAGGTTGGGGTGGAGGGTGTTGGTGAAGTGCATGAACTGTTCGAGCTCCTCTGGGGAGTAAGAGGCGGCGCCGATACAGTCATCAATGCAACGGAGGAAGAGGTGGGGTTTGGGGCCTGTGTAGGTGCGGAAGAGGGACTGTTCCACGTAACCTAACAAAGTGAGGAGCTGGATGAACACAGCAGGCCAAGCAGCACCTCAGGAGCACAAAGGCTGACGTTTCGGGCCTAGACCCTTCATCAGAGAGGGGGACGGGGAGAGGGTTCTGAAATAAATAGGGAGATTCCCTGGAAAAAAACAGCACTTAGGCCCATTGAGTCTGCACTGGCCATCAAGTATCTAACTATCCAAACCTAATTTTCCAGTATTTGGCCCATTGTTCTGTAAGCTGTGGCATTTCAAGTATTTGCGTAAACAATTCTTAAATGCCATGAGGTTTCCTGCTCTAATGTCCCTTTAGAAGATGAGTTACAGAATCAACCACCCTCTGGGCGGAAAAGATTTTTCTTCAAATCCCCTCTCGACCACCTGCTCCTTTTTAAAAAAATTGTCTGCCTGGTTATTGACCATTCGACTCTACTCTTCCTATCTGCTCTGTCCGTGCCCCTCATAACTGGTTACACCACCATCACGTCTACCCTCAGCCTTCTCTGCTCTTAGGAAAATGATTCCGGCCTAACTAATCTCTCTTCATTGCTGAACTCATCCAGCGCAGGCAACATAATTATGACTCTCCTCTGCTCCCAATCTAGTACAGTCACAGTATTCCTACAGTTTAGGGACCAGAACTGCACACAGTACTCCAAGGTGTGGCCTAGCTAACAACTTCATCGCAACGTTCTTGCTCTTCTATTGAATACCACTACTAATTAATGCATTATATGCCTTTTTAACCACCATAAGTAGGGTCTTCAAGGACCTATACTTTCTGGTTACTGAATTCCTTCAGTGCTAAATGAAATAACTTCTGTATTTTACATTTTTTCTTTCTGAAAAATATAACTTTCCACTTACAAACCTCCTATTCATGCCTTCACAATATAAATTCCAGAGAAAAAATAATGCAAATTATCAGTAACTTGTCACACAGAATTTATCATCTGCCATGACCCATTTCTAATAGAATCCCTACGGTGTGGAAGCAGGCCATTCCGCCCAACAAGTTGACACTGACTGTCTGAAGACCAACCCACCCAGACTCAATTACCAACACTATCCCCATATTTCCCATGGCTAATCCACCCAGCCCTGAACATTTGTGGACACTATGGGTAATTTAGCATGGCCAATTGACATAACTTACAAATCTTTGGACTGTGGGAGGAAACTGGAGTACCTGGAGGTAGCCCATGCAGACACAGGGAGAATGTGCAAACTGCACACAGACAGTTGGCCGAGGCTTTGGATCGAACCTGGGTTCTTGGCGCTGTGAGGCAGCTGTGCTAACCACTGAGCCACTGTGCTGCCCTACCTTTCACAGCCATCCCTAGCAAACTATCTGCACCCTTACTGCTACAAGCCTGCTATAATTTCCTATTTCTTGTTCCAGAGAGTTCCCACCCTGTGTTAAAGTCTGCAAGGGCCAGGAGTTTGCAGTCCCAATAACAATCAATGCTGAGTCAATGGTTAACATTGACAATTATAACCATATTGCAATTTCCAATGATCCCACTTGCTCTGAATACAAGTAGTGGGGCATTCTTCATTGGGTTCCAGAGGAGCAGGAACTACTGTCCCACCGGCCAATTTGTTAAGGGAAGGGACTTGAAATTCATTAGTCTTTTCTTCCAGATGTTCTGCTCATTGCAACCTTTTTGTTTGGGTTGAAACTTGTAGTCTACTACAAACTGAAATAGGAACAAGGAGCAGGTGTAGGCCATTTGATGCCTCGAGTCTGCTCTGCCATTCAACAAGACCATAACTGGTTAGGTTGCAAATTCAACTCCACGTTTCAGCCTGCCCCTAGTAACCTTTCCCCTCTATGCTTACAATAATCTATCCATCTCAGGAGCAGTTTGTATAGGGGTACAGCAATTTCAAGAACACATGCATTCAGTCCTATTGTTGAAAAATTGATGAGGCCCATGGCTTTGCAATGTCCAGCAGTTTCTTAATAAGTTACTATAAATGGGCCGGTTAGATGGGCTGAACAGTGGCAAGTGGAATTTAGTGTGCAAGTGATTCATTTTGGAAGTGCTAACAAGGCAAGGGAATACATATCGAATGGTAGATCCAAGTCAACAGATCAGCCAGGCCTTTGTGTGCATGTTCACATACCCTTACAGGCAGTAGGACAGATAGATAAGGTAGTTAAGGTGGTTATATGAAATACTTGCTTTTATTAGTCGTGGTATAGAATACAAGAAGCAAGTGGTTATGTTGGAGCCGTGTGGGACATTTGGATAGGCCACTGCTGGAGATCTGTGTGCAGTCCTGGCTAGCTCACTATTGGGAGGATATGACTGCTCTGGAGTGGGTGCAGAGGAGATTCTTGAGGATATTGTTTAAGACAGAGTGATTTAGCTATGAAGGGAGACTCGATAGGCTGCCATTGCTTTTCCTTAGAGCAGAGAAGGCTGAGGAGAAATATGATTGAGGCGTACAAATTTCTGAGAGATGTAGAAAGGATAGATAGAGAAACATTTTCCCTTAGTTTAAGCGGCAACAACCAGGGGCTCAGTTTTAAGGTGAGCTGCAAAAGGTTTAGTGTTGATTTGAGGAAGAATTTTTTCTTGCAGAGGTGGTGAGTATTTGGAACTCACTGCCTAAAAGTATAGGTAGAGGCAGGGATGCTGCAGTCATTTAAGAACTGTTTCAATAAATACTTGGAAAAACCTTAACACAGGAGGTTATGACCAAGTGCGAGAAAATGGGATTAGAACACATACTTGATGACTGGTCGGGCTCTTCTGGTCCAATAGACTTTTTTTTTGGTGCTTTAAAAACTCTCTGATTTCAAATCAAACACAGTGAATCAAATTGGCTGAAGACTGGCATCTTCCTTTTGAGATCCTCTGAATCTCCAAAATAACAGTGGGGATTTTTAAAAAATCTACCAAAGCAGGTTGATGAGATTGTTGTTTATAGTCCCTTCCAAAAGTCAACACTAGCATACTCCTCAGTGCCTCACTGAACTGTTAGCCTTGGTTTTTGGTCTTAATTTCTGAAGTGGGAACTTTGAAACCAAAACCCTGAGCATTCAAATTTGTTATCAAGGAATCTCATATGATAAACATGAGCATTGTCAAATAAAAAAAACAAAAAAAACTGCAGATGACGTAAATCAGGAAACCAAACAGAAATTGCCAGAAAAGCTCGGCAAGTCTGGCAGCATCTGGGAAGGGAAAACACAACGGTAATGCTTCTGTCCCGGTAACCTTTCCTCAGAGCTAAACATTGTCATGAACATTGTCAACTTGAGTTTCTGGTATGAGAACAATGTTACTTGGGGTTGGTTAGCTCAGTTAACTGGACAGCTAGTTTGTCAGAAAGAGTAACATTGTGGGCTCGATTCCCATCCTGACTGAGGTTACCATGACGGACTATATTTTCTCAACTTGTTCTTTCACCTTAGCTATGGTGACCTTCAGATTAAACCGCCACCTGTAATCACTCTATAGTGGGAGATGGGACAATGGTAACTTGACCTTCAATGTTGCTGGAATAGTAATTAAGAGCCCCAGGTTTATGTTCTACGCATTTGGCTTTGAATCCAATAGCAGATGGTGGCTTTTTTAATTTCATTAATTGCTATGGGCCTGGAGTCACATGTAGGCCAGACAAGGTAAAGATGGCAGATTTCCTTCCCTAAAGGACATTAGTGAACCAGTTAGGCTTTTCGTACCAATCGACAATGGTCAATGGTTTCATGGTCATTGTTAACCTCTTAATTCCAGATTTTTAAAAATTGAATTCAAATTACACCATCTGCTATGGCAGGATTCAAACCCAGGTCCCCAGAACGTTACCTGGGTCTCTGGTTTGAGAGTCCAACGATAATATCACTACGCCATCGCCTCCCCCTGTTTATGGAGAAATTCCTCCATGGTAGCCTCAGTCAGGACAGGAACTGAATAGACAATGTTAGCCTATTGTTTCTGACAAACCAGCTGTCCCGCCAACAAGCGGAATTTTTCCTTTAATTTGAATTTGATGAAACGCCAGGCTGATCATGTCTATACAACCATTGATGATTGTTGTGAAAATTCACCTGGTTCATTCATGTTCTTTTTGGAAGGAAACCAACCATCGTTACCTGGTCTGGCCAACATGTGACTCCAGACCCACAAAAATGTGGTTGACTGTTAACTGTCCTCTGGGCTATTAAGGTTAGGCAATTAACTTTGTCCTAGCCAACAACACCCACATTCAATGAAGAGTCAAGAAATTAACCAAAGATTGTTGTGTGAACAATTGCATTTATTTGAAGTCACTCTTCCCAATACATTATGCATTGATCACAAGGAATTGCACATATGTACGTCTCAATGAGATTAATTTCTTGGACATATTTTGTCCATAAAAATGGGTAACAATTTCAATGCAGTCAATTAATGCCCCATCATCAAACATCAGCAAAGAAGATGCCATTGACAATTTTATTATTCAGTATTTACCTCCAATAACCAGCTCATCGATACTCAGTTTGGGTTCTGTCAGGGTCATTCACCTGCACACCTCATTACAGCTTTTGTAATCATTAGTGACCATCCCCACTTTTGACCTTATGATGGTAGGAAGTTCATTGATGAAGCTAAGATAACAAGGTGTGGAGCTGGATGAACACAGCAGGCCAAGCAGCATCTTATGAGCACAAAAGTTGACACTTCGGGCTAGACCGTTCATCATCTCATCATTGATGAAGCTGGCTGGGATTTAGACACTCACATGAGAAGGTCCTACAACAGTATTCTGAAACTGAGCTAAATGCCTGCAGCAATCCTAACAATCTTCCTTGATGCCCTCCATAACTCTAACGAGACATCTTTATTGATTCAACTTTTCTAGGTTCTGTGAAGTCACAGTTGGTCATATTCTGGATAATGTCATGACTACAGCAGGGTCAAACTTGAGCTGATAAGTGGCAATTAACATTTACGAGAGGCAGAAGCCATTTCCAGTAAGGCAACACCAATCTATCTCTCTTTAACCTTCAATAACGTTACCATTGTATCCAGCAGGCATTACCATGTTTTCCTTTGTCAGCAACATGTCCCCTCTATTCACTGGAGCTTAGATAAATGAGGGGCATTCCTATTGACACTCGTAAAATTTTGACAGGATTAGGCATGTTAAATGCAGGAAAGATATTCCGAATGGCCAGAAACCCAGAACCATGAGTTATAGGTTAAGGATATGGTGTAGGCCATTTAGAACTGAGATGAGGAGAATTTGTTCACTAAGAGAGTACTAAACCTGTGGAATTCACTGACACAGAAAATGGCTGAGGCCAAGACATTGAGCGCTTTAAGAAGGAGCTAGATTTAGTTGTGGAGTTGTTCAGCATGGAAACATACCCTTTGGTTCAACTTGTCCATGCTGACCAGATATCCTAAATTAATGTAGTCCCATATGCCTGCATTTGGCTTACATCTCTCTGAACCCTTTGTATTCATGTACCCATCAGATACTTTTTAAATGTTGTAATTGTACTAACTTCCTCCATATCCTCAGACACCTTATTCAATACATAGCCCACTCTTTGCATGAACAGGTTGCCCCTTAGGTCCCTTTTAAATCTTTCCCCTCTTACCTTAAACGCATGCCGTCTAGTTCCGGATTCCACTACCCTGAGGGAAAAAGACCTTGGCTATTCACCCTGTCCCTGCTCATTTTGATTTCATAAACCTCTATAAAGTATGTCTTGGATCACAACGTGTATCCAAGCCGTTCTTCACAGATTTGGGAAAATTTAATTAAGAGAAGGTATGACCGCAGCAATTTGTTTCAATATGAGTGTTTATTAAGTAACTATAAATGAGTATATTGGCAACAATAAATGGAAGAGAAAAGGTAAAAAAACAGACAAGTCTGCCCTTTTAGAAAAAAACCACAAGCCCATTGTCCTCCTGCCTATGGGGGCCCATTGACCGATGGCTAGTCTGGAGGTTAAAGTTCATTCCTGGCACCTTTCATGATTCCGAGCCAAAGCAAAGACCGGCGATTTGGAACTAAACTTTCTCTCTCTCTTATACAGTGTAACAAACATCCAGCACAAAGAAAGCAGATACAGAAGACAAAACTACAGAAAAACAAGTTACAGGTGCCATCTTTGGCCTGTGGAGGAATGTTAACAAGACTCATCCAAGGTCATGCAGCTTGTTGAGCATCATCAAAAATTTTAGCCATTCAGCCCATGCTATACAATCTATCTTCTCATGTAGTTGTCAAATATCATCATTAACTTTTAGCTTTTTGGCCCATCACATACAAAGTCACCCCTCTGCTTCCAGGCAAACGGAATCAAAGTATAAGGGGAGAAATCAGGAGCATGCTATTGAGTTGGATGATCAGCTGAGATTGTATTGAATGACAGAGTGGGATCGAAGAGCCGAATAGCTTACTTCTGCTCCTCCTATTTTCTATTTCTACGTTTCCAAACTGGCACACCCGTGTGCACATTCACATATGTGACCATTTCAACAATTTACCGATCGGGCATAGTCTATAAGCAAGGCTAGAATCTATTGCCTGGTATTTTGTCTGTTCAGCACCGTACAGCCTCGAGCAATGTTCCCTCTCAGCTGGACATACACAGTCACTCCATTTATTGTTGCCAATATACTCATTTATAGTTACTTAATAAACATTCATATTAAAACAAATTGCTGCGGTCATGCTTCTCTTAATTAAATTTTCCGGAATTCATTGTAAAGCTCAGAGGCCCATGCATGAGGAAAGAAATTCAAAGGGAACACTGGACTGAAGATCCATAGGAGAACAGTTCCAGAATTCTTCAATATTTAACTCTTAGGTCTTGGTTCTCGTAAGATGGTTAGGCGGCTTGCCAGCTGTTGAAAATAATTCTGAAAGGGTTAATTTTGGACACTGCATTAAACTCTGCCCATTTCTGGGTAGTGAAGGAGGAGTCCAGATCACCATCCTGATGAGGTCTGTTAATTATATGAGCAATATTAGCACTAACCAAAGCACAAGCTATGGTCAGAGATAATGGGAACTGCAAATGCTGGAGAATCCAAGATAACAAATTGTGGAGCTGGATGAACACAGCAGGCCGAGCAGCATCTCAGGAGCACAAAAGCTGATGTTTCGGGCCTAGACCCTTCATCAGATGCTGTGTTCATCCAGCTTCACACTGTGTTATCTCACAAACTATGGTGGTTGGTTCACAGATACAGTACACTGACCATAGATGTTTGCACTGAATACAAAGCTCTGCACTGCTGATTTAAAGGGCTAATAATAACCATGCGCACTTCCTTTTTCTGGCAGCAAAGATGCTTTCTCACTCTTGTCCAGCTGAAAAGCTAAAACTGCACACCTCCTCGACTGGAGACATCTGAACACAGTTTCCACGCAATCCTTGTAACCATGGGTTTGACAGGGCATATTTATGTCAAGATACAAAGATAAAATCTTCTTAATAACCTCCTACAACCTGTTCAGAAAATGAAGAACTGACGGTGCAATTAAATCCTCTCTCTAAGAAAGTTGGCCTCCACTATTACAGCTGCATAACTTAGCGACAGCTTGTTATGATCTGCATTAAGCAACCTGGAAGTGATAAGGGAACAGATTTCCGGATAACTTTCCAAAGGAGCACATTCACAAGGGAAAGGGCAAAGGAGTTGAATAAATTGGACATTTCTTTCAAAGACGTGTCACAAGGACTACATGAATATACAAAAGCGGGAGGAGACCACTCAGCCCCTCAAACTGCCCCAACATTTAATGGGGTCGTGGTTAATCTAACCGTAACATTGAATCAACATTCTCACCTACCCCTGATCATCTGGTACACTTGACTGACCAAGAAACTATCCACCTCTGCCTTAATAGATATTCAAAGACTGTGCTTCCAAGGATTCTTGTGGTGCAATGGTAGTGTCCCTAGCCCTGGGTCAGAAGGCATGGTTTCAATACTCACATATTCCAGATGTATTGCGTATCACATTTGAACAGATTGATTGAAATGAAGAAAAAAGTACTCTGCATTTGACTGCCTTTTCAGGAAAAGAGTTCTAATATAACAACACTGAGAAAAATGTTGCCTCATCTTGTTTTAAACGGGTGAGCCCTGATTTTTAAATGGTAACCCATAATTCTGGATTCTTCCATAACAGGAACAAGACCTCTTATCGAGATCCATGATCAAGTAGTTTTCAATCAAGTCACTTCTAACTCTTCTAAACTCCAAAGGATACAAGCTTAGACTGTCCAACTTTTCATCATAAAACAACTTGATCATTGCAGGACAACCAAGTGTGGAGCTGGATGAACACAGCAGGCCAAGCAGCATCCCAGGAGCACAAAAGCTGACGCTTCGGGCCTAGACCCTAGACCCTGAGATGCTGCTTGGCCTGCTGTGTTCATCCAGCTTCACACTTGGTTGTCTTGGATTCTCCAGCATCTGCAGTTCCCATTATCTTTGATCATTGCAGGCATTACTTTCACAAAATGGCTGTAAATTGGTAAAGAGGCATACGCAGCAGGACCTGGGTATCCTTGTGCACCAGATGGTGAAGGTAAGCATGCAGGTAGAGCAGGTAGTAAAGGAAGCAAGTGATATAGTAGCCTTCATTGCCGGAAGTTTTGAGCACAGGAGCAGGGATGTATTGCTGTGTTTTTACAGGGCCTTGGTGAGACCACACCTGGAATGTTGTGTTCAGTTTTGGTCTCCTTTTCTGAGGAAGCAAGCTCTTGTTCTTGATGGAGTGCAGCGAAGGTTTACCAGGCTGATTCTGGGGATGGCGGGTCTAATGAATGAGGAGAAATTGACTAAGTTAGGATTATTTTTGCAGGACTTCATACAAATGACGGAGCAATCTCATAGACACTTATAAAATTCTAACAGGACTGGGCAGGGTAGATGCAGAGAGAATGTTCCAATGGTGGATGCGTCCAGAACCAGGGGTTGTAGTATGAGGATTCGAGGAACACCTTGTAGGATGGAGATGAGGAGACATTTCTTCACCCAAAGAGTGGTGAGTCTGTGGAATTCATTACCACAGGAAGCAGTTTGTGCCAAAACATTGAATGTATTCATGAAGTGACTAGATATAGCACTTGGGGTGAATGGGATCATAGGTTATGGGGAGAAAGCAGGATTAGGCTATTGAGTTGGATGATTAGCCATGATCGTGAAGAATGATGGAACAAGATTGAAGGGCTGAATAGCCTCCTCCTGCTCCAATCTTCTATATTTCTATGTTTCTAAAATGTGTCTGAACTACTTCCAACACAGTTACTTCCTTCCCTAAATAAGGTGGCCAATGCTGTACTGTAGTCTGGAGATGGTCTCTCCAGTGCCCTGAATAATTATACAATAAGTTCCCTACTTGTATTGATTTCCTGTCACCAAGAATGAAAACTTTCCATTAACTTCCCAATTTCTTGTTGTAGGTGATACTATCATCTTGTGATTCAGACACTCAGAGACCTCAACCCTTCTAACTGGCCTTGACTTCAAAATCACATTTGACTGAGAATCAAAGAGCTGTAGCACAATTAGTGTTTATGGGAATCGGAGATAATTCTCCATTGATTGGAGTCATACCAGGCACAAAGGGAGATGATTGTTGAAAGCCAATCACCTCAGCCCCAGGGCATCTCTGAAAGAATTTGTCATGGATAATGTCCTAGGTACAAGCATTTCAAGCTCTTTCATCAATGACTGGCCTTTCGTCAAAAGATCAAAAGTGAGGATGTTCATCAAAAATTGCACAATGTTAGCACCATATACAATTCCTCAGATGCTCAAATAGCCAAAGTTCAGAGACAGCAAGACCCGAACAATACGCTTGGGCTGAAAATTGGCAAGTAAAATTTGACCCAGACAAGTGCCAGGCAATGAGACAATTTAACTATCACTCCTTGACATTAAATAGCATCAACACCATTGAATCCTCCACTACTAAAAACCTAGGGATTACCATTGACCACAAATTGAACTGGATTAGCCATATAAATATAATGGCTACAAGAGCGGGTCAGAAGTTAGGAATCCTGCAGCAAGTAGCTCATCTCTTGACTCACCAAAACCTGTCCACTATCTACAAGGCACAACTCTGGAGTGCAATGGAACTCTCCCCACTTGTGTGGATGAATAAAGCTCCAACAACACTCAAGAAATTTGACACAATCCAGGACGAAACAGTTCATTTGTTTGGCACCACATCCACAAACATCCACTTCCTCCACTACCAATGATCAGGAGCAGCAGCAGCTTGTACCATTTACAACATACAGATATTCTTCAAGTTTTGCCTATTTCTCTGCACCTTCCAAGTATCTTCTAACCACTACCATCTACAAGGACAAGGGCAACAAAACACATTGGAACCTACCTACTGCAAGTTCCACTCCAAGCCATACACTATCCCTCCTGACTGATCATTCTTTCACCAGAATCCTGGTGAATTGGGTCAGAATCTTGAAGCTCCATTCCTGCTAGCACTATGAGAGGCCAACATCCCATAACTGCAGCGGTTTAAGTTTCTCACCATCACATTCTCCAGAGCAATTAGGGCTAGGCAATAAATGCTGGCCCAGTGATTATTGCCCATATTCCATGAATAAATTTTAAGAATTCTCATTATTTAGATAATATGCACAATTTCTCATTTTCCACACCACATTGTATATTGCTAGATTTTGCCCGTTGAATTAATTTATTTGACCAGCTTCTAAGCTGCACCTAATGATGCACGGTGTAAGGAATAGCCTGGATGAATTAAATGACCTTCTTACCAGTTTTTTTTTGTTTTCGTCTCTGCCTAATTGTTTATCATCTTACATTAATGCCAGAGGAGTTAGCGGTGTAATATAAATGCTCCAGAGCTGTTAACTCAAATGCCCAGACTAATAGAAATGTAGAAACTGG
Source organism: Stegostoma tigrinum (assembly GCF_030684315.1). Classification (NCBI taxonomy): domain Eukaryota; kingdom Metazoa; phylum Chordata; class Chondrichthyes; order Orectolobiformes; family Stegostomatidae; genus Stegostoma; species Stegostoma tigrinum. Next base: position 103,026,136 of record NC_081359.1, read on the forward strand.
GAGGAGGAGTAGGCCATTCGGTCACTTGAGCATCTCCCACTACTTATTATGCTCATGGCTGATCCTCTATGTTAATGTCATATTCCTGTTTTCTCCCCATACTCCCTGCTGCCTTTAAAATCTGAAACTGTGTCTATAACCCATAGTCTATGCAAATGATTGAATGTTGTGGGGAGATGATTTGAAATCCCACCACAACAGCTAAAAATGTTCATTCAAAATTGAGGTTTGTCCTTGGAACAGTGCGTATTGCTGTAAAATCTCGCCTGATTAACTCATGCCCCATAGGGAAGATAACAGGCTTGAACATGACTCTAGGCCCAAAGCAATGCCTATCTCAACTGGCCTCTGAACTGGTGTGGCCACCTGCTCATTTCAAAGACAATTAATAATGGGTGACAAAAGCCCAATGTAAGAATGAAACAATCATAAATAATAATAGTGAACTTCCAGAGGAAGTGGGTACAGTTACAACATTTAAAAGGCATTTAGATAAGTATGTGAATAAGAAATGTTTGGAGGGATATAGGCCACCTCATGCAGTTGGGACTAGGTGCATTTGGATTATGGTCGACATGGACTGGTTGGACTAAAGAGCGCTGTGTGATTCTTTGCCTCCTAAGAAAGAAAAGACAATGACATTATCTCATTGTTACCATCAGGCCTTCCTGGAAACATTCTGAACTTCCAAGTTGGCTCATGGTAGTCCAACCTCCAAGTCAATACATTAACTACATCACCTTCTCTACACGTGCTAGCAGAGTTTCTCTAGCCTCCACAATGCTTTACATTTATTGATAATAGTTGGGGACATTGACTCCGGCAGTTCAATTTTTTAAAACATCTGCATAATCGTGCTGTTCTTCTGTTAGGCCTGTGAGATTAAGAGCTAAATCCTACAAAAGTAAATAGCATTTGAGCATTTTACAATGCTGTTTATAGAAAATTTAACGAGATTAATCTTCTAATTTTCGAACCAGCCACGTGTTCAATTATATGGAGTATCGTGGACAATTTTGCCATTTAGTGTGAAAGGCTGAGATCTACGTGGAATTGCTATTTGCTGTGGGATCATCCTGGATTTTCTCCAACATATATGATTAGCTGTCAATCATTGAATCTCCGTGCCTTCATCACGCCGCTCGTTTTAAACGAAGCCTCAATAAATCTGGAGCTCTCTGAGCAATGTGACAGGATAGCACATCTTTTGCATTCCTAATAGAACAATTGCAATAATGCTCTCAGATGCTAAGTTTAGAATGATAAAATGATAAAGCATGTAAGATGGACTTTTGGCCCATTGTAACTGTGCCAGCCCTTCGACAGAGCCACTCAAGTCATTCTATCCTCTTTTCACAGATCTGCGAACATTCCCCTTTCAATTACTTAACTAAATTCCTTTGCAAATTCATTGTTGAATCTATGTTTGTGACCCTTTCAGACCAAATCATATAAAATTCCTGAATAAACAATATTTTCCTCATTTTGTCTCCGGTTCAATTGTCAGCGTGCCCTTTATCTGTTCATTCTTTTCTGATGAGAAAAATTGCAGTACATTGGAGCAGTGCTCAGTGATGCATAGACTAATGCGAGTTGGTCTTATTGAAAAGTTTAAAATTCTGAGGCAACTTGGCTGGAAGGTGAAAGAACTCCATGAAATCTGGTGTCCTGCCACTAAGTCACCTTTTATTTATACGTGCGTAGTACACGATACTGACCCAGCTAGATCAGAGCCAGCTTTCAGCATGAGCTGAACCCCGAACACTCCTGTCATATATCTGTCAACCAGGACTCCCTGGTTAACAGCCCCAGTCAGGGAACTCATATTCTGACTGGCCTCAGTCTAATCACCAGAGATGAATGCTGAGAGGAGGTCTCTCCTGATGGGGAACAGTTTCAAACTTTACAGGTCTCCCACTTAAGACAAGGACGAGGAGGAAATTCATGGAATCCCTACAGTGTGGAAACAAGCTCATTGGCCCAACAAGTCCACACTGACGCTCAGAACATCCCACCCAGACTCATCCCCCTATAACCCACCCAATCAGCACATCCCTCATCACTGTGGGCACTTTTCCATGGCTAATCCACCGAGCCTGCACATCCTTCGACTGTGGGAAGAAACCGGAGCACCCAGAAGAAACCCACACAGACACAGGGAGAATGTGCAAACTCCACACAGACAGTCGTCTGAGTATGGAATCGAACCTGGGTCCCTGGCACTGTGAGGCAGCAGCGCTAACCACTGAGCCACGGTGCCACCCCTTCTGAAAATATTCTCAGGGGTCGTCAATTTTTGGAATTCTCTCGCACAGAGACCAGTCAGGTCATTGAATATGTTTAAGGCTGAATCAGTCAGAGTAAGCTGATAGGAGACATGTCACGAAAGTGCAGGAAGGCCAGAGGCCAGAGCTACCATGGTATTATTGAATAGGGGCGAAGGCTTGAGCAGGTAAACAGCCTATTTCTCGCTCCTCTTTCTCATACTCTGATGGGTGCATGTTTCCACTTATGTATGACTTTGGGCATTCAGGCAGAAACATTATCTTAGTCAGGGGAAACATGATTGGATTGTCTGAAATTACAGTACAGAAGTGTTGCATGACAGATCCTCAACTCAGCGACCTTGGTGACAGGTACATTGGGTACATTTTCTGCCAACATCCTCCTTTTAGACTGGAATCTAAAGGGCCTGACTAGTCTAGTATAGTGGTTGGAAACCACCTGGTAGTCTAAGAAAGACAAGACAATTATTCCTTGAGAGTAATCAGGTTTGACACATTGGCATGACAGCACACTCTGTGGAAATTCATGAGGTCCACTGAGACACCACCTTCCAACTCCACAACTATTTTATCCAGCAGGTCAAGGGCAGTAGATACATGGGAACATTGTAACCTGCAATTTCCCCTCCAAGCCCTACACTTGGAAATACATCACCGTTCCTTCATGGTTGTTGGATTGAAGCCCTGGATCTCTCTCCCTAACTACATTGTGGGACTACCTGCACCAAATGGGCTGCAGAACTTCAGGAAGGCAGCTCACCGCCATTTTCTCAAGGGCAACTTGGGATGGACAATAAATGTTGGCACATCCAATGATGCCTACATTCCATGAGTGATTTTGAAAAAAATGATACTATGATAATGAGGGAGATCTAAACGTCTGTTCACCTTTGGGGGATCCTGGAGTGTTTTTCCCTCCATGCCTGCATAACATTGTTATAAAGGATGATGTTTTATATATTGCTTTAACCCTTTCAGAGCCTAACATCTCACACAACAGGATGTAACCCATTTGATATTTGGGTCAGCTTTCTCTTCACCCGTGATCTTGCTAGTTCTAACACTTCAAGTTCAGGGCAAACCACTTTTTAAATATTCCAGGGTTTTCATCCTTCCCACCCTTTCAGGGAATGTGTTCCAGTCCTGATCACCTGCTAAACCTCTTCAATATTTATTTTACATCAAACTGTGTGCCCAGGTTATGGAGCCTTTAACTAAAAGGAATGTGGCATTCCCCTGCATTCTATCAAGACCACTCATAATTTAATAGACTACAGTCAGCACCCTTCATTCATAAGAAAACAGCCCTTGTCTTTTTACCTTTCTGATAATTAAATATCTCCCAACATCATTGTTAATTTCTTCTTTCTACTTTAGAGCCATCACAATTTTCCTGTGTATGGCAAATAGCCCTTCATTGGCCTGTCCACTGTATCTTGCATATAGAAACATCGAAGCATAGAAAATAAGAGCAGTTGGCCATTCAGCCCTTCAAGCCTGATCCTGTATTCAATATGATCATGGCTAATCATTCAACTCAATACCCTGTTCCTGCTTTCTCTCAGACCTTTGATTGCTTTGGTGCAAAGAACAATATCGAGCTCTGTCTTGAAAACATTTAATGCCTTACTCCCAACCCCTTCCTGTGGCAGTAAATTCCATAGGCTCACCACTCCCTGGGTGAAGAAATTTCTCCTCGTCTCAGTCCTAAATGGCCTAGCTCGTCTCCTTCGATTGTGATTCTGAATTCTGGACTCCCCAGTAATTGGGAACATGCTTCCTGTGCTCACTGTATGTATCCCTGTTGGAATTTTATAGGAAGGATACCCACTCATTCTTCGAAACTCCAGTGAATACAATGCCAACTGATTCAGTCTCTCTTCATACATCAGTCTTACCATCCTAGGAATCAGGCTGTAATCACATTCTCTCCAAGCCCGGAATACTATTTCCAAGATAAGAAGAACAAAATAGTGCACATTATTGCAGTTGTGGCCTTGTGATGGAGATAATAATAAAGATAATAACAATAATAATAATAATAGTAGTGGAACATGCCAAGTCAAGAGGTTTCCACCTCATTCAGCATCTGGAACGTGTTGCCACATTAGAAGCATGTACAGACATTCCAAATGCAAATTCTCACGCTGGTTTTGGTGTTACTCACTGGGCTTGTTAAAGATTGCACATCCTTTCACCTTCCATTCAATCCCATCATTTGTACATCCTTGGCATAGAATTACTTCCTATTCTGGAGTTTGCCACATTGCATTATCTTGCTGTTTAAGTAGCCATGTTTGTAGCTTGATGTCTAACCCTCTTCTTTTATCAAACTGATTTAGATGGACCTATAGGGTACTGAGTTAGATGATAAGCCATGATTGTATTGAACATAGAACAGTACAGCACCGGACAGGCCCTTTGGACCACAATGTTTTGCCGAATTTTTACCCTAAATATAAGGTCTATTGAATGGAGGAGCAGGCTTGAAGGGCTGAATAGCCTACTTCTGCTCCTATTTTCTATGGTCTCCGTATGCCCTTGGTAGTACCAACTAGCGTAATGTGCCGTTAAGACATGAAAGAAAGCAGCAAACATGTCACATCGGTGAAATGTATTGCTGTTCCTTCACTGTCACTGGGTCAACATCCCTGGGATTACCTCCATACAGGCGTTGTGAGTCAACCTACAGTAGGTAGAGGTTCAAGAAGGCAGCTCACTACGACATTCTTAAGGGTAATTCGTGATGGGCAATAAATGTTGGCACAGCCAGAAACATCCATGTCTCATGAATGAATAAAATGTGATGCTTTACGTTTGGCTTTTTATCTGACAACATTTGAAACTAGCATGTCTCTCGTGTCTATTTCAAGAAAGATGGTCGGCAGACCGGCTGGTTTTTGAACTATGTTTTGATCCATCTTTTCAGGATTCCATTTCCGCTCTATCCCGCTGAAGTGTGCTATTTTGACAGCATCCACCTCCTCCCCTACCGCCAGCACTATCCGTTCCTCGCGAAAACCCAAAGCTGGTGTTTTATGATTTGCATCTTGTGAATGCTCACCCGAGCATGAAAATCAAAACCATATTTCACTGTCATCCTTCTCGCTACATTCCTGTAACCAGCTGCACGCTGGTCTTAACAAACCCTCGGCAACAATCCACAACATAATTATCCAAGCAGCCGACATCCCAGTGATTTATTGTCATTATTCTAGCTTGGGATAAAATATAAATCTGGGTAATGGCTGTCATTTTCAGGTTCAGCAGTGAGCATACAGATTGATTTTTAACTGTCCACATCCTGAGCTGGGAAAAATTAAGCAGTGATTCATTTCCTTGTGAGTTGAAGACCCATTACAGAAGACACAACATTGCTCGATGAATTTATAGGCAACTATCAGAAGATTATTTTGATCGGGGTCTTTCTTTTCTCAAGTCTACTCTGTTTAATATTTTGGTGGTGCTCCATCAGATGCCTTTTAAACTGATGTTTTTCCAGGAAAATACATCTTCAAAATCAACACATCCATCATTAAAAGGCCGGTATTCAGTGAGCTGGAGATGGTGATGCCCAGGCATTGTTACCAACTGAGTAATTCAGAGGTTAATGCACTAGGGGCTAGGGACCGAGAGGCCACCACAGCAGTGGGTGGAATTTGAATTCAGTTCAGGTAACTGTAATTAAAAGGCTGTATTGTTATAAAAATCCATCTGATTTGCTAAGGTCCTTTGGGAACGGAAAGTTCCTGTCTGCGTTCAGTCACACGCATATGAGTCCAAATTGACAGTGCTGAATTGATTATGAGCTGTCCATTGAAATGGTGTATTAAGTCACTTTGTTCAATGAATGGGTGCTTACCCACAATGGACTGTTATGGAACAGACCAAAACCCCCCAAAATATATCAAAGAGGTAGCCCAGACCCTAGCTTTTCAATTTATTCAAAGGCAGTTGTAAGGTGCTATATTTTAGATGATTGGTAGGCTCGAACCAAAACTCTGTTGAGCTATAAACGAGGAAAGAATAACTAACATTGGTTTGAGTGTTGATTTGTAGCTCAGGGCCTGGTTGTAGATGTTGGTGTGTTCGCTAAGCTGGGAGGTTCGATAGCAGACATTTCATTCCCTCACTAGGTGACATCCTCAGTGGTGTGAATTCTCCTGTGAAGCGCTGTTGTCTTGTGCTGGGTCAAACTTATATGACCTGGTTTGGAATAACACTTAGGATATCACCCAGTGGGGGAACAAAATGTCAGGTATCAAACCCCCCCAGCTCAGAGAAACACCAACATCAACAATAACTGAACTAACTTAATTCTATTGAAATGCAAAATGTGATTTAACTACGAATTATCAACTGTTCCAATACTCCATAAACACACCCTTGGCATAGACAAATTTAGCAAACAGATTTTCCTCATGTGCTGTCTCCTATTCAGTAGGCAGCAGAGAAAGAGTTGTATATAGCCAATTCCAAATCCCAGCTGAAAGCAAAACTAAGATACTGACTCCACCCACTCGTGCTTCTTTTGTCTTACTCTAAAAGCAAAGCGTCTAGGGAACACAAAGCCGCTTACCACTTGCTTATGAAGCAGACATGTCATCACCATGGTATCAACACCCCTCTTCAAGACAACCAGGACAGAACATCTCTTAAAGGTACAGTATTGTCACATGTACCATGGCTGCTCACTCCTTCAAGTTTTTCACACACCCTCTGGCCCGTCCAAGCTATATTTTTACACATTCAGCAATCTAACTCGACATTGGAGACTCAGTTAGACCAGTTCTCAAAAGAAAGCCCTGTTCTTGCCTCAATTTACCTTGACTGCCATTCCAGTTCACTAGTTATAGATATTAACCAGCTGGTATGCGAGCAGCAGACTAAACAATTTTCTCCATTGCACCAGAGGCTTTGGCAATTACCCAGGCCCAGATGCACTTTATCATAGTGCCATGGTGGGATTTGAACCTGGCCCTCAGAATGTTATCTGGGTCTCTGGATAAACAGTCTGGTGAGAATACACCTAGGCCATCACCACCCGGAGCTCCTTGCACATGAACCAATTTGTAATTGCTATAGGAACGGTCAAGGCCAGATGGGCCCATTCTCTCCAGGATGGTCTTCCTGTTTCTGTCCAAAGTGTTCAATGTCAAATTTGCTGGTGTCAAGCTACTGATCATCTCTTTTCACTGCCTCCTACTGGCTGATGGTCAGAAAACCAAGAAAGGTGGCAATGAAAAACAAACATGAGATTTCTGCTCCCCGTTCGACAGACCAGGGCAATGACAGGTTGAGTCCTGTGGTGAAGTACAGACCAGAGCGAGCACAGGCTGAGTCCCGTGGTGAAGTATAGGCTGGAGCAACAACAGGCTGATTCCTGTGGAGTAATGTGTACAGGCAGCGTGGCCTTGATCTCTGGGGCCTGCAGTCACATACCAGACCATTTCCAGCCGAGATGCCAGATCATTGCGAGGAGCGAGTCAACAGCAGCACATAGGAAGCACTCCCAGAGGTGCATGTGGTCAGTGAGCCATGCACATTCCACCATGGGATTCAGCCTGTGCTCCCTCAAACTCATGCCTGTTACACCATGGGACACTGTCCATTCATTCCATTCTACCACAGAACATGGCATGCTCGCTCAGCAACTCCACTCTCTTGGGGGAGTGGGGAGAAGAATGGGAAAACTACAGAGGAGAGAAAAAAAAGGACAGAAAACAAGTAATGGACTGGGCTTCAAAGTCTGTCCAAAGTCATCTCCACCTGGCTCAGGTCTCCTCTGGAGTTACATCCTGAGCAGACCTGTGCTTTGTGGGGCAGGTAGATCTCTGGGATATGAATACTCTGGGATATGATCACTTACATGCAGGACAGGGGACTAGACGCCTGCCTCATCAGCCTGGACCAGGACTTTTAACATGATATCACATACCTGTATGATGGATGTCGTCTCCAAATTAGAGGCAGAGGAAGGAATCCATAATTGGTTACAACTGCTCTACACAAAGAGCAGCAGCTCAGTTTCAATCAATGGGTGGGAATCAGAAAGTTTTCTCACCCAACCTGGAGCCAGGCAAGGCTGTCATTTCTCCCCTACCTTCTACTGAATCCACTAGGAAGGTGTTGAACCTCACTCCCTCGAAATTTCAAGTTTTTCTATCTTTTATTGTATTTTAACTACAATTTTTTTTAGTAAACTATGGTGTTTTCCATAATGTCTAGTAATATGACCAAACAAATTGCATCTCATACACAGCACCTGGCATTTACCTTTAATATAAGAAAATGTTAGAGCCAAGGCTGCCCTTTGAGGGGTTCTGGTCTGGTCCAGCATACTTAGTTTAAGGATAAGGGCTAGAGATTTTAGGATTGAGATGAGGAGAAATTTCTTCACTCAGAGTGTAAGAGTCCTTGGAATTCACTACCATGGAAAATGGTTGAGACAAAAACATAGCATTTTTTCAAAAAGGAGGCAGATATAATTCATAGAATTACAAGGATGAAGTGGTATGGGGGAAGGATGGGATTGTGTATCGAGCTCAATGATCAGCCATGATCATTTTAAATGTTGGAGCAGCCGCATAATGTACAAATAGACTGCAGCTTGGGCTCAACCAGGAGCAGGCTGAATGGCCTACTTCTGCTTCTATCTTCTCTGTTTCTAAGTTTCTTTGTTCTCTTCCGTCTGTGCCTGCCCTAGACTCATTCTGCTCAGTGGAGGGATGGGTGGGTAAGAGAGTATCGGACACTTTAGTAGTGGTCACATTCCATTTTCATGCACAAGTGTCCTCCATAATGTTTGCCAATATTTTGTCATTGGGGCTGGATTGTGCGAAACTCTTACAGAGGTGTTCTGTCCCATCATAGAGATTGCAAAAGATGGTATTGCCGTTGGCTGCTGTGCCACCAATCTTCCATCGGCCTTTAGATTACACAGGCCATAGGCCAGGTAGCCACGGGTACACCCGATAGTGGAGCTGAAGGGAGGATGGAAGTAGACTCCCTTGTCATCCAGTTTCAGAATTAACTTGACCTGAACACACTATAGAAAAAGGAGGGCTGGCAGCAACAAATTACCCCAGACAACAATTGGCCAACACCATATACTGGCAGAGTTGGCACACATCATGAATGGCCAGCAGTGGCAAACTGGCTAAATACACGGAAAGTTTCCTACCACTGACATCCATGTTTGCATAGACTGCAACATAGCCCTGAGCTCAATGGGGATTGGAGTGAATTCCGAGTGTGTGGAAAGCAGATAGGCCTTAAATAGTTTCGAGTTATAATTATTGACACAGTTGGGAAAAGGAAGCATGGTCAAGTAGTTTTTTCTGCACCATTGGAGAGTATATGTGTATATACCTCAACTACACTACAAATATCACAATAACTTGCTGACTTCAAGAAAGTCAGGGTGTTGTAATGCTATCCATTGATATGAGTACCAAATGTCACAGTTATATGAAAATAAACTCAAGTCATATTGTGAAGGAAGAACAAGTGAAGATCCATTTGGGTTGGGGGGAAAAGAGATTGAGGAATATGCTGAGAAAGTTGGTCGATTAAACGGAATCTAGGCTGCTTAAAGTTCCTAAAATTCTTGAAATGTTATGCATGCTGCAGTAATATTGCATGCCATAACTTATCTATTTACTTATTAGTTTCAATACGTGCAGAGAATAAATAAATCTGTTTCAATCAATGTTCCACTTAATTGTGCAGTAAATGAAAGCCAGCCTGAAATCGGACATGACTTCAGTTTACAACAGGTAACTACACAGATTAACATTAAAGCATACCTCTAAGTACATAAATATAGTGAGACTGGAGTGCATTAAAAGCCTTTTTAAACCACCAGGGAGATTGCAACAAATTTCTTCCATTCCACATGCTACATTGGTCTGGTGTCATACATCTCCTAAGACAGTATTTACGGTGATTTTTACTGTGAGAGAAGATTTATTGCAGTGGCAAGCACATCAGCATATTGAGTGAATGTTCTGTATCTCTGCCTGTCTCCCGGCACCTTCCTGAAGGCTTAAGCACAAATTGTTTTCTACACCAATGCAGGAAGAAGTTAGTCTGCACTAGGCTCAATGCCGCTACACTCTGCTTGATGCTCTGTTTCTAAGCGTTATGCTCTTTTGCATGATAGATTGTTTACTTCTAGGGTTTGGAGCAGAAACCGCACTAGTACTAAGACTGGGATTCTGCCTTCAACACTACAGAATGGGAAATCATGTTGACATAAACCAATAAACATTTATAGACTGTTTACATTATTTACAAATTAGACATTTGCAGGACCTTTCACGTCCGAGCTACAAATGTTCTGGCATCACCTGGTATTACCAATGATGAGCTCTAACAAATGGCAAATTTGCTATTAACGCCTTATACTACGTGAACTAGAGCAAACTACTCATTGAAGGCTAGATGTAGAAGGGACCCAGGAAGAGAGCAGAAAAAAAAAATTGTTGTCAAATCAAGGTATAGTTAATGGTAAGCCAGGGAAGCAGAGAAGCTAGATAAGTGATAATATGGACTATGTGTCGCTGGAAATGGGTTGGCTGTGCTGACAGCAATCCATTTCATCGTGATTCCTGGGTTTGTTAGGGTGGGTATCAGACATGTTTCCTCATGTGAGACAATTTAGTATAAGAAATCATGGTTTTAGGATAAGTGGTAGCAAATCCAAACAAGAGGAGAGAGGAAATTACTTCTCTCAAATGGTTGTGAATCTGTGGAACTCTGTGGAATGCTGCGGTTGTCTAAGCACTGAATACATCTAAGGAGGAGATAAATAGATTTTTTATTAGTAATAGGCTGACAAGTTATGGAGAATGAGCAGGTAAATGGAAATGAGGCTGAGATGAGATCAGTAAGTACTGTATCAAATGACAAAGCAGGCTCAAGGGGCTGAATGGTCTACTCCAGTTCCTAGTTCTTATGTTCCATGTTATGTTCTTATGTTATTTTACATGGAAGGATGTCTTCATGCTCTTTCTTAGCTACTTTCAGCTCTGAACAAAGGTCACAACTAACTCTACTTTCTCACTTCACAGATACTGCCAGACCTGCGATGCTTCTGCAAAAATTTCTGTTTCTGTTTGCTTCAGATCTCCAGCCTAAAGATCTTTGTTTAATTTGATTCATCAAAAGCAACAAGCATGATTGAAGTTGAAAGGCTTAAAGTGGAGTGACACAGTGTCTTACTGGACTTCCCAAACCATTCACTTAACCAATCCATATTCGATTGTACATTTCTCATTTCTTTATTGCAATTGACTTTCCCACTTATTTTAGCATCATCTGAAAATTTAAGTGTAGTATACTCTAACGGCATCAAAGTCATTAATATAGGCTGTAAATATTTAGGGAAATTACAGCCAATTGTTTATGCCCAGGTCCTATATTCTTATGTCAATACTAAAATGTGACTTAAAATCTCTCCCATAAAAAGTCAGTCAGCAATTTTCCTTCTTTAATCTTTAATTGGATGTGAATGTTGAACAGCAAGGCCAGTATGTGTTGCTCATTCCAACATTTTTTTTTCCAAAACTACATTGAATTCATAAAATTCAGGAACATTAGGACGTAATGGCCTTGTGGTATTACCACTGGGCTGTTAATACAGAGATCCAGATAATGTTCTCAGGACCTGGGTTTGAATCTTGCCACAGCAGATTGTGGAACTTGAATTCGATGAAATGATGGCCATTAATCTATTGACAATTGCCATGAAAAATCCATCTATTTCATTAATATCCTTTCGGGAAGGAAACTGCCATCCTTACTTGGCCTGGCCTGCATGTGACTTCAATGTGGTTATCTCTTAATTACCCAGAGGGCAGTTAGGAATGGGCAATAAATGCTGATGTAGCCAGTGATGCCCTCATTCCAAGACGGAATTTAAAAATAGTGATGCAAACATTTCAGTTTGAATATCGCAATATTTTCAAGCAAATTTAACAAGTAAAACTGCAATGGTTTTAATCCATTCTACTTCAGGTATGTAGCCTGAGGCGAAAACATTTCAAATTACAAATTACAGAAGGAGACATCAATATAAAGGTCTTGATTGATTCTGTACTATTGATTTACACTACATGTTCTTTGTGAGGTGGGCCAGAGCAAGGGTTGTGCAGACCTGGATGAGGTGGTGATTGGTACACCAAGTGGAACACAGAGCAAAGTGACGAGTGAACGGGTGAGTGGAATGATGAATGGAACAGTGGACAGAATGGAAGATGAGTGCTCACTCTCTGACTCAATGTTGCGGTTGGCAATGTGGAGACGAGAGAGCTGGCTGAAATGGTCATGAAGTGGTAATGCCACTGGACTGGTAACCCAGAGCTGCTGTCTAATCCTTTGAAAAAATGAGCTTGAGAGCTAAAAAAAGCATGTGGTGAAATTTGAAATTGCTTAAAATAAAAAATACTAGCCTAATTGCAACCATAGCGGAGACTTCACTTAATGGAATTTAGATGAATGAGAGGCAATCTCGTTGAAACGTAAGGAATTCTTAAGGGGTTTGACAAGGTAAATGCTGAGAGGATGCTTCTCCTCATTACAGAGTCTAGAATCAGAGGGAATTTAAGAAATAAACCATTAAAGGGGGAATGATTTATAACTGAGATGAGGAGTAATTTCTTCCTTCGGAGAGTTGTGAATCTTTGAAACTCCTTGCCACAGAGAGCTGTGGAGACAGAGTCCTCATCGATGTTTAAAGCTGAGATTGATAGATTCTTAATCAATTGGGGAACTGACCTTACGTGGAAGGGGCAGGAAAGTAGACATAAGGAGCATCAGCTCAGCCATGATCCTATTGAATGGAGGAGCAGGCTCAAGGAGCCAAATGGCCTACTCCTGCTCCTATTTCTTATGGTTTTGCAATGAACTGTTGATTGTTACAAAAACCCATCTAGTTTACTTCAGGGGAGGGAATTAGCTGTCCTTACTTGGTCTGATCTTAGTGTGACTCCAGACCCAGAGTACTGTGGTTGAATGCTAGCCCCTCACCAGGTAATAAATGTTGGCTTTACCAATAACCTATGAATGACTGAATGAATGAAAGTATTTCTTGGGCACATACACAATTATTGCCACAACTGCACACGTGCTTGTGGGCAGCGTAGGTGCCAACTTCTGGTTCCAGGTGTATGTCAAAGATACACACTTCTTGTTCCAGTGAGGTGGCAGGAGATACTGCATTGTATTGTCCAATGATCTTTACTGGGTTCTTGTTTCATAGGACAAAAACCAAGAATAATACAGCACAGGAACAGGCCCTTTAACCCTCCAAGCTTGCGCCGACACATTTTGCATTTCTGTACTAAAATAGTCATCACCTACAGGATCCATATCCCTCAATTGCCTTCCTCTTCATGTATTTATTCATGAAGTTCTTCAATGCTGTTATTGTGTATCGCTTCCACTATCTCTTCTAGAATTGCGTTCCCGGCACTTTTGTGCAAAAAATCTGCACATCTGTTTTAAACTCCCCTGCGCTTCTTGAACCCATGTCCCATCATAATTAGCGCCTCCGCCCTGAGAAAAAGCCTCATACCTTCCATTCTATCCATGCCATTCACAAACTTATAAACTTCTATCAGGTCGTCTCTCAACCTTCTGCATTTCAATGAAAACAAACTCGGTCTATCCAAACTTTCTTCATATCCAAAATCCCCCTGCCAGGCAACATCCTGGTAAACCTTCTCAGTACCCTCTCCAAAGCATCCACATTCTTCAGATAGTGTGCTGACCAGAACTGTACGTAATATTCCAAGTTTGGCCTCACTAAAGTTCATTAAGCGTCAGCATAAAATGCTGATCCTTACACTCAATGCCCCTTCCAATGAAGGCAAGCACACCATAAGCCTTTTTTACTACCATATTTACCTGCGCTGCCACCTTCAGTGATCTGTGGGCCTGCACACCCGCATCCCTCTGCAGATCAATGCTTCTAAGGGTTCTGCCACTCACTGTATAGTTTCCTCCTGTACTTGACCTTCCACATTTGTCCGGATTATATGCCATCTGCCATTTGTCTGCCCATGCCCCCAACTGATCCATATCTGGCTGTGTCTTCTGACAGTCCTCCTCAGTATCTGCAACTCCACCAAACTTTGTTTTATCCACAAGCTTACTAATTGGACCAGCCGTGTAATTTGCCAGGTCACCCCGATACAATGTGCATTCACCTTTTGCACCAGTCTATCTTGTCTCTCTGCCATAAATGTTGTGTTCTGTATGCTTTTCTCTCATTTCACCAGACCAAGGGTGAAAGCTTGTGATTTTTAACAAACTTGTTGGGCCATAACCTGGTGTCATGTGACTTCTGACTTTGTCTAATCCTGTCTGATATCGGCACCTTCACATGAGGGACCTTGTGAAATGCTTTACTGAAGTCCGTGTAGACAACATCAAACAATTTTCCTTCATCAATCGTGGAGTTATAGAGTCATAGAGACCGAGGGGAGGTAATGGCCGAGTGGTACTATCATTGGATTGTTAATCCAGCAACCCAGATAATAACGCAGTTTTGAACCCTGCCACAGCAGATAATGGAATTTGATTTCAATAAAATACCGGGAATTAAGAATCTAATGATGACGATTAATCCATTGTCGATTGTCGCAAAAATCCATCTGATTCACTAATGTCCTTTAGGGAACGAAACTGCCATCCTTACCTGGTCTGGCCTGCATGTGGCTCCAGGCCTACAGCAATGTGGTTGACTCTGAACTGCCCTCTGGGCAATTAGGGACAGGTAATAAATACTGCCTGGCCAGTGACACCCTCATCCCGTCAATGAATAAAAGAAAGTACGGAGACAGGCCCTTTGGTCCAACCTGGTTCATGCTGACTAAATGTCCATCAATGCTAACCCCAAATCCCTGCACTTGGTCTATATGCTTTGAAACCTTTTCTATCCATGTATTGATCCAAATGTTAATGTACCCACTTCAACCACATCTACTGGCAGCCCATTCCATATGTGTATCACCCTCTGTGTAAACAAGTAACCGCTCAGGTTCCCATGAATTCCTTCCCCCTTACCTTAAACTGATGTTCTCTCGTCTTTGATTCTCCAACCCCTGACAAAAAGACTGAATGCATTGACCCTATCCATGCCTCTCATTATTTTATACACCTCTATAAGATCCCCCCTCAGTTTCCTACACAGTAAAGAAAAATGCTCTTGCTTGATCAACCTCTCCTAATGACTCAGCCCCTTGAGTCCTAGCAACATCGTTATTAAACTGGAAATAGCACATAAAAAATTTATAATGTACTACCTATAGCAAAGTGGCCAAAACTGAACACAATACTCCAAGTGCGGCCTCACCGACGTCCTGTACAACTGCAACATAACTGCCCAACTTCTATACTCTATGCCCTGACTGATGGAGGCCAGTGTGCCAAAAGCCTTCTTCACTGCCTTGTCTACCTGTGACTCCACTTTCAGAGAACCGTGCACCTGAACTCCAAGGTCTATTTGTTCCATGACACTCCTTAAGGCCCTGCCATTCACCTTGAAACTCCTACCTTGATTTGACTTTCTGAAATGCAATACTTCACACTGATCTATATTAAAATCCTTTTGCCATTTTTGGCCCACTTCCCCAGCTGACCAAGATCCTGCTGCGATTTCTGGCAACCTTCCTCACTGTCCATGATACCGCCTATTTTAGTGTCATCCACAAACTTAATAATCATGCCTTGTAAGTTTTCATCCAAACCATTGATATAGATAACAAATAGCAATGTCCCAGAACTGATCCCTGAGGCACACCACTGGCATGGGCCCCCAGTCTGACAAGCATTCTTCCACTGTTTCTTTGCTTCCTACCATCAAGCTAATTGCTTATCCAATTTGCCAACTCTCTCTTGATTCCAGGCGATCTAACCTTCTAGAGCAGCTTACCATGTGGAACCTTATCAAAGGCCTTACTGAAATCCATATAGACTACATCTACCACCCTGCCATCATCAGCCTTCCTGGTCACTTCATCAAAGAACTTTAACAAATTTGTGAGACATGCTCTCCCATGCATGAAGCCATCCTGATTACTCCTAATCAATCGCTGTCTTTCAAAATGCATGTACATCTTATGTCTCAGAATCTTCTCAGGTAACTTACCTACAACAGGTGTTAGGCTGACTGATCTATAATTCCCAGGGTTTTTTCTGCAGTCCTTCTTGAATAAGGGCACAACATTAGCTACCCACCAGTATTCTGGATCCTCACCCACAGTTAATGATGATGCAAATATATCATTCAGGGACCTTTTCCAACAGAGAATCTTTTCCAATAATTTCCCTGCCACCAATGGCTCATATGCCTATAATTTCCAGGATTATCCCTGCTATCCTTCTTAAACAATGGGACAACATTAGCTATTCTCCGGTCCTCTGAGACCTCACTTGTGGCCAAAAAGGATACAAAGTTGTTTTGGTTGTTATTGCGGGGTGGGGGTGTGAGGGGTGAGTTGCGGGAGTCACGGTCGTGGGCGTTTTCAACCACTGAGGGGGGGGTCCTTGAAAAACGAGGACATCTGAGATGTACGGGAGTGGAATGCCTCATCCTCGGAGCAGATGTGGCAGAGCCGAAGGTATTGGGAATATGGAATGGCAGTTTTGCAAGAGGGTGGGTGGGAGGAGGGTTTTTCTAGGTAGCTGTGGGAGCCGGTGGGCTTGAAATGGATATCGGTTTCTAGGTGGTTGCCAGAGATGGAGACAGAGAGGTCCAGGAAGGAGAGAAAGGTATTAGAGATGGTCCAGGTGAACTTAAGGTTGGGATGGAAGGTGTTGGTGAAGTGGATGAACTGTTCGAGCTCCTCTTGGGAGCACAAGGTGGCACTGATACAGTCATCAATATGACGGAGGAAGAGGTGGGGTTTAGGGCCAGTGTAGGTACGGAGGAGGGATTGTTCCACGTAACCTACAAAGAGGCAGGCATAGCTTGGGCCCTTGCGGGTAGCCATGGGCACCCCTTTTGTCTGTATGAAGTGGGAGGAATTGAAAGAGAAGTTGTTGAGGGTGAGGACGAATTTGGCTAAGCGGATGAGGGTGTCAGTGGAGGGGAACTGGTCGGGCCTGCGGGACAGAAAGAAGTGGAGGGCCTTTAGGCCAAGTGTACGGGGAATACAGGTGTAAAGGGACTGGACGTCCATGGTAAAGATGAGGTGTTGGGGACCGGAGAATTGGAAGTTCTGGAGGAGGTGGAGGGCATGTCTAGTTAATGGATGTAGGTAGGGATCTCCTGGACCAAGGGGGAGAAAATGGAGTTGAGATAGGTGGAGTTAAGTTCGGTGGGGCAGGTGTAGGTGGTGACACTGTGACGACCAGGGCAGTCAGGTTTGTGGATTTTGGGAAGGAGGTAGGAGCGGGCGGTACGGGGTTGGGGAATGATGAGGTTGGGGGCTGTGGGTGGGAGGTCACCTGAGGTGATGAGGTTGTAGATGGTTTGGGAGATGATGGTTTGGTGGTCAGGGGTGGGGTCATGATCAAGGAGGTGGTAGGAGGAGGTGTTGCACAAGCAAGGTCATGTTCTCTCATTACACTCAAAACACTTTACAACATCTAACTTCTCTTCCACTATTATAGCCTTTCTTTTACATTCACCACCCGCAATTTTAGCACCAGCACTTGTCATCACTCTTGCCACTCTGACCTCACATTTTGTGGGTAACACAAAATTGTACAGTACCTCTCACAGAAAGCATGAAGGTCCCTGATGCCAGCGTGGGGACTCTTTCAGCACATGCTCAGGACAAAGCCTGTGAGCCAATCCTGTGATGCCAAAGTTGGAATTGTGTTATAGCCGATACAAAGTTCTCATATTACAAATATCATTCTGCTCTTCATCAATCGCATTACAGCAAATTTGTGTTGCTGGAACGCACAAAATAGGAGAACCCTCTGTAGGTGAAATTAAACTCTACATGCAGGGTACCATCCTATATGGACATAAGTGGAGAGAAACCTTTCCTCACTGCTGCTGGTACATTCTGCAAACCCAAGTCCAAATGTACAGTCAAAGCTTGAGGTTGATGACCCGATTTATCTTTAATTGCCATCAGAAATTCAAATAGACCTAGTATATTCCAAAAGGTAGCTATAATTTGCTCAAATCTACGTAGTCATCTTAAGATCAAGATATTCTACCTAAATATTTAAATTTAGAATAGACAATTCTTCTGTGAATATATATTGATGAGATAGGAAGAATGCTGTTTAAACCTATCCAGGGGGCGGCACGATGGATCTGTGGTTAGCATTGCAGCCTAACAGCACCCGGGACCTGGGTTCGATTCCAGCCTTGGGCGACTGTCTGTGTGGAGTTTGCACATTCTCCCCGTGTCTGCGTGGGTTTCCTCTGGGTGCTCCGGTTTCCTCCCACAGTCCAAAGATGTGCAGGTTAGGTGGATCGGGCATGCTAAATTGCCAGTAGTGTTCAGGGGTGTGTGGGTTATAGGGGGATGGGTTTGCGTGGGATGCTTCAAGGGTTGGTGTGGACTTGTTGGGCCAAAGGGCCTGTTTCCACACTGTAGGGAATCTAATCTAAAGGTGTCTGCTAATGCTCCAGCAAATTGTTCTCTTGTCTCCCCCAAAATTCTGGGATAGATCCCATCAGGTCCCGGGGAAATATTTACCTCAGGGCTTATTGAGACACATAAAACTTCTTCCTTTTTAGAAGCAACTTTCTTTGGTTTCTTCAGCATCCGGGAGTTTCAAAATAACTTGACGCTTTCAGAAGATTTACTCCAACAAATGTCCTGGGCCTTTGAAGTGCAGAGAGATAACTGCAGGCACAAAAGGCTTGGATGTTCATTGATAGCACAGACTGTTTCCTGTCTTCTGGGAAAAGGTTGAGTAGGTTTCGCCTGTCCTCGTTGGCATTTGGAAGAATGAAAGGCAATTTTATGGAATCATGTTAGGATGGATGCGAAAAGATCATTTCCTTTGGTGGAAGAGTCTGAGACCAGAAGGTTTAATCTTAAAATAAGGGGCTGCCTATTTGAGACAGAGATGAGGGGGAATATTCTCACCCTGAAGATGGTGAATCTATGGAATTCCTTACCTCAGATGAATGTAGAGGTTCAGGCATTAAGCACATTCAAGGCTGAGGTTGCTGTTTAGTCTGTAAGGGAATCAGAGGTTATGGAGAAAAGGTAAGAAAGTGGAGATAACAAAGTGTAGAGCTGGATGAACACAGTAGGCCAAGCAGCATCTTGGGAGCAGAAAAGCTGACGTTTCTGGCCTAGACCCTTCATCAGAAAAGATTTATCTGCTTAGCCATGATTTAGTTTAACGGTAGAACAGACATGATGGGTTGAACAACCTACTTCTGCTCCAAATCTTAGGGTCTTAAGGACTCCCATGGGCTTTCCCCTGGAACTGAGACCCTCAGGGGTACCTTACCTCCTGACGTTACCAGCTAATCATGTCATCCTGAGCCTGGGTTGGTACCAGTGAGGATGGGTTAGGAGGGTGCTTGAACCATGAGCCTCCTGCCCAGGACTTAATTCAAGTAGTATTTATCTACATCGCTAATCATTCCAATTAAACCTCCTTTTGCCTCCAATCCTGCCACCACAGAGTGTCAAGCAACTCAAAACACAATATTGTTACCAACCTCGTAAACTATGTCAGCTATTGTTCTGCAAACATTCTTTTTAAATTGCTTTCTGTAACAATGTGGAAGTTCAGAGTACAAAAGCTGCACTTAAAATAATTTGGGAGGAGAAAAGGCCACAAGATAATTACCTTTCAAACAGATGCAATGCAAAATAGGCAAAATGCATGGGAATTCAAAAAGAAAAGAATGCCCAAAATTTACAGAGCTTCAGCAGTAAATAGAAATTAGACAAAGCATTGGACAGTTCTGACACATGATTTAAGCAAAACAGGAATTAGCAAATCAATAAGCTTCATTGTTTATGCATTACACTATTTCACTTTGCTCACAGCTCCCTGATGCAAAACTAAAAATTAGATTCTTCGGTGCCAAACATTGAGGGGTTTGTTTTTAAACCTTGTAGCTTGCTTCAGTTCCTACACAACAACATAAACTTATCTTTGTTTTTGAATCCTAGTGGGCACAGTCCTTGATCGCTATCTCTACAATGTCCCAGTCCTACCATCCTCTGAGATGTCTGTACTCTTCCTTCTGTACATTGCCCATTTTTGAGCATGACAGACAGCCTCAACTTTGGGTCAAGCCTTAGGTTTTGAAACTGATTCCATAACTTCTCCATCCTTTGTTACTCTCTTGTCCATTAAAACATACAATGCAATCTTTTCATTTGACAATTTTTTTTCACCATTTGTCCTAATATCTCTTGAGAGTTGAATTTTATTTATCAATGGAGTCCTCCAGAAATTTTAATGTTACAAACGTTACATAAATGTAAGTTGCTGTTCATGAAACGTTCAATAAGATGTTTGTATCATTCTTTATAGTGTAGCTTGTTTGGGTAAGATGATGGCCTGGTGGTATTATTGCTGGACTGTTAATTCAGAGGCGCCAGATAACGTTCAGGGGACCAAGTTTCAAATCCAACCACAGCAGATGGTGGAATTTAAACTCAATAAATATCTGGAATTAAGCGTTTAATGGTGACTGCGAATCCATTGTTGATTGTTGGAAAATCCATCTGGCTCATTAATATCCTTCAGGGAAGGAAACTGCCATCATTACCTGGTCTGATCTACATGTGACTCCAGACCCACAGCAATGTGGTTGACTCTTAACTGGCCTCTGGGCTATTAGGAAAGGACAATAAATGCTGGCCTAGCCAACAACACCTTCATCCCATGAATGAATCTAAACATACCTTATTTTGAATGATAGAATATTACAGCGCAGAAGGAAGCCATAGACAGGCATGTGCATGCTTATTGAACAGAAGAGCAGTCTGACTGTTCTCACCCTCTATTTATTCCACAAAGCCCTGCAAGTTTTGTTTTTGGTTTTCAGAAAGCTGCTTCTCTTTTGATAGCCAAGAGTAAATCTGCCCCCAACCACAGTCTCTGCAGTGCATCCCCAATTCTAAACATCCACAAAATATGATTTTGTTTTTCTCTTCAACATCCGTTACTTCTTCCATCATTCCATAAGACAGTGAGACAAAGGATTAGAAGCAGACTGCTCAGCTCCACTATAGTCTGCTCCACTATTCAATGAGATCACAGCTGATCTGATAATCCTCAACTCTTTTTTTCCCTTTTCA
This sequence comes from Stegostoma tigrinum, assembly GCF_030684315.1. Taxonomy (NCBI): domain Eukaryota; kingdom Metazoa; phylum Chordata; class Chondrichthyes; order Orectolobiformes; family Stegostomatidae; genus Stegostoma; species Stegostoma tigrinum. The sequence continues at coordinate 103,047,671 of NC_081359.1, forward strand.
CGATAACTCTACATTCTCTTACTGATTAAAAATCTCTCTATCTCAGCCATTCACCTTAAATCAGTTCCTTCTGATTGTCACCTACAGACAAAAAATGCTGGAAATCGCATAAGGTCAGACAGCATCCATAGAGAGAGCGCAAGATAATGCTTTGAGTTTAGATGACTCTTCATCAGAGCTCTGATGAAGAGTCCTTGAGACTTGAAATGTTAGCTTGCTCTCTCTCCATGGATGCTGCCTGACCTGCTGTGATTTCTAGCACTTTTTGTTTTCAGTCCTTCTAGCTCTCAGCCCTGACACAAGAGAAAATTCCTTTTAAGCCACTTGATTTTGAACAACTTAGCTCTAAGGAGGCAGCATAACATTCTCGATTTGCATCTGTAGCTGCAGAAATGTCTGTCTATTTTCTGGAATATTGAAACCACTATTACTATTGGCTTTCTAATCTTCCTTTTCTTTCCTGTAAAGCTGAAGAAAGTCTACTGGCAGGGACTGGGCTCAGGATTTGGACACTCCAGAGAGGCCATCACTCTCATCAGTGGGAATGCCACTGGACTGCTAACGCAGAGGGCCAAGATAATGCTTCATAGGCACAGGTTTAAATCCCATTGTGGTAGCTGATGGAATTTAAATTCAATTATTAAATCTGGAATTGAAAGCTACTCTCAGAAATGAGGACCATGAAGCTGTCAAAACTCAGCTAGTTCATTAATGCCCTTGAGGACACAAAATCTGCCAGCTATGACTAGTTTCGGCCACACATGACTCCCGACTCACAGCAATGTGGTGGTCTCTTTTACCTGATTTCAAGAGCATTGAGGGAGAGGTAATAAGTGCTGGCCTAGTCAACAACACTCATTGCCCATTAACGAACTTAAAAAGAATCCAGTTCAATTCAGGTCACATTCTACAAGCATTTTATGAGAATTCTGTAGCGAGTTTGAGAGTCTGGTAAATAGCCCGTTTGATAGGATCACATTTTAATTTTTCATTCTTTCAACAGTAGAGGTTTTTGCTCATTGCAATCACTGGTTTAATCTCAGATTTAACATAATCGTAGGTAAATGCTGACAGCTGAAATTGAAATCCCAAGTAATGTAACAGCAATTTACATTTATATAACACTTATAATGCAACAAGTTGCCCCAAGGTGCTTCACAAAAACGTGAGGAAAGTGGACAAAGTGAAAATCAAAGAAGAATGAACTTCAAATGGTGAAATTTAAGTAGAAGACAATCCTCAGGTAATTCCTATGAAGATAATAGGCTGGTTAAAAGAACAAGAGTTTTTGCATTTACATGGAACTTTTCACAGCCCCAGCATGCCCCACAGTGCTTTGCAGCCATTAAAGTGTTTTTGAAGTGTACCTAGTATTGTCATATGTGGAATCTGTATTGAAAACCTGTCATTATATCCATTTTTCTTTGCATGAAGCAAGTTAAAAATCTCAGACCGGTGGCATTTATGGAACTGGCTGTTCCGAGAGTTGCTGAGTGGAACTGTTACAAAATTCAATTCCACCTACCAACAAATTCATCGAGTCATACAGTCCAGAAGAGACCGCTAAGTCTGCCCTGGCTTATCTACACAGATCCCACTTTCTACCAGTTGGCTCAGAGCCCTGAATATTATGATATTTCAAGTGCTTACCCATTTAAATTTTGAAGGGTTTGAAGTTTCCTGCTTCTCCTATCCTTCCAGGCAGTGTATTCCAAATACTCACCTCCTTCTGGATGAAAACAGTATTCCTCCTCGCCCTGCTACCAATCAGCCTAAAATTATGCCTCTCATTATTGAACTAAAAGAAACAACAGCTCCCTATTCACGTTGTCCATGATCCTCATAATTTTATACCCTTCAATCAGATCCCTCCTCAGCCTTCCCTGTTCCAAAGAAAACAACATGAGCTTATACAAGATAATAAAATGTGAAGCTGGATGAACACAGCAGGCCAAGCAGCATCTCAGGAGCACAAAAGCTAACGTTTCGGGCCCAGACCCTTCATCAGAGAGGGGGATGGGGTGAGGGTTCTGGAATAAATAGGGAGAGAGGGGGAGGCGGACCGAAGATGGAGGGAAAAGAAGATAGGTGGAGAGAGTATAGTTGGGGAGGTAGGGAGGGGATAAGTCAGTCCAGGGAAGACAGACAGGTCAAGGAGGTGGGATGAGGTTAGTAGGTAGATGGGGGTGCGGCTTGGGGTGGGAGGAAGGGATGGGTGAGAGGAAGAACAGGTTAGGGAGGCAGAGACAGGTTGGACTGGTTTTGGGATGCAGTGGGTGGAGGAGAAGAGCTGGGCTGGTTGTGTGGTGCAGTGGGGGGAGGGGACGAACTGGGCTGGTTTAGGGATGCGGTAGGGGAAGGGGAGATTTTGAAACTGGTGAAGTCCACATTGATACCATTAGGCTGCAGGGTTCCCAGGCGAAATATGAGTTGCTGTTCCTGCAACCTTCGGGTGGCATCATTGTGGCACTGCAGGAGGCCCATGATGGACATGTCATCTAGAGAATGGGAGGGGGAGTGGAAATGGTTTGCGACTGGGAGGTGCAGTTGTTTGTTGCAAACTTGCGACTGGGAGTTCGCAACAAACAACTGCACCTCCCAGTCACAAACCATTTCCACTCCCCCTCCCATTCTTTAGATGACATGTCCATCATGGGCCTCCTGCAGTGCCACAATGATGCCACCCGAAGGTTGCAGGAACAGCAACTCATATTCCGCCTGGGAACCCTGCAGCCTAATGGTATCAATGTGGACTTCACCAGTTTCAAAATCTCCCCTTCCCCCACCGCATCCCTAAACCAGCCCAGTTTGTCCCCTCCCCCCACTGCACCACACAACCAGCCCAGCTCTTCCCCTCCACCCACTGCATCCCAAAACCAGTCCAACCTGTCCCTGCCTCCCTAACCTGTTCTTCCTCTCACCCATCCCTTCCTCCCACCCCAAGCCGCACCCCCATCTACCTACTAACCTCATCCCACCTCCTTGACCTGTCTGTCTTCCGTGGACTGACCTATCCCCTCCCTACCTCCCCACCTATACTCTCTCCACCTATCTTCTTTTCCCTCCATCTTCGGTCCGCCTCCCCCTCTCTCCCTATTTATTCCAGAACCCTCACCCCTTTCCCCTGTCTGATGAAGGGTCTAGGCCCAAAACATCAGCTTTTGTGCTCCTGAGATGCTGCTTGGCCTGCTGTGTTCATCCAGCTTCACACTTTATTATTTTGGATTCTCCAGCATTTGCAGTTCCCATTATCTATGAGCTTATACAACCTCTCTTCATAATAAGATGCTGCAACCCAGGCAACATCTTGGTGAATCACATTCTTACTGTGGTGCAATGTCCAAAATTTCAGACTGTACTCCAGCTGTGGCTTCACCAAAGTCCTGTTCAACTCCATCATAACTCCAGGCCTTTGTAGTCTCTGCCACTATTAATAAAGACAAGTGTGCAGTGTGCCCTTTTAACCTCCCAAACTTCCCCAATAGGCTTAACGCAAGGTTTTGAAAAGTCCGCTCAGGGCGCTTCGGGGTGGCTGAACAGGAGTTCAAAGGAGACACTGTAAAGTGTCTGTGGTAAGTGAGCAGACAGAAGGTAGATGTCATGTTGTGAGTTCTGGTTTTCAGCTATGTTTGAAAGCATGGATTCTACACAGGGTAATCAATGAATTAGACTCCAGATCAGTTGGGATCTTAGTGTTGTTAGAACTCAGCCAATGTTCTGGGAGTGATTAGGCAGCTAGACATTGCCATCAAGGCTTAGAGAAAGTCCTGCAAGTTGTGTTGGCTCACAAGAAGTAGCATTTGTTTGACACAACTGAACAGGATTAGATTTCAGGGAAAACATAGGAATGATCTAGTTTGGGGAAGCTAACTGCCAGTATAAAGTAGGAGTTTTGCCTCTGAACAAGTAATGGAGTATAATTTTCAGAGCCCAGGGAACTGAGGAGAAAAATCTTTTCCTGGAAAATTGAGACAATGAGGAACTCACTAGCACTGAACTGTTTGAGGCAAATTGAAAAGATGCTTTCTGTTGAGGGTTCTTCCAGAGGAGTGAAGAATTGCAAATGTTGTGATGATTTTAAAGAAGTTGTCAAGCTTCAGCAGTGGGGAGCAATTCTGGAAATAATTATTTGATTAGGAGTAATAGACACAGAGAAAAACTATAGATTAATTGAAAAGAGCCAGCATGGATTTGTTAATACAAAATCATATCTTATGAATTTGTTGAAGTTTTGTGAGATGTGACAGAGAGAATTGGTGAGGGCAGTGCAAATGGACTTCTTCATAGTCTCTGGTACACTTTCACATTGTAGACTTGCAAGAAAAGTTTATAGCTTATGGAATACCATAGATACAATAAAAACCAAAAGAACTGCGAATGCTATAAGTCAGAAACAAAATCAGAAATTGATGGAAGAGCTCAGCAGGTGTGGCAGCATCTGTGAAGAGAAATCAGGGTTAACATTTCGGTCTGGAGTCATTTCTAAGGAAGGGTCATCAGACCAGAAACATTAACTCTCATTTCTCTTCACAGATGTTGCCAGATCTGCTGAACTTTTCCAAGAATTTCTGCTTTTGAACATGGATACAATGTTTATTGAGATATAGGAAATAGAGTGCAATGGTTTATGGATATTTTGATTTGATTTGATTTATTATTGTCACATATACCTCGGTGCAGTGAAAAGTTTCATTTTATGCACAGTACAAGCAGACCATATCATACAAAGTTCAGTAGGGCAAAAGAGCAGAGAGAATAATATAATGTAATGGCTTCAGTGAAGGTGCACAAAGAGTGAGATTAACATTTAAATTTAAAATTTCAGAGGTTCATTCAGAAGTTCAATAACAGTGAAGAAGAAGCTGTTCTTGAATCTGTTGCATGAGTGTTTAAGCTTTTGTATCATCCGCTTGATGGAAGAGATTATAACCAGGGTGGGAGGGGTCTTTGACGATGTTGGCTGACTTCCAAGGTAGTGAGAAATATAGCTGGAGTCAATGATTGGAAGAGTAGCTTGTGTGATAGACTGGGCTTTTGGAGTTAGAGAAATGTCTGTCGGGGAGTTTCCTGTGGTTCATTATTGGGCTTTTGGTTTTTATGATGTATGCCAGGTGCAGTTTCAAGCCCACAGAAACCCTCCAATCCCATCTAGACACACTCCACCCTGTAAGTTTGCATTTCCTTGGCAAATTCACCTGGCTTGCACATTCCTGGGCACTATGGGCAATTTGACATGGTCAGTCCACCTCACCTTCATATCTTTGGACTGTGGGAGGAAACTGGAGCACCTGCAGTAAACTTGAGCAGACACAATGAGAACGTGCAAACTGCGCACAAATGGCCACAGAGTGGAATCAAATGCAGGTCTCTGGTGCTTTGAGGTAGCAATGTAACCGCTGAGCCACCGTATCAAGCTGGTACAGTTTCCCTACATGAGTAATTCACTTTGTGTCACTCCCCCATCTTTTCATTGTAGACCTGCAAATCTTACCTTTCCCGATAATAGTCTAATTCTTTTTGAAAACATCGGTTGACGTCACCTCCACCCCAACTTCTTACAGCTCCTCTTTTCTCATATTGCCATTGTTTCTTTAGTTAATCAGTTTAACTCTGTACCCTCCAGTCCTCAATCTTTCCACCATATGCTCCCTATCTATCCAGTCCAGACTCCTCATGGTTTAAATGCCTCCATCAGATCTGATGTAGAGGTGCTTGTGTTGGACTGGGGTCGACAAAGTCAGAAGTCACACAACACCAAGTTTTAGTCCAACAGGTTTATTTGAAATCACAAGCTTTTGGGGCAATGTTCTTTTGTTGGATGCCAATATGTGCCTGTGCATTTCCCTCCAGTTCACATGACGAAGGAGCAGTGCTCCGAAAGCTTGTGATTTCAAATAAACCTGTTGGACCATAACCTGGTGTCATGTGACTTCTGACTTTGTCCATCAGCTCTGCCTCCAGTTTCTCTTCGCCAAAGAGAACCATCTCAGATTTTTTGATCTTTATATGTAATGTAAGTTCCTCATCTATGACTTTTTTTAATATTCTTCCAATGTATTAAATTTATTCTTCTGAGTTGCACACTTTATTTAATTTTGCCTCTCTATACTGTCCCTAGCAAATGATTCACTTCAAACATCTCTGTATTAAATTTCATCTACCACATGTCTGCTCATTCCAGGAATTTACTCCTGACTTTTTGAAGTTCTACACTAACCTCCACATCATTCACAATAGTTCCAAATCTTAAGCCATCTGTAAATTCTGAAGCTGCACACTTTGCAGAATGGTCAAACTCAGTTACACAATAGAAAGAAGACGGAATGCATTACTGACCCATAACAAGCTTCATTATAATTCTTCTTCCAGTTGGATAAAGAAATAATCGACACTGCTCCTCGTTTCCTGTCACTCAGCCAAGTTCACATCCATGTTGCTTTTATCTCCTACTCCATGGGCTCGAAATTAATTCACAAGTCTGCTGAGGAAAAAGAGGAATTGAAAATTATTGCCAGTCCCACTTGCCTCAATCAATCACCTGTTACATATTTCATGTTCATGGAGATTTATCTACTCTGAGCCTGACAGACTACTCAGAACTTTCTCTCTGTCTCTACCAAATAATTTTTAATTGTATCATCGATCTCCTCCCTGATTTCTACACTCTCTCACTAGTGGACAGCCACACAGTGTTATTTCAGGACATTACCTACATCCTTTGGCTCCATGCACGAAGTACCACTGTGGTCATTATAATGAACAAATAAGGTATTTGCAGAAATGTGCTCAAATTGCTGGAGTTGGACTTAAACTCACCACCTTGAGATCAATAGGTGAGAGTAATACCGATTGATCTGTGGCCTAGCAAACACAGGGACAGCCATTAGCACCTGCCAGTTAGGAATGAGATCCCTGATTGTGTCTTCACCACATTGGTTCTAAAGCGCTGAGGGCAGTGATAGCAATCCTTATTGCTGAAACCATCAGAGCCAAGCAAAGGAAGCTAGGGGACCCATCTATCACCATGTCAAACAACGCCATTACTCACCCAAGGTGACACATGCTTCCTCTTGGTAAATCTAGATCTAATTGCCAAGTGTTAAGTGAAAGTGTCATAAGTTGCATTGCCCAATCACAAAATATTAAAAAAAAATCATGCACAATTTAATAGGGGGCACACTTTGGCTTGTGTTGATAATGACACTAAAAATTCAACGTGCTGAAGTAAAAATACCTCCGAACAATTCATCATTGCATGGGCGCCTAGTATGTTGCCTGTCTTTGTTTCCTGCTTATCTCCTTTTTGTGATTGAAGCCGCTGTTATGGAATATTTCTGACTGACAAATGTCCACCTTTATTTGCACTGCTAGCTTTATTGTAATAACAGTTTAAAAGATTATAAATCTGCGGGTTTCTCAGTTCAACCATTCAGTCAGTGAATGACACTAGTACTGATGATGGGTGATAGCGGTAAATCTGTACTAAAAGCAGAAAGCAAGCAACTTTATTTTCAAGGACAAATTTAACGAACAAACTGTGAGCGAATCAGTCTGAATTCATGAAGCAAACTCACCTATTTGCATTCAATGCTTAAGAAAGCAATATGAACAACGAGATTGAATTTTACTAACTATATATAAACATGACAATGCACAAAATGAGAAACGATTGCAATAATTTATTTTGTGTTAATGACCCTTTTGTCCTTGCCGGGCAGTAAACAATATTTGCTCAAATTGGAACTGAGATTGGGAAATAGCAGTCTGGGTAAATGCATTTCTTGATTGTGAATTGTCTACAATCAAGATGACAATTTCTCAGTTGTTAATAAACATCTGAGTTAGATACGCAAAATGAGTGGAATGTAAGCCAATTGATCATTAGCGGGGACTTGGCATAGGAAGGAATATTTTTAAAAATTGAAAATTATGTTTTTGCGTAATTCTATTCTTGACACTCCAATTTTCTTCACTTCAAACCGGATTCTGTTTCAAGGGCATTGAGAGTACTCAACTAACGTGGCCCCTAAAGGAATGTAAGACAGATTACTAGTTGCCAAAATGGTCCCCGAAAACTATGGGAATGCCAAGGGTGGCACAGTGGTTAGCACTACTGCTTCACAGTGCCAGGGGCTTGGGGTCAATTCCAGCCTTGGATGACTGCGTGGAGTTTGTGTGTTGTCCCCATGTCTGTGTGAGTTTCCTCTGTGTGCTTCGGTTTCCTCCTGCAGCTCAAAGGCATGCAGGTTAGATGGATTGACTATGCTAAATTGTTCCATAGTTTCCAGGGGTGTGCAGACTTGGTGGGTTAGCCCAGGGAAGTGCAGGAATAGGATGGGCTGCTCTCTAGAGGGTCGATGCAGACTCGATGAGCTGAATGGCCTCTTTCCACACTATAAGGGTTTTGGAGGCTGTTTGACCTGAGGGTCACCACTCCTCAGGTGAGGAGTAAGCTTGAGAATTTGGGCCCTGCATATGACCTGTGGGACCTGTACCAACGTCACAAACCAGCCAACGCCCTATACGTAGGACAGAAGCATGTATAGTTCGAGTACTATAGATGGGTCAGTTTTTGTCCAGTGTGTGCAGGAGGGCTTCCTGACACAGTATGTAGATAGGCCAACAAGGGGCGAAGCCACATTAGATTTGGTACTGGGTAATGAGCCCGGCCAGGTGTTAGATTTGGAAGTAGGTGAGCACTTTGGTGATAGCGATCACAATTCTGTTATGTTTACTTTAGTGATGGAAAGGGACACCTGCTCTAAATTTATACAGTCGTCAATACTGTCTACAGTGCTGCCAGAGGGTTTGGAAAACTTTAAAAACCACCAGAGCATATGAAAAAATGTATTAAGGGGGGATGAAATATGAGAGTAAGATAGATTGTAATGTAAAAGAAGATTACAAGAGTATTTTTAAATATTTATAAAGGGGAGAGAGAAAGGCACAAGTGAACACTGGACAACAGGAAAATGAGCACAGAGAAACAGTAATGGGAAACAAAGAAATGATGGGAGAACTGAGGAGGGACTTTGCATTAATCTTCATGTTGGAAGACACCAGTAGAGTATCAGAACTTCAAGGGGGTCAGGGGAAGAGGGGAGTATAGTGGCCATCGCTAAGGAGAAGATGGTAAGGAAGTTGAAAGGCCTGAAGGTGGATAAATCACCCAGACCAGAAGAAGTACACCCCAGAGTTCTGTAGGAGATAGCTGAGGAGATTATAGAGGCATTTGTGGTGATCTTTTGGAATTATTGGAGTCAGGGAAGTCTCAGAGGACTGGAAAATAGCCAATGTAACAAACCTCTTTGAAAAGGCAGAAGACAGGAATCTGTAGGCCACTTAGCCTGACTTGATATTTGATTAGAGTTTACAGTCCACCGTTAAGGATGCAATTGCAGAGTACTTAGAAGTGCGTGGAGAAATAGGCTGAGTCAGCACGGCTTTGTCAAAGGGAGGCCATGCCTGACAAATCTGTTAGAATATTTTGAGGAGAAAATGAGCAGGTCACAGGAAACAAAGAGTTAGAAGAATGGAAAAGTCCTCAAAAAGGCAGGGCATGGTTCATGTGATATCCCACAGAGACCTGTGTTGATGTTTCAATTATTAACAATATCCACAAATGACTTGGATAATGGCATAAAAAGTCAAATATCCAAATTTGCTGATGGCAAAAAAATTCTTCCATCTGCCATGGCAGGATTCAAATCCAGGTCCCCAGAATATTACATGGGTCTCTAGATTAGTGGTCCAGCAATAATACCACTAGGCTTATTTTCCTACCACAAGCTTCTCCTAAAACACCTCGTAAACATTCAACAAATTCCTCTTCTTGTGATTTGTTACCAATCTGACTTTCCCAGTACATCTATATATTGAAGTCCCCAGCGTTTATTGTATTAGTACCTTTTCTTACACTCCTTTCGTATATCTCTTTATTTGCTTCTCCACATCCTGACCACTGCCAGGAGGCCTGTTCCATAACTCCCATCAGGGTCATTTTTGTTTGCACTTCCTCAACTCTATCCACATAGATTATAGGCTTTCGTTATCACTTTAATTTCATTTCTTATGAACAAGACAAAGCAGTCCACTTTGTCCATTTACCTGCCCTCTTGATAGGATGCGTATTCTTGGATATTTAGTTCCCAACATCTCTGATCCACTTGCTGCTAAGTCTCTGATGTGCCCACAACTTTAAGCTATTCTTAGATAATAAAATGTGAGGCTGGATGAACACAGCAGGCCAAGTAGCATCTCAGGAGCACATTGCTTGGCCTGCTGTGTTCATCCAGCTTCACATTTTATTATCTTGGATTCTCCAGCATCTGCAGTTCCCATTATCACTGATCCAACTTTAAGCTATTCTTAGTTGTATTAACAGAGGGAAATACAATGGACAGGAGCCCACAAGAACCCATTTGTTGTTGTTGGCTTCAGCTGGAACTATGGAGTCATTGAGCCATACAGTATAGAAACAGGCCTTTCAGCCAATCATGTTTATGCTGACCAACAAACACTAAACTACACAAATTCTATTGACCTGCATTTATTCCAGAGCCTAATACTCCCTGGCATTTTAAGTCTTCATCAAGATGTTTCTTAAATATTGCAGGAGTATCTGCCCCCACCATTGTTTCAGGCAGCTCATTCCCTATTCCTACCACTGGGTGAAAAAAAACTAAGATCTTCTCCATAGCTGTTCCTAATTTCTATGTTTCCATGCTTACACTGTTCTTTGAACATTGCTGTGAGATCTTAGGTGCCACACACAAAGCAGTTGGTAGCATATTGACAATATCGCTGGACTAGTAATTCAGAGGTGCAGGCCATGGTTTTGTGAAGGTGGGTTCAAGTGCCACCACAGCAGCAACTCAAATTCAACTAATTAGACCAAGAATATAAACCTAGTTTCAGTAATGGTGACCATGAAACTCTCATTTATTTTTTAAAAACCCATCTAATTCGCTGTCCTTTTTGGGAAGGAAAGCTGGCCTCTTTACCCAGCCTGGCTGACTTGTGACTTCAGAACCATAGTAATCATCTGTCCTCTGAAGTGGATCAACAAGTCACTCATTTCCACTGCAATTAGGGATGGACAACAAATGTTGGCATTGCCAGTGATGCATACATCCCATAAGTGAATGAAGAAAAGAAAAAAGCATCGCTGATATAGTGCTGGGATGTCAAACTACACATTCATGTCTTGGAAGAGTGGGTGGGATTGAAGCCTTCTGGCTCAAAGGCATATTTCAATTAACTCAGACTGCCTGACAGTAAATAGGTTTAAATACTGAGTTTGTGACAATCTTTGAGCAGGATACAAGATGGGAAAAATAAATTGCAATTTCTTTAAAATGTCTGTAGTGCCTGCAGTTGATTTTACCAAAGTTTGAAAAGGGCTTTTTTCTTTTAGAATTTGCATCAGTTGCAAAGGTAGCAAATATACTTTTCCTGAATAAGAAGAAACGTTTGCCAATCTGAGCTCGTAACACTGGAATTAGCACCAATGACAGAAATGAAGTCAATTTACTGATTCTCTGTGAACAGTTACAAAGGAGAGCTACAATCAGAGCAGCTGGAGGATGAAGGCCTAGATGCAGACACATGTAGAAAAATGAAAGAGGAACATACTAGGTTCTTTTGCTGAAAAAAAAACAAATTATTCTCAGGAAGATGTTCCGTTTTCAGAACATGCTGGCAGAAAAGGAGAAAGAATCTTGCTGTGTTATATCTCACTGCAGATTTGCAATGTACCCATGCAGAACATGTGCATTATGTCATCACTGTACCTTGGAATGAGACCTGAAGGGAAAAGCTCTCAATCACCATCTTACTGAGCTCTGTCTTCCTGAAGCATGACATGTTAAAGGAAGTGTGCTACAATACATCTGAGATGCATAGTTTGAGCTGAAATATGCAAATACCTGAAATGTAAATCCTATACCAGGAGTTATTATAAAAATTGATTGCATTTTTCAGTATCAAATGACTCATATTCCACTTTTTCCATTGGAGCTAACAATTATATTTAGTTACAAGTCATCAGCTAATGCCATCTCTTCACATCAGGTGAGTAAAAGGTAGGGTGCCTGGTGGGTGAGGCAGCAATATGCCCAGTCAGTAAGGAGTTGGGAGATTAGGGGAACTAGAAAACAACGTGCCTGATAAGCGTGGGAGTAGGGATCCAGGTTAGTGAAGGTGGAGAGTGCCAGGAGGACGATGTCAGCCAATGTTCTGGGGAGTCACATTCAAGTCCCAAGAAGGCAAATGGTGGAATTTGAAAAATGAGGTGTCAACCTCATGAAACTATCGAACAGGACTACATGTTTGCCAAACAACATAAGCAGTAAAAGAGCAAAGTGATCCCACAACCAATGAATCAGGATCAGACCAATGGACTCTGCAGTGCTGCCGCATCCAGTCATGAACAGTGGTGGACATTATACAACTCACTGGAGGAGAAGGCTCCATAGAGCTCCTCAACGATAGAAGAGCCCAGCACATCAGTACAAAAGATAAGGCTGAAGATTCTGCAGCCAGAAGTGCCAAGTGGATGATCCATCTTGGCCTCCTCCAGTGGCCCACAGCATCACAGATACCAGTCTACAACTAATCTGATTCAGTCCATGTGATTTTAAGAAATTGTTGGAAATATTGGATGTTTCAAGGACTATTGGTCCTGGCATCATTCCAGCAATAGTTCTGACATTTTGTGTTCCAGAATTTGTTACCCCTCCAGCACCCCCTCACCCCCCCAAACCCAGCCAAGTTGTTCCAGTACAATTACAACACTAGCAAATACCTGACAATGTGGGAAATTACCCAAGTATCTCCTGTACAAGGAAAGCAGGACAAATCCCAACCCGGCCAATTACCACCCCATCAGTCTACTCTCAATCATCAGTAAAGTGATGGAAGGTGTCAGTAACAGTGCTATTAAGCAGCACCTACTCAGCAATAACCTGCTCAGTGATGCCCAGTTTGGGCTCTGCCAGGACCACTCAGCTCCTGACCTTATGGCTTGGCTCAAACATGAACAAAAGAGCTGAATTCCAGAGCTGAGGTGAACGCTGCCTTTGCTTGAGTGTGGCATCAAGGAGCCCTATCAAAAACCAGAATCAGTGAGTATCAGAGGCAAACTCTCCACTGGCTGAAGTTATACTTGCACATGGCAAAATGGTTTTGGTTTTTGGAGGTCAGTCATCTCAGACCCAGACATCTCTGCAGGAGCTCCTTGGGGTAGTGTCTCCAGCCCAACCACCTTCAGCTGCTTCAGCAATGTCCTTCCCTTCATCATAAGATCAGAAGTTGGGATGTTTGCTGATGATTGCACAATGTTCAGCTCCATTTGTGACTCCTCAGATATCGAAGTAGCTTGTGTTCAAATGTAACAAGATCGGTACAATATCCGAGCCTGTGTTGACAAGTGAAGATAATATTCATGTCACCTAAATATCAGACATTGACTATTTCCAATAAGAGACAACCTGACCACTGCCCCTTGATATTCAATGGTATTATCATCACTGACTCCCCCAATATCAACATCCTTCAGATTATCATTGACCAGAAACTCATCTGGACTCACCACATAAACGCAATGACTCCAAAATTAAATCGGAGGCTGGGAAGACTGAAGCGAGTAATTCATATCCTGTCTGTAAGGCACAAGTCAGGAGTGTGATGGAATATACTCCCTACTTGACTGGATGGATGCAACTTCAAAAACGTCCAAGAAGCTTGACACCATCCAGGAGAAAGCAGCCCGTTTGACTGGCACTATGTCCACAAACATCCACTCCTTCCACCACCGATAATCAGTAACAGCAGGATGTAGAATCTGCAACATGCTGCATAGAAATTCACCTAAACTCCTTAGCCAGCACCTTCAAAATCCATAACCTTTTCCATCTAAAAGCACAAGATAGCAGATACATTGGAACACCACCAGCTTCTCACTCACCATCCTGATTTGGAAATAGAAGGCCATTACTTCACTGTCACTGGATTGAAATCCTAGAATTCCCTTCTGAAGGAGATTGTGGGTCAACCCACAGCACAAGGAATGCAATGGTTCAAGTTGGCAGTTCACCACCACCTTCTCAAAGGCGACTCAGGACGGGCAATAAATAGTCCTATTGAGTGACACCCTTGTCCTATGAATGAATAAATAAAAGCTCAGGGTGGTTCAGTTGAGGACACCGCCCTCAGCAATCAATGCAGGGATGTCCTGGATCTTAGAGGATTTCCAGCTTCAGTTGCTTTCCTTTAAGTTCAATAAGCCTGATAAGCATTGTATTTTCTCCCATTTCCCATCGATTTCAATACATTTAGTCATATGGTGCCTCAATATCAAAGGTGGCCTTTCTCACCTCACTCCTGGCATTCATCTGTTATGTCTGTGTTAGAACATGTCTAGAATGAGGTCTAGAGCTGAGTGGTCCTGGCTTAAAACTAGCTGAATATTACTGGCCACATTTTTTGCTGATTAACACGAGTGATGACACTTTCCATTACATTGCTGATGACTGAGTGTCAACTGATGGGTGGAATTGCCCTGATTTGATTAGTCCTGTTTTGGATGGAATACATCTGGGCAAGTTTCCACTTTGTTGGATGGATGCCAGTTTAGTTTTTGCCTGGAACAGCACAGATAATTCTGGAAAACAAATCTTCAGCACTACAGTCGAGTTGTCAGGGGCCTATAGCCTCAGCTATATCCAGTGCTCTCACTCATTACTCCTTTATTGCTAATTAAGTCGAAAGAGCTGGATTCAGAAGACCATAAGACACGGTAAGAACGGAATAGCCTTTTAATAACTGTTGATGATACTACTGTAAAAGATCCATTTGGCATTTCTGTCTCTGCTATTGAAAGAGATTTTATTTTAATTAGTTCAATCTATTAAAATGAGGAATAGAGGATTATCATTTGGATGCATTACGGGTTGACAAAGGTACAGTAGTCCAAAGGACTGCACTAATGATCTGGAAACAGGGTTCCAGTGCCATGATGGCAGCTGGTGGAAATCAAATTTAATTCATAATTTTGGAATTAAAAACCAGCCTCAGTAATGATGACCATGACTCGATAAGTGATTGTCATAAAATGCCAACTAGCTCTTTTTGTCTATTTGCTTATGGAATGTGAGCATCACTGGCTGAGCCAGTTCTTTTTTTATGGCTCATCCTTTGCTGCTCTCAAGAAGGTGGTGGTGGTGAGCTATTTTCTTCAGCCCTGATGCAGTCTTGTGGTTGTACGTACAGACACAACACCCTCAAGGAAGGAATTCCAGGATTCTGATCCAGCAAAGTTGAAATTGAAGTAACAGCGATACATTTCCAAGTCAGGATGGTGAGTGGCTTGGAGACAATCTAGCAGACGGTAGTGTTCCCATTCATCTGCTACCTTTATCTTTCCAATTGAAAGTAGTTGCAGATTTGCTGTGTAAGGAGCCTTGGTGGACTTTGTAGTCCATCTTAGCTGGTACATCATGGGTAGGCAATCGTGGGACAGGTAGTGGTTTTATCTCTGGACTATTAATCCAGAAAGCCAACTAATGTTCTGGGGACATTGGCTTCAAATCCCACCATGACTGAAGGTGAAATTTGGATTCAATTTTTAAAGAAATCTGGAATTAAGAATCTATTGATCCCCATGAAATCATTGCTGACTGTCAGAAAAATCCATCTGGTTCACTAATCTCCTTCAGATAAGGAAATCTGCCATCCTGGTCTGGCATACATTGGACTCCAGATGTGACAGCAATGCGGTTGACTCCCAATGGTCCTCTGAAATGGCCTAGCAAGCCATTCAATTGTACCAATTGTTGCCAAGTCTGAAAGAAATAAAACTGGATGGACAACCTGGCATCGATTTCAATACCAACAATGGCAGAAACAGCCCTGTTGACCTTGCAAAGTCCTCCTCACTAGCATCTGGGGATTAGTGCCAAAATTGGGAGAGCTGTTTCACAGGCTAGTCAAACAACAGCCTGGCATAGTCATACTCACAGAACCATACCTGGCAAACAATGTCCCCGACACCACCACGACTATGAAGTGTGGAGCTGGATGAACACAGCAGGCCAAGCAGCATCTTAGGAGCACAAAAGCTGACCCTTCATCACAAAAGGGGGATGGGAAGAGGGTTCTGAAATAAATAAGGAGAGAGGTGGAAGCGGATCGAAGATGGATACAGGAGAAGATAGGTGGAAAAGAGAGTATAAGTGGGGAGGTAGGGAGGGGATAGGTCAGCCCGGGGAGGATGGACAGGTCAAGGGGGTGGGATGAGGTTAGTAGGTAGAAAATGAAGGTGCGGCTTGAGGTGGGAGGAGAGGATAGGTGAGAGGAAGAACAGGTTAGGGAGGCGGGGATGAGCTGGGCTGGTTTTGGGATGCAGTGGGAGGAGGGGAGATTTTGAAGCTTGTGAAATCCACATTGATACCATGGGGCTGCAGGGTTTCCAAGCAGAATATGAGTAGCTGTTTCTGCAGCCTTCAGGTGGCATCATTGTGGCACTGCAGGAGGCCCAGGATAGACATGTCGTCTAAGAAATGGGAGGTGGAGTTGAAATGGTTCATGACCTATACTCTCCTCTCCACCTATCTTCTCCTCTATCCATCTTTGATCCGCCTCCCCCTCTCTCCCTATTTATTTCAGAACCCTTCCCCCACTATCTCTGACCACCATCATTATCCCTGGATATGTCTTGCCCCACCGGCAGGACAGACCCAAGACATCTCTGCAGGAGTTCCTCAGGGTAGTGTCCTCAGCCTAACCATCTTCAGCTCCTTTATCAATGTCCTTCCCTCCATCATCAGGACAGAGGTGGGAATGTTCACTGATGATTGTACAATGTTCAGCACTGGATCTGAGCAATATCCAGGCTTGGGTTGACAAGTGGCAAGTAACATTTGTGCCACACAAATGCCAGGCTATAACCATCACCAATAAGAGGCAATCTAACTACCACTCTTTGACATTCAATGGTGTTACCATCACTGAAAACCCCAAATTCAATATCTTGGGGTTATCATTGACCAGAAACTCAACTGGATCCACCACATTAACAAAAGTGGCTACAAAAGCAGGCCAGAAGCTAGGGATACTGCAGCAATTATCTCATCTCCTGTCTCCTCAAAACCTGTCCACTATCTACAAGGCACAAATCAGGAATGTGATGGAATACTCCCCACTTGCCTGAATGGGTGCAGCTCCAAAAATTTTTTAAAACTCGATGCCATCCAGGACAAAGCAGCCCGCTTGATTCACATTAAATCCACAAGCATTCACTCCCTCCGCTACCAATGCTCAGTAGCAGCAGTGTGTACTATCTGCAAGATTCACTGCAGAAATTCATGAAAGATCTTCAGACAGCACCTTCCAAACCCACAGCCATTTCAGTTCAGAAGGACAAGGGCAGACATCTGGGAACACCACCACTTCCAAGTTCCCCACCAAGCCACTCACCATCCTGACTTGGAAATATACCGCCGTTCCTTCTTTGTTGCTGGGTCAAATCCCTGGAATTCCCTCCTTAATGACATTGTGGATCAACCCACAGCAGATGGACTGCAGTGGTTCAAGAAGGCAGCTCACCCCCATCTTTTCAAGGGCAACTAGGGATGGGCAATAAATGCTGGCCTGGCCAGTGACACCCAATTCCCACAAATGTTTTGAGGAAAAGAAATCACACTGTAGCTACTGACAGTCAAAGGTGCAAGGAGTGATTGTTTGTGGATGTAGTGTCAACCAAGTGGGCTGATTTGTCCTGGATGGTGTTTAGCCTCGTGGGTTTCATTGGAGTTGCATCAATCCAGGCATGTGTAGAATATTCCATCAAATTCCTGACTTGTGTCTTGTGGATGCTGGATAGGCATTGGGGAGTTAGGAAGTAAGTTACTTGTTTCTAGTCTCTGACCTGCCCCTGGAGCCACTGTGTTTATATGGGTAATGCTGTTCACTTCCTGGCCAATAGCAGCCCCCAGGATAGTGGTGAGATTCAGTAATGATAATACCAATGAATGTCAAGGGTGGTGGTTAGAATGTCTTTGTTTGGTATGTTCTGTGGCTGGCATTTTTGTGTTGTGAATATTACTTGCCATTTTTTCAACCCAAGCCTGGATATTATCCACATCTTGCTGCATTTGGACATGGGCTGCTTCAGTGTCTGGGGAGTCATGAAAGATGCTGAAAACTTTGTAATCATTGATGAATATCCTGATTGTCTATCTTTTTGGAAGGAAATCTGCTGTGCTGACTTGATCTGACCAACTTGTGACTCCAGACTCACAGCAACATGGATGACTTTTAAATGTCTTCTGAAACGGTAAGCCACTCAGTTGAAAGCACTTTTAAGAATGAACACTAAATGCAGGCCTTGCCAATAGTGTCCACATCGCATGAGAGAATTTTGAAAATTGCTCATCCGCTGATATAATTAACAATGACATCTAGACAGCAAACTTCTGCAGGAGGTTACCCTTTGTTTCCCGTAGCTAGCTCGAAATTTTCTCCCAATTTTCTTCCCCATGTCCCTGAACGCATTTTCCTTTCCATAAATCACATCATGAAGATATGTGTTACAGAATCATAGAGTCGCACAACACAGAAACAGATCCCTCGGTCTAACTCATCCACGCTGACCAAGTTTCCCAAACTAAACCAGCCTTATTTGCCTGTATTTGGCCCATATCCCTCTAAACCTTTCCTGTTCATGTACTTGTCCAAATGTCTTTTAAATTTTGGAACTGGACCTGCATCTACCACTTCCTCTGGCAGTTCATTCCTCACATCAATGACACTCTGTGTGAAAAAGTTGCACCCCCCCCAAGTCCCTTTTCAATCTTTCTCCCCGCAGTTTAAAATTATGCTCTGTAGCTTTGAAAACCCCAGCCTAAGGGTAAAGACCTACCTTGTTCACCTTATCCACGCCCTTCATGACTGTATAAATTTCTATAAGGTCACCCCTCAACCTTCTGTGCGCCAGTGAAAAAGTTCCAGCTTATCCAGCCTCTCCTTTACAACTCAAATCCTCCAGTCCTGCTAACATCCTTGTAAATCATTTCTGCACCCTTTCCAATCTCCAAAGTCAATGGGTTTGAGCTGAAGCTTGAGATTAAAAATGTCAAATTGGAGAGGGACACCATGAGATGTCCCAGAGTCCAGTTAAGTGCATGCATATATACCCCATGGTATTTGCATGTCTAATTGCAATAGATATTTTGCCTAATTTAGCACATCAGCTAATCCATTTACTTTGTATTCACCTGTTGAAAGAGTGGCATCAGGGACCTCAAGATATTTCTGTATATGATTAAAATCTTCGATAATGGCAGAAATTGCTCAGACAGCCACCAACTCTGTCCTCTTTCTCGATAGAGATCTTTGAGTTCATTACTTTCTTTTTGCTTGTGTTTACAATTCCTCATTGACAAGTGCATCCATTCTGAAATGTCAGCGATGCATAAAAGATACATTGTGTTTCTGAGTTGCTGACACACTGTCATTGCAGCACTGTTGAAAAGAATCAATTCATCCCATACATTAAAGATAAGAACATTCTTTTTTCTTTGGATGTTTGTCTTTCTAAATCTTCGATGTCATATTTACTTGGCCCAGTTTATTCTGAAGCTGAGCTCTAGCAGACAGTTTTAATATCGTGATTTATGAGACACAGAATTCCCTTAATTTTCTAAATCTAATTTCCAAGGCTTCTATGTTCAGAGAGCCAAAGAGGTCAGGTATTTCCTGCAGCTGGACATTATTAAGATGCGTATGCTATTGCATTAACTAGATATGTAATAATGGATTCTAATGGGAGAGCATTAATGCCTCACCATATATTTTGGTGTCCAAATTAGAAGTAAAGGAATCTTTTTAATGTGGCCAACTGATTGTCTGCCAAAATCTAATATTGATTCCTAATGACCTTTCATTTTTTTTTGTGATTCTATATATTATTATTTTACCACAGCTTCACTGTAGCTACCCATGTTGTGAGAACGGTTGTTAATTCTACAGATGGAATCAAAATCATTGAGCTAAAATATTGGAACACCCTCCCTTACGACATAAACCTATGGCACATGGACTGCAAAGGTTCAAAAAAGCATATCAACACCACCTTGCCAAGGGTAATTAGCAATGGGCCTGACCTAGTAGGCCACATTGCATAAGTCAATTTTAAAAACAGATGATCTCAGCACTATTCCTTGAGTAAGTTCTCAGTTGTAAATCCTTGAGTCATATAGAATGACCATCTCTTTGTCCATCTCACCCATTCTGTCTCCACATCCTTAATTGACAAACTTGACTCAAACTTCCATTGAGTCAACAGCTATAGCTAAGAAAACTCACTTAACGATGCAATTTATGGACTTATGCCGCACAAAGTGCAGCAATCAAAGGTAGTGACTCATTCCTCAGGGACACAATTAGAGATGAGCAGTTAATGTTGGCCTTCCTAGAAAAGCCCATACCCCTTAACTGAACATAGCATCCCTACAGTGCAGATAGAGGCTATTGACCTCATCAAGTCTGCATGACCCTCCGAAAAACATCCCACAGAGAAGCCCTTGCCACCCTATCTCCATAAACCCATATTTGCCGTGGCTACCCAGTTAATCTACGCCTCGTTGGATGGTGGGCGGGGGTGGGGGGGGGGCGGGGGAGTGGGGATGGGAACCAGAGCACCTAGAGGAGACCTACACAGACATGGGAGAACACGCAAACTCACTGGACATTAGAATTGAGCCTGAGTCAGCGATGCTGTGAGGCCACAGTGCTAGCTACTGAACCAATGTTCCACCAAGAAGAAAAAGGGATGCTGGTTGAGGGATACACCTCTTGAAACTAAAGTCATGGAGTCACTGACAACAAAATGTGAGGCTGGATGAACACAGCAGGCCAAGCAGCATCTCAGGAGCACAAAAGCTGACGTTTCGGGCCTAGACCCTTCATCAGAGAGGGGGATGGGGGGAGGGAACTGGAATAAATAGGGAGAGAGGGGGAGGCGGACCGAAGATGGAGAGAAAAGAAGATAGGTGGAGAGAGTGTAGGTGGGGAGGTAGGGAGGGGATAGGTCAGTCCAGGGAAGACGGACAGGTCAAGGAGGGGGGATGAGGTTAGTAGGTAGATGGGGGTGCAGCTTGGGGTGGGAGGAAGGGATGGGTGAGAGGAAGAACAGGTTAGGGAGGCAGAGACAGGTTGGAATGGTTTTGGGATGCAGTGGGTGGAGTGGAGGAGCTGGGCTGGTTGTGTAGTGCAGTGGGGGGAGGGGACGAACTGGGCTGGTTTAGGGATGCAGTTGGGGAAGGGGAGATTTTGAAACTGGTGAAGTCCACATTGATACCATTGGGCTGCAGGGTTCCCAGGCGGAATATGAGTTGCTGTTCCTGCAACCTTCGGGTGGCATCATTGTGGCACTGCAGGAGGCCCATGATGGGCATGTCATCTAGAGAATGGGAGGGGGAGTGGAAATGGTTAGCGACTGGGAGGTGCAGTTGTTTATTGCGAACTGAGCGGAGGTGTTCTGCAAAGCGGTCCCCAAGCCTCCGCTTGGTTTCCCCAATGTAGAGGAAGCCACACCGGGTACAGTGGATGCAGTATACCACATTGGCAGATGCCCCAATGTAGAGGAAGCCACACAAACTACTGCACCTCCCAGTCGCAAACCATTTCCACTCCCCCTCCCATTCTTTAGGTGACATGTCCATCATGGGCCTCCTGCAGTGCCACAATGATGCCACCCAAAGGTTGCAGGAACAGCAACTCATATTCCGCCTGGGAACCCTGCAGCCTAATGGTATCAATGTGGACTTCACCAGTTTCAAAATCTCTCCTTCCCCTACTGCATCCCTAAACCAGCCCAGCTCCTCCACTCCACCCACTGCATCCCAAAACCAGTCCAACCTGTTTCCGCCTCCCTAACCTGTTCTTCCTCTCACCCATCCCTTCCTCCCACCCCAAGCCGCACCCCCATCTACCTACTAACTTCATCCCACCTCCTTGACCTGTCCGTCTTCCCTGGACTGACCTATCCCCTCCCTACCTCCCCAGCTATACTCTCTCCACCTATCTTCTTTTCTCTCCATCTTCGGTCCACCTCCCCCTCTCTCCCTATTTATTCCAGAACCCTCACCCCATCCCCTCTCTGATGAAGGGTCTAGGCCCGAAACGTCAGCTTTTGTGCTCCTGAGATGCTGCTTGGCCTGCTGTGTTCATCCAGCCTCACATTTTGTTGTCTTGGATTCTCCAGCATCTGCAGTTCCCATTATCTCATGGAGTCACTGATGTCTATGTAAGGGGTCAGAAATGATAGAACATAGATCATAGAACATTACAGCGCAATACAAACCCTTCGGCCCTCTATGTGCTCTGACCTGTGAAACCAATCTGAAGCCCATCTAACCTACACTACTCCATTATCATCCATATGTTTATCCAATGACCATTTAAATGCCCTTAAAGTTGGCGAGTCTACTGCTGTTGCAGTTGGGACATTCCAAGCCCTTACTACTCTCTGAGTAAAGAACCTACCTCTGACATCGGTCCTATATCTACCATCCCTCAGTTTAAAGCTGTGTCCCCTTGTGCTAGCTGTCATCATCCGAGGAAAAAGGCTCTCACTGTCCATCCTATCTAATCCTCTGATCATCTTGTGTGTCTCTATTAAGTGATCTCTTAACTTTCTTCTCTCGAATGAAAACAACCTCAAGTCCCTCAGCTTTTCCTCATAAGCGTTTCCCTCCATACCAGATCACACCTAATGGTTCATTCATCTTTGTACTAAATACCAGCTTACAGTTGGACTTGAACCTACAGACTCTGTGGTGGGAGGGCTCCTCTGAAGCTGCAGCTGACATAATATTGAAACCATTTCTACTTTTCCTTCTGCCGTGATGGTTGAGCCTGTTTAATAAAAAAAGGTTCAATTAAACTGAGATATTAAAGTTTGGTACTGCTCAGCAGTAATTACTCTGATATTCTTATCCTTCATCCATTTCACATGCTCCTTTAAGGGGCATTCTGACAGAAGTAATACAATATAATCTCCACTAATTATCATCTCATTGCTTTCTACATTAGGTTGAAATGTGTCATGAGTTCCTTACATGCCTGGATTTTACTATTTACCAGTTGGATTGCCATGACAATGGTATAACAGTGTATATATGAAGTCATCTCACATAAATACTGATTAATAGAGTGAGATATGTCAGCAATAAAGCAACAGAAACAAGTTTAATAAAGCGTTATGAAAAATACTTAATCCCTTGACAGCTCAGTTTACTGTCTGAGTCATTCTCTACAAAGCAAGCCAAGTAACAATAATACCAAAGAATTCAAAGCTATATTAAAGTGCTTTCTTTCACCATTTTTGATTGATACATAAATAAGCACTTGCCTAGGATGAATTCCTCATAATCTCCTATTTAATGGCCACTAAAATCATACAAGGATTTGCCACCCCTGCATTTGCAAATCTTTTGGCACCCATTTGCTTCTGGAACTCTGCTTGCTCTCATTTCTCATGGCTGACTCGTTAGCATTGCTCCCTCACAGCAACACGGGCCTGGACTGTGGGAGGAAGCCAGGGCACCCGGAGGAAGCCCACACAGACACGGGGAGAATATGCAAACTCCACACAATCTCTCAAGGCCGGATTCAAACCCAAGTTCCTGGTACTGTGAGGCAGCAACTGCGTTCGCATCAGTTTATTACACTGCTAGCTGTTTAAATGGAAGTAAACTAATAAGCACGAATTTAATATTTTTTGAATATCATGCTATTTTAATGACACTGAAACAAAACATGTTGTGTCAGATATACTGTGTCTTTAATACTTTGTGACTGAGGAAGCTCAACAACTTAGTGTCCTGCTCTCCAATGTTATCAATATTAGACCAGAAGACCATAAGTTAAGGAATTATGACATTTGGCTCATTGGGTCTCCTTCACCATTGATCATGACTAATATGTTTCTCAACACCATTTTCCATATAACCCTTTATCTCTTTACTAATCAAGAATCTGTCTATTTCTTTCTTAAATACACTCGATAACTTGATGCCCATAGACCTCTGTAGCAATGAGTTTCACAGATTTGCCACCTTCAGGCTGAAGAAATTCCTTCTCTTCTCTGTCTAAAGGCTTGTCCCTCTGATTTGAGGCTGTGCCTTGGGTCTGAGTCTCTCCTAATAGTGGAAACATGTTCTTCATGTACACTCAATTAGTTCTTTCAGTATTCTGTAAGTTCAATCATATTCCCTGGCATCCGTTGAAAGGCCATTGTGTACAGTCCCAAAATCCTCAACCTTTCCTCATATGGCAGGTCCTTCATCCCCAGGATCATTCTTGTGAACCTGTTTAGGAGTCCCTTCATCACCAGTGCATCCTTCCTTAGGTATGAGGCATAAAATGGCTCACAATATTCCTAAATATGGATCATAAGTCATCAACAACTATTTAACAATATCACCCAATATTCTGTAGACTCATGGCCCAGCATGTACCTCACCCCTTGATCACCATTAGGGTAGAAAATTGATTTCCATGGTCAGTATGAAAACTCCCCAGCAGGGGTGACATACCTGAAAATGGAGTTTCATTCAAGTCAAGACACTACATAGGGTCATCAAAACTGACATGCTTCAGACAATGGATTTCAGCATAGCTCTGTGGACAGGCCAAATCCAGGCAACCAGCAAGTGGAGGAGTATTCCACCCTCATCAATGGATCACAATGTCTGACTTCAAGAGACATGGCTGAAGTGTTCTTAAACACAAGTGTCAATAGTATTATGACATGCTCACCAATATTGTTCTTGATTATCATTATCAGTCTCCAGCCAAATCTGTGCACGCCTTGCAACAATAATAATTGCCTGATTGTAATGGACACTAGAAAGGCCAAAAGTGCTAATGACATGCTGACTGCTGCATTTCTTTTGATATAAGCATTTGTAAATAACGTAACAATGTGTAATAGTAATGTAACCTATATTATGTACTCAGAGCAGACTGCAGGTTTTCCACTGTTCTGTATTCTAACTTGTGTGTAATGCAAATTGCTCAAAAAACACAACCTGAATTTAGACCATTCAGACTGGTTTTATGTTTGAATGAGGCCTGTGAAAAAAAAAACATCTGTTTCAGCAGCAATAGCAATGCCAGAGCATGTCATTCCCTGTTCTCTTGTGTCTGTGGCTCCGTTGGGAACACTGACAGTGCTTAGTACATCACAAACTCAGGTTGAAATCCAAAGACTTGATCTAAGCTGACACTTCAATATCGTACGAGGCAATACTACATTGTTAGGGAACCTGTCATTTGGGCCAACAGAACCCTGTGCATGACTGAAAGGAGAGGAACAGGAATCCCACTGTTGTCCTACGCAACACTTTGCACCTCAACCAACATCTTTAAATGAGATTATTTGGCAAGTATCTGTTTGATGATTATGAAACCTTGCTAAATCTAAACACTTGTGCTTCCAATAAAGGTAAAGGCAACATCCTCCTCCAGGCTAAGAGGGCTTCTCTCTTTAAAAAGAGACAACTAGTGGTGGTTTAACCTGATGGTCACTGCAGCGGAGGTGAGGGGAGGAACCCACGATGTTGTGTCAAACTTTCATCCTAATCCTAAGGTCTATCTACCCTCCAACCCTGTCTTATACAATCATCCATTTGCCTATCTAATAGCTGCTTAAATGCCCTGAATGAAGGTGACAACACTACCCTCTCCGGCAATGCATTCCACCCTACCATTCTCTAAGTAAAGAACCTACCTCTGACATCTCCCTTCTCCCTACCTCCACTCACTTTAAAACTATGCCCCCTCATAATAGCTATCTCCACCCTAGGAAAAAGTCTCTATCTATAGCTGATCGTTTTGTACACCTCTATCAAGTCACCTCTCATCCTTCGTTGCACTAAAGAGAAAAGCCCTAGCTCTCTCAATCTCTCCTCTTAAGACCTTCCCTCCATTCCAGGAAATATCCCGGTAAATCTCCTCTGCACCATTTCCAATGCTTCTACATCTTTCCTGTAATGAGGCAACCAGAACTGGACGTAATACTCCACATGTGGCCGAACCAGGCTTTTGTGCTGCTGGAGTATAACCTCACGGCTCTTGAACTCAATTCCCCTATTAATGAAAGCTAACACACCACACGCCTTCGAACAACTCTATCCACCTGGGTGGCAGCTTTCAGGGAACTGTGGATATGAAACCCAAGATCCCTCTGCTTGTCTACACTGCCAAGAATCTTTCTGTTAACCCTGTATTCTGCTTTCAAGTTTGTCCTTCCAAGATGAATCACCTCACACTTCTCAGGGTTAAAATCCATCTGCCACTTCCCAGCCCAGCTCTGCATCCTATCAAAGATCCTTTGTTACCTCGAACAGCCCTCCGCACTGTCCACAACACAACCCACCTTCATATCATCTTACTAATCCACCCTTCCACTCCTACATCCAAATCATTTACAAAAATTGCAAATAAAGAGGATCCACAACAGATCCCTGTGGGCACACCACTCATTACTGAGCACCATGTTGAATATTTTGCATCTACTACTGTCCTTTGTCTTCTAAGTGTCAACCAATTCTGAATCCAATCTGCCAACATTTCCCCCATCCCATGCCTCCTTACTTTCTGCATGAGCCTGCCATGGGGATCCTTATCAAATGCCTTACTTAAATCCATGCATACTACATCCAATGCTACACCTTCATCCACGTGTTTTGTCACCTCTTCAAAGAATTCAGTAAGGTCTGTGACACATGATCTATCCCTCACAAATTTGTGCTGACTATTGTGAATCAAACTGTGCCTATCCAAGTGATCATAAATCCTATCTCTCAGAGTCATTTCCAATAATTTAACCAACGCTGAAGTAAAGCTAACTGGCCTATAATTTCCGGTGTTATCCCTATCCCCTTCTTTGAACAAGGGAATGATGCTTGCCTTTCTCCAATCTCCCAGCACTATACCCATGGACAGGGAGGATGAAAAGATCATCGCCAAAGGCCCTGTGCACTCATCCCTCGCTTCCCATAGAATCCTTGGATAAATCCCATCAGCCCGGGAGACCTATCTATCTTCAAGTTCTTCAAAATTCCTCGTGTATCTTCCTTGCAAACATCCACCTCCTCGAGCCTACCAGCCTGTTTCACACTGTTCTCCCCGACATC
The DNA here is from genome assembly GCF_030684315.1 of Stegostoma tigrinum. Taxonomy (NCBI): domain Eukaryota; kingdom Metazoa; phylum Chordata; class Chondrichthyes; order Orectolobiformes; family Stegostomatidae; genus Stegostoma; species Stegostoma tigrinum. The sequence continues at coordinate 103,074,874 of NC_081359.1, forward strand.
TCAGTTGTGAATACTGAAGAAAAGTAAAGTATTCATTAAGGACCTCTCCTATCTCTTCAGGCTCGGTGCACAAATTCCCTTTACAGTCCTTGATCAGCCCTACCCTTTCTCTGGCCATTCTCTTACTCCTCACATATGTGTAAAAAGCCTTGGAGTTTTCCTTGATCCTATCTGCCATGGTTTTCTCATGCCGCCTTATAGCTCTCCTCAGCCCTTTCTTCAGCTCCTTCTTGGCTAACTTATGTCCCTCTAGATCCTTTTCTGATCCTTGTTTCCTGAACCTTATATAAGCATCCTTCTTCCTCTTAACCAGTTGTGTGACCTCTCTTGACAACCAAGGATCTCTCTGCCTACATGGGACAAACACACTGAGCACGTGTAGTATGCACTTCTTAAAACAATCCCCACATTTCTATAGTGCTCTTCCCCGACAGCATCTGTTCCCATTTTATGTTACCCAGTTCTTGCCTCACAGAATTCGAATTACTCTTGCTCCAATTTTCAACCTTACTGCTGTATGCACCTATCCTTTTCCATGACTATTGTAAAAGTAACAGAACACTATGGGGCAATTTCCCATGGCTAGGAGGATTAGTACATCTTTGAGACTGTGGGCGAAAACTGGAGCACCTGGAGGAATCCAACGCAGACACGGGGAGAACTTGCAAACTCCACACAGACAGTCAAGTAAGAGTGGAATTGATCTCTGGTTCTTGGCACTGTGAGGCAGCAGTTCTAACTACTGAGCCACCATGCCACCCCCAGTTCAAGGTAGTGCACAATATTCTCAAAGAAAGTTAAATGCTGGCCTAGCGCCATCCAATAAACAAACCAGGGGAAAAAAGGAGCAAAATGCTTCGCCACATTTTTCAATATTGAGTTTCACAGCAACTCTCCCTTTTATCAAAGCAAAGGCAAACAGCAGGATGTTGTAGAGAACCACAACAGCCTAGTAAAAAGAAAAGCTAATTTAAAAAGAAGTTATAAATTATCACCGACAATGAAGACTCATTTTCTGCTTTGTAGAGAGTACACTGATAAGTGGAAGAATCAGGTGACATGTTCATTTGACTTACGGACACTGTTTAATTTGCTTCTCACTTCTATGGCCAATCAATAGCAGTTAAAAGGTACGTAAGGATTGCACTTTTTTATGACTATGTGGAACTCATGCTTTTGTAGCCAAAGGATTTCTAAAACTTGATTTCCCACTTTTATAGATCTAGATGTGAGTGTGAATAACAGACCAGGGAGATGGAGGTGATATTCACTTTATACAAAATCTTCTTATCTATAACATGACCCTTCACTGCCATCTTAATGATTCACCATTAGAAATATTAATACTATGGCCCATGTTTCAGTGACATCTGTGAGTCATATTCGCTCAGGCTCAGCCTTTGATTATGAACAGCAATTCCAACATGAACAGGAATTAAATGACATTTTCAGCAAGGACAGCATAAGTCACAAGGGTGCAAGGAGTTTCAATTGTCCAATGTGATGTGTAAAACTTCGCTAATATTTTCTCTATTAAGAATAAGGGCAGAGTAGGAGTTTGGTTTGATTTTGATTTGATTTATTGTTGTCACATGTACCGAAGTACAGTGAAAAGTTTTGTTTTGCAAGCAGTACAGTCAGATCAAACAAACAAGGAAAGACAGATCTTCGAAGGAGTGAGGCAAACAAGGTTACAACAATACAGGAGGTGCACAAAAACAAGGTCAAATTTAGATTTGAAGTTAGGGAGGTCCATTCAGCAACCTCATAATGGCAATGAAGAAGCTGTTCTTGAAGCTATTTGTGCATGTGTTCAAGCTTCAGTGTCTTCTGACGGAAGAGGTTGAAAGGGAGTATTACCAGGGTAGGAGGCATCTTTGATGATGTTGGCAGCCTTTCCGTGGCAACAAGAAATGTAGATAGAGTCCATAGGTGGGAGGTTGGCTTCTGTGATATGTGTACGCAACTTTCTGTAGTTTTATCAGTCCTGGGCAGAGCAGTTGCTGTTTTAAGCCATGATGGAACCACGTAGGATGCTTTCTAGAGTGCATGTGTAAAACCTGGTGAGGGTCTTTATGGGTATGCCAAATTTCCCAACTTAACGTGCGATGATATGTGATGTGGGATGGACACAAAAGGCCATACCTCTGTAACTCAACTCAAAAAGGTGACCTTAATTGCAATTAACCCCTACTGATTCACACACTCTTAAGCTTCCTATTAAAATTTGGACATTTAACCTTGTCAATATAACATTAGAAAAGCAGCAGGCAGGGAGCAGAAGCAAAGGAACACACATTGGTTTCTTACTCACATACAGTGTTCTAAATTAAACAGGATGGTCAATTAACATGCCCCACAATGCCTTAACTTATAAAGATACAGAAAGCCAAATAGAGCACAAAGTACATAACACATCTCAACTGTGGTTGGATCTTGGCTTGTGACCTTCAGGGTTTGGAACTAGAACAGCTCCAAGGGTTTCACCAGAGAAGTCTTTCCCAGTTGGCATGCTATGGCTACCTTGAGTCTTCAAGACTAAGCATCAAACATTAGCAAATTCCAGAATACTGAAACTGCTGCTGAGTTTTTGAGTAAGAATTTAGCGTTATTAATATCTGCAGAGGTACAGAGCCAAGAAAATGACTGATAATAAAATGTGAGGCCGGATGAACACAGCAGGCCCAGCAGCATCTCAGGAGCACAAAAGCTGACGTTTCGGGCCTAGACCCTTCATCAGATGCTGCTGGGCCTGCTGTGTTCATCCAGCCTCACGTTTTATTATCTTGGATTCTCCAGCATCTGCAGTTCCCATTATCTCTCACCAAGAAAATGACTGTATTGGAACAAGTAAACAAACGAGGGGTCATTTGTTCTGTTGATCCAGCTCCACCATTTATTAAGGCCCAAGCTGGTCTAACTGTAATCTCAAATCCACCTCCCTGCTTGCCGCTGATAACCTGGCATCCACTTGATTAAAGTCATAGAGTCATATAAATGCGCAGCACAGAAACAGGCCCTTTGGACCAACTGGGCCATGCCAACCAAATGTCCTAAATAAATCTAGTGCCATTTGCCAGTATTTGGTCCATATCCCTCTAACCCTTCCTATTCACATATCCATCCAGATGCCTTATAAATGTTACAATTGTACCAGCCTCCACTACCTCCTCTGGCAGTTCATTCCATACATGCACCAGCTTCTGTGTGAAAAAAGTTGCCTCTTAGGTTCCTTTTAAACCTTTTCCCTCTCACCTTAAACCTACACCATCTAGTTTTGGACTCCCCTACCCTGGGGAAAAGACCTTGACTGCTCACCCTATCCATGCCCCTCATGATTTTCTAAACCTTTATAAAATCACCCCTCAGCTTCTGACACTGCAGGGAAAAGAGGCTCAACCCCTTTATTGGCCAATAGTTCAAACCCTCCAACTCTGGCAATACTCTTGTAAATATTTTCTGAATCTTTTCAAGTTTAATGACATCTTTACTGTAGCAGGGAGACCAGAATTGAAGGCAGTATGCAAAAAGTGGCCTCACCAATGTTTGCCTTCAATCTATCCACTTCTAGCTTGACAATATTCAAAGAGTCTGAATCCATAGAATCCCCACAGTATGGAAACTGGCTCTTCATCCCAACAAGTCCACAAAAACCCTCAGAGCATCCCACCCAGACCCATCCCCCAATAACCCACCTAATCTACACGCCCCTGAACACGATGGACAATTTAGCATGGCCAATCAACATAATCTGCATATCTTTGGACTGTGGAAGCAAACTGGACTACTGAAACCCACACAGACACAGGGAGAATGTGCAAACTCCACACAGACAGTCACCTGAGGGTAGAATCAAACCCGGGTCTCACTTTTGGAATACTGAAGGCAGGCAGTGGCCTAACCAGTGCTTGCCTAGTACCTATCCACTTCTGGCTTGACAATATTAAGGAGTCTGCTTCCACTACATTTTCAATACAAGAATTCCTAAGTCTGATGATGCACTGTGAGCAAAAAAAAAATCCCTCCATCTCGGCTCCAAATGCATGACCCCAGTTTTAGTCTGTGATCCCACTGCCCCAAGGTCTTATTTAAGGAAAGATATTATTTCATTTGCGGCAGTTCACTGAGGTGATCCCTGATACGGAGAGAATGTCTTATGAGTAAAGATTAAACAGTTTTGAACTCTACTCATTTGAATTCAGAAGAATGAGCGGTAATCCATTGAGCCAAATCAGGCTTTTAAAGGGCTGGACAGCATAAATGCTGACAGGATGTACCCTCATTGGGTAGCCTAGGACCAGATGGCATAATCTTGGAATTATAGGGTACTAATATAGGACTGAGACAAAGAGAAATTCTATCTGTCAGAGACTTATGAGTCTTTGAAACTCCTTGCCTCACAGAGATTTGTGGAGGCAGAGTCCTTGTGTGTACATAAGGCTGAAGTAGATAGATTCTCAATCAACTGGGAAAATCGAGAGTCATGTGGGAAGTGGAATGTTGGGTCAGCTATGATCCTATTGAACAGTGGAGCAGGCTCAAAGGGACGAACGGACTACTTTATTCTTTGGGTCTTATTATGGTCTTCACTCTAGGTTCTTCCTTTAGAGGAAACCAGCGATGGCTCCAGCAGGTTCAAACAGTTTAATGCCCTACTCCTGTGCCTAGTTTCTCTGTATCTGAAATATATCAATCAAATCACGTACCATCTTTCTAAACATGACCAGATAGAAATAAAAACTGAAAGAACTGCGGATACTGTAAATCATGAACAAAAACAGAAGTTGCTGGAAAAGCTCAGTCAGTCTGGTAGCATCTGTGAAGGAAAAAAAACAGTTCGGGTCTGGTGGCCTTTCCTCCCAGAAAGGGTTATCAGACCTGAAACGTTAACTCTGTTTTTACCTTCACAGATGCTGCCAGATCTGCTGAGCTTTTCCAGCAATATCTGTTTATGAACACATATAAACCTGGTCTGTCCAACCTTCCCTCATAAGTCACTAAATATATATCAATGCCATGAGCTAATTATCTAAAAACTGTTTTTGTTCCTAATTTTTATGCTTTTTAAAAATTGTGGTTTCAAATGAAAAAGAGCTGTCTTAAATTATAGTGTTTTAAGGGATTGCTGCCCATTTAGAAAAGCAAATAGCCTGATGCTTATGGAAAGCATTTTATAAACAACTTTTTGAACAAGCCACAATTAAAGTTTCAGCCTTTGATGAACTGGAGCTGAAGGGTTGCATGTAAAAATGCGGCTCTGGTCGGCAACCAGGAGTTGATTTGTCTCATGATTCGTGGCCTGTTATCAATGGCAAACATCTTTTTTGCCTGTCAACAACCATGTGATTCTCAGATATCAACCATTCTCAGGTATCTTAGTGGATTGGGGCTGGCAGCAAGATACAGAGGTGCAATTTGACCTGCACTAGCACAGGAGAAATCACTCTGTTCTCTGCAGTCAAAACCTACTTTAAACCAGAAGAAAACTAGTCTGTCTTTTCTTCAGTAGTTATTGTAAACTGTGACTTTTAGGTAATAGGCCCAAGACCTTATATAAATGAACCAGCTACCCTGTGTCTCTTGCAAACCAGTAAGATCATCCAGAGAAAAATGACTGAAAAGCAAAGTTTTGACCGACATAAGAATCATAAAGATCACCTCAGTAACCCGTGAATAGCAACCACTGAGCTACCTTTGAGCTTTTCTTCATCCATAACCTACATTTTGGCTCTGTTTGTCTGCCTTTGTGTGCATAATGCAGAGTTTATAGAGAGATTAGAGTTTACTTAGTGACGTTATAAACCGACTGATTATAACTGTTTACCTGTAGTTAGAGATAGTAGGAACTGCAGATGCTGGAGAATCTGAGATAACAAGGTGTAGAGCTGGATGAATACAGCAGGCCAAGCATCAGAGGAGCAGGAAGGCGGACGTTTCAGGCTAAGATCCTTCTTCAGAAAGAATCTTTAAATTTTGTCTCATCTCCAAGAAGAGTGAAGCTTCATTTCCAGTGTGCTATAGTACTCAATGATTCGAAGAGCCTTCCAGCTTCATTTTTTTTTCATTCAATGGATGAGGGTGTTACTGACTAGGCCATCATATATTGTCCATCCCTAATTGCCCAGAGGGCAGTTAAGAGTCAGCCACTCTGCAGTGGGTCTGGACTCACATGTAGGCCAGACCAGATAAGGATGGCAGTTTACCTCCCTCAAAGACATTAGTGAATCAGATGGGTTTTCCCTCACAATTGCTATTTCCTTCACAATCACCATTCGATGACAAATTCCAGATTTTTATTGAATTCAAATTTTAACATCTGTTGTGGCAGGATTCAAACCTGAGTCCCCAGGCCATTAGTTGCTCTCTGGATTAGCCCTTCAGTGAGAATACCACTAGGTCATCTCCTCCCCTCTTTGATTCTACTGGAAATTGTGCATGTGCCAGCTCATCTCATCACTCAAGACATTTGAATCTTAATCACGACAACAGAAATTCTCAGTCGGCAATTTTCCAACTGGTTCAAGCATAAAGGAGGCAGAAAAGGAGGACCTTACTGTAAAACCATTGCATTGAGCAAAGGTGGGGACAATGTGACATTTTCATTGGGTTTATTGGCGGCGTGTCAGGGACACACACGATGGATCGAAAAGCAACAATTGGATAAATACACGGCAAAAGGAAAATAATTAAAGTTACGAAGCTCATAAATAATGCATTGACCTTGATGTGACTGAGAGACTTCAACCGGAAAATGAATCTCCTGCAAAGTTCAGAACCTTTTGATTACTTCAAATGAGCACAGCTGACAGTACTTTTGAAGTGTGTGCTGTACAAGTGGCCTTTGTTTGCTTGACAGATAGTGAGTAAAAAGCTTGCAAATTACTGCATGCAATACATTGCGAAAGAGAGCATCTTTAGTCCTGTGGCTTCAGCTATTCTATTAGAAGTCAATGCAGAGCGTGTACAAGAAAATGAGCATGAATAACCTGGAGAGATGCAAGAATTTACATTGTAATCCCAAAGGCAGGGATTTTATAGGAGTCCTTCAGTGCAGAAGTGGGACGTTTGACCCATTGAGTCCATACAGGCTCTCTGAAGAACCGTCACACGCAGACCAACGCCCCTACCCTATCCCTCTAACTCTACATTTCCCATGGCCTATCCACCTAACCCCACATACTTTTGGACTCCACATAGATACAGAGATAATGTTCAAATTGCACAAAGACAGTCACCCCAGGGTGGAATTTAACTCAGACCCCTGGTACTGTGAGGCAACAGCGTTAACTGCTGAGCCACCATGCCAACCCAAATAAGAAATTACAAGAGGGGCTTTAATACACAGGAAGAAATTGTTTCCAGTGGTGGAGCACCACTCACAAGAGGACAGAGACCGGGAGTTCATTTGTGAAAGGATCACCTGATGGGGAGTGGGGTGGGGAAGGGCAGGAGGGTCAGTGGTAGGGAGGGTTGGAGGGTAAAATGAGAATATTTTCCATTTTTGTGGGGACTTGGTGAAATCTGGAATCTTCTGGCAGAATGGTGCTGCCAGTAAATTCAGTTGAATTTTTTGAAAAGAAATTTCATAAATTTCAAAAGGAAGAATTGGTGATTGGATAGGGTAGCCCTTTCAAAGAACCTGCTCAGGAACAATGGACTGATTGACCTCCCACTGTTACAGAACATACAATGTTGCAAAGTGAGATAACAAGGTGTAGGTCAGCCCAAGGAGGAGGTGTAGGTCAGCTCAAGGGGGCGGGATGAGGTTAGTCATGAGATTGGGGTGGGGCCTGAGATGGGGGTGGGGCCTGAGGTGCGAGGAGGGGATAGGTGGGAGGAAGGTCAGGTTAGGGGGCGGGGATGAGCTGGGCTGGTTTTGGGCTGCGGTAGGGGGAGAGGGGATTTTGAAGCTTGTGAAGTCCACATTGATACCATTGGGCTGCAGGGTTCCCAAGCGGAATATGAGTTGCTGTTCCTGTAACCTTCACGTACCATCATTGTGGCACTGCAGGAGGCCCTGGATGGACACGTTGAAATGGTTCATGACTGAGAAGTGCAGTTGTTTAGTGCTAACTGAGCAAAGCGGTCCCCAAGCCATCATCTGCAATCTGACCCCACCACCAAAAAAATTTTTCCCTCCTCACCCTTATCTACTTTGCAGAGGGCCCACTCTTTCCATGACTCCCTTATACGCTCTAGACCACCCTCCAGCTCCACCACACCGGCACTTTTCCTTGCAACTGCAGGAAGTGGTACACCTGCCCTTCACCCCCCCTCCCTCACCCTCATCCCAGGCTCCTAGAAGATTTTCCACATCAAGCAGATGTTCACCTGCCCATCTGCTAATGTAATATACTGCATCCGCTGTTCCCGCTGTGGCCTCCTCTACATCAGGGAAACCAAGCAGAGGCTATCTCCTCCCTACCTCCCCACCTATACTCACCTTCAGTGGCTCCATCCCTGCCTCTTTGATCTGTCTGTCTCCTCTCCATCTATCTTCTCCTTTATCCATCTTCTATCTGCCTCCCCTCTCTCCCTATTTATTTCAGAACCCCCTTCCCCTCCCCCATTTCTGAAGAAGGTTCTAGGCCTGAAACGTCAGCTTTCCTGCTCCTACGCTGCTGCTTGGCCTGCTATGTTCATCCGGATCTGCACCTTGTTGTCGCAGATTCTCCAGCATCAGCAGATCGTACTATTGCTGAAACAATACTGCAAAGTGACTGTTTATTAATTATGCACAAGAAATGGGCCGCTGGAGGAAGTGCTTTGTTAGCTTACATGATGATGAGTGATTTGTGTTACACTATTGGAATAGCTATTTTATACACATATATGTATGCTAAACTGAGCTTTGCATAGCTGGTATTCCTGCTTCATCCATAACTGATCCAGAGAAGGTGGCGATGAGCTGCCTTCTTGAACCTTTTGCTGTCAATGGGGTTAGGTGCATGGATGGTTAAAAAGCATTCCCAGGATTTTAATGCCTTGACAGTGAAGAAGTGGTAATTTAGATTTAAGGTGGGATTTGCTATAAACGGATGAATGGTGCTCCCCATCTACCTGCAGGCCTTGTCTTTCTAACTGGTAGGGCTCACGACTTTGGTAGATTTTTCAAAATGCATTGTAGATAATGCACACCTCTCCCAAATGGCCTGATGCAAAACAATGTTTGGTATCCGAAACGTTAAGTCTGTTTTCTCTCTACATATGTAGACAGACCTGCTGAGTTTTTCCATGAATTTCTGTTTTGGTTTCTGATTTCCAGCATCTGCTGTTCTTTGGGTTTTTATTTGGGAACACTTTTCCTCAGGTAGCAGTCGAAGTTACTCAGTCTGACAAGGGGGAGAAAAAGAAGTCATCTAAGACTTTAAGCCTCTACATCAGTGTGTGAAAGACAGGAAGAAAGACATTTTGTGCTTTACCTTTTGATTCAGCACATTGCAAGACTTCAAGCAAAAGGAATGGGAGATGACATTTATGGTCCTCACTCTGAATGCAGTGACATTAACACACAAACATTTCAAGGTAGCAATGACAATAATAATAGACACCAAAATACAGTGAAATGTGAGATGAGAGTAAGAACTGTATCACTGCCTCTCCTCCTCCACATCATGTACTGTAAAGGCTGTGTGAATGCTGATGTCAATTTTCTCTGCTGTAATGAGGCTACAAATGGCAGATTTCAAGAGGAAAAGGTGAGAGTGTGAGATTCATTTTTCTCTGGTTAATTGATGTTTCCTCTAATGATTATTAAGGACTGGAGCAGTGCCGTTTCTACCCATGCCTTTAGCTTGTATCACTTGACAGCACTCTCGTGTAATGTTTCACAGCTACTAGCTGACATACCTTGACATAAGCCCAAGACATCATCACTGTGTCATTTTTCCCAAGGTGGGGAGCTGAATTACTGGGGGTCACGATTTCAAGGTGAGAGGGTAAAGGTTTAAGAGAGATATCCGTGGAAAGTTCTTCACGCAGCAGTTGGTGGGTACCTGGAACGCAAAAAATGATGTTAAGAAATTAATGCGTTTCTGTTGTAATGAGACTGGACAAATTAAAGCAGATTGTTAGGAGTTTATTGGGAAATGCATCACAGTAGTAGCAATGCCTAAAGAATGCTCAGATAAAGATGCACCAGGAAACAAAATAGGTATTAAAACAGCAGGGGAGATGGTAGAGGTGGGGATGATAGCGTCATTTAAGATGTATTTGGGCAGTATATGAATGGGCAGGGAGCAGAGGGATACAGATCCTTGGAAAATAGGCGACAGGTTTTGATAGAGAATCTGGATTAGCGCAGGCTTGGAGTACTGAAGGGTCTGTTCCTGCGCTGTAATTTTCTTTGTTCTTTGTTCTTGATGATCCTTCACCAGAGCTGACGTGAAGTGTGAAGGGAGTAGCATTTATGCCATCATTGGGAGGGGAGCTGGAGTGCGGAGTGAGAAAGGGTGCTGATTGTAGAAATTCAGTGAATGGAATGTGAGAATGGCAGAACAATGGTGTGTCTAACTGCCAAACTGGAAAGAAGAAATGGTCCCAGTGGAGCAGGGGGTAGGGAGAGAGGACATGGTGACAGATAAATGTAACAAGTAAAGCTAAAAGGAAGGGAAGGAATGAGAGTGAGATCACAGTCTGAAGGTGTTGAACTCAATATTAAGTCCAGAGGGTTGTAAAGTGCTTCATCTGAAGTTCCTCCAGTTTGCATTGCGTTTCACTGGAGCACTGCAGCATGCCGAGGACAAACACATGGGTTGGGAGCAGGAAGAAGTGCTAACATGATTCGCTATGAGAAGGTCGGTGTCATGCTTGTGTGTGGACCAAAGGTGTTCTGCAAAACAGTCACTCAGTCTGCTTTTGGCTTCTCCAGTGGATAGTAGGCTACATTGAGCCCAGCAAATAGAATACACAAGATTGCAGGAGGAAATGCTGCTTCACCTGGAAAGACTATGTGGGGCCTTGGATGGTGAACAGAAAAGGGGTGAAGGGATGGTGTTGCATCTTCTGTGGTTACATGGGAAGGTGCCGTGGGAAGGGGTTGGAGTTGGTGGTCATGGAGTGGACTAGGGTGTCCTAGAGGAAACATTCCCTGCAGAATGCAGATCGTTGAAGTGAGGGGAAGATGTTTTCTGTTGGAGCTGTCTGAAGTGGTGAAGAATGATTGCTTGAATGCGGATGCCAGTGGGATAAAAATGAAGACAAGGACGATCTTTCCACGCTGTTGAGAGCGAAAGTGCAGGTGACAGATCAGATGCAGCTGAGGGTCCTGTCAACTACAGTGGGCAGGGAACCATTGTTATGGAAGAAGGAAGGTGAAGGAAGTGGAAGAATGGGATGGAATCCTTATCAGACCCTTACAGAAGAGCTGCAGTAAAGCCACCTCTGCTTCCCTTGTACATTCTGAACGAACTCACTGCACCTATAACACCACTGTCATTTTAATATCTATTTTGTTTCCTGGTGCATCTTTTTCTGAGCATTCTTTAGGCATTGCTACTACTGTGATGCATTTCCCATTTAACTCCTAAAAATCAGCTTTAATTTGTCCAGTCTTGTTACAACAGAAACACATTAATTTCTTTGCATTATTTTTAGAATTTGACATCTCTCCTTTATTATTTTGGTGTTTTTACCTTTTGCCCTTAAACTAAAACCTTTTTCGATCTCCAGATTATCTGGTCCCCCAATTTCCTTGTCAATTCCCACATGGCCATTTCCCTCTGTGTAACTGTCTGCGTGAGATATCGAAGGCATCTGCAGGACGTTCAGCACTTGGATCTTTGAAACTTGATCCTCATCTGAATATGTCTTAAAGTCTCCTGGAACACTGTTTCAGAATTATTCCAGAATCATAATTGAAACCATTGATCCAATAATGCTTCTTTTCCTCTTGCAAATTCCATGAATGTCTGATGAGGTTCCTTTTAAGTTCTTAAATTTTAATTGATAAGCATCAGGGACATTTGGTATGCTCTTTTAGAGACAATGGGAACTTCCCAAAACCAGCCCAGCCTGTCTCTGCCTCCCTAACCTGTTCTTCGTCTCACCTATCCCTTCCTCCCACCTCAAGCCGCACCTCCATTTCCTACCTACTAACCTCATCCCACCTCCTTGGCCTGTACGTCTTCCCTGGACTGACCTATCCGCTCCCTACCTCCCTGCGTATATTCTCCTCTCCACCTATCTTCTTTTCTCTCCATCTTCGGTCCGCCTCCCCCTCTCTCCCTATTTATTCCAGAACCCTCTCCCCATCTTCTTTTTCTTTACACAGAGAGTTGAGAGAGCATGGAATGCATTGCCAGCAGCAGTTGTGGAAGCAAGGTCATTGGGGTCATTTAAGAGGCTGCTGGACATGCATATGGTCACAGAAATTTGAGGGTGCACACTTGAGGATCAATGGTCGGCACAACATTGTGGGCTGAAGGGCCTGTTCTGTGCTGTACTGTTCTATGTTCTATGTTCTATGTTCTATCCCCTTCTCTGATGAAGGGTCTAGGCCCGAAACATCAGCTTTTGTGCTCCTGAGATGCTGCTTGGCCTGATGTATTCATCCAGCTTCACACTTTATTATCTTGGTATGCTCTTTTAAACAGATTCTTAATCTGAATATTGTTGTCTAACAAACTGATGCAGTCATTCATATCTACACCAGCTGAGACAGTTTCTTAAAATTACAGTCTAAAAAACTTTTAGCTACTTCATCTTACCAGTTATGTTTCCAATTGAGGTGAAATATCTTTCCACTTCATCTTGTGTAAACGTTGACATAAATAAAAATTTCCAGTTAAATAAAATCTCTTATTGGAATCATAATTTTTTCTGAGCTATTTCCCCTTCTTTCTTCATTTGAGGTCTTCTCTAGCCTTAATATTGTTTGACCTCTCTCTCTGGAATTCAAGCTTTCTTAATTGCTTCTTTTCCTCTTGCATCCTCTTCCCAATCTAATTCATATTTCAACATTTCCAGTTCTGTTTTCCTTACTGTCTCTTTTTTTTTTGCTTCTTTTCATTTTCTTTCCTTTTAAAAGCTTTTAAAAAAATCTTTTTCTCATGGAATTTTAACCAATTTCAGCACAGGCACAACCAAGCCAGACCTCTGTTCATTATTCTTCTTTATCGGCACTCATTCTTGGAATGTGTACATTGTTTGGCCAGCATTTATTGACTGTTCCTAATTGACCTGGAATTGAACAGCATGCTGTGCCATCTCAGAGTGCAGTTAAGGCACTCCAGTCCTATCGAGGTAAGGATCAGGTAATGATGGCAGCCCTCCTCTCCTAAAAAAATACATGAACCAGATGAGTTCCTCCAACAGTTGACAGTTACCACTATAAGGTTAGCTTTTTCAAATTTTGGACACATTATTGAACTCAAATCTCACTATCTGCCATTGTGCCATTCAAAGCCAATACCCCTTGACCATTAGAGTCTGGGTTATGGATTATTAGATCACTGACGTTATGACACTGCTTCCTCTTCTATGCAATGACTTCAACCTTTCCAAACTTCTGTTAGTTAGACTGAATCTGGAGTTGCTTGTGTTGGCCTGGGGTAGACAAGGTCAGAAATCACACAACACTGGGTTATGATCCAACAGGTTTATTTGAAAATGCAAGCTTTTTGGGGCCTGGAGAAGGAGTGAGGCTCCAAAAGCTTGTGCATTTAAATAAGCCTGTTGGGCCACACCCTGGCGTCATGTGATTTTTGACCTCAGACAGGATCGCCCTGTAACAAATCTGTCTTGGATTCCGTTGGGAGGGGGATGGCCGCTCAGTGGAAAGCAGCAACAACCGACTTTATTGGGCAATAAACAGAAGTTGCTGGAAAAGCTCAGCAGGTCTGGCATCATCTGTTGAAGGAAATATCAAGTTAGCGGGTCTGAGGAATGGTCACCGGGGCCCAAAACGGTAACTCCGATTTTTCCCCTCACAGATGCTGCCAGACCTGCTGAGCCTTCCCAGCAGTTTCTGTTGTTGTTCTTGATTTACAGCATCTGCAGTTCTTTCAGTTTTTATTGGGCCACGGTTGGGTTTGCTGCTCAGCAGGGGAGGAAGAAGACCGGAAGAGCTTTAGCACTAAGGGACTCAATTATAAATAGAACTGACAGGCAGCTCTGTGGCAGCAAGTGAAATTCCAGATGGTATGCTGCCTGGTGCTAGGGCCAGGGGTGCCTCAGTGCGGCTGCAGGGCATTCTGAAGGAATGGGGTGAACAGCCAGCAGTCATGGTGCATGTCAGTACCAGTGGCATGGGTAAAATAGATAGGTCAGATGACATGTGGCTGAAAGGGATGGAATCGGAAGGAGGGCTTTCGATATTTGTATTATTGGTACAGCTTCTGGGGTAAGTGGGACCTGTACAAGCTGATGGATTGGACCGAGCTGAAAGGTTCCATGAGCCTTGCTGGGAAATTTGCTCCCACTGTTTGGGAAGTTTCAAACTAACTTAGCAGGGAGATGGGGCATAGAGTAGATATGAAACTGGGAGAAAGGTCCAATCAGATGTTAAAGACAACCCAGTAGATGGAAAAGACATGAACGTGATAAGGCACATAGGAGATCCAAAAAAACATACTTATTTTAATGCAAAGAGCTGGTTGGTGAAGCAGATAACTTGGAACATTGATCAGCATATTGGAATATGGTATTGTTGCAATCACTGAGACATGGTTGAAGGAAAGACAGATCATCATTCCAGGGTGCAGAAGCTCCCGGTACAATAGGTTGCAAGGGAAAGTGTCTGTTGTGGTGGGGTTAGAGGGTAGTGTGGAGCAGACATGGGAGTCCCGGAGAGAGTGATCCCTCCGGAAAGCAGCTAAGGGTGAGGATGGAAAAATGTCTTTCATGGTGGGGTCGGATCACAGATGGCGGAAGTGTCGGAGGATGTTCCTTGTCCACTCCACACTGCCCTCCAACCCCACCACACCCGGCACCTCCCCCTGCAACCACAGGAAGTGCTACATTTGCTTCCACACCTCTTCCCTCAACCCCATCCCAGACCCCATGAAGACTTTCCACATCAAGCAGATGTTCACCTGCACATCTGCCAATGTGGTATACTGTATCCATTGTAACCGGTGTTGCTTCCTCTACATTGGGGGAACCAAGTGGAGGCTTGAGAACCGCTTTGCAGAACACCTATGCTCAGTTCACAATAAGCAACTGCACCTCCCAGTCACGAGCCATTTCAATTCTCCCTCCCATTCCACAGACGACATGTCCATCCTGGGCCCCCTGCAATGCCACAATGATTCTACCCGAAGGTTGCAGGAACAGCAACTCCTATTCTGCTTGAGAACCCAGCAGCCCAATGGTATCAATGTGGATTTCACCAGCTTCAAAATCTCCCCTTCCCCCACTGCATCCCGAAACCAGCCCAACTTGTCCCCACTCCCCTAACCTGTTCTTCCTCTCACCTATCCCCTCCTCCCACCTCAAGCCGCATCCACATTTCCTTCCTCCTAACCTCATCCCGCCCCCATGACCTGTCCGTCCTCCCTGGACTGATCTGTCCCCTCCCTACCTCCCCACCTACACTCAACTCTACTGGTTCCATCCCCGCCTCTTTGACTTGTCTGTCTCCTCTACACCTATCTCCTCCTCTATCCATCTTCGATCTGCCTCCCCCTCTCTCCCTATTTATTTCAGAATCCTCTCCCACTCCCCCGTTTCTGATGAAGGGTTTAGGCCCAAAACGTCGGCTTTTGTGCTCCTAAGATGCTGCTTGGCCTGCTGTGTTCATTCAGCTCCACACTTTGTTATCTCACATTGTCCATATGTTTATTTGTAGACCTCTGGGGCTTATCTAACTTGTTAACAAATATGACAATAAACAAATATACATTACACCCATGCACACAAAAATACAGTGCATCATATTCTTTCTAGTGACCGTACTATTACCATTCTAATATAGTGCTTGGATGACCCATTGTAGCAAGGTGCAAGTGGTAACTTTTCACAAAGACAGTCATTTGCTAACGCATTGTAGAATGGTCTTAACTGTTTCAACCCACATTTGCCAGTATCGCAGAACATAGAACAATACAGCACAGAACAGGCCTTTCAGCCCTCGATGTTGTGCCGACCTGTGAACTAATCTAAGCCCATCCCCCTGCACTATCCCATCATTATCCATATGCTTATCCAAGGACTGTTTAAATGCCCCTAATGTGGCTGAGTTACCTACATTGGCAGGCAGGGCGTTCCACGCCCTTACCACTCTCTGAGTAAAGAGCCTGCTTCTGACATCTGGCTTAAAACTATCACCCCTCAATTTGTAGCTATGCCCCCTTGCACAAGCTGATGTCATCATCCTCAGAAAAAGACTCTCACTGTCCACCCTATCTAATCCTCTGACCATCTTGTATGTTTCTATTAAATCCCCTCTTAGCCTCCTTCTCTCCAATGAGAACAGACCCAAGCCCCTCAGCCTTTCTTCATAGGGCCTTCGCTCCAGACCAGGCAACATCCTGGTAAATCTCCTCTGCACCTTTTCCAATGCTTCCACATCCTTCCTGTAATGGGGCGACCAGAACTGCACGCAATATTCCAAGTGAGGCCGCACGAGAGTTTTGTACAGGTACAGCATGACATCACGGCTCCAGAACTCAATCCCTCTACCAATAAAACCTAACACACCATAAGCCTTCTTAACAGCACTATCAACCTGGGTGGCAACTTTCAGGGATCTATGTACATGGACACCAAGATCCCTCTGCACATCCACACTACCCAGAATCTTTCCATTGACCCAGTATTCTGCCTTCCTCTTATTCTTCCCAAAGTGAATCACCTCACATTTATCCACATTGAACTCCATTTGCTACCTTTCAGCCCAATTCTGCTGCTTATCCAAGTCTCCCTGCAGCCTGCAACATTCTTCCACACTGCCCACCACTCCACCGACTTTAGTGTCATCTGCAAACTTACTAACCCATCCGCCTATGCCTGCAGCCAAGTCACTTATAAAAATGACAAACAGATCCTTGAGGCACACCACCAGTGACCGGACTCTCATCCTTCCAGCTGATCAGATTTTAAGGTCGTGCAGGATCCAGTGCATTGCTTCCTCGACGCGACAGTATTTCCTTATGTTACCAGCCTAACAACAGCATCTCTTATTCAATCTTCTAAAATTTACATTTTTCCCCCACTGGCTGCTCTTACAACTTCATTGTGAGTTACTGCAAATTTAATACCACTTACTGCCAAATTATAGCATAGAACACACTTACATTTGTAACATCTTTAGTGTGTCCCAAAACAATTACCACCAAATTATGTCCATTTCTTCACTGCAGCATCACTCTCATTGGAAATTGGATTGGAATAGGCTCAGCATTATTTCATTGAGAAACCCTGGCAGTCAATAAAGATAGGAAGAGATTTTTTTAAAAAGCCACATTTTTTTCAGATTTCTGCATCAGCATGGGGTCAATTTCAACCCAAATTCAACAGCATCATTTGCTTTTGTTTGGTCTCTTCCATAACTTTCAGGATGTCCCAAAGTGCTTTACAATCAATGATACAGACTTGAGACCTCTTCAAGGTATTAAAAGTTTAGGGGTCGAGACACGAGCAAATAAAAGCGCATTATTGGCCTTGGTTGTACTAGGACAAAGGGGGCATTAGATCAGGGGGAGAGAAAAGGCGTTTAAAGGAGATTTCCGGGGAAATATTTTCATTAAAAGTTGGTAGTGATCTGAAACTTTGTGGGTGACATGACAGTGAAGTCAGAAACCCTCCGAGGTTTAAAACATACTTGGTAATGCATTTGAAGTGTTGGAACCGATGAGCTCACAGTTGTAGAGTTATATATTGAAGTGGTAAAAGATGGATTGTTACTTGTTGGCTTGCATCAACATACAGGGCCAAAGGGCCTCCTTCTTATCGTTGTCATCATTGCCATGACAATCAATTTACATTCAGCAAGTTCTATCAAATGGCAACGTAACAATACACACTTTGATGAATGTTTCAGTGCAATACAAAGGATAAAGTCACATATGCTAAGATGCAGTGGTGACAGGATAGTAAGAACATTAAGGTTATTATGCTTGGGGAAGCAATTAAGTATCAATTTTGAAATTATATTCCAATTAGAGACTTCAAATGATGCAGTGTGATAGGCTGTGATGCCGCTGGGAACGGCTCTTCAGGTCAGGAGTTCATTCTACAGAAGAGAATCTGATAATCACTGGATTCACAATTTCAGCAGTACCCCATATCCCATTTATGAAGGAAATGGCCCCATTAACCTGTTTCATCCTCAAGTGACTGGTCTAGATTTTCCACGGGAAGTTGAAAACTGAGATGCGACTTCTCACAATGGTAACATGGCAGCAGTTGTTGACATTGACAGTTCATCTTAGTGTCATCTGGATCAGATGATACCATACAGTCGATGTGAGAGACCGTCTAATGTATCAAAGATTAAGGGATATAACAGACAGGATGTAACCGACCAGGCAAAAGAGACAATAAAAAATAATGACAGACAAAAAGCAAAGTTTGTTGAACTGCCAGGAAAGAAAGGGAAATAACGGATGTGAGTAATGTTATTCATCAAAGGTGAGGGAGATTTAGGCGGAATGCTGGTTGTGGGGAGGCATAGTTGACTAGATGGCTGGCTTGAAATGCAAATGTTACTTGCCACTTATCAACAGAAGTTCAACATTACTGTGTACGGACGCCGTGTCAGTATCAGTGAAGAACAGTATCACATGGAGTGATTAAAGACTGATATCTGAGCTGATGTGCACAGTTTTGATCGCATTTAAAGTTGGATGCTGATGCTCTGAAGACAGTGTAAAGATAGCTTACAATATTAACACCTGGAGAGAGCAGGTTTTCTGATGAAGACATGTTAGACTTGTGTTTGATGGATCTTAGAAGAGTTAGAGGTGAATTGATTGAAATTTAAGAGGGTGGGAGGTTATCAGGAGCAGGCAAGACTATGGAGTCATAAGAATCATGGCGTCCCAGCAGTGTGGGCCAGGCCATTTGCCCCATCAAGTCCACTTTAACCCTCTGAAGAGCATCCATTCAGATCCACTCCCCTATCCGATCCCTGTAACCCTGCATTTTCATGTGTTATGGAGTTGACTCGGGTATTCTTGAATTGGAAGGCAGGGAGTTTGAATGTTTTTGGAAAAACGATCATGGGGAAAAGAAAGCCATGGTCCCTTTAAGAGCTTGTGCTTTGCCTACTCTTGGAAGTATATAAATGCAGGTGCACAGGGGGTGCCCAAGTGGAAACATTTCGTACGGAACAGCCAAACAGCAATTTTTCCAAGACAACAAGTTTGAATTTGCCAATTAGTTTAAAACAAGTACTTAGATACAGAAAGCCAATTGAATTTAAATCTGATGGTGTTGGCAACTTGAAATCAATCATATTATAAAAATTTGATTATGTCATTAAGGGTATAAAAGATGAGGCCATTTGGAAAAATCAGAGTCATTTGCCTTCTTCCAGAGTTAGCACCATTCCACTCTCAGAGAAAGCCCTTCTAATTAATCAAAGGTACTCAGTGTTTTAGCTCAAACTCCTCATTGAAGACAATATATAAATAAAAACATCCCTGACAGTAGAATTAGCAGAAGAAAGGTGTTTGCGAAGAGCGCAGAGATGGCAGAATGTTCTGGAAGACAGTTTGTACACACTTGGAGAGATTAAGTTATAATTCATTGTTCTCTTATTAATTGGGTTTATTAAGTGGGATTTGTGTTTATTTGAACAGTATTCCAGTAGAGTTTAGATCAGTTAGGAAGTAGTTAGTAGTCTAAGTGGGGATTGTTGATTTGTTAGTAATTTTGTTAATAAGCTCCTTGTTGGGTTAAAATAAATAAATTGTTTCTTATTACTTGTAAAGTGGAGGCCAGGGATTTTCTTTCTTCTAACCACTCTTAGCAGATTATGAGGGTGTTCCGGGGGGAATTTTTAGGCAGGAGCCCCTACTCTTCTCATAACATATTGGGGTTAGTGTTTTAGTTTAATTATCAGAGATGCTAAGCCACCTAACCTGCATATTCCTAGACATTGAGCAATTTAGCATTGCTAATCTACCCTGCACATCTTTGAACAGTGGGAGGAAACAGGAGCACCCAGATGAAACTGATGCACACACAGGGAGAATGTGCAGATAGTTGCCCAAAGCTAGAATTGAACTGAGTCCTTGGTGTTGTGAGGCAGCAGTGTTAGTCGTGAGATCAGCTGTAATCTTATTGAATGACAGAGCTGAATTGAGAGACTGAATGAATCGACTCCTGTTTTTTAATTATATGATCACTATCTCAAACTCTATTTGTCACTGAAGAAGTTTATAGAGCCATTCCCGACTTTGCAATCATGGAGGAGCTGGAAATTGAGCAAACCAAAGCAACTGCCCATCTTGCCAATCACTAGAAATTATAGAATTCCAGGTGAAAT
The DNA here is from genome assembly GCF_030684315.1 of Stegostoma tigrinum. Taxonomy (NCBI): domain Eukaryota; kingdom Metazoa; phylum Chordata; class Chondrichthyes; order Orectolobiformes; family Stegostomatidae; genus Stegostoma; species Stegostoma tigrinum. Next base: position 103,095,305 of record NC_081359.1, read on the forward strand.
TACCAATTGTGTAAAACTGGCACTGGTATAGCATGTCCATGGACTTTTAAAGGAATGAGTTGTGCCTTGAGGCACGTTTAATGTAAATGTAGCGCCCTTGGAGAAACCAAAGAGGGTCATGGTAAGTGCAGCAGTTACCAAGGTATGTTCGCATTATCTATTATGAGATGTTCCAGCTGTAAGGAAGAATCACTGGACCTGAAATGTCACAGATGCTGCCAGAGCTGCTGAGCTTTTCCAGCAACTTTGTTTTTGCTGCCTGGACTGGAGGGCTTGTCTTACGAGGAGAGGTTGACTGAGCTCGGACTTTTCACTCTGGAGAGAAGGTGGAAGAGAGGTGACCTGATCGAGGTGTACAAGGTAATGAGAGGCATGGATAGAGTCGATAGCCAGAGACATTACCCCAGGGCAGGATTGACTGCCATGAGGGGTCATAGTTTTAAGGTGTTAGGAGGAAGGTGTAGAGGAGACGTCAGAGGGAAATTCTTCACCCAGAGATTTGTGAGCGCATGGAATAGTTTACCAGTGGTAGTCATGGAAGTGGAGTCATTAGTGACATTTAAGCGACTGCTGGACACGTACATGGACAGCAGTGAATTGGGGGAAATGTAGGTTAGGTTATTTTATTTTTGGATTAGGATTAATCCACGGCACAACATCGTGGGCTGAAGGGCCTGTACTTTGCTGTACTTTTCTATGTTCTATGTTCTATGTGTTCTGCGCAAATACTAGTCCACATACTTATGCACCTATGAATACCATGTTTGTACATAATAGTTAACTGTTGAAATCCTCAATGCCATGGTATCCACACCCAGTTTCTTATGTTACCAGGAATAACATAAGCATTGATGCAAAAAGTAAAACTTACTGCAGGTGGCAAACACAAATCATGGCACAAGTGGTGCCTGTCCGCAGAAGAATTAAAGTTTTGATGGCAAATATTTAGAAAGTTAATTGAGGACCAACCACTCAATAAATTTGGTCATTAAAAAGAACTGAAATAGCATCTGTTTCTGTGAGTGCACATAGTTGCACTGATCTGTAGATAATGCATTAACTGCCAAGAAGACAGAGTTAATTTAGTTTTTGATTAGCACTGAAGTTCTTGAAAGACACAGTAAATTTCTAAGAGGGCTTTGCTCAAATATAACAGGACTGAAGTTACAAGTATAACCTGAACTAAACAATAAAAAACCTGTACTGCACTGGAATACATTGAGTCCTCTACTTCTCTTTTTTTAAAACATGTATGGATAGCAATCTAATATCAAAAAAGCAAGATCATGAGAAACAAGCTCTAAAAAGATTGCTTTCTATCAGCAAGAGGGGTCTTCATAGAATTAGGACATTCAGTTTCCTATTAATGATCAGAAACACCCAGATGGGGTCCGGAAGGTTCTTGAAGACAAGCTTAAGGTAAAAATAAGCTTCGGGATTAACAGACTCACACTCATGTCATACAGAGAGCAAACTCCAAGAGCCTTTTGACCAGTTTTTCTGACCATCCGGCAGAAAAGAGAGGGCGTGACATTTTTGAGCATGAGCTCTCATTGAATTAGTTCCCGTCTCAACATCATTTAAAGCTTTAAGTGCAAAATTTTGGGAAAGCAAACGGGCCATGCCATTGGCACATTGCTTGAGGATAGAAACTTTTGTGAAGCCATAATGGCAGACCAACAATGACATGTCACTGGTGCAGCAACTGCATTTACCACAGTCAGCAAGGTGCATCAAACCAACTATAATAGGTATGATTTGTCACATCTACCCAAAAGCTGTTCAGCTGCCCAGATATGATACAGTATTATGATTCCATTAAGAAAGTGTGAAGACCAATAAGGTCTTCAGCAGATATCCAAAGCCAGGTATCAGGATGTTTGGGTCTAACACACTGAAAAATTACCCAACTCCCACAAAAACCAAAGTATTCCTATGGATTTATACACTGGTATTCTTGAAAGCAATGTTTGAAGATATTCTCAAGGTTAATCTGTTATGCCTTGGCCAGAACCACTGAACTGCTACAATTGGCAGCAACTGAGGATGGGCAGCTGTGAAAGTTGCAAATAGCCATCGTTCAGGGATGCCCCAAAGGAATTAAGTAAGTTCCAGAGAGGATCTGTTCATTTTTAACCATACAGGGAAGATCTTGCTAATAACACAAGTCATTTCCAAGGGCAAACAAGTCCAAACAAGAAGCATTATGCCAAGGTATCATGTTTGTGTTAGAGCAGGGACACATGGGTATTGAACTAGCACTTGTGCTGGTCAAGGATGAATCAGGAATACAACAATTTGTGAATGAACGTGAGACATGCCAAATGTATCAGCCCCAGCAGTGAAGGGAGCCTTTACGTCCACACGATGTTTTAAACATTCCCTGGATGAAAGGAGCAACAGATGTATTCACAATCCACTGGAAAGGTCACATTAAATAAAAGCTATTTACTGTGTATGCTGGAAATCTGACATAGAAACAGAAATTACTCGAAAATCTCAGATAACAAAGTGTGGAGCTGGATGAACACAGCAGGCCAAGCAGCATCGTAGGAGCACAAAAGCTGACATTTCAGGCCTAGACCCATCATCAGAAAAAGGGCCCAGGCCCGAAAGGTCAGCTTTTGTGCTCCTAAGATGCTGCTTGGCCTGCTGTGTTCATCCAGCTCCACACTTCACTATCTCGGATTCTCCAGCATCTGCAGTTCCCATTATCTCTTACTTGAAAATCTCATCAGGTCTAGCAACAATGTAGAAAGAAAAAGAAAGATACCTTTGTAAATTTTCTTTACACAGAGAGCAGTGGGAGTGTGGAATGTGTTGCCAGCAGTGGTAGTGGAGTCAGATACTTTAGAGACTTTTAAGCGGCTCTTGGATAGGCCCACGGAGGATAGTAAAATGTAGGGAATGCAGGGTAGTTTGATTTTAGAGTAGGATAATAGGCCGTCACAACATCCTGGGCTGAAGGGCCTGTACTGTGCTGTACCGTTCTACGCTCTATATGTTTTATGATGTGACCATTCTTCAGAATTGAAATTGGCTGGAAAGTGAGGTCTTATGCTGTTGACAAAGTGCAAGGAGGCGTGGGTGGAACAGATGGTGAGGGTGCTCGGAGCAAAAGACAAAGGGAGTTTTTATTGTGATAAAGGAACAATTGTGATGCAAAGTAGGTGTGAAATACAGTGAGAAAATGTGCCTATTCTGCAGAACTGCAGGTAAATGTAAGAGTCAATTTGCTTGCAGTGGAGGTTGGTGGTCAGCCTATTGCCAAAAATGGAAAGAATAAATTCAAGGAAGGGAAAGGAAGAACTACTGATAGACCAAATGACGAGGAAAGATAGATGGATTAAAAGCAATGAAACTTTTCAATTCCAGACAATTGCATCTCTGTAATGTATTATTTTTCAAAAGTTAGAAATGCAATAAGCAGTATAGCCGCTCACAATGAGCAGTATTTGTCCCAGATCTGATAGTATCTGACAACAGAGCAGAGAGCAATATGATAGTTCAGTGGTTAGCACTACTGCCTCACAGTGCCGGGGGCCCAGTTTTGATTCTAGATTTGGGCGACATTCTGTGTCGAATTTTGTACATTCTCCCCGTCTCTGTCTGGGCTTCATCCCACAGTCTAAAGATCTGCGGGTTAGGTTGATTGGACATGCTAAATTGCCTTGTAGTGTCCAGGAATGTGCAGACTGGGTGGTTATAAACATGGGGTTATAGAGATAGGGTGGGGGGGGGGTGCTCTTCAGACTGTTGGTACAGACTCAAATAGGCCAACAGCCTTTATCTGCACTGTAGAGATTCTGCATGATTATATTGGCAAACCATTTCAAGGTACATGCCCTGACAGGACAGTAACTGTCACCTTACTATTAAAACTTACATTGTCTAGAAAAACATTAGGTATCTATTATCCAATCTATGATTGTTAACCAACTTGAAACAAAGCCAGATCGTCTCATTACTCTGTTGCACCACCAAAGGATTATCCTCTTCATCACAAATTATGCTCAGAAGCCAAGTGACCTTGCCTAAAAAGGAAATGTTCAACCATTTTGTAACATTGATATTCTTCTTCAAAGGCAGAGGAGCAGGAAAGAGGCATACAATGATCAAGCAAGCAGAGAATTACTGAAATAGTGCACAGACAGCACATGGCTTAGATTTACAAATGCAAATGCTTCAATAACAGCAAACGTTGCTAAAATATGCAACCAGCTTAGGTTAGACAAAGCCATTACTGATCATAGTGCTATATTATGAAGGAACAGAAGCAAGCTCAGACCAGTGAATAAGTCAGAAATCATGCACGAAGACAGTGAAGAAGAGCAGTCTGATGATTTCAATTGCATGATGATGTTGAGTCCCATCTACTAGCAGCAAGACAAGCAAGCTGTGAAACAAGTGCTGGAGAGAACAGCATGTACCTCGCCACATGGGTATCTGATCACCAGGTCAGAATGGGTTGTTCAACCTCAAAGTGTCACATTGAATTTTGAAAGATTGGTCTTGTAAACTCTGTTTGATCTGTTTATTAAATTAACAGCGTGTGTCAATGTATAACATCACAACAATCCATGATACATGCACTCTCCAATCTGTTTATTTGAACTTTACTTGACAGCGATGCCTTCAGCTGCCTTAAGCTCTGAAATTTTCTCTCTAAACCTTTCTGTTTCACTGCCTCATTCTCCGCATGTAATACATTCCTTAAGACCTACCTCTTTGATCAAAGTTTCTGATTAGCCCTGGTTCAAGGTCAAATTTTGTTTGGAAATGTTCCTGTGAAGTGCCCCAGGTTATTTCTTTGCAGAGAGAGGAGCTATAAAAAATGATGTCAGTGTAGCGATAACGTCCTTGCACTAGTAATCCTGAGGCCAAATCCGGGAATGGGTTTGAATTACACCATGGTAACTGGTCCAGCTGATAGATCTGGAATTGAAAACTTGTCTTGGTGATGGGGACAATGAAATGGCCGTCGATTGTTCCCATCTAGTTCACTAATCTCTTTTGAGGAGGGAAATCTGCCATCTTTACACAGTCTGACCTATGAACCCATTTAAATGCACAGCAACGCAGTTGACTCACCCTCTGAAATGGCCAGCACAGCATTCAGTTCAATAACAATTAGGGATGGACAAGAAATTATGGTCCTTGCTGGAGAAAGGTCTTTATCTTCTTCAAAAGGCAGTGAATGCAGAATGTTGCAATATTTTTCGGTGTCCATGTACACAGATCCTTGAAAGTTGCCACCCAGGTTGACAGGGCTGTTAAGAAGGCATACAGTGTTTTAGCTTTTATTAATAGAGGGATCGAATTCTGGAACCAAGAGGTTATGGTGAAGCTGTACAAAACTCTGGTGCGGCTGCACTTGGAGAATTGTGTGCAGTTCTGGTCACCGCATCATAAGAAGGATGTGGAGGCTTTGGAAAGGGTGCGGAGGAGATTTACTAGGATGTTGCCTGGTATGGAGGGAAGGTCTTACAAGGAAAGGCTGAGAGATTTGAGGCTGTTTTCATTAGAGAGAAGACGGTTGAGAGGTGACTTAATTGAAACATATAAAATAATCAGAGGGTTAGATAGGGTGGATAGGGAGAGCCTTTTTCCTAGGATGGTGACGGCAAGGACGAGGGGGAATAGCTTTAAATTGAGGGGTGAAAGATGTAGGACAGATATCTGAGGTAGTTTGTTTACTCAGAGAGTAGTAAGGGAATGGAACGCTTTGCCTGCCACGGTGGTAGATTCGCCAACTTTAGGTACATTTAAGTCATCATTGGACAAGCGTATGGACGCACATGGAATAGTGTAGGTTAGATGGGCTTGAGATCGGTAGCACAGGTCGGCACAACATCGAGGGCCAAAGGGCCTGTACTGTGCTGTAATGTTCTATGTTCTGTGTTCTATGTTCTATTTTTCAGGCAAAGGTAGATGGATTCTTGGTTCTGAGAAAGGACCCCTCGTCCTGAAATGTTAACTTTGATAGCTCTCCACAGATGCTACCAGCCCTGCTGAGCTTTTCCAACAAGTTCTGTTTTTGTTCTGTTTCTGATTTACAGCACCTGCAGTTATTTTGTTTTTTAGATAGATTCTTGATAACCAAGGGGATGAAAGATTATCAGAGGGTCATATGGGAATGTAGAGTTAAGGTGAAATTCAGGTCAGTCATGATCATCTTGAACGGCACAGCAGGCTCAAAGGACCGAGTGGTCTTATTTTGTTCCTTATCATATGTTTATAGTGACACCGAAAATGCACGAAAGAATGAATAAAAAAAAAACCAGATGTAAGCTGTTGTTGCTCTATGAGCTATATTCTTTCCTCATGGAAGGAAGATTCAATGCCACAGAGAATTATTTTGAAAGACTCTCGGTGAGCAATTGTAAACTACCCAATTTTCATTCACATTGGAGTATGCAGAAAGTGAGAATTTTAATCCATATGCATGAACAAAAAGGCAATACGCTTTCATTCCCCACTGGTGAATGGCAAATTTCAAGCACTCATCAATTATTCTGAATGAGTAAGACAGCAGTAATTTAGTTTCCCTAAAAATTACACTCTAAATTATTTACATGCTCATGGAAATCCCTAAGCCTTATGTCTTGTTAAAGATGTTTTCTTTTTATCACTGCCGACTCTCCACAGCCAGAAAAAGTAATTGCATAAAATTAATGAACCAACATTTTCGCATTTACTCAAAATGCATTTTCAATGATAACCAAATGGGTGGTAAGACAGAGATCAAAGCCAGGAGATGCATATTAGTGAGATATGTTGTGTGGAACCAGTAGAAGGAACTAGCCAAGTTGTTTGGTATCTTCTGGAAGGCGTGAGTTGCTTCTGAAAGGAAAACGTTGTTCCCACGCCCTGCAAAATGATATTGGCCTATTTGTGCTATTTGTTGTGCAAATACTCTCACATTTGGTTCAGACAAGATGAAAGGGTATTTGAAAGTCTGGAGTTTCTGAAATCCTGCCCTATCCCCAACATTGAAAGGATTTGTTTTTTAGGAGGGAGACAGAACGTATGGTGTGTGAATGACCACCTTCTCTTCCACCTCCCAGACTTGTCACCATAATATGGGACCATAGATAGATATTTACCAAGCAAGCTACTTGGGATGTTATTACACACATACGGGGCAGACAGGGCTTAATTTCAATTACTCCTCATTCAAAGGTAGGGTCACTGCGGCTGCACCACAAGAAGATGCCTACTACGCTGCCTCCTCTAAGCCTTATTGAGACCCTTAAGTAACCAATAAAATCCAATTTAGAGCTTTAACCTACTCTCACAGTCATAATATTGTGAGCAGTGGAAAGCAGAGGAGACAGTTCATTATTTTCATCAAAGTTGGTAAATGGGTAAAGTAGGCCTTATGCATATTGGAGCCACTTCCTCTCCCTCCCCCCACTTAGATCATATTCCCACTTTGTGCATCCCCATTTGGCCTCCAAAAGACGTTCCATCCCCCTCACACCGTCCCTAGAAAATGTGATATCTACTGACAAAAAAGGGCTTGATTTACCTGTCTCTGGGGTTCAAGCTTTCTTCTTCACAGAAATGCCATCAGTCCCAGCAGCGTCCACATTAGTGCTTACTGATTCTGTTGAGACTTCACGAGTTGGCTAGCAGTTCTCGAATGTGGGACTGCCTTCAGAGGGAGCTGGGAAATTGCAAAAGGTCGGCATCCAGGGACGGCGAGTAAATGGGAAAACTAATAGAATGTTGTTGTTTGTTCTCCGGGGAATTAACCACAAAGTAAAGAGATAATGCTTCAGCTCATGGATGCATAGAATCTCTACAATGTAGAAGCAGGCCATGTGGCCCATTAAGCCCATACCAATCCTCCGAAGCAACCCACTCCTGAGCTTTTCCCTGTCACCTTGTACAATTATCCAAGACACTGGTGATATCACACCTGGAATATTGTGGACAGTATTGGTCACCTATTTAAGAAGGAATTAAATACATTAGAAATAGTTCAGAAGACGAGTTAGCAGATCACAACCTGGAAGGCGTGGGTCAAAGAATGAGGAAAGGTGGAACAAGCTAAGTTTGTATTCACTGAAGAGGCAAACTAATTGATATATATTTGGGCGGCACGATGGCTCAATGGTTAGCACTGCTGTCTCACAGTGCCAGGGTCCTGGGTTCGATTCCACCCTTGGGCGCCTGTCTGTGTGGAGTTTGCACATTCTACCTTTGTCTGTGTGGGTTTCCTCTGGGTGCTTTGGTTTCCTCCCACAGTCCAAAGATGTGCAAGTTAGGTGGATTGGCCATGCTAAACAGCATCTGAAAGGTATGTAAATTAGGTGGATTAGCCAGGCGAAATGTAGGGTTACAGAGAAAGGGTAGAGGAATGGCTCTGGCTGAGATGCTGTTCAGAGGGGTGGAGTGGGCTTGTTGGGTTGGTTGACCTCTTTCCACGCTGTAGAGATTGCATGATTTCTGACATGATCCTGTGGGGCCTTGTTTGGACTGCATGTGGCGAAAATGTTTCCTTTTATGAGAGAACGTATACCTAGTGGTCACTGTTTAAAACTCAGGAATCATCCATTTTAAACAGAAAAGATGCAACAGTTTGTTTTTTCCTCAAAATGGATCATTATTCTCTCGAACTCTCTTTCTGGGAAGATAGTTGAAGCCGTGTCAGGAGTGGATGCATTCTTGGCAAGGAAGGAGCTGAAGAATTATCAGGGCTAAAGAGTAATTTTAATTTGAGATTACTGTTAGTTCAGGCTTAAAAGGAGGAGCTGAAGGAAGGAGTAAAATAGCCTATTCCTGTGCTTATTCACTTTACCTGGGCCAGCTTACAATTCACTCCATACCCACAGCAATGTGCATGACTCTTAACTGCCCTTTGGCCAAATGGGGATGGACAATAATGTTGCCCCAGCCAGAGAAGCGCACATCCCATGACTGAATTTTAAGGAAAGTACTTGCCTGCTCCATTAAACTGCAGAAATCTAACTGCCAGCTTGTTTAAACATCATGTAGCATCACATCATTGCGGAGCGGCCTTTTCGCTAAGCTGGTCTCTTTTCAGTTGACTTTTCCTGCAGATGGGTGCACGACATTTACCTCCTTCTCCACACTCCCCGTGAAATGTAATGCCTTTGACATAATGAAATATCCAAACACTCTTCACAGGAGCTCTCTGTGGCAAAGTGAGGCACCAAGCCATATTTAAACAAAAAAAGTGATTTATTCATGTGGGTGTCACTATCTAGCCAATTGTCAATGACATTGTGGGGGTGTGGAGTCATAAATAGGACAGATAGATAGGAAAAGCAGATTTCCTTTCCTTTGATAATGGGAACTGCAGATGCTGGAGAATCCAAGATGACAAAGTGTGAAGTTGGATGAACACAGCAGGCCAAGCAGCATCTCAGGAGCACAAAAGCGGACGTTTCAATGCTGCTTGGCCTGCTGTGTTCATCCAGCTTCGCACTTTGTTATCTTGCTTTCCTGTGTTCTGGTTTCCTGCCACAGTCCAAAGATGTGATTTAGAGGCGTCAATGTTGGAATTCTGGGATTTACAAGTACAAACTAATGAATGAAAACCTTCTAACTAATTGAAGATTTAACTGCATCTCAGATTTGTTCAGTACATCCTTATCAGTGGGGCATCCCTTTGATCAATAGGTTATAAATTCTGTATCTGACACCACTGCACAAACACCTGAAGAAGGAGCAAGGGTCCGAAAGCCTGTGTTTTCAAATAAACCTGTTAGACAATAACCTGGTGATTTCTGATTTAATCTAAAGATGTGCAGATCAGGTGGATCGGCCATGCTAAGTTGCCCAATAGTGTTAGGGGTGTGCAGGCTCCTTGGGTTAGCTATGGTAAATATGAAGTTATGGGGATTAGATGCAGGGGTGTGGGTGGGGAGGTGCGCTGGATGGGACGTTCTTCGGAGGGTCAGTGCCGACTCAGTGGACTGAATGGCCTCTATCTGCACGATAAGGATTCTTTGGTCCCAAAAGGCTGGTGATTCTAGATGTGTCGAAGCTGCCAGGAATGAGGCAGCTAAATCTATATTGGGGAATTACGTAAAGAGGAGTTAAGGTGCAGATCAACTGGACACTAAGCAAATTGTGGAGTACGTTGGAGGGGCTGAATTGCCTCTTGATTTTGCTCATAATTCTGATGTTTCATTCCAAAAGTGAGAAATGTGTAAAAATAATTCTGTCCTCCTGGGGGCGGTAGTGCACCCTGTTGATCTCAAAACATTTGAGCATGATGTCAAGCATGTGTTCATGAATAAAAATATATTTATCGATCTACATAATTTCACCCTACAGTAGCCAGTAATTCCTCTTTACAAAATGACTGAAATTTAAACAAATCATCTGCTCAAGCCTTTATTGGTAATTAATTTTACAAAACATAGCTGGACTCCATGTCAATAAACAATAGCTCCCAGCGTAGACATATGTATAATTAACATGTGATGCTTTACTAAGATGCTGGTTGCACCCTTGTTTCTATACACTGAAGTGCCATTTACATGTTTTAATCAGTTAGCTTCTGAATACTATTATAAATTATCTGGTTAATATTTAATATTTAGTAGGATCTCATGCCCATACAATCCCCTTCCCTCTGAAACTCAAAAACAGATTACAAAGCACATTGAATCTGGCACTGCTCTATAAATATTGTTGTCTTCTCTAAACACTAAATGTCCTGTAAGGAAGGAATGGTTATATTTTTCAACAGCTTAATCAACTCACATCAGAGTGAGCTCAGCTCTAGATACATCTAATTAAAGAGCTTATTAAAGTTTATGTTCCTCTGTAACCAGCTTCTCTTAGACAATTTGGTCTTCAGGTTTGCCAGGGAGTGCAAATTATTTTTTTTACAATTGGTATTCTGCCTCCACTGAATACACTGCCCATTAAAGTTGGTGAAACAGCAGGCTTGTTAAACAAGCTTGTAGCATGGACTTGTGGTGTCAGGGAACCCTATCACTGAGCAGGATGACCTTGGTTCAATTTTCATCTGCTCCAGAAGTGCATGAATAGAGATTGCTAGAAAATCTCAGTTGATCTGGAAGAAATGTCATTCGATGCAAAATGTTAACTCTGGTTTCTCTCAACAGATGCTGCCAGATCAGCTGAGCTTTTCCAGCAATCTCAATTTTAATTTCTGATTTACATCCTCCAGAGTTCTTCCAGTTTTCATTGGGTATCCTAACACGCCTGAGCACTTTGATTAAAACTATCCAAAGTGCAGAAAGCAGGCTATTCATCCCAAGATACTTGTGCTAGATCTTGAAAAGAGCTATCCATTGAGAACCTGTCCACATCTGCTCTTTCTTTGTAGCTCCCCACATATCTCTAGTTCTAATATTCCGTAACTTTATGATTGTATCTGCTTTCAGACTATATGTCATTCTTGACCATAACAGTTCACTGTCACTATCAAAAACATTTCCCTGTTATATTCCTGGCTATTTTGTTAATTACTTTAAGTGTATATCAAACCCTTAGTCAGTGGAACATTTTACTTACTGTGGCAAAAAAAAATCCATTGCATTGATTTTCATCACAATGTGCCATCTCACTGACAAAATTCCAATTCTTGCTTTGCTTTTAACAACTCCTTCAGTTATGCACTTTACCTTGCATTTATGTAGCGCTTTACAAGCCTTTTTCTTTATTGTTCATCTTGAAGGCAAAGTGCTTGAGTACTGACAAAGACAGACTTCCCATTTATAACACTCTGTACCGACATCCAGTCACATATCAGTCCACAGTTAACATTACGAGGCAATCAGGGAGCCAGGTCAGAGGTGCAGGTGAAGAAGCATGTGACCCATTTAGCACTTTGATTGTCGGATTAATAGGGAGAAACTGCTTCCAATGGCAAGAAGGTTGATAACCAGAAGACATGCAGACGACAAATAGATGAAATATCAGAGGTAAGATGAATTTAATTATTTTGGTTGTACATTGAGTTGTTATATTCTGGAAAGCATTGCCTGCAAAGATGGTGGTAGCATATTCAACAACAAGCAAAGCTTAATTCTGCAGCCAAATGACCACGCTTTGGAACAATGCAATAATTTCTCAATGCTGTACCGGAGTAACAGTCTGCCACTGTGCTACCTCTGAATCAATACTGGTATTTATATAAACCAAAGAACAGTGGATCCTGGAAATCTAAGACAAAAATAAAAATTGCTAGAGAAGCACACCAGGCCTGGAAATATCCGTAGAAGTAGAAAAAGGTCACTGGACTCAAAAAGTTAACTCTGTATCATCTCCACGGATGCTGCCAGACCTGCTGTGTTTCTCCAGCAATTTCTTTTTATTTGCTTCATGTCTGATGCTTGTTCTGTTCAGTTGCTCAATGCTTGATTATGTGAGTTAGCTTGCTTTTTTTAAAACGAAAATCATTTCTGGAATGTAGGCATCACTGCCTGGGCCAGCATTTATTGTCCATCCTTAGTATCCCTTGAGAAGATGGTGGTGAGCTGCCTTCTTGAGCTCCTGCAGTCCATGTGCTGTAAGTACGCCCATGGTACCATTATGGATGGAATTCCAGGATTTTGACACAGCAGAAGTGAAGGAACAACGAGATATTTTCAAGTCAGTGGATGGCTTGAAGGGAAATTTAGAAGGTGGTGTTCCCACGTAGCTGCATTTTTTTGGTTTTTTTATATTTTCTCATGGTATATGGGCATTGCTGACTAGGGAGAGCATTTATTGCTCAATCTTTGCTGGCCTTCAGAAGGCAGCGGTGGGCTGCTTTCTTGAATTGCTGCACTCCATGTGCAGCAGATAGATCCACATTATCAATGGGAAGGCAACTCCAGGATTTTGGCTCAGCAACACTGAACGAACAGTAATAATTTTCCAAATCAGGATGCTGGTGGCTTGGAGGGGATTTTCCTGGGGTGATGTTCTCATGTACCTGCTACCCTCGTTCTTTCAGATAGAATTGGTCTTGGATTTGGAAGGTGCTGCACAAGGAGTACTGGTGAATTTCTACTGTGCATCATGTACATGGTTCATATTCCTGCTGCTCAGCATTTGTCAAGAAGGGAGTAGATTTACGTAGATGTGATGCCAATCAAGTGGATTGCTTTGGATCATTGTACCTGTGCTCCTTCAAAGAGTTTGCAATTAGCCTATTCCAGCATTGGGCCCATATTTCCTTAAATCCTCCCTTTTCACATACCATCCAAATGCCTTTTAAATGTTGTAATTGTACCAGCCTCCACCACTTCCTCTGGCAGCTCATTCCAAGCATGGATCACCTTTCGTGTGAAAAAGTAGGTCCCTTTTAAATCCTTCCCCTCTCACCTTAAACCTATACCCTCTAGTTTTGGATTCCCCTACACTATTCGCCCCATTCTTGTGGCTTAGAACATAGAACAAAGAACATAGAAAAGTACAGCAAAGTACAGGCCTTCGGCCCATGATGTTGTGCCATGGAATATTCCTAATCCAAAAATAAAATAACCTAACCTACATTCCCCTCAATTCACTGCTGCCCATGTGCATGTCCAGCAGTCGCTTAATGACTCCGCTTCCACGACTACCCTGGTAAACTATTCCATGCACTCACAACTCTCTGGATGAAGTACCTCCCTCTGGCGCCTCCTCTATACCTTCCCCCTAACAGCTTAAAACTATGACCCCTCGTGGCAGTCAATCCTGCCCTGGGGAAAAGTCTCTGGCTATTGACTCTATCAGTGCCTCTCATTACCTTGTACACCTCGATCAGGTCACTTCTCTTCCTCCTTCTCTCCAGAGAGAAAAGTCTGAGCTCAGTCAACCTCTCCTCATAAGACAAGCCCTCCAATCCAGGCAGCATCCTGGTAAACCTCCTTTTCACCCTCTCCAAAGCCTCCACATCTTTCCTATAATAGGGCGACCAGAACTGGACACAATATTCCAAGTGTGGTCTCACCAGGGTTTTGTAGAGCTGCAGCATAACCTTGCGGCTCTTAAACTCGATCTCCCTGTTCATGAAAGCCAAAACACCATATACTTTCTTAACAACCTTACCCACCTGGGTGGCAACTTTGAGGGAGCTATGCACTTGAACACAAAGATCTCGCTGTTCCCCCACACTGTCGAGAATCCTGCCTTTAATCCTATATTCAGCATTTAAGTTTGACCTTCCAAAATGTATCACTTCACATTTATCCAGGTTGAACTCCATCTGCCATTTCTCGGTCCAGCTCTGCATTCTGCCAATGTCTCGCTGAAGCCTGCAATAGCCCTCGATAGTATCAATGACACCTCCAACCTTTGTGTCATCAGCAAACATACTAACCCACCCCTCAACCTCCTCATCCAAGCCATTTATAAAAACTGCAAAGAGCAGAGGCCCAAGAACAAAGCCCTGCAGGACACCACTCAGCACTGACCTCCAGGCAGAATACTTACCATCTACAACCACTCCCTGCCTCCTGTCAGCCAACCAATTCTGAATCCAGACAGCCAAATCACCCTGTATCCCATACCTCCTGACTTTATGAATGAGCCTGCCATGGGGAACCTTATCAAATGCCTTGCTGAAGTCCATGTACACCACATCGACTGCTTGACCCTCGTCAATCTGTCTTGTGACTTCCTCAAAGAACTCAATAAGATTTGTAAGGCATGACCTGCCCCTCACAAAGCCATGCTGACTCCCTTTAATCACGCTAGTCCAAATAGTCATAAATCCTATCCCTCAGAATTCTTTCCAAAACCTTGCTGACCACAGACGTAAGACTGACTGGTCTGTAATTTCCAGGGATTTCCCTATTCCCTTTCTTGAAAAGAGGAACAACATTTGCCTCCCTCCAATCTTCCGGTACGACTCCCGTGGAGAGTGAGGAAGCAAAGATCTTTGCCAGCGGCTTAACAACCTCCTTTCTCGCTTCCCGGAGCAACCTAGGATAAATCTGTTCTGTCCCTGGGGACTTATCAATCTTAATGTTTGCCAAAATTTCCAGCACATCAACTTCCTCAATCTTGATCTGTTCAAGCCTGTTTTCCTGCTCCTCAAAGTTCACATTCACAACAAGGTCCCTTTCGTTAGTGAAAACCGAAGCAAAAAACTCATTTAGGGCTTCCCCTATCTGCTCAGACTCCACGCACAAGTTCCCCACGCTATCCCTGATCGACCCTACCTTCTCCCTGATCATTCTCTTATTCCTCATGTATGAGTAAAATGCCTTCGGGTTCTCCCTAATCCTTCCTGCCAAGCCTTTTTCGTGCCCCCTCCTGGCCCTCCTCAGTCCACTTTTGAACTCCTTCCGAGCAAGCCTGTAATCCTCTAAAGCTATGCTAGACCCTTGCTTCCTCCACCTTACGTACGCTGCCTTTTTCTTTTTGACTTATTAAATTTGCTTTTGTCATCCTTACATGTTATACCTTTCAGAACTTAACAGCTTGCTGCATAAAATAAAATTCTTCACTCTTGTTCTTTGCCCAATTGCTTCATACATATTGTCTTCAAGTGTGAGAGAAACTTGACAGTGGAAGTAAGTTCACTTTATCTCTCTATGAAATATGGCTTCGCAATTTTGAACATCTCTACTAAATCTTCCCCTAACCTCCTCTGCTTCAGGAAAAACAATTTCAGTTTCCCTCAAATCTCACCATAATCTAAATCCCTCAACTCTTCTCCCAATCTAACTGGTCTCATGTCATGCCTTTCAGAACCTTTGATGTTCTTCCTAAAACATGATGTAGAATTGGACACAATGTTCCAGCTGCGACCTAGCCATGAGACCATGGAATCATATAGTACAGAAGAGGGCTTTCAGCACCTCATGTCTGTACTGTCAAAAATATACCACTACCAATACTGCCCTTAAAGCATGCAAAACAACACATTTCACTGTACTTTGGGATGCATGAGAGCAACAAATGAAATGAAATCAAATCAAATACTAGTTCCACTGTTCTGCTCTAGGTCTGTAGCCACTTTTGGTGCTCATCCAAAAGCATTTTAACGTCTGTGAGGTTTGCCACTTCAAATACGCTCCCAAGCAATGCATTCCACAGGCCCACCACCATCTGGTTGAAAAAGGTTTTGCCTCAAACCCCTCAAAACCTCTTGCTTCTCACTTTAAAGTTACATCCCTTTTGTCATTGACCCTTCTACAGGGGGGGGGCAGCAGCTGCTTCTTATTCAGCCTGATTATGGTTCCTTGTTGTCTTAATCGGTGATCAATGTGGGTTTAGGCTACAATCAATGTCACTATGGAATCGATTATTCTGTATTTCTTCAACTGCATATTGTCATTCTTTTCTTTTATTGAATTTAGGCCTGGCTGTCAAGTTGATGGTTTGCTGCCTTCCACTGAATGGCTCATGAGGCCCTTTCAGAGGACAGCTAAGATTCCATTGTTGTGCTATGTCTGTGGTATCACATATAGGACAGAATAAGCAAGAATAGAAAAGATTCGCCGTGCATTCATTTTTAAGGCAATCAACCAAGATCACAATGTCAGCTTTTTAACTGAAGATTTATTTATTCTTGTTGAAGTTTGCCAGCCACCCATGTGTGATTTGAATCCTTGTCTCAGAGTGACTCTGGAACAATAATCTAGTGCCTTCATTTCAACGCTTGTTGCCTTCGATTTTAAAGATTCGTGTTTATGAATTGTTAGTTTCCTCTCTCTCTCTTCCAGATGGTCCTTTAAAATTCAAACTTGCATTACTTTGCAGCATCCAACACTGAAGTGAAGGGCTGGAACATAGGAGCAGGAGTGGGCCATTCAGCCCCTCAAGCCTGTTCCGCCATTCAATGAGATCATGTTTGATCTTTGACCTAACTCCTCCATATACCTGTCTTTAGCCCCATACGTTTGATTGACAAAAGCTCAGGTTTAAATCTGACAACTGATCCAGCATCCACTGCCATTTGTGGAAGAAAGTTCCAAATCTCTACCACCCTTTGTGTATAGAAATGCTTCCTAATATCTCTTCTGAACAGCCTGGCCCTGGCTTGCCAGTGGTGGATTGATAAAGCATGGAAATCATTAACACGTGTGCACTGGCACAGAGAGATGTTGAGCCATCATTAAGGATATGGTCTAAGACATTTTGGACTGGAATATGAAGAAATTGGTGAGCTTGTGGAATTCTTTGCCACAGGAAGTGATTGACTCCAAAATATTGAACATTGAATTGTAGAATCCCTACAGCGTGGAAACAGGCCGTTTGGCTCAACATGTCCCAACCAGCAGAGGTGGTAGAGGCGGGCATGATAGCATCATTTAAGATGTATCTAGACAGGTACATGAATAGGCAGGAGGCAAAGGGATACAGATCCTTGGAAAATAGGTGACAGGTTTAGATAGAGGATATGGGCTTGAAGGGCCAAAGCGCCTGTTCCTGTGCTGTAATTTTCTTTGTTCTTTGTTTTTTGTTCAATGTCCACACTGCCCCTCTGTAGAACATCCCACCCAGACCCATTCCCTGACACCTGTATTTTCCATGTCTAACCCATCTAACCTAAACATCCCTGGACACTATGGGCAACTCAGCACGGCCAATCCACCTACCCTGCATATATTTGAACTGTAGGAGGAAACAGACATGGGGAGAATGTGCGAATTTCACACACAGTTACCTGAGAATGGAACTGAACCTGGGTACCTAGTGCTCTGAGGCAGCAATGCTAAACACTGAGCCAACATGCCACCTCACCACCATGTTTTTAAAAGGGAGGTATATTTTTTAAAAAAGTTATACATAGCTCTGAAGGCTAAAGGGATGAAAGGATATGGGGATAAAGTAGGACCAGCGTATGCATTGGATGCAGAACAGTTTTTGAAGAATAATTATACGAGACTCAAAATGTTAACTCTTTCTTTCTCTGCAGATGCTGTCAGACTTTCTGATTTTCTTCAGCATCTTCCGCGTTTGTTTCAGGTTCCCCGCATTCGCAGTACTTAGCTTTTACTGAATTGAACGATCAGTCATAATCATATTGAAAAGCTCCTATTTCTCATGTTTCTATTAAATCAACACAACTCAAGTGCATTTTTCCTGCAAAGTATGGGTACCACTGTGATAAAATCACTCGCAGATAATGCCACAATGGTCATGGAAAGAGCTGGTTATCTGTCAATCCATAGTAACGACACGTCCATGCAATCTGTTATATTGTGCAACAGGCACTTCTATAGATTGTCCTCACAATAACAGCATTCAGGCAGTTATTTGCAGAAGCCTTTCAGGTATCCACTTCTGCTGATTTTGCAGCGATGACCTGTTGCAGTGCCTGGCCAATTGATTATTTCTTCAGCATTTACAGTGCTGAATTCCACCTCGGGAAGTACTCTCCGTTGCTTAAACCGTGGGATTTCAGAGTTAAAGGTCACTTAATTGTTTAGCAGCCGTGGGAAACAACATTGAGTTAAGGTGGCAAGTTGCCCTTCAGTAGAATGGGAAATGGCTTGACAGAATGTTAAAGACTGCCGTTCTGCCTTTCGCTTTGACCTGAAGATATCTGGTCGGCATTAAACACGATTTGGAGAAATTGCGAGTGTGAGCACTAGAATCTTGAATCTTCGCCAGAGAAAAGGGCTCTGCTGGAAAGCACATAATTTTGTATTGCTCCTGACGGCCGACTTTTTCTTTTAAGGATATATTAGAAGCTTAAAATTCAGTAACAGGAAGAGATGACATTGCTGCAGGTCCTGGAGGATGAGAAGCTTCAGAAAAGAGATCCAATTGTCAAATCTGAAAGCCACTTGAAGGGAATATATTTTTCTTTGTTTGCACTTGTACATCTACTTCCCTCTCAGTCAGTGTTTGAGATTTATTTTAGAGATTGTAAGGTTGCCTCTGGACTTTGATGATGCTCTCTGCCTGGATTACCAATGTGAATGCCACACCATGATGCAGAACAGTTCCAGGATTCCTGGATTTTTTCCTAGAGTTTGGAGAAACAGAATTCTGACTTTAATCAAACGCAAACTAAGCCTAGATAGCCCTGTGGTGCAGTGCTGCAGTCCCCACCAGAAAGACAGTGTTCCAGTTCCACCTGGGTCTGTGCCATACCATGTTTGAACTCATTGTTTAAAAATAATTGAAGTCTTTGTGGTACAGTGGTTGTATTCATATCTCTGGGCTAGAAGGCCTGCATTCAACTCGTTAAGTATCGTTGGGCCAAAAACCAGGTTTGGGTCAGGCAGTAACGAAGTGAGTTGGAAATTTGAAGATGAGCCACTGTAAAACCTAGGTGCAACCTTTGAAGACCTCTGTCTCTTAACTACCACCTCATGCCTCAGCGGACTTTCTTGATAAATTGTTCCCCATCACTGTGTTCAGCCATATTATGACAGTTCTCTGTGGCAATTGGATTTTTGTGCTATTTGCTCACAGGAGATGGGCAGTTCTGGCTGGGTCAGTGTTTATTGCCCGTCCCTAGTTGCCCTTGAGAAGAGGATGGTGAGCTCCCTTCCTGAACTGCGGCAGTCCATTAAAAGTAGGTAGACCCACAATGCTGTTCGGGAGGCAATTCCAGGACTATAGCCCAGCGACACTCATCATTTCCGGCCAATGAACACTATGAACACTACCACTGTGCCACAAGACCTCAACAATTCATAAACAGCAAGTTCAAATATGGCATAGCACAGCTCCTGGGCAGTTGGAACTTGAATGCCGACCTTCTAGACCAGAGGTTGGGGCTATACCACTGCACCACAGAGCTATCTAGCCTTCCTTTGCATTTGTTCCCGGTCCCCAGCTAAACAATTGCCCTCATTTGTGCCTCCTTAGGTCAGAGGTCGGGATGTGCATTGATCTTTACACAAGGTTGAGTACCTTCTGTCATACTTTCTGTGTGTGACATGAAGACCATAGTTATTAAATATATAATTCCTGATATGAGTAATAGCCTGAATTTGGCTTCAGTTTGAATTGTGTGGAAGATAAGCATATCATATGACCCTAAGATATTGGAACAGGTTTAGACCTTTCTGCCCATGAAGTGTGTTCTGGCATTTGTTCATGTCTGATATGTCTCTCAATCCCATTCTCCTGCCTTCTTCCCATAACCCTTGAGCACATTACCAAGCAAAAATCTTTCGATCTCTGTCTTACATACACTAAATGACTTGGTTTCCACAGTCATCTGTGGCATTAGCTTCCACAGCTTCATTACACTTTCACTAAGGAAATTCCTCCTCATCTCAGCTCTAAAGGCTCATCCCTTCACTCTGAGGCTGTGCCCTCATTTTCTCGTCTTTTCTGCACGTGGAAACACCTTCTCTACATCCACTCTAACCAGGTCTCTTGGTATTATGTAAGTTTTAATCAGATCACCCCTCATTCTTCCAAACTCAAATGATTACAAACCCAGAGTCCTCAAACAATCCTCACATGACAGGCCCTTCGCTCCTAGGATCATTCTTGTAAACCTCTTCTAGACCCTCCAGCACATCCTTCTCTAGATACAGAGCACAAAACTGTTCACAATATTCTAAATGTGGTCTGGCCAGAGTCTTATACAGCCTCAGCAGTACATCCCTGCTATTATATTCTAGGCTTTTTGAAATGAATGAAACATTGCATTTGCCTTCCTAACTGCCAACAGAACCTATATTTTAACCTTAAAAGAACCCTGCATTAGGACTCCCAAATCCCTTTTTGCTTCAGATTTCTGAAGCCTTTCCCTGTTTAGAAAATAATCTTCCTCATTATTCTTCCAACCAAAGTGCATCCCTTCACATTTTCCCATATTGCATTCCATCTGTCACTTCTTTGCCTACTCTCCTAGCCTATCCAAGTCCTTCTGTAGCCTTCCCGCCTCCCCGACACTACCAATTCCTCCACCTATCTTTACGTCATCTGCTAACCTAACATCAATGCCCTCAGTTCATTTGGGCAGATTGTTAATGTGTAACATGAATATTCGAGGTCTCAACATTAACTTCTGAGGATCTCCAATAGTCACTATCTTGAAAAAGACCCTTTTATCCTCACCTACTGCCTTCCGCCAGTCAGCCAATCTCTGTCCATACCAACACCTTGCCCCTAATGTTATGGGCTCTTATTTTATTTAGCATCTTCCTATGTAGCAGCTTGTTAAATGCCTTCTGGAAATCTAAATCGATTGCATGCACTAGTTCTCTTTCTGTAACTTGCTTGTTACCATCTCAAAGAGTTATAACAGATTTGTCAGGCATGAACACCCTTTGGCGAAGCCATGCTGACTCAGTCCGGTGTTATGATGCACTTCTAAGTACTTGGCAATTTCACTATTAATAATGGGCTCTAAAATCTTATCGACTGAGGTCGACCCAACTGAACCATAAATTCCTATCCTTTGCCTCCTTCCCACATTTCCTAATATCCAATCTTGCAAAAGATTTCTTCATTCTGCACAGTGTAGGGTTAGTTGTTTCGTGTGTGTTGCATGTGCATGTGTGTGCAAGTGTGTTTGTGAGTGTGTGTGTGTGTTTGTGCACGCACATGTGTGAATGTGTGTGTGCGCGTGCGCCTGTGTGTGTGTCTGTGTGTATGTGTGTGTGTGTGTGCGCACATGTGTGTGCCTTTTGACCATTTTCTGTGTTATGTATTAGTTATCAAGACTGTGGTTGATGTTGCGGACAAAAAGAAGACACAAAATAAGGTCCTATTCGCTGATAAAATCTTGTGCGTTTCATTGTTACCCATCTTCAAACTTGGAGACCTTAGCAGTGCACACATTAAAGTGATCAATGACTCTATGTACACAAGGTTCCTTCCTTATTTACCAGCGTTCATGAGATTAAGAGATATTGTTAAATTTCTTGTGTCAACATGTCCATTTAATCAGTTTCACAAAATTAGAAATGGTTGCTGTTTGCAATCCATGCTCAAATGTCATGTGAGTTCAAAGGACACAAAGCAGAACTTACCATTCAATAAATCAACTCATCTTTATGACATTGCACAACGGAAAAATGATGAGGTGAGACTGCACAGTCACATTAAGGCAGCCAACAAAGTTGTCAACCTATACAACTATCCACTTTCTTTGACCCAAAAACTGTTGGCATTATTTCATGGCTTCACAGTCATCAAGAAGCCTGACATGCAGTTGAACTGTCTCCAGATGATATGCTCACAGCAAAGCCAATATCTTAAAGCTTTTCTTATTCAGGAAAGTTAAAGAGTGAAAGAAGTCAATGCCACCAAAAAATGCCCTTCAGCCCATCAGGCTGACGCTGATCTATAACAACCATCCAATGTTCTAATCGCATTTTCCAGCACTTAGTCCATTGTGTTGCTTGCCTTGGCATCACAAGTGCACATATCAAGAAAGATAGTAGGAGCTGCCGAAGCTGGAGTCTAAGATAACAAGGTGTAGAGCTGGAAGAACACAGCAGGTCAAGTAGCATCAGAGGAGCAGGAAGGCTGACATTTTGGGTCTGGACGCTTCTTCAGAAATAAACCTTCTGAAGCAGGGTCCAGATCCGAAACGTCAGCCTTCCTGCTCCTCTGATGCTGCTTGGCCTGCTCCACATATCAATACTTCCTAAATATTATGGGAGGTTTTGCGTCCTCCATCTTTACAAACAGTGCATTCCAGATTCCCAACACCCTCTGAATTAAAAAGCCTTTCCTCACATCTCCTCTAAACCTCTGACCCTTATCTTAAATATATGCCCCCCTCAATGATCCCTCCAACAAGGGGGATAGTTTTCTTTTCTGTTTACCCAATGTATATCCCGCATAATTTTACACGTGCCTCACTCAGCCATGTACCTTCTCGATCTCCTTTGCTCTGAGGAAACCAACCCCAGTCTATGCAATATGTCTTCGAGGTGTCTCAGCGTAACAATACACCCTTTGGACAAAGGTCAGCATCTGATACATTAAACTTTACAACCATACGACATAGGAGCAGGAGTCATTGTGCCCATTGAGTCTGCTCTGCCATTGAATGAGATCACGGCCCATCTGATAATCTTCAGCTCTGGATTCCAGAAGATCATTGTTTCATTCCTCTCAGATTTCAAGAGGATGATATACACATTTGATGACATTGTTGTCCAATTAGCAGGAGAAAACGGAACTGAAATCAATGGTTGTCGCAGTACTCATTCAATTTACACAACAACATTTGACAATCAACGAGAACGAATGTCCGTTCACTGTACTCGAGTTTGACTTTTTAGCCGCTGGAATAAAACCTGTACCTGATCATGTGAAAGCCAGTAAAATGAACCTTCTGAAGCAGGGTCCAGATATCTCAAGCTCATGATTTTGCACACCATTTAATCTTGTTATGCGAGAGGAATTATAGGCAGAATTGGCAACAGGTAGTGTGCAGCAGAAGGTACTCCATGACTTCAAATGTGACTGACCTTGAGACACAAAGGGAGCCAGGCTGCTGCAGTACGGCATAAGTGAATAGCTCATATGGTTTCACCACAAGTATTTTGCATGGGCATCTTTACTTTTACTCATTCACGGAATCTGGGTGCCACTTGCTAGGCTAGTATATATTGCACATCCCCAAGTTAAGAGTCAACCAGATTGCTGTGGGCCTGGAGTCACATGTAGGCCAGACTAGCAGTTTCCTTCCCTAAGGAAACCAGATGGGTTTTTCTGACAATTGCCACAGTCATCATTAGACTCTTAGTTACAGATTTTTATTGAATCCAAACTCTACAGAAATAGAGGGGCTTTCTCAAAAGCATGACATGTGCACAGCACCTCACCTGTGACAAACATTTGGCTGTCATTAAGATGAATGATGATGACAGCACAAAGTTGTCTGGTGAACAACAATAGATTGCTGTATGAAAGGCTTCAATAGAAATTGCAAAGCATGAACACTCAGCAAGTTGCCTGTAAAATGGTTGCACAGTGGCTCAGTGGCTAGCACTGCTACCTCACAGCCCCATGGACCCAACCTCAACCGATTGTCTGTGTAGCGTTTACATGTTCTCCCCGTGTCTGCGTGGGTTTCGTCTGGGTGCTTCGATTTCCTCCCAAATTTCAAAGATGTGCAGGTTAGGAGGATTGGTCTTGCTGAATTGTCCTGTCCTGTACAGGACTGTGCAGGCTAGGTGGGTTAGCAATTAGAAATGCAGAGTTAGAGGGATAGGTAAGGGATGTGTGTCTGGGTGGGATGCTCGTTGAAGGGTCAATGTGGACTTAATGTAGGGATTCTGTGGTAGTATGAAAACTGTGGCCAGCAAAACCATGACATCAAAGCACATGGTGCTTTCTGGAGAGGTGTACGCAGCCCCCAGCAATCAACACTATTTTTCTTGTTCTTCACAATTTATTTAAATGGTTAGAAATCAATACAACAAGTTAAATAACTATCATTCTGGTCCTTGACTATTGCATTTAAGATAATGAGCTATGGTTTATAATAACAACACTTTAATATTGTTCATTTTGTATCACATTAAGATTCATTTTGTCAAGTGGTTTGGTATTTCCAGTGATGATCTGAGCACAATGTACAAATTTACTTGTTTTTTTTATCAATGTGCAATTTTCAAATAATGTTTTTGAAACAGGTTTTACTGGGGGGTAAAAAGGCTTTGTTTGACATTAATGATTTTTTACTGGGAGTCTTATAATTATCACATTATTAACAACCCCAGGAATTTTTCAACACAAGATTGAAAAACACTGTTTTGGTCTCCTTGCTGATACATTTTCTCTGCAAGATTTTGGTATTTTGAAAAAAAAATCAAATACTCACTCCCAACATGTTTCTTCCTGACTAATCTCCACCCTATCTTTCCATTTTATTCTTGACAGCCTTTCCTCAACTCTAACATATCTGTGTCTCAAAAATGAGATAGCAAGAACTGCAGATGCTGGAGTCAGAGACAACAAAGTGTGGAGCCAGAAGAACACAGCAAGCCAGGCAGCATCTGAAGAAGTGTCCTGGCCCGAAACATCAGTTTTTCCTTTCCTCTGATGCTGTCTGGCCTGCTGTGTTCCACCAGCTCCGCACTGCATTGTCTCTCCAATATGCTCATTTTTCATTTTGTGACAAAGCATCAATCCAGAGGAAGTGGTAGATGAAGGTATACTTACCATGTTTAAAAAACATTTAGATAAGTACGTTAATAAGAAAGGTTTGAAGGCATATGGGCCAAATGCAAGTGTGATTGCTTCGTTTAGGAACATATTCGGCATGGTGTCATAGGACTCAAGGACCTGTGTCCATACCGTATAACACTATGAGTCTATATCTCGATATACAAAATGAGTTGCACTCTGGAAGCAGTAATATCTCTTCTGCCCTCACAACCACTCCACAAGCTTCAGCTGTTCCATGCAGATCCTCACACTGATCACCTATATCAAGGCCAGTTTCCAGGAGAGCTTGAAGACTAGTCAATTTTTGTTGACCTTTTATACAATGTGGCAACAATGCTTGCAGCCAAAGTCATCTGTTGCATGAAAAATGCAACAACTAGTGGACTCTATGATCAACAACCAATCTCATCGAAACTCTGCAGGTATTATTCCAACCCTGAATCAATTTGCCCGATTGTGGCTCCAGCTGTGGCAATACCTCAAATTTAAACTTTTCATCTTCTTGATCAAGGTAATCTGGTTATTATCAACATGCTGTTAATGGAAGCTTGATGAGCATGAATTATATTTCCAATGGCACAACAGTAACTACACTTGAAATATATTTCCCTAACTGTTTTTAGCATCCTGAGTTCACAAAAGATGCAAAATCTGTCTTTCTGCATCACCAGATATCTTTAGTCTGCATTCTGTCCACTAGAACGGGCAATAGGGTGGCATGGTGGCTCAGTATTAGTATTGCAGCTTAACAGTGCCACGGGCCAGCATTCAATTCCAGCCTTGGGTGACTGTCTGTGTGGGGTTTGCATGCTCCCCACACCCTACCATGTCTGCATGGGTGGCCTCCCACTGTCCAAAGATGAGATATGCAGTTTAGGTGGATTGGCCATGCTAAATTGCCCAGCAATGTCCAGGACTTGGTGCTAGGTGGCTTAGATACTGAAAATGTGAGGTTACAGGGTTAGTGGGTTAGCCTGAGTGGGCTGCTATTCAGAGGGTCAGTGCTGACTTGATGGACTGAATTGCCTCTTTCTGTACTGTATGAATTCTATGACTTGTTCACACAATCATTTCCTTCCCTACTGATACTCTAAGATGAATGAACAGTTCAATGCCACGAGCCCCGCAGATATCTTGACCCCTGGAGGAACAGAGCATATCTTAATCAATCATTAGCAGCTTTGAGCACAAAAGTTGACATTGCAGTGGACATTTTAATGTTTCCCATTGGACAGAATCAAAAGCAGAAAGGTCGAGAGTTTGAAATGTAGAGTCCTCATTTCCCATTGATTGTCAATTTAGTCATGTCTGGTGCTAGTAGAATGATGAGACAACTATTGGATGACATTGGAACTAATGAGTTAAAAAGAACAGCGACTAGGAAAAACCAGGAAGTCAAACAGGCAAGCCTAAATAATTTAGCGGAACTGTTCCATGAGGGATTTTAGCTATAAGACCAGACCGGAGAATTGAGGTTGCTCTCCTTTGAAGCAAACAGAAGCTTAAAGAGGACAGATTCTTTCACTCACAAGATCGCCAATCTGTGGAATTTTCCTCGCAGAAGGATATAGGGGCCAAATTACTGAATAATTTCAAGCAAAAGAGAGCTATGTTCAGGCTTTAAAGGCATCAAGAGATGTGAGGAGAAGGTGAGAATATAGTGTTGAGATAGATGACAAGCCATGATCCCATTGAATGGAGGAATAGGCTCGAAGGGCAAAATGGTCTACACCTGCTTCTAGTTTCTATATTTCCAAGAAGGGAGATTTAACAGAGGAGTACAAGATTTCAGGTAATTGAGGAGAAACTTTCCATTAACTGATGATCTCAGGATGAACGGAGATGGATTTGAAGTTTTGAAGAAGAGATGAAGATGATATGAGAAAACAAAATTATTCAAGAGCAGGTGGTCATGCCCTGCTGTCTAAGATGGAGGTGGAAATAGAAACAGTTAATTACTTGAAATGAAATTTGAAGAACACTTGAAGTAAACAGACTTTTCGAGCGGGGGATGACCCTGGCTATTCTGTACCATTGATAGCTAGAATGAACTTAAGGGCAATATAAAGGAATATTCTTTAATAGGATATGGCTATTGCTGGCAAGACTAGCATTTGTTGTAGATCTCCAAATGCCTTTGAACTGAATTTACTGCTCAGTCATTTCAGAGGGCACTCAACCACATTGCAGTGGGCCTGAAGTCGCATGTAGGCCAGACCTGGTAAGGACAACAGAGTTTCCTCCCTAAAGGATATCAATGCAACAGATGGATGTAGTTTTAAATCAACCTCATTAGAGGTGTTCTTCCACATCTCTGGAATGAGTAGAACATGGACATGGGCCTCCTGGTCCAGAGGTTGGGATGCTACCACTGTGCAGCAAGACCCCTTTAAAGTACTTTTGTTGTATCTTTACTGAGACTAGTGTTCAATTCCAAATTGTGCGAACCAAATTTGTTTTCCACAACATCTGTGCTGAGATTTTAACGCATACCTCCGAGCATCAATTTTGGCCTCTGCTTTATTCAATCTAATAGCTTTACCGCCGTCCCACCACTTCTCTCAAATTCACGTCCACGCTGTTATAACTCTGACATATTGGCGTCCTTCGTCTAATCTCTGCACAAACCAATGTTCCAGACTTGGCCAAAAACTTGGCAAGTAACTGGCAACATTCTGCCAGCTGTTCTGTGCTTCCTGAGAGATAGCGAACTATCGTTGCTCTGCAGTCTGAGACTGCTGCCAGGCAAAACATTCAACCTGATTTCAAAACAACCCAAAAGAACAGGAGCATACGGTTTTTGTTCTGTTGTAGGAGTACACTGTTCCAGGTTGAAGAATTCTTTAAATGCCACCTTTCGCTAAACTGCAGACGAAAACTTTCTAAATTAGAGTAAATACACAATGACGCATGAGGCATTTATTCAACCTTACACCCAATTAAACCTGTTTCTCCATGCTTCTGTTGCCAGTGTGTACATAAATTCACTCTTAGGTTCTGAGTCGATAATTCAGTCTGGTCTCTCAGTGCATAATTGAAAAGGTGGTGCACTGATGCATGTGCTGGGTAGAGATCAATCCCCTACGTATTAGCTATGGCTCAGTTAGTAGCTCTCGCTTCTCGAAGTCAGAAACTTATGAGTTGAAACCCCATTCCTGAAACTCTAACTCAGAAGCCTAGCCTGCTGCCCTGGTGCAGAATTTGAGAAAGGTGTTAAGTCTCAAAGATGCAGAATGAAATGTTTAACTGAGATACTGTTTTCCAGTTGTCATAAAACATGCCAAGTGTTATTTTGAAGCTGAAGCTCTCCCTGGTGTTTTGGCCGACACTCATGTCTCAAGCAACGTCAGAAAAGCAGATAATCTGGATTTAGAATAAGCGTTCATCCATTTAGTGTGGAAATGAGGAGGGTTTTTTTTCTCTTAGAGACCATAAGTCCATGCTTAAACCATAGCAGTATAAATAGGCCATTCAGTCCATTGAGTCTGCTCTATTGTTCAACGAGAGGCTGTCAACATTTGGAATTTTTGACATCACATAGCAGTCAAGGCTGAACCCATTGAATCCCTACAGTGTGGAAACAGGTCATTCAGCCCAACAAGACCACACCAACCCTTCAAAGAGCATCCTGCCCAACCCATCCCCTCTACCCTTTCCCTGTAACCCCACATTTCCCATGGCTAATCCACCTAGCCTGCACATCTTTGGACTGTGGGAGGAACTGGAGAACAAATTGGAAACCACACAGACACAGGGTGAACATGCAAACACCGCACAGACAGTTGCCTGAAGGTGGAATTGAACCCGGGCCCCTGATCCTTTCAAGGCTAAATTACAGCGATTTTTAGTCTGCAGTGGATCTGCATTTTTGAAGCAGAATATTGGAGCTGTGGCCACAATCAGATCAGCTATGATCACACTGAATGACAGAGTGGAATCAATGGGTTGAATGGCCAAAGTATTCTGATAAGATCATTAAGTGTGAGCTTTCCTTGCACAATTAGCTTTTATGCTTCATCATTTGATGAGTGGGACTACATGAAAATAAATGTTTTGTTGGCTGTCAAATGTTCTGGTGCTCATGAAAAATATGATTTAAATGCAAGATTATTTTTCATCTTACATTTGTGAAAGACTCATTGATTGTCATTGATTGAAGCAAACAATGGGGTCCCCTTATCTTTGTTAACATTTTCTTCCAAGCAAAAGCAGTTAAACAGGCTAACTGCTCCCTCATGACATTCACTGTGTATTGATCTTGCTGTGCCCACAGCATTCTTTGGCTGAGGGCCATCAACGGCCATTAACAAAATTGATATGCTAACAGCACTACCAACCAAACTGTGCGGGTGTACACGTGCATATGTACCAGACTGGGTCAGTAGCAGGTGGTGACAGAACCAACAAGAGACAACAACTTCTAGGCAGCGTCATAGACTCATGGAGCTGTATAGTGCAGAAACAGACCCTTCAGTCCAATTTGTCCATGCAGGCTAGATATCCTAAAATAAGCTGGTACTATTTCCCAGCATTTGCCCATGTCCCTTTAAACCCATCCTATTCGTACAGGTAGTTCTCCTGTAACGCAATAGTTGCGTTCTTGCATGACCTTGGACTATAGAAAATAACCACAGAAAATCGCAATGCAGAGAAATTCCAAATTAGATTGTTGTACGTAGACAGCAGAAAGTTTGCGTTGTCTAAACAGTGTGCGCTATTCATCAATTACATTGCAGCCAATTCACATTAACAAAACATGTGCGAAAGCAGAAATACCTGTGTACTCATCCAGAAGCTTTTTACATGCTGTAATTGTACCAGCCTCCACCACTTCCTCTGGCAGTCCATTCCAAACATGCAACACCACCTGCATGAGGATGTTGCCATCTGATTTTGAACACCCCTTCTCTAGGAAAAAAGACCTTGCCTATTCATCATATCTATGCTCTTCATGACTTTATAAACCTCTATAAATTCACCCCTTAGTGTCCAATGGTCCAAGGAAAATAGCCCCAGTCTATCCAATCGGCCCCTATAGCTCAAACCCTATATTGCAACAAGTGCCTTGTAAATCTTTTCTGAACCCTCTCAAGTTTCACAACATCTTTCCTATAGCAGGGAGACCAAAATGGAATGCAATATTTCAAAAGTGGCCCGAGCAATGTCCTGTATGGACACAACACGACCTCCTAACTCCTATACTCAATGCACTGACCAATAATGGTAGAGGTTTTCGATTAGCGAGGGAGTGATTGGTTATCTGCGGTAGTTGGAAATGGGGATTAAGAAATCAGCAATGATTTGATGGAATGGTGGAACAGCCTCATGGGGCCAAATGACCTACACCTGGTCCTCTTATGCACTTGATCTCAGTCTCACCAATCTACCTGCTGCAGTTGCATCTGTCTGTGCTTGTGTTGAGAATCAACCTTCATGAGACTTTATGGAAAGAAATATTTCGACTTCAAAAATAATCCAATCCAGCATATTGTGTAACAATGCTACCATGCTTTATGAGTTAAATTCAAAGCATAGTTCAAAACTAGGCATCGTTGAGATGATCAGCGGCGTCAGAATTGTGTTTGACCACTAACTGTAGCCTTACGGCCTAGAATTTTCCTGAGGCCGTCCATCAGTGGCTGCTGTGTGCACCATGTAAAAATTAAAAAATGGAACTCATTCAACAGTGCCTTCCAAACCCATGATTTCTACCACACACATGGAAAAGAGCAGCAGATATATGGGAATACCACCAGCTGCAAGTTCTACTTCAAGTGACACAACATCCGGATGTAGAACTATCTCATCATTCCTTCACTTTCATTGCTCTAATGCCACCTCACTGGTACCTACATCACATGGACTACAGCGATTCTTCAGGGCAGTTAGGGATGTGCAATAAATGCAGCCCTTGCCAGTAAGACTTAGGCCATGAGGAGCAGTCAAGAATATTACATGAAGATTACATTCAGATCAGCTGAGATATTGAAAAGGGACCACTGGTTAAAATAATTAACATAAATTGCAATGTTGACATATGGAAAAAAATTTTCATGCAGCGAATGGCTAGAACCTGCGAGGCACTGCCTGATGGTAGGGTGCAGCAGATGCAGGAGAGACACTCATTACAACTTACCCTGTGGAAAAAGATAACATGGGTTACATTCTACCAATTTTTAATTTATTCATTAAAGGGATGTGTGTGTTGCTGGCTCGGCCAGCTTGGATTGCTTATCGTGGATGGCCTTGAGAAGGCAACCTGATATCTTGGATTGTTGCAATTCATGGAGTGTCGGGATATCTGGAATACTGTTAGGGAAGGAATTCTAGGATTTGTACCCAGGAACAATGAAGGAAAAATACTATGTTTCCACGACAGGATAGTGAGTGGTTAGGAAGTGAACATGCAGAGGATCGTGTTCCCACGTATCGAAAAGTTAAAGCCTCTGTTGTCTTGCTTTCTCTTTAGAGAGAAATGGCTGATGCTGGTTTACCCTGTGGGTTACCACACCTCAGGCAAAGGAAGAGGTTGAGAAAGAGAGATCTTCAGGATAACCTCAGCTGGTACAGGAAATGAACCCACACCATCAACATCACCCTGCAATGCAAGCCAGTTGTCCAGCCAACTGAACAATGTAGTCCTCACCCATTCCTTAGAAAACATGTCCGTCCTGGGCCTCCTGCAGTGCCATAATGATGCCACCCGAAGGTTGCAGGTGCAGCAACTCATATTCCGCTTGGGAACCCTGCAGCTCAATGGTATCAATGTGGATTTCACAAGTTTCACAATCTCCCTTCCCCCCACTGCATCCCAAAAACAGCCCAGCTCGTCCCTGCCTCCCTAACCTGTTCTTCCTCTCACTTATCCCCTCCTCCCACCTCAAGCTACACCTCCATTTCCTACCTACTACCCTCATCCCGCCCCCTTGGCCTGTCCACCCTCCCCAGACTGACCAATCCCCTCCCTACCTTCCCACTTATACTCTCCTCTCCACCTATCTTCTCCTCTATCCATCTTCGGTCCCCCGCCCCCATCTCCCTATTTATTTTGGAATCCTCTTCCCATCCCTCTTTTCTGATGAAGGATCTAGACCTGAAACGTCAGCTTTTGTGGTCCTAAGATGCTGCTTGACCTGCTGTGTTCATCCAGCTCCACACTTTGTTATCTCAGATTCTCCAGAGGCTGTAGTTCCCATTATCTCTGATCTCAGGTCCATTCCTTTGTCCATTTGTAACTTAGACATTGCAGTTTCAAAAGGTGGTGTCGAAAAAGTGTAGTTGAGTTGCTTGTGAATCTTGTAAATTGTACATGCTGCTGCCACTGAGCATTGATGGTGGATGTTTGCGGATGTAATGTCAGTCAAGTGGGTTTCTTTATCCAGTATGGTGCCTAGTTTCTTGAGTGCTGTTGGAGCTGCACTTATCCAGGCAAGTGGGGAGTAATCTATCACACTTCTATCTTATACCTTCAAGTTGATAGGCAGGAATGGGCAGGCAAGAGGTGAACGACTGGAACGCTGCCATTTTCCTAACCTCGGACCTGGTCTTGTAACCGCAGAGTTTATAGAACCATAAGATACTAGAGCAGAATTATTTAGCCTATCGAGTCTGCTCCACCATTCGATCATGGCTAATATGTTTCTCAATCCTAGTCTCCTGCCTTCTCCCTGTAATATTTGACTTTCTTACTAATCAAAGACCTATCTATCCCTGTCTTAAATACACACGATGACCTGGCCTGAGGCAATGAGATCCACAGATTCAGCACCTTCTGGCTGAAGGCATTTTTCTTCATCTTAGTTTGAAAGGGTCGTCCTTTCACTCTGAGGCTGTGCCCTTGGGTCCTAGTCTCTCCTACTTGGGAAACATCTTCTCCATTCCCAATAAAAAACAAAAGAACTGTGGATGCTGTAAGTCAGGAACAAAAATAGAAGTTGCTGGAATAGCTCAGCAGGTCTGGCAGCATCTGTGAAGAAAAAAAACCACAGTTAACGTTTTGGGTCCAGTGACCCTTCATCAGTACTGCCCCAGTTCTGAGGAAGGGTCACTGGAATCGAAATGTTAACTCTGATTTTTCTTCACAGGTATTGCCAGACCTGCGGAGCTTTTCCAGCAACTTCTGTTTTTTTTTCCTCTCCATGCCCACTTTATCCAGGCCATACTTAGATAGTTATCCCAGTTCAATTTCTGGTCAGTAATTTGGTCTCCAGGCCTCAATGACAAGAAAAATGCCTAATCATTTCAATTTAATTTGAGTGTGTTACTATATAAAGCCAAAAATGAATTCATATTGCCCTTGAACAGATTTTTCAACCCAAATTAATATTCTCCTACAGTACATAATTGCAGGCTTTATGCTTTACTGTAAAGATTTAATAAACTGAAATAAGGTTATTTCCTTTTGTTGGACTGTATGTTCTCCCGATGTATGTAGTTCACTCACCTTCAAAACTAATTGAGTTACAGCAAAAGAAACAGAAATGTAAAGCCATCACATGGGTTGACATTAATTAACATTAATGTGTAATTAAAGATTCATCTATTTTCAAGCACACTTCATGATGGATGAAGATTTGAATTATTTGTTCTGTTTCATCTCCTGTGTGTTCTCTCAGAGGCTGAATCTTTTGCTGAGTGTAAATTCCATTAAGAGTTTTGGTGAGTTTCCCACCTTGAAGCTCAATGAGATTCTCACAGTACCTTACTGAATGTGTCTCATTAACTATCTATTCCATCGCTGTGGCTTCACTTATTTCAGTTCTGTTTTACTATGCATTGTTCCCAGAACAACTCGCCTTTCAATGCAGCCCTGCTAGCAGGACACCATCCCTAGCATCTATGCCATCTTCAAAAGGCTGCTGTGCACCTGGCTGAGCAGTGGCATTCCAGAGCTATCCTGCTTGGCCAAGGAAAATTTTTTTGATGATGCCTGAGAAGGAGAAGGTATCACTGTGATTCTGTGACTGGGGCCTAGGCATCCTGGCAAGGGATGGTGCTAAAGAGATTCCTCTTCTTGGAGGACTGACAGAGGAAGCCATGGTAAGAGACCCGAGCTGAGTGGCCTCAGTTTGTCAAAATGCTCTGGGTCATTTCCACTATGCAGAGGAATGGCCAGCAGTGCTCCAAGAAAGTCAATGACCTTTCCCACTTTATCAGGCCACTGCACTGTTTTCCAACATTTGATCAGGCCAGGTCAATGGGTCTAACTTCACTTTTCCATCTTCAACTGGGGCTATGGTATCTGGATAAGTGAGTTGGCAGATTACAACTGAGATGAAGCAAAATCTTTCCCCTTAGAGGTATGAAATTTTCTTTTAAATTAGCCAAAAATTGCAATCTGAATTAGGAATGATTTGACCAGAAAGGCCCAGCAGGACTTACAAAGCAGCCTGACGTCAGAGGTGAAGGCAGTCAGTCGTGATCATCATATTATGTTACCTGCAGAGGCGTGAATTTCGGTGAGTTTGCCTTCAGACAGAAACAGCTGATAAGCAAAGTGGTTACGTCTTTCCTTGTAATGCATGGTTTAGATGTCGAAGCTCCATTGGAGTACAAATCTAGACAGGTAGGGCTGAGAATCATGGGAGCCGGGAACTGCAAAGAATGCTGTTGAAGGAGGAAGCACTTCAAAGCAGATGGGCCATGTGTAGTTGATTAAACAGCCACTTTGAAGAAACTTTCGAACTCTCCCCATGGAAGATGGAAGACCTGATGCATATGAGGAAGATTTTACGTTGACCAGAGTAGGAACATAAAGCAGCCAAAAGCAACAGTTTCATCAACTGATTCACCATATTCACCTATTCGAATTTAGATTTAGATTTTATTATCACATGTACTCAAGTGCAAAAGTACAGGAGTACAGTGAAAAGTTTTCGATATTGCCACACACGGCACCATCTTAGGTACACGTACCCAGGTACAAAAACTTAAGAACATGATAGAAAGAAAGGGGGAAGAAGTTTAAAGTTAAACAATACTGTCACTCTTAGGTGAATAATCACCCAATGAGGTGATTATAGTTGAAGGAATCTTTCAATCAGAAAATTTAAAGTTACTCATTTGAAATCCAAATAGAAAGAATTTGAACAAAAAGTTGAACATAGAAATGAGCATACAAATATATAATTCAGGAACAAAAGTAGTCTATTTGCTCCCATAACCTTGATCCTGTATTTGACTAGATCTAGGATTATCTAATATCGCTACACTTATACTTTCCAAAAGACGATAAGAAGCAAGAGCAAACTTAGGTTATTCAGCCCATCAAGTCTACGCCGTCATTCAACGAGATCATGGCTAATCTCATAATCCTCGACACTTTCCTGCTTTTCCCCATAATTCTTCATTCCTTCCCTGATTAAAAAGAATCTTGCAATTCAACCCTTGAATATACTTAACAGCACAACCTTGAAATCCCTCTGGAGTAAAGAATTTCACAATTTCACTACACTCAGAGAGGCAAAATTCTTCCTTATTTCTGTTTGAATGAGTGACCCCCTTATTCTGAGGTTATGCCCACTGTTCATAGACTCTCCCATAGGGGGAACAATCTCTGTACTTCTACACCATCAAGTCCATGAGAATCTTTGGTGTTTCAATAAATCTCTCATTTTCCTAAATCAATGAGTGCAGGCTCAACCGACTCAACCTCTCATCCCTCCATTACCTGGGATCAGCCAGTGAAATGTCTTTAAACTGCCTCCAAAGCCAATGTACCTTTCCTTAGGAAAGGGGACCAAACCCTGTCACAATCTCCTAGCTGTCCTCTAACTGGTGCCTTGTGCATAATATATGAGATCTGCCTATTTTACACAGTCCTCCACAGTAGCATGTAAAGAACTGTCAACCAAGGAACAATGCGAAAGGCATTTCCAAATTCCCATTCATGGTAAACATGCCACTGAAATCTAAAAGGTGACTGCAGTCAGCATCATAGAATCCCTACAGTGTGGAAACAGGCCCTTTGGCCATCAGAGCATCTCATCCAGACCCACAACCCACCTAATCTGTACATACCTGAACATTATGGGCAATTTATTTTTGGCCTGTCCACCAAGACTGCACATCTGTGGATTGGGGGGGAAACCCACACAGACACAGGGAGAATGTGCCAACTCAACACAGACATTTGACTGAGGGATAATCGAATCCAGGCTCCTGGCACTCTGAAGCAGCAGTGTTAACCATTTAAGCTACCATGCAATGTCCACAGCTTACAGATTCCAGGGGACTGTACAGGTGGTCAATTTGCCACAACTGCTGGATGCTATTAGAAAGCTGAAATCTTTGCCTCTGTATAGTGGCATGCCACAAAAGAAATATACAGCAGGTGGTAGATGCCAAGATACACATGCATGTGTAAATATCATTCCTTTGCACATTTCATAGGAGATGTGTCCAGGAAACTAGCACAACAAGGTGGAGTCCACAATGATAAGCTAACTGCTTAAGATACATCCAACATCCAATGCATTGACATTATTGACTTTAAATGTCAATATGGCTCATTGAGATGGGCACTTGAAATTTTTACATTGTTGATACAACAGGACCAGGTATTACTGGTCTCCTCTGTGCAGAACAAAATGTTATTTCAATCCATCAGGGAACCAATTCCAACACAAAGGATTCCAGACTTAAACTTTGAGTTTTTCATGTCCTGTCTAAGCTCTTCCCAGTCAAATTGATTCCATTGATAAATTTAAAAGCTTATCCACTTCCTTGTATACTTTCTCACTGGAATGTAAATTTGTTATGAACTATTTTCTTAAACATCTGTTATAGAACAAAGAGCAAAGAAAATTACAACACAGGAACAGACCCTTCGGCTCTCCAAGTCTGCACCGAGCCAGTTCCTCTGTCTAAACCTGTTGCCTATTTTCCATGGATCTGCTTCCCTCTGTTCCCTGCCCATTCATATATCTCTCGAGATACATCTGAAATGATGTTATCATGCCCACCTCTACCACCTCCGCTGGCAACACGTTCCAGGCGCCCACCACCTTCTGCGTAAAGAGCTTTCCATACATATCCCCTGTAAACCTTTCCCCTCTCAGCTTGAAATCGTAACCGCCAGTAATTGAGTCCCCCACTCTGGGGAAAAAAAACTTCTTGCTATCCACCCTGTCTATACCTCTCATGATTTTGTAGACCTCAATCAGGTCCGCCTTCATCCTCCATCTTTCCAATGTAAATAATCCTAAACTACTCAATCTGTCATCATAGCTAACATCCTTCATACCAGGAAACATCCTGGTGAACCTCCTCTGCACCCTCCCCAAAACATCTACATCCTTTTGGTAATGTGGCGACCAGAAATGTACACGCTATTCCAAATGTGGCTGAACCAAAGTCCTATACAACTGTAACATGACCTGCCAACTCTTGTACTCAGTACCCCGTCCAATGAATGAAAGCATGCCGTATGCCTTCTTGATAACTCGATGAACCTGTGTTGCCACCTTCAGGGTACAATGGACCTGATCTCTCTGTATCAATTTTCCCCAGGGTTTTTCCATTTACCGTATAGTTCGCTCTTGAATCGGATCTTCCAAAATGCATCACCTCATATTTGCCTGGATTGACCTCCATCTGCCATTTCTCCACCCAACTCTCCAACCTATCTGTATTCTGCTGCATTCTCTGACAGTACCCTTCACTATCTGCTACTCCAACAATCTTAGTGTCGTCTGCAAACTTGCTAATCAGACCATCAATACCTTCCTCCAGATCAGTTATGTATATCACGAACAACAGTGGTCCCAGCACGTATCATTGTTCCTTAAAAGTCTTTGCTGGCAATCTCTTTTCCCATTCTACTCCAACGAGATCTACCTTGTTTACGCTCAGCACTTGATTCCAATCTAAACCCCTCCATTGTAGACTGAAAGCTAAAATCAACCATGTTGTGGTCAATGTTTACTAGTGCATCTTTCATTCTCATTTCTTGCTCCTCTTCTTTCTTAAAGCTTTCTCAATACACATCATCAGATCCAAAATAATCCGATCCCTTTAGATCCACAACACACTGTTGTTGATAACTGTCCCAAATATACTCTATGAATTCTTCCTCATGGCTAACCTTACCAATCTGACCAGCCTAACCAATATGAATATTTAAAGCACTCATAATTGACATACCAGCTTTGTTACGTTCCTGTCACTCCATGATTTATTCTGTCTTTTAGGGAGAGGCTTGGGGGATATAGACATATCCTATTAATGTACTTTTTCCCTTTGTGTTTATTACTTTCAGCCATATGAGTTCTGTGCCTTCCAATCCAAGATCATTCCTTACCATTCCATCCTATCATAATAATGCTACACCATCAACTTTTTCTTTCTGCCTACTCTTTCAAGATGCCACATTCCCTTGACTATTTATAGAATCATAGAATCGTACAGCACTTAGGCAGGCCTTTTGGCCCAATTTGGCCCATACCAACCAAAACATCCATCCACTCAAACCCCATTTGCCTGCACTTGGCCTATATCCTTCTAAACCTTTCCTATCCATGTATTCATCCAAATGTCTCTTCAATGTTATTAACGTATCCACATCAATCACTTCCGCTGGCAGCTCACTCCATATGCGGACCACCTTCAGTGGAAAAAAAGTCGCCCCTCAAGTTCCCACGTATTCTTTCCCCTCTTACCTTAAATTGATATCCTCTAGTCCTCAATTCCCCAACCCTGGGAAAAGGACTGAGTGCATTCACCCTATCCATGTCTCTTGTGACTTTGTACATTTCTATAAGATCTCCCCTCAATCTCCTATGCTCTAAAGGAAAAAGCCCTAGCCTGTCCAACCGCTTCCTATAACTCAGTCCTTTGAACCCTGGCAATATCCTTGTAAATTTCTTCTGCAATCTTTTCTGTAGCAAGGTGACCAAAACTGAATGTAATACTCCAAGTGAGGCCTCACCAAGACCCTGTACAACTGCATCATAACTTCCCAACTTCCATACTCAATGCCCTGATTGATGAAGGCTGGTGTGCCAGAAGCCTACCTCACCGCCCTGTCTACCTATGACTCCTTTCAGAAAACTGTGCATCTGAACTCCAAGGTCCCTCGGTTCCACTACACTCCATATGACCCTAACATTCAGCATGAAACTCCTAGCTTGATTTGACTTTCCAAAATGCATCACTTCACACTGATCTTTATGAAACTCCATTTGCCATTTCTCTGCCCCCTTCCCCAGCTAAACAAGGCCCTGCTACAATTTCTCATAACCTTCCTCACTGACCACGATACCGCCTATTTAATGTCATCCACAAACTTACTAATCATGGATATAAATAAGAAACAGCAATGGGCCCAGCACTGACTCCTGAGGCACACCATTAGTAACAGGCTTCCAGTCCAACAAGCATCCTTCCACTATTACTCTCTGTTCCCAACTATCAAGCCAATTGTGTATTCAATTTGCCGCTCTCCCTGGATTCCATGCGAACTAACCTTCCAGAGCAGCCTACCATGTGGAACCTCATCAAAGGCCTTACTGAAATCCATGTAGACTGCATCTACCGCCCTGCCCTCATCAGCCTTCCTGGTCACTTCATCAAAGAACTCCAACAAATTACTCCTAATCAAACCTTCTCTTTCTAAATGTACGTATATTTTATCTTTCTGAATCTTCTTAGTTTCCAGCTTTTAGTTCCCAGCTTTGATTTCCTTTTAACCGTGTCTTCAAAATGGTTAGAAGATTTTATCCCATTAACCTGTATTTGTGTCGTTAATTGATTTATTTTATTCCAGATCCATCGATTTTGCCTGTACTGCATTCTCCCCCTTTTGCCTGCTGTTTTTCTCTGTTTGCGCACACTGCCCTTTCTTATCCCACTTTGGGTTTTCATGATCAACATCGTTGACCTGTGACACT
Organism: Stegostoma tigrinum; assembly: GCF_030684315.1. Taxonomy (NCBI): domain Eukaryota; kingdom Metazoa; phylum Chordata; class Chondrichthyes; order Orectolobiformes; family Stegostomatidae; genus Stegostoma; species Stegostoma tigrinum. Next base: position 103,135,228 of record NC_081359.1, read on the forward strand.
GCCATATCCTCTTGCTTTGTAAGCCTCTTCCAGACCCTTCCTCTCTCTAATTAGCTTAAAGCCCTCTTAACCGGCAGAGTTATTCAAATCACCAGGAGACTGGTTCCAGCACAGTTCAAGTGAAACCTCTCTCACTCAAACAGCTCCTGAAACATGTTCGTATTGTCTGATACCCAGAGAACCCAGATCACGTGTGCAAATCTGTGGCCTTACAGAATTTTAATTTTTTTTTCTCAAATCGCTCACAGGACGTGGTTAAGCCAACATTAAATGCCCATCCCTCATTACCCAGAGCATAGTTAAAAGGCAACCACATTGTTGTGAGTCAGGATCACATCGGGCCAGGCTAGGCAAGAATGGCGTTATCGTTCACTGAAGGACATTACTGTTTTTCAGACAATCAGCAGCAGTTTCATGGTCATCAGTAAACTCTTACTTCCAGATTTTTTCATTGAATTCAGATGCTACCACGCACCATAGTACACTTTGAAGTCCGGACCTGGGGACATGACCCAGTCTCTGGAATATTAGCTGAGTGATTATGCCATCACCTTCCCCTAAATACTGTTGCAAATGAACTTCAGAAATCTGACTCAGGATGAGTCATCTACCTGTGGTGTAAATTTTGTGGATTAATACACATCAAGCAGTTCTGAGGAAGCATCACTTGACCTGAAGTGTTAACTCTGGCTTCACTCCACAGACGTGCCAGACCTGCTGAGCTTTCCCATCAATTTATGTTGTTGTTTCTGCAGTTCTTTTGGCTTTTGTTTAAACAGTGATTCATGTTAATGGTATGTGTTGGAATTTGAATTCAATAAACACCTGGAATTAAGAGGCTACTGATGACCATGAAAACATTGTTGGTTGTTGGAAAAACAGGTCTAGTTCAGTAAATCTTTAAGGAAGGACAATGCCATCCTTACCCAATTCAGTCTACATGTGGCTCCAGACTCACAAACAGCATCAAACTGATTTCCAAATACTTGTAAAGATTAAGCACAGGACTCATTGCTGCTGAAGCAATTGTCACTCTATCATCTGTAGAATCATGGAGTGGGCACAATGATGTTCAAGTCTCGGTCTGCTCTGTGCAAGCCTCACATTTGCATCTACATTGGGAACTTCATCACTTGGGCCAATGGAAAAAAAAAGAGGTGGTAGATGGTGTTCATTTTAGATAAATGTGAGGTGCTGCATTTGGGAAAGACAAGTCAGGGCAGGACTTATACACGTAATGATAAGATCCTGGGAAGTGTTGCTGAACAAAGAGACCTTGGAATACAGGCTTATAGTTCCTTGAAAGTAGAGTCATAGGTATATAGGATAGTGAAGAAGGCATTTAGTATGCTTGCCTTTATTGGCTAGCATATTGTGTATAGGAGTTGGGAGTTTATGTGGTGGCTGTACAGGACTTTGTTAGGCTGCTTTTGGAATACTGTGTGCAATTCTGGCCCCCTGCTACAGAAAGGATATAATGAAGATTGAAAGACCTCAGAAGAGATTTAGGAGGATATTGCCAGGGTTTCAGCCGTAGGGAGAGGCTGGATAAACTGGGGCTATTTTCCCTGGAGCGTTGAGGCTGAGGGGTGATCTTACAGAGGCTTATGAAATCATGAGGGGCATGGACAGGGTAAATATACAAAGTCTTCTCCCTGGGATGTGAATCAAAAACTAGAGAACATAGGTTTAAGGTGAGAGGGAAAGACTTAAAACTGACCTAAGGGGTAATATTGCCGCACAGAGGACGGTGTGTTTGTAGAATGAGCTACCAGAGGAAGGGGTGAAGTCTGGTGCAATTATAACATTTAAAAGGCATCCAAGTGGGTTTATGAACAGGAATGGTCTGGAAGGATATGGGTGAAATGCTGGTAAATGGGACTAGGTTTAAATAGGATATCTCGTCGGCATGGACAAGTTGGACTGAAGGGCCTGTTTCCATGCTGTACCCTATGATTCTATGAATCTATCTGAAGTTTATTTGCAACAGTATTTAGTGAAATTACACTGTGATAAACTGTACATTCAACTCTCAGACAAGATGCTCTGTATCTTCCTCCTAACTGGGTTGACTAAGTTCGACATCAAGCACCTCTCCATAATCACCAATAAATATATATCAACTTTCATATGCTAGGAGTTGTGCTCATTTAGTCAGCTCATGGTTTTGAGCAATCAGGCTAACATATTAATAATAGCTCAGTAACTTTACAGAGTCAGAATGTTATTAAGCTCATCGGTCAATGAGGTTTTTTAATGCGTAAACATGTCACAGAGCCATAGTAAATAGCTTTATTCCACATTAGACCTTGACTGAGTGAAGTATGATATTGAATATAATTAATACCATAAATATTACTTGTTGACTTGTATCAGTTTTATTTGGTCTGCCTGTGCATCTCTTCGCTTTCATGTGTCTTGTTAAAATGTCGCATTTCTGATTTCCTGAAGGCATGCAAAAGTGTGGAATTGAGAACACCAAAGCAGAAAATGTAAAGTTCTATCAGCGATTTTTGGCAAAACATTAGAATTTGTTCCAGTGACCAAGCAGTAAGGCAAGATTAAATCAGCCAGGATACCTGAGCTCAGTTAAAATGTAATAATTTCTCCCGAAATGTATATATCTCCAAATACAAGTCATGGCTGCCCAGTACATTAGCTACCAGAAACAGGAAGCTCAGAATTCCTTTTTTAGGCAAGAAAATTCCCTGTTGAAGTTCAATATGATATGTAGCATTCTTCTGATGTTCTGATGAAACCCTGATGCAGGGTCGTTGGACTCAAAACTTTATTTTTCTTCCACTGCTGCTGCCAGATCTGCTGATTTTCTGCAACATTTTCTGTTTTGGTTTCAGATTACCGAAGTTAATTGTGTTTATTCTTCCGACCTACTTTTCCCAGCTTGATCATGACTTTGAAAAGCACTATTGAATCTCCTCTCAGCATGTTTGTCTCCGCAAGGAGCGCAGTCCCAACTTCATTGATCAATCCTCAGAACTGAAAGTCCACGATGAAAGAATGTTGCACAACGTGTGCAGAATATATTGATGAGACCAGTTGTCTCAAAATTAAGGATTGTGATCTTAATGCGGCCTTGGTACAGTGAATTCGTTCATAAGTTTCTTTGTATTGAACAGGCCTTGAGTCCCAGGCAATGCCCATCTGTGTTGTGGCCTTGCTCTCTCACTTTTAGTTTCTCTCACCCTTGGTCTCTCCTTCCAGCCACATTGCAGAGACACTACATTGGACAGACAGGAAGGAAACTAACAACAAGCGTACACCAACAAAAAGACAAACCAATACTCGCTCACCTCTATCCACATTGATAAGGAGAACCACCAATTCGACTGGGATAACATCAAAATCCTGGGACAAGCCAAGCAGAGACAGGCACGGGAATTCCTGGAAGCCTGGTACTCCACGAAGAAAGCCATCAATAAACACAGAGAACTCAACCCCATACAGACTCCACTAAGAAGGAAAATTGGAAGTGAGGCAATCCAGCTCAACGGACTCCAGAATTTAAGTAACAGGCAGGAAAACACACCAGTACTTCATCGGAGGCTACACTGAGGGGAATGAAAGGTCTGCGGAACAACAAACGAGCTCAGCGAGCCAACCAACCACACACCAGCAACCCGAGCTACAAATCTACTCCAAAACCTTAGACATTGGCTCCTGCTTTATGAGTCACTCAGCTCTACCCTGTCCATGAAGCCAACAGCAATGTCTCTGATGTCGATCTGCTCAACTGGGCCCAGACATATCATCGTGGCACTTGTAGAACATCTGGATTTAACCTCGGTGACCTCAACACTCTCAACGTGATCGTCTATGATTTTCTGATGGAATTGTGCTCCTTGTGTCAAACAAAAGAATCCAAGATCAGCTTAAAGGGACCTACAAACAGCTACCAGAGATACTCCGGCAAATGGGACTAGGTCAGTTGAGGATATCTGGTCAGCATGGACAAGTTGGGTCAAGGGTCTGTTTCCATGCTGTATAACTCTAAGACTCTATGACTTTATGTTAACCTATCAGAAGCAAGTCTTGTGCACAAGGAGTAAACGTCATTACAAAAAAATCCTGGGACAAGCCAAGCAGAGACAGGCACGGGAATTCCTGGAAGCCTGGTACTCCACGAAGAAAGCCATCAATAAACACAGAGAACTCAACCCCATATAGACTCCACTAAGAAGGACTACTGAATGCAGTCACACCCAGAGGTGGAGTTCACTCTGATTTGTGAATTATCAGTGGACAATACCTTGAGGTGATAGTTTAATGAGAGTAAATCATCTCAGCTAAATTAGATGAAACAATCACTTGACCGTTTGAAAAGTCAGCATCAGCAAACTGGGGACACAAGTTGCTGGTACATTCGAGGTCCACAGAAACACTATATATTCCAGAACCGGGGGGGTCACAGTCTAAGAGTACGGTGTAAGCCATTAGGGTTGAGATGAGGGGAAATTTCTTCACCCATGGAATGGTGAGTCCATGGAATCCACGAACACAGAAAGCAGTTTAGACAAAACAATAATACAAAACAAAGGACTATCGATGCTGAGCATCTGAAACAAAAGCAGAAATTGCTGGAGAAATTCAACAAATCTGGGAACATCTTTAGAGAGAAAGCAGAGTGAACATTTCGAGTCCAGTGGCCCTATCTCAGGCCAAAGCATTGTATGATTTCAGGAAGGAGTTAAATATAGCGCTTTGTGTTTAAGACATCAAAGCATACGGGGGTCAAAGTGGGAACAAGTAACTGAGTTAGATGGTCAGGACAGTTTGGTGTGTTAGCACTGCTGCCTCATAGACCTGGGGACCTGGGTTTAATTCCAGCCTTGGATGACTGTGTGGAGTTTGCACATTCTCCTCATGTCTGCTTAGGTTTCCTCCAGGTGTTTCAGTTTCCTCCCACAATCTAAAGATGAACAGTTTAGGTGGACTGGCCAAGTTAAATTGCCCTACAGTGTTCAGGGATGTGAATTTATCCAATCTCTACTACACTGCCTTAGGTTCATGAGTTGATGTGCCTCAGAGGAAACCATGCACTATACTTACTGCTGAGGAGATCTGCTGCCATGCTATGCCATACTCATCTACCTTACACCATCATCATAGGTCCACTCTGATCTGTCTACAGTCACTCTGTGATATCGATCAACCCCATTTTCTACCACTGTTCATTTTGCTCTCTTGAGGAAGGGTCTGCAGCTTTTCAGCGTTGACTAAATGGCCAAATTTCTGGGCAAATTATATTCGGGAAGACACTTTTCAGATATGCTTTTACTCTCGCAATTTCAAATTCAAATGCATTTCAGTGCGTTTAATGTCCAGAATTTGATCTCTAATTGAAATGCGCAGAAAATTCTTTACGCAGAGAGTTATGAGCTAGTGGAATTCTCTGCCACAGAAAGTGAGTGAAGCCAAAATATTGAATGTTTTCTCAAAGAAGTTGAACGTAGCCTTTGGACCAAAGGGACTAAAGGATATGGAGCGATATCAGGAACAGGATACCGAGTTAGACATAATCATATTAAATCATGGAGCATGCTTAAAAGACCAAATGGCCTACGTGTGCTCCTTTTTTCCCATATTTCTATTAGCCGCCATAGACAATTACATACTGTCCAACTTTCTGTGGCATATAGCAATGTAGGTAGAATCTGGGGCTACTGTTTTTTTGAGGGACTGATGGATAGTTGAATTTGCAAAACATTTTCTTGAAAATATATATTTTCATATTCATGTGATTAATACATGTAGAAACCAACTATGCGATCATGTGGCAAATTCACAGCAATAAACTGCTCACTGGTTCATAGTTTGGTTTCTGCCAGGACCATGCTGTTCTTGTACTCATTAGGACCAAGGCCCAAACATGGACAAAAGAGGGGAAAACCAACGAATGATGACTGCCCTTGACATCAAAGCAACATTTAACTATTCATAGGATAAAGAAGCCTGAGTAAAATTAGAGTCATTGGCTATCATAGGAAAAACTCTCTGTTGGCTGGAGTCATACTTGGCACAAAAGAAAAGATGATTATGGAATTTGGAGGCCAGTCCAGCTCCATTCCTTCAGGAATCCCCAGCCTGAAGTCTTAGACTCAACAACCTTCACCTGTTCATCAATGACCTTCACTCCATCACAAGGTCAAAAGTGGGGATGTTTGCAGATGATTGTACAATATTCAGCACAATTTGTGACTCCTCAGATCCTAAAGTAATTCATTTCCAATACACCAAGAGCTTGACAACATCAAGATTTGAGCTGATAAGTGGCAAATCACATTTGTATCATACAAATTTCAGGCAATGACATCCCCAAAAGAGCGAATCTAACCATTTCCCCTGATATTAATTACCTTTGCTGGATCTCTCATGATCAACAGAGAGCCCACAACACTTCATGCTTGCTAGTCTTGAGTTTTATGCCTGTTCAAAAGCGATCCCATTTGGCACATGATAGAAGGCATCCTCAAATGAAGTTGGGATTTTGCCTCTACAAGGATGTCCGCTAGTTAATATTATCAAAACTGTTAAGAACAGGTGCATCAGTGGCTGACAGATTTATGGTGGTGAGGTCAAGTATAATTTTCCAGCTGCTTGGCCTGCTGTGTTCATCCAGCCTCACATTTTATTATCTTGGAATTTCCAGCATCTGCAGTTCCCATTATCTCTAATTTTCCACCTTGTTGGTTCCTTCACCACAAGCCACAGATGCAGTCCAGGAGCATTGTTCTTTTTGACTTAACCAGCTGTCAAGCCACTTTTGGTGATGGAGTTAGCAATACCCCACCCAGAGTACATTCTGCTGCAACAGCATCCACCTGGAATCTCATGCCTTTGTATTGTATGCATATTGCAACACAAAAGGACAATGAACAACATGTCTTCCCAGCAGAGGTTAGTAGCAAGGAGAGTAATCAAAACTCATTCTTGCAAGGATGCAAATGGCCCTCCATCTGTCTCATAACAATAATCATGGGAACAACAATGGTTTTAGACTAGTGATGTAGGAATGTTCATTGTTAATCTGATTACACATGCGGATTCATAAATATTCCCTGTGTAGCTATATTTTTGGGAATATGGACTGCAGCGACTCAGTAAGGCAGCTGACCACCACCTTCTCAAGGACAAATGGGAATGGGCAATAAATGCTGGGCCAACCAATGATACCCACATCACATAAATGAATTTAAAAATAAAATAACCTTGTTTACTTCTGAAAGCAAACAATTAATTCTTGGTCAGATTAATTAAAAGTAATTGATAAATTGAAACTGGCTAGTGATGGTGTGCGGGAGATTCACCAAAATGTTGCTTAGAGCTGGAGCTGTGAAGAGAGACTAGACAGGCTGAGATTGATTTGTCTAGAGCGCAGAAGGCTGTGGGGGAACGTCATGGATGTGTACAAAATTATGAAGGGCGTGGATCTGGTAGACAGGGAGAATGTTTTCCCCTTAGTACAGTGGTCAATAACCAGGAGGCACAACTTTAACATTAGGAGCAGAAGTTTCAGAAGGCATGAAGAAAATCTTATTCACCCAGAGTGCGGTGGGTAACTGAAACTCATTGCCTAAAATGGTGTTAGAAATGAGAACCCTCAAGTCACTCAAGAATGATTTAAATGAGCATTTGACAAAAGAAAAGGTGCAAACTGGATTTAGAGTGCACAACTGGATTCAATATGATGGGCTGAAGAGCCTTCTTACTTTCTGTAAAAACTCTATGGTGCATCCAAGAATCATATTAAAGGGCTTGCTTGCTTTCAACACGAGTTCTCACCAAATCTTAATCTCTGCTACTTGACTGTAGTGGCTAGCCTGCTGAATAGAGTTGTGGAGTCATATAGCATGGAAATAGACCCTTCAGCCCCAACCCATCAATGCTGATCATGTTTCATAAACTGTCCTTGTTCCATTTGTCTGCATTTGGCCCATGCCCCTCTAAACATGTAGTATTCTAAATGACTCTTAACTGTTGTAATTGAATTTGCTTCTACCACTTCCTCAGGCAGCTCTTTCCATACTCGCACTACCCTCTGTGTAAAAATGTTGTCCCTCCAGTCCTTTTTAAATCTTACCCATCTCATATTAAACCTATGCCCTCTAGGTTTGGACTCCTCTACCCTGGAGAAAAGACTTTGGTATTCACCTTATCAATGCCCCTCAAGATCTTACAAACCTCTTTAACTTCACATCTCAGCCTCTAGCTCACCAGGGAAAAAAAACTCAACGTATCCAACCTCTCTTTATAACATAAACACTCCAGGCTTGTTAACACTCTTGTAAATTTTTTTGCACCCTTTCCAGTTTATTAACATCCTGCTCATGGTGTTGCAACCAGATTTGTACACAGTACTCCAAATATGTCTTGTATAGTTGTAACATAATGCCCCAATTCTTTTATTCAATGTTCTAATGAAGGAAGGCAAGTGTGCCAAATGCCTTCTTCACCACCCTGTCAACCAGTAATGCTATTTTCAAAGAACTATGTTCCTGCAATCCTCGGGTCTCTCTCTTTGTCAACACTCCTAGGACCCCAACATCAACTGTGCAGGTCCTGCCCTGGTTTGCCTGACCAAAATGCAACACCTCACATTTACCTAAATTAAACTCTATCAGCCACTCCTTGGACCCTCAGCCCAGCTGACCAAGATCCATTTATTGCAGAGAAACCTGACCGAGGCTATTGAGTGAGTTAACTTGGCTCAAGTGGAGCTGATTGAGGTGACTGAGAGCATTCATGCAGAAAGGGGTCACTGGAGCAGCTAATCTTTGAGGTGGAAAGAGATAGGGACTCAGAGGGAAAAAAAGCCCATACTGTTTCAAACTTAACCAAACTTTCACACTCTGTTACCATTTGTTGCAACATCGGACCTTACTGTTATCTTGCACTATGGTGCAGTGAACAGCGCTACAACTCAAGTTGGGGTACCTTTTTATTGACCTGTTTTATGACAACATGGTGGCAGTGAAATGCTCATCCTTGTGACTCAGACTGCCTCTTCTCTTCGCTCATGTCCCATGTTTGCATAATAGCTTCCAGCAGCAGGGTGCAGTAATTACTGCAATCAGTCTCTGAAAGCTTTAATCTGATCGAAACCATGGGGAGCCAAATGAAGCAGAAAGGCATCAAACTGAGAAATATCACTCTTTGTGCAGACCGAGTTTCAGGCATTGCCCATGAGTGCTGTGAGGCTGGCAAGTAATGTATGAGAAGGTATCTGACGGATCTGCTTTGGAACATTTTCGGCATTTTCTTGATATGGGCTGTTACATTTAACAGCGTTTTGCCCTTTCCATTAGTTGTAGAAAGAAAACGTCAGATAAAATCAGAGAAATGTGGTGAGAGGACAGAGATAGTCACTCGGCCATATATCGGCATTTTATTCTTCCATAAATCACTAAAATCTATTCTACATTGTATATCCATGTTATTTTACTATAAAATACAAGCTGTTAAATTCAAACCGCGTATGACTAAATGCTTTCTCCTTGGTTTACCACTACAACTGTTGTTATTCCGAACTTTCCTGTTCCCTTTTAAACTCCGAGTGTTCTAGCCTTGAAGAACCTGCCATTCAGTTATGGATTTCCCTGTTCATTTACAGTACTTGAGAGTTGCGAGTGAGATCAGCTTTAACAGCACTTCCCCAGAAGACCTTGAGAAGGTGGTGGTGAGCTGCCTTCTTGAGGTGTTGCATGCCTGGTGGTGTACACTCACAGTGCTCTTTGGAAATTATCTCTAGGTTTTTAACCCAGCAAAAGCAAAGGAACAATGATGTATTCCCCAACAGAGGGAGTCCAGGGAAGGTTTACGAGAATGGTCCCGGGAATGAAGGGCTTGTCATATGAGGAGCAGTTGAGGACTTCCAGTCTGTACTTGATGGAGTTTAGAAGGATGGCAGGAGGGGAATCAGATTGAAACTGACAGAAGTCTGGATAGAAGGGATCAAGAAGTTGCATCCATCAGTAGGAGAAAGTAGGACTCAAGGGCATAGTATCAGTGTGAAAGAACTATCCTTTTGAACTGACAGGGGATTTCTTCAGCCAGAGGGCTCTGAATGTGTCAAATCTATTGCTGCGCAGGGCTGTGGAGGCCAAGTCACTGGATGAAGTTAAAACAGGGATAACAAAGTGTGGAGCTGGATGAACACAGCAGGCCAAGCAGCATCTTAGGAGTACAAAAGCTGACGTTTCGGGCCTCGACCCTTTCTGATAAAGGGTCTAGACCCGAAACATGAGCTTTTGTGGTCCTAAGATGCTGCTAGGCCTGCTGTGTTCATCCAGCTCCACACTTTGTTATCTCGGATTCTCCTGCATCTGCAGTTCCCACTATCTCTGATATGAAGTTAAATCAGAGGTAACTAAGTTCTTGACAGACAAGGCAATTAAGGGTTACAGGGAGAAGGTTGGATAATGTTGTGGCAAAACATATCAGCCATGATTGAATGGTGGAGCAAACCTGATGGACCGAACAGCCTACTTCTGGCTCTTACATCTTTTGGCCACATATCTTGCTGTGTTAGGACCATAGTGATGGTTATCATGCAATGGACAGAGGATTTCCCTCAAATTCACTTCATGAGACATAGAAATACAATTCTTGTTTCTTTTGTTTCCACCTCATTTTTCTGTCTCTCTAAATCCAATTTTCCCTTCTCTTAATTCATTTCTCTTTGTGCTCCTGAGTTGATATTGAATTCAGAGCATCATAGATTGGTTACAGCACAAAGAGTGATCTTTCATTCTTTTGTCTCTGTGCTGGCTGTCACAAGAGCAACTCAGTTTAACCTATGCCCCTCCTCCCTGCAGTCAACCAGATATTTTCTTTCTAGGCACTTGTTCAATTCCCTTCTCATAGCTCCTCTTGAACACAGCCAACACCTGATACATGAGGAAGACCATATGACGCATTAGCAGAAAGAGCCCATTCGGCCCATCAAGTTTGCTCTGCCATGTCGTGAGATCGTGGCTGATCTGATGACCCTCATATCCACTCTCCTCCCTTTACTGCATAGCCTTCAACTCCCGTTCTGATTAAAAATCTGTTCATATCAGCCTTGAATATACTTAACAACCCAGCCTTCTCATCCATCTACAGTAAAGAATTCCACAGATTCACTCTCATCCGAGAGAAAAATGTCTCTGCCTTAAATAGGTGACCCTTTCAAGATGAAGGCGAAACAACCTCTGTGCATCCCACTCTGTGAAACCACCAATAAATCGTATACATTTGAATAAGTTCTGTTGTCATTCTTCTGAACTCCAGTGAATGCAAGCCCAGTCTCCTGAACATCTCTTCATAAGAAAGCTCCTACATGCCTCGTGTCAACCCAGTGAACCTTCTTGACATTGTTTTCAATGGCAGTACATCTCATCAGGATATAGAAATAGTTATTGATATGGTGGGGCTGTAGCTGAAATTTACCACAGAATGTGTGTGATCATACATTTTGACAAGAAGATAAATTAAGGCTTTAATGGTTTAATATTAGAAGAGATGTGTAAGCTTAGAAACTAGGAACAAGTGTAGGCTATCTGGCCCTCAGTCCTCTTCTGCCATTCAACATGATCATGGTTAATCATCCAACTCAGTACTCTGTTTGATCAAATAGTTGAGAAAAAAAAGAACAGTTGGCCTCATACCGAAACACCAACTTTCCTGCTCCTCTGCTGCTGCCCGGCTTTGCTGTGTTCCTCCAGCTCCACATTGTGTTATCTCTGATTCGAACATCGGAAGTTCTTGCTATCCCTGGAGGAGAATGTGGATATTTTAAGTTTGGAGAATTTAAACAGAAAGATAAAAAAACTGAAGCAGTTGTATCAAAAAGCGTACACCAAAGAAAAATCAGAGTGCATCGCGGAATGTTACTCCCTTAAAAACAAAGTCTAAGTGAAGAAGTATACTGGACCATTTGATCTCTTTAATCCTGAGAAATATATCTAAATACTTGAAAACATTCAGAGATAATGGGAACTGCAGATGCTGGAGAATCCGAAATAACAAAGTGTGGAGCTGGATGAACACAGCAGGCCAAGCAGCATCTTAGGAGCACAAAAGCTGACGTTTCGGGCCTAGACCCTTCATCAGAAAAGGTTTATCTGATGAAGGTTCTAGGCTCAAAACGTCAGCTTTTGTGCCCTAAGATGTGGCTTGGCCTGCTGTGTTCATCCAGCTGTACGCCTGTTACCTTGAAAACATTCAATGCTTTGGCTCTAATGTCTTTCTGTGGCCGAGGATACCATAGGCCCTGCACATTCGCAGTGAATACATTTCTCTTCATTTCAATCCTAAATGGCCTACCAATATTTTTAAACTGTGATCCTGGTTCTGGATTCAACAATCATCACAAACATCCTTCTTGCATTTACCCTGTCTAGTCCTGTTAGAATCTTGCCGGTCTCTATATGATACCCTCTCAATCTTCTTAGCTCCAGTGAATATAGTCCAAACCAATGTTGTAGGTTTCTATGAAATCCCCCAACTCAGAGACTTGCTGTGTGCTTTTTTTTGGGAAATCTTTGAAAGTAGAAAAGCGGTTAACATTACAGCTGACAAAGGACACAAGATTATGGGTATTAAAAATACAGGCACAGAGTGTAAAAAGTAGGAATTTATGCTCGGCAGTCATACATTTCCAGTTTGGCCTCCAACTGGTGCATTGTGTCCAGTTTTGGACATCACATTTCAAGAAGGACCTCAAAGCTTTAGAGACGATGCAGAAAAATATTTATTAGAATTATTAAATGGATGAGAGGTTGACTAAGCAAATTGGGATTTTCCATGGACAATAAAGGGCCAAAGGGAGATTTGACAGTTGTGTTTAAAATCGTTAATGATCTCGATAAAATGAATGAGGAGAATTTTTTTTTACCAGTTGTTGTGTTAACACCAGTCAGTGGGCAGAAGTTTAGGTTGAATGGGAAAAGAGCCAGAGACATCGTGAGGAAAATAACTCGCGTGCAATGAGTCACTTGTGATTTGGAATGAAGTGGAAACATGAAATAGCAGCTTCCAAAAGCAATTGGTTAAATCCTTGAAAAGAGAAAAATATAAAGCATGGCTATGGGGATAAAGTTCATGGGTGTAGTTTAACAGATCTTGAAAAGGAACTGGCACAAATGTCTCGGGCTGAATGCATTGTTAGGGTACTGTACCATTCCATGGTTCTACAATACTTTGAGATTTATTAAGTATTCAAATTTGGGCGTAAGGTTAGCTCCTGAGAAGAGAGGTCTTTGCATTATGAATCGATAATGATTGCACATTGGGATCTGCCATAATAAGGACTCCCTTATATACAGAATATCCTGTTCGTATCCAGAACAGCCTTGCCTTATAATGCATTCCAAAGTGTTTTGCAAGGGTGTGTTATTAAGATTGGACACCGAGCCACAGAAGGAGATACGAGGGTTCTGGGGAAAAGGCAGGAAAGTGGAGTTAAGGATTATTAGATCACCTCTGATCTCATGGAATGGCAGAGCAGACTTGATGCGCTGATTGGCTTATTCTGTTCCTACATCTTATGGGCTTATAGTCAATGTCTACATTTTGCTCTGTCTCAGTCTAAAATAATGTTCTCAATTTATGCTGGCGCTAACTTGAAAGACAAACTACCAACCAGATGTGTGATTGCCTCACATAGACCTCTACAGTGATAAAACAACTTACCTGGGGATGTTATAATTACAGACCTTTGCCTGATTAAAGTGCATTCACGGTTACTTTGTGCTCTATTACTGGGAGAATGCCTGAGTTCCCATTGGAACACTATGGGTCTGAGTGATATTGTAAAGACAGAAGCTATAAGCAGCTGCAGAGTTGCAGTGGGGATCAGAGATAATATCAGAATTTTATGCATCGTCCAAACATCAATTTGCTTTTTATGTTTCATCCCTGCTATCTCAGAAGTTTTCTAACTCTCTGAAGGAACTAGACTTCAAAATCTTTACTGATGCTGAAGAAAATGATTTGTTTCATTATCAGAAGTGGCCCATGAGGTGCAGAACATATTGCTTGTTTGTTAGTTCACAGAGATTTTAAGCGTTGAAAAGTCCTGCATTCATCACGCTGCTGTGGCTCTGGGTTCATCACTACACCAAATCATTTGCATTGGTTCAAAGTTGAAAGTGGCGCAGCAGATCTGCTGAAAACAGCAGAAAGATTGCCCGCAATCAGAAATTAGGGTATTTTCTGAGTGAAGAGAAACTAAGATATTTGGAGGAGTAAAACTATTTAAGGAACCAAGTTCAGGAAGTGCTGAAGGCTAATGGACAGGTACAAAAATAACATTTTTTTAAATAAAAAGAGTTAATGTAACATTGACCTTTACTTCAAAGATGTTTCAAACAAAAATGTGGAAGATTAAGTGGCAGCTGAAAGAGAGCTTATAATTTAACATCATTCAGGGCATTGTGATCTGTCTGGACACGACCTCAAGAACAGAAACAGAAGTTGCTGGAAAAGCTCAGCAGGTCTGGCAGCATTTGTGAAGGAAAAATCAGAGTTAACATTTCGGGTCCAGCGACCCTTCCTCACACTGGGCCTGAAATATTAACTCTGACTTTGTTCTCCACAGATGCTGTCAGGCCTGTTGAGCTTTTCCAGCAACATCTGTTTTTGCTCCTGATGTACAGCATCCACAATTATTTCAGTTTTTATTTCCTTCCTCAGGAAGGTTATATTGGCCTCCAATAACACTAGTATGAAGGCTGAAGGGCCAAAAGAGTGTCAACAGTGCTGGTTTCAGTTATCCAATGTTTGATGATGTGTGCCTGTTGATTGCTCACTGTGTGTAATCATTTAAGCCTTGGTGTGGTCATTTAGAGAGCAAGACATTGAACTGAGGCTGGCTATTATAAATAAGGGAGCAGATATTTTAAAGTGTTAAAAATAGAGCCCCTATATATTGAGGAATTATACTACCATCTCTATTTATCTCCAAGATTTGATCCCAACAAACAAGCTGAACAGATAAGGCTTGCGTTTTTTTTGATTAAAAAGTGATGAAGGGAAGAGGGAATCTGAGACATTAAACACATTTAACAGGCAAGGTTCATGAAGTGGGGGAGCTCAGATCAAGGAGGACAGAACATTCAAATTGGACCATTTATTTTTACAAATATTCCATCACTTCATCCTCGCTGGTTACGCTGAAATTTCATTTTGTCAATGCCAAGCCACTTTGTGTTCAGACATTTCAGTTTACACTTTTCTTATCTTTCAGAGCACCTGGTAAAAGATGTGCACATTAGATAGATTAGCCATGCAAAATTGCCCGGGGTGTCTCGGGATGTGCAGGGTAGGTAGTTCAACCATGGGAAATGTGGAGTTATATGGTTAGAGTATGGGGATGGGTCTGGGTGTTATGCTCTTCAGACGGTCAGTGTGGACTCAGTGGGCTGAATGGCTTGCTTCTACGTTATAGAGATTCTATGATGCATTGTTTTACTCACTGTTCTACTTGTGCTATGAAGGTTATGCTTGACTTTTTCTTTTGAGTTTGTTACTTTTACTGCTTTGAACTTAAGCTTTGTACCTAAGTTGGTATCATGTGTAGTGACATTATATGCTTTTCACTGTACTCCCGTACATCTACTTGAATACACGTGATAATAAAATCTAAATCTCATTTTAATGCCCCTCCTTCTCATTGTGATAAATAGTTTTGTTGGTTCTCTTCTTCACCCTTCCACTTATTGCTTTACTTGCTTTTCTGATCCTTCTGAAATGACTGTTCCCCATGGAGCATCTAGCTCTGAAACAATTTAAGAATGGCAACTGCATTCAAGAAGCCTCTTTCAGGACCTCAGGGAGCCCCTAGGTGTTATACAGTCAATGAAACATTTTTTCGAATACAAAGGATACAGAATGCTTGCCCATTAGGGTGGCACTGTGGTTCAGTGGTTAGCACTGCAGCATCACAGCGCCAGGGACCCGGGTTCGATTCCAGCCTCGGGTAACTGTCTGTGCGGAGTTTGCACATTCTCCCCGTGTCTGCGTGGGTTTCCTCCAGGTGCTCCAGTTTCCTCCCACAGTCCAAAGATGTGCAGGCTAGGTGGATTGGCCATGCTAAATTGCCCGCAGTGTTCAGGGGTGTGTGGGTTATAGGGGGGTTGGCCTGGGTGAGATGTCCCAAGGGGCAGTGTGGACTTTTTGGGCTGAAGGCCCTGTTTCCACACGGTAGGGAATCTATTCTAAAAAACATTTTCCCTGTGTCAGCGTGGGTTTCCTCAGTATGTTCCAGTTTCTTTCCACAGTCCAAAGATACACAGGTTAGGTGGGTTGACCGTACTAAATTGTCCGTAGTGTCCAGGGATATGCAGGTGAGGTGGATTAGCTGTGGGAAAAGCAAGGTGACAGGGATAGGGTAGGGGGTTGAGTCTGAGTGGGATGCTCTTCGGACGTTCAGTGTGGACTCGATGGGCCAAATAGCCTGCTTCCAAACTGTAGTGATTCTACAAATCACAAGGAGGTAGATAAGCAATAGAGGTTCCTCTCTATTGCTCAGGTGCTAGTATTATGTGGGCAGGTTTTTTAAAAACATATAAAGAACATACATTAGCTATGTTCTATAGGAATGGACATCAAAACATTTCTTGTGACAAGCTATGCGGCACCTTCCAACATTTGCTGCTTAATTTAGAGAATATCTAAAGCTGGAGCAGGCCACCTGGCCCATCAAGCATGCCATTCAGTAAGATCATAGCTGACCTATTCAAGGGCTTGGCTCCACTTACCCACCTACAGATCATAACTCTTCATTCTTCTACTGTTCAAATATTTACCTACATTTACTTTCAAAAATATTCAATGAGGTAGCCTCAACTGCTTCACTGGAGAAGGAATTCCACAGATTCACAGCCCTGTGGGTGAAGAAGTTCCTCCTCAAGTCAGTCCTAAATTTGCTTCCCCTTATTTTGAGTCTATGCCCCCTCATTCTAGTTTCACCCGCCAGTGGAAACAAAATCTCTACTTCCATCTTATCTATTCCCTTCTCAATTTTATATGTTTCTATAAGACAACACCTCATTCTTCTAAATTCCATCCAGTATAGAACACAGAACATAGAACATTACAGCACAGTACAGGCCCTTCGGCCCTCAACGTTGCGCCGACCTGTGCACTAATCTAAGCCCCTCCCCCTACACTATCCCATCATCATCCATATGCTTCTCAAGTCTGGAATTAACCTAGTGAACCTCCCCTGCACTCCCTCCAGTGTCAGTATATACTTTCTCAAATAAGGAGACCAAAACTGTACACAGTACTCGAGGCATGGCCTCCCCAGCACCTTATACAGCTGCAACATAACCTCCCTGTTTTTAAACTCCATTCCCCAACAATGACAGACAATATTACATTTGCTTTCTTAATCACCTGCTGCACCTGCAAACCAACTTTTTGTGTTTCATGCTATTTTGTTATTACGGGAAGCATTTTTCCCAGAACTCCTTTGATCTCCTGAAAAGTTCAGATGCGCTCCCACAGAAATAACTGATGAATATGTTTTATCAGTAACAGAAAAGCTATAATAGGAGATGACAATGAGATATTCTCTAAATTAAGTAGCAAATGTTGGAAGGTGCCATATAGGTTTATCACAAGGAAATGCTCTCATGTATATTTGATCCAATCCTTTTCCATTCCCAACCTTCCCAACTGTCAATGACAGCATTGAGCTGTTTGTTGAATGAGCTTCAACTCTTGGTTTGAAACCATGTTACTCAGCAGCCTATTTCAACTCTTGGCCTTCCTAAATCAAGTAAGATATAAAGACACAGATTTCGCTTGGTAGCAAGCCCAGAATGTTGTTTAAAAAAAAGTACAGGCCTTGATTCTTTCTTAATCTTGTCACAAAAGCCATAGCGAAAACTCTGAAACATTTACCCACGCACCCCGAGACTCTGGCTGATAAGTCATTTGGATTTTTCAAGACTGTGATCTTCAGGCTTATGTTTTGTAAGTTGTTTAGTAACGGAGTGGTTAAGGAAGATCCAAGCAAGAACCTGTGCACATAAATTTAAATACACTGCCTGATATTGAAATCGACAAAACTTTTACGAACCAGTCCTTTGAAATGTAGCTGCTCAAGGCCAAGATAATGTACTTTTAAAAATGCAGTAAACATGTTCAACTGAAGTAAATGGTCAATCAGCATTGCTGTAGCTTTGAACAATACCCCATCTCTTAAAAGAAAATCAGCCTTTTGAGTTAAGCCACTCATGACTGATCAGCATTGTCTTGCTACATTTGCCCCCACGCCTTCTCCCTCACCCCTATCCCAGGCCCCAAGATGACTTTCCATATTAAGCAGAGGTTCACCTGCACATCTGCCAATGTGGTATACTGCATCCATTGTACCCGGTGTGGCTTCCTCTACATTGGGGAAACCAAGCAGAGGCTTGGGGACCACTTTGCAGAACACCTCCGCTCGGTTCGCAACAAACAACTGCACCTCCCAGTCGCAAACCATTTCCACTCCCCCTCACATTCTTTAGATGACATGTCCATCACGGGCCTCCTGCAGTGCCACAATGATGCCACCCAAGGGTTGCAGGAACAGCAACTCATATTCCAAGACAATAAAATGTGAGGCTGGATGAACACAGCAGGTCCAACAGCATCTCAGGAGCACAAAAGCTGACGTTTCGGGCCTAGACCCTTCATCAGAGAGGGGGATGGGGTGAGGGTTCTGGAATAAATAGGGAGAGAGGGGGAGGTGGACCAAAGATGGAGAGAAAAGAAGATAGGTGGAGAGGAGAGTACAGGTGGGGAGGTAGGGAGGTGATAGGTCAGTCCAGGGAAGACGGCCAGGTGAAGGAGGTGGGATGAGGTTAGTAGGTAGGAGATGGAGGTGCGGCTTGGGGTGGGAGGAAGGGATGGGTGAGAGAAAGAACAGGTTAGGGAGGCAGAGACAGGTTGGACTGGTTTTGGGATGCAGTGAGTGGAGGGGAAGAGCTGGGCTGGTTGTGTGGTGCAGTGGGGGGAGGGGACGAACTGGGCTGGTTTTGGGATGCGGTGGGGGAAGGGGAGATTTTGAAGCTGGTGAAGTCCACATTGATACCATTGGGCTGCAGGGTTCCCAAGCGGAATATGAGTTGCTGTTCCTGCAACCTTCGGGTGGCATCATTGTGGCACTGCAGGAGGCCCATGATGGACATGTCATCTAAAGAATGGGAGGGGGAGTGGAAATGGTTTGCGACTGGGAGGTGCAGTTGTTTATTGCGAACCGAGCGGAGGTGTTCTGCAAAGCGGTCCCCAAGCCTCCGCTTGGTTTCCCCAATGTAGAGGAAGCCACACCGGGTACAGTGGATGTAGTATACCACATTGGCAGATGTGCAGGTGAACCTCTGCTTAATGTGGAATGTCATCTTGGGGCCTGGGATAGGGTGAGGGGGGAGGTGTGGGGACAAGTGTAGCATTTCCTGCGGTTGCAGGGTAAGGTGCCGGGTGTGGTGGGGTTGGAGGGCAGTGTGGAGCGAACAAGGGAGTCACGGAGAGAGTGGTCTCTCCGGAAAGCAGACAGGAGTGGGGATGGAAAAATGTCTTGGGTGGTGGGGTCAGATTGTAGATGGCGGAAGTGTCATATTCCGCTTGGGAACCCTGCAGCCCAATGGTATCAATGTGGACTTCACCAGTTTCAAAATCTCCCCTTCCCCCACCGCATCCCAAAACCTGCCCAGTTCGTCCCCTCCCCCTACTGCACCACACAACCAGCCCAGCTCTTCCCCTCCACCCACTGCATCCCAAAACCAGTCCAACCTGTCTCTGCTTCCCTAACCTGCTCTTCCTCTCACCCATCCCTTCCTCCCACCCCAAGCCGCACCTCTATCTCCTACCTACTATCCTCATCCCACTTCCTTGACCTGTCCGTCTTCCCTGGACTGACCTATCCCCTCCCTACCTCCCCACCTATACTCTCCTCTCCACCCTTCTTCTTTTCTCTCCATCTTTGGTCCGCCTCCCCCTCTCTCCCTATTTATTCCAGAACCCTCACCCCATCCCCCTCTCTGATGAAGGGTCTAGGCCCAAAACATCAGCTTTTGTGCTCCTGAGATGCTGCTTGGCCTGCTGTGTTCATCCAGCCTCAGATTTTGTTGGCTAGCATTGTCTTGCTGCAGGCTAAGCTCATCAAGTTTGCAATTACCAACAAAATTCATCCTCTCTACCATGTAATGTTGGGATAAAAGCATTTCTATTGATTAAAAGCTAAGTACTGGGGATTGTAAGAGATCAGTTGTAATGATATAGTGACAGAGACAAAGAGGATATTGGTCAGATCAGGACTCTAATAAAGAAGTGAATGCGGTAATATCACTTAGATCACTTATTCTATTGATTATTGCTCAGTTATTGGAACTGCCTGAAGTAGTGCTTAGTTTGATTGTGTTAATATAAAAAACAAATGACATGGAGGAGAGTGAGGGTGGGAGGATTTGAGGCACTGATCAGTCAGAAGTCTTGTAGCCCAATAGATAGCATCTCTGCCTCTGAGCTAGAAGCTCTGGCTTTGCGTGCCAGTCCGGAACTTGATGGCCAAAGGAGGTGCATTCAGGACGTGGCCAAACAGAATGAACCTGCAAATCGTTCCAACACACATTAATGGCAGGAGGTAAGAATGTAGGATAGATTCCTGGTCAGTCATGTGATTTCATGAAGGTTAGAATCTTACTGTCATTATGCACTCTTCCAGACTACAGCAGGTATGCAAAATTGCGTGCAAACACAACAATGTGAGTGATGTGTAACAGAATGGCACTTTGCCCTTTCGAACCATCTAAGATGCTTTGTGTAGATTCACTCTAACTGATCCTTCTTGTTTGTACTGTAAACGCGCCACTGGTACACTGGGAATGGTGAGGGCCATTTACATGAATTGTGCTCAGTACCACTTCTAAAAGCTATCAAAGTGAGAGACAGAGGTGACCAAATGATCAGTTCACAGAGAGTGGAAACCTACTTCCAGCAGTGGCTGGTTGCATGAGAATGCCAGAAAATGGTTGAGAAGGTGTATGTAATGTTGCTGTTTATCTCAAGAGGGTTGGAATATAAAAGCAGTGATGTGCTTCTGAGACTTTATAAAGCTCTAGTTAGGCCCCATTTAGAATACTGTGTCCAATCTTGGGCCCCACATCACAGGAAGGACATACTGGCGCTGGAGCGTGTCCGGCTGAGATTTACACGGATGATCCCTGGAATGCTAGGTTTAACGTGCGATGAACGGCTGAGGATCCTGGGATTGTATTCATTAGAGTTTAGAAGGTTGAGGGGAGATCTAATAGAAACTTAAATGTATGGCTTAGAAAGGGTGGATGCTAGGAAGTTATTTCCATCAGGCGGGGAGACTAGGACCCGTGGGCACAGCCTTAAAATTAGAGGGGGTAAATTTAAAACGGAAATTAGGAGACATTTCTTCAGCCAGAGAGTGGTGGGCCTGTGGAATTCATTGCTATGGAGTGCAGTGGAGGCCGGGACGTTAAATGTCTTCAAGGTGGAGATTGATAAATTCTTGATCTCAAAAGGAATTAAGGGCTACGGGGAGAGTGCAGTGAAGTGGAGTTGAGATGCCCATCAGCCATGATTGGATGGAGGAGTGGACCTGATGGGCCAAATGGCCTTACATCCTCTCCTATGTCTTATGGCCTTATGGTTTATGGGGCATCAGATTACTGGGCTTTACTGAATAACAAAGAGTGGGGCTGGATGAACACAGCAGGCCAAGCAGCTGAGATGCTGCTTGGCCTGCTGTGTTCATCCAGCCCCACACTTTGTTATCTTGGATTCTCCAGCATCTGCAGTTCCCATTATCTCTGAGCTTTACTGAATATGACTTAGTTATTGATACCAAGTGGGTATGGATGCCCGTACAAAATCTTCAGTGAAGATCAGTGATTCTTGAAAGCACTAAGTAGGTAAATTGCACATTACTTAATGGTTAGTTATATTGTAACTGAGATACATGATTCTTTTCTGTTGGACATTGGGCTCAGCCTCAGAGGAAGTTCACATTACAATTACTGAAATGTTCTGATACACACAGAGTGACACTGGACACTGGTCATTGAGCCAGCACATAACTAGTTAGCTCCTCACTGAAACATTCCGTTATAACTTGATACGTGGAGTGTATCTGCTGATGGTAGTTACCTCTTTTGAGTGCCAACGCCTAATATAACAAACAATTATAGCTCAGTCATGGTCTAATTGGTGAACAGGCACGAGGGGCTGTTTCTCTTCCTTTGTTTTCCATATTTAGTCTAAATATTACGAAATCTTTTATCAAGCGTTATTACTAGTTAAGTAATGAGAAAGCTGATTGAACAGTATAAGAGCAGCAGACGAGCTAAAATGTTTTGAAGTTGCAGCAAATTATGCAGTGTGTCTGTTCTTGGGCAAGTAATGATTGAACAGTAAATAGAATTATGACCCACTGTGAAGAAAGAAAAAAATCATTTATCATTGGAGAACAATTTTATTCTGTATTAACAATTCATTGAACAATTGCTTTGAATAATTGAGTTCTGAATATGCAATCCATAAAGTCATTTGTTCAAGTTAGGAAGCCCAAATGAAAGGAAGCAGGTCCTCTTCACCGAGATAACAAGGTGTAGAGCTGGATGAACACAGCAGGCCAAGCAGCATCATAGGAGCAGGAAAGCTGACATTTCGGCCCTCGACCCTTGTGTTCATCCAGCTCTACATCATGTTATCTTGGATTCTCCAGCTCCTGCAGTTCCTATTATCTCAGGTACTCTTCACCACTTATTCTTGGATAATATTGCCAATGTTGCTAATTACCAATTTTTCTTCCTCTTTGGTAATGAGAGACAGAGTGTCCTCTCTGCAAGTTACTGAAATGCTCATTATGATAGTGTTCCCTCAATGGTATTAGATTGGGAGTTCCATGATATTTATGTGGCAGTGTTGAAAGAACGCTGACATTGATCTAATCCAGGATAAATTGTGATTTGAAGGAAGATTGAACATGGTTGTGTACTCACATTGTAGCTTGTGGCCTTCATGGTAAGGGGAGCTAAAAGTAGACATGCTGAACCATTTGGCTGGATTTTTAGAAAGCCAGCAGAGCCAGGATCAGGGCATGTTTTGATCTGTCTCAATGGAATACATGAAGCATGCTTTTTTTTTGTCCTATAAAGTTACGGTTCTGAAATACTAAAGTAGCAGACTGCATTAAACTCCCCCAAACTAACAATGTCACCCTTACTTGTGTGGGAGCAAGGTAGAACATTTTCAGATTTCATGGAGAGCAGACCTGTAGCTGTAGATCTCGTCATGGTCATAGTAACAATGTCTAATGAACAAATTTAACAATTACCTGTTGCTAACATGCAATAAACCACATCTTGTTCAGACAAGATTCTCTTCTTGTTAAGACTCAATAGTGGTTAGTCCCAAACTGTGAACAAAATTTTAAAAATTCATTTATGGAACATGGCATTGCTAGCTGGGCCAGCATTTATTGCCCATCCCCAGTTACGCTTGAGAAAGTGATCAGCCTTCTTAAACCACAATCCATCATTATAGATAGGCCCACCATGTAGTTAGGAAAGAATTCCAGAATTTTGACCCATGACAGAATGGTGATACATTTCAAGTCAGATGGTGAGTCACTTAGAGGGGAACTTGGAGGTGGTAATGTTCTTGTGAATCTGTTGCCCTTGTCATTTTAAATGGAAATTTAAAAGGTGCTTTCATAGGTGGTTTGATGAATTTCTACACTGCATGGCATTGATGGTGCACGTTTCTACAACTGAGCATTGGCGATGGAGAGGATGAATATTTCTGGATGCGCTGCCAATCAAGTTAGGTCCTTACACACAGTCAGTGAAAACAGAATTGATGGCAGGATTACATGGTGATACATATTGTGCAATGTTGCTTCATACCATAAAGTATAACAATTTTTAAAAACCTATTGAAGCCAGGAAAGAAATTTCCAGTACAGATATACAGTATCTTTTATTGAATTAGAAACCTTAAAAGAAGGAAAATAATAATAGGTAATAACATGTGAGGCTGGATGAACACAGCAGGCCAAGCAGCATCTCAGGAGCACAAAAGCTGACATTTCGGGCCTAGACCCTTCATCAGAGGTCTTCATCAGACCCCTCTGATGAAGGGTCTAGGCCCGAAACGTCAGCTTTTGTGCTCCTGAGATGTTGCTTGGCCTGCTGTGTTCATCCAGCCTCACGTTTTATTATCTTGGATTCTCCAGCATCTGCAGTTCCCATTATCTCAAATAATAATAGGTGACAGGATTGGACACCTTGGCGAAAACAGTGTTTAAGGCAGAGAATTGTGTCAAATTTAAAAACTAAATCACAAACTGAAGAGGTAATTATATTATTGCATTCAATAAGACTGCCAACTGAAGTCGTAAATTATATGAAAAGGAAGTCATAGATTATTTGCAAGAAGTTCCATCAGCTTTTGAATGTAAAATTAACCTGAGAATTAACTGCATTTTTAAAAGAAGAAGATCAAACAGGGCAATTCCAATTAACAACCTCTACAAATTAGTAGAAAACTGTTACAGAGACAGAGGAACTGCTGAAGCTGCAGAATCTGAGATAATGCAGTGTGAAGCTGGGTGAACACAGTAGGCCAAGCAGCACCAGAGGAGCAGGATAGCTTGATGTTTCGGGTCAGAATCCTTCATCAGATAAATAGAAAACTGTGATGGGTTTAACGTTGATGGTGGAACTTTTTAATCAGGAATTAAAAAGATACACAATTGTTGTTGACATTCTTCTAAGTCTTTGCCAGATATGTTATAATCCAAAGAAGTTTTAACGTTAGAACAAACTTTTCAGCATGAATTGGAAGTCAGTGTGAGGAAGAATCACAAAGAGAAATTCTCATGGGCCAAGGATAACCTTATCACTGGAGAACAGCAGAACATATCCACTTTGCGAGATGTAGACAGTGGAAAGAGCCATATAACAAGTAAACAGAAAGAACGGGCCAGACAGTAGACAGTAAAAGTGAGCATAAATGCTGTGGAATGATATAATCTTAGAAGCATAAACATTGCCGAGCTGTTAAGCTAGGAAATGACATCTATATCACTGTTGTAGCCTTCCAGAGGATTTTAGAAGTAGAATGCAGTTTCAGAGCAGCAAAAGGTTGTGGTTGATTGCATAAAGATGCTAATGTGCTAAAATCGTGATCTTTAGAAAAGAAATCCCATTCAACTGGAATAATATCCTTAGAAAATTATATCAGTGAGAGGTCCTTCCAATGCAGAGATTTTACCAGTCAGGTAGAGTCAAGAAATTTAGCAAGGTCAAGATGTCCTCAAGTCAAAGACCAGCCACTCATCCAAGTCTGAAGAGAACACATTCTGGAAGAATTGTGAAATCTCAAGGAATCCTGAATTTACAAAGCCAGAGGCTTGAGGAGAGGTGAAGAGATAGGAGAGTGCTAATCACAATTATACTCTGAGATGCATAAACTTTGGTGGAAGTGGAGACCGGGGGCGAATATTGCAAAAGGCAATGGTTCTGAGTTGGTTCATGTTGGAGGTTACATTAAGCTCGACCTAAACAAATGATGTCACATGGGCTTGAGGAGAAATAAGGCAGAACATCTGAGGATCTCATGGTGCACAAGACTATACGCTTAGGTGCCCTCACAGTCTTAATGAAATCTCTAATGAACTAGTGTAAATTGGACATCGTGGCTTGGATGAGAATCTTTATTTTGTTAGGTCTCAGTCATGGTTGATTGTGTAACACTGTAACACATTTAGACCTTGACACCCAGTCATAGAAAAAAAGATTGTCAGCAGCATCCTTCTACTCATAAAACCACACAGCTGTGGATTCAAGCTCGTGTTTTTCTGTCCTCATGTATTCTGCCTGTCATGGGTTTTGGACCTCTGCACTGTACTCTTGTGATGACATAACTTATCACTAGACTGTCAGTACACTGAATCTGTAAAACTCAGTCTCAACTTTATCTAAGAGTGATGATTGTTTAACCTTTAGGAGTTTCAATAACCTCTTCTACCTACATTAAAACTCTTTCTTTCAGTTCAGAGTCTCAATATTATGTCTTTGAACATCATAATAATTAATATGTTCATTTCCTTGATACTACACTGGGTGAGAACTTATCTTTTAAAGGAGTGTGGAAGGGAGGAAATGGGGAATTTGCTCACTTCCAATTAGGGGCAAGTCAGAGGCTGGGAATTATGCAGCAAGTAGCTCAATTGTTTGACTACCAGAGTTGCTCCAATGTCTGCAACGCACAGTCAAAGTGTGATGAGATTATTCCTCTTGCCTGGATGAGTACAGCTCCAGCAACACTCAAGAAACTCCACAGGGAGGAACAGATGACGATGTCTCCAAAACTCTCCATCACCAAAATACTTCTTTGGCTCATATCTGACCCTGTTGTAGACTGAATGGCAGAGAATAGTCACTATAATTAGTCAATATGTACAAAATTGTTGTATCATGCAGCTACTAGAATTATATAATAATTATATAATAAGGCTGAAAGTCTGAAATAAAACGAAAATTGCTGGAGGAACTCAGCAGGTCTGGCAGCACCTGTGGAGAGGAAGCAGAATTAATGTTTCAAGTCTCGCCTCTTTTTCAGAACTCTAGAATTAATATTCTTTAACGTATTTCCTCTGATGTTTTAACACAGTTGTAGATTGTGTTTAAGTGACCCAAAGAATTCTTCTCAATTTCTGGGTCCCTGAAGAGAGGGCTCGAGGTTACTTGATCTGAGAATGTTCAGTGCTGATGGAGTGTGTGTTCCAAATACACACATAGAGTACAATGGTTAAATATAGCTGATGTGATCCATCTGCACATTTGTATTTACACCTGTGATGTAATTCCATTCATGTAAAAGCTCTAAAACCATCTAAAGTCACTTCAAACAAAATATTTCTGATTTAAGGCAAGCATTGCAGTCATTACAGGCTTTTCAACTCAAACATGCGATGGTTTCCTCATACTCTCTGTGATTACAGTGTTTTTATGTATTAATTGAAAGTAAAATTTGTTGAGTCCCAAATTGGATTAATATTCTAATTCACACTAGATTCACAGCAAGAGTGTTTCAGAAACAGATAAGCTGGCAGTTTTTCCTTTACAGACTTCTCCTCATAACTGAAAACCAAACCACCTCTTAGCGAAACACAGTTTAAACACGACAGACATGTAATATAGGCTGTCTAATTTGCTTTCTAAGAAGCAAATTCGAGCAATTAATTGATTTCCTGTGATTTCCTATTTGTGTTTAATTTAAAAACAAAGATCCAATTTGTCCTTTCATCTCCTCCTTTAATAAAACTCTGGGTAAAAACCGAATTTGGAGTAAATGCTTTGTCGACCATGTTTCAAAGCTCAAGTCGTTAGAAAAGTCATCTAGGTTCACTGATGTCCTTTAGCAAAGGAAACTATTATCTTATCTGGTCTGATCTATATATGACTCCAGACCCACAGCAATGTGGTTAACTCTTAACTATCGTCTGGGAAATTGGGAAAGAGCAATAAAACCTGGTCCAGCCAGCGACACCCTCATCTCGTGAATAAATGAAACAAAAATAAATTAAATCTAATGCCATCAGAGCAATTGTCACAACAATCAGATTATTTGTTTTATTGATGTTGGTTGAGGAATAAATATTGATCAGGACACATGTACTTCTACTCTTCTTCAAAATGGTGTAAAGGATCTTTCAGCTGAGTGGGAAATGTGTTGAGTTCACGAACCTGTCAGAATGACAGCACCATCACCAGTGGAGCATTCACTCAGGCCGGTGCTGAAGTACCGCCTGAGATTTTCGACAGGATCCATATTCAGAGTGCATCTTCAAATCACAATGCTCCTGTCTCTGAGACCAGAGGGCTCACAACTGAACCACATTCATGTTGAGAATGAAGAGGTGTTCTGCAGTGATCATTCTGATTTAGCTGTCATAACCAAACTTTATGTATGCGAACACAACGTGGAAGCAGATGAAGATTGGAAGTGAAAACAACAAATGTTGGTGATCATAACGAGTCAGGCAGCAGTAATGGAAAGAAAAAAAACTAACATTTCGAATCGAGATGACTCTTCATTAGAGCCGCATTTAGACGCGAGGCATTAGCTTGGTCTCCCTCAATGGATGCTGCCTGACCTGTCGTGGTTGCCAGCAATTTTTGTTTTTGGTATAGAATCCAGCATCTGCAGTGATTCACTCTTTGAACATTTGGAGTGTTGGGACAACCTGAAAGTATGATTAATTTGCACTTAAACAAAATCTTTCACATTTTTAGGACATCCCAAAATGCTCATTGCAACCAGCAAATCACATTCTTGGATTGAGTTACAGTTGCAGGAAGTAGCGGAGTGGTAACACAATGCACACTCAATCTTGGTTGAGGCACATGGACATTTATTCTTCGTTTCATCATAGAAATGGACATTACTGGCAGAGTCAATATTTGTTGTCTATCCGTGATTGTTCTAGAACAAAGATTGCTTTGCGGCGAGGGTCGCATGTAGGCCAAACTGAATAGGGATGGCAGATTTCCTAACTTGAAGGCCACTTGTGAACCAGAGATAGCAGGAACTGCAGATGCTGGAGAATCTGAGATAACAAGGTATAGAGCTGAATGCTGTATTAGTGATAATTGGAACTGCAGATGCTGGAGAATCCAAGATAATAAAATGTGAGGCTGGATGAACACAGCAGGCCAAGCAGCATCTCAGGAGCACAAAAGCTGACGTTTCGGGCCTAGACCCTTCATCAAAGATGGGGATGGGGTGAGGGTTCTGGAATAAATAGGGAGAGAGGGGGATGCAGACTGAAGATGGAGAGAAAAGAAGATAGGTGGAGAGGAAAGTATAGGTGGGGAGGTAGGGAGGGGATAGATCAGTCCAGGGAAGACAGACAGGTCAAGCAGGTGGGATGAGGTTAGTAGGTAGGAGATGGAGGTGCGGCTTGGGGTGGGAGGAAGGGGTGGGTGAGAGGAAGAACAGGTTAGGGAGGCAGAGACAGGTTGGACTGGTTTTGGAATGCAGTGGGTGGAGGGGAAGAGCTGGACTGGTTGTGTGGTGCAGTGGGGGGAGGGGACGAACTGGGCTGGTCATTTTCACCATGGACGTCCAGTCCCTATACACCTGTATTCCGCATGCAGATGGCTTCAAGGCCCTCCGCTTCTTCCTGTCCCGCAGGCCCGACCAGTCCCCCTCCACCGACACCCTCATCCGCCTAGCCGAACTCGTCTTCACCCTCAACAACTTCTCTTTCGATTCCTCCCACTTCCTACAGACTAAGGGGGTGGCCATGGGCACCCGCATGAGCCCCTGCTATGCCTGCCTCTTTGCAGGTTACGTTGAACAGTCCCTCTTCCGCACCGACACAGGCCCCAAACTCCACCTCTTCCTCCGTTATATTGATGACTGTATCGGCGCCGCCTCTTGCTCCCTCGCCTCGAGCTCGAACAGTTCATCCCCTTCACCAACACCTTCCACCCCAACCTTCAGATCACCTGGGCCATCTCCAGCACACCCCTCACCTTCCTGGACCTCTCAGTCTCCAACTCAGGCAACCAGCTTGTAACTGATGTCCATTTCAAGCCCACCGACTCTCACAGCTACCTAGAATACACCTCCTACCACCCACCCTCCTGCAAAAATTCCATCCCCTATTCCCAATTCCTCCGCCTCCGCCGCATCTGCTCCCACGATGAGGCATTCCACTCCCGCACATCCCAGATGTCCATGTTCTTCAAGGACCGCAACTTTCCCCCCACAGTGGTCGAGAACGTCCTTGACCGCATCTCCCGCATTTCCCGCAACACATCTCTCACACCCCGCCCCCGCCACAACCGCCCAAAGAGGATTCCCCCTTGTTCTCACACACCACCCCACCAACCTCCGGATACAACGCATTATCCTCCGACACTTCCGCCATCTACAATCAGACCCCACCACCCAAGACATTTTTCCATCCCCACCCTTATCTGCTTTCCGGAGAGACCACTCTCTCCGTGACTCCCTTGCTCGCTCCACACTGCCCTCCAACCCCACCACACCCGGCACCTTCCCCTGCAACTGCAGGAAATGCCACACTTGCCCCCACACCTCCTCCCTCACCCCCATCCCAGGCCCCAAGATGACTTTCCATATTAAGCAGAGGTTCACCTGCACATCTGCCAATGTAGTATACTGCATCCACTGTACCCGGTGTGGCTTCCTCTACATTGGGGAAACCAAGCGGAGGCTTGGGGACCGCTTTGTGGAACACCTCTGCTCGGTTTGCAATAAACAACTGCACCTCCCAGTCGCAAACCATTTCCACTCTCCCTCACATTCTTTAGATGACATGTCCATCATGGGCCTCCTGCAGTGCCACAATGATGCCACCCGAAAGTTTCAGGAACAGCAACTCATATTCCGTTTGGGAACCCTGCAGCCCAATGGTATCAATGTGGACTTCACCAGCTTCAAAATCTCCCCTTTCCCCACCGCATCCCTAAACCAGCCCAGTTCGTCCCCTCCCCCCACTGCACCACACAACCAGCCCAGCTCTTCCCCTCCACCCACTGCATCCCAAAACCAGTCCAACCTGTCTTTGCCTCCCTAACCTGGTCTTCCTCTCACCCATCCCTTCCTCCCACCCCAAGCCGCACCTCCATCTCCTACCTACTAACCTCATCCCACCTCCTTGACCTGTCCGTCTTCCCTGGACTGACCTATCCCCTCCCTACCTCCCAACCTGTACTCTTCTCTCCATTTTTTCTCTCCATCTTCGGTCCGCCTCCCCCTCTCTCCCTATTTATTCCAGAACCCTCACTCCATCCCCCTCTCTGATGAAGGGTCTAGGCCCGAAACATCAGCTTTTGTGCTCCTGAGATGCTGCTTGGCCTGCTGTGTTCATCCAGCCTCACATTTTATTATCATAGAGCTGAATGCTGCTGCTTGGCCAACAGTGAAACAGATGCATTTTTACAACAATCAGTAAGAGTTCCATGTCCTCAATTACTTGATTAATTTCAACTGCAGATTTTATTAATTGAATTGAAATCTGTCATAGGAAGAAGTTCGGAAATTCCCAGTAAACACAATACAAAAGGACATTTAGATAAGTATAAGGTCATCAAGCAGAGCCAATATGATCTTTTTTCAGAGGAAAGTCATGTTAAACTAATTTATTGGAGTTCCTTGAAGAAGTAACCAGTGAATGTATTTGATATAGATTCTCAGAAGTTATTTTGATAAGGTGTCCTTTTGAATGTTACTATGGAAAATAAAAGCTCATGGTGTAGCAGATAACATATTAGAATGGATAGAAGATTGGCTGGCTAACAGGGCACAGAGAGGAACTATAAGTAAGCCTTTTTCAGGCTAGCAGGTTGTCATGAGTGGTTTATCACAGAGGTAATGCGGAGTCTTCAACTCTTAATGATTTGTCGAAATGGTTCGGATGAAAGCTTCAAAGGTATGGCACCCAAATTTGCTGATGATGCAAATACAGGTAGGAAAGTGAGTTATGTAGAGGACAATAAGGAGTTTACGAAGGGATATAGCAACGTGATGGGCAAAGATCTGACAAATGGGGTACAATGTGGGGAAGTGCTAAAACATCCATTTTGGCAGAAAGAATAAAAACCAAGCATGTTATACAACTAGTGAGAGGTTACGGAGCTCTGAGACGCTGAGAATCATAGAGTCATAGAGGAATACAGCATGTGAACTGATCCATGCTAACCATGGTGCCCACTCGGCTAGCTCCAATTGCCGTGTTTGGTCTGTATCCCTCGAGGCCCTTCTCATCCATATAACTTTCTAAATGTTTCTTCAAATATTGCTATTGTACCTGCCTCAACCACTTTATCCATCAGTTCATTCCATATACACAATACTCTCTGCGTGAAGAAGTTGCTCCCCAGGTCCTTCTTAAATCCATCCCCTCTAACCTTCAATCTATGTCCTCTAGTTTTCAATTCGCCATCCCTGGGAAAAAGACTACATGCATTCAACCCATCTCTCCCCCTCATGATTTTACCCACCTCAATAAGGTCACCTCTCATTCTCCTGTGTCCCATTGAATGAAGTCCTATCCTGGCCAACCTTTCCCTATAACTCAGGCTGACTAGCCCTGCTGACATCCTTGTAAATTATCTTTGCACATATTCCAGTTTAATCTTTCCTATAACAGGGTGACCAAAACTGTACGCAATACCCCAAATGCAGCTTCATCAATGACTTATGCAACTGTAACATAACGTCCTTACTCCTGTATTCAAAGCATCTACTGTTGAAGGCCAGCATGCCAAATGCCTTCTTCACCATCCTATCCAGATGTGATGTCACTTTCAATGAACTCTGTAACTCTTCTCCTGGGTCCCTCTATTCCACAATACTCCTCAATATAAGTTCTTACGTTGGTTTAACTTTGCAGACTGCAACACCTCACAGTTATTTGTATTGAATTGCATTTGTCAATCCTCAGCTCACTTCCCCATCTGGTCAAGATCCCTCTGTAATTTTTAATAGTTTTCTTCATTATCAATGTTGCCTTCTAATTTTGTGCCATCTGAAAACTTACTAATCATGCCTAGTACATTCACATCCAGACCATTTATGTAAATAACAAATAGCAAATGTCTCAGCATTGACCCCTGTGTCTCACTGCGAGTTACAGGCCTCCAGTCCGAGAAACAACCTTCAACCTTCATTCCGAAGGGTCTAGGCCCAAAAATATCAGCTTTCCTGCTCCTCTGATGCTGCTTGGGCTGCTGTGCTCATCCAGCTCTACACCTTGTTATCTCTCTTCAACCGTCATCCTTTGCTTCTTACTATTGAGCCAATTTTGAATCTAGTTAGTTAGTTTTCCCTGGCTTTGGGTGGCATAGTACGTAAATTGCAAAGGATTAGTATGCAAATACAGCAAATAATCAGGAAAGCCAAGAGATTGTCCTTGTTTATTGTGAAGGCAATTGAATGCAAGTGTAGTGAGGTTATGCTTCGGTTATCCAGGATGCTGGTGAGAATGTATCTGGAAGTCTCTCCTCATGGAAGGATGTTAATGTGTTAATGTTGTTCAGAGAAAGTTTACTGGGCTGATACAAAAATGAGTGATTTGCCTTGTGAGGAAATGTTGCACAGGCTAAGCCTGTGTGACAATGTGTGACTCTAAGAGATGTGTTTTGTCCTGGTTTTTTTTAGGCTGAGAATGTGGGAACAGGTACCGGGCAGTCTATGAAAGGATGAACAACTTGTGAGGCCTTGAAATTTTTAAAAGTTGGACCAATAGATGCAGCCTGAGTGGGTGTGGTGAAGCTCTCACAGATCCAGGGTTTTCAATTAGCTTTCAACATTTGTTGCTGGAGTCTGAGCAGGGTTGGGAGACAATGAATCTCTCCTGGCTGCTACACTCTCTCTGAATTGTCTTTTCATGTTCTTGCCTCCTGCATGTGAGACAATCTGTTTTCTGAATTTACCTTTTTGTCACAAGTGTGTTAATGTGATGTCACTATGTTGGAACAGTTACTATTTAGTTGTAAAGTAATCTATTATTCTGTTAGTTTTTCTAATAGAGTTGTTATTCTAAGTTTCTCTTTCTTTTGTTGTATTTTAAACATAGAGTTTTAATACATCGTGTTTTGCTTAACGGCAAGCAGTTTAGCCAATCAACTTGCATCTGGAACACAACACCTCACACCGACCTTCTAAATAAGAAAATGTTAGGGCCTAGGCTACCATCTTAATGTATTTTGAGGGGGTGTGCTCTGGTCCATAACAATTGTACCTCTGGAGTTGAGAAGACTCTGAGGTAACTTAAATGAAACATATAACATCCTGAGGGGTCTTGACTAGACGAATGTGGAAAGGAGTATCAGAGATAATGGGAACTGAACTTTGCAAAAATTCCATCCCCTATTCCCAATTCCTCCGCCTCCGCCGCATCTGCTCCCACGACAAGACATTCCACTCCCGCACATCCTAGATGTCCAAATTCTTCAAGGACCGCAACTTTCCCCCCACAGTGATCGAGAACACCCTCGACCGCGTCTCCCGTATTTCCCGCAGCACGTCTCTCACACCCCGCCCCCACCACAACCGCCCAAAGAGGATCCCCCTCGTTCTCACACACCACCCCACCAACCTCCGGATACAACGCATCATCCTCCGACACTTCCACCATCTACAATCTGACCCCACAAGCCAAGACATTTTTCCATCCCCACCCCTGTCTGCTTTCCGGAGAGACCACTCTCTCCGTGACTCCTTCGTTCGCTCCACACTGCCCTCCAACCCCACCCCACCTTCCCCTGCAACCGCAGGAAATGCTACACTTGCCCCCACACCTCCCCCCTCACCCCTATCCAGGGCCCAAGATGACATTCCACATTAAGCAGAGGTTCACCTGCACATCTGCCAATGTGGTATACTGCATCCACTGTACCCAGTGTGGCTTCCTCTACATTGGGGAAACCAAGCGGAGGCTGGGGACCGCTTTGCAGAACACCTCCGCTCAGTTCGCAACAAACTACTGCTCCTCCCAGTCGCAAACCATTCCCACTCCCCCTCCCATTCTTTAGATGACATGTCCATCATGGGCCTCCTGCAGTGCCACAATGATGCCACCCGAAGGTTGCAGGAACAGCAACTCATATTCCGCCTGGGAACCCTGCAGCCTAATGGTATCAATGTGGACTTCACCAGTTTCAAAATCTCCCCTTCCCCAACTGCATCCCTAAACCAGCCCAGTTCGTCCCCTCCCCCCACTGCACCACACAACCAGCCCAGCTCCTCCACTCCACCCACTGCATCCCAAAACCAGTCCAACCTGTCTCTGCCTCCCTAACCTGTTCTTCCTCTCACCCATCCCTTCCTCCCACCCCAAGCCGCACCCCCATCTACCTACTAACCTCATCCCACCTGCTTGACCTGTCCGTCTTCCCTGGACTGACCTATCCCCTCCCTACCTCCCCAGCTATACTCGCTCCACCTACCTTCTTTTCTCTCCATCTTCGGTCCGCCTCCCCCTCTCTCCCTATTTATTCCAGAACCCTCACCCCATCCCCCTCTCTGATGAAGGGTCTAGGCCTGAAACGTCAGCTTTTGTGCTCCTGAGATGCTGCTTGGCCTGCTGTGTTCATCCAGCCTCACATTTTGTTGTCTTGAATGTGGAAAGGATGTTTCCTCTTGTGGGAGAATATAGAAGTAGGAGTCATAGTTCAAAAATGAATGAGAGCTATTTAAAACAGAGATAAGGAAACTTTTTTTTCTCTTACAGAGCTCGGAGATTTTGGAATTTCTTTTCTCAATTAACATTTGATGTAGTATCCTTAAATATTATTAACACAGAGGCAGACAGCCTCTTGAATATCAAGGAAAAGAAAGACCATTGGGATGTGCAGGAATCTAGAGTTGAGGCTAAAATCAGATCAGGCATGACCATATTGAATAGCAAACTAATTTTGAAAGGCCAAGTGGGTTATTCTGGTTTCTTGTTCATATCTTTGTAAGAATTTGATTTCCTCCAGTGAGAATGGGGTTTAAATCCATGGCCGCAGAGGTGGGGCAAGGTCTCTGGATTGCTGGTTTATTGACATTAGTGCATCGGCATCGTGTACAGTTATCTAATGGAGAAGGGGGTGACATGGTGGTTCTATGGTTAGTACTGCTGCTCCACCGTGCCAGAAGTCTGCGTTTGATTCCAGCCTCAGGTGATTCTCTGTGTGAAGTTTGTATGTTCTCACTGTGTCTGCATGGGTTTCCTCCAGGGGCTCCAGTTTCATTACACAATCCAAAGATGTGCAGGTTAGGTAGATTAGCCATGAGAAATGTGGGTTTACAAGGATAGAGTAAGTGGTTGGGTCTGCTTAGTTTGCTCTTCATATGGTCAATGTGGGCTCAATGGGCTGAATGGCCTGCTTCCACACTGCAGGGATTCTACGAATGGGTTTTGCCTGAATTTAGCATCTAGCTGGAGACAGACTGGTTATTTCCCTCATCAATATTGGTGTGACATGTTACTGGAGTGAATGTTGAATATACAAGAGTTATGAAATGTGAAGCACTTTGTCAGGTTTCAGAGAGAGGTGACTGGGCAGATGTGAAGAATTCACCTTGTGTCACGAGAAGGTGCGCTTTTAATTTAGTTCTTTCATAGAAAATGTGTTTCACAGTCTGGTCCTAGGGATACAACACTTATAAGTGCCCCTCCAAGTAAAACACCACACTGGTAAGGAAATATATCACCATTCCTTCACGTCCGTTGGGTCAAAATCCTGCAGCACCCTCCCTAACACCATTATAGGTATCCCTACACTGCACAAATACAGTGGTTCAGTAAGGCAGCTCACCACCAAATTAGAGTGATAAGGTCATACAGCATGGAAACAGACCCTTCAGTCCAAACAGTGCATGGCGACCATTACCCTAAACTAAACTAGCCCCACCTATTTGTTCTTGGCCCTTATTTCTTCAAACATTGTTTATCTGTGTAATTATCCAAATGCCTTTTTAATGTTGTAATTGTACCCACATCCAGCATTTCCTCTGGAAGGTCATTCTACATACTAATCACCTTCAGTGTAACAAAAAATGGCTGTCATGTCTTTTTAAAATCTTTCTCCTCTCACCTTAAAAAAAGGCCCCAATCTTAAAATCCCCCAGCCTAGGGAAAAGACAACTTGACAACCACCTTATCTACACCCCTCACAATTTTACGAACCTCTATAAGATCACGCCTTAATCTCCTGCACTCAAGTGAAAAAATATCCCAGTGCAACCAGCCTTTCCTTATAACTCATATCCTCTATTCCCAGCAACATCTCTTCTAAATCTTCTTCAGCTTAATGATATCCTTCCTGTGACAGGGCAATCCGAATTGGACATAGTATTCCAGAAGAGGTCTCACCAATGCCTTGTACAACCTTAACATAATGTCCCAAATCCTACACTCAAAGCTCTGAGCAATGAAGGCAAGTGTGCTAAATGTCTTCTTAACCAACCTACACATGCCACAACTTCAAAGAATTATCTATCTGAAGCCCAGGTTCCCTGTTCTACAGCACTACCCAAGACTCTACTTTTAATTGTATAAGTCTTGCCTTTGTTTGTTTTACCAAAATGCAATATCTCATACTTATCCAAATTAAACCCTATCTGCCACTCTACAGCCCATTGACCCAATTGATCAAGATTGCTTTCTGATCTTCGATAACCTTCTTCCACTCTACACCAATTTTGGTGTGATCCGCAAACTTACTAATGCCTTCTATGCTCTTATCGAAAACATTATTTATTTAAATCGGTATCTAAATCATAAATTTTTATCTAAGCCTAATTCTTATCTAAGACTGCTGTTGAAGATGACATTGCTGTGAATAAACATTGCAGATTTCCTTCCCGAGAGGGCATTAGTATATTAGATGAATGTTTGTAAAATGAATGTTTGCGGGGTATTACCCAAAGGCTGTTACTCCAGAAACCCAGATATTTTCTGGGGACCCGAGTTTGAATTCAATAAAAATCTGGAAATAAGAGTCTAATCATGACAATGGAATCCATTGTCGATTGTCAGAAAAACTCACCTGGTGCATTAATGTCCTTAAGAGAAGGAAAATATCAACTCTATCTTGGTCTGACCTACATGTGACTCCAAACCCACAGCAATGTAGTTGACTCTTAATGGCCTTCTGGGAAGTTAGAAATGAACAATATGTATTGGTCTGACCTGTGACACGATCGTGCCGTGAATGAATAAAAAATGCAATGTTACTTGTCATGGTCAACATAATTGAGATTAGGTTTGAATTCTAGGTTTAGTAAGTGAATTTAAACACCTTGAACTGCCATTGTGGAATCCAGGTCTCCAGAGCATTGATGTGGACAGGTGAAAAAAGCCAGGATAGGATGAATCGGACAGAACCTCATGGACCAATACGCTGAGGCTGAAGGCATCTGCAAGGAACTGGAAGCCTGGTTAATGTAATACCTTGAAGAGATAATCACAGCAAAGTTAAACCTGCTGACTCGGAGACGATCTTTTGTGGAATGGACAGAGGAGCTGGAAAGCCAGTGCAAGCTATGATTTGTTCCTAGGGAGAGGTGCCACCATCCTCCCCGAGGTGTGATTTGCCTCAATCTCACAGCTACCCCAAGGTTGGTTCTGAGGCTGGGCCTCTACATCGACTGGTCCTGTGACATTAGCGAACACACCTCATTCAGCCCCATTCCTGCATGTAGCTTCCACAGTCATGCAAGACCTATGTGTTTCTGTGAAGACTTCAAATGTGCAACATGAGACATAGATTGAGCCTTGACATGACTTTTTGTTCCTGCATTGGATGTGCTACCATGTTTGTAAAGACAGACATCCAAAATCATCATAAACTAGTGAAAGGAAGCAAGAATACAAAAGATCTAATCAATTGAAAGACATTAGAGCTATCACTAGGGTGTTAAGCGTGAAGCATATTCAAGGTTCACTTCCTACACAGGTACTATAAAATAAAATTAAATTGCAGAACTGCTATTGACAAGCAATATTAAATTCAGTGGAAATAATTCTCCAGGCTATTTCTTTTACTGGTCTTATTTCTTCCTGATTGTTTGTATTGAGCCTGCCTTATGGGACAAGAAATCATGTACAAAGTCATACTGTTGTACTATCTAGGAAGAAAAAAAAATCTAATTAGACATAATTTGCCTGATCAAGGATCACAAGCAGTAGAATATTTGCACAGCACAGTTTCTAAATTGCATCAAGAATATCCTTCTTGTGCTTAGTATGCCAAGAGTTTCATTTTGGCCTGTGTTAATTGTTCAAGGTCTAGGGGTTATCATTGCACAATTCCAGATGTAGCAGATTGATCAGGTCACCCAAGGAAATGCAGGAAGGATTTCTTCTGTTTTTATGGCAAAATTTCTTTCAGCAGAAAGGAAATATCTTGATCACTAACCTTACATTTATTTATACACATGATTTCATTGCTAAGTTAACATTTGTACCACATCTGTAATTGTCCTGGAGTGATGGGTTGCCTTCTTGAGCCACTGCAGTCCCTTGTGTTGTAAACCCACAATGCCATTATGAAATAATTCCAGGACTTGACTGAGCAACATTGAAGGAGCAGTGATATATTTCCAAGTCATGGGTGGAACTATGGCTCACTAGTTGACACTGCTGCCTCACAGCGCCAGGCACCCGGGTTTGGTTCCACCCTGGGGTGACTGCCTGTGTGGAGTTTGCACATTCTCCCCATGCCTGGGTTTCCTTCAGTTGCTCCGGTTTCCTCCCACAGTCCAAAGATGTTCAGGCTATGTGGAACGGCCATGCTAAATTGCCCATGGTGTCCAGGGATGTTTGGGTTAGATGTGGGAAATGCAGGGGAATAGATCTGGATGGGATGCTCTTCAGTGGCGTGGTGTGGACGTGCTGAGTTGAATGGCCCGTTTCCACACTGTAGGGATTCTATGCAGACGGGTTGGTAAGTGTTTTAGACATGAACTTGTTGATAGTGGTGTTCCCATGTGTCTGATGCCCCTGTCCTTCTAAGTGGTGGAGGGTGCAGATTTGAGGAAGCTGAGGTGAATTGCTGCAGTATATTTTTTAAATGGTACATTACTACTTCTGTGAAGTGAATAAGTGCTAGGCAATGGATTGGGTGCCAATCAAATACACTTCTTGAGTGTTGTTGGTGCTCGACACATTTAAATAAGTGGAGGGTATTCCATTGTACTCCTGACATGTGCCTTGGAGATAATGGGAAGGCTTTAGTTCAGACAAGAAATGTGTTTTTACCACAGATTTCCTAGATTTTGACCTGGTATTGTTGCCACATTTATATGGTAGGTCAGTTTCAGTTTCTGATCAATAGTAACCTTCCAGATGTTATAATGGGGGACTGAACAATGGGAGTGCCACTAGGTGAAGGTTGGATTCTCTTGATGACGAGGGTTATTGTGCCACAGTGTGGGGTGAATGCTGCTTGCTGCATATCAGCTGAAGCAGGATAGAATCTAGGTCTTGCTACATTTAGACATGGAGTGTTTCAGGAGGTGATAGAAAATAATATGTGGTGTGGGCATCAAAATGAGAATCTGTTCTTTGTTCCAAAGTAAATTTGCTCTGGAAAAATGTGCAATCTAATACAACTCAAAATTTTATTTGCTTTCAGAGTCCTGGCTTGTATCACAGAAATTGTATTGCCTTTTCTAACTGCACTGTGGATGTTCTTATATAGCCTGGACTACAATAATTCAACAATATAATAAAATGTGAGGCTGGATGAACACAGCAGGCCAAGCAGCATCTCAGGAGCACAAAAGCTGACGTTTCGGGCCTATTGTGATGAGCAATTAACACTGCCTTTTTCTACTTTGTCCGGATACCATGAACAAATAAAGAAAAAAAATGCCGAGTAGCCTCAGTTGTGAAGTATCACCACTTTAAGATGTGCGTGGCAAAAAGCAATTCTTTCAGATAGAACAGAAGATTTTCATTAAAATCTCTAGATATGTACAGGTGACTGAACACCTCTGGTCCAGGGCTAGTCCATGCAGAATTGCCAACTTGCCAAAGTGAACCGACTTCCTTTGAACATCGGGAAAGGAGGTGATGGGTTTGTAGGTTTTTCAGCCCACTTCAATGTGACATACTTGAACCCTTTGGAAGCTACATACTTTAATACACACAACGCTCACTGATCTTTGCAGACAGAAAGATCAGGTACAAACACAACTGTTTCAACTCAACAAAATAGGTGACAGACATTCACTGGGCAGTGCCATGACCAAATAAAGGCAACTGTGCCTGAATTAGGAGCCTGGCAATTAAATGTCCATCATCATTAATGGATTTATTCGTCATGGAAATATTTTTATGAATCAGAGTTCATTTGCCAACCAAGCAGCATTTTACACTCATGCCATGCAAGGGTGGCACGGTGGCTCAGTGGTTAGCACTGCAGCCTCACAGCACCAGGGACCTGCATTCGATTACAGCTTCGGGTAACTGTCTGTGTGGACTTTGCACATTCTCCGCGTGTCTGCAGGGGTTTCCTCCAGGTGCTCCTGCTCCTTCCTACAGTCCAAAGATGTGCAGGCTAGCTGGATTGGCCATGCTAAATCGCCTGTAGTGTTTAAGGGGGGATGGGTCTGGGTGGGATGCTCCAAGGGGCGGTGTGGATTTTTTGGGCCGAAGGGCCTGTTTCCACACTGTGGGAATCTAATCTAATCATCGAGTCAGTGTAAGTGGTGATCATCTTTGTTGGTTCACTTGGCTGACTGTACTGCTGATTTACGATGCAGAGTAATGTTAACAATGTATTAGAATTTAGAAGTACAGGACTATAGTGAAATGTGTACAGCATCACCGTTCTCCAATGCCATCTTAGGTGCAACAACCCGAATTTAAGAAAACAACCTTCTTAGACACAAAGAACAGCATTTAAACAAAAAATGAAGGCAGAAATAGATTAAAAAAAGCAAAGACAAAATAAGGAGGTGCCCAAATCTAAAAGTCCTAGGCCCATATGAAAGTCTTATCTCCATAAAGTAGTCTTTGTAAATTAAGTGGGTCTCCACCCCTCTTCTTCTGTCTCCTTCTCAACCTTTCACTTTGCTTCAGGAGAGGTGACCCTCAGGTTATAGGCTCCACTGTAATGATAGAGCAGCCCTATGGTTTGCTAGGGCTATGATGGTTTTCCTTTTACATTTACCCATTGCATTGGTATCCTTATGAATTGTCCTGATGAGTGCAGGGTGCAAAGATTTAATAAAATGTGATTCCTTTTTCAGCAATACTTATGTTTTGTCTGACCAAATAATAATTTGCAAATGATCATTCATTGTCTTGAAAACACATCCTTCATTACCTTTGTGATGGCAGTCTATAGTCCAACAGGTTTATCAGAAATCACGAGCATTTGGAGCGTAGCTCCTTTGTTAGGTGAAGTGAGAGAAAAGCACAAAAGCACAGAATTTATAAGCAGAGAGATCAATGGGCAGA
The DNA here is from genome assembly GCF_030684315.1 of Stegostoma tigrinum. Lineage (NCBI taxonomy): Eukaryota > Metazoa > Chordata > Chondrichthyes > Orectolobiformes > Stegostomatidae > Stegostoma > Stegostoma tigrinum. The sequence continues at coordinate 103,177,253 of NC_081359.1, forward strand.
GAGTTCATAAGATCATACAAAATGGAGTGTTGACCAACTGAATAATAGATCTCTGCAAGTGATGAAGAGCATCAGACAGTGTGAGTAAAGTGTCGACAGCTGAATACCAAGCAAAGGGATGACCTATAATCCAATGAAATGAGGCCAAGAGGTAATTACAAAAAATTAAAAATAAATTGGTGCTAGAGACAAACCAAATGGCTGGAATAACATGAAAGGTATTAGAGTGTCTTGGTGAAGGTCTAACCAAAGTAATAAGAAATCTAAAACTGTACAATCAAATTAAGGTGGTGCGATCATAAGAATTTATCAAAGTGATGGTGTCAAAACAGGGCATTAAGGAAGATTTTACAGATACAGAACAGTGTGGTGGGGCCACTTGTAACAAGATATGAATGCAAGATCATAGTAGAGGCTGTCTTCACGGGTATAGAACTTGGCTAACAGTTTCTGCTTGGTGATGTTGTGCATCTTGAAGGCCACGTTAGAAGATGTTTACCCGAGGATCAGAGGCAGAATGTCCTTGATAACTGAAGTATTCCCCCACTGGGAGGGAACATTCCTGTCTAGTGATTGTTACACAGTGTCCATTCATCCATTGTCATAGCATCTGCATGGTCTCTCAAATATATCATGCCTTGGATCTGCTCAGAAGAGGAGGAATGTGATGGACACCTAAAGATTTTGAAGGACACCCTCAAAGGAATGGGATGCAATGCTCAACCCATCGATCACCAATTCCAATGTTCCACAGTGAAAAACTGCAATGCCCGCCTCAGGAGACAGATGCAGATTAGGACCGATAGAGTATCTTTCGTCATTCAGTACTTCCGCAGTGCAGAGAAACTATACCATACTCTTTTCAGTCTTCAACATATCATTGATGACAACGAGCACACCTCCAAGATCATCCCTATGCCCTCGCATCTTGCCTTCAAACAGCCACCAAACTCAGTAGGGTCTGGCATCATCTGTGAAGAGAGAAGCAGAGTTAACATGCTGAGACCAATTTCACTCTTCTTTAGAACCGTGCACTTTCTGTTTTTGATTAAGATTACCAGCAGTAGTAGTACGTTGCTTTCATGCCACAGAATTGTTATGTTGCAGGAGGCTACTATTCAGCCCATCATAAAATCATGTAATTCCTACAGTGTGAAAGCAGGCCATTTGGCCCATCGAGTCCACACCAACCCTAAAAAGAGCATCCCACCCAGACCCTCCTTCCGACCCTATCCCCATAACCCTGCATGTTCCATAGATAATCTACTCTGAACACTGTGATTTAGCATGGCCAACCCACCCAACCTGCACATCCTGGGACTGTGGGCGGAAACCAGAGTATCTGGAGGGAGCCCACACTGACACAGGGAGAATGTGCAAACTCCAAGCAGGCAGTCACCCAAGGCTGGAATCAAACCCATGTCCTTGGCGCTGTGAGGCAGCAGTATTAGCTACTGAGCTTCCAGCCCACTTAATGTCTATGTCTGTAACCTAGTGCTAACCTCTTGCTTTTTCTTCACATTCTTGCACACTATTTCGTATTCAAATAATCATCCAATACTGGCTTGAATACCTCAAATGAATCTGCTTCCATTACATTTATTGACAGTGCATTTCTTAACCAAACTACTGATCAAGTTTTTTTTCTCACATTACCCTTGTTTTGTTGCTCATCACTTTAAATCTATGCTCTTTGTTTACGATCCGAACACAAGTATTTCAAAGGAACAGCTCCCCCTTGTCCAGTGCACTCAATTTTGAAAAGCTTCTCTCCAAAGCAAACAATGCCAACTTAGGCACATACAGTGTGGAAAGATTTGAATCAGCCCATTGAATCAATGCCTACCCTTCTAAGTGTATCTCACCCAGACCCAGCTCCAGCTCCAACCTTATCCTAATAACCCTGCATTTACTCTGACTAATCCAAGCATGTCTGGACACTATGTGCAAATTTAGTATGGCCAATCCCACATAACATGCACATCCTTGGACTATGGAAGGAAACTAGAGCACCTAGAGGAGATCCACACAGACTTGAGAAGAAAATGCAAACTCCACACAAACAGACACCTGAGGCCAGAACTGAACCCAGATCCCTGGCATTGTGAGGCAACGAAGCCAACTGTTGAACCACCATGGCACCCTCTTCAATCTTGTTCAATTTATTATGATAGCTGATGTTTTGCATTCCTGGAACCCAAAATTATTTGATGGCCAAAATGTTTTCATATTACCAATGAATTCAAAAAGTCTCTCCACTTTTGTATTAGTCTGTAACCATTCCACTGATCATTTTTATCTGTATCTAATATTGACAATTAATCTTTTTTGAGATTATAGCACTTTGGACTTTTGAAAGCCCTTGTGATATCTCTCGAGAGGTCCTACTCAATTTCATTAGGATCAAATCTGCAACACAATCCCAACCGTCAAAGTGGCTTTGCGACAAAATAATGTCTTTGAGATATTAGGACACCCTACTGAGGAACAAACCATCAGGATTCGGAGTATGACATCTAGATGGTACAATAATGCATCTCTGATGATGTTTCTGAAAGACATTGAACATGTTAGAGTGTCAGAAAGGTATCACAGGATGGTAATGAATCCTTGCTGGAACCAAGACACTAACATCAGAGCTCTATCATGGCAATACCCATATATCTGTAAGTGCAGGTTGTAAAAGTATATTTCTGAGACTTGGTTGTCTAACCTCCAGTGTCAAGAATGTGGAATTACCATAATTACAGTCTTATATATGTACTAAACTCATAACCATTATAGAAATATATGCAAATTGAAGTCAAAAATATGCCTTTATTATTCACAGTTTCACAATGGAACAGCTGGTGATCTTTCTCTCTGTTTATTCAATGCAGCTCTTAAAAAAATCAGCAAATTGGTGACATTCCCACAATAAGAGAGTGATTTCCTCTGTATGCTGTGTATCTGAAGCTAAACTGCTCCATAAAAAATTAAGTTTCTTCAGCCAAAATTTGCTGAGTGCCTGATTCTACTAACCTTCTTCCGCAGCTCCCTTTGTTATAAAAATCAGTGTCCAGCCAATTCAACTTATTTCACTTGATGCGAAAGAGCAATAGAAAGCATTGGGCACAGCACAGGCTATGGGCCTTGACACAGTGGATGAGACCTTTGCCATTCTGTTTCTGAGTCATAATAAAGCTGGCATCCATATTGAAGGCTTGTTCTATCTGACAAGCTAGTGAAGGGGTCTACACAAAGTGAGATCAAATAGATGCATTACGTAGAGTTCTAGTTCCTCCTAGCTGGATAGAAATGAATCCCTGCTGCTATTTGGAATCATAGAATCACAGAACCATACAACTCAGAAAGAGACCCTTTGGTCCAATTTGTTCATGCCAGCAAGGCTCCTAATCTGAACTAGTCCCATTTGTCTGTGTTTGGCCCATATCCCGCCAAAATTTCTTATCCGTATAATATTTTTAAATGTCTTTTAAATGTTATAAATGTCTACCACTTCCTCTGGAAGCTCATTCCATAATATGCACCACCCTCCATGTGAAAAAAAAATGTCCCTCAAGTCCCTTTTAAATCTTTCCACTCTTGACTTAAACCAATGCCCTGTAGTTTTGGAATTCCTACCCTGGGAGAAAAGACCTTGTCCATTCAACCTATTTATGCTCCTCATGACTTGAAGACCTTTATAAAGTCACCTCTCAGCATCCTATGCTCCAGGGGAAGACATCCTAGCTTATTCAGGGCATTGAGTTCTCTTCAATGCCCTGAAACTATATTTATTCTCTACTATACTCACAGTAAAGCCAATTAGGAGGTCATAATTGTTTGTAGGAACTTCCTGTGCGCAAAATGGTTGCATGCAAGCACAATGGTATGAATGCAAGTATATTTTTTGGCCCTTGGAGCTTTGTCTGTCATTTGGTAAGACCATGCTGACTGTAACCAGGCACTATATTTTCAATCATTGTTCTTAATTGGTATTTTATTCAAGAATTACTATCTAATAATTACGACAAGTTTGACACTTCAGAAATAATGACTAGGCTGCAAAGTTCTCTCTCGTCTTGGTAACATCCTTGTATATCTTTTTAGTACTGTTCCAGTCTAATAACGTTGTTCCTATAGTACGACGACCAGAATTACGTGCTATACTCCATATGTGGCCTTACCAATGCCTTGTACAGCTGTAACGATCTCCTAACTCTTGTGTTCAATGCTCTGATTGCTGGAAGCAAGTGTACCAAACCCCTTCTTCAACACCCTGCCTACCTCTGCTGCCACCACGTGCCCGAACCCCTATGCCTCGCTGTTTCACAACAGTCCCCAGGGCCCTACCATTAAATGTTTAAGTTCTGCTCTGGTGTGTCTTACTGAAATGCAACACTTTGCATTTATCTAAATTAAACTCCATTTGCCTTTCCTTGGCCCATTGGCCCAGTTGATCAAGAGGCATTGTACTCCGAGGTAACTTTCTTCACTGTCCACTATATCGCCAATTTCGGTGTCATCCGCGGACTTACTATTCTCCAAAGTGCTGGTATGTTCTTAAAACTTGTTGCATATGACACTAAAACGTATGTCTTGGTGAGACATTGGGGCCAGTACAGTGGGTCTACATCACAGCACCATGGACATGGCTGCAATTCCAGCCTCGGGCAACTGTCAATGTGGAGTTTGCGCATTCTTCCCGAATCTGCATGGATTTCCTCTGGATGCTCTGATTTCCTCCCACAATCCAAATATGTGCAGATTAAGTGGATTGGATATACTACATTCCCCTGTGGTATCCAGGGATGTATAGGTTAGATGGATTGGCCATGCTACATTTCCTGTAGTATCCAGGGATGTACAGTTTAGGTGAATTGACCATGCCACATTGCCCTGTAGTATCCAGGGATGTACAGGCTAGGTGGATTGGCCATGCTAAATTGCCCACAGTGCCCAGGGATGAGCAGGCTAGTTGGATTAGAAATGCTGGGTTACAGGATTAAGGTAGGGTGATGGTTCTAAGGCAATGTTCCTCACAGGGGTGGTATGGACTTGATGGGCTGAATGGCCTCCTTCTACACTGTAGGGATTCAATTCTATGAAATAAGTTTGCACAACAAAATCAACATTTCTAGCAACCCCTCCAAAATGCTGGCAAGTTTTTATAGTCTTTAGGACACATTATTAAAATGCATAACTCAGTTAATTTAGCAACTTTTCAGGTGGAAATCATCCAATCAAGCAAATGTATCTTGAAGCAGAACAGAGATCTCTTCAATGCCCTGAAACTATATTTATTCTCTACTATACTCACAGTAAAGCCAATTAGGAGGTCATAATTGTTTGTAGGAACTTCCTGTGTGCAAAATGATTACATGCAAGCACAATGGTATGAATGCAAGTATATTTTTTGGCCCTTGGAGCTTTGTCTGTCATTAGGTAAGACCATGCTGACTGTAACCAGGCACTATATTTTCAATCATTGTTTTTAATTGGTACTTTATTCAAGAATTACTATCTAATAATTATGACAAGTTTGACACTTCAGAAATAATGACTAGGCTGCAAAGTTCTCTCGGACATCCAGAACTCCTGAAACATGCAAAGAAACAGTGCAAGCTCTTTTTTCTGGTCAATTATTATCAAATCAGCCTCTCCCCAAGCTGGAAGGTTACTGACATGAAACATTAACTATAGATTGAACCTTTTTTTTATTGGCTCTGTGTCAGATTTTTTGAATTCCATGGAGGATTTCACACAGTGAGGCTGAGTGAGATCTCTTGCCAATCTTATCAGATTCGCCTTATTAACAATCTAACATGCCACTGTTTCACCCTCCTAGCCTGATTCTAGCTCCATTCTACTGCCTGCTGCTCCCAGAAGAACACACCATTCATCAGATATTGGTTAAAAGGCTGGCATGCCTTGCCCTGGCTTCAAAAGCCCACTGCGCACCAGGATATACATTGACATAATGTCTTCAACATAATGTCTCAACAGTGATAAAGCCACATTGCTCATATCACACAGCTGACATTACCACACATATACAGCACCAGTATCTCACCCTTGACCCTTTTTAAATCCCAGGCCTTGCCTGCCCTCAGATACTTCCTGTTCATTCTCTTTCTGCAAGCCAGCAGCCAGGCTGCAGCACTTCCCTTGCCACAGGGTTGGGGACGGAGTCCCAAGACTTTGAACCAGTAGTGAAGGAATGGAGCTATTGTTTCAAGTCAGGCAGGTGTGTGTCTTGGAGGGGTAAGTGGAGATGTTGGCATTAGCAAGTTGATGCTGTGGTGCAGTTCATTTTAATGTTTTTCTTTTGACAGCAAAGAACTAGGTGTTGCAAAGAACTTAAGCTATTTGAGTTAGTCATCTACAATCTTAAATTGACCAGGGGCAATGTTCTCCATTCTACCTTCCATGAAACAGAGCCAATAGGTAAGTTGAGACACATCCTTCATTTCTAGTGGAAGTTAGTAAACAACTCTTAGTGTAGACTTGGAAAGTTTCCTTCACAAGTGGAGGATGCCAATGTAAACTTGCAAAGCCTTTTCAAATTAGAAATGATATATCTAGGGAAGACAAGTTTCAGCAAATATGTATCTGGCACCTTGTGTTATTTGCAATACTTAGTGAGCTGTGATTTTTTTCAGCATTATCCGAGTTCTCACTTACTTACAGAAAATATGTTGCCTCTTGACTTTCTTGTTATCACTCCAACTTTTTTAGGCGTCTAGAAGACCTATGGGTAAGTTATCTGGCCTGGTTGTAAATGACTTTTGGCATTCACCTTGTAAATGGTGCAAAAGAGAGCAAAGCTGATGAAGATGTAACATACTCTCATTTGTACAACATTTTTCACATTCATTGGACTGCTTAAAGCAATTCACTGCAACAGAATTGATCCAACAGCGTACAGAGTTACAATATTCTGAAGATTTCTGAAGAAGGATCAGTGGACTCTAACTCTGCTCTCTTTCCACAGATGCTGCCAGACATGCTGAGTTTCTCCAGCAATTTCTGTTTATGTTTCAGATTTTCAGCATCCGCAGCTCTTTCTTTTATGACACTTAGACCATGCTGCCAGGGCCTGTGTCGTGACCTCCCAAGCTGGTCCTTTAAGATGAGGGTTCCTCTTCTTTGCACCATCCCTCACCCTGACTTCCAGATGCTTACCAGAGATGCACAACACCATCATCCCCTTGTCTGACATACTCACTCTGACTGCCTGCTGATGAGCTAGGCAGCTTCACAATGCAAGCGCTTGCCTGGGCACCTTTGAAAGATGGCACGGGGCCGGGTTACTGGCCTTTTGGTGCATATGTGCTGAGTGGTTTGCCGCCCTGGTAAAGGGCCTTGGTAAGATGGGGCTCAAATTGGACACTAGGGATGCCACGCAATGGGGTAAGTAATCAATTTGGTGCATTTGATAAGATTCCTTGCCCAGCCTCCCTCCAAGAATCTCTCCAAAATAAGTGACACAACTCACACTTAACCAAAAAAAAACCTGTAACATTAAAAGCCTCATGTATCAAATTACCAACTCTGATTTAATGTATTCTTAGAGATTCTATCCCATGGCCTCTTACCTCTGCAATCCTCCATCTTTGGTTGCTCAGCAGATTTATCATTGCAGCATCCTACATTCTTCCACCAGTAGTGAGCAAACATAACTAAACCTTCCTTAACTGGACAGATGATTCATAATTGCCAGCCTGGCAGGAATCATTTACCATTTTTAAGATGTCTGCAACTGTCGAACATAAGTAATCAAATAAAATTGGAAGAAATCATAAAAGAAGTGGAAGTCAGCCATTCAGCCAATTGAATTTGCTCCACCATTCAAGAGATGGCAGCTGATCTGATAGAGCTAAACTTCACTTTCTTGCCTTTTCCCCATAAGCCCATTTTCCCTTTAATGATTACACTTAATACACTACAACAAAGTTCTCAATATCCAGATACAAAGCATCTCGAATTCTCATGCAACTGGCATGTGTGACTAATGGGAATTTTACTGGAACTAGCAGCTTGGAAGGGAATATTGGGACCTGACGATCTATTAAAGCTATTTTGACACTGACATCAAAGACCCTTGGGTGGCATGGTGACTCACAGCACCAGGGACCCAGGGTTGATTCCAGCCTCAGGTGACTGTCCATGTGGAGTTTCCACATTCTCCCTGTGCCTCCAGGTGTTCGGTTTTCTCCCACAGTCCAAAGATGTGCAAGTTAAGTGGTGTAGTTATGCTAAATTGCCCCATAGTGTTCAGGGATGTATAGACTATGTGGGTTAGCCATGGGGAATGAAGAGTTACAAGAGTAGGATGGGGATGGTGGCTGTGGGTAGGAAGTCCATCAGAGGGTTGGTGAGAGCTCAACGGATCAAATGGCCCACTTCCACATGATAGAGATTCCATGATCCTCCTATTTGCTTACAGTGGGAATTCAGAGATTCAATGGGAAACTGTTGGTTATTGCCACTTGTTTTTAAAACACAACACTAGTTACAATTTGGGTCCTCCCAGTCACCACTCATACTTCTCATACAGCTGACACGTGGGGTTTTCAAATAATCTAAAATTACATCTGAAAGCATTTGCTGACCTTAAGAGTGTAATCAACACTCCTAAAAAAAATAACAAAGCAGCCATGCTATTTCCGATATTCAGTTATAATATTCCTACCACTGGAATAAGGAACAAAAACAAAGTTGAGTTCTGAGGTAGGGTCACAGAACACAAAACCTTAACTCTCTCTTCTCCTTCACAGATGCTGCCACACCTGCTGAGCTTTTCCAGCAGCTTTGTAACCCCAGGATGTTGATACTGCGAGGTTCAGTGACTGTAACGCCATTGATTGTCAAGATGCATTGGTTAGATTTTTGGAAATGGTCATTGCCTGGCATTTAGCTCCCCAGTCCACACCAACCCTTCGAAGAGCATTCTACTAAGTTTAGAAGAAGGGTCACCGGACCTGAAACGTTAACTCTGTTTTTCACCCTTCACAGATGCTGCCAGACCTGCTGAGCTTTTCAAGCAACTTTGTTTTTGTTGCTGATTTATGGCATCCGCAGTTCTTTCGTGCTTTTTTTTACTGGAGTAAGGGAACTGGATGCGTCCCGGTTGTGCATGGATGCTAATCTTCTGATATCTGAAGTAAAGAAATGTCAAGATGTAAGCAGCTTTAAAAGGAGCAGATTTAGTTCTCTGAACTGTGATTTAGATCAGACAGCGTAATATTATAGATAGGATTACAGAGGAAATTGCAATTAAGAGCCATTGTAGTTAAGGCTGTAAAAATGATGAGCATTAAAGAACTGAATTTACTTGAGTTGATTCAACTCGAATGTAACAGATCCAAATCAGAATATTCATCTCTGAAAATCGGTGCAATTCTACCAGAATTGTTTAATGAATGAAAGTTTTATTTTACCTTCTCACAGTGGAGCGCATTCAACTGATATTGCAAGACTATATTTCCTTTTCTTTTCAATGACTTTCAACCCACGCAGTATGGGCTCAATAGATTGCAGCCAACTTCAAATAAGATTTTAGAAGTTACAAAGACTGATGGCCATAGACACTTTTGATTTTCTTCATGATTCCATCATCTTCCTGAGGCTGTTTCATCAGAAATAGCCCTCATTGAGTGACGTCATGAGGTGATAGTAGAAGTTGACAGATAATTTCCACAGGGAAAGAAGACAATTGTATTTACATCGGTTCGCAGTAAACAACTGCACCTCCCAGACACGAACCATTTCAACTCCCCCTCCCATTCCTCAGACGACATGTCTATCCTGGGCCTCCTGCAGTGCCATAATGATACCACCAGAAGGTTGCAGGAACAGCAACTCATATTCCACTTGGGAATCCTGCAGCCCAATGTTATCAATGTGGATTTCACCAGCTTCAAAATCTCCCCTCCCTCCACTGCATCCCAAAACCAGCCCAGCTCGTCACCGCCTCCCTAACCTGTTCTTCCTCTCACCTATCCCCTCCTCCCAACTCAAGCCGCACCTCAATTTCCTACCTATTAACCTCATCCCGCCCCCTTGACTTGTACGTCCTCCCTGGACTGACCTACCCCTCCCTACCTACCACCCATACTCTCCTCTCCACCTATCTTCTCCTCTATCCAGCTTCAGTCCACCTATCTTCTCCTCTATCCAGCTTCGGTCCACCTCTCCCTCTCTCCCTATTTATTTCAGAATCCTCTCCCCATCCCCCCTTTCTGATGAAGGGTCTAGGCCCGAAACATCAGCTTTTGTGCTCCTGAGATGCTGCTTGGCCTGCTGTGTTCTTCCAGCCCCACACTTTGTTATCTTGTATTTACACCTCTGTCTAGTCAGGATGTGACTCCAGGCCTGCATCGAGCTTGATTGGCTTGATTGGTTGACCGTCTGACAAATTGTCCTTGCAATTTAATCTATTGCATTTAAATTTGCTTCTGTTGAAATCACAAGTTTTCAGAGTGCTGCTTCTTTGCCAGGTGAAGGTGAAGTCACTTAGCCACAGAATGCCCTCGGTTCCTTCATCGAGATCATTAATGTACAAAGTGAAAAGTTGTGGTCCCAACACTGACCCTTGCGGAACACCAACTGCCTGTCCTGAGAAAGATCCTTTTAGCCCCACTCTCTGCTTTCTACCAGACAGCCAATCTCTATCCATGCTAGCATCTTGCCACTAACACCATGGGCTCTTACCTTACTCAACAGCCTCCTGTGTGGCACTTTATCAAAGGCCTTCCTGAAGTCCAGGTAGATAACATCCATTGGCTCTCTTTGGTCTACCCTGCTCATTACTTCCCCAAAGAATTCTAGCAGATTTGTCAGGCATGACCTCCCCTTGATGAAACCGCGCTGACTTTGCCCTATTTTGACACACACTTCTAAGTATTCAGAAATCTCATCCTCTACAATGGATTCCAAAATCTTATCCAAGACTGAGGTCGGTCTAATCCATCTGTAATTTTCTGTCTTTTGCCTTACTCCCTTTTTAAACAGGGCTGTCATGTTCGCAATTTTCCAGTCCTCTGAGACCCTCCCTGACTCAAGTGATTCCTGAGAGATCACCACTAATGCTTCCACTATCTCTTCAGCCAACTCCTTCCGGTATAGTCCATCTGGTCCTGGTAATTTATCAACCTCCAGGTCATTCAGTTTTTCCAGAACGTTTTCCTTGGCGATGGCCACCTTACTCAGCTGTGCCCCCGGACTCTCTTGAATTCTTGGGATATTGCTAGAGTATTAGTCCAGTCAATAATGAACTGATATGGGTTAACGTGTCACGATACAGCCACAGTGTTGTGTGTAGTTCTGGATTCCATATTATAGGAGAGGTGTGATAATACTGAATAAAGTATGAAGGATGTTACCAGTATGTTGCCTGGGTTGAGAGTTTCAATTCTGGAGAGAGGTTGGACAGACTGGGGTCATTTTCCTTGGAGCAGAGGAGAATGTCAGGGGACATGATTGGAATGTATAAAATTATGAGGGGCATAGATAGGGTTGATGGGAAGAAAACCTTGCCTTGATGGAGAAATCAATCACCTGGGGCAAAGATTGAAGGAAAGGGGTTTGCAGTTTCGAGGAGATGTGAGGAAATCTATGTTCATTTAGAGGGTGCAAATTTGTAACTCACTGCTTGTAAGGATGGGAGAAGTAGAAGCTCTCAAAGCATTTAAAAAGTATTTAGATGTGCACTTGCAATGTGAAGGCTTACAAGCCTATGGGCCAAGGGCTGGAAAATTCATTTAGGATAGTGAGGTAGTTATTTTTGTCTGAAATAGACTCAATGGGCCGGTGAGCCTTTTTCTGTGCTGTAGATCTCTCTGACTCTTCCCCAGACAGTAAAGGAGTTTGGGCCAATGATGTTTGTAAGGCAGAGATAGATGGATTATTGACCAACAAGAAGATTAAAGGTGGGGTGTAATTGAATTGTGGGGTTGATGCCACAGGCAGATCAGCTCTAATCTTATCAAATGATACAGTAGTTTTGATGGGCTAAATCACCTAACAGTAATTTGCATGTTTTTATAGCCACGGGTTCATATATACAATAAGTAAATTGGCAACCAATTAACACCATGTGTAGAGAGAGAGTAGTAACTGCAGATGCTGGAGAATCTGAGATAACAATGTGCAGAGCTGGATGAATTAAGCAGGCCAAGCAGCATCAGAGGAGCAGGAAAGCTGACGTTTCAGGCCTAGACCTTTCTTCCCTTCTGAAGAAGGATCTAGGCCCAAAATGTCAGCTTTCCTGCTCCTCTGATGTTGCTTGACCTTCTGTATTCATCCAGCTCTGCACCTTGTTATAATGCCATGTGTATTTTGCTTTTCTACTCATGGGCGCATGATGAAATTTTGGGTGCAGCCTGGAGAGTCAGCAAAAACCCAACAATTTCCATTTTTGAGAAGGCCCACAGTATACTGTGGCTCTCAGGGAAGGACTTATCAGGCCTTGTCCTGGGCTCAAGGCCCCTAGGGCCTATTCTTGCTCACTTTGAGATGCCTGCTAATCACAGGTCTTACTCAACAGTGCCATTACAGATGCGGTGTCTGCGGTGAGTACTCAACTCACCTGAGATTGAGGAGGAACCTGAACACAGATGAGTAGTAATGTGGTCACAAGGAGACAGCAATAAGAGCCAGAGGGGGAAGACTCTTCATAGGCTATTCCCCTTTCCTGATACTCTTAGAATCTTTCAACGAGAGAGCCACACTTACAGCGCCTCCATGAACTTGTGGGAGAATGTGAGAATTGATTTGGTGTGACCCCTACTTGACTAGCATCAATTGTCAACTAAATTGCCTCAATTGACAGTAGAAATCCTCCAAAGAACATTATCGGGTGGGTGTCGGAAGGTGTTGTAGTCCTTGTTGTGTAAGGGTCTTATAACCTTGGAGAAACTCTTTGATTATGTCAGGGAGCTGCTCCTCAATGGGTTTAAATGGCACTGTGTGGGTGGAGTTAAAGCAGAGATGGAGAAAAACACTTATTAAAATAAACAGAAACCTAAACCCTAACCACGTAATTGTTAGAAATCTGCGTAGCAAACGATTGCACGGTTGACCAATCAACTTTAGGTAGTAGAGTTTACAGCATAGAATAGAGCTCCTTCAGCATGGAAGCAGGCCATTTGCGCCATCAAGGCCACACTTACCCTCTGAAATGCACTTGCCAACCTACCCCTGTAGCTCTGCATTTCCCATGGCTAGCCCATTTGGCTGCACATCCTTGGGCACTATAGGGAAGGTTGGTTAATCCACCACACCAGCACACTCAGTGAGAAAACCAGAATGGAATTGAACTTGGGTCCCTGGTGCTGTGAGTCAGCTGTGCTAATCACTGAACCACCATCCCACCCTGGTTTTTCAGCAAAGGTATATTTAGAGCCTCATATATCTCTCCATCCTATGTATTATCATATTTACTCTCTACATGTTGTAAAAGGTGTTGCAAAGAAAAACCTGGCCTGAATATCTTACCTTCTCCTTGACCAGTCTGCTTTAACTCTAAATCCATGAATATGTTTCTCACACCACATCATGAAAGATGTGCCACCCTCCCTTCAATGGCTCTCCAACACCTAACTCACCACATGGGAGGGCCAAATATTTTCTAGCAATATTTCCTTACATGTCTTAATGCAATTTCTTTTTTTGCTTAAAATACTTGCGTGCAGCATCTTAGTGCATTAAACTACATCTTAGTGTAATGACAAGAGGGGGCCACGTAGCAGTAACGCAGCTAAATGAGTAAACCAGAGTCCTGCGCTGATGTTCTTGAAACAGGAGTTTAAATCTCACCGTGGTGTATGGTGAAAATCAAAGCTTTTTTTTATTCACTTATGGGAGATGGGCATTGCTGGCTGGGCCTGCATTTTTATTGTCTGTCTGTAGTTGCCCTTGTAAAGTTGGCGATGGGCTGCCTTTTTGGACCATTGAAGTCCGCATGTTGTAGGTAAACTCACAAATGCCCTTAGGGAGGGAATTCCAGGATTCAATTAATACAAATTCAGTTGATAGAAGTTCAATTAATTCATCCAGAATTAAAACCAAGTTTAGTGTTGGCCATTGTTGCTTGTTGCAAAAACCCATTTGATTCATTCCTTTGGCAAAGAAAGCCTGTTGTTTTAACCTGTTCTGGCGCATGTATGACCTTATTAACACTTAAATGTACTAACAAGCTGCTCACTTGTATCTAATTGCTAACATTTCTGATAAAATGATGGAAATGAGATGGACCACATGTCATCAACCAATGAACAACATTGCTGCTCCTTCAGTGTTGTTCGCTCAAAACCCTGAAGCCCCCTCTGTAACAGCATTCTCTAGGGGGTATCTACTCCCCAAGGACTGCAGATGTTCTAAGACGCAGCTCACCAGCACTTTATAAATTCATAGAATGATACAGTACAGAAAAAGTCCGTCAGCCCATCAAGACTGCACTACCAAAGCTACGTTAAATCTACACTAATTCCACTTTCCAGCACTAGACCCATAGCCTTGAATATTCTCCAGACCAATTAGGGATGGACAATAAATGCTGACTCAGCTAGTGATCCCTCATTCCGTTAACAAATGAAAAAAGATGCAATCCAAATATAAGTTGTTGTCTCTGAGTTTGTGTCTGTATGTCAGGATTTGGAGGTGTTGGTGTTGGACTGGGGTGGACTAGGTCAGAATTCACATGGCACCAGGTTTATTTGAAAGCACCAGCTTTTGGAGCCCCAGTCCTTCTTCAGGCATTCATGAGAGACGTAGTGTCCAGCACTGAGTTTATAAGTTAAAGATCAAAGGTCTAAACCACTGTTGAGGATGTACTAACACTCTCATACACACTCACACACACACACACACACACACACACACACACACACACACACATATGCACACACACACGCACAAACACGCACATACACACACAAATCCATGGGGTGAATTTGTATTCGCAGAAATATTTCATTTTGTTCAAAAAATACAGAAATTATGGACAATCAGTCAATATGGCATTTTATAAATTCGGACTTTTACAAATAAAACCAGTATGACTCCAAATTAAAACACCAACGGATTCTAAACAAGGCCTCACACCTAACATGCATTGTCTGAACTAAAATGTCATCTCTTCTTTACACTGATAAACCTTCAGTTCTCTCAGGACCATGACTTGAAAGGAATTTGGGGATTTACATGCACATATTAACCAATTAAAGCCTTTTAACTGATTAAAGATTTAACGGCATCTTAGGATTGTTTAATACATTCTCATCAATGGTGTGGACTTTTGATCTGCTATTTATAAATTCTATGTCTGATACTGTCTCTCTCACTGACAGCTGAAGAAGAGCTTGTGTTTTCAAATAAAGCTGTTGGATTAAAACCTATATATATAACTATAACCTGGTGTCGTGTGAATTCTGACCTTATCTCTATGCCAGCAATGATTTCAGACTGCTGCTGGTAAAGATTGACTTTACAAAGGATGTCACTGTAATGCTGCCACTTACAGCAAAATTAACCAAAGAAACCAAATAGAATGTCCTCTAAAGTACAGTCATCTGAGAATTACATATTTCCAAAGACCTTCTCCAATAGTCCTTTAATTAGCTGAAAAGGAGTCATAAATCTCCGAGTAATGAGCTGGAATTGGAGACCAAGCAAATTAATGTAATTATCGCACAATCCCCAGCTGTGACTGAAACCATGAATAACATTCGTTCATCAGGACTGCAACACCTAAAATTAAAAGAACAAAATTAAAATCAACTCAGCGTATTTTCACATATCCAATCTTACAGTTGCAAGTTAAGAATAACGATTCCACGTTGATGGATAGCTTCAAGCATCCTAGTTAAGGAAACACCAGTGGAAATATTTACAGATACAACTTACAGCGAAACATCATTTACACAGCCACTCTTTTTCAATTATGTCATCTGTCGATGCTTATTAAGAACCAAAATTGCAATTGAAAACATGGATTAAGCATTTAATTACAAACTATAGCCAGATTTAACAGCATTTTAGGATTGTTAAATATATCCTCCTGCTAGTTTCCAGAGTTCGATTTTAAAAGATGTTGAATTGGGGCTTGCATTTCACGATCAGACAGAAACACCCTATCTCTCTGTTTAACACAGCAAGATGTCACTTCTAGTGTAGCAAAGCATCCCTTTGCACATCAAAGGAACACTCTGAAAGAAAGTCTAACAAAGGTGCTCAAAAGCTCAAAAGGTGGTTACTTAAAGGACGTGTCTTAAAGATGGGGAAATTGTGGTAGAGGTCAGAAAGAATTTGGAGGTGATTTTCAGAGTCTGATATAAACGGTGTTGTATTGCAAGTATGAGATCGAACTCTATTTAGTCTCTTAAGGACTGCTTCTTGAATCTAATGTACTTTCTACAATGAAACAGAGATGCTGTGAATGTTGCAGATCTGAAATCAAAGAGAAAACATTGGAGAGACTCAGCAAGTCTGGCAACATCTGCGGGGAGTGAAGCAGAGTTAATGTTTTGAAGCCAAAATGGCTCTCTTCAGTTTGATCTGCTGGGTGCTCTCTATAAGAACTCATTGCTTGTAGCCTTGTAGCTACATACGTTCTCTCAAGACCCCAGTAGAGCTTCTGCACCTTCTCAGATCGCTCACATAAATGTGTAATACTTAAATCATCATGATACGTCATCATTGTTATACATTCTGAATGGTTGAAATTACAACCATAAGCACCTAGGGAAGGGGTTTTCCAACTTACTGGGATGAGTTGAGTTGATTTGCTATGATTTATTATTGCCACCTATAACGAGATAGAGCAAAAATGATCATTTTGTGTGCTAGCCAAACAAATCATACCTTACGTAAGTACATCAGGATAATAAAACAGAATGCAGGATATAGTGTTACAACTACAGATAAGGTGCAAGAAAATCAACACTAATATATGAAAGGTCCATAATAAATCCGATAAACTGTGAAAAAGACAGCACTCTATGCCCACGGACCAGGGACACAGACATGTGCATGCTCAGTGAATTGCAGTAATTCATTGAAATTGTATAGAAATATACTAACAAGTGAATCATAGGGTATCAATGACAGGTAGAAAAGTGGAGTTGAGGCCACAAACAGATGAGCTATGATCTTATTTAATGATGGAGCAGTTTAAGTTTGGAACAGCCTACATATGCTCCAAATTTGTACATCTTCAAGTACGTGTTGAAATCATCCATTTATTTTCCCATAATTTCAGCATGAATGACAATCTGTGGTTTGTGGAGTTAGTGGAATGCTCATGAGCAGCAGGTTAAAAAACTTACCCTGTGTTGCCGCACACAGATACATCTCTGCTGAATAAAAGATAACATTAATATAATGAGCTTGCAGTGTCCCTCTGCCATTCACAGCCTAATCCTTAGCCTGGCACTAACTAGGGTAGTACCACAGATGTGGCCTGTACCCACAAATACACATGCTCAAATTGTGTGTACACCATATCTTGCATTAATGTAATGTCGCTCCCACACTGGAGTGGGGAGAAGGAATGTTAGAACAGTGATATTGTCACTAGGTTAGTAATCTACAACCCCAGGATTAAGGTCTAAAAACACGGGTTGGAATGCCACAATGCAGATGCTGAAATTTGTATGTAATTATTGACGTTGAATTTAAAAGGAATGTCTACTTGAAGCCATTAAACCACTTTGACTTGTCATAAGAACCTATGTGGTTCACCCATGCCTTTTAGGTTAGGAAATCTGCCACCCTTCTCTGGTCTGGTCCACATGTGATTCCTCTAAACTACCCTCTGAAGTGGCCCAGTAAGCCACTCAATTCAAGGGCAATTAGGGATGGGCAATAAATACCCTTGTCAGTGAGGGCCATATCTCATGAAATAATAAAATCAAAATTATAATTGAAGTTATTAAAAACAATGCTGCCTGACCTGTTGTGTTCCTCCAGCTCCACATTTTGTTACCTCTGACTCCAGCATCTGTAATTCTTGATACCACAGGCCCGAAACTGTTTTGCATTTATTAATGCGAAAAGAAAAATTGCTTACTACATCAGCATTTGATGCCCATCCCTAATTGCCCAGAGTGCACTTAAACACCGATCACATCACTCTGTGGAGTCTCCTACCAGACCAGGTAAGGATGGCAGATTTCCCTCCCTGAATGTGGGGTTGACAACAATCATTTGTGGCTACATGTTCACTATTGAGGAAACAGTTTAAAGTATAATTTTTTAACTTATGTTCCAGCTTTCTATTGATTTCGAATGTCACTGTTTCCAACAGTGGAATTCAAACCCGTGCTTTCTGAACATTAAACTGGGGTTACTAGTCAAGTGACAGTGCCACTATATCACCGCCTCCAAAGAGCTCAATGCCTCAAAGCAAACAACATGGTTTGCGCAGTCCAGATTTTCATATCACTCATCAAACCACATAATTTGCAACTTCTCTTCGATTTGCAACATCAGTAGGTGGCATAGTGTTACAGTTCCTAACTGGAGGGATTTTGAAGTCCTTGGGGAGATGAATAAGGCGCTGAATAATTCACCAGCATTTTGTCTGCTCTAAGTGGTTCCTTGTGCCAAACAATGTTATCACAGTGCGACATTCTCAAAACCTCTTATTTTTTTTGTAATTAAACAGCTCGGAGGGGGCTGGCGTAGTCTCCTTGTATTTTCTTGTTGCCTTTTAATAGAGTGAAGAGGAAGCAATGTGTGGAAGTCATGAAATCAAATTTCCGACGCGATAACACCTTTTTTATATGAGCAAAGAATGCATGTAGTAATCGCCCTTTCTTTCCTGAAGTGTCTCTCATAAGGTCAATACTAATCTCACTCATGCTGTTTGCCTCCCTCCATCAGTGCTTTCTCAAAATAGAAGCAACATGATGATTGTATTTCAGTAAACAGGCCTTGAATTGCTTTTTTGTTTACCCCGGGTGACTGCAGATCTTGGTGTGTCAGAAAGCTTGAGCCATCACTGGTCATAGAATTGCACAGGGTAGAAGAAAATGCATTCGGCCTAACATGTCAGTGCTGGATCTCCAAAAGCGTTGTACGAGTGATCCTTACTCTTTTTTCTGTGGGAGACATGAGACAGGTTGTGAAAATTACGATGCATTTTGATAAGAGTAAATAAGCAGAGACAGTTTCTAGTGGCAGATGGTCCAGTAACAAGAGGAAACGGATTTCTAGACGGCTGGCAAAAAGGCTGCAGGCAGAGGAGGAGAAACCGAGATAACAAGGTGTAGAGCTGGATGAGCACAGCAGGCCAAGCAGCGTCACAGTAGCAGGAAGGCTGACATTTTGGGCCTAGACTCTTCTTCAGAAATAGGGGAGGGGAAGGTGGTTCTGAAATAAATAGGGAGGGGGGGGGGGAGGTGGATTGAACATAGATAGAAGAGAAGATAAGTGGAGAGGACCTCTCCTTACCTCCTCACCCATACTCTCCTCTCCACTTATCTTCTCCTCTATCCATCTTCGGCCCGCCTCCGCCTCTCTCCTTATTTATTTCAGAGTCCTCACCCCATCCCCCTTTTCTGATGAAGGGTCTAGGCCCAAAATGTCAGCTTTTGTGCTCCTAAGATGGTGCTTGGCCTGCTGTGTTCATCCTGCTCCACACTTTGTTACATAGGTGGAGAGGAGACAGACAAGTTAAAGGGGCGGGGATGGAGCCTGTAGAGGTGAGTGTAGGTGGGGAGGTAGGGAGGAGATAGCTCAGCCTAGGGAGGACAGACAGGTCAAGGGGGTGGGATGTGGTTAGTATGTAGGATATGGGGATGGGGCTTGGGGTAGGAGGAGGGAATAGGTGAGAGGAAGAACAGGTTAGGGAGGCGGGGATAAGCTGGGTTGGTTTTGGGATGTGATAGCAGGAGGAGAAATTTTGAAGCTTGTGAAGTCCACATTGATACCTTTGGGCTGCAGGGTTCCTAAGCGGAATATGAGGTGCAGTTCCCCCAACCTTCGGGTGGCATCATTGTGGCACTGCAGGGGACCCAGAATGGGCATGTCGTCTGAGGAATGGGAGGGGGAGTTGAAATGGTTCGTGACAGGGAAGTGCAGTTGCTTATTGCAAACTGAGTGTAGGTGTTCTGCAAATCTGTCCCCAAGCCTCCTCAACAGTTTGTTTTAACCTATCATTGGATGGGGGCATCAGTGGTAAAATCAACGTTTGTTGACTGTCCATAACTGCCTGGGAACTGAGTCACTTGCCGGAACATTAGACGGGGCAGTTAAGAGTCAATTGCATGGCTTTGGGCCTAGAGTCATATGCAATGCAGACAAAAATCAGTAGATGACTTTTGGAAATAAATCATAATTTCAGGACACCATTGTTGAGAATGTTTGCATGTTCTAGCTCCATAAATTCTTTTCCCTTCTACCTACTGTAATGGAGGGAGTTGAACCCTTGTCCCTGGAATCTAAGTCACTGGGTTAAAAGTCCAGGGACTTAACTAGTGCATCTCTGCTTCCCAGTGAGTTGGTACACTGAGACTGTGCCGGCTAAAATTGTGATGGAATGGGGATCAATGGTGTATTTTGAAGTACGTCTAATTTTCATTACAAACTGTGTACTTGAAGAGGATTGTTAAACTGTGGGGCTAAACTGGACAGCTCTTTCAAAGAGACAGCCTACCTATGATGGCCTGTATGGTTTCCGTCTATGTTTAAAGTTGATGATGAAATTTGACATGTTCAACCTGCTCACTTGTAGCTTCAATAGTGTTGGAGCTGGGGTGTGCAGTAACCAAGGAAGCAGCTTAGTCATTACAGTATTAAAATGATGCTGTCTACATTAGATTTTATCTGTCTTCAAGCTTTTACTGGTCAGCCAGGTCTCCCCAGGGTTTGAGAAACCAGGCAGTTAAGGGGAGATGAGGTTAGCTGCCAATGTTTTTTACCATAAAACCATAAGACATAGGAGCAGATGTAGGCAGTTCGGCCCATTGAGTCTGCTCCACCATTCAAATAGATCATGGCCAATATGATACTCTTCAACTCCATTTTCCTACCTTTTCCTCATTATCCTTGATTCACTTATTGATTAAAAATCTGTCCATCTCATCCTTGAATGTACTAAATGACCCAACTTCTACAGCTCTCTAATAACACATTCCACAGACTCACTAGCCTCTGAGAGAAGAAGTTCCTCCTCAGCTCTATCTTAAAGGTCCAACCTCTTATTCTGAAATAATGCCCTTTGGTCCCAGACCCTCTCACAGAGAAAATAAGCTCTCCACATACCCGCTGTCAAGGCTCTGAGAAGTCTTGTAATAGTTTGATCACATGGGGTCAAGGGAGAGCTGGACAATTGGATAGAAACCTGGCTTAACAGTAGAAGATAGATGGTGGTGGTAGAGGATTGCTGTTCAGACTGGAGGCCTGTGGCCACAAGGATCAGTGCTTGGTTCACTGATGATTGTCATTTATAGAAACGATTCACATGTGAATAAAGGAGGCATGGTTAGTATGCTTACAATGACACCAAAATTGGCAGTATAGCGGACAGTGAAGAAAGTTATCAAACAGCACAGCAAGATCTTGATCAGCTGAGTCAATGGGCCGGGGAGTGGCAGATAGAGTTTAATTTAGATAAATATGAGATTTGCATCTTAGTAAGACAAACTAGGGCAGGGCTTATACAATTTCCGGCAGAGCCCTGGGGAATGTTGTTGAGAAGAGAGGTGAAAATACATAGTTTTTTGAAAGTGACATGACAGGTAAACAAGATGGTGAAGAAGGCATTTGGCATGCTTGTTTTCATAGGTCAGAGCATTGAGTATAGGAGTCGGGACTCCATATTGCACCTGTAGAAGACTTTGGATGAGATCACTTTCGGAATACTGCATATAATTCTAGTCACTCTGCTACAGAAAGGATGTTATTAAACTGGAAATGGAACAGAAAAAGATGGCAAAGATGTTACTGAGACTGAAAGATTTGAGTTATAATGAGAGGCTGGATAAACTGCGAGACAGTAGGAACTGCTGACGCTGGAGTCTGAGATAACAAGGTGTAGAGCTCAGTGAACACAGCAGACCAGGCAGCATCACGGCAGCAGGAAAGCCGACATTTTGGATAAGCTGGGACTTTTTTTCTCTGGAACTTTGGAGGGTAAGGAGTGATCTTGTGGAAATTTATAAAATCATGCAAGGCAAAGATAAGATAACTAGCCAAGATCATTTCCCCAGATTAGGGAAGTCCAAAACTAGAAGGCATGGTGAGAGGGGAAAGATTTAAAAGGGACCTAAGGGGCAATTTCTTCACACAGAGTGTGGTGCGGCTATGGAATGAGCTGCCAGAGGAAGTTGTAGAAGTGAGCACGGTGACAGCATTTAAAAGACATTTGGACAGATATATGGATAAGAAAGACTTAGTTTGATATAGATTAGACAGGGCAAATGGGACTAGTTCAATTTGGGAAACCTGATTGGCATAGATGAATTAGGCTGAAGGATCTATTTCCAAACTTTATACCTCTATCACTCCATGACATCTCCTCATATGACGGTCTCTCCATACCTGGTGTCAGCCGAGTAAGCATTCTCTCCTTAGCTAAGACGTCAAAACAGTTCACAGCATTCCAGCTGTGGGCTGACTAGTGCCTTGCATAATTTTAGCAAAATGTCCTGAATTTGATATTCATTCCTTTTGGAATAAAGACGAACATTCCAAGATTCGTATGACTAGCTGACTTGGACTGTAGCACCTTTTTTTCCAGCAATGCTTGTAGTCCAAGAGGAACAGCAGTGTTCCCCTCTTCCTGGGCCCCTCAAGCCTGTCTGTACACTCAACAAGAATGCCAACTTTCCTTTCAGGATCACTAATTTCTAACCTAAAATTTAGATTGAATAACACCACCTTATTCGCAAAACATGTCACTAATGCCCAAACTCTCCACTCCCAACTCTCTGGGCTCGAATCTTCCTTCTGAGCACTCTCCACCCATTCGTTGTCCTGTAATCAGTTTTGGTCTCCTTATTTAAGGAAATACATTATTTTATTGGAGGCAAGAGAAAGCTCACTCGGGTAACTCCTGCTATGGAGTAATTGTCTTATGAGCAAAAGCTAAACAGGTTAGGACCCTACTTGTTGGGGTTTGGAATAATGAGTGGTAATTTCATTGAAACATCTAGAATTCTTAAGGGAAGTAACAGGGTGAACACTAAGAAGATGTTTTCACTATTGAGAGAGTATGCAACCAGAGTGTGTTGTCTCGCGATAAAAGATTAAGGAGGTGTTTCTTCCCTTATGGGGTTGTGAGTTTTGGAACTTCATGCCACGGAGTGCTGTGGGGGCAGAGTCCTTGTACATATTTAAGACTAGGATAATTAGATTCATGATCAGTAGTGGAATCAAGGATAACTGGAAAAGGGCAGAAAAATAGACATGAGGAATTTCTGATCACCACGATCCTATTGAATGGTGGATCAGACTTGAGGGGCTGAATGGCCTGCTCATGTTTCTATTTCTTAAAGCCTTATGGTCTTATGTCAATCAGAATGGTTTCTTGCTGAGGGAAAGGAGAGACCACCATCATTGGATCAAATCTATTGCGTTAACCTTCACCTATTTGAGAGATTATATTTCCACAGTCTGTGAGCTTCCCAACTACAGCTCTGCCACCCATATTTGGCATCGTCATCTCAATTAACATTGGAGAGCTAATGTTCTATCTTTTATTAGGGTATTGCATATATATTTGCGAAGTAAAAAAATGGAGGGCATTGTGGGCAGAGCCAGCGACTTGAACTAATTAGGGAGCATTTTCTGAGAGCTGTCAGATATTTCATGGGCCAAATGGCCTTCCCACATCTTTTAAGATTATAAGAACTTTGCAGCACACTCTTCAGCTCAGAAATCTTAGCCACAAACATACATTTAATGACCCAATTCATTATGCTAATTTACTTAGAATTCATATCACCTTCTTGCACCATGATTTATGTGCAAAGACAAGTGTATATCTTCAAATGTTTTAATATTTAACATTGTAAATATTTTCTGATTGAGAACATGTACATTCCAGCTCGGACTGGACCAAATGTGTCAACTATGATGACTACAGTGCGATATTGAAATTAAAAACCCACCCCCACTGACTTGCTTATTAATTGCCACAGACGAGTAATAAAATAAAATGGCTCTCCCCAAGATAACAAAGTGTGGAGCTGGATGAACACAGCAGGCCTAGCAGCATCTTAGGAGAACAAAAGCTGACGTTTCGGGCCTTTAACTTGTCTGTCTCCTCTCCACCCATCTTCTCCTCTATGCATCTTCGATCTACCTCCCTCTCTCTTCCTATTTATTTCAGAATCCTCTTTCCATCTCCCTTTTCTGATGAAGGGCCTAGACCCGAAATGTCACCTTTTGTGCTCTTAAGATGGTCCTTGGCCTGCTGTGTTCATCTAGCTCCACATTTAGTTATCTCAGTTTGTTCAGCATCTGTAGTTCCCTTTATCTCTGGCTCTCCCCAAATTAGTCAGACTGTGGTAGCTGTATGCCTATTGTATTTCCGTTCTTTCAGTCTTCATGTGCCCAGCACTCTGGATAGATCTTTGTGATCACCGCACTTGTCTGAATTATGCAAAACATCCTTGTTCTCTCTTGCTTCTCATTAGAAACTGAATATATGTTTGCTAATCATGTTGCAAGTCATTCTAGCAGCTTGTAATATAGACAATCTTTACCAGCAAATTATATTCTATTAAAAGTCATTGACTACTTTGGACTCACCAAAGAATAAACGTTGATTACACTACCACTCACTAAATTATCAGCTAAAACTTTTAGCTCCATTTCCTCTGAACTTCCTTCTGTCAAAAGTTCTTTTCCATTACTTTGATAGCTGTTAAGACCGAAGCTGGAAGAGCTCCTTTGCATCACTACTTCACTGGTCACAACATACACTTAACTGTTTTACCAAGTTACCAAAGTGGCCAATAGCATACATGACCTATAAAATGGCCAGATTGAAGTTACTCGACTCTAGCCAGTATCCCATCACCGAGTCATCCTTTAGTTACATATGAACAGTCCTTGACTGTAGTATTGCCTCATACAGAGTTAGGGAACCACAGTATCAATACCCCTGACACTGAGTCAGCCGTGGCTTCCTAATTGGACTAGATTATCATGGAGCTCGTGTTCAATGAAGTCCAACCGGCTGCCCTTGTTACAATCACTACACAGAGTGTAAACAAGTTTTCTTAATAAATAAGTGACATGCATTCATTCATTTTTGTTATTGATTCATGGAATGTGGATGTCACTGCTAGGCCAGCATTTATTGCCGATCCCTAATTGCCCATTGCTGTGGTTCTGGAGTCACATGTAAGCAAAAACAGGGAAGATGGCAAATTTCCTTCCTAAATAACATTAATGAACCAGATGGGCTTTTACAATAATCAACAGTCATTACATGGTCAACAATAGACAAATTTTCAAATCCAGATTGTAGCAAAAGTATTTGCATTCAAATTTCACTGCAAACGACAGTATTTAAACCATAAATCTCTGAACATTGCAAGAGGATTAGGGTCATGCGCATGGATTGCTGGTTCTGTGATATTAATAATACACCACCAGCTTCGCTTGGTCAGACAAAGGCACACGTTGCAAAAATATACGTGAAATTCATAGATATTTTTAAGGTACTTGAGAGCTGAGTGAACCAATAGTTCCCTAATACTTTCTCTATGACAATACTTTAGCCAACGAGAGTTGGTTTATCTAACAATTTACTTCTGCAGTCTAAATTACTGTGATTGTTTGTAATTAATTGTTTGTAATTGGGATTTCTTGCATTCGTTCTGATGAGTGTGAGATGAAATGCTTCAACATTCAAGCCCTGTATTACCAAGTGAGTGTTTGAAAACAGGGTCATTTGAATATGGGCCCCATTCCAAGTAAACTGATGAACCAAAGCAAGCTCTAACTTATGAGCACTTAATTCTTTCCAAGTTGTGATTCATGGATGAGCTTAATGATCTCTCATTACAGCCTTGAAAGAAATTCACTCCAGGGGCCTGGGTGTTGCTGGCAAGGCAGCCATTTATTGCTTATCATTAGTTGCCCTTAAGAAGATGGCAGTGAGTTTTCGCTGTGTGAAACATGGAGAGAAATCTCAATGTAATAGTATACACTCAAAATTCAAGCATTATTACTTTTGAATATACAATTGACAGCTCTACATACAAATAGAGAGTTTCTGATTTGAAGTGGAACATGTTTATTCAGAATCTACAGCTATCCAGCACTGGTACAGAGTTCTGCATAATAAGTGCTTATTTCCTCGATAAGCTGACAAGCACTTTACTGTAACTGTTCTCTCAGTAAAGTGCTAGAATTGAGGATGAGGTTACTGTGTTTCAAAATCTAATCGCTTCCAACTGAGTAAGGTATGAACAGGAGCTTTAGCACTGTTGGAGGTGCTATCTTCCGAACGAGGTACTGAGCCACAACTATGTCTGACCTCTCAGACAGATAGAAAGGGTTTAATGGCACTGTTTGAAAGAAGAAGTGGAACATTCTCCTCTTTGTCCTGGCCAAATGTTACCCTTCAAAATGACTCCTGAACTGAAAATATGTTCATTAACACAAGGGTACGTGGGAAAGGCAGGAAAGTGGAGTTAGGGATTATCAGACCAGCCACAACCTCTTTGAAATGCCATGCAGGCTCAACGCGCTAAGTGGTCTGTTTCTGCTCTCTTGTCTTCATGTCATTTTGCTGTTTGTAGGATTTCACTCTGCAAGAAAAATTACATGTCACATTTCCAAGGAGTCCAACTACAAAAATTATTTCATTAGCTGTGAAATGATTTGGGGCGTCTTAGGTGATACATAAATGCAAGCTTTCCCATTTTCATTGAAATATACCAACTGAGCATCCATTATACACCAATCCATCCTGGGTACACCTGATTGAATTAGACAGGATGGGTAACAGGTTTAAAATTGTCAACAGGAATCTGACCAAAGTAATTATTGCCCGTTGGAATTTCAGCATAATGTTTCCTTCCAGGATCCCCTGCTAACTGTTAAACAGCTAGTGCCAATGGCCCAGTTGGTGGCAATCTGCACTCCTCAGAGGCCACAGCACACCATTCACAGTGCAGCACTGAGGGGCTGCAGCAGTGTTTGAGTTACCTGCTTTCACTTGAGGCTTGTAATCAGGCTGCAACGTGTGTGTGTAAAAGATTCCAGCAAATTACTTCTAAAAGGAGTAGGGAAGTACTATCCAGTGTTCCTGATGAATATATAACACTTAGACCAACAATTTAAAACAAGATTATCTAGCCAATATCATGGTGCTATATGAAAGAGCATGCTGTGTGGAAATTAGCCAGCACTTCTTCCATATCATAGCAATGGCTAAGCTTCAAAAGCACGTCATTGGCTGCTAAATGATTTGGGACATCCAGGCAACCTGAAAGTTTCCATATAAATTCTGCTTTTGTTTGCAGTCGACTGTTTGCTTTGAAAAAGCAAGTGTTAGATCCACTTTTATTTTTCCTGGCAATAGTTTTATTCTCCTTTCTAACGAAAGGTGTGTCGGCACTGGAGGAAGTCCAGAGAAAGTTCACTAAGCTTATACCAGGCCTGGAGCAATTTTCTCATGAAATTTTGATTTAGGTTGGATTAGATTAGATTCCCTAGAGTGTGGAAACAGGCCTTCGGCCCAACAAGTCCACACCGCCCCTTGGAGCATCCCACCCAGAGTCATCCCCCTATAACCCACACACCCCTGAACACTGCGGGCAATTTAGCATCTTGGGTTTTATTGTCACGTGTGCTCAAGTACAGGATACAGGAGTACAGTGAAAAGTGTGCAATGTCAGCAGACACAGGCCCGTCTTTGTTACAAAGTACCAACATAAAAAATCTTAGCGACAGAAGTAGCAAAATAAAAAAAAGTTTAGAAAGTCCAGCAATAAAGTCTTCTCGGTATAAAAGTGGGATAAAAAGGAAATAAAGTTCAAAAGTCAAGCACAGCAGCCCTTAAACTGTGGTCCTGCAGACACTCCAAGCTGTACACACCCCAAGAGGAGATAACAGAGCGCAGGGCTGGAGGAACACAGCAGGCCGGGCAGCATCAGAGGAGCAGGAAAGCTGACGTTTCGGGTCGGGACCCTTCTTCAGCAAAGAAACATCAGCTTTCCTGCTCCTCTGATGCTGCCCGACCTGCTGTGTTCATCCAGCTGCTATCTCTGACTCCAGCATCGGCAGTCCTTACTATCTCTGTACCCCAAGAAGACTCGCCTTCCCCTGCCCTAAGACCTGTCTGTTTGTGCCAACTGCCCTCACCGCTGATCTTATTTGGGAAATGCCAGGCCCCGCTGTTGTTCTCCAGGCCTTGGCCACGACTGCCGCCTCATCGCTTACCACAGATACTACCATCCTTCGTGACCAAGTGCTGCTTCTACCAAGGAAGATTGAGTAGGAAGGGCCTGTACTCGTTGGAGTTTTGCAGAATGAGAGGTAACTGTATTGGAACATGTAAAGTTACTCTCAGAGGGTTAACAGGGTAAATGTGGAGAAATTGTTTTTCTTTGTAGGCATTTTAAAATACAAAGGGCGTGAAGGCAGTTATGACAGAGATGAGGAGGTATTTCTTCTCACAGAGGAAAGCGAATCTGTGGAATTTGTTTACCACAGAATGCTGTTGAGGCTGAGTCAGTAAGTAAATTCAAGGTTGAGACAGACAGATGTTTAATCAGTCAGGCATGCGGATGGGGCAGGAAAATGGAGTTGAGGATTTTCAGGTCAGTTATGATCTCATTGAATGACAGAGCTGACTCGATGGACTGAATGGTCTACTTCTGCTCCTATATGGTATGGTATTTCGATCCTAAATTTGCATCTTTCTGGAGGTTACATTTCGTTTTGTGTCCACAGTGAACTCAATCAGAGGTAAGAAGGTCAAGATGGGGAGAGGAATTTTTCCAGCCTTTACTAAGAAATAAAGTTGCTCAGAAATCACATGGTCTGTGAGGGTGCTTATCTTGTGTATTTTCTTTCATAATCGCAATGCAAGTGATTGATTTTGCAATTTAAAGCAGATTTCGATGAACAGGGGCTGATATAAATTGGACATGTCATTCATTTAAAAGACAGCAATATGTCAAATTTTGAACACTGTTTTAGATTTGCTGAGCTAAGGAACCATTATTGGATAATCTTTCCTTTCCATGTGATGCTCGGTGTCAAAAACCGATACATATGCTATTGGAGATCCAGATGGATGGATGTGGATCAGTTGGTGGCAGTCTCACTGTTGTTGCAGAAGATTCTGGGCTCAATGCCTCTCCAAGACAGCAATCAAAATACCTGTGCAGTGCAGTGCTGACATTGTCAGAGATGCAGTCTTTTTAGATGAGGCGTTTTAAATGAAGCCCTGTCTGTCCTCTCAAGTGAACATGAGAGATCGGCTGGCACTAATTTCAAGAAGAAGCCACTATCCTGACTTAGATTTATTCCTCAATGCGTACCTCAAATATGGCTTGCCTGGTCATTATCAGATCGGTGTTAACAAGAGCTTGTTAATCACAGTAGCTGCAGAGGAGAAGTACTGCAGTGTTGGTGGCTTGGTGGCTCAGTGGTTAGCACTGCTCCCTCACAGCTCCAGGGACATGGGTTTCATTCCACCCTTAGGCAACTGTCTGTGTGGAGTTTGCTTGTTCTCGCCATGTCTGCATGGGTTTCTTCAGAATGATTTAGTTCCGTTCTACAGTCCAAAGATGTGCAAGTTAGGTGGATTGGCCATGCTAAATTATCCTGTAGTGTCAGACATGTGTGAATTAGTGGGATGGGTCTGGGTGGGGGACTCTGAGGGTCAGTGTGGACATGTTGGGCCAAAGGGCCTGTTTCCACACTGTAGGGATTCTATAAAACAACTTGCAAAATGCTATGATAACAAGGTGTAGAGCTAGATGAACACAGCAGGCCAAGCAGCATCATCGGAACAGGAAAGCTGACATTTTGGGCTTAGTTCCTTCTTCAGAAATGTGGGACAGGAAGTGGGTTCTGAAATAAATAGGGAGAGAGGAGGAGACAGATAGAAGATGGATAGGGGAGAAGATAGGTGGAGAGGAGACAGGCAGGTCAGAGAGGCGGGGATGGAGCCAGTAAAGGTTAATGTAGGTGGGAGGTAGGGAGGAGATAGGTCAGTTCAGGGAGGATGGACAGGGGGCGTGATGAGGTTAGTAGGTAGAAGATGGCGTGGGGCTTGAGGTGGGAGGAGGGGATAGGTGGGAGGAAGGACAGATTAGGGAGGCGAGGACAAGCTGGGCTGGTTTTGGGATGCAATAGGAGGAGGGGAGATTTTGAAGCTTGTGACGTCCACATTGATACCATTGGGCTGCAGGGTTCCCAAGCGGAATATGAGGTGCTGTTCCTGCAACCTTCGGGGTGGCATAGCTGTGACACTGCAGGAGGCCCAGGATGGACATGTCATCTGAGGAATGTTTCACAACTGGGAGGTGCAGTTGTTTAGTGTGAACCGAGCACAGGTGTTCTGCAAAGCGGTCCCCAAGCCTCCGCTTGATTTCCCTGATGTAGAAGAGGCCACAACGGGAACAGCGGATGCTGTATACCACATTGGCAGATGCACAGGTGACCATCTCCTTGATGTGGAAAGTCTTCTTGGGGCCTGGGATGGGGGTGAGGGGGGAGGAGGTGGCGTGGGGGCAGGTGTAGCACTTCCTATGGCTGCAGGGAAAAGTGCCAGGTGTGGTGGGGCTGGAGGGGAATGTGGAGTGGACAGGGGAGTCACGGAGAGCAGATAAGGGTGGGGAGGGAAAAATGTCTTTAGTGGTGGGGTCAGATTGCAGATGGCGGAAGTGTCGGAGGATGATTCTTTGGAGGTCGGTGGGATGGTACATGAGGGTGAGGGGTATTCTGTTTTCGTTTTTATTGCTGGGAGGGAGTGTGAGGGATGAGTTGCAGGAAATACGGGAGACACAGTGGAGGAGAAGTTGTGGTCCTTGAAAAATGAGGACATCTGAGATGTACGGGTGTGGAATGCCTCATCCTGGGAGCAGATGTGGTGGAGGAGAAGGAATTGGGAATAGGGGATGGCATTTTTGCAGCAAGGTGGGTGGGAGAAGGTGTATTCTAGGTCGCTGTGGGAGTTGGTGGGCTTGAAATGGATATCAGTTGCTAGCTGGTTGCTGGAGATGGAGGCAGAGAGGGCCAGGAAGGAGAAAGAGGTATCAGAGATGGTCCAGGTCAACTTAAGGTTGGGGTGGAAGGTGTTGGTGAAGTGGATGAACTGTTTGAGCTCATTGTGGGAGTTATCGATGTAACAAAGGCAGAAGTGGGGTTTACGGCCAATGTAGGTACGGAAGAGGGATTTGTCCATGTAACCTACAAAGAGGCAGGCATAGCTTGGGCCCATGCAGTACCCTTGGCCACCTCCTTTGTCTGTAGGAAGTGGGAGGAATTGAAAGAGACGTTGTTGACTTCTGAATCTCGAAAGATGCTGTATAAATGTAAGTCTTTCTTCTTTAATAACACTTTTCATTGATAAAGATGGCACTGATTTCTTCACAGAATCTCCCAATCATACTTGAGAACTGATGGAGGAAATCCTGGCACTGGTTTAGAGATTGTGTCATAAAGAATTATCATTACTCTGTCCATGCTTTCAGCTGCTCAGGTTCTAAGCTCTGGATTTCTCCCTAAACATCACTGCCTCTCTGATAAGAGAGAGAGTGCCGGAGAAAGTCTGCAGGTCTGGCAGCATCCGTGGAGAGAGAAGTAGAGTTCAAATCCCGTATATTTCTATTCAGAAACGAAAGAGGCTTCTTTACATTTATTTCCTTGAACAAGCCCTTGTTCTTTCCTGATATTACCCCAAATATTGTCTAACATTCCTGAAAAACAGCTTGAATCACTCCACATGTTTGAAAGCATGACATGAATGCAGGTCATAGTTATTCATTACGTTAATGGTTCTTAAGGGGGTCAACAGGGTAGATGCTGAGAGGACATTTCCCCTCATGGGAGAGTCTAGGATCAGAGGTCATAGTCTTAGATTTAGACGACACCAATGTAAGACTGAGATGAGGGGGAATTTCATCTCTCAGCGGATTGTGGGCCTTTGGAACTCCAGAGAGCTTTGGTGGCAGAGTCCCTGTGTACAGTTAAGCCTGAAGTTGATAAATGCTTGGTCATTAGGGGAATCAGGGGTTATAGGGAAAGGGCAGAAAGGTGGACTTGAGGAGTATCAGATCAGCCATATTCCAATTGAATGGTGGACCAGACTTGGGGGTCCGAATGACCTGCTCCTGTTCATATTACTTATGGCCTCATAATGCCTAACTGTTCCACATTTCTCAAAAAGATTTTGGGGTGCAGTGATACTTTGCACTGGAAGATCTATGTTCAATTCTCTCCTCTCCTTAACTTGTAACATATGTCCAAACAGATTGATTTAACATAAATTTTTCAGACATGCTTCTGTTTTCTGTTTTTTTTTGTCAATAGTGTTCATTTCGCTTTTATGTGAAAGACTAATGTCAGTAGACTTCAAGAAGAGCAGGTACCTGATAAGGCTTGTGCATCAGCTGTTAAACTCAGCCTTGTATGTTCTATTGAGGTACATTAATTATCCTTCTCCTGTATGGGTTTTTTCTATGTGAGGCACATACACCAGTGACTTTAATGCTGTTCTTTATATGAATGGCACAATAAATTATATTCTATATGCTTTTATCAATATCGTCAGATCATAGAATTCCAACAGTGTGGAAACAGGACATTCGGCCCATTGATTCTACACCAGTCTTCCAAAGAGCATCCCACCCAGACCCACCCCCAACCTTTTCCCCATTATCCTGCATAACCCACCTAATGTACACATCCCTGGACACTACAGGGCAGTTTAGCATGGCCAATTCACCAACTTACACATCTTTGGACTGACCTAACTGACGGTCTAACAAAAACTCCAAAAGATCTAAAATTACATTGAAGATTGCAAAAGCTCACAGGATCAAGTATAAAGTTATAATTTAGATTATTAATTAGCTCAGTAAAAGCAAAATTCTGTATTAATAGCAATAGTTTTAATTAGACAGCTGGTATCAGCAGTGATTTCAAAACCCATGCTGTTCTGAAAATGCATTAAAGGATTTGATAATGGCTGGCAAGGAGAAAAATTTCTCTATATCAGTAGCATAAATTAGGTGGACAGCCAACTGGTGTCTCATCTTAAATTGCATCCCAATTTTATTTCCCAATTGGATATTGTAAGGTGGAGGAGGAACCCATTGGGCTTTTACTTGTGGAATAGAACAAATGCTGAGCTGAGGCACAAGCATGGTAGATGGCAGAAATGTGGTGGACACAGTGCACATGGACTTTCGGAGAACCCTTGAGAGTTACCATACTAGAGTAGATTGTGAGCAATGAACATAAGATATTGGAGCAAAACCCGTTGAATCTGCTCTGCAATTTACTTCCAAAATTATGATAGAAGGAAGATCATTGTTAAAATGTTTGTGCCTAGGACACTGCCTTAGGGTTTTCTGCAGAGCTGTCCTGAAGCTGAGGTGGCTGACCTCCAACAAACACAAACATCATGCTTTATACTAGATATGATCCAAAGGGAGGAGAATTGTCCCCCGATTTCCATTGGCTCCCATTTTGTTAGATTACCTTGATTGTACACTCATGCAAATACTGCCATGATATCACAGACAATCAGTCTCACCTCACCTTTAAATCTTACAGATATAAAGTACAAATACTCACTACATAGCAAGACTCTTCCTCTTGTAGAGGAAGAACAATGAGCCAGCACTGATTTCGGATCCACTCTTGAATCACCCTTCTAAGTGATGCTGATTGTCATTGTGTCCTCCTTTTGCTCAGAAAAATAGATTCAAATTGGAAAAAGCAACTTTTATCTTTTTACAAACAAGTGCTGAAACTGAAAGGAGCACTTCTCAACAGCAACTGAATTAAACTAAATTCAGCCTCTGGAACACTTCTGGTGTATTTGATTACCAAATTCCTCATGGTTGCACATCTCTGCTCACTAAACTGGCTAAGCACTTAAGCTGTGACACTTCCTCATATCTGCATGATATTCTGAACATGGAATCTATCTTTTATACGCCTTGCCCAGCAACTATATGCCCATTAACTCAATTGCCGACACCACTGCAGTGTCATCTCATGTTGCTTCATACCGCCACTCTTACTAAAAGCGCCACCTTATTTTGAACTAAAAAAAAGGCTTCTCCAGTATAGTTTTCCAAATAAGTCCAGAATGAGGAAATAAAGCTGGAAAACCACCTATGAATACAAGGTTCAAATTACATATTCTTGCAAATGATGGAATGTGTAAATTCTTACAGACACAAAGATGGGTCAGTGGATCAATGAATGCATTTCGTATTGAGCCAGTGCTAAGGGTCAAACATTTAAGTGAGGGAATTATCAGAATCCATTACATTCACCAGCTCACCCCTAGCCTATTTAAGTTGTGTATGGAAATTACTAGATTTTTATCTGGAGTAGAAAGTGCAAGAATGTAGACAGCCATTTCTTCATTCTCCTTGATAATATTTACTTCTAAAAGACTAAAGTTCTTTTGAACTACTCTCCCCCTTCCTTAACATATTTGCAAAAGCTGTTACTATGATTTTTTTCTATTCCTGTTTAATTTGCTATCCATTTCATCTTTCCTTTTTACCAACTTTTGGAGGTCCATTGGTCCTAACTACAACAATCCAAAATGTTTTTTCCACTGGTATGCAGCTCCATTTTATTCTTTTGCCACATTGGTAGCCAAGAGAAAAGCCCATAACTCAAGAAGGGCATTTGAAGAAAACAAAGATAACTAAAGAAAAAAAAACATGGACAATGGGACAGAATATTGAACAGAGTATATTAAACCTTAAGGCTTCAATCAGATGGCATATAATGCCTGCCCTCTGGAAAACTTGCTGATGAGGATGGTCATTTAATCAGATGGGAATGTGGTAGATGGGGACTGTTCCGTTGTCCCTCAGTTAAGTCCATCGGGAAGGCCTATGCCAATTGAAGCCCACTTAGGGATTTCATTCTGTTTCCTCAAAAGTAACATAGAAAATAGGAGCAGGATTAGACAATTCAGCCCTTCAAGCCTGCTCTGCCACTTATTAAGATCAAGGCCAATCATCCAATTCCATAGACTGTTCTCACTTCTTTCCTGTGGTCCCTTTAGCACCGATTATTATATCCAACTTCTTCTTGAAATCATACAATGTTTTGGCCGAGACTGCTTTCTGTGAAGGTGAATTCCACAGGCTCACCACTCTCTAGATGAAGAAATTTCTCCTCATCTCAGTCCCAAACAGTTTACCCCATATCCTTAGACTGGGACCTCTAATTTCAGACTCTCCCATCATTGGGAACATCCTTCTTGTACCTACCCTGTCAAGTTCTATTAGAAGTGTAATGGTTCCAATGAGATCCTCCCTCATTTTTGTGACCTCCAGCAAATATAATCTGAACTGATTTGTTGTCTCCTCTTATGTCAGCCCTGCTATCCCAGGATTCAAATGGTAAATTTTCACTGAACTCTCTTTACAGCAAGAATACCCTTCCTCAATAAAGAGACCAAAACTGCACCTAATATTGTAAAATTGGTCACACCAAGGCCCTGGATAATTCAACAAGACATCCCTGCTCCTGTGCTGAAATCCTCTCACTAAGAAGGCCAATATATCATTTGCCCCTTCGACCACTTGCTGTGCCAACACACTTACCTTTGGTGACATTACACAAAATCGCCCATGCCTCATTGCACAGTTCCCCTCTCTCAGTTAATGGCCGTTCAGGTAATAATTTGTCTTCCTGTTTTTGCTCCCAAAGCGAATAAATGCTCATATATCCACATCATTCTTCATCTGTCATGCATTTGCCATCTCACTCAGCATGTCTAAATTACACAGAAGCATCTCTGCATTCTCATCACAGCTCACCCTCTCAGTTGGCTTTGTGTCATCTGCAGATTTGGAAATATTGCATTGAGTTCTTTCATCTACATTATTCATAAGTTTTGTCAATAGCTGGAGTCCTAGCACTGATCCTTATGGTGTCTACTAGTCATTATCTGCCATTTGCAAAAAAACCTCTACTTTGTATCCTACACTCAACTTATTTTCTGTCCATTTCATCATCTAACACCTGCCCAATCCCAACTGCTTTAATTTTAATTGGTAATTTCTGACGTGGTATGTGGTCAAAAGCCTTCTAAAAGTCCAAATATACTATATCCATTGGCTCCCCTTTATCAACTCTTGCTATTACATTTTGAAGAATTCCCATAGATTTGTCAAGCATGCTTTCCTTTTCATGAAACCTGCTGACTCTGTTCAATCCTACCATTTTTTTCGGTGCTCAGCTATAAAATCTTTCATACTGGACACTGGCATTTTCCCCACTACTGACACCAGACTGATTGGTCAATAATTCCCAGATTTCTATCTGACTCCCATTTTAAATAGAGGCTTTACATGAGCTAGCCTCAGATTTTGATGCAGTGATGGATGGTGAGCTCACTGTACTCGTAACGCAACAAGTAAACCCATGTCCTTGAACTTGTTAGTAGCTTCCCAAGCGGGTTTACCATTCAAAGGCGCTCTGTGCCTGACTAAGGGATATGAAATGGGGAGTGGGGAGCTTGCCAAAAGTCAACCCTGTCATTTGTTACTGACAGCCCCTTCCCTCTTCCGCTGATATTTCTCTCCCTCCGCAATTTATATCTTGGCTTTGGAACTCTGTGAGAAGAGTGGTCTCAGCTGAATGACATCATGTTTCTGGTGGTGCTGCTGGTCACTGATACTGTCATAGAGTCAAAGAGATATACAGCACAGATACAGATCCTTCAGTCCAACTTGTCAAAGCTCACCAGTCATCTTAAATAAATCTAGGCCTATTTGGTAGCATTTGGCCCATATCCCTCTAAACTCTTCCTATTTATATAGCCATTTAGCTGCATTTTAAATGTTGTAATTGTACCAAATTCCTCTGGCAGCTAGTTCCATACACACACCACCCTTTGGCTGAAAACATTGTAATTTGGGTCACATTTAAATGTTTCCCCTCTCACCATAAACCAATCCCCTCCAGTTTTGGAGTCACCCACCCTGGGGAAACTATCTTGTCTATTTACCATATCCATGCCCCTCATGATTTTACAAACTTCTATATGGTCAACCCTCACCCTCTGATGCTACAGGGAAAATAGCCCCAGTCTATTCAGCTTCTCCCTTTAGCTCAAACCCTCCGACCCTGGCAACATCCTTGTAAATCTCTTCTGAACCATGTAAAGTTTCGCAACAAACATCCTATAGCAGCAATACCAGAATTGCACACAGTATCCCAAAAGTGGCCTAACAAATGTCCTGTACAGCCACAACATAGGAACATGAGAACTAGAAGCAGGAGTAGGCCATCCAGCCCCTTGAGCCTGCCCTGCCATTTAATAAGATCATGGCTGATCTTTTTGAGACTCAGCTCCACTTACCCGCCCACTCACCATAATCCTTAATTCCTTTACTGTTCAAAAATTTATCTAGCCTTGCCTTAAACACATTCAGCAAGGTAGCTTCAACCGCTTCACTGGGCAGGGAATTCGGTAGAATCACAACCCGTTGGGTGAAGAAATTCCTCCTGATCTCAGTCCTACATCTGCTTCCCTTTATTTTGAGTTGATGCCCTCTAGTCCTAGTTTCACCTGCTAGCGGAAACAACCTCCCTTTCTCCACTTTATCTATTTCCTTCATAATTTTACATGTTTCTTCCCTCATTTTTTCTGAATTCCAATGAGTATAATCCCAGTCTACTCAGTCTCTCCTCATAATCCAACCCTCTCAACTCTGGAATCAACCGAATGAATCTCCTCTGCACTTCCTCCAGCGCTAGTATATCTCTTCTCAAGTAAGGAGAACAAAACTGCACACAGTACTCCAGCTGTGGCCTCACCAGGACCCTACGCAGCTGCAGCACAGCCTCCCTGTTTTTAAACTCCATCCCTCGAGCAATGGCAGGCAAAATTCCATTTGCCTTTTTAATTACCTGCTGCACCTGCAATCCTACTTTTTGTAACTCATGCACAAAGGCACCCAAGTCCCTCTGCACAGCAGCGTGCTGTAATATTTTTTACCATTTAAAACATAGTTCATTTTGCTGTTATTCCTACCAAAGTGGATGACCTCACACTTATCACATTGTACTCCATCTGCCAGACCTTTGCCCTCTCACTTAGACTAATCTATATCCCTCTGCAGACTTTCAGTGTCTTCTGCACACTTCGCTCAATCACTCACATTAGTGGCATGTGCAAATTTTGACACACCACACTTAGTCCCCAAATCCAAATCATCTATATAAATTGTAAACAATTGTGGTGCCAACATTGATCCCTGTGGCACACCACTAGCCTCTGACTGCCAACCAGTAAAACACGCATTTACCCCTACTCTTTGCTTTCTACTGATCAACCAATCCTCTTTATGCCAATACATTACCTGCAATACTGTGCAACTTTATCTTATGTAGCAGCCTTTGGTGTGGCACCTTGTCAAATGCCTTCTGGAAATCCAGTTACACCACATCCACAAGTTCCCCATTGTCCACCATGGAATTAATGTCTTCAAAGAATTCCATCAAATTAGTTAAACATAACCTACCCTTCATGAACCCATGCTGGGTGTGCCCAATAGGACCATTTATATCCAGATTTCTTGCGATTTCTTCCTTAATGATAGATTTAATCATTTTCCCCACTACCGAAATTAAGCTAACTGGCCTATAGTTACCTGCTTTTTTGTCTACTTCCTTTTTTAAACAGTGGTGTCACTTTGGCTGTTTTCCAGTCTGCAGGAACTGCCCCAGAATCCAGTGAATTTTGGTAAACAATTACTAGTGCATTAGCTATTTCCCCCATCCCCTCTATTAGTACCCTGGAGTGCATTTCATCTGGGCCAGGATACTTGCCTATCTTCAGCCCCATTAGGTTGCCCAGCACTGCCTCCTTAGTGATGATGATGACCTCCCAACTCCTATACTCCATGCACTGACCAAAAGGCAAGGATACGGCTATCTTCGTTATCCTGTATACCTATGGCTCCACTTTCAAGGAACGATGAACCTGAACTCAAAGGTCTCTTTGTTTGACAATGCTCTGCAGGGCCTTATCATTCAGTCCATATGTCCTGCCCTGATTTGTCTCTCAAAAATGCAGCACCTCACATTAATCTAAGTTAAAATTCATATGCCACACCTCAGCCCATTTGCTCATCTGATTAAGATCCTGTTGTACTATGAGGTAACCTTTTGATAACTTGGCCCCTGTTGATGACTGTGACTTTTACCCATTAACTCCACATTCCTGCCCCTGGGCAAGGCCTGTTTATGTCCACTTATGTGTCTGAGTATCTCTCAGCAGGTCTTCCCTCAATAAGATGCAGGCTCTTGTCTATTGCTTTATTTCGTACAGTCAGTATGTCAATATCCCTTTAAGATAGATGGTCATGACATAAGCACTGTATCAGTGCTCGAGACCTAAAGTTCTCAGACTCCGCCATGCCTTAGGATCACCTGAAGCATAACATACTACTGGGGACATATTGCTCTGTGTAACTTTATTTCTGAAATGAGTGTGATTAGCCAGTTTTAAAAATTAGATTTTGAATGGCTTGATATAGGTGCCGAGTACTTTTGTAAAAGATTTTTTTCCTAAAAAAAAGCATCTAGGTCAGACAGTCTTTCTGGAAGAGTGACCTCATCCAATATAAAAGTGCCAGTGAAGTGTCTGAAAAGTACCAAAATGTGAATGCAATAAAATGTTTATACTGCAGAGCTTGCAACAAGTAAAGTAAAAACTGAATCGTTGTTTGGGATTTGGATTAATTCAGGATTGATTTTTGTTTTACATAGTCCAGAGACTGAAATTCTTTAAGATCATTCAGAAGTAGACTTGACTGTGATAGGATGAAATATAATTCATCGTTTACAAATGTGTTTTCAGAACAAATGAGGGAATATATTACATTAGGAGAAACATTTAGTTTGTGCCTCGTCCAGATAAGGAGAGTTTGGTTAAAAATCTACATGCTATTAAAATCTGCAAATGAGTAAGCTCTCAGCTTTGTGAGTATTTATGTAAGAAGTCTCCACAGATCACAGAACAGAAAGTGGGGGCAGAACAGTAAGTTGATTTTAAAGTTTTGGCATTGAGGGACAGTTTATCAGGATTGTAATCTCTATGATGATAGGTTTCGGAAATAAATTGAAAAATTTGTTTTGCAATGTGTTTTTTTTCAATCAGATTCCTTCTATATCTAGATAGCTTTTAAACTGGTTGCATCTTCTATGTAATAAACTTCTGTTCTGTTGTTGAAGAAATTCTGCAGTCTTATGTGACTGTTTCAGAGACTGATCACAATGTTAAATATGCTTTTTAAAAAACAATCTATTGGATCAGAAAAAAAACAATTATTTCATTTTAACTTGTCCAGTGGTACCATCACTGGGACGTAAGAAATACTAGCCAAAATGCTGAAGTACATATGACTGATGTTTACACCTGATAGTTTATTAGCTGTATTCTTCAATACCACAATATCTACACCCAACTTCTTTTTGTATGAGAAATAGCATATTGCTGTGTCAGATATAACATTCTGTTGGAGACAAAATCCCATCACTATTGGCTGTACAGGTTGCAGACAACAAACTCCCCTCCAGGACCCCCAAATATACCATTGTTTCTGTTAAATATCAACCACTGTTGTGTATTTAACAAAGGATCAGACAATGAAAGCTTGTTTGTAAAATATGATCAAAGGATAGACATAAGGCAAAATTAAATTGGAACATTCAGTTACCTTCAAGATGAGGAGCTTTCAACAGATTTGGATAAATGGGTGTTCACAATTTCCAGAAGATTCTTTAGACATTGATTTCTAAATTCAAGATTGTGTTGACTGTTCTTATACAGTTTTAAGATGAATGTTTTGTGACCGTACCAAACAAGAACTGATTGTCAAACTTATTACTGCCTCAAAAATCTTCATAAAAAAGCAAAGAAATTTGACCCATCTTTAATTGGAGACATGGTTGATTTCTTCCCTCATCCTGGGCCATCCTCTTGAGTTTCAAAGAATGTGAGGTGATTGCTTTAAAACTTAGATAAATAGATAGGGTCGATGTAGGTAAGGCACAAGTTAAAAATAAGGAGGTGACACTTGTGACCAAAGTGAAAGAAATTATTTTTACAAAGAGGGTAGTGAATTGTTTGTATTATTTACTCCAGAAGGTTGTGAAAGCTCAATCTTTGATTATATTTAAAGTAGAGGTTGACACATTTTTGCTTATCAATGCCATAAAGAGATATAGGGGTAGTATGGGTAAAATTCATTGAAGTGTTTGATCAGCCATGGTCACATTAAATGGTGGGTAAATGGTGGCTTCTTTGACATGTTTAGAGTGGAAGCTAGAGAAGTGAAATATTGTGAGGTTATTCATGGGCTTGCGATAGGGTGGAGCGTTTTGAGCATCGTCCTGTTCTTATGAGGGTACTATTCACTTCACCTGAGAAGGAGCAGTGTTACGGAAGCTTGTGATTTCAAATAATTCTGTTGGGCTATAACCAGGTGTTGTGTGACTTCTGACTTTGTCCACTTCAGTCCAACATTGACACTTCCACTTATTAAATGGTGGAGATGGTTCACACGCTGAAAGGCCTAGTCTTGTTTCGATGTTTCTATCCTCGTTGTGAGTACAGCAAACCTTAATTGGCTTGTTACTGAAGTTTATGTGGGCTTGAATGTCTCGGTATTATCCAAACTAATCCTTGCATGGTTTGATGCATGAGATAGCAAGTATAATTGACAGAAAGACCACAGTGTAGAAAAGCTTTTCTGAATTTACATGAAGCAGTCCAAATACAAAAGTCTCTATCCGCAATGCTACTGAAAGTAAATATAATTGCACCTTCTTTCTTTCGTAAATACACTTGGGAAGAGTATCAGGCAGAATCGAATTGTGCTTGCTCAGGTCAACTGTATGATTGACCCCACTAAAGATTTATTGTTTTAGTGACTCCTTAATACTGTTATAGTTTGCAGTCAACAGCAATGTATTTTTCGAGGGTCTAAGGTCATTTTCTGCTTGTAACCTTTGTCTTACATTTGCTGTAATTATGCCTCTCACTCTATCATGTAAAGTAACACTTTGATACTGAGAGCCAGGACTACACACACACAAGATCTCAGACCAAATTCAGAAGTAACTACAGAGACCAAAATCCAGTGGCCCGGTGTTCAAGCAGTTCATTGGATACTTTCTTTCTAGAATTTTTAAAAATAAAATCCCTAGAGTGTGGAAACAGGCCCTTTGGCCCAACAAGTCCACACTGACCCTCACACCCAGACCCATCCTCCTATAACTCACCTGAACCATACATTCCTGAGCTCTATGGACAATTTAGAATGACCAATCCTACACATCTTTGGACTGTGGGAGGGCACTAGGGCACTCAGAGGAAAGCCATGCTGACACAGGGAGAATGTGCAAACTCCACGCAGACAGTCGCCCAACCTGGGTCCCTGGTGCTGTGAGACAGTGGTGTTAACCACTGAGCCACTGTGCTGCCCCTTTCATGCTAACAAGATGTGATCATAATCAAAACCTTTGTATTTATATCATAAATTCTTCATGTCAAGATCTCCCAAAGTGGTTTCTGTAAACTGTTCTGTAAAAGAGACAGAATAAACAAATGAGACTGCTTAGTAATGGATACCAGGATTCGGCAGAGAAATCAAATAAATACTTGCATCATTCTTCCCATTATAAACTACTAATATCATTCTTCTCCAGCATGTTCAGTTTTAATTTTATATTAAATGCGTGCAGTTATTGTTGCAATGTAGAAACTTGAGAGTCAACCTCCACGGCAAGCTCCCAGAAGCAGCAACATGATATGAGCAGTTAATGATGTGGTCAGGCAAGAAAGGGCTCAAAATTGGCCATTCTAAATTGACCCACAGCTGGAAAAATCAGGCCAGGCTGAAAATAAACTAAGCAGCAGCTGGCAGCCATTGGCTACATTGGTAACCAAGGTCAAAGAGGTTGGGTGATAGTATAATGTAGAGGTGGAGGTTAGATAGACCTTAGGTTTAGGGTAAAAGTTTGGCACAACATCGTGGGCTGAAGGGCCTGCCGTACTGTCCTATGTTCGATGTTCTATAAATTTTCTAGGGAGCCAGTTGCAACCACCCCAGGAGTTGTGTATTGGAGAAGTGTTGATGAGACTTTCTGGCACCTTGACTGCCTGAGTGCATGCATTTTACACCTCCCGCTTGACAACAATGAAGGGTGATGGGGCAATCCCATTGATTTTGTGATGCCACTGGCTAAATGCCATAGAACATTCCAGAAGGTCTGTGATGAGATGGGATAAAAGCACACCTAGAAGGCCATGCTTTTAGCGAAGACTCACAGGGAGGATTTGCAGCATACTTGTGACAGAAGACCATACAGCAACCCAAGAAAACCAAGGAAAAGATCTCTGAAATCAACCTTCAGGGAAGAGTCCCAGCCCTACATCAGATAGGAAGGAGATTGCAGTGGGCCCAGCTCAAACACATAGATCATTGTGGGAAATATTTTTTTCTCAGATGGATAGAGCAAGATAGAGACCAAATACTGGGAATTATGGGAAATGCTCACATCATGTTTTTGAAATGAACATTTCTTAATAAAAAGCTGAGTTGAAGCAGATAAAATTCTGTGTTCCATGTCTGCCTCACTGAAACAGTGCTTGAATGCAATGTTTCCCATATGTAATCAGATCAAAGTGTCCGAAGCATGGACAATGATCAGATTTCAGCCCAGTTTATTCAGGAATTAGTATTGACCAATTCACCAATGGGAACTTACCTGTTCTTCTCAAAATAATACAATGGGACTTCTTGTGTCCATGACAGATTCCAGGCAGGGCCTCAGTTTCATACCTCATTTGGAAACTAAAACTGTCAATCCAGCATTCATACAATACTAGAGTAGAGTGGCAACCTAGAATTTTGGGCTCATTTCATTGGAGTGAGTCAGGAGCTGCAATTGGATCGGCAATGCTTATTAGGGTTGGCACAGTGGTTCAGTGGTTATCACTGTTGCCTCACAGTGCCAGGGGCCCAGATTTGATACCAACTTCAGGCTGTGCAGAGTTTGCACATTCTCCCTGGGTCTGCCTTGGTTTTCTCCAGGCCTTCTGGTTTCCTCCCACAGTCCAAAGATATGCAGGTTTGGGGTGGATTGGCCAAGCTAAATTGCCCATAGTGTCCAAGGATGTGTAGGTTCAATGGATTAGCCATGGGAAATGGAGGGTTACAGGGATAAGGTAGGGGTTGTGGGTTTGGTGGGATG
This sequence comes from Stegostoma tigrinum, assembly GCF_030684315.1. Lineage (NCBI taxonomy): Eukaryota > Metazoa > Chordata > Chondrichthyes > Orectolobiformes > Stegostomatidae > Stegostoma > Stegostoma tigrinum. The sequence goes on from NC_081359.1 coordinate 103,221,689, forward strand.
CTGTTTGGAAGGTCAGTGTGAGCTTGATGGGCCAAATGGCCTGCTTCCAAAACTGCTTCACTGGCATACAACTGCACCCAGTTACCTGGCTGCGGATCCCCATGTCCCTTTTGCCTTGTTGAACTCTGGCAGCCCATTTCCACCCACCACCCATTCATAGTGCCCGACAAATTTAAATTTGCCTCCGAGTGTCATCCGACCCCCTAACAGACAACAGGCCCCATTGCCCACCTTGACTAGACTGGGGACTTGTCCCCACCTACTTTCTGATGCCAATTAGATGAACTTAGAGATAGCAAGAACTGCAGATGCTAGAGTCAGCGATAACATAGTGTGGGGCTGGAGAAGCACATCAATCCAAGCAGCATCAGACAAGCAGGAAGCCTTGACGTTTTGGATTGGGACCCTTCTTCAGAAAATCAGATGAGCAAAGATGTTTCTTGTATAGAGCTGGCATGTGCTACTAGCATTATTTTGGTACACCATGCACCAAAAGGTGCCCCCTTCTGCATGGACAGGTCCCTACTGACAAGCAGCCTGTCTGGGCAATGGATTATGTCAGTACTTTAGCCTTTGGCTCTGGCAGAACACACCCATGAGCTAACCAGGCAAAAGGTTGGGTGCTACGAGCATTTCAGTGGATGCTAAATTCTGCGAGCCAGCTCCAGGAGACCAAGAGAGCAGCGCTGAGATGCAGCTTGGTCCAGTCTGTGAGCTGGGTGCCTGTCCCTGTCTCCAAAAATGCTGCAGCCTTTCAATGCTATTCACTGGTGCATTTTGCAATGCAAGCCTGCATTTCTGAAGCATCCTGCAAACGAATCCGAGAGGCCCCAATAAGGACGGAAAGAGGCTTGCACACATCAGGTGCCAGTGATTGCCGACAAGAGGTGCTTGCAGCTAGTGGCCCTTGGTCCAAAACAATGTGGACGGTCCTTGCTGCCAGAGGTGAGCCGAGGACCTGCCCTGCCATTGACATTAACCATACACGATGATGATCTCGTTCGGCATATTTGGCAAGATAGGAAGCTGAATGACGGCTGACGTGAGCTGTAACATTAATAAGGCTTTAACAAGTAATGACCATCCTTGAAGGGTCAACTCCCTGGTGCCCAGTGAAAAGCTCACCTCGCCATTTGGCAAATGCAAAGAGATACAGCATGTCAATCTTAACATCCAGGTAGATCTCAACCGATCCTGCCACAGCCCACAATGTTCAGATCCCAATAAGATCCCACCCACTTATAGTGCTATTCCGCTCTCTTATGACTGGGCCACTTTGGAACTCTCTATCACAAAAGGCAATGGGGGTCGGGGTCATTGAATATTTTTAAGGCAGAGCGAGATAGATTTTTGATAGAGAAAGAAACGGGGATGCTGGAAATCAGAAACAAAAACAGAAGTTGTTGGAAAAATTCAAAAAGCAGGCAGCATCTGTGGAGAGAAATCGATGTCAACATTTCAGGTCCAATGACCCTTCTTCGGAACACATTTTTCAGATTTTGTTTTAGATAATAGAGTGAAATGTAATTGGGAGTAGAACATAATCATAGAATTGAAAATATAAACAGTTCAGCCATGGATTTATTGTATGCTTTACTGATTGTATGGAGAGGTGATGGCCTAGTGGCATTATTGTGGGACTGTTAGTTCAGCAACCCAGATAATGTTCTAGGGACCTGGGTTCAAATCCCACCACAGCAGATGGTGGAATTTTAATTCAGTTAAAAAACATACAGACTTGAGAATCTGATGATGACCACAAATCGATTGCCAATTGTTGGGGGAAATCCCATCTGGTTCATTAATGTCTTTTAGGGAAGAAAACTGGTATTCTTACCTGGTATGGGCCACATGTGACTCCAGACCCAGAGAAATGTGGTTGACTAATAGCTGCCCTCCGGGCAATTGGGGATGGTCAATAAATGCTGCCTAGCCAGTGACGCCTAATTAGGGATGGTCAATAAATGCTGCCTAGCCAGTGACGCCTAATTAGGGATGGTCAATAAATGCTGCCTAGCCAGTGATGCCTACATCCAATGAATAAAGAGATAAGTATGCTGGAACCAAGCAGAGGGACTGAATGGCCTATGGTTGCTCACATTTTGTATGTTTGAACATTGCGGGAGAGTGGACTTCTGATTCTTGGAGCATTAGAATCAGTTTTTGAACAAGATGGGATTGGTATGGGTGCAGATTATTTGCACATTGATGGTTCCTGGGCTCAGTTCCTTGTGAGGTGAGTTGCTGGTGCTGTTGGGATGGACTTAAATGAACATGGTAGGGCTGTGGGACTATGGAGGACACTAGAAGATCTGGGACTGATTATGTTAGAGAATATGATGCTGTTTGAAGATTTGGTATTGATGTTCAAATTCACGAAGATTAGAGCAGAGGAGAAAGAGGGAGAAACCTCACCCCTGGTGGAAGGACTGAGAGTGAGCAGGTATTATCCCAGGTTGAAAGTAATTGGCAGATGAGACAAGAGGTTCATGATGGGGAACATTTTCACACAGTGCATGGTCATGATACTGAATGCACTGATTGAGAGTGTGATGGAGGCAGTCAAGAGGGTATTGGGTTATTATTTGAAAAGGAGGAATTTTCAGGGTTGTGTAGAAATGGCAGGGGAGTGGCATCAAAAGTGAACAGCACATTTGAAGAGTTGGTGAAAGCAGACAGGGCCAAATGACCACTTTCTCAAAGTTATTCTTGGACTGTGACTAAGTTTGTACCACAAGAATTAATGCTTGGCCCCCAGCTATTCACAATCTATTGAGATATAGTAAGTGCGATTTACATATACTTTAATCTAATTTATTTTGAATTTTGATTTTTGAATTTGAACCAGTGGCACTTAGGCTAGTTGTGTATCTGAAAGAGATTCACTGACTAATGTTTAAGTATTTCTGTCACCACGGTGATTTCCAACACAGTGTGAGGGAAGACCACTTGGAGGCTAATGGGAATTAGTTTCCATTGGGACAGTTTACAAATAAACAAAGTAGACATTGTGAATTATAAGCTTTCAGATAGAGGAGCTTAGTGGAAACGCCCATGGAGTCATAAAGTCACAGAGATGTACTGCACTGAAACAGACCCATTGGTCCAACTTGTCCATGCTGCTCAGATATCCTAAATTAATCTGGTCCCATTTGCCAGCATTTGGCCCACATCCCTTCAAACCTTTCCTATTCAAATATCCTTTCAGACTCTTTTTAAATGATGTAATTCTACCAGCCTCCACCACTTCCTCCAACAACTTATACCCATATACGCACCAATCTCTGTATGAAAATGTTGCTCCTTAGTTCCTTGTTAAATCTTTCCCCTCTCACATTGGGCAACTGTCTGTGTGGAGTTTGCATATTCTCCCCGTGTCTGCATAGGTTTCCTCCAGGTGCTCCGGTTTTCTTCCACAGTCCAAAGATATATAGATTAAATGGTTTGACCATGCTAAATTGCCCATAGTGTCCTGAGATGTATAGGTTAGGTCGGTTAACCATGAAGATTGCAGGGATAGAGTAGGAGGGTGACTCTGAGTGGGATCCTCCTCACAGAGTTCATGTTGACTTGTTGGGCTAAGTGGCCTGTTTCCACACCATAAGGATTCTATAGATAATTAACAATTCCATGGATTACACCTATGCCCTCTAGTTTTGGCCTCCCCTATCTTTAGGAAAACGACTTTTCGTTTCAGTTTGGGGAGTCCTGAAGTGCTCTTCTTGTCTGAAACTGAATATGTGAAGCAGTTGCTACTGAGAAATGGAGAAGATCACTTTTAAATTGTTATCCTCAGCTTTCTCTGGGGTTTCTTCCATGTCCTATGATTTCCTCCAACAGTCCAAAGATGTGCAGGTTACATGAACTGGCCATGCTAAATTGTTCATGATATCCAGGGATGTACAGGCTGGATAGATTAGGCATGAGAAATGCAAGATTACAGGGATATGGTGTTGGGGGCTGGGGAGCAGGTCTGGGTGGGCTACTCTTCAGAGGGTCAGACTATAGGGATTATACTATAGGGAATATATGATTCTACAATTCTATGATTCGATGATTCTATGATTTTATGAATAGTCGTCAGGTAGAAAATCATCATGGTCTGTTTGGTGTCAGAGGCTTGATGGGCTTACTTCTACTCCTGGTCCTATGTTACAATTGTCTGTATGAAACAATTGTGTGATTATGTCAAGAACAGCAATCACAACACACATTTATTTGGCACCTATGATACAGAAGAAACATCTACAATGATCTTGTAGGATCACCATTGAACAATGTTTGTCTTAGAGCTACAGGGACCAAACAGCCCTGTGATCTAGGCACCATGCTATAGAGAGAAGATATTGGCATTGAAAGGAGTACCGCCAAGGTTTACAAGAATGATACCTGGATTTCAAGGCGCTAAGTAATGAGGAGAGGTAATACAAATTAGGCCTGTTTTCCCTGGAATTTAGAAGTTTAAGGGGTGATCTGATCGAAGTTTTCAAAATATTAACAGAAAAAAGATGGACTTATCTTTTTTCCACTGATTTGGGATTCTAGAATTAGGGGCATAGTCTGAGAATTAGAGGCATAGTCTGAGACTTAGGGCCTGACCATTCAGGAGAGATGTTAGGGAGTACTTCTACACGAAAAGATGATGGATGATTGGAACTCCCTTCCACAAATGGCAGTAGATACCAAATCAGTTGTTAAATTTAAATCTGAAATGATATTTTGTTAAGCAAAAAGACATGGGCCAAAAGCAGGTAAATGGAGTTAGGCCAAAGATCAGCCACGGTCCAGTTGAATGGTGGAACAGGCTTGAGGGGCTGAATGGCCTACTCTTGTCCCTATGTTCCTAAAGTTTATGGAATGTGTTTGAAGAGTGAAGAGAGGTAGAGAAGCGAAGGTGTTCAGGGAGGGTATGACAGAACTTGGTGCCTAGGGAGCCTTTGGCATGACCGTTAATGAACATGACTGAAATTGAGAATTGTCAAAAGGCCACATTGGGTTGAAAGACAGATATTTAGGAGGGGTGTGGTGCTGGAGGAGGTAGCAGAGAGAGGCTATGGAGTGTTTTGGAAACAGACATCGATGTTTTATTTCAAAAATAAGACAACTAGATTGGGACCTAGGTCAAGTCAGTGAACATAGATTAATGAATGGAAACTGCAGGGAGGTAGGAAACAGCAGAGGTTTCAATGTGTTCGAGTATAAAGAAGACAAAAGATGGGAGGCTGAAGAGTAGAGCTTTGGACTAGTCAAGCCTACATATAGCTAAATGCATTCGTAGGCATTTCAGCAGCAGATAAGCTGAGGTAAGGGTGGAGTTGGAAATGGGTGGCTTCCAGTGACAAACCAATATTTGGTTAGATGCGCATCACAGTTTAATAACTAATGATGTGTATGTCACAAAAGACAACAAGCAAACCTTTCAATGTTTTGAGCCAGCATCTCAACCATCTCCAGCGCTAATCCCGCTGAAGCAAGTCATTTTAGATTTCCCCGAATGCTTCTGTGATTGACCGTTTAAATACGTGCTTAGTAGCCTGTTATTTGAAAAAATTGATTTTTTAATAGTGTGAGAGAAAGGCTCCAGCATGAAGAATAGGAAAATGTAATTGGAGTGATTCGATTTATGGCACAGGCAATGCCTTTATAGGGACAGCACGTAATTCTCATGTAATGAAGACTTTGTGGCTGAAAATCCATCAGCACCTTTTCAAGACACAGGTTTAAACTTGGATTCCAAATGTCCTTCTTTCATGCCTGAAACAAATGTGTGTTGCGGAAAATATGGCTCCGAAATTCAATTTGCAAGATGTTCTTCTGTTTTATTATTCTTTCATGGGCATCACTGGTAAAGCCAGAATTTGCTGCTTTATCTTAATTGCCCTTGAGTTGGTTAGCTACTTTTTTGGGCTGATGGAGGAATGCAGTTCTGAGTCAGGATGACATGTGCCTTGGAGGGGAACTTGCAATAGTGGTTTTCCCATGCTTCTACTGCCCTTGCCTGTCTAATTAGCAGGGATCACAAGTTTGGAAGGTGCAGCCAAAGGAATCCTGGTGAGACACTGCAATGCATCTTGAAGATGGTACACATTGCTGCATGTGCCCTTTAGAGATAAAAAGAGTGAATGGGGTGGTAAGCAAGCCAGCTGCTTCAATCTGAATATGCATTCATCCAGCAAATGGACTACAATCCATCACACTCCTGACTTGTGGCTTGTGGACAGCTTTGGCAAGTCATGCAATTTTCAGCCATTTATTCACAAAAATCGTACAGTGCAGAAAGAGACAGAGCTCAGTGGTTAACACTGCTGTCTCACAGCACCAGGGACCTGAGTTTGATTCCACTCTCGGGCGTCTGTCTGTGTGGAGTTTGCACATTCTCCTCACGTCTGCATGGGTTTACTTCGGGTGTTCCTGTTTCCTCCCACAGTTCAAAGATGTGCAGGCTGCGTGGATTGGCCATGCTAGATTGCCTGCAGTGTTCAGGGATGTGTAGATTAAGTGAGTTTATAGGGATGGGTCTGAGAGGGATGCTCTGATGGCCAGTGAGGACTTGTTGGGCCGAAGGGCCTGTTTCTGCACTATAGGAATTTTACGAAATAAAAGACCATTTGGCTGATTGAATCTGCACTGATCCCTCCGAACTGCATCCGACCCTATCTTTGTAACCCCGCTTTGTTAAGCATAGTTAAACCACCTAGCCTGGACATTATGAGGCAATTTAGCATTGCCAATCCACCTAATCTGCACATCTTTGGAATATGGGAGGAAAGCAGAGCATCTGGAGGAAACCCACACAGACACAGGGTGAACATGTAAATGCTACACAGAGTCATCCAAGACTGGAATCAAACCCATCCTGGCACTGTGATGGAGCAGTGCTAACTATTGAATCACTGTGAAGCCTGGTAATATAAAAGAAATAAAAGTAGTAACATGATTCAAAGTGATTAATAAACACAAAGGTAAATAATTCTTTGAATTAAAAACCAAAAGTGCTTTGGATGTTGCAAATCAGGAACAAAATCAGAGGTTGCTGGAAAAGCTCAGCGGGTCTGGCAGCATCTGTGAAGAAAAAAAAAATCAGAGTTAATGTTTCGGGCCCAGTGTTCTGACGAAGGGTCACCGGACCCCAAATGTTAACTCTGATCTTTCTTCACAGAAGCTGCCAGACCTGCTGAACTTTTCCAGTGCATTGAATTGCTGTGCTATTGTGTGTGTGTGTGTGTGTGTGTGTGTGTGTGTGTGTGTGTGTGTGTGTGTGTCACTAACCCAATAATTCCTACCTTTGACCTGCTGTTATAGCCGCAGTGTTTAAATGCTAGCCCAGATAATTTCTGCTGAATTGGAATTTTTAGGATGTGGCTGGTAGGGCTTCAGTGATGGCAATTCCATTGAGCGTCAAGGGCTAATGGTTAGGTTCTCTCTTGCTGGAGGTGGCCATTACCTGGCAGGAATGTTATTTGCTATTTATCAGCCTGGATACTGTACATGTCTTGCTGTGTACAAACTTCACTGTTTCATTATCTGACCAGTCTTAAATTTTGCTGAATGTTGTACAATCATTGGTTAACATTCCATTAAAATGGAAACAAATGCAATAATGAAACAGTTGAAGATATTTGATCCAAGGACACTCACCTGAGGAACTCCTACTGAAATGTCCTGAGGCTGTGCTAGTTAGCTTCAAGTTATGATTCCAACCAGTGGAAAGTTTTGTCCCTGTGTCCTTTTGACTTCTTCAACCAGGGCTTGCTATTATACTAAAACAAATTTTCTCCTGTTCTCTGAAGACATGCTTGATCCATGTCCATATCAGGATCTCCAGGAGGAGGTAGACAGTTCACACTTGTCAAGATGGGTATGAGCCCTCCGCAGTTGACACTTATGTAATTCCTTGAGTAATCCAGGTTGCCGTGATAACACATACTTTTAGATGTATGCTGTCACCTGGAGTGACAAAGTGACGGTAGACGCTCAGAATATCATTCTGTCGCATGGCTAAGCAGGACCCTCCCTCCACTATTCTCCCTTTATTACTATCTGCCATTGGTGTGTGCTGGAAAGGTTTACAGCCCCATATTCGAAATATTTGGCCACGTTATGAGCCATCAAGCCCTGGAGCAAGGCCATTTGACATTTCAGAAACAGGAACTACTCACAGTTACACAAGACTTCCACTTAGTCAAATGCTACCTTGAAATCAAGGACAGTCACTGCCACCTCACATCTGGAATTCAGCTCTTTTGTCCAAGGTTGCAGTGAATTTTGAAGACAGTGGCCCTGGTAGAATGCAGATGCAGCATCAGACGTTGTTCAATATGTGCAACCGGTAGCCCTATTGACAACACTTTCTTTCATTTTGCTCCTGATTGAGTCAAAGCTGATGGGATAGTAATTGGTCAGGTTCAATTCCACTGGCTTTTTGGTGATGGGATGATTTTCCATGTTGTCGGGTACATGCCAGTAACATACCTGTCCTGAGCCAGGTTTTTAAAACTTCTCTCATTGGACCTGGGTGTTGCTGGCTGGGTCAGAGTTTATTGTCCTTCCCTAGCTGCACTTGAATAGGTGATGGTGGGCTGCGTTCATGAACCATTTCAATCTGTGTTATAGGTAGACCCAGAGTGCCCATAGGGAGAGTGACCTTGTCCCCCCAAACTCCACACAGCTCTTATTTTTTCTTTAATGGGGTGTGCTTGTCCCTTTCTTGGCTAACATTTATTGCTCGTCCTTAATTTTATAGGCAAGTTGATGGAAAGTTTCTTTCTGTAACTGTTATAGTCCTTAGGGTGCTATTTGGAAGAGTACTCCAGGATTTTGACACAGTGACAGTGAATGATCACTGCTACATTTTCATGTGATGATCATGATCTTTTTGGAGGGGAGCTTACAGGTGGTAGTGTTTCCACATATCTGTTGCTTTAGCTCTTCTACATGGTCGAAGTCAAGGGTTTGAAAGATGCTGTTGGGAATCCTTGGTGAGTTACTGCAGTGCATCTTGTAGACAATACACACTGCTGCTACTACCCATCTGTCATGAAGGGAATAAATTTTGAAGGTGATAGATGGGGTTCCAAACAATTGAACTGCATAATCTTGGATGGGGTCAAGCTACTGGAAGATTGTTGGAGCAGCAATCATCTAGGCAAGTGGAGAGTGTTGATTTGTGTTTTGTATATGGTACATAGGCTTTTGGGGAGTTAAGGTGGTGAGTTACCTGTCACAGGACATCCACCACTGACTCACTCATAGCCACGATACTGATATAGCTGATCCAATTCAGTATGCAGTCGATGTAAATGCCCAAGATATTGATGGTGAGGGATTTAGTCTCCATTGCTTTGACCTCTCAATTGGGTGTAATCCCAAATGTGCCCTCTTCCCTGGTGGCACTGCTGAGCTTCTGGCCATCCATTAGATCACAAGATCTGTGTCCAAGTTTAGGCCCCACACCTCAGGAAGGACATACTAGCCCTGGAGTGTGTCCAGCGGAGATTCACACGGATGATCCCTGGAATGATAGGTTTAATGTATGATGAACGGCTAAGGATCCTGGGATTGTACTCATTAGAGCTCAGAAGGTTGAGGGCAGATCTAATAGAAACTTACTAGATAATGTATGGCTTAGAAGGGGTGAACGCTAGGAAGTTGTTTCCGTTAGGCAGGGAGACTAGGGCCCATGGGCACAGCCTTAAAATTAGAGGGGCTAAATTTAAAACCGAAATGAGATGACATTTCTTCAGCCAGAGAGTGGTGGGCCTGTGGAGTTCATTGCCACAGAGTGCAGTGGAGGCTGGGACGTTGGATGCCTTCAAGGCAGAGATCGACAAATTCTTGATCTCGGAAGGAATCAAGGGCTACGGGGCGAGTGCAGGGAAGTGGAGTTGAAATGCCCATCAGCCATGATTTAAATGGTGGAGTGGACTTGATGGGCTGAATGGCCTTACTTCCACTCCTATGTCTTATGGTCGTATGGTCTTCTGGAAAAAGGAGCAGCTGTAGTCCAGTTACCTACTTAAGTCTAGTCAACCAATCAATAGCACTTCACTGATTTGAGTTCAGGCTGCATCCCATTTCCTACACGATTTCCTTGACTTTTGACCTGTTTTTAGATCAAATATTTACCAAATGCTGGTCTTGAATATATTCAATTACCAGCCTCCACTGCTGCCTGGCAACAAAAATTCCAAATCCGAAAAGCATTCAGAAAGAAAAGGTTTCCACTTGCTTCCATTTTAAACAGTAGACCCCCAATTTTGAAACTGTGCCCCAGTTTCTAGATTCTCCCAGTAAGAGATTAATTCTCTTAGCATCCATCTTGCCAAACACCCTCAAAATTTTATTTTGCTTAATTCATTCATTGATGGAAGCATGGGGGCATTACTGGCTAGGCCAGCATTTATTGCCCATCACTAATTGCCCAGAGGGCAGTTAACATTTAACCATATTACTATGTGCCTGGAGTCACATGTAGGCCAGACCAGGTAAGGGTAGCTGGTTTCCTTTCCTACAGGGCATTAGTGATTATATTAGATTCCCTACAGAGTGGAAACAGGCCCTTCGGCCCAACAAGTCCACACCACCCCTTGACGCATCCCACCCAGACCCATGCCCCTATAGCCTACAAACCCCTGAACACTACAGGCAAATTTACACGGCCATTCCGCCTAGGCTGCACATCTTTGGACTGTGGGGGGAAACCAGAGCACCTGGAGGAAACCCATGCAGACACAGGGAGAATGTGCAAACTCTGCACAGACAGTTGCCTGAGGCTGGAATCGAACCCGGGTCCCTGGCACTGTGAGGCTACAGTGCTAACCGCTGAGCCACCGTGCCGCCCCCGTGCTGATACAAATGTGTTTTTGCAATGATCAATTTAGTCACCATTTCTAATTCAGAATTCTAATCCAATTAAAATTTCACCATCTGCCATGGTGGTATTCAAACCCATGACCCGAGAACATTAACCGGGGCTTCTGGATTATTATCCTGGTGAGACCATCACTAAGCCAACAACTGTGGTGAGGAATTCCAAAACAAGTAGGCCACACCTTAAAAATGAGACCCTGAAAAGTTCAGGATTGGTGTTGGGAAGCACTTACTAATATAATGGTGTGGGAGCTGCCCATGTAATGACAGGGCCAACGATGTGGAGGGGCAGATAAGGACGCGGGAGAAGGTGCTCAGATCCTGAAAACATTGAACTTGGTATTGAGTCCTGAATGTTTCAAGATGCCCAAGAAGAAAATGAGATGTTGTTCTTCCAGCAGAACAACAGTCCTTCAAACCTGCTCCGCTGTTTATTTACCCATTCCTTTACCTGTACAACTGCTGTTCTCTCTGCCCTTGCTCCAATTCCACCTATTGTTTGTTCCTTCCCTTTCTCCCTCCCATCTTCTGAATTGATATCAACATTTGAGCAGCTACACTCAGTTCTGAAAAACTGGAACTGGACTGTGATTTCTCTCTGTAGATGCTGCCGGACCCACTGAGTTTATCCAGCAATTTCTGTTTTTGTTGAGGGACTCTTGTTTCTGTCCTTATAACAGATCCTGGAGCTGTTGACAATAGCAACCTACTCTAGTTTCTTGTATACTGCCTCGGATACCTCCTTACCACACTTTAATCCTTTATTTCCATATGGAAAATCAGTAGTTGTAACAGCATGGCAATTCATTTACACCTGGCAACATTGCACAATTATTCCAACAGCTCCTGTTACATAACACCACCCATCATTTAAACACCTTCCAGGTGCTGAACAGAGATTACATTTATTAACAACATGAACTGGAGCTAATACCCCTAATTTGTGTTTATCGATTATTTTCTTGGCGAGAGCATTTGTTCGGTTTCACTAATTCATCCTTAATAAGGAGAGATTTTTTATGGCTTTAAATCCACCTGTGTCGCAATCCAGCAGAATCCTTCAGAAATATGCCATGTGTCGTTGTCCAGAGCCAAAGTTAAATCAGACTGAAGTTGCTTTTGTAGATTCTTTTCCAAAAGTTTTTTTTTCCTCAAAGGTTGTCTTTTCTTTCTCTGGTTTGAATTCATTGTCCTCCTAGACTGAGTTTTAAAAAAAAACAAAGAACTGCTGATGCTGCAAAGAAACAAAACAGAAATTGCTGACAAAGCTCAGCAAGCCTGGCAGCATCCGTGGTGAGTTCAAAAACAATTCTGAAGAAGGGTCACTGGACCCGAAACGCTAACTCTGTTTTTTAAAGAATGCAGCAGGATATACGTCGGTTGGGGGCGCGGGCAGAAAAATGGCAAATGGATTTTAATCCGGACAAATGTGAGGTGATGCATTTTGAAAGGTCAATTACAGGTGGAAATTATACAGCTAATGGCAGAACCCATCGTAGTATTGATATACAGAGGGATCTGAGTGTGCAGGTCCACAGATCACTGAAGGTGGCAGATATGGTAGTAAAAAAGGCTAATGAAATGCTTGCTTTCATTGGAAGGGGAATCGAGTATGAGGATAGAGAAGTTATGCTGCAGCTTTATAGAACTTTAGTTAGGCCACATTTGGAATTTAGTGTACAGTTCTGGTCACCGCACTACCAGAAGGATGTGAATATTTTGGTGAGGGTACAGAAGCAGTTTACCAGAATGTTGCTTCGTATGGGGGATTGTAGCTGCGAAGAAAGGTTGGACACACTGTATTCATTTTCACTGAAATGCAGGAGGTTGAGGGGTGATCTGATATGAGTGCGTAAGATCATGAATGACATGGACAGAGTGGAAAATATGAGGCTTTTTCCCAAGGTAGAGGAGCAAGTTACTAGGGGTCACAAGCTCAGGTTACAAGGTGGGGAGGGAGTGTTTAAAGGAGATGTGTGAGGCAAGTTTTTCACACAAAGGGTGGTGAGTGCCTGCAATGTGCTGCCAGAGGAGGTGGTGGAGGTCAACACAATAGCGGTATTTGAGTAGCAGCTGGATGACTACATGAATTGGAAGGGAACAGAGGGATATGGATCCTGTAAGTGAAGACAGTTTTAGTATGGAAGGGCGAAATGTGTTGGCATAGGCTTGGAGGGCTGAAGGGCCTGTTCCTGTGTTGAATTGTTCTTTGATATTTCCATATATGCTGACAGATCTGCTGACATTTCCAGCAATTTCTATTTATGCTCTTGGTCTAAGTATTTATTTGAGAAATATAGCTCAGTAAAACCTGTTACCTTTCTAATTCAAGATAAAACATGGAAAACAACAATCAGAAATGGAAACCTTGATTTTTTGTTTTTCTCTTCATCTTCATAATACCATAAGACATAGGAGCAAAAATTAGGCCATTCAGCGCATCGAGTCTGCTCTGCCATTCAATCATGGCTGATAAGCTCCTCAACCCCATTCTCCTGCTTTCTCCCCATAACCCTTAATCCCCTTGATAATCAAGAACCTATCTATTTCAGTCTTAAATATACTCAATGACCTGGCCTCCGCAGCCTTCTGTGCAGTTGATTCTATAAATTCACCACTCTCTGGCTCAAGATGTTTCTCCTTATCTCGGTTCTAAAAGGCCGTCCCTTTACTCTGATGCTGTGGCCTCAGGTCCTAGGCTCTCCTACCAATGGAAGTACCATCCCAACATCCACTTTGTTCAGGCCATTCAGTATTCTATAAGCTTCAATTAGATCCCCCTTCATCCCTCTAAACTCCAGTGAGTATAGTACCAGAGTCCTCAAACATTCCTCATATGTTCAGATTTCCAATCCTGGGACCATTCTTGTGAACCTCCTCTGATCTGGGCCGGTATATCCTTCCTGAGATATGGGGCCCAAAACTGCACATAATACTCCAAATGTGGCCTGGTCAAAGCCTTATAAAGCCTCAGTAGTACATCTCTGCTTTTATATTCAAGTCCTCTCAAAATAAATGCTAGCATTGTATTTGCCTTCCTGACTACAGGCTGAACCTGCAAGTTTATCTTGAGATAATCTTGGACTAGAACTCCCAAGTCTCTTTGCACTTCAGACTTCTGAATTTTCTCCCCATTTAGAAAATAGTCCATGCTTTTATTCTTCTTACCAAAGTGCATGACATCACACTTTCCCACGTTGTATTCCATCTGCCACTTCTTTGCTCACTCTGGTAACCTGTCCAAATCCTTCCGCAGTCTTCCCGCATCCTCAATACTACCTGTCCCTCCACCTATCTTTGTATCATCTGCAAACTTAGCCAGAACGTCCACAGTTCCTTCATCGAGATCATTATTGCGCAAAGTGAAAAGCTGTGGTCCCAACATTGACCCTTGTGGAACACCACTTGTCACTGGCTGCCATCCTGAGAAAGACCCCTTTATCCCCACTCTCTGCTTGCTAAGCGTCCTACAATTTCCCTCTTTTGACCTCATCAAATGTGGCAAACCCAAGGTGGAAACCGAAATAGTTGTTGAGTATCTCATTGTCAATGCTACATTCTCTGCTTAGCTCTGCAGTTTTTCTCTTTGTTTGTGGCTCAAGTTGGCTGAAATTTGCCCAACAAGCATCAAGGTTGTGTCAATTTCCAAGGCAAATTAAGTTCAACACAAATAAGGTCCCCTCATATTTTTGTGCCAGTTTTAAAAACTTTTTGCTGGAATCTGATGTTGTCCACACAACTGACAGTACATCAAAGTAAATTAATCACTGTTGTGAGTTTATCTCAAATATTTCCGCTTAATTGGCTATTGGGGAAGCTCTTAAATATTGTTGAAGCTCTCTGCCCTGTACTCATTAGGACAAATGCAAAAATACAAATTTCAATCCTTCACAACAATTTATTCTACAGAGAATGCCGAGAGTTGCCATGGAGAAAACCATGGGGAATTATTGGTTCTACAAGTGCCTGGATAGTTCAGAAAAGGTAAAAGGTTTGCACAAAATAGGTCCCTGTGTATAAATTGTGGGCAGGTGACCAATGACCTCCAGGCTTGTCACAGAAATATTGATCGTTTTTCATGAGCAATTTGCAAAGTTGCAACAGTCAGCCTGCCATATTTTCGCATAGGTGTTGAAACTGTGCAATGACAATGTCTGAGTGAACAGCAATGGACATGATTGAGCGTCTACATGGAGCCTGCAATGACCTTGAGTGAAATATTTAACTTCTTCAAATTTAATAAAGAAGAAACCCAGCTCATGGCTGCCCATTCTCCTCAATGTTGAATGCTTATTCAAATCAAACACAATTAGGTTAGACCAGAATGTTTATCAGACTGACTCCTGTGATGTCAGGTTTGACATATTAAAAGAGAGTCAATTGATTAGGACTATATTCGCTGGAGTTTAGAGGATTCTGGGGACGAGTGTGTGTCCTCATAGAAACATATAAAATTCTAACAGGACAAGAGAGAACAAATTCAGGAAGGGTGTTCTTGATGGCTTGGAGTTTAGATCCCGGGATCACAGTCTAAAGATAGGAGATAGGTCATTTAGGACTGAAATGAGGAGAAAATTATTCACCAAGACAGTGATGGGCTTGTGAAATTCTCTGCCACAGAAGACAGTTGAGGGCAAAACATTGAATCTTTCAAGAAGGTTGGCACAATAGCTCAGTGGTTGGCTCTTAAGCCTCACAGCGACTTCAATTTCAGCCTCAGGCGATTGTGTGCAATTTGCACCTTGTCCCCGTATCTGCGTGGGTTTCCTCCCTGTGCAGCGGTTTCCTCCTACAGTCCAAAGATGTCCAGGTTAGATGGATTGGCCATGGGAAATGCAAGGCTTACAGGGATGGTGTGGGTCCGGGCCAGATGTTCTTTGGAGGTTTAGTATGGACTCGATGGGCTGAATTGCCTACTTCCACATTGTACGGATTCTATGATCCTAAAGAGATCAATAGTCCTTAGGGCTAATGGGATCAACGCGTGCAGGGAGAAAGTGAGAATTGGATACTTCTTTGCTGGTCAGCCATCATTGCCACCAGTCTGGAACAATGTCAATGGTGGATGCAGTAACTGTCACTTTAATCAACAAAGCATGGGATCCACATATGTTGGACATTATGAAATTACATCAGCAAAAGCGTGAGTTGATGACACCAATACATTCTACTCCCCCATGATGAAACCAGTGCTGCAACCCAGGCAATGGGGTTCAGAAACAGAATTGTATTGGTTATCTTTGACTGTACATTTAGCATTGAGAGGACTGTGTCATTGTGGAATTCATCAACAGGAAGAGGTTCTATTTGGTTAAGGTCCTAATGACCTGTGATCATCATTACCATTTCCTGCACAGTCAGCCTCCACTTTTCTACATCTGGAGCATTCTCACATAGTTCTGTGCATGAGGGTCCAGCTACATTCCAAAGCTAGTTACTGAAGGACAAAGATGACTCACTGTGATTATGGCTTATGACACCAAAGTACTAACACCTGACAGTTGCAGAGTGCAGATACAATGTTGATGATGTCCTCACCGAGGCCTTAGTGGATAAGAAGCTCAATTGTTGGTTGTTGAAGATACAGTTACACTGTTTGGAGAGATCTCGGGGAAGGGTCCTCCGGTATATTCCAGACACTATCACCCTGGTAAACTGTGCTCTGTACAAATGGAGCTGGCAATGAATCAATATCCTGGATGCAGAGGAACTGGAAGATTGGGAGCAGTCATTCCAGAAGGAGAATGAAGGAGGAGAACATTGTTGCTGCCCTTGACAAATGTCAGATGTCAGATGCTACAAGCCAGAGAAAACCTCATTGGCACCTGTTTCCAATTGGCAAGAACTAAGAGCTAATAAGCAATGGAACACTAAGCAGCAATTACGGCTGTTAAGTAGCCTTTAGCCACGATGAAAATATTTGATTTTCAGTCTTAGTGTCAGCTTCAGCCTCCATTGGATTTGCTATTGTTCTTTTTCCTTTGCAAAAATAAAAGATCTTATATGAACTGTTTGATCCCTTCCCTGCATATAATGAAGTCTCAGGGGCTTGAAACGTTAACTCTGCTTTCTCCCCACAGATGCTGCCAGATTTCTATTCTTTTTGAGATCTCCAGCATCCGCAGTTCCTCGTTTTATTACATTCCTGCATATGATGTTCCCACACTAGATCTGCAAGTCTACAGTCGTCTCTAGTGCATTAGCCTGGGCATCTGGAAAGACACAACGAGTCAGGGAGGGTTGGTCTTTATCGGCCAGAGAGTGTCAGTCACATACCACCCCAATTCTCTCACCCTGGTCACTCTTTAAAAATCATAACAAACACTTTACTTGCCCATTACTGCATCATGCCTGAACATCCTCTAAGCCCCTGCTACTCTGTCCTCAATTTAAATCAGGGAGTGTCGGTTGTGCCAGCCATGTGACACAAGGAAAGTCACTTTTGGGTGACTGTGCCATGATGATGTCAATAAGAGGCAAATCCAGATTGACAATGCTTGTCCAGATGTCCAAGGGATCCTGGCCCCTCGCTGGATGTGCAGTAAGTGGAGAGTTATCCTGGGAATGGCAGGTGGTAAGATGGGATGGAAATCAGAGTCAGAGACAACACAGGACGATAGGTAATTAATGCAGGGTGTTTGATAAGATATGATGGGAAAACATGTTAACCCCAATGGTGAGAAGGCATCCCAACGCAACTGAGTTTGTCAAAACAAAAAACTCAGCACTATGAATAAAGGCACTCTACTGATTGTCAAACAACAAGATGTTCCGAAGTTTGGTTGATACAGAGGCATATTGAGCTAGGTGGCAAACCCTGCTTACTCCCAGGGGTATCAGGAAAACAAGATGCTATTTGTTCCAGTTTTACATTTCAATGTCACACAATAATCTCAACAGCAATAGTGAAAATGCAGGACCATTAGATACATATTATAATACATCACTTTGACAAATTAACTTATGATAAACTCTGTGCAGCTGTGTAAGACGAATCTGTTGTCCCCTCTGAAGGATGAAATCACGAAACTGATTCCATTAGGGAAAAGAACCTATTAGTTTCAAGATATCCCCTACTCTTATTCCCCCCACTCTCTGGTTTGTAAAGCTGCAAGGAAACAAAAAGACTTGTTATGCTATAAGGCGGATCAGTGAACTAATGGAAAGTGATTTGCTGAGTGTTCCCAAATGCTCAGGCTAATTCACCAGAGACAAGGGTTTGAATTCCAATACAGCAATTCATTGAATTTCATTAATAAATTAGGAATTGAAAGCTGTCTTCAGTTACGGTGCTATGAAGCTTGCTGTGAAGACTCAGAGAATATTAGAGTACAGGAGAGGCCATTCAGCCCATCAAGTCTGTACTGTCATCTGCCTCATTTATGCCAGAAGTCTGACATCTCTACTGTAATGTGAATCCAAATTAACAAGCAATGTAGTGGAATCATGGAGTCATACATCATGGAAACAGACACTTTGGTCCAAAATGTCTGTGCTGTATGACTATGACTCCTGCTAAACCATTCCCATTTGCCTGCATTTGACCCATATCCTTCTAAACCTTTCCTGTTTGTGCACCAGCCCAAATGTCTCTTAAATGTTGTAACTGTGTCTGCATCCAGTGGCTGCCCTCTGAAGTGGTACTAAATAGCCACAAATGTCAAATGGGTTGCAGCAGCTCAAGAATCTTGATAAACAGGGGACTCAAAGATTAGCAGTAGTGGAGTGGAAAATCAGAACAGCCATGATCATATTGAGTGGTGGAGCAGGCTTAATGACCTACGCTTGCTTCTAATTCATATGCTCAAAAGGCAGCACGCTACGACTTTCACAAGTTAGGGATCAGCAACGAATACTGGTTTTTCTGGCAATGGTGACACTCCGTGAAAGAAGAAAAGAAACGTAGAATCACTGTTGAATTTTATAATGTGCAATGAAGCCACATTTCCAACATGCCCATGTGTTTATGTCCCACACAGGAATCCAACACTGCTCATTTTTTATCTATCACAAGGTTTTATTCCTTTGCCCCACATTTGCTTTATTCAGTCGTAGGCATCACTCCTCAGCCTAACATTTATTGCCCATCCCTAATTGCCTAGAGGAGGTTGTGATGAGTTGTCTTCTAGAATCAGTGTAATCCTTTGTGTGAACTTAAGTGTGAATTTATCTTCCCTAAGATGCATGTGGAAAGTCTTGAATGTATTAATTTTTTAAAAGGTTCCATTTATATGCAGCTACCTCCATAGGGCTCAACTCTTTTATAAGGTGTAATATAGGAGAATACTCATGCAATTTCAATACCACCAATGCCATAATGAGCCATGCAGCCTACTTGGTGGGGAGAAGGATGGGAAACATATACCTCAACATAGGAAATATGAGGAGGACCTTTTGATTTATCTTTCAAAGTTTTCCTCATGCAGATTTTGGTTCACAATGCCTCTGAGCTACCACGAGCCACCAAGTTTGAAAAAATTTGGTCAGACTCCATGAAAATTGTGGAGGATCCATCTCCGCAATGGAGTCAGCCCGGTCAGGAGTCCTGAGTGCAGGCTTGTGACTCGAACCAGCCCACACCACATAAGATGTAAATCAAGAATCCTCAGCTAGCTTCACCCTAAGCTGTGGAATTCTCGACGTAAACCTTTTCAATTCTCTTCCCCTCATGCTTCAAAGTATGTTTTACAGCCTACCTCTTTGCTCAAGTATCTCCCTACATGACTTGACACATTCCTGTGAAACACAGAGATAGTGTTTACTAGGTTAAAGTTTCCACCTAAATTCAAGTTGTTGCTAGAAATATTTTGCATGTTTTTGAAATGAGACTTGACACAATATTACAGTTGCCCCACCCTCAGGTTACTCCTCACTGCACTGAAAATTTTGTTACATTTTATAACAGATGCAGCAACTTAATCTCGATAAAACAACATCCAATTATGCATTGTATAAGATGATAAATACCCTCTACCCCAGACAAAGTCACCAAACTTCGTAGAAAACCTCATCACTTCATTATTTCACCTTTAAGTGCCTTGGGTGATGTACCAAGATTCTACGCTGCGTTAAGAAAACTTTTATATCAAGAGAATTTTCATTCAATGGCACATTATGTGACCACTGGTGTGTGAAAGTCAAGCAAAAGATCCAGCGGATCATCTGTACATTTGTATCCAACATGTCACTGTCCATGCATAACCACACAATAACCTTCCAGAATGAAATAACTCAACAACGGCTTTGAGAAAACTGAAAATCTGACTAATTGGATTTAGAGGACGATGGATTAACGACTACAGATTTGATTGACGTAACTAGCAGACAGCCTTAAACTTGCAGTAATTAGAGTGGAATTGTCCCATAATCAGCTGAAGCTGACACTAAAGTTGACAACATTAGCAGCTAGTTAATCAGAGCCTTATAGTGCAGCGGTAGTGTCCCTATCTCTGAGCCAGGAGTCCTGGGTTCAAGTCTCACCTGTACTGCTAACATCTCTGGAGGGTGATTTGAAAGTACCTATTGGCAACAAGTTAGGAACACCTACAGCATGGTGGTGGTGTCCCTACCTGAAGGCCAGGAGAACTGAGTTGAGAAGTGTGTCATAGTATGTCTGAGCATGTTTGTTCAAACTATCTAGAATTAAAGC
Source organism: Stegostoma tigrinum (assembly GCF_030684315.1). Taxonomy (NCBI): domain Eukaryota; kingdom Metazoa; phylum Chordata; class Chondrichthyes; order Orectolobiformes; family Stegostomatidae; genus Stegostoma; species Stegostoma tigrinum. The sequence continues at coordinate 103,242,207 of NC_081359.1, forward strand.
CAGGTTTATGGGTGGTTTGGGGGGATACAATTCTGTTGCAAAGCTTTCTAGGAACAAGTGAAATTGATCTTTTTTGTGTGTTTATGTGCCTAACTCTGATCAAGAAGACTGGGTTCAAATTCCACCTGCTCCAGAAGTGTTTCATACAAGCTAATTGGAAAATATCTATTTGCTGCTAATTGCTTAATGTGTTGGCGTGCTATTATTCTGTTAATTCAGTGCTCGTTCCTTAGAGTTACGTCCATGTGCCTTTTTTTTCTAGTCGTTTGCGGCATGTGGGCATCGCTGGCTGGCCAGCATTTCTTGCCCATTCCTAGTTGCCCCTTGAGAAGGTAGTGCTGAATTGCCTTCTTGAGCCTCTGGAGCCCATCATTGGTGGGTTGTCAGCATTGAGGGAGGGAATTCCAGGATTTTGACCCAGCGACAGTGAAGGAACAGTGATATATTTCCAAGTCAGGATGGTGCTTGTCTCTGAGGGGAACTTGGAGTTGATGGTGTTAGAATGTATCTGCTGCTCTTGTATTTCTCACCTGTTCTCACCTGTGCCGTACTGCCTAGCAGTGTATCCTCTGACTTTATACATTGAAGTCCCACTCTAGAGACTTGAAAACTGATTCCAAGCTGCTATGCCAAGCGCAGTACTGAAGGAACTCACTGCCATAGGAAGTTGTGTCTTTTAGATGGAGTGTTAAATCGAGGCCACGTTTGCACGCTGCGATGAATGGAACAGATCTCACGTCACCAGAAACTACCTGTAAAAAACTGAAAATATGACAAATGACTTTAAAAAGAAATGTCGTGTCTCGCTGACCTAATTGAAAGCTCAGAAAATGTTACAGAGAAAAGAAATGTTATTCTTTATTCTGACATGAGATTTGGACATTGCTGAAGTAGGTTGGCTTGTGTTGCCCATAAATGTACTGGCTCTCCAGGCAATATCAGAAGGTAGTCAAACTCCGTTGGTGTGGGTCTGGAGTCACACGTTGGCCAGGTCATATAAGGGCTGCAGTTTCCTTCTGCAAAGGGCATTTGTGAGCCATGTTGGCCGCAGCTACGCAGTCATCACCAGACAAGCTTTATTTCAATGTTTCATGAAATTTGCCCTAATGGCATTTGAACTCATGCCCACGAGCATTAGTCTGGGTCTCTGGATTACTAGATATTTGCATTCAACAACGTGCCATTGTCTCCAGCTCCCAAAGGTGAGGATGCTATGATAGACATGATATATATTTCCAAAGTGCCTTCTCTAGTATACTATGTGGTTGACTCGTGATTCAGTCCAGAATATGTGCAGTTTGAATACAGTTATCAAAAATAGACAGCAAATTGGTTATTAAAAACAAGAAACTAAAAGCTCAGCCAAAAGAGCATTGTTCAACAGGCAAAAGTTGACATGTGATATTCCACAAAGATTGGTTTCACTGCTACTTTTGACCCTTACCAGAAGCTATTTGAACTCAGAAATCAGAGATGCATTGTTAACATTGCTAAATGACTCGAAATTGTACCACACAGAAGAAGACTTTGGTAAAACACAAGGAGACAATAATGTGCACACTGGGAAATGCCAATTACCGTGTAATTGGTAACGGAGACTCAACATAAGTGCATGACAAGTTGGTAGGAAGGAAAAAGAGGTCACATGCTCCTTGTGAAGTGAATATCCTTGTGGGGAGGCGATGGCCTAGTTGTATTCTTGCTGGACTGTTAATCCAGGTGACATGCTGGGGACCAGGGTTCAAATCCCACCATGGCTAATGGTGGAATTTGAATTCAATAGATATCTTGAATTAAGAATCTAACAATGACTTTGAATCCATTGGTGATTGTCAGGAAAAACCCATCAAGTTCACTAATATCCTTTAGGAAAGTAAGCAGTCATCCTTATCTGGTCTGGCCTACATGTGACTCCAGACCCACAGCAATGTGGTTGGCTCTTAACTGCCCACTGGGCATAAATGCTGCCTGGCCAGTGACACCCTCATCCTATGAATGGATAAAGGAAATGGCGACAATGCCTTGCTCCCTCAGCCCTGGATATTGCCTGGGATGAGAAGTCTCAGTAATGAAGAGAGATTGGATAGGCTGGGCTTGTTTTCATTGGAGCAGTGGAGGCTGAGGGAGAAATCTGATTGAGGTATACCAGATTGTGAGGGAGACAGGCAAACTAGGTTGTGAGCATTGTTTCCGCATGGGAGACAAGTCTAAGAATGGAGAATACTTGTACAAGGTGAGAAGCAGGTGGTTTAGAGGAGATCTGAGAAATTTTGTTTACACCCAGTGTGTGTTAGAAATATGATACACACTGCCTGAGCGGGTAGTAGGGACAGGTTCTCTCACAACATTTAATAAATATCTGGATGAGCACTTAAAATGCCAGGGCAAATTAGGCTACGGACCAAGTGCAGGCAGTTTGGTGTTTGTTGGCCCCATCATAGAGACGGTGGGCTGAAGGGCTTGTTTCTATGTTGTGTGACTCTGTGACTCCTCAGATTTTACCTCTGGATCAGGAAGCACACTCACAACTTTCTGAGTTAAAATTGGGAACATTACCACTGAACAAAGGTTGATATTCAAGTCCACAAGCAGAAAAATTACAGCTGAGATATGAGATGTGGTTCTCGCCTATAATGTGGAAGACAGGTCCAAAACTTGATCAGTTCAGTTCTGAAATACCCTGTAGGACAGAACACAGAATGGTTACCTGAATTACAAGGGAAAAATATCCTCTGGATGGACACTATTCTGTTTCTTGTGGATGAATCAAAGGCAACAAGGCCACATGGAGAGAAAAGCAATGTTTTTCTGTCTATTTGTTAGAATGCTTATTGGCTATAGATCAGAATCTAGAAGCCCTCAGAATTTACCCGTGACTTCTGTGGCCATTTCAAATGTTTTTCCTTGCTCAGACTAAGGTAAATTTGTTCCATAGTTCCAACGGCAGAACTAAGACTTGACCGTCCTCACATAATGATCCCTGGCCATCCTGGGTGTTCCTCCCTTTCCTCCAGCATGTTCATGTTTTATGCAACATATTGCTGTATTAATTGCATTAGAGTTCCTGCTTTGTAAGGAAACAATGCAAAACTGGCTTAAATTCCCAAAGTATTTTTAGTGGCGTCAGGATGTCTTAGAGGCACTCACATTCAATAAAGTAGAAACTATTGCAGTATAGGGAATAAGCAACCAGGACAGTTCCACAAATAATAATGGGACATTGGCTAAGATATTGTGTTTTACTGATATCAGTTGATACATATTGGTGGGATGAAAGCTTTAGACATAACTAATTTTCATAGTTATGTCTTAACATCTTTCGCATTCCACAAAGAGGGCACACAGGCCTTCAGTCTAATGACTCATCAAAAAGTTAATATCTTTGACAGAGTAGCACTCCCTCTGTACTACCCTTAAACTTCCTGTGGTAATGAAACTATTCTTACGTCCTATTGTAACATCCACGGTGTATGTCTGCCTGGGAAAGCCAAATTGTGACAAAGTTGCTGTTTAATATTTCTTCCACGTGTATCCTTCAATGACATCACCTTAGACAAAACCTTCTTGCATCTAACAGTGCCTGAGACAGATGAAACAAGTGCTATCATTGTTAACGCAGCGTGGAGTTGGAGGAACATAGCAGGCCACGCAGCATCAGAGGAGAAGGAAAGTTGATGTTTCCGGTCAGGACCCTTCTTCAGAAATTTCTGAATGCTGCCTGGCCTGCTGTGTTCCTCCAGCTCCATGCTGTGTTATCTTTGACTCTTGCATTGGCAGTTCTTACAATTTCTGCTACCATTGTTGCCATAGTTAGTTCTTTTTTTCTGGAACAGTTCATCACTCTGTCTTTCAACTGTGTGGCACCAGTCTGTATCAAATATGATTTGATTTGATAAGCTTTATTGTCACTTATACTCAAATATAGACATACAGGAGTACAGTGAAAATTGTATAATGTCGCCATACACGCGCCATCTTTGGTATGAAGGTACCAATGTAGAAATGTTAGGTATAACTAGTAACATGGAGAAACAAAGGTATAAGTAAAGCATTATTGTTGTTCTTAGTATGATGAGTAGAAAAACAAAGAAATAAAGTTAAATTTAGCATTATGGTCCTTCCCAGTATTAAGTAGAAAAATAAAGGAATAAAGGTAAAAAGCCAACAGTCTTTCTTAAGTATTTCTCAAAGGTTTGGTCTCCCCTACTTTGGCTCACTCTCTGGGAAACCTCGGGCTTCCTGCTCTCGGCCATAGATGGTGGGGGACCTCCCTTATCAACAGTTCAGGCTCTATCTAACCACATTAGGGTCAGGCCCACAGCTGTTCCCCATTACTACACTGGACCTCCAGCCAACACTGCACCAGGGCCACAGCTGTTCCATGCACTAGGCCATCATCTGGCACTGCTTGGGTCTTAAGACCAGGCTGAAAAGAAGATTCCCCTCCTCAATTGTCTGCCTTAGGCTTGTTGGGAAATATACCTTGGCTTGATCAGATACTCTCATATATTCTGAAAAGGAGCTGAAACCCAGACTGCTTTTCTCATAGACAAGGATATTAATAATTTTATCAAAGACCTCCTTCAATGTTGCCCACTCCTATCCACCAAGTGTCCTTAACATGCTTTAAATCAACCCATGACAACTACCATATGGAAGGATGACAGAAGGAGATACACTGATGAATCACCATGTGCAGGTTCCGTTCCAAGCGACTCATCATCCTGACTTGGAAATACATCACTGTTCTCTCACTGGGCCAAAAACCTAGAACTTCTTCCCTCCTGGCATTGTGCAGTAGTTCAGGAAGGTAGCTCACCACCAACTTTTTGAGCGCAACTAACTTTGGACGAAAATGCTAACCTTGTCAGGAATGTCCACAACCTCTGAGTGAATAAAAAGACTTAACAATCCTGCTTTTATTGTCATTTTTTTTGCCTGAAGAAAACATTATTTTTTTGAATGTTCCTTGATGTTTTGACTTCGTAGTTTTGTTGTCAGTCGAATTATTAACCACATTATCCTTTTGTTTGTTTCAACTTTGCCCTTATTTTTATATTTATCGCTGATGTATCATAATTGCCTGTTCTTTCTGGCTCTTTTTATTCTACCTGAATTGTATTCTACCTTGACTCTACTGTTTTAAATGTTACTCAGGAGTATTATTTTCTTTTCATGTCTTTCAATAAATGTTTCCAATTTATTTTCTTTGGTTCCATATTATTCATTTAAAATCCACTTGCTTTCTACTTTGTTAATTGCTTTGGTTTTTGTCACATTGTTCTTCATCTTTATCTATATCCTTAGTATGTTATGATCACTTTTACCTAAAGGTTCACTCGATATGTACTTATCAAATTTGTTCTGTTTCACATCCTATGCCCAGTCACACCATGCTCCCCACTTTGTTGAGCTTTTAACTCACTGCACAAGACAAAAGTCTCATGCATACTATATAAACTCACTCCTCTCTCCCCTTTTTGACATCTCTTTGTTCCTGATTACTTACAGTTAAAATTTCTTCTGTGTCACTAGTCAAAATCCTGGGGGTCCTTCTGTCATGGCAATGCAGCTGGACTTACAGTAAATCGACAGTAATTCAAGATGGCAGTTCACCACCGATTTCTCAAAGGTTACTAGGAATGGGCATATATGTGCTGGTCGACCAGCAATGCCTATATCCCATGAGTGAATAAAAATAAATTAAAATCCTGCTTTTCTTGTTAGTTCTTTATCTCCTTCATTTTCTTTACCATGGCACTCAACCAGAGTGTTATGAATAAACAAAAACTTATGTACCCTTTGTATCGATACTATATTTTGAAATTGAACCACAGATGGAAATTTCAGAGCATAACTCAAAGATTGGCCTAAAGATTAGTTTTTTTTAAGCGGCACCTTAAAAGGAGTAGAGAGACTGTGTGTGTGAGAGAGAAAGATGAGCAGTTTGAGGAACTAATTCCAATGCATAGAAACATCTGGATGCGTGCAGATGTCTTGGCACACAACGGCTACAAGGATAGAGAGGCTTGAAATCATGGTGGAGTCTGTGAACAAGGATGAGAATTTTAAAACTAGAACATTGCTGGATGTAAGTGAGTTCTGATCAGCAAGCACAAGGAGATTGAGCGAAGAAGTCTTGAACAAGTTGAGAGATAGGCAACAGGAGATTTGCATGAATACTTGTTTATGAAGGTTGGAAGCTGTTAGGCGAGCTGGGTGGACATTGGAACACTGACAGTGAAGGAATTGATGAAAGATTCCTCCACAGATCAGCTGACTGACATGCAGAGTCAGGTGATGTTGAAGTAGAAAGGCACTCTTGGTGATGTTCTTCACTTATTTCACCTCTTTCTCCTGTCTATTAATATGTGCTCTGTAATATCTCTAAGCTCGCATTATTGATGCAGTTCTGAAGAAGTATCACATCGGACTCAAAGCATTAACTCTGTTTTTCTCTCCACAGTTGTTGCCAGACTTGCTGTGTTTCTCTAGCATTCTATGCATTTGATATCCAACCATGCAGTATTCTGATTGGATTATATGTTATTGGCCCCTGTTTGTCTTTTATTTCAATCTATATGGATTCTATTAGCATTATCCCTTCACTCTACTGCTGTCATGTTATCCCTGCACAGGGTAATTAATTTACCTCACATTTTTTTCTTCTTTAAATACCCAATAATTCTTTCTCATTACATCATAAACTGAAATTTATATTTAATTCATTCACAGGATAAGAGTATCAGTGGCCAGGCCAGCATTTCTTACCCATCCAGGAGGCAGTAAAGAGTCAGCCATGTTGCTGTGGGTCTGGAGTCTCATGTAGTCCATACCAGATAAGGATAGCAGTTTCCTTCCCTAAAGGACACTTGTAAACTAAGTGGGTTTTTCCCCAATAATTAGCAATGGATTCATGGTCATTATCAGACATGTAAAACCAGATTTGAGTTGAATTCAAATTCTACTACCTGCTGATGTGGGATTTGAATCAAGGTCCCCGGAACATTATCTGCATCTCTGGTTTTAAAAAAAATATCCATTAATTATACCATTAGGTCATCACCTCCCCTCAATCTCAGTCATGTTGGATACATGTATTATCAATTATTCTTATTACGTCTCACTCCTTGTTGTGCATTTATTGGCACTTCTTTCCTCTTTATTTTGAGCAGCTTATATGCACATTGCTATATTGTCAATGTGTTGCAGCTCGTTGGAAGGTCCTGACTTTCCCCTCCTGGGAAATGTTGGCAAAGATAGTGGAAAATTGTATGAGTTGGGTCCTAGAGTGGTGATTGAACATTTGAATTTACGAAAGTACGAATTAGGAGATGTAGCCCATTCGTTGCTTAAGCCTGCTCCGGTGGTCAATATGAACGTAGCTGATTTGTTTGGGCTTCAGATTCTCACCTACTCCTAATAGCCCTTTATTCTTCTGCCTAACAAAGGAATTATCCATCAACTGTCTTTAAAATATTGAATGATCTTCCCTCCCTAATCTTCTGAAGCTGATTTACTGAGTCCAGAACCTGTGAAGCATTTTCCCTCATCCTGTCCTGAAACAGTTCCACCTAGCTGCTACTCAACAACAAGAGGAAAAACTATTCTTACATGCATCTTATCCAGGTTGTTCAGGATCTCATCTACTTCAGTTAACTCACCCTCCAGTCTTCTAAACTCAAGTGGAAACATCTCGGACTTTCCATCTATTCCTCATAAAGTAATACACACATTCCAATTATCAACTGAGCAAGCCTCCTCTAGACCATCTCAAATGCATTTATATTCTTCTTGATATAATGAGGATAGAGCTGCACATAGTATTTGAGTTGTGGTCTACTATTTCGCCATAAAACTGTAGTACAACAGCCTTATGGGGAGGTGATGGCCTAGTGATATCATCACCAAACAATTAATTCACAGATCCAGCTAATATTTTGAGTTTGAAACATGTCATGGCAGATGGTGGAATTTGAATTCAGTAACAGTCTAGAATTAGGAGTCTAATGATGACCACAAATCCGTTGTCGATTGTCGGGACAAACGCATCTGGTTCACTCATGTTCTTTAGAGAAGGAAACTTCCATCCTTACCTGGTCAGGCCTACATGTGACTCCAGACCCACAACAATGTGGTTGACTCTTAACTGCCTTCTAGGCAAATCCCACAAGTGAATTTAAAACAATGACTTCCTCTTGTAATAAGGGATAAGGACTTCCATCAGACTTCTTGATTACTTACACTACATGCATACTAACTTTGTGACTCATGCATCAAGCACCAAAATCTATCTGCACCTCAGAATTCTGCAGCCATTCTCCATTTATGTGGTGTTGCTTTTTTTAAAAAAATTCTTTCTGCCACCTCAACAATGAACTTCTGGGAGGGAAGTTCATTGGCGACTTTCTCAAACTGCCGTCATCACTTGTCTCCCTAGCAGGCAAGAGACATGGATGATTTCTTGATAGGGAAACCAGGGAAGACTGTCTTCTGAGTTGGGCGTGGGCCTCCATGTGCCCTAATCCTGGGGGCCGCACCTTGAAAGCTAACCTCCTGCCCTTGTGTCTGACCCTCGTGAACTATATTTTCTCTGTGAACCTCAGCTCCCCATGCACCCACACCTGAAAAAGAAACACTTCCCCTGCTTGTCAGTGTAGTTGTTCTAGCTGGGCAGCCTAGACCTCCAGTGTTACTCTTCAGCTCCCTGAAACCCTGGTGCCTGACTGAACAGTAGCCTCAGACAGGACAGGGTTTCAGTGACGAGGTTCTAGGTGAGGTGAGAAGTTTGGCAAAGAACACTTAAATGCTCATTCGTGCTAGATCCAGCAACTTTTCTCACTGGTGGGAGTGAGTAGTTAATTGCCCGTGAAGTGATCTGGTACAGAGCATTGAATCCCAGCTAATAATTCCACGTGCTTGCAGAAAAATACAAGTTTTGCATGTTTGTTGTCACATGGAGCTATGGATTGTGATAGGAGAGATTCCAAAGTTCTTTTCCATTATACATCAAATCAGGGACTCTGCCACTCCAACTAAACTGTGAATTTGATCTTTTCTCAGTGTGCTGGAAACATTATTAACGCGGCAACAGTAGCATCAAGATAATGCACCTGAATTAATAATCAGAGGCCTGGTCTAATTCTCCAGAGATATGAGTCAAATCCTGCTGGGGAGAGTAAAGGATTACTATTAATTAATATTTTCAGGGAGAAAATGCTTATCTCTGTAATAGGAATATGGGAACAACAATAGGTCATTCAGTCCCATGAGGTTTTTCTGCCATTCAGTGTAATCATGGTAATCAGTGGCTTTATTGTCTTTGGTTTGTATACCTTAATATCTTTGGCTAACAAAAAATTATCTATCTCAGTTTTAAAATGAGCAATTAACCTTGTATCCACTGCTGATTATGGAAGAGAGTTCCACCCTTTGCATGGAGAAGTGCTTCCTAACATCTCTCCTGAATGGTCTGGCCCAAATTCTCAGACTATACCCCTGGTTCTAGAATTATCAGTCAATGCCAGTAGTTTGTCTCCCTTGTCTTTTCCTGTTACTACCGTCAAGACTTTGATCAGATCACATTCTCACCCAATAACAACGATAACATGAGTTGATTGCCTGAAATATGTATTTGGTTCACTCATGTTCTTCAGACTATTATGAAGGCACTCCTATAATTGATACATAGTTTGAATTTAATTGTTGTTTGACCAGGGGGACCCAGTCTATATTAAGGTTTTTTTGGCGGGTGTGTTTGGTTTTGATCAGTTTTGTTAACCTGGGCTAATCAGAAGCCCAGGCTTTGCCCCCACTTTTGGCAGGTGTGTTTGGTTTTGATCGGAGATAATGGGAACTGCAGATGCTGGAGATTCCAAGATAACAAAGTGTGGAGCTGGATGAACACAGCAGGCCAAGCAGCATCTCTGATCCTGAGATGCTGCTTGGCCTGCTGTGTTCATCCAGCTCCACACTTTGTTATCTTGGTTTTGATCGGTTTTGTTAACCTGGGCCAATCAGAAGCCCAGGCTTTGCCCCCACTTTTGGCGGGTGTGTTTGGTTTTGATTGGTTTTGTTAACCTGGGCCAATCAGAAGCCCAGGCTGACAGATATAAACAGGAGATTCAGAGCCATACAGAGGGTGGTGAGCACGTGGAATGAAGTACCAAAGGAAATGGTAGATGCGGGCACAATTACAACAACATTTAAAAGACATTTGGTCAGGTACATGAATAGGAAAGGTTCAGAGGGATATGGATCAAATGCAGTCAACTGGGATTAGTTTAGCTTGGGAAATTTGGTCAGCATGGACGATTTGGGCTAAAGGGGCTAAACCGCACACCAGCCAAAAAAAACCTTAATATAGACTGGGTCCCCCTGGTCAAACAATACTCTTTCTCCCCCTCTATCATCCAGACAACCCTCACAGTGCATCCCCCATTCCTGGCTCCACAGCTCTAAATCACCACCCTCCAAACATAATAAAATTGAGCCTCCCTCATCAAACAATGCTCTTTTCCCCCCTTTGCCATCCAGACAGCCCTCCCCCCTGCATCCTCCATTCCCCGCTCCACAGCTCTAAACCACCACTGCCCCCCCACCCAAACATAATAAAGATAGGGTCCCCTTTGTCCCCACTTTCCACACCCTAGCCTCCACATTCAGTATATCCTTCTCAAACACTTCCAACAAACTCCAAGTAGGCCCCACCACCCGGAATATCTTTCACTCCCTGCTCATCTCTGCCTTACACGAGGACCACTCATTAGCTCATGTCACACCTATCTCCCAGCTCCCTTTTCAGCCCACCTCCTCCATTCTGTTCCACCTACAGACCCTCCGTTCCAGCTAACAACTGGATTCATCCTTCCCATCAACCAACCAGATCGTACCCACTATCACAATGTCTCTACCCTCCCTGCCTCTTCAGCCTATCTGCAGCTCTGCCTACCCCAACATCCAGCCCCAAAAAAGGGAAATGCCCTAAACCTTTCATAGAATCCCTACACTATGGCATCAAGCCCTTCAGCCCAACAAGTCCACACTGCTCCTCAGAGCATCCCACCCAGACTGATGCCCCTATAACCCACCTAATCTACACAACCATGAACACTTTGGTCAATTTCCCACGTAGCCCACACATCTTTGGAGTCTGGAAGGAAACCAGAGTACCCGAAGGAAACCCATGCAGACAAGGTAGGGAATGTACAAACTCAACACAGACAGTTGCCCAAGAGTAGAATTGAACCCAGGTCCATGGTGCACGAGGCAGCAGCACTAACCACTGAACCTCTGTGCTACTGTTGACTTTGTCTTTCCTCCAGATGCTGCCTGACTTGCTGTGCTCTTCCAGCTTCCTGTTTATCTATCACAGTCCATTTTCATACTGTATGACTATGACCCCCTCTGAATAAACTGCTTCTGAACAATGATCCCAGTTGCAAATGACGTCTGGAAGAAGAGGAGGGACATTCTACAACAGGACTTCAGACAGCTCAGAAGAAGGCTGAAAAGCAGGGCTTCCAGGGTGGTTATCTCCGGTTTCCTACTCAGGCTGGAGAGGGCAGGAACAGGGAGATAATGGACTTGAATGTATGGCTGAGAAACTGGTGCAGGAAGCAAGGATGTAAATTCTTGGATCACTGGGGCATGTTTTGCGGTAAGGATAAATTATACAAGAGGGACGGGTTGCACCTTAATAGGTGGGAGACCAGCATTTTGGTAGGCAGGTTTGCCACTGCAACACAGGTATGTTTAAACTAAGTAGTTGGGGGGGAGGTGACAAACTGGAAATTTAAGAAGGAAGTTAAAGGGAAAGTGAGAAGAAAAGAAGTGAAGAAAGACAACAGAATCAACTGAACAGAAAACTCAACAGGGGATCATACAGTGTGGTCAAGTGAAATAGGGGTTGATAGGAAGGGTGAGGGGAGTAACAAATTAAAAATATTATATATGAATGCGTGAAGCTTAAGAAATAAGGTGGATGAGCTTGAGGCTCAGTTGGAAATTGGCAGGTACGATGTTTTAGGGATAACTGAGACGTGGCTTCAAGTGGACAGGGCCTGGGAAGTGAATATTCAAGGCTATATGTGCTATCAAAAGGACAGACTGACGGGTGGGGGGGGGGTGGCCCTGTTGGTGAGGAATGATATTCAGTTCCTTGTGAGGGGGGGCATAGAATCAGGAGATGTAGAGTCAGTATGGATAGAGCTGAGAAATTCTAAGGGTAGAAAGACCCTAATGGGAGTTATCTACAGGCCCCCAAACAGTAGTCAGGATGTAGGGTGCAGGTTGAATCAAGAGTTGAAATTGGCCTGTCACAAAGGTATCACTACAGTTGTTATGGGAGATTTCAACATGCGGGTAGACTGGGAGAATCAGGATGGTACTGGACCCCAAGAAAGGGAGTTTGTGGAGTGCCTCCGAGATGGATTCTTAGAACAGATTGTACTGGAGCCTACCAGGGAGGAGGCAATTCTGGATCTGGTGTTATGCAACAAACCGGATTTGATCAGAGACCTCGAAGTAATGGAGCCATTAGGAGGTCGTGACCACGATATGATAAGTTTTAATCTGCAATTTGCGAGGGAGAAGGGAGAATCGGAAGTGTCAGTATTGCAGTTGAACAAAGGGAACTCTGGAGCTATAAGGGAGGAGCTGGCCACAGTTCAATGGTACAATACCCTCGCAGGGATGGCAGTGGAACAACAATGGCAGGTATTTCTGGATATAATGCAGAAGGTGCAGGATCCGTTCATTCCAAAGAGGAAGAAAGATCCTGAGGGGAGGCAGGGGCGGCCGTGGCTGATGAGAGAAGTTAAGGACTGTATAAAGATAAAAGAGAAGTAGAACACAGCAGAGATGAGTGGGAAGCCGGAGGACTGGGAAACTTTTAAAGAGCAACAGAGGATAACTAAAAAGGCAATGCGTGGAGAAAAAATGAGGTACGAAGACAAGCTGGCCAAAAATATAAAGGAGGATAGTTAAAGCTTTTCTGGGTATGTGAAAAGAAAAAATTGGTTAAGACTAAAACTGGGCCCTTGAAGACAGAAACGGGTGAATTTATTATGGGGAACAAGGAAATGGCAGACGATTTGAATAGGTACTTGGGATCTGTCTTCACAAGGGAAGACACAAGCAATCTCCGAGACGTAATAGTGGCTGAAGGACCTAGGGTAATGTACGGACTGAAGGCAATTTATATTATGAAATAGGAAATGGTGTTGGATAGACTGTTAGGTCTGGAGGCTGATAAGTCCCCGGGACCTGATGGTCTGCATCCCAGGGTACTTAAGGAGGTGGCTCTAGAAATTGTGGACACGTTGGTAATTATTTTCCAAGGTTCTATAGATTCCGGATCAGTTCCTGCGGATTGGAGGGTGGTAAATGTTGTCCCACTTTTCAAGAAAGGAGGCAAAGGAAAAACAGGGAATTATAGACTGGTTAGCCTGGCATCAGTGGTGGGAAAGATGCTGGAGTCAATTATAAAAGATGAAATTATGACTCATTTAGATAGCAGTAACAGGATAGGTCAGAGTCATCATGGATTTATGATGGGGAAATCGTGCTTGACTAATCTTCTGGAATTTTTTGAGGATGTAACTATGAAGATAGATAAGGGAGATCCAGTGGATGTCGCGTACCTGGGCTTTCAGAAAGCCTTTGACAAAGTCCCACACTGGAGGTTAGTGAGCAAAATTAGGGCACATGGTATTGGGTGCAAAATACTGGCTTGGATTGAAAATTGGCTGGCTGACAGGAAGCGAAGAGCAGTGATAAACGGGTCCCTTTCGGAATGGCAGGCGGTGACCAGTGGGGTACCACAAGGTTCGGTGCTGGGGCCGCAGCTGTTTACAATATACATTAATGATATAGACAAAGGCATTAAAAGTAATATTAGCAAATTTGCTGATGGCACAAAGCTGGGTGGCAGTGTGAAATGTGAGGAGGATGTTATTAGAATACAGGGTGACTTGGACAGGCTAGGTGAGTGGACGGATGCAATGCAGATGCAGTTTAATGTGGGTAAATGTGCAGTTATACACTTTGGTGGCAAGAAAAGGAAGGCAGATTACTATCTCACTGGAGTTCATTTAGGTAAAGGGGAAGCACAACGAGATCTAGGTGTTCTTGTACATCAGTCAATGAAAGCAAGCATGCAGGTACAGCAGGCAGTGAAGAAAGCTAATGGCATGCTGGCCTTCATAACAAGACAAATTGAGTATAAGAGCAAAGGGTCCTTCTAGAGCTGTACAGGGCCCTGGTGAGACCGCACCTGGAGTATTGTGTGCAGTTTTGGTCTCCAAATTTGAGGAAGGACATTCTGGCTATTGAGGAAGTGTGGCATAGGTTCACAAGATCAATTCCGAGAATGGCGGCACTATCATATGTTGAAAGATTGGAGTGACTGGGCTTGTTTACACTTGAGTTTAGAAGGATGAGAGGGGATCTGATTGAGACGTATGAGATTATGAAAAGATTGGACACTCTGGGGGCTGGAAGCATATTTCTGCTCATGGGTGAGTCCAGAACCAGAGGACACAGTTTAAAAATAAGGGGTAAGCTATTTAGAGCAGAGTTGAGGAAAAACTTTGTGACCCAGAGAGTGGCGGATATATGGAATGATCTTCCCCAGAAGGCAGTGGAGGCCAACTCTCTGGATACTTTCAAGAAAGAGATGGATAGAGCTCTTAAAGATAGTGGAATCAAGGGTTATGGGGATAAGGCAGGAACAGGATACTGATTGTGGATGATCAGCCATGATCATAATGAATAGTGGTGCTGGATCGAAGGGCCGAATGGCCCACTCCTGTACCTATTGTCTATTGTCAAGCTTGTCTAGTGTCACCCACCTATGAGTACCAGGAAGCCAGAGTAAAAGAAATTTGGAAAATATAATTTCTCAAAATTTCTTACTTCATAAATTAACAATTACTTGTCTAAATTAGTTCTTTTTGTTGGTAAAGTTGATCTCTGTCAAAAAAGTTTCTTCAACATTTTTTGTAAGTAACATTTCTTCTGGGTTATGTAGAAAAGTATATATAATCATATTTCAAAATTGTGTTAATAAGCTTGGTATCTTAATTGAACAAGCCTTCTTTTTAATGGAGAAACTCAGCAAGCCCAGCAGTATCTGAGGGAAGAAAACAGAATCAATGTTTCAAGTCTGATAAGTTTTCATCACAGCTGTTAGTAGCGGAGGAGTGAGGTGGTTGCCCTGTGAAGTGGGAGAAAATATGGTTCAGGGGAGTCAGATGCAAGGACGGGGGGTGGATTTCAATGACCAGCCCCCAAAATTAGTGCACATGGAGACCCATGTCTAATCCTGAAGCCCGGAGCTTCTTTTTCCGAACTACTAAGAGTTCAGATGTAGAATCACCACACTTAGAATATTATTTCTGCTTTCTTCCCACAGATGTGACCATTTCCTGAATGGCGTGGGTTCATCCAGGTTATGGACTATATGAATGTGCAACTGTCTAGCTGCCAATCTGTCACATGAATGGAAACAGGAGGAGGACTCAGTCCTGTCCCCTCCTAAAACAGAAACAGAAATTGCTGGAGAATCCAGCAGGTCTGACCACAGGGCGTAGGAATTTAATGTCCTCCAGGGTCAAAAAAATCCAACTTCATGTATCCTATGGGCTAGAGCCAGTTAAAATTTAGCCCAAGGGGCTTCTACTCTTGAGAATATAGAAGGTTGCAGGGTGACCTGATGAAGGTTTCTTTAGGATTTTAAAAGAGATTAGTAACAGGAATAGAGGGAAAGATTCTCCGCTTGTGGGGATGCGAACAGTCTAGCACATGTGGAAGTTAGTAGAAGTAGACCATAAGATACAGGAGCAGAATTAAGCCATTCAGCCCATTGACTTTGTTCCACCACTCAATCATGGCTAATATGTTTCTCAAACCCATTGTCATGCCATCTCCACATAATCCTTGAACCCCGTACTAATCAAGAGCCTATCCAACTCTGCCTTAAATACACTCAATGAGTTGGCCTCCATTGCCCTCTGCAGCAATGAGTTCCACAGATTAACCACCCTCTGGCTGAAGAAATTGCTCCTCATCTCAGTTCTAAAGAGTCGTCCCTTCACTCTGAGCCTGTGACTCCAGATCCTAGTCTCTTCTACCAGTGGAAACATCTTCTCCACATTCACTGTATCCAGGCCTCTCAATGTTCTATAGGTTTCAACCTGCCCTCATTCTTCTTAGCCCTACTGAGCACAGACCCAGAGTCTTCAACCAGTCATATGACCAGCCTTTTATCGCTGAGGTCATTCTGGTGAAGCTCCTCTGAAACTCCTTCAAGGCCGGCACATCATTCATTAGATACATGGCACAAAACTGCCCATGACATTCCAAATGCAGCATCTGTGGAGTTAATGTTTTGAATTCAGAGACCCTTCTTCATATCTCCATGACCTTTGAGGATACATCCAATAGGGGCTTAGCCACCTGGGCTTCAGCATAAATGACTTTCTTCAGGAGAAGACAAACAGAAGAGAGCAGCCTTTGAGCAAAACGACGAGGAATGGGGAAGGGAATATTCTGCTGAAGACTCAGATCTTGACTGATGATTATTTTAATGAGCTGCGGAGTGTAAACACTCATTTTAATTGCTATTAACGTAATTTAATTGTCATTGCAACCATAGAGATTTCAGCTTGGTATGAAAATGATGACGGCACCTCAAATATGATTGAAATTTCAATTAAGCTAAGAGTGCTCAATGAGGTTCCAATCCTGAAATATTCATAATGAGATGTTATTTTAAGTGTCACGTGGTTGATACGTGAGTATAATTCATAAAAAGGAACATATAGATTAATTCAAAGCTCAGAATTTCATTGAACCAGCCAATATTGGTAATACAAACACTGTCAGTGCATCATCTCGAAATAAGGCAAGCATTCTGACAGACAAAGTGGCAGCATGAGGTTCATAAATTAGCTGGTGCCCATATCTATTACACTGCCATGTAAAGTGATGTCAGTGACTCTAAATGTGATACAGGTCTCAAAATCATAAAAGTGACTCGTATTATATTACGAGCCCTTCTGACTTCTTTGTCATTCTACTCTGTCTTGTTATTTAGTCATTGAATCATCAAAATCTCTCCTCATAGTATTCTCAAATACACCATTTTCCACCTTCATGTCTCAACTCCATGTTTTTCCGGCATCAGATGTCACATTACATGGACGTGCAGATCAGACAGCCAGAGAAATTGTCCCTGATGTGTGCTTTGCCTTCTGTCCATTACTTGTATCTGATGGAAGAACGCTTACGTTATGTCCTATAACACAGAAATCGAGATGCAGGTGATGTGGCTCTGAAAGATTGAACAGGCATTTATGACGGCTCACTGATATATATTTATACAGAAGAATATAAATAGTACATTCACTTGCATGGCCTGTAAAGTTAAGGTGGAGTTTGAGACCTTCATACCTTCAGCTATATGCTATGATATAGTAATAATAACATGATGAAGACTCTACACTGACTAAGTGAGGTATAATGCCACAGATCTGTGCCAATGTTTATTTTTAACATAAACCTGCTCTCGTTTTTCTCCCTCAGATAATACCTCTGCACCGTTCTACATTTTTTCTCACGCAAATGTGTGTCCACTCCGATAGATATAAAAGATCTTGGCATTATTTCCACGAAGAGCTGGGGAGCTCGTCCCAGTATTCTGGGCAAGATTTCTTCCTCATTCAACATCACAGAAACAGACTGCCTGATCGTTATTACATTGCTACTTGTTGGAACCTGATGTTTGCGAATTTAGCCACTGTAATTGTTAGCCTGCAATATTGGCTACATTCAACGAATCTGTCATTGACTCCAAAGCACTTTGATACATCCAGGGAACATGGAATGCAATAAGGAGAGGCAAATCTGTCCTTCCTTTTTTGTACCATTTGCCTCAAACAGTGCAAGTGGTACTAAGCTCCGCACTCTCGTATTTTGTAATGAACAGTGAACTGAAGGAATGTCCCTTTATTGACAATTGGAGGAGAAAGAAAGTCTGAAAGTTTGTATGTCTAAGTCAGAGACAAGATGTCTCCATGTCTCTTTCAGCAGTCGCTCAGGTGGTAACGCTCCTGCCTGCTGGGTTACAGGTTGGTGGATTCTTTGGGGCTAAGAGTATTTAATCTAGAGCTGTTTCTCTATTCCATGACTGAAGGAGTGCTGTACTGCCAGCGGTGCTTTCTTTTAAAAGGATGAGAAGCTCTCATTTCCCATCTGTTCTCTAAGACAGGTGAAGAGGAGGTTTTTACAGTACCACTTCAACAAAAAGCCTAAATATTCTCCTCGGGCCTTGCTGAAAGTTTGTGCATCAGCCACGACCACAAAACCAAATGATACACTTACGGTAACACAGCGTGGAGCTGGAGGAACACAGCAGGCCAGGCAGCATTAGAGGAGCAGGAAAGTTTATGTTTCAGGTCGGAAACCTTCTTCAGAAATGGAGCTTGACCCAAAACATCAACTTTCCTGTTCCTCTGATGTTGCCTGGCCTCCTGTGTTCCCGTATTTCCACACTATTATTTCTGACTCCAGCATCGGCAGTTCTTACTTTCTCTGATGTGCTTATGACTCATTGTTTTTATGAGTATGCTGCTGCGAGCTAATGTTTTGCATTTAATGCAATAATGGCTGCATTTTAAGTGGTTGTAAACGCTTTGCAGCATTAGGAAATGAAAGATGCAATATAAATTCAAGTCTATCTCATTGCATAGAGTCATCGAGTCAAAAAGCATGGAAACAGATCTTTTGGTCCAAATCGTTCATGCCCACAAGATATTCTAAATTAATTTAGTCCCATTTTCCAGCATTTGGCCCATATCCCTCTAAACCCTTCCTATCCATGTACCCATCCAAATGCCTTTTAAAAGTTGTAATTGTATCAGCCTCCATCACTTCCTCTGGCAGATTGTTCCATTCATTCATCACCCTCTGTGTGAAAAAGCTGACCCTCAGGTCCCTTTTAAATCTTTCCCCTCTCATCTTAAACCTATGCCCTCTAGTTTTGGACTCCCTTACCCTGGGAAAAAGACCTTGGCTATTCACCCCATCCATGCCCATCATGGTTTTATAAAACTCTATAAGGTCACAAGTCAGCCTTCAATGCTCAGGGGAAAATAGCCCTAGTCTTATTCAACCTCTCCCTGTAACTAAATCTCTCCAACCATGGCAACATCCCTGTAAATTATTGAATTGCGTCATGGCACGGATGTTCCATCACAAAGAGGAACTGGTCATCCATCTAGCCAGGTTAATGCTTTGGGGAACACAGGTTCAAATCTCACCATGACAGATGTTGCAAATAATAAATCTCAGAATCTGGATGAGCATTGCAATGAAAAGGGTTCCGTGGCATAATGGTAATGTCCCTACCTCTGAGACAGGGGATGTGGTTTCAAGTCCTGGCTCCTCTACTGCTGTGTAATAACATTTCTGAGTCAGTTGATTAGATAACATTCTTGAGCTTAAATAGAGCCCCTTAACATGAATGTCATAGTTCAGCCTGTTATTATGTGATGCAGATATGAAGAACAGAACAGATACAGCACAGCTTTCCTCTTGTGGATATTGAGAATGAGTTCTGTGAGAACGTGGAATGGGTTCTATCGGTTGGAACTAGGAACAGTGAGAAGCATTTATTGTCCATCCTTAATTGCTCAGTGGGCAAATAAGAGTTAATCATATTTATTATCTACAGGCCAGACCATGTAAGACAACAGTTTCCTTCTTTAAAGGGCACGAGTGAACCAGATGGGTTTTTCCCAACAATTGACAATGATTTTGCGGTCATCATTGGACAAATAATTCCACATTTCCTTTTATTAAATTCACATTTGACCATGCGTTGTGGTAGGGTTCAAACCTGTATCACCAAGACATTACCTGGGTCTCTTGATTAACAGTCCAGCAGTATTATCACTCAGCTGCCACATCCCATTCCTTCGCTCTAAAACCTTATCAATGGCTGAGGTCTGGCTAACTGGCCTATAATTTCCTGACTTCCACCCCCTTCTTAAAAATGTGTGTTATATTAACCAATTTACAGGCTTCTGGGATTCTACATGACTAGAGAGATTTCTGAAAGATCACCAGTTCCACAATCTCCAAAGTTGTTTCCTTCAGAATCCTGGAGCATAGCCCATTTGGTGTGGATGAATTATTTACCTTTGGATCTTTCAACTTGTCTCGCACCTTCTCCTTAATGATAGCCACTGTAATGACCTCTGTCCCCTGATCGTCTTGAAGTTCCAACTTGCTGCTTGTGTCTTTCACTGTGAAAACTGATCCAAAGTGCCTTTACCATTCCTCATCCACTCCTTTGTTCCCCATTACTACTTCTCCAGCCTCATTTTCCAGTGGCCCAATGTTCATTCTTGCTTCTCCCTTACCTTTTAGATATCTAAAAACAACTCTTACAATATTTTTCTCTATGACTAGTTCACTTATCCTCATATTTCATCTTCTCCCACATTTGTACCACATCATTGTTTTTATTTGTTATTCTCTATTAGTTTTTAAAGGTTTCTCAATCCTTTACCTTCCCACTAATCTTCACCTTATGCTGTGCTTTCCTTTTAACTGTTGTGCTGTCTCTGACTTCCCTTTTCAGCCACAGTTGCCTCATCCTCCCCTTAGTATGTTTGTTCTTCCTCGGTATACATTTCTGCTGAGCCTCCCAAATTACTCCCAGAAACTCCTGCCATTGCTACTCCACAAACTTCCCTACTTGGCGTCCCTTCCTATCAACTCTGGACAGCTCATCCCAACTCTTTGTGGTTACCCTTACTCAATTTTAATACCGTTATTTCTGATTTCAGCTTCTCCCTCTCATACTGCTGTGTCAATTCTATCAGATTATGGTCACCACCTCCTTGGGGTTCCTTCACCTTCAGCTCCCTAATCAAGTTTGCCTCATTATACATCAAATCCAGAACAGCTTGTTCCCTGGTGGGCCCAACCACAAACTGATCCAAAATAAATAATTTTGCACATTCTACAAATTCCTTTTCTTGAAACCCACTATCAAACCGATTTTTCTTGTGCCTCCATGTATTGCCATCTCCCATGGTTATGGCAATAGTGCCTTTTTATATGCCTCGTATATCTCCTAATTTATTTTCTTTCCCACATCCTGACTACTCATAAGAGGCCTCTACATAACTCCAATCAAGATCTGTTTCCCTTTGCGGCTCCTCCACTCTACCCACACAGATTCAACACCTTCCACCTCTGTATCACTTCTTACTAGTGAATCAATTTCATTTCTTACTAACAAGGCTACCCTGCTCCCTTTGTTTCTGCATGTACTTTCAATAGGATGCTTATCCTTGGATATTTAGTTCCCAGCTCTGAACCCCTTACCGTCATGTCCCTCTGGTACCCACAACATTCCACCCACCACTTTCATTATATGCTACAAGCTCATTCACCTTGTTCTGGATACTACACATGTTTCAGTGCAACACCCTCAGTACTGCATTTGACTGCCCGTCTTCTCAGTTTTCCGCTTAGCTACTGTGCTTGAAGTTAAGATTCCTGACCCTATCTGTACTCTTGGCATATTACGTGTTCTGGAGACTTTGATAACTTCTGCTGAGTCCTCCGCCACCCCACTTTCACTTTTTCCATAATTTTGCACGCAATTGAACACCCACTCCCACCGCACCCAACCAGCAAGCTACCAACTTCCCACATACAGGGATCTTTTCCCCACAATTGAAAGGAATGTATTTAAGTCACGTTGTGTTAATTTCTTAATCGAGTCATAGAGATGTGCAGCATGGAAACAGTCCAACTTGTCCATGCCAGCCAGATATCCTAAATTAATCTAGTCCCGTTTGGCCCATATCTACTCTAAATCGTTCCTGTTCTTGCAGCCATCTGATGTCTTTTAAATGGTGTAAAAGTACCAACCTCCACCACTTCCTGTGGCTGTTCTTTCCGTATACAGAACACCCTTTGTGTGAAAATGATGCCCCTTAAGTTCCTTTTAAATCTTTCCCCTCTCAACTTAAAACTATGCCCTCTAGTTTTGGACTCCCCTACCCTTGGAAAATGGCATTGACTATTTACCCTATTCATGCTCCGCATGATCTTATAAACCTCTACAAGGTCACCCCTCAGCCTCTGACACTCCAGGGAAAATAGCCCCAACCTATTCAGCCTCTCCCTGTAGCTCAAATCCTCCAACCCTGGCAACATCCTTGGAAACCTTATCTGAAACCTTTCAAGTTTCACAACATCTTTCTTATAGCAGGGAGACCAGAACTGAACACAGTTTTTCAAAAGGGGACTAACAATGTCCTGTGCAGCCATAACATGACCTACCAACTCCTGTACTCGATGTACTGACCAATAAAGACAAATGTACCAAATGCCTTCTTCACCAACCTGTCTACCTGCGACTCCACTTTCAAGGAACTATGAAGTTGTATTTCAAGGTCTATTTGTTTAGCAACACTGCCCAGGCGCTTACATTAAGTGTATAAGTCCTGTTCTGATTTGCCTTGCAAAATGCAACAGCTCACATTGATCCAAATCTGCTCGGTGAGCCAATAATTCATTTTTGGTTATTTCATGGCAATAGCAGAAACACCTTATCAACTAACCAGCATCCAAGTCTCCAGAGGCAAAACTGTTGTGATTATTCAAAATTTCATCTTCTTGCATTTGTTCTGATGTGTGTAAAAGCATAGCTTTGGCAACATGACTGTCCTTGCAGCAATTAGGACACCATCTGTAGTTGGATTTGAGACAAGGATGGCCAGTGGAGATTACTGCTTTAAGAGGCTTTGAAAGCAAAATGACCACTATTTTAAAAAATCGTTGACTATAAACGTTGAACAATGAAGCAAACCCTGAAGCAGAAATGCTTTAAAATAAGAACCTTTATACTGTAATAAGAAAAAGTAATTATGACTGGAAAGTATGGATTACTGTAATGCTTTAAGGGTTCAGATAATTCTTTTTCAATTGATTATTTTCAAGCTGATTAAACAATTCTGGAAGACAAAAAATATTAGTGGCTTACCCATTTCCATTTTAAATGATAGAATCATTTCTACTGACTCAAGTGACTTAAATCATTATACAACGCCAGGAAAGCTGTTCTATAGATTAATAACACAATTGAAGTGCAAAAATTAACGATTTTTCATTTTGATAACTTTAATCATCCCTGACAACAATTGTTGTCCTTTTACTGAAAAATCCTTTTTGCTAAATTAGGCGATGTGTTTGCTGACACATTTTAAGTAAACACATCTCCCAGTGATGATTAAAAATTAAATGGTGGTGATTAATGCAGGTAATATATCGGGCATGCATTATTTAGAGAAGCATGAAGGTACACTGAAAATATGGCCACTCGACCCATCAGTAACAGGCTGCCGGACTCAGCACACTGGGGTGTTGAAGCAATGCAATTGCAAAAAGCACTAAGGAGGAAAAGAATTCTAGAGGGGCAGTTCTGTGCCACTAAATGCGAATAAGCCAGAAAAAGAAATCATTAAATAAAGAGACTCCTATATTCTAGGATTCTTCAGGCAAATTTCAGTATGATCAGTTTATTTTTAATAAAACAGAGGACAGGTCTGTAAATTTAAGAAATCCTTTCCCTGCATTTCTTTTACTCTGCAAAATATATTTCACTGGTTTAGCAAGTTTATTTGCATTGGCTCAAGTGTAGAAAAAACAAAGACTTGCATTTATATAGCACCTTTTATGAAACGTAGGAAGCACAGGAACTGATTTGCAAGGTGTCACAAGGGTATAACAATGAGAATGGATAATGAGATGCTGATGTATATCATGGAGAACCATGATGTAAGTCAAAAGGCACAGTCCTTAAACAGGCAGAGCAACCATTTTCTTATATTGTTCAATCTTCGATGGGAATATGCAGAATTCACAAGCAAGACTACTCAAGGCAGTGAGAACTAATAACTACGACTATCATGATCTTAAGCATAATGAGAAAAGAATGACTTGCTTTACCTCACGTAATGGGAACTGTGTTGCAGAAATGG
Source organism: Stegostoma tigrinum (assembly GCF_030684315.1). Taxonomy (NCBI): domain Eukaryota; kingdom Metazoa; phylum Chordata; class Chondrichthyes; order Orectolobiformes; family Stegostomatidae; genus Stegostoma; species Stegostoma tigrinum. The sequence continues at coordinate 103,266,272 of NC_081359.1, forward strand.
TCAAAGGTTTTGTTCAATGGTGAAGAAAATGGAATCAGGGTGAGCCGTAAAAGAATGATTGAGCCTTGTGAAGTTTGGGTTTTGAGTGTGGTGGGGGTGAAACGTGGTGAGAATGCATAACAGTTACCAAAGTCCCAGCAGACCCATAGGCAGTGCCCCTATCAGAGGGAACAAGAGAGATGTCTGGTGGGGAGATTAGCCTGAGGACCACCCATACCTGAAGCATCGAGTGAGGTTGACAAGATGTAATTCCCTTCGCAACTTCAGTTAAGAAATTGAATCCATGCTGTCGACGCCACTCTGCATCACAAACCAGAGTTTCAGCCGCCTGAGCTAATCGATAGTCCAGAGTGAATGTATATAGTTGGTACTTTTAGGGAAGACAATGTCCAAGTGGCATTACAACTGCACTATTAATCCAGAGACCCCAGTCATGATCTGGGGACTGGGGTTTGAATCCCACCGTGACAGATCGTGGAATTCAAATTCAATTAAAAATCTGGAATTAAGCGTCTAATGATAACCATGAAACCAACGCTGATTGTCAGAAAAACCAATCTGGTACATTAATTTCCTTTAGGGAAGGAAACTGCTGGTCCCACCCAGTCTGGCCTACACATGACTTCAGACCTACAGCAATGCAATTAACTCTTAACTGCCCTCTGGGCAATTAGGAACAGGCAATAAATGCCCTCATCCCGTGAATGAATATTTAAAAAGTAATAATGTTAATGTAACAATAGGGAGAGGCCTGGGGGAAGCTTATTACAATGAGATAATGATGTATATCATGATTCAACAGTAGCATCAGTAGTCATATCCAAGTGACTGTGAGGAAAGGGGCAGTAGTCTTTATCAGTGAGATCTGTACTAAAAACCAGTAATACCCATATTGTACAGATAAAACAGTTTGCAAAAGCCTATTAGACAGCAGTCATTGATAACAAAGTGTGGAGCCTAATGAACACAGCAGGCCAAGCAGAATCTTAGGAGCACAAGAGCTGACATTTCAGGCCTAGACCCTTCATCAGAAAAGGGTGATGGGGAGAGGGTTCTGGAATAAATAGGGAGAGAAGGGGAGGTGGACTGAAGATGGATTGAGGAGAAGATAGGTGGACAGGAGAGTACGAGTGGGGAGGTAGGGAGGGGATAGGTTTGTCCGGGGAGGACAGACAGGTCAAGGGGGCGGTATGAGGTTAGTAGGTAGGAAATGGAGGTGTGGCTTCAGGTGGGAGGAGGGGATAGGTGAGAGGATGAACAGGTTGGGGAGGCGGGGACGAGCTGGGCTGGTTTTGGGATGCGGTGGGGGGAGGGGGGATTTTGAAGCTTGTGAAGTCCATATTGATACCATTGGGCTGCAGTGTTCCCAAGCGGAATATGAGTTGCAGTTCCTGCAACCTTCGGGTGGCATCATTATGGCACTGCAGGAGGCCCAGGATGGACATGTCATCTAAGGAATGGGAGGAGGAGTTAAAATGGTTTGCGACTAGGAAACGCAGTTGTTTGTTGCGAACCGAGCGTAGGTGTTCTGCAAAGCGATCCCCAAGCCTCCGCTTGGTTTCCCCGCTGTAGAGGAAGCCACAACGGGTACAGCAGATGCAGTATACCACATTGGCGGATGTGCAGGTGGACATCTGCTTGATGTGGAGAGTCATCTTCGGGCCTGGAATGGGGTGAGGGAGGTGGTATGGGGACAAGTCTAGCACTTCTTGCGGTTGCAGGACAAAGTGCCAGGTGTGGTGGGGTTGGAGGGGTGTGTGGAGCAGGCAAGGGAGTCCCGGAGAGAGTGGTCTCTCGGAAGGCAGACAAGAGTGGGGATGGAAAAATGTCTTTAGTGGTTCGGTCTTGGGGCCTGGCACAGGGGTGAGGGAGGAGATGTGGGGGCAAGGACGGGGGTGAGGGAGGAGGCGTGAGGGCACTTCTGCCAATGTGGTATACTGCATCTGCTGTACCAGTTGTGTGGCTTCCTCTACATCGGGGAAACCAAGCGGAGGCTTGCGGACCGCTTTGCAGAACACCTCCGCTTGGTTTTCAATAAACAACTGCACCTCCTAGTCTCGAACCATTTTAACTCCCCCTCCAATTCCTTAGACAACGTGTCCATCCTGGGCCTCCTGCAGTGCCATAATGATGCCACCCGAAGGTTGCAGGAACAGCAACTCATTTTCTGCTTGGGAACCCTGCAGTCCAATGGCATCAATGTGGATTTCACAAACTTCATAATCTCCCCTCCCCCCACTGCATCCCAAAACCAGCCCAGCTCGTCCCCACCTCCCTCGCGTGTTCTTCCTCTCACCTATCCCCTCCTCCCACCTCAAGCCGCACTGCCATTTCCTACCTGCTAACCTCATCCCGCTCCCTTGACATGTTCATCCTCCCTGGACTGACTTATCCCCTCCCTACTTCCCCACCTAAACCCTCCTCTCCACCTATCTTCTCCTATATCCATCTTTGGTCTGCCTCCTGCTCTCTCCCTATTTATTTCAGTATCCTCTCCCCAACCCCCTTTTCTGATGAAGGGTCTCGGCCTGAAACGTCAGCTCTTGTGCTCCTAAGATGCTGCTTGGCCTGCGGTGTTCATCCAGCTCCACACTTTGTTATCTCGGACTCTCTAGCATCTGCAGTTCCCATTATCTCAGACAGCAGTCATTCATGGGTAAGGCAAATCTCTGCAATTCCATAAACTACCAGAAGAGATAAGGATCCCTCCAATGTGCAGAATAACATTCTGAGTTTCATACCTTGTGTCGATACAAGCAGCAAAGAAACAGTGACCTAATCATTTGCTTTTAGTAGTGTTGACTAAGGGATAAATAGTCAATTGAACACCAAGGAGAACTCTCCCTTGCTTCTCTTCAATTTAGTGCCATGTAATCTTTTATGTTGACTTGATAGGACAGGCAGCTTACTACCCATTTGAAAGATAGGGCCACTAGCGGATTAGTGCTCCTTCAGTGTGGCAGTGATGTGTCAGCCTGGAAATTGTGCTTCGGTTCCTGGCAATGGGGCTTGAACCCATGATCTGCTGAGTTGGAAGCAAGTGTGCTGCCGATTGAGGTACAACAGCGGGCTGAAGATGAAATGATTCAAACACTTAATCAAAAAAGAAATCTCTGTGATCTTGACTGTGACCAGCGAAGAAAATACAATTTTAAAAATGTCACAGATGGCAGTGAATCTTACTCTACACATTGCCACAGTGAATCAACCACGGCTTTGTTTGCATCTTTGCAATCTCAATGACAATATAAGAATTCTTCTCACTTTATACATTATGCTTCAGTCAGATCAAACTGAACACAATATTCTCCTCTCTCCTACACAAAAGAGTTTCTATTTCCACTTCTGCAGGAGAAACACAAAATATACTGATACGTGGTGACAGCTTATTGAGTCTGACAAGGATTTCTCGAGCTATCTGATTACACTGTTGACTGTTTTATACCACGGATACAGTTATTCCATCTCAGCATTCCTTTTTCCCCCACTCTAAGCTGTATCATTTCATATATTTGCATGCCAATTTACGAACTTTAATTGGACTTCAGGATGGAATGTATCATTAAAAATAGTAATTGCAGTTCTGAGATATGAGGGCCTGGTCCCTTTCAAATGCAATTTTAAGATTATTTTCTGATTAAACTGCAGCATCCTGCATTTAGATTCTGCCTTTGACATACACAGGGACGATTCAGGGTGCTTCAGCGGCACTCAAGCAGAGAAACATTGACATTGAGCCAAAGATGTGGAGTAGATAGCCAAGGTTGTTGGCTTTTAAACAGTCTCTTAAATGCATAGAGACAGTGAGAGCTGGAGAGACAGAGAGGTTTGGGAAAGGAATTGCAAAGCTACATCATTGCAATTGCTGGTTACTTTCATGCCTAGCCTGTCATTCTTTGGAATGGTGTGTGTAGATAAATTGACTGGATTATTGACCTGCCAGAGTTGCTAATGATGTGCCTCAGAAGAACATCACATTTTCAAGAAATAATGCATCAGGCTCTGTTATCACGAACAAAATATATTCCATTACTTGTTTGTTTAATACATGAAATATCAAACATATCAGACTAATCTGATTTGAGTTGCCAAAGTTGTTGTATTAGTAATGATTAGACATAAATATGCAATTTCCATTTAACCTTCTATTTGGATTTGTCATTTTTGTATATTAAAAGGTAATATTGATAATAATCCTCCTGTGTATTTGCTTATGAAATTCATTCCTCATTCCACGTCAAGAATCAAGGCAATCTACAATCAGGCTCCTTTGAGTTTTTGATTGGGAGTCAAGAAATAAGTGAAGCAATTTTTTTATTCAGCCACCTTGCACACTTAGTAAGGAATGCCAGATTCTTCCCAGGTTTTGAGCAGTGTGGTTTATGGGGTTAGGGTTGACTGAGATGGCCACCTCAATGTCAAGCTTATCTCACTTCCAACTTTCCCCCTTTGCTGAAGTAATGTGGTGAGGTTCTCAGTTGACTTTTCTTATTTTTTTGTTAAATGGCTTGTTTACAGCCTAACTCGCCACAGGAAGCCTGATCCCATACAAACCAGCCATCAGGAAAACTCAACATGGAAACCAAAGCAGGTCCTTGGCGGCTTTCAGCTCACTATTTCCTCAAGAGATCCCAGTGGGTCACAAACAGGCCAGGACAAGATCCATCAGCACCAGCCACATGTACCTGTCCAATATAGACACCGGCACTCCAGATTCAGTCAGACTTTTCCATCATCCTGCCATTCTCCCACTCACTGGCACTGCCCCCTGCAAGGGCAGACGAGGTGAAGACGATACACTGAGATAACAAGGTGTAGAGCTGGATGAACACAGTAGGCCAAGCAGCATCAGAGGAGCAGGAAGGCTGATGTTTTGGGCCTAGACCCTTCTTCAGAAAGAAAGGTCTAGGCCCGAAACATCAGCTTTCCTGCTCCTCTGATACTGCTTGGCCTGCTGTGTTCACCCAGCTCTGCACCTTGTTATCTCAGACTCTCCAGCATTTGCAGTTCCTACTATCTCTGAAGAGGATACACTGGTGCCCAGCAGTGTATGGGTACAGCTATCAGTCAAGGAAAGGACCCATTTTATCGCATGGATCAGGCATCCTACCAGTGCTCCTCCCTTACCGCCTCAGAGTACATTCACCTAATGCTTAATGGCATGCCTTGCCCAGCCAATCTTGGCCTTGTGTTGATAATTGGCACAGCCAGAGAACCAGGCAGAGTGCCATGTTGTGCAGCAGCCCTCTGTCAAGGGTGCATACAATTTGCCACATTTCAATGTTCCACATCAGTCTTCCGCCTGTACTATCCATCTGAGCGTTCATGCTGAACATAACCATTTGCAGCAAGCAGGGTAAAATGTCCGAAAGTGTCAGGGGTATGGTCCACAGCAAACTTCCTGCGGATACCGATAGCCAAGGGAGACCCCACACAGTTTTTCAAGAACAGCCCATTCTATATCTCGATGCTGTATGTTTAAGCCTGGCCTTTAGTTACAGACAGGACCCCAGTCAGGGTGGCATTGTACAGGGAAGTGTGCTTTAGCATTCCAGCAGGTGGTTCACAGTCACTCATTTGCCAGTCAGGGTGGAGGGAGTATTGACTATTAGTCAAGGGTGCATGCATCCACCAGCTGGGTGTCTGAGCAGGTGAGGGCAGTTTGCTGGCAGGTCAGGTCATGGTAAGGTGGTCCATGTTCATCCTGTCACCTCTGTTGACAGAAGTGAAGGAGGAAAGGGCCACGGGAAAGGGATCTGACTATATTGCCACAAGATTTGGAGCATAATGAGGCCTTTCAGCCCACATTATCTGCTCCACCGTTTGATCATGGTTGATGTGTTGATCAATCCCATTGTTATGTCTTCTTTCTGTAGCACTTAATCCTCTTACTAATCAGGAAGCTCTAGATATCTAACTCTAATTGTCTAGTGGGCATTCAAGTGTCAAAAACATTGCTGTGGGTCTAGAGTTGCAAAATGGCCAGACCAGGTAAGGATGGCAGTTTCCTTAGCTAAAGGGTATGAATGAACTAGGTGGCTTTTTTGAACAACTGACAACAGTTTTGTGGTCGTCATTAGATTCCAAGTTCCAGACATCTATCATTCGGATTCCACCTTCTACTCTGGAAGGATTCAAACCCAGGTCCCAGAATATTTGAGATAATGGGAACTGCAGATGCTGGAGATTCCAAGATGATAAAATGTGAGGCTGGATGAACACAGCAGGCCAAGCAGCATCTCAGGAGCACAAAAGCTGACGTTTCGGGCCTAGACCCTTCATCAGAGAGGGGGATGGGGGGAGGGAACTGGAATAAATAGGGAGAGAGGGGGAGGTGGACCGAAGATGGAGAGTAAAGAAGATAGGTGGAGAGAGTGTAGGTGGGGAGGTAGGGAGGGGATAGGTCAGTCCAGGGAAGACGGACAGGTCAAGGAGGTGGGATGAGGTTAGTAGGTAGCGGGGGGTGTGGCTTGGGGTGGGAGGAAGGGATGGGTGAGAGGAAGAACCGGTTAGGGAGGCAGAGACAGGTTGGACTGGTTTTGGGATGCAGTGGGTCGGGGGGAAGAGCTGGGCTGGTTGTGTGGTGCAGTGGGGGAGGGGACGAACTGGGCTGGTTGAGGGATGCAGTAGGGGAAGGGGAGATTTTGAAACTGGTGAAGTCCACATTGATACCATTAGGCTGCAGGGTTCCCAGGCGGAATATGGGTTGCTGTTCCTGCAACCTTCGGGTGGCATCATTGTGGCAATGCAGGAGGCCCATGATGGACATGTCATCAAGAGAATGGGAGGGGGAGTGGAAATGGTTTGCGACTGGGAGGTGCAGTTGTTTTTGGCGAACTGAGCGGAGGTGTTCTGCAAAGCGGTCCCCAAGCCTCCGCTTGGTTTCCCCAATGTAGAGGAAGCCGCACCGGGTACAGTGGATGCAGTATACCACATTGGCAGATGTGCAGGTGAACCTCTGCTTGATGTGGAATGTCATCTTGGGGCCTGGGATGGGGGTGAGGGAGGAGGTGTGGGGACAAGTGTAGCATTTCCTGCGGTTGCAGGGGAAGGTGCCGGGTGTGGTGGGGTTGGAGGGCAGTGTGGAGCGAACAAGGGAGTCACGGAGAGAGTGGTCTCTCCGGAAAGCAGACAGGGGAGGGGATGGAAAAATGTCTTGGGTGGTGGGGTCGGATTGTAAATGGCGGAAGTGTCGGAGGATAATGCGTTGTATCCGGAGGTTGGTAGGGTGGTGTGTGAGAACGAGGGGGATCCTCTTGGGGCGGTTGTGGCGGGGGCGGGGTGTGAGGGATGTGTCGCGGGAAATGCAGGAGACGCGGTCAAGGGCGTTCTCGATCACCGTGGGGGGAAAGTTGCGGTCCTTAAAGAACTTGGACATCTGGGATGTGCGGGAGTGGAATGTCTTGTCGTGGGAGCAGATGCGGCGGAGGCGGAGGAATTGGGAATAGGGGATGGAATTTTTGCAGGTGGGTGGGTGGGAGGAGGTGTATTCTAGGTAGCTGTGGGAGTCGGTGGGCTTGAAGTGGACATCAGTTACAAGCTGGTTGCCTGAGATGGAGACTGAGAGGTCCAGGAAGGTGAGTGATGTGCTGGAGATGGCCCAGGTGAACTGAAGGTTGGGGTGGAAGGTGTTGGTGAAGTGGATGAACTGTTCGAGCTCCTCTGGGGAGCAAGAGGCGGCGCCGATACAGTCATCAATGTACCGGAGGAAGAGGTGGGGTTTGGGGCCTGTGTAGGTGCGGAAGAGGGACTGTTCCACGTAACCTACAAAGAGGCAGGCATAGCTGGGGCCCATGCGGGTGCCCATGGCCACCCCCTTAGTCTGTAGGAAGTGGGAGGAGTCAAAAGAGAAGTTGTTGAGTGTGAGGACGAGTTCAGCTAGGCGGATGAGAGTGTCGGTGGAGGGGGACTGGTCGGGCCTGCGGGACAGGAAGAAGCGGAGGGCCTTGAGGCCATCTCCATGCGGAATGCAGGTGTACAGGGACTGGATGTCCATGGTGAATATGAGGTGTTGGGGGCCAGGGAATTGGAAGTCCTGGAGGAGGTGGAGGGCGTGGGTGGTGTCACGGACGTAGGTGGGGAGTTCCTGGACCAAAGGGGAGAAAATGGAGTCCAGATAGGTGGAGATGAGTTCGGTGGGGCAGGAGCAGGCTGAGACGATGGGTCGACCAGGGCAGGCAGGTTTGTGGATTTTGGGAAGGAGATAGAAACGGGCCGTGCGGGGTTGGGGAACAGTGAGGTTGGAGGCTGTGGGTGGGAGGTCCCCTGAGGTGATGAGGTCGTGAATGGTGTTGGAGATGATGGTTTGGTGCTCGGGTGTGGGGTCATGATCGAGGAGGCGGTAGGAGGTGGTGTCGGAGAGTTGGCGTCTGGCCTCGGCGATGTAGAGGTCAGTGCGCCATACTACCACTGCGCCACCCTTGTCTGCGGGTTTGATGGTGAGGTTGGGGTTGGAGCGGAGGGAGCGGAGGGCTGCCCGTTCTGCGGGGGAGAGGTTGGAGTGGGTGAGAGGGGTGGAGAGGTTGAGGCGGTTGATGTCTCGACGGCAGTTGGAGATGAAGAGGTCGAGGGAGGGTAGGAGGCCCAACACAAGTCCTCCTCCTGGACACCACCCCCAGGCCTCCTACCCTCCCTCGATCTCTTCATCTCCAACTGCCGTCGAGACATCAACCGCCTCAACCTCTCCACCCCTCTCACCCACTCCAACCTCTCCCCCGCAGAACGGGCAGCCCTCCGCTCCCTCCGCTCCAACCCCAACCTCACCATCAAACCCGCAGACAAGGGTGGCGCAGTGGTAGTATGGCGCACTGACCTCTACATCGCCGAGGCCAGACGCCAACTCTCCGACACCACCTCCTACCGCCTCCTCGATCATGACCCCACACCCGAGCACCAAACCATCATCTCCAACACCATTCACCGAACTCATCTCCACCTATCTGGACTCCATTTTCTCCCCTTTGGTCCAGGAAATCCCCACCTACGTCCGTGACACCACCCACGCCCTCCACCTCCTCCAGGACTTCCAATTCCCTGGCCCCCAACACCTCATATTCACCATGGACGTCCAGTCCCTGTACACCTGCATTCCGCATGGAGATGGCCTCAAGGCCCTCCGCTTCTTCCTGTCCCGCAGGCCCGACCAGTCCCCCTCCACCGACACTCTCATCCGCCTAGCTGAACTCGTCCTCACACTCAACAACTTCTCTTTTGACTCCTCCCACTTCCTACAGACTAAGGGGGTGGCCATGGGCACCCGCATGGGCCCCAGCTATGCCTGCCGCTTTGTAGGTTACGTGGAACAGCCCCTCTTCCGCACCTACACAGGCCCCAAACCCCACCTCTTCCTCCGGTACATTGATGACTGTATCGGCGCCGCCTCTTGCTCCCCAGAGGAGCTCGAACAGTTCATCCACTTCACCAACACCTTCCACCCCAACCTTCAGTTCACCTGGGCCATCTCCAGCACATCACTCACCTTCCTGGACCTCTCAGTCTCCATCTCAGGCAAACCAGCTTGTAACTGATGTCCATTTCAAGCCCACCAACTCCCACAGCTACCTAGAATACACCTCCTCCCACCCACCCTCCCGCAAAAATTCCATCCCCTATTCCCAATTCCTCCGCCTCCGCCGCATCTGCTCCCACGACAAGACATTCCACTCCCGCACATCCCAGATGTCCAAGTTCTTTAAGGACCGCAACTTTCCCCCCACGGTGATCGAGAACGCCCTTGACCGCGTCTCCCGCATTTCCCGCGACACATCCCTCACACCCCGCCCCCGCCACAACCGCCCCAAGAGGATCCCCCTCGTTCTCACACACCACCCTACCAACCTCCGGATACAACGCATTATCCTCCGACACTTCCGCCATTTACAATCCGACCCCACCACCCAAGACATTTTTCCATCCCCTCCCCTGTCTGCTTTCCGGAGAGACCACTCTCTCCATGACTCCCTTGTTCGCTCCACACTGCCCTCCAACCCCACCACACCCGGCACCTTCCCCTGCAACCGCAGGAAATGCTACACTTGTCCCCACACCTCCTCCCTCACCCCCATCCCAGGCCCCAAGATGACATTCCACATCAAGCAGAGGTTCACCTGCACATCTGCCAATGTGGTATACTGCATCCACTGTACCCGGTGCGGCTTCCTCTACATTGGGGAAACCAAGCGGAGGCTTGGGGACCGCTTTGCAGAACACCTCCGCTCAGTTCGCCAAAAACAACTGCACCTCCCAGTCGCAAACCATTTCCACTCCCCCTCCCATTCTCTTGATGACATGTCCATCATGGGCCTCCTGCACTGCCACAATGATGCCACCCGAAGGTTGCAGGAACAGCAACTCATATTCCGCCTGGGAACCCTGCAGCCTAATGGTATCAATGTGGACTTCACCAGTTTCAAAATCTCCCCTTCCCCTACTGCATCCCTCAACCAGCCCAGTTCGTCCCCTCCCCCCACTGCACCACACAACCAGCCCAGGTCTTCCCCCCCACCCACTGCATCCCAAAACCAGTCCAACCTGTCTCTGCCTCCCTAACCGGTTCTTCCTCTCACCCATCCCTTCCTCCCACCCCAAGCCACACCCCCCGCTACCTACTAACCTCATCCCACCTCCTTGACCTGTCCGTCTTCCCTGGACTGACCTATCCCCTCCCTACCTCCCCACCTACACTCTCTCCACCTATCTTCTTTACTCTCCATCTTCGGTCCGCCTCCCCCTCTCTCCCTGTTTATTCCAGTTCCCTCCCCCCATCCCCCTCTCTGATGAAGGGTCTAGGCCCGAAACGTCAGCTTTTGTGCTCCTGAGATGCTGCTTGGCCTGCTGTGTTCATCCAGCCTCACATTTTATCATCCCAGAATATTTGCTTAGTTTCTGGATTAATAGCGTAATAATAATACCATTAGGCCATTACCTCCCTAAAGCAAAAGATGGAAATCCTTTCAATCCCTTGCTGCCCCAAAAATACATTCAACTAGAGTTTGGAATTGCTATTTTAATGGATGTTATCACTGTGTCACCATCTCCTCAGCTGTTCACACAATGTCTTAGGCAGAAGATAGGCTCAGTCTTGGTTAAATAGGATGAATTTGTTGTATATTATTTAACAGCTACAAATAATAGATCTAAGATACATTGTCTCTGCAAGACATCAGGTATTCCTTAATGAGTAACTTGTCACTTTAGTTATCACTTAAAATACTTATGAAAATACCATACATTCTACTGAACACATGGGAGTCTGGATAAGGCTCTGTGTCCTGGTTGGTGGAGCTGATGACAGTTGACCCTTTCAGCTTGGACCTGTCCAAGACAGCAAAGACTACAAAAGATCTGGAATGGCTTGGATTCAGATTTTTCTAACCTGCGAAGCAACTTTTGGTTTCTATTCCCAGTGGGCTGATTCACCTTCTGCACATAGGTTCTGAAATGCCATGTTTGTCTTCTATGCAGGTTTTATTTTTCCTTTCATTTGTGAGAAAAGGACATCTGCAGTTGAACCTTCCTTCCCCACTTCCAGGGACCGTACGTTCTGTCCTCTCACAATTCCCTGTCTCCTCGACTTCCATCGTATCAGAAATGTGTGGCTGTCTATGTCAGTTTGACATTACAGTGGGTTCAATCAAGATGGAAATTATGCATTAACTGTAAAGACCACAATTATTTTTATTTGGGGGTTTGGCACTAACTTTACATGACCACATTTAATTAATTCTCAGCAGTGTCAGAAATTGAATGTTGCAACGTGGAAACACAAGGAATCCAGTGCTATGGGAGTGAAGGGCAGGAATTAGGGATAGAATGCCACTTCCTCATAGAATATACAGTGCAGACGTGGTCCATTGAGTCTGTACCAGTTAAACATCTGCTCTAAATCTACACTAATCCCACCTTCCAGCACTTGGTCCATAGCCTTGAATGTTTAAGCCATCATCCAAGTAACTTTTTCAAGATTGTGAGCTTTCCTATCTCAAATACACTCCCAGGCAATACATCCCAGATTCCCACTAATCTCTGGGTGAGAATCTTTATCCTCAAATCCCCTCTGCCTTGCACTAGGCCCTCCCTGGATCTCAGCACTTCGTTCCTGGAGTAGAATATGGAGCTGGAGCAACTGTTTCTACATAACCATATGCCTTCTACTCGCTCCTGTATGTCTCAGTGAATTTTTCTTTCACAGGGGTTGTGAGCTTGTCCAAGGAAGTCAGCTGATTTTATCAGGAACGACATGTTTGATTTAAATCGCTACTACATTCCTGTGAAAGTAATACAATGAAAAAGTTAATGAAAATGACCTTTCCAGCTGGTTATTGCAGCATTGCTGATCCATTTGTAATGTAAGTGAAAGCAGAAATGAACTTTATAGAAATCATACTCCTTCATTTGATGCTGTTAGTTTTTGATTAAAAACACAGTGGGTAAATTTTGGATTGTTATAGTAGCATAAAATGAATCATAGAATGGTTACAGCACAGATGAAGGCCATTGAACCTATCATGTTCTTTGGAAGCTGCTCTCCTAGTCCCACTCCCTCTCCTTTTCTACAGAGTCCTTTGTGAACCGATCACTCCACACAACACAATAACTGCATTTTGCCTGACTTGCTAAGTGTTTTAGGATGGGTTGGGGAGGGAGGTGTGAGTTAGTTGGGATGGAGGAGAACTTGTTTTGTTAATTTCCCCTCAAAGTGAAGGTATTTCACATCCCTGGGTGCTATAATGGAGTCATAGAATCATACAGCAAGGACACAGGCCCTTCAGTCCAACTTGCTTGAGCCAACCAAGATTCCCAAGCTCAACAAGTCCTGTTTGCCTGTGTTTGGCCCACATCCCTCTAAACCGTTCCTATTCCTGTACATGTCCAAACATAGAACATAGAACAGTACATCACAGAACAGGCCCTTCAGCCCACGATGTTGTGCCGACCATTGATCCTCATGTATGCACCCTCAAATTTCTGTGACCATATGCATGTCCAGCAGTCTCTTAAATGACCCCATGACCTTGCTTCCACAACTGCTGCTGGCAACGCATTCCATGCTCTCACAACTCTCTGTGTAAAGAACTTGCCTCTGACACCCCCTTTATACTTTCCTCCAACCAGCTTAAAACTATGACCCCTCGTGTTAGCCATTTCTGCCCTGGGAAATAGTCTCTGGCTATCAACTCTATCTATGCCTCTCATTATCTTGTATACCTCAATTAGGTCCCCTCTCCTCCTCCTTTTCTCCAATGAAAAAAGTTTGAGCTCAGTCAACCTCGCTTCATAAGATAAGCCCTCCAGTCCAGGCAGAATCCTGGTAAACCTCCTCTGAACCCTCTCCAAAGCATCCACATCTTTCCTATAATAGGGCGACCAGAACTGGATGCAGTATTCCAAGTGCGGTCTAACCAAAGTTTTATAGAGCTGCAACAAGATCTCACGACTCTTAAACTCAACCCCCCTGTTAATGAAAGCCAAAACACCATATGCTTTCTTAACAACCCTGTCCATTTGGGTGGCCATTTTAAGGGATCTATGTATCTACAGACCAATATCCCTCTGTTCCTCCACACTGCCAAGAATCCTATCCTTAATCCTGTACTCAGCTTTCAAATTCGACCTTCCAAAATGCATCACCTCGCATTTATCCAGGTTGAACTCCATCTGCCACCTCTCAGCCCTTCTCTGCATCCTGTCAATGTCCTGCTGCAGCCTACAACAGCCCTCTATACTGTCAACGACACCTTCAACCTTTGTGTCATCTGCAAACTTGCTGACCCATCCTTCAATCCCCTCATCCAAGTCATTAATAAAAATTACAAACAGTAGAGGCCCAAGGACAGAGCCCTGTGGAGCACCACTCACCACTGACTTCCAGGCAGAATATTTTCCTTCTACTACCACTCGCTGCCTTCTGTTGGCCAGTCAATTCTGTATCCAGACAGCTAAGTTCCCCTGTACCCTATTCCTCCTGACCTTCTGAATGAGCCTACCATGGGGAACCTTATCAAGTGCCTTACTGAAGTCCATATACACCACATCCACAGCTCGACCCTCATCAACTTTTCTAGTCACATCCTCAAAGAACTCGATAAGGTTTGTGAGGCATGACCTGCCGCTCACAAAGCCGTGCTGACTGCATTTAATCGAGCCATGCTCTTCCAGATGGTCATAAATCTTATCCCTCAGAATCCTTTCTAACACTTTGCAGACGACAGACGTGAGACTTACTGGTCTGTAATTGCCGGGGATTTCCCTATTTCCTTTCTTGAAGAGAGGAATTACATTTGCCTCTCCCAGTCCTCAGGTACGACTTCAGTGGAGAGTGAGGATGCAAAGACCCTCGCAAGTGGCGAAGAAATTGCATTTCTCGTTTCCCAAAGCAGCCGAGGACAAATCTGGTCCGGGCCTGGCGACTTGTCAATCTTAATGTTTGACAAGATTTTCAGCACATCAGCTTCCTCTATCTCTATCCATTCCAGCTTGCACATCTGCTCTTCAAAGGTTTCATTCACTACAAAGTTCATTTCTTTCGTAAAGACAGAAGCAAAAAACTCATTTAGGGCTTCTCCTACTTCCTCAGACTCCACACACAAGTTCCCTATTGCAACATATTGCAACTGTAGCTGCATCAACCACTTCATTCCACACACAAATCACCCTTTGTGTGAAAAAGTTACCCCTACCATCCCTTTATAATTTTTATCATCTCAGCTTAAAATGGTGCCCTCTAGTTTTGAACTCCCCCACTCTAGGGAAAAGACCTTTGCAATGCAACTTATCCATGATCCCCTCATGATTTTATAAAACTTTATAAGGTCATCCCCCCAGCCTTCTGCACTCTGGTGAAAAATGTCCCAGCCCATCCACCTTCTCCTTATAACTCAAACCCGCCAGGCCCAGTAACATACTCATAAATATTTTCTGCATCCTCTCCAATTTAATGACATCCCTCTTGTGGATCTTTTCTTGCATCTTCTCTACATCCTTTACTTCCTTCCTAAAACATTGTACCTGTTGTTTTATGTCCCACAGCTAGAGTGTCAGTAAAATTTTAAAAGATATGCTCATGATGTCATCACTATATCTGTCATGTGCCCTGAGGATATAAAGGTCTCAGACTCCATCTTAACTGTGCCACTTGAATACTGTTCTTTGTAACTGAAGAGCTCAATATTAGCATAGACATTGCATTGCCTGAGAATGTAATATCATTATATGCTACAGCATTATAATAAAATCTGGTAGACATTTCAATACTGTGTTACTTATGTCTAGTACTTTTTTTTTACAAGAAATAAAAAAAAGCATTATTTTTTCAGGTATACCCTGAAAGCAAAATTCACATCATGGTTAGCAGCATTGGCTGTTTATAATGAAATAACTCTGAAATCCCAGTGACAGATATTTGGAAACCTAACTGAAGAACGTCTGGATAACAGCCCTGGATGACAAAGGATTTGGGAATTCAGCAGTATCAGTTTCTCCCGAGCACAGAAAACAGAGCAAATTTCTTCCTCATCAAAACCTAAGTTCTTTCAATTAGAGCATGTGCCTCCCTAAATAAAAAGTCCAACTGCTCCCAGTTCTGCTTTTAAAAGAAAAGCAGTCAAATCCTTTATAAGACATGACTACAAAGCTCTCCTAAGCTAAAATAAAGCTGAAACATGCCCTGAAAAGTGGGTTTCTACATTAAGAAATCTTATCTGTGTCCAAAGGTCAGTCTATTCCATCAGTTTTCTTTTCTTTTCAAACTGGCACAGAAGCCAAGGGAAATCCCTGTGATAACATTATTCTAGCTGACAGCTACTGTGTAAGTGCACCAAACTGCATCTGTTGTAGATACTGTTGGTTTGGAGCACTTTGTTGACAGCATCAACAACATTATCTGCGTGTAAACACAGTGAGTGCTGTTGGCTTGCCATTATGGCTTCATACCTGTTTTGATATTTGTAAAGTGTGTGACATCAAGGAACGTGCAGGCAATTTGGTTTCAAAAGGCCAAGCCAGTCTCCAGACCAAAATATTCTACAACAGTATGTTGCAGCCAGGAGGGAATATGTTGAGAATTAACACATATCCATGAGGTTCAGAGTCAATTAAGAAAAGGGCACATTTTGGAAGATGTCCAAACTTTCATCTTAACTTCACGTTAACATGCTCCATGTTAATGTTCTAAGATAATTTGTTATGTTCATTCTTATGGTATTCCCTAAAAAAAACACACTTTGGCATGTCTTAAAAGCTAAAGTCAACATGGGAGCTAATGTCAACATATTACCGGTCCATATTCTGAAAGACGTACACCTTGAAAGTGACGCTCCATGATACAGCCAATGAGAAATTGTCTCATAGCTTATAATTGATAACGAATTCTGTTTTATTAACAGAATCTGAAAGGTCATCCTGTCTTCTGGAAATCTTCTAACTGTTAGATAGCAACAGTGCAGCAGACTAACAGTATGCACAGTTCTCATCTCCTAGCTCATCTAATTAATGAGTCTCAAACCTCACCTATTGTGGTCTAACAAACCACATATTATGCTATTTGAACAGGTGAAGTTGAAGATGGTCTCAAGGTTGATCTGTTACACTTTGGTCACAGAAAATTTGAACAGTTGAAATAGGCAATGGTGAAAAATGAACTACATGAGCTGCAAAAGGTCATTATTCAGGGATGGCCTGATCATATTAAAGAAAATCTTGCAAAACAGAGACAAGCCTGATCTATTTTAAGACATTTTCCTGAGAAACAAATCCTAAACAGAAAGCTTAATGTCCAAAACATCGCATCCAATTTATATCAGGGACATTAAATGCACATTACAACTAGGGCATAAAACTGTATATTGGTCAGGGATGAATCAGGATATTCACTGCCATATGAATGTGAGGTATATAAGGTATCAAACATAGCTGCTGAGGGATAATCTACATCTACACAATGCTCCATTCACTCCTTGGATCACGGTAGTCACAGGGCATGGGCAACACTCCATCCCTGCAGTGGATTGTTTCTTGAAATTTCCCATTGTTTAATGATGTAGTAACATGATAAGCATGGCCCTCACTGTCATGTTGACCACTATTTTCGGTTGCCCGGAACAGGGTGTTATTCATTGGCCAACCTACATCTTCAGACAAATGTGGGAGGTTTCACAGCTTTACTTTGAATCTGAGTGCAGTGGTCCTCCTCTGAGCCCTGGCCAATATTTATCCTTCAACCAACCGCACTAAAATAAAAAGTCAGCTCCTTATCCTGTTTTCCTCATCTCCCCTCTCATTATTTTGAATCTGTGTCCTTTGGTTACTGCCAGTGGAAACTTTGCCTTCTTATCTGTTTCAACAAAACCCCTCAGTCATTTTGAGCAGCACCAATAAGATTTCCTGTTGACCTCCTCTGGCCTCAGGAGAAAAAAAAGCCTAGATTCTCTAGAGTGCGAAATTTTGCAGGATTGAAACGATCCTGGAGCCATTCAAAAGCCGTGGGCAATACATAGAACCCCATTCCAGGATTCCAACTCCAAATCCCAGCACGCAGATTTCCTCTGGTGTGGGGTAAGGGTGTGAGTAGTGAGCCCACACACATGACCTACCTATACCCATTGTAGTGGAGTTAGCATCTCCTAGCCGACTACAATTTCTGATGAGTTAGAGCAGATTTTCATAGAATCTCTACAGTGTGGAAGCAGGCTATTTGGCCCATCGAATCCATACTGGGCCCTCCAAAGAACATCTGACCAAAAGTCACCCTCCCTATCCTTGTAACCCTGCATTTCCCATGGCTAATCCACCTAAACTGCACATCCCCGGACACTACGAGCAATTTCACATGGCCAATCCGAACTAACTTGCACATCTTTGGGAGGGAGGAAATCCTCGCAGACACGGTGAGGATGTGCAAACTCCACACAGTCACCTGAGGCAGGAATCAAATCTGGGTCCCTGGTGCTGTGAGGCAGCAGTGCTAACTGCTGAGCCACCGTGCCAGCCATCATGGCTTAGTGCTTGACTTGCACTTCAGATTCCTGCAGAAAAGTCTTGAAACGATGCTTGGATTTGAAATGATTTTGAAACATAAATTTAAACGGTCATACCCATATACCTCTATTCCAGTTCAGGGCCAACTTATGCCACTGTCTATTCCATGGTTGTGTCAAGTCATGCCAGATGATTGTCCTTTAATGCCCATTCAGCCATGTACAATATGTACAGGGCAAAGAGCTGTGCAATGACAACACCATGTGTGGAACTACCCAGAAAATACTCATTCACTAATGCTGTTTTTTAAAAAAAATATTATTCCAGCAACCTTACAAAGGTACAAAATTAGATGGGACAATAGAGTATGAATAAGAGATTTTAGTCATATGACACCACTTAATCTGTCAAAATAAACACTGGAGTGTTGTAAAAAGTGATCACAGGAGGAGGCAATGGCCCAGGGGTATTATCGCCAGACTAGTC
This sequence comes from Stegostoma tigrinum, assembly GCF_030684315.1. NCBI lineage: Eukaryota > Metazoa > Chordata > Chondrichthyes > Orectolobiformes > Stegostomatidae > Stegostoma > Stegostoma tigrinum. Next base: position 103,284,731 of record NC_081359.1, read on the forward strand.
TAGAGATCCAGTAAACATCCTGGGGTCCCTCAGTTTGAATCCTGCAGTGGGAGATGGTGGAGTTTGAATTCAATAAGTATTGGAATTAAAAGTCTAATGATGACCATGAATCCATTGCCAATTGTTAGGGGAGAAAACCCATCTGGTTCACTCATGCCCCTGTAGGGAAGGAAATTCTCATCCCGACCTGGTTAGGCCAATGTGTGACTCCACAGACCCACAGCAATGTAGTTGACTCTTAACTATCCTCTAGGCAATTAGGGATGGGCAATAAATGCTGGCCCAGCCAGTGATGCCCTCATCCTGTGAATAAATGAATAAAGAAACAATTTACTACAATCCAGCATATTCAACAGTTCAATCCAGTTTGCAAATAAAAAGCTCTTTTGAGACAATGCTGTCATGAGTCTGGACTCTCTGTCAAATTTGTATATGAGAACAGACATAAACAAATTTTCAGTAGACCTTAAGGGGAAGGTGTGAGATTTGAGAGCTAAAGACCCAGTGGTGTTTACCACAACTGGGATGAACTCCGAAGAGCCCTGTGGTCAACTAGGATGGCCATCAAAATATTTCTACTCTTGGTAAATCCAACTTAACCTGCTATCTTCAAGAAAAGATTGCAACATTCAGATTTCAACTAAGATCGGTCTAGTGAGTTGGAAACTTACGTAATTTGAGTTACTTGTCGTGGCAAGGAGGAAGGTGATGGCCAAGTGATGTTATTGCTGGAATGTTAATCCAGAGATCCAGACAGCATTCTGGGGACTCAGGCTCGAATCTTGCCTTTGCAGGTGGTGGAATTTGAATTCAATAAAAAAAATCTGGAATTGAGAGTCTAATGATGACTGTGAATCCATTGTGAATTGTTGGGGGAAAAAACCCATCTGGTTCAGGAATGGCCTTTAGGGAAGGAAACTGCCATGATTACCTGGCCTGGCTTGGCCCACATGTGACTCCAGGCCTACAGCAATGTGGTTGACTCTGGACAGCCCTCTGGGTAATTAGGGATGGGCAATAAATGCTGCCTAGCCAGAATTGCCTTCATCCAGTGAATGAATAAAAGAAAAAAAAGTCAAAATTCAGCCCAAATCTCTTCACATATTAGGGTTCTCACATTCCTGGTACTATTCCAGGGAATCTCCTTTGAACTACCTTCATGTCTGAGTACTGTGTGCAATTAAATGACTTGGAGTTGCATTCTGCTGTGTACTGTTTTTAAAATAACATAGGAGGTCACATGAAAGAAGTGCACTGTCAGAGGAAATTAAATCCCAGGCAAAAGTTTGAAGAGGGATCCCAGAGAAAAAGGGAGAGACTGAGGAGAGGAATAATCAAAGATTTCAATCAATGCCTACAGTGTAGAAACAGGCCCTTCTGCCCAACAAGTCCACACTAACCCTTAGACATCCCCCTTTCCCATTCCCCCTTTAACCTGCCTAATCTACACATCCCTGAGAGCTACGGGCAATTTAGCATGGTCAATCGACCTAGCCTGCATATCTTTGGACATTGGGAGAAGATCCACACAGACATAGGAGAATGTGCAAACTCCACACTGACAGCCACCCAAGAGTGGAACTGAACCTGAGCCCCTGGTGTTGTGAGGCAGCAGAGCTAACCACTGAGCCACCACGCCGCCCTAGAGAACACCCATCATGAATGAGGTAGAGATTCAATCATTGCAATCTGTTTCATCATCTTATCAACAATCTCATTTATCGTTTATCATTTTAATCAAAATATAAATATTCTTGAAAACCTAATTTTATTTCTGATGAATTGATGGAGGTTGACATTCATTTAGAAGATAGAGTTGGCAGTATTAAGCATTAAAATCATTCTGTCTCCATCACTAATTCATCATGCCTTTTTAGGAACAGTGGAAGTAAAATTCTAATAATCACTGATAGTGATATATTTATTTATGTGACAAATAGTTTATGAATCCTGAGGTAACAAGGTGTAGAGCTGGATGAATACAGCAGGCCAAGCAGCATCAGAGGAGCAGGAAGGCTGACGTTTCTGGCCTAGACCCTTCCTCAGATAAATCAAAATGGGGTAAATAATGTGGTTTTAAAGCTGGTTGAAATTCCTAATGGGGTGTGAAGAGAGGAAAGTTTTTATTGCTCCGCCACCAAATTTGAGGCTGGGAATCACATGAAAAATAATTGGCATTCAGTTCACAGACTTCCTCCCCATTCTTGACTTGTCCTGCGTGAGCTCTGCCACTGGCCAATTAAATGATGCCATCTTGGACCCTCCCTCCTGCCTCATCTACATATCCATCAGGGCTCCAATGACAATGCTAAATCTGAACCAACCGCAGTCCTAGCAATGGCCAAAACTCCCAGTGATGCTGCTGGTATTGCGGAGCTCTCAATCGCTGACTAGCTAGCAGTTATTCAGAGCAGGAAAATGCCCCAAAAAATGCCAAAGTCCCTGTCACAACCAACTAATTGCCTGATTGTCATTAGACTAAGTTGGAAGCTTGGACTGGTCATGGCAGGATTGACAGTGGATGGGCCCAACCATATTACGTTTTGCATCTACACAGTGAATTCAATTGTAGTGATGGAAAAACACAGCACATGGCAGCAATTGGAGCTGAAGAACTTCTCAGGACAAGATCTGGCACAAATAACCTACAACGAGTCCCTCTTTGCCAGATTACATTTTCTGTTCTAGGTGCTTCCATGATTGCAATGAGGTTAGCCAGGTTGACCTCATAGAATATGAGTTCCCTGATTGGGGTTGTTAACCTGGTCCAATTAGGGAGCTCTAGATGACTGATAAGAACAGGACATCCTGGGTGGCACGGTGGCTCAGTGGTTAGCACTGCAGCCTCACAGCGCCAGGGACCTGGGTTCGATTCCAGCCTTGGGTGACTGTCTATGTGGAGTTTGTACATTCTCCCTGTGTCTATGTGGGTTCCCTCCAGGTGCTCCGGTTTCCTCCCACAGTCCAAAGATGTGCGGGCTAGGTGGATCGGCCAAGCTAAATCCTGTAGTGTTCAGCGGTGTGTGGGTTATAGGGGAATGGGCCTGGGTGGGATGCTTCAAGGGGCAGTGTGGACTTGTTGGGCCAAAGGGTCTGTTTCCACACTGTAGATAATCTAATCCTAATCACTCTGAAAGCTGGCTCTGATAGAGCTGGATCAATGCCAAGGATTCTCCACTTGAAAATAAAAGATGATTTAGTGATGGGATACTGGCCTCTGTGGAGTTATTTCTGGTGGCATAGTGGTGAGCAATGCCACCTCACAGCACTTTGGACCCACGTTCAATTCAAGCCTTGGGATACTGTATGTTCTCTACATATCTGTAGTCCAAAGATGTGCAGCTTGGTGGTTTGGCCATGCTAAATTTCCTTGCAGCAGGTGGGTTAGTTATGGTAAATGGTCTGTGAGATCCATTGCGAGATAAAACCAATTTAACAACCCCCACACAAGAAACAAACAATACTGAAATATTACATAGCACAAGACAGTGGAGAGATGGACAAATCATTAGCTTCCAGCTTCATTATTCTTGAGGTGCATCTGAGCTGTCTTTCAGAGGATTGAACTCATACATTTTCCCGTTCTTCAGCTTTTAAACATAGTGGAAATTTCCACTGGATTTTATTGATCAATGATCCCCTACACTCAGTGTGCTTGATACACAAATCTCAATGGACCAGTTGACAAGGTGGAGGCAGTGTAGAAGAAGTTCACTAGCTTGATTTTGGAGTTTAGAGGGTTGGCTTATGATGAGAGGTTGAGTTGGCTGGGAACATACTGATTAGAATTTTGAAGAGTGAGGGGAGGTTTTAGAGAAACTTATAAAATTATGAAGGGAACAGATAAGATAGAAGCACGCGGGTTGTTTCCACTGGCCAGTGAAACTAGAACGAGGGGGCATAGCCTTAAAATGAGGGGGACCAGATTTAGGACTGAGGTCAGGAGGAACTTTTTCACCCAAAGGTATGTGAATCTGTGGAACTCCCTGCCCAGTGAAGCAGTTGAGGCTACCTTATTGAATGTTTTAAGGCAAGGATAGATGGCATTTTGAACATTAAAAGAATTAAGATTTTATGGTGTGTGGGTGGGTAAGTGGCGATGAGTCCACAAAAAGATTAGGCATGGTCTTGTTGAATGGTAGAGCAGCTCAAGGGGCCAGATTGTCTACATCTGCTCCTATTTCCTGTGTTCTTATGATATAGAAAACAATGTGTGATTCTTGACTTTGTAAATCTCGCATCTGAATATCCCAAAAAGGAAAATGTCTTGAAGCTTAGTCAGTTTTTGATTAGGGCTCAGCCGCTGTGCACAATGTTGAACATCACACTTTGGAAAGGACATTAAGGTGAGGGCCCAGAGCTGAGTTACCAGGTTAATATCAGGGATGACAGGACTTCAGTGAGATGGAAAATGTTGTGGAGGCTGGAAATCTGAAAAATACACATAGAATACTAGAGAAACTCAGCAGCTGTGGCATCATCTGTGGAGAGTTAATGCTTTGAGCCCGATATGACTCATCTTCAGAGAAGGAAATGCTTCTTAAGAAAATGGAGTTGAAGTTCTTTGAAGAAAAGTCAGACTGGACTTAAAACATGAAGAATAAAGGCAGTTTTAGTTGGCATGCACAAAATCAAGAGTGGCCTGGATAAACTAGAAACGTCCTGTTTCCACGAGCAGAGAGACCAATAGCCATGAGACATAAAGATAAAGTAATGAATCAGAAAGATTTGAGGTGAGTTGAGGGATAAAATAAAGACCTGGAATTTGTGGCCAGAAAGTGTGTTCCAGTCATAAATCAAATCACATTTAGTGAAGTCCTTGGATGTACATTTATCTCTCTACCACCTAAAAGACACAAGTCAGGAGTGTGATGGACCCTCCCCACTTGCCTGGATGACCGCAGCTCCAATGATACTCAAGAAGCTTGTCACCATTCAAATCAAAACAGCCAACTTGACTGGCACCAGATCCATTGCCCTTCACCTTCACTCCCTTCACAATCAATGCACAGCAACAGAAGTATGCATCATTTACAAGGCGTGCTACAGTAACTCACCATGGCTCCTTCCAAACTCAGAACCACTACCATCTAGAAGGAAAAGGGCAGCAGATGAGTTGGAATATCACCACCTGCGAGCTCTCTTTCAAGTCACTGACCATCCTGACTTTGAAAATATCGCCGTTTCTTCAGTGTCGCTGGTCAAAATCCTGGTACACCCTTTGAAAAGCATTGTGGGTGAATTCACTACAAATGGACTGCAGTCTTTCAAAAAGGTAGCTCGCCAACAATTTCTCAAGGGCATCTAGGGAGGAGTAAAAATCACTAACCCAGCCGGTGTTGCACAAATCCCACAGATATAAGAACAAAGTGTTGTAACTTACAGGGCTATGGATCATGCTGTGGAACGAGAGAATCTGTTTCTCTTTCAGTCAGCACTGATACAATGGGTTCCTTCTGCGTTGTACATTTTCATTACTTTAAGTGAGGGAACAGTGCGCAAGACAAAATATTGCAGATTTAACATAAAAGAATGGCAAGTATGAGAGAAACTCGTCAGGTCTGGCAGCATTGGCAGAGAGAGGACAGAGTTAGTATTCCAAGTCAAATGTGTCTTCTTTAGAGGTCAATGAATGAATGTTGGTACAAAAAGTCATTGAACTCTTAACTCGGTTTCTCTCTCTACAGGTGCTACCAGATCTGCTGAGTTTCTCCAGACTTTCTGTTATTTACAAATCCTCCCCCTCATAACAACGTTTATGCTGCCATTAACACACGGTGATCTCTCTGCACTGTCCATATACACCATTTGACATGTCAATGTACTTATATATCAATTTTGTTTTATAAAAACATTTTAAAAATTATTGCTTTATTTCAAGTTCCAGAATTTAGGTACCCATCTGGAGCATCTTGATGATATTGCACAGTGTCACGCTGCTCACATAATTGAAAGTTAATATATTTTGTCTGTGAGCTGGGGCGTATTTCTTTTCTCAGCAATAAAGGTTGCAAGACCAAATTGAATTGTAATGTTTTAATATTAAAGTTTTCTGCTACCATCTGTTGCATCTCGCTTGCATGTGATTGAAAATGCTGCAGTATTGATTAATCTACTTTATCTTTGTAATTTCTTAACACATCACAGTTTGCTCTGAAGTTCGTAGAACAGCTTTTAATGTTGAGTAGTTAACACTGGAATGGACAGCACCCAATCTATTAATAGTGTATTTGGAGGGCTAAGTTGCCAGAAAGAGCTGGTGCTTCACCAAAGATAAATGGAAATTGCCGAAGATGCTCAGGTCACACAGCTCTGATGGAGAGACAAGAAGGGTTCACATTTCAGATCAATGACCTTTGATCAGAAACCATTTAAAGTGATTGTTTCATTTGAATAAGTGGTCTTCTTTTGAATTAATAAAAAGAGCCCCCAAATTCCCAATCACCTAGTTGGATTCTATATATCCAGAAATATGCTGGGACGATCTTTGATTGCAGAGGACGGGGATAAATGAAGGTGAAGTTGGATACAGTAGATTTGCAGACAATGAGGGCCAATTCATTTTATTCATTCACTGGATGTGGGTAGCACTAGCTAGGGCAGCATTAATTGCCCTAATTGCCCACAGCACAGTTAAGAGTCAGCTACATTGTTTTGGATCATTTGGATTGCTAAACCAGACCAGATAAAGACAGCAGATTTCCTTCCCTGAAAGACATTCCCTTTTGTCTAAGGGTCTCACTGTCTCTTCTGATAAAAGGTAATTCTGTAATGATTTTTGAGTTATTACTGTGTGAGTGCTCTCTGACTCTAGCAGCTTTCTGCAAACTCCCCCAGCTACCTACTAACCTCATCCCACCTCCTTGACCTGTCCGTCTTCCCTGGACTGACCTATCCCCTCCCTACCTCCCCACCTACACCCTCTCCACCTATCTTCTTTACTCTCCATCTTCGGTCCGCCTCCCCCTCTCTCCCTATTTATTCCAGTTCCCTCCCCCCATCCCCCTCTCTGATGAAGGGTCTAGGCCCGAAACGTCAGCTTTTGTGCTCCTGAGATGCTGCTTGGCCTGCTGTGTTCATCCAGCCTCACATTTTATTATCATTGATCTCTGTAATGCAGGTCTCTTGTACAATTCATTCTATCCTTTCTTCACCATCTCTTGAATGAGATATCTCTGTAGCATCATTATCTTATTGTTACACCATTCCCAGAAGGAAACACCACTATAAACTGGAAAATGAAAGAGTGGATCTCCACTTTGAAGTTTACAAAACTCACTGGACCATTATATTTCATTTGCCGGTATTAATTATTAACTTTCTGGCCTCTCGTTAAACTACACTACAAACCTCTCACTTTCTTAATAAATGAACAGACTTCACTTTGTATTGAACAATCCCAATTTTCCATTTCACAATCCCATTTTCTAACCAAACTGTTCAGCAATGTTGAAGGGTCTAGGCCCAAAACGGTGACTCTCCTGTTCCTCTGATGATGCCTGAGCTGCAGCGTTCCTCCAGCCCCACACTGTGTTATCTCTGACTACAGCAACTGCAGTTCTTATTATCTCCTACTCACTGAAAATCCCACTGTGAAGCCTCTTCCAAGGCTGCCCGCTTTGAAAAAACTTTCCCTCCTCACTCGGGAAAGACCTCAGTGGATCTCTATCCCACTGCAATCCCCTGGTGACCTCCTCCACCCTGAAGCTCTTTGACCACATACTGAAACATACCCAGTACTACAGCCACATCTGCCTTCTCAGTAGCAGCCTACACAGCTGGCTCATCCCCCATGGACTCCAAACAATGTTCAGACCATCCCAATTTGACCAAGCTGCGACAACCTGTTTTTGTAAGGTGTGTTCAGGAGGGTTTCCTAACTCAGTACGTTGACAGGCCGACGAGGGCAGAGGCCATTCTAGACTTGGTGCTTGGAAACAAGCCGGGGCAGGTATCAGATCTTGGTGGTGGGAGAGCATTTTGGTGATAGTGACCATAACTGCCTCACATTCTACATTGCTATGGAGAAGGAGACGATTAGGCAAAATGGGAGGATATTTAATTGGGGAAGAGGAAACTATGATGCGATCAGACATGAGTTAGGAAGCATGGACTGAGAGCAATTGTTCCATGGCAAAGGCACTATAGACATGTGGAGACTGTTTAAGGAATAGTTGTTGCAGTAATGAATAAATATGTCCCTCTGAGACAGGCAAGAAGGGGTAAGATAAAGTAACCTTGGATGACGAGAGCGGTGGAGCTTCTCGTCAAAAAGAAGAAGGTAGCTTACATAAGGTGGAGGAAGCTAGGGTCAAGCTCAGCTCTAGAGGATTACAGGCAGGCGAGGAAGGAACTCAAAAATGGTCTAAGGAGAGCCAGGAGAGGGCATGAGAAAGGCTTGGCAGAACGGATTAGGGAGAACACAAAGACATTTTACACTTATTTGAGGAATAAGAGAATGGTCAAAGAAAGAGTAGGACCGATCAGGGATAGCATAGGAAACTTGTGTGTGGAATCTGAGGAGGTAGGGGAAGCCCTAAATTAGTTTTTTGCTCCTGTCTTTACGAAAGAAACAAACTTTGTAGGGAATGAAACCTTTGAAGAGCAGGTGTGCAAGCTGGAATGGATAGAGATAGAGGAAGCTGATGTGCTGAAAATCTTGTCAAACATTAAGATTGACAAGTCGCCAGGCTCGGACCAGATTTGTCCTCGGCTGCTTTGGGAAACGAGAAATGCAATTGCTTCGCCATTTGCAAAGATCTTTGCATCTTCGCTCTCCACTGGAGTCGTACCTGAGGACTGGAGAGAGGCAAATGTAATTCCTCTCTTCAAGAAAGGAAATCGGGAAATCCCCAGCAATTACAGACCAGTAAGTCTCACGTCTGTCGTCTGCAAGGTGTTAGAAAGGATTCTGAGGGATAGGATTTATGACCATCTGGAAGAGCATGGCTTGATTAAATGCAGTCAACACGGCTTTGTAAGGGGCAGGTCATGCCTCACAAAACTTATCGAGTTCTTTGAGGATGTGACTAGAAAAATTGATGAGGGTCGAGCTGTGGATGTGGTGTATATGGACTTCAGCAAGGCATTTGATAAGGTTCCCCATGGTAGGCTCATTCTGAAGGTCAGGAGGAATGGGATACAGGGGAACTTAGCTGTCTGGATACAGAATTGGCTGGCCAACAGCAGGCAGCGAGTGGTAGTAGAAGGAAAATATTCTGTCTGGAAGTCAGTGGTGAGTGGTGTTCCACAGGGCTCTGTCCTTGGGCCTCTACTGTTTGTAATTTTTATTAATAACTTGGATGAGGGGATTGAAGGATGGGTCAGCAAGTTTGCAGATGACACAAAGGTTGGAGGTGTCGTTGACAGTATAGAGGGCTGTTGGAGGCTGCAGCAGGACATTGACAGGATGCAGAGATGGGCTGAGAAGTGGCAGATGGAGTTCAACCTGGATAAATGCGAGGTGATGCATTTTGGAAGGTCGAATTTGAAAGCTGAGTACAGGATTAAGGATAGGATTCTTGGCAGTGTGGAGGATCAGAGGGATCTTGGTCTGCAGATACATAGATCCCTTAAAATGGCCACCCAAGTGGACAGGGTTGTTAAGAAAGCATATGGTGTTTTGGCTTTCATTAACAGGGGGGTTAAGTTTAAGAGTCGTGAGATCTTGTTGCAGCTCTATAAAACTTTGGTTAGACCGCACTTGGAATACTGCGTCCAGTTCTGGTCGCCCTATTATAGGAAAGATGTGGATGCTTTGGAGAGGGTTCAGAGGAGGTTTACCAGGATGCTGCCTGGACTGGAGGGCTTATCTTATGAAGCGAGATTGACTGAGTTCGGACTTTTTTCATTGGAGAAAAGGAGGAGGAGAGGGAACCTAATTGAGGTATACAAGATAATGAGAGGCATAGATAGAGTTGATAGCCAGAGACTATTTCGCAGGGCAGAAAAAGCAAACACGAGGGGCCATAGTTTTAAGCTGGTTGGAGGAAAGTATAGAGGGGATGTCACAGGCAGTTTCTTTACACAGAGAGTTGTGAGAGCATGGAATGCGTTGTCAGCAGCAGTTGTGGAAGCAAGGTCATTGGGGACATTTAAGAGACTGCTGGACATGCATATGGTCACAGAAATTTGAGGGTGCATACATGAGGATCAATGGTCGGCACAACATCGTGGGCTGAAGGGCCTGTTCTGTGCTGTACTGTTCTATGTTCTATGTTCTATGTTAACCGTTATCTACAGTGCATCCGGACCTGCCAGAAATGGTTTTCTCTGCTGCTGCTCAGCTCCACGCTCATTGCCATGTTGCTGGCATCTTCTCTCACCACAGTCAGCCCTACCCCAGCTCAGAGCTTCTCTCTCTCTCAGACCTGCGTGGCACCTCAACTGTTTTTTTATTCTACACAGGATCCATACCCTCAACCAGCACTTTTTCTCCGCCCAATCACACATCAAGGACTATAAGTACACCAAATTCGCTTGTGTTTACCACCAAACACAGACCTCCTCCACCACACCAGACCCTAACTCTATCCTCGACCGCACTCTCATATTGCCCAGCATCATTAATCGTGCGGTTGCCTCAGCATCTTCTACTGACGCCAACAATGTCACTTCCACTAAAGTCAATGGTGCCACTTCCGCTTCTACCTGTGTTACCATCCCCACACACCTTCACGCCCAGAACAGTCTCCACCCCCACTCCCAGCTTCAGCCCTACACCTAACTCCAGCCCCTAGCCCTGCCGGTCCTCACCGTCCCCCCAGGCCTTCCCTCCACCTCACTGAGGACGAACGGTCAGTCCTCTGTAAAGCAGTCACCTTCATCCCCCTCCACCCTACCATCAATGAATTTTGTTCACGTCTGGATGTTGAACTCTTTTTCCACCCTCTCTGCCTCTGCGGCTATTTCTTTAAATGGAAGTCTAACTCCTCCCCTCTGCTGACTCCCTACTCCTGCCTCTAATGCACCCCATCCTCCTGGACACCACCCCAAGGCCTCCTATCCTCCCTCGATCTTTTCTTTTCCAACTGCCATCACACCATTGATCACGTCAGCAGCTTCAGCCCCCCTCACTCACTCCAACCCGTCCCCCTCTGCTCCCTCCACTCCAACCCTAGCCCACCATCAAACCCGCAGATAAGGGAGGCACAGTTGTGGTATGGCACACAGGCCTTTGCATGGCCAAGGCCGGACGCCAAGTCTCTGACACCTCCTCCTACCGCCCCCTTGATTATGACCCCACCCCTGACCATCAGGCCATCGTCTCTCAGATCACCCATAACCTATCACCTCGGGACACCTCCCACTCACAGCCTCCAAGCACATTGTTTCCCAAACTGTACCACCCAGTTGCATCTCTTTCCCAAAATCCACAAACCTGACTGTCCCGGCCAACTCATTGTCTCTGCCTGCCACTGCCCACTGAACCTATCCCTGTTTATTTTGACTTTGTCTTTCCCCTTTTATCCAGGAACTTCCCACCTAAGTTTGGGACACTAGCCATGCCCTCAACCTCCTCCAGGACTTTCAATTCCCAGATCCCAAACACCTCATCTTCACATGGACTTCCGATCCCTGTACACCTGCATCCTCCCCAACCCCAACCCCCAGCAGGTGGCCTTAAAGCCCACTGTTTCTTCCTCTTCCACAGAACAGTCAGTCCGCCTCCACCCACACCCTCATCCACTGAACAGAACTTGTCCTTACCCTCAACAACTTTTCCTTTAACTCCCCCCACCTCTTACAAACCAAAGGGGTGGCTATGGGCACCCATATGAGTTTGAGCTCTGCCTGTCTCTTTGCAGGATAGGTTGGAACAATCCCTGTTCTGCTGTTACCCCAGCATCATCCCTCACCTCTTCCTCTGCTGCATTGATGACTGTATCGGTGCTGCCTCATGCTCCTATGAGGAGCTTGAACAGTTCATCAACTTTACCAACACTTTTTGCCCCAACCTCAAATTCAACTGGGCTATCTCCAATACCTCCCTCCCCTTCTTGGACCTCTCTGCCTCCATATTTGGTAAGTGTCTCAGCACTGGCATCTATTTCAAGCCCACTGGCTCCTTTGACTGTACCTTCTTTCGTCCAGCCTCCTGTAAGACTGTGATCCCTTCCTCCCAATTCCTTCGCCTCTGCTGCGTCCGATCCCAAGATAGGGTATTCCACTCCCACAAATCCCAGATGTCTTCCTACTTCAAGCGCTGCAACATCCCCCTTCCGGTGATCAAAAATGCTGTCAACCGCATCGCTTGCATTTCCCACACTTTTGTCCTCAAACCCCCTTCTCCCAACAAAAATAAAGACAGAATCCCCCTTGTCCTCACATACCAGTCCATCGACCTCTGCATCCTATATATCATTCTCCGCCACTTCTGCCACCTACAGTCTGACCTCACCACCAAAAAGATATTTACTTCACCACTTCTATCTGCTTTTGGTGGGGACTGCTCACTCTGCAACTCTCTTGTCTACTCACCACTCCTCACCAGCCCCATCACACCCAGCGCATTTCCCTGCAACTGCAGGAGGTGCTACACCTGCTCCTACACATCATCTCTCACCTCCGTCTATGGCCCAAGGCAAACTTTCCATATCTGACAGGGGATTACCTGTACATCCTCCAACCTGGTCTACTGTATCTGTTGCTCCTGATGTGGCCTCCTCCACATCGGTGAGACCACGTGCAGACTCAAGGATCATTTCATGGAGCATCTGAACTCTGTACATTATAAACAGCAACAACTTCTGGTCACCAATTGACTCTCCCACCTGCTGGGTGACAAGTCCATCCTGGGCATCCTCCAGTGCCACAATGATACCATACACAATCTGGAGGAACAACACCTCATATTCCACCTCAGGAGCCTACAACCTGGAATCCTCAACATTGAATTCATCAGTTTCAAAATCTCCCCATTCCCAGCACCATCCCATGTCCAACTCACCCTCTTACCCCACCTCCGTGACCTGACACAACCTGTCCATCTCCTTCCCTACCTATCCACCCCATCCTTCCCACCGACCAATCCCTACTACTTCTACCTGCATCCACCTATCACCATTCCACCCACGTTCGCTAGCCCCAAACCCTTTCTTCTATTTATTTCCCAGCTCCCTTCCCTTTCCCTAGCCCTGGTGAAGAGTCCAGCCCAAAACTTCGAGTCTCATGCTTCTCCCATGATGCCTGACCTGCTGTGTTCCTCCAGCTCCATATTTTGTCAACTGTTTAGCAATGTTACTACATTCCTATGTTATTACAAGTTGGAACCTGGGCCTCCTGGATCAGAGGTAGGGTCATTGCCACTGCACTACAAAAGCCCTGGCAATCTTTTTGTATGCTTGATGTGTATTTGGTAGTAAATTCATACAGGCAAAAGAAATCAAATCAGCATTATCCAGGAATGTAAATAAGGTAGGTAAAAAGACATTTTTTCCATTAGTAGAGGGAAGGCGAATGGCATTATTGCAAGACGATTAATCAAGAAACTTGGCTAATGTTCTGAAACCTGGGTTCAAATCATGTCATGGCATATGGTGAAATTTGAATTCAATAAAAATCTGAAATTAGGAGTCTAATTTGCATAAATCCATTATTGGGAAAAAAAATCCCACCTGGTTCACTAATATCCTTCAGGGAAGTAAACTGCCATCCTTACCTGGTCTGGCCTACATGTGGCTCCAGACCCACAGCAATGTATTTGACTCCTAACTACTCTCTGGGGTATTAGGGATGGGCAAAAAATGCTGATCCAGCTTGAAATGCCTACATGCAGTGAGTGAATAAATGGAGTTATAGAGTCGTAAGCATGGAAACAGACCCTTTGGTCCAACAAGTCTATGCTGACCACAACAATCTGCAGGCATAGATCAAAGGTGAAATGTGCAAGGCCAAGAGCACACCAGCGCCCTCTGCTGGTTTTCCTTTTCATTCATCGTCAGCAATCAGTCTATTCTCCAAGATAACAAAGTGTGGAGCTGGATGAACACAGCAGGCCAAGCAGCATCTCAGGAGCACAAAAGCTGATGTTTCGGACCTAGAGCCTTCATCAGAGAGCTTTCAATGTAGACTGTAGTCCATTGGGGATGATCTGGTTCTGTAGGCAGGTGCTGAGAAAGGTGATGTGGCTATGGTACCTGGTTTGCTTCAGGACATGGTTGAGCAGTTTCAGGGCCGAAGAGATTACAAGAGAGTTGCAGTGGGAGAGAGATTCCCTGCGGTTGGTCTGGAGGGAGGAGGGTAACTTCTTCAGGTTAGGCATCCCTGGAAGAGGCTTCGCAGTGAGGTTAAAATTATGATCAGAGATAATGGGAACTGCAGATGCTGGAGAATCCAAGATAACAAAGTGTGGAGCTGGATGAACACGGCAGGCCATGCAGCATCTCAGGAGCACAAAAGCTGACGTTTCAGGCCTAGACCCTCTCATCTATTCTCCAACTGGTTTTGCTAGGTTCTTTTTTTGACTGAGGTTGAGCTTGGGAGAGCTCCATTGGCTTTTAATGCCCCTTTCCTCCATCTGCTGTTTCTGAGTTGGAGGAAGCTGGCCCAGTACATATTATCTAGCCTTCATGCCGGAAGTTTGTGTTCACAATGACCTTACGCCTGCCCATTCTATCTTGACATCTTACTATGTCTTCATTGCCGGCTCTGATTTATTATCAAGATTCGCAAGCGACAGTTAACAACCCTCAACATCGTTCCCTGTGAATCTAGGATAATTCATCCATTACTCAACTGAACCTGTCTCATCACTTTTCGCAATCCTTGTGTAATCCAGGAAGCCTCCCATTACTCATTCTCTTTCTCCAGCTTGTGTGCAGCCAGTGTTTTAAACACCATAACTCATATCTCCAATCTTCTTTCTTTGCCATTCAAGGTCCAATTTTTGCATTAAGGTCAAGCACACCAACTTCACTGCATTTTATAATGGGAGCTATCGGATCAATTGCCTGTCATATGTCTCTCACAATTTTCATTTTCATTCAAGTCAGTGTAGAAAATTGGAAGAGGCCAATAGTGGGGACTGACTTCATATCACCCATTTTACACTATTACCCAAAGTTACACCTCTATATCTTTGAGCGATTCAACTTTGTAAGCTCTCTTCTGCAACAAGCTTTGATGCACCATTGCTCAATTGCTTTTAAAAGACTTTGGATTCAAACTCAATGTAACTCTGACAATGTATGATCATAAAATTCAGCATATAAACAGACAAGATATTTTATCATTATAAAGATCGCAAAACAAAGTATGGCTTAGAACTGCTTAAAGTAGCTCAGAGCTAGGTTGGAGGTATTAAAATACTTAATGATAAAGAATGGAAAGGGAGGCCAATTAGCCAATTGATCACCATTTCCATAGAAATCGGTAAAAACTTCATCTTTGGGAGCATTGTTATGAATCATTTCAGGAGCTTTCGAGGATTTGAAGGACATTTGATGCAAGTTCTGGAATGACTTGCTGCTGACCATTTTCAAAATAGTTAGGTCAGAATCGAAAGGCTCACAGTGACATTTGGTCAATAAGGGGCCTCCTGCATCAACCAAAATTTTCCAGTCTGTAGCGCCCAAGCCCCGTGTAGTGATTGGAACAAGGCCAGTGAAAGGAAGCAGCCCCCTGGGGTTTTAGAGGGGCGATGCACTCTCCAGGAGCTTTCTAAATCCCATACCTTCCAGCCACCGTTTGGTACAAATGAGGATCAGGAGTAGGCCCCTTGAGCTTCCTCAGGATTATAGAATTACTACAGTGCAAACTCATCATGCCTGCTTGGGCTCTTCAAACGAGCATCATTATTCAGTGTCAGTCATGTTTTTTCCTCTCTGCCAAGTCTTAGTGCAATAGCTTTATCCAAATAATCCCCTTGAAGGTCTCAACTAAACCTGTCACCACATCATTTCCCTGTAGTGCATTCCATACCTCAAACACCTGCTGTGCCATAAGGATTTTCCTCACTTCGCCTTTGCTTCTTCTGCAGATCAGATAAAATCTATGCGAACCCGTTCACAGGCTTCTCCCTGTCTGCTCCACACACCTGCTCTTAATTTTGAAAATCTTTAACAAAACTCTTCTCAGCATTCTTCTTTCCGAGGAGGACAGCCCCAACTTGTTTAGTCCACCTGCTCTGCCATTCAATAATATCATGCCTGACCTGATGACTCCACTCTCACTTCTGTCAACCTTTCCCCCCAACTTACGAAGAATCTATCTTTCACTGTTGTTAAAGAGAGATTCAAAGACTCTTCTTTTGCTGTCTTTTAAGATAGAGATTCCAAAGACTCACAAAACCGTCTGAAAAAAATAATTTGCTGCATCTTTCTCTCAAAAGGATGTCCCCATGTTTTGAAACAGTGACTCCAAGTTCTGGACTATCCCACGTAAGAAGCATTCCGTCCACATCAAGATCCCTGTCATGATCCCTGAAGGTTTTCAATGCTTCAATCAAGTTGGCTCTTATTCTTCTGTGGATATGAAGAGTCATACTGGGCTCAAAACTTTACCTCTGATTTTCTTTCCACGGATACTGCCAGACCTGCTGAGTTTCTCCAGCATTCTCTACATTTGTTTCAGATACACTACCCTCAGGCGACTGTCTGTGTGGAGTTTGCACATTCTCCCTGTGTCTGCGTGAGTTTCCTCCGGGTACTCTGGTTTCCTCCCATAGTCCAAAGGTGTGCATGTTAGGTGGATTGGCATATGGAAATTTGTCCATAGTGGAGGGAGCTGGGTCTGAATGGGATGTTGTTTGGTGAGTGGGACTGAACGGCCTGCTTCCACATTTTTAGGGATTCTAACCAATCATTTCCACAGTGCAAAAATGTGCAGGTAAGGTTGGATTGGCCATGCTAAATTGCCCATAGTGTGCAGGGATGTGTAAATTAGGTTGGTTATAGGGGGATGGGTCTGGGTGGGATGGTCTGAGGGTCAGTGTGGACTTGTTGGGCTGAAGGGCCTGTTTCCACACCGTAAAGACTCTATGATCTATGATTCTATGAAGATTTCCAGCATTCACAGTATTCGGCATTTTTTTTTCTCTCAATGAATATAATCTTATTTCATGACTGTCTAGGTCTGGTCACAGCTGGCCTTGTGGTGGAGCACATGAGGACAGTTTAGCATCTGTAGTCTCCAACTATTTCTTATATTTTTGGAAGTATTTAGGGGATGGAGCTGCCATCTCTCTCTCCTAAGTACATTAGCAGCTCCCACTAAAGATATTGGGACTGTTGATGCCTTATTTCTGTCAGACCTCTTGTTGTCCAAGAATGGCAAACATTATCTCTCTCTCTGGCCATTAACTGACCTGGCACTGGAATACTGCACATGGGATCCACCTCTGGCACAATGTGGGGTCACAGGATGTCTCCCATTGCCAAGCTCTTAACTTCTAAAAGCAAACTCAGGCCTAATACTATTGTGTATGCCTCCCAGCAGATGTTTTGTAAACCTTCATAGGACAAGCTCATGCTAACATTCACATACTGTTATGTGTAATCTCATCAGAAACCCCTATAGTGAGGATGTCGGCTTTCGGCCAATTGAGTCCACACCAACCCTCTGAAGAGGAGCCTTCCACTCAGACCTGCCCCATCCCTATAACCCCACATTTCCCTTGTCTAATCTACCCAGACTACACATCAATTTACCATGGCCAATCCACCAGATAGGGGCCCAAACAGACACAGGGAGTAGGTGCAAGCTCCACGCAAACAGTCACCCAAGGGTGGAATTGAACTCACGTCCTTGGCACTGTGAAGCAGCAGTGCTAACCACTCAGCGACCGTGCTGTCCCAATCAGAGCAGCTCATTCCCAATTTCCAGATTTTTTGATGAATTCAAATGCACGTGGAAGGATGGGATTTGAACCCAGTGCTCGCAACAATGTCCTGGACTGTCCCCTGGTGACATTACCATCACATCACTGCAGCCTTAGCTAATGGTATAAAGCTCGGGGTGTGGGCTTTTATGGAGCACTGTTAGGAGTTAGATCACAGAGACCTGGGTTCAAATCACCCTGTTCTTGAGATATGTCTGACCAGGTTGATGACAAAATATTTATAAAGCTCTCAGTCTCCGTCTTACTGAACTCTGTCTTTTTGCAACAGGACATACTACAGCAAGTGAGCTGCAGAGTTCTGTTGAGCCACAGGCACGCAAATGCCTATAATTTTATTTTTAACTTCATTTACAAGATGATGGCAATGCTGGTCACTCCAGCACTTAATGTCCACCCCTAATGCCCAGAGGGGCAGCGAAGAGTCAGCTATATTGCCGTGGGTCTGGAGTCACATGTAGGCCATGCCAGGTGGCAGATTCCCTTCCTAGAAGGCATTAGTGAATCCGATGTGTTTTCTGAAAAATGTATTTATTATAGATATCATTAGACACCTAATTCCGGATTTCACACCCCCCCCCAACTTAAATTCTATCATTTGACATGGCAGGATGTGAACGCGGGTCTCCAGAACATTACCTGAGTCTCTGGATTAACAGACTGTTGATGGTATCACTGGGCTATCACCTCCCAGCCTCCTGGCATTCATATGTAGATGCGAGGATCTGTAATGTAAGTTCATTGCATTCTTCAGGGCTATGATAATCACATCCCATCCTTAGAATATAGGAACTATCATAAGCATCACAATGTGATAGTGGGAGAACATCAGTACATATTACTATCACATCACATCATGGTGCCATATAAAATCTCAAGAGTCATACAGCACAGAAGAGATCCTTTGGCCCATTAAGCCTGTCCTGAACTATCCACACGCATCCCACTCAGACCACGGAGATTTTGAAGGTGAACCCATTCTGCCTGAAATCAGTAGAAATTTCAACCTGCCCGCACACTGTTTGAAAGCCCATTAAAAAAAAACTGCATCTTGTTCAATCAGGTGTGTTTTTAATGAAGATGTGGGTAATTAAATTTGATGAACAGCAGAAATTATTCTGAAAAAAATAATTGTATAATCACGAAGTGTGGTTAAATGATTAATTAGTCGTCTCATGATACTAAATTTTTGAAACTTTTTTTCTGAGCTTTCTCAGAATATTATACTTTCACAATGCGTACAGTTCAGTCTTTAATTTGCTCTGTGTAAACAGTTTTTAAATGATTTTAGATCATGTATTCTCTGTTTCCTGCAAATTGCCCTATGAAAATCAGTAAAATTGATCTTTTTCATTTCTGCTCACTTCACAGGACGTGGACCTCAATGGCCAGGTCAGCATCTGTTGCTGGTGCAAATTTGCACTGGAGATGGCGATAGTGAGCCACCTCCTTGAGCCACTGTAGACCTTGGGCTGAAGGGACACCCGTGCGACTGTTAGCAAGATAATTTCTTCAAATTTGAACAACAAAGGAGCAGCCGGAGGGAGAACCTTGCTGTTTGCTGCTGACTGCAAAACCTGCACCAGGATCTATTTCTCATCATCTGAATATCGTCACTTTTAAGGACCCTTAATCTTTCCTCTCTTGCATTCATCCAACTTTTTCTCCTCTCTCAATC
Source organism: Stegostoma tigrinum (assembly GCF_030684315.1). Taxonomy (NCBI): domain Eukaryota; kingdom Metazoa; phylum Chordata; class Chondrichthyes; order Orectolobiformes; family Stegostomatidae; genus Stegostoma; species Stegostoma tigrinum. Next base: position 103,304,245 of record NC_081359.1, read on the forward strand.
CCTGATCAACAGCCTCATGGCACAATTTGGCACCAAGACCTGTGTTAGACACAGAGCACAGAACATAGTCTTTACAGTAAGGCAATAGGCCTTTTGGCCCACCATGTCTGTGCCAACCATGATGTCATCTTAAACTAGACTCATTTGCCTGCACATGGCCCATATCCCTCCATTCCCTGCCTGTTCATGTGTCTGCTAAACATTGCTATTGTTTCTGCTTCTACCATTTCCTCAGTGGAATTGTGTTCCAGACACCTAGCACCCTCTGTGTTAACAAAAAGCTTTCCTCGCACATTTCCTTTAAACATTTTCCCTCTCAACATAAACCTATGCTCCCCCCGCAACCTTCTATTTGACATTTCTAGCCTGGGGGAAAAAAAATTCACATATCCACCCTGTCTATGCCTCTCATAATTGTATATACTTCCTTCAGATCACCCCTCAGCCACTGAAATTCTCATGACAACAATCCACTCTCTCCTTATAGCTAATGCACTCCAATCCAGGCAACACCCTGGTAAACCTAAGTTGTACCATCTCTACATCCTTTCTATTGTGTGATAATCAGAACTGCACACAAAACTCCGAATGTGGCCTAACTAAAGTCTTAGACAGATGCAACGTGACTTGCTATCTTTTACACTCATTGCCCTGACCAATGAAGGCAAGCATGCCTTCTTTATCATTGTATCTACCTGCGTTTCCTCTTTCAGAGAGCTATAGACACCAAGGTCCCTTTGTATATCAATGCTCCAAAAGGTTCTGCCACTTTCTCCAAAATTTACTGTTGTAATTCTTCCCCCATGCCTTGATATCCAGAATTGAAGATGATGCTCAAGGAGGGTTCAGGTGTAAGCAGAGGGGCAGGGGCAGTAAAACATCTGTTGGTATTCTCCTGTCCATACATTATGGCACCAATGTCCTGGCGCACAAAAGTCATAAATGCTACTTCCGTAATTTCTGGAATACGTGAACTGGGGTGTACAGTTAAGTGCTCGTTTGGAATATTGTGAGCTATTTTGGAACACTGTGTGTAAGGAAGGATGAGCTGGCCTGAGAGGGGTCCAGAGGGGGTTCACAAGAATGATCTCAGTAATGAATGGGCATGTGGGTGAAGAGTCTGGGCCTGTACTCTATGGCGTTTAGAAGGGCAGGGGGGGGGGGGGGGGGGGGGGGGGGGGGAGAGAGGAATCTGTTTGAAACTTCCTGAATACTGAGAGGCCTGGATAGAGTGGACATAGAGAAGATGTTTCCATTAGGAGGAGAGAGGGCACAGCTTCAGAGTGAAGGGACAACCCTTTAAAACTGAAAATCTCTTCAGTCAGAAGTTGATGAATCTGTGTAACACATTGCTGCAGAAGGTCTGTGGAGACCAAATCACTGAGGGCCAGGGCTAGATAGGTTCCTGATTAACGAGAGGATCAAGGGGGAAGGGGGGAAGCATAATTTGAGAAACATATTAATAACAAATGAATAGTAGACCAGGCACAATGGGGTAAACGGGCTCATTGTGCTCCTATATCATAACGTCTTAATGGTCTTAATGGTCTTTTGCAGCTTTCCTGTTGAACCCAAGTTGGTGATTGGGGGACCTGCTGCCAAATTTCACTCTTGCAATCTCCAGTCATTTGTCAATGTTTCCCAAAGTCCATACTAAGGTGTTACAGTGTCATGCCATGAGTCGCGCAATTCCTCTCATCTTCCAACTTGGCCACAAAAGTATAGAAAACAGTATTTGTGATGCAGAATCCCACGGTCAATCTCGAGGGGCACCAGTTCAAATCTCATCACACGAGCTGGTAGAATTTTAATTCAGTTCACAAAATAAACTGCAATTCAGAACACATCTCATAAGTAGCAACTACGAAAAGGTAACTAATTGTTGGGAGAAAGGAAAAACAAATTGATTCACTAACACGCTTTAAGGAAGGAAACCTGCCATCCTTATCTGATCTCTTCTACAGGGGACTCTTGGACTACAGAAAGCTCTTAACTGCACTCTGAAATAATCGAAGAAGCCATCAGCTCAGGAGCAACTGGGGATAGGTAACAAATGTTAGCTAGACCATCCAGCTCCTCAGCATGCTTGAGCAGTCAATATGATTGTTGGTGATCAGATGCATTCCTGGCTTCATGCCACAAAAGGAAAATTGTGCTGCTAACTGTTGGAAGTTCGAGGCAAATTGGGGCAAGAAGCAGGAATTGAATTTTTTCTCCTAATTGATTGAGATTTAAGCATTGCAAGGGAAGAACAACAGAAACCGAAAAGGGGGGCATTGTCGTTTGATTGGTAATCTAAAACCCCAGCTCATGTTCCATGGGCATGCGTTCAAATCTCATCACAGCAGCTGGGCAAATTTGAATTGATTTAGCGCTGCTACCTCTCAGTGCCAGGGACATGAGTTCAATCCCAGGCTCGGGCAACTTTCTATGTGGAGTTTGCAGGTTCCCACCATGTCTAGGTGAGTTTCCACTAGGTGCTCCGGTCTCCTCCAAGAGTCTAAATATGTGCAGGTTAGGTGGATCAGCCATGCTGAGTTGCCAGTAGTATCCAAGGGTGCACAGGCTAGGTGGATTAACCATGGTAAGTGCAGGATTATAGGGATAAGGTAGAGGAGTGAGTCTGAGTGGGCTGCTCTTCAGAGGGTCAGTGTAGATTGGGAAACTGAATGCCAGGCAATGACCATCTCCAAAAAAGGCAATCTAAACACTGTCTCTTGATAGTCAATGGGTGTTACCATCGCCGAATCCCCCTCTATCAACATCCTGGGGTTACCATTGACCTGAAACTAAACTAAACTAGCCATATAAATATAATGGCTGCAACAACAGGTCAGAGGCTAGGAATACCATGACGAGTAACTCATCTCCTGACTCCTCAGTCTATTCCCCATTTACAAGGCAAAAGTCAGGAGTGTGATGGAACACACCCCATTTGCCTGGATGGGCATAGCTTCAACAACACTAAGCATGTCACCATCCAGGACAAAGCAGCCCGCTAGATTCGTATCACATCCATAAACATTCTCTGTCTGTCATTGATATTCACCAGCAGTAGTGTGTACTGCCTACAGTTAAGGTCAATACAGTGTGGAGCTGCAGGAACACAGTAGGTCAGGCAGCATGAGAGGAGCAGGAAAGTCGATGTTTTGGGTTTACAAACTTCACCAGGCCTTGGTAAAGGGTGTAAACCCAAAACATCAACTTTCCTGCTCCTCTGATGCTGCCTGACCTATTCTGTTCCTGCAGCTCCACACTACAATGACTCTGACTCCAGCATCTGCAGTTCTTGTTGTCTCCAAGTGTATCGCTTACTACACTACAGCACAGTTTTATTTTTCTGAATAGTTTGTGCACAGCAGCAGACCCTGGAACTGGAAGTCAAAGAGTAGGGGCAGAAATCAATGGGCTGTGAGCCTCCTTATGGTTGTATGGCCATGCAACTCATACTGAGCTTTGCTTTATCCTTATTGGAAACAAGAGTGGAAACAAAGTGCTCTAATTACCTTAGGCCAGACATCACCTGACACTAGGTTATAGTCCAACAGGTTTATTTGAAATCACAAGTTTTTGGAGTGCTGCTCCTTTGTCAGGTGCAGTGGGAGCTGACGAAGGAACAGTGCTCCGAAAGTCTGTGATTTCAAATAAACCTGTTGGATTATAACTTGGTGTCATGTGACTTCTGACTTTATCCACCTTACACATCACCTTCACATCACACCTAATTAAGGTATAACTCCCTTTGTTTCCTTCTGAGTGTATTTGCTGTGAATTTGTAAACTTTACTCCAATGATGGAGCCTCACTTAGGGGGAAAATCACGGAGACAGTCAAGAGGTTGGTACACAGAGATTGGCCTGGTGTCGCTGATTGAAAAGGGAGGGAGCATGATTTTTAGTAATCTGGTTGATCTGTTTTATCCTAACTAGACAGGAGTTTATGGGAAAAAAAAGACACGATCAGGCTTAATTCTCACTTTCAAATTTCTAATCTATGTTCCTGTCTGTTGAAAAGGATTATCATTGAAAGGCTGATTCTGTAGAAAAAAGGGATTAGTTGGTATGTTCCAAAACAAATCTCAGCACTAATCTCTGGTAATGTGGAGACCAATTAGTGGCATTAAAATGCCCCATGATGGTAAAAATAAACAATAAATTCAAATGCAACGAGTTACAGAAAGGGATGCTGCTTTTTTCTTACCTTTAGGCAAATTTTATTGTAAATAATTAATATTTAAGGACTATTACTACCTGATATACCTCAAATTGTACAGAGAATTTTGCAGACCTGAATGAGGCTCATTCAGCCTGCCATGAAGGATCTAGCTTCAGAAAGAACTGTCCCATGTATTTTCTTGTTTACATTGTTTCTTCTCACTCTTCCCAATGAAATATGTCACACAGACCTTACTGTGTTCAATTTCAGCATCGGTAGCTCTACCACTTCTGCCTTCCCTGGGCTCTGAAAATGAAGCCCTCGCTTGGTCCATTTCAAATTTTCCTGCTCTCTGAATATTTTGCAGATAATCATACCTTACCATCACTCAAGGAGAGAACTGGACCGAATTCTGATTCTGGAGAATACCATTCTGCAATTTTCTCCAGTTAAAAAAATTGCTCGCTGCTACATATCTGATTTTTTTCTCGTGGAATGTGTGTCTCACACTACACATTCCAATGTTTCTATCTCTTGTTGTCTATTCCTCATTGTCTGACTCTCATTCTCTATCCCACATTGTCCATCCTTATTCATCCAGCCCTCACTGTCCAGCCATCGTTGCCCATCATTCTCTATATACCCCTATTTTTCCATTCCTTGTTATCTATTACTTATTTCCTATCCATTGCTACACATTTCTCATTGCCTGTCCTTTACTACAACGAATTCATGGCCCATCTGCTATTGTCCATCCTTCACTGAGCATCTGTCATTATCTATTTCTCGTTGTCCATCCCCCAACTGCACGTCTCTATTTATCCATCACTCATTTGTTATCCATCACTGTACTTTCCCCATTATCTATTCCTCATTGTCTATCCCTCTCTGCACATCCTTCATTATCCATCCCTCATTTCCCATCCCTCAATACCTAGCCCACATCCTTAATGGTCCATCTCTCATCACCTATTCCTCATTGAATTATGGTGATGAGCTGCCTTGTTGATCACCGGTGGGCTGTGCCCGCCTTCAGATTTTGACCCAGGCAGAGAGCGGAAAAGCTGAGACGAGATTTGGCAGACACATTCAAACTTCTGGAGGTTCCAAACAGAGTAGGCAAGGGGAGAAAACATTTCTATTCATGAAAGGATCGAGACCAGGAGGGCATAGATTTGGGGTAATTGATGCCAGAAACAAAAGCAGCTTGAGAAGATTGTCCTCCAACTATGCTATGGCACTTGTGTAATTTTGTGAAGACTTGCGCTACCCACAGTCGTTAACACCATGTTCTAGATATCTCCCAAAACCTCAGAACTGATTGCTGACCCTTCCTCTCTTAACCCCTGGGATAATATCTGCTCAGTGACTACTAAAGCTCAACTGTCTTGAACTTACAAGGTCCTAGAGCAGCAGTATTCCTTCCATATGCATGTGTTGAACTGTTCTATGCAATGCTAATCCTGCTTTTGGAAGCTTGTCTCTGGAAAACGATCATGAATGAAGCCTGAACTGATGTTGCACTATTTTTCTGCAACTGCACTGAATTTATGCACATTTATTTATTTCCTCCTAAAAGCTATCCTCCTGAAGGTTATACTCTTCACTGGGGCGCAGTCTTCTGAGATCAATCAGCCTCCATTATCTATGCTAACTACTTGCTATGTATTCATTTTAATCAGAAAATAGAACCCTGCACTTCACATGCACAAGTAACTAGTAATGATCATGTTACCTTTTGCATTCTGACCTAGGATCTAAGCCACAATTTATCTCAGATAGTGGGATAAACTACCTGAATAAAGTACAGTGCTGTTAGGTAGAGAGTTCCTGCTGTTAGGTAGAGAGTTCCATGATTTTAGCTTAGCATCAATGAAGGATGAGTGATTCATTTTCCTATGGATCCCTGGAGAGAAACATTAAGACATTCATAAGAAGGATTTTTAATCTGGGCTGCATGTGGCTTTTAACAACTCCACTCCTTTATTTGCCTTCAAGACTTCCTCTGCTGGTAAGTGTATTGGAATCTCAAGCAAACAAAGTCGACAATATAATATTCAATGTATTGCAATCAAGAGTGTTGGAAATCTGGAGCAACTGTGGTTTCATTACTACCTTTACATTTCCTTCAGTGTAAAGTAGGTGGGATTGCTCAGTTTACATTGGGTATGAGATGGTTAACATTCTTTTATATCAGCCTGACTGAGCTGAGAAGAGCTGGCTGATTATTCAGTCTGCTGACGTGTTTTCTCTAATGCTTGGCCGCTAATCTGCACTTGCGGGATGGTACAAACCTAATGAGGCCCCTCATGTCCTCAAAGTCCAATTTTCACAGCAAGCATCTTGACCTCCTTGGAGTGTGCTCCGCAGTTTGGAATAAAATAAATATTGTTAACTGAGAGGTTATCAATCACGGCAGTAACCTACTTGGCATGCTGGAATCTAGCATGACAAGAGGTCTATAATTAGCTCTGTGTTGAATGACTCCACTTTGCATTCAACAGAGCAAGGCAGCTTGAATCAAGTAAACGCTGGCCTGGAACTGGCAATTTTCAATGGGATGAGGGTGAGTGGAAGAGAAAGAGAAAGGTCCGCCCACTCTCACCCATTATGTCACAACTCAGTGGAACAAACATCAGAAAGCCAATTAATGATCAGCAAAGGGGTAGGCTGAGGGAGGATTCAGTGACTAACTGGAAGTTTTGATTGAGGAAATCATGTGGTTGAGGGGTTATGTGCATGTAGAAAATTGTTCAGGACTACAAATACAAAGGGTCCTTGCTCTCTGCATCTCATTGTTGTTTACAGAAAGCTCAGAACAGTTAGGAAACAGATGCAACAATCATATACACATTGCCACCTTCACAAGCAAATGCGCACTAATACAGAGAGCTATTGCTCACTGCACTGCCTGTCATGTCCACAGCAAAGCACTCCTGGATGTTTTTACCATTCAATGTCCAACAAATGCAGTGGATAATGAAAAATTGCAATCATGTGTCTTGAACAAACCCAATAGCTTGTTAATTCTGAATGATGCAACAGCAAATTACTACATATGCTAGAAATCTGAGATGCCCAGCAAGGAAATAGACTGCTCTGTCCAACTCATCCATGTTGACCAGATATCCTAAAATAGGTAAATGAAATGACAATTGTTTGAATTAAAGAGAAGTTAGCCTTCAGAACTGCACAGCTGCAAAATGTGGGATATCCTGGATGCCGGTGTGATTTAGAGCAAAAACACCTGCAGTAAGTGTCTAATGCTCAAGCAGTTTTATGTGCGATCCCATTGTTGCAGGCGAATCCAGGAAAAGGACACTTACCTGGCTATTTTGTAGCAGGAGGGCATTGCAAACCTTAGGATGGGATTTTACGATTGGGTCACTGACTAGTGGGTGACAGTGAGTCAAGCAGGTAAGTGCAGGAGTCAAGCAGCATCAGTTTTTGCAATTACCCCATTGGTTCAAAGTGCCTTCAGGTTGTTTTGATGACAGTGAGAGCTGCAGGGCAGATGTGCCAGCTGACGATGGCACTGCAGTGCAGGAAGCCATTCAGGCCTGGGGTTAGAATTGAACATAGTGGCCGTAAAAGATAGAATTTTGTAGGAAATTGATATCACTCCTTGCAGCAAAGAGCAAGCCTACGAATAGCTGTAATGCCTGCACAGTGCTAGGATTTGGGACATTGACATAGATGAAGTCACAGTGGTTCAGGGAGGATTCTGACAGATCAAGTTGATGCCAATAACAGGCAGAACAAAGAATGAGGTTATACATAAACAGATTGAAGAGCCAAATTAAGAACTAATACCTGAGAGGTATTGATCCCTGGATTGTTAACTGAGACATATGCAAATTACTTGGGGCAATAAGACTAGAGTAATGATTGAACAAAAACAGAAGTTGCTGGAAAAGCCCAGCAGATCTGGCAGCATCTCTGGAGAAAAAGAGTTAATGTTTCGGGCCCAGTGTCCAGTCAGAACCGATGGCAGCTGGGAAAATGTCAGTGTGTATGCAGACAATAGGTAGGTGGATGGCGTCAGGAGTAAACGATAAGATAGAGCTCGAAAAGAGAGAGAAGAGCAGTGGGATAGACAAAGGAGTTGACGGGAGGGTAAATAGTTGTTCATGGGGACTGTTAGTGACTAACAATGTGATAACAAGGCCTGGTGTGTGGGGTAAGGGGCTAGGACATGGGAGAGTTAGGCTCTAAAGGTATTGAACTGTAGTTAAGAGAGCTCTACTGTGCTGGACATTGGCATTGTACTGGCACAAGTGGGATCTCTAACATCTGTAACTCTACCTAAACCATGCTGGAGTTGGTGGCCTCATGAGCTACATTGTAAAGTGTAGCCAGTCAGAGGTCAGGCGTTGCTAGGCTAGGTATCGTACAATTGGATTGAATTAATTAATGACTTCAAAGTGAAGGCATTCTGAGGGAGCAGTGATCTTATGATTAGAGTTAACTTTCAGCTGGGGGAGAGGAGAGCGGACCCAAGACTAGGGATTTAACTTAAAATGTGCAATTGTGATAGCATGCCACAGACACTAAAGTGAGCTGACAAATTTGGTCATGGCATAATTCAGTAAAGATGAAACGGCAGACATTAAGGAGAAATTTTAAAAAATTGAATCATGGGATATGGGCATGTTGGGTTAATACTTCCTACTTATTCCTAATCACACTTCAGAAAGTGGTAGTGAGTGTGGTAGGGACACCCACAGTGCTGTTAAAAAGAAAGTTCCAGGATTTTGGCCCAGCGACAGCGAAGGTGCGACAATATAGTTCCGAATCAGAATGGTGTGAGGCCTGGAGAGGAACTTGAACATTGCATTGCTCCTATGCATCTGTTGCCCTTGCTGTCCTCGCAGTAAAGATCACAGGTTTGGAAGATATGATGTTAAGAGCCTTGATAAGTTGATATAGAATACACAGAGTAAAATCCATTTCAACTAGGAATAAAAAGTTCTAATGGAAGGACCTATCATCTATCGTTCACTAAAAACAGTAACAATTCAAAATAAAAATTACACAATCATACAATAACGAAGGGCAGGTATTGGACAGCACATATAAAAAACAAAGCATCCCTAAAGAATCAACACAGAGGGAAAAAACTAGAGTAAGACAAAAAACTAAGTAGAAACATAAAAAAGGGGTTTCTATTGATATTTAAAAACAGTAAATCAAGTTTGCTTTGGCCAGATACAAAATTCAGAAATTGTTCCTTGTTTACACAGGGCAATTTGCTTCCTAACTAATAATGGGAAATAAGGAGTTTGTAGGTGAATTGAGCAGGTACTTTGCATGATTATTGATTAGAGAGGACTGATACAAGTAACATCCCAGAAATTGCTGTAAAAGAGGAAATGGAAGAGAGGCGAGAATACAAGAAAAATACTATCGCCATAACATGGAATTTAACTTATTGTCTACTTATTATAAAATAAACAATTAGATTAATGAACAGTAGCCAAAAGAAAAGTGAATTTCTGGCATGCACAAATGGCCAGCAGGGTTTCTCCATCTACTTTTAGGGATCCAGGGTTAGCTAATTAAGTCACTGATGACTTTGGCTTCTTGCTCATGATGGGCTTCTCTATCCTCCCCATGGCAGCACATCCCCACTCCCAGGGGTTGGTAACTCAGGAACCCCCACAGTGTCATCAGGTATGGGTGGCCATAACTGAGGCAGTGACTGCTGTGTTCTGTATTAATTCTGTTGTATTGACTCACAGGATGTGTGTCTCACTGGCTGATCCAGCATTTATTGCCCAGTCTTAACTGCCCAGTTAAGAGTCAACCACATTGCTCTGGAGGTACACCTAGGTCAGGCCGGGCTAAGGGTGGCAGATTTCCTTTCTTAAAGGACAATAGTTACATGGTCATTATTTGACCAGCTTTCTATTCCAATTTTTATTGGATTGAAATTTTATTGGATTGAAATTTCACTGTAAATCATGTTGGGATTCAAACCCATTTTCCAAAAACATTAGGCTGGAGCTCTGGAGTGCTAGTCCAGCAATATTACCACTGTGCCATCACCTTCCCTGGGAGCCATTCCTACTTGAATGATGTCAACTGCTCACTGGGTATGCACCGGTATCACAGTGGGAGGGATTTAGTTGCCTTCTCTGCCCACAGCTTGTCAAAAATAATTACTCTTCTCAGGGTTGTTGTTATAAGTGTTATGGACCACACCAGATCCCTTCTTTTTTTTAAGAAGGTAGCCTCGGCCCTAACTTCTTATTTTAAAAACAAATGTAAAATTCTGTGTTCCGGATGGTTCTGAATTCTTCTGCTCTGTTGAGACTCCAACAGCAGCTGTTTAAAGCTAACCCTAAAAACAAAAAAAATCTAGAATTGGCCACACCCAACCAGGATGCTTCTATTGTTTCAACTTTAAAAAAAACAAGCCTGCACAAGCTGTTTATTTTACTGTCTTTCCAAGTAGACAGCTCAGTACTTCTTAAAACCTCCCTAAAGGCCAAATAAAGGACAAAATAAAGGACCAAATAATTTCTTAAAGCCACAGCATTACCACATGAAGCAGCAGCCATTTAGCTGGAAGTTGGCCAATGTGACAGCGGAGAGATAGAGGGGAAGGGGTGTGGGGGAGGGCGTTGTGCATTGGAGTCAAATCTCGATTGGCAAAATGGCAGCAACATGGCAAAATGACACTTCATAGGACTTTGATGCATTTAAATTAGCTTCCCACATTCTCAAAACCCTCTCTAATCTCGTTCCCACCTTCAGTAAAATTTGCCTACTATGGGATCTGTCATAGCTCCATGTGAGTTCTGACTCAGAAGCAGCCCAAACTGCTTCCATCTCATGTAAACCAGTGAGTCTCTTAGATCAGTTCTGTCACAGAAGGAAGCCATTCTGTCCACTTCTATGCTGGCCCTCTGGAAGCCCAACTCAGCTACTTTGGCCTACCTCCTTCACCCCAGAATTTTATTTTGTTTACTTTCTTCTTCAGAAGTTCCCTTCTGAAAGCCACATATTTACTGTACCACTATTCCATAACTTAGCCTCTCACTGCTTAAAAATGTAACTCTTTTGGTTGTTTTGTCAATCATCTTGATTCCCTTTGATTCCCCACCTTGCTGTCAGTGGGTTAATTTTGTCCCTATCTGTTCTTTTTGGTCCCGGTCCCACCCCACCCCACCACCAAGCAATGACTTAGAGAACCCTGTCAAATCTTGTCTCATTCTTCTCTTCCCAAAGGAGTATAATCCCTGCTTCTGCAATCCACCTTCATTACCAAAGTCCCTCACCCCTATTTAAGAAAGATGTATGGAAGTTATAAGACTGCAAAAGCCCAGATGATTTTCCTCCTTCTAATATTATGTGACTGGTATTGAGAGAAATGATACACTATGTGTCATTTTTTTTCAATTCTCTTATTCCCAGATGCAAAGCAGAGAGCGGTTCAGCATTTTGAGAACTGCTTCCGTCTCGTGAAGGACATGTTTTAAATTAAACATGCTCCCAACATAACAAAACTTGCTATGAATACCCACATGGGTCCCAGCTGTGCCTGTATCACTGCGGGGAATGTGGGACTATCCTTCTTCTAGTTGTACCCAAACCCCCACTCATAATTCTCCATCCAATACATCAATGATACCATCAGTGCTATGTTCTGCTCTCATTCAGAATTGAATAGTTAATAAAATTTATTCTCTCATCTTTATCTTTCCCATCTTTGAATCTGCCCTTCCCTGCCTTGATTACATTCTTCTTATATCCGAGCTTAGGTTGTCAACTAATATCCATTACAAACCCCCAAACTCACACAGTTACCTTGGCTACACCATCTTTTCACTCTACCTCCTGCAAGGATTCCACCCCATTCTTCCAGTTGCTCTACCTCCATCACATTTGCCACTGAGGCACCTCTGACAAAGCCTTATCTTCCCTCAGTTGAGGATTCTTCACCACTTACACCCAATTATGTTGGACTGGGTCTTTGGCTGTGTTTGACACATCTCCCACACTCCTGTCCTTACCCCTTCTCCCCCTTCTCAGGTAGGTTTCTGAAATAACTCAACGGAGGCCCAGTATCCCGTCACCAGACCACCCGTTATTTACATGTGCACAATACATAGAATCTGACCAGCGAGCTCAGAGCCATTCCCTGGAGTGAGGAGAAATCCTTGAGACTCTTGTTTGTATCCTTGATTGGCCCCAGATTAACAGCCACAATCAGGGAACTCATACTCCTTGAAATCCACCAGATTAACCTTGTTCCAATCAAATAAAAACCAAAAGAACATCTTCTCCTCCCCATCATTCTCTCTTCGATACTTTAGTCCATTCCTCTATCACTCTTAACACTTCCTGACCCCTCCCATGGTACTATCTCATGCTATCGCAGAAGTTGTTTCTTCTGCAAAATGACCTTCTCCCTCCTCACTGTCAAAGGCCTCAAACATACTTCCAGGTGAAGCAATGTTTTACTTGTACTTCTGTCAGCCTAGTCTACTGCATTTGCTACTCACAATGTGCTCTCCCCTGCAATGGAGAGACTGAATGCAGATTGAGTGCTCATTTTAAAGCACACCTCTGCTCTATCTTCAGGAATGATCCTGACTACTCAGTTGTTTGCATTTTCAAAAAACCACTTTGCTCTCATGCTAACATTTCGATCCTGAACATTTTGCAATGTTCCAACGAAACAAGCCTGAAGAATGACACCTCATTTGCCATGGAGGTACTTTACAATCTCTTGGATTTAATATTGAGTTCTATAACTTCAGAATATGACTTCTGTACATCCTTTTACTTACAGTTCTTTTGTGTCTTGTTGGCTTTGTTTTCACAGATCAGACCCATTTTCTCCTTTTCACAGTTAACATTTATACGGATTTTACATTCCTATTACTCCTTAACCACCCTTATCACTGCTCTTGTTTTTTTGCTGTGGGCACAGACACAATCTGTTCCACTTGCTCCTCCTTCCTCTCTGTCAGTAGTATAAAAGCAATGCTTTCCAGCTCCTTTCAGTTTTAAGTGTCAGACTAAACTTCAAACATTAACTCTGTTTCTTTCTTCAAGATGCTGCCAGGCTTGTTGAGTTTCTCCAGCACTTTCTACTGTCATGGATGGGGTTCCAAATTTCCAGATTACTATCCATGATATTGGGTGGGTACGCTGTCCACATAACTGACATGAGATTCCCCAAGCAGATGCTCTACTCCCAGATCCAACACAGCAGATGATCCCCAAGTGCCTCGGTGATATCCTCAAGGCCTCACTGGCAAAGTGAGCCATTCTCTCAACACCTGGGAATTATTGGCCAAAGACTGTTAAAATTAGGGGGAGGTGATGGCCGAGTGATATTATCATTGGACCGTTAATCCAGAGAACCAGAGAGCATTGTGGGGGGGGACCCAGGTTCAAATCTTGCCATGGCTAATGGTGGAATTGGAATTCAATAAAAAATCTGGAATTAAGAATTTAATGATGACCATGAATCCATTGTCAATTGTTGGGGAAAAGACCCATCTGGTTCACTATTGTCCTTTAGGGAAGGAAATTGCCATCCTTATCTGGTCTGGCCTACATGTGACTCCAGACCCATAGCAATGTGGTTGACTCTTAACTGCCCTCTGGGCTATTAGGAAAGGACAATAAATGCTGCCTGGCCAGTGACACCCTCATCGTGGGAATGAATAAAGAGTAAAAAAGAAAGTGGAGGAACAGCAACCGGGAATGTATTGAGCACCTAGGTACTTGCCATCAGGGAAAAAGCAGAAGCCGGGCAAAAACAGCAAAAGGACGCACTACTGCACCAACACCCCACCCATCCCTTCCCATGACCACCTTTTGCCCCAAGTCTAACAGGGCCTGCGGTAACTGAATTGGTCTGTACAGCCACCCATGGACTCACCCTGAGAGTGGAAGAGGGCCATCCTCATCTGTGAGGGATCATCAATTTCGGTGACGATTATTATGACTCTGACAATAGGAGTACAACAGTCATCAAGCTTCGTTACTCCACAAGCGAATATATAAATATTTTATTAAAGTATCAAAATACTCAAATTGTTTCTTCTGTACTGTTGTTCTGTGTAAAATGAATATCCATCAGGTTGCTTCTTTGAACTCCAAATAAATTATTTATCAGGTCTCCAATGAACATTGGGAACAGTGGGAATTTAGAGAGGATATTAGGAGGGAACCAAAATAGAAATTGCTGGAAAAACTCAGCAGGTCTGTCTACATCTGCGAGGAGAAACACTGAGGTAACCTTTCAAGTTTTGTGGTCTCTCTTCAGAACATTCTTCTGGAAGCTTAGACTAGATTTAACATTCAGGTGGGAAATGCTTGGGAACCATAATATTTGAACCTTTAGCAGATTGCACAAATACATCACTGAGAAGCCCTTTTAGCTGATTTTGCCTGGATTCTTAGAGATTGAGAAAGAGATCTGCTTTTCCCTGCAAGTTTCTCCAACTTCTCCAGCTAGGGCTGTGAAAACACACAACAAATTCAGCCCAGAGGTTGTTTCTCAGCTATGAACATCACAGATCCTTCGGCTTTTCCAAATGTCTTTGTTAAGAAATTAATATTCATAAAATCTGCCACTTTTGAAAGTTTTATTGAAGTCTTCTCCCAAATTTATGAGCTTTTTCAGTTAACAGCTGATAATCCATAACTCTCTTTGATGTTTGACTTTTTGTTTCCTAGTAATCTGGTGATAAACCCTCTTCAACACACATAAGACTAAACAATTCCATATTCCAGCTTCTCATGGTCTATGAATGATTATGTATGCATATCAACCATATGACCAACTGGCCACCATTTCTTACATAGAGAGGCAGCACGGCACAAAAACTCATCATATCTCATTGTTCCTTAAAAGTAGAGCCACAGGTAGACTGGATAGTGAAGGAGTTTGGTATGCTCGCCTTAACTGGCCAGTGCATTGAATATGGGAATTGGGAGGTCATGTTATGGCTGTACGGGACATTGGTTAGGCCACTTTTGGAATAATGCTTTCAGTTCTGGTGCCCCTGTTATCGGAAGGATTTTGTAAAACTTGAAAGGGTTCAGAAATGATTTGCAAGGATGTTGCCAGAGTTGGAGAGTTTGAGTTATAGGGAGAGGCTGAACAGGCTGAGATTATTTTCCCTCGAGCATCGGAGGATGAGGGGTGACCAAATGGGAGTTTATAAAATCATGAAGGGCATCGATAGGGTGAATAGCCTTGATTTTTTCCCCAGGATATGAGAGTCCAAAACTAGAGGGCATTGGGTTAAGGTGAGAGGAGGAAGATTTAAAAGGGACTTGAAGGAAAACGTTTTCACACAGAGGATGTTGCATGTGTGGAATGTGTTGTCAGAGGAAGTGGTGGAGGCTGGTACAATTACAACATTTAAAAGGCATCTGGATGAATACATGAATAGGAAGGGCTTAGAGGTATATGGGTCAAATGCTGGCAAATGGAACTAGTTTATGGATGTGAGTTTGCTCGCTGAGCTGGAACGTTCGTTTTCAAACGTTTTGTCACCATTCTAGGTAACATCATCAGTGAGCCTCTGACGAAGTGCTGGTGTTATGTCCCGCTTTCTATTTACCTGGTTAGGTTTCCTTGGGTTGGTGATGTCATTTCCTGCATTGGTGATGTCATTTCCTAATCTTTTTCTCAGGGGATGGTAGATTGGCTCCAAATCAATGTGTTTGTTGATGGAGTTCCGGTTGGAATGCCACGCTTCTAGGAATTCTTGTGCATGTCTCTGTTTGGCTTGTCCTAGGATGGATGTGTTGTCCCAATCAAAGTGGTGTCTTGCATTCCAACCGGAACTCCATCAACAAACACATTGATTTGGAGCCAATCTACCACCCCCTGAGAAAAAGAACAGGAAATGACATCACCAACACAGGAAATGACATCACCAACCCAAGGAAACCTAACCAGGTAAATAGAAAGCGAGACATAACACCAGCGCTTCGTCGGAGGCTCACTGATGATGTTACCTAGAATGGTGACGAAACGTCTGAAAATGAACCTTCCAGCTCAGCAAGCAAACTCACATCCAGAACCTCAACCTGAGCTACAAATCTTCTCAAAACTCGCTAGGAACTAGATTAATCGAGGATATTTGGTCAGCATGGACAAGTTGTACTGAAGGGTCTGTTTCTGTGCTGTACACTGATGACTCTATGTTTCAAAATAGTTTACAGCCAACAAGGATTTTTGAAGTGTATCCCCAGTTGTGTTTTAGAAAATGCAGCAGCCAAATTACTCACAGGAATTTTCAGCAAACTACAGTGAGATTGTGAAAGGTGCATGAGAAATGCAAGTCTTTTTTTTCCCATTTTTTCCATTCCTTATCAAATATACCTGATTCATGTCAGAGCTTTTCCATTGCTCCCTTGTGCCAGTACTGGCTCAAATGACAAAATCTGTTTTAGCTCTGTTCTTGCGGCAGCTAAGAACAATATTCTGAGCCAATATATGTAGGTGCAATCCGTTTTTGAGAGTTCATGCTGGATTCAAATTAAAGGTGCCCGCTGCCGGAGAATCAATTTATTAGGCTGATTCTAGGGATGGCGGGTCTGATGTATGAGGAGAGATTGACTGGATTGGGATTGTCTTCACTAGAGTGCAGATGAATGAAGGGAAATTTCATCGAGATTTATAAAACTCTAACAGGACTGGACAGGATAGATGCAGGAGGATGGTGGGTGTTCCCAGAACCAGGTGTCACAGTCTGAGGATTCGGGGTAGACCATTTAGGGCAGAGATGAGGAGCACTTTTTCGCCCGAAGAATCGTGAGCCCGTGGAATTCATTAACCCCGGATAGCATATGAATGCACATGGAATAGTGTAGGTTAGATGGGTTTCAGATCGGTATGACAGGTCGGCACAACACCGAGGGCCGAAGGGCCTGTACTGAGCTGTAATGTTCTATGTTCTAAGTAGTTGATGCAAAAACATTGAATGTATTCAAAAGGTGGTTAAGTATGGGACTTGGGATGAATGGGATCAAAGGCTATGGGGAGGACGCAGGATTAGGCTGTTGTGTTGGACGATCAGCCACGATCGTGAAGAATGGCAGATCAGACTCTAAAGGCTGAATGGCCTCCTCCTGCTCCTATCTTCTAAGTCTCTCTGTTTCTAAACGTAAGTTAACAATCCCAAGACAAGGAAGGAAATAATGTAATTTTGAAAAGTGCTCATTATTCAGTTGGGAAATTTTGTAAGTGTGTTGCCTGACTTTGCCTGCACAGCAAAGACATTGCTCAATGTGAAATGTTTGTTTAAACAGCAACAGGACACTCACACACAGCAAGACCTGGATATGTTGAGAGCTCGAGGTAGAAAGAAATTGAGAATACACATGAAGGCATATTTGGAGGAATGCACAGATCTCAGCATTGACAGGCCCTTATGGATTTTTTTTAATTCGCTGGTTAGTTGAGTAGTTATTGCAATTGATCTGAGCAGTTTGCTACGGCCATTTCAAAAGGTAAACAAGAGCTGAAGCATTTGAGCATGACTCATGGAGCGGTGAGGTGGTCGGTGGTTAGCACTGGCACCTCACGGTACCTGGTCCTATGTTCGATCCCACTCTTGGGTGACTGTGTGCATGAAGTTTACATATTTGCTCCTTGTGCGTGTCTGTGTTTGTCCCTTCTGGTTTCTCCCACAGCCCAAAGATGGGCAGATCAGCTCGATTGGTCATCCTTAAGTGCCCATTGTGTCCAGGGATGTGCAGGATAGGTGGATTAATCATAAGAAATGTGGGCTTACAGGGATTGTGTTGATGTTCTTTGGAGGATCATTGATTAGATTAGATTCCCTACAGTGTGGAAACAGGCCCTTCGGTCCAATAAGTCACACCACCCCTTGATATAGCCCACCCAGACCTATCCCCCTATAACCCACACACCCCTGAATACTATGGGCAATTTAGCATGGCCAACCCACCTAGCCTGCTCGTTTTTGGACTGTGGGAGGAAACTGGAGCACCCGGAGGAAACCCATGCAGACACGGGGAGAATGAGCAAACTCCGCACAGTGAGTCGCCCGAGGCTGGAATCGAACGCGCATCCCTGGTGCTGTTAGGCTGCAGTGCTAACCACTGAGCAACTGTGCCACCCCCGTGTGGACTGGATGGGCTGAATAGTCTGCTTCCACACTGTAGGGCTTCCATTCTACGAACTTGAAGTTACAGGGATTTCAGACAGAATAAAAGCAGAGTTAGTGCTTCAAACCAGTATGGCTCTTCTCCACAACAATGTTAATACACCCCACAGAAGCTGCCAGTCCTGCTGCGTTGCTTCAGCATTCTCTGTGTCTCTTTCAGATTTCCAGCACGTGCAGCATTATGCTCCTTTCCCCAGACCATTACCCTGGGTTTGCTGGATTACTTGCCCAGTGACATTACTACAATGTCACTGCCCCTCCTTGTTATCGGGGGTGGAGATGCTGAAATACATGGAGGTGAAGCCGCGGAGGGAGCTGAACACAGGAGTGTAAATGTTAGAATTGAAACTAATCCCACTGCTTTGACCCAAACTGAGTTAAAACTTCTTTTAACCACCAACAGATTCATTAGGATACAATGGCTTTGTGTTATAATCACTGGACTGTTAGCCCAGAAACTCGGGAAATCTTCCCGAGGCCTGGGTTTAAATCTTGCCTCAGCAAATGGTGGAATTTGAATTTGTTAAGTACCTGGAATTAAGAGTTTAATGACAATGATGAATCTATTGTCTAAAAAACCGATCTGGCTCACTCATGGCCCTTAGGGAAGGAAACTGCCATCCTTACCTGGTCTGGCCTACATGTGACTCCAGCCTCACAGCAATGCGGTTGACTCTGAACTGCCCTCTGGACAATTAGGGACGGGCAATAAATGCTGCCTGGCCAGTGACGCCCTCATCCCGTGAATGAATAAAAAGTAGAACCCCCAGTGTGTGAACAACTTAAACCATGCATCTAGATCCAATCCCAGCCCATTTAGAACATTACACTAAACTCCCAATCTATAAACTCATGCATCTTTCTAATTTTTACATCACAGCCTTGCAAGTATCTATGGTAACCAGTTCAGACAGAAACCAAACACATGAAGGTTATGTCAAAAACAGTAAAGCCACAGGACATGCTGTAGTAGTCAAGACAGGCAAGCTGACAATTACAGGTTATTTTGAGACAATCAAGATGAGGGTACACAGAGAAACGAAGCAATTTATTGTTTTTCGACAAAGCGGATAAAAATAGAACTTAATTTTGCTCATGGCTGAGTCAGATTTATATTTTTCTCACTTCTCTTGTCCTGTCTAGACAACAGTTGCTCCTGTCCTGATCAAACGATCTATCTGCCCCAGACAAACTGGTTGCTTGTTTGGTGATAATTTGATTGGCACTGAGTACTATTCCTGGCTGCCCTGCTTTCATCCTCTTCCTCCAACACTTTATACACTGGGTCTGCAAAGATCACTTAAAGTCCTCCTACACAGTGCTTTGAGTGGGACTGATAAGTCTCAGGAACCTTTTGAATGCCCAATGGTTCAGCGACATAAACCTGTTCACAATCTGCCTTGTCCAAGTTCCTTTCACTTATCACCCCTGCGCTTCTGATACTTGGCACCCAGTCTGTGGACATATCAAATTTAAAATTCTCATCCCTGTTTTCAAGTCCTTCCCTGGCCTTACCCCTCATTGGCTCTGAAGTTCATCCAGCCTGGAAACATCCAGAGGAATCTGTGCTCCCCCAATTCCTATCTCTTGAGCACCCTGATTTTCAATGCCTCTGCCTTTGTGGCCATTGGAACGTGCTCTGAGGCCTAAGTCTTAAGCTACAAGAGTCCCTCCATTAATCTCTCTGCGTCTTTTTTTGCATCAATACAGTCCTTAGAACCTACCTCAGCTCTTGCATGTGGTGTATTCTCATTCATTGGTATTCTACACAATTTATTGCTTCAAGTTTTGGCCTCCTTTTATCTGTGGAATCCCCCTCACCCTTCCACTCTGGGACTCCATGAGTAAACATTTTTTGGAATTTGAATTTCATGTTCCCTGCATGGTGTGTTGTCCTGCTGATGGTTGGATTAATACGAATGGTAGCAGGATGAGGCTTCTAATAGTGCATTAATTACGTGCCTTAATTGGTAGGAAGGTATGTAATTCCTTCATAGTCTTCCCATTCCAAATACAGAAGATGTTCCCATCTGCTACCCTACTGCTCAGTGAAATGGCCCTACTTCCAAACTCGCCAGAGGGCAGGAGATCAGTGTTTGGGGAGCAACAGGAAACAAAATGTTTCAACTCACATCTGAGCGTTTTGGTTGAATCATCCTCAGATTTGCAACCCTGCTTCACCTTAAGACTGATTCGATTTCAACTTCACATGTGCAATTTTATAGAACATAGAACATAGAAAAGTACAGCACAGTACAGGCCCTTCGGCCCACGATGTGGTGCTGTGGAATAATCCTAATCCAAAATTAAAATAACCGAACCTACATTCCCCTCAATTCACCGCTGTCCATGTGCATGTCCAGCAGTCGCTTAAATGTCACTAATGACTCTGCTTCCACGACTACCACTGGTAAACTATTCCATGCACTCACAACTCTCTGGGTGAAGAACCTCCCTCTGACGTCTCCTCTATACCTTTCCCCTAACACCTTAAAACTATGACCCCCTCGTGGCAGTCAATCCTGCCCTGGGGAAAAGTCTCCAGCTATCGACTCTATCCATGCCTCTCATTGCCTTGTACACCTCGAACAGGTCACCCCTCTTCCTCCTCTCCAGAGAGAAAAGTCCGAGCTCAGTCAACCTCTCCTCGTAAGACAAGCCGTCCAGCCCAGGCAGCATCCTGGTAAACCTCCTTTAGACCCTCTCCAAAGCCTCCACATCTTTGCTATAACAGGATGACCAGAACTGGACACAATATTCCAAGTGTGGTCTCACCAGGGTTTTGTAGAGCTGCAGCATAACCTCACAGCTCTTAAACTCGATCCCCCTGTTAATGGGAGCCAAAACACCATACGCTTTCTTAACAACCTTATCCACCTGGGTGGCAACTTTGAGGGAGCTATGCTCTTGAACACCAAGATCCCGCTGTTCCTCTGCACTGCCGAGAATCCTGCCTTTAATCCTATATTCAGCATTTAAGTTCGACCTTCCAAAATGCATCACTTTGCATTTATCCAGGTCGAACCCCATCTGCCGTTTCTCTGCCCAGCTCTGCATTCTGTCAATGTCTCGCTGAAGCCTGCAATAGTCCTTGATACTATTAACGGCACCTCCAACCTTTGTGTCATCAGCAAACATACTAACCCACCCCTCAACATCCTCATCCAAGTCAGTTATAAAAACTACAAAGAGCAGAGGCCCAACAACAGAGCCCTGTGGGACACCACTCAGCACTGACTTCCAGGCAGAATATTTACGATCTACAACCACTCTCTGCCTCCTGTCAGCCAACTAATTCTGAATCCAGACAGCCAAATCACCCTGTATCCCATAACTCCCGACTTTATGAATGAGCCTGCTGTGGGGAACCTTAACAAATGCCTTGCTGAAGTCCATGTACACCACATCCACTGCTCAACCATCATCAATCTGTCTCGTGACTTCCTCAAAGAACTCAATAAGATTTGTAAGGCATGACCTGCCCCTCACAAAGCCATGCTGACTCCCTTTAATCACAATCCTGCCTGCTCCAATAACCTTTCACCCTCCACTTACTAAGAATCTATCTATGTTTGCCTTACAAGTGTTCAAAGACTCTTTTCTGCTTCCTTTTATAGGTGCCTTCATATACAACTGCAAAAGCTGAAAAATGCCCACCAGGTCAGGCAGTTCTCTGCCCAGCTCTGCATTCTGTCAATGTCTCGCTGAAGCCTGCAATAGTCCTCGATACTATTAACGGCACCTCCAACCTTTGTGTCATCAGCAAACATACTAACCCACCCCTCAACCTCCTCACCTAAGTCATTTATAAAAACTACAAAGAGCAGAGGCCCAAGAACAGAGCCCTGCTTTTCCAAATAGTCATAAATCCTATCCCTCAGAATTTTTTCCAAACCCTTGCTGACCACAGACATAAGACTGACTGGTCTGTAATTTCCAGGGATTTCCCTATTCCCTTTCTTGAAAAGAGGAACAACATTTGCCTCCCTCCAATCTTCTGATACGACTCCCGTGGAGAGTGAGGAAGCAAAGATCTTTGCCAGCGGCTTAGCAACCTCCTTTTCTAGGATTTGAGTTCCAATTTCTTGCAGTTCTAGTGTGGCCGCAAACAAGGTGCTGGGATGTTGGAATTCTGGTACGAAAACACGCAATGAGGAAAAGATCCAGGTGGCATGATGAATCAGTGTGGTTAGCACTGCTGCCTCACAGCACCAGGGACAAGTGTTTGATTCCAACCTTGACTGAATGTGAAAGAATCATAGAATCCCTTCAGTGTGGAAACAGGCCCTTTGGCCCAACCAGTCCACACCGCCCCTCAGAGCATCCCCACCCAGATCCATCCCTCATAACCCACCTAATCTACACATCCCTGTACACTACAGGAAATTTAGCATGGCCAATCCACCTAACTTGCACATCATTGGACTGTGGGAGGAAACTGGAGCGACCAGATGAAACCCACACAGACAGAGGGAGAACATGCAAACTCCAAACAGTTTCCTGAGGCTGGGATTGAACCTGTTGCTGTGAGGCAGCAGCCCTAACTGCAGAGCCACCGTATCACCGAAAGGTTTACACATAATCCATGAGTTAATGTGGGATTCCTCTGTATGCTCCAACTTCTGCTCACAGTCCTAAAGTGCACAGATTAGGTGGATTGGCTGTGCTAAATTGCCGATTGTGCCCTTAGGGATGTGAAGGGTAAGTGGATTAGTAATTGGAAATTCAGGCTTACAGGGATAGGAGAGGGGTGTATGTATGGGAAGCGTGCTTTTTGGCGGGCCGGTGTGGACCAGATGGGCTGAATGGCCTACTTCCACATTTGTAGGGATTCTATGACCAGGTCATATGTCAAACGGAAACACTTCTCAATGGATACTGCCTGACCTGGTGGGCATTTTTCAGCTTTTGCAGTTGTACATGAAGGCACTAGGCTCACCTATAAAAGGAAGCAGAAAAGAATCTTTGAACTCTTGTAAGGCAGACATAGATAGATTAAGTAAGTGGAGGGTGAAAGGTTATTAGAGCAGGCAGGATTGTGGATTTGAGGTTACAGTCAGATTAGGCAAGGTCTTATTGAAAAGCAGCTCATACCGAAAGGGATGAGTAACTTATACCTGGTCCTAATTTGTATGTTTACAGGTCTAGACATAATGGTTATATCAAAGTACAAAAGAGAATATTATGAACCTGACTGGATTAGCTCCTGAAATCAGCTTTTCGACACATTATTTGACAAGCATTCTGTGACAAATTACTTCTGTCAAAATACATCTGTATCCCAGTATAAAGATGAATCGATAAACCATCCACATCGACAGATTGAGGAGAAAATAGAAAAAAACGCTCTCACTTAAATTTCACCCTTCACAACCTCAGGATATCTGAAAGCACTTTACAACTGAGACATGCTTTTTCAATTGTAATGTCATGTTGTGATGGAGGATGTGTGGTTGCCAAATTGTGCACAGCAAGCTCCCACTAACAACAATACGATCATAACCCAGGAATCTCTTTCAATGAAATTGAGTGAAATGTACATTTCTTCCAGGAATCCAGGGAGAACTGCTCTGTAAACAATATTAAATATAACATCACAGATCGATGTTCCTCCAGTACATTCTCCACCATAGGCTTTCTACTGTAATTGTGTGTGGGTTTCTTCTTTCTGTGATTCAGCGTTTATGAATGCCTTGAAGTCATTTGTTTGCTGATCCTCCCACTTACTGAGCTTCTGTTCAGGTTTATCCCCATGCCTTAGACTGAATGGCTGGCCTCACCTCATGGTTAACTCATTACACTGTACTCCAGACTGTGCTTCACACTGTGTTATCTCAGACTCTAGCATCAGCAGTTCTTACTAACACTGTACTGCTGTGGAACTTAACTTTGGGCTCTTACTGCCTCCAATTCCGTAAGTGTGGACATTGGCTTACTACCGTGTATAAATGTTGACTGAACTAAATGAACTTTAACAGGAATTGTTAACATAACTACTTATAAGGCATGGTGAGAGATGACATACTGCTGCAATCTTGCATACACAAGCTCAAATTCTTTGTGCTCTGACATAACTAAGAGTTGCTCCTTCTGCACCTGCTAGGTAGCTATTCTCAGAGTAAGGATACAGTTAAATCTTATGCTACTGTGAGGATGATATTTTATTCATAAAATAGACGAGGCCAACTTGCAAAGGTAGTGCGAAGCTGAACTGAAAGCTTTGCTACTCACTGTTTGATTTTGATATTTGATTCAATCTATACTGTGATTTTTTTTGTGTGTGAGACATGAAAGAAATCACAATTTCAATGACTTTCTGGTTCCATGTGTGCAACCTCAACATGTTATCTCTCCTTTGTATTCTCAACTTCTCAACTTCTTTTGATGCTGTCAACCTCTTCGATCAGCTTTCATCTGCCTTCGAGATCCACAGGATTGTTGTCTCAGGTTTGATCATCTAGCTGCTCAGTGGAGCTGAAAGCCAGCTGCTGAGACAGTGGTAATGTTACTCGACTAGTAATTATAAAGGTCCAGCTCAATGCTTTTGGTTCAAATCCCGTTGTAGTAGCTGGTGAGCTTTGAAGTAAAATAAATCTGGAATTAAAATCTAGCCACGGTAACGGTGGCCATAAAACTAACGAGGGCTGATATAAGCGTCCATCAGCTTCACTGATATCCTTACCTGATCAGGCCAAGGTGTGACGCCAAATCCAATAATCATTTGGAGGCCTTTTTTTCTGAAATGGCTCAGGAAAGCATTTGCTTCATTCCATTCATACCTGAACATGTTTAAAAAGAGCACGGAGGTTAGGGAACAATTTCATTCTGAACATAGCACTGAAGAAGGAAACCAATATCCTGGAATTCCCAGGTTAACAATCCCAATCAGGGAACTCATACTCTATGAGATCCACCTGGCCAACTTCATTTTATATCACTAGCATCCCTTCTCACTACCATCCCACATCTCCCACCTTCCCCACCAACCCAAATCCAGGATATAGGCCTACTCTTTACCTTGTAGTTTCTCTTGGGACATTTTCACTCCCGTTCCTCCAACTCTGATTCAGATACAGGTATCGTGTACTGGACCGTGGCTGGCCTCTTGCACCCTGAACATCTTGAAAGAAATTCCTCTTCTGCTTCTGGTGGTAATGATATTGAGGCTGTGACATCCACTGTATCTATCTCAGATTCTGAGGTTTCTATGACGCTAGATGGAGGGGGGATCCCAATGTTTCTCTCAGGCTTTCTGGCTGTTCTCAGGGGTCGGGTATGTTTTGCTTCTGTCCCGTTTATGAGGTTGCAGCTTCCAGGTGATCCATATGTTGGCTCAGGACCACCTCACCTACTCGAGTTTTGTACACAACAGGGCCAAACCTCATGTCAACCTCACATTGTACCATGCAGGGCCATTTCTGTAGCTCCAGCAACAAACTTCAAGTAAATTGTCTTTCTAAGGTGGCAAGTGCCTATCGTTAGCATTCCTGATGCTGTTTCAACTTCCTCCCACCCAAATCCCCCACAGGCCCGAGAATATCAGATTTAGCCTGGTGCAGAGTCTTCTCCCCGTCAGCATCTCTGCTAGAGATACCCCTGTAGTTGCATGAGCAGTGGCCCTGTAATCAAATAGGAACAGGGCAGTTTGGTATTGAGGGAAGCTGTGGGCTGTTTCCTTGTGGGGCTGCATGGTGGCTCAGCAGTTCACACTGCCGCCTCAAAGTGCCAGGGGCCTGGGTTCAATTCCCACCTCGGGTGACTGCTTGCGTGGAGTTTGCACATTCTCCCCACGTCTGCATGCGTTTCCTCCGGGTGCTCCGGTTTCCTCCCACAGCCACAAGGAGTGCAGGTTAGGGTGGATTGGCCATGCTAAATTGCCCGTAGTGTTCAGGGATGTGTATATTAGGTGGGTTATAGGGGGATGAGTCTGGGTTGGATGCTTTGAGGGCCAATGTGATTTTTTGGGCAATTTCCACACTGTCGGGATTCTAAGATTTAAGCTTGCCTTCGTCTTTTGGGCTGCCCTTTTTACCAGACCATTGGGCAATAGATGGTATGGAGCTGACCTCATCTGCTAAATTCCATTGGATTTTTGGAAACATTCAAAATCCCTGCTGATAAAGGACATCCCATTGTCCATGGCCAATACTTCCCAGAGTCTGTGTGTCGCAAATGATGCTCACAGCTTTTCAAACAACATCCAAAAGTCTGATGAATGAAACTCTTCATGTCCAACCATTTTGAATGGACATCCACAGTAAGCAAGAACATTGAGCCCATCAAAGCACCAGCATAGTCAACCTATAACCAAGTCCAGGGTTTACCCAGCCATTTTCACAAATGTGGGGCACCTGCTGGTAGTAATTTTTGCCCTTGTTGGCACTGCACCACCGACATAGCTATGTTGACATCCAAACCTGGCCACCAGACATAACATCTCATCAACATCTTCATTTTGAAAACCCCTGGATGACCCTGTTGGAATTCAACAACCTTTGCCCAAGACAATAGCTCACATAATAATATGCTGTTATCTGTAGTCATCTGGTCTCGGCAGGTCTAAAAAAGCTTCAGTTCTGTTTGCGATGATCCTTTGGTTTCCCCCCATTACCCTCAACTGTTTTAGTTTCATCGGGAATCGCAGATTGCCCCAGCTCAACAACCCCAAACAGAGATCTCATACTCAGTGGATCCAGCTGGCCATCGTACCAATCAGTCCAATAACTATAGTCAGGCCTCTGTGTCATCACTGGCCCATTGGACTTCAGTGTCATTCATCCCCAACAAGATGAACAAGCTTCCTCAAGAGGATATTAGCCCAAGCTGTGTTAAGGTGTAACCCATTCTCCTTGTAGACATTCCCCCTGCCCCAGCACCAGTCTCAGAGCTGTAGTAATCTCATGCTCTCCATCTTGCACCATCTATTAGGTCATATTCTACTCAAAATACATATTCATTATACTCTATACATCCTCGCATGTGGTCCAGGGAACAATCCTGAAATCACCTCCTAGAAGGTCCAGCTGTACTACAACTTGGCCAGTTCCTTAAATTCTACATTAAGGCCCTCATTTCTCTTTCTACCTCTGTCATTGTTACCAATATGTGCATGCAATTCTCTTATGCTAACTGTAAATGAGATTTAATGTCTCTGCAGTTGTCACACTCATGAATCTAACATGTTCACATCCTCAATCAGGCTAGTTACGAATTGCTGCTGACCTAGCTCTGTAGCTAATGCTAATAATCCTTCCCGGGGAGATAGAAAATTGAAATATTCCTCTTGAACATTTGTCATTTCATTATCTGATATCAAATTCGAATCTGCTTTAACATGAATTCACCAGACTGTGTTGACATCTGAAGCTTTTCAGCTTTAGTATGACTGCTGAGGGCAGAAAGAGATACAGATGGGATCTCAATTGGTTAAGTGAGTGAGAGAAATCCAGCAGATGGGCCATAAGATGGAAAAATGCAAATTTGTTCACAATGAGGCTCATGGAATGCAGATAACACATGTGAATTCACCATAAGATGAATTTTACTTTACTACCCATTATTCCAATAAAACACACTTCATTTGCAATAATGTGATTATTATTGCTCACTGATATTTTAACAGATGTATAACATTATCAAAGGTGAACTTTCTTGGGTGTTTCACATTTTGTTGCCACTTCACAGGGCACAGTGGTTCTTTTCTAAGTCTCTATACATGTTCTTCCAACTCATCCAGCCATGTCTGCGATTATTCCCAACTTCACTGTTTGGTGGGATGCTCTTCACAGGATTGGTGCAGACTCAGTGGACTGAATGGTCTGATTCCATACTGTAAGGGTTTTATGATCCACATTGTGTATTGTTTCACAATTAGAGGCAACTTTTGTATGCAAGCTACACAGTTGTTATTGCAAATGGCAACAAGATTTATCCGTTGAAGACAAAAGCTCAGTTTTATCCTCAAGCCAGTTGCGGGAATAGTTTTGACATTATTCACTATACTGTGAAAAGATGTGCATGAGCAGGAATATCCACTCTGCTGAAAAGTTGTCACATATGACATCTGGGAACTTAAATTGAATAGTTACGTGTGTTGCTGTGTGAGTATGTGTTTCTCAGAACATGGTTTCATTTAATGTGGTGATTTTCAGGAACCTAACTATACCATGCTTTAGGTACATAGGACATTGATGGACTCCATTGACTGGAGATTAGAAGAGACAGAAGGGGGTGGCTTTATTGAAATATATAAGACCCTGTGAGGCCTTGAAAAGGTTGAATGTGAAAATTATCTTTTCTCTTGATACTACGCAACACTGCTTATAAAATGAGGGTTTGCTGTTTTAGGGCAGAGATAATGGAGAATGTTTCTCTCTCCAAGCATTGTGTGATTTTGGAACATTTTGCCTGAGAAGGTGGTGAAAGCTGAGTCATTGAATGCTTTTAAGCTGAACAAGATTGCTTTTCATTCGGTTAGAGGCTCAAAGGTGATCTGAGGTGGGTGGGAATTCAAAATACAAATGGAGGAGCTATGAGTGTTTTGAATGACAGTGCAGGCTTCAAGAAACTTGCTTCCAATTTGTATGTTCACATATTTGCATTATTCTTCTCATTGTTTGTAACTTCTCACAAATTTTTGGTTTCTGACATTTGAATTTTCTTCAGTGTTATGAATGGAAAACATTTCTGTCAACTCCATGTAGTCATAGATTTGCATCATGTTGTCAGTATGAAACAATTCTCTTATGCTAACTAATCTCAATGCATTCTTTCTTCCATTTGTATTCTGCAATGTGTCTCAGAAGCGTGTGTGAAATTTCCCACCAGCTGCTCCCTGACTGGTTGTTCAATAATTATTTGTTCCTGGACCAATTGTTATCAAATTGGCTTTTTGGACAGACTTGGCATAACACAACGTTTCTTGAACTGTTCACTCTCTATTGTCCATAATTAAACTGCTGCCCCTTGATGAATTTTGAAATTAATGCTATATTTCAGGGGGCAGTCACAACCCTGGGATTAACTACCTCAAATTTGTTCAGCAGTCAGGATCAGTAAGATGTAATAATGAGCGAAGGAGGTAATGGAGATCCAGAAGGTAGTACTGAAGGAGCCTCATCTCTTGAGACTGTCCAACTGGTTTATGCTTCTTTCTCCCTGTTTGGGGGATGTAGGGAGAATGAACAAACTGACCATTGCACTGAGATACAAGGAGCCAGTCACGAGTGGGGACAAAAGAGAAATGTAGATGTAATTGGGAGTAGTGTAATACACCATTAATATAATCTATTCCAGGGAAATAGATACTGTTCTCTTTGGCCAGGATCGTTGGACCCAAAGGCCGTGTCACCTACCTGGTGCTTGCGTTCAAGATATTTCTGCAGAGGAACACGGAGTTGGAGGGGAAAGATGAAGCTCTCATGATCCAACGGTAGAGATAGGAAGAGAAAAGAGGTTCTGCTTAAGGAAATAAGCAAGTAGGAGTTAAAGTAAAAGCAGAACCGAAGAGGTAATAATCTCTGGATTACTGGTTGAGCCACGAGATAACCGGCACAGGGTCAACAAGGTTAAAGAGGCAAGTGTGTGGCTCAAACATTTGTGTGGGAGAAACAGGTTGGAACTCCTTGGTCATTGGTACCAGTACTAGGGAAGGAGGAAGCTTTTCCAATGGCCAAGCCCCACCTGAATCACGCTGGGATCAGAGTCCTGGTGAAATCGCAGAACTAAAGTTGTGTATTTGGCTTTAAGCTGAATAGTGTGGAGATTGGGTTCAGTTGCACAGAAAATCATGGAAAAATGTTAAAAGTGAAGAGGGCTCAGCAAATTTGCAGAACAAGTAATAGGGCAGGCGGTACGGAAAGGCTCGAAAATCTAACTTCAGGCACAGCAGAGAAGGGAACAAAAACAGAAGATGCTGGAAAAGCCTAGGCCCGAAATGTCAGCTTTCCTGCTCCTCCGATGCTGCTTGGCCAGCTGTGTCCATCCAGCTCTACACCTTGTTATCTCAGTTGCTGGAAAAACTCAGTCGGTCTGGCAGCTTCTGTGAAGAAAACATCAGAGTTAACATTTCACATACGGTGACGTTTCCTCAGAAGGGAACAAATTTGAAAGTGGTGAAAGTCAATGCAACACTGAGGGTGCTGATCTTTAATACACACTGTACACAACACAAGGTTGTGGAGCACGGGTACAATATAATGGGCATAACAGATATGTGGGCTCAAGGGAATTAGGGCTAGCAATGAAAATTCCAAGGATACACATCCTATTGAAAAACCAGGCAGATGGGCAGAGAGGCCAGGGTTACCTTGTTTGTAAGAAGTGAAATTAAATTGATAGCAAGAGGTGATATAGAGTCAGAAGGTGAAGAATCCAAATGGGTAGAGTTGAGGAACTGCAAAGGATAAATGACAGCGATGAGGTTGTGTACTGGCCTCCTAGCAGTAGTCAGGATATGGGAGTGAAAATAAATCAGAAAATAGGAAAGGCATGTGAAAAAGGAGTTTCCAGGGTAGTTCAGGAGGCACAGCAGAAGTTCATCCCAAGGATGCAGAGGGGAGGATAAGTCAAATGATGGAAGTCAGAGGCAGCATAAAAGCAAAAAAAAATTACATAATGTGGTGAAGGTTAATGGGAAACCAGAGGATTAAGAAGCTAGCAGAGGACACCTAAAAAAGCAACAGGAAGGGAGAGGATGAAATATGTGAATAAACTAGCTCATAACATTAGAGAAGATTTAAAGAGTTTTTTTTAGATATCTATGAAGCAAGAGAGAAGCAAGAGTGGACATTGGACAACTGGAAAATGGAGTGTTGAACTGGAGGAATATAGTAGGTCAGGCAGCATCTGAGAAGCCGGAGATTCGATGTTTTGGGCCTACACTCTTCATCAAGACCTAATGAAGGACCTAGGCCTGAAATGTCAATTTTCCTGCTCCTCTGATGCTGCCCGACCAGCTGTGTTTCTCCAGCGCCACATGGCATCGACTCTGACTCCAACCATCTGCAGTTCTTGCTATCTCAAACTGGAAAATTAAGCTGGATATGTAGTAAAGGTGAACAAAGAAATGGTGGAGGAACTGAATAGATACTTTGCATTAATTTTCAGAAGAAGACACCAACAACATACCAGAGAATCAGAGAGGAGATGTAAGTGTTGTGGTCGTCATGAAGGAGCAGGTACTCAGGAAGTTGAAATCTGAAGGTGGATAAAACACCTGAACTAGGTGGACTACACGCTAGAGTTCTGAAGGAGATAGCTGAGGAGATTGTGGAGGCATTGGTGGTGAGCTTTCAGGAATTACTGGAGTCAGGGAGAGCCCCAGAGGACTGGAAAATGACTGATAATACCCATGATGGCCTTGGACAATCCCAGCAGAGGTTTGCATGAATAATCCTGGGAATTAAGGGATTACCATATGAGGAGTGGTTGAAGACTCTGGGTCTGTACTCAAAGAAATTTAGGAGGATGAGGGTGGACCTGACTGAAATTTATAGAATGTTGAGTAGCCTGGAGTGAGTGGATGCGGAGAAGATGTTTATATTGATAAGAAAGTCTCGGACCTAAGGCATAGCCTCAGGGTGAAGGGATGGCCCTTTAGAACTGAGATGTGGAAGTATTTCTTCAGTCAGAGGGTAGCTAACCTGTGGAACCCATTGATGTGAGGCCAGTAGAGGCCAGATCATTGAGTGTATTTCATACAGAGATGAATAGGCTGTTGATCAGTAAGAGCATTAACGTTTACAGGGAGAAGGCAGGAGAATGGTGTTGAGAAACACATCAGCCACTATCAAATGGAAGAGCTGCCTCGATGGGCTGAGTGGCCATATTCTGCTCTTATCTTATGGCCTTAAAATATGGTAGACAATATTATATCCGCAAAAAATGTAGTCTTCTTTAATACGCTAAACTCTTCAGTATCTCCATGCTGTTTTTACACTTTTTCCCAAACAGCTTCTTATTTCTTTATCATGGTAATGATGTTTCATTTTCCTTCTAAATGTTTTTAAAAATCACAGTATAGCCATTTCTATCTTTGTTTTTGGAAAATTGTTTGAACTGCCTAGTGTCACAAATTGGAAGTTTTTAATCATCGGCCAGTTTTTAAAATTTTGCAGTACAGCAATTCAAGTTTACTTTACTTCATCCAATGCTTTCAATTCTGTAATACAAAAAGACTACATCTTTCTACAGTTTCCTGGGGATTTCTGGCATTTTTGAGATTAAAGTAGAGGTTTCCTGCCTTTTGAAAACAAGACAGAGGTTTTCTCTTTCTCTCTGGCAGAAAGGACAATTCCCTGCCTGGCACAGTCTAATAAACAACGCCTGTCCTTTTCCATAACATTCTCAAACAAAGTCTTCTGCTAGTGGCCTGAACAAATGCTTACAGCCTGACCATAGCTCAGACATGGCTTAGTCATGCTCATTATCTCTGCCTTAATAGTCTTCTTATTGGGTTAGCTCTGTTCATTTAAGCTTTAAAATTTCCCCCTTTGTTACCTTATTCCCAGTTTACACAATGTGATCAGTTCAGGGATCCAAGTTTCAGTGAGATCCTTGGTCCTGGATTTCCCCGTGTTAGCCAAGCCTCATCATGCTTGCTTGCTTTGAGAGCCCTCTTTGTGAGCTGGAAGTACACCAATTTTAACTTCTATCCTCCTCAGTCCACTTTTAGGCTTTGCGCCTATAATTTAAAGCATTAGAATCTGGTCGCTTTGTTGTTTCCAACATGCGGCAACATTCTATGTTTACTCACTCAAGCATTTAATAATTGTAAACACCTCTGTTTGGTCAGAGTGTAAAGAAGAAAACGAATGGGCAGAGCAAAGTAATAAGTATTTACATCGCAAGTAGTTGCTACAATTTTGACCTCACCTATCTTTGCCAAGGTAAAATTAGGGAAGCAATAGCCTAGGTGCATTATCACTGGACTATTAATCCAGAGACCAAGGAAGCATTCTGGGTTTGAATCCTACCATGGCAGATGGTGGGATCTGAATTCAACAAAGAATATTTGGATAACAAAGTGTGGACCTGGATGAACACAGCAGCCAAGCAGCATCTCAGGAGCACAAAAGCTGACGTTTCGGGCCTAGACCCTTCATCAGAGAGGTGATGAAGGGTCTGATGAAGGGTCTAGGCCCGAAACGTCAGCTTTTGTGCTCCTGAGATACTGCTAGGCCTGCTGTGTTCGTCCAGCTCCACACTTTGTTATCTTGGATTCTCCAGCATCTGCAGTTCCCATTATCAAAGAATATTTGGAATTAGGAGTCTAGTGCTGACCATGAATTTATTGCCGATTGTGAGAAAAACCCATCTAGTTCACAAATGTCCTTTTAGGGAGGGAAACTGCCATCCTTATCTGGTCTGGGCTACATGTGACTCCAAGCCAACAGCAATGTGGTTGCCTGTGAACTGCCCTCTGGGCAATTATGGATGGGCCAAAAATTCTGCCCTAAATGCAACACCTTCATCCCATGAATGAATAAAGAAAAGAAATTGGAGAGCTACATTGCCCTGCACCAAAAGCTAAATCAAAGTAAATACTCGACAATTGGACCAAAATTCCCACGCATCTACAAGAGCCATATTTCACTTAGGGAAGTTTAATACTTTCAACAGGCGCATTAATAAGGTTGATCTTCTTTGCATAAAAGCAAATTTCAGCAGATGCTGGAAGTCTGAAATAAAACAGAAAGCACTAGAAAAACTCAAGATGACACCAAAATTGGTCGTATAGTAAACAGAGAAGAAGATTATCTAAGATTACAAAGAGATCTTGATCAATTGGTCAATGGGCTGAGGAGCTGGCAGATGGGGTTTAATTTGGATAAATGTGAGGTTTTGCATTTTGGTAAAACAAACAAGGACATGGGGACTTATACATTTAATAGCAGGGGCCCTGTGTATTGTACAACAGAGAGACCGAGGGGTTCACGTACATAATTCTTTGAAATTGCATCACATGTAGACAGGTTGGTTAACAAGGCACTTAGCATGCTTGCCTTCATTGCTCAGACCTTTGAGTATAGGAGGTGGAATATCATAGTGAGGTTGCACAGTACATTGATGAGGTCTCTTCTGGAGAATGGTGTACAGTTCTGGTCACCTTGTTATAAGAAGAATGACGAAACTGGTGAGGGTTTGAAAAAGAATTAGCAGGATGTTGCTGGAAATGAAGGGTTTGAGATGTAAGAATAGACTGGAAAGACGGTGACGTTTTTCGCAGGAGGCTATGATGCTGAAGAGTGACCTTATTGAGGTTTATACAATTGTGAGAAACATAGGTAAGGTGAATGACAAGGATCTTTTCTCTAGACTGGGGGAGTTAAAACTAGGGAGCATATTTTTAAGGTGAGAGGAGAAAGATTTAAGAGGACATGCTGGGGAGCTTTTTTTTTGCAGAGGGTGTTTCGTGTGTAGAGTGAACTGCCAGAGAAAGTGACAGCTACAGGTACAGTTACAACATTTAGAGGACATTGGATAAGAGCATGAATAGGGAATAGTTTGGAAGGATATTGACCAAATGCAGGCAGGTGGGATTAGTTTAGTTTGGGATCATGGTTGGCATGGACTGGTTGGACCGAAGGGCCTGTTACCATGCTGTATCGCTCTATGGCTCTTTGACACTATCTGTGGAAAGAAAAACAGAGTTTGCAACAGTATGACTCTGTTCCAGAGAATATCAACAAATTTTGGAGCAAGTTCAGAGATTCTTAACTGTATTCCAAAATAGATGTAGCTTAACAAAAGATTGTTAGAATCAAAGCCAAGAGTAAAAATGGGTATGACACACCCCATGAATAATGGAGTCGTAGAATATGTTATCATTGAAGACTATAAGAGAAGTGAAACTGGTTATGAAACATTAACTTTGTTTCCCACTCCCCAAATGCAACCACACCTGCAGAGTTTCTCCAGCCCTTTCTATTTTGACCCTTTCTTTAAGATTCAATTCACCAGATGTGGGCATCACCAACACAGTTAGCATTCATCATCTTTTGTTACTTGCCCTCGAGAAAAATTGGTGGTGAGTCAGGTTCTTGAATCATCATATGCCATGTGGTGTAGTTATACTCAATCTACCATTGGATGAGGGGGACTCTATGATTTTTATCAAGAGATGGCATTAAGGCTGGTGATGGGGCTGCGCAGTGGCTCAATGGTTAGCACTATTGCCTCATAGCAACAGGGACCCGTGTTCAGTTCCAGCCTTGGGTAGCTGTCTATGTGGAGTTCTCCCTATGTCTGCATGGGTTTCCTCCCACAATCCAAAGATGTTCAGGTTAAGTGGATTAGCCATGCTGGAATTGTCTGTAGTGTTCAGGGATGTGCAGGCTAGGTGAATTAGACACGGTAATGTGGAGTTACGGGATACAGTAGGGTGTTGGGTTTGAGTGGGATGCTCTTCGAAGGGTCAGTGTGGATTTGATTGACAGAATGGTCTCCTTCAGAACTGTAGGGTCTCAAAGCTGTATGATGTATTTCCAAGTTTAGATGTTGTGTGACTTGGCAGGGTACCTTAACCCTAACCCTACTCCTATCACAGCTTACATCATATTTTAACCTCACTGCGAAGCCTCTTCCAGGGATGCCTAACCTGAAGAAGTTACCCTCGTCCCTCCGGACCAACCTCAGGGAATCTCTCTCCCATTGACTCTCCATCTTCGGTCCGCCTCCCCCTCTCTCCCTATTTATTCCAGTTCCCTCCCCCCATCCCCCTCTCTGATGAAGGGTCTAGGCCCGAAACGTCAGCTTTTGTGCTCCTGAGATGCTGCTTGGCCTGCTGTGTTCATCCAGCCTCACATTTTATTATCTTGGAATCTCCAGCATCTGCAGTTCCCATTATCTCTGATACTATTTTAACCTCACTGCGAAGCCTCTTCCAGGGATGCCTAACCTGAAGAAGTTACCCTCGTCCCTCCGGACCAACCTCAGGGAATCTCTCTCCCATTGACTCTCCATCTTCGGTCCGCCTCCCCCTCTCTCCCTATTTATTCCAGTTCCCTCCCCCCATCCCCCTCTCTGATGAAGGGTCTAGGCCCGAAACGTCAGCTTTTGTGCTCCTGAGATGCTGCTTGGCCTGCTGTGTTCATCCAGCCTCACATTTTATTATCTTGGAATCTCCAGCATCTGCAGTTCCCATTATCTCTCATCTTATCCCTGATGCCTTTATGCTTCTCGACCTCTTGATGAGAAATCATCTGAATCAGAAAATGCCAGAAGAGTGCCAGAATAGGTTAGAGTCTAGCAGCATGTGCTCCTAGAACATTTCCGGTCCTGTCTCAGCAGTACTAAACAAGAAACCTGAACCACAATGCATCATTTTGGGCACCTTCAAACTGACTTTGAGTTAAAGGTGCTAATGAGGAGGAAGAAAGGTGTTTGCTGGGTCTGTCTCTAGCCTGTGTTTGCGCATAGAGCTAAAATTGTTTCTGGATAAAGATATGAGGGAAGACAGGGTTGTTTGGAATGATGGATGAGAAGCAGAGTAAATGTAAATGTGAACATGATCTTTAAAGTGAGAATCTGATCTCAAGGATTCAAGGTCTGAATTAACTGTGAATAAACTGCATGTGAATTAGAAATCACAAAATCTTTTATTCATTTGTGACTAATCAAAGGAAGAAACAGAAGGTGTAGTCACTGGCACTTATCTGAATTCTTCAAAGGCCAGTTCTCTGCTTCAGAGCAAAGACCAACAGTACAAATGTAGAGTTTCTTATAGAATAGACAACAGTGTATAGAGTTTGGCATGCGAGGGCTCAGTAAGCAATGCATTACATGTTGAAACACTTGAATTTCAGTGAATTATTTCTGGGATTAGAGGGAAAGTGCCAAGCTCCCTGAAGTCACCATATTGGTCCATGTAAGAAATTAAACTTCTTAAGAACACTCCAGAATTCTTAAGGAATCATAGGACCCTACAGTGTGGACCAACAAGCCCATACTTACTGTCTCAAGGACATCCCATTCAGGCCCACCTTATCCCTGTACACCACACTTTCCATGGCTAATTCACCTAGCTTGCACACCTTTGGACTGTGGGAGAAAATTGGAGCACTGAAGGGAACCTGCACAGACACATTGAGAACGTGCAAATTCCACACAGTCACCCACGGGTGGGATTGAACCTGAGTCTTTGGTATTATGAGACAGCAGTGCTAATCACTGCGCTACTGCCCTGCCCTTATGAATTTCACAGGTGTTCAATGAAGCTGCATAGAAGAAAGGATGTTTCCTTTCTCTATCTGGGAAAAATACGCACACAAACAGTGGTAGGAAATGGCGTGTATCTTGGTTCAAACTTCAGTGTAGACATTCCCAGGATAAAAGGCCATCCCGTTATATCTTTCTTTAATACAAGAGTGTGGTAGGAGGTGAACAACTGAAGGAAAGGGCGATGGACAACCATGCAGTGACACCTTGGGTATCTGCCCTGTCACCATTGGCCAAAGCTGCCCAACAAGTTATTGAGATAACATAGTGTGGAGCTGGAGGAACACAACAGACCAAGCAGCAGTAGAGTAACAGGAAAGCTGCCTGGCCTGTTGTATTCCTCTGGCTCCATAGGAGAGAGGATGGCCTAGTGGTATTCTTGTTGCACTCTTAATCCAGAGACCCAGATAATGTTTGGGGGACCTTGGCTCAAATCCCACCATGGCAGATGGTGGAATTCAATAAATATCTGGAATTAACAATCTAATGATGACCATGAGTTGATGGTCAGAAAAACCCATCTGGTTCACTCTTTTAAGGAAGGAAACTGCCATCCTTCCCTGGTCTGGCTGACATGTGACTCTAGAACCACAACAATGTGGTTGACTCTTAACTTTTCAATTCAGGATGGTCAATAAATGCTGCCTGGCCAGCAACACCCTCATCCTATGCATGAGTAAAGAAAAACAAAAACTCCAGCAAGCAGTTCTTGCTATCTCAACAATTTATTGACACAAGGCCAACTGTCACTTCCTGGAAATAAGGTACATTAATGAGACACTTAACAGTGGTGGAGTTCCCATGCGTCTACTACCCTTGTTCTTCTAGAAGTTTGGGGTTGTGGGATTGGAAGGAACTGGTGAAAGAACCTAGTGATTTACTGCAGCTCATCTTGAAGCTGCTATTCAGAGCGAGCACTGCATGTCAATGGTGAGTAGGACGTGGTGAGGGGCACCGGGGGAGTGATTGTCTGATGATCTGTCAATCGAGCTGTTTGCTTTCAAGCAAATGCAGAGAAACTCAGGAGGACTGGCAGTATTTGTGGAAACAAAAACAGAGCGAATGTTTTGAGACCAGAATAACTCTACACTGATAATGTATTCGACTATACCACGGTTCATGCATGGCACAGTCTCACTTTTCTTTATATTTTTGATTCTAATGTCATGTTGTCGCGTTTTAAAATGTGGCCAAGAATGAAGCATGTTGACTTGAAACTGGAATCACATGTGGAACACGTCAGATAAAGGCAGCAAGTTTTCTTCCCTAATGGTCATAAATGAACCAATGGGGATGTCAACAGTGCAAATGTCTGAAATTATGTCCAGTATCACAATTATGCATTGCTTGCTGTTTTGAAATGGGACTGGGAAGAAAGGAAAGATATTCCTGAATTTCTATAGGACCTTCTGAAGTATTCTGCAGCTAATGGAGTGCTGTCACAATGTAATAAATGCAACAGCCAATTTTCGTGCAGGGAACTCCCATGAACATTGACAGGCTACCACTCACAAGGGCGGATGATAGTCTTTTGAGAATCCAGAGTTGACTGTTGGGATGGATTCAGAATGCTCAGGCTTTATCGCATATAGAAAACTTTTTGACATAGGGGATGTCCTGTTGTGCATGACTAGTTAGGGTCATGGTCAACTTTTGCTCTGAGCTCTGATGTTCCACACACAACAATCAGTATCAGCATGGTGCTCGTAGCATTGACTTCCAGTTCCAGAAGCCACTGTCACACATGGGCCTTGGAAGCCTGCCCTGGCTGTAAGAAAATTAAAGGGTGCACTGGTTATGGCCTATTCTCTTTGTTGATCTTGTTCCACCCCCGCTTCATTTTGTCAACATTGAGTCTCAAAATCCAAGGACTTTTCCCATTGTTTTAACACCCATCTGCTTCTCTCCTGGGCATTTGTCTCCCAGATATCAAGATTGGATTTCTTTTTCATGTTAACTTTCAGCACTTTCTTGAAGTGTCATCTTCTGGTGCTTCTGCCCTGAAGTAACATCATAATTATCATAATTTTATCCTCTAACACAGGCACAAATAAAAGCAGAGAGCATTGGTGGAACTCAACAAGGTGGAAGGTGTCAGTAACAGTTCTGTGAAGCAGTAACCAGCTCAGCAACACACAGTTTAGGTTCCATTTGGGTCTAAAGAGCTACGTTCCAGAGGTGAGGTGAGAAGGATAGCCCTTGATATCAAGGCTGCATTGGACTGAGTGCAAAGCAGGAATCAATAGGAATCAGGGGGCAAACTCTCTGGTGGTTGCATCCATACTTGACATACAGAAAGATAACTGTGCTTGCTGGACATCCCAGCTGCAGAACACCTTTGCAAGAGCTCCTCAGAATAGTGTCCAGCTCAATCCCTTCTGCTGTTTTATCAACGATCTTCTCTCCATCATAAGTTTGGAAGCGGGCATGTTTGCCAATGATTACACAATGTTCAGCTCCATTTGTGGCTCCTTTGATACTGGAGCAATCCATGTTCAAATGCAACACGATCTGGATTGTACCCAGACTTGGGCTGATAATTGGCAAGTAACACTCATGCCACACAAATGCCAGACAATTACCATCTCCTATAAGAGACAATCATTGTTCCTTGATATTCAATGAAATTAATACCACAGAATTCCCCACTATCAACGTTCTTGGAATAATCATCGACCAGCACCTCAACTGGAATTACCACATAAACAGAATGGCCACAAGAGCAGAGATAGGGATGTTTCAGTGAGTTACTCCTCCCTGACCCTGCAAAGCCTAAACCACCATTTCTAAGGAACAAGCCAGGGGTGTAATGTAATAGTGTCCACTTGTTTGGATAAGTCCAGCTCCAACAGCACTCAAGAAACTTGACACCATCCAGGACAAAGCAGCTCGCTTGATAAGCAGCACACTCACAAGCATCCACTCCCTCTGCCACTGAAGCTCAGTAGTAAGTGTGTACCATTTACAAGATACACAGCAAAAATTCACCAAAGATCTTCAGGCAGCCCCTTCTAAACCCATGACTGCTTCCAACTAGAAGGACAAGGGCAGCGGAAATATGGGAATACCACCACCTGCAAGTCTCTTCCAAGCCACACTGGGTTGGAAATATATCTCCATCCCTTCGCTGTTGTTGGATCAACATCTTGGAATTCCTTCTTTAATGGCATTGTGGGTCTACCCACAGGACATGGACAGCAATGGTTCAAGAAAGCAGCTTACCACCACGTTTGTGAGGGTAACTAGGGATGGGAAATAAATGTTGGCCCAGACAGTGATGCCCATGTCCCACAGGAGAACTAAAAAAAAGGCTTGGAATTGCAGCAAGAGTTGAGAAGTATTTATCTTTGTTCCACAGCTGATGCACTAGGGCCATGGGATTGCTGAGGCAAGAAGGAGGTAAAGCTAAATGCCTCCAGGGATAAAAGCAAAATACTGCAGACACTGGTAATCTGAAATGAACACAGAGAGCATTGGAGAAACGCAACAGGTCTGGCAGCATCTGTGGAGAGAGAAACAGAGTTAACATCTCAAATCCCGTTTGGCTTTTTTTTCAGAATGGGAGGGAGCATAAGTGTAAACAAGAGTATTGATCATATGGTTTGAAGGGTTTTATCCTGCTTTTTCATCTATAAAAGTCTCCAAGAAAAATCATTTTAACTACCAGCTGCAGCATTAAGGTTATCTCGCAAGGGAAGGTGCAATCATAAAAATGTTGTGTTTGGCTTTTAGAGTAGGGCACTGCCTATCAGTGTAAAGCTGGCTGCATTTTAATGGAACACTGAATCAGAATACGAATTCCAGTCCCAACAGTGGCAGTGACAGCTCATATTATTTCTATTAAAAGATGTCTTTAACATCGAGAGCAAAGCAAGATACAGTTTCTTCCTCTGTGATCGTTAGCACAAGGCCCTGATGTATTGGACCCTGAGTCTCTATTTCCCCTTTCCTGAAATATACATATGAATTTTAAAAAACTTTAAAGCTGCGATACATTATTTATAAGCCCAGGAATAGAAGCCTGAGCTTCCTTGGCAGTGCTAAAAAAAAGCAATGGGCCAGGAACTGTCAAATGCCTGAAAGCCTTCACTGGTGAATTAGTAATGCTGACTAAAATTTGTGCTGTTTCTTTCTTTCATATGGTAATATGGAGATAGTTGTGTGAAGCAGAGGGTTTTTCTGCCTTGTAATAAAGCCATGCGGGTTTTTTTTAATGCTTGCAAGAAAAGAAATATCATGAATCAAGTCTTGAGAGCCTAAAGCGATCAATTATTACAGCTCTTGTGCGTTTTTAAATGGCCCAACTCTTACACAAACAGGGACTAGATGATGATTATTCAACTTTAGTAACTACAACATTGCTTAGATAGCACATAAAAGGTGAAATGAAGGATTAAGAAAGATTAAAAATAAAAGCTAAATCAATTAACTTTCTTGTTGTTTATATTGTGTTGACAGCACTTTATCTGTGGAATTCTTGTCAAATTATAGTGATCCCATTGATTAAATAATAAATACTTCATCATTCAGTATAAAGTATAAAGTGCCATCCTGTTGACTGAGAGCTGAGGGTTTACTTTCAATAGTGTGAAAGCTCAATAACTCATCAGGCTGAATGCGAATTGGTGCATTATAGGCATCGTTCCCAAGTAAATGAATAATTCTGTTTGAGCTACAGCAGAGACAAACTTTAGGCGTGGCCTTCTGAGTATCAAACCTGCTTGCAATTTTGTTCTTGCCTGCTGTGGATTTAATGAGCTTAATTTTGTCTGTGCCATAGTGGGTCGTTGGCTCGGACATTAGCGCAATTAACATCACTTCTACTGTTGTGTTTGACTCAAGTATTACACTATTAGAATTCTCCCACTTACAGATGACACATATGAATGACTTGAATCTTCAAAGAAATGTTTGACAATTAAGCTTAGGATGTCCCAAAGTGCCTTGTCATCAATCAAGTTGTATTGAAACGTGGTCACTGTTTCATGATCAGAAACACTGCAGCCACATTAATGCAAAGCAAGATTCAACATTCAGCAATGAGATAATTATTTGACCATCATTGGAGTCGTGTGTGTTGAAGGTTACCAGAAAGAACCCTTGGCTCTTTGCTAAAGTGTAGGATCTTTTTCATTCACCTAGGAAGGTAGACCTTTTTTGAATTTCTGAGGATCCAACAGGGTGGGAACGCTAGGAGTAGAAGGCAAGGCATTGCAGGCTGGAGAAACTTGACAGAATCATTCAGACAAATAGAGAATCATAAAATCCCTACAGTTTGGAAGCAGGCCATTCAGCCCATTCAGCCACCTGACCCTCTGAAGGGTATCCAAACCTAGAGCCACCCTCTTACCTTATCTATGTATTTCCCATGGCTAACCCACGTAGCCTGCACATCCTGGATTCCACAGGACAATTTAGCTTGGCCAATCCACTTCACCTGCACATCTTTGGGTTGTGGGAAGAATCCAAAGGTCCCGGAGGGAACCAACACAGACACAAGAAGAATGTGTAAACTCCACAAAGACAGTCGCCTGAGGATGGAATTGGGTCCTGGTCCCTGGTGCTGTGAGGCTGCAGTGCTAACCACTGAGCCACTGTACCACCCAAGTTCTTAGAAGCTCCAACAGAGACAAACATTGGAGAAAATAGGAATAATTTGGGAAAACCAGATTTCTTTTCCCTTTCTTGTCCATCCTGACTTGTTAAAAAAAATCCTTCCTCCGGCAAAATAGTATTGATAAAGATTTGCGTCAGACTTTGCCCTCTAACAAGAAAAGGTTATGATGTGAAGGTGCCAATGTTGGACTGGAGTGGACAAGGTCAGAAGTCACACAACACCAGGTTATAGCCCAACAGGTTTATTTGAAATCACAAGCTTTTGGAAATATACTCCTTCTTCGGGCGTTAGTGAGAGAGGTAGTATCAGTCACAGAATTTATAAGTAAAGGATCAAGGGGTCAAACCAATGATGAGGATGTATTAAACAAATCTGTGATGCTGTCAAATCTTCAATCAGATAGAAAGTTTTAATTGATTAATATATAGATGTAAATCCCCGAATTCCTTACAAGTCACTGTCCTGAGATATAATAAAGTGTGAAGCTAGATGAACACAGCAGGCCAAGCAACATCTCAGGAGCACAAACGCAGACGTTTTGGGCCTAGACCCTTCATCAGAGACCCTCTCTGATGAAGGGTCGAGGCCCGAAACGTCAGCTTTTGTGCTCCTAAGATGCTGCTTGGCCTGCTGTGTTCATCTAGCTTCACACTTTATTATCTCAGATTCTCCAGCATCTGCAGCTCCCATTATCACTGCCCTGAGAGAACTGTGTGTGTAAGTCAGTGTGTGGGAAAGAGAGAGTGAGTGTGTTTGTCTCTGGGTGTGTGTGTCAGGGGGCGTGGGCGGGTGGGTGGAGAGAGAGTGTGCATCTTTGAGGGAGAGAAATAGAGTGTGTGTTTGTGTGTGTGTTGGTGGGAGAGAGATAGAGAAAGAGTGTGTTTTGGGGGGAGACAGAGAGACTGAGTATGCATGTGTGTGACAGAGAGTGAGCGTGTATGTCTATGTGTGTGTGTGTGTGTGTGTGTGTGTGTGTGTGTGTGTGTGTGTGTGTGTGTGTGTGTTTGTGTGTGTGAGTGAGACAGAGAGGGGGAGAGAGTGTGTGTTCATAAGGGCATAGAAAAAGTTTAACAAGATGATGCCTGGTATGGGCAGCTGATAAAAGAGCGGCACTCCAAAAGCTTATGATTTCAAATAAACATGTTGGATTATAGATAACAAAGTGTAGAGCTGGATGAACACAGTAGGCCAAGCAGCTTCAGAGGATCAGGAAGGCTGACTTTCGGGCCTAGACCCTTCTTCAGAAATGGGGGAGAGGAAGGGGTTCTGAAATAAATAGGGAGAGGGGGGAGGCGGATAGAAGATGGATAGAGGAGAAGATGGGGGAGAGGAGACAGACAGGTCAAAGAGGCGGTGTTAGAGTCAGTGAAGATGAGTGTAGATGGGGAGTTAGGGAGGGGATAGGTTGGTCTGGGGAGGACGGACAGGTTAAGGGGCAGGGATGAGGCTGGTAGGTAGAAAATAGGGGTGGGGCTTGAGGTGAGAAGAGGGGATAGTTGGGAGGAAGGACAGGTTAGGAATACGGGGACAAGCTGGGCAGGTTTTGGATGCGGTAGGGGGAGGGGAGATTTTGAAGCTTGTGAAGCTCACATTGATACCATTGGCCTGCAGGGTTCCCAAGCGGAATATGAGTTGCTGTTCCTGCAACCTTCGGGTGGCATCATTGTGGCACTGCAGGAGGCCCACG
Source organism: Stegostoma tigrinum (assembly GCF_030684315.1). Classification (NCBI taxonomy): domain Eukaryota; kingdom Metazoa; phylum Chordata; class Chondrichthyes; order Orectolobiformes; family Stegostomatidae; genus Stegostoma; species Stegostoma tigrinum. Next base: position 103,349,092 of record NC_081359.1, read on the forward strand.
ATGGACATGTTGTCTGAGGAATGGGAGGGGGAGTTGAAATAGTTCACGACTGGGAGGTGCAGTTGTTTAGTGCAAAGGTGTTCTGCAAAGTGATCCGCAAGCTTCCGCTTGGTTTCCCCAATGTAGAGGAGGCCACAGCAGATACAGTCTACCACATTAGTTGATGTGCAGGTGAACATCTGCTTGATGTAGAAAGTCTTCTTGTCTCCTGGGATGGGAATGAGGGCAGAGGTGTAGGGGCAGGTATAGCACCTCCTGTGTTTGCAGGGAAGAGTGCCGGGTGTGGTGGGGTTGGATGGGAGTGTGAGACAGACAAGGGAGCCCCAGAGAGAGTGATCCCTCCAGAAAGCAGATCAGGGTGGAGAGGGAAAAGTGTGTTTGGTGGTGGGGTCTGATTGCAGGTGGAGCAAGTGTCGGAGGATGATCGTTGGGTCCAGAGGTTTGTGGGGTGGTACGTGAAGACGAGGGGGATTCTCCTTTGGCTGCTATTGTGGGGTGGAGGTGTGAGGGATGAGTTGCTGGAAATGTGAGAGACACGGTCAAGGATGTTCTCGACCACTGAGGGGGAGAAGTTGCTGTCCTTGAAAAGCGAGGACATCTGAGATGTATAGAAATGGAATGTTTCATCCTGGGAGCAGATGCGGGGGAGGCGAAGGAATTGGGAATAGGGGATGGCATTTTTGCAGGAAGGTGTGTGGGAGGAGGTGAATTCTACGTAGCTGTGGGAGTTTGTGGGCTTGAAATGGATATCGGTTTCCAAGTGGTTGCCAGAGATGGAAATAGAGAGGTCCAGGAAGGAGAGAGAGGTATCAGAGATGGTCCAGGTGACCTTAAGGTTGGGGTGGAAGGTGTTAGTGAAGTGGATGAACTGTTGGAGCTCCTTGTGGGAGCATGAGGTGACTGCATCAGAGGAGCAAGAAGGCTGATGTTTCGTGCCTAGGCCCTTCTTCAGAAATGTGGGAGAGGTAGGGGATTCTGAAATAAATAGGGAGAGAGGGGAAGGCTGATAGAAGTTAGATAGAGGAATGCCTAAAGGCCGCCTGCCTCTTCCTGTCCCGCAGGCCTGACCAGACCCCCTCCACTGACACCCTCATCCAGTTAGCCGAATTCGTCCTCACCTTCAACAATTTCTCTTACTATTCCTCCCACTTCCTACAGACAAAGGGGATGGCTGCATGGGCCCAAGCTATGCCTGTCTCTTTGTAGGTTACATGGAACAGTCCCTCTCCCATACCTATGCTGGCCCTAAACCTCACCTCTTCCTCCGTTACATTGAGTGATGATCAGATCACCAATGAGGCAAAGCAATAACTGCTGAAGAAACTCACCAGGCTGGGCAACAGAGAGAAACAAAGTTAACATTTTGAGTTCAGTATACTTTCTTTGGAACAGATTCAGACCTGTTGCATTTCTTTGGAAATTTCACGTTTCTATTTCAGATTTCCACCACCCACAATAATTTGTTTTTCAGTCGTGAGGTGAGTTTAGTAAGATATAGTGAGCAATACCCCTCCAAAATCTTGACTAGCCAAAAGTAAGGAACAATTTAGATGTAACATTCATTCTCCCTCTATTTTGGAACCCAAGGTCTCAGATCGTAACTATGCCAAATGACTTCCATAACAAAATCAGGAATAGAATGTTAGGATCAGAGTGCATTGGAATGTTTTTGCAAAATGTGATGAGGCATTACTTGCGAACACAAACAGTCATATACTCATGGGAGAGCTAAAAGAAACAATCACACAAATTCAGAGATTTAACTTTGCTGAGACACCAGAAGAAAAAGCCAAGAAGACATGGAAAGTCAATTCTTTGCAAAAAGAAAATCTACAGACTTGTTGTCATATAGGGGGCGCAGAATATTTACAAATGGAAAAAAACTGTTTTCCAATGCTAGAACAATCAAGGAATCAAGCTGCAAGATAATACTTCTTGAGAGACAGAGAAAGTGAGAGAGAGATGATTGACATAATTGAATGAAGTTATACTGTTCCATCTGACAGAAATGGAAGAACAAGGATATGAAGTATTTACGTCAGTCAGTATCAATCATTTATTTTGTCAATAGAAAGATCATAATTGTAAGACAGTTGGGCAGAATAACCTGGAGATTTTGACTTTGGAGAGTTATAAACAGTTAAACAGGTGAAGGCCAGAACGAGTTCGAGGGCTTTGGTGAACCAGTTGATTTTTTTTTACAACATGTCACATCCATCAATTCTTGTGGTTACCTTAGTATTCCAGACTTGAATTTAAATTCCACTAGTTTTGTGGGGCATTTGGATGTCTATAACCTTAGTATTTGTCTGATTCTCTTGATTATTAATTCAGTAACATTATCATTACATTGCTAGTCCAATAACATTGCTATATTACCATGCTCTTATAACCCTTGTCATTTTGTTATTATTGAATATACAAAAAATACTCAATATAAAACAGATTAAGGCAGGGTAGGCAAGCAAGCTAAGGGGATAGAGTGTGGAAATTGGGGCTGAATGGATTGCTGTATATAGGGCCAGCAAATGTTTGACAGCCTGAATACCTCCTCATATAATAATGGGAACTGCAGATGCTGGAGAACCCAAGATAACAAAGTGTGGAGCTGGATGAACACAGCAGGCCAAGCAGCATCTCAGGATCACAAAAGCTGACGTTTCGGGCCTAGACCATCCTGATGAAGGGTCTAGGCCTGAAACATCAGCTTTTGTGCTCCTGAGATGTGGCTTGGCCTGCTGTGTTCATCCAGCTCCACACTTTATTACCTCCTCATATGCTGTGATGGCACAATGATGCAAAACGCTACACCATTACATAGTTTTGTGACAAGATATGTAAGGAGGCATGGGATTGGGGAAATGTGGCAGATTGGATTCAGAATTGGCTGGCCCTTAGAAGACAAAGGATGGTAGTGGGCGGTAAATACTCAACATGGTGCACAGTTATGAGTGGTGTGCCACAAGGATCTGTAGTGCGTCCTCTTCTATTTATGATTTTTGTAAAGGATTTGGATGTAGGAGTGGAAGGATGGGTTAGTAGGTTCAAGAGTGATATGAAGGTGGGTCGAATTGTTGACAGTGCGGAGGGCTGTCCTAGGTTACAAAGGGACATTGATAGGATGCAGAGCTGGACTGAGAAGTGGCAGATGGAGTTTAACCCTGAAAAGTGTGAGGTGATTCACTTTGGAAGGACAAACTTTAAAGCAGAATACAGGGCTAATGGAAAAATTCTTGGCAGTGTGGAGGAGCAGAGGGTTCTTGGAGTTCCTATTCACAGTTCCCTGAAAGGTGCCACCCAGGTGGATAGAGTTGTTAAGAAGGTGTATGTTGTGTTAGATTTCATTAATAGAGGGATTGGGTTCAAGAGCCGTGAAGCTATGCTCCACATATAGAAAAGCCTGGTTCGCCCACATCTGGAGTATTGTGTCCAATTCGGGTCACCTCATTGCAGGAAAGATGTGGAAGCATTGGGAAAGCTGCAGAGGAGATTTACCAGGATGTTGCCTGGAATGGAGGGAAGGTCTTACGAGGAAAGGTTAAGAAAGTTCGGGCTTTTCTCTTTAGAGTGACAAAGGATGAGGGGTGGCTTGATAGAGGTGTACTGAATGATCAGAGCTATAGATAGAGTAGACAGCCAGACGCTTTTTCCTAGGGTGGATGTAGCTATTATGGGGGGGCATAGTTTTAATGTGAATGAAGGTAGATATAGGAGAGACGTCAGAGGTAGGTTCTTTACTCAGAGACTGGTCAGGGTGTGGAATGCATTGCCGGTGAGGGTAGTGGGGCTGACCTCATTAGGGGCATTTAAGCGGCTATTAGATAGGCATATGGATGATAGTATAAGGTAGGGGTGGAGCTTAGGTAGACCTTAGCTTTAGGCTAAAAGTTCAGCTCAACATCGTGGACCAAGGGGCCTGTACTGTGTGATATAGTTCTATGTTCTATGTTCTAAGATCCTCTCAGAATATTTGATGATGCAGAGCATTGCTGGATAAAAAAGACACATTGGAATCAATCTGAGATTTTTTTTGGCTAAGTCTGAGTTGTGTTTCATTTAGAAGGGATTCTGCTATGAGACGAGTCACATTTTTTCACTATCTGAGCAAACATGCTACACCTCTCTTAAGCCCATCATGTCTGAGTTTAGTCCCATCTTAACATTCCTGAATAAACATACCATTCAGTGAGTGTCTACAAAGTGAAACTGTGCACCCAGATCAGCATTAGTAGTCCAGGGCTCCCCTGCACAGCTCCTAGCATTTGCCCTGCACTTGACAAACTGGGAAAATCACAGCCTTTTGTTTTGGGAGCCCTGGAGATCCTACTGGGCGAGTTCTCATGTGGCATTTCCTCCATCCCCACAATCAGAAAAGAAACCACAGCACCAGATGGTGGCCCAAGGTTACCACCCTGGTTAAAACAGTGTCAGCTGTCTAGAGAAATGCCTGGCAGGAGATTGGCACAATGCAATAGAGCTAACATAGGCATGACGGGCTTCCTTCTGCACCACAGTGTTTCTGTAATCCTGTGGATTTCCCTTCCTGATACCCTCCACCTTTCTCCTGAACTGTCCTCCTTTTAGTCATTCCTTCATCTTTGGTCCCCAGTCTTTTACATTTCCTTGTAAAGTTTGATGTCAAATTTTGTAAGATAGTGCTTCTGTGTAGTCTCATGCTGCTAGACGTGTGATGTAAGTGTCAGCTGTTGTTGAGCAATTGATTAAAAAAAGACACAGAGATACTGACCTAAAACTATTCACTCGTAACTCAAGTAAGTATTATCATATATTAATCGTGATGCGCAGTCAGCACTTGGCAATGTGTGACGCCTTCAGTTACCAGCCCAAAAGACTTCTGATGCAGACTGCTTTTGCTCAATGTTGATTTGCTATACCTCTGAGAGTCAGGTGGCTGTGGCATTTTGGACGCAAGTTGCTGTAGCCTGGCATTAGTTAAAATAACAGTGGTGGGAGAGTTTCAAACAATTCACAAACTGTTTGCAAATTTCTTCTAAACGCTGGCCTGTTTGACTGACAGACATATTTGCAGTCTTCTTTTACTGCAATACACTCAAATGATTATGTCAGTGGAGTTAAACACTCGGAGTTTATGATTTGAAGTAAGTATCTAATCTACTGCACCAGTGAGTCACGTAACTGATGTCTGACAAATACATTTACAAGGTCCCACTTATGAATTACAAATGAGGGAGTGCAAATTCTCCACTTATTTTTGCATGTTAAAGGGACCCAGTGTAGCTTACAGCCATGGCTCAGTTGACAGCATTTTCACCATTGAATTATTGGGTTGTGGATTTGAATGCCTCACCAGGGGCGGAAAAGACTCTAGGCACAAGCTGTGGAATGCTATCACTCAGTGAGGTGTAAAGCCAGAGATTCCTGATACTCACTCAGCTGAATCTAAAAGAATCCCACGCCGCTGTTTCAAAAATGAACAACAATGTTTTCCCCTGTTCCTGAGTCAGTATCTACCCCTCAATTCATTTGATTGTTGTGTTCTTCCAGTTTGTTGTATATTTTATGGATCTCAGAATAATACACCAACAACATTACTCTTTACTTTGGCAAGAACCTTATTTGCAAAGTTTTATCCACTGCCTTCAAACATTTACACCATGCTTCCAGCTCATTTTCTGGTAGCTTTTGCACATCTGCATATTTTCTTCTGTTGTGATCCCAACTGATGTTACTAATGGACAAGTCAGATCCCAGAATTCAAACTAGCTTGATAGATCCATTTAAAAATAAAACTAGCATGACAGTCTTTCACTGAAATGAGTCTGCCACTTTGATTTTAACAATAAAATACAAGTATATTACACACAAAAAAATATAATAAACAAAATCAAGCTGTCCAGATATTACACCATTTAAAAAGATTTTAAAACAGTACAGAAATTCCCATCTACCCTCCAATACCATCACTTTAGAGTTAAAATCTGAAGATATTTTCCTTCCCTGTCTAATCTGTAAGTTTGACTTAACTGTTCCTTTTCAGATCCTGTACTGTAGGTTGGGAAGCCTTTCCCCTTGAATGAACATACAACTCTCAGCTTAAACTGTCTCAACATAGAAAACTCCCTACGGTGTGGAAGCAGGCCATTCAGCCCACTGAGACCACACGGACCCAACTGGAAAGCATGCCACCCTGACCAACTCCTCTTCCCTATCCCTGTAACCCTATATTTCCCATGGCTAATCTGCCAAGCCTACACATTCCTGGACTCTATGGGCAATTTAGCATGTTCAATCCAAAAATAACCTGCTCATCTTTGGACTGCGGGAGGAAACCAGAGCACCCGGAGGAAATCCATACAGACACAGACAGAGACACTCACCCAAAAGATGTGGCTAATCTGCAGCATTCTAATCAAACCAAACACTGTTGTTGCACTTTTAACTGCTATTAACAATTGCCTTTTCTGAGAAGAGAAATACTTGCATCTGACTTCTATCAGGTCTCCTTCAAATATCCCAAAAACTGTACAATATTTGAGTTTTATCTAAGCTATCATTCCTTGATAATTCTAAACCTCATGTCTTTCAATTTTTTTATCTCTCCTGTCACAAACCTCCACAAGATAAACAAGCTCCACATGCTGGTTTAAAACCAAGGTTCCGGAAAGATTATCCGAGCTAATTTTTCAACACACAGGAAAATAAAATTTTAACAACCAGTTGCCACTAGTTTAAAATGCAAACTGTAAAATAATATATAAATTATGCCCCTAAGTCACAGCATCTGGGCTTACCCAATCAAGCACAGTCAGCATACATCATTTACCAAATTCACCTCATTAAAGTCAGAACATTGAATAAAGATTTAGCAGGAACTGCCAATGCTGGGGAATCTGAGATAACAAGGTATAGAGCTGGATGAACACAGCAGGCCAAGCAGCATCAGAGGAGCAGGAAGGCTGATGCTTCAGGTCTGGACTCTTCTTCAGAAGTGGCTTCTTGGTCTTTTTAAGACTTTTATTTAAAGCAAAGTGATTGAATTTACTTGTTAAATGCTCTTGTGATTATTTGAAGGAGGATGCACAATGAGAATATTTATCATTTTTAGTTCTCCTCACAAGAGTGTATATGTTATGTTACTCTTCTCCCTGTTGCACTAACAGAGTTGTTCGAATCCCTACAGTGTGGAAGCAGGTCATACTGACCGTCCAAAGAACATCTCATCCAGACCCACCCTATTCTCCTAACCCTGCATTTTCCATGGCCAATCCACCTCGCTGCACATCTTTGGACAGTGGGAGGAAACCCATGCAGACATGGGAAAAATGTGCAACCTGCATACAGGCAGTCACCCAAGACTGGAATTGAACCCAGGTCCTGGGTGCTGTGAGACAGTAATGCTAAACACTGAACTACCATGGTACCAGTTAGATCAAATGACCTTAAAATGGATGAACAGGAAATACTAAACATACTTGAATATGAGTCGGAGCAACAATTAGGAGGAAACTGTTCAGACTGCCCTGTTTGAGTTAAGCCTTCAGCAAAGGGGATCATGTGCTGGGTTCAAATCACCCAATGGGTGTCATGTTAAAACCCCTTCACTGTTGCCATGCCAGGTGGTGTAAATGCATATACTCAAGCAGTCAAGGTGACAGAAAGTCTGATTGACACTTGTCCAATACACAACCCTTGGGCTGGGTGCAACTGGTTTCCTTCAAATCTTTGTCACCCCCTTGATCTTGGTTTTGACTGTTCTCTGGAGCCAATGGTTGCTGGTTAATGTTTAAATTAGTTTGTCAAATGCTAGCAGAGAAACAGAGAAAATTGAACAGAGAAAATAGTTTTCCTGCATGTCCAAATTTAATAAAAATGTCATAATTTGACAGAAAGTAACAAAAAGATTAATACTGCTCTTCTTCCTTGGTACATATTTTCAATTGACCGACCTAGATTCTTTCTCTTTCTGATTGGGTATCTCCTCCTACTTCTATTTACTTTACTCAGCTCTCACTTTATCACTGACTTTGGAAGCTCTAAACCTTAACTAGCACTACCAACTCCACTTAATGGTTGGGATCATTATACTAATTGACATGAGTCACTTTACACTACTGGTGGATTCTGGGATGCAGAATTACTAATTAACTGTTCTAATGTAGTAACACCCCATAAACACACCCCTTGGCAAAAAGGCAAATTCAGAAAAATAGATTGGTCTCATGGATATCTAACAGCAGAGGTAGACGGAATTGCTGATGCTGGAAAATCTGAGATAACAAGGTGTAGAGCTGGATGAACACAGCAGGCCAAGCAGCATCTGAAGAGCAGGAAAGCTGACCCTTCTTCTAGGCCCAAAACGTCAGCCTTCCTGCTCCTCTGATGTTGCTTGACCTGCTGTGTTCATCCTGCTCTACACCTTGTTATGTCTTATAGCAGAAATAGACACCAGGTTCTAGCTGTAACTGAGAGAAGGAAAAGATAGCTTCTATTTCATCAAGCACACAACAGTAACTGCTTAAAACTAAACGTAACAACTAAAAAAAAAGAAGTCTTGGTCTGTGATAGCTGGCCACATCCATCCAGGATTCATCTATTGTTCCAACTTTCAAAAAGAACAAGGCCTCACAAGCTGTTAACTTTCTTATGGAGAGCTCAACACCTCTCTTTCAATATCTCCTTTAAAGGAAGAGGGCAAAATAACGTCTTAAAGCCACAGCATCTCCGCACAACAAATCAAGACAGCAATAGTAGCCCATTGCTGTGCACCCTTCACCAGGGGAAGAGATACATCAACCCCATCAGAATATTTCTAATTGAAATTAATAAGTTGGGAAAATACATTCAGAGACCTAACTATGTAAGGGATTAGAAAATCATCCTGCACAGATGGCCCATTCAGGCCATTGTGTTTCTGCTGGTTCTGTGAAAGAGCTATCCAATTATCTCACTCCAATTCCGCAACTGCTCCTTCTTCAAATTATCAATTTCATTTCTTGATTACGAATGAATCTTCCACCTCCCTTTCAGTATATTCCTGGCCATAAAATGCTGTACTAGAAAAAAAAATCTCTTTCCTCTCCTCCTCGATCTTTAGCCAATTTTATTAGTCTTTGCATTGCCTAATAACCTTTTAGGTAGACAATTAAATGCATTTTCCTAAATGGGAAATATGAGGAATAAAAGACTATTTACCAAATGAACAGGTCATTTCTCCAAAACCGCGCAATTACTCGTTGCTCAAATTTTTAAGGTCTTCAGTCATTAAAATGAATCATTTGCATTGTCACGGTTGCAAGAATCGAATAGCTGACTGCTATAAATGCCAGGGCATTTATATCCACACAGTCAACAACTTACTTTTATATGAACACTTTTAATGTGGGTAAATGACTCAAGATGTTTCACGCCACGTAATCACTAATTTACACAGAGCCAAAGAAGGCCACATTGGAATAGTTTATGATGTTTAAGATGTTACATTAATATAAGCTATTACTACTAACATGTAAGAAAGTTTTCTGATTCTTTTTATAGTCATGATTATGATATATAAATCTATTTGCTGCCTGATAAAATTTTTATCCTGCACCATCTACAAGATGTAGCGCAGTCACTCGAGAAAATTTCTTCATCAGCATTGTTGTACGTTATATATTTTAGTTTTTAGTTTTATTCACAGTGTTTTAAATTGCCACCTCAATGTTTCAACTCAGTAAAGCAACGAAACATAATGAGTTTCAATACTAAACAGACTCACGTCAAAAAAGAAGAAATAGGAGCAGGAGTAGGCGTTTTCGCCTGCCAAGCCTGCTCTACCATTTGCTAAGATCATGGTTGATCTTTTCATGAACTCAGCCCCACCTATAATTCAAAAATCCATCTGTCTTTGCCTCTAAAACATTCAACGAGGTAGCCTCAACTGCTTAACTGGGCAGGGGATTCCACAGAATGACAACCCTTTGGGTGAAGATGTTTCTCCTCAACTCAGCCCTAAATCTACTCCCACTCATTTTAAGGTAATGCCCCTTAGTTCTCGTTGCACCCGCCAATGTAAACAACCTCCCTGCTTCTATCTGATCTTTTCCCTTCATAATTTTATATGTTTCTACAAGATCCCTCCTCATTCATTTCAACTCCAATGGGCATTGTCGCAGGAAATCTCTCTTCATGAGCCAACGCTCTCAACTCCAAAATGCCTATCTAGCGAACTTCCTCACACAATCAAGCACAAAATATTTGAGCACTTATGTGCATCTTCCAAATTGGCAGCCTCAAGCGCATGTGAAAAACAATGTGAAATATTTCTTCGGGCCAATGCGCAAGGTTAATGGATACCAGTTTTGCCAGTGACACTCATATTCCAAAAATGAATGCTGAGTCTGGAATCTATTACCATTGTGTGTAGAGAGGCAGTAAAGGTGATGGTGCAGCATGTACAGAACTCACAAGGACATTTTCTCGACTGCGTATGGACAATTGATTTTCAAATTGCATCATTTGATTTTGCTACCTGGAATGTTCATGCAACAAAATTTATATTTTGTAAAAATGCTAAATGGTGATGTAAAATTGGCATGAAATAAACAAAATCATCTGAATTTAAATTAACACACTTATCAAAAGGCATTGAGAGAAATCCATCCACTCCATTCTGAAGAAACCCACATTTCCTATTTTAAATTTACACCTGTATTTTAAATGTCAATGGTTTGCTCACATACATATTCAGGTTTCACTACTCCTGGATTCTCTTGTACCCTTGATTTATGTTATTTTTCAATGTTCTGACCAAGGTGCATCACATCAATTTTCTCTACATTGAGCTTCATCTGCCATCTATCCCCTCTCTTTATCATCTTGTCAACGATCTTTTGGAGTTCCACGCTGCCCTCTTTACTGTTTCCAAATTCTTCCACGGGTTTTTTTTAAAATCATCTTATAACTTATCTCCTGCGCACCAAGTCATTAATATAAATCTGGGAAAGCAAGAGTCCTAATTATGACTTTCAAGGAACTCCACAATAAACCTTCCTCCAGCTCAAAAAAATCTCCACTGACCATTTATGTTTGTTTCCGGTGACTCTTGATTCTGTATCAACCGCTGCTACAGTCCCTTTTATAAAATGGCCCCTATTGCTTTCCTCACAAGTCTGTTCTGACATTTCTTATGAAACTGTATGTACACCCCATCAACAGTGACACCATCACCGAGCCTTCAAAACCAATACAGAGACTTCAAAAAATAGGGGCACATTAGTTAGGCATATTTTTCCTTTCAGAAACCAATGCTAACCCCCAGATAGAGGCCACTCAGCCCATTTTCCCCTTGTGACTTGTGCTCAAACAACTCTACTAGTTCCATTCTCCTGCCATTTGGCTGTTCCCTTCATTTTTTTTCTATTCAGATCATTATGCAATTTCTTTCGGAATACTATGATGAATTCAGTCTTTACCATACTGTCGGGCAGTGCATTCCAAATCCTAATCACTTGCTACGAAAAAGAATGTTTCCCCTTATTTCAGCTATCATTTCTTTTGCTGTGCATTTTATATTGGTGTGCAGCTTCCAAACAAGGAGCAGGAATAGACCATTCAGCCCCTTGAGTCTGCTCTATCATTCAATGAGATTGTAGCTGATACGATTGTAATCTCACATCTATACCTCTGGATATCTCCAATGTTCACCCACTCCCTGATTCACCAAGAATTTATCCACTTCTACCTTTAAAATATCGACATGTTCCACTTCCACCACCTTTTCATGAAGAATGCTGCAAAGTCTTATGACTTCCTGTGAGAAAATATTTTGCCTTATCTCTGTCTTGAAAAGGATTCTCCAATAATGCTGAGATGGATAGATTCTTGATCAGTAGGGATATCAAGGGTTACGTGAAGAATGTCAGGTGCAACGACCTAGTGATATTATTGCTAGGCTGTTAGTTCAGCGACCCAGGTAATGTTCTGGGGAACTGCATTCGAATTCCACCATGGTATATAGTGGGAATTAACTCAATAATTATCCAGAATTAAGACTCTAAATGATGATCATGAGTCCATTGTCGATTCTCAGAAAAGCCCACGTGTCACTAATTCCCTTTAGGGAATGAAAATGCCATTACTACCTGGTCTGGCCTACATGTGGCTCCAGACCCACAGCATGGGTAATAAATGCTGGCCTAGCCAATGCCACCTACATCCCCTGAATGAATATAAAGAAAAGGTAAAACACAATTGTATTAAACGGCAGACAGGATTGAGGGGCTGAATGGTCTACGCCTGTTCCTTCACAAGGCCCGAAATGTCAGCTTTTGTGCTCCTAAGATGCTGCTTGGCCTGTTGTGTTCATCCAGCTCCACACTTTATTATCTCGGATTCTCCAGCATCTGCAGTTCCTATTATCTCTCTCTACGCCTGTTCCTATTCCTTGTGGCCTTATAAAAAGAAACTTCCTATTCACATCAGCCCTGTCAAGATCCTTCAGAATCTTATTTTTCACTTATTGTCTTTTATTTTACTCAGTTACAACAGACACAAGCTTAGCCCATCCAACTTTTAATCCAACTTGCCTATTCCACATATTACTCTGTTGAACATTCTCTGAACTGCCCTCACCATGTTTACATTCTTCTTTAAAAAAGGTGGTCAAAGTAATCTGGATGTGATCGCACCTATTCCTTTCATAGTGAAGCAGAACCCCCTCACTTTTGTATTCAAGTCCTCTGGCAACAGATGATAACATTCAATCCATGCTCCCAATTTCTTGCTGGTGCTCTCAACCATTCTTGGCGTTAGGAGTCAAACCTTTTAGCCAGAACTGGATAGATAGTGGAAACTTTGATCGTAAGCAGCCAGCTGCATTTGAAGGCAGGGCACTTTCACTGTGGTTTGTGAGCTGTGTTGGAATTAATTCACAAACAAGATACTTACAAATGTGCGAGCAGTACCCGAGGGAATTGTATTGACTGTGAATTATTTCATTTTCCCATCTGCCTCTTGAGGCCCTCATTTGAAATCCACAATTTATTAACCAGTAGATGGTTTTAATTCCATCAAAATTATTCAACATGTCAAATGGTTGACCTCCATTGTATTGACACCAAACCTCTTCCTTCCTTTTCTTTGTCACAGAATCATCTGTGTTTGCTCAGTGATTATTGACCAAAGAACCAAATAATGATTCACTGCTCATGTATCTCCTTGTTCAGTATAGGATTTAGGTGGGTAAGCAGTAAAATGCATCTTACTGATGCAATAGTGACCACATGGTTAAACATATACATATCCCAATCACGTTCAAAACCTATTTTTGGCCATGACTACATTAAAAAAAACACCCTTAAATGCCTACTGCATTGGAGATTCCTGGGCAGGGACGTTGAGTTATGAACCTGTCTATAAATCCAAGAACAATTTCTGTCTTTGCAGAAACAATGAGCACTTTTGCAACAATCAGTGTGCCGTGTTATGTGATTCAAATGCTCAAAAAGCCCAGGTGCTGTAAAAGGGTAAATATGCAGGGGAAGTGAGGAGTTAGGATGGCATCCTGCTGAGGTTGTGGGGGAAGTGGTCTAGCACCAGGTGGGTAAGAGGTTAGTGGGCCAGGTGGGGCCCAGCTAGATAAGAGTGCCATATACCAGAGGTAGGAATCATGCTGGATTTTAAAAAATGGTAACTTCACACCTGACCATTAAGAGTTAATGGCCTAGTGGTATTATCGCTGGACTGTTAATCCAGACACCCAGATAACCCTGGGCACCTGGGTTCAAATCCCACCATGGCATATGGTATAATTTGAATTCAATAAATGCCTGGATTTAAGAATCTAATGGTGACCGTGAATCTATTGTTGATTGTCAGGAAAAACCCATGTGGTTCACTAATGCCCCTTAGGGAAGGAAACTGCCATCCTTACCTGGTCTGGCTTATAAATGCTGCCTAGCCAGCGATGCTCTCTTCCCCTGAATGAATAAAGAAAAAAAATATTGTTAAGGGTTGATTGGAGATGGCAATGAGCCATTGGAGTCAAGTTGACACATATGTGAAAAACATGCCCATTGCAAAACAACGATGCCACCCGAAAGTTGCAGAAACAGCAACTCATATTCCGCTTGGGAACCCTGCAGCCCAATGGTATCAATGTGGATTTCACCAGCTTCAAAATCTCCCCTTCCCCTACTGCATCCCAAAACCAGCCCAGCTCATCCCCAACTCCCTCACCTGTTCTTCCTCTCACCTATCCCCTCCTCTCACCTCAAGCCACACCCCGATTTCCTACCAAACAGCCTCACCCCACCCCTTGACCTGCCCATCCTCCCCGAGCTGACCTATCCCCTCCCTACCTCCCCACCTACACTCACCTTTACTGGCTCCATCCCCGCCTCTTTAACTTGTCTGTCTCCTCTCCACCTATCTTGTCCTCTATCCATCTTCGGTCCGCCTCCCCCTCTCTCCCTATTTATTTCAGAACCCCATTCCCCATCCCCCTCTCTGATGAAGAGTCTAGGCCAGAAATGTCAGCTTTCCTGCTCCTAAGATGCTGCTTGGCCTGCTGTGTTCATCCAGCTCCACACCATATTATCTCGGGTTCTCCAGCATCTGCATTTCCTACTATTTCTGATTACCGCTGCAAAACCAGCCTGTTTTGTATGCGGGAAGCTGCCTGACCTTGATGGTTGGTGGGAACCATTCACTTGTGCAATGTACATGGGGCCACTTGGACTTGTTTTCCATCTATTTTTCAAGGGATTGAAAAGGACAAAAGTTATTACAAAACAGGGTTCAGCACAAAAACCTGGACTCAGAATGGTGTCAGTTTTGGGGCTTTGCCCCACTCATTGGACTTTTCACCATCGGGCTAGGGATCGATGTGAGACACACTTGTTTGTATAGACATGTACGTATGGAGTTTAAGCTAATAGATTCATATGTGAGTTTGCATATTTCTCCTAAATGTATGTTATATACATTGAACTGATAAATTTGCTTCATGTTGAAGTGCACGTGTCTGCTTATTTTAATCTTGATCATACCTTAAACAATCCGTTAAGTACTTTAAGATTTTGAAGCTTGTGAAATCCACATTGATACCATGGGGCTGCGGGGTTCCCAAGTGGAATATGAGTTGCTGTTTCTGCTGCCTTCAGGTGGCATCATTGTGGCACTGCAGGAGGCCCAGGATGGATATGTCGTCTAAGGAATGGGAGGGGGAGTTGAAATGGTTTGCGACTGGGAGGTGCAGTTGTTTATTGCGAACTGACGCGACTGGGAGGTGCAATCCCAAAACCAGCCTAGCTCCTCCCAATCTCCCTAACCTGTTCTTCCTCTCACTTATCCCCTCCTCCCACCTCAAGCCTCACCCCCATTTCCTTCCTACTAACCTCATCCCACCCCCTGGACCTGTCTGTCCTCCCCGGGCTGACCTATCCTCTCACTACCTCCCCACCTACACTCACCTCTACTGACTCCACCCCCACCCCTTTAACTTGTTTGTCTCCTCTCCACCAATCTTCTCCTCTATCCATCTTTGATCAGCCTCCCTTCCCTATTCATTTCAGCACACTGTCCCCCTCCCCCTCCCCCTTTTCTGATGAAAGGTCTAGGCCCGAAACGTCAGCCTTTGTGCCCCTAAGATGCTGCTTGGCCTGCTGTGTTCATCCAGCTCTACGCTTTGTTATCTCAGATTCTCCAGCATCTGCAGTTCCCGTTATCTCTGGTTAGAAGTGTGTCTATTTCAATGCCAGGAGCATCCGGAATAAGGTGGGTGAACTTGCAACATGGGTTGGTACCTGGGACTTCAATGTTGTGGCCATTTTGGAGACCTGGATAGATTAGGGACAGGAATGGTTGTTGCAGGTTCTGGGGTTTAGATCTTTTAGTAAGATCAGGGAAGGTGGAAAAAGAGGTGGAGGTGTGGCACTGTTAGTCAAGGACAGTATCACGGTGGCAGAAAGGACATTTGATAAGGACTCATCTACTGAGGTAGTATGGGCTAAGGTTATAAACAGAAAAGGAGAGGACACCCTGTTGGGAGCTTTCTCCAGGCCTCTGAAAAGTTCCAGAGATGTAGAAGAAAGGGTTGCCAAGGTGATTCTGGATAGGATCCCACAGTAGTTGTTATGGGGGACTTTAACTTTCCAAATATTGACTGGAGACGCTATAGTTTGAGTGCTTTAGAGGGATCAGTTTTTGTCCAATGTGTGCAGGAGGGTTTCCTGACACAGTATGTAGACAGGCCAACAAGATGCCAGGCAACATTGGATTTGGGACTGGGTAATAAACCAGGCCCAGGTGTTAGATTTGGAGGTAGATGTGTACTTCGGTGATAGAGACTACAGTTCGGTTAATGTTTACCTTAGTGATGGAAAGGGTCAGGTATATACCGCAAGGCAAGAGTTATTGCTGGGGGAAAGGCAATTATGAGGTGATTAGGCAAGAGTTAGGATGCATAGAATGGGGAAGGAAACTGCAGGGACTGGGCACAATTGAAATGTGAAGCTTGTTCAAGGAACAGCTACTGCATGTCGTTGATAAGTATGTACCTGTCAGTCAGGGAGGAAGTGATCGAGTGAGGGAACCGTGGTTTACTAAAGAAGTTGTATCTTGTCAAGAGGAAGAAGGAAGCTTATGTAAAGAAGAGGAGTGAAGGCTCAGTTAGGGTGCTTGAGAGTTACAAGTTAGCCAGGAAGGACCTAAAGAGAGAGCTAAGAATAGCCAGGAGGGAGCATGAGAAATCTTTGGCAGATAGAGTCAAAGAAAACCTTAAAACTTTCAAGTGGTATGTCAGGAATAAAAGAATGATAGAATAAGATTAAGACCAGTCAAGGACAGTAGTGGGAAGTTGTGTGTGGTGTCAGAAGAGATAGGAGAGGTGCTAAATGAATATTTTTTGTCAGTATTCACACATGAAAAAGATGATGTTGTTGAGAATACTGAGATACAGGCTATTAGACAAGACAGGGTTGAGTCTCATAAGGGGGGAGGTGTTTTCAAGAAAGTTGCAGATATAACTCTTGTGGTTGAATGGATGTAGGGGAGGGCAGGATCAGAAGTG
This sequence comes from Stegostoma tigrinum, assembly GCF_030684315.1. Taxonomy (NCBI): domain Eukaryota; kingdom Metazoa; phylum Chordata; class Chondrichthyes; order Orectolobiformes; family Stegostomatidae; genus Stegostoma; species Stegostoma tigrinum. The sequence goes on from NC_081359.1 coordinate 103,366,124, forward strand.
AAGAAGGATCACTGAAGTCAAAACATTAACCCAATTTATTTGCCCCAAGATGCTGCCAGACCTGTTGATTTTCCCCAGTTACTTCAGACTTTTTGTGTTTCAGATCTCAAACATCCACTGTTCTTTGTTTTGTAATGTACCTTGGAAGATTCTGTCCTGTAAATACTGTGAGATTCTGGTCCATGGTTGTCAGAACAATATTGTTTGCAGAAACATCTAGAGGCCTGGCCTGTGTAAATATGACAAACCAAAGCCATATTCACACATACATATCACTGCTATAAGAGATGACAAGGTGTAGAGCTGGATGAAAACAGCAGGGCAAGCAGCATCAGAGAAGCAGGAAAGCTGATGTTTCGGGTCTAGAACCTGCTTCAGAAATGGGGGAAGGGGATTCTGAAATAAATAAGGTGTGAGGGGGAGGTGGATAGAAGATGGATAAAGGAGAAGATAGGTGGAGAGTAGACAGACAGGTCAAAGAGGCGGGATTGGAGCCAGTAAAGGTAAGTGCAGGTGGGGAGGTAGGAAGGAGATAGGTCAGTCAAGGGAGGATGGGCAGGTCAAGGGTGCGGGATGTGGTTGGTAGGTAGGAGATGGGAGTGGGGCTTGAGGTGGGAGGTGGGGATAGGTGAGAGGAAGGACAGGTTATGGAGGCGGGGACAAGCTGGGCTGGTTTTGGGATGCGGTTGGGGGTGGGGAGATTTTGAAACTTGTAAAATCCACATTGATACCACATCACTGCTGTTGGAATTTAACCCACAGCGGGAGGGGCGTTTGCCTAAAAACATCCAGCCCTGGTAAATTCAACTGATCAGGTAGGTTGATGGGCAAGGCAAGATTGATAGGATGCCTGTACTCATTGGCTGTGTTTCCCAAGCTTGTAGCCATTCAAACATTGAATTCCGACAATGTGGAAGCCGAACAGTTAGCCAATCAAGTCCACATCTTCCCACTGAAGAGCATCCCACCTCGGTCCAATCCCCACAACCCCCCACCCCCCCAATCCCTGTAATCATGATTTTTTATGGCTACATACCTAATCAGCTCAGCCAGAAGAAATCCATGCAGGAACTGAGAGAATGTGCAAACTATACACAGTCAGTCGCCCGAGACTGGAATTGAAACTGGGTCCCTGGTGCCGTGAAGTAGCAGCGCTAATCACTGAGCCACCATGCTGCCCCTTCCATTCCCATTTCCATCCTGCCCTATCAAGTGCGCACCTACTCCACCGTACCCCCACACCGCCATTCCACCTGGACAAGGTACTGCTCCCATTGAATTTGCTGCCCTTGTCCTTCCAGATGGTAGAATTTGTGGGTTTGGAAGGTGTAGTTAAAGGAGCCCAGTGCCCTGCATCTTCCCGATGGTATACACTACTGACACAATTTGTAGTTGGAGGAGGGAGTGAGTGTTGAATGTGATGGTTGGGGTGTCGATCATGTGGGTTGCCTTTGTCCTGGAAGGCGCTCATTTAAACCATGCCAACCACCCCCACAGGAGCATAATGAAGCATAATTTGGCATCATACCACATAAGCCAATGCAATAACAGCTTCATCTAACATGAATATTTCCTGAGGCTTTTGTTTTTTCGTTCATTCACAGGATGAGGACCAGCATATATTGCCCATTCTAGACGGCAGCTACAAGTCAAACACATTGCTGAGGGCCTGGAGTTACATGTAGACCAGACCAACTAAGGATGGCAGCTACAAAAACAGGAACTGCTGGAAAAGCTCAGCAGGCCTGATAACATCTGTAGAGAGAAATCAGAATTAACACTTCAGGTTATGTGACCCTTCCTCAGAACTGGATGGCAGCTTCCTTCCCTAAAGGATATTAGTGAGCCAGACAGGTTTTCCCAACAATGAACAATGGTTTCCCAGTCATCATCGGATTCTTAGCCCCAGGTTTTATGTCGGTTTCAAATTCTACCATCTGACATGGCTGAGCGAAACCAGGTCCCCAGAACATTCAGTGCGTCTTTAGATTAACTGCCCAGCATTAATACCAGTTGGCCATCACCTTCCCATGTTTATTTTGGTGATATCAGTCGCTGTGTGGCTGCTGAGCTAATAAAGGTCTGCTTAGGTTATCGAGGGAGAATGGAATAGAAGTTTGCACTGATATGTTTAAATGAAGAAGTGTTAGTCATGTTTTTGTAGGTATAAATATCCACAAATGGGCCAGTTGGCCTGACTATTTCTGTGCTTTGCTCTCAATGTTGGGTGACCCTGCTGAAGACATCCAACAATACAATCAGGACCAACTTGAAATTTTTAAAGACGATAATAATCCTGTCACTGTAATACAGTCAAAATAAAATCAATTTCAAAATTGGTTGCGAGTGGGTAACTCCTCTACAGGATTAGATATTGATTTTAGATCTAAAAATAGATCCTGACAGAGGCAGGAGCTACCCAGCAAAGAAATTGTCAATCTCTGCATAAATCTAATAAAGCACAACTACACAAATGAAGATTCCTAAATTGATTTCTAACTTCTCATGGTCAAAAACAATGAACAAAGTTTTAAACCAGGGGCAGGAATTCAAGCCCTCAGACTAAAAGTCAAGTGTGAGACACTTACTGAATGTTAAGCTGTTAAATGGATCATTCAACCAACGTTAAAGGAGCAAAGCTGAGACGGACAGAGTTTTAATTAATAAGGGAATCAAATGTTACACGGAAAGTAGAGTTAACAATTATCAGATCGGCCATGATCTCATTGAATAGCAGAGTAGACTCGATGGGCTGAATGGCTGACTTCTGTTCTTGTGGTCTTTCATATAAATGCACTTTGATGGGTAACCGAGTAAACAGAAGGGGAAACATGAGTTCAGGAGTATAGACCATGCCGATGCCCAGCAACCATTGATTCAGTCTGATTTGGTTGCCAAGAAGGTCATCGAACCTAAGAACAGAGGAACATTGCTGCCATTGACAGTCAAAAAAGATAAATTTGTCTTGCCAAAACCAAGCTGGAGGAAATGATAATTCGTCCAGATCCTATTGCAGTCAACGCAATCTGGATCAAAAGAGGGCACTAAAAATAGAGTGGGTAATATCAAACAAGATTTTATACAACTGACACAAAGCCAATGGCATTGGCTGAGGGATTTTTTTTGGCCAGGATTGCTTTGTTCTGTTTCACTAGAAAGTTTAGTGGTTCCTCCAAAAGATGGCACCATAGCACTCCCTCATTACTGCACCAAAACATATTTTATAATCAGTGAGAGCATACGTTTAGCATGAAAGATGTATGAGAGGATGGCATTCAATGTAATTGCAAGTCATTGCTGTGAGCATTAGGGCCACATTAGATTTAATATTTATAATGGCGTTGTACATTTCAAAATGACATGATTACATGTGCACAAAGAACAAATGCCAGACTATTAAATAATAAAAGACTATGAGGATTTAATGAGTTTCTCTCTAATCCCAAACTCGTGTTCACATTTTGAAGCTTTCCTGGCATGGAGTTATGTACTGCTTCTGAAGGTTGGGCCTCCTTTATCCAGCTGGGTCCCTGAGGAGAAACCTGAGAGGGCTCACGAAGAGTCTGAAAGGGATTGATAGAGAAGGCGACTGCAGCAATTACTTACGTTGATATGTCACATTTAATGTAAAACATCCCAAGTGCTTCACATGGGCATTAAAAACAAACTGTAAACTGTACCTCCTTAATCATAAAGCTTACAGATGGGAGGCGAAACCATCGACAGTTATGAGGAGAAATTGGGGTAAAAGTGCTGAGTTGGGTGATCTGCCATGTCTTATCAAATGGCAGACCAGGTTCGAAGGTAAAATGGCTGCCTCCTACTCCTTTATTCCATGCTTAAATGCTCCTAGAATCTAACACTTTCTGGTCCAGCAGACTCTATGTGGTTCTGCACTTGCCACACTTCCTCCTTTCCCTGTCCTGGCTCTGTGCTCATCTTTATTCAAATTATTTTTCAACAGTTTGTATAATTTGGCTGCCCTAAATCCTATCCATTTGGAAAGCTGTTCACCAACTTCTATGCAACCTCTTGAACTTGCTCCATCATTCAATATGATCATGGTTGATCATTGAGCTCAATAACCCAGTCCCACCCTACTCCCATACCCCTTGATCCTTTCAGCCACAAGGACTACATCTAGCTCTTTTTTGAAAACACAATGCTTTCAACTCAACTATTTTCCTTGGTTACGATTTCCTGAGGCTCACCACTTTTTGGGTGACGAAATGTCTAACCATCTCAGTTCCTAAATGATTTTCCTCTTAACTTAAAACTGTGACTCTTGGTTCTGGGCTCTTCCAGCATTGGGAACATCTTCCTGCATCTAACCTGTCTAGTCCTGTTAGAATTTAATAAATCTCTATGAGATTCTGCGCAACCCCTCCCCATTCTTCTAAACACTAATGAGTCCAATTCCGAGCCAACACAACCTCCTCACACATCAGAGATGGCAAGAGCTACAGTTGAAGGGATTCGGCCTGAAACGCCAGATTTCCTGATCCTCTGATGCTGCCTGGCCTGCTGTGTTCCTACAGCTCCACACTGTGTTGAATCCTCACATTCCAGGCAATTTGGCAAACCTTCACAGGGCTCCCTCTAGAGTAAGAACATCCTTCCTCAGATAAGGAGACCAAAATGGCACTGAACTCCCCAGCTATGGCCTCACCAATGCCCAGTATAATTGCAGTAAGACATGCTTGTTCCTGTAGGTCAAGAGAAAGAATCAGAGTTGACCTATTAGGCTGATGTCCACTCAGTGGAAGTGCTAGCTTAGCCATTTTATATTTTACAGTGGTTTTTCAGGATCCAAGGCATTTTATATTTGTGTGGGCAACAGTTTGGGCTGCAAATGGGAAGCAAAGGCTTCTGCCTCCCGACCTTTTGATTGAAAGTGTAGGGAGGGTGGGGTCACATTTGGGTGAGATCAGAACTAAGGCAATTACGATGAGATTAGGCAAGATTTAGGGAGCATAGGATGGGGAAGGAAACTGCAGGGGATGGGCACATTAGAAATGTGGAGCTCATTCAAGGAAAAGCTCCTGTGCGTCCGAGATAAGTATCTACCTGTCAGGCAGGGAGGAAGCTGTAGAGTGCAAGAGCCGTGGCTTATGAAGGAGGTGTAATCTCTGGTCCAGAGGAAGAAGAAGGCTTATGTTAGGATGAGATGTGAAGGTTCAGTTAGGGCACTTGAGGGCTACGAGGTAGCCAGGAAAGACCTAAAGAGAGAGGTCAGAAGAGCCAGGAGGAGACATGAGAAGTTGTTGGCAGATAGGATCAGGGTAAACCCTAAGGCTTTCTATAGGTATTTAAGGAATAAAAGAATGACGAAAGTAAGATTAGGCCCAATCAAAGATAGTAGTGGTAAGTTGTGTGTGGAGTCAGATGAGATAGGGGAAGGGCGAAATGAATGTTTTGCAACAATATTCACTCTAGAAAATGACAATGTTGTTGAAGAGAATACTGAGATACAGGCTACTAGACTAGGTGGGATTGAGGTTCACAAGGAAGAGGTATTAGAAATCCTTCAGAGGGTGAAGATAGATAAGTCCCCTGGGCCGGATGGGATTTATTCTAGGGTCCTCTGGGAAGCCAGGGAGGAGATTGCTGAGCCTTTGGCATTGATCTTTAACTTGTCATTGTCTACAGGAATAGTGCCAGACGACTGGAGGATAACACGTGTGGTTCCCCTGTTCAAGAAGGGGAGTAGAGACAACCCTGGTAATTATAGACCAGTGAGCCTTACCTCAGTTGTTGGTAAAGTGTTGGAAAAGGTTATAAAGGATAAGATTTATAATCATCTAGAAAAGAATAAATTGATCAGGGATAGTCAGCACGTTTTTGTGAAGGGAAGTTTGTGCCTCACAAACCTTATTGAGTTCTTTGAGAAGTTAACCCAACAGGTAGATGAGAGTAAACCGGTTGATGTGGTGTATATGGATTTCAGCAAGGCTTTCGATAAGGTTCCCCACAATAGGCTATTGTACAAAATGAGGAGGAATAGGATTGTGGGAGATATAGCAGTTTGGATCGGAAATTGGCTTGCTGAAAGAAGACAGAGGGTGGTAGTTGATGGGAAATGTTCATCCTGGAGACCAGTTACTAGTGGTGTATCGCAAGGGTCGGTGTTGGGTCCACTGCTGTTCGTCATTTTTATAAATGACCTGGATGAGGGCGTAGAAGGATGGGTTAGTAAATTTACAGATGACACTAAGGTCGGTGGAGTTGTGGACAGTGATGAAGGATGCTGTAGGTTGCAGAAAGACATAGATAAGCTGCAGAACTGGGCTGAGAGGTGGCAAATGGAGTTTAATGCAGACAAGTGTGAGGTGATGCACTTTGGTAGGAGTAACTGGAAGGCAAAGTACTGGGCTAATGGTAAGATTCTTAGTAGTGTAGATGAGCAGAGAGATCTCGGTGTCCATGTACACAGATCCCTGAAAGTTGCCACCCAGGTTGACAAGGCTGTTAAGAAGGCATACAGTGTTTTAGCTTTTATTAATAGAGGGATCGAGTTCCGGAACCAAGAGGTTATGATGAAGCTGTACAAAACTCTGGTGCGGCCGCACTTGGAGTATTGTGTACAGTTCTGGTCACCGCATTATAAGAAGGATGTGGAAGCTTTGGAAAGGGTGCAGAGGAGATTTACTCGGATATTGTCTGGTTTGGAGGGAAGGTCTTACGAGGAAAGGCTGAGGGTCTTGAGGCTGTTTTTGTTAGAGAGAAGAAGATTGAGAGGTGACTTAATTGAAACATATAAAATAATCAGAGGGTTAGATAGGGTGGATAGAGAGAGCCTTTTTCCCAGGATGGTGACAGCGAGCACGAAGGGGCATAGCTTTAAATTGAGGGATGAAAGATATAGGACAGATGTCAGAGGTAGTTTGTTTACTCAGAGAGTAGTAAGAGATTGGAACGCTTTGCCTGCAAATGGTAGTAGATTCGCCAACTTTAGGTACATTTAAGTTGTCATTGGATAAGCATATGGACGTACATGGAATAGTGTCGGTTAGATGGGCTTCAGATTGGTATGACAGGTCGGCACAACATCGAGGGCCAAAGGGCCTGTACTGTGCTGTAATGTTCTATGTTTTGTGTTCTAAGATATTCTCTAACATGGTAAATCTAATGAGAAACCCAATGCAAGCATCTTAGCTGAGAGAGAGAGTTCTGAGTGACAGTGATAGCACGGGTGGATGTAGATAGGTGAGAGATGCAGTGAAATAGTGGTAATATCACTGGCTCAGTGACCAGGAATTGTAACCTGGGGGCATGGGTTCAATTCCCACTCTGGTACTGATGGCTTTTAAACTGAATTAATAAATCTGGAACTAAAAACAAGCCTAAAGGTAACCATGACGATTTGTGTGTTGATGGGATGGCACCCCATGGTATTGATGAAGTCAGCTATATGAAGAAGTCCACGCAGACACGGGGAGAGCGTGCAAACTCCACACAGACATCACCCGAGGGTAGAACCCGGGTCCCTGGCGCTGTGAAGCAGTAGTGCTAACTACTGAGTCATCGTGCCGTGGTGACTGTCGTGATACAAACCCTCTGACCCTGACTACCTCATGTGGCCATGTGACCATGCCCAAGCCTCAGGACTGGTATTGGAGGATGGCCTGGACTGACTGTGCCAGGAACCCCTCACTGAAGGCCTGCCTGAGAACAGCTCCCCTTTAGACTTTGAGACATGGCATTTGGTTGAAACGTGTGTTTATGACATACCCACCCCTTTGACTGAATACTGCGGACAACTACGAAGGGCTGCCTGGCTTTATGTCTGTGCTAAAAGACAGGGCAAGGCAGAAGTAGTGTGAATCTTTAAGCTTTGGCTGTGGAGATTAAATGCATTGGATAAATCAGTCAGAGATGCTGCAAACATCCAAATCAGTGGAAAGTGCATGAATGTTAAGGGAGTGAGTGAGGAGCTTTGAGATTCACACTGGTCAAATCCATGCAGTAGCTACTGTCTCTGTGTGCAAAGTATTCTTGCTGTAGAATTCAAATGAGAGATAGCAGTGTGCTCCAAAGTGTAAGATTCAACGGCTGAACTGCATTGGAAGTGTGCTAAGAGGGTGCAGAGAGGCAGGTGCATATATGATATGAACCCTATGGATTAGGATGGCACATAGTCACTGCCCATGAAACATATCCTGAGATGTTAGAATTGCTGTCCAAGATAGAGATCTGGAGGATTACATGTTGGGATTGGGTTGACAGGTGTCCATTCCAACACACATTGTTGGGACTTGCTGCAGTCTTGTTTCTACCTAGTGCATAGGAGAACAGAAACGTCCATATCCATGAAGCAAGATGAGGCAACAATGGATATGAATGCATGCAAATCGAAGTGATTGGGCATTTCGCCACTCATGACAAAAGTCAAAAATCTAAATTCCTGCTCTTGCAATATTTTCCCATTTGACCTACCATTGCCCACATTACACAGGGGCTGGGAGGATCCTGCTCACATTTCACGTCAGTGACCTGATGTAGAAGAAACATGCAGCTGAGTCTGGGTGACTTTGCTAACAATTCTTAGAAAGTTAAAATGAAGGTACAGCTAGCAATGCAGAAAAGAAAAGTAATGTCAACTTTATGGTAAAAATGTGTTACTATTATTCTTTCAGGCTTTGATGAGTTTCCAACTGGAAAATTGTGTACAGTTTTAGTCTTGTAACTAATCAAGGAGCATGCTTGTCTTTTGTGGAGCACAGTAATGGTTCATTAGACCAGGTTCTGGTGCGAGAGGCTTGTCCTATGAGGAAAGACTGAGTGGACTATACCTGTGCTCCCAGAATAAGATGGAGTGAAGCACATAAAAGCCCTTACCGTTTTGACAGAATAGATGCCAGAGGGATATGTCCACGAGCTGAGCCACCAAGAACTCGGGAGTTTTTAGTCAATGGGTGAGGAATCAGTTATTTGGATTGGGATGAGGACAAACTTGCTTTCTCACAAAGGTGTGAGCCTTTGGAATTCCCCACCTATAGCAATAAATGCTCGGGTCAATGAGTATACTCAACACAGAGCTCCAACACCGTGGTACTCAGTGGTAGGAATGCTGCCCAACAGTACCAGAGACACTGGTTCAATTCCTCCCTCACTTGACTGTCTGTGTGCAGTTTGCACACTTTCTCTGTAGCTTTGTGGGTATTACTGCATGTTCCAGTTTCCTCCGACAGTCCAAAGATGTGCAGATTAGATGGATTAGCAATGGGAAATACAGGGATGGCACATGTCTGGCTAGGATGCTCTGCAGAAGGTTGGTATGGACCCATGGGTAGAATGGCCTGCTCCCACACAGTAGGGGCTCTATAAGATGTTTAGATGCCAAGGAAAATGGAGTTAATGTAAAACAGTAGGAGCTCTGCCATGATCCTAATGAGGTAGGTACAAAGAAGAGAATGGTCTTCTTTTGATCCCATTTCTTATTTCCTTCAGGTTAGACTAGTAACAACTCCAAAACAAGTAGACGTTAGTCACATTTATGCAAATAGTTGTTGTAAGCATTATTCATAAGGCCATTAAGCTTAAAAAGTCCAGAGTTTGATCTAGAGATAGTAGGAATTGCTGATGCTGGAGTCTAAGATAACAAGGTGTCAAGCTGGAAGAACACAGCAGGCCCAAGCAGCATCGGAGGAGCAGGAAAGCTGACATTTTGGGTCTTCAGAAAATGAAGAAGAGTTCAGACTTGAAACATCAGCTTTCCTGGTCCTCTGATGCTACCTGGCCTGTGTGTTCATCCAGCTCCACACCTTGTTATCTCAGAATTTGATCTGCAGTGAATTAGTTAGACAGCCGGAAGAGTGTGCCATATGGCATTGGAGACTGGGGAACAATGGCATCTATTCCCTGAGAGAACAAAGGCTAGGTTACTGAGACTAACCATTTCATGTCAAAGGCAGCCAACAGGGGCATAAAGTAAATCATTGGGTCAAAGTTCCTTAGGCATCTTGTATGAAGGGATCCAAACAACCCATCCACAGAAAAGTGAGTGATAATGGGAACTGCAGATGCTGGAGAATCCAAGATAATAAAATGTGAGGCTGGATGAACACAGCAGGCCTAGCAGCATCTCAGGAGCAGGAAAGCTGATGCTTCAAGTCTGAACTCTTCATCTCTGATGAAGGGTCTAGGCCCGAAACGTCAGCTTTTGTGCTCCTGAGATGCTGCTGGGCCTGCTGTGTTCATCCAGCCTCACAGAAAAGTGAGGCATGGTTGTTGTGAAAACATGCTCCCACATCGGTAAAATACCGAAACATGTTCTGCACTCACTAGAGATGTGTATAGGCTGTATGGTCTCTTTCTTTGCTGTACAGAGAATTTTCCTCTTTGTACATTTCCAGAGCCATGTTAGGAGCTGCACTTAGCTGCTAAGCCATCAAAAAAGCTACTCAGAGCTAATTGTTAAGGAATTGGCTGCAGTCTCTCGTGGTAAATGGTTTTAACGTGGTTTGATGACTGCAGTTAATTGCAATCATCTGTAAGTGGTTTCACAATGGGACATAAAAGTGTTCAATCCGATCACAAGCCACAGAGAGAAAAAAAATCTTTCAGTTTTAATCAGCCCACCCACCTCAGTTAATCTATCGGTGTCCAGTTTAATACTCGCCTTGCAAGTGTCTGGCCTGTACGTACCCACGATTCATCACTCCCAGTCACACAGCCTCGTATCACACTTCACCTCCACTTATAGATGATGAGATTTTAATAAACGCTGTTTACTCTGAAAAGATGTGGTGGATTGATTCTAAGCAGAAAGTGCCATTTAAAAAGCATCGAGTTTGTAAAACTTCTCAATGGTGTTAAAAGTATCAAGTTGGCTGTAAATTACTGGACAGAAATTAGACAAACAAGGAGCAATTGCAAAGATGGAGAAACTTTGTTGGCCAACTCAGTTAAATAAGCTGTAAATGACCCTGTGGATAAACATTAGAAAGTAATATACTATGTCCAGGCTAGTTAACTCTATATGTTCCTCCTCCTCATTGAGATTTAGTTTGTGTATCAAGATTTTATTGGCTAAACAAAAAAACTAAGTGTAAACCAATCTTGGACCTCCAATAACGCTGTCCTATTATTTCTTAGAGGACCACAAAGCTCCAATTTTGACAGCGAATATTTCATATGCAGCTTAAGTGAAGGCAGCATTACTAATGAGGTAAAATGTCTTCAACCATATCGCATAGGAGGAAGACATTTTTATTATTCATTCATGGGAGGAGTATCACTGGCTGAATCAGCATTTATTGCCCAGCCCTAATTGCCCTTGAGAAGATGGTAGTGAGCCGATCTCCTGAATTGCTGCAGTTCACATTCTGTTGCTGCAGTCTACATGTGGTGGAAGTTCTCTTAGGGGCACATTTCAGGAGCTGGACCCAACAACAGTGCAGAAACTGTGAGATAGCTCCGAGCCTGAATGGTTTGTAGCTTGGATGGAAACTTGCAGGCAGTCCCATATATTTCCTGCCCTTGCTCTTCCAAGTGGTAAAGCTTGCTGGCATGAAAGAATTTTAAGATTATGCCCTCTGGTCCTCGACTTTCCCATAAAGGGACACAACTTTTCCACATTTACCCTGTCAAATTCCCCAAAAAATCTTGCATGTTTCAACAAGATCACCTATTGTTCTTTGAAACGCCATTGGGTATTGGCCGGACCTAAAATTTAAGCAAAATCCTAGGGATGCTGGAAATCTGAAGCAAACGCAGAGAATGGTGGAGAAGCTCAGCAAGTCTGACATCATCTGCGAAGAGAGAAACTGAGTCAACATTTCAAAATCAATTATGGCTCTTCTTCAGAACCACACATCCCCTCTTCAGTCCTTGTGTACCTGGTTTCAGCCTAGTGAATTCCCAAATGTTGTTATTGAATCTACTGCTGTCACCTTTCCAGAAAGCACACTCTAAGAAATAATAACTCACTACAAAAGAGAAAAATTCCTCATCTCCACTCTGGTATATTTCTTTAAAAACCTTATGCCTGGCACTAGCTGCTGATCCACCAGCCAGCAAGAAACAGTCTTCTCTAATTTGACCCATCTAGCACCCTCATTTTAAGTATGTTCATTAAACCTCTCATCTTTTCATTCAGATTCAGCCAACTGCGTTGGTGATGGCCTCATGGTATTATCGCCAGAGTATTAATCCAGAGTCCCAGATAATGTCCTGGGGACCTGGGGTTGAATCTCGTCCATGACAGATGGCACAATTTGAATTAAATAAAATATCTGTAATTAAGAATCTAATGATGACCATGAAAGCATTGTTAGTGGTGGGGGGGAATACCCACTTGGTTCACTCATGCCCTTTAGGGAAGGAAACTGTCATTCTTATCTGGTCAGGCCTACATATAACTCCAGGCTCACAGCAATGTGGTTGACTCTGAACTGCCCTCTGGGCAATAAATGCTGCCTAGCTGAGATGTCGTCGTCCTGTTAATAAATATCGAGGGAGAAAAAATCCTAACAACTGAAGATTCAGCATTAACATTATTTTGATCACTGGGAAATGGGTGCAGTGGGTATTCACTGCACCAGTACAGGTAAGCCCATAGTTCAATCAATACTAGGCCTCAGGCCTCATTCCATGAACTCAATCAAGCTGTTGGCACCAGTTGCTTATTCAGAAGTCGAGATGAAGTTTGCATGCTGCAGCGCTGTTTACATCTTCTTCCTTTGTTTTTCCCCTCACTGCTTGTTGATGAACTTTTGTCACAGTGACAACATCAGCAGCGGTGAATGAGCCCAGAGGAGACTCGTGGTGACACTGTCAAAGGTGAGTTTGGGGTCCCAGCGACATGTGCATCGATGAGGCGGTCCTAGCTCTGAGTCATGGCTGCTGTAGTGGGAGGCAAGTTTGGGATCCCGGTGGCATCTGTATCAAGTGTAGATTCTTGGAAGCAAATGGGGGGAGTCAGGACTGGACCCAGTGGTTGCATTGATTGATTTGTTGTCATGTGTACCAAATACAGTGAAAAGCTTTGTTTCTTTTTAATTCATTAATTGCCTGAGGGTATTGCTGGCTAGGCAGCATTTATTGCCCATCCCTAAATGCCCAGGGGACAGTTAAGAATCAACCACATTGCTGTGGGCCTGAAATCACATATAGGCCAGACCAAATAAGGATGACAGTTTCCTTCCCTAAAGGACAATAGTGAATCAGATGGGTTTTTCCCTGTAAACAATGGATTCACAGCCATCTGACATTTATTGAATTCAAATTTCACTATCTGCCATGGTGGGATTTGAACCCAGGCCCCCAGAGCACTATCTGAGTCTCTGGATTAACAGTCCAGCGATAATACCACTAAGCCATTGCCTCCATCATGTGCCTCACTTATGAGCAGTACAAGCAGATCACAGCAAGCAAAGGATGCAGAGATCAAAAAGACTTAGAGACATACAGGTTACATTGCAGGTTACATTAGTTGAGGCTAGAGTCCGTTCAACAGTCTGATAATGACAGGAAAGAAGCTGTTCCTGAACCTGCTGATGCACGTGTTCAGGCTTTTGTATCTTCTGCCTAATGGAAGAGGTTATAGGAGGTTATTACCAGGGTACAATGGGTCTTTGATGCTGTTGGCCGCATTTCTGTGACAACGAGCTGTGTAACTACAGTCCATGGATGGGAGATTGGCTTCTGTGATGGTCTGGGCTGTGCTCACCACCTTCTGTAGTTTCTTACTGTCCTGGGCAGAGCAGTTGCCGTACCAGGCCATTATGCACCTGGACAGGATGCTTTCAATGGTGCATCTGTAGAAGTTGGTGAGGGATCTTACGGGCATGCCAAATTTCCTAATCTGCCTGCAGAAGAAGAGGCTTTGTTGTGCCTTCTTGGCCATCACATCTATGTGGAAAGTCCAGGGCAGATCACCGGTGATCAGCATTCCGAGGAACTTAATACTCTTCACTCTCTCAACCTCAGTTCCGTTGATGTAGATGGGGTCGTGTTCTCCTTCTTTCTTTCTAAAGCCGATGATCAGTTCTTTAGTTTTAATGACATTGAGAGACAGGTGGCGAGGGGAGTCCAGTGTGGACTCATGACAGTGGCAGCAGAGTTGGCTTGGGGCAGTGTGGTACCCAGAGACATTGGTGAGGTCAGCTGAAGACTCATAGTAATGAGGCCATCAGTGGGAGCACGATGGTGCCAAAGAGTGGCAAATTTCATTCTAGCCACAGCAACGTTGTGAAGGAGACCAGTGCCAAGCTGCCAGGCCCATGGCCCATAGCGGAGCATTTGATAAGCTGGACTGTAATTTGAACAATTTTTCATTATTTATTTATTTTTCCTGCCTTTATATTCTACGTTTTTTTTTCTCTGTGTTGTAAGATGGTGCTGGAGACTGGCAACACTATTCAACACTTTTCGCTGTATTTTGTAACAAAATACACATGACAATAAATAAAACAAATCAAATCAACCAAGTTTTTGGGAGGAACAATTGGCTGAGTTGGGAGGTGACTGAGTGTGGGTCAACAAAGTTTTGGTAGCACTTACCTGGTCCATAATTTACAGTTTATTTAGAGACTGCAATTAATGCCCAATGCATAGCTGGGAAATTAACTTTTAATTAACATTAGATTAATGACGTAAGTTAGCCTATAACAAGGGTGTATTTCTTCAGCCCACTTTCAGACTAGCTCTTGAAGACCTGAAGCAATATGACATTCAATGTGTTTGCCATGTTTCCTGAGTGAGGAGATTATCACCCTGAATTGGATTTCTCTGGAGATCTCAATTCTGTGTTAAAAACAGACACAACAAAATCTGAATAAAAGAAGAATACTGTGGGTGCTGAAGAGTCACATCAGACTTGAAAGTTCAGCTCTGTTACTTCTCCACAAATGCCACCAAACTCGTTGAGTTTCTCCAGCCTTTTCTGATTGTACCACAAAACATAATGTGCCACATCAGGACTTCTTCAAATAATGTGTAAGTCAAAATCCTGCTGTGAATTGAACTGGTCGCTTGTAAGGACAGGCGAACCAAAAGTAATAGTCAAAAGAAAATTGGAGAAAAATCTTGAGGAGATAAATATTATGATGCTATTGGGAAAGAATGGAAAAATGGGATAAACTGGACAGTTCTACCCCATCCCGATGGATCAACTGGCCTCCCTCTGAGCTATGTCATATTACAATTCCATCCTTGACTGTGCACCGCCAGGAGAGTCCAGTAGTCATGAAAAACATCATATAAATGCAAGTCTTTCTCTCTTTTAATTCAATGTACCTTTCTTCTATTGAATACTCTACAGCTGGTGGTAGAATTAATATGATCAACTGCTATAACCTTCAACAAGAAACCTTCAACAAATCTTATTATGGTACGTGACTGAAAACATGCAGGTCCTTTTCAAAATATAACACAATTTACCTGTCATGTGAACGGGAGCCATAACAAGAAAAGATAAGGTCTGGGCTTTATTTCACTTGAAACCAAGGTTTTCATTAGTTTATCAAGTTTTCTCAGACATTCTTTTAAATGGAATTGGTGAATCAGTACTTACAAAGGCAAGTTAGAGAAGTTAATATTTTTGATTTCTAAGGCTGTTTATTTCTGCTTTCCTCATGAAATCCCTACAGTGTGGAAACATGCTCATTGGCCCAACAAGTCCATGTTGACCTCAGAACATCCCACCCAATCTGCGCATCCCTGAATGTTATGGGGTAATTTAGCATGGCCAGTCCACATAGCCTGCACTTCTTTGGACTGTGAGAGGAAACAGGGGCACCCACACAGTCACAGATAGAATGCCTGAGGGTGGGATTGAACCTGAGTTCCTAGCACTATGAGGCGGCATTGCTAACCACTGAGCCACTGTGCTGCCCAAGGTTAATACTGAAAGGTGGTCACTTTAGAAACAATTGAAATGATGCAGTTGTGGTGTTCAAATGAAAAGCTGCATTGATAATCATATATTTATTAAAGTTTGGGCTGTAATCCTCACTGCTGAGAAGCAAGCTCTACCGGTTTGGTACATTGTCCAAATATTTTGGCTCAAAAAATCTCTTCATTGGTTGCAAGTTATTTTTTGATTATTTCATTCATGGGATTTGCGTGTCACTGTCTGGCCCAGCATTTGTCGCCCATCCATAACTGCAGAAGTTGCCTTCTTGAATGCTGTTGTCCTTGGGGTTTAGGTACATCCTTAGTCCCAGCACAGAGGGAGTCTCTGGATTTTGACCCAGTGACAATGAAGGAATGATGATAGATTTCTGAGTAAGGATGGTGCATGGCTGGAGACGAGCTTGCAGATGGCATTGTCCCTATGTATCTGTTGCCCTTACCCTTCTAGCTGAAAGTGGTCATAGTTTGGAAGGCACAGTCAAAGGATGTTTGGTGAGTTGCTGCAGTACATTTTGTAGATGGCACTCAATGCTGCTACTATGTATCAGTGATGAAGGGGAGAGGATGTTCAATATTGAATGTCAATCCAGTGGGCTGCTTTGTCCTTGATGGTCTCAAATTTCTTGACTGTTATTGATGTTGTACTCATTCCAACAAGATGGGATTGTTCCATTACACCCCTAACTAGTCCTTTACAAATGGTAGATATGCACAAGAGAAACAGGTGAGATACCCATCACGGAGTCCTTAACATCTGAATGCTTTTGTAGCCACAGTACGTCATTGGCTGATCCAGTTTAGTTTCTGGTCAAAGCTAACTTCCAGGATATTGACAGTGGTGAGAGTCAGTTATGGCAATGCTACTGACTCTGATGGCGAGATTCTTTCCTGTGAGAGATGGTCATTGCCTGGTATTTGTGTAGCACAACTGCTACTTGTCAATCTTCAGCCCAAACCTGAATGTTGTTCAGGTCTTGGTGCATTTGAACATGGACTGCCTCAGTATCAGAGGAGTCAGGGAATGGTGTTGAACATGATGCGGTCACTGGGGGGGGAGGGGGGGCATAACCTCAGAAAGAGGATCATACATTTTACACAGAGAGGAGAAGTAATTCCTTTCAGAGACGAGTGAATCTGTGGAATTCTTTACCTCACAGGGCTATTCAGGCAGGATTATTAAGCATTTTCAAAGCTGAGATGTGCAGATGTTTGTGGGACATA
Source organism: Stegostoma tigrinum (assembly GCF_030684315.1). Lineage (NCBI taxonomy): Eukaryota > Metazoa > Chordata > Chondrichthyes > Orectolobiformes > Stegostomatidae > Stegostoma > Stegostoma tigrinum. The sequence goes on from NC_081359.1 coordinate 103,383,203, forward strand.
TAGATATTTACAGTACAGTATAAGGGCATCTGGCTCATCAACTTGTGCCAGTTAACAAAGATTTAACCATACTGATAAAATCTTGCAGCTTTTGGCCTATAGCCATGGAGGCTATGGCAATTCAAGGGAATATCTAAATACTACAAGAATTTCTGACTTACTAATCATTCCAGGCAGTGAATTCCAGACTTGAACCATGCTCTGAGTGAAAATATTACTCCTCACTCCTTTCTTAGCCTTTGACCTCTTACCTTATAACTACGCCTCCTGGTCATTGATTCATCTATGAATTGAAAATGTGCCTCCGCATCCACTTTATCTGTTCCACTCATTACTGTACACACCACTATCAGGTCCCCTCTCAATTTGTGCTGCTCTGATGAAACAATCACAACGTGCCCAATCTCTCTTTCTAGTTCCGACTCTCCAGCCCAGGCAGCATCTTTGCAAACCTCCCCTGCACCATCCTTAGTGCAATCATATCCTTCCTGTAATTTGGTGACCAAAAATGCACACAGTACTCTAGTGATGGCTGAACGCAGTCCCAGCATAATCCTGGTTTGCTTGTTTTCTGTACCATGGCTAATAGGTGCAGGTGTTCCATATCCCTTCTTAACCATCTTATCTACCTTCCCTGTTTACTTCAGAGATTTGCGGATTTGGTTTTGACTCACTCAGAGAATAAGGATGTCTCTGGCTCGGCCAGTGTTTATTGCCCATCCCTACTTGACCAGAGGGCAGGTTAGAGTCAACCACAGTGCTTCACTTGCATCTAGACCAAACCAGGTAACAGTAGCACATTTCCTCCCCTAAAGAACAATAGTGAACCAGGTGAGTTTTTACAACAATCAATAATGGATTCATGGTCATCACTACACTCTTAATTCCAGCTTCTTCGTTGAACTCAGTTCCACCATCTGCCATTGGAAGATGGGAATTCAAATCCCTAGAGCATGAGCTGACTGTCTACATTAATAGTTCAGCAATAATACCACGAAGCCATCACCTCCCCTCATGGCACATGCGCACAAATGTCCCTCTAATCTTTGGTGCTTTGCCAGGTCTTATTGTTTCTGGTGTAATTTCTTATACTGGAACCTGCCCAAATGACTGTCATACTTTTTCGGGTCGAATACCATATACTGCATTTCTGCCTACCTGACCAGCCCATTGATATTATCCTTCAGTTTCTGTCTATCTTCCTCACTTTTTACCATGCTAAAATGCTTGCATCACTGCCTCTTGATTATACCCCTACATTTAATTCCAAATCACTACTGCGAGCCATATACAGCAAAGGGTCCAGCACTGAGCCCTATGGAACGCCCCTGTGAAACAGGATTTCAGTTACTGAAACCTGCATCTGCCACTCAGCCAATTTTGGCTTTAACATGCCACATAGCCTTTAAGCTTTAACCTTTAGCTCTTATTTGCTTGATCAGTCATGAGGGACCTCGTCTAAAGCTAAAGGCCAAAAGAGCATTATCTCCATCAACACCGCCAATTGCCTCCTTTAAAAATTTCTATCTAATTGGTCAAACATGACTTTCCCTTAACATAGAGATAATAGGGTGTAGAGCTGGATGAAAGCAGCATGGCAAGAAGCATCAGAGGAGCAGGAAAGCTGACATTTCGGGCCTAGACCCTTCTTCAAAGAGGAGTCTAGACCTGGAATCAGAGATAATGGAAAGTGCAGATGCTGGAGAGTCCAAGATAACAAAGTGTGAAGCTGGATAAACAAAGCAGGCCAAACAGCATCTTAGGAGCGTAAAAGCTGACGTTTCGGGCCTCGACCCTTCATCAGAGAGCTCTGATGAAGGGTCTAGGCCCGAAACATCAGCTTTTGTGCTCCTATGATGCTGCTTGGCCTGCTGTGTTCATCCAGCTTCACACTTTGTTATCTAGACCTGGAATGTCAGTTTTCCAGCTCCTGTGATGCTGCTTGGCCTGCTGTGTTCATCTAGCTCTACACTTTGTTGTCTCAGATTCTCCAGCATGTGCAGCTCCTACGATCTCCTCCCTTAACATATCCATGCTCACTATCCCTGATTGATTCATGTCTCTCCGAGTCCCTCAGAAATCTTTTTTAATAACTTACCCACCACAGAGTTTAGATTGACAGGCCTGCAATTTCCTCCATTTTTTAAAAAAATAATGGGACAACCTTAGCAGTCCACTGATCCTCTAACACCTCCTTTGTGGCCAGACACAATTTCAAAATTCTTGCCAGGGCCCCTGATATCTCTTCTCATGCCTCTCTTAGTAGCCCGTGCTACATCACGCCATGGCTTGCAGATTTATTTACTTTTAATGCTGTTAAACCATTTTGCACCTCCTTCTCTCTCTCTCTCTCACTCTCTATGTGTTAATTTCTTCTAATATTTCACAATGCTCCACTCTGATATCTTCACCACCATCATCCATTTCCCTTGCGATGACCAATACAGAACATTCATTTAGGGCTAAGCCTATATAATTCGCATATACATTATTACATCTATGGTTCCTGAAGGGACCTACACTTTCCCTTTCTTCAGTATGCGGACAACAATGAAGGTAAACGGAATGTTGACATTTATTACTCAAGGAATAGAGTGCAAAAGTAGGGAAGTATTTCTTTACTTTGCAAGGCATCAGTGAGACTGAACCCAAAGCTTTGTGTACAATTTTAGTCTCTTCACTTGAGAAGGAATGTAAATGTATTGGAACCATGTCAGAGGAGGTCCATTTGATTGACCCCAGATATGAGGAGTTTGTCTTATGAAGATAGATCAAGCAGTTTTGGACCGTCTGAAGTTCAGAAGAATAAGAGGCGTTCGGATTGAGGTCTGCAGGATGCTAACAGAATTGATGCAGAAAGAATGTTTCTGCTTATGGGGCAACCTAGAATGAGAGGTGATAGTTTTAGGATAATGGGGAGCTGATTTAAAACAGAGATGAGGAGAAATTTCCTCTTTAAAAGGTAGTAAAACTATGAAATTTGCTAACGAAGTGTGCACTAGAGGCTGGGATATGGAATAAATTTAAAGAGGGGACAGACAGATTTTTATTTAGTAGCGGGTCAAAAGGCTATGGGGAACAGACAGCAAAGAGGAGTTGAGGCTGAGATGAGATCAGCAATGATTAGATAAATTAGTGGAGCAGGCTGAGAGACTGAATTGCCTACTCCTGCTGCTGGTTTTAATCTATTGTTTTATTTTCTTATGTATTTGAAACAAAAAACCTCTTTGGGTTTTCCTTTAATTCTGCACACTGATGTTTATTTGGGTAATTATTTCGTTCTTCTAATTTCTGATAATGTTGCTCCCTGTACTTTTATACTGCATGTGACAATGCTGCATTGAGCCCTCAGTATCTGCCCTAAGTTTGTCTTGCTTTCTTAATCCTCACAATGTACGTCTGTTGTCCTTTAGTGTTCCTGGTCCCACCCTTTGCCTTTACAGGAAGATATTTGTCCTGCACTCTCGCTATTTCCTTCTTGAGTACTTTCCACTGCTCTAACACAGGTTTATCTGCACCCTCGATAACAAAGCGTTGAGCTGGATGAACACAGCAGGCCAAGTGGCATCTTAGGAGCACAAAAGTTGATGTTTCGGGCCTAGATCCTTCATCACCCTCGTTCATTTTTAGGTAGTTAAAATGGCCAACTATTAGTGCCTTCTATATGTGAACATTTCTGAAATGTGTTTTTCTTATTTGATCCGTATCACTTTCTACCCCTATCCCTTGATGACATTAAAATCAGAAAAATGTTTCCATCAAACAGAGTTTGTAAGCGTGTTACACTCGGGGGGGATGCCCTCATTACCTTCCTGGTCCCTTTCTCCTGGCTGGAGGTCAGCCTCTGGCTCTATTTCATGAAGCTGCAAGATGACCACGTCCTGAAATATACAATCCAGGAACCCCTCCCCAAATCGTCAATGCCCCATATTGACCACAGCTACTGCTCCATTCTGAGAACCTGCAGCTTGAGTTGTTCCAACCCCAAGCCACCTCTTGTACAGGATCCTCCAGACCACCAGGAGTCTCTAGGTTTCCCCACATAGTGCAGGATGTACTGTGACTGCTAAAGGGTCACATGGCTGAGGGACTGCCATGCTTCTGATTTTGCCCGCCAAGTTCTTTGGAACTGAACCCCAGTGGGCCCAGAGACAAAAGTAGTGAGCACAGAGTAGTCAGCCAGAGAGTGGTGGGCTTGTGGAATTCATTGCCGCAGAGTGCAGTGGAGGCCGGGACATTGGATGCCTTCAAGGCAGAGATCGACAAATTCTTGATCTCAAAAGGAATCAAGGGCTACAGGGAGAGTGCAAGGAAGTAGAGTTGAAATGTCCATCAGCCATGGTTTAAATGGCGGAGTGGACTTGATGGGCCAAATGGCCTTACTTCTACTCCTATGTCTTATGGTCTTATAGACCATAAGGTATAGGAACAGGAGTAGGCCAATCAACGCATCAGGTCAGATTCAGTATTCAATGAGATCTTATCTGATTTGGTAATCTTCAGCTCCACTTCCTTGATTTTTCTCCATAAACTTTGATTCCTCGATTGATTAAAAATCTGTCCATCCTATTCTTGTGTACACTTAACAAACCAGTCTTGACCGCCCTCTACATTAAAGAATTCTCTAGAATTACAGATAACAAGGTGTAGAGCTGGATGAACACAGCAGGCCAAGCAACATTAGAGGAACAGGAAGGCTGGCATTTCAGGTCTGGACCCTTCTTAAGAAGGATTTTTTTCTGAAGAACATCAGCTTTCCTGCTCCTCTAATGCTACTTGGCCTGCTGTGTTTATCTAGCTCTACACCTTGTTATCTTAGTTTCCCCAGCATCGGCAGCTCCCACTATCCTTAGAATTACAATTCTCTGAGGAAAGAAATTTACCCTTTTTCTTAAATGGGCAACACTTCCTCTGAGATGATGTCCTCTGGTCCCAGACTCTCCCACAAGAGGAACAACCTCTCTGCATCTATATTATCAAGTCCCCTTTAAGAGTCTGTGTGTTTCAGTAAGGTCACCTCTCATTCTTCTAAATTCCAAAGAGTGCAGTCTCAATCGATTCAACCTCTCCTCATAAGACATAACCCCAATGCCCAGAATCAAACTTCTGAGCCTCATGTGGATGACCTCCAAGGTCAGCATTTCATTCCTCCAAAAAGGAGAACAAGTGCACACTATTCTAGCTATGCTCTGGCAGTGACTTGTACAGTTTTAGCAAGACCTCATTATTTCTATGTTCCATTCCCTTTAGGATAAAGGCCAACATTTAATTTAACATCCCTACTCCTTGCTGCACATATATGCTAGCTCTTTGTGATGTCTGCACAAAATCTGTTAAATCCCTTTGTATTGTAGCTGTCTGCAGCCTCCCTCCACTCATAGATAATCTTCAGCTGCTCTACGCTTTCTGCCAAAGAACAGAACCTATCATTTTTTCCACATTATATTCCATCTGCCACACATTTTCCCACTCACTTAAATGGTCCATAACCCTCTGTCGACTCTTTGAACAATCCTCACCAATTGTCTTCCAATGTATTTTGGATTGCCTACACGCTTGGCAACAGTATACTTGCTACTCTCAGGTATATTGAAAATAACTGTGGTCTCAGTGGTGAAAACAAAGAAAGTGAGTTTCCATAACAATTGTTATATGGCCATTATCCATTTAATACTAGAATTTTATTTAAATTCAAATTACATCATTTGCAAATGGATTCATGGATTCAAATCCACAACCCAGGACATTAACCCAGGTTTCTGGATTGCAAATCCAGTGATATTTCCCTGACACCACTTTACAATTTCATCAGGAAGTCACAGGACCAGAAGGCAGGAAATCACAATCATCCAGTCATCACAATTCCCTCCAAGTGTGTGGCCAGGTGAGATGTAGCTAAAATTTGGACGCCCCTGCCTGGGATTGCACCTTTGATAAATTAACTGCAACGGGTAGTGGACATGCGAAAGTGTGAGCAAGAGCCTGCAGGAGAAGGAGATAAGTAGAGTGGGAGAAACACTTAATGATAACTGTAGCAGTCACTTTAGCAGCAAATTGGAGCTGATGCTTCATACTCCAGCTCCTCCATAATCAGCAAATGAATTTTGCAATCATAGATTCTTTCCAAGCGATGGAAGGCTGGGGTTCTTCTGCATAGGAATATCAATTGTAACTGATGACAAACTACTTGAAAGTCTAACACAGCACTGATTACATCTAGCAGCCAGGAAGCCTACAAAATCATTGATACCGAAGGAGAAAAAAATGGGCTCAAACATATGAAAATTGCTATATTGAAATGAATACATCACAGACCAGCAATGGTGCTCTGCATAGGGAATTTATTCTCAGTGCCAACCTGGAGCTTAATTTTTTTTCATACATTGCCTTTAGAAAGCAGGTCTATCTAACATGAGAGGAGTGCAAGCTGTCCTCACTGATTAGATTAGATGCCTCTGGACAGTGTGGAACAAGACGCTTCTAGATCCAAACCTGTAGCTTCTCAGTTACCAGCCTGTTTTGCACAGACTAACTTGACAGAGACCAAAGACTGAACTTTTTTGCTCAGTAGAGGCCACTATCGTACAACAGTTACTCACTGAGTCATGCAGAGAGTGTTCCTGCAGAAGATTATGTTTGCTGAAGAGCATATGAGCTTGACTAAAAGGTAACACTTTGCCTTGAGTTCATAGCCTCGGTCCAGAGCCTGGATACACCATCTAGATTGCTATTATTCCAGAGGGGGATGCACTGTCAAAGCTGGTAAAAATGGATGAATGAGGCTCTGTCAGTTTGTTCATGTAGATGAAAAAGATCCAAAAACGCTACTTGACAAAGATCTAGGAAGTTATTTTCGCATCATGCCCAGCATTTATCCTTCAAAACAAAATGATTGAGTGGTTATTTGTGGAATCTTGCTGTTTACTCATTGGATGACACTCTTATTTTGAAGCAAGAATTAGAAAGCTATCTTGGCCAATTGAAGACAATTGAGAGAAGTCTTATGAGAAGCAGTTGAGTGGATTGGGACTGTAGTTGTTGAAATATAAAAGAATGAAAGATAACCTTACTGAAACATAAAAGATTCTAAGAGAACTTACAGAGTCATTGAGTCAGACAGCATGGAAACAGGCCCTTCATTCCAACTCGACATTGCTAATTTTCCCAAACTGAACTAGCCCCATTTGCCTGCATTTGGCACATGTCTCCTTAACCTTTTCTTTTTCATGTACCTGTCCAAAAGTCTTTTAATTGTTGTAACTGTATCAGCATCTACCACTTCAACGTGGGCAAGTTGTTTCCATTTGTTGGAGAGTCTAGGGCCAGAGCGCATAATCTCAGGATGAAGATTTGCATACTTAAGACAGGGGCAATGAGGAGTTTTTTTCTCTCAGAGGGTAGAGAATCTCTGGCATTCTTTCTTGCAAGCAGTTTAAAGAGCCTTGGTTATTAAGGAAATTCAGGCTGGTGACCATTATACCTATCATCAACAGCAGTATGAACCTATTTGTTTCATTAACAATTTTTGGAGAAGATAATCTGCCATTTTTGGCTTTGATGTGACTCCTGATCTATGGCAATGTGGATGTATCTTAACTATCTTCTGAAATGTCCTAACAAGCTACCCAGTTAAGATAAATTAAGGAAGGGCAACAATGTTGGACTTGCCAGTGATGCTCAGTCCCACGAAAGAGTGAAGAAAAAAAATGACTGTAAATTTGTTTTCTTCTTTTGCTTCGCAGCATATTCTGCCTCAAAATTGCCTTGAGAGACCAGTTCTGTTTAGATCAATGATGGACATAAAGCATTCTTGCACACACACACATACACAAAACAAAAATTGAAATGTATCTCCTTCAGTGATAAACACAGAGCAATCTATTGCTGAAGATGTCTGACAGATGGATATTAACTATTAAATCTCATATTTATACCACTGAATTTTCTGGTTTTGTCATAAGCAGATCGATTTTGAGATAAAAAGGGATTATCATGTTATGATTGTTTGCTTTGTGGCCGCAATTCATCTCAATTTTAACATCAGAAGAACTTCCACACTGTGACGCCTATTCTCCCTGATAGCCGCCACTCTCATTACCAGTTTTGATGTGGTTATTAACATGATCTGGTCAGACAATAATAACCAAAGGTTTCAAATGGCAGTAGGAAGTGACTACACCTGAGCCCTTTACCTTCATCTAACAGGCTTCCCTTTCTACGTTGGTAAAAGGGTAAATCCCTTCAATGTTAGAAAGTATTAAATCTCTTTCAGCTTTGCTGTCACTTTCTGAGTATCAATCCAAGGGGACCCTAATGGAAAAAAACCCTGGAGAGATCTGTTTTCTGTTTGTGAGGGTCCCCATGAAGTCAACTAGGGCTGGATATTCCATCTTCCCCTGCTTTGTGCACCCATGATAACAACCCCAAGCTGACCACATCTTAGTTAAACACTAAACTAAAGCAGAGAACTAAGGACGCTGGAAATTTGAAATGAAAACCGAAGGTGCTGGAGAACATCAGAAGTCTGGCAGTACCCATGGAGAGAAAGCAGATCCAATGTGTCAGGTCTAGCGGCCCTTGTTCAGAGCCCAAAATGTATCTTTAACCCAAGGCCTGAACAGGGAGTTGAGGAGGAGTAGAGGTCAGATGGATGACAGCCTATCTCTAATGGGAAATGGAGCAAAATGACAGGAGAGGCTTAAACAATTTCAGACCATTGTTTGTCTGCAGATGTCCTTGCAAAGCCAATAGCTTTGACCTTCACCTCCACCACATAACCCCATAGGGGAGTTGCCTACGTTTTATTGAGGTCAACAGGAGCCTTCACACGCCCTAGACTTCCCTGACACATCATCTGTTTTGAGAATCTCTTGCTTTCTATGGATATCTCTCCCTGTAAAATGATCCCGGTCTTTGCCAATTCTCATCACACAGCTCTGCTGGATGTTTACAGAATGCTTTAGTTTCAATATAAAATGCTCAGCTTCCACTCATTTCCTTTGTGTTTTAAAGCATGGGGGGTGGAGGCAGTAACAATAATGACACTGGACAAGTAACCAAGAGACTGAACGTGTATTCGTGGGGGCAAGGGTTGAAATATTCATGAAATATTCAATTAACTAATCGCTGAAAAGGCATAATTTTGTTGAAGCTTTTTTTGTCTTGCACTCAGAACAATTTGCAAGAATACTGTTTCCAGGGGAAAACTAATATTCATATTCAATGTGAAGAGAATGTTAATTAATTCAGACGTAGACTCTGATTGGCAGAGGCACTACCATGGAGATTACACTCATTAATGTTGATTGAAGGTTAACTGCAAGTCTGGCAGAAAACACATCTTTGTTGTGTCACCATGAAACTAATATTGATCATCAGTAAAAACCCACTGGTTCACTGATGTCCTTTGGGGAAAGAAATCTACCAGCTTTATCCTCTGTATGTGACTCCAAGGTTCATTATGATATGATTGGCTCTTGACTTTGCTTTGAAATTGCCTGGCAAGTCATTCATTTCAAGGGCAAATAGTCTTTGGGCAATACATGCTAGCAATGCTGAAGCTATGCCCATATTCTGTTATATCAAAAAAAAGTCAAAATTCTACATTGAAATGTTCACCTTTTCGATCAGATCCAGATTTTAAACTTAGCTCTAGCAGATGGAAGAATAGAATGCCAATCTATTGTAACATATGCTTTCCGTAGTACATCCCTCACTAAACTGCATACTAATATCAAACACTTTGAAATCATAACCCCATCCATAAGATCATGCAGAAATAAACATTCAGACTTTCAAATGCAAGGCATGGTCGGTTTGACATCTAATCATGCAACAGGCAAATGACACATCAGTAATTCCCACTCTGTGCAATCACTTTGCTTGTTTGGCATAGTTATGAGACTAAAACTGATGCTACAATTCAGAGGCCACTGCAGAAAACTGAAGATTGCAAATGCATCGAAATTTACTTTGACAAATGGAACAGAGATATCTAAGTGCAATTTCTATTTCAGAGTTCAGAGAAAACAACTGATTACATGGAATATACTGGACAGCAACAGACTCTTCAGTTGAGATGGTTAATGTTAGTGCTTCTGCATCACATAGGCCTGCTCATATCCTTTTTCATTTCATCCTTATCATACAACCTTTTATTTCTTTCTGCCTCATGTTTATCTTGCTTTCCCTTAAATGTGCCTGTGCTTTTCACTAAATGCACTTCTTATGGTAGTGGTTTTTCCACAATCTAACCCAGTCTTATTGTAAAGCTTTCTCTGAATTCTAAATTGGATTTTTCATTGACACATTTCTATTGACTAGCCCCAGCCTCCAGTCTCCCCTGTTTTAATCTGCAAAGTGAGTCAGTGGAGGACAGAACTGGGGGCTCGTCTTCAAGTATTTTATAAAGCTTTTATCTCCAGAGATACAGATCACAAATAATCACCACTGAACCCAACCCCACAGCTACAGTTCACTCTTATTGATAGGAGGTCTTGTGGCTTATGCCAACCAACCGAATACAATTATTAATATAAACATAACATTTCCCAGGTGACCCAATGTAAGCATGCGCATGCAGGCACACACATACCCACATGCATACAAACACACTCACTCACATGCGTGTGCACGCACACACACGCGCGCACACACACACACACACACACACAGTCTCTCTCTCTCACACACACACCACACACACACTCTCGTACGCACACTCACACAAACACACACATACACTCACACGAACACACACACACTCACATGAACATGCGCACACGCACACACTCACACACGTGCACGCACACACACTCACACACGAGAGATTACATCCTCCCTCGAACAGTTGTTTTGCATTATTTTTTCAATGAATATTGGCATTGCTAGCTGGTCCAGCATTACTGTTCATCCCTACATGCTCTGGAGTTGGCAATGGTGAACCACCTTCCTGACCTTCTGAAAATCTTTCTCTGCCTAATTCTTTCACCGGATGAGGGTGCCATTTGCTAGGATAGCATTTATTATCCATCTCTAATTTCTCAGCAGGCAGTACAGGATCAACCACACAGTTGTGAGTTGTTCTTGTCTAATCATTCACGTGCAGGATTTAGGGATCACTGGCTTGGCCGCTACTTGTTGCTTTTCACTTTGTGCTCTTGAGAAGGTGGTACTGAGCTGCCTTCTTGAACCACTGCAGTGCATGTGCTGTAGGTAGATCTGTAAAGCCCTTAAGGAAGGAATTCCAGTATTTTTCCCCAAAGAGAGGGAAGGAACAGCAATATATTTCCAAGCCAGAACAGTAAATGATTTGAAGGGGAACTTGCAGGTGGTGGTGTTTCCATGTATTTACTGCCTTCTAAGTCAGAGTGATTGTGGATTTGGAAAGTGCTGTCTGAAGATCTTTGGTGAATATCTGGCAAGTGTTAACACCTAGATTGTACATAGTAAAAAAATCAGCAATTGTAACATCCTTGAATGTCAAGGAGTTATGGTTAGTTTGTCTCTTGTGCAAGAGGTTCATTGCCTGGTATTAACGTGGAGTCAATGTTACTTGCCACTTGTCAGCTTAAGCCTAAATATTACCAAGATCTTGTTGCATTTGGGTATAGGCTGCTTCAGTATCTGAGGAGTTAAGAACAGCACCGAACATTGTGCAATCTCAGCAAACATCCCCACTTCTGACAAATGGACAAAAGGTCATTCATTAAGCATCTGAAGAGCGTTGAGCCTAGTCTACTAATTTGAGGAACTCCTACAATGAGATCCTTGAACAGAGATGATAACAGCCACAACCAGACTTCCCCAGATTTCAAGATAATAAAGTGTGAAGCTGGATGAACACAGCAGGCCAAGCAGCATCTCAGGAGCACAAAAGCTGACGTTTCGGGCCTAGACCCTTCATCAGAGAAGGGGATGGGGTGAGGGTTCTGGAATAAATAGGGAGAGAGGGGGACGCGGACCGAAGATGGAGAGGAAAGATGATAGGTGGAGAGGAGAGTATAGGTGGGGAGGTAGGGAGGGAATAGGTCAGTCCAGGGAAGATGGACAGGTCAAGGAGGTGGGATGAGGTTAGTCGGTAGGAAATGGCGGTGCAGCTTGGGGTGGGAGGAAGGGTTGGGTGAGAGGAAGAACGGTTAGGGAGGCAGAGACAGGCTGGGCTAGTTTTGGGATGCAGTGGGTGGAGGGGAAGAGCTGGGCTGGTTGTGTGATGCAGTGGGTGGAGGGGACGAACTGGGCTGGTTTTGGGATGTGGTGAGGGAAGGGGAGATTTTGAAGCTGGTGAAGTCCACATTGATACTATTGGGCTGCAGGGTTCCCAAGCAGAATATGAGTTGCTGTTCCTGCAACCTTCGGGTGGCATCATTGTGGCACTGCAGGAGGTCCATGATGGACATGTCATCTAAAGAATGTGAGGGGGAGTTGAAATGGTTCGCGACTGGGAGGTGCAGTTGTTTATTGCGAACCGAGCAGAGGTGTTCTGCAAAGCGGTCCCCAAGCCTCCATTTGATTTCCCCAATGTAGAGGAAGCCACACCGGGTACAGTGGATGCAGTATACCACATTGGCAGATGTGCAGGTGAACCTCTGTTTAATATAGAAAGTCATCTTGGGGCCTGGGATGGGGGTGAGGGAGGAGGTGTGGGGGCAAGTGTAGCATTTCCTGCGGTTGCAGGGGAAGGTGCCGGGTATGGTGGGGTTGGAGGGCAGTGTGGAGCGAACAAGGGAGTCACGGAGAGAGTGGTGTCTCCAGAATGCAGACAAGCGTGGGGATGGAAAAATGTCTTGGGTGGTGGGGTCAGATTGTAGATGGTGGAAGTGTCGGAGGATGATACGTTGTATCCAGAGGTTGGTGGGCTGGTGTGTGAGAACGAGGGGGATCCTCTTTGGGGGTTGTGGCAGGGGCGGGGTGTGAGGGATGTGTTGCGGGAAATGCAGGAAACGCGGTCAAGGGCGTTCTTGGCCACTGTGGGGGGAAAGTTGCGGTCCTTGAAGAACTTGGACATCTGGGATGTGCGGGAGTGGAATGTCTTATCGTGGGAGCAGATGCGGCGGAGGCGGAGGAATTGGGAAAAAGGTGATGGAATTTTTGCAGAAGGGTGGGTGGGAGGAGGTGTATTCTAGGTAGCTGTGGGAGTTGGTGGGCTTGAAATGGACATCAGTTACTAGCTGGTTGCCTGAGATGGAGACTGAGAGGTCCAGGAAGGTGAGGGATGTGTTGGAGATGGCCCAGGTGAACTTGAGGTTGGGGTGGAAGGTGTTGGTGAAGTGGATGAACTGTTCGAGCTCCTCTGGGGAGCAAGAGGCAGCGCCGATACAGTCATCAATGTAACGGAGGAAGAGGTGGGGTTTGGGGCCTGTGTAGGTGTGGAAGAGGGACTGTTCCACGTAACCTACAAAGTTCCCATTATCTCTTCCCCAGATTTCAATTGACTCCAGTTTCACTCGAGCTCCTCCTTGCCAAATTTGATCAAATGCAACCTTTCTTTCAATAAAAGTCACTCTTACCACACTTCTAGAATTCAACCCTTTCATCCATGCTTGCATCAAGGCTGTAATGATGTTTGGAGATGAGTGGCCTTGTTGGAACCCAAACTGTGTTTCATTGAGTGGGTTATTGTTTGATAATACTGTTAATGACTTCTTCCATCTCTTTACTAATCACTGAGACCAAACTGACTGGGTGATCACTGGTTGGGTTAGATTTGCCATGCTTTTTGTGTGCAGGAAATAACTTTCCCACATTGTCATGCAGATGCCAGAAGCTAGATGGCTCTGCTGATGCCCTCTTCTTCACCTTTCTGTTGACCAAACGTAGACTGATGAAATTATAGTTAAAGGAGTGATTGGCTACTCCTAGTCCTGCTCTATTTTCTGTGTTTCAATGAGAAGTAAGTACTTTTGAGTTGGGGGCAGGGGTGGTAGGGTTACTGGGTACATGTGGTTTGGACCTTAGAAAGAAATAATGCTGCTGTGGGAACAAGTGGAAAACAGTGTTGTCACTGCTCTTCTGGTTCCATGACTAATGCGACATTGGCATGTTCACCTTCTGGTCCACCATCATTGATCTGCATGGTTCATGCAGCCAGTCCATTATTCTTGAAAAGCCGTTTGGGTTGTGTGCTGAAGTGACTGAGGTTTTTGAACCATTGCTCGGGATCCCAGTGGCATGTTTTGTAAGAATTCTAGCCCGAACCACGAGGCACCATTTCCTGTGCCCTTGGGTTAGAACCAGCTAAGTGTGACTTGAAACATGTCTTTGAAGTGTTAGCTTGGTCTCCCAAGAGTTACTCATAAATTCTCCCTTCCTCTTCAAATCAGATCGAGGTGATCGGCTCAAGACGTGGCTATCCTGAAAATTTTGCACTCATCTATATGATGCTGTGCTACTGTTGCATACACAAAAGCTTGACAATGAATAAATAAAATATTTATTTTATTTATAAAGGAAGCTGCAGAGGAGAATCACAAGATTAAATTAAGAAAGACAAAAGCTTTGTCTGATTATGTTTCCCTTCAGAGCTCAAAAGAAGGGTCACTGGGCCTGAAACATTGACTTTGCTTTCTCTCCATGGATGCTGCAAGACCTGTTGAATTTTTTTCTGGCAAATTCTGTTCCTTTTTAATTTTTTTTTATTTTCTGTTTTGAAAATGGGCTAAAGTGGAAAACAATTGGTGGAATGTCTGCACTTTTAAAAACAATGCTGGAACTCATCCTGAAAGTTAGTAGGAACTGCAGATGCTGGAGAACCTGAGATAGCAAGGTGTAGAGCTGAATGAATACAATAGGCCAAGCAGCGTCAGAGGAGTAGGAAGGCTAATGTTTCAGGCCTAGAAGAAGGGCCTAGGCCCAAAACATCAGCCTTCCTCCTCCTCTGATGCTGTTTGGCCTGCTGTGTTCATCCATCTCTACACCTTGTTATCCTGGGCCTCATTATGAGTTGTGTTTACATTGTTGCTTTTAAAACAGTGGTAGATGAGATGAGGAGGGTCAAGGCTATGTGTACAGAGTGGTATTCAGCTGGAAATAGGTAGTTGATTGGTTTGTATAATGTGTCCAAAGGTCATCAGCATGACAACAGCTTTCTGATTGGGCACCTAACTTGAGCCTGGAGAAGAGTCAGTTAATATCTTCCACCCATGTGATGTTGTTTCAAAAATGACTATTAAAAGAACATTAACTTCTGCCTTCAGCAAAGAATCTGGAAGGAAAAAATTTGGAGAACAGAAGGCCTCAGTTAAAACAAACAGAAACCTCATCTGAACTGCAGACTGGTGCTATTGAACCCAGAACACTTATAGCTTTTTATTTCCTGTACGAGTGAGAGATTTAACTAGTGGGGTCATATGTTAATAGTTTATAGTTTTTTTTCCCTGTGGTTGGCACTCGCTCATTATAAGCAATAGTTCTCGTTAAATACGGGACCCTGGTCAGAGTATTCTGTCAAGCTGAGTCCAGTAAACAGGTCATAGGGTCATGAAGTTAAAGTAGTAATATAGCATGGAAAACAGGCTCTTTGGCCCAAATTGATTCATACTGACCATGGTGATTACTCAGCTCATTCCAATTGCCCACATTTGGTCCATATCCCTCTAAACCCCTCCCATCCATGGACCCATCTAAATGTTTTTTTAAATGTTGCTATTGTACCTGCCTCAACCACTTTCACTGGCAGCCTATTCCATATTCACAACAATCTCTGTGGGGAAGTTCCCCTCAGATTCTTCTTAAATCTATCCCCTCTCACCTTGAACCTATGCCCTCAAGTTTTCACTTCTCCATCTCTGGGAAAAAAAGATTATATGCATTCATCCTATCTATGCCTCATGATTGTATACTCCTTAGTAAGGGGACCCCTCATTCTCCTACATTCCCAGGAATAAAGTCGTATCCTGGCCAACCTCTCCCTATAACTCAAGCCTACTAGTTTTTGCAACATCCTTGTAAATCATGTTTGAACTCTTTCCAATTTAACTGAATTTCCTGTAACAGGGTAACCAAAGCTATTCACAGTACTCCAAGTGAAGCCTCACCAACTACTTATAAAACTGTAACATTACATCCTAACTTCTATACTAAATGTGCGACCAATGAAGGCCAGCAAGCTAAATGCTTTCTTCACCACGCTGTCTACCTGTGACACTGCTTTCCATGCACTATGTACTTGTATTCCTAGGTCCATCTGTTCCACAACACTCCTCAGAACTTCCCATTTCCCGTATAAGTCTTACCTTGGTTCAACTTTCCCAGGTACAACATCTTACGTTTATTCAATTGCATTTGCCAGTCACCAGCTCATTTCCCCTTCTGGTCAAGACCTCTCTGTAATTTTTGATCACCCATTGCTATCAATTATACTGTCTGATTTTGTATCATCTGCAAACTTACTAATCATGCCGTATACGTTCACATCAAGATCATTTCTCGAAATAATAAATAACAAAGGTCCCAGCACGGACCCCTGTAGTACACCATTAGTCATAAGTCTCCAGTCCAAGGAACAACCTTCAACCTATTTCCTACCATCGAGACAATTTTGAATCAAATTAACTAGCCCTCCCTGAATTCAATGCAACCTAAATTTCATCACTAGCTTGTTGTTTCGGATCCTGCCAAAGACTGTATTGAAGCCCATATGGGCAACACCCACTGCCCAAACAACAATATCCACAGTCCAGTCTTCCGGAACTTCACCAGTGGCTAAAGATGAAGAAAAAATCTCTGCAAGGGCCTCTGCAATTTCTTTCAGAGATAATGGGAACTGCAGATGCTGGAGAATCCGAGATAACAAAGTGTGGAGCTGGATGAACACAGCAGGCCCAGCAGCATCTCAGGAGCACAAAAGCTGACATTTCGGGCCTAGACCCTTCATCAAAGAGGGGGATGGGGGTGAGGGTTCTGGAATAAAAAGGGAGAGAGGGGGAGGCGGACCGAAGATGGATAGAGGAGAAGACGGTGGAGAGGAAAGTATAGGTGGGGAGGTAGGGAGGGGATAGGTCAGTCCGGGGAGGACAGACAGGTCAAGGAGGCGGGATAAGGTTAGTAGCGAGGAAATGGAGGTGCTGCTTGAGGTGGGAGGAGGGGGAAAGTGAGAGGAAAAACAGGTTAGGGAGGTGGGGACAAGCTGGGCTGGTTTCAGGATGCAGTTGGGGGAGGGAAGATTTTGAAGCTTGTGAAATCCACATTGATACCATTGGGCTGCAGGGTTCCCAAACAGAATATGAGTTGCTGTTCCTGCAACCTTCAGGTGGCATCATTGTGGCACTGCAGGAGGCCCAGGATGGACATGTTGTCTAAGGAATGGGAGGAGAAGTTGCAATGGTTTGCGACTGGGAGGTGCAGTTCTTTATTGCGTAGATGTTCTGCAAAGAGGTCCCCAAGCCTCCCCTTGGTTTAACGCATCCGTTGTTGCCTCCCCTACATCGGGGAAACCAAGAGGAGTCTTGGAGGGTGCTTTGCAGAACACCTACGCTTGGTTCGCAATAAACAACTGCACCTCCCAGTGGTGAACCATTTCAACTCCCCCTCGCACTGCTTAGATGACATGTCCATCCTGGGCCTCCTGCAGTGCCATAACGATGCCACCCGAAGGTTGCAGGAACAGCAACTCATATTCCGCTTGGGAACCCTATACTCTCCTCTCCACCGTCTTCTCCTCTATCCATCTTCGGTCCGCCTCCCCCTCTCCCTATTTATTTCAGAACCCTCTCCCCATCCCCCTCTCTGCTGAAGGGTCTAGGCCCGAAATGTCAGCTTTTGTGCTCCTAAGATGCTGCTGGGCCTGCTGTGTTCATCCAGCTCCACACTTTGTTATCTCAGATTCCCCAGCATCTGCAGTTCCCATTATCTCTGAAAGAAATTGCAGACACTTTTTCTTCATCTTTAGCCACTGGTGAAGTTCCGGAAGACTGGACTGTGGATAATGACCCAAGAACTGAAAACCTTGTCTCCAACACTGGAACCTCAGCCATGCATCCACCTGGTCTATCTTGCTATTCCTATCCTCACTGGTACAAGGCACTGGGAGTAATCTGGAGGTCCTCCTTTTTAAACTTCTTACCTAACCCCCTACACACATTTCACAAGACCCAATCCCTTTGTCTACCCCTTGCTATTCACAGGCCCCTTGTTCCAGGTCCCTATGACCCTAGCACCTAGGAGACAGCACACCATCCTGCTATATCTCTACCGACACAAAATCTCCTACCTGCCCCCCTCACAATTGGGTCCTTGACACCAGCTTCTCTCTGGCCTGCTCTACAGTCATGATGGCTGCAGCAATGTCTCCCAAAGTTCCACTGTGATGACTCTCAACCACCTCTGATTCACTGCCTTTCCTTGCCATCTCACACAGTTTGGCCCACGGTGGTCTCCTGCACAGTTGTGATGACTGTGGTCATGTCTCCCAGAATCCCACTGTGATGACTCTCCGCCTCCCTCTGACTTGGGGAATTCATGTACTTTGATGAAATCATTACCTGATGTGGCAATCCCAGGAACAGTGGGGCTTGAACATCAGTGCACTTTCCCAAATGGGTCACAATAAACCTATGTATGAACAGAAAGATTTGGAAGTTGTTTGAAGTCCAGCAAGACCAAATCATGATAAGAACTAACTTCAGGAATGACAAACTTGAAACTTTTCTTTCTGGGACCCCACAAGGTAGTGTGAAAAGTGTTTTGTTCCTCCCTTCTAGGAGAGACAAAGTCTAGAAGGCATAATCTCCGAATAAGGGGTTGCATAAATAAGGCAGTGATGAGATGACATTTCTTCTCTCAAAGGATCATGAATCTGTGGAAATTTTTTTACTGCAGAAGGCTGTTGCACGTGTGTTCTTAAGTAAATTCAAGGCTGAGATGGACAGATTTTAAATCAGGAAGGGAATCAAGAGCAGTGGGGCAAAGGCACGACAGTAAATGCAAGGATTATCAAATCAGTCATTATCTGAATCACTGGACTAAATGGCTTACTTCAACCTCTTTGGTCTTAAGTTTTATTTGTAACAAGTGAAGTATGGTGTGAAGTCTGGGGCAATTCACTAAGCCATTGTCTAAGTAGTTAAATAAGGCACATAAAGGGCTGAACAGAACTTGAAGGAAGGGGACAGGAGGCCACAAGTCCATGTAAGATTCAGGTTCATTCATACAAAATGGAACATAAAGGACAGAGTCCTTCTTCTGAAGAAGGGCCTTGACCCCACATGTCAAACTTTCCTGCTCCTCCGTTGCTGCTTGGCCTGCTGGGTTCATCCAGCCCTACACCCTGTTATCACAGATTCTCCAGCATCTGCAGTTCCTACAATTACCATAACGGACAGGGGTTTGTCATCGTTAATTCCAGGCAGAGACAGGAAATCACTCATGAGAACACAAAAGTGAAACCTTGCCATTTTCACACCAAACTCAACTGCACAAAAAGGAAACAAAACATTGCCAGCACTCGCAGAATGGGCGGAGAATGCTCTTGTTTTTTTCTTTGGCAGAAGAGTGAATTTTGTTGCATGGAAACCCTTCTAGTGACAATTGCATTAACTGTACATCCACTGATTCTGTAATGTAACTGCCTTGCCCCATCTACTATCAACTTTATTTCTTTTGAAAGGTCATTGTTCTGGCATCCATGAGTAGGATAGATTATAGCCTCAAGCAATGATAACTGTAACATTCTTCCCATTAATTGAGCCCAAGTCATGTCAGATATACATAGCTACACAGATGTACTCCTAAAAGTTTCACAAGCCTTTGTAATTTCTGCATGATGTTTCATTACTGACAC
This sequence comes from Stegostoma tigrinum, assembly GCF_030684315.1. Classification (NCBI taxonomy): domain Eukaryota; kingdom Metazoa; phylum Chordata; class Chondrichthyes; order Orectolobiformes; family Stegostomatidae; genus Stegostoma; species Stegostoma tigrinum. The sequence goes on from NC_081359.1 coordinate 103,402,980, forward strand.
TGAATACAATACTTTGGAGTTTCTGCACCTTGCTGTGTTTATTGTGAGATAGTCAGAACTGCCGATGCTGGAGTCAGACAAAATGCAGTGTGGAGTTGGAGGAACACAGCAGGCCAGGCAGTATCGGAGGAGCAGGAAAGTTGACGTTTCAGGTTGGGATGCTTCTTCAGAAATGGGGGAGGGGCAAGGGAGCTCAGAAATAAATAGAGAGTGGAGCGTAGGGCTGGGGAAGGTAGGTGGGAAGGTGATAGGTGAGAGTGACAGTGGTTGACAGTGGTGGGGATTGGTCAGTGAGGTGGGAGGAGTGGATAGGTGGGAGAGAAGATGGATAGGTTGTATCTGGCCAAGGAGGCGTGGATGAGAGGGACTACATCTCATCTCACCCACCTTCCTGCGAGAATGCAATCCCTATTCTCAATTCTTCCACCTCCAAGATGGGGGCATTCCACTCACAAACATCCCAGAGGTCCTCTTATTTCAAGGATCGCGACATCCACCCTCCAGTGGTCGAAAATGCTCTCGACCACATCTCTTGCATTTCCCGCACCTCTGCCCTCACATCCCCTCCCCCCAACAAAAACAAAGGCAAGATCCCCCGATCCTCTGGATTCAATGCATCATTCTCCGTGCCCTCCACCACTTACAATATGACCCTGCAACCAAAGAGATATTTAGCTCCCCACCTTTATCGACCTTTTGTAGGGCCCGCACTCTCTCCGCGACTCTCTCATGTGCTCCACACCCCCCAACTAAACTCACTGCCCCCGACAACTTTCCCTGCAACCGCAGGAAGTGCTACACCTACACCTACTCCTGCATCTCCCCCCTCACCTCCATTTAAGGCACCAAACAAACATTTCACATCAGAGATTCACCTGTACATCTATTAATGTGACCTGCTGCATCTGCTGCTCCCGATGTTGCCTCCTCTACATCAGTGAGACCAAACAGAGGTTTGGAGACTGCTTTGTAGAGCACCTGCGCTCTGTTCATGACAAATGGCAACACCTTTCAGTTGCAAGCCATTTTAACTCCACCTCCCCCCTCCACCCTCCCACTCCCTGGGTGACATGTCCATCCTGAGCCTCCTCCAGTGTCACAATGATGCCACCCACAAACTGGAGGAGCAGCACCTCATATTCTGCCTCGGGAGCATACCGCCCGAAGGCCTAAACATGGAACTTACCAGTTTCAAAGTCTTCCCATTCCTGGCCTCATCCCATTACAAACCCTCCTTCTCACCCCCACCTCCTTGACCTAACACAGCCTGTCCATATTCTCTCCCATCTCCCTGACCAATCCCCACCACTGCCTACCAGCACTCACCTATCACCATCCCACCTATCTTCCCCAGCCCTATGCACTCTGGTCAGAAAGAGTGAGTCAGAAATGCAAATACATACTTGCACATAAGTAAACATTTCTAAAATACGTAACCTGCTCCGAAAATACAAAATCATCACTTATCTTAGGTTTACATTGCAATGGAACAGAAACTAGCTCAGATCAATGTGGACAGATCGATGATACACAACAAGAAAGAGAAAGAACACTCCAACAATGATGATTGGGCAGAGGTATTCAATGATAACAACCAACAGTAAAACACTCAAGCTGTGAAATTAGTACAACAGAGAATAAGCCTGACAGGTATACAGTCACCAGGTCAGGGCAAGTTGTCAAAACTTCAAAGTTTGAAATGTAAATCTTGAAAGCTTTGTTTTTTTTTCTTCTTTGTATAATGTTTGAATTGAGAATAAAGCACAACAATGGATATCAGTTTAGGTGAATTTTCGATTTTTGATAAAGGAAAATAGTCAGTATGTCAGTACACCTTTAAGAGAAACAGCGAGTCAGCATGCCTTTCAGAAGTAATCTTGTTGTATGATCACAGTATCATGGCAAATGACTTGAGAGTATTAAACTTGCAGAATCCATCTTAGCTTGAGTCACTTGAAGCATGGCATACTGATAGAAGCTTGTGACTCTTTCTAACCTGATAGTTTAATATTAACACCAACGCTGATGTGCCTGGAAATGCAGTATTTATATATTAGGTAAAAATACGCTACAAATGTTCTGTTAAATAACATATTACTGACATCCTGATTTTTAATCCTATGAAGGAAAACATAAAATATAATATAAAGATATCCTGCTGGAGGCTCGTCAGTTTCCAAAGATCATATGTTCTGAAATCAGATATATTTACATTCACATTGGAGAGACAAATCAATCAGAATTCAGGCACAAAATCTGGGCTGTTTTAGGTTAATCTGTTTGTTTTTTGAAAAATAAAGTAGTCTTTTTTTTCCAAATCCAGATTATTTTAGTTTTAACTTAACCTATCATTTTGAAACCTTCTGGTAAGGAATAGAAATGTCTGTTCATCTCAGCTCCCTTCAATATAACCAATAATTATCTGTCACTGTGCTGTTAAGTGGATGAGTGGTTAAAGGGGAACCGTCTCAAACTAAAACCAGAGTAACAGTTGCAGGAGCCAGGCTTCTTTTGACATTTAGAAAAATAAATTGTCAGCGAGCAAGCAAATGGGGTGGGAGAGGCAGTGGTAAGGACTGTGTCTTTTAGCTCATCTCAGTTACACTGTGCGTCTGTCAATCTAGTAGTGAGAATGATACAAAAAATATTATTTGTGACAACTAAGGCTAAACATGATGCTGGATACATTTGTGTGACACTGATTCACCTGCTATTTTTACCAAATGTTCAAGTCGTTGATTTTAATGCATGAATGTAGGCATACATTTGTGTTTTTTTAGCGATAGAATCATGTGCAAATGGCTAATGGAAATGGGTCATGTAAGGTCAACCAACAGGACTTGATTTTAAACTATGTTTTCTTACCTTTTAATATCCTATCTTCTGCCAATGAAATGTCTTGTGTAAAGCCATAGTTCAAAATAATGATAAGTAGTAAAAATTTCTCAGGTAATGTTTGAACAGTAAGATAATGCTAAGGGGCACAATAATACTGTAGTTATAATTTTCTGGATAAAATATGGCAGGAGCCTTTACTAATGATTGAATCAAAGTACTTTATTGTATAGAAGGAGGCCATTTGATCCATCATGTCTGTACCACCTCCTGAAAGAGCTACACAGCTAGTCCTGTTCTCCAGCCCTATTCCATACCCTCTAAATTCAACACCTTTAAATATAATACCAGTTCTCTTTTGAAGACTCCTATGGAATCCACCTCTATCATTCTCCCAGACAGTGTACTGCAAATCCTAATGACTGTCTGAGTAAAAATGTTTCTCCTCATCTCACTCCCAGCTCTATCTTTGGACAATCAGGAAAATTGCAACTACTAATTAATGACATATTAACTAGTGGAAACATACAGTTCTCTTTACCCTGTCAAATTGTTCATATATTTGAACACCTCAATAAAGATTTACTCTTAATCTTCTCTGCCCAAGGAGAAAATGCATAATTTCTCTCATCTTTCCTGGTATCTAAAATCCTTCATTCCTGGTAAATCCCCTTTGTATTGTCTCTGGGTTTTAACATCCTTCATTAAATAAAGTGCCCAGAACCGAACAAAACTGAACTGATTGTATCAGTGATAATGGGAACTGCAGATGCTGGGGAATCCGAGATAATAAAATGTGTGGCTGGATGAACACAGCAGGCCCAGCAGCATCTCAGGAGCTCCTGGGATGCTGCTGGGCCTGCTGTGTTCATCCAGCCTCACATTTTATTAAAACTGAACTGATTGAGGGTTATGAATTCAGTCATCACAATCAGTGGAGAATTTCCTTGTAATTGACGGACCCATCTCAAACCTTGCTTTCTGATGTCCTTGCCTCCTCCTAAATCTATGCCCATCTTTCCCAGAACTCTGTTTTTGAATTATGGGACGTGATTCTGTATTGACAATGTCACTAGACTAATAAATCAGAGCCACAGGCTAAAGTCCTGGGCTTAGATGTTCAAACCTCGTCATTCCGTTTCAACTTGAATTTGATTATGAAGATGACCAAAGAGGGACATTGAGCCCCTCCAGTCTGTTCTGACATTTAATAAAATTATAGCTCAGCTGGTTGCAACCTCAAATCCACTTATGCCTGAATGTTTCCTTCCTCACCTGGCTCAAAAAAAATTTATCTACTACTTTCAGAAAGGTGGTGGAAGTAATGCCCTTAGGTATATTTAAACCAGAGATTTCCAAAATCGTATAACTCAGCTAACAAGAACAATGACCTCATTGCTTCCTGAAATGGACCGTAACTGATTTTTAAAAAGTGGCCCCTCATTGTAATTCTAAGAAGAAGCTTCCTTTCCACATTCATCATGTTAAGATTGTTTAGGATTTTGTATGCTTCCATCAGGTCACTTCTTACTTTTCTAAAGTGGAATGAATACAAGTCTGGCCTGTGCAACTTCCCCTCATAAGACAGCCTTTCATTCAAGGTATTAGTCTGATAAACCTTGAATCATGTCCAACACATAGAGTCATACAGCACAGAAACAGACCCTTTGGTTCAATTGGTTCATGCCAAACATAATCCAAAACTAAACTAGTCCCACCTGACTGCACATGGGCCATATTCCTCCAACCATTGTTTATTCCTGAGCTTATCTAAATATCTTTTAAATGTTGTAACTGTACCTGCATCCATCACTTCCTCTGGAAGTTCATTCCACTCACGAACCACACTGTGTAAAAAAGCTGCCCTTGTGTCTTTTTTAGATCTTTCCCTTCTCACCTTAAAGACATACCCCCTAGTTTCCCACCCTCGGGAAAATTTAACTACCATTCGCCTTTTCTATACTCCTCCTGACTTTATAAACCTCTAACCGAAACATCTTCAAATTAAAGGAATTTTGGAAAATTAAAACCATTGCATCAGTTATCTCACCAGCCAGTTATTAGAAGACCTTAGGATGATGTCCATTAGGACTGGGCCCTTGCAAGCCTACAACTCTAACAATTCACACAGTCTCACTTCTCTGGTGATTTGTTTCACTAGTATTGAAAGGTTACTTGTATTCTCAGTATTGAAGATTGATGTGAATAGTTGTAAAATTCCCATTTCCTTATTTGCTGTTGCTCATTCTCCAACCTTACTTTCCATCAGACCAACCATCATTTTGCTAACTTCTTTCTTCTCTATTCTTCTCTAGAAACTCTTACTGTTAATGGCAATGATGCAACCATTGTCACTGATAGTGAAATGATGACCCAGTGGTATTATCACGAGACCACTAACCCATTGACTCAGGTAATAGTTTAGGAACCTCGGCTCAAATCATGCCATGTTAATTGGTGGAATTTGAATTAAATTATAACATTAGCAACCTAATGATAATTATGAAACCACTGTTGATTATTGGAGGAAATGCCCATCTGGTTCAATTCTGTCCTCTAGGGAAAAATAACTGGTCTTACCTGGTCTGACCTCATTGTGACTGCAGAACAGAGTGATGTGGTTAACTTGTGACTCTGGACAAAGAGGTATGGGAGATATAAGCTGACCTAGCCAGTTATTCCCAAATCACATGAATACTTTTTTATGCCCGAAACGTCACACTTCCTGTTCCTCTGATGCTGCTTGGCCTGCTGTGTTCATCCAGCTCTACACCTTGTTATCTTAAAATTCAATTGAGTCAGGTTATACAGTACCGAAATAGAAATTGATTATAACACCAACTTATAACTTCCACCGTGTCAAAGTGAAACTTCCCCTTTGTCCTTGTGGAATTTTCTGCAGTTTTTGATATGATTGACCACAGCTTCCTCCTCCAATGCCTCTCTATGTCATCCCAACTGGGTGGGACTGCTCTCACTTAGTTCCATTCTCATTCACTCAATTGTGGCCAGAGGATCACTTATAGCGACTTTTCTTCTTATTCCCTCTGAAGTCCCTCAATCATCTGTCCTTAAAAACATGTTTTAGCTTATTTTAACTGCATGCTGCCCCTTGGAGTCATTAACTGAAAAACAGCATCTGATTCCATTGGACTAAAGTCCCAGCTCTCCCTCTTCACCAGCCATCATTTTAAACTTACATTTTCGGATTGCCTTTGAGACATCCAACATTGGACAAGAAGGAATTCCCTCCAATTACATATTGAACAGACCAAAAGCCATTTTCTAATAGCTGACTCCATCCCACTTCCTGGTAAATACTCAGCTTGAGCTAAGCTCTTTGCAGCTCAAAGCTAAGAAGCAGCTTCCAATTCTATGCTTGCACCATTACTAAGACTATAATTTCTACTTCTTAACATCATTTAATTCCACCCCAACACCTCTCATCTGCTGCACAAACCATCAACAGCACTGTTTTCACCTCCAGTCTCCATTATTTTAATACAATCTTGGCTCACATCCCATGTTCTATCCCTCAGAGACCTGGGGTCAGCCTGTCTGTTGAATCCCACCCAGCTTCATTCACCCATCACTGCTATGCTCACTGACCTTCAGAATGCCTCCAAATTAGGTAATGCCTCAGTTTTGAAATTCCTATCTTTGTTTTCAGTTCCTCCACGTTGTCACACCCTCCCCAACTTTGTAATCTTTGTCAACCACTAAATGCTCCAAACAATCTGCCCTACTTTAATAGTGGCCCTGGAGTCTTTTCAATCTGAATTATCCCAACGTTGATGGGCTGCACATTCAATTGCCAAGGCCCTAAGCTCTGAACTTGTCTCCTTAAACCTTTTGGCCTTTCAACCTCTGTCTCCTCCTTCTAAGATGCCCTTAAAACTTGACCAATCAGTTGGAAAATTTCTTGATTATCTCCTTAAGTGGCTTGGTGACAAACGTCCCTTGATAATCCTCCTGTGAAGTGCCTTGAGGCATTTTGTTTTGTAAAAAAGGCAATAATCTGATTGGGTGGCAGCTCTCGCAATCCTGGAGGTTCCAGAAACTAGGAAAGGAAGCTGCTGTGTCTACGAGCCACAAACACTTCATGAGACCCAAAAACCAGTTAGGGCTTGAAGGAAGAGGGTAGCCAAGGGAAGGGGACATGTCTGGATTGGATTGCAGGCTTTGGAGACCAGGTGTTGAACAAAGTGAGGAGCGAGAACATGTTGGGAAGGGGTTGTGTTGTGTTTCTGATGAGCATTGTTGTGACTCTGTTTGCGGTCCATCTCCTTCTTTCTAGCTTTCATGCAAATGGTGTGTGAAAAATGGCTTACCAACTCCTACCCACCTACCCCATCCCTTGCTGCCCTATAGCACGGACAACGTATTGTTCCAGCCGGTATATGTAACATATTCAATTAATTAGGAACAATGCTAATTGGCCATGTGCTACTTAGTCAACAAAAATAGAAATCGCTGGAAAAGCTCAGCATGTCTGACAGCATCTGTGAAGGAAAAAAAAATCAGAGTTAACATTTTGGGTCCAGTGACTCTTCCTCAGTCACATAGTTAAATTAAATGAGTAAGCTGCCCATTTCTGCTCGGCTCACCTACCACATGATAGATACCAGTTTAAAAGTTGGCAAGAAGGTAGCGTGCTGTGCACTCCTCTTAGTTTGCTTCAGCAATGACCATTGCTCTATCATAAGGTCAGAAGTGGGAATGTTTGCCAATGACTGGATAATTTTCAGCACCATTCGCAATTCCTCAGATACTGAAGCAGTCCATATTCAAATGCAGCAAGATCTAGGCAATATCTAGGCTTGAGCTATCCAGTGGCAAGTAACGTTCACATCACAGGCAATGGCTATCGCAAATAAGAAACAATTTAACCACTGCCCCTTGACATTCAAAAGTGTGACCATCACTGAATCCGCCACTATCAACATGCTTAGGGTTAACATTGACCAGAAATTTAACTGGACTCAGCACATAAACACAATGGCTACAAGAACAGGTCAGAAGCTAGGAATCCTGCAGCAGGCAAGTAACTCACCTCCTGATTGCCCAGAGCCTGTCCACCATCTATAAAGGCACAAGTCAGGAGTGTGACGGAATATTCTCCACTTGCCTGGATGCACGCAGCTTCAACAACACTCAAGAAGGTTGACACAATCAGCGCACTTGATTGGCATCACATCCACAAACATCCACCCCCTCTGCTACCAACACTCAGTAGCTACAGTGTGTACTATCTATCAATGCACAGCTTAAATTTGTCAAAGATCATTAGACAGCACCTTCCAAACTCATGATCACACCCATCTAGAAGGACAAGGCCAACAGATACATGGGAGCACCAGCACCTGTAATTTCACCTTCAAGTGACTCAAAATCTTGATTTAGTAATATATCGCCATCCCTTCACTGTCACTGAGTCAAAATCCCAGAATTCCCACCCTAATGGCATTGTGGATCAACCCACAGCAGGTGGTCTGCAGCAGTTCAAGGAGGCAGCTCACCCCCACCTTCTCAAGGACAATCTTCTCAATGAGCCAGCGACATTCACATTCCACAAAAGAATTTTAAAAATGCGTTGATATTGAGGGTAGAGGGTAATGGGAAGGGTTGTTGGTTGGTAACATCCAGCTCATAGGTACAAGTTACTGCTCAGCATGTAGGAGCAATCATGAAACTATTAGGGTTTGATAAAACTCCTAAAATCGAAATAAAGAGCTGCAGATGTTCGAAATCTGAAACAAAGACAAAAAGGGCTGGAGAAGCTTAACAGATCTGACAGCAAGTGAAGGAAATCTGGCGTACTTACACAGTCTGTCAACTCTATGGCAGGAGCAATACCTTTGACTCTGAACTGAAATCTGAATTAACAATTCCCTCAGTTGCATTCAAGAAAGTGGCTCTTTCTGGTCACTGTACTTACAGAATGATGTTACTGCATTGGAAGAAGTTCAGAGAAGGTTTACTGGACTAATACCTATAATTAGCAGATTGCCTTGTGAGGAAAGGTTAGGCAGGATGGGTCTATATCCTCTGCAGTTTGGAAGTGTCAGAGCTGACTTACTTAAAACATGGAAGATCCTGAAGGAACTTAATCGAGTGGCTGTGGAAAGGATGTTTCCTCTTTGAGAAAATCTAGAACGAGGGGCCACAGTTTTAGCATACAGCATTGCCTCTTCAAGTCAAAGATGAGGGGAAGAAGAATTCTCTCAGATGGCTGTGAGTCTTTGAAATTCCCTTCCTCATAAGATGGTGGATGCAGAATCCTTAAATATTTTTAAGGTAGAGTGAAATAGATTCCTGATTAACGAGGGGATGAGAGATTGTCGGGGATGTGCAGGAATGTAGGCTTGAGATGAAAATTAGATCAGCCACGATCTTATTGAATGACATTCCAAGCTTAAAGGGCTGAGTGGTCTGCTCTTGTTCCTAGTGCATCTGTTTCCAGGGCAATTAGTGAAGGGTGCGAAATGATGGTCTTGTTAAGGTGGCCACTCATTGACTGAATGAAAAAGAATCAAACTCGGCAATCAATAAACTAGGTGCTAATTATTGGATTCACTGGAAAGCTCAGTTTGGAATTTCAATTTCAAGGGCAAATATCTGGAGCAGCCTGGACAAGTATTGATTCATGACAGCTTCTTAAACAAATGTGTCCACTTCAAGCTGTATTTGCATATGAATCATCCCGAGTTCAGTTTTAAACTGAACACTTCAAAACAATAATGAAATGGGTTACAGATGCTGGAATCTGTACTGAAAACAAAAAAACGCTGGAGATCAGACCGGGCCAGGCAGTATCTATGGAAAGAAAGCAAGCTAATGCTTTGAGTTGAGATGCCTCTTTATTAACTGTTATTGGCATATTATTCTCTCTAACATTCATTAATATGTAATTTAAAGAATAAAGATTATCAAATTCTGCCTTTTGAAGATTGAATGAATTCTCAAGTGACTTTAAAAAGACTTGAATTAGGAGCAAGAGCAAGCCATTCAGCCCTGCTATTTAACAAGATTATGGCTGAGTTGATCATAATGTTACCTACACATTTCCACCTGCAGCTGATAATCCCATTGTTTACCCAGAATCTATCCATCTCCAGCTTAAACATTTTCAAACTCTCTACCTCCACTGCCTTTTGAGAAAGAGGGTTTCAACTGGCTTACAATCTTTTGAGAGAAGTAAAAAAAAACACCTCTTCTCTGTCTAAAATGGTGAACACTTTTTTAAAATGGTGACACCTCATTCTAGATACTTCTATAAGAGGGCACAAATTTTCCATATCCACCCATATAATTTCTTGCACCAGTGGGGCCTCATTTGATAGTCTCTTTTTATTCATTTGGAGGATATGGATGTTACTAGCTAGGTCAGCATTTATTGCTTACCCCAGGAGAACAATTAAGAGTCAACCACATGGCTGTGAGTTTGGAGACCAGGTAAAGATGACAGATTTCCTTCCCTAATGGGCATTAGTGAGCCAGTTGGGGTATTTCTGAAAATCATCAATGGTTTCATGGTCATCATTAGACCGTAAATTCCAGACTCTTTATTGAATTCAATTTTTATCATGTGCTATGGCAGGATTTGAACCCAGGTCCCTCAAAAATGAGCTGGGTTTCTGGATTAATAGTCTAGCAACAATATGTTGCCTCCTACTGTGACCTGATTGTCACTCAGGCACAAACATGGAGATCAGACAAAAAGGAAAGTTCACATTCCAACCCCATGAGACGCAAGAAGAGATTTTAAATTTCCAGGACTTCTTTTAGTTCCAGAGGTATGTCTCCCACTCAAAATCACTAAAAACTGGGACTTGAGCAGCAGCCAAGAAAAGCAGAAGGCTGTCAGCCAGCTTGACACTCATTGAGGTGTTCTGTGGGGCTGAGGTAAGTAGTGAAAGGCCTAGGAATGAGTGTTAGTGAAGGAAAGCATCAAAACTCGCAACTAGAGCATTCAGTCTGAGGCATGGATAGGCCTGAGGACCTGACATGGAAGCCGGATGAAAACTCTTGCTCCTGCTGACCCGCAAGGAAGCCATCAAGAAATAAACCACACTTCCCAGGCATCCTCTGGCACACATCCTGTTTGCTCCGGGAATGGGAGAGCACACGGAGCAGGGGAATAAAATGTGGATGCAATGGGTTAAAATCAGGCATTCTGATTGAACACGATGAGTGCAGAGCTTGTTGTTATTTTGCCCTGGTGATTGCGATAGAATGATTGCTTGGTTCAAAGCCAATGCCGAGCAGCTTGAAGATGAAAGTGCATCCCTTTCCCCTCAGAGGAATAGTGATGAGGTTTGTCTGTTTGCTGCAAGGGAAATTGGCTGCCAGCATTATTTCATTAATGAATTAAAATCGTTGGACCTGCACAGTCGATCCTGCAGCCAAACTCTTGATTTTTTTCAGAGATGGATGCCCAACGTGACATCAAGAAGGTGCCTGCCAAAGAATATTCTTCGTCAAAACTTCTTGGCAACCCCTCCTATACATGTGACCTCTACCACCTTAAAGGACAAAGACAGTGTGTGCCTGAGATCACTCCATGTTCTCCAGGATGAATGTTTGAAATTCTCTGTTAGGGAACACTGTGAATAATCAGTGATAATGGGAACTTCAGATGCTGGAGAATCCAAGATAACAAAGTGTGGAGCTGGATGCACACAGCAGGCCAAGCAGCTTCTCAGGAGCACAAAAGCTGACGTTTCGGGTCTAGACCCTTCATCAGAGAGGGGGATGGGGAGAGGGAACTGGAATAAATAGGGAGAGAGGGGGAGGCGGACCGAAGATGGAGAGAAAATAAGATAGGTATAAAGGAGAGTATAGGTGAGGAGGTAGGGAGGGGATAGGTCAGTTCAGGGAATACGGACAGGTCAAGGAGGCAGGATGAGGTGGTAGGTAGGAAATGGAGGTGCAGCTTGAGGTGGGAGGAAGGGATGGGTGAGAGGAAGAACAGGTTAGGGAAGCAGAGACAGGCTGAGCTGGTTTTGGGAAGCAGTGGGGGGAGGGGTTGAGCTGGGTGCTGCATTGGGGGGAGAGAACAAACTGGGCTAGTTTTGGGGTGCAGTGGAGGAAGGGGAGATTTTGAAGCTTGTGAAGTCCACATGATACCATTGGGCTGCAGGGTTCCCAAGCGGAATATGAGTTGCTGTTCCTGCAACCTTCGGGTGGCATCATTGTGGCAGTGCAGGAGGCCCATGATGGACATGTCATCAAGAGAATGGGAGGGGGAGTGGAAATGGTTTGCGACTGGGAGGTGCAGTTGTTTGTTGTGAACTGAGCGGAGGTGTTCTGCAAAGCGGTCCCCAAGCCTCCGCTTGGTTTCCCCAATGTAGAGGAAGCCACACCGGGTACAATGGACACAATATACCACATTGGCAGATGTGCAGATGAACGTCTGCTTGAAATGGAAAGTCATCTTGGGGTCTGGGATGGGGGTGAGGGAGGAGGTGTGGGGGCAAGTGTAGCATTTCCTGCTGTTGCAGGGGAAGGTGCCGGGTGTGGTGGGGTTGGAGGGTAGTGTGGAGCGAACAGGGGAGTCACGGAGAGAGTGGTCTCTCCGGAAAGCAGACAGGGGTGGGGATGGAAAAATGTCTTGGGTGGTGGGGTCGGATTGAGGATGGCGGAAGTGTTAGAGGATGATGCGTTGTATCCGGAGGTTGGTGGGGTGGTATTTGAGAACGAGGGGGATCCGCTGGGGGCGGTTGTGGTGCGGGCGGGGTGTGAGGGATGTGTTGCGGGAAATGTGGGATACACGGTCAAGGGCGTTCTTGATAACTGGGGGAAAGTTGCGGTCCTGGAAGAACATAGACATCTGGGATGTGCGGGAGTGGAATGCCTCATCCTGGGAACAGATGCGGCGGAGGAATTGGGAATAGGGGATGGAATTACTGTGAATCATCAGTTGTTGATACATATGATAGAGGTAGGGTGTAGCGTACAGCAGCATTGTCCCTGGACTCCACATCCAGAGTCCTAGGCCAATACTCTGGGGAAATGGGCTCAAATCCTGCAGTGACTGATGGTGAAATTTGACATTTGTAAAAAGGAATGGTGTAGTAGCTCATTGGATAGCACTGTTGCCTCACAGTGCCACAGACCTGGGTTCAATCCTACCCTTGGGTGACTCTCTGTCTGGAGCTTGTGTCTTTTCCTTCCGTTTGTGTGGGTTTTCCCTCACAGCCCAGGGATGTGCAGGATAGGTGGATTAGCCATGGAAATGCAAGGTTATAGGGTAGGGGGCAGTGGGATACTTTTCAGAGGGTTAGTGTAGATTCAATTGGCTGAATAGCCTCCTTCTACACTGTAGAGAATCTTCAAAAAGTGGAACTGGTAAAAAAGCTAGCCTAATGGCATGCACACATCCATTATTGACTTCCATTTAATAACTCGTCAAGCTCACTGATGGGAAGAGAATCTGTTATCCTTGCCCAGTCTCATCTATTTGTGAATACAGACCCTCAGCAATGAGGTTGACTCTTAAACAGCCAAACAAATCCAATGACTTCCATATTCCATGCAAGGTTTTCAAAATAAAGAGTTTTTTTAAATTTTTTTCATGAGACTTAGAAATCACTGGCTGGGAATACATTAACTTTGGCTGGCATAATGTCTTCTTCATGAAGCCAAGCTGACTTTGACTGATCCTATTATGTATTTCTAAGTGCTTTTAATCAACCTGCCCAGAGAAATTACTGCATCCCTCTGGCTCAGACAGGACTTGAATCCAGGTCTCCAGACCCAGAGGCAGGGGCATTACCTCTACAGCACAAGAGCACCTATCATGCCTCTCTAAATCTCTCCTATTTATTATGGATGCTAACATTTTCCATGTAACAAATGTCAAGCTAACTGGCCTGTAGTTACATTTCTTGGCCCCTTCCCTCTTTAAATAAAAGTGTTATATTAGCAGTTTTCCAATCCACTCCGAATTTTCCAGAATCTAACGAATTCTGGAAGATAACTTCTAATACATCCATTATCCCCACAGCTACTTCTTTTCAAATCATGGAATGCATCTATTCAAGCCCCTGGGACTTAGCTGTCTTTTGACCCATTAGGTTCCACAATAATCTTTTTTTCTAGTGGTAGTTATTATATTTATTTCCTCTCTTCATTTTGCTACTTGATTATTCAGTAATTTTGAAATGCTATTAGTGTCTTCTAATGGGTAAACTTATACAAAATATTTATTCAACTCCTCTGCCTGGTTTCACATTGTTATTTCCCCACCATCATTCTCAAAGGGGCCCATATTTACTCTGACCCCTCTCTTCCTTTTAATCTATATTTAAAGAAGCAGGCGCTGTCTGTCTTAATATTACTTGTGTGTTCACCCTCAAAGTTATTTATTTCTCTATTAATTTTTGGGAATCATTTTGTTGGCTTTTATACCTATCCCAATCTTGTGGTCTACCACTAATTTTTGTCACATTGTATGTTTTTTTTGATGCAATTTATTGCCTGATTAGCCATAGTTGGCTTATTCCCTTCCTCACTGCAATGCATCTTTACTGAGAGCCATGAACTATTTTCTAAGCAGCTGCTGTTGTTCCTCAACTCTTTTTGCTGATAAACCTCTTTTCCAGTCCAGCCCAGCCAGCTTTCTCCTCATTCCTTCATAATTACTCTTATTTAAGCTGATCACAGTCGATGCAGTTTTCCCTGTCTCAATCTGAATGCAAAATTCCAACATGGTATGATTGCTGTTGCCTATGGGACCTTTTATTCTAATGTAATTTATTAACCCTATACCCTGGGGTGGTACATTAGCTCAGTGGTTAGCACTGCTGCCTCATAGCACCAGAGATGCAAGCTCAATTCCACCACTGAGGTGACTGTTTGTGTGGAGTTTGCATATTAGACCATAGACCATAGAACAGTACAGCACAGAACAGGCCCTTTAGCCCACGATGTTGTGCCGACCATTGATCTTCATGTATGCACCCTCAAATTTCTGTATTTCTCCCCATGTCTGCATGGGTTTCCTCCAGGTGCTCCAGTTGCCTCCCAGAGTCTGAAGACATGCAGGTTAGGTCAATTGGCCATATTAAAAATGCCCCATGCTGTGCATAGTTGTGCAGACTAGGAGGGCCAGCTATGGAGAATGCAGAGTTACAGGGATAGGGAAGTGGGTGTGGGTCTGGGTGGAATATTGTTCATAGGATTCGTGTGAACTTGTTGGGTCAAATGACCTGCTTCAACAGTACAGGGATTCTATGATCCATTACCATATCCAAAACTGCCTGATACATGTTTGGGCCCATAAAATATTATTCAAAGAAATTATCCTGAATACACTTTATGGATTTTTCATCATGACTACCTTTGCTAATTTGATGATCCCAATCAACATGAAGTAAAAAGTCTCACATTATTAATAGACTACCTTTGTTGCGTGCCCTTATTATCTCCTGATTTGTCCTCTGTTCCACCATATAACTACTGTTTAGGAGCCTATAGACTACTCCTTTTTATCTCCTACCTCCACCCTTATGGATTCTATATCTTCCAATCCAAGATTATTTCTCTCTATTGTACTTATCCCGTCCTGTGTTAACAATACTACCACTCTTTCATTCTTACAAGTCCTTTCAAAAAGTAATATACCAATGAATATTTATTTCCCAGCTTCGATCTCCTTCTAACCATGCATTAACATAAAAACATTTGTCATTGGATTACCAATCCATGACACGATCACCACACCATGATCTCCTCTGTTACAGGCTAAATTTACAAATCTAATGCATCACAATAATAAAATGTACATAGAAAATGAGGAAGACAATGCAAACAAATGGAAAAAATAATAATTTTGCTTTTCTGGATCAGACCTTCTGGAGGATGATTGTCTGTGAATTTGGCCAATCTTGTAACAGTACTATCATTACAAGACCAATACTAAAACGAGCAGTCAGTGTAATACAGTCAAACTGTAATTATGATCAAGCTGGGTTTAAAATAACAATTGTTGATTCATATCTAAACGTATCCTATCTGGATGCATCACAGCATGCTCGACAATTGCTCTTCCCAAGACTGTAACAAATCACAGAGAGTCATGAACACAGCCCAGTCCATCAAATATAACAAAGTGTCCCCTCCCCCACTGCATCCTAAAACCAGCCCAGCTCATCCCCGCCTCCCTAACCTGTTCTTCCTCTCACCTATCCCATCCTCCCACCTCAAGCCACACCTCCATTTCCCACCTACTAACCTCATCCCGCCTCCTTGACGTGTCCGTCCTCCCCGGACTGACCTATCGCCTCCTCACCTCCCCACCTATACAGTCCTCTCCACCTATCTTCTCCTTTATGCATCTTCAGTCCGCCTCGCTCTCTCTCCCTATTTATTTCAGAACCCTCTCCCCATCCCCCTCTTTGATGAAGGGTCTAGGCCTGAAATGCCAGCTTTTGTGCTCCTGAGATGCTGCTTGGCCTGCTGTGTTCATCCAGCTTCACACTTTGTTATCTTGGATTCTCCAGCATCTGCAGTTCCCATTATTCCCAGTCCATCAAATAACAAGTTTTCCACCAACTGATTCTATCTCTACTTCCCACTGCCTTGGAAAAGCAACCAATACACGTCCCACCCTGGTTATTCTCTCTTTCACCATCTTCTGTCAGGCAGAAAAGATAAAAGTTTGAATACACATATGAACTGATTCAAGGACAGCTTCTTCCCTGCTGTTATCAGACTTTTGAAAGGACCTCTTAAATGTTAATGTTGATCTCTCTCCCTGTACCTTGTCTGCATCTGTAACATTGTATTCTGCACTCTGTTCTACTAGTCTGATGCACTTTGTATGGGTACAATCTGCCTGTATAGCATGCCAAACAACAGTTTTCACTGTATCACGCTACATGTGACAACAACAAATCAATAAATTGATCAATATGTGTTTGTATCTGTCCCTCTCTGTGTGTCTGTGCTCATTCCATGCCTACTTGCCTTGTGCCTCTCAACAATCAATAGCCCCATGATTACTCACGGTCTTGGTTGATGCAGAAGGAATGGGTAATTGGGTGTGAGGCTGGACAGTAACTGTGGAACTTTTAAGGAAAGACTTAGTGCCTTGGGAGACATTGGGAAGAAAGCTTTTAAACAATTTCAAATCAAGCTTTTGAAATTCACCTCTCCAGATTAATGCATTTTATGAAAATCCATTGATATTACTAGCTGTTTCTAAAATTATTCCAAAGTCTATCTTGAATTGAGTGCTAGTGACAGCAATGTTTTGTACACAATGTTTCTCATATCAGATACATTGCTATTACGAAGAAACAAAGGCAATTCAAGTTCATTCAGCTGTTACCCTCCTGAAAGAGGAAAGACAACATTGAATTTAAACGTGAAAATCATTGTCAATTGAATAAAGGAGATCAAAACGCATGATATAATTTGTCTCTACTTGTCTCCCTATAACCAAAAGAATACTCAAAAAACAAATCACACCATCGATTTGTTTACCAAGGGAACACACACAATTTTCCCAAACAATAATGGAGATTGCTGAAGGATTCAGCAGGTCTGGCGATATCTGTGTGGAGAGAAAGAACAGTTAAAGTTTTAAGTCCAGTGACCTTTCTTCAGAACTGATTGTAGCGAGGGAAAGATTGGGAAGAAATTTTTTGAACAATTTCAACTTTTTTTTAACAATTTGCTTGCTGAACATAGGGTGAGCGGGAGATAGAGAGTGAATGAAGGGTAGAGATGGACCCTAGACAGAGAGAGAGATGGGCAGACAAAGGTGTGGGTAATGATCAGTCTGGGAGGATGAATAGCTGCTAATTAGGACCATTAGTGGCTAACAATGTGTTGTGCGCATGGTGGCAGCCCATATGATGATAAGGCTTGGTGTGTGGGGACTGGGGAAAGGACTTGGGGCAAGGTGCTCAGGCCGGAAAATTATTGAACTCAGTATTGAGTCCTGAATGCTCAAGGGCTCCCAAGCAGAAAACGAAATGCTGTTCTTTCAGGATAATAAAGTGTGAAGCCGGATGAACACAGCAGGCCAAGCAGCATCTCAGGAGCACAAAAGCTGACGTTTCGGGCCTAGACCCTTCATCAAAGAGGGGGATGGGGTGAGGGTTCTGAAATAAATAGGGAGAGAGGGGGAGGCAGACCGAAGATGGAGAGAAAAGAAGATAGGTGGAGAGGAGAGTATAAGTGGGGAGGTAGGGAGGGGATAGGTCAGTCCAGGGAGGACGTACAGGTCAAGGAGGCGGGATGAGGTTAGTAGGTAGGAAATGGAGGTGCGGCTTGGGGTGGGAGGAAGGGATGGGTGAGAGGAAGAACAGGTTAGGGAGGCAGAGACAGGCTGGGCTAGTTTTGGGATGCAGTGGGCGGAGGGGAAGAGCTGGGATGGTTGTGTGGAGCAGTGGGGGGAGGGGGCGAGCTGGGCTGGTTTTGGGATGCAGTGGGGGAAGGGGAGACTTTGAAGCTGGTAAAGTCCACATTGATACCATTGGGCTGCAGGGTTCCCAAGCGGAATATGAGTTGCTGTTCCTCCAACCTTCGGGTGGCATCATTGTGGCACTGCAGGAGGCCCATGATGGACATGTCATCTAAACAATGGGAGCGGGCGTTGAAATGGTTTGTGACTGGGAGGTGCAGTTGTTTATTGCGAACTGAGCGGAGGTGTTCTGCCAAGTGGTCCCCAAGCCTCTGCTTGGATTCCCCAATGTAGAGGAAGCCACACCGGGTACAGTAGATGCAGTATACCACATTGGCAGATGTGCAGGTGAACCTCTGCTTAATATGGAAAGTCAACTTGGGGCCTGGGATAGGGGTGAGGGAGGAGGTGTGGGGGCAAGTGTAGCATTTCCTGCGGTTTGCAGGGGAAAGTGCCGGGTGTGGTGGGGTTGGAGGGCAGTGTGGAGCGAACAAGGGAGTCACGGAGAGAGTGGTCTCTCCGGAAAGCAGACAAGGGTGGGGATGGAAAAATGTCTCTGGTGGTGGGGTCGGAGCTAAGCTTCATTGGAGCACAGCAGCCAGCCTGAGGAAGAGATGTTAACCAGCGAATAGGGTGGTGTGTTAAAGTGGCAGGCAACCCGAAACTCAGTGCAGCTTTTGCGGCCAGAATGTAAGTCTTCACATCTTTCCCACCTGAGGACTGATGGGGTAGATAAGAGGAGGAGAAGGTAATCAAGAAGGTTGATGTCAAGAAGCTATCAGCAATTCTGTTTCTCTCTTTCTCTACCACTGGGGTTATGCTCTGGATGGCTTAAGAATGTTCACATATGAGAAAAATTGAGTAGACTATGACTGTACTTGTTGGAATTTAGAAGATTGAGATGGGTCTTAGAGGAACATATAAAATTATGAAGGCAATAGATAAGATAGAAGCAGGGAGGCTGTTTCCATTGGTGGGTGAGACTAAAACTAAGGGACATGGTCTCAAAATGAGGGGGACCAGACTTAGGACTAAATTGAGGAAAAACTTCTTCACCCAAAAGGTTGTGATTCTGTGGAATCCCCTGCCCAGTGAAGCAGCTGAGGCTACCTCATTGAATGTTTTTACGGCAAAGATAGATGGATTTTTGAACAGTGAAGGAATTAAGGGTTACGTTGAGCTGCTGGGTAAGTGGGGCTTGAGTCCACAAAAAGATCAGCCACAATCTTCTTGAAATAGGAGCAGGATCGACAGGCCAGGTGGTCTACTCCTGCTCCTATTTCTTATGTTCTTACTCCCATTAACCAACAACGATTGCCCACATTAGGGCCTGTTTGTGCCGTTGCCACAAATGAACTGGTGGGTGAACACACTGGTAGCTTCTCAGCTGGTAAAGTCAGAGCACGCTGCATTCAGAGGACCAACGGCTCCCAGATCTACCTGATTCTCGCTGTGAATGGGAAGTGGGTGTCGAGGGTGAGTCGGGGCTGGTGAAAGCTGGAAACCACACCCCTCATCACTTGCTTTTGACACTCGCCCCCACTGCATTTTACTCTCCACACACCTGCTCTGAAAATGTGAGGTAACAAGGTGTAGAGCTGGATGAACAGCAGGCCAAGCAGCAGCAGAGGAGCAGGAAGGTTGATGTTTTGGGCCTAGACCCTGCTGGTTACCATCGCTGCTCCTCCTGCACTTCAGGATTGCTATGCCACCAGGACCTTCACCCTGTCAAATGACTCTGCATACACATGAACGAATAAGGAACAAGAGTAGGTCACTCTGCCCTTCGAGCCTGCTATTTCATCGAATAAAAATCACGGCTGACCTGATTTTAAGATCAGCAACATTCTTACATATCCACAATAATTCCTCACCTTGGTGATCACTAATCTATCTTTACCTTAAGTCGTCAATATCATATTGCTAATGTATGAACCTTAGATCTAGACTGTCCCTCAGTAGTAAATACTCATAGGACAGTCAGTCACTCAAACATCGACACTCAGTAGCAGCAGTGTGTACCATCTACAAGATACACTGCACAAATTGCCAAATATCCTGTGCAACACCTTCCAACCCATGACCATGTGTCGAAGGACAGGGAGAGCAGATACATGGGAACATCACCTCCTGTAACAAAAACAGAAGTTGCTGGTAAAGCTCAGCAGGTCTGGCAGCATTTGTGAAGAAAGCTCAGAGTTAACGTTTCGGGTCCATCGACCCTTCCTCATCGCCTGCAAGCTCCCTTCAAGCCACCCACCATCCTGACTTGGAAATCTATTGCATTATCTTCACTGTTGCTGTGTCAAAATCCTGGAACTCCCTCCCAAGGACATTATGGGTCAATCCACAGGACACAGACTGCAGCAAATCAAGGCAGCTCACCACCACCTTCTCAAGGGCAACTAGGGACTGGCAATAAATGATTGGTCTAGCCAGCAATGCCCACATTCGATGTGTGAAGAAAAATCTCCTCCCCAGGATGTTGGATGCTTCAATTTAGCTGCCCCTGAACGCCCTAAACTCTACAGGATACAGGAAAAGCCTGCCCAGCCTTGTCTCGTGAAATAAGCAATCATTCCAGGCATTAGTCTAGTAAATCTTCGCTGAACTACAGCTCAGTTTGTTTTCCAGCCTCGGACTGGCCATCATCTTTGTGCCTGGGCATTATTGTGCGAGGAGATGGGCCTGATGAAAAGCCCACAAGTTAGTCACTTAGTTGATGGTACAGGTGAGGTCTGGTGAGTTTTCCTATTCATGGCAGAGGTAAGTGGTAGTGGACACTTGCTATGCCCAATTTTGTGCCCACCACCATGATACAGCTAGAACAAAATGACAACATGAGATAATTCAATTTTGCCAACATTATCTCTTTCTTTCTTTGGGAATGTTGGTGGAGATGGGACATTGAACATGTAGCTGGTCAAAAACAGATAGGAATCTTCCTCAGAGTCTGAAAGTGTCCATTTTCTGAAGCTAGAGGGCAGTCTGTGCCTCTTGCATGTGAACCAGTCAGAAATTGCCAGTCTCTCGCTTATCCTGTGCAGGCCTGAGTATGACGAACATTCTTAAGAAATGGATTGCAGAATCATTGGATGACACAGAGGAAAAAGAAGTCAAAAGTGAAAAATAAAAGCTCTCAGTAAGGCACCTCTGTGGGGGTAAGCAACATTACAGGGATTTGATCTTTAAGCTCAGCACCCATTGAATTTCCAAACAATTGCAAAGCACGGGGTTAAGGTAGAGTTACCATCATACCAGTGGGTTAATGTTTCACAAGAGAGAAAGAGCGATGCCTGAGGATGACTTTAACTTGAAGGTCACCACACTGAATGTAAGGGGCAAGGTTGAGATGGCAAGACCTTCATAGTTACCTTATTCAGTTGCAGGAACGAAGCTCACACTCATGGTGAGACTCTGCTTCACAAACCAACAATCCAGCCACAGAGTCACACAGCATGGAAACAGACCCATGCCGGCCTA
The DNA here is from genome assembly GCF_030684315.1 of Stegostoma tigrinum. Classification (NCBI taxonomy): domain Eukaryota; kingdom Metazoa; phylum Chordata; class Chondrichthyes; order Orectolobiformes; family Stegostomatidae; genus Stegostoma; species Stegostoma tigrinum. The sequence goes on from NC_081359.1 coordinate 103,424,713, forward strand.
TTTTACCAAACTAAACTAATCCTGCATTTGAGATAATGGGAACTGCAGATGCTGGAGAATTCCAAGATAATAAAATGTGAGGCTGGATGAACACAGCAGGCCAAGCAGCATCTCAGGAGCATTTGCCTGCATTTGCCTGTGTTTGGCCAATATCCCTCTGAACCTTTTCCTATTCACGTATTTGCAGCTAACTCAGTTAACCGATGGCACAGCATGATAAGGTCTTCGGATAGACAGATATCAACCGTTCCACGACTGACCCCTTCTCCCGTCTCCAACACACCCCCTCCTCCTGGACACCACCCCAAGGCCTCCTATCCCTTCCCTCACCCCCTTCATCTCCAACTGCCGTCGAGACATCAATCACCTCAACCTCTCCCCCCAGAACGTGCAGCCTTCCGCTCCCTCCGCTCCAATCCCAACCTCACCATAAAACCCGCAGACAAGGAAGGCGCAGTTGTAGTATAGTGCACGGACCTCTACATCGCTGAGGCCAGGCACCAACTCTCCGAAACCACCTACTACCGCATGACCCCACCCCTGACCACCAAATCATCATCTCCCAAACCATCCACAATCACATCACCTCAGGTGGCCTCTCACCCACAGCCTCCAACCTCATCGTTCCCCAACCCCACACGGCCCACTTCTATCTCCTTCCCAAAATCCACAAAGCCGCCTGCCCTGGTCGACCCGTTGTCTCAGCTTGCTCCTGCCCCACCGAACTCATCTCCACCTATCTGGATTCCATTTTCTTTATAAATCTGCTGATTGATTCTGTCTTCACTGCACTCTGGGGCGGTGAGTTCCACAGACCCACAGCCCAATGAGAGAAGTTCTTTCTCCTTATCTCAGTCTTGAACCTATTTGCTCTTACTCTGTATCCAAGACCTTATGTTTGAGACTGTGCCACAAGGGGGAACATCTGTTCAGCCTGTCAATCGCTTTTAACATTGTCTCTACCTCAATCAGATCCCCCTCATTGTTCTGAATTCCAGCGAGTCGAAGCCCAAGTTATTCAACTCCTCTGCGTACAACACCCCTTTCATCCCTGGATTCAATGTGATGAGCCTCCTCTGAACTGCCTTCAGTGCCTTCCTCAACTAAGGAGACCAAAACTGGATGCAACACTCCAGGTATGGTATCACCAATGCTTTATATCATTGTAGAAACGCTTCTTTACTTTTTTAATGCAGTCCTTTTGCAATAAATGCAAGGATTCAATTTGCCTTTCTTATTATATGCTGCACCTGCATGCCCGCTTTCTGTGTTACATGCACAAAAATGTTCAGATCCCTCTGCACTGATGCACTATCAATCTGCTTCCCATTTAAATAAGAATTTACCCGTTATTTTTCCTGGCAAAAATAGACGACCCATTTATGTACTTGCCCACATCAAAGCCTATCTGCCAGATTCTGTCCCATTCTCCCAGCCTATCAATATTCATCTGTAAACTCTTTATGCCCTTGTCACAGCCTGTTTTCCCAACTACTTTAGTATCAATGTGAATTTTGCTATGCCACAGGCCATCCCTGCATTTATATAGATTGTAAATAGATCAGGGCTGAGAACTGTACACCACAGCACGCCATTAGTTACAGTTTGCCAAGTAGAGAAGGATTTATCTTGACACTCTGCTTTCTATCAGTTAGCCAATTCCATATCCAAGCCAATATTCCACCATAACCCCCTGGGATCTAGCCTTCTGGATCAGAGGAGAGGTTACAGCCTAATGTAATTGGTGTGAAAATCCAGCTGGTTCCCAAATATTCTTCTGGAAAGGAAATTAGCCATCCCTATCTGACTTGTCTACATACAACTCCATATCCACAGTGCTGAACGCAAGAAATGAGAGCAGGTTCAGACCATTTGCAAGGGTATTACTGGGGTTGGAGGGTTTGAGCTATGTTAAAAAGTTGAATAGGCTGTGGTTATTTTCCCCTGGAGCATCCGAGGTTAAGGGATGATTTTTATAGAGATTTATAATTCATGAAGGGCATGGTTAGGGTGAATAGCCAATGTTTTCTTCCTCAGGTGGGGAGTCCAAAACTAGAGGGTATGGCCTTAAGGTGAGGGGAAAGATTTACAAGGGGCCTAAGGGGCAACTTTTCAGGCAGATGATAGTGCATGTATGGAATGAGATGCCAGAGGAAGTGATGGAGGCTGGTATAATCACAACATTTCAAAGGCTTCCAGATGGGTTCACAATTAGGAAGGGTTTAGAGGGACATTACAGTGTGGAGCTGGACGAACACAGCAGGCCAGGTAGCATTAGGGGAGTATTACCTTTGTGTTACGCCAGCTCCACACTGTTTTGTCTCTGACTCCAGCATCCGCAGTTCTTGCCAATTCCCAGGGTTTAGAGGGATACGGGACAAGGTCAGATTGGGATGCCTGGTTGGTGCAGCCAAGTTGGCCTGAAAATTCTGTTTCCATGCTGCAGGACTGTATGACTCTGGGATTCTATATGACTTGCTCTGAAGTTAAATCCAATCTTAGCTGTCAACTCTACTTGCTCACCCATTCCCTGTACCACTAGATTCCTCGAGAGACCCAAACTTTGTCTACTCCACTCTGAAACATATTTGACAATGGGGCATTCACATCCCTCCATTGGTGGAGAATTTATAGATTCACAATTATTCTTTGAGTCAAATAATTTCTCCTCATTTAAACTCTACTGTTTCCAAAGCAGATATATCATTCTTTAAATACTGTGAATAAACCTGCACAAAGTACCCCAGGTCTCCAAAATACAATTGTAGCAAAACTTCATTATTCCTGTACTCCAGTCCCTCTACAATAAGGCCCAGTTGGCTCCCTAATTGCTAGCTGCAGCTGCAGGCAGGCTTCCTGCGCTCTGTATGAGCACTCCCAAGTATCCCTGAACATCAACATTTGTCAGTTTCACAATGTTTAAGAAAATACTCTGCGTTTTGATTCTTGTGACCAAAATGAATGGCTTCAGTTCCTTCCACCAATTCCCATCTTTTTGCCTACTCATTTAACAGGTGCATAGCTCTTTGTACCTTCTTTGTATCCTTCCCAGAGCTTACACCTCCACACAGCTTTGTGTGTTCAGCAAATTTTGAATCATTTATTTTTGCCTCTTCACCAAGATTATTCACAAAGATGGAAACAGCTGAGGCCCAGGCACTAATCGATATGGTACTCTATTAGTCGCAGCCTGCCTGGGTGAATATGTTCCTTTTGTGTTGACTTTCTGCTCTCCACCAGTGGATGATACTTATATATGAACCATAATGAGCCTAGCGACGGAGAGAGATCGAGTCCAGCGGGGGGAGAGACATCAAGCCCAGCGGGGGAGAGAGATCGGGCCCAACGCAGGGGAGAGATTGCGCCCATCGTGGGGGAGAGATCAAGCCCAGTATGGGGAGGGATCGAATGCAGTGTTGGGGGAAATATCGAGCCCAGTGCAGGGAAAGAGATCAAGCCCAGTGTGGGGGAGAGATCGAACCGAGCAAGGGGGAGAGATTGGGTGCAGTGCGGGAGGGTTGGGGTGGAGATCGAGCTGAATGGGGCGAGAGGGATTGAGGCCAGTGTAGGAGTGAGATCAGGACCTCATGGAGAAAGCTGAGCATGGAGTGACTGCTGGCCCATGGCTAAGGAAGGAGTGTAATTTGGAACTTTTTACTTTATTTCCCATGTACTGCTTCAAACTGAAAAGAACTGTAATGTCGAATTTTTAACTTATTTCTTTATTTTTATATTCTTTACCTACGATTTTGTACCTAGGTACGTTGTACTGAAGATGACACTGTGAGTGATGACTTAATAAACTCTTCGCTGGACTCCTCTATCCCTGTACTGGAGTAGTCATGACAAAGAATCCTATTGTTGTTTTAAGTCAGCTGCAGGATGCACTGCAGCACTCTCATGGTTCCTTTGGCAGTGCCTTTCATCCAAGACCTATCCCACTTAGAAGGTCACGAGAAGCAAGCGCCTGGAAATCTACTGTCCCCAAGTCCTGGCCAAGCTGCACACCATCCAGATTTGGAGCATATCACCATGACATCATTGTCACAGTGTCAGCATCCTGGATCTCTCCTCTTAATAGCCATTCCTAACTGTCGATCGCATTTGTTTTGGGAGTTTTGTGGCACCATGTGGGCAATATGGCTTGCCAAATGCAGCTAATTGATCATGACTAATGCCCCAGTGTAGAGATAATGGCCTGAGAGAGAACACTGATATTAGAACATAGAACAGTACAGCACAGCACAGGCCCTTCAGCCCACGATGTTGTGCCAAACTATTATCCTACTAAGATCAATCTACCCTGCATACCCTACATTTTACTATCCTAGAGACGCTTAAAAGTCTCGAAAGTATCTGACTCCACTACCACTGCTGGCAGCACATTCCACATGCTCACCACTTTCTGCGTGAAGAACCTCCTTCTGTCATCTCTCCTACACCTTCCTCCAATCATCTTGAAATTATGTCCCCTTGTAATAGTCATTTCCGCCCTGGGAAAAAGGCTCTGAATGTCCACTCTATCTATGCCCCTCACCACCTTGTACATCCCTCGATCAAGTCATCTCTCATCCTTCTTCGCTCCAATGAGAAAGGCCCTAGCTCCCTCAACCTTTCCTCATAGGACCTGCCCTCCAGTCCAGGCAGCAATTAGACTTAGAATCAGGAACAAAAACAGAAGTTGCTGGACAAACTCAGCAGGGCCTGGCAGCATCTGTGAAGAAAAAACAAAATCAGTGTTAACATTTCGGGTCCAGTGACCCTTCTTCAGAATGGTTCTGGATGAAGGGGTAACATTAGACTACACATATTTGATTTTCTAAAATGTATTCAACAAGCGATTGTATATCAGCATACTGAATAGTAAAAAAAAAGAGCCTGTTGTGTCGTGATTGTATTATTGTCATGGATTGAGGATTGATAGGATGATTAGATTAGATTCCCTACAGTGTGGAAACATGCCTTTCAGCCCAACAAGTCCACACCGTGCCTTGAAGCATCCCACCCAGACCCATTCCCCGATAACCCACACACCCCGGAACACTATGGGAAATTTAGTATGGCCAATCCACCCAGCCTGCACATCTTTGGACTGTGGGAGGAAACCGGAGCACCCAGAGGAAACCCCCGCAGACACGGGGAGAACGTGCAAACTCCGCACAGACAGTCGCCTGAGGCTGGAATTGAACCAGGGTCCCTGGCGCTGTGAGGCTGCAGTGCTAACCATTGAGCCACCGTGCCCCCCCCTTGAGACAGTGAGGTTAAATAATGGGGTACAATTCCAGGATCGCAAGCAGCAATGAGTAGACTGGCTCACAGATCAGTGTAGGGTGAGCTAAGTGAATGCAGGATTGCCAAGTATGCATTCAAAACAAAAATAACTGGAAAGGCAAGTGGTGAGGATGGCATGAAGAGTCCACAGAGTGATTTGGGCAGGGAAGTGAGTGGATCAAAACAATCGCGCATATTTGAGACCTTTGATCTTTATGGCCTCACAATGGATACACCTTCACTTTTAGAGGAGACAGACGAATCCCTGAAAAGTCTATCAACCTGTCTTCAGCTTCATAATATGGATATTCAGTTTCTTCTGTTCCAGGAGACAGCATAAGCATTATAACAAAATGTGAAGCTGGATGAACACAGCAGGCCAAGCAGCATCTCAGGAGCACAAAAGCTGACGTTTCGGGCCTAGACCCTCTCTGATGAAGGGTCTAGGCCCGAAACGTCAGCTTTTGTGCTCCTGAGATGCTGCTGGGCCTGCTGTGTTCATCCAGCTTCACACTTTATTATCTTGGATTCTCCAGCATCTGCAGTCCCCATTATCTCTGAGCATAAGCATTAAATGGCAAGCTCACACCAGATTCTTGATAAGAAAAGGGGCGAAAGGTCCTCGAGAGTAGGTCTGATTACGGGGTTAGCAGATCAGACAGTGAATAGAGGGGCAGGCCAGAGCAGCCATGACAACTCCTGCTCCTAAATGCTACACCCTTATTTACCACCAAATCCAGGTGTGGGCCTCAAACCATCAGCTATCGCTGCTCAGCTGAAAGTTCTGTCCATAAATGTAAGGGAAAACATTAGCCTTCAGAAAAACAAACTGTATAATCGGAATGGTTCAACTCAAGTGTAACCACTTGCATAATGGACTGAATGCCATCCTTCTGAATCAACCAGATATTTTGCCACATTGTTATCAGCTCTTTTCTCATTTTCATCAGTTACCTTGATCATCAGTATCCATGGTTTTGTGCTTCTGTTCGGTTAGATCTTGAGTTTATATGTATAGATCATAGAATCCCAACAGGGTGGAAACAGGTCATTTAGCCCAACACGTCCACACTGCCCATCCGAAGAGCATCCCACCCCGACCCATTCCCCTAATTTCCCATGTTTAACCCATCTAACCTTATCATCCCTGGGCACTATGTGCAATTTAGCATGGCTAACCCATCTAGCCTGCGGATCTTTGGATTGTGGGAGGAAACTGGAGCATTCAGAACAAACTCACACAGATACAGGGAGAATGTACAAATTCCACACAGACAGTTGCCTGAGGCTGGAATCAAACCCAGGTCCCTGGAGCTGTGAGGCAGCAGTGCTGACCACTGAGCCACCGTGCCACCTGACTCTCAGTCTAATAACCAGAGACTGATCCCTGAGATGCTCAGGGCCAGTTGTAGAACATTAATTACGACAACCATTCTGAGATGAGGTTCACTCAACCTGAAATGTTAACTCTGATTTCCTACCACAGATGTTGCCAGACCTGCTGAGCTTTGCCAGCAATTTCTGTTGTGTTTCTGATTTCCAACATCTACAATTCTTCAGGTTTTCATTCAGTTGTAAATCATTGTTCAGCTTTTATACAGTTACACAGAGCCCATAGGAAGAAAGTATTCATCTCTTTGAATTTGATCAATGCACATCAGAAGTTCCCAGCGAATTAACTGCCTCAGAGGCTGTGATCCCCTGCAAAGATATCACTGCACCAAAGAAAGATAATCTCATCAAACTGCTGTTACAAGAACAGTTGCAACATCGACAAGGAAAGCACAGGTCCTGCAGCAGAGTCCGAAACTAAGGGCTCATCAATATTAGCTGTCAGCCACAAAGGCGATAGGAAACTCAAGAGAAACCACATTACCTGGAGAACAGTGTGACCATGGAGTTTGCTGCCATCAGGACCGGTTAAGAATAGTATATGTGCATTGAAAGGAAAGCTAGAAAGAAAAAAAATACTCATTTTTAAACCTGATACATATCTAACTTTCAGAGATAATGGGAACTGCAGATGCTGGAGAATTCCAAGATAATAAAATGTGAGGCTGGATGAACACAGCAGGCCAAGCAGCATCTCAGGAGCTCAAAAGCTGATGTTTCGGGACATTCCAACACCATTCACGACCTCATCACCTCAGGGGACCTCCCACCCACAGCCTCCAACCTCATTGTTCCCCAACCCCGCATGGCCCGTTTCTATCTTCTTCCCAAAATCCACAAACCTGCCTGCCCTGGTAGACCCATCGTTTCAGCCTGCTCCTGCCCCACCGAACTCATCTCCACCTATCTGGACTCCATTTTCTCCCCTTTGGTCCAGGAACTCCCCACCTACGTCCGTGACACCACCCACGCCCTCCACCTCCTCCAGGACTTCCAATTCCCTGGCCCCCAACACCTCATATTCACCAGGGACGTCCAGTCCCTGTACACCTGCATTCCGCATGGAGATGGCCTCAAGGCCCTCCGCTTCTTCCTGTCCCGCAGGCCCGACCAGTCCCCCTCCACCGACACTCTCATTCGCCTAGCTGAACTCGTCCTCACACTCAACAACTTCTCTTTTGACTCCTCCCACTTCCTACAGACTAAGGGGGTGGCCATGGGCACCCGCATGGGCCCCAGCTATGCCTGCCTCTTTGTAGGTTACGTGGAACAGTCCCTCTTCCGCACCTACACAGGCCCCAAACCCCACCTCTTCCTCCGGTACATTGATGACTGTATCGGCGCCGCCTCTTGCTCCCCAGAGGAGCTCGAACAGTTCATCCACTTCACAAACACCTTCCACCCCAACCTTCAGTTCACCTGGGCCATCTCCAGCACATCCCTCACCTTCCTGGACCTCTCAGTCTCCATCTCAGGCAACCAGCTTGTAACTGATGTCCATTTCAAGCCCACCGACTCCCACAGCTACCTAGAATACACCTCCTCCCACCCACCCTCCTGCAAAAATTCCATCCCCTATTCCCAATTCCTCCACCTCCGCCGCATCTGCTCCCACGATAAGACATTCCACTCCCGCACATCCCAGATGTCCAAGTTCTTTAAGGACCGCAACTTTCCCCCCACAGTGATCGAGAACGCCCTTGACCGCGTCTCCCGTATTTCCCGCAACACATCCCTCACACTCCACCCCCGCCACAACCGCCCAAAGAGGATCCCCCTCGTTCTCACACACCACCCTACCAACCTCCGGATACAACTCATCATCCTCCGACACTTCCGCCATTTACAATCCGACCCCACCACCCAAGACATTTTCCCATCCGCTCCCCTGTCTGCTTTCCGGAGAGACCACTCTCTCCGTGACTCCCTTGTTCGCTCCACACTGCCCTCCAACCCCACCACACCCGACACCTTCCCCTGCAACCGCAGGAAATGCTACACTTGTCCCAACACCTCCTCCCTCACCCCTATCCCAGGCCCCAAGATGACATTCCACATTAAGCAGAGGTTCACCTGCACATCTGCCAATGTGGTATACTGCATCCACTGTACCCGGTGTGGCTTCCTCTACATTGGGGAAACCAAGCGGAGGCTTGGGGACCACTTTGCAGAACACCTCCGCTCAGTTCGCAACAAACAACTGCACCTCCCAGTCGCAAACCATTTCCACTCCCCCTCCCATTCTCTAGATGACATGTCCATCATGGGCCTCCTGCAGTGCCACAATGATGCCACCCGAAGGTTGCAGGAACAGCAACTCATATTCCGCCTGGGAACCCTGCAGCCTAATGCTATCAATGTGGACTTCACCAGTTTCAAAATCTCCCCTTCCCCTACTGCATCCCTAAACCAGCCTAGTTCGTCCCCTCCCCCCACTGCACCACACAACCAGCCCAGCTCTTCCCCCCCACCCACTGCATCCCAAAACCAGTCCAACCTGTCTCTGCCTCCCTAACCGGTTCTTCCTCTCACCCATCCCTTCCTCCCACCCCAAGCCGCGCCCCCAGCTACCTACTAACCTCATCCCACCTCCTTGACCTGTCCGTCTTCCCTGGACTGACCTATCCCCCTCCCTACCTCCCTACCTACACTCTCTCCAACTATCTTCTTTACTCTCCATCTTCGGTCCGCCTCCCCCTCTCTCCCTATTTATTCCAGTTCCCTCTCCCTATCCCCCTCTCTGATGAAGGGTCTAGGCCCGAAACGTCAGCTTTTGTGCTCCTGAGATGCTGCTTGGCCTGCTGTGTTCATCCAGCCTCACATTTTACATATCTAACTTTCCTAGTTCTGAAGACAGGTCCTGAAGCTGAAACACTAAGTTTGATCTGAAGGTTGAAACCCTTCTCCAGGGTTACATGCTCTTAAAAATAATGCCACATCTCCCTCTTTTGTGCAGATCAGAAGGTGGGTGGGGTTTGCGATTGACAATATTATGTGCCCACTTATGAGTGGTTGATTAAATTTGTCAACAGTCACCTGAAGACAATGACAAGAGGGGGCCTGAAATTTACCAGTCACTCAGCAGGACTCTAGTGGGCGTTGGGTAGTGTTTGGGTTGGGGCTGACTAGCAGTTACAGCGGGAGTGGGGAGAGGTGGGGAGGGGGAACAGAACTGTACTTCAGAGAAAAGAGGAACTGCAGATGCTGGAGAATCAGAGATAACAAGGTGTAGAGCTGGATGAACATAAGTCCTGCTCCTAAGTCATTGCCAGAACTGTACTTCATATGGGTTTAGAAGTTACCCCAGCTTCCAGGAATCTCTATGACTGCACAAATTGCAGAAAGGCCAATAGAGAAGTGAGATGTTGAAATGTGAAGCTGTCATCCCAAAGATTTTACGCTCAGTTAGTCAATCAAATGGTTGATCACATAAGCAGTTGGTCAGCTAAATGGCCAATCAGCTAGCCAGTTAGCCAATCAGTTGTGTATGCAAAGGGAGGACTTGATTAAAGTCACTCCTTTTTACTTTAAAGTTGTGTTTTCATTAAAAAGTCATCTCTCCTCATTTAAAGTTTTGTTCCTCATTTTTAATACCTCTTCTTTCCTGGTTGCCTCTTGGATCATTGCATTCTTGCAAAATCAGAGAGAACCTGATTGTAGGATGAGTATTACAACCATTGTATCTGTGCCCTGCCAACTAAGATTTTTTTTTAATGGTTTCCTGCTTAGGTAACAAAGTAAAGCTTTCTTCTTAATCTTTATTTTTTTTCGTCATAAGAAATGATTGTTTCCCAGTAAGCTGCATTTGTGTCTAAAATTACTGTGTAGAGGCCTAAATCCTGTAACCAAGTCAACTTTTCTGAAGAAAGGTCCAGACCTGAAATGTCAGCTTTCCTGCTCCTCTGATGTTGCTTGGCCTGCTGCGTTCACCCAGCTCTACACCTTGTTATCTCAAATTCTCCAGCATCTGCAGTTCCTACTCTCTCAAAACCCCTTATTTACATGTGCATGGGACCTGGCCAGCCAGCTCAGAGCCAGTTCCCTGGACTCAGGAGACTTTCTGAATCTACTGTTCGTACCTGTCAGCCGGGGCTCCCTGATCAGACCAGGTTAAGAAACCCAATCAAGGATCTCACAGTCAATGAGATCCACATGGCCCTCATTCCAATCACTGCAGTGGCCCAATTAAATGTAATGAAAAATGATTTTCGCTCCACATTCAGTTACAGCACTGTCATAGCCACCTCATTTCAACAGAAACATGGCGACAACAATGTGAATGCACAGAAGAACATCCCAACTCAGAAACTGTGCTGCTAAGGGTTTTGAGGCTACATATTATGCCCATTATCTCCAATATTTAAAATGTGTGGCTCTGTCCATGGTTAAAAGTGTAGGAATTCAAAGATTTAGTTGCAGCAGTAAGGATGTACCTTGTCCATGATGATCTCTGTCCATGGCACAGATTTCCAGTTGAATGTGTTGGAAGCAGAATGGGTGCTTCTCACTTACATCTGGTTGTGGAATTTAGAAACCTGGAGGAAAACTCCTGTCCCAACATTTCATCTGTCCACAGATACTGGCAAGGCGTTAGGCTGGCACTAGCATTTCCTGCATTCAGGGTGTTGCACAGACTTTCAGAAGTAGCAGTACTTTGCTTATTCACAAGTCTCTACCAAGAAACTAAAGCAGGGTAGGTAGTGGGCAACTATTATTACATTCCAACACTATTCATAACGTTACAAAAGCAAAATACCGTGAGCGCTTGAAGTCTGAAGCAAGTGTGGCAAATGCTGGAGAAAGCCATCAGGTCTGGTAGCCTCTGTGGAGAGAAGTCAGACATGCTACCAGACCTCCCCCTCTCTCCCTATTTATTCCAGAACCCTCTCCCCATCCCCCTCTCTGATGAAGAGTCTAGGCCCGAAATGTCAGCTTTTGTGCTCCTGAGATGCTGCTTGGCCTGCTGTGTTCATCCAGCCTCACATTTTATTATCTTGGATTCTCCAGCATCTGCAGTTCCCATTATCTCTATGCTACCAGACCAGTTGAGTTTCTCCAACATTGCCTGTGCCTGTTTCAGCAACTACTCTATGTTCAATTTTTCTGTGGCACCCTCACATTCTCACTTCTGCAATCTCTCCTTCAAAACCTCTCCCCAAACAATCTCTCCCCACAGCCTCTGCCTCGGAATCTCTCTTCATAATCTCTCCTCTGCAATTTCCCTCACAATGTCTCTCCGAACTCATTCTTGCAATCACTCCCCACAATCTTTCTCACACAATTTCTCTTGCAGCCTTTCCCCCTCCTACAATCTCACCTCCACAACTTCTCCTCCGCAATCATTCTCTCCCCTTCTCTCTTTCTCTCACAATCACTCCCATACAATCTCTTCCCCCAAACTCTCTCTCACAATCTCTCATGTAAACTCTGCTCTGCAATCCCCATCTCAATCACTGCTCCACAAACTCTGCTCCAGAACCTCCCTTCCATGATCTCACTCTCTCTCTCTTTCTCTCTCTCTCGCAGTCTCTTACACCATCTCCTCTTCAATCTCCCTCTCAATTTCAAGATGGCAGTGGAATGGGGCGTTTCAGGTCATCCACTCCATCCATTTCTTTCTCCCTTTTTCCTCTTTTTCTTTTCGGTCTTTGCATTTCTCTTCTTCTTTCTTCTCCTGGCCTCAATGTGGACCCAGTGAGGCTCCCCTTAGTCCAGCATGGGAGGCTTTTGGTGGATGCTGGCAGTCTCTCAGCCTGATATCTGAGTTGGCTGGCCGTGAGAGAAGAGCCTGGCACCTACCTTGCAATTGGAGGCTGTAAGTGGGTCCTGTCCAGATATGTTCTGGAGGAGCTTGAGGAGTGGAAACGGTATCACGGCTCAATGTAGGAAGAGTGAGCATTGTGGGGAGTGGAGGAGGGGTGGAGGTGTTGTCGATGGGGTTCACCCAGTATCTGCAGCGGTGGTGATAACATGGTTATCAGGTAACAGCTGCCACTGAGAGTGAGCTAAGTGAAGGGTTCTTCAAAAACTGTTAAACTTTTAACTTAATTCCTTTATTTTTCTAGTTTATATTGAGAAAGCCTTAATGTTAACTAATACCTTACTTAGATAGCAAGGTACAGAGCTAGATGAACACAGCAGGTCAAGCAGCATCAGAGGAGCAGGAAAGCTGACGTTTCGGGTCTGGGCGTTTTCTGAAGAAGGGCCTCAGTCTGAAACTTCAGCTTTCCTGCTCCTCTAATGCTGCCTGGCCTGCTGTGTTCATCCAGCTCTACACCTTGTTATCTCAGATTCTCCAGCATTGGCAGTTCCTACTGTCTCTAATACCTTACTTCTTTATTTTTCTCCTTATTCTACTTAACTTTGTAACTTTGTTCCTTTTACTCCCTTGTACCTGAGCTTCTTGTACCTAGGTACCTAAGATTGTGCCATCTATGTGAAATTAGATTTTTTTACTGTATTCCTGTACATGCAACAATAAAATCTAAACCTAAATCTAAATTCAAACTCTCTGCTGCAATCATTCTCCCTACAATTCTTCCCTCATAATTGTTCCTTCTCAACCTGTGTCCACTATCTCTACCTTGCCATCTCTAACATGCAATCGCTTGCCCACAATGTGTCCCCTGCAATCCTTTTCCTACAATTTATCTCCCGCAATCATTCCCCCTCAAACTCTATTCCCATGATTTCACTCCCTTTAATCACTTCCTCTCCCGTTTCTCTCCAATGATCTCACTCTCGGCTTCAAAGTTTCTCCCCTCGGTTTACGTCTTCAGAGTTGTCAGAATAAACGTTACGCAGATGGCCTTGACAAAATGTCCAGGAAAATCTTCCATTGCTTCCCACAGGGTCTTCTTCACAGCAATAGCATTATCAGCATGAAATTGTAGGCATTCCTTGAAGTGATGGCTACCTCTTTATTTGATACTACAAACTGACTTAACATTGTTTTTTTTCCCCATACAGCTGGCTATTACCAGGAGAGGATAGTAGGAGAAGCACTAACAGTCAAAATGAAGTGTAATCTCTTAACTGAGCACAGCAGACACTTCACTTGGCAATCAGCTGTTCAGTAAATCTCCAGATAACTATTCTTAATACTGGCTTCATCTCCTATCCCAAGACAGTGGTAGACATCGATTAAACACAGACTTACAATTTAAGACCACCTTTTAGCCACATCTTAGCCACCTTTTCTTTAGCACTCTAGCATCCAAACTATTTGGTGAAACACAGCCCTGGGGCATCCTTCACAATCTCAGTATTTCCTAAACCTAAGAGAACCAACACCAGTGTTTTTTAATGTGTTAATTTTGCCAATAATCCCACAGGGCTGCTCTCTCAGGGAGAGAGACCTGGCGTTGGTTTAGCCTGAGGGTCACCACACAGTAGGTGAAGGGAGAAGATGAGGACAACAACCATCGCGGTAACCTCAGCCAGTGAGGGAATTGAATCCATGCTGTTGGCATCACTTTGCTTTGCAGAACAGCTACCCAGCTAACAACAGAGGGAACACTACAGCTAGCTTGCACAGAGTAAGGCCCCACAAGCAGCACAGAAGAACATGATCAGACCAGAGAATCACTGAAGCACTGAAGCCCTACAGTGTGGAAGCTGGCCATTCAGCCCATCAAGTCCACACCGACTGTCTGCAGAGGGTCCTACCCAACCCATGCCTTTACTCTATCCTTCTAACCTTGCATTTCCCACAGCCCATCCAGCTAGCCTGCACATCCCTGAACACTGTGAGCAATTTAGCCTTTATTCTTTATTCCTTTATTCATTAACAGAATGAGGGCATCACTGACCAGGCAGCATTTATTGTCCATCCCTAATTGCCCAGAGGACAGTTAAGAGTCAACCACATTGCAGTGGGTCTGGAACCACATGTAGACCAGACCAGGTAAGGATAGCCGTTTCTCCCTTGAGGGCTTCAGTGAACCAGATGGGCTTTTCCCTAACAATCGGAAAATGGATTCATGGTCATCATTAGATTCTTAATTGCAAATTTTTTTGAATTCAAATTCCACCATTTGCCATGGCAGGATTTGAACCCATGCCCCCAGAATGTTATCTCGGCCTCTGGATCAATAATCCAGTGACATTACTGCTCGGCCATCTCCTCCCCTAATCCTGGCCAACTCACCTAATTTTGCACATTTTTGGACTATAGGAGGAAACTGGAGCACCCGGGGAAACCCAGGCAGACATGAGGAGAAAGTGCGAGCTCCACACAGAGACACCCTATGCTGGAATCACACCTGGATCCTTGGTGCTGCGAGGCACTTATTTTAAACATAAACTTAGGGATAAATATTTCTCCAGGTTGCTGAGACAAAACATCGCTTTATGAAGTGTGTTGAGGGCACAGACATGATTTCAATTTGCTGCTGTATCAAAATGAAACAGCAGTACTGACAGTGTAGCACCCTCCAATGCTGCATTGAGAGTGGCTGCATTGAGAGTGAGAGCACGATTGACGTCAGCAGTCACATGACACCAGGTTATAGTCCAAAAGGTTTATTTGACATGTGACGAAGGAGCAGCACTCTGAAAGCTTGTGATTTCAAATAAACCTGTTGGACTGTAACCTGTTGTGTGACTTCTGAATTTGTCCACCCCAGTCCATCACCGGCACCGCCACATCAAGATTAAGGTGCACAAATCTCTAGAGTGGGACGTGAACAGCCGATCTTCCGGTAGCGAAGCAAGAATGCTAGGAATGGAGACACAGCTGACATGTGGAGGTTGAATCTGTGACTAATAACTCTTATTTCTTTCTGACAAGGCTAGATTACCCAGCAAATTACACATCTCCAAGTGTCACAGAACTGCTCTTTGCTCCATTGTTCCTTGGCTTTTGTTTTCAAAGCAGAAAACTGCAATCGGAGTTCCGCTTCATCAATCAACTGACTATAATGATTATTGACCCTTCACCATCACAAAGTTAGAGTCTTAAAGCGGTTGACGAGGTGTTATTAGGGCGTCATGCTGAAAATCTATCGTGGTCTTCAGCTGTCAAACTGGGTTTGCAGAAGAAAGGTAGCATTTCTTTATTTTCTTTGCTTTGTCAGCTGACAATCTTTGCAAAGCTCTGAGTAGCCCGCAACTAGAGCATTGCATTCAGTTCTGGTCACCGCATTTTAGGAAGGAATGTAAGGGTCTTCCTGTGGGTAGAGTGACAATTTATCTGAATGATTCCAAGGATGAGCGAGTTTTGCTCCAAGGTCACGCTAGAAAAGCTACAGTCATTCTCTTTGGAGCAAAGGCAACTAAGGGGCGATTTCACCGAGTTGCGTGATATTACAAGAAGTTTAGATAAAGTTGATGAAGAAAAGCTGAAAACAGAAGGGTTAGGTAGACATAAGTTCAATGTTTTGGGCAAGATATTCAAGAACCTTGTAAGGAACGGCTTTTATTCAACGCCATAAGTTATAATAAGCTGGAAGAACATTAGAAACAGGTGCAGAAGTAGGCTTTTTGGCCCCTGTGGTCTGCCCTGCCTTTCAGTAAGATCACAGTCCCAGGCTTTAACTCCTTTTGCAAGCTGGCATATAGAAGCCTCAACACTACCCCCTCTTTAAATACACCCAGTGATCGAGGGAAGGCCCATGAAAGGTGAAGTGATTTTTTAAAAAAATAGATGGATACTTAGTGTAGAAAACTTGCAGTGCTATAGAGATTTGGACCAATTGCAATGACCGAATTGTTTTATAGAAATGCAGCATAGACTCGGTGAGGCGTACGGCCCTCTGTATTTTAATGCATCGATGAATCTTGCGGTAAATGGAGACACTGTCTGCCCTCTGACATGGTTTATTTGATTTAAATGTAGAAGTACAGGAGCGCAGTGAAAAGTTTACAATATCACCACACACAGCACCATCTTAATTACAAAAGTACCTACGTCCAAAACTTAAGTACAAGTGGTAGCACAGCTGGAAGAAGCTATAAGTAAAGCATACTGTTGTTCTTAGTATAAGTGGAAAAATAAAGAAATAAAGTTAAAAGTTAACATTATAGTTCTTCCTGGTATTAGGTGGGAAAATAAAGCAGTAAAGGTAAAATTTCAACAGTCTTTCTTATGTGAGCTCACTGCAAGGGCTTGGTATCTTCTACTTTGGCCCGCTCACTGGGAAACAGCAGGTTCCTGCTCTCAACGCTGGAGGTGCTGGGGGACTGCCCTCACCAATATTTCAGGCTCGCTCTAACCATGTTGGGCTCATGTCTAAGGCTGCCACATGCTCCTGGCCCACAGCCTATGCCATGCTCTCCACGAAGCCATTGCAACTGCTGCCTGAC
The DNA here is from genome assembly GCF_030684315.1 of Stegostoma tigrinum. Taxonomy (NCBI): domain Eukaryota; kingdom Metazoa; phylum Chordata; class Chondrichthyes; order Orectolobiformes; family Stegostomatidae; genus Stegostoma; species Stegostoma tigrinum. Next base: position 103,441,681 of record NC_081359.1, read on the forward strand.
TCCCCAGAATTCCAAAAGGGAAGTGAAAGGAGTTAAGGAGAGAGGAGAGAGAAAAAGAGAAAGTGGCCGGCCGACCTGGAACGGAGGGCCCATTGTGCTGGTGCCGCCATCTTGAATAGCTGGTTCGCTCTGCCCTCTGTGCTGATGTTTCTGCTCTCTCTCTTCCACATTGCTGGCCTGCTCTTGCCTGCTGCCTGGAAAGGCCTTAAAAAGCCTTACAAAGAAAAGAGAAAAGAGGCAAAACAAAAAAGAAGAAAGAAAGAAAGCAGATGGAGGTGAATGAGCCATGGACCAGAAGCTCAAACGCAGCTTTGCTACTCTGTTGCTGCCATCTTAGATGGAGAATATTGAAGAATAGCACCCTCCCAGGGCAACTAGGGAGGGACAATAAAGCTGCTTCCCAGCCAGCAATATCCACATCCCACAAGTATACAAAGACAGCAGACGAGTTTGCTAATGTTTGTCTCTGAATGAACAATGCTCAAACACCGACAATATTACCACAGCTTCACTGCTGTCTATGAGGGTTTACATTACAATAAAAACAGCCAAACTTCAAAATGTAGTTTATTGACTCAATAGAGTTTTTGTGGCCTCTGGAGTCTGTAAACTTGTTTCAAGAATCTCAAGATAACAAAGTGTGGGGCTAGATGAACACAGCAGGCCAAGCTGCATCTCAGGAGCACAAAAGCTGACGTTTCGGGCCTAGACCCTTCATCAGAGAGGGGGATGGGGTGAAGATTCTGAAATAAATAGGGAGAGAGGGGGAGGCGGACTGAAGATAGATAGAGGAGGAGATAGGTGCAGAGGAGAGTATGGGTGGGGAAGTAGGGAGGGGATAGGTCAAGGGGGTGGGATGAGGTTAGTAAGCAGCAAATGGAGGTGTGGCTTGAGGTGGGAGGAGGGGATAGGTGAGAGGAAGAACAGGTTAGGAAGGCGGGGATGAGCTGTGCTGGTTTTGGGATGCAGTGGGGGGAGAGGAGATTTTGAAGCTGTGAAATCCACATTGATACCATTGGGCTGCAGGGTTCCCAAGTGGAATATGAATTGCTGTTCCTGCAACCTTCGGGTGGTATCATTATGGCACTGCAGGAGGCCTAGGATGGACATGTTGTCTAAGGAATGGGAGGGGGAGTTGAAATGGTTTGTGACTGGGAGGTGCAGTTGTTTACTGTGAACCAAGCATAGGTGTTCTGCAAAGTGATCCCACCTCCCATTCCTTAGACGACATGTCCATCCTGGGCCTCCTGCAGTGCCATAATGATGCCACCCGAAGGTTGCAGGAACAGCAACCCATATTCCACTTGGGAATCCTGCAGCCCATTGGTATCAATGTGGATTTCACCAGCTTCAAAATCTCCCCTTCCCCCACTGCATCCCAAAACCAGCCCAGCTCGTCCCTGCCTCCCTAACCTGTTCTCCCTCTCACCTATCTGCTCTTCCCACCTCAAGCCGCACCTCCATTTGCTACTTACTAACCTCATCCTGTCCCCTTGACCTGTCCGTCCTCCCTGGGCTGCCCTATCTCCTCCCTACCTCCCTACCCATACTCTCTTCTGCACCTATCTTTTCCTCACTCTATCTTCAGACCGCCTCCCCCTATTTATTTCAGAATCCTCTCCCCATCGCCCTTTTTTGATGAAGGGTCTAGGCCCAAAACGTCAGCTTTTGTGCTCCTGAGATGCTGCTTGGCCTGCTGTGTTCATCCAGCACCATACTTTGTTATCTTGGATTTTCCAGCATCTGCAGTTCCCATTATCTCGAGAATCCCAAGCTGGTCTTCCAGCCTTTGTAGTCATCGAATGCCAATCCATTAGAAGTGATCTCGTGACTCAATTGGTTACCTCTGAGCCTGAAGGACTTGAGTTCAAGCACTCTTTGACTGTGAGGGATGGTGTGTTAGTGATGTGGCCCATCAGATTATTGTGGAGCCTGCAGAAACATCCAAAGCTCCCCACAATCCTGTGAAGGAGGAGTGCAAAGAGATGTGTTGGACAAGATGGTTAGTACCTAGAAGAGTTAATTGACATTACATGATAAATTCTGACCATTGGGCTATAAAAGACTACACCTGGAATGAACTAAGCAGTCTGGAAGATTTGTATGACCGGTTTGTTGCTGACTTAGTGTGAGAATGTTTTAGTAGCAGAAATGTGAATTTTGTGTGTTTACGTTGAATCTGATGCCTTACAAGACACATTCATTAATCACGCTTGTAATTAAAAAGGTATTAAGGACGATATAATAAACTTGTACTGTTTATCAACATTGACCCACTTTCAGTCAAAGATATTGGGCATTATTGTTCCATTCCAACCCATAATTCACCCTCCTCACCTTTAACCCAAACCCCAGATTCTGTGATGTCAACCTAATGAGGAAACTCATTTACCGGTGACAATGGTGGTGAGATGAAATGGAAAAGAAGAGTAATAATGCCCAGCAGGTCTGGTAGCAGCTGTGGAGATAGAGACAGACTAGCGAGTTTTGAGAAGGTTTGTAGCTCAGGTTGAGGTTCTGGATGTGAGTTTGCTCGCTGAGCTGGAAGGTTAGTTTTCAGACCTTTCGTCACCATTCTGGGTAACATCATCAGTGAGCCTCCGACAAAGCGCTGGTGTTATGTCCTGCTTTCTATTTATAAATAAATTGATTCTATTTATAAATAGAAAGCGGGACATAACACCAGTGCTTCGTCAGAGGCTCACTGATGATGTTACCTAGAATGGTGACAAAACGTCTGAAAACTAACATTCCAGCTCAGCGAGCAAACTCACATAGAGACAGACTCGTGGAATTTTACCACAATTTGTCTAGGTGTCAATTTTGGTCTGTTTCATGCAGGGTTTCTTACTGGGTGACTTAGTGATATTGCTCTCGGTATTCTCCTCACGAGGTATCTCTGTGGTGCCCCAGTCATCCTTGCTTCCTTCTTGCTGGAGGTTGAAATACTCCTCACTTCCTGAAGCTCTCAGGATTCCACATGGTACTTATGTTGGTATTGAAGGAATTAGTGGTCATGCTTCAAGGAGTGAGTCACAAATTCAGTCTCCCAGACTAGATGGCCATCCATCAAGTCTTCAAATTCCCTCTTGGTTGTCCTCCCATTGGCTTTGATCTTCCCCATATTCTCACTCAACCAGTTTATTCAACTGATCATCTCCCCACTTTACCCTCTGAGCTCCAGGATATTAAGTCATCATTGTGTATTTCCTCATTACCTTTTTCCCTCCCTTGTGCTATCATGTCTGTCCTTTATATGTTGAGACTCTCCCTTCACCCTCTCCCCTCTGCATCCCAGCATGCTGTCTCCAATTGAGTTCCCCAACTTCCTCCCACAGTCGTGATCCCAGATAACCATCACCTGTGCCTATCCTTGATTTTTAGTGAGGAGACCTCTCGGGAATGGCCCTGACAGATCTTTGTGTAGCTCCCTGGGTGATTTACTATTAATCCCTGCCCTGATTGCAGTGGACCTACAGGGCTGGCTGTGACCCATTCCCTTGACCCTGCTGCTCCAAACCAGCCTACCGACAATACCCTAGCCCCACTGCCCTTGACTAACTATGCTGGTATCCTCTGACTGAAGGCACCTCTCTTGGCTTGATTGAGAACAAATACTTTGAGGCATAGCCACTTTTCAGTGTACTCGTGTACACATGACAATAAATCATCATGCTAATTCTAATTCTAATTTGGTTGAAACACATACAGTGTATTTGCCATGTATGCTACAGGGGCTTGAAGCAGATGTGAGATTGGCGTAGCCCAGCGCCATGCAGGAACATGTCCAGCCCCTTTGATGACTGCTCATAATGTTGGAAGTCTTCCTGGCAATGTGTCTGTGCTAAAAGGCTGAGGCAGACAAGCTGTGAGCCTTTAAGCTCTGCAGTAAAGTGCAAAGACGTAAAGCAGAAATGCTGTGAGTGTCCACACAGGCATAAAATGAATAAGTATAAAGAGAACAAAGGTGAAGCCCTGAGATGCTGCCTGGCAAAATCCTTGAGATGGCACCTGCTCTTGCGCACATGCTGTTTTGGCAGTGAAAGGTGCCAGTACGTTCCCAAATGCATCATTGAAATATTGAACCTTATAGTAAGTGGATTGGAGATGTGCCATGAGACTGGTGCAAGTCTGATGCCAATAACCATGGAAGGGGGCCCTTGTGGAAGCTGTGCCCACAGACTGATGGTGGTATCTGATGTTCAGATAGAGATCTAAAGAAGCAGGTAATGAGCTAGACTCACCAGATACTGATGTGTTGGGAATTATTGCCATCTAGTTTCTATCCAGCGTTTTGAAAAATGGGAATATGCATTGTGGAATAAGGTTAAAAGGCTGGAAAACCTCATTAGGTCTAATAGAATCTATGGAGTGAAATCAGGGTTACTGTTTCAGGTCAAATGGTCCTTCCTCAGAACTCAGGACAGTATTTTTGTCTTGGATTTACAGCATCAGCAATTCTTTTGGTTTTTATTTAGGATTAAAGGGCTGAATGGCTTACTCCTGTTCCTAAATTCCTAGGTTCCTATGTAAATGTGGCAAGATTATCTGATATTGACAGGTTAATACATGCAAATGGATGTAAACCTCTCCTTAGCAAGATTCCCCCATCTCCCCATACACCACTTAGTTATAGAATCAAACCTTCTTCTCTCAATGCCAAGAATCAAATTTCTGCCAGGCTCACCCTTAATTTCCCAACTGACTTGTCAATGCCCATGTCATTCAAGTATTTCAGATTGTTGAACTTTTATCAGAATTGGAAGAAATTAATGATTAAACGGTTTTAAGCAAGCACAGAGAAAGGGCTAAAGGATTAAAAAAAAACGATTTGAAAAGTTTATGACAGCATGCAGGGGTTGAAAGAATTTAGGACAAAAACAACCTAATATGAAAAGTAAGAAGAGGCAAACAGCAGAAGCAGAACTGACCCAATGAAATATATTCTGAATTATAAATCATCATTTGGTCTGGCAGAAATTGACCTGAGGAAAGGATTCTTTTGACCAAAACATTTCTCTTTTGCACTCATCAGGACAAATTGCAAGAAATAATAGCATAAAGGGAAGACAACATTCATAAAGTATGAGAGAAAAGTGCTGGCTGGTTGGCAATTGAATGCTAATTTTCAGAAGCCTGGCTATGGATAATGTATCAGTGATATGGTGATTGACATTTAACTGCCAAGTTAAATTTTGCTTCAAGCATGTTGACTCTGATTGCTTAGGATGCTACCCTGAAAAATGAACCAGAGATGTTACGGCATAAGAAGATGCCATTCGGCCCACTAGGTCTGCACTAGCTCTTCAAATGAGTATCATCAACCAGTGCCAGTCTCCTGCCCTTCCCCATACCCTTGCTGCCACCTACTGAATTGAGTGGAAGCAGGTGCAGTGTGCACATGTTCTTTCTGTCAAGCACATCTAAGCCACCCATAAGACCATAAGACATAGGAGTGGAAGTAAAGTCATTCGGACCATCGAGTCCATTCCGCCATTTAATCATGGCTGATGGGCATTTCAACTCCACTGATCCCCCACTCTCTCCATAGCCCTTGATTCCTTGTGAGATCAAGAATTTATCAATCTCTGCCTTGAAGACATTTAACATTCCGGCCTCCACTGCGCTCCATGGCAATAAATTCCAAAGGCCCACCACTCTTTGGCTGAAGAAATGCCTCCTCATTTCTGTTCTAAATTTACCCCCTCTAATTTTAAGGCTGTGCCCACGGGACCTAGTCTCCCCGCCTAACGGAAACAACTTCCCAGTGTCCACCCTTTCTAAGCCATGCATTATCTTGTAAGTTTCTATTAGATCTCCCCTCAACCTTCTAAACTCTAATGAATACAATCCCAGGATCATCAGCCGTTCATCATACATTAAACTTACCATTCCAGGGATCATCCGTGTGAATCTCCACTAGACATGCTCCAGAGCCAATATGCCCTTCCTGAGGTGTGGGGCCCAAATTTAGACACACTATTTGAAATGGGCCCTAACTAGAGCTTTATAAAGTCTCGAAAGCACATCACTGCTTTTATATTCCAACCCTCTTGAGATAAGTGACAACATTACATTCACTTTCTTAATCACTGACTCTACCTGCAAGTTAACCTTTAGAGAATCCTGGACCAACACTCCCAGATCCCTTTGTACTTCTGCTTTATGAATTTTCTCACTGTTTAGAAAATAGTCCATGCCTGTATTCTTTTTTCCAAAGTGCAAAACCTTGCTTTTGCACAAGTTGAATTTCATCAGCCATTTCCTGGACCACTCTCCTAAACTGTCCAAATCTTTCTGCAGCCTCTCCACTTCCTCAGTACTACCTGCCTGTCCACCTATCTTCGTATCATTGGCAAACTTCGCCAGAATGACCCCAGTCCCTTCATCCAGATCATTAATATATAAAGTGAACAGCTGCGGCCCTAACACTGAACCCCGCGGGACACCACTTGTCACCGGTTGCCATTCCGAAAAAGAGCCTTTTATCCCAACTCTCTGCCTTCTGTCAGACAGCCAATCCTCAATCCATGCCAGTAGCTCTCCTTGAACACCATGGGCCCTCACCTTACTCAGCAGCCTCCTGTGAGGCACCTTATCAATGGCCTTTTGGAAGTCTAGATAGACAACATCCACTGGGTTTCCCTGATCTAACGTACTTGTTACCTCTTCAAAGAGTTCTAACAGGTTTGTCAGGCATGACCTCCCCTTACTAAACCCATGCTGACTTGTTCTAATCTGACCCTGCACTTCCAGGAATTTAGAAATCTCATCCTTAACAAAGGATTCTAGAATTTTACCAACAACCGAGGTTAAGTTAATAGGCCTATAATTTTCCATCTTTTGTCTTGATCTTTTCTTAAACAAGCGAGTTACAAAAGCAATTTTCCAATGATCTGGGACTTGTCCTGACTCCAGTAACTTTTGAAAGCTCACAACCAACGCCTCCGCTATTTCCTCAGCCACCTCCCTCAGAACTCTAGGATGTAGTCCATTGGGGCCAGGAGATTTATCAATTTTTAGACCTTTTAGCTTTTCTAGCCACTTTCTCTTTTGTAATGCCTACCATACTCAACTCTGCCCCCTTGACTCTCCTTAATTGTTGGGATAATATTCATGTCTTCCACTGTGAAGACTGACGGAAAGTACTTACTAAGTTCTTCAGCTATTTCCTTATCTCCCATCACTAGCCTTCCAGCATCAATTTGGAGTGGCCCAATGTCTACTTTTACCTTTAGTTTGTTTATTATGTATAGAAAGAAACTTTTATGATCATTTTTAATATTATTGGCTAGCCTACCTTCATATTTGATCCTCTCCTTCCTTATTTCTCTCTTTGTTATCCTCTGCTTGTTTTTGTAGCCTTCCCAATCTTCTGATTTCCCAGTTCTCTTGACCACTTTATAGGCTGTCTCTTTTTCTTTGATACATTTCCTGACCTCCTTTGTCAGCCATGGCTGTCTAAACACTCCCCCCCTTTCTTTTCTTTGGGATGAACCTCTGTACTGTGTCCTTAATTACACCCAGAAACTCCTGACATTGTTGCTCTACTGTCTTCCCTGCTCGGTTCTGCTTCCAGTCGATTTTCATCAGTTCCTCTCTCATGCTCCTGTAATTACCTTTATTTAACTGTAACACCATTACATCCGATTTTGCCTTCTCTCTTTCAAACTGCAGACTGAACTCTACCATATTATGATCGCTGCCTCCTAAGTGTTCCCTTACTTTAATATCTTTTATAAAGTCAGGCTCATTACATAGCACTAAGTCCAGAACAGCCTGCTCTCTGCTGGGCCTCATCACAAGCTGTTCCAAAAAGCCATCCTGTAAACCTTCCATGAATTCCCTTTCTTTGGATCCATCGGCAACATTATTCACCCAGTCCACCTGCATATTGAAGTCTCCCCATGATCACTGTGACCTTGCCTTTCTGACATGCCGTATCGATTTCCCAGTGCATCTTGCACCCCCTGGTCCTGATCACTGTTTGGAGGTCTCTACATAACTCCCATTATAGTTTTTTTGCCTTTGTAATTTCTCAACTCCACCCGCACAGACTCCACATCATCTGGCCCTATGTCATTTAGTGCCACTGATTTAATTTCATTCTTAACTAACAAGGCAACTCCCCCCCTCTGCCCACCTCCCTTCCTGCTGCTGGGGGATAATAGGCCCTAGGGGTTAATAGCTACACAATGCCAGCGTGAGTGTCATAAAGTACAGCCTGGCGTGGAATAATGAAAGGGGATATGAGGCACAAAGTCCAAAGCTTGGTTGAAAACAGTGGATTTAAATTCTATCTTAAAGGAGGATAGTGAAGTAGTACAAGAACATGGCCAAGTGGCCGAAACATTCTGACCTTTAATCTGGGTATTGATGGCACACAATGATTTGGATGCTGTTCCACTGCAAATGGTTCATGTTTATTAAACCATTAAGCAGTGGCGCAGACTCACAATGATGCTGATTCTTCAGCAGCACTGCAAATTAGAGTGTGTACCAAGCAGTCAATCTATCGACAGTTCCCTCCATGTATTTCTTCAGAATTGTTAATTAGACCTCTTTAGCCTCTGCAGTAACAAAGCCTCTCTGGGTTCCCTTTCTTCCTAGGGCTATGCGCGATGTAAGGAAATACCTGGCTTTGGCCTGTTTAATTGTTTTTTAATTACATCTCTGTCCTGTTCAGCAGCTTCTGCCAGATGTCCTCCATCATCAGACTTTTCCAGGGGTCACACATGAACAAGCACAGGCGGTCGTCCCCAAGTATTAGTCCTGATACTCTTATCAATCTTCAGTACAAGAGAGAAGGAGGTATGTTTATTGTCTTGACGAGCACACACTTCTCTCACATTTCAAGGGTGGCTCTCCTGGGCTGATTATTTCAATGTTCAGACCTTGCCAATTCTGACAAGGCTGTGTCATGGCTAAATTGGCCACCTTGCCTTGTGCCTTACAATTGTTCCATGTCACCACTAGGAGACAATGTCTGACCGCAACTATTAATATAGGAGACGTAAAATAATTGTTACATGGATCAGTGCGGTTAATAGATTGAAAGGTAAGTGACATACTTCTAGTTGCAGTCAAATGGCAGAGAGATTTTAGAAAAAAATTCCTGAAACAAAGGGAATGCCAACAGAAACCATGGGCATCATTGATGGAAAAATTACAATCGAGAAAGAGGTCAGATTGAGAGGGGCTTTTGCAAGGATCTCAAAGGATTGTGGGTCTGGTGGGGAGTAGAGAAGTAGAGGGATGAGGTGAGGGATGGGTGTATCCATATAGGGCTTTGAAAGCAAGGATGAGAGCTTTAACATCAAGGAATTGCTGTTCCAGGAGCAAATGTGGATCAGCAAGAATAGGGATTAGAGGGTGAATAGGGATTGATATGAATTAGGGCACAAGTATTATATTTTTGAATGATGTCACATATGTGGGGAGTAGAATGTAATTCTGTTAACGTGAAGGTTCAGCAAGCTATTAGGAAGGCTAATGAGATGCCGGCCTTTGTCACAAGAGGTTTGGAATCCAGGAGAATTGAAGTCTTTTGTTGACTTGTACAGCAGCTTGGTGAGGTCACAGCTTGAGTACTGCACGCAGTTTTACAACGTAGAACATAGAACAGTACAGCGCAGTACAGGCCCTTCAGCCCACGATGTTGTGCTGACCTATTATCCTACTAAGATCAATCTACCCTGCATACCCTACATTTTACTATCCTCCATGTGCCGATCCAACAGTCACTTAAAAGTCTCTAAAGTATCTGACTCCAAGACCATTGCTGGAAGCACATTCCATATGCCCACCACTCTTGATCTCCTTCTTTCAAGAAAGATATTATTGCCATAGAGGAAGAGCAACAAAAGTTCACCAGGTATTCTCGGGTTGGTATGGCTGTGAAAATGGGGCAAACTGGTCTTGTATTTTCTCGAGTTTTGAAGAAGGGTCAGTGATTGCTTTGAAACATACAACATGTTTACCTGGGTACACAGAGTAAATGCAGGTAAGATGTTTCCCCTGGTTGGGGAGGCGGGGTCTAAAACCAGAAGATATAATTTAGAAATAATCCACTTATGACAGAGATGGGAAGAAATATTTTCCTCAGAAGCTGTGGCCCATTGACACTTTCTACCAGAAAGATGTGGAGACTCAGTCATTGAGTATGTTCAAGGTAGAGATTGTTAGATTTCTGATTACCAATGGCATGCAGGATTACGGGGATGGAATGAGTAAAAGACATTAGAGTGTTCGATCAGCAATCTTGTTCGTATGAATGACGGAACAGTCCCAAAGGGCTGAGTGGCCTATTCTTGTTCCTGTGCTCCCAACTGGTCCAGTTAGTGTTTTAGATATGATGTGTAGTCATTTACTTCCACTCTGTTTAATTCATTTTCGAAAAACATGCATTTGAAGAACCATTTGAGTTGATGCCAGGATATCATTCTGTCATCAGAATTAATCAGGTGGCAGCAGTGAAAATTCTGGCAGTAGGTGTTTAATTTAAAATAATAAAGATTGTTTTTTTTTCCTAAAAACAACCTTCAAATCAGATTGGAGATCCAAATTGTTCTGAAATTGGTTCGCGTTGCTTTCAGATCTGCTTCATTGAGTCCATGTTGTTATGGCTGTTATTCTGAAATTCTCTCTTGTCTCCAACTCAGCTTATGTAAAGTGTCATGAATTGATAGAAGAAATTTATTTGAACTTGACCGAATATATTACCTTTGTTGAGTGTGCAATTAACGAAAAAGGAAGCAACCTGCATTTATAAAAACAGAAATTGAGAGCAGCAGTAAGCTATTGGATGCATCATTCCCATTGTACTCCCACACGTTCTCTCTCATTACTCCTTGACAATTTAGCTCATTTAACATAAAAACTAGGAGAAGTTCCTTCAATTGAAAGCAAAGAGGATGACAACTGGATGTCTTTCAATACAGATGCCAAGTGTGGCCACACCATATTTCCCCCGAGTGGCACAATAAAATTCGACCCCAGGTTTTTCAGGTTGCTGCAAATGGAGATGATTGCATTTGTTGTCTGACGTTGGCTCCAGTTTACCAATGCCTTGCCTTTAAGAATCTCAACATCCATTATTTCAAACACCCCTCCCTAACTCAGCGCATTAGAGCTAAGAACAGGAGTCGGCCATTCAGTCCCTCGAACCTGATCACATCTCAGCCAAAATTCTACTTTCCTACTGCCCCCATAACCCTTCAACCTGTTACTATCAATGCTCCAGTAACCACTACAGTCTGGAATCAGGAATCCCACAGATTCACCACCCTTTGTGAGTAGTAATTTCTCCTCAGCTCTGCATTAATACCACGCCTTACCCTAAAACTGTGACCTCTGATTCTCTATTGCCTCATGTGAGAAAATAACCTTTCTACATCCACTTTGTCAATCTTCTTTAACATCTGATAAACGTCAATAAGACCTTCCTACATCCTTGGAAATTGTGGGAAGTTCAGATCTAAACTGTTCAATCTCTCTTCAAAAGGCAAATCCCTCAACTTTGGAACCAATCTCGTGAATCTTCCTCGAACTGCCTCCAATGCAATTACATTTCTCCTCAGGTAAGGTGCCCAAAATTGTATGTAATACTCTAGGTACAGTCTAACTAATGCCTTGTACAGTTGCAGCAACATTTCCTAATTTTTTTGCTCTATTCATTTAGCAATGAATGTCAAAAATTCTGTTTGCCTTCCTTATTACCTGTGGTAGCTCCATATTACGTTTCTGTGATTCCTACACAAAAGCACTCAGAACCCTCTGCACTGAAACACTCTGAAGTTTCTGGCCATTTGGATAAAAAAAGTTGACTTTCTCATCCTCTGACCAAAATGAAGATTTAGCTTTTATTTTCTAAAATGTTTTCACTGAATTGGCCTCCGTGGATTCCTGAGGTAGAGATTTACTTAAGGCCACCAACCTCTGAATGAGGACGTATTTCCTTATCTCTGTCCAAAATGGTCTCTTGCATGTCCTCAGACTGTGATCTTTCTTCTGGAGCCCCTTGTCTCCCCATTCCAGAGAAGCATCCAGTCTGTTCAGTTTTGTCAAAATTTTATATATTTCAATGAGATCCTGTCTGACTCCTTTAAACTCCAAGGAATACAAGACAATTTGACCCAATCTCTCGTCAGATGCCAAACTTTTTGAAAATTAATTTATGGGACCTGGGCATTGCTAGCTGGGCCAGCATTTGTTGAATGCACCTAGCTGCCCTTGAGAAGGTGATGGTGAACTGCCATCTTGAACCGCTGCAGTCCATTGACATACAATGCCGTTAGGGAGGTAGTTCCAGGATTTTGATCCAGGAACAATGAAGGAACAGCGATATATTTCCAAGTTGTGATGGTGAGTGGCTTAGAGAGGAACTTGCAGATAACAGTGCCTTCATGCATTCTGGGTAGCTTAGTGGTTAGCACTGTTGCTTCACAACACCAAGGAACTGTGTTCCATTCCACCCTCAGACGACCTTCTGTGTGAAGTTTGCATGTTCTCCCTGTTTCTGCATGGGTTTCCTCTCGGTGCTCAAGTTTCCTCCCACAGTCCATAGTTGTGCAAGTTAGATGGATTGGCCAAGCTAAATTGCCCATGGTCTTTAGGGATGTGAAGGTTAGCCATGGAAAGTGCAGGGGATAGAGGGGGGTAGATCTAAGTGAGATACTCTTCAGAGGTCACTGTGGACTTTGAGGGACACTTGACCTGTTTCTCAACGGAAGGGATTCTATGATTTTATGTATCTGCTGTCCCTGTCCTTCTCGTCAGAAGTTGTCATGTGTTTGGGGTAAGCAGATTGGTGAGCCTTCACTGCACTGAAGGGTGGCACGATGGCACAGTGGTTACACAACTACCTCACAGCACCAGGGACCTGGTTCGATTCCACCCTCGGGCAGCTGTCCGTATGGAGTTTGCACATTCCCCCTGTTCCTGCGTGTGTTTCCTCTGGATGCTCTGGTTTCCTCCCACAATTCAAAGATGTGCAGGTTAGGTGGATTGGGGATGACAAATTGCCCATCGTGTCTAGGGTGGGAAATGCAGCGGTAGGGCAGGGGGTGGGTCTGGGTGGGATGCTGTTTGGAGGATCAGGGTGGATTTGATGGACCAAATGGCCGTCTTCCACAGTGTAGGGGTTATATTACTGCCACTTTAGAAAGTACATCTTTTGTTACATATAAAGACTTAAACTGCATGCATGTGGCAAGCTGAAGAGAGACAGGGATCTTGGGCGACACCAGTAGCTAAAAGCTCAAGAGAGAGGAGGGCCCTGCCCTTCTGAGACAGTGCAAGAAACAGCAGGGACTGCAGATTTATGAAGAGTGGGAAAGCTGAGTTAGCACCTTCTCAAACACCATGAGAGAGCAGCTCAGTAGCTTCCTAAAGAGAAGGCCCGTGTGAGAAGACAGTAATAGTGGACTATAAAAGCTAGTGACATGAAGACACTTCAAGCTGTTTCTTCCTCTCAGCGCTGAAGTCTAATATTACTGGAGTTAGAAGAATAAGTGCTTTCTTTGTAGAAACCTATAAAATTCCAAGAGGGGAAACGCAGGAAGGATGTCCTTACTGGTGGGATATTCCAGAACCAGGGGTCACAGTTTAAGGATCAAAGGAAGGCCATTTAGGACTGAGGTGAGGAGAAATTTCTGCACCCAGAGTGGTGAGCCTGTGGCATTTGCAAAAGCAATAGAGGCCAAAACATTGAATGATTTCAACAAGGAGTTAGATACAGTTGTTAGGGTTAAAAGCATCAAAAGGAATGACGAGAAACATGAAACATGGTACTAATATGGGTAATCAGTCATTATTGAATAGCAGAGCAGGCTCAATGGGCAGAATGGCCTACTCTACTTTTAATTTAGATGTTTCTGCACCAGAAATAAACAGATAGCTGATTGTTCGGTATGTGCTGTGTCTGTTTTGTTTGGCCAAGTAGTTTAACATTGATATTACAGGTGCAGAACGCAGTTAAGAAATTCACTTTTGAAAATTTTAACATCTAAGTTAATTAATTGAAACGATTGGAGATAGGTCCAAGTTATGTGTTGCAGCTGTGATATGTGGGAGATGGCAGACACCATGCGATCCATGCTGAGATCAAGTGTTGGTTGCTCAAGGAACTTTGGTTTAGGGTTCATGAGGTGGAGTCAAATCTACAGACACTGCAACATAACAGGGACAAGGACATATAGTTAGGCACCATCTTTCAAGAGACAATCACATCCCTTGAATTAATTACTTTAAATTTTGTCCATGGCCAGGGATTGAAGGATGTGACTGAAAGTGAGGCAGGTTTGTGGATCCAGAATTTAGCTTTGGAGGGGATTTAGCCACTGATCTTGGTCAATTATTACTTGCTTCACGAGTAGTCAAGGGCATGGACTACAGGAAGGATGAACAAACTGATCACAGCACAGTGTTGTCCAGAGTTCCATTTAATTGCGGCAGAGAAATAAGAAATGTAGATGTAACAGCAGACGTGAGGGAAATAGGTGCTGTTCCCTGCAGCAAAGACTGTTACCCTCCTGGTGTAGAGATGCTGGTGTTAGACTGGGGTGGACAGAGTCAGACATGACACCAAGTTATAGCCGAATGGGTTTATTTGAAATCACAAGCTTTCAGATCACATCTCCTTCATTTGGTGAAGTTCACCTGACATAGGAGCAGTGCTCAAAAGGTTTGTGATTTCAAATAACCCTTTTGGACTATAACCTGATGTCATGTGATTTCTGATGTTACCCTCCTGGCACTGAGGTTCAAAACATCTCTTCGAGGTTGGAGAGAAACTTAGAGAAGAATAAGAAGTTGCTATGGCTCACATACATACCACCAACAGAAGTAGGACTCAGAAAGAGATTCGGCTGAGAGATTACAAGCATCTTGGTGTTAAATTAAAAGAAAACAGAATCGCAGTGGTCATAATTCCAGGATTACAACCTGATCCAGGTGCAGACTAGCTCAGGGTAGGAAGTACTAGGAAGGTTAACATGTGTCTTTAAGATTAGTGGGGAGGAATAGGCTCCAATTCATGGTGTATCCGTATACTGGAATAAGAAAGCTATGCCTTTGCAATGTTCCTTCATTTGAGTCACATTGGAGCCAATGTCCTGGTGAATCACATAAGTAGGGTTGTCAATAGGGCTTTAAAATAATTTTTGGGGGAGAATTAAACTGAAAGGGAGTTTAAAATCAAAAAGAAATGAAAGAGCAGAGGAGCAGGTTCGTAAAGAGGTGAATGGTAAAGTATAAGAGAATGATGTAGAAAATTTAAGCAGAAAGATGTAGCAGAAAACAGGACCAAAATCAGTAATGATCATTAAAACATCAAAGATTAAGGCTGAACACAAAAAGAATTGGTAACAAAATAGATGTGCTGGTAGATAAAACGAAATTAATATGACTGAGTGACCAATATGGAGACATGGTTACGGCATGACCAAGAATGGAAACTCAATCATCAAAAGGGGACTCAACATTCGTGAAAAATGGGCAAAAAAGTAAAAGGTGATGACTTTTACCAATAAAGGAGAGAGTCAGTGTGATGGCTAGTCTTGACATAGGAGTAATAGATCACAACGTAGAATCAGTTTGGGTAGAAATAAGAAAAAAATAAGGGAAAGAAGTGGTGGCTGGGAGTCAATACAGGGCTGTAAAGAGTTGCCTCACTGGAGAACAAAATAAAAATCCGGATCTAACTGAGGTATAAAAGAACGAAACTACAATTGTCACAGCTGATTTGATTCTGTAGAAATCAAATGAGCAAAGGTAACGTGGAAGACAAATTTGTACAGCGCATTAAGGATTGTTTCTTAGAGCTGTACTTATGAGAACCTATCCAGGGCCAAGCTATTTTAGATTTAGTAATGTAGTGAGGTCAAATTAATATGAGATTTTCATAGTTAAGGATCCTGTAGGGAACAACAATCACAGCATTTCAAAGATCTAATTCAGTTTGAAGGAGAGCAAGCTTGAACCTCAAGCCAGTGTCCTCTATTTAAATAAGGGCAATCAAAGAGGTAGGAAGAAAGGGCTGGCAAAAGCAGCCTTGGAAAATAGACCAAAGAGAAGATCAATAGATGAGCACTAGTAGACATTTAAACAGATGTTTCATCATGTTCAGCAAAAAATAATTCTGGTCGAAACGAAGGACTTGAGAAGAATGATGAATCCCCTGTGGTTAACAATGGCTCTCAAGGAGAGTATCCAATCAAATACAAAACAGTGAAAACTAGAAGTGGGCTAGAGGATTGGTTTCAGTAGCACTATGTGCATGGTGAAGGATTGCTCCAGACTGCCAATGCTTAATTGGGTGCAAATATAACATTGGCCCTAGTGATCCAGGGTATCTTGGTATTGGTGAGAGCTGTGGCCTCCAATGAACTGTAGAATCTGATGCTAAGTGCACCATAGAAACATGGCTAATGGGAGGAGCTTGGGATGACTGCATGAGAGAAATCACCAGGCCTTGCAGAGAGAAACCCTCCATGAATCTCAACAAAGATTCTTAGCCAATTTTAGGGAAGATTCTGCTGGGTGTTGGGCACCTCGTCCACTTGAAACTGTCATATGCACATGTACTAGCAGAGGGAGCCTGTCTGGAAGAGCATAATAATTTTGAGAAAGAGAACAATGATTAACGTCTCCTTTGGTTCTAATTCTACACATTTCCAATTGGACATGTAACTGTTACTATTCCGAGTACTTCAAAGGGTCTTCAGAGATTTTAAGAACGTGGCTTCAATTATTTCTGTCAGGTGACAAGACCAAATATGCCATGCCAGTAGAGGCAAATTTAGAATGCAGGTGGGCCTTTCATAATAAAGGGGTGTCACTTTAAATTTAAGTTTAAATGGGAGAGCCTAGGATCACGGATCAGAACGAACGAGCACCAATTCAAGGCTGTGATAAGGAGCAAATTCTTTTGTTACATGGTTGCAAGTCTCTGGAGCTCCTTGCCACAGACAGCTGTGGAGGTACAGTTCTTGTGTACATTTAGGGCTGAGATAGATTTTTCATAAATAGGAAAATAAGAGTTACATGGAAAGGACAGGAAAGTGGATGCAAGGACTGTTGGATTAGCCATGATTCTGTTAAATGGCAGAGCAGGCCTGAGGAACTGAATGGCCTATTGCTGGTCCTACTTCTTAAAATCTTGCTGTGGTCATTTAAACAGCATGAGGCCTCAAGATAAGGCTGATAATGCTTCTAATCACATGATAAGGGTAAGTGGGAGTAGTGAGGCCACAATTCCAACAGGAAGCTAGTTGGAGAAATGAAAGCACAATGGAGCACATATTCCCAATCACAGAGGAGTCCAGAACGAGAAATCACAGCCCAAGGATATGGTGCAGGTCATTTAGGACTGAGATAAGGAGAATTCTAGTCACCCAGACAGTGGTAAGCTTGTCACAGAAAACAGTTGAAAACAAAATATTGAACGTTTTTGAGAAGGAGTTATGTATAGTTCACAGGGCTCTAAGAATCAAAGCATATGGGGACAAGTGTAAAAAAGGTAGAATAAAAAGAGTCCTGACCCGAAATGTCAACATTCCTGTTCCTCTGATGTTGCCTGGCCTGCTGTGTTCCTCCAGCTCCACTCTGCGTTGTCTCTGCCTCCAGCATCAGCAGTTCTTGCTATCCCTCAGAGTAATCAGCCATGGCCATATTGAATGGCGGAAATGGCTTGAAGAACTGAATGGCCTACTCCTGTTTTCAGTGGGATGGGAGTAATATTTGGACATGGATTGAGAGTTGATTAATGGACAGAAAACAGATCAATGAATGGTGGGGCCTTCCGTGGCACATTCATCGTATTCCTTCCTCTGTGTTAGTAGGACTTGCTTGGAGTCCCACCTGCTTCAAAGGTGTATAATAACATCACTGAACAGATTGATGGGATGTATCTAAATAAATGGGTCATTCCGGGGTTGGCAGGCTCTGCTTCGTGGAGTAAGAAAGGAATTGTTAATCGGTCCCTAGCTAATCACAATCAGTGTTCAGTGATGAAGGTATTAAATATAAAAGTTACTGTGGCTTGTCTTTGTCTCTCTCAATCTTTGTCCCTAATCCCTGATGCTTCTTTATCTCTCTTGCTCTCCATGTCACTGCCCACAGTTCAGATTCTGTCCATTCAATATACGGCAAACCTGTGAATGAATTTTCCCAGATGTTTTGGGAGAGAATTTTCAATCAACTTCCATATTTCTTGTGATGGGTGGACATTGAGCCCAAATCCCCTCGCACATAAGCCCAGTGATTAACGCTGTGTGTCATTCCTCTCTCCCAGACCCCAGTCACCAAATGAAGGGTAGGCCGGTAGGACTGAGATGAGGAGTAATGTTGTCGTTTATTTCAAGAGGGTTGGAATATAAAAGCAGCGATGTGCTTCTGAGGCTTTATAAGGCTCTAGTTAGGCCCCAGTTAGAATACTGTGTCCAATTTTGGGCCCCACACATTGGTTTCACTTTGATAGCTGTGAATCTCTGGAATTCTCTATACCATAAGACCATTAGACATAGGAGTGGAAGTAAGGCCATTCAGCCCATCAACTCCACTCCTCCATTTAAATCATGGCTGATGAGCATTTCAACACCACTTCCCTGCACTGTCCCCATAGACCTTGATCCCTTTTGAGATCAGGAATTTGTCGATCTCTACCTTGAAGGCATCCAACGTCCCGGCCTCCACTGCACTCTGCGGCAATGAAGTCCACAAGCCCACCACTCTCTGGCTGAAGAAATGTCATCTCATTTCCGTTTTAAATTTAACCCCTCTAATTTTAAGGTTGTGCCCACGGGTCCTAGTCTCCCCGCCTAACGGAAACAACTTCCTAGTGTCCACCCCTTCTAAGCCATACATTATCTTGTATGTTTCTATTAGATCTCCCCTCAACCTTCTAAACTCTAATGAGTACAATCCCAGGATCCTTAGCCATTCATCATATGCTAAACCTACCATTCCAGGGATCACCCATGTGAATCTCCGCTGGACATGCTCCAGGGCTAGTATGTCCTTCCTGAGGTGTGGGGCCCAAAATTGGACACAGTATTCTAACTGGGGCCTAACTAGAGCCTTATAAAGCCTCAGAAGCACATCGCTGCTTTTATATTCCAACCCTCTTGAAATAAACGACAACATTACATTCGCTTTCTTAATTACGGACTCTACCTGCAAGTTAACCTTTAGAGAATCCTGGACCAACACTCCCAGATCCCTTTGCACTTCTGATTTGTGAATTTTCTCACCGTTTAGAAAATAGTCCATGCCTGTATTCTTTTTTCCAAAGTGCAAAACCTCACATTTACTCACATTGAATTTCATCAGCCATTTCCTGGACCACTCTCCTAAACTGTCTAAATCTTTCTGCAGTTTCCCCAGCTCCCAGTACTACCTGCCTGTCCACCTATCTTCATATCATTGGCAAACTTCGCCAGAATGCCCCCAGTCCCTTCATCCAGATCATTAATATATGAGGTGAACAGCTGTGGCCCCAACACTGAACCCTGCGGGACACCACTCGTCACCAGTTGCCATTCTGAAAAAGAGCCTTTTATCCCAACTCTCTGCCTTCTGTCAGACAGCCAATCCTCAATCCAAGCCAGTAGCTCACCTCGAACACCATGGGCCCTCACCTTGCTCAGCAGCCTCCCGTGAGGCACTGTATCAAAGGCCTTTTGGAAGTCTAGATAGATATCATCTACTAGGTTTCCCTGGTCTAACATACTTGTTACCTCTTCAAATAATTCTAACAGGTTTGTCAGGCACGACCTCCCCTTACTAAAACCATGCTGACTTGTTTTAATCTGACCCTGCACTTCCAGAAATTTAGAAATCTCATCCTTGACAATGGATTCTAGAATTTTACCAACTACCGAGGTTAGGCTAATCAGCCTATAATTTTCTATCTTTTGCCTTGATCCTTTCTTAAACAAGGGAGTTACAACAGCAATTTCCAGTCTTCTGGGACTTTCCCTGACTCCAGTGACCTTTGAAAGATCACGACCAAAGCCTTCGCTATTTCCTCAGCCACCTCCCTCAGAACTCTAGGATGTAGCCCATCGGGGCCAGGAGATTTATCAATTTTTAGACCCTTTAGCTTTTCTAGCACTTTCTCTTTTGTAATGCCTACCGTACTCAACTCTGCTCCCTGGCTCTCCTTAATTGTTGGCATACTACTCATGTCTTCCACTGAAGGCTGTGGTGACATTTGGTGTATTCAGGATGGGGATTGATGCATGTCTAGGTATTAAAGCTATGAAAAGACATGGGAATAGTGCAGGAAAGAAGACAGGAGAATGGTGTTGAGAAAGAAATCAGCCATGATTGAATAGCAGAACAGATCTGATGCACTGAATGGTTACAAATACCTTATGATCTTGTGAAAATTGCATTGTTGTTGATCATCCAACTCTTGCTCCTCATTTCCTACAGTACTGCAGAGATTCCACACTGCAACAGCACTTCATTGGCTGCAACATACAGTGGGAGATACCCTGAGGTTGTGACGGGTGATATATAAATGCAAGTTTTGTGTTTATGAAATTTATCACTATTTTTTATGTGGTCATTGAATCTGAGCAGATACCTTGAAACTAACAGAATCTTACTTCAAAATAAGACAGCCAACAACTTCACAGAACACAGTTGCTTCATCCCAATACATCCATAATGTATTTTGCACTAAATTACATTTGCTGTAAGATTAATGTTTGGTGACTAAAGAATTCTCTCTACATTTCAACTGGGAACAGAATGAAGCCATCTGAGTGGTTGGGAGCTTTATTGACCAAAGAAGCTGATTAAAAGAAAATACAAATTGAAAAGTAAATCTGACTGTTCTTGCTTGTTTTCCCAATGCTCAGGAATGTTTGGGTTTTCAAGAGAAACAAAAAATAAACTGCAGATACTGGAATTCAGGGCAGGCAAACAGGAGGCTGGACGAACACAGCAAACTGAAGAAGGGCTGTACTTGAAATGTTGGCTGCTCAATCCCTCCAGATGCTGCCTGGCCTTGTTGTGTTCTTCCAGCCTTCTGTTTATCAACGTTTGGGATTTCAGTGTTTTGCTTCAATTTGGAAGTAAATTCAATGAGCAGCAAACAAGCAAGATCACTAACAGCTGGCTTTACACTTATTACAAAACTATAATGAATTAACATCCAAATACCTGCAGAGGCTCTCAATGAATGGCCCTTAAACTCCTCCTAGTTTTAACCTATGTGCAATCCTTTGACAAAATCATCGAGAATCATTACATCAGATTCTTTATACCATATTCTTTTATGGGACATGAGCATCATTTGTTACCCATCCTTAATTGCTCTTGAGTGTTTAGGCTAAAAATATGATCTGGATTGTTGGAGTCATATTACCTCTTCAATGGGGTGGCAGGGGGCAATCTTCTTTGGGATTTTCAGCCAGATTCACAAAGCTACATTCACTTGAAACATGGTGTCAGAAGAGGAACTGAGCTCGAATGTTGAAGAATCATGAAAAAGCAAAGGCTTTGTTCGGAAATGGACAAGAATGTTTCAGGCTGTGAAAACTGCTACTTCCAAATGATAGAAACTGCAAAAGGACAAGGAAACACAGCGCATCTGAAACACTGGGTAAGACACAATTTTTTGCTTTCCCAGCTTCAGTCCAAGTGAAAAGCAACACTGAGAAGAACTGAGAAAACAAGGTGTAGAACTGGATGAACACAGCAGGCCAAGCAGCATCAGAGGATTGGGAAAGATGATGTTTCGGGTTGGGCCCTTCTTCAGAAATTTCTGAAGATGGGTCCAGACCTCAGATATCAGCTTTCCTGCTCGTCTGGTGCTGCTTGGCCTGGTGTGTTCATCCAGCTCTATACCTTGTTATCTCAGACTCCTGCATCGACAGCTCCTACTATCTCATGAAGAAGAACTGGCTGTTTTCACAAATGCATTTACAAAAGTCTGAAATTATGACAGATCTACTTAACAAGCCAAAGCAGTTATGTGCAACTATCCCTGTTAGGTGGAGACTGCTGTAATGTGCATCTCTCTAAATCACTGTGAAGCACGGGGAAAGAAAAAAATACAGCAGGATGTTGAAGCAAATCTCTAGCTAAATTCTGGAAGCTCTTTGGAAGATATAGATAGTTGGGAATTCTGTTTGACACTTCCTTGGCTGTAGAGGAGTATCGATATGGACAGTATAATATAATTAGCGATCTTCCTGGAGTAAAAGCTATAATGCACTCCTTGCAGAGACATAATGATAGAAGTCACCGCTGAACATGAACACAATCTATTAGGACTGCTAGACAGAGCTCACCAGATAGACGTAAAGCTGTATATTGAAGGTACCAAAGTTGAATACATTGCTCCTTGTCTGCATCCTGAAAATGTGAGAGCTTTGGTAGTAATGAACAAGAGATGTAAAAGCATTGCAATTATTTAAAAAAAACAAAAAATGCTGAAGAAACAGAGCAAGCCTAGCAGTAAATATAAAGAGAGAAATAAAGTTAATGTTTTGAGTGTAATACAGTGCTTCTGCAGAACTGGAGTTCAAAAGGAGAATCAAATGAGAGTCATATTATCTCTTATTTTCTTGTTACATGTTTTTCTTTTACTCTCAGATTTCAAGCATCTACAATATTTTGCTTTTATTTCAGTATAATGATTTCCTGGATTTTTCAATTACTTGACATAATTCTCGCCAATTAGTCATAAGACTATAAGATATAGGAGCAGAATTAGACCATTCAGTCCATTGAATATGGTCTGTCATTCAATCATGGCTGATATGTTTCTCGTCTTCAGAACCATTACCCTGCCTCACTGCCAAAGATGTGGAGAGGTGCTGGCAGACAGGGCAAGAAGTAACGTTCACTAAAGTCACCTAAACAATGATGATAGACTGTGGCATAAATGTTGAAGTCACCATGCCATGTGATGCTAGTGAGAGAGGATCTGGAGCGCACTGATGCAGGAAGGACAAATGGTTGCATCTGAATCCAGAGGGTCAAGCTGAATAGAGTGTCACTCTGCTCTGATTTACAAAGAGTGCCTGGCTATTGTCTTTGCTTATGAATAATTTCATCAATACCTACTTGCGAGAGACACATACACACATACACACACACACACACACACACACACACACACACACACACACAAAGACACATGCACACATAGGCATGTATGCGCACACACACACACACACGCGCACAGTCACATGTAGGTGTGTGCGCATACATGCTTTCACACGCACTCACATGAGCACACAGACACGTGTACAAACACATACACACAGACACACGTGCACACACACAAATGCACACATGCACATGCACACAAACACACACATGCACAAAGATGCACACAAATACATGCACATGTGCACATACACACACACACACACGCACACACACACACACACACACACACACACACACACACACACACACACACACAAACATACAAAATGTGCAATGAAGCTCCCATTTTACTGTGCATAGCTGGGCATTAAAAAAGTCATTGCGTTAAATTCCCCCATCATCACAAACTGATGTTTCCAAAAGCAAGCAGATTTAAATTATAATGTTCTGTCCTTTTCAGGATTTGCTGGATGGCATTAATTTCAACAACTAAAAAAAACAAATTTCACAGATTGTAACTCTAAATCCAATCTTTATTTTTCCAGCAGAACCTCATTTTGGAGGTGGGATGAGGAGGTGGCTTGTGTTATGAGTTGAAAGTGTTAATTTATTGGTTCAATTCTACTCAGACACATCAGTTTCTATTCTTGATTTGACAAATAAGTGTGGTAATGTTGGAAGATATCTGAAGTAGATCATTTTCAGACAAAGGCTAATGTCAATGCTCCCTGAAATCAGATGAAAAGCTTGCTATCGGTTCATATTGAAAGAAAAGAAAGGTAAGGACAGATAATAGCCAAGTATTGAAAAAATTAATTGATTTGGCTTTTATGCTGTAATTCTGGAATAGAAAGAGCTCCAGATATCTGATCAGTGGAGTTAGTTAGAAAGTTGTTTCAGAGTGGAATGCCATCCTTTTATGCTTTGACATTCAATGATTCTACAATGCTGTCCTTGTCACTTATAAAATCCTCGGCAGTTGATAGGATTTAAGTGCAATGAATCAATTTTGAATATAAGGAGAACGGCTACTACAGCAACTATTAATGTACAGACCCATCTTGCTCAGTAGACTGGATGGGCTGAATGGCCTACGTCTTCCCTTAAAGCTTATGGCCTTACTAAAGCCCTTTCATGAAGGAAATCTACCTTTCTTATCTGATCTGGGCTACATATGACTCCATAAAAGAGCATCTCAGTAGGAGTTCCTCAGGGTAGTGTCCTCGGCACGTCCATCTACAGCAGCTTCATCAATGATCTTCCTTCTATCATAAGGTCAGAACTGCAGATGTTCAGCACCATTCACAGCTTGTGCTGAAAAGTGGCATCTAACACTTATGACACACCTAATGCCAGTCAATGACCATCTCCAATGAGAGACAAGCTAACCATCATCCCTTGACATTCAATGGTGTTACCATCATTGAATACACCCAAAATCAACATCATTGGGGGACTACCATTGACCAGAAACTCAACTAAACTCACCACATAAACACAATGGCTACAAGAGCAGGTGGAAGACGAGGAATACTGCATCAATTAACTCATCTCCTGACTCTCCAAAGCCTGTCCACCATCTACACGGCACAAGTCAGGAATGTGATGGGATACTCTCCATTTTCCTAGAAAAGGTCAGCTCCAACAACATGCAAGGTTCTTGACGTCATCCAGCAAACAAAGCAGCTCATTTAATTGATGCCACATGCACAATCCTCCAGTCATTCCACCACTGACGCTCAGTAGCAGCAGTGTGTACTATCTAAAAGATACACTACAGAAATTCACCAAAGATCCTCAGACAGCACTTTCCAAGCCCATGACCATCTCCATCTAGCAGGACAAAGGCAGCAGATAAAGGGGAACACCAGCACTTGAAGAGCCCTTCCAAGCCAGTCATTATTCTGAAATATATTAGCATTCCTTCAGTTCTGGAACTCTCTCTCCAACAGCAGTGTGGCTCTGCCTCTAGAGCATGGACAGCAGTGGTTCAAGAAGTCAGCTCACTACCAAATTCTCAAGGCCAACTAGGGATGGGCAATAAGTGCTGGCCTAGCTCATGACACTGACACCTCACAAATGAAAAAAAAAGACCAACAACAGTGTGGTTGACTCTTAACTGCCCTCTGAAATGGAACAGAACTTGAAGCATCAAAACATTCAAGTGCAGGACAGTGAGATTAGCGTAGGCAGTAATATATTCTAAGTGGACAGATTTGATGTGTCAGAAGGCCTCTTCTGTATAATTCTGTGATTCTATGATTCTACTTCAGAAACACCTGATCCTGCCCAAAATAGATGCTCCTCAACCTGGAGTTGGTATTTGTACAATTGACATTCAGTATGACAGCAGGTTGGCAACTATTTGCAATGTTTTCCCTTGAGTTAAGTGCTCAAAATGCTTCATCGCTAAGCCTTTTTGGAGAGTGGGTTCCTAGAGTCATAAAGTCAAGAAATCGTGTCTTCAGTCCAACTTGCCTGTGCTGGCCGGGATTTCCAAACTAAACTAGTCCCATTTGCCTGCTTATGGCCCATATCCCTTTAAGCCTTTCCAATCCATGTGCCTGTCAAAATGTCTTTGAAAAGTTGTAACTGTACCTGCATCTACCACTTCCTCTGGCAGTGTTTCCACTAATGAGGAACGCTCTATGTGAAAAAAAAATTGCCCCTCTGGTCTGATATCTTAAGTCCATCTCCTTCTGGGAGGTAGGGATCATGGGTTTGGAAGGCTATCATAGGAGCCAGAGTGAGTTGTTTCTTGATTTCATTCCCCAGAATAAACCCATGCTTTTTGACACCCTGCCTGCAGACACAGTGCTCCCTGCATCTATCTTTGCATTGTGATCCCTTGAACATTTTAAACACTTCAATTGATTTACCCCTTCTTTTTATTAATGGGTTGCAAGCCAAGTTGATGCAACCTGTTCTCATAAATTAAAACTGTTTGCGCTGTTATGTGGTTTCACCAATGGTGCAGTGTGACATCTATAAAATCCCATTTTACTGTTATTAATAATAACAGAGAGGTATAATTTTTCTTCAGCTTTTATAACCAGTGCCTATCTCATACTTTGAAATGAGCTGCTCCTGGCTGATAATGACCAAATGGCCCAGAAAATTGATACCTCTGCTCGGTCGGGAGACTGGCATTTTACAGCATTGATGTCATTTTATAACAATTGCAAACCACAAGTGGCTGCTGATCATTTGACAGAACAATTGTACAGTGCTTCACAGCCTGAAGTGAAGAACAGACATCTTATCCAAAGTCCCTGATCCTAACATTTATTAAGGAGTCTCAATTCAAAGAGACACCTCTTTTTTAAAGGCGCTCTGTCATTTTTCATGCATAATGCGCACTCAGGAACACAATAGATGGGAACTCATGAGGTTAAAACAAAACATTAGGTTGTTATAAGCTTGACATCTTCAATAAAATCAGTGTGAGTACAGCTTTCAGCAAAGTTTATGCCACACTTTAAGGAAAAGCTTTATGGTGGACAATGTTGACAGAAGGTGTAATAGAGTTGTTCAACATCTATGAGGTGATAAGGAAGGGTGTGCTTACTTAAACACACAGTAGGATCAGTTACCACACACTTAAAACCATTGGTTAAAATTGAGCAGGAAAATGAAAAACTTGTTGATACAGTAGATTGTGCTGATCTAGAATGCATTATTTCCAGAAACGGTTAAAGCTGATTCAAGACAGATAGAGGGACGATATTCCCAATGGTGAGCGCATCCAGAACCAGGGACCACAGCATGAGGATTTGGGGTAGATCATTTAGGACGGAGATGAGGAGACATTTCTTCACCCAAAGAGTGTTGAGCCTGTGGAAGTCATTACCACAGGAAGGAGTTGATGCCAAAATATTGAATATATTCAAGATGTGACTAGTTATAGCACTTGGGGTGAATGGTATCAAAGGCTATGGGGAGGAAGCAGGATTAGGCTGTTGAGCTGGACAATCAGCCATGATGACGAAGAATGGTGGAGCAGGCTTGAAGCACTGAATGGCCTCCTCCTGCTCCTATCTTCTATGCTCCTAAGCTTCTATGTTAATATGACCATCCAAAAGATTCGACATCCACATAACATTTGTGTCACTGAAATTAAAATTCACCCCATGATATAAAGACATGGGGTGAGCCCTGGGCAGAGTTTTATAATTTTCTCAGAGTTAGCAAACGGCCTCCTTATGTTTCGCAGCGATTTTCCCTCAGAGGCAATGATTGTTTTCAATTCTAAAGGTTTGCTAGGTTTTAAACCCTGTGTAGTAGGTGAGAAAGGGGGAGGGAGCGGGGTGGAGGTGGTATGCATCCTCTTTTACAGCTACCCTGATGCCATTTGACTGCCTGGTAATTCTGGACCTCATCCCCTAATGGGGTTCAGAGTGTGGGAATGAGTTGCCTGAAGCTACTCAATGTCCTTCTGAGATTCTCTGCAACCCACTAGCAGCTGAGCTTCCACTGGGGGATGGTGGGA
This sequence comes from Stegostoma tigrinum, assembly GCF_030684315.1. NCBI lineage: Eukaryota > Metazoa > Chordata > Chondrichthyes > Orectolobiformes > Stegostomatidae > Stegostoma > Stegostoma tigrinum. Next base: position 103,469,300 of record NC_081359.1, read on the forward strand.
TGGGTGTAGGAACCCTGACAAAACATAAAATTGCGCCCCAGGGATAGCGTTAAATCAGTAAAGCTCAGCACAGTACAAAAGCATATTAGCTCAGTGGTTAACACTGAAACCTCACAGTACCAGGGACCAAGGTTCAATTTCAGCCTTGGATAACCGTCCACCTAGAGTTTGTACATTCTCCCTGTGTTTGTATGAGTTTGCTCCAGATGCTCCTGTTTCCTCCCACAGTCCAAAGATGTTCAGGCTGAGTGGATTGGCCATGCTAAATTGCCAATAGTGTGCAGGGATGTGCAGGCTTGGTGGGTTAGCCAAGGGAAAATGCAGGGGTATAAAGTAAGGCGGGGATAGACTTGGGTGGAATACTCTTCAGAAGTTTGATGTGGACTCAATGGCCTGAATGGCCTGCTTCCACACTGTGGAGATTCTATGAATACAAAGAACATCCACGTAGGTCACATCTTTCAAAATCTCAGACTATTCCAAATCACTTTCCAGCCAAATTAGAAGCAAATTAGTGCAGGTACTGGAATCGTTATGAAAACAAAAAAATGCTGGGGATCACGGTGGGTCAAGCAACAACTGCAGTGGGAGAACAGGCTTACATTTTGGGTCTAGATGACTCTTCATCAAATCTCAGAAGAGTCATATAGACTTGAAATGTTAGCTTGCTCTCTCTCTCCACAGATGCTGCTTGATACACTGTGATTTCCAGCATTTTTTTTGTTTTCAAACTTAGCAGCCAATTATGTTATGAGATTTGTAATCCAGAACGGATGACTGTACCTGTGGAGAGAGAAAGCAGGGTTAATATTTTGATTCTAATATGGCTCTCTTTTCAGGACGAAAATTATTTAAATAAATCATTTCGCTCTCATGCTACCATTTCTGCCTTGCTTCTGTTGCAATGTCCCAACAATGGTCATTGCAATCTTGGAAGAACAAAACTTCATCTTCCACTTAAACACTTTACAACCCTGAGATCTCAATAACAAATTCAACAACTTCAGAAACTGTTTGCATTATTAAATTAAAAACCGAAAGACATGGAGATGCTGGTAGTCAGAAACAAAAGCAGCAATTGCTGGAAAAGCTCAGCAGGTCTGGCAACATCTGTGGAGAGAAATGAGAGATAACGTTTTGTATCCAGTGACCCTTCTCAGAACAGTTTATTTCAGAAATGTCTTGAGTTCTGAGGAACAATCGCTGCACTTGAAATGTTAACTCTGATTTCTCTCCACAAATACTGCCAGACCTGCTGAGCTTTTCTAGCAACTTCTGACTGCATTATGGCATTTTTCCATTTTCCTTGTATTCTTTCCTTATACCCTCACAGCCGTGTTTTTTTCATGGAGAGTAGGAACTGTCGATGTTGGAGAATCTGAGCACACAAGGTGTAGAGCTGAATGAACACAGCAGGCCAAGTAGCTTCAGAGGAGCAGGAAAGCTGACATTTCAGGCCTGGTCCCTTGTTCAGAAAAGACCCAGAAAAGGGTCCAGACCCGAAACGTCAGCATTCCTGCTTCTCTGATGCTGCTTGGCTTGCTGTGTTCGTCCAGCTCTATACCTTGTTACCTCTTGTTTTTATGTCTCGTTTATTTTGCCCTCAATAGAGAAGACCAACTCTTTCCCTTTCACAAGCCAATTTGCATCATTTTCATATTTTCTTCTTTTTCTACCATTTAAAAAAACCCTTTGTATTTTGTACAGAACCTCGCCACTACCTGCCTTCTGCCTTGTTGCTCCTTCTCTGCCTCTGCAAAAGCGTTAAAAGAAAATTTCCAAAACCAACACCTTCCAATGAAGCCATTTGGGAATCAAACATTAACTTTTTCTCTCTCCACACACCCAGCTAGTCCTGCTGAATTTCTCCAGCAATTTCTGCCCTTGTTTCTAGCCGGAAGAGTCAGGGAGCTGACCTAATACAAAACATTGTAATCACAGAATCTGGCAATATATATTCCTGGAGGGGACTATTCAGCTCTGCACGTTATTATGCTCCCAGTCCATGCCTATATATATCTGAGCAGGAAGATTATGCACTTAGATACTTCAAGAACAGAACATGCAGCTGAAGAGCTTATTGAATATTTGTCCAACTAATCCACAGAGGCCTCAGCATTAGCACATGGCAATACATTTCCAGTTGATGGCTTTAGGACTTTCTCCTGACTTGTGATTCCTGTGTGGTTTTTAATGTATATTTAACAGTGTAGCCCCCATGCGTAGTGTAATGACATGTGTTGTGAGAAGCAGAAACCCCATTACATGGACTGCTGAGTTTCGCTATTATTCTGTAGCCCTTCATAGACAAGTACAGCCAGCCATGAATCCCAAAGAGGCACATCACTGGGATGCAGAAGGAGATGTTTCACCTTTATAAAGGTAGGCTTCTGAAATATGCTTGATACTAAAGCCATCGAAATTCAGGCTGAGGTCTCTGCTTGAACATCTGCTCCAAAAAAGCAGATCTCTTCAAATTGCTGAGCAACTTTTCAAACAGATAATGCACTTCTTGCTCTCCCGCTTATTCTTGACCTTGGCAATCAAAATCAAAATAATTGAGTGACAGCACAAGGCATAATCTTTTGCTTAAGTGTTCCTTGTTATAAATTGAACTTGATTTTTGTCACTTCCCTTAAGTTCTCAGTGAAATTTTATTTTTCCTGCATTTGTTGCGGTGAAACTTACCCAGTAGAAAGAACAATGTACCTGCTGCGGGCAGACACAGACAGATGCTGCAAGGCCTGCTGAGCTTTTCCAGCAACTTTGTTTTTGATCTTTCCATCTTACCCCACCAAAAAAATTGAAATGTGGGCCTTTACACTTCTCAATGCATATGCATATTGTATTAATTTTTACTCATTCAAAAAACGAAACATATAAAATAACCATAGAAATCCTTAAATTGCCTCCTGAAAGGAATTAAGCAACAGCAGTGTCACATAGAACCCCTACAGTGTGGTAACAGGGTCTTTGGCTCAACAAGTCCACACTGACCCTCAGGGCATCCCCCTCAGGCCCATCCCCCATACCACCTAATCTACACATCCCTGAACACGATGGCCAATTTAGCATGGCCAATCCAACTAGACTGCATATCTTTGGAGTGTGGGATGGAAAATGGAGCTTCCAGAAGAAACCCATGCAGACACAGGGGGAAATGTGCAAAGTCCACGCAAACAATCACCTGAGGGTGGAATCGGACCCAGGACGCTGGCATCATGAGGCAGCAGAGCTAACCACTGAGCCAACCACCAGGCTCAGTGGTTAGTGCTAAGATAATAAAATGTGAGGCTGGATGAACACAGCAGGCCAAGCAGCATCTCAGGAGCACAAAAGCTGACGTTTCGAGCCTAGACCCCCTGCTGTGTTCATCCAGCCTCACATTTTATTATCTTGGAATTCTCCAGCATCTGCAGTTCCCATTATCTCAGTGGTTAGTGCTGCTGCCTTGTGGCTCCAGGGAACCTGGGTTCAATTCCACCCTCAGGCAACTGTGTGTATGGATTCTAGACATTCTGTCTGTGTCTACGTGGATTTCCTCTGGGTGCTCTTGTTTTGCTGCAATCCATAGACGTGCAGGTTAGCTGGTAAAAACTGAACGAACCATAGATGCAGTAAATCAGGGACAAAAACAGGAGGAGAAGATAAAAGGAAGAACAGAAGTGTCACCAGACCTAAAACATTAACTCTATTTTTTTCTTTACAGATGCTGCCAGACCTGGGAGCTTTCTCACTAACTTCTGTTGTTGTCGTAAGTGAGGTGGATTGGTTATGAGAAATGCATTGCATAGAGAGGGTGGATCTGGATGGGATGCTCTTCAGACGGTCAGTGTGGACTCAATGGGTTGAATGGCCTGTTTCCACACTGAAGGGATTCTACGAATATGCTGTGTATCACATGATCAGAGTCATTCTTAAATTGGGTAAAACACTTCATTGGTCACCTATCTTAAGATGTACAATGCTCAAAAAACATTGGTATGATTTCAAATAACAAGATGTAGAACTGAAAGAATGCAGCAGGCCAAGCAGCATCAGAGGAGCAGGAAAGCTGATGTTTCGGGTCTAGACCCTTCTTCAGAAATGGGGGAGGGGAAGGGGATTCTGAAATAAATAGGGAGAGAGGGGGAGGTGGTTAGTAGATGGATAAAGGAGAAGATAGGTGGAGAGGAGACAGACAGGCCAAAGAGGCAGGGGTGGAGCCAGTAGAGCTGAGTGTAGGTGGGGAGATAGGGAGGGGATTTGTCAGTCCAGGGAGGAAGGACAAGTTATGGAGGCGGGGACGAGCTGGGTTGGGGGAGGGGAGATTTTGAAGCTTGTGAAGTCCACATTGAGACCATGGGCTGCAGGGTTCTTAAGTGAAATATGAGCTGCTGTTCCTGCAACATTCATGTGGCATCATTGTGGCAGTGCAGGAGCCCCAGGATGGTCATGTCATCTAAGGAATGGGAGGGGGAGTTGACATGGTTCGCGACTGGGAGGTGCGGTTGTTTAGTATGAACCGAGCATAGGTGTTCTGCAAAGCAGCCCCTAAGCCTCTGCTTGGTTTCCATGATGTAGACGAAGCCACAACGGGTACTGTGGATACAGTATACCACATTGGCAGATGTGCAGGTGAAAGTCTGCTTGATGTGGAAAGTCATCTTGGGGCCTGTGATGGGGGTGAGGGGGTAGGTGTAGGGGTAGGTGTAGCACTTCCTGTGGTTGCAGGGAAAAGTGCTAGGTGTGGTAGGGCTGGAGGGGAGCGTGGTGTGGACGAGGGACTCACGGAGAGAGTGGTTCCTCCGGAAGGCAGATAAGGATGGGAAGGGAACCATGTCTCTGGTGATGGGGTCGGATTGCAGATGGTGGAAGTGCCAGAGGATGATGCGTTGGATCTGGAGGTTGGTGGGGTGGTATGTGAGGACAAGGGGGATTCTGTTTTGGTTGTTATGGCCGGGACGGGGTGTGAGGGATGAGTTGAGGGAAATGCAGGAGAAATGGTCAAAGGCGTTCTCGACCACTGATGGGGAGAAGTTGCAGTCCCTGGAAAACGAGGACATCTGGGATGTTCGAGAGTGGAATGCCTTATCAATGAAGCAGATATGGTGGAGATGAAAGAATTGGGAATAGGGGATGGCATTTTTGCAGGAAGGTGGGTGGGTGGTAGGAAGGTAGCTGTGGGAATCAGTGGGCTTGAAATCGATATCGGTTTCCAGGTGGTTGCCAGAGATGGAGCGCCCATGAAGGAACAGCGATATATTTCAAAGCCAGGATGGTGAGTGGCTTGGAGGGGAACTTGCAGGTGTTCCCATGTATCCACGGACCTTGTCCTTCTAAACGGAAGTGGTTGTGGGTCTGGAAGATGCTGCCTAAGGATCTTGGGTAGATTTCTGCAGTGCATCTTGTAGATAGTACACACTGCTGCTGCTATGTGTTGGTGGTAGATGGAATTAATGTTTTTGGGTATGGTGCCAATCGAGCGGGCTGCTTTGTTCTGGACGGCATAAGTTTCTTGAGTGTTTTGGGGCTGCACCCATCCAGGCAAGTGGGGAGTATTCCATCACTTTCTTGACTGGTGTCTTATAGATGATGGACAGACTTTGGGGAGGTAAGAGGTGAGTGACTCACCATAGCATGCCTAGCCTCTAACCTCCACTTGTAGCTACTATGTTTATGTCATGAGTCCGGATGAGTTTCTGTCATGATAACTCTAAAGATGATGACAATGGGGGATTCAATGATGTCAGCACCTTAGAATGTCAAGGGCTTGTGGAGATTGTTTCTTGTCATTGCATAGAACATAGAACATAGAACATTACAGCACAGTACAGGCCCTTCGGCCCTCAATGTTGTGCCGACTTGTCATACCGATCTGAAGCCCATCTAACCTACACTATTCCATGTACGTCCATATGCTTGTCCAATGACGACTTAAATGTACCTAAAGTTGGCGAATCTACTACTGTTGCAGGCAAAGCGTTCCATTCCCTTACTATTCGCTGAGTAAAGAAACTACCTCTGACATCTGTCCTATATCTTTCACCCCTCAATTTAAAGCTATACCCCCTCGTGCTCACCGTCACCATCCTAGGAAAAAGGCTCTCCCTATCCACCCTATCTAATCCTCTGATTATTTTATATGTCTGGCATTTGTATGGCATGACTGTTGGATGCCACTTTTCATCCCATGCTTAGATGTTGTCCATATCTTGTTGCATTTGAACGTGGACTGCTTCAGTGTCTGAGGAGTCATGAATGCTGCTGAACATTGTGCAATCCATCAGTGAACATCCCCACTTCTGACCTCAGGATTAAGGGAAGGTCATTGATGAAGCAGCTAAAGATGATTGGGCCGAGAATACTACCCTAAGGAACTCCTACACCGAGGACGCCCTGGAGCTGAGATGGCTGATGTCCAATGACTCTAATCATCTTCCAAAGTGCCAGGCATGATGCCAACCCATGGAGAGTTTTCCCTCTTATGCCTATTGATTCCAGTTTTGAGATCTCCTTTCCGCCACACACAGTTAAACGTGGCCTTCATGTCAAAGGCTGTCACTCTCACCTCGCCTCCGGAATTCAGCTCTTTTGTCCATGTTTGTCCAAGGCTGTAATGAGGTGAGGAGTTGAATGACCTTGGCAGAACCCAAACTGGACATTGATGACGAGGTTTTTTGCTTGATGGCATTGTCGATGACATCTCCCATCAGGATACTTGCGCAATTTTCTACATTGTCAGGTAGATGCCAGTGTTGTAACTGTACTGGAATAGCTTGGCTAGGGGAGCATCAAGTTCTGGAGCACAAGTCTTCAGTACAATTGCCGGAGTGTTGTCAGGGCCTGTAGCCTTTGCAGTATCCAGTGTCTCCAACTGTTTACTGATATCAAGTGGAGTGAATCAATTTGGCTGAAGACTGGTATCTGTGTTGGTGGAGACCACAAGAGGCCATGATGGATCATCCACTGTGCACCTCTGGCTGAAGACTGCTTCTCTGAAGACAAAGAACTGTTGGCCAGCAGGGATAAAGTGGGCAATAGATTGTTTTAAGCTGCTCTTACAGTGCGATCATTTAGCTCAGTTGTCATGCCAAGAGCATGGATTCAGTTCCCACATCAACTAAGGTTACTGTGAAGGACCTTCCCTCTTAATCTCTTCCCTTGCCTGAGGCTTAGAGGCCTTTAGGTTTCACTAGTCATGTTTCTCAAAGGCTAGAGAGGCACTACATTGACTTTACACTTTTTCAGGCATACAAAGGGCCAAGTTGCCTCCTCCTATGTTTTAACCATTCTATGAGAAAGAAATACGGAGAAAGATTGTCATGAACTGGGTAAAACTCTTAGACTGATATTGTAGAGCAGTGAGACTAGAACGACACAGCGTGCTCCCTTTGCTTTGATCACAACGGGATGAATACACACCTGAATCTTGGGGGCGGCAAATTGAGAACTGTGCAGCATTGCAAAATCTCAATTCAGAGAAAAAAAAATTCCGATAACTATAACAAAGTTGGATTCATTCAACATTGATTTTCCTGCCCCAGATTGTCACGTAGAGCCACTTCTGAAATGTTACAGGCGCTATGTGAAAGGCCAAATCTTGCATGCACACTCAGAGAAAGAGAGATTTTATTAAGTCAGCTCTGCATGCATGGCAAGCAGCTTGAAAACAAGAAAGAATTACCATGGAGATCTCCAAGGTTTACATGCTTATAAAGTTAATTAATTTTTGATCCGAATTTTCCCTGCTTGAAATTAGTAGCAAAATTGTTTACAATACATTGCAATAGCAAACTTAGACACTGTTTCAACTGAACTACTTTGATCTTAAACTCTTTGGAGGTAAGTTTCTTTAGTGGTTTCCTGATCTCAGTGCTGGGATGGGGTAGAATCTCTTTTTTTAATAAGTAGAAAAGCCAGAGTAAGTGAGTGCTGTGACTGGAATATGCCCTCACAATTCTCCAGTTGATAGCACATTGTATTTGCACAGAGACAGTCAACATGAAATGCATTTTCTCACATTGGGTCTATAACACATGACTCAAGAGCCACCATCCCTACCCCAAGGGTAACACCCCTGCTGGACAAACTCTGACAAGCCTGTAAGAATTTTGTTTCCTTCAAAAAGATCACCTCTCATGTTCTGGATAATACAGGTCTGGTTTTCCCAAAGGCTCTCCATAGGGCACCTCTGCTTTGCTGAAAATTATTCTGGTGACTCTCTACTGCATTGCCTTATGACCAATACACTCCTTCCTTCGGTAAGGAATTGCCACAACACCCCATGTTGGTCCTAACATGCTTCTATACACTTGGAGTGAGGCTACTTCTCCACTCAAAGCCTTCTGCAATAACAGACAACCTTTTGTCTTCCTAAATATACTATATTTACTTCTTTTTTCCAATACATAATGTCACGCCTATCCATGTTCTATTTTTCCTTTCACTGAGGTATTAAAAAGGTCTCTCTCGATCTTTTCCCTCACCTGAGGAGTAGTGAGCTAATCATTCTACCCATGTACCTCATGTCTTTATAAATCTCTACAAGATCACCCCTCAGTCTCCAACGCTCCAGGGAATAAAAGCCCCAGCCTATTCAGCCTCTCCTTATAGCTCAAGCCGTCCAATCCCAGCAACATTCTTGTAGATCGTTTCTTCACCTTTCAAGTTTTGTAATATACTTCCCGTAGGAGGGTGGCCAGAATTGTACGCACTATTCCAAAAATGGTCTCACAAAAGTCCTGTACAACTGCAACATATCCCAACTCCTAGAACCAATGTTATGATCAATGAAGGCAAGCGTGTGAAGTACTTTCTTCACCATTTTGTCTATCTACAACTCCTCTTTCAATGAATTATACACATACACTCCTAGGTCCCTTTGTTCAGCAACACTGCCCAGGGCTACCAGTGGCTATGGAAATGCTGCCATGCATTGCCTTACCAAACCTCACATTTATCTAAACTAAACTCCATCTTCCTCTCCTCAGCCCATTGGCCCATCTCATGAAGGTCCCACTGTACTCTGAGATAATCATCTTCACCGTCCACTACACCAGCAATTTTGATGTCACCTGCAAACTTACTAACCATACCTCCTATATTCACTTGCAAATTGTTTATATAAATAACAAATAGTAGTGGACCCAGCACTGATTCATGTCACACAGCATTGGTCAGGGGCCTCAGTCCAAAATACACCCCTCCCCCACCACTCTCTGTCTTCAAGCCAGTTTTGTATACAATTGGCTAGCTTCCTCTGTATCTCATTTGATCTAACCTTGCTCACTGTTAAATAGACTACTATGTGGAACCTGGTCAAATGCTTTACTGAAGCCCATATAGACAAAGTCTACCATTCTGCCTTCATTAATCTTCTTTGTCATTTCTTCAAAAAATTCAATCAAGTTACTGAGTCATGATTTCCCACGCACAAAGCCAAGTTGACTATCCCTAATCAGTCTTTATCTTTCCAAATATGTGCCAATCCTATCCTACAGTATCCTCACCGACAACATATCTAACATTGACATAAGGCTCCCAAATCTATAGGTCCCTGGTTTTTCCTTCAACCTTTCTTAAATAATGGGACCACATTAGTCAACTTCCAGTCTTCTCGCACCTTACCAGTGGCTATAGATGATACAAATATCTCAGCAAGAGGCCCAAGAATTTCTTCCCTAGTTTCCCACAGAGTTCTGGGGTCCACCTGATCAGGTCCTATGGATTTATCCATCTTTGTGCATCTTAAGAGGTCCAGCACCTCCTCCTCTGTAATATGGACACTTTTCAAGACATCGCTATTTATTCCTCCAAGTTCCTTAGCTTCCATGTCCTTCTCCACGGTAAATACCACTGCAAAATAATCATTTAGCATCTCCCCTATCTCCTGCGGTCCTGCGCATAGACAACTCAGTTGATCTTTAAGGGGCCTATTCTTTCCCTAGTTACTTTTATGCCCTTAATGCATTTATAGAATCTCTTTCGATTCTATTTAACTCTATTTTCCCAAGTTATTTTATGTTCCCCTTTTGCCGTCCTTTGAGTATACTCCTACTGGCCTTATACTCTTTTATGGATTCACTTGATACGAGCTGTCTGTAACTATCTTACAACTCCTTCTTTCTCTTGACCAGAGCTTCAATTTCTCTAATCATCTAGCATTCCCTATACCTACCAGCCTTGCCCTTCACAGTAACAGGAAGATATTCGGCTGAAATAACAAGGTGTACAGCTGGCTGAACACAGCAAACCAAACAGCACCAGAGGAGCAGGAAAGCAGATGTTTTGGGCCTAGATCTTTCTTCAGAAAATGTCTCTGAACTCTTTACCAGCAAAAGGCTTTCCCCAATCAATAGTTGAAAGCTCCTGTCTAATACCATCAAAATTGGCCTTACTCCAACTTAGAACTTTAACTGTTTGATCAGTTCTGCCCTTTTCCATAGCTATCTTAAGACTAGTAGAATTATAGTCACTTGCCCCAAAGTGCTCCCCTACTGACACCTTAGTCACTTAATCTACCTTATTTCTCAGGGTATTGCTCCTTCTCTAGTAGGTACATCTACAGATTGAAAAAGGAAGTTTTCTTGCACACACAACAAATTCCTTCCCATCCAAACCGGGAATGCCTTGACAGTCCCAATCTATGTTTAGAAAGTTAACATATCCTACCATTACAACTTTATTTTTCTTACAGAAATCTGAGATGCCCACATATATTTGTTTTCTCAATTTCCTGCTGGTTATTGGGCAGCCTGTAATACAATCCCAGCAAGGTGATCATCCCTTTATAATTTTTATGTTCCACCCACACAACTTCAGGAGACAGGAACCTTCTCCCTGCCATAATATTATAGAATCTTACAGTGTGGAAACAGACCATTCAGCCTAAGAAGTGCACATTGACTTGCCAAAGAACATCCCACCCAGAATCAACACCCCACCCCCCCAATCCTACCCCGTAGCCCTACATGTCCCATGACTAACCCACAAATTCCAGACACTATGGGCAATTTAGCATGACCAATCGACCTAACCTGCAAATCTTTGGGCTGTGGGTCGAAACCAGAGCACCCGGAGGAAGTTCACGCAGACACAGGGAGAACGTGCAAACTCCACACAAACAGTCGAACAAAGGTTGAATCAAACCCCAGTCCCTGGTACTGTGAGGCAGCAGTGGATTACCACTGAGCCACAGTGTACTTTGCTATTGAATTTTGAATGAGACCAACAGTGTATGCAATATATTATTGAAGCATAGTCTCATTGCTATGTGAATGCAGTCATAGATCTTTTCTGTCATAGAATCATAAAAACAGGCCATTTGGCCCAACAAGTCTAAACTGACCCTTTGAAGAACATCCCACTCAGCCACACCCCCCTACCCTATCCCTGTAACCCTGCATTTCCTATGGCTAATGCACCTAACCTACACAAGCCTGAACTATGGGCAATTTAGCATGGCCAATCCACCTAACTTGCACATCTTACAGCTTCTTATCTGTACCCTTTACAGAAAGAATTTGCTTGAGTTGTGAAAAAAGGAATTAGGGACCTTTGATCCTTACCAAAAGACGACAAATACGTTATATTGCATATTGTTCTCAACCTGAGTAGCTCAAAGGGCACCCACTTTGAGATGTTCTGTACTCATATTTTCCTGTATTTGCTATGTCTCAACAACCTGGAGAGAAACCTGGGTTCCTCTTGTTTGGAATCTTGTGTTACTGTAATTTTAAATGCGCCATGATTGATAGCAGTCAACCTCTGGAATTCCCTCCCAAATCCTCTCCTGGCGTCTTTAGACACTTACTGAAAGTTTAAAAAAAATACTTATATCAAATGCCTAACACGTTCTCAGATATTTGTAGATGTATTTTGTTGAATGTTGTTTGATTTTCCCTCCCATGGTGCACCTTGTCTGTACATTACAATTTAAGGGTGCTTTGTAAAGATTAATTCTTGTTGCATGAAGAAATTTCCCACATCGTCTAAATACTCCTTTTGCAAGCATCAAGTTGGATCCCCACAAGGAGGTGATGACCTCATCAAATTATTGCTGGACTCTTAATCCAGAGACCCCTGATAATATTCTGGGGGCTCAGGTTCAAATTACCACCATGGTGGACTTTCAAATTTGAATTCAATAAAAATCTGGAATTAGGAGTCTAATGACCATGAATCCACTGCTGATTGTTGGGGAAAAACCCATCTGGTTCACCAATGTCTTTTAGGCAAGGAAACTGCTCCTTACCTGGTCAGGCCTATATGTAACTCCAGGCCCACAGCAATGCGGTTGACTCTTAAACTGCCCTCTGGGCAATAAGAGATGGTCCATAAATATTACCTAGCCGGTGACATCCTCATCCTGCAAAACAAAATAAACTTGTATCAGAGATAATGGGAACTACAGATGCTGGAGAATCCGAGATAACAAAGTGTGGAGCTGGATGAACACAGCAGGCCTAGCAGCATCTCACGAGCACAGAAGCTGACGTTTCGGGCCTGGACCCTTCATCAGAAAAAGTGATCCAGTCCGGAATGTCAGCTTTTTTGCTCCTAAGATGCTGCTTGGCCCGCCGTGTTCATTCAGCTCCACACTTTGTTACATAAAAAAAGTGTCCAGTTGAACCAATGTACTGAAACCACTCTTTACACTGTTCACAACTTTAAATAACTTAGTAATGCCCATTCCACCAAATGTTTAGTTGAATTCTTTCAACTGAATCAGCTGCAAAATTGTGGCTTTTCTTTACCTTTTTCCATTCATTCTGAAATAGATATTTCCAAATATTATTTGCAGAGGTGACAATTGGATTGATTTAACATCTCAACATTAATAGGCATAATTAAGGAATAACACTGGCTTGTAAAACATTTCCCACAGGAACTTTGTTAGCAACTGATTTCTGCCAGTTAGCAAGCAGATATTGTTGGCTTCTGCTGGGCAAAAAACATTGTTTATCTTCTGGCTTTTAACCTGAATTGGGGTAATTTACATTTGCTCCACCTTTTAGAGCATAGAGCAGAAAACAGTGTAGCACAGGACTGGGCCCTTCAGCCCATGGTGTTGTGCTGAACATGACCCCATTAAACTACTCGCTTCTGCCTGCGTAGGGCCTATTCCCCTCCATTATTTGCTTATTCATGTGCTAATCTAAAAGTCCCTTAAATGTCCCTACTGTATCTACCTTCGGCACCGCTCCTGACAGCATGTTCTAGGCACCTACGACTCTCCGTGTAAAAGACTTGTTCATCACATCTGCTTGGAACTTTCCCTGTCTTACCTTAGGTGCATGCCCCCCAGTGCATCATTTCCAAGAACAGCTAAGGCCATGTGAAACTGTGAAAGTCCTTGAAATCCGTGGGTAAATCAGAGATAAGGAAGGCTAACAAGAAATTCAATTTAATTGTAATGCATCAACATAGTGACCTGTGAGGTATGTGTTATTCAAGCAAAAAATCCTTTCCAAGTTTCACTATAAGCACTGATGTTTTAAAATGGTGTGTGTAGCTACAAAAGGCCTTGCATTGATGTGATTTGTCACATCTTTCAGGAACATAGCACCTTATAAAATGAATTTGGTTGACACTCAGGAACTGTTAAGAGATTTGAGCACCGCAGCAATGAGATTACTGGACAGTTAATCTGATCTCAATGGTATTATTTAAGGGATTAACGTTGGCCTGGACACAAGGAGAACTCCCTTTGGCTCCTTCAAAAGCTATTATAGATTCCCTGACACCCTGTCCAATCAGACACTGGGAGCCTATGGATAAGAATCTTAGCAGCAGAGTTGGCTGAAAACTTTGACAAGAAATGAGAATGGAGAAACTTTAAAGGGAGTAGATTTTTAATTTTCTCTCTGAATTCACAAATGATATTGTGGACAAAAACCCCAGATTTTCTTTCGGTTGAGGCAAGAGAAGATGAAAATTTATATAGCTGCCATACCAGAGGGCCAAGTGACGAGACCATATTTCCCTCTGAGCGACACGATGAAATTCTAGCCCAAAGTTTGTCGGGTGCTAGAAACTGACATTAAAGCATTTGTTGATTTGCTTTGGCCTCCAGCCTGGCAATGCCTTGCCTTTAAAGATTCTCAACCTCCACTCTGTCACCATCCACCTCCACCACCCCACCCCATCCCGGAACATAAGAACTAGAAGCAGGAGTAAGCCATTCAGCCCCTCAGGTCTGCTCCATCATAGATGCAATCACGGCTGATCTCACCTCAGCCACAACTCCACCTTCCTTCCTATTCTCCGTAACCATTCAACCCCTTATGAATTAAAAGTCCAACTTCCTCTTCCTTAAATTTTCCCAATGACCCAGCATCCACTACATCCTGAAGTCATGAATTCTACAAATTCAAGACCTATAAGACAAGTAATTTCTCATCTCTGTTTTAAATGTGCTATCCTTTATCCTAACCTCATACCTCAATTAAGTCTCCTCTCATTCTCCTAACCTCCAGAGAATAGAGGCCTAAACTGCTCAATCTCTGCTCATAAGACAAACCCTCATCTCTAGGCTCAATCGAGTGAATCTCAGCTGAACTGCTTTCAATATAATTATATCCCTCCTCAATTAAAGGGACCAAAACTGTATGCAATACTCCTCCAGCTTCACCAGCACCTGAGAATTACTGACTGCAATTCTGCGATCTTGTTCATCATTGATTTCTCTTATTCCAGCCTTAGTGGCTTTTGGCTGTGATGACCCACCTCTGTACAATTCGTTCACTGAACCCCACCACCTCTCCACTTCCCAATCCTCCTCTAAACTGGCCTTGAAAACCTACCGCTTTGGCCGCTCATCCGAATATGTAGGGCAGTGTCAGATTTCATTCAATATTGCCCTGTGAGACATCTGAGGAGCAGAAGTGCTATTTAAATGGGATTGAAGAGCATTGGACCAGCTTCTATCTCACTGAATGGTAAAACCGACTAAATAGGCCGAATAGCCTACTTCTCTGTTATTCTATCTTAACATCTTATAAGTGTTTGCTGAATATCTCACATGATAAATGACTCTTTGGTCATGATATGAGACAACAAATTTTCAGAAGAACACTTAAAGAGAGTAAGCTGACAAAAATTCTGAAAGAAAATATCTCCTTAGATTCATTATCCATCAACATTTTGCGTGGGTTCGGTATTACATTTACAAGCTACAAACCATATTATTCATAAACTCTTTGAAGATTGATGCAAGCAGAGCTTAATATAAGACATAAATAAACAAAAGTATGGAGTCTTTTTTTTGGTGTACTTTAAAAAAATGTTTGAGAGATTGGGGCCATTTACATTCCTACAGCATCATAGTGTGCTTGTATGCACAAGGCCATTGACTGGAAGTGGGAAAAGTCATCATGACTTCAATGAGGTGGAGGTGGTGGCAGATTGGTGGTGTCACTGGACTAGTAATCCAGATGCCAGCTAATGTCTGAAAACATAAGTTCAGATCCCACTATGGTAGCTGGCAAAGTTTGAAATCAACTAGTAATGTTGGAATGCAGAATCTACCAGAAACAAAAATAAAGGAAGATGCTGGAAAAGCTCAGCGGGTCTGGCAGCATCTGTGAAAGAAAAAATACGAGTTAACATTTCTGATGAAAGGCCACCAGACGGGAAACACTAACTCTGTTTTTTGCCTCCACTTTCAAGGTCAGTCCTGGGGGCTGTTAATTGTCAAGCGCATTGCTGTGAGTCTGGAGTGACACATCTGCCAAATTGGGTAAGTCTGGTAGATTGTTAAAAACTGAAAGAACTGCGGATGCTATAAATCAGAAACAAAACAAAGTCACTGGAAAAGCTCAGTGGGTCTGGCAGCATCTGTGAAAGAAAAAATACGAGTTAACATTTCTGATGAAAGGCCACCAGATGGGAAACACTAACTCTGTTTTTTGCCTCCACAAATGCTGCCAGACCCGCTGAGCTTTTCCAGTGACTTTGTTTTGTTCCTGATTTATAGCATCCGCAGTTCTTTCAGTTTTTAACAATCTACCAGACTTACCCAATTTGGCAGATGTGTGACTCCAGACTCACAGCAATGCGCTTGACCATTAACAGCCCCCAGGACTGACCTTGAAAGTGACACGATTGCAAGAAACCAATTGCTACAAAGTCTGATAAAAGGAATGAAGCCGTCAACTAAGGCACCATAAACAACAACAGTACGCATACCCTGAAATTCCTGCAAATTTCTACTGACTAACGTCTGAGACCATGTGCCAAAGTTGGGAAAGCAGTCTCAAAGGCTAAGCAAACAACTGCTTGACAAAGTCATACCCAAGGGAAGCATATCTTACAATATCCCAGATACCACCATCCCTGTCCCACCAATCGAGAACACCCATAAGAGATGGTGGCACAGCGCTGTACTAACAGCAGGCCGTTACCCTGGGTGTCTTGAATAATGCATCTGGACTACATGGCATTCGAGCAAACATGACTAAAGACAGGTCCTGCAGTTTAACATATACTATCCTCCTTTGGCTGAGAGACAGTGCTCATCCATGTTGAACAATACTTGGAAGAAGCAATGCAGGTGGCAAGGACATAGAATGCGCTGTGGGAGTCAACATTATCCATCACCACATGTAGATTCATCACTGTCATAGCTGACAAGGTGATAGGGACCAGACAAGGCCCTCCTCAAAATATACTAAGAAGGTAGTCCAGACCTTAACGTTTTCTTATTTTAAAGATAAATGTGAGGTGTTTGATTCCAGATGCAATTTGATTGGTGAAACTATTCAATGTTATGCTAAACACAATTTATTCAAACATTATAGTTAAAATACAACTAAAGAAAGATGTACTTGGGATAACATTACTGGAAAACTAAACAGCATAATAGATTATTTTACTACTGAACAAAAACTGTTCCAATATAATAAGTGCCTTAACACATCCTTGGCAAAGGCAAAGTCAGTAAAACAGAATTATCTCATGTGTAACTCCAACATTTCAGGAGAAAAGACATCAAGAGAGAATTCAGGGAGACAGCATAGCAGCCAGAAGAGATTCATTGCCTTCTAATCTTACTGAGACCCAACTACCACTGTTGGAAGCAAATTAAATTTCTGGTTCTGTGAGAGATTGATTTCACCCATTCAGACTGCTTTTATTGTTTTAACTTCAAAAATAAAGCCCAAGGCCTCACAAGTTGGATGTCCATCTGTGGATCCATCCTGTCAGAAGGGAGGTGCTCTGAGAATCCTCAACATTAACTCCAGATCCCATGAAGTTTCATGGCTTCATGTTAAACATGAGCTCGGAAATCTGTTGATGTTCACGTACTGTTCTCCCTCAGCTGATGAATTGATACTCCTTCACAACGCAAAGGAAGGTAATGGCCTAGTGGTATTATTGCTGGACTGTTAATCCAGGGACCCATCCTGGGAATCTGGGTTTAAACCTTGCCATGTCAGATGGTTGAATTTGAATTCAATAACCATCTGGAATTAAGGATTTAATGATGACTGTAAATTCATTGTTGATTGTTGGGGGAAAACCCATCTGGTTCACTCATGCCTTTTAGGCAAGGAAACTGCCTTCTTTACCTGGCCTGGCCTACATGTGACTCCAGACCCACAGCAACGTGTTTGACTCTGAACTGGCCTCTGGGCAATTAGGGATGGGTAATAAATGCAGCCTAGTCAGCATTGTTCTCATTTTTTTGTTCATAAAAAATATAGCTGCAAGACCAAGTCTGCAGCAGGTTGTGAGAGAATCAAGATCAGGGAAAAACAGGCTTGGCCTCATCCTTACAAATCTGCCGACTGCCGACATAGCTGTCCATGACAGTATTGATAAAAGTGACGACCGCACAGTCCTTGTGGAGGCAAAATCCTGCCCGCATGTTGATTAAACTGTCCATCGTTTTGTGTGGCACTATCACCATGCCAAACGGGACAGACTTTGAACAGATCTAGTGAGACAAGACGAAGCAATGAGGGGCAGCAACAGCGGCAGCATTGAACTTCACCACAATCTGCAACCTCATGGCCTGACGAATTTGCCATCTAGCCTCCCTCCCCAACCCATCTTCAACTGTTACCATCAAGGCAGGGAATAAACCCTGGTTCAATGGGCAATGTAGGGGGGCTCACTAGGAGTAGCACCAGGCATAACTAAAAATTAGATTTCGACCTGGTGAAACCACTGCCACTGATTCAAAATCCTGGATTTTCCCTCCCTACGGGCACTGTGGGTCAAACTACAGCACATTGACTGCAATAGTTCAAGAAGGCAGCTCACCACCATCTTCTCAAGGGCAACTAGAAACAGGCAATAAATACTGATCATGGAATTTGGATTTGATAAAAATCTAGATTATAAAACGTGTCATAATAACCATGAATCCATTGTCGGCTGTCGGGAAAATCCCATCTAGTTCACTAGTAGCCTTTAGAGAAGGAAATCTGCCATCCTTACCTGCTCAGGCCTATATGTGACACCAGACCCACAGCGGCATGTTGACTCTTAACTGCCAACTGGGATGAGCAATGCATGCTGGTCCCAACTAGTGGTGCTCACATGTGTTTTGGTTAACCATATGTTGTGACAGTTGTTCCCCAATTATTCTTGTCTGTAAACGTTCTGGCTCATAAGAGAGATATATGTCTCTTTCTGATCACTTGGTATCTCCTTTGTGGCTTCACCAGAAGACTAATGTGCTCCCAAAAAGAAAATGATAATTAAAATGTAAATAACCTTCTATTTTTGAGTGACCTTGCTCTGTGCTCTCATACAGCAAGTGAATCCATCATTGCCAATTCGCTGTCTAAAGAGAAGCTTAGAGCAGACCAGGTAATATCCTGCTTAAAATATGATCTGTAGAAGGGTCAAAACAACGAGCAAATCTTGCTGAAAAAGTCCAAATGAAGAAAGATCTATTTAACCTGACAAATGTCTTTAGAGGCAGAAATAATTAATGTGCTAATGCAAGAGAAGGGACAGCTGAGTGGCAGATACAGATAGTCCTCCTGGAATGGGAGCCTGGTATTCTGTATGCAGATTTATGTAAATGAGGAGCAAATGCGTATACATTTTACATTGGTTAGTATAAACAAAACATGCGAAAGATTCCCTCCTGTCCAACCAGCTGTCAGTTATTTGCCTTTTAAGTTTAAAATAATGGGCAGAGGTAGTTTTCACACAAAAAAAAACAAGCCCAGCAACTTTTCTTACAATGGTGTTTTGAATTAATACAAGGAAAGAAACTTAAACCTAAGATGGATAGAGATAGTGGGAACCGCAGATGCTGGAGAATCTGAGATAACAAGGTGTAGAGCTGGATGAACACAGCAGTCGAAGCAGCATCAGAGGAGCAGGAAAGCTGATGTTTCAGGCCGAGACACTTCTTCAGAAATCTTCAGAAAGATGGATAGCGTGGTTAGTCATGAAACATTAGAGAGCAGGGATATGCAGCAAGGAGATTGGTTAACCTAAAGAATGTTTTGTCCAGTGAGAGCCTCTGAGAAAGATGCAATGGTTTTTAATTGAGATAAAAAAGCGTGGGCCTGAATGAACACAGCAGGCCAGGTTGGATCTTAGGGGCACAAAAGCTGACGCTTCGGGCCTGGAAGCTTCACCAGAAAAGGGGGATAGGGAGAGATTCTGAAATAAATAGGGAGAAAGGGGGAGGCGGACCGAAGAGGGATAGAGGAGGAGATAGGTGGAGAGGAGAGTATGGGTGGGGAGGTTAAATCTCCCTTTCCCCCCACTGCATCCCAAAACCAGCCCAGCTCATCCCTAACTCCCTAAACTGTTCTTCCTCTCACCTATACCCTCCTCCCACCTCAAGCCACACATCCATTTCCTACCAACTAACCTCATCCCGCCCCCTTGACCTGTCCGTCCTCCCCAGACTGACCTATCCCCTCCCTACCTCCCCACCCATACTCTCCTCTCCACCTATCTTCTCCTCTATCCTTCTTCAGTCCACCTCCCCCTCTCTCCCTATTTATTTCAGAATCCTCTCCCCACCCCCCTTTTCTGATGATGGGTGTAGGGCCGAAACATCAGCTTTTGTGCTCCTGAGATGCTGCCTGGCCTGCTGTGTTCATCAAGCCCCACACTTTTTTTATCTCGGATTCTCCAGCATCTGCAGTTGCCATTATCTCTTACCTATGGTTTTTAATCAAGGTTCGTCCTCAGCAGCTCCATGTCACAGGGTGCCTCAGTTGTCAGCATTGGTGCCTCACAGCGCCTTGGACCCAGGTTCGATTCTAGCCTCAGGCAACTGTCTGTGTGGATAACAAGGTGTCAAGGTGGATGAGCACATCAGGCCAAGCAGCATCAGAGGAGCAGAAAAGATGACATTTCAGGTCTGGACCTTCCTTCAGAAATGGGGGAGGGGAAGGGGATTCTGAAATAAATAGAGAAAGGAGGGGGAGAGGTGGATGGAAGGTGGATAAAGGAGCAGATAGGTGGAGAGGAGATGGACAGGTCAAGGAGGCGGAGATGGACCCAGTAAAGGTGAGTGTAGGTGGGGAGTTAGGTTGGCGGTAGGTCAGCCATGGGAAGATGAACAGGTAAAGAGGGCAGGAATGAGGCTGGTAGGTAGGAGGTGGGTGTGGGGGTCGGTCAATGAGGTGGGAGGAGCAGATAGGTGGAAGAAAAGAAGAAGAAGTCCATGTGGAATTTACACATTCTCCCTGTATCTGCCCAGGTGTGCTCCGGTTTCCTCCTATGTACTAAAGATGTACAGGTTAGGTGAATTGGCTACGCTAAATTGACCATAGTGTCCAGAGATGTGCAGGCTAGGTGGATTAGCCATGGGAAAAAATGCAGGGATCTAGGCGAGTTGCTCTTTGGAGGATCAATGTAGGTTCAATGGGCCAAATGGCCTGCTTCCACACTATATGAGATTCTATGAGCTCTTCAGGGCACAGAGGGAGACAAATATTAACAGCGCCTGGAGGGCCAGCAACTCACTGAAAGGTGGCCTGCGGTCTGCACAAAGCTTGTTGGTCTTCCAGGAGGTGACCTTAACCGAGTATTGCAGACTGGCACATTCCAAGATCCAAGACTACCAACTAAAGCTTGAGGTGGCTTCTGCCAAGGTGCAGTGGGGAAAGACCACTCTTTGAGGTCTTTGTGCTGAGATTAAATGGGGGTCTGGTCACTTACTGGATCCTCCCAGTGCCTCAAATGTATGTAAATACAATTTTGTATGTGTAAAGGTATAACACCATGTGGAGCTGGAGAAACACAGCAGGCCAGGCAGCATCAGAACAGAACAGAACTCCATTTGTGGCTATGTATATACATAAGGATATTTTTAGGAATAAAACATAATTTTGAATAAAATCATGCTGGCAATTCAACACTGTACAAGCACTGCCTCAACAAAACTATTTCAATTAATTACTAGACTGTGACTGAGCTCGGTCTCTTTTCATTGAAGAAAAGGAGGAGGAGAGGGGGCCTAATTGAGGTATACAAGATAATGAGAGGCATAGATAGAGTTGATAGCCAGAGACTATTTCCCAGGGCAGAAATGGCTAGCACGAGGGGTCATAGTTTTAAGCTGGTTGGTGGAAAGTATAGAGGGGATGTCAGAGGCAGGTTCTTTACGCAGAGAGTTGTGAGAGCATGGAATGCGTTGCCAGCAGCAGTTGTGGAAGCAAGGTCATTGGGGTCATTTAAGAGACTGCTGGACATGTATATGGTCACAGAAATTTGAGGGTGCATACATGAGGATCAATGGTCGGCACAACATTGTGGGCTGAAGGGCCTGTTCTGTGCTGTACTGTTCTATGTTCTATGTTCTAATAGAATACTAGCTTGGGCCTTTGGTTTGCTAGACCAGTGACATTACCACTGCTCTTCTACCACAGCATGACCTGGTGAAAACCAGTGATAGGCTTAAAAGTGCATCAAACAGCATGTTGCTTTGGTTGCTCAGAATCTGCCACAGTTGCAAAGCCTAAATAAAATAGCTACTGGGCAGCAATAGCAATCCTGAGAGTGCTTATAGTTACACTAAAAACTAATGCCCAATAATCAGTCAAACTCTTAACTCTATTTCTCCCTCCACAGATGCTGCCGACATGTTCAATTTTTCCCGCATTCTTTGACTTTGTTTCACGTTCCGGCACCAAGCGTAATTTTTGCTTTTTTGAGTGTTTAATTCACTGCAACTTCTCTACCAGCTACATTCACCTTGAAGGAGATCTGCTCTTCTCTCCAACTGAATTTCCATTTCAATCCAAGATAATAAAATGTGAGGCTGGATGAACACAGCAGGCCAAGCAGCATCTCAGGAGCACAAAAGCTGACGTTTCGGGACTAGGCCCTTTAGCATCTGTAGTTCCCATTATCTCTGATTCCATTTCAATCCATTGGCTTGTTACGTTTTCATTGCTCTCTCTCCCTTGCTCTTGGCGTTTAGTAAAATATTTGCCCAAATTTGTTTTCCCAGCCACATCTTCTTCCTCGATTACTGCTTCTGGGCAGTTCTGCAGAAGAATTATACCAGATTCAAAATGTTACCTTTGTTTCTGTCTCAGTTGAAACTGCCAGACCTGCTGAGTTTCGCCAGCAATTTCTGTGTTTGCTTTAGCTTATAACATAAGCAGCCCACATTAACACACAGCAACTCATTCTTTACCAGTGATAGGAATATGTTCAAACACTGTTTCTTTTTCAATTAGCCAGGAATATAGACAGCCATTAATTCCCCATGGCAATGCTTCATCCAACTACAGTCGAGTTATCATTCCTGTGTGAAAATATTGTTGTTTGGAATTCTTGCACTTGTTCTGATAAGTGTGGGACAAATAACTTTAGCAATGTACCTCTACTTATGGAGAATATAATGTTATTCTTATGGGGAAAATACTTTCCTACAAAACTATGGATCTTGACTGTAAGATAGTCTGAAAAAAAGTGCAGCAAGGAATTCATGAGAAATATCTTTCTCAGGACAGGTATCGCAATGTCAATTGAGAGTTTCAAAATTGGCACATTTTTGATGAGCTAAGCATATTAAGAAGCATGGGGTCAAAAGTAGAGATATAAGACGTTCTGATCTAAACAGCAGAGAAGGGCCAAATGATTGATCTGCGTGCTCATACTCCCATATCCAGATTTCTGAGCTAACTAGATTAGTATTGCTAGGCACAGAGATTCCAATAAGGCTTTTGAATGTGGAAATATATAGAGACAGTGATACAGAGTGGGGATGGTGCAACAAGGTGATTGACACTGTGTCTCTTGTTGTACTATGAATAAGCTCTGAAACAGTGGATGGTTTAGAGGGGAGGCCATTGCTGATGACATGGAATTGTTCAAATTAGATATGGCTTTGGGTTAAACAGAGTTCAGATAGAGAAGGAGGGATAGCTGAATGGTTATCTGTAAATCCGCAGTCCAGGCCTCTATGTCACTGAAATTTCTCCAGGGTCAGGCTCAGGACACCGTTGATACAGGTTTTGAAAATGCAGCCCCATTACTGCACTGCTACTTCGGTGAAATTAGGCATTAAAAACATTTACACACAATGGGTCACTCTGTGACAGTGTGATTCCAGTGGGAGCGCACATCAGAAATTTGGATGTGTGCTGCACTTAATATGTTGACCATTAACTTAAATTGCGTTGAAGAACACACACTCAACAGGCGCCCCAGTTTCTGACACAAGTGACTGACTGGCAAGGCTTCCCATCAGCAAAAAGTCAGAAGATTGCCTTTCTTATGTCAAATCAAAGGTTCCCTGTTGTGGCTCTTTTGTCTGAAAACTGTTACAACAGACAAGTGGCAAACTAATCATCCCTGTTATTAATGGTTCACTAAGTACAACTAAGGGGCAAAAACAGAACGTGAAAACAATGCAGGAAAACACGATTCAGCCAATCACATCTGTGATAGCCCCCTCAAACAGGCATCCATATGCTTGCACTCTTCTGATCCATGTCCGTCATGCTGCAAACTTTTGATTTTCCAAATATGTGTCAATTTTTCCTTTGAACCTGTTTCCGGCTTTCCTTTTGTGTAGAGCGTTCTAGGTCTTGCAATGCGGATGTTATGGTTGATTTATCAAACAGCTTTCTCAAGATTGACAGATATAGGCCAGTTGGCTGCACTTTGAAACCACCTCCACCAACACTCTACCTGCACTTCCACCTCCACCTCTTCTTCCCTCCTCACCCCCACCCCAAAAACCACCGCCAACACTAAAGTCCAATCATTTCCTGACCTCCCGACAGTTTGCACTTTTTTTTAATTATTGCACGGTACGTGGGCATCAATGTTATTTCAATTACGTTGTTAAGGGTCTGGGGTTGGATATGGGTTGATTTAGTTAGGAATGGCAGATTTCTTTCACTAACACTAAAGGTTATCTCATGAACCAGATGAATTTCTGTGACGATCAGCAATGCTTATGTGGTTACCATTGGATTGATTTTTAAATGTGAAGTTAAATTTCATCATTTGCTATTAAAGGATTCAAACCTAGTGCCTAGAATACTAGCTTGGGCCTTTGGTTTTTGCTAGACCAGTGACATTACCACTGCACTTCCCCTAAATTTGAGGGAGGGTGTTGTGGGAAAGGGCAGAGTAGCATTAACTTTGGATTATTCACGCATGGACCCAGATCATGCTCAAGGGAACCACCATCGCAGATGGCAGAATTCAAATTCAATATGGGGATCTGGAATTAGAACATAGAACATCGAACATTACAGCATAGTACAGGCCCTTCGGCCCTCAATGTTGTGCTGACCTGTCATACCAATTAAGGGTGTAATGATGACTATGAAATCATTTTCAGTTGTTAGGAGAATAAAAGAATATAGCCGATTCACTATTGTCCTTTCAGGGAAGGAAACTGCCACCCTTACCTTGTCTGGCCTACATGTGATTCCAGACCCACAGCAATGTGGCTGACCCTTAACTGGTCTCTGGGGTGTAAATACTGTCCTAGCCAATGCCCATATCAGATAAACAGAATCACAACAGTTACCAAATCACCCCAGAGGAAGGACAATGAAGTTTCATTTGAATGATTCATGGGTAAGGCAATTTGGTTGGAAGAATTTGCAGATTGCTCCTCAAACTATGTTTTACTTTTCATTTAGCCATAAATGGACCTTCCTTAATCATCACATATAGCCTGGGTCTCAAGTCCAGATCTTCTGGCTCAGAGGCAGTGATGTGACCCACAGCAACACAAGACATCCTGCAGGTTAGAAGACTAAGGAAATGAAGAAATATGAGTGGGTATGTGGAATTGTGTTGGAAGTTTAGTCATAATTGAAATAGATGACCAAAAGGCCTACTCCAGCTCATATTCATTGTGTTCTTTCAGTTTTACAGCCCCTTTTTATTCCTGAGAAGTGGAAGCTTATTCTTTGTGTCTACCTTGCAAAGTCCTTTCATAAGTGTTAGTAAAATTCTTTAACAGCCCCAATGGGCTCAGCCCTCTGTTTTCAGCATAGGTAAATCCCAGTCCATTCACAGATGTATAGAATCACAGAATTATTAGAGTGCAGAAGGGAGATGTTAGGTCTATCATGTCTGCATCAACCCGATTGCCCAGTGCCAATCTTCTTCCTGTTCTCCATATCCCTGCATACTACAACTATCCAAACAATCATCCAATACCCTCTTGAATGTCCCAGTTGATCCTACCTCCACTACAATTCTAGATAATGCTTTCCACAGTCTAACTACTCACTGTGTGAAAAGGAATTTTCTCACATTACCCTTGCTTTGCTTGCACATCACTCTAAATCTTTGCCCTCTCGTTTTTTTTTGACAAGCAGGAACAGTTTCACCCTATCTACTCTGTCCAGCCCACTCATAATATTGGAAACCTCACTCAGTTCTCCAGTCAGCCTTCTTTCCTCAGGTCCCAGTTTCTTCAAATGATCTTCAGAGCTGAAATTTCTCATTCCTTGAGTGAATCTTGTAAATCGTTTCTGCACTCTCTCCAATGCATTCACATCTTTCCAGTAATGTGGCCCCCACAATTGTACACATGTATTTAGTCTTTCTGTTACAGAGATTTAATTGAAGGTCTCATTTTAAATCCTTCAATGCTATTCTGTGTATTCATGATGTCCAATACAATTGATCAAACACACTGAGAGATGACATATAAGATCAATCTTTGTAAGTTTAACCACTTTGATGTCTAGAAGCTTGCTATAGGATCCATGCAACAGCATAATGTTTGGAGACAATATACTTGCAAAGACAAATTTGTTAGATTGTGTTTTTATTTGGTGTGCAATTATCATATTTTTCCTTCAAAATTGAGGTTGTTTGCCTTAAGAACAGTGATGGGAGTCGGTGGTGATTGGGCCATTAGCATCAAGAGCTTTCAAGCAGCTTAACACAAGCAGCTTCGGGAACATTTATAATTCAGAACATAGGTTAACAAGAGGAGGAAGGTTTTACCTTCTGTGCCCTCCATCTACCAGCTAAATCTTAAATCCCCTGTTATCACAGAGCATGGTTTTCAATGCTAGAGAAAATGCATTTACTTCCGAAACATAAAGGAATATCCTTTGAGCTACTCTGATAACACAAGGCCCTTACTGAGGGAGTGTCAGATTTGTGTGGCAATCCGAGAATTTCCCCCCACAAGATATGCCAGCAAGAGGCAAGTTGTGTACCAGTCATCTCCCAGAAAGCATTGCCCACATGCCACATGCAGAGACTTCTATCGTTGGCATGGGAATCCAAACAGAAAGGACCTGAAATACAAGCCTTTAATTCTCATTGTCAGACACTGTGGACAGAAGGCCTACAGTGCAGAAAGGAGTCATTCTGCAGACCTGTAGCGCATCACACGCAGACCCACCATCTCAACCACACCTCCACATCCCCTCCCCTTTCTCATGACCAATCCATTAAACCTGCACATCTTTAGACGATGG
Source organism: Stegostoma tigrinum (assembly GCF_030684315.1). Lineage (NCBI taxonomy): Eukaryota > Metazoa > Chordata > Chondrichthyes > Orectolobiformes > Stegostomatidae > Stegostoma > Stegostoma tigrinum. The sequence goes on from NC_081359.1 coordinate 103,496,185, forward strand.
GAGGAAACCAGAACACACTCAAGCAGATACGAGGAGAATATGCAAATTCCACACAGACAGTCAGCCAAGGGTGGAATCAAATTCTGGTCCCTGGTACTGTGAGGCAACAGTGCCAACCCTGGAGTCACTGTGCTGCCCGTGCAAAACTCAAAAGGGGCAAAATAACAGGAATCGCACTGACGCTCTGGAATGTGCTCAAGGCATGAGCTTCAACCTGCCTATCTAACGTTTTATCAATTCTTTTTGTCCCTCCACTCTCCTCTTAGGGAGAATGTGGCATCACTGGCCAGACTAGCATTTGCTGTTCATAAACTGAGTGGCAATTTCAGAGGGCAGGTAAGAGTCAAAAACATTGCTGTTATGGGTCTGGAATCATGAGTAGGCCAAATCAGGTAGGCTCAGCAGATTCCCTCTCCTATTCCAGACAGTACTGAATTCAAATTTCACTATCAGGCCAACATGGTATGAGGGTTCAAACCCACGTCCTCAGAACATCATTTTAAGGCTATTGATCAGTACTATTAACCTGACATCTATACCACCTGCCCCTTTTGGAAATTCTGCCCCAGTTTGTCAGGGGAGGGCAATTGGCAGAGAGCGATTGGGTAAGTGGGACATTTTCGGCTCTTCACCAAACTTCAGGGAGGCTCTATTAGCCTTGGACAGTCAAATGCATCAGCGTGCTATCAATGGCTTATTCTACAAAGAACAAATGCATTTTGGGCTCATATAACTGTGTCCTCTTTCTTTGAGTTTAGAAGGCTGAGTGGAGTTTTTAACAAAATATTTAAAATTATAACAAACTTTGATAGTGTAGAAACATGATTTCTCCAGAGTTGCTCAAACAAAGGGGTATATTTGATAGGCTTATTTAACAATGATTCCGGGAATAATAACATTTCATTCAATTTCAGCCTGAGGGCAAAATTGCTGTGGAACATATCAAAAAGTCATAACATTCAAGTATAGACTAAGTGAAGGCTTTATTTTTTCTCCCCACATAAAGATTTCTGGAAAATTCGGATCTCCTTTTAATTCATTCACAGGCTGCAGCAATCATTAGCTGGACTAACATTTATCGCCCATTCTTAATTGGTCAGAAATCAGTTTAGAGTCAACCACATTACTGTAGCTCTGGAGTCACATGTAGGCCAGACCAGATAAAGATAGCAGATCTCCATCTCTAAACAACATTCGCAAACCATAGGTAACAAGGTGTAGAGCTGGATGAACATAGCAGGCCAAGCAGCACCAGAGGAGCAGGAAGGCCGACGTTTCAGGCCTAGGCTCTTCCTTCTCTTTTTCTGAAGAAGCGTCTAGGCCTGAACATCAGCCTTCCTGCTCCTCTGATGCTGCTTGGCTTGCTGCATTCATCCAGCTCTACACCTTGTTATCTCAGATTCTCCAGCATTGGCAGTTCCCATGGTCTCTGAATCATGAGCAAGCCACATTTTTTTAAAAATTGAACCAACAGTGGTCATATGGTCACTATAGGATAGCTTTGCAATTGCAGATTTTTGATTTTCACCATATATGATCAGATTTGAACCCAGAGCCCCCAAAGCCTTTGGCTGGACTCAGGATGGACTAAACCAGAGATATTCCCACGATGCCACCAGCTCCACATTCTTGATTGCCCCACAGTTAATCCAGATATGCTGTCAATGCCTTGTGAGCCTCTTTTCTTTATTCACAAGATGTGGAGTTACTGCGCCTTGCCAAAATGTTTTGCCCATCCAGAACTGCCTTGTCTCAGTGACTGGCTTGTCCATTTTGTGAACAGAAAATGTCAATCATGTATTTTCAGGTCTGGCTTCACACAAAAACCAGATTGAGTGGAGGGACTGCTGTAGTGGTGCTCCTGCTGGACGACTAATTCACAGACCTGGGTAAATGCTCAGGGAATGAAACTGAAACTGGAATCCACGTGGGGTGAGACTGAGCCGAGGCAGTCACTGAGGAATGTGATATGGCTTTGGAAAAGAGTGCTAACGAATATCTGGCCAAACATCGGGAGTGCCAGTGAAATCAATGACAGTGGGCAAGAAGAAAGATTGGAATGGAAATCCTGTTGGAGAAAGGAGCAGGATTTTGTCAAGGTGACCTATTCCTGCTCCTTGTTCTTATGTTCTTATGGTGGGCCTGCTGAGAAGAGATGTGGCAGTGAGTTAAATATAAAATAAAAAGGAAAAGAAATAGGGATGCTGTAAATCAGAGACAAAAGTAGAAATTGCTGGAAAACCTCAGCAGGTCTGGCAGCATCTGTGGAGAGAAATCAGAGTTAACGTTTCAGGTCTAGTGACCCTTCCACAGAACAGTTCTTGTTAAATTTGAAAGGGCTCAGAAAGGATTTACAAGGATGTTACCAGGGGTGAGGAATTGAGCTACAGGGAGAGGCGAAATAGGCTGGGGCTATTTTCCCTGCAGCATTGAAGCGGAGGGGTGACCTTACAGAGGTTTGTAAAATATTGACAGGCATAGACAAGGTGAATAGTCAAGAAGTTTTCCTCCAGTGTAGGGGAATCTGAAACTACAAGGCAAAGGTTTGAGGTGCGAGGGGAATGATTTAAAAAGGACTGTCTTCTCTGGTACTTACATCAGCAGGAATCATAACATTATTTTCAATAAATAAATGATTTCATTGAATGTAAAAGCTAATGGTTAGGCCAGCATTTATCGTCCAAAACAGTCAAAAGTAAATCACATTGCCATAGAATCCCTTCAGTGTGGGGACAGGCCCTTTGGCCCATCAAGTCCACCCTGCCCCTCAGAACATCCCACCCAGACCCAACCCCCTAAAACCCACCTAATCTACACATCCCTGAATACTACAGGAAAGTTAGCACAGCCAATCCACCTAATCTGCACATCTTTAGACTGTGAGAGGAAATTGGAGTACCTGGAGGAAACCCACACAGGCATGGGGAGAACATGTAAACTCCACGCAGACAGCCACCCAAGGCTGGAATCAAACCTGGGTCCCTGGTGCAGTGAAGCAGCAGTGCAAACCACTGAGCTAGCGGGCCACAGCAGGGTTTTTTTTAGACTAGAATAGATTCCCCACAGTGTGGAAAAGGCCCTTCGGCCCAACAAGTCCACACCACCCCTTGGAACATCCCATCCAGACCTATCCCCCTAAAACCGACACACCCCTGAACACTACGGGCAATTTAGCGTGGCCAATCCACCTAGCCTGCACATCTTTGGACTGTGGGAGGAAACCGGAGCACCCGGAGAAAACCCACGCAGACACGGGGAGAATGTGCAAGCCCCACACTGGAATCAAACCAGGGTCCCTGGTGCTGTGAGGCTGCAGTGCTAACCACTGAGCCACCGTGCCACCCCATGGTTGTGGGTTTCGAATCACAACTTGGCCAGACCAGATAAAGACAGCAAATTTCCTTTCCTAAAGGACTTTTTGAGCCAGATGTTTTTTTTTTAACACAACAACCAAGTGTGGTTACATGGGAACTATTAAACTCACTTTTTATGCCAAATTTTTACTAGATTCAAATATCGCCATCTGGCATGCTGAAATTCAAACCCAGATTCTCAGGGCATTAACTTGGAGTGCCTGAATTATTTGCAGAGTGCATTATCAGGACCACACCACCATTTCCCAATATCACTTCATTCCTAGATGAAGGGATCATCCACAAGCCCATAGCTCTGTGAAAGTGGCAACACCAGTGGATATGGTGGCATAGAAGGAGGATGGTACACTTGACTTCGTCGGTCAAGGCATTGACTACTAAAGTTGGCAAGTCATGCTGCATCTGTATAAGGCCTCAGGTAGGCCACATTTGGAGTATTGTGTGCAGTTCTGGTCACCACATCATACAAAGGAAGTGAAGGCTTTGAACATGTTGCTAGGGTTGGAGCATATTAGCTGCAAGGAGATGTTGGACAGACTTGAATTGTTTTGGCTTGAGCGTCAGAGGCTGAGGGGACGACCTGATGGAAGTCTATTAAAATTGTGAGGGCCATGTATAGGCTGGATGGTCAGAGTCTTTTCCCCCAGTTGGGGAATCCAAAACTAAAGGGCGTAGGTTTAAGGTGAAAGGGAAAGCCTTTAAAAGAGACCTAAGGGGCAACCTTTTCACACAGAAGGTGGTGTGTGGGTGGAATGCGCTGCTGGAGAAAGTGGTGGAGGCTGGTACAATTACAGCATTTAAAAGGCATCCAGATGGGGACATGAAAAGGAAGGGTTTAAAAGGATATGGGCCAAATGCTGTTAATGGGGCTATATTTAAGTTAGGATATCTGGTTGGCATGGACGAGTTGGGCCAAAGGGTCTGCTTCCAGGCTGTACATCTCTATGACACTAAGAAGCATTCAAACAGTCACTAAGGGGCAGAGAAAAGAGGGATACAGACTACGTGTAGGCAGATGGTATTGGTTTAGAATGACATAACAGTCAGCACAGGCATGGTGGGCCAAAGACCTATTCCTTGTAGTTTCTTTGTTCTATGTTCCAGGTGATAGTTCCTATTCTGGGATGATCACTGACTGCCATGAAGTCTGTGCAAATTCCCTTCCAGAGCTGTGGAACAGCCAAGTGGCGTAGAAAACCACCTGCCTGTCCCAAATGCCAGCTAGGATATGGTTATAAAGCTGTTGCTTGGTTCAAGCTTCACTTGCCAGTAAACGACCTTCACATCAAAAAAGTGTTAAAAACATCCTTGATCTTAGTCAGTTGCAGTGAAACATCTTCAATGCTCGGCATGGGGCAGCGAGATCTCATCAAAACTTCATTGAGATCCTTTGGATCTATCAGTTACCTGGTTCTTTCACTGCTACCATCTTGTTAATCCAGTCTGTAGGAGTTGGCACTTTCTAGATTTGACTCTCATCCAGAAATACTAAAGCATCCAAACCAAAATAAAATCACCCTATCATTAGAATATTGTTGTTATGACCTTGCCATGTGCAAACTCCATTATTCCAGCTTCAAAAAGTTGGTAATGAGTTGTTTTTTGATACCCTGAGGATGTGAAGGATGGCTTCTTCAAACATATTTTTTTTCACTGTATTTAAAATTGTTTGACAACAGGAAGCACAAGTTGTTTGTTAAATGGAAGAAATCTTGGCCTGGGAGCCAGTGAATAGCGCAATCCCACAGGGCTCTTTCAAGGTGCCCCTGCTGTTCATACTATTTATTAATGACTTGGAAAAGAGTACCTTCTGTGAAGCTATAACATTTGTTGATTACACCAGACTGCGTAGCCAGGTGACAGATGTAAGGAAGACAAACAACAACTCAGAATGATTGGTTACAAAATAGGCAGATGGGCCAAAGAACAGCAGATGGCTTCTAATGCTATGCTAAATGTAGCGCTGGTGGAAAGAGAATAGAGTAAAGGCTTACAAATGCTGCCCTTTCACAAGCTCAGGTTGTCCCGAAGATCTTTGCAGCCAAATAAGTCTTTTTGAAGTCCAGTCACAATTTATAATTCAGGGAAGTGTGACAGCAAGCTCTTATAATGGCAATGAGGAAGTCAGCAAATAATCTGCTTTGATGATGTTGGTAGAGGGATAACTGTTGATTGGGAAATCAGGCTGAGCTCCCTTGCTTTCTTCAAAGAGTTGCTTTAGGGTCTTTGGCAAGATGGCAAACAGGGTCTCATTCAAAAGATACAATGCCAAACTCTCTCAGTTTTCAATTGATGATTCAATTTAATTTGGAATCAAAATTCTTAGAGTCAGACTTGAACTCATAATCATCTGCATCAGCTGCTACAGAGCAGTGGCAGACATATAGGAAAAAAGAAGCAGCCCAGTTAAGTACTCAGTGAGAGAAAATCTTTCAGAAATGATGAAGAAAAAATAAAGTATTTACTGTGAACGATTGCTCATTAGAATTTCAACCTCATGTAATGCTGTTCTGAACCGAAAATCCAACCAAAACAGAGCACTGGGGGTTATTGTCTTCAAATCAAATGTATGGTCCTTGTCTTGTAGTGATCACTTTTAAGATTGTTTCCAAATTTGGATACCCTACTGTCAAGAAATACACAGAGTCAATAAGCCAGAAGGATGTCTATACAAAAAGACTTCAGCTCTCTATCATTCAAAATACAACCGATAATTAGGATTTAGTTAGGTCAAGTATTTATCTTGTAGCTCTAAAGATCCAAAACACCAGTTCAAAACAGAAAACATATGACTTTACAGTGGAAAATGTCTAAAATGGATTTAGCAATTGATTAAGTCCTTCTTTACATTGAAAGAATATGGTTGTTCCTCTCCCATCCCATCTTGTGCCAACATTGAATGAGATTCGCCTGAAAACTCTTACATGGTGGCTCAGTGGTCAGCACTGTTGCTTCACAGCACCAGGGACCCAGGTTCCCTCAGGCAACTGTCTGTGTAGAGTTTGCACATTTTTCCTGTGGCTGTGTGGGCTTCCTCTCACCGTCCAAAGATGTGTGAGTTAGGGTGGATTGGCCATGCTAAATTTCACGTCATGTTCAGGGATGTAGCGACGAAGTGGGTTATAGGAGGGTGGATCTGAGTGGGATGCTGTGAGGGGGCCGGTGTGGGTGTGTTGGGCTGAAGGGCCTGTTTCCACACTGTACAGATTCTATGTAAGGATGGGTTGTTTTAAATATTACCATTCAAGCCCATTATTGAATAGTGTACCACAGGTTTGGTTGTTCTAAGCCCAAACAATAAATAATTCAATTTTCTGCTCCTCAGAAAAAAATCTCTTAAATTGGTGAACTTTGTCTGTAGCCTAGCTTATGCATATTGTTGAAATGCAATCCCACTGGCGTGTGTTGTCGCCATCAAATCAGGTGACAGTAATTGTTCAGTGTGTATTGGAGGGGTGGGGCTGCTGTTGGTGAAGGTGGCCTCAACTGAAGCAGTCCATGTTCAGATGCAACAAGACCAGGGCAACATCCAGGCTTGGACTGACAAGTGGCAAGTAACATTCACGCCACACAAAAGCCAGGCAATGATGGTCCCCAGTCAGAGGCAGGGACAATCTAACCACTGCCCCTTGACATTCAATGGTGTTACCATCACTGAATCCCTCATTATCAACATCTAGGGAGTTACCATTGACCAGAAACTCAACTGAACTCACCAAATAAACACAGTGGCTACAGAGGAGGTTAGATACTGGGAATACTGAGGCGAGTAACACACCTCCTGACTCCACAAAGCCTGTCCAAGTCAGGGGTGTGATGGAATACTCCCCACTTGCCTGGATGAGTGCAGCTGCAACAATATTTAAGAAGTTTGACACCATCCAGGATAAAGCAGCCCGCTTGATTGGCACTATGTCCACAAATATTCACTCCCTCCACCACCGACACTCAGTAGCAGCAGTGTGTACTATCTACAGGAAATTTACTAATGATCCTTCGGCAGCATTTTCCAAATGCATGACCACTTCCATCTAGAAGACAAGAGCAACAGATAAAAGGGAACACTCCCAAATTCAGGGACAAAAACAAAGTTGCTGAAAAAGCTCAGCAGGTCTGGCAGCATCTGTGAAGGAAAATAGAGAGTTAACATTTCTGGGGTTCAGTGACCCTTCCTCAGAACTAACCCTACTGAATTCAGCTTCCCCTCCAAGACACTCACCATCCTGACTGAGAAATATTATTGCCGTTCCTTCATAATCACTGGGTCAAAATCCTGGAATTCCCTTCCTAATGGCATTGTGGGTAATATCAGCAGGTGAACTGCAGTGGTTCAAGAGGCAACTCACCAAGACCTCCTCCAGGGCAACTAGGGATGGGCAATAAATGCTGGCCAGCTAGCCACACCCACATCCTACAGATGTATAAAGCAAAAGCTCCAGTCCACATCTAACAGAAAGGAAAGAATGGGGATAAATGGGTGCGGGGGGGGGGGGGGCACGGTTCTGGTTGGCGATTAGTGGCTAATGGTGTGCCTCAGGGATCAGTGTTGGGATCGCAATGGTTTTCAGTTTACATGGATGGTTTGGATTTGGGGATATGTGATAGATGTGAAGTCATCCATTTTAGTTGGAATATCAGTAAAAGGACTATTATTTATGTGGTGAAATATTGCAGCCTGCTGCTGCACAGACAGACTTGGGTGGCCTTGTGCGTGAATCGCAAACTGTTGGTTTGCAGGTGGAGCAGATGATTAGGAAGTCAAAGGTAATATTATCCTTCATTTCTAGAGGGATGGGGTTTAACAGCAGGTAGATTATGCTGCAGCTGGATAACCTCGCCTCAAGTGCTGCATGCAGTTTCGGTCTCTGTGCTTGAGAAAGGATGTACTGGCACCAGAGGGAGTGCAGATGACGTTCACTAGGCTGATTTCAGAATGGAGAGGTTTGCCTTATGAGGAGAGTTTGCGTAGACCAGGACTATACTCATTGAAATGTAGAAGGATGAGGAGTTATCTTACAGAAACATATAAAATTATGAGGGGTTAGGGTTAGGGTTAGACAGGATGGAAGCAGGGAGGTTGTTTCCTTTGGAGGGTGAAACTAGAACGAGGGGGGCATAGCCTCAAAATGAGGGGGAGCAGATTTAGGACTGAGTTGAAGAGGAAAGGGTTGTGAATCTGTGGAATCCCCTGCCCAGCGAAGCCATTGCAGCTACCTCACTGAATGATTTTAAGGCAAAGATAGATAGATAGATTTTTGAAGAGTAAAGGAATTAAGTGTCATGGTGAATGGGCAGGTAGGTGGACCCATGATCTTATTGAATGGCGGAGCAGACCTGATTGTCCAGATGGTCTATTCCTGCTCCTATATTTTACGTTCTTGTGTTCGTACACCGTGCTTTTGGCTGCACTCAACTGCTCCAACATCGAGTGGGCCTCAAACATTGCCCCTTCTTCCCCTTCCCTTCTTGTTGAGACACCTGTTGCCGGAACAGAATTCTTCCCATCATGCCTCAAATAATTAATCTAGTTTGCCTCTTATCATAGTATCATACACTACCAAAGGCAGCTTTTGATCTATCACCTCTGCACCATCAAAAATATGTATTTAGCAAAACCAATATAAAACCAACATTGTTTCCACTTTCCTGCAGTAGGCCCTTAGCCTTGAATGTCATACCATTTCAAGTGCTTGTCCACGTGTATTTTAAAGGTTGGGAGGTTTCCTGCCTCAGACAGCCTCCCAGGCAGCGTATTCCAGACTCCCAGCGCCCTCTTGGTGAGAATGTGTTTTCTCAAATTCACTTAAAACCACCAGTTTTTCATTTTAAAATGATGCCCCTTTGTTACTGAACCTTTGACTAAAAAGTGAAGAGCTGCTTTCATTCCACTCTACCCATGCCCCTCATAGTCTTAACCACTTTGGTCAGGCCCCCCCACCTCTGCAAAGAAAACAACCTGAGTTTATTCAGAGATAGTAGGAACTGCCGATGCTGGAGGATCTGTGATAACAAGGTGTGGAGCTGGATGAACACAGCAGGCCAAGCAGCATCAGAGGAGCAGGAAAACTGACATTTCGGGTTGAGACCCTTCTTCAGTTTATCCTCACCTTATCCAGCCTCTTTGTAGCTGAAATGCTCCACCCCAGGCAACGTCCTGGTGATCCCTAAAAAAAAATCAGATTCTGCAGTGACTCTCTAACTCCCTCTCTCTTTACTTTTCCCATCATGACTTCTTCCCCACCCTTCGGCCCCTAACAATGAGGAAATCTAGAACAAGGGAACAGTTTTCAAACAAGGGGTTTCGCCTTGAAAACAGAGATCAGGAAGATTTCCTTCTCTCAGAATGTTAAGAGTGTTTGGGATTTTCTGCACCTTGAGCACAGTGGAGTTTTGTTCATTGAGTATATTGGAGGCTGAGTTCGTAGATTCTTGATCCACAAGAGAATCATAGAGTAATACAACACAGAAACAGACCCTTTGGCCCAATTTGTCATGTCAACTAAGTTTCTAAGCTAAACTGGTCTAATTTACCTGTGTTTGTCTGATAGCCCTCTAAACATTTCCTATTCATGTACCTGTCCAAATGTCTTTGAAACACTGTGATTATATCTACATCTAACATTTCCTTAGACAGTTTATTCCACTCTGTGTGAAAATTTACCCCTCAAGGCCCTTTTAAATCTTTCTCCTCTCACCTTAAACCTTCGCCCTCTAGTGTTGAACTCCCCATCCAAGGAAAAGACTTTTGCTACTCACCTTATCTAAGACCCTCATGATTTTATAAACCTTCATCATGTCACCCTTCAACCATCTATGCTTGAGGGGAAAAATCCTAACCCACTCAAATCTTTCCTCTTAACTCAAACCCTTCAGTCCTGGTAACATGCTTGTAAATCTTTCCTGAACCCTCTGCAATGTAATAATATCAGAAAGTGGAGTCAAGGTCACATTAAACTAGCCATGATCTTAATAACTATCAGGGGGGCTGAATGGCCTATTTTGACTTCTTATGTTCTTATTACCGAGTCCCTCTAAAATATTGGCAGCAGTGTTGTCTGTGACCTCCTCTTCCAATGAAAATGTGCCCAATTTATGGCATACTGTGATCATCCAATCTCACGTCCTCTTAATCATTCCGGATGTTGTTTCCAATAATTTTTCTGTCTCATTCTTCAGGAAGCATAACATCTGTGCTGTGGGATCTCATGACCTAATCTGTCAAAGGGCCTCACCCATTCAACATTCACGCGATCCCACAGACTGACCTTGCCAATCAGTGAATTATGGTTTATTTTTCTTTCCACTGAAGTTTGACTCAATTAGTTTCCTGAATGGCCCAACCATCTTCCATGTGCGCCTGTCAGCCTTTGCCCCCGTCAATTTTTCTTTCCTGATGCTCTTGTCAACAATGTTGTTCTGGTAGAACTGTAATAAGCCTCAACAAAGACACTCTCGTCATTATATTGACCCTCTCTGACCTCCCGCAGTCACATCTCAAATTAGAAACGCAATCGCAATCAAAATGCTTCACTTGGTGGGAAGGAGGTAAAGCAAGAGCTGGCAGTCCAGGGGAAATGAAAGCCTGTCATTTTGAAGAAGGCTTGTTTTAAACAGTCAATAAATTGGTTTACTCAAGCTCAAAATTGGCTTTAATTGATAATACATATCATGCATTAAGTGCAGGAAGGAGTCACTGAAGCAGGAATTCACCGTCCTATTGGTTTTAGCTTTTGCTGATGACGTGATAATTGGAAAAAACTGAACCTTAAATAATTGATACTTTATGGAATAAGAGTCAAAATACTTAATAAGAATTGATAGGCATTGCATAAGGCAACCACAGCAGAGCAACTGTTTTATATCTCACCCTGAATCGAGACATAAAACGTCCATGGACGTGTCAAGATCTATTGGTTCAGGCTTTCATGCTGAAATCCCTAATTCAGTGAGATTTCATTTTATGCAGCATTTTATCTCTAGTAAGTATTTGATAGGGGCTAGCAAGTGACCTTTCGCATTCCACTGAATTGACCTTAAGCTGACCAATGGACAGTGGGAAACATCATATATTTTTTGTGGAGTTTTGATCTGTTGGATGTAGTTTTGATTCCCTAATCTGGGGAAGGATGTTCCTCCTATGGAGGGAGAGCCACAAGAGTTAGCCAAACTGATTCCCTGTATGAACAGTACAGACCATATGGATCAGTTTGGTCTTTATTCACTGAAGCTTATTAGAATGATGACGTGATAATTGCAAAAAACTGAACCTTTAATAATTGATACTTTGTGGAAGGAGGGAGGGACATCTGAGAAGCCTATAAAATTATAACAGGGCAAGACAGGGTACACGCAAGAAGGCAGTATTCAATGACCAAGGAGGCCAGAACCAACATTTACAGTGTAAGAATAGGCCATTTTGAACAGTACAGTGCTCTGAGGAAGGGTCGCCAGACTTGAAATGTTAATTCTGATTTTCTCTTCACAGATGCTGCCAGACCTGCTGAGCTTTTCCAGCAGAGATAATGGGAACTGCAGATGCTGGAGAATTCCAAGATAATAAAATGTGAGGCTGGATGAACACAGCAGGCCAAGCAGCATCTCAGGAGCACAAAAGCTGACGTTTCAGGCCGAGACCCTTCATCAGAGAGGGGGATGGGGAGACGGAAATGGAATAAATAGGGAGAGAGGGGGACGGCGGACCGAAGACGGAGAGTAAAGAAGATAGGTGGAGAGAGTTTAGGTGGGGAGGTAGGGAGGGGATAGGTCAGTCCAGGGAGGACGGACAGGTCAAGGAGGTGGGATGAGGTTAGTAGGTAGATGGGGGTGCGGCTTGGGGTGGGAGGAAGGGATGGGTGAGAGGAAGAACCGGTTAGGGAGGCAGAGACAGGTTGGACTGGTTTTTGGGATGCAGTGGGTGGGGGGGAAGAGCTGGGCTGGTTGTGTGGTGCGGTGGGGGGAGGGGACGAACTGGGCTGGTTTAGGGATGCAGTAGGGGAAGGGGAGATTTTGAAACTGGTGAAGTCCACATTGATAGCATTAGGCTGCAGGGTTCCCAGGCGGAATATGAGTTGCTGTTCCTGCAACCTTCGGGTGGCATCATTGTGGCAGTGCAGGAGGCCCATGATGGACATGTCATCTAGAGAATGGGAGGGGGAGTGGAAATGGTTTGCGACTGGGAGGTGCAGTTGTTTGTTGCGAACTGAGCGGAGGTGTTCTGCAAAGCGGTCTCCAAGCCTCCGCTTGGTTTCCCCAATGTAGAGGAAGCCACACCGGGTACAATGGATGCAGTATACCACATTGGCAGATGTGCAGGTGAACCTCTGCTTAATGTGGAATGTCATCTTGGGGCCTGGGATAAGGGTGAGGGAGGAGGTGTGGGGGCAAGTGTAGCATTTCCTGCGGTTGCAGGGGAAGGTGCCGGGTGTGGTGGGGTTGGAGGGCAGTGTGGAGCGAACATTCGGCCTGCAGTTGGCCTCAAGGCCCTCCGCTTCTTCCTGTCCCGCAGGCCCAACCAGTGCCCCTCCACCGACACTCTCATCCGCCCAGTTGAACTCGTCCTCACCCTCAACAACTTCTCTTTTGACTCCTCCCACTTCCTACAGACTAAGGGGGTGGCCATGGCACCTGTATGGGCCCCAGCTATGCCTGCCTCTTTGTAGGTTACGTGGAACAGTCCCTATTCCGCACCTACACAGGCCCCAAACCCCACCTCTTCCTGCGGTACATTGATGACTGTATCGGCGCCGCCTCTTGCTCCCCAGAGGAGCTCGAACAGTTCATCCACTTCACCAACACCTTCCACCCCAATCTTCAGTTCACCTGGGCCATCTCCAGCACATCCCTCACCTTCCTGGACCTCTCAGTCTCCATCTCAGGCAACCAGCTTGTAACTGATGTCCATTTCAAGCCCACCGACTCCCACAGCTACCTAAAATACACCTCCTCCCACCCACCCTCCTGCAAAAATTCCATCCCCTATTCCCAATTCCTCCGCCTCCGCCGCATCTGCTCCCACAATAAGACATTCCATTCCCGCACATCCCAGATGTCCAAGTTCTTTAAGGACCGCAACTTTCCCCCCACAGTGATCGAGAACGCCCTTGACCGCGTCTCCCGTATTTCCCGCAACACATCGCTCACACCCCGCCCCCGCCACAACCGCCCCAAGAGGATCCCCCTCGTTCTCACGCACCACCCTACCAACCTCCGGATAAAACGCATCATCCTCCGACACTTTCGCCATTTACAATCCGACCCCACCACCCAAGACATTTTTCCATCCCCACCCCTGTCTGCTTCCCGGAGAGACCACTCTCTCCGTGACTCTGTTGTTCGCTCCACACTGCCCTCCAACCCCACCACACCCGGCACCTTCCCCTGCAACCGCAGGAAATGCTACACTTGCCCCCAAACCTCCTCCCTCACCCCTATCCCAGGCCCCAAGATGACATTCCACATTAAGCAGAGGTTCACCTGCACATCTGCCAATGTGGTATACTGCATCCATTGTACCCGGTGTGGCTTCCTCTACATTGGGGAAACCAAGCGGAGGCTTGGAGACCGCTTTGCAGAACACCTCCGCTCAGTTCGCAACAAACAACTGCACCTCCCAGTCGCAAACCATTTCCACTCCCCCTCCCATTCTCTAGATGACATGTCCATCATGGGCCTCCTGCACTGCCACAATGATGCCACCCGAAGGTTGCAGGAACAGCAACTCATATTCCGCCTGGGAACCCTGCAGCCTAATGGTATCAATGTGGACTTCACCAGTTTCAAAATCTCCCCTTCCCCTACTGCATCCCTAAACCAGCCCAGTTCGTCCAGTCTCCCCACCGCACCACACAACCAGCCCAGCTCTTCCCCCCCACCCACTGCATCCCAAAACCAGTCCAACCTGTCTCTGCCTCCCTAACCGGTTCTTCCTCTCACCCATCCCTTCCTCCCACCCCAAGCCGCACCCCCATCTACCTACTAACCTCATCCCACCTCCTTGACCTGTCCGTCTTCCCTGGACTGACCTATCCCCTCCCTACCTCCCCACCTATACTCTCTCCACCTATCTTCTTTACTCTCCATCTTCGGTCCGCCTCCCCCTCTCTCCCTATTTATTCCAGTTCCCTCTCCCCATCCCCCTCTCTGATGAAGGGTCCAGGCCCGAAACGTCAGCTTTTGTGCTCCTGAGATGCTGCTTGGCCTGCTGTGTTCATCCAGCCTCACACTTTATTATCTTGAGCTTTTCCAGCAGCTTTGTTTTTACTCCTGTTCCAATTGCTTATGCTTTGGTCTTACAGTTGTTGCCCCTGAGACTGTGCAATGGCAACCAAGCCATTTGCCACTGCATGGGACCTGGAATTTAGGAAAGCAATCTTTCAAATGGAGCCTTGTATCTTAGCATCTGAAATCTGGCCAATCACTGGGCTCATCTAAGTAGCCAATAATCAGGACTCTCTGGAGTACAGCAGTGGAAGCCAATACCCATATTTTACAGAGTTATCACAAATTTTCTAGATTTTAATATACGTAAACAATATCGCTCAATGTACCTCTTCTCCAAACATAGGTTGATTAAAAGTGTGGAACAGGGTTACGTACTTAACAAAAATTGTGGTTTATTACAATTAGACTCTAGCCACAGGTACTCTGTTATAAGCTATCAGAATATAAGAACTGTCATTTCCTTATAAATTCCCCTTACACACCCATAAGCACAGGCACACACACAGACAAACAATCACAGACAAACACATGCACCCACAAGCATATACCTTCACACACATATACTCAGACACAAACTTTGGCATGGGGAAAAAAACATCATCAGACATAAAAGTTGGAAAGCAGTTGAGCAGCCTTTGTCCACTAGATTTGTGAGTTAACTCATTTTGATGATAATGTTTCTTCTCAGCCATCCTTTTCCAAATGCTCCCATTCATTTGTAACAGGCCCAGGGTGGCTGGTTCACTAATAAAAGGTCTGTCACTTACCAATTGAAAATTCACAAATTAAAGCAACTGCTGAATGAAAGATAAACTTTTTTTCAGGTTTAACTTGGGTTTTTTTTACTGCAGAAAACAGATACACAGCTTCTGAGGCATAGAGATCTGGTAATTTCCCTATACATTCTTCCCAGCTCCAAGCTGTTCAGTTATCCGAATATCAATCACAACGTTGTTGACAGGTATTGATAACTAACTGGTCACTAATCCGTAGACCAATCAACTTGTTGCCAGTGAAAGCTGCATCTGAATATACCATTTGACTCCAGATCATCTACAAGCACTTCATTCTCTGTTTGTTCAAACAACATTCTAAATGATATCTGTCATGTTACTTGCTTTACAAAACATGCAGCAATCCTTGCAAAAATAAACCGGTTTTAAATAATTCTTTCTAGTTTCAGTCCACAGTTTTATAAAAAACACAACATAAAAAAACACTGTCTTCATACAATTCATGCACAGCAATTTGTGTTGGCCTAGTTCAACCACAAATATAAACTCCTCAAAAATAATACTTCTTTAAAAATCCACTGTTACATTTCTGCCTAAAATAAAACTAGTCTCAAAAAATTGACATTTACGCAGGTGAACATGGCATCTCTCTTGAAATAACATATCAGAGAAAAGCAAAGTTCAGTGGTTGGCCACAATAAACCTCAGGACACACCAAAATTGCAAAAAAAAACGTAATTAACTGGAAATCTGTATTGCAAGGAATGCATTTTTGAAAATGCACAGCAAGTTATCTGATATCTGAAAGAGGCAGAGAAACAGAGTCATGTTGATATTTTAGGCAAAGCGTTCAGAAAAATTTAACAAGGATATTGCTGGGTTGGAGGGTTTGAGCTACAGGGAGAGGCTGAATAAGACTAGGGCTATATTCCCTGGCACATTGGAGGCTGAGGGGTGACCTTTTAGAAGTTTATAAAATCGTGATGGGCATGGAGAGGGTCAAGAACTTTTTTGCCTAGGGTAGGGGAGTCCAAAACTAGAGGGCATAGGTTTAAGGTGAGAGGGGAAAGATTTAAAAGGGGCCTAAGGAGAAATCTTTTCTCACAGAGGGTGGTGTGTGTGTGTGTAGAATGAGTTGCCAGAGGAAGTGGTAAAGGGGGTTACAATGACAACTATTTATCTGGATAGGTATATGAATAGAAAGGGTTGAGGGGAATGGGCCAGATGCGGAACTGGGTTAATTAAGATATCTGGTTAGCATGGATGAGTTGGACTGAAGGGTCTGTTTCCATGCTGTATGCCTCGATAACACGACAAAATCTTTCTTGCTTGCTGTCAGCTTAGATGGTATTCCTCTTTCAGAGTCCAAACGACATACTAGACGTTTCACAAAGTATAGTGCCAAAATGTTTTAGACATCAGACAGTCGGCAAACTTACCCTGACATTGTGTACCCATGCAAAAGTGCCTATTGTTTGCCCCTATTCTTCATCCTGCCCTGGCAAAGGGAAGTTTTCTTGTGCATCACTGAGGTAGCTGATTCCTGTCAGTTCAATCAGGATCAGCGATTTAGTGTGTGAGAATGTTGATTGAATGTTGTGCCGTTGCTGTCATTTGATTTAGACCTCAGCCAAATAGCCAACTGAAAAATCAACCGTCTCGTCTGCACCCTGCCTAATTTTCTGGTCCATTGACTTCAGGACATTTTCAAGCTCATTGAAGCATAAATCTAATGAGGTGTTACTATGGAGATCTTTCATTATCCTTATTACAAGATGGTCTCCTGCACAGAGCTTTCATTTGTAACACTTAACTGTGAAATGTCAAGAATTTGTAATGCCTTGGTATTCCACATGTTAAAAAGAGAACAAATGCAGCCCATGCGGCCCTGTTGTGGTATGATGTGCATATGCCTTTAAGGAGGCATATCTTGGGATTGCAGTCAATCATCACCAAACTCAACTGCAAATGATATATCAGTCCCAGGAGCATCTCAGGAGCACAAAAGCTACATATTTCGGGCCTAGACTCTTCATCAGAGAGGTGGATGGGGAGAGGGTTCTGGAATAAATAGGGAGAGAGGGGGAGGCGGACTAAAGATGGTGAGGAAAGAAGATAGGTGGAGAGGAGAGTATAGGTGGGGAGGTAGGGAGGGGATAGGCCAGTCCAGGGAAGATGGACAGGTCAAGGAGGCGGGATGACTCAAGTTCACCTGGGCCATCTTCAGCACATCCCTCACCTCCCTGGACCTCTCAGTCTCCATCTCAGGCAACCAGCTTGTAACTGATGTCCATTTCAAGCCCACCAACTCCCACAGCTACCTAGAATACACCTCCTCCCACCCACCCTCCTGCAAAAATTCCATCCCCTATTCCCAATTCCTCTGCCTCCGCCGCATCTGCTCCCAGGATGAGGCATTCCACTCCCGCACATCCCAGATGTCTGCGTTCTTCCAGGACCACAACTTTCCCCCCGCAGAGGCCGAGAACACCCTTGACCGTGTCTTCCGCATTTCCCGCAACACATCCCTCACATCCCGCCCCCGCCACAACCGCCCAAAGAGGATCCCCCTCGTTCTCACATACCACCCCACCAACCTCCGGATACAACGCATCATCCTCCAACACTTCCGCCATCTACAATCTGACCCCACCACCCAAGCCATTTTTCCATCCCCACCCTTGTCTGCCTTCCGGAGAGACCACTCTCTCTGTGACTCCTTTGTCCGCTCCACACTCCCCTCCAACCCCACCATACCCGGCACCTTCCCCTGCAACCGCAAGAAGTGCTACACTTGCCCCCACACCTCCTCCCTCACCCCCATCCCAGGCCCCAAGATGACTTTTCATATTAAGCGGATGTTCACCTACACATCTGCCAATGTGGTATACTGTATCCATTGTACCCGGTGTGGCTTCCTCTACATTGGGGAAACCAAGCAGAGGCTTGGGGACCGCTTTGCAGAACACCTCTGCTCGGTTCACAATAAACAACTGCACCTCCCAGCTGCGAACCATTTTAACTCCCCCTCCCATTCCTTAAACGACATGTCTATCACGGGCCTCCTGCAGTGCCACAATGATGCCACCCGAAGGTTGCAGGAACAGCAACTCATATTCTGCTTGGGAACCCTGCAGCCCAATGGTATCAATGTGGACTTCACAAGCTTCAAAGTCTCCCCTTCCCACACCGCATCCCAAAACCAGCCCAGTTCGGCCCCCTCCCCCCACTGCATCACACAACCAGCCCAGCCTGTCTCTGCCTCCCTAACCTGTTCTTCCTCTCACCCATCCCTTCCTCCCACCTCAAGCCGCTCCTCCATCTCCTACCTACTAACCTCATCCTGCCTGCTTGACCTGTCCGTCATCCCTGGACGAACTTATCCCCTCCCTACCTCCCCACCGATACTCTCCTCGCCACCTATGTTCTTTTCTCTCCATCTTCGGTCCGCCTCCCCCTCTCTCCCTATTTATTCCAGAACCCTCACCCCATCCCCCTCTCTGATGAAGGGCCTAGGCCCGAAACGTCAGCTTTTGTGATCCTGAGATGCTGCTTGGCCTGCTGTGTTCATCCATCTCCACACTTTGTTATCTTGGATTCTCCAGCATCTGCAGTTCCCATAATCACTCATATCAGCCCCTTGTTAGGTTATAGGTTAAGGTGAGAGGAGAAAGATTGAAAAGGGACCTAAGAGGTAGCCTTTTCCTTGCAGAGGGTGGCATTTGTGTGAAATGAGCTGCCAAAGGAGGTAGTGGAGGTGGGTAAAATGACAAGATTTAAAAAACATCTGGATGGGGATATGATAAATAGGATATGTCAGTGACTTGTTAGTTTGTGATAGAAATTAGATGTATTACACTTAGCCCCCAGTGAATATTAATTGTAACAAATATAGAGAGTGCTGGAGAAACTGGGCAGGTCTGGCAGCATCTGCGGGGAGAAGCAGTTGTTAACATTAAGTCTGGTGTGATTCTCCTTCAAAAAAAAATCGAATGTAGCCCCACATAACGATGGCCCTATTATGGGCTCTCATCACCTCCAGATGGGGGAAAGGCAGTCAGGCCAAATAAGTCACTTCAGCAACTCAAGGACTGGGCCATTTTATGGCCATTTTAACCAAGCCTAGCAGTAGAGATGCAAGGTGGTCCTCCAATATCCCTGCCCCCCTCCACATGGGGTGGCCAATGACTAAAAGAATGAGGTTGATACATAAATAACATTTAGGAGCATCCCCCTCAGCTAACAAATGCTAATCATGCATGACCCTGCGAAAAGGCACTCTATGAATCTGGAAGTCAATAAACTAATTTAACCTGATATCATGTGCACCGCCTTCATACCAAATTCACATTGGGTTAAAGGGAGGGCTTTCAATAAACAGACAGTCCCCTAATGTGGATACCCACTGTCACTGACTAGTACGACATGTGCCTGGGTGCTTTGGTGATGGAGAGGAATCACAAAAAGATAGCGTATTTAGTTTGTGCTGCTAGTTAGAGTGAACATCGCCTTGAATTATAATGTGTGGCTCGGTGCCATGTAAATACCTTTCACAACCTTCCTGTTTGTTTACTTGAAATCGGACAGTAAACGCAATGGGAACAGGCCAATAGGAAATGAGTAGATCAGGCTAAGTAACAGTTTAGCCTGCTGCAGCAGACTGCAGAGAAGCCATCCATGCGCTGTTGGGGAGCAAAGGGGGAATTTCAGCAAGGCTCAAACAGTCAGCCCTGGGTTCCCGACTGAAATTTTGGGAACCAATGGAAAACTTCCTCTGCCTGGGGGTTCAGCCCAGTAGGGGGTGCTGTACTCATCTGGCCCACTCAAGGATATGAGGATTGTTGGGACTGGGTGGTTTCAAGCTGTGGATATCTTTGGTAAGGAACTGAAGACCTCATGCTGACTGGTGGACTCCATGCACTCTCTCTTCACAAACATAACTTACTAGAGAGAGCCAGGTTGCTGACTGACCTAATGGAATGGTTATTTATGGGCAGAAGAACAAGAACAAAGCCTGAGGCTCAATAACCTGTTCGAGGGCACCCCCGGATCACCCGTAACCTCATTGAATGACAGAGCAGACTCAATAAGGTGGGTGGCCTACATCTGCTCCTACATCTTGCAGTTTCTAGCTCCTGCAGACCTGGCACTAGTACTGAAGCTGTTACCCAACCTGCCCTCCACATCGATTCACCGTGAGCTGTTCCCATTGTGTTTACTGACCTAATTCCAGTAAACAAACAGGTCAGTTGTGAAAGATGTTAACACACCCCTAACCACACATTGTAATTTGCAGGGATGTTTGCTCTAACTAGAAGCTTAACCTAAATCTGTCATCCTTTCATAAAATGAGGCAGAAGAAAATAATCCCAGGATGATTTCTGTCTCATACCTCTCTTCTATCTAAATATGCACCTGACCACTGATTGTCCTGTGTCTCTTGCTGGATGAAGATATACGTTTATTTCTTGCTGTTATGATTTATGTCATAAAACCTGCCTCTCTCCCCCCACACACCCCACCATCCCAGCATCTAAAAACATGAAGGGCACATGTTGCAAAGGTGCTATAAAATATGTATAGACCTCTTTCACCAGACAGGCACCAAGGTGAATATCCATCTTGTTTTGAGTCCCTCGCTACTGACCTTGACCACACACGGTAAGTAAGGCACAGTTACGAGAGGCAATCGAAAGGCAATGGGAAACCTTATTAAGGAAGAAGCCTAATCTCGACGCTGTAAGAAAATGTCAATAGCTCAGATGTTCCATTTTATACAACACTTCATTTATCTTTCACTTTGGCTGCATGAGGGGAGAGCTGTCAGATAAAAGCAAAAAAGCAGCAAAGGCAGAGAGGGTGCATCTTTTTTCTAATACATAGGGACAAAAAAAGGCAGTTTAGTAAAGGTTTGTGTGCTTCAAGGCAGCCTTAGCACTTTTGAAAGCAGGCAACAAAGTGATTCCTGTCAGTGAGAGAAATTACAGTTTCACACTTGAGAGAAGTATTTGGAACAGCAGGCAAGTCCCAAAAATATGTCACGATGTGAAAGTGCTGATGTTGGACTGGGATGAACAAGGCCCGAAATCACAAAAAACCAGTTTATAGTCCAACAGGTTTATTTGAAATCACACAGTTTCGGAGTGCTGCTCCTTCCTGAAGTGATTTCCCTGATGGAGGAGCAACATTCTGAAAGCTTGGGATTTTAAATAAACGTGTTTAGCTATAACTTGGTGTCATGTGACCTCCAAAAATATAACAATAGCAATGTTCTCCGTTTTGTCTTAAAGCATACGTTGAGTTTGACGTTAACTTTTGTTTTACTCTTCCAATTGTAAAAGGAAACGTAGCATTGCTGCAATGTCGAACAATCCACATCAAATGAGAGAGCACAACCTGCAAACAACTCTACTTCCTACATGGATGCCTCAGGAACCAAGTATTACCACGCAGTGTGTGATAGAAACCACCCATCGCCAATCCACAAGCCCACAAAACAGCCACGAGAAGGCAAGGCTTCACTGGGGGCTGCACTAATGATGTTGCCCAGCAGGGTAATGAAATGTCTGTGGAACAATGAACCAGCTCGGCATTGTGCATCAACCACAGCTGGAGGGCTGTCGCGATTCAAGAAGGCAGCTCATTACCAGCTTCCCAAGGGGCAACTAGTGTCAGGCAAGAAATGCTGCACCAGCCAGCGATGCCCACATTCCATAAATGAATGGAAAAAAAAGCTTCCCCAACACTGAGGATAGACTGACCGGCCTATAGTGTCCTGGGTCTATGCCTACTTCCCTACTTGAGTAATGGTACCACATTGGCTGTCCCCCAGTCATCTGGCATCTATCCTTTGGCAGAGTTGAAATGAAAATTACTATCCGTGCTGCTGCTATTTCCTCCCCTTCCTCACTCAGCAGCCTGGGATACATTTCATCTGTTCTTAGAAATTTATCAACTTATGAGCCTGTCAGAACGCACAAAGGTTCCTCTCTGTCTGTGCAAATTTATTAAATTATATCACAGTCCTTCTCCCTGATATTTATGCACTCATCGTCCCTCATAATGGTGAACAATTACACAAAGTATTCATTTACAACCCTACCCCATGTCTTCTCATTCCATTCGCAATTTGCCACTGTAGTCCATAGGGGCCCCATTCCTTGTTAGCCTTTTAATGTTCTTGTACTTGTAAAATTAACATAGGATTTCCTGACATTGCTCTGTCTGTGTCTGTGTGGGCTTCTTCCTGGTGCTCTGGTTTCCTCCCACAGTCAAAAGATGTGTAAGTTAGGTGGATCGGCCATGCTAAATTGCCCCATAGCATCTAGGGATGTGTAAGCCAGGTAGATTATCTACGGTAAATGCAAGGTTATGAGGTCTGTGTGGGATGTTCTTTGAAAGGTCAGCACAGACCCGATTGGCCGCATGGCCTCTGCCTGCACTGTAAAGATTTTATGATTCTATGATTCCTCATGTTCTCTTTTTGCTACTTATTTCCTTTGGAAGTTCCCGCTTGCATTCCCCTAGGACTGCTCTAGATAACACAGTGTGAAGCTGGGGGAACACAGCAGGCCAGGCAGCATCAGAGGAGCAGGAAAGCTGACGTTTTGGATTGGGTTTCTTCTTGAGGTTTTTTCTGAAGAAGGGTCCTGACCTGAAACATCAGCTTTCCTGCTCCTCTGATGTTGCCTGGCTTGCTGTGTTCCCCCAGCTCCACACTGTGTTATCTCAGACTCCAGCATCAGCAGTTGTTACTATCTCTACAGCTTCTGTTGCTTTGATCTGAGTTTTATAAAAGCCTATTGGATCCTCCAGCACTAACCCATTACTCCTTCACCCTACCATATTGACTGGTCATGGTTGATCTTTCCCTCTCCAAGTGTAAACTAACTCTGTCATTCAGAATTGCTTCCAATCATTTCCCCAACAGTGAGATTACTGACTGCCCTGTCATTTCCTGGTCTATGACTACATTCCTTCTTGAATAATGGTACCATGCTAGCTGTCCCTCAGCCCTCTATAGACCATAAGACTGTAAGATATAGGAGTGGAAGTAAGGCCATTCAGCCCATCGAGTCCACTCCACCATTTAAATCATGATTGATGGGCATTTCAACTCCACTTCCCCGCACTCTCCCCGTAGCCCTTGATTCCTTGTGAGATCAAGAATTCGTCGATCTCTGCCTTGAAGGCATTTAACGTCCTGGCCTCCACTGCGCTCCGTGGCAATGAATTCCACAGGGCCACCACTCTCTGGCTGAAGAAATGTCTCCTCATTTCCGTTTTAAATTTACCCCCTCTAATTCTAAAGCTGTGCCATGGGTCCTAGTCTCCTCACCTAACAGAAACAACTTCTAAGCCATACATTATCTTGTAAGCTTCTATTAGATCTCCCCTCAACCTTCTAAACTCTAATGAATACAATCCCAGGATCCTTAGTCATTCATCGTACGTTAAACCTACCATTCCAGGGAACATCCGTGCGAATCTCTGCTGGACACGCTCCAGCGCCAGTATGTCCTTCTTGAGATGTGGGGCCCAAAATTGGACACAGTATTCTAAATGGGGCCTAACTAGACCTTTATAAAGTCTCAGGGGCACATCACTGCTTTTATATCCCAACCCTTTTGAGATAAGTGACAACATTACATTTGCTTTCTTAATCACGGGCTTTGCCTGCAAGTTAACTTTTAGAGAATCCTGGACCAACACTCCCAGATCCCTTTGCACTTCTGCTTTACGAATTTTCTCACCGTTTAGAAAATAGTCCATGCCTGTATTCTTTTTTCCAAAGTGCAAGACTCTAGTCCCATAGCCTCATGTCAGAATTTTGTCCCTACAGATTCACATCTCCCACACCCTTAAATCCATCATATTGCACCTCAATTCTGTTTTCAAACACTATCCCCATTTCTCTTAATGCTTACAGTATGTGGCCATCTATAAATCTCAATCCTGAACATACTCAAAGACTATGCTTTCAGGATAGAGAATTACGTAGATTCCCTAACTGCTAAGTGAAGAAATTTCTCCTCACTGTCGTCCTAAATGGCTTGTCCCTTTTTCTGACACTGAGTCCCTTGATTCAAGACCTTCCAGCCAAGGGTAAATTCTTCCTTCATCTGCCTGTTGAGTTCTGTACAAATTCTATATGTTTCAATGAGGTTGCCTCTAACTCTTCTGAACTCCAAAGAATGTACACATTGTCTATTTAATTTTTCAGCATGACATTACATTATTTACATCTGCCACATGCCAGTACGTTCACTTAATTTGTCCAAAACCTCTGCAAGGTTCCTTACACCCACTTCACAATTTACATTTCCACAAAGTCTTGCGCTCATCTGCAAACGCAGAAGTATAACAATTCATCCCATCTCTATTAAAAAGATGGTGAACTGCTGAGGCCTTGAGGAGAACTTTGTGATATCAGTCTGCATCCTGAAAATGACCCATTTCCCCCTCCTGACAGTTAACCAAATAGCCTTTGAATCCTGTGACTCTGGTGACCTTGACGTAAATACCACATAATGGAGTTTGAATTTGGCATCACATTCTATGAATGAATGTGGAACATCACCAGAAGGGCTGACCCATTGTTTGTTCTCCCATTTGACAGCCTTGTACACAAAATCTTATTGGACACATCCTGCATCGCTGAGGGAGGGCTGCACTGTGGATACGAGTGCCCTCATGGTTTTATTCATGGACGACATTCTCCAGTGTCCCACAATCAATACCTTAAATGAGTGACTGGTCATTTAATTTGTTACTATTTGTGGCAATCTTGGTTTCCACTCATTGACTGACTGTTCTCCAAAGGCCTTGACGTGGAGGTGATGAAGGTGTTGGACTGGCATGGATAAAGTCAGAAGCCACACGACACCAGGTTATAGTCCAACAGGTTTATTTGAAATCACAAACTTTCAGAGCGCTGCTTCTTCACCTGACAAATGTTTGTGGACATTTTTAGCTCATGAGAGGTGTTACATAAGTGCAAGATCTTACGCAGGCTTTTCCCAGCCATGGGAGCAGTTGAAAAGTTTGGGATGATAGTGGACATCCTTATCAGGGTCATCTGCCAAAGCAAACCCATCAGCAGGCTCTTTCACAAAGTATTCGATGATGGGTGACCCCTCGTTGAGTGGAGGCTGACCGAAAGTCAATCCTTTGGATGCTTTTGGAATTTTGTCACTCAGACCAGTTTCCTGGTAGTGATATTATGGAAGACAGCTCAAGGTTTTGGAGCAGTATCACTAATGCTGTCCGTGCAAAATCCGGCAAATATGTTGGAAAGAAAGATGCACCAACACCAGCATCCTTGACCAGGCCAACATCCACAGCATCGAGGCACTGGCCACCCTTGATCGGCTATGATTGACTGGGTATGTGGTTCACACGACTAACACAAGACTCCCCAAGCAGGTGCTCTACTCCCAGCTCTGGAATGGCAGGTAAACCCCAGATGGACAGAGGAAGCCTTTCAGTGGCACCCTCAAGGCCTCACTGGCGAAGTGCGGCATTCCCACTGGCTCCTGGGAATCGCTGGCTCAAGGCCGTCTAAAACCGGAGGAGGAGAATCCGGGAAGGGGTTGAACACCTCGAGACTTGCTGTCGGGAAAAAGTGGAAGCCGGGCGAAAACTGCGAAAGGAGCGCACTGCCACACCAAAACCCCACCCATCCCTTCCACTGACCACCTTCTACCCCAAGTATGGCTGAGTCTACGGAAGCTGCATCAGGCTGTACAGCCACCTACTGACTCACCCTGAGAGTGGAAAAGAGTCATCTCCATCCGTGCAGGACAGCCAACGATGATGATTAATGTTGCGCAGGGAGTGGAGTGGGGATTGTGTTAATGTAGCTGTTAAGGCCGTGAACAGACATTATCCCTGGGTCAGCTGGAGAGGTCTCCAAGCATGTTCAACTGATGACAGTTCTTTGAAAATTACCTCAACTTACCTCCATCTCCCCCAGTGGGCAGCTGGGGCTCTAGAATGGGCAAATCTTCAACCCGGCTGGGGACAACTGATGAAAGCAAGAACTGCCGAGGCAGGAGTCAGAGATAACACATTGTGGAGCTGGAGACTGACAGCAGGCCAGGCGGCATCAGAAGGGCACGAAAGATGACAGTTCAGGTCAGGATCCTTCTTCAGAATAAGGGTCATGACACAAATTGTCAACTTTCCTGCTCCTCTGATGCTGCCTGGCCTGCTGTGTTCTTCCAGCTCCACACTGTGTTATTTGGGAGCATCAAGACATGACAGTAATTAGACAGAGACCCCAGACACTGGCATTTAGGAGATTGCTTCTAGTACAATTGATGACCTGGTCCAGTAGGTACAGGCTCAGTGGGACCTCCACTGGGTTCTGAAACCTACTGTAAAATCCTGCTCTTTCTTTCTACAAACCCGGAGACAGAAAGATCTGTTGCTGTGGGGCAGAGGGTATCCCGATTCTGAAACTGATCTGTTGCTAATGTTAAAGCTCCTGAGGATTTATAAAATGGAGTAACCTGAATTAACTGGGGAAAGATTGCAGCAGAAATCTTAACCACTGCCTTTTCTAGGGTGGACTGACTCGTGATACATTTCCAACACTTTCCCTGAGTCTTATTTGCTTTTAATGCTTAATTAGAACAATCCTGCTGCTGTTTATAACTCACGGCTGACCTTAAACAAATGGTGCAGTGAAGATGCAGATTGTGCTGAATATAGAGTGCTCCAATCAGTTTGCCCTGCTCTTCCCATTAAACACTGCTGATCTACGAAATGGATCTTTTGCTGAGAATTAAATTGCTTGAACCTTAACCTCCAATTATTGACTCACAAGCAGTGTAGGAACTGCACTGTGGGCCTATTGATTACCTTCTCTCTACCTCATCTCACCCTCCTGACAAAAGACTGGAAAATATCACCACCACTCTTTACTGCTGATCATCCAACACACTGGGCTCAATCTGATATCAATAAGGCCTTAAGGAGCAGGAGCTGACCTTTCAGCCACTCAAGCCTGCTTTGCCTTACAGTAAGATCCCAGATGCTCTACTCATGATCTTCACTTCCCTTGCAAACTGACTGGAAAGGAACTGAAACTGACATGGAAGCATGATTTAGGTGTATAAAATTATGATAGGCATAGGCAAGGAGAGGTGTCATCTCACTAGAGGCAGCTCAGAGAGGGTTCACTAAGATGATCCTGGGTAAAGACAGATTGTTTTATGGACAAAGTCTGTGTAGGTTGAGACTTCACTCATTGGAATTCAGAAGAGTGAGAGGTGATTTTGTTGAAACATATAAGATTCCTAAGGGGCTTCACAGGGTAAATGCTGAGGATGTTTCCCCTGAATGAATAATCTAGGATCAGATGGCATAGTCTCAGAATAAAGAGTCCTTGTGTATAATTTAAACTGAAATAGATGCTTGATCAGTTAGGGAATGAAGGGTATCACAAGAAAGAGGACATGAGAAGTGTTGGATCTGCCATGATCCTATTGAATGGCAGAACAGTCTCAAATGGCCTACACCTGTTCCTTATCCTCTTGATCTTCTTCTTATGGTCTTCATCCTGATCCACTGTGCACTCCCTCCTGTGAACAAATGTCCCTTCAAGCCAATGCTCCCATGTTGGGCCACCCCTTCATTCTTACTAATTCCTTCAATGAAGATAGAATGGGTTGTATTGCATTGGCAATGTGAAGAAAGTCAGAATTTCCCAAAGTATTTATAGCGACTTAAAGTTGCAGGACTGAATATTAAACTCTTTAAAATTGATGACAGGTTGGGGATACTTTTTCAGCTCTCAGTCCCAGTGTATGCCTTGGAAGCCTGGCAGTTGCTGGAGGCAGCCATTATCTCTGCAGGATAGAGACCACCGGAATGCTTCCTTCATGAGGTACTTTATTAAGTGGTTTGTCATGATGCATGATGACCTACCGCTAGATAGATTAACCCAGATCATGATAGGATTGATAATGATCAAAACATCTGTGCCGGTCGCATCCTTTGCTTATTTGTCCATAGGGTGGGTTGGTTGCTGGGAAGACACTCATTTCTTGCCCAACCTCAACTGCAATTGAGCTTAGTGACTTGCTTGGCCATGAAAAGAGTGCAATGCGTCTGCAGCCACATGTCAGCCAGACTTGTAAAGGATTAGAGACAACGTGACTGCAGATACTGGAATCCGAGGTAGACAAACAAGAGGCTGGAAAAACACAGCAAGCCAGGCGATATCTGGAGGAAAGGAGCAGTCAACCCTTCGGGTGTTACCTTTCCTCAGGACTGGATTTGGGGGTAAGGGGAGCTGCAGATAAAGAGGGGGTGGGTGGGGGTCAGTAGAACTGTGGTGATAGGTGACAGTGGTAGTAGGTATGACCTGGTTGGTCAATGGGAGGGATGAATCCAGTTGTGGCTGGAAGGGAAGGTCAGATGGTGGAATGGAAGGGAGGAGGCTGGTCAGAGGTTGGGGGGGAAGGTTATTTGAAATTGGAGAGCACAATGTTGAGTCCTCCAGGCTGTAGATAAGGTGTAGAATAGGTCATTTGCATGTGTGGAGTTTACACATTCATCAAATGCCAGCATGGGTTTCCTCCGGGTGCTCCAGTTTCCTCCCACCGTCCAAAGATATGCAGGTTAGGTGGGCTGGCTGTGCTAATTTTCCCGTAGTGTCCAGGTATGTGTACATTAAGGGAATTAGCCACAGGAAATACAATGTGACAGGAATAGGCTAAGGATCCGGGTCTGGGTGGGACGCTCTTTGGAGAGTCAGTGTGGACTGATGGGTTGAATGGCCTGCCTCTGCACTGCCAGGATTCTACAATGCTCTCTGTTCATCCACACCTGATGCCTTGGTATGTACAAGCTGCTGTTGAAATGTAAGATCATTAATTTGGAGACAGTGACCTGCAGCTGTGGAACGCACTGGGCACAGCACAAAACTACACTGCCCCCTCCCCAGCTGCTCAAACCGCAGCCTGCAAAATTGCTTTAGTTCGTCATAAGTCTGTTAGTTTGACAGTAACTCTGGTGGCCTCAGTTTGAAGTACCTTATCATGTGTAACACCTTGGGGAAACGAGAGAAGCAAAGGATTTAAATTGATCCGTAATTCTGTAACATGCAGAGCATACAGCTCCATATTCTGAAGATTAATGTTTCAACCCACTGCTTTAATGTTGCTCTCTGCAAGGGAAAACACCTCAGTGCTATTTTATCTTTTACTTTCTCAAGAGAGGAAGTAGATACAAATTTTGCAATTTTAGATTATTGATGAATTTAGCCTTGAATCTTCAGTCTAACAGTGTCATCGCTGTTTAACTCCTATGTTTAAATTAATCCCTGACGTCGTTGTGTTTGATACTTTAAAGGCATACGACAGCCAGAGGAAGATGTCAATGAGAACTAGAATAACCATCAAGCTCACAACCACCAAAGTTTGACAATGGAGTTCCAAGGGAGATTGGGAATCCAGGACTGTAAATTATTAAAAGAGTATATGCGGAAAATTTCAGTGTAGAATAATTACAGCAAAGGGAAGGAAATCCTAATCTTTGTACATGGAATAGAATGCATAGGCTAAATGTAAAGATCCAGCCATACCATTCCCTGGTTAAATTACACTTAACCATAAGATTAGGTTGTTCAGCCCTTCAAGTCTGTTCCATCATTCGATACAATCATTCCTGATCTCACCCCGGCCTTTCCTACCTGCTCTTCATAACTTTTTAATCCTTTACTAATTAAAAATCTGTTTATCTTCTCCCTAAATTTACTCAGTGCTCCAACATCCACTGCACTCTGGGGCTACAGAATACCACAGATTCACAGCTCTTTGAGAATAATTCCTCTTCATCTCCGCTTTAAGTCTGCTTTCGCTTATCTGAAGACAATGACCTCTCAATCTAGATTTCCCCACGAGGGCAATTACCCTTATCACTTCCACCCTGTCAATCACTTTAGCATTTTCTATGCCTCAATTATAGGGCATCTTGAAAACCAATGTACAGGGAACCCCCAGCTTCTGTCACAACGCTACAGAGTTCTTACGTAATCTCAGCACCCACGGATCAATCGAACCAGGAGCATTCCTTGTCACGATAGACGTTTCTGGAGCCATCCCCCACGATGACAGCATCATTGCAACAGTCTCAGTACTCAATACCAACAATTTCCAGACACCGTCCTTCGACTCATCTGCTTCATCCTCGACCACAGCGTCTTCACCTTCAACAGCCAGTTCTTCATTCAGATGGAACAGCCACGGGGACCAGATTTGCTCCCCAATACGCCAACATTTTCAACACATGTTTGAACAAAACTTTTTTGCTGCACAGTATCTCCGATCAATGCTATACAACAGGTTCATTGATGGCATTTTCTCCCGTTGGGCTCATGGCAAGGAATCACTGGAACGACTATATCTCACTGAGTTCCATCCCACCATCAGATATACCATGGACTACTCTTTAGAATCATTCTCATTCATGGACACACACATCTCTATCAATACCTCACTCTACTGCAAGTCTACAGATAACCTCCTGATGCTGCACATCTCCAGCTTCCAAGCTGAACATATTAAAGAAGCCATCCCCTATGGACAAGCCCTGTGCGTATACAGGATACGTTCAGATGAAGACGCCCAAAGGTGCTGAAGGATACCCTCATAAGAACATGATACGATGCTCAACTCCTCAATAACCAGCCCTGATGTGCCACAGTGAGAAACCACCACAACTTCCTCAGAAGATAGGCATGGGATATGACCAATAATTTACTCTTTGTCATCCAGTACTCCTGAGGAGCGGAGAAACTACCCCATGTTCTTTGCAGCCTTCTACACATCATTGATGATGAAGAGTACCTCACGAAAATCTTCCCCACCCCTCCACTTCTCACCTTCAAACAACTGCAAAGCCTTAAACAGACCATTGTTCGCAGTAAACTACTCAACAACCTTTAGGGCAACATCGGCCACAACGCTATACAACCCTGTCATGGCAACTTCTGCAAGTAATGTCAGATCTTCGACATGGGCACTATCATCACATGGGGGAACACCACCCACCAAGTGTATGGCAGATACTTGCGTGACTCAGCCAATATTGTCTATCTCATACAGTGCAGGCAAGGATGCCCCCGGGATGGTGTATTGATGAAATCATGTAGACGCTACAACAACTGATCAATGGATACCGCGCAACAATCTCCAGATACGTGTGTTCCCTCCCAGTCGGGGAACATTTCAGCGGTCAAAGACATTCAGCCTCCGATCTTCAAATAAAAGTCCTCCAGGACAGACTTTGGGACACACAACAATACAGAGGCACCGAGCAGAGGCTGGTAACCAAGTTCGATACTCTTCAGGACGGCCTCAAACAGGATCTTGGGTTCATGTTGCACCACAGGTGACCCCACCGCACACTGTACGCTCACACATACACATGCACACACTCACAAAGACCCTTTTTCATACACATACTCTCTCACTCTCTCACACGCACACACACGCGCACACACACTCAGACACACACACACACACTCAAACAGACACACACACACGTGCGCACACACACACTCAGACACACACACACACACACACACACACACACACACACACACAAACAGACACGCACACTCAAACAGACACACACACACGCTCACACGCACACATTCATACACACACACACATGCACACTCACACACACATTCACAATCAAACACACACAATCAAACACACACACACATTCACACAAACATGCACTCACACTCAAAACACTCACACACACACTCACACTCAAACACACACACACTCAAATACACACTCTCTCTCACACACACACACTCAAACACACACACACACACACACACACATGCACATACACACACACACACTCAAACACACACACAGACACTCAAGCACACACTCACACTCAAACACACACCCACTCACACATTCACATACACACCACACTTAAACACACACTCACACACTCACATACACACACGCATACTCAGACACACTCACACTCACACACTCACAAACACACACACACCCAGACACATACACACACACAAACAAACACACACACACACACACACACACACACACACACACACACACACACACACACACACACAGAAATACACGTCTATGGAACAAATATGCATTCGCAGATGTGTAACTTCAGATATTTTTTATTTTGTTCAAGAAACATACAATTTGTAGAAAATTAATGTGGCATTTTATAAATTCCTACTTTGGAAATAAACCTGCCTGACTCCAAGTTAATACGCAGCCAGATTAAAAACAAGGCCACATACCTAACATGCATTGTAAGACCTGAGATGTCACCTCTGGTATACTGATAATGCCGATATTTATTTCAGGGCATCGACTTGAAAGAAATCCTGGGATTTGCATATTAATCTTTTCTAACTGATTAAAGCTTTAGCAGCCACTTTAGGCTTGTCCAACACTGCATCAGTGCCATGGCCCGTTGATCTTTTGCTTGTAAATTCTGTGTCTGAATCCGCCTCTCTCACTAACACCTGAAGACATAACGAGACTCCGAAAGCGAGTGTTTTCGGATAAACCTGTTGGACTATAGCCTGGTGTTGTATGATTTTTGACCTTGTCCATTCCAGTCCAACACCTGCACCTCCACATCAAGTTTGAAGTTCAAATACAGATTGCTGGAGAAATGGTTCGTATTTCTGTCCACACTAATTTTCTTAATCACAAATTCTTTACTGATTTAGCACAATGAGGTGATGGAGAGGATTCAACTTGTTTTCAAAATGAATCCTTTGCGAAAGTGGGGCCGCTGTGCGGCTTGGTAAATGCAGCTAATCAAGGACATCATAATCCGCGAGAAAACTGATTTTAAAGTGCTAAAAAAAAGGCTTCACAAAAACATTGGTGAATTTTATTGATAAATGCTGAGGAATATCACTTTTGAAAAGTTTCATCTAATGGAGGGTAGATGTTTGTATCCTTTGTTCAATCGTAAAATTAAATCTGGCCCTAGGTCTTTGTAATTTAGTTTTGTTCTTATTCCGAGGCAAACAGAGAACAGTCAATTCAGGCCCAAAAATGTACAAATCACTGACATGATGTCGCAATAAAAATGTCCTGCAGCTCAGGGAAAGATGGTGGCTGTATGGCAACAGCGCTGCCCTAATAATTAATGTGGGAGGCAACGACCTAGTGGCATTACTGCTGGATTGTTAATTCAGAGATTCAGGTCATGTTCTGGGAAGCTGGGTTTGAATCCTGCCGCAGCTCGGTGACTAATGATGACCATGAATCCATTGTTGATTGTTGGGAAAAAAATGATCTGATTCACTAATGTCCTTGAGGGAAGGAAATCTGCCATCCTTTCCTGGTCTGACCTACATGTGATTCCAGAAATATAGCAATGTGGCAGATTTTTAACAGCCCTCTGGACAAATGTGCAATAAATTCTGTGCCAGCTGGTGACATGCATGAATGAAGCAAAAGTCCTGAGGCCAGCCTGAATGAGTTGGAGCCATGAGTCCAATCCCACCATGGAAGCTAGTAGGCTTTGACTTCCAATCATAAATCTGAAAATGAAAGCCAGTCCCAGTGATGGTGAGCTAAAAGAAAAACAAATTCTGAGGAAGGGTCAGCGGATCTGAAACATTAAGTCTGATTTTTCCTTCACAGATGCTGCCAGACCTGCTGAGCTTTTCTGGCAACTTCTGTTTTTGTGTCAGCAATGGTGAATAATGATTGTTGTAAAAAACTCATCTGGTTCACTAATGCTCCTTAGGGAAGGGAAATCTGCCATTCTAACCTGGTCTGGCTGCTGACTCCAGACACAAAGTGATGTATATAGTTGAATTTTGAATTCCTTTCTGGAATGACATGCCACACTGATCAAGGGCAACTCAGATAGACAACAAATGTTGGTCATGCCAAAGGGAAGCAGGTGACATTACTTGCAGAAGTTGCCATGACAGGGTTGTATAGCGTTGTGGTCAATGTTGCCCTAAAGGCTGCTGAGTAGTTTACTGCGAACAATGGTCTGCCCACATTTACATAAGAGGATGGAAACCAACAGCTAGTTTGACTTTCCTGTGTTATTTGAATGGAAATATCTAAGCATTTCTCCTTGGATTAGGTTCTTGCTTGAGAACAAGACAATAAAACAACAAAAGAGAAGGATGGCACAGGAACAGGCCCTTAGGCCCTCCAAGCTTGTGCCGATTTTCATGTCCTGGCTAAATTAAGAAAAATCTACTGCCCTTATTCAGTCTGTATCTCTCTAGTCCCTCCTTATTCATGTAACCATCCAGATGCCTTTTAAATGTTGCCGACTTGCCTGCTTCCGTCACCTTCTCTGGCAGAGCATTCCAGTCTCTTACCACTCTCTGCATGAAAACCATCTCTAATACATCTCCCTTAAACTTTCTCCCTCTCATCTTGAGCCTCTTCTTCCTTGTAATTGAAACTTCAACACTGGGAAGAAGCCATTGACTATCTACCCTAACTATGCCTTCCAAACTTTTGCAGACCTTGACCAGGTCTCCTCTCAGCCAGTGTCTTTCCAGTGAAAACAATCCTACATGTTTTAAGAAGTTGCAAGAACTGCAGATGCTGGCGTCTGTGGAGCTGGAGGAACGCAGCAGGCCAGGCAGCCTCTGAGAAGCAGGAAAGTTAACGTTTCAGGTCAGGACCCTTCTTCAGAAATGGGGGAGGGAAGGAGGCTCAGAAATTAAGAGAGAGAGGATGGTTGGGCTGGCGAACGTAGGTGAGTTCAAGTAGGGAGTGGTAGGGATTCGTCAGTAGGAAGAGCTGGGCAGAAAGGTGGGAGAGAAGATGGAAAGCTTGTGTCAGGTCAAGGATGCAGGGATGAGATGAAGGGTTGAACATGGGATGAGGCAGTGAGTGGGGTGATTTTAAAACTGGTGAATTCCATATTTAGGCCATTGGGCTGTAAGCTCCAGATGTGGAATATGAGCTAACAAGGTGTAGAGCTGGATGAACACAGCAGGCCAAGCAGCTTCAGAAGAGCAGGAAGGTTGACGCTTTGGCCTAAGAAGGATCTAGGCCCGAAACGTCAGCCTTCCTACTCCCCTGATGCTGCTTGGCCTGTTGTGTTCATCCATCTCTACACCTTGTTATCTCAGATTCTCCAGCATCTGCAGTTCCTACTATCTCTGGAATATGAGCTGTTGTTTCTCCAGTTTGCGGGTAGTGTCATTGTGACACACCAAGCAACAGCTTGGGATAGATCCCATTTCACCTTGGAGACTTGTCTACCTGAACGCAATTTAGGAAATCCAAAATTTCCTCCTTTAACGTATCAACGTTTTGTCGAGTTTCGGACCTGAAACATTAAATATGATTTTTCTTCACAGATGCTGCCAAACCTACTGAGCATTTCCAGCAACTTCTGTTTGTGTTGTGATTGTTTAAGTCATAATCTGCTTTTTCAACTTTCTTACTGAAGTGAACAATTTCACATTTTCTCACATTATGCTCCATCTGCCAGGTTTATGCCCACTCACTCAACCAAATTTGACTTCCATATGTCCCTTTCACAATATGCTTTTGTACATACCTAGGTGCTGTCTGTTACATTAGCCCTCCATATTAATCAGTGATGCAGCACACTGAGATGGCGAAAGACCCTATATGAATTCAAATCTCTTTCATGCCCATTGCAAAATCTCCAAAGCACGCGCGCCTTGTTTTAGTGAAAAAAAAATCAATATCAACATAGAAATCAGCAACATCTAATTTCTCTCTATTCTTCCTGAGAAGTCAAAACAACTTCAATAGTTTCTATACAACAGTTATCAAGGTCAGGCAGCCTCTGTGATGACAGAAAGTCAATGCTTTAAGGTGGAACTGTCTAATTCTAAGGATGTGTGAACATTTGGTTTTGTGACAGCACAGTTGTTCAACCTACTTGACCTGCGAGATTACTGTTGGAATACTTTGCCCAGAGTTTCCAACCTAGACGTAAAAATAGAGCACGATTCATTACACTGTCTATAAGAATCCCACTGCATCTTTTGGATTGTTCAGAGGACACATGAGTAGGAGAAAGGGAAGCAGGTGAGAATGGTGATGCCATTAGGCCCAGTAGCTGATTCTCAAAAGATCTTTCCTGGCAAGATGACAGCAGGGCAAATTGCTACATTTGGAGCTCCATGGTGAGGCAGTAACACTGAGAGTGGGACGGGGAGGGAGTGACAGTGAGAACGGGATGGTGAGGGAGTGACGGTGAGAGTGGGATGGTGAGGCAATGATGGTGAGAGTGGGATGGTGAGGGAGTGGCAGTGAGATTGGGACAGTGAGGGAGTGACAGTGAGAGTGGGGCGGTGAGAGAGTGTCAGTGAGAGTGGGATGGTGAGGGAGTGTCAGTGAGAGTGGGACGATGAGGCAGTGGCAGTGAGAACGGGACGGTGAGGGAGTGACGGTGAGAGTGGGATTGTGAGGCAGTGGCGGTAAGAGTGGGATGGTGAGGGAGTGGCAGTGAGAGTGGGACGATGAGGGAGTGACGGTGAGAACGGGATGGTGAGGGAGTGACGGTGAGAGTGGGATGGTGAGGGAGTGGCAGTGAGAGTGGGACGGTGAGGGAGTGGCAGTGAGAGTGGGATGGTGAGGGAGTGGCAGTGAGAGTGGGGCGCTGAGGGAGTGTCTGTGAGAGTGGGATGGTGAGGGAGTCGCAGTGAGAACGGGACGGTGAGGGAGTGACGGTGAGAGTGGGATTGTGAGGCAGTGGCGGTGAGAGTGGGAGGGCGAAGCAGTGACGGTGAGAGTGGGATGGTGAGGCAGTGGCGGTGAGAGTGGGATGGTGAGGCAGTGACGGTGAGAGTGGGAGGGCGAAGCAGTGACGGTGAGAGTAGGGACGGTGAGGCAGTGACAGTGAGAGTGGGGACGGTGAGGCAGTGACTGTGAGAGTAGGGAAAGTGAGGCAGTGATGTAGAGAGTGGGACAGTGAGTCAGCTGCAGTGACTGCAAGCCAGCTAGGCAGCCCAGAATGGGACGCTAGCAGCGGCAAAACTTGGGCTGGAATGCCCAGAGCAGGACAGTGTCAGTGCAAAGAAAAGTTGGTCTCTCCTAAGATACATTTTTTTATTCTTATCTTACTCTAAGTTAATGTGGATGGCACCGTTTCTATACAGCGAAAGCACACACTTTTCACTGTATTCTTACATTGAACATATGTGGCAATAAATGATTTAATTGAATTTAATTCAGATTGGCTTTACATTTCTTTGGGATGAGTGTGGGGTCAAGACAGGCAACAATTTTTTGACATTATGGCTGGAATTTAGAATGTCCTGTGCCTGTACAACCCCACATTACTTTTACTTGGTCAATTCAGTCTCTCTCAAGAATACAATCCTATTTTGTCCAATGCGGAGTGATTAGACAGACTGGGTTTGTTTTCGTTAGAATAGAAGAGTTTGAGAGGAAACGTGATTGAGATGTATAAATTATACAGGCATAGATAGGGCAGGCAGAGAGAAACGTTTCCCATTGATGGAGTGATCAATGACCAGGCACATGGATTTAAGGAAAGGGGGCAGAACGTTTAGAGGAGGTGAGAGGAAAAACGTTTTCATCCAGAATCTGATGGGAATCTGGAACTCAGTGCTTGTAAGAGTGATGCAAGCAGAAACCTTCAAAACAGTTATGAAACATTCAGAATCCAAAAGGACTGCAGATGGTGTAAACCAGGAGCAAAAACAGAACTTGCTGGAAAAGCTCAGCGGGTCTGGCAGCATCTGTGAAGGAAAAAATCAGAGTTAACGTTTCGGGTTCAGTGACCCTTCGTCAGGGCACATTTACATGAGCACTTATGATGCCAAAGCATACAAGGCTATAGGTCAAGTGCTGGAAATTGGGACCATAGTAGTTCATGGGTTGACCTTGACTGTTGCAGTCATGGCCAAAAGGGTTTTTTGTTCTCTGCTGCAGACCTCTATGACTCACTTGTGGGGTTGGAAGTGGCTTGGCTTGCAATCTCACAGATGCATCATGGCTCACGTCTCTGTCACCTATGGATGCAATAGTTTCTTCTGTAACCAGCAAAGGAAATATGTTGGAGCTCTTCTGTCTGTTTGCATCTCAGTTGCAAATAGCATCCACTGCAGGAACGGCATGCCTGATGCCACCTGGGGTTGTTGAGAATGTCAGAGAGGTCAGGATACCGGTGGAAATGCTATGCAGGGTATTTTTCAAGACCCTGCAACACCCCCACTGCCAGCAAATATGCCAATGGGAGACAGGTAAGACACTTCCTCTATGTTGCTGCAGTGGAATATGGGGCAATAACCTTCAAACCTCCACAATGAGCCTTTGCTCACTGAGCCCCACTTGCTAGCCAGTGTTCACAGATCCAATGGAAGTGCTTTCGCCTAACTTCCAGCTTCCAATCACAGAATCCTTACAGTGTAGGAGTAGGCCATGGACTCCACAAAGAGCATCCCTGCCAGCGCTACTCCATCCCTGCATTTCCCATGGCAAATCCACCCAACCTGGACTGCAGGAGGAAACCCACGCAGACACAGGAAGAAAGTGCAAACTCCACGCACGTAGTCACCCGAGGCTGGAACCGAACCTGGGTCTCTGGCGTTGTGAGGCTGCAGGGCTAACCAATAAGCCACACATCCCTCACTCCTTCCAACAGAGTTGGTTCCTTCTACGTGCGGTTCTGTAGCAGTGCTGTGTACAACTGGAGCTGGCTGAGTTACGTAGAATACACGACCCAGAAAAGAGGCCTTTCAGCACGAATATTTTTCTGCGATTCAGCAATTGTTCCTCATCGGCCCTTTTGTATGCTCTCCTATAACTCAGCCTTCCAGGGGAAAAAAGCCCTTCCTTTCACGGACTTACATAACCTCCTTTGAAAAATATTGAAGCCATTTTCTTGAATGGTCGCTTGAGTTCCACATTCTCACCTCTTCTCTGATGGAAGTGCAATTTTTTCTTCGTTCCCTGCATTAGTTGAGTTTCAACCGGAATCCTAAAATAAACTCAGAGAGCGTTGGTGAAACTCGGCAGGCCTAGCAGCATCTGTGGAGAGATAAACCAAAATTAATGCTTCACGTCTGAGTATAACGATTCTTCTGAACTGGAGAATTGTGTCCAGTTCTGGGCACTGCATCTTCGGAAAGATGTGAATGTGTTGGGAGAAGCACAGGGATGCTTCCTGAGAAAGATTCCATGGATGATGAGCCTCAGTTGTATTGATTAATTGGAGAATTCGTGATTGTTCTCCTTAGAGAAGAAAAGGTTGACAGGAGCTTTGGTAGAGGTCTTCAAGTTCATGATGGTTTCTGGACAGAATATATTGGGAGAAATAGCTCTAATTAGTTAGATTAAGAGCCAGAGGGCACAGGTAATAGACAAAAGAATCAACTCCAACATATTGAAAAGTTTTCTGCACAGCTAGTCTTTGAGGTATGGAATGCACTGCATAAGAGAATGGTGAAGAGAGACTCAATTGTGGGATTCCAAAGGGTTATTGGATAATTATCCGAGAAAAACCCACTTCTGCAGCACGATGTGACAAGCATGAAAAAAGTATCAGAATGGCCATAATAGGCCAAATGGTCACTTTCTGTGCTGTAATCATTCTATCATTTTAAGATATGTGTACAGGAACAAGTATTGATTATGTTCACATGCAAAGGCCCACTGAGGATCAGCTCCAACATTTGGGAATCACCCATTAGTTGGAGGGCCCATGCTGGAAAGGCAAACTGGACTTGGGCTTGACTTCAGCTACAAAAACAGAAGGATAGCAAAAAGCTTTTTCCCAGAGTGAGGGACTCAGTTACTAGGGGTCATGAGTTCAAAGTGAGAGGAGGAAAGTTTAAGGGAGATATGTGTGGAAGGTTCTTTACACAGAGGGTGGTGAGTGCCTGGAACGCGTTTCCAGCGGAGGAGATAGACGCAGACACGTTAGCGTCTCTTAAGATATATTTGGACAGGTACATGGATGGGCAGGGAGCAAATGGACACAGACCGTTAGAAAATAGATGACAGGTTAGACAGAGGATCTTGACCGGTGCAGGCTTGGAGGGCCGAAGGGCCTGTTCCTGTGCTGTAGGTTTCTTTTTTCTCTGTTCTTTGTTCTTTTCTGAGGAAGGGTCACTGGACCCAAAATGTTAACTCTGATTTTCTCTTCACAGATGCCACCAGACCTGCTGAGCTTTTCCAGCTACTTTTGGTTCTTGTCCCTGATTTACAGCATCCGCAGTTCTTTCAGTTTTTAATGACTTCAGCCATGTTTGCCAACCCCAGAATAGTGAAGATCTCAAAGGACTCGCAGAGCTCGAATAAACGATGCTGAGGATGAGCTTGGCTTGTCACCAGCGTGGTAAACATTTTAACCGAGACGGCCAATCAGCCTTGCCAAAAGCTTAGACACAAGAGAAGTGAAATTTTATGCAATGTTGTTATGTGTAGGGAGACTGATGCAGGCAGGAACTAATATTATGTTAGTTGCTGTCATGTGTACAATGTTAGAATCATGGAGCAGAATTCCTAAAGAGCATTACAGAGGCCATTTAGCCCATCAGGTCTGCACCGGCCCTCTGAAGAGCATCAGACCCACCTTTACCATCGCCAGCCTTCACATCACTACACACTATGAGGCAATTTTTGAACATGGCCAATCCACCTGTCTTACACATTTTTGGACTGTGGGAGGAAACCGGAGAGCCCAGATAAAACCTATATACCTGTTACTACGATGAATATGCATTTCTGGGGTATGGTAACTCTTTAGTTATGTTACTTCAGTAAATAAGCCAATGAATGATTCTATTGCCATGTGTATTTTACAGTGAAAAGAATACAGTAAGCTACAGTGAAAACCTTCCACTGTCATCACAATCCGGTGCCATTTTGAATAGTTTCAGAACGTGGGAAGAGGGTGGCACGGTGGCTCAATGGTTGGCACTGCTACCTCACAGTGCCAGTGCCCTGGGTTCGGTTACACAACTCAGGCGACTGTCTGTGTGGGGTTTGCACATTCTCCCCGTGTCTGCATGGGTTTCCTCCAGGTGCTCCGGTTTCCTCCCTCAGTCCAAAGTGTGCAGGTTAGATAAATTGACAAGGCTAAATTGCCCATGGTGTTCAGGGATGTGTAGCTTAAGTGGGATATAGGAGGATGGGTCTGGGTGGGATGCTGTGAGGGTTGTTGTGTACTTGTTGGGCCAAATGGCCTGTTTCCACACTGTAAAGATTCTATGAATAATTTAAAGAAAATAAATAGCTTTAGGAGAGTCCAATGCTTTCCCATTGCTTGTGCCAGATCTAATCAATGTTGAAATCACCATATTCCTCAGACACCATCTTTTCCAGAGGGCTTACCTCCACCAGTGTAGCAGCCTATACAGTGTCCCATGCACACTTCCTCACTATCATCAGCCAGACTCCCGCTCCAGGCTCACCCCCTGCCTCACCACCTTCCACCAGATGTTAGCCTCTTGGACAAATGGCCTAGTGAATCAAAGATCAAAATTCCCACTGCATTTTGCAAATCAGAATTTAGTTTGTAAGCACAAAATAAAAACACTGGAAAAAAGACTGTGATAATGGGAACTGCAGATGCTAGAGAATCCAAGATAACAAAGTGTGGAGCTGGATGAACACAGCAGGCCAAGCAGCATCTCAGGAGCACAAAAACTGACGTTTCCAAGGGCCTAGGCCTGAAACGTCAGCTTTTGTGCACTTGAGATGCTGCTTGGCGTGCTGTGTTCATCCAGCTCCACACTTTGTTATCTGGGAAAAAAGACTGACCAGGTAAACCCAACTAATGCCCTTAAGGAAGGTAATCTGCCATCCTTACATAGCCTGGCCTACCTGCGACTCAATACCTTCATTCATTTTAGAGACAACAGGCTTCACTGGAAGGTCTTGGAACGCAGACTTGGTAGGGGGAGGTGATGGCCTAGTGATATTATCGCTGGGCTGTTAATCCAGAGACCCAGCTAATGTTCTGGGGACCTGGGTTCAAATCCCACCATGGCAGATGATGGAATTTGAATTCAGTAAGTATTTGGAATTAACAATCTAATGATAACGATGAATCCATTGCCAATTGTTTGGGGGAGAAACCTGTCTGGTTCACTTATGTCCCTTAGGGAAGAAAGATGCCATCCTAACCTGGCTACATGTGACTCCAGATCCACAGCAATGTGGGTTGACTCTTAACTGACCTCTGGGCAATAAATGCTGCCTGGCCGCTGGCACCTTCAGCCTATGAATGAATAAAGAAATAAATAACACAGCAGGGGGATAACCAAGCTGGCCCTGCCAGTGATGACCATACCACATTCTCAGAATGGGTTGAATGTTAAAAAAAATTGTTTTGACCTCATAAAGAAATTAGAAAGAAGTAAAGAAACATCTTTTCGTTTGTTGTCATGAAATATATTTCATTATTAACTTGTTTTAATTCATCCACAGGATGTGAGGTATCACCAGCAAAAGTTACACTCAGCCTGAGATGTTCTTGACAAGGTGATGGGTAGCCACTTCCTTGAGCTGCTGCAGCCTAACTCAAAGGGCTATTGGTTGTCCATCCTCCTTGTCCACTCCACTGTCCTCCTGCAGTTTGTGTATTGTCCAGCAACATTTGCCTCTGCAAGGGCATTGGCATAGTGGTCCTATCAGTGGCCTCACAGTCTAGAATGCTGTGCTAATATTCTGAGGACACGGGCTTGAATCCCAACATGGCTGACCCTGGAGAGTGTGGGTGCAATAAAAATCTGGAATTAAAAAGTTATCTTAACAGTAACAATAAAATTATATGTGGCATGGAAAACTTTTCTTTTACATAGACATCGGTTTGTGTATGGAAATAATTACTGGAAAAAGTAATGGATGCAGGTACAGTTACACCATTAAAAAAAAATTGGGTAAG
Organism: Stegostoma tigrinum; assembly: GCF_030684315.1. Lineage (NCBI taxonomy): Eukaryota > Metazoa > Chordata > Chondrichthyes > Orectolobiformes > Stegostomatidae > Stegostoma > Stegostoma tigrinum. Next base: position 103,539,428 of record NC_081359.1, read on the forward strand.
TACATGAACAGGAAAGGCTTGCAGGGAAATGGGCCAAGCACAGGTAAGGGGGACTAGTTTAGTTTGGGAACATGGTCAGCATGGACTGGTTGGACCGAAGGGTCTATTTCCATGTTGTATGAGTCAATGACTATGTTGTCAATTGGTGTTTTTAAAAAAATCTAGTTTATGAATCTCCTTTAGGGAAAGAAATCTTCCATTCTTGCCTTGTCTGGCCTATATCCAACTCCCCAGCCACAGGGAATCTGGCTTTTTCACTGAATGAATGATAAAAATTATCCATCAGGACATAAGGGAATAATTTTCTTATTTTCCTGCGGATCAATCACAAACTAAAGATACAAGATGTTGAATTAAAAGAAATATTAATGACCACGTTGAGCATTAAAATGGAGGAGATTAAGACATGTGATCTCCAAAGCCTCTCGATATTGGTGAACGGAGTGTGGATTGGAAGCTGGCTGTTGTTTTCCAGCAATAAATCTGTTTTGTTCTCATCTTGTCTGTGTGAGACAGCAATATTTATGTTGAGCATTTGTATTCTGAAGGTAACTTGGAGGCCTTGATCTACAAGATGTTGCTGGTCACAAGTGGACTCCTGTGGATGTGATGAATGAGGCATTTACACCACTCTTTATTTGTGAGTAATTCAGAGAAGCAAGCAAACACTGTGCCTAATCCTTAATGCTCTGGCCATATTCCAAAGAGGTGCTTGTTCTCTGCAGTAGCAGGTAAACAAGCTTTAAGCATCACATTTACCAGGCAGGTATTCATTTCCATCTTCACCTCCTAACACTCCCAGACTGTTGTCCCCTCCTCCCCCAAACACCCTTCCCACCATTCTCTTAACAATATTGCTTGTTATTGACTCATAGAGTGATAGGAACATAGAAAACAGACCCTTTGGCCCAACTCTTCCATGCCAACCAGATATCCGAACTTAATCTCACCCCATTTGCCGGCATTTGGCCCATATCTCTCCATACCCTTCCTTTTCATGCACCCATCCAGATGTCATTTAAAAGTCATTATTGTACCAGCCTCCACCATCTCCTCTAACACCTCATTTCATACACTCATCACCCTCTGTGTGAAAAAGTTGGCCCTGATTTGTCTTTTAAATCTTTCCCCTCTCACCTAAAACCTATAATCTCCAATTTTAGACTCCCCTACCTTTGGGTAAAGCTCTTGTCTATTAATCCTATTCATGCCCCCCCATTATTTCATAAACCTCTATAAGGTCACCGCTCAGCCTCTGACACTCCAGGGAAAATAGCCCCAGCCTATTAGACTCTGCCTATAGCACAAACCCGCCAACCCTGGCAACATCCTTGTAAATCTTTTCTGAGCCTTTTCAAGTTTAACTACATCTTTCCTATGGCAGGAAACCAGAATTGAACACAGTATTCCAAACGTAGCCTAATCAGTGTCTTGTACGGCCACAACATGACCTCCCAACTTCTATACTCAAAGTTATGACCAATAAAGGCAAGTGTACCAAACGCCTTCTTCACTAGCCTGTACACTTATGACTCCACTTTCAAGCAAATATGGGCCTACACCCCACTGTCTCTTTTCTCAGCTTCACTCTTTTAAACAGGACTTGGTTTTGCAAATTGAATGTGTGTTTTTAGACGTGAGCTCATCTTCACTTCTCCAACCATCATTCAGCCTAAGGATCTTCACTACTTCCATCCCCTCCACACTCCTCCCCCCACCATTCAAGACTGATATCCTGCATGTTAGCAGTTTCATCGCTCCAATTATTGGAGGCTGTGTCTTCAGCCACATGGATCCAGCTTAAAAAAATCAGCCTCCCTAAATTTCTCCACTGTTTCGTGTCCTTTTCTGATTGTCTCTGATGCTCCTTTTTATATTTGGAAAAAGAATCAGATAACTCCCTACTTCTCTGGTGTCCATTTTCATTCCATGATTGCGTTCCTGTGAAGCACCTTGCAATGTTTTATGATGTTAAAGTGAGTACACAAATATTGTTTGTTATTGGCTGTGAACAGCAATGAGCCAGAGCTCCTGTTCTATATTTATGGGCCAGCAGCATTCAGTGTGACATTTTCCTTCTCTGAGTTAAATTGTTCAATTATTGGAGAATATTGTCCTTTTACCCATTTTGCTTTTCTCTTATCATTCAAAGAACAGACAGAGTGCTTTAATTTCATTGACTGAATATCACTGGGGATGATTGTAAGTTTTTTTTGGTCAAATCTATTTGAATGGAAATTCTTCCCTTTCTTCTCCCTTAGGGAAATTCCTCCCTCAGTTAAGAAGAACATCTTAATCAGAATAAAAACGGGCATCTTCAGAAGGCAGCTGAATAAACAAGTACTGTGCTTGGACATTCGGCCCATTAAGTTCATGTTGCTACATAGGTAGCCATGGCAACAGATGTCTAACTCAAAGCAGCGACAACAATATCAAAGACAGTAGGAACTGCAGATGCTGGAGAATCTGAGATGACAAGGTGTAGAGCTGGATGAACACAGCAGGCCAAGCAGCATCAGAGGAACAGGAAATCTAATGTTTCAGGTCTGGACCCTTCTTCAGAAAGTAACAATATAAGCTTGTAGCACCTTCAATGTAATAATATGACTTAAGGGGAGGTAGAGGAGCACTGGTGAACGGTCAAGCAACATGTTGAGTTTAAAATTCTCAACCTGGTTTTGAAATTCTTCCATCGCCCTGTGCCTTCCGACGATTGAAATCTTTAATTTTGGACTCCCCTACCCCGGGGTAAAGATCTTGGCTATTAATCCTGTCCATGCCACCCATTATTTTATAAACCCCTCGAGCCCCACAATCCTTTAAGAAATCTGTGCTCCTCTAATTCCCATCTATAATTTTTATTTCAGTGCTGGTCATGCTTTTCTATATTAAAACCCCAGGTTCTGGAATAGCCTCCCTCCTCTTCTCTACTTCCAGTCCCCTTTCCTTCTTTAAGATATTTCTTAAAATCCTCCTCATTGGCCAAACGTTTGCTCTAATGTTTGATCTAATTCTGCTTCTTCTGCTTCAGTTGTGTGACCATCACAGATGGATATCCTTATTCTCCCAACATTTGTACTGAGTAGCATTCATTAAACCTGAATTGGGCAGTTTATAGCAGCAATGTTATCAGCAATCCAATGATCCACAATAATACTCTCGGGATATAGGTTCAAATTCCAACACAGCATTTAAATTTAGTTGATAAGTTGGGCAGCAGGGGAGCTGAATTTTTAACATTGCTACCTCACAAGGGCAGGGACCTGGATTCGATTCCGGCCTTGGGCAACCATCAGTGTGGAATTTGCACATTCTCTCCCTGTGTCTATATGGGTTTCCTCCAGGTGCAGTGGTTTCGTCCCACAGTCCAAAGATGTGCAGGTCAGATAGATTGACCATGCTAAATGTGGGGTTGCAGTGATAGGGTGGGACGCTTGGTCTGGATGGGATGCTCTTCAGACGGTCAATGCAGACTTGATGGATTGAATGGCCTCTTTCCTTACTGTGAGGACTCTGTGGGGCGGTATGATGGCTCAGTGGTTAACACTGCTGCCTCACAGCACCAAGGACCTGGGTTCGATTCCACCCTCAGGCGACTGTCTGCGGGGAGTTTGCACATTCTCCCTGTGTCTGTGTGGGTTTCATCTGGTTTCCTTTCCGCATTCCATAAATGTGCAGAGGAAGTAGATTGGCCATGCCAATCTGCTCATAGTGTCCAGAGATGTATAGATTAGCCATAGGAAATACAGGGGTAAGATGTGGGGTTGGGTCTGGTGGAGTGTTCTTTGGAGGATCAGTGTGGACTCGAAGGGCTGAATGGCCTGCTTCTGTATCATAGAGATTTTATGATTTGCAAATAAAAGGCTAGCCTCCATAACAGTGGCAGTGAAACTATTATCAATGGTTGCAAAAACTCATCTGGTTTGGCGATGCTGTTTAGGGAAGGAAATCTGTTATCTTTAATCAGCCTGGACAACATGTAATTTCAGTGCCACATAAAAGCATTTGATCCTTAATGCTTCCACTCAAACTTAGTTCAAGAGCAATTAAAGATGGATTGAAAGAAAAAGTTGGCCTTAAATAAAAAAGATAAAACTTAGCAGGTTTATCTTTATCCTTTCACAGGAAGGAGGCTTTTTTGGCAGGTCAACACTTGCTGCCTGCTTGTAATTACCGAAAGAGCAGTTAAGAGTCAGCCGTAATTTCACCCTCTAATTTGATGGGATTTGAACCAATGCTGTCAGAGTTTTGGATTATAGTACCGGATGAGCAGTCCTGCCACATTGTCACTACATTAGAGTTTCCTTCAGAGGTTTCATAGCATTTTGTAAAAAACAGGACATAGAACATAGAACAGTAGAGCAAGGTACAGGCCCTTCAGCCCACAATGTTGTGCCGATCTATTACCTCACTAAGATCAAACTCCCCTGCATATCCTACATTTTACTATCATCCATGTGCCTTTCCTATTTGTAGAAAGAAAAACAGAGTCAATGTTACAGGTCCATTGACTCTTCATTTTCGACATGCCATTACAGTAATGCCTATGTAGAATAAGAAGAAAAAAATGCTTGTCCCAGGAATAAAATCTTTTAAATGGAGTGGAGATAATCTAACAGTGAATCTTGAAGATTTCAGGTGATGGAACTACAACTATTTGCTTTGACTTTGCATCTCTTTATGTGGCTCAACATATCCTCATAATTTTCCAATGAACTTCTTTAAGACCTTTTGTCACTTTAAAGGTGCCACAAACAGAGCCCTTACAGTGAGGAAAGAGGCCATTCAGCCCAGTGAGCCTGTGCTAGCTTTCCAAAGCATATCCCACCCAAGCCCACAACTCCACATTTCCCCTGGCTCACCCACCTAACCTACACATCCCCAGACACTATGAGCAGTTTAGCACAACTAACACACCCTAACGTGCACGTCTTTGGCCTGTGGGAGAACTCTGAGCTCCCAGAGGTAACCCCCCAACACGCACACACAGGGAGAACAAACAAGCTTCACACAAGCAGTGACCCAAGGCTGGAATGGAACCTGGGTCCCCACTACTTGTGAGGCAGCAACGCTAACCACTGAGCCACAAACATTCTCTTTTAGATTGCTGTTGGAATTGAAATATGCATGTGTTTCCATGGTAGAGAAAATGGTGGAGTGGACATGATAAGCCAAAGCTGTGCTCTTTTACCCAGCTTCCCTCCTGAGGCCTCAGCTTTGTTTTTGCCAGGAGCTGTTCAAGTGGACTGAATATTGCTCGCTCCTGCCAGTATAGGTGTAAATTAGGCAGAGCTTATTATCAGTCATTAGTGTTGTAAATTCAGACAATTTAAAAGGACTTTTATGTGTCTTAATTTAATGTCAGAATTAACAAAAGCAATGGAGTGAAAGTACAGGATTCCCTGTTCTGAATGATGTAAAATTAAGCTTTTTGTGTGCTAATTTTCCTTGCGTTTCCCTCACTTGTTCCCATAATTCTGATGTTCCTCAGGTATTGCTTCAGGAGCATAAGTATTATTCAAGTCTGTATGTGATGGGTGAATCAGCATCAGTGCTGCCTGGGTCTGAATTACAGATTGGATGATGAAAAAGGGTAGAAAATAGGAGGGGGAGGATTTTACATAGGTCATGTGTGAGAAGTGAAGGTTTGCATTCTATAGAGCTTTCCATGCCTTTGGAATGACTCCCTTCTTTAATTCACAGGATGAGGGTGTTGCTGGCAAGGCAACATTTATTGCCCATCCCTAATTGCCCAGAGGGCAGTTCAGAATCAACCACATTGCTGTGGGTCTGTAGTCATGTAGGCCAGACCGGGGAGGGATGGCAGTGTCCTTCCCTAAAGCACATTAGTGAATCACTCAAAAAGATTCCAAGCGAAAGAAGTAGCTTTTGAAGTAAAGTTACAGGGCAGAAATTTACATTGTCTCATCAGCAGATTTTCATGTGAAACTTGGGCAGAAAATTATGCATTTGGGCCCTCCACTATCTTCTCATTTACCAGGTACTCTTAGTCATTTTACAGTAAGACACACAAGACTAATGTGGTGGTCGTGATTTAATGAAGATCATAGAATCCCTATAGTATGGAACCATTAAGCCCATGCTGACCTTCTGAAGAGAATCCCACACAGGCCCGCCCCCTTACCCTATAACCCTGCATTCCCAAGGTTAATCCACTTAACCTACACATCCCTGGATACTATGGGCACTTTATCATGGCCAATCTGCCCTCACCTGTGCATCATTGGACTGTGGGAGGAAACTGGGGTACCTGGAGGAAACCCACGCAGACACGGGGAGAATGTGCAAACTCCGCACAGGCAGTCGTCTGAGGCTGGAATTGAACCTATATTTTTGATGCTCTGAGGCAGTAGTGCTAACCACTGAGTCACTCTGCCGTCTGTGAGTTATTGAGGTAAGCTGTCATGTCACTGTGACCTCTGCGGACATGAGTAAGTCAACAAATGCAAAGGATATGAAAGAAACTTAGGAGGCCTGTTAGCCATGGGGAGGTAGAAATAGAATCAATCTTTCAAGTTCAAGAGTCTTATTTGGATGCAAAACATTACCTCTGTTTCTCTCTCCACTGATGCTGGGTTTCTCCAGCACTTTCTATGTTTGTTTTTGGATTGCCTGAATTAGATCATTAGATATAGGAGTAGATTTAGGCCATTCAGCCCATCGAGTCTGCTCTGCCATTCCATCATGGCTTATATGTTTCTCAATCCCATTCTGCTCTCATCTCCCCATTACCATTGACCCCCTTACTAATCAAGGGCCGATCAATGTCTATCTTAAATGTACTCTTACACCTGCCCTCCACAGCCTTCTGCTCAATATCAAGCCTTTATAGGATCAGTCCTGTGTGAAGGTCCTGCTCAGAAATTGGGTTGGGTAGATCAGATTCCCTACAGTGTGGAAACAGGCCCTTTGGCCCAACAAGTCCACACTGCCCCTTGAAGAATCCCACCCAGACCCATCCCCCTATAACCCACTCACTCCTGAACACTACGGGCAATTTAGCAAGGCCGATCCAGCTAGCCTGCACGTCTTTGGACTGTGGGAGGAAACTTGAGCACCTGGAGGAAACCCATGCAGACATGGGGAGAATTCTGAAATAAAGCTTCAGGGACGCAAGATGGCACCAGCAAGCAAGAAGTTGGTTTGAAGTGTGTCTACTTCAATGCCAGGAGCGTCCGGAATAAGGTGGGTGAACTTGCAGCATGGGTTAGCACCTGGGACTTCGATGTTGTGGCCATTTCGGAGACATGGATAGAGCAGGGACAGGAATGGTTGTTGCAGGTTCCGGGATTTAGATGTTTCAGTAAGAACAGAGAAGATGGTAAAAGTGGGGGTGGTGTGGCATTGTTGGTCAAGGACAGTATTACAGTTGCAGAAAGGATGTTTGGGGACTCGTCAACTGAAGTAGTATGGGCTAAGGTTAGAAACAGGAAAGGAGAGGTCACCCTAGTGGGAGTTTTCTATAGGCCTCTGAATAGTTCCAAAGATGTAGAGGAAAGGATAGCAAAGATGATTCTCGATAGGAGTGAAAGAGGCAGGGTAGTTGTCATGGAGGACTTCAACTTTCCAAATATTGACTGGGAGCACTATAGTTCGAGTACTATAGATGGGTCAGTTTTTGTCCAGTGTGTGCAGGAGGGCTTCCTGACACAGTATGTAGACAGGCCAACAAGGGGTGAAGCCACATTAGATTTGGTACTGGGGAATGAGCCTGGCCAGGTGTTAGATTTAGAAGTAGGTGAGCACTTTGGTGATAGCGATCACAATTCTGTTCTGTTTACTGTAGTGATGGAAAGGGATAGGTGTATACCACTGGGCAAGAGTTATAGCTGGGGGAAAGGCAATTACAATGAGATTAGGCAAGATTTAGGGAGAATAGGATGGGGAAGGAAACTGCAGGGGATGGGCACAGTAGAAATGTGGAGCTTATTCAAGGAAAAGCTCCTGTGTGTCCTAGATAAGTATGTACCTGTCAGGCAGGGAGGAAGCTGTAGAGTGCGGGAGCCGTGGTTTACGAAGGAGTTGGAACCTCTGGTCAAGAGGAAGAAGAAGGCTTATGTTAGGATGAGATGTGAAGGCTCAGTTAGGGTGCTTGAGGACTACGAGTTAGCCAGGAAAGACCTAAAGAGAGAGCTCAGAAGAGCCAGGAGGAGACATGCGAAGTTGTTGGCTGATAGGATCAGGGTAAACCCTAAGGCTTTCTATAGGTATTTAAGGAATAAAAGAATGGCAAAAGTGAGATTAGGCCCAATCAAGGATAGTAGTGGTAAGTTGTGTGTGGAGTCAGATGAGATAGGGGAAGCACTAAATGAATAATTTTCAATAGTATTCACTCTAGAAAATGACAATGTTGTCGAGGAGAATACTGAGATACAGGCTACTAGACTAGGTGGGATTGAGGTTCACAAGGAAGAGGTATAAGAAATCCTTCAGAGGGTGAAGATAGATAAGTCCCCTGGGCCGATGGGATATATCCTCGGATCTTCTGGGAAGCCAGGAAGGAGATTGCCGAGCCTTTGGCATTGATCTTTAACTCATCATTGTCTACAGGAATAGTGCCAGACGACTGGAGGATAGCAAATGTGGTTCCCCTGTTCAAGAAGGGGAGTAGAGACAACCCTGGTAATTATCGACCAGTGAGCCTTACCTCAGTTGTTGGTAAAGTGTTGGAAAAGGTTATCAAGGATAGGATTTATAATCATCTAGAATAGAACAAATTGATTAGGGATAGTCAGCACGGTTTTGTGAAGGGAAGGTCGTGCCTCACAAACCTTATTGAGTTCTTTGAGAAGGTGACCAAACAGGTAGATAAGAGTAAACCGGTTGATGTGGTGTATATGGATTTCAGCAAGGCGTTCGATAATAGGCTATTGTACAAAATGCAGAGGAATGGAATTGTGGGAGATATAGCAGTTTGGATCGGAAATTGGCTTGCTGAAAGAAGACAGAGGGTGGTAGTTGATGGGAAATGTTCATCCTGGAGACCAGTTACTAGTGGTGTACCGCAAGGGTCGGTGTTGGGTCCACTGCTGTTTGTCATTTTTATAAATGACCTGGATGAGGGCGTAGAAGGATGGGTTAGTAAATTTGCAGACAACACTAAGGTCGGTGGAGTTGTGGATAGTGAAGAAGGATGCTGTAGGTTGCAGAGAGACATAGATAAGCTACAGACCTGGGCTGAGAGGTGGCAAATGGAGTTTAATGCGGACAAGTGTGAGGTGATGCACTTTAGTCGGAGTAACCGGAAGGCAAAGTACTGGGCTAATGGTAAGATTCTTAGTAGTGTAGATGAGCAGAGAGATCTCGGTGTCCATGTACACAGATCCTTGAAAGTTGCCACCCAGGTTGACAGGGCTGTTAAGAAGACATACAGTGTTTTAGCTTTTATTAATAGATGGATCGAGTTCCGGAACCAAGAGTTATGCTGCAGCTCTACAAAACTCTTGTGCGGCTGCACTTGGAGTATTGCGTACAGTTCTGGTCACTGCATTATAAGAAGGATGTGGAAGCTTTGGAAATGGTGCAGAGGAGATTTACTGGGATGTCGCCTGGTATGGAGGGAAGGTCTTACTCGGAAAGGCTGCGGGACTTGAGGCTGTTTTCGTTAGAGAGAAGAAGGTTGAGCGGTGACTTAATTGAAACATGTAAAATAATGAGAGGGTTAGATAGGGTGGATAGGGAGAGCCTTTTTCCTAGGATGGTGACGGCGAGCACGAGGGGGCATAGCTTTAAATTGAGGGGTGAAAGATATAGGACAGATGTCAGAGGTAGTTTCTTTACTCAGAGAGTAGTAAGGGAATGGAACGCTTTGCCTGCAAACGGTAGTAAATTTGCCAACTTTATGCACATTTAAGTCGTCATTGGATAAACATATGGACGTACATGGAACAGTGTAGGTTAAATGGGCTTCAGATCGGTATGAAAAGTCGGCACAACATTGACGGCCGAAGGGCCTGTACTGTGCTGTAATGTTCTATGTTCTATGTAATGTGCAAACTCCACATAGACAGTCACCCGAGGCTGGAATTGAACCCGGGTCCCTGGCGCTGTGAGGCTGCTTGGAACATTAAAAAAAACTGAAGAGATAGCGGACGCTGGAAATCAGTAACAAAAAAAACAGAAATGACTGGAAAAGCTCACTAGACCTGGCAGCAGCTGTGGAGAGAAATCAGAGTTAACCATTTCTGAGGAAGGGTCATGGCACTGCAGTCTTAACTCTGATTCCTCTCCACAGATACTGCGAGATCTGCTGAGCTTTCCTATTGTCATTACAGATTGGCACATGCTCTTCAGTAGTCGAACCATCATGTACCATGTAGCAGTGAACATCATTTAACACTCATCAAGATGGCAGCACAGAGCTTTATCTGAAGTTTTGATATTTAAACCAACCTCAGTCCATCTGAATCTGCCAACCTTGTTGTACCAGATCAAATAACCCATCCAGCTCTTCTGGCCTTGCTCCAATTAATACTCATTCTTGACTAATTCATGCCATTCAATGAGAGATAATGGGAACTGCAGATGCTGGAGAATCCGAGATAACAAAGTGTAGAGGTGGGTGAGCACAGCAGACCAAGCAGCATCTTAGAAGCCCAAGGACTGTTTCTTAGCTGGCAGGAGCAGTTCAGCATTAAAGGGGAAGTCCTTTGGGCAGCTAACGAGGTCTTTGGGTGATGATGAAGTCGGGGGCGATAGGGACTTGAGGGCAGCTCGGCCAGGGTTGGCTGGTTGTTTATTGATTTGTTGATTGTCACGCGTACCGAAATACTGAGAAAAGCTTTGTTTATGAGCAGTACACATGGGCGGATCACAGCAAGCAAGGGATGTACAGATCAAAAAGACTTAGAAATACACAGGTTATGTTGCAGGTTACATTATTTGAGGCTAAAGCCCATTCAACAGTCTGATAATGGCAGGAAAGATGCTGTTCCTGATCCTGCTGGTGTGTGTTCAGCCTCCTGTATCTTCTGCCTGATGAAGGAGGCTGTAGGAGATCATTACCAGGGTCTGGTGGGTCTTTGATGATGTTGGCTGTCTTTCCGCAGCAATGAGCCCATAGATAGAAGGTTGGCTTCCGTGATGGTCTGGGGTGTGCACGCCACCTTCTGTAGCTTCTTACTGTCCTGGGCAGAGCAGTTGCCACACCAGGCTGTTATGCACCTGGACAGTATGCTTTCGATGGTGCATCTGTAGACTTTATGGAATGCCAAATTTCCTGAACTGCCTGAGGAAGAAGAAGCATTGTAGTGCCTTCTTGACTGTCACATCTATGTGGGAAGTCCAGGACAGATCTCAGGTTATCATCATTCTGAGGAACTTAATACTCTTCACTCTCTCAACTTCAGGTCCATTGATATAGCCGGGGGGCGGGGGGTGTTCTCTTCCTTTCTTTCTGAAGTTGATGATCAGTTCTTTAGTTTTGCTGATGGCGAGAGACAGATTAATATCATGGCACCATGTCACCAAACCTTCTATCTCCCTTCTGTATTTTGACTCATCATTGTTAGATATCTGTCCCACAATGGTGGTGTAATCAGCGAACTTGTAGATGACATTCATTCTGAATTTGGCAACACAGTCAGAGGTGTACGGGGAGTACAGTATGGGGCTGAAGACACATCTTTGGGGGGGGCTCCAGAGTTATTGTGGAGGGGGTACAGTTACCTGCCCTCACTATTGCAGTCTGTGGGTCAGAAAGCTGAGGATCCCTTTGCAGAGAACAGAGCTGAGACCAAGTTCATGCAGTTTTGAGATCAATCTGGAGGGGATAAGGGTGTTGAAGCTGTAGTCAACAAGCAGGAGAATGACATAGTTGTCAATGTGGTCCTGATGTTCCAGGGATGAGTGCAGGGCTAGGGATAATGCATTCTCTGTGGACCTGTTATGTCAGTCGGCAAATTGAAGGGGATCAAGACAGGTTGGGGGACTGGAGTTGATACGGGCGATGACCATCCTCTTGAAGGACTTCATGATTATTAAAGTCAGAGCTATTGGGTGGTAGTCATCAAGGCATTTTGCATCTATCAACAGCTTCTGTTCAACACCAGGCACGTTCCCACCTCCCCGACACCTACAATGTCTACTTTTTATGGATGGTCTGTCATTCCAAACCTCACCAATATTTCCACCAACACACCCTCCAACCACACACCACATCCTTCCCGCTTCCCTGCTCCTGAGCTCATGTCCTCTCACTGCCCTGAGAGCCCATAAGCTTATAAAACATAGAACATTACAGCACAGTACAGGCCCTTCGGCCCTCGATGTTGTGCCGACCTGTCATACCGATCTGAAGCCCATCTAACCTACACTATTCCATGTATGTCCATATGCTTATCCAATGACGACTTAAATGTACCTAAAGTTGGTGAATCCACTACCGTTGCAGGCAAAGCGTTCCATTCCCTTACTACTCTCTGAGTAAACAAACTACCTCTGACATCTGTCCTATATCTTTCACCCCTCAATTTAAAGCTATGGCCCCTCATGCTCGCCGTCATCATCCTAGGAAAAAGGCTCTCCCTATCCACCCTATCTAACCCTCTGATTATGTTATATGTTTCAATTAAGTCACCTCTCAACCTTCTTCTCTCGAATGAAAACAGCCTCAAGTCCCGCAGCCTTTCCGAGTAAGACCTTCCCTCCAGACCAGGCAACATCCTAGTAAATCTCCTCTGCACCCTTTCCAAAGCTTCCACATCCTTCTTATAATGTGGTGACCAGAACTGTAAGCAATACTCCAAGTGCGGCCGCACCAGAGTTTTGTACAGCTGCAGCATAACCTCTTGGTTCCGGAACTTAATTCCTCTATTAATAAAAGCTAAAACACTGTATGCCTTCTTAACAGCCCTGTCAACCTGGGTGGCAGCTTTCAAGGATCTGTGTACATGGACACCGAGATCTCTCTGCTCATCTACACTACTAAGAATCTTACCATTAGCCCAGTACTTTGCCTTCCGGTTACTCCCACCAAAGTGCATCACCTCACACTTGTCTGCATTAAACTCCATTTGCCACCTCTCAGCCCAGCTCTGCAGCTTATTTATGTGTCTCTGCAACCTACAGCATCCTTCTTCACTATCCACAACTCCACCGACCTTAGTGTCGTCTGCAAATTTAGTAACCCATCCTTCTACGCCGTCATCCAGGTCATTTATAAAAATGACAAACAGCAGTGGACCCAACACCGACCCTTGCGGTACACCACTAGTAACTGGTCTCCAGGATGAACATTTCCCATCAACTACCACACTCTGTCTTCTTTCAGCAAGCCAATTTCCGATCCAAACTGCTATATCTCCCACACTTCCATTCCTCCACATTTTGTACAATAGCCTACTGTGGGGAGCCTTATCGAACGGCTTGCTGAAATCCATATACACCACATCAACTGGTTTACTCTCATCTACCTGTTTGGTCACCTTCTCAAAGAACTCAATAAGGTTTGTGAGGCATGACCTTCCCATCACAAAACCGTGCTGACTAACCCTAATCAATTTATTCTTTTCTAGATGATTCTAAATCCTATCCCTTATAACCTTTTCGAACACTTTACCAACAATAACCTTTTCCAACACTTTACTTAACAAGGTCCCAGCCACCAACACCCAGAGACTGGGGTTTGGGTCTGCATAAAGTCCCATACCCAACCACCACAGCTCCTGGTGTTGCTTGGACAAGAGAGTGATAGTCATTCAGATAAGTGTGCCTGTTGTCCTGCAGGAAAGACCTTCAGTACACCTGCTACCAGCTCTGGCTTCAACACCGAGATTCCTCAGCTTCATGGATGAAATGAGGCATGCTGTTAACAGGGTTGTTAACAGCTGCCAAGTCAAAACAATAGCCTGATGAACAGAAATTGGTTAAAAGATGTAACAAGTTAATCCTGACATTGAGATCGGCCTCACTGCACTTCTTGCATGATTCTGCCACATTCCCCAAGTGGTTTGGGGCCGCTATAAGGTATTACCCAATGTGTCTTAGAACAGCTGGTAGAACCTTAATAGTCAGGGGTGCAGACAGATGTTCCTGCGAGAGACTCCAGGATTGTGTGTTACCTTCCTAGTGCCAGGGTTCTGGATCTCTTTGTGCAGGTACAGGATGTCCTGAAACAGGAAGGAAAACAGACAGAAGTCGTCCACATTGTTGCAAATGACACAGGTAGGTAGAGGGAAGAGATCCTGCGAGGGTAATTCAGCGAGTTGGGTAGTTAGCTAAAAGCAGGATTAGCACGGTAGTACTCTCCATGAGCTAGTGAGGCTCGGAACTGAGAGCGGCTACAGAGCTGGTTATGAAGGAAGGTTTTAGATCAATGCATCATTGGGTTACTTGTGGGGAAGGTAGGACCTGTACAAGAAGGACAGGTTGCACTGCACTGGAGGTGCATTAATATCCTGGACGAGAGGCTTGTTAGAGCTCTTTGGAAGGGTTTAAACTAGTTTGGCAAGGGATTGGGAACTGAAACAACAGGCCAGTAAGTGCAGGGACTGGGGACAAAAGAGACACTGAGATATGTGTAGTGTCGAGTAAGAGGAGGTAGAGGGGAGTCACGGGGCTGAGAGGGACTGAAAGTCTGGACTACATTTGCTTCAATGCAACAAGTAGATCAGGTAAGTACGATGAACTAAGACCGTGGTTTACTGCATGGAATTTAGATGATATTGCCATTGCAGAGACTTGGTTAAAGGAGGGGCTGATTGTCAGTTTAACATTCCTGGATATCGCTGCTTTAGAAGAGACAGAAAAAGCAGCAAAAAGGGTGGGGGTGTTGCATTGCTGAGGGAGGATACATCAGAGGGATCTTGGAGTGAGGTATTATGAGTGGAGGTCAGGAATAGGGAGGATGAAATCAATATGTTAGGAGTTTTATATAGACCTCCCAACAGCCCACAGGAGGCAGAGGAACAGATATGTGTCAGACACTAAAAAGGTGTGAAAAAGCAGGGTAGTTGTGTTGGGTGACTTCAGTTTTCCTCTTATTGACTGGGACTGCCTGAGGGCTAGGGGCTTGGATGGAGAACAATTTGTTAGATGTGTCCAGGAAGGCTTTTTGAAACAGTATGTTGACAATCCAACCGTAGAGGAATCTGTTCTAGACTTGGTATCAGGGAAAGAGCCAGGACTGGTGATCGATGTTTCACGAGGAGAGAATTTTGGGCTTAAATCCACAAGATTTTGAGTGGTCATGGACAAGGACAGGAGTGGCTCTTGGGTGAGGGTGCTCAACTTGGCAAGGATCAATTTTATCCAAATTAGACAGGAATGGGGAATATGGGTTGGGAGCAGTTATGTGAAGGCAAATCTACATCTGGCATGTGGGAGGCTTTTAAAGGTCATTTGATTAAAGTGCAAAACATCCATGTTCCTGCAAACAGGTCAGAAGCCACACAACACCAGGTTATAGCCCAACAGGTTTGTTCAAAAATGCAAGATTTCAGAGTCTCACTCCTTCATCGGGTGAAGGGGGCTACACTCCAAAAGAGATAATGGGAACTGCAGATGCTGGAGATTCCAAGATAATAAAATATGAGGCTGGATGAACACAGCAGGCCAAGCAGCATCTCAGGAGCACAAAAGCTGACGTTTCGGGCCTAGACCCTTCCGTCAGCTTTTGTGCTCCTGAGATGCTGCTTGGCCTGCTGTGTTCATCCAGCCTCACATTTTATTATCTACACTCCAAAAGCTTGTGTTTTCAAATAAACCTGTTGGACTCCAACCTGGTAAACTGAAGGATAGGAATAGCAGGATTCAGGAACCATAAATGACAAGGGAAATTGTAAGCTTAGCTCAAGAGAAAAAGGAATCCTACAATAGATCTAGGCAGCTGCAAATTGACAAAGCCTTTAAGGAGTTTGGAGAAATTTGGAAGGAAGTTAAATGCGGAATTAGGAAGGTTAAAAGGGGCCTGAAATGTCTTTAGCAAACAGGGTCAGGGAGAATTCAAGGGTTTCAACACATTTATTAGAAGAAAGAAAATAGCAAGGGAAAGAATTGGTCCATTCAAGGAGAAAGGAAGGAAGTTATATTTGAATCACAGGACATACCAAAGTCCCACACGACATATTGGTACAAAAATACAATCACATGGGATTTGGGGTGGCTAGATGGATACAAAACTGACTTGGTCATTGCAGACAGAGGGTAGCGGTGGAAGGGTGTTTTTCAGAATGGAGACTGGTAACTAGTGTTGTTCCATAGGGATCAGTCTTAGGCCCTCTGTTGTTTGCAGTATATTTAAATAATCTGGAAGAAAATGTGGATGGTCTGATTAGTAAGTTTGCGGAAGACATGAAGATTGGTGGAGTTGCTGATAGTGCCGATGGCTATGAAAGGATACAACAGGATAAAGATAGATCGGCATCTCAGGCACAGAAATGGCAGATGGAGTTTAAATCACACAAATGCGAAGTGATGCATTTTGTAGAATCAAATTTAGGTGTGAATTATACTGTTAATGGCAGAACCCTTAGGAACATCAACAGACAGATGGATCTGGGTGTTCAGGTCCCCAGTTCCCTAAAAGTGGAAACACAGGTGGCTAAAGTGATTAAGAAGGCAGATGGCATGTTTGCCTTTATTGGCCAGGACATCGAGTACACAAGTTGGCAAACCATGTTGCAGCTATATAGAACCCTTGTTAGGCTGCATTTGGAGTATTGTGTGCAGTTTTGGTCACAACACTACCAGAGGGATGTGGGAGCTTTGGAGAGAGTATAGAGAAGGTTTTACCAGGATGCCGCCTGGTCTCCAGGGTATTGACTATGACGAAGGGTTAAAAAGAGTTATTTTCACTAGAAAGATGGTGGCTGAGAGGAGACTTGATAGAGGTCTACAAAATTATGAGAGACATAGGTCGGGGGGTTGATCAAAGGCTTTTTCCCAGGGTTGAAATTTCAGTTACAAGGAGACACAGGGTCAAGTTGAGAGGGGGAAAGTTGAAGGGAGATATGTGAGGGAGGTTTTTCACACGGAGACTGGTAGGAACCTGGGACTCACTACCAGAGGAGGTGGTGGAAACAGACAAGTTGGTGGCATTTAAGAGACACCTAGAAGATTATATGAATAGGAATGGAATAGAAGGACGTGGATCGAATGAGGACAGAAGGTCCGCATTTTGGTTTTGTTAGGGTAAGATGATCGGCAGAGGCTTGGAGGGCCAACGGGCCTGTTCTGTGCTGTACTTCTCTTTTGCACTTTGTTCTTATTGACTCTGAGATGGCATTTGTCTTTTCAGAGCATGTCAGTCCCTTGTCAAAAAATCATAAGACATGAGAGCAAGAATAGGCTTTTTCCACTATTTAATAACATCGTAGCTCGTCCTTCATCTGAGCTCACTTTACCATCTCCCATCACTCTAATTCTCCATAGTCTTCATTCCCTTAAGACTAAAAATCCACTGATTTCAACTCAATGGCTGACACTGTGATTAATGAAACTCTGTTTGCTGGCTGGTCGTAGAATCCCTACATAGTGGAAGCAGGTCCTTCAGCCCATACCACCCCTCCATAGAGCATCCCATTCAGACCCATCCACCACCGCCCCCCCTACCCTGCATTTCCCATGGTGAATCCACTGAACGTGCCCATCTTTGGCCTGTGGGAAGAAGCCAGAGCACACATAAGCAGACACGGGGAGAATATGCAAACTCCACACAGACGGTCGCCTGAGGGTGGGATTGAAGCTGGGTCCCTTGCGCTGTGAGACAGCAGTGCTAACCTCTGAGCCGCCATGCCAACCCAAATTTATGTTTTTAAATATTCACAACAGCACAGTAAATGGTAAGATGCTGTTAACAGATAGCCAGGACATGACTATTGTCGTCCTTATAGTGAGAGGATTCAAGAACAGAAACAGAGGATGTCTCATTACAATTGCACAGGGACTTGGTGGGATCACAACTGGAGTATTGTTTGCAGGTTTGTTTCCTTATCTGAGGGAAGATGCTCTGGCGATAGAAGGAATGCAACAAAGGTTCACTGCACTAATTCCTGGGTTGGCAGAATTGATGTATCAAGATACTGATTGGTTAGGATTATGTTCACTAGGTTTAAGAAGATGAGAGGGATTTCATAAAAATCTATCAAATCCTAACAAAACTGTATAGCGTTAGCACAGAAAAGGTGCTCCCAATGAGCAGGGAGTCCAGAGCCAGGGTAACAGCCTAAGGATATAGGGTCGAGCAATTAGGATTGTGTTGAGGAGAAATTTCTTCACCCAGAGAGTGGTAAACCCATGGAATTCCCTGCCACAGAAAGGGCTAAATACTGAATGTTTTCAAAAGGAGTTCGATATAGCTTTTAGGGCTAAAGGGACCAAAAGGTATGGGGAAGTAATGAAGAACGGGTGTCTGAGTTGGATGGTAAGCCATGATCACATTGAAAGACACAGCAGGTGGGGAGAACCAAATGGCTTAACCCTGCTCCTATTTTCTATGTTCCCATGCTGCTGTGACTAAAGCTCTTGCTTTGCGCTTTAGAAATTTCATGTGAATACATTTACTTTTGTCCTTTCCATCTGCTTTATTTGAATTTTGTATTAATGGATGTAATAGTGTTTCTGTTTGAACATTTACTCAGAAAATCCTATTTGAGAAAATTAACCTTTTGAAGCCAGCTCATATTCATCCTGTGTCACTGAAAACAAACCCCACCTACGCTACTGATGATGAACAAGATAGCACTGTAATTTTCTTAATGGAAGCTATTCACTTCAAAGATATTTCTCCTCCAAAGTTATGGCCACTAGTGATTAGTAAAGAACCCATGAATTTAATTGAATTATTTACCTCTACCTGTAAAGTACTTGAAAAGTATAGCTCAGCCCTTTACTCAGGAAAGTAACATGTTATAACCAACCAGTTCTCGCAATTTCTGAGGAGGGAGAAACAGAGAAGGCTGAATTTTACAAAAGGTTGACACAGTGGAGTGATCTGGGAGCCCTTGCACACATGTGAAAAAGCTGGCATTCAAGTTCAGTGGGTAATAAGGAAGGCAAATGGTATGTCGGTCTCTATTTCAAAGGGAATGGATTATAGAAATAGGGAGGCCTTGCTAAGGCTATGCAAGGCACTATTCTGACACATTAAGTCATATATTCATGCAGCATGGAAACAGGACCTTCGGCCCAACTCATCCATGCTGACCAAGTTTCTTAAACTGAACTAGTACCATTTTCCCTCATTTAGCTCATATCCCTTGAAAGGTTTCTTATTCATATACTTGCCCAAATGTCTTTTAAATGTTGCAATTGTACCTGCCTCTACCACTCCTTTCTGGCAGTTCATTCCACATTTGAACCACCCTCTGGGTGAAAATGTTGCCCCTCCCTCTCCTTTTAAAACTTTTCCTTCTCATCTTAAACCTATGCCCTTGAGTTTTAGGCTCCCCTAACCCAGGGAAAAGAACTTTGCTCCTCACTTTATCTGTGCCCTTCATGACTTTATAAACCTCACTAATGTCACACCTCAGCCTCTGACATTCCATCTGGAATATTTTTAGGGACCTTCCTCAAGGAAAGGCATACAGAGGAGGTACACTTGGCTGAAACGGGGTATGGAGGGATTCCTTCACCAGGAGATGTTGAGTAGATTTTGGAGTGTACTCATTGGAATGTAGGAGAATCAGAGGAGATCTCATTGACACATACAAGATTTGTAGTATATTTGGCAGGGCACATGTGGAATGGTTGTTTCCCATTGTGCAAGAGTCTAGAACAAGAGGGCATATTCTCAGGATAAGGAGTTGTCCATTTAAAACAGAGATAAGGAGGAATTTCTTTTCTCAGAGTGTACTGAGTCTGAGAAATTCTTTACTGCAAACAGTAGTTAAAGTTGGATCATTAAGCATATTCAAAGGTTAAAATAGACAGATTTTTGATCAGGAAGGGAATCAGGAATTATGGGGGAAAGGCAGTAAAGTGCAGTTGAGCATTATCTAATCAGTTATAATCTCATTGAATGGCAGAGCAGACTCGATGGGCCGAATGACCTCCTTCTGCTCGTCTGTCTTATTGTTCTGTGGCTCATTAAGGGTTATTTGTCCAGACAGTTGGCATTTTGCAGATGATGGAGGGGTTTCCTCACCACAAAAAGATGTTACCGTGGACATGTCTTCTGTGAGGCCTTTTCAGGTGGCTATGTGACGTGGAGGTTCCATGCCCAAGATAGCAGGCAGTGACTGTGTTAAGCTGACCCCATGACTTTATGTGGGAAGTTCCAATGGACTTGCTTACTTTACCCTTCTGAGTTAAAATGCTTAACTTATCAGGCCAAGGAAGTCTCCATGGCTGGACATTTGCAGAGAGAAACACAGATGGCCTCTGGCTTTGCTAAAATGGACAAGAGCCCAATTCCAAGAGTTCACTTCTCAACTCAGGACAACATCTGTCACCAAGTGGGGAACAGGGATGGTTTGTGAATTGTACATCTGTGGATCAACAAGGTTTTCAAATCCCTATTGGCATTCTCTCTTTGAGGATGGAGATTTGGGGAAGATTATACTCATTGATTTCAGGCCCACTTGATGCTGGTCACGTCTATCTGTGACCAATAGATTCTCTCATGGCGAGTGCAAGTGAAACTATCGTCTCTACTGAAGACAATTAGATTTATTGTGGTTGGTTGCTTCGCCGAGCTGGTTCGTTGTTCCGCAAATGTTTTGTTACCCTGCTGGGTAACATCATCAGCGCCGCCTTCGATGAAATGCCATTGTGTTTTCCCACCTGTTATTTAAGCTGTGGAGTCAGTTGAGCTGGATTACCTCACCTCTGGGTTTTCTTCACAGTGGAACCAGCTCGGTGAGCCAACCAACCACAGCATCCACAACCCGAGCTACAAATCTACTCTAAAACAATTGAATTTTACCTGTCTCTGATGAAGGGTCTAGGCCCGAAACGTCAGCTTTTGTGCTCCTGAGATGCTGCTTGGCCTGCTGTGTTCATCCAGCCTCACATTTTATTATCTTTGAATTTTACCTGTGTTGTTTTTTTTCCCCCCTATCCTACTGTTTCTTCCCTGAGTCATAAAGATCTGAATAAAACTGCTATGGAATCTCCAGGTATTGTGATCTATTGATATTGATGATCATCGGTACGACATACAGACAGGGGCTTCTCCAGAAAGTCTTTGAAATGTTTCAGGGGACTCCTCTATTCCACTTAACAGTCGTCACCTCTCCCTATAATGTGCTTTTGGCCCAACTCATCCATGCTGACCAGGTGACTGTTGTCTATCTGGACAACATGACGGGCTGAACACTATCAGATTTGCAGGAGGTTTGGCTTGATGTTGGTGTAGTGTTGGCTGTTCCAAGAGTGCCAACGTTTGTGATAAACAATCCTGCCTGAGATTCTTGACAATATTTTGGAGGCTGTGCTGGTGAAGGTGTTGGTGATGACACTATGGGAGCCATGAATTTGCACCATGCATATCTGTAAGTTTCACGTTTGGACTGTCCTGTAAAGCTGTGCTTACTCCAATCAATTGCTTCATTGATAGTGTATAAATGTTTATCATCGAAAATCAGAGCTGAAGAGAAACAGAAATGGAAGCCAGTGACAGGAAGAAGGTGGGCGAAAACACTTAAAGAGAAGCTGGAGGTTAGAGGAAGACACAATACTGTAGGCTTCATGTCGCAATGTCCAAAAAGCGTGGTGCTGGATCTCATGAAGAAAATTGATTACGTCTAAATGATGTATGTAGTTTTACATTAAAGTCATCTGTATGCACGTGAAAGGAAGATTACAGATGAAGACCATTCAAGCAAAAATAAGAAAAAATCTGGAAGAAAGAAAATTCATGGAAAAAGTTAAGGCAGTAGTTATTTTTTGTTCAAGCACAAGTCTCAGAAACGCACTAAACCTTTAAGGCAGTGAGATGTCATCATGACATGAGATGCTGCACTATAAAATGTTTGCATCTTACAGTCAGCCTAACCCATACAGTCAGTCAATTACTCAGTCGTCTGTCGGTCACTCAGTCGTCCATCAGTCTCACATAGTCACCAGTTATCAATTAGTTAGTCAATCCTATATATCATGTAACAGTAGTATAAATAAGCATGGAACTCAGACTATATTAGCTTAGATATCATATCAGTCTGCTGAGTTAGTTGTTAATAAACTTCCAGATATCTATCTCAATAAGAACCCCCATCTCTGTAGTATATGTTACACAAGGCAACATACAAAACAATGTCACGTCAATTACGATCTGAAGTTATTTATCTCAATCTTAAGTCAAGAAAGCCACCACATGCCAGGAGATCACCCATTTTGTGTTTGGTCACCCGAGCGTGAAAGATTTGTTGTCATCTTAGAGATGGTGTCAGATGACCTATTATATTAAAGAGATGTGCCTGGAGTCTGGGGCTATTTTAAAAAGTGAATGTTCATTTGCTCCTTACTACCAGTGTACATTCTGGCTACTAAGCACAAGGTTTTTCTGCAGATCCTTTCATTCATGATATGATTAATGCATTATGAGTGATGTAGCTTCTGCTGTACAGGCTCAGAATTGACGTGGAACCATTTCTCTGAAGAAGTTGCTGCGTTATGAGCACTGTTTACAATGTAGCATGTGGCATAAAAAGCAGGTAAATTGCTGCTGACTTTGAAGGCGTGTCATGGACCTTTAACAGTAGAAAGGGAGGAGGTGAAATGACAGATGTTGCCTTACACTCATAAGGAAAGGTGACATTAGTCACCTGATTTCTGTGAGAAGAAACACTGGGAGATTACCTGAGTGAATAACCCAGCCACAATGCTCAACTATTTTAGCAGAACAGCAATGGCAATAAACGTGAAGTCGAACAATTTGGTGAGTAAACAGGCAATCACTTAACAATGTATTTTAAGTCACCAGACCAAGCCAGTCTGAAAATTGCCTCGAGCACTGTACTCAAGCAATTTTATTTACCAGATAACATGCAGTGTGTTTTAATAAGAAATTGCAGCAGCACTTAGTTAGCGAGGTGATTGCTTTGTTTGTAAGTGCTCCAGCATTCAGCCTTGTACATTAATTACAAAAATAACCCTGAAACTCTTGGTTTAAAGTTTTAAATCAGCCTTTACTTACAGCGTGATACAAGGACATCTATCCTGGTCACATGCAAGGTTTATTATTCCTGCTAGCCCAAAGTTGTGTTTTAAAATAAATCTCTTTTAGACAGGTACACATTTTAAGACATTGCCAGAGCCACATTACACAGCAAATTATTCCCTCAATTTGACTATCTCTCCTAGTCTCTGCTCTCTTCAAAAATGTTATAGGGTTTAATAATAAATTAAAAATTACTGAACATAGAAGAAACTAAATTTCTAGAAGAAAATCTTCTTTTCAGCTTTTGTTTACAGTTTCCAATTCCCTTGACTGGAATACCTCAGAAGTATTCTTTCCTCTCACTTTCTACTGCCACAAGTCAAAATTCATTTTCCGATCTCTTCAAATCCTGTCAAATTCACTGAGCGGTAGGCGGAAAATTAAGCTGAAGACATTTTGTTTTGGAGCTACTCACTTTGTTTCATGTGTTACAGTCGGAATGTCAATATACCTTTAAGAGACATGCTCATAATATCATCACTGCACTGTAGCACATGGTCAGCAGCTATAGAAGTCTCATATTCCATCTTACCTTGGATTACTTGGAGCCTGGGACTCCACAGCGAGCAAGTTCTTCTGTTGCAATGTAATAGCTTATTACAATTATTTGCCTTCAGATTGTGATGTTTGTACATAACAGTTATTGACCAACAAGAATTTGTCGTAGTCTTCAAAACTATGATATCCACATTCAATTTCTTAAGTTAAGGGAGATATATCTCCAATAGTATTATTAAGTGATTAAGGGTAATTCTATTCCCATAGTTCAATATTGTATATCACAAGGAGACAGAGGGCTTGGTGATGTGATGCAATGATAAAAATCTCTCTCTCAATGTCGGTAAAACAAAAGAACTGATCATTGACTTCAGGAAGAAAGGAGGAGAACACACCCCCATCCATATCACCAGAGTAGAGGTTGAGAGGGTTAAGAGTATCAAGCTCCTACGAGTGACATTAACCGATGACCTGCCCTGGACTTCCCATGTAGATGGGCAGTCAAGAAGGTACAACAACGCTGCTTCTTCCTCAGGTGGCTTAGGAAATTCACCATGTCCATAAGGTTCCTTACCAACTTCTACAGAAAGCATCCTGCCTGGGTGCGTAATGGTTTGGTACAGCAACTGCTCTGCCCTGGATAGTAAAAAGAACTACAGAAGGTTGTGTGCATAGCCCAGATCAACATGGAAGACAACCTCCTATCCACGGATAACAAAGTGTGAAGCTGGATGAACACAGCAGGCCAAGCAGCATCTCAGGAGCACAAAAGCTGACGTTTCGGCCCTAGGCCCTTCATCAGAGAGGGGGATGGGGAGAGGGAACTGGAATAAATAGGGAGAGAGGGGGAGGCGGACTGAAGATGGAGAGAAAAGAAGATAGGTGGAGCGGAGAGTATAGGTGGGGAGGTAGGGAGGGGATAGTTCGGCCCAGGGAGGACGGACAAGTCAAGGAGGTGGGATGAGGCTAGTAGGTAGGAAATGGAGGTGCGGCTTGAGGTGGGAGGAGGGGATACGTGAGAGGAAGAACAGGTTAGGGAGGCGGGGACGAGCTGGGCTGGTTTTGGGATACAGTGGGGGAAGGGGAGATTTTGAAGCTTGTGGGGTCCTCCCTCACCCCCATCCCAGGCCCTAAGATGACTTTCCATATCAAGCAGATGTTCAGATGCACATCTGCCAATGTGGTAGACTGTATCCACTGTACCCAATGTGGCTTCCTCTACACTGGTGAAACCAAGCGGAGGCTTGGGGACCGCTTTGCAGAACACCTCCACTCGGTTCGCAATAAACAACTGCACCTCCCAGTCGCAAACCATTTTAACTCCCCCTCCCATTCCTCAGATGACATGTCCATCATGGGCCTCCTGCAGTGCCACAATGATGCCACCTGAAGGTTGCAGGAACAGCAACTCATATTCCGCTTGGGAACGCTGCAGCCCAATGGTATCAATGTGGTCTTCACAAGCTTCAAAATCTCCCCTTCCCCCACTGCATCCCAAAACCAGCCCAGCTCGTCCCTACCCCCCACTGCATCCCAAAAGCAGCCCAGCTCGTCCCCGCCTCCCTAACCTGTTCTTCCTCTCACCTACCCCCTCCTCCCACCTCAAGCTGCACGTCCATTTCCCACCTACTAACCTTATCCCGCCTCCTTGACCTGTCTGTCCTCCCTGGGCTGACCTATCCCCTCCCTACCTCCCCACCTATACTCTCCTCTCCACCTATCTTCTTTTCTCTCCATCTTCAGTCCGCCTCCCCCTCTCTCCCTATTTATTTTAGAACCTTCTCCCCATCCCCCTCTCTGATGAAGGGTCTAGGCCCGAAACGTCAGCTTTTGTGCTCCTAAGATGCTGCTTGGCCTGCTGTGTTCATCCAGCTTCACACTTTGTTATCTCGGATTTTCCAGCAACTGCAGTTCCCATTATCACTCCATTTAGAACATAGGAACATAGGACATAACAGCACAGTACAGGCCCTTCAGCCCTCGATGTTGTGCCGACCTGTCACACCAATCTCAAGTCCATCTAACCTACACTATTCCATGTATGTCCCTATGCTTATCCAATGACGACTTAAATGTATCTAAAGTTGGCGAATCTACTACCGTTGCAGGCAAAGCGTTCCATTCCCTTACTACTCTCTGAGTAAAGAAACTACCTCTGACATCTGTCCTATATCTTTCACCCCTCAATTAAAAGCTATGCCCTCTCGTGCTCCCAGTGACCATCCTAGGAAAAAGGCTCTCCCTATCCACCCTATCTAACCCTCTGATTATTTTATATGTCTCAATTAAGTCACCTCTCAACCTCCTCTCTAATGAAAACAAGTCCCTCAGCCTTTCCTCGTAAGACCTTCCCTCCATACCAGGCAACATCCTAGTAAATCTCCTCTGCACCCTTTCCAAAGCTTCCACCTCCTTCTTATAATGCGGTGACCAGAACTGTACACAATACTCCAAGTGCGGCTGCACCAGAGTTTTGTACAGCTTCACCATAACCTCTTGGTTCCGGAACTCGATCCCTCTATTAATAAAAGCTAAAACACTGTACGCCTTCTTAACAGCCCTGTCAACCTGGGTGGCAACTTTCAAGGATCTGTGTACATGGACACCGAGATCTCTCTTACACTTCCCTGTGCCATGGAAAGGCTGCCAACATAATCAAAGACGCAATGTACCTCGGTAATGCTCTCCTATAATCCCTTCTGTCAGGCAGAAGGGACCAAAGCCTGAACATATGCATCAGCAGTTGCAAAAACAGCTTCTTTTCTGTCATTATTAGACTGACGAGTGGGCTCTCTAACTTCAAATAATGTTGATCTTGTTAATGTTGATCCTGCTCATGCATCTCCTATACAGAGTAGCCTGTATGCCTCACTCTGTCTCAGCACCCTATGATCTATACGTCCTTGCTTACAATGATCTGTTGTACTGCTCGTAAAATGAAGCTTTCCACAGTACTTAGGCACACATGGCTACAATAAATCAAACTGGTGCTAAGGTTATTGAGTTATATAAAACAGTTAGGAAACATATAATTAAGGAAAATAATTCTGTAGTTTCTTAGAATATATCAAGGTGATGTGTTACAGCTGCCACATGTGGGAATTCCTGGATGTGACTCTCTTACCACGAAAACACATTTGCCGCAGGTAACTAAAGTTCAAGGAGGTACAAAAGGAAGCAGGAATGGTGTGAGTAAAACCTTTATCACACAGTGAGTAACTGGAGAATTTAATGCACTGCCGAGAAATGTGGTTAAGGTCATTCAATTGGGGCATTCATGAGGATATTGAATTGATGTTAGAATAGAAATAGAATTCAAGGAGTTGAAGAGGCAGATAATGGGCTGACTAGCCTCCATTTGCATTATAATTATTCTGTGATTCAGGGATAGGTAAGTGTCATTGTAAGTGAGACAGATAAGGCAATTTAAAGAGCAGGAATGTGGGATCTTTGGATTTGCAGTTGTTCATTTGGTTTGCGATTCTTTCAACTTGTCCGGACGAGAGTGAGGGCCGGAGGATGGATGAACTAATTGATCACAGCACTGCAGTGCTAGACACATTATCAAGGAATGCAGCCATAATAGGCTGCAATATCATGAGGGGGTTTGGCATTATTCTCTGCAGCAGAGAGCACAAGTCCGGATGGCTGTGTTGCCTGCTTGACACCCAGGGTCAGGGCCTTTGCTGAGGGCTGGAGAGAAACAGAGTGGGAGGGGGAAGATCTAATCATCATGGTTCCAATGAAATGTGCAGGTCAAAGAAAGGTATGAAATTTAGAAGCAGAAGATTATAAGCTCTGCATTATTACCCGAGCTTTGTGCACATTGGCATAGGGAATTCAGATTAGTGAGATGAACTTATGGCTCGATGTTTGGTGAGGAAGAAGTGAGTTCCAGTTCTTGGGACATGAGCATTGAGGAAGGTGGGATCTGTGTCGATGGAACAGTCTCCATCTGAACTGCGCTTCAGCCTGTATTACCTGAATGATGAGAGATGCAAAAGGTCCTGCATGTCCTTGCACATGAATCACAGTTAACTGGATGGCTGATTTGCAATGCACTGTGATACCAACATTGAGAGTTCAATTCCCACACAGGCTCGGATTACTATTGAAATCTCTCCTTCTCACCCTCTCCCTTCACCTGAGATGTGGTGACCCTTAGGTTAAGCCACCAACAGTGCCCTCTGTTTAATGAGAGAGGAGCCATATGGCCTGGTAAGACTATGGTGGCTTTAATGCACAGCTACAGCAAGTAATTATGAAATCCAGACAGATGTCATCATTTATCATAAAGGTACTTTAATACAAAAGTAGGGAACACATGCTTCAGTCATACTGGTGCGTCTGCATCCATCACACAGTATTGTTCAGGACGTTAAGGAAGAATGCCAATGCATTGGAGGCAATTCAGAGACTAGACTAATACCTGCAATGAGAAGACATAATGGGAACTGCAGATGCTGAAGAATCCAAGATAACAAAATGTGGAACTCGATGAACACAGCAGGCCAAGCAGCATCTTAGGAGCACAAAAGCCACACTTTGTTATCCTGCAATGAGAAGGTTGTCTTATGAGGACTGGTTAGGCTTTTATCAACTGCAGTTTAGAAGAGTAAGAAAAAGCCTGATTGAAACATATAGGATTCCAAGGGATCTTAAGAGAATAGATGAGAAGAGAATGTTTCTACTTATGGGAAAATCTAGAAAGAGGCATCACCATCTGAAAATCAGGGATCTCCCATGTGAAACAGAGATTAAGCTATTTTATCCCCCAATGGTCATGGACCTTTGGATCTCGGCTCCTGAAATGATGCCAAAAGAAATATCCTTGGATACTGTCAGGGCAGATGTTTTTTAGGAAAGGACGCTGGAGAGTTGTGAATGCAGTTCAGTCCATTGCTCATCCAGTCTTCCATCCTTGACTCCATCTACACTTATCGCTGCCTCAGGAAGACAGCCAACATAATCAAAATCCCCTACTACCCTGGTTATAATCTCTTCCAACCTCCTCAGTCCGGCGGGACATACAAAGGCTTAAACACACAAGCAAACAGATTCAAGAACAGCTTCTTCACTGCTGTTATTAGGCTTCTGAATGCATCTGTCAAATTTTAACTTTAAATGCTGATCTTGCTCTTTGTGCACCTTCTCTGCAGCCCTAACATTGTATTTCTCACTTTGTTCTGTTATCCTAATGCACTTTGTATGGTATGATCTGCCTGCATAGCACACGAAGCAAAGCTTTTCACTGTACCTAGGCACATAGAGACTTAGAGTCATACAGCACAGAAACAGACCTTTCGATCCACACGGCCCATACCAAACATTATCCCAAACTAAATTAATCTCACCTGCCTGCTCCTGGTCCCTATCCCTGCAACCCTTTCCTATTTATGTGTTTATCCAAATGCCTTTTAAATGTTGTAATTATATCTGCATCCACCATTTCCACAGAAAATTCATTCCAAATTCCTTTATCTTTTATAAATGTCTCTCCTCTCAACTTAAAAAAGTGTCCCTGGCCTTGAAATCCCCCACCCTAGGGAAAAGATAACTACCATTAACTCTACCTCTCTATCTATGCCTCTCATTGCTTTGTAAGCTTCTATCAGGGCACCTCTCAACCTCCTATGCCCCAGTGAAAAAATATCACAGCCTATCCAGCCTTTCTTTATAACTCAACCTTTCATACCTGGCAACATCCTGGTAAATCTCTTCTGAACGTTTAGTAATATCTTTCCCATAACTGGGCGACAAGAACCAGACCCTGCATTCCAGAACATGCCTTGTCAATGTCCTGTACGACCTCAACATGACTTCCCAACTCCTACACACTGATGGCTGATCAATGAAGGCAAGCAGACCGAATGTCTTTTTAACCATCCTGTCTACATGTGAAACAAACTTCGAAGAATTATGTTCCTGTACTCTTAGGCCCCTCTGTACCACAACACTGAGACACTACGGTGATAATAATGAACCAAAGCAAATCAAATTAAATCAAAAACAACTGCAGTTGGCGGGAATGAGAATTGAGGCTGGCGTCAGATCTGCCACAAATTGATTGAATTGCAGAGCAGGCTTGAGGGACTGTATAGCATCTTACTGTTCCAAATTTATAATTTTATTTGTGGAAGCTGCCTCCCATTTAGTCACCTCTTGGAAAGCTGAATTGGAAGGTAGAGAATTTAGTTTCAATCTATGTGCATTGTTGAAACCAAAAGTTCTGTGAAGCAACTGGACCGCGAACATGTGTTTTTCCTTACGGATGCTGCTAGGCCCGCTGAGATTCTTCAAATCACCAGCATCTGCTGTTCTTTTATTTATGTACAATTCTGGTTGAATTATAAGAAACATATAGATTTATTGGAGCGGCTACAGAGAATATTTATGAAGGCGTTATGAGAGCTGTGAGTAGATACAGGACTGGAAAGAATTGACAAATTATCTCTCTTTTCTCTCAAACAATGAAGGCTGGGAGTGTGACATAACTGATGTTGTTAAATTTCTGAAGTATTTTTAATCATTCTGTCTTAATATATGGGTGTCTCTGGCTGGGACGGCATTTACTGTCCATCTCTAGCTGCCTTTGAGAAGGTGGTAGTGAGCTGCCATCTTGAACCGTTGAAGTCCATGTACTGCAGGTGGACCCACAATACCTTTAGGAGGGAGTCACGTTGATAGTGTTGATACAGAGTGAATGTTTTCCTTCCTTGAGGGAAAAAAAACATAGTGAGAAGCCATCTATGCAAGATGGCCACCAACAAAAACCAATTAGTAATTCTGTAGAAACTTTGTGAGCCAAAAATGATGGGAATATCACAGTGTGTGGTTGGATTGAATGATACACAAGCATTTCTGCGGAAGTAAGTCAACTACCCACGAGGCACTTGGGAACAGAGGCCATGGGTGTAGGTTTAAAAATAGGAGCATTGAAAATAAGACCAGGAAAAAGCCATTCAGCACTTCATGCTACTCCACCATTCCATATGATCTTGACTGATCATCCAACTCAGCACCTGTTCCTGTTTTCTCCCCATCCAATTTGATTCCTTTCTCCTTAAGAGCTATATCTAACTCCTTCTTGAAAACATTCAATGGTTTGACCTCAACCACTTTCTGTGGCAAAGAATTCCATAAGTTCATCATTATCTGGATCAAGAAATTTATCCTCATCTCTGTCCTAAATACTTTACCTATATCCTTAGGTTGTAATCCCTGAGTCTACTGACCAGGAACATCTTTCCCGCATTTATCCTGTCTAACCCTGTTATAGAATTTTACAGGTTTCTACAAGAACAGCAATCTCATTCTTCTAAACTCCAGAGAATATAATCTTAATCGATCCAGTTTCACTTCTTACACCAACCCTGCCATCTCAGGAATCAGTCTGGTAAATTTTTATTGCACTCCCTCTGTAGTCAGAACATCCTTCCTCAGGTAAGGCCCTATACATGATGAGAAAAGATGGGAGGAAGATCAAATGGAGCATAAACATGAGTGTGGTTAGCTTGAGTGCCCTGTTTCTGTACCACCTATCATATGTCATCTCAAGATCCTAACTCTCTGAGCAGATCTGTGCTGGATTCGAGTTTGGAAATGTTCTTCATGTTTGGTGATCTTTGTAGTCAAAGTTCATTCTATAGATTACTGCTATAAAAGCAGAAGCACTACATTATTGTCTTTTTTTCCCCTTTATTCATTAATGGGATGAGGGTGTTGATGGCTAGACAGCATTTATTGCCCACCCCTAATTGCGTCAATGTTAAAAGTCAGCCATATTGCTGTGGGTCTGGAGTCACATGTAGGCCAGACCAGGTAAGGATGACAGTTTCCTTCCCTAAAGGACATTAGTGAACCAGATGTGTTTTTCCTGACAATCGATAATGGATTCACAGTCAACATTAGACTCTTAATTCCAGATGCTTATTGAATTCAAATTCTGCCATTGGCTATGACAGGATTCAAATCCAGGTCCTCAGAACATTGCCTGACTCTCTGGATTAACAGTCCAGTGTTGAAACCATGAGGCTTTAGCCTCTCCAATACTGCTAAGTATAAATAAGGAGATTCAACATCAGCTGTTGTATTGAAGGCTGAGGGAGGCAAAATGTTTCGCTCCAAGATGCACAGTTTTGAAACAAGAATCATTGAGTTACAGACGAGTGGTCGTGAATGCTATCATCCATGAGTGGGGTGTATGCTACTAGACTTATTAAGTGACAGGCTACTTGCGTCTATTATGTCTCTCTGCCGGAGTGTAATGACTGTTAGAAAATTCAGTGAAAATGGCAAAAAAAAACCAAAAGAACTTTAAAATGATCTGAATCTGTGAGCGCACTCTAATGAAACAGTTTCAATGGCCTTGATGACCTGAAAGTCAGCTCACGTTTTTTTCAGATATTATGGTCTTGGATCAAATCCTTGCTTAGCATTTCTCATCTTTGGTGGCCTCGTCATTGTAAACATCAATAGAAGATAAAAGTGCTCTGTAATCTCCAAGTTCAGAAGCATCAGTTTCTAATGACTTTTCTGAAGGGAATGCATTGGAAAGGACAACAGGTCATGTTTCCTCAGGGTACATGCCCAACCAAGTGCACTTCTCAAAGCTCATTTAAAGGTCTCTAGTGCCTCCCTGGCACAAGCCTGTGTTTGAAGTGAAGGGTTTAACGGTTTCTGTCTCTTACACTAAAAACACTCACAACAAAGGTCACATGATTATGGAAGTCACAATGTACAGTATCCTTGCAAAAGCATTTCTCTAAATATCCCTATTTTGTGTATAAACGAAAACTGCATGCACTATCATTTGCAGCTATTAGCTACACCTAGTATACATGACCTATGAAAAAAATTATCGTTTATGATAAGAACTGTTTGTTCATTCCAGTTTTGTGTATCTCTGTGAGTGTATTTCATGCATTATCTTTAAAGTGTGCAAGGTTTTGAAAGTCACATGAGTTTTGGCAGGTCATCAGATATCTGTTCCTTCTTGAGGTGTTGTTTCTGCTTTGGGTAGTGTTGCTTACATGGCAACTGCTTGATCAGAGCAGGATGTTTGTCTTTCAGATTCAGTGTCTCTGCTGGTTTGATGACTTTCAGGACAATATTGTGCTGTTGCTTTTCATTGAATCTGGAATATTTTGTTTTCGGTTTCTGCATCATCATCTCATTTCACTGTGCTGTTCTCCACTTAATCCAACAAATGCCAGAGATCATAGGAACTGCCGATGCTGGAGAATCTGAGATGAACTGGTATGAACCTGGATGAACAGAGCCAGCCAAGCAGCATCAGAGGAACAGGAAAGGTTTGGGTCAAGACCCTTCCTCACAAAGGTCTCAACCCGAAACATCGGCTTTTCTGTTGCGCTGATGCTGCTTGGCCTGCTGTGTTCATCCAGCTTCACACTTTGTTATCTCGGATTCTCCAACATCTGCAGTTCCCATTGCCTCCAAAATTATAGCCAGAATATGTCTTCCAGAATGCTCCACATTCTCTCTACTGAATCTTGGTTCGGAACACCTTTCTCCTTCGAATTCTTGTGCCAAAAATGCTTCTGTTTGTCGAATTCTTGTGTCAGGAATATTAGCTAGGAGTGCTGCAATACCTTTAGTTAGATGATCGCTATTTTGAAGATTCCTGGGAACCAGTGATTTTCTGTATAGAGCTGTTGGTTGTTAATTCTAAGAGATGACAGTTGCTCTCACACCAATTCTCAAATATCCTCTTCTTTTATACCCTTGATGACTGAACAATTTCTTACAATAAGATTGGTTCCAGGTTGTCAAAACCGTCAGATTCAAATTTAATTGGTCTTTAGTCTCCAAGTGCCTGAGTTAAATTAATTGTCTGATTTCCAAGCTGGTTGCCTTAACAACACAACAAACTACTGCCTGAGTTGCTAACCACACAGCCTTTCGACACAATGTTTCATTTTCAGGATGTCTCTGTACACCTGCACATTTTTAAAAAAATATCTAAGCTAGGAAAAAGACACATCTTCTTTTAAAGGGACCATGTAGTCTCTCCCCCACCCATATCATTTCACAAACATCAAATTCTAACATCTTGCCTTCAAATCCACAAATAACCTACCCAACTTTGCAACACTAAGGTGTGGAGAATCTGTGGAGTTGGCTATCCCAGGGTGTGGTGGTTGTTGGGACATTTAAGGAAGAGATGGACAAATTTTGAATTAATAATGGATTGAGGGGTTATGGGGAGCGTGCAGGAAAGTGGTGTTGAGATGGAGATGAGAGAAGCCATGATTGTATTGAATGGTCGAGCAAGCTCAAAAGGCTGAGTAGCTTACTCCTGCTCCTATTTCTTATGCTCTTATCCAGTCCCAGGGTAATTTAGCCAGCCCCTTCTATGTGTCACATTAGATTCTTAATGTGGTCAGCGATCCCTTTTACTGTTGTACTTCCGCATCCAAACAAACAGGCCATCCGCAACAGCTTCCACTCCACGAAGGCCACTGATATTGCATATTGTCTTGGCCGATATTCTTCTTGAGTAATGAAAATGTCAGATGGCATAGGGCACTCCTGACTGTTGTTTTTACCCAGCTTTAATTTCAGTGGCCGTCTTTTGCATTGAAGTGTTGGAAAGACCTTTGCCTTAGTAACTCTGAGACAGTGTGGGCTGCAGATGCTGGCAGCTAGAGTCAATAAATGTGAAGCTGGAAAACCACAGCTGGTCAGATAGCATCCAGATAGGAAAATCAATGTTTTAGGCTGAAACCTGGACAGACCTCATGAAGGGTTTTGGCCTGAAATGTTGACTTTCCTAGTCTTTGCTTTAGCATGTTGTACTAAACTTTTTTCAACAGTTAACATAGGGACAGTCAGATCTCTTTAAAACTTTAGATTTTTCCATACTCACAGCTTTCAATATTTCCTTTTCATTGCTGCCATGCTGCTATACCAGCCTGTTGGATCTGTCATTTTATTGATTACTGCGATCATTTCCAGGCTCCCCTGTTTTGAATTCCAAACTGGACTTGAGAGAGTGGTTTGAACTGTCCTCAGCAGATGTAGAGTTGGTCTCACATTTCCACCCACTTCAAGATCATATTCACTAGCAAAACATCAAAGGTTTCTGAAAACCCATTTTGTGATCCTCCGGTATCTGTTCAACCATGCTCTGCAATACACTACAGATCTCTCCTGGTATGGACACCAGGAAATAATGTCAGCTTTAAGCAAAAGAGGGAATGCACATCTTAGAACTAGGAAGATTCCAAAATCCAGAGATGAAAGTTAAGACAACAGGAAACTAAATCCATGTGGATACAAATAATCTGAATCAGGCAGGAAGGACAGAAAGTTTAATAGAAGCAGTACATCAGAAGGGAAGATCCTTGGAGTCTTAAAAGGGAATAAAGACACTTTACCTTGACATGGAGATAATCAATGTAATGGGATAAATTAGAAATAAATTGATTAAATCTCATTACCATTAGTTTTCAGGGTGACCAAGGTTTGAAAATAAATATTCCAGGGTCCGTGGTTTTTTTATTCACTCAAGGGTGATGCTGGTTGGGCCGGCATTTGTTGCCTGTGAGGTTATTGACTTGCTCGCCGAGCTGGCTTGTTCTTGCTCAGACATTTTGTCACCATGCTAGGCGACATCATCAGTGGAGCTTCCGATGAAGCGATGTTAATCTATTCAACTTGGAACTTGTACTGACTGGCCTGTTACGGTGAGTACTGTTATTTCTGTTTATGATCTATATGGTTTTGTATATGGGGTCCAATTCTATGTATTTGTTGATTGCATTATGGGTGGAGAACCATTTGTCTAGGAATTCCCATGCATGTCTATGTTTGGCTTGGGCTACTATGGTTATCTTGTCCCAGTTAAACTGATGGCCTTCATTGTCCAAGTGAACTGATATTACGGAGAGTTCATTGAGTCGTTTTGCTGTTGGTAGTTGCTCATGTATTCTGACGTCTAGTTTTCTTCCAGTCTGTAATGTTTGTGGCAGTCATTACAAAGCATTTTGTAAACCATGTCGGTTCTGCATGTTGTCGGAATGGGGTCTTTAATCCTTGTGAGTGTTTGTCATGGAGTGGCTGTAGGCTTTTGGGCCACTATGATTCCCAGTGGTCTTAGGAGTCTTGTTGTCAGTTCCAATATGTTCCTGATGTAGGGCAGTGTGGCCAGTGTGTTAGGGCATGCTGTGTCCTCCTGTTGTTGTCTGTTTTGTAGGCATCTGTGGATGAAAGTGCAGGGATGTCCGTTCATAGCGCAGATTTTGTGCAGGCACTCTTCCACTTTCCTGCGTAGTTCCGGGGTGTTGCAGCATGTCCTGGCCCATTTAAATAGTGTCCTATTTATTACCCGTCCGTAACTGCCCTCGAGAAGGTGATGGTGAGCTGCCTTCTTGAACCGCTGCAGTCCATGTTCTGTAGATAGACCCACAATGCCATTCAGGAGGGAATTCTGGGATTTTGGCTCACAATGTTTTGAAAAGCGAAACAGCATGGAAAAGGCAAAATAGGGGCCCTGATAATGTTCTAAACCCAAAAGAGGAATTTTTAAATTAAGTAAAGTCAGTATGAAGCGAGAAATGACGAAGATTGATTGGGTAAATAGAATAACCATTATGGGGGTAAATAAATAATGGAAACATTTACAGATTCAGTTGAAAACGTTGAATAAGAACATCAGAACAACCAGAGCAAGAATGATCCAGCAGTGGCTGACTAACCATGAAACAACAGAGAATTTACAGCACAGAATGAGGCAATTCAGTCATGGTGTTGGCATTGACTAAACAAACTAGACACCCACCTAATTCCAGCTTCCAGTATCTGGTCCATGGCCTTGCAGGCTATGGCACTTCAGGGGTAGCTTCAAGTTCTTTTTAACTAAGTTGACATTTTCTGCTTCAACTACCAAAATGGGCAATTAATTCCACACACCTGCCACTGTATGGGGTGTAAAATGTTTTTCTGCATTACCCCCTACACCTCATGCCAATCACCTCGAGTCTGTACCCCACCTAGTAAGTGAACTCTCTGTTAGGGGAAACTAGTCTTCCCTGTCCATTCTGTCCAAATGCCAAATTATTTGGTACTAAGTCACTCTCAGCTTCTTCTCTTCTAAGGAAAACAATCCCAGCCCTTCTGATCATTCCTCATGGCTACAATTTCCAAACAGTGGGAACATTCTTGCAAAGCTCCTCTCTACTCTCTTCCTACAATATGGTCTCCAAAACTGTACATGAAACACTAGGTGTGGCCTGATCAATGTTTTACATAGATCCATTTCCCGATCTTGTATTGAGTCCCTCACTAGTGAAGGAAAGAATCCCATTACTCCCCTTTAACACATTGCCTGCCTGTTCTGCCACCTTCAGAGACTTGTGAACATGATCTCCAAGTTTCTTGCTTTCTCTACCCTGCTCAAAACCATTTTGTTTCTTATCTATTCCCTTGATTTCTTTCCCTTGCCCACATGCCTCACACTTCTCTAGTATTTGCCATTTGCCACATTTCTGCCCTTCAACCAAACTATTGATAGCTTCCTGGATTTGATGCAAATGCTCTTCACTATCAACTGCAATATTTGTGGTATCTAAAAATCAGGATGACTAAAAATCAGGGTGAAAGAAAAGATTTTGAAGACTCAAATCAAAGCAAAGAACTGAGGGCACTGTAGATCTGAAATTTTATGAAAATGTAGGGCAGTGTAGCCAGTGTAGTAGGTCATACTGTGTTCTCCTGTTGTTGTCTGATTAGTAGGCATCTGTGGATGAAAGCGTGAGGATATCTGTTTATAGCAAGGATTTTGCATCGGTGCTCTTCCTCTTTCCTGTATAGTTCTGGGGTATTACAGTGTGTTCTGGCCCATTTAAAGAGTGTCCTAGTTATTGCCCCTCCCTAGTTGCCCTTGAGAAAGTGGTGGTGAACTGTCTTCTTGAACTGCCGCAGTCTACGCGCTATAGGAAGACCCACAATGTCATTAGTAGGGAGGGAATTCTGGGATTTTGACCCAGTGAAAAGAAGTTGCAGAAACTCAGCGGGTCAGGTAGGCCCTGCAGAAAGAGAAACAGTGTTAACATGTTGAGTCTGATGTGATTCTTCTGATTTCTGAAGTAGAGGTAATGGGTAGGTTGGGGTTAACAAGGAACTTCCAAAGTACGTAGAAAAGTTGGTGGAGTGGGCATTTAGTGGCAGGTGAAGTTCAGTGAAGGGACACGTGAGATGATGTATTTTTGTAGGAAAAATATGTATAGACATTATAAAATAAGTGGTACAGTTTTGAAGGAACAGCAGGAACAGAGGGACCTCGGTCAATAAATCAATTACAGTGACAAGGCAAGTAAACACAACCCAAGCAAGCTGTTCAGTGGCTCAGTGGTTAGCACTACTATCTCACAATACCAGGGGCCTGGGTTCAATTCCACCCTTTGGCCACTGCTACTGTGCAGTTTGCATGTTCTCCCTGTGTCTGTGTGGGTTTTCTCCTTCAGTTCAAATGCGTGCAGGTTAGTTGGATTGGCTATGATAATTTGTCACATAGAGTCCAGGGTTATGCAGGCTAGGTGTGTTAGCCAAGGTAAATGTGGAGTTATAGGGTTTATCTTGATGGGATGTTCTTCAGAGGGTCAGTGTAGACTTGCTAGACTGAATAGCAACCATCTGCACTGTAGAGATTTTGTGAAAGCAGTTTTTAATA
Organism: Stegostoma tigrinum; assembly: GCF_030684315.1. NCBI lineage: Eukaryota > Metazoa > Chordata > Chondrichthyes > Orectolobiformes > Stegostomatidae > Stegostoma > Stegostoma tigrinum. The sequence continues at coordinate 103,577,737 of NC_081359.1, forward strand.
TACAGTACAGCAGCCGGGATGTTATTAATATGGGCACAGAGTACCAGAACATGAGGTGATGTGTGACTGGAGTAAGATACTTGTCAGATCTCAGCTGTAGTATTGTGTACAATTCTGGATATCACACAAGAGAATAAGAGTGAATACATTGGAGAAAAAACATTTTAAACAATGGTTGCAGAGATGAGAAATTTCAATTATGAGGATAGATTAAAGAGTTTAGGACTATTGTCCTTGAAGGGAAAAATGCTAAGAGGAGATCTGGTAGAAGTTTTCAAAATCATGACAGCAATGTATGAAGTAAACAGGGAAAACTGATCCAGCTTGTAAAAGGATCATGAATGAGCAGGTACAAACTTAAAGCGATTTGCAAAAGAGAAAGCAATTTTGATATGAGAAAATGTCTGTTTTCACAAAGTGAGTAGTTAGGGTCTGGAACCCTCTATCTGGAAGTTTGGTGGAGGTAGATTCAGCTAGAGCATTCAAGAGGGCATTAGAGGATCACTTAAATAGAAATAATGTGCAAGAGTATGGAGAAAGACAGGAGAATCAACAATGATGCACATGTCGTGAATCAATGCGAACACAATGGGCGGAATGGCCTGTTTGTGTAACGTAACATTTAGATTAGATTAGATTAAATTCCCTACAATGTGGAAACAGGCCCTTCAGCCCAACAAGTCCACACCGCCCTTTGAAGCATCCCACCCAGACCCATCCCCCTATAACCCACACACGCCTGAACACTATGGGTAATTTCACATGGCCGATCGACCTAGCCTGCACATCTTTGGACTGTGGGAGAAAACCGGAGCACCCGGAGGAAACCCACGCAGACACGGGGAGAAAGTGCAACCTCCTCACAGACAGGCGCCTGAGGCTGGAATCGAACCTGGGTCCCTGGTGCTGTGAGGCTACAGTGCATTTAATCTGGAATTCTTATATTCTGGGATGTTGTGATTAATTATTAAGAAATTCTTAACCATGCATTTAGAGATGCATAGCTTTTATAGAAGCACAATCCTGTTTGACAGGAAAAGTTGGAGAAACTGGGTTAACAAGTTCTAGAGCTAGATGAACACAGCAGGCCAAGCAGCGTCATAGGAGCAGGAAAGCTGATGTTTTGGGCCTAGACCCTTCCCTGTTTTGCAGAACACCAATATTCTGTCTGCACAGAAGACCCTGAGCTACCCGTTGCCTGCTACTTTAACACACCACCCTGGCCAAGGTATCTGTCTCTGGCTTGCTGCAGTGTTCCAGCGAAGCTCAACACGAGCTGGAAGAACAGCACCTCATCTTCCACTCGGGAACTCTGCGGCCTCCAGGGCTCAGTAATAATTTTAAGAGTTTGAGGAATGTTCTCCCATGTCCTTATCCCAGCCCCCAAATACCAGGCCTTACTACCACATGCTCTGCTATCCCACACAACCTATTATTAGCTATGAATAATCTCTATTAGGTGGCTATTCATTTTCCCAGGCTGGTTGTTATCCACGCCTTTGTCTACCCAACTGCTCTTCTCTCTCTTTGAGCTCTATTCCCACCTATCGTTTACTCTTTATCTCCTCCCCCCACCCTATCTTCTGCATGAAAAACCTCCTTTTCCTAACTACCATCAGTTCGGAGGAAGGGTCACTTGACCTGAAATGTTAACTCCTATTTCTCTCCAGACATGCTGCCAGAGCTACCGAGCCGTTCCAGAAATTTCTGCCTATGTTCCCGTTTGACAAATTTATTGGAGTTTCTGGAAGAGGTAACTGCTAAGTAAGGTAAAAACGATCAAGAAGATGTAATTTTGTCTGGATTTCCAAAAAGAATTCAGAAAAAAATATTTAGAACTGAGACGAAGATAAATTTCTTCCCTCAAAGAACTGTGAATCTTTGGAATCCACCATCATTATCGCATCTGGCCCACATGTGACTCTGACTCATAGCGATATCATTGTCTCTCAAGTATTTTTTGACATATCCAAGCAAGTCACTCAGTTGAGAGGCATTTAGGAATGGGCAACAGATGTTAATTTCACCAGGGATGCCACATCCCATGATGGACTTGTCAGTTTTTTTCCCTTTATTCATTTGCAGTATGAGGTAATCTCTGGCCAGGCAGCATGTATTGCCCATCCCTAATTGCCCAGAGGGTAGTTAAGAATCACCCACATTGCTGTGGGTCTGGAGTCTCCTGTAGGCCAGATCAGATAAGGATGGCAGTTTCCTTCTCGAAAGGACATGAGTGAACCAGGTGAGTTTTTCAAACAATCAATATGGTCATCATTAGGCTCTTAATTCCAGGCATGTTATTGAATTCAAGTTCCACCATGTGGTATGGCAGGATTTGAAACCAGGTCCCTAGAACATTATCTGGGTCTCTAGATTAACAGTCCAGCAATAATACCACTAGGCCATCACCTCCCCAAATTGTATGAGGATTGGCTGTAGGCTCTGGGCCTATACTTGGCATTTAGAAAGATGGGGGCGGATCTGATCAAAGCTTACAGAATACTCAGAGGCCTGGAGAGAGGGAAAGATGGTGGAGAAGACATTTCCAATAGTAGGAGAGACTAGGGCTCAAGGGCACACCCTCAAAGTGAAGGAACAACTCTTTAGAACTAAGATGAGGAGGAATTTCTTCAGCTATAGATTCATCATGGAACTCATTTCCACGGAAGACTGTGGAGGCCAGGTTGGTTAATGAATTTAATAGAGAGATAGAAAGGTTGTTGATTAGTAAGGGAATCAAAAGTTACAGAGAGAAGGCAAGAGAATGGGGTTGAGAAACATATCAGCTATAATCAAAAGGTGGAGCAGGCTCAAAAGGCCGAATGGCCTAATTCTGCTCATGTATTTTATGGTTCTAATGGTTCCACTTTAGGAGAAGGTGTCTGCTGTCCTTACTGATCTGGCCTCCACATGGCTCCACAAATACACCAATGTGGTTGACTCTGATGTGTCCACTGACATGTGCCAGCAAAGCTCAAGGGCCATGAAGGATGAGCAACAAATCCTGGCCTATGTAGCAACGCTGCGAGTGAATTAACAATCAAACGCATTTACCTTGCTGCCTTGTGCTGGCTGGTTTTCTTCTCCTTACTCAATGGGACAAAACGTGTGTCAGGGTGCAGCCATTTTCGCAGCAAAGGAAGGGAAGAATGATAAGGTTGTGCTAACACTCAACTGCAATTCTGCACAAATTAAATGGAAAATTCATCCTGGATAGCTCACTCTTGCGACGTTTCAGCTACGTATGAAAATTAAAAGCATTTCTGCGTCGGAAAATACAAAGGCAGCAATTATTTTGGACAGGGTTGCGCAAAAGTAGCACTTGATGCCAGATACAGCAGCATGGGCTCATGTATTACCTCTCCCCAGGGGGTTCAACTATAGCTGACATCCCAGTGCCTACCTTTCCAGTCCAGGTGCCTGCTTAGCTGGACGAGGTACTTTAATGGTTTCCTTGGAAACTGAAAGCAATCACAATTCATCTCATCTAGAGAAGGCATAATGGGCCGGAGACTGTTTCACATTTACAATGTGCTTCATTAAGAAACAGAACAAAGCTCCCATAAGCTGGCAATGATGGCTCCTTTTTCCTTAATGACAATGCAAGACTCAGTGCTCCATTAGTGTAAATTTATAGTCATTTAGGAAGTTATTAAAGGACAGAATGCAGCTGTTTATTTTCCTAAGGAGATGCTATTTTAACCTTTGTTTTTCAGTTCGAGCATTGCACAAAATTTTGCGAATTAACAGTCAATGCAGACATGCCAGCCATAGTAGGATTGAGCCAGGCTCGCAGTGAGAAACGAGCCGTTCAGCCCAAATCATTGGTACTGTTCTTTATGCTCAATACAAGCTTACTCCCATCCCAATTCAGTTAGCACTATCTTGAACACATCCTATTGTTTTACTTACCTGGGTCCCCCTAAATTGCACCCTTGACTCAACTTATCCTGGGGTGTAGCAAGTGCTACAGCTAGCTATTCTCTGAGCAAAGAAGCATTTCTTCAATCCTTAATCGGGTTTGACAACGAATATCTTGCGTTTATGGTTCTCGGTTTTGGGCTAGACCACAAAGTTCAAGTAGGAACTGAACTATTGTCATCTCTGCACAGATCCAAGATATTAAATGGGCAACGGGAATATAAATTACAACATAGAACCAAGGAAAATAGGAACAGTAGTCAGCCATTTGAGCCTGTTTCGCCATTCAATATGATCATCCAACTCAGTAGCCTGTTCCCTTTTTCTCCCTTTGCCCTTTAATCCCTTTTGCCATAAGAACTGGATCTAACCCCTTTTTGAATCATTTAATGTTTTGACCTCTAATGTTCTGGGTGACACAGTAGCTCAGTGGTTAGCACTGCAGCCTCACAGCAGTAGGGATCTGGGTTCAATTCCGCCCTCGGGTGACTGTCTGTGTGGAGTTTGCACATTCTCCCTGTGTCTGCGTGGGTTTCCTTCAGGTGCTCCAGTTTCCTCCCACAGTCTAAGGATGTGCACTTTTGGCGTATTGGCCATGCTAAATTGCCCCATAGTGTCCAGGGATACGCAGGTTAGTTGGATTAACCATAGGAAACACAGGGATGGGGTGGGTCTGGGTGGGATGTTCATTAGTGGGTTGCTGTGGACTTGATGGGCAGAATAGCCTGTTTCTGCACTGTAGGGATTCTGATTCTTAACCATACCTTGTCGCAGACAATCCCATAGGCTCCTCATTCTGTGAATAGAGAAATTTTGTCCTCATCTCCAGCACATTAATCAGACTGTGGCCCATGATTCTGGGTCTCTCCAGTCAGCAAGAAGATTTTTCTTCTGTTTATCTTATCTAGTTCTGTTATCATTTCATAGCTTTCTCTAATATCAGATAACAGCATGGAATAAAACTGAAATGTAAAAAGTGGAAGTGTCATTCAGCTCCAGTTATGACTTTAGGAATGATATGCTCTTGACAAAGTCCTGGCCAATGTGTTTAAGCAACATTTGTTAAGAGATTAAAGTCTGGCCAAGAAATCTACTCTGTCCTTCTTGATGAACAAGAGGGATGAGAGTTATTGGGGTCAGCCAGAACATGGAGCAATCAGATCTTATTGAATGGCAGAGTACACTCGAAAAGCTGAATGTCTTGTAAATGAATGATGTGCCATAATTTACATGGGTAGGCAGGTCATCCATTTACTGGTGTACCTGAATAACGACACTTTTGATTTTGCAGTAGTCTTGCTGTGCTGCACTAGGCTATTCATCTCAGAGTTTGTATATAAATTGGTGGATGATGGATTGACAAATACCTGGGCCCAAGGCAAGAGTAACAAGCGACTGAGCTCTGGATGACACTGCAGAGATGTTCACTTGCTCCTTTAAACTCACTGAGTGCGGGATTTTGATTAGGGATGTCAGGACAAAGCTGAAAGATGGAGCAGATTTATTACCTCAGATCCTTGTTTGTTGACTCACTCCCGGAAAGTGTCAGTGTGCTTGTGGTCATAGTTTAAGCAAGAATCAGCAGCAATGTTCCCTACTTAGCACACACATGAAGAATGGTCAATTGGACACGGTACCAGCACACTAATGCCCAATAGCATCAAACACGGACAACATCAGCTCCACAGAGACGATTGGCAGAAAACTAGATTATGACAAGAGAAGATGGGGCTCTTTGCCTTGGAGCAGGAAAGAATCAGAGTTTACATGCATTCAAAATACTGAGGGGGTTTGACAGTTAGATTAGCAGCAACTGTTTCCAAAGGCAGGAGTGTAGATAACCAGAGGACACGGATTGATTGTAAATACTTAAGAAATACATAATCTCTTTCATATGTTTCCCCCTGATATTTGGTCCAAAGATATTTCAGTTCTCAATTACCTGGTTTTGGGAGTGGGGATGGCAGGAGCACTCCAGTGATTTGCTTTTAGAATTGCTTATTCCTCATTTAATCACCAGAAATACTGGTACATAACTTTGAATAGTTGAACCTGAATAAATTCAGAACCATGCTAGTAATATGGTCTAATAACCAACCACTCATCGTGATTGATTAACTCAGTGGGTTAGTTTTATTTTAAGAAAGCAGTAAAAAATATTACAAGTTATGAAGCAAATATCATTGCAAATCAACTGGTTTATGTGTGTGCAGTTTACAAGCTCACAACATCACACTGGCAGGCAGAGTCACAATATTGTATACCCACAGCGCATGGAGTCCTTAAGGGTGGATTCTTTTAAAGGAAGTGTGCACATACAACAGTGGTCAACAATCATTATAGACAGTTCGGTAATTCTAAACACTCGGCATGGATCTTGAAAGTATTACTTGTATAAAAATCCACCACTGACCCTCTGATAAGCATCCCACCCAGATCTAAACCCCCTCCCCTTACCCTGTAACCCTGCATTTCCCATGGCTAATCCACCTCGCCTGCACATCCCTGGACACTATGGGCAATTTAACATGGCCAATCCACCTAACCTGCATATCCTTGGACTGTGGGAGGAAACTAGAGCATCCACAGGAAACCTGAAGAATTTGCAAACTCCATACAGACTGTAGCCCAAGGCTGGAATCGAACCTGGGTCTCTGGTGCTATGAGGCAGCATTGCTAACCTCTGATTCATAAAGATCTAGAACTCAGAACAAGACCCCTTGGCCCATTATGTCCATTTCAATCAAAAACAGTTCCTACTAAGCATTCTGTTCCCATTTTTCAAGACTTGGCCCATAACCTTCACAACACATGTACATCTATATACTTCTCAAATGTTTCGAGGATTTCTGCTTCAACCACGCTTGATTTTTAAACAAGTCAATTTGGTAAAATAACTGATATGGGGTGGAGCTGATGTTAAGACTATTGTTTACAAAAATTTTGCAGATGCACTGTGTGAAAGAAAGGAAATTCAATACTGACATTCAAAAGGAGAGTGAGAAATAAATATTGATGGAGGGAACATTTAAAGAGGTTCTTGAGAAAGGCAAAATGAATGAATTGACTCCTGCCTTTAAAAAGCCAGAGTTGAAATAACAAGCCAATGGTGTTATTGTTATGGTGTCCTTGTTATGTTTCTCATACAATTAAATCCTGGCAGAACAGAGTTTTCATTTAACGAAGCATAAAAGAAAATGGAATGATGTTAGCGATACTTTTCAAAAGCTACGTTTTGGACTGATAACATTTTTTTAAACCATGAGAATGCTGAACTGTGTTGGTTCAAGAAGATGCATTGTGAGCGCCAATAGATTACAATGTATGTTTCAGACTTTGCTTCTAAAATGATAGAAAAAATGTGTGTTGGAGCAAAAAGAGTTATTTTTTAAGCTTACATCTTCTATAAATTTCCCCAGGGAAATCGAAAGAAGTAAAATACAATTGTGCTCTAGCAAAGTTGGCGTCAAAAGAATCATATTTTATTTCAAGATTTCAAAAGAATTTTCTCCTCCCGATAGCTTTTCTGATCCCTTCAAAGCTGAGAGTGAAAGGTTGCCGTGTCACAGTTATTGTTCATGTCATGAATATTTGATCGCGTCCTTTTAGAGCTGCCTTCTCTACAGTGTCCACAGTGGGATGGTGCATTGTATGGACAGACCTGCATGCTAGATATAATCAGTTTTATTTCTTCAGCCAACACAGGACTCAGAGTAAATGACATACTTCAACCATTGACACTAAATAATTCCTCACTCAGCACAGATACTGGGATGAATATATAACTGCTACCTGCTGTACTGTGTCATTGCACAGAGATTACAATAGTCCCTACTAAAGCAAAGCTCAGTTGGAAACCAGATTTGTTTTTGTGGGAGGGCAATAGACGCCCCACACTCAATAACTTTGCCTTCAGTAGATTCAATAGATTTCCAGACATTGAAAGTAACAATGGACTTTCCCATTGTAATGTGAGACATCAACAGCTGGACCAGCATTCATTGCACATCCTGAGTTGTTCTTGTGAAAGTAGTGGTGAGCTGCCTTTTTATAGCCTGCACTCATTACAGTGCTGGTACACTCATTGTGCAGTGAGGGTGCAGGAGTTTGATCGAGCAACAGAGAAGGACAGCTTTATTCTTTATACAGTCACATGATGCGGGCGTCACTGGCCAGGCAGCATTTATTACCCATCCCTAATTGCCCAGAGGGCAGTTAAGAGTCAACCACATTGTTATGGGCCTGGAGTCACATGTAGGCCTGACCAGGTAAGGATGGCAATTACCTTCTCTAAAGGGCATGAGAGAGCCAGACAAGTTTTTTTCCAATAATCAACAATGGATTCATGTTCATTGTTAGACTCTTAATTACAGATTTTTCAATTGAATTTAAAGTTCACTGTTTGCTGCGGTAGCATTTGAATCCAGCTCCCCAGAACATTATATCTGTCTCTGGATTAATAGTCCATCAATAATACCACTATGCCATCAGATCCTGTCAATAGATGATGTAGATTCAAGTTAACCTGTTGAGTGGTTTTGAGGGGAACTTGCAACTGGTGGTGTTCCATCATAGTTGCTGCCCTTGTTCTTCCAGATGCAAGTGTTAGTGATTTTGGAAGGTGCTGCTGAAGGAGTCTTTATGTGTCGTCATAGCCCACCTTGTGGAAGGTACACACAGCTCCATATGATGGGGGGGTGCAGGGGGGTGATGCAGGAGAATGGTGTTGAGGTTGAAGATCTGGTTGAATAACAGAGTAGTCTGAAGGAACTCAATGTCTGACTGTAGCTAGTATCTCCTATGTTCCTATCATAGTTCCTTTGGTAGTGTCTCCAGATAGACATCTGATTGGTGCTGATCCCCGGATCTGTTGGAAGACGTTATGGCTTAGTAAAGCTATGTTAGAGATCTGAAATGAGCATAGAAAGTGCCCAATGAGTTCTGAAGAACTGTCAGAGAGCTGAATTTTAGATGGGGCCAGTGCCTCGCTACAAGTATCGTTCCCATTTTCTAACCTCCCAGCTGTTAGTTGGCTTGTAGATGAAATTCTGTCCTACTCCCCCACCTCCCCTATATAACAAAGGGGGATAGTGTTCCTCATAGGATGGCCGATGGCACTCTGGCCCCAGCAACACCACTGGTAATTATCTACAACATTACCTATGAAAGCCAGATGAAATGGGTCCAGAGTTTCATTCAGGCCAGTGGGGGCCTCCTTGTTAGACATAAGGTCGTTATCTGCAACTGGAAACCTGTATACATGTTGCTGGCATCTTCCACCATGCGAAAAATTCCAGAATTGGCAGTTTAGGACACTTTGGTTGCTATTAATTAGCCACGTGGGGGCCTTATCCCTCAGCCATGAGGAAGAAAATATATGTGGGAAAATAAGAATTTGCCATTATTTGAGTGCCCAACTTTACATTCTCCACTTGTTTCAACATTCAATTCCTATTTTCATTAACTGAGCTTAACTTCCATTCGCTGTGGGGTTGGGATATGAACCTAAACTCCTTGAGAGTTAACCTGAACCTCAGGATTTCCAGAACGGTAACGTTTCCATTACACCAGCACCGAACCAGCAATTGTCCTCACTCACCAGGCACAGTGTCAAAGCACAACTGGTGTTCCCAGTTGCTCATTTGTAACAATGTTTGTGAGGTAGTGCTATGCACAAATTGTCACACTCCATAGATTGATCACAATTTTAACCATATTTAACCACATTATTATGTACAGTTCTGGTCACCACACTACCAAAAGGATGATGATGCTTTGGAGAGAGCACAGAAAAGGTTTACAATGATGTTGCCTGGTATGGAGCTTTTTGTAGCTATGCAAAAAGGTTGGATAGACTGGGTCTGTTTTCGCTGGAATGCAGGATGTTGAGGAGCAACCTGATAGAAGTTTATAAAATTGCAAATTATATGGATAGAGTGGAAAGTGTGAGGCTTTTTCCCAAGGTGGAGGGGTCAATTACTAGGGGACACAAGTTCAAGGTGCAGGGAGGATGTTTGAAAGAGATTCAAAGATAGTGGGGGCTGCCAATGCTGGAGAATCTGAGATAACAAGGTGTGGAGCTGGATGAGCACTGCAGGTCAAACAGCATCAGAGGGGCAGGAAAGCTAATGTTTTGGGTCTAGACCCTTCTTCAGAAATGGGAGGGAGGAAGGGAGTTCTGAAGTAAATAGGGAAAGAGTGGGAGGCGGATAGAAGATGAATGCAGAAGAGGATAGGTGGAGAGGAGTCAGACAGGTCAAAAAGGCTGGGATGGAGCCAGTAAAAGTGAGTGTAGGTGGGGAGTTAGGGAGGGGATAGGTCAGTCCAGGGAGGACGGATGGGCCAAGGAGGTGGGATGCGGCTGCAAGTAGGAGGTGGGGGTGGAGGTTGAGGTGGGTGGAGTGGGTAGGTGTGAGAAAGGATGGACAGCTTAGGGAGGTGGGGACAAGCTGGGCTGGTTTTGGCATGCAGTCTGGGGAGGGGAGGTTTTGAAGCTTGCGTAGCCCCTTGATACCATTGGGCTGCAGGGTTCCCAAGCGAAATATGACGCGCAGTTCCTGCAACCTTCGGGTGTCACCGTTGTGGCGCTGCAGGAAGCCTAAGATGGAAATGTCGTCCAAGGACTTAGAGGGGGAGTTGTAATGGTTTGTGCCTGGGAGATACAGTAGAGATGTGTGAGGCAAGGTTTCACACAAAGAGTGGTGACCCCCTGCAACACATTGCCAGAGGAGGTGGTGGAATTAGATACAAGAGAAGCATTCAAGAAGCACCTGGATGAATTCATGAATTAGGAAGGGAATAGAGTGATACAGATCTACAGCCTACAGTCTATTTGCCTAAGGCCATACTAGTCTGAAAATGCCTGATCTTTTCTGATCTCAGAAGCTAAGCAGGCTCAAGCTTGGTTAGTACTTGGATGTGAGACTGTGTGCAGTAAACTTATGGATGGCACAGTGGTTAGCACGACTGCCTTACAACACCAAGGACCTGGGTTTGATTCCAGCCTTGGGCAACTGCTGTGTGGAGCTTGCTCTGAATGCTCCGGTTTCCTCCCACAGTCCAAAGATATGCAGGTTAGGTGGATTGGCTGTGTTAAATTGCCTGTCGTGTTCAGGGAGGTGTAGATTAAGTGCGTTATAGGGGGACAGGTTTGGTGGGTGTGCTGAGGTTCAGTGTGGGCTTGTTGGGCTGGAGGGCCTGTTTCCACACTGTCGGGATTCTATGATTGTATGATCCTGTACTTGAAGACAGTTTCAAAATGAAAGGACAAAATGTGTCAGAGTAGCCCTGGAGGGCCGAAGGGCCTGTTCCAGTGCTGTAATGTTCGTTATTTTTTGATCTAATTGATTGTGACATCCTGAAGTTGTGAAAGATGACATTTGAAAATGTTCCAATTGGTTGTTTCGTGTATAGCCCATTTCTAATCTTTGTTAATGATGGAACAAGCTCAAATTTTCTGTCTATCATTGCCTCTCAGATTGCACCAGAATTAATGAGAGCTTGTATGCATTCAAATTCCTCCACTTTCAGTCCCTTATTTTTACTGCAATCAAATTAACAAGTCATTTATTTAGAAATGAGTCAAGCTGCCTTTGCAGCTAACAGAAGACCTGCAAAGAAATGTTATAAGCTCCTGCATAAAAATCACTAAGTTCCTTCCAGCCTCAATATAAAACCAGTTCACAGTTTGAAACCCATCATAAATTTACTGTGACATAGCTTCCAACAAAAGTAAGGGCTGACGAGTTCAGTTGCAAATGGAAATGAACTATTTTGAAATATTGACTTGCTGCAGAGCAACCCAGGGCCATGTTTTCAGCCACCTTCCAAAATAAGGCTTCTTGCTCACTGTGATTTATATTCCACTAAGTGATGCAGTGTTCTTTTCAATTGTGCAGCTCCTTTGGAATGATATTTTAATAGTGGCAGTCGGCATAAAACAGTTGCTTGACATGGAGTACCTACAGTTGTGGAGAGGGTTGGAGAGACTAAACCTTACCATTGGAGTTGAAGGGTCTCTTGATTCAAAGAATATAAGATCCTGAACAAACTTCACAAGGAGTACGTAGAAAGGGTAGTTCTATAGGGGGGTGTTACTGAGATTGGGAGGGGGTGTGGGACTTGAGTTATAAGGAGAGGCTGGATAGGTTTGGAGCTTTTTCCCTGGAGCATAGGAGGTTGAGGGCTGGTCTTGTAGAGGTTTATAAAATTGTGAGCAGCTTGGATAAAGTGAATAGCCGAGGTCTTTTCTCTAGGGTAGGGACTTCAAAACAAAAGGGCATTTTTTAAGGTGAGAGGAGAAACATTTAAAAGTGACCCAAAGGCAACATTTTCACACAGAGGGTGGCTCATTTTTTGGAATGAGCTGCTTGAGGAAGTGATAGATGCAGGGTCAGTTACTACATGTGAAAGGCATTTGGACAGGTAGATGAATAGGAAAGGTTTAATCCTGATCTACAACTTCTGCAGTTCTTTCAGTTTCTATTGAGGCTTAAAGGAACATGGGTGAAACACAGGCAAATGGGACTAGTATAGTTTAGGAAACTCGGTCAGCATGGATGAGTTGGACAGAAGGCTCTGTTTCCATGCTGTATGAGTTTATGGCTCTGTGAGTTAAGGGTTGCCCTGTCAGGACAGAGATGCAGAGAATTTCTCTCTTTTAGAGGGTTGTGTGACTTTGTTTTTCAGATGGCAATGGAGGGTGAAACTTTCCAAGGCGATGGTAGGCTGATTCTTGTCAGGAAAGGAGTAAAAGGCTATTGGGTGTCAATGAGAATGTGGTATTCAAAACACAATCAAAGATATTTACTCAATGGTGAAGAAGGCTAGAGGGACCAACTAGCCTATTCCTGCTCTGAATTTGTATGCTTCTCTGCACTGATAAATATTTACCACTTGTCATGCAAATAGAGATGCACATAATGGGTGAAAAATGCACCTATATCAGTGGAGAGTAGCTCTGCAGTCCTGACAATCACCTGAATTAATGACTTGTGCGTATACATTTGATTACCTTTGCTGAGCAGCTCAGAACATGCATGGGCATGAATGAAGCTTAGGCTTGTGTGCAGACCAATAAAAATGTGAAGGAAGATGCCTCAGGTAAAGACAATTGGAGAGCAATATAAGTGAGGTATTAATTGGGCACTGTCCACGCTATGTGGTCCTCCAGGAAGATTGTTTCATGGGCCATTTCACCCAGGAGCATGCTGAGGCAGTGAAGTAAAGAAAGGTTTAGTTGGTCCTTTGAGTGGATCAGTTGGGCCGGATGACCTGTTTCTGAACTGAATACTCTATGTGAACCTACCAGGGCAATGTTAGCACAACAGCTGGGCTGAAGGGTGAGGGGGATGGGTTGCATATACTGTAAATACTGGTACCATAGCATTGTTGCGATACTCAGTACCTGCCTCCTCATTAGTATTTTACCAACAGTGGGAGCATACGGGCAGCTCGCCAACCTGTAATCAATCAAATCCCATTTAACTGGCCAATATATGGTCATTTAAGGTAGTACACCCACTGGTACTTTACCAACGAGAAATGGCATGCCTCCTTATGATAAATCTGACAGCTTTCTTTAGGCTGAAGGGTTGGGGCTTGGAGGAAGCAAAACCCTTCTGTTTCAGAAACCTGGGCCTAATTAAACCGCCATCCCCATTGTGATATTTCCACCTGTGTCTCACACGAAGTGTCTGCCTGGTTTCCTCCAGACCCTGACCCTCCATTCCCCTCCTCTCCAACGCTCACCGTCACACAAGGTCTGCCAGTTTCATCTCAGTTAAACTCTGCACTTACCTTATCATTCGAGTTGATGGGTCCTCCATGTAAGTCCCAGCTGTGGCCGTTAGTCCCAGTGATGATGGAGAGTGTTTGGCTATTGGACTAGCAGACAGCACATCATTCCAGATAGGTATAGCAGTTTCCCTCTGAGACAACTAAAAGACTGACAGCCATTATGCTATTGCCAGGAGACCAGCCAAGCAATGGTGGGCTTGTTGTACCTGGGATAGTGGGACTGCCTGTGAAGAGAGATTGGGGAAACTGGAACTGTTATGTCCAGAGTTTGAACAAATGAGACATAATGTTTTTGAAATACCTTGAAGGAGAGACAGAGTGGGTGCAGCTTTTTAAATTCATTCTCGAGATGAGGTCATCACTGGCTGGTCCGGCATTTATTGTCCATCTGTAATTACCCTGAGGGCAGTTGAGAGTCAACCACATTGCTGTAGGTCTGGAGTCACATGTAGGGCAAACCAGGTAAGGATGACAGTTTCCTTCCCTGAAGGGCATTAGTGAACCAGATGGATTTTTCCATCAATCAACAATGGATTCATGGTCATTATCTGACTCTTAATTCCATTTTTTTATTCCAATTCCACCATCTGCTTCAGTGGAGTTCAAACCTGGTTCCCCTGAGCATTAGAGACAACAAAGTGTGAAGCTGGATGAACACAGCAGGCCAAGCAACATCTCAGGAGCACAAAAGCTGAAGTTTCGGCCCGAGACCCTTCATCAGAGAGGGGGATGGGGAGAGAGTTCTGGAATAAATAGGGAGAGAGGGGGAGGCGGACCGAAGATGGAGAGAAAAGAAGATAGCTGGAGTGGAGAGTGTGGGTGGGGAGGTAGGGAGGGGATAGGTCAGTCCAGGGAAGACGGACAGGTCAAGGAGGCAGGATGAGATTAGTCGGTAGGAAATGGACATGCAGCTTGAGGTGGGAGGAAGGGACGGGTGAGAGGAAGAACAGGTTAGGGAGGCAGAAACAAGCTGGGCTGGTTTTGGGATGCATTGGGGGAAGGGGAGATTTTGAAACTGGTGAAGTCCACATTGATACCATTGGGCTGCAGGGTTCCCAAGCGGAATATGAGTTGCTGTTCTTGCAACCTTCGGGTGGCATCATTGTGGCACTGCAGGAGGCCCATGATGGACATGTCGTCTGAAGAATGGGTGGGGGAGTTAAAATGGTTCGCGACCGGGAGGTGCAGTTGTTTATTGCGAACCGAGCGGAGGTGTTCTGCAAAGCGGTCCCCAAGCCTCTGCTTGGTTTCCCCAATGTAGAGGAAGCCACACCGTGTACAATGGATACAGTATACCACATTGGCAGATATGCAGGTGAACCTCTGCTTAATATGGAAAGTCATCTCGGGGCCTGGGATGGGGGTGAGGGAGGAGCTGTGGGGGCAAGTGTAACACTTCCAGCGGTTGCAGGGGAAGGTGCCGGGTGTGGTGGGGTTGGAGGGGAGTGTGGAGCAAACAAGGGAGTCCCGGAAAGAGTGGTCTCTCCGGATGGCAGACAAGGGTGAGGATGGAAAAATTTCTTGGGTGGTAGTGTCAGATTGTAGATGGCGGAAGTGTCGGAGGATGATGCGTTGTATCCGAAGGTTGGTGGGGTGGTATGTGAGAACGAGGGGGATCCTCTTGGGGCAGTTGTGGCGGGGGTGGGGTGTGAGGGATCCCCTGAACATTACCTAGGCCGCTGGATTACTAGCCTAGTGATAATGCCACTGGGCCATTGGTTTCGCTAAGATGTAAGTTTTTCCCTTGGTTGCACTGTCTATAATCAGGGGTACAATTTAAGTATAGTCGGGGATGCCATTTAGATCGAAGATAAGGAGATTTTCTTACATGGAAATTTGTGAACTTTTGGTATTGTCTAGTGACAAAGGGCTGTTGAAGGCCAAACTTTGAGTTGTTTAATGTAGAGACTGATGGATTTCTGATTGTCAATGGCAAACAGGATTATGGGAATGGAATGGATAAAAGGCTTTTGAAGAGTTCAACCAGCCACGATTGTATTGAATGACAGGACAGGTTTGAACGGCAGAACACCTTACTCATATACCTGTAATCCTACATCCTTATTTTCCGTATATGTCTCTTCCTGTCCCCACTACTCTTATGCTTCACTGAACATTATGAAATAACATCAGGATAACACATGGGCTAGATCATTGAACTCTGGCCAAAGGACATTTTCTTTCACTGGAAAATATTATTAAGCAAAGATACAATTGATGTTTGTGGATTTTATAAAGGGCAAATTGCTGACATTTACCAGTTTGATCGCATAATTCAAAAATGTGTCCAATTTTATATCAGCAGAACCATTGACATGTTGAGTGATAGTTACCAGAATGTATCAGTACAGACTGTGACAGCACAGCTTCTGACTAAATAAACAGACATACTCTTGTACTCAAAAAAAAATTAATCTTTTTTAGGGCTGTAACCTAAAAGGAAAATGCAGTAAATCTTGGGCACGATGCATATGGGTCTGACTTGTAAGAGTCTTCAAAGTGAAGGCCCATCATGGAAAATGCATTCACTTCCAAGCATTACTGTTTGTTTTCAACTGATTTTGAGACCAAATTTGTGTCAATTGTACAGTCTGTCCAACCATTTTAATCATTCATCAATTCCAGGGATATACATGATAGAGGGCAATAGCAATGAAATGAAATAGGAGGTGACAAACACTGTTGATGTAGGAGTGAGCACTGGAAAGGGGTGGCTATATTGCATATATCTCAGAATGGCAAATGGTGCTAACCATTATGCAATCATCAACCAATTCTCTACTTCTGACCTCATAATGGACGGAATGTCATTAATGAAACAACCAAAGGACACTCTTCGGAGGAACTGCTGAAAGAGGTGTCTTGGAGCTGTGATGATTAGCCTCCAACAAGTGCAATCACCTTCCTTTGTACCATGTTTGACTCCAACCAATGAAGAACTTTCCCCCAATTCCCTTCGGCTGTACTTTTGTTCAGGCTCCCCAATGCTGCACTCAGTTAAATGCAGCTTTGAAGGACAGTCACTCTCACCTCCCCTCTGGCGTTTAGTTCTTTTGTCTGTGTATGAACAAAAGCTGTAATAAGTTCAGGAGTCGAGTGGTTCTGGCAGAGCCCAAACAGAGCAGTGATCAGATTATTGCAGAGCCAATGTTGTTGGATAGCACTGTTGATGGTACCTTCCATCACTTTGCTAATTAATGAGGCAGTCATTAGTCAGTTTGGATTTATCTTGCTTTTTGTACACAGGGTATGCTTGGTCTATTTTCAACTTTGTTAGATGGATGCTACTTTTTGGTTACTTTGGAACAAATTAACTAGAGACACAGCTAATTCTGAAGCACAAACCTTCAGTAGTATTGCCAGAATGTTGTCAGGGGCTATAGCCTTGGCAGAATCCAGTGTCATCATCCATCTCTTGATGGTGAGTGGAATGAATCAAATTAGTTGCAATGCAGACAATTTAGCATGGCCAATCCACATGGTTAGCACATCTTTGGACTGTGGGAGGAAACGCATGCAGAACCAGGGAGAACATGCAATCTCCACACAGACTGTTGCCTGAGGATAGAATCAAACCCAGACCCATTGTACTGTGTGGCAGTAGTGTTAACCACTGAGTCACTTTGCCACCCCCAATAATGTGATGTGCTGTGCTGTGCTGAGCTGAGCTGAGATGAACTGATCTGATCTGATCCCACTCATCAGGGGAGTTGTTTAATTATCCACTATCATTCCTGACTGGATGTGGCAGGACAGCAAAGCTTCAGTCTGATCCATTAACTGTGGAACAACTTAGCCCTATCTAGCTTCCTCCACTAGTTTGCATGCAAGCAGTCCTGTTTTCTCAGATTCATCAATTTGACAGATAATAAAATGTGAGGCTGGATGAACACAGCAGGCCAAGCAGCATCTCAGTATCTTGGAATCTCCAGCATCTGCAGTTCCCATTATCTCATCAATTTGACACCTTATTTTGAGTGTGCCTGGTGTTGATCCTGGCATGCCCTCTTGCAATCTTCATTGAACCAGGGTTGATCCCCTGTTTTAACAGTGAATGGAAGAGTTGGGGATATCCTGAGCCACAATTTTGAAGATTAGTTGAATGTAGAGAGCCTGGATAAGCTCAAGTTGTTTTCTGAGCGGAGTGCCCTGATGGGGGAGTATAAGATTACGAGTGACATGGACAGGGTAAATAGTAAACAGCCGTTCCCCTTAGTCAGCAGATCAATAAAAGGGGGCATAATTCTAAAGTGGAAGGCAGGAGGTTTAGAGGGATTTGAGGAAAAACCTTTTCACCAAGAGTGTGGTGGGGACCTGGAATGCACTGCTTGGCAGGGTAGCTGAGATGGGAAAACCTCTCAACTTTTAAAAACCATATAAAGTATCATAATGTTCAAACTATAGGTCTTGTGTGGGTAAGTCGAATTAAGAAGTAGTATATTTTGAAGTACAGACTTGTCAGGCTGAAGAGTCTCTTTGGTATGATTCTATCATTCTAAGGCTATTGACAAAAATTGTCAAAATTTGGTTGGAAGAAGAACACCACCTTGTGGAATTCCCAAGTGTTATCCTGGGGCCGAAATGACAGGCATCTCACAATCACAAAAGACCATAAGAACTAGGAGCAGGAGTAGTCCATCCGGCCCCTCAAGCCTGCTCTGCCATTCAATAAGATCATGGTTGATATTTCCGAGGACTCTGCTCCATTTAGCCATCTACTCACTGCAGCACCCAATTCCTTTACTGTTCAAAAATATATCCAGCTTCAGCTTAAAAACATTCAGTGAGCTAGCCTCAACTGCTTCACTGGGCAGGCAATTCCACAGAGCCACAACACTTCAGGAGTTCATCCATTTTCCTGTGTGCTAATTATAACGCCAATCAATCAAGATGCTTCCTTTCTGATTCCAACGATGGAAAATTTTCTCAGACTCCTTGGTGCTACACTCTGTGAAATATTGAAACCAAGATCAGTCATTCTTCCCCAATTTCTGGAAACATGGGTTTGCCCGCAAACTTGGACCAAAGCTGCAATGCTATTGGAACTGAAAGTGAACTTGTTCCTGGTGAAAAGTGATAGCCACATTGATGACATTAAGATACTTATCACGTACAATAAGTGTTCTGAATGCAACCTAAATAGCAACATAGGAGCAGGTTAGTCCCAGCTAAATACTGGCAGCATGGTGCCTCAGTGGTTAGCACTGCTGCCTCACAACACAATTATAGCCTCGGGAGGCTATCTGTGTGGTGTTTGCACGTTCGCCCCATGTCTGCATGAGTTTCCTCCGGGAGCTCTGGTTTCCTCCCACAGTCCAAAGATGAGTAGGTTAGGTGGATTGGCCATGCTAAATTGTCCATAGTGTCTAAGGATGTGTAGGCTGGGTGGATTAGCCATGGGAGATACAAGGCTACAGGGGTAGGGCAGGGTGGTGGGTCAAGGTGGGATGCTCTTTGGATAGTTGGTGTGGGCTTGTTGGGCCAAATGGCCTGTTTCCACACCATAGGGACTCGATTCTATTCAGAAAATTGTGGCTTTCCTCCCTGGTATGCCAAGGAGAGAGTATCAAATGAAATCTACAACGGATAACTTGCAGTGACATTTTTGAATAATAGTGAACAACTTTCTCCCATAAAAATGATTTCATAAAAACAACACATCTTAATAAGACAGTAAATCCTTCTTGGCTTAAGAAGCCAGTAAAATGGGAATCATCAAATCTTTGATTTACCTCACAAAGCAATTGAATGAGCATTAGCAGTCACCCGTTCACGTTAAGCCACATTGCACCAATTTATTTCCAGCCAAACATTAGGCAAAGCTTCAGGTTGAAAGAGCTATGCAAAGATCGTCTACTGAAAAGGGAGAAGAGAAAAGCCACACTTGACCTGATGAAGGGGCTGCACTCTGAAAACTTGTGATTTCAAATAAACCTGTTGGATTACAGCCTGGTATCGTGTGACCTCTGACTTTGTCCACCCCAATCCAACACTGGCATCAAGTCTTCCACAAGAAGCAATGACAAGGAAAATTAACACGTGCACTTTTGAAAGGTGAATGTTGGTACCTTTCGTGTAGCAGTGAAAACTCAAAGGGAATGGGAAAAGTCAGAGGAAACAGAAAACTCCACCGAGATCAGAAGACTCAGGCAGGTATTGGCACTAAAGTTAACCCAGTCAACAAGGCCAATCATTCCCAAAGAGAAAGATCACAGTGGAAAGTGATTGAAGTTTTCAGCATTCGCAGAGCTGATAGGGAAATAAAAATAATGCGGAGGCTTGGGGACCGCTTTGCGGAACACCTACGCTCTGTTCGCAACAAACAACTACAGCTCCGAGTCGCGAACCATTTCAACTCCGCTCCCCCCAGTCCTCGAACGACATGTCCATCCTGGGCCTCCTGCTTTGCCACAATGACGCCACCGGAAAGATTCAGGAACAGCATCTCATATTTCGCTTGGGAACCCTGCAGCCCAATGGTATCAATGTGGACTTCACAAGCTCAAAATCTCCCCTCCCCCTAGCGCACCCCAAAACCAGCCCAGCTAGCCTCCACCTCCCTAACCTGTCATTCGTCCCACCTATACCCTCCTACCACCTTAAGACCCACCCCCAACTCCTACCCACGAACCTCATCCTGCCTCCTTGGCCTGTCCGTCCTCCCTGGACTGAACTATCCCCTCCCTACCTCCCTACCTATACTCACCTTCACTGGCTCCATCCCTGCCTCTTTGACCTGCCTGTCGCTTCTCCACCTATCTTCTTATCTATCCATCTTCCATCCGCCTCCCCCTCTCTCCCTATTTATTTCAGAACCCCTTTCCCCTCCCCCATTTCTGAAGAAAAGTCTCGACCCGAAACGTCAAACTTTCCTGCTCCTCTGATGCTGCTTGGCCTGTTGTGTTCATCCAGCTCCACACCATGTTATCTCAGATTCTCCAGCATCTGCAGTTCCTACTATCTCAGGGAAATAAAGCTGTTCTTCCTGGCAGAAGGTTTGGAAAGGAGAGAACACAGACTTGATATGGAAACATGGGCACAGGGTGCCTATGATCTATGATCTAAAACTTAACAGAGAGTTAGATGATAATAAAATGTGAGGCTGGATGAACACAGCAGGCCAAGCAGCATCTCAGGAGCACAAAAGCTGACGTTTCGGGCCTAGACCCTTCATCAGAGAGGGGGATGGGGAGACGGAACTGGAATAAATAGGGAGAGAGGGGGAGGCGGACCGAAGATGGAGAGTAAAGAAGATAGGTGGAGAGAGTATAGGTGGGAAGGTAGGGAGGGGATATGTCAGTCCAGGGAAGACGGACAGGTCAAGGAGGTGGGATGAGGTTAGTAGGTAGATGGGGGTGCGGCTTGGGGTGGGTGGAAGGGATGGGTGAGAGGAAGAACCGGTTAGGGAGGCAGAGACAGGTTGGAATGGTTTTGGGATGCAGTGGGTGGGGGGGAAGAGCTGGGCTGGTTGTGTGGTGCAGTGGGGGGAGGGGAGATTTTGAAACTGGTGAAGTCCACATTGATACCATTAGGCTGCAGGGTTCCCAGGCGGAATATGAGTTGCTGTTCCTGCAACCTTCGGGTGGCATCATTGTGGCAGTGCGGGAGGCCCATGATGGACATGTCATCTGGAGAATGGGAGGGGGAGTGGAAATGGTTTGCGACTGGGAGGTGCAGTTGTTTGTTGCGAACTGAGCGGAGGTGTTCTGCAAAGCGGTCTCCAAGCCTCCGCTTGGTTTCCCCAATGTAGAGGAAGCCACACCGAGTACACTGGATGCAGTATACCACATTGGCAGATGTGCAGGTGAACCACTGCTTAATGTGGAATGTCATCTTGGGGCCTGGGATAGGGGTGAGGGAGGAGGTGTGAGGGCAAGTGTAGCATTTCTTGCGGTTGCAGGGGAAGGTGCCGGGTGTGGTGGGGTTGGAGGGCAGTGTGGAGCGAACAAGGGAGTCACGGAGAGAGTGGTCTCTCCGGAAAGCAGACAGGGGTGGGGATGGAAAAATGTCTTGGGTGGTGGGGTCGGATTGTAAATGGCGAAAGTGTCGGAGGATGATGCGTTGTATCCGGAGGTTGGTGGGGTGGTGTGTGAGAATGAGGGGGATCCTCTTAGGGCGGTTGTGGCGGGGGCGGGGTGTGAGGGATGTGTTGCGGGAAATACGGGAGACGCGGTCAAGGGCGTTCTCGATCACTGTGGGGGGAAAGTTGCGGTCTTTGAAGAACTTGGACATCTGGGATGTGCGGGAGTGGAATGTCTTATCGTGGGAGCAGATGCGGCGGAGGCGGAGGAATTGGGAATAGGGGATGGAATTTTTGCAGGAGGGTGGGTGGGAGGAGGTGTATTCTAGGTAGCTGTGGGAGTCGGTGGGCTTGAAATGGACATCAGTTACAAGCTGGTTGCCTGAGATGGAGACTGAGAGATCCAGGAAGGTGAGTGATGTGCTGGAGATGGCCCAGGTGAACTGAAGGTTGGGGTTGAAGGTGTTGGTGAAGTGGATGAACTGTTTGAGCTCCTCTGGGGAGCAAGAGGCGGCGCCGATACAGTCATCAATGTACCGGAGGAAGAGGTGGGGTTTGGGGCCTGTGTAGGTGCGGAAGAGGGACTGTTCCACGTAACCTACAAAGAGGCAGGCATAGCTGGGGCCCATGCGGGTGCCCTTGGCCACCCCCTTAGTCTGTAGGAAGTGGGAGGAGTCAAAAGAGAAGTTGTTGAGGGTGAGGACGAGTTCAGCTCGGCGGATGAGAGTGTCGGTGGAGGGGGACTGGTCGGGCCTGCGGGACAGGAAGAAGCGGACGGCCTTGAGGCCATCTGCATGTGGAATGCAGGTGTAAAGGGACTGGACGTCCATGGTGAATATGAGGTGTTGGGGGCCAGGCAATTGGAAGTCCTGGAGGAGGTGGAGGGCGTGGGTGGTGTCACGGACGTAGGTGGGGAGTTCTTGGACCAAAGGGGAGAAAATGGAGTCCAGATAGGTGGAGTTGAGTTCGGTGGGGCAGGAGCAGGCTGAGACGATGGGTCGACCAGGGCAGGCAGGTTTGTGGATTTTGGTAAGGAGATAGAAACGGGCCGTGCGGGGTTGGGGAACAATGAGGTTTGAGGCTGTGGGTGGGAGTTCCCCTGAGGTGATGAGGTCGTGAATGGTGTTGGAGATGATGGTTTGGTGCTCGGGTGTGGGCTCATGATCGAGGGGGTGGTAGGAGGTGGTGTCGGAGAGTTGGTGTCTGGCCTCGGCGATGTAGAGGTCAGTGCACCATACTACCACTGCGCCACCCTTGTCTGCGGGTTTGATGGTGAGGTTGGGGTTGGAGCGGAGGGAGCGGAGGGCTGCCCGTTCTGAGGGGCAGAGGTTGGAGTGGGTGAGAGGGGTGGAGAGGTTGAGGCAGTTAATGTCTCGACGGCAGTTGGAGATGAAGAGGTCGAGGGAGGGTAGGAGGCCTGGTGGTGGTGTCCAGGAGGAGGACTTGTGTTGGAAGCGGGTGAAGGGGTCAGTGGAAGGAGGGTTAGGTTCCCGGTTGAAGAAGTAGGCGTGGAGGCAAAGACGGCGGAAAAACTGCTCTATGTCCAACCGTGACTGGTATTCATTGATGAGTGGTTGTAGGGGGACAAAGGTGAGCCCCTTGCTAAGGACTGACCGTTCGTCCTCAGTCAGTGGGAGGTCTGGGGGGATGGTGAAGATGCGGCAGGGCTCAGTGTGGCTGTCTCCTCTGGGGTTGCTGGCTGTGGTGGTTGTGGGCGGAGCGATGAGGTCGTCGGCCGTGGGCGGGGTTCCGTCGGCCGTGGGCGTGGTTCCGTCGGCGTTGCCCGTGGGCGGGGTTCCGTCGGCTGTGGGCGGGGTTCCGTCAGCCGTGGGCGTGGGAGAGTTAGATGAGGTGGGTTATAAGGGAATGGATCTGGGTGGGATGCTCTGAGGGTCAGTGTGGACTTGTTGGGCCAAAGGGCCTGTTTCCACACTGCAGGGATTCTATAAAGATGTCAAATGTTGCCATAAACTGTGATTCTGTGAACTGGGATCCAAATGGGACCGTAAGAAATAGGAACAGGAGTAGGTCATTCAGCATCTCACGGCTACTCTGCTATTCAATAGGATCATAGCTGATCTGAGAATGATGGCAAACACACAATGAAATGATGGACAGTTGAGCACCTATGCAAAAGGGAATGTAAATCTTTGCCATTTTCCAGCGTGAAAGAACAGCTCAGTTATGGCTACTTCAGTTTGTGATCGTTTCATCCTATGTTCCTGGCCTTGGCCATGCACAAAACACCTCCCCAAATAGCATGTTATAGATTCCTGCTATTACTTTACAAATACCAATCCAATGTTCTTCTCTCCTTTGAGAATAGATTGAGCTACCTTAGCATCTGGTCCTGCTAAGAAAGCTAGCAGGGCAATTGCATTGGGCCTGTATTGACCAAGTGAGAGGAATTAATTTGCCAAAGTGGCTAGCTCCACATGAGTTGCTGTAAATCTGAACTTAGCTTCAGCGCAGTGGGGTTTTTACTGTTGTGTTTGTGCAGCTGAAATAAGCAGGAATAATGGATACATGTTCACCAGCTTTTCAGTACACAATCCCCAAGACCCATTCGAGGTTGAGGAGAAAGTGAAGATTTTTAGTTGGTGAGAGGTGAAAATAAAAAAAATGTGATTGATCGGTTGAAAGTATACCGTGTACAAAAGACATTTGTTTTCTGTTTGAGGTGTAGAAATTATGTCTGTGAGAAGCAGGACAAAAGAGAGAAGGGAATATGCAGCTGGAGGAGAAGGAGGTATTTCATCAGTGCATTCTGAAATGTTTTAGTTTAAAGCACTACTTTTCCAATGGTTTCATATTTGCTGACCCTCAGCTGAATAAAACTGCTGTACAATGCTCATGATAAAGAGATGCATGGCAAGCATGTTTCAGTCGTGCTTTTAAGAAAGAATTTGGCATTTATTTGGAGCCATTATTGAAATGCGTGTGTCTATTTTATTCTGCAGAGTTTGTTCTCCCTGGCAGGAGCTGAAAGAGACCATGGGCTCAAAGATGTCAAGAGATTAGAAAGAGAGAGAAACAGGTTGACTGAAAGTGCAAGATTTCAAAGTGACCAGAGCACAGAGAGAAAAGGGGCTCAGAGACTGCAGGAGAATGGTGCACAGAGAGAGGAGGGATTTAGAAACCAGGAGCACAGAGAGAATAGGGGCTCAGAGAGTGCAAGAGAATGGTGCACAGAGAGAGGAGGGATTTAGAAACCAGGAGCACAGAGAGAATAGGGGCTCAGAGAGTACAGGAGAATGCTGCACAGAGAGAGGAGGGATTTACAGAACAGGAGCATAGAGAGAATAGGGGTTCAGCGAGTACAGGAGAATGGTGTACAGAGAAAGGAGGGATTTAGAAACCAGGAGCACAGAGAGTAAGCCTTAACCAATGTAGAAAAGTACAGCGGTGTTTCAGAGAGAACAGGACCATATAGAGAAAAGGATGAAAGAGAAATGGGTGTAAATCGTGGCTCTGCAGTTAGAATTACTGCCTCAAAGCACTAGGGACCTGGGATCAATTCCACCATCGGGCAACTGCCTCTATGGAGTTTACACATTCCCCCCATGTCTGTGTGAATTTCCATCAGGTGCTCCGGTTTCCTCCCACAGTCTAAACGAACACATGTTAGATGGGTTGGCCATGTTAAATTGCCCTGCTAGTATTCAAGGATGTTCACGCTGAGTGGATCAGCCATGGGAATCGCAGGGTTATAGTAAGAGAGCAGGCGGGGTTGTGTCTAGTTGTGATGCTCTTTGGAGGGTCACTATGAGCTCAATGGACTGAATGACCTGCTTCCACACTGTAGGGATTCTATCATGCGAGAGAACAGGACTATTGAGGCAGCAGAACACAAAGAGAGCAGAGACATTATGAGCATATAATGAAAGAGATAGCAGAAGCACCAAGAAAGCAGGAATTCTCCTGCTCACTGATGTGTTGTTTCCATTTGGCCAGGCCATTCAACTCTTGGCCTCGTTACAACTTTCAGCCAAACATGAACAAAAGAGCTGAACTTCTGAAAATGAAACGAAAGTGACTATCTTGAAATAAAAGCAGTGTTTTGACTGAGGATAGCATCAGGGAGTCTGAGTGAAGGTACACTTAATGATAGTTGGGGAAGACTGTCCACTGGTGGGAGCCATATATAGCACAAAGGAAAATGCTTGTGGCTGTTGGACAGTAATCACATCAGTATGTAACATCTACCAAGCTACAGCCCAGTGACTCACTCAGAGATAGTAAGAACTGCTGATCCTAAAGTCTGAGATAACACAGTGTGGAGCTGGAGGAACACAGCAGGCCAGGCAGCGTCAGAGGAGCAGGCAAGCTGACGTTTCGGATCGAGGCCCTTCAGAAAATTTCACTCGACAGATATGGGGAATGGAACAACTATCCTACGACGAAACATTGGCTTACTGGGCCTGTATTGAATAGAATTTAGAAGGATTAGAGGGGATATTTTTGAAACGTATGATGTTGTAACAGCTGGTCAGACTAGAGGCAGGGAGAAATTTGTTCCTGATGGAGGAGTCTCGAACCAGTCTCAGGGTAGGGGTTGATCATTTAGGACTAAGAGGAGAGATAATTTCTTCACTCAAAAGAAAGTGAGCCTGTGAAATTGCCTACCACAGAAGTATGTGGTGTCTAAGTCACAGATATATTTAAGAAAGAGACAGATAATTTTTTAGATTTTAAAGATGAGATGATTACAAATCAAACCAAGGCTCAGCTGTTTCACTGAGCTAATGGTCCTCTGGGTTCTATACTAAGAATATCAATTGAGGTTTGATACACCCAATTGTCCATGGAGTGTTCCTTGCTTCCATACAGAGCATAGTGACTGAATGGACTTCCAGAGCTATATCTTAGCAAGGGGGCATGGGACAGAGAGGAGACTTGGAGAAAGTGCACATTTTGGCATGGGAAATATGAAGGGCATGATGGCAGTTTGGGAGGACGGAGGTGGAGCACACAGACACTTTGTGGGGCCTCAGGGGGTGAGGGATAGAGGGCCTTTTGTGTCCCATTGCAGCTGGAATGAAGTTCCCGGTAATGAGGCAGGCCTTTTAAACGGTCCCACCAACTAGCTGAGATAATGACAATATTAGGCAAAAAACAGAGCAGTTGTCTGAAAGAGAGAGAGATGACGTGAGACAATATCATGGAAGGACAGTAAGATATAAGGATGGAGAAAGGGAGGGAGAAAAGGAGGGAAGGAAAGTTGGACAAAGAAAGGGAGGGAGAAGAAGCAAGGAAAGAAGGAAGGAAGAGAGAAAGGAAGAAAGGAAGGATGGAGAAAGGGAAGAAAAGAAAAGGGAAAGAAAGGAGTGGGGATGTGAAGGAAGAGAAGGAAAGGACGGAAAGAAGGAAGTAAAAGAAGGAAGGGAGTGAGAAAGGGAGGGGAAATTGGGAAGGGAGAGAAGGAAGGAAGTGAAGGAGGGACATAAAGAAGGAAAGACAGGAGGAGGGGAGGAAGGGATGGATTGAAGTCAGGAAGAAGGGAGAAAAGGACGGAAGAGAGGGAGGAAAGGAGGGAGACAGAAATGGAGAGAAGGAAGCAAGGAAGGGAACCAAGAGAAAGAAGGAAGGAAGGGAAGGAAGGAAAGGAGGAAGGAAGGTATGAGGACAAAAGCAAGGAAAGAAAGAAATAATGAGTGAAGGAGGGTTGATAGAATGAAGGGCGAGGGAGGAAAGAAAGGAAGTAAATCTTTCATTTCTCTTGCGTCTTTTACAAGCTCACAACATCCTGTACTGTTGTACAGCCTATGAAGTACTTGTTCAGATTGCAGTTACTTGCAATAGAGTAGCACAGTGGCTAATTGGCATACACCAAGAGCAGTGAGATTAATGTGTGTTTGTGTGAGGCTAAATGAGGGTCAAAATCAAGCAGGGTCAATAGGAGGAATGCTTCCTGCTGTTCTTACCATGGGTCCAAATACATCCTTCAGAGCTGGCAGGACCCAGGTTGTACGCTTCACCTGAAATACATACACCTGAGTGCATAGCCAGAGTGAATGTGGGAGAGAAACAGAAATAGGAACAGTGGCTGAGTAATGAGTGATGAGGGATGTGGGAATTGATAAGGATAAAGAGATCCTGGGTATGCAAAACAACTTAGAATTAACTTTGTTTGCAGATAAGAGTCCCTTACTGCTTGACAGCTAGCTCTCTTCAGTTCTGCACGTGCTCTTTGCATTTAGCATTTTGCAGGCTGGACACGGATGCTGATGCATGTTGCTAAGTACAATGTAATAACTGACGTTCTAACACAACAAGATACAATTTGCATGTGATTAATGGGAAATAGATGTTTCTCCCCGTTCAAGTTCCATTAGTATTTAAAAGGTGGAATTTTCCTGTCCCTGGAGGAAAAGGAGGAGTTTTTTGGGTTGAGTGGCCTTGGTCAGAGCCACCAACCCCTGTTCTTGCCACCTCAGCAGTTAAGTGACGGACAAGAAAGTCCGGTAATTAAGGCAAAAGGCCAATCAATCGACATTCAAGTGCATCAACTTGACACATCTTGATCACATGCCTCCCCAGCAGGCAAGAAAGGTGGCTTGTTTCCTGACCAGAGAACCATGGCAACTCACCTTGTGTGACATTGCGGTCTCCAATTTCCTTAACCTGAGGACAATCCAAAGCACAGATGGTAGGGGCAAGAGAGCACCCTCAGGTGGCGAAATGCTTTTCCCTTGCCTTCAAACCTCCTGACCCTTCTGCTCCTGTGACCCTCAGCCGATATCTTTCTCACAGCTGGATTTCCCAAAGAGTAGGCCTCAAGTGGGCTTTAAGGCCCAGAAGTTGCCAGTTATTAATTTGCCAGCAATTTCTCGGGACATGCCTAATGGTGTTGAAATAAGGCCTGTGGTAGGCCAAGAAGTGCACACAGCCTCTGCCTGTCAGCTCCTAGCAAACTAATAGGCTGAGTTAATTCACTGGTGAGAATTGCATCTTGGGCACCAATTAAAGCTCTAGCAGCTACCTCACTCATTTGAAAAAAGTAAGGGAAATTCCTCCCATAACATTTCTGCTCAGGGTACAGAATTTTGATATTTTGCTATTCAACCCAATCTAAAAATCCAAATCTACTCACCTTAAAGGATCAAAACTGAACTCAGTGACAACTCTATTGCTAAAACTTTCGCACAGAAATTATAAAACTGTTGCCTCTCAAAAGCAGGCCATTCAGTGCAAATGCGTTGTATTAACTTTTCCACTCCACTCCTGCCATCTTACTTCATCCCACTCCATCAAAACACCTTCTACTCGTTCCTGCCTCATCTCTTTTTATTAAGCAACGCCTGAGGCCCATCAAGACTGTTTGCTTCTGATTTCCCTGTCATGGTGGGATCCCCCATTCTCAAGAATTATCACCTAAACTTTCTATTTCTGATGTAGGACCACTGGGCTGGAAGTGATGATGCAGAGGTGTCAATGTTGGACTGGGGTGAACAAAGTCAGAAGTCACATGACACCAGGTTATAGTCCAACAGGCTTAATTGAAATCACAAGATTTTGGAGCACTGATCCTTCATCAGGCTTTCAGCTTTTGACTTCAAATAAAGTTATTCGAATATAACCTGGTGTTGTGTGATTTCTGATTCGGACTGGAAACGTTAGCTCAGTTTCTCTCTCCACAGAAGCTGTTAAATTTGTTGCATTCCTCCAGAAATTTCTGGCTTTGTTCCAGATTTTCAGAACATGCAGTTCTTTATTAGATTAGATTCCCTACTGTGTGGAAACAGGCCCTTCGGCCCAACAAGTCCACACTGCTCCTTGAATCATCCCACCTAGACCCATGCCCCCATAACCCACAAACCCCTGATCACTATGGGCAATTTAGCATGGCCAATCCAACTAACCTGCACATCTTTGGACTGTGGGAGAAAACCGGAGCACCTGGAGGAAACCCACGCAGACACAGGGAGAATGTGTAAACTCCGCACAGACAGTTGCCTAAGGCGGGAATTGAACCCAGGTCTCTGGTGCTGTGAGGCTGCAGTGCTAACCACTGAGCCACCGTGTCGCCCTTTGTTTAGTTTAAATTTCTTATCGGATTTATTCATAGTGACATTATGTTTAAGGCCGGGAGTTTTGGACCCCCTGCAAAATAAAAATGCCTTCTTCATGTGTACCTGATGAATTTGCTTCATCGCTCTAAAATACAATTATATTCATGTGAGCTTTCTCTTTTTATCGAGTGTTGGACAGGCCAATTTTCTTGCTAGGCACGAGTTTTCACCCCTGTTACTGCGCTTGTGTTTTTTATTTGGAATCTTCTCTAGTATCTCTGTCTTCTTCACATATACAAAACACTGAGTGACCAAGAATGTTTGTCAAAATGTAGGATTCATCCCAGACATCTGTTTATGTTTGTTCACGAATAGCCTCAAGATGGGGACCAAAAAATAACACATCTGGCACAAGCTTTGAACAGACTAGTGATGTAATTCATAACATCAACAAACATCTAGTCCCCCCACCACCGATAACAAATGAAAGAACTGTTGATGCTGCAGATCAAGAAACAAAACAGAAATTGCTGGAAAAGCTCAGCAGATCTGGAAGCATCTGTGAAAGAGAAAGCAGAGTTAACGTTTCGGGCCTTCCTCAGAACTCCTGAGGAAGAGGAACTTCACCGGACCCAAAACATTACCGCTATGTTTTTTCCTTCACAGGCGCTTCCAGATCTGCTGAGCTTTCCCATCATTTTTTGTTTTGCCTCCACCACCGATGCTCGGTAACAGCAGTGTATATCATAGTGTCGATATTCAACAAAGCTTCTGAGACAATATCTTTCAAAAGTAAGATCTCTTTGATCTAGAAGGACAACAGCGGCAAATACACAGGAACACCACCACCTACAAGTTCCCCTCTGAGACACTCACCATCCTGACTTGGAAATTTGTCACCGTTCCTTCATTGTCGCCAGGTCAAGATCCTAGAATTCCCTTCCTAATGGCATTGTGGGTCAAACCCACCACAGGGAGGCTGCAGAGGTTCAAGAAGGGAGCTTACCATCTCCTTCTCAAGGGCAATAATAGGCAATAATTACTGACCCAGCCAGTGATGCCACATCTCATGAATGAATTTTAAAAAGAACACAATTAAATGCGCTAACAAAAGGTATTAGGTAATGTGGCATGTAGTCATAGATAGAAAGAAGTAAAAAGATTTTAGTCCTTATTAGTTTTGTAACAGTGTACAATATTTAATTGTGATGATACTATCGCTTTAAGAGCTGTATTTTGTCCAGGTTTTGTTTGAAGAGGTTTTGAAAGTTTGTCTCCTACAAGCTAAAATAGTGAACAGCTTCTGAGGCTTTAAAGTTGAAACCATAAAAACAGCATGAATAGATGGAGTCAGGCTCCTACAGATCCAGGGTTTTATTTTAGCTTTCAATGATTGTTGGAATTTTTGAAGCTGGCTGTTGAAGTTGCTGCATCTGTCTGTCCGTTGCAGCTAAAAACTTGGGTTCTCTCTCTGATGCTGGAATTGCATGTGAGACAACCTGTTTTACTGAATTTGCCTTTGGCAAGAGTGTGTGTATGGGATGTTCTAAACTGGAACAGTTTCTGTTTCGTAATTTAAATAACCTAATATTCTGTTAAGTTTTACAATAGAGTTGTTAGTCTATGTTTTTCTTTCTTTAGTATATATTGTAACTGTAAGCCAAGTTGTGTAAGGAATTGAATTACATCTAGAACAGAGCACCTTACACTTGCCTTCAAATAAGAAAAGGTTGAGATATGGGCTATCTTCTTGATATATTTAAAGATGGCTTGGTCTGGTCCATAGTATAATTTTAATATGAATATTTCCTATTCAATATACATATTTGAAAGACTGTCAAAGTTATTATGTGCCATAACTACTTGGGGAAAAACCTTTGGTCCACATCAGGGGTCTTACAGATGTTACGGCAGTAACAGAGGTCCAGGCAAACATTTTGGGGACATGGGCATATCGCTGCAGCTGGGTCCATTTAAATCTGTACAAAACAATGGTTGGGCCACAGCCATTGTGCGCAGTTCTGGAATGTATGTTATTGGAGAGATGCAATAACCCCGGAGACGATGCACAGGAGATTTCCCAGGTTGCTGCCCCAACAGCCTGGGGCACACCTGTACCCACAATCACCCACTGTGTCAGATCAGCCTGCTTTAGAGCGAACCTACGACAAGTGACTGACGCAGATGGAGTCTCCAACCATGCACTCAGAGCCTGCACAGACAAGCTGGCAAGAGCATTTGCATGCTCTGTAATTTACAACAATTGCTGCTTGCTGCAAGTAAATAGATTCTAGCTTTAAGTAAACAACAATGAATTATTGACATACAACCCTACTAGTTTAAACTAAGACCCCTACACACGCGGGCGCGTGCCACACACACACACACACACACACACACACACACACACACACACACACACACTCAGACACACAGAACTTGATTTTTCTTGTCCAGGCATTGGAGGCGCTGGTTCACAACTTATAAGGTTTCTTGGCTTATTGCTTAAATGCCACTGCAACTAGCAAGGTGAAATAAATAGACTTTCTTCGGGCTATTGATGATTTTGCTACAGGAATTCAGACTCTACCTCTCCTTCTGGAGATTCAAAATCTTCCTGCTATCTCATTCACACCCACAAACTGTTCAGCCCTCTGAGAGCCAATTACAAAATTGTTGGCAGGCAGGAAGTGTCTGACTGAGTGAACGCTTTGCAGAACACTAACATTCTGTCTGTAAAAGAGTCCCTCAACTTACCTTGGATTCTCCAGCATCTGCACTTCCCATTATCCCTGAACTTCTAGTTGCCTGCCACATTAGCGCACCACCTTGTTACCTGGCTAACATCTCTGTCTCATACTTACAGCAGTACTCCAGCAAAGCTCAGCACAAGCTGGAAGAACAGCACCTTATTTTCCCCTGCAGGAACCTGCAGCGTTCTGGGCTCGATGTTGAGTTCAATAACTTTACAGCTTGAGCCCTCCCATGTCCTTACCCAACCTCCACACACCAGGCCTTGTTATCACATAGTCTGCTATTACACACAACCCAGTGTTAGCCACTAACGCTCTCCATTAACAGCTATTCACCCTCCTAGCCTGATCATAATCCACTTCTTTGGCTGCTCTACTGATCTTCTCTCTCGAACCCCACCTATCATTTACTTAACCCCTCACCCCACTCTAACTTTTGCATATAAGCCAAAATTATCCGAGCTATCATCAGTTTTGAGAAAGGCTCACTCAATGAAAAACATTAAATGTGATTTCTCTTCCCAAATCCGGCCAGACCTACGAAGCTTTCTCAGCAATTTCTGCTTCTATTTCTGGAATTTATAGCATCTGCAGTTCTTTTGGTTTTTATTTCCAAAATGTATTTCATTGCAGAATATATGATGCACAGCAGAAAAATCCAAGACATCAGTTCCTCCTCCCACCTTATACAGTATTTTGATTTTCTTTTAACTTGAATTTAGCTGTTTAAGTTTAAAGTTGATTCTGCAGATTTGTGCCTTTTCACTTTTTTCTAAAGACTAAATATCATTGCAGTAAAGTGTAAAGCACAGGGAATCCAGAGTAATTAATTTACAAATTAAACCAAATAGGATAGTGATAGCAGGATGAGTGATGTGTCTCTGCTGTATCATGTGTAAGCCGCTGAACGAGGAACTGGATGAAGGAGCAGCGAGGGGGAGGTGATGGCCTAGTGGTATTATCACTGGATGGTAATCTAGAGGCCCAGATAGCATTCTGGGACTCAGGTTCGAATCCTGCCACAGCAGATGGAGGAATTTGAATTAAATACATATTTGAAATTAAGAGTTTAATGATGACTGTGAATCCATCGTTGATTGTTGCAAAAGCCCACCTGGTTCATTAATCCCGTTTAGGGAAAGAAACTGCCATCCTGGGCTACATGTGACTCCAGACCCACAGCAATGTGGTTGACTCTTAACTGCCTTCAGGGCAATTACGGATGGGCAATAAATGCTGTCTAGCCAACAATGTTCTCATCCTGTGAACAAATAAAACTGAAGGCATTGTTGCTAAGTTTGCAAGTGATATAAAGATAGGTGGAGGGAAAGGTAGTGTTGAGGAAACAGGGAGACTGCAGAAGGACCTTGATAGGTTGGAGAGTGTGCAAAGAGGTGGCAGATGGAATACAATGTGGGAAAGTGTGAGGTTATGTGTTTTGGTAGGAAAACAGAGGCATAGATTATTTTCTAAATGGCTAAAAGCTTCAGAAAACTTATGACTTTCAGTTCAGGATTCTCTTAAGACTAACGTGCAGACTCACTTGGCAGTTAAGAAGGCAAATGTAATGTTAGCATTCTTTTCAAAAGGGCTAGAACGTAAGAGCAGAGATAAGTTGCTGAGGCTGTATAAGACACTGGTCAGACTGCATTTGGAATGTGGTGAGCTGTTTTAAGTCCTATATCTAACAAAGGATGTCCTGACCTTGGAGATGCTCCACAGCAGGTTTACAACAATGGTTCTGAGGCTGAAGGCCCTGACACATGTGTGATTGAGGGCTTTGGGTCAGTACTCAATGGAGATTAGAAGGATGAGAAGGCACGTGATTGAAACTTACAAAGTACAGGAATCCTTAGAAAGAGTGGACGTGGAAAAGATGTTTCCACGAGTAGGAGAGACGAGGAAATGTGGAACAGTCTCAGAGTGAGGGGATGACACTGAAGAACAGAGATGAGGAGGAATTTCTTCAGCCAGAGTGTGGTGAATCAGTGGAACTCATTGCTGCAGAGGGCTACGGAGGTCAAAACATTGAGTGCGTTTAAGGCAGAGATAGATAAGTTCTTGATTAGTAAGGGGATCAAGGGTTATGGGAAGAAGGAAGGACAATGGGGTTGAGAAATTTTAGAGCCATGATTGAATGGCAGAATAGACTCAGAGGGCGGAATGGCTGAATTCTGTACTAATATCATAAGGTAGAATCCCTACAGTGTTGAAACAGGGCCTTGGGCCCAACAAGTCCACACCAGCCCTCAGATCATCCCACCCAGACCCACCCTCCTAATCTACACATCGCTGAACACCATGGGCAATTTAGCATGGCCAATCCACCTAGCCTGCATGTCTCTGGACTGTGGGAGGAAACCAGAGTACCCAGAGGAAACCCACACAGACACGAGGAAAATGTGCAAACTCCAAAAGAGAGAGTTCAGAAGAGCCAGGAGGAGACATGAGAAGTTGTTGGCTGATAGGATCAGGGTAAACCCTAAAGCTTTCTATAGGTATTTAAGGAATAAAAGAATGACGAAAGTAAGATTAGGGCCAATCAAGGATAGTAGTGGTAAGTTGTGTGTGGAGTCAGAGGAGATAGGGGAAGCACTAAATGAATATGTTTCAACAGTATTCACTCTAGAAAACGACAATGTTGTCGAGGAGAATATTGAGATACAGGCTACTAGACTAGGTGGGATTGAGGTTCATAAGGAAGAGGTATTAGAAATCCGACAGAGGGTGAAGATAGATAAGTCCCCTGGGCCGGACAGGATTTATCCTAGGATCCTCTGGGAAGCCAGGGAGGAGATTGCCGAGCCTTTGGCATTGATCTTTAACTCGTCATTGTCTACAGGAATAGTGCCAGACGACTGGAGGATAGCAAATGTGGTTCCCCTGTTCAAGTAGGAGAGTAGAGACAACCCTGGTAATTATAGACCTGTGAGCCTTACCTCAGTTGTTGGTAAAGTGATGGAAAAGGTTATAAGGGATAGGATTTACAATCATCTAAAAAAGAATAAATTGATTAGGGATAGTCAGCACAGTTTTGTGAAGGGAAGGTCGTGCCTCATAAACCTTATTGAGTTCTTTGAGAAGTTAACCAAACAGGTAGATGAGAGTAAACCGGTTGATGTGGTGTATATGAATTTCAGCCAGTTGTTCGATAAGGTTCCCCACAGTAGGCTATTGTACAAAATATGGAGGAATGGGATTGTGGGAGACGTAACAGTTTGGATCGAAAATTGGCTTGCTGAAAGAAGACAGAGGGTGGTAGTTGATGGGAAATGTTCATCCTGGAGACCAGTTACTAGTGGTGTACCGCAAGGGTCGGTGTTGGGTCCACTGCTGTTTGTCATTTTTATAAATGACCTGGATGAGGGCGTAGAAGGATGGGTTAGTAAATTTGCAGACGACACTAAGGTCGGTGGAGTTGTGGATAATGACGAAGGATGCTGTAGGTTGCAGAGAGACATAGATAAGCTACAGAGCTGGGGTGAGAGGTGGCAAATGGAGTTTAATGCAGTCAAGTGTGAGGTGATGCACTTTGTTAGGAGTAACCAGAAGGCAAAGTACTGGGCTAATGGTAAGATTCTTAGCAGTGTAGATGAGCAGAGAGATCTCGGTGTCCATGTACACAGATCCTTGAAAGTTGCTATCCAGGTTGACAGGGCTGTTAAGAAGGCATACAGTGAATCGCCCACTTCCTACAAAGGGGGTGGCCACGGGTCCCCTCAAGGGCCCAAGCTATGCCTGCCTCTTTGTAGGTTACTCTTCCGCATCTACACAGGCCCCAAACCCCACCTCTTCCTCCGCTACATTGATGGCTGTATCGACGCCGCCTCTAGCTCCCTAGAGGAGCTCGAACAGTTCATTCTCTTCACCAACACCTTCCACCCCAGCCTCAAGTTCACCTGGACCATCTCCAACACATCCCTCACCTTTCTGGACCTCTCAGTCTCCATCTCAGGTAACCAGCTGGAAGCTGATGTCCATTTCAAACCCACTGACTCCCACAGCTACCTATAATACACCTCCTCCCACCCAACCTCCTGCAAAAATTCCATCCCCTATTCCCAATTCCTCCGCCTCCGCCGTATCTGCTCCCAGGATGAGGCATTCCACTCCCGCACACCCCAGATGTCCATGATCTTCAAGAACCGCAACTTTGCCCCCGCAGTGGTCGAAAACGCCCTTGACCGCATCTCCCGCATTTCCCGCAATATATTCCTCACACCCTGCCCCCGCCACAACCACCCCCAGAGGATCACCCTCATTCTCACACACCACCCCACCAACCTCTGGATACAACGCATCATCCTCTGACACTTCCACCATCTACAATCCGACACCACCACCCAAGACATTTTTCATCCCCACCCTTGTCTGCCTTTCGGAGAAACCACTCTCTCCGCGACTCCCTTGTCCGCTCCACACTCACCGCCAACCCCACCACACCGGGCACCTTCCCCCGCAACTGCAATAAGTGCTACACCTTTCCACACCTCCTCCCTCACCCCCATCCCAGGCCCCAAGATGATTTTCCATATTAAGCAGAGGTTCACCTGCACATCTGCCAATGTGGTATACTGCATCTGCTGTACCCGTTGTGGCTTCCTCTACACTGGTGAAACCAAGGAGAGGCTTGGAGACCGCTTTGAAGAACACCTCTGCTCAGTTCGCAATAAACAGCTGCACCTCCCAGTCGCGAACCATTTCCACTCCCCCTCCCATTCTTTAGATGACATGTCCATCATGGGCCTCCTGCAGTGCCACAATGATGCCACCCGAAGGTTGCAGGAACAGCAACTCATATTCCGCTTGGGAGCCCTGCAGCCCAATGGCATCAATGTGGACTTCACCAGCTTCAAAATCTCCCCTTTCCCCCACTGCATCCCAAAACTAGCCCAGCTTGACCCCTCCCCCCACTGCATCCCAAAACCAACCCAGCCTGCGTCCGCTTCCCTAACCTGTTCTTCCTCTCACCCATCCCTTCCTCCCACCTCAAGCCACATGTCCATTTCCTAACTACCACCTCATCCCAGCTCCTTGACCTGTCCGTCTTCCCTGGACTGACCTATCCCCTCCCTACCTCCCCATCTATACTCTCCTCTCCACCTATCTTCTTTTCTCTCCATTTTCGGTCCACCTCCCCCTCTCTCCCTATTTATTCCAGTTCCCTCTCCCCATCCCCCTCTCTGATGAAGGGTCTAGGCCCGAAACGTCAGCTTTTGTGCTCCTGAGATGCTGCTTGGCTTGCTGTGTTCATCCAGCTCCACACTATGACATCTCTAAACAGGTTCATTTGAGGGAAAAGAGTCCTAGCTAAGGAAAGGTCTCGGCTGCACAGTGATAGAGTCCCTACCTCTGAGCTAGAAGGGCTAGGTTGAAGTCCTACTTAGCCTGGATGTACGTCATAACTTGTCTGATCTGGTTAATTAAAGAATAATTTACCTGCATCCCGGGAACCCGGAAGGTGACCTAAAGGAGAAAACTGATGAGTGAGACGTACTAGTCAAACTGGTATAATTCAAAAAGTGTACATTTATTTTTAAGAATTGCTCTTTTAAGAAAGGGAAAGAAAAAATGCCCAGAGATGAGGGAAGAAAGTATAGGCACAGAAGGAAGTGAAAACCCTGCATTATATTTAACTACACAACAGCATATGGCTGCAGTGGCATTAACACTAAGCAAACTGAGAATTAACAACACTAAGTTAGGGAATAGTTGAGCTGGTGATATGGGAACAGATCTCCAAATCTGTTACCAAGGAAGACACTCTGGGGCTGTTGGGGAGGTGATGGCCTCATGGTATTTTTGCTGGACTGTTAATTCAGAGACCCAGATAACATTCTGGGTCTGGGTCACTTCGAGGAAGGGTCACTAGGCCCAAAACATTCACTCTGTTTTTCCCTTTGCAGATGCTAGCTTCTCTAGCAACTTTGCTTTTGTTCCTGATTTACAGCATCCACAGTTCCTTCATGTTTTTTTTTTACATTCTGGGGACCCAGGTTTGAATCCCGCCATTGCAGATGGTGAAATCTGAATTCAATAAAATATCTGGAGTTAAGAAAATAATAGCGACCATGAATCCATTGTTGATTGTCAGAAAAATCTGTCTGGTTCACTAATGTCCTTTAGGGAAGGAAACTGCCAACTTTACCTGGTTTGGCCTGCATGTGACTTCAGCAGACCCTCAACAATGTCGCTGACTCTTAACTGCCCTCTGGGCTATTAGATATGGGGAATAAGGGATGGGCAATAACTTCTGCCTGACCAGCAAACCCCCATCCCTTGAATGAATAAAGGAAATAAAAGCTAACTTGTTGAGTAGCAAGGCATTGACCTCTTGTAATCAGCTGCTGCTGGGCTGGTTTTGATTGAATTTACAGTTATCACATGTATCTAAATGCAGTGAAAAGTAGTACAGGCAGATCATAGGGGGCTTAGACATTGTGAGTCATAAAGGTTACACTGTACAGGAGGGCCTCAGAGCAAGATCATTTTGAAGTTACAACAGTCCATTCATCAGCCTAACAATGACCAGGAAGAAGATGTTCTTGAACCTTTTTGAGTATGTGTTCACACTTCTGACAGTATTTGTTGGAAGACAGCATTCCTGGGATGGGAGGGGTCTTTGATGTTGTTGGCATCATTTCCATGGCAATAAGATGTGTCCATGGAGTCCATGGATGGAAGGTTGGCTTCCATGATAGTCTGGGCTGTGCACTCAACTTTCTGTAGTTTCTTAATGCCCTGGGCAGAACAGTTGCAGTACCAGACCAAAATGCACCCAAATATAATGCTTTCTATGGTGCACCTACAAAAAAAAGGTGCTGAGAGTCCTTATGGAATGCCAAATTTCATGCACTGCCTGAGGAATAAGCGACATTGTTGTAACTTCTTGACTGTCGCATCTACATGGTAAGTCCAGGCCAGGTTGCCCTCTAGATGTGACACATATATGCCTGGCACCAGATTTCCAAAGTAATTGATCTACACGGAGCTCCGTCACAACCAGAGACTCCCAGAAGACAACAGAAATGCTATAGGGATATCCACAAAGCCTTCTTGAAGAAGTTAAACATTTTCGCTGATGCATGGCCTGTGACCCACCAAAATAGTGGTCACCCATTTGAGAATCTACCAATTACATCAAGCAAATTTGTTGAGGAAGTGGAGGGCTGGATGAGGCTTTGGAGGGAGTTTACAGGAACCTTCCCACCCAAATAACTCATCTACCCCACCATTCGAGGACCATCTACCCCTCATGCAGGGTTTGGGTGGGATGCTATTCTATCTGAGAGACAAAAATGATTATGAGCATCTTCTGGTGCAGGGAGGGTAGATTACTTGGATAAGTCTTGATGAATCTTGACATAACAGCCCGAGAGCTGCGAGGTGCACAACACAATGATGAGGTCCTGATCCTATGGTTCGCTTGGAGGTATGTTGGAGCTATGTAGGAGGCTAAAGGTGGACAGCCAGACTGGAAGTGAGGTATGAAAATGAGGAAATTTAATAGAGATGATTAAAGCATTGAGGGAACTAGACAGAGTAAGAGGGAGAAGCTTCCCATTGATAGAAGGAAACCAAAGGATGCAAATTTAAGATGACTGCCTGAAGAAACAATGGTGACACAAGGAAAAAAATCCATGATGCAATAACTTGTTGGAATCTGGAATGCTTCAGGATGTGGTGGAGTCAGCTCAATCACTGCTTTCAAAAGGGATATGGATCATGAGCAGAAGAGGTAAAATTTCAGAGATTGTAGGAACTGCAGATGCTGGAGAATCTGAGATAACAAGGTGTAGAGCTGGATGAACACAGCAAGCCAAGCAACATCAGAGGAGCAGGAAAGCTGACGTTTCGGGCCTAGACTCTTCATCAGAAAAAATATTAGTTAGTGTGGACTCAATGGGCTGTATGGCCTGCTTCCACACAGTAGGGAATCTATGTTATCGGCTGAACTGCTTCTCTGTATGCTGTAATCATTCTGTGACTCTATTGATTATGACTGCTACAGTCATAGGAGCTACATTATCCATTGCATTCCATTATAGTTACAATGCAGCCAGCAATTCCAGT
The DNA here is from genome assembly GCF_030684315.1 of Stegostoma tigrinum. Classification (NCBI taxonomy): domain Eukaryota; kingdom Metazoa; phylum Chordata; class Chondrichthyes; order Orectolobiformes; family Stegostomatidae; genus Stegostoma; species Stegostoma tigrinum. The sequence continues at coordinate 103,618,314 of NC_081359.1, forward strand.
GTGAAGCAGTTTTCTCTTCAATGTCTCAGTTTTGTACCTGGGTGCCCCATAGGACTTCTACAGATTGTGTATGCTGCAGGCAGCTTACCATACAAAAGAAGACAAGAAGGCAAGTTATCACTGAAACATAACTGAAGTGTAGTCATTGTATTTAATGTAAACTGTATCTCCTGCCATTTGAGGGAATTGTGACCATGTACTGGTGTACAATGTACAAGGCACAGCTTTGTGATTTGAAGAATTGGATGTTTTAAAGAAAAATATAAGGTTCAATTAAAACTCATTTATTTGAAATGGATTAAAGCTACAACTGAGTTGGCACAATTTTGATTGGTTAATGTTAAAATGTACAAGTGGCTTCCCTGCAATGAAGAAAATATTTGTGGGTTCTCACCAGAAGAAAATAAGAATTATAGATCTTTCCTTCTCCTGACACAGAAACACACTGCCCATGGGCTGACTGTCAAATCAGTGTAATATCTACTTCATGTTTGGAACGATTACACCCTTATTGGAACAGAAGGACACCATTTCCTCCCTGAGCCTGTTCAACAATTTCGTTAGATCATACTTTACACCACCTGAACTCTATTCGAGCACCTTTCCTCCATATCCCCTGATAACATTCTCCAATAAAAACAAAAGCAAAAGCATTGTGGGCCCGGCAGATCTGAAATAGAAACAAAAATTGTTACAGAAACTCAGCAGAGTTGGCGCAGTGGAGAGACAAGCAGAGCTCATGTTTTGAGTCCCATGACTCTTCTTCAGAACTCCAGATGTTAACTCTTGTTTCTCTCTCCATGGATGCTGTGTTTCTCCAGCACTTTCTGTTGTTATTAAAAATTTACAGATGGCCCACTTGAAAATTCTGATTGCTTATAGGCAGCGCAGACAAAGTCATTCAGCCTGTTGACTCAGCTAGCTCCAACTTCCTGGCCTTTCCCAGACTTTGTACATGTTATCCTTTCAGGTAGTTATCCAGTTTCCACTGTGAAAGTGCTGAATGAATTTGCCTACGCAATCAGGCAGAGGGTCCCAGACTGTATTCCACTCGCTGAATGACAAACAATTTTCATTGTGGAGCCTCTACGTCTTTTGATAATCAACAGCATCGACAGCTTTTTTGGAGCAGAGACTTTCATATACGCACTAATGTTTGCAAAGTAATATGCTTGCTGATTTCACTTCTAAATGGTTGTATTCCCTGAGAAAATAGTGTTATCGTGGCACAGTGACTCAGTGGTTAGCAATGCTGCCTCACAGCGCCAGGGACCCGGGTTTGATTCCATCCTTGGGCAGCTGTCTGTGTGGAGTTTGCACATTCGCCCATGTCTGCATGGGTTTCCCCCACAGTCCTAAGGGGGATTGGCCATGTGAAACCATCCAGTGTCAAGGGATGTGTAGCTTAGGTGGGTTAGCCATGGGAAATGCATGGTTACAGGGATGGAGCAGGTTGGTGAGAGGTGCTCTTTGGAGGGTCGCAGTGGGCTTGATGAGCCAAATGGCCTGCTTGCACACTGTAGAGATTCTATGATGCGTGATCTTTCCTTTATCTGTCCTATCCAACTCTTCATTATTGTAAATACCAACAATTGAAAGGCCCAACCTGCAGATTGAACTTGGAATATCAATCATGATGTTCTCAACGTTTAGACCAGGTGATATGGGAGCAGATGTAGGCCATACCACCCATCATTCAATGAGATCAGGGCTGATCTAATAATTCATAACAGAAATTTCCTGTGTTTTCTCTGCAACGTTCAACTCTCTTACTGATCAAAGATCTCTCTATTTTAAATGTACTTAATGTCCCACGCTCAACAACACTCCGTGATAAAAAATGCAACAGATTTACAATCTTTTGAGAGATTAAGTTTTTCCTCGTCTCATGCTCTCTGGTCATAGACTCTCCCAAAGGGAGAAACAACCTTTTAACGTGTACTCTGCCAAGTCCCCTAAGAGTCTTACATGAATCAATAAAGCTGCTTCTCACTGTTCGATATTCCTAGAAGTACAGACTAAATCTAGTCAATATTTCTTCATAAAGCTATCCCTTCATACCTGGTGTTAGCCGAGTGAGCCTCCTCTGGACTATCTCCAATGCTACTATACCTTTTCTTAGAGACGTTGCCCAAAAATATTCACTGCATTCCAATTTTGCACTCATATATGAACTCCATGCGCATATCAAGTTTATAGTTGTGAATAAAAATTTGGCTTGAGCTCAAGCCTGATCCCTAATCGATCACCATAAATAGTCTGAAGTACATACACTGAACTGCCATTTATTATTTCCATGTTTAGACTTGGGGCTTCGCAAGCTGTGTTAGCTTATGACTTGGATGGTCTCCAGTATAAATACTACCTGCTGTCTTCTCCATCTGTATTGCCCACAGAATCCCATTGCCACACATAAAAAAAAGGATGTTTTGTTTAATGCCATGGCATGGTGTTTGCAATGATACTATTTGTAGAGAGTTGCCCACAGATGCAAACAGATCAGCTCAATTTTTAAAAACCCACACTTGGATCCGATACCAAGGTCTTGACAATGGTATTCAAAGCTTAACTTAAATGTGGAACCTCAGCAGTCACTTGTATTGATGTATATTTTTCATTGTTTTCTTCGAATGCACGTACCTTTGACCAGGCCAGCATTTAGCATCATCCTATTTGCCTTTGAGAAGGTAGTGATGGGCTGCCTTCATGAATCGCTGCAGTGCCTATGTTGTAGGCGGATCCACAATGTTGTTTGAGAGGGAGGCGCAGGATATTTACCCATTAACTTATACAGCAACCTGAACCTGTAAAATGTCTCCAGGCATTTCACAGGAGCGGGATCAGACACAAGAAAAAAAATGACACTTGAGAACATTTAAAAACTGAAGAGCAACTTCAAATGTCACCTGTAATTTGCATTTCCGTGTGCTAGTGGTTTCTCAGTGACATTTCATTTGGGATATAATTACATAACTCACTTCTAAGGTGGACAGAGTGGCACAGTTGTGTTCTAACACACCAGCTGATGCTTTCTGGTACCTTCATATCTCATTGGTGCGTAAATGCAATGTAAATTTTTGTAAAAATGTGACACATTCCGATTTAGAATTTTTTTTCCCTAATTAAACGATAGGGTTGTTTTTTTTTCAATTTAAACCACTGCATTCACACTTGGCATTTCAAAAAGGGGTGCATTGGAACCAATGGTGCTTTTCACAATCAGGTTTCTGTACTGTTGTGTTTAAATAATTGGACTGATTGGATGCCAATCTCTGATATGGCACTAGAAAAGCATAGGAACACTTCAAGGGCAGTCTCAAAGTGTCCATGAAGAGAAATACAAAATCTTCATCAACTCACAGGAATCTCTTGGATAAAAATGAGCAAATCGATGTAGGAGGTACCATGGATCTTGTGTGTCACAGATATTCCCCAGGTGGAAGTCAAATAGAGATAGTAGAAAGAGGTTGCAGAAACTTGGGAAACTTCAAACAGCAGCTGTCGTAGCTCTGTCAGTCTGGCATCAGGTTTTTTGGCTACCTCAGGAACCATAATTCCAAACTGGAAGAAAGCGTTTCTTTCAGTCCCAAGGGTCTGCCCAAGGATTGGATGAAACCTAATGCCTGCTTTGACTGGGTCAAAGCCCTGGAACTCCCTCCCTACTGGCGTTAAGGGTCTACCTACAGCACATAGACAGTAACGATTTAAGAAGGCAGCTCGTTGTCACCTTCTCAAGGGTAACGAGGGACAGGCAAGAAATTCAGACCAAATAGAAATGTTAAAATTCTACAAATGAATAAAAGAAAATCAGCTCAAATCCTACTGTAAGATAACAAAGTGTGAAGCTGGATGAACACAGCAGGCCAAGCAGCATCTCAGGAGCACAAAGGCTGACGTTTTGGGCTTAGACCCTTCACCAGAGAGGGGGATGGGGAGAGGGAACTGGAATAAATAGGCAGAGAGGGGGAGGCGGACCGAAGATGGGTAGAGGAGAAGATAGGTGGAGAGGAGCGTATAGGTGGGGAGGTAGGGAGGGGATAGGTCAGTCCAGGGAAGACGGACAGGTCAAGGAGGTGGGGTGAGGTTAGTAGGTAGGAAATGGAGGTGCGGCTTGAGGTGGGAGGAAGGGATAGGTGAGAGGAAGAACAGGTTAGGGAGGCAGAGACAGGCTGGGCTGGTTTTGGGATGCAGTGGGGGGAGGGGAGATTTTGAAGCTGGTGAAGTCCGCGCTAATACCATTGGGCTGCAGGGTTCCCAAGCGGAATATGAGTTGCTGTTCCTGCAACCTTCGGGTGGCATCATTGTCGCACTGCAGGAGGCCCATGATGGACATGTCGTCTGAGGAATGGGAGGGGGAGTTAAAATGGTTCACGACTGGGAGGTGCAGTTGTTTAGTGCAAACCGAGCAGAGGTGTTCTGCAAAGCGGTCCCCAGGCCTCCGCCTGGTTTCCCCAATGTAGAGGGAGCCACACCGGGTACAATGGATACAGTATACCACATTGGCAGATGTGCAGGTGAACCTCTGCTTAATATGGAAAGTCTTCTTGGGACCTGGGGTAGGGGTGAGGGAGGAGGTGTGGGGGCAAGTGTAGCACTTCCTGCGGTTGCAGGGGAAAGTGTCGGGTGTGGTGGGGTTGGAGGGCAGAGTGGAGCAAAGAAGGGAGTCATGGAGAGAGTGGCCTCTCCGGAAGGCAGACAAGGGTGGGGATGGAAAAATGTCTTGGGTGGTGGTGTCGGATTGTAGATGGCGGAAGTGTCGGAGGATGCTTCATTGTATCCGGAGGTGGTGCGGTGGTGTACGAGAACGAGGGGGATCCTCTTTGGGCGGTTGTGGCGGGGTCGGGGTGTGAGGGATGTGTTGCGGGAAATGCGGGAGACGCAGTCAAGGGTGTTCTCGACCACTGCAGGGGGAAAGTTGCGGTCCTTGAAGAACGTGGACATCCGAGATGTGCGGGAGTGGAATGCCTCATCCTGGGAGCAGGTGTGACGGAGGCGGAGGAATTTGAAATAGGGGATGGAATTATTGCAGGAGGGTGGGTGGAAGGAGGTGTTTTCTAGGTAGCTGTGGGAGTCGGTGGGCTTGAAATGGACATCAGTTTCTAGCTGGTTACCTGAGATGGAGACTGAGAGGTCGAGGAAGGTGAGGGATGTGTTGGAGATGGCCCAGGTGAACTTGAGGTTTGGGGTGGAAGATGTTGGTGAAGTGGATAAACTGTTCGAGCTCCTCTGGTGAAATTGTGAGACTAGCCAAGAGAAAAAAGGAAGCATACATGAGGTCGAGGCGACAGAAGTCAGACGAAACTTTGCAAGAATATCTGGAATGTAGAGCGAATCTGAAAAAAGGGATTAAGAGGGCTAAGAGAGGACATGGGATATTGCTCGCAAACATAGTTAAGGAAAATCCCAAAGCCTTTTATTCATATGCAAAGAGCAAGAGGGTAACTAGAGAAAGGATTGGACCACTTAGGGACAAAGAAGGAAAGTTATGTGCCGAGTCAGAGAAAATGTGTGACATTCTTAACGAGTACTTTGCATCGGTATTCACCAAGGAGAGGGACATGATGGATGTTGAGGTTAGGGATAGATGTTTGCTTACTCTAGGCCCAGTTGACATAAGGAAGGAGGAAATGTTAGGTATCCTAAAAGACATTAACGTGGACAAGTCCCCAGGTCCGGATGGGATCTATTTCAGGTTTCTGAGGGAAGTGAGAGAGGAAATAGCTGGGGCCCTAACAGATATCTTTGCAGCATCCTGAGACACGGGTGAGGTCCCGGAGGACTGGAGACTTGCTAATGTTGTCCCCTTGCTGAAGAAGGGCAGCAAGGATAATCCAGGTAATTATCAACCGCTGAGCCTGATGTCAGTGGTAGGGAAGCTACTGGAGAAGATACTGAGGGATAGGATCTATTTCCATTTGGATGAAAATGGGCTTATCAGTGACAGGCAACATTGTTTTGTGCAGGGAAGGTCATGTCTTACAACTTAATAGAATTCTTTGAGGACGTGACAAAGTTGGTTGATGAGGGAAACGCTGTAGATATCATATACATGGATTTCAGTAAGGCGTTTGATAAGGTTCCCATGGCAGGCTGATGGAGAAAATGAAGTCACATGGGGTCCAGGGTGTGCTAGCTAGATGGATAAAAAAACTGGCTGGGCAACAGGAGACAGAGGGTAGTAGTAGAAGGGAGTTTCTCAAATTGGAGACGCGTAACCAGTGGTGTTCCGCAGGGATCTGTGCTGGGACCACTGTTGTTTGTGATATATGTAAATGATCTGGAGGAAGGTGTGGGTGGTCTGATCAGCAAGTTTGCAGATGACACTAAGATTGGTGGGGTAGCAGATAGTGAAGGGAACTATCAGAGATTACAGCAGAATATAGATAGACTGGAGAGTTGGGCAGATAAATGGCAGATGGAGTTCAATCCAGGCAAATGCAAGGTGATGCATTTTGGAAGATCAAATTCAAGGATGAACTATACAGTAAATGGAAAAGTCCTAGGGAAAATTGATGAACAGAGAGATCTGGGTGTTCAGGTCCATTGTTCCCTAAAGGTGACAACACAGTTCAGTAGGGTGGTCAAGAAGGCATATGGCATGCTTCCCTTCATTGGGCGGGGTATTGAGTACAAGAGTTGGCAGGTTATGTTGCAGTTGTATAGGACTTTGGTTCGGCCACATTTGGAGTACTGTGTACAGTGCTGGTCGCCACATTACCAAAAGGATGTGGATGCTTTGGAGAGGGTGCAGAGGATGTTCACCAGGATGTTGCCTGGTATGGAGGGTGCTAGCTATGAAGAGAGGTTGAATAGATTAGGATTATTTTCATTAGAAAGACAGAGATTGAGGGGGGACCTGATTGAGGTCTACAAAATCATGAGGGGTATAGACAGGGTGGATAGCAAAAAGCTTTTTCCCAGAGTGGGGGACTCGATTACGAGGGGTCATGAGTTCAAAGTGAGTGGAGGAAAGTTTAAGGGAGATATGTGTGGAAAGTTCTTTACACAGAGGGTGTGGGTGCCTGGAACGCGTTGCCAGCAGAGGTGGTAGACGCAGACACGTTAGCGTCGTTTGAGATATATTTGGACAGGTACATGGATGGGCAGGGAGCAAATGGCACAGACCGTTAGAAAATAGATGACAGGTTAGACAGAGGATCTTGATCGGCGCAGGCTTGGAGGGCTAAAGGGCCTGTTCCTGTGCTGTAGGTTTCTTTGTTCTTTGTTCTCTGGGGAGCAAGAGGCGGCGCCGATAGAGTCATCAATGTAACGGAGGAAGAGGTGGGGTTTGGGTCCTGTGTAGGTGCGGAGGAGGGACTGTTGTTAGTAACCTACAAAGAGGCAGGCATAGCTAGGGCCCGTGCGGGTGCCCATGGCCACCCCCTTTGTCTGTAGGAAGTTGGAGGAATCGAAAGAGAAGTTGTTGAGGGTGAGGACGAGTTCGGCTAGGCAGATGAGGGTGTCGGTGGAGGGGGACTGGTCGGGCCTGCGGGACAGGAAGAAGCGGAGGGCCTTGAGGCCATCTGCATGAGGAATACAGATGTAAAGGGACTGGACGTCCATGGTGAAAATGAGGTGTTGGGGGCCAGGGAATTGGAAGTTTTCCGCCGCCTTCGCCTCCACGCTTAGTTCTTCAACTGGGAGCCGAACCCTCCCTCCACTGACCCCTTCACCCGCTTCCAACACATGTCCTCCTCCTGGACACCATCCCCAGGCCTCCTACCCTCCCTCGACCTCTTCACCTCCAACTGCCGTCGAGACATTAACCGCTTCATCTTCTCCACCCCTCTCACCCACTCCAACCTCTCCCCCACAGAACGGGCAGCCCTGTGCTCCGACCCCAACCTCACCATCAAACCCATAGATGAGGGAGGCACAGTGGGAGTATGGCGCACTGACCTCTGCATCGCCGAGGCCAAGCGCCAGTTCTCCGACACCTCCTGCTACAGCCCCCTTGATCATGACCCCACCCCTGAGCAACAAACCATCATCTCCAATACTATCCATGACGTCATCACCTCAGGGGACCCCCCACCCACAGCCTCCAACCTTATTATTCCCCAACCCCACTTGGGGTTTCTATCTCCTTCTCAAAATCCACAAACCTGCCTGCCCTGGTCGACCCATTGTCTCAGCCTGTTCCTGCGCCACCGAACTCATCTCAACCTATCTGGACTCCATTTTTTCTCCTTTGGTCCAGGAACTCCCTACCTACGTCCATGACACCACCCACGCCCTCCAGCTCCTCCAGAACTTCCAATTCCCTGGCCCCCAACACCTCATTTTCACTATGGACGTCCAGTCCCTATGCACCTGTCTTCCTCATGTAGATGGCCTCAAGGCCCTCCACTTCTTCCTGTCCCGCAGGCCCGACCAGTCCCCCTCCACCGACACCCTCATCCGCCTCGCCGAAATCATCCTCACCCTCAACAACTTATCTTTCGATTCCTCCCACTTCCTACAGACAAAGGGAGTGGCCATGGGCACCCGCATGGGCCCAAGCTATGCCTGCCTATTTGTAAGTTACGTGGAACAGTCCCTCGTCCGCACCTACACAGGCCCCAAACCCCACCTCTTCCTCCGTTACATTGATGACTGTATCAGCGCCACCTCTTGCTCCCCAGAGGAGCTCGAACAGTTCATCCACTTCACCAACACCTTCCACCTAACCTCACGTTCGCCTGGGCCATCTCCAAAACATCCCTCACCTTCCTGGACCTCTCAGTCTCCATCTCAGGTAACCAGCTAGAAACTGATGTCCATTTCAAGCCCACCGACTCCCACAGCTACCTAGAATACACTGTTATGTTTACTTTAGTGATGGAAAGGGATAGGTGTATACCACTGGGCAAGAGTTATAGGTGGGGGAAAGGCAATTACAATGAAATTAGGCAAGATTTAGGGAGTATAGAATGGGGAAGGAAACTGCAGGGGATGGGCACATTGGAAATGTGGATCTTATTCAAGGAAAAGCTCCTGTGTGTCCTAGATGAGTATGTACCTGTCAGGCAGGGAGGAAGCTGTAGAGTGTGGGAGCCATAGTTTACGAAGGAGGAAGAAGAAGGCTTATGTTAGGATGAGATGTGAAGGCTCAGTTAGGGCGCTTGAAGGCTACGAGATATCCAGGAAAGACCTAAAGAGACAGCTCAGAAGAGCCAGGAGGAGACATGAGAAGTTTCTGGCAGTCAGGATCAGGGTAAACCCTGAGGCTTTCGATAGGTATTTAAGGAATAAAAGGATGATGAAAGTAAGATTAGGGCCAATCAAGGATAGTAGTGGTAAGTTGTGTGTGGAGTCAGAGGAGATAGGGGAAGCACTAAATGAATATTTTTCAACAGTATTCACTCTAGAAAACGACAATGTTGTCGAGGAGAATACTGAGATACAGGCTACTAGACTAGGTGGGATTGAGGTTCACAAGGAAGAGGTATTAGAAATCCTACAGAGGGTGAAGATAGATAAGTCCCCTGGGCCAGATGGGATTTATCCTAGGATCCTCTGGGAAGCCAGCGAGGAGATTGCCGAGCCTTTGGCATTGATCTTTAACTCGTCATTGTCTACAGGAATAGTGCCAGACGACTGGAGGATAGCAAATGTGGTTCCCCTGTTCAAGTAGGACAGTAGAGACACCCCTGGTAATTATAGACCAGGGAGCCTTACCTCAGTTGTTGGTAAAGTGATGGAAAAGGTTATAAGGGATAGGATTTATAATCACCTAGAAAAGAATAAATTGATTAGGGATAGTCAGCACGGTTTTGTGAAGGGTAGGTCGTGCCTCATAAACCTTATTGAGTTCTTTGAGAAGGTGACCAACAGGTCGATGAGAGTAAACCGGTTGATGTGGTGTACATGGATTTCAGCAAGGCGTTCGATAAGGTTCCTCACAGCAGGCTATTGTACAAAATGTAGAGGAATGGAATTGTGGAAGATATAGCAGTTTGGATCGGAAATTGGCTTGCTGAAAGAAGACAAAGGGTGGTAGTTGATGGGAAATGTTCATCCTGGAGACCAGTTACTAGTGGTGTACCGCAAGGGTCGGTGTTGGGTCCACTGCTGTTTGTCATTTTTATAAATGACCTGGACGAGGGCGTAGAAGGATGGGTTAGTAAATTTGAGAGACGACACTAAGGTCGGTGGAGTTGTGGATCGTGACGAAGGATGCTGTAGGTTGCAGAGAGATATAGGTAAGCTACAGAGCTGGGCTGAGAGGTGGCAAATGGACTTTAATGCAGACAAGTGTGAGGTGATGCACTTTGGTGGGAGTAACCGGAAGGCAAAGTACTGGGCTAATGGTAAGATTCTTAGTAGTGTAGATGAGCAGAGAGATCTCGGTGTCCATGTACACAGATCCTTGAAAGTTGCCACCCAGGTTGACAGGGCTGTTAAGAAGGCATACAGTGTTTTAGCTTTTATTAATAGAGGGATCGAGTTCCGGAACCATGAGGTTATGCTGCAGCTGTGCAAAACTCTGGTGCGGCTGCACTTGGAGTATTGCGTACAGTTCTGGTCACCGCATTATAAGAAGGATGTGGAAGCTTTGGAAAGGGTGCAGAGGAGATTTACTAGGATGTTGCCTGGTATGGAGGGACGGTCTTACGAGGAAAGGCTGAGGGACTTGAGGCTGTTTTTGTTAGAGAGAAGAAGGTTGAAAGGTGATTTAATTGAAACATATAAAATAATCAGTGGGTTAGATAGGGTGGATATGGAGATCCTTTTTCCTGGGATGGTGACAGCGAGCACGAGAGGGCATAGCTTTAAATTCAGGGGTGAAAGATATACGACAGATGTCAGAGGTAGTTCCTTTACTTAGAGAGTAGTAAGGGAATGGAACGCTTTGCCTGCAAATGGTAGTAGATTCGCCAACTTTAGGTACATTTAAGTCATCATTGGACAAGCATATGGACGTACATAGAATAGTGTAGGTTAGATGGGCTTGAGATCGGTATGACAGGCCGGCACAACATCGAGGGCCGAAGGGCCTGTACTGTGCTGTAATGTTCTATGTTCCATGTAATATTAGGCAGAATGTTGATTACAGGCGGCTGTTTGAGGGTAAATCCACATCGGACATGTGGGAATATTTCAAATGTCACTTGATAAGAATTCAGGAGCGACAAGTTCCTGTGAGAATGAAGGATGGGTATAGCAAGTTACACGAATATTGGATGACCAAGGAGTTATGACCTTGGCCAAAAAGAAAAGGGAAGTGAATGTAAGGCCCAGGGGTGTGGGAACGAACAAAGCCCTTGAAGTCTATAAGGAGAGGAAGAAATAACTAAAACAAAGAAGTAGAAGGGGTAAACGGGCTCATGAAAAGTTGTTAGCAATCAGGCTTAAGGAGAATCCTAAGGCTTTTGATACGTATATAAAAAGTAAGATGGTGGCCAGGGAAAGGGCTGGCCCACTCAAAGACAAAGCAGGGAATCTGAGTGTAGAGCCAGAAGAGGTAGGTGAGATCCTAAACAAATGCTTTCTGAAAGTATGCACCAAAGAGAAGGAATTGTGGAGGATGTTCTCAGGGAAGGGGGTGTCGAATCTGTTCACCAAGTTCCTATTAGAATGAAAGAGGTGTTGTATATCTTAAATAATAAGATAAATAAATCTCTGGGTCATGATGGGAATATCCCAAAATTATGAGGTTGGCAAGAGGACAACATGAGGAACCGGAAGGCAAAGTACTGGGCTAATGGTAAGATTCTTAGTAGTGTAGATGAGCAGAGCGATCTCGGTGTCCATGTACACAGATCCTTCAAAGCTGCCACCCAGGTTGACAGGGCTGTTAAGAAGGCATACAGTGTTTTAGCTTTTATTAATAGAGGGATCGAGTTCCAGAACCAAGAGGTTATGGTGAAGCTGTACAAAACTGTGGTGCGGCCGCACTTGGAGTATTGTGTACAGTTCTGGTCACCGCATTTTAAGAAGGATGTGAAAGTTTTGGAAAGGGTGCGGAGGAGATTTACTCGGATGTTGCCTGGTACGGAGGGAAGGTCTTATGAGGAAAGGCTGAGGGACTTGAGGCTGTTTTCATTCGAGAGAAGAAGGTTCAGAAGTGACTTAATTGAAACATATGAAATAATCAGAGGGTTAGATAGGGTGGATAGGGAGAGCCTTTTTCCTAGGATGGTGATGGCGAGCACAAGGGGGAATAGCTTTAAATAGAGGGGTGAAAGGTATAGGACAGATGTCAGAGGTAGTTTCTTTACTCAGAGAGTAGGAAGGGAATGGAACGCTTTGCCTGCAATGGTAATAGATTCGCCAACTTTAGGTACATTTAAGTCGTCATTGGACAAGCATATGGACGTACATGGAATAGTGTAGGTTAGATGGGCTTGAGATCGGTATGACAGGTCGGCACAACATCGAGGGCCGAAGGACCTGTACTGTGCTGTAATGTTCTATGTTAACAACTTTTTGGAGCATTGACAGATGTCTTTGTATCCTCTTTGGCCCCAAGTGAGATCCCAGAGGACTGGAGAATAGCCAGTGTTGTCCATTTGTTTCAGAAGGGTAACAGGGATAATCCTAGAAATTATAGGCCTGTGAGCCTCACTTTATTGTTCGGGATGTATTCGAAAAGGTTCTCAGGGGCAAGATCTAAAAGCATTGAGAGGAAAATGGACATATTGGCGTTAAACTACATGGTTTTGTGCAGGGGATGTCATGCCTCACTAAGTTGATCAGTTTTTTGAGGAGGTGACAAAGATGATTGATGAATGGAAAGCAAATGATGTTGTCTGAATGGACTTCAGTAAAGCCTTCAATGAGGTCCCTCATGGCCAACTGATACAAAAGGTGAAGTCACGTGGTATTGGGATGAACTGGCAAGATGGATACAGAACTGATTTAGTCATGGAAGACAGAGGGTAGGAATAGAAGGATGCTTTGCAGAATGGAGGGTTGTGATGAGTGGTGTTCCCCAGGAATCAGTGCTGGGAAGGGTCCAGACCCGAATCTTCAGCTTTCCTGCTCCTCTGATGCTTCTTGGCCTGCTGTGTTCATCCAACTGTCCACCTTGGTATCTCAGACTCCAGCATTGGCAGTTCCTACTATCTCTGAGAACTGGGTGCTCTACTGTTTGTGGTCTAGATCAATGATTTGAAGGAAAACATATCTGGTTTAATTGGTAAGTTTTGCAGATGATACAAAGATTGGTGGATTGGTGGAAAATGAGGAGGATTGTCAGAGGCTACAGCAGGATATAGATCAATTGGTGGCATGGGAATAAAAATGGCAGTTGGAGTTTAATTGAACAAATGTGAGGTGATGTATTTTGGAAGGTAAAACACAGGTAGAAATTAGGTGTCACCACACTACCAGAGGATTTGGATGTTTTGGAGAGGGTACAGAAAAAGCTTTACCAGGATGTTGCCCGGTATGAGAAATTTTAGTTATGAAGAAAGGTTGGATAGGTGTTGACCCGAAACATCAGCTTTCCTGCTCCTCTGATGCTGCTTGGCCTGCTGTGTTCATCCAGCTCTACACCTTGTTATCTCAGATTCTTCAGCATTGGCAGTTCTCACTATCTCTGAAGCAATATCACTCATGTTCCTGATGTGGAGGTGTGGTGTTGGTCTGGGGTGGACAAGGTCAGAAGTCACATAACACCAGGTTTTGTCCAACAGGTTTGTTTGAAATCACTCACTTTTGTAGCACTGCCCCTTTGTCACCTGATGAAGGAGAAATGCTCTGAAAGCTTATTATTCCAAGCAAACCTATTAAACCAAGACCTGGTGTCGTGTGACCCATGTTCACTGTGAGATCCATTGACCCACTGCTAAATTGATTGGTTTATAAAAATCATGAGAGGTATAGGTCGGGTTGATGGCAGTTGCATTTTCTCTAGGATGGGGGAATTCAAGACACAGGGGAACATTTTCAAGGTGAAAGGAGAGAGATTTAAAAAAGACATGAAGAACAATTCTTTTTACACAGAGGATGGTTTGCACGTGGAGTGAACTTCCTAAGGAAGTGGTAGGTGTGGGCACAATTACAATATTGAAAAGGCATTTGGATAAGTACATGAATAGGAAGGGTTCGGAGGAATGTGGACCAGAAGGAAGCAGGTAGGACTAGCTTAGTTTGAAATTATTTTCAGTATGGACTGGTTGGACCGAAAAATCTGTTTCGACACGAGATGGCTCCATGACTGAAACATGATGGTTACCAATTTCCAAACGATTTAGCAAAGCAGATTTCACAGTTATTCTGGAGGGCAGAAAATCACCAGTGCAAACATTCCTATTCATTTAGATATAAAATCTGTATGCCATTTCAGCCTAGGCTAGCAGGCCTGCAGGATAATCTGGTGATACAGAATTCTTAAAGTTTAGGCTCCACTCCAAAGCCATGAAAGTAAAACCAAAGGTGAGCATCTAGTGCTGTGCTAAGGGAATGCTGCACTGTGGGAGATGCCATCTTTTAAAGGAGATGTTCACCTGAATGGATATCTGCCTTAGAACCTCTACAATGTGGAAAGAGGTCATTCGGCCCATTGATTTGTGCTGACCCACTAAAAGCCATTAAACTCAGGCCCACTCCCTCACCAACCACGCTATTCCCATAAGAACGGTGGCTAACCCACCAAACCTGCATATTACCGGACGCTATGAGTGATTTGGAGCGGACCAATCCACCTGAAGTACCCATCCTTGGACTGTGGGAGGAAACCAGAGCACCTGGAGAAAACCTACATAGACAGCATGCAACCTCCACACAGGCAGTCACCCAAGGACTGGAATCGAACCTGGTTCCCTGGTGGTATGTGTCAGCAGTGCTAATCACTAAGCTGTCACACCTTCTCAAAAGTCATTACAGATCTCATTGTAAGAAGAATAATGGAAATTTCCCTGGTGTACTGACCACAACCTAACCTTCAAGTCACATCAATGAAAGTCAAAATATCTGGTCATTACTGCATTGCTGCATATGGAGGGATGCTGTGTACAAATTGACTGCTGAATTTCTTACCTGGAGTGCACTCCAAAGCACATCAGTGGCTGTGAAGCACATTCTAAGGTTGTGAATGATGCTTTGTCATGACAATTCCATTTCTTCCCACTCATAGTCAATTCCATTTCTTCCCACTCATAGTTGGAATAAATTAGCCCATTTTCAGCATGGCAGGCAGTGGTGAGGAGGGTGCCGCAGGGTTCAGTGCTCGGAACTTGGCTGTTCACAACGTACTTTTATGATTAGGATGAAGGAATCGAATGCCATATCTCCAAATTTGCAGATGATACAAAGCTGGTTGGCAGTGTGTGCTGTGAGGAGGATGCTAAGAGGCTGCAGGGTGATTTGGACAGATTGGCTGAGTGGGCACATACTTGGCAAATGCAATATGATATGAATAAATGTGAGGTTATCCACGTTGGTCACAAAAACAGGAAGGCAGATTATTATCTGAATGGTTCCAGGTTGGGAAAAGGTGAAATACAACGAGACCTGGATGTCATGGTGGAACAGTCACTGAAGGCTGGGGCATGCAGGTGCAGCAGGCAGTGAGGAATGTTAATGGCATGCTGGTCTTCACAGTGAGAGGATTTGGGTGCAGGAGCAGGGATGTCTTGCTGCAGTTATGCAGGGCCTTGGTAAGGCCACACATTGAGTATTGTGTACAGTTTTGGTCTGAGGAAGGGCATTCTTGCTATTGAGGAAGTCCAGAGGAGGTTCATCAGACTGATTCTTGAGATGGCAGGGCTGACATATGAAGAATGACTGGGCCTTTCTAAGGGGTAAGCCATTCAGGACTGAGATGAGGAAGATTTTCCTTACTGAGAAACTTGTGAACCTGTGGAATTCTCTCCCACAGAAAGCTATTGGGACCAGTTTGTTAGATATATTCAAGAGAGAGCTTAATGTTGTCAATGTAGCTAAAGAGATCAAGGGGTATGTGGAGAGGACAGGAATGGGATACTGAGATTGCAAGATTGGCCATGGTCATATTGAATGGTGGTACAGGCTCAATGGGCCGAATGGCCTACATTTGCATTGAATTTCAATGATACTGCAACTGTGTGTCGTTACCAGTACAGTTCTGCTGTAATTCAACTGGAACAGTTCCCTAATTATTCTAAACCTGGATGTGTCACACAGTTACCGAGCCATTATGACAGAGAGGTAAGACTCAACCCTTGAGAATTTGAAAACGGGCAGCGACAGGGGTAGGAATGGAAATGTGGCAAATAGCACTAAGATCTTAATGATCTTAAGAATTAACATATCCGTTTTTAGAAGTGTACAACTACATCGCGGAGGGAAAGAACATTTATTTAAATATCCGTTAGGGTCATTGGCGTCACTTGGTAAAGTTCAAGCCAGGAGGAGTGTGATCTGTCAGAAATGCACTGCTGAAAAGAGACGTGGGAGAAAACTCACGAGCAACTTTTAAACAGGAACTGGCCATAGACGTAAAAAAGGGGCAAATAAATGGACCAATGGGGAAAGGCCAGAGGAACTGACAAGTCTGACAGCATCTGTGGAGGAGAAAACAGAGTTAATGTTTCAGGTCCGGTGCCCCTTCCTCAGAACTGAGTCCTGAGTTCTGAGGAAGGGCCACTGGACACAAAATGTTGACTCTGTTTTCTCCTCCACAGATGCTGCCAGACCAGCTGAGCTTTTCCAGCCACTTTGTTTTTGTTCCTGATTTACAGCATCCGCAGTTCTTTTGGTTTTTTTCAGAGGTAACTGGCAACTTCTTTAAGAACCAGCACAGATCTGAATGAATTAATAGTTAATAATTTAGTGCCAACAACACACACAGTATAATGATGCCCTCAGGGCTGGTGGGGAGAATAAATTTAATAATTAAGAATCTCAAATTGCCTCTCTAAGATTATATCCCACATCCTCGGGATATGTAAGCAGTTGCAGAAGGTAATAAACTCTGCAAGATAGTGGCAGAGTAAGCTCATCCACACTTCCTGGTCTTCTTCTTCCTTTTCTTTTCTCTTTGTTTTTTGTTCCCGTTCTTTTATTTCACTTTCAATATAGTTTTTAATTTTTGTGATGAAGGCACAACAAAGCCTCTTCTTCCTCAGGCAGCTCAGGAAATTTGGCATGCCCATGAAGACCCTCACCAACTTCTACAAATGCACCATTGAAAGCACCCTGTCGGGGTGCATTATGGCTTGGTATGGCAATTGCTCTGCCCAGGACAGTAAAAAAACTACGAAAGGTTGTGTGCACTGCCCGGTCCATCACAGAAGCCAACCATCTATCCACGGACTCCATTTACATGGCTCACTGCTGCGGAAAGGTGATCAACATCATCAAAGACCCATCACACCCTGGTAATGGTGATAATAGGAACTGCAGATGCTGGGGAATCCTAGATAATGAGGTGTAGAGCTGGATGAACACAACAGGCCAAGCAGCATCAGAGGAGCAGGAAAGCTGATGTTTCGGGCCTAGACCCTTCATCAGACCTCTTCCATCAGGCAGAAGATACTGAACCCTGAACACACGCACTAGCAGGTTCAGGAACTGCTTTTTCCCAGCCATTATCAGGCTGTTGAATGGACTCCATCTTCAAATTATGTAACCTGTATGCCTCTAAGTCCTTTTGATCTCTCCATCCTTTAGATGTTGTGATCTGCCTGTACTGCTTGTCAAGCAAAGCTTTTCACTGTATTTTGGCACTGTTCATTTGTGGGATGTGGGCATCACTGGCTGGCGAGCATTTCTTGCCCATCCCTACATGTGACAATAAAATTAAAATCAAAGAAAACATCTGCTTACCTACATTTTGGAGAGACACCATGGGTGGAGTGGTATCAGGCTCATTGAACTTGGCCTTGGTCAGTTGTCCAGTGCCAGGCAACAGCAGGGGGACTGACCCGGGACTATCGGTGAGTTTCTGGTGCACTGACCAAAGGTAATGCTGAGGATTGGCATGCCGACCCAGAGGTGGGGCCGCGGCCCATTGCAGATGGTGCCTGGATTGGGGCTTTGGCAGTCCAGTGTGTAGCAGCAGCTCAAAGGCTTGGTCAGGACTTTGGCAGCCTGAGGAGTAAGCCCAACACAACTTTGGAATCATCCCTGACAGCAATATTAACCACTGAGACACCGTGACACCTGGTTTACCAGAATAAAAAGGTTTGTTTCAGCAGTGCACAGATTGAGAAGTATTACTGACAACCCCAGACAGAAACAATAAATGCTGGAAGCTCACACAGCAGATTAGCCTACATCTGCCAAAATAATGGTGAAACCTCATATACCACTGTGGCTACCGGCAAATGTGGCTTCATTCTATTGTCTTTAAAGTTAATCAGGCTTCAAACCCAATTCCCCTGAGGCCCCATCCCTTCAGTGCTGCACATGCTTTGGGAGGTGGGGGGAAATGTGACAGAAAAGAAGTCTTCTGTTTCCCACCTCTGATAGCATCTAGTTAGCCACCTCACTAGCCCCTCGGTAAAGAAAGCAAAAGTTGCATTCTGGGCTACAAAATGAGGGCAAACAGCAAATATAATCAAGAAGAGATGTCTAATGTGTGGAGATAGAGGAAGAAATGGTGAGTGGGTTAATAGGTAGATTTAAATGAGGGCATTAATTAAGGAGATCGCATGAGAGGGGTGAAATTTTATTTGAGGTGGAGATATTAGATAGAGAGATCGAATGGGGAGAGATAAAACGGGGGCACAGGTTGAAGTACGTATGGATTAAGTGGGGAGTGAATTAAGTGAAAAGTCTTTCCTCTCTGTTTCTGCAACTCTTAACTCCCAAGTTTCCCTCCTCAAACCTTAATCCTTCTTCAAATCGTTAATCCATTTCGGAACAAAAAACAAAATGACGCCTTTTAGCCTTTGGGCTAATTCCTCCATTGGTCAAGGTTACAGATTGTGGCTTTCCTAACACTTCTGTGTCTATACCCCATAGCTTGTGATCTGCTTGTAAATCACAACTCTTATCCAACTCAGCCTTGAATAAAACCAATGACATAACCTTCACCACTCCTTGGAGAAGAGAGTTCCACCAATATCTGAAAGAAAAATCTCCCCATCTCTATCTCAAAAGCCAGACATATTATTGTTAAACTTTGTCCCTGGTTCTTGTTCCCTCCAAAAGAGGAAACGAGTAGGAATAAATGAGACTTTTACCAAATGGCAGGTTGTGACCAACCGGGTACTCCAGGGAACAGTGCTTAGACAAGGATTATTCACGGAGTATATTCATGATTTAGATGAGGGAACTAAATTTGCATTTTCCATGTTTGCAGGCGACACAAAGCTGGGTGGGAGGGTAAACAGTGAGGTGGATGCTGAGATGCTTCAGTGTGATTTGGACAAGTTGAGTGAGTAGGTAAATGCATGGCAGATGAGGTAAAAAGTGGATAAATATGAGATTATCCACTTTCGTGGTAAAAACAGGAGGGCAGATCATTATCTGAGCATGATAGCTGTGGAAAGAGAAAGGTGCAGCGTGACCCGGACATCCTTGCACACAGATGGCTGAAGGGAAGAATACAAGCGCAATAGGAGCAGGGTAATAAAATGTGAGGCTGGATGAACACAGCAGGCCCAGCAGCATCTCAAGAGCACAAAAGCTGACGTTTCGGGCCTAGACCCTCCCTCCGGGCCAGCAATAGGAGCATGGATGTCTTGTTGCCATTGTGCAGAGACTTGGTGAGACCTCACCCAGATCATTTTGTGCAGTTTTGGTATCTTCATCTGAGGAAGGATGTTCTGACTCTGGAGGGAAAGCAACAAAGCTTTACCAGGCTGATTTCAGAGATGGCAAGACTGATGTATGAATAAATTCTCGATTGATTAAGACTAAAGTCACTGAACCGTAAAAGAATGAGGAAAAATCTCATAGAAAGACATAGATGTCTAACATGGCAAAACAGGGGAAAACACAGGAAGGATATTCCCAATGACTAGAGAGTCCGGAACCAGGTGTGACAGCTTAAGGGCTGGGGTAGGCCATTTAGGACTGAGTCAAGGAGAAATATCATCACCCAGAGTGTGATGAGCTTGTGGAATTCTCCGCTACAGAAAGTGGCTGGGGCCAAAACATTGAATGTTTTCAAGAAGGAGTTAGATATAGTCCTTCAAGCTAAAGGAATCAAAGGGTATGGGGAGAAAGCAGGAATGGGATTGTGAGTTGGAGAGTCAACTATAATCATACTGAAAATAAGAGCAGGACCAGGCTTGAAGGACTGATTGGCCTTATATTTCAAGCTCTTGATTATTGTATAAAGGTCTCATGGCACTGGGTTAAAATGAGCTTCAGACACCGCTAATTTAACATTATAGATGTATTGATTCAATTTTATAAAATTAGTCCCATATTTGCTATCCAATCTGTGTACCCCTCCCAAGAAGTCAAGTAAATACAAAATCTTAAAAGTTACTCTAGTTTCTCTGGCAACATCCCAAAGGGTATGTCATCATCTTCTGCAATTTATCTTATTTGTCCTATTTTTCTGGCTGTTTCTCAAGGCTCAAACTAAGCATTTCATTTTTTCTTAAGGCTTCATGATTTTTGATGCCTCCTAACTTTTAGCATAAATAGCCTGCTTTCTTCCTCCCACAGATTGTACAGTCTTTCTGAGCTAACTGCTCTCTGCTACAAAGTTCTCTGAGGATCATTGTTGATCTCATCCAGTAGCTACAAGCCAGATCCAATTCTCCACCTACTCTGTCTCATAAAAGTCTACTTTTATCAACAAACATATACAGATAAATCAGTTGGTTACAGAAACTTTCTATCCAGGGTTCTATTCTACATCATTACCTCTACGACAATAATATCATGCTTTGGTATGATGAAATAAGAAATAAAGTAATCAGAAATAATTTTACCTTCAACACAACCTTTTGATTCTACACCCCTTTGGAATAATATTTTTTCTAATGTATATAATTTCTCTCTCTCCAAGTTCCGTGGCTTCAACATGAGCAAGACATGGATTGTTATGAAACTAACACAAATGTAGGCTATCTTTTAAATTTAATAAGTTCAGGCTTATGTGAGTTCTATTGACGTCAGAGTTCTGTTTCTTCTTAAACTAGTTTCTTAGTCATCTAGTCAGTTATCAAACACTTTCTTATTTTATACTCCAACCTGAAAATAATCTTCTTGAAGCTAATAACTCTGCTTGAAAGCATATCATTTAAGATCTAGGTAATTATAGCAAAGGTGCTATGTAAATTCGAGTGTATATGTGCAAATTTGCAAAGCAAAGTGGCTCATATGGTTTGGTTCCACTACTGATACTGAAAAGAACAGTACACTCACGGAGCACTGAGTGGAAGCAGTGATTTACTCAGGCACTTTGTGACGGCATTCAGAACATGCCTGTGTTGATGGCTGGGCTACAATTTGGTGCCTACCCCTTGCTGATTTTGAGAAGATGGTGGTGAGCTAGTTTAGAGTCATAGAGTCATGCAACATTGAAACAGACCCTTCTGTCCAACTCATCCATGCCGACCAAATTACTCTAACTAAATTAGCCCTACTTGCTTGCATTTGGTCATCAGCCTTCTAAACTTTTCCTATTCATGTACCTGCCCAAATGTCTTTTAAATATTGCAACTGTACCAGCATCTATCACTTCCTCTGGCAGTTCATTCTACACATGTACCGCTCTCTGTGTGAAAAAAACTTGCGCCTTGGGTCCCTTTTAAAACCTTCTCCTCTCACCTTACAAACATGCCCCTGTAGTTTCAAACTTCCCTACCCTTTGCCATTCACCTTTGAACCTCTGCAGCTTCATCTGGAAATAATGGGGTAGGTTCCCAAAAAGCTTCTCTTAGTTTGATAACAGGGATGCGGGCCTTGTCAGCTTGGCCATCACCTGTTGTCCATCTCTAAGTAACATTGACAAGCCTAGGGCCCATCACCTTCTTAACCTGCTGCAGCCTTTTAAGTGTAAGGTCACCACCCCCCCACCCCAAGGTGTTGTTAGAGAGGGATTTCCAGGATTTTGACCCAGTGACAGTAATATATGATGAGGTAGTTACAAATGGAATGGATGGCTTGTGACTGGATGTCACTTGCTTTTATTCACAATAAATTTTAGATGACTGCTCTTTAATGGTCAGGAGGTCTCGTAACATTGCACAGTGACCTTGTTGCTGAACCAAAAATTTCCATTCCAAGATATGATGACCAGAAAAGTGCTTCAATCAGATTGTGAAACATCCTTCCGGTACACACTAATGGCAGGCAGTGAGTGGGAGAAATTCCTAGTCGGCCATATTGTTTTTCATATTTCCATGCTACAAGGCGCGTGTAAGAAATGTACATTTCAACAGTGACTCAGCGAACTCCCCAAGTAACAGAGGAAGCAAGGTTCACTGCAGGAATGTATGCAGATAACTCAATTCAGGTATGTGTCGAGCTGCTTTATCTGAAGGTCAGGGTAATGAACTCAGTATTTGAGCCTGTGCGTATGTTTCTCTTTGTCAATGTTTTGTTAACATAACAAAAGCTACCAGTTCCTTACAAATGAAGTCTGTCATGCCCGTTAATGTCAAGAACAGAGGGGAATTGGTTACACACATCAGGCACAAACGGTTGAGACGCAGGACTCAGAAAACTACCATAACCACAGGGCTGAGAGATGAGAAATAACTCTCATTTGCACTTGAGTGGATGGTGAATGAATTTTCGCAACTTCCAGTCAAAGAGACATTAATGGAAAGAGTCGGCTAGCTTCATCTAATTTTCATTTGCTTATCTAGGGTTGACATGGCCACATTCATTGCAATATGAGTCAAGAAAGGAATGAGAGAGAGAGAGGGAGAGCGAGGGAAAGGCAGAATACAGAAAAATTACAAACCTATTCAGCACAAAAATGTCAGTGATAGAGTTGCTCATGTCATTACTTCTCACGTGAATATTTAATGTAAGTTAAAGATAATTGGCAGCAAAACCAGAAGAAAGATGAAAATTATTTTTTCTCTCTTCCTTTACGCAATGAGTTGTTATAATTTGGAACACAGTGGGAAAGGGGAGGAAAAGCAGCTTTTATAGTAACTGATTCAGAGACAGTAGGAACTGCCGATGCTGGAGAATCTGAGATAACAAGGCATAGAGCTGCATGAATACAGCATGCCAAGCAGTATCAGAGGAGCAGGAAAGCTGACATTTCGGGCCTGGAACGTTCTTCAGAAAAATGAAGAAGGGTCCAGGCCCAATACATCAGCTTTCCTGCTCCTTTGAAACTGCCTGGCCTGCTGTGTTCATCCAGCTGTACACCTGGTTATATTTTATAGTAACTGCTATCAGGGAATTTAGAAAGTAATTAAAATGGCCCGAGCCCCAGAAGACAATAGGGATTCATTTGTCATTACAGAGAGATGAGTAGCAGTGACTTTAACCTGAGGATCACCACATCTCAGGCCTGAGGTTGGGAGAATTTCATGGTAACCTCAACTGGACATCAATGTCTACTCCAAGGGATAAATTTTGCAGGGCTTTGGAGAAAAAGCAAGGGAGGAGGACTTAATTAAGTCCTAGTTCTGAAGTATTAGAGGACTCAAAACATCAACTCGGTTCCTCTCTTTGAAGATGCTGCCAGACCTATTGAGTTTCTCCAGAAATTTCTGCTTTCTTTGGGCTTGTCTCACATTTTTTGAGCCTGCAATTCTTTGTTTTATATTTGGGGTTTATTCGGTTACTGTTTCATACAGCTAGCACAAGGTGGCAAGAACTGAATGGCCATTTTCTAATCTGTAAGAGTTGAGGCTCTTAACAAAATTGTTCTTGTTCTGAAATAATGAGCCTTCCAAATTCAAAGGAATGTAACCTTAGTTATGTTTCAACGAGGCATTTTTTTTCCTGGACTGTCACATGACTTTTGGTTTATTTGCTTCCACAATGAAAATGTCACAGTTTAGCTCTCAGAAGAGGGCTTTCAATGGTTAATGTTGGAAGCCATCAGAATTCAGTGATGGTAGGACAGCTTACAGCTGTGGATGATAAGACCGAAACTCACAGGATCAGAAATAAGGCATTCTCTCAAGTCTGCTCCACCCTTCAACTATGTTTCTCAACCCCAATCCCTTGCCTTCTCCCTGTGACACCTGATCCCCTTACTAGTCACGAATGATAAAACAATTCAAACTTGGGATGGCAAGAACTGCTGATGCTGGAGTCAGGGATAACACAGTGTGGAGCTGGAGGAACACGATAGATCAGGCAGCATCAGAGGAGCAGTAAAGTTGACATTTCGAGTCGGGACCCTTTATTCTGAAGAAGAGTCCTGACCCAAAAAGTCACCTTGCCTGCCCCTCTGATGCTTCCTGGCCCACTGTGTTCCTCCAGTTCCACGCTGTGTTATCTCTGACTTAGAATAGTTCTGCAGAAGAGAGGGCAAAGGTCAGTGAGTTCTCTATCCGTGAAGTCCATGGACCGATTTTCAATGATATCAATGTTAATCTGGGGCACAATTCCTTGTTTGGGACTTGTAAAGTTCGCAGGAGATTGTTTTCACTGGTATTGCTTCATTTACTTCATTACCGGCGTTACTCTGAAATGGTGAGGCTGGTTCAATCTCTTTAACACCTCACCTTTAGGTGCTGTGGTGTTGGATAAGCATATCCAGGATTTCAAGCCGGTGATAATGAAAGGCACATATTCCAGGAAGATAAAGTGAACATGACAGTGATGACCTTGACATGATGATCTGGGTTCAATTTGAGCTACAACATATCAAAAAAAAAACAATGCATAGAGATTTGTAAAGCATTAAATAATCCATATCTTTAAGATATAATTTGCACTTTTAATAAAAAGGTCTCAAGGTGCTACATAGTAAAGCTTTTTTGACTGAAATAATGTTGACTTTGAGTCACAGAGTTATACAGCACAGAACACAGACCCTTTGGTCCAACTCATTCATATTGATCAGATATCATAAACTGATATAAACCCATTTGCTAACATTTGGCCCAAATTCCTGTCAATTCATCTGAAATAACTCCAACGAGACAGGTATCCCTTCACCAAGTTACCTTTTAATTACACGGGCACAGTATATGGACTCTGATAGCTTCTAGTCCCTAAACTGAGAACAGTCTTTAAGAGTCCTGTTTTTGCCTGTCAGTCAGCCAGGGTTCCTTGATTGGCCCAAGTTAGCAACTCCAATCAGGGATCTCATAGTCAATGAGGTCCACCTGGCCTTCATTCTAAACACTACACTTTCCTATTCATGTGGCCATCTAGATGTTTTTTACATGTTGCAATTGTGCACATTGGGAAGATTTTAGAATAGGCGGTCTAATGCTTGCTTGAAGAAGTGGGCTTGAAAAAACTTCTTAAAGGAAGAAAGAGGTGGAGAGATATGGGAAGGGAACTCCAGAGTTAGGGACAAGAGAGCAGTGGTCATGGCCACCAACAGGATATCGAAGAGAGACGATAGGCCAGAATTCAAGGGGTAAGTACAGAGATCTCACAGGGGACATTACAGAGATATTGAGGAGTAAGACAACAGGACAAGTTTAAAACAAGGAAGAAATTTGTAAGTTTGAGGCTTTTGAGTCAACTTAGGCCAGAGACCATGGTTACAATGGGGTCAACTGAACTTGCTGCAAATAAGGACACAGGCAACAGAGTTTCAGATGAATTGGTCGTTACCTCAGGGTCAAGGGATGTGGACTTGGAACTTGGAAGAGATGACCTTTGCATGACCATACTGGGTTCAATTTGAGCTACAGCAGCATGTTAAAAAAAGAAGCTACCATGGGATTGCGATTTGAAAAGCACACAGGAACCAGCCAGTTAGAAAGTGGTGGTGGATAAAATTAAGGCCCTATCATTTCCTAACTGGGTGTTTCAAAGTTGAGCTTTTCTGCATTTAACCTTCTTTGTTGGACCAATAGTTGCTCAAGGAGCAGATATAATTGGGAAATGCTGCAAGTGAGAATCCTTTAATTACATTAATTGGACTCATCCAGGAGTAATAAAGTAATTACAGATAACTGCTACTGGCCTGAAAACCACTGGAAGCAAGGTGTTTTACATAAATTAAGAGTAACTGATTCAGCATTGAGTTATTGAGAGACGGAGCGACGGAGAGCGAGAGCGAGAGAGAGAGAGAGAGAGAGCAGGAGCGAGAGAGAGAGAGAGAGAGAGAGAGAGAGAGAGAGAGAGAGAGAGACGGCAGTCCATTTCTTCCGACTCATTCAGAATGTGCATTGGACTTGCCTCCTTGATTTCCCAAGGATCACAGAGCATCAGAAATACACCAATTTATCAGAAAATGCATTTCCTCAGGATGACAAATCAGGAAGAGGGATATATC
Source organism: Stegostoma tigrinum (assembly GCF_030684315.1). NCBI lineage: Eukaryota > Metazoa > Chordata > Chondrichthyes > Orectolobiformes > Stegostomatidae > Stegostoma > Stegostoma tigrinum. The sequence goes on from NC_081359.1 coordinate 103,644,565, forward strand.
CCATCAAAGAATTGTTAAAAACTAGATCTAAAAGCATACAATTCACCAATCATGTCACAGCTGGAGTACTGTGAACAGTTTTGGGCCCCTTATCTGAGGAATGGTAGACTAACATTGGAGGTAGTCCAGAGAATGTTCACCAGGTTGATATCAGGTATGGAGAGACTGTCTGATGAGGAGAATTTGAGGAGGTTTGTCTTCTCCTGAATGTACTTTAGAAAAATGAGAGGCAACATCGTTGAAACATACAGGTTCCTTATGGGAAAGCATAGATGTGAAAATGTTGTTTCCCCTTGTGAGAGAATCTAAGAACAAAAGGGTACATTCTCAGAGTAAGATGTTGCCCATTTAAGCACAGCTGGGGTGGAATTTCTTTTCTAAGAGGCTAGTCAATTTGTGGAATTTTTTTTATCACAGGGATTTGTCAAAATTAGTTAATTTAGTACAATCAAAGCTGAGATAGGCAGATTTTTAATCAATAAAGGAATAAAAGATTATGAGGAAAAGGCAGGAAAGTGGAGTCGAGGGTTACCAGATCAGCCATGATCTCAGTGAATGACAGAACAGACTTGATGGACTGAATGGCTTACTTCTCCTCCAAGAACCTAAGTTTTTTTTCCAAATGTGTTTGAATATTTGGGTGGAATATGCTAGATTAATAATGTTATTGATTGATGAATTGCATTATTTGTTGGTGGAGCAGGGGTAAACCAGGAACTATGCAGATATAGGCCTTATGAAAATTGTTTTTGATGTAGAACTCCTACAGCGAGGGCATTCAGCCCCATCATCCTTCTGAATAGCATGCCGCAGTGTCCCTGTATTTTCCCATCTAGTCTGCACATCCCTGGACACTATTGGCATTGGAGCATGGCCATTCCACCTAACCAGTACATCTTTGGAGTTCCAGAGCAAACCCACGCGGACACCGGGAGAATGTACAAATTCCACACAGGCAGTCACTCAAGGTCGGAATTGAACCAGGTCCTGTGAGGCAGCAGTGCTAACTAATGAGCCACCGTGCCACTCCTTTTCTTGGAAATCTCAAAAAGAAAGGCTATGCCAGGCATTCTGTAAAGTTGCATTTACAAGCAGAAAAAAAACTTTCCCGATCGTCAAACTGTCAAACAGGAAAGTGCTAATGTGATTGATCTTTGCTTTTAAGTAGGTTTTTGTGAAGAATTTATAAAGGATATGTCTGACTTGTTCGTGGGAAGTGAGTGTTATTGGCCATCTTTAACCATGCCTGTGAAATTAAATCTCATTGAGAAAAATAACGTATTTGACGAGCACTCATCCATCAGCTTTCTCTCTCGTTTTCCTGGAGATTAATTTCACAAAGGATACATCTGCATAAAGCACAAAACCCGTTTGCAGGAGCACAATGGACCCTGATACTTGGTTCCAGATGAATGATGAATGTCGGTTGAGGTACATTAAATAAACAGCACATGTACAGCCCACATTTATTGACAGTTCAGGCAAGATGAAGTACTGGGGAGTTATTTTTGTTAAAACTAAAATTCATCGAATTTGATGAGGTATGACTTTGAAGCATGTGGCTTCTGCCAAAACCAGAATGAAAGTCATAAAAAGAGAACTATTCATATAGATTCTACAGAGTTTAACAAAGCTTGACCAGTCAATAAAGCTTGAAATTGTCTACTACTTCATTTTCTCATCAGTTTTCAAGTATATGTGGAATTATTGTTAGAATTATTTATTGCTATGTGGCCAAATCCACTGAAAGGCAACACTTGCCCTTAAATCTTATTGTCTCATGAAGTAAGTTCCAAACCAATAAATGTAATCATTCAGTAATAGCGCAGCTGTTGGGGGTGTTTTGCTGATGTGGTCCTTTTGAGTCAGTGAGAAAACCCTCCTTCTCATTTGCAGGTGCAGGACGCTACCTCCTATGTCATTAATGGCCTGGCTATGTTTCAGAATTGCTTCTCAGCCAGATGAAAGAACCTGTATTATTGTCTGATGAGACCATAGCTGAAAAGTACTGTACTTCTTTAATGATGAATTGCATTATTTGATGGTGCAGCAGGTTTAACCAGGAACTATGCAGATATAGGCCTTATGAAAATTGTTTTTGATTTGCAAGGTGCAGTATTTCGAAATGTAGATCATTGTAGTTCAATAAACAATGGAGTAACTGTGTTCAGGATGGAGCTTTCAGTGTCCATTATAAAAATGCATGTCCATTAAGAGCGACATAATCAAAGAGCCCTTCCAACCCAGCTATACTCTTTTCCACCCTCTTTTGTCGGTTCAAAGGTACAAAAACTTGAATAAATGTGCAAACAGATTCAAGAACTGCTTCTTCCCCGCTGTTTTCAACCTCTCAAATGTTAATTCTAATCCCATGCACTCTGCACCTTCTCTTTGGAGACACTCTGTACTGCTATCCTGATGCACTTTGTAGAGCATGATCTGCCTGTATGGCACACAAAGCAACACTTCTCACTACATCTCAGTACATGTGAGATCAAACTCAAACAAAACTATGGATTTTCCAGTGTTTGAGCTTGTTGTGAAAGTCCCACTGTTAATCAATGAGGCATTCCAAACTGATAAGCTCAAACTTCAATGTTTTGTTGAAATATTTTTGGCTTCTTCACCCTCTGGTCACTTGGACATTGAATGTGTCCTTTTCTGCTCATGGTGAGTCTCAACAGTAAACATCAGTCAATGAACCCATCGTGGCCCCGTTGTGTATTTATAACCAGCAGAATTTCATACCAGCATGTGGTGGCAGTATCGTTGTATTGAGGGTGGCATGGTGGCTCAGTGGTTAGCACTGCTACCACTCAGCATCAGGGACCCCAGGTTTGATTTAACCCTCTAGTGACTGTGTCGAGTTTGCTCATTTTCTCTGTGTTGGCTTGAGTCCCCTTCTGGATACTTCCCTTTCCTCCCACAGTCCAAAGGTGTTCTGGGTAGGTGGATCAGTCATGCTCAATTGCCCACAGTGTCCAGGGATGTGCAGGCTAGGTGGGAAAGCCAAGGGAAATGCATGGCTAGAGAGATAGGGTAGTGCGCTGGGTCTGGCTGGCATGCTCTTGTATCCAGATGCGGCGGAGGCGGAGGAATTGGGAATAGGGGATGGATACACTTGTATCTCTCATGCAGGTGGCCTAAAAGCCCTTGGATTCTTCCTCTCCCACAGACCAATCAGTCCCCCTCCACCTACACCCTCATCCATGCAACAGAACTTGTCCTTACCTCAGCAACATCTCCTTCAGCTCTCCCACTCCGACAGACTAAGGGGGCGGTCATGGTCACCCAGGTGGGCCCAAGCTATGCTTGCCTCTTGATAGGATACGTGGAACAGTCTCCCTTCCACTGCTACACTGGCACTATCCCCCACATCTTCCTCCACTAAATTGATGACTGTATCAGTGCTGCCTCCTGCTCCCACAAGGAGCTTGAACAGTTCATCAACTTTACTAACACATTTCACTCCAACCTCAAATTCACCTGGACCATCTCAGATACCTCCCTCTCCTTCCTGGGGCCCATCTGTCTCCATCTGTGGTAACTACCTCGAAACTGACATCTATTTTAAGCCCACTGACTCCCGTAGCTATCTAGACTACACCTCCGCTCACCCAGCTTCCTGCAAGAATATGGTCGCCTATATTCAGATGCCCTTGGCCTGAGTGGCTTGCTAAACCAATTCTCCGTCCAGCTAAGCAGTAGGCGCATTGCTGTTGGTCTGAAGTCACAGACAGATGATGGATGAAGGCAGAGGATTACATGTTGTCTACATGCACATTAGCAAGGCCTTCAACAAGGTTCCACACGGTAGACTAGTTAGTAAGGTTAGATTACATGGTATCCAGGGAGAGCTAGGAGACAGAGGGTGGTGGTAGAGGGTTGTTGTTCAGGCTGGAGGCCCCTGTCCAGTGGTGTGCCATAAGGATCGGTGCTGGGCCCACCTGGGTGACCATGACCGCCCCCTTAGTCTGTCGGAGTGGGAGAGCTGAAGGAGATGTTGCTGAGGTAAGGACAAGTTCTGTTGCATGGATGAGGGTGTGGGTGGAGGGGGACTGATTGGTCTGTGGATGAGGAAGAATCCAAGGGCTTTTAGGCCACCTGCATGAGAGATACAAGTGTATCCATCCCCTATTCCCAATTCCTCCGCCTCCGCCGCATCTGGATACAAGAGCATGCCAGCCAGACCCAGCGCACTACCCTATCTCTCTAGCCATGCATTTCCCTTGGCTTTCCCACCTAGCCTGCACATTGTTGTTCATCATTTACATAAATCATTCAAATGAGAATGTAGGAGTGTGCCTCCTGCAGTGCCACAATGATGCCACCCGAAGGTTGCAGGAACAGCAACTCATATTCCGCTTGGGAACCCTGCAGCCCAATGGTATCAATGTGGACTTCAAAAGCTTCAAAATCTCCCCTTCCTCCACTGCATCCCAAAACCAGCCCAGTTCGTCCCCTCCCCCCACTGCACCACACAACCAGCCTAGCTCTTCCCCTCCACCCACTGCATCCCAAAACCAGTCCAACCTGTCTCTGCTTCCCTAACCTGTTCTTCCTCTCACCCATCCCTTCCTCCCACCCCAAGCCACACCTTCATCTCCTACCTACTAACCTCATCCCACCTCCTTGACCTGTCCGTCTTCCCTGGACTGATCTATCCCCTCCCTACCTCCCCACCTATACTCTCCTCTCCACCTATCTTCTTTTCTCTCCATCTTCGATCCGCCTCCCCCTCGCTCCCTATTTATTCCAGAACCCTCACCCCATCCCCCTCTCGGATGAAGGGTCTAGGCCTGAAATGTCAGCTTTTGTGCTCCTGAGATGCTGCTGGGCCTGCTGTGTTCATCCAGCCTCACATTTTATTATCTTGGATTCTCCAGCATCTGCAGTTCCCATTATCACCAATCAAGATCCTGTTTTATTCTTAGGTAACCTTCTCCACTGCACAGTATACCACGAATATTAGTGTTGTCTGCAAACTTACGGCTCATGCCTCCTATATTCTCATCTGAATGATTTATGTAAATGATGAACAACAATGGGCCCAGCACCGATCCTTGTGGCACACCACTGGACAGAGGCCTCCAGCCTGAACAACAACCCTCTACCACCACCCTCTGTCTCCTAGCTCTCCCTGGATACCATGTAATCTAACCTTACTAACTAGTCTACCGTGTGGAACCTTGTTGAAGGCCTTGCTAATGTGCATGTAGACAACATGTAATCCTCTGCCTTCATCCATCATCTGTCTGTGACTTCAGACCAACAGCAATGCGCCTACTGCTTAGCTGGACGGAGAATTGGTTTAGCAAGCCACTCAGGCCAAGGGCATCTGAATATAGGCGACCATATTCTTGCAGGAAGCTGGGTGAGCGGAGGTGTAGTCTAGATAGCTACGGGAGTCAGTGGGCTTAAAATAGATGTCAGTTTCGAGGTAGTTACCACAGATGGAGACAGATGGGCCCCAGGAAGGAGAGGGAGGTATCTGAGATGGTCCAGGTGAATTTGAGGTTGGAGTGAAATGTGTTAGTAAAGTTGATGAACTGTTCAAGCTCCTTGTGGGAGCAGGAGGCTGCACTGATACAGTCATCAATTTAGTGGAGGAAGATGTGGGGGATAGTGCCAGTGTAGCAGTGGAAGGGAGACTGTTCCACGTATCCTATCAAGAGGCAAGCATAGCTTGGGCCCACCTGGGTGACCATGACCGCCCCCTTAGTCTGTCGGAGTGGGAGAGCTGAAGGAGATGTTGCTGAGGTAAGGACAAGTTCTGTTGCATGGATGAGGGTGTGGGTGGAGGGGGACTGATTGGTCTGTGGGAGAGGAAGAATCCAAGGGCTTTTAGGCCACCTGCATGAGAATACAAGTGTACAGGGATTGGGTGTCCATAGTGAAGATGACATATTGGGGTCCAGAGAGTTAGAAATCTTGGGGGAGGTGAAGGGTGTGGGTAGTATCCCGGACGTAGGTGGGAAGTTCCTGGACCGGTGGGGGGAGGAAGACAAGGTAAGTGGAGATGAGTTCAATGGGGCAGTATCAGGCAGAGATAATGGATCAGCACGGGCAGTCAGGGTTGTGGATTTTGGGAAGGAGATAGAAACAGGTGGAGCGGGGTTGGTGTTTGATGATGTTGGAGGCTATGGGTTGGAAGCCACCTGAGGTGATGAAGTTACAAATGGCCCGAGAGATGATGGATTGGTGGTCAGGGGCGGGGTCATAATCGAGGGGGTAGTAGGAGGAGGTGTCAGAGTGCTGGCGTCTGGCCTCAGCGATGTAATGGTCAGTGCACCAAGCTGTACATCTATTAATTTGGTCTACTGTATCTACTGTTCCCAATGTGGCCTCCTCTGCATTGGTGAGTGTAGACTCGTAGATAGTTTCGCAGAGCATTTGTGCTCTATATATGACAAACAACAACACCTTCCAGTCGCGAACCATTTTAACTCCCCCTCCCCCTCCCTGGGCGACATGTCCATCCTGGGCCTTCTTCAGTGTCATAATGACACCACCCACAAACTGGAGGAACAACAACTCATATTCTGCCTCAGGAGCCTACAGCCCAATGGCTTAAACATGGATTTCACTAGTTTCAATATCTCCCCACCTCCGACCTCATCCCCTGTCCAATCTTCCCTCTCATCCCCATCTCCTTGAACTGACACAACCTGTCCATCTTCTGTCCCACCTATCTGCTGCTCCCACTTCACTGACCAATCCCCACCACTCCCTACCTGCACTCACCTATCACCTTCCCACCTACCTCCCCCAGCCCCACCCTCCTCTCTCTATTTATTTCAGACCTCCCTTCCCTGTCCCCATTTCTGAAGGAGGATCCTGACCCGAAACGTCAAGCTTCCTGCTCTTCTGATGTTGCCTGGCCTGTTATGTTTGTCCATCTCCACACTGTGTTATCTCAGACTCCAGAATCAGCAGTTCTTGCTATCTCTGAATTACCTCATTATATGCTTGTGAGAGGTTCCTGTGAGCAAATCTACAACCTTGTTCTCCTTGATTATAGCAGCAACTACTTATCAGCTGTAAGAATATGATGAGATGTAAATTCACACACTGCTTTCTTTTTCAGTACTAACTCATTTACTTCACCAGATTTTATTAACATAATCACCAGCTTATGATAAATCATGAATAATGAATATCACAAGGCAATTCAACCCCAAAGTAAGTTAAGAGCAAAGCAAGCAGTGTTGGTTATAAGAGCATCAATATATAATAGGATTTCCTAATTCAATATGCTCCAGAACATGCACCAGAATATATTAAACACAACATTATCTGCAACTTTTATAAGGAGACAAAGCCTTCACTGTATATTCACAATTCACTTTCTCTGGAGTGCATGAATATTTGTGAATTATTCAACACTATTGTGAAACTCTTCAAGTTGATCATTCATGAGAAGAGAAACCATGCTGTCTTTTCAGGAACAAAGGTGAAATGAAGGGGAAAAAAGGAGACTTGCATTTGTATAGCACGTTCAATAATCACCGAATGTGTCAAAATGACTTTACAGCCCAAGAATCACTTTTTGAAAGACTAGCCATTCAACCCTGGATTCCCTGCTGTAGGAAAGATATTGTTAAACTTGAAATGGTTCAGAAAAGAGTTACAAGAATGTTGCCAGGTTTGGAGGGTTGGAGCTATAGGGAGTGGCTCAGCAGGCTGGGACTACTTTCCTTGGGCATCGGGGGCTGAGGGGTGATCTTAATAATGTTTATAAAGCCATGAGGGGTATGGATAGGGTGAATAGCCAAGGTCTTTTCACTGGGCTGGAGAAGTCCTAAATAGAGAGGTCAGGTTTAAGGTGAGAGGGGAAAGATTTCAACGAGGCCTAAGGGGCATTTTTTTTTCACGCAGATGTTGCTGAATGTATGGATTGAGCTGACAAAGGAGGTGGTGGATTTGGATATAACTATGACATTTAAAAGGCATCTGGACGAATAGAAAAAGTTCAGAGGAATTTGGGTAATATGCTGGCAAATGGGACTAGGTCAGATTAGGGCATCTGGTCAATGCAGATGAGTTGGAGGGGTCTGTTTCTGTGCTGTCTAACTCTATTTATCTAGTTTAATGTAAGGAAAGCATATCCAACCCATGCACAACAAGGTCCCACAGACAGATGGATTAGTGACATTGATTAAGGAATGAACACTTCCCTGCAATCTTCAAAATAACACTATAGTAATTCCATATTTAACAAATTGAATTCAAGACCCACGAGATGTAATGACTGAATTGGAACCCCCATATGTAGCTCCAGCTGACTGGCATTACCACAATGCCACCACATTGTTATGGGATGTTTTACATGCACTTATGATGCCTGAATCAGGGCTTGACATTCATCAAGATGGCACCTTCAACACAGTGGCACTTCCTCAGCACTGCACCAAAGTGTTAACCTTAGCTTTTGTGATTAAATTCTGAAACATAACTTGGCAAAAAGTAGGGAAAGTCCCTCTTGCTACGATATCCAACAAAAGAAATTAATATCAGGGTTAAATGTTTGCTGGTTGATAAAATTAGACACAGTAAACTCGCAGATAGCTGTCGCACTCGTTCACCAAAATGCCATTGTTCAATTTCCCATTATCCATGTTTCCAAAATTGATATTTTCATTATCTTAGTTAACGATATTCTCGGATGTTCAATTTTTGTTGAATATTTTTGTGCATGGAACATGGAAAACTTTTTCATTGATCGCTTGCTTACAGTTTTGCATTTTCATAGCTTATACAAACATTCAACTTAGTAGCAGGAATAGGTGATTCACAGTTGTTGGTCTTTGCCTGGTATTTGTGTGGTGCGCATGCTATTTCCACTTGTCAGACCAATCCTGTATATAGTCATGTTTTGTTGAATTTGAACATGGGCTGCTTCAGTATCTTGGGAGTCACCAATGTTGCTGAACATTGTACAATCATCAGTGAATATCCCCACTTCTGGCCTCATGATGGAGAGAAAGTTGTTGATGAAGCAGTTGAAGATGGTTGGGCTGGGACACTATGCTGAGGAACTCCTGCAGAGATGTCCTGAAGCTGAGATGATTGACCTCCATCATCCACAATCATCTTCCTACATGCCAGGTATGACTCTAACCAATGGAGATTTTGCCCCTGATTCCAGTTTTGTTGATGTCACATTCATTTGAATGCAGCTTAGAGTCAAGGGCTGTCATTCTCATCTCACCTCTGGAATTCAGTTCTTTTGTCCATGTTTGAACCAAGGCTGTAATGAGGTCATGAGCTGAGTGGCCCTGGTGGAACCCTAACTGGGCGTCACAGAGGAGATTATTGCTGAGCAGGTGCTGCTTAACAGCGCTGTTGATGACACCTTCCATCACTTTACTGATGGTTGAGAGTGGACTGATAGGCCGGTAATTGGCCAGGTTGGATTTGTCCTGCGTTTTGCGTACAAAACATACCCAGGCAATTTTCCACATTGTCTGGTAGATGTCAGTGTTTCAACTGTACTGGAACAGCTTGACTAAGCAAGCGACAAGTTCTGGAACATAAGTCTTCGGTATGTTTGCCAGAATGTCAGAACCCATAGTCTTTGCAATTTCCAGTGCCACTAACTATTTCTTGATATTACTTGGCATGAATAGAGTTGGTTGAAGATTGGCATGCAAGTAGTCTTGTTTGGTGTTTTCATTGCATGACACCTTATTTTTGGGTATGCCTGATGTCACTCCTGGCATGTCCTCCTGCACTTTCCATTGAACCAGAGTTGATCCCATGGCTTAAGATAACAAAGTGTGGAGCTGGATGAATACAGCAGGCCAAGCAGCATCTCAGGAGCAGAAAAGCTGACGTTTCGGGCCTAGACCCTTCATCAGAGCCTCTGATGAAGGGTCTAGGCCCGAAACATCAGCTTTTCTGCTCCTGAGATGCTGCTTGGCCTGCTGTGTTCATCCAGCTCCACACTTTGTTATCTTGGATTCTCTAGCATCTGCGGTTCCCATTATCATTGATCCCATGGCTTGACGGCAATGGTTGAGTGGGGGATATGCCGGGCCATGAGGTTACAGATTGTGCTGGAGTACAATTCTACTGCTGTTAATGGCCCACAGCACCTCATGTATACCTACTCTTGAGTTGTTCAATCTGTTCGAAGTCTATCCCATTTCGCACAGTGAATATGCCACACAACATACTGGAGGGTATTTTCAATACGAAGGTGGGAGTTTATCTCCACAAGGATTGTGTGGTGGTCACTCTTACTGATACTGTCACAGGCAGATTCATTTTGCAGCTGACAGATTGGTAGGGATGAGATTGAGTATGTTTTTCCCTCTTGTTCGCTCCCTCGCCACCTGCCGGAGACCAACTCTAGCTGCTATACCCCTTAGGATCTGACCAACTCGATCTGTAATACAGTTGCTGAGCCATTCTTGGTGGTTGGTGAATTCTATTCATGCCAAGTGATATCAATAAATAGTTAGTGGCACTGGATGTTGCAAAGGCTATGGGCCCTGACATTCTGGCAAAAGTACTGAAGACTTGTGCTCCAGAACTTGTCGCTCCCCAAGCCAAGCTGTTCCAGTACTGTTGCGCCCATCACTTAAAATTGTCACCAGAGTAATATTTGCACCCTTTCCATCCTCAGTGTTTTTTCCACATGTTGTTTGACATGGAAGAGTACTGTTTCATCAGCCAAAGGAGAGTGGTATATGGTAGCCAGCAGTAGTTTTCCTTGATAACAAGGTGTAGAGTTGGATGAACACCTCAGGCCAAGCGGCATCAGAGGAGCAGGAAAGCTGATGTTTCGGGCCTAAACCCTTCTTCAGAAATGAACATTTTCTGAAGAAGGATCTCGACTTGAAACAGCAGCTTTCTGGCTCCTCTGATGCTTCTTGGCCTGCTGTGTTCATCCAGCTCTGCATCTTATTATCTCAGATTCTCCAGCATCTGCAGTCCTTACTATCTCTGAAGTAGTTTTCCTTGCCCATGTTTAACCTGAAGCAATGAGGAGTTAGGTTGAGGACGTCCACAGCAACTCAATCCTGACTGTATACCACAGTGACACTATCTCCTGCTGCCCTGGACAGGACATATCCAGGGATGCTGATGGTGGTGTCTGAAAGGTATGATTTCGTGAGTATGACTGTGTCAGCTTTTTGCTTGACTAGTCTATGAGACAGCTCTCCCAATTTTGGCGCTTGCCCCCAGATGTTAGCAATGAGGAAATAAACCAAAGAACTGAGAATGCTGGAGATCTGAAACAGAAATTGCGAGAGAATTCTTTCGAAAGAAACTAGAGTTGACATTTTGAGTCCAGAAACTCTTCAATAGGAAACACCGATTTTGCAGGGTCAACAGGGCTGTTTCTGCCATTATCTGTTCTGGTGCCTTGATGAATGCCAGTTTTGTAAATTTGTTGAGGCTTTGTAGTGATTGATACAACTTGGTGGCTTGCTAGGCCTTTACAGAGGGCAGTAATGAGTCAACTACATTCTTTTAATGGAAAAAGGCTGCACAGATCTACAGAATAAGGGAATTAGTGATCCTCATGCATTAGTCAAGAAAGGCTAACATCCATGCTCAATGGGTATTGATAAAGGTAAATGGAATAGCAAGGTGCTGAGCTAGATGAAGACAGCAGGCCAAGCAGCATCAGAAGAGCCGGAAGGCTGATGTTTCGGGCCTAGATCCTTCATCAGAAAATGCTGATTTTCTGAAGAAGAGTCTAGGCCCGAAACATCGGCTTTCCTGCTCCTCTGATGCTGCTTGGCCTGCTGTCTTCATCTAGCTCTGCACGTTGTTATCTCAGATTCTCCAGCATCTGCAGTTCCTGCTATCTCTAAGGTAAATGGAACGTTAGCTTTAACTGCAAAGGGACTAACATAGAGTGATAGAGTCACACTGTACAGAAACAAACCCTTTGGTCCAAAGAGTCCAAGCTGAACATGTTCCCAAACCAAACTAGTTCCACCTGCTGTCTGGTCCAAAGTTCTCCAAACCTTTCCTATTCACATACTTACCCAAATGTCTTTTAAATGTTGTGACTGTACTGCATCTACTACTTCTTCAGGAAGTTCATTCCACACACGAACCACTTTCTGGGTAAAAAAAGTTGCTCCTTATGTTTTCTTTTAATCTTTCTCCTCGCACTTTAAAAATAGCCTCCTAGTTGAAAACAGGACTATAAAACCACATGTGCCCAAGCATAGATGGAATACAGTAATCAGTTTTGGTCCCTTACTTAAGGAAAGATATACTGATATTGGAAGCAGTCCTGAGAAGGCTTACTCAGCATGTATCAGACCTGGAAGAGTTGTCTCACGAGGAGAAGTTGAGTATTATAAGCGTCAGCTCATTGAAATGGAGAAGAATGAGAGGTGACCTTACTGACACATGCAACATTCTCAACAGACTTGACAGGGCTGGATATTAACAAAGGTTATCTGCCTAATGGGAGAGTGTAGGGCATAATTTCAGAATAAGGGTCACTCAAGGCATTGATGATGAGGAATAACTTTTCTCAAGGGGCAGAGAATCTGTGGATTTCCTTACCATAGAGGGTTATAGACTTTGGGTCATCAAGAATTTGACAGATTTGTAACCAGTGAGGAAATCAGTGACTCGAAGGGAAAGACAGGAAAGTAGAATTGAAGGTTTAATGGATCAGCCATGATCTAATTAAATTATGAGCCAAACACGATGACCTGATTCACCTACTTCTGCCTTAAAGTCTTATGGTGTTATGGTCTGATTCAGTATCATGAGAGAGACTGAAAGTACCCAGCTCACTAAGAATTCACAGGTTCACTGAAGCAACTCACACCATATCCCACTATAAACTAGCCAGGAGGCTTGAACAACTGATCCTTTACTCCACAGTAACATGAATGAGGGCCTTTGAAATAAAGATCGAAAAGAAGAAAGTACATAAGTAACTTTGAAAAAGAGAATTGGATGCCCCCTAACAGTGATTTACCATGACATGCTTGTATCAACTTCCTCTTTGTGTAAGTCATAACCGATTTCAGCAAAAGATATGACCCAGGTAGTCATGGTCACCCTTGTAATGCACTGTTACACCCCATAGAGTTATTCTGATTTATATTAACATCTGTAAGACCTTTCTCTTTCATTCCATGATGCTTTTAAGTGACCTAGTATAGAACTTAGAGTAAGACTGTTTCTAATGATATAGTAACTATGGTTACCTGAAAGCCAGACAATTGCTGGTAAAATGACCCTTTGGCAGATAGGGAATAATGTACTGTGCTCTGTTACATTTGATGGAATTTTATACGATTTTGAAGAGTGACATTTGCTCAAAGTCACAATTATAATGTTCCTACAATCTTAAAATAACGCATTGAAGATATTTATCTACAGGGAGTATTGAGTGAGAGAAGAGTTATGATACCGACGTTCTAGCCTCTTTACAATCACCAAAGTGAAAAGATCATTTTCCAGTTCATGATTTGTCTCAGATAAAGGAGATGAGATAAAATCTTGACTTCTTTCTGAATCTCTTGCCTTCTTTCTTTTGGCAGAAAAAGGTGCTGGCCCCAGCCCAGCCAGAGATCCTTAAATGTTAGCCACCTCAGCCATGAACACAGGAGTGGATAGAGACTTTGAGGTCGAGCTGGCCAATCCCAGGTTGCTTTCCTTTTCTATCACGCATTGTCAGTCGAGCAAATCCTGGTCGGACAGAGGGATCGGACCCTACAATCTGCCTGCTCTCATTACTTGACACCACTTAGTTAACAGCAACAGGCTCTTTTATATGATATTGAATCTGAAGAAAGAAAAGCTGTCATTTACTTTGTTCATTCATGGAATTTGGGCATCGCTAGCTCGGCCTCATTATTGTCCATCCCTAAATGTCCAAGGGAGCAGTAATGAGTAGGCCAGTTATTGTGGCCTTGGCTGCAGTAACAGGCCAGACTAGGTCAGGGTGGCATTTTTCTTCCTGAAAGGGCAATTAGCGAACGAGAGATTGCAAAAGCAGTAAGTGCTGGAAAAACTCAGCAGATCTGTGGAGACAGAAGCAGCGTTAACATTTCGGGTCCAGTGACCTCTCTTCAGTACTGAGTGAATCAAGTAGGTTTTGAAAATAATAATTCACAGAATCGCCGCTATTTAATTCTGGGCTTTTATTAAAATCAAACTTCACTATCTGCTTAGGTGGCATTCAAACCCACGTGTGGGGGAAATAAGGCAGTCTGGACTACTAGCTCAGAGACATTACCACAATGCCATCACCTTCTCCAACCTCTGCGGCTGAGATTTGAGTAACAGATCTGACCATGATTGCCAATGCATTTATAAAATGCTTAAGCTTCACCAAGACACATTTCTAGAGACTGAGGGCAACAGGACCAATTGGAAAGAACTTGTTTTTGCTTGAAACTGCTGAATGGTGAGCTATCTGAATGAAATAATTTGCTTGTCCTCCCATAAAGAAGCTGGTCAATTTTATTGGGAAACAGGGAAGCAGGGTTAATTAAAACAAAAGGTTTCCAAGCAAGCCTTGGGAGTCTGGACAAAGCTGCTGCATGTCAGCCAGTGATCCGGAGAATCGATAAGTAGAATTACTTACCAGAAAATGACTGGGGGTGTCGGGCTGTGTATGTGGAAAATTCCCGAGAGAGAGAGACAGAGAGAGACAGAGAGAAAACCCATGCCTACAAGCCAGGGCAGCATGGTGGCATGGTGGTTAGCACTGCAGCCTCACAGTACCAGGGATCCAGGTTCAATGCCAGCCCCGGTTGACTGTCTGCGTGGAGTTTGCACCTTCTCCCTGTGTGTGCGTGGGTTTGCTCCAGTTTCCTCCCACAGTCCAAAGATATGCAGATTAGGCTGGATTGGCTGTACTAAATTGCTCATAGTGTTCTAGGATGTGTAGATTAGGTGGGTTAGAGGGGGATGGGTCTGGTTGGGATGCTCTGAGGCTCGATGTGGACTTGTTGGGCTGAGGGGCCTGTTTCCACACTGTGGAGATTCTATGAATCAATGTGGAACCATTCATTTGTGAATGATTTGTAGATATGAGCACTCATGGATCCATATTTCACTGCATCCTGCCTTTTGACCAACGATGCATTGAATGTATCAGAGATAATGGGAACTGCAGATGCTGGAGATTCCAAGATAATAAAATGTGAGGCTGGATGAACACAGCAGGCCAAGCAGCATCTCAGGAGCACAAAAGCTGACGTTTCGGGCCTAGACCCTTCATCAGAGAGGGGGATGGGGGGAGGGAACTGGAATAAATAGGGAGAGAGGGGGAGGCGGACCGAAGATGGAGAGTAAAGAAGATAGGTGGAGAGGGTGTAGGTGGGGAGGTAGGGAGGGGATAGGTCATTAAGCAGAGGTTCACCTGCACATCTGCCAATGTGGTATACTGCATCCACTGTACCCGGTGCGGCTTCCTCTACATTGGGGAAACCAAGCGGAGGCTTGGGGACCGCTTTGCAGAACACCTCCGCTCAGTTCGCAACAAACAACTGCACCTCCCAGTCGCAAACCATTTCCACTCCCCCTCCCATTCTCTTGATGACATGTCCATCATGGGCCTCCTGCACTGCCACAATGATGCCACCCGAAGGTTGCAGGAACAGCAACTCATATTCCACCTTGGAACCCTGCAGCCATATGGTATCAATGTGGACTTCACCAGTTTCAAAATCTCCCCTTCCCCTACTGCATCCCTAAACCAGCCCAGTGCATCCCCTCCCCCCACTGCACCACACAACCAGCCCAGCTCTTCCCCCCCACCCACTGCATCCCAAAACCAGTCCAACCTGTCTCTGCCTCCCTAACCGGTTCTTCCTCTCACCCATCCCTTCCTCCCACCCCAAGCCGCACCCCCAGCTACCTACTAACCTCATCCCACCTCCTTGACCTGTCCGTCTTCCCTGGACTGACCTATCCCCTCCCTACCTCCCCACCTACACCCTCTCCACCTACCTTCTTTACTCTCCATCTTCGGTCCGCCTCCCCCTCTCTTCCTATTTATTCCAGTTCCCTCCCCCCATCCCCCTCTCTGATGAAGGGTCTAGGCCCGAAACGTCAGCTTTTGTGCTCCTGAGATGCTGCTTGGCCTGCTGTGTTCATCCAGCCTCACATTTTATTATCGATGCATTGAATGTGTTCCATTACGGAAGGCTTTTAGTAGTGAACTGATGTTTCCCTGAATGTCATCTCATTTTATACCTCACACTTGGACCACAATTTGTAAACCTCTTGTGGTTATGAAGCATCCAATGCACAGGTGATGTGGTTAATATGTACCTGAAAGGGAATTCACAGACTAAAATTGACGGCAAAGCAAAGAAGTATTAATTAGCTCTCTGATGAAGGGTCTAAGCCCGAAACGTCAGCTTTTGTGGTCCTGAGATGCTGCTTGGCTTGCTGTGTTCATCCAGCTTCACATTTTGTTATCAAGGATTAATTAGGGCAAGGTGGAAAAGGTTCAGTGGAAGCAGTAAGTTTTAAGGAAGTCTAAGCCAAGGGGATAGGGGCAAGGAAGGTGAAAAGCTGAAGGCACAGCTGCCAAATTATAGATGTGGCAGCCAGGGATGAACCTGATGCCAGGCTTAAGGCAACACAATATTTTCAGAATATTTTCAAATGGCTGAAGGTATTTACAGAGGTAGTCAAGGAGTTTGTTCAAGACAATCAAATTAGAGATATTGAGGAGCTGGGATCCAACAGAGGGTCAGAAATATTAGGGTGTTTCTTTTATTTAATTCTGTCGTGGGATATGGCCATCACTGGCAAGTATGATAAACAGTGAATGAAATTTAGAAGGGACTAGAGTGAAAAAGTAGGGAAGTTCTGAAGAAGGATCACTGAAACAATAATTTTGCTTTCTCTCTCCAGATGCTGCTAGATCAGCTGAGTTTCTCCAGCGATTTCAGTTTTTGTTTTATAGAAGGAGGGAGGTTTTGTGAAAACTATAAAAGGCTTAAGTCTGACCATAGCTGGAATACCCATGACCAGTTTTGGATGCCTTATTAGAGTTAGGTTTATTATCATGTGCACCCGAGCTCCAGAAAAACAGGAATACAGTGAAAAGTATACAATTTCACTAACTCAGATCACCATCTCAGGCACAAAAGGTAGAAAAAATAAAGAAAAAGGTTACAATACGATTCAGACATAGATAGTACAATTTTAATTAGGAAAATAAGGAAAAATGCTGAAAAGATAGACATTACAATCTTTTTATAAGGGTTTCCAAGCGGTCTGCTTGGGTGCCACCAGTTCCTGACAAGTAGCCACCTTCACCCTGGGCCCAGTGGCCACTGTCCCTGCTTTGCTCCAGGCCTACTGTCTGCCATCCCTTATCAAAAGAAAGATATACTGCTGCTGGTGAAAGTCCAAAGAACATCCATTACACTGATCATGGGAATGGAGGCACTGTCTTCGGTGGAGAGATTGAGTAGATTGGACCTATTCTCATATATAGAATATATATAGAAGAATGAAATGTGCAAGATTCTTAAAGAACTTGCCAAGGTAGTTAGAATCATAGAATCCTTACTGTGCTGAGAAAGGTCATTTGGCCCATCGATTCTGAACCAACCCTCGAGGAACAACTCTTGTGTGAGAGTCTTGGACCAGAGGATAAAAAATTCCCCAGACTGACTAACCTCTGAGAGAAGAAATTCCTCCTCATGTCGGTCCTAAATGGGCAACTCTGAGATTATGTCCCCTGGTCCTAAATTCTTGCACAAAGAGAAAGAACCTCTGAGTATCTACTCTGTCAAGTTGCCTAGGGATCTTGCATATTTCAACAGAGTCGCCTCTCATTCTTCTAAACTCCAATGCCTAAGGGCCCAATCTACTCAACCTCTCCTCGTAAGACAGCCCCTCCTACCAACCCAGTGAATCATTTCTGCACTGCCTCCAATACCAGTATACATTTACGTCGGTGAAAAGCCCAAAACTAGTCTGACCAATGCCTTCTATACTTGGAATAAAACAATCCCATTTTTTATGTTCCTTTCCTTTGAAAGAAAGGCTAACATCCCATTTGTTTTTCAGATTACCTGCTGAATTTGGATGCTAGCTTTTTATGGTTTTATCTTTCATCAATGCCGGGTGATGAAATGATAGAAGAGTATAGTGGTTATGCTATGAGATTACTCCAATGGCTGTGATTAATGATCTGGTGTCATGGGTTCAAATTCCACCAGGGTAGCTGAAGATTTTGGATTTGAGTAATTAAATAAAAACTAGAATTTAAAGCAAACACTGTGACCAGTAATGGTGGCAGTAAATACCAGATTCTCGTAAAAAGCCCATCTGCTACATCAGCGTCCTTTTGGGAAGGAAATTTGGCAGCCTTACTCAGTCTGGTTTATTTGTGATTCTAGATGCAGAGTAATATATCTAACTATTAACCACCCTCTGTAAGGGGCCCATCAGACTTGGGAGCTGGTGGTCTGGTGATAGTATCAACAGACTAATAGCCAGAGCTCTGAGTTAATGTTTTGGCCACATGGGTTTTGAATCCCATCATGGCAAATAGTGAAATTTTAATTCAATAGGGCAAAAAAAAATCTATAATGAAAAAAACTAATGCCATAATGACTGTGCGACTGCCATCAATTGCTACAAAACCCATCTGGTTCACTAATGCCCTTTAGGGAAGGAAACTGCCATCCTTACCTGGTCTGACTTCCATGTGACTCCAGGCCCACAGCAAAGTGTTTGATTCTTAACTGATGACTAGGTAATTCGAGTCAGTGATGGCCAGTTCCCATGAGTAAATTAAAAATAAAAACTGCACTGAGTTCAACACTATTGTAGGGCTGGAAAGATCGTATAATTCAGAAGGGTGTAGAGGGTGTATGCTAATGCTAATTATTGAAGGCGAATGAGTGGGTTAAGAAAGCACACAACATCCTGGGGTCTAGAAATAACAGCATAAAAAGTCTGCAATGGTCAACAAACAGACTGCAGATAAGCAAGGAAATTTCAACGGATCAACAGGTTCAGAGTAATTGTCCAATTGAGCAGGACAATGATCAAAACTATCAACTCAGAGCAGAATGGAAGAACTAACTCTTTGCTCCATCAAAACATTTCTTATACATTTTTCAATGAAAAATTTTACATGGTGTTGGCAAACACAGGTGCTGGTGAGGACTATGTCGGACCAATGCCATTTCATCAAGAACTAAGGTTGAAGAGGAGACTAAATAGGTCTTAGATTAGATTCCCTACAGTGTCAAAGCAGGCCCTTTGGCCCAACAAGTCCACACTGTCCCTTGAAGCATCACACCCAGACCCATTCCCCTATAACCCACACACCCCTGAACACTAGGGGCAACTTAGCATGGCCAATCCACCTAGCCTGCACATCTTTGGGCTGTGGGAGGAAACCCATACAGACACAAGGAGAACATGCAAACTCTACACAGTTACCTGAGGCTGGAATTGAACGTGGATCCCTGGCGCTGTGAGGCTGTAGTGTTAACCACTGAGCCACCATACTGCCCTCAATCTTCCTTCATTAAAGAAACAGGAGAAGAAAATTGTGTTTCTATGGAGATGTTTGTGATCTGAAGAGATCCCAAGCATGTTATCCCTCCAAAGTAAGAGATTCAGTCATTGGCGAAGTGATAGAAGGTATAATCAATAGTGCTATCAAGTGGCACTTATGTAGCAGTAACCTGCTCATTGATGTTCAATGTGGGCTCCACCAGGGCCACTCTGTTCCCAACCTCATTATAACCTCGGCCTCAAAAGAGGACAAAAGAGCTGAATTCCGGAGCAGAAATGAGGGTGACTGCCCTTGATATCAAGACATCAGGGAGCTCCATAAAATCTGCTGCCCGTGGTAATCAAGGATAAAGCCATACTAGTTGAGGGATAATATTTACCTCACGGTCCAAGAAGAAATCCCTGCTCTACAAATAGTGACATTACATTTTTCATATCTAGCTGAAGAAGAAGACAAGGTTTTCAATTTGATAGCTCATCCAAAAGCCATTACTGATATATTAAAATATTTAAGGGTACTAATGCCTGAGAAATCTTGTGTCTGGCATGACACACACATACACTTATCCTCGTGCACTTTCCGTGACCTAATTCTTCTATGCTCACCGCAGCACTGTGATAAGTATGAACTTCTGTGATTTACTTTTATTTAGTCTGTTAATTAGTCTCCTTTAATTAAACTATAAATCATTCCTGCTAGTATTTTCATGTTTGCCATTACAGTAACTTGAGAATGTTAATGAGGTCTAGGCCTCAAGCAGATTCTTGCAATTTTTTTTCTGTTCCTGGAATTAAGTTATAATTTATTTCCAAACACATGGATTTAAAAAGTGTACAGTGTTCTTGAATTGCAATGCAGTTCTGAATGCTCCAAAGAGATCTGTCTGAACACTCGACCATTCATGTTTTGTGGTGTTTTATGTTGCTAAATTGCTACTAATCAATGGTAACCTCGAGGCATGGAGTTTTATGAAAAGGATGGGCTGTTGCTGGGTGAGACAGAGCAAAATGCATTGATGCAGCGGAGCAAAGACGGATGGTCCAGTGGCTAACACTGCTGCCTCACAGCACCAGGGACCCAGGCTCCATTCCAGTCTTGTGCGATCATCTATGTGGAGTTTGCATGTACTCCCCATGTCTGTGTGGGTTTTCTTCAGGTGCTCCACACCGCCCAAAGAAGTACACGTTAGGAGGATTGACCATGCTAAATTATCCTGTAATATCAGGGATGTGCAAGTTAAGAGTCACGGTAATTATGGGAGTAGAATCCCTACAGTGTGGAAGCAGGCCATTCGACCTATCAAGTCCAGAATAACCCCCTGAAGACCATCCCAACCAGGCCCACTCCTCCACCCTTTCTCTGTACCCCTGCATTCCCCGTGGCTAACCCACCTAGCCTGCATATCCCTGGGCATGATGGGACAATTTGACTTGGCCAATTCACCTAAACTGCACATCTTTGGGCTGTGGAAGGAAACCGGAGCCCTTGAAGGAAACCCACGCAGACACGGGGAGAATGTGCAAACTCCAGGTAGACAGTCACCTAAGGGGGCGATAGAACCTAGATTCCCGTTGCTGTGAGGCAGCAGTGCTAACCTCTGAGGTGCCCTGCGGCCTCTGACAGGCTGGCGGTTACCTGGGTGGGGGGGTGGCCTTCAGAGGGTTGGTACAGGTTCGATGGGCTGAATGATCTCTTTCCACACTGTAGGGATTGTATGAGTGTAGGATGAGATGGTTTGCTAACATATGTCTTTCTTTTTCAACAATGCCTTGGTCTTTGTCGGAATAGCACTATGGGGTCTTTCACGTCCACATGGGACAATGCGTTCAATGTCACATAGAAGGTGGTAGTCATGAATATTCAGTGTTCCCTCACACTGGAGGGGCTTTTGATTTGTGTTTAAGCCCCTACAGTGGGACTGGAAAAGCTTCTGTTTGAGGTGGAAAGTTGCCCGCACCTGAGCCACAATTATGAGGAAAGAGTAGAAAGAATGAAAGCAGGGAATGGATAGACGATAAGAAAGGGAAGGAGAAAGCCGAGTGGGAGAGATGGAGGAAGAAAGGATGAGGAGGAAGAGAATGTGGAGAAAAAACACACACTTGCGGTTTTCTGTCCCCTTTTTGTAATCAGCATTATCCTGGCACCAGCTTTGAAGAGATGGGCTAAAAGACACCAAAGGGAGAAAGAGCTCGATGGCTGTATATCCTTTTGCAAGTTGAATGTAGTTGTCTATTTCTTTTTTCAAGGTTTTCTCCAATAATAATTCTTCTGAACTGTTGCTGGCGACACAGCCATTAAACTTTGTTTTGGGTGTCATCATGTTAGAGAATCAAAAACTGGGAGAAATCAGTGCTTGCACTGATAATTATAGGGGCGAATCACTCAGCCTCAGTGACACATGCTGTCTCGATCTGTTGGTTGTTTTAAAAGCCATGTCAGCCTTTCCAACTTATAGTTGCCTGTTTTGGCCTGACCTCATTTTGTCACCTACCTTCTGAGCATCACCAAGAAACACTCACCAGTTACTTCTGCAGCAAACAACCACCTACATTAATGTAGCACCCTTGATGAGACAGTGAAATGCCCTAAAGATTTTCATCGGTCTGAGCATCAAACAAGAATGAACACGGCAGCCTTTAGGGTAATTGACCAATAGTTTAATTGAGGAGATGGATTTAAGAATTGTCTTCAAGGAGGAGCAGAGAGGTGTGAAGGTTTAGGGAGGGAAGTCTGGATCTTCAGGGTCAGAGAGCTGATAACATTGCAATCAATGGTGGAGTGATTAAAAAAATTTGGGGATTTTTAAAATGCTGGAATTAGAGCAATGCAGGTGCCTTAATGGGTTAAAAGAGGTTACACAGAATCATACAATCTCGGTGCAGGAGTAGGTCATTTGGCCTCTTGGCCTTTCCCTGACATTCAAAATGATCACGCCTGATAGTCTATCTCAATGCCTTATTCCTGCTTTCTCCCCATATCCATTGATGCCTTTAATATCTAAACATTTATCAATACTTTCTTGAATATATTTCAATAACATGGTCTCCACAGCATTCTATGATGGGAATTCCACAGGTTGACTATTCTTTGGGAAAAGAACTTTCTTATCATCCCAGTCGCAAATGGACTCTCCCATATCCTGACACTGAGTCCCCTTGTGCTAGACTCCCCAACCAGGAAAAACATCAAATTTTGTGACGACACTACGTTTTTGAGAGGTTACGTTGCTCTTTTTTTAAAAAAAGAGAAGTTTTAACACAGAGGTATTGAGCTGTCTGTTTGGGAAGCCAGTAAAGTAAGCAGTTTGTGAAGCCTTGTTTCTTCTTCCCCAAATTTAGAACTGTAGAAGCAGCTTGGCTGGGTGTGGATAGCTCTCAGAGACCATGATTTCTAGATTTTAGTTTTCCTTTAGATTTAAAGTTCAGCATCAACTGTAGGAGTTTCAGCAGGACTGGAAGCTGCAAAAAAAATGCCTCCTAGATTCTACACTCTCTGAGATTTCATTTGAAATACTTCTCTCTCTACTGCTGGATTTGCATGTGAGAAAACCTGATTTCTGAATTTGCCTTTCTTTAAGGGATGTGTTTATGGGATGTTGCTATGTTTGGGGTAGTTAATTAGTGACTGTTACAGTGTCTATTTTTCTGTTAATTTTTCCAATATAGTTATTATCCTAAATACCTCTTTCTTTATCTGTATTTTATCTGTAGTGTTTAAATAAATTGTGTTTTGCTTAATATCAAGTAGTTTGACCAGTCACATTGCACCTAGGACACGGCACTTCATATCTACCTTTTAAATAGAAAATGTTAGGGTCTAGCCTATCTTCTTAAAATATTTTGAGGTGGTCTGGCCTTTTTTAGCTTTCTTTATTCATTTTTTGTGGGATGTGGGCGTCACTGACTGACCAGCATTTATTGCTCATCTCTGGTTGTCCTTGAGAAGGTGGTGGTGAGCTGCCTTCCTGAACTGGTGCAGTCTGTATGTTGTAGGTTGACCCACAAACCTGATAGGAAGGGAATTCCAGGATTTTGGCGCTGAGGAACGGCAATATATTTCCAAGTCAGGATGGTGAGTGGCTTGGAGGGGAACTTGAAGGTGGTGGTGTTCCCATGTATCTGTTGCCCTTGTCCTTCCAGCTGGAGGTGGTTGTGGGTTTGGAAGATGCTGTCTGAGGATCTTTGGTGAATTTCTGCAGTGCATCTTGTAGGTATTACACATTGCTGCTACTGAGCGTCAGTGGTGCAGGGAGTGGATGATTGTGGATATGATACCAATCAAACAGTTGCTTTGTCCTGGATGGTGTCAATCTTCCTGAGTGTTGTTGGGGCTGCACCCATCCAGGCAAGATGGGAATATTCCATCTCATTCCTGACTTGTGCCTTGTAGATGGCGTACAGGCTTTAGTGAGTCAAGAGGTGAGTTACTTGCTGCAGTTTTCGCAGCTTCTGACCTGCTCTTGGGGCCACTGTGGTGAGCCAAGTTGAGTTTCTGATCAATGATAATTCCCAGGATGTTGATAGTGGGGGGATTCAATGATAGTAATACCATTGAATGTCAAGTGGTGGTAGCTGGTTTGTCTCTTATTGGTGATGGCTATAACCTGGCATTTGTGGGGCTTCAAAGTTGCTTGTCACTTGCCAGCCCAATCTAGTCCATAACATTCTGTTCAGCTTTATTAGAAGTTTATACATTTCTATCAGGTCCCCCTCACGCTTCTAAACTCTAACATATGTAGGCCCATTTGAGCCTTTCTCTCCTCATATGACAGTCCTGCCAACAGTCAGCCAATCAGAAGCTCCGCTGAGCTCTTTCTGGGGACTTGGAGGGACTTGGAAACAAGAGTGAGAATATTTTTTCCATATGTTACCAATGCCCATCAGGAGGTTTAAGATTACAACAGACTGCATGAAGTATGCTACATGCCCTGTTTATGCAAGGCTCTAGGTGAGTGGATGGTCAGTGACAATCTTCCCAGATCCTATCTGGAAGTGACGAGTGTTCAGACTATTCAAAGTTGGAAGTAAAGGCTTTTACCTCAAGAGAGGCAGTTCTTCTGAACAAAGTAAAACAGAAGGTGGATCGGGGAAATGTAAGGACTTATATCTGTTTGAATGAATGGATGGAAAATCTCATGAACACCAACTGACATTTCACCCTGAACCACACATCTGTATTTCCTAACATCAATGCTCTGAATTATAAAACAACTGTATGATGTTTATGAGATAGTAGGAACTGCAGTTACTGGAGAATCTGAGAAAACAAGGTGTAAAGCTGGATGAAGGAGGGACTAGGCCCAAAATGTCAGCTTTCCTGCTCCTCTGATGCTGCTGCGTTCATCCAGCTCTACACCTTGTTATCTATGATGTTTACATTTGTTCGTCCAGTAAGTGAAACTTGGCTCTTGATTGTGTTAGTCGGCGTGTTAATTTGTCCACTTTGATAGTACGAGCAACAGTATCTGGAGAGAGGCAGTGGCCTAGCGGTATTATCGCTGTATTGTTAACCCAGAGACCTATGCACTGGTCTGCGAACATGGGATCAAATCTCATCATGGTGGGTGGTGGAATTTGAATTCAAAATTAAAAAAAAAACTCTGTAATTAAGAGTCTAATAAAGTACTTGTCAGGAAACTGCTGTCTGGTTCACTAATGTCCTTCAGGAAAGGAAAATGCCATCCTTACCTGGTCCGGCCTGCATGTGACTCCAGACCCACAGCAGTGCGGTTGATTCTTAACTGCTCTCTGAGCAATTAGGGACGGGCAATAAATGCTGCCTGACCAGCGACACCCTCATCCCATGAATTAATTTAACATGAGACTCATCTTTGTCCCTAATAGTTTATCTCTGTGGTGAATAACTCACATCCAAGCTGGTAGCAATTGTGAGGGATAGGACTGTCTTATGAGGAGAGCGTGAGTAGATTGTGCCTGTACTTATTGAATTATAGAAATATGAAAGGTGGCTTGTTGAAACATACAAGCTCCTTAGAGGATTTGGCAGGCTGGATGTTTCCGTCATGGGAGAGTCTAGGAGCAGATGGCATCATCTCAGAACAAGAAGTCACACATTTAAGACAGAGATAAGGAGGAATTCCACAGATTGACAGGTAGTGAATCTGTGGAATTCTTTGCTCCCAGAGGGCTGTTGAGGCTGGGTCATCAAGAATATTCAAAGTGGACATAGTCAGAAACAAAAACAGAAGTTGTTGGTAAAGCTCAGGTGGTCTGGCAGCTTCCATGAAGAAAAAAATCAGAGTTAATGTTTCGGGTCCGGCAACTCTTCCTTGGTATTCTGAGGAAGGGTCACCGTGGAAGGGTCACTGGACCCGAAGCGTTAACTCTGATTTTTTTTCTTCACAGATGCTGCCAGACCTCCTGAGCTTTGCCAACAACTTCTGTTTTTGTCCCTGATTTACATCATCCACAGTTCTTTTGGTTTTTACAGAGACAGTCAGAGTTTGAATTAACAAGGAAAGTTATGGGGAAAAGGCAGGAAAGTGGAGTTGAGCATCAGCCAGAGTAGAGTTGCTCCAACACTCCAGAATTTTTAAACTTTCCAGCATAATGAGACCTGCCTGACTATCATCCCACCCACTAACTTTAGCATTCAACCCTTCCAGCGCAGCAACATCTCCCTTGGCCATCTGCAAGATGAAATGAACAACACACCAATACTCGGCAATAACCTCACAACATGTAATTTCTACCAGCTAGGAGAACAAAGCAGCATGTGGGCACTACCAGTTACAAGTTCCTTGCCATGCTACAAGTTCTGCTGAATGGGAAACATTTCACCATTCCCGAAGTATCAATGAGTCAAATCTGGAATTTCCACCCCAAAGACATTGTGGGTCTGTTTACAGCACGCAGGCTGCAACTCATCACCACCTGCCAAAAGACACCTTAGGTTCGGCAATAAATGTGACTTTCTCAAGGGTTGTCAAGGCCTGAATGACTTTAAAAATAAAGCATTCTAAAACATACTGTAGTGTAAGAAGCCTGGCAGCTAATTTGCAAATTGCAATGACCAAAAACAGCAAGGATGCAAAGACCAGTGTTTTTGTTTTGTGTTGCGAGCTGACAGATAAATATAGAGATAACTCAGTGTGGAGGATGAGGAATACAGCAAGCCAGGCAGCATCAGAGGAGCAGGAAAGTTGATGTCTCGGGTCGGAATCCTTCTTCAGAAACTCCATCTCCGAGGAAGAGTCCCGACCCAAAATGTCAGCTTTGCCGTCCCTCTGATGCTGCCTGGCCTGTTGTATTCCTACAGCTCCAAACTCTGTTATCTCTAATTCCAACATCTGCAGTTCTTGCTATCTCTGAGATAAATATGGACATGGGCAGTGGAAAAACATTCACATTTCCAAAAATGCCACGAGGCCCTTTGCCTGCAGGTGAATGGAATAAAAAAACAGGGTCTCCTTCATCAATTCAATAAATTTCTCTTGTAGTGCACTGGATCAGAAGGTCAGACATGATCTCACTTCAGGACCCCGGGCGGTGGCGTGGTGGCTCAATGGTTAGCACTGCTGCTTCACAGAGCCTGCGATTTGGGTTCGATTCTAGTGTTGGACGACTATCTGTGCGGGGTTTGCACATTCTCCCTGTTTCTGCTGGGTGCTCTGGCTTCCTTACATAGTCCAAACATATACAGGTTAAGTATGCTGGCTGTGCCAAACAGCCCCGTGGCTGAGTATCCATGGTAAATGCAGAGTGACGAGGATTGGGTAGGGGTTGCACCTGAAAGGGCCAATGCAGACTTAATGGGCTGAATTGCCTCTATCTGCACTGTGGGGAGTCTATGACCTGATGATGAAGTACAAATCGCCACCATGAGGATTGATTATGTTTTATCAAGATGGTAGCAGAGTTGCAGCTCTGCAGTCAGGCTCCTGGCTCGAAGCTTGTCTGCTTTCTTCATTTTTTTTTTAAAATTCACTTTTCTTTTTCTCTTTTTCCTTTTTTTGCTTTTTAAAAGCCTTTTTCAGCAGGGTGAGAGTGGGCCCGGCCTCTCAAGCATGTGTGGCAGCAACAGCAACAAAGCAAGCTCCTCCTGGAGAGTCCAAGATAACAAAGTGTGAAGCTGGATGCACACAGCAGGCCCAGCAGCATCTCAGGAGCACAAAAGCTGATGTTTCAGGCCTAGACCCTTCATCAGAGAGGGGGATGGGGAGAGGGAACTGGAATAAATAGGGAGAGAGGGAGAGGCGGACCGAAGATGGAGAGAAAAGAAGATAGGTATAGAGGAGAGTATAGGTGGGGAGGTAGGGAGGGGATAGGTCAGTCCAGGGAAGATGGACAGGTCAAGGAGGTGGGATGAGGTTAGTAGGTAGCTGGGGGTGCGGCTTGGGGTGGGAGGAAGGGATGGGTGAGAGGAAGAACCGGTTAGGGAAGCAGAGACAGGTTGGACTGATTTTGGGATGCAGTGGGAGGAGGGGAAGAGCTGGGCTGGTTTTGGGATGCAGTGGGGGGAGGGGAGGAACTGGGCTGGTTTTGGGATGCAGTGGGGCAAGGGGAGATTTAGAAGCTTGTGAAGCCCACATTGATACCATTGGGCTGCAGGGTTCCCAAGCGGAATATGAGTTGCTGTTCCTGCAACCTTCAGGTGGCATCATTATGGCACTGCAGGAGGCCCATGATGGACATGTCGTCGGAGGAATAGGAGGAGGAGTTGAAATGGTTTGCGACTGGAGGTGCAGTTGTTTGTTGCGAACCGAGCGGAGGTGTTCTGCAAAGCGGTCCCCAAGCCTCCGCTTGGTTTCCCCAAAGTAGAGGAAGCCACACCGGGTGCAATGGATACAATATACCACGTTGGCAGATGTGCAGGTGAGCATCTGCTTGATATGGAAGGTCATCTTGGGGCCTGGGATAGGGGTGAGGGAGGAGGTGTGGGGGCAAGTGTAGCACTTCCTGCGGTTGCAGGGGAAGGTGCCAGGTGTGGTGGGGTTGGAGGGCAGTGTGGAGCGAACAAGGGAGTCATGGAGAGAGTGGTCTCTCCGGAAGGCAGACAAGTGTGGGGATGGAAAAATGCCTTGGGTGGTGGTGTTGGATTGTAGATGGCAGAAGTGTCGGAGGATGATACGTTGTATCCGGAGGTTGGTGGGGTGGTATGTGAGAATGAGGGGGATCCTCTGGGAGCGGTTGTGGCGGGGGTGGGGTGTGAGGGATGTGTTGCGGGAAATGCGTGAGACGCGGTCAAGGGCGTTCTCGACCACTGTGGTGGGAAAGTTGCGGTCCTTGAAGAACGTGGACATCTGGGATGTGCGGGAGTGGAATGCCTCATCCTGGGAGCAGATGCGGCGGAGGTGAGGAATTGGGAATAGGGGATGGGGTTTTTGCAGGAGAGTGGGTGGGAGGGGGTGTATTCTTGGTAGCTGTGGGAGTCAGTGGGCTTGAAATGGACATCAGTTTCTAGCTTGTTACCTGAAATGGAGACTCAGAGGCCCAGGAAGGTGAGGGATGTGTTGGAGATGGTCCAGGTGAACTTGAGGTTGGGTGGAAGGTGTAGGTAAAGTGGATGAACTGTTCGAGCTCCTCTTGGGAGCAAGAGGCGGCGCCGATACAGTCATCAATGTACCGGAGGAAAAGGTGGGGTTTGGGCCCTGTGTAGGTGCGGAAGAGGGACTGCTCCACGTGAGCTACAAAGAGGCAGGCATTGCTTGGGCCCATGTGGGTACCCATGGCCACCCCCTTTGTCTGTGTTGTATCCGGAGGTTGGTGGGGTGGTCATCCTCCGACACATCCGCTGTCTACAATCCGACGCCACCACCCAAGACATTTTTCCATCCCCACCCTTGTCTGCCTTCCGGAGGGACCACTCTCTCTGCAACTCCCTTGTCCGCTCCACACTCCCCTCCAACCCCACCACACCCAGCACCTTCCCCTGCAACCGCAGGAAGTGCTACACTTGCCCCCACACCTCCTCCCTCACCCCCATCCCAGGCCCCAAGATGACTTTCCATATTAAGCAGAGGTTCACCTGCACATCTACCAATGTGGTATACTGCATCCACTCTACCCGCTGTGGCTTCCTCTACATTGGGGAAACCAAGCGGAGGCTTGGGGACCGCTTTGCAGAACACCTCTGCTCGGTTCGCAATAAACAACTGCACCTCCCAGCCGCGAACCATTTCAACTCCCCCTCCCATTCCTCCGACGACGTGTCCATCATGGGCCTCCTGCAGTGCCACAATGATGCCACCCGAAGGTTGCAGGAACAGCAAGTCATATTCCGCTTGGGAACCCTGCAGCCCAATGGTATCAATGTGGACTACACAAGCTTCAAAATCTCCCCTTCCCCCACTGCATCCCAAAACCAGTCCAGTTCTTCCCCTCCCCCCACTGCATCACAAAACCAGCCCAGCTCGTCCCCTTCCCCCACTGCATCCTAAAACCAGCCCAGCCTGTCTCTGCTTCCCTAACCTGTTCTCCCTCTCACCCATTCCTTCCTCCCACCTCAAGCAGCACCTCCATTTCCTACCTACCACCTCATCCCGCTTCCTTGACCTGTCCATCTTCACTGGACTGATCTATCCCCTCCCTAGCTCCTCACCTATACTCTCCTCTCTACCTATCTTCTTTTCTCTCCATCTTCAGTCTGCCTCCCCCTCTCTCCCTATTTATTCCAGTTCCCTCTCCCCATACCCCTCTCTGATGAAGGGTCTAGGCCCCCAGCTCCTGAGATGCTGCTGGGCCTGGTGTGTTCATCCAGCTCCACACTTTGTTATCTTGGATTCTCCAGCATCTGCAGTTCCCATTATCAGTCCTCCTGGAAATTGGTGGGGTATGTCCCAGAGGAGGCTAACTGAAACTCCAAGCCATGAACTAGGTCTAGGCTGATCGGACTTTCAAATCTGGATTTTCTTCCTTTCTTTTGAATAAAGACTTTAAAATATAGATGTTTTTCTTTCTCCTTCTGCTCTTTTTTATTTCTTTTCTTGGTTTTTTAAGAATTCCTGTTTTGAATTTTGTATTTCAAGATGGCATCGAGCGAAGACAACTTGGAATTTCTGATGAAGGGTCTAGACCCAAAATGTCAGCTTTCCTGCTCCTCTGATGCTCCCTGGTCTGCTGTGTTCATAGAGTTCCACACTGTGTTATCTCAGGCTCCAGCATCGGCAGGTCATACTATCTCTTTGTATTTCTGTACTTGAGTGTTTGTGACAATAAAATCTAATTACCAACCTATGATGAAATAATGGCAGAAAGGTCTCCTAGTCAGCCAGAGCCTTGTGGAAGCTACAACACATCCCTCATCAAAAGACACCAGATGTAGGTTCTTGCTGTGAGCAATCGTTAGGTGCCATGCTGTAACAGAGCGTGCCTCAGTAACCCTCTGGACCGTGAGCCTCAAATCTGTACTGTATTCACTGGAATACGACAAACCATCTCAGCCCCAAACTGTGCCACTGATGAAATGTTAAACAGGTAATAATATTATGGATGTCATGCTAGGAGGTGCAAAACTTTCAGATACTCATTTTACTGACAGTAATTAAAAAGCCGTCAGCGTATTCTTGTTCAAAATTGCTGCAACAGCTCAGAATATGAGGGAGGGAATGTGTTTTTTTTCAATCAATAGCTCATCTCCTTTTAATTCAAATGACCTGGTAATTCAATTTTCTGAAATAAATCCTGACTTGTCTGCATTATTGACATTTTAAATTCAAATTGCAGGATAATTTAAATGTTTTTCTTGCAAATGCAGCTTTGAGTTGTCAGGAGTACACCAGCTCTATATATAATTCATATATTTCCTCATCCTTCAATATTGAAACCAGTATATTATTGGATATTCGTTGATAAGTTCTTTGGTTACTGATGAGGCTGCTTGTTCCTCAAGGTGAATCATCAACAAAGTTAGAAATTATGATTTTTTTTTCACTGAGACCCCTTCAGCTGGTCTGTACATTCTGCAGCAGGATTATCCCAGAAACTCTTCAGAAGCAAAGGCAATGAGTCAGGAAACCCGGTGTTCAGATCCCACTCCAGGACTTGGGGGCCAAAACAAATTGCATTCATAAAATGGCCAAAGCAATTTTGAAACTGTGAAACTTTCCAACACAGTAAGAGTGTGAGAGGTCTGTCGGAAATAATTTGGAGACTCTATTGTCACTTCCCAGAGTTCAAGGCTACAAAGTGCATGCAAAAGTTGCCTCAACAACTCCGAGTGTTTGGCAATTGCTTGGCTCCTTTGGTGTACTTTGGATTGGTGCCAACGGTATAGGCTTAGCCAACAGGTTCGACTTAGCAACTAGAGTACAATCGTGACCAACTACCTTGCCCTGCCTCTGGTTGAAGTGGTCACTGTATGGATTGGGCCTGCCTTGTTGTAGAAAACTACAGAAGAAAACTGCCTCAGAGTGTCAGGGCAAGTTAATCTCTTTTCCAATAGAAGGAAAAAGTGATTAGTCCAACTTGCTTTGTACACTTTAGTGTACCTTTTGTATACCTTATACCTTGTGTATCTTTTCGTGCTGCCTCGGGAGAACAACCAACATCATCAAAGGCCCTTCCCACCTCAGTTATTCTCTCGTCCATCGGGTAGGAGGTATAAAAGTTTGAAAACACGTACAAACAGATTCAGGCACAGCTTCTTTCCCTGCTGTTATCAGACTTTTGAGTGGGCCTCTCAAATGTTAATTCTGATCTCTCACGTTGCACCTTCTCTACGAATGTCTCTGTTCTGTTATCCTGATGCACTTTGTATGGTGCGATCTGCCAGTATAGCACACAAAACAACGCTTTTCACTGTATGTCAATGCATGCGACAGCAATAAGTTAAATTCAAACTCACCGTTCCTGTATGACCAAGACATTCATTTCCAATATTACTATCTTCCTACTTTTTTTTGTCTCTGAGAGGTGATCTACACCTGAGCAAGAAGCCCCTCCTCATAGCTATCCATTTGGCTGTGTTTGAATGTTGCTGTTTACGACTCTCTGGATCACCACTGGCAGTCACTGCACTGCCTCTTGCTTGTGATTAATTTCCCAGGCTTTAGAAGATAAAAATGCTCTTTTTTTAACTTTATACGTGAGATATGGGCATCACTGACAGGATCAGCATTTGTTGCCCAAACTCAATTTTCACCTGACTCAAATGATTTGCTAAGACCATTTCAGAGGCCAGTTAAAGCTCAAACAGTTTTCTGTGGGCCTGGAGTCACATGTAAGTCAACCAGGTAGGGACAGTGGATTTCCTTTCTAAAGGGCATTCATGAACTGGATGGGTTTTTACGAATTTAGACAATGGTTACATGGTTGCCGTCGGAACAGATTTCATTAATTCCAGATTTTTATCCCAGATTCAAATTTCAAAATCCAACATGCAGGCATTTGAACTCATGCTTCTGTCTGCTTCTCCTTCATCCAATGGGGTAGTATAAATGCGGAACTCACAGTCGCCGGAAATGGTTCAAGCAAGTATTAAAGACCCAGCTCAGAGAAACCCAGGCAGCACGTGAGGGAGAAGGGAGCAAAGGGTTACCGTGGTAGATTTACATAAAGAAATATGTGAGGAAAGTTGAGAGGAGCTTAAACACCATCACAGACTGGCTGGACTTATTTCTGTGCCATATTTCCAATATAATCTAATTGTATGTAATGTTCCATTGTAAGTTCAACCTGTGTTGATTATTAATTATGCAGAGAGAAATGAACATCTGTTACTTTGTCCATAGAAGATTAATGTTGTTATAAAGCTGCCACTGGCTATACAAGGGATGACTGACACCAACACAACCTCAACTTGGAAATTGTAACTGAAGTCCTTGATATAATCAGCTCCTCATGCCCAGGAGCTGATCTATAAATTCCCAACACTGTTTATTGGCATTTCTCACTACTCCCTGGCACCTTTTTTTCAGAAGTTCCTGCTTTGGGGCAGAAACCGTGGCTGAGGGAGTCATGCTTTAATATCCACACCCAAACTTGCTCTGATTAAGAAAGAAGCCATTAAAGTTCACAGGAGCAAACTTGAGATAAGTAATCAGTTTCCACAGAAGGGTCTGGAAGCATGAGAGTAGATATTCTAAACTTTGTATATAACATATTAAAGGACGTATAGTGATTCTAATGAGGTCAGCCAGGTGGATATCATATAATACGAGCTCCCTGATTTGGACTGTTAATCTGGCCCAATCAGGGAGCCCTGGCTGACAGACATAAGCAGGAGTGTCAAGTATCATAACGGTTTGGGACCTGGTTCTGAGGCAGTTGGATCAGTGTCAAGGACATTTCACATGTAAATAAAGGGTGACTTGGGGATGGGATACCAGAGTTATTTCACAAAGCTCTGACACAAATAGAAAATGGGTCACCTTTGTATCACTTTGAGGAAAAGCAAAATGTACCAGCAAGTATGGAACCAAATCTAAAGCCCGTCGACACCTAGGCTTTTCTCTCAGAGGCTTGACAGTCTTTGGAGTTCTTTTCATTAAAAGGCAATTGATGTAGAATCTTTAAATGCTTTTAAGGCAGCGGTAGGTAGATTTTTGATTACCAAGGGGATGAAAGATTATCAGGGGTATGCAATAATGTAGAATTGAGGTTTAAATCAGATCAGCCGTGACCTGATTGAAGGGCAATGCAGGTTTGAAGAGCCAAATGGCCTACTTTTTGCTCCTTGTTCAGTTGTCATTTAATCTATTTCTTTCAGCTGCCCGTAAACTCTTCCTGATGGATGTTTCTCTGTTGCGACTTCCTACTCTAGGGATCACAGGGTTGAAAGGCAAAGGAGAATGTGGTATTTAGGTCGTGCATGCTACAACATCCTATTAATTCCATCATTCTATTTCTTGTCTTGCTGATTGTCACGCCTCCCAGGCCTGCAGCCCTGTGGTAGCATTTAACATGCGCTGACAGAAGTGATGCGTGTTGGACCTCCCTCTATGTTGCTAGCATTCTGCTGGCAATCCACTTGCCATGTCTACAGGAGCTGAGGAGGCCAAACATTCCTGAATTCCTGAGACTATCCGACAATTTGGCCTTTTGCCCCTTATCCCTGACCAGACCTTCCAAGGGCACATTTTGTTGTGGATTTTTTTTTCAGTCTCAAAGCCTTATTTTGAAGGAGAAGCAAATATCACCAGGCCAATTTATTATTGTTCCTCCAGAAACATCCATTGGTGCTTTGGAACATCCTAAAGTGAGCAAAGATGTGCGATAAGTACAAACCTTCTTTTTATTTTTGGGCTCAGTTTGTTGCCAAAACATGCCAGGATGTGGTAGTGCTATGGCTCATTAGAGGATCCAATGGCCTAATGACATTATCACTAATCCAGTGGTCTCTTGGCAGATGGTGGAATTTGAATTTAATGGAAAAAGTCTGAAATTAAGAGTCTAATGATGACCATGAATTCATTGTCGATTGTTGGAAAAAGAACACTTGGGTTCACTAATGCCCTTTCGGGAAGGAAACTGCCATTCTTATCTGGTCTGGCCTACATGTGACTCCAGACCCACAGCAATGTGGTTGACTCTTACTCTGTTCACTGTGAAATTAGGGACAGTCAAGAAATGCTGGCCTAGCCAGTGGTACCCTCAACCAATGAATAATTTTGTTAAAAAATTCATTATCAGGGCTGCCCAGTGAGAGTCTGGCGTTTTGTGGTTGAATGTAGATCACTATTCCCAGTGCAAGCCCATTCATGGCTCCCATCATCACCCCTGCGTAGAATAGTTATAAACAGAAGACGTTATAATCAACTTCCCACCTCCTTCTTCTCCCTCCCCACCCTATCCCGATACTCATGCACCAATACTACCTGTTCTACGCCGCCCATAAATTGAACCTCAAATTGACTTGTACTAAGCTGAAATAATTTTTTTAAAAGTTAGGAACAGGGTGAGTCTACTCAACCACTTAGTCTGCTCCATCATTCAATAAGAGTATGATTGGACTGAATACTCCATAGATCCCACCTATGTTTGATAAGCTTTAACCCACTTGTCCATCAGGAATCTATCCACACAAAAGTATTCAACTGAAAATACTCCACCACCTTTTGACAAACGGAGTTCCAAAGACACATGACTGTCTGTGAAAAAGGAAACATTCCTCTCATCTCCTCAGAGATAGTAAGAACTGCAGATGCTGGAGAATCTGAGCTAACAAGGCGTAGACTGGATGAACACAGCAGACCAAGCAGCATCAGAGGAGCAGGAAAGCTGATGTTTCGGGCCTCAACCCTTCTTCAGAAAAAGTCTTTCAGAAATCAAAAAAAAATTCAGGGCTGCTATGAAAAGGCAGATGACTGCACTCGCAGAGCATTGTTACAGATGGGTAGCATGTTTGATCAGTGGTTAGCCCTGCTACTTCACAGCACCAAGGACCTGGGTACTATTCCAGCTTTGGGGTACTATCTCTGTGAAGCATGCCCATTCTCCCTTTCCCATTCCCTGTGTCTGTGTGGGTTTCTTGTAGATGCTCTGGTTTCCTCTCACAATCCGAAGATGTGCAGGTTAGGTGGATTGGCAATGGGAGATGTAGCTGCTTTGTCCTGAATGGTGTTAAGCATTTGAGTGTTGATGGAGCTGCCCCATCCAGGTAAGTGGGGGGTAGTCCATCAAGGTCTTGACTTGTGATTTATAGATGGTTTACAGGCTTTCGGGAGTCAGGAGTTGAGTTACTTACTGCTGCTGTTCTATCCTCTGAACTGTTCTTACAGCCATTATGTTTTTGTGGTGGGTCCAGTAGAGTTGCTGGTCAATGATAATCACAAGAATATTAATAGTGGATTATTCAGTGATGGTAAGACCACTGAATGTCAAGAGGTGGTAGTTAAATTATTGAAGATGATCAATGCCTGCCATTTGTGTGATAAAATATTACTTGTCACTTGTCAGGCCAAGCCTGAATCCAGAGATAGTAGGAACTGCGGACGCTGGAGAATCTGAGATAGAAAGGTGTAGAGCTGGATGAACAAAGCAGGCCAAGCGGTGTCAGAGGAGCAGGAAGGCTGATGTTTTGGGCCTGGACCCTTCTTCCCCGAAACATCAGCTTCCCTGCTCCTCTGAAGCTGCTTGGCCTGCTGTGTTCATCGAGCTCTACATCTTGTTATCTCTTCCTCTCATCTCTGTTATTTTTATGTTTTTTTTATTTGTTCAGTGAGTATGGACATCACTGACTACACCAGCATGCATTGCCCATCATTATTTGCCAAGACAGCAGTTAAAAATTAACCACATTACAGCTGGCTTGGAGTCACATATAGGCTAGACCAGGTGAGGACAGCAGGCTTCCTTACCTAAAAGGCATTTTTGACCCAAATGAGCTTTTCCTGGCATTCAGCAGCAGTTTCATGATTATCATTAAGCTCTTAATTCTAGACTTTCATTGAACTCAATTTCCACGATAAACCATAGTGGGAAAACAAACTTGGGTCTCCAGAACATTACCTGTGTGTCTGGATTAATTGGCTAATGATAATATCACTATGTCATCACATTCCCCTGACATTGCACCATATTTCTTTTGATCAGAAATGGGCAATTTAATAGAAACTTTAAAACGGGCCATTCAGTCCCATAAGCCTATTCTGCCATTCAATAAGATCTTGTCTCAAACGCATTTCCCCACCTTAGATTCAAATTCTTCAATATTCTTGGCTGACAAGAACAATGTGAAATATTCATGAATCTTCTCATTTCTTTTTGCTTTCCATCTATATATTGCTTTCAAAATTCTGTAAACTGCAATAACATCATGCCTTAACTTTCTTTATTTCTTCAGCATCCAGAACTGTGAATTCTACTGAAGATGTACTTCTTACACAAGACAATGTGTTGGGTTTGTGATAAGGAGAATTAAGTTCTCATAAGTCCAGGAGGAGGGAGTCCCAATTCCTCACCATTTCTTTTCCAATTTCCCTGTTATCTTCCTTCTTACTCTGACTAGGCACCAGAGCTTCTGATGCCCATCAGTGCCCCTCTGATGAAGTGTCGGTGTTCAATTCCACGTGTTATTTATATGTCTCAGTTTGTTGGGGTGTTTGGTATCACTTCCGGATCTGTTTCTCAGTGGTTTGTGCATAGGGTCTAATTCAATGAGCCTGTTGATGGAGTTCCACTTAGAATACCAGGCCTCCAGTAATTCCCTGGCATTTCTTTGTTTGGCTTGTGTGATTATGGGTGTGTGGTCCTAGTCAAATTCATGCCCCTCTTTGTCTGTGTGCAGTGAGACAAGTAAGAATTGGCCGTGTCCCTTGGTGGCTAATTGGTCTTCATGTATTCGTATTGTCAGTCTTTTTTCTAGCTTGGCCTATGTAGTGTTTCTCACAGTCCTTGCATATTACCCCAGTTTTGGGTATGGGGTCCTTTACATTCGTCAGAAGCTGTTGTAGGGTGGTTGTCGGTTAGTATGCTACCCTGATACCACAAACCAGCAACCACCAAGAAACATGACCTATTCTCACTTGTCTCACTACACACAGACAATGAGGAACATGAATACAACTGGGACAACACATCCATAATCCCACAGGCAAACAGAGACACGCCAGGGAATTCCTGGATGCCTGGCATTCGAAACGGAACTCATTAACAAACACATTGAATTAGGCCCTGTGTACAAACTGCTAAGGAACAGAACCAGAAGTGGTATCAAACACCCCAACAAACTGAGGCATATAAATAACACATGGAACAGAACACCAACACATCACCGGAGGTGCACTGAAGATGTTATCTAGCAGGTTGACAAAATCTTTGCAGCTAAACCCACTGACTCGGTGAGCATGTCTACAATCTCACCCACAACCCGCTCTACAAATCTTCTCAAAATCTTCTGATGACCATCCTTTCTTTCTCAGTTTTCCTTCCACAATTGTGAGGCGAAACCCATATTGTGAAGTAATCTTACTACAAAGCTCAGCACAAACATAGGGAATACTGGGCAGAATCCACTCGGGGCCTGGATAAAGTAGCTGTGGAGAGAAATTTTGGAGAATTTTGAAAGAAGTGAAGCCTTTCTCTACATTCAGAATAAGTTCCTGCTCTGAGGAAGGATCATCAGAATTGGAGGGATGCCTTTTAATGGGGATTATTGCTTGTTTTCAACTTCTTTATCTCATAAACCTTATCTTCATTCAGAATCAGCTTCCTACAAAGCCAGCCTTCGCAAGAAAACAAGATGTTGCAATTCCTTGACATGAAAGCCTGAGCAGGAACTCAGGTTTGCTATTGCCACATCTGGATCTCTGTATTGAAGACAAAGCAGCAACATCTGAGGATACACTCCTTGGGCAAGCAACTGTGTGTGCCTCATGTCCATGGGCACTGGCATCTGGTAGTTACTATCCTCTCTGCATCATAATCATACTTTTCCAATCTACCTGAATGATGCTATACTACTCCTCCAGTGTTGCACCATTGAATCTTGCATTACAATGTGGCTGCAAAGGAACGGTATGCATACAAATAGACAATCAATTTACAAAGCAGACCAATCTGCATCTCAGGACTGAGCCCTTGCTCTGTTCATATTTATTCACCTTGAGTCCATCGAGATGCTTCCAGAATCCCTGCCTTGCCTTTCCTCGCCTGTTTTAATCTTTTATCACATGAGCCAGTAGGCTCAAGCAATGCCACTTAGACACAATGCCAGGAAGCTTATCATGACAGTCAGTGGTCTTCATTCAAGTCAATGGAGAGGCTCTTTGATCAGGGTTCCTGAGACTGTTTGATAAGGGCAGCCTCTGATAACATATCAGGGTCTTGGCCAATATCAGTCAGCCACTCAATCTAGCCCAGGGCAGGATTCTGTCCTCAAAAGGGGTGAGGAGTCAAATACTAAGCACACCACCACCACCATCTTAGCTTCTTCTGCCCAAATTCTCCTGGATTGAGGTAACAGGAGATACTAAGAGAGACGAAGGCAGGTTACACAGCTGCCAGTGCTGGTGCAATTGGGGAACGGGAGCATGGTGATCCTCTAAGAGAGTGAGTAAATAGTGCAGAGGCCTTTCAGTGTGGAGGTTTGTGAGGGTGAAAGCAAGTGAGTGTAGGCATTACATGCAACTATCAGAGAGGTAGCCCATGATCCTTGTTGGTAGGTGAGTGCAATAGCAGAGACAGTATGAGATAGTGAAGGGAAGTTTGTAGCACATCGTCTAGGGAGCAGGGTAGATCACTGACCTTCTTTCTACACTGCTGGGGATTCCTCCAGATTGTAACAAACAAAGTGGCAAATCCAGACAGGCTGGTATCATGGCCTTCTCAGCTGGACATGCCTGGAGGAAGAGGCTACCCCCTCCTTTGTAGCTTCCCATCCTCTGGGACTTCCAGTTGACTGTCTGCAAAGTTTGGTGCAAAATTAATCTCATCTGCCCTGCCAGGGATCACGCAGAGCAGCTGTGCATTGGCAGTTCTCGGCCGGCCGAACAACGGCCTTCCTAAAAATGCCTGTGATGAGGTCTGGAAATATCCCGACAGTGGTGATTTCTGGCAGTGGGAGAACTAGGTGTCAGATGAGATGGGTGCCACAGAGCATTGTGGGTAACATGTGGTGAGTTTGACATGGTAGCCTAAGAAAGCATGCGAGGCCTCACAGAGAGAAACCCTTCCATGGCGCTTTACAAAATAGACATTCTGACATTAAAAAATTCAGCCCCAATATCTTTTCTTCCCACTGAAAACTCTAGGTAAATGTTAATCTGCGTCTTGCAATATGATTGAAAGCAGACTACCAGCAGCTGAGTTTCAAAGCTCCCTCACAGGAATAGGCCATTCAGCCTTCAAGCCAACTCCACCACTCACCAAGGCTGTGATGACAAAGTGTGGAGCTGGATGAACACAGCAGGTCAAGCATCATCTTAGAAACACAAAAGCTGACTTTTTGAGCCTAGACCCTTCATCAGAAAGGGCCTAGGCCCGAAACGTCAGCTTTTGTGCTCCTAAGATGCTGCTTGATCTGTTGTGTTCATCCAGCTCCACACTTTTATTATCTAGGATTCTCCAGCATCTGCAGTTCCCATTATCTCTGATACATTCAGCAAGGCTGTGCCTGATCTGACTATGGGCTCAACTTCACACTCCTGCCTACCCTTGATAACCACTGGCACCATTATTAGTCAAATATGTAACCATCTCAGCTTTAAACATATTCCTATCTTCGCCATTGTTGGGAAGGTTTTTAAAGGCACGAGACTTGGTAAGAGAATGATAACATATCAATCCCACCTCCTTGACCTGTCCGTCTTCCCTGGACTGACCTATCCCCTCCCTACCTCCCCACCTATACTCTCTCCACCTATCTTCTTTACTCTCCATCTTCGGTCCGCCTCCCCCTCTCTCCCTATTTATTCCAGTTCCCTCTCCCCATCCCCCTCTCTGATGAAGGGTCTAGGCCCGAAACGTCAGCTTTTGTGCTCCTGAGATGCTGCTTGGCCTGCTGTGTTCATCCAGCCTCACATTTTATAATCCTGTCTTCAATGGGATAGCCTTTATTTACACATTCTGCCCACTTGTTCCAATCTCTCCCACAATGTTAAATAAGCCTGTTAGCATCCAAATGTCAGGACTGGCACACCAGTTAGTTATTAAACATGCCAGATAAAGTTGGCAGTCATGACTTGAGGTGTAAATTAATTTTTAATATCATGAGAAGTCAGAATTAGTGTCCTTCTGTGGCACCAAAACTTTGATTTCTTCAAAATATAACTTATCTCAGAAATGTGCAAAGGATTATTATCTTTCCTGGGAGGTAGTAGGAACTGCCGATGCTAGAGAATCTGAGATAACAAGGTGTAGAGCTGGATGAACAGAGCTGGATGAACACAGCAGGCCAAGCAGCATTAGAGGAGCAGGAAAGCTGACGTTTTGGACCCTTCTTCAGAAATGGGGAGGAGAAATAATTAGAGAGAGGGGGAAGGCAATGATGGAAGGTGGATAGAGGAGTAGATAGGTGGAGAGAAGACGGACAGGTCAAAGAGGCGGGTTATGGAGCCAGTAACGGTGAGCGTAGGTGGGGAGTTAGGATGGGGGTTGGTCAGGTGAGGGAAGACAGACAGGTCAAAGAGGTAGGGGTGAGGCTATTAGGTAGGCAATGGGGAACGGGGTTGGTCAGTGAGGTGCGAGGAGCGGATAGATGGAAGAAAAGACAGGCTGGGCAAGGAGGCGTGGATGAGCTGGGCTGGTCTTTGGATGAGGTTGGAGAAGGGGAGATTTTGAAGCTTGTGAAATCCACATTGAGACCATTGAGCTTCAGGGTTCCCAAGCCAAATATGAGGTGTTATTCCTGCAACATTCAGGTGGCATTGTTGTGGCACTGGAGGAGACCCAGGATGGACATGTCATCCAAGGAGTTCGAGGGGGAGTTAAAGTGGTTCGCGACTGGGAGGTGTAGTTGTTTGTCACGAACCAAGTGTAGGTGTTCCACAAAGTGGTCTCCAAGCCTCTGCTTGGTTTCCCCGATGTAGAGGATGCAACATTGGGAACAGTGGATACGGTATACCACATTAGCAGATGTGCAGGTGAACATCTGTTTGATGTGGAAAGTCTTCTTGGGGCCTGGGATAGTGGTTGAGAGGGGCAGGTGTAGCACTTCCTGCGATTGCAGAGAAAAGTGCTGGGTGCGGTAGGGCTGGAAGGGAATGTGGAGCAGACAAGGGAGTTAATGAAGAGAATGGTCCCTCTGGAAAGCTGATAAGGGTGGGGATGGAAATATATCCTTGGAGGTGGGGTCGGATCGCAAAGAGCGGAAGTGAGGAAGGATGATGCGTTGGAGGTTGGTGGGTGGATGGGAGTTGGTGTTGATGGTGGGTGGAGTGGCATCGGCGTCGTTGGTGGGCTGAGCGGCGTTGGAGTTGATGGTGGGCGGAGCAGCATCAGTGTTGTTGGCGGGTGGAGCGGCGTAGGTGTTGGCAGTGGACGGAGCGGCGTTGGTGTCAGTGGCGGGTGGAGCGGCGTAGGTGTTGGCAGTGGACGGAGCGGCATTGGTGTCAGTGGTGGGTGGAGCGGCGTAGGTGTTGGCCGTGGACGGAGCGGCGTTGGTGTCAGTGGTGGGTGGAGCAGCGTCGGTGTTGGCGCTGGGCAGAGCGGCGTCGGTATCTGCTGTGGGCGGAGCGGCATCGGTGTCGTTGGTTGGCTGAGCGGCGTCGGAGTCGATGGTGGGTGGAGTAGCATCGGTGTTGTTGGCGGGTGGAGCGGTGTCCGTGTTGGCAGTGGGCAGAGCGATGTTGGTGTCGGTGGTGGTTGGAGCAGAGTCGGTGTTGGCAGTGGGTGGAGCAGCATCAGTGTTGGCAGTGGGCAGAGCGGTGTCGGTGTTGGCGGTGGGCAGAGCGGTGTCGGTGTTGGCGGTGGGTGGAACAGCGTCAGTGTTGGTGGTGGGTGGAGCAGCATCAGTGTTGGCAGTGGGCAGAGCGGTGTCGGTGGTGGCGGTGGGCAGAGCGGTGTCGGTGTTGGTGGTGGGCGGAACAGCGTCGGTGTTGGCGGTGGGCGGAGCAGTGTCATATTTGGCGTTGGGCGGAGCGATATTTGTGGCGGCCTCCGCAACCAGCATCTCCAGAGGAGACAACACACCCACCCCTGCTGGGTCTTCACCATTCCCCCCAGACCTCCCCCTTACTGAGGACGAACGGTCAGTCCTCTGTAAAGAGCTCACCTTTGTCCCACTCCACCCGCACATCAACAACAAATACAACTCATGCTAGGACGTTGAATAGTTTTTCCACCGCCTCCACCTCTGCACTTACTTCTTCGACTGTGAGCCTAACCCTTCCTCTACTTACCCCTTCTCCGGCCTCTGACACACCCCCTCCTCCTGGACACCATCCCAAGGCCTCTGACCCTTTCTTGACATCTTCATCTCCAACTACCATCGTGACATCAATCGTCTCAACCTCTCCATCCCTCTGACCCACTCCAACCCCTCCCCCATAGAAGGTGCAGCCCTCCGCTCCCTCCGCTCCAATCCCAACCACACCACGAAATCTGTGGACTAGAGAGGCGCAGCTGTAGTATGGCTCACTGACCTCTACACTGCCGAGGCCAGGCACCAGCTCACTGATACCTCCTCCTTCCTCCCCCTCAATCTGAACCCACCCCTGAATGCCAAAACATCGTTACCCAAACCATCCACAACTTCATCACCTCAGGTGACCTCCTACCCACCCTCCAG
Organism: Stegostoma tigrinum; assembly: GCF_030684315.1. NCBI lineage: Eukaryota > Metazoa > Chordata > Chondrichthyes > Orectolobiformes > Stegostomatidae > Stegostoma > Stegostoma tigrinum. The sequence goes on from NC_081359.1 coordinate 103,688,186, forward strand.
CCTCATTGTTCCCCAACCCCATACCGCCCGCTTCTATCCTTCCCAAAATCCAAAAACTTGCCTGCCCAACTCGACCCATTGTCTCCACCTGCGCCTGCCCCACCAAACCTATCTCCACCTATCACGACTCCATTTTCTCTCCCTTGGTCCAGGAACTCCCCATCTACATCTGTGACACCACCCATGCCCTCCATCTTCTCCAAAACTCCCGATTCCCTGGTCCCCAACACCTCACCTTTACCATGGACACCCAGTCCTTATACTCCTGCATTCCCCATACAGATGGCCTAACGGCCCTCCGCTTCTTCCTGCCCTGCAGGCCCGACCAGTTCCCCTCTACTGACACCTTCATCTGCTTAGCTGAACTCATCCTCACCCTCAACAACTTCTCTTTCAATTCCTCCCACTTCCTACAGACAAAGAGGATGGCCTTGGGTACCCACATGGGCCCAAGCTTTACCTGCCTCTTTGTAGGGTTACGTGGAACAGTCCCTCTTTCGCACCTACACTGGCCCTGAACACCACCTCTTCCTCTGTTACATTGATGACTGTCTCGGCACTGCCTTGTGCTCCCACGAGGGGCTTGAACAATTTGTCCACTTCACCAACATATTCCTTCCCAACCTTAAGTTCACTTGGACCATCTCTGATACCTCTCTCTCCTTCCTTGACCTCTCTGTCTCCATTTCTGGCACTCACCTGGAAATTGCTATCTATGTCAAGCTCACCGACTCCCACATCTACCTAGAATACAACTCGTCTCACCCACCTTCCTGCAAGAACGCCATCCCCCATTCCCAAACTTTTTGCTTCCACTGCATCTGTTCCTGAGAGGAGGCATTCCACTCCCAAACTTCTCAGATGTTCTCGTTTTTCAAGGGCCACAACATCCCCGCCCCAGTGGTCGAAAAAGCCCTCAACAGCATCTCTTACATTTCCCGTAACTCATCCCTCACACCCCGCCCCTGCAATGCCAACAAAGACAGAACCCCCTCATCCTCATGTACCAACAAACCAACCTCCGGATACAACGCATCATCCTCCGGCACTTCCGCCACCCGCAATCTGACCCCACTGACAAGGATATATTTCCTTCCCCACCCTTTCCGGAGGGACCACTCTCCCGTGATTCACTCGTCTGATCCACACTCCCCACTAACATCACCACTCCCGGCACTTTTCCCTGCAACAGGAAATCCTTCCACATTAAACAAATGTTCACCTGCACATCTGCTAATGTGGTATACTGTATCTGCTGTCCCTGATGTGGCCTCCTCCACATCGGGGAAACCAAGCAGAGGCTTGGAGACTGCTTTGTGGAACACCCATGCTCGGTTCGTGACAAACAACTACACCTCCCAGTCGTGAACCACTTCAACTCCCCCTCCACTCCTTGGACGACATGTCCATCCTGGGCCTCCTCCAGTGCCTCAATGATGCCACCCGAAGGTTGCAGGAACTGCACCTCATATTTTGCTTGGGAACCCTGCAGCCCAATGGTATCAATGTGGACTTCATAAGCTTCAAAATCTCCCCTTCCCCTACTGCATCCCCAAACCAGCCCAGTTCGTACCCACCTCCTTGATCTGTTTGTCTTTTCTCCCAACTATCTGCTCCTCCCACCTCACTGACCAATCCCCATCCCCACTGCCTACCTACTTGCCTCATCCAAGTCTCTTTGACCTGCCTGTCTTCCCTCAACTGACCAACCCCCATCCTAATACGTCACTTAGACCCACCTTTACTGGCTCCATCTCCACCTCCTTGACCTGTCCATCTTCTCTCCACCTATCTGCTCCTCTATCCATCTTCAATCATCCCCTCCCCCCACCTATTTATTTCAGAATCCCCTTCCCCTGCCCCATTTCTGAAGAAGTGTACAGACCCGAAACGTTAGCTTTCCTGCTCTTCTGTTGCTGCCTTTCCTGCTGTGTTCATCCAGCTCTACACCAATCTGTTATCTTTCCTGTTTGTTCTGTCTCTTTTACTCCAAGTCATTAATTTACTTCCTGCACAGAAATTAAATATTTGATCTGCATGCTTCGATGAAGCTTTGTCAGTCTGTTCTGTTCATTCATGGGCAAAGACGGAAATTGCTGAAAAAGCTCCGCAGGACGAGCAGCGTCTGTGGAGACAAATCAGAGTTAATGTTTTGCGTCAAGTGCATTCTGAGGAAAGATTAACTCTGATTACTCTCCACAGATGCTGCCAGTCCTGCTGAGCTTTTCCAGCACTTTTTACTTTTGTCTCTATTTTACAGCATCCACAGTTTTTTAGGCTTTTATATCGTTCGCTCATGGCCCTGATTTGCTGAAGAGTTTGCTGCGATCAAAAGTTGTCAACAATTTATTGGTGGTATGATCAATAGTGAATATGTTTCCCAGTTCCTAAAGTGTTTTCTTCCTGGTGACAGGGTCAAGAATCCCATAGTGTGGCTGAAGGATATGCTTCTTGGGAGAGTGAAATTATACAGGTTATAGCCCGCATTGTACTATGACATAAGTAGGAAGAGCGAATAGGCCATAAAAGCAGATTTTTGTCACATTAGGAAGGAAAATAAAAGGCAAGACCTCACGAACACTAAACTCAGGGTTACAACCACGATCATGAACAAGAGACGATCGGGATAGAAGGACTGCTCAATTGAACACGTCATACGGAAACTGATTTCGAAGAGACAGCATCATATTTTTGAGGCATTTCTGGGGCAGCTGGGAAATGTACAAACTGAATAAGTAACAGTTTAATAACAGCTAGACTGTTAGGTGCCATCGTGACTTGAGTTTCTTGGAGTTGGGCAGGTTTTAAACAATGTTGTCAGGCGAATGGGAACCTGAGACTGACTTAAATTACATGGAGATAACTTGAAGTAGACTCATGGAAAGTGAAATCAAATGGCAAGCAAAATGAATGTGAGCATTGACTGTTCCATCCTGCAAGCCCACCTCCCACCCATTGACTCCATCTTTACTTCTCACTGCCTCAGAAAGACAGCCAACACCATCAGAGATCTGTCCCACCCCAGTTATAATCTCTTCTACCTCTTCCGTCGGGCAGAAGATACAAAAGCTTAGACTCATGTACCAGCAGATTCAAGAACAGCTTTTTCCCCACTGTTATTAGGTTCTGGATGGATCTCTCAAATTTTAAATTTACTGTTGATCTCATCTTTGCACCCCTTCTCTGTCACCATAACATTGTATTCCTCGCGCTGTTCTATTACCTTAATGCACTTTGTGTGGCATGATCTGCCTGTACCACACTCAAGACCAAAATTTTCACTGTGCCTTGGTACATGTGACAATAATAAATCAAATCAAATCAAATCAAAATTGTTTAAAATGCAGACTAACTTTTTAAAAAGTTGAAGTTAATATAACTCTATTCAATTGCATACAAAATTCACAAAAAGCATGTAATTTAAAGGTTGAAATAGAGGTGAATGGGTATGATCTAATTACCAGTAATAAATCATGGCCACTTAGCAAATACAGTATTCAGAAGGACAGGGGCAAACGAAAATAAGGTAGTGCTTTTTCTCAAAAGAAATGGGATCAGTCCACTAATAGGGGAGGATTCAGACTGGTAAAATGATAAGTGGAATCTGTTTGAATGAGTCTATGAAACAGTAAGGGGCAGTGAACTTTAGGAGGCATTGTTTCTAGGCCAGCAAACAGTGGTAGCAGTGTGGGAGATGGTACTCATCCGAAATTAACAGAAGCATGTTGTGCGGGTAACACAGTAATCATGCGTAACGTCAATCGACATGTCAACTGCATGAATATCATGAGCACAAACACTGGACTGTGTGAGGGATGGCTTGTGAATGCAGAATGTTGAAGAGCCAACTGCAGAACAGACTAAATGAAAACTGAAAGAACTGAGGATGCTGGAAAACAGGAACAAAAACTGAAACGGAAATTGCAGGAAAAATTCAGTATCTATGGAAAGAAATCAGAGTTAATGTTTTAGGTCTAGTAGCCCTTCTTCAGAACAGGTGAAGCAAGATCACCAGACCTGAAACATGAACTCTAACTTCTCTCCGCAGAGGCTGCCAGGCCTGCTGACTTGTTTTCTAGCAGCAATTTCTGGTTTCGTTTTTGTGAGAGAACAGGCTATTTTAGATCTAGTATTATGTAATGAGAAAGGGCTTATTCATAATATTGTTTTAAAAGAATATGTAGGAATGAGTGACCATAATATGATAGAATTTTATTTAGTTTTGAAAATACGGTAGGTTTATCAGAAACCAGAATATTGAATTTAAACAAAGGAAATTGAGAAGTAATGAAGGATCAATTGGGTAAGGTGGATTGCGGAAGTGGATTAGGAAGGATGATGTTATCTAGGCAATAGCCTGTAATGTACCTCACCATCACCTTCTCAATGGTAACAAGGAACGAGTAATAAATGCTGGTCCAGTCAGCGAACCCCATGTCCCTTTTTTTTTCAGAATTGGAGGGTATTTAACGAATTATAACATAGTTTACAGCAACTATACATTCCTTCAAGGCACAAAACCATCAAAATTTCTTCCAATTGTGGCTAACAAAGACAATTAATGATTGAATAGGATTAAAAAAAAGCTCATAAAGTTGCCAGGAAAAAAAGTGGCGAACTTAAGCATTACAAGGATTTTATAGAATACAAAGGAGGATCAATAAACTGATCAAGAAAGGGAGAATAGGATATGAATTTAAACTGGAATAAACTAAAAAAAAACACAGCATTAAAGCTTTTTCAGGTATACAAAAATACAACATTTGGCTAAGACAAATGTGGGTCAATTACAGACAGTATCAGGCGAATTTATCACAGGGAATAGAAAAATAGCCAAGAGGCTAAATGGTTACTTTGTGTCTCTCTCTTCACTGAGGGAGATATGAGAGGTTTCCCAGGATTGGAGGTCTAAATAACTGGGGAAGGTGAGAAATAAGTCTCTAAATTTAGTCAGTGAAAGAGAAGTTAATTAGACTGAAAGTTGTTCAGCCCCTGACATGCCCCCATAGTGATACAAGAGATAGCTATGGAGTTATACATGAACAGGTGATCATCTGCTGAAATGGCATAGAGTCTGGAAAGTTTTCAGTGGATCAGAAGGAAGTAATTATCACCAACTATCTAAGAAGGGTTCAAGAGAGAAAACGGAGAATTAACCTCCAATCGACAGTAGAGAAAATATTAAAATCTTTTAAAATAGAAATGATACAGACATTTGGATTATGAGGATCTAATTGTGCACAGTCAGCATGTTTTTGTTCATGGGAAGTTGTTTTTTTAAAAAATGAGCTTTTGGGGGCTTTTTTGAGGATGTTGCGAACAAAATTCATAAAGAGAACTCATACTTGGACTATCAGAAGGCTTTTGATAAAATTCCCCACAGGAGGTTTGTTTGGGATGGTTAACAGAAAACATCGGGAATAAACAGCCCATCTTCACCTTTGCAAGCTGTCACCAATGAGATTTCACAAGGATCAGCATTCCACAAGGACCTTTGCTTGACTTGAAGCTAGGTGGAAACGTGTGCTGATAGGAAGATATGAAGTGTCTTCAGGAAGATCTGTACAGGCTTAGCAAATGTGGCATGAAAATGGCTGATGAAATGTAATGCATAAAGTGAAAGGCTGCCCATTTTGGTGGAAGGAACAGACGTGTATGGTGTTTCTTAAATGCTCACTATTGTGTATATCTCACAGAATGTAAATAGAAAAGGCAAAGCTGTCATTGTCTTACCAGACCATAGTGCTGCCCTTGCATGAGAGAGAGCAGACTGGTGGTGGTCTATCTTGAAGGTCACCATGCCTCAGGCAGGGGAAGGGTTTGAGAAGAAGAGCCCTCCATGGTAAGCTTAGTGCTCAAAATGAACCCATGGAATTGCCATCACTCTGCATCACAAACCAAGCTAACCGACCTCCTCACGGTGAGTATGGCTTTACGAAAACATAATCAATCTTTCATCAATGTTGCATAGCATGTGATCTGATGGTACAGAAAGAAACTTACCTCGACAAAGCACGGGACACCAAGGGACATTGAGTACATACAGTGCAGGAAATCTGCTTTCAAATGCTGAGCCAGGCCCAAAGCAGCGTGTACCTCTCCGGACAGTGCGGGAAAAATGAATTGGAGTGGATGAACAGCCATGATTACACTCAACGGTGGAGCAGGTTTGATGGGCTGAATGGCCTATTCTTGTTCCCATGTCACAAAATAGTTTTGTTAGGCATCTACCATTCAATAAATCATGGCTGATCTTCTAGCTCTGCTCTACCTTCTTGCACTGGGCCCAAGTCCCTTAGCACACAACAATTTATTGATCTGTCATCAACGGCTCAGCAACTACAGTCCTCCAGGATATACAATCACAAAGATTCACAACGCTTTAAGTGAAGAAATTTCTCCCCTTCTCTGTCCAAAAATGACCAAAGGGCTTATTCTCAGACCGGGAACCTATGTTTTAGGTTCTTTAGGCAAGGGAAAGACCCTCTCTTTGTTTATATTGTCCACTGCTTAAGCACTTTACATTTCCTACCTCCTCAATATCCTACCTCCATTTACCTCATCTAGTCCTTTTCAAATTTAATAAGTTTCTATGAGATCTGACACCTCCCTCCCTCTATTCTTCTGAGCTCTAGTGAGTATCATCCTAACTCTTTTCATACATCAGTCCTGCCATCTCAGGAATCAGTCTGGGAAACCTTTGTTGCACCCCCTTCAATGCCAGAAGATCCTTCCTCAAATAAGGAGTTCCAAACTGCACACAATGTTTTGGTTGTAGTCTCAACTGCAGCAAGACCACTCAACTCTTGATCTGGAATGATCTCACTATGAAGGACAACATACTATTTCCCTGCTTCACTGCCTGCTGCACATGCATGCTTACTTTCAGTGACTGGTGTGCAAGGTCACCTTCCCCTTTCCCAATCTATGACCGTTCAGATAATAATCTGCCTCCCTGTTTCTGCTACCAAAGTGTATAACCTCACACTTATCTACATCAGACTTCATCTGCCATGCATTTGCCTACTCACTCAACTTGTCTAAATCACACTGAAGCACATCTGCATCTTCCTTACTGTTCACCACCCAACCAGCTTTCTGTCATTTGTAAATTGGAAGATATTATATTTACTTCCCTAATTTTATTCATTAACATACACAGTAAATAGCTGGGGTCCAAACACTGATCCCTGAGGTATTCCACTAATCACTACCTGCCACTCAGAAAATGACCCGTTTATTCCTTCTATGATTCATTTACAATGTTCTTTGCATAAAAACATTTTGCAGTCTCTCACTATCTGAGAAGCAAAAGTTCCATGCTTTTAACTTTTCCCTCCCAAACACACACACACGTGCGCGCGCACGTACACAAACGCACACATAGGTTCACACATGTACATATGCACATAAGCACTTGCGCACATACCCGCATAAACACATATATGCACAAACACACACACACGCACATGCTTGTGCACGCTCGTTTGCACACACACAGATGTATACACATACATACATGAATACACACACACAAACACACATGCATACACAGACATGCGCGCGCGCGCGCGCACACACACACACACACACACACACACACACACACACACACACACACACACACACAGGCACACACAATGGCCCAGTAGTATCCTGCGTTCAAATCTTTTCACAGCAGATGGTGGAATTTGATTTTGATAAAAATCTCAAATTAAGAGTCTAACGATGATCAGGAATCTATTTTCAGGGTGACTCCCACCCCCACCAAGCCCCCAGACCACCACCCAATGTGGTTCACTAGTGTCCTTTCGGGAAGGAAACCGCTATCCTTACCATGTCTGGCCTACATGTGACTCCAGACACACAGCAATGTGGTCGACTCTTAACTGCCCTCTGGGTAATTAAGGATGGGCGATAAATGCTGCCTGGCCAATGATGTCCATTTCCCATGAATGCATCAAAAAAAAGCGCAGACACTCGCGGATGGACATGTACATATGCACAGATAAAAGCCCCCTCAAACATTGCACATCGCTGTTCAAACGAGACAAGATGCACTTTCATTTGGAACACTTTGAGAAAACATGTAGGCATGCTTCAAACAAAGTTCTTGTGAAGGCTGACATGTAAAGTCCTGCTTCCAAGGTCATTGACCCAGTAAACAAACAGAAATGGATATAATGATACAGAGGGTAATGGGAGTACGGAATTGTGCTGATTGAGTCGTGCTGTTTGAAAAGCGAAAAACAGCTGCAAGGCTGACACTGAGCATCGGCCTTCAGTCTGGAACATTCCGAGAGGGGTCAGCAGCATAGAAACAGAGGGTCAAAAAATAAAGTATCACTTTCCACTATACAAAGAAACTAGGGAGCCTGCGTATGCAGAGAACATATTACTATGTCTTAAATGAATAGAGTAAGATTGAATTGCAGAGGCACAAGAGTCTCAGCTGTCTCATATTGGATTGAAAATGCCTGTGACAACATTGATAATGCACATCTGACTGAACCCCTGTGGTGCTCAGCAGAAATATGATTATGAGACATGTCCTCTGTGAATCATTTTAACTCTGGCCATTTGTGAACAGAGTGGTGAAAAAAGTCCTTGGAGATGAAGCTGGATATTTTTGCAAATATACAAACAACAGGGATAGTAGGAATGGCCGATGCTGGAGTCTGAGATGAACCGGTGTAGAGCTGGATGTACACAGCCAGGCCACGCAGCATCAGTGGAGCAGGAAAGCTGGCTTTTCGGGTCTGAACCCTTCTTCATTTCTGAAGAAGGGCCCCAACATGAAACGTCAGCTTTCCTGCTCCTCTTATACTGCTTGGCCTGCGACAAACAACTGGAATTGATCCTTTGGCCCATTCACTGGAACTGGAAGAGGTTATTTGGGTCCTAGAACATATCCCTAGTCACCTTTCATCTTCTTCACTCCAGTGACAAAAGCCCTAGATCCCTCAACCTTCCCTCATAAGACGTACCCTCCAGTCCAGGCAGCAGCCTGGTAAATCTCCTCTGCACCCATCTATAGGTTCAACATCCTTCCTATAATGAGGTGACCAGAACTGAACACAATATTCCAAGTGTGGTCTTACCAGGGTTTTATAGAGCTGTAGCATAACCTTGTGGCTCTTAAACTCAATCCCCCTGCCAATGAAAGCCAACACACCATATGCCTACTTTACAGCCCTATCAACTTGGGTAGCAATTTTGAGGGATTTATGGATATAGACCCGAAGACCCCTCTGCTCCTCCACACTGCCAAGAATCCTGCCATTACTCTACATTTTGCATTCAAATTCAACCTTCCAAAATGAATCACTTCACACTTTTCCGGGTTGAATTCTATCTGCCACTTCTTTGCCCAGCTCTGTATCCTGTCAATGTCCCATTGCAACCTACAATAGCCCTCCACACTATCCACAACTCCACCAAACTTCCTGTCATCGGCAAACTTACTAACCCACCCTTCCACTGCCTCATCCAACTCATTTATTAATATCACAAAGAGCACAGGTCCCTGAACAGATCCCTGCAGCACACCACTGGCCACCGAGCTCTAGGATTAATACTTTCCATCTACAGCCACCCTCTGTCTTCTATTGGACAGCTAGTTTTGTATCCAGACAACCAAATTTCCCTGAATCCCATGCTTCCTCACTTTCTGAATGAGCCTACCATGTGGAACCTTATTGAATGCCTTGCTAAAATCCATATACACCACACCCACTGCTCTGTCTTCATTAATGTGTTTTCTCACATCCTCAAAGAATTCAATAAGGCTTGTGAGGCATGGCCTGCCCCACACAAAGCCACACTGACTATTTCTAATCAAACTGTGCTTTTCCAAATAATCAGAAATACTATCTCTTAGAATCCTCTCCAATAATTTTCCCATCACAGAAGTAAGACTGGCCAGTCTCTAATTTCCAGGATTATCCCTATTGCCTTTCTTGACTAAGGGAAGGACATTTGCCATTCTCCAATCTTCTGGTACTAGTCCAGTGGACAGTGAGGACACAAAGATCATTGCCAAAGGGGCAGAAATCTCTTCCCTTGTTTCCTGTGGAAACCCTGAGTATATCCCGTCTGGCCCAGGGGACTTATCTATCCTCATGTTTTTCGAGGTTTTTAGCCCATGCTCCTTCCTAACATCAACCAGTTTGAGCATATCTACCTGTTTCATGCTATTCTTACAGACATCAAGGTCCCTCTCACTGGTGAATACTGGAGCAAGGTATTCATTAAGGACTTCCCCTACCTCCTCTGACCCCACACACAAGTTCCCTCCACTATCCCTGATTGGCCCTACCCTCATTCTGGCCATCCTCTTGTTCCTCACATAAGTATACAATGCCTTGGGATTTTCCTTGACCCTACCCACCAAGGCTTTTTCATGCTCCCTTTTAGCTCTCCTAAGTCCATTCTTCAGTTTCTTCCTTGTTACCTTGTAGCGCTCTGTCTGATCCTTGCTTCCTCAACCTTAAGTAAGCTTCCTTCTTCCTCTTGGCTAGGTGTTCCATATGTCTTATCATCTAAGCTCCTTCGCCTTACCATCCTTTCCTTGCCTCAGTGGGACAAACCTGTCTAGTGTTTTTAGCAAGTACTCTACAGTTCTTGCCTAAGAGCATTGTAATTCCCTCTCTCCCAATTAAATACTTTCCCATACTGTCTGCTCCTACCCCTCTCCGTGACTATAGCAAACATCAGGGCTGGCTTCAAAACTATAAGGGTTCTGTTATTTTAACTCTCTCCGATTTTAAATTAATAACTAATCCAGCATCTACTGCCATTTGTGATAGTGTTCCAAATATCTACTGCATTTTGCATGATGAAGTGCTTCCTAACAGCTTGCCAGAACTCTCTGACCCAAATTTTATAGACCATGCCCCTGGTTCTTGAATCTCCAACCGATTAGAATAATTTGGGGTGGCATGGTGGCTCAGTGGTTAGCACTGCAGCCTCACAGCATGAGGGACCCAGGTTCAATTCCAACCTCGGGCAACTGTCTGTGTGGAGTTTGCACATTCTCCCCATGTCTGTGTGGGTTTGCTCCAGTTTCCTCCCACAGTCCAAATATGTGCCAGCTGGGTGGATCAGCCATGCTAAATTGCCCATAATGTTCAGAGGTGCGTGGGTTATCAGGGGATGGGTCTGGGTGGGATGGTCCAAGGGATAGTATAGACTTGTTGGGCCAAAGGGCCTGTTTCCACACTGTAGGGAATCTAATCTAAATAGTTTATCTTTATCTAGCCTGTCTCTTCCTTTAATTGCTTTAAAAACTTTGATTAGCTCACTCCTTAAACTTCTAAATTTGAGAGAAAACAGGCTTAGTTTACATAATCTCTCCTCATAACTTAATCTCTGAAGTCTAGCTGTCATTCTGTAGGCCAATGTTGTATTCCTTCTAAGGCCAATTTTATCTTTCTGATGTGTGGTGCCCAGATCTGCTTAGAGTACTCCAAATAGGGTCTAATTAGGTTATGCTGCTGTATAACTGCAGTATAACTTCTGTACTCTTGTTCTCCAGTCCTCCAGATATAATGGTCAACAATGCATTCGCATTCTTGATTATTTTATGCCCCTGTTGAAACATTTTATGATCCCATAAGGTTGTTATGCGTCATGTAGCACAGTTGAGTCATGGCGCCTCTTAATAACTGAATCATAGAATCCTCCTACAGCGTGGATACAGGCTATTTGGCCCATTGAGCCTATACCAACCCTCCAAAGAGCATTACACCAGACCTACCCCATCCCTGTAACCCTGCATTTCTCATGGTTAATCCACCCAGCCTGCACATCCCTGGACACAATGGACAATTTAGCATGGCCAGCCCACCCTAATCTGCACATCTTTGGAATGTGGGAGGAAACCCATGCAGACACAGGGAGAATGTGCAAACGCCATACAGACAAAGGTGGAATTGAACTCAGGTCCCTGGTGCTGAGAGGCAGCAGTGCTAACCAACTTCCAATTTCAATTTGCAAAGTAAACTCATTTACCAGTTTCACATACTACGTGTATTTAAGTACAACACTCCTTCATGTGTCCAGTTTCCACGTATTTCACAAATATTTGCATACCTTTAGAGACACTTTCCCTATTTCCATGCTATATATCTATACACGCACACGCATAGTCTATGTATATTAAAAAATGCATTTGATTTGTTTGTATTTCACTTCATTCAATTCATTACATTCTTAATTCTAAACATTTTTATTGAATTCAAATTCCATCATCAGCTGTGGTGGGATTCAAACCTGGGTCCCCAGAATGTTATCTGGGCCTCTGGATTAACAGTCCAGCGATAATACCACTAGGCCATTGCCTCCTCCCAGTGCTGCACCAGAGCGAGGCGCCTGAGCCACACTGAGGGAAATTTCACAGACGGTTGCCCATCAAAGTATAAAACGTCACCCTCTCACAAGATCAGTCGCTGTTAACATAATTCCTCAGTGCTGAAGGATCTGCGAGGACTGCTGCATGTCATCACAGAAAAGAAACCCTTGTTGGAAAGATAGCAGGGACATCTCCCCTATATCCCCATTCATAAGACCATAAGACATAGGAGCAGAAATTAAGCCATTCACCCCATCGAGTCTGCTCCGCCATTCAATCTTGGCTGATAAGTTCCTCAACACCATACTCCTGCTTTCTCCCCATAACCCTTGATCCCCCTGATAATCAAGAGCCTATCTATCTCAGTTTTAAATGTACTCAATGACCTGGCCTCCACAGCCTTCTGTGGCAGTGAAACCCATAGATTCACCACTCTCTGGCTGAAGAGGTTTCTCCTTATCTCTGTTCTAACATTCCTTTCTCATTCCTCAACCTCCATTTCAAAGCATGTTCCCTGGTCACAGCCCTGTTCCTTGGCTTGCGGTGTGAAAATTGGCTGCCACCTTTCCTACATCACAACCAGTAGCACCACTTAAAAAAAATACTTTACTAAGCTCCACAAAATGCCTTGTAGATGTGAGATGTGTTTGGTAATTGGAAATCTTTCACTTTCTTAGAACTGGGTTAGGGCTTGGTTTTAGAGAGACAGAGACACAGAGAGAGAAAGACCATTTTTATTCTATTAACTTCTGCCAGCTTCAAACCTCGGGCTCTGCTTTTCTCGTTCACTGCTTCATTCAATTCCCAAAAACACGGCACATTTCTTTCAAATCCGTGCTTCTCACATGAGTTCAGTGGCTTCATCTCTCAGTGTAGCCATGGGGTGAAAGTTAGACCATTTATATTAGATCTTGCAACTGAGGGTCTTTAGACAATACATAAAATTAGTTGCTTCTAGCTGCGTAGTGAATGAGAACATAATTATAGTTATCAATGTAATTTGAGAAAGGCGGAGAAAAATCTTACGGTATTAATTATATCTAACACCAATTTAATGAGAATGGCAGAATGATGCTGCTAATCTCACAATGCCTGCCTGCATTTCTCCTACCTTTGCTTAAATTGTAGTCATTACAGGGGCAATTCATAATTATATCAAAAAGTCTTTTATCGTTTAATGGTGTTGTAAATAATAGATGTAATAACAGTTCCATGTAATAGGTAAAGGAAGCCAAGTTAATGAGAAGCGTTTGGAATATTATTGCCTTTATTAGACTGACTGGGATTTTTTTATTTAGTCATTTCATTTTTACTTGAGAACTGAAAGGTCTGACAGAGAATAATTAAATCTACAGTTTGACAAATTGTCGTTAATCCTTCATTCATGTTTTTCCACTTGTTAGAAATGGAATATTTCTTCCCCTCCATTGTATTTGGCCATGGATCATACGAGTTTCAAAGACTTTTGATGAGCAGTTATTTCTTAATCATGGTGTATCAGTAAACAGTAAAGACCTTGTATTCATCTAGCAGGCTGCAATACATTAGGACAATCTAAAGTGACTGAGAACCAATTGGTTATCTGTCAAACACACACCAGGTTTTTTTGAAATCACAAGCTTTAAGAAAGGTGCTCCTCTGTCAGGTGAAGCGACCCGATGAAGGAGCAGCTCTTCTAAAGCTAGTGATTTCAAATAGACCTGGTGGGCTATAACCTGGTGTCATGTGACTTCTGGCTTTGCCAGCCCAGTCCAACACCAGCACCTCCACATCATGTCTGTCAGTGAAGGCATTGACTACAAAAGCAGGGAGGTTACATTGGAGCAGTACAGGACCTTGATCAAACCACAGCTGGAGCACTGTGAGCCATCTGGTCCACACTCCATAAGAAGGATGTGACTACACTGGAATGGGTGCATGGGTTGGAGCATGTCAGGAGATAGACTGGAAAAGCTCGGGTTGTTTTCTTTGGAACAGAGAAGATTGAGAGGGGACCTGATTGAGGTACATATGATTATGTGCAGCATGAACAGGGTGAATGGAAAGTGGCTTATCGCTTTAGCTGTTGGGCTATTAACAAAGGGGCATAATATTAAAGTGAAAGGCTGGGGGACGCAAGGAAATTTTTTTTTACACAGAGTTGTGGTTATCTGCAATGTACTGTCTGGGAGGGTAATTGTGTCAGAAAACCTCACAAATGTACATTGGTTAAGCGCTTGAAATGTCATAACATTAAAGGCTGTATGTCTACTGCAGAAAAGTGGGAATCGTGTAGATAGTGGCGTACTTTTGCTGGTACAGACTCAAAGGGCCACTTCAGTTCTGTACGACTCAATGAGACATATTTTCACGTGAGTTGCTGTTGTTAGAAACACAGCCAATTTTTATAAACTCGCACTGACAGCTGACCGCTAAAAAACAGAAAATGTGAAAGCCACTTAGTTGATCTGGCAGCTTCATTGGAGAGAGAATTAGACTTAATGTTTTAGGCAAAATTGCACAAGTCACTGTGCAGTTAAAGAGGGAAACCAGAAAATTACGGATCAGTTAGCCTAACATTCATTGTCAGGAAATTACATGAGTGTATAATTGAGAATACACTCACCGAATCTGGAAACATTTTCAGCTCTCAGATCTGAGAAAGCCAATGTGGATTAATAATGAGTTATTTTTACTTTTATAAGTCACCAGGGTATAATCCAACAGGTTTATACGAAATCACAAGCTTTAAAGGTGCTGCTGCTTCATCGGGTCACTTCGTATGAACATTTCCATCACTTATTGCTGTCCATGTACACAGATCCTTGAAAGTTGCCACCCAGGTTGACAGGGCTGTTAAGAAGGCATACAGTGTTTTAGCTTTTATTAATAGAGGGATCGAGTTCCGGAACCAAGAGGTTATGGTGAAGCTGTACAAAACTCTGGTGCAGCCACACTTGAAGTATTGTGTACAGTTCTGGTCACCGCATTATAAGAAGGATGTGGAAGCTTTGGAAAGGGTGCAGGGGAGATTTACTAGGATGTTGCCTGGTATGGAGGGAAGGTCTTACGAGGAAAGGCTGAGGGACTTGAGGCTGTTTTCATTAGAAAGAAGAAGGTTGTGAAGTGACTTAATTGAAACATATAAAATAATCAGATAGGGTGGATAGGGAGAGCCTTTTTCCCAGGATGGTGACGGCGAGCACGATGGGGCATAGCTTTAATTTGAGGGGTGAAAGATATAGGACAAATGTCAGAGGTAGTTTCTTTACTCAGAGAGTAGTAAGAGAATGGAACGTTTTCCCTGCAACGGTAGTAGATTCGCCAACTTTAGGTACATTTAAGTCGTCATTGGATAAGCATATGGACTTACATGGAATAGTGTAGGTTAGATGGGCTTGAGATCGGTATGACAGGTCGGCACAACATCGAGGGCCAAAGGGCCTGTACTGTGCTGTAATGTTCTATGTTCTAATTGCTCTTGAGCAGAGAGACAGCCACATTAAGAACATAAGAACCGAGAGTAGGAATAGGCCATTCAGCGCCTCAGGCCTGCTCTGTCATTCAAAATGATCATGGCTGATCTCATCTTGGCCTAACTCCAGTTTCCTGCCTGCTCCACGTGACCCTTCATCCCGGTACTAAGTAAAAATCTGTCTAACTCCTCCTTTAATTTATTCAGTATCCTGGCATCTACCACAGTCTGAGCCTGTGACTTTCACAGATTCATTACAGATTCAGGGAAATAATTCTTACTTATCTCTGTTCAAAATGAGTCATGTCTTAGCTAAAACTCTGTTTATTTGTTCTAGATTTCCCCTCAATGGGAATTATCCTCTCTATGTCTACTTTAGCAATTTCCTTTACCAATTAATACACTTCAGTTAGATCTCTCATTCTTCCAAGCTCTGGTGAGTATAGGTCTAAACTGCTTAATCTTCATAAAACACACCTTTAGACTTTGAAGTTCCTTGAAAATGGAGTCACAAGTTTACAAGGTAATGAAGAAGGTGTTTAGTTGATATGCCATTATTGGTCAGTGCATTGAATATAGAAGTTGGGAGGTCCTGTTGCCGCTGTACAGGACATTGGTGAGGCCATTTTTGTAATACTGCATTCAGTTCTGGTTTCCCTGCTACAGGAATGATTCTGTGAAACTTGGAAGGGTTCAGAAAATACTTATAAGGATGTTGTCAGGGTGGGACGTTTTGAGCCACAGGGAGAGGCTAAATAAGCTGGCGTTATTTTACCTGGAGCGTCAGAGGCTGATGGATGACCTTATAGAGGTTTATAAAATCATAAGGGGCGTGGATAGGTTAAATAGTTAAGGTCTTTTCCCCAGGGTCGGGGAGTTCAAAATTAGAGGCCATAGGTCTAAGGCAAAAAGGGAAAGAGTTAAAAGGGGCCTAATGCTTTGCAATACAGAGGGCGGTGCGTGTATGGAATGAGCTGCCAGAAAAGTGGTGGAGACTGGTACAATTACAACATTTAAAAGTCATATGGAGAGGTGTATGAATAGGAACGATTTAGAAATATATGAGCCAAATGCTGGCAAATAGGACTGGATTAATTTAGGATGTCTGATCAACATGAACAAGTTGGACGGAAGGATCTGTTTCTGTGCTGTACATCTCTATGACTCTAATCTGGCAAACGTCTTTGAACTGCCTCCAATGCAATTAAGTTCCCCCTCACATAAGGGAAGTAAAATTGTAAACAATACTCCAGATGCATTTGGATCTATTGCTGTGAATCTGCAGTGACACATATGCCAGACCAGATAATGATTGCAAATTACCTTTTCTGCAGAACATTAGTGATGGCAATAGATGATGCCCTTACATTCAACAGAATTAAATGAATTTATATTGCACAAGGTACCGTGATAGGGATTTAACCTGGCCAGTGTCTCTGACTTAAACAGTGTACCACTGCATTCTAACAAACTGAACTGAGTTTTTTTAAAGGGGTAACTGATATAATGGGCAATGTATGCAATGAATATCATTTATGAAGGACCTAAAAGAGGCCAATAACTTAAAAGTTGAAGGTGACATAATTGAAGTTTAACCTGGAAAAAAGTTGGCTTAAATTGGCAAACCTACATTGAGACCATTATTGATCTGTCTTTGGGTTTTATCCAAAGACCATTACTGTTTCATGAGGTTCAAACTCATAAGCTTTATTCTAAAATCAATTATTTTCTATTTATTCCAATCTCCTCCAAAGAAACAAAAGGCAGAATTTGCATACTTGAAATGACTTAAACACCCTCAGGCACATCATTGCATTTGACAGCTAATAAAGAACAAAATGTATAGTTATGATGTCGGAAATATGGTAGTCAAGGACTTTGACTCAGTGGCACGTCTGCTTGACTACAGGCCAGATATCTGGGGCTTGACCACCAGGATTATTTGCCACACTTAATCCAATCCAGCAACTAAATAGCTGCTGCCACTGATTCTATTCCTTTAACACAAGAGCTGCTGGCCTTCCCATCTTGAAGTTTGGTTCAGTCGTCAGCACTGCTCTCTCAAAGTGCCAGGGACCTGGGTTCGATTCCAGCTTCAGCAGGTGTTTGTGTCTACACGTTCTCTCTGTATCTGTGTGGATTTCCTCCGGATGCTCCGGCTTTCTCGCACAGTCCAAAGACATGCAGGTTAGGGTGGTGGGAGGTTTGGCCATGGGAGATGTAGGGCTATCGTGTGCAGGTAGGGGAGGAGGTGGTGACTTTTCAGAGGGTTGGTGTGGACTTATTGGGCTGAAAGGCCTGCTTCTACACTGTAGGGGCTCTATGATCTTCAGTGTCAGCAGCACCGCCAGGAGCAATAGGCGCTACATCTAACCTACGAGGTTCTATGATGGATATTGTTCCTTCCAATGTGATGAGGCTTGCTGGGCCACTCAGATGGCCTGTTGCAGTGGGACATTAGTAAGTGGGAGCAATGGTATTACTGTTATTTAAGCCAGGAGCATATTGAATGGCGGAACAGGTTCAGAGGGCCGAATGGCCTGCTCTTGGTCTTATTTTCTATGTTAGTATGAGTTTTGTGATCTACCAATTCGATCCCCGGAGTTCACTGAGTGGTCAGCTGATGATCCAGAAATAACCGCCACAAACTATCGGGTTGACTGGGAAAAGGCCGCCACACGGCGACATTTGTGGTTCTGTTGACCTCTGTGCAGGAGACCCATCCGCCAACTTCCCAACAAAGGCCACAGTGCCATGGTAGCAGGAAGGTGACCAACATTTTATCTCTTGTCTTCTCTAACCATTTTACATTGCCACTTCCCTGCCTCTCAGCCCACTTTTGTAGGGATGGTAAAACCCAGCTCTGCAAGATCCC
This sequence comes from Stegostoma tigrinum, assembly GCF_030684315.1. Taxonomy (NCBI): domain Eukaryota; kingdom Metazoa; phylum Chordata; class Chondrichthyes; order Orectolobiformes; family Stegostomatidae; genus Stegostoma; species Stegostoma tigrinum. Next base: position 103,706,867 of record NC_081359.1, read on the forward strand.
ACAAGAAGCAATGAAATAATGACTGGATATTCTGTTCTGGAACAATATTTACACATTCCTGAGTAGGGCAGGATGCAAACACCCCTGTTTTTTTTCTCAAAATAGTGCCGTGGAATCTTGTGTGTTTATCTGAAAGCCCTGAGATTACAATTTTCTCCAGTTGAACCATAGAAATGTTGCAGTGCAGAAAGACACTAGTCAGCCCATTCTGTCTGAGCCAGCTCAGAAAGAAAATTAACCATGCATCTTAATACACCTTCCAGCATCTTGTCTGTAGCTTTGCCTGTTACAACACTTCAGGTGCATATCCAGCTTCCCTTTTAACAGATTACGAGCTTCCACCTCAATCACCAAATGGGGCATCAGATTCCAGATACCCAGTACAAAATGTTTCCCATCATGTCCCCTCTCATTTGTCTAACATTGACCCTCAGCCTGCTCTCTCTACTTGACATTTTGAGAGAAACTGATTTTCCCTCAGTGATAATGATATGTAATTTTCAGTTTTCAAATTTTAACTAGTGACTTTTGGGTGCTGGTTACTTTTATGAAAGGTCTTTTAAAAAAAACTAAAGGTCGGAGACTCCTTCCAGAATAGTGACTTAATGCAGTATATGTTAGCGATCAGGTGACTGTTGTCAAATATTTGGAGGACTCCCCTGGAGTGTAAATGGAATCAGATTTTCATACTGTGAGATTTATCATGGACAACCATGTAAGGCAATTAACAAAACAAAAAAATGCTGGAAAAAACTCATCAGGTAATTAACATTTCAAGTTCAGTGACTCTTCATCGGAACTTTTCATTGTCTGAACATTTCACTTTACTTATAGACCACATCTGAAAGTAGAAGCGAAGAGCCCTGTATTATTCAGACTGAAGGACTGTCCTCTTCTTTCTCACTGTTGCAAGCATGCAAGTCTCCAATTAGGCAAATGCACACTACTTAGGATGAGAGTGATCAATCAAGACTTATGTGGAAACTGAGCAGCAAATTCCAGTCAAATCGAAGCTCATGCACATACGCGTTAAACCTTTTCAAGCCATTGCCACTTTATGATTTCTAAAGCTTTTTTTTTTACAGTGAATTGCTTCCATGAAAATACTGTCAAAATTGCCACAATTGTGATAAATTGCCGCTGTGTCTGCCTTCTCCATGTGAGATACTTTTGTAACACCATCATAATGCCTGGTGTGATTTCATTGCAGAGACAAAATGTTGAACTGACGACAAGGACTCTGAATAAAGTGCCTGAGAAATAATTTTTAGCAGTGGCAAAGTCAGGTTAAGGGGCAAGGTTAAATTGACGGGTTCCTCGGATTTTTTTTTCCTTCTATTGAGCAGTAACAGCATTTTGGCCTATTGTTATAAAGCTATAAAGTCATACAGCACAGAAACAGGCCCTTCAGCCAACCATGTCTATGCTAATTAATAAATACCAAACTACGCTAATCTGAGGTAGTTCTGTGCTTTACTGATCCTTGGCCTTCTAAGCGCTCAGCCAGATGCTACCTAAATATTGCAAAAGTTACAAATATCTATCACCTCTGGATGAAAAAAAAACAATTATCTCAGGTTCACTTTCAACCACTTACGCCTCAACTTAAATTATTTCCTTTGGTCTTAGACACATCTGCCCGGGGGTAGAGATTCTCTTGATCTAGTCCAGCTACACCTCTCGATTTTTATTTTATATCTCAATCAGAGCTTCCCACAGCCTCCTCTGCTCAATTAAACATACCCAGCCTCTCCAGTCTCTCCTCGTAATGGAGGCTTTTCATAAGAGGCAATATCCTCATTTTTGGGAGGAGAGTGAGAGCCAGACAGAGAGAGCACCAGGAGGCTGCCGGGAAGGTAAGGTTTTTTCTTCCCACTTTAAAAAGCTTACCTCGAGTGGGAGCGGTCTTCATTTATTTGGGCAGCGGCTGAACCCGAGACACTACACGTGCAGTGTCTCCCACCCGCCCTCCTCCTCCTCTAACCAAAAAAAACCACTCGGTGGTGTGTAGATAAGGTAAGGCTTTTTCTATTTCACGTTTCTTTATACATATCGTGTGATTGCCAAAAACTTTGATTCCTTTTTCATTTATCTAAGTTAAGTTTAATAATGTCAGGAGATCTCACACCCGTGTTGTGCTCCTCTTGCTCAATGTGGGAGCTCAGGGACAGGGCTGATGTCCCTGACTCCTTCATGTATAGGAAGTGTGTCCAGCTGCAGCATTTGTTAGACCCCACGACAGCTCTGGAGCTGCGGATGGACTCACTTTGGAGCAAAAGCGATGCCGAGGGGGTCATGGATAGCACGTTTAGCAAGTTGGTCACACCACAGATTAGGATTGCTGAGGGAGATAGCGAATGGGTAACTAAAAGGCAGAGAAAGAGCAGGAAGGCAGTGCAGGTGTCCCCTGCGGTCATCTCCCTCCAAAACAGGTATTCCGTTTTGGATACTGTTGGGGGAGATGGCTCACCAGGGGAAGGCAGCAGTAACCAGGTTCATGGCACCATGGCTGGCTCTGCTGTACAGAAGTGCGGGAAAAAGAGTGGAAGGGCGATAGTCATTGGGGATTCAATTGTACGGGGAGTAGATAGGCGGTTCTGCGGTCGAAAACGGGACTCCTGAATGATATGTTGCCTTCCGGGTGCACGGGTCAGGGATGTTTCCGATCGGCTGCAGAACGTTCTGAAGGGGGACGGTGAACAGCCAGTTGTCATGGTGCATATAGGCACCAACGATATAGGCAGAAAACGGGATGAGGTCCTACAAGCAGAATTTAGGGAGTTAGGAGCCAAGTTAAAAAGTAGGACCTCAAAGGTAGTAATCTCAGGATTGCTACCAGTGCCACGTGCTAGTTAGTGCAGAAATGAAAGTATAGCCAGGGTGAATGCGTGGCTTGAGAGATGGTGTAGGAGGGAGGGGTTCAGATTTTTGGGACATTGGAACTGGTTCTGGGGAAGGTGGGACTATTACAAATTGGACGGCCTACACCTGAGCCGGACTGGAACCAATGTCCTTGGGGGTGCTTTTGCTAATGCTGTGGGGGAGGGTTTAAAATAATGTGGCAGGGGGATGGGAACCAAATATTGGACAGAAAAGAGGTAGTAATGAAAGCCTGTAGGGAACTAGATAATGGAGTCAGTGTGACTAAAGGGAATAGTATTCGGGAGCAGATGATGAACACAAAGGGACAGGTGGTCTGAGGTGCATTTGTTTTAATGCGAGAAGTGTAGTAGACAAGGCAGATGAGCTTAGGGCTTGGATCGGTACCTGGAGATATGATGTTATTGCTATTACTGAGACTTGGTTGAGGGAAGGGCATGACTGGCAACTAGTTGTCCCAGGATATCGATGCTTCAGGTGGGATAGAGAGGGAGGTAAAAAGGGTGGAGGAGTTGCAGTAATGGTCAAAGACGATATCACAGCTGTACTGAAGGAGGGCCCCATGGAGGACTCAAGCAGTGAGGCAATATGGGTAGAACTCAGAAATAGGAAGGATGCAGTAACAATGCTGGGGCTGTACTAAAGGCCTCCCAACAGCGAGCGTGAGATAGAGGTACAAATATCTAAACAGATAATGGAAAGGAGTAGGAGAAACAGGGTGGTGGTGATGGGAGATTTTAATTTTCCCAACATTGACTGGGATTCACTCAGTGTTAAGGGTCAAGACAGAGCAGAATTTGTAAGGTGTGTCCAGGAGGGTCTTCTAGAGTAGTATGTATGTAGTCCAACTCGGGAAGGGGCCATACTGGACCTGGTGCTGGGGAATGAACCCGGCCAGGTGGTTGATATTACAGAAGGGGACTACTTTGGAAATAGCGACCACAATTCTGTAAGTTTTACAGTACTCATGGACAAGGATGGGAGTGGTCCTAAAGGAAGAGTACTAAACTGGGGGAAGGCCGACTATACCAAGATTCGGCAGGATCTGAGGAATGTAGATTAGGAGAAACTGTTTGAAGGTAAATCCACATTTGATATGTGGGAGGCTTTTAAGGAGAGGTTGATTTGCGTGCAGAAGAGACATGTTCCTGTGAAAATGAGGAATAGAAAAGGCAAGATTAGGGAGTCATGGATGACAGGTGAAATTGTGAGACTAGCCAAGAGGAAAAAGGAAGCATACATGAGGTCTAGGCGACTGAAGACAGACAAAGCTTTGCAAGAATATCGGGAATGTAGAGCGAATCTGAAAAAAGGGATTAAGAGAGCTAAGAGAGGACATGAAATATTGTTGGCAAACATGGTTAAGGAAAATCCCAAAGCCTTTTATTCATATATAAAAAGCAAGAGGGTAACGTGAGAAAGGATTGGCCCACTTAAGGTCAAAGAAGGAAAGTGATGCGCTGAGTCAGAGAAAATGTGTGACATTCTTAACGAGTACTTTGCATCGGTATTCACCAAGGAGAGGGATATGACAGATGTTGAGGTTAGGGATAGATGTTTGCTTACTCTAGGCCCAGTTGACATAAGGAAGGAGGAAGTGTTAGGTATCCTAAAAGACATTAAGGTGGACAAGTCCCCAGGTCCGGATGGGATCTATCCCAGGTATCTGAGGGAAGTGAGAGAGGAAATAGCCGGGGCCATAACAAATATCTTTGCGGCATCCTTAACACAGTGAGGTCTCGGAGGACTGGAGACTTGCTAATGTTGTCCCCTTGTTTAAGAAGGGCAGCAAGGATAATCCAGGTAATTGTCAACTGGTGAGCCTGATGTCAGTGGTAGGGAAGCTACTGGAGAAGATACTGAGGGATAGGGTCTATTCCCATTTGGAAGAAAATTGACTTATCAGTGATAGGCAACATGGTTTTGTGCAGGGAAGGTCATGTCTTACCAACTTAATAGAATTCTTTGAGGACGTGACAAAGTTGATTGATGAGGGAAACACTGTAGATGTCATATACATGGACTTCAGTAAGTCTTTTGATAAGGTTCCGATGGCAGGCTGATGGAGAAAGTGAAGTCACATGGGGTCCAGGGTGTGCTAGTAGATGGATAAAAAAACTGGCTAGGCAACAGGAGACAGAGAGTAGTAGTAGAAGGGAGATTCTCAAATTGGAGATCTGTGACCAGTGGTGTTCTACAGGGATCTGTGCTGGGACCACTGTTGTTTGTGATATATGTAAATGATCTGGAGGAAGGTGTAGGTGGTCTGATCAGCAAGTTTGCAGATGACACTAAGATTGGTGGGGTAGCAGATAGTGAAAAGGACTGTCAGAGATTACAGCAGAATATAGATAGACTGGAAAGTTGGGCAGATAAATGGCAGATGAAGTTCAATCCGGGCAAAAGCAAGGTGATGTGTTATGGAAGATCAAATTCAAGGTTGAACTATACAGTAAATGGAAAAGTGCTAGGGAAAATTGATGAACAGAGAGGCCTGGGTGTTCAGGTCCATTGTTCCCTAAAGGTGACAACACAGGTCAATAGGGTGGTCAAGAAGGCATATGGCATGCTTTCCTTCATTGGGCGGGGTATTGAGTACAAGAGTTGGCAGGTCATGTTGCAGCTGTATAGGATTTTGGTTCGGCCACATTTGGAGTATTGTGTGCAGTTCTGGTCGCCACATTACCAAAAGGATGTGGATGCTTTGGAGAGGGTGCAGAGGATGTTCACCAGGATGTTGCCTGGTATGGAGGGTGCTAGCAATGAAAAGAGGTTGAGTAGATTAGGATTATTTTCATTAGAAAGACAGAGATTGAGGGGGGACCTGATTGAGGTCTACAAAATCATGAGGGGTCTAGACAGGGTGGATAGCAAGAAGCTTTTTCCCAGAGTGGGGGACTCAATTACTAGGGGTCATGAGTTCAAAGTGAGAGGAGGAAAGTTTAAGGGAGATATGCGTGGAAAGTTCTTTACACAGAGGGTGGTGGGTGCCTGGAACGCGTTGCCAGCGGAGGTGGTAGATGCAGACACGTTAGCGTCTTTTAAGATATATTTGGACAGGTACATGGATGGGCAAGGAGCAAATGGACACAGACCGTTAGAAAATAGATGACAGGTTAGACAGAGGATCTTGATCGGCGCAGGGTTGGAGGGCTAAAGGGCCTGTTCCTGTGCTGTAATTTTCTTCGTTCTATCCTGGTGAATTTCCTCTGCACGCTCTTCAGTGCAATCACATCCTTCTGACAGTGGGGCAATCAGAACTGCACACAAGATTCCATATGATTTGATTTGATTTATTACTATCGTGTGTGCCAAAGCACAATGAAAAGTTTTGGTTTGCGTGCAGTACAGAGAGTTCAAAACATACAAAGATCACAAAGTGGCTGAACAGAGAGAAGAATACAAAGTTACGGCCGCAAAGCAGTTTCAATAAAATAAGATCAGCATTAGATTTGAAATCATTCAGAAAGGGTACCTTCAGAACAGCAGAGAAGAAGTCTTCTTGAATCTATTATTACGTATGTTTAAGATTTTGTATCTTCTGCCTGAAGAAGGGTTTGGAAGAGATTATAACTAGGTGGGGCGATGGGATGCTCATAGAGTTATAGAGTCATGAAGGATAAAAATGGGCCCTTTGACCCACCATCTGTGGCTAACCAGTGTTTTATAAAGTTGTAAAGAAACTTCTTCAGTCCTATTTTTAATGCCCTGGCTAATGAAAGCAAGCATCCTGTAAGCTGTGATCATCCAACTTCACACCGTGTTATCTCAAATTCTCCAGCATCGGCAGTTTCTACTATCCTGTAAGCCTTCTTCACCATCCTGTTGACTTGTGCTGATACCTTCAGCGATCTATGGTGGACTTGTACGTGAAGGTATCTTTGCTACTCAGCACTCCCTCGGGACGTATTTTCCATTGAGTATATCTTTCCCTTGTTACTTGCAATGCTTCACAGGTAATGGACTTGACGGGACAACTGGTCAAGCATTTGTTGAATTTCAAAGACATCACTTCTCATTGTATCAAATGTCACTTATTTCCTGCATTGGTGGGACCTGGAAAGATACCTGAAAGACAAAAAGCTAGCTTGAAAATGAAGAATATAATGGGGTTCATCTAATTTCAACTGATTACCATATTTTGGGTGAGTGGGAGTATTGCATGGAATATTTATGTAGAATTGTTTTGTTTTTAGGCTGCTAAATGGAAATCTTTGAGGGTGTATTTCAGAAAGGGTGTGTGCAGCAGGCCCAACAGGCAAATGACCTTTCCTCATTAGATAATAGCTGCAATTTTTTTAAATGCTCAAAAACACGAAGAAACACAGATGAGGGGCAATTCATTCAACTTCTGAAATGCATGCAATGATAACAGCAACTTACATTTATGTAGCATATCTAAGACCGAGTATGGCTTCCTCTCTCTCCCAGGTCGACTATAGGATTCCATGACACTATTTGAAGCAGAACAGGTGAGTTAACCGGATTGCCATGATCAACTTTTATTGAGATGTGGATGACACCAGCAAGGCCAGCATTTGTTGCCCCAGCCATAATTGCCCTTGAACATAGAACATAGAACAGTACAGCACAGAACAGGCCCTTCAGCCCACGATGTTGTGCCAACCATTGATCCTCATGTATGCACCCTCAAATTTCTGTGACCATATGCATGTCCAGCAGTCTCTTAAATGTCCCCAATGACCTTGCTTCCACAACTGCTTCTGGCAACGCATTCCATGCTCTCACAACTCACTGTGTAAAGAACCCACCTCTGACAGCCCCTCTATACTTTCCTCCAACCAGCTTAAAACTATGACCCCTCGTGTTAGCCATTTCTGCCCTGGGAAATAGTCTCTGGCTATCAACTCTATCTATGCCTCTCATTATCTTGTATACCTCAATTAGGTCCCCTCTCCTCCTCCTTTTCTCCAATGAAAAAAGTCCGAGCTCAGTCAACCTCTCTTCATAAGATAAGCCCTCCAGTCCAGGCAGCATCCTGGTAAATCTCCTCTGAACCCTCTCCAAAGCATCCACATCTTTCCTATAATAGGGCGACCAGAACTTAACGCAGTATTCCAAGTGCGGTGTAACCAAAGTTTTATAGAGCTGCAACAAGATCTCATGACTCTTAAACTCAATCCCCCTGTTAATGAAAGCCAAAACACCATATGCTTTCTTAACAACCCTGTCCACTTGGGTGGCCATTTTAAGGGATCTATGTATCTGCACACCAAGATTCCTCTGTTCCTCCACACCAAGAATCCTATCCTTAATCCTGTACTCAGCTTTCAAATTCGACCTTCCAAAATGCATCACCTCGCATTTATCCAGGTTGAACTCCATCTGCCACTTCTCAGCCCATCTCTGCATCCTGTCAATGTCCCGCTGCAGCCTACAACAGCCCTCTACACTGTCAACGACACCTCCAACCTTTGTGTCGTCTGCAAACTTGCTGACCCATCCTTCAATCCTCTCATCCAAGTCATTAATAAAAATTACAAACAGTAGAGGCCCAAGGACAGAGCCCTGTGGAACACCACTCACCACTGACTTCCAGGCAGAATATTTTCCTTCTACTACCACTTGCTGTCTTCTGTTGGCCAGCCAATTCTGTATCCACACAGTTAGGTTCCCCTGTATCACATTTCTCCTGACCTTCTGAACGAGCCTACCATGGGGAACCTTGTCAAATGCCTTACTGAAGTCCATATACACCACATCAACAGCTCGACCCTCATCAACTTTTCTAGTCACATCCTCAAAGAACTCGATAAGGTTTGTGAGGCATGACCTGCCCCTCACAAAGCCATGTTGACTGCATTTAATCAAGCCATGCTCTTCCAGATGGTCATAAATCCTATCCCTCAGAATCCTTTCTAACACCTTGCAGACGACAGACGTGAGACTTACTGGTCTGTAATTGCCGGGGATTTCCCGATTTCCTTTCTTGAAGAGAGGAATTACATTTGCCTCTCTCTCGTCCTCAGGTACAACTCCAGAGGAGAGCGAGGATGCAAAGATCTTCGCAAGTGGCGAATCAATTGCATTTCTTGTTTCCCAAAGCAGCCGAAGACAAATCTGGTCCGGGCCTGGCGACTTGTCAATCTTAGTGTTTGACAAAATTTTCAGCACATCAGCTTCCTCTGTCTCTATCCATTCCAGCATGCACATCTGCTCTTCAAAGGTTTCATTCACTACAAAGTTTGTTTCTTTCGTAAAGACAGAAGCAAAAAACTCATTTAGGGCTTCCCCTACCTCCTCAGACTCCACACACAAGTTCCCTATGCTATCCCTGATCGGCCCTACTCTTTCTTTGACCATTCTTTTATTCCTCACATAAGTGTAAAATGCCTTTGTGTTCTCCCTAATCCGTTCTGCCAAGCCTTTCTCATGCCCCCTCCTGGCTCTCCGCAGACCATTTTTGAGCTCTTTCCTCGCCTGCCTGTAATCCTCTCTAGCTGAGCTTGACCCTAGCTTCCTCCACCTTATGTAAGCTACCTGCTTCCTTTTGACGAGAAGCTCCACCGCTCTCGGCATCCAAGGTTCCTTTATCTTACCCCTTCTTGCCTGTCTCAGAGGGGTATATTTATTCATCACTCGCAACAACTGTTCCTTAAACAGTCTCCACATGTCTATAGTACCTTTACCATGGAACAATTGCTCCCAGTTCATGCTTCCTAACTCATGTCTAATCGCATCATAGTTTCCTCTTCCCCAATTAAATATCCTCCCATTTTGCCTAATCCTCTCCTTCTCCATAGCAATGTAGAATGTGAGGCAGTTATGGTCACTATCACCAAAATGCTCTCCCACCACAAGATCTGATACCTGAACTTGTTAGACATCGGCTTGTGGGTTCATTTCAGAGGGGATTTAAGAGTCAACCACTGGGAAGCACCATGTTTCTTGTTCTGAGGTTTCTGGCACAGAGTATCAATAGCACACAAAAGGTACAGTTCCACTTATCATGGATCACTGTTTGTTTTAGATTTAGCTTTCAGTTTTAAATTTAGATTTTATTGTCATGTGTACTCAAGTATGGGATAGAAAAGTATAAAATGTTGCTACACACAAAGCCGTCTTAGGTACAAAAGTGCCTGGGTGCAAAAAACTTAAGTAGTGAAAGAAAGAAACAAAGTTAAGGAGTAAACATTACAGACAATCATAGTATAAGTAGAAAAATATTGAAATAAGGTAATAGTTAACATTAAAGTCCTTCTTAGTATAAACTAGAAAAATAAAGAAATATGTTAAAAATTCAACAGTCTGTCTGGAGTGCCTTAGCCATGCTGGGCCCCATTCTCTGCCCTTCTGATATGATTAAGTGGTAGCACATGCAATGTTACTGCATGTTTAGAAATCCCACCATGTAACAGCTGTCTCAGATAGTCAACCCATCAACAGATTTCTAGGCATGATTTCAGGGCAGGTGAACAAACCATCCTGAACAGCTGCAGGGACGACTTAGAGTCATAGAGTCATGCAGCATGGAGACTAACCCCTCTATATAACGTGTCCATGCAGAACATACTGTATGTCCTAAACTGATCCAGTCCCATTTGCCAGTTTTTAGCCCATGTCCCTCGTAACACTTCCTATTCATGTACCCGTCTAGATGCTCTTTAAATGTTGGAATTGTCACAGCCTCCACCACCTCCTCTGAGCTCAATCCATACACACACCACCCTCTGTATGAATAGGCTGCCCTTAAGTCCCTCTTAAACCTTTCCCTCTCACCTTAAACATATGCCCTCTAGTTTGGGACTCCCCTACCCTAGGGAAAAGACATTGGCTCTTTACTCTATCCATGCCTCTTATGATTTTATAAACCTCAATGAGGTCACCCCTCATCATCTAATGGTCCACGGGTACAAAAAGCTCTAACCTATTCAGCTTCTTGCTATAACTCAAACTCTCCAACCCTGGCAACATCCTTGTACATCTATTCTGAACACTTTGAGGTTTAACAATGCCTTTCCCAAAGCAGGGAGACGAGAATTGAACACAGTATTCTGAAAGTGTCTTCACCAATGTGCAGTACAGCTGCAGCATGACCCCCCAATCTCTTTACGCAATGCACTGACCAATAAAGGTAAGCATTCCAAACGCCTGCTTCACCACTTGTAGAGAATGTCCTCTTTTTATACCCTGTCTCTCGATAGGACTGTGCCATATCAGGCAATACCAGGTTTTGGTCCATTTAGTTGCCTTTCAATCTGTTGAAAAGAAACTTTTCTTTTAAGTGGAGGTGATGGCCTAGCGGTATTATCACTGGACTGTTAATCCAGACACCCAGATAATGTTCTGGGACCCAGATGTGAATCCCGCCATTGGCAGGTGGTGGAATTGGAATTCAATTTTTAAAAAAAGTTGGAATTAAGAATTTAATGATGAATCTATTGTTGATTGTTGGGGGTGAAACCCATCTGGTTCAATAGTGTCCTTTAGGGAAGGAAACTGCCATCCTTACCTGTTCTGATGTACATGTAACTCCAGACCCTCAGCAATGTAGTCAACTCTGAACTGCCCTCTTGGATGGGCAATAAATGCTGGCCTAGCCAGAAATATCTTCATTCCATAAAAAAAATCACATCACTACCACACTCAAAGTCATCACCAGGTATATATGCTCTGGACTACCTTCAAGGTTCGGCATAACTAAAGTCAGGCAGCTCTCTGGGGATTTACCATCAGACCATAAGACCATATGACATAGGAGCAGAAATTAGGCCATTTGGCCCATCAAGTCTGCTCTGCCATTCAATATTGGTTGATAAGTTCCTCAACCCCATTCTCTCACTTTCTCCCCATAACCTTTGATTCCCTTGATAATCAAGAACCCTTCTATCTCAGTCTTAAATGTACTCAATGACCTGGCCTCCGCAGCATTCTGTGGCAGTGAATTCCATAGATTCACCACTCGCTGGCGATGGAAGTGTCTCCTTATCTCCATTCTAAAAGGTCTTCCCTTTACTCCAAGGCTGTGCCCGTGGGTCCTGGACTCTCCTACCAATGGAAGCATCTTCCCAGCATCCATTTTGTCTAAGGCCATCAGTATTATGAAAGTTTCAATTAGATCCCCCTCATCCTTCTAAACTCCAGTGAGTATAGTCCCACAGTCCTCAAACGTTCCTCATATGTTAAGCTTTCCATTCCTGGGACCATTCTCATGAGCCTCTTCTGAGCCCGCTCCAGGACCAGTACATCCTTCCTGAGATATAGGACCCAAAACTGCACACAATACTCCAAATGTGGCCTGACCAGAGTCTTATAATGCCTCAGGAGTACATTCCTGCTTTTATATTCAAGTCCTCTCAAAATAAATACCAACATTGCATTTGCCTTCCTGACTACTGACTCAACCTGCAAATTTACTTTGAGAGAATCCTGGACTAGAAATCCCAATTCTCTTTGCACTTCAACTTCTGAATTTTCTCCCCATTTAGAAAATAGTCCATGCTTTTATTCTTCTTACCAAAGTGCATGACCTCACACTTTCCCACGTTGTACTCCATCTGCCACTTCTTTGCTCACTCTAGTAACCTGTCCAAATCCTTCTGCAGCCTCCACACCTCCTCAATACTACCTGTCCCTCCACCTACCTTTGTATCATCTGCAAACTTAGCCAGAATGTCCACAGTTCCTTCATCAAGATCATTATTGCACAAAGTGAAAAGTTGTCCCAGCCCTGACCCTTGTGGAACACCACTTGTTACTGGCTGCCATCCTGAGAAAGACCCTTTTTATGGATGTGAGTTTGCTTGCTGAGCTGGAAGGTTAATTTTCAGACGTTTCGTCACCATTCTAGGTAACATCATCAGTGAGCCTCCGACGAAGTGCTGGTGTTATGTCCCGCTTTCTATTTATCTGGTTAGTTTTCCTTGGGTTGGTGATGGTATTTCCTGTTCTTTTTCTCAGGGGATGGTAGATTGGCTCCAAATCAATGTCTTTGTTGATGGAGTTCTGGTTGGAATGCCATGCTTCTAGGAATTCTCCTGCATGTCTCTGTTTGGCTTGTCCTAGGATGGATGTGTTGTCCCAATCAAAGTGGTGTCCTTCCTTATCTGTATGTAAGGATACGAGTGATAGTGGGTCATGTCGTTTTGTGGCTAGTTGATGTTCATGTATCCTGGTGGCTAGCTTTCTGCCAGTTTGTCCAATGTAGTGTTTGTCGCAGTTCTTGCAAGGTATTCTGTAGATGACGTTCGTTTTATTTGTTGTCTGTATAGGGTCTTTTAAGTTCATTAGCTGCTGTTTTAGTGTGTTGGTGGGTTTGTGGGCTACCCTGATGCCAAGGGGTCCGAGTAGTCTGGCAGTCATTTCGGAAATGTCTTTGATGTAGGGGAGAGTGGTTATGGTTTTTGAGCCCGTTTTGTCTGTTTGTTTGGGTTTGTTGCTGAGAAATCGGCAGGCTGTGTTCATAGGGTACCCATTCTTTTTGAATACGCTGTATAGGTGATTTTCCTCTGCTCTGCGTAGTTCCTTTGCGCTGCAGTGTGTGGTGGCTCATTGGAATAATGTTCTAATGCAGCTTCGTTTGTGGGTGTTGGGATGGTTGCTCCTGTAGTTCAGTATTTGGTCCGTATGTGTTGTTTTCCTGTAGACGCTGGTTTGAAGTTCAAACCAGCGTCAACAGGAAAACAACACATACGGACCAAATACTGAACTACAGGAGCAACCATCCCAACACCCACAAACGAAGCTGCATTAGAACATTATTCCAATGAGCCACCACACACTGCAGCGCAAAGGAACTACGCAGAGCAGAGGAAAATCACCTATACAGCGTATTCAAAAAGAATGGGTACCCTATGAACACCGTCCGCCGATTTCTCAGCAAACAAACCCAAACAAACAGACAAAACGGGCTCAGAAACCATAACCACGCTCCCCTACATCAAAGACATTTCCGAAATGACTGCCAGACTACTCGGACCCCTTGGCATCAGGGTAGCCCACAAACCCACCAACACACTAAAACAGCAGCTAATGAACTTAAAAGACCCTATACAGACAACAAATAAAACGAACGTCATCTACAAAATACCTTGCAAGAACTGTGACAAACACTACATTGGGCAAACTGGCAGAAAGCTTGCCACCAGGATACATGAACATCAACTAGCCACAAAACGACATGACCCATTATCACTCGTATCCTTACATACAGATAAGGAAGGACACCACTTTGATTGGGACAACACATCCATCTTAGGACAAGCCAAACAGAGACATGCAGGAGAATTCCTAGAAGCATGGCATTCCAACCGGAACTCCATCAACAATGACATTGATTTGGAGCCAATCTACCATCCCCTGAGAAAAAGAACAGGAAATACCATCACCAACCCAAGGAAACCTAACCAGATAAATAGAAAGCGGGACATAACACCAGCGCTTCATCGGAGGCTCACTGATGATGTTACCTAGAATGGTGACGAAACGTCTGAAAATTAACCTTCCAGCTCAGCGAGCAAACTCACATCCAGAACCTCAACCTGAGCTACAAATCTTCTCAAAACTTGCTAGAGCCTTTTTATCCCCACTCTCTGCTTTCTGCCAGACAGCCAATCTTCTAACCATGCTAACACCTTGCCTCTAACACCATGGACCCTTATCTTACTCAGCAGCCTCCCGTGTGACACCTTATCAAAGGCCTTCTTGAAGTCCAGATAGGGATCCACTGGCTACATAGAAGTACAAAGGGATCTGGGAGTGTTGGTCCAGGATTCTCTAAATGTTAACTTGCGGGTAGACTCCGTAATTAAGAAAGCAAATGTAATGTTGTCGTTTATCTCAAGAGGGTTGAGATATAAAAGCAGCGATATGCTTCTGAGGCTTTATAAAGCTCTAGTTAGGCCCCATTTAGAATACTGTGTCCAATTTTGGGCCCCCCACCTGAGGAAGCACAGACTAGCCCTGGAGCGTGTCCAGCAGAGATTCACACGGATGATCCCTGGAATGGTAGGTTTAACGTATGATGAACGGCTAAGGATCCTGGGATTGTGCTCATTAGAGTTTAGAAGGTTGAGGGAAGATCTAATAGAAACTCACAAGATAATATATGGTTTAGAAGGGGTGGACGCTAGGAAGTTGTTTCCACTGGGCGGGGAGACTAGGGCCCGTGGGCACAGCCTTAAAATTAGAGGGGGTAAATTTAAGACCGAAATGAGATGACATTTCTTCAGCCAGAGAGTGGTGGGATTGTGGAATTCATTGCCGCAGAGTGCAGTGGAGGCCGGGACGTTGGATGCCTTCAAGGCAGAGATCGACAAATTCTTGATCTCAAAAGGAATCAAGGGCTATGGGGAGAGTGCAGGGAAGTGGTGTTGAAATGCCCATCAGCCATGATCCCTGGCTCTAGTGATTCCTAAAAGATCACCACTAACACTTCCATTATCTCTTCAGCTGTCTTGTTTAGAACTCTGCAGTTTAGTTCATTTGGTCCAGGTGATTTGTCCGCCTTCCAGCCAATCAGTTTTAC
Organism: Stegostoma tigrinum; assembly: GCF_030684315.1. Taxonomy (NCBI): domain Eukaryota; kingdom Metazoa; phylum Chordata; class Chondrichthyes; order Orectolobiformes; family Stegostomatidae; genus Stegostoma; species Stegostoma tigrinum. The sequence continues at coordinate 103,722,234 of NC_081359.1, forward strand.
TTGCATATTTTCCTTGGTGATAGCTACCGTACTCAGCTCTGCCCCCTAACTCTCTTGAATTTTGGGAATTTTACTCATGTCTTCTGATGTGAAGTAATTATTCAGATCCTCAGCCGTTTCCTTGTTCCCCACTATTATCTTTCCACCATCATTTTCCAGTTGTCCAATGTCCACTTTTGCATCTCTTTAGTGCTTTATTTACCTAAAGAAACTCTTACATTCTTCATTTATATTACTCGATAGCTTACCCTCATGTTTAATCTTCTCCCTCCTTATTTCTTTCTCTGTTGCCCTCTGCTGGACTTTGGAAGCTTCCCAATCCTCTGGTTTTGCACTGCTCTTCACCACAATATCTGCTTTCTCTTTTGCTTTTATGCCATCCCTGACTTCCTCAGTCAGCCATGGTTGCCTTATCCTCTATGTATCATGCTGTGTCTCCTGAATTACTCTCAGAATTTCCACCATTGTTGTTCTACTGTCTTTCCTGCTAGGCTCCTCTTCCAGTCAATTCTGCACAGCTCCTCCATCATACCTCTGTACAATTTACCTCCAATTCCCTCATCTCCTTCAATATTGTTGAAGAAATCATATCTGTGAAATGATGGGGCTCTACTCCCCAAAGTAGTGCTTTTGAATTTCCTTTGCAGGTCTTCGTCTGATCAGGTTCTTCAGTCAGAATGTCAATTCCTTCTTTGATGCTCATTCATGAGACAGACCCAGTATTGAGGACTTCACCGAAACTAGTTTACATTAAGACATTGGAAAGAGGTAAAAGTTGCATGGTTCAAAGTGATTAATACAATACGAATACATTGACTTGCAGAATGTGTGTGTGTTAAGGTGTGTGGACTAAATTCGAATAGTTTTTTTAAGATGTGACGTGCTGGTACTGGAATGGGGTAGACAAATTCAGAAGTCACACAACACCAGGTTATAGTTCAGCAAGTTTATTTAAAATCACAAGCTTTCGTAACACTGTTCCCTTGTCAGATCCAATTCTCCTAATGAAGGAGCAGCGCTCAGAAAGCTTGTGATTTCAAAAAAGAAACCTGTTTGACTATAACCTAATGTTGTGCAACTTCCAGGTTTCTATAAAATAGAATGAAAGGAGTGCAGATGCTGTAAACCAGAAACAAAAACAGAAATTGCTAGAAAAGCTCAGCAGTTCTGGCTGCATCCGTGGAGAGGGATCACAGTTAACATTTAAGGTCCAGCGACCTTTCTTCAGGAGTTCTGAGGAAGAACCTCTAACCCCAAAATGTCAACCCTGATTTCTCTCCACAGATGTTGCCAGACCTGCTGAGCTTTTCCACAAATTCTGCTTTTGTTTCTGGGTTGTTAAGAAGATCCATGGTAATCTCATGGCCATGATCACTGAGACTAACTTTATTAATAGTGTTATTACTTGAATTTTTGGTTCCATGTGGTTTTTGTCCTCAGAGCTTTGGCCTTGGAATCAGGATTGCCAGTCCAGCCTCTCCCTTATCTTAGAGTGGTTCCTAATACAATCTCAGGACATTGCAAAGAGTGCTGCGACTGTTGAAGTACTTTTGATGTGTCGTCATTTTTATACTATCGGAAATGTGGCAGCTAATTTGTGCACAATATATGGAATAGGCTAAAATCGATGATTGTAATCGACAGCTGCATGATCTTGAATAAGTCCTATGTGGGTGACTCACATTCCTGCATGTGCCAAAGGCAGTGCAATGAACTTGTTTTTCTGTACTTGCAGTTTGTTACACTGTACGAGAGACACCTTCGCTCCCAATCATTGGACATCCCTCAAACTGGAATCGTAAACAGTACCAGGAACGTACTTAAGCCTGCAGACCAGCCATTGAATCAAAGATGCCTGATGGGCAGAAGGGCATGAAACTTATTGATTTTATTTTTAATAGTTTTCATAATAAATGTTCATTTTTAAGTAAATTTATGTTGTTGTGTCTTCTCTTAGCTACATTTAACTGAATCAAAAAAACTGCTTAGATACACTTCGTGATCCAAGACAGACAGTGAGCTCCCATTAACAGCAATGAAATAATGAAAACGTATTCAATTTTTATCATGTTTATTGGGGATAAATATGTTTCAGAAAACTCATGATTACTTCCCTGCCTTCCTTGATGTTGTGGCATCTATTATGTTTGTCTGACAAGATAGACTGGGTTAGCAGGGACTGCAGATGCTGGAGAATCTGAGATAACAAGGTGCAGAGCTGGATGAACACAGCAGGCCAAGCAGCATCAGAGGAGCAGGGAGGCTGATGTTTCAGGCCTAGACCCTTCTTCAGAAAATCATTTTCTGAAGAAGGGTCTAGGTTTGAAACGTCAGCCTCCCTGCTCCTCTGATGCTGCTTGGCCTGCTGTGTTCATCCAGCTCTACACCTTGTTATCTCAGGTAGACGGGGTGTTGGTTTGAAGTTGGAGCCAAAGGAGAGGATCGGAGGTTGAAGATGACCATATGGAGGTTTATAAATCATGAGGGGGATAGATAAGATAAATGTCAAAGGGCTTTTCAGTTGAGTGTGTGATTTTAAGACTTGGGGCCATACCTTTAAGGTGAGAGGAGAAAGGCTTAGAAAAGAAATGAGAGACAACTTTTTTACTCAAAGAGTAGTTCGTATGTGGAATGAACGTCCAGAGGAAGTGGGTACATTTACAATGTGAAAAGACATTCAGTTAAGTACATGAATAAGAAGTGTTTGGAGGGATATGCGCTAAGCGCAGACGGTTAGGATTAATTTAGTTTGGGATTATGTTCAGCATGAACTAGTTGGACCAAAGAGTCTGTTTCCATGCTGTATGACCCAATGACTCCATGAAAGGGAATTTCACATTAGGTTGAAAAATTCTGACAGAAACAATAATAAAGGCCCTGGCCTTTCTTTCTCTTTGTGCATGGTATTGTTTACATCATGCTTTACAGTTTTAGCTGGTGAAAGTCTGTTGGGGAACAATGACTTCAGTTATAGATACTGTTTTTCCACTGCTTGTCCCCGAATATTGTTATATATTCTGAGGTAATAGAATAGAACATTACAGCACAGTACAGGCCCTTCGGCCCTCGATGTTGTGCTGACCTGTCATACCGTTCTGAAGCCCATCTAACCTACACTATTCCATGTACGTCCATATGCTTATCCAATGACGACTTAAATGTAACTAAAGTTGGCGAATCTACTACCGTTGCAGGCAAAGCGTTCCATTCCCTTACTACTCTCTGAGTAAAGAAACCACCTCTGACATCTGTCCTATATCTTTCACCCCTCTATTTAAAGCTATGCCCCCTCGTGCTCGCCGTCACCATCCTAGGAAATAGGCTCTCCCTATCCACCCTATCTAACCCTCTGATTATTTTATATGTTTCAATTAAGTCACCTCTCAACCTTCTTCTCTCGAATGAAAACAGCCTCAAGTCCCTCAGCCTTTCCTCGTAAGACCTTCCCTCCATACCAGGCAACATCCTAGTAAATCTCCTCTGCACACTTTCCAAAGCTTCCACATCCTTCTTATAATGCGGTGACCAGACCTGTACGTAATACTCCAAGTGCAGCCGCACAAGAGTTTTGTAGAGCTGCAGCATAACTCTTGGTTCCGGAACTCGATCCCTCTATTAATAAAAGCTAAAACACTGTATGTCTTCTTAACAGACCTGTCAACCTGGGTGGCAGCTTTCAAGGATCTGTGTACATGGACCCCGAGATCTCTGCTCATCTACACTACTAAGAATCTTACCATTAGCCCTGTACTTTGCCTTCTGGTTACTCTTACCAAAGTGCATCACCTCACACTTGTCTGCATTAAACTCCATTTGCAACCTCTCAGCCCAGCTCTGCAGCTTATCTATTTCTCTCTGCAACCTACAGCATCCTTTGTCACTATCCACAACTCCACCGACCTTAGTGTCGTCTGCAAATTTACTAACCCATCCTTCTATGCCCTCATCCAGGTCATTTATAAAAATGACAAACAGCAGTGGACCCAACACTGACCCTTGTGGTACACCACTAGTAACTGGTCTCCAGATTGAACATTTCCCATCAACTACCACCCTCTGTCTTCTTTCAGCAAGCCAATTTCCGATCCAAACTGCTATATCTCTCACAATTCCATTCCTCCGCATATTGTACAATAGCCTACTGTGGGGAACCTTATCGAACACCTTGCTGAAATCCATATATACCACATCAACCAGTTTACCCTCATCTACCTGTTTGGTCACCTTCTCAAAGAACTCAATAAGGTTTATGAGGCACGACCTTCCATTCACAAAACCGTGCTGACTATCCCTAATCAATTTATTCTTTTCTAGATTATTATAAATCCTATCCCTTCTCAGCTTTTCCAACACTTTACCAACAACTGAGGTAAGGCTCACTGGTCTATAATTACCGGGGTTGTCTCTACGCCCCTACTTGAACAGGGGAACCACATTTGCCATCCTCCAGTCGTCTGGCACTATTCCTGTAGACAATGACAAGTTAAAGATCAATGCCAAAGGCTCGGCAATCTCCTCCCTGGCTTCCTAGAGGATCCTAGGATAAATCCCATCGGCCCAGGGGACTTATCTATCTTCACCCTCTGAAGGATTTCTAATACCTCTTCCTTGTGAACCTCAATCCCACCTAATCTAGTAGCCTGTATCTCAGTATTCCCCTCGACAACATTGCCGTTTTCTAGAGTGAATACTGTTGAAAAATATTTATTTAGTGTTTCCCCTATCTCCTCTGACTCCACACACAACTTACCACTACTATCCTTGATTGGGCCTAATCTTACTTTCGTCATTCTTTTATTCCTTAAATACCTATAGAAAGCCTTAGTGTTTACCCTGATCCGACCCGCCCACAACTTCTCATGTCTCCTCCTGGCTCTTCTGAGCTCTCTCTTTAGGTCTTTCCTGGCTACCTCCTATCCGTCAGGACTTGCCCATGCCAAAAAGTTTAATAATTTGGATTTTGAGCAACTGCTGGTGTACCCCTTCTAGAACTCCTCGTGTTAAGATGTGCTGTGTTAGAATTTCCAGAGCTGCATTAGAAGCAAAAGGGGGTTAAAACACAGAAGGAAACTACCTTAGGCAACACCAATAATTTGTTAGAGCATTTCAAAGTAAATCACATTGCCCTGTCTCTCATTGTAACTGTGGTTTCTTTCCCAGGTTAAAGTATTTCTTTTTATTCATTCACGGGATATGGGTGTTGCTGGATGGCCAGCATTTATTGACTACCCCTAATTGCCCACAGGGCAGTTAAGAATCAACCACATTGCTGTGGTTCTGGACTCATATATGTGCCAGACCAGGTGAGGATGGCAGATTTCTTTCACTGAAGAACAATTGAGACCCAGGCATGTTTTTCTTGACAATCAGTAACAGTTACATGGTCATCATTAAACCCTTAATTCCAGTTTTGGAATATATCAGCTGAGATGATACTGTGGCTTTAAGAGCTGTGTTTTGTCCTGGTTTCCTTTAAGAGAGATTAGGGTGCAGGGATAGAGCAGTCTATGAGAAGATAAACAAGTTGTGAGGCATCATTTGTTTTTAAAGTTGGAACAGTAGAAGCAGCCTGAGTGGGTTTGGTGACGCACTCACAGATCCAGAATTTTTAGTTCGCTTTCAGCAGTTGTTGCTGGGGTCTCAGCACTGTTGGAAGGCAATGAACCTCTGCCAGCTGCTACACACTCTCTCTCTGAATTGTCTTCTAATGTTCTTTCCTCCTGGATTGGAGAACTACACGTGAGACAATCTGCTTTGCTGAATTTGCATTTTTGCCAAGAGAGTGCTTATGGGATGTTACTATATTGAAACGCATACTGTTTAGTGGTAATCTATTATTCTCTTAAGTTTACCAATGGCTGTTATGCCAAGTTGCTCTTTCTTTTGTTGTATTCTAGCTGTAATATTTGAATAAATGGTGTTTTGCTTAATGTTGAGTAGTTTGATCAATTGAGTTGCATCTAGGACATAGCTCCTTGCATTTACTTTTGAAATAAGACAAGTTAAGGTCTAGGTTACCTTTTTAAATATATTTTGAGTGAGTCTGGTCTGGTTTGTAATAACTTATCAGTATTGTTCAAACTATCACAACCAAAGTCATAGAATCCCTACAGTGTGGGAGCAGACCATTCAAACCAGCAAGTTCATGCCAAGCCTCCAAGAAGCATCCCACCCAATCTCTGTAACCCTGCATTTTCCATGGTGAATCCACCTAGTCTGCACATCCATGGGACACTGTAACATTGTCACTCCACCTAACCTGCACATTTTTGGATTGTGGGAGGAAACACATACTCATGCTTGGAGTACATGCAAACTCCACACGGACGGTCACCAGAAGGTGGATTTGAGCCTGGGTCCCTACACTGTGAGACAGCAGTGCTAACTACTGAGCCACCATGCTGGCAGTTTTAGAGTGTATCCCAGATAATAGGGTCGTCTGTCAATGCTTTAGTTTATATTCAGTCTGAATGCATTCAATCTTCATTAGAGTGGAAAAAGAAATTTCAGTGAGTTGACATATAGTCAGGAAGTTAGGAACAAAATCTAAAGAACAGAACATGTAAAATGGAACTTAATTGCTCCAGTAATTCATGGGTAAAAAAAGATTTCACATGGAGATTAGTGGGTTTGAAGGGCCATTTTGTTACCAAAACACCAATCAGGTTTTTGTTCAGTTATCTTAGCTTTAGCTTCTTTACCTCAGTACCCACTTTGTCAGCCAATAGGGTCTCACAAGCATTTGGAGCATATCTCATTAGCAGGTCGAATGTTGTCACTCTGGCTTAGAATCAATCATCTGGCTGTGTTACTTCCACAAACCTGGATATGCTGGGTCGCTTGCCCCTGCAATCTCACTATGAACATCTCCAGAGATAAAATCGGGTGTTTGATTGCTGTTCTGCAATTAGAGGGTGAGTCTCCTAGTCAGTCATACTGCAGAAGGTAATGGCAAACCATTTTACTAAGCATAACAGTTTAATGGAAATCAATTCAAAGATAATGGAAACTGCAGATGCTGGAGAATCTGAGATAAGAAGGTGTAGAGCTGGATGAACACAACAGGCCAAGCAGCATCAGAGGAGCAGGAAGGCTGACGAAGGGTCTAGGCCAGAAAAGTCGGCTTTCCTGCTTCTCTGATGCTGCTTGGCCTGTTGTGTTCATCCAGTTCTACACCTTCTTGTCTCTTAATGGAAATCAATGGTTGCCAGTTTAGCCATCACCATTATTCACGCAACAAGCACAATTACTCATGCACGCTGCTAAATCATGGCTAGTCACCTGATGCTTGTCATCATGGTTCCTCAAGCATTTGCATATTCTCTTAAAGTGATATCAAAATGTCTTTCAGGGCACAGTACCTGAAGCAACAGGGAGAGAGATTAATTGTTTTATGATTGAAAATTCACATATCGTGGAAGGAATTCTTGCATTCCAATCATCTCTTCATGTCCCCAAGATACCCCAAAATAAACGTACTGTTAGTGAAGTGTTTCTGTGAAGAGTAGTTGCTGTTGCAATGACAGAAAGCTGCCAGATGCTTTATGCACAACAAACTCCAATGAGTAGCAATGTGATAAATTACCTGTTTGCCAGTTTCTTGATGATGTTGTGAGGGATAACTACTGACCAGCCACTGGCTCCCTTCCCTACCCATCTTTGAGTCCCTTTCATAGGGCACTGCATGCCATTTCAGAGGGTAGACAGAGCCTTTGTTGAGCCTCTGTACACAGTTCCTTCAGAATTTCACCAAGGTACCATCCAAGATTATATGCCCAATTTCATGGAAGTTGAACTTACATGCTTCTGGTTCCTATAATCAGTCAGATCTACATGGTAAGAAATCCAATCCATGTTGGAACTAAATAAAAACTGAAAGAACTGTGGATGCTGTAAATTTGGAACAAAAGTAAAGTTGCTGGAAAAGCTCAGCAAGTCTGGCAGCATCTGTGAAGAATAAAGTTAACATTTCAGGTCTGGTGACTCTTTCTCAATATCTGTTCTGAGGAAGGGTCACTGGGTCTGAAACATTAATTCTGTTTCTTTCTTCACAGATGCTGCTAGGCCTGGTGAACTTTTCCAGCAACTTTGTTTTTGTTCCACGTTGAAACAACCTCTACCTTTCAGCTCCTGCCCAAAGCCATTGAGGCCTCAAGTTTTCTGTTACTACCTTCGTGATCTACAAAAAAATGGTTTAATTACCTTTAATCACTTTTCATGAAGTTGTTGCTCTATGTCCATGTGTTGGGAGCAGATCTTAGCAACACACATTCGGAAGGAGATATTGACCCCAGAAGGAGGACAATGTAAGTTTACAAGAATGATATCTAGACTAGAAGAATTACATTATGAAAACAGATTATAAAATTTGGCCTTCTTTCTTGAGAAGTTAGAAGGTTAAAGGGTGATCTTATCAAGGTCTTCAAGACATTCACATGAAAAGATAAGGTAGTCCGCCTCCCCCTCTCTCCCTATTAATTTCAGAATTCTCTCCCCATCCCCCTTTTTGATGAAGGGTCTTGGCCCGAAACGTCAGCTTTAGTGCTCCTCAGATGCTGCTTGGCCTGTTGTGTTCATCCAGCCCTACACTTTGTTATACAGGGTAGATAACGATAAACTATTTCCACTAATTCCGGAGAATTTTTTGATTAATTCACAGGATGTGGGCATCACTGGTCAGACCAGCATTCATTGCCCATTCTCAATTGACAAATGGGCAGTGAACAGTCAAAAACATTGCGATCAAAGATAATGGGAACTGCAGATGCTGGAGAATCCAAGATACCAAAGTGTGAAGCTGGATGAACACAGCAGGCCAAGCAGTATCTCAGGAGCACAATGCTGCTTGGCCTGCTGTGTTCATCCAGCTTCACACTTTGTTATCAAAAACATTGCTGTGGTCTGGAGTCACATGTAGGCCAGACCAAGTATTTCTTCTCTCAAGGACACAGTGATTAGATTGACTATTGCTAACAATCAGTAACGGTTTCATGGTCAGCAGTAAACCCTTAATTCCAAATTTTTATTGCATTCAAATCCCATCACCTGCCATGGCAGGATTTGAGCCCAGGTCCCCAGAGCATCACTTGAGTCTCTAGATTAATCTTGAAACAATAATATCTATAGGCCATCACCTGTCTAGGTGAACCAGTGTTCATAGTCAGGGAATTAGGGGCAGATCATTCAAGAAGCATTTTCATGCAGAAAGGGAAGCAGATGTTTGGAACTCTTTTCCAAAAATGACAAAGGATGCAGGATCAGAGATAATGGGAAATCCAAGATAACAAAGTAATTTGTGCTCCTAAGATGCTGCTTGGCCTGCTGTGTTCATCCAGCTCTACACTTTGTTATCAAGGATGCAGGATCAGTTGTGAATTTTAAATATGAAGCAGATTTTTTTTATGTTAAACAAAGGTATTAAGGGTTATGGGCTAAAAGGCAAATATACGGGCCATAATTCAGTAATTATCTCAGTGAATGGTAGAGGAGTTCAAAGGGCTGAATGGTCAACTCCTGTTCCTTTGTTCAATTGCCTTTCTTGGGGATATGGCATGAGAAAAGTTGATGTGTTGAAGTGCTGTAGGATATTACATTGTCTTTGCTGATGGACAACGCTGACAACTTCACTTGTACAGCATGCAATCTTACCGTCTCTCTCTCTCTCTCTCTCTCTCTTTATCTGGCACTTCTGCCACAGTGCCTACAATTCATCACAAAGCTTACATCAGGAGGAAAGTTTAAGGGAGATATGCGTGGAAAGTTCTTTACACAGAGGCTGGTGGATGCCTGGAACGCGTTTCCAGCGGAGGTGGTAGACACAGACACGTTAGCGTCTTTTAAGATATATTTGGACAGGTACATGGATGGGCAGGGAGCAAATGGCACAGACCGTTAGAAAATAGATAACAGGTTAGACAGAGGATCTTGATCTGCGCAGGCTTGGAGGGCCGAAGGGCCTGTTCCTGTGCTGTAGGTTTCTTTGTTCTTTGTATCACCAGAGAAGGCAATCCAACCCCTTATGAGTGGTGTGGTAGCTGAGTGGTTTGTACTGTTTCCTCACAGTTTCAGGGACAATGTTCGATTCGAGCCTTGGATGGTTGTCTGTGTGGTGTTTGTATATTCTCCCCATGTCTGCATGGATTTTTTCTGGGTGTTCTGTAGTCTTCCCACAGTCCAAAGGTGTGCAAGTTGGGTGGATCGGCTATGAACAGTTGCCCATAGTGTCCAGAGATGTGTAGTCTGAGTGGGTTAGCCATGGGAAATACAGGATTACAGGGATAGGGTGAGGTGGGTCTTGGTAGGATGCCCTGTAGAGGGTCAGTGTGGACCTGATGGGCTGAATGACCTGCTTCTACACTGTAAAGATTCTATGATTTTCGTACTGGTTCCTTTGAAGAGCTGCCTAAGCATTGGCTGTCTTGAGCCCTGCAAATCTCTCTGTTCCAAGTATATCTAACATTCCACTCCCAAATGTTAATCATTCAATCTGATTTCACCATTCTTTCAGGCATTTCAGGTCACAATAACTCACTGCTTATAAAAGCATCTCCTCATCTCCCCTGTGGTTGCTTTGCCAATTATGTAAATGAGCGATTACCAATCCTTCTGCCAGTGGAAACAGGTTAGCCCTGGTTAATCCATCAAAAGCCTTCATAATTTTGAGCAATTCTATTAAATCTTCCCTGTACTGTGTGATAAATCTTCTGAGGGCACCAGTACTATTGTACTATAGATAAATCTATTTGTGGCCATCCACTCAACACCCTCTCAATATTGGAGCTGTTAAAACACGAATGTTTCCATATTGATTTGTCATCTAATTCTCACATTCAATCACCATTGTTGCCTGCTTGTTTACAACATTTTATCAGAAAGCTAAGGATGTTTTGTTTCTCTTTTTGCTCTGAAGATCCATGTCTCACAGCCATAGAGCATGATGGAGTGATGAGGTGTTGATGAAAACTTGACTTTGATGAAACATTTTATTGTTGTCAAATGTGGCAACCTGTGAGATGAAAGAGTATGTAAAATAGATTTCTGTCGTACTTGGTCAGTCATAAGCTGGAGGGTAGCTCTTGTACTCCTGAACGATCAAATTCTGGTTTCAAGCCCTGCCTCGGGGCTCTGAGCAGAGCAGCCTCGCAAAGGGAGTGCTACATTGTTGGAGGTGCTGAATAGGGTGTTAAACCAAGCCTATTCGCAGGGCATGGACTATCCCATGCCATTGTTTCCATTAGCCCATATGCTGTAGGGACAGAAATATGCCATTCAGGCCATCGAGCCTGCTGGATCACTCAATAAGATCATGGCTGTTCTGTTAATGCTCAACCCTATGTCCCTGCCTTTCCCCATTACCCTTGATTCCTCGGAGATAATGGGAACTGCAGATGCTGGAGAATCCGAGATAACAAGGTATGGAGCTGGATGAAGACAGCAGGCCAAGCAGCATCTTAGGAGCAGGAAAGTTGACGCTTTGTGCCTAGAAGGATCTGGGCCCGAAACATCAGCTTTCCTGCTCCTAAGATGCTGCTTGGCCTGCTGTCTTCATCTAGCTCTACACCTTGTTACCCTTGATTCCTTCCTGGTTAAAAATTTGTTTATCACAGCCTTGAATATACTTAGCAAGCCAGCCTCATCAGCCTTGCTCGAAGTAGAGAGGAGAATTCTCCCTGGGGTCTTGTCAATATTTATTCCTGAGCAAATGTCACTTAAGAAAATTAATAAGCTGCTGCTGATTCAAACTTGCTGTGTGTGAATTGGCCGCTACATTTCTTAAGTTGCAAGGGGGTCCAATTCTAGAAGTGTTTAATGAGTTTATAAGACAAATTGAGATGTCCTGAGACAATTAAAGGTGCCCTATAACATGTAGTTTTTCTGTTTACGGGGAGAAGATTTACAAGGATATTGCCAGGATTGGAGGGTTACAGCTTTAGACGGAGGCTGAATAGGCTGCGGCTATTTTCCCTGAAGAGTTGGCGGATGAGAGCTAACCGTATAGACGTTTATAAAATCATGAGGGTCATGGATAGGGTGAATAGTCAGGATCCTTTCCCCAGGGTAAGGAAGTCCAAAACTAGCGGGCATAGGTTTAAGGTGAGAGAGGGAAAAAATTAACAGGGACCCAAGGGGCAACTTTTTCACGCAGGGGATGCTGTGTGCATGGAATCAGCTGCCAGAGGAAGTAGCGGAGGCTGGTATAATTACAACATTTAAAAGGCATCTGGATTGGTACATGAATAGGAAGGGCCTAGATCGATATGGGCCAAATGCTGACAAATGGGACTAGATTAATTTAGGATCCCTGGTCAGCCTGGATCAGTTGAACTGAAGGGTTTGTTCCTGAGCTATACATTGTTATAACTCTATGACATTTTGTGCTTACAGATTACTGAACAATTGGAATAACATATGAAGCAGAAAAGTAGAAGTATAATTATTGTTTTGTGCCTTCAAAATGCTATAGTGTGAAAGATAATGTGTTGTAGCTTCTATTTGCTAAATTACATTTACTCCATTTAGTTATCACCTGCTGTACTGAGTGAAATTGTATTCACACATACAACATGTGAAAAGGCCGTTTGTCCCGCAGTGTCTCTTCAGGTGAGCTAACTAATTAAGTCCCACTTCTCCTGCTTTTTCCGTACAGCCCTTCAAATTCCTCCCTTTCGGGTGTTTACCATTTCCTTTCTGAAATGTATTTTTGAATCTGTTTGCACCATTGTTTCACAGCAACTGGCTAAAACAAAATCCTCCCTTCCCTTTGCTTCTTTTGGTGCTATCTTAAGTCTGTCTCCACTGATTAACTTCCACTAAAAATTAAGTCTCCCTGTTAGCTCCACCAAAAAACCCTGATCATTTTCAATATTTCCATTCAACACTATATTGCATGCAAGAAGGCCTTGGAGCTAATAAAAACTCAAGTAAGTCCCAAATAAGGAAATTGAATTTTTAGTCTGATTTCTTTCCACGATCGGTGAAGTATTTTCAGTTAGAGTGTATTGACAATAATATGTTCCATTATTGGGTAACAATATACAACTGAGTGTGGAACATGTCATTAGTGTACTGCATCAGACTAATGTTATTCACAGTTCTGTGACTACTCTTCCATTCTCTTGTTTTGCCATGATTTCACAGACTTGTAAATTAGAAGGTGTTTTGTTTTCCTTCGTAACTTAATGTGATTCTAGTCCTGCTGACCCAGTGCTTGCCCAGAACCAGTCTGTACATAAAGGCAGCTACGTTGTGGAATCTCATCTCCTCTACTTGCAGTCTATTTCCACCTTAAACTCAGGAGATTAAGATACAAAAGTTTTGTAAATAGAAAAATATTTCTTCTTGCGTTCTCTGCCTGAGGGTATATTATTGGTGATTATTTGCTTAACCACAGCAAAGCGTTGCAATTTTTTTTACCTCAGCAAGTAGGCAGGAAGCAAATATGCAGGCCTCAAGTCTACCTCAGTTAGGAAAAAAAAATTGAGCACTGGAATAAATTTGAACACAAACCAACTGAGTTACCCAATCCACCATAAAATTACTGGCTGGTTAACTATTTTGAACTAACGGCAAAGCAATTATCTGCTTTTCTTAGATAATAAAATGTGAGGCTGGATGAACACAGCAGGCCAAGCAGCATCTCAGGAGCACAAAAGCTGACGTTTCGGGCCTAGACCCTTCATCAGAGAGGGGGATGGGGAGAGGGAACTGGAGTAAATAGGGAGAGAGGGGGAGGCGGACCGAAGATGGAGAGTAAAGAAGATAGGTGGAGAGAGTGTAGGTGGGGAGGTAGGGAGGGGATAGGTCAGTCCAGGGAAGACGGACAGGTCAAGAGGGTGGGGTGAGGTTAGTGGGTAGCTGGGGGTGCAGCTTGGGGTGGGAGGAAGGGATGGGTGAGAGGAAGAACCGGTTAGGGAGGCAGAGACAGGCTGGACTGGTTTTGGGATGCAGTGGGTCGGGGGGAAGAGCTGGGCTGGTTGTGTGGAGCAGTGGGGGGAGGGGACGAACTGGGCTGGTTTAGGGATGCAGTAGGGGAAGGGGAGATTTTGAAACTGGTGAAGTCCACATTGATACCATATGGCTGCAGGGTTCCCAGGCGAAATATGAGTTGCTGTTCCTGCAACCTTCGGGTGGCATCATTGTGGCAGTGCAGGAGGCGCATGATGGACATGTCATCTAGAGAATGGGAGGGGGAGTGGAAATGGTTTGCGACTGGGAGGTGCAGTTGTTTGTTGCGAACTGAGCGGAGGTGTCCATTTCAAGCTAACCAGCTTGTAACTGATGTCCATTTCAAGCCCACCGACTCCCACAGCTACCTAGAATACACCTCCTCCCACCCACCCTCCTGCAAAAATTCCATCCCCTATTCCCAATTCCTCCGCCTCCGCCGCATCTGCTCCCACGATAAGACATTCTACTCCCGCACATCCCAGATGTCCAAGTTCTTTAAGGACCGCAACTTTCCCCCCACAGTGATCGAGAACGCCCTTGACCCCGCCACAACCGCCCCAAGAGGATCCCCCTCGTTCTCACACAGCACCCTACCAACCTCCGGATACAACGCATTATCCTCCGACACTTCCGCCATTTACAATCCGACCCCACCACCCAAGACATTTTTCCATCCCCTCCCCTGTCTGCTTTCCGGAGAGACCACTCTCTCCGTGACTCCCTTGTTCGCTCCACACTGCCCTCCAACCCCACCACACCCGGCACCTTCCCCTGCAACTGCAGGAAATGCTACACTTGTCCCCACACCTCCTCCCTCACCCCCATCCCAGGCCCCAAGATGACATTCCACATTAAGCAGAGGTTCACCTGCACATCTGCCAATGTGGTATACTGCATCCACTGTACCCGGTGCGGCTTCCTCTACATTGGGGAAACCAAGCGGAGGCTTGGGGACCGCTTTGCAGAACACCTCCGCTCAGTTCGCAACAAACAACTGCACCTCCCAGTCGCAAACCATTTCCACTCCCCCTCCCATTCTCTAGATGACATGTCCATCATGGGCCTCCTGCACTGCCACAATGATGCCACCCGAAGGTTGCAGGAACAGCAACTCATATTCCGCCTGGGAACCCTGCAGCCTAATGGTATCAATGTGGACTTCACCAGTTTCAAAATCTCCCCTTCCCCTACTGCATCCCTAAACCAGCCCAGTTCGTCCCCTCCCCCCACTGCACCACACAACCAGCCCAGCTCTTCCCCCCCGCCCACTGCATCCCAAAACCAGTCCAACCTGTCTCTGCCTCCCTAACCGGTTCTTCCTCTCACCCATCCCTTCCTCCCACCCCAAGCCGCACCCCCAGCTACCCACTACCCTCATCCCACCTCCTTGACCTGTCCGTCTTCCCTGGACTGACCTATCCCCTCCCTACCTCCCCACCTACACTCTCTCCACCTATCTTCTTTACTCTCCATCTTCGGTCCGCCTCCCCCTCTCTCCCTATTTATTCCAGTTCCCTCTCCCCATCCCCCTCTCTGATGAAGGGTCTAGGCCCGAAACATCAGCTTTTGTGCTCCTGAGATGCTGCTTGGCCTGCTGTGTTCATCCAGCCTCACATTTTATTATCTTGGAATTCTCCAGCATCTGCAGTTCCCATTATCTCTATCTGCTTTTCTTTTCTTCTCTCTGGCTCTCCCAGCATTCCATTTTCTCCTATTAAATTATAGATCATAGGATGTTACAGCACAACCAGATGTTATTTAATGTGTGTGTGTGTATGTGTCTGTGCCTGTGTGTGTCTGAGTATGTTTGTCTGTGTGTGTGTGTGTGTGTGTGTGTGTGTGTGTGTGTCTGAGTATGTGTGTGAGTTTAAGTGTGTGTGTGTTATATGTGCGCACATGTGTGTAAGTGTGTCTAAGTGTGTGTGTGTGTCTGAGTTTAAGTGTGTGCATGTTATATGTGCGCACGTGTGTAAGTGTATCTGTGTCTGTGTGTGTGTGTGTGTGTGTGTGTGTGTCTGAGTGCCTGTGTGTGTCTGAGTGTGAGAATTTCTCCATTTCATGTTTTTTCTGCCCTGTAAGACTTATTCATTGAATATCCTTCACAACCCTCTCCAGCGGTGCAGTCTAGATCAAAACTATTGCTACTTAATAATATTTAAAAGCATCAAAGCATAGCAAATAGAGACCCATTTGGCCCAATGACCCACATTACAAAATGACCAGGACCAATCTTCAGTCTCATCATCATAATCCCATTCTCTCCTTGTAGCCCCACGATACCGTTAGTCTCTAGAAATCTGTTTGTTTCTTAAATATATGCAGTGACTGAGCCTTCAAAGCCTCCTTGGCTGGACAATTCTTCTGAGGGAACAAATTTCTCCTCATCCCAAAATGGCCAACTGTGTATCCTGGGATCAACTACCCCTTGTTCTGGATTACCCTCCCCCTCTTCCTTCTAACTTCCCCATCCCCAAGACATGAGGCAAGGAAATATCATCCCTGCATCCAATCTGGCAGAGCTTCAGGTGTTTCAGCGAGCTGCCCTCTCATTCTTCAAGATGCCAGGAAATATGGGAGGAGTCTGATGTTAGGCTAATACTGTGGAAAGCTGATGTAAGAATGAGAAGGCTCCAAGGTCGAACAAGGATGTCCAAAGACTTTGATTGCAGCGTTTCAGTGTGAGGAAACTCCGAAGGGTGGGATAAAGAACATTGGAGACTTTGAAGGCCTGCAATGAGCAAGGAAGTGTTACATCTGGAAATGACAGATTCAGTCCAATGGAATGTCTTTCACACAAAGAAGGGCCATCATTGCATCAAAACATTTTTATATGATGCAGGACCAATGACTAATTAGGTTCTGGTAAGACAAACATGGAAGAAAATGTTAGGAGGATGATTCATTGGAGCATAAAGATAGGGAAGTTTTGCTAAAACTATATGAGGCACTAGACAGACCGCACCTTAATACTATGAAGAGTTTGGTCCCACTATCTTAGGAAAGATATACTAGCATTGGAGGCAGTCCAGAAAAGGTTTACTATGTTGCTCCTTGATATGAAGGGGCTGTTTTATGGGGAGAGATTGATTAGGTGGGGCCTGTAATTGTAGGAGTTTAGATATGTGAAATTATTGAAAAATACAAGATTTATTGGGGACTTGATAGAATTAATGTAGGGAGATTATGTTCCTTGCAAGACAGTCTAGAGCAATAGGGTATAATCTCAAACTAAGAGGTCACACTTTAAAATATAAAGGAAGGGTTTTTTTTTTCTCTGAGTGGATTGCGAATCTGTAGATTCTTTTTACTGCGGAGGATTGTTGAGGATATATTTTAAGTGTATTAGAAGCTGCAATAGACAGATTGTTAACTAGTGAGGGAATTTTAACCAGAATGGGCAAAGGCAGGAAAGCAGAGTTGAACATTATTAGGTCAACCATGATCTATTTGTATGGTGGAGAAAATGTGATGGGCTGAATGGTCTACTTCTGATACTCTGGATCATTGAGGATGTTACTGGAGGAGCTTGTCAGGGTCGATATTTCTGATCAGGGGTATTGTGGCACATCTCTGGAGGTAGAGGTACTTGAGCCTGGGCTCCAAGGTAAGAACACTACCACCACACTACAAGCACCCTCATAGATCCTCAGGCTGGTGTCAAAGGCTCCAAGCCTCTTCAGCTGTTTCATCAATGACATTCCCTCCACCATAAAATCATAACTGGAGATGTTCACCAATGATTGCACAATGTTCAGCACCATACACAACTCCTCAGAAACTGAAGAGGCCTGGGTCCAAATGCAGCAAGGCCTGAACAATTCCCAGACTTGTGCTGAAAGGGCAATTGACCAGCACACCACATGAATACCAAGCAATGGCCATCTAATCATCGCCCAGTGGCATTCAATAATATTGCTACCACTGAATCTTCTACCATCAACATCCTGGGCAATTACTCTTGACCAGAAACTGAACTGGATTCACGCATAAGTACTGTGGTTACAACAGCCGGTCAGAGGCTGGGAATGCAGTGGCATGTAACCCACCTTCTGACTCCACAAAGACTGTCCACCATCTACGAGGCACGAGTCAGGAGTGTGATGGAATACTCCCCACTTACCTGAATGAGTGCAGCTCCAACAACACTCAAGGATCTTGGCGTCACCCAGGACAAAGTAACCTATTTGATTAGCAACACATCCATAAATAACCATTCCATTCACCACCAGTGCTCAATAGCACCAGTGTGTACTGCCTACAAGATGCGCTGCAGAAATTCACCAGGGCTCCTTAGACAGCTCCTTCCAAACCCATTGCCACTTCCACCTTGGAGGACAAGGGCAGCAGGTACATGGGAACACTATCCCCTGCAAGTTCCCCTCCAAGCCAATAACACACCATCAGGAACAAAAACAGAAGTTGCTGGAAAAGCTCAGCAGATCTGGCAGCATCTGTGAAGGAAAAAACAGAGTTAACATTTTGTGTCTGGTGATTTGACCCAATTTCCCAGTTGGAAGGGTCACTGGACCTGAAACGTTAACTCTGTTTTCTCCTTCACAGATGCTGCCAGATCTGCTGAGCTTTTCCAGCAACTTTGTTTTTGTTCCTGATTTACAGCATCCGCAGTTTTTTCAATTTTTATTCAATCAGTCACCATGCTGATTCGGGAATATATTGCTCTTCCTTCACTATGGCTGGGTCAAAATCCTGGAATCCTCTCCCTTAGGCCATTATGAGTCTTCCTACAGCACATGAACAGCAGCGGCTCAAGAAGGCAGCTCACCACCACCTTCTCAAGGTCATCTAGAGATAACAAATAAGTACTGACCCAGTCAGTGATGCCCATTTGCTATGAATGAAGTATTTTTTCGAGACTTGAAGGTACAGGGCCGTGCAATAGAATTTAGCTTATACGTGAGGAATCGGAATAATGTTGAGCAGAAATGCATGTAATTGTCCGACTGTCTAAGAAAGAGTGCATACAGAATGAAGATTGGAGAGAATTTTAGCCATTTTTTGGGAAAATTCTTAACCTAACTCAAAGGTTGAGGTGAACTCAAGCATGAGTATCAAATTACTCCACAAGAAGTTGCTGACCCCATTTGCTGGTACACTGTCTGGGAAATTCCTCATCCTTTGATGGGCAAAGTCAAAATTAAATCGAGCAGCATGATGGAATTGGCACCATATTGCCAATGACAGAAATGGCACATTTAAGCTTAAGACTCGTCAGTGTTTGCAGGACAAATGCAGAACCAGGGCCGTTTGTCAATTCCATTCAGTTCAGCAAAGCTGTAGGAAGGGAAATCCATTCAATTTCAGAGATAACATCTCCACTTACCAAAATCTCCACACCCCCGGCCTCATCCCATGATGAAGCCTCCCTCTCATCCCTGCCTCCTTGATCTGTCACAACTTGTCCATCTCTTCTCCCACCTCTCCGATCCTCCTACCTCATTGGCCAATCCCCACCACTGCCTACCTGCATTCACCTATCACCATCCTGTCTACCTTCCCCAGCCCTACCCCTCCTCTCTCTATTTATTTCAGAGGTCCCTTCCCCCTCCCCCATTTGAAGAATGGTCCCGACCAGAAACGTCAACTTTCCCATTCCTCTGATGCTGCCTGGCCTGCTGTGTTCTTCCAGCTTCACATTGTTTCTTTTCTTTATTTGTTCATGGGATGAGGGTGTCCCTGGTCAGGGAGCATTTATTGCCCATCCATAATTACCCAGAGGGCAGTTAAGAGTCAACCACATTGCTGTGGGTCTGGAGTCACATGTAAGCCAGACCAGGTATGGATGGCAGCCTCCTTCCCTAAAGGACAGTAGTGAACCAGATGGGCTTTTCCTCACAATTGACAATGGATTCATGGTCATCGTTAGACTCTTAATTCCAGATGCTTATTGAATTCAAATTTCACCATCTGCTATGGCGGGATTCCCAGAACATTATCTGGGCCCCTGGATTTACAGTCCAGTGATGTGTTATCTCCTTTCAATGTTACCTGTTGCTGAGAGCTTGGCAAGGCTGATCCACAAGCAAGTTTTTCACAGCTCTAATGAAGAGTTATCTAGACTTGAAGTATTGGCTTGCTCTCTCTCTCCATGGACACTGCCCGACCTGCTGTGATCCCAGCATTTTTGTTTTCAGTACAGACTCCAACATCTACAGTAATTTGCTCCGAAGTTTCTTTATGGAAACGGATTTCAACAATGGGTTCTGTTGGATACCACTTGGCCAAGTGTCAAGATTTCTGATTATATTTACTACACCATTTGGGCTGTTTACTTTAAACATCTGCCATTAGAGATCTCCAGTGCACCAGAGATGTCCCAAATGACAATGTCTAGAATCTAAGAAGGGGAACCGGGGACCATTTCCCATACAGATGACATTCCAGTGCAAAGAACAGTGAGCGTCAGGGAGGCGTAAGAAATTCCATAACTCACAAGCTGTACACTAAATGAGAAATATCAATCCTCCAGAATGATGATTACCTTTCTAAGTTGGATCATTCACTCTTGACATGAGGTGAAACCAAAGAAGATAAGTGAATATTCATTGCCAAAATGCACCAATGACATGCACGCTTTTTAGGCATAGTGAGTCCAGTGGGGAAGTTTATCCACAATTTGGCCAGTCTTACCCAATCCAGAAGCAGCGTCACATCAGACTTGAAACATTGACACTGTTTCTCTTTCCACAGATGCTATCAGACCTGTTGAGTTCCTCTAACATTCTCTCAAATCAAACATAACCTCCCAAGCCTATAAAGTGGTGAAACCATTGGAGAAAAGCCATGGCAAAAAGCAGCAGAGACAGTACAACTCTGGTCGCAGAGCAAAAACAGTCAACTCCAGAGTCAAGGGAGAAAGTCTGGTTCAGGGACAAGATGTTTGGCCATGCTACAAGACACACCTTCCTTGGCCATTGTGGCCTGGGGTCAGACTTGAAGACAAAGGTTCTGGCTCAAAGGCAGAGAGACTACCCACTGTGTAACCACACGTCTCCAAGCACATCTAACATTGTGGATCAGGACAAAGTCAGAAGTCACACAACACCAGGCTATAGCCCGACAGCTTTATTCGAAATCACAAGCTTTTGAAGTGCTGCCCCTTCATCAGGTGAAGTGATTCATTGATGAGTAGAACTGAGGCCCTCAAAGCAAGGGTCTGGGCCTGAAATGTCAGCCTTCGTGCTCCTCTGAAGCTGCTTGGCCTGTTGTGTTCATCCAGCTCGACACCTTGTTATCTCAGATTCTCCAACATCTGTAGTTTCTACGATTTCTGCTTGAGAAGCAAAACAGATAAAAGATAAAAGAGCAAACCAATATGTTGCCTGCTCTCAGGACCCATGAAACTTGGACGGCTATGACAGTCAATAATGTGAGATATGGTGTCTGTGGTTGACAGGGTGCAAGGGAAGGTTTTAAGTTGAAGGAAGTGGCAATTTTGACAGCCCCCTTTAGTTTTGAGCACTGACAGTGGATGCTTTTAACAGTCATTTAGTTGTGATAATGTGCTGCTTGCTGTCAAATATTATACTATTTAACACTGCGATCACACACAGCAGACTGAAACATTCAGTCTATCTGCAGGATTCAGTCAGGCAGAAAAGATACATCTGCTGACACAAACTGTGCCGTAAAATTAACTTCATCTTGACCGAGTTCCCGAGGTGGGCACAGATGGCAACTGCCATGCAAGACCAGTGAAAACTGCTACCTCTCCACACTGGTGTTCAGGAAAGATTAAACGCTCTGCCCCATCCGACTGTCTGTTGTGCTTGAATACAGTTCACTGCCTGAGCTGCCCAACCAACATCCCATTAGCAAGAAAGGCAACATCCTGTTATCTTACTCGCTGTTCTATGTATATTTATTTCCATAATGGCAATCTTCACACACTGCGCTCAATAACCAGGGTTTTCCACATCCTCAACTCTCGATCCGCAACATGTGTCATTGGAAACTCTGAGGAAGCTGCATATTTCGCATTGCTAATTGTCTCCTTAATCAAACATTTGTTTTGGAATTGTGTGCAGTATAGCTGCCATTCAGATGACTGAATAGATGCCATTGCCATGGGGAGCCTGCAGAACATTCAACTATTTTGCTGCTAAAAGCTCTTCTCTTCAGCTACCTAATGGATGGAGTGGGAGTCAATTCTGAAATTGCTCCTTGAAACTTGTTGGAATCCAGCTTCCCTTTCCCCCCGGTTTTGTTTTTCCCGTTAAAAATAAATGGCTGCCCGGTCAGTAGGCAATTTCAAACCCGACCCCACACTAAAAGGAAACCTACAATCTCAATACAATGTGGGGGTATCCGTTCTATCCTGTGTACTACTTCCAAATTGAATCTGAGCTTCAGTAAAGACTATTCAACAAGGTAGTTAAGGTTGCTAAAATTGAGCCCTGAGGGCTTTGGAATCACATATCATGAATATGTAACAAAGAAGAATAAAACTACAGGAAGGATGGTCATTCAATTACTTAAAATAGATGTGCCATTTTTGAATGTTTGCATTCAGTATCCTGGGCTGTGTTAAAAGCGGTAGAGTACAACAGCAAGGAGTGTATGCTGAAATGATACAAGGCACTTGTCAAGCATGGACTCAAGGGTTGAGTACTGTACCAAGTGCCAGATTATACGAAGAATGCAAAGGCATTGGACAGAATACAGAGCAGGTTTACAAGAATGGTTCCAGAGATGAGAAACTTCAGTTAAAAAGATTGTTGGAGATATTGAGATTGTTCTCCATAGAGAGAAGAAGTCTAAGAAGAGATATGATAGAAGACAAGGTTTTGTGCATGGGAAACCATATCTTACAGACTTGATTGATTTTTTGAGGAAGTAACCAAAAGGACTGATGATGGCAGAGCAGAGGATAGTGCTTACATGACCTTCAGTTAGGCCTTTGATAAGGTTCTACATGATAGACTAATGAGTAAAGTTAAAGCACATGGGATTGAGGGCAAGCTTGCCAACTGGATATAAAAAATTGGCTTGATGGTAGGAGACAGGCAGCTGTGCAGAGCTGTCTTTTTGCACTGGAACCTATGAGCAATGGCTTTCCACAGAGATCGGTGCTGGGTCCACTTTTGGAGGTCATTTATATCAATTGATTTGGTTGAGAATTCGGGAGGCATGATTAGTAAGTTTCTGGATGACATCAAAATTAGTAGTATAGTAGACCACGAGAAAAGAGTATCTAAGATTGCACAGAGATCTCGGTCTATTGAGTCAATGGGCTGAGGAGTGGCAGATGGAGTTTAATTTGGATAAATGCAAGGTATTGCACTTTGGTAAAACAAACAGGTGCAGAATTTATACAATTGATGATAGGGCCCTGGGTAGTGTGGTAGATCAGAAAGACCTCATGGTTACAGGTATATAATGCTTTGAAATTTGCATCACAGGTAGACAGGGTGGTAAAGAAGGTGCTTGGCTTCCTTGCCTTCATTGCTTAGACCTTTGAGTGTAAGATATAGAATGTCATGTCGATGTTGTATTGGGAACTTCTTTTATTCATTAATGGGATGAGGGCATCGCTGGCCAGGTAGCATTTATTGCCCATTGCAAGAGGGCAATTCAGAGTCAACCACTTTGCTGTGGGCCTGGAGCCACATATAGTCCAGACCCAGTAAGGAAGGCAGTTTCCTTTCCTAAAGGACATTAGTGAGCCAGATTGTTTTTTATTCCAAACAATCGACAATGGATTCCTAAAAAAAACGAAAGAAATGCAGATGCTGTAAATCAGGAACAAAAACAAAGTTGCTGGAAAAGCTCAGCAGGCCCGGCAGCATCTGTGAAGGTAAAAACAGAGTTAATATTTTGCGTCCGGTGACCCTTCCTCAGAACTGTTCCAGCAACTTTGTTTTTTTGTTGACAATTGATTCATGGTCATTATTAGATTCTTAATTCCAGATATTTTATTGAATTCGAATTCCATCTTCTGCTGCAGTGGGACTTGAATCCAGGTCCCAAGAACATTCATGTTCTGAAGAAGGATCTCGGACTGAAATTTGAGCTTTCCTGCTCCTTGGATGCAGTTTGGCCTGTTGTGTTCATCCAGCTCCACACCTTGTTATCTCAGTTTCCCCAGAACATTATCTGTGTCTCCGGATTAACAGCCCAGCGATAATACCACTAGGCCATCACCTCCCTTAAATTGATGAGTCATCTTCTGGAGTACTGTGTACAATTCTGGTTGCCTTTTTATGCGGAACATTCTACTAAATTGTGCAGGGCTCAGAAAAGATTTACTATGATGCTGCCAGGAATGGAGGGTTTGAGTTTGATGGAAAGGCTGGATCGGTTGGGCTTTTTCCACTGGAGCATAGGATGTTGAGGGGTGACCTTATGGAAGTTTATAAAAACATGATGGACATAGATAAGGTGGACAGCAAAGGTCTTTCCCTTGAGATGGGGAGTTCAAATCTAGGGCTCATATTGTTCAGGTGAAAGGAGGTACGTTTAAAAAGGACATGAGGGAGAGATTTTTTACACAGAGAGTGGGTGGTATGTGGAACGAACGGCCAGAGAAAGTTGTTGGTGCAAGTGCAGTTACTATGTGTAAAAGAAATTTGGGAAAGTTCATGAATAGGAAAGGTTTGGAGTGATTTGGGCCAAGTGCAGACAGGTGGGACTACTTTAGTTTGGGATTAGAGATAATGGGAACTGCAGATGCTGGAGAATCTGAGATAACAAAGTGTGCAGCTGGATGAACACAGCAGGCCAAGCAGCATTTAAAGCAGTTAAAACTCCCCCTCGCATTCCTTAGACGACATGCCCATCCTGGGCCTCCTGCAGTGCCACAGTGATGCCACCCGAAGGTTGCAGGAACAGCAACTCATATTCCGCTTGGGAATCCTGCAGCCCAATGGTATCAATGTGGATTTCACAAGCTTCAAAATCTCCCCTTCCCCACTGCATCCCACTACCAGCCCAGCTCGTCCCCGCCTCCCTAACTTGTTCTTCCTTTCACTTATACCCTCCTCCCAGCTCAAGCCACACCTCCATTTCCACCTACTAACCTCATCCTAGCCCCTTGACCTGTCCGTCCTCCCTGGGCTGACCTATCACCTCCCTACCTCCCCACTTATACTCTCCTCTCCACCTATCTTCTCCTCGATCCATCTTTGGTCAGACTCCCCCTCTCTCCCTATTTATTTCAGAACCCTCTCCCCATCCCCCTCTCTGATGAAGGGTCTAGGCCCGAAACGTCAGCTTTTGTGCTCCTGAGATGCTGCTTGGCCTGCTGTGTTCATCCAACTCCACACTTTGTTATCTTAGTTTGGGATTATGTTTGGCATGGACTGGTTAGACAGACTGTTGCATGATCCTATGACATTTGACAAAATTATGAGAGACCTGGATAAAGCAGATACAGAGAAACTGTAAAAAAATTGAAAATAAGAGGTCCCAGATTAGAAGTGATTTACAAATAGAATAAATGTATTGTGAGAAGATATATACTTTCACACAGTGAATGGTTCATGTTGGAATGCACTTCCTGGAAAGTGTTGTGGAGGCAGAATCATTTGAAGCATTCAATTTTATTTAAGGAGGAGATAGACAGATATTTAATTGGCAATTGGTTGAGTATGGTGAATAGTGTGTATACAATAATCTATATTAGAATTATATGTGTGTGTATATAAAATGCGCATATAGTATTCGGTATGGTGAATGAACAGGAAATGGACTTGAAGCCAAGATGAGATCAGCCATGGTCATCTTGAATGATGGAGGGGCTCAATGGCCTCTTCTTGCTCCAAGTTCTTATTCAAATAGGTATTGAATGATTATTTGGACCAAAACAATGTGGGGAGGCATGGAAAAAGCAGATGAATGCTTCTGCATCATGGTACTGGTTGGACAGCCAGTGCAAACATGATGGGCTGAATGGCCTTTTCCAGCAAATAACAGTTTTGTGATGCTGTGAGACTTGGTGATGACTTGTAGTCATGATAACAGAACCACAGCTTACACACATGAAGGTAAAAGCCATTAGTCTACGTTCTGTGTAAGAACCAATTAGGGATGGGAAATAATGCTGGCCTAAAGTCAGCAATGCCCAGTTCCCATAAATGGAGAAAAACATAAGTATGGCAACCTGTATTGGCTGTGCTTTTCTCCTTTGCACCACTCAGTTCTAAACAGCTTTGGACTCAATGCTAGTGACATTACAGGGAGAAACGGACACACTGTGATAAGAAAGGTACCTGGGGCAGCCAACAGAGAAGCTCCTTAGAAATGTACAGGTTATTTCATGACCGGGTGGAATTAAAAGAAATGCCAAAATAAACTGCATTCTCCTCTCTGTCTTCAACTTTCAATTCTATTTCCTTTGGAATTGGACAAGCTGGCTAGGCTCATGAAACAGTCAGGGCTGATAACATAGTTGTATTTGCAGAAACTTTTGAATGCCCAAATTGTGTTGATATTCCAGTTAAAACTGGCACAAAGAGCTTGCTGTTGAGATGTCTGCCTCTCACTCTGGATAAAGGAAACATCAACATAGAAATGAAGGAAATAGGACAGAGTCTACTGCTACATTCAATAAGATCATGGCTAATCTGATTTTAATCTCAAACTCTTCACTCCTGCATATCCCCAAGGTTGTTTATACCCTTGGTGATCAAGAATCTGTCAATGTTCATCTTTCCTACAGCTGGTTAATTGCTTCATTAGTTGGTGGTGAGTGTTTGGAATGGCCTGGCAGAGGTAGTGGTGGATTGTCATTTAGGAAACATTTATATTGGATGAGATAGGTATGGAGAGCCCTGGAGCAAACGCAGGCAAATGGGAGTAGTTTAACTGTGAAAACTAGGCGGCATGGGCAAGTTGGGCTGAAGGGCCTGTTTCCATGCTGTACACATCTAGGTGTCTACGGTGTGGCCAACCTGAAGCATGACGAGAATCATCGGATTCCTACAGTGCAGAAAGTTGCCATTTGGCCCACCGAATATGCATTGATCCTCCGAAGACCATCCCACCCAATTTGTGTAACCCCGCATTTCCCTTGCCTGATCCACCTAACCTTTATATCTTTGAAAGAATGAAATGTGCTGGTTGGTGGACTTGGACGATGAGGGGAAACCAGAACACCATGAGACAACCCACACAGACACAGGGAGAGCATGCAGACTCCACAAAGACAGTCATCCAAGGCTGGAATGAAACTTGATTCCCTGGTACTGAGAGTTAGCAGTGCTCACCACCGAGACACCGTGCAGCCAACACAACTCAGTGCACATTTCTGAACACATAAGTACTGATGTAATTGAGATTATATTAGATAGGATTACAAAGAAAACATAGCATGGAAATAAGAATGCGTCTACCTAAGAATGGTTCCAGGAATGAGAATCTTCGGTTATGAGGATAAACTGAAGAGATCTATATTGTTGTCCTTGGAGATAAGATTGCTGACAGCAGAATTGATCGATGTTTTAGAAACATGAGTGGGCTGGAGAGAGTAGATAGGGAGAAGCTGTTACTGCTCAAAAAAAAAATGAGACGGCACAGGTTTAAAATAATATTCAAACAAAACAAAGGTACCTTTTACAAATAATTCACACATTCAGTAGTTAGGGTCTGGAATACATTGGTCTGGAAATGCAATGGAAGCAGTTTCAAATGAGATATTCAAGATGACAATGAATGATTATTTGCACAGAAATGTTGTTCAGAGATGTGGAAAAAGACACCAGGTATAGAACAGGTGTAGGTAAGGAAGGCTGAATGGCCTCATTCTGCATTGTATTATTTCTACAATTCTGTAACATCAGTGATATCTCTGCTCAAGCCTCTTCCCACCTTTCTATTGCCACGGCTGTTTATTCCCATCTCCTGCATATGTTTGTTCAGCTTTCCCTCAATTACATCAAAGTATTTACTTCAACTGCTGTCTGAGCTAGTGACTTTCATATTCTCACCACTTTTTGTGTAAAGATGTTTTGACAAGATCATGATTGGATTTCTTGGTGGCGATCTGACATCAGTCGCCTCTCATCATTCTCTTCCCTGCAGGAGGAAACTTCCTTTGCGTTCTTTATGGAGATGTTCAGAACAAGATATCAGTCCATTCTTTATAAACTCATTGATAGTTGCGTTTGTCAGGGATGAGGTGCACAGGAATCTTGGACAGACAAGAAGAAGAAGGTCGACACCAATTTCTAGCATAATAGCTATAGAGATCTAAAAACAAGGACGTGGCTAACTCTTAAAAACTAATGGAGAGGCACAATAATAATTTCAAATACAAATGAAATGTTAGCATTTCAAATAAGGTTACAATGTATGATGGTTGCATCTATGCTAAAGTTTTAGAGAGCTGCAAGTGGAACAAATCTGCAGAACTGCATTTAGTCCTGAGCATTGCGCTGCAGGAAGGTTTTATTAGATTCAGAGGTGCTGTTTTACCAGAACAGTACCAGGATTTAAAGGATTAATTGAGGAGAAGCTGTTCTTCAACTTGTATTGTGTAAAGAAGTTTAAGGAGTGATCAAGATGCTGAAGATGATTAAAGGGTTTCACAGAAGAGAAACACCGTGGATACTGGAAATCTGAAAAACACACAGAAAAGGCTGGAGAAACTCAACAGATCTGGCAACGTTTGTAGAGGGAAAAACTGAGTGAATGTTTTGAATCCAATAGAAGGCCTAATGGTATTATCGAAAGATTATTAATGCAGCAGCCCAATGTAATTTTCCAGGGACCCTGGTTTGAAAACTGTCAATGGTAGTTGGTAGAATTCAAATTCAATTAAATAAATTCAATAAAATTTCTCCAACGAAAAGACTAATGGTGATCATGAAACCATTGGTGATTGTTGGGAAAATTCCATCAGGTTCACTAATGTCCTTTAGGAAGAGTCAGAAATCACTCAATACCTTGTTATAGTTCAGCAGGGTCTAGGCCCAAAATGTTAGTTTTCCTGCTCCTCTGATGCTGCTTGGCCTGCTGTGTTTCTCCAGCTCTACACCTTGTTATCTCTTTATATGAAATGACAAGTTTTCGGAGTGCTACTCCTTCATCCAAAACCTTGTGATTTCAAATAAATCTCCTATTGGATTATAAACTGGTGCCATGTGACTTTGACTTTTCCCACCCCAGTCCAACACTAGCACCTCCACTTTAGGGAAGGAAACTGGCATCCTTAACTGGTCTGGTCTATGTGTGACTCCAGACCTACGTAAAAATGTTTGATTTTAATCTATCTGCATCCCGTGATCAAGCAAAAAAAAAGAGAAATGCTTGGAAAATTTGTTCTTTTATACTTTTGACAGAAGCAAAGGTGGTATGAATGGAAGAGATGGTGTAGGTTCCCAGTTTCAAGCCTGTTACTTGTGATGAAAGAGAAATAGAGATGGAAAATGGGTGTAAGTTAAAATGTGAAAGGGAGAGAATGGGTCTTCTCTGCTGAGAGAAAAGTAACCAAAACAAAAATGGGGGTTTGGGGCTAGGATGCTGCATTGTGTAGGCCCTACAGCCTTGCCTTGAGGTCAAATCCATTGGCTTATTTTGAGTAATGAAGATTAAGGAGTGATTAAGATGTTGAAGAAGATTGTGGAATTTGATAGGATGGATAGAGAGAAACTACTCCCAGTACTGTTTGGGGCAGTCCAGACCACAAGAGCAGAATCTCTGAAACTGGAGCTATAGGAAAATGTCAGGAAATGTTTCATTATGCAAAGTCTATTTCAAATTGTGATTTTTTTTCCCTCTTAAAAGCTGCTGCTGATACTGGGGGTAATTATATTTCAAACTTAAACAGAAATTGCTGGTAACATGCAGCAAGCCTGGCAATAACGATAGAGAGAAAGCTAACTTAATGTTTCAGGTCCAATGACTGTTCGTTGGAATTGACAGTAGCAAGGAAAACATTGGTTTATATGGAGAAGTTAGGGTGGGGGTTAGGGATAAGAAGTAAATGATAGTTGGGAATAGAGCCCAAAGAGAGAAAACAGTTGGACAGACAAAGGAGTGCATAACGATCTGGTTAGGAGTGTGAGCGAGATAATGGGAACTGCAGATGCTGGAGAATCCGAGATAACAAAGTGTGGAGCTGGATGAACACAGCAGGCCAAGCAGCATCTTAGGGGCACAAAAGCTGACATTTTGGGTCTAGACCTTTCATCATGGCTAGGAGGGTGAATAGCTGCTAATGGGGACTATTCATTGCACAACCCATTGTCAGCCGCACACAGTCTCCGTTAGTGGCTATTCATTCTCCTATCTACTCCTTTGTCTGTCCAACTGTTCTTCTCTGTCTTTGAGCTTTATCTCCACATACTGTTTATTTCTTACCCTACCCTCATCCCATCCTCTGCATAAAAAGAAACCTTTATCCAAGATAACAAGGTGTAGAGCTGGATGAACACAGCAGACCAGGCAGCATCAACCTGCTCCTCTGATGCTGCTTGGCCTGCTGTATTCATCCAGCTCCACACCTTGCCTCCAGCATCCACCATTCCCACTATCTGTGAAAACTTTTTCCAAGCTTCCATTAGTTATGAAGAAGGGTTCCTGTACCCAAAGTGTTGACAGATTCCCCTCCACAGATGCTGCCAGACCTGCTGAGTTTGCCCAGCAATTTCTTTTTCTTTTGTTTCAGAATTCCAGCATCTGCAGTTCTTTTAGTATTTTATACGTCAAACCTTGTTTTTTTTTGCCAGATATTTTCATTTGTTCTTTCGTATGGCATGATCCAGCATTTGTTGCCATTCCCAATTAACCTGGCAAGGTAAAAGTGAAGATAACAATGTGTGGAGCTGGATGAACACAGCAGGCCAAGCAGCATCTCAGGAGCACAAAAGCTGACGCTTCGGGCCTAGACCCTTCATCAGAGAGGGGGATGGGGAGAGGGAACTGGAATAAATAGGGAGAGAGGGGGAGGCGGACTGAAGATGGTGAGAAAACAAGATAAGTAGAGAGGAGAGTATAGGTGAGGAGGTAGGGAGGGGATAGGTCAGTCCAGGGAAGACAGACAGGTCAAGGAGGCGGGATGAGGTTAGTAGGTAGGAAATGGAGGTGCGGCTTGGGGTGGGAGGAAGGGATCAGATTTTGTGCTCCTGAGATGCTGCTTGGCCTGCTGTGTTCATCCAGCTCCACACTTTTTTATCTTGGATTCTACAGCATCTGCAGTTCCCATTATCACCGAGGTAAGAGTGAAGCTGACCCTTAAGACTGCTCTCTCATTACAGAGAGATGATTGGTGGTGGTTTAGCCTGAGGGTCACGACACCATCAAACATTGGAGAGGTTAAGACTGAGAGCCTTGTGACCTCAGCCAGTGCAGGAATTAAACTCATTCTATGGGTGTCACAAACTAGCCATCTAGCCAACTAAGCTCATCAACACATCACTGGCAAAGAGAGATAACAAGGTGTAGAGCTGGATGAACAGCCTCAGAAGGGTCACCAGATCCGAAATGTTAACTCTGTTTTCTCCTCCACAGATGCTGCCAGACTTGCTGAGCTTTTCTAGCAACTTTGCTTTTGTTCCTGACTTACAGCATCTGCAGTTCTTTTGGTTTTTATCAAGGACTCACAAGCTGTTTACTTTATTGGCTTGAAACAGACCATGCATTACCTCTGTCTTAACCTCTCTTTAAAACAAAACCTATAACAAAATGTACCTCTTAAAGCCATAGCAGTATCAAAAATGTTAGAATAAAACAAAGAACTGCAGATGCTTAAGCGACGAAACAAAAACAGAAATTGCTGAAGAAGCTCAGCAGGCCTGGTTGTGTCTGTGAAAAGACAATCACAGTCTCAAGACCAGTGACTCTTCTTCAGAACTTCCTTGCTTTGAACGTTAAGATGCTTCAAGTGCTCATCCAATTCCTATTTAAAGGTTGTGAGGTTAACTGCCTTAAATATCTCTCCAGGCAGTGCATTCCAGATTCCTACCACCTCTGGGTGAAAGCATTTTTCCTCAATTCCCTTCTAAACCTCTTGACTTCAACTTAAAATTATGCCTCTTTGTCATTGACCCTTTAACTAAGGAGAACAACTACTTTCTATTCACCCTGTCCACGTCCTCATATCCTTATCCATCTCATCAGGTCCTCCCTCAGCCTTCTCTACTCTAAAGCTGAAATGTTCTATCCCAGGCAACATCTTGGAGAATCAACTCTGCACCCCCTCCAGTGCAATCACACCCTTCCTATAGTGTGGTGACCACAACTGCATACAGAACCCTAGCTGTGCTCTTACCAAAGCCCCATACAGCTTCAACATAATCTCCATACCGTAATAATCAATGCCATGTCCCCTAAGCCTTCTTAACTATCCTGTTACCTGTCCTGTTGCTTTCAGGGATATGATCCCTCCGTTCCTTTGAGCTTCCTAGCGTCTTGTCATCCATTAAGCATTCCCTTGCCTTGTTATTTCTTCCAAAGTGCATCACCTCCCACTTTTCAGGGTTACATTCCAAGACAAGTCTTACAGATGATAAAGGACATGACAAGTGCAACTGGAAATGTGAGCCTAAGGTTTAAGCTGAGGCATGTTGTCACACCAGTAAAGTTAGAGCTTTTAATTGCATTTAACTGAGTCTGACCTTAGCTTAATGGTGTTGCTGCGGAGAATAATGCTTTACTGTGCTGCCAATTCTCAGCTTACAGATCATTACAGAACAAGTCTTAAAATAGCGAGGCAGCAAACTTCAAAACTTTCCCTTATCTTGGCTTTCTATTTGCAAAACTCAGCTGCCTTATTTATTCCAGTAAAACTGTATGATGTTATTTTGCAGAAAAATGTAACACAAAATAGGTTAAATGAGAACTCCTATTAACTGAGCAAATATTTCCACATAAGCATTACCGAAAAATCAAACTTCAATTTTTGTACTCATCGGGACTTACTTGCGAGAAGCCAAGTTTGGAGGAGAGTGCGCTGGTTGGATGACCACATTTGGTATGGAGATGCAGTAGACAGTGTTAACTATTAATTTTAGTCAAAGGCAGGCAGTCTGTGATTGGTAAGGGAGTTGTCATTGGTAATACAAATGGATTTGATAATTTCTACAATTCTTTTATCAATGAAAAAAAGGTTCAAAGTATGGAGAAATTCCTTTCGTCTACATTAAACATCGTCCTGCATGCTAATATATACTGCTTCTTGCACATGCACATACATCACATTATAAGCCTGACTGACAATTATAAATTAGTTGCTGCTACAATTGTTAGGACCATCAGTATTGTTTAGTAAATGCTGTCCAATTGCACCACCAACATTTAACTCTGGAAATTTTTTTTCTGAATTTGTAATCCTTAGGTGTGTTGGATTGTGATTGGTATGCTGCATATTGTGTTTTATATCTAAACCACGTAAGATGATGTCACAGTGGCATTGTTATTGAAGTAGTCATTCAAACGCCCAAGGAAATTCTCTCAGTTTATGTGTTCAAATCCCACCACAGCTTCTGGTGGGATTCCAACTCAATTAATAATATCCAAAATTAAAAACCAGTCTTAGTTCCTGCGACCAAGAAACTGTCATCAATTGTCATAGAAACCCATCTGATTCATTAATGTGCTTTTGATTTGATTTGATTTGATTTATTGTGGTTTAAGGTTTAAGGGCAACTAGGGGTGGGCAACAAATGTTTGCCTAGGCAGTAACACCCACATATCAAGATAAATGCAAAACAAAAGAAATATTTTAGAAGTGTATTCACTGTTGTGGTAGAGGAAGCATGATGGTAAACAATGATGACATGACCAAAATCAGAAGTTGCTAGAAAAGCTCAGCAGGTCTGGCAGCATCTGTGAAGAAAAATCAGAGTTAACATTTCAGGTCTATTGACCATTCCTAAGAACTCTGGTTTCTTTTCAGATGCTGCCAGACCGCTGAGCTTTTCCAGCAATTTCTGTTTTCGTTCCAGTTTCACAGAATGTACAGTTCTTTCGGTTTTTATGAAAACACGGCCTTTTGTCTAATTTATGCACAATGATGATACCGAGTCTTCAGAGGCTGTTATCAGGAGAGATAATACAAATTATGCCTGTTTTCTCTCGAATTTAGAAGTTTAAGGGGTGATTTGATCAAAGTTTTGGAGACATTGACAGGCCGTACAGGATAGATAATAATAATGAGGCGGGGGTATAGATTGAGAATTAGGGCCAGACTGCCCAGGAGAGATGTTAGGAGCACTTCCACACACAAAGGGCTATTGAGGTTTGGAATTCCCTTGCACAAATGGCAGTGGGTGCTTGATTAGTTACTAATTTTAAATTTGAGATGGACAAGTTTTTGCCATGCAAAAGTATTAAGGGATATGGACCAAAAGCAAATGTGTGGAGTTAGGTCACAGATCGGCCATGATCAAATTGAATAGTATAACAGGCTTGAGGGGACTGAATGCACACTCCTCACCCTGTGTTCCTATGACCCTATTAGTTGTGCAATCAATATTGACATATAAACTGGGAAGGACTGCTGTTCTTCTTTGAAATATAACCTAACAATCTCTTTCATCCATTTCACAGCAGAGCGAAAGGCTGACTCTGATCTCCTGTCTGAGACTGAAATATATGTACATCAGTGACAGAGTTTTTACATTTTATTCCCTGAAATTTAACTGGTGTCCTGTATGGTTTATCGTGTTTGCTATCACTGGACTGGAGGCTTTAAAGCTTGCAATTCTTACCCCAAACTTTTCCAACTCCCTTCTGCTCCATCACCCACGCATTCTGCCATATTATAGTAAAGATTAAGGAATTCAATACAATGACAATTTGCCTGACTTGTCCACTAAATCCATACAATCTCCACAGTGCCGAAAGAGGCCATTTGGCCCATCAAGTCTGCACCAACTTTTCAAAGAGATGACCCAAACCGCCACCCGACCCTTATAGCCCTGTATTTATAAAGGTCAATCCAACTAACCTCCTCATTCCTAGATATTACAGCATGGCCAATCCACCTAACTTGCACATCCCCGGACAATATAGCATGACCAATCCATCCAGCCTGCACATTCCTGGACACAGCAGCATGGTCAATCCGCCTAACCTGCAAATCTTTGGTCTTTGAGAGGAAACCACAGCACCTGGAAGAAACCCACGCAGATATGGGAAGAATGTGCATGCTGCATACAGTCACCCGAGGCTGGAATCGAGCCTAGGTCCTTGGCACTGTGAGGCAGCAGTGTGAACACTGAGCTGCCGTGCTGCCCTAAATTCCCAAAACTTCCCTTCTTATAATGAGATTGAATGTAAATTTCCATCCTGAGGCATCAGTAGAAGCCAAAACAGATGGCTTTATCAAATTTATAAAGGCAATGAGTGTGAGGAAGCATGGCAGCAGCTACTGTGCTAATGTTTGCTTTGGCATCCAGCTTCAAATTCTGTCAAAATAATTACAGATATGGTGAAGCTATCAATACAGATCTGCATTTGTTTGTTGTTGTTTAAAGCTTCTTCACAATGCACAGCTTTGACCAGTTCAATAAGCACAGTGCTTGAAGAGTACTGACCCTCAACAAGTCTCCCTTCCTAGTCACACAGCATCCCGGCTTCAAAACAGGTTGCCTGTTCCATCGCTATCATTGGCCTAGTGGTATTATCGTGAGGCTCCTAATTAGAAACCCACATAATGTTCTCGAGCTCTGGGCTTGAATCCTGCCATGACAGTTGGTGGAATTTGGATTCTATATAAATACTCAATAGTCTAATGATGACCATTAAACTGTTATTGCCATGGAGTGCAGTGGAGGCCGGGACGTTAAATGCCTTCAAGGCAGAGATCGATAAATTCTTGATCTCACAAGGAATCAAGGGCTACGGGGAGAGTGCAGGGAAGTGGAGTTGAAATGCCCATCAGCCATGATTTAAATGGCAGAGTGGACTCGATGGGCTGAATGGCCTTACTTTCACTCCTATGTCTTATGGTCTTATGCTCTTATTATTAATTACCAGGAAAAATCTGTCTGGCTCAACAAATGTCATTTAAGAACAAAGAACAAAGAAAATTATAGCACAGGAACAGGCCCTTCGGCCCTCCAAGCCTGTGCCAATCCAGATCTTCTAGCTAAACCTGTTGCCTATTTTCCAAGGATCTGTATCCCTCTGCTCCGTGCCCATTCATGTACTGTCCAAATACATCTTAAGTGATGCTATCGTGCCCGCCTCTACCACCTCCGCTGGCAACGTGTTCCAGACACCCACCACCCTCTGTGTAAAGAACTTTCCACACATATCTCCCTTAAACTTTCCTCCTCTCACCTTTAAATTGTGACCCATAATAATTGACTCCCCCACTCTGGGCAAAAGCTTTTTGCTATCCACCCTGTGTATACTGCTCATGGTTTTGTAGACCTCAATCATGTCCCCCCCCAACCTCCTTCTTTCTAATGTAAATAATCCGAATCTACTCAACCTCTCTTCATAGCTAGCACCCTCCATTCCAGGCAACATCCTGGTGAACCTCCTCTGCACCAGCTCCAAAGCATTTACATCCTTTTGGTAATGTGGCAACCAGACCTGTACACAGTATTGCAAATGTGGCCAAACCAAAGTCCGATACCACTGTAACATGGCCTGCCAACTCTTGTACTCAATGCCCCGTCCGATGAATGATAGCATGCTGTATGCCTTCTTGACCATTCTATCGATCTGCGTTGGCACCTTCAGTGTACAATGGACCTGAACACCTAGATCTCTCTGTGTATCAATTTTCCCCAAGGCTTTTCCATTCACCATATAGTTCGCTCGCGAATTAGATCTTCCAAAATGCATCACATTACATTTGCCTGGATTGAACTCTATCTGCCATTTCTCCATTCAACTCTCCAGTCTATCTATATTCTGCTGTATTCTCCGAAAGTCCCCTTCACTAACTGCTACTCCATTAATCTTGGGTGTCGTCTGAAAACTTGCTAATCAAACCATCTATACCTTCCTCCAGATCATTTATGTATATCAAAAACAACAGTGGTTCCAACACGGATCCCTGTGGGACACCACTGGTCACAGTTCTCCATTTTGAGAAGCTCCCTTCCACTACAACTCTCTGTGTCCTGTTGCCCAGCCAGTTCTCCAGCCATCTAGCTAGAACGCCCTGGATCCCATGCACCTTCACTTTCTTCATCAGCCTACCATGGGGAGCCTTATCAAACACTTTACTGGCATCCATGTATGTAACATCTACTGCCCTTCCCTCATCTCTCAACCTTGTCACTTCCTCAAAGAATTCTATCAAGTTGGTAAGATATGACCTTCCCTGCACAAAGCCACGCTGCCTATCACTAATAAGCCCATTTTCTTCCAAATGTAAATAGATCCTATCCCTCAGTATCTTCTGCAGCAAATTCCCCACCACTGACGTCAGGCTCACTGGCCTATAGTTAACAAGTGTGGAGCTGGATGAGCACAGCAGGCCAAACAGCATCTTGGCCTGCTGTGTTCATCGAGCTCCACAATTTGTTATCTCAGATTCTCCAGCATCTGCAGTTCCCATTATCTCTGGTCTATAGTTACGTGGATTATCCTTGCTACACTTCTTAAACAAAGGGACAACATTAGCAATTCTCCAGTACTCTGGGACCTCACTCATGCTAAAGGATGCTGCAAAGATATCTGTTAAGGCTCCAGCTATTTCCTCTGTCACTTCCCTCAGTAACATGGGATAGATCCCAATCTGGACCTGGGGACTTGTCCAACCTAATGCCTTTTAGAATACCCAACACTTATCCCCCCTCCTTATGCTGACTTGACCTAGAGTAATCAAACATCTATCCCTAACCTCGACATCCATCATGATCTGTCATTTAGGGAAGGGACCTGCTGTCCTTACCTGGTCTGGCCAATATGTGACTCCTGACCCATAGTCATGTGGTTGACTCTTAAACCCCTGCCCTGCTCTGGGAAATTAGGGATGGGTAATAAATGCTTATCTTGCTGGTGACACCTACAAGCCATGAATGAATTTGAAGAAAACGGCACTGGGGCTTACCCACAGAGGCGGACTGCAAAGGTTGCACCATCAGCTCCTCCAGGGCAATTAGGGACAAACAATGAATACTGGTCTGGCGAGCAAAGCCCATATCTCATGAATGAGTTTAAAGAGCCCTTGTTCATACTTAACTTACCCTGTTCCCACATTCCTTCAATATTTGTCCTTCACTCACATATCAAATATTTTATTAAGTATTAACATGGACTATTCCATGCAAGCAGAGATTGAGACAGACAAATTGAACCTGATATCTCATATTAGACCATTACATATTTTAAATGTAATATAACTGGCTATTAAGTACAATGCAAAGAACAGAGAACTGTACAGCACAGGAGCAGGTCTTTCGACTCACCGAGACTGCACTGATGCGTGAAGTCTTTCTAAGCTAGAAATCTTTTGCCTCTATGTGGTCCATATCTCTCCATTTCCTGCCTATTCATATATCTATAAAGATGCCTCTTCAAAGTTCATATTGTATTAGTCTCCACCACCTCCTGTGGCAGCACCTTTCAGGCACTTACCACCGTCTTGTGTAAAAATAATCTACCTCTCTCATCTTCTTTAAACATTTTGAGATAGTCGGAACTGCCAATGCTGGAGTCAGACAAATACAGTGTGGAGCTGGAGGACCACAGCAGGCCAGGCAGCATCAGAGGAGCAGAAAAGTTGGTGTTTCAGGTCTGGACCATTCTTGAAATGTCAGCTTTCCTGCTCCTCTGATGCTGCCAGGCCTGCTGTGTTCCTCCAGCTCTGCACTGTGTTATCTCCTTTAAACCTTCCCCCTTTTACCTCAAAGCTATATCTCCTAGTGATTAGCATTTCTATCTTGGAAGAAGGAATTCTGACTATTCATTCTATCCATGCCTCTCATAATTTGTATACCTCTATCACGTCATCCCTCCTCCTTTGACGTTTAAGTGAAAACAAAGCAAATTTGTCTAATTTATCCTCATAACCAATAACCTGCCAACTAGGTGGCATCCTGGTAAGCTGTTTCTGTACCCTCCTCGAAGCCTCCACATCCTTCTGGCTGTGAGGCAAGCTGAACTGTACACAATATTGCAAATGTGGTCTAACTAGTTCTATACAGCTGCAACATGACTTGCCAATTTTTACACTCAGTGCCCCGAATGATGAAGGCAAGCATATCACATGCCTCTTAACCACCTTTTCCATTTGTGTTACCACTTTCAAGGAACTGAGGACCTGCCTAGATCCCTCTGTGTGTTGATGCTACTAAGAGTTTGCCATTTACTGTATACTTCTCTGTTGTGTTGGACCTTCCAAAATGCATCACCTCACATTTGCCTGGATTAACTTCAAGCTGCCATTTCTCCGCCCAAGTCTCATGTATATCCATATCCCTCTGTATCCTTTGGCAATCCTCCTCATGACTCAGCTCCCCCAAAATTTGCGCCATCCACAAACTTACTAATCAGCCCAGCTATATTCTCCTCCAAACTATTTATCTGCATTTGAAAACAATAAGACTTACCGCATTCTCTGAAGAAAGGTCCAGGCCCGAAACATCAGCTTTCCTGCTCCTCTGATGCTGCTTGGCCTGCTGTGTTCATCCAGCTCTATACCTTGTTATCTCAGACTCCCCACATTGATCCCTGCTGAGCACTACTAGCTACAGACCTCCAGTCATAAAAATACCTTTTCACTGCTTCTCCCAGTTTTCTGTGACTAAACCAGCTCTATATTCATCTTACCAGCTCACCATCTTATCAGATCCCAAGTGACTTCACCTTTTGTATCAGTCTGCCATGAAGGGCCTTGTCACAGGTCTTGCTAAAGCCCATGTAGACAATATCTACTGACTTGCCCTCAGCAATCATCTTTGCCACTTCCTCAAAAAAACACTCAATCAAAAATGTGAGGCCCAATTTTTCCCACACAAAGCTATGCTGCCTATTACTAATAAGTCCATACTTTTTCAAACTGTGAGTAAATTCTGCCCCTAAGAATCTTCTCCAGTAATTTCCCTACCACTGACTGAAAGATCACCAGACTGTAACTTTCTGGATTATGACTGTGGCCTTTCTTAAACAAATGAAAAATGTTGGCTATTCTCCAGTGCCCTGGGATCTTTCCTGTGACTAAAGAGGATGCAAATGTTTCGTGCAAGGTTGCAACAATTTCCTCACCTGTGTCCCTCAGCATTCTAGGATAGACCCCATCAGATCCTAGGACTGGTCTGCCGTAATGCATTTCAAAACACCCAACACTTGCATTTTTTTTAATATCAACATGCCCTAGAATATCAACATGCCCCTCTCTAGGCTCACCACCCACTATGATCTTCTCCTTTGTGAATACCAATGTAAAGTATCTGTTAAGAACCTTACCCACAAGCCCCGGTTCCATGGATAAATTCCCTCCCTTGTCCTTGAGTGAATCTATCCTTTGCCTAGCAACCCTCTTGCTCCTTAGAGACGTGTAAAATGTCTTGAGATTTTCATTAATCCTGTTTGCCAAGGACATTTCATGGCCTCTTTTGGTCCTCCTGATTCTTTGTTTACACTGCTTCCTGCCATCTATGTATTATTTGCTGGCTCTATCGCTCCGTCTTCAGT
Source organism: Stegostoma tigrinum (assembly GCF_030684315.1). Taxonomy (NCBI): domain Eukaryota; kingdom Metazoa; phylum Chordata; class Chondrichthyes; order Orectolobiformes; family Stegostomatidae; genus Stegostoma; species Stegostoma tigrinum. The sequence goes on from NC_081359.1 coordinate 103,762,737, forward strand.
TTCCTTAACCCTATACATGCCTTTTTCTTTTTGACTGAGCTCTCAATTTCTCCTGCCATTCCAAGGTTCCTCAATCCACCCTTATCCTTTGTTTTCACAGGAACATGCTGGTCCTGAACTCCAATCAACTGGTGTTTAAATGATTCCCACATGCTAGATTTGGATCTACCTTCAAGCAGCCAGCCCCAATCTACATTCCCACTTCCGGCTTGATATTGTCATAGTTAGCGTTCTCCAGTTTAGTTTTTTCACCAAAGGACTACTTAATAAACCGTTTTACTGTGCATCAGGATTGATCTAACCTTTGTTTCAAGCATCATGCGTGCATCTTTCCTGACATGATACTGATAGCTTAGACTAATACCATTAAGAAGGATTGGTGATGGCAAATTTACCCAAGACATCTCAGATCCTATCTGATATTATAACACTTTAATAGGTGTGAGGACTGGCTAATTGTAAGACGAATAAGTGAATTAGAGGCAGAACTAGGCCATTCAGTCCCTCAGGCCTGCTGCACCACTCAACATGATCATGGCTGATTGTATCTCAGCCCGAGTTCCACTTTCCTGCCCGCTCTCCATAACGTTTCAACAATTACTACCAAAAAAATTTGTCCATCTCCTCCTTAAATTTATTCCTGTCGAACGTGTGCTGCACACTGGGGTGAGGAATTCAGCAGATTTATCACTCTTCAAGAAGTAATCCTCCATATCTCCCAACCTGCCACCCCTCCCGTCTTAAAGTGTGACCTTTCATTCTCGATTGCCTCACAAGGGGAAACATTCTCGCCACTTCTACTTTGCCAATCCCTTTTTAATATATGTCAATTAGATCTCTTTTCAAACTCCATATGAGCACAGGCCTCAAACCACTCAGTCTGTCCTTATACGACAAGCCTTATATCTCTGGAAAGATGACCGTCCACACACCAATGCTATCATGGAATCTCTCAGCATGTGTTATCATCACAGAGTGGATGCTGGAATTATGTGGAAGGCTAAGCTATTCCAGGCCTGTGTGGTTTTGACAGGAATTTGATTGTCCAAGGCCTGGCTGCATGAGTACTGTATGTTTCACCTCTACAGTTTACAAATTGCAGTGTCTGGCCCAGTATAAACTTGGCTTCCATGCATTACACATTCCTTACATTAACTTATAATTTGATGCTGACCGAATAAATAAGTTAATGCTCTCCATTGGACAAACAGGAAAAAAACTAACAACAAAAGTACATGAACACCAACTGGCTACAAAAAGACATGAACAATACTCACTCATTACAATGCACACGGACAAGAAGAACTATGACTTCGACTGGACAACACCAAGACCCTGGGACAGGCAATGCAGAGACAAGCACGAGAATTCCCGGAAGCCTGGCTCTCCGCGAAGCATGCTATTAATAAACACATTGAACTTGACCCCATATACATTCCACTACAAAGGAAAACCGGGAGTGAGGCAATCTATCTAAACAGACCCCAGAGTTTAAAACTCAGGCGGGCAAACATATTGACACTTCATAGGAGGCTGCACTGAGGATGTTACCCAGCATGGTCACAAAATGCCTACAAAACTACAAGCCAGCTCGGCAAGCCGACCAACCTTAACACGCACAACCCGAGCTACGGGCCTACTCCAAAACCTTAAAGTTAATGTTCAGACAATGGAAACCTTTCTTAGTCTACACAAATTGTCATCATGCACAAAGGAATACATTAGCTGCAATCTCTAATCCGTGGACATTCAGGAATCCTACCCTGAAAAACCACAATCTCAATTTATGTTGCTGTCAGTTGGCCAGGGGAAAGGAGATGACAGTGCTTACTAAGCAAAGAAGACGATGTTCTTTTTATTCATACATCAATATCAATGCATAAGCCATATACAATGGACATCCCTAGTGGAGATATTGAATGTAATCAGACCATAAAGTTTAAGAACATTTGTGATCTTATTAGATCTTGGTGATGCCTAGATTAAAAAGGAGGTTGGGTACAAGTCACCTTGCAGAGTTTAGCCCAAACTTGGTCTCCTAGACGTTACATCCTCCATAGGCAGAGATTTCTGAAAAGTAAGGAGATGCGTATATCTTTTGCTGAAGTTTGGCCTGGGAGTACTGGTGGTGATGGCATGCATTCCTTCACTGACCCTCCCAGTGTTCTTTAAGAAACAAAAATAAGCTGGAATTTCCATGGGGAAATCCATTATGATATTCTTATGGTGATGTTGGACCTAAAAATTGCATAAGTGTTTCCAGCTATTGATCATACCTCCTAGAAAAAAGCACAAGACTAGTTTGCAAAAGATTCTGCTTATTCTGTTTTTACAGCACTTCAAAACACCTCCATGTGGAGCACAATCTTAGAAATACTGAAACATATTTTCTCAGTGTTAAGTGTATGAGTCAACAGTAAATTGTTGTGAATATCAGGAAATTTTGAGCATGAACTGGAAGGAACCCAGTTTTCATTAACAACAACACCCTTCTGGGGAAAGGTCACTGGACCCAAAATGTTAACTCTGCTTTTTACCTTCACAGAGGAAGTAGATTCGGTAGTAGATTCGCCAACTTTAAGTCGTCATTGGCAAACCATATGAACGTACATGGAATAGTGTAGGTTAGATGGGCTTCAGATTGCTATGACAGGTCGGCACAACATCGAGGGCCGAAGGGCCTGTACTGTGCTGTAATGTTCTATGTTCTATGTTCTATGAATGTGTATGTGTGAACTTTTTTTTACTACCTGGCCATAACCTGCACTCCCTACCACCTCCGAGCCAAAATGGAGAAGCCATCATCATGGCCCTCACCACATTCAGTGATACCCCATCCAGTTTGGCATATCTCCACTTGGCAGACTATGGAAAGTTGAGGGTGTTTGAGGAAATCAAGGGCCATCCGTGCTCTCCATTGTCCAAAGATGTGGAGGTTAGGGTGGATTGGCCATGCTAAATTGCCCCACAGTCTCCAGAGATGTGGGGTTTAGGCAGGTCAGGCATGGGAAATACAGGGTTACCGGGATAGAGGAATGTGTTTGGATGGGATGCTCTTCGGAGGCTCAGTATGGACTCAATGGGTCGAATGGCCTGCTTCCACACTGTACAGATTCTATGATTCTAGAATTAATCCAAACAAGTTTGATCCCAACGAGTTTCATCAAGAAGCTGGAATGCAAGCCCCCACCAGCACTTTACATCTCAGTACACTTAATCTCTCAGACATGCTCCAAGCTCTGTTTATGAAAATATCTGTGGCATTGCACAAAAATCATTCATTATCTGGTCTGCATTTGTATAGTAGGAAATGTCACTGCTTGATGTATGATTCTCCATTCGCACCAACAGGCGATAGTGTGAAAGCTGCATTTCCTTCAAATTACCTTGTTACATTGGGAGGAGCAATCCGTGATTTATACCACCACATTTCTGGTATTGATCACATGTCACATCCAGGCCCAGCACCAGTTTATTTTGCATTCAGATCTCTCGGTCGTTTTGTTAGCTCCTGGGCTGACTTTCATTTGTCTTCATTGCACAGTTAAAATTAAACGTGATGTTCCGTCTGTGTCCCAAGATGCAAAGCGGCTAAATTCACTGAAATGTGAATCAAGGCTTGGATTTGTACCTTTCAGCTATATTTTGCAGGCTGATTAATGGAAGGTTCCACTGTCTTATGAAATATAAAGCTTTTTTTCTTGGATACCTAGATAGCATATACTTTCATTCCAAAACAATAAACCCACAGAAAGAAAAATTAAACCAGTGCTTGCAGAGCCACCCTGGTTGAGAATCAAATTAGTTTGACTTTATAAAACAGAATTAGGCCATTCAGCCCAATTGCTTCAGGCTGGTTTATACACCACATAAGCTTCCTTCAACCCTGTCTCATCAAACCCTATCAGCATACCACGATGTGTCGAGTGGCCACATGAGTCAACCCAGTCAGTCCCATTTACCTGCTCTTTCCTTGTAGCCCTGCAAGTTTATCTCCACCAAGTCCCCATCCAATTTTCATTTCAAGTTATTGATAGTTGTCTGCTTTCACCACTTGAACAGGTTTCAGCTCATTATCACTCACAGCGTGAGAAATGTTTGACCTCACATTCAGACAGTTGACTCATAGGCCTCCTCCAGTTTGGATAGAGGCCATCCAGCCCAGTGCCCCTCCAAAAAGCATCCCACCTAGCCCCATGTCACTGTATTTTTACTGTGGGTAATCCACCTAACCAGAAGTTTATGTTGTACATCTTTGGACTGTGGGAGGAAACTAGAACATCTAGGAGAAATGGGGAGAACATGCAGACTCCAAGCTGGAATTGAACCTGGGCCCCCACCACTGAGAAGCAGCACTGCTAACCGCTGATCTACCATGTCATTCCACAGTGTGTTGTGAGTAACACCTTCCATCTGTACTCCTTTGTTCTTCTGCAATAAGCTGATGGGAACAGCTCTCCCTTGCCTATCATTGCCCTCTCATGTGCACTGTTTCTTTCATGTAGGGCTTATTGCAATTGCTTTATACATCTGCTTCAAAACGAGCGAGAAACTTCTCTGGGATTCAAGTCCTACCACTTACCAAAGGTGTGTAATAACACCACTGCACAGGTTGATCAGAAAATCTCTACACCCTCCCCAAATCAATTCGCAAACAAAACGGCATCCACTATGTAAATAAAATTCATCATGGCAGGAACCATCCAAATGAATCTCTTCTTCACCGCCTGAAGGCTGTGTTTTAATAATTACTCTGCTCAGTTATGTTCTGTCACCACAAAGATCTATTCGCATGAGCCCCCAGGTCTTTCTCTGCCTGCACACTATTAGAACTTGCCATCGTGCCTATATTGCTTTTTCCTGAAAGCATAACTGCACACTTTTCTGCCACTTGTTTATTCATACTGTTGACCCACATAGGTCATGTTACAGGTGATTGACATTAATCTCACGCACCTCGAATTCAGCTAAGTGACCATATTTTGAAATTTCAGTCTGATTTCCTTCCATTTCTCGTAACCATTCCATGTTTTGCCCAAAGTTTTCAACCAAGCTCCAACCAAGCCACATAGCAGTGAGTTCCACATTCCAAATATTCTAATTAATATTCCACTCAAATCCCTTTACGGATTTATTGGATTTTTCCGTTCTTTCATGTGGACTGCCATTGTTGCTTCTCCCAAATGTCCTCGAACTGAATGGCCTGTTCTGGCCATTTTAGGAGCCAGCTCCATTGTTGTTGGTCTGGAGTTGGGCTTCGGAGGAGATTTACCAGGATGCTGCCAGATATGGAAGGTTTGAGTTATGAAGAAAGACAGGGTAGGCTGGGACTTTTTTTCACTGAGGCATAGGAGGTTGAGAGGTAACCTTATAGAAGATTATAAAATAATGAGGGATATAGATAAGAGTTAATATTAGTTGTCTTTTCCCTAGGTTGGGCCATTTCAAGACTAGAGAACGCATTTCCAGGTGACTGGAGAAAAAGACACACAAGGGAAAACGTTTTCCACAGAGGGTTGTTCGCATGTGGAATGAATATCCTGAGGAAGTGGTGCATTTGAGTACAATTTCAACTTTTAAAAGACATTTGGATAAGTACTTGAACAGAAAACGTTTGAAGGGACATGGGTCAGGAGTAGACAAGTGGGACAAGTTTAGTTCGAGATTAAGTTCGGTGTGCATTGTTTGGGCTGAAGGGTCTGTTCTGTATGACTCTACGACTCTATGGCATGCTAGAACCAGAGGGAGTTTCACAACAACTATTGATCATTGATTATTGAGACATTCTATCCCAAAATTATGAATTGATTTTAAATTCCACTAACTGATGTAGTGCGATTTTAACCCCTGATAAAGGGAATTAGCCTGTACCGCCAGATTACTAGTCTAGTGGTAATACTAGCCCAGTGATAATACAAGTCCAGTAACATTATTACTCCTCCAGTATCTCTCATATTTTTGGCAATGTCACAAACTTCCACCAAATTTCATCAGTGAGATTGTAATTTGTTGTCAATTTTCACTCTCCGTTCCAAACTTTCACAATGTCAACATGACCAGCCACTTCTTTTCCAATGAATCTTGAGAGCATCAAGAGCTCTCACAGTGTTAAAAATAGCCAAACTTCAGAATGCAATTGAAGAGATAAAGACCAGGAAAAGAAGAATAAACACAGTTGTGAGCCACTTGTGCACAAAAAAATTATGATTTGAAGTGTTCTGTCCTTAGGCAAATATACTGAATTTCTTAACCTTTTTATCTTCTTGACGGGCATAACAAAGTTTGTGCATAGGCAGTTAAAGAAGAAATCGCTCAAGACGTGTGTGTGTGTGTGTGTGTGTGTGTGTGTGTGTGTGTATGCACGTGTGCATGTGCACGCGCATGTGAGGCACTCGTGTGTTTGTGTGCACGTGTGTGTGTGCGCACTTGTATGCGTGTACGCACGTGTGTGAGTGTGTGTGGACGTGTGTGTGTGTGTGTATGCGTGTGTGTGTGCACATGTGTGTGTGTGTGTATGCATGTGTGTGCGCGCATGTGTGCACGTGTGTGTGTGAGAGAAATCAATTGCAATAAATGTCAAACAGTTGGTCAAAAAGACTTAAAAGTCCATCCCAACGTGACTGAGATGATTTTGTTTTGTTGGTGAGGTTATTAATTCCTTACCAAGTGCCCTAAAATTTCCTGTTCCCTTCATTTAGAAACCAACTAGTTGAAAGTTTAGAAATGTAACAACTTTGACATTGATACCATGTTTGTGTCACAATTATGAACTTTTAACATGACTTATGTCAATGTTTAATTACATCAGTTTGTTGGAATGTACCAGGATCTTAGATCACTTTTGACCAATTGAAATTATAACAACAACATGTTATTTCCCTTTTGACCCATTGAAATTATAACAACAACATGTTATTTCTTTAAAATAAAGGAAAACACAACTGAAATGGCCAGGAATATAAATTATGAGCGATATAAATCAGTGATTGTCTGGAGGTCTCTGTATGGATTATCCTCAGCTTTGAGGGAGTCCCTGAAATGTTGTCCTTCATATGCACCAAGGAAGTTACAAAAACAAGGACTTCAGAAAAAACAGATGAACTGCAAACTGAAATGTAATCCCCTGTGAATTACCTGAAATTGTGAACATAATGGGGAAAAAGAGAGCAGTCTAGGGAGAGACATGGTTGTGTTTTCCCATTTCAAATTTAGGCGAGAAAAGGCATGAAAAATCAATTCAAATTTTAGATTGCCCGCATCAGTGGTTTGAGCCCTGGCTATGAAAACCCCAAGTCACCCCTGTACTGCAGGTAAAAATAAGTCGAATACTTCTCTCTCTGTTGAAAGCAGATGAAAAGTGAAATCATAGTTCAAAGGAAACAGGGTAAAGCTGGATCAAAGCTTTTTTAACTGACCTGCAAAGCTGAGCATATTATAATCACTCATGTAATCTTGACCATCCAATGTGATGGTTACATCTACTCTTCATGCACACTCCACAGTTTAAACTATATATGTTTAAATTTATACTCAACCCACCTCTCACTTCTAATCAATTCTTGTGTGTATTTATTGTTATTGTTTCTCACATTTAGTAACTTAAGTAATAAATCTTCCTTTAACTGCTGAATTTCCTTTAATAAAGTGCCTCCTTTTAAAATGTCAGCTAATTTGGGCATAAGAAAAGTTACAGGATTTTTCAAACATTAACTTTGTTGCAACCAATGTATGGACCAAATAAGTAAAGAATTCATCTCTCCTGAGCAACATCCGAGGAAATCTTTTCTGAGCTCTCTTTAATTAAAATAATATCCTTCTTATAGAAAGGCAACCAGAATAATGCACACGACTCCAAAAGTGGTCTCACCAATGTCCAGTACAACTCAACACGATGTCCCAATCCCTATACTGAATTGCCTAAGCAATGAAGGCAAGCATGCTAAACGCCTTCATTAGCGCCCTGTCTACCTGCAACATAATGTTCAAACAGCTATGCACCTGAACGTCTAGGTCTCTCAGTTTAACAAATTACCCAGCGCCCTATCATTATCTGTCTAAGGCCTGTCCTTGTTATTTTTACCGAAATGAAACACCTCACACTTATCCAAATGAAACTTCAGTTGCTATTGCTCAGCCCATTAACCCAAATGATCAAGATGCATTTGTAATCTTAGATAATCTTCTTCACTGCCCACTACACCATCAGTTTGGAGAACCTGCAATGCTTTATTTTAAACAAGCGTCGATGAGTTTCATGATGAATTGCATTGCTGCTAGCTTTATAGTCTGAATTCTGAATGAAATTCTGAACAGAGCTCAAATTCCACCACAGTGAGATATGAGCCTATGCCTTCAGAGTATGTATTTGCCTGGTTCTCTGGATTAGTATCGCGTAGCATTACCACAAAGCCACCATCTCTCAACTCTCTCTATAGCATCATTTGTACTGTTACCCAATAGTGACAGCTGGAAATAAGAAGTAGGCTAGCTGCTGTACACCACCCACTGTGCTAACATATTGGGTGCGTCACATCAACCAGAGACAAACCAATAGCCACGAGTGATAGGATAGCTACTCAAATCTCAGGGCTCATTGGGCCTCGTGTGAATTGGCACCACATGGTCTAGATACCAGAGTGTTTAACAACTGTATACCGGTGGGACTGAAAAAAAAATACTGACAAAAGGGAAATATATTCATGGAGAGAGAAATGGAAAAAAAACCAACTCAATCACTGAATTTTCAGGGATGTTATGACACACTGCTTAAGCAGGAGGGACTTGAACTTGGGCCTCCTGGCTGAGAGGCAAGGACACTACCACTGCATCACATAGAACATAGAACATTACAGCACAGTACAGGCCCTTCGGCCCTCGATGTTGTGCCGACCTGTCATACCGATCTCAAGCCCATCTAACCTACACTATTCCATGTACGTCCATATGCTTGTCCAATGACGACTTAAATGTACCTAAAGTTGGTGAATCTACTACCGTTGCAGGCAAAGCATTCCATTCCCTTACTACTCTCTGAGTAAAGAAACTACCTCTGACATCTGTCCTATACCTTTCACCCCTCAATTTAAAGCTATACCCCCTCGTGCTCGCCATCACCATCCTAGGGAAAAAGGCTCTCTCTATCCACCCTATCTAACCGTATCAACAGCCTTCAATTGCAAGCTTTGTATACTTTCTAATCAGCAGATGTTAAGGCACACACTTGGAGCAGGTAGGACTTGAAACTGGGTCTCCTGGCTCAGATTTGGGGACACTACCACTGTGTCACAAGAACCTTCAATCATTGGCTTTATTTACTTCTTTATTTACTTTCTCATTCTGCCCAGAAGTGTTATCACACACTATCGAGTGTCCTCTGTCTAGCAAAATCACCTTAATTTTTTTTTGAGGTTTTAATTTTAACTAGTAACCATGACCAGTAAAAGCACCCAAGTTTCCAGTTCAGTATTTATAAGCAAAGCCCCATTGTGGGCCGTAAAAACCAGCAAAAGTAAGGATGGGAATAGGGAGAGCAGGAAGGGGCTAAAACAAAATGGAGTTGGAGGGGAAAACAAAGCATTGTATCCATGCAGTGCATATCTCTTCTCAAAGGCATTGGGATCTTTGATGGATACCGCATGCTCTCTCTCCAAGGGCACCCAACCTCGAATATAGCCATGGAAGGGGGCAGACAGTTGGCAGATATGATCCCCTTCCACAGGCCTTTGCCTGGACCTCTTTGTAGCCAGCGTGGCCAGGCCCTGCAGCAGATTCCCCAAGGAGGTCTTCAAATCTGCTTGCACCCCTTCACACCGGGTGTCCAAGAAAAGGCAACTGATAGGGTGAATTATTCCATGTGATTTTTGTAATTTTCTAACCAGCCTGTTCAAATTTGACACCTGGAGTAGTTGGGATCTGAACCCAGGCCTCCTGGACTAAAGCTAGGGAAATTACTGTCTCGGAACAAGAGCCTTCAATCGCTAGTAGAAAGACAGACTTCCTCACTTGTCATGTCTATACCAAACATGCTGCCAATTCAGCACATCATTTACTACTTTCCTGCGGAAGGTTCTGGAACAGTGGTTATCGAATTTTTCTTTGATCTATCAGTGAGTGAAAGCCCATAGGACTAACTAGGAAGTTGTAAATTGGATAACAAATTAGCCTGATAATAGGAAACAGAAGGTAGTTATCAATGTTGGTAATTTGAATTGGGCAGTTCTGACCTGCAACATTCTGCCAGGTGTATGTAACACGCGCTTTTCACAGCAGTTGTAAGTGTCCCTCAAATCGGGAGGTTGGAATCAGTGGGCTGAAAGCTCAAAGCACCAGCAATCGGGCCAAAGATTGTTGCAATCCTCAAACACAGGTGTTACATCCAGCTCCAGCTCACTCACGTTCTGTTGATCACCATGATTCTGTCGAGCTGCTCTGGGCAGAAGTCACGGTGAGTTAGCCGTATGCTCAGTAGGGGAGTCCCAAGTACATGTGTTAGTCGCATGAATTTCTGCTTGCTGCTTTCTTAAAAGCAGCCTGCAACTCTTAACAGGGATACCCTTTCTGGGTCTCATGAGGAGTGGAATTGTATGGAAAAATGCATCGGAATAGGAGTAAGAGTATTGGTAGAACAGTAAGTCAGCTCTCAGGCCTATGACACAGCCCTGGGATCACACACTTTTTGGATGGGCAGGATATCTATAATTCACCAACTGCAGATTGAATAGGAGAGGGTGGCCATTGAGATTAATTCAAGGAGCCTGCCCCTGAGGCCTGTACCTCTGTGGTATCAAAACTCCAATGACCTCACACAATTGGTCAAGGTCAGTGAAAACATTTTATAATGCTACTTCTTTCTCACTCCCTCGTAGGATGTGGGCATCAATGGCTCGGCCAGCATTTATTCCCTGTCCCTAGCTGCCCTTGAGGAGGTGGCGACGAACCGCAGCAGTCCATGTGCTGTAGGTGGACCCACAATGCTTTCAGGGAGGGAATTCCAGGGTTTTAACCCAGCAACAATGACACTGCGATATATTCCCAAGGCAGCTTAGTGAGTGACTTGGAAGGGAGCCTGCAGGCGGTGGTGTTCTCATTTATCTGCTGTCATTGCCCTTTTAGGTGGAAGTGTGTTGTGAGTTTGGAAGGCGCTGTTGAAGGTTCTTTGGTGAATTTCTGCAGCACATCATGAGGATGGTGCACACTGCTGCTACTGAGCGTCAGTGGTGAAGGGAGTGAATGCTTGTGAATGTGGCGTCAACTGAACAGGTTGCTTTTTCCTGGATGGTGTCTAGCTTCTTGACTGATGTTTAATCGTTCTGAAGGATTCTTCTGAGCAAGATCCAGAATGGGTCTCCAAACCACCTTCCCACCAAACTCACACACATCGCTCAAAACCAAACATTTACCCATCAACAATCTCTCACAATCAGAACTCATGCAGCCATTGCTCCTGACCACCCTCACCCACAATCCAATTACTCACACCCAGATCTCACAACCTTCACACAACTATACAGGTATGGCAGGCTTATCATTACAAGCATGTCCTAACAAACCCACGAATGAATTTTCCTTCTCTCTTGCTGGTCAAATTCACACAGTGCAGGGGGCAAATTCACATGATACCGGGTTATAGCCCAAGAGGTTCACTTCGAAATCACGAGGACTTTGGAGCACGGTTCCTTTGTCAGGTGAAGAAGAGCAACAGGGCACAGCAGCAGTAGACCCAGTGGTAGGCCTGGCATCCTCGGAAGAGTTACACAGTGTTACACAGTATTGCGCAGGTAACAACTGAAACCATTGAAGGGTGGCACCAGGATAATTCTCCTTACACCTAAACCCTGCTAGCTAGCAACGCTGCAGATGCTGTAATCCAGGTCCTTTTCTTTTCCTTCACATACCCTTCTCCTGATGCCCAAGTTCCTGCTTCTGCATTTAGCTGGAAACGCAGTCCACCCGTGCCATCTTTGAAAGGCTGCTGGGCAAGTGGGCAAACATTAGCGATTTGACAATGAAAGCTCCCTGTTCTCCAATGCCACGGCCTTCCTCCCAGGAGACTTTTCCAATTCCCCCAACTCCTTCGCATTCAGCACATCACCTTGTCTGCTCCAGTTACTCAGAGCACAGCGTGGCAGGATAATTTGGTACACAATGACCAGAGTATACTGCAGGCTCCCCTCCCCATCCCACCCACTCTTCACTTCCCCCACCCCATTCCAAGTGGTACAACCATATATTTAGCCCCTCTACTACCTAGTTTAACAAGACACTTCACCAGTGGGCACCAGTGTATTTGAGCTCCGCGCCAGTTAATATGTTGGGGAACAGTGCCATGAGTTATGGTCACAGTGGATAGCCCATGTCTCCCAGTAACCAGCCTTGAAAGGCACATGGGTCCTCAAAAGTACCAGGTACATGAGACAGGAGTGGTAGCAGCTGCCAGGATAACGGGCACATGCATCTCCAGGAAGAAGCAACAGTGATCATCGATCACTAGACAGTAATCAAAGATGGCACAGTGGCTCAGTGGTTAACACTGCTGCCTCAAAGCGCCAGAGACCCGGGTTTGATTTGTCCCTTGGGCAAATGTGTGGGGTTTGCACATTCTGTCCATCTCTGAGTGGGCTTCCCCCACAGTCCTAAGATGTGTAGGTTAGGTGCTACATTTTCCCATAGTGCCCATGGATATGCAGGCTAGGTGAATTAGCAATGGTAAATGTGGGTTTGGGGGAATGAACTTTGGTCCAGTTGGGGCATTCTTCAGAGGATTGGTGTAGGCTGAATGGCCTCTTTCTGCACTGTAGGGATTAGAACATAGAACATAGAACATTACAGCACAGTACAGGCCCTTCAGCCCTCGATGTTGTGCCGACCTGTCATACCGATCTCAAGTCCATCTGACCTACACTATTCCATGTATGTCCATATGCTTGTCCAATGACGACTTAAATGTACCTAAAGTTGGCGAATCTACTACCGTTGCAGGCAAAGCATTCCATTCCCTTACTACTCCCTGAGTAAAGAAACTACCTCTGACATCTGTCCTATGTCTTTCACCCTCAATTTAAAGCTATGCCCCCTCATGCTCACCGTCACCATCCTAGGAAAAAGGCTCTCCCTATCCACCCTATCTAACCCTCTGATTATTTTATATGTTTCAATTAAGTCACCTCTCAACCTTCTTCTCTCTAATGAAAACAGCCTCAAGTCCCTCAGCCTTTCCTCGTAAGACCTTCCCTCCATACCAGGCAACATCCTAGTAAATCTCCTCTGCACACTTTCCAAAGCTTCCACATCCTTCTTATAATGCGGTGACCAGAACTGTACACAATACTCCAAGTGCGGCCGCACCAGAGTTTTGTACAGCTTCACCATAACCTCTTGGTTCCGGAACTCGATCCCTCTATTAAAAAAATCTGAAACACTGTATGCCTTCTTAGCATCAGAGATAATGGGAACTGCAGATGCTGGAGATTCCAAGATAATAAAATGTGAGGCTGGATGAACACAGCAGGCCAAGCAGCATCTCAGGAGCACAAAAGCTGACGTTTCGGGCCTGGACCCTTCATCAGATGAAGGGTCCAGGCCCGAAACGTCAGCTTTTGTGCTCCTGAAATGCTGCTTGGCCTGCTGTGTTCATCCAGCCTCACATTTTATTATCTTGCCTTCTTAGCAGCCCTGTCAACCTGGGTGGCAACTTTCAAGGATCTGTGTACACGGACACCGAGATCTCTCTGCTCATCTACACTGCTAAGAATCTTACTATTAGCCCTGTACTTTGCCTTCCGGTTACTCCTACCAAAGTGCATCACCTCACACTTGTCTGCATTAAACTCCATTTGCCACCTCTTAGCCCAGCTCTGCAGCTTATCTATGTCTCTCTGCAACCTAGAGCATCCTTCGTCACTATCCACGACCTTCACTTCACAAAACCGTGCTGACTATCCTGAATCAATTTATTCTTTTCTAGATGATTATAAATCCTATCCCTTCTCAGCTTTTCCAACACTTTACCAACCACTGAGGTAAGGCTCACTGGTCTATAATTACCAGGGTTGTCTCTACTCCCCTTCTTGAACAGGGGAACCACATTTGCTATCCTCCAGTCGTCTGGCACTATTCCTGTAGACAATGACGAGTTAAAGATCAATGCCAAAGGCTCGGCAATCTCCTCCCTGGCTTCCCAGAGGATCTGAGGATAAATCCCATCTGGCCCAGGGGACTTAAATATCTTCACCTTCTGAAGGATTTCTAATACCTCTTCCTTGTGAACCTCAATCCCACCTAGTCTAGTAGCCTGTATCTCAGTATCCTCCTCGACAACATTGTTGTTTTCTAGAGTGAATACTGTTGAAAAATATTCATTTAGCGCTTCCCCTATCTCATCTGACTTCACACACGACTTACACTACTATCCTTGATTGGACCTAATCTTACTTTCGTCATTCTTTTATTCCTTAAATACCTATAGAAAGCCTCAGGGTTTACCCTGATCCTATCAGCCAACAACTTCGCATGTCTCCTCCTGGTTCTTCTGAGCTGTCTCTTTAGGTCTTTCCTGGTTACCTCGTAGCCCTCAAGTGCCCTAACTGAGCCTTCACATCTCATCCTAACATAAGCCTTCTTCTTCCTCTTGACCAGAGATTCCACCTCCTTCGTAAACCAGGCTCCCGCACTCTACATCTTCCTCCCTGCCTGACAGGTACATACTTATCTAGGACACACAGGAGCTTTTCCTTGAATAAGCTCCACATTTCTACTGTGCCCATCCCCTGCAGTTTCCTTCCCCATCCTATGCTCCCAAAATCTTGCCTAATCTCATCGTAATTGCCTTTCCCCCAGCTATAACTCTTGCCCGGTGGTATACACCTATCCCTTTCCATCACTAAAGTAAACATAACAGAATTGTGATTGCTATCACCAAAGTGCTCACCTACTTCCAAATCTAACAGCTCGCCAGGCTCATTACCCAGTACCAAATCTAATGTGGCTTCGCCCCTTGTTGGCCTGTCTACATACTGTGTCAGGAAGCCCTCCTGCACACACTGGACAAAAACTGACCCATCTATAGTACTCAAACTATAGTGTTCCCAATCAATACTTGGAAAGTTGAAGTCCCCCATGACATCTACCCTGTCTCTCTCACTCCTGTCGAGGATCATCTTTGCTATCCTTTTCCCTACATCTC
This sequence comes from Stegostoma tigrinum, assembly GCF_030684315.1. NCBI lineage: Eukaryota > Metazoa > Chordata > Chondrichthyes > Orectolobiformes > Stegostomatidae > Stegostoma > Stegostoma tigrinum. The sequence continues at coordinate 103,777,918 of NC_081359.1, forward strand.
TGGAACTATTCGGAGGCCTATAGAAAACTCCCAACAGGGTGGCCTCTCCTTTCCTGTTTCTAACATCAGCCCATACTACCTCAGTTGACGAGTCCCCAGACATCCTTTCTGCAACTGTAATACTGTCCTTGACCAACAATGCCACACCTCCGCCTCGTTTACCATCTTCTCTGTTCTTACTGATTCTGCACTGTTGAAGAATTATGCACTGTGAAATGACCCTCTCTGTGTCAGTGGATGGCTCAGCACACTGGAGTGCACCTAGCTATGTCCCTGAATCTTACTGACCTTATCATGGGGAAGAGTGGAGTGGGCTAGACCGGTGTGATCTTGCACAGTGGTGTCACTTACTTTCCTGATGCATTTGTGACTGGACAACAGAGATCCAACACAGGTCACCCTTCGCTCCTTGTGAAGGACTTAGAGAGAACTGCCACTGGGAATCGATGGCCTGATGAGTGCAAGATGAGCAGCTTCAACAAAATGTGTTTTATGATAGCAATATCCAAGCCCAAGAAACATTACAGTGGACATTCCTTGCGTTATTTTGCCATTAACACTGCTGTTATCCCTTTGTACCTTTAATTAATCAAGATATCATCACCCCAGTGTTTTCAATTTCTCTCCAATATGTTTAAATAATTCATTTGGCGCCTCATTTTCACCAAGGATCAATAATAAGGTCTCAAAAGATTACCATCCTGTCTTATTCCTTAACTCACACCAGACAGGCTCACTGTTCTAATTTTATAATGGAATCTTTAATGAAAGATCCCGCTTAGTTTATTTTTCAATCCTCCTATGTTTTAATACTAAGAATGATGAGTTCCTTCACCTTAGTATATCTCGCTTCTGTTGTTAGTTACCACCTGCAGTAGTTCTATTCAGGCTACCATGTGCACTATGTGCAGACAACAGCGCACTCTGTGTCCCAACATCCATCATTCTGGATTTATTCAATGAGGCAGGTCAGTAATCTCATTACCAGCAGGAAAGACAATTCGTGATCTTAATAGCCATTGACAGCACATTATGTTCAAGGACTGCTTTAAAGAACTGCTTGTGATTAAATTAACATTTGCATATTTAATAAATAACATATCTCTTGAAAGAAAAAAGGTCATTGACTAACAAAGTCATGAGCAGGCACATAAAACACTCAAAAAGGCTAATGGATGCTGGTTTTTATATCCAGAGGATGAGAATACAACATGATTGTAATTGTGCTTCATTGATGCCAAAGTTCCACCCAGCTGGCACGATGGAGTGAATCGAGCAGTTTTGAGTGGTACTTTAGGAAGAGATAATACTGGCTTTCACTAGAGTGAGATTGAGGTGGCACGGTGGCTCAGTGGTTAGCACTGCTGCCTCACAACGTCAGGGACCTGGGTTCAATTCTCAGCCCCAGGTGACTGTCTGTGTGGAGTTTGCACATCCTCCCCGCGCCTGTGTGGGTTTCCTCCGGGTGCTCCGATTTCGTCCCACAGTCCAAAAGATGTGCAGGTTAGGCCGATTGGCCTGGCTAAATTGCCCGTAGTGTTCAGGGATGTGTGGGTAGCTATGAGAAATTCTGGGTTACAGCAATAAAGTTGGAGGGGGTGTGATTCTTAGGTTGGGGGGTGGTGGATGTATTTCAAAGAGTCAGTGTGTGTTGAGCAGAATGGCCTGTTTACACACTGTCAGGATTCTATGGAATCTGGGTTCAAAGGACGGAATCTTTGACTGTAAAAGGAGCAAGAGCGAGAGCGAAGCGCTGGGCAGTCTCAGCAAGTCTATAGATAGAGGAAATAGTGTAAACGATTCAACTGTAATGAACCTTTTTAAGAACCCAAAACACTTAGGAAATAATGGGTTTTATGCTGATGAAGGGGAGGGGCTGAGTCAGATTTTTGAGGCGCTCAGTTGGAAGGGGTGAGTTGAGTAATGGAGATGATACCCAGTGAGAGAGACAGACAGACAGAGAGAGAAGCAAAGGGATTGCTGGCGATAAACTGGGAGAGACATTAAAGTTGAATGGGTGCTAATGGGAAGTGTGAATAGTTGAAAATGGGTTGCCTGTGCTGGGAGCAATCTATACAGAACAGGACCTGATATTGAGGGCCGAACACGGAGGAATGTGTTTACGTTCTGATGTTGTTGAGCTCAATGCTGAGCCCTGAGGATTGCAAAGTGGAAAATGAGGTAGTGTTCCTCCAGCTTGCGTTGAGCTTATTTGGAGCACTGCAACGAACATGAGACAGAAATGTTGGTATGGGAACATGGTGGAGTGGTGAAGAGTCAGGTCACTGGAAGTTCTGAGGTGATTGTTATGGACAAACTGGGGCGTTCCGCAAAGCAGTCGCCCAGCCTGTATTTCATCTCCCCAATGTGCAGAGGAGACCGTATTGTGAGCAGTGAAGACAGTGGATTAGATTGAGTGCAGTGCACTGCTTCACCTGGAAGGTATGTCTTGCTCCTTGGATAGTGCAGCAGGGAGGAAGGAAATGGGCAGGCGTTACCCCTTCTGCGATTGCATGTGAAGGTGCCGTGGAGGTGTGGGGAGGCAATGGGAGTGGAGAAGAAGGAGACCATAGTGTCCCAGAGGGAATGGTCACTGCAAAAGGCTAACAAGGGAGGGGAAGTGAGTATGTGTCTAGTGGTGGCATTCCACTGGGTAAGGCAGAAATGATGGCTTATGGTCCTTTGGTTTGGAGGTTAGTGAGGTGGAAAATGAATGCAACGAAGACCTTTTAGTATTGTTGGGGAAGGAGAGACTGAGGGCAATGGTGTAGGAAATAAGTCAGACATGCTGAAAGGGTCTGGCAAAAATGGTTGTGAAGGATACTCGGTTGGGGAAAAAAATCACGTCTGAGGTCCCCTGTGGAAGGTGGTATCATCAGAACTGATGTGATGGAGATGGATGGAGGAACTAGGAGAATAGAATAGAGTCTTTACAGGAAGCAGAGTGTGAGGATAGAAGGTCAAGGTAACTATCGGAGTCAATGGGCTTGTACTGGATATTGGTCACCAGCTTATCCCCAGAAATGGAAACAGAGATGTCAAGAAAGGGAAAGGAAGAACCAGAGATGACCCAGGTGAAGGTGAGAGTGGGAATTGGAAAATGAAATTGATAAATGTTTCCAATTCAACATTAGAGAGGGAAGTAGAACTGATGATGTCATCAAAACACTGAAGAAAGAGTTGCAAGAGACAACCCAGTAGGACTGGAACGTGGGATGTTCAACAAACCCCACAAAAGGACCAGGTATAACGGGTGCTCCTGTGGGTACCCATGGCCACCCTTTTGACCCGAAGAAAGTGGGAGGAGTTAAATGAGAAGTTGTTTCATGTGAGGATGAGCTCGGCCAAGCAGAGGAGTTTGATGGTGGGCTGAATAGTGGAAGAGCCTCAGGGACCTGCTCCTAGATTCCTAAAAAGCAATCAAATTCAGTTGGCTCCTGCAGTGAAATGATTAACCTTTATTGATAGAGGTAGTAGGAACTGCAGATGCTGGAGATTCTGAGATAACAAGCTGCAGAGCTGGGTGAATACTTGGCTTGCTGTGTTTCTCCAGCGTTGAAACTTTATTGATAGCTCTGTGGCTAAATAAGCTGTGCTGTGTGGCACTTCGAATTGAACTGCACACAGCAAGGACATCCCACCTTGCGTTCTGCATGGCTAGCTGACCTTAACTTGGGAAACCACAATCAGTCTTGGAACCTTGGGTTCAGATCATCAATAAATCATCTGGAGCTTACTTGTCAACCTTTCTCCCTCTGAGGCAGTAGGTCAGGAGTTCACACTCCAGTCTAGAGATGCTCATAAATTAAAGGCACACATTGATGTAATAATTTGAAATAAACCACATGGACTGTATTGAAAAATGCAAATTTGGTACATTGATGTGGAAAAGAAAATACAGTTTGTCATTGGTATTCCTAATTTTTAAAATAAAAAAATTGGTATAATTTTATCAGTAAAGATTTAGGGGAAAAAACATTTGGTTTGGTTTGTATTGTAAAAGATAAGTTCAATTCCTAAATTGTCCTTCTATTAGAATAATTGAGGCTTTTTTCAAAAAAAAACCAAGCTCATTTGACCACTACAGTTCTAGTTAGATTAATTTAATATCCTGCAGTATTATTCAATTGCCATTGATGTCTACTGTTGAATAAAGAGTAAACTTTGCAAGATTAAAACTGATCTTTTTGCTGTATTTATTTTGCAGTTATTTGCAGCAGAAAGATTTTTGCAGTCAGCAAATGAAGAAGCAACAAAGAGGATGACAGCAGAAAATGCAGTTTTTTTGAGAAATACAGATATATTTACATTGAAAAAAAGGAACTTTGTGTTGATGAATGATCACGTGTGAACCAAGTTAACTCCGTTTCCTTGTGGCAGGAAGAATTAATTGAGAGGGTTGGAGCAAAGACAACAAGGCCTTGGTAAGACTGGGTTTTGACAATGCAATGCAGCGTGGCATTATGCCAGAAGACAACAAGCCAAAATTTGCCTAAAAATTGGCACTCATTCTTCTTCATAAAGTAAGAACATTGCTGATCCCAAATCTTTGATTATTTCAAAATTGTATCTGCAAATATCTTGCTCACCGTTCATATGCTTTAGATTATAAACTTTAGTTCTGAAGTTAAAGTTTTCCTGTCTCATGTAGGAGAATTGCAATTAAAGTGTCTTGACATCTGTTATACTTCAAAGGTTGGGGTCCAGTTGCTTTCAATGCTTAACAGCTAAAAAGGTAGGATTATGGAATGGCAGATTGGCTTGCTGAGCTGAAATGCTGTGCCATTTACATTGCTTACAGTACAGAGGAATGATGTGTTTGTAAGTTAAGGTTGTTATATCAAAAGCGTTCAATTGCCTCTGAATGGCTGCAAAGCCTGGTTCCATCATCGAGTCAAACAGGACGTGGTAAATGGGGATAACAATGCAGAAAGGCCAGGTGGAGGACAGTCCAGAACAGGCTATGTTGTCATTATGCAAGATGGAGCTTAAATAGGTTTTCTAATTTCGGTTCTTCTATGTGTTTCTTGGAAGAGAGTGACTTGCAGCAGCAATTTGTAGCTCGCAGTGGACTGAATCTAAGAGATGGCTTCAGATAATGTAGGTGCCTCTTTTAGCAGACTCCATGCAATTAGGACAGAAGGCCCTGGAAGTCATGAATAGTTCAGCACAGCCAAATCTCAGAGGGAAAAAAAAAGCCAACGTTCAGTTTTTCCTTGGTATATCTCAGAAATGACAGAGCTCTGAGAAAGCCGAGATGCAGTTAGATTTGGAGTAGGCTTAGGTCATTTGAGCCATCGAGTCTGCTCTCTATTTCTTTCCCATTGTTGTTTTCAAAGATCCAAGACGGCAGCACCAGAATGTGGTGACTCTTTGCAGGCTGACTCCTCACATCTTGTTCTACTCTTTGAAATCTCAATTGTAAGTCTGTCAGAGTTATCAAAAATGTTCTCTTCTCTGTAGCTGTAACATTATATTTGGCATTCTGTTCTACTATCCTGGGAGGTGCTGGGGAATGTTCATGGGGAGGCGATGGCCTGGTGGTATTATTGCTGGGCTACAATCCAGAGACCCAGGTATTATTCTGGGAACAGTGCTTGAATCCTGGAAAACTAGATGGTGGAATTTAATTTTTTTTAAAAAATCTAGAATGAAGGCACCAATGATGGCAATGAAACTATAGTGGGAGTTGTCCAAGCAATGAGCTCTGCTAAGCATATTCCAAACCTAAATGATGTGGTATTGTTTAAGTACATTTGAACGAGGGCCTTACACTGGCCTTAGCAGTGACATCCCCATGTCTGCAGATTTCCTCCGGGTGCTGTAATTTCCTCCCACAGCCCAAAGATAAGCAAGCTAAGTGGATTGGCCAGGCTAAATTGCCCTATTGTGTTCAGGGATGTGTAGATTAGCAGGATGTGTCTGGGTGGGATGCCCTGAGGTTCAGTGTGGACTGATTGGGCCCAAGGGCCTGTTTTCACACTGTAGGGATTCTATGATTCTATGGTGCTATGATATCTGCATCACTGACATCAAAACAAAGGCAGACAGAGAGAAGACATAAGACACTTGAAACACAACAACATAGCCGACAAATTTACAGGCCTTGTGCTGGAAAACAGGATGAGAATAGATGGATGCTCGATGACCAGCACAGATACAATGGGTCAAAGGGCCATTTTCCACTCCATGACTCTATTGACGTCATGTCAATTGACAGGTAGAATTTTTTCTGTCCAAGCTCCAATTCTGAGCAAGTAAGCTTTTGGAGGCCAATATACTTGTGTGACTTGTAATCCCAGTAATCCGTGCATACTTCATACAGTGTATACTGTACTCTGTGGCCTAGGATAGACAGCGGTTTTATAGGGCAATGGATTTTACACCAGAATCTTATAAAATGATGCTGCTGTAGTAATTCTGTCAGGGTCACATGATTGAGTACAGAAAGCTAAAAGCTAGCCCTAGTTCCAACCCAGGGCCGAGAAAGTGTGAACAGAGCATGAGAAGGTGGGACATAAGAGTAGGATTTAGACCACTCAGTCCTTCAAGCTTACTGTGTAATTTTAGATCATGGTAAATCATCTACCTCAATGCCATATGTCCCTTGATATCAATAGTAACTAGAGACCTAATAATATCGAGCTTGAATTTACCTAACATCTGAAATTCCACAGACATTGGATAGAGGATTCCAAAGGTTCATTATTCTGGTCATATAAACAGTCTGATTTATACACTTTAGATATTATTGATCGTAAGTCTGAGTTTTGAATGTTGAGTTGGAAACATATGGGTTTCCTGTGTATATGAAGCAAATCATTATCTTGAGGTATTTCTGTGGCCGTGGCAATTTCTCTTACAAACATTTGTGAGAGCTTCTTTGGCAAGCTAATGGGTTTTTCTCTACTGTGTCTCTTGCATTACTGTGTGCAGTTCTAGTCACTCTGTTATAGGAAGGATATTATTAAACTGGAGAGAGTTTAGAAAAGGTTTACTAGGATGTTGCCGGAAATGGAGGCTTTGAGATACGAACATAGACGGGAGAAGCTGGGATTTTTTTTCCAGTGGAACATAGGAGGTTGTGAGGTGACCTTTTGAGGTTTATGAAATCATGAGGGGCATAGATAAGGTGAATAACAAGGATCTTTTCCCTAGGGTGGGGAGTTCAAATCTAAGGAGCATATTTTTAAGATGAGATGAAAAAGGTTTTAAAAAGATGGAGGGGGGGGAGCGGGGGCAACAGAAAGTAGTTCGTGTGTGGACGGAACTGCCAGAGAAAGCGATGGAAACAGATGCACTTACAATGTTTAAAAGGCATTTGGATAGATTCATGAATAGGAAAGGATGGAACGGATAAGGACCAAGTGCAGGCAGGTGGGACTACTTTAGATTGGGAACATGGTCGGCATGGACTGGTTGGATGGAAGGGTCTGTTTCCTAGTTGTATGACTCTATGACTCTATGACTGTACTTTAAGATTTTATAGCCTAGTAAGATTTAACATTGTACTACCAGTTTTTTGTTTGAAATTTCTGTTCTGTAAATTTCTTAACCTAAACAACATGCCCATTGCTTAGCAGGAAAGATTTTTGTTCCAATTTCACTTTTTTCTGACAATTCTGTGAGGTCCTTCCATGGGCTCTAACTCCTGAGAAAGGGGGAACATCATCAAACTTCATTACTTTCATTGTTCTCGCACTGAAACTGTTGGCATTAAACTCTAAAGAGAACTTGAAGCTGATGTATCTGATAGCTCCAGGAATAAGATATCAGAGGTTCAGTCTGAAAGTTAAAGTCATAGTTATGGTAAACATTTTGAGTTGTTAGATAAAGGAGTTCTGGTGTGAGCAGAGAATAAGGATTGCTGTACGGTATTGTTCAAGGCATTTTTGTTTTAAATCTTCGATTGGTAAGATTATACTTTCACTGTGTGCTTAAAACTCTTTGAATTTGGAGTGTAAGTGAATAGATGGCTTGTTCTATTTTATTTTCTGTTGCTTTAGTTAATTTGTTTTATGTGAGAGGAAGTGGTGGAGGTTGGTACCATCACAATATTTAAGAGGCACCTGGATGGGTATTTGAATAGGAAGGGTTTAGAGGTATATGGGCCTAATGCTGGCAAATGGGACTAGATTAATTTCAGGTATCTGGTCAGGATGGATGAGTTAGATTGGAGACTCTGTTTCCCTGCTGTACAAGTAAATGATTCAATGACTTAAAATCTGCAGCATTGTGTTTTAGTGAGAGACCACATGATTAAAACCAAAGCGCAACAAAATACGATCTATCAAGACATGTTTCAGTCTGGGATCTGACTTATGTAGTAATAACTTCAGCTGGGACCATGAGTGTCTGAGTGAAACAATTCCTCTTTCCCTGAGTTTTTAATGGCTTGCCTTTTTATATCAAGACTGTGTTCTTTGGTTTCAGACTGCACTGTCAGGGTTAACATCTTTTCTGCATCTGTTCTGCCTACTATTTTTAAACATTTTGTATATGTGGATCAGTTAAGCTGTAAGTAGAGCTAATGCAAAGTTCCATTGACATCAGAAGCCTCACTTTGGTAGAACAAATAGAATTAGACACCAAACCCATACAGAGTTCATCGGCAGAACTGAGAAAGGGTCTCTGGATTCGAAATGTTAACTTTGCTTCCTGTCCACACTTGTTGCCAGGCCAGTTGTGTTTCTCCAGAGATTTCTGTTTTTGTTTCAGATTTCCAACATCGACAGTTATTTGTTTTACTTCAAGGTTCATTAGCACCTGAAAAAGAAAAAACTAGGCTAACATTTAGGGATCTGATGGCAATTAAAAGTGCAAAGCAAGAAATGGCCTGGTGGCTCAGTGGTTACCATTACTGCCACAGAGCACTCGGGACCTGGGTTCAGTTCTACCCTCAAGCAACTATTTGTGTGGAGTTTATACAGTTTCCCTGTGTTTGTGTGGGCTTCCTCCAGGTGCTCTTGCTTCCTCCCACAGTCCAAAGATGCGCAAGGCTAGGTGGATTAGCCATGGGATACGTAGGGCTGCAGAGATGGGGTAGGGTGTGGTTCTTTGGTGGGTTGGATTTTGGAGCCAGTGGGCTGAATGGTTTGGTTCTGCACTGTAGGCGTTCCATGCCTTTCTCCTTTGAAAACTGCAATCTTCCATTTTTGAGACTTGGAAACAAATTAAATGAGAGGTACAGCGTTCTAACAACTTGCAAAATAGACCCTCTCAAACTGCTCATTACATCTAAGGCTAATTATTGCTTTATATCTGCATTTCATTGCTTTTTATTTGCCTGACTGAGAAAACAGGTCAGACCTCTTAAATCAACTTGGCAGGGGATTAGAGCTTGGCAGCAATTTGGTCTAGATCAATGAACCCCCACTGTGGGTTTGTTTTTTTTCTGAAATGGAAGTGGAAACTACATTTAGGAATTATCTTTCATGATGACCCAAAAATCACTTGCAGCCAATTAAGTATTTTTTGAAGTGTAGTCACTGCTGTGATATGTGAGATACAGGGGCCAATTTTTGAGCAGCAAGCTTCCAATAATCACAATGAAATAGTGACCAGATAATGAGCAGGAATTTGCAAAACTGGGGCATGTCAAACTGTGCATTTCAATCTGCATTATTCCATTTGAAAATAGTTTGTCTGATAATTTGCTGGGAGTGCAAACTAGTAATAGAGGCAAGCACTGGTTGGGGTGGCAGGTGGGTGGTGTAGGCGATGGCCTAGTGGTATTATCACTGGTCTGTTAATCCAGAGACCCTGCTAATGTTCCAGGAGCCTGGGTTTGAACCTTGCCAGGGCAGATCGTGGAATTTGAATTCAATAAAAATCTGGAATTAAGAACCTAATGATGACCATGAATCCATTGTCAATTGTCAGGGGAAAGTGCATCTGGTTCGCTAATGTTCTTCAGGGAAGGGAACTGCCATCCTTACCTGGTCTGGCTACATGTGACTCCAGACCCACAGCAATGTGGTTGACTTTTAACTGCCCTCTGGGCAATTAGGGATGAGCAATAAATGCTGGTCCAGCCCTCATCCTATGAGTGAATAGAAAAAAGGGAAAGAAAATAGCATCTGAGACTGAGAAGTTGCATTAGGACAATAGGACTTCTATTTAATGTGGTGGTTGGTTGGATCGCCGAGCAGGTTCATTGTCCCACAGTTTAGGTTGGACCTGCACAAGGACCGTGCTTTCAAGTCTCTGCATCACCGCTTCAACTCCAATGGACCCCAGAGTTTAAAAACTGTGCTGGAAAACACAACAGCGCTTCACTGAGGGCTGCACTGATGATGTTACCCAGCAGGGGAATGAAACACTTGCGAACTAACCAACCTGCTTGGTGAGTGAACCAACCACAGCACCCATGGCCCGAGCTACAAATCTACTCGAGAACCTTAGAATTATATGTAATGAGTGAGTTTAAAGGAGCACAAAAGAAATAGAGGAATGATTAAGGAGGGGTGTATTCGAATAGCTGGACCCAATATCAAATCTGGTATTGGTAGACAAATAACAAAGGTATGGAAGGAAAATGAAAAGAGAGAGAGAAATTAGGTGGAATGGAAATTTAACAGCTTAAAAATAAATGAGACAATAATTTCTTGCTTCTTGAGTTATTTCACAGAGGACTATTTTGACTATTGGCTGACAGGCTGAACTGGCCACTCTGCTCAGTTGTGATGGAGAGCTGGGGGACATTTTGAAGGCCTGTTCACCTTTGAATCTAGTGGGCATAGACTGGACTGCCATTTCGGGGTCTTGGTACATGTTGCCCACTTGACACCTAAAGGCAGCCAGCAAGGTGCCTGAATGGGGCCCTGGACCATAATATAGCACAGGCTTCCTAAAAACTGAAAGAAGGGTCTGTTCCTAGGCAGGGGCACTCAACCCGAAAGGTTAACTCTGATTTCGCTCACAGATGGTGCCAGACGCGCTGAGCTATGTCAGCAATTTCTGTTTTTTGCCACAAGCTTTCCATTGTGTCTTAACTGTCAGAGATGATCTGAGGGTACTAGTTAGAAAGAAGTTATAGCTATGACTCTTTCTCCTCCAAAGTCTACAGCAATACTTTGAAATTGATATTTCAGTGCAGTGCAGAGGAAATGCTCCACTGTCAGTAATGTTAGTTTCTCAGATGAGCCAATAAACTGAGACAATCCTGCCCTCTCAGATATTTGTATATTATTCCACGGAAATATTCAAAAGAAGAGCTAACAAAGTCAGAAGGGCCTAGGCCCGAAACGTCAGCTTTTGTGCTCCTGAGATGCTGCTTGGCCTACTGTGTTCATCCAGCTCTATACTTTGTTATCTCGGATTCTACAGCATCTGCAGTTCCCCTTACCTCTGTTCAAAAGAAGAGGCACAGCTTGCTAACAAACATACAAACATAGATATAAATTTGGAGCAGGAGTAGGCTATCTGAGACCTCAAATGTGCTTCAATAAGACACTTGAGCTTTGATTTGCACATTCCTAACTATTCACCAATTATTGTAAGGAATATACTTATTGTGAGTTTTCTGGACTGTCTTTTTAAATTCCACCACTGTTCCTTCAGCAATCCATCCGATAATCTCGAATCCCAGTAACTGTTAACTAGTTCCTGATAGGACTTGATCTGGTGGATGTCAAAAGGATGTTTTCTCTTGTAGGAACATCTAGAGTCTATAGTTTAAAAACAAAGGGTCACCCAAGTGAGGAAAAGGAACAAATTGTCTCAGACACAATAAAATGTGAGTCTGGATGAACACAGCAGGCCCAGCAGCATCTCAGGAGCACAAAAGCTGACGTTTCGGGCCTAGACCCTTCATCAGAGAGGGGGATGGAGACAGGGTTCTGGAATAAATAGGGAGAGAGGGGGAGGCAGACCGAAGATGGAGAGAAAAGAAGATAGGTGGAGAGGAGAGTATAGGTGGGGAGGTAGGGAGGGGATAGATCAGTCCAGGGAAGATGGACAGGTCAAGGAGGTGGGATGAGGTTAGTAGGTAGGAGATGGAGGTGTGGCTTGGGGTGGGAGGAAGGGATGGGTGAGAGGAAGAACAATTTCGGGAAGCAGAGACAGGTTGGACTGGTTTTGGGATGCAGTGGGTGGAGGGGAAGAGCTGGGCTGGTTTTGGGATGCGGTGGGGGAAGGGGAGATTTTGAAGCTGGTGAAGTCCACATTGATACCATTGGGCTGCAGGGTTCCCAAGCGGAATATGAGTTGCCGTTCCTGCAACCTTCAGGTGGCATCATTGTGGCACTGCAGGAGGCCCATGATGGACATGTCATCTAAAGAATGGGAGGGGGAGTGGAAATGGTTTGCGACTGGGAGGTGCAGTTGTTAATTGCAAACTGAGCGGAGGTGTTCTGCAAAGCGGTCCCCAAGCCTCCGCTTAGTTTCCCCAATGTAGAGAAAGCCACATCGGGTACAATGGATGCAGTATACCACATTGGCAGATGTGCAGGTGATCCTCTGCTTAATATGGAAAGTCATCTTGGGGCCTGGGGTGGGGGTGAGGGAGGAGGTGTGGGGCAGGTGTAGCATTTCCTGCGGTTGCAGGGGAAGGTGCCGGGTGTGGTGGGGTTGGAGGGCAGTGTGGAGCGAACAAGGGAGTCACGGAGAGAGTGGTCTCTCCGGAAAGCAGACAAGGGTGGGGATGGAAAAATGTCTTGGGTGGTGGGATCAGATTGTAGATGGTGGAAGGGTCGGAGGATAATGCGTTGTATCCGGAGGTTGGTGGGGTGGTGTGTGAGAACGAGGGGGTTCTTCTTTGGGTGGTTGTGGCGGGGGCAGGGTGTGAGGGATGTGTTGCGGGAAATGCGGGAGGCGCGGTCAAGGGTGTTCTCGACCACTGTGGGGGGAAAGTTGTGGTCCTTAAAGAACTTGGACATCTGGGATGTGCGGGAGCGGAATGCCTCATTGTGGGAGCCGATGCGGCGGAGGCGGAGGAATTGGGAACAGGGGATGGAATTTTTGCAGGAGGGTGGGTGCGAGGAGGTGCATTCTAGGTAGCTGTGGGAGTCGGTGGGCTTGAAATGGACATCAGTTACAAGCTGGTTGCCTGAGATGGAGACTGAGAGGTCCAGGAAGGTGAGGGATGTACTGGAGCTGGCCCAGGTGAACTGAAGGTTGGGGTGGTAGGTGTTGGTGAAGTGGATGAACTGTTCGAGCTCCTCTGGGGAGCAAGAGGCAGCGGCGATACAGCCATCAATGTACCGGAGGAAGAGGTGGAGTTTGGGGCCTGTGTAGGTGCGGAAGAGGGACTGTTCCTTGTAACCTACAAAGAGGCAGGCATAGCTGGGGCCCATGCGGGTGCCCATGGCCACCCCCTTTGTCTGTAGGAAGTGGGAGGAATCGAAAGAGAAGTTGTTGAGGGTGAGGACGAGTTCGGCTAGGCGGATGAGGGTGTCGGTGGAGGGGGACTGGTCGGGCCTGCGGGACAGGAAGAGGCAGAGGACCTTGAGGCCATCTGCATGCGGAATACAGGTGTATAGGGACTGGACGTCCATGGTGAAAATGAGTTGTTGGGGGCCAGGGAATTGGAAGTCCTGGAGGAGGTGGAGGGCGTGGGCGGTGTCATGGACGTAGGTAGGGAGTTCCTGGACCAAAGGGGAGAAAATGGAGTCCAGAAAGGTGGAGATGAGTTCGGTGGGGCAGGAACAGGCTGAGACAATGGGTCGACCAGGGCAGGCAGGTAGGTTTGTGGATTTTGGGAAGGAGATAGAAACGGGCTGTGCGGCATTGGGGAACAATGAGGTTGGAGGCTGTGGGTGGGAGGTCTCCTGAGGTGATGAAGTCATGAATGGTGTTGAGGATGAATTCCCTTCCTGAAAAGAAGAGGATGTAGAATCGTTAATTTTGTTTTTTTGAGGCAGAGATAAATAGACTTTTGATAATCAAAGGGATGAAAGGTTAACAAAGATTATGCAGGAATATAGAGTGGAGGTTAACCATAACCTGTTTTAATGGTGGAGCCAGCTCAACAGACCAACTGCACCTTGTTCCTCTGTTCAGATAGTTGTTCTCTGCACATCACAGACCTATTCTCCTTTTCAAGTTGAATGCAAAATTCAGCCAGATTGTGATCACAGCTACCTGGACGCATTACCACTATAAATTCATTGATTTATCCTGTCACATTAACCAATACCAAGCCCAGCACAACTTACTGTCTGCTGGGTTTCATATGTGACAGCTGTACATACCACTGCCACCTACTTGTATAGGTACAGCATATTCTTCAAATCCCACCACTGTTACCATCTTGTACATTTTGGTGTCTGCTGAAAGTGCATGGGATGTTTCTGACTGATTCACTAACATTCCTTTTATAAGTATTAGTCTAAGATACTGATACCACATTGGGAAGGATGCCATACAATGTCTTAGGCAGAAGAATGGCTCTATCTTAATGAACAGTGCACTTAATAGCTAGTTAACTCGTGTCTGAGATGTACAATATTCAGTTGTGTGAGATTAGGTCCAAATTCATGTATGCTTGCATACTACAACACGCGATCACACAGTATTGCTGAGAAGTATGGGCTTCAATCAACTCCCCACAACTCTTAGAAAACTAACAGGGCATGGTACAACTTTGTGGTAGACTGGTTTAGTCCTCCCAGGATAAACCCATATTTTCTCGGTAAGAGAAGAATATCAGTTTTCTCTTTCAAACGCTAACTGTCTTATACAACAAAAATAGACTTTGATGTTTACTCATCAATGATTCTGGAAGCAGCAAGATATAAAATATATTTTGATCGCTCCAGCGCAGCTCAAGTATATGGAAAACTGAAGCACAAAACAACATTACTTCAGCATCAGCATAAATTTAATTTTCAGTTTCAGGAGGACTACAGTATTAGTGACAACAGCAACTTGCATTGATTTCAATACAATTCACAATAAGCATTGCCAACACAAGGAGAGAATAGGACAGATGACCAAAATGTTTTATCAATGCATATGAGGAAGATATTAGTGAAATCACATCTGGAGTACTGTGGGCAGCTTTGCTTCCCTTATTTAAAGACAGATATCATTTCATTGGAGACAGTTCAGAGAAGGTTTGCTTCAATGATCCCCAGCATGGGAGGGATTGTCTTATGAGTAAATATTAAACAGGTTGGGACTCCACCCACTGGAGTTTAGGAAAATGAGAGATGATCTCATTGAAATATACAGGGTTCTTAAAGAGATAACAAGGTACAGAGCTGGATGAACGCAGTAGGCCAACAGCATCAGAGGAGCAGGAAGACTGACGTTTCAGGCCAAGACCCTTCTTCAGAAATGGTTTCTGAAGAAGGTTCCAGACCCAAAACGTCAGCATTCCTGATCCTCTGTTGCTGCTTGGCCTGCTGTGTTCATCCAGCTCTACACTTTGTTATCTCAAATTCTCCAGCATCTGCAGCTCCTACTATCTCTGAAACAAGGTTCTTAAAGAGTTTGACAGGGTAAATGCTGTGCGGATGATTCCCCTCATAGGAAAGTCAAGGACCAGGTAGCGTAGCCTCAGAACAAAGGGATGTCAATTTAAGACTAAGTTGACGATGACCACTCCTGTTCTTATTCCTTGTGCCTTTTGTGAGGAACAGAGAGAGGTCAGCTGGGAGGTTTAGCGACGGAATTCCTGAGCTGTAAACCAAGGTAATCAAAGGCACGGCCTTTAATGATGACACAAATAAAAGTGAGTGTTTGTAACGCAGAGTTGATGCCAACAGAGTGGTTCAATTCCAGTCCTGGCAAAGGGTTTCGGCCTGAAGCATTAAGTTTCCTGCTCCTCAGCTACTGCCTGACCGGCTGTGATTTTCCAGCTCCACATTTATGGGTTCAATTCCAGCACTGGTACTTCAACGAGGTTACGGTGAAGGTTCCACTTTCTCAAATCTGTCTCTCACCTGAGACATTTTGAGCCTCAGGTTAGAACACTACCAATCATTTCTCTGTCCAATGAGAGAACAGCCCTACGGTCTGGTTAGCACTATGGTAACTTGTTTAGAAGCAAGATCGCATAACTGGAAAGACTGAAAGATTTGGAAGCATAATTGTTGTAACAGTGAAACACAGGCTCCCTCTCAAAATGAAAATTTAGACTGGGAGGAAGAGGGCACTGAGATGTTCTGTTTGCTTCTGTTTCACAGGATGGAGCAGAAATTCCTGTTTATGAGGAGTGAATGCACGCAAAATAAACTCTTGCCTGATCACCATTGCATCAAACCTCCCATCCCGTTTAATTAAAACCAAACACTTTTCGAAGATAAACATGCAAAAGATGTTTCCACTTGCAAGCGTTCCCAAAATGAGGGATCATAAAACATAGAACATAGAACATAGAACATTACAGCGCAGTACAGGCCCTTCAGCCCTCGATGTCGTGCCGACCTGTCATACCGTCACTGATAAATGCAATAGGGAATTCCAGAGAAACTCTGTCATCACACAGCAATTCACACACCACACCACACAGGAACTCGCTCTAACATGGAGTAGTTGAGGTGAAAAACAAAAATGTATTGAAGGGAATGCCAGGTAAATAGATGCAGGAGTAAGAAGTAGAAAAATATACCATTAGGTGATATAAAGTCAGATTGATGGAGACACGTGTTGACCATAAACACCAGCATGGGCTTGTAGACTAAATGTCATCAAGTTCTAGCCTTTTATGTTACAATAGGAAGCCATTCAACCCATTGAGTGCATGACAGGCCGGGCTGTTTATGTGCTCTGACACAATGCAAAGCTATATGAAAGCATTAATCTGATAACTTTCAATTCATATTTGTGTCTTGTAAATTTTAGACTGCGCTCATCAAATTAAGAAAATTACCACAGCAAACACATTTAAATTTAAATGTCCCATTGTGTGGCGCAACATTGTGCCTAATCAAACAGACCCTTATTAACACAAGTTTAATTGAGGACTTCATTTCAATTGGAAAATCAAAGTGAAAGAACAAAGCACACTGTTTAAGACATGGTGAAGGTCACAGGAGTGATGGAGGAAGACCAGATAAATCAGGAAAATAATGAACAGTGAGAAGAGGTTTGCTGTTTAAAAACCTTTGATTGTAAGAGGTGTTAAGTATCAGACCAAACCCTCTCACAATATGTTAAGAAGATAATCTGGACATTAATGTTTTCTTTTTTTAAAGGTAAGCTTTTTTTTAATGTGAGTGTCACTGGCTGGGCCAACAGTTATTGCCCTTTTCTAATTGCTCAGAGGGCAGTTAAGAGCTAAGCATATTGTTGTGGGTCTGGAGTCACAAGTAGGCCAGACTCGGTAAGGTTGGCAGATTTACCTCCCTAAGGAAGATTAGTGAACCAGATGGACTTATCCCTGACAATCAACAATGGTTTAATGGCCAGCATTAGATTCTGATTACTCCAGAATTCAAATTCCATCATCTACTGTGGAAGGATCTGAACGCAGGTCCATCAGAACATTACCAGGGCCTCTGAATTAGCAGTCTAATGATTATGCCACTGGGCCATCACCTCCCCATTGCCAGATATTGTGTTACAGATGCAACTTGATTTGTCAAACTACCAATCTTGAAGCAAAAACATTGTATTCGTACACAGTAGTTAAAATAAAATAAAAGAAAGAAGGAATTGGAATAACCACTTTATTGTAAAACTTAACCGAATAATAGATGATTTAACTACTAAACAGTAAATGTTCAAATATAGTAGCACCCCATAAACACACCCTTGGCAAAGGTAAGTTCAGTAAAACAGATTGTCTCATGGGCAACTTTCCAGGCCAGGAGGGAAATCGTCAAGAGAATAACCTGAGAGAGAACAGCAGCGAGAAACATACTGCAGCTTCCAAGCCCAGATTCAAGACCCTAGCAACTAATAAACTAAAATAAAAATTCCTGAACTAGGGGCCTTGGCCTCAGAAAAAGGGGCAGCAGATTTAGGACTAAGTTGAGGAGGAAATTCTTCAGCAAAGGGTTGTGAATCTGTGGAATCCCCTCCTCATTGAACTAATTGGGGCTACTTTGTTAAATATTTTTAAGGTAAAGATAGATAGATTTTAAACAGTAAAAGAATCTAAGGTTGTGTGGAGTGGGCCGGTAGTGGAGCTGAGTCCCTGAAAAGATCAGCCATGATCTTTTTGAATAGCAGAGCTGGGCCGAGGGGCCAGATGGCCTACTCCTGCTTCTATTCCTTATGTTCATATGTTGTTATGGTTTGGTGGGAACTTGACCCCATCCTTTTAGGCTAATTCTGTTGCTCCAGTCTGAGAAACAATCCCCAAAAAGGCCTCACAACATCAGAGATAATGGGAACTGCAGATGCTGGAGAATTCCAAGATAATACAATGTGAGGCTGGATGAACACAGCAGGCCAAGCAGCATCTCAGGAGCACAAAAGCTGACGTTTCGGGCCTAGACCCTTCTGATGAAGGGTCTAGGCCTCACAACATGTTTATTTTATTGGCTTTGAAGCAGACCAATTAGTATCTGTGATCTCAACCTTTCTTCATTAAGGAAAGGACAAAATACACCTTTTAAAGTTATAGTATCGTCACAGAGGAAACAGAGATATCTAGCAGTTTAAGGAAATGAAATGGTTAATATTGAAAGGAAGTTGCAATTCATAAAAGCCACCTATCATTAACTTTCTTCTCTGTTTCTTTTTTATAAAGCATTAAGCCTCAAAGGGGTTAAAGTCTGTGAAAAATACGTTGAGTTATTTTTCACAATTGACACTTCAGTATATCTTTAAGATCTACACTCATCAGACCAGGGAGGCACAGAGGCTGTGCTGACTCAGTGGCTAGTATTGCTGCCTCACAATACCAGGGATCCAGGTTCGCTTCCAGCCTCAGGAGACTGTCTGTGAGGAGTTTGCACATCTCACCTCTCTGTCTGTGTGTGTTTTCTCCCACAGTCCAAAGATGTGTGGCTAAGGTAAATTGGCCATGCTAAACAGCCCTATAGTTTCCAAGAATGTGCACACTAAGTTTGTTCGTCATGGTAAACGCTGGGGTTACAGGAATAGGGTAGGATGTTCTTCAGAGGGTTGGTGCGGACTTGTTGGGCCAAATGGCCTCTTTGTGCGCAGTAGGGATCATATGCTATTATCACTGCAGTAAAGCATACGGCTGGAGGGAATAAATGTCTCATGGTCTATCTTAGCTTGATCACTTAACATGCCACTGTACTGAAAACATGCACTTCTGTTGCAACTAGTATTTCCTGTTAATCCAGACTCTTCTTTGCCTGAGCAATGTAATTTGTATATGTAACAATTATAATAAATAGCTACTGGATTTATCAAAACCAATATTTATATCCAGTTTCTTATGTTGTGGGAGATAACATTAACACTGTTACATTAGGTATAAAAACCCTGATGAGGGCAAACTCATACCATGTTTGCAGTGATGGTTATTGAGATTAGATTCCAATAACTTGGTGATTCATATCAGGAAACTAGTTGAAGATCACCCAGACCACAAAAGGGGCAAAAGGGAATTCTGACAAAAGATGAAATTTTCAGCAGTATCTGTTTCTCTGAATACTGACAGTGATAGGCAAAAAGGCAAAGTCACTACAGCCTTACTGCACCAAAGGGCTACACTTTCATTTAAGAAAGAGGGTTGCTGGTGCCATGAAGCCAAGGATCACCATGCTTCAGGCAAAGGGAGAATTCGGGAAGAAATGTCCTTCATGGTAACTGCTATGTTTGGATTTGGGGATGCATGTTGCCCCCCCTTTAAGAGACTGGATCAGGTGACCTGGAGGATTGACTTCAGGTGCCAGTCGAGGTCTGACTGTGCAATTGCAGCGATGTTCCTAGTTTGAGTTCCTACAGGCGTATCTTTTGGTCTTGTATTAACTTACAATCAGACCCAAGCATAATAGGAGCGTTAGCTGGTGCAGAATTGATCCTGCACCATAGGTATCACTCTGCATTGCAGCTATCCAAACTAAATGCCCTCTGTACAGATATTTAGAACATAGAACATTACAGCACAGTACAGGCCCTTCGGCCCTCGATGTTGTGCCGACCTGTCATACCGATCTCAAGCCCATCTAACCTACACTATTCCATGTACGTCCATATGCTTATCCAATGACAACTTAAATGTACCTAAAGTTAGCGAATCTCCTACCGTTGCAGGCAAAGCGTTCCATTCCCTTACTACTCCCTCTTATAGCATGATGATTGTGTTCTTGTGAGAACTTGCATGATAGAAAGCCATGCTAGAGAAAACTGCTGTAGAAAATCAAGTCATAGGGAAATCGCAACAGAAACCTGCTATACCTGTACAGTGGAAAGTATGTGTTATCCAAACAATGTCCATTATTCATCAATCGTGTTACAGCCAATTCATGTTAACAAAACCTGCGTTATAGCAGAAATACATGTACAGATCTATACATAGGGCATTAACCACCAAGAAAGTGGAAATGCATGGCAGGTAATGTACAAATCAGATAAATATCAGGCTACCTGCTTTGGCCATAAAAAAAGGAAGACGAGTTATCCTATTAGTAGTAGATTTGGGAATGTGATAAATGCAACAACACTCAGGTATCCTAGAAATGCAAACAGGCGCAGCAGATAAGGAATGCAAATGGAATTTAGTCCTTATTTCAAGGGATTGGAACATAAGAATAGGAAATTATTATTACAACTGTACACGACGCTGGTGAGACCACATCTGGAGCAGTGTGAGCAGTCAACCACTTATTTCACGAAAGATATAAACTCATCGGATACTGTTCAGAGAAAGTTCATTCGGATGATGTGTAGTATGGAGGGGTTGTTATATGAGCAAAGGGAAAACAGATTGGGACTCAATTCTCTGGAATTTAGAAGAATGAGAGGTACTCTCATAGTAACATATGAGATTCTTAAGGAGTTTGACAGGTAAATTCTGAGAAGATGTTTCTCCTCATGGGAGAGTTGAGGACCAAAGGATACAGTGTTGCAAAGTTGGGTAGAGTATTTGGTGTGTGTAAAATGATAGTGGGGAAGAGTGTGTGGTCCCTTTAAAAGATTACTCTTTTTAAGGCTTGGAGAGATTTAAAATAAAAGATCGTCAGGGAGAAGCAAATGTGCAGACTGTTCTTGAAATTGAAACATTGCATCAAAAGTTTAGTAGGAAAAGCAACATTTTACCGAGACAGAGATAATGGGAACTGCAGATGCTGGAGATTTCAAGATAATAAAATGTGAGGCTGGATGAACACAGCAGGCCAAGCAGCATCTCCTGAGATGCTGCTTAGCCTGCTGTGTTCATCCAGCCTCACATTTTATTATTTTACCGAGACAACCTGGATAAATGCGAGGTGATGCATTTTGGAAGGTTGAATTTGAAAGCTGAGTACAGGATTAAGGATAGGATTCTTGGCAGTGTGGAGGAACAGAGGGATCTTGGTGTGCAGATACATAGATCCCTTAAAATGGCCACCCAAGTGGACAGGGTTGTTAAGAAAGCATATGGTGTTTTGGCTTTCATTAACAGGGGGATTGAGTTTAAGAGTCGTGAGATCTTGTTGCAGCTCTATAAAACTTTGGTTAGACCGCACTTGGAATACTGCGTCCAGTTCTGGGCGCCCTATTATAGGAAAGATGTGGATGCTTTGGAGAGGGTTCAGAGGAGGTTTACCAGGATGCTGCCTGGACTGGAGGGCTTATCCTATGAAGAGAGGTTGACTGAGCTCGGTCTCTTTTCATTGGAGAAAAGGAGGAGGAGAGGGGACCTAATTGAGGTATACAAGATAATGAGAGGCATAGATAGAGTTGATAGCCAGAGACTGTTTCCCAGAGCAGAAATGGCTAGCACGAGGGGTCATAGTTTTAAGCTGGTTGGTGGAAAGTATAGAGGGGATGTCAGAGGCGGGTTCTTTACACAGAGAGTTGTGAGAGCATGGAATGCGTTGCCAGCAGCAGTTGTGGAAGCAAGGTCATTGGGGTCATTTAAGACACTGCTGGACATGCATATGGTCACAGAAATTTGAGGGTGCATACATGAGGATCAATGGTCGGCACAACATTGTGGGCTGAAGGGCCTGTTCTGTGCTGTACTGTTCTTTGTTCTTTGTTCTATGTTCTATGTTCTACAACAGGTTTTTGAATTTTGCCAATAAATTTAAACCAGGCCCTAGAAACCAAAACCCAATTGAATTTAAAATCTGATGGTTTTGACAACCTAGGAGCAATCCTACTGCAAGAAATTAATAGAACATCAAGGATATAAAAGAAAAGGGCATTTGAAAATACGTGTGAGAGCAACTGCCATTTGTTAGAATTAACAACCAGCATACCTAAAGAGATAATCACTGGCTCTCACAGAATTCATTAAGCTCTCAGAAAGCCATCATCTGATTAAAGGCACAGGGAACTCTTGGCAAAAATGTGACACAACAGTTTGATGGAGAAAGGTGTTTCTGATGGTAGAACAATGGAAAAGGCACCACGCATTCTGGAAGACGTACCATGGCATAATTTCAAGAGAAAAGGTTTTAATTATTTAAAAATTTGTTTTTAATAAGTGGGACTTGTATCTATTGGAGCAGCATACCATTAGAATTTTGTTTTATTCAGGATTAGTTCCTAGGTAAGGAGAAAATGTTTGGCTTCTCTGTAGTTCTGTTAATTTGTTAATTATTAGAGTGAGATAAATACATTTTTACTTGTTGATTATAGAATGACTCTCATGAGTTCATTTAATTTAACCTTCCATTAAGAGCAGAGTCTGGGGATGAGAGGCAGGCTATAACACTTTTACTACTTTCTTAAAAAGATTATGAGGCAAGGCAAACTTCTCTCAGAGTTTCAGTTTTAGTTATTTAGGAATGGGGTAGGGTGAGGGTTGACCTCTGCTTTAGAAATAAGGGGCACCAATTGAAAATTGAGATGGCGATGAATTTCTTCTGTCAGAGGGTTATGAGTCTTGGAACTCCTGGCCACAGGGTGCTGAAGGGGGCAAAGTCCTTCCGTATATTTAAGGCTGAGATAGATATATTCTTAGTCAGTCAGGGAATCAAGGGTAACAGAAAAACGGAGGGGAAGTGGAATTGAGGATTGTTGGAATAGCCACGATCCTGAAGAATGATGAAGCATGAAAGAATGAAATGGCGCCCTCTTGTTTATATTTCTTACAGCAATTCTTATGGTCTTGTATCATAAGACCATAAAGACCAGAAAGTAAGCATCTAGGTGCAGTAGGCAGTATTGAAGGCAAATGATATGTTGGCTTTCATCATGGCAGGATTTAGTTACAGGAGCCAGGATGTCTTGCTGATATTGTAGAGGGGCTTGGTGAGACCACACGTAGAATACTCTGAGAGACGTGGTTCCCTTACCTGAGGAAGAACATTCTGGGATAATGGGAAGTGCAGATGCTGGAGAATCCAAGATAACAAAGTGTGGAGCTGGATGAACACAGCAGGCCAAGCAGCATCTCAGGAGCACAAAAGCTGACATTCCGGGCCTAGGCCCGTCATCAGAGAGGGGGGTGGCAAGAGGGTTCTGGAATAAAAAGGGAGAGAGGGGGAGGCGGACCGAAGACGGAGAGAAAAGAAGATAGGTGGAGAGGAGAGTATAGGTGGGGAGGTAGGGAGGGGATAGGTCAGTCCAAGGAAGACAGACAGATCAAGGAGATGGGATGAGGTTAGTAGGTAGGATATGGAGGTGCGGCTTGAGATGGGAGGAAGGAATGGGTGCGAGGAAGAACAGGTTAGGGAGGGAGAGACAGGCTGGGCTGGTTTTGGGATGCAGTGGGTGGAGGGGAGGGGACGAACTGGGCTGGTTGTGGTATGCGGTGGAGGAAGGGGAGATTTTGAAACTGGTGAAGTCCACATTGATACCATTGGGCTGCAGGGTTCCCAGGCGGAATATGAGTTGTTGTTCCTGCAACCTTCGGGTGGCATCATTGTGGCACTGCAGGAGGCCCATGATGGACATGTCATCTAAAGAATGGGAGGGGGAGTTAAAATGGTTCACGACTGGGAGGTGCAGTTGTTAATTGCGAACTGAGCGGACGTGCTCTGCAAAGCGGTCTCCAAGCCTCCGCTTGGTTTCCCCAATGTAGAGGAAGCCACACCGGGTACAATGGATACAGTATACCACTTTGGCGGATGTGCAGGTGAACCTCTGCTTAATATGGAAAGTCATCTTGGGGCCTGGGATAGGGGTGAGGGAGGAGATGTGGGGGCAAGTGTAGCTTTTCCTGCGGTTGCAGGGGAAGGTGCCGGGTGTGGTGGGGTTGGAGGGGAGTATGGAGCGAACAAGGGAGTCACGGAGAGAGTGGTCTCTCCGGAAAGCAGACAAGGGTGGGGATGGAAAAATGTTTTGGGTGTTGGGGTCGGATTGTAGATGGTGGAAGTGTCGGAGGATGATGCGTTGCATCCGGAGGTTGTTGGGGTGGTGTGTGAGAATGAGGGGGATCCTCTTCCTCCTCCCACCCACCCTCCTGCAAAAATTCCATCACCTATTCCCAATTCCTCCGCCTCCGCCGCATCTGCTCCCACAATGAGACATTCCACTCCCGCACATCCCAGATGTCCAAGTTCGTCCAGGACCGCAACTTTCCCCCCCACAGCGGTCGAGAATGCCCTTGACCGCGTCTCCCGCACTTCCCGCAACACACCCCTCACACCCCGCGACTGCCACACCCGCCCAAAGAGGATCCCCATCGTTCTCACACACCACCCCAACAACCTCCGGATACAACGCATCATCCTCCGGCACTTCTGCCATCTACAATTCGACCCCACCACCCAAGACATTTTCCCATCCCCACCCTTGTCTGCCTCCCAGAGAGACCACTCTCTCCGTGACTCCCTTGTTCGCTCCACACTCCTCTCCAACCCCACCACACCCGGCACCTTCCCTGCAACCGCAGGAAATGCTACACTTGCCCTCACACCTCCTCCCTCACCCCTATCCCAGGCCCCAAGATGACTTTCCATATTAAGCAGAGGTTCACCTGCACATCTGCCAATGTGGTATACTGTATCCATTGTACCCGGTGTGGCTTCCTCCACATTGGGGAAACCAAGCGGAAGCTTGGGGACAGCTTTACAGAACACCTCCGCTCAGTTCGCAATAAACAACTGCACCTACCAGTCACGAACTATTTTAACTCCCTCTCCCATTCTTCAGATGACATGTCCATCATGGGCCTCCTGCAGTGCCACAATGATGCCACCCGAAGGTTGCAGGAACAGCAACTCATATTCCACTTGGGAACTCTGCAGCCCAATGGTATCAATGTGGACGTCACCAGCTTCAAAATCTCTCCTTCCCCCACCGCATCCCAAAACCAGCCCAGTTCATCCCCTCCCCCCACTGCATCCCAAAACCAGCCCAGCTCTTCCCCTCCCCCCACTGCATCCCAAAACCAGGCCAGCTTGTCTCTGCCTCCCCAACATGTTCTTCCTCTCACCTATCCCTTCCTCCCATCTCAAGCCGCACCTCCATCTCCTACCTACTAACCTCATCCCACCTCCTTGACCTGTTCATCTTCCCTGAACTGACCTATCCCCTCCCTACCTCCTTCCCCCATACTCTCCTCTCCACTTATCTTCTTTTCTCTCCATCTTCGGTCCACCTCCCCCTCTCTCCCTATTTATTCCAGAACCTTCTCCCCATCCCCCTCTCTGATGAAGGGTCTAGGCCCGAAATGTCAGCTTTTGTGCACCTCAGATGCTGCTGGGCCTGCTGTGTTCATCCAGCTCCACACTTTGGTATCAAGGATATGCTGGTGATGGTGGAAGTAAGTGATGGTTTGCTTGACCAATTCCTGGGATGGCGGGATTGACATGTAAGGAAAGATTAGATCAGTTCGGACTAAATTCGATGGAGCTTGGAAGAATGGAGAGATCTCACGGAAACCTGTAAAATTCTAAGAGTGCTAAACAGAGTAAATGCAGGAAGGACATTCAGGAAGGAAGTGAGTGGGGAGTCCAGAACCAGAGATTACAGTCTAAGGATAAGGGGTGGGCAAATTCGGACTGAGATGAAGAGAAATTTCTTCACCCAGAGAGTTGTGAACCTGTGAAATTCACTGCAATAGAAAGTGGGTGAGGCCTAAACATTGAATGCTTTCTGTAATTAGTTAGATGTAGTAGTTCAGGCTAAAGGGATTAAAGGTTGTTATCAGACAAAAGTGGGAATAGGGGTATTGAGTTGGATGAGCAGCCATGATCATACTGAATCACTGAGCAGTCTTGAAGCGGCCTTTTCCTGTCCCTGTTTTCTATGTTTCTATGAAAACAAAACTAATCTAATTCTGAATAGAATGTAAATTATCTCAAGGTGAAATAAATATCTCAATTAAAATAAATAAAACAAAAGTGAAGTTTGTGCACTTTTAAGCTGCATCTTAAATATCTCATTTCTTGCAGTCAGTACATGAGTAACAGATTTTTCACAACAATTACCTCAGCTGATCGGCAGAAAAGCCAGAGTAGAGACTTTGAAAGTTTAAGAGGCACACTTTGAATCTGTGTTAATGGCATGTGTGAATGGTTTAGCTTCAATTTTAAAGCTCAGGGCAGAGAACATAAGAACATTAGAAACATGACCAAGAATGGGCCATTCAGTCACTCCAGCCTACTTTAATATCATATCAAGGCTGATCTACCCCAGGCCACAACAACTCTTTCATTTCAGGCCCTCACAGCTCACAACTCTTTGGCATTTCAAAAATCCATCGGTCTCCTCTAGAGGGAGATTATTCATTATTTTATGACTGTGCTGATACATCTAACTGAATCATGCGAATACAGACAGATCATCATGGTAAATTTAGGCATGCGATCCTGCCTTGAGAGCACATCTGCTGAAGGAGGAGAAAAATTACTATCAAGAAAAATGTCAAAATGTAGGATGGAAATAAGCTGTCCTTAGCAGTGATACACACATTCCATAAAAGAGTAAACATCCTTATACATTTACTGTGGATCTCCTCAACTAGAATTGTAGTTTTCCTGTAGTTTGCTGACTATTGTTGCATACACAGCTTTCATCTAATGTTTTTATAACTATGGCAAATCTATAAACTCACAATTATAAAATAAAAATAAAACAAAATACAGCTGAATCAGACTATGTACATTTTGCCACATTTATGAAAGAAAAAGAAAGATCTGTGTACATAAAGTGTCCTTTCTGTATTCTGGATGCCCAAACCACTTAAATGTAGATGAAGTACTTTTTGAAGTGCAGTCATCATTATTAGGTAAGAAATGTAGAAGTCAATTCACATGCAAGAAGCTACCATGAGCATTGATGTAGTACTGATTAACTGACTGTATCATAGTAAGATCATAGTAAGCAAGGATGTAATGATCAGAGATTGTAAAAAGACTTAGAAACAGGAATGCAGGTTATATTGCACACGGTGTGTGCTAGGCAAGATCAATGTTAGGAACATCAGCACTTTTTGAGGCTAAAGAGTCCATTCATTTGTTTAATAATGGCCAAGAAGAAACTGTTCCTGAACCTGCTGGTGCTTGTGTTCAGGCTTCTCTATCTTTTCCATGATCGAGGAGGTTACTGGGGATAATTACCGGGGTGCAATGTGTCTTTGATGATGTTCACAGCCTTCTCACGACAGCAAGCCATGTAAATGGACCCCATCGCCTGGGCTGTTCACATCAACTTCTGTAGTTTCTTATCATCCTGGGCAGAGCAGTTGCTATATCAGGACATTCTGTACCCAGACAGTATGTTTTCAGTGGTAATTCTGTAGAGGTTGGTGAGCATCCACATAAACATGCCAAATTTCCTGAACTGCCTGAGGAAGAGGAGGTGTTGTTGTGCTTTCTTGACTGTCACATCTACGTGGGAAGTCCAGGGCAAATTTCCAGTTAATGTCACTCCAAGAAAATTAATGTTCTCCCCACACTTAGTTCCGTTGATATAGATGGGGATGTGTTCTCCATTCTTTCTGAAGTCAATGATCAGTTCTTTAATTGATTGTTTTCATTACACCACATCACCAAGCCCTCGATCTCCCTTCAGTATTTTGGCTTGTCATTGTTTGCTATCCATCCTATCACGGTGATGTTGTCAGCAAACCTGTAGGTGGCATTTATTCGGAATTTGGCAACACAGCCATGGGTGTGCAATGAGTCCAGTCGGAGACTGAGGACTCATTCTTGGTGGGGGTTCCAGTGCTGAGTGTTATTGTGGAGTGGTGAGGGGGCGTGCAGTTCCCTATCTTCACTGATTGTGGTCTGCAGATGGTCATGCAGTTTTGAGATCAGTCTGGCGGGGATTATGGTGTTGAAGGCGAAGCTGTAGTCAACAAGCAGAAGTCTGATTTAGGTTTCCTTGTTGTTTAGATGTTTCACGGATGAGTGCTGGGCTAGGGATATGGCATCCTCTATGGACCTGTTATGTTGGTAGGCAAATAGTAGGGAATCGAGGCAGGCTGGGAGACTGGAATTGATATGGCCCACAGCCAGTCTCTCGAATCACTTCATGACTATGGAGATCAGAACTATTGGGCAGTAGTCCTTAAGGCGCACTGCATGTGTTTTCTTAGGGACGGGGATGATACTGGTCTTCTTGAAGCGGGGAGGCTTGGGTTAGTAGGAGGGAGAGGATGAAGATGTCGGTGAATACTTCCACCAGTTGGTCCTCACAGGAATGAGTGCTTGGCCAGGGATACTGTCGAGGTCCACAGCTTTCCTTGGGTTGACTCCCAGGATGACCAATCTGACGTCTACAGTGGTGGCATAGGGAACAGATACATCCAGGGCTGTTGGGGCAGGCATCCCCAAACCATTGGCATCCTGCTCAAACCGAGCATAGAAACCATTGAGCACATCAGGGAGGGATGTCCTTTTGTCTGCTACCTTGTTCTGCTTTGATTTGTATCCTGTAATGTTGTTTAGGTCTTGCCATTGGTGATGGGGGCCTGTTTACTTGATTTGAGCCTCTAACTTGGTCCTCTTGGCATCCCTAATGGCTTTGCAGAGGCCATATCTGGATTTCCTGCATTTGTTGAGGTCATCTGACTTGAATGCTACACGTCTGCCCTTCAGTAGGGAGTGGATTTCCAGGTACATCCAAGTTTTCCAGATGGGGAGCACCTGGATTGATTTCTTTGACAATATTTATAATTCATTTTAGGCCTTCGTGTTGCCCAGGATACAGATGTGAGCACCCCTACATCTCCTCAGAATAGTACCAGGACGTCTTTTATGTCCATGTGAGATGACAGGCAGGGCCTTGCTTTCGCAGCTCATGGGAAACATCTGCTCTTACTCAAACTCCCTTTGTCTGAAGAATACACAGAAATTAAGATCAGCCCATAGCGAGAACAAAGTGGGAAATACTCCGGTGAGCAACAAGCCTCGTTGAAGCCAGTGAGACAATGAAATAAAAATCGGATGTGCTACATGAAGAGGCAACAAGATATTATCATTTTTTAGATTTACAATTACGTTTATTATCACATGTGCTCAAGTACAGGGATACATGAGTACAAAGATGCCTAGGTACAAATTCAGAGGTATAAATTAGAAAAAAAAAAAAAATCAAGGTAAATATTCAATATTACAGTCGTTCTAAAGCAGGGAGTCCACCCTGGCCTCCTCAAAGCTGGAATTCAGCCCTAGCCTTTCCCTCAAGCCCAGGAGTCTGCACTGGGCTTCACCTCAAGGCCAGGAGTCTGCACTGGGCTTCATCCCAAGGCCAGGAGTCTGCACTGGGCTTCTCCTCAAGGCCAGGAGTCTGCACTGGCCTTCTCCTCAAGGCCAGCGGTCTGCACTGGGCTTCATCCCAAGGCCAGGAGTCTGCACTGGGCTTCACCTCAAGGCCAGGAGTCTGCACTGGCCTTCTCCTCAAGGCCAGGGGTCTGTACTGGGCTTCATCTCAAGGCCAGGAGTCAACCCTGGGTTTTGCCTCAAGACCGGGAGTCTGCACTGGGTTTCACCTCAAAGCCAGGAGTCAACCCTGGGCTTCACCTCAAGGCCGGGAGTCAACCCTGGGCTTCACCTCAAGGCCGGGCATCAACCCAGGGCTTCACCTCAAGGCCGGGACTCTGCACTGGCCTTCACCTCAAGGTCGGGAGTCTGCACTGGGCTTCACCTCAAGGCCGGGAGTCTGCACTGGGCTTCACCGCATGGCCGGGAGTCAACCCTGGGCTTTGCCTCAAGGCCAGGAGTCTGCACTGGGCTTCACCTCACGGCAGGGCCTCTCTCTGTCTCTCTGTCTCTGTGCCTGTCTGTTACTGTCTCTCCCTGTCCTGCAGTACATCCCAGGCATTTCAAGCCAAACTATTAAAGTTTGAGAGATAATGGGAACTGCAGATGCTGGAGATTCCAAGATAATAAAATGTGAGGCTGGATGAACACAGCAGGCCAAGCAGCATCTCAGGAGCACAAAAGCTGACGTTTCGGGCCTAGACCCTTCATCAGAGAGGGGGATGGGGGGAGGGAACTGGAATAAATAGGGAGAGAGGGAGAGGCGGACCGAAGATCTCCATCTTCGGTCCGCCTCTCCCTCTCTCCCTATTTATTCCAGTTCCCTCCCCCCATCCCCCTCTCTGATGAAGGGTCTAGGCCCGAAACGTCAGCTTTTGTGCTCCTGAGATGCTGCTTGGCCTGCTGTGTTCATCCAGCCTCACATTTTATTATCTATTAAAGTTTGATTTATTTTCGCCCTCATTGAAAATGTAAGTAAAGTTTGAGAATTTGAAACATTGGTTACTTGCCTACTGTTCAAACACCCCTATTTACAACCTAACCCCACTCTTCCCTGGCAAAAGACTGGGGAGAAGATGTGATTTTACTCAGGCGATGTCAGGGTTGATGGTTTGTGATGCCTGGGGGCATGTATTGTGGCTAAAGTGTCTAAATTACATCTCTTTGTGTGTTTGATTATGTTTTTGAGTGTGTGAAAGAACATTTCTGTGTGTGCGGGTACATGTGTGTGAGAGAGTGAGAGATAGAGAGGGACCGTGCCATCTGAGTGTACATATTGAGTGTCAATGATCCTATCATGTAACTTTTTACAGGGAACTCACCTTGGAGCAGCAGCTGGGAGGCAGGGACAAGGTAACCGGTAAGCCTATGAATGTAGCGCAGTGTGGATTGAGGTCTAACCTTTACAGGGCACTTACCTTCGATCAGCTGCGCCTGCCAAGATGTACATAGTATAACCAGCAGGGAAAGCTGCAGGAACACTGCATTTATCACTGGGCAGGCCTGCACTCCAACTGCACACGTATCTTGCCAATGATATGAATTGTAGTCAATGTGGCAATCTGCTAAACTATAAGGAATTAGGTGCGGATGAAGTGATATTGAAGAATCTAACTGATATTTATTGTAACAGACATTACAATTACATCAAAATGTATGTGGGGCGATATTTATGCTATTACTTACAGTCGAGGAGCATTTTCCAGAGGCATGCTATATTTCAGGTGACCTGAAATAAGGCAGAGTATGAGACATTTAGAAACAGAAACAAAGTTGGTGGAAAAGCTCAGCAGGTCTAGCAGCATCTGAAAAGAAAAGTCAGAATTAACAAATTGAGCCCGGTGACCCTCCTTCAGAACGTTCACAGATGCTGCCGAACCTGCTGACCATTTCCAGCAATCTTTGTTTTTGTTCCTGATTTACAGTATCCGCTGTTCTTTGGATTTTTATGAGATATTTATTCCCTTAGGTCACACGTTATGTTATAGTGATGATATCAGAATCTTGTGTCTTAAAGGCAAATTGGCTGTGAGGCATAACCCAACATTGTCTTTCTTTAAATTAAAATAAAAACACATGCAGATATTCATGATGGAATGTTCGGCATTGTGATAATCATACACATGGGTGAAACACAGTTTACAAGACTCAAATTTCAAATTCAGATTTCAGTGTGATGTATTGAAGATGAGACAAGTTGTCCTGTTCTAGTGATCTTATAACAACTGGAGATTACAGCTGGTTCGCTCATTTAGTTGGACAGCCGGTTTCTGATGCAAGCAAAACCAATAATATCAGTTCAATGATAACAAGGTGTGGTGCTGGTTGAGCACAGCAGGCCAAACAGCAGCTTAGGAGCAGGAAAGCTGGCGTTTTGGGCCGAGACCCTTCTAGGTCTGAAATGTCAGCTTTCCTGCTCCTAAGATGGTGCTTGGCCTGCTGTGTTCATCCAGCACCACACCTTGTTATCTTGGAATCTCCATCTTCTGCAGTTCCCATTATCTCTGTATCAGTTTAATGCTTGTGCCAGCTGAAGTCACTGTGAAGGTCTTGCTTTCTTACCTGTACCCATCACCTGAGGTAAGAAGAACCTCAGGTTACATTCTCTATCATTTGTTTCCCTCTCTAACGAGGGAGTGGGAGTTTACACTTGGGGAGGTATGCATTTTTCTCTGTTGGTTACTTTTATTCAGAACCTCTGCACGATTGTCATCATAGAGTTTTCTTTTTCACTCAGTTCACACATAATTAATGTGTTGTATATTGGTCTGAGCTGGTTTCTGTTCCATCACGAGGTTAATTGTTTTTATTCACTCATGGGACATGGCCATCATTGGTTGGACCCATGATTTATTACCCATCTCTAGTCCCCCTTGAGAAGATGGTGAACCGCCTTCTTGATCTGCTGCGTCCACCTGCCATGGATTGGCCCACTATGCTGTCAGGGTTGGTGTTCCAGGATTTTGATCCAGCAACAGTGACGAGCAGCGATATGTTTTCAACCTAAGGGAAGCATGCAGGTGGTGGTGTTCCCATATATCTGCTATTCCTGTCCTTCTAGATGGATGTGTTTGCAGGTTTGAACATAGAACATAGAACATTACTGCACAGTACAGGCCCTTTGGCCCTCGATGTTGTGCCGACCTGTCATACCGATCTCAAGTCCATCTAACCTACACTATTCCATGTACGTCCATATGCTTGTCCAATGATGACTTAAATGTACCTAAAGTTGGCGAATCTACTACCGTTGCAGGCAAAGCGTTCCATTCCCTTCCTACTCTCTGGCAAAGAAACTACCTCTGACATCTGCCCTATATCTTTCACCCCTCAATTTAAAGCTAGCCCCCACGTGCTCGCCATCACCATCCTAGGAAAAAGGCTCTCCCTATCCACCCTATCTAACCATCTGATTATTTTATATGTTTCAATTAAGTTTGAAAGGTGCTTTCTGAGGATCTTTGATCAATTTTTGTGGCACATCTTGTCGATTAGACGCACTGCTGCTACAGAGTGTCATTGGCGGATAGAATGCATGCTTACAAAAATGCTGTCAAACAAGTGGGCTGCTTTGTCCTGCGTTTGAGTGTGTTGGAGCTGCCCCATCCAGGTAAGTGGGGGAAATTCCGGCAAGGTCCTGGCTTGTGGTTACAGTTGGTTCACAGGCTTTGGGGAGTCAGGAGATGAGTCACTTACTGTCGCTGTTCTATCCTCTGAACTGTTCTTCTAGCCATTATGTTTTTGTGGTGGGTCCAGTAGAGTTTCTGGTCAATGGTAATCACAAGAATATCAATAGTGGGGGATTCAGTGATGGTAGGACCACTGAATGTCAAGAGCTGATAGTTAAATTGTGTCTCACCGGAGGCTATCAGTGCCTGGCATTTGTGTGATGCAATATTACTTTTCACATGTCAGACCAAACCTGAATCCTGTCCAGAGCTAGTAGGAACTGCAGATGCTAGAGAATCTGAGATAACAAGGTGTAGAGCTGGATGAACACAGCAGGCCAAGCAGCATCAGAGGAGCAGGAAGGCTGATGTTTCGGGCCTAGACCCATTTCCTGAAATAGTTTGCAAATGGTCGAAGACCTTTGTCAGAATTTATCAGCTGTCGGTGTCTGAATATACTGAAAATAGTATTCATTATGCCAATCATGGTCAGCCCATTTGTGTTGCTAAGTTGTCAATGAAGGGCATCTTTAAGAAATGTTCCATCACAAGGTGTAATCTCCCCATTGCACTGTGATTGGGCCTGCTGCTACTTTTGTTCAAAGTGTGGAATTAGCATTGTATAATGCAGAGGCTCCCTATGTTGCTGAGATTCATGTGTTTGACACTGCACATGTGCATTCATAAGTCATCGAATATCCTGATTTATCCTTGGCCAATGCAAAGATTCAAATGCTGCCCAGTGCATTCTGCAGTTATGTGGCACCAATGTAGCAATCCTATGATATCTTGGTGTAGCACTTCTGGTATTAGAATTTGTTTATCCTTGAAAATTACATGTTCTCTTGTATAGCATTCATCACCATGTGGCCAAGATGGCATGATGCCACAGTGGCTAGCACTGATTTTTCATAGCACCAGGGTCCTGGGTTTGGTTCCGCCCTATGGGAACTGTCAGTGTGGAGTTTGTATACTCTCATGTGCCTGCATGGGTTCCTCCGGGAGCTCTGGTTTCCTCCCATTGTCAAATGATATGCGCATTAGGTGGATTGGTTATACTTAAGAATTGCCTTGCAGTGACCAGGGATGTGTGTTTTAGCAATGGTAAAGTAAAAGAAAGGAGCGGAATGGCCTTCAGAAGATGGGTGAGGACTCAATGGATGAAATGGCCTCTTTCTGTAGCATAGGGATTCTATGAAGGGACCAAACCTTCTCAGATACTTCTTTAATGCTGTCAGGTCACCCTTGGACAATAGTCTTATCTACCTTTCCTGTAGCTCATCTTCAGCAGTTGTCAGAAATGTAACCACTGGAATACTATGAGCTGATCCGGACATCACACTTTCGGAAGGGCATACTCGCCTTAAACTGAGTATAATGAAAGTTCACAAGAATTATACAAATTAAGCTGATTTCTCCATTGTTCTGTGAAGAACATCAATACCAGCTTGCATTTATTGGATGCAGAAAGAACATCAACAATGCCTTCATTGGTTCACCATCCAACAAAGTTTGTCACAAAATGAGCCATATAGCATAAATGTTGACAAAACAGTATATCCAGACACCATACCTTAGGAAGGATATATTGGCCTTGGAAGGAATACAGTGTAGGTTTATAAGAATGACACTTAGAACTTCAAGAGTTAAGTTATGAGGAGAAATTATGCAAATTAAGCCTGTTTTCTCTAGAATTCAGAAGGTTAAAGAGTGATGTGACTGAAGTATTCAAGATAATACATGAAAAAAAGGATAGAAAAAGATCATTTTTTCCACTGATTGGAAATCTTAAACTCGTTGGCATAGTCTGAGAATCAGGGCTAGACCGTTCACAACAGACGTTAGGAAATTCTTTTACACATGTTAAAAGTGGTAGAGGTTTGGAACTTGCATCCACAAACCGTAGAATCCGTCCAGTGTGGGCGCAGGCCATTCAGTCCATCAAGTCTACACTGCCCCTCCAGAGATCATCCCATCCAATCCATTACCCTATCCCTGTGACCCTGCATTTCCCCATGGCCATTCCACCTGAGCTGCATATCTTTGCACTGTGGGAGGAAACCAGGGCACCCAAAGGAAGCCTACACAGACACAGGGAGAAAGTACAGAGCCCACACAGACAGTCACCCAAAGGGTGGTATCAAATCTTTGGTCCCTGGCACAATGAGGTGGCTGTGCTAACCACTGAGCTGCAGTGGATGTTAAATCAGATGTTAGCTTTAAATCTGAGATAGGCAATATTTTGTGAAGCATCACTATTATGAGAAATGGATGAAAAGCAGGCATATTGAATTAGACTGCAGATCAGCCATGGTCTAACCGAATGGTAGAACAGACTCAATGGGCTGAATGGCCTATTCCTACTTCCACATTCCAGTTGCATTGCCTCTGGCCAGAGTGTAACTGATTGATCTTGAGAACATTTTAAAATGTGTAGTAAAGAGTATCCATGTTGAAATCAAGAAGAATGTCTTGGTCTTTGTGTGCATTGGTTAATTAGTTCAGTGTGTCAGATGTAATTGTCGTGCCCTACATCTCAGTTTAAAATCCTATCGCTGCAACTAAAAGTTGTGGAGGAGATTGGCTAGAAGAATGATGATTTTATAACTCAAGGCATTACCAAATGAGAAATCAATGTAGATCAAACGTAATGACGTCTGGAAATTTATAGTCTTTTAATGGTGCTAGTTATGTGATGATGTTCCCTGAGATAAGGAAACAGATACTGTTACATAAACTTCACAATAATATATAAAATATAATGCCTGTCCCTACCATTTATTAGAGTAATTCAACTGACGATTCATAGAGCAAATATTAATCTGCTCGACCTTTATTCATGATGGTCCATGACACAACCAGGATACCTCGATTGAATTACTCTCCTATAATTGACCATGCCTTACCTAGAATCATCTGTGTATTTTTCCACTTATTGACAGTGCCGAGTAAATACAGGACGTGCATGTCAGAGGCAGTCAGAGAAAAAGGTCATGATATCCAGATCATATCAGGCCAAAAGTCAAATTAATTATAATTTCAAAGCCACATTCAGTCAGGCTCTGATTTTGCTTTGCATGAAAAATAGCACTTTTTTTTCTGACCATTGCTCAGATCAAAGCCAATCAAAAGTTAAATTTTTAGCTGCGGTTTTAGCTTGACGTTGTGCAGCCAAAATGCCACTGTATACATTTGTAGTTGCTAAGAGTGCAATGACAGTCATTATATCAGCAGCCATGGCAATTATTCAATGTGCAGGAAGCTTCCACAGAAAGCACTGTGGTTACTTGACTGGGCTAGTAATTCATTTACCAGAAGAAATGACCGGGAGACAAAGATTTTAACTGTGCCAGCTCCATTGGGGAGCTTACACTAAAGTAATTCAATAAATTACAGTGATTTTAGAAATTTTTTTTATTCATTCATGGGATATGAATGTTTAAGTAATTTTTGCCCATTCCTAATTGCCCTAGAATAGGGTGACTTGCTAGACTATTTCAGAAGACGGTTAAGAGTGAGTGATATTCCTGAAGCCGCATATAGGCCAGGCTGGGTAAGGATGGAAGAGTTTTCTCCCTTAAGCACTTTAGTGAAACAACTGCTTTTAAAAACAATAACCAATGACAAACCTCTGGCATCACACTTCTTCGAATGAATTATTAAGTATGATTCAGAATTACTCTGCTGCATCTTCCCTAGATTCCCTTTAAAATAGTAAACGTAATCTCCCCAGGAGGTTTTACTCTTTATCATTTTGATTGTTTATTTAGTCTTTTACCTCACTTCATTTAAAAGCCACATTATTTTCAATCTCATTATTAGATGTGATGTCTACCTGATTGTTTTTGTTGGCCAATGTTGTGTGAATAATCTGTCCCACTGCTCACCATGTTGTATGATCTCACTGCACTGTTTACTATAAGGCACATTTGATCTTTCAGGGTAGAGATCAACAAGGCCCATTTGGTGTGATGTGGTGGGAAAACAAAATATTTAATAGCCTCATGTAAACTGTCTCTTATCTTAATCTGGATGTTGTTATTGTTTGATGGCAATTACTCTGAAATCCCATTAATAGGATAGACATTGTTACAGGGACTATAATGAAGACACAGATGATAACTCTCACCACTTTGACATGCTAAACTGCTGTCATACAGTGTGGAAACAGGTCCTTCGGCCCAACAAGTCCACACTGCCCCTTGAAGCATCCCACCCAGACTCATCCCCCTGTGACCCACACACTCCTGATCACTACGGGCAATTTAGCATGGCCAGTCCACCAAGCCTACACATCTTTGGACTGTGGGAGGAAACTGGAGCGCCCGGAGGAAACCCACGCAGCCGTGGGCAGAATGTGCAAACTCCACACAGACAGTCACCCGAGGCTGGAATCGAACTCGGATAAGCCTATTAGACATTATCATAGTGAAGAGTCATAGGGGATGGTGCTTAAGGCTTTCCTCAATATTAACCATTTCAAACTATTGCACAGCAGCTGATAATGAAGCAAAGTAATTATTTAATATTTTTGCCATTTCTCTACTGTTGTCTATAATATTACCCCATCTATCATACAGTGGCTGAAGAGAGATAATGGGAACTGCAGATGCTGGAGAATCCGAGATAACAAAGTGTGGAGCTGGATGAACACAGCAGGCCAAGCAGCATCTTAGGAGCACAAAAGCTGATGTTTCGAGCCTAAAGGTTCTACGCCCGAAACGTCAGCTTTTGTCCTCTGAAGATGCTGCTTGTCCTGTTGTGTTCATCCAGCTCCACACTTTGTTATATTGTGGCTGAATCTTCTTTTCTTCTTTCTCTTGTAAAATATTGCATTTTTCATTCCTTGGTAATTTAATTTTGTAGTTCTTCTTTGCTTTCCTAATTGTCTTTTGACCACTCTTTGAATCTTTTCATATTGTTCTTTGTCGTACTTTCTCCTGCTGACCACGCACAAGTGTCTACCTCTTTCCAAAACCTTCAATTTTTAACTTACGCCTTGCTGAATCATTAGTGTTTAGCCTGCTGTTGTACTAACAACTTATATTGTTTTGTGAATTCTGCTAAATAACTTTAAATGTTTTGTGCTGCTGTCCTGGAAATATTAATATATGTTTTATTCTATCACATTCTATCATAGACCTTTAAGATCAGCTTTATCCAAATGCACCACTCTTGACTTTATCATGTCCATGGTAATTTTTATTTTTCATTTAATGTGGAGAAAATATGTTTTCCTAGATAGTGCCTTAACTTTAGGTCCTTATGTGCTTTGGTTCATTCCCCACTGCCGTGTTCAATAGCAGATTTCTAGCAAATAAAAGCAAGATATTGAGGAATTTGTAAATATGAGATAAGATCAGAAAGTGTGGGATAAATTTAGAGGTCCGACAACAACTATAACGAGAGAAAAATAGAATTTATGTTTTGAGTTGAGCCAATCTTTGTCAGAAATGAGGAAGGGTCGTTTGACTCGAAATGACAATGCAGACCCTCTCTGGCTGGGCTTATGTATATGGGATTAGAAAGATTGTAAAAGTGCCATATCTTTATCGTCTGACGCTACTAGTCATGTAACATCAGAGTAGCTGAAATCTTTTCTCAGTTTCCAGAGATAGATTCATAATTTAGCATTGTTGGATGTAAGTCATGTAATAGAATGAAATGTCAATGTAGTACATAAAAATCACAAAAGAATAGAATGGTAACATCACAAAATGGTCACAAAAGGAACTTATCCATCTCACTGTCTCCACCCTGGCTTGTTCAATGTCTAACTTACCAATTCTACTCACCACCCCTTTCTCCAAAGCTCTGCAGTTTATTTTTATCTTCAGCTGTGATTATTTTTTCATGCATCACATTCTCAAACAGTGAATTTCAGATATCGATCACTTGCTGTGTAAAAATGTTTTCCTAATGTTTCTGTTGATTTATTTGTCAATTCACTCAGAGTGGTGTTCTCTGATTCCATCACCCTTCTATCACTATTAACAGCTCCTCTCAACCTACTCTATTAGATCTTGCATGATTTTGAATACCTCTTTCAAATCTCACCTCAACAATCTCTTCCCTGAACAGAATAACCTAAGCTTCTCCAATCTATACGATATCCCATTCCTGAAAACTTTCTTGTATTTTTCCTGCACCATCTCTAAACCCCTAGAACTTGAACAAGGGGTATCATCTGAGAATTAGGGCGAAACCTTTCAGGAGAAATGTTAGGAAGCTCTTCTACACACAAAGGGTGATTGATGTTTGGAACTCTCTTCCACAAATGGCACTTTGTGCCTGATCAGAGATGGATAATATTCTGTTAAGCAAAAGCATTAGGGGATAAGTGTCAAAGACAGATTCAGAGTTAGGCCACATATCATCCATGATCTCATTAAATGGTGGAGCAGTCTCGAGGAGGGGCCAAACTTTTTTTAAAATCATTCACAGGATGAGGGCATCACCGGCTAGGCAACATTTATTACCCATCCTTAATTGCCCTGAGGGCAGTTAAGAGTCAGCCACATTGCTGTGGGTCTGGAGTCACATGTAGGCCAGACCAGAAAAGGATGGCAGTTTTCTTCCCTAAAGGACATTAGTGAATCAGATGGATTCTTCCAACAATTGAAAATGGATTAATTGTCTCCATTAGATCTTGAATTCCATATATCTTGTCGAATTAAAATTCCACCATCTGCCATGGCGGGATTTGAACCCAGGTCCCCAGAGCATTATCTGGGGCTCTGGATTAACAGTGCAGCAGTATAACTGTGAGGCCATTACCTCCCCAGTAGCCTACTCTTATTCCTATGCTCCCTTACATACTCGTTAATGGTGCCCAAAGTTTAAAACAACACTCCAGCGGAGGCCCAGCTGGATATTGATAAACATTCATCAGAAACTTGATTTGATGATTACTAATTTGTGTTTCCTCTACAAGTAGTGCCAAAGAAAATAGGATGGGTTCGATAATGGTTGGACAAGCCATAAAGCATATTCAGACTGGGGATTAAATCAAAAATATATGTCCCTATTATTGTCTTTTATTAGAGCCTATAGTCCAATTATTCAAGCAATATCCTGCTAAACAGCTCACCACCACCTACTCAAGGGCAACTAGAGATAGGCATTAAATGTTTGCCCAGCCAGCGATGCCCGTGTTGTACAAGTTAGTATAAAATGTTGGTAACCCTGAGCAGCTGGTTTTAACTTCTGAGATGACACAAACTTTGTCCTCATCCTAAAACGACTTGTGGAATCCGAAATATTGATTTTATAAAAGTGAATTAGCCTTGGGTGTTCAGCTGAATTGATCTGGGTGATGACACTTCAAGCAATGTTATATTGCTTCAGTTCTGCACTAGAGCATTAAGAGTTGGAATGGATTGTGAAACTACAATTTCTTGATAAGGAGGCGAGAATGAACTACTTTAATAAGTCCAATATTTTGTCAACAAACTAATAGGGCTGGACTCAAATATTCCTTGACTGTATGTGCAGCTTTGGTTCAGGGTTAGTGCTTTTCTTTCTGTGTTGGAAGATTTAGATCTCACTCGGCCAACATGAATATATGATGAGTCGTCAACCAATGGTGCATATGGTAGTTAGTCTCCCTAACATTGATTATGCAATTGGACAGACCATTAAACAAGGTACTGTTGGAGCTTGTAACAATCTAATGTAATCATTCTGGTTCAGGACTATTAAATCAGTAAAGATGGGCTGGAAGATAATTTTATAGAATGTTTTCATGGCCATTTCCTCGAGAATCCCATCGTGAAAAATTGAGGGATGGGGCTATTTTAGATCTTTTATTGTGTGATAAAGTAGAACTAATTAGTAATGTCATTGTAAAAGACCCACTGGGAAATAGTGATCACAATACTATTGATATCCACAATAAATTTGAATGAACTACATGCAGAATCTGGAATTACTAGGTTACGTAAGTTTGAGGAAAGAATTTTTCAACATTTTATACTTTTTACTTTTTTTTACACTGAAAGCAGGTCGTGCCCGGAATGAACTGCCAGTGGAAGTGGTGGATGTGGGTGCAGTTACAACATTTAAAAGTCATTTAGATAAGTACATGAATAAGACTAGTTTAGTTTGGGATTATGGTTGGCATGGACTGGGTTGGCATAGCCTGGTTGGACCGCACATCTGTTTCCATGCTGAATGACTCTGTAACTGGCGAAGGTTTGTTGGCAAACAGACAAAATAAAAGATTTTGTGACAAATGAGCAGAGGGGAATATTTAAAGAAACAATTCAAAATGTTCAACAGAATTACATTCCATTGAAAATAAAAACTCATGGAGACAGACACACCTGTGCCTCACTCAAAAATCTAATGATCATGTTCGAGTAAAAGAACAGGTGCCTGATGATGCAAAGAACAGGAGAATAAATGAGCAAATGTGAGCTAGTTGACCTCTCGTTCCTGCTCTGCCAGTGAAGTAGGTCGTTGTCGATCATCTTACTCAAGCTCATTTTGTGATTCTATTTTCCATATCTATTGATGTCATTGATATCCAGAAATTGATAATCCCTGTCTTGAAAATACTCAATGGCTGGGGTTCCAAAGATGTCAGGTGTGGATAATTCCTAAGACCCACCATCCTGTGAGTGAAAATAATCTTCTTAATCTCAGTCCTTAGTGGATTTTCCGTTATTCTGACACTGCGTTCGCTGGATCAGGATCCGTCCACCAAAGAGACATAATCTTTCAATATCTACCCAGGATGGAAATTCTGAGAATTAGGAATACTTTAGAAAGGACCATAAAGAAGATGATCAACAAGGAGAGAAATAAAATGTGAGAGAAAGCTAGTAAGAAATCTGAAAGCAGATTGGAAGCGTTTTTCCAAATAAACAAAATAAACATTAATCGCTTTGAAGCAGAGATAGTCAAAATAATCATGAGGTAATCGTAGAGATATTGAACAAACATTTTCTGACTGATTTCAAAGTAAAAGACGTACATTGCATCCCAAAAATAGAGGGTAATCTAGGGATGAAATGGGCTCAGAAAAAGAGCTAATTAATGCCAGGAAAGAAAAGTGTTGGAGTGCATTAATGGACTAAAATGATCTGATAGCATATTAGACACTCTCGGATTCAGGAATGGTCCCAGAAGATTAGAAGTTCTGAAGTAATTGGACATTGTAAAGAGACCTGAGAAAAAGAAGACAAGGGATTACAGGCTAGTAGACCTAGCATCAGTTATGGGGAAATGTTACAATCTTTTATCAAGGAATGTTTAATAATACACTTCAGAAATACAGTACAATTAGAATAAGACACTGTTTTACAAGAAGTATCTCTTTCCTCACACATTTATTAAAGATTTTTGGGGATGTAACTTGTAGGTTAGATTTGGGAAAATTGCTAGAACTAATGCAATTGACTATCAACAAGGGGCTAAATAAAAACTTCTTCCCTGTTCTGAGGAAGGGCCACGGACCCAAAACATTAACCCTGATTTCTCTCCACAGATGCTACCAGACCTGCAGAGCTTTTCCATGGTGTGGAGATGTTGATTTAGACTGAGGTGG
The DNA here is from genome assembly GCF_030684315.1 of Stegostoma tigrinum. NCBI lineage: Eukaryota > Metazoa > Chordata > Chondrichthyes > Orectolobiformes > Stegostomatidae > Stegostoma > Stegostoma tigrinum. The sequence goes on from NC_081359.1 coordinate 103,820,811, forward strand.
AGAAAGCCAGAAGTCAGTTGATACAACACAGTGTGGAGCTGGGGAATCACAGCAGGCCAGGCAGCTTCAGAGGGGCAGGAAAGTTAACATTTTGGGTCGGGACCCTTCTTCTGAATTCCGAGGGTGGGGTGGGGAAGGGGAGGAGCGCAGGTGTGCGAAGGGAGCTCAGAAATAAATAGAGAGAAAGCGGGGTGGGGCTGAGGAAGGCAGCAATTTCTCTTTCTGTTTCCAAAAATCCTATAGACTGGCTAAGTCCATGTGAGGTTGGAAGCAATTTTTGTCGATGCTGGAGGATTTTGTTAATTGGTAAGAGGCAAAGAGTGGGCATAAATGTGGCATTTTCAAGTTGGCAGGCTGTGATTAGTGATATGTGGCAGGATCAGTGCTTGTGCCTGTTTGCTATCCATGTTGGTAAGTTAGTGGAAGATTCAGACATTGTTGTTTTTATTTATCTTGATGTTACAAATCTAGGTGTAAACTCTGGAAAGGATGCAAAGAGGCTGCAACGAAATATGGACTGGTTAAGTGAGTGAGCAACAAGATGGCAGATGGAGTATGATGTGGGAAGTTGTGAATTATTCATCTTGGTCCTAAGAATAGAAAATAAGATTTTGTTTATAACAATTTGTGAACTTGTAAATTTTGCTGTTCACACAAACCTGAGTGTGTTCATACAAATGCAGTGAGCAATGAGAAAAACAAACCACACATTGGTCTTTATTGCAAGGGGATTGCAGTGCAAGAATGCAGATGTCTTGCCAAAACTGGACAAGGTTTTGGTGGGACCAATTCCAGGATATTATGTCCAATTTAGCGTTCTATACTTCACACTGGAGAGTCATGGTGAAGGCTCATTAAATTGGTTGATGGGAAAAATGAGTTGTCTTATGATGAGAAGTTGAATAAATTGGGACTGTATTCTCAGGGTTTGGAAGAACAAAAGGGAATCTTATTGAAATGTATAAGAGCCTGAAGGGGTTTGATAGAGCAGATGTTGAGAAATTGTTTCCACTGGCTGGGGAATCTGGAACATGGGAGTATAGTCTTGGAATCAGGAACTGATAACTTTGGACTTTGATGGACTGTGGGTGTGATCAGGAGAAAATATTTTTCAAAAAAGGATTGTCAATCTTTGGAATACTGTACTTTGGAACTGTTGTGTCATTGAATATGCTTCATGAAGAAATAGATTTTGAGTCTCCTTGGAATTAAGGAATACGGGGAGTAGACATAAAAATGGAGATGATGCCAAATATAAACCATGATCATATTGAATGGCAGAGAGGTTTTGGCAGGCTCTATGATCTATCCCTGCTGCTACTGTTTATGTTATTTTGCAATGCAAATTGATACGTCAATTCAATATAGCTCTAAGTGAATCTCAATGCCACTAGACCTGGATAATATCCAGGCTTGGGCTGATAAGTGGCAAGTAACCTTTGCACCATGCAAAGGCAGGCAACGACCATCTCCAACAAGAGACAACCCAACCACCACCCCTTGACAATCAATGATGTTACTGTCACTGAATCCTGCACAATCAACATCCTGGGGGTACCATTGATCGACAACCGAGATAGATTAGAGATACAGGTGCAATAGTTACAACTGCAGGTCAGAGGTTATCAACAGTAAGTGAGTAACTTGGCTCCTGACTCCACAAAGCCTGTTCATCATTTACAAGGCACAAGTCAGGGGCGTAGTACTACTCCCCATGCATGCATCTCCAAAATCTCAAGAAGCTTGAAACCATCCAGCTGAAAGCAGTCTGTTTGATTGGCACTACATCCACAAGCATCCTTAACCATAAACATTCAGTTTCTGCAGAGCATTTTATCAACAAGATAAACTGTAAAGATTCACTAAAAATTCCTAAACAACACATAGAAACATAGAAGAGCAGGAGTGGGCAATTTGACCCTTCAAGTACGTTCCACCATTCAATATGACCACAGCTGATCATTGGGTTCATTGCCCTAAACTGATTGTACACACATATCCTTTGAGCCCTTTATCCACAAAAAATGTTACATCTGCTTCCTGTGACTACAAGGGAGCCAGGATGTGGGGATATGGAGGGAGCATGGGATTAGGGCATTGAGCTTGATTGGGCACCTTTCAAAGCCATGACCATATCCAACTAGAAGGACAGGGGCAGCAGATATTTAGGAGCGCCACCCCCTGCAAGTTCCCCTCCAAGCTACTCACCGTTCTGATTTAGAAATTATTGCAGTTACTTCAGTGTCATTGGGTCAAAATCCTAGAATTTCCTCCCTGAAGACATTGAGGGTCAGTTCAAGAAGACAGCTTACAGAGGCCAGCATGTCGAGGCAATGACGCCTGGTATTCTGAAGACTCAGCGATAAAGGATTGTAACTTGAGTACTTTAAAGATGCTTTTGATTTTCATCCTGGACTTTTTGAAACTCTGTATTCCCATGCTAGTCTTTTTGTTTAACCATTTCAATTGTGTAACAACACTTAAAGTGTCTGTATCCAAGTATCCTGCACCTAAGGTGGTGCCGAGAGGCGACATTACAAACTTTTCACTGCATTCATTCAAGTTATTGTATTTATTCTATCTATTCTATTCTAGCCCACCACCTTCTCAAGGGCAACTAGGGACGGCAATAAAAAGCTGGCCCAGCCAGCAACCTCCACATCCCACAAGACAGTACTTCCAAAGTGATTCTGTGTGAAAGAACCACTGCCTGCAATGAAGTATATGATTAATCTGCGGTCTTCTCAGATGGACATAAAAGATCCCACGGCTCTTCGTCGAAGAAGACCAAATGGACATGGCCTGTACCCTGGCCAATATGTATCCCACAACTAATGCCATGAGAAACAGATTGCCTGGTCATCATCAAATTGCTCTTTGTGGGACCTTACTGTGCACAAAGAGACAGCCATATTTCATACATTCACAATAGTGACTACACCTCAAAAGTAATTTATTGACTGTGAAGACCTTTGGGATTTCTTATATCCTGACATCTTTGAAGGCACTATATAAAAACAAAACCTTCAGTGTTTTCCAGCTGTAGCAAGACTAAGTAAAGGAGCAAAACAAAAAAAAACAAAATGCTAAAGTTTGAAGAAAATAGAATGTGAAACTGCTTCACGCTATGTGCTAGCATTGTTAAGATGGCTATATCCACGAGCACATAAGATGTGTTTTAACATGCAGGAGCGAACCCATAAGGGAAAGGGTTCACTGCATCTCCGTGCTATTTCCAGTAATCAGTAATGGCTCAGAGCTGTTCCTTTTCATTTTGCCTCAGGTCTATAACCTCACTGAATTTCTTATGTGCCTTTACTTGTATCCTCCAAATAAATGCAGCAAATAAAGTCCATCTTGAAGTGACAAATTGTGAGAGGACTGTGAATTGCAGATATGCAGTCACTGCTGGTGGAGTTCTCATGCAATAGGCAATCCTTTCAATGGTACACATCCAGTAGGATTCCAATTTAGCGTGAATTGGGTATGTGCTTGCAAATGAAAGTTTGGGGGAACAGTGGATGAGATGGGTTAAACGGAGAGTTCTTTAAAAGAGCCAGAACAGGCACAATGGGTTGAATGGTCTCCTACTGAACTGGATGATTCTAATCCACAAGGGAAATTAAACCCTCTGCAATTCCGGCGAACTGGCAAACTCTCAGAGAATCTCAGTCTTGTAGTTACAGTTATAACAGTGCTTTTCTCAGGATGGTCATTAGTAATTTATGGCCATTGCTGTGGGATGGTAACTCATTTGCTTCAAGTTAACAATCCACTGAAAAATGTTCAAACCATTTCCAGAGAGGCTGGAAGATGTCCCCAGTGGCATTCCTTTATGTAAAGGCTGATTTTAATTTGAGCTTCTGAGAAACTTCTGGAAAGTTATTGCTATTTCCAGGCACATGATTATATCAGCTATCTTTGTACAGCAATTTAACGTACATTAAATAATAGTTATTAAAAATACATCCAAATATATATTAACTTTTTTTAAAACATCCATTTATCTCATTCACTATTTTCCTCACAAATACACTTTTCCCTTCACAAAAACACTGTTCACGAACATACGAAGGAACAAATCCCTTCACAAAAGAAGGGTCTAGGCCCGAAGCATCAGCTTTCCTGCTCCACTGATGCTGCTTGGCCTGCCATGTTCATCCATCTCTACACCTTGTTATCTCACAAAATGCACCCATTTTTTGAAAACACCTAACTCACCTCACATGCTGTACATATTCTCCCTACAAATGCAATCCTTGCTGAACCTATCACTGCGTGTTTTATTGCCTGTTATCACTCAGTTAGGAGCACCTATCGGCTGACATCTCTCCTAATGGCATGTCAAGAGCTGCTTTGGGCTTCTCTTCAGACAGACTGCACATCACAGCCGCAAGTTGCTTCACTTTCTGATGTGTGAAGTCAAGGTCAGGATTCAAACTCTTCCATCCACTGCCACACAATCACAGGCACAATTATTTGTTGCGTGAATGAGTGTATATCTATTCTGGGACACAGCAATGTCTCAAGGGGACCAGGGGCCAGACTCAAAGCCAAGAGAAGCACCACAAAAGGCACCTGCAGCTCTCAAGATAATCAAAAGTGTCACCAAGACCATTCCTGCCTCCATTTGTAAAGACGGCATCACGTCATAGATTTCACCTGCCCATTAATGGCTGGTAACATGCCCCCTGCACCCAGCTTGACAGATAACAATATCTCTGAAGCCGTTGTAAACCCAGTCTTTGTGAGGAAGGGCCATTCTCTCCTACAGCAGCTGACCTTGCGGCAAAGCAGTGGACCAGAAATAAAGCAAAAAAACTATACTTATATATTAGATATCATAAGTCAGTTCAGAATTACTTCAATATCTAGAGTGTAAGTATGAAACATGACATTTTCATTATAGGATTTTCCAGTGTCACGGGTTCAACCTTCAATCCTAACAAGTATTTGAATTATTTAATGATGAAATTTTATAATCTCTGTTTCAGGGCGAGAAATGACTGAAATTAAAATCAGAAAGGGTCACAAAGTTCACAGAAAAGATCATTAATGGTTTTCCTACAACTGAAATGCTGGAAGGTAACAAAAACAGAAATTGCGAGGGAAAGTCAGCTGGTGTGGTCATGTCAGTGAGACAAAGAAGCAGAGTTAATGCTTCGAGTCCACTGTGACTCTTCAGAAGAAGAACTGAAGTTCTGAAAAAAGTCTCTGATGCAAAACATTACCTCTGTTGCTCTCTCCATAGTACTGCCAGGCTTGATGAGCTTCTCCAGCAATTTCTGTTTTGTTTCAGATTTCCTGCATCCACAGTTCTTTCCCTTATTTCACTGAAATTAAGGTGTTGTGTCAATGTGAAATCAATCATAATGGGCTTTGAGTTGGACTCTGCATTTTGGCCCTGCATATTGAAATATTGGATGCCCAGCATTTATACAGCACATTTCATTTCTTTAGGACGTCCCAAAGCACTTTTTAGCCAATGGCATGTTGTTTTTGCTTGAGATGGATGCTGTTGTAACTCAGTGCTAACTTGAGTACAGCAAGATCCCATAAAGAGCCATGTGATTGCGATCTGATGATGGCTTCCTAACAAAGTTAGTTGAGAGACAGATACCCCGCAGGACGTGGGAAATGAACATTGAGCCTCCAATCAGCCTCCTACACCAGTCTCAGGATGAGATACTTGGCCATCAGCCTCAGTTTTATGCCCTCGTTACCTCACATTAAGTGGAGGCGAAATTTGAAATTGCCCCCTGGAAACTGCTGTTGAGGCTTGGAGATTCAATTTTAAAATGAGATGAATAGAATTCCGCTCTGCAAAGATCATTAAAAATTGCTTGTGGTGCAGAGGAAAGTATAATTGCCCCTGAGCCAGAGGGTCTGTGTGTTTGGGTCTCACTCCAGGAATCAATGGTTAAGGGAGGTGTGTTCATAACATGACCAAACAGGCTAGTTATCAAATCGCGAGCCGTTCCAACATACAACAGTGAGAAGCAAAAAGAGCAGGTGAGGTTTCTAGCCATTCTTGTGATGGAGAGAATGTTGGAGGATCTCCCATCGCTGTCCATAACTCCAGGTTACAGCGGGGGTGTACACAAATGCACAAATGTTACAAATCTGAAACAAACACACAGAAGACTCTGAAGAAAGTCAACAGATGTGGTAGCATTAGTGGGGAGAAAAACAGAGTGAATGCTTTGAGTTGGATTTGATTCTTCTCCAGATCCAAAGAAAAAGTCAATCGGGCTTGAAAAGTGAAATGTCCTTCTCTTTGCAGAAGCTGCTAGACCTGCCGAAATTCTCCAGCATTTTTTTGCGATTCAGAAGCTCCAACCTGTTAGTTAAATTGCTGCTTCACAGTGCGAGGGACCCAGGTTCAATTCCATCCTTGAATAACTGCCTGTGAGGAGTTTGCATTCTCCTGAGCCTGTGTGGGCCTTCTCCGGGCACTCCAGCTTCCTTCTACAACGCAAAGATGTGCAGGTTAGGTTCGATTGGCGATACTAAATTGCCTATTGTGACCCACAATATGCAGGAGGATTAGCCATGAGAAATCCAGGGACAGGGGGTGGGTGTTGGGGAGTAGTGTGCAGGTCTGCATGGGGTGCTCTTGGGAGTGTTAGTGTGGACTCAATGGGCTGAATGACGTCTTCACCACACTGTAGGGGCTTATGAACTCAGACTCCTTGGGAGATTTTGGGGGAAAGGAGTGTTCCGCTGGCTGGAAGGTGGATGTCTGATTGGTACCAACAACGTGGGCTTCGAGACCCGTTCTATTCTGGTGCAGATCCCTCTGCCCTACCTGAGACCAGGTTCATGTCTCTGTGGTTGGCAACTACCTTCAGCAGAAGCTCCTTCCTCAGTTAGTCACAGATCAGACATGGCCTTATTTAACGGGCAGAATAGTCTTGAAGGGCTGAATGGACTATTCTTATTCCCTTGTTCTCAAGTCCACTCCCCTTATCTCAGTCAGAACTATACACTTGACAAGGTGAGGGTTGGTAGAGGGGGTGCAATGGAGGTTAAAATTGATGCTCAGTCTTGGAGTTATAGCTTTTGTCTTCGGGACCAAAGAATCTTCCAGGTGTAATATGTTCTGCAACAGAATACACAAACCATCAGCTAGCAGATGGCAAAACAACCTGAAGGAAGCACATTCACACTTGTAATGAGGCAAATCAAAGGGAAATAAATTGGGTTTTGTTCTGCACACTGTCTCGCCTCTTCAAGCAAAAATTTCTCATTTAAATGCTGATTTCTCAAAAGTTATCTGCTGCCGATAATGTTTTCTCCTGACTCATTCTAATTTGACATTGTGGAGTCACATCACAGGGAGAGGAAAGGCCCTGACAGTCATACTGCGAGAGAGTCTTATTTAGCAATGCCTGTCAGTGATTTCAATATGAACTTGATAAGGACTAACCAGCATTTCAAAACCAAATTGTAAGGAATATTAAAACACTCTGCACTTCTTCAGCGTACAAGTCAAGGCCTGGGAGAGAGTACAGAGAAGATTAGTGGTGGAGATGAGGGGCTGTGGTTATGTGAGAGATTGATTGGAGTTGAATCACAGCATTGGCACAGGACTGAAGGAGGATATTCAGATTGTTGCCAACCCTCCAAATGTGCAATTCACCAAGTATAACTGCCCTGACTTCTCCCTGGAGTCGTGTACGTACTTAATAATAATTCAATCCCCTCTTGGATGTTACAATTGAGCCTACCTCCACCTCACCATCAGGCAACACACTCCAGATGGCTGTGTGATAAAAGTTTCTTCTCATTGTCACCATTTACTTCTTTCACCAGTTAGCTTGAGTCTCATTCCCAGTTCCTTCGCTAATGGGAAAAGTGCTTGGCTGTCCGGTCTGTCACTAGATTAATGCCCACAAGGTTAATTCCCGTGATGAAAGGCTTCCTTTATGAGGAGAGATGAGAGCCATTTAGGTTAATGCTCTCTAGATCTTAGAAGGATAGCAGAAACTCTAATAGAGGTGTATAAGATAGAAGCATCGAGAAATGTAACATGAGTTGGCCATTCATCCCAACAAGTTATTCAATATGATTATGGATAATCACCTGACTCAATACCTTGTTCATTGAATCATACAGCACAGAAAGGGCCCTTTGAGCCTGCTGCCCTATTCTAGTCCCACTCGCCTGCACTAAGCTCATGTACTTGAATGCCACATCACTTCAGGTGCACATCCAAGTATTATGCAAAGGTTGTGAGGTTTACTGCCTCAATTAGCCTCCTGGATAAACTATTCCAGGCACCTGCCTAACTCCAAGCAGGGCAGAATCCCACAAAATTGGCATTCAGGACGCCGAACAACACCAATTCTGAGGAGGGGTCCCTGGACTTGAAACGTTAACTCTGTATTTTTTCTTCACAGAGGCTGCCAGACCTGCTGAGCTCTTCCAACAGCTTCTGTTTCTGTTCCTGATTTACAGAACCTGCAGTTCTTTTGGTTTTTATTGGAGGTAATTATCGTCATTTCCCAGAGGTTGCAGGAATGCAACTGTGCCGTGGAGACCCAGATGTTCCAACCGTGAGATTGCAAATCTGCCTCCATGGGTATTGGCAGCTGCCCTGGGCAGTCAGGCTCAGCATCTTCAGGGTGTGCTCAGACCATGCACACACCTACATTTCTTATGACTGAAGGTATGGCAATTGGGGGGATAGTGGAAACTTGAGCTCACTCCTGATGCTCCATCTTTGCAAGGCAACAGTGCTTTGCCAGGAGACAGCTACGAGAGGAGGAACCATACACTCAAACCCCTCATGGTCCTCCTCTCAGGACACGCTGGAAGTGGCTGAGCTCTCTACCTTCACTCTTGCCTGCATGCACAACTCTGACTGCAAGCTATTCAGGCTGAGGGAGTTCCACCCACTTCTGAGCATGCCTGGACCATCTGGCCACAAATGCCCAGAGGTTGCTCAACAAAACTTCCAGTGTCAGCAGGCTCCACCTTTGAGAAAGCTGCCTCCAACCCACTTCTCGAAACTGGGACTGCACTGAAACGTGGTGGGAGGTAAAGGAAAATTATAGTCTTTTGAGAGCACATTGATGGCACAATTAACATTGCGCTGCATATTCATTCATTCACGGGATGTGGGTGATGCTGACTGGGCTGGCATTTATTACCCACTCCTGATTGTCCTTGAGAAGGAACAGCAGTATAGTTCAAGTCAGGATGGTGAGAGTCTCGGAGGGGAACTTGGAGGCGGTGGCGTTCGCATATGTCTGCTGCCCTTCACCTCCTAGATGAATGTAGTCGTGAGTTTGGAAGGTCTGTCTGAGGATATTTGGTGAACTCCGCAGTGCATCTTGTAGATAGTGCACACAGCTGCTGCTGAATGTCGGTGGTGGAGGGAGTGGGTGTTTCTGGATTTGGTGCCAATCAAGTGAGCTGCTTTGCCCTGGATGGTGTCAAGCTCCTGGAGTGTTGTTGGAGATTCACCCATGGACAGGCTTTGGGGAGTTAGAAGGTGAGTTAGTCATTGCGGAATTTCTACCCTTTGACCTGCTTTTGTAGCTGATGTATTTATATGGCATGTCCAATTCATTTTCTGGTCAATTGGACTTATCCAAAATGTTGATAGTGGGGGATTCAGTGATGATAACAGCATTGAATGTCAACAGTCAATGGTTGGGTTCTCCCTGCCATTCTTACCTGGTCTGGACTACATGTGACTCCAGACCCACAACAATGTGGTTGACTCTGAACTGCCCTTTGGGCAATAAATGCCGCGTAGCCACTGACACCCTCATCCTGCTCATGAAATAAAGTAAAAAACACTTGATAGGCTGAATAGCCTGCTTTAACATTGTAGGGTTTCTATGATTCTGTGATTCAAAGCCTATGTTGAATGTTGGAGCATGTGGAAAATACATGAAGAAGGCATGTCTGGGGTATAGGGTTCTGCTGGCACTGTTGTCTCTCATGGTCAAACATCCCCATTCAACTTTGAGGAAGGGTCTCCGGAACGAAAACTCTATCTCTGATTTCTCTCCACAGATGCTGCCAGACCTGCTGAGCTTTTCCAGCTATTTCAGTCTTTGTTCCTATTCTTTCCCTGGCCTCAGTTTTCAAAAGTGACGAAATGAATGAAGCAGGAACCGATATCTGGCAAAGTGATGTATAGCAAACTGGGAAAAGATGCTTTCGGATCACAAGAATGTAGGGGGCTCTGTGTCCTGTACAATGCCTGGAGATATTCACCAAAGATCCTCAGACAGCACCTTCCAAACCCATGAGTACATCCATCCAGAAGGACAAGGGCAGCAGGCATATGTATGTGTAAAATAGTATTGTCCTTTACAGGCCCGCATATTGGCGGGTCTTGAAGCTCCCTCCCTCACGGCCCACATTGACCATTTCAGTTGAGACAGCAGTCATTTTCTCCACCATTTTGTGGTTCCAATTTCTAACACCAATGGTTGCGAGCACTTTTTGGCCTGTGGCTTTCATCTGGCCCTACTGATTAGTCAGGCCCTGAATATCCATATCCCCTTTCTGATAGCCCAATAAATACTGGATTGGACTAGATGGGCTGAATGCCCTATCTCTGCTCTTATAGCTTATGGTTGACTCTGATGGGACTCCAAAATGATGCATGCCTCCATGACCTACTGCCCTGAGACTTTGGACATGATGGCCTGCTTGATGCACATACAGTGAGTTTATTCCGTACATTGCTGGCCCACAGTTGCGGCTGTTGAGTCTGACGGAGTATATGATGTGCAGAAATATGCCCAACCCCTTGACTGAGAACTATTATACAGCAAGGCAAGGCAAGCTGCCTAGTTGTGTGACTGTAGTCATAGATGTGACATAAGTGTTAACATTTTTAAAATTCGTTTCCAGGGTAAGGGCACTGTTGATTAGGTCAGTTTACTCATCCCTAATTAATCAGAGGGACAGGTAAGAGTCAACCACATTGCTGTGGATCAAATCTCAATTTCCTTAAGTAACGTGACCATAGACTTTCCATTAAAGTCTAAGAAAGCCTGACAAGGTAAGGTTGGCAGTTTCCTCCTATAAAGGGCATTGTTCGTTCTGATAATCAACAATGGCTTTGTGGTCATCTTCAGCTTCCTTACTTCAGATTTTTATTGAGTTCAAATTCCACGATTTGCCCTGGCAAGATTTGATCCTGGGTCACCAGAATACTACCTGGGTGTCTGGATTAACAGTGACAATACCACAATGCCATGACCTCCCCTTAATTCAGGTAGGCGTTGCACAAATGAGCACAAAGAGAGCACGCGAGCTGGCCTGAAATACAAGCTATTCTAATCTGTGAGCTGGCAATCTGTCTGTACCCACCCAAAGTCTCCCTGCTGCAGCTTTGATGGCAGTTATCAGCCATTGTTGCCCTGAAGTGCAGGTCTCAACTTCCTACATGATAGGATCATAGACTTCCCATAAAATCCAAAGAGTTTACCATTTTCAGGATGCCAGTATCTATGGATCATGGATTCAGGTGGCTGTCTCTGGGCCAACAGCAAGGAGGGCCATGTTATCAGCCATGAACTGAAGGCACTGAAGACTTTTATGTCAAGAATTCTCAGCCACCAATTATCACGTGGAAGATGGTGGGGTGGAAGGATGCACATCACTGAAGCCAAATTCAGAATGAATAAGGTCATTATCGAGCAATAATCCCACTTTAAAAGGCAACTTGCCGCTTTCTTGTGAGAATCCTGCCTCAATGACTAAAACATTAAAACCTTTAGGGACTTTCTCCATATGGTGAGATTGTTTAATTATTAGCGTGATTCTGTTCTCCCAGATTTCTCACCATTGAGTTCCCTGTTAGATTCTGTCCTTTGAATATCTTTTTAACACAGGGGTGGGTAGATTGTTGATGAGCAAGGGGATGAGATAGAGTCATGGAGTCGAAGAGATGTGCAGCATGGAAGCAGATTCAACTTGTCCATGTCGACCATGAATCCTAAGTGAATCAGGTCCAGTTTGCCAGCATTTGGCCCATATCCCTCTAAACCTTTTCTATTCATATACTCATCCAGAGGTCTTTTAAATGTTGCCACTGTACCAGCCTCTAACTCTTCCCCCAGTGGCTCATTCCAGACACAAGCCGCCCTCTGTACAAAAAGTTGCCCCTTAGGTCCCCTTTCTCCTCCCACCTTAAAACTATGCCCCCTAGTTTTGGACTCTCCTATCCTGGGAAAATGGCTTTGGTTATTCACCCTATCCATGCTCCTCTTGATTTTATAAATCTCTACTAGCTCATCCCTCGGTCTCTGATGCTCCTGGGAAAATAACGCCAGCCTATTCATCCTCTCCCTGTAGCTCACACCCTCCACCCCTGACAGCATCCTTGTAAATCCTTTCTGCAGCCTTTGAAGTTTCACAACATCTTCCCCATAGCAGGGAGACCAGAACTGAATACACTATTCCAAAAGTGGTCTCACCTGTGTCCTGGACAGCTGCAACATGACCTCCCAACTCCTATACTCAATGCACTGACTAATAAAGGCAGGAGTACCAAAAGCATTCTTCACTGCCCTATCTACATGTGATTCCACCTTCAAGGAATCATGAACCTGCGCCTTAAGGGCTTTTTGTTTAACAATACTGGCCAAAATCTGACTGTTAAGTGTATATGTCTTGCCTAATTTGCCTTACCTAAATGTAATACCTCATATTTATCTAAATTAAACTCCATCTACCACTCTTCAGCCATTTGGTCCATCTGATCAAGGTCCTGTTGTGCTGTGAGATAACTTTCTTCTCGATCAACTGCACCACCAAATTTGGTGTTGCCTGCAAACTTACTAACCATACCTCCTAAATTCGCATCCAAATCATTTATACAGAATCCTTACAGTGTGGAAACAGGCCATTCAGCCCGACAAGTCCACATTGCCCCTCCATAGAGCATCCGCCCAACCCATTCCCCTACCCCTACAGTTCCCTTGTCTAACTCACCTAACCTAAACACCCCTGGGCACTATGGGGCAATTAAGCATGGCCAATCCACTTAGCCTGTACATCTTTGGACTGTGGGAGGAATCCAGATCACCCAAAGGAAACACACACAGACAGGGGGAGAACGTGCGAACTCCACACGGACAGTCGCCCGAGGCTGGGATCGAACCCGGGCCCCTAGTGCTGTGTAGCAGCAGCGCTAATGACTGAGCCACCGGGCCGCAAATAAATGACAAAAAGCAGTGTATCCAGTGCTGATCTTTGTGGCACACTGCTGGGGGCGCAGGCCTCCGGCCTGGAAACAAAGTCTGCAAGCCCTGGAGAAACTTAACAGCTCTGGTGACACCTGTAGAGAGAAAAACAGAGTTTTTAGTTTGGAGTCCAACACCCTGCCGACAGGAAAGTTTTTGAGGCAGGCACGAACGTGGATTAATCAAATCGGCTGTGATTTGATAGAATAGTAAAGTAGGCTTGACGGGCTGAGTGGTCTCTTCCTACTCCTCATTCCTACATATATAGAAAATATATAACATGTTTACGTAGCATATATAAAATCTGCAAAACTGACATCTCAGTCTTGAAAGATTTACATTTGCGGGAAGAGATTTCCAGTTTTAATTAAGATTTTGATAACTGACTCAAATAAAAAGACTCACAAAAAAATTAATTTGAAGTAGGTGGAAGGATAGCATCAGGAAAACACCGTGGTTTCGAGCGTCAACGATCGATTTGTTTTATGGAGAAGCTGCAAGTTTTAAAATGTAGATGAGTGAGCCATGGTAGCGGCTTGAATTAGGAAATGAAACTGAGATTCCTTTGAGACCCTTGGTCTGTTAACATCCAAAATGCTTACGGTTTTTTTTTTCCGATGTGATCATCTAACTGTGTCCGGTTTCACTCCAGGACTTTGAAAACACATGCTTTCTAGCTATCGATATTATAAATCCCTTCAGAGGAGCTTTACAATGTGGGATTGAAGATAAACACTCACTCAAATGTAGTCATCCACAATGTCAGGCAGCTCCTCCTGGTTTTCATTCTTTCTGGGCGAAGAATTTATTAGTCACTCTTTGTATGAGCTTGAACTTACTCTGCAACAAATTTCTCTGTTACAGTGTGTGTGTCAGGATGTTAAAAATACATTAAAAATCTGAAAGAACTGTCAATGCTGTAAATCAGGGGAAAAAAAACTCAGAAGGAGATTATAGGAGCTGCCAATGCTGGAGAATCATAGGTAACAAAGTGTCGAGCTGGATGAACACAACAGGCCAAGCAGCATCAGAGGAGCAGGAAAGCTGATGTTTTGGGTCTGGACCCTTCATCCTCTTCATGGAAGGTGCCATGAGGTTGTGAGGAGGTTTTGGGAGTGAAGGAAGAGAGGGCCAGGGTGTCCTGGAGGGAACAACCCTTGCGGAAGACGGATAGGGGAGGGGAGGGAAATATGTGTCTGATGGTGGCACCTCATTGGAGGTAATGGAAATGGCTTTTGATGATCTGCTGGATGTGGATGCTGGTGGGATGGTAGGTGAGGATTGGGGGGTTGCTATTGCTGTTGAGGGAGGGAAGAGAAGGGGTGAGGGCAGAAGTATGAGAGATGGGTCACTTCCAATTGAGAGGCCTGTCGATAATGGTGCTGAGGAAATTTCTTGGCCTGCTGTGTTCGTCCAACTCTACACCTTGTTATCACAAAAGCAGAAAGAGCTGGAAAAGGTCAGCAGATCTGGCAGCGTCTGTGAAGAAAAATCAGAGTTAATGTTTCAGTTCTGGCAACCCTTCCTCAGAACTGACGGTAGCTGGGAAAATGTTGTTCCATATGCAGAATATAGGCTGGGGGAGGGGGTATGGAGTAAATTATAAGTAAGGTTTGAGCCCAAAGACAGAGAAGAATAGCTGGACAGACAAAGAAGTAGAAAACGATCTGGTGAGGAAGGTGAATAGCTGTTAATGGCTACTGTTAGTGGCTAACAATAGGTAATGTATAATGGCAGACAATGTGATAACAAGGCCTGGTGCGTGGGGTAGGGGGCTAGGACATGGTACAGTTTAGGCCCTAACATTACTTAACTCGATACTGGGTCCAGAGGGCTGCAGGGTCCCCAAGTGGAAAATGAGGTGTAGTTCTTCCAGCTTGCACTAGTCTTTACTGGAGCACTACAGCAAGGCTGAGATGAAGATGTTAGCCAAGGGGCAGGATGGTATTTTAAAGTGGCAGGCAACTGGAAGTTCGGGGTCTTTTTCGCAAGCAGAATGTAAATGTTCTGTGACGTGGTCACCAAGTCTACGCCTGGTCTCCCCAATAGAGAGGAGACCACATTGTGAGCAGCGTATGCAGTAGACTAGATTCTGAAAGTGCAGGTGAAGTGTTGCTCACCTGGAAGGTATGTTTGGGCCCTTGGATACTGCGGAGGGAGGAGGTAAATGGGCAGGTGTTACATCTTCGCCGGTTACAGTAGAAGATGCCGTGGGTGTGTGAGGAGGTGTTAGGAGTGAAGGAAGAGTGGGCTAAGGTGTCAAAGAACAAAGAAAATTACATGTCCTGGAGAGAACTGTCCTGCGGAAGACAGACAAAGGAGGGGAGGGATTATGCAATCTGCTGGATGTGGATGCTGGTGGGATGGTAGGTGAGGATGAGGGGAGCCCTATCGCTGTTGTGGGGCAAGGGGTGAGGGCAGAAGTGTGAGAGATGGTTCAGTTCTGATTGAGGGCCCTGTTGATAATGCTGCTGAGGAATCCTCGGTTGAAGAAGAAAGTGGACATTTTGGAGACTCCCCTGTTGAAGCTGAACATGTGCAACAGAGACGGAGGGACTAAGAGAGAATGGGATGGGGTCTTTACAGGAAGTGGGGTGTGAGGATGTATAGTACAGGTAGCTGTGGGAGTCATTGGGTTTGTTGTGGATATTAGTGGCCAGTCTATCGCCACAAATGGAAACAGGAATGTTGAGGGAGGGAAGAGCGGAGTCAGAAATAGGCTAGGTGAAAGTGAGGGCAGAGTGGAAATGAATCATTGAATTTTTCCAATTCCGGACGAGAGATGGAAGCAGCAGCAATGATATCATCGATGTATCAAAGAGTTGTGGGTGCAATCCGGAATAGGGCTGGAACAAGGAATGTTCCACGTACCCATGAAGAGACAGGCATAACTGGGGCCCATGCTAGTACCCATGGCCACCATTAAAGACCTCATGACCTGAAGAAAATGAGAGGAGTTAAAAGAGAAGTTGTTGAGCTCGGCCAAGCGGAGGAGAGTGGTGGTGGGTGGGGATGGTTCAGGTTTTTGCTCCAGGAAAAAGCGGAGAGCCCGAAGACCCTCCTGGTGGGGAGTGGATGTGTAAAAGTTGTTGTACACCCTTGGAAAAGAGGAGGCGGCTGGAACTGGTAAACTGGAAGTTCTGAAACTACCTTAAAGGGTCAGAGGAGTCACAAATGTGTGTGGGCAGGCACTGGACCCAGGAGAAAAGACTGAGTCAGAATAGTAAGAGATGTGTTCTTTGGGGCAGGAGCAAGCCCAAACAAGGATCTACCCAGACAGTCTTGTTCGTGGACTTTTGGAAGGAGTTAGAAGCGAGCTGTGCAGGGCTAGGGGATTAGCAGCTTGGAGGCAGGTGGGGGGAGATTGCCCGATGAAATGTGATCAGTTACCATGGTTGATACAATGGCCTAATATGCCATGTTAGGGTCATGACTCAGGAGAAGATTGGAGGAGGTATCTGAGAGCCAGCATTCAGCCTCTGCAATGTAGAGGTCAGAATGCCAGGCTACCAACCTAAGTGCACAGAGTGCAGTCAATTTGGAAGGAGACTGGTTGGATTTGGTGAGGGGGGAGCAGAGAAATTGAGGCAACCTGAATCATATCAACAGTTTTCAATAAACAGATTGAGTGCAGGTCAAAGGTCAGAAAGAGGGTTCCAGGTAGAGGGAGAATGTTGGAACTGGTCAAAGGGGTCTGTGGGGCGGGGAGAGGACTCTTGTCCAAAGATGTGGGCACGAAGGCGAAGATGGTGCAAGAAGTGATCGACGTCATGTTCTGCCCAAAATTTGTTAAAAAATCAAATTCTTAACGGAACGAAGCTGAGATCTTTGTTGAGTACAGAATGTTCAGCCTTTGCGAACAGAAGGTTAGGAGGGATTGTAAATGCCTGGCAGGAGGTGGGATCGGGGAGGAGATAGAGCCGGAAGGAAGGGGAGGGCAGGAAGGTTCCAGAGCACCATGAGTATCTTTGAGTTGTTACATTTTGTGGGCTTTGATGCCTGAAAGGAAAAAAAAACAGTTTCTAGTTAGCCTGGTAAATGTGACAAAGGATGGAGTAGAACTGCGGAGTGGTGCAGCCCCGAGCCAGTGTATTCCAATGCTGCTGGGGACAGAGTTCGAGAGCGTGCATGTGAGGCTGCATGGCATTGAGTGCGCATGTCAGGACATGGTGAGAGCAGATGTCTGTGGAACATTGAACATCACAGATCTACCTGTGATTCAAAACAGGAGGAATGAAGCTTCAGTAAAAATACGTTTTTGATCCACCGCGCATATTCACATCTCTCATTACGCACTCCAACATAAACTCCAACAGGTGCAAAATCAAAATTTGCTGGAAAAACACAGCAGGTCTGGCAACATCTGTGGACAGAAAACAGAGTTAATGTTGCGGCTCCAGTGACCCTTCTTCAGAATTGCTGTGTCGGAATAGAAACATTGTGAAAGACTGATGAAACTCACTGAAAGGAAAATGGCTTTACTCTTGTTTTTAGAGTGCAGAATCTTGGAGGCTGTTACCACAGAAAAGGTTCATACATCATTGTAGAAATTTGAAGCTCATTCCAACCTTCCTCCAATGAAATTGAAAGGTGAAATTACTGATCTCGGAAGGAGTTATCCAGTTAGATCTTTGGTGTAATTGCTTGACCTGGACATAGATAGAGTGGATTGTTGGAGACTTTTTCCCAGGGCGGAAATGAATATTATGAGGGGGCATAATTTTAAGGTGATTGGAGGAAGGTATAGGGGAGATGTCAGAGGTACGATCTTTACACAGAGAGTGGTGGACGTGGCAGTGGCAGTGGAGTCAGATACTTTAGAAAGTTTTAAGTGACTCTTGGATAGGCACATGGAGGATAGTAAAATGTAGGGTATGCAGGGTAGATTGATCTTAGTAGGCTGGCACAACAATGTGGGCCGAAGGGCCTGTACTGTGCCGTACTGTTCTATGCTCTATGTTTTATGTTCTCTTAGGTGGATAGAGTGCCAGACTTGCTCTGGGAAGGGTTTGCAGGGAGCAGAGTTTGAAGGGAGGCCTCATTCAGTCCCAAACCCACTGGTTAGACCCTGGATATGGGATGTGGGGTCCTTCTTTATATGGAGTGGCCTTGGAGATAGAAAACTTCCTGCTCTTTGATTCATATCTCCTGCATAGCACTTTGGACCATAATCTCAAGTGTCTTGACTTCTCAGTCATCTCTGGATAGTTCTGCCTTTGGTGACTGAACTCATCCATGAGGAAATGACGCTCATTTGAAGGGCTGGCGCAGGTACAATGGAATGAATGGCCTACATCTGCGCTGTCACAATTCTGTGATTCCTGGGGAGTATTGTCAAGCAAACAGACATTGGAGTGAATGTTCATAGTTCCTTGAAAATAGAGCCACAAGTAGATAGGATAGTGAGGAAGGTTTTTGGTATGCTTGCTTTTATTGGTTAGTATGTTTAGTATAGGAGTTGGGAGGTTATGTTGCGGCTGTACAGGACATTGGTTAGGGCATTTTTGGAATACTGCATGCAAATCTGGTTTCCCTGCTGTGGGAAGGATGCGGTGAAACTCGAAAGCATGCAGAAAAGATTTACGAGAATGTTGCCGTGACCGGAGGGTTTGAGCTTTAGGGAGAGGCTGAGTAGGCTGGAGCTATTTTCCCTGGAGCATTGGATGACCTTATAGAGGTTTATAAGATCAAGAGGGCATTTATAGGGTGAATAGCCAATGTCATTTCCCCAAGGCAAGGATTTCCAATACTAGAGGACATCTGTTTACGGTGAGAGAGGAAAGATATAGAACGGACCTAATAGCTAACTTATTCACGCAGAGGGTGGTACTTGTATGGAATGAGCTTCTAGAGGAAGTGGTTAAAGCTGTTACAATTACAACATTTAAAAGGCATCTGGATGTATACATGAAGACGAGGGGTGTAGAGGGGTATGGGCCAAATGCTGGCAAATGGAGCTTGATTATCTGTTTGGTATGGGCGAGTGTGCCTTACAAATCTATGAACAAAAACAAAGTTGCTGGAAAAAGCTCAGCAGGTCTGGCAGCATCTGTGGAGGAGAAAACAGAGTTAACATTTTGGGTTCAGTGACCCTTCCTCAGAACTCTATGACTCTGTGACACTATGTGGACATGTACACACATAAATTTAGAACAGGAATGGACCAATCCACACTCCCATTTCACAACGACAGCAGATGTTCACCACATCTCCTCATTCCCCTCTTTGCCCCAATATCCTTTGACTCCCTTGCCAGTCAAGCATCTACCTCCTTCAACATCCTGACACCTGTCATTCTCTCAGGAAGGAAGTTGCAAGCGTTCATGAACATGCGAGAGACAGAACTCTTTGTCTTCTCTGTCAAGCTCCTGTTGCCTTCCTTCTCTCTTTGACTCTGCCTAGCTCTCCTGATTTCTCTCACAACTGTTGAAAGTGTGTCAAAATGAATCCATTAGCCAGCCCTTCCACTGGGACAAGAAGCCTGAAATTTAGATGGTTCCATCACCCATGCTTTCCAATCAGATATAAAAGGACAAATGTGGAGAAAGATTAAACAGTAACATTACTGAAAGGAGATATCGCTTTGTCCTAGCACACATTCTGAGAGACAAAGATGTTCTGTTAACAAAAGATTTGACACTATATTGTTCCTCGAAGTTAACACTATCAAAAGGCAGAAATGTACAAGCCTGTCATTTTCACAGGCAGCCACAACTATTACCTCAACATTAGCAACAAACCCGTGATAAAGAAATAATGACTTCTTGGAGAAAAAGGAAAATTCACAAGTCTACCAAATTGCTGATAATAACAATTGCTCTCCTGCACTGCACAGTATGTGCCTTCCAACAGCCTGCTGTGCACTTAGAAAGATCTCAAGAGACTTAAACGCATCTGACAGATTCAAAATGAATTGTTACTCAATGGAGCTTAGGCACACAGGTAGAATGAGCAGCACCTGTTCATCACAGATTGTTAACATGAGAAGCAAGATTGAGATAGATGTACAGAGGAAGAGCAATGGGACACGACGGTCGACTTGTAATATTAATCGTGGGATAACATCAAACTCTATTTATAAATGAATTCTCCTGGGTAGAACAGAAGAAATCCACTCCATTCCAATTACAAACCTAAGCCTGTAGCTCCAACCGGTCGGCTTCAGAGAAATGGAATCCTTCCAGCATCACTTGTATTGCATGTGAATGAGCCTGCTGGTCAATCTTGGCACAAAGTGGCCATCCCACAGCCCATTGAACCAGAATGGATATAAGCCATCATCAGTCCTGAAGCTTCCATTTAATGATTACTTAGAAGTTCCAAGTGGAAGCAGGGCAGGAAGGTCCATCGTGGGATTTCTCGGCTTGAACCTAATAGTGGTGGACATGACAAGGTGCTGATGCCAGCCCATCTCTCATTTTCCAGCCTTTCTGTCACCTTCCTCATCTCCTATCGTTGTTAATGAGTAATCCACCTCCTGACTCCCCAAAGCCTGTCAACCACCTACAAGGCTCACGTCAGGAGTGTGATGGAATACTCCACACTTGCCTGGATAGGTGCAGCCCCAACAACACTCTGAAAGCTTGACACCACCCAGAACAAAGCAACCTGCTTGATTGGCACCACATCCATAAGAATCCAGTCCCTCCACCACCTACGCGCACTAGCAACAGTGTGTACTAACTACAAGATGCACTGCAGAAATTCACCAAAGATCCTCAGACAGCACCTTCCAAACCCACAACTGCTTCCATCTTGCAGGACAAGGGCAACGGGAACATGGGGTCATCTGTGCCTGCAAGTTCCCCTCCAAGCCACTCAGCATCCTTACTTGGAAATATATCATTGTTCCTTCACTGGCACTGGGTCAAACTCCTGGGATTCCCTCCTCAAGGGCATTGTGGGTCAACTTACAATAGATGGCTCAAGAAGGCAGCTCACTGCCACTTTCTCAAGGGCAACTAGAGATGGGCAATAAATGCTCAGTGCAGCCAGCAATGCCCACATTCTGTGAATGAATAATGAACAAAAAAGGATAGTCTGTCAGTCGATTCCAGTATAGGGGAGAACGAGGCGTCATGGTCAAGCTAATGTCCTTGGGATGAGATTTTAAGTTTGAGTCCTGTTTAATTGTGTGATCCCATAATGCTGTTTGCTCATCAATCCTCCCAGTCCTTTGCTCAATGTTCCCTCAAACAACAACCACATTTGTAATCCATCTCATTGCTGTCTGTCTTGCTGTTTATTGCCATAAAATGGCTGCTAGGCTCGCTCCTAAACCAGCTGTTCCTGCATTTCACCAGTCAATTAATAAAGCAAAGTACTTTGTGATGCTTCAACGTGATAAGGAATTGTAAGAATGAAAATATTAGAATGCATTGCAAAGCTTCATTAAACCAGACAGCATGGAGGATGATAAGAATTGATAATTACGTAATGAGTCACGTTGAAAATGCAGCCCTCTGGGAGAGCGAAACAGCATGAAAAATAGTCAATTTTTTTAAAAAATAATTAATTAAAACATAAAGAACCTAGTTGCTTCTTTTCAGGCAATTTTCTGCTGGCTGTGAAATTAAAATGGGTGATAAAAGATGTTTGGTTTTAATAATGTGATTATCCAGTCGAAGTGTTAAATGTGGAAGTAACACAATCACTGCCATGCCAGCTCCCCAGTCATAGATCAAGGGATTCAATTGTTGTTTCAATTGCATTAAAAACCACATGCAGGAACACAGCCCTTCTCAACTGAACTGACATCCAGGAAAATGACTGACAGTGAAACATTGAAAGGAAGGCTGGCTTTGGGATGCACCATGCCTGCCTACTTCTGTTAATACCCTCTTATCTGCACTGAAGCCCTGCCCATTGGAACTTGAGGTCAGCAGTGTAGTACCCTCAGACCTAAGACCTCAAAGCAAACCTTCCTGAGGAACTTGGCCATCCCTCTGGTGAGAACCTGCTCTCTCCCAGTTGGCAGTGAGATTGGCAGACACATTCTCCAGCCCATTAGGGCTCCACAATGATTCTGTAAAACTTGTATTCAGTGAAGGAACATGGGTGTCGCTGGCTGGCCCAGCAATTATTGCCTGTTCTGATTTGACAGTGAGGAGGTGGTGGTGAGCTGCCTTTAAAAAAAAGCAAAGAGTCACACAGTTGTAAATTTTGGAAGAGGTCTTTCAGCTAATCAAACCTGCATAAGTACATTCCTTTAGGGAAGGAAGCTGCCATCCTTACTTGGTCTGGCCTACATGTGACTCCAGACCCACAGCAATGTGGTTGACTCTTAACTGGCCCCTGGGCAATTAGGGATGGGGCAATAAATGCTGCCTGGCCAGTGACGCCCTCATCCCATAAATGGATAAAGAAAAAAAAATGAACCACTGCAGCCCATTTTGCATAGAGATGCACAAGATGCTGCTAGGAAGGGAGTTCCCCAATTTTGACCTAGTAACACTGAAAGAATGGCAATATATTGCCACATCTGGATAGTGAATGGCTTGGAGGGCAACATGCAGGTGGTTTAGGTATTCCCAGATATTTGCTACCCTGGTCCTACTCGATGGACATTGTCATGGTTTTGGAAGCACTGTCTGAGAAGTTTTGGTGAATTTCTGCAGCATATCTTGTAAATAGTACACGCTGGTGTTGCTGAACATTGATGGTTGGGGACTGAAAATTTGTGGATGCTGTGCTAATCAGAGGGCTGGACGGTATCAAGCTTTTTTTTAGTGTTTTTGGACCAGGAAAGTGTTGACCTAAAAATGGTGCCTCCATGGCTTCACAAGGTGAGTTACTAGCTGCAGGGTTCCCATGTCTTGTTGGGATTGGTAGTGGTAGAGCTGGGTGTATGCAGAAACAATATGGTCATGCTCATCACAGTGTTATGGAC
The DNA here is from genome assembly GCF_030684315.1 of Stegostoma tigrinum. Lineage (NCBI taxonomy): Eukaryota > Metazoa > Chordata > Chondrichthyes > Orectolobiformes > Stegostomatidae > Stegostoma > Stegostoma tigrinum. Next base: position 103,843,917 of record NC_081359.1, read on the forward strand.
TGATGGACGTGTGGTCGGCAGGTTGGGTAGGATGAGATCAAGTGTGTTTTTACTTCATATTGTCTCCTTCACCAGCTGCTGCAGACCCAGTCTCGCAGCAATGTCACAGCATGTGGACTAGCTAGGACAGTATTTACTGACCATAACAGACTGCATCAAAAAAAATCCACATTGCTGTGAGTCTATATTCACATACAGGCCGAGTAAGGATAACAGGCTTCCTTTCCTTAATGGCACTAGTGAATCAGACGATTGATTCATGGCTGTTAGTAAGCTCTCATTTCCAGACTTTGTTTCCTGAATTTAACTTCTACCATCTTCCATGGTGGGATTCACCCCTAGCCCATGGTGCATTGCCTGGGTTCCAAGCCCAGCGATCACACTGCTGCACCACTACACTATTGCCTCTTCCAGCTCATTAGCTCTAAGTCAGAAGACACAGGTTGTAGTCAAACAGGTTTATTCAAAATTTTCAAATAAACCTTTGGACTACAACCTGGTATCGTGTGACTTCTGACTTTGTCAACCACAGTCCAACACTGGTACCTCCAAATCAATTCTAAAGAGTTACATTGGGCTCAAAAAGTTAACTCCGTTTCTCTGTTAACAGATATTGCCAAAACTGCTGAGCTTCTCCAGCACTTTCTGTCTTTATTTCAGATTTCCAGCATCTGCAGTACTTTGCTTCGATTTGTGTGAAATCTTGAAATCCAAAGCAGCCAATCCTGAACCAGAGCTGGAAAACCAGGAGATAAAATCATTCTCGAAAAACATTTACACGGAGACAATTAAAGATTGAGCTACGCAAACAGGGTGAAGGCAACAACTTAAGCATTCTAATAAAATTCATTGCATATCTGTTATTTAATCGGACCTCTTGATTACAGAGAATTTTTTGCGGGGGCAGCACTCTTATTTGTCACTTTTATTGATCCCATCACCTGTTTGAGGAAGGCAAAACATTTTAAGGACTTAAAAAAACGATGGGAGGAGTGTGAAATTGAAACTCCAGCTAATTTCACTGATTGCTAAAACCAGGGTGTAGAAGGGGTCTTCCTGTGGCAAGGTGATAGTGTCCCTACCCCTGGATTGAGAGATCCAGGTCCACACCCCACCAGCTCCAGAGGTGTGTAACAACATCTCTGATCAGGTTGTTTAGAAAAAAAGTAACTGCACAATTGAAACAGTGGTGCAACCAAGCCTTTTGATGTCCTTTGCATAGGACCCCCTCAGTGTGGAAGCACACCAACGTGTCCACACCAACTCTCTGAACAGCATCCTACCCAAACCCACCTTATTCCTTCATCTCTACATCCCTGGACACTCGGGGCAATTTATCATGGCCAATCCAACTACCCTGCACGTCTTCGGACCGCATTCGGAAACCAGAGCACCTGGAGGAAACCCACATTGACACATAAAGTGCAAACTCTACACAGATAGGCTAGAATCAAGCCTGGGGTCCCAGCACTGGGAGGTAGCATTGCTGGCCACCATGCTACCCTTCCAGATAGCATGGTGCTGTTATCCTGGCTTTGTCTGCTGCAGGGAGAATCTGAGCTGGAACTGACCTCACACCTTCAGGATGTCAGCCTTTCCCTGGAATCTGGACGTTATAGTCTGATACTCAGTGCTCAACCTCAGTTTGGTCTCTGAGGGAACCATTTTCACAAGAGCCTGCAATCAATGAAATTAACCCGAAATTCAAATTCCATTTTTTACTTCCTTACTGCAATTTCACAGCTTCATTGTCATCTCACAGGTCTTCAGAAATACTTTTTTTTCTCATCTTTGTCCTAGTTCATTTCCAAGTTTTATTAAATCCATGTCAAATGGACTCTTCATTTACTCTACTGACCCCTTCAGAACATCTGAGCAATTCTGTTGAATTCTATAAGACTATAAGACATAGAAGCAGAAGTAGACCATTCAGCCCATCAGGCCAGGGCTGCCATTCAATAGGATGATGGTTAACCCGATAACTCTCAACTCCACTTGCCTGCTTCTCCCCATAACCTCGTTCCTGATTAAAATTCTCTCTGTGCTTTGAATATACTTCAAGACACAGTCTCAACAGGTGACCATGGCAAATTGTTTGAGGAATCCTAAACCTTCTTTGCTCTAACAGCTATCCTATTTTCTTTACCCACACCAGATAACTAAATTGCTTCATCTTTGGTAATAAATCCTTCTTGTATTAACTTCAAGTCCTTAATATGCTCATTAAAGTTCAATGTCTATAGAATTGGACACAGTGTACTAACTGAGTCTCAGCTAGTAAACTCAAAAGATTCAATTTGACTTCCTCACTCTTGCATTCTATTTGTTACTCTTGGTGATTACCCCTCAAATGGACTATTTGCTCAGTTTATCACCTGCAACATTATTGATCCCTTCAGACTAAGAGCTCAAGGTCTTAATTCCCATTCAATGTCACGTGGCTCATTGGTTATCACATGGTCCTTCCCAAAAGGTTTGGGACATTCAATGTATGTCACAGCCAACACATATCCCTTCGCCAAAAAATGAACTATTAATTGGATCGTTACCTTGAGCACTGTACTTTGAATTATTGGAATACTGACATTCAAATGTGTCGTGGAGCTGAACATTAGCCAACTGAAGATCATCAGAGCATTAGAACTCAGAACAGGAGTGGGCAATTTAGCCCCTCAGGCCTGTTCCCCTATTTGACACGATCAAGGCTGATCTCATTTTGGCCCCAGGTCCACCTCCCTACCCACTCTTCATTACCTTTCAACCTGTTAATAATTCAAAAAAGTCTATCTAGAGACTCTTAGCGAGAAGTAATCTCTCCTCATCTCTGTTTGAAGTCTGCCATCCCTTATCATAAAACTATGACCTCTCAATATAGATTGTCCCACATGGGAAATGTCTACTCTGCATCGACTTTGTCAATGCTCTTTAGCATCTCTTACACCTGAATGAGATCTCCTTGCATCCTTCTGAACTCTCAGAAGTGAATTCTGAATCCATTCTCATAAGACAAGCCTTTCATCTCTGGAATTAATCTGGCGAATCTCTTTTCAACTGCGTCCAATGAACATCACACTACTCTGTATGTTAATTTATTGCAATTACTTCCAATGACTTAACATTTCACACAGCATTAAAGTACTTTACACAAGCAGAAAGCCAGCACCTCTGAACACATTTGGCCTGGCACAACTGACACAAGGAAACAGGATCATGTAGGAATTGGAGATAATGGGAACTGCAGATGCTGGAGATTCCAAGATAATAAAATGTGAGGCTGGATGAACACAGCAGGCCAAGCAGCATCTCAGGAGTGCTCCTGAGATGCTACTTGGCCTGCTGTGTTCATCCAGCCTCACATTTTATTATCATGTAGGAATTGGCTTTTTTTCCAATGAGATATTCTCATTGACTTCAGATTTGGACTTGCCATCATCTCCCATTCTTCTACAGTTCTTACACGTGTGCTAGGTAGTACGCACTGAAGAATTCCAAATGCTACTCTACCTGTTAGACTCAATGGTTAAAAGGTCTCACTGATAGGTAGCTGCCCTTCCCTGTGAGGATTGAAAGCAGGTACAATTACCTCAATTGGTTTATTAAAATTCTGAAGGGGCTTGAGAGGATAAGTGATGAGAGGTTTTCGATGGCCGGAGTATCTGGAACACAGGGTCATTGTCACAGGATGAGGAGCCAATCGTTTAAAATCAGTTAAGGAGCTATTTCTTCATCCAAAGAATGACGAATCATTGGAATTCCTTTTTCTGTGTGTTCCATCAATGAATGGATTGAAAGCTAAGATCAACAGATTTTTGGACTTTCAGTGAGTAAAGGGATGCAGGGAGTAAGTAAGAAAATGCAATTATAGCTATAGATTAGACATGGCCGAGGTGAATGGCGTGCAGGCTTTGATGGGTCAATGCTCAGTTGTTCTCCTACTACTGGAGTGTGAGTCCTGGCTTTTGCAAAATATCAGCAGCCTTTAGTTCATGGCTCTAAAAGGGTTAATATCCATGTTATAGAGTGTGGGGCTGGATGAACACAGCAGGCCAAGCAGCATCTTAGGAGCACAAAAGCTGACGTTTCAGACCTAGACCCTTCGTCAGAAAAGGGGGATGGGGAGAGGGTTCTGAAATAAATAGGGAGAGTGGGGGAGGCGGACCAAAGATGGATAGAGGAGAAGATAAGTGCAGAGGACAGTATAGGTGGGGAGGTAGGGAAGGGATAGGTCAGTCTGGGGAGGACGGACAGGTCAAGGGGGCGGGATGAGGTTAGTAGGTTGGAAATGGAGATGCAGCTTGAGGTGGGAGGAGGGGATAGGTGAGAGGAAGAACAGGTTAGGGAGACGGGGACGAGCTGGACTGGTTTGGGGATGCAGTAGTGGGAGGGGAGATTTTTAAACTTGTGAAATCCACATTGATACCATTGGGCTGCAGGGTTCCCAAGCGGAATATGAGTTGCTGTTCCTGCAACCTTCTGCAGTTCCCATTATTTCTAATATCCATGTCATTTTTGGCTGCACCCAATGTACTGATGTTGCACACATTTTATGGGGAATTCCAAAGAGTTTTACTTTAGCTTTTGGGGGATGTCCAAATCATTATACCTGACCAAATGTAGTTGCCCTTATTTGCTATTGTGAAATAAACCTTCTTGATCACTAAGAATAGTGTCAGCTCTGTGGATATTTACAGTTGTGTATCTTCGACCACTAGACCAAGTCAAAGCAATGGCAAAGGAGGATTGTTGGCAGCAAAAAGAAACCCTTACCCAGTTCCATATACTGATAGATGTAAAATCACCACAATTGCCAGGAGAGAAAATCACCCAGAAAATACCACGCCTTTGACTACTTGCTACAGGGATTCATTCATTTATTCATCTATTCTTTCAGTTGTTCGTATGTTAATTTTTGATGATTGTGCATGCCATTGGCAAAGTCAATGCTGATTGCCCATCCTTAGTTACCTAAAGGTTTTGAATTGATGGACATCACTTGCGTCCATGGTGTCTTGGCGGATGGCGTTCCGGGAGATTGACCCAGCGATACTGACGGAATGGACATATATTTCCAAGTTCTGATATTGGAGTGGCTTGGAGTGGAATTTGCAGATGGTATCTGCAGCCCTTGTCTGTCTAGAATGTAGATAGAAGGCATTTGGGAAATGCTGTCAAAGAAAATCTGGCAAAATGCCATCATTCCTCAGCAGTTGCTCTTCGAAGACAGAATCGTGCTTGCAATCAAGCACCTCAGAGCCATGAAATTTGCATGTTGTTTTCTTTGAAGTTTCGACTCTGTCCCCAGACGTCCGAATCATGGCTCTTCATTCTTAGTACAAGGACAAGCAGCATTCTATATCCAGCAAACCAATCACTACTCTTCAAAAAAATTCACTTCTGAGTGACATAACGCTACATTATTGTTGGTGTTATTCAAGTTTTGCCCACTTAGATCTTTCTTGGCTGGATCAATGTAGTTGCTTTGACCTTTCAAGAACAAATTGACTGTTGTGACTATTTTTGTTTTAGCTGATGTTTAATTATATATTTCTTGCATTTTTCTTTTAGTCTTTGATGAGATAATGCCCTGGGAAAGAGAAACAATCAGTCTGTTGCTGTGTGGTGTGGAATGCAAATGTCGCCAGTGACTACAAGTAAGTCTCAGAAACGCAAAGGGCCTCACATGTGGGATCAGATGCACAGACTCATCACTCTTATTTACCTGTTACTATTGCAGAGGTGACCTGTTGCTCTTCAGTCTTTCCTTCGATCTCCATTAGATTTTGAGTAATTGCTGCATCAAGGCTTTCTCTGGGCAAGCTGACTGTCTCCTTATTCTGAAGTGAAGAAACTAAAAGTTAAAGAGTTCGAAACTGTTCGCTGCCCTATGCTATTTCCTCAGGGGTCAAATACATTTACTGTTTCGCTAGTCAAGAAGATCCCAGTCTTTGCCCATCATCTGTAGAGTGGTAACTGCCCTGGTTGAAGTTAGGGTAAGCAGAACATACCTAGCCACGAAGATGAGGTCAATATACCATCCTCCGATCACCAACTTGGCAAAGGTATGTACCCTACAATACCCTCAAAAATATCTCCAATCCTCCAATTCAGGTCCTCGATTCTCTTTCTCCACCATCCACCCATTTGCTTTTAGCTGCCTTTGGTGTTTACCTTTGGAACTCCAACTCTTTGCTGCTTCACCTCACCATCAACCATTTGGGACTTTTTTGACTGAATATTCAATCACCCAGGTGGCTTGTTATTAAACGTTATTTGTAAAACTCCCGCAAAGTGCCGCGGGACAATTTTGTACATCAAAAGCACACAATTAAAGCCAAGCTGCTGCTGCTGGTGTTTTTGAGTTTGTGCTAAGTGATTAACCTGTTGGGATAAGATTAGAGTTAGAATTAAGTTTTATTGTCATGTGTACTCAAGTACAGGAGTACATTGAAACACTTGCAATGTCACCTTTTACCGTACCATCCTCAGAGCAAGGTACTTATGCACAAAATCTAAGGTAAAGAGTAGAAAATTAAGGAAATAAGTTAAAAGTTGAATGTTACAGATCTTGTCAGTTTGAAGTAGTACATGAGAAATAAAGTAAAAAGTTCCAAATAACACTCCTTCCTAAGCCATGGGCCAGCAGTCACTTCATGCTGAACTTTCTCCATGAGGGCCTCATCTCTCTCCCGTGCTGGGCTCGATCTCTCTCCCACTCTAGGCTTGATCTCTCTCCCACACTGGGCTGGATCTCTCTCATGCACTGGGTTTCAAATAAGAAAAGCAAGAAAAGTAGGCAGAAAACCGGTCGGAGTAGGCGAGGCTGGGCTTCGGACCCCTACTCCACTACCATCTTCGATCAGGAAGTTAGCCAGAGAATTAGTCAGTGTCAGAAGTCATTGACTGAGTTCACACATGTAGAATGACCCCCACCTTCTCAAGAGTATTTAAGAATGAACTAAGCATGCTGGATTCGCCAATTGTTCTCATTTCCTACTGAAAAATGAAAGAAGAGATGGAAAGACGTGGAACGATTAATGTTGAAAAATGATGCATTTTTTTCAAAGCTTTTCAACTTGCTCCCGTCAGGACAAATCACAAAAATACCAATGTAAAGGGGACCATTTTATATGATATGAAATAAAGCATGGTGATTGGTTAAGAAGTGGATTCTGATTGATCCAGCAGGTTTTCTTGTATTATTGTACTGACTCATCCTCATTCATGACTGATCCTGAGATGTTGCTTGGCCTACTGTGTTCATCCAGCTTCACACTTTGTTATCTTGGATTTTCCAGCATCTGCATTTCCCATTACCTCTGTGGTTCCTCTTGTCCAATGCTAGCATGTATCACCCAGTCACTGTAGTCAGAAGTACTCACCAACTCCAAGATATCTCAGGATCCTGGGGGCTATCGCCATTTTTAAAAGGTCCTGTGCATGCAGTCAAGCATAGTCCATGGCACGGCAGATAAGGGAAATTGGCAATTCACCTTGTGAGTTCAGTTTTGACTTATGTCAGGCATGGACTGTTTGGACTGAAGGTTCTATTTCTGTGCTCTATGAGTAGCCAATGTCCCCTTATCTGCCATTTCATGCATGGGATCGTTTGATTGAGGGCCTTACTTCTCTCCAAAGACCCACAGAAGAGGGTGTAACACTAACCTTTGAAGTTTGCATCATGTACAAACAGAGTGGTTAAAAAGTTGTTTAGCATGCTTGCCTTCATTGCTCAGTCCTTTCAGTATAGGGGTTGGGAAGTTATGTTGAGGTTGTACAGGACATTGGAGAGGCCTCTACTGTGTCAAGTTCTAATTGCCTAGTTATGAGAAGGATAGTACTGAGCTGGAAGAGGTTTACCAGGATGTTGCTGGGTATGGAAAGCTTGAGTTATAAAGGCTGGATAGGCTGGGACCTTTTTCACTGAAGTGTAGGAGGTGGAGAGGTGACCTTATAAAGGTTTATAAAATCATGATGGGTATAGAAAGAGTTAATGATAGTTGTCTTTTCCCGAAGATGGGGGATTTCAAGACTAAGGGGAATACGTTTAAAGTGTGAGGAGAAAGGTTCAAGAAATACATGGGGGTAAATTTTTCACACAGAAGGTAGATGGTGAGTGGAATGAGCATCCAGAGGAAGTGATGGATGTCGGCACAGTTACAGCATTTAAAGATACTTCGGTAAGTACATGAATAGGAAAGATTTGGAAGGATATGGCTCAGGACTATGCAGGTGGGACGATTCAGTTTGGGATTATGGTCGGCAGGGACTGGTCAGATCAAAGAGCCTGTTTTCATGTTGTGTGACTCTACGACAAGAGCTGGTCAGCCTGGTCCAGGGTCACTGTGGTCCCAGACCTTCAGTGATAGGAGAAGATCAATGGCTTTCCATGCTCTGTCAGTATAAGTGCTTCTCTCTGCTGCCTCCCACTCTATTTCTCCAAATGCACCATGCTCCCTCCTAGTCTCAATCTCTATCACTCTCACTATTGGAGAATTTGAATTAAGTGTACTGTCAAGTGTACTCAAGTTACAAAAGAACAGAAGTACAGACAGAAGTGTAGAATATTGCCAACACACTGTGCAATCTTAGATACCAAGTACTGAATACAGATCTTTTCTAGGTATAAATCTTAGGTACAAAACTAGACAAACTAAATCAAAATAAAGTTACACTACTTTGCAAACATACACATTATAACTTAGGAAAATAAAAAGAAGAATCTAAAAATATGGACTTTACAGTTTTTCTATAAAGTTTTCACATGGTCCAGCCAGGCTCCATCTGTTCCCAACAAGTAGCCACCTTTGTTCTGGTCCACTGGCCATCCCAAGCCACTCCGCTGGCCATCCCTGCTGTACTCCGGGCTATTGACCGCTGTAGCCACTCGACTCTGATGACCATCCCTGCTCTACTCTGAGCTATTGGCCGCTGTCACCACTCCACTCCGCTGGCCATTCCTGCTCCACTCTGGGTTATTGACCGCCATCTACACTCCACTCCGCTGGCCATCCTTGTTCCGCTTCAGACTATTGACCACTGTCCCCACTCCACTCCGATGACCACCCCTGCTCTGTTCTGGGCCATTTTCCGCTGTCCCTGCTCCATTGAAAGCTCCCGCTCTGCTGTTGGCCACTGGTAGAATTGGAAAAAGACAAAATAGAAGAAAACACAAGAGGGAGAAGAAAAGGAATGCATGGAGCAGACGAGTTCTGGCTGGAGTGTCTATCCTGATGTCATCTTGGATCTATTGCACGCACTATCTCACTCCTGATCATCCAATTCTCCCATTACACTAACCTGTCTACCCTCTGCACTGCCTACATTCTTGCACAGGACACCTCACTTTTCTTCCACCACCTAAACCAGCACTAATAGCAGCACCACCCTCTTACTTCTCACTTTTGCCACATTTGATGCTACTTAAGAAGATAAAACTGCACTGTGTTGGAGGTAATATGGGTTGAAGATTGGCTAATGTGAAAGACAGAGAGATGGCATATTTGGGGCACTTGCAGGATGGTAACCTTTCATTAGTGGAGTGCCATGGGGATCAGAGCTGGCGCCACAGTTATTTACAATATATTAATGATTTGGATGAGTAAACTGAATGTACTTAGTTCAAATTTGCACATGAACATAAAAGTAGCTGAAAGGCCTGTGGTGAGGATGATGCAAAGTCTACAGAGTGGCAGAGACAGTTTAAAAGACTGGGCAAAAACTTGGCAGATTGAACATAATGTGGGAAAATATGAGGTCGCGCACTTTGGCAGGAAGAAGAGAGGAGTTGAATATTATTTACATGGAGAAAACTGGACAAAACTACAGATCAGAGGGATTTGGGATTCCTGTCCAGGAATCACAAAAAGTTGGGCTCAAATTCAGCAGGTACTTGGGAAGGGAAATGGAATGTCTCCCTTTATTTATAAGGAAATGGAGGATAAAAGTCAATGGTTTTGCACAAACTATAAAGGACCTAGTCAGACCAAAGCTGGAATGCTGTGTACAATTGTGGGCCCCTTATCTAAAGAAAGATATACTGGCATTGGAGATAGTCCAGAGAAGCTTTAATAGCCTGATACCAAGTACAGACATATTGTTTTATGAGGAGACAGAACAGATTGGGACTGTATCCATTGGAATTTATAGGAATGAGAAATGACCTTATTGAATAAGATTCACAGGGGACTTGAAAGATTGGAATGATTGTTTGTCCTTGTGGGGTTTAGTCTTAGAGATAGTAAGGAATTGTTGATTTGAGATATAGTTGAAGTGAAATCTTTTCCCTCAGAGGGCAGTGACCCTAAAGAGTTCTTGACCACAGAGCACTAAAGACCAGAAACTGTTGAAAGCTACAATATACAGATTTTTACTCAGTGGGGAATCAAGGGTTGGGCAGAAAAGACAGAAACGTGGAATTGAGGATGATCAGAACTGCCATGATCTCATTGAATGGCAGAACAGATTGGGTGGGCTGAATGGCCTACTGCTCTTACATCTCATTGTCTTATAGCTCTGCTGCAAAAGAGATACAGGAGATGAAGGAGCCAATGACCTGGTTTAGCAGTAGCAATGACCTAACTGATAGGCATCCAAGGTATAGAAGGTCCTCCAGCGCAGAAAGATTTCACAGACCATTTCAAGCTAAGAACAAAATCAAGATCAACAGCCTACAAGCCAGAGACCAGGGTATCTTCTAGATCTGACGAAAGCACTACCAACTGCAAGTTCCCCTCCAAGCCACTCACCATCTTGACTTGGAAATTGATTTCTGTTCACTCACTGTCGCCGGATCAAAATCCTGGAATTCCTTCCCTAATTGCATAGTGTGTCAACCTAAAGCAGGAGGACTGCAGCGGTTCAAGAAAACAGCCCAACCCCCACCTTCTCAAGGGCAACTAGGGTTGGGCAATGAATGCTGGCCCAATAGGCGATGGTCACAAATGGATAAAAACATTGTCAAGAAGCAGTCTGAAACCTTCAAACAGCCTGAATTTGTAAAGTCTGGCATTTAGGCAGGAGTGATGGTGAAATTGCATTGCAGAAAGCATTGTAATGCTTGTATTTCTATGTATATATTTATATATGTAAACATTAAAAATGGGGAAAATCTCTGTGCATAAGCTAATATTTCTTCAAAGCTGGGAACTTTATTAAATTCTGATAATATTACAGTCTGGAAAAACAGAAAGGTAAAATATTTTAAGACATTAAAGAGAACAGATCTATCCCCAAGACTGCTCATAGCCCTAGAAATAGTGTTTTACTTAGTACCTTGCACAAGATTGCCATTGTAAAAAAAATTGTGTTTTATGCCTTACAACTGCTTTTATTTTCTTTTTGCTAACTTGGTTTTCCTCTGTTTTGCTTCCTTTATCAGTTTCGTCATCTTCAGTAATTTTCTCTCAATCTTCAGGCTTGCCTTTCCTTTTTGTTCTGTCAACATTGTAAGCCATGTCTTTTGAGCAAATGCAATTTTTAACTTTCTTTATTAACCACTGTTGAACTATCATTCCCTTTGGATGCTTGTTCCTCAGGCAAGTGTATTTCTTTTGGAAAGCATGTAATATTTGTTTGAATATTAATCATTGTTTGCCTATCCATCAAGTATTTTAGTGTGTTTTCCCTAACTCCCTTGGCCTATTCGCCTTTTATAGTTTCACTCATTTAGGTTTAAGATGCTAGTTTTCAAATATGCCAACTCATATTCAAACTTAATATGAAACATTGTCATAATATTTCAAAAAGGCTCCTTTACAGAATGGTTATTAACTAGCCCTTTCTTATTCAATAATGTTAAATATTATTTAGAACAATTCCCCATTGGATTTTCATTGTGCTGCTTCAGAAATCCACCTTGTAGGAACTCATTGGTGCTGAAACAAGCACAGAAAGTGCCAGAGAAACTCAGCAGGCCTGACAAGGTCTGTGGAGAGAGAGAGAAACAGAGTTAATGATTCAAGTCCGGGATGACTCTTCTTCAGAACTGAAAGGTGTTGGAAGATTTTATTTTATCATTTTGACAGAGATAGGAGAGGAGCAAGAAGGCAGGTGGTGGGCAGGCACAGTGCAAAATGAAAATGGTTTTGCAGGGAATGTAGTGTCTTATTTCCTCTCCAACTCTATTTTGATTTAATCCTTACCGTCACCCTTCACTTTCTGTTTTAACACGAGCATTGCCCTTGTTAATGTTTCACTGGCCACATGGGTATTTTCCTGGTGGTGGAGAATTTAGAATGAAGTTCTTGCACAATGGTACCTTTTTACTGTGTCACTGCACATTCACACACCACCGAGAGTGATGTAGGGAAAAAAGTAAACACCACTTCCGAGGCCCCTTTGGGTGCAGTGGTAGTGTGGAGCAAAATTTTAAAAAATAAATACAGCTTGATTGTCTTAAAATAGACGAAACGATGCAAGATGAAAGCAAATTAATGTGTGAAATGTACTCCCCTTTCCTCCCACAGTCCAAATGTTCGCCAGTTGGGTGGATTGGTCATAGTAAATTGTCCATTGTGTCCAGGCTAAGTGGGTGAATCATAGTAATTATTTGGTTACAGGGATGCTCTTCAGTGGGTCAGTGATACTTAATGGAATGAATGGCATGTTTCCACACTGTGGGAATTCTATGATAACTATTACCATGTAAAGCCCATGGTCATGATCATCGTATAATCCTTACAGTGTGGAAACAGGCCTTTCTGCCCGCCAAGCCCACAGAGCACCCACCTAAACTCATCCCCCTATAACCCACCTAATCTACACATCCCTGAGCACTATGGGCAAATTAACATGACTAATCCACCCTAACCTGTACATCTTTGGACTGTGGGAGGAAACCAAAGCACCCGGAGGAAACCCACTCAGACACCGGGAGAACGTGCAAACTCCACACAGACAGTCACCTGAGGGTGGAATTGAACCTGGGTCCCTGGCGCTATGAGGCAGCAGTGCTAACCACTGTGCCACCCTGACCTGGCGTAACATCTGTAACATTTCCAATCTGACTGGTTCCAGTTGACTGGAGAGGAACAAATACTGCCCCTCTATTCAAGAAGGAAGGCAGTAAACAGAAAATACAGGCCAATTCGCTGGATATCATTCACGGAAAGGTGCTAGAATCAAGCATTAGTGTAATTCGATCCCCTACAGCGTGGAAACAGGCCATTTGGCCCAATAAGTCCACACTGCCCCTTGAAGCATCCCACCCAGACCCATCCCCCTATAACCCACACACCCCTGAACACTACGGGCAATTTAGCATGGCCAATACACCTAGCCTGCACACCTTTGGACTTAAGGGTGCTTTGTCTGAATACTTAGACACATACAATTTTTTAAATTCATTCACAGGTTATAGATATTGCTGGTTTTGCCAGCACTTATTTCCCATCCCTAACTTCTCAGGAGGCAGTTAAGAGTCAACCAGACTGCTGGTGGAGGGGAGTCACATGAAGGCCAGACCAGGTAAGAACAACAGTTTCCATCCTTAAATAGATGGGTTTTCCCAACAATAAGCAATGATTACAGGGTGAGACTCTTAGCTCCATGCTTTTCGTATGAGAATCTAATTCCACCGCCTGATTGGTGAGATTCGAACCTAGGTCCCCAGAACATTGTAATCTTGGGAAGTGTTAGCTTGATTTTGTGGAAGAGTAATCATGTTCAACCAGTTTATTAGATTTCTTTGAAGGAGTTAGATGTGCTGTGGATAATGGGGAGCTCTAAAATTTACTGTACTGGGTCTATTGCTAGTAGTTTATTAGGTGCCACAGCAAAGGTTACTGCACAAGGTAGGAGGTCATTGTCTACATGGCAACATATTAGCAAAGTGAGATTGTTTGGCTGATAGAGAAAAGAGTATGCATTAATGGGCATTAATGAAAAGGTTCAGAAAAGATTTACAAGGATGTTGCCGGGGTTGGAGGGTTTGAGCTATAAGAAGTGGCGGAATAGGCTGGGGCCATTTTCCCTGCAGCGTCAGAGGCTGAGTGGTGAGCTCTTAGAAATTTATAAAATCACGAGGAGCATGAATAGAGTGAATAGCCAAGGTCTTTACCCGGGTTAGTAGAGTTCAAAACTGTGTGGCATAGGTTTAAGGTGAGAGGGGAAAGATTTAAAAGGGAGCTAAAGCGTTACTTTTTCATGCAGAGGGTGGCACATGTATGGAGCGAGCTGCCAGAGGAAGTGGTGGAGGCTTGTACAAATACAACTTTTGAAAGAGAACAGCTGTGAAATTACAAGGTGCAGGGTGTTTTGGTATTTTAGTGCATTGTTCACAAAATATTAGTGTGCAGGGACAGCATTTAATAAAGAAAGCTAATGAAACACGACAATATAAGAGGAATTAGACATAAAGATGAAGATGTTATGTTTCAGTTGCGTAAGGCATTAATGAGATCATATCTCATTCTTGTTCATTGATCTCACTCTTTGTGCACCTTCACTGCAGCCCTAACATTGTGTACCTTGCTCAGTTTTATTACCCTAATACACTTTGTATGGTTTGATTTGCATGCAACACAAAATGTTTCACAGTATCAAGGTACATGTGACAATAATAAATCAAATCACGTCAAAAATCTCTACATAGATTTGGTTTCCTGATTTAAGGAAGGATGTAAATTAATCGGAGATGAATCAAAAGACATTTACTAGATTAAGAGCTGCAATAATTGGGTTATCCTATGAGGAAAAATTGAACATGCTGGGTTTGCTACCACTGCCATTTAAAAGAGTGAGGAGTGAAATGTATTAGATCTTGAACAGTCTTTTGATGTCAGCTTGATGGAGAAAGAATGTTTGCCCTTGCAGGTGAGTCCAGAAGTAGGAGGACCTGCTTATAAATTAGCAATCATCTTTTTAGGATGAGGGGAGGAGTTTTTTTTTAATCTCTTTTAGAGATTTTTGGAACTTTGGAGCTCTCTGCTTCAGAAGCTGGTGGAGTTGGGAACATTGAATATATTTAAGGCAGAGGTGGATGAATGATTGTTAGGGAAGGGAGTCAGAGGCTAACTGAAGCCGAAGGTGATATGAAATTTGAAATGCTAACAGATCAACCATGATCATGATATGGTGGAGCAGACCCAAAGGGTTGACTATCATACTTCTACTCCTAGTTCATTAAGTTAGAATGTCAATTTGCACCTCTCCTCACCTCTTATTGAACGGTACAGCGAGCTTCAGGGGTCAAATTGTCTGACACTGCACTGCCCCTATTTCTTATGCTTTTATGGTCTAACAGAAGTCAAATAAATTTGGTTTCAAAACTTTCAGTTGACCATTAACATAGGGCCAGAAGAAATAGGGAGATGAGTAACCTGTTCAGCCCCTTCGAACCTGCTCTTCCATCCATGGCTGATCCATCATTTCTCACATCCACTTTCCTGCCCTTTCCCCATAACTTTTCATTCTGCAACTGATCAAGAATCTGTATCTCATCCTTAAATATACACCAGGACTTTGCCCCACAGTTCCCAATGACAAGGAGTTTCAAAGACTCACAACCGTCTTAGTTAAGTCTGAGTTAGTTAGTTAGTCTCAGTCTTAAGTTGGCATCCCTTAATTCTGACACTAAGCCCCTGGTCCTAGACTCTCCTGTGAGAGAAAGTATCCTCTCAGCATTTACCCTATCAGGCCCCTTAAAATTCATTTATGTTTCAATGAGATCAGCCTCTCATTCTTAGTAAGCAGAGTCCAACCTGCTTAGCCTTTGCTCATATGACAATCCCTCCATATCACGGGACATCCTGTGAACTGCCTCCAATGAAATAGTATTTTTCCTTAAATAAGGGGAACAAATCTGCTCTCAGTACTGCAGATGTGGCCTCACCAACCCCTTGAATAGTTGTCATAAGACTTCGTTATTCTTACATTCCATGTCTCTTGAAATAAGGGCTAACATTTCATCAGCTTTCCTGATTACTCAATCTCCTATGAGAGGAGAGAGTAAGAGCTCAACATTTCACTCTCCTTTGTCTGAAGGTATGCTTCCTGGCATTACTTCTGAATGATATCAGTCTAATTTGAAGATTGTGTCACTTTATTCTGAGCTCTCCTTCCTACCACAGGAAATAAATTCCCTGTAGCAACACCCTTCATTCATTAGAAGCACCTCAGTCAGATCAACTTTGATGTTTAAGGGAACAGTGTAGCCTACTAAAACTGTCCTCATAATTTTCGGTCCTGATATCATACTGGAAAATCTGGTAGGATGCCATTATATTGTTCTCTCACTTATACTTTGGCAGGTTGTCATGCAACCAATGATTTTATATCTTCATATTTGATTGCTGAGGAGTGCTTTTCTGTGATCTAGACTAATTACAGTCAAATAAGAGTTAGATTTGATCCTGGTTGCAATCTAGCTTTATGACATCCTGAAGCTTACAGGGTGACACAGCAGGAGAGTGTTATTTGACCACTGGTAATAAAATCTATTCCCTTGTGATGAAATGTTTGCACTGAAATCTCAAAGTTTCTCAATGGACTTGGATGTATTCGATATCATTGCTAATGTAGACAGTCATTTTACGCCTGACAGTTTGCATGTTTTATGATTACAATTTGATTACGACTCAGAAGACTTCTGATTCAATTAACTTGAGTTAACTTGCTTTGTTGCTTCACTCATCACTCTATTTCCACTGGTTTGCTTCATTTTTGCTTTGATTGCAAAGAACCGAGTGAAGATATTGCTTTTTATATTCAATTGACTGCACTGTTGTATTGGTTGCAGGTGGTAATTACTTGCAAATCTGGGAGATTTCAATTTTGATGCAATTAGCCAGTAAGTTTCACCATCAGTAATTGATATTATCTGTATTTTTCCCCACCCACTTCTTATTCATAATTAATCGCGTTCTAATCGAACTTGGCTCAAACACTATTCCATACTGACCACCTAATAAGGCTTTGAATTGTAACATGATACAAAGTTATAGTAAATGAGGACCTTCATAGAATCACACAGTATGAAAGAAGGTCATTCAGTCTATCTATCATGTGTTAGCTCCTTGAAAGAACAACCTAATTGGTCATATTTTTCATGCTAGTCTCTCACTTATCTTGTTCTTTTAATAAGTGTAATTAAACAATCCAAAGATCATGGTACAGATAATTTTTCATCCAAACAGAAGTAAATTACATGAAGAGATTCTTAACTTTAAAAAAAAAATTAGTTTACACATATGTACGTTGCTTACTGGGCCTGTGTTCGTTACCCTGGAGAGGCTGGGGACTACCTTCATGAACTGCTGCAGTTCTTGGTGCGTGGGAAACCACAGTGCTGTTAGGAATACATTGCTAGAAAATGCCAGTGACAATGAAGAAATGGTGATGTAGCTGTGGGTCAGGATGGGGTATAGCTTTAGGTCCTAAAATTCGTATATTTAGAAGGCGTTGTTGAAGGAGATTTGATAAATCGTTGCAGGGCATCAGCTAGCTGCCACTGTGCATTAGTGGTGGAGCAGTGAATGTGAAAGGTAATGGATGGATTGCAAATCAAGAGAACTGCTTTGTTTTGGATGGAGTTGAGCTGCTTGCGTTTTGCTGGAACTGCACTTATCCAACATGGTGGAGAGCATTCCAGCACACTCCTGACTTGTGCTTTGCAAATGGCAGATGGGCAATGAGGAGACAGGAAGTGAGCTACTCGCTGCAGGATTCCCAGTCTCTGATATGCATTTGTAGCCAATGTATTTATGGCTGTTTCAACTTCATTATACAGTCAGTGGTAATCCCAAAGATGTTGAAAGTGGGAGAATTGTGATGATGTTACCATTGAATGCCAGGGAAACACGGTCTGTTTCCCATGTGTTGGAAATAATCAAAGCCTGACTCTTATAATGTGTATAGCGTATTTGCAACTTTGTTGAAGCCAAGAGGTTGTCCGGATGTTGCTACATGTACACATGGGCTGTTTCAGTATCAGAGGAGTCATAAATGATGCTGAATATTGTGCTAATATCAGTGAGGTTCAATAGGGTTGTTGACTAAGATGATATGCAATGGCTAGAATATGCTATATATTTGTTCAGACATTAGGTTGCATCAAGGCTGGCTCTAGTAACATAGCGATTCTCCAAACAGAATACTGTCAAAGTCTGATAACAGCTAGTTCAGTGATGAGTTGGAGAGTCTCTGTTATTTATGGAAAAACATTTCAATGAGATGTCTGAAGTTAGTGCACAGAGGCCAGTATCCTGTCACCAAGCCACTCTTCAGTTACACATGCGCAGAACTTGGATTCTGGCCAGCTAGCTCAGAGCCAGTCCCTGAAGGGAGAACACCCTCTGAATCTCCCCTTTATATCTGTCAGACAGGGCTCCCTCATTGGCCCCGATTAACAGCCCCAATCAGAGATCTCATAGCCAATGAAACTCACCAGGCCCAAATTTCAAACACGACAATGTCAATGCAGGTAGGGAAAACAAATGATCCAACAAGGATTGTAATAGAAATGAGTTAAACAGTCCTGGACAATTAATTTGGACGTGGTTCCTTGGTAAGGAAAACGCAGAAAATCAGCACAAATTAAAGTTAATTTTCAGCTTCACTGATTGGGTCATAATCTGGCAAACCACAATCCATGAAGTTGCTTTCCCGGCTTATCATACCAAGAACTGCACAGCTGGTGGATTTGGCTGAGATTAGTTAATTCAACAGTAGGCCAGCAATTTAAACT
This sequence comes from Stegostoma tigrinum, assembly GCF_030684315.1. NCBI lineage: Eukaryota > Metazoa > Chordata > Chondrichthyes > Orectolobiformes > Stegostomatidae > Stegostoma > Stegostoma tigrinum. The sequence goes on from NC_081359.1 coordinate 103,862,599, forward strand.
GAGATCTTCTGGGAGCATATAGAACAGTCAGCCACACTGTTTTAAGCTTTTTTTTCTATGATGGCCAATTCTGTTCTTGCCAATAATCTCTGTTATAATTACTTTCCAATGATTCCTCTCAGCTGCATGACCAGGGCAAATTGTACAGTCAGATAGTTTTTCACACAATGTATTGAATCAGGCATATTTCTGTTACAATGCTGTGTCCAAGATTCATCTGTGGTGATACCCCCTCCCAAGCCTTTCATAACCTCACCTTTGAGTAAAATAAATGGTTTAAAAGGTTAACTCACATAGTTGTTTACAATAGGGAGCAGAAAGTTTCGAGGAGCAGTGAAAAAAAATCTTTTTCACCCAGGAACTTTTGGGAACCTGGAACTCACTGGCTGTAAGGGTGGGAGAGGCAGAAACATTCATAACATTTAAAAAGTATTGAGATGTGCACTTACAATGATAAGGCTATTAGCCAAATGCTGGTAAATGGAATTAGAATAGTTAGCTGGGAGATCGCAAGAACTGCCGATGCTGGAGTCGGAGATAACACGGTGTGCAGCTGGAGGAACACAGCAGGCCAGGCAGCATCAGAAGAGTAGGAAACCTAATGTCTTGGGTCGGGGACCTTCTTCAGAAATGGCCTGCCTACTTGTTGTCTGGCCTGCTGTGTTTCTCCAGCTCCACACTCGAATAGCTAGCTGGTTGTTTTTGACTAACATTGACACATTAAGCCAAAGGGCCATTTACTGTGCTGTGAACATACATGACTGTAAGATACTATAACTTTCTCGGTTTGATTAATTTCCTTCCTCTGGATTAGTTATCATTGACTTGAGAGAGTTGGCTACTTCAGTGTAGAAGAGATGGTGGCATATCGGTAACGTCATGGGCCCACTAATTCAGCAAACCAGGCAAACACTCTGACAAATGCGAGCAAAACCTGCCATGGTAGATGGTAAAATCTGAATACAATTAAAATCTGGCAATTTAAAAACTTACTGATGTGATAAATGTATAATGGTGGCCATGTAACCATTGAGTCATAGTGTTGTACAGCAAGGAAACAGACCTTTTGGTACAATTTGTCTGTGCCAACCAGATATCCTAAATTAATCCATTCCCATTTGGCCCATATCCCTCTAAACCCTTCTTATTCATGTACTCATCCAGGTAAATGTCAAATGTTGTGATTGTGCCAGTCACCATCACTTCCTCTGGCACGTGACTTGAAGGGAAAGTCAGTCTAAAGTGCAATTAAAGGAAAACACAGTTCCTGATGAAGGGTCTAGGCCCGAAACGTCAGCTTTTGTGCTCCTGAGATGCTGCTTGTCCTGCTGTGTTCATCCAGCTTCACACTTTGTTATCTTCGATTCTCCAGCATCTGCAGTTCCCATTATCTCTCTCCTTATTATGAAACCTTGATCTTGAGCCCCTGATGAGGTGAGGAATGAGTGGCAGAATGCAAAGCAAGAGAAAGAACATCGCAAAGCAAGCAGTAACCTATGCTTTTGTATCTTGAAGTGTATTCATCCTGCAACTGAGAGACTTTTCAGCCAAATTCTGTGGGAGATTACCACAAGCAGTTGAAGGTTGCTTTGCTTGGGTGTAATGACAGAGCTGTCAATACCTGTGATCCTTGATTTGTTGCAGTCCTTGTTGAATGACTGGATCCATCACAGTAACCTGACAACAAGGTTGATTGTCACAGACATGTTGAAAGCTTTTCGGGAGGGTGCCCAACAACAATGCTCACAGCTTTGCAAGCATCTTAAAATCAAGTTATGCATGAAGTTCAACAGCAGACCAGGCGAGCTGGCCAATTCAATAGCTGCAGGAACTGCACACACTGCAGATTCAGAGCTCCTGAAAAGCTCAAGAATTTTTAAGTGAAGCCAAAGTGCCATCTGTCACTGAGTGGTACAGCTTGTTAATATGTTACCTTTAAATGTGATAGCAATGAATTCGGCTCAGCAATAGAATAGCCCAGATTTTACACTGTTTTTGGATTCTGTTTGCACAGATTGTAAAAATGATGAGGTCTTAAAAATAAAAGCAAAACCAAAATAGATGATTGCTTTGTGCTCTCAAGGGAAACCTCATTGATAGTCAAAAATAAGCCAATGTAAATTTTTGGGTAAAGTTGATAGCTTATTGTTTCCTGTCTCTTTAACAGATCTTTCCTGACCCATGAATATTTCGATCTAGAATGACAAGGGCAGCAGAAACATGGGAACGCTGCCACTTGCAAGCTCCCCTCCAAGCCACCCACCATCTTGACTTGGAAATATATCGCCGCTCCTTCAGTGTCGCTTGGTCAAAGTTCTGGAATGCCCTCTTTGACAGCGCTGTACCCACACGACAGGGCTGGCAGCAGTTCAAGAAATCAGCTGACCACCGGTGTCTCAAGGGCAATTAGGGTTTTGTAATCAATGGGCTGAATGGCTTTCTATCACACCGTTGGAATTCTATGACCTAGGCTCATACAATTCAAAACCCATCTGTCTTTTTTCAGTTAAAATAGAGCCCTTTGCCTTCGCGAAGTTTCTGAGAAATATGCATAGGATCACCAGATTTCCAAACCCAGTGTAAAACAGAAGCGGAGGACTTGTGTGGTGCTTTTGGGAGTGTCGCTACTTCTGAGTCAGGAGAGCTAGGTTCAAATCTCACCTGCTGTAGACGTGTGTAATAATATCTCTGAATGGAGTGATTAGAAAATCTCTAAGGCAGAATCTATGTGTATGGATGGTGATCAATTCAGCTGACCTGTCCTCCACTGATTCTACTCTGAGATCGTGGCCAAATATAGGAAACAGCTCCAGCTTTGGAATTAAATGGAGAGATGATGATGTCACGGTAATATCACTGCACTATAATCCAAAGCCAAATGTTTAGGATAATAAAATGTGAGGCTGGATGAACACAGCAGGCCCAGCAGCATCTCAGGAGCACAAAAGCTGACGTTTTGGGCCTAGACCCTTCATCAGAGAGGGGGATGGGGTGAGGGTTCTGGAATAAATAGGGAGAGAGGGGGGGGGGGGCGGACCGAAGATGGAGAGAAAAGAAGATAGGTGGAGAGGAGAGTATAGGTGGGGAGGTAGGGAGGGGATAGGTCAGTCCAGGGAAGACGGACAGGTCAAGGAGGTGGGATGAGGTTAGTAGGTAGGAAATGGAGGTGCGGCTTGGGGTGGGAGGAAGGGATGGGTGAGAGGAAGAGCAGGTTAGGGAGGCAGAGACAGGCTGGACTGGTTTTGGGATGCATTGGGTGGAGGGGAAGAGCTGGGCTGGTTGTGTGGTGCAGTGGGGGGAGGGGACGAACTGGGCTGGTTTTGGGATGCGGTGGGGGAAGGGGAGATTTTGAAGCTGGTGAAGTCCACATTGATACCATTGGGCTGCAGGGTTCCCAAGCGGAATATGAGTTGCTGTTCGGAATGTGTTTCAAAGTCCCCTAAGACAGCTGGTAGAATTTAAAGTTGTTTAATGAAAATCTGAACATAGAGCTAATCTTAGTAATGGTTACATTGTCAGCTGTCACCATTTGATTGAAGAAGAATATCTGGATCACTAAAACCCTTTGCGGAAGGAAATCTGCCATCCTTACCTGGTCTGGTTTCTATGTGACTCCAGTGCTACAGCAGTTTTGTTGTCTCTTAACAGCCCGCTGAAATAGCCCTCGCAAGTCAATCATATCAAGAGTAATTAGGAATGAGTGTTGACCTTGACAGTGGTAAACCCATCTTATTAAAGGAAAAATAAAGTTGAAATCATCTGGACTGGCCAACCTGTCCTGGGATCAAAATACAATAGGAACTTCACTCAGTGACAAGTGAAGCAACAGATTAAAAACTGAAAGAACTGCAATTGCTTTACATCTGGAGCAAAAACAGATGTTGCTGGAAAAGCTGAGCAGGTCTGGCAACACCTGTGAAGAAAAAAAATCAGAGTTAACGTTTCCGTCCGGTGACCCTCCCTAAGAATGGAGGATTAAGCAACGGATTAGGTGGAAGATAGGTTACAGTGATTGACAGGTGGTCAATAGTTTGAGATTTTTATAGCATTGCATTTGCAAAATGTAAAATTTGCAAAAGATTACAAAGCTTTGAGCTTGGTTCTAGTGGAAGGATTACGAGATTTTTAAGCTTCATACAATAGCCGCAACAGTCCGTGTAGAATGTTCCCTAGACAGAGCCAAGGATTCCATTGTCTTTAAACAACAGGACAGGAGCATATGAAAGCTTAAACACATTCATGCGAACTTCATTTAGCTACCATCTCGACACATCCCATTACTTTCAATGTGCTGGTTAACACATTCCTCACAGTACTACAACAAAGTTGGTGGGTAATTAAGAAATAGGGTGCAGAATCTTACAGGGGCCTAAACGATGTGAGCTGTGGTGAGAAATATGGAAGAATTGCACACGAGGTCCATCAAAACCTGTGTTGAAATCAGAAAAAACTCTCTGTTGCTTTTAACTAAACTCCAAGTGGTGAGGTGAGATTCTCGCCAGTTGGCAGCGAGTTACTTATGAAAGGGCGAAATGTAAAGTTTTGCTAAGAGGTGGCCTAATTAACTGTAAATCTCGCTTCATTAATAAACAGCCTTCTATCCTAGCACTCGCTGCAAGGAAGCTAGACGTTAAGACTTCTCGATAAGCAAATCTGAGAGGTGGCCTGATGACTTCAGCTGCCTGCAGAAAGCCTCCATGTTTGTCAGAAAAAGACAGTGTCCCAGGGTGTGGTTCCAAGGCAACAGTTGTGTGCACCCCTTTTACATTGACATTAGCATTTGATAATTGCCAACCCCTTAGTTCCAAGGCGGCACGGTGGCTTAGTGGTTAGCACTGCTACCTCACAGCGCCAGGGACCCAGATTCAATTCTACCTTTGGATGGCTGTCTGCGTTGAGCTTGCACATTCTCCCCATGTCTGGGTGGGTTTCCCCCGGGTTGCTCCAGCTTCCTTCTATAGCCCAACGATGTGCAGCCTAGGTGGATTGGCCATACTATATTGCCCGTAGCATTCAGGGATGTGTAGATTGGGGAGATGGGTTGAGGTGGGATGCTCTGAGAGTCAATGTAGACTTTTTGCGCCAAAGGGCCTGTTTCAATACTGTAGGGATTCCAAGAATTGTGGTACTTCACTGATCTACTTGCAAGACACATTGGAAGCGGCAAGGACTAGTGTTGACAGGGAGCTGATGGACACATTTCATCCCAGGATAGAAACCCAGCTGATTGATTAGAGCAACAGATCTGCTCAGTTGCCCTTTCCCCAGTCAATCTGAGGAAGCAATGGCTTTGTGGTATTACCACTGGGCTGTTACTCCAGAGACCCTGATATTATTAGAGTCATAGAGTCATACAGCACAGAAACAGACCCTTCAGGCCAATTGGCCCATGTCAGTTTCTCAAACTAAGCTAGTCCCATTTGAAATACCAATGTGTCGAGCTGGACGAACATAGCAGGCCAAGCAGCATCAGAGGAGCAGGAAAACTGACGCTACGGGTCTGGACAAGATAGGTGGAGAGGAGACAGACAGGTCAAAGAGGTTGGGGTGAAGCCAGTAAAGGTGAGTGTAGGTGGGGAGTCAGGGAGGGAATAGGTCAGTCCATGGAGGATGGACAAGGAGGCAGGATGAGGCTAGTAGGTGGGGGTGGTTTGTGTTTGGCCCATATCCCTCTAAACCTTAGATAACAACCTGTAGAGCTGGATGAACACAGCAGGCCAAGCAGCATCAGAGGAGCAGGAAAGCTGATGTTTCGGGTCAGGGCCCTTCTTCAGAAATGGGGGAGGGGAAAGGGGCTCTGAAATAAATAGGTAGAGTTGGGGGTTGGGCTGGGGAAGGTAAGTGGAATGGTGATAGCAGGTAGGTAGTGGTGGGGATTGGTCAGTGAGGTGGGAGGAGCACATAGGTGGGAGAGAAGACGGACAGGTCAAGGAGGCCGGGCTGAAAGGGAGGCTTGATCTTGGGATGAGGCCAGGGGTGGAGAGAGTTTGAAGCTAGTAAAGTCCACATTGAGGCTGTAGGCTTCCAAGGCGGAATATGAGGTGCTGCTCCTCCAGTTTCTGGATGGTGTTGTTGTGGCAATGGAGGAGACCCAGGATGGACATGTCGTCTAGGAAATATGAGGGGGAGTTGAAGAGGTTTGCGACTGGGAGGTGTTGTCGTTTGTCGCAAACCGAGCGAAGGTGCTCTACAAAGCGGTCTCTGAGCCTCTTCTTGTGTAGAGGAGACCACTTCGGGAACAGTCGATACAATAGACCACATTAGCAGATGTGCAGGTGAACATCTGTGTGATTACATGGAATCCTTACAGTGTGGAAGCAGGCCCTTCCGCCCAACAGGTCCGCATTGACCCTTGGAGAATCCCACCCAGACCCATTCCCTAAGAACCTATCTAAGCTACACGTCCCTGAACACTATGGGCAATTTAGCATGGCCAATCCACTTAGCCTGCACATCTTTGGACTATGGGATGAAACCAGGGAACCCGGAGGAAACCGCAGACACGAGGAGAATGTGCAAAGTTCACACAGAGAGTCCCCCGAGGGTGGAATTGAACTGGGATCCCTGGTGCTGTGAGGCAGCAGGGTAACCACTATGCCATCGTTCTGCCCTAACAGCAGAGCAGAATGTGCATTGTTTGACTGGGAATCGAACCTGGGTCATGGCCATAAAAGCGCCGAATCCTAACCACTAGACTACCAGGGAAGACATGACATGGAAAGTTTTTCTGTAGCCTGGGATGGGAGTGAGCGGGGAGGGGTAGGGGCAGGTGTAGCACCTCCTGTGGTTGCAGGAAAAAGTGCTGGGGGTTGTGAGGCTGGTGGAGCAGATGAGGAAGTCATGGAAAGAGCGGTCCCTCCGGAAATCAGATAAGGGTGAGGAGGGGAAAATGGAGCTGACATTTTTGCAGGAAGGTGGGTGAGAGGAGGTGTATTCTAGGTAGCCGTGGGAGTCAATGGGCTTGAAATAGATATCAGTTTCCAGGTGGTCATCAAAGATGGAGACAGATAGGTCCAGGAAGGGGAAAGAGGAATCAGAGACGGCCCAGGTGAACTTGGGGTTGGGGTGGAAGGTGTTAGTAAATTGGAGTTGGAGTAAAAATGACCTGTTGGGGTTCCTCATGGCAGCACGAGGCAGTGTCGATACAATCATCTATTTAGTGGAGGAAGAGGTGGGGGACAGTGTTAATGTAGCTGCAGAAGAGAGACTGTTCAACGTATCTTACAAAGAGGCAGGTACAGCTTGGGCCCATGCAGGTACCCATGGCCAACCTCTTAGTCTGTGATGCCAACCCAACAACTACAACTGCCTGCATTGCATGCACATTGCATGTGCATGCAACTAAATGGCCATGTGGGTGGAGACCAGTCATCCATCCAGGCAAGGAGGCTCTTCCATAGGTCTGGGGATTCTGGTGTCATCAGTCACAGGCCACAGTCTGCACACAGCCCAGTGGCACATTTGTCATGGTCAGGGAGCATAGCCGGGAGAGGGTAATAGAGTCAATCCTGTCCAGTCATCACACACAGTCAGGGAAATTGCACATTGTCATGGAATCATAGACCCTTACAGTGAACAAACAGAATATTTAGCCCAACGAGTCCTCACCGACCCTCCAAAGATTATCCCACTCAGACCCACCTCCCCAACCTATCCCTGTAACCCTGCATTCCCTTGGCTAATCCACCTAACCTGCACACTATAGGGAAATTTAGCATGGCTAATCCACCCTAAAATGCACATCTTTGGACTGCAGCAGGAAACTGGAGCACCAGGAGGTAGCCCATACAGACACGGGGAGAATGTGCAAACTCCACATACAGTCATCAAAAGTGGAATCGAATTGTGTTCCTGGTCCTGTGAGGCTTCAGTGCTAACCACTGAGTCACCGTGCCGCCCCAAATCATGGTGCTGCTCCTCAGCCGAGGAACCTCAGACACAGAGGGTCTGGTTAGTCATGTCTAGGGGCTGCTCATCGAACACAGTCAGAGATTTGGGGTGAACACAATCCTGGGGGCCCGTGTGTTGTTCATGGAGGGGGGATGCAAGGATGGGCTACAGGAACAAAAGGTGGCTCATTGCCAAAGGGGAGATTGGCAGTCAAGGTGGTGAGGGTAAAGTAGAGACAGATGTTGAGGTGCAGGCAAGGAGGATGAGAGGAAGATCTCAAGATATAAGGGTGGAGGTATGCAGAACAACATCGGAGGGCACAGTATGGAAGGAGACAGCGTCAGTTTAAAGAATGCAAGTATGCGATCCACATCTGCTGGAAGCTATGATGTTGCAGGGCCAAACTCATGAGGCAAACGTTTGCAAACTGCAGCTAAGTTTCACTTGCAATAATTTCATCGTTCATTTGCAAAGCATCCAGAATGAATGTACTTAGGCTTGAAATACTTGTCAAAGCTTATTTGCAGAGTGTTGCCCTTGCTTGACAATTGAATATTGGCATCTCAATCATGCAAAACTGAGCCACTGTGATTTTAAAAGGGATGAGTGCTGAGTAATGATGACCTATACAAATGGGTTGTTGGAGCTGTCCTTCATCATCAGTCCTATCAATACAATGATGGACTCCACTGAATGCAATAAACAGCAGGATGTTTGATGTGACTGTTGGATAGGAAAGTGTCTGTAGCACAACTGTGGCTCTTTTTTTCTCATGGAGTGGGCTCACACTGAAGCAGAAGCTAAATGCTTAAGAGAGACATGGTCCTTACAATGCTTTGGGCACCTGCTGCCAAAGTGAAGTGGGGAAAGACCACTGTCTGAAGCCTTTCTGCTGAAGTTAATTGAGGGCCCATTCAGTTATCAGATTCCCCTAGTGCCTCAATGCGTATAAATGTTGTCTTATATGTGGAAGAGTTGTCTGGTTTGTTGGGATAGGGTCAAACTCAAATATTTGTTTCCTTACTCAATGTGCTACTGTACAGAACGGATCCACATTTGTGACATTGTAGAATAAAGTATATTTCTGAAATAAAATGTAGGAGACCAGCACCGCAAGGGGCAGAGATCAGCTGACCATCCAGAGAGAGAAAGAGAGAGATAAAGCAGCTTTGTAGCCTCAAAGTCAGAGCTAGAAAGAGAAAGCAACTGTGTAAATCTGCAAAAGACATGGCCCTTGTTGTCAGGGATCTGCAAACTGTGTTGCACAGTGGATTGTGGGCAGTCCTTGCCTGCACTGTATGTCATCACTGCTTCTTATAAAACCCAAGTACCTGATTTGCTCAGAGATAATGGGGTTAAAATTGTGATCAGAGATAATGGGAACTGCAGATGCTGGAGAATCCAAGATAATAAAATGTGAGGCTGGATGAACACAGCAGGCCCAGCAGCATCTCAGGAGAACAAAACCTGACGTTTCGGGCCTAGACCATTCATCAGAGAGGGGGATGGGGTGAGGGTTCGGGAATAAATAGGGAGAGAGGGGGAGGCGGACCAAAGATGGAGAGAAAAGAAGATAGGTGGAGAGGAGAGTATAGGTGGGGAGTTAGGGAGGGGATAGGTCAGTCCAGGGAAGACGGACAGGTCACGGAGGTGGGATGAGGTTAGTAGGTAGGAGATGGAGGTGCGGCTTGGGGTGGGAGGAAGGGATGGGTGAGAGGAAGAACAGGTTAGGGAGGCAGAGACAGGTTGGACTGGTTTTGGGATGCAGTGGGTGGAAGGGAAGAGCTGGGCTGGTTGTGTGGTGCAGTGGGGGGAGGGGACGAACTGGGCTGGTTTTGGGATGCGGTGGGGGAAGGGGAGATTTTGAAGCTGGTGAAGCCCACATTGATACCATTGGGCTGCAGGGTTCCCAAGCGGAATATGAGTTGCTGTACCTGCAACCTTCGGGTGGCATCATTGTGGCACTGCAGGAGGCCCATGATGGACATGTCATCTAAAGAATGGGAGGGGAAGTGGAAATGGTTTGCGACTGGGAGGTGCAATTGTTTATTGCGAACTGAATGGAGGTGTTCTGCAAAGCGGTCCCCAAGCCTCCGCTTGGTTTCCCCAATGTAGAGGAAGCCACACCGGGTACAGTGGATGCAGTATACCACATTGGCAGATGTGCAGGTGAACCTCTGCTTAATATGGAAAGTCATCTTGGGGCCTGGGATGGGGGTGAGGGAGGAGGTGTGAGGGCAAGTGTAGCATTTCCTGCGGTTGCAGGGGAAGGTGCCGGGTGTGGTGGGGTTGGAGAGCAGTGTGGATCGAACAAGGGAGTCACGGAGAGAGTGGTCACTCCGGAAAGCAGACAAGGTTGGGGATGGAAAAATGTCTTGGGTGGTGGGGTCGGATTGTAGATGGTGGAAGTGTCGGAGGATGATGCGTTGTATCTGGAGGTTGGTGGGGTGGTGTGTGAGAATGAGGGGAATCCTCTTTGGGCGGTTGTGGCAGGGGCGGGGTGTGAGAGATGTGTTGCAGGAAATGCGGGAGACGCGGTCAAGGGCATTCTCGACCACTGTGGGGGGCAAGTTGCGGTCCTTGAAGAACTTGGACATCTGGGATGTGCAGGAGTGGAATGCCTCATCATGGGAGCAGATGCGGCGGAGGCGGAGGAATTGGGAATAGGGGATGGAATTTTTGCAGGAGGGTGGGTGGGAGGAGGTGTATTCTAGGTAGTCGTGGGAGTCGGTGGGCTTGAAATGGACATCAGTTACAAGCTGGTTGCCTGAGATGGAGACTGGGAGGTCCAGGAAGGTGAGGGATGTGCTGGAGATGGACCAGGTGAACTGAAGGTTGGGGTGGAAGGTGTTGGTGAAGTGGATGAACTGTTCGAGCTCCTCTGGGGAGCAAGAGATGGCGCCTTTGAAACCAGGCTTCATTTCCAAGGATGGGTATGTTACCACAGCGCCATGATAGAGCCATCTGTATCACTGCCTTCCTTTGCCTCTTGAACTAGGCACAGCTGGGTCATGTTCCACATCACGGGGCAATGCAATGGAAGAACTTTGGTGGGGGAATCATCTAGTTCCAGTTCACAGGTTCAAGCTTTTGCCCTTTTCCTACCTTTTGGTGTCAAACAATTTAAATCTACCTCAGTCTCTATGAGCAACTTCTGGTGAAAAACTGCTTACAGAAGTGTTAATAGGCATTTTGTTTTTAATTTAAGCAATTTGCTTCCACATGCAAAATCAATTCGTCTGAGCTCTACTCAAAAAATAAAATGCTATTAGTCACAGTCTCCATCCCACAGTCAGTGAGAATTTATTTGTCTGATCCTGGGATTTGGCTGATTAACTCTCCAGAGAGCACAGGTTTCATTAACAATTAAATTAATCTGAAAAACACTGTTTTATGAAACTCTCCTGATGAACTGAACTGTAAAATATGAAAAAAAAGAACTTTTTCTTTATCCATGGGACAAGGGCAGCATTGGCTGTCCCTGGTTGCCCTTGAGAAGGCGGTGGTGAATTGCTCCCATTCCATTTTTTTCATTTGTCCATCCATGGAACCATTAGGGAGCTAGTTCCAGGATTTTGACTCAGCAACACTGAAGGAACAACAATATATTTCAAAGTCAGAATGGTACGTGGCTCGGAGGGGAACTTGCAGATGATGATGTAACCATGTACATGCCACCTTCCTTGTTCTGGTTGGAACAGCCTGCAAGTTTCGAAGATGCATTTGAGGAAGGGTTAAGGTTTTATGTTGGTTTCTGCAGTGGACCTTGTTGAGGGTACGCACTGATCCCACTGTGTGTCAATGGTGGAGTCGGGAAAATAGAGTGAACAATGAAAGTGATAATGGGAACTGCAGATGCTGGAGAATCCAAGACAATAAACTGTGAGGCTGGATGAACACAGCAGGCCCAGCAGCATCTCAGGAGCACAAAAGCTGACGTTTCGGGCCTAGACCCTTCATCAGAGAGGCGGATGGGGTGAGGGTTCTGGAATAAATAAGGAGAGAGGGGGAGGCGGACCGAAGATGGAGAGAAAAGAAGGTAGGTGGAGAGGAGAGTATAGGTGGGAGGTAGGGAGGGGATAGTTCAGTCCAGTGAAGACAGACAGGTCAAGGAGGTGGGATGAGGTTAGTAGGTAGGAAATGGAGGTGCGGCTTGGGGTGGGAGGAAGGGATGGGTGAGAGGAAGAACATGTTAGGGAAGCAGAGACAGGTCAGACTGGTTTTGGGATGCAGTGGGTGGAGGGGAAGAGCTGGGCTGGTTGTGTGGTGCAGTGGGGGGAGGGGACGAACTGGGCTGATTTTGGGATGCGGTGGGGGAAGGGGAGATTTTGAAGCTGGTGAAGTCCACATTGAGATCATTGGGCTGCAGGGTTCCCAAGCGGAATAAGAGTTGCTGTTCCTGCAACCTTCGGGTGGCATCATTGTGGCACTGCAGGAGGCCCATGATGGACGTGTCATCCAAAGAATGGGAGGGGGAGTGGAAATGGTTAGCGACTGGGAGGTGCAGTTGTTTATTGCGAACTGAGCGGAGGTGTTCTGCACAGCGGTCCCCAAGCCTCTGCTTGGTTTCCCCAATGTAGAGGAAGCCACACCGGGTACAATGGATAGTGTATACCACATTGGCAGATGTGCAGGTGAACCTCTGCTTAATATGGAAAGTCATCTTGGGGCCTGGGATGGGGGTGAGGGAGGAGGTGTGAGGGCAAGTGTAGCATTTCCTGCGGTTGCAGGGAAAGGTGCCGGGTGTGGTGGGGTTGGAGGGTAGTGTGGAGCGAACAAGTGAGTCACGGAGAGAGTGGTCTCTCCGGAAAGCAGACAAGGGTGGGGATGGAAAAATGTCTTGGGTGGTGGGGTCGGATTGTAGATGGTGGAAGTGTCGGAGGATGATGCGTTGTATCTGGAGGTTGGTGGGGTGGTGTGTGAGAATGAGGGGGATCTTCTTTGGGCGGTTGTGGCGGGGGCGGGGTGTGAGGGATGTGTTGCAGGAAATGCGGGAGACGCGGTCAAGGGCATTCTCGACCACTGTGGGGGGAAATTTGCGGTCCTTGAAGAGCTTGGAAATCTGGGATGTGCGGGAGTGGAATGCCTCATCGTGGGAGCAGATGCGGCGGAGGCGGAGGAATTGGGAATAGGGGATGGAATTTTTGCAGGAGGGTGGGTGGGAGGAGGTGTATTCTAGGTAGTCGTGGGAGTCGGTGGGCTTGAAATGGACATCAGTTACAAGCTGGTTGCCTGAGATGGAGACTGAGAGGTCCAGGAAGGTGAGGGAAGTTATTGAGATGGCCCAGGGGAACTGAAGGTTGGGGTGGAAGATGTTGGTGAAGTGGATGAACTGTTCGAGCTCCACTGGGGAGCAAGAGGCGGCGCTGATACAGTCATCAATGTGACAGAGGAAGAGGTGGGGTTTGGGGCCTTCCGCACCTACACAGGCCCCAAACCCCACCTCTTCCTCCGTTACATTGATGACTGTATCGGCACCGCCTCTTGCTCCCCAGAGGAGCTCAAACAGTTCATCCACTTCACCAACACCTTCCACCCCAACCTTCAGTTCACCTGGGCCATGTCCAGCACATCCCTCACCTTCCTGGACCTCTCAGTCTCCATCTCAGGCAACCAGCTTGTAACTGATGTCCATTTCAAGCCCACCGACTCCCACGACTACCTAGAATACACCTCCTCCTACCCACCCTCATGCAAAAATTCCATCCCCTTTCCCAATTCCTCCGCCTCCGCCGCATCTGCTCCCATGATGAGGCATTCCACTCCCGCACATCCCAGATGTCCAAGCACCCAAAGAGGATCCCCCTTGTTCTCACACACCACCCCACCAACCTCCAGATACAACGCATCATCCTCCGACACTTCCACCATCTACAATCCGACCCCACCACCCAAGACATTTTTCCATCCCCACCCTTGTCTGCTTTCCGGAGAGACCACTCTCTCCGTGACTCCCTTGTTCGCTCCACACTGCCCTCCAACCCCACCACGTCTGGCACCTTCCCCTGCAACCGCAGGAAATGCTACACTTGCCCTCACCCCTCCTCCCTCACCCCTATCTCAGGCCCCAAGATGACTTTCCATATTAAGCAGAGGTTCACCTGCACATCTGCCAATGTGATATACTGTATTCATTGTACCCGGTGTGGCTTCCTCTACATTGGGGACTCCAAGCGGAGGCTTGGGAACCGCTTTGCAGAACACCTCCGCTCAGTTCGCAATAAACAACTGCACCTCCCAGTCGCTAACCATTTCCACTCCCCCTCCCATTCTTTAGATGACATGTCCATCATTGGCCTCCTGCAGTGCCACAATGATGCCACCTGAAGGTTGCAGGAACAGCAACTCATATTCCGCTTGGGAACCCTGCAGCCCAATGGTATCAATGTGGACTTCACCAGCTTCAAAATCTCCCCTTCCCCCACCGCATCCCAAAATCAGCCCAGTTCCTCCCCTCCCCCCACTGCACCACACAACCAGCCCAGCTCTTCCCCTCCACCCACGCATCCCAAAACCAGTCCGACCTGTCTCTGCCTCCCTAACTTGTTCTTCCTCTCACCCATCCCTTCCTCCCACCCCAAGCCACACCTCCATCTCCTACCTACTAACCTCATCCCACCTCCGTGACCTGTCCGTCTTCCCTGGACTGACCTATCCCCTCCCTACCTCCCCACCTATACTCTCCTCTCCACCTATCTTCTTTTCTCTCCATCTTCGGTCCGCCTCCCCCTCGCTCCCTATTTATTCCAGAACCCTCACCCCATCCCCCTCTCTGATGAAGGGTCTAGGCCCGAAACGTCAGCTTTTGTGCTCCTGAGATGCTGCTGGGCCTGCTGTGTTCATCCAGCCTCACATTTTATTATCTTAAACAATGAAAGTGTTGGCTTCAAAAGGATATTGACAATGTGTTGGGAATTGATCACTGATAGGTGCAAGATGGTGTGGAGCACTCGCGAGGTGGAGGGAGTGGAGGGTAGAGGGGAGTGGTCACTGGAAGGTGTGAGGGTGGAAAGGGACGGATCACTGGGGAGTGTGAGGGCAGGGTGTGATCACTGTTTGGGAGTGAGTGTGGGCAGTGTTTACTGTTGGGCTGTGATGGGGGGAGTAATCACTCTTGGGATGTGAGAGTGGGACGCGATCACTGTTGGGCTGTGACGGGGGATAGTGATTACTGTTGGGGTGTGGAGGTGGAGAGTGATCACTGCTGGAGATTTGTGAGGGAGGGGAGTGATCACCGTTGGGATGTGACGGGTCATGCTCGCTGTTGATGTATGACAGTGTGGAGTGATTACTGTTGGAGTGTGATGGGGGTGATCACTGTTGGAGATTGTGAGGGAGGGGAGTGATCACTGTTTGGGTGTGATGTGGGAGGATGATTACTGTTGGGATGTGAGGGGGGAGTGATCACTGTTGGAGGTTATGAGGCGGGAGAGTGATAACTGTTGGGGAGTGAGGGGGGAGCGATTACTGTTAGGAGTGATCACTGTTGGGGTATGAGGGTGGGGAGTGTTTGCTCTTGATAAGTGAGGGTGACTGAGGCCTCTCAGTCGTTGGGTATGCATGTGTTTATGTGTGATGGGTACGGTGGGCCTTGTTGGGTGGGGAAGGAACTTAGTTAGGTGCTCATATTGATAAAAGCAACCTGCAGGTTTATGCGTTCAAACTTCACTGAAAACAACATCTACTGAAATATTTGGGAAATGGTTAATGCCCCTCTGGCAATCTGACTCTACACAGGACCCTGAGTATCAGGTGGGCTTTGAATCTCGGAAGGAACTGGGGTGGATACCTGCTGGCAATAAAATGCAGAGTTTGCACCTAATACGAGAATGCACAAATAGAGAATGGAGAATAGAACACCCTTTATTGTCACATGTACTCGAATGAGTGCAGTGAAAAGTTTGTAATGTCGCCTCTCTGTGCCATCTTAGATACAGGGTACACAGGTACAGATAGTTTAAGTGTTGTTACAGAAAAGACTAGATGGGAATACAGAGTTTAAAAAGCCCAAAATGAGAATAAAATGTCTGCCTAAAGTACTCAAGTTACAATCCTTTTCCACTGAGCTTGTGCCTGCCGTGCTTCAGAACAGAACGCCTCGTTGCCCTGTGCTGTGGTCTATGTTCAGGACTCGTTCCGCCCCACCCACCACCCACCACCTCCCCTGGCCGGCCTAGGATCACTCTGCTTCTGCTCGGACTCCAGCCTCAATGTGGTTTCCAGCTGGGACCGTACGCACTCTGCTCCCATTCCAGGCTCCGGCCATAATGCAATTTCCAGCTGGGACTGCACATGTTCTGCTCCCATTCCAGGCTCCGGCCGCAAAGCGGTTTCCAAATGGAACTGCACAGGCTCTGCTCCCATTCCGGGCTCTGGCCACCACTCGCTTCCTGGGCTCCTGACCTGCCCCGGGCTGACTCAGGCTCCGTTCTCCATTTCCTCCAGGTGGGGTGCTTTAAGATTTTAAAATTTTGGGTAGTGATGGGGTGAAGAAAAACCACAGCAGGAGGAGAAAGAAAGAAATAATGAGGAAAAGGAACTGGCGAGCAGAGGAGTTCTGGCTGGAGCATCTTATTCTGCTGACATGTTAACTTCAGCTGAGCAAAGTGACTATGTGACATTAGTTATCCCCATCACCCTGTGACTATCTCTTCATGACTGCCACTGCTGAGAAGATTTACTTCTTGATATGAGCTGAGATACACAGAACGCATTTGATCTGACTAATAGCAGAGCCAATTAGCACAGAAAACTGCAGCTTTATTCACTTGTGTAAAAGTTGGAGTTCAGACACATCAGGGGAAGATATCTTCTTGTCAATTTTCAGTGAGATTGAAAATTTAAATGTACATGATTTCTTTTCCACAATTTCCCATTAAGTTACAAAACACAAACCCTTCCGTCAACAGAGTTAATGTTTCGTTTCCACTGACCCTTCATCAGAGCTAAAAAAAGGTTGTTATCTATGGTAAAGGTAGATGGGTGTAGGAGGGATTAAATTATTGGTGGAGATCAAGTCTAGAGACAGAGAACAACAGTTGGGCAGACAAAGGAATAGGTAAATGTCAACATGGGAGAATAAATTGTCGATAATGGGGGACCATTAGTGACAAACAAAAGATTGTGGTAGTAGCCCATATGATGACAAAGCCCTGTGTGTGGAGATTGGGATAAAAACATGGGAGACAGTGCTCAGGCCCTAAAATTATTGAACTCATTATTGAGCTCTGAAAGGGTTCCCAAGCAGAAAATGAAATGCTGTTCTTCCAGCTTATGCTGAGCTTCGTTTGAGCACTGCAACAAACCCGAACCAAAAATGTAGGCCAAGGAACAGAGTGCTGTGTTGACATAGTGGACAACTGGAAACTCAGGGTCATTTTTATGGACAGAGAATAGGTGTTCTGCAAAGCAGTCATCCTAGTCTGCAGTCATCTCCCGAGTGTAGAGACAACATTTGTGAACAGAGAATATCGTCAATGAGTTTGAGTGAAAAGCAGGTAAATCATTGTATCACCTGAAAGTGAGGAGGGAGGAAGGAAATGGGCATAGGTTACACCTTCTGTGATTGCATGGGAAGATGCCTTAGGGGTGTGGGGAGGAGCAGAGAGTGGAGGAAGAGTGGACCATGGCATCCAGAAGGAATGGTCCTTGCAGAAGGCTGGCGAGGGAGGGGAGGGGAGTATGTGTATGGTGGTGGATCTGCTGGAGGTGACAGTAATAGCTGCTAGTGATCCTCTGGATGTGGATACTGGTGACATGGTAAGTGAGCACCAGGGAGACTCAATCGTCATTAGGAGCGAGAGGAGAAGGGTGAAGGCTGCGCATAGGTCAATCTCTCCACATCTTCACTGCACATCTCTGACCATATTTACAGAACCTCAGCACTTTCACGCTGCACTTTGGAGGACACCAGTACCTATAATTGGATATCCTGACAGCACTGACTAAATCTGGCTAATGCCCGTGGGAGATTCAGGCAAGCAACAGAGCAGAGGGGTACCTTGGTTAATGAGGTGAGTTTGAGGCAATCGCAACAAAACCTCTGTGCACCTTGTGGATTCTCCATGAAACTCGACAAAAGTGGAACTTTGACAAAATATGATATGATTGTCCAATTCTTTTCAATCCTGCTGCACACTGCCTAATGCTTCCACAAAGAACATAAGAATTAAAAGCAGCAGTAGCCTGCTCCATCATTTTTTATGAGCATAGTTGGTCTCATCTCAGCCTTAACTCCACTTTCCTGCTCAGTCTCCATAATTCTTCATTCAACTAATTACTGATTAAAAATCTATCTAGCTCCTCATTATGTTTACTCAATGTCTCAGCATCCAGCTCACCCTGGAGTAGCCAATTCCATAGTTTCATAACTCTCTGAGAGAAGTAATTTCTCCTTATCTACATTTTAAATTTGTTACCTCTTATCCTAAACCTAAGACCTCTCATTCTAAATTGCTCCACATGAGGAAATATCCCCTCTCCATCTACTTTGTCAGTCCCTTTTAGTGTCTTATATACCTCAATTCATTCCCTTTTCATTCTTCTAAACCCGAGAGTATAGACTGATTAATTTCTCTTCATAAGCAAATCCCGCATCTCTAGAATCAATGGAGTGAACTTCCACTAAATTTTCTCCAATACAATACATCCACCCTCAAATAAAGAGACTAAGATTGTACACAATACTCCACTTGTGGTCTCATGAATGCTATGCACAGTTACAACAATACTTAATTTTATATACAATTCCTTTATTATAAGTGTCAAAATTCTGTTTGTTATTTTCCTGATGAATATAGACCCAGATGTGGTAAAGTCAAACGGTTCCCTCCCAAATAAACCAGCTGGAAATAAAAAAAGAAATAAAGTCAGGAGATTGAAATATCAAATCAGAACTTCCAGCCTTTACTGCCTTTTTATTTCAGATTTCCAGTATCTGCAGTATTTTATTGTGTTTCAAGGGACCCATCAGGTTTTGTTGACAGTCCAACAGCTTTGGGATTGCTGTTACATTTAATTTCAAGGTGCTTTTTGACATCTGAATTCAAATTAAATCTTAAATTCTCAAAATGCCATGGAAAGATTTAAACATATGTTCTCTGGTTGATGACTGTAGCACCTTTAAGCCAGCAGACAGAACTACAAGACCTCCATTCACCCAGTGAAGAAGCGCACGTGTCCTCATACTCAGACCGATGAACCGTAATCAGCAGAGACTCCTCACTCACTCTTCACAAGCTTCTTCCTCCCCTTTAAATCTGTTCGGTGACTGTGGTATATTAACAAGTTCAATAACTGTATGCCTTTCTCTCTGGTACAATGAAATCAAATTATATAATACAGGCTTGAAAGGACAAAAAGAATCTTTTATATAATAAGATTTGCATGCACCAGTAGTTGCTGTATTAAATGAGAAACAAATTGGACTTTTGAGTAGATGCTTGTCTACACCAAGGTTATCTTTGCAATTTTAATGTCAGGTTTGCAAATAATGTCAGTTTCATCACAATCATATTTCTAAAAGACACTGTGAGGTTTGATGCTTTGGATTTAAAGTAACGGAAGAAAAGCTTGTTCAGAAACAATCTAGATCAAATATTCATTGTGATATTGAAATTAGTTTGGAACCATTTCATTGAACTTTGTATATAAAGTAGATTGAATACAAACAGAAGAATTACCAAGATCCCAACTGCGAGTGGCCCTGAACAAGTTAGATTTCAAAATGAGATCTGGCTTGAGAAACCATCAGCTTTAATTTTGGAATTTTGGAGGTCAGTCCACAAGACTGTAAGAAATAAGAACAAGTGTAGGCCATTTAGCCCCTCAAGCCTACATTAGTATTCAACAAGATCATAACTGATCCAAAACGTCAGCTTTTGTGCTCCTAAGATTCTGCTTGTCTTGCTGTGTTCATCCAGCTTCACACTTTGTTATCTCGGATTCTCTAGCATCTGCAGTTCCCATTATCCCTGATACAATATTCTTTGCGTCTGCTTTCCTGCCCTTTCCGTGTAATCCTAGATTCCTCGACTGATCAAGTATCTATCTCGGTCTTAAGTATACACAGGAATTCGGATCCCACAGTTCTTTGTGAAAATGAGTCCTGCTCTTCATCTAACCTGATCCATTGTATCCGTAGCTCCCGGTGTGGTCTCTTCTAAGTCAGGGAGAACAAAAGCAGACTCAGAGACCTGTTCACAGAGCATCTGCGCTCTGCACACACTAACCAACCCAACTTTCCAATTGCTCTCCACTTTAACTCCCCATCCCACTCCCCTGGCGACGCGTCTATCCTTGGCCTTCTCCATTGTTAGAGTGAGACCGCGTGTAAACTGCAGGAACAACATGTGATATTTCACGTTGGGAGCTTACAGCCTCAATACTGACTACACCAGCTTCAAACTCCTTCCACCCCCCAGCCTTATCCCATGTCCAGACCTCCCCTTCCTCCTTGCCTCCCTGGCCTGGCCCAACCTGTCTACCTTTCTGCTCAACTATCTGCTCCATCCTTCCTACTGACCAACCACATTAGCCCACTACCTTCATTCACCTTACACCGTCTCTCCTACCCTTTCCCCAGACCCACCCACATCCGTCTATTTACTTCTGTGCACCCCTCCCCCTCCCCAGCCCAGACAAAGGGTTTTGGCTTGAAATGTTGACTTTTCTGCTCTTTGGATAATGTCTGACCTGCTGCGCTTTTCCAGGTTCACATCTATTGACTCCAAAGACTGGCAACCCTCTGAGAGAAGAAATTCCTCCTCATATTAGTCTTAAATTGACACCCTTTAATTCTGAGACTATGCTCCTCTGGTCCTAGACTGTCCCATGAGGAGAAACAAACTCTTAGTATTTATCCTGTCAAATCCCTTAAGAATCCTTTTTGTTTCAACAAGATCACCTCTCATCCTTCTAAATTACACTGAGTAGAGCCCCATTGTGTTTATCCTTTACTCATAAGACAATCTCTCTGTACCAGGGATCACCTTAGGGAACCTTTGCTGAACTGTCTCCACTGACATATGTTCTCTTAAATAAGGAGACCAAAACTGCCCATCGCACTCCTGATGCCAGGCTCAGATGTAATGCGTTCACAGATACTGCAGGAAGTAAGAATGGAAATTACAGTAGCACCAGATATTAACTTTCAATCCTTCTTAAATAAAGGAATGGTGCCCAAGGACTGAGGAACAGGAAATGGTACATGCTTGCCTAAACACCCAGCAGCAACAGGTCAAACAGTTTAACTGTTGCGAATGGGAAAAATCTTTTGAAACAATGACCCAGGACAATCCGTAGAATCATTTGGACAAGCATGGGCTAATTAAGGAAAGTCAGTTGAGTTCTATTGAAGGAAATTCACATTGAAATAAGTGATGCAAGTAGCAGAAAGGGTCGGTAAGCAAACTGCAGTTGATTTGCCTTGTATAGGGTTGCAAAATAAAACGCTAAATGAGGTGCTGCATGAAGTGTTGGTCAGCAAGTTGAAGCTTATGATATAAAAAGGAGTACTGATTGGTGGCAGATATGGAAACTAGAACGTAGGTGCAGGAGTAGGCCATATGGCCCATCGAGACTGCTCCATAATTCAGTGTGAATATGGCTGATTCTCTTTTTCTGTGTGATGTTCTAATTTTCTCTCCATATCTTTTGGTACTTTTAATATCTAAAAGTCTGCCTGTCTCTTTACATAGACAAGCTGGTAGAAAAGGTTAGACAGGTGGCAGTATAGTGAAGTGTAAAGTGATTCATTTTGATAAAAAGGAATAAAGAGAGATAACAGACAAAGAAACATAGAAACATGGAAGATAGGAGCAGGAGGAGGACCATTCAGCCCTTCGAGACTGCTCTGCCATTCTTCACGATTATGGCTGATCATCCAACTCAACAGCCTAAACCTGCTTCCTCCCCTTAGCCCTTGATCCCATTCACCCCAAATGCTATTTTGAGTCACCTCTTGAATACATTAATGGTTTTGGCATCAACCGCTTCCTGTGGTAAAGTACTCCACAGGCTCACCACTCTTTGGGTGAAGAAACACCTCCTCATCTCCATCCTAAATGGTCTACCCTGAATCCTCAGACTGTGACCCCTGGTTCTGGACACACCCACCATTGGGAACAGCCTCCCTACATCTCCCTGTTCAGTCCTGTTAGAATTTTATAAGTCTCTATGAGATCCCCACTCATTCATCTGAACTCTAGCAAAAATAATCCTCACCTAATCAATCTCTCCTTATATGTCAGACACGGCATCCGCGGAATCAGCCTGGTAAATTTTGGCCACACTCCCTCAAGAGCAAAAGCATCCTTCCTCAGAAAAAGGAGGCCAAAACTGCACACAATATTCCAGGCGTGGCCTCACCAAGACCCTGTATAACTGCAACAACACATCCTGTACTCAAAACCTCTCACAATGAAAGCAATATGTGGTGACAAAAATAGAAATTACTGAAAAAGCTCAGCAGATCTGGCATCATTTTTGGTGAGAAATCAGCCTGTAGGTTCTGAGGCTGGGTCACCATCTGAAATGTTAACTCTCATTTCTGTCCACAGATACTCCTGCGATTCCAGCGCATTCAGTTTTGTCTCTCATTTACAGCTTCCACATTTGTTTTGGTTTTTATTTAGACAATACTTGGTACAATTCTAAAATAGGTGATGGAACAGAGGGACCTGGGGGTGTATGTGAAAAATTCATTGAAGCTGGTAAGGCACATTGAATAATTGGCTTACAAAGCCTGGGCAATGTAAATTGGCCAGGCTGCAAAAGCACATAAGTGTGATGAATCTTAATGAAACACTAGTCTGCCCTCAACTGGAAGATTGTGCCCACTTCTGTGAGTTGCACATTTGCATTAGAGAGGGGACAGCAAGGATTTTCGAAAATGGTTTTGGTTATGAGAGATTACAGTCATATAGAGAAGAACCCCTGGCTCAGCTGTGAATCTGTTACCGACTAAAGGCAAGGTTAGCGCTGAAATGTAGATGTTGCCGATCTACTGCTGCCATAGGAACATATTTACCACATGGACTGCAGTGCATCAGTGAGAGAGTCCACTGCCACTTCTCAAGGATATTAGGGATGTGCTGTCAATGTGCTTTTCCCATTATTTGCAAGGGTGATTGTTGGCAGAAAATGTCACCCCTTAAAATAGCACATGGTCTGTAAGAAATGATGGAAGGAAATCAGCGAACTTCACGTTATTCTTGGTAAGTTTCCTAATTTCTTATTTCACACATGAAGAATTGAAGAGCAGCAGGAGTTGAACAAATTATGCAATGTGCTGCTGTTATCTTCAAACTCCACTGCCAACAATAATTAGCATCAAGGTAAAATCACAATCCAAATATTTATTAACACATGGATCAGACAAATCTCAAGTGGACCCTTGCATCTTTGAAAACTCTTGGCAAACAGGATAATGAGAATCCGATCTTCAAAACCTCATCAATGCCTCTAAATGGGTGGGCCAGAGAAGCTTCGTTGTTGACTCCACATCATTCCAACATCACATTGGCTGGTCATGATGTTGACCCTTCTGAGCGAGGTAAACTGTGGGTTCAAATCCCACTCTGGAACAGAGCAGAAAAATGTAGGCAGAGAACCCAAAGGAGCAAGGTAGGAAAGGAAGTGCTGGAGAAACACTATAGATCTTGCAGTAATTTTGGAGAGAGAGCTCAACAGTGAATGTTTCAAGCCCACTGTGACTATTCCTTGGAACTCCTAATGGACTACTGAGGGAACACATTCCTGCCAGAGATGTGGTCTCTCAGATATACTAATTATCCATGGCTCGGGGCTGTCTTTCATTTTTCCAGAGGTGGGAAACATGGGCCAAAACTGTTTTCTTGTGTCGGAAGCCCACATTCGTTGGAAAGCTAGCTGACGACTTTCAGGCAAATGGAATGGTTGATATGGAGGTGGTTTTCCTCCCCAGTTAAAGCTTGTTCTGTCAGGAAGACTAACAGGGTTCAGGCAACCACATTAACAATGACAGAGGCTGCTAGCAGTTCTGAATGAGAGCATTTGAACTAAAGAGAGCCATTGTGCCAAAGGAGACTCAGATGTCACTGGGGAGGCAGACGTCTGGTACCTATGGCTTTCATGAACAGGGGGATCGAGTTTAAGAGCCGCGAGGTTATGCTGCAGCTCTATAAAACCCTGGTGAGACCACACTTGGAATATTGTGTCCAGTTCTGGTCGCCCTATTATAGGAAAGATGTGGAGGCTTTGGAGAGGGCGCAAAGGAGGTTTACCAGGATGCTGCCTGGGCTGGAGGCCTTGTCTTACGAGGAGAGGTTGACTGAGATCGTACTTTTCTCTCTGGAGAGAAGGAGGAAGAGAGGTGACCTGATCGAGGTGTACAAGGTAATGAGAGGCATGGATAGAGTCGATAGCCAGAGACTTTTCCCCAGGGCAGGATTGACTACCACGAGGGGTCATGGTTTTAAGGTGTTAGGAGGAAGGTATAGAGGAGACGTCAGAGGGAGGTTCTTCACCCAAAGAGTTGTGAGCGCATGGAATAGTTTACCAGTGGTAGTCGTGGAAGCAGAGTCATTAGTGACATTTAAGCGACTGCTGGACATGCACATGGACAGCAGTGAATTGAGGGGAATGTAGGTTAGGTTATTATATTTTTAGATTAGGAATATTCCACGGCACAACATCGTGGGCCGAAGGTCCTGTACTGTGCTGTACTTTTCTATGTTCTATGTTCTATGAGCAGATTCAGCGGTCAAAGAGTAGCCAAGGGTCACTGTTGCCTATGTCTGGGATGGAGGTAGGTGATCTGTTGCCTTTAATTGGATCAGAAGTGATCACAAAGTCAATGAGAGGGATGGAGGAGGAATGAAGAGGTTTCAACAGATGCAGAGGGAAAGCGATAGGATGGAATAAACACGGACACAAAGGACTTCAACAAAGAAGGTTGGAGGTGGGTTGTGCAGAAGAAGAAGACAGCAACTGTAAGAAATAATTTTAATTCTGCTGACAATTGAATACTGAATCACTATGGAGTGAAGAAAGCTTGATTATTGCTGAGTCTTTACCTTGAGGCTATGTAAGATCTGGAGCTACAGTTTGGGGAGAAATGTAGTGAGTAACTTTATTATCAACATTGTCAATTATTAATTTTAAATCTGTGATTCTGATATGCAATAAAGTACATAGGTTGGTAATTTTAAGATTGTCCAATTTATTATAAACGTGATTGAGATGCATTAGCTGTGTCATCACCTGTCTGTTTATATTTTTTTGTGCCTGACAATAATTAAAATAAAAATTTTGTTGCTAGTTTATGACTATTGTCATATTGGTAAGTTAAATATTTGTTATGGTTTAGAAATGAATGTTTTTCTTGTGTATTGTAGCTTTATGATAATGGGGAGTTAATACATTAAGAATATTGAGAAATTTTTCCTTATGACCTCAAATCGTTGTGGAAGAGGACCATTCAACTAACCTACACTGATTCTAAGAGGAGCATCCCACCTAAACCTACTCCATTCCTATAACTCTGCATTTCCCATGGCTAAACTACCTCGCCTTAGTGTTCAGGGGTGTGTGGGTTATAGGGGGATGGGTCTGGGTGGGATGCTTCAAGACGGTGTGGACTTGTTGGGCCGCAGGGCCTGTTTCCACACTGTAGGGAATCTAATCTAATACATGGACACTACAGGCAATTTAGCACCCAAGGCTGGAATTGAACCAGAATCCCTGGCACTGTGGGGCAGCAATGCTAACTGCTCAGCCACCATGCTTGCACAGAAGGTATTGCCCTCACCTGATGATACTGCCAAATAAATGTGTAGTCGACAGTTATGTTCTGAAAGTGCAGGAGACCCATAATACTAAGACACCCTCAGCTGGGATCTTAGGTTCATGTCACACTACAGGTGAGCCCTCACCATCACACTTCATCCACTATACACTCTCTCACACACACACACACACACACACACACACACACACACACACACACACACACACACACACATACACACACACATACTCTGTCACACAAACACAGTCACACAGACTCTCTGTCACACACACACACTCTCTCACACACACACATTCTCTATCTCGCTCATGCACAAACATGATCTATCTCTCTGTCACACACACACAAACACACACACACACACACACACACACACACACACACACACACACACACACACACACACACACACACACACACTTGCATTTGCAGATACATTCTGTTTTGTGCAAAAAAGCACACGATTTGTATACAATCAATGTGGCATTCTATAAATTCCTACTTTGGAAATAAAGCCAGCCTGGCTCCAGGTTAATACGCAGCCAGATTCTAAATAAGGCCTCACACCTAAATTGCATGGTCTAACCTGAGATGTCACCTCTGGTAAACTGATAAAATCTTTTGTATCTCAGGGCAGTGACTTGAAAGAAATTCTGTGTTTTGCATATTAATCCTTTCTAACTGATTAAAGATTTAACAGCCACCTGCGTTGTTCGGCATATTCACATCAGTTCTCTGACCCTCTGATCTTTTGCTTATAAATTCCGTGCCTGATGCCATTTGACACTGAAAGAAGGACCGAGTCTCCAAAATCTTGCATCTTCAAATAAATCTGTTGGACTATAATGTTGTGTCATATGATTTTTAACTCATACATCCCAGGCCAACACCGGCAACTCCACAACATATTGTGCAAGGAATTACAATCATAATAACTTAATACTGCCTTTAAAGGATTTTCAGGGCTGTTTTTGTTTTGTTTGAGAGACTGGCGTGTCAGCACATTCAAGATTTCAGAAGAAAGCTGTACCCAATCAATCACTTTAGGTTTGGAGCAGTAAACAACAGAAAGAACATGGAACCTAAACTAATCAGTTGCTGTTGTAATATGTGGCTCAGGTCATAAGATCATGCAGGCGTTGCTCTTTAGTGAGCTTAATTAAGCAAATTCTTTTCTTTTAATCTGGCCATCCATTTTATCCTGGACCAAAGGATCAAAAACAAAACAGCCACAACAGTAACTTACATTTATTTAGCACTGGTAGTATAAGAAAATGGCTCAAAGTCATTTGCCCTGTTACATGGTAAAATAAAATCTGACACCATGTCACATCAGGCACTATTAGAGCAAACGAGAAAATGCTCTACTCAGGATCAAGTTTTCAGTGAAGCCTTAAAGAATGAAGGAAACCAAAAGAGGTGGAGAGGATTTGGGAGGGAAACCCAGAACTTGAGAGGTCAGGCTGTAAGGCATAGCTATCAATGGTGGAGTGTCGAAAATTGGGCATACGCAGGAGGCCTGAACTAGATATCTCATTGGTTTGTGGGGATGGAGAAAATAAAAGTGGTTGGGCCCTCAAAGGGATTTGAAAATGGGGATGAGAATTTTCCAACTGGGATGATGCTTAACCGCAAACCAATTCTGTTCAACCGGAACAGATAAATGAGACTTGGAGTGAAGAAGGTTACAGCCAGTAGAATTGATGAAGAGCCACCCGGACACGAATCATTAGCTTAGTCTTTCTCCATGGGTCCTGTGTGACCTGCTGTGATTTCCAGCATTGGTTGTTTTCAATAGAATTGTCTTAACTCCATCCATCTGTCTCAGTACTGCATCTCTTAATAGCCTGGGTGAGTAATGACCCTTCAACCTCAGATGCCAGATTATTGAGTGATAGGTGTGTATACCATTACAACATTCAAAAAAAACATTTGGAAGGTACATGAATCGGAAAGGTTTAGAGGGATATGGGTGAAACACAGGCAAATGGGACTGCTCCAGTTTAGGATACCTGGTTGGCATAAGCGAGTCAGACTGAAGGGTCTGTTTCCACACTGTATGAATCTATGAGTCTGTCTGGATCTATGAGTCTGTCTGGTTCTAACCATTCTGGGAATAAGGAACTTAAGTTCAGATGTTCCTGATGACTGAAGGTGTCCCAAATCAGGATCTGGCTGACCTGTGACTCCAGACCTACGGCAACATGGTTGACTCTTAGCCATCTTCTGGCTAATTAGCGATGGCTAATACCAATGCAGCAAACTATGCCCACATGTATAAGCAAATGCTTCTTTTGACACACGTTGTAATTAAGCACAAACTCCCAATAACTCCCTACCTTGTCAGGGGCATGGCTTCACTCGTCTGACCATAACTCATTGACCAATTTTAATACATTATGCCCAGATCTTTAACTCTCCTTCATCTATGTCTCATCTTCCTTTGTTCTTTCATGTTGGTGCACAAAACCAGCACTTGCTTCGCATTTCCTAATTTTTCTTGGACTGACTTACCTGCCAACCCCTTCAGAGGTCAATTAAGAATCAACCATATTATTGCGGGTTTAGAGTCAGGTTAGTTCACAGAGAGATGTTAGATGAAGTGACCAAACATTTTATCAAAATTTAAGCACTGTCTAAAAAAGAGGAGAGAGAAAATCATTGAGGGAGAGAATGTCAGAATGTAGCTTTTTCGTAGTTATGGTCAACAATGAAACTAATGTGGATGAAAAGAGGTCAAAATATGGTACAAAGATCATGGATTGCATGTGGAAGAGGTTACGTGGGTACAGATGGGGAAGCGGATGAGGGAATAAACATGGGAAATGCTGCAGAAACACAGAAGTTCTGATAATACCTGTGGTGAGAGAAACACTGTTAACATTTCAAGTCCAAAATGACCCTCCTTCAGATCCTGGAGGATTTGGAAACCTGGGGAGTTTTTTAAAGGAGATAGCAAGAACTGCAGATGCTGGAGCCAGAGATAATACAGTGTGGAGCTGGAGGAACACAGCAGGCCAGGCAGCATCAGAGGAGCAGGATTTTTTAAAACTAAGCTGCATTTGGTCAGGGTGATGAGTGAACAGGACAGGATACAAGTTAGAGAAACTCAGCAGGGCTGGCAGCATCTTTAGAAGGAGGGTGGAAACGAGATTACTGGACAACTCAAGGGGGAAGGAATTGGCCACATGCTTCTCTCAACTTACTTCTCTCCTGGAATGTTGGTACTGGGGCGTGTATCAGCCTGGAGAATGCCTGAAACAAAGAGAAAAATTGCTGGATAATGGCTCTGCAGGCACCTGTGGACAGAATGCAGCGTCAACATTTTGGGACTAGGTCTGTTCCAATTCTGAGGAAAGATCACTGGGCCTGAAACGTTAACTCTGATTTCTCTCCACAGATGCTGCCAGACCTGCTGATTTCTCTAGCAACTGCTGGTTTTATTTCTGACTTCCAGCATCTGCTGCTCTTTCATTTTTATTTACTGAATTTCTAAGGCAGCCTAACAAGGCAGGCCATGCCCTTGAAGTATTGTGTACAGTTTTGGCCATCTTGGTAAAGGAAAGACACAGGTAAATGGTAAAGTGTGCAAGGAAGATTTACAAGGATGTTGCCAGAACTAATAGGCCTGAGTTAGAGGGAGAGGTTGGCTAGGATAGGACTTTATCCCATGGAATATAGGAAGACGAGGTGTGACCTTATTGAGGTGTGTAAAATCATGAGGGACACAGATAGGATGAATGTCTTTTTTCCAGACGTTGGGTATTGAAACTAGAGGGAATAAGTTTAAGGTGAGAGGGGAAAGATTTAAGAAGGATCTGAGGGGCAACTTTTTCATGCAGAGAGTGGCACATGTATGGAATGGGCTGCCAGAGTAAGTGGTTGAGGCAGGTACGGTAGCAACATTTTTAAAAACATTTTGATAGGTGCATGGATGAGAAGGGTGTCGAGGGATATGGGCCAAATATGGGTAATTAGAACTAGCTAAGTATGGACCAGCTTGGGCCGAAGGGCCTGCTTCCATGCTGTATTACTCTATGACTCTAAAATAAACATGGGACCGGGTGGGACTCATAGCTTCCATCGTTCAGGGGTTCTAGTAGTTAAAAAGGTAAAGTTTATCCTGGAATCCTTTCCAAATCCTATCATATTCATTCAAGAAACAAGCCTGAGATGATTGTGAAGTGTTGTGTGTCCTCATTTGAACATTTGAATTGTAGTCAGTGAAATCCTCCTCATCAAATGGTGCTTGTGCTTAGCTTAACTTCCTATTCATTGGCATGCATGTTTAGAGTGGTAGCATGTAGATATCATGTCCCTGTAGTATCGGTCCTCAAAAGAAGAAAATTCTTATTCACTTGTGATGTTGCATTTGAGCAGGTTTAACATTATTCATATGTAACACTTCTGTGAAATACATTAAAATGTTTTACTGTTTCCAAAGCTTGACAGGATCTAAGAGCAAATTCCTGCACAATCTGGAGTCTGTCCTGAGAACAACAATGCTGGAGATCACAGTGGGCCAGACATCATCCATGGAGAGAGAGCAGGCTAATGTTTCAAGCCTAGATGACTCTGATGAAGAGCCATCCAGACTCGAAAAGTTAGCCTTGGATGTTGCCTGACCTGCTATGATCTCCAGCATTTGTTGCTCTCAATCTCACGAAGAACAAGTTGTTACTCTTTTTTTCTGGCCAGTGTTGAAAGAACCATATAGATTTTATTTTTATAGGCAAGACTCCATTTAACATTTAAAGAGCAGTGAAGGTTAATAGGCAGTTTAACAGAGGTGCTCAAAATTGTAAGGAGTTTTGATAGCGTTGAAAAAAAGTAGTTAAGCCCCCAAGACCCCTCCCTTTTAACACATCAATCTCTGCTACTCACTATATCCCTTTCTCATGCCATGATCACATCTAATTGTCTCATAAATCTTGTACTGTCTTGTGTGCATTGCCGTTCCTTGGCCATTGTATCCACAAACCTGCTTCTTCAGTTCACAATTCAGCACATTGAGTATTAGAGTTGGGCAGACACATTGCAACTGTACAAGGCATTGGTGAGGCCACTTTTGGAATACTGCATTCGGTTCTGCTCTCCATGCTATAAGAAAGATGATAATCTTGAAAGAGCGTAGAAAATATTTCCAAGGATGTTGCTGGGGTTGGAGGGTTTAAGCTTGAGGGAGAGGCTGAACAGGGCTGTTTTCCCTGGAGTCTGAGAGGTGACCTCATACATGTCTTTAAAATCATGAGGGGCATGGATAGGGTGAATAGCCAAACTGTTTTGCCCACGGTAGGAGAGTCCAAAACTGGAGGGTTTAAAGTGAGAGGGAAAAGATTTAAAAAGGACCTAAGTGACAACATTTTCACCCAGAGGTTGGTGAGTCAATGGAATACGCTGCCAGAGGAGGTGCCGGAGGTCGGTCCAATTACAACTTGAAAAGGCATCTGGATAGGCAGATGAATATGAAGGGGTTACATGGCTATGGGCCAAATGCTGGCAAATGGGTCAAGATTAATTTAGGGTTTCTGGTCGGCATGGGCAAGTTGGATTGAAGGGTCTGTTTCTGTGCTTTACAACTCTGTGAATCTATGACTTCTGTCCCCTAGAATCTTAACTATTGTTATCAAGTCAAATAGCACTGGAGAATAGGAGAAGTCAATAAGTGTCAAACTTGTTTGTTAATGGCATCCCTCCTTACCCTAGCCCCCATGATGAACCTACGCCCCAATCTAAGCTGCTGGTGAAAATGGAGCCTGTTTGGCTCTGATGGCTATCTTGCAATCTACCTGACTTTATTTTCCATAGACAGCAAAGAAACATGAAATCATGGATCGGGGAGCAAACTAACATTTGACCCAAACACTGCACCCATTCTTGGAAGCTCATCTCAGTTAACACCAGGGTCAATAATGATGTTGGCATTGGTTGTTAAGGACTATTAATTTCTGCTTTGTATAATTGGTCACGTCTTGTGTCTCTAATGTCCAAATTGAACAGAAATGTCTTCATTTTGTAATGCAGATTGGATAATTCAATTGGAATCAACTTTTAAATGCAATTATGTTCAAATTATCATTCAAAACAATTGAATTATAGCTGCAACTGTGGCTTTTGTTGGGCTGTTGCCCATAACCTAGTGCCAGCCTAAGTAAATGTGTAGAGTATGTTCCAGTTGCTTAGCAGGGTTCCTGCCCTTGTTCTGGTGCCAAGCTACAGAAACCTTATGTTATCTAATAGTTTCTGCTACAAAGAGATGAATATTTAAAATCTTACGCACTGCTTAGCAAGTTTGATTTTTGTTACATCCCATCTAAGGTTCATCCTTCACTGACCAATACTTGCCCTTTAACCACAGATATACAATGCCGTTTCCCGTTCTTTCCAACATTCCCTTTTCCTCTCTTCAAACGCTGACATATAGTATAGCCCAGGTATAATTGCATGGAAATGCAGTTAGTTACTAGCTAGAAATTTTAGTTACACATACAGCAAGTGTTTAGAAAAGCAAATGGAGTGTTGATTTTTATTGTAGTGGGAATGGAATTAAGAGTGGGAAAATTTGACTGAAGCTGCGAGACTACTTATGGAGCATGTATCCTTCTCAGAAGGTAAAACCAGCTAAAAAGTATCAGTAATAGACATATGGTGCCACTGGATTTCGACTTTCTTGTACAGATGCCTTTCCTCTATCATAAGGTCAGAAACAGGGAGGCTCGCCGATGATTGCACAATGTTCAGCACCATCCATGACTCCTCACATACTGAAGCAATCCATTTTCAAATGCAAAAAGATCTGGACAATACCCAGGATCAGGCTGACAAGTGGCAAGTGACATTCGTGCCACACAAATGCCAGGCCAGACTATCATGCATAAGAGATCATCTAACCACCGCCGAGATAACAAAGTGTGAAGCTGGATGAACACAGCAGGCCAAGCAGCATCTTAGGAGCACAAAAGCTGACATTTTGGGCCTAGACCCTTCATGAGAAAGGGGGATGGGGAGAGGGTTCTGAAATAAATAGGGAGAGAGAGGGAGGTGGATCGAAGATGGAAAGAGGAGAAGATAGGTGGAGAGGAGACGTGGCGGGGATGGACCCAGTAAAGGTGAGTGTAGGTGGGGAGGTAGGGAGGCGATAGGTCAGCCCGGGGAGGATGGACAGGTCAAGGGGGTGGGATGAGGTTAGGAGGAAGGAAATGGGGGTGCAGCTTGAGCTGGGAGGAGGGGATAGATGAGAGAAAGAACAGGCTGGGGAGGGGGAGATGAACTGAGCTGGTTTTGGGATGCAGTAGGAGGAGGGGAGATTTTGAAGCTTGCGAAATCCCCATTGATACCATTGGGCTGCAGGGTTTCCAAGAAGAATATGAGTTGCTGTTCCTGCAACCTTCGAGTGGCATCCTTGTGGTACTGCAGGAGGCCCAGGATGGACATGTCGTCTAAGGAATGGGAAAGAGTTGAAATGGTTCGTGACTGTGAGGTGCAGTTATTTATTGCGAACCGAGGATCGGTGTTCTGCAAAGCAGTCCCTAAGCCTCCGCTTGGTTTCCCCGATGTAGGGGGGTCCACAATGGGTACAGTGGATACAGTATACCACATTGGCAGATGTGCAGGTGGACATCTGCTTGATGTGGAAAGTCTTCTTGGGGCCTGGAATGGGGGTGAGGGAGGAGGTATGTGGGCAAGTGTAGCACTTCCTGTGGTTGCAGGGGAAATTCTGCATTGTACTATGCAATGGTTATACTGACCTGTCTGTTCCATCATAGCTATATCTGGCATGTTAAACCTCAATCACTTATAGCTCTGTAATTACCCTTCAATGCACAAGCTTCCAATTCCCTTATGTTATTTCTAGTGCTTCTGAATTACAGGCTCTTGATTATGTACTTTACTTGATCTGAATTTCTTTGCATGTATTTACATATTGACTTTCCTTTATTTGCTCCCACAATTTCACAAGCCTCTGAGCTCTGCTTCCTTGTGATTACATTTCAATTCTTCCTTCACTCTGTACTTAATTTAAAAGAGACTTTTGTTTCATTTTCAACTTTGTCTGGAAAAGTAGTATCCTGTCCCTTCCTGATATTGAGAAGCGATCAGTCTCTGTTGTGCAAACTGGGCTTCAAACAGTTCCAACTTCCAGTTATATCCAAAGAACCACTTATTCACCTTCAGTTTAGACTATATCAATGCAATTTTTTTTCTCCACTGCTTTTTTTTTCAATTAACACAACCAGACCTGCTAAAATAACAGCAACATTGGCACAGGGAAATATGGCTTACGGTAGTGGTATTCAAGCTGAGGTCTGGAATGACTCTAATTAGAGAAGCTGCAAATCCATGACGAATTTAAAATCTACCATCCTTATTTTTAAGAATTTTCTCATTGAATATGGAATCTTATCACTTGTTTGGCATGAAATGCTCCTATTGTGTAACTTCACCAGGTTGATACCTCATTTTTAGATAAGCCTGGTACTGCTCCTGGCATGCCATCCTGCACTCTCCATGGATCACAGCTGATCCCCAGGTTTGATGATCGTGGTTGAGTGGGAGATATGCCGGGCCAGGAGTTTGCAAATTAATTTTAATTCTGCCGCAGGTAGTGGTGAACAGCACCTCGTGCATGCTCAATCTTGACTTGCTAGATCTGTTTTAAATCTATCTCATTCAGCCATACCATATAGTTTATTCTCAGTGTGAAGGTGGGATTTCATAGAAATCTACAGAGGTGAAAAAGGCTCTTCAGACCTCTGTGTGGTGGCCACTTCTTACCAGTACTGTCACAGACAAATGTTTCTGTGGCAGGAAAATTCATGAGGATGAGGTCAAGTATGTTTTACCTTCGTGTTGATTCCTTCATCACCACTTGACAAAAATAGCCATGTCCTTTGGGGCTTGACAAACTTGATCAGTAATGCCCAGTTACTCTTAGGGTGGAAATTGAAATCTCCCACCCAGAGTGCCTTCTGTATCCTTGCCATCCTCAGTGCTTCCTTCTAGGAATGCTCAAAATTGAACAGATCCATCAAACAATGGGGATAAGCCTTGTTGCTCTGCTCCCCTCATGTAATAACGTAGAGGAAGGACATTCCAGTACGTTTAACAGCCTTAATAATAGATAAATCTGAAGGCCAGTATGGGATATATGCCACAGAGATAGTAGGAACTGCAGATGTTAGAGAATCTGAAATAACAAAATGTAGAGCTGGATGCTGGGTTCACCCAGCACTACACCTTGTTACCTGGGATATATGCTAGTTTGTTTGAAGGAGGCAAAGGAAAAGATACCAAGGCAGTACTTTTTCAAACTCTCTGTGATCAGAGATGAAATGCCAAAAGGATTGAAGGGTGACTAATGTTGTCCCATTATTTAAAAAGGGAAAGATCAGAAGATGAAAGGCCAGTCAGCCTAATCACAGAGTCATAGAGATCTACAGCACAGAAAAAGGCTCTTTCGATCATTGAATTTGTGCCAATCAAAAACAACTGTCTAAGTATCTTAAGCCCATTTTCTAGCATTTGGCTCAGTGCCTGGTATGTCATGGTATGAAAAGTGTAAATGTAAGTGTAAATCTTAAGCATTCTATCATCACAGCAGCCGAGATGTTAATCAAAGAATTCTAAAGGGAAGAATATATCGGCACTTGGAATGACATGGATTAACCAGGGATAGTCAGCTTGGATTTGTTAAAAGAGGTGTTCGGCAATTTTGGTTGAGGATTTTAAGGGGTTTGGGGACAATACATTTGATGTCATACACATGGACTTTAACAAGGGCTTTGATGATGTTCTCCTGGAAAACTGGTCAAGAACATGAGAATCCATGGGAACCAAGGCAAAGTGGCATATTGGATCCAAACTGAGTTGAGAGGCAGGAAGCAATGGCTGATTGAAGGGGGGTTGTTCCTGTGATTTAACATGTGCTTCTAATGATGAATCTGTGCTGGGACCCTTGCTCTTTGTGGTGTGTGCACGAATGATTTGGGCTTAAAGGTAATGGGTATGATCAAGACACTCGTGGGTGACACGAAAATCAGTAGGGTGGTAAATATTGAGGAAGTTAACTGTAAACTGCAGGAGGATAGCAACAGGTTTGTCAGCTGGATACTTTAACGGTAAATGGAATTCAGCCCGAAAAAATTCCGTG
Source organism: Stegostoma tigrinum (assembly GCF_030684315.1). Classification (NCBI taxonomy): domain Eukaryota; kingdom Metazoa; phylum Chordata; class Chondrichthyes; order Orectolobiformes; family Stegostomatidae; genus Stegostoma; species Stegostoma tigrinum. Next base: position 103,898,427 of record NC_081359.1, read on the forward strand.
AGGGGTAACAAGGAAGGAATTACAGAAACTCTGATGATCAGGGATTCTGAGGTGAGTATATAGGGCCATAGAGCCAGGCAGAACACAAACAGATCCCTCAGTCCAACTCGTCCATGCTGACCAGACTGACCTAGTCCCATTTGCCAGCATTTGGACCACATCCCTCTAAAACCTTCCTGTTCATTTACTCATCCAGATGCCATTTAAATGTTGTTATTATACCAATCTCCACCATTTTTTCTAGCAGTTTGTTCCATACACGCACCACGCCTCAGCATGAAAAAATTATCCCTCAGCTTCTTTCTAAATCTTTCGATTCTCACCTTAAACTTACGCGTTTTAGTACTGGACTCCCTCACCCTAGGAAAAAGACCATGGCTCTTCAGCCTGTCTATGCCCCTCATGACTTCATAAACCTCTGTAAAGTCACCCCTCAGCCTCAGATGCTGCAGTGAAAATAACCCTGGCCTACTCAGCCTCTCCCTATAGCTCAAACGCTCCAACCACAGCAACATCCTTGGAAATTTTTTCCGCACCCTCCTCAGGTTTAACAACATCCACAGATCCCTGAGGTAGCCAGGCAAGCGGGTAGGGTGGTTAAGAGGGAATATTAGATACTTGTGTTTGCTAGCAAAGGCCAAGCATACGAGCACAGGGAGTTTATAAAAGGACTATATAAAATGTCAGTTAGGCTGTAGGATGAATACCGTGAGCACTCCTGCTCACTACATAATGGGGGATATTTGCTTGCACTGGAGAGGGTGCGGAATAGATTTACCAGCATGTTGCTTGGGTTGGATGGTCTGAGGTTTGGGGCAAGATTGGTTTGGCTGGGCTTATTTGTCTTGATGCTGCGAAGACTGAGAAGGGACTTGACTGAAGCGTATAAAATTATGAGAGCCATTGATAAGGTGATAGGAATGGCACTGGTTTTCCATTAGCAGAGGGGCCAATAAGCACAGAGTGTAGTTTTAAGGTGGAAAGTAGAAGTTGAAGAGGTGAGTGGAGAAGAATCTCAACTCAAACCACTGCATGGGTGATGGGAGTCTAGAGCTCACTGCCTGAAGCGGTGGTTGGCAGACACTGCCCTAACATTTAAGCAGTATTTAAATATCGACTTGTATTTCCATAGCCTCTGGGGCTATTGGCCAGAAACTGGAAAATGGGATTAATGCAGTCAGATCTTTGTTGGCTGTCATGGGTGCATTAGGCTAAGTAGTATCTTTCCGAGCTGTAAATCTCAGCGAGCCTCTGATTGCACCCACTGAGGATGCAAGCAATGTGTATCTATGTGCAGGAAAACATTGAGAACAATTAATAAAAATACAATTGATACATCATTGATGTGAATAAGTGCAAGAACATAGGAAACTGCAACAGAGACAGGCCATTGGCCACTCGAGGACCCTCACCTGCGAGGAGTGCACCCAACTCCAGTTCCTCACAAACCATGTTAGAATATAGAATATAGAACATAGAACATAGAACAGTACAGCACAGAACAGGCCCTTCAGCCCACAATGTTGTGCCGACCATTGATCCTCATGTATGCACCCTCAAATTTCTGTGACCATATGCATGTCCAGCAGTCTCTTAAATGACCCCAATGACCTTGCTTCCACAACTGCTGCTGGCAACGCATTCCATGCTCTCACAACTCTCTGCGTAAAGAACCTGCCTCTGACATCCCCTCTATACTTTCCACCAACCAGCTTAAAACTATGACCCCTCGTGCTAGCCATTTCTGCCCTGGGAAATAGTCTCTGGCTATCAACTCTATCCATGCCTCTCATTATCTTGTACACCTCAATTAGGTCACCTCTCCTCCTCCTTTTCTCCAATGAAAAAAGTCCAAGCTCAGTCAACCTCTCTTCATAAGATAAGCCCTCCAGTCCAGGCAGCATCCTGGTAAACCTCCTCTGAACCCTCTCCAAAGCATCCACATCTTTCCTATAATAGGGCGCCCAGAACTGGACGCAGTATTCCAAGTGCGGTCTAACCAAAGTTTTATAGAGCTGCAACAAGATCTCACGACTCTTAAACTCAATCCCCCTGTTAATGAAAGCCAAAACACCATATGCTTTCTTAACAACCCTGTCCACTTGGGTGGCCATTTTAAGGGATCTATGTATCTGCACACCAAGATCCCTCTGTTCCTCCACGCTGCCAAGAATCCTATCCTTAATCCTGTACTCAGCTTTCAAATTCGACCTTCCAAAATGCATCACCTCGCATTTATCCAGGTTGAACTCCATCTGCCACCTCTCAGCCCATCTCTGCATCCTGTCAATGTCCCGCTGCAGCCTACAACAGCCCTCTACACTGTCAACGACACCTCCGACCTTTGTGTCGTCTGCAAACTTGCTGACCCATCCTTCAATTCCCTCGTCCAAGTCATTAATAAAAATTACAAACAGTAGAGGCCCAAGGACAGAGTCCTGTGGAACCCCACTCACCACTGACTTCCAGGCAGAATATTTTCCTTCTACTACCACTCGCTGTCTTCTGCTGGCCAGCGAATTCTGTATCCAAGCAGCTAAGTTCCCCTGTATCCCATTCCTCCTGACCTTCTGAATGAGCCTTCCATGGGGAACCTTATCAAATGCCTTACTGAAGTCCATATACACCACATCCACAGCTCGACCCTCATCAACCTTTCTAGTCACATCCTCAAAAAACTCGATAAGGTTTGTAAGGCATGACCTACCCCTCACAAAGCCGTGTTGACTGTATTTGATCAAGCCATGCTCTTCCAGATGGTCATAAATCTTATCCCTCAGAATCCTTTCTAACACCTTGCAGACGACAGACGTGAGACTTACCGGTCTATAATTGCCGGGGATTTCCCTATTTCCTTTCTTGAAGAGAGGAATTACATTTGCCTCTCTCCAGTCCTCAGGTACGACTCCAGTGGAGAGCGAGGATGCAAAGATCTTCGCAAGTGGCGAAGCAATTGCATTTCTCACTTCCCAAAGCAGCCGAGGACAAATCTGATCCGGGCCTGGCGACTTGTCAATCTTAATGTTTGACAAAATTTTCAGCACATCAGCTTCCTCTATCTCTATCCATTCCAGCATGCACACCTGCTCTTCAAAGGTTTCATTCACTACAAAGTTCGTTTCTTTCGTAAAGAGAGAAGCAAAAAACTCATTTAGGGCTTCCCCTACCTCCTCAAACTCCACACACAAGTTCCCTATGCTATCCCTGATCGGCCCTACTCTTTCTTTGACCATTCTCTTATTCCTCACGTAAGTGTAAAATGCCTTTGTGTTTTCCCGGATTCCTTCTGCCAAGCCTTTCTCGTGCCCCCTCCTGGCTCTCCTCAGACCATTTTTGAGCTCCTTCCTTGCCTGCATGTAATCCTCTCTAGCTGAACTTGACCCTAGCTTCCTCCACCTTATGTAAGCTACCTTCTTCCTTTTCACTAGAAGCTCCACCGCTCTCGTCATCCAAGGTTCCTTAATCTTACCCCTTCTTGCCTGTCTCAGAGGGACATATTTACTCATCACTCCCAACAACTGTTCCTTAAACCATCTCCACATGTCTATAGTTCCCTTACCATGGAACAACTGCTCCCAGTCCATGCTTCCTAACTCATGTCTAATCGCATCATAGTTTCCTCTTCCCCAATTAAATATCCTCCCATTCTGCCTAATCCTCTCCTTCTCCATAGCTATGTAGAATGTGAGGCAGTTATGGTCACTATCACCAAAATGCTCCCCCACCACAAGATCTGATACCTGCCCCGGCTCGTTTCCGAGCACCAAGTCTAGAATGGCCTCTCCCCTCGTCGGCCTGTCAACGTACTGCGTTAGGAAACCCTCCTGAACACACCTTACAAAAACAGCTCCATTCAAATCTTCTGCTCGAAGGAGGTTCCAATCAATATTAGGAAAGTTAAAGTCACCCATTACAACAACCCTACTGCGTGCACACTTCTCCAAAATCTGTCGACCTATGCTTTCTTCAATCTCCCTGCTGCTATTGGGGGGCCTGTAGTAAACCCCTAACGAGGTGACTGCTCCCTTGCTGTTCCTAATTTCCACCCATACTGACTCGGTAGGCAGATCTTCCTCGACAATGGAAGCTTCTGTAGCTGCGATACCCTCTCTGATTCGTAGTGCTACACCCCCTCCTCTTTTTCCCCCCTCCCTATTCTTTTTAAATGTTCTAAACCCTGGAACATCCAGCAACCATTCCTGCCCATGAGAAACCCATGTCTCTGTTATGGCCACAACATCATAGCACCAGGTACTGATCCATGCTCTAAGTTCATCACTTTTATTCCTGATACTCCTTGCATTAAAGCAAACACACTTTAACCGATCCCTTGGTTCCTTCCCAGGAAAATCCTTCCCACTAGCTGGTCTACCTCTTGCTACTGCCTCACCTGCATCAACGCTCACCTCTGGTATACAGCTCAGGTTCCCACCCCCCTGCCATACTAGTTTAAACCCTCTCGAACTACTCGAGCAAACCTTCCACCCAGGACATTGGTCCCCTTCCAGTTCAGATGCAACCCGTCCTTCTTGTACAGGTCCCACCTTCCCCAGAAGGCATCCCAATTATCAACATATCTGAAGCCCTCCCTCCTACACCAGCTGTGTAGCCACGTGTTCAGCTGCGCCCGCTCCCTGTTCCTCACCTCGCTATCTCGTGGCACCGGTAGTAAACCAGAGAACACTACTCTGTTCGTCCTGCTCTGCAGCTTCCATCCTAACTCCCTGAAATCACTTTTTATATCCTCAAACCTATTTCTGGCTATATCATTTGTGCCAATATGTAACACGATTTCTGGCTGTTCGCCCTCCCCTTTCAGAACTTTATACACCCGATCGGAGACGTCCCGGACCCTAGCACCAGGGAGGCAACATACCTTCCGGGAATCCCGATCTTGCCCACAAAATCTCCTGTCGATTCCCCTAACTATCGAGTCCCCTACCACGAATACTTTTCTATTCTGCCCCCTTCCCTTCTTTGCCACAGTGTCAGGCTCAGTGCCAGAGAACTGACTACTGTGGCTTTCCTCTGGTAGGTCATCCCCCCCAGCAGTATCCAAAACGGTATACTTATTGCTGAGGGGAATGCCCACAGGGGATCTCTGCACTGTCTGTCTGTCCCCTTTCCTCCCCCTAACTGTAACCCATCTATCCTCATCCTGAGCCTTAGGAGTGACCAACTCCCGATAACTCCTCTCAATTACCCCCTCTGGGTAGGGAATTGGAGCTGGAGCTGGATGAACTTAGGGTCATTCGGGAGACTGAGGGGTGATAGAGAGGAGCTACAGAGAGGTGGTCACACCCTAGGTACAGGAAGCAGGATGGGTGACTGTCAAGAAAGGGAAAGGGAATAGGCAGACAGTGCAGCGATCCCCTGTGGCCGTTCCCCTCTATAATAAGTATACCACTTTGGATACTACCAGGGGGTACGACCTACTAGCGGAAGAACATAGCGGACAAATCTCTGGCACTGAGCCTGGCCCTATGGCACAGAAGGGAAGGGGAGAGAATAGGAGAGCAATTGTCATGGGGGATTCGATTGGAAGAGGCACAGACAGGTGGTTCTGTGGACGAAAATGACATGAAAGGATGGTATGTTGCCTCCCAATTGCCAGGGTCCATGATGTCTTGGATCGTGTGTTCAAGATCCTTAAGGGAGAGGGTGAGCAACCAGTGGGCATGGGTACACATCGGGACCAATGACATAGGTAGAAAAAGGACTGAGAATGTGAAAAATGGGTACAGGGAGTTAGGTCGGAAGCTGAGGTCCAGTACAAACAGGGTAGTTATCTCTGGATTACTACCAGTGCCACATGATAACGAGGTAAGAAATAGGGAGAGTGCAGCTAAACATGTGGCTACAGGGCTGGTATAGGAGGGAGGGCTTCCATTATGTGGATAATTGGAGCACATTCTGGGGACGGTGGGACCTGTACAGTAAGCTCAGGTTGCACCTGAACCAGAAGGGCACAAATATCCTGGGAGGGAGGTTTGCTAGAGTCAAACGGGATGGTTTAAACTAGTTTGGCGGGGGTGGGGAACCGGATTTATAATTCAGAGGATGAGGTATTCAGCCTTCCAACAGACACAACAGGGAGTGAGGAGGTTTATAAAAAAATGCGGTTGATGGAGCGTAATTGTGGACACAGGGATGGTTTGAGGTGTGTATACTTCAATGCCAGAAGTATCAGAAAGAAAGCAGATGAGCTTAGGGCATGAGTCAGTACTTGGAACTACAATGTTGTGGCCATTGCAGAAGCTTGGGTAACTCAGGGAGAGGAATGGTTGTTGGAAGTTCCAGGGTTTAGATGTTTCAAAAGAAATTGGGAGGGTGGTAAAAGAGGTGGGGGAGTGGCATTGCTAGTCAGGATGAGTATGGCAGCTACTGAAAGGTTGTTCGAGAATGATATGTCTACAGAGTCAGTATGGGTTGAGGTCAGGAACAAGAAAGGAGCAGTCGCTTTGTTGGTTTTATATTTTACAAACCCCCTAATAGGCGCAGAGAAATAGAGGAGCGGATTGGGAGGTGGATACTGGAAAGGTGCAGAAGTCACAGGGTTGTAGTCATGGGTGACTTCAACTTTCCAAATATTGATTGGAAACATTTTAGTTGTAATAGTTTAGATGGAGCAGATTTTGTCCAGTGCATTCAGGAACGATTCCTGAAACATTATGTAGCTAGACCAACACGAGGAGAGGCCACTTTGGATTTGGCTCTTGGCAATGAACTGGGCCAAGTGTTAGACCTGTTGGTAGGAGGGTGTTTTGGCGGTAGCGATCAAAACCCTATTACTTTTACAATAGTCATGGATAAGGATAGGTACATAGGGGAGGGTAAAGTTTACAATTGGGGGAAGGGTAATTAGAATTCAGGCAGGCAAGAACTGGGTAACATAAATTGGGAGCAGATGCTTTCAGGGAAGAGCGCCACAGAAGTGTGGAGATTGTTTAAGGAATGCATACTGCATGTGCTCGATATGTTTGTCCCTAGCAAGCAGAGGGATGCGGTTGAGTGAGGGAGCCATGATTCTCAAAAGAGGTCAAACAACTGGTTAAGAGGGTGAAGGAGGCTTATGTAAGGTTTAGGGAAAGAGGAATGGAAGAGGCTGTAGAGGGATTCAAGTTATCCAGGAAGGAGCTGAAGAAAGAGCTTAGGAGAGTGATAAGGGGGCATGAGAAAACCTTGGTAGATAGGATCAAGGAAAACTCCAAGGCTTTTTACACATATGTGAGGATTAAGAGAATGACCAGAGAAAGGGTAGGGCTGATCAAGGGTTGTAAGGGAATTTGTGCACAGAACCTAAAACGGTCCTTAATGAATACTTTCCTTCAGCATCCACAAGTAAGAAGGACCTAGTTGGAGAGGAGGATGTTGTGCAACAGGCTGGTAGGCCAGATGAAGTTGATGTTAGTATAGAAGATGTGCTAGGAATTCTGAGGAATTTGAAGATAGATAAGTCCCCCGGGCCTGATGAGGTTTATCTGAGGATTCTATGGGAAGTGAGAGGCAAGATCGCAGGGCCTTTGGCAATGTTCTTTTTGTCCTCACTGTCCACAGGTATAGAGCTGGAAGATCGGAAAGAGGCAAACGTCATCCCCCTGTTCAAAAAAGGGAACAGGGATAATGCAGGAAATTACAGGCCAGCTAGTCTCGCATCAATGGTCGGCCAATTATTGGAAAGGGCTCTGAGAGACAGGATTTATGATCACTTGGAAAGACACAGTTTGATTCGTGATAGTCAGCATGGATTTGTGAGGGGTAGATCATGCCTCACAAATCTTATTGAATTTCTTGCAAAGTTGGCCAAACAGGTGAATGAAGGTGGAGCAGTTGATGTGGTACAGTAAGGTGTTTGATAAGGTTCCCCATGGTAGGCTCATGCAGAAAGGAAGGAGGCATGGGATAGGGGGAAATGTGGCAGATTGGATTCAGAATTAGCTGACCCTTAGAATATAAAGGGTGGTAGTGGATGGAAAATATTCCAACATGGTGCTCAGTTACGAGTGGTGTACCACAAGGATCTGTTCTAGGTCCTCATCGATCTGTGATTTTTGTAAATGATTTGGATGAAGGAGTGGAAGGGTGGATTAGAAAGTTCGCGGATGATACGAAGGTGGGTCACATTATGGATAGTGCGGAGGGCTGTTCTACGTTACAAAGGGGCATTGATTGAATGCAAAGCTGGGCTGAGAAGTGGCAGATGGAGTTTAACCCTGAAAAGTGTGAGGTGATTCATTTTGGAAAAACAAACTTGAAAGCCGAATACAGGGATGACAGAAAGATTCTTGGCAATGTGGAGAAGCAGAGGGATCTTAGAGTTCATGTCCACAGTTCTCTGAAAACTCCCACCCAGGTGAGTTGTTAAGGAGACGTAAGGTGTGTTAGCTTTCAATAATAGAGGAATTGGGTTCAAGAGCCATGAAGTTATGCTCCAGCTATACAAAAGCCTGGTTCGGCCACATCTGGAGTATTATGTCCATTTCTGGTCACCTCATTACAGGAAAAATGTGGAAGCATTAGAAAAGGTGCAGAGGAGTTTTACCAGGATGTTGCCTGGGATAGAGGGAAGGTCTTACGAGAAAAGGTTGAGAGAGCAAGGGCTTTTCTCTTTAGAATGATGAAGGATGAGAGGTGAATTGATAGAGGTGTACAAAATGATCAGAGGTATAGATAGAGTAGATAGCCGGAGACTTTTTCCTAGGGTGAAGGTAGCTTTTATGCGGGGACATAGTTTTAAAGTGAAAGGAGGTAGATATCTGGGAGAAGTCAGAGGTATGTTCTTTACTCAGAGAGTGGTCGGGGCATGGAATGCATTACCAGAGAGGGTAGTGGGGTAGGCCTCATTGGAGGCATTTAAGCAGCTATTAGATAGTATAAGGTAGTGGTGCAGGTTAGATAGATCTTAGATTTAGAGTAAAATTTAGAGCAAATGTTTGACACAACATCGTGGGTCGAAGGGCCTGTACTGCGCTGCACTGTTTTATGTTCTATGTTCTATGTTCAATCAATCAACTGGATTTTGTGGATAGTGGCCTATCTGAATGCCAGTGTCCAAATTTGCTTATGGAGTTGTAGAGTAATAGAGATATACAGCTCAGAAACAAACCCTTCTGTCCAACTCGTTCATCGTAAACACATACCCCATATAATCTAATCCCATTTGCCAGCATTTGGCCCATATCCCTCTAAGCACTTCCTATTCATATACCCATCCAGATGCTCTTTAAATGTTGGAATTGTCACAGCCGCCACCACTTCCTCTGGCAACTCATTCCATACACACTACACCCTCTGCATAAAAAAGTTGCTCCTTAGGTCCCTTTTATATCTTCCCCCTCTCACCTTAATCCTATGTCCTTTATTTGCCCTTTAGTCCCTGGGGAAATTACTTTGCCATTTACTCTATCCATGCCCTGTCATGAATTTATAAACCCTAGATGTCTGTAAAATATATAGTATGAAAGTAATTGTTCCTTTTCAGATTTTCCCGTTTCTTTTGCTGGATTCAGGGCTAATAGTTCCTGAAGGGGAACCTTTCTTTGATGTTGAGTGAATGTTAATTCTGAGTCAAGGTCTCAAAGATGAAATTAGTAAATAAAAAACTTTTGTCTGTTTGATCCGATCCTTTCAGGATGCTGACCCCTCTGTCATCCATCCTCTATCACAGCGGGAGGGGAAAACGGTTACCTACATATTCTATAAAATACAGAACTCTAACATACAAGTGCTGTGTAATCAGGAAGGCTAATAGAATGTTGGACATTATTTCAATGGGGTTGGAGTGTAAGAGCAGGGGAGTTTGGCTGCAACTGTGCAAGGCGCTGGTAAGACCACATCTGGAGTATTGTGGGCAGTTTTGGCCCCCATATTTAAGGAAAGATATCATCTCGTGGGACACAGTTCACAGGAGGTTTACTGAGATGATCCCTGATATGCAGGGATTATCTTATGAGCAAAGGTTACACAGGTTACGACTTGACTAACAGGAGTTGCAAACACTGAGAGGTGATCTCATTGAGACATACAGGGCCATTAAGGTGCTTGACAGGATAAATTCTTGAGGGGGCATTCCCCTCATGGGAGAGAACATGTTCGCAGAATAAAGGGGTGCCAATTTAATGCTGAGATGGGAAGAGATTTATTCTTTCAAAGGGTTGTGAGTCTTTGAAACTCCTTGCCCCAGGGATTTGTGAGGATAGAGTACTTGTGCACATCTAAGGCTGAGATAGATAGATTCTTGATCGGTATGTGAATCAATGGTTGCAGGGAAAGGGCAAGATAGTGGGGTTGAGAATGTTGATTCAGCCATAATTGTACTGAATGGTGGAGCTGGCTTGAAGGGCCAAATAGCCGACTCCTGTTCCTATTTCTTATGTTCCTATGGTCTTAAGTCTCACAATATCCAACGCTTAGACATATACCACCATTCTATGATCATTGCTTTATCAAACAGTTGCAGTTTCCGACCTAAGACTACCTTTGGAATCCCAACATGACAAGAACTAAAGGACAAGAGGAAATTGACAGTTCATCCTGATTTAAGATGTATTTCAAATTAAACCTGTGAGATTTTTTTGTGAAATTATGTTGATTTAAACATTTTTTAATAAGTTCTAATTTTAACTCATTTTAAACTGGCGTGACAACGTCTTTAGAGAGAGAAGCAAAGCGAATTTTAAAAATTTGGTATGAAATTCAAAGTATTAACTCTGTTTCTCTCTTTACTGATGTTAACGGACCTGTTGAGCTTCTCCAACATTCTCTATTTGTTTTAGATTTCCAGCATCTATAGTATTTTGTGTTTATTTTGCTGGAAACAGGTTTGAGATGTCTTTAGTATACTCATCAGCTCAAATTTAGACTTATGTTGTATAGCTTTATTAAAAAATCATGAATTAGATGTGGGTGTCACTAGCTCAGTCAACACTTATTGCCCATTCCTAGTTGCCATTGAGAAGATGGTGATGAGCTACCTCCTGGAACCCAGAACTGAAAATCACACGACACCAGGTTATAGTCCAGCAGGTTTATTTGAACCGATTATCCTTGGGATGTAGGTACACCCACAGTGCTATTAAGGAGAGAATTCCAGGATATATTTCCAACAGATTTCCAAGTCAGCATGATGAGTGGCTCAGAAGGGAACCTGAAAGCACTCCCATGTGGCTGTAGTCCTTTTCATTCCAGACAGTAGATTGTAAATTTTGTAGGTGTCTCTGAAAAAGAGCAGTGGTGAGTTACTGTAGTGTATGACTAGTGTGAATGGTGATGGCTTCCACTGTATGCCAATGGAAATTGTCAATATCCTGCTAAACAAAATCATCTCACTTAATGTACAGGTGAACTAAATTTACTTTTTTCTCACTCGGCCAACATATTTGCACACTCCAATCCCAACTTACAAATTAACTTAAACGAAAGCCGAAAGAACTGCAGATGCTGTAAATCAGGACCAAAAACAAAGTTGCTGGAAAAGTTCAGCAGGTCTGGCAGCATCTGTGAAGGGAAAAACAGAGTTAACGTTTTGGGTCTGGTGACTCTTCCTCAGACTGTCTGAGGAAGGGTCACTGGATCCGAAACATTAACTCTGTTTTTCCCTTCACAGATGCTGCCAGACCTGTGAGTTTTTCCAGCAACTTTGTTTTTATTACAAATTAACTAGCTCCATTGACAGAGCTATAAGCTGCATCGTCATTGATGACTACTTACATGTTGAGATAACATTGAAGGGAAGGGCATTTTCAAACAAGCAAACACCATTATAGAATCAAAGTCATGACAAGACATCAGAGAAGTTTATTTCTTTTGATCCCAGAAAGTTATGTTGATAGGCTAAGATGAAGTAAGGGGGCATAATCTTAGTACAAAACAACAATAATGGAGTAGCCCATTGGGGTCTGAATGGCCTGTTTCCATGCTAAAGATTCTATGTAATTCTCTGAGATGAGTATCCTTAAAGTCACAGATCAGACAGATATCAGGATGTATTTCTTTGTACTGAACCTTTAAAATGTGATACATGATTGAAAGGTGTGGATAAGATTTGCAGAAATTTCAACATGTGCAACAGATATGATTCACAATACTAAAGACATGTACTTCATGCCTCAGCTTTGTTGTTGCTCTTGCTACAGCTTTGCTCACAGTTGGCCAAACACAGCCTTAACCATTGATAATGGGAACTGCAGATGCTGGAGAATCCAAGATAACGAAATGTGAGGCTGGATGAACACAGCAGGCCCAGCAGCACCTCAGGAGCACAAAAGCTGACGTTTCGGGCCTAGACGCTTCATCAGAGAGGGGGATGGGGTGAACGTTCTGGAATAAATAGAGAGAGAGGGGGAGGCGGACCGAAGATGGAGAGAAAAGAAGATAGGGGGAGAGGACAGTATAGGTGGGGGGGTAGGGAGGGGATAGGTCAGGCCAGGGAAGACGGACAGGTCAAGGAAGTGGGATGAGGTTAGTAGGTAGGAGATGGAGGTGCGGCTTGGGGTGGGAGGAAGGGATGGGTGAGAGGAAGAACAGGTTAGGGAGGCAGAGACAGGTTGGACTGGTTTTGGGATGCAGTGGGTGGAGGGGAAGAGCTGGACTGGTTGTGTGGTGCAGTGGGGAGAGGGGACGAACTGGGCTGGTTTTGGGATGCGGTGGGGGAAGGGGAGATTTTGAAGCTGGTGAAGTCCACATTGATACCATTGGGTTGCAGGGTTCCCAAGCGGAATATGAGTTGCTGTTCCTGCAACCTTCGGGTGGCAAATTGTGGCACTGCAGGAGGCCCATAATGGGCATGTCATCTAAAGAATGGGAGGGGGAGTGGAAATGGTTTGCGACTGGGAGGTGCAGTTGTTTATTGCGAACCGAGCGGAGGTGTTCTGCAAAGCGGTCCCCAAGCCTCCGCTTGGTTTCCCCAATGTAGAGGAAGCCACACCGGGTACAGTGGATGCAGTATACCACATTAGCAGACGTGCAGGTGAACCTCTGCTTAATGTGGAAAGTCATCTTGGGGCCTGGGATAGGGGTGAGGGAGGAGGTATGGGGGCAAGTGTAGCATTTCCTGCGGTTGCCGGGGAAGGTGCCGGGTGTGATGGGGTTGGAGGGCAGTGTGGAGCGAACAGGGGAGTCACGGAGAGAGTGGTGTCTCCGGAAAGCAGACGGGGTGGGGATGGTAAAATGTCTTGGGTGGTGGGGTCGGATTGTAGATGGCGGAAGTGTCGGAGGATGATGCGTTGTATCCGGAGGTTGGTGGGGTGGTGTGTGAGAATGAGGGGCATCCTCTTTGGGCGGTTGTGGCGGGGGCGGGGTGTGAGGGATGTGTTGCAGGAAATGTGGGAGACGTGGTCAAGGGCGTTCTCAACCACTGTGGGGGGAAAGTTGCGGTCCTTGAAGAACTTGGACATCTGGGATGTGCGGGAGGGGAATGCCTCATCGTGGGAGCAGATGCGGCGGAGGCGGAGGAGTTGGGAATAGGGGATAGAATTTTTGCAGGAGGGTGGGTGGGAGGAGGTGTGTTCTAGGTAGCTGTGGGAGTCGGTGGGCTTGAAATGGACATCAGTTACAAGCTGGTTGCCTGAGATGGAGACTGAGAGATCCAGGAAGTTGGCGATGGGCACCCGCACGGGCCCCACCTATGCCTGCCTCTTTGTAGGTTACGTGGAACAGTCCCTCTTCCGCACCTCCACAGGCCCCAAACCCCACCTCTTCCTCCGGTACATTGATGGCTGTATCGGCGCCGCCTCTTGCTCCCCAGAGGAGCTCAAACAGTTCATCCACTTCACCAACACCCTCCACCCCAAACTTCAGTTCACCTGGGCCATCTCCAGCACAACCCTCACCTTCCTGGATCTCTCAGTCTCCATCTCAGGCAACCAGCTTGTAACTGATGTCCATTTCAAGCCCACCGACTCCCACAGCTACCTAGAATACACCTTCTCCCACCCACCCTCCTGCAAAAATTCCATCCCCTATTCCCAACTCCTCCGCCTCCGCCGCATCTGCTCCCACGATGAGGCATTCCCCTCCCGCACATCCCAGATGTCCAAGTTCTTCAAGGACCGCAACTTTCTCCCCACAGCGGACGAGAACACCCTTGACCGCATCTCCCGCATTTCCCGCAACACATCCCTCACACCCCGCCCCTGCCACAACCGCCCAAAGAGGATCCCCCTCGTTCTCACACACCACCCCACCAACCTCCGGATACAACGCATCATCCTCCGACACTTCCGCCATCTACAATCCGACCCCACCACCCAAGACAGTTTTCCATCCCCACCCCTGTCTGCTTTCCGGAGAGACCACTCTCTCCGTGGCTCCCTTGTTCGCTCCACACTGCCCTCCAACCCCATCACACCCGGCACCTTCCCCTGCAACCGCAGGAAATGCTGCACTTGCCCCCACACCTCCTCCCTCACCCCTATCCCAGACCCCAAGATGACTTTCCACATTAAGCAAAGGTTCACCTGCACATCTGCCAATGTGGTATACTGCATCCACTGTACCCGGTGTGGCTTCCTCTACATTGGGGAAACCAAGCGGAGGCTTGGGGACCACTTTGCAGAACACCTCCGCTTGGTTCGCAATAAACAACTGCACCTCCCAGTCACAAACCATTTCCACTCCCCCTCCCATTCTTTAGATGACATGTCCATCATGGGCCTCCTGCAGTGCCACAATTTGCCACCCGAAGGTTGCAGGAACAGCAACTCATATTCCGCTTGGGAACCCTGCAACCCAATGGTATCAATGTGGACTTCACCAGCTTCAAAATCTCCCCTTCCCCCACCGCATCCCAAAACCAGCCCAGTTCCTCCCCTCCCCCCACTGCACCACACAACCAGCCCAGCTCTTCCCCTCCACCCACTGCATCCCAAAACCAGTCCAACCTGTCTCTGCCTCCCTAACCTGTTCTTCCTCTCACCCATCCCTTCCTCCCACCCCAAGCCGCACCTCCATCTCCTACCTACTAAACTCATCCCACTTCCTTGACCTGTCCGTCTTCCCTGGCCTGACCTATCCCCTCCCTACCTCCCCACCTGTACTGTCCTCTCCACCTATCTTCTTTTCTCTCCATCTTCGGTCCGCCTCCC
Source organism: Stegostoma tigrinum (assembly GCF_030684315.1). Lineage (NCBI taxonomy): Eukaryota > Metazoa > Chordata > Chondrichthyes > Orectolobiformes > Stegostomatidae > Stegostoma > Stegostoma tigrinum. Next base: position 103,913,510 of record NC_081359.1, read on the forward strand.
CCTCTCTCCCTATTTATTCCAGAATGCTCACCCCATCCCCCTCTCTGATGAAGGGTCTAGGCCCGAAACATCAGCTTTTGTGCTCCTGAGATGCTGCTGGGCCTGCTGTGTTCATCCAGCCTCACATTTCGTTACCACAGCCTTAACCAAACAAGCACAGGGAGTGATTGTTTTAAGTGGATCTGCACAATCAAACTGCGAATAATTGACCACAACAACAGGAAAACAAATTGAGGAAGATACAGTGGATTCAAACAAGTGTTATTTTCACAGTCATGAAACAATATGGTTGCTATCTTTGAAAGATGAAATTGGAAGTTGAAAAGTCCTTCATGTGCAACATTTTTTATTGGTCTAAATTGCATTTGACACTGAACATTGTATATTGATGAAAATAACATATTTTGTTCTTTTGTTTTTCATCTTGTATATCTCAGGATTTTCAGAAGAATAACAATGTAACAGAGAACAACAGTTCAGCATGTGCTGTGTGAGAGTCATGCTGATTGATGAGATGTGGACTCTGATTGGTGGAGTCATTGCAGCGGAAATGAATACAGCAGTCATCACATTAATGTAGGAGCAGAAGTAGGCGATTCAGCCCATCAAGACTGTCCCACCATTCAATGAGATCGTGGCTGATCAGATAATCCTCAACTCCATTTTCCTGCCTTTTCCCCATAACCCTTGTTTCCCTCACTGATTAAAAATTTATCTTAGCCTTGAAAATACTTAATGATCCAAACTCAGCAGCCCTCTATGGCAAAGAATTCCAAAGATTCACTCCTGTATGAGAGAAGAAGCTTCATCTCATCTCTGCCGAAAGTGTGTAAGCACTGATTCTGAGATAATGCCCTCTATTAGCACATTATCCCACAAATGGAATGACATCTCCACATCCACCCTGTGTTTCAATAAAATCACCTTCATTTTTGAACTCAAATTGGTAGGGATCAATCCACTCAGCCATTCCTCCTAAGGTTGGTATAAAACTAGTGAACATTCTCCAATGCCAGTACAACTTTCCTTAAATAATGAGACTACATTTGTTCACAGTATTCTAAAATGGTTCAAAAGCATCTAATATAATTTACGCAAGACTTCCCCATTTTTATATACCATTCCTTTGGAAAATAAAGGCCAAAATTCCATTTGCCTTCCCCATTAGCAACTGAAAGAGGATGCTCGTTTTTAGTGATTCATGCACAAGGGTTCCTAAATCCCTCTATGCTTTAACTTTCTGTGGGCTTTACTGTTTTAAAACAAAACTTCTTCTTTACTTTTCCTGTCAAAGTATACAATCTCACATTTTGCTCATCAGATTCCATCGGCCAAGACTTTGACCAACCACTTGACCTATCTATATCCCTCAGCAGATTCTGTGTCATGTTGTGTTATTCTCAATGCTCTGCCATTAGATCCTTTATAACACACTCCAGCATTTTCCCATTTACAGAAATTAAACCAACTGCCCTGTGGTTACATTTTTTTCTCTTTTTTTTCATAAATAAGTGTTACTTTGACAGTTTTCAATTTATCAGGGAAGTTTCCAAAATCTAAGGACTCTTAGAAGATTACTGCCAGTGCATCCACTATCTCTGTAGCTACTTGTAATGCACAGGTCAGGGGGACACATCAGCCTTTAGATCCACAGATGGTAGGAACTGCCAATGCTGGAGAATCTGAGATAACACTGTATGAAGCTAAATGAACACAGCAGGCCAGGCAGCATCCGAGGAACAGGAAAGCTTGACGTTTCGGGTTGGGACCCTTCTTAGCTCCATTTGTTTTCAAATACTATTTTCTCAAGTGATAGTCAATACATTTATGTCTTCCTCACCCGCTTTTCCCATTGATTTGTAGCATTTTTGAATGGTTTTAGTGTCTTCTACTGTGAAGACTAACACAGGTGTTCTTTCACCATTTCTGCCATTTTCTTGTTCCACATTTCTATAGCCTCATTCTCAAAGTGGGCATTGTTCTTTTTGTCTCCTTTATTTTATATTTTTAAGGATGCTCTTACTATCTTTTCTAGATTTTGTGCTATTATGCACTGGAAGTAGATTTTCTTCCTCTTTAATATTTGTCTGGCCACACTTTGTTGGTTTGAATATTTTCCCAATCCTCTGGTTTACTTCTAATTTTTGTCACATTGTACTTTACTTTTCTTTCAATCCATAACTTCCCTGTTTAACCTCTTCCTGGAATTCTTCTTCCTAACTAGGATATATTTTTGTTGTGAGGCATGAACCATTTTCTTAAATATCTGCCACAGCTCATCAACCATCGCGAAACACCTTCCCCAGGCCCATCCAGCCAAATCTGTCCTCATTATTTTGTAATTACCCAAATTTAAGTTCAACACAACTGGTTCCAATCCCAACTATTCTTTCAAACTAAATGTTAAATTCTACCGTGTTATAATCACTGTTTCTTTGGGGATCTTTCACTCTGAGATCATTTATTAAGCTTGCATCATCAGATCCAAAGTAACCTGATCTCTAGTTGGATCCGCATTGCATTATTCTTGGAAACTTGATACACTCTATGAATTATTTATTGTGGCTACTTTGTTGATTTGATTTTATCAATCTACATAAAGATGGAAGTCACCATGATTAATGTGTTACTCTTCACATCCCACATTACGTCCTGATTTATTCTGTATCCAATAGCTTTGCTACTATTGGGGAGCCAAGACAACTCTGACAAATATCTTCTTTCCCCTGTTATTTCTTAGTTCCATCCAAATGGATTCTACATCTTCTGATTCAAGATCATTTCACACTGCCATACTTTGCAAAAAGAAAAATCATTCATGGGACATGGGCATCACTGGCTAGGACAGCTTTTATTGGCCATTCCTGGTTGTTCTTGAGGATGGTGGTGAGCTGCCTTGTCGAACTGTTGCAGCCCATATGTCAGTGGGGAAAGAATCCCAAGATTTTGGGACATATTTCCAGGTCAGAATGGTAAGTAGCTTGGAGGGGAACTTGCAGGTGGAGGTGTAATCATGTAGTAGCCACCCTTTGGTTTCTGTGTTAATCCATCCTGTACTAACAAAGCTACCCCACCACTCTTTACGTTCTGCCAGTTCTTTTGAAAACTCACTCCTGATTATTCAGTTAAAAACAAGAACAGAAATTGCTGGAAAAGATCAGAAAGTCTGGCAGTATCTGTGAAGAGAAATCAGAGTTAACGTTTTGGATCCAGGGACCCTCCCCCAGAACTACTATTGAGTTCTTAGCTTTGATCCCTTTGAGACCATGTCTCCATAATTCAAATAACTTTGGTTTGTACTGTTAATTAAGTTATTTTGTTTTAAATATTGCATATAATTAAGTGAAAAGTCATTAATTGTGTCGTTTTACTGTTTTCTTTTACCTCTTTGACGCTATTTTTTGCTTATTTGACATCTGTTCACTCGGGCTCTTCCAATCCCCTTCTGGATATCATTAACTAAGTAGCTACACTATAATGCTGCCTTTATTTGGTCTAAAACACTCTCTGCAGCTCTACATTTTCAATTCAGCAGGACACCAGACCCAGTATGATTCACGTGAATCCCATTGCACTAGAGTAGACCCATCCGAGCAGTATTAGTATCAGTATCCCACAAACTGCAACCCATTCTTCCCACACCTAACTTTAAACCATGCATTTAATCCCTTGAATCTACACTGTGCCAGTGTTCCCCGGGGTCAGGCCATAACCCTTAGGCTTCCCTTGAGGATTGGTGAGATGATAGTCTTGTGGCTTTCTCATTAGAGCATTCATCCAGAAGCTCAGGCAATGTTCTGGGGAATTGGATTTGACACTTGCCATAGCATTTGGTGGGATTTGAATTTAATAAATATCCGAAATTGATATGATCTCAATTGTCAGGAGCAAAAAAAAGACATCAGGCTCACAAATGTCCTTTAGTGAAGGAAAATGGTGTCCGCTGCAGGTCTGGCTTATATATCACTCCAAAGCCACTGTAATGAAAGCAGCACAGTGGCTCAGTGGTTAACACTGCTGCCTCTCAGTGTCAGAGACCCGGATTTGGTTCCACCCTCATGTGACAATCTGTCTGAACTTTGCTTGTTCTCCTCATGTCTGCATGGGTTTTTGTCCTTCAGTCCAAAGATGTGCAGGTTAGGCAGCTTGGCCATGGGAAGTGCAGGGTTTTAGAGTGGAGGGGGGGCTTGGTTGAGCTGCCGTTCAGAGGGTCATTGTGGGCTTCTTGGGCTGAATGGCCTGCTTCCACACTGTAGAGATTTTGCCTGTGTCTGGATTACTAGTCACTACAATCTGGGCAACAAATATTGGCCCAGTCAATGATGCATGCATGCCTAGGAATAATTAAAGGAAAAGATTTAGCTCCTCGCTGTTCAAGATCTTTCAGCAATATCTTCTTTTTAGTCCTGTCAACATTGTTGGCACCAAAATCAACGATGACAGCTGGATCACTCCTCACCCACTTCAGTTTCGTCTCCAACTCTGAGGGGATATCTTTAATCATTTTGGAGATCGGAAGGTGAATACTTACTAGACTTCACGACTTTGACAAAAGGTCAACTCAGTATTGAAAAACAGAGTAAATTGTCCCTATGTTCTCTGTAATTTAGAAAAAAAACCCGAGAAGTTGCCTTGATAATATAGGCAAAACGGGCTTCATTGGGTGGCTACAGAGAGTTTGTTTCACCTTGCTGGGGAATCTAGGGAGCAGCATGCCTGGGTATGGTGCTGACCATCTGGGACTGAGATGAGGAGCCATTTCAACCCTCAATGCTTTGTGAGCATTCAGAAATGATTACGCCAAATGTTTGGGGATATGTGTTCATGAAACTTATTCAACCCTAAGATGGATAGACTTTTGGCATCCTGGGGAATCAAGGAGTTATGGCAGAGTATTTTCCATCCAGAGTTTGATGTCTTTTTGTGAGCTCTCAATGGTGTTATGGGAGACAATACAGGTAAAAAGCACTGAAGTGCTCAATTAGCCATGATCCTACTAAATTATGGAGCACATATGATGGGGTGAATGTCTCACTTAAGATCCTACATCCCTGGAAGTTTGGGCATGATTGCATTTATTGGATGGAGCAGGTTCACTGCGCTCTAATTTCTGCTCCTGCTTAGCACAATAGTTGGGATGTGACAAGGTTGCATAAGGCATTGGTGAGACCACATATAGAGTGCTGTGTACAATTCGGGTTGCCCTGCTGTAAGAAGGATGTTGTTACACTGAAAAGGGCCCAAAATAGGTTGTTATTGAAACTGGAAAATTTGAGTCTTAAGGAGAGGCCAGATAGGCTGGATCTTTTTCCCCAGGACCTGAGGAGGTGGCCTTATAGAAGCCTGTAAAATGTTGAGGGACATAGATAAGGTGAATAACCAAGATCTTTTCCCCAGAATAGAGGACTCCAAAACTAGAGGGCACAGGTTTAAAAGTAAAAGGGAAAAATATAAAAAGGACCTGAGGGGTGGCTTTTTTTGCTCAGAGAGGGCGGTGCACGTATGGAATGTGCTGCCAGAGGAAGTGGTAGAGGCTGGTACAATTATAACATTCAAAAGACATTTGGACAGGTACATGGTTGGGAAAGGTTTACAGGGATATGGGCCAAAAGCAAGACAATGGGGGTTAGTTCAGTTTACAAAACCTGGTCAGCATGGACCTAATTGGGCCGAAGGCCTGCTTCTGTGCTGTAGGTCTCTATGACTCATAATGTATAGATTCTCAGGGCAATATAATGAGTAATAAATGCTAACCTTGCCAGCAAATCCTGGAACAGAAGACTATGCACGGATATAACACAAAATAGTTAATTTCAGGTTAAAATCTGTTAAACTACCAAAAGAAACTGGTTCTATGAGAATCACTGCTCCCTAAATTAGTTGCGTTTGATGCTGAATCGGTAATATTTCTTCAAATCCTTATCAAACACCTGGCCTTGGATAATTGTTTGCACTCAGTCTCTTATGCGGTACTATAGAAATAAGATGTTAATGCTCTTTAGCTGATTGGAGATTATGCCAGAGTCCAGATATCTATACTGACACCAGAATAATGCTAGGTGGTATATCTATTGACAGTGAAAATCAATATTTAATTACCTGCAGCATAGCACAGCAATTCAATTTAATGCAAACCCACAGCACTCCCTTCCAAGGCAAAACCAGATTTGAATTCTTCTCCTTCTCAGTGATTGCTTCTACCAGCCATTTATATTCTTCCTTTTTTTTAACTGTAATGATGTCCAGGAAATAGGTTGTAAATTTCTCCATGGAGTAGCAGCTCAGAGGGAGAGGGTATGTCTTCCTTCAGCTTTTACATTTCTCGTCACTGCCAAAAAAATGCCAGGACAGCTAATAATTTTGCCTCTGCCCATGACCTATTGCGCTGCACGGATCAGTTCTTTTGAGAAACTCCCACAGGGACAAAATAAGTTTGGTTCTTAATTCTCACTCACCACTTTTTAGAATTGGTCCAGTGTAGGCCAAAATCTAATTCAATTTAACAAATGTCAGCACAATGTAGGTGAATCATCATCCGGAATGCCAACGTCAGACATAAGACTCCACTAAGCGAGAGAGGCAGTTTATTTCAGAGAACAAAGTTTGGTGTCAAAGCCGTGGAAATGGCCCTGCATGGGTAAAAAGTATAGTCGACATGAGGCCAGGTCCCTTAACGTTCAAAATTCAAGTTTCTGAGGTGGTCCCGAAGCATGTGGGCCACATGAAAGCTGCAAACAGATCAGAAGCAAAACATACCCGGCCCCTCAGATCAGCCAATGAGTTCTCCCCCTCCATCTAGTGTCAAGGAAACCTCAGGGTCTGAGATGGACACAACAGATGCTGCAGTCTCTATACCTTTACCACCTGAAGAAGAGGAAGAATTTCTTCCAAGATACTCTGAACTCAAGAGGTGATCTACGGTGTGGTATGCGATATCTATGTCAGATGTTGAGTCAGAGGAACCAGACCTAGTGTGAAAATGCCCCACGAGAGGCTACAAGAAAACAAACAAGCCTTAGTCCCTGGACATAGAGAGAGAGGGATGCAGTATTCATACAAGGTCACCCAGGTAGGTCTCATAGATTATGAGTTCCCTGATTGGGGCTGTTAACATGGTCCAATCAGAGAGCCCTGGCTGACAGATATAAACAGGAGTGTGAGAGGTTCTGCTCACTCTGAGAGCTGGCTCTGAGGAAGCCGAACCAGTGTTAAGTACTGCGCGCATGTAAGTAAAGGGTGATTTGCTGTCGGGATGCTGGCCTCTGTGGAGTTATTTTGGTAGGCAAGATAGGGGAGGTGACAGCCTAAAGGTACTGGTGCTGAAAACAAAAAAATGCTGGAAATCCAATGTATCAGACAGCATCCATGGAGGCAGAGCAAGCTGACATTTTGAGTCTAGATGACTCTTTGTTAGGACTGACATGAAGTTTGGAGGGTGTGGCATTTATGCAATAGTGAGTTGGTGGAGTGTTTGGGGAGAAAGGATGTTGATAGTGCAGACTAAGTGGCATTATTGCTGGATAGTTAATCCAGAGACCCAGGTAATGTTCGAATCCTGCCATGGAAGGTTGTGGAATTTGAATTCAATAAAATAAAATCAGGAATTAAAAGTTTAATGATGACCATGAAACTTGCTGATTGTCAGGAAAAACCCATCTGCCTTGCAAATGCCCATTAGGGAAGGAAACTGCCATCCTTACCTGGTCTACATATGACTCCAGACCCACGGTAACGTGGTTGACTCTTAACTGTCCTCTATGCAATTGGGGATGGGTAATAAATGCTCGCTTAGCCAGCAACACCCTCATCATGTCAATGAATTTAAAAAATACAGGTTTTATGTATCTGGAAAATAGTAAGGACTGCAGATGCTGGAAGTCAGAGTCGATAAAATGTGGAGCTAGAGGAGCTCAGCAGGTCAGGCAGTATCTAAGGAGCAGGAATGTCGACGTTTTGGGTCTGGATTCTTCATCAGGACCCTTCAACAGGTTACTGTTGTCGGTACAGTTTAGGATCAAAAGAAATGGTGTCGCTTAGTTAAGTCCTTCATTGGCTATTCCATCGAGTATAATGGTCTGAAAAGTCTCATTTGGAAAGGCAAACTCGACAGCAAATTCTTTGGTAACACAGGCAAACAAATATCATGACATTCAACTCATTGCAACTTATTTTCTCAAATTCAGAAATCTTAAAGAAAGGAGCTGAAACAACTGCTTTTAAAAAGGATCAGCCAGGGAGACAAGGATTGGAGCTGTTTAAAGGCACAGCAATTAAAAGATGCAATGCAGAACAGAGATATATTTTAAAACAACAAATTGTTATGATCTGGAATGGACTTGCTGAAAGGGATGGTGGTGCAAGATAAGGTGGAAGCAGATTGAGCAAAAAGTTCCAAAGGGTTTAAAAATGGAAAAAAAATAAAATTTGCAGATTATGAGAGAAAGACAGTGACACTAATTGGAAATCTCTTTGAAACAGGTGGGATAATTTTACTGTGCCCTGTCTGTCCTCTATCAATTTACAGTTCCGTTAAAATATCCATTTCTTCATGGAGCGGGCTGATATATTCTGTTGGGCCATAATTCTATGATTAACTGAACAGCCATTTTCTAAAAGGGAGTTAGATATCGTGCTCAGGGGAAAAGGATGGAAGCAGGAACAGGGTCCTGAGTTAAATGATCAGCTGTGATCATATTGAACGGTGCAGCAGATTTGAAAGGCTGAATGGTCTATTCCTGTCCCTGATCTCTACGTTTCTAAGAGCTGCCTCAGGCATAACAGGCTGAATGGTTTCCTTCAGTATTATAGGAGAGTATTCAGTATTGAGTACTATAGGAGAGGATGCAGCAAAGGTGTTTAGGGATGTTGTTGGGACTGATGGTCTTGAGTTGCAAGGAGAGGCTGGATAGGCTGAGCTTCTTTCACTGTGGCGTAGGAATTTGATGGTTGACCTTGTACAGGTTTATAAAATCATGAAGGGAATAGATAAAGTGAATAGCAAAGATCTTTTCCCTGGGTGGGGAATTTCAAAACCAGAGGGCATAGTCTTACGGCGAGAGGCGATAAATTTAAAAGGGACATGAGGAGCAACTTTTTGATTCAGAGGGCGGTTTGTATGTGGAATGAGCTTCCAGAGGAAGTGGTAGATGCAGGTACAGTTACAACATTTAAAAAACATTTTGACAAGTATGTGGATAATAAATATTTAGGCCAAATGAAACCAAGTGGGACTAGTAGTGTTTACTTAACTCACAGCTCATAGCCGCAACAGAAAGCATATCATAATATCTTTACTTGCAGAATACATATGTATGATTGTGTTCAGAAACCATCAAGATCTTTGGAAAATCTGTAGAGTCATGGAGTCATGCAGCACAGAAACAGACCCTTTGGTCCAACATATCCATGCTGACTGGAATATTTTTGTGATTTTCTTTGTTAAAAAGAAACAATGGAGTGCATTTTGCTCCATATCACATTCAAAAGCGTTTTGCTTCCAACAGCTGAGAGAATGGCAAGATGAAGGCAGACCATTTGGTCCAACTGATCTGTGTTGTTCTCTCCATGTGACACAGTAGCCCGAGCCAATCAATACAGAACTCCCCTTTCATTCTGTCTCCCTCTACCTCCTTCTGCTTTGGAGGTTTTGGTGTCACGGATCGGCTGAGTACAGGATTAAGGGTAGGATTCTTGGCAGTGTGGAAGAACAGAGGGATCTTGGTGTGCAGATACATAGATCCCTTAAAATGGCCACCCAAGTGGACAGGGTTGTTAAGAAAGCATATGGTGTTTTGGCTTTCATTAGCAGGGAGATTGAGTTTAAGAGTCGTGAGATCTTGTTGCTGCTCTGTAAAACTTTGGTTAGACCGCACTTGGAATACTGCATCCAGTTCTGATCGCCCTATTATAGGAAAGATGTGGATACTTCGGAGAGGGTTCAGAGGAGGTTTACCAGGATGCTGCCTGGACTGGAGGGCTTATCTTATGAAGAGAGGTTGACTGAGCTCGGTCTCTTTTCATTGGAGAAAAGGAGGAGGAGAGGGGACCTAATTGAGGTATACAAGATAATGAGAGGCATAGATAGAGTTGATAGCCAGAGACTATTTCCCAGGGCAGAAGAGGCTAACACGAGGGGTCATAGTTTTAAGCTGGTTGGAGGAAAGCATAGAGGGGATGTCAGAGGCGGGTTCTTTACACAGGGAGTTGTGAGAGCATGGAATGCGTTGCCAGAAGCAGTTGTGGAAGCAAGGTCATTGGGGACATTTAAGAGACTGCTGGACATGCATATGGTTACAGAAATTTGAGGGTGCATACATGAGGATCAATGGTCGGCACAACATCGTGGGCTGAAGGGCTTGTTCTGTGCTGTACTGTTCTATGTTCTATGCTCTATTAATTTCCATATTCTGCCAACATTTATACAGGTAGTGCTGGCTAAACCAGGCACAAATCACAGAAGTGGTCGTCCTCATGATAATAATGTGCCAATGGAAATAATCTGAACACTAGTCTTGAAGATTAACATGCATCAGGGCTGTGACTGCCTCCTTGTTCTGTTGTGGGATTGTCGTCAGGATAAACAATTTTGATAGACTCAAAAGCAATGTTGCTGGAAAAGCTCAGCAGATCTGGCAGCATCTGTGGAGGAGAAAACAGAGTTACCGTTTTGGGTCCAGTGACCCTTCCTCATAACCAGTCACCAGACCCAAAATGTTAACTCTGTTTTCTCCTCCACAGATGCTGCCAGATCTGCTAAGCTTTTCCAGCAACTTTGTTTTTGTTCCTGATTAACAGCATCCGCAGTTCTTTTGATTCTAATTTTGATAGACTGCCTTGGAAACAAATGGTCTTTGTAGTTTACATGGATGGATACCTCATTTTGTGTCATTCCCACCGGGCACCAGATGATTGATTTTCTTATTTTCCATTGGCCATTCCATAGTTTATAGAACATGATCTATTTTTCTCACTCCTATTCTGTAGTTACTCCGATTCCAAATCTACGATAAAGAATATAATACAGTGTATTTCCCAGATTAATTCATGAGGCATGCCCTTTTACTCTGCTTCTACATTGGCCTCAAAACTGTTACCTCTGTACTATGTCCTAGCCCATGAAATATGAAGTCTGTCTTTCTTCTGTGGATGCTGCCTGATCTGTTGTCTATCTTCAGCCATTCCTGTTCCTTTTTCTCATAGATTTAGTTAGGCGGAACTTTAGTTCGGCCACATTTGGAATATGGCATGCAGTTCTGATTGCCACATTACCTGGAGATTGCAAATGCTTTGGAGAGGGTGCAAAGAAGGTTTTCCAGGAAGTTCTGAGGAAGGGCCACCGGACGCAAAACATTAACTCTGTTTTTTCTCTTTCACAGACTCTGCCAGCCCTGCTGAACTTTTCTAGCAACCTTGTTTATTTTACCAGGACATTGCCTGGTCTGGAGGGTTTTAGTTATGAGGAAAGGTTGGATAAACTCAGATTGCTAAAACTGGAAAGATGGAGGCTGAGGGTGACTTGATAGAGTTTATAAAATTATGGGAGGCGTAGATAAGGTGGATAGTCAGAGGATTTTTTTCTCAGGTGGGAAGGTCAACGACAAGAGGGCACTGGTTCTAGGTGAGAAGGGGTAGGTTAAGGCGAAAATCTTTCACACACAGCATGGTGAGTGCCTGGAATGCACTGCCAGGGAGCTGGTGGAAGTGAACACATTAGCGATGTTTAAGGAGTCTCTTGATAGGCACATAAATGGGAGGAGAACAGAGGAGTAGACACCATTTATTGGCAATAGGTAGCGGCTCTAAATAAGAATTAGGAATTGGTGCAGGTTTAGAGGAAGAAAGAAACTGTCCCTGTACATATTGTAATGTGTTAAATTATCCTTCTTCCATGTACCAAGTGCCTTGATATCAGCTTTGAATTTTTGCTGTACCTCAGCTGTTACAGTTGGAGATATGGACTAACGAGGCGTAGAGCTGGATGAACGCAGCAGGCCAAGCAGCACCAGAGGAGCAGGAAAGCTGACATTTTGGCCCTAGATCCTTCTTCAGAAATGGGGTAGGGGAAGGGGATTCTGAAATAAATGGAGCGAGAAGAAGGTGATGATGGAAGGTGGATAGAGGAGTAGATAGGTGGAGAGAAGACGGGCAGGTCAAGGAGGTGGGGATGGAGCCAGTAAAGGTAAGTATAGTTCTATACCATATCTGCTAACATGGTCTACTATATCTGCTCTTCCTGATGTTGCCTCCTTGACATCAGGGAAACCAAGCGGAGGCTTGGAAACCACTTTTGTGAGGTTGAAGGGGTTTGCGATAAACGACACCACCTCCCAGCCATGAACCCCTTCAACTCTCCCTTCCACTCTTTGGACAACGTGTCTATCTTGGGTCTCCTCCAGTGCCACAACGATGTCACGGGAAGGCTGCAGGAATAGCACCTCATATTTTGCTCGGGAACCCTGCAGCACAATGGCCTCAATGTGAACTTCACAAACTTCAAAATCTCCCCACCCCCGACCTCATCCCAAAACCAGCCTAGCTCATTCCTGCCCCCTTGACCTGTCTGTCTTTTCACTCACCGATCCGCTCCTTCCTCCAAACTGACTAACCCCCAACACCACTTCCTACCTACTAGCCTCATCCCAGCCTCCTTGACTTGTCAGCTTCTCTCCACCTGTCTGCTCCTCTATCCACCTTCCATCATCAGGTCCCTCTCTCTCTATTTATTTCAGAGCCCCCTTCCCCTCACCCCTTTCTGAAGAAGGGTCCAGGCCTGAAGCGTCAATTTTCCTGCTCCTCTGATGCTGCTTGGCCTGCTGTGTTCCTCCAGCTTGACAGCTTGTTTTCTCAGACTCCAGCATCAGCAGTTCCTACTATCTCTGGAGATGTGGGCTTGTGTTCATGAGCAACAATGGAAATGAAGCTGCCTTACTGTGATTTATTGAAAGCAGTCCCACATGCTAGACTTGGAGCTGGTAGGCTCCGGTAACTGGTCAGCTAATTTGCAATGCACCGACCCTAAGAGCACAGCTTCAATTCCCACGCTGACAGAGGTTAAATTGAAGAACTCTGCTTCTCAACCTCTTCCCTTGTCTGGAAAATGGTGACTCTCAGCTTTTCTTTAATTTTGTGAAAATATACTCTCTTCATAAAACCATATTTAGACACATATACAGTTACTGATGCAGTTGTGGATAGTCTTTGCACAAGAGCAACAAAATAACATTGGAATTTGACAATCCTTGCAATTGGTAAAAACCCAAGTTATTTCTTTGTTATCTAGGATTGTATTCACATATATCTGATGCACTGAGAGAGTCTAATAACTGAACAGATCCCTATTATATTTTGGCAGAAAGACCTTCTCAGTTTAAATACTCCCAAACTCTCTCTAATAAGAAAGCAATCCTTTCGCCCTGTAAGACTATGTTGACTTTACCTCTATGAAGCCCAGCTCGACCATTCTGACTAACCCCCGCCACATGGCCGACCGAACCTGTTCAAGTCCAGAGCAGACAAGGTTGGAAGTTTTGATTGTGCCACTTGGCACTGGGCTTGGCATTAGGGGTCCTAAGCTTTTCTGAAAAAGATTGAAATGTTACGAGCCAGTACATAGCAATTAGATAAAAATCAGCTCTCAACTTCCTTGCCCAGCAGCTATTTAAAGTCGGAGTAGTCACTGTGGGGATAATTTATAGGTGAATAGTTAACACTGTTGAATTTTACATGGAAAAGCAAAATGCCCTGTTGGTGCAAATGCATTGCTCAGAGACTGGTATAACACACTCAATTTTTGGTTCAATCAATCCCTTCGTTTAACCATGACTTTCTGTCACATTTATGCAACAACGTTAGGGATGCTGTGAGAAATATAAATGAGTTCCAATAACATCAGTCAGGATTCTGACACTGTCCTCACATTTAGCAAATGGATCAGAGCTTTGTGTTCGTGATTGATATCCCACACCCCATACACATGTGCAAGATTTTGTGGCAGTGTGAATGATTAGGCTGGCAAGAGGTACAATAAAATGAGGCACTAATCAGGAAAGCTTGGTGTTTGTGCAGACCAAACTGAGAAACTAATATATATCACCTACCTTGAACCATTGGTTAACAGTTGGAATTCAGTCTTCCAACTGTGATTGAGAAACTTTTCCTCAATGAAGAGTGTTTCTCAATGATATAAATAGGCTCGTCAGTTTCATTGATGTTTGTTGGCTTGAAGGATCCAAATTTCAGCCCAGACACAGTCCGCTCTGAAGGAAAACAGTACAATTTACATTTGTCTTCATTGACAGCTTTGTGCTTTGAAATCCAAGAGGTTTTGGGGCTTTCACCTGCTCTTATGAGATATCTAAAGCCTGAGCTACAAGGAGAGTTTTGGCCAAAAAATTGGAAATGGTTCTGGGGAGAAAGAGTTCTAGCCAGTCTATTTCCCTGACATGCATGTATAGGACGATCTCCCTGGAAAGCACGAAAGACAACGCTTTTCACTGTCCCTCAGTACATGTGACAGTGGTAAATCAAATAAAAACAAATTCAATACCTGACAAGAGATAGCCAACTCATGGTTGCCATATATACATACCAATCTCTATTCATGGGAACTCAGTGAAATAGTAAGTGATGAAAAATATCTTTTCCCTTTATTCATTAATGGGATGAGGGCATCACTGGCTAGGCAGCATTTATTACCCATCCTAATTGCCCAGAGTCAACCACATTGCTGTGGGTCTGGTGTCACATGTACGGCAGATGAGGTAAGGATGGCAGTTTCCTTCCCTAAAGGACATTGTGAACCAGATGGGCTTTTCCCGACAATCATTGTTGTCAATAGATTCTTAATTCCAGATTAGATTAGATTAGATTCCCTACAGTTTGGAAATAGGCCCTTTGGTCCACCAAGTCCACACCGCCCTTTGGAGCATCCCACCCAGACCTTACTACTTTATTGAACTTAAATTCCACCATCTATGATGGTGGGATTCAAACCCGGGCCCCCAGAACACTATGTGGATCTCTGGATTAACAGTCCAGTGATAATACCATGAGGCCATCGCCTCCTTGTTTACCGCATGCAACCTCTTTCACGATCTTGAAAGTATTTTTTTTAATCTTGAAGGGTTTGGAAGATGCTGCCTGAGGATGTTTGGTGTATCTCTGTGGTGCAACTTATAGATAGTACACACTACTGCTTCTGAGGGTCAGTGGTGGAGGGAATGGATACTTGTGGATGTGGTGCCATTCAAGCTGATTGCTTTGCCCTGGATGGTGTCAATCTTCCTGAGTGTTGTTGGTGCTGTACTCGTCCAGACAAGTGGGGAGTATTCCATCACACTCCTGACTTGTGCCTTGTAGATGGTGGACCACATGTAGAGAGTCAGAAAGTGACCAACTTGCCATAGTATCATAGCATCTGATCTACTCTTGTATCTATTGTGTTTATGTGATAAGTGTGGCTGGTCAATGGTAACCCCAAAGATATGATAGTGGGGCAATTCAGTGATGGGAACACCATTGAATGTCAAGGGGAAGTCGTTAGGTTATTTCAGATTGGAGGTGGTCATACTCTGGCATTTGTGTGGAGCAAAAGTTATTTGCCACTTGTCAGCCCAAACCTTGTTTGATTTGAACATGGACTACTTCGGCACCTGAGGATTTGTGCATGGTGCTGAGCATTGTGCAATCTAAACATCCGCATTTCTGACCTTATGATGGAGGGAAGGTCTTTGGTGAAGTATGGTCGGGCCTAGGACACTACCCTGAGGAGCTCCTTCTGGTGTTACTTGATAGTGCTGTTTCTGACACCTTTTCTCACTTTACTAATGAATGATAGTTGACTCAATGGGCAGTAATTAGCCACATTCGATTTGTCCTGCTTTTTGTGTGCAGGACACACTTGGGCAATCTTCCACATTATCAGTTCGATACCATTGTACGGGAACAGCTTAGGCAATAAAATCAAATATGGTAGAGACAGAGAAATGAGTAGATGGGTAAGTAGATGGATAGATAGAGAGATAGAGACATAGACAGATAGATAGATAGATGGATGGACAGTGATAAACAGACAGTGATTGACAGAAAGAAAAGAAAGAACAATTGATCAGAGCATAATAACTGGATAGTGAACTCATAGACAGCTAGGCAGAGAGGTAGGCATATATTTTTGGGAAGGATGGTTAATAGTTGGAGGAATGGATAATGGAAAGGAAGATTGAGAAATGGATAAATGATGAATAAATAATACATAATCTCATGTTTCTATTGTGCAGCACAGTGCTTCACATAAAAATGTTGCACTGTGTTGAGTGTTGTTATACATAGGATCATTGTTACGCTCTGTAAGAACTCACAAGCTACATTGAGATCAACAACCAGTTAATGTGTGATTTGCTGTTGTGGGAATATTGACCAAGGAGCTGGAAGAGCTTCCCGATTCTCTCCTAATAAGGATCTGTAATGTCTGACATGAACTATCAGATGGGGCTTATCATTTCATACAAAAGTTGACACTTCTGGCAAGTAGCATTCCTGTGCTGGAATAACAATGAAGAACTCAAACTTAGAGACATTTAAGCGACTCTTAGATAGGCACATGGATGCTAGTATGATGCAGGGTAGTTTGATCTTAGTAGGACAATAAGTCAGTACAACATTGTGGGCTGAAGTGCCTATATAGTGCTGTACTGTTCTATGGTCTATGTTCGATGTTCAATCTTCACCATTCTTCATAAGCTTGGGTGACCGGCTCCCAATCCTTGAATTCTCTTCTCCTTCCTCGTGGCTATGACTTTAAGAGTAAAATTCCAGGCAGATAACATGCTTCATTAGATACTGTATCAATGAATCATTGGTCATTGATCCTGCTCAATGACACAGCCAGGGGAGAGACCGTATACTCGCTACTGTATACACAATGACAGGAATTATGAAATACTTTCTAAGGTAATACAACAGTAAATTGAAGTCAGCAATAACAGCTTCTTTCCTTTGATCGAGCACCTCAGCATTTAATCAGTGGGGGAGCTATTTATTGCCTCCCGTGCTTCAGGCAAGTACAAGTTATTAGTAAAATGACAGCAGCACAGCAATATGGAAGCAGCAACGACTGGTGGAAAAGGTGAAGCTTTCTGGTATGTAAACAAGCGACTCCTTGGCACTCGACATGCCAAGAAAAGTGGGCCCCCTGAAGATACTGTAAAGCAGCAATCTAATTGAAGAGGCCAGGTGATGTTAACAAACCGCAGGAGAAATGCTTGTAAGTGGTCTATAACCTTCATATGAACCCCAAGAATACAATATGGCATCAAAATGTGTATGTTATTATCCCCTGTCTCAATTTTCTGTGTGTTTGTGTGGGAGGGGAGGGTGAGGCGAAACATATTTTCCAGCTTCTTTCTTCCTCTTTAACACTGTCAGCATCTATCACTTGCAGACACTAACTACTGATCTGCTTCATGTCCTTGATAAGCAATGACGTTCAGGGAATAAGATTAATGGGTCTGCCGTCATCACCTCAGGTTTCAACTCATCAAGAAATAATCTGCAGTAGATTAGAGCACATCTCGTGTCTAACACAGATAAGCATGGATGATGGATTTAATTCCAGCATATTTTTGAATTCCAGCTTTTGTTAATGCATCACAGTCTTTGAGACAAGAATAGCAACCCCTCTCTCACATAAGTTTATTCATCAACGAGCAAGGATTGAGACTGATATTTCTGTAACTGTAAAGCTTAGTGTAAAACAAAGCAGTTTGCTTATCTAAGTTTTTAAAGAGGCACCTATCCTCATCATTTTTCAGTTATGTAGCAATTGCATGCTGCAGGCAACAAGAATATTGGTGTCTCACAAGTAGCACTCTCACCTCTAAGCAAAAGATTATGGATTTCGGATTATACATTTATTTTCTGCCATTTTTATGAATAACCACTGCAAACACATTCGTCAACTTTCAGAGTAAGTGGAACTTTAAAGCAAATGATTCAAACTGTGTGTCAATCTAGCAGACAAATTAAAACCACTTGAACACATTAACCTGTATGTCACACAACGCAATTTCAGCTCAGCTCTTGCTCTGCCCTGGTGGCACTGTAATTTCACACAATTTTCTGCTTGCCTCACATCAGTTTAATTTCCTTCTCACTGCGCTCCTATCTTCCATACTCTTCAAAGCCAAGGCTGATCTACAGAAACCTCGTGACTGCTGGATCAAGTGTCAATGTACTGGATCCTGTTGCCTTGACAGTTGGACAAGTAGAGGTGATCTATGATTTCCAGAAGGAAATTGAGAGAAATAAACTTGCTGAGCCTGTGGGGATGGAGCAGGGGAATGAAACTGAATGGGTTGTGTCATCAAGGGCCAGCATGGACTCCATGGGATGAATGACCTCCTCTTATGACATAATGACTCTGTGGGCTACATGTTATGCTGATGGAGGACTATCTCTGCGCCAGCGTAAATGTTACAGCCTGAGTCTGCATTATCATGTTGATATGCCTTCAAGTTCACTTTTGGACACTAGCCCTTTAATTAGTATGAGGCAGTCCATCTGTCTATCTTCTGAAGGAAGCACCAGCCTCACTGTACTGACAGTTAGTTAGAAGCCTCTAGTGATTGTAACAAAATTAGCCAAGTGAACCTCATAAAAATATGAGTTCCCTGATTGGGGCTATTAATTGGGTCTAATCAGGGAAACCCAGCTGACAGATAGAAGCAGGGGTGTCAGAGATTCTGTTCACTCTCAGAGCTGGCTCTGAGGAAGCCAGGCTAGTGTCAAGTGTATAAGAATAAAAGGTGACTTGGCGTCACGATCCTGGTCTGAGTGGAGTTATGTGAAGGCCAAAGCTTTGTGCTATACCAGCATCAATGGTGTTTAAATTCATTGCATTAATCTGGAATCAAATGTTTGTGGTGACCGTGAACTGGTTCATAGGATTGGAGAAACTCAGCGTCTTTGGAAGGAAAGGCAAGATCAATGCTTTGTGTCTATTCCCGCCACAGCCTACCTGCACTCACCAATCACCATCTCACCCACCTTCCTCAGCTCCAAAGCTCCTTTCTCTATTTGTTTGCCAGCTCCCTTCCCCCTCCCCATTGATGACCCAAAACATCAACTTTCCTGCCCCTCTGATGCTGCTTGGCCTGCTCTGTTCCTACAGCTCCACACTGTTTTACCTCTAACTCCAGCATCGGCAGTTCTTACTATTTAGTGTGTTCATCTCCTTTAGGAATGGAAACCCGCTATCTTTACCTTGTCTGGCCTATACGTGACTCCAAACCCTCAGCAATGTGGTTGACTATTCCATGCCCTCTGAAAACCATCCATTTAGGGATTGGCCATAAATGCTTGCATTGCCTGGTGATGCCACATCCCAAGAAACAATAAGAATTCAAAGGTTTCATGCCATCCAATAAGCATAGTGTTTCTGATCCCAATAATTGAGATGAAATTCAAAACCATGAAATAAAAGAGTAATTTTGGGACTCACTGTCCATCATCTGCAATCAATTTCTCTCTGTTTGTATTTGCATGTAAATGTGTACAGGCATATCAAAGAGACAAATGCAGGATATTAGTATTTCACACATATGTTACATAAGCATCTGGCATCACAATCTCCCCTTTTCATGATCAACCAATCAGTTCATACGACCTGAGTTCACCATTAGGCAGAATGATGAATCTGGCTTAAGTAATTCTTGTGAAATAGATTTCAGAACAATCATTCAAGGCACTTTGCTTCTGGCATTTTAATTAAAATGTCATGTTTTGAGAACAGATAAGGTCAAAAATTCTCCACGCTAATATTGTATTGCTGCAAAGGTTCGATGAATTTCCAATGTATCCTTTGTTCCTTTCAAAGTCTGTTTAATTTCATCACTAAGGACTTCTACCCTAATTGTGTTTACACTTGGTCCAAACTTTGGATTAATTCTACTCTCCTTCCTCGTGGCTATGGCTTTTAGAGAGTGTGGCATGAACGTTACATGCCACTTGCCAGCCCAAGTCTGGATATTATCCAGATTTTGTTGCATGGCAACCTGGATTGCTTCAGTATGTGAGGAGTCACAAATCATTGACGAACATCCCCACTTCTGACCTAATGATGGAGGGAAAGCATCGGTGAAGCAGCTGAAGAAGGTTGGGGCTAGGGTACAAGGATCACAGAACCCCTACTATGTGTAGACAGGCTCTTTAGCCCAACAAGTCCTCATCAACCTTCAGAGCACCCACCCAGACTGGTTCCCCTATAACCCATCTAATCTACATATTGCTGAACATTATGGACAATTTAGCACAGCCAATTGGACAGTTAGAGGAAACCAGAGCATTGGAAGAAACCGACCCAAATCTGGAGCACACACAGGGAGAACATGCAAACTCTAAACAGACAGTCACCAAAGGGTGAAGTCGAACCCAGGCTTCTGGTGTTGTGAGGCAGCAGTGTTAGCCACTGAGCCACCCTGCTGCCTTGTGAAACTCCTGCAATCCTGGAGCTGAGATGACTGACCTCCAACAACCACGACCATCGTCCAATGTGTCAGGTATGGCTCCGAGAACTGGAAAGCTTGCCCCCGATACCCATTGATACTAGTTTTGCTAGGAATCCTTGATGGCACACTTGGTCTAATGCAGCCTTGATGTCAAGGGCTCACTCTCACTTCACCTCTGGAATTCAGTTCTTTTGTCCATGTTTGAACCAAGGCTGTAATGAGGTCCAGAGCTGAGTGGCCTTGGCGGAACCCAAACTGGGCGTCACTGAGCAGGTTATTGCTGAGCAGGTGCTGCTTGATAGTGCTGTTACTGACACCTTCCATCACTTTACTGATGGTCGGGAGGAGACAGATGGGGAGTAATTGGACGAGTTGGATTTGTCCTGCTTTATGTGTAGGGGACATCCTTGGGCAATTTTCCACATTGGACATTCTCGGTTTCCAGCTTAGTGCAGCAGTGATTATGCTTTTTCAAAAGTGAGGCCGGGATTAAGAAAAATTGGAAATGACCAAAAACTTGGTAAAAGAGATTTAAGGAGCTCGTTGTGGAGGGAGACAAATTGTTCTTATTGCTGTTTGCACAGAATCAAAGTCTCGATATGCTTCAGCATGACCCGTTAAAGCCCACTGAGGCATTTTTGTCCAGTTAGAGCATTTTAAATATGTAAATGAATCACTACTGCATAAACATCTTCGTGCTAATGCCAACTTATAATGAGAAGAGAATTCAGAAAAGGATTTCCCATGTTACTTTCAATAAGCTAATCTTTTAAAATATTAACATCAAAGAAAATGGTTTCCATGCATGCTGTTAGGAACATTTAATAATTAAGGACTAATTCAAACAAGAACTGTTTACATGTTTGCAAGATTCCACAGTGGCAAATTATTTCCCTGTCAGAACAGACACATGAAAATGCTAAAGCATGTGAAGTGGGTTTGATCATGTCAATTAGCCTTCTTGGTATAAGGGTCTTCCCACTGGGAGTACTGATTAGAAGTGAGAGGAAATGATTGTTTTTTGCAGCTCACCTAATTTTCTAAACTTACGTTATTTCCGTTTAAATTGTTTTGCAGCATGTGAATGCTACTGGCTATACGTTAGCATTTGCAGCTCATCCCCACTTGCTTTGAGGAAGGTGATGGTCAGCAACTTTCTTAGACCTCTGTAGCCTATGTGGTACCCACGGTGCTATTAGTGAGGGATTACCAGGAATTTGGCTCAGTGACAGTGACCAGATGGTGATGTATGTCCCAATCAGTGGCTCAGTGGTTAGCACTGCTGCATTACAGCATCAGGGACACAGGTTTGATTCCAACCTTGGGCAATGGTCTCTGTGGAGTTTGCATGTTCTCCTCATGTCTGCGTGGGTCCTGTCTGGGTGCTCTGGTTTCCTCCCACAATCACAAAGATGTGCAGGCTAGGTGGATTGGCCATGCTAGATTGCCTTGTAGTGTCACGGGCTGTGCAGGCTAGAAGGATTAGATGTGGGAAATGCAGGACTACGGGGATAAAGTGGGATGCTCTTTGGAGGGTTGGTGTTGACTCGATGGGCCAAATGGCCTGCTTAAACCCTGCAGAGATTCTATTATCAGGATGGCGTGATGAGATGTGCCTTTAAGAGGGCTTTGTTCTGTCCTGTCTTATTTGAAGAGGGGTGTTGTAAATCTGGTGATGAGATGTTTGGCCCATGGAAATCAGTGAAAAAGCTTTTTTTTCTCTTACTTGGACAAAAGACTATCAGTAGGTTTTAGTTTTGCTTTCAGTTGTTGAAGGTGGCATTTTTGGGAGTTGAAGCAGCTGGATATAGCTCTCTCTCTGCAGCTGCAAAACGTTTGAGCACTCTCTCAGCTGTTAGATTAATTCTGTCTGTGTTTCTACCTCCAGGACTGGAAGACAGAAAGTGCGGGAAATCTGTTTTGCTGAACCTGCCTTTGCTGGGGATATGTTTATTGCCATTGTCTGATATTGGAACAGTTGAGGGATAAGATCTGTTCTGTCAGACAGAAGATGCAAAACCTTAAACACACGCACTGGTAAGTTCAAGAATAGCTTCCTCCCTGCTGTCATTAGACTGAATGGACCTCTCAAGTTTCAGATCTAATACTGATCTTGCTTTTTGCACATTTTCAGTCCAGCCATAACCATGTACACCTCACTCTGTTCAAAACCTTATGATTTGTATGTCCTTGTATGGCATGATCTGCCTATACCACATGCAAAACAGAACTTTTCACTGTTCTTCAGTGCATGTGACAATAATAAATCAAATCAAATTAGTAATTAAAATATATATTATTTTGTTAAATATTTCCATAGAGGTAAAATTACGTCATCTTTTTTTTTTGCTTATAGTTTTACTGTGGTATAAGAGTAAAGTGTATTTTGCTAATAGCCTAGTAGTTTGGCCAATCAAATTGTATCTGGAATACAGCATCTTACACGTGCCTTTAAATAACAATACCTCCTTGATATGTTTTGAAAGAGTTTCCTCTTGTCCATAACAATGGTATGCAATTTGGAAGAGGACTTGCTGACTGCATGTGTTCTCATTTTTCTGCTGCCCCTGTCTTTCTCGTTGGTAGAGATTGGAATTCCCAATTCTCAATCTCTAATCTGTTCTTGTAGGAAGTAGACAATTAGGTGTGTGGTTAATGTCCCTCCTTCACCTATGACTCAGAGCTGCTGCATTACAGGAATTGGATGTCACACTTTCCTCCCTGTCTAATGCAATTCTGCCAGATCACAGGACATATGGAAGGGCAATGGAGCAACTGTAAATACTTGCATTTATATAGCACGTTCGACCGCCACTAGATGCCCCTTATAGCCAACAAAATACTTTTTGCTGTGTAGTTGCTGTTGCAATGTGAAAAAGATGATGATGTTGAATGTAGCATCAATATTGACCAATTAGAAACATCACAGCTCCAAATGCTGCAGTTCTAAAGAGGGATCACTGGGCTTGAAAATTCCACTATATTTTTCTCCCCAAAGCTACAGCCATACCTACAAACTTTCTCCAGCAATTTCTGTTTTTATATATTTCAAATCTTCTGCAATTCTTTGTTCTAGACATGCATATGGTCACAGAAATTTGAGGGAGCATACATGAGGATCAATGGTCGGCACAACATTGTGGGCTGAAGGGCCTGTTCTGTGCTGTACTGTTCTATGTACTGTTCTATGTTCTATAAATATTGACCATCTGGATAACAGGGTGAAATATTTAGATTTTTGATGTGACTGGGGCGGGGGGGGGGGGGGTGCGATAGAGAAACTAAAGAGAATCGGCACACTCCTTCAAGTCTCAATAACCTAGATGTAGGAACGAGTCCAGGATAACATGAAGATCGAAAAATTTAATTTGAAATGAGGTATTATTAATACTCGTATAATAAAGGGATAACCTTTTAATGTGCATTCCAGGTTAAACGTATAAAACTAAGTGGTGTTGTCAGTCATCCAGACTTTTCTGGAGATAGAATATTTATCCTTGATCGATTCACCAAAGTTAATCAAGCCTAGTGTACAGAATTGACAATTAAAGGTTGGAGTTAGAATTAAAAGAAGGGCGCTAAGAAACCAGACTTAATTGAGGCTATAGCACATGGTAAGAACTTGAAGAAGGAAGAGACAATCCATGTAGTAATTAGCTGGAATCTAGTTGCAAATGTAAACAGCTGGAGTTAGAAAAGGAGCCAGAAACAAGTACAAACTTGAGCAGAAAACTAAGAATCAGAAATGGATAAATCTGAACTTGATCCTCAGAGAGAGGAAGAAAGAGGAAGCATTGCACAAGTTGGAACTAGTGTTCCAAAGGCAAAGGGAAAAGGGACAAAGCCAAAAGATATCCCAGCTTAAAAGGCTGGTAATACAAAGTAACATGGCTTCAGTTTCCAATAAATCTTCTCATAGTGAAGATTTCGAGCCCAACTCAAGATCCAGTTGTGAGCTTTTTAAATTTTCAGAAACTGTGTCAAAGTTTAATTAAAGGATGCAGTGGCATTTTTTTTCTTTTGAAAAGATACGTAAACACATCAGGCAGTCAATTGAGAACTAGATACTGCTCATGGTTGATGGGAAGAGCTGATGAGAGTTATACCTTGCTTTCCACAGATTTTGAGCTGGCAAAAATTCTAACCTTGGCGCATAAGAATTGATCCCTGAAGTTTGCGGGAGGTTAGTCAGAATCTTCTGTAGCACACTGGATGTGCTTAGGCAAATTTTGCAAGGATAACACAAAATACTTTTGTTCTTTGAATGAGGACAATAAAAGTGGAGAGTACCTATGAGACACTTAAATTCCCCAAGAACAATTCAAGCCCACCGACTCCCACAGCTACCTGGAATACACCTCCTTCCACCCACCTTCCTGCAAAAATTCCATTCCCTGTTCCCAATTCCTTCGCCTCCGCCGTATCTGCTCCCAGGACGAGGCATTCCACTTCCGCACATCCCAGATGTCCTCATTCTTCAAGGCCCGCAAACTCCCCCCCGCAGTGGCTGAGAATGCCCTCGACTATGTCTCCCACATCACCAGCTTCAAAATCTCCCCTCCCCCCACTGCATCCTTAAACCAGCCCAGCTTGTCCCCGCCTCCCTAACCTGTTCTTCCTCTCGTCTATCCCCTCCTCTCACCTCAAGCCACACCTTCACTTCCTACCTACTTACCTCATCGCCCCCCTTGACTTGTCTGTCCTCCCCGGACTGATCTATCCACTCCCTACCTTCCCACCCATACTGTCCTCTCCACCTATCTTCTCCTCTATCCATCTTCAGTCTGCCTCCCCCTTTTTCCCCATTTATTTCAGAATCTTCTCCCCATCCCCCTTTTTTGATGAAGGGTCTAGGCCCAAAACGTCAGCTTTTGTGCTCCTGAGATGCTGCTAGGCCAGCTGTGTTCATCCAGCCTCACACTTTGTTATCTTGGATTCTCCAGCATCTGCAGTTCCCATTATCTCTGATAAAAATTTTCACTGTCTGTTTGTAAAAGATTTGATGGAGAACCAGGAGGTTGCAACCAGAAAGACACTGCACTCCTCCAGTCTCAGTCATCAGAGGGAGAACCTTGGAGAAATCGCAGGGCTAGGCTGAACAAGGAAATGGGACCAACTGAGTTACTCTGCAGAGAACACTCATGAAATCATTGAGCTACTTCTTTGTTGTGCTGACTTTGTGGGTCTATGACTCTGGGTTAATTCAATGTTCTTTGAGAAATGATAGAATTTGAACCAACTTCCTAAGATATGACTTCAGTGGTACTGGGAAGTTAAGACACATGGAGGGGATAAAATAGGTGAGAAAATATTTACGGCATCTAGCAAACAGACAGAAGAAGTGGGAAATCAGAGGTGAAAAATAATAGTTGAAGGTCATTTCAAAGGCTTCAAAACTCTCAATTACTTCAATCTTTGGAGATAAAATGTGGAAAATAAAACTAAATCATGCTAAATCAATGACCAGGGCAATTGTCAACAGGAAGCATAAATGTAATCAGGAATTTATGAAAAGAAATCTTAGCACAAAATTTGTTTAGAATGTGACTGGAATTTCCTGAATTGTTGAATTATTCAGAAAAAAATAGCACAAATACATTTAGGGAGAATTTAAATTTGGACATGAGGGTAAAAGTGACAAGGATATGCTGGCCAGGTAAGATGAAGGAAGTTGGGAGGTGGCTAATGTAGAACATTAAGGCTGGTCATAGAATTGTGGAGTCTTATAGCACAAAAAAGGCCCTTCCGTCCATCAAGCCAATACCGACCTACCTACATTAATTCGACTGTCGAGCCCTTGGCCCTTCGTCTTGATTGTTTTCATAGTTAGTGTGGCCCAGCTGTGCTGAATGGCATTTTGCTGTGCTGGACACTCCATATAATTGGCTGAGCCTTTCATTTCATATGAGGTCCCCTTTCTCTCCATTAAGGGCTAACCCAAAGCAAACTCAGGCTGGAGAGCAATTTACTGAAAACCAGGAGTTCCAGTTTCTTCCTTCAGAGGAATGTCTCCTGCTAATCTACACTATTTTGGTTTGATGGTAATGGATTAGAATGATAACTGGAAACAAAGGCAGACTCATTGAGGAAAAGATCATTTTTTTCCTAGTTGAATGCAAACATTCTCAAGGATGTTGTTGACTGAACTCCTGGTAGGTTTATGTTCTGTGCATTATACGGGATATGACGCCAATCTGTAGGTGATTCAAATGGTTCCAAACAACACTTAGTGAAAGGCTGAACAATAGACAAAGGTGTCATGATGGCTCACAAGGTAGGAATGTTGCTGGGTCTTTACCACAATGTGAAACCCAGACAGCTCTGGAAGGCCTGATGAATGATTCCCATTAGGATGTTCTATATCATAAGCAGCTGTTAAATGCATTAATGCATTTATGAAATAATACGCCAGTCGGAAGGTCAAAAATAATGCACTAATTCATTATCTGGGGTGCCACGGTGGCTCAGTGGTTAGCACTGCAGCCTCACAGCGCCAGGGACCCGGGTTCAATTCCAGCCTCGGGTAACTGTCTGTGTGGAGTTTGCCCGTTCTCCCCGTGTCTGTGTGGGTTTCCTCCGGGTGCTCCGGTTTCCTCCCACAGCCCAAAGATGTGCAGGCTAGGTGGATTGGCCATGCTAAATTGCCCGTAGTGCTCAGGGCTGTGTGGGTTATAAGGGAATGGGTCTGGGTGGGATGGTCCAAGGGGCAGTGAGGACTTGTTGGGCCAAAGGGCCCGTTTTCACACTGTAGGGAATCTAATCTAATCTAATCTGGATTATTTCTTTATGTCAACTTTAAGGCAAGAGACAGCAACAGTATAGAGGGAGGCTTCACTGAGAGTGCAGAGCTTGTTGAATGCTTCATGACATCAGGGTTATGATCCTGTCAAACTCACGGCCCACAATGACAATTGACATTGATCATGTTAACGGGTGACTCAGTTGGTAGCCTGCCAGCCTTTGATCTAGAACATTGTGGTTCCCAGTTTTACTCCAGGAACCTGAACGCGTGATCCAGATCACTTGCTTCACTGTTGTTTTCAGACTGTCTGATGTCAAGAGTCTTAGAAGACAGCTTCAAGTTTCTCAGGTAAATGTAAAGACCCCATGGCACAACTCCAAAAAAAGAAAGCAGAAAAGTTCTAACAGGTGTCCTGACCAACATTTACCCCTCAATCAATACTTAAAAAGCAATTTGTAAAGCCATCTCAACCAACAACTCAGGGCTGGTGCCAAAATTAACAACAATTTCAAATTGACTAATCAAACAACAGTTTGATATGGACAAATTCACAAAATCACATTTTGCAGGCAAAGTCTGAGACGCCACCATGACGATCTCTAGGTAGGTTCTCTCTCACCAGAACAACACACCCAGCAGAAGTGATTGGCACAACGGTTTAAGAATTGGGAACAGTTGGCCTGGGAGTCCTCAAGGTTGATACAATCTCATAGCATCAGGCCAGCCCTGGCCAAAGAAACATCCAGCTGGCAGACCAAATTACGCTGGCCCTAAGCCTATAGGTCAGCCCTCCTTTGTGTGGAAAACCATGTGTAGCACACACTGAGAGTGGGAAGTCTTCAGAATGTGCTCTGAATGAAGGAATTCAATGTCCCTTACCAAGAGTTAGCAGGTTAAGCCGTCAAGGAAATAACTTTGCACGGGGACAAGAATAAACAAAAATACATTAACACAAAATGGCGGGCCCCTGAAATAAAAACAGAAAGTGCTGGAGAAATTCAGCAATCTGAATCTTCCTTGAAGCCAAAATGTACATTTCTTTCAGGTCTGGTATAATTCTTCCTCAGAACTCTGAAGTTCTGAAGTAGTACAGGGCTTAAAGCATTAACTCTGTTTCTCTCTCTACAGATGCTGACAGACCTGCTGAGTTTCTCCAGCATCCTCTATGTTTGTTTTCAATTTCCAGATTCTGCAGAATTTTGCTTTTATTAGTACAGATTGAATAATTCATCTTCTCCTCAGATCTTCAGTGAGCAGGGAACCAGTCTTTAAACAATTGATTCCACTAAATGTGATATAAAGAAACAGTTGGAGGCACTGGATACTGCAAAGGCTATGGGACCTGACAACATTCCGGCAATGGTACCAAAGGTTTGTGCTCCAGAACTTTCCACAGCCCGAACCTACCCGTTCCAGGGGAGCTATAACACTAGTATCTGCCTGACAATGTGGAAAATTAGCCAGGTGCTTTAATAACTTGATTGAGCAAAGTGAATCAACTGTAGTTAATATTGCAAATGATACTCATCAGATATGTCAGAAGGCAAGTAGTGAGGAAGACTCAATGGATCTGTTGAGACTTAAGTGAGTGGGCAAAACTTGGTAGATGAAATATAATGTGGGACAATGTGATGTTATAAACTTTGGCAGGAAGAGTAGAGGAGCTGAATATTATTTAAACAGAGAGAAATAAATGGAGAAAGCTGCAACAGAAAGACATCTGGGGGACCTCATACATAAATCACAAAAACCTAGTAAATGGGTAATAGGATAAAATGTGATAGTGCCATCACTTTATAAAAGTCGTTTTGTCTTTGCTATTTTTTCAAGAGATGTTGCAAAGTCAGAGGTGTTGAAGAGTCTAGGAGTATCAGTTTAACAATGGAAGGGGAGTAGCCAGTTCACCCAGTTCAGGTTTTTTCCTAGAAATAGTAGGAACTGCTGATGCTGGAGAGTCTGAGATAACAAGGTGTAGATCTGGATGAGCACAGCAGGCCAAGCAACATCAGAGGAGCAGGAAGGCTGACGTTTCAGGTCCGGACAGGGCCCAGACCTGAAATGTCAGCTTTCCTGCTCCTCTGATGCTGCTTGGCCTGCTGTGTTCATCCAAATATACACTTTGTTATCCCAGGTTTTATCTAGTTTTTTTTTGCTGCAGCAGTCACAAGATGTTTTGAGTCCCAGAAGTGTTGCAAGCTTCAGTAAAGAATTCCTCTGACTTTCTTGGAAATCTCTCTCTGGATGTTTTTCCCTTCTGCCCGTAGAACCTATGTTTGAATTTACCTTTTATGCCAAGGGGTATGATTATGGGATGTTACTGTATTGGAACAGTTAATTAGTTAGTATTGGGTCAGTTAGGTTTTCTAATGGTTAAGTGACTCTAAATTCCATTTCTTTTTTTTCTGTGCTTTAACTGTAGAGTTTAAATAATTTTTGTTTTGCCTAAAGCGGAGTGGTTTGTCCAATTTCTTCACACCTGGAACATCCACTTCACATCTACCTTTAAAATAGAGTTAGAGTCTAGGCAACATTCTTAAAATATTTTGAAGGAACCTGGCCTGGTCCATAACTAAAGCAAATGGAACAATAGTCATTATTTCAAGGGAAAGAGTAGCAATCAGAAGGTCTTATTACAACTATTCATGGCCCTGGTTAGACACCATCTGAATCCTGTGAACAGCTCTGGTCCCCTGATGAAAGAGAAGATATATTAAGGTTAGATGTAGTCCATTGAAGGTTCACTAGGCTAGTAGTGGGTATGGAGGGATTTTTGAATGAGGAGACTTTGAGTAAGTTGGGCCTATACTCATCAGAATTTAAGAGAATAAGAAGCAATCTTCTTTAAACTATACAATATTCTTCGGGGGCTTGAGAACATAGATGTTAAATGGTTGTTCTCGCTTATGGGGCAGTCTGGGGCCAGGGGTATAATCTCAGAGCAAGGGGTCACCCCTTTAAGACGGAGATAAGGAAGAAGTTTTTTTTCCCTTGGAAAGTAGTGAATCTGCAGTAGTTTTTCAACCACAGAAGGTTGTCGAAGTTGGGTCACAAAAGGTTGAGATAATTAATCAGATTTAATTAATCGATTTTAATAGTAAGGCGATCAAGGATTATGAGAGCAAGACAGAAAAGTGGAGTTGAGGATTATCAGGTCATCTGTGATCTCATTGAATGGTGAAGCAGACACAATGGACTGAATGGCCTACTTCTGCTCTTGTATCTTGCAGTCTTCTCTCTAATTTGCCTCTTCATTCATATTTATCAGATGTTGATTTCACTCAAAAAATCACAATAAAGTAGATTTGCTTTCTATAATTTTTTGCTTTGGCTTTTACATGGTAAAAATGTTAGTTTTAGACTTTGTTTCAGGAAAATAAAAACAGGGATTCTGGATTACCCTCATTTATAGAAAAAAGTCGTTAGTCTTGACCAAGGCCATTGCAGCGTCTTTTCTTCTTGATGTCACATTGTGAAATCTCCTTGATCAAGCTTTTGCCAATAGAATCATATAGCATGGAAACAGACCCTTCAGTCCAACCAGTCCACGCTGACCTTGTTCCCAAACTAAACTGGCCCCACCTGCCTACCATTGGCCCATATCCCTCCAAACCTTACACATTCATGTACTTATCCAATTGTCTTTTAGACATTCTAACTCTACCTGCAACCATTACTCAGCAGCACAGAATCATAGAGATGTACAGCACAGAAACAGACCCTTTGATCCAACCTGTCCACAATGATAAGATATCCTAAATTAATCTAGTACCATTTTGCCAGTATTTGGCTCCAATCCCTCCAAACCCTTCACATTCATCTCATCTGATTTAATATCTCCTTATGTGGATCAGAGTTATATTTGGTGGTTGATTGTCTCACCCAACTGGTTCATTGATTTTCCACAGACGTTTCATTACCGTGCTGGGTAACATCATCAGTGCAGCCTCCGATGAAGCTCTGTTGTGTTTTCCAGCCTGTCATTTAAGCTCTGGAGTCTGTTGAGCTGGGTTACCTCACTTCCAGTTTTCCTTTGCAATGGAGTGTATGTGGGTTCGAGCTCTATGTGTTTATTGATGGCTTTCTTAGTGGAGTAGCAGGCTTCGAGGAATTCCCATGCCTGTCTCTGCTTAACTTGTTCCAGGATCTTGTTGTTGTCCCTGTCAAATTTGTGGTCGTCCTTATCCACGTGGATAGAGATGAGTGAGTATTGGTTGCGTCTTTTTGTAGCCAATTGAAATTCGTGTACCCTTGTTGTTAATTTCCTTCCTGTTTGTCTGATGTAGTGTTTCTCACAGACTCTGCAGGGGAGCTTGTATATGATATTGACCCTGTCCACATCAGACAAATTGAAAGGAAATTGACAACAAGGGTAAGTGAACATCAATTGGCTACAAAAAGGAATGACCAGCACTCACTCATCTCTATCCATATGGGTAAGGAGAGCCACCAGTTTGATTGGGACAACACCAAGATCCTGGGACAAGCAAAGCAGAAACAAGTACAGGAGTTCCTAGAAAATAAAATGTGAGGCTGGATGAACACAGCAGGCCAAGCAGCATCTCAGGAGCACAAAAGCTGACGTTTCGGGCCTAGACCCCCTGCTGTGTTCATCCAGCCTCACATTTTATTATCTTGGATTCTCCAGCGTCTGCAGTTCCCATTATCACAGGAGTTCCTAGAAGCCTGGTTCTCCACTAAGAAAGCCATCAAGAAACATATAGAGCTCGACCCCATATACACTCTTTTGCGAAGGAAAACTGGAAATGAGGGTAATCCTGCTCAACAGACTCCAGAGTTTAAAAACCAAGCGGGAAAACACAACAGCGCTTCACTGGAGGCTGCACTAATGATGTTACCCAGTGGGGTAATGAAACATCTGCGGAAAAGCAATGAACCAGCTCAGTGTGCTGACCAACCTCAGCATCCACAACCCGAACTACAAATCTACTCCAAAACCTTACGGTGTTATATTTCATTTTATCACACTCTTTTGAAACACCAGGGGATGCTTTATCACTTTAAAAGTGCTATATTACTCTGAGTTGTTATTACTTTTGAATGGACATTCTTCTGTTTTAGGGACAATTGATCAGTGGTCATTAGCAGTGGAAATACGGCTGATGTTTCCATTCAGGGCAATTGTCTCAATTCCACTGCTGAGCTTCACTCAGATACAGCTCACTCAATACAGAAACAGGCTGTATTCAGGCCAGCCTTAAAAGAGATGTCTGATTAATCCACCGTCAGTGAGCTGGGTCCAAATACAGTGCAAAATATGTAATACCCATGAACTGTTGAATAGAGTTGTTCGTGTAGTTGGAATATTATTTAGGAAGAAATAGTGAGCATTGTCAGCCTTGGGATGGTTATAATTGGTTGTTTGAAGCAAAGAATAATGAAAAGCTGAAGACCAGTAATGACTTAAGTGCCTGAATAAAATGAGCTTCATCATTATTGCTATCAAACTATACAACCATTAGATCTGCTTGATCTCTCAAATGCTATTGGATTGTCTTTTGGACTCTACAGTGCAGATTATCAGAATGCCATACCTAATAACTGAGATGAAATGTGACACTTCCAATTAAATAAAGGGAAGTTGATCCATTGCACTATGTCCTGCACATTGAATGCTGCAGCTAACTTTGCAGTGGAGTTGTTAATGCCTGCAGGAAATCTCTGGGGCAGGTTTCCCGAAAACACTTGAGCAAATGAGGCCACAATAATGTCAGTGCACGATGCTGCTAATTTCCACAGTGAATAACAATGACTCATTCTCCATACAGCACCAACTGGTGTGCCAAGTATTTTCAAACTCTGTATTGCCTGCCCTGGAGAGCAACTGGATGAAAAACCTGCATTCTCATAGCTGCATTCACATACCTTGACCTGTCGCACCTCCATTTCCGACCTTCCACCTCATCCCGCCTCCTTGACCTGCCCATCGTCCCTGGACTGACCTATCCCCTCCCTACCTCCCCACCTATACTCTCTCCACCTATCTTCTTTTCTCTCCATCTTCAGTCCACCTCCCCCTCTCTCCCTATTTATTCCAGAACCCTCTCCCCATCCCCCTCTCTGATGAAGGGTCTAGGCCCGAAACGTCAGCTTTTGTGCTCCTGAGATGCTGCTAGGCCTGCTGTGTTCATCCAGCTTCACACTTTGTTATCTTCACATAGCTGCTGTTGTAATCTCAGGATGTCACGAATTGCCTCTCCATTAGTTCAATGTGCATTAAGTTGAAATTTCCCCGTCCACCTGTTCGAAGTTGGCATGATGATGTGCAGGTGTCGGTGTCAGACTGGGGTGCACGAAGTCAGAAGTCACATGATACTGGGTTATAGTTTGACAGGTTTATTTATAATCATAAGCTTTAGGAGTGCTGCTCCTTCTTCAGCTGAAGGGGAGGGAAGCACATAGGCACAGAATATGTAGGTGTTGAGATAATGGCAAGACAATTCCAGGGAGCTAAGAGTGACAACAGAAGAGCATAAATAGCTTGAGTACAGTGTTGACAGGCTGAATAACAAATCTTAGTGGCCAATCAAGAGTGCCAACAGATTAATGCAAATGGCGTGAGTAAAGTGCAAACAGCTGAATAACATGTGACGGGATGACCTGTGAACCTCTTCATTAAGACGGAGAGATAATTACCAACAATGAAAAAATAAGGTGGCGATAGAGACAAACCTAGTCAGAGACAAAAAGAAAACTGCAGATGCCAGATTCCAAGTCGACGTACAGGAGGCTGGAAGAACACAGCAGGCCAGATAGCATCTGAAGGAGAGGAGCAGTCAACGTTTTGCATATTACTCTTCTGTAGCCCCGAGAAACGGTAACACCTGCATTGTTGTTTGCTAAAGGTAAACCACATGGCTGGAATAACATTAGTAGGTATCAGAGTCGCAGGATGACAGTCTAACCAAAGTAACAAGAAATCGAAAACTGTACAAACTAAAAAGATAGTGTGGAACATCTCTGGAACAGGTGGGACATGAACCCAGGTCTCCTGGATCAGTGGCAGGGGCACTACCACAAGACCCCTCAATATACATTAAGAATTTTTGTTTTGGCAGCGTCTAACGCGTAGCTGTTAATTTGTGCTGACAAAAACTCTGAGAAGTAACAATGTGATAATGATTAGGGGAATAGTTGTCATTGTTGTAACATTGATGAAGGAACCAGACCATGAGGGATACCTCCACCTCTCTTTTTTGAAACAGTACCATGAGGTCTTTCTTTTGGACCTTTTCTTTCCAAGTCACTAACTCGAAGAAGAGATTTTCCTTGGGATCCTGACCAGTGTCTATCCCTCAGCCAGTATCACAAAAACAGGTTATCATTTCATTGTTTGTCGGTTTAATATGCACATATCACTGGTGTACTTTCCACATAACAATAGTGACTGTGCTTCATTGGTTTCAAAACTCTTTGAGGCACCTGGTGGTCAGGGAAGGCACTATATAAATGCAAACCTTATCATAGCATGGCCAACTGATCAAAGCCATTTGATTAAGGCTCCAGCCTCTTCAAGCTTATGGCCATAACCAATCGGAAGCCGTATGATCCTATCATGCCATAGCAACTAAGTAGAGTTGGTTGGTATTGTGGTGGGACACCAATTGCAAATACCTGGTGTGGTAATTGGCGCTTTTAGCATGACGGTAGTATCCCAGGGGTGTGGGTTCACGTGCTTTTTTCTTCAGAGGTATGTCATAACAGATTGTTAACAAATACCTGTGAATATGAATTTTTATTTTACTGTCCTGCCCTCCGCATACGCTATCAAAAACTCTCATAGTTTTATAATCCGACAAGTCACCTTTTGGTGTAACCGAGATAACAAAGTGTGGAGCTGGATGAACACAGCAGGCCAAGCAGCATCTTAGGAGCACAAAAGCTGACGTTTCGGGCCTGGACCCTTCTGATAAAGGGTCTAGGCCCGAAACATCAGCTTTTGTGCTCCTAAGATGCTGCTTGGCCTGCTGTGTTCATCCAGCTCCACACTTTGTTATCTTGGATTCTCCAGCATCTGCAGTTTCCACTATCTCTGGTCACCTTTTGGTCTTCATTTTTCAAGCAAATTCCAGTGAATAATAGGACAGAGTCCTCTACATTTCAGATAATTGTTTCACTTGGTACCAGCCTTTTCTCTCCAGCATTGTATTCTGGCATGAAACCTTACAGAAAAGTGGCAAGATTGCAACCCATGACTTTAACTGAGCCCTATTCACTTACAGTTTACTGTTGAAGGGATGTTGTTCTCTCTGCTCCTCTTTATACACCTTTTGTAAGATGTTGATCCCTCCCTTAGTTACGTGTTACATTATTTCTATATGATGCCTTCTTTTGTTTTATGCTAACCCACGTGCTACCTCTTGATTCATCTCATACACAATGCCTGTCCTCCAGAGAATCGGTGAATTCATCACGATCAGACAAATGTAGATATAATTAATGGAACACCATGCAGAATCTGCAAAGATGAGCACAAAGCTGCTAACCTGAGTACATCTATCAAATATCTCCAGCATCGCTCATCGGATGGGCTGGGAGTATAGTGGGAATGTTACTGGGCTAATAATCCACAATGTAAGAAATCATCTCCAATCTTTTGGTCATTTACGAGTTTTCACTCAGTTTAAATTATTTTGTGAAAATATTGCAGCGGCAGTTAAATTTTAAGTTTGTAAACAAAAAAAATCACATGTCGAGCATTTACATAGAACCATTCTTGAACGAATGGTTACAGCTTTTTAAAAGCAAAATACTGCAGATGCTGGAAATATGTAACAAATATCGGAGAAGCTCAGCAGATCTGGCAGCATCTGCAGAGAGAGAAAAATAGAGTCAACATTTCAAGTCAGGTATAATGACTCTTTAAGGAAAATTTGCTTGGCGAATATGTGGAAAGGGAAGAATGTATTTCCAGCAACCTGGGCTTTCAGAATTTAAAAGATGAGGACATGAAATTTAGGCATGTAATATCCTGAGAGGCCTTGATAGTGTGAATGTGCAAATGATTTTCCTCCTTGGAGAAAATCTAGAACTAGGGGTCACATTTAGAACAGAAATGAAGCATTTTTTTTCTCTTGCAGAGCATCATGAGTGATTGAAGCTCTTTTGGAACTAATCTTTGAATACTTTTATGTTAGATATGGCTAACCTTTTGACAATTAAGGGGGTGAAATGTTATCAGGGGTATTCAGGAAGTCAATTTTTAGTTGAATTGGAATTAGACTAAAACTTAGTAAATGATGGAGCAGATTTGAAGACTTTCTCTTTTGTCTTGTTCATAGGTTTGTGAGTAATGCTGT
Source organism: Stegostoma tigrinum (assembly GCF_030684315.1). Taxonomy (NCBI): domain Eukaryota; kingdom Metazoa; phylum Chordata; class Chondrichthyes; order Orectolobiformes; family Stegostomatidae; genus Stegostoma; species Stegostoma tigrinum. The sequence continues at coordinate 103,950,070 of NC_081359.1, forward strand.
CTATCCGAAGAATGAATTCTACAAAAAAGTTTTGCTTTCAAGTATAATTAATTGAAAAAAAACCTCAAAAATTGAACATACATTCTTATATTCTGTCGAATAGGTATGGACACAGGCCAAACATTCATGCTGCTTAATTGCTAATTTGTTAGTCATCATTAACTTGTTAATTCTCTGTGGCCAGAGATAATGGGAACTGCAGAAGCTGGAGAATCCGAGATAACAAAGTGTGAAGCTGAATAAACACAGCAGGCCAAACAGCATCTCAGGAGCACAAAAGCTCTGTGGCAATCCCTCCACCAATTAGTCCTCTACTCACATTCATTATAAATACTTTTTTTTCCCAATTACGTTGGAAATTCTCGTGAATTGCCCTGATGAGTGCAGGACAAAAAGCCTAGACAAAATGTGTCTCTTTTGAACAATATTCAGGTTCCGCCTCTCTTACCTGGTCTGAAAGATCGGTGACAGTAGACTCACAGCAATGTGGCTGTGTTGTAACTGTGCATTTAAGTGCCCAAAGAGATATTTTACTTGTTTGTACCCACAAGGAGGAGTACCCTCACCATCTGAGGTGTGCGAAGGCTTGAAGAAGGCCTATTACTACCTATTGAGGACATATCAAGAGGGAGACGGAATGCAGCTATCACCAGCATTGCCTAGGAAGGATGTTGTGAAAGAGTTCAGCAAAGATTTACAAGGATGTTGCCAGGTTTGGGGGGTTTACATGATAGGGAGAGGCTGAATAGGCTGGAGCTATTTTCCCTGGAGTGTTGGAGGCTGAGGGGTGATGTTATAGAAGCCGATAAAATAATTAGGGACATGGATAGAGTGAATAGGCAAGGTATTGTCCTGGGGGGGAGTCCAAAAGTGGAGGGCAGAGGTTTAAGGTGAGAGGGGAAGGATTTAAAAAGGGGCCTAAGGGAAAATTTTCATACAGTTTGTGTTGTGTTTATGGAATGAGCGGCCAGAGGAAGTGGTGGAGGCCGATACAATTAGAACATTTAAAGAAAAGCATCTGGATGGGTATATGAATAGGAAGGATTTAGAGGGATATGGGCAAAATGGTGTCAAATGGGGCTAGATTAATTCAAGATATCTGGTTGATATTGACATGTTGGACTGAAGGGTCTGTTTCCATGCTGTACAACACTCTGACTCTATGGCTCGATCTCAAGAATTGACTTTGAAGAAAGGTCCAAGTAGTTGTTGGAGGCGTTGGGTTTGGAGAGTAAGTTGTCTAAATATGAATCTCTGTGCACAGCATACAGTTGTACCTTTAAGAGTAGGAGGCAGAAAATCTGATGATTTAAAATGTAACTAATAGAAAAACATAAATGTTGAATGTAGAGAATGAAAGTAGATTCATCTATTGGGATTTCAGCCTTTCACTTTGATGTGTGCACCGCAGCATTCCCATAACTTTTCAAATATACCCATACATCTTTGTCATGGAACACACCAAGGCCTCAGTTAACCAGCATTAATATTAATATTTGACTTCTATTATGTCTTTTGGAAGTGAACTAGTCATTTATATTCAAAGAGGAGACATAATGGGTTGGTTTACCAAAATATAACACATCACACATCATCTATTAGTTGAAGAATGTCTAATGGCAAAAGGTGACCTACTTTTTCTTCCAAAGTATACAATGTTTGTGAGCCCTATCAAGGTATTTATTGCATCTTAAGATTGAGAGAGGAAAATATTTAGCTATATTTACCGAACATTTTAGTAATGCTGGTCAGAAAATAGATGTTGGCTGGGATTGCAATGAGAATTCTTTGAAATATACAAAATAAAAGGAGGAGTAGTCCACTTCGTACTTCCCACCTACTCCACAATTCAGTATGTCCATGGCTGATCCTCAATCTCAGCCCCATATTCTTGCTTTCTTTCCATACCCCGAGATGCCTTTAATATCTAAAAATGTATCCATCTCTTTTTTTGAGACGTTGCCTCCATAGTTTTCTGTTGTAACAAATTCCTCAGGTTGGCCATCCTTTGAGTGAAGAAATATTTCCTCATCTCAGTTCCAAATGGACTATCCCTGTCCTGAGACTGTATCCACTAGTTCTAGGCTCCGCGAACGTGGGAAATATCCTCCCCATATCTCTTTTGTCCAGCCCTGTTACAATTTTGTAATTTGAATAGTGTCATGGCATACCTTCTGGTCATCTAATAGGGTTTCAGCTCAACACTCCTTTGAAAGCATAAACCTCCATGAATGCAATTCTCCCAGAGCCGTGGACCAGCATTAGGATTCATGTGTAAGGATTTGGTTAGCTCAGTTGGTTGGACAGCTGGTTCACATTGCCAAGTGTTTGCTAACAACACAGATTCAATTCCCAGTGATAATGGGAACTGCAGATGCTGGAGAATCCAAGATAATAAAATGTGAGGCTGGATGAACACAGCAGCATCTCAGGAGCACAAAAGCTTCAATTCCCACACAGCTGAGGTTACCATGAAGGATTCTCCTTCTCACTGTCTTCCCTTCCCAAAAGCATGATGGCTCTCAAGTTAAACCACCATCAGTCGACTCTCTCTAATGAGACAGCAGCACTATGGCAACTTTGCCTTTATCATCTCTCAAGTGTGGCTTGACCTTCTGACTGAGGCCAAAATTCTAAGTGCTGACTCATTGCTGACCCCTTATAAAATAATCCTGAAAATTGCGAAATCATGTCACATCAAATGCCAGAGTACATAATCTTTCAAGATTTGGTCACATATTTCAGACTGGCATTTCAACTCTATAATGAGAACCTTGATTTGGAATTGGCATTGTTTCTCAGGTTAAGTGAGAGTAATTCAGATCTTAGGTTCTTACCAACTGAAGATACAGACATCATTGGTGGAGTGTTAAAATGAGAAATGTTCATGGAAACAATGGCTTTGCGATATAATAATAAAGCTATTAATCAAGAGACTCATGAAATGCTTTGGAGACCCAGGTTAAATACTGTCACAGCAGATTGTAGGATTCGAATTCAATAGAAATCTGGAACTAAGAGTCTAATGATGACAATGAAATTGTTGTCGATAATCAGCAAAAATTCATTTGATTCACCTGTCTGAATTCTGATGAAGGGTCACTGGATCTGAAATGTTAACTCTGCTTTCTCTCCAGATGCTGCCAGGCCGGCTGTGTATTTCAAGCAATTTCTTTTGTTGCACCTGGCTCACTAGTGTGCTTTAAGGAAGGAAATCTGCCTTTACATAGCCTGGCCTATGTGACTCCAAACTTATCGCAATATGGCTGACTCTTAACTGTTGTCTGTGCAATTAGGGATGGATAATAAATGCTGGCCTAGTCAGTGACACTCTCATCCCACAGATGAATGTTAAAACTAAACACACCAGGATCAAAGTTAGAGATCTCAAAAACTCAGAAGGTGTTGAACACTGCATTTTGAAGTCTCACACAGTTTAGGATGTGCTCTTAATCTCTGAATGGTCAACAGTTGTATCACAGAGTGAGGCCATTGATCCTTTAGGTCTTTGTCAGCTTTTTGTTATCAGAGTATCTCAGTTTGTTCTAGTCCACAGTTATTTTTTATCTGTTCAGATTTTTTTTGGTCTGATAATTATCCAATTCTCTCTTGAAAACCTCAATTACACCTACCCCTACTATTGTCTGAGGCATATCGTTCCAGACCCATGTCACTTTTAGAGCACCTGCAGTGTGGAAACAGGCCATTTGGCCCAACAAGTCTACATTGCCTTCCAATAAGCCTCCCACCCAGACCCATTCTGCTATCCCTGCATCTCCCCCTGTCTAACCCCTCTAACCTAAAAAACCCTGAACACTATGGGCAATTTAGCATGCTCAAACCACGTACCCTGTGCATCTTTGGACTGTGGGAGGAAACCGTAGCGCTCAGACAGAACCCATGCTGACACAGGGAGAGCATGCAAACTCCACACAAACAGTCAGCCCAAGGTGTTTACCTCTATTTCTTATGTTCTTCTGTAGAGTCATAAGAGTCTTAGAATTATACAGAATGGAAAAAGACCAAGAAGTCCAACCAGTCCATGCTGACTATTATCCCCAACTAAACCAGTCCCACCTGCCTGCTCTTGGTCTATAAGCCTTCAAACACTTCTTATTTCTGCATTTATCCTAATATTGTAAGCATACTTGTATCCATCACTGCCTCTGGAAAAGTTACCCCTCATTTTTTTTCTAAATCTTTATCCTTTCCCCTTAAAAATATGTCACCTAGTCTTGAAATCCCCTATCATACAGAAAAGATGCCTGACACTCACCTTGTCTATAGGCCTTATGATTTTATAAATCTCCTACACTCCAGTGAAAGAATTCCCAGCCTCTCCAGCCTCTCCTTAAACCTTAAACACTCCACTAGCAGCAAGATCCTGGTAAAGCTTTTATGAACCCTCTACAACTTAATAATATTCTTCCCATAACAGGGAGACCAGAACTGCATGCAGTACTCCAGAAGAGGCCTCGCCAACGTCCTGTAGAACTCTCAACATGACGTCCCAACTCCTCATACCCACCACAAAATCAGGGTCCGTGGCTGGTTCGCACTAAGATATCACATGTGATGTAAACTTTAAACAATTGTGTACCTGAACCCCTAGGTCTCTCTGTTCTACAACACTACCCAAGGCTGTTGAAGTGTCACAAATTATTCAAACCCCACTGACAATCCCAGCCATTATAGGCAGAATATTTCTGAATATGGAGGCTATTCCTAAATTGGAATGGTATCATGATTCCTTCACTGTCACTGACACAAAATCCTGGAATTCCATTCCTTGAATTAATTATCCAAGGACTGAAATGGATCAGGAACACAGCCTTCTTTCACCTTCTGCAAGACAATTAGGGGCGGACAATAAATGCTAGCCCAGCTAATGGGACCCGCAACCCATGAGCAAATAAAAAGTGTTTAGAAGATAACTCAGTGATATCTTAGTGTGAACCAGCCATGCATCCCGAATTTGTGGTGGGAATGAGAGAAACTCTCTGGGATTAATTATTAGTACTCCTCTGAAGCTAGCGACAAATTTAGGGATCCTCCGGCATAAAATGGAATGAAATCCAACAATTACTGACAATGTTTCTGCACTTCTCTATCAAGTGCACTGTGGAAGGCTCCCCCAGACTTTAATCAATGGAAGATCAATTGAGTTGATGAATGCAAACACTTTAACATTGTTAGTCTTGCTCTGTAAACCCTTTGGGGAATAATAATACATTGATGAAAACAAATTGTGCACTGTTTAAAATCAGACAGTGTCCCTACTACATAATTAGTGTTAAATGCCCTCACAGGCCCAGTGAAGCTAATTTAAAATTTGCAGAATGTAAAATTTCTCTGCAACTGTAAAAAAATTGCACATCCTTAAAATGTTTAAAAAGTGTGTTCATCTTCATTTTAGCACCCATTGTAAGCTCATACTCCATTTAATTCAGTGTCTGAACATGGAAATTTAAATTGAAATACATTGACTTGAAACAAAATGCTCCAGATTTGAAATAGAATAAGCAGAGAGTACTGGAGAAACTCAGCAGGTCTGGCAGTATCTGTGGAGAGAGAAATGTACCAGACATTGAGGGGGATTACTTGGTCTCTTGGCACAGTCTTTTGATATCGACACACATCTCCTCTCTCTCTCCCTCTCTCATTTCTTTCAATTCATTCACAGGATGTAGGTATCACTGGCTAGGCCAGCACGCATTGTCCATCCTAATTTTGCAGAGGGCATTTAAGAATCTGGAGTCACATCAAGACAAAGATCACAGTTTCTTTCCCTAAAGTGGACATTAGTGAGCCCAGTGGGTTTTTCCCCCAACAATCATGGCCATCATTTGATTTTTAATTCCTGATCTATTTTTGTTATTATTGTATTTAAATTCCACCATCTGCCATGGCAGGATTCAAACTCAGGTCCCCAAAATATTGAGATCAGAGATAATGGGAACAGCAGATGTTGGAGAATCCAAGATAACAAAGTGTGGGGCTGGATGAACATAGCAGGCCAAGCAGCATCTCAGGAGCACAAAAGCTGACGTTTCGGGCCGAGACCCTTCATCAGATGAAGACCCTCTCTGATGAAGGGTCTCGGCCCGAAACATCAGCTTTTGTGCTCCTGAGATGCTGCTTGGCCTGACGTGTTCATCCAGCCCCACACTTTATTATTCCCAAAATATTGCCTGGATCTCTGGATTAATAATCCAATGACAATATCACTGAGCCATTGTCACCCAGAGCCAATGTGCCTAAAAGTTAATGTTCCTTCACTGTTGTTGGATTAAAATCCTGCAAATACATCTCTAACAGCATTGTGGGCCTACCTACAGCACATGGGCTGCAATGGTTCAAGAAAGCAGCTCACCACCACCTTATTAATGGGCAATGCAGATGGGCAACGATTGCTGGCCCAACCAGCAATGCCCACATCCCACAAGGGATTTTTTGAAGAAACCCTGTATAAAATTATTAAGACATAAGAGACCACATCCTGGCATTTAAGTGAGACTTGTGTGTGGACTAGTTTCAACAACAGACTGCTCAACAGTGTGTCAGACAAGGATCAGAAGGCAAATTTGTGGCATGACTCTACCAACCACTAGTGACTGGCATCAAGGCTTTGTGCGTGCCTCAACCAGATGTGATCAGCAGGCAGCTGTGTACCATGCCCTGATCCAGCAATAGATGTTGGTGGACCTGAATGAATTAAGTGTATGTTGTTTAATTTCACAGCAGACTAGAGAGCCTAACATGTACACAATATGTAAGAGGAAAAGCAGAATTGGTGGAACGGCACTCACAGTCACAGCAGATGAGTTCTGTTTTGCCGATCCGCAGTAAATCAACTGTTCAAAGTCTCAAGCCTGTAGTTAATCTTTCCAACATCACTTTGCGTCCTGTGTACTTCCAAGCGATCAATTTAACAGTGCAGTTCAAACCCAGCTGGTGTTAGAGCTGGATTTGGCTGAATTAATCACATCAGATTACTGCAGCATGCTATTAAGCAAGAAAATATTCATTTTCGAGCGTTGTTGAATGGGCAAGGAGGTTCAATTTAAACACTATATATTTTTCTCCTGCAAGAAATTAGTTTTAAAATGAGATCAAGTCACACCATTTGATAAGGTGCAGTACAGTGGTCAATAATTGAACATGATTGCACTTTATTTTTCCCCGAACGTTTTGCAGTACAGAAAAACACATTCATCCCATCTAATCTGTTCCTGTATTAATACTCCAAACCCTACCTCATTTAACACAACTAAACAAGAAACAAAGGCCATTCACCACCACAAGCCTGGCCCACTATTCCTTTAGATCATGGCTCATCTAATTTTAATATCAACTCCCAACTCCTACATATTCCCCAATAATCTTTTTACATCCCCTTGGTGAACTACAATCTATCTAACTCTGCTTTAAAAATATTTAAAGATTCTACGGCCACTGCCTTTTGAGGAAGGGAATTCCAAAGACTCATAACCTATTGAGAGAAAAAAAAGTTTCCAAATCTCGACTCTAAGTGGGCATCTCCTTATTTTCTAACTGTGACCCGTCGTTCTAGGTTCTCTGACAAAAGGAAACATCCTTTCAACATCTGCAAATTCAAGTCCCCTCAGGATCTTACATGCTTCAATTAAGTCGGCTCTGACTCTTCTAAACTCCAAAGGCCTGTCAAGAATTTCCTCATAAGGCAATCCATTCATTCCAGGTGCTGGTCTTGTGAACCTTCCCTGAACTACTTGCAGCACATTAACATCCCAATTTAACAATAAGCAAAATGGCGGCAGATTAGGGCCCCTGGCCGGACATTGTCTGCTCCAATCGCCCTTCCTTCCACTTTCTTCTTCTGTCCATTTCTTTTTCTTTCTTTTAGCTCTTTAGGTCTTCTCTTTCTTTCTCTACTTGCCCTCTGGAGGAACCTCTGCCATAGAGGCAGTGGTAGCGACAGAGGAGACTAGGGGTCGGCTGGCGCACCCAGACAGAACTCTGGGAGTTGTCAGCATCATGGCTTCGTCGATGCCCAGATTGGTGCCAGAGCGCGACTTTTCAGCAAAGGCAGATAAGACAGCAATGGAGCATGGCAGTGGCTGGGGAACGCCGGCCTGGCTGGTAGCACTGGCAGTCAGCAATGAGGCTGCGGTGGTGAAAGATAGTGGCAGTGGTGGCAAAGCCTGGCATCCCGATGGAGGTCAGCAGCGGCTGGCAAGTTAGGGGGTACCTTAGCCGAGTGTGGGTGAAAGCATGCCCAGTGTAGGGGAGAGTGAATCCAGCTTGGAGCTTGACTAAGATTTGTACCTAGATACTTTTGAACCTAAGATGATGCCACATGTACATTTCTTGTTGTACCCTGTACCTGAGTACCCATGACAATAAAACCTAACTCTAAATCTAATCAGCGATCGAACCTTCTCTTCCTTTTTCACTCACCTACTTCACCTTTACTGGATCATTTCTTTTTCAATCAGCCATTTCTTGCAGCAGGTTCAATATCCTTTTCTGGGAAAAATGAACACCCTGCCCTTCCTGTCGGGTTTATTGTTGACATACGTCCAAAGTTCCTATCTTGGCAGCTTGATTGTCAAACAGCCCACTGGAAAATAACGCCATAAAAAATAGGAAAATAAACAGGACATTCATCCCCTTGATAATAAAATGTGAGGCTGGATGAACACAGCAGGCCCAGCAGCATCTCAGGAGCACAAAAGCTGACGTTTCGGGCCTGGACCCTTCATCCCCTTGATCCTATTCCATCAATCAATAGGATTATAGGTGATCCAACATTCTTCCTGCTCATTTTCCTGCATTTTCCCATAACCTTTGTTTCCCCAAGTGATCAGGAAACAATCTATCTCACCGTTAAATACATACAAGGACTCTGCCCTACAGCTCCCATTGGCAGTGAGATCCAAAAATTCATAAACCTTTGAGCAAAGAAATTCCTTTTCATCTCCATTTTAAAATGGTATCCCTCTATTCTGAGACTATGCCTTCTGGTTCTAGGCTCTCCCATGACAGGAAGCATCTTTTCAGCATTTATCCTGTTGAGCCCCATAACAACCCAAAATGTTCCAATGAGCACATGTTTCATTCTTCTGAATCCCATTGAGTAGAGTCCCAATCTGTTCAGCCTTTGCAAACAAGACGATCCCTCCCGAATGGGGATCATTCTAATAAAAACATTCTGTCAACTGCATCTGATGAAATGATCTCCTTCCTTAAATAAGAGGATCAAAACATCTCACTTTACTCCAGATGTGGTCTTACCATAACCTTGTACTGTTGCAGTAAGACTTCTTTTCTCTTATACTCTAACCTCCTTGAGATAAGGGCCAACATTCCATTAGCCTTCCTGACTGTGGCTGTCCCTATGTGCTAGCCTTCTGTGCTTCATGCACAAGTCCACACCAGTTCCTTTGTGTTTACAGCTTTCTGTACTTTTTCTCTATGATTGTAAAGTACTTGAAAAATTAGGCAACACATCACAATCGCATCATACCCTCAGCTGAATTCATCAACAGTCAAAGATAATAAAATGTGAGGCTGGATGAACACAGCAGGCCAAGCAGCATCTCAGGAGCACAAAAGCTGACGTTTCGGGCCTAGACCCTTCATCAGAGAGGGGGATGGGGGGAGGGAACTGGAATAAATAGGGAGAGAGGGGGAGGCGGACCGAAGATGGAGAGTAAAGAAGATAGGTGGAGAGAGTGTAGGTGGGGAGGTAGGGAGGGGATAGGTCAGTCCAGGGAAGACGGACAGGTCAAGGAGGTGGGATGAGGTTAGTAGGTAGCTGGGGGTGCGGCTTGGGGTGGGAGGAAGGGATGGGTGAGAGGAAGAACCGGTTAGGGAGGCAGAGACAGGTTGGACTGGTTTTGGGATGCAGTGGGTGGGGGGGAAGAGCTGGGCTGGTTGTGTGGTGCAGTGGGGGGAGGGGATGAACTGGGCTGGTTTAGGGATGCAGTAGGGGAAGGGGAGATTTTGAAACTGGTGAAGTCCACATTGATACCATACGGCTGCAGGGTTCCCAGGCGGAATATGAGTTGCTGTTCCTGCAACCTTCGGGTGGCATCATTGTGGCAGTGCAGGAGGCCCATGATGGACATGCCATCAAGAGAATGGGAGGGGGAGTGGAAATGGTTTGCGACTGGGAGGTGCAGTTGTTTGTTGCGAACTGAGCGGAGGTGTTCTGCAAAGCGGTCCCCAAGCCTCCGCTTGGTTTCCCCAATGTAGAGGAAGCCGCACCGGGTACAGTGGATGCAGTATACCACATTTGCAGATGTGCAGGTGAACCTCTGCTTAATGTGGAATGTCATCTTGGGGCCTGGGATGGGGGTGAGGGAGGAGGTGTGGGGACAAGTGTAGCATTTCCTGCGGTTGCAGGGGAAGGTGCCGGGTGTGGTGGGGTTGGAGGGCAGTGTGGAGCGAACAAGGGAGTCACGGAGAGAGTGGTCTCTCCGGAAAGCAGACAGGGGAGGGGATGGAAAAATGTGTTGGGTGGTGTGGTCGGATTGTAAATGGTGGAAGTGTCAGAGGATAATGCGTTGTATCCGGAGGTTGGTAGGGTGGTGTGTGAGAACGAGGGGGATCCTCTTGGGGCGGTTGTGGCGGGGGCGGGGTGTGAGGGATGTGTCGTGGGAAATGCGGGAGACACGGTCAAGGGCGTTCTCGATCACCGTGGGGGGAAAGTTGCGGTCCTTAAAGAACTTGGACATCTGGGATGTGCGGGAGTGGAATGTCTTATCGTGGGAGCAGATGTGGCGGAGGCGGAGGAATTGGGAATAGGGGATGGAATTTTTGCAGGATGGTGGGTGGGAGGAGGTGTATTCTAGGTAGCTGTGGGAGTCGGTGGGCTTGAAATGGACATCAGTTACAAGCTGGTTGCCTGAGATGGAGACTGAGAGGTCCAGGAAGGTGAGGGATGTGCTGGAGATGGCCCAGGTGAACTGAAGGTTGGGGTGGAAGGTGTTGGTGAAGTGGATGAACTGTTCGAGCTCCTCTGGGGAGCAAGAGGCGGCGCCGATACAGTCATCAATGTACCAGAGGAAGAGGTGGGGTTTGGGGCCTGTGTAGGTGCGGAAGAGGGACTGTTCCACGTAACCTACAAAGAGGCAGGCATAGCTGGGGCCCATGCGGGTGCCCATGGCCACCCCCTTAGTCTGTAGGAAGTGGGAGGAGTCAAAAGAGAAGTTGTTGAGGGTGAGGACGAGTTCAGCTAGGCGGATGAGAGTGTCGGTGGAGGGGGCCTGGTCGGGCCTGCGGGACAGGAAGAAGCGGAGGGCCTTGAGGCCATCTCCATGCGGAATGCAGGTGTACAGGGACTGGACGTCCATGGTGAGTCATCTCTGTTTAATGAGAGAGCAGCCCCAATGGCCCTCTAGTACTATGGCAACCCACTACTATTGAGATCAAAGGTAGCACATCTATTGAAATGACATCACCTCCAACACTAGTATCTATTGCCCATCTTTAGTTATCACTGAGAAGGTAGTGATTGGCTACTTCTCTGAAATATCACAGTCAGTAAGTTGACGGTGCTCCTGCAGCAATGGTTTTGGGACTAAGTTTGAGGATTCTGACTGAAGAAAAAGCAAGACATTTTCAAATCATTTCGAAAGAGATGAACTCAGAAGTGGTGTTGTTCCCTCACACTTGCTGTCCTTGCTTCTCTAGGCAAAGAGATGACAAAGTTGGGAATTCTTACTGAAGAAACCCTGACAGAGTTTTATAGTTTGGCAGGATGAAAGGTTTGTTTGATCTCAAATGGCATTTTTGACCACGTCAGGAAGTGAGCTTCAGTCTGAGTTTTTTTTTCTGTTGCAGCTGATCTCAGATTGATTTACAACCAGTTGTCGTTTATTTATACCAGCTGACTGCAAGCTCAACGTGAATAGAATAGAGCTTTCTACATGTGTCTCCATTGACCTGGTAAATCTCACCAACACTGTGAACATAAGGGAGAGCTAATCTACTTCCAAACCAATGACTGTAGCCACACTTCAGTTAATAATAGCAACAGCCCTATTCAACTGGAGGAGAAAAATATCACACTCTGTATATCTGAACTAAATATGGAAAATGCTAGAAACACCCAAATACTTGAGACATTAACTATGAAAAGGAAAACATTAAGCTGTTTTGTACTTTTTTTTGTCTAGGTTTGAGTTACGGTGAGTTTTTTACAGCAATTTCCACCCTGAGACTTAATTAGTTTTCACATCACATCTTAGTAAATATCCCTCAATAACTGTCTACACCACAGCTAAGGTGTCCTTTCAACTGAACCCGGCCTCATCTTACATGCACCTTTCCCAGGGCAGATCTTTCCTCAGCATTATCATGGAACTCGCTGACATCCCTTGTGTCTCTGCCATATTTAAAAACCTCAGAGATAGTAAGAAATGCCGATGTTGGAGTTGGAGACAACCCAGTGTGGAGCTTGAGGGACACAGCAGGCCAGGCAGCATCAAAGGAGCAGGAAAGTTGACATTTTGGGTCGTAACCCTTCTTCAGGAAAGGCCTGCTCTTTCCTGCTCCTCTGACTCTGCCTGGCCTGCAGTGTTCCTCCAGCTCCATACTGTGTTACACTTAAAAACCATTTGCGCACCCATTCGAGTGTTGTCAGTGTGGGGTGGCCCCGTATGGATGCTGACATTTGCTCCAAACATGGACGACTGGGGGAAACCTGTGCCCATCTTTGCAGGCAGGGACATGGTGATCCTGCTGGATGGGGCTGGCGTAGAGGCAGGGTCTTACTCCTCGCCCATGGCCAGCAGTGAAGGTTACAACACCAGACCATGCCAGCTTTGTCCAAGATTGCCACTTGGGATGGTGCAGTCTCTGTTATCTAAAGGAATGCCGGGCACTGCCTGGGAGAAAGTGAGTTACTCTGCCAGGGTACCTTCGTTCCATGCCCCACACATTCACCCTACATCTGCCACTGGGCACAACTCCCAACAAAGGTAATGGGAACTGCAGATGCTGGAGAATCCAAGATAACAAAGTGTGGGGCTGGATGAACACAGCAGGCCAAGCAGCATCTTAGGAGCACAAAAGCTGATGTTTCAGGCCTAGACCCTTCATCAGCCAAAACATCAGCTTTTGTGCTTCTAAGATGCTGCTTGGCCTGCTGGTGTTCATCCAGCCCCACAACTTGTTATCTTACAACTCCCAACAAAGCTCTTGCTCAAACACGGTTACTGCTTCCAGCTTCTGCAGCTCTTTGGTGTCTTCATCAGTAATGATGCCCATGTGCTAAACATGTCAAAACACATTTGATTCACCAACAGGGACAGAAGTTGTGGGAGAAACTCAGCAGGTCAAGCAGCGTCTGTGGAGAGAGAAGTCAGAATTTCGAGTCCAGTGACCCCTCCTCACAGCCTTTTGTTTCTGATTTGTATCTTCCGCAGTTCTTTGTTTATTTCTGAATCACTAATGCCCTTGAAGAAAGGAAGTCTGCATTCCGTCTCTGCTATGGTATTCATGTGACTCCAGACCACAGGAATGATGAATAAAAACCAAAAGAATGGTGGATGCTGGAAATCAGGAGCAGGGACCAGTTCTGAGGAAGGACCTGAAATGTTAACTCTGATTAATTCTTCACAGATGCTGTCAGGCTAATGGGGAGGCAATGGCCTAGTGGTATTATTGCTGGGCTGTTGATCCAGAGGCCCAGATAACATTCTGGGGACCTTGGTTCAAATCCCACTATGGCAGATGGTGGAATTCAGATTTAACAAACATCTGGAATTAACAATCTAATGATAACCATGAGTCAATTGTAAGGAAAAACCCATCTGGTTCACTAATGCCCTTTAGAAAAGGAAACTGCCATCCTTACCTGGCCTGGCCTACATGTGACTCCAGGCCCACAGCAATGTGGCTGACTCTGGGCAATTAGAGATGGGCAACAAATGCTGTCTAGGCAGTGCTGTCCTCATCCCATGAATGAATAAAAACAACCTGCTGAGCTTTTCCAGAAAATTCTGTTTTTGCACAGGAATTTTGATTTGATTAGATTTACTGTAGTCACATGTCCCAGTGTGCAGTGATAAGCTTTGTTTTATGAGCAGTACTGGCAGATCATTGCAAACAAGGACATACAGATCATAGGGTACTGAGACAGAGCGAGGCATGCAGGTTACAGTGGGCAGGAGGTGCACAAAATAAGATCGGCTTTGTTTGAAGTTTGAGAGATCTGTTCAGTAGTCTAATAACGGCTGGGAAGAAGCTGTTCACGAACCTGTTGGTGCATGTGTTCAAGCTTCTGTATCTTCTGCCTGACAGTACAGGTCAGAAGAGACCAATACTGGGCTGGGAGGGTCTTTAATGATGTTGACAGCCTTTCAGCGACAATGAGAGAGTAAATGAAATCCACAGATGGGAGGTTGACTTGCATGATGGTATGGGTTATGCACACAGCTTGCATACTTTTAATTGCTCTCTGCCCATTCAAGATTGGCAATAAAGGAATGGTTTGGCCAATGATGTCAGTACCCCATGAAAGAACAAAACAGAAGGTAACTCATAGTCAAAAGCATCCATGGATCTGTTTTTACCCTTCTCTAAGCATTTCTGGCTGTGTTGTGTAGACAGAATGGAGAGAGACCCTGAGAAAATCCCCACCAAGGTATGTGCCAAAATGAACCCTGGACTCTCTTTAATCTTCCATTGCACTTTGCTGCAAGTATCAGAACCAGAAAGTCTCAAGTGGTCTCCGAAATGAGCTCAATCCAATTAAAACTAGACTATTTTATTTACGTCTTGTCGAAATAATTCTCCAGGGAATTGGCCTGCTGTAATCTAATCCTGAAAAATCCATGTGAAGTGCATAATTGCATTTAAAATTTAAAATACATATTTATAACCAAGAATTCTACTGCAGACACAACACAAGGTTGCTTGCCTCTCTGTCAAGGTCATTTTTGTCAACACAGTTTTACTTCATGTAGATACATGGCAGGCAGGTTTAGGAGCAGGAGTCGGCCATTCAGCCCTTTGACCCTCTCTGCTATTCATGGCTAATCAGATTGTAGTCTCAGATCCACTTTCCTTCACAATCCTGTAAATCCAAAATCAATCCACAGCTCACCACCACCTTCTCAAGGGGCAACTAGGGACAGATAAAAAATGCTGATCCAGCCGACAATGTCTATGTCCGGTAAGTGAATCAAAAACGCACAGGGAGGCTGCTCAGTGGACTTGCCATAGAAGCCCTGCAGTGTGGAAATAGACCAACAAGTCCACAAGCCCACACTGACTCTGCGAACAGCATCCCACCCAGACTCACCCCTTACCCTATCCCTGTAACTCTTCATTTTCCAAGGCTAATACACCTAGCCTACAGATGCCTGGACACAACGGTCAATTTAACGCGGCCAATGCACCTAACTTGCACATCTTTGGACTGGGGGAGAAAACTGGACCACCCAGAAGAAACCCATGCAGGAACAGGGAGAATGTGCAAAGTCCACAGAGACAGTCACCTGAGGGTGGAAGTTTAAACTGGAGTCCCTTGCACTGTGAGGCAGCAGGGTTAACCATGAGCCACCATGCTCTCTCTAAGCTCTAGCCCTGGGTGATCTCGAACCAGCAACCTTTACTGTTAACAGCCAAACCTGCTGGCTAACTGCACCGCAGAAATGTCGATAGGGATCTATCTGGGGAGGCGGGTGTACATTTTCATATGCAGCTCCTTGATGTATCAATGTAATACCCACAGTATGTGCCAGCTGCTTGCTTAGCAAACATACAAGCAACCACATCAGAAACTGGGAAACTGGCCTCAGCCCAGTCAAGGGATTAATGCTGTCTGTCAGAGGACAACAGACAATAGACAATAGACAACAGGTGCAGGAGTAGGTCATTCGGCCCTTTGAGCCAGCATCACCATTCATTATGATCATGGCTGATCATCCACAATCCATAGGATCCCAGCACCATTAGCCACAGGCCCAGTCCACACTCAATCCAGGAGCATGGCCACAATCAGTTATTTACTTGAGCCAGTCACAGTCAAAGGGCACACCCGCCCTCAGTTTGGGGAGTTTGGTGCCATTCAGGTCGGGCCAGCAGCAACAGGTCTGGGGCATCATGCAGAGTGAATGTGTTCCTGTGCCAAATGTTTATCAAAGCTGGGTTGAACCATACCATTGGTTATAGCTACCACAATGTGGAGCTGGAGGAACACAGCAGGCCAGGCTCTGCATTAGAGGAGCAGGAACGTTGACATTTCAGGACGGGGCCCATTTTTCTGAAGAAGGGCCCCGACCCGAAACGTCAACTTTCCTGCTCCTCTGATGCTGCCTGATCTGCTGTGTTCCTCCGGCTCCACACTGTGTTATCTCTGACTCCAGCATCTGCAGTTCTTGCTATCTCTCTCACCAGGCCGTTGGTGTTATGTGAAATAACATTGTCATCTCAGCCATGCAGAAATTAGTGGCATTAACTCAAAAGGGGGCAAAAAGCTGGATAAAGAGTCCCATCATTAGTGGAACTTTCAAAGGTGATATGGGATGAGGGGAACATTGCTGCATTATCTGTCATGCGAGAGTGACTATGTCCTCTAAGGAATACCGAAATCTGGAACAGGGAGGGGTGTCTGGGAGAGGGAAGGGCTTGATGCACAGCCAGCCTTTTTTGTTCTGTGTTACTCAGCTAGGTTGGCACATTAGAACCCAAGGCATGATAAAACATGAAGCCATTTGTCTCATCTTTTCCATGTCAACCCAAAGATAACCAGATGCCCTTTCTAATCCCATGTTCCTGTTCACAGTCCATAGCTCTGCAGCTAACAGTGCTTGGGGTGCAGATCCAGGTACTTCTTAAAAGAGTCTGGAATCTCTGCCTTCACCATTAACTCAGGCAGCGAATTCCAGACAACCACCACCTTCTGCATAAAAACACTTTTCCTCATTTCTCCTTTAATCCTTCTGCCAGTGAGCTTGAATCTATGATCTCTGGTTTTAAAACTGTCAGCCAAAGGACACAGTTTCCTCCTGTAAACACTATTCCTACCCCTCACAATTTTGTAAGCTTAATCATGTCACCCCTTAGCCTTGTCTGTTCCAAGGAAAACAACAGCAATCTGTCATCATTGTGATAATTCTCCAGCCCTGGCAACATTCCAGTAAATCTACTCTGCACTTTTTCCAGAGCAATTATGTCTTTCTTGTCATGTAGATCTGCACGCAGTACTCCAGCTGTGGCTTCACTAGTATCTCACACACTTTCTTCATTATAAGAGAGATAACAAGAACTGCTGACTCTGCAGGCTGGAGGAACATACCTCATATTCCGTTTCAGGAGCCTACAGTCTGATGGCCTAAATGTGGAATTCACCAGTTTTAAATTCTTCCCACCCCCCGTACTCATCCCATGTTCAAACCTCCCTCTCATTCCCATCTCCTTGACCTGACACAATCTATCCATCTTCTCTCCCAGCTATCTACCTCATCCATCCCACTGACCAATCCCCAACACTCCCTACCTGCACTCACCTACCACCATCCTACCAACCTTTGCCAGCCCCACCCCTCCTCTCTCTATTTCCCAGCTCTCCTCCCCCTTCCCATTTTTGAAGAAGCATGCCAACCTGAAATATCAGCTTTCCTGCTCCTCTGATGCTGGCTGGCCTGCTGTGTTCCCCCAACCCAACTGTGTTGTCACTTCATCATGATATCCTTACTTCTGTATTGTATACCTCTGACAACGTTCCTCTGCCAATCTTGGACAGCAGTCCATACACCTTCTTATGGACCTTAGAATCTGTACTGCTATCTTTAGGGACATGAGCACTCGCATGCCAAGATCTCTCGCTTCATCTGCTCTCTTAGTAGATTCCACTTTATTGTGTTTTCCCTTTCACTGATTGACCTCCCTAAATGCTTTAAACTCATTTGCCCACTTCCCTGCCCACAGCAATCTTTCTAAATCATTTTGGAGCTTAGAGCTATCCTTGATATTATCCATTACACAGCCAATTTTTAGGTCCTCTGCGAATTTCCTAAATATGTCCCTTACATTCAAGCCCAAATCTTTGATATATAAAACAAATAGTAGGGGGTCCCAACATCAAACCCTGCAGAACACCACCTTTACCAAGCGGGTGAGTTTGGGGTGACCAGTTCAGCAAGAACTGACAATGGGAGCATTGAATGGTGTGGCCCCATGACTTGGAGTGGTTTGGGGTTGGGAGGGGATGGAGTTTCTGTTATAGTCTGGAGAGAGTGAGCCATACCTTCCTGGGGGCTGTACTCTAAACCATTGAAGAGATGAGGCAATGAGGCAGTGAGATTGATTCTGAGAAGCCCAAAGAATTGGAGCAGACATCTGTGGGGGAGGATGAGGATGTTGAGCTGAAGGAAGGTTCATTTGTGGATGACAGAGTACAGCTACAGCTGCATCGTGTGCTACATGCTAGTCAAGATCTGATTGATACCCAATGGCAGCAGATGAGAATTGGGTACAGAAGACCATCATGGACTATCAAAGTCAGGATCTAAGTGTTTGGTTTACACTGTGGAAGTGAACTGCAATCTGTATGTTTGTCCTTTCTGTTCTCATTATTGACCATCAATAAAAGCTCACTTTTGGAATTTTCCGAAAGCCTGTCTGTATTTGATGTTCCGTGACTGAACAATGACAAGATTTTGCTGATGTCGCAAAAATTGTGGAAAATGTAGCAGGAATTCAGAGGGGATGCATCTAAGGACTGGTAAATTATGGGTGTGGTGCTTAACTGGTGACTATGCCATGCCCTGATTTAGCTGGCAGAGGACCACATCAGATTGCCAATGCAGTTCTAGGTAGACAGCAGCCTCTGAAAGATGGTATGAGCATGAGGGATGTCAGTCTTTTTGGCAGATATCTGTGGAGTGGCAATTCGTTCTGGAAATGGCATGACGTAAGATGAGGCGAGAATCAAATGAGAGAGATATCGTAGGGATTGGAGTAAATAATTAATGAGGTAAATTTGATAAGACATGGTTAGAAATCTCACTGGACCTCGTAATGTTAGTCGCTCTAAAAAAAATTGATGCATCTTCTCTGAAGCGATAAATACGTAACATTCAAATCAGGATATCTGTTGCATTCACCATTATAGGATTGGTGTTGCGTGAGTGTCTTCACATACAATGGGTGACCGACCAAGTGAGCATTTTGATGACAGCTTCAAACAGCTTACTGAATGGAAATGTTCATTTCCACAAGAGATTAATTATATTTCTGTACGGTACAATCTACCTGTAGAGCATGCAAAACCGTACTTTTTACTATATCTCCGTACATATAAAAACAATAAATCAAGTCAATTTTTTTTAAAAGGACTTGTTTTCATGAGGGATCATTTTAAGAAGTTTCACTTCTTTCTTGTTACTTTGTATTTACTTCCAAGAAATGACATTAATAGACATCAACATGCCACGTGGGGTCTCTCCTGGCTGATTCCGAGGTGAGTTGGCATGGAGAAGGATGAGTAAAGGATAAAGGTCATCAAATATCAATTGGCATGGATAAGAACAGAGGTGAATAAAGGGATATGGGGATGATTGGAGGCATAGGCTGACACAGGGAAGAATGAGGACATGTAAAGGGCTGCAGAGTCACTTCGATTTGACATGTAGAGTGCGTGCATGTTTGATGAGGAGTGGGCCAATTGGAAATTTAATATTTTTATTTTAAACTTATTTTTAAACTTTGGCCACCTAAGGTAGGCTTTGAGAACCGCGCGGAATGCCCAACCCGCTGCTAATCCAGTACTAGTTGCCCCCAAATGCAGCAAAAATTGGATGTGCAGGTGATAATCTTTACAGTTTGTCATTGTGACCTTTCTCCCCTCTGAACACCTAATGCAGGGCATAAAATTAGGACCTACATCACCTGCACACTTAGATGTCGTCCTTACCAATGGGCCCTTTAATCTTTCTCTATTTAAATTGTACGCTGCCCTCCGATGTTTCCTACTAAAATTAAGAAGATCACACATATCAATGTTATGTGCCATCAACCAAATGTTTGCCGACTGTTTGAATTTTCTTTCTTTTTATTTAATTTTTCCAATTGGTTTTGAATCTTCCCTTCCTTCCCTAAAGTGATAACATCAATTGTCTGCCTGGATTTAGCTGGGAATTCCTGAAGTGGGGTCAGATAATACAATATAAATGGAAATTCTTTCTTTCTGCCTGTATGTGATTCTTATCGGCCCTCTGAAAAGGCTGAAGAAACAATGCACTACCTTCACAAGGCAATTCGTGATGGACATTAACTGTTGACCTTGTCAAAAATGCCCATTTATGAATACGTAAAGCTTTGTATTCATATACTTCCTTTCAAGAACTTGGGGTATCTCAAAGTACTTTATAGCCAGTGACAAACATATGAACATGGAATAAGATAAGGTCACTTGGCCATTCAAACCTGTTCTGCCATTCAATAAGATCATGGCTGATCTGATTTTAACCTTAACTCTGCATTTCTTCAGGGAAAGGGCAGGTAATGGTCTAGTGGTATAAACGTCAGATTGTTCATCTAGAGTCCCAGATAATGTTCTGATGAACCAGGTTTGAATCCCACCAAGGCATATAGTGGAATTTGAATTCAAACAAAAGTCTGGAATTAGCTCTTCTAATGATGACCATGAATCCATTATCAATTGCCAGGAAAAACCTATCTGGTTCACTACTGTCCTTTTGGGAAGGAGACCACCATTCTTATCCGATCTGGCCTACATGTGATTCCAGATCCACAGAAATTTGATTGACATTTAACTGTCCTCTGGGAAATTAAGGATGGGCAATAAATGTTGCCTGGCCTGTGATGCCTTCATCCCATGAATGAATAAAGAAAAAATATGTATTGCGTGAAATTGATACTGCCTACCTGCGACATTTTGCTGCCCTCCTCAGTATTCACTGTTGTCTGGAGATGTCGAAATTGTATTTCTGATTCTCAATTCCAAATTCTATATGTAAATTCTAAACAACAGTCATCTCTGGAAATGTCGAAATTGTATTTCTGATTCTCAATTCCAAATTGTTTATGTAAATACTAAACAACGGTCATCTTTGTGGAAAACACCACTTCCCACCTTTTAAGATAATAAAATGTGAGGCTGGATCAACACAGCAGGCCAAGCAGCATCTCAGGAGCACAAAAGCTGACGTTTCGGGCCTGGACCCTGCTGCTTGGCCTGCTGTGTTCATCCAGCCTCACATTTTATTATCTTGGAATTCTCCAGCATCTGCAGTTCCCATTATCTCTCACTTCCCACCTTTTTCCCAGTTTCAGTGACAACCATTAAGATCGATTCCATGTTTTCTGTTTTGGAAGTGACTTGTCATCTAATCTTTCTCCTTGTCCCTTGAATCGAAATTTTCTGAAATTATTTATGACTATGTTGGATGCTATCTTATCAAAGGCCTCTTGTAAATCCATCAACTACATAATCTTTGACTGAATCTCAACTGAGGCAAAAATGAAATCAGGATTATTCAAAAAGTAGCTCAAAGCCACAATGGGAGAATTGGAAAGAGACAATTGATGGAAGAGGAGTTACAAATTTTCAAATATTCCAAATTACTTTTGCTCCAATATAGAGTGTGGAATCCACTCAATCTTGTCAGAAAACAGAACAAGTATATCATCAATAAATAATTTGCACAACAGAAAATAATAAGCATCGTCAATTTTGTTTTTGCAGTCTCACTGGGAAATCTAAAAATCATTGTGAAGGACATTGAAGATAGCTTCAATGCTGTGAATTTAATCTAATTGAGCTCATATAATATCTGAAGATGAAATAGATGGAACGCTGTTTTACAGAATGAATTCCATGTTCATCAATATTTGCAATTATTTCTTTCTCACTGGACTGAGGCTCAAGTTTAGCCTTTTTCTCATTCTGTGACAATAAAAGGCAAAGGAGAAGATAATGAGGAGCAAGGGGCTTACAACGAGCATGATTGACCAGTGAATTCCAGTCATAAAGTGAGAACTTAATTTCTGTCATCTGTCAATACTTTCCTCACTTTGTTTGTCCCTTTATTTCACACGAAAATCTATTATTTGCTGTTTTAATAATGTACAATCACTGGCAAGCCACTTTTAAAATAATAAATGCTTCATTTGTGTCCAACTCTGAACATTAATTCTTCACACCTTTTATGTCACAAAATTAATGCCTCATACAAAATCATAGAATCACCAAAGTGTTATGGTATACAAGGAAGCCATTCAGTCCACTGCCAACAGTCAATATGACTTGGTGACATGACCTCTCCTGCTTTTTCCCCATATCCTTCCATACAGTATTCTAATGTTAAGTATATATATAATCATATACTATATTAATTCAATTCAATAACCATCTAATGCCCTTGAATGCCTCAACTGAACATACCTCCAGTAAACCCCAGACAGTGAATTCCAAATCCTAGCTACTTTCTTTGCAAAAATGTTTTTAGTTTTCTCTCTTGTTGCATTTATCATTTTGCAAATGACTGTAAATCTTGTTCCTGATCCATTTGCTAGCAGGATCAGTTTCTCCCAATCAATTCTATCCAGTCCCATCGTGACTTTGAAAACTTCTGTCTGATCTCCATTTAGCTGACTTCTCTCCGAGGAGAGCAATGTCAAATTTCGCAAAGTTGAAGATTCTCATCCCTGAAACCATTGTTGTGAATCTCTTCTGCACATCTTTCTAACAATGTGGCACCTGAAACCGTGCACAACTGAACTCACCTGAGGTCCAGCAAATGCCTTGTACAAGTTAAATGTACCTCCTGGTGTAGTCTACTCCCTTATTAATAAACGTCAGGATACCATACGCTTTGTTAACTGCTGTCTCTATTCACCCGGTGATCCTCAATGTGTAGGTATACCCAGATCCCTCTTCTCCAGTTACCCCTGGAAAAGAAAAGTCATTCTCTCTTCATTTTTCTTCACTAATGATCCTGGCTTTCCAGGCAGAGGTCTTGTGTCCCTGTCTGTGGAGGGCCTGATATGAATGTGATCTGGAACCAATTCCTAACTGGTGCCACATAAAAGGATCGATGTCATTTGGGGAGGGACCAGGGGGACTCGAGAAAATATCTGAAAGTCTTGGAGGTAGTGATGCGTAACAAACTTAAATCACTTAAATTTTGAACAGATCTGTCTTCTATCAGTAGGAAGGAAAGAGGATGACTTACAACTCCTTTTCATCCTTCACAAACTCAAGACAGCCCAGAATATGCTACTGTAACCACTATGTGAAGGTGTTTGTGTTAGACTGGGGTGGACAAAGCCAGAAGTCACATGACACCAGGTTATAGTCCATCAGGTTTATTTGAAATCACAAACTTTAGGGGCACAGCTCCTTCATCAGGTGAAATCACTTGAGCTGTGAATGCTTATGATTTTAAATAATCCTCCCGGACTATATAAAAACCAAAAGAACTGCGGGTGCTGTAAATCAGGAGCAAAAGCAGAAGTTGCTGGGAAAGCACATCAGGTTTGGCAGCATCTCTGAAGGAAAAAAAAGAAGAGTTAGCGTTTCAGGTCTGGCGATCCTGACTCAGGGCAATTCTGAGGAAGGGTCACTGGACTCAAAATGTTAACTCTGATTTTTCCTTCACAGATGCTGTCAGACCTGCTGAGCTTTTCCAGCAACTTCTGCTTTTGCTCCTATTGGACTGTAATCTGGTGCCATGTGAGATCTGATTGTTAATTGGAAGCTTTGAATGATAGTCATTGTTGCCAAGTAAGAAACATTGCACTTCATTTGCACACAGCAGGAAACCACAAACAGCAAAAGCATTTCAGGGTAAACATTTCGCACTGTTCCATGATAACTTTTGTGGATTCCTGAGGAAAGGTTTTTGGTTTATCCATTAAATGTTACCTTTGACAGTGCAGTCAACACTGCAGCATACTCCTCACAATGTGGACTCCATCCCTTCAAGAAACCGCTCCCTTCCACCTTCTCAAGCGCAATTAGGAATAGGCAATTAATGCCAGCTCAGTCAGCGATGCCACACCCTGTGAAGAAGGATATTAAAACATAAAATTCCCTTAATTCCACACAGGACAGCCAAGATTATGCGCTCTCTCCTCGCAATGAGACACCAATTTGCAATCTTCTGATTCAAAGGTGCGGTTTTACCAAGCAAGTGAGAGATAATTTGATCAGAATAAATAATGCTATCCATAATATCACCTTCGGAATGCAATGTCTTTAGTCGCTGTGGGATGACAGTGCAGAATGCCTAAGGCTATGATAGTTTGCCTTTGAAAAATAATCCCTTTCAACATCTTTCTTAATTACTTAGATGAAACAAAAGGTGGTGTGTTACATCATTAATCCTCTACACTGTTATTTTTGTTAAGATTTGTTCAAAATAGTACCAATAATTCAAGCTACTGATTACATTACAGTGACAATGGTGATTTGGAGAATATTGTAAGTTATTGTGTAACCTGTGTAATTCTTTCTATGTAAAGAAGCTTGGAGAAACAATGTTACAAGGCAAATAAATTGTAACATCAGAAATGGCTCAAAAATATCATTGCTGTCACAACTGCACCAAGTTCAGCTTAACAGTCTGTTCTGCAAAGCCTTGTCATAACTAACTGTCATGTATTATTACAATTTGTGTTCATCCTCTGTTAAAAGATTTACATCTTGCATATGGCTCAAAGGACATGCTTTTTATTCACGTTCAGGTCGTGGTAGGTGTCTGCAAGGTCAATATTTTATTTCCCAATGCAAGTTGCTCTTCAGAACGCAGTGTTGGACCTTCTGCTGAAGTGCTTCTTGGCCAGGTTTGGAATGGAGCAATGTATGTTTTCATGAGTAGTGGAGACTCGCAGGTTTAAGAGGTGTTGTTTGAAGGTGATGGTGAGCTACCTTCTTAAATTGCTGTTACGCTTGGTTAGACATCCACAGTGCTGTTGGGTAGAGAGCTCCAGGGTTTTGACTGAGCAACGGTGAAGGAACAGTGAGATAGTTCACGGTGTGTTGCTTGGATATGAATGGGCCAGTGGTCGAATCTCCATATATCTGTTGCCCTTGTCATTTTAGAAGTTACAGATTTGAAAAGCCCTGCTGTATGGTCAAGTTTCTTTTTAATTCACACATGAGATTGAGGTATCACTGGCTGGTCAGCATTTATTGCTCACCACTATCTGGCCTTGAGAAGGTGGTGATGAGCAGCCTTCTTGACCTGCTGCTGTCTATGTGATGGGTTGTCTCAATGCCATTAGGGAGTTGAGTTTCAGATTATGAAGGCCAATGTACCATTTTGCCCATGATTCCAGTAGGTTGATGGTAGGGAGGTGGTGTTGATAATATCATCCAATGTCATGGAAAAGTTGTTACACTCTCCAATGTTAGAGAGGTGGCCCTGGCAGAATCTAAACTGGCCCTTAGTGAACAACTCATTTTTATGTAACTGCTGCCTGATCGAACCATCAACATTCCTCTTTGTCACTTTGCTGATGATCAAGAGATTGCTGATAGGCTGGTAATCGGCCAGATTGGATTTGGCCTGTTCTACGTAGATAGGAATTTTCCACATTAAGCGGATGCCAGCTAATGCAGAAATGGTGCAACTTGTTCTGGAGCACAAGTTTTTTTCACATTAAATCTGAGATGTGGTAGGAGCCCAGAGTCTTATCTGTACGTAGCATGCTCAGTCAATTCTTGATATCACCTGGTATGAATGGAATTGGCAGAAGGATGATGGTGGTGATCTTGGCACAGTTTGGATGGTTGCAAATGCTTTGTTTTTTTTGGTACTGAAGTGGTTTGACAGAAGAAGCCAGCAGATTGCTTCCATTGGCATGTGGGCAGACAAGCAGAGGGCACAGATTTAAAACAAATGGCTAAAGAATCTTAGCAAGCCCGAGATGAATATTCCTTTGTGCAGTGTTCGGGAATACACAAAAATGATGATGGAAGATTGAACAGCGACATCCAAAAGGAAATTAGATCAATCCATTAAATCGAAATACTCATAGAGCTACGGGGAAGCAGCAAGGAAACTTATGAAGCTGATAACAAAGGGGAGAGCTAGATGAACATAGCAGGCCAGACAGCATCAGAGGAGCAGGAGAGCTGACATTTTGGGTCTGGATGCTTCTTCAGGAATAGGTGAGGGGAAGGTGGCACTGCAATAAATAGAGAGAGGAGGAGGCGATGATGGAAGGTGGATAAGGAGCAGATAGGTAGAGAGAAGGTGGACACGTTAAGGAGGCGGGGATGAAGCCAGCAAAGGTGAGTATAGGTAGGGAGTTGGGATGGGAGTTGGTCAATGAGGAGGGAGGGGCGGGTAGGTGAGAGGGAAGACGGACTGGTCCATGAGGCGGGGTGAGGCCAGTAGATAGAAAGTGGGGGTGGAGGTTGGTCAGTGAGGTGGGAGGAGCAGATAGCTGGGAGAAAAGACAGACAGGTCAAGGAAGTGGGACCATCTGGGCTGGTTTTGGGATGAAGCCGGGGGGTGGGGAGATTTTGAAGCTTGTGAAGCTCAAATTGAGACCATTGGGCTGCAGGGTTTCCAAGCTAAATATGAGGTGATGTTCCTGCAACCTTCAGGTGGCATCGTTGTGGCAGTGGAGGAGGTCCAGGATGGACATGTCATCCAAGGAGTGGGAGGGGGAGTTGAAGTGGTTCGCGACTGGGAGGTGTAGTTATTTGTCATGAACCGAGCATAGGTGCTCCACAAAGTGGTCTCCAAGCCTCCACTTGGTTTCTTCAATGTCCTACCACACCCGTTATGAATGAGATAACTCTTTGAAAGAAACACAGAAGCATAATGGATTTATTGTAGTTATCACAGAAACATAAAATGTCTTACAGTACAGCAGGAAACCATTCAGCCCATTGTGTTTGCACCAGCTCTTCAAAGGAGCATCATTATCTCCAGCCAATCTGCTGCTTTATCCTCATATCCTTGCCTATTATTTCCACCTAAATTATTATCCAGTGTCCTCTTAAATACCACAATTGCAGGTGGTCCATTCCATATCTAACCCATTTTCCCACCTTGTATTTGCTACTTTTGCAAATCACAGTAAATCTGAGCCCTCTCATTCCCGTTCTTCATAAGAGCAGGATCAGATTCTTCTGACCTACTCTACCCAGTCTGCCCGTGACTTTTAAAACCTCTCTCGGATCTCCTCTTAGCCTTCTTTTCTTCAAGGACAACAGTCGTAACGTTTTCAATCTGTCCACATAACTGAGGTTCCTCATTCCTGGAACCCATTCTTGCAAATCGCTTCTGTACTCTCACCAATGTGTTCACATTTTTCCTATGTTGTGGTTCCCAGAACAGTACAACGTACTTCAGATGAGTCTAACAAATGTCTTGTACATCACCCCTTTGCTCCTGTGCATTAAATCAGAGGATCCCTACAGTGCTGAAAGAGGCCATTTGGCCTAATAAATCTCCACTGCACCTCCGAAGAGCATTTTGCCTGGACCCAGGCTCCCATCCTATCCCCATAAACCCAGATTTACCACAGCCAATTCATCGAGCCTGCACATCTTTGCACTGTGGGAGGAAGCTGGAGCACTCAGCAGAAATCCACGAGACACAGGGAGAATGTGTAAACTCCAGACAGACAGTCGCCTGAGGCTGGAATTGAACCTGGATCGCTGACGCTGTGAGACAGCATTACCGATGACTGTGCCACCATGCTGCCCTTAATCTATATTAATAAATCTGTGGATACTGTGTGCTTTATTAGCTGCATGACAAACCTCCATCCAGCCTGAAGAAGAATCCATTGACCATCAGTCTCTGCTTTCTATCAGTCGGCTAATTTTGCATCTGTGTTGCTACTGCCCATTCTTATCCCTGTCCTATAACTTTCCTCACAAATCTGTTGTGTAATGCTGCATCAAACACCTTCTGAGTGGCCAAATTCTGCACCTACTCCATTTAAAGTTTGCTGACAATGCCACCATTGTAGGGAAGATCTCAAAAAACAAAGAGACAGAATACAGTAAAGCGATGGAGTGCTTAAAGACATAGTGTGAAAATAACAAGCTCTTCATCAACGTCAGCAAAATGAAGGAGCTGGTCATTGACATTGGGAAGTGGAGTGGAGCACGTGGCACTGTCTGCATCAATGGTGCTGAGCTGGAGGTGGTCAATATAGTCAATTTCCTGGGAGTGATGATCACCAACAATCTGTCCTGGTCCACCCACATTGGCACTATCATCAAGAAAGCACAGCAATGCTTCTACCTCTTCAGGAGGCTAAGGAAATTCAGTATGTCCACAAAGATTCTTACAAATTTTTATTGATGCACCAACGGAAGCATCCAACTTGAATGCATCTCAGCGTGGTACAGCAACTGCTCTTCTGAAGACCAAAAGAAGCTACAGAGTTGTGAACACTGCCCAGTCTGTCACTCAAACGAGGCTCCTATCCGTTGACTCCATCTGTACTTCATACTGTCTCAAGAAAGTAGCAAACATAATCAAAGATCCCTCCCGCCCCTGTTATACTCTCTTCCGCTACCTTCCATCAGGCAGAGGATTTGAAAATTTGAATATGTGTGCAAAGAGATTCAAGAACAGCTATTTTCTCCATGATGGTCAGATTTTTCAGGGAATTCCCTACAGTGTGGAAGCAGGCCCTTCAGCCCAACAAGTCCACACTGTCCCTCAGAGTGCCCACCCAAACTTATCCCCCCTAATTTACACACCTCTGGGCAATTTAGCATGACCAATCCACCTAGCCTGCACATCTTTGAGCTGTGGGAGGAGACTGGAGCACCCAGAGGAAAGCCACACAGACACAGGGAGAATGTGTAAACTCCACACACACAGTTGCCTGAGGGTGGAATTGAACCTGGGTCTCTGGTGCTATAAGGCAGCGGTATTAACCACTGTGCCACCATGCCACCCCAATTTGAATAGACCACTTTAATGTTAATGTTGATCTCTTTCTGCACCATCTCGGCAGTTCTAGCATTGTATCCTGCACTTTTCTGAAGAAGGGTCCCGACCTGAAACATTAACTTTCCTGCTCCTCTGATGTTGCCTGGCCTGCTGTGTTCATCCAGCTGCACACTGTGTTATGTCAGACTCCAGTATTGACAGTCCTTGCTGTATGCACATCCTGTACTCTGTTTTGTTACCCACTTGTATAGTATGAAGTGCCAGAAGAGCACATCTGACAGCACATTTCACGGCATCTTGATAAACACAATAGTAAATTAAGTCAAATGTACTCTACATCAGCAGTTTTACCCTCATCAAGTCCTTCTAT
The DNA here is from genome assembly GCF_030684315.1 of Stegostoma tigrinum. NCBI lineage: Eukaryota > Metazoa > Chordata > Chondrichthyes > Orectolobiformes > Stegostomatidae > Stegostoma > Stegostoma tigrinum. The sequence continues at coordinate 103,979,335 of NC_081359.1, forward strand.
TTCCGCTTCAAAAAATTCCAGCAAGTTAGTTGAACACAATTGTCCCTTTGGGAATCGGCGCACACTTGACTGAAATGAACCCATCTTTTTACACTTGATGACTAATTCTATCCCATGTTAATCTGGATTATATAATTCCAGCATCTGCTCGAGTGATAAATGTAGCAGGAATTTTCAGCAGCAAGATTTAACAGATGACAATGATATTCTCAGTTACATGAGTTCAAGGCGGAATCAAAGTGAACAATTTGGAGGAAATCCCTAATAGAAAGATAGAAACTAAAAGCAGGAGTAGGCCACTCAGCCCTTCAAACTTGTTCCGTTATTCAATATGGTTATGGCTGGTTCATTACCTCAAAGCATATTCCCACTTTCTCCCCATACCCCTTAATGCCTTTAAAATCTAAACAATTCAGTTCTCTCTTCCATGAAAATATTCAATGATTTTGCCTCTACATCTTCCTGTGGCCAAGAATTCCACAGATCCACTGTTTTGGAGTGAAGAAACTTTTCCTCACCTGAAACCTAAATGGTTTACGCCATATTCGGAGACTGTACCCCTGGTTCTAGACTCCCAACACAGGGAGAACCTCCTTCCTGAATCTGCTGTTATAATTTTATAAGTTTCCATCAGATCACTTCTCATTTTTCTAAACTCTTGTGAATACTGGCCCAGATCAAACAACCTCTCCCCCCAGAATAGCTCTACAGCTCTGATAAAGAGTCATCTGGACTCGAAACATTATCTTGCTCTCTCTCTATGGATGTTGCCTGACACACTGTGATTTCCAGCATATTTTATTTTCCGTACAATTCCCAGGATCAGCCAAGTGAACATCAGCCACATTCCATGGCAAGTGTATCCTTCCTTAGTTAAGGAGACCAAATACTCCAGGTGTGGTCTCACTGAGGCCTCCTATAACTGCAACATCTCCGCTGCTGCTTCCTAAATAGTGCCACGGGATCTTGAACCTGTGAATGAGAGCTGAACTGAGCATCATATCCAAGAGCGATCATCTCTAACAATGATGAATATTGTTACCACTGTTGAGTATTAGTTGAGATTATGTATGTTAGTGTCAGGCAACTTGAGTCACTTGGAACTATGGCATGAGTGCTATCGTGTGAGCCAAACTGACCCATGCTGGAAAACCACGCGTGGCATTCAGCGTCAGGAATCCATACTCTAAATAAAACAAGGCATGTTGTTCACACTAAATGGATATCCTTCATGTTTTGGTTCACTCATTTCTCTCACATCAACCTGTAGCGTAGAGAGCAAATCTTTAAAATCGAAAAGAGTCGGTGAATCAAGGGATAACGCAGTGCAGAGTTGGATGAACATAGCAGGCCAGCAGCAACAGAGGAGCAGGAAAGTTGATGTATCGGGTCAGGACCCTTCTCTTGAAAAGGAGACGGAGAAGGGAACTCTGAAATAAATAGAGACAGAAAGAGTGGGGCTGGCGAAGGTAGGTCGGATGGTGATAGTTGAGTGAAGGTAGGCAATGATGGGGATTGGTCAGTCAGGTTGGGGGGCTGGATAGGTGGGAGAGAATATGGGCAGGTTGTGTCAGGTCAAGGAGGAGGAATAAGAGCTGAGGGATCACCGGAGAGTGGATATTATGGTTTTTCAAATAGGAGGATATCTGGGACATTCTGCACATCTCAGATGTCCTCCAGTTTCAAGGACTGCAGCTTCCCCACTGCCCCCCACTCCAGTGATTGAAAATGTCCTCAAATGCATCTCTTGCATTTCCTGCACTTCTGCCCACACATCCCCTCCCCCCAACAAAAATAAAGACAGAATCCCCCTTGTCCTCACCTATCACCACACCAATCCCCCCATTCAACACATCATTCTTCCCTACTTCCGCCACCTACAATCCAATCCCACAACCAAAGAGATATTTCCCTCCCCACCCCAATCTGCCTTTTGTAGGGACCACTCTCTCTGTGACTCCCATGCCTGCTCCACACTCCCCACTAACCCCACTGCCCCGGCACCTTTCCCTGCAACCGCAGGAGGTGTTGTACCTGTCCCTATGCCTGCCCCCTCACCTCCATTCATGTTGCAAAGCAAACCTTCCACATCACACAGGGGCTTAGCTGCACAGGCGTCAACTTGGCCCACTGCATCTGCTGCTCCTGAAGTGGCCTCCTCTACATTGGTGACACCAAGCGAAGGCTCAGAGACTGCTTTGTAGAGCACCTACACTCTGTTTGCGACAAACAACAACACCTTCCGGTTGTGAACCGTTTCAACTCCCCCTCCCACTCCCTGGGTGACATATCCATCCTGGGCCTCCTCCAGTGTCACAATGATGCCACCCGCAAACTGGAGGAGCAGCACCTTATAATCTGCCTCAGGAGCCTGCAGCCCAATGGTCTGAATGTGGATTTCTCCAGTTTCAATATCTCCCCACCCCAGGCCTCATCCCATGTCCAACCCTTCCTCTCATTCCCACCTCCTTGACCTGCCACAATCTGCCCATCTTCTGTCCCAATTACCCAACTCTCCCACCTCCCTGACCAATCCCCACAACTCCCTACCTGTATTCACTGATCACCATCCCACCTATCTGCCCCAGGCCCAACCCTCTTTCTATTTATTTCTGATCTGCCCTCCCCCTCCCCATTTCTGAAGAAGGATCCCGACCCAAAACGCCAATTTTCTTGCTCCTCTGATGCTGCCCAGCTCTGCACTGTGTTATCTCAGACTCCAGCGCCTGCAGCTCTTTCTATCTCTGTGTGAATCAAGGGCACAAAGTTCAAAGTTAGACCTTGAGAGCAGTCAAGTCAGATAAAGACATTGGTGAGGAGAATGCATCTATCACTTACACAAAGCAAAGTTGATATGGAATGAGTCATTCTTCTACTTGTCATTCTTAAAAAGCAGCACACGATAGCTATAAATGTGCATAAATCTTTACTCCTTGTGCCTGAGGGAAATGGATGACATGGCTTGTTAATTCATCACTGCAAAGGACACTGTCCAACTCAATATCAATATATCTGCTGACAAAGATCCAACTAACCATTGCAGAACAATGACTTTCTTGTCTCCCTCAGCCAGCTCTTTGAATTTACTGTAAAAAAAACTTTTGGTTCTGACTGTTATCTTAAGGGGAACCTGATTCACACTATCGACTGTCTGTGACAGAAAAGCTCTTTTTCTCTATTTAACTTGGTCGTGCCACTCGGTGATAAATTACATTCATACCATGGGGGAGAACCATTTCAGGGCATTCTTCAGTTTAAACGCCCACAATCTTTCCTCCCGGTTTCAGGCAGAGCTGAAACTAGCTTGAGAGCAGATTCAGTTTTCAGTGTTCTTCCTCTTGTTTATAATCCCTGAAGGGTGACTTTCAGGTTAAACAGACACCAGATGTCTCTCTCTCTAATGAGAGAGCAAGTCTATGGCCCAGAGGACTACAGTGACTTTACTTTTCCCCTTTAATCCCGTTAATACTGAATTCCAAGAATAGGTTAGTAGAGTATACTCTACTCTTCGAGGGTTATGAGCCCTCTTCTGGAATTCCAATTTAGGTTGACATTCCTGATGTGCCAGCCCATGAATTCTGCACGCTCTCTTCACTGAGATGGAAGGCCATTTTCCCTCTCAGCTGCATATAACAGAATGCACACATAACTTCAAAACAGAGCTATGGATTTCTTGCTCATATCCTGGATCAATATATATCCATCAACCAGTCCCATTATCTGGTCATTGTTAATTCGTTGTTCGTGGAATGCAACAGTTCAAGAAGGCGGCTCAATGCCACTTTACTCAGGGCATTTGGGGATGAGAAATATATGTTGATCTTGCCAGGACATCTCTTGAACAAATACATTTTAAGTTATTTTTGGAATCTGGTTATTTGGGCTTCCTTGTTCTCCCCTTTAAATTTAACTTTCTTCAATATGTCTCTGTGTACATGGTCTGCGTTAAAATGACAAGGTAGTCGTTTGGTTGTTCAAAACATAAGTATTTTTGAAAAAGAAAGATATTTTATTGAAGATTTACATAATGCACTCATCAGGACATTTGGCAAGAATACCAAATCAAAGGCTACACCAATATTTATATAAAAGGGAGGAGAGTGCTGTTTGATGGCCACTGGAGACTGATTGGTTGAGATGTTGCCATGGCAAATGCATTATTAATGATGATTGGCAGTAAACTGTCGAGTTTTGTTGCAGTTGAAACCAAGCAGTTTGAACCTGATTGTTCAGGACATTGCCCTGAAAACTGAATCAGCGAATGTCTGTCACCTATTTCATATGTTACATATATGTGTTCTTTCCATCATTCCTGTGTCTTAACACGCACCAGGAAATGCAAGTGTACCACACTGCCAACCAATCAGCAATCTCCTCTCATGCACTGTTCCTCTTGGTCTTCTCATTTGTGTGTATGCAAAATGTCCTGTTCAGAGCAGGATGAAAGACTTCAACCAGAAGTGCGTTAATCCAACAATACACAACTATAAGACACTATTGTAGAATTGATACCTGCCACTAAGAATACATAGGCTCTTAGGTCCCCATGTCTTCAATCTTCAGAGGCATTGCAACTTTCTGGTTTTGGAGAACCAAGAAAGTTAAACACTAAGCAAAAAAACAGAAAAAATCTATGAATGCTGGAAATCTGAAACAAAAATGGAAATTGCTGGGGAAACTCAGCATTTGTGGAGACAAAGCTGAGGTAACATTTCAGGTCCAGCGATCTTTCTTCAGAATTAACTTAAAGCCGACCTAAATTGCCAACACTGATTTATTACAGGTGCAGGAGTAAAACAGATGAATGGTTTTCTGTGCTGTGTCTGATCATCATGCTTTTCCCTACCCAAAACAGACTTTACTTTCTATTTCTGAAAGATTTCACAGAATCTGTACAGTTTGGAGGCAAGCCATTTGGCCCCTCAAGTCCACACCTCCAAACTGAAGACGAACACACCCAGATCCACCTTAACCCTATGATGTTACATTTCCCTATGGCTAACTCACCCAGCCTTCACGCTGTGGACAATTTAACACAGTCAACCCACCTGACCTGCACATCTTAAGATTTGAGACGAAACTGGAGCACCTGGAGGAAACCCACGCAGTCATAGAGAGGTCATACAAACTCCACTCAGACAGTCACCTGAGGGTGGAATTGAACCTGGGTCTCTGGCACTGTGAGACAGCAGTGCAAACCACTGACCCACCGTACTATTTCTGTAATTCCTTTGGCATCACCTGCTATAATCCCCATGGTTATTGCCAATTAATATTTTTCAGTGATCAATCAAGGCTTTTCTCATTTTTATAAAGTATTCGTGTTGAGTTTCAACAAAATGGTCTATAATCTTCATTTAGCTCAATTTGCAGCCTACGAATTAAGATATGTAAATGCCAAGCAGAGTAGAAGAGGAACACTCCTTCCTTCTGCAGAGTAATACCTGAGCACAAGGGCTATCATGCATTTACTTCAGAATAAGTTGGTGGAATCACTTGAGTATGATTGAAGAAAACTGCCAATTTGAAGCTTTCTGAGGAAGAATTGAAGCTACTTTCCTCTGAATCCCAATTGGCCAAACAGTTTATAAAAAGGCACTTCACAGAAGAACAAGCTTGGCTGATTCATGACGAGCAAAGTGTGAATTTAGAGAGTCCCTGTACAAAAATGTTTCTTTAACAAAGAGGGTGATGAATAGTTAGAAGGAGTTGCAAGGGAAGATGATTGCAGTCTGAACACCATATACTTTGAGTGGAAAGCTGGATGCCTTAATGTGAATTGAGTCTTTTCGAAGTGGGGAATCAAATGCCATTGTCAGTTAGACCTGGAATTTTCTTTCTAAAGAATGCTGATTGTTGTGAGGTGCAAGAAAGAACTCACTTTCAGGCAGCATATTTCGTTTGGAGATCAGCAGTTTTCGGATGTTAAGTGACGAAGAGATATCATAAGCATAAGATAAGGAGCAGGATAGCATGTGTACAGGTGGGTTTAAGATCGAGGCAGACTAGGAATAGTCTAGGAATACAGCAAAAAGGAAGGAAAACTTAGGACATCTTAGGATTTCCAATATCTCTAATAATGATAAGAAAGTTAGCATTAAGGGGCTTTACTTAATGCTCGTAGTATTCATAACAAATCATCTTGAATGATTATGATGTGGTAGGCATCATAGAGACATGGTTGCAGGGAGTTCAGGACTGGCAGTTAAACATTCACAACTTATCGAAAAAGACAGGGAGGTGGGCAGAGGGGGGAGGGTTGCCTTGTTAGTAAAGAATAAAATTAAATCAATGGCACTGAATGACATAGGGTCAGAAGATGTGGAGTCTGTGTGGGTGGAGTTGAGGAACCACAAAGGCAAAAAAACTATAATGGGAGTTATGTACAGACCTCCTAACAGTGATCAGGACCAGGGATGCAAGATGCACCAGGAAATCGATAGGGCATGTCAGAAAGGCAAGGTCACTGTGATCATGGGGGGACTTCAATATGCAGGTGGACTGGGTGAATAATGTTGCCAGTGGATCCAAGGAAAGGGAATTCATGGAATGTTTGCAGGATGGCTTTTTGGAATAGCTTGTGATGGAGCCCACAAGGGAGCAGGCTATTCTGGACTTAGTGCTATGTAATGAGCCCAACTTTATAAAAGATCTCAAAGTAAGGGAACACTTGGGAGGCAGCGATCATAATATGGTAGAGTTCAGTCTGCAGTTTGAAAGAGAGAAGGCAAATTGGATGTAATGGTGTTACAGTTAAATAAAGGTAATTTACAGAGGCATGAGAGAGGAATTGAAAAAAATGGACTGGAAGCAGAACCTAGCGGGAAAGACAGTAGAGCAACAATGGCAGGAGTTTCTGGGTCTAATTCAGAACACAGTACAGAGGTTCATCCCAAAGAAAAGAAAGATTATCTAGTGGGGGTTGGTGTGGGGGCGGTGGGATTAGACAGCCATGGCTAACAAAGGAAGTCAGGAAATATATCAAAGAAAAAGAGAGAGCCTATAAAGTGGTCAAGAGCACTGGGGAATCAGAAGATTGGGAAGGCTACAAAAACAAACAGAGGATAACAAAGAGAGCAATAAGGAAGGAGAGGATCAAATATAAAGGTAGGCGAGCTAGTAATATTAGAAATGATAGTAAAAGTTTCTTTCAATACATAAGAAAAAAACGAGAGGCAAAAGTAGACATTGGGCTGCTCCAAATTGATGCTGGAAGGCTAGTGATGGGAGATAAGGAAATAGCTGAAGAACTTAATAAGTATTTTGCGTCAGACTTCACAGTGAAAGACATGAGCAGTATGCCAACAATTAAGGAGAGTCAGGGGGCAGAGTTGAGTATGATAGGCATTACAAAAGAGCAAGTGCTAGAAAAGCTCAAAGGTCTAAAAATGGATAAATCTCCTGGCCCTGATGGGCTACATCCTAGAGTTCTGAGGGAGGTGGCTGAGGAAATAGCGGAGGCTTTGGTTGTGGTCTTTCAAAAGTCACTGGAGTCTGGGAAAGTCCCAGATGATTGTAAAATTGCTGTTGTAACCCCCTTGAATAAGAAAGGATCAAGACAAAAGATGGAAAATTATAGGCCGATTAGCCTCACCTCGGTTGTTGGTAAAATTCTAGAATCCATTGTTTAGGGTGAGATTTCTAAATTCTTGTAAGTGCAGGGTTGGGTTAGAACAAGTCAGCATGGATTTAGTAAGGGGACAAACCTGCCAGAATTCTTTGAAGAGGTAACAAGTATGTTAGACCAGGGAAACCCAGTGGATGTTATCTATCTAGACTTCCAAAAGGCCTTTGATAAGGTGCCTCACAGGAGGTTGCTGACTAAGGTGAGGGCCCATGGTGTTTGAGGTGAGCTACTGGTTTGGATTGAGGATTGGCTGTCTGACAGAAGACAGAGAGTTGGGATAAAAGGCTTTTTTTCGGAATGCCAACCAGTGACAAGTGGTCTCCCGCAGGGTTCAGTGGTGGGGTCACAGCTGTTCACTTTATACATTAATGATCTGGACGAAGGGAGTGGGGGCATTCTCGCGAAGTTTGCCGATGATACGAAGATAGTTGGAAAGGCAGGTAGTACTGAGGAAGTGGGGAGGCTGCAGAAATATTTAGACAGTTTAGGAGAGTGGCCAGGGAAATGGCTGATGAAATTCAACGTGAGCAAATGTGAGGTTTTGAACTTTGGAAAAAAGTATACAGGCATGGACTATTTTCTAAACGGTGAGAAAATTCATAAAGCAGAAGTACAAAGGGATCTGGGAGTGTTGGCCTGGGATTCTCTAAAGGTTAACTTGCAAGTAAAGTCCGTGATTAAGAAAGCGAATATAATGTTGTCATTGATCTCAAGAGGGTTGGAATATAAAAGCAGCGATGTGCTTTCAAGAATTTGTAAAGCTTTAGTTAGGCCCCATTTAGAATAATGTGTCCAATTTTGGGCCCAACACCTCAGGAAGGACATACTAGCCCTGGAGCATGTCCAGTGGAGATTCACATGGATAATCCCTGGAATGGTAGGTTTAACGTACGATGAGCGGCCTAGGATCTTGGGATTGTACTCATTAGAGTTTAGAAGGTTGAGGGGAGATCGAATAGAAACTTACAAGATAATGTATGGCTTAGAAAGGGTGGACGCTGGAAAGCTGTTTCCATTAGGGAGAGAGATTAGGACCTGTGGGCACAGCCTTAGAATTAGAGGGGGTAAATTTAAAACTGAAATGAGGAGGCATTTCTTCAGCCAGAGAGTGGTGGGCCTTTGGAATTCATTGCCACGGAGCGCAGTGAAGGCAGGGACTTTAAATGTCTTCATGGCGGAGATTGATAATTTCTTGATCTCACAAGGAGTTGAGGGCTGCGGGGAGAGTGCAGGGAAGTGGAGTTGAAATGCCCATCAGCCATGATTAAATGGCAGAGTGGACTTGATGGGCCAAATGGCCTTACTTCCACTCCTATGTCTTATGGTCGTATGGTCTATCATGGGAAATTGTAAAAGGTCCGGCATAATTTGTTTAATGGTGGGTCAACTTTAGGTAATCACAAAGACCACGATCGTGCCTATTTCTCATATTCACCAGATTATAATACCAAAAGACATAGGAGCAGAAGTCGGCCATTCAGCCCATCATGTCCGCTCGGGCATTCTTTCCTCCTTTTTCCCCATAACCCTTGATTCCCTTACTGATTGAAAGTCTGTTGATCTTAGCCTTGAACATACTAAATGACCCAGCCTCAACAGCTCTTTGTGGAAAAGAATTCCACAGATTTGCAACATTCTGAAAGAAGAAATTCCTCCTCCTTTACCTTAAATGGGCAAATCCTTACTCTGAGGTCATGCCTGCTGATCCTAGAACCTCCCACTAAGGGGAGACATCCTTTCTACCCAGTATGTTCCTCGGCTCAGCAAGACACTCAGATCATTAGTGACGAAGGATGCTGTAGGTTGCAGAGAGACATAGATAAGCTGCAGAGCTGGGCTGAGGGGTGGCAAATGGAGTTTAATGCAGACAAGTGTGAGGTGATGCACTTTGGTGGGAGTAACCAGAAGGCAAAGTACAGGGCTAATAGTAAGATTCTTGGCAGTGTAGATGAACAGAGAGACCTCGGTGTCCATGTACACAGTTCCTTGAAAGCTTCCACCCAGGTTGACAGGGCTGTTAAGAAGGCATACAGTGTTTTAGCTTTTATTAATAGAGGGATCGAATTCCAGAACCAAGAGGTTATGGTGAAGCTGTACAAAACTCTGGTGCGGCCGCACTTGGGAGTATTGTGTGCAGTTCTGGTCACCGCATTATAAGAAGGATGTGGAAGCTTTGGAAAGGGTGCAGAGGAGGTTTACTAGGGTGTTGCCAGGTCTGGAGGGAAGGTCTTATGAGGAAAGGCTGAGGGACTTGAAGCTGTTTTCATTCGAGAGAAGAAGGTTGAGAGGTGACTTAATTGAAACATATAAAGTAATCAGAGGGTTAGATAGGGTGGATAGGGAGAGCCTTTTTCCTAGGATGGTGACATTGATGATGAGGGGGGATAGCTTTAATTTGAGGGGTGAAAGATATAGGACAGATGTCAGAGGTAGAACATAGAACATAGAACAGTACAGCACAGAACAGGCCCTTCAGCCCACAATGTTGTGTCGACCATTGATCCTCATGTATGCACCCTCAAATTTCTGTGACCATATACATGTCCAGCAGTCTCTTAAATGACCCCAATGACCTTGCTTCCACAACTGCTGCTGGCAACGCATTCCATGCTCTCACAACTCTCTGCGTAAAGAACCTGCCTCTGACATCCCCTCTATACTTTCCACCAACCAGCTTAAAACTATGACCCCTCGTGCTAGCCATTTCTGCCCTGGGAAATAGTCTCTGGCTATCAACTCTATCTATGCCTCTCATTATCTTGTATACCTCAATTAGGTCCCCTCTCCTCCTCCTTTTCTCCAATGAAAAGAGACCGAGCTCAGTCAACCTCTCTTCATAAGATAAGCCCTCCAGTCCAGGCAGCATCCTGGTAAACCTCCTCTGAACCCTCTCCAAAGCATCCACATCTTTCCTAAAATAGGGAGACCAGAACTGGATGCAATATTCCAAGTGCGGTCTAACCAAAGTTTTATAGAGCTGCAACAAGATCTCACGACTCTTAAACTCAATCCCCCTGTTAATGAAAGCCAAAAAACCATATGCTTTCTTAACAACCCTGTCCACTTGGGTGGCCATTTTAAGGGATCTATGTATCTGCACACCAAGATCCCTCTGTTCCTCCACGCTGCCAAGAATCCTATCCTTAATCCTGTACTCAGCTTTCAAATTCGACCTTCCAAAATGCATCACCTCGCATTTATCCAGGTTGAACTCCATCTGCCACCTCTCAGCCCATCTCTGCATTCTGTCAATGTCCCGCTGCAGCCTACAACAGCCCTCTATACTGTCAACGACACCTCCGACCTTTGTGTCGTCTGCAAACTTGCTGACCCATCCTTCAATCCCCTCATCCAAGTCATTAATAAAAATTACAAACAGTAGAGGCCCAAGGACAGAGCCCTGTGGAGCCCCACTTAGCACTGACTTCCAGGCAGAATATTTTCCTTCTACTACCACTCGCTGTCTTCTGTTGGCCAGCCAATTCTGTATCCAAGCAGCTAAGTTCCCCTGTATCCCATTCCTCCTGACCTTCTGAATGAGCCTACCATGGGGAACATTATCAAATGCCTTACTGAAGTCTATATACACCACATCCACAGCTCGACCCTCATCAACTTTTCTAGTCACATGCTCAAAAAACTCGATAAGGTTTGTAAGGCATGACCTACCCCTCACAAAGCCGTGTTGACTGTATTTGATCAAGCCATGCTCTTCCAGATGGTCATAAATCTTATCCCTCAGAATCCTTTCTAACACCTTGCAGATGACAGACGTGAGACTTACTGGTCTATAATTGCCGGGGATTTCTCTATTTCCTTTCTTGAAGAGAGGAATTACATTTGCCTCTCTCCAGTCCTCAGGTACGACTCCAGTGGAGAGCGAGGATGCAAAGATCTTCGCAAGTGGCGAAGCAATTGCATTTCTCGCTTCCCAAAGCAGCCGAGGACAAATCTGGTCCGGGCCTGGCGACTTGTCAATCTTAATGTTTGACAAAATTTTCAGCGCATCAGCTTCCTCTGTCTCTATCCATTCCAGCATGCACACCTGCTCTTCAAAGGTTTCATTCACTACAAAGTTGGTTTCTTTCGTAAAGACAGAAGCAAAAAACTCATTTAGGGCTTCCCCTACCTCCTCAGGCTCCACACACAAGTTCCCTATGCTATCCCTGATCGGCCCTACTCTTTCTTTGACCATTCTCTTATTCCTCACGTAAGTGTAAAATGCCTTTGTGTTTTCCCGGATTCCTTCTGCCAAGCCTTTCTCGTGCCCCCTCCTGGCTCTCCTCAGACCATTTTTGAGCTCCTTCCTTGCCTGCATGTAATCCTCTCTAGCTGAACTTGACCCTAGCTTCCTCCACCTTATGTAAGCTACCTTCTTCCTTTTCACAAGAAGCTCCACCGCTCTCGTCATCCAAGGTTCCTTTATCTTACCCCTTCTTGCCTGTCTCAGAGGGACATATTTACTCATCACTCCCAACAACTGTTCCTTAAACAGTCTCCACATGTCTATAGTTCCCTTACCATGGAACAACTGCTCCCAGTCCATGCTTCCTAACTCATGTCTAATCACATCATAGTTTCCTCTTCCCCAATTAAATATCCTCCCATTTTGCCTAATCCTCTCCTTCTCCATAGCTATGTAGAATGTGAGGCAGTTATGGTCACTATCACCAAAATGCTCTCCCACCACAAGATCTGATACCTGCCCCGGCTCGTTTCCGAGCACCAAGTCTAGATTGGCCTCTCCCCTCGTCGGCCTGTCAACGTACTGAGTTAGGAAACCCTCCTGAACACACCTTACAAAAACAGCTCCATTCAAATCTTCTGCTCGAAGGAGGTTCCAATCAATGTTGGGAAAGTTAAAGTCACCCATTACAACAACCCTACTGCGTGCACACTTTTCCAAAATCTGTCGACCTATGCTTTCTTCAATCTCCCTGCTGCTATTGGGGGGCCTGTAGTAAACCCCTAACGAGGTGACTGCTCCCTTGCTGTTCCTAATTTCCACCGACACTGACTCAGTAGGCAGATCTTCCTCGACAATGGAAGCTTCTGTAGCTGTGATACCCTCTCTGATTAGTAGTGCTACACCCCCTCCTCTTTTTCCCCCCTCCCTATTCTTTTTAAATGGTCTAGACCCTGGAACATCCAGCAACCGTTCCTGCCCCTGAGAAACCCATGTCTCTGTTATGGCCACAACATCATAGCACCAGGTACTGATCCATGCTCTAAGTTCATCACTTTTATTCCTGATACTCCTTGCATTAAAGCAAACACACTTTAACCGATCCCTTGGTTCCTTCCCAGGAAAATCCTTCCCACTAGCTGGTCTACCTCTTGCTACTGCCTCACCTGCATCAACGCTCACCTCTGGTATACAGCTCAGGTTCCCACCCCACTGCCATACTAGTTTAAACCCTCTCGAACTACTCGAGCAAACCTTCCACCCAGGACATTGGTCCCCTTCCAGTTCAGATGCAACCCGTCTCTCTTGTACAGGTCCCACCTTCCCCAGAAGGCATCCCAATTATCTACATATCTGAAGCCCTCCCTTACCAAGTCTCAGAGAGTAGTCAGGGAATGAAACGCTTTGTCTGCAGCGGTAGTAGATTTGCCAACTTTAGGTACATTTAAGTCGAGATTGGATAAGCATATGGACATACATGGAATAGTGTAGGTTAGATGGGCTTCGGGTTGATATGACAGGTCGGCACAACATTGAGGGCCGAAGGGCCTGTACTGTGCTGTAATGTTCTATGTTCTATCAAAGGCTATTAGGAATGGGAAAGAAATATTGGGCCAGCTGATGATGAGAACCCATGAATGAATCACTAAAAAAGCTCATGGAGTACCCGCAAAGAGTCATGGAATGATAATTCAAATAAATGATCTCTCATCATCTGATTGAGATTGTAAGAAGTGCAGATGTTGGAGTTAGAGATAACACAGCGTGGAGCAGGAGGAACACAGCAGGCCAGCAGCATCAGAGGAGCAGGAAAGTTGACGTTTCAGGTCAGTAGCCTTCCGTCCCGACCCGAAACATCAACTTTCCTGTTCGCCTGATGCTGCCTGGCCTGCTGTGTGCCTCCTGCTCCACAGTGTGTTATCAAAACTAATTGAAGCAAAATTACTTTCCTGTTGATCATTGCACAGGTCATTGCAAAGACAGGGCCCATAAACTAAAGTTCTCTCTACAACCTTACTTATATGACTCAGCCTGTCTCAGCATTGAGTTGGATGGGGGAGCGGTGTAGAGAGAAAGTAATGTAGAAGAAATAGGGAAAAGTCAGCGAGATAGACAGTATAATGTTGGCTGAAAGAACTTTTGATGAGGACTCGTCTACTGAGGTGGAATGGCTGAGGTTGCCGAGGAAGATTTGTCGACTGAGTCAGTGTGTGTGGAAGTTAGGAACAGCAAGGGAGCAGTCACCTCATTTGGGGTTTTCTACAGACCCCCAAATAGCAGTAGGGAGATCGAAGAACTCATAGGCCGGCAGATTGCTGAAAAGTGCAAACATAGCACTGTTGTTGTTATGGGTGACTTTAACTTTCCCAATATTGATTGGAACCTCCTCAGTGCAGATGGTTTGGATGGAGCTGTTTTTGTCAGGTGTGTTCAGGAGGGTTTCCTTACTCAGTATGTGGACAGGCCGACGAGGGAAGAGGCCATTTTGGATTTGGTGCTCGGCAATGAGCCAGGACAGGTGTCAGATCTCGTGGTAGGAGAACACTTTGGCAACAGTGACCACAACAGCCTCACGTTTACCATAGCCATGGAAAGGGAAAGGAGCAGTTACCAGGGGAAGATATTTAATTGGGGTAAAGGAAACTATGACGCTATCAGACAGGAGTTGGGAAGTACAGATTGGGAGCAATTGTTCCACAGAAGGGGCACAACAGACATGTGGAGTCTGTTTAAGGAGCAGTTGTTGTGAGTGATGCATAAATTTGTTCCTCTGAGTCAGGTAAAAAGAGGTAAGATTAAGGAGCCTTGGATGACGGGAACAGCGGTGCTTCTCGTCAAAAAGAAAAAGGCAGCTTACATAAGGTGGAGGAAGCAAGGGTCTAGCACAGCTTTAGAGTACTACAGGCTTGCTCAGAAGGAGCTCAAAAGTAGACTGAGGAGGGCCAGGAGGGGGTACGAAATAGGCTTGGCAGGAAGGATTAGGGAGAACTCGAAGGCATTTTACTCATACGTGAGGAATAAGAGAATGATCAGGGAGAAGGTAGGGTCGATCAGGGATCGTGTGGGGAACTTGTGCGTGGAGTCTGAGCAGATAGGGGAAGCCCTAAATGAGTTTTTTGCTTCGGTTTTCACTAACGAAAGGGACCTTGTTGTGAATGTGAACTTTGAGGAGCAGGAAAACAGGCTTGAACAGATCAAGATTGAGGAAGTTGATGTGCTGGAAATTTTGGCAAACATTAAGATTGATAAGTCCCCAGGGCCAGACCAGATTTATCCTAGGTTGCTCCGGGAAGCGAGAAGGGAGGTTGCTAAGCCATTGGCGAGGATCTTTGCTTCCTCACTCTCCATGGGAGTCATACTGGAAGATTGCGGGGAGGCAAATGTTGTTCCTCTTTTCAAGAAAAGGAATAGGGAAATCCCTGGAAATTACAGACCAGTCAGTCTTACGTCTGTGATGAGCAAGGTTTTGGAAAGAATTCTGAGGGATAGGATTTATGACTATTTGGAAAAGCATAGCGTGATTAAAGGGAGTCAGCATGGCTTTGTGAGGGGCAAGTCATGCCTTACAAATCTTATTGAGTTCTTTGAGGAGGTCACGAGACAGGTTGACAAGGGTTGAGCAGTGGATGTGGTGCACATGGACTTCAGCAAGGCATTTGATAAGGTTCCCCATGGCAGGCTCATTCATAAAGTCAGGAGGTATGGGATACAGGGTGATTTGGCTGTCTGGATTCAGAATTGGTTGGCTGACAGGAGGCAGAGAGTGGTTGTAGATGGTAAGTATTCTGCCTGGAGGTCAGTGCTGAGTGGTGTCCCGCAGGGCTCTGTTCTTGGGCCTCTGCTCTTTGTAGTTCTTATAACTGACTTGGATGAGGAGGTTAAGGGGTGGGTTAGTATGTTTGCAGATGACACAAAGGTTGGAGGTGCCGTTGATAGTATCAAGGGCTATTGCAGGCTTCACCGAGACATTGACAAAATGCAGAGCTGGACAGAGAAATGGCAGATGGAGTTCAACCTGGATAAATGCGAAGTGATGCATTTTGGAAGGTCGAACCTAAATGCTGAATATAGGATTAAAGGCAGGATTCTCGGCAGTGTGGAGGAACAGTGGGATCTTGGTGTTCAAGTGCATAGCTCCCTTAAAGTTGCCATCCAAGTGGATAAGGTTGTAAAGAAAGCATGCTGTTTTGGCTTTCATTAACAGGGGGATCGAGTTTAAGAGCCGTGAAGCTATGCTGCAGCTCTACAAAAGCCTGGTGAGACCACACTTGGAATATTGTGTCCAGTTCTGGTCGCCCTATTATAGGAAAGATGTGGAGGGTTTGGAGAGGGTGCAAAGGAGGTTTACCAGGATGCTGCCTGGACTGGAGGGCTTGTCTTATGAGGAGAGGTTGACTGAGCTCGGACTTTTCTCTCTGGAGAGAAGGAGGAAGAGAAATGACCTGATCGTGGTGTACAAGGTAATGAGAGGCATGGATAGAGTCGATAGCCAGAGACCTTTCCCCAGGGCAGGATTGACTACCATGAGGGGTCATAGTTTTAAGGTGTTAGGGGGAAGGTATAGAGGAGACGTCAGAGGGAGGTTCTTCACCCAGAGAGTTGTGAGCGCATGGAATAGTTTACCAGTGGTAGTCGTGGAAGCAGAGTCATTAGTGACATTTAGACGACTGCTGGACATGCACATGGACAGCAGTGAATTGAGGGGAATGTAGGTTAGGTTACTTTATTTTTGGATTAGGATTATTCCACGGCACAACATCATGGGCCGAAAGGCCTGTACTTTGCTGTACTTTTCGATGTTCTATGTTCGATAGGCACAGTTCGCTGCAACCATGAATGTGAGCCAGAAAGCTAGATTGTCTGGCCAGTGCCAGTGTTCTGTGCCTCTGCTCTGGGCTGGAGAGGATGGTATGGTGCACGGTTTGCATTCTTACCTCACAGCACCAGTGACACAGGTTTGATTCCGCCCTCGGGTGACTGTTTGTGTGGAGTTTGCATGTTCTTCTTGAGCCTTCATGGATTTCCTCTGGGTGCTTTTGTTTCCACCCACATTCCAAAGATGTGCATGTTTGATGGATTCGCCGTGGGAAATGTGGGAATGGGTCTGGGTGGGATACATTTCAGGGGGTCAGCGTGGACTCAATGGCCCAAATTTGCTGCTGTCACACTGTGGGGATTCTAGAAACTAGCAAGGACCCAGTTGTTGTGATCTATGCTGGCATCAATGTTTTGGGTAGAATTAGGAAACTGGTACTGCTGAGGGCCTATGAGCTGCTACGTGCTAATATTTTTGTTTTATTTGTTCATGGGATGTAGATATGTAAGCATTTATTGACCAAATTGTCCAGAGGTCAATAAAGAGTCACCAATATCCATGTAGTTCTGGAGTCACATATAGATCGAACCAGATAAGGATGGCAGATTCCCTTCACCAAAGGGCATTAGTGAACCAGACGGCTACAGGGACATGTTTAGGCTAGCCTTTTATTTCAAAACTGTTGGATTAAATTCTAATTTTTGCAACCTATCATGATGAGGTTTGATCCCATAACCCCACAACATTATGCCAGAGTTCTCGATTACTAGTCCAGTGACAATACCACTCTCTCATGATCTCTGTTTAGAAGCAGAATATCAAAGGTAATTACCTTGGTATTACTTCCTGAGCCATGAACAAAGAGTCATTAAGACAAAAGAGTTAATTGGATAGCTTAAAGACAGGTGTGAGAGAAATAGATTTCCTGGAGAACCTCTAAGACTGGTGCCAGGCTCCAATAAGATCCTACCCAAAAGACAAAAAAATTTTTGCTCTTTCGGATGGTCATGTGTCTTTGAAATTCTCTTTCCCAGAGAATGTCAGCCCAGGGAATATTTTCAAGGCAGTGATGGATAAGATTTTTGACTACCAAGCGTTGCGGGTCAGACCACATCCCCTCAATACATCCTAATAAGGTAGCCTGGACCCTAACTTTTTCTTATTTTAATGGTGAATGTAAAATATCTGTTCCAGATGCAATGTGACTGGTCAAACTACTCAATGTTAAGCAAAACACAATTCATTTAAACACTGTACTTGAAATACAACCAAACAAAGAGGAATTTAGAATACTTTAACTCTATTGGAAAGCTTAACAGAATAATAGTTCCAGTAACTATTATTAATTAACTGTTCCATTATAGTAGCATCCATAAACACACCACTTGGCAAGAAAGGAAAATTCACCTACAGATTCTCACATGCCATTCTCCAACCCAGAGGAAAAAACATCAAGAGAAAATTCAAAAACAGTAGTAGTCTGGAGATATTCACTGAAGCTTCCAACTCTGTTCAGACCCAAATAGCTTCTGATAACACTGAAAAAAAGAAGCAAAGCCCATAAATTTGGATCTGTGACAGCTGGCTGCAGCCATTCAGGCTATTTAAAAAAACAAGGCTCCCCAAGTTGTTTGTTCAATTGGAATCAGTAGCTAGCTCTTCATCTCTGTCTTACAACCTCTCTTCAAAAAAATGCCCAAGACAAAATAACCTCTTAAAATGACAGCATTGTCACACAAGAGAATCAAAAATTGTCAGGGCTGGGTGTGAATGTGGAGTCAGGGGCCAAATGCCTTTCTCTTGGTTCAAAGTCATTGTTGTTTATATTTAATCCTTGAGAACAGAATCATCCCTTCAACACCGAAAGGGAGGTGTCTTAATGATTCTTGGCTTTAATTTTCTGTGGCAAGGGAACAAGAAAACAAAAGAGCTGCAGCTCACCTAATGTACTTCTCTATTTGTTCTGTTCAGTTACTTTAATCACTGCTGTCTTGTTTTTATTCCTGTGCTACCCAGTGGCAACAAAGCTGTTATCTTTCTCTAACTTTCACATGTAATTCTTTCACTGTTATAGGGCACAGATCTGTGTGTCCAATCTTTGATAAATTATTCCCTTCTACGCAGGGTGGGTTTTTTTTCATTCCTCTTTAAAGAGGAACAAAGCACCTTTTTCTTTCCACTGGCTCTTAGAGTCTATAAATTTACCCTGCAGGGGTACTAATATCTCAAAACACAAGGGCAGCCTCATTAAAAGGAGATGCATTATCGGTAGAAATCATCTACTGTATGTAATCCATTCACCACTGAAGTAATGGGCCTACTGTTATCTCCTTGGGATATTGTACTTTGGATGACGTTCAGACCACAGTCTTATCATGTCCTTTACAAGAATCTCATAAAGTAAGCAATTATTCTTCACTGTGCACCCTCTGGTCCCAGAATTACTTTTATTTTTACGGTGACCTGTTTAATAAGAGGCCATTTGAACAGGTTGTTTGTCACCGTTGAGCTTTTATATTGAAAATGAAAAAGACAGAAGGCAAATGTTTACAGAGGAAGAAAAAGGCTTGTACTTACACAGAAAGTAATGCAGCACTGAGCTGTCAGACTTGTTTTCCTTTGGATAAGACGTTAGGCTGAGTCCTGCAGGTGGCTTGAACAACTCCCATGCCAGAACTCTCAAGAAATGTTGGAGTTCAGAGGTGGTGAGGTAACTCTCATCTCATTTGCCAGCTAGGGTCAAACCGATGTTTCATTATCAAATGAGACAAGACAGGATAGAAGCTGGAAGAATGTAACCGATGACTGGGGAGTCCAGAACTAGAGGCCATAGTCTCAGGATGCGGGATAAATCCTTTACGGTTGAGTTGAGGAGAAATGTCCTCACCTAGAGAGTGGGGAGCTTATGGAATTCACTAGCACAGAAAACAATCAAGGTCAAAACATTGAATGATTTCAAGAGTGACATGATAAAATCAAAGAATCTCAGCATTCCAACAGGGCTGAATGGCCTCTTTCTGCCCAAGACTGCACTAAGAGCAAGACTGAAAAGAGCATCCCACCTAGATCCACACCCTCATCCTATCCCCATAACCGCTCATTTACCATGGCTAAACATGCACATTCCTGAACACTGCAGGGCAATTTCACATTAAGCATCAAGCATTAAGGTGTTTCACTTGGGGGCTAAAAGGATCAAAGGTGGAAAGGTAGGGACAGGCTATTGATTTAGATGATCTGCACGATCATGTTGAATGGCGAAGCAGGCTTGAAGGGCCAAATGACCCACCCCTCTCCTATCTTCTATATTTCTATGGAAAGGAAGTTGGCCTCTGATAGGTGGAGCTATAGGGGATCAACTCTAGTCCAGTCCACTCTGCCGACTCCTATCTTGCAGTGGAAAAGTACATACTAGATGGGCAGATTAAAATCAATTGTGGTGTGGAAGGCAACATCAGCTGTAGATATTAGGTAGATCTGGCTGACGACACCGTGGAAACACAGTAATCTAGCCATTTTGTTATTTTATTGGATTATTTTCCTTAACTGCTGTTGTTTATCCAGACTGAAAACAACGGGATCATTTGGAGTTTATGGCATAGGCTAATTAGATTACTTTATTGTTTAATTTCACTCTGCTTTTAATAAGGTATTGTTAATAAATTGCTAAGTCTTTTATTTAAGGTATAAACTGATGTTTGGAATTGATTATTCAGAGACTGGGATTGTTTTTTCAAAAATCTGATGTGGAACCATTGGTGTCAATTTTGAGGGTCTTCAAAGGTTTCAATTTTTCCATATTGTGAATGCAGAGGTAGAAAGGCTGATTTCGTTCAGTTATCTGTCTCTGTGTTGTAACACTGGCCAATCTTTAATTTTCAATTCATGGCATTAAAACAGCTCATCAATTCATTTATCTCTTACTTGAGTGGGGGTCCTTGGTGTGTGTAAATTGGTGACACATTTTCAAAATTCTAATAGTGACTACTTAAATAAAAGCGTATCTATTGTTTGTGAAGCACTTTGGGATGCCATGTGACTGTGAAAGGTGTCTCATAAAGCAAGGTCGTTGTATCTTTCTAGTAACTCTGTAACGATTTATATACCAGTGTGGTACTTTTGCTGAAAGTAACAAAAGTAAACTTTGTGAGAGATGTTTAAGGGAAGCCTGAGTTTGGATGTTGCAATCAGTCAATGTTGAAAGGTTTAAAATAATATTGGCAATGGGTTACAGTGAATGGCCATTTCTGTTTAAGCCTAATACACTGTGACTATTTCTCACTGGGAACATAAGAGGGTTTCTGATCAGTATTCACTGCAATAATTTTCTGGAAGATGGAAAATTCGCATCTCATGTCTACTTTGTACTGGCATTAGTTTTGTTGAGTGCAAAGTGGTATCTTTTTATTTTCAGCAAAGGCTGCTACCAGCTGTCAGTGTTCAGCAGTGAGTAATCTGTAAAAGGTATTAATCTCAGACAATATTGTTCTTGTGTTGTGTCTGCTGAACCTTTCATCAACACAGGAACCCAGACACACTAAAGGAAACATTTTAAATCTCCATGGAATTCCATAATTCTATGAGCAAAGTTGGAAAAATGTTCCTCTTTGATTCTCATGGATTCACTCCTGACCTCTCTGGGGTCGGAGACATTTTGTTACCAGCAAAAGCCTGCTCCATTTATTGTCACTGAGCTAGCGGCTTTGTTGAGGAGAGAGAGAGAATTTCTTCAGCAACTCCTCACTGAACAAATACCAAAGGAAGCCAAACTTTGAGAGCGACATACTGTGTTATGGACGAGGATAAATGTATGAACATATGAGTTAGCAGCTAAGAGGAGGCCATTCAGCCCTTTGTGCCTGACCCACCATTCAAAGAGATCATGGCTGATTGGATTGCTCCAGTTCCAGTCTACTCCTGCTAATCGCTCACTCCTTTGCTTATCCAGAACACATCTACCGCTATGTGAAAAATATTCAAAGACTCTGCCTAAGTCATCTTTAGAAGAGGGGAGTTCCTAAAAATCGTAGCAGTCTGTGAGAACAAATAAATGTCTTCATTTTTGCTTTAAGTGGTTGATTTTTAAAAAAAAAACAGTGACCCCCAATTTTATTCCTCAAGATGAAATGGGGGTCACAGCCCAATGTAGTGAAGATCAATCACTCAGAGAGTGGGCTCCACGGCCAAATAAAACTGGTAGTTTGGGTTCTCAGTTCTGGAAGATCACAATGGGACTAATGAGCTTGGAAGCTCATGGGATTCCTACAGTGCAGAAATAGCCCGTTCAGCACATCAAAGGGTGGCACAGTGGCTCAGTAGTTAACACTGCTAACTCACAAATCCAGGGGCCTGGGTTTGATTCCACCTTTGGGCCACCATCTCTGGGGAGTTTGTACATTCTCCTTGTGACTGTGCGAGTTCTCTCTGGGTGTTCTGGCTTCCTCACAAAATCCAAAGATGGTTTGGTGGATTGGCTGTGGGAAATTGGTCTGAATTATCCATGGGAAATGCAGGTCTGCAGAGATAGGATGGGGTTCTGAGTGGGATGCTGTTTGGAAGGCCAGTGCAGACACGATGGGCTGAATGCCCTCTTTCTGCACTCTAGAGGTTCTGTGATGAAGTCTGCACCAACCCTTTAAGAGTAATTACCCTATCTAAATTTTTAATTTCCATCCGGCCACAGGGAAGGTGCTAGAGCACTGGAAGGTAGTTAAAGTGGTTCCACTTTACAAGAAGAGCAGGAACGATAAACCAGGGAGTTACAGACAAGTGAGTCTCTCATCTGTGAGAGGGGAACTGTTGGTAAAGATTCTGAGGGACATAATTAATTTCCTCTGGAGTGGTTTGACCATGGATAACACAAGGCTGTTTGTGTGATTGGAGGCCAGTGTACTTCTATTACCGCCCTCTGTCTCCTATCACTAAGCCAGTTTTGGATCCAACTTACCAAGTTACTCTGGATGCTTAAAGTATTGGAAAAGATCTGTAGCTTGGGTCGTGAATGGGGTTGATGGCTCGCTTGCTGAGCTGGCTTGTTCTTGTTCAGATGTTTCGTCACCATGCTAGGTGATGTCATCAGTGAAGCCTCCGATGAAGCGATGTTATTCGACTCTATACTGTCTGGTCAGTCGTGGTGAGCAGTGTCATTTCCGGCTTTGATCTGTATGGGTTTGTATATGGGGTACGTTTATACGTGTTTGTTGACTGAAGTATGGGTGGAGAACCATGTCACTAGGAATTCCCGTGTTTGTCTATGTTTGGCTTGGGTTACTATAGTTACTTTGTCCATGTTAAACTGGTGGCTTGCATTATCTGAGTGTACCGATATTAAGGAGAGTTCATCCGGGGGAAACAGCAATGCAGACCAGCAACTCCATCAGCAAGGATAACATACATAAATTACTAGACCTCTGCCTCACTACACACTTCATCTTTAATCGTCAAATATGCAAACAAATTAACGGCACGCCAGTGTGGTCACCCAACTCAATGCTCATCACAGGAACAGTCTTGTGAAGGCTAGAACACACCACCAACCCCTACATTCGACCTAAACCGTGGACGCAGAACATAGATGACACATCTTTCATTATTAACCATAACAATTAGAAGAGACCCACCACCTCATCAACAGCATATTCACAAGGATTAAATTCACAAGGGATGCAGAAACCAATAATCAACTTCCATTTTTGAATGTTAAGGTAGAAAGACTGACAAAAGGGGAGTTCCAAACCACAATAACAAAGAAAAGCAACACATAAGGATCAAATTCTCAACTTCCACAGCTCCATCCCAATGTCCACACACAAAGCTGTATTAGGACTCTGTTTAAACAGGCCAGGATGAACGGCAAAGCTCCAGAGTTCCGCAGGGAAGAGGAAGAGCACTTATGCCAGATCCTCACGTCAAACGGACATCCCTGCACTCTCATCCACAGATGCCTATATAACAGACAACAACAAGAGGACACAGCATGCCCTAATACACTGGTCACACTGCCCTACATCAGGAACATATTGGAACCGACAACAAGACTCCTAAGACCTGCTAGGAATCATGGTGGCCCAAAAGCCTACAGCCACTCCATAACAAACACTCACAAGGATTAAAGATCCCATTCCCACAACATGCAGAACAAATAGTGGTTTACAAAATACCATGCAACGACTGCCACAAACATTATTTCAGACAGACAGCAAGGAAAGTAACCATCAGAATGCATGTCCATCAGCAAAACAACATGACAAATTCACTTTAATATCTGTACATTCAGGCAATGAAGGCCACCAGTTTAACTGGGACGAAGTAACCATAGTAGCCCAAGCCAAACATAGATAAACACGGGAATCCCTAGTGACATGGTTCTCCACCCATACTTCAATAAACAAACATATAGAATTGGACACCAAATACAAACCCATACAGATCAAAACTGGAAATGACACTGCTCACAATAATGGACTGGACAGTATAAATTCCAAACAGAGTAGAATAACATCACTTCATTGGAGACTCCACTGATGATGTCTCCTAGCATTGTGCTGGAACATCTGAACAAGAACAAGCCAGCTCAGCGAGCAAGTCAACAATCTCACTCTGGACTCTTAATACTTTTACGTTCTTTATCAGTCTCAGGTGAGACCTGGTGGAAAGGCTTTGCTGAAATCCACAT
This sequence comes from Stegostoma tigrinum, assembly GCF_030684315.1. Taxonomy (NCBI): domain Eukaryota; kingdom Metazoa; phylum Chordata; class Chondrichthyes; order Orectolobiformes; family Stegostomatidae; genus Stegostoma; species Stegostoma tigrinum. Next base: position 104,003,639 of record NC_081359.1, read on the forward strand.
AAACCACACCAACTGCACTATCCTTATCGACACACCTGACCACCTCCTCGAAACATTCATTTAAATATGTTCGGCATGGCCTCCTGCTGAGAAAGTCATGTGGTTTATCTACTGTCAAACCACTCCAGTGAAGATTAATTGCCTCTTTCAGAATTTTTACTGATAGCTCCCCTTCCATTGATGAGAGACTCTCTAATCTGTATCTCCCTGATTTATCGCAACTGCCCTTCATGTAAAGTGGAGCCACATTATCTATCCTCCAGTTCTCTGGCACCTCCTCAGCAGCCAGATAGGAATTAAAAATTTAGGTCAGGGCCCCTGTAATTTCCTCCTCAGTCACCCACAGCAGCCTGAGATACAACTCATCTGGACCTGGGGAACTGTCCACTATTAAGGTCACAAAAACCTGTAACACCTCCTCATTCTCTATATCAATCTGCTGAAGGTGCTAAGTTTCTATTCATAAATTGTGTGCCTGCATCCTCCTTCTGTCCAGTGAAGACAGATATGAAGTACTTGCTTAACACCTGACAAATGCCCTGCAACTCCACACACAGATTGTCCCTTTGGTCGCTAATGGGCTTTATATTTTCTCTGGTTTTCCTCTTCCCCTTGGTATCCTTACAAAATATCTTGGACTTCCCCATAATTTCACCCACAAAAATTTGTGCTCTCTTTGCTCTCCACATTGTTTTCTTACATTTACCCTTGCACTTTCTATGCTCTGCCAAAGCGTCTTTTGAATTGTTTCCTTTATACTAGCTCAAAGTCCCCCTTTTCCGTCTTATCTAATCCTAAATAGTCCTGGATATCTGGGGTTCTTTGGACTTGCCTCTCCTACATAGGGGAGGGGATGGCCTTGTGGGTATTATCATTATACAATTAACCCAGAAACTCAGCTGATGTTCTGGGGGCATAGATTCAAAAACCACCTTGGCAGATGGTAGAATTTGAATTAAATTTAAAAGGAAAGAATCTGGAGTTAAGAGTCTAATGTTGACCATGAAACCATTGTTGACTGCCAGAACAAAAAACATCTGGTTCACTAATCCCTTCCAGGAAAGGAAACTGCCATCCTTACCCGGTCTGGCCTACAAGTGACTCCAGACCCATAGCAAAGTGGTGACTCTTAACTGCCCTCTGGGCAATTAGGAATGGGCAGTAAATGCTGCCTTGCCAGCGTTGTCCTCATCTCATGAGTTAATCAAAAAAAGGCATGCTGAATCAAACATGTTGAGTCTAAACTCTCCCTATTTTCTTTCGGACTTATCTTATAGGGAAGATCAAGGAGGCAGGATGATGCTGGTAGGTAGGAGACGGGGTGGGGCTTGAAGTGGGAGGAGGGGATAGGTGCAAGGAAGGACAGGTTAGGGAGGCGGGGATGAGCTGGGCTGGTTTTCAGATGCAGCAGGGGGGAGGGGAGATTTTGAAGCTTGTGAAGTCCACATTGATACCATTGGGCTGCAGGGTTCCCAAGTGGAATATGAGTTGCTGTTCCTGCAACCTTCAGGTGGCATCAATGTGGCACTGCAGGAGGCCCAGGATGGACATGTCATCCAAGGAATGGGAGGGGGAGTTGAAATGGTTCGCGACTGGGAGGTGCAGTTGTTTCTTGCGAAGCGAGTGTAGGCGTTCTGCAAAGTGGTCCCCAAGCCTCCGCTTGGCTTCCCCCATGTAGAGGAGGCCACATTGGGAACAGCAGATGCAGTATACTATATTAGCAGATGTGCAGGTGAACATCTGCTTGATGTGGAAAGTCTTCTTGGGGCCTAGGTTGGGGGTGAGGGAGGTATAGGGGCAGGTGTAGCACTCCCTGTGGTTGCAGGGAAAAGTGTCCGGTGTGGTGGGGCTGGGAGTGTGGAATGGACAAGGGAGTCATAGAGGCAGTTGCCCATCCAGGAAGCAAATAAGCGTGGAGAGGGAAAAATGTTTTAGGTGGTAGGGTCGGATTGTAGATGGCGGAAGTGCCAGAGGATGAGGCATTGGATCCAGAGGTTAGTGGGGTGGTACGTAAGGACAAGGGGGATTCTGTTTTGGTTGTTATTGCGTGGAGGGCCTGTGAGGGATGAGTTGTGGAAAATGTGGGTGACATAGTCGAGGGTGTTCTCGACTACTGATGTGGGGAGGTTGCGGTCCTTGAAAAACGAGGGCATCTAAGATGTTTGGGAGTGGAATTGCCTCATCCTGGGAGCAGATGCAGCAGAGGCGGAGGAATTGAGAATATGGGATGGCGTTTCTGCAGGAAGGTGGGTGGGAGGAGGTGCATTCTATGTAGCTGTGGGAGTCAGTGGCTTGAAATGGATATACGCTTCCAGGTGGTTGCCAGAGATGGAAACAGAGAGGTCCAGGAAGGAGACAGAGGTATCAAAGATGGTCCAGGTGAACTCCTACTGTCTCTCTCCAGACCCGAAACGTCAGCTTTCCTGCACCTCTAGTGCAGTCTGGCCTTTTGTATTCCAAAGCTGAGCCGGTTAGGCTGTGCTCAGTTGCCCATAGTGTCCAGGGATACGCAGGTTAGGTGGATTAGCCATGGGAAATACAGGGTTGCAGGGATGTGTGGGTCTGGGGAATCTTTGGAGGGTTGGTGTGGACTTTATGGGCTGAATGGCCTGCTCCCACACTGCAGGGATTCTACAGTTGCAGTTATTTTGGAGTTTCTAGCAGTTTCCTTCCCTAAAGGATATTTGTGAACCAGAAAGGTTTTATTTATGACAATGGTTTTATGGTTATCGTGAGACTCCTTACTCCAGGTTTGTTTATCGTTCTCAAATTCCACTATCTGTTCTGGTGAAGTTTGAACTGAGGTGCCAAGAACATTATTTGGGTATCTAGACTGATCGTCTAGCAATAATGCCATCACCTCCCTGATTTAAACCTGATCTTAGTTGCGCTCATTTGCAGAGTTTCCTAATTTATACCTAGATGGTCTGTTTCGACACGGCTGGTTTAGTCCTGTCATCTGGTTTTGCTGATTACATAGTCGAGGGTCTGGTCACATTGCCAAGACCAAAGCTTCAATTAACAAAATAAAAGGAATTCACCTGCTTAAACAGTTCTTTCTAAACAATGGTACTTACACAATTTCCTTTTGTAAAGCTAATATTAAAACTGTTTCTACATCAATTGCTATGAATTATATGTGTGAGTCTGCTTATTGTTAAAAATTGCTCTGCTCGATCGGTTAAACTTAAGGGTGGGCTCATGAATAACCAGTAAACAAAGTGTGGAAAGAGGCTAGGGCCAGAGCTGAACCTTGGGCAATACTTTTATAAGTATTGTGAAAACTGGAGTTATCTCTGCATAGATCTGAGATATAAGGTATTCAGCAATTTCCACCAGCCTTTCTAACTTTGCATTGCAGAACACAACAAAAAAAAATGATATTATCATGTATCTGTTATATCTGTGACTTTTATTTCCTGCATTTAACCCCATCGGGATCTTTCATGATTTTGAAAAAAAATCTGTTGATCTTAATGTTTTCAGTGGAGATGAAGGTGTTCCTAATCTCTCCAGGTAGCTGAAATCCCTCATGATCATCTCTGTTTAAATAAATTTCCACCATCTTTGAAGTCTGGGCATCCTCTCAAAAGGTGTACAGAATTTGACATGCATGTCACTCGAGTGAGTGTTAAGGGTTAGCATGACTTCTCTGTACCCTATTTACAAAGCCAGGAATCCTACATTATTTTGATGACTTATTAACTCCTTTTGTGGATGTCACCCTAAAATAGCATAAAGAACTATGGATGCTGGAGATCTGAAAGAAATAAAAACAGAAAGTACTGGAGAAACTCAGTAAGTCTGGCAGAATCCGTGGAGTGAAAACAGCTAAAGTTTTGAATCCACTTCTGAAGAAGTGTCATTGGACATGAAATGTTAGTTCTGCTTTCTTTCCATAGTTGCTGCCAGACCTGCTAAGTTTCTCCAGCATTTACTATTTTTGTTCATTTTTACACCATTACATGCACGCATAAGGAAAGGAATTTCTGTGAGGCTTTTTTAACATTACATGTCAGATAGAGCTGTCCTACTTTCTTTTCTTCTCCTTTCATCTAAAGCTTAAGAAACAAAATATTTGACCCCCTTCAGTTCCTATGAGTCGCCAGGACTTGAAACATTAACTCTGTTTCTCTCCCTATAGATGCAGCCAGACCTGCTGAGTTTCTTTGTCACTTTCCAGTTGTGTCCCAAAGTTCCAGCACCCACAATATTTTGCTTTGATTAGAGACATAGCAAAGTACAGTGAAGGAATTTCAAAGAATTAAGGTTCAGGCAATAGAAGACACTAAGGTGAAGTCAATATAGTCAGGGGCTGCAAGATTATAGAGGTTTATAAAATCATGAAAGGCATAGATAGGATGAACAGTCGAAGTCTTTTACCCAGGGTAGGGGAGTCCAAAACCTTCACAAGCTTCAAAATCTCCCCTCCCCCCTGCTGCATCTGAAAACCAGCACAGGTTGAAAGTGAAAGGGAATATATTTAAAAGGGACCTGAGGGGTAACTTTGTCATGCTGAGGGTGGCACATGCATGGAAAGAGCTGCTTGAGGAAGTGGTGAAGGCAGATGCAATAAAACATTTAAAAGACATCTGGATGGGTATATGAGTAGAAAGGGATATGAGCTAAATGCTGGCAAATGGAACTGGATCAGATTGGGGATATTTGGTTAACAGGGATAACTTAGACAGAAGAGCCAATTTCTATGTTGTATGTCTCTATGTCTATACACCAGAACTGAAGAAACAAACAAAGAGAAACAAAGAAACAAAGAAACCTACAGCACAGGAACAGGCCCTTCGGCCCTCCAAGCCTGCGCCGATCAAGATCCTCTGTCTAACCTGTCATCTATTTTCTAACGGTCTGTGTCCATTTGCTCCCTGCCCATCCATGTACCTGTCCAAATATATCTTAAAAGACGCTAACGTGTCTGCGTCTGCCACCTCCGCTGGCAACGTGTCCCAGGCATCCACCACCCTCTGCGTAAAGAACTTTCCACGTATGTCTCCCTTAAACTTGCCTCCTCTCACTTTGAACTCATGACCCCTAGTAATTGAGTCCCTCACTCTGGGAAAAAAAGCTTTGTGCTGTCCACCCTGTCTACACTCCTCATGATTTTGTAGACCTCAATCAGATTCCCCCCTCAATCTCCGTCTTTCTAATGAAAAGAATCCTAATCTATTCAACCTCTCTTCATAGCTAGCACCCTCCATACCAGGCAACATCCTGGTGAACCTCCTCTGTACCCTCCAAAGCATCCACATCCTTTTAGTAATGTGGCGACCAGAACTGCACACTGTACTCTAAATGTGGCCGAACCTTAGTGAGCCCCCCAACTCTGGGAAAAAGCTTTTTGCTATCCACCCTGTCTGTACCCCTTATGATTTTATAGACCTCAATCAGGTCCCCCCTCAATCTCTGTCTTTCTAATGAAAATAACCCTAATCTATTCAATTGGTAAAGCGGAGTTCACAGAGAAAGGAATAGATTAGTTTAAAGGATGACAATTCTAAAAATCATGAGGGGTATAGTTATGAAGAGAGGTTGAATAGATTAGAAGCTTAGAGAATCTGGAGAATTATTGGTAAAGCGGAGTTCACAGAGAAAGGAATAGATGAGTTTAAATGATGACAATTCTAAAATCATGGCAGTAATGCAGCAATAGTCAGAAAAGGGAGACATTGGTGTTGTGGCCATGTCATGGGATGGTGTAATTTAACAACGAGGATGTAACCAGTGTCAACTGTTATAAAACCCATCTGGTTCACTCATGTTCTTCAGTAAAAGATATCTCCCATCCTTACCAGGCCTGGCCTACATGTGACTCCAGGCTTACAGCAAACTGGTTGACTCTTAACTGCAACTTTCGGAAAATCGATCTTAAGGCCAGAAGGTTATAAGATATAGGAACCAGAGTAGGCTGTTCTCAGACCCTCAAACCTGCTCCATCATTTCATAAGATCATGGCTGGTCTGACATTCCTCAAATCCACTTTCCTGCTCTTTCTCCATAACCCTTGATTCCCCAACTGAGCAAGAATTGGGGGAATGAAACAAATAAGAGAGGTGATGGCCTCATGGTATTATCGCTGATCTGCTAATCCCGAGCCCCAGGTAATGTCCTGGGGATCCGGGTCTGAATTCTGCCATGGCAGATGGTAGAATTTGAGTTCAGTAAGAATCTGGGATTAAGAGTCTAATGATGACCATGAATCACATTGTCAGTTGTTGGAAAAATCCTTCTGGCTTGCGAATGTTCTTTAGGGAAGGAATCTTCCATTCTTATGTGGTCTGGTCTACAGGTGACTCCAAACTCACAGAAATGTGTATGACTGTTGACTGCCCTCTGAGAAACTAGGGATGGGCAGTAAATGCTGGCTTAGCCAGAGACGTCTTCATCCCGTGAATGAATTTAAAAAAAACAGAAGTAATAATTGCCGCGACATGTTTGGGTCTGTCCTCATCGGAGAGAAGGAGGCTAAGAGGGGATTTAATAGAGACATACAAGATGATCAGAGGATTAGACAGGGTGGACAGTGAGAGTCTTTTTCCGAGGATGATGCTGTCAGCTTATACGAGGGGACATAGCTACAAATTGAGGGGTGATAGATTTAAGACAGATATCAGAGGCAGGTTCTTTACTCAGAGAGTGGTAAGGATGTGGAACGCCCTGCCTGCCAATGTAGTTAACTCAGCCACATTAGGGGCACTTAAACAGTCCTTGGATGAGCATACGGATGATGATGGGATAGTGTAGGGGGAGGGGCTTGGATTAGTTCACAGATTGGTGCAACATTGAGGGCCAAAGGGCCTGTTCTGCACTGTTTGTTCTATGTTCTATGTGCATGTGTAAGGGAGTTGTTTTAAATTTGGAGCCCACCCCATGAAATAAGTTGGTATAATAAGGCTTCACCAAGTTGAAGCTAACTCTGAATAGTCCAAGTATTGGCGGCCAGGAAGCTTAGCAGCCAAACCCTGGTTCTGGGAGGTAAGTGTAGCTCCACTTATGGACTCAATCCAGAACAATTGCCTGGGAAAATCTTTATCGTCAACCAATTTCCACCCACCCTTGGTCCCAACAATTTTCGATCAAATCCATGGGACTCATTACTCTTGGACTGCAGGCCAACTGTACCCCCACCCCACTTTTCAATAACATCCACCCCACTCCCATTCATGCAACATTTCGCAATCCCAGTCCAAGGCTTTTCCCAATCCCACACCTCTGAGGAGTCAGATCTTTCTCACTCCAATACCCCTTCCCTGAAATTACTATCAGTCCCTGCCAATCCCTGCTCCTGACACCAGGATTCAGAATAACGCCCCAGCCAGCACAAGATCAGGGGTCCTTGTTTACATTTAGTCAGCAACAATTGGCTAATGCTCAATATGGCTCAGAGTTTGAATGACAGCGCAAAGGCTAGAGGTACCAGCACGTTGTCTTTCCCAACTCTGATGCCAATCCCTTTAAAAATTTCTTCTCATTGTCACATTATCCCTGTGAAAATTGTCCCACAATCCTATTACCCTTGAGCTAAAAAGCTTGTCCTGATCTCAAACCTCCTAATTGTCCATATTATTAATTTCCACCTTCCTACAGGGCAGCAACAATGGGTTTGATTGAAGGATGCTAATGAATATCTCCCTTTAAAGAGATCATGCAGCATTTCAATGCTCTACATCTCCCCTTTAAGCCTGGAACTGTCTGGTACTAATGTAATCTCAGTCACAGGTTTGATCATTGTACCCTGGTTCTATGCATCTGTCCCAAATGACAAATTAAGCAATAAAAGACAGGCTGTACATGTACTGAGCTGTCAAAGTGAAGAAAGGCCGGACAACTGAAGGACAAAACTGCAGGTCAAGCCCATCATTCTCCCAGCCTACCCATAATTCGGCAGCACAGTAAATACAGACTATCACTGCTGTTCAGATGCTATTCAACAACTGGTCCAGTTCTACGATTACTTGTATTTTATAAGGGCTATGTGCGAGGATTGCATTTAAAAAACACAAACCTCAAGGCAATCCCTTATCCTCTATGTAGGGGTTGTATATTCATTTCAGACAAATAACAGAATAATATCAGAGTGGATATCTTTTGGAGACATTTGCTTTTTGCTGCAGTGTGACTTCTTATTAGGGCAAGGGCAAATAAGTAGACTCAACAAAAATAGATGCCATCCCTTCCAAAATCCAGCCCTGAAATATGGGCATTATTGGCTAGGCTAGAATTTCTCATTAATCCCTAATTGCCCAGAAAACAGTTAAGAGTCAACAACACTGTAATAGGTCAAACCAAGTCAGGACAACAGGTTACCTTCCCTAAAGGGGAGTAGCAAACCTGACAGTCTTTTACAACAATTTACAATGGTTACAAAGGCAAGATTGGACTCTTTTCCATTTGCTATAGTTAGATTTGAACTCATGTCTTTCGGACATTAGCCTGGGGTCCTCTGTATTATTAGCCCAGAGACCGCCATCACCTTGCTTACTTCAGTGTTCATTACTGGGAGAAAATTTGGGGTGATTCCCAAAAATATGAAAGATTGCAATGAGCTATTAACTCGTGCATTGACTGCCCATTATAATCATAATGCTTTGCATCCCAGTACTAAATGGATTGCTGCATAACTTATCTGGGGATCCAGTTGAGATGGATAACTACTTAAAGTCAGCCTCACTGCTTAAGATCTGCCTGATTTCTTAAAGCCTGTGTTACTGCTTAAAGGTAGCTTGTGCTGTGTTAGGTCTCATGGTGAGTATGCAATATTCTTTTAAGGGACATGCTCATAATACTATCACTGAATCAAAGGTGGAGGATCAAAATGGTAGTCCATTGAATCTATGGATCTTATGTGAGGCTGGGGCAGAAGGGTTCATTATAAGTGCACTGATTCCCCTGACTACACAGGACGTGTCAACCTTTCCTTCTGTTGTCAAATAGTGGCTCTCAGCTGTGATAAGTGATGTCGAGGGCCTTCAGATTGTGCTTGAAAGAATCCTTGAAGAGGTGCGTTTGGGCATTTTACTGGGTGTCATTTTACCACACCAGACAGAAATTTCTCCTGTATTTACTTGTCCATCTTCTAGCCTGCAGAGCTCCTGAACCAATGAAACAGCTTCTGAGTTTAGAGGAGTTCAACCTTTAAAAACACTGCCGCATTCACGACTTAGCAAGGCAAGAGTCCCAAAACCCTAATGTTTGTGCATTATGGGCAGTGAGGATGAAAATGATTGAACAGAAACGAAAGTTGCTGGAAAAGCTGAGCTGGTCTGGCAGCATGTGTGGAGAAAAAATTCAGAGTTAACATTTCAGGTCTGGTGACTCGTCCTCAGAAAATGAATAAGCTTATTTTCTTGATAACAAAAAAGTGTTGAGAAGACTGACAATGTAGAATATTGATAATGAAATGTGAAGCTGGATGAACACAGCAGGCCCAGCAGCATCTCAGGAGCACAAAAGCTGACATTTCAGGCCTAGACCCTTCTGCTGCCACTATATAATGCTTCTTTGTTCTACCTGTAAGTAAAACATAAGTTATGTTGATATAGTTTATCTGTGGAAACACACTCCAAAATCCCTCTGTTTCTAAAGACATTTCAATATCTATCTTCAACAACAAGATGTTCAGCTGGATGAACACAGAGGGGTCCAGACACGAAACGTCAGCTTCCCTGCTCCTCTGATGTTGCTTGGCCTGCTGTGCTCATCCAACTCTACACCTTGTTGTTTCAGATTCTCCAGCATCTGCAGTTCCTATTACCTCTCAATACCTATCTTCCCTTGCCTTGTTTATTAGCCCCAAATGCATTGCCTCACACATAAGGCAGAATTAGGGATAGCTTAGAGATAGCAAGAACTGCAGATGCTGGAGTCAGAGATAATACAGTGTGGAGGAATACAGCAGGCCTGCAGCATCAGAACAGCAGGAAAGTCGATGTTTCGGGTTGGAACCCTTCATCAGAACTGGGGAGAGGTAGGTTAATGGGGAATAAACAGAGGAAGGAGGGGTGGGGCTGGGGGAAGGTAGTTGGGATGGTGATATGCAGATGCAGGTATGGGGTAGTGGTGATGGGTCAGTGGGAAGAGTTGGGCAGATGGGTGGGGAGGAAGATGGACAGGTTGTGTAAAGTCAAGGAGGTGAGAGGGAGGATGGTAGGAAGCTCCTCTTCCCACTTCCTTGATGATATGCCCATCCCGGGCCTTCTCCAGTGCCACAATGACACCATATACACAATGGAGGAGCCATACCTCATATTCCACCTTGAGAGCCTACAGTCCATTGCCTGAATCTAGAATTCATCAGTTTTCAAATCTTCCCACTGCCAGCGTCATCCCATGTCCAACTCTCCATCTCATCTCCACCTCCATGACCTGACACAACTTGTCCATCTTCTCTTCTGCCTACCCTCCCCACCCTTCCCATGGACCAATCCTTCCTACCCCCTCCCTGCATCCACCTATCATCATCTTTCTTCCTCCAGCTCCACACCTCCTTCCTCTATTTACTTCCCAATTCCCTTCCCCCTCTCCAGTTCTAATGAAGGGTCCTGACCTAAAATATCAACTTTCCTGCTCCTCTGATGTTTCCTGACCAGCTGTCCTCCTCCAGTTATACACTGTGTTGACTGTGATAGAGTTAGGGTTAGGATTGAATTGTATTTCCATTTTTCATCCTCCTCTCAACAGTTTGTTGGTGTCTTTGTGCAGTCTCTCACTCTTTCCCTTAATATCAACCAGATGATCAAGTTCCTTTTTTTTGTATACACTCAAGGGATGGTGGAGGCAAGGCCTCGTGGTGTTAATGCTGGGCTGTTAATCCAGAAATCAGATAACATTCTGGGGACCTGGGTTCAAATCCCTCAACAGCAGATAGTGGCATTTGAATTCAATAAATTATCTGGAATTAAAAATCTAATGATGGCCATCAATTGTCAGGAAAATTATATCTGGTTTTTCACTCATGTCCTTTCGGGAAGGAAGCTGCCATCCTTAGCTGGTCTGGCTGATACATGGCTCCAGACCTACAGCAATGTGGTTGACTCTTAACTACCCTCTGGGCAATAAATGCTGCCTGGCCCAAAACATCCTCATCGCCTGAATGAATAAAGAAAAAAATGTCATTGGCCGGGCCAGACTTTATCACCCATCCTTCATTTTCCTGGAGAAAGTGATGAGCTGGCTTCTTGCACACGACAACCCATTTAGTGTAGATATATGCAGAATACATTGGGAAGGGAGCACGAGAACTTTGACCCAGTCACACTGGAGGAATGGCGATATATTTCTAAGTCAGAGGAGTCTTGGAGGAGAACCTGAAGATGATGACGTTCCCATGTGTCTGCTGCCTAGTTCCATAATGGTCTGCTACTGTCACAATCATGAACCACTACCTTTGATCCGGAATCATTGATTAAAATCTATGAACAGCAATGGATCCAGTACTGAGCTATGATGAGCCAAAAATTCTCAATGTTGGACAAGGTGGGAATTTCAAGTTTGCACCAAATCCCATGTGCTTCTGACTGTCAGTAAAGTTAAGACTGTCTCCTGGGAGACATTCTTCATTTTCTCTGAAAGATATGAATTAAATGCTTTTTTTTGCTTTATTATACCCTGCACTTGGAGATTGCTGATACATTACTAATATACTTTTTGACTCTTTCCAAATAATTTCAAGAACCACTATCACTTTAATGCATCATTCCCCTTTAATTAACCCTCTTTCCCTTTAAGGTCAATTTATCCTCAATTTTCATTGACTGAGAACTCTAGCCTCAGATCAGTCTGAAACAGCTGCTAAAACTCCAAAAGTTAGGAACAAACACCTTCCATTTAGATCTATATATAAACTCTGCCCCGAACACACCACTATGAATTACACAGCATTGGGAGATCTGGAAAGGTGACTGAAGATGCATCTGGGAAAGCTACAGACTGTCACAAATTCCATTAAAAGGTGGGTGATTTAGTGAGACTAAAGCTTTTGTGGACAACTTAATTTGGAGGATGTGCAAAATATGTATTGGCAGTGAGTCAAGTCTGCAGCCCGAGTTAATCAAATGCAGTAAATATTGGGAGTGCCAATGATGTGTTTATTTTTGATGCCTTGTTACTGATGCAGCTGTGATGTCACCAGTGCAGATATGTGGATCAGTTGGCAGATGGTGAGATCGCTTGATAGAAATGAAGATGAAGATTGACAGCATGTAGTAGAAGTCCCTTCCATCTCTCCTGTACCTTTTGAGCTGATGTTAGCTTGACAATCCTGTGTGTTTTTTTTTGGAAGATAGGGGAGGGGTTGGTTGGATTGTTGAAATTAAGAAGCTTTTAAGGAGACTACAGAAACATGTTTATTGGGGGGGGGGGGGGGGGGTGGTTAGTGTAATTTGTAGCAGTGCAGAAAGTTACAGCCATTTGTAGCACACCTGCAATGCTGAGGAGAAAATCAAAAAAGGTAGATTTACATTAAACTTATATCCATTACTCTGGTTACCAAAGCCTCCAAGTGCTTTATAGCCAATGAATTATGTTTTGAAGCATATTAGTCCTCTAATGTTGGAATTGTTGATGCTTCCCCAGCTTATAGCTAGGTTAAGAAAGCTCACAGATATAAATCTTCTGTAGTCATGCATCTTATCTGGGAATTTGTGGTAATTGATTCAGAGTTGAGTGTTTGAAGCTGCCGGAGCCACTTACCAACACAACCGCATGGGACGTCATCACACCAATCTAGACTGGCATTTCAGTGGGCTGCATTGCCACAGGGACCACCCTGGTGGGCCTTAAAACTTCCCATCCTCTCAGGTGAACATCAAAGATTCCTTGGCACAATTTTGAAGAAGAACAGAAAGGAATTCTCGGCCTCCCTGGAACCAGGCGCATTGCAAAAGAAGCACGATCTGATTGTTACTGCATAGCAGTTAATGGCAACTTACTGCACACAATCCAATTGAAGGGGAAGTGACGGCCTAGCAGTATTATTGTTAATCCAGAGACCCAGGTAATGTCCTAGGGAAAGTTAGTTCAAATCCCATCATGGCAGATGATGCAACTTGGATTCGATTATAAATCTGGAATTGGGAGTCCTGATGACAACCATAAATCCATTGTTGGTTTTTTTTGGGTAAAACTCATCTGGTTCACTAATGCCCTTTAGGGAAGGAAACTGCCATCCTTACCTGGTCTGGTCTACATGTGACTTCAAGCCCACAGCAATGTGGTTGACTCTGGGCAATTAAGGATGGGCAATAAATGCTGCCCAGTCAGCATTGCTCTCAACCTGTGATCAAGAAAAGGAAAAAAAAAAGTAGCTTTTCCTATAAGATGATGATGATGATGAATCAAAGGTGGCTGAACTATGTTGATGTAGCACTTTAGAATGTCCTGAGGTCAAGAAAAGGTACTTTCTACTCCCATAATGGGATGTGGGCATCATTGGCTGGATCAACATTTATCGTCCATACACATTTGCCCTAAGATGTTGGGGTGATCTGCCTTCCTGAACCACTGCAGTCCATTACCTTTTATTCTTGAATGGGATGTGGAAGTCACAAATATTTATTGCCAACCCCAAATGCCCTTGAGGAGATTGTATGTCAATGTCCTGTTAGAACGCAGTTAAGGATATTGCCGTGGTTCTGGAGCTAAGTGTAAAGTAAGGATGGCAGATTTCTTTTCTGAAAAGATATTTGTGAGTCAGATGGGTTTTTAAAGACAATCAGCAGTGGTTACATGGTCACCATTAGGCTAGCTTTTAATTTTATTGAATTCAACATTTTAATCTTCTGCCAAAGTAAGATAGGAACCTGTTTCCAAAACATTAGCCTGACTGCCTGGATTTTTAGCTCAATGACTCTTGAATTTCAAATAATTTTGACCTTGTTAATGCCTAAACTACTCAATCTCTCTTCATGGAAGATGACTTTCATTTTAGGAATTAATCTTGTGAAACTTTCTTGAACTACTCACATTGTAAGGACATTTGTTCAATAATAATCCTACAGAACAGCTTGGAGTATTTTACTACATTTAAAAGCGCTATATCAATGTAAGCGGTGCTTTGAGAGGACCACTGGAGGCCTGCTCCAATGATTTATTAGCACAGAATCCCATTGTCATGTTTACCCACATAATGATGTTTGCAAGATATGATGTACCTGTCATTAATACCTTCAAGGGTCAAAGTAGAGAATGGTTATTCAGGATCACCTGGTGATAAACAGTGGTAGCAGTTTGGAGATGACATGGAACGGTGGCTGACTTTCCATCCTGTAATCCTCACCAAAGCAGTGTAATTGAAGAACAAAATCTAACCCTGTATGCAAAGATCTTCTGCTTTTAGGACTAATTGCCAGATAGCTTTTTTTTTGTTTGCTTCAGATGATCAATTTAGTTAAAGAGAGCCTTCAAGCAATTTGTTTTTCAGTTAATTTGTTGATGCATTGAGTGATTTCTTCTTTCTTTCTTTTTTGTTGTTAAATCCTGAGAGAGTGAGTATTTTCAGCTGCCGATGCAACATAATTTATGTGGCTCACTCCAGCTCTGTGTGTCTGTGGGAATGGGGTGTGTTTTTTTTAGTTCCAAGATCACGACTGTGCATTTTTCAATGGGGTGATGAGTGAGCAACCAGTGAAATGCACACTGTCATTGCAGTTATTCATTGAGCAAATTCGTCCATCTAAGTTCAGATTTTTTTTTGAAAAAATATAATCTGCATTCATAAATCGCCTTCCATGCACCATAGGACTTCCTGAGCTGCTTCGTGGACATCAGAGGAAATACGGTGCATTGTACTATCCCACGGAGTACAGGCTGAGTTTAACAAGATCATCTGCTCTTTCTGATGTTGGTATGTTGAAGGATAGTTATTGCCCGTTGTGCCGGGAATAGCAGCCCTGCTCTTCCTTGAAGCAGTGCCATTGGAACCTTTAATGTTCATCTGAGTTGACAGACTGGACTCCAGTTAAGGTCATCTCATTCATAAAGGGTTTTAGGGGCTCGTAAAAGTAGGTGCGGGCAGGATGGCTTGCCTTGTGGATGAGGTCTGGGAATACAGGGTGTAATCTCTGTCCGGGGTCACCCTCTGAACACTGATGAGGAGGAACTTCTTCTCTCAAAGGGTAGTGATTCTTTAGAATTCTTTAGCCAAGAGCTGCTGAGGCTACATCTCTAACTATACTCAAAACTGAGTTCGTTTTTTTAAATTCAGTGAGCGAACCAATGCTCATGGGGATAAACCAGGATAATGAACTGGCAGATTCAAATCTACAAGATTTCACTGAGTGATGTGGAAGACTTGAAGGGCTGAATGGCCTACTTTTGCTTTTGCTTCTGCATCATACATTCTCTGGAAATGCAGCAGTCCCTCATAAGCAGTGGAAGTGCCTACCTTGAATCTGAGGTGCTGGAGGGCCAGGGGAGAGATTCGATCCCTTTGTCTTCTGACTCAAGCTGCAGGAACATGGCACCTGGAGCCATGGCTGACACAAATAAATAGTGAATGTGGCACACCCATGAGCAGGAAGAAATGCAGATGAGGAGCCTTCATTGCACACGAAATCAAGCACCAATGACCCAAAGACACGATGGAAGGTCCCAATTAAATTCCTTTATTTTCCTCATTCCTTCACATGGTGTACTGTCAAAGCTAACATTTGTTGTCCATTCCTAAGTGCTGTTGATCTGACTGGCCAAATTTCAGAGGGTAGTTCAGTGTCAACAGCATTGCTGAGGGCCTGGAGTAATCTGTAGGCCAGACCAGGTATTGGTAGCAGATTGTCTTTGTCTTTCCTGAAGGATGGTAGGGAACAGACTTGCAATCATTGACAGTTATCAGTCTGGCCTTAGATTCCAGATTTATTTGTTGAATTCCAATTCCACCAGCTCCCTTTCTTCAACACCCTAATTGAGAAATTGGATAGGGGAGTTCTCAACTACTGTCCATCACAAGTGTCCCTTCACTGATCATTGTACATACTGGGATTTTATGTTGATTGTGTGAATTTAATCACAAAGTTGCCGATGAGACCAATCTTCCACTTATTCATGATACAAATTTAATGCTGATTAAGGGCACATTAAAGCCATCTTGCGAAGTAAATGTTACCCTGATTAGTCATTACTCACTGTATTTCATGAAAGATTATCAACTTAGAATATAGCACATAAACAGTAGAACACAGGAATATACCCTTTGGCCTAACATGTCTATGCTGACCATAATACCAATCCAAACTGCCTGCACATGGTCCATATCCCTCTATTCCCTGAGTGTTGGTATGTCAGGCTAACTGTTTCTTTAGCACTGCTATCATATCTGCTTCCATCACTTCCCCTGGCAATATGTTCCAGACACCTACACATTCTGCCGGGTTTATTTTCCAAAGGAAAACTTGCCTCGCAAATTTCCTTTAAACTTTCTCCATTTCATCCTAAACCTATGCCATGATCCAGTTCTGATCACCCTGTTATAGGAAGGAAATTATTAAACCGGAAAGCGTTCAGGGAACATTTTCGAGGATGTCGCCAGGAATGGAAGGTTTGAGTTATAAAGATAGGCCTGGACAGGCTGGGATTTTTTTTCACTGGAGCACGAGGTTTATAAAATCATGAGGTATATAGATAAGGTGACTGACAAGGGTCTTTTCCTGCGGGTGGGGGTTTCAAGGACAGGGGTCATATTTTTAAGGTGAGAGGATAAAGATTAGAGAGGACATGGTGGCGGGGTGGGGAGACAACATATTTTACACAAGATTGGGTCATATGTGGAATGAACTTCCAGAAATGGTGGATGTGAATACAGTTACAACATTTAAAAGGCGTTTGGATAAGTGCATAAACAGAAAATGTTTGGAGGGATACGGGCCAGGAGCAGACAAGTGGGACTAGTTCAATTTAGGGACATGGTTAACTTGGACTAGTTTGACCAACGGCTCTGTTTCCAAGCTGTATGACTCTATGAATCTATTTGACACCCCCACCCTGGGAGGAAAGAAAAATGCTTCTGGCTATCCACCCTTTCCATGCCTCTAATAATTTTTATGTACTTCTGCCAGGTTGCCCCTCAGCCTCCAGCATTCCAGTGAAAACAAAGGTTTGTCCAAGCTTTCCTTACAGCTAACACACTCCAATCCAGGCAACATCTTCTATGACCTCTCAAGTTTCCACATCCTTCCTATAGGGTGGAGACCAGAACTGCACACAACTTTCCAAATGTGGTCAGCTAAAGTTTTTAATCCAGCAGCAACATGACCTGCCAACTTTTATACTCAATCCGGGGTTGCCAAACCTTGAACAGTAACCAGGTATCGCAAATACTGGAGAAACATGTAAAACTAGCTGCTTTGTTTATTCATTATTATATTTCTGGCCCCTCCCAGCATTTATCGTCCATTGTTTGATTGCCAGAGGGCAGTCAAGAGTCAACCACACTGCTGTGGATCTGGAGTCGCATGTTGGCCAGACCAGGTAAAGACAAAGGTTTCCTTCCCTCAAGGACATTAGTGAACGAGATGGGTTTTCCCTCTGACAATTGGCAATGGATTCATAGTTATCATTAGATTCTTTATTGAACTCCAATTCCACCAGCTGCCAAGGCAGGATTTGAACCCATGTTCCCAGAACATTATCTGGGTCTCTAGATTAACAGTCCACCAATAATACCACTAGGCCATTGCCTCCCTGTGTTTACCTGATCTGCCCCACATGTGACTCCCAACCGACAACAATATGGTTGAATCTTAATGACTGTCTGAAATGGCCGAGCAAGCTACTCAGTTCAAAGGCAATCAAAGATGAGCAATAAATGCTGGCCTTGCCAGTGACACCCAGGACTCCTGAATGACTGAAGAAAAACACAAGCAAGGTGTGTTTTGTGCTGAGGGCTCTGAAGTGTTCCTTTCTTCAATGATGGACAACTGACAAGGTTGGTGGGTGCCTGGAACCTGTTGCCAGTAGAGGTGGACACGATAGCACCATTTAAGATGTATCTAGACAGATACATGAATGGGTGGGGAGCAGAGGGATACAGATGCCTGGAAAATAGGCAACAGGTTTAGATTGAGGATCTGGATTGGCGCAGCCTAGAGGGCTGAAGGGCCTGATCCTATGCTATAATTTTCTTTGTCCTCTCTGAGTCTAGATTCTGATAACACAGTCTCTCAATGTTGATGTATTTGGGAAAAATTGAGAAAGCTTGAGTTGATTGATCAATATACCCCATCCTTAATTCAGTGACGAACAGAAAGCTTCTAACACTGACATTCAGTGGTGTTCTCATCACTGAATCTCCAACATCTCAATAGGTTACCATTGACAAGAAGCTCAACTGAACTCACCAGATAAACACAGTGGCTACAAGAGTAGGTCAGAGGCTAGGAATACTGCAGCAAATAACTCATCTCTTGACTCCCCAAAGCCTGTCCACTGTCTACAAGGCACAACTCAGGCATGTGATGGAATACTCCCCATTTCCCTGGATGGGTGCAGTTCTAGCAACACTAAGGGAGCTTGACACCATCCAGGACTAAGCAGGCCTCTTGACTGGCATCACAGCTGGAAACATCCACCCTCCCCCACCATCGATGCTCAGTAACAGCTGTGTGTTCTATCTACAAGATATACTGCTGAAATTCAACAAAGATCCTCAGACAGCACCATACAAAGTTGTGACTTCCTCCATCTGGAAGGACAAGGGTGGCAGATATAAAGGAACACCACCACCTGAAATTTCCCCATTCAAGCCACTCGCCACCCTGACTTAGAAATATATCACCACTCCTTCACTGTCACCAGAACAAAGTCCTGAAATTCCTTCCCCACGTGTGTTATTGGCCTACCTATGGCAGGTGGACTGCAATGGTTCAAGAATACAGCTCACCTGCACATTCTCAAGGACAGCTAGGGATGAGCAAATGAATTTAAAAGTCTGAAAAACATTCACTATCACACTATTGTGTTCAAATGCAGTCAGATACATTAGCTGACCAGTTTGATGCATTCTGCTGCCCATTTGTAATCACTACACATTCTTTTCATCAGGCCATGAGCCTTGTAAGTACATCTACCACAGCTTCAGAATGTCGTCAGCCTTCCTATTATCATGTTTCACTGCAAAGATATTAACAGCAAGCTAGTGTCAGACATTGGGGATTATTGCAATGATTTTAAACTAAAAACAATAGACTTTTTTTTCTGGTTGACCAGAAGATGTACTGCATTTTCTGAATACAATTCAACTGTATCTGTGGAGAATGATGCTTAAGGATCCTATTTTATTTTTTAAAAAGTTACTCGGTGGGATGTGGGTGTCACTGGCCTAGCCAGTATTTATTGCCTGTCTCTAGTTGCCCTTGAAGGTGGTGGCGGTGAGCTGCTGCCTTGAACCACTGTAGTCCATGTGCTGTAGGTTGACCCAGAATGCCCTTAGGTTCCGAATCCCACAATTCTGACCCAACAGCAGTGAGGGAACAGCCATACCACTATCGGTTTACATGTCAGGATGGTGAGTGGCTTGGAGGGGAGCTTTCAGATGTGATATTCCCATGGATCTGCTGACCTGTCCTTGTGGATGGAAGTGGTTGTGTGTTTTTCTTTTGAAAAGCATTCAAGCGTTTCTGCAAAATTGGCCAAATAGCCTCAATAGCTCATTGAATTTCATAGTTTCCCTCCAGTGTAGAAACAGGCCATTCAGCCCATCAAGCCCACACCGACCCTCCAAAGAGCATCCCACCCAGATCCACACCCCTACCCTATCCTTGTAACCCTGCATTTCCCATGGCTAACACAACTAGCCTGTCCATCCCAGTACACAATGGCCAATTCACCTGATCTGTACATCTTTGGACTGTGGGAAGAAGTTGGAGCACTTGGAGGAAATCCATGCAGACACAGGGAGAATGTGCAAACTCCACAAAGACAGTTGCCTGAGCGTGGAATCTCAGTTCTTGGCGTCAGTCACCTTCTAACAAAAATATAGACGTGTGAATGAATTTGGCCATCCTCTGTAATACCTCAGTGTAATTCAATGCCATTTCTCAATGCTCTCGTGAAGTGTCTTGATAATGTTCAACACAACAATGGCTGTGTGCGAATGAAAATTGCTGCTGTGTGCGAGATGGGTGAGGTTTGAACTTACTTCGATCATCTAAGATGCAGGGTTCCTACAGATGTCAATAGTTTTAGATAGAAATAATTAAATTCACTAATGTTACACAATTTGAATTATAACACATTTTAAAATGTCTGGCACCATCTGAAATTTATTTACATGAAATGATGGGCTTGTAACGTTCAGCAATTCAAGCTCATTCAGGGTGATCAATCAGTATCACTGCATTTATCATTGCTCTGGCATTTTGGTCTGATGGATTCATATCTATCTTCAAACAAATTATAATTGAGCTTTTACAATATATCAACTGCAAAGAAATTGCACCGAGGGCTTACTAAATTATTACCACTAAATTATTTTAGCTGGAAATGGCAATTTGTCCCCACTCCCCCATCCCCGATTTTATAGGAATTGCAAAAACAATCAAGACCAAGGGCTATCTGATTTCCATTCAGATAGCCATGTGATATAATAACAATGGCAATGTGGATTAACCACAGTGATTCAATCTCAAAATGAATTGGTAATAAAGCCAGACACGTGAGGGGTGGAAACTACTCAGTGTTTATAGATCAGACCACACCTCCTCAATGTATTTTAAGAAGTTCGTTTAGACCCTAACTACTTATTTTATAGGTAAATTTAAAAAGTGCTGCATTCCAGCTGCAATGCAGCTGGTCAATGCTCAACATGAAGAAAAATCCAATTTATTTAAACTCTAATCTTAAAATACAATCAAAAGAAAGAGTGATTTGGAATAAATTAGAAAACTTAACCACAGAAAGGATATAGTAACTATTGCTTGTTAACTGTTTCAATATAGTAACATCCCATAAACGCACCCTTGACAAAAAGACTAATTCAGAGACAGATTCTTACATGCAGTTCTCCAACCCAGAGGGAAGAAATATCAAGGGAAAATTCAGTGTAACAGCCAGGAGATAGTCACTGAAGCTTCCAGCTCTGTTGAGACTCTGATTGCTTCTGATGCTAGTGAGAAACCAAAACTCAGAAACCCTGATCTGTGGGAGCTGGCGACACCCATTCAGGCTGCTTCTATTGTTCCACCTTAAAAAGAAACCTAACGGCCTCTCCAGCTGTTTTCTTAAGTCATCTTAAGGTAAACAGTTCAGCAGCTCTACCTTTGATAACATCTTACAAAGAAAGGATAAAGTAATCTTTTAAAGTGACAGAATCATCATATCAGCAACTAGTAAGATTTGAGAACCATGACTGCAAAGACACCCATTCTTCCAAATTAATGCTACCCTATACAAAAGAACACTGATAAGGATGTGATTTCACTAGAAGGGATGCAGAGGAGATTCACCAGGATGTTTTCTGCAATAGAACGCTTTCGCGATTGCGGAGAGGTTGGATGGGTTGTTTTCTCTGAAGTGGAGAAGGCTGAAGAGGAACCCAATCGAGGTGCATAAGATAATGAGAGACCAGAGGACTCCACTCTTCTCCATGGTTCAAGGGCTAATAACGTGGCAGCATTGTTATGGGGCAAGTGGTGGAAGGCTTGGACAGGAATTTGAGAAGGTATTTTTTTTTGCCCAGAGGGTGGTGGGAAACTGGACAGCGTCACTTGGGATGGGTAGCAGAGGGTAACAGGTACATGAGTGGGCACTTAATGTCATAATGTTCAAGGCTATGAGACAAGTGCAGGAAAGCAGGATCAATGTTGTTAGTTCATTGTAGACTCAATGGGCTGAAGGGCCTCTTCTGGGCTGTATTATTCTCTGACTTCATGACTCTGATTAGATTATTCTTGTGGAATTATTAAATGACCTAGCAGGAAAGTGCCTTCCCTCTCCAATGAAAAAAGGTAGTTAAATGCCTAGTAGTGAGGGAGTAAGGCAACGCACCGAGAATTACCAGAATGATGATGCTCTGTGATAGCACTTTGTGCATTGGAGGTGGTTGAACACTTGCTTGACATAGTTTAAACCACCAGCAGTTATAAATAAAATGTATTATTGTGTGCTCTGAGGCATTGGTATGTCACTGAGCTACTAGCGTAGAAATCCATGCTGATGCCTGTCACAACATAGGCTTAAATCACACCGCAGTGGACAGAGACATTTGAATTCAACCCATACTTTTGGAATTAAAAGCTAGCCTATTGGTGGCCATGTTACATTGAAGTTACAGTCATCGCATAAGCCTGCTCGCTTATTAGAGGGAGAGAGACATACCAATTAGAATTAGAATTAGCCTTAATTGTCACATACATTTTTCACAATACTCATTGAGTATATTTGTAGAATCCCTACAGTGTGGAAACAGGCCCTTTGACCCAACAAATCCACATTGAACCTTGGAGCATCCCACCCAGACACAATCCCCTAGAACCCACCTAATCTGCAGACCTCTGAACACTGTGGGGCAATTTAGCATGATCAATCCACCTAACATGCACATCTTCAGACCGTGAGAGGAGCCTGGAGCGCCTGGAAGGAAACCCGAGCAGACACAGGGAGAATGTGCAAGCTCGACACAGACAGTTGCCCATGGGTGGAAGTGAACCCAGGCCCCCGGTGCTGGGAGGCAGCAGTGCTAACCATCAAGCCACCGGGCTGCCCCATTGCCACTTACAGTGCTAACCTAGGTACAAAGGTACCTCGGTGCAGCTTCTTTAGTGACAAGATCTTAGGCAATAGAGAAATAAAATGTTCAGCTTTGCAGAAGTAAAAGTTCAGTACAACAGACCAGCTTCCAGTCCGCACTGGACTCCGGCTCCAGATCGCATTGGGTTTCACCTTGAAGATCATGAGGCTGGGAGATCGCTTCACACTGCCACATTGGACCAAGGACACAACAGAGGGAGATTGCTAAGTCAGGCTGGTAGGTCACCATGCTACGCCGGGATGCCACTAGCGGAGGCCACTGAACCAGGCTGGGAGTCATCAGTAGGAAGCTAGGAATCTTGAGTGGCCATGCAATAAGAAGACTAAAATAGTGCTGAAAGAAAGGAGAAGAAAATGAAGAAAAATGGGAGGAGCAGATGAGTAATCATAACATCTGGTGGTGAGTTTTTCATGAAGGTCACCATGCTTCCTGTGAGGAGCTACGTTGAGAAGGCAGGTTACTCATTGTAAACCTCAGCTTGCATTGGGGATTGAGCCTACACTGTTAGTGCCACTCTATATCACAAACCAACCCTCCAGCTCACCGACGCTCTCAATAACATTTAACAAATGTTTAATTCATTTCAGTGCTTGCGGGAAGGAAATCAGCCACCCTTAACTGGTCTGATCTATACATAACTCGCCTGCAATGTCATTTACTTTTACTTTTCTTTGGGAAAGTTCTCAGACGTCACTCAGTTCAAGGGACAATAAGGATGGGCAATAAATGCTGGCTTTTCCAATGACACCTATATCCCTTCAATGAATCAATAAAAGTATCTCACATCTGTCAGATGGTTAACTAAAAGCTGACCTCAAACAAAAATCACAGGATCATTACAGTGCAGGAGGAGGCCATTCAGTCCACCGTGCCTGCATCAGTTCTACTCCCTAATGCGAATCTCCTGCCTTTTTCTATATGCATCCAATGCCGCTTTGGCTACCTCAATCAAACTTGCCTCCTTCACATTTTCAGGCAATCATGAACAGTGGGGATTGGACAACTTTGATGCTTGACCTATGGCCATTGGCTGTTTAAAAAAAACAAAGAACTATACAGCACAGGAACATGTCCTTTGGCCCTCCAAGCCTGCAGCGTCACATTCTGCCCTTCTGTAATAAAATTGTCTTCACTTACAGGATCCCTATCCCTCTATTCCCTTCCAATTCATGTATTAGTCCAGGTGCTTCTTGAAAGCTGCTATTGCATCTGCTTCCACCGCCTCCTCTGGCAGCATGTTCCAGGCACTCATCACCCTGTGTGTGAAAAGCTTGCCTCACACATCTCCTCTAATCTTCCACCCGCTTCACACCTTGAACCTGTGTGCTCTAATAACTGTCCCCTCCCCCTGCAAAAAGGCCTCATTCTTTCCACCCTATCCACGCCATTCGCTAGCTAATAAACTTCTATTCGATTGCCCCTCAACCTCCTGCATTCCACTGAAAACAAACACAGTCTATCCAACCTTTTTTAATAGCTAAAATCCCTCGTATCAGGCAACATCCTGGTAAACTTTTGCTGTACCCTTTCCAAAGCATTCACATTCTTCTGGCTGTGTGACCAGAACTGTCCACAATATTCCAAGTGTGGCCAATCTAAAATATTGTAAAGCTATAGCATAACTTGTCTATTCTTATACTCAATGCGCCTTCCAATGAGTGTAAGCACATCATAACCCATTTTTACCACTTTATGTGCCTGCACTGCCAACTTAGTGATCTGTGGATCTATATACCTAGATCCCTCTGCATATCAATACTCCTAAGGGTTCTGCCATTCACTGTAGAATTTCCACCTGTAATTGACCTTCCTAAATGCATCGCATCACATTTGTCCAGATTAACTCCGTCTGCCATTTTTTCTGCTCATGCCTCTATCTGATCTATATCCTGCTGTATCCTCTGGCAATCCTCCTCAATATCTGCAACTCCACCAGGGTTTGTATTGTCTGCAAACTTATTAATTGAACCAGCTATGTTTTCCTCCAAATCATTTAAGCAGACCATGAAGAGGCCCCAGCACTAGTCAAAACCCTCCATTCCAAAAAAAATCCTTCCGCTACTAACCTCTGTCTCCTATGACTAAACCAGTTCTGTATTCAAAGATAATAAAATGTGAGGCTGGATGAACACAGCAGGCCAAGCAGCATCTCAGGAGCACAAAAGCTGACGTTTCGGGCCTAGACCCTTCATCAGAGAGACGTCAGCTTTTGTGCTCCTGAGATGCTGCTTGGCCTGCTGTGGTTCATCCAGCCTCACATTTTATTATCTTGGATTCTCCAGCATCTGCAGTTCCCATTATCTCAGTTCTGTATTCATCTTGCGAGCTCACCCCTGATACTATGTGACTTCGCCTATTACACCAGTCTGCTACAAAGGACGTTGTCAAAGGTTTTACTGAAGTCCACGTACACAACAGCAACTGATGTTGCCTCATCAAACATCTTTGTCACCTCCTCAAAAAACTCCCGATCAGGTTAATGAGGCATGACCTCCCATAGACAAATCCATGCTGTCTATCACCAATAACTCCACTTGATTTTAAATTCGTACAGATCTTGTCCCTGAACATCTTTTCCAATAATTTTCCTACTACTAACATGACACTCACAGGCCTGTAATTTCCAGGATTATCCCTGTTACCTTTCTTAAACAATGGGACAATATTAGCTGTTCTCCAGTCCTCTGAGAGCTCACCTGAGACAAATGATTGATAGAGGTGAGTAGCCAGGCACTCAAAAGAACTGAAATATGTGAAGATTTGCTCAGGGCCAATTACTTGTCAGGCACCTGTCTTCTCCAGATAGAAGTGTACCAGGAAAAGTGGAAAAAAAAATGTTGCTTGAAGTGGGAGGGATTCCTAACAAAGAGCAGAAGATAAATGTCACAAGCTACACAGGTCAGCACATTGTGGGCTATCAATCTGATTGTCATCTCAGATCATTGTTTGGTAATGATGTGAGTAAACTTAAAACCACCGAGGAATTCTCAACCAAATATTTTGGATGACCTGTTATTTCCAAGCAGTAACATTTGGACACTAAGTATAACTTGAAATCAATAAAATGTGAAATGCTTTTTTAAATAAAAAACGTGAGATTGGTGATAACCATAGAGGCGTTGTTGTAAAACTCATCTGGTTTACTTATGTCTTTCAGGGAAATAAATCTGCCTTTGAATTTGCATCCTTTCATGGTTTCCTGACGAGTGCAATGCGAAAAGCAATATGTTTGTTTTGAGCAATACTCAAGCTGTGCTCTACCAAAGCTAGACTTGGAATAGTCATAATATCAACTCACCATTTTTTTTTGTTAAAAACCCACCTGGTTCTCTAACGTCCTTTAGGGAAGGAAATCTGCCATCCTTATCTGGCCTGCCCGGCATGTGACTCCAGACCAAAACACTGTGTGTTTGACTCTTAACTGCCTTCTGAAATATCCTAGAAAGCTATTACATTGGTGAGGCCTCTTCTGGAGTATTGTGTTCAGTCCTGGTTATCCTGTTTTTTTGCAAGGAATTAATGAAGTTGAAGAGGGTTCAGAAGAGATTTACCAGGATGTTGCCGGGAGTAAAGGATTTGAGTTTTAAGGAGACGCTGGATAAACTGGGATATTTTCCACTAGAACATAGAAGGTTAAGGGATGACATTTTTGAGGTTTTCAAAATCAGGAGGGGTATAAATAAGATGACTGACAAGTGTCTTTTCCCTAGGGTGGGGGATTTCAAGACTAGAGAGCATATTTTTAGGTGAAAGAAGCACGATTTATAAAGGACATTGGGGGCAATTTTTTTTTAACACAGAAAATAGTTTGTGTGCAGAATGAACTTCCAGAGGAAGTGGTGAATATGGGTGCAGTTACAACATTCAAAAGGCATTTGGATAAGTATATGAATAAGAAATACTTAGAGGAATATGGGTCAAGAATGGGCAGGTGGAACAAGTTTGGCTTGGAAAATCATGGACCGGTTAGGCCGAACGGTCTTATTTCCATGCTGTGTGACTCTCTAACACTCAACTCTGGAGAAACTAACAGCGACGTGTCTTGTGATGCTCACACTCCATGCAAAACTTAAATTAAATAAGTTGTACCTCAAATTAGTCATGTACTCTCCCTCAAAATATCATTGCATGAAATGGGCTTACTGAACTTGCATTAATACCAGCCATGTCGATCGTCACCACAGGGAACCGTCTCCATTGTTCAACCAATTGTTCCAGCAGAATACTGAATTGCCGAATCACAGAAGAAGCATGGTGCAGAAGGAGGCTATTCAGCCCATCATGCCTGCTCTTCAACTGAACATCATTACATCGAGCGAAACCCCTGTTTTTTCTGTGTGTTGTTATGATTTTCATCCAAATAATCATCCAGCATCCTCTTGAATAGTTCAAATTGCCACCACCACAATTCCAGGTAGTGCATTCCAAGCAATTGCCAGACAGTTTTTGGTGGGCAAATGAAATTGGGCAGAATAACTTCTTTTTGACTGGCACTGCCATGATGGGTTGAATGGCCTCCTTTTGTCTGTAGGTTTGCCACATTTCTGTTTTCTTTGTTTCAAATAAACAGACACACAGAAACTAAGAGCAGCATAGGCCACTTAAGTCAATCCTCCAAACCTCTATAAGATTACCCCTCAGCCTCTGTTTCTCCAGGGAAAATAGCCCCAGCCTATTCAGCCCCTCTCTGTAGCTCATACCCTCCAACTTCGTCAACATCCTTGTAAATCTTTGCTGAACCCTTTCAAGTTTCACATCTTTTCTATAGGAGCGAACAGGGTTGGTTTTCTATCTCAACTCCATACCCCTGTGTTTTATTTTTCCTCCAAATCACTTGAATACATATGGTCTTTCATATCTAAAAATGTATTCATTACTTTCTTGAACTTAGTGTCCTGGCCTCCATGTCCTTTATAAGGATGGGTCATTATGTCATGATTTTGTAATGATTGAATAGATGGTAAAGTAAGGAACAGACATCTGGACCTTCTCTGATTACAAATTATTGATCAGCATTCTAATGTAATATATAAAACCACTAGATTTAATTTTTCTGTGGTTCAGACGAATGTTACAGATCTCAAGGCAAGTAATCATGGTGCTGTACCTTCTTCTGTTGCCTTTTTTAACCTTTCACAGCTCAGTTAACACCACTGAAACCCAATGCACACATCTTGCTGGTCGTCTGTGGATGATTATCGTGCTCTACATCAGTATTGTAGGTGATGAGAGGCTGAAATAATAGCAGACAGTCCTGGAGAAAGTCACAGGCCTGGCAGCATCTGTAGAGGGAGATACGGGGGGGGGGGGGGGAAGAAGCTTCCCAGTGTCTGAATGACGTGGGCCATGGTGTGAAATTTGGAGAGAGAACAAGGTTTAGCCCAATGTTGAGGTAAAAAATAATCCCACTTTCCAACCAGATGTCGAACAGTGAGTCAGGATTCTCGCGAGTGGGTGGCTAGGGTCCTATTAGCATGGATTATTGCCCTCAGTTCATCCCACTGTTGCCTCATTAATGTGCATGTCCTCATTCTCCCAGATAATGAATGGGTAGAGACTAGACACCTTGAATTCCCGACATGGAATTCAGATGCATGGGTATCTGGCGATGACAGCTCACCGCTTGTTCCTCTGGGCCCCAGCTTCGACAATGGGTCCATGGGTAAAGAAATCATAAACTGCACCTGAACAGACATCGGCATTTGATGGCGACCAACATTAGAACACGATCGCCATGCAGTTGCCGTATCATTAGGCTAACAGTGCTGAATCACATCCTTTTAGGGCCCGATCAAAATGAATATGATGAGACACGTGGGCTTCGATAGCCAGAGACTTTTCCCCAGGGCAGGATTGACTGCCACGAGGGGTCATAGTTTTAAGGTGTTAGGAGGAAGGTATAAACGAGACGTCAGAGGGAGGTTTTTCACCCAGAGAGTTGAGAGCGCATGGAATAGTTTACCAGTGGTAGTCGTAGAAGCAGAGTCATTAGTGACATTTAAACGACTGCTGGACATGCACATGGACAGCAGTGAATTGAGGGGAATGTAGGTTAAGTTATTTTATTTTTGGATTAGGATTATTCCACGGCACAACATCGTGGGCCGAAGGGCCTGTATTGTGCTGTACTGTTCTATGTTCTATGTTGATATAAAGCAAATTTAACATGCTTTAAACATATGAGAAAGATATGTAAACCAATGCGTAGATCTACATTATATGAAAGTTTTGATTTGATTCATTGTTGTCACATGTCCATCTTTAGCTTAACCTCCTTGTATATGTGTTCAGTATGACAAACAAGGAGTCTCACTGCCTTCTGCTGTCAGGGACCCCATTTTACCATGGGTGGTCTGGAGAACCCAGGTTCCTGGCATCATTTGCGATCCGGTCTGCGTTAATGCCAATGAGTTGACCACCTTTCCTGATATTAATACTGTTCTGATCGCCATTTTGTAGTACCTTCACTACTTTCCCAAACATTCCAATGTAGAGAAAACCCCTCCACCTGGTCCCACATTAATGGTACCAGCATCACTTGGCCACATCTCCGTCATTACACGTTATTAATGTACGGTTGTTGAGGCCTGTTTTGCACACACTTTTCAACCTCATTTCAATAATCAGCAAATTGTAGAATCCCTACAGTGTGGAAGCAGGCCTTTCAGCCCATCGATTCCACACCAGCCCTCTGAAGAACACCCCACCCAGACACACCCCTACCCTATCCTGGTAACCCTGCATTCCCTATGGTTAATCCAAATAACCTGTGTATCCCTGTACACTAAGGGACAATTTAGCATGGCCAAGCATGCACATCTTGGGACAAAACCGGAGGACCCGCAGGAAACCCGCACAGGCACGGGAGAATGTCCAAACTCCACACAGTCACCCGAGTGTAGAACCGAAGCTGCGTCCATGGCACTGTGAGGTTTGATGAGGTTCGAAAAGATCATTTTTAAATCCTGTCACAGCAGCTGCAGGTGCAACTGAGAGAATATTTTTGTAAAGGTGGTTGAACAAGACTCTTCATGGGAGGTGGTGAAAGAGGCAGAAATGGAGTGAATGTGAAATAAATGAGAGAAAATGGTGGTATCTCCATTGGCAGAATAGAGAAGGTCATTGACCGTCTCAGTTTGAGATATTTCCCTGGAATAGTTATGCCACACAAAGCCAGGTAGTAACCTCAGACCAGGCTGGTCAAGACTAGTGTCATGGCCTCCTCTGCTGGCCTGAGGGGAAGAGGACGCTCCTCCTTTGCACAACCCCATCCAGTAAGACCTCCAGTTCCATGACTGCAAAGTGGTCCCCCTTGATTGCCATGCCTGGGGCAAATGCAAGGCCACTTTGCACTGATTGTACTGGACAAAGATTTACCAGATTGAATCCTCAGGTGGTATGGCTGACGTATGAAGGGAGTGTGGGTCAGTTGGGACTATATTTGGGGTTTATAAGAATGAGGCTGGGGAGAAGGGGATCTCAGAGAAGCCTACAAGTTTCTATCAGGACTAGACAGAGTAAACTCAGATTGGATGCTCCCAATGGCTGAACTAGGGGTCACAGACTAATGATATAGGGTATGCCAATGGGGACCGAGGTGAGGAGAAATTTCTTTGCCCACAGAATGGTAGGCCTGAGGAATTCTCTGCCACAGAAAGCAGGTGGGGCAAAAACATTAAAGAAAGAGTTAGATACTATTCTTTTGGCTAAAGGGACCAATGAGTAGGGGAGGAAGGGGAAATGTGCATGCTATCATATCATCCAGTACGGGCGAGGCTCTTGGGCCCATGGAGTCTGCCCTATGCCTACCGACACTAGCCCCACTTTGCTGCAATAGATTCATAGCCTTAAATGTTATGGCGCTTCAAGTGTTCGTCCAAGTAATTTTTAAAGGTTCTGAGTTCATATCCCACCACACCAACTCCCCTTACCCAACCAGGCAGTGCATTCCAGACCCCACCCACCATCTGGATGAGAAGACTTTCTTCAAACCTTTACTAAACGTCCTGACTTTCACTTCAACAATCTGCCTTTTGAGTTCTTGACCCTTCCAATAAAGGAAACAGTTGGATGATACTGAGTTGGAAGGCCAGCCAAGATCATATTGAATGGTAGAGCAGGCTCAGAGAGCCAAATAGCCTATCCCTGCTCCTATATTCTATGTTTATTTGTTTGACCAGGTGCACTACAGCCTTTTATACCCTTGTCAGAAATCCCAGGACATGCTAGCAGAAGCAAGTACTCGCACCTACGTGAAGTGGATAAATTGGGCAAGCATTGGGTAAGGGAGGAAGCACAGAGATATGTTACTTAGTTAAGGAGGTGAGTTTGGGATTCCCCAGATCCACAGATGTCAGTATAACCTCGGCCCAAGTAAAGTAGAGAGGTCCATAGAGGAAGGAGGTGATGTTGAATTTGTACAAGACACATGTTAGACCTCAACTGGAGTATCATGTACAGTTGTGGGTGGCACATTATAAGAAGGATGTGAATGCATCAGAGAGAGTGCAGCAGTGATTTACTCAAACTGTTTCAGGGATGACAATCTTCAGTGATGAGACGGATTGAAGAAGTTGGAACTTTTCTCCTTGGAGAGAAGAAGGTTGAGAGAAGCAAAAGCAAACTGAAGAAGACTTGTTGGACCCAAAACGTCAATTCTGTTTTCTCCATAAAGATGCTGCCAGACTTGTTGAACTTCTCCAACAATTTCTGCTTTTGTTTCAGATTTCCGACATTCGCAGTTCTCCGTGTTATGTTTGAGGCTGACAGGAGTTTTGATAGAGGGTTTTCAAAATCATGAGCGGGTTGGACAGAGTAGATGGGAAGAAGCTTTTTCCACTCATAAAAGGAGAAAGAAACCCAATAAGGGGACATGGATTCCAAATGAGTATAAAAGTGGAACAAAGATGATGTGAGGGGAAAAAGAAACTTCACAGTGAGGAATTAGAGCATGGGATGCACTGCCTAGAAATGTGGTCAGATTCAATTGAAATATTAAAGAGGGCATTGGAAGGTTATTTGGGAAGATAGAAATGGTGTGTGTAAAGATATTTGGATAAGCAGGAGATTAACGTTAGATAACAGAACCAGCACAATAGGCCAAATGGCCACCTTCTGCAATTCAAAATCACTGAACACAACTGTGAGAGGAGGTGAAAGTAACTGCGATTGAAATCAATGGGCCATTTAACTCAGTGTGACATCAAGGAGCCCTAACAAAACTGAATGTGTAAATTCCTGTCCAACAAACACACATTATGGACCAGAACTGACTCTCTGTTATTATATCAAGAAGGTAGCCTAGACGTTAACTTTTTCTTATTTAAAGGCAAGTGTAAGGTGCTGTGTTCCAGATGTAATTCAATTAGTTACACTGCTCTGTTTTGAACAAAACACACTTTATTCTTAACCTACAGTTAAAATACAAACAAACAGAAAGAAGAATTGGTTTAACCTTAACTCGACTGGAAAACTTAACAGAATAATAGATTATTTAACGACTATACAACAACATCCCAGAAACACACACTTGTGAAGAAAAAGTTAATAAAATAGATCGACTCACATATGACGTTTCTTCAGTGCAGGAAAAAAGAACATCAAGGGATAATTCTGGCAGAGAGCGAAAACTCCAGCATTTTGCTAGAGCAGGGAAAGACAAACACCAACAAATACTGAAAGCTAATCTAAAACCTTGGTTCTTTGGGAGCCTGATTCCACCCACGCATGCTGCTTCTTTTGCTCCCAAAGCCTCACAAGCTGGTTACTTTATTGGCTTCAAATAGACAGCACGCTTCCTTTGGCTCAAAATCTCTCTCTTCAAAAGAAAAGGAAATACACCTCTTTTCGTCACACATGCTATCCTGACTCAAAACAAAATCATCATTTCTTTACTGTCGCTGGATCAAACTTCTGGAACTCCCTTCCTAACTGTGGGACCTTGTATTCCAAGTCCCAGGAAAGCAGTACTCCTGAGTTCTCGTCTCAAGACAATTAAGGACGAACAGTAAATAAATTGCCGACTCAGTGATACCCATATCCTGAAAATGAATAAAGTAAAGCAAGAGGCAAAGGGAATGGTTTGCAGATAAGGCACAAAGCATAACTCCAGAGTGGATTAGAATGGAACAAGATAAGAAGGTGCAGAGCTAGAATAACACAGCAGGCCAGACAGTATTAAAGGAGCAAGAAAGCTGATGTTTAAGGTCTGGACACTTCTTCAGAAGGTCCTTGGGTCCATTTTCCAAAACGTCAGCTTTCCTGCTCCTCTGATGCTGCTTGGCCGGCTGTGTTCATCCAGCTCTGCACCTTGTTATCTCAGATTCTCCAGCATCAGCAGTTCCTACTATCTCTTTAAATGGGATAATCTAATTTAGCACTGCTGAAAGCAAGGCCATGAAGGCAAGAGCCTAGAATGGAGGTGAAATATCAAACTGTAATATACTGCCCACGATTGGAAACTCAACTGGGTCCAGAAGGTTAGAAAGTGTTTAAAAGGAAAATGAGAGGCCATTTTTCCTGCATGCAATGGAACACTTGGTGACTGTAAGGCAGTAATACCAACATGAAATAGCAATCACATGGAAGATGCCAACATCTTTGGGACTTTCAAGTGTCTCAATATTGTTCAGTGCACTTGGACTCCTTACTGTAACGTCTGATTATGCGACACCCTTGATCCACAACCTCTAATCTTTCCCTGATCTTTATACCTGTTCCACTTCCTGCCCCCCACCTTTCTCTGACGCACCCAACCCCGCATTTTTTCCAAGATAATAAAATGTGAGGCTGGATGAACACAGCAGGCCAAGCAGCATCTCAGGAGCACAAAAGCTGACGTTTCGGGCCTAGACCCTTCATCAGAGAGGGGGATGGGGGGAGGGAACTGGAATAAATAGGGAGAGAGGGGGAGGCGGACCGAAGATGGAGAGTAAAGAAGATAGGTGGAGAGGGTGTAGGTGGGGAGGTAGGGAGGGGATAGGTCAGTCCAGGGAAGACGGACAGGTCAAGGAGGTGGGATGAGGTTAGTAGGTAGCTGGGGGTGCGGCTTGGGGTGGGAGGAAGGGATGGGTGAGAGGAAGAACCCCCCGCATTTTTTCCAACTGGCTTCATTTCTGAAGAAGGGCCACTGGACACGAAACATTGACTCTGTCTCTATCTCCCCTGATGCTGCCAGACCTGAGAATGTTTTCCAGCACCTAAGATGTTTGTTCCTATAGTGTTCAATTTGCCTACAGAACAAAAGTGAGTGGAGTTGAACAATTATTAGTCAGAAGTACTTGGCAATGTGTTGGAGAGCTGTGATCAATAAGGTCTTATTATTCTTTTAATTTTGTGCTTATTTCCAGGATTTTTTTATTTCAGAGTTGCAGTGGTGATAGTTTTGCATTTTTTGTGGTGTGTGTGTGTGTGTGTGTGTGTGTGTGTGTGTGTGTGTGTGTGTGTGTGTGTGTGTGTGTGTGTGTGTGTGTGTGTGTGTGTTTGTGTGTGTGTGTGTGTGTGTGTGTGTGTGTGTGTGTATCTGTGTGTTTCTTTATGTTTGTATGGGTGTGTCAAGTGTGTGTTTGTATGTATGAGTGTTTCTGTGTATGCACACAACAGTGTATGCTTGTTTGTATGTGTATGTTTCTGTTCTGTGCGTGCGTGTATGATTTTTATCAATGCAGAACTGTCTATTCCTGCGAAATGAATCCGAGTGGGCTTTTGACAACTAGGGGGCCGGGTAGGTGTGGGAGCTGTGGTGGCGGTGGTTAACCTCCATTAACAATCTCTTCATCTTCTTTTAACTTAATTTCTGCTGGAAGATTGTCACATTTTATATCTAGTTTCATGGAAGTACTCTTTATGAAATTCAAAAGGACAGCACGGATTTAGAGGTGCATTACGAGAGAGGGAATATTCAGGCTAATAACCAACATTCCATTTGTTTTCCTCATTAGTCTCTGTACCTGTATGTGCCATTTTAAAGATCTATGCAGTTGAAACCCCAAGTTTGTTCGTGGTCATTAAAGAATCACTGATTGTCCGAAATAAAACATCTGGGTGACTAATATCCTCCAGACATACAACAATGTGGTTGACATTGTCTTCTGTCAAGTGGCTGTGGGCAATAAATACTGGCCTGGCCAACAACCCCCATGTTTGATGGCCAGCATGGGCATAATGGGATGAAGGGCCTCTTTCAATGCTATAAAATTCTTTGTCTCTATTGAGTTTCTGCGTTTGAAAGGTGGAATTTGACAGCTCCACAACATTCCAACTCCAAGAACAGTCATGTCACTGAATCACAGTTATTAAGACTTATCATAGTCCTATCTCTCTTCAGAGAGCAATGACTGACGGTGGTTTAACACAGCAGAATAAAGGTCAACTGTTCATGATAACCGCAGGTGGTGCAGGACTTGAACAGTGGTATTACTCTACATCACAAACTGCCCATCCAGCTAACTGACCTGCCTCTAGAGTTCTTACAAAATGTAGAAGGACACTGAAGTGATAGTAGCAGAGTGTTTTGGAGGCTTTGCTTCTCTCAATCTAGTCTACTGCATTTGCTACTCACAATGTGGCCTCGTCTACATTGGTGAAACAAAGCATAGACTGGGCGACAGCTTCAGCGAATGCCTACGCTCTGCACAAAAGACCATGAGCTTCCAGTTGCCTGCCATTTCAACATACCATCTTGTTCACTGGCAAGCACCTCCGGCTTGGGCTTTCTGCATTGCTCCAGTGAAGCTCGGTGCAAGCTGGAAGAACAGCACCTCATTTTTTTTGGGCACTCTGCAGCCTTCTGGGATCATTATCAAGTTGAACAATTTCTGTGCTTGGACTCTCCCATGTTCTTACCCGAAACCCATACCCTGGCCTGGTGATCACAATGTTTCCTAGTACAGACTACTTATTGTTAGCCAATAACAGACCCTATTCATAGCTATTCACCTGTCTAGCCTGATTCCTATCTATTCCGTGGTCTGTCCAACTATTCTCCTCTATCCCCAGACTCCACCTATTATTTACTCCTTAGCCCGTCCCTTCACCCTATCTTCTTCTAAAAACCAACATTTTCCTAGCTGTCATCAGTTCTGAGGAAGGGTCACTGGACCTGAAATGTTAACTCTGATAACCTCTCCACAGATGCTGCTGGACCCACTGAACTTTCCCACAACTTTCTGTTTTGGTTTGTGAGTTTTTTTGGAAGGTTTGTTTGTTTTAATTCTTCTGTGGTGTCTATTTCAACTTGTCAATGCCTAATTAACTTTGCATAGTCTTGCTCAAAATGTTTTGGAAAAAAGAAGCAATCAGTTAGAAAGAAAATAAATCTCATGATTAGCACTAGAAGTAAAATGTAGAAAGTTTAGACAATGCTATCCACACAAATGTTTGTGGGAGTAGAGAACATATTATTTGACTTGAGGCTGTTTTCATTAGAGAGAAGGGGTTGAGAGGTGACTTAGTTGAAACATATAAAATAATCAGAGGGTTAGATAAGGTGGATAGGGAGAGCCTTTTCCTAGGGTGGTTTTGGTGAGCACGAGGGGGCATAGCTTTAAATTGAGGGGTGAAAGATACAGGACAAATGTCAGAGGTAGTTTCTTTACTCAGAGAGTAGTAAGGGAATGGAACGCTTTGCCTGCAACGGTAGTAGATTCGCCAACTTTAGGTACATTTAAGTCGTCATTGGACAAGCATATGGACGTACATGGAATAGCGTAGGTTAGATGGGCTTCAGATCGGTATGACAGGTCGGCACAACATCAAGGGCCGAAGGGCCTGCACTGTGCTGTAATGTTCTATGAAATGTGGAGCTGGTTTAAGGAACAGATATTGCGTGTCCTTGATAGGTATGTCCCTGTCAGGCAGGGAGGAAGCAATAAGGGAAGGAAATCATGGTTGACTAAAGAAATTGTATCTCTTGTTAAGCGGAAGAGGGAGGCTTTTGTGACGATGAGACAATGTGGTTCAGATGAGGCAATGGAGAGTTACAGATTAGCGAGGAAGGATTTAAAGAGTGAGTTAAGAAGAGTAAGGAGGGGACATGAGCAGACATTAGCAGGTAAAATAAAGGAGAACCCTAAAGCTTTCTATACGTATGTGAGGAATAAGAGAATGACGAGGGTAGGAATAGGGCCAGTCAAAGACAGAAGTGGGAAGTTGTGTGTGGGCCCCGTGGAGATTGGAGAGGTGCTAAATGATTATTTCTCATCTGTTTTCACTGAGGAACAGGAGAATATTGTAGAGGAGACTACTGAGTTACGGGCTACTATAATTGAAAGGATTAAGGTTAGTAAGGAGGAGGTGTTATCAATTCTAGAAGGTGTGAAGGTAGATAAATCCCTTGGGCCGGATGGGATGTTTCCGAGGATTGTCTGGGGAGCTAGGGAGGAGGTGGCGGAGCCTTTGGCCTTGATCTTTGAGTCCTCATTGCCTACAGGTTTAGTACCAGAGGACTGGAGGATTGCAAATGTTGTGTCCTTGTTCAAGAATGGCAGTAGAGATGATCCAGGTAATTATAGACCAGTGAACCTTATGTCTGTTGTAGGAAAAATTTTGGAAAGGATTATATGTGATAGGGTTTATAATCATCTAGCTAGCAACAATTTGATTGGAGATAGTCAACATGGAATCGTCAAGGGCAGGTCGTGCCTCACAAATCTCACTGAGTTTTTTGAGAAGGTGACCAAGCATGTGGATGAGGGTAGGGCAGTTCACATGGTGTACATGGATTTCAGTAAAGCCTTTGATAAGGTTCCACATGGGAGGCTATTGGAGAAAATACAGAGGCACGGGATTGAGGGAGATTTAGCAGTTTGGATTAGAAACTGGCTTTCTGTAAGAAGGCAACAAGTGGTGGTTGATGGAAAATATCCAGCCTGGAGTCAGGTCATTAGTGATGTGCCTCAAGGATCTGTTTTGGCACCACTGCTGTTTGTCATTTTTATAAATGACTGGACGCAGGCATTAGTGGATGGGTTAATAAGTTTGCAGATG
Source organism: Stegostoma tigrinum (assembly GCF_030684315.1). Lineage (NCBI taxonomy): Eukaryota > Metazoa > Chordata > Chondrichthyes > Orectolobiformes > Stegostomatidae > Stegostoma > Stegostoma tigrinum. The sequence goes on from NC_081359.1 coordinate 104,041,374, forward strand.
ACACTAAAGTCGGTGGAGCGGTGGGCAGTGTGGAAAAAAGTTGCAAGTTGCACAGAGACTTGGATAAACTGCAAGAATTGGGCCGAGAAGTGGCAAATGGAGTTCAATGCAGATAAATGTGAGGTGATTCACTTTGGGAAGAATAATAGGAAGGCAGAATAGTGGGTCAATGGAAAGATTCTTGGCAGTGTAGATGTGCAGAGGGATCTTGGTGTCCATGTACTTAGATCCCTGAAAGTTGCCACCCAGGTTGATAGTGCTGTTAAGAATGCTTACAGTGTGTTAGGTTTTTTTGGTAGAGGGATTGAGTTCCAGAGCCGTGATGTCATGCTGCAACTATACAAAATGCTAGTGCGGCGTCATTTGGAATATTGCGTGCTGTTCTGGTCGCCCCATTACAGGAAGGATGTGGAAGCATGGGATAAGGTGCAGAGGGGATTTACCAGGATGTTGCCTGGTCTGGAGCGCAGGCCCTAAGAAGAAAGGCTGAGGGACTTGGGTATGTTCTCATTGGAGAGAAGGAGTCTAAGAGGGGATTTAATAGAGACATTCAAGATGATCAGAGGATTAGACAGGGTGGACAGTGAGAGTCTTTTTCTGAGGATGATGACTTCAGCTTGTACGAGGTGGCATAGCTACAAATTGAGGGGTGATAGATTTAAGACAGATGTCAGAGGCATGTTCTTTACTCGGAGAGTTGTAAGGGCATGGAACACCCTGCCTGCCAATGTAGTTAACTCAGCCACATTAGGGGCATTTAAACGGTCCTTGGATAAGCATATGGATGATGATGGGATAGTGTCGGGGGAGGGGCATAAATTAGTTCACAGGTCGGCGCAACATCAAGGGCCGAAGGGCCTGTTCTGCGCTGTATTGTTCTATGTTCTATTATTGCAAATGGCTATTGAAAATGAATTGTCTGTTCTAGATAAACACTTTGATGTAAGCAATTAATGAGACATGAAGAGTGGAAAACATGCACAGTTTTTGAATTCATTCTCAATATTTGAGCATTGCTAGCATCTTATTGCTCATTCCTAACTGGAAAAATGGCAGCTGGCTTTGGCCTTGAGCCACTGGAGAATGGTGGTGTCGTTGTAATATCTCTGGGCTAGTCCCCAAAGACTGGGGATCATGCATTCAAATCCCACCACAGCAGTTGGTGGAATTCCAATTTAATTAATAAGTGTGGAATTGAAAAAAACTTAGTGATGTTGACCCATTAAGTATTACCAAGAAAGCGTTGGATTCACTAACATCCTTTAAGAAATATAATCCGCTACCATTACCTAGTTATGTGACTCCAGATCCATAACAACAGAACATAGAACAGTGCAGAGCAGGAACAGGCCCTTTAGCCCATAACCTTATGTCAAACATGACACCAAATTAAACTAATTCATTCTGCCTGACCTAGGCTTGTATCCTTCAATTCCTAGCACAATCATGTGCTTAACTTAATACAGCTATCATATTTGCCTCCAACACCACCCCTGGCAGCATGTTTCAGGCTCCTACCGCTCTCTACACCAAAAAAAAATTTGCCCTTGACATCTCCTTTGAACTTTCCCTCTCTCACCTTAAATGCATGCCCCCTTGTATTAGACATTTCAACTCTGGAAAAAAGATTCTGATCATCAAACTTATTTATGTAAAGCATAATTTAATATACTTCTGTCAGGCTTCCCCTCAGCCTCTGTTGCTCCAGAGAAAACAATCCTTGTTTTTCTACTGATAGTAGGAACTGCCGATGCTGGAGAATCTGAGATAACAAGGTGTGGAGCTGGATGAACACAGCAGGTCAAGGAGCATCAGAAGAGCAGGAAAGCTGACATTTCGGGCCTAGACCCTTCTGAAGGCCCGAAACGGCAGCTTTCCTGCTCTTCTGATGCTGCTTGGCCTGCTGTGTTCATTCAGCTCTACACCTTGTTATCTTGTTTTTCTACTCTCTCCTTATAGTTCATACCCTCTATTCCCAGCAGCATTCCGGTAAACGTCTTTTGCACCCTCTCCAATGCCACTACATCTTTCCTATGAAGTGGCGATCAGAATTGAACACAATGCTCTAAGTGTGGCCTATCTAAAGTGTTATAAAGCTGCAACATGACATACTGACTATTGCACTCAATTTCTGACCCAATAAAGGTAAGCCTTCTTTACCACCCTATTTGTTTGTGTGGTCACTTTCAGGATGCTATGGACCTGAACCCCAAGATCCCAAGCAATATTTGTTGACACTTCACAACCCACTGAAATGGTCTTGCAATCCATTCAGTCCAAGGGCACTTAGAAGATGGGGAATGAATTGTTGGTTTTACCAGCGATGCTCACAACCCATGCATGACTGAAGAGGGGAAAACAAAAACTTCACATGTTCTGATCATGGGAGCAGTTTTGCCCATTGAATTCTGGTCTGCTATTTGATACGATTATGACTGATCTTGGACTCCAATTCCATTTTCTAACCAGCCTGCCATTGGTTTCCAGAGAGGCCAGAGATCTGTCTATCTCAGCTTTATGTTTATCATATAATGGAATATCCAATTGCTCTGGGCAACAAAATTCCAAAGATTTGACTTCTTCAAGGCAAAGTAATGCCTGACAAATCTGTTTGAATTCTGAAGAAATAATGAGCAAGTTAGATAAAGGAAAGCTGGTGGACCTTAATCGATTGAGATTTCCAGAAGGCTTTTGACAAGGTGCTGCACTGGTAAGGTAAGAGCCTTCAGAGATAGTAGGAACTGCAGAGCCTAGAGAATCTGAGCAGCATCATAGGAGCAAGGAAGCTGATGTTTCGGGCCTGGGTTTTCTCTGAAGAAGGGTCTAGGCCCGAAACATCAGTTTTCCAGCTCCTATGCTGCCGCTTGGCCTGCTGTGTTCATCGAGCTCCATACTGTGCTATCTAAGGTAAGAGCCTATTAGGGATAAGGTACTGGTATTGATAGAGGATTGGTTTACTGGCAGAAGGAAGAGAGTAAGGATAAAGGGATCTTTTCTCAGGATGGCAGCCAGTGATTAGTGGAGTACCACAGGGGCCCATGTTGGGACCTCAACTATTATTTAGCAATCTGGATGAAGGAGCTAAGGGCATTGTGTTAAGTTTGCAGATAGGTAGAGGGGCAGGTAGTGTTTAGGAGGTGGGAAGGCAGCAGATGTATTTGGACAGGCTAGGAGAGTGGGCAAGGAAGTGTCAGATGGAATGTACCTGTGGGAAAGTGTGAGTTCATGCACTTTGGTGGTAAGAATAAAGATGTAGACTACTTTCTAAACTGGGAAAGATTTCAGAAGTCTGAAGCACAAAGGAACTTGGGAATCCTAGTTCAGGACTTTCTTAAGATTAACATGTAGGTTCAGATGGCAGTTAGGATGGCAAATGCAGTGTTAGCATTCATCTCAAGCGGGCTAGAATACAAGAGCAGGGACATACTTCTGAGGCTGTATAAGGATATAGTTGGCTGCATTTGGAATATAGTGAGCAGTTTTAAGCCTTGTATTTAAGAAAAGATGTGCTGGCTTCGGAGTGGGCCCAGAGGAGGTTCACAAGAAAGATGCTGGGGATGAATGACTTATCATATGAGAAGCAGTTGAGGACTCTGGAGCAGTACTTGATGGAGTTTAGACAGATCGGTGGGGGGTGGGGGGTGTGATCTGATTGAAAATTGCAGAATACTGAAGTGCCTGGAGAGAGTGGACATGGAGAAGATGTTTCCTCTCGCAGGAAAGACAAGGACCCAAGGAACAGTCTCAGGGTGAAGGAACGAACCCTTAGAACTGAGATGCGGAAGAATTTCTTCAACCAGAGGGCAGTGAATCTGTGGAAATCATCATCACAGAGGGCTAAGGAAGCTGAGTCATTGTGTGTATTTCAGATAGAGATAGATAGTTTCGCGATAAGTAAGTTAATCATGAGTTACAGGGAGAAGGCAGGAGAATGGTGTTCAGCAACATATCAGCCATGATCGAAGGATGGAGCAGACTTGATAGGCCAAGTCACCTAACTCTGCTTCTACATCTTATGGTCGTGCAGTCTTATTCAAAATGTTTCTCTTTATCTTAGCTCTAAACAGCCCCATATCTGGACACGTTGACTCTTGCTGTAAATTTCCTGACCAGCAGAAAGACTCGTGCAGTTCCTACCCCTTCAAAAACTTAAATGTCTCAATGAGGTTACCTCTCATTCTTCTAAACTCCTGATCGTATTGAGCAAGCAGGGTAGGTTATACTTGGTTGGCTTGCCAAGCTGGTTCATTATTCCGCAGATGTTTCATTCCCCTGCTGTAACATCAACAGTGCAGCCTCCGATGAAGTGTTGTTGTGTTTTCCCACCTGGTCTTTGAACTCGAGAGTCCGTTGAGCTGGAATACCTCCCTTCCGGTTTCCCCTCACAATGGAGTATTTATGGGGTCTAGCTCAATGTGTTTATTGATGACTTTCTTAGTGGAGTACCAGGCTTCTAGGAATTCCGGTGCTTGTCTCTGCTTCATCTGCCCCAGGATCCTGATGTTGTCTCAATCAACTTGGCAGTTTTCCGTATCCATGTGGATGGAGATGAGTGAGCATTGATCATGTCTTTTTGTTGCCAGTTGATGTTTGTGTGCTCACGTGGTTGATTTCCTTCCTGTTTGTTCAACGTATCGTTTGTCACAGTCTTTTCAGGGAATCTTGTATACGGCGTTGAGCCTGTCTGTAGTGGGTAGTGGGTCTTTGGTTTGGGTGAGTAGTTGGCACAGGGTTGATGTGGGTTTGTGTGCAAATGTTACCACAAAGAGGAGAACATAATAAAGAAGTCAAATGATGGGGACATCTTTAAAAAAAAATGCATCCAAACCATTTTCCTGAATGAGTTCTTTCACAGAGATGCATTCTCGATAGTCTTTTCCACTCTTTTAGTTGAGTAGCACAGTGTGAGAAGAATTAGCACTAAATAATCTGTAATTACCACAATGCTTTTTTTCTGTGACCTTTACATAACTGGGAAACATTACACTTCCATTTTCACATGCGTAAGGGAGTTTGAACCAACCTTTAATAGGTTGTAGGTTGAAGGGTCGTTTATGGATCTTTAATCTCTTCAGCTGCAGCTTGTGACAATACCAATTAAAACTTTACCACATCCTGTCTTTTTTAAGAAGAGATGTGTTCCAACACAGCCCATCGCAACACTGGGGCAAAAATGTTATTCAGGTCAGAGGCTCTGCTGTCATTTAAGGCAACATCATTTCAGTATCAGCTGTACTGTTTTCACTAATTCTTCTTGTCCAGGTACTGGTAATTTCTCTTGCTCTCTCAGTCAAGTCAAGCAGCCCAATCCCAAACTAAGGTGCTACATCTAAACAGAATGGAGATCCAAAAGAATGATTGGTAAATTGGCTGTAATAGACTATGGAACTTCCTTCAAAAGCATGAGAGCAGATAGAAGTGGTGAAGATTTAAGAATGAATACATGCATTTCAACAACTAGTCATTCCTTTTGAACAAAGACAAACAGCAGAAAAGTTTTCCTGACCATAGTTAACTGAAAAAATTAAAAGTAATTTGGCCCAAGGAAGGGTGATATAAAGTTTCTTGAAAACAGCAGCAAGCCTGAGGATTGGGAATAGATTAGATCCTAGCGAAGGTTGATTAAGGGCAGAAATTGGGGTTTAAGAAAGAGATTGCCAGGAGCATAAAAACAGATCATATGTTAATAGGAAAAGATTAGAGAAGATAAATGTAGGATCCCAATAGCCTGAAACAGAAGAATTGAAGGATAAGTTTATGGAGTTAGATAGAGAGGGCATCAACTGGGTACATGTGCAGCATAAGGCTAGGGTCATTCGGGTCAAAAGTGTTTTTTTGTACCCGAATGAGGGAAGTATAGCTGCAAGCAACAGGTGCAAGGTGATAAAAGTAGGTTTGGATAAACTGCTCTGATTTTAAGCAACAAGCAAAAACAAAGATTGCTGGAGAAGCTCAGCAGGCCTAGCCGCATCTGTGGAGAGAAAACAGCATTAATGTTTTGGCTCCAGTGACCATTCTGCAGAACTGGACCCAAAATGTTAACTCTACTTTCCCTGCCTGAGATTTTCCAGCAATTTCTGATTTCCTGCACCTGCAGTTCTTCGGATTTCCTCCTCTGATTTTACCCGACTCCTGGATGCATTTGTGCATAATAACGAGGATCACACGACAAAATTTATTCATTGTTATGTGAAGTGAATCATACCAAAGTAAATTTGCCTTTCATTTCCTAAATGAGATTGTTGGTGGCATGCAAGCCTTTTGTTTAGTGGATGGTGCACATCGAGCAGAGAAAGAATGGAAAATGCGGGCAAAAGAAAATCAATAATCTTTGAGGGAATTTCTATAGCTTTCATTGTTTGTTGAAGTCCTTGACTGTGTTTAGGAATGTTCATGAGTCACCTCTTTCAAGAACATTCTCTCCTTAATACAGTTGAGCTATTGAAACAGGCTCTTTATCTAATTCAAGATAGCAAGGTGTAGAGCTGGAGGAACACAGCAGGCCGAGCAGCATCAGAGCAGAAAGAAAGCTGACATTTTGGGCCTAGAGATAATGGGAACTGCAGATGCTGGAACCCTGCAGCCTAATGGTATCAATGTGGACTTCACCAGTTTCAAAATCTCCCCTTCCCCAACTGCATCCCTAAACCAGCCCAGTTCGTCCCCTCCCCCCACTGCACCACACAACCAGCCCAGCTCTTCCCCTCCACCCACTGCATCCCAAAACCAGTCCAACCTGTCTCTGCCTCCCTAACTTGTTCTTCCTCTCACACATCCCTTCCTCCCACCCCAAGCCGCACCCCTATCAACCTACTAACCTCATCCCACCTCCTTGACTTGTCCGTCTTCCCTGGACTGACCTATCCCCTCCCTACCTCCCCACCTATACTCTCTCCACCTATCTTCTTTTCTCTCCATCTTCGGTCCGCCTCCCCCTGTCTCCCTATTTATTCCAGAACCCTCACCCCATCCCCCTCTCTGATGAAGGATATAGGCCCGAAACGTCAGCTTTTGTGCTCCTGAGATGCTGCTTGGCCTGCTGTGTTCATCCAGCCTCACATTTTATTATTTTGGGTCTAGACACTTCTTCAGAAATGGGGGAGGGGAAGGTGTTTCTGAAATATGGCTGAGAAAACAGGAACACGTTTTATAGTTTTGTAGCAAAGACACACATCATACTGTTTTTAATTTTCTCCAGCTATTTCCCAACATTAGTTGAGAGACACATGTACTAATAGAGTATAGGAATGAATTAGAGTGAAGTGGATAGGAGGAGGGGATTGCAAGCTGTAGCATCCTTGACATAGTACTTGCTTATCACCCCATTCTGTGTGGTCAACAATAATCTGTGTCTGCTGTGGCTCAATTGACAGGGCCAGAGTTTGTTGCAGATTTCAGCTCCACTGGAGAGATTTAAGCTGAAGCATTAAGCCCAATGCATCCAGCACAGTGCTAAATTAAGAGGATACAAATCGCTTTTTGTCCTGAATTTAATGATCTAATCAAATCACACAAAGTCACTTGTCTTTTGGAATTAAGTTAACTGAAAACACTGGCCAGGTTCCTGTACTTAACATGAATGATTATTGCAAATAAGTAAATTCTCAACACAAATATGCCGCTATAAACAATCAACATGTGGCTCCACTCATAAAAACTCTAATACTCTTTTAGACTCCTATCACCCACGTATAAACAAACACAGTCTAAACGGAAAACAAATGGTTTTATGGGCGGAAGGGAAAATTATTTGGGAACCACAATTCAGTAGCATCTTTCTGCAGGCTTCACTCGCTTGATCCTTTTGGCTTACCAGAACTTTCTGTTCTTCAATCTCTTGTCCTTAGGCCCCTTCACATTTTTGCAGGAGACAGGGTTACCCTAACTGTAAAGTCTCTTACTGACTGGCTAAGAACAACAACTCTGGTAACTGTTAGGCTTTCTTCACGCTTCAAGTATTTTTACAGAAGCGATGGAAAAACCCATCACCTGTCCTGCCCACCAGATATCTGAAGGCTTTTCTCCCCATCTCATTCATGTCCACAAAGTGTTCCGCTACCCACAGACCGAACAGAGAGTTGTGATGAGCTTTGCATCCATTTCCGGCAACAATTGCACAAACCAATCAAGAAGGGGTCAACCACAACATGTTCTTGAGTTGAAGAAAGAACACACTTATGAATTGCTAATTTTGAGAACAATAATGAAGATGCAAGATGAAGCACATGATTTTGTTGAATAACTTGGCTACATGAGCGCACATACACACAAAGCTAAAATTTCCCAGTGTCAACTACAAAGAAATATAAATTAATATACAGTTTCAAGAGCTTGGAATTGTAGAATCCCTGAAGTGAGGGAACAGGGCCTTTGGCCCAACAAGTTGCACTGACACTCCGAGCACCCACCCAAACATCACCCCCAATCTACACATCCCTGAAAACTATGGGCAATTTAACACGGCTGATCCACCGAATCTGCACATCTTTGGACTGTGGGTGAATACTGGAGCACCTGGAGGAAACCCACACAGGCACCGGGAGAACATGCAAACTCCACACAGACATTCAGGTGTGGATGGATTTGAGCCTGGGCCCCTGGGTGCTGTGAGGCAGCAGTGCTAACCATGCTGCCCCATAGAGCCTTGTTTCAAAGAACAAAGAACAAAGAAAATTACAGCACAGGAACAGGGCCTTCGGCCCTCCAAGTCTGCGCCAATCGAGATCCTCTGTCTAAACCTGTCATCTGTTTTCTAAGGGTCTGTGTCCATTTGCTCCCCGCCCATCCACGTACCTGTCCAAATATATCTTAAACGACGCTAACATATCTGCGTCTACTACTTCCGCTGGCAACGCGTTCCAGGCACCCGCAACCCTCTGCGTTAAGAACCTTCTATGCATATCTCCCTTAAACTTTCCTCCTCTCACTTTGAACTCATGACCCCTAGTAATTGAGTCCCCCACTCTGGGAAAAAAAAACTTCTTGCTATCCACCCTGTCTATACTCCTCATGATTTTGTAGACCTCAATCAGGTCCCCCCTCAATCTCCGTCTTTCTAATGAAAATAATCCTAATCTACTCAACCTCTCCTCATAGCTAGCACCCTCCATACCAGGCAATGAGATATGGTTTCATCCAGTCCATGCCAACCATAATGCCAAACCAAATGATTCCCACCCACCCACCTATTTATCTAAAATATTGAAACTGTCCCCACACCCATCACTTTCTCTGGAAGTTCTTTCCATACATGAACCATGCACTGTGTAAAAGAAATGCCCGCATGCTTTTTAAAAATCTTTCTCTTTTCATCTTTAAAATATGCCCCCTAGTCTTGAAATTCCCCACCTTAAGGAAATGACACCTGCCATTCATCTCATTTATACCTGCCATTATTTTATTAAACTGTACGTTCCAGCGAAAAATGTCCGAGCCTATCCATCCTCTCCTTATAATTCAAACCTTCATTTTTGGCAATGTCCTGGAAAATCTCTTCTGAACCCTCTCCAGCTTGATAATATCCTTCCTATACAGGGCTATCAGAACTGGACACAGTACTCCAGAAGAGGCTGCACCAACATCTTGTGCAGCTTCAACATAATGTCTCAACTCCTGTACACAAAGATTTAAGCAATGAAGGGAAACATGCTAAAAGCTTTATTCATCATCCTATCTACATGCAATGTAAACTTCAAAGAATTATGTACCTGAACCCCCTAGGTCTCTCTGAAGTGCAAGGTTTTAACCTGAGACCATGGTTGTTGAGTTGGTTTCTTAAACCGTTAGCCATGTTAAGTATTGCAACTATCTATTAAATTCACATGTTTCTGATATTGGTTTCCAATTAGTGTTGCCAATGGACATTTTTCTTCATGAGAGGTGGAAAGAGCCATCTCAGCCTGTGTTCAGTTCTTCATTTTTAAATCCATGTCCTGTTGTCTGTCAAAAAGAAACTCATTGAAACAGCAGCCTCTAGGTATATTTCATGAAGTTATGTTTTTTCAGGTTTGATATGTGCTGAAAATGTTTAATCTCCAAAGTGTAAAGATTCCCATAACAGTATAAATCAAATCGGAGATGGGGACATGGCTGGCTGGTTTCATCACTTCTTCAGGAAAATGTTAACTTCACCTCTGACCTTCCTTACTTTAGTCAGTTTCATCTAACATGAGCAACATGTGTTGGTCAGGAGAGCCCCTGTGACCATTTGAAGTCAATATTTCGATCCCTTTGTTTCCATCCATGGAAGTCCCAGGCAAGAAGTCAATCCATTAATTTCAACGTTCAACACTCTATATTTTATATTGTCATATAACGAGGTAACACAGTGGCTCAGTGGTCAGCACTGTTGCCTTGCCGCTCCAAGGATCCAAGTTCAATTCCAGGTGACAGTCTGTGTGGAGTTTGCATGTTCTCCCTGTGCCTGTGCTGGTCTTTCTGGGTGCTCTGGTTTCCTACCACAGTCTGAAGGTGTGCAGGTTGGTGGATTGGCCATGCTAAATTGCCTATAGTGTCTAGGGTGGGAAATGCAGAGGTAGGGTAAGGGATGGGTCTGGGTGGGATGCTTTCCAGAGGGTTGGTGTGGACTTGATGGGCTAAATGGTCTGCTTCCACACTGTAGTGTTTCTATAACCTGTAGAAGCAGTAGCAGACTATTGGCGGAGTCCATTCCACCATTCAATGAGATCATAGTTTCTCTAGTTGCCCTTAACTCCACTTTCCTGCCTTTTCCCCATAACCTTCGATTCCCTTATCGATTAAAAATCTATGTCAGCCTCAAATATGCTTAAGAAGCCAACATCAACACCTCTCTGCAGTAAAAAAAATTCAAGATTCACAAGCCTCTGAGAGAAGAAATTCCTTCTTATCTCTATTTTCTACGTTGACCCCTTATTCTGAGCTGATGCCCTCCAGTCTCAGACGCTCACAAAAGGGGAACCAATCTTTCCCATCTATCCTGTCAAGTCCTCTGACAATCTTGTATGTTTCACCAAGGTCACCTCTCATTATTACAGAATGTTTGTCACAAGGGTGGTTAGAGTCTGATAGCTATATGGAATATAAAATTTGTCTTTGATTGGAAAACATTGAGTGAAAGCTGAATTCTGAGGTAATAAGCCCTCACAGAAAAACAAAAGAGAGCATGTGGAATACAATGCACCACAAAAACAGCGATGATGAATGGCTTGAAATTAATAAAACATGCTACAGACATCTGAACAGCAAGAATTTCAAAGTACTAGGAAATTTGGATTAAAACGAACTGCTGTACTTAATGAAATACATTTATACAAAAGGACTAATTATCCACTATTATCACTAGGCACTTCTACACTTCATGATCATGGAAAGGAACATAGAAAATAAGAACATAAGTAGGCCATTTTTCATTGGAACCTGCGCTAACATTAGAAATATAGAAGATAGGATCAGGAGGAGGCCATTTGGCCATTCTAGCCTGTTCCAACATTCATCACGATCATGGTTGATCAGACAACTCAATGGCCTAAACAGCATCAGAGGAGCAGGAAAGCTTGACGTTTTGGGCTGAGACCCTTCTTCAGAAATGGGGGAGAGGAAGCGGATTCTGAAATAAATAAGGAGGCAGGGGGAGACGGATAGAAGATGGATAAAGGAGAAGATAGGGTGAGAGGAGACAGACAGATCAAAGAGGCGGGGTTAGAGTTAGTAAAGGTGAATGTAGTTGGGGAGTTAGGCGGTGATAGGTCAGTCCAGGGAGGACAGACAGGCCGGGGGGTGGGATGAAGTTAGTGGGTAGGGAATGGGAGTGGGGCTTGAAGTGGGAGGAATGGTTAGGGAGGCAGGGACTAGCTGGGCTGGTTTTGGCATGTAGTCGAGGGAGGGGAGATTTTGAAGATCGTGAAATCCCGATCCCAGGCCTGAGGAAGACTTTTCACATCAAACAGATGTTCACCTGCACATCTGTCAATGTATTATACTGTATCTGCTGTTCCCGTTGTGGCCTCCTCTACATCAGGGAAATCAAATGGAGGCTTGGGGACCGCTTTGCGGAACACCTATGCTCTGTTCGCAACATACAACTACACCTCCCAGTTGCGAACCATTTCAATTCCCCCCACAACTCCTCAGACGACATGTCCATCCTGGGCCTCCTGCATTGCCACAATGATGCCACCCGAAAGATGCAAGAATAGCATCTCATATTTTGCTTGGGAACTCTGCAGCCCAAGGGTATCAATGTGGATTTCACTAGCTTCAAAATCTGCCCTCCCTCGACCACATGCCAAAACCAGCCCAGCTAGTCCCCGCCTCCCTAACCATTCCTCCCACCTCAAGGCCAACCCCCATCCCCTACCCACTAACATCATCCTGCACCCCCAACCTGTCCGTCCTCCCTGGACTGACCTATACCCCCCCAACTCCCCAACTACATTCACCTGTACTAACTCTAACCCCGCCTCTTTGACCTGTCTGTCTCCTCTCACCCTATCATCTCCTTTAGCTATCTTCTATCTGCTTCCCCCGTCTCCCTATTTATTTCAGAATCCCCTTCCCCTCCCCCATTTCTGAAGAAGGGTCCCGACCCAAAACGTCAAGCTTTCCTGCTCCTCTGATGCTGCTTGGCCTGCTGTGTTCATCCAGCTTCACACCATGTCATCTCAGATTCTCCAGCATTGGCAGTTTCTACTATCTCAATAGCCTAAACACCATCTTATCTGATCATCCAATACAATACCCTGTTCCCACTTTTTCTCCATATCTTGTGATTCTTTTAGTCCTAAGAACTATATCTAACGTCTTCTTGAGGCCGTCCAATGTTTTGGCTTCAACTGCTTTCTGTGGCAGAGGCTCCCCATTCTCCAGGTGAAGGAATTTCCCCACATCTCAGCCTTAATTGGCCTACCTTGTATCCTTGCACTGCGACCCCTGGTTCTGAACTCCTCAGTCTTCGGGAACATCTACCTGCATAGTCCTGACAAAATTTTATCGGTTTCTCTGAGATCACCTAATTCTTCTAAGCTCCAGTGAATATAATCTGAACCCATCCAGTCTCTGTATGTCAGTCCTAGGAATCAGTGTGAATGCATTTTCACATGATGCTGTGCCCATCGAACTGTGATTTGGCAACTGAACACAGCTGTGGGTTTGGAATGTCAAGTATTTTGTCTTCAATCCTTGCTGTTCAGGGGAGGCGCCTCAAATTTGCTTTGGCAGTACCACCTGTAGCCCTTCACTCCCTCATTTTGACAACAAGTCATTCCACTTAGGGAGACCTCACAGAATAATAATTTTCATTGTGGCGGGATGTTGAGACATCACCGCTGAGTCAGAGAGGCTTGGTACAGATTCTCTGAGGAACTCATACTGTGTTTTACATCTGCCTGGATGATTTTAGTTTAAGGTTCAATTGTCTGTAATACTTAATGGCACATTAAGAATTAAAGCATGTTTCTTGTAAAACTGAAGCAGTGTCTTTGTGCAGAAGGTTAGGAGAGTGGTTTTGGATGTCGAGTACCTGAATAAACACAATAGGAGAGTGTACATTCTGTGCCGATGGGGCTGAATTTGAACAGTCCCTGTGGATTTTTATAACAACCAACAGTAATAAAGCAAAACTCTCAGTTCTCAAGCCTAATGTTTTACAGCTGAATTGAAGGTCTTATTTGGGAAACCTTTCTGCAAGATAACTAGTTGAGGAAATTCTCTGGAGATCAGAGTCAGAATAATGAGAATAGTAAGAGGTTAGGTTGAAAGATGAAGGATGGGAGTCTGCTACAACTTTCTTGCCTGACGTTCAGTCATGAGAGAAATTTCAGCATGTGAGCTGCTTGTTAAAAAACAATCATATTATCATATTAATACATTTGGCCTTGGAGAGGGAGAAAGTGAGACCGAAGGGCTGCTCAGTGATTCAGCTTGTTGTTCGTGCAGTGTTGCTCCAGGACAAAGGTACTTTAGTGAGCTTCACTGTGGCGCCAAAAGGGAAGCCGTACTTCCAAACTGGCTGCTAATTCTTTCAGCCTTTCAGCCATGAGGATGACAATGTGATACTGTTGTGACATTCACAATTGTTATCAGTTATGCTACATGCATGTGTATACATGTGCATGCTCCTGACTGTGTGTGTGTCTGTGTGTTTGTCTGTATGTATGCTTCTATGTGTGTGTCTGTGTGTGCATGTACCCATATGTGTGAGTGAGTGTGTGTGTGTACATCTGTGTGTGTATGTATATGTATCTGCGCACCTGACTGTATACATGTGTCTATGTGTGTGTGCCTGTGTGAACATGCACCTGTCTGTGTGTGCCTGTATGTATGTGTGTGTGTCTTGGTGTGCTTGCTTGTAAACCTGTGTATGTACATATGTGTGTGTGCTTCTCTTTGTTACCTGTGTGTTTATATGTTGTGCACCTCTGTGTCTACATCTGTGTGTACATATACCTGTGTGCATGGACTTACATACATATCTGTGTGCATGGACCTATGTCTGAATGTGTCAGTCTGCCTGTGTATGTTTTTGCATGTGTGCGTGCACGTACTTGTGTTTGCGTGTTTATATACCTGTTTATATGCCTGTTTGTTTGTATATTGTGCACATGTGTGTCAACATCTGTGTGTGCATATACCTATGTGTATCTACCTATCTGTATATCTGTTGGAATGGGCCTGTGCCTGTGTGTATGTGTGCCGATGTGCATGTATGTGTGTGTCTTCTTTATGTACCAATGTGAGCATGCGTACCTGTGTATGTTCTTACATGTGTGTTTTTACACGCGTGTATATTTATGGTGAATTGTGTTTCTGAGCGCATCTGTATTTGTGGGCATGTATCATTTATGTGAGTGTATGTTTATGGAATGTCCTTCCCATGAAGGTTTGTGTGCTTGTGCGCTATTAATGTATTTATTTAAATGTGCTCATTTCTGGACTAACTCTTGTGGAGAGGATGAGAGCAGTCTTTCACCCAGTTGGAGAGTCAGTGAGAGGCCGTACCTCAAGGCATACAAGGCTATGAACCCAAATGCTGAAAAATGAGATGAAAATAGTGAGGTATAACACAGTGTGGAGCTGGAGGAACACAGCATGTCAGGCAGCATCAGGCAAGCATGGAAGCTGATGTTTCGGTTCAGGTTCCTCCTTCAGAAAAAGGGATCCCGACCCGAAACATCACTTTTCCAGCTCCTCTGCTGCCATCTGTTCTGCTGTGCTCCTCCAGCTCCACACTGTGTTATCTCTGACTCCAGCATCTGCAGTTCTTACTATCTCTTAAAATATTCAGGTAGTTGTTTTTGAATGGCCCATTGATGATGAGATGCTTGTAGATGTGTACATTATTGGGGGATGGGTGGACATTTTCCAATTGAGTTCCTTTGATCAGACTTTAAATGTTTCCATTTGAGGGACATTCCCCTCACCCAGGCACATGCAAATCACATGCTGTGTTCTCCCCACAGGATGAGTTCCCACTAACCACCAGAGTCGGTGGAATGAGCGCCAAAGTTAGAGAAATATAGAAACATGGAAAATATGAGCAGCGCTAGGCCATTCTGCCCTTCCAGCGTGCTCCATCATTCAATACAATCATGGCTGATTTATTTATTTCCTGACATGTGTATTTTGTTACAAAATACAGTGAAAAGTGTTGCAACACATCGCCATCCTCCAGCACTATCTTAATACACAGAAAAACAAACTGAAACATGGAATATAAATGCAGAAAAATGAATAAATAAAGAAAAAAGTGTTCAATTTTACAGTCTTTCTTGTTAAGTGCTCCACCATGGGTCTGGTGACCAGGCTCGAGCCTCCTTCTCTATGGTGCCACAGCTGGAATGTAAGTTGCCACTATTCGGTGCCATCTTGCCTCCAGTGACATCCTTATCACTTTGAGTCCTCCAAAGGCCTCGCTAATGCAGATGCCACCGATGTCCCTTGGCGCTGCCCAAACCAGAGCCCATCTCCACCATGAGACACCTTCGGGCCCACCTTGCCAGGTCTCGCACAGGGCCCAAACTCGCCTCCACGAAGTGGCGCCAGACACAGGCGCTGCTGGGGGACCCGAACCTGCCTCCGATGCCACAAGGCCTACTCCAAGGCCTAGCGTTGGGCCTGCTCACCGACACCAGTACCACGGCCAAGCTCTTTGCCAAGAGGTCCGTAAAATAAAAGAGATTTTTATTTAAAATGGATAAGAAAGGGAAAAAGAAGGAAAAGAAGCTAAAACAAAATTGGACAGAGTAGATCAGCCCCGAACTCAGAAGCCCCACTCCGCTGCCATCTTACTGGAAGTTTTTCTCCAGCTCAGTGCACTGTTCCCACTTTTCTCCTCATATCTATTGATCCCTTTAGCTCCAAGCGTTGGGAAGTGGAATTACAATAGATAGTTAACAAAGTATAGAGCTGGATAAACACAGCAGGCCAAGCAGCATCAGAGGAACAGGAAAGCTAATGTTTCAGCCTCGACCCTTCTTCGGTTGCTTGTTTTTGACTGACATAAACACCATGAACCAAAGCACCCTTTTCTGTGCCTGTAAACTCGATGATTCTGTAACTATTTCTAACTTCTTCTTCCAAACAGTCCGCTCTGAGGAAGGGTCACTAGAACCAAAATGTTAACTCTGTTTTCTCCTTCACAGATGCTGCCAGGCCTGCTGAGCTTTTCCAGCCACTTTGTTTTTGTTCAACGGTTTGGCCTTGAATACTTTCTGTGACGGAAAAGTCCACAGGTTCACTGCTCCCTGGGTGAAGAAAATTCACCTCATCTTAATCCTAAATGGTCTACCTCATATTCTTAGACTGTGGCCCCTGGTTCTGCACTCCCAGGAAATTGGGAACATCTTTCCTGTGTTTACTCAGCCCAGTCCTGTTGTAATTTCATACATTTCTATCAGATCCCAACACCATCCTCCCTGTTCTCCTAAATTCCAGGGAATTAAATCATATCCAACCCAGTCATCCATGATTAGTCAGTCCTGCCACCTCAGGAATCAGTCTGGTGAACTCACTAATAAAGTCAGAGTCAGCGGCCCTTAGAAGCTACACGTTTGTGATGGGGAGTGGTAGGAAATATTGTTTGTGGATTTTCCCTATGTAAGCCTAATCAGGATGGGGGTGGGAAGACTGTAGCAGATCCTTCAATCGCCTATCCACCTGTCTAAATGCTCCCTTTGGTATCAAACAGAGGAGGATGGCACAAGATTCTGTTTGATCCATACATTTGTGCTTCAACAGACTGGTCTGCCCCATTTCCTGAGGTTTTTTTCAGGTGTAAAATGAATCACAAATGCTTATGAATCACATTGATGCTCTCTGTTTCTGTTTTGTCCAGATAAAGAGATGCTGAGCACTCAGTTCAATCTATATGTATGAAAACAGTGTTTTCTCAAGGGAGCTCGGTCAGCACATCTGTCCCAGTGATGCATTCTCAGTGACAATTAAACTGCAGGACTTAGTCAGCACGACCGATTCAACGAAGACCATCTATATTAACTGCAGCTATTTACTTTTTTTAAAGGTTATCTTCATTTCTCAGTGTAAGCTGAGGTCTGTTGCTAAATTGGGATGGAGTGAGAGAATGAGCTCACTGTGGACAGTGTGTGCTCGGGATTGTGACAGGCTTCAGATTAAATCCCCAGTCAAGTGAGTCATTATTATTTTTATCTTGGGATTCAGGCTCATCGTTATCTTCAGGACTGGATTAGATAGTCTATGATGTACCAGAGAGGTCATTTCCAGTGTTATCTTCTCCATAATGTTACAGACAGCCATCGTTAACAGAATGGGTCAAATTAACGTGCAGGTTGTAATCATTCTGTGGTTGAGATTTTCCCTTCCACAGGCTCGGTCTGGCTACATGTGTGTTAGATTTTGGTCACCTCCTGCACCAATCCCCTTGTTGCATCAGAATTTCCAGATTGCAAGCACTAGCCACCTCATTTTTACCACAGACGTACAATCCTCTTACAAATATTGAGTAAATGCAGCGTAGGTTCACGAAGTCAATTCCCGGAATGGCGGGACTATCATATGTTGAAAGATTGGAGTGACTGGGCTTGTACACACTTGAGTTTAGGAGGATGAGAGGAGATCTGATTGAGATGTATAAGATTATTAAGGGATTGGACAATCTGGAGGTAGGAAGGATGTTTCCGTTGATGGGGGAGTCCAGAACCAGAGGACACAGTTTTAAAATAAGAGGTAGGCCATTTAGAACAGAGTTGAGGAGAAACTTCTTCACCCAGAGAGTGGTGGGTATATGGAATGCTCTGCCCCAGAAGGCAGTGGAGGCCAAGTCTCTGGATAGTTTCAAGAAAGAGATAGATAGAGCTCTTAAAGGGTTATGGGGAATAGGCCGGAACAGGATACTGATTGTGGATGATCAGCCATGATCATAATGAATGGTGGTGCTGGCTCGAAGGGCCGAATGGCCTACTCCTGCACCTATTGTCTATTGTCTATTGCCTATTGTCTATTGTCTATTGTCTAAATCCATGCCCATCAGGATAGTGTCAGGGCTCACGCTTCTTCTTGCAAGAGGGTCTGAACTGTCTCCACCCACCACCGCCCTTTGTCCGGCTGCGCTCGTCCTTACCCTGATCAAATTCTCCTTTAACTCCTCCCACTTTATACCGGTCTTATGGGTGGTCTTGGGACCCAGTTATGCCTGTCTCTTTGTTGGGTACATGGGTCGTTCCTTGTTCCAGTCCTACAGTAGCCCCCACCCACCCTCTTCTCTGGTATATCAATGACATCTTTGATGCTGCTTCTCAGTCTCGTCCAGAATTGGAAACATTTACCAATGTCATTTTTTTCCAATTTCCACCCCACTCTCGCCTTCACCTTGTCCATCTTTGGCTCCTCCCTTTCCTTCCTTGACATCTGTGGTTCCATTTCTGGGGATGGGCTGGCGACCAGTATCCATTACAAAGCCACTGTCTCCCATAGTTACCTTGACTATACATCCTCACACTTTCCTTCTTGTAAGGATTCTATTCCATTCTCCCAACTCCTCCCTTTTTGTTGCTTGTTCTGATGATACCAGCTTCTACGAGGGGATCCCTGAAATATCCACCTTTGTCCTCAATCAAGGCTTCCCCAGTGCTGTTGTTGACAGGGTCCTCATCCTTGACTGACCCATGTCCTGCACACTCTCCCTACCTTCCCATAACAAAAATTGGGTCATCCAGTCGTCACCTATTAGCCCACCAGCATCCAAATCCGAAGAGTTGTCAGCCACCATTTCCAATATCTCCAGTGGGATGCCACCACCAGACACACATTTCCCTGTACTCCCTTGTCAACCTTCCACAGGGAACATTCCTTCCAATGCATCTTCATCTACTCCTGCACTCCTAACACGTTTGCACATTCCCACAGCAGCTTCCTATACAATCAGAGGACATCTAACATCTTCCTGCTTATTTCCTCGCTCCTCATTATCCAAGGTTCCAGACACATCTTCCAAGTGAAGCAGTGACCTACATGCGCTTCACTCAACCTAGCCTAAAGTATTCACTGCTCGCAGTGTGCTCTCCTCTACACAATACAGGCTGGGTTACCCCTTTGTGAAACAGCTGCATTCTATCCACAAAAATGACCCTGACCTTCTGTTTGTTTACCACATCAGCACATCATCGTGTTCCCTGACCAACATATCTGCTTCGGGCTTGTTGCAGTTCTCCAGCAGAGTTCAGTGCAAGCTCAAAGAACAGCAGATGAAAAAAGAGCAGAAGGAGCACAGCAAGCCAGGCAGCATCAGAGGAGCAGAAAAGTTGGTGTGTCGGGTCAGGACCGTTCTTCAGAAATGGGGTCCCGACCCAAAATGTCAACTTTCCTGCTCCTCTGATGCTGCCTGGTCAGCTGTGTTCCTTCAGCTCCACACTGTTTTATCTCTGACTCCAACATTGGCAGTTCTTATCTCTGAAACAACAGCACCTCATTTTCCAATTTAGGACTCTGTCGGCTTCAGGACTCAATATAGAGTGCAACAATTTTAAGGCCTGGGTACCTTCTCCCATGCCCTTACCCCAACCCTGACACTCCATGGGCTGCTTTCACCACTACTAACCAATTTTCACCTACTTATGGCCCCCAATAACAGCTTTTCTTTCTCTCTGAATCACCACTATCCATTCATTTGCCTGCCCCACTACTATTCTTTATCTCTGGGCTCCAGTCCCACGTATCATTTACTCGTTTTCCTTCTCCCAAACCCTGTCCCCAGCATACATACTACTTTCTCCTCAGTTTTGAAGAAGTCATTGAGCCTGAAAAGTTGACCCTGCCTTCTTTCCCACAGATGCTGCCAGACCTGCAGAGCTTCTCCAGTAATTTCCTTTCTTGTTTCAGATTACAGTATCCATGGTTCTTTGTTTTTTACATATTTCTGGGGTGATTTTTTAATTTTATTTTCCTCGAATGTGGACATTATTGACAAGGGCAGTGACTGTTGCCAATTGCTTTTTATCCTTGAGTGGCTTGTTCAGCCATCTCAGAGGGCAGTCAAGACTCTACCACATTGCTAAGCTCTGAGGTTACATGCAGGCCAGACCAAGGAAGGATGGCAGATTTCATTCGCTGAAGGACATGAGTGAATGGATTTTTATGACACTCAGTGTTTGTTGACATGGTTGAGACTAGGCTTGACTTCTGAATTATATTCATTGAATGGTAACTCCACTGGCCTCTTGGTTAGAAACTGAAACTGTGTCCCCAGATCACTAGCCTGGCTTTTTGATTTATGAGGGCAGCAACATGGCTGCAAAGTCACTTCCATGCCCACTGTTCAGGTCAAGAGGGAGAATTCCTCCATTCTTCTTAAAATATTGTAGCTGGAGTTTCTACTTTCACCTGAGAGAGCCGACTTGCTATATTGTCTCATCCACCTCTGAAAATACCTGACCCTTGCAATGAAAATTCTAGTGCTATCACCTTTGGAGTGATGTTCCTTTAAGAGCTCGACATGCAAACGAGCTAAGTACCTGGATGTGGTCCCATGAACCCAGATTTTCTGCACGCTGACATCAAGACACAAGCTGTCTAGAGATTTCCCTTTACTGTATGCACTGAATACAGCTGTAAATAAACTCACCAGAGGTTTTCATGTAAGTAGAACCCACGTACCTCAATCATATTAGTTTAGATTGCACCGTGACAGGCCCAGTAATCTGAATTGTATCCTCAAGTCTTTGGGAGGTATTGTCATAGAATCCCGACAGTGTGGAAGCAGGCCTTTCTTGTGTTTACTGTCATGTTTGGGTTTGGGCGTTTGTGTTGTGATTGTCACTGTTGCAGGTAAAACAAGACTCTTTCTCATTCTAAATGCTGCAAAAAAAATGCAAATTCAATCAGCCTACACACCAACAATCTGAAAATAAATGACTATTCAACTATTACTGGCAACAGTCCCATGGGCCTCCATTACAAAAACTGCAATGCTCAATTACCTACTCATCATGAATAAATCAGAAAACTTTCCACATATATCTTCAAAACTTTTTATCACTTGGCCCCTCCTATTATTTCTTGCCACTGTCTATGTGGGTGATGTTCTAATTCTTCTCATTTTTATTAATTACTAAAAACTCACTTTATTAATTAACTCAAGAAAACCTGGTTAAATTGACTCCTATTAAAACATAAGCTTATTTGCCTTCAGGAGAAAGGTGTCCATCAGGTAAGGAATTCTGTTCAGATTAATTTGGTTGCAATGATCTGAGGGGTTTGGTGAATAAAGAGGAGCAACCAGTTTATCCCTTTTCCTCGAGAGTTTAACAGTTTGTGATATCTCATCTGGGACCATGAAGGATTGAGGAACATCTCCTGGGGTCTGATCATAGGGGTATTTTCATAGGCATTACGTAAGAAAATCAAACGAGAAAGAATTTGTCTTTCTAGAGCCTTTCTCTTGATCTTAGGATATTCCAAAATGCTTTCAAGCTAATGTAGGGAACAATGCAAATGTTTAATTGCCTGGACGTGATCCCTAGATATACTTTACTTCTATGCTTCTTTCCAACTCAGAACTCTCCCACAAATTCCCAAGCGTCATGCTTTTATAAAAACAACTTGTTTGGGTGTGTTGGGTCACATGTCTCGACGTTATCACATCCTGAGGTGGGATTTAAATCTGGATCTGCCAACCTTGAGATACAGACACTACCACTGTGCCACCGTCTAATATTTTCTCTTTACTTGACAATGACATGTGGCGTCTGGGCTAGTATTTATGACAGTAAGAGTCAGCCACACTACTGGGGTTCTGGAGTCAGAATTTGTATTTTTGGAGCCTTTCTCTTGATCTTAGGATATCCCAAAATGCTTTCAAGCTACTGAAGGGAACTATGCAAAAGGGGAAAACAGCCTGAAAGCGTGTTAGGACACCAGATGCATTTTTACATCAATCAATTGTAGTTGAAAGGTCATCTGGAAATTTGGAGTGCAGGAAGGAGCTTGAATTTGAAGCCCAATATGAGCCATGATCAGATTCACTGAATTGCTTGATTATTGGGGAACCAGTGTCATCAAGGGGGCGGCACGGTGGCTCAGTGGTTAGCACTGCTGCTTCAGGGACACAGGTTCGATTCCACCCGCAGGTGACTGTCTGTGTGGAGTCTGCACATTCTCCCTGGGTCTGCGTGGGTTTCCTCCGGGTGCTTTGGTTTATGCCCACAGTCCAAAGACATGCAGGTTGGGTGGATTGGCCTTGCTAAATTGCTTGTAGTGCTCAGGGATGTGTAGGGTTAGGTTGGCTTTTGGAGGATAGGTCTGAGTGGGATGCTCTTTGTGTCAGTGTGGACTTGTTGGGCCAAAGGGCCTGTTCCCACCCTGTAGACATTCTACGATTAATAGGAGATCATTCATCCCACTCTGTCTGTGCTGGCTCATTAAATGAGCATCATTATCTCATGCCAAGAATAGCTTCTCCCTGCTGTTATAATCTGTCACATTTTAAATTTAATGTTGATCTAGCTCTCTGTGCACCTTCTCTGCCAATGTAAAATTCTATTCATCGCTCTGCTCTATTATCAAATGCATTTTGAATAGTATGCCTGCACTGCAGGCAAAACAAAACTTTTCACTGTACTTAGGTGCATGTGACAGTAATAAATCAAACCAAATCATTCTCCTGCGCTTTCCCACATACTATCGCCATATAAATCATCATCCAATATTCTTCTTAAGAGTGTAGACTTGGATGAACACAGCAGGCCAAGCAGCATCAGAGGAGCAGGAAAGCTGACATTTCGAACCTAAACCCTTCTTCCTGAAACATCAGCCTTCCTGCTCCTCTGATGTTGCTTGGCCTGCTGTATTCACTTAGCTTCACAACGTGTTATCTCAGATTGTCCAGCATCTGTAGTTCCTACTATCTCTTTCTTAAAAGTCTCATTTACACAGAATATAAAAATCTACGGCACAGCGATGGGCCCTTTGGCCCACAATGTTGTGCCGGATATGATGCCAAATTAAACTAAGCCTTTCCGCTTGTCGTTGGTCCATGTCCCTCCAATCCTTGCATATTGATTCTGCCTCCATGTCTTTCAGACAACACATTCCTCACTTTCTCCACTTGCTGTGTGAAAAAACCTGAAAAAGTTACCCTCCTCCCTCCGGACCAACCTCAGGGAATCTCTCTCGCATTGCAACTCTCTTGTAATCTCTTCAGCCTTGAAACTGCTCGACCTGTCCGTCTCCCCTGGACTGACCTATCCCCTCCCTACCTCCCCACCTATACTCTCCTCTCCACCTATCTTCTTTTCTCTCCATCTTCGGTCCGCCTCTCCCTCTCTCCCTATTTATTCCAGAACCCTCACCCCATCCCCCTCTCTGATGAAGGGTCTAGGCCTGAAACGTCAGCTTTTGTGCTCCTGAGATGCTGCTCAGCCTGCTGTGTTCATCCAGCCTCACATTTTATTATCTTGGATTCTCCAGCATCTGCAGTTCCCATTATCACTGATACAATTTTAACCTCACTGCGAAGCCTCTTCCAGGGATGCCTAACCTGAAGAAGTTACCCTCCTCCCTCCGGACCAACCTCAGGGAATCTCTCTCCCATTGCAACTCTCTTGTAATCTCTTCGGCCTTGAAACTGTTCGACCTGTCCATCTTCCCTGGACTGATCTATCCCTTCCCTACCTCCCCACCTATACTCTCCTCTCCACCTATCTTCTTTTCTCTCCATCTTCGGTCCGCCTCCCCCTCTCTCCCTATTTAT
This sequence comes from Stegostoma tigrinum, assembly GCF_030684315.1. Taxonomy (NCBI): domain Eukaryota; kingdom Metazoa; phylum Chordata; class Chondrichthyes; order Orectolobiformes; family Stegostomatidae; genus Stegostoma; species Stegostoma tigrinum. Next base: position 104,065,573 of record NC_081359.1, read on the forward strand.
TCCAGAACCCTCACCCCATGCCCCTCTCTGATGAAGGGTCTAGGCCCGAAACGTCAACTTTTGTGCTCCTGAGATGCTGCTGGGCCTGCTGTGTTCATCTAGCCTCACATTTTATTACCTTTCCTCACTTCAGTCTTGTTTCTTTTTCAGGTCACTTTAAGTCTATGTCCTCTTGTTCTTGTTCATTTTAATGAGTTTCTCCTTGTCTACTTTTAGCTATTAACTGGTGGAGTAGGCTTCAGGGACCATAAGATTGGCTTGTGCTGCTATTTCTTCTGTTCTACAATCCAAGTTGCTCATTTGCTTTGCTCCACAACATTAGACTCTTTTCTCTCTTCTATTTCTACAATAGTCTGACTGGAAAGGGCTGTTACTATCTAGATAATTATGGACACTTAATTCAGTAGGAATCATGCTCTAAAATTGTTAAGAACACTTCATGGGGAACCATTTCCTCAAATGTCATCAGATTTTGACCAGAGCTGGAGATTATATGATTTTTATTTGCTTGGTACAGCAAAAAAAATTGAAACTTAATGATTTTTGTCTCCTGTTTGCCAAATCTACAGCATCAACTCTGTTCTGAAATTCAGAGATTGCGCTGCAGGCCTTTTATTTGTTTTATTTTTCACAGAATCACTTTTCTGCTCTTTTGCTCCCTCTCTCACTCTGTCTCAGCAGATTAATTGCTGTTGCCATTAAGCCCGGGAGTGATGGAGCATGTCTTTAAAAACATGTAAAAACTTCATGCTGAATTTCACAGAGTTCTTGTGGCTGGAATCAGTTATGAGGGATGTGAAGAGAAAGTGAAAAATAAAGACAACTAAAAAGAAATGCAAACAACGTGAAGGAATGAAATGAGGGAAAGAAGAGGGAACAAAGGAAAGGGAAGAAAGGGAAGACCAAAAAGCTGAAGACAGAAAGAGAAATTAGCAGACAAGAACAAAATGCAAGAAAGCAAAGGAGGAAGGGAGGGAGGGATGGGGGAAAGAGTGTCATGGGAGTGTAGAATGGAGGGAAGAAAGGAGGGTGGAAGGAGTGCAGGGGGAAGGAATGAAGGGAAGGGCAAAGCGAGGGAAGGAAGAAGAGAAGAAGGAAGACCACAAGAGAGGAAGGGAAGGAGAGAGAGAGGTAGGAGAAATACAGGAAGAAGAGATGAAGGAAGAGACAAAGGCAGGGCAGGAGGGGTTATGTAAGAAGGGAGGTAGGGAAGGAGAAAGGGAGCATAGGAGGAGTGGAGAAAAAAAGAGGAGGGAATAAGAAAGAATTCACTTGCGCGTGAATATTCATCTTGAGATGTTCCAAAACACTTTACAGTCAATAAAGTAATTTTTGGTGAGCGTCACAGTTATAATGTAAGAAATTCTGACCTGTCCTTTCTCATGATATTGGTTGAGGGTTAAATAATGTGGAAACAACAGTGGTTGCAGGGGAAAGTGCCGGGTGTGGTGGGGTTGGAGGTGAGCGTGGAGTGGACAAGGGAGTCACAGAGAGAGTGGTTCCTCCGGAATGCAGGTAAGGGTGGGGAGGAAAAAATGTCTTTGGTGGTGGGGTCGGATTGCAGGTGGTGGAAGTGTCAGAGGATGATGCGTTGGATCCGGAGGTTGGTGGGGTGATATGTGAGGATGAGGGGTATGCTATTTTGTGGGGATGGGGTGTGAGGGGTGAGTTGCAAACCTCACAGTGCAGGGACCAGGATTTGATTCCAGCCTTGGGCAACTGTCTGCGTGGAGATTGCACATTGTCCCCATGTCTACATGGATGCCCTCTGGATGCTCTGGTTTCCTTTCACAGTCCAAAGATATGCAGGTTAAGAAAGATTGGCCATGCTAAATTGCCCAATTGAATCCAGAGATGTGCAGACTAGGTAGATTAGCCATGGCAAATGCAGGGTTACTGGGATATAGTAAGGGTGGGTCTCGGTAGAATGCTGAATGACCTGTTTCCACACTGTAGGGATTTTATGAACACCTACACATTGACATGATTTTTTGAAACACCAACATCTTAATGAGGGAAATTTTTGGAAAAAAGAAACAGATTTGGGAAAACTCCGTAGGTCTGGCAGCATCTGTGGACAGAAAGCAGAGCTCACATTTCAAGTCAATAATCCTTCTTACCTCCACAGATGCTGCCAAACCTGTTGAGTGTTCCTAACAATTTCTGATTCTGACTTAGCTTCTGATTTCCAGTATCTGCAGCTCTTTGGCAAGTTTTTGATAAGAATTCTCTTACACAAGTGAAAACAGTACAATCCTGATAATGCAAAGACCCGTGTCTGACTGTACCTGCTGCTGTCACATTATTTAAGTGCAACTGGAAGGCAATTTGTAACGAGGTTTACGAAAGTGACAAAAATCCAATTCTCACTTTTAAGCAATGGGGTTAATCCATTACTTTGATCACTCACAGACAAACCCTAGGAACAGATGTTTACTCAGTGGGGATCTAGGCAGCTTATTCTCAAATCTATCAAGCGATCCAGCACCCGTACAATTGGACTCAGTTGCCTGAGGGAACTTTTAGCTGCAATTTTTACCAACGGTAGATTTTTAAAGTAATCTTAGCAGTTTGTCAACATGGTTCTAAAGAGAGGGACCAAGACCAAACTTTGCAGGGTAACATTAACCGTTATATTTCTCCATGCCCTGCAGTTGTTAGAATTATACAGTACCAAAGTTTAGTCCATCTGTTATCTAATTTAAACCACTCTTCTGTTTGTTTGCCATAGTCCTGAAAGTTATTTATTCAATTACATTTTTTTTTCGTTGTCTGGGCCAGTATTTGTAACCTATCCCCAGCTGCCCTTGAGGAGATGGTGGTGAACTGCCCTTTTAAATCTCTGCTCTCCATGCAGTGCAGAAGTATCCACAACACTGTAAGGGAAGGAGTTCAACTCTCTTCTGAAAGTTACTGTTCAATCTGCGAGCAAGTAAATTAGGAGCAGAGTACTTAACCTCTCAAGTCAGCTAATTTTCATGGGGAGGTGGGAGCATAGAGGTAAAGCCACTGGACTGGAAATCCAGATGCCCCCATGCTGATGTCTTTAGAACACAGGTTGAACCCAGAGACGGTGAAATTTGAATCTAATAAATTGATGAATTGCAACCTGGTCCAATGATGATTATGTATCCATTATCAGGAATAAAAAAAACAATCTGTTTCATTGATGCAATGTGGTTGAGTCTTAACTCTGCCTGATATGATCTGAAGACGCAATCAGTTCTAGGGCAAGTAGGGATGGGCAACAGATGCCAACATCCTGGACAAAAACCAGAGATAATCTGACTGCTCCACATCCTTGCCTAACTCTCCACCATAACCGTTCTGAAATAACACCACAAAGGCAGTATCCTATCACCAAGTCATCTGTTACTTCCATATGCATAGTCTATGACTCTGACCTAACTAACTTAGAGCCCGCTCCCAGAGTGAACAGACCCCCCGACACTCCTGTTTATATCTGTTGGCCAGGGATCCCCGATTGGACCAGATTAACAGCACCAATCAGACAACTCATATTCTATCGTATTCATTTCAATATTCAGTTCCAATCACGACTCTTGAAGCCCTTTGCTTATCAAGGGCCCATTAAATTTGTGTTTAAAATAATCAATTTTCACTGCCTTTTGTGGAAGAGATTCTCAAACATCCCACAACCTTCTGGGAGAAAAGAGAAAAAAAAACCTCAACTCTGTCTTAACTGAGGGGCCATAATCTTAAAGTGAAACGCAGGTGGATTAAACGGGATTTGAGTAAAATTGTTTTTATCCAGAGGGTGGTTTGAGTCTGGAATGCGCTGCCGGAGAGGGAAATTGAAGCAGGAAACCTCACAACCTTTAAAAAGTACTTGGAAGGTCACTTAAGGGATCATCAAGGCTCTGGGCCATGTGTGGGATCTAGCTGGGTGTCACAATGGTTAGCACTGCTGCCTCACGATACAAGGTGTCCTGGTTTGATTCCAGCCTTTGGTGGCTGACTGTAAGGAGTTTGCATTGCCCTTGAGGAGATTTGCTAGAGGTTTTGAAAAGCATGAGCGGGCCGGATAGAAGAGATAGGGAGAAGCTGTTGCAACGCATAAAATTTTAAAAAAAGAATAAGAGGGCATAGATTTAAAGTGCTGTGCAAACAAAACAAGGAAGATGTGAGGCGGGAAAGACTTCAAGCTGTGAATTGTGGAATGCACTGTTTGGGAATGTGGTGCGGGAAGGTTCTGTTGAGGCATTCAAGACAACATGGGATAGTTATTCAGTTGGAAATGGTGATCAGAGATATGGTGAAAAGGCAGAAGGTTGGCTCCAGGAAACAGAACTGGTGCTAAAATAATAGACTGAATGGTCTCATTCAGTGGTGTGGCCATTCTGTGATTCTGAGTAATGGTGTATGTCAATTGAGAAGTAAGATTATTAAGGCTGTCATGCTTACATTTCCATCGCAGTCCTGCTGCAGTGTTCCAATGAACCTCTGCATCAGCTGAAACAACAGCACTTCATTTTCCGCTTAGACACTTTACAGTCTTCAGGATTCATTGAGTTCAACATCTTCAAAGCATTGTCCTCTGTTCTGATTGCACCATCCCTTTACCTCCTTCACCCAGTGTTTGTTTGCATGTGTGTGCTCCCAGCAACGCTCACCTACTTCTACTAGTCACAGAATCCCTGCAGTGCAAAACAAGTTCATTTGGCCCCTCCAGTCTGCATGGACCCTCCAAAGAGCATCAGACCCTCATCCTATCCCTGTAACCCTGTGTTTCCCATGGCTAACCCACCTAGCCTGCACATCACAACACACTATGGGCAATTTATCATGGCCAATCTACCCTAACCTGCTCATCTTTGGTCTATGGGAGGAAATCAGCGCACCCAGAGGCAACCCACGCAGACAGAGGGAAATTCCCTGCAGTCGCCTGAAGTAGCAGGGTTAACCACTGAGCCACCACACTGTGAATTAGTACCAGTCACTGTATATATTACTCTGTTAAGCTCTCCAAAGGAGTTAAGAGATTCCAAATTCCTCTTTCATTGGTTGTGTTTTAACTGTAGTGTTTAAATGAATTTTGTTTCGCTGAACTTCAAGTCATTTGACAAGTCACATTGCAGTGGGAACAAGCATTTTACCTGCGCCTTTAAAATAAGAAAATGATAGGGTCCAGGCTAGCTTTTTAAAATATTTTGAAGGGATCTGGTCTGATCAGTATCAATCCTTGCCATCTCTTCCACTCGCTCCTCTTCCCTCTTTGTCAAGGATATAAAAGCTTTCATTTTCAAACTCACTTCGTTTCTGAAGAAGGGTCATATTGGACAGGAAATATAAGTTCTGTTTCTGAACCTACTGAGTTTATCCAGCACATTCTGTTTTTTATTTCAATCTCCAGCATCCCCAGCCTTTGATTTAATAATGATACTGTGAAGGGACATGAAAATAGGTGGAAAGAAGGGGTTAAGATACAGATCAAGCAACATCTAATTAAATGATGGAGCAGGCTTGAAGGATTGAATAGCCTCCTCTTGTTCCTGTGTTTCTCTCAGTACCAACCTCGACTGAGCTTCTGATCTTCAGAACAAAGCTCTGCCAAGGAGGGATTCTCTGCAGGTAAGCTTGAATTGTGGTTGTTTCATTCTATTCGCTTACAAAGAAGGAGCCTGAAATTAATAACACAACTTTAAAGGATTAAAATTGAACAAAAAAAACCCAAAGTTTTTGATCGCTAGTCTATACAGTTATTTAGCTCGAAGGCATTCTGTGGAGCTGAAGAAGTGCTGATAATTATTGTTGACTTGTCACAGCTGGGCTTCCATGATTCAAGTCTCGAGATGGGCAAAAATTTGTAGTTCGAGTACAGAAAAGGTTAAGAGTAGGGTGGTCCGAAATAAAGTTTCAGGGAAGCAAGATGGCACCGGCAAGCAAGAAGTTGGTTTGAAGTGTGTCTACTTCAACACAAGGAGCGTCCGGAATAAGGTGGGTGAACTTGCAGCATGGGTTAGTACCTGGGACTTCGATGTTGTGGCCATTTTGGAGACATGGATAGAGCAGGGACAGGAATGGTTGTTGCGGGTTCCAGGATGTAGATGTTTCAGTAAGAACAGAGAAGATGGTAAAAGGGGCGAGGTGTGGCATTGTTGGTCAAGGACAGTATTACAGTTGCAGAAAGGATGTTTGGGGACTTGTCAACTGAGGTAGTATGGGCTGAGGTTAGAAACAGGAAAAGAGAGGTCGCCCTGTTAGGAGTTTTCTATAGGCCTCTGAATAGTTTCAGAGATGTAGAGGAAAGGATAGCAAAGATGATCCTCAACAGGAGTGAGAGAGACAGGGTAGTTGTCATGGGGGACTTCAACTTTCCAAATATTGACTGGGAACACTATAGTTCGAGTACTATAGATGGGTCAGTTTTTGTCCAGTGTGTGCAGGAGGGCTTCCTGACACAGTATGTAGACAGGCCAACAAGGGGCGAAGCCACATTAGATTTGGTACTGGGTAATGAGCCTGGCCAGGTGTTAGATTTGGAAGTAGGTGAGCACTTTGGTGATAGCGATCACAATTTTGTTATGTTTACTTTAGTGATGGAAAGGGATGGGTGTATACCACTGGGCAAGAGTCATAGCTGGGGGAAAGGCAATTACGATGAGATTAGGCATGATTTAGGGAGCATAGGATGGGGAAGGAAACTGCAGGGGATGGGCACATTAGAAATGTGGAGCTTATTCAAGGAAAAGCTCCTGTGTGTCCTAGATAAATATGTACCTGTCAGGCAGGGAGGAAGCTGTAGAGTGCGGGAGCCGTGATTTATGAAGGAGGTGGAATCTCTGGTCAAGAGGAAGAAGAAGGCTTATGTTATGATGAGATGTGAAGGTTCAGTTAGGGCATTTGAGGGCTATGAGGTAGCCAGGAAAGACCTGAAGAGACAGCTCAGAAGAGCCAGGAGGAGACATGAGAAGTTGTTGGCGGATCGGATCAGGGTAAACCCTACGGCTTTCTATAGGTATTTAAGGAATAAAAGAATGACGAAAGTAAGATTAGACCCAATCAAGGATAGTAGTGGTAAGTTGTGTGTGGAGTCAGATGAGATAGGGGAAGCACTAAATGAATATTTTTCAACAGTATTCACTCTAGAAAATGACAATGTTGTCGAGGAGAATACTGAAATACAGGCTACTAGACTAGGTGGGATTGAGGTTCACAAGGAAGAGGTATAAGAAATCTTTCAAAAGGTGAAGATAGATAAGTCCCCTGGGCCGGATGGGATATATCCTCGGATCTTCTGGGAAGCCAGGGAGGAGATTGCCGAGCCTTTGGCATTGATCTTTAACTCGTCATTGTCTACAGGAATAGTGCCAGATGGCTGGAGGATAGCCAATGTGGTTCCCCTGTTCAAGAAGGGGAGTAGAGTCAATCCTGGTAATTATAGACCAGAGAGCCTTACCTCAGTTGTTGGTAAAGCGTTGGAAAAGATTATAAGGGATAGGATTTATAATCACCTAGAAAATAATAAATTGATTAGGGATAGTCAGCACGGTTTTGTGAAGGGAAGGCCGTGCCTCACAAACCTTATTGAACTCTTTGAGAAGGTGACCAAACAGGTAGATAAGAGTAAACCGGTTGATGTGGTGTATATGGATTTCAGCAAGCTGTTCAATAAGGTTCCCCACAGTAGGCTATTGTGCAAAATGCGGAGGAATGGAATTGTGGGAGATATAGCAGTTTGGATCGGAAATTGGCTTGCTGAAAGAAGACAGATGGTGGCAGTTGATGGGAAATGTTCATCTTGGAGACCAGTTACTAGTGGTGTACCGCAAGGGTCTGTGTTGGGTCCACTGCTGTTTGTCATTTTTATAAATGACCTGGATGAGGGCGTAGAAGGATGGGTTAGTAAATTTGCAGACGACACTAGGGTCGGTGGAGTTGTGGATAGTGACGAAGGATGCTGTAGGTTTCAGAGAGACATAGATAAGCTGCAGAGCTGGGCTGAGAGGTGGCAAATAGAGTTTAATGCAGACAAGTGTGAGGTGATGCATTTTGGTAGGAGTAACCAGAAGGCAAAGTACAGAGCTAATGGTAAGATTCTTGGTAGTGTAGATGAGCAGAGAGATCTTGGTGTCCATGTACACAGATCCTTGAAAGTTGCCACCAAGGTTGACAGGGCTGTTAAGAAGACATACAGTGTTTTAGCTTTTATGAATAGAGGGATCGAATTCCAGAACCAAGAGGTTATGGTGAAGCTGTACAAAACTCTGGTGCGGCCGCACTTGGAGTATTGTGTACAATTCTGGTCACCGCATTATAAGAAGGGTGTGGAAGCTTTGGAAAGGGTGCAGAGGAGATTTACTAGGATGTTGCCTGGTATGGAGGGAAGGTCTTACTCGGAAAGGCTGAGGGACTTGAGGCTGTTTTCATTCGAGAGAAGAAGGTTGAGAGGTGACTTAATTGAAACATATAAAATAATCAGAGGGTTAGATAGGGTGGATAGGGAGATCCTTTTTCCTAGGATGGTGATGGCGAGCACGAGGGGGCATAGCTTTAAATTGAGGGGTAAATGATATAGGACAGATGTCAGAGGTAGTTTCTTTACTCAGAGAGTAGTAAGGGAATGGAACGCTTTGCCTGCAACGGTAGTAGATTCACCAACTTCAGGTACATTTAAGTTGAGATTGGATAAGCATATGGACGTACATGGAATAGTGTAGGTTAGATGGGCTTGAGATCAGTATGACAGGTCGGCACAACATCGAGGGCCGAAGGGCCTGTACTGTGCTGTGATGTTCTATGTTCTATAAAGTCAGAACTTTTCCAAGACATGCAAAGCTGCTATTTGATGGCACAGCTCTAAACTCTGGAGATTTGTAACTTTCCAAGGTACATCCTTGTCTCTCTTTACAACAACTGCCGCCTTTGGCAGAATGTGAAAGGGAGGAAAGTATTTGACATGCCCTGCAGAGAGGGGACCAGAGATTGCAATTCAAGCCACAATTCGACAGGACATTTGTTGGCTGTGATTAAGGCTATATCTTCTTCAGAGTCTGAGGGTTGTGGGTTCTGTTCCCGCTCCAGAGATTTGAACACAAAAATTCTACAGTGAGAATTCCATGCTGCACTGAGGGAGTACTACACTGTCGAAAGTGCTGACTTTCAGACCAGATACATAGATATTGAACTCAAATTTGCTGGTTTGGCCAAATCAAGTTAAATTAAATTAAATTAAATGAGCGACAAAGGAAACACATGAATCTTGGTGATGATCTCATGATTAGAAAGGTCACATCAAACCCCTACAGTGTGGAAACAGGCCATTTGGCCCATTGAGTCCAGAGTGGCTCTCTGAAAAGTATCCCACCCAGACCCAACCCTGCCCCCGTATCCCAATATATCCCATAGCTAAGCCTCCGAACCTGCACACCTTTAGACTGTGGGAGGAAACCTGAGCACCTGGAGGAAATCCACACAGGCACAGGGAGAGTGGGTAAACTCCACAGACATAGTCACCTGAAGGTGGAATCAAACCCAAGCCCCCGATGCTGTAAGACGGCAAGTTACTATGCTGCCAGTGGCATGGAAAAGTGTTTGCTAAAAGAATGTGTGTGTATTTACATGACAGATAACTCTTTGGACTTAATGTAACATACTACAGCCACAGAGCCATAAAGGTGTACAGCACAGAAAATGGTCCTTTGGTCTGCAGAGTGTGTGCTGGCCAAAACCAAGCTGCTAACTATCTATGCTCCATCATCCAAAAGCAGCATTCAGTCTAACTAATATTTTGGAACAGTTGAATTCAGTTTTCACCAGTAGTACTTTATCAATTCATTCATGAATTGTTGGAATTGCTGAATGGGCCACCTTGAGAAGGTGATGGTGAGCTGCCTTCTTGAACGACTGCCGTCTATATGCTGTAGGTTGAACTACAATGCTGTTGTGGAGGGAATTCAAGAAATTTGACTTAGAGATGCTGAAGGAATGGTGATATACTTCCAAGTCAGGATGGTGAGTGGCTTGGAGGGGAACTTGGAGGTCATGTTGTTCCCGTATGTCTGCTGCTCCTTGTCCTTCTAAGTGTAAGTGGTTGTGTGTTTTAAAGGTAGTTTGTAAGGATTTTTGGTGAATTTCTGCAGTGCAACTTGTCGATAGCACACACAGCTGCTACTGCGCGTCAATGGTGGAGGGAGCGGATACATGTGGATGTGGTGTCAATCAGGCAGGCTGTTTGTCCTGGACGGTGTCAATCTTCTTGAGTGTTCTTGGAGTTGCGCTCCTCCAGATCAGTGGGAAGTATTCCATCACACTCCTGACTTGTGCCTTGCAAATGTTAGGACAAATTGGGGGAGTCGGGGTAAGTTACTCGCTGCAGGATTCCTAGTTTCTGTCATCCATGCCAGGCATCATGTGAGCGAACAGTAAGTGAAGCTTGGAGCAGAAGAGTTAGATTGATACAGTTCTTTTCAGCAACAAGAAGTTGTTCGGTCTATGGACTAGTGATCATTTATCAATGACAGAGTTCTTTTGTCTGCCAGCAACTGTGTGATTGTGTGTTCAGGTAACTGGAGCTGGGAACACATTACAGAGAGAGAGAGGGAGGGAGGGAGAGAGAGAGAGAGAGAGAGAGAGAGAGAGAAATGTTCAGATCTTAGACCATAAGACCATAAGACATAGGAGTGGAAGTAAGGCCATTTGGCCCATCAAGTCCACTCGGCCATTTAAATCATGGCTGATGGGCATTTCAACTCCACTTCCCTGCACTCTCCACGTAGCCCTTGATTCCTTGTGAGATCAAGAATTTATCGATCTCTGCCTTAAAGGCATCCAATGTCACAGCCTCCACTTAATCACGGATTCTACCTGCAAATTAACCTTTAGAGAATCCTGGACTAACACTCCCAGATCCCTTTGTACTTCTGATTTGCGAATTTTCTCACCATTTAGAAAATAGTCCATGCCTGTATTCTTTTTTCCAAAGTGCAAAACCTCACATTTACTCACATTGAATTTCATCAGCCATTTCCTGGACCACTCTCCTAAACTGTCTAAACCTTTCTGTAGCCTCCCCGCCTCCTCAGTACTACCTGCCTGTCCACCTATCTTTGTATCATCGGCAAACTTCGCCAGAATGACCCCAGTCCCTTCATCCAGATCATTAATATATGAGGTGAACAGCAGTGGCCCCAACACTGAACCCTGTGGGATGCCACTTGTCACCGGTTGCCATTCCGAAAAAGAGCCTTTTATCCCAACTCTCTGCCTTCTGTCAGACAGCCAATCCTCAATCCAAGCCAGTAGCTCACCTTGAACACCATGGGCCCTCACCTTACTCAGCAGCCTCCCATGAGGCACCTTATCAAAGGTCTTTTGGAAGCCTAGTTAGATAACATCTACTGGGTTTCCCTGGTCCAACATGCTTGTTACCTCTTCAAAGAATTCCAACAGGTTTGTCAGGCACGATCTTCCCTTAACAAATCCATGCTGACTTGTTCTAATCTGACACTGCACTTCCAGGAATTTAGAAATCTCATCCTTGAAAATGGATTCTAGAATTTTACCAACAACCGAGGTTAGGCTAATCGGCCTATAATTTTCCTTCCTTTTTCTTGATCCTTTCTTAAACAAGGGGGTTACAACTGCAATTTTCCAATCTCCTGGGACTTTCCCAGACTCCAGTGATCTTTGAAAGATCACGACCAAAGCCTCCGCTATTTCCTCAGCCACCTCCCTCAGAACTCTAGGATGTAGCCCATCGGGGCCAGGAGATTTATCAATTTTTAGACCTTTTAGCTTTTTTAGCACTTTCTCTTTTGTAATGCCTATCATACTCAACTCTGCCCCCTGACTCTCCCTAATTGTTGGTATACTGCTCATGTCTTCCACTGTGAAGATTGACGCAAAATACTTATTAAGCTCTTCAGCTATTTCCTTATCTCCCATCACTAACCTTCCAGCATCAATTTGGAGCGGCCCAATATCTACTTTTGCCCCTTGTTTGTTTCTTGTGTATTGAAAGAAGCTTTCACTATCATTTCTAATATTACTAGCTCGCCTACCTTCATACTTGATCCTCTCCTTCCTTATTTCTCTCTTTGTTATCCTCTGTTTGTTTTTGTAGCCTTCCCAATCTTCTGATTTCCCAGTGCTCTTGGCCACTTTATAGGCTGTATCTTTTTCTTCGATACATTTCCTGACTTTCTTTGTCAGCCATGGCTGTCTAATCCCACCCTGGATAATCTTTCTTTTCTTTGGGATGAACCTCTGTACTGTGTCCTCAGTTACATCCAGAAGCTCCTGCCATTGTTTTTCCACTATATTCCCCACTGGGCCCTGCTTCCAGTCGATTTTTGTCAATTCCCCTCTCATGCCCCTGTAATTACCTTTATTTAAACACCATTACATCCGATTTTGCCTTCTCTCTTTCAAACTGCAGACTGGACTCTACCATATTATGATCGCTGCCTCCTGAGTGTTCCCTTACTTTAAGGTTTTTTATGAAGTCAGGCCCATTATGTAGCACTAAGTCCAGAATAGCCTGCTCCCTGTGGTCTCCATCAGAAGCTGTTTCTAAAAGCCATCCTGCAAACATTCCATGAATTCCCTTTCTTTGGATCCACCGGCAACATTATTCACCCAGTCCACCTGCATATTGAAGTCCCCCCATGATCACCGTGACCTTGCCTTTCTGACATGCCCTATCGATTTCCCGGTGCATCTTGCGTCCCTGGTCCTGATCACTGTTAGGAGGTCTGTACATAACTCCCATTATAGTTTTTTTGCCTTTGTGGTTCCTCAATTCCACCCACACAGACTCCACATCCTCTGACCCTATGTCATTCAGTGCCGTAGATTTAATTTCATTCTTAACTAACAAGGCAACCCCACCCTCTCTGCCCACCTCCCTGTCTTTTCGATATGTTGTGAATCCTTAGATGTTTAACTGCCAGTCCTGAACTCCCTCCAACAATGTCTCTGTGATGCCTACCACATCATAATCATTCAAGAGGATTTGTGCCGTTAATTCATCTACTTTGTTGCGAATACTATGAACATTTAGATAAAGTGCCTTAATGTTAACTTTCTTATCATTATTTGAGATCTTGGAAATCCTAAGATGTCTTAAGCTATCCTTCCTTTTTGCTGTATTCCTAGTCTGCTTCAAGCTTAAATCCACCTGTACACATGCTATCCTGTTGCTTATCATTTCATTTAACTAATACTCCCTGTCTCTTTCATTTTCTCTTCCACCGACTCAGAAGTTTAAAGTCCTACTGACCACCCTATTTATCCTTTTCGCTAGAACACTGGTTCCAGATTTGTTCAGGTGGAGACCGTCCCAACGGTACAGATCCCCCCGGTTCCAAAACTGATGCCAATGCCCCATGAAATGGAATCCCTCTTTCCCACACCAATCGCTTAGCCACGTGTTTACTTCCCTAACTTTCTTTTCCCTCTGCCAATTAGCACATGGCTCGGGCAGTAATCTGGAGATTATGACCCTTGAGGACCTGTACTTCAATTTCTTTCCTTGTGGCTGATTAGGTCCTCCACCCTAGCTTTGCCCATGTTGTTAGTCCCAACGTGGACCACAACAGCTGGATCCTCCCCCTCCCGCTCCAATATTCTTTCAACCCGGTCGGAGATGTCCCACACTCTGGCACCGGGCAGGCAACACACCATGAGGGGCTCCCGATCCAGCTTGCATAGGATACTATCTGTCCCTCTAATTATAGAATCCCCTATAACAACTACCTGTCTTTTTGCTCCCCCCTCTTGAATGGTCTTCTGCACCACGGTGCCGTGGCCAGCTGGCTCATCCTGTCCACAGTCCTTTTCCTCATCCGTACAGGCAGCAAGAATCTCATACCTGTTGGTCAAGGTCAAGGGCTGAGGCTCCTGAACTCCTGAACTCTGAATCCCCGGACCTGCCTCACTTACAGTCACACCTTGTCCCTGAACACTTTCTGAATTTGAGTTATTTAATCTACCGGGTGCGACTGCCTCCTGAAACAAAGCGTCCAGGTAACTCTCCCCCTCCCAGATGTGCCGCAGAGTTTGAAGCTCAGATTCTGGATCATTTACTCTGATCCGGAGTTCTTCCCCAACTCGGGAGTAGTTTCTCTATTCCCTGCAGTCAAAACTCATTATAAATGTGAAGAAAGCCAGTTTATCTGCCTTTGCAACAGTTCAATAAAAGTTGTGACTTTTGACCGACATGACTTCGACCTTTTAAAAGGGAATCAGCCAACTTGTCCCTCTTACCAAACAGCGGAAGCATCCGGAAAAAGACAATGAAGCAACGTGCTGGATAAGAGAAGAATTGTAACAATCATGCCAACAGCAGCATCTGGGAACAAACGCTGCAGAACTGTTCAGCGTTTCCCACCTCCCATGAGCTATTTTAACTTGTCTGTTGGCCTGTGTGTGTGTGTGTGTGTGTGTGTGTGTGTGTGTGTGTGTGTGTGTCTGTGTGTGTATCTGTGTGTTTGTGTGTGTCGGTGTGTGTATGATTTTGTGTGAGAGCATGAATGTGGACTTGTATGTGTATTTGTGTTTATGTCTGTCAATAGGTATGTTTGAGTGTGTCAGTGTGTGTGTATCTTTGTGAATGTGTATATATGTGTGCATTTCTGTCTGTGTGTTTAAGAGTTTGTGTTTATATATAGAACATAGAACAGTACAGCACAGAACAGGCCCTTCAGCCCACAATGTTGTGCCGACCATTGATCCTCATGTGTGCACCCTCAAATTTCTGTGACCATATGCATGTCTAGCAGTCTCTTAAATGTCCCCAATGACCTTGCTTCCACAACTGCTGCTGGCAATGCATTCCATGCTCTCACAACTCTCTGTGTAAAGAGCCCGCCTCTGACATCCCCTCTATACTTTCCACCAACCAGCTTAAAACTATGACCCCTCGTGCTAGCCATTTCTGCCCTGGGAAATAGTCTCTGGCTATCAACTCTATCTATGCCTCTCATTATCTTGTATACCTCAATTAGGTCCCCTCTCCTCCTCCTTTTCTCCAATGAAAAGAGACCGAGCTCAGTCAACCTCTCTTCATAAGATAAGCCCTCCAGTCCAGGCAGCATCCTGGTAAACCTCCTCTGAACCCTCTCCGAAGTATCCACATCTTTCCTAAAATAGGGAGACCAGAACTAGACGCAGTATTCCAAGTGCGGTCTAACCAAAGTTTTATAGAGCTGCAACAAGATCTCACGACTCTTAAACTCAATCCCCCTGTTAATGAAAGCCCGGGGGATTGAGTTTAAGAGTCGTGAGACTCTTAACTCAAGAGTCTTGAGTTAAGACTTAACTTAACAAGTTAAGTTAAGTCTTAACAACCCTGTCCACTTGGGTAGCTATTTTAAGGGATCTATGTATCTGCACACCAAGATCCCTCTGTTCCTCCACACTGCCAAGAATCCTATCCTTAATCCTGTACTCAGCTTTCAAATTTGACCTTCCAAAATGCATCACCTCGCATTTATACAGGTTGAACTCCATCTGCCACCTCTCAGCCCATCTCTGCATCCTGTCAATGTCCCGCTGCAACCTACAACAGCCCTCTATACTGTCAACGACACCTCCAACCTTTGTGTCATCTGCAAACTTGCTGACCCATCCTTCAACCCCCTCATCCAAGTCATTAATAAAAATTACAAACAGTAGAGGCCCAAGGACAGAGCCCTGTGGAACCCCACTCACCACTGACTTTCAGGCAGAATATTTTCCTTCTACTACCACTCGCTGTCTTCTGTTGGCCAGCCAATTCTGTATCCAAGCAGCTAAGTTCCCCTGTATCCCATTCCTCCTGACCTTCTGAATGAGCCTACCATGGAGAACATTATCAAATGCCTTACGGAAGTCCATATACACCACATCCACAGTTCGACGCTCATCAACTTTTCTAGTCACATCCTCAAAAAACTCGATAAGGTTTGTGAGGCATGACCTAGCCCTCACAAAGCCGTGTTGACTGTATTTGATCAAGCCATGCTCTTCCAGATGGTCATAAATCCTATCCCTCAGAATCCTTTCTAACACCTTGCAGACGACAGACGTGAGACTTACTGGTCTGTAATTGCCGGGGATTTCCCTATTTCCTTTCTTGAAGCGAGGAATTACATTTGCCTCTCTCCAGTCCTCAGGTACGACTCCAGTGGAGAGCGAGGATGATAAGATCTTCGCAAGTGGCGAAGCAATCGCATTTCTCGCTTCCCAAAGCAGCCGAGGACAAATCTGGTCCGGGCCTGGCGACTTGTCAATCTTAATGTTTGACAAAATTTTCAGCACATCAGCTTCCTCTATCTCTATCCATTCCAGCATGCACACCTGCTCTTCAAAGGTTTCATTCACTACAAAGTTCGTTTCTTTCGTAAATATGGGTGTGTGTGTGTGTGTGTGTGTGTGTGTGTGTGTGTGTGTGTGTGTGTTTGTATGTGTATGTGTAATCATATTTATGTTTGCCTGTCTATGTGTGTGTGAGTCTGTGTATGTAAGAGCATATGTTTGTGTATGTGCTTGTGTGTTTATGTGTGTGTGTGTGTGTGAATCTTCGTGTGTGTTTGTGCACATGTGTGCATTCGTATGTAGGTATTTGTATGTAGCTGTACTTCTGTATGTGGGTAAGGAGGAGTTTAAAAGTGTACTAGTGTTTTATTAACATTATTCCGACCTAAAATGTCAACTTTCCTACTCCTCAGATGCTGCCTGGCCTGCTGTGTTCCTCCAGCTCCACTCTGTGTCATCACTGACTCCAGCATCTGCAGTTCTTAGTATCTCTGAGCCATGATAAGAAGGCTGGTCCAGTGTAGTTTCTAATAATGGTAACCCCAGGATGTTGATTGTGGGGGATTCACTGATGGTGGTGCCATTAAATGTGAAGGGCCAATGGCTAAATTCTCTTCTGTTGGCTGGCACTTGTGCCTGATCTTTGCCTGGCATTTGTGAGATACAAATATTACTTGCCACTTTTGATCATTTTTGTTGTGCATTCTGTAAATGGTACACACTGCTACTAGGGCTCATCAGTGGCAGAGGGAGTGGATTTTTGTGGATGTAGTATGAAGTAATGGATTGGTCAATGGTCAGTTTCAGGTCCTTGGTAATGCCCAAAAGTAATAGGTAATTCAGTGATGGCTCTGTAATTGAATATTGAGGGGCAAAATTTAGATTCTCACAAGTTAGAAATGATCAGAAACACACCACCAAACACACATTCCCCTCCCCTCCCTCGTCTGCCTTCTGGAGGGACCATTCCCTCTGGGACTCCACGGTCCACACTTCCTTCACACCCATCACCCCTCTCCCCCGGCCACTACATGACACCTTCCCCTGCAACCAGAAACGGTGCAACACCTGCCCATTTACCTCCTCCCTCCCTCTACCCAACGGCCCAAACATACCTTCCAGGTGAAGCAACACTTCACCTGTGCTTCCCAGAATTTAGTCTACTGTATTCATTGCTTTACAATGTGGTCTCCTCCACATTGTGGAAATGAAATGTAGGCTGGATGACCGCTTTGCAGAACTTCTATGTTCTGCTCACTAAAAGGAGCCTGTGCTACACGTTGCCTGTCATTTTAGCATACCACCCTGTTCCCCAGCTAACATCACTGTCTTTGGCTTGCTGTAGTGTTCCAGCAAAGCTCAACGCAAGCTGGAAGAACAACATCTCATTTTCTACTTGGGGATCCTATAGCCCATTATCGAGTTCAATAATTTTCGGGCCTAATTCTCCCATGTCATAGCCCCCTACCCCACAAACCAGGCCTTGTTATCACATTGCCTGCCACTACACACTACTTATTGTTAGTCACTTACGGTCCCCACGAACAACCATTCACCCTCCCAGTCAGATTGTTATCAACTCCTTCATCTGTCCAACTGCTCTCCTCTCTCTTCAGGCTCTATCCTATTATTTATTCCCTACCCTATCCCCCTCCCTATTTTTTCTGCGCATAAACCAATATTTTCCCAGCTACCATCAGTTCTGAGGAAGGGCCACTGGATCCGAAACATTAACTCTGACATTTTCTTCACAGGTGCTGCCAACATGTTGAGCTTTCGCGGCAGCTCCTGTTTTTGATCATTATCTGTGACTTGACTAATACAAATGTCACCTGCCTTTCACCAGCGCAAGTTAACTCTGTTTTCTCCTCCACAGATGCTGCCAGACCGGCTGAGCTTTTCCAGCAACTTTGTTTTTGTTCCTGATTTACAGCATCCACAGTTCTTTTGGTTTTTAGATACTGTCCAGGTCTTTCTGCATTTGAACATAGACAGCTTCAATATCTGAGGAGTCGCAAATAGTATGGATCGCTGTAATATCATCAGTGAACCTCCCAAGCTTCTGACCTTATGAGAGACGGAAGGTCATTTATGAAGAGACAGAAGATGGTTGGGTCAAGGACACTCCCCTGATTGATTGATTAATTTATTGTAATGTTCACCTTAGCAGAATGAAAAGCTTTGTTAATGAGCAGAACAAGCAGATCATAATAAGCAAGAAACAGAGAGATCATAGGCAGAAAGAGAAAACTTGGACAGAGGCATATAGGTTACACCATACAGGGCATGTGGTAAGCAAAATCATCATTGACAAGTTCAGCAATATTTGAAATTAGAGAGTGTATTCATCAGATTAATAAAGACAAAGAAGAAGCTGTTCTTGAATCTGCTGGTGCATGTGTTCAAGGTTCTGCCTGACAAAAAGAGGTTTTAGGAGAGAATTACTGGGGTGCGATGGATCCTTGATGATGTTGGCAGTCTTTTTGCAACAATAAATGATGTAAATACAGCCCTTGGATGGAAGATTGGTTTCCACGATGGCCTGGGCTGTGCACGCAACCTTCTGTAATTTCTTGTGGTCCTGGGAAGAGCAGTTGCTGTACCAGGCCCCAAGAAACGCCTGCAGAGATGTTCTGTAGCTGAAATGACAAACGTACAATAACCACAACCATCTTCTATTGTGCCAGGTATGGCTCCAACCAGTGGAGAGTTTACCCCGATTCCCATTGATTCCAATATTACAAAGGGACTTTGATGCTACTCTGGCAAATGTGGTCTTGATGTCAAAGGCTGTCAGTCTCACTTCACCTGCTTTTAGCGTTCTCAACCAGGAGAAACATCTTCACTGCATCTACCCTTACAAGATAAACAATTAAATCTACCTTTCTGCCATTTTTCTGCACTCTCAAGCAGTAGAATCACTGGACCATAGAGGGTTTACATGACAGGAGACCATGTCCATCCAATAGGCCAGTGCCAGCTCTCTACATGGGTAGCCTGCCCCAATCTGCCATCCTTTTCCCATAGCCCTGCCATCTTTTGTCTCTTCAGATAATTATCCCGGAGCATTTTGAAAGCCATATTTTAAATGCTAACCCTGTAACATCATTCTCGTGCTTGGCGGTTTAATTGAACGTGGGAATAAAGTGGCTATCTCCCAAAGGCCCAACACATGTTAATCCCATTTTTGGGGCAATTATCCACCTCATTGGGGATTAAAAATGAACAACAGCCAGTGTCAAAGTAATTGCTTACATTAGAACTCGAGAACATTAGTAACAGGAGCAGGAGTAGGCTATCCGGCCCATCAAGACACTCTGCCATACAATAAGATCATGGCTGATCTTGTCATGGACTCAGCTCCACTTACCCACCCTCTGACCATGACCCTTTAATTCCTTTACTCTTCAAAAAATTATCTTAGTTTTAAAAACATTCAATGAGAAAGTCTCAATTACTTCATTGGGCAGGGAATTCCATGGATTTGCAACCTTTTTGGTGAAGGAGTTCCCTCCCCAACATGATCCTAAATCTGCACCCCCCCCCCCCCCCTTATTTTGAGGCTATGCCCTTGTGTTCTAGTTTTACCTACCAGTGGAAACAACTTCCCTGCTTCTACCTTATCTGTTCCCTTCATAATTTTACATGTTTCTATCAAAATACCCCCACATTCTTCTAAATTCCAATGAACATAATCCCAGTCTACTCAGTCTGTCCACAAAAACCAACCCCTCAACTCTGGAATCAACCTAGTGAATCTCCTCTGCACCCCCTCCAGTGCCAATATATCCTTTCTCAAGTTCAGGCACCAAACCTGCACACAGTACTCTAAGTATGGTCTCACCAGCACCCTATATAGTTGTGACATAACCTCCTTGCTTTTTAGTTCAATTCCTCTTGCAATAAAAGACAACATTCCATTTGCACCTGCTAATCAACTTTCTGTGATTCATGGACAGGAACACCCAGGCCCCTCGACACAACAGCATTATGTTCAAATAAAAGTCCTTTTTTACTGTTATTCCTACCAAAATGGATTACTTCACATTTATCAACATTTTACGCCATCTGCCAGACCTTTGCCCACTCACTTAAACTATTTGTATCCCTCTGCAAACTTTCAGTGTCCTCTGCACCCTTTGATCTACCACTCATTTTTGGGCCGTCTGCAAACTTTGGCATTCTACTCATGGTCCCCAACTCCAAATCATCTTGTAAATTGTGAATAATTGCGGTCCCAACCCCGACCCCTGAGGCACACCACTAGTCACTGTTCGATAACCAGTAAAGCACTCATTTATCCTCACTGTCTGCCTCCTGTTAGATAAACAATCCTCTTTCTATACTAACACATTGCTTGTAACACCCAGCACCTTTATCTTACGCAGCAGCCTTCTGTGCAGCATGCTGTCAAATGCCTCATGGAAATCTAGATACACCACATCTACTGGGTCCCCGTTGTTTACCGCGCTCATAATGTCTTCACAGAATCCCATAAATTAGATAAACATGAGCTGCCTTTCATGAAGCTATGTTGCGTCTGCCAAATGGGACAACTACCTAGATGAGAGAGAACAATGTGTGGAGCTGGACGAACATAGCGGGCCAAATGGCATCCTAGGAGCAGGAAAACTGATGTTTCGGGCCTAGACCCTTCATCAGAAACGCAGATATTGTCACGGCTGGGGCAAAATTGTGAAGGTTTGAGTGTGAACTTTAGTCCATTGGGGATGATCTGGTTCCCTAAGCAGGTACTGAGGAAGGTGATGTGGCTGTAGTATCTGGTTTGCTTCAGGGCATGGTCAAGCAATTTCAAGGCCGAAGAGATTACAAGAGAGTTGCAGTGGGGGAGAGATCCCCTGAGGTTTGTCTGGAGGGAGGAGGGTAACTTCTTCAGGGTAGGCATCCTTAGAAGAGGTTTCGCAGTGAGGTTAAAATTGTATCAGCGATAATAGGAACTGCAGATGCCGGAGAATCCAAGATAACGAGGTGTAGAGCTAGATGAACACAGCAGGCCAAGCAGCATTTCTGATGAAGGGTCTAGGCCCGAAACGTCAGCTTTCCTGCTCCTAAGATGCTGCATGGCCTGCGGTGTTCATCAAGCTCTACACCTTGTTAATTCGGATTCTCCAGCATCTGCAGTTCCTATTATCTCTTCTATCTAGGTGTCTTGCTATTTCTCCCTTGATGATAGATCCAAGCAGCTTCCCCATTACAGGAGTTAAGCTACCAGGCCTATTGTTATCCATCTTTTGTCCACCTCCTTTTTTAAATATTGGCTTCACATTTGCTGTTTTCTAATCTGCTGGAACTATTGAAGTTTAGAAAATTAGCACAAGCACATTTGCTATTTCTCCCGCCATCTCTTTTAGTAAACTGGGATACATTCCATCAGGGCCAAGGGACCTATCTACCTTTATCTCCATTAGCTTGGCCAACACTACCTCTTTTGTGAGGGCGATCTAAGGTCCTCATCTACCTTGGTCTCTTTGTCATCAATTGCTGGCATGTTATTTATGTCCTTCACTGCGAATACCGACACCAAATACCTGTTCAGTGGCTCAGCTATTTCTTCATTTCCCATTATTAAACCGCCCTTCACATCCTCTAAAGGACCAATGTTTACCTGAGCCACTCTTTTTCATTTTATATACTTGTAGAAACTTTTGCTATCTGTCTTTATATTCTGAGCTAGTTTACCCTGAACTATCTTACTTTCCTTTATAGCGTTTTTGTAGCTCTCTGTTGACTTTTAAAGTTTTCTCACTCTTCTAGTTTCTTACTGGTCTCTGCCACTTTGTATGCTTTACTTTTCAATTTGATAGCCTCCCTTATTTCCTTAGACACCCATGGCTGATTACCCCTTTTCCTGTAGTCCTTCCTTTTCACTGGTATATATCTTTGCTGAGCTCCTTGAAACTTGCTTTGAAAGTCCTTCACTGTTCCTCAACTGTCCCTCCATAAAGTCTTTGCTTCCAGTCAACCTTAGCCAACTCCTCCCTCATCCTGTTGTGGCTTCCTTTGTTTAAGCACAGGACCTTGGTGTTGGATTTTATCATCTCACTTTCCATCTGTATTCTGAATTCAACCATACTCCTTCCAATAGGATCCCTAACGGTGAGATCATTAATTATTCCTGTCATTTCCATTATATATTGGTCAAGAAAGCCATAGCAGATGCATTCAATGAACTCCTTAAGCCTACCTTGACCGATCTGGTTCAACCAATCAACGTGTAGATTAAAACCTCCCACAATAATTGCCATACCCTTTTTACAGGCATTAGTTACTTCTTTGCTTATTGCCTGCCCCAATGTCATGTTATTATTTGATGGCCATAAGACTACACCTATCAATGGTAACTCAGTGTGGAGCTGGAGGAAGACAGCTGTCCAGGCAGCATCAGAGGAGTAGGAATGTTGACGTTTTGGGTCAGGACCCTTCTTCTGAAAGAAGTCCTATCAGTGATTTTCTTTTTTCTGGAATTTCTAATTTCCATCCAAATGGTTCAACCTTATTCTCCACAAAACCTATATCATCTCTCACTACTGCTCTGATGTTCATCTTTAAATATCAGAGCTACACCAACACTGCTTACTTTCCCATCTGTCCTTCTGAATAGTGTCACGCTCCAGATATTTAATTCCCAATCATGACCATCCTGCAACCATATCTCCATAATGCCTGCTAAATCATAAACATTCACAATGAGTTGCGCTGTTAACTCATCTATCTTGTTGGAAATATTCATATGGTCCATTTTAATTTGGATTATCACCCTTTATTCTTTCTTATTTATTCACAGGATGAGGGTTTCACTGGCGAGGCAGCATTTATTGCTCATCCCAGAGGGCAGTTAAGAGTCAACCACACGAGTGTGGGTCTGAAGTCACATGTAGGCCAGGCCTGGTAGGGATGACAGTTTCCTTCTCCAAAGAACAATACAGAACCAGAGATAGTAGGACCTGAACCAGGTGAGTTTTTGCTAGATCCATGGCCATCACTAGGCTCTTAATTTCTTTTTTTTAAATTGAGTTCAAATTTCACTA
This sequence comes from Stegostoma tigrinum, assembly GCF_030684315.1. Classification (NCBI taxonomy): domain Eukaryota; kingdom Metazoa; phylum Chordata; class Chondrichthyes; order Orectolobiformes; family Stegostomatidae; genus Stegostoma; species Stegostoma tigrinum. The sequence goes on from NC_081359.1 coordinate 104,088,882, forward strand.
TCTGCCACAGTGAGATTCGAATCCAAGTTCCCTGAGCATTAGCTGGGCCTGTGGATTATCAGCACAGCATTAGCACCACTAAGCCATCATCTCACCTTTATATCATTAGAACGTACATCTTGTTGTCATTGGGTGCCAGTGGCAATGTGAGTGTAGGTTGAAAATGGCAAATGGGGGAAGAGGTTGTTCTAGAGGACTGAGAAACAGCAAGAACTGCAGATGCTAGAGTCAGAGATAACACAGTTTGGAGCTGGAGGAACACAGCAGGCCAGGAAGCATCTGAGGGGCAGGAAAGTTGACGTTTAGGGTCAGGACCCTTTTCTAAAGAAGGTTCCTGATCCAAAATATCAACGTTCTATACTGTTTTCTGGAGGGTTGCTTTCTTCTTTCAAGGACATGCTGATCATTAGTGTGTGGAGGAGGTGGTAGTGTTGTAATCAAGTCACTGGTCTAGTAAGCTAAAGGCTTAGATAAATGCTCTGGGATCACTGGTCCCGATTCAATCACATGAGTTAGTGAATGTAAATAAAATTAACAAATCTGGAATATAAACCTCGTCTCAGGGATGGTGAATGTGAAACTATCATCGATTGTTCTTTCAAACTCATTGTTTTAGCCGTGGCCTTTAGGAGAGGGAGACTGGCGCACATCACTCCATGCACAAAATAATGTTGTTAACTCTCAACTGCCCTTGGCCTCACAAGCTGCTCAGTTCCATGGTGAGTTGGGAGGGCCAACAAATGCTATCTTTGCCAGTGATATCCCCTGAAAAAAAATGTCAAATCCAACTTTAATCACCTCAATGTGTGAGCACTGTTTTAGTAACGTTTTAGAATCCCTACAGTATGGAAGCAGGCCATTCAGCCCCTCCAAGATAATAAAATGTGAGGCTGGATGAACACAGCAGGCCAAGCAGCATCTCAGGAGCACTCAGCCCCTCCAGTTCACATTGACCTGCTGAAGTCATCCCACCCTCTTCCTGTAACCCCACATTTCCCGTGGCTAACACACCTAGCCTGCACATCGCATTCAGTATGGGGCAATTTAGCACGGCCAATCCACTTAACCTACACATTTTGACTGTGGGATGAAACCTACACAGACATGGGGACAATGTGCAAACTCCACACAATCACCCAATGTTGGAATCAAACCCGGGCCCCTGGCGCTGTGAGCCACCATGCCACCCACTTTAATCACACTGGATAGGATTCACATGCTGGTGCAATCTATGGCTTGTGTGAAATTGAAAAATGAATGACAGTGAATCAGTAAATTCCATTTTACACTTCTCCCAAACTCCTTTGCTTATGCAAGGTATATATAAATGTACTTGCTACCTTTCTTCGCCCCTGAAATTCCTCTGGCTGGTACAGTTAATAAAGACATTAGCTGACTGATAAGAACGGGCTTTAATGAAGGCAGCGTGCCATAAGCTTGCTTCACACAAGTTTCAAATTCTGTTTCATTTTGGCATTTCCCCTCTTCGAAACATTCACTGCACATTTTGATCAGGGCACCAAGTTGCTTGTAAAATGGCACACATGAAATTGCCACTTCACCATTTCAGCTCATCTTGCACGCAGCACAGCTAGACAAATGAAGCATTCATAATTAATGCTGCTTGTGTGTGATTCTGGTACTTAGGAAGCATGAGAACATGTCTGTATTCGCACAGATAAGTCCTAATTGGCTGGTCTTCCAATGCATTCTGATGGGACAGAAGACTTTGAAATAAAGAGCTTGATTGGTACCCTATCCTTCACTTCAAACATTCACGCAGACCCCTCCCCCTCACCACAGCCCGTGTACATTGACAGGAGTGTACACGCTGCACTGTAGCAACATAATGCATAAGAACACCACCATCAGCATCGGTCCTCAGGCTTATGCACCTTCCTGCCTTTGATGTATATCACTAAGTCTCCTCTGTCACTGGAATTCCCTCCCTGGTATCTGTGTGCTCATGTGAAAGGCAAATAAAAAGTCACTGTACACCCACAGGGCTGCTCTTTCATTAGAGAGAGCTGACTGGTGTTGGCTTAACCTGAAGGCCACCGCACTTCACTGAGGGAAAAGGCTGAGCAGGCCGGAGCTTCATGGTAACCTCAGTCAGTGCAGGAATTGAACCCACACAGTTGGTGTCACTCTGTAATGCAAACTAGCCATCCAGGCTAACAGATCCCCATTTCTATTTTGCACAGGTACCAGTGGTTCTAGGAGGTGGATGCAAGGACCTTCTCCAGGGAAGTTAAGGGTGACTGGCCTAGCTAGTGCCACTCATCCTATAAGCGAAAAGCGTGAGCCTCCCCTGCTAATTTATTATTTTCCACAATCCAAAAACAATTGTCTCTTTATTCACAAGAGGTCCAGCACAGCATTATGAGGGGTATAGTCAGGGTAGACAGGAAGACTACTTAGCAGAGCGGTCAATAAATACTACTAAACACCAGTGCCCCCACAAAAAAAACTTTTTTTTACCCCATGGGGTTATAGGGCATGGGAGGTGGTGTGGTGGATTTTGAAGAGACTGATGAATGTGGGAATATGTGAGTAAGTAAATAGCTTCCCCAGTCCTGATGATGGGGTCCCAACCCAAAAACTCAATATTCCTGCTCCTCTGATGCAGGCTGACCTGCTGTGCTCCTCCAGCTCCACGCTACGTTGAGATCGATTGATCTATCTGTCTATCTATCTATCTATCTATCTATCTATCAATCATAATTCTGTAGTGGTAATTGTCAAGGGCTGGATTAACATCTGGTTTGTCAGTGATGCCCACATCTCATGAAAGTTATAGAGTTACAGACAAACCATTTTACAGCATGGAAAGGGCTCTTTAGACCATTGTATCTACACTGAACATCAAGTATCTGATTAGTCACATTTTCTACCACTTGGCCTGTAGCCTTGTGTGCTATGGCACTTCAAATGAGCATCTAAATGATTGTTGTGATGGATCCTGGCTCTACCATCATTTCAGGCAGTGGATTACAAATATTAGTCACTCTCTGGGTAAAACAATTCTTCCTTAAATTCCCTCTAAAACTCCTACCCTTACCTTAAATCTATGCTCCTTGTTATTGACCCCTCTGCTAAGTAGTCTTCCTGTCTACCCTGACTATACCCCTCATAATGTTGTACGTATCAAACATGTTTCCCCTCAGCCTTTACTGCTCTATGGAAAACAATTCTAGCCTATCAAGTCTTTCTTATTAGTTAAAACACCCTAACCCAATCAACTTCCTGGTGACAAAAAGAGAAGATGCTAGAAAAGCTCAGCAGGTCTGGCAGCATCTGTGAAGAAAAAAAATCAGAGTTAGCATCTCGAGTCCAGTGAACCTTCTTCAATACCCAAAACGTTAACTCTGAAGTTTTCTTCATAGATGCTGCCAGACCTGCTGAGCTTTTCCAGCAACTTCTCTTTTTGCTCCTGATTTACAACTTATGTAGTTTTTTTTTGTTTTCAACATCCTGGTGAATCTCCTCTGCGCCCTCTCTAGAGTAATCAGATTCCTCTTGTAGCAAAGCAGTCAGAGTCTCACATAATGCTCCAGCTGTGTCCTAAATAATATTTTATACAGCTCTGCCCTAACTCCCATACTTTAGTATTCAATGCCTCAACTATTAAAGTCGAGTATAACACATGCTTTTTTAGTCAACTTATCCATCTATCCTATTGCCTTCAAGGATTTTAAGGACACGTACATCACTGTTCGTCTGTTCTTCAGTGTTCCCTGAGATCCTGCCAATCATTGTGTATGTCTTGATCTTGCCAGTTCTCGCAAAGGCATCGCACCACACTTTTCTGGATTATTTCCTATTTGTCATTTCAAGAGAAGAGACCCTTAATATCAAAGGTGCTGATAGTAGCCGTCTCCAAACAGTCAGGGGTGGAGGGAGAGGAACTGAGTCACTTCAGAGAAAACAACAAAATAGAAGGTTGAGGGATGTCAGGCATTCCCACAAAACATGATTTTAGGGAAACCCACATTAAGCAATGCTTGTGAGCTGAGTTATAAGAACATAACAATTCGGATCAGAAGTAATCGGAGATAATGGGAACTGCAGATACTGGAGAATCCAAGATAACAAAGTGTGAAGCTGGATGAACACAGCAGGCCAAGCAGCATCTCAGGAGCACAAAAGCTGATGTTTCGGGCCTAGACCCTTCATCAGAGAGGGGAATGGGGAAGGGGGTTCTGAAATAAATAGGGAGAGAGGGGGAGGCGGAGCGATGATGGATAGAGGAGAAGGTAGGTGGAAAGGAGAGTATAGGTGGGGAGGTGGGGAGGGGATAGATCAGTCCTGGGAGGATGGAAAGGTCAAGGAGGCCCACTGCATCCCAAAACCAGCCCAGCTCGTCCCCTTCCCCACTGCATCACAGAACCAGCCCAGCTCGACCCTGCCTCCCTAACCTGTTCTTCCTCTCACCGATCCCCTCCCCCCACCTCAAGCCGCACCTCCATTTCCCACCTACTAACCTCATCCCGCCTCTTTGACCTGTCCGTCCTCCCTGGACTGATCTATCCCCTCCCCACCTCCCCACCTCTTCTCTCTTCTCCACCTATCTTCTCCTCTATCCAAATTCGATCCGCCTCCCCCTCTCTCCGTATTTATTTCAAAGCCCTCTCCCCATCCCCCTCTCTGGTGAAGGGTCTAGGCCCAAAATGTCAGCTTTTGTGCTCCTGAGATGCTGCTTGGCCTGCTGTGTTCATCCAGCTACACACTTTGTTATCTAGGATCAGAAGTAGGCAATTCAGCCCTTCAAGTTGCTCTGCCAATTTGATACAATCATGCTGACTTCATCTCAACATCAACTCCACTTCCCTGCCTGCTTTTCACCACCATTCTACCCACTGCTAATTAAAAATGTATCCCTCACCTCCTTAAATTTACTGAGTCTCGTCATCCACTGCACTCTGGGTTAATGAATTCCTCAGATTAATGACCCTTTCATTCAAGATTAACCCACATGAGGAGAGATCTTTTCTACATCTACTTCACCATTCCCTTTTACCATCTTATATATCTAAGGCTGATGACAACTCATTCTTCTAAACTCTGGGAAGTACAGGCCTAAACTGCTCTATTTATGCTCGGATGGAAAACCCTCATCTTGGGAATCAATTTCATGAAATTTCATCAGTTTCATGGGGACCTACTGGTCCTGTGGTGTTATTGGGATTATTAATCCAGAGAACTAGATAATGCTCCAGGTACCAGGGTTTGAATCCTGCCTTAGCAATTGGTGGAATCTGAATTCAATTCAAATCAAAATCTGGTATGATGACCGTGAATTCATTGTCAATTGGCAGAAAATCTCACCTGGTTCACTAATGTCCTTTAGGGAAAAAAACTGCCATCCTTACTTAGTCTGGCCTGCTTGTGACTCAAGGTTCACAACAATGTTGTTGTCTCTTAACTGCCCTCTGGGCAATTAGGGATAGGCAGTAAATGCTGGCCTAATCAGTGACACCCTCCTCTGAATGAATGAACAAAACAAAAGTCCTCCGAAATGCCTCCATCTCTCCTCAAATAAAGAGACCAAAACTGTATGCAATATTCCAGGTGCAGTCTTAGTAATACATTGGACAGTTATACTCAAAACTTGAGAAGGGCAGTCAGAGCTCATTATTAGGTTGTTTAACAGCCAGAGAGAAAGCCTTTAATTGAAGAAATGGAATCAAGTTGAATGTACAGATGTTTGCAGTAAGGGAAAGCGATCATGTCTGTGATGCTGCTGCAGCTTTAAAAGTTGTATTTTGTCCCTTTTTTTAAGGAGAGAGATTGAACGAAAGGTGTGAGCAGTTAGAGGTGACATAAACATCTTTGTGAGGGCTCGTGTTTTTTTTGATGTTAGAACACTAAAAGCAGCCTGTACGGATGAGGCCAGCTCTTACTGACTAGGATTTCCAGTGTTTTTTTTTCAACTTTAAGCAGTAGCTATTAGACTCTCAACAGAGTTGGAAGGTACAGTAAATGTCTACTGGCTACTACTCTCTCGGAGTTTTAACTTGACATTTTCTTTCTGTCTCCCGACAGCTCGCATTGCAGAAAATCTGATTTCTGAATTTGCCTTTTTACCAAGGAGTGTGTTTATCGGATGTCACGATATGGGAGCAGTTAATTAGTATTTGTTACTATGTCTCTCATTCTGTTACGTTTTCCAATAGAGTTAAGGTATTCTTAAGTTCTTCTTTCTTTTGTTGTATTTTGACGATAGGGTTTGAATTAATTGTGGTTTTGCTTAACGTTAAATAATTTGACCAGTTGAATGGCAACTTGAACACAGCTTTTCATACTTCCCTCTAAAATAAGGAAGAGTTAGGATTTAGGCTAGCTTCTTAAAATATTATGAGGGGCTGGTCTAGTCCAAAACAAAAACATGGCAGTTGAAAAAGTGACTTTAGCATTGAATTGAATATTATTCCTCACTGAGGTTTTGATGTTTTTAAAGTTATAGCTGAGGAAAAGGGGAATCAAATTTTTAGTGATTTTTTTCTATCTGATTTTGTTTCAAATTGTTCTGGCTTAGATGAAATATAATTCACGTTATGAAATACACCTTGAAAGATAGTAAGAACTGCCATTGCTGGAGTCAGAGATAACGCTGTGCGGAGCTGGAGGAACCCAGCAGGCCAGGCAGCATCAGAGGAGCAGGAAAGCTGGTGTTTCGGGTCGGCACCCTTCTTCAAAAATTCATGAAATAAACCTTGAAATTTGTTATTTAAAAGTACAGCTTCAGTCTCTTGTTCAGTTACTCACCTCCATGGGTAAACAAAAAGAACGTAATTATGAAATTTATGGTTGGTTACGCTGGCTCTCATTCTGGCAGCTGGCTTTCTCACTATCACCTTCAGTTAGGATTGAAACATAAGGCTTCAATATGTTGCTGAAACCTGTTAAACCTGCATATTTGCAGCTTGCAATATATTCAGTTTGCATCACGTACATCGAGGAACTGGCAACGAAGGGGTATGAAAGTAATTTGACAGCAGATGAGAGCAAATTATCAGCTTGCACTTAGTGTCGACTATTAGTTAGCCTCATGTCTCCTTCCTGAAAAGGGATTACATGAAAGACCATCTTAAGGCACGGAGTTTGCTAGATCATGCTGCAGGCTGACAGTCATTTAGCTTGACATGGCCTTCAGCTAAAGGAAGACACAACAGACAGAATAACATTTTTGTTCTCAACTCACTCATAATTCAACAACAACCAACATTTCAGTGGCGCCATGAACAGCCAAACGTCTCAGGGCTCTGAATTGGAGTATTATGAAAGGACAAAAGTTGGCGTTGAGCTATGGATGGATTCATCAGTGTGCAGTTTAAAGGGAGAGTCAGAGACAGAGGTTCAGGGAGGGAATTTTCCTCAGGATGGGAGAGTCCAAAACCAGGGGGCACAGGCGTAAGGTGAGAGGAGAAAGAGAGAAAAGGGACTTAAGGAGTAATCTTTTCATGCCGAGGGTGGTATGTGTCTGAAATGAGCCACCAGAGGAAGTGGTGGAGGCTGGCACAATTACAACATTTAAAGGACATTTGGATAGGTATTTGAATATGAAGGGTTTAGAATGATATGGGCCAAATGGTGACAGATGGAACTAGATTTATATAGGAAATCTGGTCAGCATGCACCAGTTGGACCGAAGGGTCTGTTTCTGCACTGCACAACTCTATGACTCCATGGCTATAATTCAACAGCTTGATTGATTGATTGTCACGTGTACCGAAACACAGTGAAAAACTTTATTTACGAGTGGTACAGGCAGATCACAGCAAGCAAAGGATGTACAGATCAAAAAGACTTAGAGACATACAGGTTACATTGCAGGTTACATTAGTTGAGGCTAGAGTCCACTCAACATTCTGATGATGGCAGGAAATAAGCTGTTCCTGAACCTGCTGGTGCGTGTGTTCAGGCTTCTGTATCTTCTACCTGATGGAAGAGGTTGTAGGAGATCATTACCAGGGTCTGGTGGGTCTTTGATGACGTTGGCACCTTTCCATGGCAGCGAGCCATGTAAATGGAGTCCATGGATGGAAAGTTGGCTTCTGTGATGGTCTGGGCTGTTCACACCACCTTCTGTAGTTTCTTACAGTCTTACAGAAGTTGCTGTACCAGACTGTTATGCATCCAGGCGGTTTGCTTTCACTGGTGCATCTGTAGAAGTTGGTGAGGGCCCATGTGGGCATACCAAATTTCCTGAGCTGCCTGAGGAAGAAGAGGCATCATTGTGTCTTCTTCACTGTTACACCTACTTGGGAAGTCCAGGACATGTCGTCGGTTATCGTCACTTCAAGGAACTTACCACTCTTCACTCTCTTAAGCTCAGCTCTGTTGATGTAGATGGGGGTGCATTCTCTTCCTTTCTTTCTGAAGTTAATGATCTGTTCTTTAGTATTGCTGATGTTGAGACGGATTATTTTCATCGCACATCACCAAGCCATCTGTCTTCTTTCTGTATTTTGTGTCATCGTCATTGGACATCTGTCCCACTATGGTGGTCTCGTCAGCAAACCTGTAGATGGCATTCATTCGGAATTTGGCAACTCAGTCATGGGTGTGCATTGAGTACAGTAGGGGACTGAACTCACATCCTTGTGGGGGAGCTCCAGTATTGAGTGTTATGGTGGAGGAGATGCAGTTCCCTATCTTCACTGATTATTGTCTGTGAATGTGGGCTTGTTACTCAGCGTGTTTAGCCCATTTATCCCACAAAAGACTGTGAGCTGACTCTTAATAGTAATATGAAATCATCTTCATTGGTCATAACTCAATTAATCCTATAATAATGATTATGCTGCAAACTAACCATTAGCATTATAAATCTGACAATTAACACTTTAAACCCAAACCTGTGCTTTGTACTTTAGTTTGGAATGATCAAACACCACCAACACTAGACCTTGGCCTTGATCCACATGGAGATGGTTGTCTGGTCTTTCTCTCCTAATGATCACAGGGCCATGTCTTCTTAGGGTGGTTGGTCTTGAGATAACACTCCCCATGGTGCTGTTGAGGTGATTCATATCCTTGGACGCTTCTACAACCCTTTGGTTCCCAATGGATCAATCAGGAATCGATTACCCTGATCGACCAGACCCAATCAGGCAATGCCATGCGGATGGAGGGGTGCTGTTTGATCCTCCATTTCTCAAAGTGTCAGGGACACGTAGTCAGGTAGGCTTCCCAGATAAGAGTGTGAGGTGTCCTTTGTTCCAGAAACAGCTCGAAGTTTCCTATTGTCCTGGTAAATAAGCTTAGCCAATTGTGTATTGTGCTGTGCGCAGCTGCAGTCTGTCTCTCTGTCTCAGGAGATGCTGCTTGGCCTGCTGTCTTCATCCACTTTGCTATCTGGGCCTCAAGTTTGCTTATTTCAGTATCTTTGCACAGATACTTTGGTCAATGCTTGGCTTGATTTCCCAGCATGCTTGGTATATTATCCAATTCTGCCATTTTGAGACCCCGTCAGGCTACAACCCTTTACCTTATCCTGTGGGAAAATGGCCAGCTGAATTCCAAGTTGAAGCTGTGGGAATTGTTTTGGACTCCATGATCAGTGAGAAGCTGCTGGAGGTGACAAGCAAGAGTTTGCTGTATTCCTCCAATAGGTAAATAGTACCTCAGTAATTTTCTGATTCAGAAGCTAAAGTATGATTGAAACATAGAAACTGGGAGAGTGAGTATGTATTGGGCCCATTGAGCCCATTTTGCCAATCAATATGGTCATGGCTGGTCCTTTATCTCAATATCATACTCCCACTTTTTTCTCACACCCCTTGATGTCCTAAATTATAAAGTTGAGTCTATCTCATCCTTGAATATATTCAGCAAATCATTCACAGAGCCATCGGGTCAACAGAACAGAAAAAAGCCCTTTGGCCCTTTGCATCTGTGGCAGTCAAAAACAACCACCTAATGATTCCAATCCCACATTTCAGAACTTGGTCAATAACCTTGCTCCATTCATTCAGGATGATGAATGTTGTTGCAAGAGACAAACACAAGGATAAATAAACATGTTGAGGCTTTCTTGCTTTGCTTTTTGACAACACTTTGAGAGGGACAGCGACTGTACAGTGATGTTAGGCTTTGGATTAAAATCCCTACAGTGTGGAAGCAGGCCATTCAGCCCATCAAGTCCACACTGACCCGCTGAACAGCATCCCACCCGGTAATCCTGCATTTCCCATGGCTAACCCATCTAACATGCAGATCCCTGGACAGTATGGACAATTTAACATGGCCAATCCACCTGATCTGCACACCTTTGGACTATGGGAGGAAACCTGAACACCTGGAGGAAACGCACAGAGACATGGGGAGAACATGCAGACGTCAAGCAGACAGTTGCCAAAGGCTGGAAATCAAACGCAGGTCCCGGGTACTATGAGGCAGCAGCACTAACCACTGAGCCACTGTGCCATCCCCATTAGAAGTGACAATCAGGGCGCATTGTGCCTGGTTTGTTGAGGTATCAAGCTGATGGAGGGTCTTGCCTCTTCCCTTCTCATGCTGCAACTTTAAGAGATTTGAACCCAGGTTTTGAAAATTTTTTTAGACTTGACTGTTTCATTTTGTTGTATATCTCATGTTGGCCTCAGGAAGATGAGCTGCATAGGAAAACTGAGTTAATACAGCTTTTCTTGGCTGTTAAATATTTGTTGGTTAGTGATTTTGTCATGTGTGAAGTGAAGGGGTATAGAGAAACAAAGAAACATAGAGGATAGGGGAAGAGGAAGCCATTCAGCACTTCAAGCCTGTTCTGCCATTCTTCACGATCATGGATGATCATCCAAATTAATAGTCTAATCCTGCTGTCTCCCCATAGCATTTGATCCCATTTGCCATCAGTGGTCTATCTAGTCACCTTTTGAATACATTGAATGTTTTGTATCAACAACTCCCTGTGTTAATGAATTGCACAGGCTCACCACTGTTTGGGTGAAGAAATGTCTCCTCAACTCTCTCCTAAATTATCTATGCCGAATCCTCAGACTGTGAGCCCTGGTTCTGGACAGACCTACATCTGGAATGTTGCCCCTGCATCTACCCTGTCCAGTCTTATTAGAAGTTTATACATATCTATAAGATTTCCCCATCATTCATGCGGACTCTAGCGCAAACATTCCCAACCTAGTCAATCTCTCCTCATACGTCAGACCCAGGATCTGCCTGGGAGGGCTTTTCTGTGATCCCTCAAGAGCAAGATACAAATAGAACTAAGACATCTCTTGTAGAATGATAAAGCAGGGAAAGAAACCATTGTTTCACCAGATCTGTCATTAACTGTGAAATTAAAACAATGCATTTATTTCTACTCATCTACATTTCCCGCAAATCCCTCCCAGCTCAGGGGAATAACAGCAAATTATTATTTTTTTAATATTGCTATAGATTCTGCTTTTCTTTAATTCATTCATGGGATTTGGGCATCCCCACCGGGACCTGCATTTATCGCCGATCCTTTATTGCATTGGAGAAAGTGACAGTAAGCTGCCTGCTTTTGTATTCAGAAACAATAGGAGCTGCAGATGCTGGAGAATCTGAGATAACAAGGTGTAGAGCTGGATGAACACAGCAGGCCAAGCAGCACCAGAGGAGCAGGAAAGCTGATGTTTTGGGCCTTGACCCTTTTTCAGCTTTTGTATTCACATGGGCATTGCAGATTGGGACAGCATTTATTGCCCATTCCTAGTTGCCATTGAGAAGGTGTTGGTGAGCTTCTTGAACCACGATAGAGCACGTGCTGTAGGTCGACCTACAATGCCCTTACAGAGGGAATTCCAGGATTTTGACCCAGCAATAGTGAAGGAGTAGCAACGTATTTCCAAGTCAGGTTGGTGAGTAGCTCGGAGAGGAAATTATAGGTGACGAGGTTCCCATTCGTCTACTATCCTTGTCTTTCATAATGGAAGTGGTCGCTTTTTGAACTTGGGCAGTCCTTGGGCGTAGGTACATCCATACTGCTGTTAGGAAGGGACATCCAGGATTTTCATCCAGCAATAGTGAAGGAACAGCAACATATTTCCAAGTCGGGATGGTGAATGGCTTGGAGGTGAACTTGCAGGGTGTGGTGTTCCCATGTATCTGCTGCCCTTGTCTTCTGTGGTGACAGTAAACATTGGAAAGTGCTGCTGAAGAAACTCTTTCAGAAAGCACATTCTAGAATGTAACAACTCATCTTGTGAAATAAATTATTCCCCTAAAATTCAGGTTCAGTTTCATTGATGTTGACACATTCTTCATTCTACAAATGCCAAAATGGTATCTCAATTCTGCTACATATTTCACAATCCCACAGTTGTGATAAACTGTCCAAGGTGCATGAGCATCTTCACTATTCCAGAACTTATCGATTTACTTCCATTTTGAATTCCGAAAGTAGGTCTGTGTTTGTCAACATTCTCTTGAAGCACATTAATTTCTAACCCTGACAAATCTTGAACTGAACTGTAACTAGTCAGGATTCAACACAAGAGCAAAGTATCAAAAATATACTCAGAGCTTCTGGGCCTTTTACATTTTACTTTTACAATTTGATACAAATGGCTCCTTGGTTGTTTCATTATGTTCCTCGTGACGCTGTAAACAAGGAGATGAAGATACATGAACAGATGACAGATCAACAAGAGTGGAAATTTTCTATCATTTGCTGCACTTTCAATCTCATGGTGTTGATTTACAGGTATGATGTTGTATTTGTCAACGCTGATCTGGGACTGACAGGGGCTGGTGAAGATGTCATTGACTTATTAATCCTGAAGTTTGAAATGAATATTCTGGGGTAATGGGTTCAATTCCTACTAAAAGGCCATAAGAAATAGGAATAAGAGTCGGCTGCTCAGTGCCTTGAGCCTGCTCTGCTATTCCATCATCCCAGTGTCAAAGAAAAATCATGCAGTGTGCCTGAATGATTACCTCCTGGTGGCTCTGGCCTCCATAATTATAAAATGTTTCAAGAAATTATTCATGGCTCACATCAACTCCAACCTACCAAGCCGCCTTGATCTTTTGCAGATAACAAGGTGTAGGGCTGGATGAACACAGCAGGCCAAGCAGCATCAGAGGAGCAGGAAAGCTGAAAGAAGGGACTAGGCCGGAAATGTCAGCCTTCCTGCTCCTCTGATGTTACTTGGCCTGCTGTGTTCATCCAGCTCTACACCTTGTTATCTCAGGTTCTCCAGCATCTGCAGTTCCTACTATCACTTGATCCTTTGCAGTTTACCTCCTGGTCTAAAGGAGACACCAACTCCCTGGCCCTTCGCTCATTCCTGGAACATCTGGATAAACAGGGATACCTAAGTCATGGTCCTATTTATTGACTACAGTTCCATCATCAACACCACAATTTGAAACAAACTCATCTCTGAACTCCAAGACCTAGGTCTTGGCTCCTCACTTCTACCTCTCCCCACCCCCTCTGAAACTGTCTCCTTAACTTCTTGACCCATCAACTGCAATCAATAAGAACAGATGGCAACTCGTCTACCACCATATCCTCAACAGTGGTGCCCCACAAGGCAGTGTACTCAGTCCCCCTATGGTACTCCTTAAGCACTCAGAACTGTGTGGCCAAATTCCACCCCAACTCCATCTACAGCTACCCTGATGCACCTTACATGGTATGAGCTGCCTGTAAAGCATACAAAACCATGCTTTTTACCCTATCTCGGTACATGTGACAACAGTAAATCAATCAAGTGATAGGGTTACAGCTGGTCTGATATTCCTGATCTTCACTCTCTAGTCTTTTCCTCATAATCTTCATTTCCCTACTGGGCAAGAATCTACTGATCCCTGTTTCAAATATACACAAGGGCTCTGCCCCCACAGCTATCTGTGACAAAGGAGTTCCAAAGACCAATGACCCTCTGAGACAAGAAATTTCTCCTTATCTCAGTCTTAAATTGGTGTCTTTTATTCTAAGACTGTACCTTCTGGCCCTAGACTCTCCCATGAGGGGAAATACCCTCTCAGCACTTAATCTGTCAATCCCCTTAATAATCCGATAAAGTGCAATGAGATCACCTCTCATTCTTCTGAATTTGAAGGAGTAGAGTGCCCACCTGTTTAGCTATTGCTCATAAAGCTGTCTTTGACTCTATAATCTGTTTATATTAGGTATCATCCTGGTGAACCATCTCTGAGCTGCCTCCAGTGAAATAATTGCCTTCCTTTGATAAGGGGATCAAAACTGCTCACAGTACTCCAGATGTGGTCTCACCAGCACCTTATAAAATGGTACAATTTAAGCTGAATTAATGGCCGCACTCATGCTGATAAATGAACCTATATAGATTGTCATAAAAACTCATCTCGCTCACTAATGTCCTCTAGGAAAGGAAATCGACGATCTCACTCATGTCTCCAAGCCACAGGGATACGGCTGACTGTTAATCACCTTAGAAATGGTGCTAACAAGCCATTCAGTTCGAAGGCAGAGGCATCCACAGCCCGTGAATGGGTGAAAAAGAAATTGGAGACATTTGAGTCTTCATCACATGAACTTGAACTCTTAATCATTCTAAACAATCTGCTGCCTAAACTCTTGCAATAGGCTCCTGACATGTTCGTCCTGATGGCTCACTGATTTTGTATAGTCGATCAGAAAAGGGATTAGGCTCTTTATTATGTGAATGAAAGATTCTTAATGGCCTTCTCCGTGTCTCCAATATGTTTAGAGCTTATTCGCAGAACCACATTTGTAGCTAATAACAAAATGTGGCTTTTTAATTGCATTGTGGCTTTCTTGCTTCATTGCTCACAGTCATGTCCTGAAGATTAACCTTTAATTTCTGGATTGTGAAGGGTAAGCACACAGCGTTGGAACTGTACTTGGAGGGTGATAGCAAGAGCTATATCATTAGGCTTAACAACTCCAGTACAAAGGAAGTCGATTCTAATCACAATCATTTGAATGGCAAAAGAATTGCTTCAATGCATCAATATTCGGCGAGGTTTTCAGCACTGCTACAATGCACACCCATTCTTACCCTTTCACTATGACCTGTTGCTGTCAAGGTCAAAGGAAACCGGAACAGAATTCCCAAGGGAGATATCCAGAATCATGGGGTGGCAATTTAGGCAATGCCACGTGACAGGAGGGAGAACATTCGGGAAAAGGAACAAGCTCGTAACTTGGCCACAGTCGCCATAAAATTGAAATGTTTGCGTAACTGTTTGATAATTGGAAAATTTTAATTTAAGCTAAATGATCAGTTAAGCATCTAGTGTAATTGAGTGTTGACTACAAACCCTGTCTACCTTATTGGGCTCAGTTTCCAAATAATGTAATTATTATTTTGATATAAAAATACATTGTTTTTGAGTATTGCTATTTATCATCACTGGATCACTGCAACACTCCACCTCACAGGCTGATTATAGTTAATGCACTTGGAAGCTCTCCAGATCTCAGGAAATGTTAATGGCAAAATTTGATGAAGCGGATTTAGAACAATTCTTTCTCTTTTTCCTTTGAAATGGCCCCAAGACTCTGAGGTTATACATCAAAGCTGTTTATGCAACAATACTAACTAGTGGAAGAAGGCACTAAAAACTTTCAGTGATAAACTCTGATGGCATTTAACACTGAGATGGATAGATGGGCTCTGAAGGAGGAATTGTGCACATTGAGAAAGACTCAACAGGCTAGGGTTATTTTTAACTTTCTCCTCATTCTTTTTTTCTCTGTCTCTTTCTCTCAATGAGAGGACACTGGGTGATAACAAAGCAATTCTTTAAAATTATGAAGGGGTCATGAAGAATAACCTTGAGAGAGGGTTTCAATTTGTTGGAGAGACTAAAACTTGGGGGATAAATAGAAGATAGCAATCCTTAAATCCAATAATGAATTGAGGAGAAACTTCTTCATCCCGAGAATGGTTCATGTATAAACATATGAATTGGTGAGGCAATTAGAACAGAGGTTTGTACAACAATCCAACACACACACATATCCATATGCACACATATACACACACACACACACACACACACATGCGCGTGCGCACACATTGACACACATGCGCGTATGCACATACACACAAACAAGCACACATAAATGAATATATGCACAAACTGAACAAACACACACAAACACATGCATGTACACTCACACATACACGTAGATGCACATGCAGACACATATGTGTGCATGCAAACATGCACACACATACTCACAAACACATGCACATACACAGTCACATATGTGTGCATACACTCACACACACACACACACACACACACACACACACACACACACACACACACACACACGCATGCAGACAAACACAGAAAAAAAGCTTTGGAAACCAATGCAACATTTACTTTAGTATAGATAATAAAATGTGAGGCTGGATGAACACAGCAGGCCAAGCAGCATCTCAGGAGCACAAAAGCTGACATTTCGGGCCTAGACCCTTCATCAGAGAGGGGGATGGGGTGAGGGTTCTGGAATAAATAGGGAGAGAGGGGGAGGCGGACCGAAGATGGAGAGAAAAGAAGATAGGTGGAGAGAGTATAGGTGGGGAGGTAGGGAGGGCATAGGTCAGTCCAGGGAAGACGGACAGGTCAAGGAGGTGGGATGAGGTTAGTAGGTAGATGGGGGTGTGGCTTGGGGTGGGAGGAAGGGATGGGTGAGAGGAAGAACAGGTTAGGGAGGCAGAGACAGGTTGGCCTGGTTTTGGGATGCAGTGGGTGGAGGGGAAGAGCTGGGCTGGTTGTGTGGTGCAGTGGGGGGAGGGGACGAACTGGGCTGGTTTAGGGATGCAGTAGGGGAAGGGGAGATTTTAAAACTGGTGAAGTCCACATTGATACCATTAGGCTGCAGGGTTCCCAGGCGGAATATGAGTTGCTGTTCCTGCGACCTTCGGGTGGCATCATTGTGGCACTGCAGGAGGCCCATGATGGACATGTCATCTAGAGAATGGGAGGGGGAGTGGAAATGGTTCGCGACTGGGAGGTGCAGTTGTTTGTTGCGAACCGAGCAGAGGTGTTCTGCAAAGCGGTCCCCAAGCCTCCGCTTGGTTTCCCCAATGTAGAGGAAGCCACACCGGGTACAGTGGATGCAGCATACCACATTGGCAGATGTGCAGGTGAACCTCTGCTTAATGTGGAATGTCATCTTGGGGCCTGGGATGGGGACGAGGGGGGAGGTGTGGGGGCAAGTGTAGCATTTCCTGTGGTTGCAGGGGAAGGTGCCGGGTGTGGTGGGGTTGGAGGGCAGTGTGGAGTGAACAAGGGAGTCACGGAGAGAGTGGTCTCTCCAGAAAGCAGACAGGGGTGGGGATGGAAAAATGTCTTGGGTGGTGGGGTTGGATTGTAAATGGCGAAAGTGTCGGAGGACGATACGTTGTATCCGGAGGTTGGTAGGGTGGTGTGTGAGAACGAGGGGGATCCTCTTTGGGCAGTTGTGGCGGGGGCGGGGTGTGAGGGATGTGTTGCGGGAAATACTGGAGACGCGGTCAAGGGCATTCTCGATCACTGTGGGGGGCAAGTTGCGGTCCTTGAAGAACTTGGACATCTGGGATGTGCGGGAGTGGAATGTCTTATCGTGGGAGCAGATGCGGCGGAGGCGGAGGAATTGGGAATAGGGGATGGAATTTTTGCAGGAGTTTGGGTGGGAGGAGGTGTATTCTAGGTAGCTGTGGGAGTCGGTGGGCTTGAAATGGACATCAGTTACAAGCTGGTTGCCTGAGATGAAGACTGAGAGGTCCAGGAAGGTGAGGGATGTGCTGGAGATGGCCCAGGTGAACTGAAGGTTGGGGTGGAAGGTGTTGGTGAAGTGGATGAACTGTTAGAGCTCCTCTGGGTAGCAAGAGGCGGCGCCGATACAGTCATCAATGTACCGGAGGAAGAGGTGGGGTTTGGGGCCTGTGTAGGTGCGGAAGAGGGACTGTTCCACGTAACCTACAAAGAGGCAGGCATAGCTGGGGCCCATCCGGGTGCCCAAGGCCACGCCTTTAGTCTGTAGGAAGTGGGAGGAGTCAAAAGAGAAGTTTTTGAGGGTGAGGATGAGTTCGGCTAGGCAGATGCGGGTGTCGGTGGAGGGGGACTGGTCGGGCCTGCGGGAGAGGAAGAAGCGGAGGGCCTTGAGGCCATCTGCATGCGGAATGCAGGCGTATACATAGAACATAGAACATAGAACAGTACAGCACAGAACAGGCCCTTCAGCCCACAATGTTGTGCCGACCATTGATCCTCATGGATGCACCCTCAAATTTCTGTGACCATATGCATGTCCAGCAGTCTCTTAAATGACCCCAATGACCTTGCTTCCACAACTGCTGCTGGCAACGCATTCCATGCTCTCACAACTCTCTGCGTAAAGAACCTGCCTCTGACATCCCCTCTATACTTTCCATAGGGATTGGACGTCCATGGTGAAGATGTCCATGGTCCATGATGGTCCTTCTCAGGCAACCACTTGTAACTGATGTCCATTTCAAGCCCACCGACTCCCACAGCTAACTAGAATACACCTCCTCCCACCCACCCTCCTGCAAAAATTCCATCCCCTATTCCCAATTCCTCCGCCTCGACCGCATCTGCTCCCACGACAAGACATTCCACTCCCGCACATCCCAGATGTCCAAGTTCTTCAAGGACCACAACTTTCCCCCCACAGTGATCGAGAACGCCCTTGACCGCATCTCCCATATTTCCCGCAACACATCCCTCACACCCCGCCCCCGCCACAACCGCCCAAAGAGGATCCCCCTCGTTCTCACACACCACCCTACCAACCTCCGGATACAACGCATCATCCTCCGACACTTCCGCCATCTCCAATCCGACCCCACCACCCAAGACATTTTTCCATCCCCACCCCTGTCTGCTTTCCGGAGAGACCACTCTCTCCGTGACTCCCTTGTTCGCTCCACACTGCCATCCAACCCCACCACACCCGGCCCCTTCCCCAGCAACCGCAGGAAATGCTATACTTGCCCCCACACCTCCTCCCTCACTCCTAACCCAGGCCCCAAGATGACATTCCACATTAAGCAGAGGTTCACCTGCACATCTGCCAATGTGGTATACTGCATCCACTGTACCCGGTGTGGCTTCCTCTACATTGGGGAAACCAAGCGGAGGCTTGGGGACCGCTTTGCAGAACACCTCCGCTCAGTTCGCAACAAACAACTGCACCTCCCAGTCGCAAACCATTTCCACTCCCCCTCCCATTCTTTAGATGACATGTCCATCATGGGCCTCCTGCAGTGCCACAATGATGCCAACCCAAGGTTGCAGGAACAGCAACTCATATTCCGCCTGGGAACCCTGCAGCCCAATGGTATCAATGTGGACTTCACCAGTTTCAAAATCTCCCCTTCCCCAACTGCATCCCTCAACCAGCCCAGTTCGTCCCCTCCCCCCATTGCACTACACAACCAGCCCAGCTCTTTCCCTCCACCCACTGCATCCCAAAACCAGGCCAACCTGTCTCTGCCTCCCTAACCTGTTCTTCCTCTCACCCATCCCTTCCTCCCACCCCAAGCCGCACCCCCATCTACCTACTAACCTCATCCCACCTCCTTGACCTGTCCGTCTTCCCTGGACTGACCTATGCCCTCCCTACCTCCCCACCTATACTCTCTCCACCTATCTTCTTTACTCTCCATCTTTGGTCCGCCTCCCCCTCTCTCCCTATTTATTCCAGTTCCCTCCCCCCATCCCCCTCTCTGATGAAGGGTCTAGGCCCAAAATGTCAGCTTTTGTGCTCCTGAGATGCTGCTTGGCCTGCTGTGTTCATCCAGCCTCACATTTTATTATCTTGGATTCTCCAGCATCTGTAGTTCCCATTATCCCCAACATTTACTTTAGTGTTGTCTTAACTGCGTTGAATGATGGAACTGCGCTTCTGTTTAAGGCTGATTGTGATTGTGATGAAGTGGTGCTGGAATGTATATCAATGAACAAACGGCACCCTGCATTGTGGGTATGAGACCTCGAAGGCAGGATGGGAAGATGTTCGTCAAGACCCAGACTTTAGCCAAAATTTGCAAATTAATTTTAAAAACTGTGCTGGAGCTGTGACAGTCAAATAAATCATTGTTCCTGTGACAACAAAGATGCCTCTTTCTACACTTTGGTATTGTAGGTAAAGAATTGGAATAACACCTATATAGCACGTTGTGATCATTCAAGCTTAACATTGAACAGTAGGCTGGAGAAAACATATTAGGCCATAAGTTTGAACAGGACAATGACACCATTACAACCTAATTAAAGGGACCAGAAACAGCTATTACTGTATATAACCCACAGACATAGAAAAGAACGGAGGTTTAAAGAAAAGATGTCACAAACATCTCAGTATTGCAGTCAGGTGCTTTGTCGCAATGCTGAACAAATTTGTGACCCACTCAGGATGCCTTATGAGGAGAACTTTGATGTATTAACCATCTGAATAGACTGCGATCCATGGGATTTCTAAGTAACCAATATCAGCACAAGTGCATCCTCATGTTTCTTAGATTAATAAAGAGGTGCCATAATAAGTAGAACTGTGTCCAAATGGTGCGTCATTGATATCTGGGCCAGAAATGTTTGACTCAGAATGGGGTATTGCATGCTGGATGGACTCATCTGGAACCAGATGGCATAGTCTCAGAATAAAGGGGCATCAACTTCAGATTGAGGTAAGGAGGAATTTCTTTTCTCAGAGAGTTGTGAGTCTTTGGAACTCTTCGCCACAGAGAGCTGTTGGGGCAGAGTCCTTGTATATATTTAAGGCTGAGAAAGGTGGATTCTCTATCACTTGGGGAATCAAGGGTTATAAGTAAAAGGCTGGAAAGTAGACGTAAGGACTGTCTGATCAGCCCTGGCCCTATTGAATGGTTCAGCAGGCTCGGTGAAGTGAATGGCCTATTGTGTTGCTATTTCTTATGGTCTTACTGTCTTACTGAGGGGAAGGATCTGTTCATAAAATGAGCTGAAGTTAGGAAAGAGAAGAGTTGTGAGGAGTTGTGGGACTTTGCTGAATTTCCTGTTTCAGTATTTAATATTCTTATCTACCTTTCCCTGACTTTGATGTAGAATGAAATTCAACGCCTCTTTGCTTTCTAGCTTTATTCTTTGTTCATGTGCTTTTCCTCATCAATTTTCTGTCTTTTTATTTCTAGTCAGTATTATCTGTGTCATGCCAGCACTGTGTGTTTGTTGTAGGTACAGCACCGTAGACAACATTGGCTCAAGAAGGCAATCGTCATCACATTGATGAAGGCAGTTGGGGATGGGCAATAAATAATGGCTTACATTTGCCACCATCACCTTAATGAATAAGGAACAACCCTCTTGAACCTCGATCTTACCAGCTTCCAGCATTTCTCTGCTTCTAATTCTAGCCTCTTATACATCCTCAGTTATAATTGTTCCACCATTGTTAGCTCCGCCTTCTGCTGTATGCAAGATCTAGAATTCCCTCCTTACATCTGGGTGACTCAGTGGTGAGCACTGTTGCCTCACATCACAAGGGACCTGGGTTCAATTCCAGCCTCGGGTGACTGTCTGTGTCGTGTTTGCACATTCTCCCTGTGTCTGCATGGGTTTCCAAAGATGTCCAGGTTAGGTGGACTGTCTGTGCTATAGTGTCCACAGGTGAGCACATTAGGTTGCTTGGTCCTGGGAAATATAGGATTACGGAGATGGGGTGGAGCTGGGTGGGATGCTTTTCAGAGGGTCAGTGAGGACTCAATGGGCTGAAAATGACCTGCTTCCACACTGGAGAGATTCTATGAAAATAAACTGCAAACAACAGCCCTTCAAATGGGTTGAAGGGGCATGAAAAAACAAACTGGACTGAGACCTCTTGTGGTGACAATAATAATGAGGAGCTGACAAGCCCCTGTGAAACAGCAAGCCATGATCTGTGGATTATGTCCCAAAATGTAAACATATCATGTGTTTTCCCCTTTGAAGAATGGACATGGATCACAACCTAAAAAACAGTTTCAACTATTCTGGAGTGTGCTTGCAGGACTGAATGTTCTTGTGAGCACCAGCTTGGGTTCAAAACTTAATGTGCTGTGAAAATCACAGTTGAAGAACTACCTCTGGTCCCCAGTGTGTTACAAGCAATGGAGTATCTTCTCTTACTCTGAGTGCTACAGAACAGACAGAAGAAAAGCAAAATGACCCTTTCTTACCCTGAATGTTGATTGAAATGAATCAGAAATACAGAATTTCAACTAATCTGTGAAACGAAGGATTTTGAAGCTGATTATTCAACTGCCAACTTTAACACTACCCACAAACACCACTGTAATGGCCAGAATGTTCAACTTGTTCACTCTTCATGAACAATTCAAAGAATGATGTGGATTGTTTTGTCCCTTTTAATACATTTATCTCTTATTTCATTCATTTCATTTGCGCCTGGGCAAAGATTGCTGCAAAAGGGTGTGGGTATTTTTTTTAATTCAATAACAGGATGAGGGTGTCACTAGGAAGACAGCGTTTATTGCCCGTCCCAAATTTCCCAGAGGGCAGTTAAGAGTCAATCACATTGCTGTGGATTTGGAGTCACATGCAGGCCTGACCTGATAAGGATGGTAGTTTCCTTCCCTAAAGAACATTAGTGAACCAGATGGGTTTTTCCCAACATTTGACAATGGATTCATGATCGTCATTAAATTCCTAACTCCATATACCTATTGAATTCAAATTTCACCATCTGCCATTTTGGGATTCGGACCTGGGTTCCTGGAATGTTCTCTATGTCTCTGGATTAACAGTTCACTAATAATAACATTGGGCCATCACCTCCCCATCGCCTCCGTAGGCTAAATAATTTGAAATAATTCATTCCTCCTCATCCCAGAGTTAAACAATTTGGAGAAACCTATTTGTCGCCATAAAAAATTGGGGAATATCATCTGGTGTCCCGTCATAACATTGGTTGTTAACACGTACGAAGTGGCTTACATTCACCTGATTTGAAAATCACAGGCAGGTTTTATTTGCAATTCAGAGTCGAACTTGCAGTTTTATATAACTGTGTCTGCTTCTGGATTCTAGCATGTTTCTGGTGGCCTTTATATGGTCATTGGAATTGTAATTTCACACTACTGCTTGACTCATTAGAATTAATAAAAAATAATTAAACATCATCAGGATCTATATCACTTGAGTAGATCACATCATGACAGAGAGATTCTGAACAGCAGATTACACTCTGCACCAAGCATAGTGTGTACAGTTGTTAGATTAAACATTCTCTACAGTTCTGGAATCCACATTATTAGACTGATATGATTGTTTGGAGAGGATGCAGACGAGATATACTAGGTATTGTCTGGGCTGGAGAGTTTCATTTCTGAAGACAGTTTGGACAGGCTAGTGTTGTTCTCCTTCTAGCAGAGGAGACTGAGAGGTGCAAATGATTGAGATGTGTAAAATTATGAGGTGCATAAATGGTGTAGATAGGAAGAAGGCTTTTGCCATGATAGAGGGAATAATGACCCAGGACATAAATTTACGGAAGGGTCAGGAGGTTTGGAGGAATTGAGAGAAAATTCCTTTCAACACAGCGGGTGCTGGGAATATGAACTTACTACCTGTAATGGTAGTAGAGGTAAAATCCCTCATAACATTTAAGAAGTATTTAGATGTGCACTTGAGATGATGAGTCATGCAAAATAATGGGATTAGAATAGTTAAGTGGGTGTTTATGCTCGGTGCAGACTTAAGGATCTTTACGCTGTTAACCGCTGTGGCTCTATTCCCTGAAAAGGCCTCAGGTCCAGAAATGCCCGATAGTAAATAATGCATCCAACCTCCTCCAGGACTAACCCTATAGCTGTACATCTATAACACTGGAATTACTCCTCAAATCTCTCCATCTCTCTAACATCAGTCTTTCTAAAGATTTTTAAAGCCTACGTTTTTGATCAACCTTCTGGTTTCTGTCCTAACATATCATCATAGAATTCCTGCAGTGTGGAAGCAGGCCATTTGGCCCATTGAATACACACCAACCCTCCAAAGAACAATACACCCATCCCCATCCCCATATTCTAACCCTGTATTTCTCCATGGCCAATCCACTTAATTTACACCCCTGGTAAGTTAGCAAGTCCGACCTACCTAACCTACACATCTTTAGACTGTGGGAGGAAACTGGAGCACCCGCAGGCAACCTATGCAGACACAGGGAGAATGTACAAACTCCACACAGATGGTTTCCTGAGGGTGGAATTGAACTCAGGTCCCTAGTACTGTAAGGCAGCAGTGCTAACCACTGAGCCATCATACCACCCGAAGTATCCTTTCTTGCTGGGTGTCAAATCTCATCTGGTTAGTCTCCTGTGGATCACCTTGGGACATTTTACTACACTGGAGATATTCTTTAAATGTGAGTAAAATAGCCCTTTTTCGTACTTATTGAAATAGAAATTCAAGGGTTGCTAAGGAAGAACAATACATGCTCACTAGTCAGCAATCAATGTACATGCCCTATGAGTGAACATTTAAAAAAAATCTTAGGTTGGCATTGTGTCTCTTCAAAGATGAAAATAATTTATTAAAAATATATTTTTTAAATTGTCATATGTTCATACCACATGTGATTTGGAGCCATCTCAATGATAACATTTACTTTTGATATTTAATAGATACTTCCTAACTTGGCAAGCGAATTTGCGGGGCTAATTTCCAGCTCTGTTTGCACCAGGCAAGATCTCTGGCCCTTGCAAGTGGCATTTCCTTTACATGAGTCACTGAATTAATCCGTGCCAGAGTACAACACTGAGCCTTAACCTTGATGTAATATCCTCTTCAGCAAGGAGTTTGTAAGTGCACTCTGAGCATTTCACCAGACCCCGGCCTGTAGGAAAAGAAGGATGAGAAATAAAAGTCATGATCCCGTTTCAAAGAGGAAGAAAAGCCAAAGATATATTGGCGTAAACAGTTGGAAGATTTGCAAGCGTGGGATTTACTCGACAGGCTATAAACGATTTGGTTTTGTTCCTGTGTTAAAGGCAGAATTGAATGATGTGTGATGAGTTCTGCACTAACCTCAGATGAACATCAAACAAAAGGACACGGATGCCCTTCAGGTTATAAGGAAGAGGCACAATTAACATTTCGAGTCAAGAGCGGCTGAGGGGTTTTTATTTAACAGTGTATTAGCTGATGTTTTCTTAACAAAGCTGTGACTAACAGGGTAAGGAAGATGTTTTATTTTGATGTGTGGGATTAGCAGTAGCGGTATGATTTATTAATTTGATACGTAAGGACACGAATTGAGCATCACAGAAACATCGGCTACAATTACTCCCTAGAAGCCAATCACAGTCACTGATTGATATGTGCTGGTGGGCAAGTGAAGCTAAATGTAGCTCTGGACAGACAGCGTCATTATGAAGATGAAAAGGACACTGAGGAAGGTCATGGCTAAAGAATATGAGGCTCTTTTACAACCATGTGTTATGTACTAGACCAGGCTCCTCAAAATAAGTTAAGAAGGTAGCCTAAGCCCAAACTTTTTATTTATTTTCAGTGCACATGCCAGAGGAAGTGGTGGAGGCTGGTGCAATTACAACATTTAAAAGGCATCTCAATGGGTACATGAATAGGAAGGGTTTAGAAGGATAATAGGCCAAATGTTGCAAATGCGAATAGATTTATTTAGGATACCTGGTTGGCATGGAAGAGTTGGACCAAAGGATCTGTTTCCGTGCTGTACATCTCTATGACTCTGTGACTCTAAATGTGAAGTGAGTATTCCAAATGTAATGCCACTGTTCAATCTACTCAAAATTAAGCAGAACACAATTTATTTGACCACGATAGTTAAAATACAAACAAAGTAATGAAGAACTGAGAATAACATATCTCAATTGGAAAACTTAACTGAATAACAGATGCAGTAACTATTACTCATTAACTCTTCCAAGATAGTAACATCCTACAAATACCCCCTTGGAAAAAGGCAAATTCAGACACGGATTCTGATATCTCCAAACCAGGTAGAAAAAACATCAAGAGAAAGTTCTCAGAGAGTACCAGCCTGGAGACATTTACTGAAGCAGCTAACTCTGTTGAGACCCCAATAGCTTCTGATGCTACTGCAAGCCAAAACCCAGGAATCTTGATCTGTGACAGCTGGCCAAACCCATTCAGGTTGTTGAAAGAAAAACCCAAGATCTCCAAAACTGTTTACTCAAGTGGTCTTAACAAGCCAGCTTGTCACATCTCGTTCAACCTCTCTCTTAAAAACACTCACTTCCCCGACTTGTGTTGAGAGTCACATGTAGGCCAGACCAGGTATGGTAGCAGGATTTGAACCTGGATCCTCACAACATTATCTTAGCTCCTGGATTAATAGTCCAGTGATAATACCACTAGGTCATTGTCTCCCCTGACATAATATGAAACAACTCTAGAGCGAGTGGGACTTCAACCCAATGGGATATGACCACTGTGCCACAAGAGTCCATCCTTTGCACTTCTAATTTCCAGTGAAGACATGCCCAGCCTGTCCAACCTGCTCTCATTAGATGATTTGCTCATTCCATGTATTAATCTGGTAAACTTCCACCCACAATGCCATTATACCCTTCCTTATAATGGGTTTTTGGGATGTGTTTGCAATAATGCTCTATATAACGAAATCATAACATAGAACATAGAACATAGAACAGTACAGCACAGAACAGGCCCTTCAGCCCACAATGTTGTGCCGACCATTGATCCTCATGGATGCACCCTCAAATTTCTGTGACCATATGCATGTCCAGCAGTCTCTTAAATGACCCCAATGACCTTGCTTCCACAACTGCTGCTGGCAACGCATTCCATGCTCTCACAACTCTCTGCGTAAAGAACCTGCCTCTGACATCCCCTCTATACTTTCCACCAACCAGCTTAAAACTATGACCCCTCGTGCTAGCCATTTCTGCCCTGGGAAATAGTCTCTGGCTATCAACTCTATCTATGCCTCTCATTATCTTGTATACCTCAATTAGGTCACCTCTCCTCCTCCTTTTCTCCAATGAAAAGAGACCGAGCTCAGTCAACCTCTCTTCATAAGATAAGCCCTCCAGTCCAGGCAGCATCCTGGTAAACCTCCTCTGAACCCTCTCCAAAGCATCCACATCTTTCCTATAATAGGGCGCCCAGAACTGGACGCAGTATTCCAAGTGCGGTCTAACCAAAGTTTTATAGAGCTGCAACAAGATCTCACGACTCTTAAACTCAATCCCCCTGTTAATGAAAGCCAAAACACCATATGCTTTCTTAACAACCCTGTCCACTTGGGTGGCCATTTTAAGGGATCTATGTATCTGCACACCAAGATCCCTCTGTTCCTCCACGCTGCCAACATCCTTGCTTTATCAACTTATTTTTCTTGTAATAGAGAATTGCATTTTATTGGCATTCTTAATTACTTGATTTACCCACGTTAACCTCTCGTGACTGATTGAATATCTAGATAACTCTAAACATTAGAGTTCTGCAGCAAATTTACACATAAGTAACACTTTGTTTTCTCATCCTTTCTGCCAAAGTGAACAACTTTGTATTTTCCCACATTATATTCCAATTGCCACGTCTTCACCCTATTGATATCCATCCGCAACTTCACAATATACATTGCTAACAATGTTGTGCTATCTGCTGATCCCACTTTGCCAATTCTCTTGAATCTGCCTCTTCTGATTCGTGGTCATTTTCTTGCATCTAATAGCTTTGCCTTGTTTATCCTACGGATATTTTTAGCATCAACATGTTCAAGGATGTTTTTACATGCCTTTGAAGCTGGTGGGACTTGAATCCAGGCCTCCTGGCTCAAAGGTAGGAATATTACCACTGTACCAATTTCCCCTGTCTTTTTTACTCAATCAAAAGCATCCATAACCTTCAAACCTGTATCAAATCTCCCTGCATATCAACACCACAATTGCTGTTTCTCCACATTAACTGGGATGTGGCAATGTTGGACTGGGGTGGACAAAGTCAGAAGTAACTCGACACCAGATTTATTTAAAATCACAAACCTTTGGGACGCTGCTCCATCGTCAGGTGAAGTGACTATAACTTAGTGTTGTATGACTTTGTCCACATAACTGCGTTTATGACATGTAAACTCATTGGTAGGGTTAGTATTAAGCAGGTAGATTTGAGGTTGTGATGACACTAGCCATGATCATATTAATTGGTGGAGCAGGTTGAAGGTGCTGATTTCCCTACTCCTGTTCCTAATTCTCATGTTCTCCTTTTGCTATAAATGCACATTGGTTGATTATCAGGTCCCACAGTGAAATTTGAGCCCGGAAGTTTTGGTTCAGAGGCAGGGACACAATCCATCGTGTCACTTTATAACTAACTAAATACTTTTGAACCGATGTCACTGTTGTAATTTAAGGAACACAATAGCCAGTTTGTACAGAGGAAGATCCCACAATCAGTAAAGTGCTAATGACCAGCTAAGGTAAACTAATAAATTGGGCTTAGGGATAAATTATGGTCAGGACTTCCCTCCTCTTCTTCAGCAGCATGACTCTTGACAGGGAAAGCATAACCTTGGTTTAATGTTTCCTGTAAAAAAAGATGCCTCCAACAGTACAGCATTTCAGCACTCCCTCAGTACTGCACTGAAGTGTCAGCTTATGCTATGCACTCAAATGGTAGAATCTAACATTGGGTAGAGCTGAGGAAGCCTCCAGAAACTTGAATATTCCTTCCTAATACACCAGTTATTTAGTTCAGACAGATATGTCAACCTTTTGTTCAATGTCCTTATTTGATGTGTAAATTTTAATTGGGTCTTTGAAACTCTTGTTACGAAAACAAGATTCTTTGAATTTTCACCGATTACAAACAGACAATACTCAGAGAGTTACTATTGGATTTCACTAAAAGATAAATGCATCAGAGCAAAACATTGACTGCACTTTAAAGAGGTTCAGAAGAAGACTATTGACAGATAAAGAGCATTCTATATGATGCACAGTTTGTAATTATTACAACAAAGGAGTTTGTTTCTTATCATGTTATATATTCATACTGTCTGCATTTTTAATGCTTAGCCAGAGTGAATACTAATCACTTACCTGAAGTGCAATTATTCAACAGAAACAATTAAGAAAATGAATTCTGGAGTGATTGTTTCACTGATTTTCTGTGACCAGGTGCCAATTCTTCTCAGCGAAGATGAAAAAGAAGAAAATTATTTTGTTGCAATAACAGTGACACCAATTCATGGCTGCTGACCAGTTCAATTCTGCTGCAGTTAATCTTTCTCTGAACCTCTTTAAAAGGCAGACAATGTTTTTTGTCTTGGGAATCACTTGATTTCTGTCAACGTCCAAATGGACCGTTCTGTCTAATTATTGGGAGCCAGAAGGCATCAGAGAGAGGACGCGGAAAACATTTTAACAAGGACGGTTACAAAAGTGACATAGTTATGCAGGTAATGGGGAGAAACTGAGGATGTTCTCCTTGGAGGAGGGAAGGTTACAAGATTTCAATGGAAGAATTCAAAGCTATGATGGATCTGGCTACAGGAAATGGAAATACTCTTTCCATTGACAGAACAAACTTGAAGCATATGGCTGTGACTGCTGGAAAAACCATGGTCATATTTTCAATGTCTCCCACCAGCTGATGTAGGATGGGGAGGCATAAAAATTCCCAGAGTGGCCTTCCTGCCACCCATCCACATGCCTCCTACATGTCCTCATAGTGCCATGGAATCATAATGGTCTGCAGCACAGTAAAAAGTTATTCCATCCACCTGCTCTGTGCTGATCAAATCAAGCACCTAAACATTTTCCAGTGCTTTCCCAAAATCTTATACACTTTGGCTTTGCAAGTGCATGTCTAAATATTTCTTAAATGTGATAAGGGTTTTGCCATCTACCATTCTTACAGACAGTGTATTCCAGCTTCCCATCAAGCCCTGGATGAATAGGTTTTTCTTCATATCCCCTCTAAATCTTCTGCCCCTTATCTTACATCCATGCCCCTGGCATTAACCCCTTCACCAAGCGGAATGGTTTCTTACAGTCTCCCTCATAATTTTATGAATTTTACATCAGGCCAAAGTTCGTCTCCCAGCCATGCCAAAATTAATGCCCTTAAAGTGGTCAATGTTTGGCCAGTTATTGACCATTGAGAGGCCAACTGATCTCAATTTTCAGATGAGCAGGAGGAGCTCAGAGACAGTGGAAATGATCAGCATGCTCTATTCTCAGCAGGTATTGGTTCCTCAAGCACCCTTATCCATAACAGATAGCCCTAAGGCTCCTCCAGTCCAGGGCCATTGGGTGGATCCGCCTCACTGGCCTCTCCATCTAGCATCCACCACCCTCTTTCTTTGACACCTGCCTCCTTACCCCGACAGCCCCATGTCTTTCCTTCGGTCCCCAGCATACAACTCCCCACACTACAACAATCTCAAATCTAGGGGATTGTTTCTAGTCCCATGTGTAGCTAATTCTGCCACTGCCAGTCAAATAGATTGGCCAGCAGCTCTCTGAGAGGGTGTTACTTCCCAAGTGAGGGTAATCCTCATCACCAAGTATTGAAAGCCCCTCAGTGTATCAAATGGATGAAGGGCCTGTTGCCAAGCCTGTTGTTATGGACCAGACCAAACCTCCTCAAAATGTATGAAGAAGATAGACTCGACCCTAACTCTTTCCCTATTTTAGAGGTAAGTGTGATGTGACACTTTGATGCAATTCAATTGGTCAAACTACCAGATTTGAAGCCAAATATACCTCATCCATACACCATACTTAAAATACAACAAAACGAAAAGAGAAGAATTGGCTTAGGGATAATTCTATCAAAAATCTTAGCAAAATAATAGATATAGTAACTATTACTAATTGAAAACCGAAAGAACTGTGGATTGCTGTAAATCAAGAACAAAAACAAAGTTACTGGAAAAATTCAGCATGTCTGGCAGCAACTATGAGGGGTGAAAAAGCAGAGTTAATGTTTTGGGTTCAGGAACCCTCCCTCAAGACTGGCTTTGGAAGTATCGGAGGAAGGGCCCCGGACCCAAAACGTTAAATCTGTTTTTCTCCCCTCATAGATGCTGCCAGAACTGTTGAGCTTTTCCAGCTATTACCAATTAACTGCTCCTCTATAATAACATCTCATGAAAGCACCCCAACAAAGATAAGCTCAGAAAAACAGACTGTCTGACATGCTTCTCCAGCGGCAGGAAAACACAACGCAAAAAGTTCTGAGAAATTGTAGCAGGGAGAAATGTTCTGTACTTCCAAACCTGACTGAGACTGCAGCATCAACTGATTAGCAGCTAAAACTAAAGTCGTGTTTCTGTGACTCCACCCATTCAGGCTGCTTCTAATGCTCCAAGTTTGGAAATAAAATAAAACCAAGGCCTCACAAGCTGTTTACTTCAAGAGTTTTCAGAAGAGAGCTCAGTACCTCTGCCTTCAAACCTTTCCTCAAAGGAAAAGGATATAATGCACCTCATAAAGACATAGTATCATTAGGTGTTGGTTTAACTGGTCTATACCCATAGTATAGGTGGTCTGATCAGCAAGTTTGCTGATGACACTAAGATTGGTGGAGTAGCAGAGAGTAAAGGGGACTGTCAGAGATTACAGCAGAATATAGATAGACTGGAGAGTTGGGCGGATAAATGGCAGATGGAGTTCAATCCGGGCAAATGTGAGGCGATGCATTTTGGAAGATCAAATTCAAGAGCGAACTATACAGTAAAAGGAAAAGTCCTGGGGAAAATTGATATACAGAGAGATCTGGTTTTAAACATCTATTGTTCCCTGAAGGTGACAACGTAGGTCAATAGAGTGGTCAAGAAGGCATACAGCATTCTTTCCTTTATTGGACGGGTATTGAGTACAAGAGTTGGCAGGTCATGTTACAGTTGTGTAAGACTTTGGTTCGGCCACATTTAGAGTACTGTGTACAGATCTGGTTGCCACATTACCAAAAGGATATGGATGCTTGGAAGAGGGTGCAGAGGAGGTTCACCAGGATGTTGCCTGGTATGGAGGGTGCTAGCTATGAAGAAAGGTTGAGTGGATTAGGATTATTTTCATTAGAAAGATGGAGATTGAGGCGGGACCTGATTGAGGTCTACAAAATCATGAGGGGTATAGACAAGGCGGATAGCAAGAAGCTTTTTCCCAGAGTGGGGGACTCAATTACTAGAGGTCATGAGTTCAAAGTGAGAGGAGGAAAGTTTAGGGGAGATATGTGTGGAAAGTTCTTTACACAAAGGGTGGTGGGTGCCTGGAACGTGTTGCCAGCGGAGGTGGTAGACGCAGACACAATAGTGTCTTTTAAGGTGTATTTGGGCAGGTACATGGATGGGCAGGGAGCAAGGGTCACAGACCCTTAGAAAATAGATGACAGGTTAGACAGAGGATCTTGATCAGCGCAGGCTTGGAGGGTTGAAGGGCCTGTTCCTGTGCTGTAATTTTCTTTGTTCTCTTTGTTCTTTGTTCATTACACTGTGTTGGTGGCTGAACAGAGAACTCAGTCCCAAAGACTCCTGCCTTTAAGTGATGTGCTGTAATCAGAATTGTGAAAGAAGTAAACCACTGTATTGTGAAGCTCAATGAGAACTCCAGAACTGCCAACAGCAGAATCCTACAGCGTGGATCACCTCACTCTGTTCTGCTTATGTAATGGGAGCATAGGGATGAGTTACCCAGAGCCCACAGCACATTGCGGTACAAACATACAGACAGAGACATTAGGAGCAGTAGTGGGCCATTAGGCCCTTCAAGCCTGTTTTATTATTCAATCAGAACAGGACGCAACTGATTACTCCACATTCCCATTCCCCAAACCCCCCATAAGCTTGAGAGTGTAGTGCCCAGGGAGCAGGAGAAATGGTGCCAGAAACCACTTCAGTCAAATGCTGGGACAGATCTCAGTGAATGCTGCCAGCCATTACTTAGGATATTGCATTCAGTTCTGGTCACCAAATTGCATGAAGGATGTGGAGGCTTTGAAGAGGGTACAGAAGAGGCTTACCAGGATGCTGCCTGGTTTAGAGGGTATGAGCTATAAGGAGAGGCTAGAAAAACCCAGATAATAAAATGTGAGGCTGGATGAACACAGCAGGCCCAGCAGCATCTCAGGAGAACAAAAGCTGACGTTTCGGGCCTAGACCCTTCATCAGAGAGGGGGATGGGGTGAGGGTTCTGGAACAAATAGGGAGAGAGTGGGAGGCGGACCAAAGATGGAGAGAAAAGAAGATAGGTGGAGAGGAGAGTATAGGTGGGGAGTTAGGGAGGGGATAGGTCAACCAGGGAAGACGGACAGGTCAAGGAGGTGGGATGAGGTTAGTAGGTAGGAGATGGAGGTGCGGCTTGGAGTGGGAGGAAGGGATGGGTGAGAGGAAGAACAGGTTAGGGAGGCAGAGACAGGTTAGACTGGTTTTGGGATGCAGTGGGTGGAGGGGAAGAACTGGGCTGGTTGTGTGGTGCAGTGATGGGAGGGGACGAACTGGGCTGGTTTTGGGATGCGGTGGGGGAAGGGGAGATTTTGAAGCTGGTGAAGTCCACATTGATACCATTGGGCTGCAGGGTTCCCAAGCGGAATATGAGTTGCTGTTCCTGCAACCTTTGGGTGGCATCATTGTGGCACTGCAGGAGGCCCATGATGGACATGTCATCTAAAAAATGGGAGGGGGAGTGGAAATGGTTTGCGACTGGGAGGTGCAGTTGTTTATTGCGAACTGAGCGGAGGTGTTCTGCAAAGCGGTCCCCAAACCTCCGCTTGGTTTCCCCAATGTAGAGGAAGCCACACCGGGTACAGTGGATGCAGTATACCACATTGGCAGATGTGCAGGTGAACCTCTGCTTAATGTGGAAAGTCATCTTGGGGCCTGGGATGGGGTGAGGGAGGAGGTGTGGGGGCAAGTATAGCATTTCCTGCGGTTGCAGGGGAAGGTGCCGGGTGTGGTGGGGTTGGAGGGCAGTGTGGAGCGAACAAGGGAGTCACGGAGAGAGTGGTCTCTCCGGAAAGCAGACAGGGGTGGGGATGGGAAAATGTCTTGGGTGGTGGTGTCGGATTGTAGATGGCGGAAGTGTCGGAGGATGATGCGTTGTATCCGGAGGTTGGTGGGGTGGTGTGTGAGAACGAGGGGGATCCTCTTTGGGCGGTTGTGGCGGGGGCGGGGTGTGACGGATGTGTTGCTGGAAATGCGGGAGACACGGTCAAGGGCGTTCTCGAACACTGTGGGGGGAAAGTTGCGGTCCTTGAAGAACTTGGACATCTGGGATGTGCGGGAGTGGAGTGCCTCATCGTGGGAGCAGATGCGGCGGAGGAGGAGGAATTGGGAATAGGGGATGGAATTTTTGCAGGAGGGTGGGTGGGAGGAGGTGTATTCTAGGTAGCTGTGGGAGTCGGTGGGCTTGAAATGGACATCAGTTACAAGCTGGTTGCCTGAGATGGAGACTGAGAGATCCAAGAAGGTGAGGGATGTTTGTTTTCTTTGGAGCAGCAGAAGCTGAGGGCAGACTTGATAGAAGTCTATAAAATTATGAGATGCAGCGGCAGGATTGACAGTGGGAATCTTTTTCCTAGATACTAGGGGGCGTGAATTTAAGGTGAGAGGGTAAAAGTTCACAGGGGATCTGAGGGGCAACTTTTTTACACAGAGAGCGTTAGGAATCTGGCACACATTGCCGGGGTGGTGGTGTTAGAGCCATATACAATACGGGCATTTAAGAGACTTCTGGATAAGCACATGAAAATGCATGGGGTGGAGGGTTATGGGCTAAAGGCAGGCAGAAGAGATTAGTTTAATTTGGTGTCATATTTGTCAGCTGAAGGGCCTGCTCCTGTGCTCTACTGTTCCACGTTCTATGAACGTGAGAAGTGTTCGGGTGGTTTGTGAGATGAAGGGAAATGTCGAGAGAGACTGAGGATCTTCACTGAACTGGAGAACTTTATCAAGACTCATTCCAGCCTTGCTTTTCAAATACCAATGGTCATCAATGGTACCATCTCCCTTGTCTTTTCTGAAAGGTAAGAAGCAAAGCTTTGGAACGGAGGTGAGGTGCCAAACAAATTATTCTGATATGTTTGTATATTTGGAGGCTTCTGTCAACTGGTTAGCTGTTGTCAAAACAAATGGCTTATTATTGTAATGTCACAGAGTTTGAGAATGTTCTGGCATCTGGTAAGTGTATGATGCCAAAATAAACTGTGTGATTAATGTCTGTCACAAAGTAAATATGCCTACTTGTTTAGCCATCAGTTGCAGTAGGTTGCTTTTTAAAAGAAACGTTAAGATACACTAGAAACAGAGTGCGCATAATGTTGATAAAACCATAAAGACTGAGGAGCAGAAATAGGCCATTCAGTCCGTCTAGTCTTTCTCTGTTATTCATTGAGATTGTGGCAGAGCTGATCATCCTCAATCCCAAATTTCTGCATTTTTCCTGGATATCTTGCTTTCCTTACCTGATTAAGAGTCTATCTCAGTCTTGAATATACTTAGTGACCCAACCTCATCAGCCCTCTATGGTAACAAATTCCACAGATTCACTACCTGAGAGAAGAACTAATTCCTCATCATCTCTGTCTTAATTGATTCACCTCTTATTCTAAGATATTGTCCTCTAACCCTCGAGTCTCTTAGAAGGGGGAATAAGATATAAGATATTACTCTGTTAAATCCCCAAAGAATCATGTTTGTTTCAACAGGGTCACCTCTCATTCTTCTACATTCCAATGAGCACAGGCCTAATCAACTCAACATATCCTCATTATAGAGTCAGTCTTGATCTGGTATTAGCTGAGTGAACCTTCTCTGCCTCCAATACCAGGATATCTCTCTTTTGATAAGGGACCCAAAATCACGCAAGTATTTCAGCTGTGGTCTGACTCGTGCCTTGTTCAGATTTAGCAAACTTCCCTGTTTACATTCCATTCCCTTTGAAATTTTATGAATCATAGAATCCCTACACTGTGGAAACAGTCCCTTTGGCCCAACAAGTCCACACCATCCCCCTGTAACCCCCAAATCCTACACATCTCTGAACGCTATGGGCAATTTAGCGTTGCCAATCCACCTAGTCTGCGCATCTTTGGACTGTGGGAGGATACCCACACAGACATGGGGAGAATGTGTAAACTCCACACAGACAGTTGCCCAAGGGTGGAATCAAACCCAGGTCCCTAGTGCTGTGAGGCAGCAGTGCAAACCACTGAGCCGCTGTCCTGCCTCCAAAGGCATGCAGGCTATGTAGATTGGCTACGCTAATTTTCCCCATATTGTTCAGGGATATGTAGGTTTTGGGGGTTACGGGGGCGTTCGATCTGTGTGGGATGCTCTGAGGGTCGGTGTGGATTTGTTATGCCGAAGGGCTTGTTTCCACACTGTGGGGATTCTATGATTCTATGACTGAAATACAGGCCAATGTTCCATTTGCCTTCCCTACTGCCCACTGAACTCTGATGCTAGGTTTTCATGATTCATGGACCCCCAAATCACGTTGCTGTGCAGTTTTCTGCTGTCCTTCTCCATTTAAATAATACTCAGCCCCACTATTCTTGCTGCCAAAATGTATAGCCTCACATTTTCCCACATTATATTCCCTCTGCCAAGTTTTCATCCACTCACTTAATTTGCCCATAACCCTCTGCTGACTCCTTGCGTCACTCTCAATAACCGCCTTCCCGCCTATTTCTGTGTCATCCACAAACACGGCTATATCCATTTGTTTCATTCATTGTGTACATTCAGAAAGATTTTCTGAAGAAGGGCGCAGACTTGAAATGTCGGCCTTCCTGCTCCCATGATGCTGCTTGGTCTGCTTTGTACATCCTGCTCTACACCGTGTCATCTCAGATTCTCCAGCATCGATAGCTCCTGCTGTATCTATATACATTTGCTTTCTTCATTTCAGTCACACGTGGACAGGGCAGTGGAGAAAATGTTTAATAGTCAGTGCATTGCGGGTATACAGGAGGTTGGTCAGGCCAATTTTGGAATACTGTGTTCAATTCTAGCCTCACTGCTACAGGAAAGATGTTGTGAAACTTGAAAGAGTTGCAGAAAAGAATTACAAGGATGTTGCCAGGGTTGAAGGGTTTGAGCTATAGGGAGAGGCTGAATAGGCTGGGGCCATTTTCCATAGAATGTCGGAGGCTGAGGCGGGGACCTTACAGAGGTTTATAAGATCATTAGGAGCTTGGATAGGGTGATTAGCTAAAGTCTTTTTTCGGTAGTGAAAGAGTCCCAAACTCAAGGGCAAAAGTTTAAGATGAAAGGGGAGATATATGAAAGGGACCTAAGGGGCTAATTTTTCAGGCAGAGGGTGGTGCATGTATGGAATGAGTTTTTAGAGGAGGTGGAGGCTGATACAATTACAACATGGCAACTAATCCACGCTCACAGCACCTTCCCCATGAAACGGACCACTTGTGCTCTTGTTGTCTATCTTTCAATGTAAGACAGATGACACAAGCTGAGAATGGGCATGCCAAGACAGAGGTCTTAGGGACTACACCAGGAAGAAGCATTTCAGGGCTCGAAAACAGCCAGATCAACTATTGTTTTAGTGGTGACAGTGATTAAATACCAGCCAGGACACTGGGGAGAATTCCATTTCTCTTCTTCAAAATAGAGCCATGGGAGCATGTACATCTAACCAAAACTGCAGTTAAATTTTCATCTATAAAACTTTGAAAATAGCAGCATTCCCTCAGTGCCGCACCGGGGTGACAGATTTCACTTTTGCCCTCAAGCCCTGGAATGGAACTTAAACCTGGAACCTTATGCATCCAGGTAAAAGTGCTCTCAACTGAGACACACATTTGCACTCAATGTTGTGGGCACAGGTTTTAATCTACTTCTTAATAATTTATTGTTTGATGTTGGCCTAAACAATGACATGTAAATGTTGGAGCGATAATAGGAACTGCAGATGCTGGAGAATCCGAGGTGACAAGGTGTGGAGCTGGATGAACACAGCAGGCCAGGCAGCATCAGAGGAGCAGGAAAGCTGATGTTTTGGGCCTAGACCCTTCTTCAGCCTGAGACGCCAGCTTTCCTGCTCCTAAGATGCTGCTTGGCCTGCTGTGTTCATTGAGCTCCGCACTTTGTTATCACATGTGCATGTTGTAATGCTTTTTTCAAAGTTATCTTTTAATTAATGTGGGCAGTATTGGAAAGACCAACATGTACTGTCCACCCTGTTATTGTGTAAGAATACAGAATGACTATATTGGGATTATTTCAGTGGGAAGTTAATTGTCAGCCACATTGCTCTGGGTATGGACTAACATGTAGGTCCACACCACATATGAGCAAGAAGTGTGACAACCAATTTACACAAAGCCAGCTCCCACAAACAGAAGCACAACAACAGATGGTTTGGTTTTGGCAAGTTAGAATCACAGAATCCTTACAGTGTGAAAGCAAGCCATTTGGCCCATCAAATCCACACCAGCACCCACCAAAACGGCATCCAACCCAGACCTACACCATCTCAGTAACCCTACATTTCTCATGGCTAATTCCTGGGAACTTGGGAGCAATTTAACACAGTCAATTCACTTAACCTGCACATCTTTGGGCTGGGAGAGGAAAACCAGGGCACATGGAGGAAATCCAAACAGATGTGGAGAGAATGTGCAAACTCCACACAGGAGGCTCGAATCAGACCCGGGATGCCGGGGCTGTGAGGTAGCAGTGCTGACCACTGAGCCACTGTACCACCATATCAGTGATAATTATCTTGGAACCACCATATCACTCATGTTGGTTGATGGATAAGTGTGACGTGTGAGAGAAATTCCTCACTAGTTTTTGAAAAATGTTGCTGGATCTTTCATACCCACCTGAGCGGGTAGATGTGACCTCAGGTGGATGCTCTGTGTGAAAGATGGCATGTTTGCTAGCACGGCACACCTGCAGTATTACAGCTCAGAGGTGGTATCAGCCCATTCTCTGTCTATTTTTTTGCTGTTGCTAGCTCCACAGAAAATCAGAGCTGGCATCGCTAAAAATTTCAAACGCCAAATGAAATCAGTCTAATAATGAGTGGCCATCTTCCTTCCCACTGCTCCTTCTTATGAATAATTAGGCAGTTGAGTTGCTTCACAAAGTATCAGCTTATGAAAATGATAAACATATACTTCCCGTAGCTGCTTGTAACCGAGTCACATCCTGAGCAAATCGGCTTCATAATTGAAAAGTGTGTGATATCTTTGTGAGGAATATAATCTCCACTTCATAAATTACAGCTAGGCACCTCAGAATAGATTTGGTTTCACAGTTTGCATGTGGAAGACTTTTCAGTAAAGTCCAAACTATAGTCTGCATTGACTTGGTTCTTCAAACCTGGTAATTTGTCCCATGGACTTCCAGTGGACATCACTCAACATTGACAGTGAACTATAGAATGAGATAACCAGACCCCAAACTTCTAAAAAAAACTCCCCATCCTCTGCCTCACTTTGTCTGTAAGTGACCCCTTAAATTCTACCTCCTCCAGTAAAACGGTGGCCATCTCTCACAACTTCTCCTCTTGTGGTTTGGTATTTCAAGTTGATAATGCTTCTATGAAGCACTTTGAGACGTGTTGCTGGGCAAAGACAAAAAAAAAGTCATTGTTTCTATTCAGAAAGTTGATCAATAGCTTGCTCATGAAATAGGTTTTGCGGAGGTTATGAAGGAAGGTTGAGAGAGGGGATTCCCCAATTGCGATTCAAGGCAGGGTCGCTGGTGACAAGATGATCGAAGTCAACAGTTTGAAATTACAGGACCACAGAAATCTAAGTGTAAGAGTTTGCAGAGAGTTGTGAACGCAGCCCAGTCTATCACGCAAACCAAACTTCCATCCATTGGCTCCATCTATGCTTCTCACTGCATCAGAGAGGCAGTCAACATGCTCAAAGACTTCTCCCACCCTGGTTATAATCTCTTCCAACCTCTTCTGCTAGGCAAGAGATACAAAAGCTCAAACACATGTACCAACAGATTTAAGCACAGTTTCTCCCCTGCCGTTACTGGACTTCTGGGTGAACCTCTCAAATTTTAAATTTTAATATTGATCTCTCTGTTTATGCACCTTCTCTGCAGTCATGACATTGCACTCCTTGCTCTGTTCTATTAGCCTACCACAGTTTACTTAGTATGACCTGCTTGTATTGCACGCAAAACAAAACTTTTCACTGTATCTGGATAAATGTGACAATAATAAAGCAAAAAAAAAACAAATAAAATCCCAGAAAGTTGTGATGCCAGGAGAGATTACAGAAATCAAGAGGGGACAACATTCCAGAGTTACAATTTACTCTAAAGTCGGTGGCTGAGAACTCTTTAGTCATTTGTTGTTGATTAAATTTGTCAAAAAGAAGCACAAGTTAAAACGGCAGCAAAAGCGCAAGGTTCATGGCAGGTCAGAATAGCGCACGTTTATCTAGAAAGAGAAACACAGATGATGCAGATTCGATGTTGATCTTTACAGGTTTTTTTGGGGTAATCTGCTGCATGCTCGCCATGATGTTAGAGTGCTGGACTTCTTCCATCTTCCCTGATGTCAATGCATCTGAAGATCAGGCAGCTATCTAACAAAAGCCAACTCCTGCCTCCAAGGATCCATTAATAAATACAATATCCAGAAGCTGACTATTTATCTTGCATTAATTCTTTTGATTAGGCAGCGCTGGCCAATGATTGTGACATAGGGAGCCAAGGTGTAAGCTCACTGTTGTCCATCACTTCAGCTTGAGGTGATGTTTTTAGATCATGTCAGACATTTGTTGGCCTTTACTACACCCCTGAATAGAGAGAAGGTACAGGGTACTCCCCTAGTAGTGATTTTTAAGAAAGATGAACCAGGAGACCTTGATATTTCTGGGAGTGGCTTATATGTCTTTCCAGAGAGAGCAGAGAAACAATTTGTCTACCAAGTGGCCTATGCTTTAGAATACCCTGAAAAGTATATTGAGTATTGCTTATCTGGTAGCAGCATTGTGTACTATCTGCAAGATGCAAAACAGAAATTCACCCAAGTACCTCAGTGAGCACCTTCCAAACTGACGACCACTTCCGTCTGGAAGGACAGTAGGTACGTGGCAACTTCACCATCTTCAAGTTCCCCTAACCCAGGTTGACAGGGCTGTTAAGAAGGCATACAGTGTTTTAGCTTTTATTAATAGAGGGATCGAGTTCCGGAACCAAGAGATTATGGTGAAGCTGTACAAAACTCTGGTGCGACGGCACTTGGAGTTTTGTGTACAGTTCTGGTCACCGCATTATAAGAAGGATGTGGAAGCTTTGGAAAGGGTGCAGAGGAGATTTACTAGGATGTTGCCTGGTTTGGAGGGAAGGTCTTACGAGGAAAGGCTGAGGGACTTGAGGCTGTTTTCATTCGAGAGAAGAAGGTTGGGAGGTGACTTAATTGAAACATATAAAATAATCAGAGGGTTAGATAGGGTGGATAGGGAGAGCCTTTTTCCTAGGATAGTGACGGCGAGCACGAGGGGGCATAGCTTTAAATTGAGGGGTGAAAGATATAGGACAGATGTCAGAGATAGTTTCTTTAATCAGAGAGTAGTAAGGGAATGCAACGCTTTGACTGCAACGGTTGTAAATTCGCAACTTTAGGTTCATTTAAGTTGTCATTGGATAAGCATATGAACGTACATGGAATAGTGTAGGTTAGTTGGGCTTCAGATCGGTATGACAGGTCGGCACAACATCGAGGGCCGAAGGGCCTGTACTGCGCTGTAATGTTCTGTGTTCTATGTTCTATGTAAGCCACTCACCGCCCTAATGTGGAAATATATCACCGGTCCTTCGCTGTCACTGAGTCAAAATCCTGGAATTCCCTACCCTAATGACATTGTGGGTCAACCCACAACTGCAGCGGTTCAAGAAGGCAGCTCACCCCACCTTCTCCAGAGTGAGTAGAGACTGGCAATAAATGTTGGTTCAGCCAGTGGTGCCCACATCCCTCAATGAATAAAAAGAGCACAATTGTTTTGGATCACACATGTTCAGTTGCAGTCAGCCATTGTTGGATTAATGAGTTCTAAGGAAGGGTCACTGGGCCAGAAACGTTAACTCTGCTTCTTTTTTTCTTCAACAATGCTGCCAAGCCCTGCTGAGCTTTTCCAGCAACTTTTTTTTTGCTGTTGTTGAATTAATTTTGTTCACTCCTCCCAAACAGAGAGGGCAGCCGAGAGCAAATACTCTGGAGTGACGTAGAGGGAGAAATTAGATTTTTTAAACCGATTGCTGGACTGAGGGGACAATGTATATCAATAAACGCAGGGGGTATGAAGCTTGGGCAAGCTTTACTTCAGCTCAAAGATTCATCCCAGTGGATGAAAGGTGACAGGCCAGCAAAGAGAATACAGGACAGTAGAACAGGGGATAG
Organism: Stegostoma tigrinum; assembly: GCF_030684315.1. NCBI lineage: Eukaryota > Metazoa > Chordata > Chondrichthyes > Orectolobiformes > Stegostomatidae > Stegostoma > Stegostoma tigrinum. The sequence continues at coordinate 104,131,247 of NC_081359.1, forward strand.
AACGAATGTGTCCAAAGTTATAAAAGAAATGCACATGACAAATGGGGAATTTTGAGAAAGGGATGACAAAAGACCAGTTCATCCAATGAGGCTGCGCTGTCTATTATCTGACTCATCTCATCTGTGGAGAGAGAAAAACAGAGTTAATGTTTCGAGTCTGATATTACTCCTCTACAAAAGAATTTGCTTCTGTGAGTGCTGTCACGTACCATACACCAATTCAGTTGCATTCACTAGGATATGTTTCTGATGGTATAAAGATGTTTCATAATGTTCCTGCATGCCTTTGTTCCTTCATTATAAGGCTGCAAAATGTTAGCCTGAAGGCACAGCAAGTGTTTAGAAAGGTAAATGGAATTCTGTTGTCTATTGGAAGGTGAATGATGCTTTACTGGAGCTGTACGGGGCATCTGGAATGCTACACGCAGTTTTGATATTATTAGAAGAAGGAAATAACGGCATTAGAAGCACTTCAGAGAAAATTCACTTGGCTCATTCCTGGGATGAAGGATTTACCTTTGGAGGATTGGTTGAACATGTTGGGCATTCAACCTTTGGAGTTTAGAGGAATGAGACGTGATCTTATTGAAACATGTAAGGTCCTGCAAGCACCAGATAAGGTTGAAATATATCTCTATTCCTTCACCGTCATTGGATTAAGTTCTCAGAGCTCCTTCCTCAACAGCAACATGCATCCGAAAAGAACAAGCATCATTGGGAGGAATCTTATAGGCACCTGAGCGATGTTGGCTATGATGAGAAATGTGGCAGAGCATTGTAAGAAATCCAGCAAGGTGGAATGAGTGTAGCTCCAACAAGCGTCAATAAACTTGACAGCATCCAGGACAAAGCAACCGCCTTGATTGGCAGCACATCTACAAACATTTACTCTATCCTCAAACATTCGCTCCCTCCATCGGCAATACTCAATGGCAATGGTATGCATTATTTACAAGATGCACTGAAGAAATTTGCCAAAGATTCTTAAACAGCAAACCCACAACCACTTCTATCTATAAGGACAAGGGTACAAATATATTGGAACATTACAACCTTCAAGTTCCCCTCCAAGCTACTTACCATCTTGACTTGTTATTGTGAGTGATGTAGTGCACGAGTTTTGGTGGAAGGTAGATAAAAGAAAAGAGGTAGACTAAGTATGGCTTTTTGGCGATGAGATGGTGACATCTATGTTGATGGGATGAAGAACATCACTAGCCTTCTTTCTACATTGCTGGACAGTCCCCAAGACAGCTGAGACTGCACTGACTAGAATAGCAGACTCAATCCAATTTGATTCTAATGGTGAACCTGGGGGAAGAGGACTTCCCAGGTGTACACCATTCCCATCCAGCAGGATCCCCAGGTCCATACCTGCAACCCAGGGCAACAAATTTCACTTGACTGCCATGTCCAGGGCAAATGCCAGGAACTGTGCAAGGCATTTATGAGCTAACAGACTTGTCCAGGTGCTAGAGGACCTTTGCAAATAGGTGCCTGCACTCAGGATGATGTCTACTCTGAGATATCACAAAGTGGTTACCTGAAAAGGCATGCCACAGGGGCAGGGTTGGAAGTTAATGAGATGAGTTTGGTAACATACAGCAAGAGAAGCTATGAGGTATGGAGAAACCCTTCATGAAACTCGATGAAAGTGACACAAAGCCAAGAAAAAGAACGTCAGATTGATCCTCCATGTATTTTCAGAATACAACTGGAAAAAAATGGAGCTTTGGCATTGCTTCAGAACTTGAAGGTCATTAAAGGAGCTGCGTGGCACTCTTATTGGTTGCACAGTACCTTGTAATTTTTGTTGAAGCTGGATTTGATGCCTTTGCGAGACAAGCTGACCCCAGATGTCTTTGGTTTGAAAAACTGCCTAAGAACAGCCTTTGAATCCTTAAGTTACAGTTTGGCACAGTGCTAGAAAGGGCAGTTGAACTCACACCTCAAGAAGACAAAGATGGGCCTCTTTTTATCTCATGGTCTGCGTGTGAAAAAAGCACTTAAAAACTCTGGAAGGAATAATCTCTATATCAAACAAAGACTGAGGTACGACTGACTGACTATTGAATTGAGAGTCTTCCATTACTCTTTGTTGACAACAATGTATGACCATCAAAAGAATTGTGGAAATGTCACCCCAGTCCACCATTGCATTTTGTATTTTGTATTTTACAGCCTTGAGAGGGAGAAGCTTAAAAAGTTGGGGATTTTTTTCCCCACTGGATCATCAGAGGCTGACGGGTGACCTTATAGAGGTTTATAAAATCATGAGGGGCATGTATGGGGCAAATAGCCAAGGTCTTTATCCCAGGGCAGAGGAGTCCAAAATTAGAGGGCATAGGTTTAAGGTGAGAGGGGAAAGATTTAACAGGGGCGTAAGGGGAAATGTTTTCACGCAGAGGGCAGTGCATGTAAGGAATGAGTTGCCAGAAAAAGTGATGGAGGCTGGTACAATTACAACATTTAAAAGGCACCTGGATGGGCGTATGAATGGGAGGGATTTAGAGGGATAGGGGCCAAATGCTGGCAAATGGGACAAGGTCAGATTGGAATGTCTGGTCAATGCAGACAAGGTGTACATGAGGTTCTGTTTCTATGCGGTATATCTCTATGACATTAAATCAATGGCTCTAAACAATAGGTTGGGAGAAGTGGTAGAGAGAGATTTGTGACATATTCCCACCTCTGTCCAAACCAAAGACATTGAGATGATGGCCGTCTGATCAGTCGAGTCCATTCAAGGCAACATGAGAATTTTGTACGGCTAGTGACTGGTATTGGTTGCACACCACTTCCTAATTAAATCTGAACCCTCAAGAGATGCCAGCTTTTCTGTTAGACCCTGTAAGCTAAACAGGCAACCAGCTACCTGATTCTCAAGGATACAGCACGGCTCATAAGCCTTGGCACACTTGCCTTTTGCTTTGATTTGGTTCGAACTCCGACAATTAGTGCTGCCAATCTCACTGGGAGACAGGGAACTTAACACAGTCAGCTCAGTTTAATGCACACTGGCCCTTTCAGATGTCACGCTCCTACCAGCTCGCTTCAGTTGGCAAGTCACCCAATTCTGAACTGGGTAGCCCGGGGTCATTTATAACAGACATAACCTGCTCTTGAATGAACACTTTTGATCAGAGCTGCAATTGAAATTGCACTGTCATTGGTACAACATACTTGAATTCACATTGATTAAAGACTTGCATTTGTATAGCACCCTTCACAATCACAGGCTTTACAGGCAATTAAGTAATTTTAAAGACTTGTCTGGATTGTAAGGTAGAAATTTCAGCAGACGTACTGCCCACAGCAAGCTCTTACAAACAGCAATGTCATAATAATTATTCATGTCATCCTTGTGATGTTTGATTGAGAGGCAAAGATTAGCCAAGATATTTGATTTGACTTGATTTATTATTGTCACAAGTACAGTGCAAAGTTTTGTTTTGCCTGCCACACTGGCAGATCATACCACACAAGGGGCATTAGCATAATAGAACAGAGCAAGGAATGCAATGTTACGACTGCAGAGGAGGTGCACAAAGATTGAGGTCAACATTAAATTTAAAATTGGAGAGGCTCATTCAGAAGTCTAATAACAGTGGGGAAGAAGCTGTTCTTGAATCTATTGGTATGTGTGTTTAAGCTTTTGTATCTTCTGCCCAATGAAAGAGGTTGGAAAAGATTACAACGGGGATGGGAGGGTGATATACAAGGTGACTTGTCTGTTCCTCTTTGAAGTAATGCCATGGGAATCTGCTAAATCCACTTGAGCGGTCAGGTTGTGTGTGGGCTCATTGTCTCATTCATAAAAGGGTAACTCCAACAATGCAGGAGTTGGTAGGTTAGTGATAAATTCATTGGACCAGCATTCCAGAATGCCAAGTTAATGATCTGGTTATGTAGGTACACATGCCAACATCATAGATGGTACAGTCTGAATCCAATAAAAATTTGGAAGGACAGAGCTAACCTAGTGGTGACCATATCACAATAGTCATAAAAACCCATCTAAGACCACTCCTGGGGTACTATCCAAGTTCTGGGGACCTGGGTTTAGAATTGTGTCACAATAGATAGTGGAGTCTGTATTCAATAAAAATCGGGAATTGGGAGTCCAATGATGATCACAAACCCATTTTCGATTGTTGGAAAAACCAATCTGGTTCACTAATGAACTGTAGTTTAGGAAATTGCTGTCCTTACCTGTTCTGGCCTACATATGACTCCAGACCCACAGCAAAGCTGTCTGAGCAATTAAGGATAGGCAATAAGTGCTGGCCTAATCCAGAGGCACCCTCTTCCTGTGAATGAATTTTAAAAAGTCAATAATGCCCTTTATAGAAGGAAACCTACCGTCCTTACCCAGTCTGACCTCGATGTGACTCTAGATCCACAGCAATGTGTAAATGTGGGCAAAAGTGCTGGTCTAGTCAGTAATGCCCACGCCCTGTGAATCAAGGGCAAATATCTCCCATTGTATGGCACCAAAGTGCCAACCTAGATCTTTGAATGCAATACTAGACTGGAGTTCTGTGGAATAGCCAGTCAACACAAAAATTAACTCTGATTTCTCTCCACAGATATTGCCAGACCTGCTCAGTTTTTCCAGCAATTTCCATTTTTCTTATGAAACTAAAGCCCCATTTTGCCCCTATGATCTATGAAGTTTAGTATAAATTGCAGAGCACGGTGGGTGTGTAAGGTGGTCACTGATTGCTTTGTGATATACAGTGACAACAACAGCAGCAGTTTAATTCCCATATTACTTGAGGTGACATTGAAGGCCCTGTCTTCTCAAGATCATCCTTCACCTGAGGCATGGTGACCCTTAGGTTCAACTCACCACTAGGCGCTTCGCTCTAGTAACAGAGCACTCTATATCTCCCTGGGACGATGAAGACTTTCACTTCACAGAGTGATGTAGACCTTTTTATTTTGTCGACATAGAGGACTTGTGTTTTACAAGATGAGTTCATTCTTTGTGTGCTTATCTGTACAGAATTATGAAATTACTTTATTATTTCAGACCGTATTTTATTTAATGGATGCCTGTGTGTTATGAACTGTGAGCACTTGCTTTATTGGTGACGTCATCACACCTGTTACCATGCTAATTTGTAAATAACCCATCAACGTTCAGTGGCTGTGAAAGGGCTGACATGGTGTCTCAGTTGGTAACAATGCGGTCTCACAGTGCCAGGATCCTGGGTTTGATTCCGTGATTGGGTTGCCTACATGGGTTTCTTCACACTGTCTACATATGTGCAGGTTAGGTGGATTGGCCATATTTGGTTGTGGGGACAGGGTAGGGATCTGAGTGGGATTCTCTTTGGGCCAAATAAACTCTTTCCACACCATGGGGAATTCTATGAAATTATGTAATCACTGACAAAAAAAAAGTTTTTTTTAACGTTCATAGGCAGGATATGGGCATTGGCCAGCAATCATTACCCTATTCTAATTGGTCAGAGAGCAATTAAGAATCGTCCACATTCTTGTGTGTCTGGAGCCACATGTAGGGATAGTGGTTTCTTTCCCTAATGGGGAATTAGTAAAGCTGGTGAGTCCCACCTCCAACAATAGATTCATGATCATCATTAGATTCTTAACTCTGGGTTCAGACCCTACTACAGCAGATGGTGGAATTTGAACCCAGAACCCAGAAACATTACCTGGGTCTCTAGGCAAGCAGTCCAGCGATAATACCACTAGGCCATCACCTCCCAATTGCTAGCTGCTTATTATAATATAGAAGCATTCACCTGAGCAGGTAAACCATGGTAACATCTTATCTGATGCCCAGCACACCTGGCCTGTCTGTTCTCTGGTGGTAATACACTTGGAACCGATCTGAATTAACCAAGATAACAAGAGCAAAATCCCCTTCTCAGCACTGCCAACAGAAGCTGATAGTCCAAATTCACAGTCACCAGGGAGCCAGGCAATTTTCATTTCTAAAATAAATGACTTTGTAGAGCCTATGAATGGAAAGGTTGAGCTTAAGAAGGAGATATCTCTGCTTGTCTCGAGAGTGACATTTTCTAATAGCCTTTGCAAATTCATTAGCTCATGCACCACTGGGAACACAAAGTTGCCACTAGTTGTACTCTATTTCTTTTGAGAGTAGGTTTTGCTCCACCAGCTGCAGACTGGCAAACAATCTAGTCTGTAAGATCATAAAGTAGGCAAAGCATCAACTTGTGTTCTTGGCCAATTCATGCCCTGATTTGTTTAGATCTTCTGGCCTCTACTTTACTGTCCTTTATCAACCGTTTTTGCTTTCTGTATTTAAATTCAACTCTGTTGTGATTTGAGAGTGATTTCAGATTGAGACAGAGATTGTACGAAATAACTTCTATGGCATTAATCATGAAGAGAATATAATAGTCTCCTTACTACCTTGCAACATTATTCTACCTGACAGAGGCCAGGCCGTGTATTTTTTGCGAATATTCTCAGGTGTGGCACTGCATGAAGATGGACGATGGAACACAAATGAAAGAAAAAGAAAGGAAAAGAAAGCAACTTCAAAGGGTTATATATACACACAGCCATGTCAAATTGTTCAATCTGCTTCACTCTACATGCAAGGGCAGCAGCAATTGTAGAGAACCAACAGGTAATTTCCAACACACCAGCTTCTATTTTGACTGTTAAACATTGCCAAGAATTTAATTTTAAATGAAGCAAGTTTTCAGGCAGATCATGGAGTGGTACCAGTATCGCTAATCAGGGTTGATTTAGCTCATGTGGCTGGCCAGCTATAGGGCACAGGATAATTGCAAGCAGTATGGGTTCAGTTCTTGCTACCAGCTGAGGTTACAATGCAGCTTTGTTTTTCTCTGTCCTTACCTGAGATGTCACGACTCTCAGATTAAACCACCACCAGTTGTTTGGCTACCACTCTCTCTCTTATGGTCCAGTGAGACTGTGGTGACATTACCTTTACCTCTTTAGTAATGTCATTGAACTGGTAATCCAAAGGCCCACACTGATCTCTAGGGTCTCTGGCTCAAGTGGACATAAAAGATCCGGGGCTGTCCATTTAGAAGAAAGGAAGGGGAGTTGTCCCAAGCACCCTGGACTAACCCTTCTCTCTCAATCAACATTCTTGAAAAGCACCTCATTCAGCCATCTCATTCAGAGATAGTGGGAAGTGCCAAAGCTGGAGAATCTGAGATAACCAGGCAAGGCACGGTGAGTCAGAGGTTAGCACCGCTGCCTCATAGTGCCAGGGTCCCAGGCTCAATTCCACCCTCAGGCGACTGTCTGTGTGGAGTTTGCACTTTCTCCCCATGTCTGCATGGGTTTCCTCCCACAGTTCAATGATGTGCAGGCTAGGAGGAGTGCCTGTGCTTAAATAGCCCATAGTGTTCAGGGATGTGTAGATTGGGTGGGCCTGGGTCTGGATGTTTTGATGTTTGGTTTGGGCTGAAGGGCCTGTTTCCATGCCGTAGGGATTCTATGAACCAGGTGTAGAGCTGGATGAACACAGCATCAGAGGAGCAGGAAAGCTGATGTTTCAGTGTGGACATTTCTGAAGAAGGGTCCAGACCCAAAACGTCAGCTTTGCTGCTTGGCCTGCTGCGTACATCCAGCTCTACACCGTGTTGTCTCAGCTGTCTCATTGAAGTTTATGACATCTTCCTGCATACAAATTGTTAGTCCCGTTTGTTGCTTTGAAAAGGACTTTGTCATCTATAAAGTACTTTATAATGACCTACGACTGTGAAGGGTAATATATGAACATGAGATTTTTCTTGGGAAATGATAGACGCAGTTAGCCGTTCAAAAAAATCCACAAGACCACCACTCATTTCGCTTTTGATACTCAGCTGTGAATTGGAAGAGCAAGAAAATAAACAAAATGGCAAATTATTTGAGACTGAGGAAATTGGCTAAAATGTCAGGTTATAAATCTGTATTGAGCAATCAGTCATAGCGATGAGCTCTGGGAAATTGAAATCATTTTAAAATAGCTCAGCTTCTGGGAGTAGGATGAAAATGGTTTGCTGCGATCTTCCATTTTTTATCCAATCACTCAGTGAACAAGGGTAGGGGAGGGCAGAATCAAGGTCAGTGCATTGTTTCCGAAAGGCAGAGGACTTCTGTTGTCTGTAAATCAGAATACAAATGATACAGTGCCTAATTAAAACAGAGCTCCTGTTTATTGCTTCAGTTCTCCAGGTGCCTGTAAAACGTCAGTGTTGCTCAGCTTTGACACCTGGTAAGAGTTGTTCCATGATGGAGGAACAGAGAGGATTCTGTTGCCAAGTCTCTTAAATTGGAGTTTCTTCACGATAAATGGGGCCTCAGAGAGGCAGGTGGGATTGCTCTCAGTGAAGCGATAAAGTAAACTCTGGACCAAAAGAAACATTTTGATGAGAATCAAACATCAGAAGAGAAAATAATTTCCTCAAATCGGCTGTGATCAGAATGAGCAAACAGAAGGAGTACAATACAATACAATAAAGCACATAAACAGACCCTTTGGCCCAACGAGACTGCACCAATTCTTAATCCTTATTTAGACCCATTATTCATTGCCCAAACATAGTTTCCATCCCTCTATTCACCTCCTGTTCATGAGTCTATCAAGATACACCATAAACATTGCTAATGTGCCTGTTTCAACCACCTCCATTGGTCGTGTGTTCCAGCCGCCCACCATCCTCTCCATGAAAGATTTCCCCTACACTTCTCCCCTAAACTTTGCTCTTCTCACCTTGAGCCTGTGAACGCTTGTATTTGGCCCTTCCGACCTGGGAAAAAACCTCTGAATATCCATCCTATCTATGCCTCTCATATCAGGTTACACCTCAGCCTCCGGTTTTCCAGCAAAAATAAACTATATGTATCCAACCTCTCCTCATAACTAAAACCCTTCAGACAAGTCAACATCCTGGTAAATCTTCTTTGCACCCTCTCCAAAGCATCCGTGTTGTTCTGGCAGGGTAGCAACCAGAACCGCATTATTACAAGATTCCAAGTGTGACTGAAATAAGGTTTTGTGCTTCTGGAACATAACTTGCCAAATCTTTACATTTGATGCTAAAGAAGGCAAACGTATTGTTTGCCATTTTGACCACCTTATCCACTTGTGTTACCACTTTCAGGGATCTGTAGACCTGTATACCCAGATCCCCGTGTATGTCAATACTCCCAAGGGTTCTGCCATTTATTATATTATTAGTACCTGAATTTAGTCCTCCAAAATGCATCACCTCACATTTGTTTGGATTAAACATCATTTGTAATTTTCTTGCCCAAAATCTGAAATCTATCTATATCCTTTGACAGTCCTCCTCACTATCCGAAATACCGCCAATTTACCAATCAGACCACTTACATTTTCCTCATTTATTGACATTTCAAACAACAAAGGTGCCAGCACTGATCTCTATGGAAAGCCACTAGTTACTGATCTCTGGTCCAAAAAGCACCCTTCCACTTCTACGCCCATCTAGCCAGCTCACCTCAGATCCCATGAGACTCATCTTCGGTACCATCCTGCCATGAGGTATCTTTAGAAATGTCTCCTTAATGTCCTTACAGACTTCTGCAACTTTCCTCTTCAATCATTCTGATCACCTTCTCTAGAAGCCTAATAAAATCAATGAGACATGACCTTCCCCACACAAACCTACGCTGCTTATCATTAACAAGTGCACTCCCTTCGAAATATCAATAAATTCTGCCTCGTAGCATCTTCCCCACAGCTAAAGTCAGGCTCACTGACCCGTAATTACCTGGGTTATCTCTATTACACTTCTTAAACAAAAGAACAACATCGGCCATTCTTCAGTGCTCTGGAACCTTACCTGAGACCAAAGAGGACTCGTCAAGGGCCGAGGGCCTGTACTGTGCTGTATTTGTTCTATTGTTCTTTGACTCAAAGATATCCATTAAAGCCCCAGTTGTTTCTTCCCTTTCCTCCCACAGCATCCTGGGATAGATCCTGTCTGGCCCTGGGGGTTTGTCAAATTTAATGTATTTGAAGACATGTAAGACTTCCTCCTTCATTATGTTGACTTGCCTGAGAGTATTCACATACATTCCCCTAATCTTAACACTCCCTCTCTTTGGTGACTACCGATACAAAGTAATCATTAAGGAATGCCTATGAAAAATCTATCAATGATACCTTTAAAAATGTCAAGTAACCGCCAATCTCAATAGTTATTTCAGAGGACAGTTACAGATTTCCACAACATAATGGGTAGAATGTTGCCATACCATGAGCAACTTTTGGAATGGTGAAAAATGCAGAAAAGTTCAACCAGAATGAAAAAAAACCTCAATGCTGAGAAAACAAATTTTGAATTTCCCCTAAAATTTTCAACGATACGATCACACTTGTGTTGATAAGCGGTGACTATCTTATTCCATGCATTTTCATCTCATTACTATGCTAACTCGCCTCAATTAAGAACAGAAGTCCATAAAACGTAAGAGCAGAGGTAGGCTATTCAGCCCATTGAGTCTACTGTCCAATGAGACATGGCTAATCTGATAATCAATTTTCCTGCCTTATTCCCCAATAATCCTTGATTTGCCTACTGATTAAAAATCTGACTATGTCAACCTTGAATATATATAATATTCAAGCCTCAAAAACCCTCTGCCGTAAAGAATTCCCCAGCTGCTAATGAGCACTAGACTTGAGCACCTTCTCCTGCATCCTCACCCCAACACACCACCACACCTCCCTCACCAGGCCTTGTCATCACTGGGTTGCTACCACAAACAACCCATTATCAGCCACTAATGGACTCTTTTACAAAAGAGCACATCATTGAGTTCAGGACTCAAAGTTGAAGGCTGTCTACATCAATGGCACTGAGTTGGAGATGGTCGAAAGAGTCATCTCCTAAGAGTGATGATCACCAACAAGCTGTTCTGGACTGCCCACATATATGCGATGGTCAAGAAAGGAAAATGCCTCTACCTGTTCGGGAGACTAAGGAAATTCAGCATGCCCCTAAAGACTCTTACTAATTTTGATAGGTGCAAAATGGAAAGCATTCTATTCAGGTGCATCACAGCTTGATATGGCAACTGCTCTGCCCCGGACCATAAGAACCACAGGGAGTTCTAAACACAGCCCAGTCCATCGTGCTAGCCAAACTTCCATCTCTGACTCCATCCACATTTCTCATTGCAGTAGAAAGGCAGGCAATATAATCTAAGAACCCCTCCCACGCCAGTTATAATCTCTCCCAACCTCTCCCATCAGGCAGAAGATACTAAAGCTTAAGCATGTATCAACAAATTCCAGAACAGCTTCTTCCATGCTGTTATTAGACTTCTGAATGAATCTCTTGAATTTCAAGTTTTAAGCCATAACATTGCGTTCCTCTCTGTGTTCTATTACACTAATGCACTTTGTATGGTATGATCTGCCTGTACTGCATGCAAAAGATCTACTATTCAACATGATCATGGCTAATCAGTTAACTCAGAGCCCTGTTCCAGATTTCTCTCTGTGCCCTTTGATTTCTTTGCCCTAAGAACTATGTCTAACTCCTTCTTAAAAACATTTCATACTTTGGCCTAAACCGAGTTTCACAGGGTCTGTGGAAGATATTCTCTTGTTGAAGAAATTTCTCCCCATCTCAGTTCTGAATGATCTCCCCTTTCCTTAAATTATGACCCATGGTTCTGTGCTCCCTGGTCATTGGGAACATCTTGTGTTTGCCTGATGCAGTCCCGTTAGATTCGTATAGATTTATGACAGATTTCCCCTTATTCTTCAAAACTCCACTGAACATAGTGAGAACTAATCCAATCTCTTTCTTCATACATCAGTCCTGCCACCCCAGGAAAGGGTCTGGTAAACCCAACCTGTGTTTTGCTTTCAAAGAGCATTTGCAAATGGGTGCTCTATTTCCCTGTTCAGCATCTCCACACTTGCCATTGTTATTATCTGGCTTATTGGTTGTGCATATAAGCTATGGACAGAGAGTCGAGGAGGGAAAGTAAAAAGAAAGCATCTTGGTTCATAAAAGGTGCAGTATTAATAAATGTTGACATTGTTGAAGTTGGCTAACCAGATGAGTCACAAACACCTTACCTTAAATTGGTGGCTTTCCTTTGTCAGAGAAGAGAAGAAACATGACAACTGGAAATCGATGGCAATTTAAAAAATTGCCCTGGTTATTGCCACCTGGGAGGGAGCTAATTTTCTGTAGTGTACAATAAAAAGGCTAATGGCATACGGCCTCTAATGAATCCAGGGTTTGGTAGCAGTGGAACCGACCTTTCAAGAAAATGAGGAATGGGATATGGGCTTCAATGTGTCTTTCATCAATTATAATCAAAAATTCATAGCTGGCAACTCAATTAATCTGGCTAGTAAATCTTGCATATTTAAATTAAGCAATCAATAACTGCTTGCTTGCTCAAGCCTGCACACTCGGTATATATTAGTCAGACAATTCAAAACCTATAGCCTGCCCACACAGGGATTGTGTGCTATCTAAGTTCGTTGAGAATAAGAAACACCAGACCCATAATCTGATCCCAGGAGTTCAGGTGGACAATACACTGAATTCAAATATTCAAAGATTGTGATTCAAACAGATACATTATTTCTGTCAAATTCAAAAATTAACTGTGATGAAGGAAGTGGAACCACTCTGCAATTCTTTTTTAAATCTTTGGGAGCTGACCAGGTGAAGTTAAGGATTGTCAGCTTGCTGGAGCATTTACTGTTCCTTCCTCGGATTAGTCCCTTAGCCTGTTCGGCTATTTAATTAACAGCTGCTCTGCAACTCAACTCCTTTACAGAGAATCGTGAAGTTGTTACAGCACAGAAGGACGCCATTCAGCTCATGGCATTGTCCAGGCTCTGAAAATAAGCAAATCACTTTGTGTCATTCTCGTCATGATGTCACACTTCCTTCCTTTTCAGATAACAGTGCAAATCCCTTCTGAATGCTTCATCTTTTAAGTAACTCCCTCTTGGCATGTGGTTCTCCCAGGCCATGCCAGCATTTATTGTCTGTCCCTAGTTGCCCCTGAGAAGGTGGTTTTGAGCTGCCTTCTTGAACTGCTGCAGTCCATGGACTGTAGGTAGGCCCACAATGCCCTGATTTTGACTCAGCGACAGTGAAGAAACAGCAATATATTTCCAAGCCAGGATGGTGAGTGGCTTAGTGGGGAATTTGCAGGTTGTGGTGTTCCAAGATATCTGCTACCCTTGTCCTTCTTTGCCTGAGAAAGTTCTGAAGACAGTCATAGTGGACTTAAAATCTTAACTCTGTTTCTCACTCCACAGATGCTGCCAGACCCACCAAGTTCCTCCAGCATTCTGTGTCTTTTTATTTTCCTTTATTCATTCAAGGAATGAGGGCGTCATTGGTTAGAGAGCGTGTATTTCCCATCCCTAATTGCCCAGAGTGCAGTTAAGAGTCAACCACATTGCGGTGGGTCTGGAGCCACATGTAAGCCAGACCAGGTAAGAATGGCAGTTTCCTTCCCTAAAGAACATTAGTGAACCAGATGGGTTTTTCCTCGGCAATCGATTCACATTCATTATTAGATTGTTAATTCCAGATAGGTTATTGAATTCAAATTCCACTATCTGCCATGGTGGGATTCAAACGCGGGTCCCAAGAACATTATCTTGGTTTCTGAATTAACAGTCCAGCAATAATACCATTAGGCCATCACCTCCCTGTTGTTTGTTTCAGGTGACAGTATGTGCAATATTTTCCTTTCATTTGTAGATTTGAAAGGTTACATCTGAGTAGCCTTGGTTGATTATCTGTTGTGCATCCTGTCGATAGTACACACTGCTGTTACTGAACATTGGTGGTGGAGGGAGTAAATCCTGGTGGAGATGATGCCTATCAAGCTGACTGCTTTATCCAGGATGGTGTCACATTCCTGAATGCTGTTGGAACTGCACTCATCCAGGCAAGTGGTGAGTATTCCATCACACTCCTGACTTGTGCCTTGGATATGGTGGACAGAGTTTGGGAGAGTCAGGTTATGAGTTACTCGCTGTAGGATTCCTGGCCTCTTACCTGCCGCTACAGCGACTGTATATATAGGGAGAGTCCAGTTCAGTTTGTGATTAATGGTGACTCCTTGGAAGTGCCATTGAATTTCAAGGGGTGATGGTTAGATTCTCTTTTGTTGGAGATGGTTATTATCTTGTGTTTGTGTGGTGTGATCATTACTCGCCATGAACAGAAGTGTGTTACTGTAATTCGGTGAAAAACGCCTCACAAGGAAATGATGAAAATCAGAGTCAGGGACAGTCAAAGACTCCAGTGAACATGGCAACAAAAACAAACATTTCCAGGGAAGAGTCAAAGAGCCGCATTATTTTTCCAGGAAACTCAAATATATGTTACGAACTTATTTTGCTTACTCTGCTCTGGGATCCGCCAAGGTGCAAGTTCAAATGATTAATCTGGCAGCAGCATGTGTCTTCACACAGGGTTAGAGTTTTCTTGGAGGGACATTTAACTGAGGAAACATATGTGCTTATCAAGCAGAATTAAATTAAGACAATCATTGATTAAGCTCCTCCATGAATAGACGATGATTCGGTCTTACTAAATTTGTATTCATCCTTATCTAGCAGCTACTTTATGTTAATTCTCACCGCCTCCTCAGAACTGAGAGCTTTGACTTTGATGTAGCTTGTAACAAATTGTTCAAGAACATGTTGGCTGTGGCAGGGGAAGGCAATAACTGAACAACCAGAGGGTGTCACTCACAATATGCGCCAGAAGTCTAAAACTCTCATTCTTTTTGGTTTTACGTACAGGAACAGATTCACCCCATCTACTCTGTCCTGCCATCCATGCATTTAAAAACCTCAATCAGATCTCCTTTCAGCGTTCTTCTCTGTAGGCAGAACAGTCCCAGCTTCTTCAATCTATCTCCGTTCCTCACCATTGAACTACTTCTGCACCAACTCCAGTGTGCCCCTCCTCTTCCTTTAAATGGTGCACTCAACTGTACACAATACTGCAGTTGAAAGCAGCATATTTCAGTTAGTGTAAAAGGTGAGGCTGGAAGGTGCAGGGAATGCTGGTTGACGAGAAAAATTAAGGCTCTGGTCAACAAAAAGAAGGAGGCAGTATCAGGTATAAGCAGCTTGGATCAAGTGAATCCATAAAGGAGTATGAGGGCAATTGGAGTATACTTAAGAGGGAAATCAGGAGGGTAAAAAGGGGACATGGGATAGCTTTGGCAAGTAGCGTTAGGGAGAATCCAAGGAGTTTCTACAAATACTTTAAGGGCAGAAGAGTAACCAGGGAGAGAATAGGGCCCCTTAAAAATCAACAAGACCGTCGATACGTGGAGCCACAGCAGATGCGTGAGATCCCAAATGAATATTTCATGTCAGTATTCACTGTGGAGAAGGACATGGAAAGTGGGGACTCAGGGAAATAAATAGTGCTGATTTGAAAAATGTCAATATTACAGAATAGATGAGGGCAAGATGCCAGAAAAATATGTAGACAAAAGATGGATATCTATAGGCCTGTTGGCTTAGCTTCTATAGTGGGGGAAATGCCTGAATCTATCATCAAGGAAGAAATAGCGAGATATGTGGATAGAAATTTTCACATCAGACAGACAGAGCATGGGTTCATGAAAGGTAGGTCATGTTTAACTAATTTACTGGAATTCTTTGAGGATATTACGATCACAGTGGACAACAGAGAACCAGTGGACGTGGTGCATCTGGATTTCCAGAAGACATTCGACAAGATACCACGCAAAAAGCTGCTGCATAAGATAAAGGCGCACAGCATTACAAGTAATGTATGAACACAGATGGAAGATTAGTTAACTAACAGGAAGAAAAGAATGGGGATAATTTTTTTTTCTGGTTGGCTATCAATGACTAATGGTGTGCCTCAGAGATCAGAGCAGGGACCACAATTGTTTACAAGTTGCATTGATGATTTGGAGTTGGGGACCAAGTGTAGTATCTCATCATTCACAGATGGCACTAACATAACTGGTAAACCAAACTGTGCAGAGGATGCTGACAGCCTGCAACTGAATATGGATACATTAAGTAAGTAGGCAATGGTCTGGAAGATGGAGTACGATGTTGATAAATGCAAGGTCATCCACTTTGGTAGGAATAATAGTAAAATGGACTATTATTTAAATGGTGAAATATTGCAGCCATTTTGCTGTGCAGAGGGACCTGGGTGTCCTAGTGCATGAATTGCAAAATGTTGGTTTGCAGCTACAGCAGGTAATTAAGAAGGCGAATGGAATATTATGCTTCATTTCTAGAAGGAATCCTTCCTTTCCTTCATTTACAAACAAGGAGATTATACTGCAGCTGGATAAGGTGCTGGTGAGGCCACACTGGGAATACTTTGTACAGTTTTGATGTCCTTACTTGAGAAAGGATGTACTGGTACTGGAAGGAGTATAAAGGAGGTTCATTTCAGAATTGAGAGGATTGGATTATGAGGAAAATGAGTTGACTGGAACTAAACTCATTGGAATTTAAAAGAATTGGGGGTGGATCTGAAAGAAACAGAAAATTATGAAGGGATTGTGTCAGATAGAAGGGGAGGTCATTTCCACTGGTGGGTGAAACTAAAACTAGGGGACATAGCCTCAATGTAAAAGGGGAGCAGATTTAGGACTGAGCTGAGAAGGAACTTCTTCACCCAAAGCATTGCAAACCTAAGGAATTCCCTGCCTAGTGAAGCAATTTAGGCTTCCTCATTGAATGTTTTTAAGGCAAAGATAGTTAGATTTTTGAACAATAAAGGAATCAAGGGTTATGGTAATAAGTCAGGTAAGTGGAGCTGAGCCCATGGAAAGATCAGCGATTAAATGGCAGGGAAAACTCAAGTGGCCAGCTGGACTACTCCTGCTCCTTTTTCTTGAGTTCTAATGTTCTTATGAAGGGAAAGTGCTAGAGGTTTTAAAATGCATCAAGGTAGATAGCTCTTCAGGAGCTTATCAGGCGTCTCCAGAACTTTGTAGCAAGGTGGAGAAGTGATTGCTAGACCCCTTGCTGAGAGAAGTGCCCAAAGGCTGGAGGTTGGCTAAAGTGATGCCACTATTTCAGTAAAGTAGAAAGGAAAGGCCAGTGAATTAGAGACTGACGTATGTGATGGGTAAGTCATTGGAGGGAATTCTGAGGGACCAGAGCTACATGCATTTGGAAAAGCAAGGACTGATTAGTGATAGTCAACATGGCTCTGTGCATGTCTCACTAACTTCATTGAGTTTTTTGAAGAGGTGGCAAAAAATTTTGATGAAAGCCAAATGGAAGATGTCATCTGTGCAGACTTTGGTAAGACACTTGACAAGGTTCCACATGGCAGACTGGATAGCAAGGTTAGACCATGTGGAATCCAGGGGCAACTAGCTAATTGGATACAAAATTAGCTTGAAGGTAGGAGACAGACAGCGATAGTAGAGAGCTGCTTTTCAGACTGGAGGCCTGAGGCAAGGGTTGTTGCTGGGTCCATTTCCTTTTATCAATTATATAAATGATTGAGATGTGAACATAGGCGGTATGGTTAGTAAGTTTGCAGATGCTTACTAAGTTTAAATCAGTCCTTCTCTTTTGAAATAATGTTCTAGCACATCTTGATGGATATTTTTTAAATGATAGATGGTATTGATAAGGTGGACTTGGAGAAGTCCTTTCTGCTTTGTGGGTGGAGACTAAAACTATACTCAAAAACTCAACTAAAACTAACTACTAAAAACTAATGGGTACTGAAAGAATCTGGGAGATGGATAGGCAATAAATACTGGTCTTGCCCACTTCTCATAAAACCAAACTTCAGTGGTTACTACTGCTCCAAAGTTGTGCAGGTTAGGTGGAATGGCCATGCTAAATTGCCCCATGGTGTCCAGGGATGTGTGGGTCATGTGGATTAGCTGTGAGAGAGATAATAGGCACTGCAGATGCTGGAGAATCCAAGATAATAAAGTGTGAAGCTGGATGAACACAGCAGGCCAAGCAGCATCTCAAGAGCACAAAAGCTGACATTTCGGGCCTAGACCCTTCATCTGATGAACGGTCTAGGCCCGAAACGTCCGCTTTTGTGCTCCTGAGATGCTGCTTGGCCTGCTGTGTTCATCCAGCTTCGCACTTTATTATCTTGGATTAGCTGTGAGTTTTGCAGGGTTACAGGTATAGGGTCATGGGGTGATTCACAGAGCAATGATATTCAGAGGGGCAATGTGAACCCGATGGGCTGAATGGCCTGCTTCCACACTATAGGGATTCTATGATGCAACCTGCACTTTGTCAAAACACTTCAGAATTCTGTACTTCATTTATCTTTTTCTAAAAATAAGCACATGTCACTACTAGGATTCCATCAGAGGTAACAGATCACATGGCAGTAATATAAAGGAGTGGCTTTGGGTAGATTGCTCTTTCAGAAACTGACACAGACAAGTTGGCAAATGACCTCTTTCATGTTGTAACCAGACTCTGAATCTCTTCAAAGATGAGTTGAGCTTTTGCCGTATCTTGCCCAATCTTTATTCCTTAATTTAGAAATGACTGTGTCTCCTGCGTTATGATAATCATTACACTTTTGAAGCATTTAATCTAAGATGCACTTTAAATAGGTTTATTTTTACGTCCTGATAATTCTTTAAAAATAATCTCAACTGCAGTTCAAATTAATTTTAAATCACAAAATGAATAAATTATAGATCGGTAGCCAACTGTGTATTAATACAGACCTCAGTGTTTCAGGAACATCTAACTGAGGAAAGGATGGAAACCAATGAAACCTAATTAGCAAACAGAGAAACTCAGAAAGTCAATTATGAGAAGTAAAGTCAAGGGGAATTTTTAGAACAAACAGTATCTGTAATCATTTAGGATGGTGTGTGTCCATAATGTGCAATTGGAACTCAATTATAAACTTAGTGACTTTTGCACATATGTTTTTGAAAAGAAATGTCTGTGAATTTCGAAGTTACTCAGATATAGCAAAAGCCTCACTATAAGTAATGTTAAAAAAGATAGTATAGCATCAACAGGAAACTGGTTCTAAAATGATTAGACTCCTAATTCTTTACAGTTCTTAAAAATCTATGGATGCAGCACGGCAAGGTTTTAGAGAGCTATTTTGAAAGAATGACAAACTTTTTGGCTTTTAGAGCAACACAGAGAAGAGGTTATGTTAAGTATGTATAAATTGCCCAGAAAGCCTCAGCTGGAGCCTTTTGTCGAATTGTGGGCACTGCACTTTGGGGAAGATGTCAAGGCCTTTGCGAAAATATGTCCAAGAGCTTTTACTCAAAAACAACAAATAACAATGAGCATCAGTCATCTGAAGAGACTGGAGAATGTTCTCCCGAGGGCAGTGCAGATTAAGTGGATTCTTTGAAGAGTTCCTTGAATTATCAAAGGTCTCTATGAAATAGTGGAGATCTGTTATAGATCACACAGGGAGTCTGGGTTGCTGTGGCAACACAGTCCAAAGTAAGGCTTGTGATGGTAAAGGCTCCAATGTTATTTCTGTCACATGGCTGGTCAGGTGTCTGTTTCTCTCTGACCATCCACAATGGTTTAATGAAAGGACTTGCAAATTGATAATCACTGTTTGGTTAACCTTCCTCAGCCAGCTAGTCCTCAGATGAGGTTTGAACCACGAATTTCTAGCTCAGGTGCGAGGATCACAAGACCACCTCTTTGCTGGGGTAAGTAGGAAGGATCTGCTTCTAATGGACAGAGAATAAAGATTGATATCAATTGATAGAAATGTAGAAAGTAACGTGAGAATGACAACCCTCGACATCAAGGTTGTATTTGATCGAGTGTGGAATCAAGGAGCCCTAATAAAATTGGAATCAGTGGGTATCGGGGGTAATCTCTCTGCTGGGTGGAGTTAGATCGAATACAGAGGAAAATTAGTACACTTGTTGGAAGTCAGTCATCTCAGCCCCAGAACAACTCTGCAGCAGTTCCTCAGGATAGTCTCCTAGGCCCAACCACCTTCAGCTGCTTCATCAATGATCTGCCCTCTATCATAAGCTTAGAATTGGGGATGTTTGCTGATGATTGAACAAAGTTCAGCATCATTCACAAATCACAGTCTTCTACTGATGGAAGTCCCATCCGTTAGTTAAAATTAATGATTTTCCCAGCATCTTGTGGGAATGGAGAATAAATGCTAGAGGAGCCAGTGACACCCTCATCTCATGAATGAATGTTAAAATAAAACCTAGTGAGTCTATCAAACAGGACTACTTGCATGCCTATTAGCATAAGCAGCAAGTGATAGAGAGAGTTAAGCATTCCCACAACCTGCGGATCACATCCAAACCCTGCAGTCCTGTCACATCAGGTCGTGAATCTTAGCGAACAATTTAAAAGCTCATTGCAGGAGGAGGCCCCACAAATATTCCCATTCTCAACGATGGAAGAGCCCAACACATCAAAGCAAAAGATAAGGCTGAAGATTTCAACCTGAACCAAAGTGTCTCAGCATTTGTGTGTTGAAAAATGCCCTGTTCGCCCTGTCGAAGAGCCACAGCACAATCCCATGACCCTGAGTAGACATTGTCCTCAAATCAAAGGTAGCCAATGTCCACCACAGGTCAGGCACCAAAGCTGATGTAATGTGAAATTTATATGCTCCATACCTTCATGATCTCAATAAGCAAATTTGTAGAAAGCCCCTGGGGTGGTTCCCGTTGATAATTCGCCCTTCACCCACACAGAGATTAAAATGACCTTCATCTCTATTCATACTGGAAATGATCAACAGTCAGAAGGGAACAACATAATATAATTCTGACATGTTGCAACAGTTAACATCGTAATTAAGGTATGTTTTTTTTTAGATTCCCTACAGTGTGGAAACAAGCCCTTTGGCCCAACAAGTCCACACTGCCCCTTGAAGTATCCCACCCAGACCCATCTCTCTATAACCTACACATCCCTGAACACTACAAGCAATTTAGCATGGCCAATCCACCCAGCCTGCACATTTTTTTTTTGAATTGTGGGAGGAAACCGGAGCACCCGGAGGAAACCCACGCAGACACGGGGAGAATGTGCAAACTCCACACAGACAGTTGCCCGAGGCTGGAATCGAACCCGGGTCCCTGGCGCTGTGAGGCTGCAGTGCTAACCACTGAGCCACCGTGCCGCCTTTGTAAAGTCGAACACCAATATTAATAAATAGATGAGATTTCAAAGGCACCCAATGAAAGTCCTTGATATTGTGGAGAAAAGTGACAAAGCTAATTTGGAATAGCAAGGTGTAGAGCTGGATGAATACGACTGGCCAAGCAGCATCAGAGGAGCAGGAAAGCTGATGTTTTGGGCCTGGACCCATCTTCCGACTTTTCTTTGCCTTGTTATCTCAGATTCTCCAGCACCGGCAGTTCCCACTATCTCCAAATTTAACTTGGACATTTTTTTTCATGGGATTTGAATACAAATTGAAACCAGGAAGAGCAGGAAAAGACTTGATCAAATGGAGCTGCAGAATCAATTATCAGGCAAGATCAGGAATGTAAATTGATCAAATACAGCAAAAATGATATGACACCAACATTGTTGGTGTCAACTGATATGTACTGACATTAATTAATTGTTACTTGGGATGCTAAAAGATGGCAAAATGTTCACATTCAAGCCTAGATAATTAAAAATGCTGCCAAAGGACTCATGTGGTGTATGGCAGTGTCCCTACTTATGAGCCAGGAGACCTGAATTCAAGTGTAATCTGCTTCAGAGGTCCATCTGTTAATAGGTTGATTAGGAAAGTATGTGAAAATGATGCTGCCTGTTATGGACTACCTCTAAACCATTGTCAATTTTTGGTTGTGCTCTTGTGGCATGTGGATGTCGCTGTCGTATATTGTCCTGTCCAATATGTCCACAACAAGATCGAAATTTGCAGCAGAGCAATAAACCACAGTATCAGGGATTTATTACAATGCTAAGGAAGGCTATTTAGCCTGACATGACCACACTAGCTGCCTGAGAGAGGCAATAATTCTCTCAACCACCAGTTTTCAGTGATGTTGGCTGAGGGATTAAAAAATAGCCAAGGGACATCAGGCAGAATCTCCCAAGATAACAAGGTGTGGAGCTGGATGAACATAGCAGGCCAAGCAACATCAGAGGAGCAGGAAAGCTGATGTTTCGGGTCTGGCCCCTTCTTCAGAACTTCCCAAGCCCTTCTTCAAAGTTAGTAGGAACTGCAGATGCTGTAGAATAATAGATAACAAGGTGTGGAGCTGGATGAACACAACAGGCCAAGCAGCATCAGAGGAGCAGTAAAGCTGACGTTTCGGGCCTAGACCCTTCTTCGGAAATGGCCTAGGCCCGAAACTTCAGCTCTCCTGCTCCTATGATGCTGGCTGGCGTGTTGTGTTCATCCAGCTATACACCTCGTTATCCCTCCTTCAAAGTAATGCCCAATAAGAAAGTCAGTGGCATAGTTTTCCTCCTGCTGGCTTAACCATCTTGAGGTCAGTTTAATTCTCTGGGTCACAAGTTCAAAGGTCACCACAGCATCTGGTGAAATTCAGTTAATAAATCTGTTGAAAGCTGGCCTGTGACAGCAACATTGAAACTATGATTGACTATTCTAAAAACCTAAGGGGCCTCGAGGGAAGGAAGTCTGCCATCCTGAGTTGGTCTGACTTCCAGACCCACAAACCTGTGGACTGGCTGAGTGGGCAACAAGTGACAGGCTTCTCAATGACGCCCACACCCAATGGAAGAGTAAATTAGGAAAAAGTTAAACTCTCAGGAAACAAGGGAAATTATCTAAAGGCATTGTTAGAGGAAAAGTAAATGCAGAGTTTGAGATTAAAATTTTGAGCATTTGTTACGCTGCAGGCATCAAAATGATTATTTTTTTCAACAGCAAAGTGCCTAATAAAGTTTGCTGTGTTTACATGGGGGATTATCTCGCGACAGATAACAGATGTGCAAGTATCTGCAATGTACCCACTGCACACAAAGGCACAGCAAGGGCTGCAATGGAATCTGGGTTTGAAGTTTAACAGTGGAGGGTGAACCAGGAGATTGCAGATTAAACAATCATTAGCTGCACTGGTTACAGATACAGAGGTGAATAACTCACATACTTAAAGGAAAGATATGACCAGACATGACAATGGAGAAGGTATGATTGTGACAGAGCAATGTTCCTCCAGCTCCACACTGTGTTATCTCTGACTCCAGCATCAGCAGTTCTTAACTATCTCTCATTAGTGAACCAGAATTTTTTTTCCCCAACAATCAACGATAGTTTCATAGTCATGGTTAGATTTTATTTAAATTGAACCCCAGTCACCCACGGAAGCTGTGGTCCTTAATGTGATTACTCTATAGAAGGACATGTCAGAAGGGTTGCAAGGTTTAATTCGACTGTTTTAAGACTCTGGCAATTTTCGGAGAAACCTGCTTACAAATAGCGTGAATGTAACAATGCACATGTCAAATCAGTGAATACAGAAAAGGAAAGCTCGACATTTATGCAAAGCTCTCCATGGCCTCAGGACTACCAAATTGCCAATCGGGCACCATGGAGAGTGCGACCAGTAGGGTCTTTATTGCACTGATGGGATATGGGCATCACTGGCTGGAATGGCATTGTTATTGCCGATCGCAAATCACCCAGACAACAGTTAGGAGTCAAACGCATTACTGTGGGTTTGGTGTCACATATAGGCCAGTGTGGGTAAGGAGACCACTTACCTTTCCTAAACAGCATTAGTGAACCAGAGATAACGCAGTGTGGAGCTGGAGGAGCACAGCAGGTCAGGCAGTATTCGAGGTACAGGAAGATTGATGTCAATTTTCCTGTTCCTCTGATGCTGCCCGGCCTCCTGTGTTCCTCCAGCTCCACACTGTTATCTCTGACTCCAGCACCAGCAGTTCTTATTATCTCTCGTTAGTGAACCAGATTGGATTTTCCCAACAATCAACAATGGTTTCATGGTCATGATTAGATTTTATTTAAATTGAATTCAAATTCCACCATCTGCCATGGAGACGATTTGAGCCTTGGTGTCCAGACCTGGGCCACTGAATTACTATTCAAGCAATATTACCAAAAGCCCATTACCTCCTAGTGAACAAAGTGGGTTTTTAGCAACAATTAGCTGAGGTCACATGGTTGCAATTAGAAAACTTTTTCTTAATTTCAGATTTTATTTTAATGTATTGAATTCAAATCTCTCCATCTGACATGATGGGATCCTAACCCACATTCTTCAGAGCAGACACCTTAGCCAGTCTACTTTACATGTGAGTCCAGGCCCACAGCAGTTCTAGCACATTATTTGAAACTTCGGTGTTGCCTAATTGCAACATATCAGCTGCAGTTCTCAAAGGACAATGCAAGCCAAACAATGACTGCACATGGTCACAGAGTCTTGTACGGTGATGTTGAGAACTGCAACCAATACATTGCATTTGAAGAGGTTGCAAATAATGTGTAAGAATTGTGCTAATGAACTGCACATATCTTTCAACTCATTAGCTGTGGGCACCACTATCTGTGCCAGCATTTACTGCCCATCCTTAATTCCCCAGAGACCAATTAAGAGTCAACCACATGGCAGTGGGTCTGGAGTCACGTGTAGACCAGAACAGCAAAAGTGACAGATTTCCTTCTGAGAATCAGATGGGTTTGCACTACAAAGTGGTTACATGATTGATGTTGGTCTAGGTTTTCATTAAGATCAAATTTCCTCCATCTGACATTGTGGGATTGGATCAGAAATCACACAGCACCAGGATATAGTCAGTGTTTTCAAATAAACCTGTTGGACTACAACCTGGTGTCATGTGATTTCTGACCTTGTCCACCCCAGTCCAACACTATCACCTTCACATCACTGTGGGATTGAACAGGTGCCCCTAGAATATTCATCTGAGGCTCTGAGCTGTCAGTCCAATGACATTATCACTACACCAATGTCTCTGCACAGTTGCATTGCTTTGTGGGTGCACGTACAGAACCAGCATTGATTCCCCACAATTCTGGATCATTCTGTCATTGTATTAAAGAATGCACTGCTGCTCAAGGCTGGGAGATATAAAACGGGTAGTTTCAGATTTTAACTCTCCCTCCTCACACAGTGGACCGGTAAGGGGAGTTACACAATGCTTTGGTCTCTCAAATTAAATGCCTCGAACACAGGGTGTACAAGCATTTCAGGACATTTTTGCAGTTTCTGCAAACTCTGAAACTTTGAAGGGTAACCGATGGCGAAAGTATGAAAGTATGGTGCCTTAGCATTCCTTTCAAACTGTTGTCCATTGTGGGTGGGTTCACTGAGGATGTCGTAAGCTGACTGAAACCTTAAACATTAATACCATGTGCTGTTAGTGCCCTGTATCACTGATTAGCATTTCCTCTTGAAGACTGGGATAGGAGTGGTCCAATCAATCCATCAAGTCTATTATTCAGCACAATGTGGCACTTATGAGATATTTCAATGCCCCTTAACTACTCCATTTCCCAGAAAACTGTACACCTCTGGTATTTAGAAATCTCCCTAACTCCACCTCAAATATATTCAAAGGCTGAGAGCTTCTGTGGCCCCCGTGACAGAGAATTCCAAGAATTTACAGCAGTGTGTAAGAAAGGTTTCTCCTCATCTCCGACTTAATTGCCGTCCTTTTTGTTAAGTTGTGTGCCCTGGCCCCGGACCTCAGAACCAGGGAAAACATCTTGAACTGCATTGATCTCCTCTATTCTTTTAAGTTTTTTTTTGTATGATTTCAAGTATTTCAATGAGATCACCTTTCATTCTTCACAACCCGAAAGCATACAGCCTCAGTTTACCCAATCCCTCCTTCATGTCCTGGGAATAAATCTGGTGAACCTTCTTTGTCCTCCTTCCACAATAATGCTCTTCCTGCCATAAAGGGAGCAAAACTGTACAGAGTATTCCGGGAGCATTCTGATCAAGTTCCGATGCAACTGAAGCGAGACGTTTCCTGTACCCAAATCTTTTTGCAATAAATGTTTCCTGTTATTATCAAAAAGGACACGTAAATCGCTTTCTACGTCTCCACTGTCAAGCAGCTTACCCTTTAAGAAATATGCTATTCATCTGTTTCTTCCAACCAAAGTGGATAATTTCTCCAAATTGTATCACATCTGCCTGTTCTTGCTCATACATTAAGACAGTATAAATCCTCCAGCAGCTACTTTGCATCATTATCACAACACACATTATCACTTTGTTTTGTATCATCCGCAGATTTGGAAATACTATCCCTGGTCACCACGTCCAAAGCTTTGATATACATTGTGACACTCTGGGACCCAAGTACTGAGCCTTGTGGTACCCCACCAGACAAAGTCTGACAACACAAGAATAACCTGCCTATTTCTGCCAGTGATAATGGGAACTGCAGATGCTGGAGAATCCAAGATAATGAAATGTGAGGCTGGATGAACACAGCAGCATCTCAGGAGCACAAAAGCTGACGTTTCGGGCCTAGACCCTTCACCAGAGAGGGGGGTGGGGTGAGGGTTCTGAAATAAATAGGGAGAGAGGGGGAGGCGGACCAAAGATGGAGTGAAAAGAAGATAGGTGGAGAGGAGAGTATAGGTGGGGAGGTAGGGAGGGGATTGGTCAGTCCAGGGAAGGCGGACAGGTCAAGGAGGTGGGATGAGGTTAGTAGGTAGGAGATGGAGGTGCGGCTTGGAGTGGGAGGAAGGGATGGGTGAGAGCAAGAACAGGTTAGGGAGGCAGAGACAGGTTGGACTGGTTTTGGGATGCAGTGGGTGGAGGGGAAGAGCTGGGCTGCTTGTGTGGTGCGGTGGGGGGAGGGGACGAACTGGGCTGGTTTAGGGATGCGGTAGGGGAAGGGGAGATTTTGAAGCTGGTGAAGTCCACATTGATACCATTGGGCTGCAGGGTTCCCAAGCGGAATATGAGTTGCTGTTCCTGCAACCTTCGGGTGGCATCATTGTGGCACTGCAGGAGGCCCATGATGGACATGTCATCTAGAGAATGGGAGGGGGAGTGGAAATGGTTCACGACTGGGAGGTGCAGTTGTTTATTGCGAACCAAGCGGAGGTGTTCTGCAAAGCGGTCCCCAAGCCTCCGCTTGGTTTCCCCAATGTAGAGGAAGCCACACCAGGCATAGTGGATGCAGTATACCACATTGGCAGATGTGCAGGTGAACCTCTGCTTAATGTGGAATGTCATCTTGGGGCCTGGGATAGGGGTGAGGGAGGAGGTGTGGGGGCAAGTGTAGCATTTCCTGCGGTTGCAGGGGAAGGTGCCGGGTGTAGTGGGGTTGGAGGGCAGTGTGGAGCGAACAAGGGAGCTACGGAGAGAGTGGTCTCTCCGGAAAGCAGACAAGGGTGGGGATGGAAAAATGTCTTCCGTCTTGTAACTGATGTCCATTTCAAGCCCACCTACTCCCACAGCTACCTTGAATACACCTCCTCCCACCTACCCTCCTGCAAAAATTCCATCCCCTATTCCCAATTCCTCCACCTCCGCCGCATCTGCTCCCACGATGAGGCATTCCACTCCCGCACATCCCAGATGTCCAAGTTCTTCAAGGACCGCAACTTTCCCCCCACAGTGGTCGAGAATGCCCTTGACCACGTCTCCCGCATTTCCAGCAACACATCCCTCACACCCCGCCCCCGCCACAACTGCCCAAAGAGGATTCCCCTCGTTCTCACACACCACCCCACCAACCTCCGGATACAACGCATCATCCTCCAACACTTCTGCCATCTACAATCTGACCCCACCACCCAAGACATTTTTCCATCCCCACCCCTGTCTGCTTTCCGGAGAGACCACTCTCTCCGTGACTCCCTTGTTCGCTCCACACTGCCCTCCAACCCAACCACACCCGGCACCTTTCCCTGCAACCACAGGAAATGCTACACTTGCCCCCACACCTCCTCCCTCACCCCTATCCCAGGCCCCAAGATGACATTCCACATTAAGCAGAGGTTCACCTGCACATCTGCCAATGTAGTATACTGCATCCACTGTACCCGGTGTGGCTTCCTCTATATTGGGGAAACCAAGTGGAGGTTTGGGGACCGCTTTGCAGAACACCTCCGCTCAGTTCGCAATAAACAACTGCCCCTCCCAGTCGCAAACCATTTCCACTCCCCATCCCATTCTTTAGATGACATGTCCATCATGGGCCTCCTGCAGTGCCACAATGATGCCACCCCAAGGTTGCAGGAACAGCAACTCATATTCCGCCTGGGAACCCTGCAGCCCAATGGTATCAATGTGGACTTCACCAGCTTCAAAATCTCCCCTTCCCCCACTGCATCCCAAAACCAGCCCAGTTCATCCCCTCCCCCCACTGCACCACACAACCAGCCCAGCTCTTCCCCTCCACCCACTGCATCCCAAAACCAGTCCAACGTGTCTCTGCCTCCTTAATCTGTTCTTCCTCTCACCCATCCCTTCCTCCCACCCCAAGCCACACCTCCATCTCCTACCTACTAACCTCATCCCACCGCCTTGACCTGTCCGTCTTCCCTGGACTGACCTATCCCCTCCCTACCTCCCCACCTATACTCTCCTCTCCACCTATCTTCTTTTCTCTCCATCTTCGGTCTGCATCCCCCTCTCTCCCTATTTATTCCAGTTCCCTCTCCCCATCCCCCTCTCTGATGAAGGGTCTAGGCCCGAAATGTCAGCTTTTGTGCTCCTGAGATGCTGCTGGGCCTGCTGTGTTCATCCAGCCTCACATTTCATTATCTTGCCTATTTCTGCCATTTGTTTTCTGTCTAACAGTATATAGAATCATGTAGTGTGTACGTACTCGAAACAGAGTTCACCTGAGGGGTCAACATCAAAAATAAAGGTGATAGCCTAGCAAGGCTGCTTTGTCTCTGGGATCTGACTTTCCCTGTGTTACCATCAACTAGAATCATAGGATTAGAGTGAAGCCTATGGACTTCTTACTCAAGTCATTCCAGTATAGATAAAGCATTGGTACTTATCTGGAAAAGTGGAAAATCACTGTCAAGTATGCCCAATAACTAATCCAACCGACTAATTACAGCCCTATTGGTTAACTCTCAGTTTTTAGCAAAGTATTGGATATTAACTGTCCTATCAAGCTGCACGTTTGGCTGTAAGCTGTAAAGTTTACACTGAGGCATGGTGCTTTGGTTATTTTAGACCAAACAATTAGACTAATCACATACTTACTTTTAAAGGGCGAGGTGGTGTAGTGGTAATCCAGAACCCCAAGTTCTGAGATTCTTTTGGGTTCAAATCCCACCAAGACAGATTGTAAAATTTGAATGCAATTAAAAATAAAAGTCTAGTCTGATGATTACCATAGAAACAAATCCAATTTCACTTTAGGGAAGGAAATCTGCCATCCATACCTGGTCTGGCCTACACATGCCTCCAGACCCACAGCAATGTAGATGAATCTTAACTGCTCTCTGGGAACTTAGGGATGGACAGTAAATGCTGACCTATCCAATGATGTTCACATTGCATGATCAAAAACAGAGCCATAAGATATCAAGGAGCACCTTCTCAACAGTGACCTGCTCAAAGGTACTCAACACTGCTGCTGAGGCTTCTCAGGACCCAATACAGACTTGATCCAAACTTATGCAAAAAAGCCAAATTCTAAAGGGAGGGGAGAGTGACTGGCCTTTAATGTCAAGATAATGTTTGACCAAGCATGGCATGAAGCAGACCTGGAAAAAGTGAAGTAAATGGAAATTGGAGTCAAATTTTCAACTGGTTAGAGTCATAGAACATAGAACGTAGAACATTATAGCTCAGTACAGGGCCTCCAGCCCTCGAGGTTGCGCCAAGCAGTGAAAACAATCTGAAGTCCATCTAACCTATACTATTCCATTATCATCCATATGTTTATCCAATGATCATTTAAATGTCCTTAAAATTGGCGAGTCTACTACTGTTGCAGACATGGCAATCCACACCCTTACTAATCTCTGAGTAAAGAACCTACCTCTGTCCTATATCTATCACCCCTCAATTTAAAGCTATGCCCCCTCATGCTAGCCATCACCATCCAAGGAAGAAGGCTCTCACTGTCCACCCTATTTAAACCTCTGATCATCTTTTGTGTTTCTATTAAGTCGCCTTTTAACCTTCTTCTCTCTAATGAAAACAGTGTCAAATCCCTCAGCCTTTCCTCACAAGACCTTCCCTCCATACCAGGCAACATCCTGGTAAATCTCCTCTGCACCTTTCCAATGCTTCCACATTTTTCCTATAATGCGGCGACCAGAACTGTACGCAATACTCCAAGTGCGGCTGCACCAGAGTTTTGTACAGCTGCAACATAACCTCGGCTCTGAAACTCAATCCCTCTACCAATAAAACCTGACACACTGTGTGCCTTCTTAACAACCCTATCAACCTAGGTGGCAACTTTCAGGGATCTATACACGTAGACACTGGTCATCCACGTTACCAGGAATCTTACCATTAGCCCAGTACTCTGTATTCCTGTTACTCCTTCCAAAGTGAATCACCTCACACTTTTCTGCATTAAACTCCATTTGCCACCTCTCAGCCCAGCTCTGCAGCTTATCTATGTCCCTCTGTAACCTGCAACATCCTTCCGCACTATCCACAATTCCATCGACTTTAGTGTCATCTGCAAATTTACTAACCCATCCTTCTACTCCCTTATCCAGGTCATTTATAAAAATGACAAATAGCAGTGGCCCCAAAGCAGATCCTTGCGGTACACCACTAGTAACTGAACTCCAGGATGAACATTTCCCATCAACCACCACCCTCTGTCTTCTTAGAGATAGCCAATTTCTAATCCAAACCATTAAATCGCCCTCAATCCCATGCTTCTGCAATAGCCTACCGTGGGGAACCTTATCAAATGCTTTACTGAAACCCATATACACCACATCAACCATTTTACCCTCATGCGCCTGTCTGGTCACCTTCTCAAATAACTCAATAAGGCTTGTGAGGCACGACAGACCCTTCACAAAACCGTGTTGACTATCCGTAATCAAATTATTCCTTTCTAGATGATTATAAATCCTATCTCTTATAATCTTCCCCAACACTTTACCCACAACTGAAGTAAGGCTCACTGGTCTATAATTACCAGGGTTGTCTCTACTCCCCTTCTTGAACAAGGGGACAACATTTGTTAGAGAGGAAGATCACTGTGGTTGTTGGAGGTCAGTCATCTCTGTTTCAGTTAATTACTCTAGGAGTTCCTCAGGATAGTGTCCGAGGCACAACCATCTTCAGCTGCTTCATCAATGACCATTTTTCCACAATAAGATCAGAAGTGGGGATAACACAACGGGCCAAAGCAGCATCAGAGGAGCAGGAAAGCTGACGTGGAGATTTCGTGGATATCATTCATGACTCTTCGGGTACTGAAGCAGCCCATGTCCAAATACAGCAAGGCTTGGACAACATCCAGGCTTTGGTTGACAATTGGCAAGTAACATTCAAGCCACACATATGGCATGCACTGGCCATCTCCAACAAGATAGGACTTGAGCTTCTAATTGCCTGTTGCTTCAATACACATCCTTTTTCCCCTGGCCAACATCTCTGTCTCAGGCTTGCTGTTGTTCTCCAGTGAAGCTCAGTGCAAGCTTGAAGGACGGCGCCCTTTTTCCACTTGGGAACACTGCAGGTTTCTGGACTCAATACTGCTTTCAATAATTTTAGAGCTTGAACACTCCCATGACCTTACCACAACCCCCACCCACCAAACCTTTTTACCACATTATCTGCTATTCCTCACAAACCTTTGTTAGACACTGATAGTCCCCATTAATAACTATTCACCCTCTTAGCCAGATCGTTATCTACTCCTTTGTCTTTCCAACTGTTCCTCTATCTCTTTGCACTCTATCCTATCCATTGTTTACTCCTTAAACCCTCCACCCATGCTTTCTTCTACATATAAACCTAAAATTTCCTCGCTACCATCAATGCTGAGGAAGGCCTACTGGACCCAAAATGTTAAGTCTGATTTCTCTCCACACTTGCTGCCGGACATGCTGAGCTTTTCCAGCAATTTCTATTTTTGTTTCCAACAAGAGAGAATCGAACTGTTGCCCTTTTACTTTCAATGGAAAGTGATGTGGCCAGCCTTTCAGCAACTTTGAGTGGTCAAATAAAATAAATCCCTGATACTCACTTTACAATCAACAAGTAACCATTTATTTATCTAACTCTAACAGCCAATAAATTAAACTATTAACAAACTGTATAAATCCTTTCTAACTACTAACTATTCCCAAATAAAACCCGTTTCTAATGGTATCCTATTCCAATAAATACAAGTCCCACTTTCAGATTTTTAAAAAATCTTCATCTCTCAAAATTACAGCCAGGTTGCATATCTTCTGGAATGTTCTGTGCCTTCTTCATTGATTCTTCTGTCAGGAATATTAACTAGTACCATTGGTACCATTGCTATTTAACTGGTGCTTTCTCTCAGACATATTGGAGGCTGTGAGCTAGCATTTCTCTCTTCAGGGCTTTTAGCCCTGGTGGATGGCAGTTAGCTCTTTACTCTCTGATCACATGATCTTTTAAAGGGCCAACATAATGCTTTCTCTCCAGCATTTTACAAACACAAAGTTCTCACTTCCTGCCTCCCAATCCCCAAGCACTCTACCCAACTTTGCGACACTATCCACAGATCAGGAGCGTGATGTCATAGTCCCCACCTGCCTGAATGTGTCCAGCTCCAACAACACTCATGAAGCTTGACACCATGACAAAATAATGCAGTTGGCTGTTGGCACATTCACCACCTTTAACGTTCACTCCGTTCACCAGTGACTCACATAGTGGCAGTGGTCTGTGTGTCACTGGTGTGTAGCAGCTAAAGAAACTTACTCAGTCGCTCTGATAGCATTTTTCAAACCTACGACCGCTTCCATCTTAAGGGTCAAGGGCAACATATGCCACCTGTTCCTTCAGTGCCTCTGGGACAATAGCTTGGAACTCCCTTTCTCACAACTTTATGGATATACTTAAACCCCATGGACTGCTATGGTTCAAGAAGGTAGCCCACCACCACCTCCTCCAGGGCAGTTAATATTCATTGATGTATGTTGGTCGAGTCAACAATCTACAGAGATCAACAATTTTTTTTTTATAAATATGGGTGTTTGAGATAGAAACCTGTGAGTTTATATGTGTTACACAAGGACAGTTTTGAGAGGTTGAGATTGTTTTTGCTGGAACAAAGAAGGCTGGGAGGTGACACGATTGAGGTATACAAAATTGTGAGGTGTGGAGATAGAATAAACAGGAGGAACATGTTTCCCTTGGCAGAGAGTTCAAAAAGCAGGGATCATAGGTTCAAGATCAGTGGCAGAAGGATTAGAGAGGGCATGAGGAAAAAAAACATTTTTACACAGAGCATCTTGAATTCTTTGTCTGAGTTGGTGATGGAGGTAGAGACCCTAAACGCTTTTAAAAAGTACCTGGGTCTCCTTAAATACTGTAAGTTACAAAGCTATGGGCCACGTGCAGGAAGGCATGATTAAAAAGGGCATCTGGATGCCTTTGTGTTGGCATGGACAAGATGGGCTGAATATCTTCTTTCTGTGTTGTATCATATCTACGGTACTTTGCGTGTGTCGATGTATCCATGAATGAGTATGACCAGTTAGAAAACATAGCTTCCCCTGTTCGTTCTTGGTATCATCTTCTGTTAATTATCAGGAGCAAAATTGAGATTAAAGGGTGAAAAAGAGAACTTGCAATGAAGCGGAGATACTCTCGCAACAGTTCAGCAGAGAAGCTGAATTAAAATTAAATATCCAAAGAATATGTGTGATCCAATTTCATCACTCAGACATTGTAATTCAGTTCCCTCGACCTGTCACGCTCAGTAACTCTTCCGAGTTAGCCTCCCTTGAGAATATCATTAGGATTGGTTGCTTATGCAAAGTTATTCAAAGAAGAGGAACCACAGAAGTGAGAAACATGGAAGAAAAATGCCTGGAGGGATGTCGAAGTGAAGCTATTTTTAACTGTTTACTTCTGCTGGCGACAACGGATGACTAGGCTCCCCCTTTAAAATTCAATGCACAATTGGGTGCCTGCACAAGAACGAAGAAAATGCACAAAAGCACTGTTCTGTGTGAGCCACGGCAGTGACCAACCTCATGAAAACACCCCACATACCCTACAGGTTACACCTGGGCAACCCCAGAAAAAAATTCACTGTGCATCAAATATCGTTAATGGTCAGAGAATCATAGAATTTTTATGGTGTGGAAGCAGGCAATTTGGCCCATTGAGTCTACACTAACCCTCTGAAGAGCATCGCACCCAGACCCACTTCCCTACCGTGTCTCTGTAACCATGCATTTCCCCATGGCTAATCCACTCATACTGCACATCACTGGACACTATGGGCAATGTGGCATAGTGAGTCCCCCTAACCTGCACATGTTTGGACCCACCTAATTCTCAAGGTGTTACTAAACACTGAAATATTGAAAATAGGAATAAGCCATTCAGCCCTCGGAACCTGCTCACTAATCAACATGATATTGGTTAATCATCATTCTCAATACCCTATTCCTGCTTTTGCCCCATACCCTCTGATCTTGTTAGTCCCAAAGACTAGAACAATTCCTTCTTGAAAATGTAGTGATTGTAACGAGGCCAGCTGGCTGGACCTTATAGAATATGAGTCGCCTGATTAGAGCTGTTAATCTGGTCCAGGGAGCTCGGAGCCTTGGCTGACAGATACAAAGAGTGAGTGCCTGAAATAGTGATAGTATGCAGCTTAACCCTGTGTGAGGCAATATGATAGTCAAGGACTGATCGTGTGTAAATAAAAGGTAACTTGGTGATGAAATACTCGCCTCTGTGGAGCTGGAGTTCAACATTTTGCTCTTAGCCACTTCCAGTGAGAGTGAATTCCACAGGCTCACCACTCTCTGGGTGAAGTAATTTCTCCTTGTCTCAATCCTGAATGACCTCCCCTGTATCATTAGACTGTGACCACTAAGTCTGACTCCTTGGTCATCAGAGACATCCCTCCTACATGTACAATGAAAACAGCAGAAACTGAAAGAGCTATTTCCATTCAGGTATTTGCATAGTCAAACAGCTCACTTCTTTGTGTTAACTTCGCCGGTTAGTTATTCGCATGTATGTAGGCGCCCTCCTGTTTTTTCACACCTTTCATCTTGTGAAATCTAAATTAGAATGACCTTCATCTGCTGAAATGCCATCCTCCCAACAAATCTTAACAACATGACCAGGAATACCAAGCAGTGTGCCATTATCGCGAGTGATAGGAAGCTGGTTTCTCAGAGCAGTAGTTGGTTTAATTTCACCGTGCAATTTTCTTCCTCAACCCCTGCATTAACTGAATAGTGAAGTGTGATGTGGTCGGTGTAGTGACAGGGGCTGCAGGAGCTATGGGAAGGAGGTTAAGAGCCCAACAATGGGATGGCATGACGGCTCAGTGGTTAGCACTGCTGCCTCGTAGCACCAGGGCCCCTGGTTTGATTCCATTCTTGGATGACTGTCTGTGTGGACTTTCCACATTCTCCCTGTGTCTGTGTAAGTTTCCTTTGGGTGCTTCAATTTCCTCCCACAATTCAAAAATGTGTTGGTTAAGTGGACTGGCCATGCTAAATTCCCTACTGTATCCAGGGATGTGTGGGCTATATATTGGAAGTACAGGATTACAGGGATAGGGTAGGGAAGTTGGTCTGGGTGGGATGCTTTTTGGAGGCTTGGTGTGGACTCAATGGGCAAAATGGCCTGTTTCCACACAGTAGGAAAAAACCTTTTCCCACAGTTGAGGGGTCAGAGTTTACCTAGTGGTATGATAGTTAGACTAGCAATCCAGAGATCTGGGTTCGAATCCTGCCATGGCAGATGTTGGAATTTGAATTCAATAACATCTCTGGAAGTAAGAATCTACTGACGACCATGAAGCCATTGGTGATTGCTCAAAAAACCCATCTCGTTCACGAATGCCCTTCAGGGAAAGAAATCTGCCGTCCTTATCTGATCTAGCTTACAGGTGACTCCAGACCCAGAGCAATGTGGTTGACTCTCAGTCACCCACCAAAATGGCCTAGCAAGCCACTCAAGTCTCAACAAAGAAACAAACTGAACACATCATCCCTCCATCACAAGGTCAGAAGTTTAAATATTTGCAGATGATTGCACAGCATTCAAACTCATTCATGGCTCTTAAGAAACTGAAGGAATCCATGTTCAAATGCAACAAGATTTGGAAAATATCCAGGCTTGAGTTAACAAGTAGAAAATAGCATTCACACCATGCAAATGCCAGGCAATGACCATCACCAAAAAGAGACAATCTAACCACCACCCCTTGACATCCAATAGTGTTACCATCACTGAATCCACACCATCAACATCCTGAGGGTTATCATTGACCAGAAACACGACTGGAGTCATCTCAAAAACACAGTGGCTACAAGAGCAAGCCATGGGCTTGGAATGCAGCAGTGAGTGACTCATCTCCTGACTTCCCAAAGCCTGTCCATCATTACTTTATTGATGATCACGAGTAGATTGATGAATTGGATTTGGCCAGATTGGATTTGTCCTGCTTTGAATGTACAGAACCTACCTGGGCCATATTCCACATTGTTTGGTAGGTGCCAGTCTTGTAGCTATACTGGAAGACCTTGGTTTGGAAAGTAATAAGTTCTGGAATACATGTCTTCGGTACTATTGGAACATTGCCAGGGCCCATAGCTTTTGCAGTACCCAGTGTCTCAGATCAATTTTTGATGTCATGTGGAGTGGATCAAATTGGCTGAAGACTGATCCATAATGGTCTACAGAGGAGGCCGAGATAAATCATTCACTCGGCACTTCTGGCTGGAGTTTGCTGCAAATGTCTCAGACTTACCTTTGGCATTGATGTGCTGGGCTCTTCCATCATTTAGGACATTTGGATCAAAATCCTGGAATTCCCTCCTTAATGGCATTGAGGATCTACTTACAGCACATGGGCTGCAGCATTATAAAAAGGCAGCTCACCACTGCCTTCTGAAAGGTAGCCAGGGACAGGCAATAAACTCTGGTCCAGCCAGTGATGCCCATGTCCCATGAGTAAATTTTTAAAATGTGATGTTTGACTTTCATCGCTTCGCAGTGCTGTGTGCCCTGATTGCACAGGTATGATCTCATTTGTGAGGCAGCACCTCCAACAATGCAGCATTCCCTGAGTACTGCAGTGGGACTGACCTATAGCATATGTATTGGCAGTGGGGCTGAAATCAAAGAGCATTCTGATGTGCTGCCCTTCACTGTGGCTGTCAATTAAAGTGGGCAACAGTAACCTGTTAAAATTTGCCACATTGTGCTGCACAATACACATCGCTAGACATTGTTTCAGAAATAGTAGGAACTGCAGATGCTGCAGAATCTTAGCTAACAAGGTGTAGAGCTGGATAATCACAGCAGGCCAAACATGATCAGAGGAGCAGGAGAGCTGACGATTTGGGCCTAGACCCTTCTTCAGAAAAAATGATGAAGGGTCTAGGCCCGAAACGTCAGCTTTTCTGCTCCTCTGATGTTGCTTGGCCTGTTGTGTTCATCCAACTCTACACCTTGTTATCTCTGAACATTAGACATGTTCATTTCTTTAATATAATTAATCCTTAGTCTACCAGCAATTGCTAATGACTGGGCTTCCCTTGTAAATTCTTCCCTCTGTCAGACTTCAAAGAGAAAAAAAGAAAGGTCAAGACCAAAAATAAAAGAAAATAAGTGATTGGAGATAATGGGAACTGCAGATGCTGGAGAATTCCAAGATAATAAAATGTGAGGCTGGATGAACACAGCAGGCCAAGAAGCATCTCAGGAGCACAAAAGCTGACGTTTTGGGCCTAGACCCTTCATCAGAGAGGGGGATGGGGTGAGGGAACTGGAATAAATAGGGAGAGAGGGGGAGGTGGACCGAAGATGGAGAGTAAAGAAGATAGGTGGAGAGTGTATAGGTGGGGAGGAAGGGAGGGGATAGGTCAGTCCAGGGAAGACGGACAGGTCAAGGAGGTGGGATGAGGATAGTAGGTAGATGGGGGTGCGGCTTGGGGTGGGAGGAAGGGATGGGTGAGAGGAAGAACCGGTTAGGGAGGCAGAGACAGGTTGGACTGGTTTTGGGATGCAGTGGGTGGGGGGGGAAGAGCTGGGCTGGTTGTGTGGTGCAGTGGGTGGGGGGGGAAGAGCTGGGCTGGTTGTGTGGTGCAGTGGGGGGAGGGGACGAACTGGGCTGGTTTAGGGATGCAGTAGGGGAAGGGGAGATTTTGAAACTGGTGAAGTCCACATTGATGCCATATGGCTGCCGGGTTCCCAGGCGGAATATGAGTTGCTGTTCCTGCAACCTTCAGGTGGCATCATTGTGGCACTGCAGGAGGCCCATGATGGACATGTCATCTAAAGAATGGGAGGGGGAGTGGAAATGGTTTGCGACTGGGAGGTGCAGTTGTTTGTTGCGAACTGAGCGGAGGTGTTCTGCAAAGTGGTCCCCAAGCCTCCACTTGGTTTCCCCAATGTAGAGGAAGCCGCACCGGGTACAGTGGATGCAGTATACCACATTGGCAGATGTGCAGGTGAACCTCTGCTTAATGTGGAATGTCATCTTGGGGCCTGGGATAGGGGTGAGGGAGGAGGTGTGGGGGCAAGTGTAGCATTTCCTGTGGTTGCAGGGAAAGGTGCCGGGTGTGGTTGGGTTGGAGTGCAGTGTGGAGCGAACAAGGGAGTCACGGAGAGAGTGGTCTCTCCGGAAAGCAGACAGGGGTGGGGATGGAAAAATGTCTTGGGTGGTGGGGTCAGATTGTAAATGGCAGAAGTGTTGGAGGATGATGCGTTGTATCTGGAGGTTGGTGGGGTGGTGTGTGAGAATGAGGGGGATCCTCTTTGGGCAGTTGTGGCGGGGGCGGGGTGTGAGGGATGTGTTGCGGGAAATACGGGAGACGCGGTCAAGGGCGTTCTCGATCACTGTGGGGGGAAAGTTGCGGTCCTTAAAGAACTTGGACATCTGGGATGTGCGGGAGTGGAATGTCTTATCGTGGGAGCAGATGC
This sequence comes from Stegostoma tigrinum, assembly GCF_030684315.1. Classification (NCBI taxonomy): domain Eukaryota; kingdom Metazoa; phylum Chordata; class Chondrichthyes; order Orectolobiformes; family Stegostomatidae; genus Stegostoma; species Stegostoma tigrinum. The sequence goes on from NC_081359.1 coordinate 104,170,304, forward strand.
GGCGGAGGCGGAGGAAGTGGGAATAGGGGATGGAATTTTTGCAGGAGGGTGGGTGGGAGGAGGTGTATTCTAGGTAGCTGTGGGAGTCGGTGGGCTTGAAATGGACATCAGTTACAAGCTGGTTGCCTGAGATGGAGACTGAGAGGTCCAGGAAGGTGAGGGATGTGCTGGAGATGGCCCAGGTGAACTGAAGGTTGGGGTGGAAGGTGTGGGTGAAGTGGATGAACTGTTCGAGCTCCTCTGGGGAGCAAGAGGCGGCGCCGATACAGTCATCAATGTACCGGAGGAAGAGGTGGGGTTTGGGGCCTGTGTAGGTGTGGAAGAGGGACTGTTCCACGTAACCTACAAAGAGGCAGGCATAGCTGGGGCCCATGCGGGTGCCCATGGCCACCCCCTTAGTCTGTAGGAAGTGGGAGGAGTCAAAAGAGAAGTTGTTGAGTGTGAGGACGAGTTCAGCTAGGCGGAAGAGAGTGTCGGTGGAGGGGGACTGGTTGGGCCTGCGGGACAGGAAGAAGCGGAGGGCCTTGAGGCCATCTGCATGCGGAATGCAGGTGTATAGGGACTGGACGTCCATGGTGAATATGAGGTGTTGGGGGCCAGGCAATTGGAAGTCCTGGAGGAGGTGGAGGGCGTGGGTGGTGTCACGGACGTAGGTGGGGAGTTCCTGGACCAAAGGGGAGAAAATGGAGTCCAGATAGGTGGAGATGAGTTCGGTGGGGCAGGAGCAGGCTGAGACGATGGGTCGACCAGGGCAGGCAGGTTTGTGGATTTTGGGAAGGAGATAGAAACGGGCCGTGCGGGGTTGGGGAACAATGAGGTTGGAGGCTGTGGGTGGGAGGTCCCCTGAGGTGATGAGGTCGTGAATGGTGTTGGAGATGATGGTTTGGTGCTCGGGTTTGGGGTCATGATCGAGGGGCGGTAGGAGGTGGTGTCGGAGAGTTGGCGTCTGGCTTCGGCGATGTAGAGGTCAGTGCGTCATACTACCACTGCGCCACCCTTGTCTGCGGGTTTGATGGTGAGGTTGGGGTTGGAGCGGAGGGAGTGGAGGGCTGCCCGTTCTGCGGGGGAGAGGTTGGAGTGGGTGAGAGGGATGGAGAGGTTGTGGCGATTAATGTCTCGACGGCAGTTGGAGATGAAGAGGTCGAGGGAGGGTAGGAGGCCTGGGGGTGGTGTCCAGGAGGAGGACTTGTGTTGGAAGCGGGTGAAGGGGTCAGTGGAGGGAGGGTTAGGCTCCCGGTTGAAGAAGTAGGCATGGAGGCGAAGACGGCGGAAAAACTGCTCTATGTCCTACCGTGACTGGTATTCGTTAAGTGATTGTTCTAGTTGTGAATTCTTCCAAGTTTAACAGTGGAGGCAGGCTCATCATCAACTATTCATGTTTAAAATTGATGCTCCAATTCCTGGGAAGATGTATCAGTATAGAAGTACATGGAATCACAGAATCCCTACAGTGCGGAAACAGGCCCTTTGGCCCAACAAGTCCACACTGACCCTCAAAACATCCCACCCAGACCCATCCCCCATAACATACCTAATCTATACACCCCTGAATACTACAAGCAATTTAGCATGGCCAATCCACCAAACCAGCACATTTTTGGACTGTGGAAGGAAACCGGAGCACCCGCAGGAAACCCACACAGACAGTCAGCTGAGGTAGAATTGAACCCAGGTCCTGATGATGTGACGCGGCAGTGCTAATCACTGCGCCTACGTGCCACCCCATGCTGTTTTAAGCTTTCTCTCCCAATGACTGAACTGGTCTTGCTGCCTGTGACATTTCTGTGAAAACTTCAAAAGTGACCAGGGCTATACGCTTTACCTCATCCAAGACATGTTGTGTTTGCGTAGTGTAGTGGTTATCCTCGATGTAAACATCTTTCTGACACCAGTTGGATCCCAAACTTTAAATTGCATCTGAGAAGATGGAATTAGAAGTAATGATATTAAAGCTGAATAAAGGCAACTTACAGAGGCATGAGAGAGGAGCTGGGCAGAATTGACTGGGAGAGGAGGCCAGCAAGAAGGAACAGCAATTGCAGGAGTTTCTGGGAGTAATTCAGGAGACACAGCAAAAATTCATCCCTCGAAAGAAGAAGCTTGGTACAGGGAGAATGAGGCAACCATGGCTGACTGAGGAAGTCAGGGACCGCATAAAAGCAAAAGAGAAAGCAGATAATGTGGCGAAGGGCAGTGGGAAACCTGAGGATTGGGAAGCTTACAAAGACACACAAAAGGCAACAAAAAAAATAAGGAGGGAGAAGATTAAATATGAGGATAAGCTAGCCAGTAATATAAAGAAGACTGTAAGAGTTTCCTTCAATATATAAAGGGCAAACAAGAGGAAAAAGTGGGCATTGGACCACAGGAAAATGATGATGGAGAGATGGTAGTGGGGAACAAGGAAATGGATGAGGAACTGAATAATTACTTTACTTCACTCTTCACAGTGGAAGACACGAGTAATATTCCAAAAATTTGAGAGAGTTGGGGGCAGAGCTAAGTATGGTGGCCGTCACCAAGGAGAAGGTGGTAGAAAAACTGAATAGCCTGAAGCTGGCCCTGTGGCGGCACGGTGGCTCAGTGGTTAGCACTACTGTCTCACAATACCAGGGACGCAGGTTCAATCCCAGCCTCGGCCGACTGTGTGCGCGGAGTTTGCACATTCTCCCTGCCTCGATGTGGGTTTCCTCTGCTTGCCCAAGTTTCCTCCCGCAGTCCAAAGATGTGCAGGCTGGGTGGATTCCTCATAATACCTAGGGTGGGAAATGCAGGGATAGAGCAGGGGTTGGCTCTGGGTGGGTTGCTCTTTGGCAGGGCAGTGTGGACTTGATAGGCTGAACAGCCTGCTTCAACACTGTAGGGACTCTATGACTGGATGGACTACATCCCAGAGTTCTTGAAGAGACAATGGAGGCATTAGTGGTAATCTTTCAAGAATTGCTAGAGCCAGGGAGAGCCCCAGAGGACTGGAACATCTCAAATGTAACCCTGCTGTTTAAAAAAGGAATATGGGAAATTACAGACTGATTAGCCTGACCTTGGTCATGGGTAAGATTTTGGAGTCCATTGTGAAGGAAGTGCATGGTAAGATAGGGCAAAGTCATCTCGGTTTCATCAAGGGGAGGTCATGTCGAACAAATGTGTTAGAATTTTTTGAGGGAGTAATGAGTAGCTTATACCAAGGGCAGCCAATGGATGTTATCTATCTGGACTTCAAGAAGGCCTTTGATTAGGTGTCACACAGGAGACTGCTGAGTAAGATAAACACCCACGGTGTTAGAGGCAAGGTGCTAGCATGTATAGAAGTTTGGCTGTCTGGCAGAAAGACGAGAGTGAGAATAAAAGGTTCTTTCTCAGGATGGCAGCTGATGACAAGTGGGGTTCCACAAAGGTCAGTGCTGGACCACAACTTTTCACTTTATACATTGATGATCTAGATGAAGGAACTGTGGGCATTCTGGCTAAGTTTGCAGACAATACAAAGATAGGTAGGGAGAGAGGTAGTATTGAGGATGCAGGGAGGCTGCAGAAGGATTTGAACCGTTTGGGAGAGTGGGCAAAGAAGTGGCAGAGTACAATGTGGGAAAGAGTGAGATCATGCACTTTGGTAAGAAGAATAGAAGCACGGGCTATTTTCAAAATGGGGAGAAAATTCAGAAATCTGAAGTGCCAAAAGATTTGGGAATTCTAGTCCAAAATTCTCTCAAGGTAAACTTGGAGGTTGAGTCGATTGTTAGGAAGGCAATGCCACTTATTTTGAGAGGATTTATTTATTTTGAGAGGATTTGAACATAAAAGCAAGAATGTACATCGAAGGCTCTGCAAGGCTCTGGCCAGGCCATGCTTGCAGCATTGTGCACAGGCTTGGGCCCCATATCTCAGGAAGGATGTACTGGCCCTGGAACTGGCTCAGAGGAGGTTCACTAGAATGGTCCTGGAAATGAGAAGATTGACATATAAGCATTGTTTGAGGACTCTGGGTCTGTACTCGATGGAGTTTAGAAGGTTGAGGGGGGATCTAATTGAAACTTACAAAGTACTAAATGGCCTGGGCAGGGTGGATAGATGTTTCCATTGGTAGGAGAGACTAGGGCCTCACGGCACAGCCTGAGAGTTTAGAACAGAGATAATGAGGAACCTCTTCAGCCAGAGAACGGTGAATCTACAGAATTCACTGCCACAGAAGGCTATGGAGGCCTGGTCATTGAGTACATTTAAGACAGTGATAGATGGGTTCTTGATTATCAAGGGGATCAAGGGTTGCTGGGAGAAAGCGGGAGACTGGGGCTGAGGAGCGTATCAGCCATGATTGAATGGTTGGTCAGACATGATGGGCTGAATGGACTAATTTTTGCTCCTATGTCTTATGGTCTTATTGTCTTATGATCAAGAACAAGAAGGCACAGATTTGAAGTGATTGCAGAGGAAGCGGATGTGAGGTGCAGAGAAACTTTTTCACACAGCAAGTGGTTCAGTCCTGGAATGCCCTGTCTGGAAGGTGATGGAAGCAGGTTCAACAGAGGCATTGCTTAAACAGAAACAATGTGCAAGGACATGGGAAAACAGTAGGAAAATTACACTGAGTCATGATGTTCATTTGGAGAGCTAGTTTAGACACAATGGGTCAAATGGTTTCATTCTGGGTCATAATACCTTTGTGAATTGTAATTCCTCCCACGCTAGAATTCCCTCTCTATCTCTCTCTCTCACTCCCGTGTAAGATGTTAGAAAAAAAATGCAACTTCCTCCTTGACCAAACTTTGGTCACCTGTCCTCCTTTTATGGTTCGATGACAAATCTCATCAGATTATTGCTCTTTTGAAGGTGCCTTTGGGTGACTTAGAGGTTGCCATTGGTGTGCAGACATTCTGCATTTGGGTATTTCCTTCTCAGGTTTGGCCTCCTCGTTAAGAGTCATGTCGTGTGGAATCCAGTTCATGTTTGATCGATAAGTCTCTTCCATGCGGATCCCCAAGCTCATTTTCAAGCCTTCAATCTACACTAAAATAGAATATCACAGGTTAGGATCCACAATCTTGATGAGGATCAGGCAATCCCCCCAAACCGTGGTTTGTGTATTTATGAGGAGGCTGTTGTTTTCTCAATAATGAAAGCAAGTTAACTGCCAGCAGAATCTATCTAGTTTTGGCACATACATACAGGGCAAATGATGGTCTGGTGGTAATGTCACACGATTAATAATTCAGAAGACCAGCCTCATGGTCTGGGCCTTGACACTGGAATGGCTTGAGCTTAACAAAACAATCTCAAATTGAAAGCTTGTCTCAGTAACAGTATTGGTTGTGTAAAAACATATGGGCATGAGGCTGAATTTTACCAGAATTTAGCTGAGTGTGCATTTCATGGTGTGGTGGGGGGTGGAATTTCTCTCCGGGAGTCTAGGTGAGTTTTCTTGTGCCACCCTCCCAGATTCACTAGCCCAACACATCTCTATGTGCCCTATTGGTTATATTCTCCTCGTCACCAGTGAAGGTTGTACCACTGTTGGGGCCTCTTGTGGTTCCAGGCACTAGTGCCATCTTTAAAGGCTAGTCAGGCAAACAGTCAAGTGTTGGCCGTCTGTACCTGACCATCACAATTCCTGTTAATTGATAAGTTGGGCAGAAGGAAGTTGGCACCAAGGTTTGCTGACCAAGTGATCACGGTGGATAGCTTGCCCGCCCAGGAAGTATGCCCTGAGATGTTGCTGACTGGTGACCAAGATGGAGAGGTGGACGATCAAGTGATAAATGGAATGATGCGGTTATATCTTGGGCTTCCACTTTGGGAATGGTGGCAGTCTAGTTTCTCTCTGAAGGTCAGGAGAACGGAAAACTGCTCATCTGTTTCTCCCCTGCACTTCCACCCCCCCACCCCCCCCCCCCCCCCCGCCCCACCCTCTGTTTCAGTCCCCATGTTTCTTTCTGTCTGTTTCTCCCATTCTGTTTGTGGTCCACAGATTCTGCCTCCCTGTTTCTCCCACTAAGCAGAACAAAGAAATTCAGACAATATTAAACCCTTAACCAACACCACCCAAAGCAAGACAGAAAGTATTAGAATAGTCAGCAAGTCAGGTGGTATCCATGGAGAGAGAATCAGCATTAATGTTCCAGATCAATGACATTTACTAAAATGATTGCTTAGTTGAGATTTCCAACATGTGCAGTGTATCACCGAAATAACTCACTTGGCCACGTGTTTCATTGCTGCTTAAGGGACTTCCTTGTCCTGCATAAATTGGTTTGTGTATTTCCTGTAGTGCAGCAGCGACAATTCTGTAAAAGCATAGCTTTGGCTTTGGGGAATTGTGTGCTCAATCAGGTATAAAACAAAATGTAATTTTTTTGAGGCTTCAGAGTAACAAGTGACTCATTAAGGACCCTTGTAGCTCCTGACCTTGTTCTATCAGACCCAATTTTACTGCAAATATGTAGCTTATTCCATATTGGTAGTGATCCTATCTCTGAGCTTGGAGCTTATGAGTCTTTGGAAATACTTGCCTCAGAGAGCAGTGGAGGTAGAGTCCTTGTGTATATTTAAGGTTAAGGTAAATTGACTCTTGATCAATCAGGGAATCAAGGGTTATGGGGATTTGGATGAGTCATGAACCTATTGAATGGCGGAACAGGACAAGAGGCTTAAATGCCTCCTTATATTCTTATTTCTTATGGTCTTATAACATTTCCGAATTAGTTCAATGGACAGTATCTCCACACTTCACATCCTGAATCTGAGCGGTAGAGACCTGTACGTGGTTCAGATTTTGTAGCGTAGTCATTCTGTTTCTGTCTCTGGGTCAGGAGGCCTGGGTACAAGTCCCACCTGCTCCAGAGGTGTGCAATAACATCTCTGAACAGGTTGATTAGAAAATATCAGAAGCAACGAGACCCTGCACTCTTCAAGCTTCTGAGTAATTCAACAAAGTCAAGGACTGAACATAATCTACTTGTTTGCACAGAATGCGTCCCAATGTAAGAATACACATCACTTCTTACAAGCATGAATGAGCCACAATAGAAGCTCAACTTAGATAGTTATTAGAGCGGCCATTACAGAGCTTGGAAAATCGAATGTCTCCCATTGCTTAGGTCACGGCAATGTCTTGGCTAATTAGAGATGGCATGCTGACCAAAGCACTTTTACTTCAAGTTGATGTGATGGTCGAAATTTAGCATTCTTGCATGTTGTCCTGATTAATGCAAGATGAAAAGCTTCAGCGAAACATCTCTCTTTTCAGCAATGAGCAACCTCTGTACTGCTAAGCGACTGATAATTTTTTTTGTTACATAATGCCTTGCCATCTCTTGCCTCAAAGCACTTCACACGATCAATTACATTTGGAGTGAAGTGACTATTGTTGTGTAGGCCTACAGGGTGATAAATAAAATTAATGAGATGGTTTTGGTTGAGACGACTTGGAAAATTACCCTGCTCTTCAAAGCTTTGCGAAGAGATGGGACTTCAGCCAAGCTTTGTGAGGTACACCAACACATTTGAAGTAGCATTGAATGAATTGATCAATTTGTACTAATTGCATTATACAAGACTAGAGATGGTTGCTGCAGACTGTTTAGATTATTTTGCTGTAATTACTTCTTACTCTGAATAGTTTTCCATCTTTTCTTCATTGTTATTTTGACACAGTGTTGCCATGGTGACAAATCAAACATCGTTTTCCTTTCGTTAATCGATAAAAGCATAATGTTGACAAATTAATACGTATCAAATTTACCCAACAACAGATAATTAACATGAATGGTTATCTGTAAAAATATTGTAACTCCTTTTCATATTGCTTATTCTCTTAAAAGAAAATTCAATAAATAAAATCAATTTTCCAAGCAATTTTAAAAACTATTTACTTTATAACCCTGATGCCTTACAGTCAGCTGTTCAAGGATGTTTTCAAGGGAATAACATGGCTGCTGGATCCTGCAATTTCCCTTCACTTAAATGATATGCTGCTTTTCTATTCTTCCTGCTAAAATGGACAAGCCCATACTTTATTGCTCACTCACTTAGCCTATCTAGCTTTCTTTGAAAACTCTTTTATCAATTTTAAAGGAGGAGGGTTCTTCATAGGAACCATTGCCACTTCAGAGTTTTGAATCCATACTTTTGGCACGATTTTGTATCATATAAACCAGTTATCCAGCAAACTGAGATAACTAGGATAATATGCCACCAGCCACTCAATCTTCAAATACTCCAAAGATACACAACGCTCTGAGAGAAAATTACTTTTTGCCTCAACTCTGTTTTAAACGAGTGACCCCTTACTTTTAAACAGTAACCCCTAGTTCTAGCTTCTCCGATAAAGGAAACATCTTCTCAACAGCTTTCCTGATGAGGCACTTCAGGATTGTACATGTTTCAATCCAGTCACCTCTTAACTTTCTGAACTCCAGTGAATATTTTGAGGCTGTCTAACCTTTCTTCCTAAGAAAACACACATTCCTGGAGATTCCTCCAACTCCACACTGTTATCTCTGACACACATCCCTGAAACTAGTCTGGTAAACCTCCTTTGAACTTCCTCCAGTGGATTTACATTCTTCTTTCAATAGGGTGACCAATTTTTAAAACAGTTTTCTAGATGTGGTCTCACTAGGGTCCCACATAACCTCCAATTCAATGCCCCTTATGATAAATGACTCTAATCACTTTGCTTGTTGCATGCTATACCTGTACACTAAACTTCTGTGATTCATGAATGAAGACAACCAGATCCCTTTACATCTCAGAGCTCTTCAATCGTAGAAACAGAGAAAATAGGTGCAGGAGCAGGCTATTAAAGTCTTTGAGCTTGCTTTAACATTTAATTTGATCATGGCTGATCATTCTACTCTGTACCCAGTTCCTGATTTCATACCCTTTGATCCCTTTAGCCCTAAGAGCTATATCTAACTCCTTTTTTGAAATATTCAATATTTTGGCCTCAACCACATTCCATGGCAGAGAATTCCACAGGCTCCCCGCTCTCTGGGTGAAGGCATTTCTCCCCATCTCAGTTGTAAATTGACTAACCTGTATCTTTAAACTGTGACCCCTTGTTCTGGATTCCCCAAGCATTGAAAACACCCTTCCTGCATTTACCTAGCCCATTGGGTAAATTGGTAACCCACCATGTTATCATTATATAAATTTCTACAGCGATCACTCAGGAGAAAAATTAAAAATGAGTTAGAAAGAATAAAGATAGTCAAACCTACAACAGAGACCAAATCTCTCAGGCACTTTATCACTGATGCTTAAATACATAGTTACGTTTGATCAGCATAATGTTATTCTTCAGGCTAGATATTGAAGTGGTACAAGAGTGTTTGAAAAGTCAAACTGGAAATGAGGAATCCCAAAATCCGCAGTTAAAAATCTTTCTCATAAAAGTAATCAATTAATGTGCTCCAGCATAATTTCAGTCACAATATTCACAATAACTTTATATTGTGTAAAAATAATGACAGCATTGAAGGTCAGTGTCAGCGCTGAAATAGAAAGCTCCAGATTAGCTCTTCTTTAAAATGTAAGTGAATAGAATAGAATAGAACATTACAGCACAGTACAGGCCCTTCGGCCCTCGATGTTGTGCCGACCTGTCATACCGATCTGAAGCCCATCTAACCTACACTATTCCATGTACGTTCATATGCTTATCCAATGACGACTTAAATGTACCTAAAGTTGGCGAATCTACTACCGTTGCAGGCAAAGCGTTCCATTCCCTTACTACTCTCTGAGTAAAGAAACTACCTCTGATATCTGTCCTATATCTTTCTCCCCTCAATTTAAAGCTATGCCCCTTTGTGCTCGCCATTACCATCCTAGGAAAATGGCTCTCCCTATCCACCCTATCTAACCCTCTGAAATCCCCTAAAATCTTCATCAACTTTCTAAAGAGCATTCCATTCAGGTACACGCCTCCTGTCTAATTCCCATGGCTAAAACGTCTAGCCCGCACACTGTGGGACAGCTTAGCATGACCACTCTACCTAATCTGCAATTTTTTGGGAGGAAACTCACACAGACAGTTACCCTAGTTCAGAATTGAGCTCAGGTCTCTGGCACTCTGAGGCAGCATGGCTAACCATTGAGCCACAATGCCATCAGATGGCAATTCAGGATGTCATGATGTGGAGGTGCCAGTGTTGGACTGGGATGGACAAAGTCAGAAGTCACACTACTCCAGGCTATAGCCCAACAGGTTTATTTGAAATTGTGCGATAACAAAGTGTGGAGCTGGATGAACACAGCAGGCCAAGCAGCATCTTAGATTTGAACTTGTAAGATTTTGGAGCGCCACTCATTCCTCAGGCGAAGTGAATTCTGGATGGAGCACCTAATTTTCAGACTAATCGATTAACATTGCGGTTCAATCGTGCCTCTAATGCAATGAAATGATCCCCCAATCAGCATCAGGACAAAAGAGATTATATAGCTATTAAGATAACAAGGTGTGGAGCTGGATAAACACAGCTGGCCAGGCAGCATCGGAGGAGCGGGAAGGCTGATGTTTCGCGTCTGGACCCTTCTTCAGATTTTCTGAAGAAAGTTTCAGACCTGAAACGTCAGCTTACCTGCCCTTCTGATGCTGCCTGGCCTGATGTGTTCATCCAGCTCCAAACAGGAAGAAGAGATGATTTTTTTAAGGAGTTGTCTTGCTTTCTCTGAGCTTGCTTTCAAACGCTATGCAGGCCCTACAGAAATTATCCTGTCACATGCAACTGACAGCTGCTGTTCCCTGTGCAAGTTCATAAGAGATGAGGAGCTAAAAACACCCCTGTAATTTCAGCCACAGCTCAATTTAGCTTTTGGTTTTATTACATTACAGAAATAATAACAATACCAATTATAATTACAATGCTAAAACTTCTCGCTCAGTAATAAATAAATCCAGGTACTGGTGATGTCCCTCAATGACTCATTATATTTGAGTGCCTTCTTCTGGCTCTCCTTTATGTTTCCAGATGGTCTTCACAGTGAACTATTGACATGGCAAAACCAAAGGAAGACAGATTTTCTCTTCTGACTCATGTGGAATTCCATAGAATCTGTGGCAGAAAAGCTCAAATCCTCCACTCTAGCATTTATGTTCCGTTTTAGCTTCCTGTCTATCAATATAGTTCTCCAGCCTCTTCTCCCACAGATGCTAATCTAGTTTTCCCTTAAATGTATCAATGGTATTCACTTCAGGTACTTGGTAGCAGTTTCTTACTACTGTCTGGGTAAAGAATCTTCCTCAGAGTACCCTATGGATTTCTTGGTGCTGTCTTTCTTTGGAGGTTTTGCCCTTCTCAGCAAGGGGAAACATTGCCTGTCTGTGCCTTATCTTGTCAAAATATTCCATGATTTTCGAGATACTCTTCTAGGTTACCCATCAGCCTTCTCGTTCCAAGAGAAGATAAGAGCCTGCCTGTTCATCGTCTCCAGATAATACCCTCCACAACCTCACCATGTCCCATTTTACAGCCATGGAAATAATTTTGAAATATGGTTGCAATTGTAATGCAGGAATCAGAGCTGACAATTTCTGCAGAGGGAGCTCCCACAAACAACAATGTGATAATGATCAGATCATCTGATTTTTAATTCATATGTGTTAATCCGAAACACTATTGTTCTACAATTTGCAAAATTTTAGGTCTACATGAGAGAACTTACATCGTTCTTAATCTCATTTGAAGCATTGGGCCTCTGAGTGTGCTATTTGTATGAAACAAAAAGAGCAGCATGGACCTGTTGAGCTGAATGGCCTGCTTCTGTGCTGATAATACAATGCTCTACGGCAAGGCCTTGACCATTCCGTCAACTTGACAACCAATCCAAGCCCTTTTCTCACCAATCAAAATGATTGTTCTGTTTGAAAATTGCATTCTTACAGTCGCCCTGATAGGTGATATGGTGGCTCAGTGGTTAACACTACTGCCTCACAGTGCTCGGGACTTGGGTTCAACTCCGCCCCTTGTATGGAGTTTGCACATTCTTCTTGAGTCTGCACGGCTTTTGTCCAGGTGCTCTGATTTCTTCCCACTGTGCAAAAATATGCAGGTTCGGTGGATTAGCCATGCTAAATAACATATAGTGTGCAGGCTGTGGGGGTGGGGTAGTCATGCGAAATGTAGGGTTACAGCAGTGGGGTGTCCTTCAGAGGTGTGGCGTAGACTTGAAGAGGCCTCCTTCCACACTGTAGGGGTTCTAATGCAAGGCTTAAAAATGGCACGTACTTTAGAGCAATACTCAAGTTCTGAACTGTTCAAATGGCTACTTATAAATACAATGTTGTCATCTAGTTCTGCATCAAAGACAACATCAAGTTATGACCATGGTATATTTTTTCTGTTCCTTTGGTCAGAGCAATTGTGACAAGTTAAGGTCAGTGGTGCTGACATCATCAACCATTCTTGCCGGCAGAACATCAATGTCTGTGATAAGCGGAACTTTTGCAAAGGCCACTGTATATTAGCAGAACATGGAAAGAAGCAAAATTGGATCAGCTACCTTGTTAAACCACTCGTCATTTTGTGATGTGAACAGCAGGTTCCTGAAGAGGTAAACATTCTCCTTGAAGAGGTTACGAGTAACAGAGTCACAGATGCAGAGGGAGGCCATTCAGCCCATCGTGCCTGCACTGGCTTTGCATCTAGTGTCAATCCCACGCCCTTTCCTCATAACCCTGTGCATCATTACTATTCAGGAAGAAAACCCAATGCCTCTCTTGAATGCCTTCATTAAACCTGCCTCCACCACATTTCCATGCAGTGTGTTCCATACACAAGGCTCTCGCTGTGTAAAAAAGATTCCTCTCACATCATATATACTTCTGTTACCCAAAAGGAGTAGTCCAGCTTTTCCCCATGATTCTTCTGTGTGACAGAAAAATAACATTGAGTTAACTCAGATTTTAATTAATCAAACCCTTCTTTATTTAACTCTTTCGGTACCAATACTCAAATAAAAACATACATTTGTTGCAACATTTACTTCTTTCTTCATATAACAACGTCAACTTAAACTCATTTAATTTAACTTCACTTTAACTTTCAAAAGTAAATCTAACTCTATAAGTTTGGCTTGAAATAAATACCACACTGATTTGAGCGAAGCAGCCAACTTTCACTCTCATTATAGATCTTGCCTCAAGGTTCTTTATCTTTTCTGAAGATAACCCAGGGCCCGTACTTCCAATACTTCAAGTATTTCACATATTTCAAATGTTGGTTATAAGTGCTCACTTCTGAAAAATCTTTTGTACTTGTAACTTTTCTCCCAAAGTCTGCTCCTGGCCAGAAAATTCTTTAGCATTCAGCCAATGAGTTAACTAAACTGATCACATTGTTCGATCCCAGCCAATGGAGTTTACGGGGAAACAATGCTCCATATATGGTAAAATAGTGTCACTTTGTGAGCAGGCCACTGTAAAACCTCACTTAAATGGTCGACACAGGAAACTGCAGATCACAGCTTACAGGCCAGGTCACATGTCCTGACCGCAGTTTCAATTGAGGTCAGAGCTGAAACTAACTTGACCGAAGTATCCAGCATTGAGATCTAAGGAATGGGAGGGGGAGTTGAAATGGTTCACGACTGGGAGGTACAGTTGTTTACTGTGAACTGAGCGTAGGTGTTCTGCAAAGCAATACCCAAGCCTCCGCTTGGTTTCCCCAATGTAGAGGTAGCCACACCATGTACAGTGGATACAGTATACCACATTGGCAGATGTGCAGGTGAACATCTGCTTGATGTGAAAAGTCATCTTGGGGCCTGGGATGGGGACGAGGGAGGAGGTGTGGGGGCAGGTGTAGCACTTCCTGCGGTTGCAGGGGAAAGTGCCGGGTGTGGTGCTGTTGGGAAAAATGCCTTTGGTGGTGGGGTCGGATTGTAGATGGCAAAGGCTTGGGGACAGCTTTGCAGAACACCTACGCTTGGTTCGCAGTGAACAACTGCATCTTCCAGTCGTGAACCATTTCGACACCCCCTCCCATTCCTTAGACGACATGTCCATCATGGGCCTCCTGCAGTGCCACAATGATGCCACCCTTAGGTTACAGGAACAGCAACTCATATTCCACATGGGAATCCTGCAGCCCAATGGTATCAATGTGAATTTCACCAGCTTCAAAATCTCCCCTCCCCCCACTGCAACTCAAAACTAGCCCAGCTCATCCCGCCTCCCTATTCTGTTCTTCCTTTCACCTATCCCCTCCTCCCACCTCAAGCCGCACCTCCATTTCCTACCTACCAACCTCATCCTGCCCCCTTGATCTGTCCGTCCTCCCTGGACTGACCTATCCCCTCCCTACCTCCCCACCCATACCCTCCTCTGCACCTATCTTTTCCTCTATCCATCTTCGGTCCGCCTCCCCTTCTCTTCCTATTTATTTCAGAACCCTCACCACATCCCCCTCTCTGATGAAGGGTCTAGGCCCGAAACATCAGCTTTTGTACTCCTAAGATGCTGCTTGGCCTGCTGTGTTCATCCAGCCCCACACTTTGCTATCAAAGTACCCAGCATGCTTGATTAAAGCACTCAACCAGTCTGGTAGCTATTGTTCCTGCTGACCAACTGACCATACCGCTTTTGCCAATCGCTATAAATCAATGCCCTCCAATTCTTGATACTTTTGCAAGAAGGGAAATTCTACCCTTGTCTATTCTGTCCAAAGTCTACTCAACTACCTCCACTATAACAAAGTGTGGAGCTGGATGAAAACAACAGGCCAAGCAGCATCTCAGGAGCACAAAAACTGATGTTTCGGGCCTAGACCCTTCATCTGAGAGGGGGCTGGGGAGAAGTTCTGGAATAAATAGGGAGAGTGGATTCTCCAGCATCTGCAGTTCCCATTATCACCGATGCAATTTTAACCTCACTGCGAAGCCTCTTCCAGGGATGCCTAACCTGAAGACGTTACCCTCCTCCCTCCGGACCAACCTCAGGGAACCTCTCTCCCACTGCAACTCTCTTGTCCTCCCCGGACTGACCTATCCCCTCCCTACCTCCCCACCTATACTCTCCTCTCCACCTATCTTCTTTTCTCTCCATCTTCGATCCGCCTCCCCCTCTCTCCCTATTTATTCCAGTTCCCTCTCCTCATCCCCCTTTTCTGATGAAGGGCCTAGGCCCAAAACATCAGCTTTTGTGCTCCTGAGATGCTGCTTGGCCTGCTGTGTTCATCCAGCTCCACGCTTTGTTATCTTGGATTCTCCAGCATCTGCAGTTCCCATTATCACTCAACTACCTCCATTTCTCCTTTTTCTTTCAATGCAGCCTTACAATTGTTTCTCCAATCAGCTGCTTGTCCAATTCCCTTTTGAAGGTCTTGGGATTACAGAATTATTATGATGCAGAAGGAAGCAAATTGGCCCATTCTGCCTGCATATATTCTATCAGCAATCCATTCCAGGCCTTCACAGCCACTGTATGAAAAAAGCTTTAAGAGTAAAACGGAGAAAGACTCAGAGCATTTCCCGTCAAAATACTGTGCACTCGCCGTCACGTCCTTCAGTGTCAGCAGCAGGCCACCACTTGTGCAGGTTAAGATTTTGGAAGAAAGTGCTGACCCACACCAGCTGATAGTAGAGAAAGTGAATGGGGAAATGTACAGCACAAGTACCTTGTTGGAGAATCCTTTGAGTTTGTCCGCCTTTTTTCTGACAAACGTGTAACTAATCTGAAAAGCAGAAAAGCTCAGACCTTTACCATATCAGACTCTGATACTGTAATTCCCCGTTCACTTCCTCTACTGTCAGCTGCTAGGCTGTGTGGCTGCCCCTCTCATTTCACATATCATGAAGCTCTGATTGATTCAAATTTTGTGGGGATCCCCATGTTTTTTTTTTCATTTATTGAGCTTTTATTTCCATTCACAACTGGAAATTGTGTATTTTAATTCTCAGGATGTGAACGGGCAAGTCGAAGCCAACATTTATTGCTCCTTCCTGTCTGGTGCTGCAGTTGATTAGATACAATGACATGGTTAGCTGGGCAACTTCATTGAGTGGGTAAGAATGGGGTCAGTTAGGATGGACTGCAGTCACATCAAGTCCGAACTGGATAAGGATGGCTGATTGGTATCCTTGGCGAGAGTTACTGAGCTCTGAGAGGCAGATGGATCTGGGTGCTGTATTGCGCAAATCATAGTGAGTTGATATGCGGGTGTAGCAAGCAACCACAACAGCTAAAATGTTAGCATATTTCATTGCAAAGGGAATTGACTGCAAGCATGGGATGGTAAAGCTTTGGTGATATAGGGCATGGGTGGGACTACATGGGGAATAAATCCAATGAGTCTTCTCTGAACTGCCTCCAAAACAATTACATCCTTCCTGAAGTAAGGGGACCAGGGCTCTACGATATTTCAGATGCAATCTCAGCAATACTTTGCACAATTGCAACAACACTTCCTTACTTTCACACTCCATCCCTTTCACAATAAATGGCAAAATTCCATTTGTCCTCTTCACTACCTGTTGTACCTGTATACTTGTTTCAGCAATTCATGTGTGAGGGCACCTAGATCCCTCTGTGCCAAAGTTTCTTGCCATTTAAATAAGCTGACGGTTTATTCTTATGATCAAAATCGATAAGTTCACACCTGTCCACATTTAACTCTACTTCCCAGTTTTGGCAGATTCATCTAATCTTTCCATTTCTATTTGTAAATTTCTTACTTAGTGTCATAGAGTTGTACAACATTGAATCAGACCTTCGGTCCAACAAGTCCTCACCAAACCTAACCAGTCCCACTTGGCTATGTTTGGCCCATATCCCTCCAAAACTTTCCTAGTCATGAACTTATCCAAATGTCTTTTAGGTGTTGTAACTGCACCCACATCCACCACTTCCTCTGGTAGTTCATTCCACACACAGACTTCTCTCTGTGTAAGAAAGTTGTCCTTCATGTCCTTTTTAAATCTTTGTCCTCTCACCCTTAAAAATGTGCCCCCTAGTTTTAAACTCTCCCATCCTTGGAAAAGACCATTGCTACTCACCTTGTCTATGCTCCCTCATAACTTTATAAACCTCTACTAGGTCACCCCTCAACCTCCCACTCTCCAGTGAAAATGACTTTGCCTATACATCCTGTATCCATAGCTCAAAACTTCCATTCCTGGCAACATCCTGGCAAATCTTTTCTGAAACCTCTCCAATTTAGTAATATCCTTCCGATAGTAAGGTGATCATAACTGTGCACTGTATTCCAGAAGATGCCTCACCAATATTCCACACCACATCAACATGACTTTGCAACTCCTATACTCAACAATCTGAGTTATTTTCATTGGAGTTTAGGAGGTAAAATATTGATTTAGTGTTTCTGCCATTTCTGTGTTCCTCATTATTAACTTCCCAGTGGTGTCCTCAAAGGGAGGAACATTGCGTTTATCTAGCTGTGGCACAGAGTGGAGCTAGAGGAACACAACAGGCCAGGCAGCATCAGAGGAGCAGGAGAGCTGATGTTTCAGGTTGCTGCCCTTCTTCAGAAATGGATTCTTCTTTTCTGAAGAAGGGTCTCAATTTGAAACGTCAGCTTTCCTGCTCCTCTGATGCTGCCTGGCCGGCTGTGTTCATCCAGCTCCATTCTGTGTTATCTCTGACTCCAGCATCAGCAGTTCTTACTATCTCTGGTTGAGTTTATCTACTTTTTTAACATCTACTTCGAAAAACTTCTACAGTCTGTTTTGATATTTTATGGTCCCTTGTTTTCAGTTTGCTCTTTTTGTCATGTTTTGGCCTCAACCCCTTGTCAGTCTGAACTCTTAGTTGTATTCATATTAACTTGATTATAGCAATATCAACAGTGAAAATTGATATTAATTTTAAAGACAAATTGATATTGGCCTTTGGAGTAACCAAGCAATATTATCTCCTGTGGATGGAGGGTGGCGTGGTTGTAATGTCCCTTGACAAGTAATTGAGAGCCTCGTGGAAATGGTCAAATTCAGTCAAATGCAGTCTTGACATAAAGGACAGTTACTCTTTCAACTCATGTAGTCACTTGAAGGTTGGCTCCAGAAAATGGATTATGAGGCTATTATGTGAATAATTCTAGTAATATTTGCGTGATAATTCAGTATCTTTCGCGTTGCTTTGGGAGGATAATCATTAAGATGTAGGAACAGAAGTAGGCCATTCTGCCCATTGATCCTGTACTGCCTTTCCATGAGTCCATGGCGGATCTGATCATTCTCAACTCCACTTTCCTGCCTCTTTCTCTATGACTCTTGATTCCCTTGCTGGTTAAAAATATGTCTAACTCAGCATTGAATATATTCAGTGGCCTGGCCTCAATGCCCAGATTCATTACCTACAATGCACTCTTCTAAACTCTTCTTTCAGGCAGAAGATGGAGAAGCTTGAATGCATGTACCAACAGATTCAAGAACAGCTTATTCCCTTTCTTTATAGGCTGTTGAACAGACTCTCTAGTTTCAAATAATGTTGATCTTGCTCTGTGCACCTCCTGTGCAGTGTAACCTGCATGCCTCACTCTATCTAAAGACCCTATGATCTGTCCATACTGCTCACAGAACAAAGATTTTCACTGTATTTAGGCACATGTCACTACAATAAATCAAAGCAAATTCTGAGAAACAAAATTACTCCTTTGCTGTGTCTCAAATGGGTGATGCCTTATTCTGAGATTATGCCCTGCGATCTAATATTCCCCTGCAAAGGGAAAGAACTTTTCCACATATACCCTGTCAGCCCTCTAAGGGTCTAGGCCCAAAACGTCAGCTTTTGTGCTCCTGAGATGCTGCTTGGCCTGCTGTGTTCATCCACCTTCACAATTTGTTATCTTAGCCCTCTAAGTATCTTGTCTGTCTCAATAAGAACACTTTTCATTCTTCAAAATTCCAATGGATGCAAGCCAATCTACTCATCCTCTCCTCATAAGACAGTCCCTCGATAACCAGTGTCAGTAATGAGTAATTCAATCTGACAGGCAACTGCCGTGGTAATCAGAACTGAAAAGTTAATCTCTGCATTTATGCAGCATTCTATAATACAGTCAAGATGCCTCAAAACGTTTCATGAAATGAATTATATTTGGAGTGCTGGTGTTTATATAAATGTAGGAGAAAGCTAATACACAAAGATCATAACTGCTTCGACCTCTCTGCACTCCCTGCACAATTTTTTTTGGACAGGTTTATCAACGATACATTGCTTTTCTATCAATCTCATTCTCTGCATAATGAAACAGATTATCTTGTTAGAATTACTAACAAGGGACTGAATTTGTGCCTCATTTGTTTTTGTTATTTAATATCGATCAAAATGGTTGTATTTTTATTTCCAAACAGCTACTTGCTTTCATTTAAATTTAGATGTAAATTATAAATTTACAATTACAAATTTAAATGTATAAATTTATTGTCTCAAGATCAAAAATACAGGAGTACATTGAAAAATTTTCAATGTTACCACACACGGCGCCATCTTAGATACTCAGTAGAAAAACTTAAGAACAAGGCAGAAAGAAATAAGGAACAAAGTTAAAATCAAACACTTCACTCACACTTAATACTGTGTTTAAAAAAACAGAAATGAAGGTAAAAGTTATTTTCTCTAACTTCATTAGAGAACACGTGACCATAAGCACCACAGATAAATAGAATACTTCCACCAAAATGAGCAGATACTTCAACCTATCCCACTCTTTGATAATGTTACTTCGAAATCCAAATATTATAAGAATCACTTTTAACAAATCAGAAGCTGAAGGGGATAGTAATTCAGTGCATATTGCTTCCCCATACGCTTTGCAGTTTATTCCACCTGACCTAATTATCTTATCACCAGCACCATTCTGCAAAGCCTGAAAATTTAACGTTTTTGATGTGTGTCTGGAAAGTTTGGAATCAAAACCTCCCCAAAAAAAAACCCATCGCTATGTCAACACAAAGCAAGCTTGAATTGAATGTCTTTATTCTATCCTTGGAGAAGTGGATATTGTGTCCAATATTGGGAACCAAACTTTAGGAAGGGTGTGAAGGCCTTAGCAAGGATACCAAAGAAAAATGACAAGAATGATTCCAGTCTGAGGGCCTTCACTTAGTGGAAAGCATATCATATCTCGAGTGACAGAGATGTACAACATGGAAACAGAACCTTTGGTCCAACTCGTTCATGCCGACCAGATATCCTAAATTAATCTAGTCCCATTGGCCAGCATTTGGCCCATATCCCTCTAAACCCTTCCTATTCATGTACCTATCCCAATGCCCTTTAACTATTGTAATTGTAGCAGCCTCCACCATTTTCTCTGGTAGCTCATTCCATAGATGCACCATCGTCTGTGTGAAAAGGTTGCCCCTTAGCTCCCTTTTAAATCTTTCCCCTTTCACCTTAAATCTACGCCCTCTAGTTTTGGACTCTCCCATCCAGGGGAAAAAAACCTTGACTATTTGCCATATCCATGCCCCTCATGATTTTATAGACTCTATAAGGTCGCCCCTCAGCCTATGAAGTTCCAGGGAAAATAGCCCCAGTCTATTCAGCCTCTCCCTATAGCTCAAACCCTCCATGCTGCCAACATCTTTGTAAATCTTTTCTGAACCCTTTCAAGTTTCACAACATTGTTTCTAAAGCAGGGAGATCAGAATTGCATGCAGTATTTCAAAAGTGGCCTAACCAATGTCCTGTACAGCTGCAACATGGCCGGACAACTCCTTTACTCAATGCATTGACCAGTTAAGGCAAGTGTACTAAACACCTTCATCGCTATTCTGTCTACCTGCCATTCCACTTTCAAGGAACTATGAATCTGCACTCCAAGGTCTCTTTGTTTAGCAACATTCCCAAGGACCTTACCATTAAGTGTATATGTCCTGCAATGATTTGCCTTTCCAAAATGCAGCACCTCATAATTATCTAGATTAAACACCATCAGCCACTCCTTGGCATATTGGCCCCTCTGATCAGGGCTCTATTGTACTCTGAAGTAACCTTCAGGCTTTCTGTTTCGAGATGTGTGAGAGAATAATTGAGAGATTTGTTCAAAGTTTAGACAAAAACATCTCGGTAGTGGGAAACTGGCCCAGCAGGCAGAAGATCCAAAAGACATAGATCTAAGGCGATCAGCAAATGAAATGAAAACAAGATCAAGTAAATCCTTTTATGCATCAGGCAATTATGAGCTGGAATTCACAGGTGAAGAGGTGGTGGGGACAGATTCAAAGGAAAACAGGATAAGGGTCTGAAGAGAAAGGTTTTTTGTACTGATTTGTTCCAGGACCTGGCTATCATTGGCTGGGAAAGCATTTCTTGTGCAGGTAGCAGTTAAGAGTCAACTTCACTGCTGTGGGTCTGGAGTCACATGTGGGTCATACTAGGTAAGAACAGCAGATTTCCCTCCCTCAAGGACATTAGTGAATTTTTCTCCCAACAATTCGCAACAGTTTCATGGTCATTGTTTGACCCTGAATTGTCTAGCAGTAAAGTTATTGTCTCTCTGGAGAGACAGAAGACAGTGAAGTGACTAAGTTGATTTTGTAAATAGATAGTATATACTAAATAGGCTAAATGGCTTCTTCTGTTCTGTAACCATTCTACAATTGTTTGCAGGGACATTAGTTTGAAAGGTCATGATGGTACACCTTTAAATGTCGAATTGGGTGTCAAAGGGATTCACGAATATCCTTTAGTGAAGGAAATCTGCTGGCTTTGCCATATCTGGCCTACACGTGACTCCAGACTAACACCATTCTGAGTAACTCTTAGCTGCCCTCTGAAATGGTCTAGCAAGCCACTCCATTCAATGATAACAAGAGGTGGGGAACAAAGGGTGGGCTTGCTGTTGATGTCCAAATTCTATTCCAAAAATGGAAAACCTATTGCATTATGTTAAATACACAAATACATGTTATTTTAGGGCCTACATTTATTTTAAACAGTTTAATACAATCATAAATAAAGCAACAATTGATAATCTACTCTAAGTGCTGGCAAAACATATAGTAAGTGAAAAAGTGTGAGGTTATCTATTTTGATTGGATGAATAGTAAGGCAACTTGTTATCTAAATGGAGACAAAATCAGAGCGCAGAGGGATCTGGGTATCCTCACGCCTGACTCTCAGAAAACTAATTTGCAGGCACAGCAGGTAATAACAAAGGCAAATAGAATTTTGGCATTTATTGCTAAAGGGATAAGATATAAAAGTAGAGAAATTTTGCTGCATGTTCAAACTATTAGTGATACTACATCTGGAGTATTACGTACAATGATCTCTTCAGTTGAGGACAGATATAGTTGCATTGGAAACAATTCAGAGGAGGTTAAGAGATTATTTAAGAGGTGAGACCTTTTTATGAAGAAAAATTGAGAAGTTTAAATTTACACTCTCTGGAGTTTTTTCAACTCTCCAGTAAAATGAGAAATCTAATTGAGATATATAAGATGCTAAAAGGGATTGACAAAGCAGACGTAGAGAGGATGTTTCCTCATGTAGGGCAACTGAGAATGAGAGGTCACAGATTTAGGGTAAAGGATAGCAGATTTAAAACAGAGATGAGCAGAAATTACTTCCCTCAAAGAGTTGTGATTCTGTGGAATTCCTGATCCCAGAGAGCAGTGGGCGCTGGGACATTGAATAAATTTAAGGAGGATGTGGACAGATTTTTAACTAGTGATGGGTTGGAGGGTTACGGAAAGCGGGTAGTAAAGTGGAGTGGGGGCCAAGATGAGACCAACTGTGATTGTAACAGAACAGGTTTGAGAGGCTGAAATGCCCACTCCTGGTTCTGATTCTAATTTCAAATTGTTGAATTTTAATATTACCCACCAATACCCTTGAGTTATCACTGAGTATAATTATGAACAAAGAACAAAGAAAATTACAGCACAGGAACAGGCCCTTCGACCTACCAAGCCTGCACCGATCCAGATCCTCTATCTAAACCTGTCACCTATTTGCTAAGGATCTGTATCCCTCTGCTCCCTGCCCATTCGTATATCTGTCTAGATACATCTTAAATGATGCAATCATGCCCGTCTCTACCACCTCCACTGGCAACGTGTTCCAGGCACCCACTACCCTCTGCATAAACAGCTTTCCACGCATATCTCCCTTAAATTTTTCCCCTCTCACCTTGAAATTGTGACCCCTCGTAATTGAGTCCCGCACTCTGGAAAAAAAAAACTTCTTGCTATCCACCCTGACTATACCGCTCATGGAACAGCACACTCGCATTTCATAACGTTTTTCCCGCTCCATTTCTTTCACATTAATCCAAGAAGAAAAAACAACTAAAAAATGGAAAGATCAAGGTGACAAAGTGTGGAACTGGATGAACACAGCAGGCCAAGCAGCATCTCAGGAGCACAAAAGCTGTCAGGTTTCAACCAATTGCACATTGCTTCTCACTTCAGCATTAAGTTAAATTTTCCATTTTCTTCAGAAATGCAATGAAAGATCCCCCAGAGGGCAAAAAAGGAATAAAACTCCTGTCCCAAGTTTATTTTTAAACACAGAAATATAATAACTACGCTTGCTAGCCCCCAGGCTTAGATACAGCTAGATGCCGTCCCAAAGTTGTAGACAATGAAATCAAATTAATATGAGCCTGTGATGAAGAGTAATTGTTTTGCCACAATGAGTACCCTGGTGAATATTTTCTCTTGTGGTAGTTCAAATTCAGAATGACAAAGTGAGTCATCAAAAAAGATATTGAATGTTCTTCAAATAGAGCCAAGTTGCTATCGCCCTGAGGAATTTCTACCTCACAAGCTGTTGCTTGTTTCTGTCAATGCAGAGTGCAGTGCAAGAGTAGTTCAAAAGTGAGCTTTTTGTGCCTGTAGGCATAGATATTGGTTTAACAATCAGTTCTACATTCTGGTGTTGAAGATAGGCCAAAAGATTGGTTAGGTGGATTGGCCATGCTCAATCCCCTACATTGTCCAGGGATGCACAGGCTAGGTGGGTAAGCCGCGAGAAATGCAGGTTTACAGGGATAGGGTAGTGGAAGTGAGCCTGAGTGGGATGCTTTTCAGAGGTGCAGACTTGATGGGCTGAACGGCCTGCTTCCACACTACATGGGCCTAGTGACCAGGCATAAGTCCCCTTTACTGAGCTACTGCAGCTGGAAGATAAGCCACCACTCCTCAGCTCCGTCTCACCTCCACCGATGCTCTCATCACTGTGAGTGCTCACTGGGCCTCACCAATGCAGATGCCGCTGGTAGCGCATTGGCCCTACCTTGACTCTGCCGCTGCCATGAGTTTGCTTTGGGCCCATCTCATCGATGCAGCTGCTGCTGAAGCCACTAGGCTTTGTATTGGCCCCAGAACCACCTAATTCAAGACAACTCAAATGTTGATTCTGCAGTGAGCTCTGTTAAGAACTTTGGCATGTTCCTATAATGGCTGACAGGTGTGTGATCTGCTTGGCTTTATACCTACCAAAAGAAGTGGGAACGGTTCGATGAGGTGGAGTTGCCGAAAGTTTTCAGGCATGAAATTATTGGATGAGAGAGCAGGCCTTAGAGGTCTCATGGATTCCTTCAGGCCCTATTTCACATGATTTTGCACATGACTGTAGTTGTGGAGTTGAGCTTGAGTTCTTGGTGGTGTTTGTGCCCAGCACAGATTCATGGAAGCAGCATTAGAGGTGATTCTGGGGCCAGCACAAAGTCTAGTGGCATCAGCAGCCGCTGCATCAGTGAGATGGGCCCAAAGCAAACTCATGGCAGCGGCAGAGTCAAGGTAGGGCCAATGCGCTACCAGCGGCATCTACATTGGTGAGGCCCAGTGAGCACTCACAGTGATGAGAGCATCGGTGGAGGTGAGACGGAGCTGAAGAGTGGTGACTTATCTTCCAGCTGCAGTGGCTCAGCAAAGGGGACTCATGCCTGATCACTAGGTCCATGTAGTGTGGAAGCAGGCCATTCAGCCCATCAAGTCTGCACCAACCCTCTGAAAAGCATCCCACTCAGACTCACTCCCACTACCCTATTCCCGTAACCCTGCATTCCTCATGCCCTGTCCACCTAGCCTGCGCATCCCTGGACAATGTCGGGAATTGAGCATGGCCAATCCACCTAACCTGCACATCTTTGGACCATCTGAGGAAACCACAGCACAGAAACCCATGTAGACACAGGAAGAATGCACAAACTCCACACAGGCGGTTGCCTGAGACTGGAGCTGAACCTGGGTCCCTGGTGCTGTGAGGCAGCAGTGCTAACCATAGTGCTGGCTGTATACAACACTTTTCACTGTCTTTTGAGGCAACATTCATGAAAAACAAATCATATCAAATTCTGTCTGGAAGTGAGGTCGCTCAATCTGAAGCAAGAGTGTTATATTTGACAAAAGGCGATTTTAAAAGCATGACGCACAAGTTGGCTGAGTTTGATTGGGAAATGCAGGCAAGAGCATAACTGTGCATTGGTAATGGGCATTCTTTTAAAGAGCTGTTATATAACCTACAGTAACAATACATTCCTTCAACAAGTAAAAACTCTTAAAAGGCTAGCCAAATCAAGGAAGTTAAGGATTGTATCAGATTAAAAGAAGAGATTTACAAAGTGATCAGAAATAGTAATAATTCTGAGAATTGGGAAGCTTCTAACATATACCAAGGGGCGACTTAGAAACTGATAAAAGAAAGGAAGACTACAATATGGACTATAAAAACCTCAACAGGTATGTAAAGAAGAAATAGTTGGCTATGACAAATGCAGATCTATTAAAAGCAGAGTCAAGAGAATTTACAATGGGGAATTGAAATTTGGCAGAGAAGCTAAATAGTTCCTTTGTTTTCAGTGGGGAAGCTGCAAGAAATATCCCAGAACCTGATATCCAACTGACTATGGTGAAGGAGAATTTGAGGGAAATTAATGTTAGTAAGAAGGGTGTACTAGAGAAAATTTATTGGGTTTGTAGTTGATAGTTCCACAGGATCTGATGTTATACATTACAGAGTGTTGGAAAAGGTGACAATGGAGATTGCATTGGTGATCATCAGTATATTTAATTTCATTGACTTCCCAGGAAGATCCTGTGTAAAATAAAGAACTGTGCTTGCTAAGACAAAATCAGAAATTGTTGGAAAAACTCAGCAGTCTAGCAGCATCTGTGGAGAGAAAACAGAGTTAACGTTTCAAATTTGGTGATGCTTCTACAGAAGATAGATTTGAGCGAACGCCCAAATATGACAAAGGTACAGAGTCATTATTTTGCACAAATCATTACTTCATAAAAAAAAGACTTATTTATCAGAATTTAACTGGACGGATTTATTAATGAAAAGGGAGGCATGTTCTCATAGTATTTCATCTGGCACTCTTCAGGACCAGAGCAAGAATGCCAAATTTTAATAAGTCACACAGCTCAAGGTAGATGAGAAACGTGCGCTGTTCAGGTGGAATTCCAATGATGGAGTGATTAGGAATCGGGGATAAAACTCTCCATTAGCTGGAATAACACCTGGAACAAAGGATTGTTGGAGGTATAGAGAGTGCATTTCTTTTTTGTTTTACTGTATTTTTGATTGTGGACTGAACTGGGAAAAAACCTGTATTATAACAAATGATTGAGGAAGGAATTGTTGTACCTTTAAAAAAAAGCAACACAAGCACATTATGATTTATACTTACAGAGTTGCCTCACAAGCAGTGCAGCTCTCTTAGCTTCATTCTAAGGTTCTGTGCACATTAATTGATTTGCTGGGTGTGCTGATGTTTTGGCTTCTGGTTTGGAAGTCCCTGTCTGTACCCAGGCCTCAGATATCCATGCACTGAAAAGAAAGAAAGCCAGAGTTGATGTTAACCGAGGCAAAAGTAAGATTCAAAAACAAAGTTGCTGGAAAAGCCCAGCAGACCTGGCAGCATCTGTGAAGGAAAAAACAGAGTTAATATTTCGGGCCCAGCAACACTTCCTCAGAAACTCTTCTGAGGAAGGGTCCCCAGACCCGAAACATTAATTCTGTCTTTTCTTTCACAGATGCTGCCAGGTCTGCTGGGCTTTTCCAGCAACTTTGTTTTTGTTCCTGATTTAAAGCTTCTGCAGTTCTTTCTGTTTTCAAAAGTAAGTTTCGTCTGGCAACAAGTAACTAATTCGTTTGTGCAATTGTGATCACTGGTGATAACAATTCACTCCCTGGTCATTGAACAGTTTGTGGATGTGAAGGGTAAATACTCTGGAAGGGGAGGTGGTGTTTCCTTCTCTTCCTATTGAAAATATCTGAAGCTAAAGAAAATCAGTTGTCATCTCCCATCAGTTGCTATAACCTGTTGTTTTTAACCAATAAATCAGAGACTTTGTAATATGTGAATCAGTCACTCTGTGCCTTAGATATTGGGACAGGTACATAAAGTGGTTAATAAGGCTTCTGGAATACTTGCCTTCATTAGCGAAGTCACAGAGTTTAAGAAAAGAGAGGTGATATTGGGACTGTATAAAGCATTAGGTGGGCCACAACTAGAGTGAGCAGTTTTAGCATCTAGCAGTGGTGTGATCACACTGAGATGGTGCAGAGGAGATTTACCAGGATGTTGCCTGAGCTTGAGAGTTTTAATCATGAAGCTAGAGTGGACTGTCTGGGGTTATTTTCCTTGGAGTAGAGGAGATTAGGAGGGGGGAATATATGATTGAGAAGTATAAAATTATGAGGGGCATGAGTAGGGTAGATGGGAAGAAAACTTTTTCCCCTGGTGGATGGATTGTGAACACAAGTCATAGATTTATTGTAATGGGCAGAAGGTTAAGGAGGGGATGTAAGGAATTTTTTTTCACCCAGAGAATGGTGGTACTCATTGCCTGTGAAAGTGGTAAAGTTAGAAACTCTCATAACATTTAAAAAGTATTCAGGTGTGCACAAGCAATACCAATGGATGCAAGGCTATGGATGAAGTGCTGGGAAGAGGGGTGAGGATAGTGAGGTGATTGTTTTTGACCTGTTCAGTCTCAATGGGCCAACGGGCCTTTTACTGTGCTACAGACGCCTACGCCTCCAAAGAGAGTGAATCTAACCATCAACTCTTGATATTCAACTATAGTATTCTCACTGAGGCGACCACTATCAACATTCTTGGGGTTGTCATTGGCCAGAAATTGAGTCATAGAGTTATACAACGTGGAAACAGACCCTTCGTTCCAACTTGCCCATGTCGACCAAACATCCCAATCTGACCTAGGCCCATTTGCCAGCATTTGGCCCGTATCCCTCTCAGCCCTCTTGAATGAAACATAAATACTGTGGCTGCAAGAACACGTCACAGACTAGGAATTCTATGGGGGCGAACTCACTTCCTGGCTTTCTAATGACTGACCATGATCCACAAGGCACAAGTCAGGAGTGTGATGGAATACTCCCCACTTGCCTGCATGTGTGCAGCTCAAAACAAAACACAAGAAGTTTGACACCATCCAGAACAAAGCAGCCCACTTGATTGGCACCAAATGCACCACGCTCCCCATTCACTCCTCTTACTAGTGATTCATAGTGGCAGCAATGAGTACCATCAACAAGGTGCACAGCAGCAGCTCCTCATGATTCCGCAGACAGCATCTTCTAAACCCACAACCACTTCCATCTAGAAGGGCAAGGGCAGGAGATACATGGGAACACCACCACATGCAGGTCCCCGTCTAAGCCACTCACTATCCTGACTTGGAAGTATATCACCGTTCCATCATTATCACTGGAATAAAATCCGCTTTCCCTAATGGCATGGTGGATCTACCTACAGTATATGGACTGCAGTAGTTCAAGAAGGCAGCTCACCACCAACTTCTCAAGGGCAAATAGGGACAGGCAATAAATGCGACCCAACCAGCAATGCAAACTCATTTTTATGAATTGCTCTCGACAGGTGCAACTCCAAAATCAGTCTGGAGTCTTAATATCATTCAAGGCCAAACAGCCTGCTTAATGAGTTCTTAAATTGAGAAAGACGCAAAATTGAACCAATCTTGAGTCTCACAGGTTGAAGACGTTGAAGAGGCTTATGCCCTGTCGATGTGCAGGTATGATCAAATAATAAATTGAACACCATTTCCCCAGAAGTTGCAAAACTGAGTTTGCTGTCAATTTTCGCTGACTCAGATTTCTGTATGTTCCACACAGGATACCTCTTGGATCGTGAAAGAGTGCAACACCTGGAAATGTCACATTATCCATCATCTTGACACACTAATGCTGCTAACGATTTTGCAAGCATTACTCACAATGCTTTGCTGTGCATAATGAATTGTAGCAGTGAAAGAAAAGAAGCTTGGAAAATTAATGATGAGACTCGCCACGAGCAACATCTAGCCAGCTGAGAGGGGCTCAGGTGTGGACAAAAAGCTGGCTTAGCAAATATCTGGTTAAATTGTTAAATGCTGTACTGCATCAATCTTTAATGTGGCATTTGCTTTTTGATCCAGGCATGGCATTGTCACCTGCTCTGTGATTACAGGTTTCACACAAGGCAAAGTAACAAAGCAGCCGAAGAGTAACAAAGTAACAAAGTAACAACTTGTCATTATAACAGGCCTCAACGGTCCTTCAAAGTAACAAACAGGTGAACAGGCAAGTAATGTAATTTTGGTTTCTAGAAACAGTGCCTGAAACTGTTCTCCACATTAAATGGGCAACAAAAATGCCTTGTAAGCAGGAGAATATCCATCAAATGACTTGAGTTCACCTTAGATACTTGAACCAAGGATGGGAGTATCTTTCCAGAAACAACAGCAGAAATTTATATCAATAAAACTTAGAACTGTGCATACTGAAAGCCTGAAGCAAAAACAGAAATTGCTGGAGAAACACAGCATGCTTCGCAGCATCTGTAGGAGAGAAAGCAGAGTTAGTATTTTGAGTCCAGTGACTCGACATCAGAAATAAGAGTAACGAGGAAATAATGGTATATATGCTGAAATGGTATTGGGATGTACAGGAGTGAGAGAATTGGTGGGGGAAAAGTTCAGAGGGTGAGAAAAACAGGTAGGCAAACAAATAGATCGATAATTTGTACAGGGAAGGGAAAAAGCTGACAATAATGACATTAGTGAGTAAAAACAAAATTGCTATACTGAAAGCAGCCCATGTGATGACATGGCCTGGGGTGTAGGGCTGGGTAAAGAAGGTGTACAGGCTATAAAATTATTATAAAGCTCAAATCTGAGTCTGGGTGGCTTCAGGGTCCCCACATGGGAAATAAGATGCTGTTCTTCCAGCTTGCGTTGAGCCTTGCTGGAGCATTGCACAAAGCCCAAGGCAGGATGCTGGCCAGGGAACACAGTGGAATGTTGACGTGGTAGGCAACTGGAAGCTTGGGATCATATTTTGCATCAAAACCTAAGTGTTCTCGATCCGTGTTGCATTTGGTTTTCTCAAAGTAGAGGAGACTTACATTTTTGTAGACTTTCTAATGTGATGGGAAGTTCCAAGGTGCTTCACAGGAGGAATATAAAGCAAGATAACTCAAAAGCATTTAAGGAGATAGGACATCAGAGAAGAAAATCAAGTAGTTAAGTTATAATAAGGCTGTCTTAAAGAAATAAAGCAAGGTGGAGAGGTGTATGTAGGGTAGCTTAAGATCAAGAAGCTCTATGGCATATCCACCAGCAATGAAGGATGTCAGTTGCAACTGCGCAAGGGGATGTATTTAGAGGAGTGGATAATTCTCACAGGACTATAGGGCTGGGAAGGCTGCAGCAACATACAGGAGTAATTTGATTATCAAATTTGAAAACAAAGATAGCAATTCTAAAATCAAGACATTTCTTAACTGGGGACCACTATAGGTCATTGGGCACAGGGGTAATGCACAAATACTTGGCTGCAAATGAAGGCTTGGGTCGCATAGTGGTTAGCATTTCTGCCTCTGCTGCCAGTGCTGGGGTCCTGGGTTCAATCCCATCTTTGGATGACCGTGTGGAATTTGCACACTCTCCTCATATCTGTGTGGGTTTTCTCTCACAGTCCAAAGGTGTGTAGATTAAGGTGGATAGGCCATGGGAAATTGCTCAGTGTCTGGGGATGTGCAGGCTTGGGGTGTTAACCATGGGAAATGCAGGGTTATGGGGTAGGGATGGGTCTGGGAAGGATAGTTTTCAGAGAGCCAGATTGGACTCAATGGGCCAAATGGCCTGTTTCCGTATTTTAGAGAATCTATAAATAGTATTTTGGATGCCCTCTAATTTACAGAGGATAAAATGTGGTTGGTCAGCCCAGAATCTTTTGGAGTGTTTGAGTCAGGAGGTAACAAAGGCATGAATGAGGGTTTCAGCAGCCGAAGAGCTGAGACAGGTCAAAGCGGGCAGTGTTGTCGAATTGGGCTGTCTTAGAGGTACGTACACAGTTGGAAGCTTCTCTCAGAGTCAGATGTGACACTGTTGCGAACACGCTGACTCAGTCTCAGATTGTTGCCAGGGAGATACATGGACACAGTATCTAGAGAGCACCATTTGGATTGGGAGACAAAAGCAATGTCAGTGAGCTTCCCAATAATTGGTGAAAATATTTAGATCATCTTTTATTGCCTCCTGATAAAGAAAGCGTATAGTTGTTCTTTCTGAGGGTGAGTGGAATTATATATTCCCCTGCAATTATCTACACTTTACAAAGTTTGCAAGCTTTTTGGGGAAATCAACGGAAGCTGAATACACTCCTCGTGACATAGGGGTCAAACGGAGGCATTTTCATCCTTCAAAGGCGTCCTCCTACATAACTTTATCAAACCGTGTGCCCTGCTTCCTCATGCATTGCATTTAGGATTAATCTGTATGTGCTATTAGCTACAAAGCATCATCAATGATTTCAGATGATGGAGGAATATTCCAGTGAAGTCTCACTCCATTGTATTTCTGCATCTGCTGAGAATTGTCGGTAAGTGTTTATCAATTTGCACTGGTATGGTGTCCAGTCTTCGTCTGTCTTAAAGCCCCAGAGCCTACTGGTGATATCGGGGAACCGGAGTCTGACGTTCCCAGTTCGAATCCCACCATGGCAGATGGAAGAATTTAGATTCAATTTTAAGAAATCTGGAATTTAGAGTCTAATGGTGACCATGAAGCCACTGTCGTTTGTCAGAAAATCGCATATGGTTCACAAATATCCTTTAGCGAAGGAAACAGCCATCCCTACCTGGTCTGGCCTATATGTGACTCCAGACCCACAGCAATCTGCCCTGTGTACAAGTGCTGGTCCCGCCATTAATGACAACATTCTGTAAGTGAATTGATGAAAATATCATCCAGCTTCCCCTTAAATGCCTCTACTATTCCCCACTGCCTTTGTTTATTTTCATCTCAACCTGCTTGGTTTCTGGGCTGTCTTGCTGACATTGTCAAGACATTTTCTCAAGGTCACTTCATTCAATTAGCAGCATGGCTTTTAACCAAACTATCTTTCACAATTCAAATGAGAGCCAATTGAATTTCAAATAGAAACTGCCCATCGAGTTTCTGTTACTCGCTGATATGCAACTCACATCCATTTGGACAAGGTTTTCATCTTCCTGGTGTGCAATTTCATTAGGATAATATAATGCATGCATATCACTGGACCTTTCATATACATGCAAATTTCTGAATGCCTTTTTTTTTTCCGACTGCGTGCAGGGCATGCCATTTCCCATGTGCTTAATCAACTGACATGCCCTTCCAAAGGAAGGAGACACAGATCTGACCAGTGAACTGTCACATAAATTCACCGTTTGCAGCTCTTCTGGTCCGTGACCTCATAATTGAAATGTGCTTCTGCCTTCTGTTGCGATTGTCAACAACAACAATTTGCATTCGAGTGACATATTTAACATTGCAAAATATTGCAAGGTTTGATGTTTTCCCAGATGTCCATGGTTCATGATGCCTTGTGCTGTTTGCTACCTGTGTAAGGTAAAGTCACCGTTGTCCACGAGGGCCATGAGATTGTTTTCTCATTAGAGAGAGAGAGAGAGAGTGACGACTGGTGGTGGCTTAACTTGAGGGTCACCACACATCAGGGGAGGGTCAAAGTTGAGCAGCTGGGAGCTTCACTGTATTCCTAGCCAGTATGACAATTTGATTTGATTTAAGCTTTGATACCCTGTCTACTCAGGTACAGGAGTAC
Organism: Stegostoma tigrinum; assembly: GCF_030684315.1. Taxonomy (NCBI): domain Eukaryota; kingdom Metazoa; phylum Chordata; class Chondrichthyes; order Orectolobiformes; family Stegostomatidae; genus Stegostoma; species Stegostoma tigrinum. The sequence continues at coordinate 104,203,347 of NC_081359.1, forward strand.
AGTGAAAAGTGCATAATGTCACCACACATGGGACCATCTTACGTACGAAGATTAACTAGTTGTAAAAGTTAAGTACAAGTAATAGCAGTGTGAAACAAAGTTAAAAGTAAGCATTACTGTTTGTCAGCATAAGTAAAGCAAAAGAAATAGTTAAAAGTTACCATTACAGTTCTTCCCAGGTTTAAGTGGAAAAATAACAGAATAAAGGTTGAAGTTCAACAGTCTTTCTTTAGTGCATTCCCTGCAAGGTCTCAGTTTCCTCTTCTTTGGCCCGCTCACCAGGAAACTTTAGACTTCCTGCTCTCAAATCCGCAGATGCTGAAGGATCTCCCTCACCGACATTTCGGGCTCACTCTAACCATGTTGGGTTCAGCCCAACACTCTACCAGCATGTGGTTCAGGGTAAGAATCATTTGAGGTAGCTCACTGCAACTGACCCTTTATTGTCTTAACTATCTCTTCAAGTTATCCAGCCATGATAGCAGAGGATACACTACTGTAAAGTATCTGTAGAAGCGCTGAGCCTAGATTACAAGGTGTTTATTGCATTACAGCAAAAGCTACTGTAGTCTTCCTTGTCTCCCCTCACAACTGTGATACTAGTAGAGTGGTTGGAGTCAATGTAACATGAATACTAAACTCTTAAGAACTATTACTTTACACAACACAAGGTTCTATGGGAGTGCTATCAACTAAGATTTAAGACCAAATCACAGAAGGAGTTTTTTTGTTGTAACAGGAGACCAAAAGAATTGTCTAAGCAGGAGGTTTTCAAAGATGGTTGAAATGTGGAGAGGTTTAGGAAGGGAATTCCAGAGTCTAAAGCCAAGGCACCTGAAGACTTGGACACCTATCATAGAATGACTAAAACCAGTCATGCACAGAACATTTGAATCGAAGGAGTGGGCCATTCTCATAAGATTGTGGGGCTGGACAAAGTTACGGACATAGACAGGGCAAGCCTATGGAGGGATTGGAGAGCAAGGGTGAGAATGTTAAACTTGAGGCACAGCTGGTCCAGGAGCAGATGGGCAATGGGTGAGCAGTGTGTCAGGAGCAGAGTTAATGGCGTGTAATTGATGGGAGGCAAGGAGAAACTTTTGTTTCAAGGTAACAGAGGGTCAGACTTCAAGATAAGAGAGAGATGGATTGAGGCTTCTTCAGAGGGCAGTGTAGTCAAACTATTTACTCACATTCATTGCCTGGCGTCTTTCGCAAAGAAAGGACAATCAAGAAGAGGAAGGAATGTCGGAATAATAAGTGTAAAAAAACTGGCGCTCAATGCACATTCTGACCCTGAAGTCAGTTTATGATGCATTCAGTCAACAAACTCTGTGTCAGCACATGCAATGGAGCCAACAGGACTTGAACAAAAAGGCTATTATCAAACGCTTGTAAAGGCATCACTGTGGTAGTGGGCGGTATGATTGATTGAAGTTTCCGCACTGAATGCGTTCAATACCTTCACGTCATGATAACATACTGAAGAAAAGCTTATTTGATCTGCCTCTTGATATGCTTTGCCTGCATTGTTGTGATGAAGATGGACTGAGGTGAGGCGATTTTGATTTTTATTTTATCTTCTTAATTTATAGGTTGTTTTGGTATGTCAACAAGACTGTCCTTGTCCCTCACTTGACAGTCAATTCCCCACAGGCAATCTATTTGATTCTCGGCTTAGTATTAATTCTTTTTCATCCGGATTTTTACGGCCTGCCAACAAACAGTCCCTGATGTAAACAAACATCAGGGTCCATCTTCTGACTGGCTCCGTTCCTGCACAAACTATTTAATGGACTTTTCTGTGTGTTGTCTTAATCCAGTCATCTACCTGTTCAACTTAAAACAGGACAACGTCTCCCCACTCAGGAGTCTAAGGTGAACATTAACCATTTGATCAGCAACTGTACCTCACCTTGTGCTGCTGGCTCCAACTAGTCCTCTTGAGTAGACATAAAAGACCCCATGGCACTGTGCTTTTAGGAGCTGGCCAGTACTTATCCTTTAATCAATATCCCTTCAAAGGAAAGGGAGAATCTTTTTTTCTGAAGAAGGGCCCAGGCCCGAAACATCAGCTTTCCTGCTCCTCTGATGCTGCTTGGCCTGCTGTGTTCATCCAGCTCTACACCTTGTTATCTCAGATTCTTCAGCATCTGTGGTTCCTACTATCTCTGAAACAATTTTTTTTGTTGTTTTATTTTGTGAAATCTTGCCACGTGCAATTTGGTTGCCACCTGCAAGCACATCAAATCATAGTTTAGAGTCACAAAGTTGTACAGTGCAGAATTAGACCCTTCAGCCCATCCCATCCATACTGTCCAGATATCCTAAATTAATCTAGTTCCATTTGCCAGCATTTGGCTCATATCCCTCCAAACGCTTCCTATCAGTGAACATCCCTGAGATTGTGGAAGTTGTTGCCAAATGCAAGGTATATATTTCTGCTGTTTTCTTTCTTTCTTTCAGATGATCTCGATTCACTGGACATGCCAGCATTTATTGCCCATCCCTAATTGCCCTTGAGAAGATGGTGGTGAGCTGTCTTCTTCAACTGCTGCAGGCCACATTGTGTAGTCACACCCACAATGCTATGAGGGAGGAAATTCCAAGATTTTGACCCAGTGACACTGAAGCAAAGGTGATATGTTTCTGCATCAGGCTGGAGTGTAGCTTGGAGAAGAGGAGCTTGGAGACCTAAGTTTAAAGCCCACAGTAACTGAGGGAGGAATTTGTGTTCGAATAAAACCAGAAATTGAATGAGCCTGATTTAGAATGTGTAACCATTGATTCAATATCCCATCTGTTTCACTAATGTCCTTCAGGAGAGCAAACAGTCATTGCCTTCCTGTCTGATTTACATGTGACTCCAGATCCACGATGATGTGGTGGACTTCTCATATTACGTAGTGAGGTTATATTAGACTGCCAAATTGTATTGTTACAATTCCTGTGAGGAAGCCAAGCTTTAAAATAAACAAATTTTGTGAATAACCTCAAAAGGGAAAGAATGCCAACAAGATTTCAATTTTCTTATCTAATGCTTCAACATGGATCAGAACCAGTATAGAGTAAACATGATGCAATAGGCAAATGATATTTCAGGTGAAAAGATAAATTTCACTTCAAATCAATGGCATATCACATTTTTCATAACCATGTGCATGCACCACTCCCTAAAGAAATGTGGCACTGCTGTTACATAATTCCACAATATGCTGTTTTCTATTTGGGCAGGTAATGTAAAGAGCTCTATTTCATTGCAAATTTGAGCTATAAATATCATCTGCAAACTTTTTCTCTCTCTCAATTCTTTCCAGTTGAGATGATGCATATCTCCAGAGTTCCTATGCAATTGATCATACAATATCAGATAGTTTGGAATCTGGACCCTTGACATTAGATAGAAGCATAGAAAATAGGTGTGGCTGTAGGCCATTCAGCCCTTCGAGACTGCACCGCAATTCAGCACGATCATGGTTGATCATACAATTTCCATATCCCATTCCCACTTTCTCCCACTACCCCTTGATCCCTTTGGCCACAACGGCTCTGCTCCCTCAGATCCAGCCCCCTCTTAACAGTAACGAGCGCCAACAGCTTCCTGTGGTAGAGAATTCCACAGGTTCACAACTCTCCAAGTGAAGAAATTCTTCCTCATCTTGGTCCTGAATGGCTTGCTATTGTTCTTAGGTGGTGGCCCCTAGCTCTGGACGTCCCTGGCATCAGAAACTTACTTCCCGAATCTAACCTGCCTAGTTCTATCAGGATTTTATATGTTTCTATGAGCTCTCCCCTCATTCTTCTAAATTCCACTGAGAAAAAGCTCAGTCAATTCAGTCTTTCCTCATATGTCAGTCCTACAATCCTGATGATGCATATGGGAATCGATCTGGTGAATTTTCACTGGACTCCCTCAATAGCAAGAATTTCCTTCCTCAGACTATGAAACCAAAATTGCACTTAAATTCAAGGTCCTGTATAATTGCAATAAGTTATATCCTGATTCTGATACTCATATCCTCTCACTAAGAAGGCCAGCATTCCATGAAATTTCCTCACAGCCTGCTGTATCTGCACGCCAACCTTCAGTGGCTATTCCACCTTGACACCTAGGTCTTGTTACACCTCACCTGGCTCTCTCATGTATCATTCCCCGAAGGCTTTCTGGAATTCTATTTTTCTTCTTACTGACAAACAGAAATCCAATATTTTCATAGAGAGCTTTGCTAACTTCATCTTATTTGAATTTCTCTTTGTCCCTGCATTTTTGTTTTGACTGCCTCCTTTGCATCTGTCCACGTAATTTCCATATTAATTTCCTTTTATGTACTGCTTCCAGCTCAAGGGCTGTCTTTGCAAAAGGACTAATACGTCTTTGTTTTATTCCAGTAATTCTTCCGATCCAACAAAATAACAACCAGACCATTTCTAAATGATGCAAAACTCAAAAACCTTTTTCAAATATTCATAAAAATAAACTACAGAATGCCTACAAATCTTGCAGACTTTTCAAGTTTTCTTTACAGTGTGGCTTCCAGGTCAAGAGATGCTACACCACTCACAGGAAGCCACAACAAAATGAGTCACTGCCTCTTAAAATCTAAGTAACTGGGGTGTGCTTCAAAAAATTTCAATGCAGAGAACTGTGTTAAAGTGAGAACATTTTTGACAAGTTAAAGACAAAGTCAATATCCTTTAAATTGAATCAGCAGTATTGTCATAAACTCAACAGCTGAAGAAAGACCCCTTCTTTCAGTGGTTTGACCCTTCCATTTTTGGCACCATTAGTCTTTCTTATTGATCAGATGTGAAAGTCATCCTTCATTGACAACTGAGGAAACAAGCATTGTGCTGTGGAGTGGCCATGCACTATAAACAAGGTTGAGACTGTGAAGTGTATTTTACTGATGACTCCTGAGCCCCACAGCAGAGAAAAAGAAGCTGACCCCATCAGACTCAGCTGGAAATGAATACTAGTCTTAGAAAGAAAAAGGACATTACCTTAATTCATTGTGCTACCTATTCCTCTGGAGACTATAATTCAATTCTGACGGCATTGTATGCTGAATCTCAAGCTGTTAATCACAACAGAAAGCCCTGAGATATTTTCTTATTTTTGTGTGATATATCTGATGCAGAATGCATTTGAGAGGGTTTCCTTTCTTTCTGTGGTGTAGTAAAACTGAGGATCAATGAGTCCATGCGGTTCTGGTTAGTTGACAGAGTGTTTAATTACTCAGAGTTTGTTGATCAACCCTAGTTTATATAAGTTTATATAAACTGTCACTTTCCTAGCTATCATCAGTTCTGAGGAAAAGTCATTGGGCCCAAAATGTTAATTCTGGTTTCTCTTCACAGATGCTACTAGACCTGCTGAGCTTTTCCAGCAATTTCTGTTTTTGTTCCCAGTCCATATGACGTTCAATGCACATTCATTTCATCAGTCAGTTTCTTGCAATTATTGCAAAAAAGACAAGACTGGAACAATTCTTATTTTCTGATTAACAAATTTCTTTTGTTTCACTCCCACTAATGATGTAATTAATGCCTAGAGTGATTAATGCAACTCGCAGATGGTACACACTGCTGTGACTATGCTGATGGCAATATTCCCTCCATTATTTACAGATGCATGTAAATGTTGCCTCATCGATTTTCCAAGTATGGTGATCAGTACGCCAACGTGAATGACAGCATCAATGTCGGAATATAAAAGCAGCGATGTGCTTCTGAGGCTTTATAAGGCTCTAGTTAGGCCCCATTTAGAATACTGTGTCCAATTTTGGGCCCTACACCTCAGGAAGGACATACTAACCCTGGAGCGTGTCCAGCGGAGATTCACACGGATGATCCCTGGAATGGTAGGTTTAACTTATGATGAAAGGCTAAGAGTTCGGGGATTGTATTCATTAGAGTTTAGAAGGTTGAGGGGAGATCTAATAGAATTTTACAAGACAATGTATGATTTCGAAGGGGTGGACGCTAGGAAGTTGTTTCCTTTAGGCGGGGAGACGAGGACCCAATGGGCACAGCCTTAAAATTAGAGGGGGTAAATTTAAAACGGAAATGAAACGACATATCTTCAGCCAGAGAGTGGTGGGCTTGTGGAATTCATTCCCACAGAGTGCAGTGGAGGCCGGGACGTTGGATGCCTTCAAGGCAGAGATTGACAAATTCTTGATCTCAGAAGGAATCAAGGGCTACGGGGAGAGTGCAGGGAAGTGGAGTTGAAATGCCCATCAGCCATGATTTAAATGGTGGAGTGGACTTGATGGGCCAAATGGCCTTACTTCCACTCCTATGTCTTATGGTCATGTTTCAGAAAACATTGCCGCACATGGCTCATGCAGAAGATACTAAACTAGAAGGAGCTTTGGACAGTGGTCAAGAGAGTCAATATTGAATCTGATGGATTGGATGCCAGTCAATCAGGCTGCTTTGATCTGAATGGTGTTGAGCTTCATGAGTATTGTTGGAGATGCACTCATCCAGGTGAGTGGGGAATATTCCATCACACTCCTGACTTGTGCATTGTAGATGACGAACAGGCTTTGGGGAGATGGGAGCTGAGTTTCCGACTGCAGAATTCCTGGCCCTGCTCTTGCAGCCGCAGTATTCTAGTCCAGTTCAGTTTCTGGTTAATGGTAGCACCTAGGATATTAATATTAGGGATGAAGCATGTCACATTTAGGATGGCAGATATAACACAGTGTGGAGCTGGAGGGGTACAGTGTGCCAGGCAGCATTGCAGGAGTAGGAAAGTTGGTGTTTCAGGTCGGGGCCCTTCTTCAGAAAAGCCACATTTCTGAAGAAGTGTCCCAACCCGAAATGTTAACTTTCCTGCTCCTCTGATGCTGCATGGCCTGCTGTGCTCCTCCAGCTCCACACTGTGTTATCTCAGACTCCAGCATCAACAGTTCTTACTATCTGTAAGTCAGCAGATATCCTTCCTTGAACAGCATGGATGAACCAAGTTAGTTTTTACAACAAACTTTGATACCTACATTGTCATCGTTGCTGATACTGTACTTTGTTTCTTAGATTCAAACTTTATGAATTATGTTTGATTCCCACCAGTTAACATGTTGAGATTTGAACCCATATCCTCAAGGAACTAATCTGGGTCTTGGGATTACTAAACTGTCACAATTTCCACTCACAATGCACACATTTGCGTGATGTACCTGAAATAAAGAAAAATGTTCAACAAAGGTAATTCATTGGTCAGGTGCTTTGACATCATGACAGGAATTTGATCAATGCCAGTCTTCATTTGTCACATTGAAGGAGAGACATCGGCAGACTATAAGGTCATGAGGCCAGTAATCTGGAGCTCCAGGCTAAGGTTGTATTCACATCCCAAATGTCTGATAATGAAACTTGAATTCATTTATTTAAAAACAGGCGCCTGGAATATACAGGTAGCCTGTTGGTAAATGTGAGGGAAGGACGTCTGCCACCTTTACCTGCATGGGCTTACATGTGACTCCACAGCCTCAGCAATGTCTTTATTCCTAACTGCCCTCGAGGCAATTAGGGATGGGCAATGCCATGAATCTATTTATACACATACTCATTTGAAGTAATATGTTTAGTTCTGGGTATCGTGTTTAAGGAAGGATGTTAAAGCCCCTGGAGTGTAAAGGACATTTGCTAAAATGATAACAGGAATGAGGGATTTTAGCTGCAAAGAAAGATTAGAAAAAATTGGCCTCATTCTCCAAGGAGCAGAGAAGATTAAGAGAAGACCTGTGATAGGTTTAGGGTTAGGGTTAGGCATTCAAAATTAGCGTCAGCTTTTGTGCTCCTGAGATGCTGCTGGGCCTGCTGTGTTCATCCAGCCTCATATTTCATTATCTTGGATTCTCCAGCATCTGCAGTTCCCATTATCACTGATACAATTTTAACCTCACTGCGAAGCCTCTTCCAGGGATGCCTAACCTGAAGAAGTTACCCTCCTCCCTCCGGACCAACCTCAGAGAATCTCTCTCCCACTGCAACTCTACTCTCCTCTCCACCTGTCTTCTTTTCTCTCCATCTTCGGTCCACCTCCCCCTCTCTCCCTATTTATTCCAGAACCCTCACCCCATCCCCCTCTCTGATGAAGGGTCTAGGCCCGAAACGTCAGCTTTTGTGCTCCTGAGATGCTGCTGGGCCTGCTGTGTTCATCCAGCCTCACATTTCATTATCTATGTTCAAAATTATGAGCTAGTTTGACAGGTTAATGAAGGATATTCTGTTTCCACTAGTTGGTCTGTCAGCAACTAGGGGTCACAATTTCAAAATTGTCAATGAGAGAGCTCGGCGTGAGATGAGGAGTAACTCCTTTATTCAATGAGTCATTAGGATTTGGAATGCACTGCCCAGAATAGTGTTGGAGGTGGATTCCATAGGAGGTTTCAAAAAAGAGCAGGATATATATTTGAAAGTGATTAACTTAGAGGGTAATGGACATAAGGCTAGAGAATGCGACTCACTAGGTAGGTCTTTTAGAAGCTAGTCCAGACACAATGAGTTTAATGATCTCCTTCTGCAATATGAACTTCTTTGGCTCTACACATGCCAAACACGCAAACACTGACCTGAAGGCTTTTCATTGCATTACTGCATTAGACAAGGATATTCATGGTTACAAATCAAGGTAGACAGATGGAGTTAAAATACACATCTGTCATAATATAGTCGAATGACAATCCTGGTACAGAGAGATGAATGAACTTCCCCTGTTCCCACATTCCAATAGAAAAGAAAATTGCAATTGGGAACAGGAGTTTCAGCCAATTCTCTGCTCTCAGCCCAAGGTTGTATTAACATCAACTCAAATACTCCACCATCTCTTAAGGTGCAATCAGTTGTAACTCTGGAGTAAGGGGTTAACTGTAACAAAACTCAGCTAAGAACTACTGCAGAGCATGGACATAACTCTGCTTTTCCCTTCCTTGAAATTGTGACCCCTAGTTGCTGACATACCAACTAGTGGAAACAGAAAATCCTTCTTTACCCTGTCAAACTAGCTCATAATTTTGAACAGAGGTAGTAGGAACTGCAGATGCTGGAGAATCCAAGATAACAAGGTGAAGAGCTGGATGAACACAGCAGGCCAAGCAGCATCATAGGAGCAGGAAAGCTGACATTTCGCGCCTAGAGAAGTGTCTAGGTCCGAGATGTCAGTTTTCCTGCTCCTATGATGCTGCTTGGCCTGCTGTGTTCATCCAGCTCCTCACCTTGTTATCTCATAATTTTGAACACCTCAGTAAGTGTCTCCTCTTAATCTTCTATGCTCCAAGGAGAATGAGGCCAATTTTTCTAATCTTTTGTTGCACCTAAAATCGCTCATTCCTACTATCCTGCTTCTGTATGTAGCTTAATGGTTAATAAACAATACTCGTCTGCACTGCTATACTGCCCAGTTCTCAACTGTCTAAGACTCCCAGAGCCTGCTTGTAGTATTAATACTAAGAGTGATTGATTCTACAATGATTGAACTGTAATTTGAGGGGTTCAGAGCGGAAAAGTTAGGGAAATTTGACAAGGTGGCAGTTCAGGTTATTTTAAGCATCTGTTGCAGGCTACACAATGTAGTGAATATTGAATAAAGTGGTAACTTTCACAGCAATGCCCGAAGGCAAATCCAGGTTTTTCTAATTGGCCTCCAGAGACACCTAGCTGATGTATATAAACTGAAACCCTAACGCATCCAGACATTTGTTTTTCAGGGTTGGTTAGCATTCAACATGGTAAGCACTGGTACAATTCAAGCCAATCAGGAATTTATTTAGCTGACACCACCATTTACCCCATTATTGGTTTTCAAAGTAAATTGTTGTTTCTTTTCCTCGTACCAAGTTTGCAATGAGAACGGTTCTTGATTTTATGGTCCTGCAGGAATTGCCACAATTAGGCCCAAACTACAATTTTCTGAATTCCTCTTTAAAACAAAATGTCGATTCTACCCTCCCCTTCTGCGATTAAGACTAGCTTGCTTGAATAAAAGAAAGTTGAGAGGAAATTTGATCAAACTTATGAGATGCCTTTGCAGGGCAAACCTGGGGAGAAATGCTTGATGGTTACTTCAAGAACTAGAAGATACACGTTTGAAATAAGTTTCAGAAAAAGCAATGACAAAATGGGGAACATTCAACCAGGGAGTATTTAGGCTCTGGACCCAGTTGCCTGAAGTGGAGAAGTTGAGGCTTTTGAAGGAGAGTTGGATCATTTTACCTGAAAAGGAAATTATTTGCAGGATAATGGGGAGAAGGTGAGGGGCTGGTATGAGATGAATGGCATGAGCAAGCACAGAAATGACAAGCACGACATCCCAATAATCTAAAGGAATTAGACATGGGTCAAAGCAGGAAGGATATCACTGATGGCTGTGGAGTACAGAACCAGGGTTTGTAGTCTCAGGGTAGAGGGTAGGCCACATCGTTCTGAGATGAAGAGAAATCTGTGGAATTTACTGCTATAGAAATCGATTAAGGTCAAAACATTCATTGTTTCCAAGAAGAAGCTAAGTATAGTTCTTAGAGCTAAAGGTATCAAATGGTATAGAGGGAAAGCAGGAACAGGATACTGAGTTGGATGAGCAGCCATGATCACATTGTATAGCAGAGCAGGCTCGAAGGGCCAAATGGCCTATTCTTATTTTCTATACTCCTACATTTCTTCTGAGCTGAAACCAATTTATGGCTCAGACCATTGTGTATCGGAGTTGGGACGTCATGTTGCAGTTGTACAGGATGTTAGTGAGGCCACTTTTGGAGTACTGCTTGCAGTTCTGGTTGCCCTGCTACAAGGGGAATATTAAATTGGAAAAGATGTGGAAAAAATTACTAGGATGTTGCTGGGACTGAAGGGTTTGAAATATAACAATGGGCTGGATAGACTGACACTATTTTTCCCTGGAGTGTAGCAGGTTGAGGGGTGATCTTTTGGAGCTCTATAAAACCGTGATGAGTGCAGATAAGGTGAACAGTATAGGTCTTTTCCCTAGGGTGGGGGTATTTAAAACTAGCAGGTATAGTTTTAAGGTGAGAGGAGAAAGATTTAAATGGCACCTGATGAGCAACTTTTTTACACAGTGGGTGGCTTGTATACGGAACGAACTGCTAGAGGAAGTGATAGATGCAGATATGTTTACAATGTTCAAAAGACATTTGAACAGGAACATAAATAGGAAAACTTTAGAGGGATATAAGCCAAACATAGGCAAATGAGACTAGTTTAGTTTGAGTAACTTAGTTAACATTGACGAGTCAAACCAAAGGGTTTGTTTCTGCATTGTATGACTCTGTGGTTCTGTCTTCATGGCGTCAACTAATCTGTGGCCTCACACAGCGATGGACTGTTTATCTGCAATTAGTCATACCCCTCAAGGGACTGTAGGGTCCTCTTTGCTGCAGTGTTAAGTGGTTATAACTTGCAGGACACCCATTCCTCAAATTCTTGGGCAAAGCATCGAGACAGCTTCTAGGAACAACTTCAGCTGCTCTCGGAAGGGACCCTGAGCAAATGGAGTTTTTCTGCATCACCCTCTAGACTTCTAGCACTATCCACTTCCCACCCCCAATACCCTTCCTGTCCAGGCCACTTGTGTGAAGTGAAAAGAGAAAATGCTACAGAAATTCAGCAGGTCTGGCAAATGGGTCAATGGGCTGTGGATGGAGATGGAGTTTAGTTTGCATAATTGTTGAGGTATTGCATTTTGCTAATACAAATAAGGACAAGACTTGTACAATTAAAAGTGGAGCCTAGGGTAGTGTTAAAGAACAGAGAGACCTAGGGGTTCAGATCCATAATTCTTTGAGCTTTACGTCACACGTAGGCAAAGTGGTTAAGAAGGCATTAAGCATGCTTTCCTGCATTGCTCAGACCTTTGAGTACAGGAGTTGGGACATCATGTGAAGTTGTACAGGACGTTGGTAAGGGTTCTCCTGGACTACTGTGTGCAGTTCTCATCACCCTGTTAGAGGAAGCGCATTATTAAGCTGGAGAGTGTTCAGAAAAGATTTACTAGAATCTTGCTGGGTTTGCGTTCTAAAGACACGCTGGATGGACTGAGACTTTCTTTCCCCTGGAGCAAAGGAGATTGAGGGTTGACCTTATAGAGGTTTATAAAAGAGTATCAATAAAGTGAATGTCAGGTGTCCTTTCCTTAGGGCGGGAGAGAGGAGAAAGATTGAAAAAAAGAGGTGACGAGAGACTTTTTTTTTACATGGAGAGTGTTATGTGTGTGGAATGAACTTCCAGAGAAAGTGGCAGATGCTGGTATGGTTAAAAAGTTTAGATGACATTTAGATAAGTACGTGAATAGGAAAGGTTTTGAGGGAAATGGGCTAAGCGCAAACAGGCAGGAGTAGTATGGTTTGGGATTATGGTCAGTATGGACTGGTTGGATCAAAAGATCTGCTTGTGTGTTATACGGCACTATGACTCTACAGCAGCATTTGTGAAGAGAGAAACAGAGTTCAAGTTTTTGAGTCTGATAGGACTTTTCTACATGGGCAACTGCTTGCCACAGCTTAACAGCTTGAATTAGTGTCAGTGAATTCAATGTTGACCAAATCCAAACCTATGACCTCCTTGATTTTATGAATTTTAAATCTGCTTCCTCGTAGTTGAATTATTAATGAATAGTGTGATTGTGTTAAAAAAGATAAAGAAAATAATTGTCAAATGTATTTTTTCGACAAGTAGGAATCTCCAAATTTCTCTGCACTCCTACAAGTGTGCTTTATTTGTTCTTACATTTTTAGATTCAAGTGGGTGACAAACTTTATTCTGGTCAGCAATAGTGGTCCAAAAATCCCCCATCATTAATATATATTCCATGGCTGGTTTTGTCTTGTTCACACTTTCTTGTGTCTAAACCACACTGTCTCTGCATATCAAAACAGCATCAACCTGCTGCAAAGTTCTGAGCAACTTGACCTTTAAGTTGACTTTAACTCATAATTTAAACATATTCCGAAACTTGCAGTTAATTGTCTGAAGTTGATGCATGAAGCTCAAGCAAAAATCTAATTATTTTCTCGATGACAGACTTGTTTACAGAATTCAGCATAAAAATTTAAGATCTAAGAGTAGGGGTGGGCAACTCAGCGCCTTGGGCCGATATGATCGCATCTTGGCCACACACCCACTATCCTGCCTGTTGTCCTCAACCCTTTAACTCGTTACTAATTAAAAATATCTCTATGCCCTCCTTAATTTTATTGTGTCCTGGCCGCCCCTACCATCTGAGAGAAATAATTCCTCCTCATGTCTGTTTTAATTCTGCTGCCCTTTATCCTAAAACTATGACCTCTCGATCTAATTGCTCCATGAGGACTAAACATTTGCTCAACACTCACAAATGGATGCTTCCTATCCATGTGAGGTTTGGCTAGCTCAAGACATGGGCTTTCTCTGAGGCACAGTGACCTTCAGGTGAAACCATCACTACTTATCTCTCTCAAATAAGGGAGCAAAACTATGGTAACTTTACCCATGCATCCTGCCCACTTCCCTGTATCTAACATTCCTTCTTTTTAACCTGCTACAGGATTCTTAATTAAAGTGTGTCCTTCATGTCTGTATCAGTTATTAAAATAACACTTTGCACCAATCCCTAGAAAGCTTCCCGTACATTCCCGTCTGTGGTTCCTGTCACCTTCGATGAAGATAGAGTTTCATCATTCCATTTGCCCAGCATCAGCACTGTACCTTATCTGCACATTTTTGACTTGTTTTTTTTATTGTCACGTGTACCTAGGCACAGTGAAAAGTTTTGTTTTGCATGCAGTACAGGCAGCTCATATCACGCAAAGTGCCTAAGGATAATAGAACAGAGCGAGGAAGGCAATGTTACGGCTGCAGAGAAGGTAGTGAGATCAACATTAAATTTAAAATTTGAGAAGCCCATTCAGAAGTCTAATAATAGCAGGGAAGAAGCTGTTCTTGAATCTGTTGGCGTGTGTAGATACAGGCACATCTCTCTGCAGGATCGGCTGTCATTGGATGAACCATTGAGGCAGCTGGGCTAACACCTCTTCTTCTGAGGCAGCCTGCACAGAAGTAGTTTCACGCTAATAATAAGTTCTCAGGTGACTGAATCATCTGAAGCACTACTAACAGCCTCTGTCACAGGTGGAGGGACAGGTGGTTTCGGGGAATGGGATGATTTGACGATCAGACTCCCAGGTGAGTCTAAAAGCTCTCCAATTGGGCCAGCAGCTCTGAAAGGTCTCTGTGGAGGCCTCTTATTTGAAGATTCGTGGCCCTGCTTGTTCACTCACATGGGGCTCAGGACATTTTGCTGCCCAGTGAGTTTCTTCCTGGCTTTTGGGGTTAAACAGCTCTGTGCTTTTGAATTCCATATAATAGGACAGTGTACGAATCTCCTTCACATCTTCTGATGTTGGTTTTCATCACGCCATGGGGTGATAGCTAAAAGGTCAGAAATAAAATCACTAGCAAAAAGAACAAGCTGTGACAAAAGGAAAATTGTTTTACCCAACACATAGTTGTAATCTGGAATGCTTTGCTGATGATGGGATGATGATTCTGTAGTCATATTCAAGAAGGAATTGGATAGGTACCTAGTGTAGTAATGGTGGTCAGTGATCGAGTAGTCTTCCAATTCTTGCTTTAACTTTGGTAGAATAAAGTCTCCTGTTTGATAGCAAAGTGAATAGGCAGACAAGCAACTAGGCAGAATCACAGAAACCCTACAGTGTGGAAACAGGCTATTCAGCCCAACAAGTCCACACTGACCCTCTGAAAAGCATCCCATCCAGATCCATTCCCCTACCCTTGCATTTTCCCATGTCTAGCCCACATATCCCTGAATACGATGGGCAATATAGCATGGCCAATCAATCTAGCCTGTACATCTTTGGACTATGGGAGGAAACCAAAGCACCCAGAGGAAACCCACTGGGGCCCTGATGCTATAAGGTGGCAGTACTAACCGCTGAGCCACTGTGCCACCCAGTAGGTGGTTGGTGTATTGTAATAATTTGTTCCTGATGCGTTAAAGTTGGGTTCAGATCCAACCCACTTGCAGGAAAGGGGGCTTTAGTTTATTCTTAATTGAGATGAATTAATCTGTAACATTGCAATGATTTCCTATCAGTTAGGAGCCCTGAGCACAAGCCACCTCTGATTTGTCAGTGACCTTTGGGGACATGGGGTCACACTCAGCTGTGACAACAAGTGGAATTTAAATTCAACAAATGAATTTGTAGTTGGAAGCCAGCTTCAGTCACGGTGACTAAAACGATTATCATTAATATTTGTAAAAACAGTCCATCTTGTTCACCAATGTCATTTCATCTGAAAGCTGGCACTTCTAACAATGCAGCACTCCTTTAATACAGCATGGGATTGGTGGCCTCCATGAGGTGGCCTTTGGCCAACTGCACAAAAACAGATCAGAGGCAGATTGTGCCAAGGACTTACGGCTACTGGGGGCTCTTTGCACAGCAATGGCCTGCTGTATCATCACTGGACTGTAAATACAGCAGCTTGACGTAATGTTCTGGGGACCTGGGTTCAAATCCTGACACCGCAGATCGTGGAATTTGAAAACATGGAATGAAGAATCTAATGGTGGCCATTGTCGATTGTCAGAAAACCCCATCCGGTTCACTGACATCCCTTAGAAAAGGAAACTGCTATCTTTACCTGGTCAGGCCTACAGGCAACTCAAGACCCATAGCACTGCAGGTGGCCCTTATCAGTTAGGGATGAGGCAATAATGGTGTCCCAGTATTCCATCAGGGAACTCATCAATATTCTCTAGAGACAGTAGAATCAGTCAGTTTCATCTTTCCTGACAGGCAGCACAGTCTCTCAGTTCAAATCTCATCGGCATTAATCTTTATTACCCTTTGTTCAGTGCCTCTGTAGCTTTTTTGTATCCAGTGTTGGCTGAGATGACATTCAGCAGCTCTGCAGATTCTCCTGATCTACAGAAAACTCTCATCTGATGAATAAAAAAAACAGTGAAAATGAAATTATCGCTCTGAAGAGTAAAATAAATTTCAATTTCCTCCATTATTGAATGGTGGAGCAGGCTGATGGGGCCAAATGACCTCATCCTGTTCTAATTTCTTCTGGTCTAACCTAACTTAAACACATCAGAAACCAACAGTACAATTCTTTGAGTTGCCTAACTATTTCTTAACCTAATCCTTTTTGTGTATCCTGTTATCAAACTGGAAACTTCATTTACCCACATCTGAGCAAGCATTTGCAATGATGGAAGAAGAAAATTCTACATCAATGAAGTTAATTTAATATTTCCCTCAAACAAATTAAGTATTACTAAGAATACGATTTCACCCTCACTGTTAGCAGGTGGTTAATTATAATATTAGCTGTAAATGTTATCAGGCAAATACAGCAGAAGTATTTTAACACATTCTGTATTCTATCACAGTGCTGGTAATATATTCCACAACAACCTCTGGTGCATCACTGAAGCAGGGATAAAATTAAGTTCAGTCCCACATACGAGTGGAGGTGATTTTTTTCACCCTTCCCTGTCCCTTGACTCTCCCCATGTTGCTCATTTTTCTGATGGATAATTTGACAGTGAATAGTATTATCTATCAATTTGAAGGCTGTGGGTTCAAGTCTCACTCTGGAGACTTGAGCACAAAATCCAGGCTGACATTCCAGCGCAGCACTAAGTGTGTGCTTCACTGCTGAAGATGTTGTCTTCCAGTTACGAAATTAAAACAAACCTCCAGGTTAGATTTGAACTCTTTGGGCTCCCTTTTGACACTGAGGGCTGTATTGGTTGAGAAAGAAGGCCAGGTGGTAACTCATTGACTGTGAGAGCCTTGACCCAAAAACAGAAATTGCTAGAACGGTTGAGCAGGTCTGGCAGCATCTCTGGAGTGAAATCAAAGTGAACATTTCAGGTCCAGTGAGCTTTGCTCAGTCTGTAGCCTTGGTTGGGATTCTTAACCTGGGCCAATCAGGGAGCCAAATCAGGAGATTCAGAGACTGTCCTCATTCCAGGGACCATCTCTGAGCTGGCTGGTCAAAGTCCATGTACTGTACACATGTCAATAAAGGGTGGCTTGCTAATGGGTTACTGGCCTCTGTACAGTTATTTCAGGACACAGCCTCAAACGGTAATGCTTTTGGAAATGTGGAGGGTGAAAGAATTATAGACTGGTTGGGAGGGAAGCGAGGATGGATGGCCTGGATGGAACATATTTTGACATAGGGAGCCAGAGGAATAAAACACTTGGAGTATGGGTTAAACAGTGACAAATGGGACAAGACCAGTTTAGGATATCTGGTCAGCACAGGCAGCTTGGACCAAAGGGTCATATTTGGGGTGCTGTATAACTCTATGAATCTATGCATGGGCTGAACTTCTAAGTAGGAATTACACACGTCCTAAATTCAAGTTTTACACCAAATGGGACAGTCTCATGTTTGAACTGGTGCAACAGGCTGCAGTTGATGGTTTATAGCTACAGGAAGCAATTAAATCAGGCTGGGGTCTTGCTCACAGTGGCTGCTGGCTGAACCTAAACTGGAGATTGTGTAAAGCTGAATATTAAGGCAAGAATGAGCGTGATCCTGCTGTCGCAGTTAATTTACCTTCTTCTTGTGTACAAGCTCATGCATGGAATGACACGAATATGTGCAGAATATGCAGTCCAGAAGCTGTCTTGCTAACCTGAGTCTCTCAAGCTTTTGTACTCTATGCAAGTCTCCACCTACCTTAAATTATCTGAATTTCTGCACCAATCTTTTTATTTCTTTCTCCGTCATGTCTTTATCCTGCTAAATGTACCCACATTATTCACAATTATTCCATGAAATGTGGAGCTGACCTTAAAGAAATTTCTTATGAATTCTCTGTTGGCTAAATTGCTGACTGACTTACATCTACCGTCACTAGTTCTGGTTTCCCCTGCACTCCACCCGTAAATATTTTACCTATGCCTACCCTTTTGAAACTTTTCAGAATCTAGAGACCTCTTAAAGAAAGGGGAGGCTCAGTGATTAGCACTGCTGCCTCACAGCACCAGGGACCAAGATTCAGTTCCACTCTTGGGCAAACATTTCTGTCGATTTTGCTCATTTTTGTTGTGTTTGTGTGGGTTTCCTCCGGGTGCTCCAATTTCGTCTCACAGTCCAAGGATGTGCATCTTAAGTGGATTGGCCATGCGAAATGTGGAGTTACAGAGATAGGTTCGAGGGCTTGGTTGCTGCAGCATGCTGCCCAGAGGGCCGGTATGGATCTGATGGGCCAAATGGCACATTTCCACTCTTTGGAGATTCTATTATTCCATCAGGGCACTCATCAATATTCTCCAGAGGCAATACAACCAGTCAATTTCTCCTTTTCTGACAGGCAGCTTAGCCTCTCAGTTCTGATCTCATCAGCATCAATCTTTATTGCCCTTTCCGCAATGTCCCTTCAGCGTTTTGTACGCAGTGTTAGCTGAGATAAGTACCTATGCAGATTCTCCTGATCTACAGGAAAACCAAAAGGCGAAATCTTAGAGATGTACAGCTATGAAATAACACCCTTCAGTCCAACTCATCTACACTGACCAGATATCCTAAATTAGCCTAGTCCCATTTGCCAGCATTTGGCCTATATCCCTTTAACACTTCCTATCCAGATGCCTTTTAAATGTTGTAATTGGACCAGCCTCCACCACCTTCTCTGGCAGCTCATCCCACACACGCACCACGCTCTGCTTGAAACAGTTGCCCCTCAGAAAAACAATGATCTGAAAGTGGATTAAATAGTTGCTGCTGATATATTCCACCAAGTTGTGAGTTTAATGCTGTGATTCCATTTTAAGGTTCCGCCAAAGTTGATAAATTGCTCAAACTTCATTCTTGCAATTTATGGTCTCATCAGGGCTCCTTGATTAAATTGGAAACCTGTAATTCATTGCAAGACCTCTGTTATTCTCTCAGTAATAACTGCACTGCTCTGGCTACACAAAGTTAACCATAGGAATATTTAACTGACTTACATTTGCTCGGCATGGGCAATTTAGCTTCAATCCTAAAATTCATTTCTCCTCCTCAAGATGAAACGAAACAAACCAAGCACTATATCTCTGAGCATACGCTTTATGACTTAAACTGCCCAGGGAGTTCTTGCTTAAGGGGATTCATATAAGAACGAGAGTTAATCCTGAGGCTGCAGGATGCTAAGTTGAAAATTCTAGGCTATTAATTTTGCAAATAGTTTCGCGACACAGATCAATGAGGTTGTTTCTCGGCCCCTTTGCGGGATGGTTCAATGAATGTTTAAATATTCCAGCCAGCAGAATATTCTATGCTGCATAGTTTTTATTTTTAGCAGCCTGCTATGTCATAGCTTTGAAGCTGAATGCTTACACACCTTTGAGCTGTTTAACTTTATTTTGTCTTAAGGTGAGGTGAGGCAGTTATTTTGAGGTAACTGAGCTCCAAACCCAAAGGCCCAGCCTAAAGTCTATGAGGCAGGTTTAAAACTTCCCATGGCAGCTGGTGGAATTTGATTTTCTGCTCAATCTGAACACCAGTGAATGAATGATTTTATTGTCGTGTGTATTTTACAGTATGTACACAACAAAATACAGTCAAAAGCTTTTGTTTGTCTACGCAATATGGCACCATCTTGAATAATTTTAGAATAAGGAAAAGAAACCGAAAGGTATGGCTTAAAGAGGGTCCATCAGTCCTGAGCCACCTCATCATTCTCATCAATGCCTGTACTGCCATCCCTCCTTCATCCCCTCATCACTGCCTACACCGGGCACAACCAACATTCAATTCATTGATCCTCAGGCGCCATCTTTCCAGGTTAGGCCTACCTCACCAACGTCACCTCCACGGATGTAGCAGCCAAAGATTCCGATGACAAATTTTGTGCTCGCCCCAGAGGTGTAATTAAGGGCTCATCGAGGTCCATGCAGGGCCCACTCTCCTCCACAGAGACCTCCCTCGATGTCCACGCTGGGCTGTCACCACCGACGTCCTCTGAGCTCAGGGCAAGAGGTAAGTAAAGGTGTAGAGAAAATAAAACAAGAAAAGCAGCTGGAGCAAATGAGCTCTGGCTCAGGAACCCCACTCTGAGGCCATCTTGCTCAAGTGCCACAGAAAGAACCACCTCATCAATTGAAGGCAAAATATTGCAGACGCTGGAAACCAGAATCAAACATTCTCTGGAGAATACTAGAGAAACTCTGCAGATCTGATAGGATTGGTGGGGAGGGGGAGAGGGAAAACTGAGTTAATGTTTTGAATCTGATTTGGTTCTTCAGAATCCTTTTCAAAATAATAGCTTTGTTTCTGTCTCATCACAGAGCTGTTGAGCTAATCCTGCATTCTCAGTGTCTATCTCATTCACTCATGCCCTTTCGAGAGGCAATTCTGCCATCCTTACCTGGTCTGCTCAGCATGTGACTCCAGAGAAATGTGGCTGATTCTTAAATTCACTCTGAAATGGGCTGAACTAGACACTCAGATAAAGGGCAATGAGGGAATGATCAACATTAGCCTTCCTGCAATATACATGTCCCATGAAAAGTGGTAGTTAGAAGAACATGAACAGGCAATGCAAAATCAGGCCATTCAAAAGGAGTTTCAGGGGATCTGGGTGCATATATTCACATATCGTTGAAGGTGGCAGAACAACTGGAGAAAGCAATGAAGAAAACAAACAGGAATCTGAGCTGTATTAACAGAGGCACCAGTGTACAAAAACAATAAGGTCACACTGAACTTTACCAAGACATTTGTTAGATGTTGGGTGGAGCACTGTGTACAGTTCTGGACAAGGTGAAAATGAGCACTTTGGAGGGAGAAGAGAAGAATGGTTCCAGAGATGAGATACTTCAGTCATGGAGATAGATAGGAGAGGTTGGGGCTGTTGTCCTCAAAAACGTAAAGGCTACGAGGAGATCTGACAAATGTTTTCAAAGTCATGGGGGATTTTGACAGACTTTGTGTGTGTGTGAGAGAGCATATATGCGTGTGTGTGTGTGTGTGTGTGTGTGTGTGTGTGTGTGTGTGTGTGTGTGTGTGTGTGTGTGTGTATGTGGTGTGTGTGTTTGTGGGGGCATGTATGAATGTGTGTGTGCCTGTTTGTGTGTGTGTGTGTGTGTGTGTGTGTGTGTGTGTGTGTGTGTGTGTGTGTGTGTTTGTGTGTGTGTGTGTGTGTGCTTGTGTGTGCGTGTGCGTGCGCGAGTGAGTGTGTGTGTGAGTGTGAACAGAAAAGAACAAAAGAGAAATGCAGCACAGGAACAGGCCTTTGAACCACTTCAATTCCCCTTCTGGGCCTCCTGCAGTGCCACAATGATACCACCCAAAAGTTGCAGGAACAGCACCTCATATTTCGGTTGGGAACCCTGCAGCCCAATGGTATCAATGTGGACTTCACAAGCTTCAAAATCTAGCCCCCCCCCCACCATATTCCAAGATCAGCTCAGCTTGTCCCCATCTCCCTAACCTGTCCTTCCTCCCCCCATCACCTCCTCCCACCTCAAGCCCCATTCCCATCTCTTATCTCCTAACCTCATTCCGCCTCCTTGCCCTGTCTGTCTTCTCTCCACCTATCGGCTACTTTATCCACCATCCATCATCGCCTCCTCCCCCATTTATTTCAGCGTCCTTTTCCCCTCCCCCATTTCTAAAGAAGGTTTCCGGATGCAAAATATTAGCTTTCCTGCTCCTCTGATGCTGCCTGACCTGTTGTGTTTATCCAGGTCTACATCTTGTTATCTCAGATTCTCGAACATCGGCAGTTCCTGTCAACTTTCTGTCCTCATTCAGACTGTATCTCTCTATTCCCTCCTTATTCATGTAACCGTCCAGATGTGTCTTAAATGTCACCAACGTGCCTGCTTCCACCAGCTCCTCTGGCAGTGCATTTCAGGCTCCTACCACTCTCTGCATGAAAAACTTCCCATGCATATCTCCCTTAATCTTTCCTCCTCTCACCTTGAACCTGTGCCCTGTTGCAATTGAAACTTCAACTCTGGGAAAAAGCCTCTGACTATCCACCCTATCGGTGCCTCTCATAATTTTGTAGACCTATCTGAGGTCTCCTCTCTGCTGCTGTCTTTCCACTGAAACCAGTCCTAGTCTTTTTAACCTTTCCTCGTAGTCAATACCCTGGAGGCCAAGCGGCATCCTGGTGAACCTTCTCTGCTCTCTCTCCAAAGCTTCCACATCCCTCTGGTAGTGTGGTGACCAAAACTTCATACAATATTCCAAATACAGCCTCACAAGGGTTTTATATAGCTGCAACATGGTTTGCCAACTCGTGTACTCCATGTCCCAGCCAATAAAGGCAAACATGCCATCTGCCTTCTTAATCACTTTAGCCACCTGTGTTTCCACTTTTAGGGACCTAGGGACCTGAACACCCAGATTCATCTGTCTGTTGATGTTCCTAAGGGTTCTGCCATTAACTGTATAATTCACACCTAAATTTGATCCTCCAAAATGCATCACTTCGCATTTGCGTGGATTAAACTCCATCTGCCATTTCTGTGCCTGAGTAGCCAATCTATCTTTATCCTGTTGTATCCTTTCATAATCATCGGCACTATCAGCAACTCCACCAATCTTCGTGTCATCTGCAAACTTACTAATCAGACCATCCACATTTTCCTCCAGATCTTTTATTTGTTCTACAGAGTACCTAAGACTAATTCCAGTGAAACACTACTAGCTCCTGGTCTCCATTCTGAAAATCATATTTCCACTGCTACCTTCTGTCTACTATTACCAAGTCAGTTCTTCATCAAACCACCTGTCTCTGAATCCCATGTGATTTTAGTTTTTGTACTAATCTGCCAGGTGGGACTTTCGCAAATATCTTACTAAAGTCCAGATAAACTGCATCCACAGCCCTTTCCTTATCAATTATCTTTGTCATCTCTTCCAAAAATTTGATCAGGTTAGTAAGGCATGACCTTTCCTGTACAAAACCATGTCCCCTGTCACTAACGCATCCATTTTCTTCTAGATGTGCCTATATCCTATCCCTCAGTATCTTCTCTAAGAGATTACCCACCACAGATGTCAGACTCACTGGCCTACAACTTCCTGGGTTATCCCTGCTTCCTTTCTTAAACAGGGGAACAACATTGGCTAATCTCCAGTCCTCTGGAACCTCACCTATGGTCCACAAGGATGTGAAGATATCTACTAACACCCCAGGTTTTTCTTCCCTTGCCTTTCGCAGCAACCTGAGATAGATCCTGTCTGCCCATGGGGACTGGTCTACCTTAATGTAATTTAGGATATCCAAAACTTTCTCCTTCAATATATTGACATTCTCTAGAGTATTCATACACTCATCTCCGACCTCAACATCAGCCATGCCCTTCTCCTCAGTAAATATTGATACAAAATACTTGTTAAGGATCTCTACCACTTCCTGAGGCTCCACACATAACTTCCCTCCTTTGACCTTGAGTGGGCCTATTCTTTTCCTTTCCAGCCTCTTTCTTCTATTATATGCATAAAAATCTTTGGAATCTCCTTGACCCTGTTTGCTAAAGACATTTCATGGCCCCTTTTAGACTTCTTAATTCTGCGTTTAAGTTTCTTCCTAATTTCTCTATCCCCTCAAGTGTGTGTGTATGTGTATGTGTCCATGTGAGTGTATGTGTATGTATATCTGTGTGTGTGGGTGTGCGTGCATGTTTATTTGTATATGTGTGTGTATGTGTATGTGTATATGTCTTTTTGTGTGTCTGTTTGTGTGCATGATTTCGTGTGTGTGTGTGTGCATGTATGTGTGTGTTTGTGTGTGTGTGTGTACTTGTTTGTGTATGTGTACGTGTGTGTGTGTGTGTGTGTGTGTGTGTGTGTGTATGCATCTGCGTGTGTGGATGTGTCTGTGTCTGTTTCTGTGTGTGTGTGTGTGTGTGTGTGTGTGTGTGTGTGTGTGTGTGTGTGTGTGTGTGTGCGCGCGCGCATGTCTGCGAGACAGTGCCTGTATTTTTGAAAATGGGAATGTGTGGTATGGGAGCTCAGGAGGAGGCTGTGCATGCTAATGTGCTTCTTACAGTTCCCATTCAGCACTGACTCTGCACGTCCAATGCTCAGGACATGTTAGAATCATGGCTTCACATCTAAGAGTGACAATCAAGTCCAAGTGAAACCTTCAAATGCCGCCCGGCCTTCCATCTGATGCAGCAAATGGAAATTTCTTCGCAATACAGCTGAGGGTGAGTCGGCTGGGCATAAAATCTTCCTGAAATACCCACTGACTTTGTCTTTCTTTTCTTTTAATCACTCTTGGGAGGTGAATGTCATTGGCAAGGCCAGTACTTTCAGCCCATCTCTAGCTGATGAAAGAAGGCAATGATTTAGTTTCTTGGCTCATTTTGGATCATATGAAGGTGTCCCAATGGCAGAGTTAGGGAAAGAGTTCCAGGGTTTTGACCCAATGACGATATGGAACATCCACTATATGTTGTAATTGAGTGGCCAGGAGAGAGATTTGGAGACACTATTTCCCACATCATGGTAAAGGAACAAACATTCAACCACTTGATAACAAAGTGTGAAGCTGGATGAGCAAAGCAGGCGGAGGGCCTAGGCCCGAAACGTCAGTTTTTGTGCTCCTGGGATGCTGCTTGGCCTGCTGTGTTCATCCAGCTTCACACTTTGTTATGTTGGATTCTCCAGCACCTGCCGTTCCCATTATCACTCATTCAACCACTTGAACCTGCTCTACCATTCAATTCAGATTCCCATATTTGTAGTTATACTCTGACCCCAAATAACCAACATTCAATTGAGTACGCCATGACTTATAGAGGGTGGATAAGTCAGGAACATAAGGATGCAGCCCTTTCAAATCTCATGCATTATTGATTTTGTTTGGTACCATTGTTCCGGTCACTTAGCCAACGAAGTTTGAGCATTTCTGGAAGCAACCATCGAGTCAAATACACAACAAGCATCTCCCTCAAGAGAGGATTTTAATGATTCCACAGGAGCTGTCAGGCATGTAAACTAGTCAAAAGGAATTGGAAATTGTCCGATGCTGAACTGTGCTGACTAGCTGCATTCAATTCCTGTCGAAGCGATCACCCAGTATACACAATATCTGACATGCAGCAGCGATAAACTCACCATGAAAATACCAGAGCATAATTACTGATGGCTTATATCTGCATTAATGATCCTTCAGTCTGAATTAAAGATGAAGCAAATCAGCAATGCTTACCTCGACTGTTCACATTACAATTCCCTTTATCAATGGTGAGCCGGAAGAAGCAAAGACAATGTTATGCAGCTGTGAGTGCCTGAGGCAAAGCACACAATCAGGTGATGTGATGTATAACATAACGTGTATTAAAATAAATCTTGCTGTGTTCTCAAAACCCGTTGAGGCTTTTCAAAGATTGTTTTGTGTCTTCGAGATTATTTTCCCCATTTTGCCCCTTTTTGTAGAGTAAACAGAAATGTTGCTCCAGTTTGATCACAAACAGCAACAGGAAAAGACCATTAGATGTGAAGTGATAGGTCAATCCTGCTACCTCTTCGCTTGTATTAATGCTCAGCAGCAAAGCATTCCATTCCCAAGGCTGCTGTCTGCTTTAATATCGTTCTCTGTTTAAAATGTTGCAGTGTTCTGCTCTAAGCTAAAAAAAAATTCTAGATGACTGGCCTGTTAATTGTTTCTCCTAACTCTTAATTGTGCCCATGGTATGTCAACTCTTCAATGAAGGTTAAAACAAGAATAGCCAACTTTAACACTGCAATAGTCACCCACCCAAAGGCAAATGAGCATATATTGAGGAAGCCAGATCACAGGTAAAGCTTCACTGTGGCTAGATCACAATCCTACTCTCTCCCTAATAGCATTATGTGTCTACCTACAGGACATAGAACAGTAAGCAGAGGAACAGGCCCTCTGGCCAACCGTGTCTGTGCTGACCATGAGGCCATTCCAAACTGATCCCATCTGCCTGTACGTGTCCATATCCTTCCATTCTCTACCTGTTCATAGGTCTGCTAATGGCTCAAAAAAGCAACACACCACTGCCTTCTCAAAGACAACTAGGCTCGAGCTATAAATGCTGGCCCAGCCAAAGATGCCCACACCCCACGAATAAATTAAACAAAAATTCAACTGCTAAACTAGCAACGCTCAATCTTACAGTGACAAAAGGGAACAGGAAAGGGTGCCTTCCTCCATAGATTCCCTGACATCACAACTGATCGAGATCTGTGGGTGGTCCAGTAATGAATAGTACACAACAATGAGTGTTTAAAAAAAAAGCAGACTTTTTTTGCACAGCCTTCAGAGAGCTGGTATAGGCCTCAAAGATAATGGGAACTGCAGATGCTGGAGAATCCAAGATAACAAAGTGTGAAGCTGGATGAACACGGCAGGCCAAGGAGCATCTCACGAGCACAAAAGCTGATGTTTCGGGCCTAGACCCTTCATCAGAGAAGGGTCTAGGTCCGAAAAGTCAGCTTTTGAGCTCATGAGATGCTGCTTGCCTGCTGTGTTCACCCAGCTTCACACTTTGTTATCCTGGTATAGGGCTCGTGTGGTTCTGATGGAACATACTTGCATTGGAGGTCATTCAGCAAAGACTTTTAAGTCTTATCCCTGGTTCAGGGATTTGCCTTAGGTGGAATGGTTGTGGAATTGTGAATGGAGTTAAGAACATTGAGAGGTAATCATATCAGATTCTCAGAGAGTTTGAGAATGTAGCTGCTGAGAGGATGTTTCCCCTCGTGGGAGTTCCTTTGAACTAGAGGACATAGCTTGAAAATAAGAAGTCTCTCATTGAAGACGGAGATAAGGAACAGTCCTTTCTCTCAGAGTTTCATTCGCATTTGGAATTTTCTGAACCTGTCTGCAGTGAAGAATGACTCGAGTAATATATTCAATGTTGATTAGATTCCCCACAGTGTGGAAACAGGCCCTTTGGCCCAACAAGTCCACACTGCTCTTGAAGCATCCCACCCAGACCCATCCCCTATAACCCACACACCCCTGAACACTACAGGCAATTTAACATGGCCGATCCACCTAATCTGCACACCTTTGAGCTGTGGGAGGAAACAGGAGCACCCGGAGGGAATCCACGCAGACACAGGGAGAATATGCAAACTCCGCACAGACAGTTACCCGAGGCTGGAATTGAACCGGGGTCCTTGGTGCTATGAGGCTGCAGTGCTAACCACTGAGCCACCGTGCCACCTGTTGAGTTTGACAGAGTTTTGATTTTAAGGGGATCAAGGGTTATTAAAGACAGGCAGGAAAGTGGAGTTCAGGCCACAGTCAGATAATGGAATTCTTACTGCATAAAAAGAGGCCAGTCAGCCCATTGAGTGTGCATTCACCCTATGAAGAGCTTCCCACCTAGGCCTAATCCCTCATCCTATCCCCACATTTACCATGTCTAATCCACCTAGGCTGCACATCCCTGATAACTACAGGGAAGGTTAGCATTTCTATTCTACCTAACCTGCATACCTTTGGCTTGCGGGGGGAAACCAGAGCACCTGGAGGAAACCCACGCAGACATGAGGAGAGCAAATTCCAGATAGACAGTTGTCCAAGGGTGGAATCAAAATCAGACTCCTGCTGCTGTGAGGCTGCAGTGCTAGCCAGTGTGCAGCCATTATAAGCATATCAAATGATGGAGGAGGCTCAAGGCATACAATAGCTGACTCCTATTTTGTATGATGTTATTTGGCACCCATTTCCCAGTCACTTGTTGCAATTTCCTCAGGTTGGCCAATCAGTGAACAGAGAGAGGAATTGTCAGAAAGGTTAAAAAGACTAGGACTGTTTTCACTGCAAATATGGTGTCTGAGAGGAGACTTGATAGAGGTCTGCACAATTATGAGGGGCATAGATGGGGTGGATAATCAGAGACTTTTTCCCAGGGTTGAAGTTTCAAGTACAAGGGGAGTCTGGTTCAAGGTGAGATGGCAAAATTTTAAGGGAGATGTGTGAGGAAAGTATTTCATGCAGAGAGTGGTGTAGGAGCCTGGAACGCACTACTAGAAAAGGTGGTGGAAGCGGGCGCATTGCAGATATTTAAGACGCACCTGGATGGTTACACGAATAGGGAGGGAATAGAGGGCTACCAAGTGAATAAGGGCAGAAGGTTTGTTTTTAGTTTAGTCAGGGCATGATGGTCAGCATGGGCTTGGAGGGCCGAAGGGCCTGTTTCTGTGCCCTACTTCTTTTTTTTTCCTTTTTTCTTTGTTGAAAACAGCCGGTAGGCTCTCGAAGGTAAAAGAGCAATTGGATGTTTTCCAGATTGAAAACAGTCGCGACTTCAAAGAGATGGTGAGGGAGGGCATGGCAACTTTAAAATGGAGGCACTGTTGCTCACCAGTCTCTTCACATCAAAATTGAAAATGTGTTGAACTACAAGGCCACTACTGTTCAAGTGGAAGGGAGTAGAGTTGACCGCAAGGAGATAGTAGCAAGTAGGTGGCAATGTGGTAATGTCATTCAACGAGTAATTCATGGGCTTAAGCTAATGTTCTGGTGATGTGGAGTCAAATCTCATTATGAAATCTGATGTACTTTGAAATCAATGAATTAAAGTCTGTAATTGAAAGCTATTTACAGTAATTGAAAGCATATAACTATCGTAGAAACCCACCTGATTCTTAAGTGTCCATTTGGAAAGCAAATTGGTCGTCTTTGTCTGCTCTGGCTTACACATGACTCTAGACCCTCAGCAACGTGGTTGATTCTGAAATGGGCTTGCAGAAGCTCAGTTCAATGGCAATGAGTGACGGGGAGCAAATACTAGCCTTTCCAGAAGCATCCACCCAGGCAGGCAGGAAGGGCCCCTGAACCTGACTGAAATGTTTGTCCTGCATTCCAGCAGGGAGTCTATCACCAGGTAACTAAGCTGACTGTGCTCACTGCCTCATGGGAAAATTGCAGTTAGGCACCTTTAACTGGTCTCTAATGAGCTGGGTGGGCTACTCCATTTTGCAGGTAGGAACCTCTGCTGACACCTCGCCCTTTACCTCTGCAAAAGTAGTTTGGGTTAGGACAGTGCTTGGGAACCCGATGCATGCTAATTGGAATAATTTGAGCTTCTGACCCCATCTTTGACATGGGCTAATATTTAAGACCTGAGTTTGTATAAAAACCGAAAGAACTGAGGATGCTGTAAATCAGGAACATAAACAAATTTGCTGGAAAAGCTTAGCAGGTCTGGCAGCATCTGTGTTCTGAGGAAGCGTCACTGGACCCGAAACTTTAATTCTGTTTCTTTACTTCACAGATGCTGCCAAAGCTGCTGAGCTTTTCTAGCAAATTTGTTTTTGATCCTGAGTTTGTGTACCTAGGGGTGAAATCTTACTTATCTCCTGTGGGAACAGTTTTTCAGGCAGGACAAAGAAAAGTTCAGAATTTCTTTCTTTGAACCTCCAAATGCATGGCCACCTTCATGTGATCTTACTAGTGGCTGGGTCAAACTGGCACTGACTACCAGCCCATCAGCTAAGTCTCACTGTGCGTGGATTGAGTATGAGCCCAGGACAAAGAAAGCATTAGCTCAGTAGTTTAGACAACCTAAGTGAATTGTTTGCATTATTTGATTACCATCTTAATTCTTTTTCAGAAGATGTTCCTTCTCTATTCTCTTTGGTTAATGTTTCAATGTTTATTGGACAAGAATAAGAAATGTGAATTTTTTGCAGCCTCACGTTGATGCATTAATCTTCTGTTTTAATGACACTATGCGGGATTATAGGAGCAGGAGGAAGGATCATTCGATCTGAAATGTTAACTCTGATTTCTCTCCACAGATTCTGCCAGACCCGTTGAGCTTTTCCACAATTCTGGGAAACCTTCTTTGCTCTTTTTCTAGTACTTTCATATCTTTTTATTTGTAAGGAGACCAGAAAACATCGCAGTACTCCTGCAGTGGTCTTAGCAAAAATGCATGCAAGTTTTGCCTAACTTTGTTATTGTTTAACTTTGACCATTTGGAATTAAATCCTATTAAACTTGACCTGGATCAAATATGCAAGAACACTGTATCTTTGCTGTTTCTAGGGTATTATCAAACACTTAACACTAGTTTCAATTCATAATGATGGAATCATTCTTCATAAAATCTGCTGCTGCAGCATTTCTACCTTTCATTCCCAGGAAATGAAGTATGAAAATCATTTACAACCTGCAATTCTCCTGGTTAGCTGACACAATATCATAAAAGAGCAAAGATTTCTTCCAAAATCTATTCCCTCAATCAACATCACAAAAACAGAATATCTGGTCAATATCACTGCGCTGTTTGTAATAGCATTCT
Source organism: Stegostoma tigrinum (assembly GCF_030684315.1). Lineage (NCBI taxonomy): Eukaryota > Metazoa > Chordata > Chondrichthyes > Orectolobiformes > Stegostomatidae > Stegostoma > Stegostoma tigrinum. The sequence goes on from NC_081359.1 coordinate 104,233,637, forward strand.
TGGACAAATCTAAGGTACCATGGTGACTATATTTCGAAAGAACCTCATGGGTTGCAGGCACTTCAGTTACAAATCTTTGTTAATAAATTTTTAGGCACATTACAAGATCATTTTAAAATGTTGCAGAATGCCAAAAAAAGGCCTCAACTGTAGCTTTAACTTCTGCCAGTAGTCGTTCTTGCCTTTCTCTATGACTGTGCCCACACTCTCCTCATTACAAGGTGTCGTTCTGCATCTTTTTTCATGAGGTGAATGTTCATTTACTCCAAGGCGATGCTGCACCAGATCTGTATCTGTTTGCCACTGACTAAATTCAAAAAGTGCCAAATTGCATGGCATTGTTTGAACAATCAAAATTCTCTAGGTGCAAGTTCATGATCCAACAAGTTAGAAAGTATAAGTAGAATAAGAGATAATGGGAACTGCAGATGCTGGAGAATCTGAGATAACAAAGTGTGGAGCTGGATGAACACAGCAGACCAAGCTGGTTTTATCAGGGTTATGATCATCTATAAATCCCTGTACTGGTGCACATTATTGTGATTATAGAAACCCTACAGTGTGGAAACAGGTCATTCAGTCCATCAAATCAAAGCCAATCCTCTGCAGAGAATCCCAACCACTTACCCTTTTAACCCTGTGTTTCCCATAGCTAATCCATCTAGCCTCCACATCCCTGAACACTAGCGTTGACATAATATAGCCAAACTACCTACCCTGCACATCTTTGGACTGTGGGAGGAAAGCGGAGCACCATGAAGAAACCCACGCAGACACAGGGAGAATGTGCAAACTCCACACAGACAGGCACCCGACGGTAGAATTCAACCCTTGACCCTGGAGCTATGAGGCAGCAGTGCTAACCATCATGACACTGTTTCTGCCGCACTGTGCCACCATGCTGGCCTCCTATATTCTTATGTATCTTCCTCTCATGACCTTTTGGCATGAGCTTCGCTGTAGCAATGACAGCAGGGCCTTCAATCATCTTGCCCCACTGTGAAGCTTCTTTTCTGTAACACCACCTCCCTCCCATCTCCTTTACCTCTTTTAAAAGATGATGCACAAGAAAAACTTTTTGGATAAATTATCTCTCTGAGCTCCCCATTGTCATGATATCATTTTAAGAGAGACTATGCCAATGGGTAAGTAACCTGGATGTGAAACATGTGAGCAGGAACCATTGCGCAGACTACCTTGCGGCATTGATTATGAGCGACTTGTAACTGCACTTTTCACTCAGTTATTGAAAATTTATAGCAAAGCTGTCTCTTGCTGTAATTTTCAATTGAACAGAACCTGCGTTTTATTTAGTACTCTTGGTAAGTTTGAGCTAAGCCAACATGGGCCCACAGCATCCACGGTAGCTCACATTCATCACTTTCTCCATCTTTTAAAAGTCTTGGTACGTCTCCCTATGTAAAGGATATGAGTTGTTGCTGTAGTTTGTACAGGGGAAGCTGACTCCCATGAATCAAAAATCTTTTGATCCAAAATGCTAAAATATTTTCTGAACATCCCGGGATGTATGTTCAGGTCGCATGTATTCCTAGTTCTTTACAAATCATTGAACAACTTAACATTAGAGCAAAAGATATAAGAAGTTTCAAATTTCTAAATGAACTGGAGAGAACTCTGAAAGGTAATGCATTCGGGCAGGGCAAACAACAGAGATTTGAAGATAATGGGAACTGCAGATGCTGGAGAATCCAAGATAACAAAGTGTGGGGCTGGATGAACACAGCAGGCCAAGTGCTCCTAAGATGCTGCTTGGCCTGCTGTGTTCATCCAGCCCCACACTTTGTTATCTAAGAGAGATTCGAACCTTTCGTTATGCCAGTGGATAATTTGATTAAGAAGGCATGGAAAATTCTTCTGCTTATTGACCAAAGTGTAAAGCATAAAAACAAGAAGGCTACACCACAAATGTGTAGAATCCAAGTTAGACCACATCCAGAAAACAGCATGGGGTCAGTCCAACAAAGGAATTTGTGAGATTCACAGGGCTTTTGCTGGAATTGGAGAAATTAACTTTCCTTTCTTCATTCACAGGATGAGGGCATTACTGGCTATGCAGCATTTATTGCCCAACCCAAAGGGCAGTTCAGAGTCAACCACATTGCTGTGAGTCTGGAGTCACTTGTAGGCCAGACCATGTAAGGATGGTAGTTTCCTTCCCTAAAGGACATTAGTGAACCAGATGTTTTTTTTCCTGACAGTCAACAATAGATTCACAGTCATCATTAGATTCTTAATTCCTGATATTTATTGAATTTAAATTCCACCATCTGCTGTGGCAAGATTTGAAACCTGGTCCCTAGAACTTTATCTGGGTCTCTGGATTAACAGTCCAGTGATAATACCACTAGGCTATTGCCGCCCCTTGTTGGATTGGCTGCAATTTTCAGCTTAAAATTGGTAACATAAGGCAGGAACTATTCTATGGAATGTGCTAAGGAGATATAATATTTGCAAGTTTCCAGGGAAAATCATTTTTGCTTGATATTTGCTGACATAAATGTGGTCTGGCAGACTTCAAAGCCTGAAGTAGTTGATCCATGAGATTGCCTAGAGCAACCAAATAGCTATAACAGATATACCAGGGTGCTGTGAGAAGATTGTCCCCACCCAGAGCTCTGTGAAAATTTCTCCTTTTTAAGTATTTATCTAATTCCCTTTTTGAATGTTATGATTTCACCTGTCCCCGCCAACCATTCAGATACTAGCATGAGTTTTCTCCAGGTGCTTCAGTTTCCTCCCACGGTCCAAAGATGTGCAGGCTAGGTGGATCGGCCGTGCTAAATTGCCCGTAGTGTTCAGGGTTGTGTGGGTTATAGGGGGATGGGTCTGGGTGGGAATCTGTAAGGGGTGGTGTGGGCTTGTTGGGCCAAAGGGCCTGTTTCCACACTGCAGGGAATGTAATCTAATCTAAAAAAAACTATATTCCATATCAGAACAGAGTGCGAGGTTGCTGTGTTATGCATGTGTGTATACATGCCTCTCGGCAAGTGGCAAGTGACATTCACGCCATAAAAATATAAGGCTATTACCATCACCAATAAGAGACAATCCAACCACCACCCATGTCATTCGATGTTGTTACCATCACTGAATTCCCCACTATCAACATCCAGGGGACCTGAAACTCAACTGGGCTTACCACTTTAACAGAGTGGCTACAAGAGCAGGCCAGAGGCTGAGAATACTGTGGCGAGTAACTCACCTCCTGACTCTGCAAAGCCTGTCCACCATCTACAAAGCACAAGTCAGAAATTTGATGGAATACTCCCCAGTTTCCTGGATGAGTGAAGCCCCCAAAACAGTCAAGAAGATTGACACCATCCAGGACAAAGCTGCCCCAGCTTGATTGTCACCACATCCACAAAACATCCACTCCCTCCACCACTGACCCTTAGTAGCAGCAGTGTGTACAATCTAAAAGGTGTGCTGCAGAAATTCAACAAATTTCCTCAGTCAGCACCTTCCAAACCCACGGCCACTCCCATTTGGAAGGACAAGGGCAGCAGACATATGGGAACACCACAACCTTAAGGTTCCCCTCCGAGGCACTCACCATCATGACTTGGGAATATATTGTCAGTCCTTCACTGTCTCTGTGTCAAAATCCTGGAATTCCCTCCCTAATAACATTGTGGATCAACCCACTGCAGGAGGACTGCAGCGGCTCAAGAAGGCAGCTCACCTCCCACATTCTCAAGGGGCAACTAGGGATGGGCAATAAATGCTGGGCCCAGCCAGTGACGCCCACATCCCACAAATGAAGAGAGAAAAATAGCCAGACTATTGTCACCCTCCGGGATGTCAAAGATATGGTTGGGGCACACTAGGAGTGTAGAAAATGCATTACATTGGAGCAATCACTCAGTAATGAATGACACAACCTCAGATAGAAGCCTAATAGCAGCTCAGTCCATGAGAAGTGACCAACTAAGGGTCGTATCCATGAAAACTGATTAAACCAGGCCACCCACATACACCAAGACTGTTGAAGAAATACCCTGCTGAGCCACAGGAATTTAATTATTGATAACAGTGTGGGGCTGGATGGACACAGCAGGCCAAGGAACATCTTAGGTGCACAATTTAATTATTGTTCAGTCAACTATGTAACCCAAACAACATACCTGCCTATTCATCCATTTTCTTTCAAATTGTTTGTGCGATGTGAACATCGCTGACTGGGCCAGCATTTACCGTCCATCTGTAATGACCCTAGAGAAGCTGCAGCTTACCTTCCTTTTTGAACTTCTGTAGAGTAGAGACACCCACAGTGTTCTTAGGATGGGCATCCCAGGATTTTGACCCAGCAACAGCGAAGGAATGACATTTAGTGCCAAGTTATTTCCATTCTTAGCTGGTGGTACCTCATTTCCAGCCGCACAAGAGAAAGGAAGAACTTGCTTCTTGTAGGATCTTTCATCACTTCAGGATGTCCCAAAACACATCATTGCTGGTGAAGTACAGCTATTATTGTGATCAATCAATCTGTGCACAGATGACTTCCAAAAATAGCAATGCGATCATGACTAGACAGTCTGTTGATTGAGAATTAAGTATCTATCAGCGCACCAGGCAGAACTCCCTCACTTTTCTTCAAAGTAGCAGCATCTTCTTCATTCACCTGAGAGGTCAGATTTTTTTCTTTTTCCCCTTAATGGGATGGTCACTATGGCCAAGACCAGTATCTTGTTGTCCCCCTGAAGTGGCCTGTTCGCACATTTCTGAGGGAAATTAAGGGCCAAGGCAAATTGTTGTGGGTCTGTGGGACATGCGGGCCAGGCCAAGGAAGGAGAATAGTTTTTCCCCCTCAAGGACATTAACGAATGATAGTTTCTTTTTGGTCATCATTACAGAACTTTCAATTGCAGATTTGTAAATTGAATGTAAACCAGCTGCCGTAGTGGGATTTTCCATATCTTTGGAACATTAGCCTAAATTTCTGGATTACTGCTTCACTGATATTATCATCAGACAGCTGTCTCACCCTCTAGCTCAGGCATAAGACAGCATCTCCAGAAATAGAGCTTCCCCTCAGTGCTGCAACACACACTGATGTTTCACCATTTAATCTGGACCCTAGCACTTTATAAACACATAGAAACTAGGAGCAAGTGCAGGTCATTCAGAACTTTACCTGCTCGTCCAATCAGTATGATCGTGGCTGGTTGTTTATTATAGAATCACTACAGTGTGGAAGCAGACCATTCCACTCCAACCTTCTAAAGAGCATCCACGCATTCCCTATCCCTATAAAGCTGCATTTAGCATGGCCAATCCACCAAGCCTGCACATCCTTGGGCTGTGGGAGGAAGCCAGGCCACCTGGAGGAAATCTATGCAGACACAGGGAGAATGTGCAAACACCACACAGACAATCACCCGAGGCTGGAATCAAACCCACGTCCCTGGCGCTGTGAGGCAGCAGTGCTAACTGCTGAGCTACCACCCCGCCCTTCAAAGTTTATCTCAAAGCTACATTGCTGCTTTCTCCTCACAGCCCTTAATGCCTTGAAAGTCTAAAAATGTATTTATCTCTTTCTCGCATGCCTTCAGTGACTTAACCTCCACAACCTTCTGTGGTAGAGAATTCCATTAGGGTTCACTCGGCTTTGAGCGAAGACAGTTTTCCTCATTGGAGCCTTGAATGGTGTACCCTGTATCCTGACAATATGTTGCCTGGCCCTAGTCCTGACACAGAGGCAAAAACATTTCTAACTCAGCCGCAGTAGACCACCTCCTAGCAACAAAAGCTTGAACTTGGTGGCCTTCCTGTGAGACATCAGACGTTGTAATGCTCAACAACTTTTCACGCCTCATTGCTTTGCTCTGGCAAGAGTTTCTTGACCTCTTCCTATTCATTCCGTACAATTCTCCAGCAGGGTCATTTTTGTTTTGCAGATTTCCGACAGGCAGGGAAGCCCTGACAGCAATTACTCGAGTCATCCAGCTCTCATCTGTGACTATTACTTAATGCCCCAGCCTTCAGTTTGGTAAGATGGGAACAAATTGCCTCTTGCTGGTAGAGATCTTGCTGAGTGAAGCATTAGCGAAGGCAAACAAATCAAGATCATGAAGTTAATGTTGATGAGAAACATTTGAAAAAAAAATTAATCAACGCTTGCCTTTAAAGGGCAAAGTAATACCTTATTTATTTCAAAAGATGCATTTGATTTTTAAATATATGACAATCTAAGGGATTGGTGCGGGGGATGCGAAATATGCAACATTGAATGCCACTGAATACTTATCATTAAGATATCCCTGTATTATTTATAGCTCTAATCAGAATAGCAGTGGGAGAAATCATAAATCCCTTCAGAGTGCAATGCCCCTGGAGGGTTGCGAATGCTTGATGTGGTGAGGAGTGATTTCAACTCCACTGGCAATAAATCAATAAAATGGGATCTAATAATTGCAGTCAGTAATGCACTCCCATCATTCCAAGGCGGCAGAAATGCTAACAATGTAATGTGTTCAGTTCGCATTGAAATTTTATTTAGCCATTTGTGTGACTGAATCTTTTATAAATATTTGACTGCATATTAAAGCCTTCAGCAAGGCGAAATGCACGCACATATATATTTTTATCACATCTGGACGTGAGGATAAATTAAAATGTAGCTTCAGGATCCTTTTGCACTACACTGCTGGAAGATTTATCATCTAATCTGCAATTGCAAGCAAGACACTGACACAAAATGTGATACAGGCTCAATGTTAAGGTATAATCTGGTGCTTTTATGGTTGACACAATCATATAGAACCTCATTAACAATGACAGCCATGGTTCAGTAGGTCACAAGATCATCTTTGATATTAGGAGTTCAAGGGTTCATCAACACACTCTTTAAGAGTGTAATCTAGGCTGGCTGTCCAGCATTCAAAGGGAGACAGTCAGAGATGCTGACCTACTGATGAGATACTTAACTGAGACCCCATTTGCCATTTTAGGTTAAGTGCTGAACAACAAGTCACTAGGGGGCTCTCAGCTGGAGTGTGTGGCAATATGGTTCCCAAGATCAGTACCAGAATTGTGATCTTAACTCACAGGGAATGCTGAAGAGGCTGTAGCTCTCTTCTTTCTGAAGTTGTGAAGTGACAAAATATATCTTTAAAATTAGGAGGGATTTTGATACATTGAAGGTAGCAAAAATGTATATGCAGTGGAGGCTGATACAATTACGACATTTAAAAGGCATCTGGATGGGTGTATGAATAGGAAGGGTTTAGAGGGATATGGATCAAATGCTGGCAAATGGGACTAAATTAATGGAGGATATCTGGTCGGCATGGACGGGTTGGGCCGAAGGGTCTGTTTTTAAGCAATCATATCTACAACTCTGGGGTGTCATAAAATAAAAACATGACCATGGTTAAATCCTTTAAAACAAAACTCAGGAAGCACCTCTCCCCATCCCCCTTTTCTGATGAAGGGCCTAGGACCGAAACGTCAGCTTTTGTGCTCCTGAGATGCTGCTTGGCCTGCTGTGTTCATCCAGCTCCACACCTTGTTATCTCGGATTCTCCAGCATCTGCAGTTCCCATTATCTCCAAGCAGTTTTAATCTCCTTCTTTGGCATCCCTTAAAGTTCGAAGCTGACTTCAGGGGAGGTGAGGGCTTGGAGTCATTGTTGATAAACTACTAATCCAAGGATGCAGGTTCAAATCTTGGTAGAATGTGAATTCAATAGAAATCTGGGATTAGGAGTCTAGTGATAACCATCAATTGATTGGTCCAGGACCCTATTTCCAGAATCAAGGTCATCACTTTCCACCGACTCTTTCCCAAATGACCCCATAGCTAGATTGTCCGTTATTTCTTTCGCATTAACAATTGCTGGTGTAGGATGGCCTGTTCTCTTGTTGGTCCTCAGTGTTTTGAACCAGAAAAACATCTCATACACATTGTTAACAATCTGATTTTCCCATTATATAGGCATTAAATTGACCATAATTGCAGCTATTTTAATTCCTTGCAATATTCTCAAAGCTGCTTGGACTTCATTTCCATAAGGGCAGTGCGGTGGACACTCTTATCAATATTGTCATAGCCAGATGAATCTGCGGCAGGCAAATTGGGTGATAATGAGGTCAATTTTTTCCCCTTCTTATTGGTTCCCACACTAGCTGCTGCAGACCCAGTGTGTTGTCTACGTCATTTGGGACTCAACCAGCACAGTCAGTAATGGGTGAACATTGAAAATATATCCTATGTTCTTGCCAATGTTTCCTCTAAGTTATGATCAATATGGAGGAGAACTGATTTATATGATAGGAGTAGTGGCACGAATGGTATATGATAATCAACAGGAGGTTTCCTTGTGCATGTTTGGTCTGATCTTATGAGACTTTGCTGAGCCTGGAGTCAATGTTGAGGCCTCCCCAAGCTTCACTTCTTCTGGGTCTGTCCTGCCAGTGAGACAAAACATACATTGATGGTGACCAGTGTTATCTGGGGCATGGTTTATCAGGCACAATTTTACAAGTACAGAATTGTCAGGCTATTACTTTAGTCTGTGAGACAGCAGACCATACTCCAGAGCGAAATGATCAATGGCTATGGAGAGAAAGCAGCAACAGTTTACTGAGTTTTTTGATCAGCCATGGACATCATAGAATCCCTACAATGAGGAAACAGGACTTTACAGCCCAACAAGCCCACACGGACCCTTGGAGCATCCCACCCAGACCCTATCCCTTTATAACCCACCTAATCTACACATTGCCCAACACGAAGGGCGATTTGGCATGGCCCATCTATCTAACCTGCATATCTTAGGATTGTGGGAGGAAACCGGAGCACCCAGAGGAAAACCACTCAGTCACAGGAAGAATGTGCAAACTCCACAGACAGTCAGCCAAGGGTGGAATTGAACCAGGGTTCCTGGCGCTGTGAGGCACCAGTGCTAACCACTGAGCCATCATGCTGCCCATGTTGAATTGTGGAACAGGTTTAAGGGACTGAATGGCCTACCCCAAAAGAGAGGGTTGAAGTTGGTACAGATATTAGAGAAAGCAAGTCAAATAGGCAGGCAGGCAAAAACACAGCAGGGAACAAGGGAAGACTGATAAATTAAATTGCATTTATTTCAAAGCAAAAAACTCGACAGATAAGGCTGATGAACTGAGGGCATGGATGGGACCATGGGACTGAGATATCATAGCTATTACAGAAACATGGCTGAGGGATAAACATGACTGGCAGCTCGATGTTCCAAGATACAGATGCGATGGGTAGGATAAAATGGGAGGCATGAGAGGAAAGGGAGTAGTGTCTTTGATTTGGGAAAACATTACAGCAGTACTTAGAGACAATATTCCTGGGGCATTATCCAGTGTAGCTTAATGGGTGGAACTGAGAAATAAGAAGGGAATGGTCACTGATGGGATTGTATGATTGGCTCTCCAATAGTCAGCAAGAAATTGAGGAGCAAATATGTAGGGGGATCAGAGGTTCCTGGTAGAACAATAGGGTTGTAATAGACAGGGATTTTAACTTTCCAAATGTAGACTGGGACTGTTATAGTGTTAACGGCTTGGATGGGTAAGAATTTGTTAAGTGTGCTCAAGAAAACTTTCTCAGTCAATATGTAGATGTCCTGATTAGAGAAGAAGCAAAGCTTGATCTCCTCTTGGGAAATAAGGTAAGGCTGAAGTATTAATGGAGGAGCACTTTGACCATTTTTCTATTACTTTTATAATAGCTACAGAAAAGGATAGGCTTGGTCAAAAAGTTAAAGTTCTAAATTGGAGGAAGGCCAATTTTGATGGTTTAGACAGGAATTTTCAAAAGTTGATTGGGGGAGGCTGTTTGCAGGCAAAAGGAAGATTATTGTCTCCACGGACCTCAGCAAGGCCTTCAACAAGTTTCCGCATTGTAGTTGGTAAGGTTAGATCACATGGGATCCAGGAAGAGCTAACCAATTGGATACAAGAGATAATGGGAACTACAGATGCTGGAGAATCCAAAATAACAAAGTGTGGAGCTGGATGAACACAGCAGGCCAAGCAGCATCATAGAAGCACAACAGCTGACATTTCGGGCCTAGACCCTTCATCAGAAAAGCTGATGAAGATGATGAAAATTGGATACAAAAATGGTTTGACCGCTAAATATAGAGGATGATGGTCGAGGGTTGTTGTTTGGAACGGAGGCCTGTGACCAGTGGGGTATTGTAAAAATTGGTGTTGGGCCCACTCTTGTTCATCATTTACATAAATGTTTTTGATGAGACTATAGGGGGCATGTTTAGTAAGTTTGCGGATGACACCAAAATTTGCAGTCGAGTGAACAGTGAAGAAGGTTATCCAAGAGAGCAACAAGATCTTGATTAACTGAGCCAGTGGGCAGAAAAAAAAAGATAAATGGAGTTTAATTCAGATAAATGTGAGATGTTGCATTTTGGTGAGACAAACCAGGGCAGGACTTACATAGTTAATGGGAGGGAAAAAAAACAAAGTTGCTGGAAGAGCTCAGCAGGTCTGCCAGCATCTGTGAATGAAAAAGACAGAGGTGACTTTTCAGGCCCAGTGACCCTTCCTTAGAACAGATGGTATCTGGGAAAAGAGATAATGGAATCTACAGATGCTGGAGAATCCGAGATAACAAAATGTGGGACTGGATGAACACAGCAGGCCAAGCAGCATCTTAGGAGCTCAAAAGCTGACGTTTCGGGCCTAGATCCTTCATCATAAACCTGTCTGGGAAAGGGAAGTGATTGGGAACACATCAGTTTACATGCAGAAAAAAAGGGGAGGTGGGTAGTGTAGGGCGTAAATGATAGGATAGAGCCTAAACAGAGAGAACAGCAATTGAACAGGCAAAGAATTGATAATGATCACACTGGGAGGGTAAGTAGTTGTTAATAGGGATGACGAGCGACTAATAACAGGTAGTTTGTAATGGCTAGCTATGTGGGAACAGGGGCTCAAAATGTGAGGCTGGATGAACACAGCAGGCCCAGCAGCATCTCACCTGCTCCTCTGATGCTGCTGGGCCTGCTGTGTTCATCCAGCCTCACATTTTGTTGTCTTGGATTCTCCAGCATCTGCAGTTCCCATTATCTCTGGTAACAAGGCCTGGTATGTGGGGAAGGGGTCTGGGGCATGGGAGAATTTAGTCTCTAAAATTATTAAACTCAATATCGAGTCCAGAGGGCTGCAACCAGAGGTCTGCAGGGTCCCCAAGAAAAAAATGAGGAGTTGTTCTTCCAGAGATAGTAGAAACTGCCGATGCTGGAGAATCTGAGATAACAAGGTGGAGAGCTGGATGAACTCAGCAGGTCAAGCAACATCAGAGGAGCAGGAAAGCTGACATTTCGGGCCTGGACCCTTCTTCAGAAATGGGAGAGGAGAAGGGTATCCTGAAATAAATAGAGAGGGGGGGGAGATGGATGGAAGGTGGATAAAGGAGCAGATAGGTGGAGAAGAGATGGACAGGTCAAGGAGGCAGTGACAGAGCTAGTAAAGTTGAGTGTAGGTGGAGAGTTAGGATGGGTGTTGGTCAGTCAAGGGAAGACAGACAGATCAAGGAGGCGGGGATGAGACTGGTAGCTAGGAATTGGGGGTGGGAGTTTGTCAGTGAGGTGGAATGAGTGAATAGGTGGGAGAAAAAATGGACAGGTCAAGGAGGTGGGGACATTCTGGGCTGGTTTTGGGATGAGGTACTGGGTGGGGAGATTCTGAAGATTGTGAAGTCCACACTGAGGCCATTGGGCTTCAAAGTTCCTGAACAAAATATGAGGTGCGGTTCCTGCAGCCTTCAGGTGGCATCATTGTGGCACTGGAGGAGACCCTGGATGGACACGTTGTCCAAGGAGTAGGAGGGGGAGTTGAAGTGGTTCACGACTGGGAGGTGTAGTTGTTTGTCACAAACTGAGCGTGGGTGTTCCATAAAGCAGCCTCCAAGCCTCCACTTGGTTTCCCCGATGTAGAGGAGGCCACATCGGGAACAGCAGATGCAATATACCACATTAGCAAATGTGCAGGTTGTGTTTAGCTTTGCTAAAACAATGCAGCAAGCCCGAGACAGACATGTTGACCAGTTAATGAGAGGGCCTCGGGAGCATTGTCGAACCGAGAGACCAAGGAGAGCAGGTACATAGTTCCTTGAAAATGGTGTGACAGGTAGACAGGATGGTAAAGAAGGTATTTGGCACACTTGCCTTCATCAGTCAAAGCGCTGAGTACAGGGAATGGGAAATGATGTTACAGTTGTACATTACATATTGGAGTATGACACGATTTTGGTCACATTCCTATTGTAAGGGTTTTAAACTAGAAAGGGTGCAGTTCTGGTCATCGCACTATAGACAGGAAGTGGAGGCTTAGGAGGGGGTGCAAAACAGGTTTACCAAGATGTTGGAGATGTTGCCTGGATTGGAGAGTATTAACGAAAAGGAGAGAGTGGAAAAACTTGGAATGTTTTCGCTGGAGCATTGGATGCTACCTGATTAAAGTATGTAAAATTCTGAGAGGCATGTGTAGGGTGGAGAGTCAGAGTCTTTTTCCCAGAATGGATATGTCAAATACTGGGAAGGGTAGGTGCAAGGTGAGAGGCAGAAAGACATACGAAGAAAGTTTTTTACACAGAGGGTGATAGGTGCCGGGAACGTGATCCCATGGGAGGTAGAAGCAGACATGATAACAATGTTTAGACAGACATGAGAATGGGCAGGGAATAGGGGAATATGGACAATGTGCAGGCAGATGGGATTAGTTTAGAATAGCATCACGGGCAGCACAGATATGGTGGGCTGAAAGGCCTGTTCCTGTGCTATGTTGTTCTATGTCCTATCTTCTGTTCTATCTTTGAAGCAGATGGGCCTTGAGTCCTGACCTCTGACTAAGAGATAGGGACAACATCTCTGCGACGCAAGACACCTGGGATTTAACATTGGGCCAGTCAGCTATTATTTGGCTCGACATTGACTTTTCTCTCACTCTGTGAAGGAAGCATTGCCTCTAAGAGTTGCCTGTCAATCGAATAGCCAGTGAGTGTCTGTTCCGAACCGACCACAGTGACAACTTCAGGAACAGCACCCAATCTCCCTCCCGATCATCACTGGGACCACAGGTGAAGCTAAGAGATTGGGGTTGAAGGGGAGGGTGTTGAAGGTCTACAGGGCTGGAGGTCCTATTTATTGACGGGGAATGGGTTGGTTGGGAAGATGAGGCAGAGTGGCCAAATTCAGGATAAACTGGGGAGGAGTGGGAGGAAAAGCTAAGGCGAAGCTGGTGTTAAGGTTTGATAGCGGTTCTCAAGCGGCTGTCAGTTCCTGTTGCAGATAAGTGCAGTACAAGCACTTTTATGCCAGAAATTCTTCTGAGCTTTGTACAATGGTAAACGTCGTGATAAATCAACTAATTTAGGACAAGGTGAGCAAAGGATAGACAGGAGTCTTAAAAATATTCAGGCGAAGAATATCTATCAAAACCCAACTTGGCATTTTCTCTCAGCTTACTGGGGAAATAAAGGCGCTGTTGAAATAATGTTAGTACTTCTACTGGGAATGTCTCACTCTAAAATGTTGCAAACATTGCATACGCATTATGGTTGTCAGGGCAACATGTGGTAAATGCTCAAGAATAGACAGTCAGAATGAACTAGGCTGACAAGTGGATAAATCTGCCATGCTTATCTGGCAATACAGTGGGTGGCTCTTACAACTTTACCCAGTAAAGTAATAAATGTCTTGGGAATCACACACTCATGGATTTATGTAATTCTCTTGAGGCCTCAACTGAACTGACATCTCTTGCATCTCTGAAATGTCTGGACAGTTTTGTTTCCGTGAGTACACTAAAAGAATAAGTGTGGGCGGTGGTAAGGGAGAATAGTTGAAGAAAGCTGCCAAGTTGATCAATGTTTGCTTAATGTAATAGATTACTCAGCCCTGAGAGCATTGACTCCCCAAGGCAGCTAAACTTATGTTGCAATAATTTTGGAAAGAACATTGGGGAGTTCCTCTCTAGCCACATCAGGCAATCGCTCCAACTCCAGAAATCCCCATCAACAATCCCAGCTCATGAGGTGAATGGAAGCACGCTGTACTCTTCATAGATTCATAGATGTTCACAGAACAGAACTTATCTCTTCGACCCATTTTCCAGCTCTTGGCCCATAGTCCTGTGGACTTTGGTAGCACAAATAAATCAGTAAACATTGTTTAAATATTTGAAAAAATTGTTGTCTTGCCTGCTACTTCAGGCAGTGAGTTCCAGATTTGCAATGCCTTTTATTTAGAATTTTTATTGTTATTATTATTCATTTGTGAGATGTGGGCATCTCTGACTGTGCCAGCATTTCTTGCCCATGACTAGTTTCCCTTGAGAAGATGGTGGTGAGCTGCATTCTTGAGCCGCTGCAGCCCACCTACTATGGGATGACCCACAATGCCATTAGGGACGGAATTCCAGGATTTTGACCCAGCGACAGTGAAAGACCGGCAATATATTTTGAAGTCAGGATGGTGAGTAGCCTGGAGGAGAACTTGAAAAGGTGGTGGTGTTCCCATATATCTGCTGCCCTTGTCCTTCTAGATGGATATGGTCATTGGTTTGGATGGTGCTGTTTGAGGATTTTTGGTGAATTTCTGCAATGCATCTTGTAGATAATGTAAACTGCTACTGCTGCTTAGCTTCGGCAGTATAGAGAATAGATGTTTGTGGATGTGACACCAATCAAGCTGTTTGCTTTGTCCTAGATAGTATCAAGCTTCTTGAGTGTTGTTGGGTCTGAACCCATCCAGGCAAGTGGGGAGTATTCCATCACATTCCTGGCTTGTGCCTTGTAGATGCCTTTGCGGAGTCAGGGGTGAGTTACTCGCCACAGTATTCCCAGCTTTTGACCTGCTCTTGTAGCCACAGTGTTTATGTGGTGAGTCCAGCTGAGTTTCTGGTCAATGGTAACCTCCAAGATGCTGATAGTGGGGAATCAGTGATGATAAGCCAACTAATGCGACGGGGTGATGGTTAGATTGTCTCTTACTGGTGATGGTCATAGTCTAGCATTTGTGATAATGGGAACTGCAGATGCTGGAGAATCCAAGATAATGAAACATGAGGCTGGATGAACACAGCAGGCCCAGAAGCATCTCAGGAGCACAAAAGCTGATGTTTCGGGCCTAGACCCTTCATCAGAGAGGGGGATGGGGTGAGGGTTCTGGAATAAATAGGGAGAGAGGGGGAGGCGGACCGAAGATGGACAGAAAAGAAGATAGGTGGAGAGGAGAGTATAGGTGGGGAGGTGGGGAGGGGATAGGTCAGTCCAGGGAAGACGGACAGGTCAAGGAAGCGGGATGAGGTTAGTAGGTAGGAGATGGAGGTGCGGCTTGGGGTGGGAGGAAGTGATGGGTGAGAGGAAGAACAGGTTAGGGAGGCAGAGACAGGTTGGACTGGTTTTGGGATGCAGTGGGTGGACGGGAAGAGCTGGGCTGATTGTGTGGTGCAGTGGGGGGAGGGGACGAACTGGGCTGGTTTTGGGATGCGGTGGGCGAAGGGGAGATTTTGAAGCTGGTGAAGTCCACATTGATACCATTGGGCTGCAGGGTTCCCAAGCGGAATATGAGTTGCTGTTCCTGCAACCTTCGGGTGGCAAATTGTGGCAGTGCAGGAGGCCCATGATGGACATGTCATCTAAAGAATGGGAGGGGGAGTGGAAATGGTTCGCAACTGGGAGGTGCAGTTGTTTATTGTGAACCGAGCGGAGGTGTTCTGCAAAGTGGTCCCCAAGCCTCTGCTTGGTTTCCCCAATGTAGAGGAAGCCACATCGGGTACAATGGATGCAGTGTACCACATTGGCAGATGTGCAGGTGAACTAGCATTTGTCTGGTATGATTGTCACTTGCCACTCGTCAGCCCAAGCCTGGATATTCCCCAGATCTTGATGCATTTGGACACCAACAGCTTCAGTATCTGAGAGTTGTGAATGGTGCTCAACATTGTACAATCATTGGCTGAAGATGGTTGGGCCAAGGACACTACCCTGAGGAACTCCTGCAGAGATATCCAGGAGCTGAGATGACTGACCTCCAACAACCACAACCATATTCTTATGTGTCAGGAATGGCTCTGACCACCGGTGAGTTTGCCCCCTGATATCCATTGATTCCAGTTTTGCTAGTGCTCCTTGACGCTACACCAGGTCTAATGCAGCCTTGATGTCACAGGTTGTCATTCTCATCTCACCTCTAGAATTCAGTCCTTTTGTCCATGTTTGAACCAAGGCTGTAATGAGATCAGGAGCTGAGTGGCCCTGGCGGAACCCAAACTGGGTGTCACTGAGCAGGTTATTGCTGAGCAGGTGCTGCTTGATAGCACTGTTACTGACACTTTATTGGTGATTGAGAGTGGACTGATGGGACAGTAATTGGTCAAGCTGGATTTGTCCTGCTTTTTATGTACAGGACATACTTCTGCAATCTTCCACATTGTTGGGCAGGTCCCAGTGTTGTAACTGGTACAGCTTGGCTCGGGGAGCAGCAAGATCTGGAGCACAAGACTTCAGTACTATTGCCAGAAGGTTGCCAGGACCCATAGCCTTTGCAGTATCCAGTGGCTCCAACCATTTCTTGATATCTCGCGGACTGAATCAAATTGACAGAAGACTGGTATTTGTAATGCTGGGGACCTCTGGAGGAGGCTAAGATGGACCATCTACTGGGCACTTCTGGCTGAAGATTGCTGCAAATGCTTCAGCCTTATCTTACGCACTGATGTGCTGGGCTCTTCCATCATTGAGGATGGAGATATTTGTGGAGCCTCCTCCTCCAGTGAGTTGTTTAATTGCCCACCACCATTCACTACTGGATATGGCAGGACTGCAGAGCTTAGATCTGATCAGTTGGTTGTAGGATCACTTAGCTCTGTCTATCACTTGCTGCTTTCACTGTTTGTTATGCAAGTTGTCCTGTTTGGTGGCTTCACCAGGCTGACACCTCATCATCGGGTATGCTTGGTGCTACTTCTGGCATGCCGTCCTGCACTCTCCATCAAACCAGGTTTGATGGCTTGGCTTGATGGTAATGGTCAATTGGGGGATATGCCGGGCCATGAGGTTACAGATTGTGCTGGAGTACAGTTCTATTGCCGTTGATGGCCCACAGTACCTTGTGGATACCCAAGCTTGAGTTGCTAGTTCTGTGTGAAGTCTGTCCCTTTGAGCACGGCGATAGTGCCACACAACATAATTATTTATTCTCAATATGAAGGCCGGACTTCGTCTCCTCAAGGACCATGTGAGCGTCACTCTTACCGATACTGTCATGGACAGATGCAACTGCGGCCGGCAGATTGGTAAGGATGAGATCAAGTATGTTTTTCCATCTTCTTGGTTCCCTCACCATCTGGTGCAGGCCCAGTCTAGAAGCTATGTCCTTTAGGACCAAGCTAGCTCATTCAGTAGCACTGCTGCTGAGTCATTCTTGGTGGTGGACATTGAAATCCCCCGCCCAGAGTACATTTTGTGCCCTTGCCATCCTCAGCGCTTCCCTTGAGTGTTGTTCAGTGTGGAGGAGCACTGATTCGTCAGCTGAGGGAGGATGGTATGTGGTAATCAGCAGGTGGTTTCCTTGCCCATGTTTAACCTGAAGTCATGCGGCTTAATGGGGTTTGGAGTAAATGTTGAGGATTCCTATAGCAACACCCTCCCGACTGTATACCACTGTGCCGCCCCCTCTGCTGGGTCTTTCCTATGGTGAGAGAGGGCATTTCCAGGGCTGGTGATTGTGGTGTCTGGGACATTGTCTGTAAGACATGATTCTGTGAGTATGACTATGTCAGGCTGTTGCTGGACCGGTCTGTGAGACAGCTCTCCCAATTTTGGCACTAGTCCCCAGATGTTAGTGAGGGTCAATGGAGCTGTTTCTGCCGTTGTCTTTTCCTGTGCCTAGGTCGATACCAGGTGATCCGTCTGCTGGTCTTCATTTCTTTGTGACTTTGCAGCGATTGGTGCAACTGAATGGTTTGCTAGGCCGTTTCAGTGTCCAACTGAGAGTTAACCACACTGCTGTGGGTATGGATCCACGTGTAGACCAGACCAGGTGAGGATGGCAGTTTCCTTCCCTGAAAGACATGAACCAGATGGGCTTTTCTGACAACCAATATCTTGGTGATCAGTAGATTCTTAATTCCAGATTTTTTTTTTGCTTAAATGCAAATTCCACTTCCTGCCATGGCAGGATTCAAACCCAGGTCCCCAGCTCATTCGCAGAGTTTCTGGATTAGTAGTATAGCGATAACAGCACTAGGCCATCTCTTACCCCGAAATGTTCCTCTCAGTCTTCTACTCTTCACTTAAATCTCTACTCCATGGTCATTGACCACTCTACAAATGGAAAGCATGCCTTCCTATCCACCCTATCTATGCCCCCTATCATTGTATTCTCATTTATTATTTCCACTTACAATCTTTACTGCTCCAAGGAAACCAATCAAAGCCTATCCAATCATTCCTCAGACACTCCAACCCAGGCAACATCCTGATGCATTTCTTTTGCACCCTCTCTAGCACAATCACATCCTTCATATAATGTGGTGTGTGATATAAATTGTGTGATTTATGTATATTTTAAGAACTTTTAATTTAGAGTTTATTTTTGATTATTTTATATTGTGCACTCATGGCACTTAGATTTTTTTGTCTGTGTCTATGAGCGTGTATAATGATTACTTTGTATTTTTTGAGCATGACTTATTTTTTCCTTTATCATTGATGGGTTAAGGCCATCGCTGGCTAGTCCAGCATTTATTGCCCATGCCGAATTGCCCAGAGGGCAGTTAAAAGTCAATTACATTTCTGTGGGTCTGGACTCACATGACGGCCAGACCAGGTAAGGATGGCAGTTTCCTTCTCTAAAGTGAACCAGATGGTTTTTCCCCAAAAGTCAACAACAGATTCATGGTTGTCATCAGACTTTTAATTCCAGATTGTTTTCTTATTGCATTCAAATTCCACCATCTGCCATGGTGAGATTTGAACCTGGGTCCCCGACATGTTATCTGAGTCCCTGGATTAACAGTCTAGCAATAATGCCACTAAGTTATTGCCTCCCCCTTACCCTCTTTAAACCAATGTATGGTGAATCTTTCAGTTAATAATAGAAATTTGCTTACATTGTGAAAGTTTTACACTTGGACAGCATGAACATGAAGAGAATGTTCTTGATTCCAGGTTGAAGAGTCAGGAATTAATTTTCTTTTGTTGAAGAGAAATATCTGGACGTGTCAAAACTTTGGTTTGTGTATGCAGATGGCCTAATTGAAGTTAGGTGTTTCGAACAGTTTCTCCCAGAGACTGGAACTAATTCTGAAAAGTTAGGAATCAGTTTAGTTTAATGTAAGGGATTTCAGTTGAAAGCTCAAGATCAGAAGTGCTTTATTAGAACCCTGAAGAAGTTCTTTGAGACTGAGGAAATCTATATTCAATCGTGTGAATACGCAAAAAAGAGGCTATCAATCTTTGAGCACCAGGAATTGAAACCAACAGTTAAGTCAAAGTTACAGATGTTTTAGAAATGGAGCTCTGTACAGTGTTTGAGTGGTATAAAGTCCTGATGCTGACAATAATTACGATTATATTTTACCATCTTTTTTTGAAATCTTTCAAATTGTGTTCTATGAAAATAATTTGGTTTATTCTAACTTTAGCCATTTATTTTGCGTAATAAACTCTGTTTCATTGTTAAAACCAAATCTGCAGTGCTGCATACTTGTGTTTCAGCGAAAGATCACCTTGTGGCATCAAAAAAACACAATTTAATCAATCAAATAAGATTTCGGTCTGATGTCAGCTGCGGTCAAAATAAGTAAGGGTTTGTGGGATTTGAATTAAGAGTGATCTGTATCTTTTTGAAGTAATAGCTCCAGTGTGGTCCTGGGTGTAAAATGACTGCATTATGGTGAAAAGAATTGCATCAAATTTGAAGATCAATGTTTGAATGTTGTTGAGCTTTTCCTGAAAGTGGAATGAAAAGAGTGAATTATTTGAAATCTTTGATTGAAGTTAAATCGAGAGATTTAGCAAGTAAATCAAAGGCTGATGTAAAAGCAAGATCTCACAAGGATGAAATGCTTCAAACGATTATCCAACATTTAGAATCGAAAGAGAGGAAACCTGAAATTGGAAGTTTGGTGCTGGAATTAACTCATATCTAGTCGGAAATGAGAAAAATCTTGATTTTGAGAGACGAAGACGAATGAAAAGATTTTCACTGGAATAGAAAAAGTGAGATTGAATTAATAAAACATAAACATTAAAAGGCTGGGAACTTAGAAGAAACCTTGGAATCAAATATAAATTTAGAATAAAAAGGTGAGAAGGCAACATATGAACGGAATAGATAGTTCTGATTCTAGTGGGAGATTTAACTGATTAAGAGTGTATGTACAGCCCCTAACAATACTCAGGATGGAGTTGAAATGTATTTTACCTCATTGGGGTGGGTAACTGGAGAATTGAAGAAGTGGCCAAAGGACGTTTGGAGTCCTCAACCATGATTCACATAAAGCAAGTATCCAAGGTAAATCATATTAGAAGAGGCAAACAGGGTGTTGTCCTTAATTGCAGTAAAAAAGTGGGGAGGCTTCAGTCAAACCGAACAAGCACTAATACAACCACAAGTGGAATATAATGCCCCCTTTTCTAAGGAAAGATGAAAGGTCCCTAGCGCTGTGAAGCAACAGTGCTCACCACTGAGTCACCGTGTCGCCCAGCAGAGGTCTGTGACAATGCTGATTCATGGCTAGTTTGAAGACTTGCATTGGCGCAGTCACTATGACCAAACAGGGGTTTGTGAAGGGAGTGTTGTCAAGGGGCAGTGAACTGAATTTGATTAAGCTAACATAAAGTGCCATGCTGTGAGTTATCAGAGCTATTGAGATCACTGCTGGATTGTGATTGGATGTTGGAGGGCTTGTTGATTGCTATGATCTGATTTTGGTGGATCTTTATGTTGGCATGGCTGAATGCCAGTTCAGGAAAAAGCTGACTGAGCACTATGGTCTCAGCATCAAAGGCTAGGGCTAATATAGTCAAGGTGACTGTTAAGAAGGTGCAATGGTTGATTGGTCCTTTTTTGTGAAGAGGGTTCTGCTGGACTGCTGTGGATTCTAAGCAGCAGATGTCTGTTGGGTGCAGGGTTTTCCCAGTGGGTGGGTATTTTGAGATGACTTTCAGGAGTGTGAAGCAATGTTAGCGCCTCCTGAAGGTTTTCGATGAGAAAGGAGGCAAGGGGTCCCCTCACCATTCTGAATGCATCGCTATTGTTTGTGTTAGCTGTACAGAGGATTCAGCTTGTCGCCATTCATGTGTACAATCCCCATGTGCCAGCAGCAGATCTTCTGAGCTTCCACAGAAGGTATGCGAAGGTAGAAGGCGATTGCAGTGACGCCATGGACCCCTTCGGGATCTGGACCAGCAAGATGCAGGTCAAAGTGAAGCTGAAGGCAGGTGCAGATGGCACATCCCCCACCCACCATCCAGCTTTGCATTTGGCAGGAGCAGGGCAGTCCAAAGTGTGTCACACCTGTGGAAGGTCAGGACACATGGTGGCAGGCTGCAAGATGACCCTGTGCAGGAACTACAAGGAGGAGGGGCACCTGGCAAAGAATTGCCCCAAGGAAAAGAACTGCAACCTTTGCAGGCCACCTCTACAGAGCATGCCCATGGCGGGGGACCACTGATAACGAGCAGGGGCAATGTGGGGCAAACCCACCTCCCCGAACGAGAGAAGAACGCCAGGTGCCTGCAGGGATAAGGATCGCCTGGGCATACAAGAGGGCCATGCCCCACAGGAGGGACTTGGTGTCGATGAAACAGCCCTGCACACTCCCCTCCCCCGCTCTGAGAACCCGGAGTTGATGGAGGAAGAGGCGACGGGCAGCCCAGCGGAGTGGACGACAGTCAAGAAGGCCAGGAGAAAGGCACGCTAGCAGGTCCTCTGATGAGGGGAACTTGGAGGAGGGCCACCTGAAGCAGAGGATGAAAGTTGCCAGGGAGAAGGAGGGCAGTGCTCCTCTACCCGGCAATGATGGATCTCGAGAGGCCCCTGCCAACACTCAGCCACCTGTTGCTGGGGCCCTGGTGGGTCCCTCTGCACGAGAACTTTGGGCGACTGGGAGTAGAGGAGCTTCAAGTGGGGAATGAGGAACAGCACGCCCCCAGCCTGATCCAGAGCCAGACGCTACTGCATTCGTCCCCACTCCAGTGACACCGGACAGAGAATGCAACCTGGAAGGCGGTATGGTCAGCTTCCTCAGCACGGGGAGTGCCCAGCCGTCCGCCCGCACGACGGGGATGCAGGGACTGACACAGGGGCTAGACTTTGGGGTAAATGGACTCGGGGAGGTTACCGTGGCTGTGACTCAAAATAGGGTTACAAATCGTGAGTATTAATTGCAGAGCCTGATGACTACCGCGCAATGTATCTCCACATTGGCCTACCTGACCAACATCAAGGCAGGCCTCCTATTCCTGCAGGAGTGTGGGATACCATACCTCAGCAGGTACGCGAAATGCTCGAGTGCCTGGACCTGTGGGCCTTCAATTTGGTTAGGGGGTTACAACGGTTGCTCCTCGGGCCTGGCTGTTCTGCTGTGGGGACATAACCTCACCATCTCCCAAGTTCAGGAGGTGGTGGAGGGGTGCGTCCTGCTGGTGGATGTCACCCATAAGAGCACTCCCCTGAGGCTGATCAACATGTACGCCCCAGTGGTATGGAGCGAGTGGTTGGCTGTCCTGCAGCGGCTTCCACCCCCTGCTGGCTACGTCCAGGCTGGTCATCCTGGCCAGGGACTTCAACTGCATCATTGATGCAGATGGAAGATCTGGTGTGGGGACAGGGGGCGGGGGGAGAGTAAACTGGACATCAAGCCCAGATTCCTGGCAGACACGGTGAAGGACGCCAAGGTGCTCGACGTCTTCAGCACCCCTGCAGATGGAGCGCAGCGGAGATACACCTGGTCACGGCCAGATGGGTCTATTCACTCAAGGGTAGACTTCCTGTTTGTTTCGCGGACGTTCACGGTCAGGCCCACCGGCGTTGAAGCGGTGTTCTTCTCTGACCACCGCCTCCTTCTGGCCGACTGTCACTTACAGGATGACCAGCAGGCCGGCAAGGGGACGTGGAAGCTCAACACCACTCTGTTGACCCCAGAGAACATCGAGGAGCTCAAGAGAGAGTATGCCGGTGCGAGAACCGTGAAACCCCTCTTTGAGTTCCAGGCGACTGGTGGAAGACAGTGAAGGAGAACATCAAGAGGTTCTTTGTCCTCAAGGGTGTTGGAAAGGCGAGAGAGAGGCGGGGAAATCTGTCACGACTCCAGAAAGGGATGCAGAACCTGCTTCTTCTGCAGTCGATGGGTGTTGATGTCACGGAGGACCTCTGCGAGGTGAGGGGCCAGCAAGCCTCGCTCTTTGCCGCGGAGGCCTCCAGGATAATCTTCCGGTCCAGGGTCCACTCTGTGGAGCAGGATGAGACGTGTTCATGTTTCTTCTTTCAGAAGGTGCACAAAGAGAGCTCTGTGCTTAGCCAGCTGAAGGAGGACAACGGCTCGGTGACATCGTCTCGGCCTGACACCCTGAGGATCAGCAGATCCTCTCTATGCCGGACTGTATGACATGAAGCCCACGGACAGCAAGGCCTCCGGGTCATTCCTGTCGTCTATCACGGAGGTCTTAGACGATGGCATGAGGGAGTGGCTGGATCGGCTGATATCCCTGGACGAGCTGACCAGGGCCCTCAGGTCCTTTGAGAGGAATAAACCTCCCGGGAACGACAGCTGGGCGGTCAAGCTGTATTCCGCTCTGTGGGACCTGGTCAGCCAGGACCTGCTGGAGGTGTACGATAGTGCGCTTCGGGCAGGGGAAATGTGCAAGTCCATGAGGAAGGGCATCATCGCCCTCATTTACAAGAGGAAGGGGGAGAGGTAAGAAATTAAGAATTGGCGTCCCATTTCACTATTGAACGTGGGCTACAAAATCCTGGCCAAGGTCATAGTCAACTGGGTCAGGTCTGTCCTGGAGTCGGTGATTCACCCTGACCAAACCTGTGCTGTGCCGGGCAGGAAGATCACTGAGATCCTCGCGCTCATCAGGGATACGATCGCCTATGTGCAGGAAGGCAGGTGGATGCCCGCCTCGTCACCCTGGACCAGGAGAAGGCCTTCGACAGGGTCTCTCATGCTTACATGAGGGACGTCCTCTCTAAATTGGGGCTCGGGGAGGGCATCCGCAATTGGATCCGGCTGCTCTACACCAACACTGTTAGCGCAGTCTCGATCAACGGGTGGGAATCGGACAGTTTTCCTGTAAGATCTAGAGTCAGGCAGGGCTGCCCACTCTCTCCTGCCTTGTTCGTGTGCTGTATGGAGCCCTTCACCGGATCCATCAGGAAGGACGTGAGCCTGAAGGGCTTGACTATCCCAGGCAGAGGAGGCCTGCAGGTCAAGACCTCCCTGTACATGGACGACGTCACTGTCTTCAGCACCGATCGCCGGTCGGTGAATAGGCTCTTGGACATCTGTGGCCAGTTTGAGGTCAATGGGGGTAAGAGCGAGGCCATGTTCTTCGGGAACTGGGACAACTGCTCCTTCATCCCCTTCACCGTCAGGACAGACTACCTGAAGGTGCTGGGTGTTTGGTTCAGCGGAGCTGAGGGGTGCACCAAGACTTGGGAGGAGCGCATCACAAAGCTGCAGCAGAAGCTGGGCAGGTGGACGCTCCGGTCCCTCTCCATCGCGGGTAAAAGCCTCGTTGTCAGGTGCGAGGGGCTTTCAGTGCTACTGCACGTGGCACAGGCCTGGCCCATTCCCCAGACCTGTGCTGCTGCAGTCACCCGGGCCTCTTCCACTTCATTTGAGGAGGGGGTGGGGAGTGGCGAGGATGGACCGGGTCTGCAAGGTCACCATGTACAAGGACTTGAATAAAGGGGGGAAGGACGTGCCGAACGCTGTCCTCACCTTGATGGCTACCATTGTGTGCAACTGCACCAAGCTGTGCGTAGATCCTGGGTATGCAAACACGAAATGTCACTGCTTACTGAGGTTCTACCTGTCCCCAGTGTTGCGAAGGATGGCCTTGCTGCCACACAACGCTCTGAGTACCACCTGTCCTCTAACACCTGTCCTTCATGGAGAAAATTTGGAAAGGAAACACCTTTGACCACAAGGCCATCAGGCAGTGCTCAGCACATAACATCCTTGAGACCCTTCGGGGAAAGGAGAGGGTGAATCCTGCCGGGTGGTTTCCCCACGCAGACTGTTAAAGTCGAGAATGACTCATCAGCAGAAATTTCAAACAAGAACAAGGACATTGCTTGGCTGGCGGTGAGAGATGCTCTGCCAGTGAGATCCATTATGCATGCCCAGAATCTCTGCGCCACCGCACGCTGCCCTTGAGGCAGCTGTGGGGGGGACGAGACTGTCTATCACCTCCTTCTGGAGTGTGCCTATGCGCAGGAGGTCTGGAGGGGGATGCAGTGGTGTTTGTCGAGGTTCGTCCCGAGCAGCTCCATGACGGGACTCCGTGCTCTATGGGCTGTTTCCCGGGACGCACACCGAGACCAACATCAACTGCGCCTGGAGGACCATCAATGCGGTGAAAGATGCTCTTTGGTCTGCCCGCAACTTGCTGGTCTGCCAGCTGAAAGAACTGACCCCGACCGAGTGTTGCAGACTGGCGCACTCCAAGGTCCAGGACTACGTGCTGAGGGACGCGCCAAAGCTTGGGGCAGCCACCGCCAAGGCGCGGTGGGGAAAGACCACCATATGAGACCCCAGAATAGAAGAAAGGGCTTTATCTGGTAACTGGGCCCAGCTGGCACTTTCCCCAACTGGTCAGGGGGCCAACAGAGGCTGTGCAGGGTGACGATCGCCGGGGTTTTTTTGTTTTTGCTTTTTTCTTTTAGTTGTTGTACGTACCTCCAGGGTAACCTGGAGCGGCTAGCATGACTGGGTAGGTGTATAAATATGTTTTTGTATTTTCTACGAATAAAGTATATTTTTAAAAATAAAAACAATGTCTGTTGTGTGCAGGATTTTCCCAGTGGGTGGGTATTTTGAGATGACTTTCAGGAGTTTGAAGCAATGTAAGCACCTCCTGAAGGTTTTCAAGAAGGAAGGAGGCAAGGGGTCGCCTCACCGTCCTGAATGCATTGTTAATGTTTGTGTTAGCAGTGCAGCGGAGTCGGCTCGTCACCGTTCGTGTGTACAACCCACAGGTGCCAGCAGCAGATGTTCTAACTTTCCTAGGAAGCTACTTGAACATGGAAAGCGGCAGCACTGATGTGATGGATCCCCTTTGGGATATGGGCCAGCAAACTGCAGGTCAAGGTAACCCTGAGGGCAGGTGAGGATGGGAAGATCCCTCACCGTCGAGCTCTGTGATGGGTGGGAGCCGAGGCTACTTGATGTGCGTGGGACAACCGAAGTTGTGTCCTACCTGTGGGAGGACAGGGCACATGGCAGCCGAGTGCAAGGTGACCCTGTGCAGGATCTGGACGGAGGAGGGGTGCCCAACAAAGGACTGCCAAAAGACAAAGAACTGTAATCTTTGTGGTGAAGAAGGCCAAAGAAAAACAGAGGATCCATGTAGTACCCAGATCCTGCTCATTCCACAGCTATATGTTAATTGGTTAAATTCTGATATAGAGAAAGGTGACTGCCAATGTTCATTTTATTCTTCATGAGTAATGACAGTATAGACCAGAATAGCTGCATTAGCTGTGCATGTATGTAAATATTTCCTTCTATGAATAAAGTATAATTTTGCAACAACAATAAAAATTAAAGAGGTAACCCATGGCAGGAGAACTCAAAGTTTTGGTTTGCTCCTCTTACTCCATGTGGCAGGTCAGGGACAGTTCCAGACTACACCCCCACCCGTGGTCAGCACGTGCGCAGCAAGTGTCTCCAGCTGCAGCTCCTGGAAGATCGAGCTACAGAGCTGAAGCAGAGGCTGGGGAACACCAGGCACAGAGTATGGTGGATAGCATACACAGACAGGTGGCCACACAGCAGGCTCAGACTCTGCAGGCAAGAAGGGAGTGGGTGACCACCGTACAGAGCAAGAGAGATAGGCAGGCAGTGCAGGAATCTCCTGTGGCCATTCCTGTTGAGGGCAATGACCTCTCAGGGGAAAGTCACAACATCCAAACTCATTGCACCAAGGTCGGCTCTGCTGCAGAGGGGAGGGGTAAAAATTGTGCCAGGGCAATAGTCACGGGGACTCAATTGTAAGGGGAATAGACTGGCGTTTCGGTGGCTACAAACAAGAGTCCAAGATGGTATGTTTTCTCCCTGGTGCTCAGGTCAAGGATGCCTCGGAGCATGTACAGGGACATCCCGGAGGAGGAGGGTGATCATCCAATGGTCATGGTACAGTCGGTACAAAGAATATAGGTCAAAAAGATGGGCTGAGGTCCTAAAAGCAGAATACATGGAGATAAGAAGAAAGTTAAGAAATCGACCTCAAAATTGGGTTACTACTGGTGTCATATGCTAGTCAGAAGAGAAATGATGAGATATACCGGATGAATACACAGCTGAAACATGGTGTCAGGGGAGGGTTTTAGATTTCTGGGGTATTTGGACTGGCTCTGGGACAGGTGGGACCTGTACAAATTGGATGGGTTACACCTGGGCGAGACTGGGACTAATGTCCTCGGGAGGGTGTTTGCTAGAGCAGCTGAGGAGGGTTTAAATCAATATGCCAGGGAATGGGAACACATGTAAGGAGTCAGAGAAGGAGGGAGTAAGGCCAAAGACAAAAGATCGAAAAGAGAAGAAAAGTAATAGGCAGAGAAACCGAGGACAAGATTCAAACAGGGCTATTGAGAAAAATAAGATCAACACAAACAATGTTAAAAGGCTTTAGGCCTAAATGTGCGGAGCATTGCAATAAAATGGATGAACCAATCATGCAGATAGATGTTACAATTGGGATTATGGAGACATGGTCGCAGGGTGATCAGGAAACAGGAACTGAGTGTCCCAGTGTACTCAGTAGTTGGGTAGGGCAGACAAAAAGGAAAAGGTGGTGGAGTGGCTTTGTTTGTTAAAGAGTTTTAAAACAATAGTGAGAAAGGATTTTACCTTGATCTATGTGGAGTCTGTGTGAGTAGAGTTGAGAAATACCAAAGGGCAAAAAAACATTGATGGGTGTCATGTATAGACCCCTCAACCCACTGTGGTGATGTTGGGACTGGCATTAATCTAAAACTAGAGATGCATGTGATAAAGGAATGTCAGTGATCATGGGTGATTTTGATCTGCACACAGATTGAGCAAAGCAAACTAGCCACAATACCATAGAAGAGGAATTCCTGGAGTACATACAGGATTTTGTTTTTTAAGCAATACATGGAAGAACTAATTAGAGAGCAAGCCGTCTTAGACTGAGTGCTGTGTAAAGAGAAGGAAATCATTGCCAAGCTAGCCATGTGAGACCCCTTGGGGATGATAGGATGTATTTATCGAGATGGAGAGTGAGGTATTTGATTCAGAGATGAGTGTACTGAATCTTAATAAAATAAATTATGAAGATATGAGGCATGAGTTGGCCTTGATAGATTGGGGAGAGTTACTTAAAGGGACGACGATGGACAGGCAATGGCAAACATTCATAGAACGTATGGGGGAACTGCAACAACTGTTTATTCCTGTCTGACACAAAAGCAAAATGAGTATAAGGGCCAATCTATGGCTTACAAAGAAAATTAGAGATAGTATCCAATCCAAGAAAGAATCATACAGATTGGCCAAGAAAAATAACATGTCTGAGGATTGGGAGCAATTTAAAATTCAGCAAAGAAAGACCAAGGGATTGATTAAGAAGGGGAAAATAGAGTACGAAAGTAACCTTGCAGGGAACATAAAGGCTAAACTAAGAGTTTCTATCATTGTGTGAAGAGAAAGAGATTGGTGAAGACTAATGTAGGTTCCCTGCAGACAGAAACAGGAATGTACAGTAGAGGACAAAGCAATGGCTGAGCAACTGAATTCACACTATGGTTCTGTCTTCGCATGAAAGAACACAAATCAGATACCAGAATTATTGGAGAATGCAAGATTTGGTGAGGGGAAGAGCTGATGGTGAGCAATGTTAGTAGAGAAATGGTGCTGTAAAATTGATGGGATTGAAAGCAGATAAATCCCCAGGACCCAATAATCTACATGCCAAAGTACTTAGGGAAGTGGTTATAGAAATTGTGGATGCATTGTTGGTCATTTCCCAGATTCTATAGACTTTGGAACAACCCCTCCAGATTGAAGGGAGCTAATGTCACCCCAATATTCAAAAATGGAAGTAGAGGGAAAACAGAGAATTATATATTAGTAAGCCTAAGATCAGTCATGTAAAAAAAACCTATTGAATCCCTTATCAAGGACTTTATAGCAGACCATTTAGAAAGCAGTGTCAGGATCAGATGGAGTCAGCAATGATTTATGAAGTGGAAATTATGCTCGATAAATCTGTTGGAATTCTATGAAAATTTAACTAATAGAGTTGACAAGGGAGAGCCAGTTGATGTAGGCTATTTGGACTTTCAAAAAGCATTTGATAAAGTCATGCATATGAGATTAATGTGCAAGATTAAAGCACACAGGATTGGGGGAAGTGTATTGAGATGTATAGAAAACTGTTTGGCAGAGAGAAACCAAAAAGGAGGAATTAATGGGTCCGTCTTAAATTGGCAGGCAGTAAATAGTGAGGTGCCACAGGGATCGGTGCTGGGACCCCAGCTACCACAATATATATTAATTATCTGGATGAGGGAACAAAATGTAACATCTCAAAGTTTACAGATGATACCAAGTTGGGTGGGAGGCTGAACAGTGATGAGGATGCAGAGACCCTTCAGCACGATCTTGACAGGCTGGGTGAGTGGACAAATCAATGGAAATGCTGAATAATTTGGAAAAATATGAGGTTATTCACTTTGGAAGCAAATAAAAAGAAGGCAGATTACTACCTGAATAGTTGTAAATTGGGAGAGGGGAGGGTGCAGTGGGACCTGGGTGTCCTTGTGTACCAGCCATTGAAAGTAAGCATGCAGGTACAGCAGGCAGTAAAGAAGGCAAAGGGTACGTTGGCCTTCATTGCGAGATGTTTTGAGTACAGGAGCAAGGGTCTGTTGTTGCAATTATACAGGGCCTTAGTGAGGCCACAGCTGGAATATTGTGTGCAGTTTTGGCCTCCTTTTCTGAGCAAGGATGCTCTTGCTCTCACGGGAATGCAGCGAAGGTTTACCAGGCTGATTCTGGGGATGGTAGAATTGAGGTACAAAGAGAAATTGACTAAGTTATGATTATTTTTGCTGGAGTTCAGATGAATGAGGGGGGCATCTCACAGAGACTTATAACATTCTAACAGGGCTTAATAAGGTAGGTGCAGGGACTATGTTCCTGATGATGAGTATGTCCAGAACCAGGGGTCACAGTATGAGTATTCTGGGTAGGTGATTTAGGGCAGAGATGAGGAGACATTTTTTTCACCCAAAGAGTGGTGAGCCTGTGGAATTCATTACCACAGGAGGTAGTTGATGCCAAAACATTGAATGCATTCAAGAGGAGGCTAGATATAGCACTTGGGGAGAATGTTATTAAAAGTTATGGGGGGGAAGGGGATGAGACTATTGAGTTGGATAATCAGACATGATCATGAAGAATGACAGAGCAGGCTTGAAGGGTTGAATGGCCTCTACCTGCTCCTTTATTCTACGTTTGACTGACCTGCCATTTGAGTCAGTACAAAGAACACTCATTAAGCCGATGCTGAGCATGGAAGGACTGTGTAAGGCAGAAAAGCTATCTATTGAGCCTGTGCTCATTGGAATATGGAAGATACATCCAAGATTCTTAGGGAACTTGCCAAGATAGCCAATGACAAGGTTGAATCCCCTTGTGGGAGATTCTAGGACCAGAGAATATCATCTCAGTGTAAGGGGTTGCACATTTAAAACAGGGATAAGGACGGATTTCTTCTCTCAGAAGGTCATGAGCCTGTTCAGTTTCTTGATCAAAAAGGGCTGTTGAAATGGGCTCATTAATAATATTCAAGGTTGAGTTTGACAATTTTATAATCAGTGAGAAAATCAAGCATAATGGAGAAAAGACTCAAAAGTAGAGCAAAGGATTATAAGATAATGTATGATCTTATTGAATGATGGAGCAGGCTCAATGGGCTGAATGGCCTACATCTATTTCTATGTCTTATAGCCTCATGATCTTGTAGGTCTACTATGACTGTACAAGGCAGTTTGTCAAAAGACCAATTGTCAGAGCTGTCAAAACGCTAATTCTCAATATTGATGAGTTTGTCCCTGAAAAGAGGTTCTACTGATGGATTTTGAACAGCCAGGGGATAAAATTTAAAAAAAAGAGAAACAAAAATGTAACAAAGTGTGAAGCTGGATGAACACAGCAGGCCAAACAGCATCTTAGGAGCACAAAAGCTGACGTTTCGGGCCTAGAGCCTTCATCAGAAAAGGCGGATGGGGAGAGGGTTCTGAAATGAATAGGGAGAGAGGGGGAGGCGGATCAAAGATGGAGAGAAAAGAAGATAGGTGGAGAGAAGAGTATAGGTGGGGAGGTAGGGAGGGGATAGGTCAGCCCAGGGAGGACGGACAGGTCAAGGGGGTGGGATGAGGTTAGTAGGTAGGAAATGGAGGTGCGGCTTGAGTTGGGAGGAGCGGATAGGTGAGAGGAAGAACAGGTTAGGGAGGTGGGGACGAGTTGGACTGGTTTTGAGATGCACTAGGGGGAGGGGAGATTTTGAAGCTTGTGAAATCTACATTGATACCATTAGACTACAGGATTCCCAAGTGGAATATGATTTGCTGTTCCTGCAACCTTTGGGTGGCATCATTGTGGCACTGCAGGAGGCCCTCCCTACCTCCCCACCAATACTCTCCTCTCCCTTCATCAGAGATGGCCTAGGCCCGAAACGTCAGCTTTTGTGCTCCTGAGATGCTGCTGGGTCTGCTGTGTTCATCCAGCTCTACACTTTGTTATCTCGGATTCTCTAGCATCTGCACTTCCCATTATCCCAGAAACAAAAAGGGAATAATGTCTGGATTACTACCTGAGCCAGGAGCGAATTAGCACAGGGTTCACAAGTTTACAAAGATTGTGAGAAAATTGGGCTTGAAACTACAGTGTTTATCTTAAATTAAATGAATTACAATTAAAGGTGAATGAAGTTAGCTTATGCAAACTATGCAAATAAATTAGTGGGAATAACAGTAAGAAAGCAGTGGCAGATATTTAAAGAGGTAATTTATGACTCTCAGCAAAAATACATCCCAGTCAGGAAGCAAGATTCTGAGAGAGAGATAAACCAACCATAGCTAATCAAGGAAATTGAAGAGAGTTTTAAGTTGAAAGAAAAAGCACATAAGGAGGGTGAAGTCAGTGATACCTCCAAAGAATCCAACAAAGAAGGTCTGAAGGGACGACAAAGACAGAGAAAATAAACGCTGTGGTCCTTGAGCAAGGAATGTAAAAACTGACATTAAAAGCTTCTTTAAATACACAAAAAAACAGAAAGAGAGAGAGATCAATGTGAACATAGACCACATAGAAACTAAATCTGGGGTGATGCTTTAGGGTTTCAGGGAGATGGCAGATGAGTTAACCAGAAAATTTGCGCCAGTCTTTGGGATTGAAGATGTTTCAAGCAACCCATTAATAATAAAAAATACAGGGGACGAATTAAGCGTGATCATCACCACTGAAGATGCTGTATTAGGCAAACTAATGGGGTGAAAGCAGATAAATCCCTCGTCCTGATGGTATGCATCTGACAAGGACCCTGCAAGAAGTAGCTACAGGGAAAATGAATGTACCGGTTGTGATTTTCCAAAAATCATTGGATTCTGATGACTTAACAGAGGACTGGAAAACTTCTACAGTCTCACCCCGATTCAAAAAGGGAGAAAGGCACAGAGTGGTAACTACTGGCCAATAGGCCTAATATCTATTGTTTGAAAAACATTGAAATCAGTTATTGAGGAAGTAATCACAGAAAATTTAGAAAATCATAATCTAATCAAGCAGAGTGAAAATGGCCTCATGAGAAGGAAATCATGCCTGATTAAGGTATTCATGGTTTACAAGGATGTCTCAACCAGAGTAGATAGAGGAGAACTGGTAGATGTGTTGCATTGGGATTTCAAGAAGGCATTTGACAAGGTACCTCACAAAAGATTAAGTCATGGGCTAACAGCCCATGATGTTGAGGTAATATGTTAGCATGAACAGAGAGGCGGCTGATCAGCAGGAAACAGCATGGGAATAAAGAACTCTTTTTCAGGTTAACGACCTGTACCCAGTGAGGTTCCTCAGGGGTCAGTGATGGGGCCACAACTGTTTACAATATGGATTACAGAGAAACATAGAAGATAGGAGGAGAGCCTGCTCTGCCATTCTTCACGATCATTGCTGATTGTCCAACGCAACAACCTAATCCTGCTTTCTGACCATAACCTTTCATTCCATTCACCTCTTGAATATATTCAATGTTTTGCATCAATTACTTTCTCTGGTAATGAATTACACAGGCTCACCACTCTTTGGGTGACGAAATGTCTCCTCATCTCCATCCTAAATCATCAACCCAGAATCCTCAGAATGTGATCCCTGGTTCTGGACACACCCACTATCAGGAACATCCTCCCTGCATCTACCCTGTCAAGCCCTGTTCAAATTTTATAATTCTCTATGAAAGCCCCCCTCATTCATCCGAACTCCAGTGAAAACAATCCCAACCTAGTCAATCTCTTCTCATATGTCAGACCCACCATCCCTGCATTCAGCCTATTAAACCTTCACTGCATTCCCTCGAGAGCAAGAACATTCTTCCTCAGAGAA
This sequence comes from Stegostoma tigrinum, assembly GCF_030684315.1. Taxonomy (NCBI): domain Eukaryota; kingdom Metazoa; phylum Chordata; class Chondrichthyes; order Orectolobiformes; family Stegostomatidae; genus Stegostoma; species Stegostoma tigrinum. Next base: position 104,267,524 of record NC_081359.1, read on the forward strand.
GGAGACCAAACTACACAATATTCCAAGATAATAAAGTGTGAAGCTGGATGAACACAGCAGGCCAAGCAGCATCTCAGGAGCACAAAAGCTGACGTTTCGGGCCTAGACCCTTCATCAGAGTGGGGGATGGGGAGAGGGTTCTGGAATAAATAGGGAGAGAGTGGGAGGCGGACTGAAGACGGAGAGAAAAGAAGATAGGTAGAGAGGAGAGTATAGGTGGGGAGGTAGGGAGGGGATAGGTCAGTCCAGGGAAGACGGACAGGTCAAGGAGGTGGGGTGAGGTTAGTAGGTAGGAGATGGGGGTGTGGCTTGGGGTAGGAGGAAGGGATGGGTGAGAGGAAGAACAGGCTAGGGAGGCAGAGACAGGTTGGACTGGTTTTGAGATGCAGTGGGGGGAGGGGACTCTTGCACAATATTCCAGGTGTGGTCTCACCAAAGTCCTGTATAACTGCAACAACACATCCCTGCTCCTGTACTCAAATCCTCTCACAATGAAGGCCAACAAACCATTCGCCAAATTTGCAGACAACACTAAAATGGTTGAAAGTTAGGCTGTGAGAGGGATACAGTTCACAGAGAGGTATTGATAAGCTCAAGTTAGTGGGCAAAAAGTTGGCAAGTGGAATTTAATGGGGCATAAATGTGAAGTTGTTCATTTTGAAACGGACGACAAAAGAATAGAATATTACTTAAAATGGAGAATAACTGCAGAAATCTGCAACACAAAGGGAATTGGGGGACCCTTGTGCATGAAAGACAGAAAGCTAGCACACAGATGTGTCAGGTAATCAGGAAGACTAACAGAATGTTGGCCCTTATTTCAAGAAGGCTGGAGTATAAAATTAGGATTTCTTACTGCACCTCTACAAATTGCAAGTGGGACCACATGTGGAGTACTGTGAGCAGTTTTGGTCCCCATGTTTATGGAAGATATCATCACATTTGAACAATTCAGAGAAGGTTCACTAGAATGAACGCTAATATGGAAGGATTATCTTATGAGCAAAGGCTGAACAGATTAGGACTCTCCTTACTGGAGTATAAAAGAATGAGCGATGATCTCATTGAAATGTGTAGAATTCTTAGAGTTTGACAGGGTAAATGCTGAGAGGATGTTTCCACTCTCGGGAGAGTTCAGGACCAGAGACATAGCCTTAGAGTGAAGGGGTGACAATTTAAGGCTGAGATGAAGAAGAATTTTCTCTCTAAGATGGTTGCCTTTGGAACTTCTTCCACTGAGACCTGTAGGGGTAGAGTCCTTGTGTATATTTAAGGCCAAAATAGATCCTTTACCAATAGGGTAATCAAAGGATGTGGAGAAAGAGCAGGAAAGTGTATGTGAGGAATGTCAGATCAGGCATGGTCTTATTGAATGATGGAACAGATATAAGGAGCTGAATGGCCTACTCCTGTTCCTATATCTCAAAAATAAATCTCCAGGCCTATCAAATTAGACAAAAAAATAAAAGGAATCTATAAAACAGAGAGATGATTTGATAAGGATAATGGGAACTGCAGATGCTGGAGAATCCAAGACAATAAAATGTGAGGCTGGATGAACACAGCAGGCCAAGCAGCATCTCAGGAGCACAAAAGCTGACGTTTCGGGCCTGGACCCTTCATCAGAGAGGGGGATGGGGTGAGGGTTCTGGAATAAATAGGGAGAGAGGGGGAGGCAGACCGAAGATGGAGAGAAAAGAAGATAGGTGGAGAGGAGAGTATAGGTGGGGAGGTAGGGAGGGGATAGGTCAGTCCAGGGAAGACGGACAGGTCAAGGAGGTGGGATGAGGTTAGTAGGTAGGAGATGGAGGTGCGGCTTGGGGTGGGAGGAAGGGATGGGTGAGAGGAAGAGCAGGTTAGGGAGGCAGAGACAGGTTGGACTGGTTTTGGGATGCAGTGGGTGGAGGGGAAGAGCTGGGCTGGTTGTGTGGTGCAGTGGGGGGAGGGGACGAACTGGGCTGGTTTTGGGATGCGGTGGGGGAAGAGGAGATTTTGAAGCTGGTGAAGTCCACATTGATACGATTGGGCTGCAGGGTTCCCAAGCGGAATATGAGTTGCTGTTCCTGCAACCTTCGGGTGGCATCATTGTGGCACTGCAGGAGGCCCATGATGGACATGTCATCAAGAGAATGGGAGGGGGAGTGGAAATGGTTCACGACTGGGAGGTGCAGTTGTTTATTGCGACCGTGTCTCCCGCATTTCCCGCAACACATCCCTCACACCCCGCCCCTGCCACAACCGCCCTAAGAGGATCCCCCTCGTTCTCACACACCACCCCACCAACCTCCGGATACAACGCATCATCCTCCGATACTTCCGCCATCTACAATCCGACCCCACCACCCAAGACATTTTTCCATCCCCTCCCCTGTCTGCTTTCCGGAGAGACCACTCTCTCCGTGACTCCCTTGTTCGCTCCACACTGCCTTCCAACCCCACCACACCCGGCACCTTCCCCTGCAACCGCAGGAAATGCTACACTTGCCCCCACACCTCCTCCCTCACCCCTATCCCAGGCCCCAAGATGACTTTCCACATTAAACAGAGGTTCACCTGCACATCTGCCAATGTGGTATACTGCATCCACTGCACCCGGTGTGGCTTCCTCTACATTGGGGAAACCAAGCGGAGGCTTGGGCACTGCTTTGCAGAACACCTCCGCTCAGTTCGCAATAAACAACTGCACCTCCCAGTCGCGAACCATTTCCACTGCCCCTCCCATTCTTTAGATGACATGTCCATCATGGGCCTCCTGCAGTGCCACAATGATGCCACCCGAAGGTTGCAGGAACAGCAGTCATAATCCGCCTGGGAACCCTGCAGCCCAATGGTATCAATGTGGACTTCACCAGCTTCAAAATCTCCCCTTCCCCCACTGCATCCCAAAACCAGCCCAGCTCTTCCCCTCCACCCACTGCATCCCAAGACCAGTCCAAACTGTCTCTGCCTCCCTAACCTGTTCTTCCTCTCACCCATCCCTTCCTCCCACCCAAGCCGCACCTCCATCTCCTACCCACTAACCTCATCCCACCTCCTTGACCTGTCCATCTTCCCTGGTTGACCTATCCCCTCCCTACCTCCCCACCTATACTCTCCTCTCCACCTATCTTCTTTTCTCTCCATCTTCGGTCCACCTCCCCCTCTCTTCCTATTTATTCCAGAACCCTCTCCCCATCCCCCTCTCTGATGAAGGATCCAGGCCCGAAACGTCAGTTTTTGTGCTCCTGAGATGCTGCTGGGCCTGCTGTGTTCATCCAGCCTCACATTTTATTGTCGATGATTTGATAAGTTAGCTAATAGATACGATTAAAAAAAACCTGAATAGAATGAAAGCAAAGTAAATATTTAATAAATAATAAATAAGTAAATAATAAATATTTAATCTATTTTTACTCCATCCTCTTTAATAGAATTGCAACAAATGGATACAGAATTGAAGGAGTTGTAACAAAGTGTATACTCAGAAACTGCTTCAAAGCAATACCTGAGCACTATTGTTTAAGCCAAGAAGTGATGGGGAAAGAAATGAGTAATCAGGAAAAGGAGATTATTTGAGATACCAGCTGATGAGAGATAGATATTAGTTCATCAGGTAGTAATTCCATCTGAATATTGTAATCAAATTATGTGAGTTTCTCAAGAAATTCCAATAGCTGGTCACCCAGGTATTAAGAAACACTTGGTAAAATGCTAAAACTTCCTTTTATATCGGCCAAGCTTACAAAAGGAAGTGGTTAGATTTTATCAGACATGCTCTACATGTCAATGAGGGGAAACCAAATCTATTAAGTAAACCATAACCTCTCTTTGCAACACCAGCCTTTGAAAAATTATATTGGACCCTTCCCTAAATCCAGGAATAGGAATCAGCATCATGTAATGATTATGGAAGTTACCACAAGATTTACTGAAGCTGTCTTTAGGGAACACAAAAACAATACTGCAGAAGTGCTCGTGAGAAAGAAATTTCATTTTTTTACAAGGTCTAGATTAGCTAAAGAAATACAATTAGATCAAATCAAAATTTTTATGTCTCAAATATTCAAAGAAATGGCGACAAAACATTTAATATCTAGTGGCTTATCACTCACAATCTCAACATACACTGGAAAGATGGAATCAGACATTCAAGATCATGATTAGAATTTATTGGCAAGCCTGGTCTAATGATTGTGAGAAATTTATTTCTTTCTTTGTTACAATATGTCACTGGGAATACATTTAATTAGTCCACAGGATTTAGTATTCGGGCGGCACGGTGGCTCAGTGGTTAGCACTGCAGCCTCACAGTTCCAGGGAACCGGGTTCGATTCCAGCCTTGGGCGACTGTCTGTGTGGAGTTTGCACATTCTCTCCGTGTCTGCGTGGGTTTCCTCCTGGTGCTCCGGTTTCCTCCCACAGTCCAAAGATGTGCAGGCTAGGTGGATTGGCCATGCTAAATTGCCCGTAGTGTTCAGGGGTGTGTGGATTATAGGGGGATGGGTCTGGGTGGGATGTTTCAAGGGGCAGTGTGGACTTGTTGGGCTGAATGGCCTGTCCCCACACTGTAGGGAATCTGAATAAAAAAAATAGAAGTAATACAGCAAACCTTGTTTTAACTGGCATCTTATGAGCCAGCCCTCTTGATAGGCCAGCAAAATTTAAACATCTCAAATATTGTATTTTCATGATGTCTGAATAGTCAGTTGAGGGTGTGAGTGAGAAGGCTCTCTGCCTATGAGTTTTATTTAAGCCAAAGTTGCATTATTATATCACTGATTTATGTTGTAAGTAAAGTGCAACAAAGACATGTCTACCGCCTGCATCATGTTTCTGTTACTTAGTGTGTGTTTTTACTCTGATTATGTGGACATCTTGATCGATTGGCAAACTTGATCAACTGATACAGTCTGGGTCCTTTTTGTGCCAATTAATAAAATATTTGCCAAATTTAGATATGAGACAAGTGGGCCACTTAAATCGATTAAGAAATGATCAATAAATCAAATTTCAGAGACTTTGTTTCCACTCTATGTTTCAAAATTCAGAGAGAAACTGACCAACGTATAAAAATTCGGACAAAAATAATCATTTGAAAAATGTTCAACATGCAATGAAAGCTTGACCATGTGAAAAATATCAAGGTGCAAAATTTTGTTACTGATGACAATTTGTGAAAATTGTTATCAGCCTCTGGGGAACTAATAAAAATGAGGCTTGCTGGACCTTATCACACCAAAATGCAACTCATTGATGAAATTATCCAGTGAGCACCCCAGACAGGAGAAATAATCAGTAACTGTATCATGTTAACATTTTACAGAGGCATTATGACAGGGATGATGATCAGGAGAGTTTGGGTATTTGTGAATGGAGAGAAATAGGTAGCGTAACAGCAATATAAGAACAATTGGAAAAATAGTCTAAAATCGAAGGCAGATAAGGCAAAAGCAGAAATTGCTGGCAAAACTCAGCAGGCCTGCCACCATCTGTGGAGAGAAAGCAGAGTTAATATTCCGGGTCCAAGGACCCTTCATCGGAACAAACCTGAATAGAATGAAAGTAAAGTAAATATTTAATAAATAATAAATAAGTAAATAATAAATATTTAACCTATTTTTACTCCATCCTCTTTAATAGATTTAATACCAAGGGCCCTTCATCAGAACAAAACAGTTCTGTAGTAGTGTCATTGGACCCAAAATGTTAATGCTGCCTTCTCTCTTTGGATACTGCCAGACCTGCTGAGTTTTTCCAGCAATTTCAGTTTTTGTTACTGATTTTCAGCATCCACAGCTCAAATTTTTGTTGGGAATTAGGAAGGTGCTTAAAAGGTAATTTTATCTTCCACAAAACTGTCAATGCCATTTGTGAATGCTAGTATAGTAACATACATTTACTTGTATGGAAATGCCAGATGAAAATGGCCGCTCATGATATTAGCGTAGGGGATGTGTTACCTATCTAACAACATCCTTATATTCTCAACCTAGAGTGGTTAGCTCAAGTGAGAGAAGTGATTAAGTTCGTGGCAGATAATAACATCATTGAACTGGATCATTGTAGCTGGAGATCACCCATCATGATGGTGTCAACACGAGGCCAGTCACAAAAAATTCTATACTGATTATCGTAAAGTCAACATGGAAATGAAAATGGTCTTATAAGATCATAAAGTATAGGAGTAGAATTAAGCCATTCAGCCCATCAAGTTTAGGCCTATCCTAAATGCCAACTTTGCCCACATGTTAACCTGAAGAGAATCCTGAACTAGCACTCCTAAGTCCCTTTGTGCTTCAGTACTCGAAGACTGCCCCATTTAGAAAATAGTCTACATCTCTTTTCTTCCCACCAAAATGCATAACCTCACACTTTCCCACATTGTAATTCCATCTGCCACTCTGCCCGCTCTCCTAGCCTGTCCAAATCCTTCTACTGCCTCCCCGCTTCCTCACTATGCATCTGTCCCACGACATATCTTTGTGTCATCTGGAAGCTTTACAACAATGCCTTTAGTTCCTTCATCCAGATTGTTAATGTGTAACATATACAGTTGTGGTCCCGACACCTACCCCTTTGGAACTCCACTAGTTTCTAGCTATCATCCTGAAAAAGACACCTTTATCCAAACTTCCTGCCTTCTGCCAGTCAGCCAATCCTCAATCCATGCCAGTACCTGGCCCCAACACCATATGCTCATACCTTATTTAGCAGTCTCCTGAGTGGCAAGTTGTTAAAGGCTTTCTGGAAACCCAAATAGGTCATGTCGACTGGCTTTCCCCTTTCTAACTTGCTTATTACCTATGTCCTACACCTCATTTCCTGTTCAAAGATTAGACGACCACATTGAACAAATCAGAAACACACAACTCATCACTAAGATTACAAAGTGTGGAGCTGGATGAACACAGCAGGCCAAGCAGCATCTTTGGAGCACAAAAAGCAAGATGCTGCTTGGCCTGCTGTGTTCATCCAGCTCCACACTTTGTTATCTTGGATTCTCCAGCATCTGCAGTTCCCATTATCTCTCATCACTAAGATTGTCTTGCTGAAAGGATATCGGGAGTTCTACTGATATATGCCAATGATACACCAGCTTCCGTTACAGTGGATAGATTTTATTAATGCAAATTCATGCTGTGTGGAATGTAAAACACACTAACCACATTCCACAATGAATCTATAAATTCAGTGAAGCACAGTGTAACTGTTGTTTACACAGATGACTTGGTGGTTTTCCCCCAAACCTATAGAGAACATTTAAACTATCTGGCTGAGCTATTTGATTAGCTACTAACAACTGATTTGGTTATAAATCTGGCTTAGAGTGAATTTGCAAACTAAAAGTGACAGAAGTAGACTACACTGTGGACATGGCAATGTAACATCTCAAAAAGTGAAAGTAAGGGCCATTTTGGACCTTCCTATGCCAAGGATAACTTGTGAGAATTTTGTGCTTTCTCAGTGCCAGTGGATTTTCTTGTAAGTTTGTTATAATCTTCAGGACAGCTGTTGCAATATGAATAAATTTATTGAAGAAAGGTAAATTGTTTCACATGAATGTCAAATTACCCTTGAAAATGTAAGGGCTGAGCTGACAATTGCATCTGTTTCATCCACGCTGAATTCTGGGAGACAACTCAAACTGGCTGTTGTAGCTGACCACATCAGTCTAAGGGGCTGCTTTGTCACAAGGTGATGATGTGATGGCCGAATGGCCTGCCAATCACTGGGATAGGGATATTGGAGGAAATGACGAGGGTTTGAGCACCACAAACTATGGCAAAGAATTGGTCACCAACCCAGCAAGGCTCTTCTCTACAGATGGTGTCACCCCACGTTTAATGCTTCTCACTGGTGATGTGGTGCACTTCTCGCTCGGCAGCAGCAAAATATCAGTTGACTGGGATGAATGATTGTCAAATGTATTTTCGATTTTCATACCTGAATTCTCCCAAACTTGTAAAACAAACTAGAAATCAAGAAAACCCTGACAAGGAAACTAGATCTCTGGGCATTGATGACTAGGCCAATATTTACTGCCCATCCCTGATGGTACAAGATCATTTAAGAGTTAACCACATGACTGTGGGTCTGGAGTCACTCATAGGCCAGGCCAGGTAGAGACAGCAGTTACCTCCCTGATACCATTGTGAGCCTACATACAGCAGTGTTCTCAGAAGGATGTTCACCACCACCTTCTCAAGGGGCAATACAAGCCGGTCTAGTTTACATTGCAATAATGAATTCAAAAAAGGTGGATAATATGGCCATTTCAGGTATGATCTGTACTTCACATAGGCAAGCCGAACTGCTGAGGCAGCACGTACTTTTACATAAGTGTTGAAGCCTAGTTACAGATAATGAAGGTCCAACCATCCTTCCTGCACATGGAAAGTAAGAAAAGTTGACCACTGTTACCACCTGTCATTGCTGTATGTTGGAAGAGTTTGCATATTGACACTCAAACTCTTTAGCCACAATCTGTTTGCTATGCTTTGGTCATTATATCTTGAATTGGAACTCAGAGCTGGAGATTGTGTCTCAATGGCAGGGAGCTTCCCCCTGCACCACAAACCCTTGTCCTCACCAACAACCCATCCTCGAGGGCCAAACGGCCTGTACTGAGCTGTGATGTTCTATGGTTCACCCATGTCGATGCTACTGTCAAGAAAATTCACCAACGCCTCTACTTCATAAGAAGACCAAGGAAATTCAGCATGTCCCCAGGGACTCATATCAATTTTAATAGATACACCATAAAAGGCATCCTGTCTGGATACATCACTGCCTGATTTGGCAATTGCTCTGCCTGAGACCACAAGAAATTATAGAGAGCTATGAGCACAACCCAGTCCATCAGGCAGAGCATCCTTCCTTCCATTGACTCCATCTGTATTTCCTGCTGCTTTGGGAAAGCAGCCAACATCATCAGAGACCCCTCCCACCCCAGTTATAGTCTCTTCTACCCTCTGCCTCGGGCAGAAGGTACAAAAGTTTGAAAACATGTGCCAACAGATTCAAGATCAGCTTCTTCTCTGCTGTTTTCAAACTTTTGAATATACCTCTCATATATTAGAGTTGACCTTTCACTGCACCCTCTCTGTAGCTGTAACACTATATTCTGCATTCTGTTCCCTTATCCTGGTGTGCTTATGTAGGGGTGATTTTCCTGGATAGCATGCAAAACAATACTTTTCACTGCATCCCGGTATATTTGACCATGATAATGCATCAAATCCAACCAAATCAAATCAGAAACATTGCTGCCTGTGGAAGCCAACTGGGTGCAGATTGTTTGTTATTTCACCCAAGGTTACAGCTGAGACTCCACTTCAAAAACACTTTCATGGAGCACTTTGGATGTCCTCACATTGTGAAAGGCATTATATAAATGCAGGTTGTTTCTTTCTTTAAGTAGGGCCATGTACTCTTCAACAACCAGGTACATTTCTGGAACGGGCAGAAAACAATTCAGTTTGAAGGTCACTTCGAAAAGCGAGCAATCGTTCATTTAAATCTTTCTTTTTTTAAAAGATCGATGTAAGGCATTGTTAATTAAAAAGTCAGATTGAAAGCCATTGTTTTAAAGTCAAATTGAGGGAAGCAGTGTGGGAAACAGAGATGTGTAAACTTCTGCAGGGACCCATTCTGTATCTCCACAATTTGAAAACTTGCTAATGATACAGAAGGAAAACGCCAACTGATATGTACACAGCAGATTGATTAGATTCACAGGTATATGAAGCAATCAGTAAATAGACCATGGAATAACAGATGTACAGTTAGGAACCAGAAAACTGTATTGTGTGGACTGTGACTAGTCAGGGTAGAATAACAACTTGCAATGATGAATTAATTTTCCATAGAATTCAGTCTATTACGTTTGAAAGTTAACAAGAAATGTTCTGACGCTTTACATCCTCCTTCAAAAGGTGAGGGTGTGTGATGCATTTTGAATGAGATGCTAAGACATATCTGCCTTCACAGGTAGATGTGAAACATCCCATGGTACCAAGAATCAAAAATACAAGGGCATGCAGTAAAAACTGGGGACTGCATCATCTCTAAGGGGAAAACAGGAGCAGGAGTTGATCACTGCGCTATCGTCACTGCTGTCACATGGCTGATTAGCGATCCCTATGCCAATTATCTGTGCTGCATCCACATACTGAGAAATATCCAGAAAGCTGATGAAGGGTCAAAATGCACGGAATTCATCTCAAGATAGCAGTCTCAACTGATCCACATGGCTACAGTCACCGCTGATCCACACGGTTACAGTCACCGCTGATCCACACGATTACAGTCGCAGCTGATCCACACTGTAACAATCACAGCTGATCCACACAGTTACAGTCTCAGCTGATCCACACCATAGCAATCCGCTGGTCGAACCAGAAAAAAAGAGCCCCACACCCCGATGCACTGTTTCCTTCCGTTGAGCCAATTCTCTTCCCCCCTAATCTACTGCCCCACAGGCCATGGGCCTTTCTACCTTAGGTGTTTTTGAATTCCTTGTCAAAGCCATCACGAAAGTTCAAATGCAGCTCATTCACTGTCTCCCTTTATCCATTCTAGTTGAAAATTCCTTGATAAACCCAAATAAATTAGTCAGACGCAATTTCCCCTTCATGAAGCAGTGTTGACAATGCTGAAATATTTGATTTTCCTAATGAGCTGTTATAACATCCTTAATATTCATTTCCAACAATAGTAGAAGGCGAATTGGTCTTTAATTACTGCCTTTCTGCTTCTCTTGCAACTTGAATAGGGGTGTCTCAATAGCAGTTTTCCAATCATCCATTATTTCTCTATAGTCCCAACAAAGCTTATAAAAATCACAATGAATGCACCCACTATCTCTCAGTTATATCTTTTAGGACCCGAGGTTTGCATCAGGGCCAAGTCCTTATCTGTGTTTAGCTCCATTGGTTTGCCTACTGCTACCTCTCCAGTGATAGTATAATACTTAATTTTTCCCTGTGTTCTTTTGTATTAATGGGATGTTCAAAATATCTTCCAGAGTAAAGATGGTGAAAGATATCTGCTTAACTCCTTTGCCATTTCCTTATTCCCCACAATCGTCTTCTCAGATTCAGTTTCTAATTGGTCTAAATTCACTTTGACCTGTTTCTTCCTTTCAATCTGATAAAAGAAGCCCTTGCTGTCAGTTTTTCTGTTGCTCCCTATTTTTCCCTCAAAGTCTATTTCTCTCGATTTTTATCTGTTTATACTTTGGGCCCTCCTTTGCTGATTTCTGAATTTACTCCAGGCCACAGTACATGGACTGCAGTGGTTTCAGAAGAAGCTCACCACCGCATTATCAGGGGCTACTCAGGTTGGACACTGAATGTTGGCCCTACCAGCAACAGCCCCAAATGTCAAGAATAAATAAAATAATTTTATTGAACAATGGGTTAGGCTCAAGAGGCCAAGTGGCCTGTTTCTGTGTCTATTCCTCGGTTTGCATGTTTAGACAAAACTTGGCTAATATTCCAACAGTCTGTTCGATAAGAAAGAAAGCAACGGTTGTGGGAAGGGCATGGTGAGTAAGTCAGGATGCTTGCAAGGTCTATGCATCCCTAGAGCTTTGCACAAAAGGGCCAGCTAAACTTCTTGATTGATTTCAAATCCTTAATAATGATCCAGCCAATGGAATTCTTGTCACCGAGTCAGAAGTGGGCTCCTTCTGGTTTGCTCACCTTTGTACATTTTGCAGTGCCAATCCAGAAATTGAGTTGCAATGTCAAATGTGTAATCTCAGTGCAGCCCTGTGGGAGGCGCTGTCTTTTGAAGAGCAAGGAGTATACCAGCCATAAATAGTTATCCCTCATTCACCGCCATATAAAGGGATTACCCAGCCACTTTTGTTGGAGGGTGTTTTCTATGTGTGCATGACTTGGATCTGCCATAGTCTTTTTGACTGTCAGATTCAGCTTGAGGGGCCAAGTGGCTTACCCCATCTCCCAATTTGAATATTTACATGAACCCACCTCTTTAACATGGCTTTGCCTACTTGCCTACTATCACAGAATTGCTACAACACAGAAGAAGGCCATTCAGCCCACTGTGTCTGCACCAGCACTCAAACTGAGGACATTTCCTGGACCCATTTCGCCGACCTTGCCCCTCAAACTTACACGGTCTTCCATTTCTGAAATAACAATAGACTGTCTCCCTAGAATTGATGCACACAACACATTCAGAAACTGCATTGGAGCACTTTATCATTTTGTGAGACAAAGGGTGAAAGTTCAGTCCAGTAACTTCTGACTGTTCGGGTAAATGTCAGTGGTGGGGAAATTTCTGTAAGTAGCCAATCGGGACGAAGAGTCCTTTGGAAAAAATCAGGGTTAATAAAGGATTTTTAAGATTTGAGTTTGTTCCATCATTCCAACACATCGTCCAGTCAGATGACAGTGGAATAAGTCTCCTGGTCCTAGGAATCGTCTGCTCTGTTTGTCTATGTTTTTGTTTATGGAGTCACAGAATTATACAGCAAAAAGAAACAGACCCTTCGGTCCAACTTACCCACGTCGGTCAGATATCCCAAATTAACCTAATCCCATTTGGCTTATATCCCTGTAAACCCTTCCTTTCCATGTAGCTATCCAGATGCCTTTTAAATGTATTTATACCAGCCTCTGCCCCTTCCTCTGGCAGCTCGTTCCATACACGCACCACCTTCTATGTGAAAAAGTCACCCCCTCAGTCCCTTTTACATCTTTCCCCTCTCACCTTAAGCCTACATGCTCTAGTTTTGGACTCCCCCACCCTGGGAAAAAAAAAACCTGGACTATTTACTCTATCCATGCCCCTCGTGGTTTTACAAACCTCGATAAGGTCATCCCTCAGTTTCCGACGCTCCAGGGAAAATAGCCCCAGTCTATTCAGCCTCTCCCAATAGATCGGACCCTCCAGCCCCAGCAGCATCCTTTCAAATCTTTTCTGAACACCTTCTAGTTTCACGATATCCTTTTTTTCTCTCTCATTTTTGTTTCAATTTTGTTTCAATTGATGAAGAACACAGCGGCAGCAACAGCAGGGGCCGATCTGGGTTCCTGTTGGCTTACGGCGCAGGTTCGTGGTGGCGGCAGCGGAGGCAGGTTTGGGCCCCCCCGGTGTGAGACCCGGTAGCGGCAGCATCAGCGAGGGTGGGCCCGAAGCAGACTCACGGCGGCCGTGGTTTCAAGTTTGAACATGTGCGGCGCCCAGCGGCAACGGTGATGGCTGTGTTGACGAGGATTGGCGAGAGTTCGCGGCGATGGTAGTGGTGATATGATGCCAAAGCGTGGTGACCTATGGCCCAGTGATTGCAGAGGGGACCCATGCCTGTCCCCAGGGCCAGGGCCTATGGCAGAGCAATTAACAGGGAGGACTGTGAAGCTGAACACGTTTTCCTTATTGCTTCATTTTTCTGCGTTTGTATTCAATGTTGTGGTTTATTTTTTCTGTGCATTAAGATGGTGCCAGAGAGTGACAACATTTTTCACTGTATTTTGGAACAAAATATATGTGACCGTAAATAAATCATATCGAACAAAATCTGGTCCCCACGCCAATTAAATTGTTTTTATGCTTCTCTGGGATGTGGATATTACTGGCAAGGGTGATATTTGTTGCATATCCCTAGTTGCCCTTGAACAGACTGACTCTACAGGCTCTTTCAGAGGGCGATTCATCATCACATTTGGCCCAGCTGGTAAAAATGGAGGTGTCCCTTCTTTAAGATGAGTCTTTATAGCAATGTTTATGTCAAAGCATAGAAGCATAGAAATGTACAGACCCTGCAGCTGAACTCATCCATACCAACCAGATATCCTAAATGAATCCACCGTTTGGCCCAAATCCCTCTAAACCCTTTCTATTCATATACCCATCCAAATGCCTTTTAAATGATGTAATTGTACCAGCCTCCTCCACTTCCTCTGGTTGCGCATTCCATGCATGCACTTCCCTCTGTGTGAAAAAGTTGCACATTAGGTATCTTTTAAATCTTTCTCTTCTGTCCTTATGCCCTCTAGTTTGGGACTCCCCTACCCTGAAGCAAAAAAAAAAGGCTATTCACCTTATCCGAGCCCCTCATGATTTTGTAAACTTCTCTGGGAAAATAACCCCAGCCTATTCAACCTAAATTCTCTTTAAAGTCCAAACCTTCTAACCCCAGCAACATCAATGTGAATCTTTTCTGAACTCTCTCAAGTTAACAACATCCTTTCTGTAGCAGGGAGGCCGGAATTGAACATTTAGATCAGGTTATAGTTCCATGGTGGGATTGAACCTATTCCCTGGAACACTAACTTAGGGTTTCAGTGATTAGTCTTTTGATATTACCATGATACCTGCACCTCCCCTGAATAGTTTGCTCCTTTGCTCAAGATGATCTCACCTTGAACACAAAGCTATCACTTCAAATCTTGGAAAATTTATTTGACTTCAAATTCAAAGGAATTTTTGTCATGATGGCTGTGAGTCGGAGGGGTTTCATTTTCACCTCTGAGTTGGACTGTTTTGGTCTCAAGGCTTGACCCAGGGTTACAGCGCACAGATTGAAAAAGACACTGTAGCAGAATTGGAGTGATGCACTTTCAGAAATGTTGTATTTCACAAGTCTTTAAACCGCAGCTAATTGGGCTGCACAGAAGCCCATTGGTTTAGCGCTGCTACCTCCTATTGCTAAAGACCTGGGTTCAGTTCCATCCTTGGTTAACTGGCTGCATGGAGTTTGCAGATCCTCCTGTTGTCTGTGTGGGTTTCCTTTCACAGCCCAGAGATGTGCAGTTTGGGTGGATCAGTCACGAGAAATTGCCCATAGTGTGCAGGTTAGGTGGATTAGCCATGGTGAATGCAAGGCGACAGTGCAGTGATTGTTTCTGGGTGGGATGTCCTTCTGTGGTGCAGCATGGAATTGAATGGCCTGCTTCCACACTTTAGATGTTCTACGACTCAGTTCACCCTGTGGCATAGATCTTGTGTCAATGTGCAGATGAAAGGCAACAGAGTTATTTATCGCTTGGATGTCCAAGGAACACAGTTATTTGGCTATTATTGCATCGCCTGTTGGGTGCAAATTGACCGCTGTATTTTTAAACAGTAAATGCAATTTTGAAGGCTCTTCATTGGCAGTAAAGCACTTCAGGAAATCCTGTGGTTATTAAAAGGTACTATATAAATGCAGCTATTCTTTATTGTTTTCAAGATCAAAGATTATTTTTTTCAAAGAGGCCGAGGGACAAAATGAGAGAGAGAGAGCAGCTATCATCAATGACATTCCGTGGTCACAGCTCCATTTTATTCCTTTACTGAACATAAACAGCAAATTAATCTGTCAGCCCCTTTGCCGACAAGCACAACAAAGGCAGAGAAACATGTAGGCAAATAAAAGCAATTGGAGTTCATGTTGTCACTTCATTATTTATTCTTCTCCAACTTGTGGGAGGAGAGAAAAAACAGGCATGTAGAATGGACTCAGCTGGCTTTTATTATTCCCATTAAAATGCCATAATCCTTCAGAAACCATTCTAAACCTTTTGGAGAGGAGCCAAGAGCAGGATTCTATAGGAGATGCATGAAAGAGCTGTGTATTTGCCATTCAGTTCAGCTTCTCTACAGCTCGGTTAATGGTTATGACAATGATTCCATTATTTGGCTCCCAATTTGACAAAGATACTTACTGTCCTGATGTCAAAAGCTAGAGGCCCATGGGTACCACTGGTTAGCTAAAAAGGCAATCTATTTTATTTGTGTTTGGAAATGACACTTGAAGTACAGTTAGAACTAAAATACGTATAATTTGTAAAATATCACATCCTACTTCACGCTTTGCCACAGGGAGATTCCATATGCTTATTTCTGCTTATTTATTTGCTTCGTTGTAATAGCTAGAACAAGAATAAAATCCTCTGGTTTCAGAGAAAGGATTTGTGGGTGCTTCCTTATTTCTTGTGTTGGAGCATTGCAAGAGTTATATATTCATTATTTAAACGGAGAAAGAGATTGAAAATTTAAAAATGCTAAAATAAAAGCAAACCACAGAGGATGTCGGGGATTGGAAATGAAAATGTAAAATGGGGGTAGATACTCACCAGTATCTGTGGAGAAATAAACTGTGTTGATCTTTTGCGTGCAATGTGACTCCTCGTTGGAACTCTTAAACATCATACTGAGGCTCTGCTACACTGGCTTCGATGCTCTCTTTCAAATTAGAACTGTACATCCTCGCAGATTGATGTAAAGCTCTAACAGCACTGCTCCAAGAAGCGCAGGGAAGCTGAGTTCAGTGGCTTATCCAATATTTTTCAACCAACGTCACTAAAAGGAAAATCAGACATTTAATTTGTAAAGACTGTGTGTACTTATTTTTCTGTACTTTTAACTGTGCAGTGAAATGGGAAATGTTTTTAAAATCAAGGGCTGTGCGGAAAAGAAGTTACTGCAATTTGTAAAAGCAAGTTCCCCAAACTCATTGCAATTGATGTGCCACTCAACTAGTGGGTGGGGCTGGCTGCAGACTGACTGGCATCACTGGGGGTGCAGAAAGTGAAATTCAACTGGTGACAAGGATCTGATTGGTTTGTGGAGTGGCGACTGGGTGCAAATGGTAAAAGCTTTTGCTGACCTTAGGACTAAATCATAAATTGACGGGATGGACAAAAAGACACTCAATCTAAAATTTATTACTACTTAATCTTAATTAGCATTTAAACCTCTTATAACATACATTTTTGTCAGTAATTCTTAAAGCTATGTAGTCAATACAGTATTTCAGGGTGCAACTTGCATCATGATTTAAATTTTATTGTGCGTGGGTATGTGCGTGTGTTGTGTGTATGTGTGTGTACATTTATACATGTGTGTGCATGTACGTGTGTGGACATGTCCATATGTAGGTGTATGTGCGTACGTGTATGTATTTATGTGTTAATGTGTGTATACATACATGTGCATATGTGTGTGTGTGTCTGTACAGGTAGTTCTGCCATAACTCAGGTTTTGTTAATGCAGATTGGATATCATGGCATTGATGAATATCGATGCTGTTTGGATACTGCAAACTTTCCACTGCATAATTACAATGATTTTCAATAGTGACTCCCTAACACATGATTTTCTATAACCCAATTTTTTATAGCATGAGGTTATACAAGAACGCAACTATCACACCATAGAAGAACTACCTGTATATATGTGTGTGTGTGTGTGTGTGTGTGTGTGTGTGTGCGCGCGCACACGCGCGCTTGTGCATGTGTCCATGTGAAGACATGTATATACATATGTGTGTGAAAATGTGTGTATATGTGAGTGCATGCACATGCACACACACATGAGCATCTGTAGATGCACGTGCATACATGTGTCCATGTGTACGTGTATGTATACATGTATGTGTGTGTGCATGCGCATGCACAAGCATGTACACATGTAGTTTTATAAGGGAGTTAGAGTTTTAACCAAGAGAGTTACATGTTGACAGTTCATAGCTGTTTACCTATGGCTAAAATCCATTTATTTATGCTTAATAAGAATTCTTATTCAGTACAGCGGCCTGGTCTGTGTGTTCTGTCAGCCTGGCTCTAAACAGACTGTTATATTGATAGGTTCTGTGCGCTTTCATAAAATCTTTAACATATGTGATGACTCCAGGGTCAGTGGAAGTTGATTTCCAACACGCTACCCCAAAGAGACGTGACAAGTCACTTTCTACCTTGGAACTGAAAACAAGAAATGCTGGAAATCACAATGGGTTGGGCAGCATCGATGGAAAGCAAGTCTAGACAACACCACCACTTCTGTAATTTGTTCCAACATACCTGGTTTTGCTGTTTTTGGAACATTACTAAAGATGCTGTTCTGTTGCCCTGCATTACAACAGCGAGTACACCTAAAACTGCTCGTGGGGTACCAAGGAACATCTTTAGGCCATGAGAAATGCCAAATTAATTAAATGTCAACCCTTCCTTCCTTTGTCCCCCTACAACCACACATCAACGAATACCAGTCACGGTCGGACATAGAGCAGTTTTTCCGCCGTCTTCGCCTGCATGCCTACTTCTTCAACCGGGAACCCAACCCTCCTTCCACTGACCCCTTCACCCGCTTCCAACACAAGTCCTCCTCCTGGACACCACCCCCAGGCCTCCTACCCTCCCTCGACCTCTTCATCTCCAACTGCCGTCGAGATATCAACCGCCTCAACCTCTCCACCCCTCTCACCCACTCAAACCTCTCCCCCGCAGAACGGGCAGCCCTCCGCTCCCTCCGCTCCAACCCCAACCTCACCATCAAACCCGCAGACAAGGGTGGCGCAGTGGTAGTATGGCGCACTGACCTCTACATCGCCGAGGCCAGACGCCAACTCTCCGACACCACCTCCTACCGCCTCCTCGATCATGACCCCACACCCGAGCACCAAACCATCATCTCCAACACCATTCATGACCTCATCACCTCAGGGGACCTCCCACCCACAGCCTCCAACCTCATTGTTCCCCAACCCCGCACGGCCCGTTTCTATCTCCTTCCCAAAATCCACAAACCTGCCTGCCCTGGTCGACCCATCGTCTCAGCCTGCTCCTGCCCCACCGAACTCATCTCCACCTATCTGGACTCCATTTTCTCCCCTTTGGTCCAGGAACTCCCCACCTATGTCCGTGACACCACCCACGCCCTCCACCTCCTCCAGGACTTCCAATTCCCTGGCCCCCAACACCTCATATTCACCATGGACGTCCAGTCCCTGTACACCTGCATTCCGCATGGAGATGGCCTCAAGGCCCTCCGCTTCTTCCTGTCCCGCAGGCCCGACCAGGCCCCCTCCACCGACACTCTCATCCGCCTAGCTGAACACGTCCTCACACTCAACAACTTCTCTTTTGACTCCTCCCACTTCCTACAGACTAAGGGGGTGGCCATGGGCACCCGCATGGGCCCCAGCTATGCCTGCCTCTTTGTAGGTTACGTGGAACAGTCCCTCTTCCGCACCTACACAGGCCCCAAACCCCACCTCTTCCTCCGGTACATTGATGACTGTATCGGCGCTGCCTCTTGCTCCCCAGAGGAGCTCGAACAGTTCATCCACTTCACCAACACCTTCCACCCCAACCTTCAGTTCACCTGGGCCATCTCCAGCACATCCCTCACCTTCCTGGACCTCTCAGTCTCCATCTCAGGCAACCAGCTTGTAACTGATGTCCATTTCAAGCCCACCGACTCCCACAGCTACCTAGAATACACCTCCTCCCACCCACCCTCCTGCAAAAATTCCATCCCCTATTCCCAATTCCTCCGCCTCCGCCGCATCTGCTCCCACGATAAGACATTCCACTCCCGCACATCCCAGATGTCCAAGTTCTTTAAGGACCACAACTTTCCCCCCACGGTGATTGAGAACGCCCTTGACCGCGTCTCCCGCATTTCCCGCGACACATCCCTCACACCCCGCCCCCGCCACAACCGCCCCAAGAGGATCCCCCTCGTTCTCACACACCACCCTACCAACCTCCGGATACAACGCATTATCCTCCGACACTTCCGCCATTTACAATCCGACCCCACCACCCAAGACATTTTTCCATCCCCTCCCCTGTCTGCTTTCCGGAGAGACCACTCTCTCCGTGACTCCCTTGTTCGCTCCACACTGCCCTCCAACCCCACCACACCCGGCACCTTCCCCTGCAACCGCAGGAAATGCTACACTTGTCCCCACACCTCCTCCCTCACCCCCATCCCAGGCCCCAAGATGACATTCCACATTAAGTAGAGATTCACCTGCACATCTGCCAATGTGGTATACTGCATCCACTGTACCCGGTGCGGCTTCCTCTACATTGGGGAAACCAAGCGGAGGCTTGGGGACCGCTTTGCAGAACACCTCCGCTCAGTTCGCAACAAACAACTACACCTCCCAGTCGCAAACCATTTCCACTCCCCCTCCCATTCTCTTGATGACATGTCCATCATGGGCCTCCTGCAGTGCCACAATGATGCCACCCGAAGGTTGCAGGAACAGCAACTCATATTCCGCCTGGGAACCCTGCAGCCATATGGTATCAATGTGGACTTCACCAGTTTCAAAATCTCCCCTTCCCCTACTGCATCCCTAAACCAGCCCAGTGCATCCCCTCCCCCCACTGCACCACACAACCAGCCCAGCTCTTCCCCCCCACCCACTGCATCCCAAAACCAGTCCAACCTGTCTCTGCCTCCCTAACCGGTTCTTCCTCTCACCCATCCCTTCCTCCCACCCCAAGCCGCACCCCCAGCTACCTACTAACCTCATCCCACCTCCTTGACCTGTCCGTCTTCCCTGGACTGACCTATCCCCTCCCTACCTCCCCACCTACACCCTCTCCACCTATCTTCTTTACTCTCCATCTTCAGTCCGCCTCCCCCTCTCTCCCTATTTATTCCAGTTCCCTCCCCCCATCCCCCTCTCTGATGAAGGGTCTAGGCCCGAAACGTCAGCTTTTGTGCTCCTGAGATGCTGCTTGGCCTGCTGTGTTCATCCAGCCTCACATTTTATTACCTTCCTTCCTTTCTTGCCCAGGCTTTTGTTCTTCTTTCCTTCCTTTCTTTACTATTTCTGTTTTTCTCCCTTCCTTCTTCCTTCCTTCCTTCCTTCCTCTTTTCTTCTTATCCTTTTCACCTAACTTCAGTGAAAAGCATAACTTGGTCTGCGATGGATCATGTGATTTAATTTGGGCTGTTTCATTAGTATTCACATTTTCAGTACTGGCTATTTGATGCATTAATTTTCTTAATTATCACAGATCTTGCATACTCTGTGAGCTGGAAGTCTGCAGTTGGGCCTGGTGTTGAGTTTGACCTGTGGAGATTCAATAGCATAAATTTCTTCAGTCTCCCTTAGTTAAGGATTAAATGAGTTGCAACTACTTGCCAGTGAAAATTAACTACAGTCTATAATGTTACCCTAAAGAGTGAATTGACCAAATGCTGTTGGAAAAACATCTGTTAGAACGGTAGATAATAAAATGTGAGGCTGGATGAACACAGCAAGCCCAGCTACATCTCAGGAGCACAAAAGCTGACATTTCGGGCCTAGACCCTTCATCAGAGAGGGGTATGGGGTGAGGGAACTGGAATAAATAGGGAGAGAGGGGGAGGCGGACCGAAGATGGAGAGTAAAGTAGATAGGTGGAGAGAGTATAGGTGGGGAGGTAGGGAGGGGATAGGTCAGTCCAGGGAAGACAGACAGGTCAAGAAGGTGGGATGAGGTTAGTAGGTAGGAGATGGAGGTGCGGCTTGGGGTGGGAGGAAGGGATGGGTGAGAGGAAGAACAGGTTGGGGAGGCAGAGGCAGCTTGGACTGGTTTTGGGATGCAGTGGGTGGGGGGGAAGAGCTGGGCTGGTTGTGTGGTGCAGTGATGGGAGGGGACGAACTGGGCTGGTTTTGGGATGTGGTGGGGGAAGGGGAGATTTTGAAACTGGCGAAGTCCACATTGATACCATTAGGCTGCAGGGTTCCCAGGCGGATTATGATTGCTGTTCCTGCAACCTTCGGGTGGCATCATTGTGGCAGTGCAGGAGGCCCATGATGGACATGTCGTCAAGAGAATGGGAGGGGGAGTGGAAATGGTTTGCCACTGGGAGGTGCAGTTGTTTATTGCGAACTGAGCGGAGGTGTTTTGCAAAGCGGTCCCCAAGCCTTCGCTTGGTTTCCCCAATGTAGAGGAAGCCACACCGGGTACAGTGGATGCAGTATACCACATTAGCAGATGTGCAGGTGAACCGCTGCTTAATGTGGAATGTCATCTTGGGGCCTGGGATGGGTGAGGGAGGAGGTGTGGGGGCAAGTGTAGCATTTCCTGCGGTTGCAGGGGAAGGTGCCGGGTGTGGTGGGGTTGGAGGGCAGTGTGGAGTGAACAAGGGAGTCATGGAGAGAGTGGCCTCTCCGGAAAGCAGACAGGGGTGGGGATGGAAAAATGTCTTGGGTGGTGGGGTCGGATTGTAAATGGCGGAAGTGTCAGAGGATGATGCGTTGTATCCGGAGGTTGGTGGGGTGGTGTGTGAGAACGATGGGGATCCTCGTAGGGCGGATGTGGCGGGGGCGGGGTGTGAGGGATGTGTTGCGGGAAATGCGGGAGACGCAGTCAAGGGCGTTCTCGATCACTGTGGGGGGAAAGTTGCAGTCCTTGAAGAACTTGGACATCTGGGATGTGCGGGAGTGGAATGTCTTATCGTGGGAGTAGATGCGGCGGAGGTGGAGGAATTGGGAATAGGGGATGGAATTTTTGCAGGAGGGTGGGTGGGAGAAGGTGTATTCTAGGTAGCTGTGGGAGTCGGTGGGCTTGAAATGGACATCATTTACAAGCTGGTTGCCTGAGATGGAGACTGAGAGGTCCAGGAAGGTGAGGGATGTACTGGAGATGGCCTAGGTGAACTGAAGGTTGGGGTGGAAGGTGTTTGGTGAAGTGGATGAACTGTTCGAGCTCCTCTGGGGAGCAAGAGGCGGCGCCGATACAGTCATCAATGTACCGGAGGAAGAGGTGGGGCTTGGGGCCTGTGTAGGTGCGGAAGAGGGACTGTTCCACGTAACCTACAAAGAGGCAGGCATAGCTGGGGCCCATGCGGGCCAAGACACTTCCGCCATTTACAATCCGACCCCACCACCCAAGACATTTTTCCATCCCCACCCCTGTCTGCTTTCCGGAGAGACCACTCTCTCCGTGACTCCCTTGTTCGCCCCACACTGCCCTCCAACCTCACCACACCCGGCACCTTCCCCTGCAACCGCAGGAAATGCTACACTTGCCCCCACACCTCCTCCCTCACCCCTATCCCAGGCCCCAAGATGACATTCCATATTAAGCAGAGGTTCACCTGCACATCTGCCAATGTGGTATACTGCATCCACTGTACCCGGTGTGGCTTCCTCTACATTGGGGAAACCAAGCGGAGGCTTGGGGACCGCTTTGCAGAGCACCTCCGCTCAGTTTGCAACAAACAACTGCACCTCCCAGTCGCAAACCATTTCCACTCCCCCTCCCATTCTTTAGATGACATGTCCATCATGGGCCTCCTGCAGTGCCACAATGATGCCACCCGAAGGTTGCAGGAACAGCAACTCATATTCCGCCTGGGAACCCTGCAGCCATATGGTATCAATGTGGACTTCACCAGTTTCAAAATCTCCCCTTCCCCTACTGCATCCCAAAACCAGCCCAGTTCGTCCCCTCCCCCCACTGCACCACACAACCAGCCCAGCTCTTCCCCCCCACCCACTGCATCCCAAAACCAGTCCAACCTGTCTCTGCCTCCCCAACCTGTTCTTCCTCTCACC
Source organism: Stegostoma tigrinum (assembly GCF_030684315.1). Taxonomy (NCBI): domain Eukaryota; kingdom Metazoa; phylum Chordata; class Chondrichthyes; order Orectolobiformes; family Stegostomatidae; genus Stegostoma; species Stegostoma tigrinum. The sequence goes on from NC_081359.1 coordinate 104,290,804, forward strand.
CATCCCTTCCTCTCACCCCAAGCCGCACCCCCATCTACCTACTAACCTCATCCCACCTCCTTGACCTGTCCGTCTTCCCTGGACTGACCTATGCCCTCCCTACCTCCCCACCTATACTGTCTCCACCTATCTTCTTTTCTCTCCACCTTCGGTCTGCCTCCCCCTCTCTCCCTATTTATTCCAGAACCCTCACCCCATCCCCCTCTGATGAAGGGTCTAGACTCGAAACGTCAGCTTTTGTGCTCCTGAGATGCTGCTTGGCCTGCTGTGTTCATCCAGCCTCACATTTTATTATCTTGGATTCTCCAGCATCTGCAGTTCCCACTATCTCTGTTAGAATGGTAAGCAGGAAGAGCATTCCCTCACAGTTTGGGCAAGTGCTGTATCTTTCTCTGGATGTGGTGGTTACTTCTATGATAAAAAGCTAGGTGAAGAAATGCATAGGACACTGTCACAATGCGGGCCCGGCAAGAGCGTGTTTGTTAATTAATATTATGGTGAATTTAAAAGATTTTCAGATTAACTTCAATTCATGGCCTAGAACTGAACAGCAGCGTATTGAGCTGGCTGTTTCCAGTTCAGACAGCTTGTCACTATGCAAGGTAACATCATCGGTGTAGCTCTAATAACGCATCGCTGTTCTACTCCACTTGGTATTTATACAGTCTGGCCTGTTGAGATATTTTGTGATATTTCCAGTCCTTTTTTACAAGGGTTTGTACATGGGATCTAGTTCCACATGTTTATTGATTGCATTTTGGGTGGCGAGCCAGGCCTGTAGAAAATTCCTATTTGTTCCTGTGGTTGGCTTGGGCTAGGATAGTCATGCCGTCCCAGTGAAATTGATGGCCTTCGTTGTCTGATTGCACAGATATTAGCGAACGTTTGTTGTGTCATTTTGCTGCTATCAGATGATTGCGCATCCTGATGATTAATTTCCTTCCTGTCTGGCCGATGTAATGCCTTCGGTGGTCTTTGCATGGTATTTTGTCCACTATGTTGGTCCTGCATGCAATGGGTATGGGGTCTTTGGTCCTGGTGAGTGTTGATTGCAGTGTGGCTGTGGGCTTGGATGGTATCCTGCTGCCCAGTGGTCCTAGGAGTGTCATTTTCAGTACCATATGTTCTTGGCATATAGTAGTGTGGCCAGTGTATTAGGTCGTACTGTATCTTCTTGGCATTGTCAGCTTAGTAGGCATCTGTGGATGCAGTTGTTGGCTTATCTGTTGTTAGTAAATAGTTTCCATTGATGCTCTTCGTCCTTCTTGTATGTTTCTGGTGTGCTGCAGTAGGTTGTGGCCCATTTGAATAGTGTCTTTGTGGATGTTGGGGTGATTGCTATGGAAATTGAAGATTTGGTCAGTGTGGGTTGCCTTCCTGTACACAGTGGTTTGGAACTTCCTCTCCCTAATTAATTCTACCCTGGGTATATCTCTTCTAACTTAATGTATTTATTGATGACAAACATGTTGCCCACGTATCATATCCACAGTTTTGTCTATATGCAGGGGAGGGTAGTTCATTTCAGTCTTAGCATGACTATTTTTGCAATAAGGCCTGAGAAGGATGACCCCATGGGTATGCCATTAATCTGTCTGTATATTTGACCATTAAAGATGAAGTGTACAATGAAGCATAGGTCCAGTAGTCTGAGTATGTTGTCCTTGCTGATGGAGCTCTTGGTCAGTGTTCATGCTTCTTCGATGAATGTGGCCAGTGTTTCTTTGCTTGCGGAATGTCAATGGATGTGAGTACCGCTATAATGTCAAAGGATACCATAATTTCATCGTTGTTGCTTTTGATGTTCTTGAGATTATTAAGGAATTCTTGGGTTGAATGGATGGCATGGGATGATCCATCCACCAGGAGTTTTGGTCTTTGTTTTCGGTCCTCAGCTAGTTTGTATGTAGGTGTGTCCAGTAGGGAGACAATTGGTCTGGAGGTGATGTCTATTTTATGTATTTTTGGGAGTCCATAGAAGCAGGGGTGTTCAAGCTTTCTGGTTTCATTTTTATGTAGTCTGTCTTGGCTATTGGTCCTGCATTTTTTCGTCTCTACAGTGTTTGGGTGATCCTATTTCTTAGCTGCGATTTTGGGCATATGTTCACCTGTTGGTAAGTGGCTGTATCTGCAAGCAATGCCTGTGCTTTTTCAATGTAGCCTGGTTTGTTAATAATGACGGTCATGCACCCTTTGTCCGCTGGTAGGATTATGGAATTCACCAGTTTTAAAATCTCCCCGACCCCGGCCTTGTCACTTGTCCAACCCTCCCTTCCCAACCTCGCTTTCTTGACCTGGCATGACCTGTCCATCTTCTCTCCCACCTATCCTCCCCACCCATCCCACAGATGAATTCCTACCACGCCCTACCTGCACTCACCTATCACCATCCCACCTATCTTGCCCAGCACCACCCCCTCCTTTCTATTTATTTTAGAGCTTCCACCCTCTCTTTTTCTGAAGAAATGTCCCCACACTAAATGTCAACTTGCTTGCTCCTCTGATGCTGCCTAGCATGCTGTGTTCCCCCAGCTTCACACTGTGTTGTCTCTGACTCCAGCATTGGCAGTTCCTACTATCTATGAGGATTATGATGTTCCTTTCTTTCTTGAGTCCTTCGAGTGCTTTTCTCTCTGACATGTTTAGGGTGTCCCAATCATTCCTCCAGTTCAATGCAAGGATTACAGTCTGTCAGGTAGCCTGTTGAGTTTCGTCTGTGAGTCCATGATTTTTTAGTCTAGCTTCCAGAGTGGCCATGAAGTTGGGTCTGTTTACGTCTCTGTGATTATAGTTTAGTTCCTGTATTAAGACAGCACTCTAGGTTTTTATAAGTGGTCTGCTGGATAGGTTTCTGACCCATGAGTTTAGTTGGCTGTTGTCCTTGCCTCTGTGGCTGATCAGTCTGGTTCGTCTCTCCTGTAATTTGTTTCTCTTTTTAGTCTTGTGTTGTTTGGTGGTGATGGCCTATTCTAAAGTTGTAGTCCATTGCTGGTCAGCAGTGTTTGGGCATAATAATTTTTTGCCGCTTCTATGAACTTCCCAAAGTAAGCTCAGTGAAAAGCTTTTTTTACAAGCAGTGCAGGCAGATCATAACAAACAAGGAGCATGGAGTGTTTAGACAGAGTGAAGCATACAGATTACACTGCACAGGAAGTGCACGAAGCAAGATCAACATTAACAAGATCAATTTTATTTGAAGTTAGAGCGTACATTCATCAGTCTAATAATAGCAGGGAAGAAGCTGTTCTTCAACCTGATGGTGCATCTGTTCAAGCTTCTAGACGTTCTGCCTGATGGGTTCAGAAGTAGTAATACTACCACTGTGCCCCGGGAGCTTCAAAGTTTCCTTGTACTGATAATTACTTTGCTTACCTTTTTAGAGATTTATAATCAACCTGTCAATCATCACACCATTTAGCGCACCACTGGCAAATATGGAATCAAGATCCTGAAGGGGATCAAAACTGTTCATAATTGTGCACTCCTTTTCTTATTTTCTACTTGGCTTTTATTTTAATGTTTGGCTACAACTAAAGATAGATCTTGTGTGGGCCTGAACATTGTGGTCGTGTCAGAAAATGTGGTAGAATCAGTCGAGAATTTCAGCCAGTCTATCTTGACTTAAGGTACAACTTGCTGCATTTATCTAACTAAACTCTGAGGTAAGATTCTGACTAGGCAGCAGCAAATGCCTATTAAGGGGGATCACTGCTCATTAAGGATTTGGTTAACTGCACATCTCAACTCAGTCACATGCAGCTTTCTACCTTGCCATCTATTGAACGAAACTCAGAGCATTTTCAGCACGGAGGTCAGAGCGGATACTTCATCTGTGAAGACTTTCCATGTTGGGATTTGAGGGCAAACTCCATTCACCCTGGCTGCATGCACGTCACAAACATGGACAATCTGACATGCAACAGATTCTAGGGACCCTCATTGACATCTCAGATCCAGTCATAGTATGCTTCCACCCATCAATGCTGCACTTCAGGCTGGAGCAGTAACTCTCATTATAGTGTTGCAGCAAGGACTCTGTGCTCAGGGGATCACTCCCAGTTCATGAGCTGGGTACTTTGCTTGCTCTTTTATGGCTCCTAAACGGCCGAGCCTGAATTTGCATAGCATCTCTGCCTCGTCTTTCGTTTCTGCACATCGAATCCTAGCCAGGTCTCTCAGTTTGGCTATATTTCTGTGTTGCCCAGTGCAGACACAAAACCAGGCTTCAGTCAGGGCAAGGGGGCTAGTCAAGGGGCCCTGGCACAGGAACTAAAGGACAGGCTTCAATACCATCCCAACGGTTTGGATGCAATCGGCCAATCACTCAGGGCAGTCAGAATCAGGTTCCTCTCCTCGTAGGGGGTGATGAACCAAATGACGAGCAGAACACCATCCATTTTGACCCTTTCTTCTCTATTGTCAGCAGTTTGACTCCTGGAATGGGAGAATAATAGGAGTTAAAGGAGATGGAAGTGCATGGCATTGTTGTTACTGTTGGCATAGAGAGGAAGGTATCCTAAGTGCGTAGAGTAAGTAGCAAAGGCAGAAATTGCCGGAAAAGCGCAGCAAGTCTGGCAGCATCTGAGGAGAGAAGTTAGAGTTAACATTTGGTGTCAAGTGACCTTTCATCAGAGCTAAGATAATAAAATATGAGGCTGGATGAACACAGCAGGTCCAGCAGCATCTCAGGATTTCATCAGAGCTAGTAGGGTTTGGACGGAGATAAGCTCTGGGGAACTTATTTCGGGATAGATGTTAAAGCCCTGGAGCAAGCACATACGAGATTTACTAGAATGATGTCAGGAAAGAGGGATTTTAGATACAAGGAGAGATTAGAGAAAATGTGCTTATTCTCCTTGGAGCAGAGAAGATTAAGTGATGACCTTATTACAGTGTTCAAAATTATGAACAATTTTGACAGAGTAAAGAGGATATTCTGTTTCCACTAGTTGTTTGTCAGTAACTAGGAATCATAATTTCAAGCTTGTCAGTGTGACAGCTAGGAGTGAGATGGGAGAAACTTGGGATTTTAGATGCACTGCCTGGGAGAGTGGTGGGTGTGGTTTGCATAAGAAGTTTCAAAACAGAGTTGGATATATACTTGAACTTGATGAATTTGGAGGGTAATGGAATAAGGCTAGAGAATGGGATTAGCTGGGTAGCTTCTTTCAGGAGCTTGTACAGACATGATGGATTGGATGCCTCCTTCTGTGCTATAAAATTCAATGACTCTATGATTCCATCAGAGAGGTTCTCCAGGGAGTGGAGGTATGATATGACAAGAGACGTTGCTAGGCCACATGGTGACAAACTTCTCTTGAAATATAGAAACATAGAAAATAGGAGCAGCAGTAGGCCATTCAGTCGAATGCTTTGCTGTTGAACCCAATCATAGCTGATCAGTAAACTCAGTCCCCCGTTCCTGCTTCCCCCACCCTTTGATCCCTTTTGTTCTGAGAACTATATCCAACTCCTTCCTAAAAACATTCAATATTTTGGCATCTTTCTATGGCAAAGAATTCGACAGGCTCACCACTCTCTGGGAGAAGAAATTTCTCCTCATCTCACTCCTAAATGACTTATCTCGTATCCTTAAGTTGTGACCCCTGGTTTAGGAACTCCACTGTCCCGGGGAACATCTTTCCCATGTTTATCCCTGAGGTCTGCTATGAGACTCCCCCTTCATTCTTCTAAACTCCAGTGAATGCAGTTCTCACCGATCCAGTCTACTTCACACATCAGTCCCGCCACCCCAGGAATCAGGCTGATAAATCTCTGCTGCACTTCCTCTGTTGCCAGAACATCTTTCCTCAGATAAAGACACCAAATCTGCATGCAATACTACAGGGTGTGGTCTCACCTGTGCAACTGCAGCAAGACATCCCAGTTCCTGTTCTTAAATCCTCTCACTATGAAGACCTACATACTGTTTGCCTTCTTCATCACCTGGTACACCTACATGCTTAAAAAACTCAGCAAAATTCGTAGCAAAAACAAATTAAAATTCATCCCTGTGTGACGAACTGTGATGACTTGTTTTATTTGCATCTATTTGTCTGGGGTCATGGACAGTTAAGCTAAGTTAACTGGCTTTCAAAGCAGGAAGATGCTAACTGTGTGTATTCAATCCCTACACCAGCTGGAGTTACCAAGAATAACTCTCCTTCTCAACCTCTATCCTCTCACTTAAGGTGTGGTGAGCCTCAGTTTAAAGCACCAGCCAGTCTTCTTTGTCTAATGAGAGAGAAGCCCAATGGTCTGGTGAGAGCATGCCAACATTGGTGAGGTTATGGCCTAGTGGTATTATTACTGAAGTATTAACCCAGAGACCCAGATAATGATCTGCTGTCCCCCAGGTTTGAATCCCACCATGGCCGATGGTGGAATTTGAAACCAATACTGTCGATTGTTGGGGGAAAAGCCCATCTGGTTCACTAATGTCTTTGAGGGAAGGAAGCTGCTGTTCTGGCCTACATGCAACTCCAGACCCACAGCAATGTGATTGAATCTTAACTGCCATCTGGGCAATTCGGAATGGGCAATAAATGCTGCCTGGCCAGAGATGTCCTCATCCTGAGAATGGAAAAAGGAAATCTTGACTTGATCTACACATCCATCATTCAGACCCACAACTATTTCTAATGTGGTAAAATTCTTCTCAAGGTGCGCGTAACAAAACTCCACAAAGCATCAATGGGCTAATATTGAAAAGTTGGATTACAAAGGGAGAGAACGTGGAGGCTAGAGACCAGAAATTCTTTTATAGTGTAAAATAATATTCTGATATTAACAGTAACACTGAACATCATTGCAGTGATGGCCTAATAGGATAGCTTTTCAAAGCATTGAATAAATATGGTAATTCTAGCCACTAGTTTCGGTTCGATGAACCATTAATTTGCTGCTCGCGCCAACAGTCGCAATATTTAAATTAGAATTAATGTGTTGGGGGAAGAAAACAGAGAACAGTTGAGAAGAAATCTTCATGCTCACTGATTGCTTTCACAGTCAGTAACATCATACCTGCAAGCCTCATTTCTTTGCAACTAGGTTTACTGATTTAGGAAAAGGTATTGAATTGCTTTCTAAATGAGAAATTTCCTAAATATAGCTCCTTTGTTCCATGGGTTTATTGCAACCTATTTTCTCTTTTTTAAGGCATATTCTCCGAGTCAACAGTGAACCTTTACAATTCAATACTGATCTACAGCAATGCTATCTTCCTCAGGGTGATCCTGCAGCCCCCTATCTTTGCACTGATGGTATCTTATCTGTCGCTTTCTGGCCTCCTGTAGAGCTACCATTAGGTATTGTCATTAATTATAAGTTAAAAAAAAACTCTAGGTTTGATCCACATGCCAAAGCGCTTGCCAGAAAATTTGCATTGCCTGTGCTGAAGGAGTGTTACAGTGACAGGCTTTTGGATCAGATGTTAGAGCAGTCCCCATATTGCCTCTAGTGCTGGCATATCAAAAAGAACGTTTGTGACACTATTTCAAAACTTCCTGACCAGTATTTATCCATTAAGGCATCCACCCATCCAGAGCCAAAGGTCACAGTCTAAGGATATAGGGTAGGCCACTTAGGACTGAGATAATAAACAATGTTGTCATCCAGTGCCCGTGAAATTCTTTGCCACAGAAAGCGGTTGATGCTCACACTTTCAGGAAAGAGTTAGAGCTGGTATTAAATATCTAAAAGGATTAACATAGAACATAGAACATTACAGCACAGTACAGGCCCTTCGGCCCTCAATGTTGTGCCGACCTGTCATACCGATCTCAAGCCCATCTAACCTACGCTATTCCATGTACGTCCATATGCTTGTCCAATGATGATTTAAATGTACCTCAAGTTGGCGAATTTACTACCGTTGCAGGCAAAGCGTTCCATTCCCTTACTACTCTCTGAGTAAAGAAACTACCTCTGACATCTGTCCTATATCTTTCACCCCTCAATTTAAAGCTATGCCCCCTCGTGCATGCTGTCACCATCCTAGGAAAAAGGCTCTCCCTATCTACCCTATCTAACCCTCTGATTATTTTATATGTTTCAATTAAGTCACCTCTCATCCTTCTTCTCTCTAATGAAAACTGCCTCAAGTTCCTCAGACTTTCCGAGTAAGACCTTCTCTCCATACCAGGCAACATCCTAGTAAATCTCCTCTGCACCCTTTCCAAAGCTTCCACATCCTTCTTATAATGCGGTGACCAGAACTGTACGCAATACTCCAAGTGCAGCCGCACCAGAGTTTTGTACAGCTGCAGCATAACCTCTTGGTTCTGGAACTTGATCCCTCAATTGATCCCCGGCAATTATAGACCGGTAAGTCTCACGTCTGTCGTCTGCAAGGTGTTAGAAAGGATTCTGAGGGATAAGATTTATGACCATCTGGAAGAGCATGGCTTGATCAAATACAGTCAACACGGCTTTGTGAGGGGTAGGTCATGCCTTACAAACCTTATCGAGTTTTTTGAGGATGTGACTAGTAAGGTTGATGAGGGTCAAGCTGTGGATGTGGTGTATATGGACTTCAGTAAGGCATTTGACAAGGTTCCCCATGGAAGGCTCATTCAGAAGGTCAGGAGGAATGGGATACAGGGGAACTTAGCTGCTTGGATACAGAATTGGCTGGCCAACAGAAGACAGCGAGTGGTAGTAGAAGGAAAATATTCTGCCTGGAAGTCAGTGGTGAGTGGGGTTCCACAGGGCTCTGTCCTTGGGCCTCTACTGTTTGTAATTTTTATTAATGACTTGGACGAGGGAATTGAAGGATGGGTCAGCAAGTTTGCAGACGACACAAAGGTCGGAGGTGTCGTTGACAGTGTAGAGGGCTGTTGTAGGCTGCAGCGGGACATTGACAGGATGCAGAGATGGGCTGAGAGGTGGCAGATGGAGTTCAACCTGGATAAATGCGAGGTGATGCATTTTGGAAGGTCGAATTTGAAAGCTGAGTACAGGATTAAGGATAGGATTCTTGGCAGCGTGGAGGAACAGAGCGATCTTGGTGTGCAGATACATAGATCCCTTAAAATGGCCACCCAAGTGGACAGGGTTGTTAAGAAGCATATGGTGTTTTGGCTTTCATTAACAGGGGGATTGAGTTTAAGAGTCGTGAGATCTTGTTGCAGCTCTATAAAACTTTGGTTAGACCGCACTTGGAATACTGCGTCCAGTTCTGGGCGCCCTATTATAGGAAAGATGTGGATGCTTTGGAGAGGGTTCAGAGGAGGTTTACCAGGATGCTGCCTGGACTGGAGGGCTTATCTTATGAAGAGAGGTTGACTGAGCTCGGTCTCTTTTCATTGGAGAAAAGGAGGAGGAGAGGGGACCTAATTGAGGTATACAAGATAATGAGAGGCATAGATAGAGTCGATAGCCAGAGACTATTTCCCAGGGCAGAAATGGCTAGCACGAGGGGTCATAGTTTTAAGCTGGTTGGTGGAAAGTATAGAGGGGATGTCAGAGGCAGGTTCTTTACGCAGAGAGTTGTGAGAGCATGGAATGCGTTGCCAGCAGCAGTTGTGGAAGCAAGGTCATTGGGGTCATTTAAGAGACTGCTGGACATGCATATGGTCACAGAAATTTGAGGGTGCATCCATGAGGATCAATGGTCGGCACAACATTGTGGGCTGAAGGGCCTGTTCTGTGCTGTACTGTTCTATGTTCTATGTTCTATGTTCTATTAATAAAAGCTAAAACACTGTATGCTTTCTTAACAGCCCTGTCAACCTGGGTGGCAACTTTCAAGGATCTGTGTCCATGGACACTGAGATCTCTCTGCTCATCTACACTACTAAGAATCTTACCATTAGCCCAGTACTTTGCCTTCTGGTTACTCCTACCAAAGTGCATCACCTCACACTTGTCTGCATTAAACTCCATTTGCCACATCTCAGCCCAGCTCTGCAGCTTATCTATGTCCCTCTGCAACCTACAGCATCCTTCGTCACTATCCACAACTCCACATTAAGGGTGTGTGGAGAAAATGGGAACAGGAGACTTAGTTGGATGATCAGCCATGATCCTAATGAATGATGTAGCAAGCATGAAGGACTGAATGGCCTGCTCCTGTTCCTATTTTTTACAATTGCCATTACAATAGATTTCTTTATTCATGTGAGTGTTGTTGGTGAGGCCAACCAATCCCCGATTAACTTTCAACTGAGAGGCTTGCTCCCGTAATTACACAGGGCATTTAAGAGTCAGCCCCATGTTATAGACCTGGAGTCACTAGTTACTCAGATCACGCAAGGACAGCAGATTTCCTTTCCCAAATAACATTCGTGAATCAGATGGGTTTTTACAACAATCAACAACAGCCACATTCCCATCATTACAGGGACTACTTTTCAATGGTAATTTTATGAATTGATTTTTGAATTCCAATGCACCAACTGCCTTGGGAGGAATCGTCTAGCCTAGAGCATCTCAAGTTTTTCCCACTCTGGGTTCCATTTCGGGCTTGAAAATTGTCACAGACTGTCAGTGAACACTGTTCAAGCAGCTTATGTAACTTGGTCAATGATCTGCAACAACTATTACTGCTTCAGACAGTGAGACCACAGAACTCGAGCTCCTGACCCCGACTTTGGGAATCCCTGATCAAGCCATTAATGTTGCTGTGGCATCAGCAGGTTAAAAGAAAATCCTCTTCTGTTTGACAGAGCCTATGTTTCACAACACGTAGAGATACAAGCGGAATTAGTAAGTCTTAACAAGGACAGGCTTTTAACTTAAAATGTAGCTTACTGCACAATGGCAATTATCTACAAGTCACACAGTTAGGCAGGTTACTGAGGCTATTGTGAGACACAGGAGCCATCGTTGTCTCCTTCAAGACCCAGAGCTATTCTCTGAACTCAAGACCCATCGTGAGATTGGGAGGAGATTAATTCAGTCTCCAATATGATTATTATCAGAACTATTACCTGATGGAAAGATTTGCTGCATGCATACTAACTGCTGTGTTACTTACATATCAACAGTGACCACTTGTTTTAAGTGCTTAATTGCTCCTAACATGCTTCAGGACATCCTGAAATCATGAAAAATGCTATTCAGGAGTGATTTTTCTTTCTGGCATTATTTCTAATTTTTATCCTCTCTGTTGTTTGGGTTTTGGATGGTGCTGGGGCAGTCACAATGTCATATCACCGGAGTCATGAACAGAGGCAAGTGATAATGTTCTGGTGGCTTGAGTTTAATTCTTGGACTTTTTTTTGGTTCACTCATTGCTCTCACTGCTGGAGCAGCATTTATTGCCCATCCCTAGTTGTCCTTGAGAAGGTGGTGGTTAACTGCCATCTTGAACTGCTGTTGTCCATTTGGTGTACACAGTCCTAAAATACCCTCGGGAGGGAGTTCCAGGAATTTGACCTAGCGACAGTGAAGGAACGCTGATATATTTCCAAGTCAGGATAGTGAGTGGTTTGGTGAGGGACTTCCAGCTGCTCCTATTCCCATTGATCTGCCTTTGAGATGGTCGTGTTCATGGGCTTGGAAGCTGCTGTCTGAGGAGTCTTGATGGTTCAATTAATAATTCTGAAATTGAAGGGTTAGGTAATGGTGGTCATGAAAACCACCCTGAGTGTTGCAAAACTCCAGCTGGTTCACTAGTTCCCTTTAAGGAAGGAATTCTGCAACCCGTACACTTAGTCTGGCCAAGTGTGACTCCAGATTCACAGCTGAACTACCCTCTGATATTACCAAATATGTCTTTTAGTGCAAGGGCTAAGAGGGAATAGGCTACTAATGTTGATTTTGGCAGCAACATTCACATTTCATGAGTGAATATATGTTTTTAAATTGTTTCAACTGATCAATTGTCAACTGAATATATTTTGCATCCTGACTTGATATAATCTTAGTGTACCATGCTTTTATTTGCTTAATCTGGTGTGACTTTGTAAGCTCATACTAATTTCTTTCAATAGTGCTTGCCATTTGTATGTTGTTTGTCTCATTTTTTTTACTATAAAGGGAGTTTTCATATCTTCTCAGACCAGGGTAGCCTAAGATGCTGCCTTTTAATAGCCTTTCTTAGCTTCAGAGTTAGTAGAAAACTGCTGAAATTTTGATGGAATATGTCACAAATTTTAGGATGTCTCCCAAGTTCTATACAGCCCATGAAGTGCTATTGAAATGACAGAGACATTCCCTGAATGATCAGTGAAGAACCCTTGAAGACCATAAGTTGTAGGAGCAGTGGAAGGCCATTCAGCACATCAAGTGTGCTCCAGCATTCAATGAGACCATGGCTGATCTGATAACTCCACTTGCCTGCCTTTTCTCCATAGCCCTTGATCCTTCACTGATTAAAAATATGTCTATCTCAGCCTTGAATATACTTAACAACACAGCCTCACCCACCATTTACAATTTAAAAAATGCAAATGGATATGGCTAGATTAGGTGAACGGACCAAAATTTGGCCAATGGAGTTTAAAGAAAAAGAACATAAGAACTAGGAGCAGGAGTAGGCCATCCAGCCCCTCGAGCCTGCCCTGTCATTTTATAAGATATGGCTGATCTTTGAGACTCAGCTCCACTTACTCGCCCACTCACCATAACCCTTAATTCCTTTATTGTTCAAAAATTTATCTAGCCTTACCTTAAAAACATTCAGTGAGGTAGCTTCAACCACTTCACTGGGAATGGATTACTGTGAGGTTGTTTATCTTGGGTGGAAGAACGGTCAGGCAAATTATGAGATAAATGAAGAGAAACTTCAAATATTTTGGTGCAGAGGGACCTGTTATATCCATTCTCTTTGAAAATTGCTTATGCAGGTGCAACAGTTAATAATGTGAGCAATTGGAATTTGGGCATTTAGTATGAAATGAACAGAGCAGAAAAGTAAGGAAGTGTTGCTGCAACTGGACAAGGCATTGGTAAGCCTAATCTGGAATTTTGCTTGCAGTTTTGATCCCCTGACTTGAGGGAGGACTTGATTGCATCGAAAGCAGTTTTGGGAAGGTTCACCAAATTAATTCGTAGAAACAGAGAAATATAGAAGATAGGAACAGGGGTAAATCTTTCAAGTCTGCTCCATTAATTATTATTATGGCTCGTCATTGAGCTCAATTGCCTCATCCCACCCTCTCCCCAAATCCCTTGACCTCTTCAGCAGCAACAACTATATCTACATCCGTATTGAAAACACATGATGTTTTGATCTCATCCACTTTCAACTTTAAAGAATTTGACAGGCTCACCACTCTCTGGGTAAGGAAATATCTCTTCATCTCTGCCCTAAAAGGTTTACCTTTCTCCTTAAAATATGACCCATAGTTCAGACTGCCTCATCATTGGGAATATCCTTTCAGCATCTCACCTGCCAATCCTGTTAGAATTTTATACCTTTTGAGATGCCCCTCCATCTCATAAACTCCTGTGAATACAATCCTAACTGACTCATTCTCTCCATTTATGTCGGACCTGCTATTCCAGGAATAAATTCAGCAAACCATCATTGCCCTCCCTCTATTGTGAGCGATCCCAGTGGTGAAGGGCTTATCCTATGTGGATTGATTAAGCAGTTTAGGCCTATATACTTGGGTTTTGGAGGATGTGAGAAGATCTAATTGAGGTATAAAAGATGCTAAAGGGGGTAAGCAAAGTCGACCTAGATGTTTCCCCTTATGGGCCATCTGGAACAAGAGGTCATAGTCTTAGGTTAAGGAGTGTGTGCTGCCAAGGCACAATGGAGTAAGAAAACTGTGTGAGGTATTCGTGTTGAAGTTAAATGGGAGCCCGTTCAGTAATCGGACCCTTGCGTCTCAAATGTATGTAAATATATTCTGGTTCAAGTAAGAGATGCCTTTGGTTTGTTTGGATAGAGTCAAACTCCAATCTTTGTTTGCTTCCTTGATATGCTACCATGCAGAACTGAACCACCTTTGTGACTACTACATGTATAATATGTACTTTTTATGAATAAGGTATATTTTGGAAAAAAAGTAAAGAAAAAACTAGGGATGAGGAAGAATGACTTCTCTCAAAGGCTCGTGAATCTGAGGAATCACTAGCCCAGAGCACAGTGGACAATGGGGCACTGAATAACTTTAAGGAGGAGATAGACAGATATTTATTTTAGAAATGGGTTAAGAGTAGTGGGGAGCTGTTAGGAAAGCAGATTTGAGGCCATGATGAGATCAGTCATGATTAAATATTCAATGGCGGAGCAGGCATGAGGGGCTGAATTGTCCATGAGATAACAAGGTGTGGAGCTGGATGAACACAGCAGGCCAAGCAGCATCACAGGAGCAGGAAGGCTGACGTTTCGGGCCTAGACTCTTCTTCAGAAAATTGAACTCGTTCTCACCCTCAACAATCTTTACCATGAAACTGAATTGTCCATTCCTGGTCTTAGTTCTTATGTTCTTATGTTCTTAAAGAATTAAACTGAGTCACTACTCTCTGTGAGAAAAAAAAAACCTCCTGATCTCTATTTCAAATGGGAGATCCCTTATTCTGAGATTGTACCCTCTATGCCTAGACTCTCCCGCAAGGGGAAACAACCTCTTCTCCATTTATTCTGTTAAACCCCCAAGAATTTTGTGGGATGTTTTTTATTTGTTAATAGGATGAGGGTGTTGCTGGCCAGGCAGCATTTATCGCCCATCCCTAATTGCCCAGGGGGCAGTTAAGGAGTCACATGTAGGCCAGACCAGGTAAGGATGACAGTTTCCTTCCCTAAGGGACATTAGTGAACCAGATGGGCTTTTCCTGACAATTGTCAATGGATTCATGGCCATCATTAGATTCTTAATTCCAGATTTTTATTGAATTCAAATTCCACCATTGGTCTCAGAATGTTATCTGGGTCTCTGGGTTAACAGTCCAGCGATAATACCACTAGGCCATTGCCTCACTTTTATTTGTGCTTTAATAATGTACCCTCTTATCCTTCGAAACTCTAATGAGTACAAACCTAACGTACTCAAAGTCACCTCATAAGAAAAACCGTCTGTATATGGGATCAACCTAATGAACCTTTCCTGCTTTGCCTCCAATTCCAGTCCATCTTTCCAATCATCATTGCCCACCCTTAGCCATTCTCACAGGGCAGATTTCAAGGTCTTTGATGTCTAGCTTGCTGACAACACAGAGACAGGGGTATTAACGAAAATAACCTTGTGATTCAAAAACTGCCAGAGACTGAGCATGAGCAGAAGCAAAAAGGGAAGATGTGTGAGGTTAAGAGTATTGCCTCAACTTCATGGACGTAGGAGGTCAAATCTAACAGAGGTGCCTGCGGACCTACATTGGCACAAGGACCATGTTTGCTGTCTAACAGCTTGCACCAAATCCTCGAGTCAGGCTAGAACCCATAACTCTGTCATTGTACGGTTATAATGCTATCAAGTGACAATATTCATTTATTTACAGCTTAGAGCTGCACAGCACAAAAACACTCTTCAGTTCAATTCACCCACACTGACCAGACATCTCCGTCCAATCTCGTCCAATTTGCCACTATTTGGCCCATATCCCACTAAACCCTATCCATTCATGTGCCCATCCAGATTCCTTTCAACGTCTCCAACATTTCCTATGGCAGTCAAATGACGGCTCCTTTGGGATTTGAACCCATGACCTCACACCCTATGTGAGATCAATGAGACAGCTTGCAAAATATAGCACCTTTCATGAGCTCAGGATATCCTAGAGCACGTTAGGGTCAATTGTTTTTGAAGAGAGTCAATTCTGAAATGAAGGAAACATAGCTGCCAATTTTTGCATAGCTACCTCCCAAAAACAACAAGGTGATAATGACCTGATCTTTTTTGTGATGTAAGTGATGTTGGCTTATGGATAAATATTGACCAGGACACCATGGAGAATCTCCCTTGAATATCATCATGGGCTACTTAACATCTGCTGGAGAGGGTGGGCAGCCATTTGGTTTAATGCATCATCATGAAAGGTCAATCCTCTGACAGTACAATATGCCCTCATCGATTCACAGTGAAATGTCATCCTGAATGATAGTCTCAAAGTCTTTGGTGGGATTTAAACTCACAACATTCTGATTAAGGAGCTGATAGTTACCAATTCAGCTGCTGCTCATATCATGCATTTAGAGACTTTAACATCAAAACCATCCCAAAGCATTTGTACCAGAGATAATGGGAACTGTAGATGCTGGAGATTCCAAGATAATAAAATGTGAGGCTGGATGAACACAGCAGGCCAAGCAGCATCTCAGGAGCACAAAAGCTGACGTTTCGGGCCTAGACCCGCCTCACATTTTATTATCTTGGAATCTCCAGCATCTGCAGTTCCCATTATCTCCAAAGCATTTGTACAATTACTTAAAACATCAAGGAAGAATATCGCCATGCCATTCATTTTGTAATACAGGTCATTCAGGGTTTCTGCATTGCAGTGACAACAGATGCTGTTCACATGCATATTGTACTCTGGAGCTAGAGTCAGCTTAACCTCAGATAACCATTGGGTTGCTTGCTCTTTAGAGATAGAGAAAGAGAGACAAATGGTTGCCTGTTTCACTCGAGGGTCACCGTACCTCAGGCAAGGAGTGAGATTGAGAGGGGGAACACTTTGTGGTGACCTCAGTCCTTGCAGAATTGAGCCCACACTACATGGCATCATAAACCAGCCATTCATACAACTGAACTAACCATGCCCTAAGGTGGATATGGACAGTGATGGCGAAAGCTTGGATATTCTTGGTCTTGAAATCCCACCCACCTGCCCTTTGGCATGTGTCGGAAGGATTTGTGGTTTCAACCTGGTCAGTCTTAGAATGGTCACACCTTCCAAGGGTCCGGGATTTGCATACGAATCTCTGAGTTTCTGTTTCAGAGGCAGAGATTCTGCCCATAGATTTCTGCCAGCGCCGAAAGCATGATAAGTTAACCAGCTTTGTAAAACTGTGTGAAATGTGAGACACAAAATGAAACAAGAAATTATAGCACATTCAGAGAATGAATGGAATGAAATCCTTACACTGAAAGGTCATGGCTCTGATTGCCAGCTAGATAAGAAGTAGTAAATGCATCCAAAGGTCAGATCTTAATGTTGATATGAAAGGATGCCATTTGAAAACCCAGAGCACAAGTTTTAATCTCTGCTTGTTTTTTCGACTGACTGCAGTGACATGTGGAAGGGAAGCTTAATCAACAAATCTCTAGCATTTTGCACCTTGGCGAAAAGCTCCCAGACTGTGGGAGACACAGTAAGAACAGTGGCTGGAAAGCTAAGATAAAATGACCCGCTAAGTCTGGATGTGAGTTTGCTTGCTGAGCTGGAAGGTTCGTTTTCAGACGTTTCGTCACCATTCTAGGTAACATCATCAGTGAGCCTCTGACAAAGCGCTGGTGTTATGTCCCGCTTTCTATTTATCTGGTTAGGTTTCCTTGGGTTGGTGATGTCATTTCCTGCGTTGGTGATGTCATTTCCTGTTCTTTTTTCAGGGGATGGTAGATTGGCTCCAAATCAATGTGTTTGTTGATGGAGTTCCTGTTGGAATGCCATGCTTCTAGGAATTCTCGTGCGTATCTCTGTTTGGCTTGTCCTAGGATGGATGTGTTGTCCCAATCAAAGTGGTGTCCTTCCTCATCTGTATGTAAGGATACGAGTGATAGTGGGTCATGTCGTTTTGTGGCTAGTTGATGTTCATGAATCCTGGTGGCTAGCTTTCTGCCAGTTTGTCCAATGTAGTGGAACACTAAAACAAAAAACACTACATTGGACAAACTGGCAGAAAACTAGCCACCAGGATACATGAACATCAACTAGCCACAAAACGACATGACCCACTATCACTCGTATCCTTACATACAGATGAGGAAGGACACCACTTTGATTGGGGCAACACATCCATCCTAGGACAAGCCAAACAGAGACACGCACGAGAATTCCTAGAAGCATGGCATTCCAACCGGAACTCCATCAACAAACACATTGATTTGGAGCCAATCTACCATCCCCTGAGAAAAAGAACAGGAAATGACATCACCAACACAGGAAATGGCATCACCAACCCAAGGAAACCTAACCAGATAAATAGAAAGCGGGACATAACACCAGCGCTTCATTGGAGGCTCACTGATGATGTTACCTAGAATGGTGACGAAACGTCTGAAAACGAACCTTCCAGCTCAGCGAGCAAACTCACACCCAGAACCTCAACCTGAGCTACAAATCTTCTTAAAACTCGCTACCACTAAGTCTTCTTCATATAACTAACTGTTTTGGTGACATGGCTTTTTCCTCTTGCTACCTCCTGAGTTCGTCTCCCAATCATTGCCTGCACCCTTATTTGCCCCTGAGTTCTGGTTGGTGACTGGTGCTGGGGTTAATGCTTCAGGAGTTGAGCCATTCTTCAGCTACTTACCTCAGTAACCACACCTGACCCTTTACAAGAAGGAGGTCTAACTTCTGTAGACTGGATTCATTGCCCACTCTAACTTTGTCAGAGGCTGACTGACAACATGAAGCTCATGGAGAAATGGTTCAAACCGAGCCAGGAAGAAGCACAATATCATAGGGGAGGCGATGACCGAGTGGTATTATCACTGGGCCGTTAATCCAGAGAACCAGATAATGCTCTGGGTTCGAATCTCACCATGGCAGATGGTGGGATTTGAGCTCAATAAACATCTGGAAGTAGGAATTCAATGATGACCGTGAGTCTATTGCCAATTGTTGGAAGAACCCGTCTGTTTTGCTAATGTCCTTAAGGGAAGGAAACTGCCATCCTTCCCTGGTCTGGCCTCCAGACCCACAGCAATATGGCTGACTCTTAACTGCACTCTGGGCAATTGGGAATGGCAATAAATACTGGCCTAGCCAGCAGTGCTCTCATCTCATGAATGAATAAAATATAAAAGGAAAAAGCAGCCACTGAATCGACACAGCAATCATTATCTTTGCCATTGGAGCTCAGCGACAGCGGTATTTATTATGTTTAAGCTGCATTGCAACAATTTGCTAAGTTTCCTTTGATAACACCTTCCAAACACCTCATCTTCACCACCGAGGAGAACAGGGGCATCAGATGCTTTGAAACACTATCTCCTGCGAGTTTTCCTCCAAGACAAAGTTTTCAAGGTTGGCGACGGGTTAGTATGCTCATTTGAAAAGCCGTGGCGGATGCGAATATTCTCCCTCCACACTGTAACACTTCTGTGATTTGTCTGTGATTCTGTGGATGAGCAAGCGAAGGGAGTGCAATGGGATTGAAAACTTGCAAACGTGTCCCGATCCTTTCATGATCACAGAGGTAAAATCCTGGAACTTACTTTGTAACAGTGCTATGAGGTATACTGAAACCACATCAAAGATGTTTCAAGAAAAGAAATTCACCAGCTTTTCAAGAGCATTTCAGATTTCTCATAAATTCTGGCCGTCACTTTCCATGCATCATTTTTAGAAAGGTCCAGTTCTCCCTAGGCCTGCTTTCCATCAACCTTAAATGACCACATTTGGGTCGGTTATGGTGGACCTTACCTTACTTTGTTTATGATTCATTTTGGGATATGGGCATGGTTGGAAAGATTGGCACTTATCATCCATCTCTGTTTGTCCTTGATAAGAGAATGTCAATCCAGCTCTTCATTCCAAGTTATTTCCTGTTGGAGATGTTAAGAATATTGATAATATTGGGAGGTGTAATTTGGCCCAAGAAGGAAAGGTTTTACGCAATCAGTTTTGGCTCAACTTGAGCCCATATCAAAGATTTATTAACCATCATTTCATTCTTGAGACTTTTCCTTCGACAAGTCAACTCCAACTACATTAAACCTTTCAAATTGACCTGTTCAGGTGTGACAATACACATTTTGAAACTGTGGCTTGAACTTAGACCTCTCAATCCAGGGGTAAGGACGCTACCACTGTGCCACAAGAGGGCGCAAAGAGATTGAGTTGAGGCAAAGATTCCTGAACCATGATACATGGCGGTGGCAAATGGGCCATCAGCGGCATTCCTGTTGTAATCTGTTTCTTTCCCCTCCCCATCCGTCAGAAACACAGAAAATCTTGCAGATGTGTTAAGGTGCAGGATCAGGCTATTTGACCTATAATGCCAACACCTTCTCTTCAAATGAACATTATTACCTCAGACCAGTCTCTTGTTTTGTCTCCAAATCCTTGCACATCATATTTATCCAGGTAATCAGTCAAAACCCTCTTGAAAGCCTCAATAGTACTTGCCTCCACCACACTTTCAGACAGTGTACTTTTTTATCTTAACTTCTTGCCAAGTGATAACATTTTTCTCACGTCACCCTTGCTTCTTTTGCAAACCACAGACCTAGTAGGGGCATCAAGGCTTTGAGAGAAGTAGCAGAAAATTAGATTTGAGGATTGTCAGATCAGCCACAACCTCATAGAAAACTGGAACAGACTCAATGGGTTGAATGGCCTAATTCTAATCCTACATCTTAGTGGAATTCTAGCCAACATTTGAATCAAGGCCACCAAGAACTGTGTACTGTGAACCACCAAATCAAAGAAACTCCCCTGTGTATGATCTAATGCCTGATACCAACTACTTGTGTTCTTTATCTGCCCGATATGTCCAGAAGCTGTCTTACCTTGCTCATATCAAGTATATTAAGAGAGAGAAATGATATTTAAACACATTGCGCACTAACACCAAACCATATTCACTCTTCACCTTTATGTTTACAGGCCGACATTGTCTGCAGGCCCATCTCTCCAGGTCTCAATTGTGTCCTCGTTTTCAAATATGTATCTGAACTTGTCCTCCTCACACCTCTGCAGCCCAACAACCTCTGAGATCTTTCTTTGTTCTCCTAATTCTCCCTTCTTGAGCATCCTAACTTTGATCCATCGATGGCCACACATTCAGTTGTCTAAGTTCTCAACTTCCCTGTCTGATCCCATCCACTTTGGTAGCGATCTCTAAATCTCTCCTGTTTCAAGATGCTAAAATCTGTTTGATTGAGCTTTTGGCTTTGTGAGTTAATAACTCCTTCTGTAGCTTGGCATTGGGTTCTTTGATGATTGTTACGGTAAGACATCTTGGAAAATTTAACTGTGCTAAGGGTGCTATATAAATGCTATTTGCTGTTGATACTCCCACAAGCAATAATTTATAGGCTTGAGCCTGTAGCCAGAAGATTGCTATATTTTCACAAGTAACCTCCTTAACAGTATTTAATGTTAAGGTGATCATAGTCCAATAAGGGACAGACATGAATGTGCCATGTTGACTGCAGCATTACAACAGATGCCTTCCGCATATGTCAATGAAATGCAAACCATTTATCAAGGAGCAAATTCGCCTACACATATCAACACAAGCCTGAAGCAGCAATCTACATAAAATGACAAAGTGCAGAGAATGGTCTGTGGCATTAAGGATAATTGTTTATATTGTTGAGAAAAGGAATTGCAAAGGTATAGGGAAAGACCAGCGAGGACTACCACTAATTTGATAGTTCATTCAAAGAAACAGCAGAGATACAATGGACTGGTGACCTCTCTGTGTGCTGTTGTATTCTATAACTGGAATTTCGAGTAAAGCTGAATTATTGAGTGACCTGGTTGACTCAGTAACACTCCAGGAGCACGTGTGTTTCTTTTGGTTTGGTCTGGAAGCAGCAGCCAAGCTCCAGGCCAATTTCATTTTGGAATTTCACTCATCAAGCCTGCTTCAAAAGCACCTTCCTCTCCTGCAGCCTCTACCACCAAAAGGACAAAGGCAGCCTTCGCATGAGAGCTCCACCATCTGCGAGTTCCCTTCCAAGTCATGGCATGGGTAGAGTGCAAAGTATAAAGCTTTCTGCCACGGCAGAGTGGTTAATTACAGGTGCAGTTGCAAAAGCTTAAAAGAGATATGTGATGCAAGTTTTTCACACAGAGCGTGGTGAGTGCCTGGAACACACTGCGAACAGAGGTGGTGGAAGCAAACACAATACCAGCATTCATGAAGCACCTTGACTAATACATGAACAAGAAGAAAATAGAGGGATATGGGACCTTGTAAGTGAAGATAGTTTTAATACGGAAGGATAAAATATCTCGGTGCAGGCTTGGAGGGCCGAAGGGCCTGTTCCTGCGCTGTATTGTTCTTTGTTCTAAGTTCCGGACCATCCTGACTCAGCATGTTAGATTTCCTCCACTAACACTGGGTCAAACTGCTGGAACTCCTTCCATGCCAGCCCTACAAACACATGGGCTACAAGAGTGCAAAAGTTGGAGTGGCACGGTGGCTCAGTGGTTAGCACTGCTGCCTCACAGCGCCAGGACCTGCGTTTGATTCCACCCGTGGTTGACTGTGTGGAGTTTGCACATTCTCCCTGTGTCTGTGTGGGTTTTCTCCAGGTGCTCTGGTTTCCTCCCATAGTCCAAAGATGTGCAGGTGAGGTGGATTTGCCTTGCTACATTGGCCATAGTGTTCAGTAGATTAGGCGGATGGGTCTGGGCGGGATGCTCTGAGGGTTGGCGTGGACTTGTTGGGCTCAAGGGCCTGTTTCCACACTGTAGGGATTCTATGCTCTAAAGGTAGTATTCACCTGCATGTTCCTCAAGGGCAATAAATACTGATGTTCACATCCCAGGAACACGTGCTTAAGAAAAATAAATCAGACTTCCAACTTAATCACTATGTTAACATTTAAGGTGTCAACCATGTCTTGAGGATCAAATGCAAGTACAATCAACTGAAATTTGCAATCAATCCTTAGTTACCAAATCAGCGAGGCACAAGGAAGATTATAAGGGGCCAGTTACTATTTATAATCATAGACCCATTGACTGATATAGGGGCGAAAGAAGACATTAAGCTGCTTGTGCTGTGTTAGCTCTTTTGCTGAGTGTCTTTTTCACTTACATTCACTGCCCAGCACTTTTCCCATGCTCTGCATGGCTGTCTTTTTTTAAGTATGACTCAAGTATTGCAGTGTTTTAAGTATTTTTCTAAGTGGAAGCAAATTAACAAACAGCGCATCGAGCGAATTTGCTCCATCACTTGTTTTCATCAATATTGCTTTCTCTGTTTATTTCCTGAAATCTGTGTAATCTGGTTACTTTTTAAACATACCTAGCAAACACCCCTCAACCACTTTATCTCGAAGGAGAGCAATCCATTTTTCTACATTTCCACATCTTCAAAGCATTTAATCTCTGATGCAATTCTGCTAATTCGCTTCTGCACAATCTTTACAACGTTGGTATCTTTTCTAAAGTGTGAAATCCCACGTTGGCTATAATCACCCAACTCCTTAGGCAGCACCTTCCAAACCCACTTCTCTCTAGAAGCATAAGGCCAGCAGATATGTGGGAACACCACCACCTTGAAGCTCCTCCCCAAGCTACTCATCATCCTGGCTTGGAAATATACCGCTGTCCCTTCACTGTTACTGGATCAAATTCCTGGAATTTCCTCTCTAACGGCATTGTGGGTCTACCTACAATACATGAGCTGTAGTAATTCAAGAAGACAGTTTCTGAAGGGGAAGCTTCAGATGGGAAATAAATGTTGGCCCAGCTAGTGATGCCTATGTCCCATGAGTGAATTTTTAAACAAAGTGCTCTAACTTGGACCTTACCAAAAGGTTCAGCGTTACTGAGTACTCAGTGCCACTAATTATAAAGGATGAAAGGTTGAAAGTTTTAAAGGAGTGGAGTGTATAATATAAGGCAGTTCGTAGCTGAAAGGGTTTACTGACATAGAATCTCTGCAGTGTGAATGCAGGCCATTCAGCCCATTGAGTCTACACCGATCCTCTGAAAAGCATCTCACCCAGACTCCACCCCCTACCCTATCCCTGTGACCGAGCATTTACCATGGCCAATCCACAAAACCTGCACGTATTTGATGTGAAGTTGCTGGTGTTGGACTGGTGTGGACAAGATCAGAAGTCACACAACACCAGGTTGTAGTCCGATGGGTTTATTTGAAATGACAAGCATTCAGAGCATTTCTCCTTCGTCGGGGTAGTGCTCGGAAAACTTGAGATTTCAAATAAACCTGTGGGACTATAATGAAGTGTTGTGTGACTTCTGATCTTGCACATCATCGGACAGTGGGAGGAAACACATGTAGCCACAAGGACAATGTGGAAACTCCACACGGACAGTGATCTAAAGGTGGAATGGAGCCCACAGCCCTGCTGTTGTGAGGCAACAGTGCTAATCACTGGGCCAAGCATAATATTTCCAGATAAACTCAACTCTTCATGGCATAAAGTACTGTTTCTGTGAGACACTGGCTAGTTGTGTCTCTTCTAAGTTGCAAGGTTATATACTCTCAATACTACTTTGCAAAGGACCCTAATGTAACTCAGATGTAATATAACTGCTGTAGCAAGTAAGGACTGTGTAGAAAACCTGCTCTGTTTATCCAGTCCATGACACACTTCCCACAAACTCTCTTTCTGGGTAGCATTGTCATTTCATCTAGCTCAGTCATAAATAATAAAACTAACTGTGCTAAAATAAAACAAAGAACTGCAGATGCTGGAAATATGAAACTAAAAAAGCAAAAATTGCTAGGGGATCCCAGCAGGCCCGGAGAGAGAAAGAGTTTACATTTCGAGTCCAGTTCTGACGAAAGGTCATATAACTCAAAACATTAACTCTGTTTCTCTCTCCACAGATGCTGCCAGGCCTGCTGAGTACCTCCAGCAATTTCTGTTTTTGTTTAAACTGGCTGTGATTTATTTCAATGTTTTTCAAAACAGCTGAAAAAACTGAATCAAAAGACTGCTGTGAATTTGCTCTAGTCTCCTAACCAGCCTCGATCCCCAGCAATTTGCCAACCGGCGAAACAGGTCTAGAGCAGACACCATTTTCCTAGTCCTAAACTCACCCCTGGAACATCTGGATAGCAAGGATGCCTACATCAGAGTCCTACTCATCGACTACAGCCCTGCCGTCGACACGATAATCCGTACCAGATTAATCTCAAAACTCTGAGACTTAGGTCTGCAAATGGGTCCTCAGCTTCCTGGCTGCAATCAGTGAAAATAGACAACAGCTGATAACCTTTAACATTGGCACCCCGCAAGGATGCATTCTCAGCCCCTTAATCTATCTCCTATACACTCACGACTGTGTAGCTAAATTCTATACAAACACTATCTATGAGTTTGCTGATGACACCACCATGGTAGGACAGGTGATAAACAGTGATGAGTCACAATACAGAAAGGAAAAAGAGGGCTTGCTGTTCGGAAGCCTTGGTGTTGGGATGCAAGGATAACAACCTCTCTCTCAATGCCGCAAAACTAAAGAACTGATCTTGATTAGAGACAGAAAAACTACTGATGCTGGAATCCAAGGTAGACAACTAACAGGCTGGAAGAACACAGCAGACCAGGCAGCATCTGGAGGAAAGGAGCAGTCAATGTTTTGGGTATTACCCTTCTTCAGAACCGATCATTGACTTCAGAAGGAAAGGGGGAGAACATGCCCTTATCTACATCAATGGTGCTGAGGTGGAAAGGATGGAGAGGGTCGAGTTCCCAGGAGTGACGATAATCAACAATTTGTCCTGGACCTCCTAAATAGATGCAATGGTCAAGAAGGAAAACAATGCCTCTCCTTCTTCAGGCAGCTTAGAAAATTCATGGAGCCCATGAAGACTATCACCAACTTGTACAGATCCATCACAGAAAGCCCGGTATGGCAACTGCTCTGCTTAGAACTGTATGAAACAGCAGAGAGTTGTGCGCATAGCCCAGACCTTCATGGAAGCCAACCTCCCATCCATGGACTCCATTTACATGCCTTGTTGCAGCAGAAAGGCTACCACATCAAAGACTCCTCCCACCCTGTTAAAGCTCTCTTCCAAACTTATCCACTGGGGAGAAGATACAGAACCTTGAACATGTGCCCCAACAGGTTTAAGAACAATTTCTTACCTACTGTTATCAGAGTCTCTAACTTCAAATAATGGAGATCTTGCTTTGTGCACCTCATGTGCTGTGTAATCTGTATGCCTCTCTCTGTCTGAGCACCTGATGGTCTGTACGTTCTTGTTTGCTATGATCTAACTGTGGTTAGTTGGCTCCCTGAGCTGGTTCATTAGTGTGCAGAGACGTTTCATTATCCTGTTGGGTAACATCATCAGTGTAGCCTCCGATGAAGTGCCATTGTGTTTCCCCACTTGTTATTTAAACTCGAAAGTCCTGTGCTTGTCTCAGTTTGTCTTGTCGTAGAATCCTGACATTGCCCTGATCAAACTGGTGATTCTCCTCGTCTGTGTGTATGGAGATGCGTGACTATTGGTCGTTGCTAGTTAGTGTTCATGTATTCTCGCAGCCTGAAGTCAGAACTGCAGTCCCTCTCCCAGGCACATCAACATAGTTACAATGAAGACTAAAGCACTTCATCAACTACTTAACCCACTCAATCCACTCAGTCCAGGAGTTCCTCAACACCCTCACAGACATAAGATTAGATGAAGATGAGACCGCAGTGTCTTTTGACACTACTGCTCTATTCACATTGACCGACATACCACTAGCAAGAGAAACTCTAACAACAATACTGAAAGAACCAGACTTGAGTAACACCATCTCCACAGGCAACATGCTGAATTTACTGGACCTATGCCTCATGACCCACTTCACCCTTCATGGCCAGATCTATGAACAAGCCAATGGGGCACCTGTGGGGTCACCCATCTCTGAACCAATAGCAGAAGCGGTGAGGCAGAGGCTTGAAAGCACGGTCCTTCTTCAAATCCAACCCAAACTATAGATCCGATATGTGGGTGGCACTTTAATCATCATCAAACAGGCTCAACTAGACGAAACACATCAACTTATAAACAACACTCTAACTGGCATCAAATTCACCAGAGACGATGAAAAGAACAAACAGCTCCCATTCCTGGACGTGATGGTAGAATGCAGGACCAACAGGGAATTTCTGACCAAAGTGCACCCAAAGGCCACACACATGGATCAAGTCTTAAATTTCAACAGTAATCACCCCAATACCCACAAACAGAGTTGTGTAAAAACACTGTTCAAACGAGCCACAAAACACTGCAGCAGCCCACAACTATGCCAAAATGAAGAATACTTCTGAGAACTTAGAGAAACAGATAGCTCAACTGTTAGGTCCAGCAATGTCTGTCACACAAACAGCAGGAAGACACAGTACACCCCGAACATTTGCCATATTACTACACATCAGGCATGTATCTGAACTGACCACAAGACTCCTACAGCCACTGGGCAACAGAGCAGCACACAAACCTACAGCAACTCTATGCCAACTGCTATCAAGAACCAAAGACCCCTTACCCACTATGGACAGAAATGACATAATATACAAGATTCCACACAAGGACTGCGACAAATATTACACTGGATGGACAGGAACGAAACTAGAGGCAAGTGAGAGTTGGGTGTTGTGTTTTTGTTGGGTAAGGGGTCTTTGGTTCTTGATAGCCGTTGGCATAGGGTTGAAGATAATAAAATGTGAGGCTAGATGAACACAGCAGGCCCAGCATAGGGTTGATGTAGGTTTGAATGTTTATTGATGATCAGTTTCCAACTTACTAATTTATAATTAATACAGTGTGCAATAAGGTTTAACACTGACAATAATCTTTACAATGCAATGCAATACTTGTGAAATTGATAAAAAAAATTGCAGTCTCTGTTAATACCAGCTACTGTTTTATTTAGTCCTTTGACTGAACAAAATTGGAAATGAAATGTTAGAGGCTGAAAAATAAATAGATTCAGAAAAGAAACATGACCAGCCACGTTTCACTAAACTCCCCATTCAGCACACTTTACTTCTTGCAATAAGCCTGACTTAGTGAGTGCCTTTCTCCCTTTGAAATTGAATTGCCACTTTGAACCAAATTCCCAAATACCCTGGTCCGTTACCGTGACCAAATGTTTGTACTGACAGTGCAATTACAAAGAGCTGAACTGAATCACTCTATCATAGTTTCCTGCTCTGGCAATCAATCTAATTTAGGTATCTATTTAGGCAAAGGATTTCAGCTGAAAGACAACTGTCACTGTTAAACTGATGCCTAATTAAGTAGATTATTTTAACTTACTTTGTTTCTTTCGAAGTGACTCAAAGCATTTTGTTTCGAAGTACTAGTTCCAGGTCTGAATCTGTCTCTCATTATAAAATTGACCTTGAAAATGATTTACCAGTTGATTTCTCACTTTGAATCGAGTT
The DNA here is from genome assembly GCF_030684315.1 of Stegostoma tigrinum. Classification (NCBI taxonomy): domain Eukaryota; kingdom Metazoa; phylum Chordata; class Chondrichthyes; order Orectolobiformes; family Stegostomatidae; genus Stegostoma; species Stegostoma tigrinum. The sequence goes on from NC_081359.1 coordinate 104,318,965, forward strand.
CCGAAATATACTCACCCGCGCTCTGTTTTACTCGAAAATCTCCCTCAGACAGACCACATGCCCTTACTCACCCTTACAGTGAATATTCTTTTGAGACCCATGAAAGAGCTCCCCTTATCGAATAGAGTTACACAGGTTTGGCTTTCAAGCTGGTTGATGTTCTTTAAATGCAGTAGAATTTAAAGAGCAAAGTGTGCTTTTGTGACTAGAAATGAGAAGTATTCTTTTTTGATGATGTCTCTCTTTTCCACCTCTTTGTATTTTAAAAATACTCTCAAGATTCCTGTGATTTTTGGCAATGTACTGCCTGTGCCAGACAGAACTCTGCCAGACAGTCATAGGATCACTTACTTCAACTCCACATTCTTTTCTCTGATAATACAGTAACACATGCCCTGGTGTCAAGTTCAAAATCGGTGGGATGGCCATTATCCTTCTTTGATCTGTCTCATGCCTTGACCAGATGAGAAACATATTACCCAAGGAATGGTCCAAACATTATTGTCCAAGAATATAGGTTCCAATTAAGGTTGGTCTTTTTGTCCGGGATTTCTTTGAATGCATAATGCAGCTGTTAATATTTTTGTGTAAGTAAGAATTGTTAGCATTTTAAGGTTCAGGGTTTCTTTCTGTCATCATCACATCTTCTGGAAATGTTCCATTTTCTCCAAAATGGTGTATTCTTGTGTGTATGTTTAACTCAGTCTCAGCAACAGTGAGTTCTAATATTAAAGGACTTGAAGAGATTTTCCGTCTGTCTGCCATACAATTCTTTGGCGTTTTTGTACCTGAGAAAGTTGACAAATTCTGATAACTTTCTTGCACTGGGTTAGCTTTCTGTTCCCGTCGGTCATAATCACTGTTTTGGACTTCAGCTTCTGCAACCACCTTGACAGCTACTTCCAGTTTGAGATCCTCTCCTAATGGTAACGATACAAAGGAAAAGCATCACAAATTCTGATGGTGATTCTGTTTTGAATTAGTTCTCCAAAATCAAACATTTCTGACAACGTGCAAAGGTCATTTCAAAAAAGGTGTCAATAGATTTTCCTGGAAATGTTACTCTTCCATTAAATCTCACTTTCTCAATTATAAAATTGTCAAATAGCCTTATTGTTTTGCCAAGATTGGAGAATGATAGAAAAGTATACATTTTGTTGAGGTGTTTTGTCCTGTACTCAAAAAATTACAGCACACCTAGCCTCTGCTAATTCCTTATTCTTATTTAGACTCACTGCATATAGCCTATAAATAGTGTCTAACACTTTGTTTGCCTCCTGTTCATGTGCCTGTCCAGAAACACCTTTTCCACTACCTCCACTGTCAGTGCAGTCCAGGCACCCACCACCATGAAAAACTTTTCCTGCATTTCTCTGCTAAGCTACCCTCCACTCACATTGAACCTGTGCCCTCTTGTAGTTGTCCCGGGGAAAAAAAAACCTCTGACTATCCACCCTATCTACTCCTCTCATAATTTTGTAGACGTCTATCAGGTCACCTCTCAGCCTCCGTCTTTCCAGTGTAAACAATCCAAGTTTATTTAACTCTCGTCATAACTAAAACCCTCCAGACCTGGCAATATTCTGATAAACTTTCTCTACGCCCTCTCCAAAGCATCTACATCCTTCTGATAGTGTGGCAACCAGAAATGCACACAATAATCCAAATGGGGCCGAACTAAAGTTTTGTACTTGCCAACTTTTATACTTGATGCCCCAGCTAATGAAGGCAAGCATGCTGTATGCCTTGTTGATCACCTTATCCACCTATGTCACCATTTTCAGGCCATCAGAACAATTTGCAAGAGTACCAATTTAAGGGGAAAACCAACAATACCATGCACGCGTAGGAAGTGCAGCTTTGTTGACAAGTCTGCTGTGATTGGTAGAGGCATGACAATGCGATTACACCAATAAATAATGATTGACAATTAACTGCCTGAATTTGTATCGATGTTAAACAAGCAATGAGTTGACCCTAATTGATTAATGCATTGCGGTGAGAAATGAAACATAGAAACATAGAAGATAGGAACAAGAGAAGGCCATTCGGGCCTTTGAGCCTGCTCCATCATTCATCACGATCATGGCTGATCGTCCAATTAAATAGCCAAATCCTGCTTTCTCCCATAATCTTTGATTTCATTCGCCCCCAAGTGCTATATCTAGCCACCTCTTCATTCAATGATTTGACATCACCTACTTCCTGCGCTAATGAATTCCACAGGCTCACCACTCTTCGGGTCAAGAAATGTCCCCTCACCTCTTTCCTAAATGGTCTACCTCAAGTCCTTAGACTGTGACCCTGATTCTGGACACACCCACCATCAGGAACACTCTCCCTGCATCTACCCTGTCCAGTCCTTTTAGAATTTGAAAGGTCTCTATGAGACCCACCCCCACCCCTTATTCATCTGAAGTTCTCAAACAGGCTGTCACTTTTTGACTTGTTGAGTTAGAACATGTGCAGTACAGGTACATTTCAATTCTGTCTGCAAAGTGCAGGGTGTTTTGTATTAACTCAAGTGGTGTTAACATCTAATGGGTTGGCATCATAAAAATAAAGGGCATTCTGCCTATCACACAAATGAGTAATGTTGGAAATTAATTTCAGTCCTATTTTGATACCGTGCAGTAGACTATACATCCTAAGTAACAGTGCATTGTATCAAATCACTTTCCCTTTGGCTGTTCAAGTTCAACAACTGATCATGCCCAATCAGCAAGCCCATGAAAATCTTGCAACGCAGTGCACCACATTAGATGTGATTCTCCAATTGAACAACATTTGCCGGATAATCCTGAGTGTGCAAGGAATCATGTTTACAACAAGTTTAGGATTGCCCATTAAGCTCATAGTGTAATGCACTTTAGTGCACTGAAAACAATATATATTGCAAGTTAGGGTTGTGTTTGTTGCAGTTAGAAAGAGCACGTACACACGATATACCCATTTGAATTCATCAAAATGACTGATAGTATTTGCTGGATATTTTCTCAATCAGACAAATGATCAATAAGAGCCAATCTGCTTGTTTTTACATTTGAACAAAACTCAGTAGTCAATCATCATTAACTCATCCATTTCACACGACAATTTCACTAACAACATATGCTCACTTTCTCACTAATTAATATTCTCTTCACATACAGTATATATTATTCCCCAGGAATTGGGCATTCTTGCAAATTGTCCTGATGAATGCAAGCTAATATGCTTCAACAAAATGTGACATTTTTTTCTGAAATAAATTCTGTACAACCAGAAAACTATTAACTTTGACAGGGTTACCTGTTTCCTGTCTTACATTCAGCCGTTTCAAAACATGATCCACTCCTATGCCTACTAAATAAAGAAGTGGCAAGTGCTCTTCTCTGAGTTTCTTCAGTAGTCCTGTATCTTATGCTTTGTCTCTTCAACATAATCCAGGCTATTTACCAGTGTGAAGAATTTGTGATCTTAAAGATACTCAGAGCTGAATCATCATTCTCCATTGTTATTATATTTACCTGCTGTCACTTCACTGATTTCAATTAATTGCTTGATGTGTTTCAGGAACAAGCACCAACAACAGAAAATAGTAGTTCTACTCAGGCACAGCCCTCAATATCTTATTCATTCAGAGATGTGGGCATCTCTGGCTGAGGCAACATTTATCATGCCTCCTTAATTCCTTTAAGAAGGTGGCAGTGAGATATGCCTCAATGTTGTTAGAGGGCAAGTTCCAAGATTTAGACCCCTTAACACTGAAACAATGATGATATTGAGAAGGTGACCAAACAGGTAGATGAGAGTAAACCGGTTGATGTGGTGTATATGGATCTCAGCAAGGCATTCGATAAGGTTCCCCACAGTAGGCTATTGTACAAAATGTGGAGGAATGGAATTGTGGGAGATACAGCAGTTTGGATCGGAAATTGTGTTGCTGAAAGAAGACAGAGGGTGGTAGTTGATGGGAAATGTTCATCCTGGAGACCAGTTACTAGTGGTGTACCGCAAGGATCGGTGTTGGGTCCACTGCTGTTTGTCATTTTTATAAATGACCTGGATAAGGGCGTAGAAGGATGGGTTAGTAAATTTGCAGACGACACTAAGGTCGGTGGAGTTGTGGATAGTGACGAAGGATGCTTTAGGTTACAGAGAGACATAGATAAGCTGCAGAGCTGGGCTGAGAGGTTGCAAATGGAGTTTAATGCAGACAAGTGTGAGGTAATGCACTTTGGTGGGAGTAACCGGAAGGCAAAGTACAGGGCTAATGGTAAGATTCTTGGTAGTGTAGATGAGCAGAGAGATCTCGGTGTCCATGTACACAGATCCTTGAAAGTTGCCACCCAGGTTGACAGGGCTGTTAAGAAGGCATACAGTGTTTTAGCTTTTATTAATAGGGGGATCGTGTTCCGGAACCAAGAGGCTATGCTACAGCTGTATAAAACTCTGGTGCGGCCGCACTTGGAGTATTGTGTACAGTTCTCCGCATTATAAGAAGGATGTGGAAGCTTTGGAAAGGGTGCAGAGGAGATTTACTAGGATATTGCCTGGTATGGAGGGAAGGTCTTTCGAGGAAAGGCTGAGGGACTTGAGGCTGTTTCCATTAGAGAGAAGAAGGTTGAGAGGTGACTTAATTGAAACATATAAAATAAACAGAGGGTTGATAGGGTGGATAGGGCGAGCCTTTTTCCTGGGATGGTGACGGTGAGCACGAGGGGGCATAGCTTTAAATTGAGGGGTGAAAGATATAGGACAGATGTCAGAGGTAGTTTCTTTACTCAGAGAGTAGTAAGGGAATGGAACGCTTTGCCTGCAACAGTAGTAGATTCACCAACTTCAGGTACATTTAAGTCGTCATTGGATAAGCATATGGACATATATGGAATAGTGTAGGTTAGATGGGCTTGAGATCGGTATGACAGGTCAGCACAACATCGGGGGCCGAAGGGCCTGTACTGTGCTGGAATGTTCTATGTTCTATATATTTCCAACTTAGCATGGTGATTGGCTTGGAGGGGAACTTGCAGGTGGCGGTGTTCCCATATATATGTTGTCCTTGTCCTTTTAGATAGGTTGTGGTTTCAGAAAGTGCTTCTTAAGGACCTTTGGTGAATATCTGTGGGGCATCATGTAGGTGGCAGACATTATTGTCACTGAACTTCGGAGGTACAGGGAATGAATGTTTGGGAAAGTAATGCCAATCAAATGAGCTGTTTCATCCTGGATGGTGTTAAGCTACTTGAGTATTGTTGGATCTGCACTTATTCGGGCAAATGGAGGTTATTCCTTCACAGCCTTGCCTCGAGCCTTGCAAATTGTGGTCAGCCTTTGAGGAGTAAGGAGGTGAGTCATTTGGCATAAAAATTTGAGCCTCTGACCTGCCATTGTAGCCATTACATTTATATTTTTCTTTGGAATTTAGAAGAATGAGGGAGCATCTTATAAAATTATGAAGGGAATAGACAAGATAGAAGCAGGGAGGATGTTTGCACTAGTGGGTGAAACTAGGACAAGGGGGAAATAGGCTCAAAATGATGGGGAGAAGATTTAGGACTGAGTTGAAGAAGAACTTCTTCACTCAAAGGGTCGTGAATCTGTGGAATCCCCTGCCCAGTGAAGTAGTTGAGGCCTCCTAATTGAACGTTTTTAAAGCTAAAATAGATATTGTTTTTGAATAGCAAAGGAACTAAGGTCATGGTGAGAGGGTGGGTTAGCTGAACTGAGGCCATAAAAAAATCCGTCATGATCTTATTGAAGGGCCAGATGGCCTACTCCTGCTCCTGGTTTTTAAGTTTTTATGGTCTAAATGGCTAGTTCCGATCAGTTTCTGGTCAATGGTGCCCCCCAGGATGTTGATATTGGAGGATACAACAATGTTAAATTCATTGAATATCAAGGTGTGGTATTTAAATTCTTTCTTCGAGCTATGGAGACATAGAGATGTACAGCATGGAAACAGACCCTTTGGTCCAACCTGTCCATGCTGACCACATATCCCAAATTAATCTAGTCCCATTTGCCAGCATTTGGCCAAAATCCTTCTAAACTCAGCCTACTCATATATCTATCCAGATGCCTTTTAAATGTTGTAATTGTACCAGCCTCCACCACCTTCTCTGGCAGCTCATTCCATACACATACCACCCTCTGGATGAAAATGTTGCCCCTTAGGCCCCTTTTAAATCATTTTCCTCTCGCCTTAAACCTAGTTTTAAACTCCTCCAACCTGGGGAAAAGACCTTGTTTATTTACTCTATCCATGGCCCTCATGGCACTCCAGGGAAAATAACTCCACCCTATTCAGCTTCTCCCTTTAGCTCAAACTCTCCAACACTGACAATATACTTGTAAATCTTTTCTGAATGCATTCAAGTGTCACAACATCCTTCCTTGTTGGCGATGGCCATAGCTTGTCCCTTATGTAGCGCAAATGTTACTTGCCAGCTGATGGCATAAATTTGGATAAGGTCCAGGTATTGCTACATTTGGACATAGACTACAACAGTATCTGAGGAGTCACGAATGGCACTGAGCATTGTGTAATCATTGACAAAAAACTCACTTCTGACCTCATGGATAAATGAAAAGTCATTGACAAAATAACCTAAGATGATAAAACAACCTCCCAGGGGGAGATGATGGCTTCATGGCATTATCACTGGACTGTTTATCCAGAGACCCCAAATAACATTCTAGGAACCTGGGTCTGAATCCTGTCACAGTGGATGGCGGAATTTGAAATTGCTAAATATCTGGGATTAAGAATCTAATGATGGCCATGAATCCATTGTCAATTGTTTGGAAAAAACCCATTTGGTTCACAAATGTCCTTTAAGGAAGGAAACTGCCATCCTTTCCTGGTCTGGCCTACATGTGACTCCAGGCTTACAGAAATGCTGTTGCCTCTTAACTGCTGTCTGGGCAATTAGGGATGGGCAATAAATGTTGCCAGGCAGGTGATGCCCTCATCCTGTGAATGAATAAATGGGGGAAACAAACCTCAAGCGAGCAAGTTAAGCCTCACAACTCAACTTGACTATTACCGAGCTAATGATGGAACTTAGCCTTGCTTCCACTCACAGTGTCTCGATCTCTGGATATGCCCGGGCCTCGATCCTTACAGAGTCATGAGACCTACAGCATGGAAACAGATCCTTTGGTCTGCATGCAGACTAGATATTCTAAACTCATCTAGTCCCATTTGCCAGCATGTGGCTCGTATCCCTCTCAACCCTTCCTATGCAGATACCTTTTCAATGTTAATATATTATACCCAGCTTCCAGCATCTCCTCTGGCTACAACATTGTTCCCCTGAGTTCTGGTGCCTGATTCCTATACAGCTTTTCATCCTTCAAGTCCACAATGTGACATTATTGATGAGTGTTTCGAGTCATTTCAATCAAAATATTGATTACTCTTTTGGAGCTCTCGAGGCTGCAGCTTGCTTCCTCATCAGGGGCAACTTTTTTTATCCTTGTTACACATGGCCTTAACTATCTGCTTGAAGACACATCCTGTCTTGTATTTACCCCTTAAACTCTTCTGCAGGCAGTTGATTATCCTAGTGGCATAAGGCATCCAGTTCATCAAGCAGATGTCAAAGGCGTTTTCCTTATGCATTCACAACTCTTTCATTTTCTGGACATGAGTAATCATTTTCAATCTCCACACAACAACTCATTCTTGTTCCTTAACATCTTACTCCAGAAGGGATAATTGCTGCTGTTTTCCAGGTGTAACAGTTTACCTTTTGTTGATTCGTTTGACCTTTGAACAGCTGTTAAAGTTCTGAAGCCTATAATATCACACTATCGCAACTGATGCGATAAGGGGACACTTAAAAAAGTTTTGATTGGATTAGACAAAGCTGGTAACATTCATGACTGGAAAATCATGTTTGACAAATGTATTGGAGTTTTTTTCAGGATGTAGTCAGTGGAACATGTAAGGAGGAGCTAGTAGATGTAGTGTATTTGATTCTCAGGAAATAAAAAAACTCAGTATGAAGATTAGCTTGCAAATTGAAAACACACAATGGCATTCCACTGGCATAGATTGATATTTTGTTACCGTACTGCAAAGAAAGTAGGAAAATATGGGTGATAACAAAGTGTAGAGCCGGATGAACGCAGCAGGCCAAGCAGCATCTTAGGAGCACAAAAGCTGACGTTTTGGGCCTAGGCCCTTCATCAGAAATGGGGGAGGGGGAGAGGGTTCTGGAATAAATGGGGAGAGAGGGGGAGGCGGATCGATGTAAAGTATGAGTTACTTTTGTAGTGATTGTATCAAGGTCAGGTGGACCCTTATAATTAGCTCCCAGGTTGACGCAGTTAATCTGGTCCAATCAGGGAATACTGGCTGACAGATATTAAACAGGAGCAACCAAAGATTCTGCTCACTCTGAGAGCTGGCTCTGAGGGAGCTGAATCAGCGTCAAGGGCTCGCCACTTGTAAATAAAGGGTGACTTGACACTGGATATCGGCCTCTGTGGAGTTATTTTAGTGACGAGGAGAGAAAAGCACGCTCCTGAAGAAATTTGCTCACAACGCTTCTCTTTGAGTTGGGGAAAACATTTTTGGCATCATGCCATTATTTGGGAAGCTTGACTTGTTCTATTCTGCTGTTGAAGACTTGGCCCAGTATGTAGATAACATGGGGCAGATGAAAAGCAATGAGTAATTCTCCTGACAGCATGTGGGCCCGCAGCTTTCTTGATTATTAGGAGCCTACTTTCCCTGAGGTTGTAGGTGCTAAAACCTTGCAAGAATTGACAGGTTTACTCATGGAATATTGGGCCCCAAAGCTCCTTTAATTCTGAGATACTATCAGTTTTACTCAGCAATTCAAGAACTGGGGGGATCTGTACCAGGATTTTTGACTAGTTTAGGACAACTGGCAGAGGCATGTGATTTTGGTTTAAACCATAGTGAGAGGCTGAGAGACCAATTGGGATGTGGAATAAATTATGTAACTATGAAAAACACTTATTAGCTAAGCTCAACTGGACTTCAAACAGGAACTACAAATGCCTTTGTCACTGGAAAAAGCAGCCAGTGGAGCAAATGTGTTCCAGGGTTTTCCAATGGAAGTGGACACCCTGGCCAGGCTGACTGAGCTTGGGGAACACCACCTGAGTGAAGGTAATTGCATTACCTCACTCAGGATGTATCCTGAAATGAGGGACTCCAGGCCAGCCCACAACAAAACCTCAAAACAAAGCCAAGGCTTGGTTAAGTGGTTAAAATTTTATTCAGGATCCAGGTCGGAAAGTCATTGGAGTTGTTTGGCAGAAAAAGCAGTTCAAACTTTAGGCCCGAGCTTTCTTGCTCCTCTGATGCTTCTTGGTCTGCTGTGTTCACCCAGCTCTACACCTTTTTATCTCAGTGAGCTAGATGGGTTTTTCCGACAACCAACAATGGATTCATTGTTGTCACTAGATACCAATCTCCAGATTTTTAACAAGAATTCAGATTGAATTCATATTTCTCAACTGGCAGGAATGTATTATCTAAGAAAATATATACATATCAGAGAGGGAGTGCACCAACTGTTCACCAGACCAGTTCCTAAGATGGCAAGTTGTTGTACGAGGAGAGATCGTGTTGACAGTGCCTGTACTCACCGGAGTTTCGAACAATGAGATGGGATTCCCATTGAAACACATCATTCTGATGGGGCTGGACAGACTGGATACAGGGATGGTGTTTCCCTTGTTTAGAAGGCCGAGAACAAGGGCTCATGGCCTCAGAGAATGCCATTAGAGGCTGAGATGGGGAGACTTTTTTTTCACTCAGAGGTGACGACACTGTGAAATTCTCTCTCATAGAAGACTTTGACACCAACTATTGAATATATGTAAGAATGGCATCAATACATTTGTAGATAAGGAATAGTTACATTTATATGCAATAAAGGGTGTGGGAAGAAAATGGGCACATGGTATTGAAATAGTACATCTGCCATGATCGTTTTTAATGGCGAACAGGATCAATGGGTTAAATGGTCTACTCCTGTTTCTATTTTTGACATGGCTATTGTTATGGACCAGACCACATGCCCTCAAAACATATTAAGCAGGTAGCCTAGATTCCAACATTTTCTCTTAAAGATAATTATGAAGTATTCTGTTCCAGATGCGATGCAACTGGTCAAACTACTTGATAAGCAAAAACACAATGTATTTAAAGACAATAGTTAAAATATAAACAAAAGAAAGAGGAGTTTAGGATAACAACTATTGGGAATACTTAACAGAATAATATACAGTACCTATTACTAATTAACTGTTCCAATATAGCAACATCCCATAAATACATCGATGGGAAAAAAGCAAATTCAGCCAATGATTCTCTCACATGCAATTCCTAATCCACGAAGAAGCAATATCAGGAGAAAATGCAGAGAGTGTAACAGCCAATGGACATTCACTAAAGCCATCACCTCTTATGAGACCCCAAGAGCTTCTGCCACTTAAAGCTAAAAAAAACACGAGATAGGTTGGTCTGCGAGAGCAGGTCATATCCAGGCTGCTTCCATTGTTCCAACTTTAAAAACAAACCCAAGGCCTCACATATTTTTATTTAAGTCATTTCCAGCAGCCAGTTTTTCACTTCTGCCTTACAACTTCACTTCAAGAAAAAGGACAAAATAACCTTTTAAGGTGACAACATCATCATGCTACATTATCAAAGTTGTCCTTGTCAATATGTGTCCCTCACTCAACATCAATAAACCTATTTCTTGTTTGTGGGATCTTACTGTGAGCAAACTGGCATTCAAATTTCATCCATAGCAGTGGAGCCTACACTTTAGAAATGTACTTCATTGCATGCAAAGTACTTTTGGACATCCAGTGGTCACGATTTCTGCTAAATAAATGCGAGTCTTCGGTACATTGTGTTACATTTTTAACAGAGTGGTCTCTTTTTCACACATTAACTTGGGCAGATGCTTGCTACATACAATAGTACTGCATGAGCAGATTTCTGAAGTCATTTCTCTGGTGTTTGCAGAAGTTGAATGTCTAGGAAAGGTTGTCTAATTTCTGCCTTCTCTTTACTAGGATGTGTCCAATGTTTCACTGGGATGAAGGTCACATCGAACGTGTGCCTTTGTGTCCCTGGTTCATAGAATCAGAGAATCTTTACAACGTGGAATCAGGGCATTCAGCCCATTGTGACCACATCAACCCTCCAAAAAACATCCCACCCGGGCACATCCCCCATTCTATACCGGTAACCCTGCATTTCCCATGGCTAATCCATGTAATTTGTACATCCCTGGGCAATATAACCTGGCTAATCCACCTACTCTGCACATCTTTCAGCAGTGGGAGGAAACCAGGAGCACCCAGAGGAAATCCAGACAGACACAGGGAGAACATGCAAACTCCACACACACGGTCACCCAAGGGTGGAATTGAATTCAGGTTCCAGGCGCTGTGAAGTTGCAGTGCTAACCACTGAGCCACCATGCCGCACCAATCAGACTGCTTTCATCTGGTAGACTCTTGTAGTGCTCAGTTAATCAACCTACCTTTCCTTCGCCCTTTGTCTTTTCTAATAATCCGCAGTCACTCACAGCTTGCAACCCTGCGCACTGCTACCAGCTATTCCAAAGCCTCTTAATGACAGTTCAAAACTAATTGCTGAGATTGTGCTGCTTCAATAACTGCCATGGCATGAGAGAGCTCCCTTGAACAGCTTTGGTGCAGTTTGCAAAAATGATGAAATGGGGGCTAATGAGCCACTTTAATAACTGATAAACCTTCAGCAATGCTCCATTAACCTCTCAACAGTGCATTTATAATGATTTCTAGGTTCATCGTCCTTTCTAAACAATGGACCCAAACCCTTCCCATTCCTTTCTACTGTTTACAATTCCAGTCAATCATGTTGTTTTCCATTTGTCTCTATTAAGTGAGATAAGAGCTTCAATGCATAAGACATGCAATTGCTCCTTAACCTTTGTGAATTTCTCTGTCATCCAAATCCAATCTTTTTTATTTCATTGTTTGTTTTTATATTCGACTATTAACATCTATTCTCTCCAAACATCACAATCCCAAACTCTGGAATTTCTAAACCTCACTGCCTCTTTTCCTAAAAGATTGTTATTGAAACATGCTGAAGTTCACAAGAAATGGGAGCAAGAGTATGGTCTTTTAACCCCATCAATCTTGCTGTGCCTATCAATCAGACTCATTTAATGTCATTTCGAGGCCAATGTCCCCATAACCTTTGATTCTGATAGAGATTAAAAATCTGTCTAAAATCGAGAGTCCTGAAGAAGGGTAATACCTAAAGTGTTTATTACCTCTTTCCTCCAGATGCTGCCTGGCTTGCTGTGTTCTTCCAGCCTCCTGTTTGTCTACCTTGAATTCCAGCATCTACAGTTTTTTTATTTTGTCGCTAGTATCAGCCTTGAATGGCACTAATATCTCTCCTGGTCACTGGGGAAGAGAATTCCAAAAACTCATGTGTGGAGTCAGAGGAAATTGGTGAAGTATTAAGTAAGTACTTACATCAGCATTCACCATAGAGAAAGACTTGGTGGATGATGGGTCTGAGGAAGGATGTGTAGATAGTATGGGTCATGTTGAGCTCAAAATGGAGGAGGTACTGGGGGTCTTGAAAAACATTAAGGTAAGCAAGTCCCCAGGGCCTGATAGGACATACCTCAGAATACTGAGAGAGGCAAGGGAGGAAATTGCTGGGGCATTGAGAGAAATCATTGCATCTTCATTGGCTACAGAGGAGGTCCCAAAGGATTGGAGCAAAGCGAATGTTGCTCCTTTGTTTAAAAAAGGTGACAGGGATAATCCAGCTAATTACAGGCCGGTGAGCCTTACGTCAGTGGTGGGGAAATTCCTGGAGAGAATTCTTTGAGACAGGATTTTCTCCCACTTGGAAATAAGTGGGTGTATTAGCGAGAGGGAACATGGTTTTGTGAAGGGGAGATCATATCTCACTAACTTGTTTGAGTTTTTTGAGGACTTGATCAACCTGATAGAATTGGGCAGGGCAATGGATGTTGTCTACATGGACTTCAGTAAGGCCTTTGACAAGGTCCTTCATGGCAGGCTGATACAGAAGGTAAAGCAACAAGGGAGTCAGAGATGAGCTGGCAAGATGGATAAAAATACTGGCTCGGCCATAGAAGACAGAGGATAGTAGTGGAAGGGTGTGTTTCTGAATGATGAGCTGTGACTAGTAGCATTCCTCAGGGATCAATGTTGGAGCCTTTGAGATTTGAAATAAATGACTTGCAGGAAAATGTTTTTGGCTTGATTCGAAAGGTTGCGGACAACACAAAGGTTGGTGGAATTGCAGATAGCAATGAGGGCTGACAAAGGATACAGCAGGATACAGATTGGTTTGTGACTTGGGGAGAGAGATGGCAGATGGAAATTGATCTGGAAAGATGTGAGGTAATGCATTTCGGAAGATCTAATCCAGATGGAAAATATTCAGCAAATGGCTGAAACATGAAGAATACTGATAGGCAGAGGGATCTGGGTGTACAGGTACACAGGTCATTGAAAGTGGCAATGCAGGCAGAGAAGTTAATTAACAAGGCATATGGCATGCTTGCCTTCTTCAGCTAAGGCAATACGCTTAACAGTTGGCAGCTCATGTTGCAGCTTTATCGAACCTTAGTTAGGCTGCGTTTGAAATATTGTGTTCTGGTTGCCACCCTATCAGAAGGATATGGTGGTTTTGGAGAGGGTAGAGAAAAGATTTATCAGAATATTGCCTGGTATGGAGGGCATTGGCTATGAGAAGAGGTTGAAGAAACTTGGGCTGTTCTCACTCAGACAACAGACATTGATGGGCAACCTGATAGAGGTCGAGAAGATTATGAAAGACATGGGCAGAGTGGAAGAATCAGTTACCAGGGGCCATGGGTTTAAGGTGCGAGGGATAAGGTTTAAAGGTGATGTACAAGGCAAGTTTTTTACACAGAGGTTGGTGGGTGCCTGGAACTCGCTGCTGGAGGAGCTAGTGGAAGCAGAGACTATAGTGACTTTTAAATGGCATCTTGACAAATGCATGAATAGGATGGAGTCGAGGGATACAACCCCCGGAAGGGTAGGGGGGTTTTAGTTGTGGTGGGCGGTATGTTAGTGCAGGCTTGGAGGGCCGAAAGGCCTGTTCCTGTACTGTAGTTGTCTTTGTTCTTTGTTCTGTTAGAGAAAGGGTCCTCCTCTCCATTTTAAATGGGAGACTCTTTATTGTTAAACTGTGTTCCTGGTTCTGAATACTCCACAAAAGGAATCATCTTGTCTGCATTAACCCTATCAAGTCCCCTCAAATCTTTCAAATCAAAATGAAATACTGCTGATGTTAATAAAGTGAAACACACAGAGGTAATACTGGAGAAAATCAGCAGACCTGGAAGTTTCTGTGAAGACTGAAACAGAGTTAACTTTTCGAGTCTAGTGTGACTCATCTTCAGAAGAGGGATCCAGGGAAGACTTTGGACAAAGAGAAGGGATCCCAGGGAAACCTATAACATTCTAATACTACTAAACAGTGTCAATGTAGGAAGGATGTTCCTGATAACAGGGAAGTCCAGAACCAGGGGCTGCAGACTAGAAATATGATATAGGTCTTTTAGGACCGAGAGGAGAAATTTCTTCTCCCTGAGAATGGTGAGCTTGTGAAATTCTCTGCCAGAAAACAATTCTGTGACCAAAGCCTTTAACAATTTCAAGAAACAATCATATAAAGCATGTAACAGGAGGAGTTATTGAGGGCTCTGGGTCTGAACTCGATAGAGTCTGGAAGGGGGTGATCTCATTGAAACTCACAGAATACCAAGAGGCCGAGATAGAGTGGACATGGAGAAGAATGTTTCCAACAATAGGAGGCACTAGGGCCTGAGGGCATGGCCCCAGGGTGAAGGGACAACTGAGACAAGGAGGAATTTCTAAAATAAGAGAGTGGTGAGTCTGTGGAATTCACTTCCACGGAAGGTTGTGGAGACCAAGTCATTGAGTTCATTGAAGACAGAAGTAAATAGTTTCTTGATTTAATCAGTAAGTGGATCAAAAGTCATGGGGAAAAGGCAGGACGATGTGTATGAGGAACATATCAGACATGATCAAATAGCGGAGGATGCTCAATGGGGTGAATGGCCTAATTCTGCCCCTACATCTTGTGGTCTACACTAGCTCTTTTACAGTCAACAGTATTACCTTCCTATTTCCCACCTAACTAACATGTAGCACAGGAAGTAACCCTGAAATTATAACCCCGGATGTCCTGCTTTTCAATTTCCTACCTAAGTCCTTACATTCCCTTTGCAGGACCTCATCTCTCTTTCTGCCTCTGTCTTCTGTACCGATATGTACCCCTGGCTTCTCACTCTCCCTTTCAGAATACCTCAGTGCCCAGCCAGAGACATCCTTAAACAGGGAGGCAACACACCACCTGGGAGCTTCACTCATGGTCAGAGAAACACCTATCTGTTAGCGAGTTTTGAGAAGATTTGTAGCTCAGGTTGAGATTCTGGATGTGAGTTTGCTCGCTGAGCTGGAAGGTTCGTTTTCAGACGTTTCGTCACCATTCTGGGTAACATCATCAGTGAGCCTCCGACGAAGCGCTGGTGTTATGTCCCGCTTTCTATTTATCTGGTTAGGTTTCCGTGGGTTGGTGATGTCATTTCCTGCATTGGTGATGTCATTTCCTGTTCTTTTTCTCAGGGGATGGTAGGTTGGCTCCAAATCAATGTGTTTGTTGATGGAATTCCGGTTGGAATGCCACGCTTCTAGGAATTCTTGTGCGTGTCTCTGTTTGGCTTGTCCTAGGAATGAGAATTCCTAGAAGCATGGCATTCCAACCGGAACTCCATCAACAGACACATTGATTTGGAGCCAATCTACCATCCCCTGAGAAAAAGAACAGGAAATGACATCACCAATGCAGGAAATGACATCACCAACCCACGGAAACCTAACCAGATAAATAGAAAGCGGGACATAACACCAGCGCTTCGTCGGAGGCTCACTGATGATGTTACCCAGAATGGTGACGAAACGTCTGAAAACTAACCTTCCAGCTCAGCAAGCAAACTCACATCCACACCTATCTGTGCCTGTGTCAATAGAGCCCACAATCACTGCTGTTTGCCCACACCGCGACCCTCCCTGCCGTACACCAGTCATGGTGCCACTGAACTCACTGCAGCCCTCACTTTTTCCCAAGAGATCACTCCCTCCCATCAATAATATATAAAACAGGGGAATAGCCACAGGGGTCTCCAGCACTGACTATCTACACCTCCTGGCCGTCATCCATCTATCCAACTGAACTTGCGTCTGCAGTTCCTACTATCTCTGATGTCTTGCTAAAATTATGCGAGGCACTAGTTAAACTGCTGGAATACCGTGAACAGTTTTGATCCCCTTATCTCACGAAAATATACAGACATGAGAGGAAATCCAGAGAAGATTCACAAAATTGATCCAAGGTATGGACAGGCTGTCTTATGAGCAAAGGTTGTGCATTGGAGTTTGACAGAAAGAGTGGTATGACTGTGGATGTGGAGAACTGATTTCTCATTATGGGTGAGTCTACGATAAGAGGGCACAATCTCTAAGATAGTGTTCATGCAGTTAGGGCAGAGATGAGAATTTCTTCTTTTACAAGGTAATGAATCTGTTAAATTCTGTACCATAGAGACTGTTGAGGTTGGGCCATTCAGTGTATTTGAGGCTGAGCAAGATGAATTTTTAGTCAGAAAGGTAATTAAAGGTGATGGGGAAATTGGTGTTGAGAATTATCAGATCAACTATTGAATGGTTCAGCAGACTGAATGGGCCACATAGTCTGATTCTGCTTCTGCTTCGATATGTTATGGTTTAAAACCTTAAATCTGTGCCCTCTAGTCCTGGAACAATCTGTGAAAAAGAACTGCTTTCATATGTCGACATTAATTAAATCTGTCATAATCTTGGTCATCTCTATCAACCTTCTGTCACATTCTTTTTTTGTTCCAAAGGTAAAATCCTTTACTTTTTCACATTAACCCTTTCAGTGAAGCCATGGTTGTGTAAACGTTGCCGGTCCCAATGTCTGCAAGACGGAAAATGTCCTTGAAAATACTTGCAGGATCACTTTGGGTTTCTCATGCTCTGATTGGCATGTTGAATTGGAAAGTAATCCAAATCAGTACCTCAGGGAGATGAAAATTTGTTGCGTGTTATTGATTCCTGAGGTAGGAAAAAAATCTGATCAGAGCAGCTCCTCACTCAATGTCTGTTCCATTTTAAAGTGCTGTCATGGACTTGTGGCTCAGAGCAGGTTTTGCAAAAAACGCAAAACGTGTTTCTGCCAGAACTGGGGCCTCAGGCTGTTACCAGTACATAATCAAATTGGTTGTAATATCTGCTCGTGGAAGATATTGGGGAAATCAACACCCAGTGTCCTCTGAAAGCATCTTTCAGATCAAGAGTTGCTGGAAAATCTCAGCAAGTCTGGCAACATCTGTGAAGAAAATATCAGTCTGACGTATTGACCTTTACACTGCAGAGGCTGAGCACCAGCTCTCAGATACCTCCTCCTATCTTCCCCTGGGCAATGACCCCACCATGATGCATCATTGTATCTACTACAGTAATTGATCTTATTTCATCTGGTAACACTCCACACCACTGCCTCCAACCTGATAGTCTCCTAGCCCCACACAGCTCACTTCTACCTCCTTCCAACAATCCACAAACAGGAATTTCCGGGCAGATCCATTGTTTCAGTCTGCTCCTGCACTACAGAACTCATCTCCTCCTTCCTTGACTCAGTCTTCTCTCCCCGGTCCAATCCCTGCCTATGTACATCCATAATTCCTCTGACACCTTACACTGTTTTCAAAACTTCCAGTTTGCAGGCTCCAGCTGCCTCCTCTTTAGCACGGACGTACAATCCCTTTACACATCCATTCCCCACCAGGAAGGGCTTAGGGCTAGCCACTTCTTCCTGGAACAAAGACCTGAACCATCCCCACCCACTACCACACTCGCCCGCTTGGCCACAGCCTGAATTTTTTTCTTCAAAGATACTGCCAGACCTGCTGAACATTTCCAGCTACATCTGTTTTTGCTCCTGATTTACAGAATCTGCAGTCCTTTCGGTTTTACCTTCCAAATCATCTCAGCCAGTGATGAAGGACAACAGCTGCAGAAATATGGGGACACTGCTTCCTGCAAGATTCCCTTCACACACCATCCTGACTTGAGGATATAATTCTGTATCTTTACTGTCACTGGATCAAAATCTTGGGACTCCTTCTGTATAGCGCAGTAGGTAAAAATGCATGGCTTAAGAAGACAGCTCACCATCACCTTCCAAGGGCCGTTAGGGATGGGCAATATATGCTGGCCCAGACAGCGACACTTACATCCCATGAATGAATAGAGGAAAGCAACTGAAATTTTACCACCAATTTGGCTTGCTCTGGGCTTATCTTGTTAATCTCTATTGTGGTTGCAGGGCTCAAGAATGAGAAAAAGGGAAGGAGGGGTCATGTTTTGGAAGGGTTTGAAGACAAAGATAAGAGTTTGGACTGGAAGATTCAGATTTCCTGGAGATGCTATATTTCTTCAGAACTTCAGTTCTACGACAGCTTGGTGGAAATGGATCTGTGAAACTAAAAGTGGTAGCTTCATGGAAAGAGATAATGGGAACTGCAGATGCTGGAGAATTCCAAGATAATAAAATGTGAGGCTGGATGAACACAGCAGGCCAAGCAGCATCTCAGGAGCACAAAAGCTGACGTTTCGGGCCTAGACCCTTCATCAGAGAGGGGGATGGGGGGAGGGAACTGGAATAAATAGGGAGAGAGGGGGAGGCGGACCGAAGTTGGAGAGTAAAGAAGATAGGTGGAGAGGGTGTAGGTGGGGAGGTAGGGAGGGGATAGGTCAGTCCAGGGAAGACGGACAGGTCAAGGAGGTGGGATGAGGTTAGTAGGTAGCGGGGGGTGCGGCTTGGGGTGGGAGGAAGGGATGGGTGAGAGGAAGAACCGGTTAGGGAGGCAGAGACAGGTTGGACTGGTTTTGGGATGCAGTGGGTGGGGGGGAAGAGCTGGGCTGGTTGTGTGGTGCAGTGGGGGGAGGGGACGAACTGGGCTGGTTGAGGGATGCAGTAGGGGAAGGGGAGATTTTGAAACTGGTGAAGTCCACATTGATAGGAAAGGTTTGAGAAGATATTTGATGGAAGTGTTCAAAGTCACAAGAGGTCTGGGTGGAATAAGAAAAGGAGAGGGACAAAAATGATTTTTCTACAGGAATAGCCTTTCTGAAAAAAAAAGCCTTTGACAATGGCTGATTCATAAAAGCCAGAGGATCAGGCACACAGTGTTCTGGAGTCTAAGATAAGAAAATGTGGGGCTGGATGAACACAGCAGGCCAGCAGCATCTTAGGAGCACAAAAGCTGATGTTTCCGGCCTAGACCCTTCATTAGAAGTTGCAAATCACACATGATTCTCTCTGAAATCTTTGCAAAGACAATTTTCTCAATAAATACAATGCTGTGATATTCTTTCAACTGTTCTTTCAAAAGAACAAACAAGTTTCACCCTGAAAGGAAGCTTGTTCTTAGTAGGCTTGTCTCTAAATGAAGCAGCTAATATTAGCAGCTCGCTCAGGCAGTCAAATGCAAGCCTTTATCACCATAATGTGAATTTTAGATCATTTTGATCAAACAAAATCTCCAATGTCAGTTGTGACCTCTAATTAACCAAGTCCAGGTGGCTCCACAAATCTTTAATTAAATCCGTTTTCCACAATTCTTCAAAATGTAAGTCCTCCTTGCAATGAGAAATATAAAGAGTTCTCCTAGTGCAGAAAATGATATCTTGGAAAGCCTAAACTCAAGAGGATATTTAGACAATAAACTACCATTAAATTATAAAATTCTGCTCCACCCATCACTGCACCTCTGCTGCCTTTGTTATCCAATGAGCCCCACTTCCCAGCTCTTTCATGTAGCCTTGAAAATGCTTCCTTTTTAAAAAGTGAGAAGATTCTGGGACTTGGGCATCACAAGCCAGGCAAACTTTTTTTTTTATCTTTCTAATAACTTTGAAAGTCTGACTGGAAAGAAACATTATTTATTGTTGAATAACACATAGGGCATTCCAGTCCATGGGTAGGGAGACTGTCACTGTATCACAAAGGGCTCAGGTGATGAGTTCCAGCTGGGCATTTAAAAGCACTCATACTCAATGAACTCCACAGGAGATTAATTGGTTATTCTCCATAGGCCTTTATGTATAAGTCTCAATGCACAATGACTTGGTAGAGCTGCTTAAGAGGATAGCCGAGATGACAATGTTGATGGTCAGTTGTCAAAATTAAGCCATAGAAATTTCAGACTGTAGATTTCCACCCCTACAGACATGACTGACCCAGATCGGTTTATCCCCAACAATTACTGGTCTACAGCATCACTGTTTCAATTCCAGATATCCCCATTTCTGACCTTATGAAGGAGGGAAATTCATCAATAACTCGGGTTTGCGTTTGCTGGTGTTCAGAGGAATCAAATGGGTCACAATGAAATGCATGAAATTCTGGCAGGGCTGGACAGTCTGGATGTAGGAGCAATGTACTTGTTAAAAACCAAAAAAAATTGGATACTGTAAATTAGGAGCAAAAACAAAGTGCCTGGAAAAGCTCAGCAGGTCTGGCAGCATCTGCAGTTCTGAGGAAGGGTCACCGGACCCGAAACGGTAACCCTGTTTTCTCCTCCACAGATGCTGCCAGTTCTGCTGAGCTTTTCCAACAAAGTACCTGTTGACTGGGTTATATAGTACAAAGTGACTGTCTCAAGATGCAACCTGGTCCATTTAGGGTTTATAGCAGGAAAACCTCCCACAGCCAGGGGAATTTTCTTCCACAGGAGGCTGTGGAGGCCAATCCATATAGTCGCAGAGTTTTATAGCATGGATAACAGACCCTTCGGCCCAACATGTCCATGCCGACCAAGTTCCACAACCCAAAACTAATCCCACTTACCTGCATTTAGCCCACATTCTCGAAACATTTGTCCTCCATGTACCTAAATACATTTAGAAAATAAAGAGATTTTTAGACATTCAAAGTGTCATGGAAATGGGGAGAGACTAGGAGAATGGCCTTGAGATGCAGGTTTAGCCATATTTCTATTGAATAGTGGAGATGGCTCAGTGTGCTGAGCAGTCTACTATTTCTCCTATTTCTTGTTTCTATTATTACCAGACAGAGGGCCAGTGCCAATTAGGCAGGTAGCCAGGAAATAGGTTCGTGCATAAAACCAGTTCCCTGCTAAGGGGTGATTAGGCACCAAGGATTTGTCCAGATTATCTGGTTCAAGCCTAATGCTCAGTAAGATTTTTGGTTCAAGGAGCATGTAATTGGCCACATCGCAGTCTTTGAACTACAGTGGGTTTCTATGCTGACTTGACTGTTAGTCTGCTAGGGAAGATATCGCTTCAGGGAATTGGGAGTCGCATATCTGCCAAACCGATGAAGGACGGCAATTTTGCCTCCCTGGAGGCCATTATTGAACCAGATGCATCTTTTCACTGTCTCAGTAATTTTGCCACCATTGCTAATACCAACATTTTTCTTCCCCCAGATTTAAATAATGAACTGCATACAATTAAATCTCCTGATGCTGTGGTTGGCCTTGAACTCATGTCTCTCTGATCACTGTCCTAGCTCAGCAGATTAGTAGGCCAGCAGTGTCATATCTGTGAGAGCTCATACAGTCTGTGTTCCTTCTGAACAGGAGCGTGTCTAATACCCCGCCCGTCTCAAACACTGATCCATGTTTTTCCGTAGAGGATGCGGTGGCCAAGTCTTGAATTGTTCTTTTTAACAGTTCGTTTCATACTTCAGTTACTGGCTACATAAAGAAACTTCTCCTCACTTCTTTCTCCTCTCCATCTGCAACAGTTTTAATTTCATGTCACCTTGTCACTGGCTCCCTTAGCTGAGGAAATAGTGTTTCCCTTTTCAAAGCTCTTCCTAATTTTAAAGTCTCCATTAAATCTGCTTCCAACTTTCTATTTTTCCAGTGGCGATCATTCCATTACCTCAGGCATCTATTCAGAACTATATCATTGTTATTTTTTAATCCCTGATGCATCACAGTGAACATATAGGCTGTACATGTTTTATGGTCTTAATATCCTTCTTATAATGGAGCACTTAAACTACTGAGTGTTTGAACTGTGGAGTAACCATGTTCGTGCACAAAGCTGCCAATATCTCATTATTCCAAACTTCAAAGCCTCCTACTTATAAAACTTGATATACTGTTGGTCTTTTTATGACTTTATCCACCTGTATATATGAGTTGAAGACATTAAAGTTTGGCGATCTACCTTGGGGGCAACTTTTAATGAGCAATATTGATCTATTCACATGTTGCCCTTCAATTTTCAATTCTGCCACAGTCAATGAAACTGAGGCCAGAATTTTACCGATGCACCTTAAATCTCGCCGCTCAGTCCAAGCACAGTCAATGCAAATGACCGGTTAGGCAGAGGTGGTGACTTTGCCAGTGGCAGCTATCTCACTGATGAAATAGGAGAGGCATTGCCGCTGGATTATTAACACAGATCATGATCTCGGGACTTGGGCTCAACTCCCACCACAGCAGGTGGAAGAATTTGAATTCAATAAAACTCTACAACTAAGACTGATGCCCACTGTCAATTGTTGGGAAAAGCCCATCTGATTCAGTAACATCCTTCAGGGAAGGAAACAGCCTTCCTTACCCGGCCTGGCTTACATGTGACTCCAGATCCTCAGCAACATGGGCGACTCTTGACTGCCCTCTGGGCAATTAGGGATGGGCAATAAATGCTGACCTAGCTGAATGCTGAATGAAAAGAAATGGCCTGTCTCCTAGCACTGTCTGTTCAGCCCCAGGGTTGGCACACACTGCTGCTACTGAGCATCGATGGTGGAGAGAGTGGATGTTTGTGGATGTGTTACCAGTCAAGTTGGCTGCTTTGCCCTGAATGGTGTCAAGCCTCATTTTTAGTTAAGCCTGATGCTGTTCCTGACATGCCCTTCTGCAATCTCCATTGAACCAAGATTGATCCCTGGCTTGGTGGTAATGGGTGTGTGGCGGATCTGCCGGGCCATGAGGTCACAGATTGTGCTGAAGTACATTTCTGCTGCTGTTGATGGCCCACAGTACCTTATGGATGCCCAGGCTTGAGTTGCTAGATCTGTTTGAAGTCTGATCTATTCAGCACGGTGATCGTACCATACAGCACAATGGATGGTATTCTCAATGTAAAGGCAGGACTTCGTCTCCACAAGGACTGTGTGGGGATCACTCTTACTGATACTGTCATGGACAGATACAACTGCAGCTGGAAGATTGGTAAGGATGAGGTCAAGTATGTTTTTCCCTCTTGTTGGTTCCCTCACCACCCTCCACACACCCAGTCAGGCAGCTATGTCCTTTAGGACCCATCCAGTAGAGTACGTTTTATGACCTTGTAATCCTCAATGCTCCCACCAAGTGTTGTTCAACCTGGAGTAGTGCTAATTCATCAGCTGAGGGAGAATGGCATGTAGTAACCAGCTGATGTTTCCTTGCCCATGTTTAAGCTGAAGGTACAAGACTTCATAGGGTTGAGAGTCAATGCTCAGGACTCCCAGGATAACACCCTCCCAACTGTATGCCAATGCACGGCCACCTCTGCTGAGTCTGTCCAGGGATGATGGTGGTGTCCAGGACATTGTCTATAAGGTACAGTTCTGTGAGTATGACTATGTCAGGCTGTTGCTTGACTAGTCTGTGAGACAACACTCTCGATTTTGGCACTAGTCCTCAAATAGTAGTAAGGAGAATTTTACAGAGTAAATCGGGCTATTTCTACCATTGTCCTTTCCAGTGCCTACTTTGATGCCAAGTTACCATTTTGGTGTCATTCCTTTATTGAGACTTTGTAGCTATTGATACAACAGAGTGGTGTGCTGGACCATTGCAAAGTCAACTATTGAGTCTGAAGACATCTGTAGGCCAGACTAGGTGAGGATATAGGATTTCTTTCACTGAATGGTCATAGTGAGGCAGATGCATCTGCCTCAATACAACAATATAAAATGGTGTCATTGACATCCATAGATTCTTAATTCCAGAATTTTTAAAATTTCAGTTCAAGTTCAACTATCTGCCATGATGGGATTCAAATCCAGGTCCCCAGAACATTAGCTGAGTTTCTGGATTCATAGTCTAGCAATGAGACGTCTGGGCCATCACCTCCCCATCTGATATAGCTGTGTCATGATACGTTCGTCAGGGAAGCGTACAGCATTGACACACAGGAAAAGGTCAACCATCCCATCAAGCTCAATAATCAAGTCCAAACACAATTGGTCCATGTCCCTACTCACTCCCAACTACAAAAAGCCAGTAATGTTTTGCCACCTGCCCTGACAGCCGTATACACACTTCCTCTCTGTCGCTGCAGCAGATGTCAGATTGGTCTTCCTTAGACTGAGGAAAGTGACATGCCCAAATGAAATCCACAGCCATGGGCTCAGATCCTGCGTGGACCAGCTGGCGGAGGTATTCACTGATATCTTCAACCTCTCCTTGCTACAATCTAAAGTCCCCACCAGATTCAAGAAGACCACTGGTATCCCAGTACTAAAGAAAACACAAGCAACTTGCCTTAGCGGCTACCATCTAGTGGCTTTGGCCCCCACCATCATGTTTTGAGAGATTGCTATGGCCTTCATCAACTCTAGCATCCTAACCAGGCTTGATCCCCTGCAAGTTACCTACTGGTGAAACAGGTCCACAGTAGACACCATTTCCCTAGCCCTATATTCCTTCCTGGAACACCCACTCATTAACAACTCCACCTTCAATGTTATAATTCATTCCAGACTAATCTCAAAACACTGAGATAAAAGTTTTGTCTCCATCATCTGCAAATGGATCCTTAGCTTTCTGATCCACAGACCGTAATCAGTGAAGATGACCAACAGCACTTCCTCCACAATAATCCCCAACATTGGCACCCACAAGGATGTATACTCATCCCCCTACTGTACTCCAAGTACATCCACGATTGTGTAGTCAAATTCTGAATGAAAGCAATCTCCAAGTTTGCTGACAACATTACAGTTTTAGGCTGGATATCAGATGTGTCAGGATATATACAGGAGATAGCTGGCTTGGTATTGGTGCAATCATATCAATCTCTCTCTCAATGTCCACAAAACTAAAAAAAAGCTGATCATTATCTACAGGAAGAAAAGAGAGGGACATTCCCATCAACAGAGCTGAAGTGGAGAGGGTCAAGAATGTCAAGTTTCTAGGAATGACGATAACTGACAAACTGTCCTGGACATCCCATGTAGATGCGATGGTCAAGAAGGCACAACAACCCCTCTCCTTCCTCAGGTGGCTCAGGAAATTTGGCGTGTCCATAAGGACCCTCAGCAATGTTTGCAGATGCACCACAAAATATATTCTATCTGGGAGCATAATGGTTTAGTATGGCAACTGTTCTGCCGTAAGAAAGTTAAGTGCACAGGCCAGACCCTCACGGAAGCCAATCCATTTCTGAAGAAGGGTCTAGGCCTGAAACTTCAGCTTTCCTGCTCCTCTGATGCTGCTTGGCCTGCAGTGATCATCCAGCTCTACACCTTCTTATCCTATCGATGGGCTCCATTTATACTTTTCGTCGCTGTGGACTATCTGCCAACATCATCAAAGGGCCCTCCCACACCAGTAATGCTCTCCTAAAGCCTCTGCCATCTGGCAGAAAATACAGAAGTTGCAACATATGCACCAACAGGTTCAAGAACACCTTCTTCCCTGTTGTTATTAGACTGATGAATGGACCTCTCTAATTCAAACCTAATATTGATCTGACTTGTGCACTTCCTGCTAATCAGGAATGGTATCACAGCTGAAGAAAGGGAAGTTATGGAAGAGGGTTTCTCCACTGAGTCAGCATGGATGGAAGTCAGAAACAGGAAAGGTGCAGTCACTTTATTGGGAGTTTTCTATAGACACCCCAATGGCAACAGAGACTCCGAGGAGCAGATTAGGAGGCAGATTTTGGAAAGGTATAGAAGTAATAGGGTTGTTGTCATGGGTGACTTCAACTTCCCTCATATAGACTGGAACCTGCTAAGTGCAAATAGTTTGGATGAAGCAGATTTTGTCAGGTGTTTCCGGGAAGGATTTCTGACTCAATATGTAGATAGGCTGACTAGGGGGGAAGCCATATTGGATCTGGTGCTTGGCAACAAGCCAGGTCGGGTATCAGATCTCTCGGCGGTAGAGCATTTCTGTGACAGTGATCACAACTCCCGGATTTCTACTATAGTCATGGAGACAGATAGAAGCAGACAATATGGGGAAGTATTTAGTTGGGGGAGGAGGAAATACAATGCTATTAGGCAAGAACTGCAGAGCACTAAATGGAATCAGAGGTCCTCGGGGAAGTGCATGACAAAAATGTGGAGATTGTTTAGGGAGCAGATGCTACAGGTACTGGGCAGGTTTGTCCCACTGAGGCAAGGAAAGGATGGTAAGGTGAAGGAGCCTTAGATGACAAGACATGTTGACCATCAAGTAAAGATTAAGAAGGGAGCTCACTTAAGACTGAGGAAGCAAGGATCGGACAGGGCTCTAGAGGTCTACAAGGTAGCCAGAAAGGAACAGAAGAATGGACTTAAGAAAGCCAGAAGGGGGTATGAGAAAACCTTGGCGGGTAGGATCAAGAAGAACCCCAAGGATTTCTATACTTATGTGAAGAACAAAAGGATGGCCAGAGTGAGGGTAGAGCCAATCAGGGATAGTGGAGGGAACTTGTGTGTGGAGTCAGAGGAGGTAGGGGAGATCCTTAAGGAATACTTTGCTTTAGCATTCACCAGTGAGAGAGACCTTGGCATCTATGAGGACAGCAAGAAACAGGTAGATATGCTCGAACAGGTTGATGTTAGGAAGGAGCATGTGATAGAAATCTTGAAAGACATGAGGATAGATAAGTCCCCTGGGCCAGACGGGATACACCCAGGGTTACTATGGGAAGCAAAAGAAGAGATTTCTGCCCCTTTGGCAATGATCTTTGTGTCCTCACTGTCCACTGGACTAGTACCAGAAGATTGGAGAATGGCAAATGTCCTTCCCTTATTCAAGAAAGGCAATAGGGATAATCCTGGAAATTACAGTCTAGTCATTCTTACTTCTGTAGTGGGCAAATTACTGGAGAAGATTCTAAGAGATAGTATTTCTGATTATTTGGAAAAGCACAGTTTGATTAGAAATAGTCAGTGTGGCTTTGTGAGGGGCAGGCCATGCCTCACAAGCCTTATTGAATTCTTTGAGGATGTGAGAAAACACATTAATGAAGACAGAGCAGTGGGTGTGGTGTATATGGATTTTAGCAAGGCATTCAATAAGGTTCCACATGGTAGGCTCATTCAGAAAGCAAGGAAGCATGAGATTGAGGGAAATTTGACTGTCTGGATACAAAACTATCTGTGTAATATAGACAGAGCGTGGCAGTAGATAGAAAGTATTCAGCCTGGAGCTCGGTGGCCAGTGGTGTGCCACAGGGATCTGTTCTGGGACCTGTGCTCTTTGTGATCTTTATAAATGACTTGGATGAGCAAGTGGAAGGCTGGGTTACTAAGTTTGCCGATGACACGAAGGTTGGTGAGGTTGTGGACAGCGTGGAGGGCTGTTATAGGTTGCAACAGGACACTAACAGGATGCAGAGCTGGGCAAAGAAGTGGCAAATGGAATTCGACCCAAAAAAGTGTGAAGTGATTCATTTTGGAAGGTCAAATTTGAATGCAAACTACAGGGTTAACGGTAGGACTCTCGGCTGTGTGGAGGAACAGAGGAATCTTTGGGTCTATGTCCCTAGATCCCTCAATGTTGATACCCAAGTTGATAGAGTTGTAAAGAAGACATATGTTGTGTTGGCTTTCACTGGCAGGGAAATTGATTTTAAGAGCCAAGAGGTCATGCTGCAGCTCTATAAAACCCTGGTAAGGCCAGACTTGGAATATTGTGTTCAGTTCTGTTCGCCTCATTATAGGAAGGATGTTGAAGCTTTAGAGAGGGTGCAGAGGAGATTTACCAGGATACTGCCTGGACTGGAGGGTAGGTCTTATGAGGAAAGGTTGAGGGAACAAAAGCTTTATTCATTGGAGCGAAGAAGGATGAGAGGTGACTTGATAGAGGTTTACAAGATGATGAGAGGCACTGATGGAGTGGATAGCCAGAGACTTTTTTTCCCGGTGTGGAAATGGCTATTGCGAGGGGGCATAATTTTAAGGTTATTTGAGGAAGATAGAGGGGAGATGTCAGAAGTAGGATCTTCGCACAGAGAGTGGCAGGCGTGTGGAATGTGCTACCAGCAGTGGTAGTGGAGTCAGATACTTTAGAGACTTTTAACCAACTCTTGGATAGGCACATGGAGGATAATAAAATGTAGGATACACAGGGTAGATTGATCTTAGTAGGATAACACGTCAGCATAACATTGTGGCGTGATGGGCCTGTACTGTGTCATACTGTTCTATACTCTATGCATCCATAACTTTGCATGCCTTGCTCTGTATAAGCACCTACAAAGTATATGTCCTTGTTTGCCGTGATCTGTCTGTACTACTTGCAAAACAAAACTTTTCACTGTACTTTGGTAAATGTGGCAACAACAAAGGAAATCAGATCAAATTCTCACTTAGAGCGGATTTTGCCATTGGGGACTGGATGAAGAATTCTAAGATCTTCAGGGATTTGGGTTCCCACAAGGCCTTTATGGGGGAAATTGCTCAGCGACAGCAGGCAAGTTTGAGCTTTTAGAATAACCTAAGGGAATGGGGTTATTTCCCTAGAGTGTCAGAGACTGAGGGATGATCTTATGGAAGTTTATAAAATCATGAGGGGCATGAAAAAGGTGAATTGTCAATGGCTTTTTCCAGGTTGTTGGAGTCCAAAACTAGAGGGCATATGTTTAAAGTGAGAAAGGAGAGACTCAAGAGAGGCTTAAGGAGCAACTTTTTCATTCATAGTGTGGTGTGTATGGAATGAGCTGCCTAAGGAAGTAGTGGAGGCTGGTACAATTACAACATTTAAGAGCCATTTGGATGGGTACATGAATAAGAGGGGTTTGGAAGGATATGGGATGGCAAATGCTGGCAAATAGTACTAGATTAATTTAAGATATCTGGTCAGCATGGATGAACTTGACTGAAGGGCCTGTTTCCGTGCTGTAAATCTCTATGACTCTTTATAACAGTGATATATTTCCAAGTCAGAATAGTGTCCTGTTGGGAAATTTATCATCATTCCTTCAGTATGCTAAAATATTCAGTATTAGGCTCCAATGGCTCAATGACACATCCCAGTTTCTAATTCATATGCCTTCCTGTTGCTTTCACCAAGTCCCAATGTCGCAAGCCCACCCACTGTCTTCTCTCTAATTTACATTACCTACCAGCCATCTGGAGCTGTATTTCACAATCCAATTAAGTCCCTTACCAAACGCGAAAAGAAAAAAAGTGAGCAGCTATTATCCAGCTTACGTGAATGAAGTACACTTATACTGAATAGAACTGTGGATGGATGAGAGTAAAAATTAAGTCTGCCATTTACCATCAGGGTTCGAACAATATCAAAAGGCAGGAGAAAGTGAAGCTTGAGTGGAGAATATCACTTGAGATGGAATTGCAGCCTGATTGTTCTTTAATATCTGTAACTTTTATAATATATTTATCGAAACTAAATGCTGATTCACTTAATTACAAACCACAGTAATCACACCTAAAGTGAAACTTTTGTATTCAATGTTTTATTTTAACACATTTGTGTGTTTCTGATTCATCCAGTATGGCAATTCCCTAGTTACTGACAGCAACCCAGTTGCTACCTCGAAAAGCCATTGTGAATCGGCATGTGATAAAGTGGTGTATGTTGCATTATTCAGGAACCGTGGAACATTGGACCCATGGTTCCCAAAGCTGTCTGCCATTAGGGGTTTATCCTCACTTCATGTCTAATTCTATGATTGATAGAGGTTGATTGCTACAATTAAACCAGACTAATGTTAAAAAGACGCAATGTTTACGAAAGGACGAAATTGCATTAAAAGTAGATTCTCTGAGACAAAATAATTCTTCTATCTTCCCATCCAAGGCTCCATCTCCATGTTTTGTTGCTGTGGAAAGGCTGCCAATATCATCAAAGATCCGTCTCACCCTGGTAATGCTCTCTTCCAACCTCTTCCATCAGGCAAAAGACACAGAAGCTTGAACATATGCACCAATAGGTTCAAGAATAGCATCTTCCCTGCTGTAATCAGACTGCTGAACAGACCTCTCTAATGTCAAATAAAGTTGTTCTTGCTTTGTGCATCAAATGTGCAGCTGTAATCTTGTATGCCTCACTAGGTCTAAGCACCCTGATGATCTGTATGTCCATGTTAGCTATGCTCTGTTGTCCTGCTCACAAACAAAACTTTTCAATGTTTTTTGGTACGTGTGACTACAATAAATCAAATCAAACCTGGAGCTCCAATTCTGAAAAGTCATAGTAGACTCGCAATTTTAATCTATTTCGTTCTTTGCAGATGCTGCCATACCTTCTGAGCTTTTCCGGTACCTTCTGACTTCCTTTTCCCTGATCTCTGTAGTACATTGCTTTTGCTTATGAGGAATGTTCATGTTTAAAAAGGATATATTTGCATCAAAGAGTTCAGAGAAGATTTGTTCATTAATTCCTGGAATGAGAATTTTTCAATGAAGAAAGTTATGCTTTGAGTTCAGAAGAATGAAAGGTGATTTTGACAAAACATATAAATTCTCAGGTGATTTGGCAGTATGCATGCTGATGCTTCTACTTATGGGAGGGATTAGAATGGTGCGAAATTATTTGAATGTTAGAAGTCTCCCATGAAAGGTAGTTTTAAGGAGAACATGCTTTTCTTTCGGACGCTCATAAATCTGTGAAATTGTCTTCCCCAGACAGTGGAGAACACAATGCCATGGACGTATTTCAGGCAAAGGCATGTAGATTTGTAATTAACAAAGTAGCCAATGGGTATCTGTGTGGATAGGAAAGAATGTGAAGTTAAGGTCTTAATCCAACTTCCAAACCCATAAGCATTTCTATACAGAAGGACTAAGGCAGTACATATATGGGAGCACAATCAATTCTAAGTCCCCTTCCAAGCCACTCACCATCCTGACTTGGACATATATCACTTTTCCTTCACTGTGGCTAGGTCGAAATCCTGGAATTCCATTTCTAAGAGCATCGTGGGACTAACTGCAACAAGTGGAATGCAGCAGCCCAAGAAGGCAGCTCACCACCACCTTCCCAAGGGCAAGTAAAGATGGACAGTAGTTGCTGGTTGAGCCAACAGTATCCATCTCCCATGAATGAATAAAAGAAAATGAACATCCATAATCTTATTGAATGGCAGTGCAGACACAATGGGCTGAATGGCCTACTCCTGCAAAATGGCAAATTTCAAATGATCACAACAATTCACATCCAGAGGCAAAAAGAATGCTTGTTAGATAAAATTATGCTGTGCATGGAAAAAAACAATAAAGAACGAAATGTTCACAAAATTCCTTGTATTTCTATAAAGGTGAAAGGCCCGAAAATATTCCTTTTATTTGCAAAGAACGTATGATCTTCTAGCAAGCGCTAAACGAGCCACATTACAAGCTTGACTGATTATCTCAAATTGGTTGTTAGAGTAGCTAATAATGCACTGTAACTGATGATAAAATTGCTAAGACATGCATTCACAGTTTAAACTTGGACGCAAGCCTGTGAGATAGACCAAGATTAAGGTTACGACTCCTTAAATGCAAACCTTCAGAAACGCCTTGTGCTCAATAGAAGTCAAGAAAGAAATGTATAACAAAGAACAAGAACTAAAACAAAGAAGATTACACCACAGAAATAGGCCTTTCGGCCTTCCAAGCCTGCTCCGACATTCTGCCTGTCACAACTGAAACCCCCTAGTCTTCTGGGGATCATATCCTCCTATTCACGTATTTATCAAGATGCCCTTTAAAAGGCATTATAGTATCAGCTTCCACTATCTCCCCATCAGCGAGTTCCAGGTATCCACCACCCTCTGTGTAAAAAACTTGTCTTGTACACCACCTTTAAACTTTGCCCCTCACACCTTAAACCCATGCTTCCTAGTAATTGACTCTTCCACCCTGGGAAAAATCTTCTGAATGTCCACTCTGTCCATGCCCTTCATAATCTTCTAGACCTCTATCAGGCAACCCCCCAGCCTTCGTCGTTCCATTGAGAACAGCCCAAGTTCCTCCAACCTCTCCCCATAGCCAATGCCGACGCATCCCCCCCGCCCCCACACCCCGACCTGGCAACATCCTAGTAAATCTTTTCTGTGCTTACAATCAAGTTCTTCAGACAAGTTATAATCTGTAACAGGTACCTCTACATGCTCAGAAAAAGAACATCTTCAATAATGAAGGAAAACTGATGCTCCCAGAAGTTTTATGGGGGCATGATAGCTCAATGGTTAGCACTGCTACCTCACAGCACCAGGGAGCTGGGTTTGATTCCAGCATTGTTTGATTATCTGCATGGATTCCCTCTGCATGGTTTTTACCCACAATCCAAAGATGTGTAGGTTAGGTGGATTGGCCATGCTAAATTGCCCATCATGCCCAGGGATACGCAGGCTAGGTGGGTTAGCCATGGGGAATGTAGGATTTCAGGGGTGATGTGGGTCTGGGTGGGATGCGCTGTGGAGGGTTGATGTGGACTCAATGGGCCGAATGGCTTGCTTCCATGCTGTTGGAATTCTATGATAAATCTCAAATAGACAATTTTCTCTGCACAGACTTGTCCAGCTCACTGACCAGGTTTTTCTTTTACATCTCATTGACACAGCTGAGAAGCCTTCATCTTTATTCATTCATAAGATGTGGGCATCGCCAGCTATGACAGAATTTGTCACCCATTCCTAATTACTTCGGAGAAGGTGGTGTTGAGGTACATCATGTCTTCTCCACAGCCCATCTATCCAGGCCTCTTGGTATTCTGTAAGTTTTAATGAGATTCCCCTTATCGTTATCCTTTTAAACTCCATCAAGTACAGACCCAGTGACCTCAACCACTCTCCATATGACAAGCCCTGCAACCCCAGGCGTTTTTTTCTGTAAACCTCTTCTGTGCCTCCTCCAACTTGAGCACATCGTTCATTAGGTAGTGGGCTCAAAACTACTCACAACAATACAAATGAAGTCTAACCAGAGCCTTATGCATACTCAGCAGTACACCCCTGCTTTTGTCCTCTAGGCCCCCCTCAAATTGAATGTTAAGACTGCATTTGGCTTCCTAACTGAAAAACCAAACCAGCACGTTTACCTTAAGAGCATCCTGATTTAGGACCCCCTTTGAGCTTCCGATTTCTGAAGCCATTGCCCATTTTGAAACCAGTCCACGTCTCTATTCTTCTGACAAAAGTGCATAACCTCACACCTTCCCACATTGTATTCCATGGATAAACTTCTTATTGAATAATGTTTAAACTTTCCATTTTATTCATCTACTTCGGATCATAGCGGTCCACAGCATGGAAGCAGGCTCGTTGGCCCATTATGTTGCCTAGATGATTAGATCTCAGATATTATTCCCTTCTTATTCTATTCTATAAATGACAACAATTTTGGTATTTGTGCTTTCTCTGAGCCCAGTCATTCATTCACAAAACCCTACAGTTCACTGATGGCTACATAGCTTGTCTCTTTTAATTTCCTGCTTCCAATTAACAAGTGCCCATGCCATTTTATTGATGCTGCTTCAGTGTAGGGAGAGCTGGCTAGAGGATTTTTATCTCTGACATTTAATATATTCACCATTAGGTCAAGTGTTACAAGCCATAAATGTACAGCAGGACACTCATTACTCAGGTAACAGTAAAAGAGTGCTCATGGCAAATTAATTACTGACTTGTTGTGGGCCTCACCAAAGTTGTAACATTCCTGGAATTTATCCAGGTTACGCCATCAGAGATAATTATATTCCACGGGCATAATGCATTTTCATCAGCAGTAATGCTGATCTTAGGATAATAATGAACATATATTATTCCACTAAGAGTTGAGAGTCTCAGGCAGCCCACAGCCGATTATATTGATTTGATTCTTCCTACAATATGTGTTGAATCTAAAAGGTATTGTTTGTGTCATACAAATAGATAGTTAGAGGCAGTGTCGCCTCAAATTTGGTGGGTGAAAGCATTGACTGTTGGAAAATGCCGGAGGGACTCAGCTGGCCTGGCCACATCTGTGGAGGGAGTGAGAGTTAACATTTCAAGTCTGATATACCTCTTCTTCAGTTCTGAAGAAGCTCTGACGATGAGTTATATCATGCTCAAAATGTTAACGCTGTTTCTGTCCACAGATACAGTTAGACCTGCTGAGTTTCACCAGCATACTCTGTGCTTGATCCATGATTTGGAAAATGTGATACAAAGTCAACTTACTCTGAGTCCAAAACTGGCTGGAATATGTAGTAGATAATGATGGGGGATGGAATTTCATGATTTAAACTTAGTTGGCAGAGCCTAAGTAAGAGGAGAGCAATTTAAAAGGGGCAACTTTTTAATACAAAGGGTGATTCATTTGTGGTATGAACTGCCAAAGGAAGTTCAGGATGTGGGTTCAGTTGCAATGTTTCAAAGACATTTGGATAAGTGCGTGAATGGGAAAGGTTTGGAGGGATATGGGCCAAACATAGACAAATGGGATTAGTTTAGTTTGAGAGCCCTGGTTGCATGGACGAGTTGGATGAAAGTGTCGGTTTTTGTGCTGCATGATTCTATGTGGAGGCAATTTAAGCCCTTGTGTCTGCTTCCATTTAACATGATAATAAAATGTGAGGCTGGATGAACACAGCAGGCCAAGCAGCATCTCAGGAGCACAAAAGCTGACGTTTCGGGCCTAGACCCTTCATCAGGCTCTGATGAAGGATCTAGGCCCGAAACATCAGCTTTTGTGCTCCTGAGATGCTGCTTGGCCTGCTGTGTTCATCCAGCCTCACATTTTATTATCTTGGAATCTCCAGCATCTGCAGTTCCCATTATCTCCATTTAACATGATCTTGTTTCAGCATCGACTCCACTTTCATCCTCACTCCCAATAACCGCTCAACCTCTTATTATCTAAAATTTTGGTCTATCACACTCGCCCACTCTGTGCCCTGGCATCCACTGCATTCTGGAATTGCGAATTCCACAGATTCACAACCCTTTGGGTTGCTGCGGAAGCATTGGTAAAACTCTGAGGAGCCACAATGATTGAGTTTGAGGAGGTTGACTTTGACAACTCCATATCATTCAATTTTACCACCCAATGGAAACCTATTCACCTGTAACAGGACTTCCAGTAGCAGGAGGCAACAGTGAGGGAGGCAGCGACAGCAGTCATACAGACTATTGCTAGAAAATGGGAGCCTATGTCTGGAGGAGTGTTAATGCTCTTTAGGGAAGGAAATCTGCCATCCTTACCCAGTCTGGCTGCCAAGTGAATTTTAATGCAATTTAGTTGACTCTTAACTGCCCTCTGAAAATGCAATTAAGGATAGACAACAAAAGCTGCCCTTGCCAGGAACCCCACAGCCGGTTAAAGAGGAAAATAAGGCGTTATTGGGATTGGCAGGATATTTTAATTCTCCTTTCCTTCTGTTTATTGGGAGAGAAATAAAACAAGTTATCAACTCATTATCACCCAATTTTCACACTGGCATGATCACAAGCATATAGTATAATATTATTGCCATGCTTTATTCACACAGCAATTTATTGCAATGAAAGGGCGGAGGAAATAAATTTGTAGGTTATTTAAAAGGAAAATATGGTGAGGAAGGGACATAGAGAATAGAATCATTGAAAATAGGTTCAGGAGTAAGCCAATTGGCCCTTTGTGTCTATCCCAACATTCAATAAGAT
This sequence comes from Stegostoma tigrinum, assembly GCF_030684315.1. Taxonomy (NCBI): domain Eukaryota; kingdom Metazoa; phylum Chordata; class Chondrichthyes; order Orectolobiformes; family Stegostomatidae; genus Stegostoma; species Stegostoma tigrinum. The sequence goes on from NC_081359.1 coordinate 104,354,938, forward strand.
CATGGGTAATCATGCAATTTCGGTAGCCCACTCCCACTTCCTGTCCATACCCCCAATCGCTTTACCTCCAAGTTCTAAGTATGGCTCTCTCTTGTATATAACTAATGAACTGGCCTTCTGTGGGAGAGAACTCCACCAGTTCACAGTTTTCTGAGTGAAGAAATTCTTCCTCACCTCAGTCCTGAATGGTTTTCCTGTTAGTCTTAGACTGTGACCCACCCAGTTATGGACTTCCCCAACATTGGGGACATTCTTCCTGCATCTAACTGGTCCAGTCCTATAAGGATTTTATATGTGTCTATGAGAACCCACATCTCCGCCCCCCCACCCCCCCCCAACCCCCCCCCCCCCCCCCCACCCCCCAACGACTCCCATCCATTCTTCTAAATTCCAGTGAATACAAGATCAGTCAATCCAGTTTTTCCTCATATGTCAGTGCTACCATCCCAGGAGTCAGTTTGGTCAACCTTTGCTGGACTCCCTCAATGGCAAGAATATTCTTCCTCAGACTAGGGGACCAGAACTGCACACAGTCCCTAAGGTGTGGCCTCCCCATGGGTCTGTACAACTGCACCAAGACAGGGGAGTGGAACTGAGTAGATAGTGATTTCAAAGAATTAGAACTGGCAGAATTAGTAGGATCGTATCACGCACAGCAAGGGCATCGAAACATCGAAACTTTTGAGCAGGTGTATGCCATTCAACCCTGTAAGCCTGCTCTGCCATTCATAATGATCATGGCTGATTATCTAAATCAATAGTCTGTTCCCACTTTGCCCCCATATCCTTTAATCCCTTAAGGCCCAGGAATTACACAGTGAGATCAACATTGATCTAATTGAATGGTGGGACAGGTTCAAGGAGATGAGTGGTTCACTCCAGCTCCTAACATATATGTCCAAATATTCACAAAGGTCTATTTTCAACTGGAACACCCTTTAATCAGTTCTTGTCAAGCTTTCTTTTCATTCATGTCACTGATTGCCCAGTATTTTATTGCCTATCTCGTTGTCCTTGAGAAAGCGAGTCACCTGATTGGACTGTTGCTGTCCATGTGCTGTAGGTATGCCGTTAGGAGGGGAATTCCAGGAGATTTAAAGAATAGTGAGGATGATGAGTGATTTGGAGGGGAGCTTGCAGATGGTGGCGTCCCCATGTATCTGCTGCCCTTGACTTTATAGATGGTAGATGCCATGGATTTGGAAGGTGCTGATAAAGGAGACTTCGTACATTTCTGCAGTGTGACTTGCAGATGGCGAGCTATTAAAGGATTACCGCATGCAGTCTCACTGCGGTCCTCTTGCTTCAGTGTGGAATTGAGGGCTCTGTCACATACTCAAATGTCAAACAAAGTCATCTCATGAAGTCACATTCACAGGGTTTGACACTGGCTTCACATTTCTTGTATGTTTACAAATCTTAAACATCAGGAGAAAAGCCAAACGCTGAGGGAGAGGAAAATACTCACAGGATTAAGAGATTTGCAAAATCTCTGAACTGGCATTTATCCTGGAGCAGGGAGGGTAAGGTGAATTGTTTCGGATGTGAGAATGCAACTTACATGAACAATGGGAGTGCGTGACACCTTATCTGATGTCCTTGAGGTAATGCTGGTGCTGAATTTTGAGAAGATTGAAAACGGGAAGTTTTCTAAAAATCGGATGCTGACATTAATGTAACATTAGTGCAGTGCTTGCAAACATCCCAAGGTTTAGGATCCTTGTCAAACTGGAAATGACACCTATAGTCAATGCGGTGTGAAGCCAGAGGAATGCAGCAGGCCAGGCAGCATCAGAGGAGCAGGAGAGTCAACGTTTGAGTCTGAACCAATCATCAGGACAACCTTACCGTGGATCCATTGAGTGACTGAAATACCCTCTGCGAAGCCTTGACTCTAACTCCAGAATCTGCAGTTCTCGCTATCTCCGAATGAAACATACCCTACCAACCTGATTGACTCGTAACTTGTTGTGCAAATACCTGAGTAAGCCATTATGTTGTATCAAACTGCCTTTGTACTGAACGGGCCATGCACACTGGCATCATTATCAAATTCACATCCCAATGCTGAGAAAGAAAACCTACCTCACAAGGTGAATAATCTTATTCCACTCCACTACAGCAACAACAGCATTTTGTGTTTATGTTGCACTATCAACACTGGCAATAGGTCTGGGTGGCGCGGTGATTAGCACTGCTGCCTCATAGCGCCAGGAACCCTAGTTCAATTTCACTCTCGGATGACTGTCTGTGTGGAGTTTGCACATTCTCCCTGAGCCTCTGGGTGCTCTGGCTTCCTCCCATCATCCAAAGATGTGCGAATTAAGTGGATTGGCCATGCTACGTTGCCCATAGTGCTCAGGGATGTGTTGTTTAGGGGCATGGGTTTGGGTGGGATGCTCTGAGTGTTGGTGTGGGCTCCCCACCATTGTCCACTTTGTGGAGGGACCACTCTCTCCGTGACTACCGCTCCACATTCCCCTCCAGCCCCACCACACCTGACACTTTTTCCCTGCAACCACAGGAATTGCTACACCAGCCACTACACCTCCTCCCTCACCCCCATCCCAGGCCCCAAAGAGACTTCCAACATCAAGCAGAGGTTCATCTGCTAATGAGGTATACTGCATCCGCTGTGCCAGATGTGGCGTCTTCTACATCGGGGAAACAAAGTGGAGGCTTGGGGACCGCTTTGCAGAACACCTCTGCTCAGTTTGCAGTAAACAACCGCACCTCCCAGTCGCAAACCATTTCAACTCCCCCTCCCACTCGTTGGACAACATGTCTATCCTGGGCCTCCTGCAGTGCCACAATGATGCCACCCGAAGGTTGCAGGAACAGCAACTCATATTCCGCTTGGGAACCCTGCAGCCCAATGGTATCAATGTGGATTTCACAAGCTTCAAAATCTCCCCTCCTCTTATTGCATCCCAAAACCAGGGCAGCTCGGCACCTCCTCCCTAACCTGTTCTTCCTCTCACCTATCCCCTCCTCCCACCTCAAGCCACACCCCCATTTCCTACCTACTAACCTCATCCCGCCCCCTTGACCTGTCTGTCCTCCCTGGACTGACCTATCTCCTTCCTACCTCCTCACCTATACACTCCTCTCCACCTATCTTCTCCTCTATCCATCTTCGATCCACCTCCCCCCTTCCCTATTTATTTCAGAATCCACTTCCCCTCCCCCATTTCTGAAGAAGGGTCTAGGCCCGAAACGTCAGCCTTCCTGCTCTTAAGATGCTGCTTGGCCTGCTGTGAAGCGATATTACCCTCTCAAAAACAAAAATTGCACCCGATATTCAAGCCACAAATTTAAGTGCAGTTACATTGAATGGAATCAAACTGTTGAGCTGTTTATTTTTGATGAATTACAGGGCTTTATTAATAGCCCAATCAATGTTAACTACTTCTTATTAACTGCGATGGTAACACTCATTCAAGGGAGGTGCTGCTGAGCTCGAAGACCAGGATCTCTGCATTCAATGGCACAGCGCTTCACTGTCCATCCAACACGTAAGAAACCTTCAAAGAGGTAGAATTGACTTTTGACTGGCGAAGGTTTCAATAGCCTTGGCTTAGTGTGGCTTTCTCTGTCTGAAGTCTCTTTCTCCAATTCCAGACTCTGGAGCAACAAAACAGATCTACAACTGTTTTATTCCAGAACCACAATCACTGGCCAAAGGGTTACTTATCTGTGAAAAAGGAAAGCCAAAAGAAGAGATAGAAAGCACCGAACTATATTTATTTTTCCCTTTATTCTTTCGATGGGCGTGGCCATCGCTGGTAAACTAAAAACCTCAAAGAGCTGTGGAAATCAGAAATAAAAACAAAAACTGTTGGAAAATCTCAGCAGGTCTGGCAGCATCTCTGTGGAGAGAAAGCAGAGTTAATGGTTCGGGTTCCGTGACCCTTCTTCAGAACTGTTTGGCAAAGGTAAAAGTTGAATAATATGCTGAAGATGGGTTGGGGAGAAAGGGGGAAGGAGCAAATGATAGCTGGAGATGGAGCACACAGAGAGAGAAAAACAGTTGGACAATCAAAGGAATGGGTAAAGGTCGGCCTGAGAGAATAAGTAGCCACCAATGAGGACCATTAGTGGACATCAATGGGTTGTTTGTAGTAGCAATCCATGTGATGACAATGTCTAATGTGTTGGCATAATCGGAACAGATGGGATGGAGATGGAGGAACTGGGAGAATGGAACAGTCTTTTGTGGGAAGCAAGGTGTGAGAGTGCATAGTCCAGGTAGTTGTGAGAGTTGGCGGGTTTAAAGTTGGATGTTAGTGGCCAGTCTATCCCCAGAAATGGAAACAGAGATGTTGAGGAATGGAAGGGAGGAGTCAGAGATGGACCAGGTGAAGGTGAGAGTTAGGTAGAAATTGGAAGTAAAATTGATAAACTTTTCCAATTCCAGGCAAGAGAGGGAAGCATCTCCGATGAGAAAGTTTTGTGGGCGGGGTCCGGAGCGAGACTGGAACAAGGAATGTTTCATGTATTCCATGAAAAGACAGGTGTAACTATGCACGTACCCATGGCCACCCCTTTTTCCTGAATTAAAGGAAAGTTTGTTCAAAATTAGGAAGCGCTGGGCCGGGTTCAGGGTAGTGGTGGGTGGAGACGGTTCAGGCCTTTTTCCCAGAAAGAAACAGAGATCCCTGAGACCATTGTGATGGGGGATGGACATGTAAAGGGATTGTGCATTCATGGTGATAGTAGACAGCTAGAGGCATTAAACTGTTAATTCTGAAATTGAGGTAAAGTGTCAGAGGAATCATGGATGTAAGTGGGGAGGGATTGAACAAAAAAATTCGAGTCGAGGTAGGGAGAGAAGGAGTTTTGCTGAGTTCTTATCTCTTGTGGAGGGTACACACTGCCTAGTATTTTGTTTCAGTGGTGAAGGCAGTGAATTGGTAAAGGTGTTAGTTGGGGGTGTATTACATTATCCTGGATGGTGTCCATCTTCTTGAGTGGTGTTGAAGCTGCACTCATCAGGCCAGTGCGGAATATTCCATCACATTCCTGACTCGTGCCTGGGCGTCGTGAATACAAGCTGAACTCTGCAGAGGACGTATATCTAAATTAGAAAATGAAAAATTCAAGCAACACATGTGGAAAGAGAAGCAGATTTAATGTTTTGAGTCCAATTAGTCTTTTTCAGAAATCAAAGGCTTTGAGAAGTCAGGAGGTGAGTTACTCTCTGCAGAATTCCCATCCTCTGACCTGCTCTTGTAGCCAGAGCATTTATGGGGCTAGTCTAAATCAATTTCTGCTGCTACCATACTATAATTTCTTCTAAAATGTTTCACCTTATACTTAGGTCATAGAATCATACAGATATACAGCAAGGAAGCACTCGTTCATGCCGAACAAATTAATCCAAACCCATTCGCCAGAATTTGGTCCATATCTCTCTAAACCCTTCCTATTCATATACACAACCAAGATAATAAAATGTGAGGCTGGATGAACACAGCAGGCCAAGCAGCATCTCAGGAGCACAAAAGCTGACGTTTCGGGCCTAGACCCTTCATCAGAGAGGGGGATGGGGGGAGGGAACTGGAATAAATAGGGAGAGAGGGGGAGGCGGACCGAAGATGGAGAGTAAAGAAGATAGGTGGAGAGGGTGTAAGTGGGGAGGTAGGGAGGGGATAGGTCAGTCCAGGGAAGACGGACAGGTCAAGGAGGTGGGATGAGGTTAGTAGGTAGCTGGGGGTGCGGCTTGGGGTGGGAGGAAGGGATGGGTGAGAGGAAGAACCGGTTAGGGAGGCAGAGACAGGTTGGACTGGTTTTGGGATGCAGTGGGTGGTGGGGAAGAGCTGGGCTGGTTGTGTGGTGCAGTGGGGGGAGGGGATGAACTGGGCTGGTTTAGGGATGCAGTAGGGGAAGGGGAGATTTTGAAACTGGTGAAGTCCACATTGATACCTTATGGCTGCAGGGTTCCCAGGCGGAATATGAGTTGCTGTTCCTGCAACCTTCGGGTGGCATCATTGTGGCAGTGCAGGAGGCCCATGATGGACATGTCATCAAGAGAATGGGAGGGGGAGTGGAAATGGTTTGCGACTGGGAGGTGCAGTTGTTTGTTGCGAACTGAGCGGAGGTGTTCTGCAAAGCGGTCCCCAAGCCTCCGCTTGGTTTCCCCAATGCAGAGGAAGCCGCACCGGGTACAGTGGATGCAGTATACCACATTGGCAGATGTGCAGGTGAACCTCTGCTTAATGTGGAATGTCATCTTGGGGCCTGGGATGGGGGTGAGGGAGGAGGTGTGGGGACAATTGTAGCATTTCCTGCGGTTGCAGGGGAAGGTGCCGGGTGTGGTGGGGTTGGAGGGCAGTGTGGAGCGAACAAGGGAGTCACGGAGAGAGTGGTCTCTCCGGAAAGCAGACATGGGAGGGGATGGAAAAATGTCTTGGGTGGTGGGGTCGGATTGTAAATGGCGGAAGTATCGGAGGATAATGCGTTGTATCCGGAGGTTGGTAGGGTGGTGTGTGAGAACGAGGGGGATCCTCTTGGGGCGGTTGTGGCGGGGGCGGGGTGTGAGGGATGTGTCGCGGGAAATGCGGGAGACGCGGTCAAGGGCGTTCTCGATCACCGTGGGGGGAAAGTTGCGGTCCTTAAAGAACTTGGACATCTGGGATGTGCGGGAGTGGAATGTCTTATCATGGGAGCAGATGCGGCGGAGGCGGAGGAATTGGGAATAGGGGATGGAATTTTTGCAGGAGGGTGGGTGGGAGGAGGTGTATTCTAGGTAGCTGTGGGAGTCGGTGGGCTTGAAATGGACATCAGTTACAAGCTGGTTGCCTGAGATGGAGACTGAGAGGTCCAGGAAGGTGAGGGATGTGCTGGAGATGGCCCAGGTGAACTGAAGGTTGGGGTGGAAGGTGTTGGTGAACAACACCTTCCACCCCAACCTTCAGTTCACCTGGGCCATCTCCAGCACATCCCTCACCTTCCTGGACTTCTCAGTCTCCATCTCAGGCAACCAGCTTGTAACTGATGTCCATTTCAAGCCCACCGACTCCCACAGCTACCTAGAATACACCTCCTCCCACCCACCCTCCTGCAAAAATTCCATCCCCTATTCCCAATTCCTCCGCCTCCGCCGCATCTGCTCCCACGATAAGACATTCCACTCCCGCACATCCCAGATGTCCAAGTTCTTCAAGGACCGCAACTTTCCCCCCACAGTGATCAAGAACGCCCTTGACCGCGTCTCCCGTATTTCCCGCAACACATCCCTCACACCACGCCCCCGCCACAACTGCCCCAAGAGGATCCCCCTCGTTCTCACACACCACCCCACCAACCTCCGGATACAACGCATCATCCTCCGACACTTTCGCCATTTACAATCCGACCCCACCACCCAAGACATTTTTCCATCCCCACCCCTGTCTGCTTTCCTGAGAGACCACTCTCTCCGTGACTCCCTTGTTCGCTCCACACTGCCCTTCAACCCACCACACCCGGCACCTTCCCCTGCAACCGCAGGAAATGCTACACTTGCCCCCACACCTCCTCCCTCACCCCTATCCCAGGCCCCAAGATGACATTCCACATTAAGCAGAGGTTCACCTGCACATCTGCCAATGTGGTATACTGCATCCACTGTACCCGGTGTGGCTTCCTCTACATTGGGGAAACCAAGCGGAGGCTTGGGGACCGCTTTGCAGAACACCTCCGCTCAGTTCGCAACAAACAACTGCACCTCCCAGTCGCAAACCATTTCCACTCCCCCTCCCATTCTCTTGATGACATGTCCATCATGGGCCTCCTGCACTGCCACAATGATGCCACCCGAAGGTTGCAGGAACAGCAACTCATATTCCGCCTGGGAACCCTGCAGCCATATGGTATCAATGTGGACTTCACCAGTTTCAAAATCTCCCCTTCCCCTACTGCATCCCTAAACCAGCCCAGTTCATCCCCTCCCCCCACTGCACCACACAACCAGCCCAGCTCTTCCCCCCCACCCACTGCATCCCAAAACCAGTCCAACCTGTCTCTGCCTCCCTAACCGGTTCTTCCTCTCACCCATCCCTTCCTCCCACCCCAAGCCGCACCCCCAGCTACCTACTAACCTCATCCCACCTCCTTGACCTGTCCGTCTTCCCTGGACTGACCTATCCCCTCCCTACCTCCCCACTTACACCCTCTCCACCTATCTTCTTTACTCTCCGTCTTCGGTCCGCCTCCCCCTCTCTCCCTATTTATTCCAGTTCCCTCCCCCCATCCCCCTCTCTGATGAAGGGTCTAGGCCCGAAACGTCAGCTTTTGTGCTCCTGAGATGCTGCTTGGCCTGCTGTGTTCATCCAGCCTCACATTTTATTATCTTGGAATCTCCAGCATCTGCAGTTCCCATTATCCAATATACACAACCAGCTGTCTTTTAAATATTGTAATTGTAGCAGCCTCCACCACTTCCTCTGGCAGCTTATTCCATACATGCACCATCTTCTGTGAAAGAGTTGCCCCTTAGGTCCCTTTTAAATGTTGTCCCTCTCACCTTAAACCTCTGCCCCTCTAGTTTTGGACTCTCTCACCGTGGCCTCCTTGCTTTAGGAAGAAGGTTGTGAAACTTAAAAGGGTTCAGAAAAGTTTTATGAGGACGTTGCCAGGGTTGAAGGGTTTGAGCTACAGGGAGAGGCTGAATAGGCTGGGCTATCTACCCTGGAGCATTGGAGGCTGAAGTGTGAACTGCGAAGTTTATAAAATCATCACGGGCTTGGATAGGGTGAATAGCCATGGCCTTTTTCCCAGGGTAGAGGGGGTCCAAAACTAGAGGTTTAAGAACAGATTTAACTGGGACCTGAGTTGTAACTTTCTCACAAAGAGAGTGCTGCATATATGGAACAAGCTGCCTCAGGAAGTAGTAGATGTGGGCACAACTACAACATGTAAAACACATTTGAACACTTTCACGAAAAGGTTTAGGGGAATATGGGCCAAACACATACAAATGGGATTCATTCAGTCAGCATATACAAGTTGGGCTGAAGGGCCTGTTTTCCATGCTGTATGACTCTATGATTCTAAACGTTGCCTGGAGAGTGGATTTTGGGGATCATTTCATTACTTGCAGTAAGACCATGCAAAAGTGGCAAGATTATCCATCTGACCTAAGGTTCATATTTCAGAATATGGAGTGCCTGCTCTAAATTTCAATTCAAGTCAAATTCTATTCAATGCTTAAATGCTATTGCAAGGAGCATGGCTCGAAAACTTCATCGAAATTGCAGAAGCATGTTTACTTCAGTCACTTCCAATGCGAAACACATCCCCCTGAACAGTAACAAAGGTCAAATGGTTCATTCATTTTGCATTTGCCAAGAAGCTTAATTTTCATGAGGCTATCTCATTTTCCATTGAATTGGCTTAACTTACTGTCAATGCTACGTTTACTTGTGGAAAAGCAACAACTTGTGTTATCGCTTGGTATTAAATAGGAAAAATTGCCCTTGAATTTGCTGCTCATCTCATTTTAACTGTCTTAGACTGGATGATTCTATGTTGTGGAAAGATATAGGCCTTGAAAAAGAAACTCATTAATTCCTTTATTAAACATTCAAGTGGAATAAAGGAATTAATGCACTTTTTTAATTAAGGCTTTTTTTTATTACACTCGTTTTAGTTCAGGTCCTGTCACACAGTACAAACACTAATGTATCAAAGCATAGGGAATGCAGAAATGATAATTATTGCTCAGGAGGTCTGAAATGAAAACAGGATCGTGAAAGTTTTCTTCCGCAGTGAAGCTAAGGACAAAGCAAGTGTTTGTTCCTGTTGGTTTAGTGCGAGAATGGTAATTTTAAAATTACTTTTCTATAATGGGATGTGGGTGTCGTTGGCATATTTCCCATCTCTAGCTGCTCTTGAGATGCTAGAAAGACTGAAGTCCCTGGGATGTAGCTCAATTGCCTGTTTGAATGGGAGCTCCAGCATTTTGACCCAGCAATAAAGGAGTGGTGACACATTTCAAATGGAGATCAATGTGTGTGACTTGGAAGAGAGCTTGCAGGAGACATGTTCTCACGTGACTGCTGCACTTCTCTTTGCAGGGGATAAAGTTCAAAAATTTGGAAGAAGCTTCAAACAAGTCTTGTGGACTGCAGAAAGTCTTATACATGGTAGACACTGCTGTGTCTGTGAGATGACGGTGAAGGAATTAATGGTGGAGATGAATATTAACACACAACAAAGCGCAAGCCCTCTTTCTCTGGGTGGTCATGCTGTCAGCTATCCGAGCTCCAGCGTCTAGAACTCTCCCCGTAAAACTCTCTCTTTCTCTCTCCCTGTACTGATGGTCCTTCCAACCTCCTATTATGAGCACACAACAAAAACGAAGTTGCTGGAAAAGCTCAGCAGGTCTGGCAGCATCTGTGAAGGAGAAAACAGAGTTAACATTCCGGTCTGGTGACCCTTCCTCAGAAAAGCATCCGCAGTTCTTTTGGTTTTTATTTCCAGTCATGAGCAAATGTTTAGTCAGCTGTCCTAACACTGTTCTGTATGGCTCAGTACTAAGTTATACATCTGTTATCACCTGAATCAAGTCCATTAGGACCTTGGGAGATTTTCTACATTAAGGATGGTATATGAATGCAAGCTGTTGTTGTCCTGTTGCACAATTGTGTCATGCAATGTAGACCTTTATTATGAGGGAATTAGGTACAGGAATGTATAGTCTTTCAATTGTTATAATCCCTTATACCCAGACTGTCAATCTTTTACCAATAAATCTGAACATCTTCATAATAGCTGAAAGGACAACATGATTTCAAAGTCACTCTTAGCTTCTGAGTGTTTGGTTGTTCACTATACATATATCAATGAAAAAGAGGAAAATGTGGGCAAGATAAGAAGTAGGGATGCTGATGACACTAAGATTGGCTTGGTGGTTGACAGTGAGGAGGGTCTTAGGTTCCAGGAGGGTATAAAGGAATTCGTCAGATGGTTTAGCAGGAACTGCAGATGCTGGAGAACCTGAGATAACAAGGTGTAGAGCTGGATGAACACAGCAGGCCAAGCAGCATCAGAGGAGCAGGAAGGCTGATGTTTCAGGCCTAGACCTTTCTTCAGAAGAGAAGGGCCTAGGCCTGAAACGTCAGACTTCCTGCTCCTCTGATGCTGCTTGGCCTGCTGTGTTCATCCAAGACTATACCTTGTTATCTTATATCTTATAATCAGATGGGCTGATCAGTGGTAGATAGCATTTAACTCTACTAGTTTGAGATGATGCACTTTGGAAGAAGTAACAAGACGAGGGAGTAATCAATGAATGGTAGGACACAAGGAAGCTCAGACTCATAGAGTAATAGAGATGTACAGCACAGAAACAGACCTGTCAGTCCAACATGCCCATGCCAACCAGATATTCTACATTAATCTAATCGAGAGGAATCTTGGGGCCCTTGTCCACTGTTTCCAAAATTTGGCTAGACTCGTTAATAGGTTGGGAAGGTATACATTTGTGGCATAGATTATACGAGCAGAGAGGTTGTGTTAGAGCTGTTTGGAGCAAGGAGGTTATGTTGGAGCAGAATTTTGGCTAGGCTGCAGCTAGAGTACTGTATGCAGTTCACTATGGGAAGGATGTGATTGAGCTGGAGGGAATGCAGAGGAGATTGACTAGGATAGCGCAAGCACTGCAGATGCTGGAATCAGAGTCAATAAAGTGTGGAGCTGGAGGAACACAGCAGGCCAGGTAGCATCAGAGGAGCAGGAGAGTTCTGAGAGAGGATCACTGGACCCGAAACGTTAATTCTGTTTCTTACTTCATATAGATGCCAGGCTTGTCCAGCAACTTTGTTTTTGTGTCCATACTTTGGGTCTGGAACCTTCATCAGAACAGGCGTCGGTGAAGGTAGCTGGAAAATAAATGGGATAGGAGGGTTGTGGATGGATGAAAGTATGTGGGACTGTGATAGGTGGATGCAGGTTGGGATAGTGGAGGTTGGTCAGTGGGAAAGTGGGGCAGATAGATGGGGAAGGAGATGGGCAGGCTGTGTTAGGGCAAGGCGGTGTGGATGAGGGGGAGGGTTGGACATGGGATGAGGCCAGAGATGGGGAGATTTTGCAACTGGTCGATTCAATGTCGAAGTCATCAGGCTGTAGTCTCCTGGGGTGGAATATGAGGTGCTGTTCCTCCAGTTTGCGTGGGACATCATTGTGGCACTGGGGGAGGATCAGGATGCACATGTCATCCAGAGATTGGGAGGGGGAATTAAAATGGTTAGAAACAGGAACATGTTGATTATAGTGTACAGAATGTAGATGCTCCGTGAATCGGTCACTGAGTGTGCATTTGGCCTCACTGGAGTAGAGGAAGCCACATCAGGAGCAACAGATGCAGTAGACCAGGTTGGAGGATGTACAGGGTGAACCCCTGTCAAATTTGGAAAGTTTGTCTTGGGCCTTGGAGAGGAGGTGTAGCACCTCCTGCAGGTGGCCATTCAGTCCATATTAAAGCTCCAAAGAGATTCCCACTCAGTCGCACCCCATTCTTGTAACCAAACATTTCCCATGGCTAACCCATCTAACCAGCACCTTCCTGCGCAGTTACCATGGTCTATCTGCCAAACTTGTACATCTTAGGGCTGTGAGGGAGGGAACGCCCCCAGCCACAAGGAGATGTGCAAACTCTGCTCAGATTGTTGCCTGAGGCTAGAATCAAAACCAGGTCCCTGATGCTGTGAGGCAGCAGTGCTAACCACTGAGCCAATGTGCTGGATGGAGTAGACAGAGTGAAACTGCTTACATTTGGACAAAAACCACAAACAAGATATGTTGGACTTATAATGTGCAAACAAAGTAAGAATGATAAGAGAATAAAACACAATGAGTATCAGAGATAATGGGAACTGCAGATGCTGGAGATTCCAAGATAATAAAATGTGAGGCTGGATGAACACAGCAGGCCAAGCAGCATCTCAGGAGCACAAAAGCTGACGTTTCGGGCCTAGACCCTCTCTGATGAAGGGTCTAGGCCCGAAACGTCAGCTTTTGTGCTCCTGAGATGCTGCTTGGCCTGCTGTGTTCATCCAGCCTCACATTTTATTATCTTAAAACACAATGAGTAGTTAGGGTGTGGAATGTGCTGCCTGAAGATGCGGTGAATTGAAGCATTCAGGAGAGCACTGAGCATGTTTTGGGGTTAGTAATAACGCACAATGATATTGAGTAAAGGCAGGAGTTTGGCCCTAAATTACAGAGCCCAGGCAGGATTATAGAGCTGGTGTTGACACAATGGGTCAACTGGCTTCCTTCTGTACCACCTTATTAATTCTGTGATTCTAAGTACTCTTTGCCTTGTCACTGCAGAAGTTACTTTCACTCCTGGTGAGAGATCATTAACTGCATCATCAAAATAACTTCCTTGGCTTCATTCCACCTCACAGATTGACACAGAGTGTCAGATTAAGGCAAAGTTGTTCTTGCTTTGCATACAATATGGGATTCCTTTCCTGAACATTGCCTCCCGCCTTCATGACCAAACAAATACATTGTTTTAATTAATAGGACCCACGTAATTACCTTTCACTCTTTTATTTTTACTGAGCCAACAGTACCTATCTTAATTACAAGAATGGGAAAAAAATACAATTAAAACCAACTGACCTATTTGGAAGCCCGATTATAAAACATTGAAAAGAAAATTGATCAATTAGAGCCAGGTTTTAATAGAGTTCCTATTGCAGTCTTCAGTGATGAACAGAAAGGAAAGTATTTCCTCAACTCTTGTATGCCTATGACCTTTTTTAACCTGTTGACAGCATGAAACAATATTTTTCTTGCAAGCAAACAATCTCAATCAATCTTTCTTTTGGGGTCTGTCCAGTTAGCAATGTTCCCTCTGAGCTGCAAAGCCAGATGGCTATGCAGCCACTGGTAAGCCCTGCACATATCAGTCAATCTGCTGAGAATGGCTTCCACTTGCAGATACCATTAGCAAAGCAATTACTTCTTCTACTGGTTGTCCCTTCACCAAGATAGAGGCATAGAACTGTACAGCAATGAACAGACTCTTTGGTCCAACTAGTCCTTGCTGACCAGGTATCCAAAATATATCTAGCCCCATTGGCCATCATTTGGTTATATCCTTCTTAATCCTTCCTGTTCATATACCCATCCAGATGCCTTTTAGATGTTGTAATTGTACCAGCCTCCTCCACTTCCTCTGGCAGCTCATTCTATATGTGCAACACCCTCTGCATGAAAAATGTTGCCCCTTAGGTCTTTTTCAATATTTCCCCTCCCACCTTCAACCTACTCCCTCTAATTTTGAACCCTCCACCTTGGAGAAAGAGTTTGTTTGTTCACCCTATCTATTCGCCTTCATGGTTTTATGAATTTCTATAAGGTCACCTGTCAGGTTCCGACACTCCAGGGAAATTAACCCCAGCCTCTCCAGCTTCTCCCCATAGCTCAGACCCACCAATATGGCATCATCCTTGTAAATTTTTTATGAACCCACTCAAGGTTCATAGCATCTTTCTTGTAGCAGAGAGACCAAAACTGAATGTAGTATTCCACAACAATTTATTTTTGACCCAGTTATTCTTTGAATTAATAAAATTCCTCCTGCTATCTTAAGGATGTTGAGGTCAAGACATACATTCAGGATTAAAGAAGTGTTCATTGTTTATCTTATAAAGATTCTCAGCTCTATTATGCTCGTTGTGTAGCAGTATTATTTGTAAGCATAGAATCCTTACAGTGTGGATACAGGTCCTTTGGCCCAATAAGTGTACACCGACCTTCAGAACATCTCATGCAGACCTATCCCGGGCACAATGGACAATTTCCCATGGCCAATCCACCTAGCCGATCATTGGACTGTGGGAGGAAACAGGAACGCCCAGAGGAAACCCAGGCAGGCACGGGGAGAATGCGTAAGCTCCACACAGGCAGTCATCCAAGGGTGGAATGGAACCCAAGTCTGTGGTGCTATGAGGCAGCAGTGCTAACCACTGAGCCACTGAGCCATACCTTTACTCTTGAGGGCTACTCTGCCTGGACCAAGTAGGCAATAGGGTTAGCACACATTTAGCCTCCATAGGTTGTAACTTCTGCTTCATCAGCCATTGTGTCATCTGATAGGATAGTGACACTTGCACATCTATTAAGAAAAAAGGGTATTTGTTGATGCAGATAATTTCTGTCAAACTTGCATTAGTTGGATCACCAAATTCCTCAAGGAGTGCCTCAGGTGTTTTTTCTCATGGAGGGATATTGTTTAACGGTAGAGTCTGAACTAAAGGAGAAAGTTCAACATCATTCGCCTCTTTGTACATGTAAATGTTTGACAATTTACTGCTCTGAAACTGTCCTACTATGGCAATTCTTCTGAAAGTGACTAGGGATTTTATAGATGTAACATTATTTTATCATAGCTGAGCATTCTTTTTCCTTTGAAGTGTTTTACTCTGCAGTTGTGACATTGATTATCTGCTAATTTGCCTATACCTTGTGTCAGCTTATGACATGTGTCTGTCTGGTGTTTATAGGATGGATTCATTTGTTCTGTGATAATGTTATTCTCCCCCCCTCAGGATTACTCTATGAGTCTTCCTCGCTTTTGTTTCTAGCGTACTTTGAATAGCAAAGTCAAATATTCCTGCACTGTCTTAAATCTAATAACAACACATCTATAACTCTAATAACAATTCTTTTACTTATGAGATCTCATGTCAGAATTCTATGGCCACTGTTCTCCACTAATCGTTTGAGGTCAATAATGAAAATATTTATGAATTTTCTCAGAAACCCAAATTCTGTTGTTAAATTTGCTTGTTTAAAAATCTAATTTGTTCTCGAGTTGATTAATTATCATAACCTGTGGATGCTTCTTCAAGAGAAGTTTTTACTTTAGTGATTTATATCATTTTATGTGGAACTATTAAATACAATAGTATATTTATGTGTTCACCATGAGATTTAGCATTTAATGGTGAAGCAATTCTATATCTTAAGAACTATTTGCTCCAAGTTGTCTAATCCTTGTTCAGTTTGGCCATATCCACATTAAATCTCCTGCCATTTCTCCATAATGTGATTGTGCTTTTTAATTGTTTTAAATGTTTCAGCATCTAAGTGCTACTTTGGTCAGTTTACCCCAAAGATTTAAAGGTTCTGTATTAGGTAAATTCTGATGGTTTTAACACTTATAATTTTGCATTAAGCTGATGTTGTTTAAAGTCCCTTCAAGAGTTTAAACACTGCAGCAATGAATCTTCATTGCCTCCAAGCTTTTAACCTCAGCACTAATGATAATAGAGCCAGGGGACATAGTCTAAGTATTAGGGCCAGGCCACTCAGGAGAGATGTTAGGAAGCACTTCCACAGATAAAGGGTGGTAGATCTTTGGAACTCTCTTCCACAAATGGCAGTTGATACTGAATCAGTTATAAATTTTAAAAAGGAGATGGAAAAACTTACGCTAAGTAAAAGCATTAGAATCACTACAGTGTGGAAAGAGGCCATTTTGCCCATCGAATCTGCATTGACCCTCTGAAGAGCATTCCAACTGGACACAAACCCGTAACTCCGCATTTAGCCTGGCCAATCTACTTAGCCTGCATGCCTTTTGACTGTGAGAGTAAATCAGAGCACCTGGAGAAAACCAACGTGGTCACGGAGAGAATGTGAAAACTCCACACAGACAGTCACCCAGAGTAGGAATCAAACTCAGGGCTCTCATGCTACAAAGCAGCAGTGCTAACCATGGAGTTAGCATGCCACTCTATGAGAGGATGTGGCCCAAAGCCATGTTATTATGGTTAGGCCACAGGTCAAGCATTGATCACATTGAAACAAGTTTGAGTGGCTGAGTGGCCTGCTCCTTTTTCTTTCTTTATTCATTCATGGGCTGAGGGCATCACTGACCAGGCAGAATTTATTGCCCACCCCTAATTGCCCAGAGGGCAGTTAAGAGTCAACCACATTGTTGTGGGCCTGCTGTAGGCCAGACCAAGTAAGGATGGCAGTTTTTTTCCTTCTGGACATTAGTGAACCAGATGGGTTTTCCCCTGACAATCGACAATGGCTTCACAGTCATCATTAGTTTCTTAATTCCAGATATTTATTGAATTCAAATTCCACCATCTGCCGTGGCACGAATTGGTGCTATCTCAACTTCTGCTTTCTTTTCGTAAAATCCTTACAGTGTGGAAACGGGCCCTTTAGCCCAACAAATCCAAACTGACTGACAGAGCATCCCCCCTATAAATCCATCTAATTTTCAAATCCCTGAACACTGCAGGCAATTTAGCATAGCCAATCCACCCAGCCTGCACATCGTTGGACTGAGGGAGGAAACTGGACTAAACCCACGCAGACACGGGGAGAATGTGCAAACTTCACACAGGCAGTCACCCCCGGGTGGAATTGAGCCCAGGTCCCTGGTACTGTGAGGCAGCAGTGCTAACCACTGAGCTACCATGCTGCCCCAAGCCCTAAGAAAAAGGTTCAGACAGGATTTGAACCCAAGGCTTCTTGTACACTTGACATGAATCTAAGGCAAGGACCAGACCTCTTAGACAAACAAACCAGGCAATGTTGCGATCAGCATGCCAGACTACAACAGCACTACCATTATTAGCAGGCTTCATAACAAGGTCAGGGTTGGGTCTAGGCACGTGGGTTACATTCAGTTTGATGGGAAATAGATTGGATTGGGTGAGGGAGGACAGAGAAATTGAGGCAGCCAATAACATGCCGATATCTCTGTTTCCATTTCTGGAGACATACTGGCCCCTCATATCCACGATAAACTCACTGACTCCCACAGCATCCTTGCACCCTGCTTTCTGCAAAGACTCCATCCCATTCTCTCAGTTCCTCTATCTCTGTCACATATGTTCCAATGAGGCCAACTTCGACAAATGGCCTTCCAAGATGTCCACCTTCTTTCTCAACCGAGCGTTCCCCAGCACCGTTGTCGACAGGGCCCTCAACCCGGTCTGACCCGTCTCCCGCACTTCCACCCTCACCCCTTCTCTTCCCTTCCGCAACAGTGACGGGGTTGCCTTTGTCCTCACCTACTATCCCACCAGCATTCACAACCAGAAGATCATCAGATGCCATTTCCACCACCTCCGGCGAGATGCCACCACCAGACACATATATTCTCCTCCCCACCCCAGTCTGCCTTCCGCACCATGGTCCACTCTTCCTTCACCGCAACAACTTCCCACAGCCCCACGGCACCTTCCCCTTCAATCACCGAAAGTGCAACACCTGCCCATTTACCTTGTCCTCCCCAGTATCCAAGGTCCCAAACGGACCTTCTAGGTGAAGCAGCACTCTACCTGCACTGCCTAGAATCTAGTCTACTGCAGTTGCTGCTCACAGTGTGGTGTCCTCTACATATGAGAAATGAAGCGTAGGCTGGGTGACCGCTTCGCAGAACATCTACGGTCTGCTCGCAAAAAACACCCTGAGCTTCCAGTTTCCTTCCATTTTAACACACCACCCTGTTCCCTGGCCAAGATCTCTGCCTCTGGCTTGCTGCAGTGCTCCAGGGAAGCTCAGTGCAAGTTGGAAGAACAACACCTCATTTTCAGCTCGGGGACCCTGCAGCCCTCCAAGCCCAATATCAAGTTCAATAATTTTAGGCCCTGAACTCTCCCATGTCCCAGCCCCCTACCCCACACACACCAGGCCTTGTTATCACGTAGCCTGCCATTACACACTAGATAGTTAGCCACTAACAATCTCCATTAACAACTATTCACACTCCCAGCCAGATCATTACATACTCCTTTGTCTGTCCAACTATTCTTCTCTCTCTTTCAGTTCTACCCCACCTATCATTTGCTCCTAACTCCCTCTCCCTACCCTATCTTCTGCATATAAACCAACATTTTCCTCGCCACCATCAGTTCTGAGGAAGGATCACTGGACCTGAGACGTTAACTCTGACTTTTCTTCTGCTTAGCTTTTCCACCAACTTCTGTTTTTGCTCCTGATTTACAACATGTGCAGTTCTTTCAGTTTTTTTTTATTAAGTGAACGATGCTAATCATTTTATTGGAGTTTGCACAAAAGCATTTGCTTAGTGAGCTATTTTGGCATCACACCCTAAATCAATGCAATCAGGCAAAGCAAATATCTCCCTCCTCAAACTATTAGCTTGAAGAATCACAAGTAATGCTCACAGCGGATGGCCAGGAATTTAATTCAATACCAAATCTGGTTTAGAAAGTGAAATAAAGAGAAGAAAAACAAAGAATTAGTCAAGAACAAGAGAAAAAAGAAACATAAAGAAGATGTTTAGAAAAAGTTTATTGATAAACATATCTTAATATATCACCAGCAACAATTAAAATCTGAAATTATGGGTCTCAATGTATTGAAAAGCTAAGTTTTAGGACTGAAGAATTTGTTTGACAATAAAGTAGCCTCAGCACACTGTTAAAAACAACTTCCACTGGAATGGATGTGTCTGATAAGTCCGATGGGTAACAGTTGTGCAAGTACAATGATAATCATACTGTGCCCTGTGTTTCAAAGGTGATATGCTTCTATTGGTCAGGAGCAATGTGTGCCCTTCAAAACTGACAAAGGCGTCAATGGGAACAAGGATATGGTGGACACATTAAACAATTACCCTGCTTCAGATTCTACAGGAGAGGAAAAGCCAGTATGTCAGACAGCCCAAGGAGCAAGTGGCCTCCTCTGCCCTACTGGGAGCATCTTGTTCACTCCTGTACTTTGAGATTAGACTTTCAACCTGCCTACATTCTTGTCTCTGAAGGGCCTTTCGATCTTTTTAAAACAAGATGGATTGTAAAATTAAAGAAGTAATTATGAATTTACTAGATTAACAGCAAAGTGTCAGTTGGGTGCTCAATTCAAAGCAACTTAAATTATTGAACTTGTAGATGTGCATGGAGAGATCTGTATTTTCCATCCCATGTGACTCCTAAGCATGAGTGCCATCCTAAGAAGCTATATATCCTACAGTTCTAACTGAGAACTGAACAGTGAGGCTGTGGCAGTCACAGGTTGGCAGGTAGACTCCCATAGATTGGTACTCAACAGCAATTAGTCCAGAGACGAGGAATCATTTTTGTCACCATGGAAACAGCGCCATTGATGTGTGGAGAAGTCCTCCATAATTCCATCAGAAGTAGCGACCAGAGAAAAATGCTGGTGAGCATGTTTACAACTTGTCTACAAGATAACAGCCAGATAAGTTTCCTCTACCAATCTTCCCAGGATATTTATTCCTCAGAGGTAACCTCCCACTTTCCCATAATGCCTTCTGATTTATTTTTTATCTCCAAAGTCCAATCATTTCAGGAGGATTTATCCAATTTGTTCATTTGTTTTTTAATCCATCAAGAAAAGGCCCCTAATTGTGTCCGAATGTTTTATTCAGCCTCTGGGCTGAATGATTTCAATTTGTGCTTCGGGTCCATTACTCATAACTGATGCAGAAGGACTTGGATGTTATATAATGCAGTAATAAAATTCAGTATATTAAAACCAGGATAGTATACTTGAGGGATGCATTGTAACGACACAATGTGTAACATAACCAAGTTGACTTGTCAACACGCCTAGAGTCTCCAGGAATTAAAAAATGAATATACAGGGCACTGATGTGATTTACTTGTGCATTACATTTTGGGAGCATTAAGCAAGGCTGTTTCCTCAGTCATTTAATAGTAACAAAGCGAATGGAGATGAATAATAAAAGCTGCCCAATTAGATGAGGCATTTTGTAAAGGAAGTGAATGTCATCCGGTCAAACATCCAGGAATAAGTCTAGTTGTAGCTGGTAGCCCACCTAAAGAAAGAAGGCATGGGCCATTCAGCCTATCTATCTCTACTGTCAAAGAACATAATCATGACTGATTTGATTCTGGTCTTAACTCCCTTACTACTTTCCTGCTATCATTCGTAACACTTCCATAGATCAAAAATCCATCCATCCCTTCAGTGTAGAAACACATCATTTGGCCCATCAAATCTACACTGACCTTCCAAAGAGCATCCCACCCAGACCCACCGCCATACCCTATCCCTCTAACCCTGCATTCCCCATAGCCAATTCACCTAACCTGCACATCAATGGATTGTGGGAGGAAACTAGGACACCCAGAGGAGATCCACATGGAAATGGGAAGAATGTGCAAACTCCACGCAGGTGGAATTGAACCCATCTTGAAAGACAAAGACAGGAGATACAAAGACAGGAACACCATCACCTGTAAGTTCCCTTCTAAGTCACTCACTGTCCTGACTTGGAAATATATCACCATTTGTTCACTGTTACTCAGTCAAAATCTTGGAATTCCCTCCCTAATGACATTATGGGTCAATACACGGCAGGAGGACTGCAGTGGTTCAAGAAGGCAGCTCACCACCACCTTCTCAGGGGCAACTAGTGATAAGTGATGACCAATCTGAGACATCCATGTCCCATGAGTGAATTAAAAAGTAAGAAAGAGCATTAGCATGGTAGATTTCTAGAACTAAAGATGTCAAGAGTTATGGGGAGAGAGCTGGAGTATGACCTTAAGATCAGGGTTCAGTCAGGATCATGGTGAACATCAGATTACCAAGTGGCCCACTCTGACTCCTATATTTCAATGTGACTACCCGTAGAATCTTGTAGGGATCTGAACTATATGGGCTATGGCAAGATTTGTGGTTGTGTTGGATTTTTTCACCAGGCAGTGGCAAGTTAGCAGTGAAGAGTGATGAGAGCTTCTTCACTGTCTCCCTTAAGGCAGAACTCATCTCATTAATATTTGGTTTCATGACCAATGTGCCAACCAAACAAGATGGGCCAAAATCCCACGATGACACTCAGAGTGGGCTCCTGATGACTTCAGCTCATCACTGATGTGAGGGATCTCCATATAGCTGTGTCTCAGGATGGCATCCACAGGCACCAGCTGCATGTACGCCTTTCACTCACAGGCTTTGGCAACCAGCATTATCCAACCCATCACAAACATCACGGTACACTCTGATCTACTTGCTGGTTATTCCAGAAGCATTATCTGCATTGTGGGGCACGCCAGTGAATAATGTTGAAAGGCTACTGCAGGGATAGGGACAAGTGCATGGATTAGAGCTGACTGCATAGCACAGCTGCTCGGCTTGGCCCTTGGTTTGTAAGTGAAAAACTGCATGATCCCGCGCAGAATCCCTGCCTTGCAATACCATGCATTGTGTGGGAGTAGGTTGGTCCTTCAGACAGACCCAAAGGCTATCAGTGCTACCCTTTTGCACAGCATCTCAGGCAGGTTGCTTGTTAAGCTGTTGAGCAGTGACCTACCTGGGTTTAGGGACTGGCAAGGGAGCGTTTGTCTGGTATGTGGAGATGTCAGTTTGATGCCTGCAGCATGTGCCAGTTGTCGGCGTCATATCACGCTACCTGATTATTCAACCCAATAAGCCTGTTGGACACAGGGTAAAGCCCAGTCCACAGTTCTGTCAGGGTGGGCTTGCTGTCTGTCAAGGGGCCCTGGTACTAGCCAGTGCACACTGCCCAGGGGCTTGGCAATAGTCAGTCATCAGTCTCGGCTCTCACTCTCTGGAGTTTTGTCTGGGGAATCGACAAGGGGCTCATCATTTAGAGCCATCACACGTTGTCATTTTGTCAGTCAGGAAGCTGCAAAGTCAGAGGTCAAGGGTCTGATATCGGGGCTGCTCCTCGAAGTCGGTCAAAGTTCTGGAGCGAATGTAGTCCTGAGGGTCAGTCCATCCACTGTTAAGGATTTTGCAGGAGAAATCTGCAGGGGCAACAGGGGAATCATTGCCATATAGGGAGGGGTATGTCAAGGCTTGTGGCGGAAAGCAAGAGACATTTGTGGAAGTGGGAAGAAGGACAATGATGGGGGAGCCTCATAGTATATGGAAGATCTACAGAATAGAATTAGATAGCATTGTACAGCAAGGTGGAGATTACTGACAGTCACTACTGCCACAGCCTGTACAGAGGGACTGTGAGAAATTGAGGTGTGAATAATTGCAAGGTTCAGAGGGCAGGGAGGATGGTTGGAGGCAAAACTCATTGTGGTGGGTCTCCATATGGTGAGGGGGAGGGTTTAGACATAAAAAGTTAGTGTGCGGTAAAAGGGGACATGGGGGTCTGGGGGTACCTGGTGACCATTCAGAGGTCAGTGCTGATGATATTTGATTTGATTTATTTATTATGAAGTGTAGTTTGTTAGAAAATACGGTGAAAAGTGTTACACAGTATCACCACTCTGTGACACCATCTGAAACACAGAAAAAGTAAACCAAACCCCTAGAATATCAAGGCAGAACTGTGAAGAAATAAAGAGAAGTTGTCCAACTTCATCATTTTTCTGGTTAAGTGTTCTGCCAAGGGCTATGGAGACCAAACACGAGGCCCCTTCATCACTCTTTGACACCATCTTTTCTCCACTGTAGCCCTTGCCATTATGAAGGAGCTCCCTCATGCGGATGTCACCAATGCCATTGGGTATCACACTGGCCCACTGTCACCGCAAGTCTGCTTTGGACCCATCTCACCAATGTCGGCATTGGCCCTTGTACCAGGCTCCACCATTTTTGAGATGAGGTCATCTCTGGCATTTGTTGCTGTCCCTAATTGCCCAGAGGGCAGTGAGGACTCCACCACGTTGCTGTGGGTCTGGAGTTACATGTAGGCCAGACCAGGTAAAGATGACAGTCTCCTTCCCTAAAGGGCATTAGTGAATCAGATGGGTTTTTCCTGACAATGGATTCACAGTCATTGTTAAACCCTTAATGCAGAATTTTACTGAATTCAAATTCCAACATCTGCCATGGAGGGATTTGAACCTGGGCCCCATGATATTACCTGGATCTCTGGATTATTGGCCCAGTGATAATAACACCAGGCCATTACCTTCCCCAACTTAAGAAGAGCTGAATGCAGGTCTCAAGCACGCATCACTTGTGAAGCTTCCCACAGTGCTGTGGGACAAGGGGAACATTAGCCACAACACATGTTTTATAAGGATGACAAAAGAATCCAACGAATGCAGTGAAAGGTGAAATAGTTGATGTAGACCTGGGCTGGGAAGGGGTTTTGTTTTCTCATTCATTTGTGGGATGTGGGTGTTGCTGACTGGCCAACATTTCTTGCCCATCCCTAGGTGCCCTTGAGAAGGTGGTGATGAGCTGCCTTCTTAAACAACTGTGATCCACCAGCTATAGGTTGACTCACAATGCCATTCGGGAGGGAATTCCAGGATTTTGGCTCAGCAGCAGTGAAGGAACAGTATTATAATTGCAAGTCAGGATGGTGAGTGGCTTGGAGGGGAACATGAAGGTAGTGTTGTTCCCATATGCCTTTGTCGTCCCAGTTGGAAGTGGTCGTTAGTTTGAAAGGTGCTGCCTGAGGATCTTTGGTGAGTTTCTGCGGTGCATCTTGTAAACAGTACATGCTGCTTCTATTGAGCATCGGTGGTGGAGGGAGTGGATGTGTTGTGAATGTGGCAACAATCAAGAGGGCTGCTTTGTCCTAGATGGTGTCGAGCTTCTTGAGTGTTGTTGGAGATGCACTCATCCAGGCAAGTGGGGAACAGTCCATCACATTCCTGACTTGTGCCTTGTAGATGGTGGATAGAATTTGAGGAATCAGGAGGTAAGTTATTTGCTGCAGTATTCCTAGCTTCTGGCCCGCTCTTGTAGTCACTCTGTTAATGTGGTGAGTCCAGTTGAGTTCCTGGTCAATGATAACCCCCAGGATGTTGATAGTTGGGGATTCAGTGCTAGTAGCACCATTGAATGTCAAGGGGTGGTGGTTAGATTGTCTCTTACTGGTGATGGCCATAGCCTGGCATTTGTGTGGTGTGAATTAAAGGTTGGCACGTTGGCTCAGCGGTCAGCACCACTGCCTCATAGCACCAGGGACATGGATTCAACTCCAAACTCGGATGAATTTTCTGTGTGGTGTTTGCACTTTCTCCCCATGCATGCATGGGTTTCCTCTGAGTTCTCCAGTTTCTTCCCATAGTCCAAAGATGTGCAGGTTAGGTGAATTGGTCATGTTAAATGAGCCATAATGTTAGAAATGTGTAGATTAGGTGGATTATAGGGGGATGGGTCTGGGTGGGATGCTTTCAGGGTTGGTGTGGACTTGTTGGGCTGAAGGGCCAGATTCCACACTGTAGGAATTTTACGATTCTATGAATGTTACTTGTTAGCCCAAGCCTGGATATTGTCCAGTTCTTGCTGCATTTGGCTGCTTCGGTATCTGAGGAGTCACAAATGGTGCTGAACATTGTGCAATCATCAGCAAACATCCCCATTTCTGACCTTATGATGGAGGGAAGGTCATCGATAAAGCAGCTGAAGATGGTTGAGCCAAGGACACTAGCCTAAGGAACTCCTGCAGAGATGTCCCCGAGCTGAGATGTTTGATCTCGCACAACCATGACCATCTTCCCATGTGTCAGGTATGTCTCCAACCACTGGAGTATGTGCCCCCAGTACTCATTGATTCCAGTCTTGCTCCAGCTCCTTGATGCCACACTCGGTCGAATGCAGCTTTGATATCAAGGGCTGTCACTCTTACATAACAACTAGGATCAGGAGTAGGCCATCCGGCTCCTCGAGCCTGCTCCACCATTCAATAAGATCATGACTGATCTTTTTGAGTCTCAGCTCCACTTACCCGCCCACTCACTTTCACCCTTAATTCCTTTACTGTTCAAAAATTTATCTAGCCTTACCTTAAACACATTCAGCAAAGTAGCTTCGATAACAAAGTGTGAAGCTGGATGAACACAGCAGGCCAAGCAGCATCTCAGGAGCACAAAAGCTGACGTTTCGGGCCTAGACCCTTCATCAGAGCTTCTTCCACTTCACTGAGCAGGGAATTCCACAGATTCACAACCCTCTGGGTGAAGAATTTCCTCCTGGCCTCAGTCCTACATCTGCTTTCCTTTATTTTGGGGCAATGCCCTCTAGTCCTAGTTTCACCTGCTAGCAGAAACAACCTCCCCGCCTCCCCCTTATCTATTCCCTTCATAATCTTATATATTTCTGTAAGATCTCCCCTCATTCTTCTGAATGCCAATGAGTAGAATCCCAGTCTACTCAGTCTCTCCTCATAATCAAGCCCTCTCAACTCTGGAATTAACTGAGTGAATCTCCTCTGCACCCCCTCCAGTGCTAGTATACCTCTTCTCAAGTAAGGAGACCAAAACTGCACACAGTACTCCAGGTGTGGCCTCACCAGGACCTGAAATAGCTGCAGCATAGCCTCCCAGTTTTTAAACTCCATCCCTCGAGCAAGGGCAGACAAAATTCCATTTGCCTTTTTAATCACCTACTGCACCTGCAATCCTACTTTTTGCGATTCATGCACAAGGACACCCAAGTCACTCTGCACAGCAGCGTGCTGCAATTTTTTACTATTTAAAACATAGTTCGTTTTGCTGTTATTCCTGCAAAAATGGATAACTTCATACTTATCAACATTGTATTCCATCTGCCAGATCTTTGCCCTCTCACTTAGGCTATCCTTATTCCTCTGTAGACTTTGAGTGTCTTCTGCACACATTGCTCTGACACTCATCTCAGTGTCTTCTGCAAATTTTGACACACCACACTTCGCCCTAACTCCAAATCATCTGTTAATTGTAAACAATTAAGGTCCCAACACTGATCCCTGAGGCACACCACTAGCCACTGACAGCCAACCAGAAAACACCCATTTACCCCTACTTTTTGCTTTCTACCAGTCAACCAATCCTCTACCCATGCCAATACGTTACCTGTAACATTGGGCAACTTTATCTTCTGTAGCAGCCTTTGGTGTGGCACTTTGTCAAATGCCTTCTGGAAACCCAGATACACCGCATCCACAGATTCCCCATTGTCCACCATGCAAGTAATGCCCTCAAAGAATTCCACCAAATTAGTTAAAAATGACCCACCCTCCATGAACCCATGCCAGGTGTTCCCAATGCGACCATTTATATCCAGATGTCTTGCTATTTCTTCCTTAATGATGGAGTCAAGCATTTTCCCCACGACCGAAGTTAAGCTAACTGGCCTGTAGTTACCTGTTTTTTGTCTACTTCCTTTTTTAAAACAGTGGCGGCACCTTGACTGTTTTTCAATCTGTGGGAACCACCCCAGAGTCCAATGAATTTTGGTAAATAATTACTAGTGCATTTGCTATTTTTCCCATCACCTCTTTTAGTACCCTGGGATGCATTTCATCAGGGCCAGGAGACTTGTCTATCTTTAGCCCCATTAGCTTGCCCAGCACTGCCTCCTTAGTGATAATGATAATTTCTAGGTCCTCACCTGATATAGCCTTCTTGCCATCAGTTTTCGTCATGTTATTTGTGTCTTCCACTGTGAAGACCGGCACAAAATAATTGTTTAATGTTTCGGCTATTTCCTCATTCCCAGTTATTAAATTGGCCTTCTCATCCTCTAAAGGACCAATGTCTACCTTCACCACTCTTTTACGATTTATATATTTGTTGCCTGATTTTATACTTTGATCTAGTTTACTCTCATAATCTATCTTACTTTTCTTCATAACATCTTTGTGGCTTTCTGTTGGCCTTTAAAGATTTCCCAGTCTACTAGTTTCGCACAAGTCTTTGCTTTTTTGTCTGTATTTTTTTCCAATCTGATACTTTCCTTTACTTCCTTTGACATCCATGGCTGGCTCTCTCTTTTCCTACAGTTCTTCCTTATCGCTGGAATATACCTCTGCTGAGCACTGTGAAGAATCATTTTGGAAGTCTTCCACTGTTTCTCAGTTGACCAACCATAAAACCTTTGCACCCATTCTACCTTAGTTAACTCCTCCCTCATTCCTTCATAGTTTCCTTTGTTTAAGCACAGGACATAGGTACTGGATTTAATCTTCTTACATTCCAGCTGTATTTTAAATCCGACCATACCGTGATTGCTCCTTCTGAGAGGATCCCTAACTGTGAGATCATTAATCATTCCAGTCTCATTACGCAGGATTAGATCTAGGATAGCTTGCTCCCTCGTAGGTCCCATTACATATTGTAGAAATGAAGTTGCATGTGTGAGGGAGTGTCAGCCATTTTGTGGGTAATGCGGCTTTGTATTTGCTGTGCCACAAAGTTGCTAATGAGAGCTAAATACCAAATGGCCAATCTTCATCCAGTCACAGAGTGATCTTTCAAAGATGGTGCCGGCACAAAGGATGCTGGTCTTTCGGTGGATATCAGCTGAGTGGTGAGTTGGTCTAGGAATGATGCATGGTAAAATGGGGCTGGAAGTGGACATCATATGGGTGGGGTGGGAGTTAATGAGGTGGATTTGATCAGATTTAAAGAGAAGTCACGTTGGGCCTTATGGCAAGGCTTGTTCCAAAAAAAAACTCAACACAATTTGCACTCAGCCAAAAAAATAACTGCAAAGCTCAGCTCTATGTTTCTGTGGTCAGCATTTTGGATGCACGGTGGTGATAGGAATGAAATTACGTGGCCCTGTACCTTCCCAATAAGGGCATCATTAATGTGTCATGATTGTCCATCTCAGGCCATCTTCACGAAGGCAGTTCAGGTACAAAATAGCTGCCTGTGGACAAGCAGTCAATGGTTATAGTTTCATTTTATTGGATGTACTAAAGCCCCGTCCCAAGATGGTTGTACTATTTATACAGCAGAGCAATGCAGACACTACCTGTTATTTATGTAGCAGGTTTTATTCACTGTGCTTTGAAGTGCCTTGAAGAAAACTAACATGTAGAAAAGTATAGATCTCTTTCTCTCTCTCTGCTAAGACCCCAGACTAAAATAGACAAGTGCACAAGTAGAAATGCTAAATAGGAGTGCATAACCAAACCCATAGCAATGAAACACTACAACATGGACTGGAATTTTCTTGTCAATAGGAGGCTTAAATATGACCAGTGAATGGAGACAACCTCCTGGCCTCAGACCAAGGACCAGGTCCAAATCTTTTAGTATCGCTCCATCCCTCATGGCTAGCATCGGCTGTGTCCATGGCTTGTCTTGTGGAGGGGTTTAAGCCCCAACCAGGAGTGTTTGGTAGCAGTTTTTTTTTCAGTTTGATATTGCAGGCATGAGATCATAAGAAGGTAAGACATAAGTGCAGAAGTAAGCCGTTTAACCCATTGTATCTCCTCTGCCACTCATGAGGTCATGGCAGCTCTGGTAAGGCTCAATTCCACTTTCCTGCCTTTTCCCCATCACCCTTGGTTCCCTTACTGATTAAAAGTCTGTCTCTCTCAGCCTGAATGCACTGAATGGTCCAACCTCAACTGCTTTTTGTGGCAAAAAAAATTCCAGACATTCACAACATCTTGACAGAAAGACTTGCTCCTCATCTTTGCCTCAAATGGGTGATCCCTTATTCTGCAATTATGCTGTCTGGTCCTAGAGTCTCCAACATGGGGAAACCACCTTTCTGTACCTACCTTTTCACGAATCTTAGATGTGTCAATGAGATCATCTCCCATTCTTCTGCATCCCAATGAGTACAGGCCCAATATACTCCACCTTTTCTCATTACAGAGTCCCTGTATACCTGGTGTTAGCTGAGTGAACCTTCTCTGGACTGCCTCCAATGCCAGTATACCTTTCCTTCAGTAAGGGACCCAAAATTGTACACAATACTCTAGCTGTTATCTAATCAGTGCCATGCATAGTTTTAGCAAAGCCACTCTTTTCTTCAATACTCCATTCTCTCTAGCATAACGGCCAAATTCTGTATGACCCATTACTCTGAGATTACACCTGCTGGTCTTCGACTGTCCCACAAGGGGAAGCAATCTTTCTGTATATACTGCATGAAGTGCTTTAAGAACCTTGTATGTTTCAATGTTTCTTCTACATTCCAATGTGTACAGGCTAGAACTTATTTAATCTCACCTCAGGAGATATTCACCCCATATTTGGTATCGGCCTATTAAGTATTCTCTGGAATGCTAGAAGTTCATGTTGAGTCGCACTCACACACTTTCTTACCTGCAATGCCAAACACTCACTATTAAAGCATTGTAGACCTTTTATTACTCCTGATGCACAAAAGCCAATACAATCAATGTGTCCTGGAGCAATTTGTTGGCACATCCTTGGGGAATTGTCACAGGTAACTTAATTGGTGCCACATCCACAAAATTCCACTCCCACCATGACCAACATTCTGTCACAGCAGTGTTTACGATCTACAAGATGCATTGCAGAAATTCACTAATGGTCCTCAGAGAGAAGCCTTCCAAACCCATAACACTTCCATCAAGAGGGCAACAGCAGCAGATGCATGTGAACACCACCTCCTGCAAGCTCTCCTCTAAGCCACTCACAATCCTGAGTTGGAAATATATCCCCATTCCCACATTGCCGCTCAGTCAAAATCCAGTAACTCCCTCCCTAAGAAGGGCATTGTGGGTCAACCTACAGCACATAGACTGCAGCAGTTCAAGAAGGCAGCGCACCAGCATCTTCTCAAGGGTGACCTGGGATGGGCACTAAATGCTGGTCTAAGCAGTGATGTACATATTCCATGAATGAATTGAGAAAGTGAAGCAGAATTGGTGTGCTGAAGTCAGGATCAATTCCTGGTCCTGACTGCAATATATGAATCCAGTTGCTTAAGGTGTTGTTCACAGGCTATCAGCAATCTCTGGGTCCCTGCTAGTGTAAAGAACAATGAGCTACCGACCAGAAAATATGAGCCAACAACAACAAAATGTGGGGCTGGATGAACACAGCAGGCCCAGCAGCATCCCAGGAGCACAAAAGCTGACGCTTCGGGCCTAGACCCCTCATCAGGGGTCTAGGCCTGTGGGCAGTTAGGGATGGGCAATAAATGCTGTCTTGCCAGCAACACCCTCATCCTGTGAATGAATGAAGGAAAAAAAAAATTGCTGGATGGTTAATCCAGAGACCCAGGTAATGTTCTGGGGACCCAAGTTCAAATTCCACCAACATGGCAGATGGTGGGATTTGAATTCAATTTTAAAAATCTGGAATTAAGAATCTAATGATGACAATGAAATCATAGTCAATTTTTGGAAAAACCCATCTGTTTCTCTAATGTCCTTTAGAAGAAAGAAATCTGTCTGAATTACATGTGACTCCAGACCCACAGCAATGTTGTTGACTTTTAACTGCCCTCTGGGCAATTATAGAGTCATAGATTCAAACAGCAATCAAACTGACCTTTGGTCCATCCAATCCATGCCGAACATAATCCCCAACTAAACTAGCCCCACCTGCCTGCTCCTGGCTTATATCCCTCCAAACATTTCCTCTTCATGTATCAGCCCGAATGAATTTTCATTGTACTCGCATCTACCACTTCCTCAGGAAGATCATTCAACACACAAACCACCTTCTGTGTATGAAATTTGCCTCTTATATCTTTTTTAAATCTCTCTCCTCTCACCTTAATAATGTGCCCCCTAGTCTTAAAATTCCCCATCTCAGGGAAATGGCAACTATCATCAACTCTATCTGTACATCTCATTATTTTATAAACTTCTATCAGGGCATCTCTCTCCCTCCTAAACTCCAATAACAGCTGGCCCAGCATATGATGCCCTCATCTTGTAAATAATTTAAAAAGAAACTTTTTATGTTCGCCCTCCCTGGGCCAATTCTCGCTACTCTCTAAAAGGAAAGGAACATCTTATGTTCAAGTCACAAAGAATCACTTCAAGTTTGGTGTCCCAATGTATTAATGCTAAGGAAATGGGAGTTTTCTTTATCTCTGATACCATAGTAGCATTAGTGTTAACAATGCAGCCATGAACAACTAAATAAGCTGAGTTTGGCCTTTTACCACTGTAAGAATTTCTAGTTGTCACAAGTTGCCTCTCTGACTCTATGAATCTAACATGCTGTCAGATTTTATTCATGTGAGTTAGAAACTAGAACTGTTATCAATCACTTCCACTATAGACACAGAGGTGGAGCAGAGAGAAAGAGAGAGATAGAGAGAGAGGGAAAGGGAGAGAGGGAGGCAGGGACAGCTTCATATTGAGTCTTTTCAGGGTTCATTTCTTGGGAAAAATTGGATTTAAATGTAGGTTCACTGAACATCAAGTGAAACAACATTTAATCACACCATCCAAGAAAGCACCGAGAGCTGCAGCATTGCAATCACACTGGCTGGATATTATTCAGGACAAACAGTCACAAACTAGGTCATTACATTGTGAAAAAAGCAAAAAAACTGCAGATGCTGGAAATCAGAAACAGTGATGGAAATTGCTGGAAAATCTCAGCAGGTCTGGCAGCATCAGTGAAGAGAAAATCAGTGTTAACATTTTGGGTCAGCAACTTTCTTCAGAACTGATGGCAGCTGGGAAAATGATATTTTTATGGAGAAGATAGGGTAGGGGAGGGAGTGAGGTGTAAATGATGGTCAAGATGGAGCCCAAAGAGAGAACAGTTGACCAGACAAAGGAGTGGATAATGATCAGCTCAGGAGAATGAATGACTGCTAATGGGGACTATTAGTGGCTGTATGTAATAGCAGAAAGTGACATAACAAGGGTTTTCATGTGGGTGTTGGAGTGAGGACATGGGAGGAGGTGCTTCAAACCCTAAAATTGTTGAACTGAGTTCAAAAGGCTGTAGGATCCCCAAACGAAAAAAGAGGTGCCATTCTTCCAGCTTGCGCTGAACTACGCTGAAGAACTGCAACAAGCCCACCTCAGTTCTCTAGGACCTTGTCCTAATGGTCCCACTCAATAATAGGTCCTCAGGACCTCCCTTTTCACACCACTGCCCCCAACACTCCCCATTGTCTCATCCACGGCAAAAGATGCTAATTGTGCCACTACCCACTCAGAATAACCCTTCATACCCACCGTACTGATCAATTCCCTTCTCTGCAGAAGTCCCTTCATCCCCTCCAAGTTGGCGGAAAGTGGCTCTTGTGTTCTTTTGCTCTCCAAGCTAATTCCCCCATTGGTTGGTTCTTGGCATGAGGAGAAGCCATTTTCAATAACACAAATAATATGTTTATTGTCCACACAAGTAATTCAAAGTGAGAAGCCGCAGCTCCCCCATTATGGTCATTTATACCTCCTTGTAATGGTGGGGGAGTTGAGAGACTGACGTGATAAAAGTTCCTGCACTTACCCAGTCTCTAAGGCGATCGGGGAAGGGCTATAAATTTCACAAGTGGTCTTGCATTTTGAATGTCTTTTCAATCAAGAGTCACCCATGCAAGGATATTTCGATTTTAATGCCTTTTCAAATATATGTTCTGCCGAGTGTCCTCAAAACAAAAATAAAACACTACAGATGTTGGAAATCTGATATAAACACAGGGAATGCTGGAGAAACTCAGAAGGTCTGGTGGCATCTGTGTAGAGAGAAACAGGTCCAGTGTCCTTTGCCCCAGATGGTTTTCAATAATAATTGAAAGGTTGGCAAAGGAGGAATAAGGGATGTCAGAACAGGAGAGTGTTTTGCAGGTACCTTGGACATAGATAAGCTTGTTTTAGTTTATTGCACATGTGAGGAGTGTAAAACATCAGAATTTACATTTTTGTTTTATGTGCTCATAAAATGAATTAAAAGCAACATTACAGTTTGAATGACAGATCACTCATATCCTGAATAGTGGTGAACTGTTAAATATACCCTGGTAAATTTTTAGAGAAAAAAGCACAGTTGTCATTGGAAAAAAAACAACTTTAATGAGGCACAAGTGTTATATATTTTAGAATTGGCGTAGCATCAGTGTTATTAAGATCACTGAAAGTTTATATCAGTTTGCAGAGATTAGCAAACATTGCAGTTTTCGGTCTAGATAGAGCATAGGAGTAGGATCAGACCATGTTGTAGCTGTACAGCACATTGGTTAGGCCACTTTTGGAATAATGCATTCAATTCTGGTCTCTCTGCTGTAGGAAGAATGTTGTGAAACTTTAAACAGTTCAGGAAAGATTTACAAGAATGTTGCCAGGGTTGGAGGGTGTGAGCTATGGGGAGAGGCTGAATAGGCTGGGGCTATTTTCCCTGGGAGCATCGGAGGCTGAGGGCTAACCTTATGGAGGTTAATAAAAATATGAGACGCATGGTTAGGATGAAGGGCAGTCAAGAATGAGAGGGCATAGGGTTAAGGTGAGAGGGACAACATTTAAAAGGGACCTAATGGGCAACTTTTTCATGCGGAGGGTGGTGCGTATATGGAATGAGCTGCCAGAGGAAGTGGTGGAGGCTGCTACAAAGGCAACATTTAAAAGGCATCTGGGGATGAATATATGAATAGGAAGGGTTTGGAAGGACATGGGCAAAATGTTGTCAAATGGGACTAGATTTATTTAGGATATCTGGACAACATGGTCGAGTTAAACCAAAGAGCCTGTTTTCATGCTGTACATCACAATGACTCTGTGACGCTATGTACTTATGGACACTTTGTTCCAGAAGGCAGTCATGACCCTTAGGATAGGGAAGCCTGATTCTATTTTAGTAGGACAATGAGGCTCTGAGTAAGGCAGATAAGGGGCTGAGAACATATAGTGCAGAAGCCTCAGACCTTGCAATTATTCAACAAGTTCAGTGTACCATTAGGTCAGACTGCACCCGAATCATGTTGCGAGCAATGTTCCAGCAAACATTATGACAAAAAAAGTAGAGCCGTTTTTAAAATAAACAGTGGGAGTGAACTGGGTGGATGTTTGAGATAGACCTTGAATAAATGAAGCAAGAGAACAAAGTAATAATATGGACATTGAGAATCAATGATTGGCAGGAAGAGACAGGGAATATAAGACTGAGAGTACACTAACAGTCAAGAATAAATGTTACATCAGTAAATAAAGGACAAAGCTCTGTATCTAACCAAGTGTAAATTTATTACAAAGCACACAATTGATCCAGTTAAATATTAATATCCGACAGCCACTATTGAAAGGTAGCATGATAATCAGGATTGGGTCCTCGATATTGAGGAATAACTGACATTCGAGAAAGCATAGGAAGCTAGGTAAAGGCAGAGAATTAGCCACAAGATCGAGGTGTGTAATTAGCACAGGTGGAGATGAGAAATAATAGAGGAAAAAAGCCAGTCATAGGAGTGGTCTCTCGGCCTTCTGTTATTAGCCACTATTTAGAACAAAGTATTCAATAAGAAATATTTGCTGCTTATGACAAAAGGATGACAATAACCATTTGTGTTTTTAATCTACTTTTAAACTGAAACTATCAGAGTGGTAATGGTAGCCTGGAAGAGGAATTCATAGAATGTTGTTAAGTTTCACTGAACAGCATATTCGGCAGTCAACCAGAGACCGAGTTATACTTAACTTGGTGCTGTATAATGTGATAGGATTTATTAATGACCTCAGAGTAAAGGTGTGTATCGGTAGCAATACAATTGAAATTTACACTCAGTTTGAAAGGAAGGAGACTGCATCCAAGATTAATAATTTAAACTTAGATAAGTGCATGAGCATAATAGCTGAGTTAGCTGGAGCGAACTAGGCTTGTGGATTGATCAACTAAGAAGCAGTAAAAGAACAGTGCAGGTATATTTTAGAATATTCAGAATAAGAAGATTCATACTGTAAGGCAAAATTCTAAAAGAATTCTAGAGGTTATTTAAAGAAGGTAAGGAAAGTATTAGAATTAAGGAAAAGCATAGCTGCATGTCAGAAGATTAGACAGAACATTATGAACACCAGGGGACAGCTAAATGATTAATCAGGAGAAAGAAATTAAAGTATGAAAAACTGATGACAAGAGTTTTGATATTTTTTCAAAAAATAAGTAAAGTAAAGAAATGGTGGATGAAATGAATAAATAATTTGTTTCCGCCTGCACAGTGCAGGATACAAAAATACTCCTTAGTAGCTGTACATTAGGAGGTGGAAAACAGAGAGAAATTTAGTGAAATTACCAACTACCAGAGCAGCAGTGCTGAGCCAACTGATGAAGCTAAGTGCTGACAAGACCTTAAGTCCTGATGGATTTTATCCTTGTGTCATGAAAGAGGTGGCTAATAGATATGTTGGTGTTAAATTTCCAAAATTTACTAAATTCTGCAAATGTCCTATAAGAATGGAAAGCAGCAAATGTAACTCTTCTCATCAAGAAGAGGGAGATGCAGAAACAAAGGAGCCTCTAGGACAAACAGAAACAGAAATGTTGGAGAGACTCAGCAGGTCTGTGGAGAGAATACAGAGTTAACGTTTCAAGTCCTGTGACCCTTCATCAGAAAGTTATAAAGTAGGGGACATTTAACTTAACATCTCTCTTTGAAGTTGCCAGCATCGATCATTAAAAATATTACAGCTGCAAACTTAGAATAACTCAAAGCAAATGAGAGGACACAGCATGCTTTTTCAGGAAAGGAGAACCAATGTTTAATCAATGCATTGGAATATGTTAATGAAGTAACACATGCTGTGGGGAAAGGGGAGCCTGTAGAATTTCCAGAAGGTGTCAGGTAAAAGGTTGATGAGAAAATTGAGAGTTCATCATGTAAGGTATTAAATAGGAACACTGAAAGGAGATTGGCTGGTTGCTAGAGACCAGGGAGTAAGCAGACTTGTCTGATTGGCAGGATATGACGTGTGGGGTACTACAGAGGTTTGCACTGCATTCATAATATTTATAATGACTAGAAATGATGCAAGGAGCAAGAGCCATTGTGGCACAATGGCAGTGTCCCTGCCTCCGATCTAGAAGGCTCAGGTTCAAGTACCAAAGTGTGTCATAACACATCTGGATAAGTTGACTAAATAAAATACAAGGAGAGGGGAATGAAGTTATCGTAGCTAAGTTTGCAGTTCACCCCGAACTATGTAGGAAAGTATGCTGTGAAAAGAACATAAAGAGGTTGTAGATTGATGTGGAGATACTGGGAACTGCCGACGCTGGAGAATCTGAGAAAACATGGCGTAGAGCTGGTTGAAGACAGTGGGCCAGGCAGCATCAGAGGAGCAGGAATCCTGCTCCACTGATATTGTAGATTGATGTGGATAGGTTAGGCAGTGGGCTGAAATTCTGACAGAGGGAGAATAAGATGTGAATTTGATTATCTTAGTAGGAAGAATAAAGATTCTGAGTTTCTTTTTCTTCATGATATGTAGACATCACTGATTGGGTCAGCACTCATGGCCCTTTCTTAACTGCCCTTCAATTGAGTGGATTGTTAGGGTTGTTTAACATGTAATTAATAGTCAACCATGTTTCTGTGGGTCTGGAGTCAGACTGGGCAAGGACATTCTTCCCCAAAGAAACCTGAGTGAACTAAATGGATTTATATTAAAAAAAATCAATACTTGGGACACCATTATGCTAGATTTTTTAAAAATTTCAGATTAATATTAAATTCCAATATCTCTATCTACCATGGTGAAATATAAACCCATATCCCCAGAATATTAGTATCCAGATCACTTGACCTGTGACCTCGCCACAATGCCACCACAACATTGTTTCTAACATGAAGAATGACCACAGAATTCTGAGGAGCAAAATGATCCAAGGGCTCTTGTGCATGAGTCACTAAAGGTGGTATTCAACTACAGCAAGCATTAGGAAGGGTCTTGCTATCTTTTATTGTGACATTATCATTGAGTTATAGAGGACATTGGTGCACATCTGAAGTACTGTGAATAGTTTTGTTCTCCTTATTAAGGAACGATCTAAATGAGTTGGAAGCAGCTCAAAGAAGTATTACTTGAATGAAACCAAAAGAGCTGCAGATGCCTCAAATCAGAAACAGAGACAACATTGCTGGAAAAGCTCAGCAGTCTGGCAGATTCTGTGAAGTTCTGAGGAAGAGTCACCAGACCCAAATAATTAACACTGATTTTTTTTCCTTCACAGATGCTGCCAGACCTGCTGAGTTTTTCCAGCAATGTTGTTTTTGTTCTTACTTGATTGATGCTGGACTGAGTGGGTTGCCTTATGAGGAAAGAATGGACAGTCTGGGCTTAGTTGAGCTGAAGTCTAGCATGACCTAATGGAAATGTACAGGATACTGAATGATGTTGACAAGGTGGGCGTGGAAAAAATGTTCCTGTCATGGGTGACTCCAGAATGAGGAGACCCTGTTTAAAAGTTAGAAGTCTTGGTTTTTGGATAGACATGAGAAGAATGCATTTTTTTCTTACTAAATTTTGTGCTGTCTTATAAATCATTGCCTGGAAAGACAATGGAGGCAGAAATATTGAGCATTTTTAAGGTACGGGTGAGAATATTCTGATATATTGGGAATCAAAGGGCACTGGGGATGGCTGAGAAGGGTGGTTGGATTTTGAAACATAAAGGGATAGGCCATGATTTAATTGAAAATCCCAAGGGGCCAAATGGCCTTCTTCAGCTTCCTTTTTCTATGTCCATATAAAATGTATGCACAAATGTTCTTTATATACTTCCTTACACTCCCCATTACGCTGCGCATTTTCTCTTTACTGATAATAATTCAATGTCCTTAAAGAGCCTCAATTAAATGTTTCTCCACCACACTGCAGGAAACTACATTTCGTTGATCACTTGCAGCATGAGAAGGTTTACCTCATGCCTGCGTCACTTCTCTCACCAAATTCCTTAGATCCTGTATCCTCTTGGCCTCAATGCTTAACACAACAGGAATGGTTACACTCTGTACATCCTGTCAAAACTCCTCACGATTTTGAACATCTCAATGGTATCCCCTCTCAACTTCCTCCTCTCCAAAGAAAACAGTCCTGCCTCCTCCAATCTCTCACAGTGACTGAAGTTCCTCATCCTTCGTCCCTTTCTCATGAACCTTTTCTGCGCATTCTTCCTAAAGGGTGGTATCCAGGTTAGATGCGATGTGTTCAACTTTCACCCTCTTTGAAGACCTGGAACAAATTTATCTGCTGATCTGTTTCTTTTCTCTGATGCAGATTGGTTCCAATCTGTGTACCCCTCAGGGTCCTAAGCCTTTTTGTTGTTGTTTTGATATCCAATTAAAATCAATTTTCTATTTCTGAACAAGCTAACTCACTATGAGTGAAAACAGTTATGGAACAGATGGCCCTAAAGTTGGTAAGTGACAGCATTGAATCCTGTCCAACAGAAGTGGAGTGGCTCAATGCAAAAATTGTGGCAGGTCACTGAAGGTAATATCAAAGATTATTGATCAGCCTTTCCAAACTGTTCCATTAGTCAACTGGGGCCCAGTTGACTGACGAAATCAGTTAGCTCAATTGGCTGGGTGCCTGTCTGTGATGCCAACATAGTGAGTTCAATACTTTGGCACTGGCTGAAGCTAACATCAAGGATTTTCCTTCTCAACCTCTGCCCTCACTTGAAGTGTGGTGACCCTCAGGTTAGACCACCACCAGTTGTCTCTTTCTAATGAGAGAGCTGCCCTATGGTGTAGTAAGACTATGGTGATATGACCTTCAGTTAATCTGAGGTGACCACATAACAGCCTTATTTTCCCAACGTGGAAATAAAGGAAGCAGCTTTACATCACAACCGTACGCCCTTGGAATGTGTCCTACTACATGACCCGTAATACAACCAACCTTCATATTGGAGATGGCAAGTGTGAAATTGTTTATTTGCAGCAACTAGTCAGAAATAAATGGTGTGAACTCATTTACTGAGATCCAGCTTAAGGTTGAAACTCACATCATTCAATCTCGGTAGTTTTGGAAATGTTGGTTCGAGAAACAGTCACCCAGAATAAACACAAAACAACCATGAACAAAACTTCAGTTCATGTTAGAACACAGGGAGAGTCTGAATGCAAAACAACTTTGTAATTTTCTCCCTCCCTAACACATTTTGTTATCTGAATGTTCAAAAGCTAATCAACTGCATTTTATCTGCTCCCTATTTTCACTCGCGAAAGAGTGGGGTCTCAGGCAATGTGGTTGGCCTTGGAGAAATTAGGGATGGGCAATAAATAGTGGCCTGGCCAATGATGCTGACTCTCAGTGAATGGATTTAAGAAATCAGGTGATTCAAAATGTTCAAAAAACAAATTGATTTTGGATTGCTCGCTCCTTATTTCTCTGGTGGCTCAGGAAATGTGTTGGGAGCTGATGGAGCCATTATTAGGAGATGGCACAAGGGTACAATCAAACAGAACAATGACCTCACTTGGTAGCCAAATATTCTGAAGGCGCAGCTTCTTGTCTGTTCTGAGACTCAACTTAATTACTTTTTAATTGGCTGAAGTGATAACCAAAGGGAGTGTTCCGTTCCCAGCTGATGGTATCACTGAATGAGCTGGATCCCAGAATGAAAATTGGCTTGATAGATCACATTTTACACTTGCTATTCAATAACTTCACTGAAACTTCTCTTTTTTGGGCTAAATCTGATTAACAAGGAGTTTTTATTTGTTCTTTGAAGGGTTTCATGCCTCAAGGCTGAGATAGATTTCTCACTGTGCCTTACCAAATTGACCCCACCAATATGGCATCTCTCACATCAGTCATGTCCCATTCCTGGAACAACGTGTAGATAGCCCGGAATCTTTTCCCCCATGCCATCTTTAAAAGACAAATGTGCGTCAGAACAAGCACTGTCAGTCTAGAGCCATGTTGCATGCATTCTTGACATTGATTTTGAACATGGTGGAACAGGTCATTGGCCGCAGCATGTTTCAAATAATGCCCATTCCAATGGTACAGCTTTATCTTACTATCTATTGGTGCCAGTGTCCTGTGAATTTGAACATATTAATTCTATACTAATCTCTGAACCGTGCATCTCCCATTTTGACAATGGGACACCAACATCTCAAAGCACGCTCCATTGGCACTGCACGTCCATAGTCATTGACATCTAACATATGTCAAACTTTTAGAATCTACATCCTCATTCTCCCAGTCCCCCTGCATATTGAAGTCCCCCATGATTATTGTAATATTAACCGAAAGAACTTCAGAAGCTGTAAAGCAGAAAAAAAAGACAGAAGTTGCTGGAAAATCTCAGCAGGGTCTGGCAGCATGTGTGAAGAAAAGCCAAAGGTAATGTTTCGGGTCAGGTGACCCTTCCTCCGAACCCATGGCAGCTAGGAAAATGTTGGCTTATATACAGAGGACAGGGCTTTGGGGAGGCAATAAGGAGCAAATGACAGATGGAGATACAGCTCAAAGAGAAAGAAAGGACAGTTTGACAGACAAAGAAGTGGATAATGATCTGGCTGGGAGGGTGATTAGCTGCAAATAGAGATTGATGGTGGCTAACAATAGATTGTGTGTAATGGCAGACTACGTAATTACAAGGCCTGGTGTGTGTGTGGGGTAGGGGGCTGGGACATGGGAGAGATCAGGCCCTAAAATTATTGAACTTGATACTGGGTCTGGAGGGCTACAGGTTCCCCAAGTAGAAAATGAGGTGTTACTCTTCCAACTTGGGCCGAGCTTCGCTGGAACACTGCAGCAAGCCAGAGTCAAAGATGTTGGCCAGACAGCAAGGTGGTCCATTAAAGTGGCAGGCCACTGGTGGTTCAGGGTCTTTTTTGCGAGCCGAATATACATGTTCTGCAAAGCGGTTCCCAAGTCTACGCTTTGCTTTCCCAGCGTAGAGGAGACCATATTGTGAGCAGTGAATGCAGTAGACTAGATTGTGGGAAATGCAGGTGAAGAGCTGTTTCACCTGGAAGGTATGTTTGAACCCTTGGATACTGGTGAGGGAGAAGTAAATGGGCAGCTATTACACTTTTGGTGGTTACAGGGGAAGGTACCGTAGAGCTGTGATGGGGTGCTGGGAGTGAAGGAAGAGTGGATCAGGTTGCCCCTGAGGGAATGGTCCCTGCGAAAGGCAGGCAAGGGAGGGGAGGGAAATATGTGTCTGGTGGTGGCGTCTCGCTAGAGGTCGTGGAAATGACATCTGATGATCTTCTGGATGTAGATGCTGGTGGGATGGCAGGTGAGGATAAGGGGAACCCTATCATTGTTGCGGGAGGGAAGAGCAGGAATGAGGCTGGAAGTGTGGGAGATGGGTCAGACCCGGCTGAGGGCCCTGTCAACAGTGGGTCTGGGAAATCCTTGGTCGAGGAAGAAAGTGGACATTTCAGAGGCTCCATTGTCGAAGTTGGCGTCATCTGAACATATGTAACAGAGACGGAGGAACTGAGAGTTTGGGATAGTGTCTTTACAGGAAGTGAGGTGTGAGGATGTATAGTCCAAGAAGCTGTGGGAGTCATTGGGTTTATAGTGGATATTAGTGGCCAGTCTATTCCCAGAAATGGAAACGGAGATGTCGAATAAGGGGAGGGAGGAGCCAGAAATAGACCAGATGAAGGTGAGGACAGGTTGGAAATTGGAAGCAAAATTGTGAAATGTTCCAATTCTGGATGAGAGTGGGAAACAGCCCTGAAGGTATCATCGATGTTTCAGAGAAAGAACAGTTATTGGTTTCTAAAAATGGCTGAAACAAAGAATGTTTCACGTAACCCACAAAGAGACTGGGGCCTGGTTACCAACAGTCTACATTAACAGCTATTCACCCTTCTAGCCAGACCATTATCAACTCCTTTGTCTGTCCATCTTTTCTTCTCTGTCTTTGAGCGCAATCCCCACCTCTCATTTACTGCTACTCCCTCCCCCCACCCTATCTTCTGCATTTAAACCAACATCTTCCCAGTTGCCATCATTTCCAGGAAGGGCCAACAGACCTGAAATGTTAACTCTGACTTTTCTCCATGATGCTGCTAGACCTGCTGAGCTTTTCCAGCAACTTCTGTTTTTGTTCCTGGTTATTATAACAGTGCCTTTCTTACGTGCCTTCTCCAGCTCTTGATTTATTTTCTGCTGAACTACTGCTTGGAGGCCTCTACACAACTCCCATCAGGATCTTTTTTGCATTGTGGTTCCTCGACTCCACCCCCACAGATTCTACATCTTCTGATTCTATATCTCTTCTTACTGTTAATTTGATTTCATTTCTTACAAATAAGGCAACCCTATCCCTTCAGCCCATCTGCCTATCCTTTCAATAAGATGTGTAACCATGCGTATGTAGTTCCCAGCCATGATCCCTTGAAGCCATTTCTCTGTGAAAACCACAACGTCACATGTGCCAGCTTCAATCTGCACCAAAAGCTCATTTCTGAAGAAGGGGCCCGACCCGAAACGTCAGCTTTCCTGCTCCTCTTATGTTGCCTGGTCTGCTGTGTTTCTCCAGCTCCACACTGTTATCTCATTTTCCTTGTTTGTAAACTCCGTGCATTTAAGTACAACATCCTTAGTCCTAGTAGGAACTGCAGATGCTGGACAATCTGAGAAGACGTGGTGTAGAGCTGGATGAACACAGCAGGCCAAGCAGCATCGGAGGAGCAGGAGCATTTTCTGAGGAAGCTTCTCGGCCCAAAACATCAGCTTTCCTGCTCTTCTGATGCTTCTTGGCCTGCTGTGTTCATCCAGCTCTACACCTTGTTATCACTTACCCTTAGACCTATTGATTCGCCCTATTCTCATAGCTGTCTCCTTCTCTGCTTTGCCTGAAGTCAGATTCCTGAACCTTTCCATGCTCTCTGTCCTATTGCTGATTCTGGAGACTTTAATAACATCTCTTGAACCCTCCATCCCTTTAACATTTTCCTCATTATTCCATTTGACTCAACCACCCTCACTATTTAGTTGAAAGCCCTGTCCATAACCCTAATTGTGCAATTCACTGGGACTCTGGTTCCAGCATGAGTCAGATGGAGCCTGTCTTATCAGAACAGCTCCCTCCTTCCTATTACTATGAATGCCCCATCAATTTGAATGTGTTTCTCCCACACCAATCTTTGAGGTACACAGTTACCTCCTTAATTTTGGTGATCCTGTACCAACTATCTCGCGGCTCAGATAGTAATACAGAGTTCATTACCATTTTGGTTCTGCTTTTAATTTAACCTCCAGCTGCTTCATTCCATCAGCACAATCTCTTTCCTCTTTCTACTTCCATCATTGGCACCCTACATGGACCATGAGAACTGTATCTTTCCCCTCCCACTCCAAGTTCCACAGCAGCCCAGATGGGGTATCAGTTCTGAGGAAGGATCACCGGACCCGAAACGTTAACTCTGATTTTTTTTTCCTTCGTAGATGCTGCCAGACCCGCTGAGCTTTTCCAGCAACTTCTATTTTTGCTCCTGAGGTATCCTGAGCCTGGGCACCAGTCAGGTAACACAGCCTTCGGGATTCTTGGTCCCGGCCACAAAGAACAGTGGTTATTCCCCTGACTACACGATTCCTAATTACAAGTACATTTGTCTTTTCTCCCTCCTCTTGGCTGGATCCCTGTACCATGGTGTTATGGTTGGTTTACTCATGGTCCCTTCAGCCAGCGCTGTGAGCTACACAGAGAGCAACAATCTCAAACTGATTAGACAGGCTGAAGGGTTGAGACTCCTTCAGCACTGCCTCCTGCATCCCTCTATCTGCCTCGCTTGTAGTCAAACTCTCCTGTCCCTGACCAAATTTGAGGTAATTAATCTAAGAGGCTGACTGCCCCCTGCAACACAGTGTCCTGGTGA
The DNA here is from genome assembly GCF_030684315.1 of Stegostoma tigrinum. Taxonomy (NCBI): domain Eukaryota; kingdom Metazoa; phylum Chordata; class Chondrichthyes; order Orectolobiformes; family Stegostomatidae; genus Stegostoma; species Stegostoma tigrinum. The sequence goes on from NC_081359.1 coordinate 104,399,362, forward strand.
CTCTCCTCCTCACTGATATGTGGTGGTGTTCGGATTTCAGACTCCAACTCATAAACTCTGAGCTGGAATTCCTCAAGCAAACAACATTTGCTCCAAATGTTGTCATTATGAACCACAATGGAGTTCAGTTTCTCCCATATCATGCAGTACATCTTCTGGTCCTGCATCGTTATTTTCTTTACTTAGCTCCTCATTTTTTAAAAAATTCTAATCTTTTGAGCTTGTAACCTGTAAATATTTCCCCTATTTACCTTCAATCTGAAAGCAATCTATAATAGTTAGTCAGATTAGTAATTGCTAACCAAAGAGCTTACAAATTTTGTGTGATGTCACTTTGTTTTATACAGGGTCCCCCGTTACAGGCTTCAGTCTATTCTGTTAAATGATCCTACAAAACTATGAACCAAATAAACAACTCTACTCCCCTGCACCGAATTCCCATTATGCCTCCAAAGTCCCCAAATTATATATTCACAAGGGTTGTGTCTCACTTTGGACGTGGTCTCTTCTTCCAGACTGCGTGAAGTTTATTGAACATAAAGACTATGCAAAAAAAAAACATAGATACCTGTAGACTGAATGAGTGGGCAAAATCTTGACAGGTGAATTTTAATGCAAGAAAAGATGAGGTCATGCGCTTTAGTAGGAAGAATCAAAAGACAGGTTATTATTTAATTGGGGATAGACTCCAAAGAAGTGCACCAAATAGAGACCTGGGTATACTTGTAAATTAACTACAAAAAGGTAAACATTTAGGGCAGCAAGTTATTAAGAAGCCAATTGAATATTTGCCTTTATTGCAAGAGGTTTGGAGCTTAAATATACAGAACTCTTGTTACAACTGTGCAGGGTGTTGGTGAAGCTATAACTGGAGTACTGTGTACAGTTGTGATCCTTATATTTAAGTAAGGATATATTGGCTTTCCAATGCTGTTTGTAAGAGATTCAATAGGCTGAGTCCTGGGATGAAGGGATTGAATTCTTAAGAACAGGTTATGCCTTTATTTATTAAAGTTTAGAAAAACGAAGGCTGGTCTTATTGAAATAAAAAGGACCTTAAGGGGGTTTAATAGGATGGATGATGAAAAGATGTTTTTACTAGAGGAAGAATCTTGAACAAGGAGGCATAGTTACAGAATAAGGGACATTCATTTTAAATTGTGATTTGAAAGAATTTCTCCAATTCAAGCGCAATGAATCTTGAAACTCTTTAACCCAGAGACCTCTGGAGGTTAGATCACGCAAAGTATTTAGAGGATAGCTAGATTTCTTACATGTTCTTATAGACCTGGGACCAATGTTGAGGGACTGAATGGTCTAAACCTGTTCCTATTTCTTGTTTTCTTATGTTTTATCTCAATTGCATAAGGTTTGACCCAACTGATTCCTTCCACTTTCTCTTTTTTGAACTGTAAAGATAGTTTTGCAATTTCTCTCCAAGTAAGAGACATGAATCTTTCATAATTTTGACAGTTTAAACCTTTTCAATCAAATAATCTAATAATCTTATTGATATTCATGAGGGTGATGAGATAGCAAAAACTGTTGGAATCAGAGTCAATACAGTGTGGAGCTAGAGGAACACAGCAGGCCAGGCAACATCAGACAAGTAGGAAAGCCAACATTTCAGGTTGGGACCCTTCATCAGGAATCTCATTATGAGTGCTGATGAAGGATCCCAACTTGTAACATCAATTCTCCTGTTCCACTGATGCTACCTGACCTGCAGTGTTCCTCCAGCTCCACACTGCATTGACTCTGACTCCAGCATCTGCAGCTCTTGCTGTCTCTGAATGGCTTCTAACCCCAGTATGAAGCCTCTTTCATGGATGCCCACCTTGAAGAAGTTGTCCTCCTCGCTCCAGAAAGACCTCAATGGATCTCTATCTCACTGCAATCCTCTGGTGACTTCCTCCACCCTGAAGCTCTTCGACCACATACTGAAACATACCCAGTACTACAGCCACATCTGCCTTCTCAGTAGCTGCCTATGCAGCTGGCTCATCCCCCATGGACTCCAAACAATGTTCAGACCATCCCAATTTGTCAAAACTGTGACAACCATTACCTACAGTACATCCAGAGCTTCCAGAAATGGTTTTCTCTGCTGATGCTCAGCTCCACGCTCACTGCCATTTTGCCGGCATCTTCTCTCACTACAGTCAGCCCTACCCCAGCTCAGCGCCTCTCTCTCTCAGACCTGCGTGGCACCTCAACTGGTTTTTGATTCTACACAGGATCCACACCCTCAACCATCACTTTTTCTCCACCCAATCACACATCAAGGACTATAAATACACCAAACTTGCTTGCGCTTACCTCCTCCACCACACCCTAACCTTATTCAAGACCGCAATCTCATAATGCCCGGCAACATTAGCCGTCTGGTCGCCTAGGCCTCTTCCACTGACACTGATGATGTTACTTCCATTGTCGCCAATGACGTCACTTCCACCAAAGCTGATGATGTCACTTCCGCTTCCACCTATGTTACCATCCCCATACATACACTCATCCGAAAACAGTCTCCGCCCCCACCCCCAGCTCCAGCTCTACACCTAACTCCAGCCCCAAGCCCTGCTGAGTATTTACCATACCCCCCAACCAGAACCACCCCCCGTCACTGAGGACAAACAGCGCAGTGACCTCTTCATCACAAAGGCCAGGTGCCAACTCTCTGACATCCACTCCTACTGTCCCCTCCATCATGACCCCAGCCCTGATCACCAAACCATTATTTCTTAGACCATTCATAAACTGATTCACTCAGGGGAGTTCCCACCTTCAGCCTCCAAACTCACTGTTTCCCAACCCCGCACTACCTGTTCCTATCTCCTTCTCAAAGTCCATTAACCTGGCTGTCCAAGCCAACCCATCGTCTCTGCCTGATCCTGCCCCATTGAACTCATCTCCATTTACCTTGTCTTCCCCTCCCCCGGTCCAGGAACATCCCACCTACGTCCCGGGTACCACCCCCACCCTCCACCTCCCCCAAGATTTCTAACTCGCTGGACCCCAACATGTCATCTTCACTCTGGGCACCCAATCCCTGTGCACTTGTATCCCCCATGCAGGTGGCCTAAAAGCCCTTTGGTTCTTCCTCTCCCACAGACCAGTCAGTCCCCCTCCACCCACACCCTCATCCATGTAACAGAACTTGTCCTTATCATCAACAGCTTTTCCTTTAACTCCTCCCACTTTCTACAAACTAAGGTGGTGGCTATGGGTCTGAGCTATGGCTGTCTCTTTGTAGGATACATGGAGCAGCTCCTCTTCCGCTGTTACACCGACAACATCCCTCACCTCTTCATCTGCCACATTGATGACTGTATTGGTGCTGCCTCATGCTCCCATGAGGAGCTTGAACAGTTCTTCAACTGTACTAACAAATTTCAGCCCAAACTCAAATTCATCTGGGCTATCTCCAATACCTCCCTCCCCTTCCTGGACCTCTCTGCCTCCATATCTGGTAACCGTCTCAGCACTGGCATCTATTTCAAACCACCTACTCCCATAGGAGTCCCGATAAAGGGCCCTGAACCAAAATGCCAACTTTTCTGTTCCTCTGATGCAGCCTGATCTGCTGTGTTCCTCCAGCTCCATACTCTATTAATTTATGAGGATGATGCCCGGTACGGAAGGATTGACTTGTCAGCAAAGGCTAAATAAATTGGGACTTTACTCCTTATATTTTCCAAGCCTTTTATCATGAGAGACAGGGAATAGTGCTTTTACATTGGTGGCTGGAACAAAATTCTTGTTCGTGGTCTAATCCATTATCCCAGTGGACATTCCATACCAGAGCATTTTCTGCTCCCCAACCTTGTTTGCATGGTCCCAGGAAGATCCCAGATTCAGAGGCCCTGTTCATTGTTGAAGACCTATAGCCAACTGCTGAGCAGTGCCCATGCTGCAGTATCAGCAATGACGCTCGCACCTGGTGGTGCTGATGTCACTGCAAAGCTGTTGGCCTCTGATTGGCTAGTAGCTGTGTGATGTGGGACTTTCTCCCGTGGACTCAGTCTGTGGCAACTAAAGATCCCTGGTCTGAGAAATTAAAAATGGGAAGACCCAGTCAAACAGAGGTGATCTTACTCCCTAACATCTGAGCTGGGGTTCAGGAAGTGCACCATCTTTGTATAATTCAGGAAAAATCTGACATAACAGTGCTGAAGATTGGAGAAGACTAAATACAAATGGCGTCGAGTGTGAGACAACAAAGTGTGGAGCTGGAGGAACACAGCAGGCCAGGCAGCATCACAGGAGTGGGTAACTCGACATTTCGGGTCAGGGCCCTTCTTCAGAGGAGGTGGTGGAAGCGGCACATTGGTGACATTTAAGAGGCATCAGGATGGTTACATGAATAGGGAGGGAATAGAAGGGAAGAAGCTTTGTTTTTTAGTTTAGGCATGATGATCAGCATGGGCTTGGAAGGCCAAATGGCCTGTTCCTGCGCTGTACTTTTCTTTTGTTCTTTGTTTTTATTATAATATACCTTAACAAACTCATAAATATTTCAGTAATTCTCAATTAAGTCAGGCTATTCTCAGATGAAAGATTAATAATTTATTAAAATTCTTATTTTTTTGGAAAAATCCATGTTTTACTGTGTTAATAAAAATGTCCTAGTTTACAATTCTTATATATCTCAATGAACATCATTTAATTCATAAGAGAAAAGTGATTATGTTCTGTTTTCTTCTTGATTGCACTCCTGCATCAAAATTTTACATTCCTGATTGTGCTAATTAATTTTAGGACAAACTGAAATGTAACCAAAGCAAGCTGGTCTTAACTTGTACTGGATTTATTTGTATGTCCAAAAGCTTTTAATGCTTCTCCTTGACCTAGTCTTGAATTCACCTTTTAGCTTTCACTTCCAGCTGAGTTTCTCCAGCATTTTCAATATTTGCATCAGCATCCTCTGTATTTTGCTCATGTAAGATCTAAGGATGTTTGCCAGGGTAATTGCTAAAGTGACATTTCCTCTGGCTAGTGCTAGGAAACACCATTTAAAAATCAGGGGTCACCCTTTCAAGACAAAGTTGAAGATCATTGTTTCCTCTCAAGACAAAGGTAATTCACATCAGGTTTCACCATTAACTGAAATAATTTGATTTAATGTAACACAAAACTTGAGCCAGAGCAGAGAGATGAAAATTCTTTCTTAGCCTTCTACTAGGCAACAATACCCTTTCATTTGGGCCCCGCAAGCCCCTTGTGCCATTCAATCAGACCATGACCAAACTGACCGTGGACCAATTCCCAACTATACCCAATAGCGACTGAGTCCCATGGGCAAAGTATATTTAATGCCAATATCAATAGATTCTTGATTAGTAGGGAATCAAGGGTTACAAGGAAAATAGAGGAAATAAAGGTCAGAAATGTTGGATCAGAGATGATCCCATTGAATAGCACAGCAGTCTCGAAGGCTGAACGGCCTACTCCTGTTCCTATTTCCATAGAACCATAGAATCCATAGAGCCCGCACAGTGTGGAAACAGGCCCTTCAGCCCAACAAGTTCACGGTGACCGTCAGAACATCCCACCCAGAGCCATTACCCAAACATACCTCATCTGCACACCCCTGAACACTATAACAAATTAGCATGGCCAATCCATCGAGACTGCACAGCTTTGGATCTTGTGGTTTTGTTGGTCAAGAATCTCTCTCTCAAAAAATATTGAATGACCCTGTCTCCACTGGTCTTTTTCCCACCGAGAATTGGGAGAGAGAGTGGGAGAGAAATAAAGGGAGAGAGTGGAGGAAGAGAGAGATGGATACTTTCTGTCTGCAGGTTCTGCAAGTTTCTCCCCACTATCCTGTGGTACTAATGGCTTTTCATTAACTCAAAAGATCCTTGTTACTTCTTAGTATCAAATTCTTCCTCTTGCTACTTACAAAGCAACAGTATGTTACAAGAGTCAATAATATTCAGCACTTGATATTCCATTTGCAACACCCTCCTGGTTTTCATCATGTAGCAGTCCACCTTCAATTTCAGGTCACATTCTCAAACAAGAAACGTGTTTTTTTTAAAAAAGTTATTCATTGATTTCCACATTCTTAAAAAGAAAACTCCTTTCACCTACTAACCAGTAGAAATATCAACCATGCAGATATTTTAATGCATAGGTAGCAGAAACTGTCAGCACTTAAAACCAATTTAACATATCCATCATGGAAGCCAACCTTCCATCTCCGCTCGGTTCGCACTAAACAACTGCACCTCCCAGTCGCGAACCATTTCCACTAACCCTCCCATTCCTCAGATGACATGTCCATCCTGAGCCTCCTGCAGTGCCACAATGATGCCACCCAAAGGTTGCAGGAACAGCAACTCATATTCCGCTTGGGAACCCTACAGCCCAATGGTATCAATGTGGATTTCACAAGCTTCAAAATCTCCCCTCCCACTACCGCATCCCAAAACCAGCCCAACTTGTCCCCGCTTCCCTAACCTGTTCTTGCTCTCACCTATCCCCCCTCCCACCTCAAGGCCCACCCCCATCTCATACCAACTAACCTCATCCCGCCCCCTTGGCTTGTCTATCCTCCCTGGACTGACCTATTCCCTCCCTAGCTCCCCACCTGCACTCACTTTTACTGGCTCCATCCCCGCCTCTTTGACTGGTCTGTCTTCTCTCCTCCTACCGCCTCCTCTATCCATCTTCTATGTGCCTCCCCGCTTTCCCTGTTTATTTCAGAACCCCCTTCTCCTCCCCAATTTCTGAGGAAGGTCCTAGGCCTGAGACGTCTGCTTTCCTGCTCCTCTGGTGCTGCTTGACTTGCCGTGTTCATCCAGCTCAACACCTTGTTATCTTCTATCCAGGGACTCCATTTACATGGCTAGCTGCCATGAAAAGACACCAACATCATCAAAGACCCATCAGATGCTGCTAACGATCTCCTACAACCCCTTCCATCAGTCAGAAGAAACAGAATCCTGAACATGTGCACAGATTGGCTCAGGAACAGCTTCTTTCCATCCATTATCAGACTGTTAAATGGACTGTAGCCTCAAAATGTGTAACCTGCAATGTAGCCTGTATGCCCTTGAGGCTTTTTGATCAGCTCATCCTTTGCTTGCTGTGATCTGCCTGTACTGCTCGTAAACAAAGATTTTCACTGCATTTCAGTACATGTGATGTGAAATGGAATCAAAATCAAATATGTCAATGATTGTTTTGTAATTGACAGTAAACGTCAGTTACCAGAGCTGCGAATCAAGCAATGCTTTTCCTCACAGTCAGATATTTCCATACTTTACTGGCTGCCTGGGGGCTTTCAACCAACAATGTATAAGAAGGCCAACATGCTTTAGTTTATGTAAAGCACCTTGTAATTTTTTGTGATGGCAAAAAGACAGTCACCATGAATTATCAGGCCATAGGGCTGATCCCTCATTAGAGACAGCTGACTGGTAGTGTTTGAACAAAGTCCAAGATCGCACAACATGAGGTTATAGTGCAACAGTTGAAGTAGGAAGTCGATGGAATTGAAGTTCTGGAAGTTGAATATCAAATGAGACAAAGCATTTCCTCTTTCTGACTCAGTGTTGTTACCTTTTCCACAGTGATTGGGTAGGAGCTGGTCTGTAGATGTTGCATAGAATTTCCATGAAATTGGTCTAAAATATTACATTGCTTTATTATTCTGTGAAATCGATACCATTTTTTTATTACTGCTGCTGTTTTACTCGTGTTAAGAGGCACTTTCAGAGTATTGGACCATTGTGACCGACATGCATATTGGAATTTCCATTATGAAATGATAGGGTACCTCCCCAACGTTCGACAGAAAAGGAATCATTCTTCCTTAAGACAGTATTTGTCTTCTTAAGTGCTTTTCAAGGACATCATCTGAATGACAAATATCAGCCCTCGCTGATGAGATAATCTTCAGGCAATCATTGAAACATTTTCGACCCCGAAATGATGTGAGTGGAACTTGTCACAACGTTGTTGCTCATTCTTAAGCACCACACACATTGTTTAGATGCAAAACATGATTGAGTATTGTTAAAAAGGTAATGGAAGTGAATTGTCACCTTAATACTTCTCTGGTTATTTTAGAATGGAAGACAGAAGTGCAATTTTCCGTAAGTCTGTATCTTTGAAAATCCAGTGACTTAACCCCTAAGGGACAGAAAATGTACCATACTCGTGATGAATCATTTTTCAGAGAACTTTACTCATAGAATCATACAGTACAGAAGAGGCCCTTCAGCCCATCAGGTCTATGCTGACAAAAATATACTACAACCTACACTAGTCCCACTTTCCTGCTGTTTGCCCATTGCCTTTCTTTCTCTTAGAGTCATACAGCATAAAAATAACCCTTCCTTCCAAATTATCCATGCTGAACATTGTTTCAAACTAAACTCATCCCACCTGCGTGCACTTGGCCTTTATCCCTCTAAACCTTTCCTATTCATGCACTTATACAAATGTATTTTAAATGTTGTAATTGTACTCACATCCACCACTTCCTCGGGAAGCTCATTCCACACATGAACCACCCTCGATGTAAAACATTTGCCCTTCATGTTTCTGTTCATAATTTCTTTCCGCTCACCTTAAAAATGTGTCCCGTAGTCTTGAAACCCCCATCCTCATGAAAAGACACTACCATTAACTCTATCTATACCCTTCATGATCCTGTAAACTTTTTTAAGCCCACCTCTCAACATCTTTTGCTCCAGTGTAAAATGTCCCAGCCTATCCAGCCTTTCTTAATGACTCAAATCTTTCATATAATTCAACGTCCTGATAAATCTTGCTTATGAATGCTAAGAAATCATGATGAGGCATTATGATTCATGCATCAGATGAGGATTTGGGGGCACCTGTTTTAGAACATAGAACACTACAGCGCAGCCCAGGCCCTTCAGCCCTCGATTTTGTGCCGACCTGTGAAACCAATCTGAAGCCCATCTAACTACACTATTCCAATATCATCCATATATTTATCCAATGACCATTTAAATGTCCTTAAACTTGGCGAGTCTACTACTGTTGCAGGGAGGGCATTCCACGCCCTTACTACTCTCTGAGAAAAGAACCTACCTCTGACATCTGTCCTATATCTGTCACCCCTCAATTTAAAGCTATGTCCCCTCGTGCAAGCTATCTCCTTTTGAAAGGATTCCAAATTCTTTCAGGAAGGTGCAGGCTAGATTTGCAGGAATGGTACCAGAGACAATGGACTTTAGCCATGCATAAGGACTATAGGCTTTTCATCTCTGAGACAGAGGAGGCTAAGTGAGGAATGTTAAAAGTCAGGATTCCTTTTGGCACAGGAACAAAGTTTTCACAATTAATTTATTCTTTCATGGGGGTGCAGAAGTCACTGGCAAGACCAGAATTTATTGCTCATCTGCAACTGCTCTTCAATGACTGACTTGATAGGGGATTTTGCCAAAACATAACCATATTGTTGTGCATTTGGAGTCACATGTAGGCAAGACTAGGTAAGGATAACAGATTGCTTTCCCTCTCGGGGCATTAGTGAACCAAATGATACTTTACAACAAAGTAATGATTGTCCTACTATCACCTACTGAGACTGCCAATCAATTCCACATTTTATGCTTTTATTTCGAATTCCATGAGACACTGTGGTGGGATTTGAACAAGTATCTCTGCTTGTTACTTTAGTTTATATCACCATTGCTCTCTCAATTCAAAAATGAACTGGGATCAATGTTGGGAGAAGTTTATAAAATCATGAGGTGCATGAACTGAGTGAATAGCCAAAGTCTTTTTCCCCAGCATGGAGGAGTCCAAAAGTAGGGGGCCTAGATTTCAGATGAGAGGGGAATGATTTAAAAGGGGCCTAGAGGGGACAGTGAGTATATGGAATGAGCTGCCAGAGGAAGTGGTTGAAGCTGGGACAATTACAACATTTAAAAGGCATCCAGCTGGGTATATGAATAGGAAGGGTTAGAAGGATATGGGCCAAATGCTGGCAAATGGGGCCAAATTAATTCAGGGTAACTGGGCATATTGGACGAACTGGACTGAAGGGCCTGTTTCCGCGCTGTACGTCTCTATGACTGTCCGTAAGCTTTTATTATAATGTACCAAAGTTCTTATGGACTGGAATGTAATGAATGGAAGTGAGGCAGAAGCAGGTTCAAAAACATATTTGTAGAAGAAAAAAAGACCAAAGAAGATGGGGAGTTGGACTAATTTATTCAGACCTTTAGAGAATCAAAATAAGCACATGAGCTGAATTCTATGCTGCTTATTTTTGCATGTAATGTTGAAAACAGTCAATAAGATGAAAATATGATGAGGGCTAAAGTGGACAGTCAATCCATTAGAATAATTGTCACCCAAACACAAAATTGAACCAATGGACTGTAAAATCATTGATTGCCATCTATTCTCCTATATTCCTATAGTCTCTGTCCAGAATTTGACAGCAGCTCCTCACATGCAGATTGATTCTCTTAATATTTGTTCACAGAAACTGGCTGTAGAATCACAGAATCTGTACAGTGCACAAAGATGCTCTTTGGCCCATCATGCAGAGACCCTTCGAAGACCTTCCCACCCAGGCCCACCCCATCCTGGTAACACAGCACTTTTTTATTACCATGTCTAGCCTGTACATGCCTATACATTACAAGGCAGTTTTTAGCATGGCCAATCCACCTAATCTGCATGCCTTTGGACTGTGAGAAGAAACTGGAGCACTTGGACGAAATCCCCGCAGACGCAGGGAAAATGTGCAAACTCCGCACGGGCTGTGACGCAAGGCCATGCATTGCCATTGTAAAGAAATGCATACAAAGGACTGGTAATGACCTAATTTGCCAGCATAGGCATTTCAGATACTCTTCCATTGCTTAAATAATGCTAATTTTCAAGCCAATTTTGTGACAAATCTAATTAACAATGCAGAGTAGAGTTTCCAATGAAAGTAAAGTACAGTGGAAAATGGAAGTCTGAAATGAGAACAGAAAGGGCTGAATAAACTCAGAACGTCTGGCAACATCTACTGAGGGAGAAACAAATCCACTTGTGACCAAATAGTTTCCAATCATCAACAAAAACAACTCACATTTATATTGTGTCTTTAATTTAACGGAGAGAATTGTTTAGTTCCATTGGCTGGATGGCTGGTTTTTGCTGCAGAGTGATACCAGCAACATGGGTTCAATTCTGGCATTGGCTAAGGTGATTGTTAAGGACTCTCCTTCTCAATCTTCCTCATCATGTGAGGTGTGGTGACCCTCAGGACAAAACACCGTGATATGGAAGTGCTGGTGTTGGACTGGAGTGGACAAGGTCAAAAATCACATAACACCAGTTTATAGTCCAAGCAGCATCTTAGGAACACCAAAGCTGACCTTGGGGTCTAGGCCCGAAACGTCAGCTTTTGCGCTCCTAAGATGCTGCTTGGCCTGCTGTGTTCATCCACCTCCACACTTTGTTATCTCGGACTCTCCAGCATCTGCAGTTCCCATTATCTCTGACCAGGTTATAGTCCAACAGGTTTATTTGAAGACACAACCTTTCGGAGTCTCGCTCTTTCTTTGGGTGCTTCTGAGACAGGCGGCATCAGGCTCAGAATTTATAAGCAAAAGATGAAAGGGTCGTAGAACTGGTGCAAATGTGTTGAACAAACCTAAGATAGCTGTTAAATTTTTAATTAGTTAGAAAGGAGATGCAAGTTTTGATTGATTAAAACGCAAATCCTAGAATTTCTTTCCAGTCACTGCCCCAAGATAACTAAAGATTTTATCAGTATACTAGAGGTGACACCTCTGGCCAAACAATGCATTTTAGGTGTGAGGCCTAGTTTGGAATTTGTCAGTTTGGAGTCAGACTGGTTTTATTTCCAAAATAGGAATTTATAAAATGCCACATTGACTGACTATAAATTGTGTGATTTTTGAACAAAATAGAATGTATCTGCAAATGCAAAATCAACTTATAAACGTGTTTGTGTGTGTGTGTGTTTGTGTGTGTGTGTGTGTGTGTGTGTGTGTGTGTGTGTTTGTGTGTGTGTGTGTGTGTGTGTTTGTGTGTGTGTGTGTGTGTTTGTGTGTGTGTGTGTGTGTTTGTGTGTGTGTGTGTGTGTGTGTGTGTGGTGTGTGTGTGTGTGTGTGTGGTGTGTGTGTGTTTGTGTGTGTTTGTGTGTGTTTGTGTGTGTGTGTGTGTGTGGTGTGTGTGTGTGTGTGTGTGTGTGTGTGTGTGTGTGTGTGCGTGTGTGTGGTGTGGTGGGGTCACATTTACTGTGACATGAACCCAAGATCCCAGGTGATGCCATTCTCATGGGCACCGAATTTGGCTGTCAGCCTCTGTTCCGTGACTCTGTATTGTTGTGTCTCCCATAGCCCATCTTGGAGGGTGTTTAACTGAAGATCCAAGGCTAAATATCCTTGACCGCTGAAGTGGTCTCCCATTGGAAAGTAACATTCCTGTCAGGCAATTGTTGTGTGTGTAGTGTCTGAATGGTTTCACCAATATCCAATGCCTCAGTGGATCATTGCCAGCAATGTATGAGATAGACAACGTTGGCTGAGTCACATGAGTATCTGCCGTGCATTTGGTGGGCGATGTTCCCATGTGTGATGGTAGTGTCCATGCCTTTGATCTGACATGTCTTGTAAGGGTTGCCATGACAGGTTATAGCCAATAGGTATATATTGTCAGGACAGTCCTGGCGAAGGGTTTCCACCCAAATCACTGACTTACCTGCTCCTCAGACGCTGTCTGACCTGCTGTGCTTTTCCAGCCTCACACCTACAGAGTCTGGCTTCCAGCATCTGCAGTCCTTAGTGTCTCCTAGATTTTTGATCCATGAAGGAATCAAGGGTTATGAAAAAAGGCAGGAAAGTGAATGTAAAGAATGTCAGGTTTGCTGATTGAATGGCGAGGCAGTCTCAAGAGGCCAAATGGACAGCTCCTGTTCCTATTTCTTAAGGGCTTAATGTTGGAAAAGTGGCATATTTGTGAATGATTGAATCCGGACATTCTGAGAGGGAAGGAGACAAACAGGCAGGGAGCAAAGTATGGGGTGGATGGAAGGAAGGGGAAAGAAAGAGAGTAAAGAGAGGAAAGTAGAGTAAAAGAGAGGAAGGGTTCAAATCTACAGTGCCTTGCACAAACCAGAAAACATTTCATGGTGTGTAATCCCTGTTGTAACGTAGGAAAATTCCAAGGCCAATTTGTAGGCAGTAAACTCCCACAGGGAGCTTTAGTAATGACGAGATAATCTGTTTTTAGGAAGTTCTTTGAAAAATGAATGGTCGGGATGCAAGGGACGAATCCCCTTCTTCTTTGAAATAATGGAATCCATTGTGCCCATCTTGGATGGCATACAATGTTTCGGATTAATCTCATCCCAAAGATATTCCACAGAATCCCAAAGGGGCAGCATGTGGAAGAATTAGATTGGAAAGCTCAATTAATTGAAAACTGTCTCCTGCACATGTCTTTATGGATAATGGTAGCAATTGCAAAAAGGAGTGAAGTCATCTTTGTATTTGGTGAAGAAAGCAATTTAAGGCAAGGGAATAATTTAGGAACGATGTTTGAGCACTGGTCTTATTTAGGTGGAATGCATTGTCTATCCCAGTCTTATGCCTCTCTACATAATTAATCCTACAAAGTTTAGAAGGTTATTTTTAATTTTGAGAGAAGCTGTCGACGCAGTGCAATTTAAATGAGTTTTTTTCTGGCTTCGCAACTTGAGTTTTAACATTGAATAATGTATCTCAAAAGCATGAAACTGAATAAATCAACCTTATACGTTACTGAAACTTAACACAAAGGGTGGATGCCAGGAGGAAGCTTTCTCTGAGAAGACAAGATCTCGGGCAAACAGTTTAAGAATGAATGTTCCCCCTTTTAAAATGGGAGTTGAGAAGATTTCTTTCTTCTCTCTCAGGGTGTTATTAATGCTTCAGATTCTTTTTGCCAAAAAATAATGAGGTCTGAAATTTATTCAAGGAAGTGTATTACTGATTACTGGTTGATAACAGAGTCAAAGGCTATGAGGGGCAGACAGGATAATGAGATTGAAAACATAGCCAGATCAGCCATGATATTGTTGAATGGCAAAGCAGGCTTGAGGGTAGAATGACATATTCCTGCTCCTAAATGGTATGATCCCAAAAACAAGTCTCCTAAATATAACTCACTCACAGGTGGTAGGAACTGCCGAAGCTGGAGTCTGAGATAACAAGGTGTAGAGCTGGATGAACACAGCAGGCCAAGCAGCACCAGAGGAGCAGGAAAGCTGATGTTTCGGGTCAGGACCTTCTTCAGAGGCAGCCACAAAGAAGCCCACAACCACATTTGCTTGATGGAGCTGAGGAATATTGAAGTTTAAAGAAATTTAACAGTTTAGTGAAAGGTAGCAGTTGTTCATATCTCACACATACTATTGTTTAAAAGATTATAGTCAATCAAACTTTGGGGCTATAACGCTTAAACTTCCTGGTCACTAGGTCAATATCTGGAACTCTTTTATAAATAACACTGACAGTCCCCTCCCTACAAGAACGACCATCTATTTCTAATGGCACTACCTATTTCTATCGGCAATTATGATAAGGCAATAAATATTGCCATTGCTATATCATTGCTATATATGTGATGAAAATCGCCTCAGCAAACAAAAGCAAGTGAGTTAGTTCATCTCTAATTTAGAATAGAGAAGCAAGTTACTGCATAGTGGTGTGACGGGTCTAGAGGTGCAGATTTTTTAAAAATTCATTTACAGGATGAGAGCTTTGCTGGCTACGTCAGCATTGATTGTCCATCCCTAATTGGTCTTAGGGCAACTATGAGTGGATCACACTGCTGCGGGTCTGGAGTCACATGTAGGCCAGACTATGTAAGGATTGTTGTTTCCTCCCCTAAAGGATAATAATGAACCAGATGGGCTTTCCCTGACAACCGTTTCATCATTTGACTCTTAACTCTAGTTTTTTTTAAATTAAAAATCAAAATTCCATTATCTGCCAGAGTGGGTTTTAAACCCAGGTCCCCAAAACATGGGTCTAATGGATTAATAATCCACTGATGATACCACCAGGCTATCATTTAGGGGACATTGACTGTTCTGCTGCTTAAGACACCACATCTGCTTTTGTTTTGACAGTTCACATTTGGGAACAAGAAATCACTGTGAATAACTGCTACTAAATTTTGACTCAGGTTGGATCGTCTCTTATTTGTCTCATTATTGATCAGTTTGCAATTCCTGTTCAACATAAGTACCCAAGAACTAGGAACAGGGGCAAGATGTTCAGCCCCTCACTCCTCTTCCACCCTTTAATACGATCATGACCGCCTCTTCTTGATCTCAACTCCACTTTCCTACCTTGTTCCCCATGACCTTTCACCCACTACTAATTAAAACTCCCCTCACCTTAAACCTATGCCCATTGGGTTTAACTCCATTTCTTATCCAAGGTAAGATGTGTCAATTAAAGAAATGGTCTCACAAGTAGCAACCTCCTTGTCTAACATTGAAAGTGGTCTGTTTTCCCACTCTCAGCAACGTTACATGCCAAAGAAGAGAGATGCAAGACCTGAATGAAAGAAAATTTACAAGCTAAAGCCTGTGGATTAGCCATTCTAAATGTGGGGTTACGGGGAGAGAGTGCTCTTCAGAAGGTCATTGCAGACTCTGTGGACCAAGTAGCCTCTTTCTGCACTGTTGGGATTCAGCCCAGCACATTGTTGCAGTCTTATTTTGTAGTAGAGGCTGTTTCAAATGTAATTTGTTCTGCAGAACGGATGGTGCAATCTGAGTCTAGTTTAACACTTGGCATGCGGCAGAGAAACAAAGTCTCAGAATGATTGCTCTGATATCAGTCTGTGGAATGGAACAAAGATACAATGCAGCTAGTTGACAGCATGTGGCTCAAACAATTGGCAACTGACCTTCACCGCACTCGGTTACAACCTTCTGTTTTGTGCATGCATAAATCAACTTGCTGTGATTATCGGTGTCACTTCCACTACAGTCAAATTCTTTTCCATCCCTTTTACACCTGAACCTCACAGCCCCTTGACACGCACTGCGAGCAAAATACCAGAGCCCTGAAGTCTTCTTCCCAATTAACAAATCTGATTTGGAGCTCATTCCTGGCACTGTGTTCTGCTGGCTGGAATGGATTTCTGAGAGGCACCATTTTCTGAATGGCAATCATTACCCTCATTCTCAAATCGCGTCTCCCCCAGCTTTCTCCCCCTCCCCTGCTCCAACTATCTCTATCCTGAACAGCGTTTCGGTCATTTCTCGACTAAACTCAGAAAGCACGGAACATTTTTCACTCGCTCTGCAGTTGAAAAATGGGACAAAATTGGCCTTTCTTGGCCATGCTCCCTACAATTTTCTTTGCCCCTACTCGTCACCAAATGCCCAACCCCCACCCATCACTGATACCCCTCCCTTCTGAAAACGTACGTTGTATGGAGAGATATGAAATGTTCAAGCAGTCAAAGACCGAGATTTCAAACTCAGCGCCAAGCGCAGTGTCAACAGAGCAGCAGTGGTTTGCTGGGCTATGTATAACAAACTACTTAAATTCCTGCAGAGTTCCCACCAGGATTGCCTTCGTGAAATCCTACAAATCGACTGGCAGGATAGACATGCCAACAGCAACATCCTTTCCCAGGCCAATATTCTTCTTATCGTGACCCTGATCGTGCATGGCCAGCTGCGGTATATTGGCCACAATGTCTACATAACTAACACAGGGCTCTTGAATCACATGCCCAAATTCCACAGTGGTAAGTAATTACAGAAGGGCAACATTTGTACAGAGGTTAGAGCACACACAGACTGAACTGCCAGAGGAAGTGACAGAGGTGGAAATAATCACAACATTTAAATGACATTTGGATAGATGCATGGATTAGGGGGATGGATCTAGTTGGGATGCTCCAAGGGTCAGTGCGGACGAGTTGGGCCGAAGGTCCTGCTTCCACAGTGTAGGGGTCCTATGATTCTACTGATAGGAAAGGTTCAGAGCGATTATGGGCCAAACACAGGCAAATGGGACGAGTTCATTTTAAGAAACTCAGACGGCATGGATGAGTTGGGCCGTAGGGCCTGTTTCCGAACTGTATGATTCTCTGACTTGGAGGCTGGAGGAAATTTTACAAGGATATCTCAAAAGCCTCCCAAAACAAATGCACCATTTCCTGGGACACCTGGGATTTCCTGTCCTAAGAATGCCCAAACTTGAGAAGATGCAGCCATGAAGACGACATCCACTTTGAGTGAAGCACATGGAGGCTAGGTGCAAGCAGCAGAAAGCGTGTACAGATTCCAGAATGACCCAGCCACCGTCCTCCTCAAACACTACCTGCACTGTCACTGGTAAAGTCTTCAGTTCCAGAAATGGACTTTACAGCGACCATAGAACTCTCCAACCCCTACCCCCATGAGTGGAAGCAAGCCATGCCTGATCCTGAGGGGCTTCCAAGGAAGATTCATATCTGAAGAAAATTCATGTTGGACACAAAACATTTACTCCCTCCACAGATGCTGCCAAACCTGCTGAGTTGCTCCAGCATTTCTGTTTCTTTTATTCACTCCTGGGACATGGGCCAGCATTTATTATCCATCTCTTCTTGCCCTTGAGAAGTGGTGATGAACCTTTTTCTTGAAACAGTTCATGTGCTGTAGGTTGACCCACAATGCACTTAACAGGAATTTCCAGGGTTTTGACCCCATGACAGTGAAGGAGCAGCAATATATTTTACCTCAAGATGGTGAGTGGCTTGGAGGGGAACTGGTAGGTAGTGGTGTTACCATGTTTTTGCTGCCTTGACCTTCTAGACCCTTGTAATTTTGAATTTGGAAGGTGCTGACTAAAGATCTTTGATTAATTTTGGCAGTGCATCTTGTAGATAGTACACACTGCTGCTATTGTGTGTTGGTGGTGTAGGTAGTGGATGTTTGTGGTGCCAATCGAATGTGTATTATCATGGCATAATCAAGGATACATTACTGTCTAATAATTCAGAGACCATATCTAATGGGCACAGAGCTCAAACAACATCAATCATGCGAGATTTTAAATTTGGCCCACTGAATAAATCTGCACTGAAAGCTCGTTAGAAACCACTGACTATGAATGTACTGGATTATCAAAAACCTTTCAGCACCTTCCTTTCAAATTCATATCCAGTCCATTTCTGAAAGTTGGGACTCTTAATGGGGATGCATGTGGAATCAGCTTTCAGCATTTCCTGTGCAATAAATTCCAGTTCTAGCATCTCGTTCCGTAAATTTAAAAGTATTCTTCTCAACATTCCCTCTGGTTTTGTCAATTATTTTAATTCCCTGCCTTTAGTTACCATCACTCCTATGAGAGGAATCAATTGTTTTCTTTCTTTTTGCTGCATCGAAATGCATTGCAACACTGGTAATGTAAAATTGTAATGAATCTACATGAAAGCCTCTTTGCTCTAAAGTGACCAAACTGGACATTTTCAATCCCTCCACGTAACAGAAATCCCTCATAACTGATGGCATTCCTCTAGTTCCTCTAAACACTGGGGAAGGCGATGGTCAAGTGGTCTAATCGCTGGACTGTTAATCCGGAGATCCAGGTAATGTTGTGGGGATGTGGATTTGAATCCCGCCATGGCAGATGGTAGAATTTAAATTCAATAAAAATCTGGAATTAAGCATCCAATGAGAACCATTATTGTAAAAACCCAGCTGGTTCACTAATGTCCCTGAGGGAAGGAAACTGCCCACCTTACCCGTTCTGGCCTACACATGACTCCAGACCCACAGCAATGTGTTGACTCTTAACCACCCTCTGGGCAATTCCAGATGGACAATAAATGTTGGACTAGCCAGTGCCACCACCATTCCCTACCCCCAACACCTTGTGAATGATTAAAACAAACCTCTCTCCCAGATTTTGACCTCCTGGAGACAACTACTCCAAGTTTTAGTCAATTGATTGTTGCAATAAAAGCATCAAGCTGGAGATCTTTATGTCAATCAATGGGTTAAAAGGCAGTGGTAGAATTCATGGCAGTATTAATAGAAACCCATCCATTTAACTGCAAATAGAATCTATTTGTAGAAAGTCTCCATGAACTGTAGCAAAGCCTCCCAATAAAAGCCAAATAATTCCAGAAATGCAGTGAATGAAGGCTCATTCCATTGAACAAATACATGGATAATACAAAATGCTGTCATTTGCAGCTTGCACTCTTTAGGTGCGATTGACAGAGGAATTCACAAATCACTCCAGGAGTCACTATGAACAACCTTTAACTAAGCACATTCTTTGGACACTCCTCTATATTCTATCAAAAGGCAGTGTTAAACCGAGTATCTTAAATAACGTGCCATCATAATAAAAGGATGGAGAAAGGAGTACCATATGAATACCAAAGACAGAAAGAGACAGGATGGGCCAAATGGCTTCCTTCTGTGCTGAAGTTATTTTATACATTACTTGGCTGCAGTAATGTATTTTTTTGTACAGAAATTCAAGTGTTTCTTGAGGTGGCTCAGTGGTTGGCGCTGCTACCCTACAACAGTAGGGGGCTAGATAATAAAATGTGAGGCTGGATGGACACAGCAGGCCCAGCAGCATCTCAGGAGCACAAAAGCTGACGTTTCGGGCCTAGACCCTTCATCAGAGAGGGGGATGGGGGGAGGGAACTGGAATAAATAGGGAGAGACGGGGAGGCGGACCGAAGATGGAGAGAAAAGAAGATAGGTGGAGAGAGTATAGGTGGGGAGGTAGGGAGGGGATAGGTCAGTCCAGGGAAGACGGACAGGTCAAGGAGGTGGGATGAGGTTAGTAGGTAGATGGGGGTGCGGCTTCGGGTGGGAGGAAGGGATGGGTGAGAGGAAGAACCGGTTAGGGAGGCAGAGACAGGTTGGACTGGTTTTGGGATGCAGTGGGTGGGGGGGAAGAGCTGGGCTGGTTGTGTGGTGCAGTGGGGGGAGGGGACGAACTGGGCTGGTTTAGGGATGCAGTAGGGGAAGGGGAGATTTTGAAACTGGTGAAGTCCACATTGATACCATTGGGCTGCAGGGTTCCCAGGCGGAATATGAGTTGCTGTTCCTGCAACCTTCAGGTGGCATCATTGTGGCAGTGCAGGAGGCCCATGATGGACATGTCATCTAGAGAATGGGAGGGGGAGTGGAAATGGTTTGCGACTGGGAGGTGCAGTTGTTTGTTGCGAACTGAGCGGAGGTGTTCTGCAAAGTAGTCCCCAAGCCTCCGCTTGGTTTCCCCAATGTAGAGGAAGCCACACCGGGTACAGTGGATGCAGTATACCACATTGGCAGATGTGCAGGTGAACCTCTGCTTAATGTGGAATGTCATCTTGGGGCCTGGGATAGGGGTGAGGGAGGAGGTGTGGGGGCAATTGTAGCATTTCCTGCGGTTGCAGGGGAAGGTGCCGGGTGTGGTGGGGTTGGAGGGCAGTGTGGAGCGAACAAGGGAGTCACGGAGAGAGTGGTCTCTCCGGAAAGCAGACAGGGGTGGGGATGGAAAAATGTCTTGGGTGGTGGGGTCAGATTGTAAATGGCGGAAGTGTCGGAGGATGAGGGGGCTGTCTGTATGGAGTTTGCATGTTCTCCCTGTGTCTGCGTGGGTTTCCTCTGAGTGCTCCAGTTTCCTCTCACAGTCCAAAGATGTACAGGCAGGGTGGATTGGCCATGCTAAATCACCCATAGCATGCAGGGATGGGGAGGTTAGGTGGAATCACCGTAGGAAATGCAGGGTTGCGGGGTTATAATGAGGAAAGTGCAGGGTAGCTCTTTGGAGGGTCGGTGTGACTCAATGGGCAGAATGGCCTGCTTCCACTCTGTAGGGATTCTATGATTTCTCTTATAACTACCAGGCACTTTTCTCTCCCCAAATTCACAGTACAATTCCAACAGCTTAAAAGAATGAACAACCAAAGGGGTAGTGATGCCAAAAGCAGCGATGAAAGTTGCCAGTCTTGATTTTAATTCTGATTGCGCTGCAAAGTGTAAATTGTTAAATGTGAAATCCCTGGATCACTGGCTGCGAAGGAGACTATGGCTCGATTAAGATAAGCGAATGTTCTTCGAGAATTGTAGCTCTCAACCTTTGCTTGTTTTGGACTTGGGGGAGCTGGTACAAACCCTGAGAAATAATTTTTTAAAAACTTCACAATGTCTCCTGTTCTGAATTGCATTCGATTTACCGTGACTTCAGCACTGAAGTTCAAAATGTTCTAAGAGATAGCAGCAGAAGTAAGTTACTCAGTTCTTAAAATCTACTCTTCCATGCAAATGGACAAATGTCGATATTCATTCCCAGTCACATCATCGTGGGGAAGTAATGGCCTAGTAGTATTATGAGTGGACTGTTGATCCAGAGGCCAAGATAATGTTCTGGAGACCCGGGTTTGTGTCCTGCCATGGTCGATGGTAGAATTTGAATTCAATATATATCAGGAATCAATAATCTATTGATGATCGTGAATCCATTTTCAATTGTCTAATGTCCTTCAGTGAAGGAAATTGCCATCCTTACCTGGTCTGGACTACATGTGACTTCAGACCTACAGCAATATTGTTGACTCTGAGCTGCCCTCTGGGCAATTAAGGATGGACAATAAATGTTGTCTATCCAGCGACGCCCTCATGCCCTGAATGAATAAAGGGAAAAATTCTGCATGAGAACGGGGACGGTTCATGTCACAGCTGTGTACG
Organism: Stegostoma tigrinum; assembly: GCF_030684315.1. Classification (NCBI taxonomy): domain Eukaryota; kingdom Metazoa; phylum Chordata; class Chondrichthyes; order Orectolobiformes; family Stegostomatidae; genus Stegostoma; species Stegostoma tigrinum. Next base: position 104,421,068 of record NC_081359.1, read on the forward strand.
ACGTCGGTGAGGACACATTGGAATACTGCATACAATTCTGATCAGAGATGGTAAGAACTGCAGCCGCTGGAGTGTGAGATAACACAGTGTGGAGCTGGAGGAACACAGTGGGCCGGGCAGCATCAGAGGAGCAGGAAAGTTGACATTTCGGGTCAGGAACGTTCTTCAGAAATGGGGCCTTTCCAGAGGGAGGAGGATAACTTCTTTAAGGTAGACACCCCTAGACGAGGCTTCACAGTGGGACTACAACTCTTTCCGGAGGGAAGAGGATAATTTCTGAAAAGGGTCTCGACCTGAAACATCAGCTTTCCTGCTCCTCTGATGCTGCTTGGCCCATTGTGTTCCTCCAGATCCATATTGCATTATACAATTCTGGTTGCCCTGCTATAGGAAAAGTGGTAAACTGGAAAGGATGTAAAAATGCTTTACAAGGAACAATACCAAGGCTGAAAGTTATAAGGAGAGGTTGAGTAGGCTGGGGTCATTTTCCTTAGACCATCATAAGCTGAGGGGTGGCGTTATAGAGGTTTATAACATCACAAGGAGCAAAGATAAGGTGAATAGCCAAGGCCTTTCCCCACAGTAGTGGAGTCCAAAAATATAAGGCATAGGTTTGATGTGAGAAGGGAGGATTTAAAAGAGACATGAGGGGCAATGTTTTGCAGAGGGCAGTGTGTACACGGAGCAAGCTGCCAGAGGAAGGAGTAGATGGAAGTACAATTACAACATTTAAAAAGCATTTGGACAGGTAAATGGAGAGGAAAGGTTTAGGCAGGTAAGGGCCAAAGACAGGCAAATGGAAATAATTAGATAAGGAAATCAAGTCACCTTGGAAGATTTGAGCTGAAGGGTCTGTTTCTGTACTGTATGACCCTATGACTCTCTATGCCTCAATTACCTGAGTACCCAAAAATCTTCTGATCTCTGTCTTGAAGGTACTGTTTGTCCCCAGTTCTCTGGAGCGGACAATTCCAAGGGTTTACAATATTTTAAGCAAACAATTTCAGTACTGCACTTCAACCAAACAGATTTCTGACCTGAAACTTCAACTTTCCTGCTCCTCTGATGCTGCCTGGACTCCTGTGTTCCTCCAGCTCCACGCTGTGTTATTTCTTGCTATCTCTGAGATTTTGATATCCTTCACATTTCAGTCCTAATGGCCTGACCTCCTTACCCAGAAACAGTGACCCCATTTTCCAGAGAGCCTGGCCCATAATCCCTCTGCCATCAGTATCCTTCAGGACTGCGCACATTTTGTTGAAATCACCCCTCAAAGTGCGAAATAATTGGGCTCAATATCAACGGGAGCACAGCTGTTCACAGTAGCACAGTCACAGTGAAAACTAAATATTTATAATGTCAGCACAATCTCTGCTTGGGGCCTCTTCTGTGGACAGGATAAGATTCGACACAATATCATAACAAATAGGCCCTGACAATGCCCTGAGTGCTTTAAATACATCAAAATTAGTAATCAAGCAATATGTCAGCCTTTAATTATTCCCTGGAATCCTCACAGCATGCCTCTGTATATTATAAAATTTGACACCTTCTCCTCCACACAACAGCCAGAATGTGAAAATTTATTTAACTGATCATATTACCATAGTTCTCTGAAGCATTCTGATTATTATTGCACAGTATTACCGCAAAAGTGCTGGTTCGCCAAGCATCTAACTTCAACAGGCCATAATTTTTTATACTGTTTGCACATCCCTTTGCAGATTATACCTTACGGGGTAAGACTTACTGTGATCAGTGAAAGGTTGGTGTCTGCTGTTTGTTAGTCTCACCTATTGAATTTTAATCAAGGAGATTACAAAAGGTTAAGTGAGTGGCCAAATAAGGTGCAATATGGAGAAGTGTGAGGTTTTCCATTTTTGTAGGAGAAACAGAATTGCAGGCTATTTCTCACATAGTGGGGAGCTGGGAATGTTAAACATTAAAGGGACCTGGGTGTCCTTGTTCAAGTGTCACTGATAGTTAACCACGAGCCATTAAGAAGGCAGAGATAACAAGGTGTAGAGCTGGATGAACACAGCAGGCCAAGCAACATCTTCAGAGCAAGAAAGCTGACTTTTCCGGCCCAGACCCTTCATCAGAAATGGGGGAGGGGAAAGGGGTTCTGAAATAAATAGGGAGAGGGGGGAGGCAAATAGAAGATGGATAGAGGAGAGGATAGGTGGAGAGGAGACAAACAAGTCAAAGAGGCTGGAGTGGAGCCAGTAAAGGTGAGTGTAGGTGGGGAGGTAGGGAGGAGATAAGTTGGTCCACGGAGGACGGACAGGTCAAGGGAACGGGATGAGGTTAGCCTGAGGTGGGAGGAGGGGTTACGTGGGAGGAAGAACAGGTTAGGGAGGCGGGGACGAGCTGGGCTGGTTTTGGGATGAAGTGGGGGGAGGGGGAGATTTGGAAGCTTGTGAAATCCACATTGATACCATTGGGCTGCAAGGTTCCCAAGCGAAATATGAGTTGGTGTTCCTGCAACGTTCGGGTGGCATCATTATGGCACTGCAGGAGGCCCAGGATGGACATGTCATTTGAGAAATGGGAGGGGGAAGTTGAAATCGTTCGCCACTAGGAGGTGCAGTTATTTATTGCGAACTGACCGTAGGTGTTCTGCAAAGCAGCCAAAAAGCCTCCCCTTGGTTTCCCCAATGTAGGGGAGTCCACAACGGGTACAGTGGATACAGTATACCACATTAGCAGATGTGCAGGTGAACCTCTGCTTGATGCGGAAAGTCTTCTTGGGGCTTGGGATGGGGGTGAGGGGGAGGTGTAGGGGCAGGTGTAGCACTTCCTGCGATTGCATGGAAAAGTGCCTATTTTAAGAAGGCAAATGGTATGTTAGCCATTACTGCAAGGGGTTTTGAGTATAGAAGTAAATATGTCTTCTATAGTAATACAAAGTGTGGAGGTGCTGGTTTTGCAGTGGGGTGGGCCAAGTCAGAAGTCACATGACACTAGGGTATGGTTCAACAGGCGAAGTAACTTCACCTGATGAAGGAGCAGTGCTCTGAAAGCTTGTGTTTTCAAATAAATCTGTTGGACTATAACCTGGTGTTGTGTGACTTCTGACAGTTATACAGAGCCTTCGTGACAATGCCTGGAGGATTGTGCGTAATTGTGCCATCTCTCTTGTGTAGGTGATTGTATCCAATCCATTATCGTTCTGAGTGCGATTCCCCCAAATGTTGTGCTCCCAGATGAGGAGCAATGCGCTGGTTCCAGTTCTTAGTTCAATCCCTGTCTTAGGCAGTCACAATAAAGTTAATTTAGAAAGGACTGCTTCCCTTGTGAATACGTTCCCAACCCAAGTGTATTTATTAGTTTAACAGCAGCCAAAATAACCATGCTTTCTCAAGTTAATGAAAGGCTGATTTTATTTGTCATAAAACATGACAAAATATAATAAAATATGATACACATATGGACTAATTAGTAATGTGAATTGTATGAAGTTATAAAAGCTAAAAAAAACCAATGGATCAGTTTCTGAGTTCCATGAAGCATATGGTTTGATGATATTAACAACATTAACATTGGAAATGATATGATCGATTTTGGCATTGTTGGCTCTGCAAGTTATTTGTCAAAGTAAAAGTTTTGTCCTTTTCGAATGTAATTTCACTGATATGCCCGGCTTCCAGTGCACAGAATGAGAGACTAGCTTTTCTTTTACCTGCAGTGTAGGAGTGTTCAGTGGCTTTCCAATGGGATCTGATTGGAACACATCAATTTCTGATAGGGCTGTACCAACTAGATGCAAGGAGGGTGCTTCTTTGTTGGGGGAGTCTAGAACCAGGTGTCGCAGTCTCAGAAGATGGAGTGATCATTTAGGATTAAGATGCAGAAAGATTTCTATACTCAAAGGGTAGTGAACACATGCATATGATACCATGGGAGATTGTGGAAGTAAAACCAATGAATATGTATAAGAAGGAGATAGAAACATTGTTCGATTTTAAAAGCATCATGGTGTGCGGTGAGAAGCCTGGAATGTGCCATTGAAATAAAGGATTGGCCATGAGCATATTGAAGGGTACTCAACAGGCCAAATGACCTAATTCTGCTCCCGGTTTTGCTGTTTTCTGAAGCTGCGGCCTTCACAGCACACCGGTTTTCACCAGCACTAACATACAAAGACCGGGAGATAATGGGAACTGCAGATGCTGGAGAATTCCAAGATAATAAAATGTGAGGCTGGATGAACAAGCAGGCCAAGCAGACACAACCAGCCCAGCTCTTCCCCCCCCACCCACTGCATCCCAAAACCAGTCCAACCTGTCTCCGCCTCCCTAACCTGTTCTTCCTCTCACCCATCCCTTCCTCCCACCCCAAGCCGCACCCCCATCTACCTACTAACCTCATCCCACCTCCTTGACCTGTCCGTCTTCCCTGGACTGACCTATCCCCTCCCTACCTCCCCACCTACACTCTCCTCTCCACCTATCTTCTTTTCTCTCCATCTTCAGTCCGCCTCCCCCTCTCTCCCTATTTATTCCAGAACCCTCTCCCCATCCCCCTCTCTGATGAAGGGTCTAGGCCCGAAACGTCAGCTTTTGTGCTCCTGAGATGCTGCTTGGCCTGCTGTGTTCATCCAGCCTCACATTTTATTATCTTGGAATTCTCCAGCATCTGCAGTTCCCATTATCTCTGATCACAATTTTAACCTCACTGCGAAGCCTCTTCCAGGGATGCCTAACCTGAAGAAGTTACCCTCCTCCCTCCGGACCAACCTCAGGGAATCTCTCTCCCATTGCAACTCTCTTGTAATCTCTTCAGCCTTGAAACTGTTCGACCTGTCCATCTTCCCTGGACTGACCTATCTCCTCTCCACCTATCTTCTCTACTCTCCATCTTCGGTCCGCCTCCCCCTCTCTCCCTATTTATTCCAGTTCCCTCTCCCCATCCCCCTCTCTGATGAAGGGTCTAGGCCCGAAACGTCAGCTTTTGTGCTCCTGAGATGCTGCTGGGCCTGCTGTGTTCATCCAGCCTCACACTTTATTAACCTACAAAGACCGGGGGGGGGGAGCTGTCTTTGTTTTTATTCTGTTTTTGAATATTTCCAGAATGGGGAGAGCTGTCCCACACACCAGTCAAGGTTCAGCCTGGAGTCATACCTGACAGTCAATGTCCCAGACACCACCATCACAATTTCTGGATATGTCCTGTCCCACCAGCAGGACAGACCCAGCAGAGTGGGCAGCACAGCAGTCACGAGGGAGTTGCCCTAACAGTCTTCAACATTGACTCCAGACCCCACGAAGTTACATTGCTTCAGGTTAAACACAGGCAAGGAAACCTCCTGCTGCTTATCAGATTCTACCCTCCCTCAGCTGATGAATCGGTACTCCTCCACATTGAACAACAGTTGAAGGAAGCACCGAGGATTGCAAGGTCACAAAATATAATCTGGAGGGGAATTTCAATGTCCACCACACAGTGTGGGTCAGCAGCAGTACCATTGGTAGAGCTGGTTGTGTCCTAAAGGGTGAAGAAGGCCTGCCTTTATTGGTCAGGACATTGAGTATTGGAGTTGGGAGGTCATGTTGTGGCTGTATTGGGCATTGGTTAGGCCACTTTGGAATATTGCATTCAGTCACGGTATCCCTGCCAGAGGAAAGATGTTGTGAAACTCGAAAGGATTCAGAAAAGATTGACAAGGATATTGCCAGTATTGGAGGGTGTGAGCTATAGGGTGAGGCTGAATAGACTGGGACTATTTTCCCTGGAGCATTGGAGGCTGAGGGGTGACCTTGTAGCAGTTTATAAAATCATGAGGGGCATGGATAGGGTGAATAGCCAAAGTCTTTTACCCAGGGTAGGAGAGTCCAAAGCTAGAGGGCATAGGCTTACGGTGAGAGGGGAAAGATTTAAAAGGGACCTAAAGGGCAACATTTTTCATGCAGAGTGTGGTACATGTATGGAATTGGCTGCCAGAGGAGGTGGTTGAGACTGCTTTAATTACGACATTTAGAGTCACAAAAATGGCATGGAAACAGAGCTTTCGGTCCACCCTGTCCATGCCAACCATATATTCCAACCATACATCTTGTCCCATTTGCCAGCATTTGGCCCATATCACTCCAAACCCTTCCCTTCCATATACCCATCCAGATACCTTTTAAATGTTGTAATTGTATCAGCTGTCCTACCACTACTTTTCGAATGTACCAAGGCAGTGAGGAGAGAAACAGAGTTAAACAGAGGCAAAAACCAAGATCTAACCTTCTTTGGAGCACTTTGTCTGTAGCTTCTGTGTCTGTAAACAATCTTTAGGACATACATTTGAACAGGAAGCAAGATAGATTTTGTGCCTCTCAAGAAAGAACTATAGAACCAGAGAAAAGTTGCAGAACGTGGCCATTCTATCTGTGCCTGTGTTGGCTGAAAATACCAACCCCTCTGCCAAATCTCACCTTCTAGCACCTCGTCTGTTGCTTTGCAGTTTAATGGCAGTTCAGGGTAGAACAAGATTCCTGTCAAATGTGTTGAGGGTTTTTGCCTCAAATATCAAACTGAACAGTGTGTTCCATAAATCCCCTCTGGGTGAAACCATTTACCCATGAACCCTAATACCAATCACCTTGAAATAATGCTCCTGGTAACCAATCTGTAAGGAGAAACAGGCATTCTGTTCACTGTATCCTAGTTCCTCAATAGATGGCTTTGAATTCTTTCATTGAGTTACCCCTCACCCTCCTCTGTTCCAAGGAAAATAATCAAACCTTTGCTCCCAATATTCAAGCCCTAGCAACAGGTGACATCAGTTAGCAGCTTACAGAGAATCTGGATTTAGCAACACAAATAGATAATCACACATAATGGTTCTTTTCTTCACCACACGCAGAAAATCTATTGAATCAATCCCTTCCACCAAGAATTGTATGAGTCAAATCAAACTAGTTTGATATGCTGACACCTTTTTTGAAATATTTTGGAGTATGCTGCAGTCGATTATTTGGTAGATTAACTTAGAAAAGCTGAAAAGCAATTTGTCTCTATTATCTACCGCTATTCAATTCTTTCATTCCATTTTCAATTGAAATAATTAGTCTTCATGAGGTTGTGAATGTATTAACATTCTTTAGAATGCCAGGCACTTTTTATGAATGAAGATTATTGCTTAAAGCCATCAAATGAAATGGTTTGGAGGTGTCCAAGGCTCCTCATTCATTCTTTTCTCATTCTATTTATTTTTCTTTGAATTTGCTACACTTCACTTGCAAATTCCAATGAAAATATATTTTTTAAACCGCAATGAAGACACATTCAGGGAAATGCAAAGACCACACTAAGTGAATATAGAGTTGATGCATAACTAGATTAATAATTTGAGTTAAATCTCAAGAGTTGAGGGAAAAAAAATTATTTTATTCAGCTTAACGAGAGCTATGCAGATGGTTTGTTTTCACTTGAGTGTCAAAGGACGAGAGGCGACCTGATAGAAGTTTACAAAATAATGAGGGGCATGGGTAGAATAGATAAGAGGAGTCTTTTCCCCAGGGTGGAAAACTCAGATACTAAGGGACATAAAAGGGGGTCATTTTTAAGGACATGTGAGAGACAAGTTCTTTTTACACAGAATGTGGTATGTAGCTTGAATTGGCTGCCAGAGGAGGTGGTTAAGGCATATACATTAGCAATACTTAACAGGCATCTTGCTGAATGTAGGAATAGGCTGAGAATGGAGGGAAATGAACTGTGTGGAGGCAAAAGGCCTTTAATTTGGAAAGGCATCATGTGTCAGCGCTGTCTTGTTGGGCTGAAGGGCCTGTACTATACAGTTCTTTGTTCTCTTTAAATAGCCAATAATCTTCTGGAAGGCCACTGTGCAACTGATGATGTCACACATCATAAGACCATAAGATATCAGAGCAGAAATTAGGCCATTTGGCCCATCGAGGTTGCTCCACCATTCAATCATGGCTGATAAGTTCCTCAGCCCCATTCTCCTGCTTTCTCCCCATAACCCTTGATTCTCATGATGATCAAGAATCAATCTATCTCAGTCTTAAATGTTCTTAATGACCTGGTCTCTACAGCCTTTTGTGGGAGTGACTTCAGAAGATTCACCACTCAGTGGCTGAAGAAGTTTCTCCTTGTCTTCATTCTTAAAGACCTTCCCTTTACTCTCAGGCTGTGCCCTCGTGTCCTAGTCTCTCCTACCAATGGAATCCTCTCCAGCTTCCGTGCTTTGCTGAGGCAAAACCCCTGCTTCAATCAGCTCTGAATCCCAGAGGTACTCAAGAAATTCCTTATGTCTTCACAGTTCATTGGCCACCTGCTGAATTTTAGACAATACTCCTTCACTTTTCAGGCTCACCAGCACTCCAGTATGTTTCTGGACTCTCCTGAGATGAGAGAACCCTATCGCTTGGGGTCAGTGCTATGGGCAAAACCCAAGTGAAAATTGTAGCACATTTTTCAAAAACCGGGTCTCGACACAAAACATCAAACTTTCCTGCTCCTCTGATGCTGCTTGGCCTGCTGTGTTAATCCAACTTCACACTGGATTATAAAAGAAAACTGAGTTGTTTTTGTTTTCAGAGAAATATCGATAAAGTGGAAAATAAAGGATACATGATTTGGCAGAGAGAAAAGTTGTGCACGGAAAGTTCTGGAAAATTCCAACTGAACTTGACAACTATTTTTCTTAGGCACAACTCAGCTTGGAGGTGTGTAGGACATTGCACAGGAGTTAAATTGCGCTCGGTGAATGGTTTTATTTCCTTGCTCATGGGATTTACACATCCCTAGATGGGCTAACAGTTATCACACTCTTTCCTAGTTGCCATTAGATATTTTTTCTTTTCATTTCTCTGTTTTGAATCTAAGATTGGTATCTAAATACTTTATATATAAGATGGTGCCGTGAGGGGTGACATTGTACACTTTTCACTGTACTCCTGTCCTTGAATATATATGACAATAAATCAAACAATAATTCCAATACAACTGAGGTACCTCGCGAGGTCACATCCACAGTTAACCGCAATGCTACGGGCCTAGAGATCAGACCAGCTAAGGCCAACAGTTTTGTTACCCAAAGGACATTAGGACAATGGTTTCGTGGTCATCACTAGATTTTTAAATCCTTTTATTTTTTAAATTCAAATTTCAATAACTTCAATGTTCTGATTGAACCTCACTCCCCACAATATTACTTGGATCCCTAGTTTACTTGTCCAACAACAACACTCAATTATTCCTTCCTCTTAACTGCCTGCTTGCAAACAGCCCATTGAATTTTTCATTTATTTGAATCAATGACAATGATGAATGTTCAAGGAAATCAGAGAAGAAGCGATCCCCGTAGAGTATTCAATCAATTGGTAGAAACCAGCGTGAGTGTTGGTGGTCAATTCTGCTCTCCCTGTGGCTAATAAAGGAATATTGCATATGGATTTCCAAGTGACAAGATTCAGACTCACAGTGATGCCACCACGGACATGAGTGCTCACCAGAGCCTGAAATGGTTTTGTCAAATCATTTCAAAGTCACATTTCTGCCTGTCCTTTCTCTTTTCTTTGTGTGGCCGTGACGTCATTGAAGGTTTGTCAGTTTAGTTCCTATTTGGTTATTATTTTACCGGCTAAAGGCTAGCCTTAGGAATTCCTTTGGAGGAATGGAAAATGATAGCAGAATGAGAAAAGGTCACAGTGCAGTGCTGATGCTGGCAGCTGTAGTACACTTTCTAGCAGCATTGCCTGAAAGTGAGAAGGCTGTCGATGCAAGTTCTACTCCAGAGTATGACTGTGAGTCTCAAAGTTGCTCCTAAGTACTGTACTGAGAGTGCTGCACTGTCAGAGGCACTGCCTTTTGGAGGAGCTGTTAAACTTATTCTGACCTCTCACCTGAACATAAAAGATTCTACAGCAACATCTCAGTAAAGAGCAGGATGTTGGAGAAGTTCTAAATAGCCTCATGCTGTCCCTACCCCTTGCTAATCTGTGAATATTGCCTACCAAGGAATCTTGAAAGGGAATTTAAAATATTTTTGGAGCTTGAATGTTAGAAGTGATGCACTTTTCTGTGGCATGCTCACATCCCTCCAAATTTTCCATTTATTTGAATCAATGATGACAATAAAAAGGAGGTGATGGCTGAACCGTATTACTGCTGGATTGTTAATTCAGAAACCCTGATAACGTTCTGGGGACCTGGGTTCGAATCCCGCCATGGCAGATGGTGAAATTTAAATTCAGTAAAATATCTGGAATTAAGAATCTAATGATGATGATGAAACCATTGTCGATTGTTGGAAAAAACCCATCTGGTTCACTAATGTCCATTAGGGAAGGAAACTGTCATCCCTATCTGGTCTGGACGACATGTGACTCCAGGCCCATAGCAATGTGGTTGATTCTGGGCAATAAATGTTGTCTTGCCAGAGATGTCCTCATCTTGTTAATGAATTTAAAACAAAATGTCCAATTTGTTATTCTTGCATGATGTTCAAGCTATTGCACAGAATGAATATCGTTGAGGCAAATGACAAGTTACGATAATCCTTTGACAAATGTTCTCACTGACTTACAGGATAGTGGAAATTAACTTTTAATATTTGAATTATTTTTCTTCCATATTTTATTTAAGTCGCCATTGGATAATCATATGGATGTACATGGAATAGTGTAGGTTAGATGGGCTTGAGATCGGTATGACAGGTCGGCACAACATTGAGGGCCGAAGGGCCTGTACTGTGCTGTAATGTTCTATGTTAACCAATTGAGCCTATAGATTTACATAGCAGCTGCAGCACAGAAGCAAGATATTCTGCCCAACAATTCTATACCAGTTTTCATGGCCTTCATAATGATGACATTGAATCAAGGCAGGTTGATAGAATTGAGATGCAGATCAGACGTAGTCTAATTGAATGGCTGGGCAATTTGTGGGCCTGGACGGCCTACTCCAATTCCTATGTTCTTGATTTCAATATGGTGTTTGCGGCGAAATACATTAACCTTTTGATGCTATTATCATGACTAGAACATGTATAAATTGCTGATCCCCTACTCTAGTTCAAGCAATGCCTCTGTTTTACAATTCTCATCTTTAATTTTAAATCTTTCTGTGGCCCTTCATAAATCTCAGACTCATGCAAGCAGTCACAGTGGGCTCAATATGCTAACTCTATTTCTCTCTCCACAAATGCTGCCAGAGATCTTGAGTTTTTTCAGCATCCTCTGCGCATGTTTTAAATCTCCAAGATATTAGCTGCACAGGTATGGTGTAAGAAGAATGTAGATGCGCCTCGAATGTGTACAATAACGTGAGAAGAGTAGTCAAGTGGCAGAAACTCTGCTAGAAAGTGGGAACAAAAGTAGCTTAGTGCAGAAATAGCAACTTCAAGATCTGTATCTATGTAGTGTAATGACCTCAATTGATGGTAATACTGGACAAATGGGAATCCAGAATGAAACCTGACTTGATAGAACATATAGAAACTGACAGAATTATGGATGCTGGGAATCAGAAACAAAAACAGAAATTTCTGTAAAATCTCAGCAGGCTTGGAAGCATCTGTGGAGAGAAGTCAGAGCTTATGTTTCAGGTTCTGAGAGAGGGTCACTGGACCGAAACATTAATTCTCATTTCTCTCTACAGATGTTGATATATCACATCTTTTCTGATAGCAGACGTACCTACCACTGGTGGTCTGCAGCAGTTGAAGAAGGCAGCTCTCCACCATCTCCTTAAGGGCATCTAGGGATGAGCAATAAATGTTTCCCAGTGAGCAACACTCAACTCCCATGAATGAATAAAGAAAAGTTACTGTGTTGGTTTGTCATTAGAGCATAATGACATGAGACTGCAGGTGTTCTTTCCGAAGAAAACATAAAGTTATTACACAGAAAAGAAAAAATAAATCACAATCAAAGGTACTAGCATTTGAAATATCTTAGCACAAGCTACAAAACAAAACTTCAAACTGTTTCCAAAAGCTACCTTTTTACAGATTCTCAATTCTATCTTAACTCTCCATTTTTATTCAGCTGACATAAGAATATAAGAGGTACGAACAGGAATAAACAATTCAACACCTCCAGCTCCAACATTTGATACAACCATAGCTGATCTCATCTCAGCTTCAACTCAACTTTTCCACCTGGTCCTCATAACTCTCTAACCCTGTATTATTTACAAGCTGCCTTGGCCCTCCTCAGATTTACTCAATGTCCAGGCATCCACTGTACTCTAGGATAGTGAATTCCACAAATTCATGAATCTTTGAGAGAAGCAATTTCTCCTCATTTTTGTTTTACATCTGCTACCCCTTATCCTAAAACTATGATCTCTGATTCTAGATTGCCCCACATGGGAAAACATCCTCTCTCTGTCTGCATCGTCAATACCCTTTAGCGTCAATTAGGTATTCTCTTATCCTTCTATAGACAAGAACCTAAACTGCTCAATTTCTCATCAAAAGAGAAACCCATTGACCCTGGAATTAATCTTAAGAATCTCCTCTGCACTGCCTCCAAAGAAACTATATCTCTCCTCAAGTAAGGGCGGTAAAATTTTACGCAATATTCCAGATGATCTCATCAATGCCTTGTACAGTTGCAACAAAATGTCCCTTCTTTTATTCTCTATCCCCTTAGCAATAAATGTCAAATTTCCATTTGTCTTCCTTATTACCTGTTGAACCTGTATACCAGTTTTCCATGACTCATGTGCAAGGACATCAGACCAGTCTATACTAAAGCACTCTGACATGCCTCTACATTTAGTTAATAAGCTTCCTTTCTCTTCTTCCCACCAAACTGGATCGTTTCACACTTATCCACATTAAGCTCCATCTGCCAACCTTTGACTCAGTCACCGAATCAATCCAAATCCATTTGTAAATTTTCTATTCTTTTGTGTAACTTACTGTCACACATACTTTACTCTCACTTGCAAATTTAGTTATGGTACTTTCTTTCCTTGCATCCAAGTCATAGAGCCATAGATTTACATAGCATGGAGACTGACCCTTCAGTCTAACTCATCCATGTTAGCCAGATATCCTAAAGTGTCCTAGTCCCATTTACCAGCATTTGGCCTATATCCCTCTAAACCCTTCCTTATCATATATCTATCCAGATGACTCTTAAATATCATAGTTGTATCAGCCTCCACCACTTCATGTCACAGCTTTTTCCATATATGCACCACCTTCTGCGAGAAACAGGTGTTCCTTTGGTCTTTTTAAATCTTTCCCTTTTCATCTTAAACCTATGCCCTCTACTTTTGCACTCTCCTACCCTGAGGAAAAGACCTTGACTGTTCACCCTATCCATGCCCGTCCTGATTTTGTAAACCTCTAAACAGGTCACCCCTCAGCGTCTGCAGCTCCAGGGAAAATAGCCCCAGCCTATTCAGCCTCTCCTCATGACTCTGATCTCCCATCCCAGCAACATCCTTGTAAATCTTTTCTGAGCCCTTTCAAATCTAACGACATATTTCCAATAGCAGGGAGACCAGGATTGAATGCTATGTTCTAAAAGTGGCCTTACCAATGTTATGTACAGCTGCAACAGCCCAACATCTATGCTCAATACACTGAATTATGAAGTCAAGAGTGCCAAAAGACTTCTTCATAACCCTGTCTCACTGTGATTCCATGCTCAAGGAACTATGCACCCACATACCTAGGTTTCTTTGTTCAACAATATCTGATAGATTGTAAGTAGTTATGGCCCATGCACTGAACCCTGTGACAGACTACTAATTACATCTTGCCAACCAAGCAAAAGACCCACTTATCCTGTCTTTCTGCTGATGTTATTCTACCAATCTTCTGTCCAAGCTAATAAATTAGCCCTAATCCCATGTGATCTTAATGTGTTTATTAACATTTAATGGGGCACCATATCAAATTTCGCAATCCACTTATACTCCTTCTATAGGAACTCCAGTATGCAGGTCGCTTGAACGCACTCCAGCAAATTAGACAGCCATGATTTACTCTTTGTAAAAATATTCCGACTGATAAACAAAAACAGGTGTTGCTGGAAGAGCTCAGGAGGTCCAGCAGCATCTGTGAGGAAAAAAAATCAGAGTTCACGTTTTGGGTCCGGTGACCCTTCCTCAGAACTTGGTTTTTATTCAGTATCTGACTTGAATGGAGAGTGCTTTGGCTTTCCAAATGCCATGTTATTAATGGGTCACCGGGACCGAAACGTTAACTCTGTTTTTCCTTCACAGATGCTGACAGACCTGCGGAGCTTTTCCAGCAACTTTGTTTTTGGCCATGTTATTAGTTCCTTAATGCTGGACTCTAACAATACCCCGATGAAATGCTAAATAAATCACGTTATAATTTATAAAAACCCAAAAAATTGCGGGCCACATAGAGAAGACACAAAAACAGAAGTTGCTGCAATTTATAAAAACCAAAAAAAATTGCGGGCCATGTAAGTAAGAAACAAAATTAGAAGTTGCTGGAAAAGTTCAATAGGTCTGGCAACATTTGTAGAGAGAAAGCAGAGTTAACGTTTTAGGTTGAGTGAACTTTTCTCAGAACCCAGCATAGATTGTTTTTTTTTCCTCTGGAGCATCGGATGATGAGGAGTGAACGTGTAGAGGTTTATAAAATCTTAAGGACCATGGATAGGGTGAATAGCTAAGATTTATAGTTTCCTACTGTCTGCCTCATTCCCTTTTAAATATTGGCATTTTTCCAATCCACTGGAACCTTTTCTGCATTCAGGAATTTTGGAGTATTATAACCAATGGATTTGCTGGCTCTGCTGCAACTTTCTTTAAAACCCAGAGATGTAAGCCATCGGGCTTTGGGGACTTTCCTGGCTTCAATTCCAATAGTTTGCCGAGCGCTTTTCCCCTCATGATGGAATTATAGTGTCAGGGCTGGGGGGCTGAGGTTCTCTAATAGAAGCTCAGTTCTCCAATGGTACTTTCAGAGTGATTGGATGAAGGAACTAGAGTAATTGAAAATCAGTAAGTGTAGGATGGAGGAGAGTGGAGAAACTCTGAAAGTAAATGATATTGCCTTCAAGTAGTGACTGAACTAATATTGCATTATAAACAGATTACATGCAGAAGCCTTTCAACATCCCAGCTTCTGGGCACACTGGCTTCTGAAAATAGCAGTCCAGAAATATATTTTTGAGGATTGTACTGCAGAACCCCCACTGGCTCTGACTCAGCTCCAATGCTGGCTTGCATGAACCCTCTGCTGCCCTGCAATGGCCGCAAGCATGGTATGCAGTCATCTGAAGCCTCTGAAGTGTTAATTTAAGGGCTAGGGACTGGAATCCTGCAGCAAGTGATAAATTTCATAACAGTTTGTTTGATCAGATCCCAGGGTATTCTCACTACAAATTCAGCATGCACCATGCTAGTGCCTCTCTGTTCATAAATCCCAACATGTTAATGAAAGCAGGCTAAGATAATGTTTTCTGGTTTCAGATACGGTTTGTTCACTACTCTTTTGTTCTTCGCCTTCAGAAGTCTCTGTCTTTTAACCCCTGAGCTGGAACATTATGAGTCCAACACCCAGTTGAGGGATTTTAGCATATAATTCCCTTCATTGTAGTTCTCTAGGATGTGTTGCCCTGTTGGAAGTGTAATTCTTCCTGAAATGCTTGGCCAAAAAAGGAAACATAAAACAATTGAAACTTTGGATTGAATCTTTCGATAAATGGCAAACACTGTCAGGCTTGTTGAGGATGTTATTAAATTGGAAAGGTTGCAGTAAAGATTTACAAAGATGTTACTGGGGCTGGGTTGCTTGAATTATAAGGAGAAGCTGGGTAGGCTGGGATTTTTATCCCACGGAGCGTGAATGGTTGAGGGGTGACCTTATCGAAGTTTATAAAATCATGAAAGGCAAAGATAAGGTGAATAGCAAAGGCCTTTTCCCTGGAGTGGGGAGTCCAAAACTAGGGGGCATAGTTTTAAGATGAGAGGCAAAAATTACAAGGACCTAAGGAGCAATTTTTTCACACAGGGTGGCTTGTAGGTGGAATGAGATGTCAGAGGAAGTGGTTACAACAGAGGAACAATTACAACATTTAAAATACCTTTGGACCGGTACATGAATAGGAAGGGGTGAGAGGGTTTTTAGCCAAACACAGGCAAGAGGGAGGGTCACCAGGCCCGAAACGTTAACTCAGTTTTCCCCTTCACAGATGCTGCCGGACCTGCTGAGATTTTCAAGCAACTTTGTTTTTGTTCCTGATTTACAGTATCCCGCAGTTCTTTTGGTTTTTATTACAGACAAGAGGGACTAATTTAGTTCTGGAAACTTGGTGGATAAAGATGAGTTGGACTTGCTGTACGGCTTGATGACTCTATGACTGCCGTAGAATTAGCTAATTGGATCTGGGCATCCAAATGGATCTTTTGGGCGATGTAGATGTCTTTGATCCCAAAACCATCATCAAAGACCAGGATAAACCTCACCACCTTATTAATCACAGGTCATTTGCTCCATCATGCCAACTGTTACCCAGTGCCAATCTCCCACCTTTTCCTTGCACAAGTAGTTCTGCTACAAAACATGTTTTATTAATGCAAATTGATTGCAATGCAAATGATGAATAGTGGATGCTGTTTCGATAATGCAGACTTTCTGCCATATCGGTTTCGAGATTTTCTACAGAGATTTCCCGATAACGTAATTTTCTAAGTTGCAATTTTCTATAACACAATTTTGTATAGCGAAGTTCACACAGGGACACACTATTGTGTTACAGGAGAACTACCATTATCTCTTAATAGCATCAGCTGATGTATTCTGAGGTTTCAAAGGCACTTTGATAAGCTACAGACAGGGGATAAGTCGGTGACGGGTCAGAGAGTCAGTTTAGTGATAATGCCAAGGTGCCAGCTGGAACAGAAAGGTAAGTGCCAGGTGATTGAGGGAAATATAGGGGCAGAGATTGAAGGCTGTGGGGTGCCAGGTCAGTGTTTGAGGGGGAGAATGGCAGATAGCCCAGTCAGAATGTGCAGTGTCAGGTGGGTGGATGATAGTGTAGGGTTGCTGGGTGAGCAGTACAGTAACAGATAAGTGGTAAGGTGCAGGAGCAGAGGCGGGACATTCAGCCCATTTTGTCTCCACCATCATTCAATGAGATCATGGCTAATCTGACAATCCTTAATTCCACTTTCTTTACTTTTCATTGTAACCCATTATTCCCACGTGGATAAAAATGTGACTATCTCAGCCTTGAATACACTCAGTGTCTCAGCCTCGACAAAGCCTCTTCTGCGATGAAGAATTCCACAAATTCACTAGCTTCTGAGAGAAAACATTCAGTATTCACTCTAGAAAATGACAATGTTGTCGAGGAGAATACTGAGATACAGGCTACTAGACTGGGTGGGATTGAGGTTCACAAGGAAGAGGTATTAGAAATCCTACAGAGTGTGAAAATAGATAAGTCCCCGGGCCGGATGGGATTTATCCTAGGATCCTCTGGGAAGCCAAGGAGGAAATTGCTGAGCCTTTGGCATTGATCTTTAACTCGTCATTGTCTACAGGAATAGTGCCAGACGACTGGAGGATAGCAAATGTGGTTCCCCTGTTCAAGAAGGGGTGTATAGACCAGTGAGCCTTACTTCAGTTGTTGGTAAAGTTTTGGAAAAGGTTATACGAGATAGGATTTATAATCATCTAGAAAAGAATAATTTGATTAGGGATAGTCAGCAAGGTTTTGTGAAGGGTAGATCGTGCCTCACAAACTTATTGAGTTCTTTGAGAAGGTGACCAAACAGGTAGATGAGAGTAAACCGGTTGATGTGGTGTATATGGATTTCAGCAAGGCTTTCGATAAGGTTCCCCACTGTAGGCTATTGTACAAAATGCAGAGGAATGGGATTGTGGGAGATATAGCAGTTTGGATCAGAAATTGACTTGCTGAAAGAAGACAGAGGGTGGTGGTTGATGGGAAATGTTCGTCCTGAAGTCCAATTACTAGTGGTGTACCGCAAGGGTCGGTGTTGGGTCCACTGCTGTTTGTCATTTTTATAAATGACCTGGATGAGGGCATAGAAGGATGGGTTAGTAAATTTGCAGACGACACTAAGGTCGGTGGAGTTGTGGATAGTGACGAAGGATGTTGTAGGTTCCAGAGAGACATAGATAAGCTGCAGAGCTGGCTGAGCGGTGGCAAATGGAGTTTAATGCAGACAAGTGTGAGATGATGTACTTTGGTAGGAGTAACCGGAAGGCAAAGTACTGGGCTAATGGTAAGATTCTTGGTAGTGTAGATGAGCAGAGAGATCTCAGTGTCCATGTACACAGATCCTTGAAAGTTGCCACCCAGGTTGACAGGGTTGTTAAGAATGCATACAGTGTTTTAGCTTTTATTAATAGAGGGATCGAGTTCCGGAACCAAGAGGTTATGGTGAAGTTGTACAAAACTCTGGTGCGGCCGCACTTGGAGTATTGTGTACAGTTCTGGTCACCGCATTATAAGAAGGGTATGGAAGCTTTGGAAAGGGTGCAAAGGAGATTTACTAGGATATTTCCTGGTATGGAGGGAAGGTCTCACTCGGAAAGGCTGAGGGACTTGAGGCTGTTTTTGTTAGAGAGAAGAAGGTTGAGAGGTGACTTAATTGAAACATATAAAATAATCAGAGGGTTAGATAGGATGGATAGGGAGAGCCTTTTTCCTGGGATAGAGCAGGTTTGCTGTGTGCATTGGAGCCCTCAGAAGTGTCAGACTCTAGCTCAGAGTTCAGGACTTTATGGAACATTCTCAGAGAATTGGTAACTGTCCCTGCTGAATTCCCAAGGAATTTCCAAACAGTTTGTGCATCAGAAATCCAAGAGGTATGCTTCTTTCAGATTTAATTGCTATACTGATTTCACAATTGGACGATCTGAGCGAATAGTATTGTCAAATGGTACAATCATCACAAACTGTGTCATACAATGAAAACATCAAGCAGAACAGAAAAAAAGACATTCCTTCATTGATAATTTACACCTTGCAAGGGAAGGACTTTTTTAAATTCACTCATGAGATGAGGGTATTTTTGCCTGGGCCAACATCCCTAACTGCCTAAGCGTCAACCACATAGGTGGGGGTCCAGAGTCACATGTAGACTAGACCAGGCAAGGATAGGAGTTTCCTTCTTTAAATGACATTCGTGAACCAGATGGGCTTCTCTTGATAATCAGCAATGCATTCATGGTCATCATTAGACTCCTAATTCCAGATTCTTTTTAACTGAAATCAGGTTTCAACACCTGCAATAGCAGGATTTGAACCAGGGCCCAGGAATACTATCTGAGCCTCTAAATTTACAGCCCATCAATAACACTACTGTACTATCTCTTCTGTTGTCTGGTTGCTTGGTCTCTGATAGAGAGTAACAGAAACAGAATGACTTCAATACCCATAATAGCTAAGGTCACCATGAAAATCCCACCTTTATAACATCCTCTCTCATCTGAGCTTAAACCAACACTGTTGTCTCTCTCAGATAAACTATTGTGACCTCACATTGCCGAATGTGCCAAAATAGTTTGATCTGCAATGGCACAAGTTATATTTGTTAATGTTTGGAATAAACAGGTTTCTTGTATTCCTCAGGCTGAAGACAAAAAGTTTTGCAGAGGATACCTTGCACAAAAGGACCACAGACTGAGCAAATCAATTCTTCTTTAAATGAAGAAATGACTATGCTTAGATTGTTTGTTAATGCAGTTAATTTCTCTATGATTCCATCTTTTGTCTCTTAATAAATTATCCATAATTTGCCACATTGACTGCAGCAGTTCAAGCAGCCTGCTCATCACCACCTTCTCAAGGGCAGTGCAGAATGGGCAACAAAACACATCCTGTGATACAACAGAAAAATATCATTAAATCTGGGCAGGCATCTCCACAGTGATTGGTATATATGGCTCAATCTGCACTCTGTCAGTGTGGCATATATTAATCAGGTCCATCAGAACCATCTGAGATATCTTGG
The DNA here is from genome assembly GCF_030684315.1 of Stegostoma tigrinum. Classification (NCBI taxonomy): domain Eukaryota; kingdom Metazoa; phylum Chordata; class Chondrichthyes; order Orectolobiformes; family Stegostomatidae; genus Stegostoma; species Stegostoma tigrinum. Next base: position 104,441,012 of record NC_081359.1, read on the forward strand.
GTAGATTCACCATTCTTCTTAGAGTCATAGAATCCCAACAGTATGGAAGCAGGCCATTCAGCCCACTGAGCCCATACTGACCCTCCAACGAATTGACACTAGTCCAAGTTATTAATACTAAGTGGAAGAGGAAGCCTGCTCAAAGCCTTCATGAGAAGATGGCTCAGCCTGGATAAGTGAACATAGTGCATAATATCTACTCATGTTGTCTTTGAACTAAGAGATGGTCTTGTGGGAGACATTAGGTCTAATAAACAGTAAAGACATATTACGGTTACCTAAATAGATGCAACAATAGAAAACATTAACAGGACAACAACAGAGAGACTTAAAAAATACTAGTTAGCTTCCCCAAGGATCAGTCATTTATACCGTCATGGGTGAATCTTTTTAGTTAACTGTTTTAGGTACTTAGTACCTTAGACCATGAAGAACTCTCTTCTTCAACCTCCCTCCTCACCTGAGGCATGGTGACCCTCAGGCTAAACCATTGGCAGTCATTGCTCTCTGTAATGAGAGAGACGCCCTGTGGTTCAGTAAGGCTATGGTGGGAGGCGATGGTCCAGTGGCATTATTGCTGGTCAGTTAATCCAGAGATTCCGATAATGTTTAGGAGGCGCGGGTTTGAATCCTGCCATGGTAGATGGTGGAATTTGAATTCAATATATATCTGGAATTAAGAATCTAATGATGACTATGAAACCAGCGTTGATTGTTGGAAAACCCATCTGGTTCACTAATTTCATTGAGGGACGGAGACTGCCATCCTTACCTGGCCTGGCCTGCATGTGACTGCAGACCCATAGCAATGTGGTTGACTCTGAACTGCCCTCTGGGCAATTAGAGATGGGCAATAAAAGCTGGTCCAGCCAGGGACACCCTCATCCTGTGAATGAATAAAGGACTTTACATTGTTTTGCAGGTTGTGCAATAGAGATCTGCCACATAGTAAATTAAATTGCTAATGTTTTGAATTTTTGATTTGATTTGATTTATTATTGTCACATGTGCCTATATACAGTGAAAAGTTTTGTTTTGTTGGCAGTACAGGTAGATTATACCATACAAAGCCCAATAGGATAAGAGAATGGAACAAGGAATCCAATCTTACGACTGTGCACAGAGAGTGAGAGATCAACATTAAATTTAAAGTTTGAGAGGTCTATTCAGAAGTCTAATAACAGCAGGGAAGAAGCTGTTCTTGAATCTGTTCTTATGCATATACAAACTTTTGTACAATCTGCTTGACAGAAGAGAGTGAAAGAAAGTATAACTGGGTTGGGAGGGGTCTTTGGTAATGTTGCTTGCTTTCCTGAGGCAGCGGGAAATATAGACTGAGTCCACAGATGGAAGGCTGGTTCGTGAGATGGACTGGGCTGTGCTCATGACTCTCTGGAGTTTCTTACAGTCTTGAGAAAAACAGTAGCCAAGCCATGCCATGATGCATCCAGATAGGATACTTTTTATGGTGCATCTATAAAAATTGGGATGAGTCTTTGTGGACATGTCAAATTTCCTTAGCCTTCTGAGGAAGTGGAGACATTGTTGTACTTTCTTGACTGTCACATTAATGACAGTGGGCCAAGGCAGATTGTTGGTGGCCATCTCTTGCAGAAACTTGACTCCCTCAACCATCCCCACCTCAGCACCATTAATGCAGACAGGGGCATGCCCTCCACCATGCTTCTTGAAGTCAATGACCAGTTCCTTCATTCTGTTGACATTGATGGAGAGATTATTGTCCTTACACCAGGCTGCAAAACACTCCGTAGATGTGTCACTTATCCCGTATTCCTTCAAGCTAACTAGAAAAGAAGTTCCAGTGGACACCTTCCATAAATGGACCAGGGTTTGAATGAAAACCATAAATAGACACTTAGAATGAAGGGCATCCTGACATACTGTTGGAGAGCAGGGAGCTGGTAAAATAGTTTCTCACTGATGTTTCTAACTCTGACTGGGATATTATGCTTAACTACTAAAAACTCAAAGCCATTGTACTTTAACAAACTTCTATCTTTGAAAAGCAGGCCTTGTTTTGTTGGTAACAGAGGGCAAAGTATTTTTGTCTGGATTGTGAGAGTTATAGTTCACTCTTCTCAGGAGTTAAAAGGCAATTAGCTTTCATTTATGGAATATATTGGGTCAGATCTTCCAATACTAACAGTGGCAAACTCACCACTTTAACCCATGCTTTTAAGACCCATTGGAAGGCCTGGCTTGTGCATTTACGTCATAATTACCCAGAAGTTTGACCCTTCTGATGAACAGATTGCACTGTACAATCCCCTCTGAAAATGCTTTGAGACTGAAGAAAAGGTGATGTGGTTATTATGTGCTATCGTTAGGTTATGTCACATTAAGAGAAGAGCCACAAGAGCGTTTGTGAGTCATCGGCCAGGCCCATGGGCTTCTTCAGACTTGTTTCAGGTTCTTACAGAGTGTACAACTTCAGAATAAAGGCTCCCCAATGTGTGGAAGCAAGCAATAATTTTGTATGTTCTGTAAAAGGGTCCCTCGACCCCAAATGTTAACTCTAATTTCAGTAAACCTGCTGAGCTTTTCCAGCAATTTCTATTTTTGTTTCTGATTTCCAACACCCGCAGTGCTTTTGTTTTGTTTTGTTCAGAGTTCATATGTTCTTCAGCTCTGACTGGAGGCTAAAAACTGCCCAGTACCTAATTGTAATATGACTGATCTCGTGGCCCAGTCTAATATTCTGAGAACATGGCTCAAATCCCACACAACATCCTATGGAATTTAAATTTAATTTAATGAAAGCTGGAGCAATTAATGAAAGCTAGAGTCTAAATCTCGCCTCATGACTATACTAATTACACGCTCATTTGGTTCACTGATGTCCTTTATGGTATGTTGGATTTCCAAATCATCTTCAAAACTTCATATTTAGCATTTTCTGTGCACCCTGAGAATTGCCAAAATAACTCGCCATCTACCAGTACAAATATTTTCTCTCATATGGAACCAAGAGGAGAGGTAAGGAGAATCCTTTAGATCTTAATGTCCCATTGAACTAACGTCAACAATTTATATGATGTTGTATGTTCCCTACTATCAATGTTTTGTCTGGGAAGATAGAAAGAATATATTTTTAATTTTTAGGAAGAATTATAAATGCACCTTCAGATGAACGTTAGCAAAGTGACCACAACCATTCTGACCTCATGAGTAGTTGCCTTTTGTCATTGACTGAGAGGGCTTAGATCGGTGATTAACACAACTAAGATGACCACCCTCAAAGATAAGTTATAACAACAGGAATGAGTCGGGAGAGAGAGGGGTGAGGAAAGGAGAGAGAGAGAGACAGAGAGAGAGAGAGAAAGAGACAAAGGTTCCATGAGAATAAGCCACCGCCTTCCATCTTCCAAGTCCGGCTGTTCCCCTGCATCGGTCTGAAAGAAGAACAAATGATGTTGCTACTAAATATTATCAGCAAAGATTGAAAGACACTAGGGAATCAAAGCACCACCAATCCAAAATTTCAGCCCGTTATCATCTATTCTACAGAACGACTCCAGGATCAGCAAAATGTTCACATCTGTCCTGGGACTTACATTTCCTTTCTAATTGAATAATTGAATCAGGTTGGGGGTGGGGGGAAGGTGGAATTTAAAAGTGATGTGTAAAGCATATTTTTTCATACTAAAGGTGGTGAGTGCCTGGAACTAGAGGAGATGGTGGAAGAAGATACAATAGCAGTTTTCAAAAAGTACCTGGGTGAATACATGAACAAGAAGGGAAGAGACGGACATGGATCATTAAGTGAGGACAGTTTTAGTATGGAAGGGCAAAATGTGTCAGCTCAGACTTGAAGGGCTGAAGGGCCTGTTCCTGTGCTGTATTGTCCTGTATTCTTTGTTTTGTACTGTATTCAAACTGCTGCTTCCTAACACATTTCACAAAGTTTCTGAAGGCTGCTTACAAATGATCAACTGCCGATATGAGGTAACTATGACCACAAATCCTTCCCCATGTCACCAGCAAGAAAAATACCCACAACCGTTGAAAAGAATAAAGAAAGGTTCTCCTTATCCAATGCATTTTTCTGCAACGTTGTATCATGGGCCCCATTCAAAGATAAATGAGACAGCACCGCACCAAACTCAGACAGCTAATAATTAGTTAAACGAAGAAACCTGTCACAATAAGTCAGTTATTATCATCAAATTGTTAAAACAAAACATTTGATTTTGCCTGCAGTAATTGCTATTTTCTCATTCATATCATCCAGCTCATATTGTACCTGGCTTCCCATGAGTTGAATTATGCTGTGAAGCAGCACAGAGCACAAATTACTTGGATTCAATGAGATTTAAATGGAAAATAGGAACATCAAACTTTTCCGAATGCATTTGGTAAGATAGCTTAATTCCAATAGATTTAGCATATATTAACCTGATGGTTGCACCATTAGCCCACAACATCAGAAGGGAGAACTTCAGATCCTGTTAAGCCACATTCCGAAGCAAACAGGAGAAGTGCTAGAAACAAAAACGAAACCAAAAACAAAATGTGCTGGTGAAACTCGGCGGTCTGGCAGCATTTGTGAAGAAACAGAGTTAACGTTTTGAGTCTAAGGACCCTTCTTCAGAGCTGATAAAATGTGACAGGTGTGCTGAAGCCAAGGGTAGGGGCCAGGATTGATCAGACCAGCAGAGATGGATCTCAGACAGAGAGAACCACAACTAGGGAGACAAAAGGATAGGTCATAGTATGCCAAGGAGAAAGATAATGAGGACCGTAAGCAGGTGAAAACAGGTTGGCTATGCTGAAAGCAGCCAAGATAAATACTAGATCAAATAAGTACCATTGAGGCTACCAAAGAGAAAACAGGCCAATCAGCTCAACTGTGCAATGTTTACATTTATATTCCACATACAACTCCTCTCATTGCTCCCTATTTATCGTCTTTGTCTTCCTTTGCACATTTCTTCCATCTGTCTCAGCTGTTCACCTCAACTACTAAGTTAGAGGGCGTTGCAGATTCTAACCACTTTCTGAGTAAAGATATTACTTCTGAACTCCTGATTTGGTTTATTGGTGAGTAACTTCTATTCCTGCTTTGTAGATTAGGACAACAAAAGCAGGCACTTTGCTGCCCTGGAGAAGTACCTCCAACAACGCTGTTACAAAATCTCTCTGAGTCTCAACCTCCTGACTCCGTGGTAAAGACACAACTACTGTGGAATGAGACCATCTACCCTCAAGTCCATCTCTTATTTTATATGTATCTGGAAGTGTTATCACAAATGACTGAATGACTTTTTCTCTCACCGCCAAATCAGTCGTGGTTTATTTCATCTGCTCTCTACCATCAATGCATCACACATATTTCCAGTTAATCAAGGATAGTTAGGGGCAGCCATTAAATGATGGCCAGCCAGAGATGCACGTCCCATGAATGAATTAAAAATATCAATTACGCACAATGTTCAGGAAGGGCAAGGCAGGCTACCAAAGATGAGGGAGAGGTAGGGAGAGAGGTGCATGCCAATTACATTCAACTTATTGATTGACCTGTATCAGTTGAAACTCTTTGATAACTTTGAAATACCTTTCACACAGTCTAAACTATTCCCAGACCACTTTCTAAGCTAAGCAGACTTACCCTTCTATCTATATCTATCAATGAAAGGAAGTGCTCCTGGACACACGCTAATGTCTATGAGCCGTTCTGTCCCTCTGCAGCAGGAGAACTTGCACAGCCAGTATGAGTGTGTACACATGGGGGTGCCTAATGCTCCCCAAGGAGCAGATGGCAGGAGAACAAGAGGTAAACACCTGTGCTAAAGTGACATTTATGTATCTATATCCACCTAGTTAGAAAGCATCAGATAGCTAGCCCAGCTGCACATGTTAAAGAGACATCTTCATAAAACCTTGGGGAAGGCTGTCGACTCACAGCACGAACAAATCTTTCAGTTCTTTTTTTCTACGCAGCCACTAGACCCCACTCCCAGGTCATGGACAAATGAAGAAGATCCCTGGCTCCCCGGCACTACCACCAGCCCCCAGCCCTTGTAACATCCCTCTGAGGAGGAACAGTAAATAGTCTCATTCAATGCACCATCAAAACCTTCCTCCCCACCATCCAGCAGCAGGAAGACAATCACCTTGGCAAGTAAGCAAACTGAAGTTGGATCAGAGTCACATTCTGGCCAGCGCATCATTGACACAAGCCCGTATCGAGAGAAAGAAGAAATGACCGAGGACTCTGCTGGACCACAGGCTCATGGTGAGGTGACGACAAATGATAAGGCTCTGGACTCTAATCAGAACATAAATAGGAGCAGGAGGAGGCCACTCGAGCCTACTCCGTCTCTTAATATGATCATGGCTGATCTCATCTTGGCCTCAATTCCACTTTTCTGCTCACACTCAATGACCCCTTTAATCCATTACTGATTAATCCATCACTAGGTGATAGTCTAGTGGTATTATCAGTGGCCTGTTAATCCAGAGACCCAGGTAATGTTCTGGTGACCCAGGTTCCAATCCCGTCATGGCAGATGGTGGTGTCTGAGTTCAATAAATATCTGGAATTAAGAATCTAATGATAACCATGGATCAATTGTCAGGGAGAAAAAAAACACCTGGTTCACTAATATTCTTTAGGGAAGGAAACTGCCATCCTTATCTGGTCTGGCCTACATATGACTCCAGACCCACAGCAATGTGGTTAATTCTTAGCTACCCTCTGGATAATTAGGGATGGGCAATAAATGCTGCCTAGTCAGTGTTGCACTCATCCCTTTAATGAATAAAAGGGGAAAAAATCTTTCTAATTCCTTAGATTTATGCAGTCACCTGGCATTCCCAGCACTTGGGGTGAGATCCATTTATTCAGTAAGAAGGGATTCCTCCTCATCTCTGTTTTAAATCTGCTCTTCCTTTTCATAAACCTACAACCTCTCATTCTAGATTGCCTCTCAAGGGGAAGTTTTTATGTTTATTTTGTCAATCCCTTTTACCGTTTATACATCTCAAATTGATTTCCCCTGATTCTTCGAAACTTCAGAGAGCTATAGGCATAAACTGCTCAGTGGGCTTTTGGAGATATACAGACAAGGAGGAGACTGTCCCATTGAGGTGTCAGAGATCATTTATTTTTTAATTCATTCTTGGGGCATGGGCATTGCTGGCTGGCCAGCATTTATTGTCCATCACTGATTGCCCCTGAGAAAGGGGCAGTGAACTGCCTTCTTGAACCATTGCAGTCCACCAGCTGTGGGTTGACCCACAACGCCATAAGGGAGGGATTTCCATGATTTCAAAGGAATTGCAATATATTTCTAAGTCAGGCTGGAATGTGGCTCGGAAGGGAACTTGCATGTGCTGGCGTTCCCATGTATCTACTACTCTTGTCCTTCTTGGTGGAAGTGGCCATGAGTTTGGAAGGTGCTGTCTGAGGAGCTTTAGTGAATTTCTGCAGTGCATTTTGTAGTTAGTCCACACTTCTGCTACTGAGGGTCAGTGGTGGAGTAAGTAGATTTTTGGTGCCATTCAATTAGGATGCCTTTTCCTGGAGAGCAAGCTTCTTGAGCGTTGGTGGAGGTGTACTCATTCTGGCAAGTGGTGAGTGTGCCATAACGCTCCTGATTTGTGCTTTATTGATGGTGGACCAGCTTTGGGGAGTCATGAAGAGAGTTTCTTGCCACTGGATTGCTAGACTCTGACCTCCTCATGTAGCCACTGTGTTTAAGTAATGAGTCCAGTTTGGTTTCTGGTAAAAGATAACTCCCCAGGTTGCTGATCATGGAGGATTCGGTGATGGTGAGGCCATTAAATGTCAACATGCAGTGGCTTAATTTTCCCTCACTTGTGACGGTTATTGTTGGCATTTGTGTTGCCTGAATGTTATACATGCTACTTGTGAGCCAAAGCCCAACTGTTGAGAATGGAATGCGGGAGATGGGGAAGGGACCAGATTTGGAGGGTCTTGGCAATCCCAAGGAGGTGTGGAGCTGGAGGGTTTGCTTTCCTGACAACCACTTACAAAAGATATTTTAAGTCTGCTTGCTAGGATCTGTGCTGACAGCAATGCAGATTAATTCATTGCCTCTGTCTGAGGTGATTCATCTATGCAGTTGCTGAAGGGTTTTCCTCTCCATGAATAATTGAAACAAATGAACTAACACGGTACATTCCAAATTATGGATGATGATTAAACATGAATGAACACTTGAAAGGAAAGCTTACTCAGGTTCTGATTACCAGACCTTCATTTGAGCAGAAATAATATATTGGTGTTTCCAGTGTTAATCAAGAGATGGGAGTGCTTGGAACACATTCCTTATTTCTGTTCCCCTGGGGTACAATTATTGCCAAGCAAACTGCAGATGACCTGCTGTCCACTGTGGCAGAAATCAAGAGAAACAGAAACAGCAAGTAGGGCAGGATAATCCAATTTCCCCAGGAATGATGTGAAGGTGTGGGAGTTCTAAGCACACTCTCTCTATCACGTAGACAACATAATGGATGCATTAAGGGCATCACCACCCCTAGGATTCCCTCCAAGCACCATATCATTGTTGTGATCCTATCTCATGTCAAACCAGATCTCAGACTGAAACCTGGCTTGAGAGATCTTGCTTTGTTGCTTATTTTCAGCTTGAATAAGGGTAGTCTGAAATGGAAAACCCACTGCAATAGCCACACACAACATAGCAGATTCAGTTTTAACATTAAAGCAGAAATTCATTGCACAGAAGAATGAAGATGAAGATAAAAATTATTTGGACATAAAATTAATAAATTATTTCCACATAAATCAAGTTTAAAGTGTTCAAAACACAGCACAATCAAAATCCCATCTCTTCATAACAGCAACCAAACCCCAGAGAAAATGCCTTCCTCTATGACACATATGGTTTGATTCGGGCATGGCTTTAATTTTCCATCTTGAGAATCTGATAACCTCTTTCTGAAAGCTTTATAGAGTTGAGCTTCAATTTTCTCAACTTCAAATAACTCCTTCAGAAGTTGTAACCAAATACTTCTGGTCCAGGACATTCAAAGTGAGCTCTTTACCTGTATTTAATCTCTTTTTTTAATTGTTTGAAAATGATCTTGTTTTCTCAGGAGCCATTGCTTTCCACATAAAAGTTCAGTCAAGGCTTCCGCAAGCTGCCCTAAACTAAAACCCAAATGTTTCTTTTGCCCAAACCAGGAACGTTTCCTCAAGCCACGACAAAATTCTGGAACCTCCTATCTGAAATCTAATGCACTACACTATTTACTTACACGCACACTCTGAGGAAGGGTCACTGGGCCCGAAATGTTAACTCGGTTGTCTCCTTCATAGATGCTGCCAGACCTGCTGAGCTTTTCCAGTAAATTTGTTTTTGTTCCTGATTTACAGCATCCGCAGTTCTTTTTATTTTTATATGCTGTTCACTTACTTCATTCAAGAACTTCCCCAATGTAAACAAATTTCCACTAGCCACTAAGAGCTATCTCTCAGAATCTCACAGATTTTTTTTGACAATAAATCACCATGGCTACAAAAATAATTGCAATTCAATCATTGAGCCCCCTTCAGAGAAAAAAACCACATGCCACCAGCTCAAATCAGAACTTTAAAATAAATGTAAGTTAAAATACACGAAAGCTTGTATCAAACCATATCATAGAGACTATATCACCTTTTGTTCACTGCCACTGGGCCGAAACCCAAGAAGACACTTCCTAATAGCACTGTGGATGCGTCCAAACCTCAGAATTGCAGTGGGTCAAAAAGGCAAATCACCACCATCTCAAGGACAATTAGGGCTGGGCTAAAAATGATGCCCCAGCTAGTGACACCCACATCACATGATCAACTTTCTAAAAAGCTGCAGCAAGATACCCAAGAATTGTCAGATCTAAGTGCTCAGATTTTAAAAGTATGAAAGGATTAAGGGAAAAGTGAAAATATGGCATTGAGATAGAGGATTAGCCATGATCGTATTAAATTGCATAGCAAACTCGAAGGGCTGAAAGATCTACTCCTTTTCCTAGTTCTTATGTTTCTGTGATAACAAGGTGTAGAGCTGGATGACCACATCAGGTTAGGCAGCACCAGAGGAGCAGGAAAGCTGATATTTCAGATCTGGGCCCAACTTCAGAAATGGGAGAGGGGAAGGGAGCTCTGGAATAAATACTCTTAAGTTTCTATGATTGGTTTGAGGAATAGGGATATCAGAAAAACTGAGAAACTGAAACCAGTCTTCTTCAGGGAGAGATTGTTGAGAGGAGATTCAAACAAGGTGCTCAAAATCTTGAAGGGCTTACAGAGCGTATATAGGGAGGCATTACCCATGCTGGGGGACAGATGGAGAGCCAACAGGCACCAATCTAATTTGGTTGACAAAGGAAGCAGCAGTGACAGGGAAAAACATGAATGATTAAGATCTGGAATGCAACGCCATGGAGAGTGATGGAGGAAGCATTCCTAAGAAAAGTGAATTGGATCATTATCAGAAGTCAGGAAATGTTCAGGATAAGGAGGAAAAGGCAGGAGAGTTGCGCTAGGAGAATTGCTCCTTTAGAAAGCCAACGCAGACATGTCAGCATCCTCAATATGGACCTGTTCTGTCAGCAAGAGATAATGGGAACTGCAGATGCTGGAGAATCCAAGATAACAAAGTGTGGAGCTGGATGAACACAGCAGGCCAAGCAGCATCTCAGGCGCTCCTAAGATGCTGTTTGGCCTTCTGTGTTCATCCAGCTCCACACACTGTTCTGTAAACAATTCTGATTTGATAGCAGAAACAATACTTATATTATTTTGTAATAATAATGCATTATAATTTAATAATCAATAAAACCACTCATGCCTGAATGTCATTGTCAGTACGCCTGATTCATGCAAACTGGGAACAAGAGCAGGACAGGTGGACTTCCACGCCTGCTCCACTATTCAAACAAATCACATTGCAAGGATATCTTTTCATTCATTCATGGGTCATGGGCATCGCTGTCTAGGTCAGCACTTACTTTCCATCCCTAGCTGCCCCTTGAGGAGGTGATGCTGAGCTAGATTATTAAATTTCGGCATTCCACGTGTTGTAGCTTGACCCATAATGCCCTCAGGAAGGGAATTCCAAAATGTTTACCTTGTGACCCCAAAGGAATAGTGATATGCTTCCAAGTCAGGATGGTGAGTGGCTTGGAGGGAAACTTGCAGGTGGTGGCATTCCCATGTATCTACTGCCCTTGTCCTTCTAGATGGAAGAGATTGTGGGTTTGGAAGGTGCTGTCTAAGGATCTTTGGTGAATTTCTGGCATGCATCTTGTAGATGGTACAGGCTGCTGTAATTGAATGTTGGTGATGGAAGCAGTGGATGCTTGTGGATGTGGTGCCAATCAAGCGGCTGCTTTGTCCCAGATTGTATCAAGCTTCTCAAGTGTTGTTGGAGCTGTAATCATCCACACAAATGCGAATAACCAGTGATGTGGACAGTGCACAGACTTTGGTGAGCCTGGGAGTGAGTTACTCACATTCCTAGAAACTGACATGATCTTGTAGCCACTGTGTTGATGTGGTGAACCCAGTTGAGATTCTGGTCAATGGTAAATCCCAGGATGCTCTCCCCTCCTCCCCCACAACCTAACTAACTGGGGTGTCATACACCTGCCGTGTTTGTTGAAATGTGGTAGAAGTTCCAATTCCTTTTGGTCACTTTATCTTTTGAAGGCACGAGCATTGGCAGTAACAAACATAGTTAACATGATGATACAATGAACAGAATAATCTGTATCTGTGTACACGTTTACACAGGATGTGCTCTAGCCTTGGAGGGGGTCCAGAGGAAGTTTACAAGAATGTTCTCAGGGATGAAGGGCTTGCCAGGTGAGGAGTGGTTGAGGGCTCTGGGTCTGTACTGCATGGAGTTTAGAAGGATGAGGAGTTGAACTTTACAGAATAACGAGATGCCTGGATAGGGAACATGGAGAAGTTGTTTCCATTTATAGGAGAGACTAGTAGACCCGGGGGCACAGACTCAGCATGAAGAAACGACTCTTTGGAACTGAGATAAGGAGGAATGTCTTCAGCCAGAGGACGGTGAATCTGTGGAACTCATTGCCACAGGGGGCTGTGGAGTGTATTTAAAACAGAAATAGCAAGTGAACAAGGGTTATGGGGAGAAGGCAGGAGATTGGGTTGAGAAACATGTCTGCCATGATTGAATGGTGGAGCAAATGTGATCACCAGAATGGCCAAATTCTCCTTCTATATTTTATGATCTTACGATCGTATAAATTTGACATCTGACTATGGTTTGTGCTGATGACTCATTGAATGATTGCTTTGGATATGGGACGGAGAGGGGATTTGTAATGCGGTGGGCACTCCCCTCGCAACCTCTATCCAGTCTACTCAGCCAGCATGACAACTTCAACGCTGCTCTGCCAGGCAATGAGATCATGGCTGCTCTGATAATCCTCAACTCCACTTTCACACCCTTTCCCGACAACCTTGGGTTCCTGCTCTGAGCTGAGGATTTAAGCTGCATCCCCCAAGGCTGCGGAAAAGAGCTCAAAAGAATTTTTTGACGGCCCAGAATTTTTCATGTATGGAATATATCGAAACAAGTGGCAACATGAGGCTTTGACAATTGTAGACGTCCGGCGTGGTGGTGGTGAGGGGGAAGATAAACACTGGAATGAGGAAAGTATTGATGAGAGAATGAGGAAAGTTGAAATACACTTCTCTGAATGTGCTCTGGGACCTGTACAGATGTAACAGGCTTTCCTTTGTATTGAAACCTGTGCAATTTATGACCCTTTGAGACATATAAGAAGCCTGTTTTGTGAAAGGAGCAGTTTCTAAATCAATGTATGACCTGTTATTTTTCCTGTTGAGCTCTGTTCAACTTCATAAAGTCACTTGCCCAGCTTGGTTTCATCCAATAAGTTCATTGGTCACTTCTGTTTTAAAATCCTAATTGGCCCACTATGAGGGCATATTTTAAAAACATCTGCCCTGTCACCTATTCTCTGTGAAGGCCTATATGTTACAATCCCAGCTGATATTATTACTGGGCAAGTGAGATCCCAGACTGAGAACTGGCTTGACAGATCACAGGTTGTTTTGTTTTTATTTAACTAGGTCATTCACTGAAACATAAGCACGCAATGCTGCAGAATTAACTTTTACAATAGAACAGAGTCTTGTTTTGCAGAAGAGATGCGGTGAAAATAGAATAAACCAAGTTATTTACATATAACACAATTTGAAAGGCCTCAGTGCTCACAGTAAAAATAGAAATCCCTTTTGTCTCAACAGCAACTCTTTACAGTACCCAAATACCAAAGGGGTTTATCTTCTCTGTCACATCTATACTTTTGATTTTACCATTGTTTTCAGTTCCTCATCTGGAGAGTTGATAGTTTCTTCCACAATTCATAATACTGCTGAGTTTAAACTTTCTCACCTTCAAATAACCATTTTGGGTTATGGCCAAACACTTCTGGTCCGGAGAGATAATAGCAGAGGCAGGAGAACCCAAGATGACAAAGTGTAGGGCTGGATGAATACAGCAAGCCAAGCAGCATCTTAGGAGCACAAAAGCTGATGTTTCGGGCCTAGACCCTTCATCAGAGAGGGGGATGGGGAGAGGGTTCTGAAATAAATAGGGAGAGAGGGGGAGGCGGACTGAAGATGGATAGTTGCAGTGGGAGACAGATTCCCTGAGGTTGGTCCAGAGGGAGGAGGGTAACTTCTTCAGGTTAGGCATCCCTGGAAGAGGCTTTGCAGTGAGGTTAAAATTGTGATCAGAGATAATGGGAACTGCAGATGCTGGAGAAACCAAGATAACAAAGTGTGAAGCTGGATGAACACAGCAGGCCAAGCAGCATTTTAGGAGCACAAAAGCTGATGTTTTGGGCCTAGACCCTTCAACAGAGAGGGGGACGGGGAGAGGGTTCTGAAATAAATTGGGAGAGAGGGGGAGGCGGACCGAAGATGGATAGTTTCACCTTGAGGTTGGTTTACTCTGTCTGCTTATAGAACTCCCCCCCCAAGGCAAAAGAATTTCTATGAATCATCAAGACTATTTTACAAAGGAAGTCTGTCACCCTTAACCATTTTGACCCTCCAGTAACTTCAAATCCACAGGAATGTGGTTGACACTGAACCATTCACTGAAATGTTGAACAAGTCACTCAGCTCAAGGGCAATTAGGGATGGAAAACAATTTTATTTTTGTTTATTCATTCACGGGATGAGGACATCGCTGGCTAGGCAGCATTTATTACTCCATACCTAATTGTTCAGAGGGCAATTAAGAGTCAACCACAATGTTGTGGGTCTGTGTTACATGTCAACCAGTTTCCTTCCCTGAAGGACATTGGTGAACCAGACGAGTATTCCCCAACAATCGATGATGGACGATGGATACACAGTGATCATTTATGTCTTAATTCCAGATCTTTTATTGAATTCAAATTTCACCATCTGCTGTGGCAGGATGTGAACCCAGGTCCCCAGACCATTATCTGGATCTCTGGATTAACAGCCCAGCGATAATGCCACTAGGCCATCACGTCCCCATTTGCTAGCTTTTTAGTGACACCCACATCCCATTAATTTTGTTTCAGAAAAATACTTGTTAACCTCATCCAAATTCCCCCCATTCTTCTAAAATCCCAGACATGTAACCCTTCCATTGCGAAAACTCTTTTAACAATTATGTCATAATTTTTCAGGTTATTAGTTTTAATAATTAAAAAAAAGCAACAAGCCTAGATTCAAGGTTACAGAAACAAAATGTTTCAAGTGCTGGAATTCTGCAACATGGGCAACAAAACCATAGAATATTTTAGCCGGTCAGGTAGCATCTGCTGAGAGAAATAAAATGGACTTAAACAAAAAGTTCTGACAAAATATCATATCAACCAAAAGCATTGTATTGAATGTTAACTGAAAACGGCCAAATGCCAATTTTGATGTGTTTCTCTGTGAGCACTTCGCTCCATCACTTGCCTTACTAAGTCTTCATCTTGCTTCTATGGTACACAGCTCATCCTACTTACTGTCTCACCAACACAGAAAGCACTCACCATCACCGCTGGACCTCCTAGGATTCCCAATGCTATCACCATTTTCAAATCCCAGCCGTCACATCAAGTCATTGAATCATAGAAAAGAATGCCTACAGGGTGGAAGCAGGCTATTCACCCCATCAAGTTCTCACCAACCCCTCTGAAGAGAATCCCAAACAGAGCCACTCCCTACTGTCACCCTGTAACCCTGCATTTCCCGTGGCTAATCCACCTAGACCTCACATCCCTGGACACTATGGGGCAATTTAACACAGCCAATCCGCCCCAACCTGCACATCTTCAGACTGTGGGAAGAAACCAGAGAACTCGGAGAAAACCCATGCAGACATGGAGAGAACATGAAAACATAGAGTCACCTGAGGGTGGGATTGAACCCAGGTCCCTGCTACTGTAAGGTCAATTGCTGGTAACCAGGAACTGCCTTTCATGGTGAAAGAGCCAAAAAGAAACCTAAGCTGATATTTCAGTACGAATACAGGCATGCATTCATACATGTCTTGCTGTTTAAGAGCCAAGGAATGGAAGTTTCCTGTCCTTAGCTTCATCCTGACTGTGAACTCTGTTGAAGGGAGTGCTGCTCAGTGCCTAGTGTAGCCCAGCATCTTCTCATTGTTCAGTGTGAAGCAATGGCATGTTGCAAAGCCTTCAAATGGTTGCAATTGTTAAATTTTCTTCAACTACAGCAAAATGAGCAAATGATGCATTTGCTGCTGCGAACAGACAAGAACTGCTCACCTTTCAAGCTACAAAAAATTTACTGACAATGATCACTCACCGCCCTCAGCTCAAATCTACTGGAACCAGGTGTCGATTAACACGGTTTGATCCGTTGCACCTCCCACGTTTCACTGTTCTTTCATGCTTGAGGTGATATTCCCCCCGCTCGATATCCTTGGAAAGGGGCACTGAGTTGGATTAGCCATGATTATAGTGGATGGCTTAGCAGACCTGAAGAATCATATGGTATGCTCCCGCTCCAAGTTTTGACATTAATATGCTCTAGGAATCTATGATCTTGCTAGTTTCTGCATCTCGGCTGCTTGCTAGCATTCCATCACATCACCATTTTTTTTTAGTTTCAAGAGCATTCCCTCAGTGCCCTACTTAATGCATCTTTGATCATAAAACATTTGCCCTCCTTCACCTTGGCACTCCCAGGCTGTATAGAGCTGTGTAGTTTTTGACTCAACAGCATTCCGCTTGGCTTAGTGCTAGAGGCCACGATAATGGATAAGCATCTGTTTCTTTAGCACTCAGTTCGACTGAGCCCACATCATTTCACAAGGTTCCATTATGGGATACAGTATACAATCTATATGCCAAAGTTCTGAGTGGGATGCTTGTCTGCGAGTCTCATGTCAGACACAAAGTGGTTTACTGATTAAGCATCGTCATTGCTTCTATGCTGGGGATATCAGCCTGAGCAACAACATTGACAGTGGACACATCAACAGATTTGCTGGAATTTTTATTTTCTTTTTGATTCGTTCATGGTATATGGGCATCACTAACGAGGGCAACATTTACTGACCATCTCAACTGCCCCGAGGATAGTTAAAAATCAACTGCTTGAATGAATGCTTTACTTTTATTGCCACCTGCATTTTACAATGAGAAATACAATAAAATGCAGAGAAAAGCTTTCATTCATTGCCACATTTTGGCACCATTTTGATAATTTAAGAATAATAAAAAAAAAAGATATAGCTTAAAGAGGAACCAGTCTGCGTGCGAGCTCTGAGCCAGTTCAGAACCACCACGGCCTTGCCACCATCTACACCAGACCCGCCTAACATTGAAGTCGCCAATCCTGAGGTGCCACCTTTCACTGTTGGGATGAAACACCTCCACCACTGCCTTCACTGGACCCAACCATGGCAAATCCTTTGCACCACTGGGCCCACCTCGTCCATACAACCGATGATGAAGCCACTGATCCTCAGACAATGCCTTTCATCGTTGGGCCTAAACAGAGCTCGCACTGCTCCACATTGGGCTTACTCTCCTCCTGGTGCTGGGCTCACTCTCCTCCACTGCAAGCCTGCCATGGGATAACTTGTCACTGCCGATGTCACCCAAACACTTTGCAGTAAGTAAGTAAAGTAAAAGGGAATAAAAGAGAAAAAAAAACAAAAGAAAAGAAATAAAAAGAAAACCAGACGGAGTGGATGGTGCGGTATGGTGGCTCAGTGGTTTGCACTGCTGCCTCACATCACCAGGGACCTGGGTTCGATTCCACCCTCAGGTGACTGTCTGCGTGGAGTTTGCTTGTTCCCCCTGTGTCTGAGTGGGTCTCCTCCGGGTGCTCCAGTTTCCTCCCACAGTCTAAAGATATGCAGGTTAGGTGGATTGCCCACAGTGTTCAGGAATGTGTAGGTTAAGTGGATTATCGGCAATGGTTCTGGGTGGGATGCTCTGAGGGTTGGTGTAGACTTGTTGGGCCGATGGGTATGTTTCCACACTGTACGGATTCTATGATTCAAACTCAGGAGCCCTACTCTGCTGCTATCTCAAATCTCCACTTCTATCTGGGTTCGGGTCAGGTCAGGTGAGGCAAGGAAGGTTTAAGTGAACTAAATGGATTTTTATGATAATCAACAATGGTTACATGATCTCCACGGGATCACAGAATCTCTACAGCACAGAGAGAGGTCATTCAGCCCATTAACTCTGCACCAACTTTCTGAACAGCATCCCAACGCTCCCCAACCTATTCCCGTAGTAGTACAATTAAGTATAGATACAATAGTTAAAAGACATTTGAACAGGTACAAGAATAGGGGTCCAGAGCAGTAGCGATCCCCACCCTGTCATATGGACCATAGACATGAACTATATACCTCAGATCGGTACTACCAGCATCGTCTCTGCAAGAGGAGACTTCATAGTGGCAATGATCTTCAGTTCTAAAGAAGGGTCAATGGATTCACTAACAACCACACCAGACAACATCTGGCAGAGTTAAAGACCCAATAGATACCATGGACAGGGCGAATGTGGTTTACAGGATACCATGCAGAGACAGCACAAATCACTACATGGAACAACCTGGCAGACAACTAGCAACCCTCATCTACAAACACCAAATAGCAACTAACCAACACGACCAGATGTCCAATACACACAGACGGGAAAAACTACACTTTCAACTGGGACAGCATGACTATCATGGGACAAGCCAAACAGAGGACCGTCAGAGAATTCTTGGGGGCTTGGTATTCATTTATGGACTCCATCAAAAAGCACATGGAATTAGACCCAATATACTGACCATTATAATGCACAACTGGTAACAGCACCTACCGGGTACAGCAAAAACCAGACCATATACTCTCGAACTGGCACAAGACAACAGCACTTCACAGGTAGGTCCACAGCTCTGAGGATGGCACCTAGTAAGGGCATGAAACATCTGTTATCAAATCTCCCAGCTTGGCAAATACACCAACATCTATTTACTCCACTTTGTCTCCACAGCTGCTATTAGATCTATGGAATTTCTCTCGCAATTTCCGTTTCAACTCCAGAGCAATTTCCTGAGTACATGGGCTCAAATCCCACTGTGGCAATTTGATGCAATTTGAATTCAGTAAAAATCTGGAATAGAGAACAGTTGGCACAGCGGTTAGCACTTCTGCCTCACAGCGCCAAAGACTCAGTTTTGATTCCACCCTCGGCCAACCGTCAGTGTGGAGTTCGCACATTCTCCCTGTGCCTGTGTGGGTTTCCTCCAGGTGCTCCGGTTTCCTCCCACGGTCCAAAGTTGTGTAGGTCAGGTAGATGGGCCATGCTAAGTTGCCCCAGGGTGTCCAGCCTCGGTGAATTAACCAGAGAGTCGTATGACATGTACATAAACTTATCCACACTGACCAAGTCTTCCAAACTAACTTGCTCCACTTGCCTGTCCTTGGCCCATATCCCTCTAAACTTCCCTATTCTTGTACCTGTTCAAATGTCTTTTAACCCAGTTCAAGCATGGCTTGGGTTTGTGGTGGATCTATTGCTCAGTATCATGGCTTACATCCATAACATGGTTAAAATCTTCTGGAGATAGCTGAAGTGGAGCAGGATGCTTCCTAATCCCTCAAAGTGTCAAAGGCCTTCATGAAGTCAAAGAAGACCGGCTGCAAGGATTGGTGCTGCTTCGTTCATTTTCGTTTATTCACAGCACATTGAAACTCATGTCCATAGTGCCCTTTAGAAGACTATATCCACATTGCGACTCTGGAAGGAGAGTTTCAGCAACTGGGAGAAAGTAGTTAAGAAAGATTCTTGAAATAATGCTCCCTACGGAGACAGCAGGGAAATTTCTCTGCCATACCTTAGTTGAAACTGACACCTCTCTTGAAATTGGTCACAATTATGATATCTCTGAGACTTCCTGGCATGCTCTTGTCCTGCAGATGAAAGCCATGAAGTCTTGCAATTGCACTAATACTACTCCACTACCATATTTTAGCACTTCAGCAGGGATTACATCTGCTCCTGTCTTCCTTCATTGTCTAATAGCCTTCTCTGGGTTGGGGCTGTGTTGGAACAGCGGTGAGATAAAGTCAAGGAAACTCATCTTGAAGACGGACTCCCTGTTCTCCCCCCCAACCCCGGCAGGAGTCAACCACCTCATGATTTAATAGATGTTAATTTCTCCTCATGTCGAGAAATAAACCCAAAGGGTCCAAAAATGAAGGTTTTTATCTTAAAAAGAGCATGAGAATTGAAATTCCGAGGAAGGGTCACTGGACCTGAAATGTTAACTCTGTTTTCCCTTCATAGATGCTGCTGGGCTTTTCCAGGATGTTCCAGGGATGAGAGCAGGGATAGGGATACAGCATCCTCTGTGGACCTGTTACATCAGTAGGCAAACTGTAGGGAATCAAAGCAGGTTGGGGGACTGGAGTTGATGTGGGCCATGGCCAGCTTCTTGAAACACTTAATGATTATTGATGCCAGAGCCACTGAATAGTCGTCAATAAGGCGTGTACCATGTCTTTCTCAGGTACAGGGATGATGGTGTTTTTTTGAAGCAGGTGGGGACTTCGGCTTGTAGGAAACTTTTCCCCTTGACAGAGGGATCAATGGTTAACAGATTTAAAGTAAGGGACTGAGGGTTTAGAGGGGACATGAGGGAAATCTTTTTTTCACTCAGCTGGTATTGGGAATCTGGAACTTACTGCAGTCAGAGCGGGATAGGCTGATCATCTCATAAGAGAGTCTTAGACTCCAGCATCAGCAGTTCTTAGTCTCATAACATTTCCGAAGGTTTTAGATGTGTTCTTGCAATGCAAAGGCATTTAAGAATATGGGCCAAGTGCTGCAAAATGGGATTAGAGTAATTCAGTGTGTCCGTTTTGTCAGCGGAACAGATGTAATGGGCTGAAGGGCCTTCTTCTATGTTGCAGACCTCCTTGACTTTATGATGATGTGAATAACAATTAGGATTTTGAATCTTATTGATTGTGATTCTTTATTTTTTTCACTGAGAGTGCTTGGACATGAATAGGTAGATGTTGAGCTCTTCATCAAAATGTATTCACGCATGTTAACGGCAAAGTGAGACGATACAAAGTTCACAAGAGAAGCACCTTGTGAAGTAACACAATCCTCTGTTCATTTCACTTTGCTGCAGACACATCTCATTGAAAGAATTATAAAGAGTTGTGCTGAATAAAGCAATGGTTTGCTTCAATAAAAAGAGACTTGCATTTATATTTCTGCTGCCATTCACAACCTCAAAATGTCCCAAAGGACTTCAGAGCTGATAAATTACTTCTGAAGTGCAATCACTGTGGTAATCTTGGAAACGTAACAGCCAATTTGCATACAGCAATCTCCATAACAGCAAAGTGGCAATGACTGGCCCATCTCCATTTGTCAGGTTGATAAATATGAGCCAGTTTGCCAGATATAACTTCACTGATGACATGTTCACCTGAGAGGAAAGTTCAGTTTAACACCGCACCTGAAAGGTGTTTCTTTGTTGGTGCAGTATTGCCTCACTGTTGCAGAGGCATATGACTGTTGAGGTTATGTTCAGTTTGTTAGGATATGGCTTGAACCCATGTTGTTGTGACTTAAAAGCAAGCGTGCTCTGAAATGAGATAACACAGTGTGGAGCTGGAGGGATACAACAGGTCAGGCAGCATCAAAGGAGCAGGAAACTTGACATTTTGGTTCAAGTTCCTTCTTCAGAAGCAGGGACGGGGAAGAGAGTTGGAAAATAAATAGACAGAGGAGGGGTAAAGCTGGGGAAGGTAGGTAGGATGGTGAAAGGTGAGTGCAGGTAGGGATGGGTTGGAGAGAAGATGGACAGGTTGTGTCAGATCAAAGAGATGGGGATGAGAGGGAGGGTTGGACATGGGATGAGGCCTGGGCTGGATAGATTTTAAAACTAGTGAAGCCCATGTTTAGGCCATAGGACACCCACAAACTGGAGGAACAACACTTCATATTCCACCTTGGTTTAAGAGTCAACCATATTGCTGTAGGCCTGGAGTCACATGTATGCCAGACAGGTAAGGATAGCACTTTACTTCCCTAAAGAACATTAGTGAACCAGATCAGTTTTTCCAACAATCGACAATGGATTTGTAGTCATCATTGGATTCTTAATTCCAGATATTTGTTAAATTTAAATTCCACTATCTGCCATGGCAGAATTCAAACCCTCGCCCCCAGAATGCTATCTGGGTGCCTGGGTTAACAGCCCAATGATAATACCACTAGGCCATTGTCTTCCTTCACAATGCTCCTCTTTTCTGTATATTGGTAGAACGCTTCACTTAGAGTCATAGAATCATAGATTTATACAGCATGGAAACAGATCATTCAGTCTGACTTGCCATTGTTGACTAGCTATCCCAAAGTAACCTAGTCCCATCTGCCGGAATTTGGCCCATATCCCTCTCAACCTTCCTTACTCACGTACCCATCCACATGTCTTTAAATGTTGTAACTGTACCAGCCTCCAACCCCTCCTCTAGCAGCACACTCTATACACTCAACACCCTCTACATGAAAAATTTGCCTGTTTGGACCTTTTTAATTTTTTCCCCTCTCAACTTAAACCTATGCCCTCTAGCTTTAGACTCCCCTACCCCGGAGAAAAGGCCTTGACTAATCACTCTTTCCATGCCCCTCATGATTTTATAAACTTCTATAAGGCTACTCCTCAACTTACATCACTCCAGGGAAAATAGCCTCAGCTTATTGTGGCTCAAACCATCCAACCTTGACAACCTCTTCTGAATTGTTTTCTGAACCCCTTCAACTTTCACACCATCCTTCCTATAGCTTGCTGTTTTAATATTGCAAGCTCGCTTATTCGCACATTCTAATCTTTCCTTCCTTATTTCTTTTCATCACCTTTGTAGATCTCAAAGATCTTCCCAATCTCCTAGACTGCCATGATCTTTGGAAAATTGTACATTTTCGCATTTTCAATTTGATATTAGCCTTGAATTCCTTGATTGTTCCATTTTTCTTTCTCGATGGTATCCATGTTATAACCCCACGATGTCAGGCCAGTATCAGTATCAGAACCACGCAGTGGACTAGTTTCATTTCAGTTTCAATGTCTTCAAACACTTGCTTCTTCAATGGGGAGGGCAAAGTCTACAGCAGCATATGTCACTTGAAACTGGATTTTATTGTCAATGTAGACCTTTAATGAAAGATAACATCACAAATTCATTTAAGGGATGGGCATGTCACTGGACTAGCATTTATTGCCCATTCTTATTTGTTCTTGAGAATGTGGTGGTGCGCTGAAGTCCATGTACTGCAGGTAGACCCACAACACCCTTGGGGAGGGAATTCCAGGATTTTGACCCAGTGACACTGTAGGAATATTTCCAAGACGGGATGGCGAGTGACTTGGAGGGGAACATGTAGACAGTACTGCTCCCACATATCTGCTGCATCTTCTACTTCAATCAAAATGTTCCTGGAATGTTTCAAATGTTTCAAACAAGAATTTCTTTGGAAGATTTTCAAGGTGCTAGAAGTCTTTCCCATTCCAAGCCCTCAATGTGAATCCTAATCAGTGAGGCTAGGAATTTAGACCTTGCTGATGGAGATTGTTGGACTTCTGAATGTTTTCTGTATCTTCTCTTACTCCTCACTGATCAGGTTGACACTTCTCTGAACACAGCATTTTTAGCAGCATCATCAGCATATTGAAGCTCAATGACCGAGATGAGGGTAGTCTTCATGTTTAATGGGAGTTACCTGAGATTAAGAACTTTCTTATCCAACTGTTAAGTAATTGGCATTCCAGCAAGAGAGCTTGTCTCAAGTCAGATGGAATGTGGTTTCAAGGGAGATCAACATAACCTTCTTCTCAGAGGGCTGTGAATCTGTAGAATTCACTACCCTAGAGTTTCAGTGGAATCAGAATCAATTGGCAAATTCAAACAAGAAATAGGTAACTTTCTAATGAAAAGCAGGATAAAGGGCTATGGGGATCAGGCAGGACAGTGGAGTTGAGATCACAATAAGATCAGACCATAAGATAAGATCGTGTTAAATGGCGGAGCAGGCTCAAAGAGCTGAGTTGCCTACTCGTGCTCCTTATTCCTATGTACCGAACGCATCAGGAAACATGATGCAGACTATGATTAGGACAACTTATCCAGATCCTTCTGTGTGAAAGGTTAGCTGAGCAGATACCACAGAGGGCTACCTGGTGCAAATGTCAGACTACCATCTTCTGCCTGTCACCTCTGCCCCAGATCAGAACTATAAGCTTTCAGCTGATTCTGCCCTGATCTCACTGCTATCTGGACATTGCTGAAGTGTTTAGAAGATGTGCTTGGAAAATAAGATGCTTGAAAAAGAAATTTTAAAGCAGGGAGTTGAAAAAGAAATTTTAAAGCAGGGAGATCATTTTTAATCAGCTTTCTGGTCAACACTACCTAGAACTGGATTAGGGTTAGGATTAGGATTAGGATTAGGGTTATGGTTAGAGTTAAGGTTAGGGTTACAAATAAGGTGAGGGTTACAGTTAGGGTTAGGGTAGAACACATCTTGGAAAAAATAAGGGCTCAGTTTAAAACCAACCTGATGATTCTTTTTTTCAGCCTCTTGCCTTTGGACCCCCCTTCCCATGAGCGTGACAGTGGCAAAATCATTTAATATGTTTTATGTAGAGTTAGATAGTTTCTTGACTAACAAGAGAATCAAAGGCAATCGGGTATAGAGAAGAAAGTAGTTTTGTGGCTGCAAATGGATCAACCATAATCTTACTGAATAGCAGAGCAGATTCAACGGGCTGAATAGTCAACAATTTATCCTAAATTGTACATCACGTTTATCTTGACATATCAAAACTTTGAATCAAGATTTTTGTTTTTCCTAATTCTGCTGCATCCTTTTTCTACTATTATAGCTGTTATGATATTCCACGTGGTACATTGTCCCCCATGTGTTCTGCCCTTTGGGACATTTTTGCTGGAGCCCCATCTGCTGAGTATTTCTACTGTTCCTAACAGCCCTCCATGGAACCACAGCAGACCAGAACATAGGTGTTCCACTGCAGTTCACCCTTTTTGGGCTTTTCGCTTTTACTCATTGGTGATGTATCACACAAAGATGGGAAATAGACTTTAGAATCCTGACAAAATAGTATTTTCTGAGAGTGATAAAATAGTTAATAAATGCATGCCACTAATTTCAGTCTTCCCTGTTGACCTATGTCTACTTTAGCCAATTAACTCTTTGTAGCTCATTTCTGAAGAAGGGTCGAGGCCCAAAACATCAGCCTTCCTGCTCCTCTGATGCTGCTTTGTCTGCTGTGTTCATCCATCTCTACACCTTGTTATCTCAGATGCTCAGAGTCTGCAGTCCCTACAATCTCTAATTCTTTGTAAGTTTGTAATTGCCTTTATTTAAGTTCCAGTCTCAAATTTCTCGCCCTCAAAACAAAGATAAAATTATGTGATGTTATGATTATTCTTCCAAGAAGATTGTTCACTCTGAGATAATTACTGGATTCTGTCTTATTACACAGCATTGATTCTAACAGAGCTTGTTCCCCAGTTGATTCTACAATGCGCCATTCTAAACAAAACTATCCAGAATATACTTTGTCAATTCATCCTGAAGGTTGCATTGAAATTATTATTGTTCAATGTGTATGAAGACTAAAATTGCTCATGATTATAAACAATAAGTTGTGAAACAAAACATAGATAGAAAAGATTTTTTTTTAATTTTCTGGAAAGAAAGTTTTCTGGCATTGTTGGCTTTTTCCAAAGTTTATTTTTGTCGCTATTTGTGAAAAGCAGACATTATACAGTACATACATATACATTACCTATATAAATTCAGGAACTGCCTTGACTTGAGCTGTCCAGTCATTGTATTTTTGATATGCCGAGACTGGTAAATAAGATAGACAGCTGGGTTAGAATAATGATGTGTTTCACGTCAGCTTTCAAAGATTACTGAAATATATGCAATTGGAGTTATGGAAAAATTCCAAAATGCAGAAAAAACATGCCCCCACCCCAATTAGGTGTCAAGGATCAAAATATTCTATAAACATAGAAACAGCAAGAATCGGAGCAGAACAGATCATTAAGCCTGAATAACAAAGTGTGGAGCTGGATGAACACAGCAGGCCAAGTAGCATCTCAGGAGCACAAAAGCTGACGTTTCGGGCCTAGACCCTTCATCAGAAAGGGGGATGGGGAGAGGGAACTGGAATAAATAGGGAGAGAGAGGGAGGCGGACCGAAGATGGAGAGAAAACAAGATAGGTAGAGAGGAGAGTATAGGTGGGGACGTAGGGAGGGGATAGGTCAGTCCAGGGAAGATGGACAGGTCAAGGAAGCGGGATGAGGTGGCAGGTAGGAAATGGAGGTGCAGCTTGAGGTGGGAGGAAGGGATGGGTGAGAGGAAGAGCAGGTTAGGGAAGCAGAGACAGGCTGGGCTGGTTTTGGGATGCAGTGGGGGGAGGGGACAAGCTGGGCTGGTTCTGTGATGCAGTGGGGGGAGGGGAAGAACTGGGCTGGTTTTGGGATGTAGTAGGGGAAGGGGAGATTTTGAAGCTTGTGAAGTCCATGTTGATACCATTGGGCTGCAGGGTTCCCAAGCGGAATATGAGTTGCTGTTCCTGCAACCTTCGGGTGGCATCATTGTGGCACTGCAGGAGGCCCATGATGGACATGTCATCTAAAGAATGGGAGGGGGAGTGGAAATGGTTTGCGACTGGGAGGTGCAGTTGTTTGTTGTGAACCGAGCAGGGGTGTTCTGCAAAGCGGTCCCCAAGCCTCCGCTTGGTTTCCCCAATGTAGAGGAAGCCACACCGGGTGCAATGGATATAATATACCACATTGGCAGATGTGCAGGTGAACATCTGTTTGATATGGAAGGTCATTCTGGGGTCTGGGATGGGGGTGAGGGAGGAGGTGTGGGGGTAAGTGTAGCACTTCCTGCGGTTGCAGGGGAAGGTGCCGGGTGTGGTGGGGTTGGAGGGGAGTGTGGAGTGGACAAGGGAGTGGCAGAGAGAGTGGTCTCTCCGGTAGGCAGACAAGAGTGGGGATGGAAAAATGGCTTGGGTGGCGGGATCGGATTGTAGATGGCGGAAGTGTCAGAGGATGATATGTTGTATCCGGAGGTTGGTGGGGCGGTATGTGAGGACGAGGGGTATCCTCTGGGATCCCTCACTCCCCACCCCCGCCACAACCACCCCAGAGGATCCCCCTCGTCCTCACATACCACCCCACGAACCTCCGGATACAACCCTCTCCCCATCCCCGTCTCTGATGAAGGGTCTAGGCACGAAACGTCAGCTTTTGTGCTCCTGAGATACTGCTTGGCCTGCTGTGTTCATCCAGCTCCACACTGTGTAACCTCGGATTCTCCAGCATCTGCAGTTCCCATTATCACAGATCATTAAGCCTGCTCCACTATTCCATATAATCATCACTAATCCTTTACCTCAACACCATTTACTCAATCTCTCCCCATACCTCTGGATAAATTTAGCCTTTGGAAATCTATCTATTTCTCCCTTAAGAATAAAGTCAGAAGTCACACAACGCCAGGTTATAGTCCAATGGGTTTATTTATAATCACAAGCTTTTGAAGCGTTGCTCCTTTGTCAGGGCAAGTAGAGAGAGGCGCAATGGCACAGAATATATACGTTGAGAAATAATGGCAAAATAATTCCATGTGATTAAGAATGTCAAGAGATGATCACAAACGGTGTGAGTAGACTTCCAAAACAGGCATCTCCATGCCATCCCGCAAAAGTATTAAGAAATTTGACCTCCACACAGCATTCAGTGGCTGAGAATTTCACACAATCCGGAGTGAAGAAATGTTTCCCAAACTCAATCCAAAATGGTTTATGTCAGACTGAGTTTGGGACCCCTTGTTCTGGGCACTCCAACATGAGAAATACCATCTCTGCATCGCCTGCCATCATTTGTTGCCCTTCCCTGATTGCCCTGGGGAAGGTGGGAGTGAGCCCGCTTGTAAAGTTGTGATGCCTCCAAGTTAGCACGGCGTGCAGAGGAGAGCACGCATGAGACCATGTGCCTGCTTGTTCTTGCCCCTCCCTACGAAAGAGATCAGGGGGATGTAAATGTTTAAACTGGCTTAACTTCTTCGCTGGTACATTTCGCCTATGCAGCAGTCATTATGTGCACCAACTCACATCAGTTTCCGAGGCACACCTCTTGAATACAGTGCTGCTTCAATGCATTAAAAATCCCACTTTAATTATTAAAAGCTCACTACGTGTGGGAATTGACAACTATTTTGAAGAAAAATGAACTGAAAGATTTAGTGACTATAATAAAAAAAGGTAAAATAATCTCGCAGCAATTCACAGGGGAATGGTTGTTTAACTAGTGTTTATTAACGATGATCACTAAACAGTTTAAGTAAACTGATAGAAATTCTTTATGGGGCCAGATTACATTGAGGTCAAACAGTTTGCCCTTCGCTTTTTAATACATTCAGTGTCGTGTATTCATCTCTTGTACGCCATCTCATTTGTAACTTCAGGCATCAATGGATTGGCTCGGTGCTGTGTGTAAGAGCAAAGCTTTGTACTGCAGTGGCCTAATGTATGAGCTGTCAAGTGCATGACCAGAATAGAATACTCCTGACATTGCTTTTATCACTTCCACTGAGTATTAATGAGAACAGAAGAAGAGGATGGTAAGAAAGTGGAGAAAGAGAAAGCAAACAAACACAGTATTAATGATCTCTGAGGATACAACAGAGGAGAAATGGCACAATGGCCATTAAAAACCACTCAGCTAATGCTACCTTACAGATTGCCTTCGATTGATAGCAATAGGCATTTCAGGTTTATTTTCTTGCCAACCACCACGCTCCCTCTTTCTCTTTCTCTCTCTCTCATACACACACACACACACACACACACACACACACACACACACACACACACACACACACACACGTTCACATATACTAAAGATGTGCTGGTTAGGTGGGTTGTAGGGGGATGTGTCTGGGTGGGATGCTTCAAGGGGTGGCGTGGGCTTGTTGGGCCGAAGGGCCTGTTTCCACACTGTAGGGAATCGAATCTAGTCTACACGCACATGCACACAATCTCACACACACACACACACGTGTAGTGAGCTCTCAATAATCACAGCAGATGTTTATTGGATTGAGGAAAGCTGATTTGGTTTTGGAACAATGTTGGACACAAGAAAGAGCAGCTCTGGCTGGCGAAAGCTAGCAACTGCGTCATGGGCTCCATTGAACCTCAGTCTTGTTTTAATGACCACCAGTGCTTCATTTCCATCATTGCTATACACTGCCCAGTCAGAGAGCGATGCTGTGTCTCCCTGTTGGGCGTCCAACTTGTAATTTTCTCTCTGATTTTAAATAAGGTGGACATCCATCCAGCTGCAAAATGAAATAAAGCTTTTAATAATCTGACAGCATGCCTGCTTTATTTGTTCAGCTGCCTTCTGAAAGATTTCAATATCTAGTCCCTTGAGTTACAAAAGGGATAAGAAATGATCGGGCCGAAGTCACTTCAAACATTAAAGAGATTTGATGGGGTAGCTCGAGAGAAAGTGTTTGCAGGATTGAAAACAGGGAGATGTAATCTTATCATCTGAATTAGGGTTATGCAGGAAGAAAACCAACAAGTAATTCTGAATGGGAAGGGTCATGGAGAGTTCCAAATGCCCTTGATGTAAGGGATGATAGCACTGCATAGTTTCAAAGCCAAGTAGGATTGGATCAAGTGAAACTGCAGAGAGACAATGGCCTATTCTTATTATCACTAGACTATTAATACAGAAAATCAGATGATATTCTAGGGACCTGGAGTCAAATCCTGCCACGACAGATGATGGGATTTGAATTCAATAAAGAATCTAGAAATAAATGTTTCGTGATGATGATGAAGCCATTGTCAATTGTCAAGAAAACCCTATCTGTTTCACTCATGTCTCTTTAGGGAAGGAAATTTGCCATCCTTACCTGGTTGAACCTACATATAACCCCAGACTCAAACCAATTTGATTGACTTTTAGCAGCCCTCTCGGTAACTAAGGAAGGGCAATAAATCTTGGCCTAACCAGTAATGTCCCACGAGTGAATTTAAAAGAAAAATTGGCCTCAGTTGGGCCTCAGTTGTAGCACTCTCAAGCCTGAAATTCAAAGCTCTCAATTCAAGGCCAGCTCCAGGACTTAATTCTAAAATTCAAGACTGGCCTCCTATTGCATTTGGGGAGATTACAGCAGAGCCATCACTTCATTGAACCCAATCCAGGACTGCAGGCTTCAACTCCCATCATAGCAGCTGGTGAAATTTGAATTCAATAAAAACTTGGAATGAAAAGCTAACCAATGACTGTGCAACCACTGTTAAATGTCATACAACCCCTTCTGTTTCACTAATGTCTTTTCGGGAAGAAAATTCCCTATCCCTTACCTGGTCTAGTCTGCATGTAACTCCACAGCCACACTAATGTGGTTGCCTCTTTGACCTCTAGACAGTTAAATCCAGGCTATAAATGCTGATATCCAACTTTTCCTGGTTTGGATTATATGTGGCTTCAGACTGAAAGGGGTGTAGTTGGCTCTAAACTGCCCTGTGGATAGTTACGTTTGAGCAATGAATGCTACCCCAGCCAGCAGTGCCAATGTTCCAATTCAAACAAAAGCACAGAAGGAGGTATTGCTTTTCATTCTTTGGGGAGTTGAGAATCATTATCAAGAATTTAATGCCCCGCTCCAGCTGCCCTTGTGAAGTTTGAGGGGAGCTGCCTTCCTGCTGTTGCAGTTGGTACAACTGAGTGGCTCATGAGGCCATTTCGGAAGGCAATGAGGAGTTGACCCAGGATCTGGAATCACATACGGGCCAGACCTAGTGAGGATGGCAGTTCTCCTTCCCCAAAGGACATTTGGTAAATCAGATGGATTTTTACCGCAATCAACGATTTCATAACAATCATAGTGACCATTGCTTAAACTTTCAATTCCAGGATTTGCTAAATGACCAAACGTATTTATTTAGAGGCCAACTGGGAGACATCAGGATTTTGATCATTGTCAAAACGGAAGGGCAGCAGGTGACTGAATGCTGTCCAGAAAAGTGGTCAACCTGAGGGGAGGTCACATAGTCCAAGTGTGAGACCAGGCCCTTAAAATACAGAAACATTGACAATACTTTCCTCAGCTGGACTCTAATTTTGCCACATCCCTTCATGACTTCTTCAACTTGGGTATTCCAATTTCAAAGGCATTTATCACTTTCCAATGTTGGCCCTAAATTAGAAACCAGGAGCAGCAGTTGACCATTCAGCCTTTCGATCCTGCTCTGCTATTCAATACGATCTTGGTTGATCATCTAACCCATTACCTTGTTCCAATCTTTCTGCATACCTTTGACTCTTTTAGCCCAAGGAACTATGTCTAATTCCTTCTTGGAAAAGATGAAATGTTTCCGCCTCAACCAAAGAGACTTTAACAGGCTCATGGGATGAAGAAATGTATTTTCTTCTTAGTCCTGGATGACCTAAACTGTATCTTTACACAGTGACCCTGTTTCTGGTCCGTCCCTTCATTGAGAACATCCTTCCTGCATTAACCCTGTATAGTCCTTATAGAATTTTATAGGTTTTTATGAATTCCCCTCTCATTCTCCTAAACCCGAGTAAATACAGTCCTAACCAATCCGGCCCCTCCTCGTGTATCAGTCCTGCCATTGCAGGAATTAGTCTGATAAACATTTGTTGCACTGCCTCCATAAGCAGAATATGCCAATGGCTTTGTGGTATTGCCATTGGACTGGTAATCCATAGATCCAGAAAATGTACTGGTGACACAGATTCAGATTCTTCCATGGCAGATGGTGAAATCTGAACTCAGTAAATATCTGGAATTAAGAATCTAATGATGGCCATCAATCCATTGTCGATTTTTGGGCATTGCCACCTTTACTGGGCCTACATGTGACTTCAGGCCCACAGCAATAATGTGGCCTATGGACTGCCCTCCAGGCAATTAGGGATGGGCAATAAAGGCTGGCCCAGCTAGCGATGCCCTCAACCTGTGAATGAATTTTTAAAAATCCTTTCTAAGATAAAGTGAGAAAGAGAGTGCTGTTGTTCTCCTCAGCCGGAGATACCTGTTCTCTGCAGTTAAAAAGGCTCAGTTTAAAATTGAAGAAACCCAGTTACCCTCCCTGCAACAGTTACTGTGAGCTGTGAAATTTGACTTTCTAAAAGTAAATCAGCCATTCTACATTTCTTACAAAATAACTGAAGCCCCGAGAGAAAGACAACTGAACACCAAGAACTTTTAGTCAGTGTGTGTGTGTATGTGCGTGTGTCTATGTGTCTGTCTGTGTGCATGTGTGAGTGTGTGTTTGTGTGTGTGTACATGCGTGAGCATGCATGTGGGCGTACGCTCGCATGTTCATGTGCGTGAGTCTGTGTGTTTTTAAGGGGGAGTTTAGAATTAGAGTTAGGCTTGTTGTCATGCGTGCTTGAGTACTGAAGTACAGGAGTACAATGAAAAGTGCACAAAGCTGCCTCTCCCTGGCACCATCTTCGGTAAAGTAACATGAATGAGATAAAAAAAAACAACCACTTTCGATACAAAAACCAAAGCAACCATCTAAGATGTAAAATTCAGAATATAAAAACAATCTAAAATGTAAGTTCAAAAAAAACAACTGAACGAAGGAGAATGGGTGAAGCATCAAGATCTAAAAGTCTTATCTCCAGAGTCTTATCACCACAGCTTTATGTCAGTAAGTTTAAAAAGGGATTAGAGTTGTAGCGAGCAAGGTGTTATGCCAAACATTTACACTAGTTTACCTGCAGCTATAATCTAATTACGTACAAAATAATAATAACTTTTAATACTGTAATTGAGCTGTGTTTTCTATCCACCTTGGTCTCAAAGTTGGGCTAATTGAAATAGTGTGCGTACCTTCAAAGAGACACTTTAAAATGGGTGGAACTATTGGAATAGTGAGGGTCAATTAATAGCTTGTTACACTTATGAGATGCGACAACAAAAATGTAATAATCTCCTCCCCCATCTCTTCGTTCTGAAGCCCAGAAGGAATATTTTGCCTTGTGAAGGAATTCAATGGCTCTCCCAGAATTGTTATTGCTTCATTCTCATCCTATGTAAAACATCATTTCTGTGTCAGTTATGGATGAGCATTGGGTTACAGTAAGTCATCATTTGGAGACTTGATTAATTTTGTCCATCATTTCTCTTGTAACAAAACACACCCCACAAGAACATATCCCTGAGGAGCAGAAGTTGGACATTTAGCCATTCAAGCCTGTTCTGCCACTCATTAAGGGCACTTCCACTCTCCTGTCTATCACAAATAAACTTTTCATGCACTAGCAATCAAAACATCTACCGAATTCTGCCAAAAATAAATTCAATGACCTAGCATCTACTGGGTTTATACAAACCGAAAGAAATGCAGATGCCGTAAATCAGGAACAAAAACAGAAGCTGCTGGAAAAGCTCAACAGGTTTGGCATGATCTGTGAAGAAAAATAAGAGTTAATGTTTCAGTGACCCTCCCTCAGAACTGCTGAGCCTCTCCATCAACTTCTGTTTTTTTTCGTTTTGACTGGCCTTATATCTCACCTCAGGAGTTGATGGTCACAGAAGATGCATCATAATGTTGCCAAGCTTGTTGCTAGTCAATCCGCAAGTCCTTCCAAGAAGCTAATGACAGGCAGTCAGAGTGGGAGAAATTCCTCGTCAAACAGGGCTGGACAGGAGCTACATCGGAACCATTTCCCAGGACTGGTGCGCAGCTTCTGACCATGAGAAAGCGACAGGCCACCCTCAGCTACACCCCCCTACCCCCTACACACACACACACAGACACACACACACACACACACACACACACACACACACTCACACATATACACAATCATACACACACACTTACACATAAACACTCACACACACACATAGAACATAGAACATTGAACAATACAGCACGGACACGCCCTTCGGCCTTCGATGTTGCGCCGACCTGTGAACTAATCTAAGCCCATCCCCCTACAATATCCCATCATTATCCATATGCTTATCCAAGGACTATTTAAATGCCCCTAATGTGGCTGAGTTCACTACATTGGCAGGCAGGGCATTCCACGCCCTTACCACTCTCTGAGTAAAGAACCTACCTCTGACATCTGTCTTAAATCTCTCTCTCGCTCACACATACTGTCTCTCTCACACACGCGCAAGCACAAACGCACACACATAAGCACACACACACGCACTCAAGCGCACACACTCACACTCATACACACATTCACGCACATACTCACACGCATGCACATACACACACATTCATACACACACACGCATATACTCACACACATACTCACACACATGCACACACACATATTACCTCAGTAAAAAATTTAGCAATGCTGGATTTATTAATGATTTTCTGATATTATTGACATCTAGTTGCAAAACACCTCAAATATGATACACATCTCCTATGAATACTCTATCACAGTCTTAAAACAATCCTTTTTTAAAAATTATTGATAACTTCTTAATGGATCAATTGAAAAGGAATGACTTTTTAAGTTCCCCTCCTAGCCACTCACCATCCTGACTTGGAAATATATCGCTGTTTCTTCACTGTCGCTGGGATCAAAATCCCGTTACTCCCTCCTTAACAACACTAATGGTATACCTACAACCAATGTGCAAAAAATAGCCTGCCTGTCAAAGAGTTTCGATGAACTTTAAATTTTGGAGACTATGGATCTTTCAAAGATTTAATGAGATAAATACATTGGAGAGTTGCTTGGGATAAAAAAGAAAATCTCTAATTTTGTGTGAAAAGGAGCAACGCGGAGATAATCCCAATCTGAAACATGCTCTCAAAAAGCCTTCAGCCAATACTTTGGTTGTCTTTCAGTCCTATACTTTAGGGAAAAACACTGGAACTAGAGCTGACACCAAACCAAATTAAACTGTCAAAATTAACCTTTCATGTATGCATTGGGATATCTTTTTAATTTGATATAAATAGAACACACAATGTGGGAATGTCAAGTGATGAATAATCCTTCATTCTTGGTCTTAAAAATAGTCGCATTTTGAAGCAGCTGTATTCTGTTGTGGTGTGCATTTGCTTAACAAATTAAATTTTTCGTTCTCACCATAATTGCTTTATACTCTGTTGATCTGTTTGGTAAGCTGTAAGGCAGTATCACCTGACACATTGGGAAGATTGGAAGCAAGGAAGGAGTGTAAGGATAGACATGGTTTTTGTTAAATGATTTTTGCGGAGTCTCCCCAAAACCTGTCCGCCATCTACAAAGATCAAGATGGGAGAATAACAGAAACCTCTGTTATTGCTGGATGGGTTCAGTTCCAACCACACTCAAGAAAATTGACACCATCAAGACAAAGCAACCTGTTTCATCAGCATCACATCTTCAAGCATCCATTCCCTCCACCACCGATGCTCAGTAGGAGCAGGGTGTACTATCTACAAGATTGAGTGCGGAATTTCACCAAAGATCCTCAGACAGCACCTTCCATAACCCACAACCACTACCATCTAGAAGGACAAGGGCAGCAGATATATGGGAACACCACCCCCTGCAAGATCCCCTCCAAGCCACTCACTGCCCTGACTTGGAAATATATCACTGTTCCTTCGCTGTCGCTGGGATCAAAATCCCATTACTCCCTCCCTAAAAACACTAATGGTGTACCTACAATACTTGGGCTGCAGCAGTTCAATAAGGCAGCTTACCATTGCCTCCTCGAGGACAGTTCACAATGAGCAACAAGTACTGGCCTAGTTGATGGCAGCGACATCCTGTGAATGAAGTTTTTAAAAATAGCAGCTGCCTTCCTATTGGTAACACCCTTCATGGGAAGAATATCACACCTTGAGGTGGACACTGACTCCATCATTGAGTGGGGTATTTATTTCATATCTCTATTTATTCGCAAGATGAGATATGCTAAATGGCTCACCTGGCTAGATCCTGTCGCAGACCATTCGCAACCTGCTTCATCATGAGGAACAGTAATGTAGCTGCTCTAGGATAGCAAGAGAAATACAATAGTTCAAGCTCCACTGCGGCAAGCTGTTGAATTTAATTCAGGACAATCTTGCAGTTTGGTCAGTGGCTGAAACGAACCGAGTCCAGGAAGGAGAGGGAGGCAAGGTAGATGGATGTAGGGTCAGATGCTGAAGAGAACAAAGGTCAAAGGAAAATTGAAATGTTCGAAATCAACGATCATAATTGCATCCAAAATGCAAAGAGTGACTTTTAGTCAGAATGTTTCTTGTTTTAAAGAGGACCAACTTTAAAAATGTGTTCTGTTTGAACAACAAAAGTAGCATCTTTCATAGAATCCCAACAGTGTGGAAACAGCCCTTTTGGCCCAACAAGCCCACACTGACCCTCAGACCCATCCATCTCTCACCTGTATAATCTTGACATTCCTGAACGCTACGGGCAATTTCCCATGGCCAATCCATCCCAACCTGCACATGTTTGGACTGCAAGACCAAAACGGAGGACCTAGAGGAAACCCATGCAGACATGGGGAGAACGTGCAAACTCCACAGAGACAGTCACCCGAGGGTGGAATCAAACCCGGGTCACTGGCGCTGTGAGGCAGCAGTGCAAACCACTGAGTCACTGTGCCACCTTTCTGTGTGGCATGAAACCTTTTTCTTCATTCATTCATGGAATTAGGGCATCATTGGTTAGGCCAGCATTTATGGTCAATTCCTAATTGCCCAGAGAGCCAAATGCATTGCTCCAGTCACTTGTGGGCCAGACTGGTTAAGGATGCCAGTTTCCCTCCTTAAAGGACATAGTGATCCAGATTGGTTTTTCCAATGATTGACAATCAATACATTCTTAATTCCAAATTTTTATTGAATTCAAATTTCGCCATCTGCTGTGGTAGAATTACAACCCAGTTCCCTGGGAAATTGTGTCAGTGATAATGGGAACTGCAGATGCTGGAGAATCCAAGATAACAAAGTGTGAAGCTGGATGAACACAGCAGGCCAAGCAGCATCTCAGGAGCACTGATGAAGGGTCTAGGCCCGAAACATCATCTTTTGTGCTCCTGAGATGCTGCTTGGCCTGCTGTGTTCATCCAGCTTCACACTTTGTTATCCCTGGGAAATTGCTTGGGTCTCAAGATTAACAGTCCAGTAATAATACCACTACCCCCA
Organism: Stegostoma tigrinum; assembly: GCF_030684315.1. NCBI lineage: Eukaryota > Metazoa > Chordata > Chondrichthyes > Orectolobiformes > Stegostomatidae > Stegostoma > Stegostoma tigrinum. The sequence goes on from NC_081359.1 coordinate 104,477,804, forward strand.
TTGCCTCCCCTGTATTAATTATGTTACTGTAATATGGAGTCTTCCACAAATACCAAAAAAGAGTTTAGTTGGGCTCCACAATACTCTCTCATCATTGATTCAAAGATACTGAAAACTGCCAGTGCCGGAGAATCTGAGCCATTTCTGAAGAAGGGTCCCGACCCAAAACGTCAGCTTTCCTGCTCCTCTGACGCTGCTTGGCCTGCTGTGTTCATCCAGCTTCACACCGTGTTATCTCTTATCATTGCAGTGGTTTGGAAAATAAGAGAGTGTTGTTCTTCAAAGGAATGAAAATTAATCTTCGAATTGAGGTGGGCAAGGTCACATTGTTCACCCTGGCATCATGAGCTACTGCCCGTGGTCATGGGCCAACTGGTAATTGATGTATCATAGAGTACCAATAAGATAGAGTAACATGGATGGGTGAGGACAGAGAGAGAGAGAGAGAGAGGATCACAGGAATGAATGACAATCTTACTGAGAAAAATTCTTGAGTTCCCCGACATCAGCTAATGAATGAACAAATACTGTTACCACCAAAGGCTGCTCAACTTCAGAGATGAATTAATGAAGGATTGTCAATCATAGAATCCCTACAGTGTGGCAGCAGGCCATTTGGCCCATCGAGTTCACACCAACCCTCCAAAGATCTTCCCAACTAGACCCAACCCATTATACGAAGACTGTAGTCATGCATTTCCCATGGCTAATCCACCTAGCCTGCAGATTCCTGGATACTATGGGTAATTTAGCACCGCCAATCCCCCTAACCTGTACATCTTTGAACTGTGGGAAGCAACTAGAACATCTGGAGGAAACCCACACAGACATGAGGAGAATGTGCAGGCTTCGCACAGTCTCCCAAGGGTGAACCAAACCCAAATCTTTGGCGCTTTGAGGCAGCAATGCTATCCAATGAGCCACCTTGCCACCCATCAATGTTAGGTTCATGTACTTTCTATCTCTAATGAACTAATGTATCATATTGCAATTGGTGCTTCTTAACAAACTCAATGAATGGTCAAAAAGTTGCTTACAAATTGCTGACTGCCTGTATTAGGTAACTGTGACATCCTGAAATCCAAAAAGTCGATTTGGCCAGTACCAGAATCAAGTGGTGAGAACATATATGTACCAGTGAACAAGAACCTGGGAATTGTTAGTTTGAAGAAAGGCTAAAACTACTGAGATTTCCTTCCTCCTTCCTGATTTTCACATGATAGAAAAATATTCATTGTCTAGTTGCAGTGACCAATATTTAACAATTCTTTTACAATCATTCAAGAATAAAACCAAACAGTGCTGGAAAACTTTGGGCAGTATGGGTCCAATACATATGATCCTCCCAAATATATTATATATCCCAAGCAATATTACAGTTACCAGAGTCCACATAATAATATATAGTAGGCTGAGTAGAACTGATACAGCAATGATCAATCTGTTTAACAATACCTCAGATCCAGTTGGGCTTTTAAACTCACCATATCCCAGACCAAACTTTGTCAGTAAAAATAGATTACTGGCATCTATTAGACCATGATGAAAACTACCCAGGTTGTAAAGAAGGCATATGGCAAGCTTGCTGTTATTGGTCAAGGCAATGAGTACATGAGTCAGGAAGTGATGGGACAGCTTTACAAAACTTTTGTTCAGCTGGACTTAGGGTTTTGTGTTCATTTCTGGTCGCCACATTACAGGAAGGGCGTGGATGTTTTGAAGAGGGTTCAGAAGAGGTTTACCAGAATGCTGCCTGAATTAGAGGGTATGAGCTATAAAAAGAGGCTAGAAAGAACAAAGATTGCTTTTTCTGGAGCAGCAGACACTGAGGAGTAACCTGATAGGAGTTTGTAAAATTATGAAAGGCATATTTGGGTTAACAATCAGAAACTTTTATTCCCAAAGTTGAAATGTCTAGTAGTGGAGGGCATGCATTTAAGGTAAGAATAGAAATGCTCAAAGGAGGTTAGAGGGAGAAGTTTTTTAAACTGAGAGCATTAGGTGTCTGGAATGCACTACCAGGGTGGCAGTGAAGGAAGATACATTAAGGGTATTTAAGGGATTTTTAGATAAGCACATGAATAAGCAAGGAATGGAGGGATATGGACCATGGGCAGGCAGAAGAGATTAATTTAACTTGGCATCATGTTCAGTACAACATCATGGGCAGAAAGGCCTGCTTCTGTGCTGTGCCGCTCTACGTTCTGTGTCTGCAGACAAAGAGGACACATTAATATGACAAACTGTTGTTCCATCATCTCCAACCAATCAACTGTAAAGTGTTGGAAAGAATCACCGACAGTGCCACAAACTGATACTTAACAATGATCTGCTCAGTTTGGGCTCTGAAACTTACTCAGCTCCAGATCTCATGTTAACATTGGCCCAAACCCTGTCAAAAGATCCGTTCTCCAGTGATAACTTAATCCTGCCTGTCCTTCACTTCGAGGCAACCTTTGACCAAGTGTGACATCTAGGAGCTCTGGCAAAATTCAAGTCACCAGGAATCATTGAATGGAACCACACCTCACACCAATACAGAAGATTGTTGTTGTTGGGGGCCAATCATTTCAGTCCCCAGCAGATTGCAACAGGAGTCCCTCAGGGCAGTGTTTAAGCTTACCCATATTCTGCTGCTTCATCAAAGACCTCCCTTCCATCATTAAGTCAGCAATGGGGTATTTCACTAATGATAATACTGCATTTCATGCCGTTCAAATAACAAGCACTTCATACCCACATGCTGCAAGTCCTGAACAACATTCAGGTTTCAACTAATCAAAACAGTATTGTGCCACATAAATACCAGGGAAAAATGAATGACGAATCACAAAAAGTTAGCGTGCAATTACAGCAAGTAATTGGAAAAGCTAGCAGAATATTAACATTAGTTTCAAGGTGAATTGATCACTATGGTAGTTGCTTTCTGCTTTGGTTATGTGAGAGACCAACAAGACCACATATGGGGTACGGCACTAGCCACCTTATTTAATGTTAGTTGCAAATACTTCAGAGAAGTCTACCATAGAATCCCTCCAGTCTAGAAGCAGGCCATTAGTTCCATCAAGTCCATGGATGTATCCCATCCAGACCCACACCCCTGTCCATCACCATGCATTTCCCCATGACTAACTCACCTAGCCTGCATATCCCTGTGTAATTTAGCATGGCCAATCTCCCTAACATGCACATCTTTGGACTACGGGAGGAAACTGGAACACCAGGTGGAAATCCACACAGACACGACAAGAATATGCAAACTCCACACAGACAGCCACCCAAGGGTGGAATTGAGCCTGGGCCCCTGGCATTGTGAGGCAGCAGTGCTAAACACTGAGCCATCTCTTTACCAGGCTGATATCTTGAATGGGCCTGTTGCCTGATAAGGGAAGGTTAGACTTATGTCTTCTGGAGTTTAAAAGAGTAAACAGTAGTTTGATTGCAACATGGATGATGCTGGGGGTTGCAATGGAGAGGTTCTGAAAGGAATACTTTCACTTGTGGGAGAATCTTGAACTAGATGTCACTATTTAATAATAAGGCGACATCCATTTAAGACAGAGGTAAGGAGAAATTCTTTCTCATAGGAGTCTTCCAAGTCTTTGGGACTGTCCTCCTGGAAAAAAATAAGGTGGTGGAAGCAAAGCCTTTGAATACTTTTTAAGGCTGAGGTAGGTAGATTCTTGATAATAAGGACAATGAAATGCTGTCGAGGATAGGCTGGAATGTGAAACAATTAAAACAACTTCGCTTTCTTATTCATGCATTGGGTGAGGACATAACCGAATGGACTAACATTCATTGACCATCCTTAATTTCCCAGGCAACAGTGAAGAGTCAACTGCATTGCTGTGAATCTCAAGCCACACGTCAGCCAGACCAGCTAAGGTGGCAGATTTCCTTCCATTAGTGAACTAGATGGATTGGTCTGATGGTTATCCTTGCACTCTTCATTTCTGAAAATGTTTGATTGAAATAAGTCAGATCCCACCATCTGCCATGACAGGATTTGAACCCAGGTCCCCAGAACTTTATCTGAAGTTCTGGATTAATGGGTTACCAAAAATGCCACTAGGTCATTGCCTCCCCAAGCTACAATCTTATTAAATGGCAGACAGGGCTTAAAGGGCCAAATGGCCTACTCTTACTCCTGATTGGTACATTTGCATTTCAGTAGGAGGGAATTTAACTATCTCTTGTTGACATTCGTAGCACAATCATCACTGAATGCCACATCATCAATGTGCTGGGGATTAATATTGATCAGCAACTGAGCTGAGCCAATGACATCACTGCTATGACAGAAGGTGTTTGTTCAATTTTTGGAACTCTGTGGTGAGTACATAAATTCCTGACTCTCAAAAACCTTTACAGAGTCATAGCGTTTGTACAGTACAGAAACAGGCCCTTTGGTCAAACTCGCCCGTGCTAACCAGGTATACTAAATTAATCTCATCTCATTTGCTAGTATTTGTCCCCATCTCCCTCCAAACCCTTCCCATTCATGTATCCATCCAGATGCCTTTTAAATGTTATAATTGTACCAGCTTCCAACTCTTCTGGCAGCTCATTCCAGACGCACCGCCTTTCTGCTGTTTTATTTATTCATTCATGGGATGTGGGCATCACTGGCCAGACCAGTATTTATTGACCCGCCCTAATTGCCCAGAGGCAACCACATTGCTGTGGGTCTGGAGTCACATACAGTCCAGACCAGGTAAGGAAGGCAGCTTCCTTCCATAAAGGACATTAGTGAACCAAATGGATTTTCCCAATAATTGACAATGGTTTCATGGTCATCATTGGACTCTTCATTTCTGCCATGGCAGGATTCAAACCAGGGTCCCCAGAATTTTAGATAACAAGGTGTAGAGCTGGATGAAAAGAGCAGGCCAAGCAGCATCAGAGGAGCAGGAAGGCTGACGTTTTGGCCCTAGACCCTTCTTCAGAAATGGGGGAGGGGAAGGGGGTTCTGAAACAAATAGGGAGAGAGGGCGATGCGGATAGAAGATGGATGGAGAAGAGGATAGGTGGAGAGGAGACAGACCAGTCAAAGAGGCGGGGATGGAGCCAGTAAAGGTGGGTGCAGGTGGGGAGTTAGGGAGGAGATCCCCACCTACACTCACCTTTACTGGCTCCATCCCTGCCTCTTTGACCTGTCACCCTCTGATGCTCCAGGAAATCACCCTCAGCATAATCAAACTCTCCCACTACTTCTATGTGCAAGGTACAAATCAACAGTCTTCTTTCTCTTAATCGGCCCTCAGGATCAAGGATAATTTGCTTCCATACCCATTCAATTGGTTCAGAGATGGCTGATAAATCCATTGTCTGATCTGCAGACACTGCTATGTGTAAGGCAATGGCGTTGGAGAGTCAGGCAGTTAGATAGATTCCAGAAGCAGCATTAATTGTTCTAAGGGAAGACACTGTCATGAGTGATGATGGTCCTGAGTTTATGAATAAAGAATTCAGTCAATCGCTTCATGAAAGACTGGGAAATTCAACACCACACATTATCTTCACCCTGACTCTAATCAAACACAAAGGCTGAGGCAGCTGTGAGAATCACCACAGGAATAATGCGAAAATTGAGCAAATCTTGAACAAGGCAAACACCAAGTGAGGAAATATTCCGACTGAGGACAGTTCTAGTTCAGTCATAGAATATTTACAGCCCAGTGAAAGACCCTTCAGCCCATTGTGTCCATGCTGGCCTTCAAGCATCTATCTCTTCTAAACCCATTTTCCAGCTCTCAGCTAGTGCAATTGTATGATACAACATTCCAAGTGCTCGTCTAAATGTTTCTTAAATGTCTTGAGGTCTCCCGCTTCACATAGTATTAAACAGTGGGTTCCACCACCCTTTGTGACCCCATGACTATGATAACACAAGTGAGCGTCAGCCAAAAATCTCTCATGTTAGAAGGGCAACTGTGAAGATATTATCATAATATGTAGGAACACAAATGAGCCATTTGACCCACTGAGCCTGCTGAATGAGTGAAAATTTATTTTCCTCAAATCCCGTCTAAATCTGCCGATCATTACTGAAAACTGTGGAGCTTTCACAGAGAACAATAGAGAAAGCTTTTCCCTATCGCTCCCAGTTGTACCTCCACTCCTGTCCATCTCCATACTGAACTGAGAGCCAGGACAATGCAGGCAATGTCCAGCACCAAGTTCTAGAACTCAAAATGGGATGACCAAGTGCCAAGAATGAAGGAGACTAGCCAAGATGACATTGGATGAAGCATAGTGACGGATGGAGGTCTTTAAAAAACTGCTGAATGTTTTTGGAGGACAGAAAGGAAAACTGAAAGATTGATTGCATCAAGTGAGTCATTGGAGTCTGAGACTAAATAAAGACGTATCGTCGCTGTTGTAAATAACAAATTAATTTTCCTGACTAGAAAAAAATCATTGACTTCAGATGAGTAATTTCTTTGAAAAAATAAATGCCCTGTCTACTGAGTCACTTGAATGCATTATCAAACGTTACCAAAAACAGTTAAATTTTTTTCTCCTCAGCTTTAATGCTTTGAATAATTAATCTTGGTGCTTAAGAGAAGGAGTAATAAACGACTAACGCACCAATTACAGTTGAATATTTAAATAATTCCTCCACTGCTGAAAAGTCACCAATTTACTTTTAACCAGGAGAAATGAAGAAATACATTGCCAGAGGAGAAGAACAAACTATTTTTAAAGCAGCATGTCCACTGTGTGAGCGTGTGTGTGTCTGTGTGTGTGTGTATGTGTATGTGTGTGTGTGTGTGTGTGTGTGTGTGTGTGTGAGAGAGAGAGATTTTGTGTGTGTGTGTGTCTGTGTGTGTGTATGTGTATGTGTGTGTGTGTATGTGTGCGAGAGAGAGAGATTTAGTGTGTGTGTGTGTATGTGAGTGTGTGTGTGAGAGAGAGTGTAAGTGTGTGTGTGTATGTGCCTGTGTGTGTGTGTGTGAGAGAGATTTAGTTTGTTTGTGTGTGTATGTGAGTGTGTGTGTGAGAGAGAGTGGAAGTGTGTGTGTGTATGTATGTGTGCACACGTGCGTGTTCATGTATGTGCGTGTTTGTGTGTGTGTTTGTGTGTGTGGAGTGCGTGTCCAGGAGGGTTTTCTAGAGTAGTATGTATGTAGTCCAACTCGTGAAGGGGCCATACTGGACCTGGTGCTGGGGAATGAACCCGGCCAGGTGGTTGATATTACAGTAGGGGACTACTTTGGAAATAGCGACCACAGTCCGGTAAGTTTTACAGTACTCATGGACAAGGATTGGAGTGGTCCTAAAGGAAGAGTACAAAACTGGGGGAAGGCCGACTATACCAAGATTCGGCAGGATCTGAGGAGGCTTTTAAGGAGAGGTTGATTAACGTGCAGGAGAGACATGTTCCTGTGAAAATGAGGAATAGAAAAGGCAAGATTAGGGAGCCATGGATGACAGGTGAAATTGTGAGACTAGCCAAGAGAAAAAAGGAAGCATACATGAGGTCTAGGCGAAGGAAGACAGACGAAGCTTTGCAAGAAATTGGGAATGTAGAGCGAATCTGAAATGAGGGATTAAGAGGGTTAAGAGAGGACATGAGATATCACTGGAAAACATGGTCAAGGAAAATCCCAAAGCCTTTTATTCATCTATAAAGCGCAATAGGGTAACTAGAGAAAGGATTGGCCCACTTAAGGTCAAAGAAGGAACGTTATGCGCTGAGTAGGAGAAAACGGGTGACATTCTTAACAAGTGCTTTGCATCGGTATTCACCAAGGAGAGGGATAATGACAGATGTTGAGGTTAGGGTTAGATTTTTGCTTAGTCGATGTCACGTTGACATAAGGAAGGAGGAAGTGTTAGGTATCCTCAAAGACATTAAGGTGGACAAGTCCCCAGGTCCAGATGGGATCTATCCCAGGTTGCTGAGGGAAGCGAGAGAGGAAATAGCTGGGGCCCTAACAGATATCTTCGCAGTGTCCTCAGACACGGGTGAGGTCCCAGAGGACTGGAGACTTGCTAATGTTGTCCCCTTGTTTAAAAAGGGCAAGAAGGATAAGCCAGGTAATTATCGACCGGTGAGCCTGACGTCAGTTGTAGGGAAGCTACTGGAGAAGATACTGAGGGATAGGATCTATTCCCATTTGGAAGAAAATGGGCT